>NC_140773.1:72773886-82773886 GCF_044657685.1 Stegodyphus dumicola | reverse complement strand
AAGAGATGAGTATGTAGCAATGAATTTAATGATGAAATTTTCCTCTTCGTCGCATGCCGTGCAGTGCCAACCATAAGGGCACAAAAATAGTAAATGTATGAGATGTGATGCCGACCTAGAAGGTGGTTATTTCATACTACAGTACAAAGTCCAAAATCCAGACTCATCAGACTTCGGCGATTCCAGATAATAGATCATCAGTTTAAATCTGGTACGATGGCATGTAGAAATTATGAAATTAAAAATATGAAATAATGATTTATGATATAATAAAGTATTTATGATGTAAAGGGTATTAACATTTATAAAAAAAAGCTTAATATTTATTTGTTTACCTTATTAAACACTTCTTTCAATGTAAGATGTTTAAGTTGCTTCGTTTTTTGTGCTAATACTTTCTCTTTAATTCTGTAGACAGACATAATCTCTTGTTTAGTTACATTGTTGAAGTCCTGTAACTGCTGTTTCGAGAATTCCAAATAAATTGTCAATCGAAATTTTCTGGTTTTCGGTAACTTCTCTGTCACTTTATTCACTACAGGTAGTGGTATTTTCTGGATCTAGAACTATACTACAGATTTTGCCATATTATTCATGATATAAAAACTTCTTTTACATTATTTTCATTTATTACCGCTTTTCCAAATTTTTTTACAAAATTCGTTAATTGGAAAATTTCACAGTTGTTTTGTGATACCCGAAAACCTTTAAAATTAGTGGCTACCATCATCATATTTAGCTATTCTTCACTATACATGTTTGGCTATGAATCATGAGCTTGGCAATTAACAACAAGTTGTTCCGTTGAATTTTATCTTGCTTCTATCACGCACCGAGACAATTAAGCCTGATTTGTATTACTTTAGTTATTTATTATAGTTATGTCCATTTCTTGCACATGCTTAAAGCTTATCAAAATTCTGAATAAATAAATTCCCACCATATATTTAAGCTTTATTGAAGGGCGGTGCTAGATATCTTACCGTCTGATGCAGTCTCTGTGGGTCCTAAATTCCGTGATTGAATGCGGCCATACGGGCCCTGGCGCTGGTTCTAGGTTTATGTGAATAACAAACCAGTTATTTTAAATTCAAATTGCCCTAAATGTAATCTTTGGATCTATGAGCATAATCAACAAAATCTATTTTTAGCATATGCAAAGAATTTTTTGGTTAATTTTTCCTTGTCAACATTTTTAGCGCATTTAGCTTAAATCTATAATCATCGCCAAGCATAATGTCAACATAAAAGAAGGTTACCACACTCGTTTATTATTCACTTACTAGCATAAAAAACTGTTTAGGCATCGCTACATGAGTCATTACTCAGTTTATCATGTTTTGATAAACATGCAGTGATAAAAGGAAAGTATAATAAATATAAGGATTCGGCAGGTTGGCGTCAGATCAACGATGTATCTGTGTGGAATGTTTCAGTTTCAGATGTATGCCAAGCAGATATGCAGCAAAGGAGGTAAATTACTAATCGTACAAATTTAAGCTAAAATGATTGTTTCTTCAATAACAAGGTATTTTACTTAGGGTCGAAATTAAGAATCGGGACTCTCCAGACGTTTTATTATGTGTGGAGGGAGGAATCAAGTGCGAATGCGTAAAGCCTATGAGAAAACTTTGTTGGTGGTTTTGAGGTTCAGATTTTACATCATTCCGAATAATGGACGTCCGGATTTCGGACTTTGTACTGCATTATGTAACACTGGCTCAATGTAAAACTTCGCTGTTTAAAGATGCAATACACCTAAGACATTTATAATTTTATTCTGAGTTTTCTAAGGATCTATATTTTATATCAGAAATCATATTATGTAAGATTCATAATCTTAAACTATTTTTATAATAAGAAGCAAAGATATCCCTTGAACTGGAAGACTAGTGTTTTTCAAACTTCTTAACCTTGTGACTCTAAATGAATATAGTAGTTTATTACAATACATAAGCAGACTGATAAATGCAGATGCTCTGAAATATTATAATATGATAATGAAAAAAACAATTTATTCTCATGAAGAACTGTCAAGAATGAAATTTCGAGAACAAAATAATATGATAATGAAGTAAGAATAAATAAATATATATAACAATTAATAATTAATTCATAATCATAAATAAATCCTAATTTACATGTATAAAAAAAGAGTACTTCAGAACAAAATAGCTATGAAAGCCAGTGCAGATTGCAGAACAGTTCACAGAAGCATGTCAAAAATGGAAAGATTCAATTAATGGCCTACACTATTTATGGGATTTGAAACTACTTTCATTGAGAACAGTGAAAAGTTGATAAAGAGGACTATAAACATAATTTATGAAGTTAATGTTGATAGTTAAGAAGTTAGAGACACTTTTGCGAACTTATTACTGATACTTAAGAAGTTACACTGGCACTTTTGTGAAGTTAATACTGACACTTATTACGAACTTCATTATTGCACAGACACTGTTCAGATGACTGTTGGTGCCCGTTGTAAAAAAACAAATTAAGACAAATTTCATAGTTTATCATTTATCTTGAAGGTTTTGATAATTTAAATTGGATTATACCTTTTAGAGGCACCTCATAGATGCATTATTTAAAAAGTTTGCATCATAATTATAGATTTCAGTAACAATTATAATTATGGAAGTAAAAATAAAATTGTGGAGATGTTAGATGTTTTAGAATGGGATTTCTTGAAGAACTGATACATTGATCACTAGGAATGTCTAATTTTTTGTATATGTTATATGTATATGTGGCAACACACTAGTTGCTTGTTGAACTGAACTGAAGTAAATGCTAGTTGATGTTGGTTTGTAATAAACAATGTGTTATGTGATCCTGTAGTAATATCACTTATTCATTGATCCAGTAATATGAATATAACATGGTGTAGTCGTGTGGAGTAGTATTACAATTAATTGCCAGGCAATCCCTTTGGCTGTTTTTCCTCTCAGCTAACACAAGATGGAATTTTGTTGCCAACTGCAAGGCCTAAGTTTCGACGGCAATGTGGTCGAAAACTGGCACAGATACAAGCTAGCTGTTTCAGATTTATACGAAAGTTTCAGGAAATGCTTCAAAATATTTAGATGTGAAAGTAACTTTATTTTTAAATGCCGCTGGTGAGGAAGAAGCAGTTGAAGTGTTTAACATGCTCAATTTTACAAGAGGAGATCAGGGCAACTAGGAAAAAGTGCTTCAAAGGTTTGAAGCTTTCACGATGCCTAGAACAAATGTCGTGGTGGAGAAATTTTTATTCAATAAGAGAAAACAAGAAGAAGGAGAACTTTTTGATTGTTTTGTGACTGACCTGAAAAAACTTTTAAAAACTTGCGAATTTGGTGAGCAGAGTGACTCTGTCGTACATGACCGCATTGCCCTTGGAGTATCAGATACTAGTTTACAGGAGAGAATGCTTAGAAAAAATAATCTGAGTTTGGAGAAAGCAATTGATTTAGGGAAACCTGCTGAATTGAGCAAAGCTCGTACTCAAACGTTAAGAGAGTAACTAGAGGGAAAGTGAAGCAACAACAGGCAGAAGGAGCCAATGCAGCCATAGCAGTGAGGATGCACAGAGGATTGTGTGATGATGCTTCAAATACTGAGATGTTTTTGTGTAAAAAATGCAAGAGACATTACATTAACGGACAATGCCCAGCATATGGAAAAAAATGCTTTAATTGTGGCAATTTAAATCACTTTTCGACTATCTGCAGACTGAAACATGTCCAAAATGTTTCTTAGCATGATAACATAGATGCATATAGTGAATCTGATGATGAATTTTTCGTGAATTCCATAAATGTCCAAAAAACTAAAAGTGTATGCTCAACATCGTCTACAAAAGAGTGGACTAAAATTATAATTGTTGAATTGACAAGTGTGACCTTTAAGTTGGACACAGGGTCTGAAGTGAATGTTTTGCCTGTGAAAATTTATGAAACACTGAGTGCTAAGAACTCTAATCTTATTGTAAACAAGTGTAATGTTGTATTAGAAGCATTTGGGGAGGGTCAAGGGTTAAACTTGATGGGTTGTTAATGTTACAATGTTCCTCAGATGGTGAGGATCATCCTTTAGAGTTTTTAATTCTTTCTAGCAAGCATATACGTCCATTATTAGGACTTAATGCGTGTGTTAAACTTAATTTGATTCAGTTTATAAATAAGGTTGGAATATCAAATAAAGGCAGGTTGGATCAGTATACAATTGTTTTACCTCCATCTAAAGATCGATTTATTATTAATAATTCAGAAGTGTTTGTGGGAAAATTTAATGGATTGTGTAAAATCATAGATGATCAGATAGCTCCTGTAGTGAGATCACCCCGTAGAGTACCACTTAGTTTAAAACCTAAATTTGAATTAAAATTAAATGAATTAGAGAGTCAGAGCATTATTGCAAGAGTTGATCAACCTTTAAAGTGGGTTAGCAATCTAGTAATAATTGAAAAAGCTAATGGATCCTAAAGAATAATGGATCCTTAAGAATATGCCTTGATCCTCAAGATCTTAACAAAGCTATAAAAAGAGAACATGTGTTGATTCCAACAATTGAGGAGATTTTACCAAAGCTATGTAGTCATACCTGCCAACCTCTAAAGATAAAAATTCAGAAGATTCCCCCCCCCCAAATTCAGAAAAACACGAAGAATTAATATCATGCTTTGATATCAAAAAATAACAATTTATACAAATAGAAAACAGAAAATGGTACTTACATTAGTAAATCTCAATTAAGTAGTAACTAAAAAATTTATTAGGAAACATAAAACAAGAACTTAATGTTACACAAAAAAATTATTGCAATGAATTTAGTGTATTTTTTGGCTTTAGCCAAAAATTCTTTGGAAAATTTCCTGTCATAACAATTAGTTTCCTCATAACATTTAGCAATTAAAATGTTTTCTAGAGTTTTTGGTGAAATTGAAGAACAAAAAATAGTTTTGTTTTTCTTCACAACACTGAAGACTCTCTCGCACTCAGCATTACTGTGTGGAATTACGAGAATAGCACATAAAACTCTTGCTAGTCTATCATATTTTGGTGTTCCATCATCTCTTTTTATTCTTTTTAAGGTACCAACGAGGACATCAAGTCTATCTTCTCCAGAACTGGCAAAGTCTTCAAACTGTGCAGCAGAAAATTGGTTCTGTAGTTCATCTAAAGCATCATTATGGCATTCATTTTCTTTAATTGTTAACAAAAATGGAGATTTATCAATAAAAAAATGAATCTTTTCAAAAGATGAATTTTCAATTTGTTTCAAATTTGCCACTTCAGCATTTAAAAGAACATTTTGCAAAGGAAACTTCCTTACAATGTAATCACAGGCTGAGGAAAAGTACTTTCTAACACATTGAAAAAATTCTTTTTTCTCATGATCTTTCAAAGAATTTACAAGTTCCACGGTTTGATTTCCAATTATAAGATCGTTATCATCCTTTTGATTTGCCAAACTATTATAGGCAACACGAATCAACACACTGTTTTTCACAACGGACGGTTTTACAAACTTAGTATAAAGTTCTTTCAAAAGATCATTAAGAATTTGAATAAGTAGGGGAGATTTTGGCGAAGCTGATTGTAGAAGGGTATTTACACTTTCAAAAATCTTAATGATACCTAACACAAAACTACAATAGTCTTTGTTCAAATCCGAAGAAAGAAGATAGAAAATCCTTTCCTTCTGGCTAATAGAAGACTTTCTTCTTCCCTTCAATTTCTTTAACAAAGTTGACCTTTGAGGAGTCTTCTAAGCATTTTCTTTTTAAAGGGTTTGATTCTGTGTGTTGGCTTTTCCCTTTTAAAGCATTTTGATTAGAAGCAAAGTTGGTTTTCGGAATCTTATATGCCGACAAATTTGATGGCATCTGTGGTTTCGTTTTGGTCTCTTCGTGGAAATATTTTAGCAATGCATACCACTGTTCAATAAACCTTCCTAGCGCTCTGCCTAAGGATAACCATCTCGTGCATACATGTTTCAGAATTTTTCTCGTTTCATCAGAGCACAGTTCTTGAAAATTCTTTAGGTTTTCTTTCCTTTTTACACTTTTTTCCAGATAGAAAAACACATCAATCAGAAGCTGGTCAATATTTAATGGTAAAGCAGTTTCAGCTTTTTCTGCTGCCAAATTAATTAAGTAGCATGGGCATCCAATAACAATTAATTCAATTTGTTCTTTTTTGAGGAAAGAGGCTACACCTTTTTTGTCACCCACCATGATATGAGCATTATCTGCACCAAATGAAATGCAGTTTGATATTGGGATGTTAAGTTGTTTCAACTCATTAATTACCAAGGAGGCAATATTTTCCCCCATAGCGTCTCCATTTAACAATGGGAGACGCAAAAGATGAGTTTTCATTTCATTAGAAACATCACAGAAATATGTGACAACAATGGGGTAAAGTTTCCAATTGCTGTCGTTGCTGCCATCGATTGACACCGAAAATGCTGAATTCTGGAGTGCAGCTATCGTTTTACTTTGTGCATCGCAAGCAATTTTGTTCACAATAGAAGATGTTTTCGTACGAGCACAAGCATATTTCTGAGCAATCTTGGAGTCGGGAAACATCCGTCTGAAAAGTTGACCGGCGTGATCGGCAGTGCTTAGCGGCACGTTGTGTTCGATGAGGAATGCAGTAAACAAACACTCTGCCAAAATGACATCGGCATCCGAATTCGTAGCCGAATTTGAAAAAAAATCATCCACTTTCTTTGACGTTGTCGAAGCTGAAGCATTAACTTCATGCTTTTTAGACTTAACATGCTTCAAAATGTCGCTTCTTCCACCGTGACTTATTATGAAGTCACACACGCACACGTTGCAAAATGCATAGTTATTTCCTTTGAAGGATTCTTTAATGATCTTTTGGAAATTTGGCTTTGTAGGCAGGCCGAAAATATTGAGAATACGGGGGTTTTTTTAACTCATTTTGGAACAACGACGTATTAAGAAAATTCGTAGCACGTGCAAACAAAAAAAAAAACAAAAAAAGAATGCGACAATCCACGCTTGCCGAGTCCGAGCTGAGTAATTCCCTTGCTGCTGAAGCGAACGCGAAAAAAATAATCTGGTGTCCACAAAGAAAAGAGAGGGAGAAACAAGTTCAGCGCATTGGATTGGCTGGTTAAGCGGAAACTTTTGAGAAACCGCAGGTTACTGGATTCGAAGTAGTCGGTAGTTGGCGGTAAAACACGATGCAATTGACGAAAATCGCTGAATTGGAAAAAAATTCTAAAATTTAGACAAAAATCACTAAAAACACTTGAAAAAGGAAAAAAATCGTAAAAAATGGATTACGATCGTAAAATCGTAAAGACAAACGCATTTTCGTAAATATTACAAAAAATTCGTAAAAGTTGGCAGGTATGTATGTAGTAAATCAGTTTACTCTTTTGGACTTAAAGGATGGGTTTTTTCAAATAGTGTTAGATGGGGGATAGTAGTGATGTTTGTACTTTTAGCACACCATTTGGATGCTATAAATTCTTAAGACTTCCAATGGGTATTTCCTGTGCGCCTGAAATTTTTCAGAAACCCAATCTTGAAAATTTTGGTAATATACCAGGAGTAATGATCTATTTTGATGACATCCTCATTGCTGCTAGCACCATACAAGAACATGATAAAATTTTAACAGAGGTCATCAACAGAGCTAAAACTCAATATTAAATTCAACAAGCAAACGCTTCAATATAGGGTTAGTGATGTAAAGCATTTAGGTCATTTATTTAATGTATCAGAAATGCGACCTGATCCTGATTGAATTAAAGCCAATACTGAGTTACAGGAACCTGAGAATAAGCATGAATTACAGCATATTTCGGGAATGTGTAATTATTTGAAGAAATTTGTACCACATTTTTCAGAGAAAACTGCCATATTATTAGGGAAACTTTTGAAAAACAAAGTAGAATGGTACTACATTCTAAAGCATTCAGGGAATTAAAAAAATTAATTTCCAATGCACCTGTATTAGGAATATTTGATAGCATTACACCTATCACTGTACAGGCAGATCTAAAGATGGGTTAGGCTGCTGCTTATTGCAGAATGGGCAACCAATTGCTTTTTTGTCTAGAAGTTTGAATAATGCAGAAAAAAACTATGCTCAGATTGAGAACGAATTTCTTAGTATTTTATTTGCTGTTAATAAATTTCACTATTACATTTATGGCAGAGAGGTAGAAGTGCTTACTGATCATAAACCATTAGTTTCAATTATGAACAAAAATATTGCTAATGTGTTATCAAATAGATTGCAAAGGATAAAAATTTAGCTCTTAAAATATAACTTAAAACTTAAATATTTGCCTGGAAATATATGCATATTGCAGATTTACTGTCACGTTCCTTTACTGAAACACCCGCAAATGAAAACATGGATATGACAGAGATTGTTCATACACTAACAAAACAACTTCAAATATCTGAGAGTAAGAGAAGGGAATCTCAAAAAGCTACATTAGAAGATGAAGGGTTAATGTTAGTGAAAGAATATTGGCAAAAGGGATGGCCTTTGAGTGTTGATAAAGTTCCTAAAGAAGCAAGATATTATTTTAAATTTAAAAATGATTTGAGTGTTGAACAAGTTTTTTTTTATATATATATATAAATATAATCATATTGTAGTACCTATTGCATTAAGGAAGTGCACGTTAACATTACTGCATGAAGCTCACTGTGGAGTTGAAAAATCAAAAGCTAGGGCTCGACAAGTACTATTTTGGCCAGAAATCAACAGTGACATTGAGAATATGATTTCTAAATGCCTAATTTGTGATAGGTTCAGGCCTCAAACAATAAAAGAAACTCTTGTTTGTCATGAAATTCCGAGTTTACCTTATGAAAAGGTTGGTACTGATATCTGTGAGAATGAAGGGGAAAGTTACCTAGTAATACACTGTTACTTAACTAAATGGGTAGACATAATTCCTCTAAACAATAAAAGTGCAGTGTAAGTTACTAGTAAATTCAAATCAATATTTGCAACACATGGAATACCCAAAACTTTAATTTGTAATAATGTACCATTTAATAGTTGGACAGGGTTCGTACACATTTCTGCACACAGAAATTAAGTATTTTTAAGGACCATTAATGAAAAAAATTAAGGACCTATGAGCAAATGGGAACTGAATAAATTCAATTAAAAATATTATCTATGCCTGAACTTCACTTCTGTAATACCATCTTAAAAATAAAACAGATCTATCAGTAGGATGCATTACTATTAACGTAACTTAATTAACATACTTATTAATAAGTTTGAGAATAAAATAAACGTTATGAAATTTATGAGGTTGCATTAAATATTTTATATTTATAATAATTGAACATATTTGAAAGAAGATAAAAGTGACATTTTATTTAGGCTTTACTAACAGATATCTCATTCTGTCACATACTTGCTCAGTCTAGAGGTTTAGAAAATGGCGAGTAGATTTTATGTCAAGCGGCACAGGTTAAAATGAGTAAATTCAATTTAAAATATTATATCTATGCCTGAACGTGAGTAGGATGCATTATTATTAAACATAACTTGACTAACATAATTATTAATATGTTTAAGAATAAAATTATTTTATTTATTTATTAATTTTATTAATTATTTAAGGAGCATTAAATATTTTACATTTATAATAACTGGACATAACTGAAAGAAGATAAGTGACATTTTAGTTAAGTTTTACTAACAGTTAGCTTTTTTTTAATGTCTCATTATGTCACATACTTGCTCAGTCTAGAGGTTTAGTAAATAGCAAGTAGATTTTATGTCAAGCAGCATAGGTTAAAATGAGCATTAAAATCATAATCAACATGATTCAAAACAAAAGACTGGCTGTTGTCACCACTCCTGCTTGCCTAGAGAGAGACGTGCTAATTAGAACAAACCTGAAAGGCTTGATATAAGCACTGTTGGCAAGTTTTGAAAGTTAGCTGGGCTCTTGTCTGAGGAGTTAGTGTCGTAGCTTCGCGTAGAGTTCCAGAGGTTGTAACTCGTTAATACACTTTAAGGTTCTAACAATTCACTAAAGTACCAGAGGTGATAAGTTGTTTTGCATTATTTTCAGTCTCACTAGATGCAAAGAATAAGTTTTACGTGAATTTTTACATTTTTTTGTGTTTTATCTTGTGACCACGATAAGGGTTAATGAAAGGCAATAACCTGCTTAAATAAGCAGAAATAATTTTTAAGGGTAAGTTAGTTACAAGTAATTAAATTATTTCACAAGAAAACAAGAGTTTATACAAATATTCTCTATGTTTTATAGGAGTTTATCAGAAGTAAAAAACATACAGAATATTTGTTAAAATAATTAAATTAGGTATTATATAACCTTAGTCATTATGGATTTACATGGCCACTATTAAATCTTATTTATTTTTTATAAATATTTGTTAAAAAAGCCCTATTAAAATTGCAATCTAATAAAATTTCACAGTTTAAAATATACGTAATTTATGACATTGATTCTTAAATTATATTAAGATAATTACACATTAAAAGCTACAAACCGTTTATGTTTTGTAGCAACAACACTCAACAAAATATTTATGCATCTTTTTACTTTGAAGCCTTCCCAGACATTTTGGCTAATTTACATAGATTTCCTTCTCTTTAAGTATCTTTTCTAACAATTAGAAATTTGACTCAGTATGCAAAAAAAAAGTTCTCACTAGTTTCTTAGTGTTTTATCTCCTAACCTGTCAACCTCTCCACAATGTACCTATGAGGTTTTACTTGATCTGGTAAAAGTTAAGTAGTCCCAAACCCTCCAACAGATGCAAAGTAAATTATCGCTATGCCTGAAAGTAACTACAAAGTCAGACAGGTTTAAATAAGCTTCTTATTTAAAAAGAACTCAGAACATAAATGCATGTTCTTATGCTAACAAAGTCAATTACAGTTCATAGTGATGTAATTAAACAAAAAGAGTCAAATTTAAACTAAACATATGGACTAGTGGTCAATTTAATTTAATTTTAAGCTGGCTCAGTAACTCTATCATCATAACAAATTCAAATGTCGGCAGCGGTAATGCAAAGACGAATAATTACAAATTATTAGAGCTGGCAGGAACTAATGCAGTGAGCAAGTGGAGGTCAGAAACACACTTCTTGTCTTACACTCTAAAAATCTCAGTTTAAAAACTGTCTAAGTGATTTGCACTCTGGTGAGAAAATAGAAAAGGGAAATTATAGTAAGGGCTGAAATTGTAAACAATTGAGTAATTTACATATGTACATATCTTTGAAGAATAAATTTGTTTTCCTTTATGTATTCAGTTTCTTTCTTCCACATTTCCTTTTCATTTTAGAATTTTTGGATTTAATTAAAGATTTCTGATATTCTAAATAAACTAAATGCATTTAGAATGTATAGAAAAAGCTGCTAATTTTATTTCTTTAGTAATATCAACATTCAGATGAAATATGAAATATATATGGTAAGCTTCGGTTACAGAGCTGGTGTGGCATAATTTTTAGAATTTAGTGACACACCGAGCAACAAAATCTAGAAAAGCCAAAACTTTTAGAATTTAGAACAGGCATTGGAAGCAGAATTTAGAAAGGCACCAAGCAGCAGAATTTAGGATCCACAGAGACTGCATCAGATGGGAAAATGCCCTATGTATGATGCATTTGGACATATTAGATGAATCTTTTAAATTGTCAGTTTTCGTTTTCTTTATTAATAAAAAACTTCTTTTATGTAATGCCTGTCCATATGATAAGATTAGAAGCATTTTTCATACGTTCCACGCTTGTGTCTAGTGAAAAGTAGAGAAAATAAAGGGATGATAAAAATGTTAAGATTCTAATATCAGAAGTAAAAAAACAGTCAACTATTATGTTTTCATTGTTCTCCCAGACGTTCTCCAAAATGTAAGAAATCCTGTGTTAAGTAATAGAGACATTTTTCATTTTGGCTCATTTTTCTGGAATCTTCAAGAATCGTTGGTCTATAAATCTTGCCTTCAAATCTTTCTACACTTTCCAAGCTGCAATGGCTAAAATCCTAAAGAAAAATTACCCTTACCAATTCTGTAACAGCAAAAAGACTGAAATATTTTGAAAAAAAAAAAAAAAAAAATCGGAGACAAAAAGCGTAAAATTAATTTTATAGAGAAATCTGGTGCATATTTTGAATATTCTTAGACAATTAAATGGGAAAACTCTTACCATGAAAAAAATTAAAAAGACATTTTAATTAATTACATAGCTATTTTACTATTGCTAAGAACTGCTTCGTAAATTGTGCTGTTATATAGCATTATACCTATCTTATTTTTCAGATTCAAAATATTATACAATAAGTGGTCAAAATGGAATTTATAATACGACAGCAAAAAATTAAAATGCTTTACTTTAATGTTATTTCTTAAATATAATTACACTACATTACCATTATTTTAATTAAATTTATCAATGCTATGATATTCTAAAAAAAATCGTCGAAAAATTCCCAACTTTTGGAATTAAAAATTTTCTATAGAAACTGATCTTAAAATCACCCAAACGTTGATAAGTCGCCAAATTTAGAACCGTTTAATAAAAGAAAACAAAAGAATTTACATCCCCAAAAGCGAAAAGTTGTGAAAACTCTTCATTAGAAAAAAATGGAATAATTTTGAAATGCGTACGTTTCACTTATTGCTCAGAAACTCTATTCCACCATTTATATTAGAAATAGGAACAAATTACAGTCAAAAGTCTTTAATCCAGATGTCCATAATCCGGAATGACCTACAATCCGGACCTCAAAGCTACAAACTTTCTGCGCATGCGCATAATATGTTTACGCATACGCGTTTAATATATAACGGACAGTATAAGCTAAAATTATCTAATTATCTATTTCAGTTAATGTTGCAGATTGCGTTGTTCCTTGATCTTCGAATTGGATCTGGCTTATTATTTTTTTGTAGACTGTTAGAGCAATTTTATAAAAGTAAGCTTGAACTTTTGATTATGTCAAAAAGAATACAAAGCAGAAGCATGTTTCGATGTCCATCAGACAAAAAGTAAAATCGCTGCAAAAAAATGAATAAAGGCATATCCTTTGTTTTTCTAACCATTCCGAATCCGTTTATCAATTTCACGCTGCACTGCGGAGGGGACGTCGCAGCGCGCAATGAACTGGAAGTTGATCTGTCAGCACTATCCTTATCTTCAGAGCAGATGTTTTTATTTTATTCGGCTTATAATTCCTTACTAAATGTAGTATTTCATCTCGATGTACTCCGTCTTTGATATGATTTAAATCAAATTCCCCGTCATTATAAATATCCCGAATACACATCAAATAGTTTTCTGGTTGCAATTTTCTAAATTTCAATTATGCATAATGTATGCTTTATGCATGCGTGCATTGAAAGAAATGTTTAATAAAGTAAACAAATATATATTAAGCTTTTTTTTTTAAATTTTGATACCCTTTAGATCATAATTACTCTTTATTTCATAAATTATGGTTTCATATTTTTAATTTTATAATTTTCGCATGCCATCTTACCAGATTTAAATTGATGATCAATAATCCAGAAAAACCAATATTCCGGAATCGCCGAAGTCCCGACGATTGCGGATTAAAGACTTTTGACTGTATATACACTGTACGTGTTGAAAGTTTGAAGGATATTTGTGAAAACGGAGAAATCTAGTGTAAAACAATTATTGGTTAGAGTAAAAGACGATGGCTAGTTTTTTTTTACCAGCTGTAGAAAATATTTTTAAAATATACAAACCATTAAAATCTACTTTTTATGACAAGATAAATGTCCAAGAATATTGCAGCTCTTTATTGAAAATGACACATCACAAATTTGGCATCAGTTCATCCACAACCAAGCTACATTATTTCACAATGCTGTGAAAATTATTGAAGGGGATAAAATTTCAATTATGGAAGTGTCAAATGAAATAAATAACTTAAAAACAAATTTGTGAGAAAGAATTGATAATGATTACGTTCCTTTAGTTATTCAAAAGGATATCACTAGGTTGGAAGAACAAGGTGCCATTAAACAGCCTGATTTTCCGAAAGAAGTCAGAAAATTTTATAATAACTGCTTGAAATGTCTTGAAATAAAGACAGTTCAATTCGAGGATATTAAAAATTTTCATTGGGTGACATTAAAAAAGGAGATTTTATGGGAATATGTGAAAAAATCTTTTTAATATATTAGTAACCATTTTCTGAAAAATAATATTTACGAAAATGATCTTTTTGATGAGGTGTTATTTTTAAAAATATACGTTACTGAAGAAAAAATCAAATGCTTGTTGTCTGCAAATGCGGAAACAGATGGAGTTATTCCTTCATTTTATTATATGAAAATATTTTGAAAATTGTAATGCGCTCTCCCTTCCAGGAACAAATGCAGCAATAGAACATGTTTTTTTTTTAGTATAAATAAAATATGGACAATTGAAAAAATGCAGTTGAACAATAAAACTTTAAAATATGTATTAAGCGTAAAACATAATTTCACCAATTCATGTGAGAAATTTCACTACATTTTAATAAATGATCCTGTTGCAAATATGGCTTATAGTAACCCCTTTTCTCCATCAGCTCTCCTCCTTGAAATAATTCTAACTTTTACATGAGGTTTAGTTCTTATTTTTAAAGGGATATAGCAATTATTTCTACTTTGTTTTTAACTGCCACTGTTTGTACAAGGGGTCATCAAATGAAAAGGTATGTAACGACACACTGGGTCCAAATGTAGACTTTATTCAAAATATACACCATAGGCCTGAGCACAATGATCCCACTGATAAACAAGCTGCAGGATTCCTTGTTCCCAGAATTCCTGTGGCCATGACGAGACCCAGTCCTTCACAGCGTCCTTGAGTACGTCGTCCGAGTTGAAGCCTTTCCCTTTCAGGCGTTTCTTCAGTGGACCAAACACATGAAAATTGCAGGATGACATGTCCGGACTGTAGAGTGGATGGTCCAACGTCTCCCACTTGAACTTGGCCAGTTCCATGTGTGCGACTCTGAAGACGTGTGGACGCACGTCATCATGGAGCAGAACCACACCCTCCATGAGCAGCACCGGTCTTTTGTTCTTTATGGACCTGCCTGTGTCTCTGACAGACTTGTCAGAGACACATTTCTCCCCATAAACTGTCACCATCTGGCGATGAATAGCTGCCGGTTTCTCACCTTCCGTTGTCAAAAATCGGATAGCACCTTGCTGCTCCTCAGTCATTGAATTTTGCAACGCAAATGCCATCCTGTCCTCATACCGACTGCTGCATCATTTGGATGTCACTTTTGATAACAGCCTCTGCTCTCTTTTGCGCATGCTCCGATTCCAGTCAGAGACTCTAATCGTATCTCGAGATGTCTTGCTATGTTCTCCCATGGCGGAATATGCAAATATTTAACTGTTACGTTTTTACGTTGTTTCGTATCTTTTCATTTGATCACCCCTTGTATTAAGAATGGTCTGTTCCAGCCTAATCAAGATGCAAAAACGAAACTCGAAGTTACGTCATCTGGAAAGCTGAGTCGTGCCGACAGCTGATTGGCCGCCGTGAGATGACATTATGTCTACTTCATGTATAAATATCTCGCATCGTTCTGGCTTAGTCCTTCTTGTTCCTATTTTCATTGCTCCTGGTGTGTTGTTCCAGTTCTCAGTTGAAGACGTTCTTGCGATGCATGTCGTCCAGCGATACGTGCCGTGGATCCGGGCCATGTTGGTTTTTCCAAGGTTAAGTGGAGTCGAATCTCAAGTTGTGGTTCCCGGTGATCAACTGCCGTGGGCGGCATCCTGTTTCCAAAGTTAAGCGGCAGCAAATCTCAAGTTCTGGTTTCCGGTGAGCAACTGCAGTGGGCAGCATCCTGTTCCATGGTTAAGCGGCGATAAATCTCAAGTTGTGGTTCCCGGTGATAACTGCTGTGGGCAGCATCCTGTTTCCAAGGTTAAGTGGCATCGAATCTCAAGTTGTGGTTTCCAGTGAGCAACTGCTGAAGGCGGCATCATTAACAAAAGTGTTTTTCAGGTCTAGCAGCAATATTTTACCAAGCTGTGTTTTCCCGTGAGCAACTGCAGTGAGCGGTATTTACAAATTCAAGTACATTCAAGGTTTAATTTAATTTTTCAGGTGCCTTCTTGGCCAAAAGCATAGACCTTTTTAGTCAAGTGAAATTAAAATTAATCGCGTAGTTTTGTCCTGTGATATGTTTTTCGGAGTCATTGAATGCCAGTATTCATAGAACAGGTAATATATTTACTATATCATTAATAGTGTGATATTCTTTAAAAGGAAAAAACCTTGGGGTTAATGAATAGTTAGTTAAGTGTAATTTTTGACAATGATTATGTTACACTCTTTAAGTTTCTGGTATAGATCAAATTTATTTATTGTATTTTTATTTCTATAAATATTGTTAATAAATTATTCGAGTTTAAAACTTTTGTCATCTATGTCTGCATAGCAAATAATCTTAGGGTGCTTCTATTATGATAATTATTTCTGCTAAATGTTTTCTATAACTTTAAAGTTTGCTTTTGCATCAGATCTGAATCTATTGCAAAGTATTCACTCGGATAAAAAAATATGACTGTGAAAGAAAACCATAAATTTTTTAATAAAATTTTAAATTAATTAAAAAACATAATATTCAAATTATAGTTTTTTTACAAATATTTTTATAGTTACCAATAGTAACTAATAAATATATTTTTGTATATTTATAGATAAGTAAATGAATGTATACAATAAAACATATTTTTTTTTTTGAATTATTGGTCTGCTTTCATAACTAAATGTCAATTCTAATTTCATTCCATTTGTCCCGCTTTGTCTCGATTAAAATGTGGTCATTTTATTCTAGATCCAGAAAATATCGCTGCCGGTAGTGAAGAAAGTGACAGAGGAATTACTGAAAACCAGAAAATTTCGATTGACAAGTTATTCGAAATTCTCAAAACAGCAGTTACAGGACTTCAACAATGTAACTAAACATAATGTAATTATGTCTGTCTACAGAATAAAAGAGAAAGTATTAGCACAAAAACAAAGCAACTTAAAACAGCTTACATTGAAAGAAATGTTTAATAAGGTAAACAAATAAATATTAAGCTCTTTTTTTATAAAAATTATTATACCCTTTAGATCATAAATACTTTATTATTTCATGAATCACGATTTCATATTTTTAATTTTATAATTTCTGCATGCCATCTTACTATATTTAAACTGATAATCTGTTAAATCCCAAATCCGGAATCGCCGAAGTCCCAATGAGTCAGGATTTCGGACTTTGTACTATATATATTTTGGATATTTGAGCTAAGGTATGTATTTTTAAAATACTTAAATCCAAGACATAAATGTTTCATGAAATAAAATGGAAATCAGAAGTTGTTTCATTTAATTTTTTATATCTCTATTTTAGATGCATGATCAAATATCTCTCATTTTTAACATTCTGTTTATGAAAAAATATTTTCCTTACAATCTTATTTATTAACCTTTCTTTTTCATTTCTGTTAATATTAAAATTGTTATTCTGTTAATATTAATAATGTAAAGCTTGGAAACTAAATTTTCACATTTCTCAAGAATATTTCTCATTTTCTGAAAAAGATTCCTCATGTCCAAGGAAAATAATACCTTGTGGAGGACTTCCTAGGACAAATTTGGCTCATATTTACATTACACAAGAGGGAAACACCTATGCAGCCAACCATTTGGCAGAGTCAATATTATGTTAATCCCTCTGTTAAGTGCACAATTTTTGTATCTTTAAAATAATTTATTTCAAGGCTTTACTTTTTTTCCTTCAGTTTTAATATTAAGATATATATAAAATTTTAAACTGATTTGGTTAAAGAGGAAATAAATTTTAACCTGTGTGACTTATCATTTGATGTTTTATATAAATTGTAATTTTATATACACACAGATTAATAATAATGACCTGAACATTATACAAAGTAAATGACAATGATTCTTGTGCCTCACTTTAAATATTTAATATTTAACAGTTAATTCAGTTTTTGATTTGGTTTGGTTAAATGATTAAAGAAAAACAAGTAAGTATGCAAATGCTAAAAAATATAACACCTTTTTTACTGCTCTCAATGTGCCATTTTAAAATGGCACGATTTAATAAGATACCTATTTTTCATTCTCAGTTTTGACCACTTACCTTTCATTCTTCAAAACAAAAGAACTAGATGTGTTTCTAAAATTTCACAGCTAATTTGGAAAAACTGATATCAAAAGAGAATTATTTGAATCAAAACACAAATTAGATAAAAGCTAGAGTTACAATAGGTGGATTAAAATATTGCAGTACAAAGTCCGAAGTGATTCTGGATTTGGGATTTTTCCGGATATTAGATCATCAATTTAAATCTGGTAAGATGGCATGCAGAAATTATACAATTAAAAATATGAAATCGTAATTTATGAAATAAAGAACAATTATGATCTAAAAGGTATCAAAATTTACAAAAAAAAAAGCTTAATATTTATTTGCTTACTTTATTAAACATTTCTTTCAATGTAAGTTGTTTAAGTAGCTTTCACAAAAAATTCAAAAAGTTCATTTTTCTTATGTCGTATACAGTTGACTTTCCAATGCCATACTCCTCGCATAATTTTGAGACGGATTGTAGATACTTGGGCAGCTCCAGAATTGGAAACTCTTTTCAACATAATCGAAAGTTCAAGCTTAGTTTTTATAAAATTGCCATAATAATAACAATCTGCAAAAAATAATAAGATGGATCAAATTAGAAGATTAGAAGGAGCAGTGCAGTCTGCTACATTAACTGAAATGCTTTAGAATTAATAAAGATAATTTTAGCCTAGCTTAATAGCATCTGTTATACATTATTCAGGGTTCATACACATTTCTGCACATGGAAATTAACTACTTATAAGGACCATTAATAAGAAAAATTAAGGACCTATCAGCAAATGGGAGCTGAAGAAATTCAATTAAAATTCAATCAACTTTTGTCTGAAATCCGTTTTTGTAAAAATAATAAGAATAAAATAGGTCTGTACGTAGGATAATTTTTAAAGGTGAGCAGTTAGATACTGTTAAGTCATTAGGACTATTTAGCTGTAAGATCATGTCATTTATTCTCTTCTTGGCGCCTTATATGGCACAGATGTTCATTACAGCAACCCTGTAAATGCTCGCTCAGTTTTTTATTGTTGTTGTTGTTAATATTAAGTCATCGCTTGAAAGATGGCACGCATGTGATTAAGATTTTTAGAATAAAATATTAATTAGTACAGTCCACATCTATTTAAATTTGAATTGCTGTATAACAACGCATGCATCGCATGAACATTTCTGGTCCGTCGAGCCGGAGGTAAAAGATATCGTCGCTAAAATTAACTTTTTAGAAAATTTGGAATACTTTCGCTTTGGTTGTATTACGAATAGCTTCATGTAGAGTGTTTGGAATGCTTTCGTTTTCGTATGGATTGCACAATTAAGGTAGGATACTGTGTCATCACTTCTGGTGTTGCTGTCTAGAAATCTGCAATCACAGGAAGTGATAAATTATTTACTTGTTCATGATGAGTGAATTGAAAGCTATTAATGCTAACAAAAAGAGCTTAAAATGAAGTATCACAAAGTTTGAAAATAAGGTAAATTCTAGAGTGGATGAAGCAGATATCTCCTTATTGGAGTTATGCGAATCAAAAATTTTAGAATTTAAAACGGAATTAAGTAACATTTTCGATTCTTTATTTGCATATTGTGAGGAAAAGGACACTGACAAATTCAAAAGGAAAACATAGTAGATAATCTCGATGAAATTTACTTCAAAATTAAAAGAAAAATTTTTGAGATCAGTTCTCAAAGGAATAGTTGTTCAAATGAAAACGGTTTGAGTAAAGCACAATTATTTCGGATATAAAATAGCCTAAACTGTCTCTTTCAATATTTAGTGGAAAAATTGAAGAATGGATTCAATTTGAGGATTTATTTTTCGCAGTTGCGCATAAAAATAGCAAATTAACTAATGCGAAAAAATTGCAATATTTAAAGAGTTCGTGTAAGGCACATGCGTTAAATATTATTCATTCCATTCCAATTTCAGATTTAAATTATGATTATGACATAGCATGGAATCTGTTGGCTTAGCACTATTGCGACAAAAACGATTTGATCAATTAAAGAAAAGAAATTAATTTCTATACCACAAACGAGTGATTATACTTTGTCACTTTTAAAATTTATCGATAAGATGCATGAATATTTACGATCCTTAGGAGCATTGGAGCTAAAGGTGGAAGAATTTTCAGACACGTTAATTGTTTATTTATTAGTTGAAAAGTTGGATAGAAATACTCGGTGTTGATGGGAAAGATCGCTTAAGAAAGATGAAATAGGAACAGTTAAACAACTGACATGTTTTTTGGAAGGAACACGTTCACACATTATCACATTACAAACCTCCGCATGGGGAATTGAAATGTTCATTTAATACCAAAGCTCTTACATCATTTTCGGAAAATTAAAAAAATTGTCCTTATTGCAGAGGTGATCATTTATTGTTGAAAAATGTGCAATTCTTAAATTTAGCAGTCAATAAATGATTTGAATTCGTAAAGACAAAAAAAACTGTGTTTCAATTGTTTATCTTCGGTCCACACAATCAAGGTCTGTAAAAGTTCCAATACACGCAGAAAATGTCAGAAATTTCACAATTTACTCTTACATTTTGATCGAAGTGAAGAAAATTTTCAAAGTCTTCGATAGAGCAAATGGCACATCAAATCAAAACAAAAAGACTAATAAATTTAGCAGTAATCTTTCTCCAAATGCTGACACATTTACTCCATTGACAAGCAGCCAAAAGATTAGTGACACTAATGAAACCAAGCAAGCAAAGTCTATTAACAGTACTGCACTGAATATTTCCAGTTCTTTTAATAAACAAGTTCTACTTTCAACTGCAATTATTTTCGTTAATGGTGATGATGGAAAAAAAAAATTATTTTGCTGAGAGCCGTGCTTGATTCCGCTTGTCAAAATAATTTCATTACTAAAGAATGTGCTGAATTATTGAATTTGAAGAAAAGAAAAATAAACACTTCTATTTCAGCTATCAATGGTACAGTGATGGATGTTAAGGAAAAAGCTATAGCAACCATCGCTAACAATACTAGAGATTTTATTCGTACCTTACAATTTTTTGTTGTTCCCAAAATAACTCGCCTACGCCTGCTAGATATTTAAACATTCCTGATCTTAAGCAGTTGCAACCCATTGTTTTAGCTGATCCGAAGTTTTATAAACTTGGTCAAATATATGTTTTATTATCTAACGAAATATTTTTCATCAGTTTCTCCATCAGTCAGTTTTTGGATACATTGTTAGTGGGTCAGTACCATGCTAGCAAGGCAATGTTGATAATTATTGTGGGTTTGTTGAAACTGTGGATCATTTATCCGACAGTATGAGGTTTTTGGGAGATTGAAGGTATTAATGAAGAAAAAAAAGTGAAGAGTCAAGAAGAGGAATTTTGTGAACAGCACTTTCTTCATATACACAGGAGGCAAGGACGGCAGATATGTTTTTGCGGCCCAATTTTTATTAGGTACAAGGGACAGAAGAAAGGAACTCTTCATAAGGTATATTTAGCTCTTTTCATTTGCCTTATAACAAAGGCAGTGGCATCTCGAACTAGTGAGTGACGTCACCACTGACGCATTTATTGCCACCTTAAAGAGATTTATTGCTAGACGCGGAAAATGCTCAATCATTTTTTCAGACAATGCAAAAAACTTCGTTGGCACAACTGCCGTATTGCAAAGAATTAGCAATTTAATTAGAAATCCTGACAAAAAATTAGCAGATTATTTAGGTGAAGAAGGAATTGTTTGGAAATTTATTACCCCCATGGACACCTAATTTTGGTGGACTATGGGAACCTGGAATTTAATCCATGAAATATCACTTAAAGCGGATTGTAGGTAATGCAAGGCTGACTTTCGAGAAATTATTAACTGTAGTAACTCAGATAGAGTCTGTTTTAAATTCTCCCTATCTACTATCCCTATTACTCCCTTATCTTCCAATGTAAATGATTTAGAGGCCTTAACAACAGGCTATTTTCTCATCAGAAGACCATTGAATGCTATAGTAGAACTCAAATTAATTGATATACCGGGTGGCCATAATTAAACTGACAGTGCTCACAGTGTTCTGTAGCGCGATCTATTTGCGAGAATGACGCCACATTTTGTAGGAAGATTAAAGCAGATGGGGGACGAAGGATTCTGCGAAAAAAAAAATTAGCTCCAAAAGTCACCACTAGGGGAATATTTGGCGCTGTGTAATAGATAATAGAGTGTTAACAAATGCAAATCAATATGGAAATTACCTTTTATTTTGCATTCAAATGAGGTTCAATGTGGCTGCCGTTGTTGTGGACCACATATTGCATTCTGTGCACAGTATGCACAACAGCAGAAAGTAACATGTCTCCAGGAATCTCCCTTACAGTCCGTGATATGTTATCCTTCAACGTAGCCAGGTCCTGGACCACTCCCTGATAGACCTTGGACTTAAGGTAACCACATAGCCAGAAGTCGCATGGGGTAATATCAGGCGGCCGAGGTGGCCATGCAGTTGGAAAGTAGTGGCTAATGACTCTTTCTGTTGTGAATTTCTGTCATAGCATCTGTTGCACCCGTACAGCAACGTGTGGAGGGGCTCCATCTTGCATGAAAATGATTTCCCCCAGGCATTGTCTTTGCTGAAGTGCCGGAATGACAAAGCTGTTCAACATGTGGCAATATTTCTCTCCGGTAACAGAACAGGTTTCCGGTCCTGTCGGGGTAATGTTCTCATAGAAGAATGGACCTACGATAAATTCTGCTGTGAACCCACACCAAACAGTTACCTTTGGTGAATGTAACGGAATTGCTGTGACTGCATGTGGTGATTTGTCATCCCAAATTCAGCAGTTCTGGGTATTCACAGTTCCATTCAGGTAAAAGTGGGCCTCGTCTCCCCATAAGATTTTCCACGGCCAAGTATCATCCACCTCCATTCTGGCAAGAAAGGTCAGAGCAAAAGTCAATCGCTTATCATGGTCGGGGTACAGTAACTCCTGTACACGGCTGATCTTGTATGGATAGAAGTTGAGAATCTTTCGTAAGATTTTCCATACCATACTGTAAGGCATATCCATATTCCGAGCTACTCCATGAGCGCTAGATGTGGCAGCAATATTGTCTGGTCCTCTGCCGACAATCGCCGTCGCAATTGCTTCGATTGTATCCTGTTGTACAGGTTTTCGTCCTCTGCCTGACTGAACCTTCAGAGAACCTGTTTTCTCAAACGTCGCAACCATTGCTTTTAGCCCATTAACTGACACAGGACTGTTACCTTTACGCATTTTTTTGTGCATTCTAAAAGCATGAAGAGCGGCTGACGCGTTGCACTGGTTGAGGTAAAAGAATTTGACCAGTAACGCACGCTTCACTAAAGAAGGAGACATTGCACATAAACTTTCAATCTGATTGATTCGAAACGTAACACACTGCCTTTTAAAACCCAAGCAGTTGGCACTGTGAGAATGGATGTAACGTGAAATTTGAATAAAGAACTTCTGCTCAGCGTACGTGATATTGCAGATCACGAAACTTTATTGGTGTTTTATAATATTATGTAGATTTTACGCTTTTCTAAAAGTGCTGCCATATTGCACTTGAACTAAATCAGAAAATGTGCATAATAAAAGCTAATTTTATTCCGTATTAATTTGCATTTGTTAACACTCTATTTTCTATTACACAGCGCCAAATATTCCCCTAGCGGTGACTTTTGGAACTAATTTGTTTTTTCGCGGAATCCTTTGTCACCCCCCCATCTTGTTTAATCTTCCTATAAAATGTGGCGTCATTCTCGCAAATAGATCGCACTACAGAACACTGTGAGCACTGTCAGTTTAATTATGGCCACCCAGTACCTGAAAACAGACTCTCAAGATGGAAACGAACTACTAGATTTGCCAACTGATATGGAATCATTAGCATAAGGACTACTTAAACACACTACAACAGCGTTCCAAATGGAAGGTAGAACAAATGAATATTAATATCGGTATGCTAGTACTAGTTAAGGAGAATGAGCTTCCTGTCAGTAGATGGGTGTTAGGGCGCATTACAAGACTTTTTCTTGGAGTTGACGGTAAGGTTAGACTAGTCGAAATACATACAGCAAAAGGCATCATTTTAAGTGTGGAATTACAAAAATTGCAATTTTAATCCCAGGAAGAAGCTAAGTTAATTGTGTTAACTTATTATTATAAAACTTGTATTGTGTATAAAATTTTGTATTGGAAATTGAATATTATTGTATTTAATTAACATATATAATTCGTGTTGCTTTATTGTAAGGTTGTAATTGCACAATTTTATATGTTATTATGAGTATTATTGCACGAAATTATTGAAGTAACCCTTCAAAGCTGGGGGGTATGTTAAGTCATTAGGACTATTTAGCTGCAAGTTTACATCATTTTTTCTCTTCTTGGCACCTTGCATGGTGCAGATGTTCATTGCAGCAACCCTGTAAATGCTCACTCAGTTTTTTATTGCTGTTGTTGTTAGTAGTAAGTCATCGCTTGAAAGATGGCATGCATGTGATTATGGTTTTAGAATAAAATATTAATTAGTACAGTCCACATCTAGTTAAATTGGAGTTGTTGTATAACAATGCACACATCACATGAACAGATACAAACAATTAAATTACATAGTTAAATACCCTTAATTGTTATAGATTTACATGGCCACTATTAATTGTTATTTATTTTTTAAAAACATTTGTTGAAAAAGTATTGTTAAAATCACAATCTAGTAACATTTCACAGTTTAAAATGAATGTAATTTTAAATTGTAAGTTTTAAATCAATGTCCAAACATTGATTCTTAAATGGTATTACAGTAATTCCACATTAAAAGCTACAAAACATTTTTGTTTGTTTCTGTATGCTTTATCTCCTAATTTGCCAGTCTTTTAACAGTGTACGTAATGAGGTTTTACTTGATCTGGTAAAAGTTAAATAGTCCAAAACCTCTCTTAGAGACATGAAGCAAATTATCGCTATGTCTGAAAGTAACTACAAAGTCACATAAAGGTTTAAATAAACCTTTTATTTTAAAAAGAAAATAGAACATACATGCACGTTCCTATGTTGAAATAATCAACTACAGCTTGAGGTGATGCAATTAAACAGGACATATAATGTTTTAAAAACAAATTAGTTGGTTAAAATTATGAACAGTCTTAGCACATATAAACACGACAAAGTTTGATTTACCATGTGCAGCAACTGTACAACTAAAAAGTATAGCTAAACCTCTAATCATAATTTTTATTTCCTTGTACAAAGTAAAGGAAGTATTGTAATCGCAAAAAATTACCATATTTCACCGAAAATATCTGTTACGACTGCTATCGAATCCATTTTATCGATGTTTTTGCGTGACATCTGTACGTAATGAGCAGCCTTAGAACATTAAAATTTTGTATATAGGACTGCTACAGCATGTAGTTGTGCACCTCCTTTTTTGGTGGGAGTCTGTTACTCGGCTCCATGAGCTCAGTTTTTTTATTCTTGTATGTTGGTAAATTGTGCATTTTTTACTTCAAAAATAATTGAATAACAAAGATAACGTCTTCTTTTATTATTGCGAATTAAATCATGTTTAATCCCTTCTGGAATTATCATTTAAGTTATTAAACTATCTCATGTATTTGCTCAGCCTAGCGTCCACAACTTGGCCAAATTCCTTGTTTTGGGGAAGAAATTCTAATTTTAATTGTAAAAATTGTTCTTTAAATTGTTTTAATTGTATTTATATTTTATATTTTTCAATTTTTAATAAAGATATTTTGAAGTTTTATGTATTTTTGAATTCTCATAAAGTGAGAACTGAATTAATTGAACGAGAAATACATCTCTTATGAAATTCGAGGAAATGAGTTAACATGAAATGTAGGAAAAAAATGCATATATTCTGTACAAGGCAGTCATGTGGTGTACACATCAGATTTTTTACTTTATAATTCATTAGTTTGTTTTGTTTTCAAGGCATTATATTTATATATGCATCTATGAATTTTTTAACAAGATCTATAAACAATCATATTTTATCATAACTAATAATTAATTTGCAAAGATATAATATAAAATCTATTATACAGGTTTCCAATGCTATCATAAACTTTTTAAATACACAAACAAAGGCAAACTCAAAAAAACACAAATGTATATTCAAAAAGGTTGAGTACCATTTAAGGATTCAGAAAATCTGCCCATTAAAGGCACATTAAAAATCAGATACCATTATCATTCTTGCATTTCTTCTTGTTACAAAACATACAAATAACAATAACTTTTATTAGAAACCAAAATTAATAACACCATAAAAATATGAATAAAATATACATACTTGGAATTGCTACTTTAGAAATACTATTTACTGGATCATTTTTTGGCTCTTCATAATCTCTAACATGTTTGTCAGATGTTAATTTCAGTACATAAGCAGCAGCTTCCTGTTAAAAAAAAAGTTTAATCAGTAACAAGTACAGTCGGGGGAAAAAAAAATCAATGATAACAAAGAAATGTGAGACATATTATTAGAAGTATGGGGGGGAAGGTGCCTCTCTAACATCAATACATACCAATTGCTCAGATATTTAATTTCCCCACAATGCACGCTTTCACAACTAAAACACATAAATATGGACTAGATGTACATAATGATAAATATGCCATATTAGTTTTAGTGTCAATAAAAAACATGACGTTTAATTAACAGGAATAATTTCAACTCTGTATTCAAAGATAGTAAATTAAATATCTGCATTGGGGAAAAGGATAATTTTCTGAAAGTTTAAATTCAGTTATATTTTAAAACAGGTTACAATTATATTGCCCTATTAGAGTAACAATTTTGGGATGATTTCTTTGTTGAAACTGTCTATCATCTTGTTCTTTTGTAATTTAATTAGTGTCAATCTGTGTTCATACAGGAGATAATTAACTGATTATCACAAATGTTATTTTTATATAAGTATAATTTTAGCACAATTTATTTTCTTAAAACTAAATCAAAAAGCATGTTAGAAAGTCTTTTAGCCTTTTAAATTTCTTCAGCACATGCACCCTTTTCTATGACATTACCACATGCACTGGGTCAATTTAACCCTAAATTTTTTTAATGAATTGACGTTTTATTTATTTATTGGTGTTAAATACGTATTTTTGGTTATTTATTACTCTTTTTGTGTATTTTTGGTTATTTGTTCGTGTCTGTGTGCTAACACAGCGGCGAATTTTTTCTGGTTAACATGATAGTTTTAACTTTAACTTTCTGATTTTGCTTAAGTGATAAGAAATCGAAGTGTACATGGAGAAAGTGAAATTAAGAGCGGAATGCCTAGTTTGTGGAATTCTCTGATTTTTTTTTTAAGTTAAAATAGGTTGATGTGTACATGGCTAAAATTAGTAAGCAATGCCTAGTTTGAATAATTCTCCGATTTTTTTTTGAAGTTAAAACAGGCCGATGTGTACATGGACATCGAGTTTGTGTAAGTGTTTATTTCTTTTTTTGATTTTCTGTAGGGGGTGAAAGGATCGTCACCATCTTGAAATTGGTGCCAGTCCTTCGTGGTGCCTATGTTGGCGTCAAAAAGGATCAGCACCATCTTGAAATTGGTGCCGATCCTTCGTGGTGCCAATCTTGGTGTCAAAAAATCAATGATTCGCCAAGCGAAACCATAGAGTAAAGAATAACCAAAACTTGTTTTTCAAAGTTTCTTTTCATAGAATACCCTTTTACTAGACTACACAATAAAATACCAGATATGACAGGTGCAAATTTTGAGAAATTCCTAAAATATCTGCAAACAAAAGGAAACATTGGGTCAAAAATACCCGGTGCATGTGCTCACGGGTTAATAAATGGTCTCAGTTTTTTTATATAGAATTGTTTCCTTTTTTTAATTAGTATACAGTGCATGAAATAAGTTTCAGGACTCATCCCAGAGCGCAGGTTGTAATGGCACTGTGAGTGTAAATGCGCATGCAACATAACGTCCATCATCTGCTGGCACACTGCTATCAAGTTGTGCACATTTTATTTAGTAGCTGAGAGAAGGCAAGCATTCATTGCAGAAATGAAATTTTTCCTGATTTTTTACGATGGAACAAAGAGCTGTAATTAAATTTAATGCCAAACTTGGTAAAAGTACTTCAGAAACATACCAACTCATGAAACTAGCTTACGGTGACTGTAGTTTAAGTACAACAATTGTTTTTCTGTGGCACAAACGTTTTTTGGATGGAAGAGATACGGTAGAAAATGATCAGCGAAGACCAATTTCAACTAGGATACTTCAAGGTATTAAAAAAGTAAAAAATTTCGTAAAAAAAAAAAAAAAAGTTTAAAACTGAGAACGATGGAAGACTCTTGAAACATCAACAAAGAAACAATTTGAACAACCCTGCATGAAGATTTGACCAAACTAAAAGTGTGTGCTAAATCTGTTCCACACATTTTAATCCCTGAACGAAAAGCAATGAGAAGTGCACATTGCAGAAACATTATTTCAGGCGCTGAACATGATCCAAACTTATAGAAGTCCATTGTTACAGATAACGAAATGTGGTATTTCCAATATGATCTTGAAACAAAGGACAAAGATCGCAGAATGGAAGTTACAAAATTCACCACAAGCGAAAAAAAAAAAAAAAAAAACAAGGAAAGTTCCAGCCAAAATCTAAACAATGCTCATTACATTCTTCAATAGTAAAGGTATTATCCGCAAAGAATTTGTTCAAACTGGACAAATCATTACAGGTCAATACTAGTTAGCTGTTTTAAAGCATTTGGTGGCCAGAATTCGTCCAGACTATCAGGCTGAAAGCAGTTGGTGTTTGTTACAGGACAATGCACCCAGTCACATCTCTCTTATTGTTCGTCGATTTTTGGCAAATAATAATGTCTGTGTGTTGAACCATCCACCATATTCACCCCATTTAACACCCCCTAACTACTCTTTATTCCTAAAACTTAAAATGAAGTTAAAAGGGTGTTATTTTGAGGATATTTTGACAACACAAGCAGTTTTGATGCATGCTTTGCAGGCCATTCCACAAAGTGATTTACAACAGGTGTTCGATTCATTAATAAACCACTGTAAAAAGTGTACTGAAGCCGGATGGTCCTATTTTTAATAAAAAACCAAAACAGGTATTAATTTCTAATTTTCATTTTTTTTACAGGCCCAATCTTAAAACTTACTTGACACATTGTGTATTCTGTCATTGATGTTTTCACATTAATAAAGGCAAAAAAAAAAGCTAGTTTCAAACTTAAAGATACAGCTAAAATTACCCCCCCCCTCAAAACAAAAAGCAATGATGTAAACAAAGATAGCATACCAAAAATTATTTTAAGAAAAATAAATGCGGGTAAAAGTTTACAATTGGGTGCTCTTGTTTTTTGGCGATTCTTTGTTGACGCCAAGATCGGCGCCAGAAAGACACAATTTCAAGATGCCCGCTACACAAAACCAAAATAAGAAGTCAAAGAATTGCATAAACTCTGTGTCCATGTCCACATCGATCTGTTTTCACTTAAAAAAACATCCCAGAATTGCACAAACTAGGCAATGCGCACTGCTTTAAATTTGACCATGTACACATCAATCTATTTTTATTTAAAAAAAACAGGAGGCTAAAGCAAAGTTAAACTATCATGGTAACCAGAAATAGATTTTATCGCCAAAATTTTTCAAAAAATTGTCGCTAATCGAAGGGGCACCCAATTCTACACTAGAACCTAAATGCGAAGTGAAAGGAGGGAAGCAGTTACCTACACAATACAGAATAGCAGAACAATATACAAACAGAATAAGGTACTTTCGTAGTTAATGCAACCACCTTAGTAGAAGTCACAAAAATTTTAGAATGTGAGAAATTCTGGCAACCATTCTTCCGGCAACCATACTCATAACAATCCTTCAGTCAAGCAACACCGTCATTTTCGCATGCGCTCTTTTTTGTTATATCCCAAATACCAATTTTTTTTTTTTTTTTTTTTTTTTTTATAAACAAGTCGTAATATTTTTTGCTTCCAGTGATGGAAGAAACTGCGGTAAAATTTCTACAGTAATACAGAATTGTGCTGAATTTCTTTTAAAGGGAACAACGACAAAATGAGTTTCCTAGATAGCTGCTGCTGTTTGTGCTAGCCAAGGTTAGCAAAAAGCCAAGTTTCCGCAATTCTGCAATTTTTTTAAAGCGAAGATAGATCGCTATGCAGTTCGAAAGAGGGCCATTGCTACAGAAAGTTTTGATGAAAAATGTGTTTTTTTTTTTTTTTTTTTTTTTTTTTTTTTTTTTTTTTATGTATCATGCAATCCTTATTTAATAATTAAAATTTGTATTTTAAGTTGCTAAAGTATATTCTCTTTTCATATGCTGATAATGTTTACCTACTTACTTTAGATATCGATACTTTAGGAATCTTTTTTAAAAAAGGCACGAAAATCATCAATAAGTAACTTCCGATATGACGCTTCTACCTTTTCATCAAATTGTGCCGAGATTAATACGTAAGTATCCAGAATAGAAAAGAAAATTTATAAATAAAGATTTTTAATGCAAAATAGGTGAAAAAATTTTTAATTAACATCTGCAATTCTAATATTATATTCACCCAATTTAATACAGAACTAAAATAATAAAATTTTCAATAAAAAGAATTAAAAAATTTTCCCGATTACAATACTTCCTTCACTTCGTACAAGAAAGTAAAAGTATACACTAAATTCCCCATTTCTACAAACGAAATCGCTTTTAAACTGTCGTGCATTCACACCATGATTACGTATTACAAGCAAAGCAAACATTCATTGCAAAAATCGTCTGCTAAGTATCACTATGTAGAAAACGTGTTTATTTTTGTCGAAATTTAACATAGAAATGGTTTTACAACTTACTCTTAACGTATAGAAATAATAACAATTCTATACAAGCTAATTGTCCATTCCCGAAAGAAAACACAAACTGTCTCTCTCTCTTCACCCCTCAGGCGAAAGGGGAAGGAAGACACCTATAAATTTTAAAACGAACTGGAAACAAATCTTCCTTGGCCTTTCGGTAAATCGCAGATTTGCACGATTTGGTCGAGTTGGTTTTTATCTTTAGGAAGTCTTATCTTTTCCTCCTTGCAGCGAATGACCTGAATTCCATGCATTCTTATTGCCCTACTAAAGAGAATGAGGTTCCTGGAGTTCAAAGGACTAGCGTCACTTCGCGGCATACGCAGCTCTTAGTAGTGGCCACTCCTTCAGACTGATTTCTACGTCGATCGAGTGAATTGTTTTTTATGTACTGTAAGAAACATGAAACGTTTCAACCGCAAGACAATGTTTTATGTACATATTCCTGACGCATGCCTACCCAAATATCAGCAAAATTTTAACCTTCGGCGCTAATTCCAATGCTTGAACTTACTACGAAGTAGGTAACAATCCTTTTTAATACAGCTTTGCAGCTATTACATTTATAAGAAGCACTATTTAACTATATTATTGCATTTGGCGTAATATCTGTAGGGCAATCCGTACATTCGAAAGGCTTTTATCTCCACATGAGAGAATCCTGTTAAAGTACAACTAATGATTTCTAAAACGTAAAAGAATCCATAAACGGCAGCGTATTAATCGAAATTGTAAGAAATTGAAAGATTTTTAAGGATAGAATAAATTTTGGCGCGATAATTCCGTACGAAGAATTTGTGCATTAATTAACAAATACTATACAGATCATAAACATACAAATTGAATCCCAATAAAACGTAAATGTTCTAATAACATTAAATCGCAAGAAGTAGGATAAAATTAGCTAGTTATTTCAAAAGTAAAAACGAGCATTTTTTTAAAGTTTTAAATCCAATTGATAAAAGCATCATTTCGACACAAATCCATCTATGATTCATCGACAAACATTCTAATGAACTACTCGTTATGTCAATGAACACATTCAGATTTGAACTTTAGTATCTGTATTTTATTTTTAAAAGACTCGGGAAAAGCTGGCTCATGATGTAAGCCATCGAACGATGCATTCTACAAAAAATGTGAAACGCAGTCAAAATGGAAGAGCACTGATATAGACAACTGATAAGCGCTTGCATCCATCGGATCGATTGACAAACGAGGACAGGATTCATTGACCAAACTGGAAAGGGCCAAAGAGACGTGAAAATGATCTAATACAATCTGTATCATAGTTTTTAGAATATGTGTACATTTACTGGTACACATAAAGGCTTCATGAATCTAATACACAAGTTACCCAACCCAGTGAGAATCACGTACAAAGGCAAATGATCCAGGTAAAAGCAAAATACTGGGTTCGTAAGAAAGTAATTTTGGTTTGCACAGTTAGATAGCGTTATGTTCGTTTCTGGCCCATCAGCGGCCGAGTGATAAAATCACTGAGCACTGGTAGTTCCCAACCGGGTTAGATTCCAAGGCGACCAGGCTGGTTGCATAGGCGTTTTCGTGGTTTTCCCCATAAGTAACGTGTATACGAGCCAGTTTTCCTTAGAAAGTCCTTCACGAAGGCATCCGTTCCCATAAGCAGATAGCCCTAGTGTCATTTACCCTACTCAACTAAACCGAAACCTACGCTCGTTTTGTTATTTTGTCTACCTTATAAATTTTCTTCTTTTGAGGTTTGCAGCTGATACTGTTAGGTTACTATAGAAATTAATTTCACGCATTTTTGTTTACAACTGTTAGTTTACATTCAGTTTTAACACAGGGCGCTTTAATAAACATTTTCGTAAAGACAAGAAAGCAGCTGAGGCTAGTAAAGAGATAATGGTGCTGATTGATTAACAGAATGCATGTATCAGAATTGGTTTAAAAAAATTTCGTTCTGGAGATTTTTTATTTGAATATGACCAACGTTCTAGCCGAACCTTCTGAAGTTGATGATGACAGAATTAAAGTCATAATTGGATCCAACCGTCATAACTGTGAGAGAAATTGCGTTAAATGCATCACATACAATAACTGGAAATCACAAAAGATGTCCTGGACTCGTTAAGAAGCTCGATATCTGGGTTTCGCATGAACTGGAAGCAATTAACGAATCAATATTTGCGATACGCATTTCAAACGTAAATGCAGTCGATCCTTTTATGAAACGAATTATTGCTGGTAATGAAAAATGGATCGTCTACAGAAACATAACTCCAAGAAACATGAATCAGCACAACTGATATCGACAGCTAAACTGCATCAGAAGCTAACTGCATCAATTGGTTACATCAATCATTACAAAGGTGTGTATTTTGAACTGCTTTCAAGCAACCAAATGATCAACTCAGAAGTTAAGTGCCAACAAACGTACGAAACTGGAAGAAGCAATCAAAGAGAGACAATTGGCAAATCACAAAGGAATCATACTCCACCATGAAACCGTCGCCCACCAGCGGCCGAGCGGTAAAGTCGCTGAACACTGGTAGTTCGGTCCGAGGTTCGAATCCCGCGAATGGGCTGACTGCATGGGTGTTTTCATGGTTTTCCCCATGTGTAACGTGTATACGAGCCAGTTTCCCTTAGAAAGTCCTCCACGAAGGCATCCCTCCCCTTACGCAGATAGCCCTCGAGGCTTTGCCGTAATTAAATAACTTAACCTAACCACCATGAAACCACGAGGCCTCACTGATCTTTAGCAACACGTACGAAGTTACCAGAGCTTGTCGCATCCCCCATATAGCCTCGCCCTTGCAACATCAGATTATTGTTTATTTCCAAGTTTACAAAACTTCTTAAATGGTAAAAATTTGAGTAATAACGATGACCTCAAATCACACTTGGTTGAGTTTTCTGCAGATAAAGACCCGATGTTCTACGAGCGCGGAATCATGAAATTACCAGAAAGATAGCAAAGTGTCATCGAACAGAATAGAAGATATTTGGCTGATTAAAGTTCATTTTTTGTATAGAAGAAATTTTTATTTCACAATAGAAAACCGAAATTACTTTCTTATTAAAACAGTACAGTTGTACGGGGACCGCTTGAAATGAGCTTCATGTCTAAACATTTATAAATAAAATTATTCATTCTATTAGCTTAGCGTAGCTAGTAGTAACAACATATTACTATCAACAGAAATGGGAGAAAATAAGTAAAATTATATCCATAATTAAAAACGAAAATACTATTCAAACTACTGTTGCAACTATGTCAAATCGATCAAGTACATATAAAATCACGCCAAAATTAATAGTCTATATTTGTTTATATCTGAATAATGCACACTTCGTACCCATTATGCAGATATAAAAATATACAGACTATTAATTTTGGTATCTTTTTTAAACATGCACTGATTAACTTATGAGTCGATTAGGTTCACACATTAAAAAGCTTGGTATTAAATATGTTCAAACACTTTTAATTTATATCGTATTTTTTTTTTAAATCAGGAAACTTAAAAGGAAGCCCATCTTGGCAACGGGCTCGTTACTCAATTTTTTTCGTGATTCTATTTAGCCGTTCGGTAGGAAATTCTAAACTAGTTTTGTGCATACTCTTCCAAAAAGTAATTAAAAACCGAATTTAAAAATATGTAACTGAAAAAGCTGACTTTTACAAAATAATCGTATTAAATAACAAATAATACAAATAATCATATTAAGCATCGTAATAATCGTATTAAAGCAGAGCCAGCAAAATTTTTAGAATTTAAGAGACGATAGAGAAGCGGCAAAGTGCCTAACGCTGGGCCTGAACTAAAGTGCAACTCAAAGAACAGATTTTCATTGAAAAGAATCAAGCTGATAGTTGAAGATAATGATCACACCAATTAGAATGAATTACAACGAAAATGACGGACAAAAAATCGAAATCTATTTTTCATTACCAGCTAGGTCTAAGAAAAAAAAAATACTATTTAAAAGTTATTACATTGAGAAAAATAATGTAATTATCTTCTCAGAGAATAACTTTGTTATAGAATGAGAAGATAACGCACTGCAACAGATTAGTTGACATAAAAGTGATACTAGCAAAATTCCGGCAAAAAGGATTTCATGAAACATGAAATAAAACGCAAGACTAAACCTGCTTTAGCATTTATACTAAAATTTTATGTTTTTTTCACAAAGTTCTCCATATTGTATTGTCATGTTCTCTTTTGTACATAGCAAAAATAAAAATATAAATATTTATACAGATGCGCCCGTTTAACATTAGAAAAACCATACCGTGTGTAACTCACAAATTCAATAAAATAGAAAAATATGTCAGTAGAAACATCAAAACTAAAACTGAAAGCTGAAATTTAGTTTGCGAATTTTATATCAGAGATACTGACGCTATAAAATTTCATCTAAGACAGAGGAATCCTCGACTGCTATTCTAAATGGACTCAGAAATTTATCTCTGACAAATCTCTCTCATCAAATCGCATACCTATGGCAGTGCGTGGTTTTAAAACAGCTGAATCTACATGAGAATAACTAAAAGATCTGAAGAATGCACTTTGTGCTATTTTGTGTGATTAACATAACGGGAGTACACTTTTGATATCCAAAGGCATTCAATTCCTATCACTAATGTCTTGGTATAAAGCATCACGTCTCGGTAATGAAAAATGCAGTCAAAATTAAACCTTTGGTTTATTTGATTATGACAAAGCGCTCGAGGGCTACCTGTCTAACGGGGAGGGATACCTTCATGAAGAACTTTCTACAGGAACCTGCTCGTACATGTGTTACATATGACGAAAACACCCATACAGCAAGCCCATTTGGGGAATTCGAATCTCGGATCAAACTACAAGTTTTCAGCGACTTTACCGTTCGGCTGCTGGTGGGCCTTCTATATTTCTGACACTTGAAACAGAAATTTAATTTCATTAGCAAGTCACATTTATCCGTTACTACTTTTTATTAAAATATATGCGAAAAACAGCTCACAAAATATCATTCCTAGTATTCAAGCACTCAAGTAATAGTAAATCAACGTTATTGTCGAAGAAATGTTGCAAATAACAAAATCAATTTCGTCAAATTCATTACAATTTACACAAAATGAATCAAAACAGAATCTCAGGTTGGCAAAGACTCTAAAAATCTACGGATTTCGTGAACGAAAGACATCTTTTTCAAGAAGGGGGAGGGGATAGCTCCATGATTCGGAATATTTCGGAAACCCGTATTTTCAACCCACGGCCTCAATGTTTTTTTAGTTTGTGAAGCCTGTTTACGAAATAAAACTCGCCCGTGACAAATCTCTCGCATAAAATCGCATACCTATCCCAGCGCGTGGCTCTTTAGCAGCACAGACTACATAGGAATAACTATACATTGTATTGGTGGCAAAGTAGTTGGGGCAACACAAGTAGCTTGACCCAGGTTCGTGAATTCCAGAGAAGGGTTACATGGCGTTTTCCTGGTTTCCACCCATAAGTAATGTTAACTACGAATCCGTATACCTTAGAAATGAATGTCACCTCTTCCAGTGGCAGACCAACCAATCAACCTGATGGGACCAGAACCAGAGAGCTGATATTACCCATAAGTAATGTTGATGCCATTTTATCTGAGTAAATGAAAATTAAGCTGATATTTGTTAACTTAGTACCCCTAATAATCTGATGCCATCTTGTTCTTCCTCTTTACCCTTATACCACATTTTACTGCTTAAGTTAGGTTATCTGAATAAGACAAAAGCATAAAGACTATCTGCCTGAAAAGAGGCATGCCTTCATCAAAGACCTTCCGAGGTAATTCACGATACAACTCACAGGAAAAACCAAACATGCAGCCAGCTCGTTCGCCTGGGATCGAATCCAAACCAAGTCAAACTACCAGTATTCAGAGGGCCACTACCAGCAACCACTTCCAGATTATGTTGGAATATAAGATGTGTTTTGACAAAACACGCTTAACTTTCGCTCCCTCCCCTCCCAGAAGAAGGATTCAGAATAATCTTCCTGCAGCGTTAAAAGTAGGGAATACTATAATTACACAATTAAAATAACGAACAGAAATATGATGTTTCTTAATGCTACATGTTGCTTAAATAATTTTTTGATTAAAATTTCTTAATTATTTTTTAACCTGAAATCTCAATGAATATCTACCTTCTAAACGTACTTTAGATACACGGCCGGTGCCAGAATAGGTGCAACCAATGAGGCCACACCAGGCGGCAGAATTTAGGGGCGGTAATTTTTTTTTTTTTTTAAAATTTAAGGAAACACTGGGCAGCAGAATTTAGGACCCGCAGAGACAGCACCGGTCAGCAATGTGCCTAGCGCCGGCAATGCTTAAATATTATATAATATAACGATGATTCCAATGAGATACGTGATGGCACAATTTTAATCATTCTGAATTCCTTTTGAAAATCCGCTACGAGAGACTACAACTTTATTGAAAGATAACGTTAGAGAATCGCCGAAGCAGGTGATCCACCGACAATACGCTGCATCCGACACTGCACACAACACACTCGGTAACAGACTATTATCGACATTCCGACGCGGCGGGAAGGCGAGGAGCAGCTGTTTCGCCTTCTGTCTTCGCAACTAGCAGCCGTTGCTGTACCACAACTGACCCTTCGCCTCTGGAGAGAAAAAACTGCGGGCGCCGGTAGGCTGACCCAAAGGGCAAAAGAAAAGAGATTCCGATCCCCCGTCTAAGTTAAAGCTGCGCTATGGGAGAGGGCGGAACATACAGTGACCACCTGCCACTAGTCTACAAGCTATGCACAGCAGGAGGTGTCCCACAGAGTCGCGTGCCGGATTCAGGTTTCCAATTGGGGCTCCCTACTTTGCCCCTTCAGTGTGTGTGAGCATCTTCACCCTCCACCGGCAGACGAAAATAAGATTCCAAAGAAGATAAAACGAACGCGCGCTTCCATTTTTCTGGTTCTGGTCCCATCTCCCACGCATGCGGGCAAATGGATGGTATCTTCTTTTGATAATGGAAGGATACAAAAAAGCAGAAATTCGTCGATCCACATTTTCTACACTGATGTTGCAGCACGTAACAATCACATCAATGTAGCATTTGACAGCCTGGGAAAAAGTTTTTATTACAGAATATATGGCAGTCTATAATGAGGAATAAAATGGAATCAGCATAAAAGTTTAAGGGAACAAACATATGCAAGAGAGGAAATACAAATCCACAGAGATGAAAATACATTTTTTTTTTTTTTTTTTTTTTTTGCATTATTTCATAGTCTTGCAAAAAAAATTTCATAGTTTTCAAAATGAAAACTTTTCAGTTTAAAATACTTGAAAACTTTTTTTAGATATTCGTTGGCGAATGTGCCGAACTTCAAACGTAACATTGCTAATTATAAAATAATAATGCTAAACATGAATTATCAGTGATTTTGCTGCAGTTTAATTCAGAATGGGGAAATCATATTTTATGAGCAATAAAAAGTTCTTTCTTAGACTAAAAATATCCACAGTGTTGCTCAATTCAAATCAATATTTCTTATCTGATTCCCACATCTCTCGTCTTTTATTTATTAGATTTGTTAGAAGGACTGAGTTTTTTTACATGTGGAGCTCGGAAACCTCGATCAGACGTGTGCCAAAAGGTATAAAATTGGCGAGATAAGATTGTGAGGTATTCTGCCCTTCGGGAATAATCCCTACGAGAAGTAGACCGCTTAAAAGGTAAAACTGGTGTTATTTTATAAAAGGACAATTAGCTAATATAAGTGTCTTTTGGACATTTGAATCATTAATTTATTTTAAATGCTTCCGAAAAATTTAACTTATTTTGTTCTCCTCAAGCAGAGTTTAAGATAAGAATTCATGGCTGTTGCAAGAGGATTACTTACTCAAACACCTTAGTAGTGTGATTAAAATTCAAATACACACACACACACATCAAGATTAAATTAAGTACCTGAGATATCTGCATTTCTTCAATGGTTTAAAAAAAAAAAAAAAAAAAAAAATCCTATTTTACTGTAATGCTCTGTCACAATATTAAAAGTTCAGAACGATTTAAATCAGACACCTATTGAATTTTATTCAATAGGTGTCTGATTTAAATTTATTAACTTTATATTTAAAAACTATATTTTTTTTTAAACCATTGAAGAAATGCAGATATCTCAGGTACTTAATTTAATCTTGATGTGTGTGTGTGTATTTGAATTTTAATCACACTACTAAGGTGTTTGAGTAAGTAATCCTCTTGCAACAGCCATGAATTCTTATCTTAAACTCTGCTTGAGGAGAACAAAATAAGTTAAATTTTTCGGAAGCATTTAAAATAAATTAATGATTCAAATGTCCAAAAGACACTTATATTAGCTAATTGTCCTTTTATAAAATAACACCAGTTTTACCTTTTAAGCGGTCTACTTCTCGTAGGGATTATTCCCGAAGGGCAGAATACCTCACAATCTTATCTCGCCAATTTTATACCTTTTGGCACACGTCTGATCGAGGTTTCCGAGCTCCACATGTAAAAAAACTCAGTCCTTCTAACAAATCTAATAAATAAAAGACGAGAGATGTGGGAATCAGATAAGAAATATTGATTTGAATTGAGCAACACTGTGGATATTTTTAGTCTAAGAAAGAACTTTTTATTGCTCATAAAATATGATTTCCTCATTCTGAATTAAACTGCAGCAAAATCACTGAAAATGTTATATCCATTTCTGTAGGAAACGTTCCAAAACATTATATAATTTTTAAATATTACAAGATTATCACAAAACGGGCAAATGTTAACAAAATAGAGACGAATGATGAAATTTTATGATAGAACCTATCAGTAACTAATAAACACTTAGAATATGTTTCCTACTGCGGTACCGAAGGGCCCAGGTTTGAATCCCGGAGAAGGCATGGATGTTGTAAATCTTAGAGTGTCTTTGCGGCATGGGGGCACTCTAAACATATGGCGAGCCGAAAGTCCTCTCGTGTGGTTCAATGGAAAGGGGACAGAGGTGGGAGACACTCTCAAAATTGGGGTGGAAGTGTAGAAGTCCAGAGGCTCTGGCAACCATTCTTCCATGAAATTCATGATAACAATGATATGTTTTGTATTCAACTTGCTTGAAAAACTCAACCAAAACCTCATTTTTATATTCAACATCTACAGAATTAAAAGACAGCAATTTTTCGAGCTCAGGTCTCTAACAGAACTGAAGTACTTCAACAGCATAAAAAAGAAAGTCAATAACTGGTCCTTTATTCAATCTCATATATTTTACCAAGAAGATCATAAATTTTGCTTCGCCAGATTTTACTTCTCTGTCACTTGATGAAACAGTTATTAGGGAACAGCAGTTAAATAACAAATATAATTCATTTTTCACACAATACAAAATGGCATGTCTTGTAAACTATACGAGAAAAGAATTTCTTAAAAGGTTAGGGATTTATTGAAAAGAGACTTACAGATTTGATTATTTTCTTCATTATTTATGGAACTGAATGAAAGGAAAATTTCTTATCAATCCTTTTGCTGTACACAATGGACTAATTTATTAGGAACGCTTAAAATATGCAAAGTTTATACATTCTTCCATATTAAGAACAACATAATCAGCCCGATCAGTAATTTAAAAAATAAGATATACAAATAAAAAAACACAAATTAAAAAAATAAATAAATAAATAAACAGAACTAAATTTTAAAAGCTAAGGACACAACTGACTTCGGATACAAAACTTGCAACCCTACACAGAAGGAAAGTAAAGCAATTTCCAAAGCGAGCAGGTGCACTGGAATGGGAACTAGATTTAGGATATTGACTGCTCAGAGCCCCCAGTCTAATTTACCGAAGCAGGTGGTTATGACGCTCAGCAAATTTATCAAAAATTGAGATACAGATGAAGATTATTTATTACCTATTACGCAAATGACTAGAAATGCAATGTTCAATATACAAATAAGCGATTTCTCTAAGAAGTTGATAATGACCGAACATATAAAATGGGTTAAAATATGTATATAATTTGATACAAACGTACTGTTCATTATAAGAAAAAACAGGAAAAGAATAAAACTATGGAAAAACACAGAGACAGTAAGTATTTAAGAATTAGCGTAGCGTACTGTATGAATAAGGTTGTTTCTTTAAAAATTATATTCATGGTCCTCGCCTTGCTTATAGCATCTGCTTTGTTTTATATAATGGAGAATTTTATTACATGAGAACAGGTTCTATGAAATGTTAGAATAAAGCAAATCTAACTTACATGAATATGATTACGCAGAAACACGAGGGCAATCACACCGACGGGAAGACAGCGGTCATGCCCGCGCACATGCGAATATAGAACGGAAGAAAATCACGTGCTAATTTTTAATTATAATTTCGCCCTCAGAGAGCTGGAGAGCAGCAGGCAGAGGAAACACAGACCTAGTTTAACGCGTTCTCCATCACCTCTAAAACTTCCGCTGTCTGCGTAGACTGCTGTGTGCTTCGTTGTCGAAATCCTCAAGAAAAAAAAAAAAATAAATAAAAAATAAATAAATAAATATATTTACGACATGTCATATATATATATATATATATATATATATATATATATACACTAACGCACAGAGGATCTTTGCTTTTTTACGACATTTCCCTGTAATTTTTTCCCCACTTAGTTGGCCGGTAGCCAGAAGGGCGATGAAAAACTTTTTTTGCTCTCGCAAAAATGTAACATTGAGGATCACACTGACGAAATTTCCAGAAGTCGGCGCAATGCACTTCAGATGTCATCTTTTCCCAAAAAATAGAACGCTCTCTTGCAAGACTAGCGAAAAGACCTTGGGGGCATGCTTCGGGAAATCGGAATCTGTTATCTCGCATAACTCGGGATATTAGAAGTTCCGGAATATAAAAAATTCTTGACAAAAATCATACGGTTACCTCCCTTCTGCAGATAAAAGTAATTAATAACCATTTATCTTAGTAAGCACGCTGTAGCCTTTTTTTTGGGGGGGGGGATTGTTTAACTTTACCCTCCGAAAAAAACTGAAATTCTGCAATTTTATTCTGATGCATTTATTTCAAAAAATTAAACACAGTTTCGAATATTAAAATTTGTATGCATCAGTATATATATATATATATATATATATATATATATAAAACACCCAAAGTAGAATACAGGGTATTTCCCATATAATAGTCAAACAAGCTAGACGCTTTGAGAATTGACATCAGTATATGAAAAAATCTGTACAGCCACAACAACAATCTGCAAAAAAGAAAAAATAACAATCTTAAAAAAGAACGCAATTCTTGCTGTCTTATAACAAAACTGGGTGGTAAAATTCGCAGCTAACTTTTTTTTCGGGGGGGGGGGGTCGAACTTAAATAAAATTTTTCCCCGGTATCCCTTCACAACGAGTAGTTGATTAACTGATCATTTTAATTTCAAGGCCAAACGGCTAATCAGAAATTATCTGCCAAGCAGCTGAAGAACTGGAAGGGGGCCTGTGATACTCTTTCAAACTGTAAAATAGCAGAAACAGTCCTGATATTTTAAAAGACATTATAAATAGGAGGGCTTCATAAAATAGTAATCCTATTCATTTTAAAACACTGCAGTTAGATAGACAGCAGCGATATTATTAAAAAAATAGCACCTTTTTAACAGCTTTAAAAAATGGCACAAGTACACTAAATGCGAAGATGATAATTTATGTTGTTATAAAGATCATATTCCTGTTGCCTTTTAAAAATTTTAAAAAAAAAAATTATTTTAATACTGAATTTGAAATTACTGCTTAATATGGATTACTACTTAACTTGAAATTCTACATGAAACACTTTAAGGTTAATACTACAAAACTGTGATAATTTTAAACACACATACACACACACATATATATATATATATATCTTTTCATTAATTGTACGTGTGTATGTGTGTGTGCAAGATACAAAATATTTAAATCAGCTTTATAATTTAGTAATAGGCTTTTAATTCCTCTTTAATTTGGTTATTTCCTCTTTCTTAAAAAAAAAAAAAAAAAAATAACATTTCTGGTTTGAGTCTTTACTGCATAAATCTATGTCAGATGGCTTGTATAACGCAGATGACGTACCTGATTTGAATCTAAACTAAAACCTTCCCCTTGACGATCTTCCATATAGAATAAATGTGCACTATGAGCTTTTCCTTGCGTGCTGCTTGGACACAATTTTGCTATGTTTTCTTCCTACCACAATCATAACAAAAATGTAAGTGTTCTTGAATTGGCACGATTAGAGTGCCAAGTAAACTATTGTCACACATGTGAATTTAAACTGGCTCAATTTCTTGCTCTTCAATATGGGTCTTTGCTCTAAACATCAAGTACCTCCACTGAACAACATTGCTGCGCTTCTCTACGTCTAAGTGTTCTTACATCAGTACTTCTAAAATTTGCCTTCATTATACACACACACATATATATATAACATATTAAAATAATTTATATAATCCAAATTTACAAAGTAGAAAAAAACAGCCCAAGTATTTAATTTAAAAAGGTGCTATAAAGTGGGACGATTAAGAAAACAGAAAATTAGCATGGATCAAATACTGCAATCAAAATACACACAATAGTATATTACAAAGATTATTACGATACTGAATTAAATCATTAAACAATAATTCAGAAATTTCTTTGAAATCGTCTACGACTTCAAACGTCAAATAAATAATGAATTTAATTGAAATTCTGAGATTTTTACAAATAACAAAATATTTTAAAATTATACATCCAAAATAAATTCTTAATTTAATCCCTGGAACATCAACAGTTTTCAAAACAAACGAAATATTTTATTACACATAATGCAGTAATGGTAATCTCTAGTCGATTACGGTATGAATTCTAGTCGAAATTGACGGTATGAATGGTATATGTGCATATCATACAATAATTTACTGTACATGGCATAGAACTCGCAGGGCAAATATACAAGTTTGCAGGAAATTGCTACAACAGCCAGGAATAAAGGCAAGGGAAACGCCACAAGGGGGAATCGATTAAAAATGCGGTCACACAAAATGAAAAGAAAACTAAATAAAAAAATACGTGATCGAAAATAAGGATATGGGAGATGCAAAAAAAGGACATATGCAGACAGCAATTCATTCCCACTATCATTCAAGAGTAAACTAATAGCGCTCGTGGCTGAATCCGTGGAAATAAGAGACATGAGACTGCTTGACACTTCGCTGGCAAGCAGCAGGGGTGTCGGCATTCTTTGATGTTTTGAACATCAGTACCTGGATACCGGATGATAGGACTGTCACGTGATATTCTTCATGCTATTCCTAGCATCAAGACGTCGAATGCAAGGAGGGCGAAGGTTGGGAGTACATTTTCTTCCTCGTTTATTTTCATTATATTTTCTCTTCCGAATAGACGGCATGTTTCTACGATGTTGATCTCAACCCCGGAGAAGCAACATTGCATCGTGATTTAATACACCACGCAGAATTAAGAGGCCTTGGGTTTAGACCCTGTAATACAGGCAATTATTTAAGAATTTCTTGATCATTCAAACATTTACGTTTTCAACAAGATAGTCAATTTGCATAACAATCCCATTCCTGCGACGAGCCCAAACATGCATGATATAAAAGAGCCGATAATTCAGAAGTGTATCTCACATTATGTTGTTCGGTTTTATTTAGATTATGAACGGTCTGAAGACTAAAAACGATTTTTCTGGAAAGCGTCAGCAAATTTTACATGATATGGTAATCAATATTTTAAATAAGCTGTTGAAGTATAAGCAATCTCGCGAACTTCTCACTATTATAAATCAGGTACTGTAAAGCATATATTAATACAAACTCTGTTAGATGATTTACATAGAACATCTTATCAATTTTTGGTTTAAATTGGACAATAATAAATTAGCGATTTCTTCACCTAGCATGAAGAAGCATTTTTCTTTGTCATTCAACAGCAGCTAACAGTCCTCTTCACATAAAAAATACATTATATACTAATTAAACAACAATCATTATTTGAATTTTGATTTAAAAAACCGGAATTACGAACTCAGTGGCATGGGGTAGCTACCGTTTCCTATTTTCGAATTCCATTCAGCAGTCTTTTAAAGTTACTGAATCAACTGTATTACTGCAAAGAAATTTTAATAACGTCTTCATTTCATAGTTTACCATTGGATTCCACTTTATGAATATATATATATATGTATATATATATGTATATATATACAGGGTGTCCATAATTAAACTTGAAATTTGAGAGCAGTCTGTAGCAAAAACTGTTCAGCAGAATTGCATGAAAATTGCTTAATGGCAAAATGAAATGATGGGAATTTTATCAAAGGAAAAAAAAAACGAGTTTCAAAAACCACCACTAGATTTGTGCAATGTACATTATTGGCATATGCAAATGTCGTAACCATAGTAATCCTGTGCGCGCACAGCAACCCTATAAAGATGCGAGAGGCGAACTACAGTCATACTCGTTTCCAAGTCAAGGAAGATGACGTTGACTCTCCAGGAAAGTGCTTTACTGGTGTAATTGTTTTACCAACACAGAGACTCTGCTAACGAAGCTTTGCGGAAATTTAGATCTTTGAAGCGGTTACGAAAAGATTCACTTACTAGTCAAGGACTAAGAAACTTGATTAGGAAATTTGAAGCAAGGGAATACTGGGGATTCAGCCAGAAAGGGGACGAAAGTGTGTTGCAGCACAGGTAGTGAATGATGTAGCGACGCAAGTGGAGGAAGACAGATCGCAAACCATCTGCAGACTGCACGCAAATTTCAAGTTTAATTATGGACACCCTGTATATTCATTAAATCCTTCTAAATAGTAATACTTAAAAAACATATATTATTTTCTTATTAGTATGTCTATTCATTATGATTACGCTTGTTCATAATGCTTACAATAAGAATGCACCACAGCAATGAATTATGCTTTTCCAAGAGGTCATGCATGTACTTGTTTGTACTGACAATGCCATGAAGCCGAAGGAAAAACTATGACTTAGATTTCCCCCCAAAAAAACAGTCACAATATCAATGTTTTCCAACATGTTCTTCATAGCTTTACAATAAATTAACACCGTCGCGTTAGTACGGGTTCATAATGGATTGAATGCACACAGTACTGATGATAGTGTGATAGAGTTTATTTCCCAAAGAAACGCTTTACATTTCTACAGGTTTCCATAAAAGTAATCATATAGCTCTTCTCAATTAACAGAGCACAATCAGTTGCTATCACTTTATACTAAGAAAGTTAAACACAATGCAATGCATACAGCAAAGCTCAAATGGGGATCTAGCTTAGTACAGTTGTTCCCCGGCCGCTGAGAAATCTCTAGTACCTTCCATTTCTCAAAATTACAGGAAGGCATATGCGGTTCAGTTATGTATAAGAGCCCGATAAAGTAGGAATCAATTACACTTATTCAATTACAGTACCAATTACAGTCATACAGAGAGTAGACGAAAATACTACAGAATGGTCGCTAAGTTTGGCGACATTTGGCGATTTCTCGCCACATTTGGGGACAACAATTAGACGCCAAATTCATCGCAAGCTTGGGATATCTCGTCAATTCAGAGAGATAGACATTTACCTCAATGTTAAACAAACTTGACCCTGTAATCCTATTTTTCCGGCAGAGCTTCGTTTCTTCAGAATTTTAATGTTACATTAGACAAAAGATACAATTTTACATAAGATTTCACTATAATTATTTACATAGTATATGTAAAATTCGTAACAATACATTACTTTTTACGGTAGGATTTGCAAATATTTAAATTAATTATTAACAGTTTTAAAGCTAAAATCTGTTGAGAAAATTCTGAATTTAAAAACTTTTTATTTCTTAGACTTTTTTTCAAAATTTTATACGCAAATAATATACTTATTGAAACCATATAACAAATACTATCCCACAATTAACAAAAATAAAATAATCAAACCTTATACTTTTTTTCATAATATGCTAATATGAAATGCTAACATGTATATTAAAAAAAATTAAAATATATATTGAAAAAACTTGCAATACGATAATATTTTGATTATGATTTCCCTAACACTGTAGAAAGATTACTAAGTCGCAAAACTGGGCACGTGCACATAGAGAAAAGTCGAATACTAATCTAGCCTAGCGAGCAGAACAGCAACAAAACTTGTTAATCAAAAAAAAAAGATCTGAAAATAAACCATTCCAATGCAAGAGAGGGGTAGAGTGTAGGCAGGCGAGATAAGATATCTTTGCTGGAAATAAAAGCAGTCTGAGCACAGCGGGTGAATCATCGTATTGGAAGCCAGGCAGCGCTAGTTTGTTTCCTTCGACAGCTGCTTAGAAAGGGGGGGGGGCAGCCTGTCTTGTTCATTCACTCAGCGATAAAACAGGAATTCATTTCTTGGAAGATTCAGCTAGCTTTTTTTCTTCCCCCTTAAACATTTCTCTTGGAAATGACTTCTACAAACTTAAAACTTTTAGAAATATTACTAGACTCAAACTCTGCCAAGCGTACGTTGTACTAAATCAATTTTACACATTAATTTTACGGCTGAAATATAAATCTGCCTATTGGCGAGATATCTGCACATTATCTAAGGTATGATTCAAATCAAAATATTTCCTAGACTTATTAAACAACAATTAAATGCTGCATTTTTGTACTTCAACAGTTTGGTACATTAGGTACACTAGTGGCCGAGTGGTAGAGATCACTGGCTATTTGAATCATGGCTTTCTGCATAAGAACTCCACGAGTTTTTCGAGAGTTTTCCCCATATGCAACGAAATAAAAACCAGTGTCCCTAAAAAAAAATCCCCCATGACGCATTCCTTTTCTTAAGCAAATTTTGCCGTGTGATTTTACATATTCAAGTAAACAACTAAGCAAGCTTAACATTCAAGTAAAAGTTGTTTAATTCTGTTTTTCTCGGTTAAGCCCGCAGTTATTTGAACTTATTTGGTTCTTTACGACTAAATAACAAATTATTTATTAAAAAGCAAATTTTATGGTTTATTTTAAAAGACGGTATTTTTTTAATGTTTAATATAATCAGTGCTTAAATTGCGCCGGAGCCCACCGGAGCCCAGCTCCGGTACTTCTCAATTTTTTAAGATAAATTACAATTTTAGCCGGACCGCAACGGAGCCCTAAATAAGATGAGCTCTGGTACTTCTTTTTATAAACCACAATTTAAAAGCAAAAAAAAAAAAAAAAAAAAAAAAAAAAAAAAAAAAAAAAAAAAAAAAAAATAGAATTTCTAACGTTTTAGTTTAACAATAACCAGACCTTGCAATACTTTTTTTCCTAGAAATACAAACTCATGAGAACATAAGACGTTCAAGTAAAGTCCCCTCACTCACATGCGGAAACCTTTCCCTTTCAGAAGGGCAATAAATTTGGGGGGGGGAGTTTGTTTAGGAACGCGTAAATTTCTCGCCATGCCATCATAGCTACTGTATTGTTATCGATGCTTACAGTTAGTTGTTCTCTTTGGAAGGAAAATTTGTGTTCTTAAATGTGCGTCAAGTGACAGCGAGTACAATAAGAGTGAAATACTGAGATAAACTCCTCAGGCACGTCCTATACATCGTCTTCCCACAGTATCCACTAATGGGGGGAAAGCGTAACCAGCAACTTCACTTTCATCCTTAGGAGTCAGATTCAGGACTCATTTTACCCCTGACATCAAGGAGAATGTTCTCTCACCAAAAGTCCCCTCATTTTTTGTTTCCACCCACTCATACCCTCATTCTATTTCACCCTGGAATTTTCATCAGCTATAAGTTTATTTAATTTTTGTGATGATAAAAGAACTCCCCCCCCCTACGATCAGAGCTTAAATTGGGCTGGAGCCCACCGGATCTCGGCTCCGGTGCTTCTTAGTTTTTGTAATAAATCATAATTCTAGCTTGAACACACCGAATAACAAGACCTGAATAAGAAGGGGCTACGGCACTTCTTTTATGTAATTGAATAACAATTTCAGTAGGAATTTTATCTCTAAAATTTTATTTTAACAATAAAATTATATTAAAAATCGCTTATTAAATTTCAATTTATCTCTTTACATTTTATTTAATTTTAATTATTTAATTACTTCAATCTTGAATTATTTCAATAAATTATAATTATCTAATAATTATTGTATAAATTATAATTAATTATCTAATAATTATCAATTAAATTATAATGAATTATCTAATAATTATTGATTAAATAACAATTTATAAACATTAATTAAATAGCTATTAATTAATTTGATAGTAATTAACTATTTAATTTAAAAATTATTAATGAGTTTAATAGTCATTTTATTTATTTATTCACTCTTGTTTCTCTTTGCTGACAGTCTTCCATAGGGCTCCGGCACTTCTAATGTTAGAAATTAAGCCCTGAATATAATATAAACACGTTATAAAAAAGGGAATTTCATTTATAAATTAGTTATAATTTCCGTTAGCAAGATGTGAACCAAGTATTTGAAATTTTTAGTGGCGCTCAAACCAAAGAATATGTATTGACATAGATGTTCTTTGCTCAAACGGAATCAAATGTTATGGCAACCCAAAGCTGTATGTATTAACACATAGCTTTGATGGGCAACCCTTCTTGCCAGCTAAGAGCGCCTTTTGACGTCAGCAAGGACTAGGTCCATAGAATTTGAGTACCGTTGGCACGTTGATTTTGGCATATTCAATTGTTTATGTCAGGGTTTCCTAAACTGGGGTTCGATAAAAATTTTAGCAGTTTTGATATTTCTTTAACTTATTATAATAATTTTACAATTACCAAATATTTACACAATATATTTGAAAACAGATAAAGATAATACAACATAGAAAAAGAAAAAAAAAAAAAAAAAGAAAAGATTTCGGCGCATTCTTTTTATAATATTAAGGCTCATTTTTCTTGCTTTGCACGTGACGCATTTCGTCTGTTATTTAAAATTTTCACATTGTTCTATGTCTTAAAATTATAAATTAATGACCTAAAACTGCCATAGTCTAATACAGTACACGTGAAAAAATTGACGTTTCACTTACGCGTCCGTCGGATTTGCGCAATATGTATAGAGTCCCACAAATTTTTGTAAATACGAGTATCATTCGGTCCTGGGTGCGCGAAAAAATCTCAGTGATAAAAAAGGGTCTCGATTGAAAAAAGTTTAAGGAACCGTGGTTTATGTGAATGTTTGTGAAGTATAATTGGGAGATTGTACATATCTATATAGTTATAAGCGAAACACCACTGACTCATCACGAGATCTCCAAAACTATACAACCGATTGAATTGAAAGTTTGCATAATTATTCATTCCCCGATGTAGAAGTGCATTAAGAACGGATTTTACGTAAATCCTGTCTAAAAGGGATTTTTGTTATACAACAGAAGTTTCTCACACATTTGGTTTTCAAATCCAAGTTCAGAATTTTCTTTTATTGTTGCCAAAACTAGATATGAAATACAATGTCGCCAATAAATGCATTTTCCTTTAAAATTATTAAATTGGTAAATAACTTGCATCTCCAATGAATATAAACAACATTTAAATGCAAAGTTTAATACAATACAAAGTCCGTAATCTGGACTCGTTCTAACTTCGGCGATTCCGGATTAAGGGTTTTTCCGGATTATAGATCATCAATTTAAATTTGGTAAGATGGCATGCAGAAATTATACAATTAAAAATATGAAACTGTAATTTATGAAAGAAAGAGCAATTACGATCTAAAAGGTATCAAAATTTACAAAAAAAAAAAAAAAAAAAAAAAAAAAAAAAGCGTAATATTTATTTGTTTACTTTATTATCGGAAGCGCGCATGGGTAAACGCTTTTTGGCTTTACGCAAAGCCATAAAGCCATACGCGCCATAAATACGCATCAAAAGCGCATACAAAGCCATAAAGCCATACGCGCGCATCAAACGCGCAAGCGTAAGTTTGTCGCCTTGAGGTCCGGATTATAGATTATTCTAGATAATGGACGTAAGGATTACGGACTTTGTACTATTATAACATTTATATTTAACTGTTATCATTAGTTTCATGAAAATAAATGTTGTTATTTATGAGAAATAAATTATTGTGATGAAAAATACTTATGATAACAGTTAAATATATATAAACCTTAGTTTTATGTTGGCAATTTTTTTTAGTGTAGGCCTACTGGGGATCCCACCATGTTAAATAATGGGGACGCATCTCAGTACATAGTACCTCATGGGTGATGTGGAAATTTGTGTATGGCAGATTCACTGACTGACATTATATTTCCCGACTTAATTAATGTAAATTAAAAAATTTACATTAATTATCAATTCGAAATTAGACATTTCGTCCATATAAGAAGTCTAGGTTCACATTCAAATAGATAGTGTGCCCAGCAAAGTGGGCGGGTATCAGCTAGTTTGTATATAACTGCATACATAATAAAGGATTAAAAATACCATGAAGACTCTTATTGTTGAACGCCGAGATTACTAAATTTTTCACTTCACTCACGATCGCAAGTTTTGTCTTGCAGTCTTTCGGTTGAATTTTCGATTGAACTTTATTAATAAAGGAAGTCACCATCATCATGATCATAACTTGAGACCGCAAAACGATTAGTTTTAAAATCATTTTAATATATATACTAAATAAAAAATCATCAACACTATTTTGGGAAACATTACATTTCTGATTACAGTTTCTATACTCTCCCTTTCTTATATATTGTTGCAAATGTTTGTAAATATTCGAATATATTTTTGTCTTTCTGTAGTGCTGTATATTCTGTTTTATTTTATGCTTATTTATTATTTTTAGGTTGATAATTTTTGGGTTTATTTTGTGTTTAATCTAATATATGGCTACATGTCGTGTATTTAAATCTTTATTTGTTAAGTCGAATTCTAGATATTTTTATTCTTAGTACAGAAACTATAGAATTGTAAAAACAGCTTAATTAAAACGCGAGATACACGCAGTTTCGCTCCTGACAGGTCCTTGATGACAATTTTTGTCGTTAAGTTAGCAACTCTCGCCAACTTGACGATTTTCTGGATGATTCGCAAAAACACATTTTTAAAGCCCTATGACGATTCTTCCAGAACTTTCCAGAGACCATAGCTACAGGTTATAATTATGGGCGAAGAGCTAGGGAAGTTCCGTTTTGAACCAGATGTGAGATTTAGCTGTTAAATGTGTGTGTGATTATGGCAAAGCCTCGAGGGCTATCTGCCTAAGAAGAGGGATGCCTTCGTGGAGGACTTTCTAAGGGAAATTGGCTCGTATACACGTTAAACATGGGGAAAACCACGAAAACGCCCATGCAGCCAGCCCATTCGCGGGATTCGGACCGAACTACCAGTGTTCAGCGACTTTACTGTTCGGCCGCTGGCGGACCCTTTAGCTGTTACATGAATTACGAATTTAGGTTTACGCCGTGAATGATTTGAGGAAATTTACAATACAGTTCATAAGAAACTGTTTCAATATTCGCGTTCTCTTTGAGTTATCTGCAGCTATTATTGTGCTGCGTGTGTTAATTCTTGTGCTTATTTTCATAACAAATTGTTCATTTCTTCCCGCTTATTTGGGTTTATTTTTTAAAGAAACATCAACGATCCTATAGCTTGCAGCAATATTTAATTGGTCAATGAACTGAGTAAATACTAAATTTAATGAAACATGAAAATACACGCAACTGCACTTTATCCGCAAATTACAAGAATTTGATTTCTTAATACAGTATATTGCTCATGTTGCTCGGTTTGTTTATTTGATTACGGCAAAGCAGACAAGGGTTCTCTGCTTAAGGTAACAGATCTTTGAAGAAAAACTTTCTGATGAAAACTGGCTCATATTTAGCTTGATCAACGATTTTGCCAGTTCTTGAAAGGAGTACTTCGAACGCAAAAACGTTAATTATGTTTTTGAGCTCAACGCTTTCTTTCCTCGTCCATTCCCGATAATAATTCACCTTCTAACATGAATACCAGTTGGATATGTTAATTCGAAATATTCCAAAATGCACAATTTTCTAATCACCAATACGATGTCACATGAGCCACACTTTCTACCGTTTAATATTCATATGTGAATGAATGTTTGCTTATCAGTAGCATTTAAATTCAGCATTCGGAATGATAATGCTAAATAGCTGTGCATATCGCAGCTGAAACAATGATGCTTTTTTTGGACAGTTTACTGTACATAATACTTTACTCATAAAATTATTTAAAATATTGCATAGAATTAACACCAGAATACGTTTACAAGTAAAGATTAGGTCTCCTTTCCAAAACAGCTTATGCACATGCAAATATTTCAAATTAGAAACAATTTCTAATTCCTGTTACTTCAAATTTAATCAACCTATATATAGCAAAATACTTCCTTACAATAAATTACTATTACTGTTCAGTGCACTAGAGAGAGGAGATTCATTGAGGTTGATATCGAGAGCCCTTAACATAGCATATGACGTTTCAAGAGTAGCGTCTCCGTTCTGCAGGGCTTACGCTTCACGCATGCGCAGTGATATGCTTCGCTAGCGTAATAGGCTGGCATCTACTATACACTACTGGCGATGTATCATAAGATTGACGATTAAAAACATGCTGTTCCGCTAAATATTGTCAAGCTAAGAAGTTAAACCCTGACTTACCAGTTTACTTGTGTCTTATTTTTAATGTGATTATTATGGAAGAAAATTTTTTACGTCTGGAATGTTCGAAGTCCTATTCATTCCGACGAAATCTACGGGCGCATCTTATTAAGTGCCATCCTTCGAAATTAGAGGAATTAGCTCCAACATTAAGAACTGCTCGCAAATATACATGTGATGATTGTGATGAACTTTTTTCAAAAGAAAACCTGCTTCGCGCATATGAAAGAACAGAGCATGGTAACACTGACGCATCTGAAAAAATAAGTTTCATGTTAGAAAATAATGGAACTCTTAATATCAATACAGCCCTACAAGAATTTACAACCTTTTTGATTGATGTCTTTCTTATACTGTGAGCTATGGGAAAACAATTTTGGTGAGGGGGAATCTTTTATTTGAATAGACAACAGTAAATTAAAATGGTCTGAAATTTAAGCTTCAAATGAAAAATTAAATTGTTACAAATTATACAATAAATATGGATTAAGTTTTTGATGAATTAATGATTTCAAAAGATTTGGTCAGCTATTTATGAAATTTAGAAAAATAAAAATTGTGAAAAAAAATGGATACAAAATTCGGTCATTTCAAAGAAAAAACACATTTCATTGCACAGTGCCATTTAAATGATAGAATATATTTTCAAGCATGCAAGACACACTGACAGCAATCAAAATAATATTGTCGATTATAAACACCATAAAAAAATGGTTTGAAGAACGAGGTAAACTGGCTGAATCAACAGTAAAAGCTTTACTAAGCTGCAAAATTAATAATCAACTAAATTGCAGTGAATTTTTCGATACTGTTAAAGATAACAAAGAATTATTAAACAAAGTTCACACTAGTGCTGTGAACACTAGACACTAATGATAAATACTGATGAATAATATAGTAAGTCACTGAAAATTTATTTTAACTCATTGTTGTTTTTTGTTAACTTTTTTTATTTAGCTTTTTCAGTCCTTCTTTATTTTCCTTTTTTCTCAGTAGTTGATTTTTCAGGTTTTATTTTCTATGCGAGTATTTTCTAAAAATTCTTCCGGTTTGAGGGGGGGGGGGGAATATATATATGGTAAGCCTAGTCATTATAGGATCAATTACGAATAAGTGTATGTCTTTTGGATTGCTAATAGGGAACATAATGTAATCAACAAAAAGAAAATATAGACATATAATATAGAAGATGTACGTTATAATATATAGACATATAAGAAATTGATAGATATAAAAATTGCATTAGAAGAAAATTGTAAAATAAGTTTAAATTAACTGATTATGGCAAAGCACTCAACAATAATTTGGATGAGAGATGCCTCAATAGAAAACATGAATTTAAATAAATTTAAAGAGAAATTTTATAACAGTAAATATAGAATGGAATATCAAACAAAAATACATTAGGAAATAAATATGAAATAAGGTTAAGTAAATTGATTATTAAGCGTTAAAGAAATCTACAGTATCAATTCATCAGTATTAACATCAACACGTCAACAAAGAAAAACATCAATTTTGAAGAAGGAGCAACGTCTGTTTCCGCATATGCTTTTTAAGTTCAGAGTAAATAAATTCCGCATTTCTGGGTTTGTCTGAATAACAAATCAGTAATTCTTAATGAAAATAGTGTTGAACATTTATCTTTTGGACTATGAATACTTCTAAACATTTATTTTTTTGTATATAGAAAAAAGAACACACGCACAATTCGCAGCAATTGACAATGCGTGCCTGAAGTTTACATTCGTCGCCGATACAAAGAACGTCTATATAAAGAAGGCAAAGTTCCATAGTCTCAATCCTCCAAAATTACCATGTCAGACCTTTTAAAGTCATGTGCCCTATGGCATCTCCTCACGAGCTGGAAACAGCGCGCTTCCCGCGTTATACCAGCAATAATGGTTCTGATTGATTGATTGAGACGTAATGTAAACCAGTTTGCTATTACGCCGCTGGAAAGCGGAGGGAAAATTCGCCAAGGTATTTGGCGACAGAACCTGGCGGCGAGAATTTTTCCATCCGCGATGTGTAGAGGAAATTGAGGAACACGTGTTAAGAAGAAACGTTCCTTGACTTTTCGTGATAATTTAGACTCGGATTTTCGCACTTTTTTTGGTTCAAAAGAACTAATCCACTAATTAATTTACTTAAGATAACACTAATTAAGAAATTTAAAACGATATTCGTTTTATGGACTCCTGATAAACGTGACTTTCGAACTTTTTCGAACGAAACTGACGACAGATATTTCGCGCATGCGCAGCCGTTTCCCTCTACGTTGGGAGAAAGAGCCACTCCTGCTGCGGATATTCCATATTCTTTGGCCAATCGACGAAGGTTGCCGTGCTGAAAAAATGTGTATTGCGCGTGCGCGTCTCTGCAGAACGGAGACGGTACTCGGCTCAACCATTCTTTGCCTCAACTTCTAAAGGAGATATGGCGGGCGCAAACTCTCAAGTGGTCAATCTCGGGCGAACAAAGAACAAGATCAAGTTATATGTTATAGATTAGGTTATATGTACGCAAGACAGGAAGATCAGGCAACGCTGGCTACAAAAGACAAACAGAACGCTTGATAAAGTCAGCAACAGCCAAAAATATTTGTAAATTAACTACTCCTGCTAGTTTCTGATATTATAAGAAAATTACATCCAAAGAAAGCACCGGGAATCGACTGTATCACTAACATTACCTTAAAACATCTCCCGAGTAACATCATCACCAAAGTTATTGATATTTTCAATGCTTGCATTTCAAACTCTTACTACCCCAACCCCTGGAAAGTTGCAAAGATCATCATGATACCTACACCGGGGAAAAATCAACTTCAACTTATTGGATTTCGTCCAATAAGTCTCCTCCCGAACCTAAGCAAAGTCTTTGAAAGAATTCTACTGGAAAAAATGAAGTCTTTATCTCACCTTACTGCCCCCTGAACAATCTGGGTTCAGAGCTCACCTTTCAACTTCCAAACAACTAGTAAGATTGACTCAACTCGTCACTATAATCAAAATGTTGCTATCCTCATGCTGGATGTGGCGAAAGCTTTCGACCGCGTCTGGCATGACGGTCTCATAGCGAAACTTATTGATTTCAACTTTGAACGTGAGCTCCTGCTAATTATTTTCTCTTTTATCACCAGCAGAAAATTCGTAGTTTCTGTTCACGGTGCCTTCACTTCAGAACGTCCAATTCACAGTGGAATTCCCCAAGGGAGTGTTTCCAATTTTCTATCTCTTCTGTGTTGCAGACTTCCCTTCTGTACTCTACAACAATAACTCAATTTTAGATTGTTACGCAGACGACACTGCTTTGGCGGTGAAATCTGCAAATGTGAATCATGCAGTTAAAAAACTCCAAGACCACATCCCTTTCATAGAAGATTGGTGCAAAAAGCGGAAAGTACAAATTAATGCATCCAAGTCTCAACTACTCATCATCAGAAAAAAGAAAAAGAACCTCAAGAGCAACTCCTATTGTTTAATGAACCCATACATGTTGTGAAACATGCTACGTACTTAGGAGTTACCCTGAATAGTAAAACGACATGGTCTAACCAGATTAATAATGTGAGAAATAAAGCCATCTATGTAATGAAATGCTTGTATCCTATGTTAGGACGCTTTTTAAAACTTGATCTTACCAAATAGAGATTAATCTATCCCTCAACTATTCGTCCTATCATGACGTATGCCTCACCAGCCTGGACTACTGTGACTAAAACTGACTTAAACAAGCTTCAGGGTTGTGCAAAATCGTTTTTTAAGACTGATAACTAGTGCTCATTACTTTGTGCGGAACGAAGTACTCCACAGGGAATTAAAAATCGAGCCACTAGATACTTTCTTACGCAAAACAAATGACAAGTTCTTCAGGAAAGCTAAAGACTGTGAACATCTGAATTTATTTAATCTATTTCATTATGAAATAGATTAAATAAATAACGAAGACAGACATCTCCGACCTTTTGCTGCTTTTATCCTGAATAGCAATCAGAACTTTCCTACGTAATTGCTATCTATTTCATTTAGTGACTACTGGAATTCTAAGTCCAAAACGAAGCAGCATTCATCAGAGCCAGCACTTGGGATGGTGGCGTCCCAAGTGACCTGTGCACACCGCTATTCAGATGTAATTTTCCTGCAATCAAGCTTTCCTGAAACTATGTACATATGTATATAATCCTTATTTAACCTAGCATATTGTTTTTCAACTATTTATTCTGCATTTTATTTTATATTTTTCTTGTATTCTATATATGGTACTTTTTGACGAATACTTCAACACCAATCAGATGTCACCTCAGAGCCTACGTGACTTTGGTCACACCCCTTTCTACATCTCAGCTTTCTGCACCGCCTAGCTCAAGCATTTCCCTACCTGTAGTGCTCTTAGTAGCATCTAAATTAAGACAGCCGGAACACAGCACGTAATTACTGCGTGCTAATCGCGGCTTAAAGAGGAACTTGGAACTGATAAAGTCAGTCCCCCTGAGCTGACCAATGGAGGCGAACCCCCGAAGACAGCATGGATCCTACGATGTAGCGATCACACAGTCTCAGACACACTTTACAGTACCGGTACGGTCCCTGCCGCGCCTGAACGGACCACGGAATTGTCGATGGTTCTATGATGAGTTATATCTATGTACATATTCTCTGTACACGGAAGCCTAATCTAAGTACAGGTCTTAGCCTGAACGACCGGGATTGCCCCTCAGCGGGAACTATTACTGTCAATCAATTTAACAATTAATTTTTTGTTATTTTTATTGTTGTAACAAGCGGAGACTGTCGCCCATATACATATACAGAACCATACTGGACTTTGCCGGACGACGTCCACCGCATATTTAAATGCTTAAAAGCGATATAAAGTCCTCACTTTTAAAGAAGAAATTGGAAGAATATCCATTACATTCTCTTGCCTTCTTTTCTATCTAAAATTGTCTCATTGTATGTAACAGTGAATCATTTAAGGCATATCGTCAGATAAATGGTTAAAGCAGAACTTCAGGGATATTTTTCCGTCCGTACAGATGTTATGAGAAACAGATAAAAAAAAAGTTTTTGAAAAGAATTTATTTTGAAATTTTTTTATTAAAAACTGTGTTAATTACAATTATTTCAGCTTAATACACACTTATGGCATATGCAAAATAGATCAAAGTATTCAGAAGATTCCGTCGTATACATGACTATATATATGTATATAAATATATGTAACTATAAATTATATGTAACCTAGAAGATAAAAAAGTGCTCTTCAAAATGAGGGCATTACTATATCCAACACATAAAAAACGCAGAAAATTGGAGCAAATAATAATATGCAGCTTTATGGAACTGATTTGTTTGCTGGCAAAAGCGGATAGGCGGTGAAGTAACTCCCGCATCGTTCAAGAACTATAACAACTTAAAAAACTTTCTACATCTCTACCAATTCCACACTGTAAAGCACTGGGACCCGCAAGCAGATACCCTCATGACTGACCAAGTTTTCAACACTTATTACGCCAAAGATATGCAAAGAGGTCGTCGTTCGTTTCCATTTAAGCCTGATGTCGAGGTACCTGCGTGTTTTCCATCCCTAGAAAGAATTCTGGCTGATAAGATTACAAAAGTATCACAAAGGAATGTCCCAGCAGAATAACATTTGCAAAAGAATGAATGTATATAATTGTTAACATACAACCGTATCAGATAACAGTGGGAAAAAAGGAATGGGTCGTATATAAATAATACAAACTTTATGTTTGCACAGTGCACTTTATGAACAATGTACAGTGTCTAACTGCTCCCTATAACTGTAGTTACAAACTGCAAAACAAAAAATAATTAAGTTGCTAGATTCTAAATAGATCTGAAAAAGTGTGAACAAAAGGAGGTAACTAGTAATCTCATAATTATGGAATATTAAAATAACCGTTCTAAATGCACATCAAAACTTAAAATGCGTATTATTTATCACGTCTACATTTGCATATTATCAAGCTGTTGGAACCAAATAAAGCATTAAACATACATGATACAAGTCAAATTATAAGGCCTTTAAGGAAATTTATCGTATGAAATAACTGTTTTTATTTGAAGCCTCATTTAATAGCAAAAATGTACGCACATTATCATTATAAGGGCACAGCCCAGATCCTCTTAGCCGGTCGTATGATCAAAAAGTGGGACTGGCCAGAAACGCACATAACAAATATCTCGGATATTTTAAGTACGGAACATGAAACTCAATTATGAATTTAGTAGATAACAACAGTTCAATATGCTCCCCAACCGGGATAGTGATTAGAGAAGCTGATAGCAGATATTTGGTGTCCTTTTAGTCAGTGAAATTTTAACCGCTTGAGAAAATCGAGAAAATAGCGGACTTTGAGCCGAAATTTCTCCCCCCCCCCACACACACACAAAAGAGGAAAACGAAGCAGGTTGCAAGTAAATAAACGCTCCCCACTTAGCCAAAACCTCCCAATTTTGCCCGCCTTATTCCGGCGTTAACTTTTTCTTAAGTCCAATGTCTTTAAGTGGCTCAAATTTGGCGGCCCATTTGCCAAATTAGCATACTAATTAATAGCACTAACGTTCACAAAGCAGATGACTTAACAGAAAGAGAATTTGCCCCTCCGCAATATAGCTTTTCTTCTTTACATACGCGTTCTTTCCTCAGCTGTCTTCGGCTAGTGGATATCCTAACACCTCTAGTTTTTATTACTTTTGCTGGCCAATGCTGTAGACGGAGTTTGGTGCAAGACGGTTGGTAACAATGTTAATTTTCAAGTGGAAAACATTCTCTAAGAACGACTTAACTCTTAAAAAAAGAACAGAAAGAGAAATGAAAAATATCTTTGCTAAAAATTCCAAATTGATACGGAGATTCACAAATATGATCAATATGTAATAGGATTAAAGAAAAATTAATATTTTTTATTTAAAACATAACAACATTTCTGTTATCGAATTATTTGTAAATCATTTTGAGTCCCTTAACTTCCACAGCACAATATCTGCTAAAAATTCTCGGTTTAATCATGAAAATAAACAGTAATTCAATAAAGAATATATTATATTATTATACGAGGTAGGATTCGAAAGAATATATTATTATAGGAGGTAGGATTCCCGGACTGAGTCTATACTGTAAAAAATATTATGAATTAAATTGCAGAAACACATTCTCCTTCGAAATAAGACTCTTGTGCAACAACACACTTTTGCCAGCACCTGAACGTCTGGAATCCCTTTTTGGCCATGTCCTTTAATTCAGCCTGCGATGCACATTTAACGTCATCAGAAGACTGAAATCAACGATCCTGAAAGCGTTTTGCCACTTCAGAATCGCAGGGTGCGAGATCAATTGTGTACGAAGGATGGGGGCAAAACAATTGTTTTCTTTTTCGCAAGAAAGTCATTGACGAGTAGTGATCGGTGAGCAGGAGCGTTGTCATGCAACAGCACCCATGACTGCTCTTTGGTCTCTTCAACTGGATCGACTCACGCAAACGACGCAGGATTTCAAAGTAGAGTTCTCTGTTCACAGTGCGTCCTTCAGGGATAAATTGCAGATGCACACTGCCCTGGATATCGAAGAAAACCTCTAACATGACCTTTCCTTTAGAGCGATCTTGGCGGAATTTGTACTTCCGTGGAGATTGTGGTGATTCCCACGTTGCCGATGTTCTCTTGATTTACGGGTCGTACGAAAAACACCATTTCTCGTCTCCAGTAACAATTCTGCCAAGTAGGAAAGGATCTTTGCAACAGCCGAGATAGTCTCCCGCCATTTCCATTCGAATTCCCTTTTGGTCTACGTTTAACACGCGGGGAACTATGTGTTCACACACCGTATGAATATTAAGATCCTTAGTCTGCATACGCTGACATGTGACGTCTGATATCCCAACTGATTTTGTCATTTGGCAAATGGTTTGCTGCCTGTTCGCACGTACCGCCGCAGACACCTTTTTGACGTTTTATCGTTGCGGGACGGCCATAGCGTTCGTCGTCTTCGGCACTTTCCCTGCCTTCTCTGAAACGACGATGCCACTCAAAAGCTTGCATTCTCGATAACGTTTCACTTCCGTACACATGCTTCAACATTTCAAAAATCTCTGTAGCACTCTTTCCAAAGCGAACATAAAATTTGATATTGATTATCTGCTCAACTGATGCTATTTCTTTCTATCGCCGGTTACTAAATGCACATGCCCATAAAAAACGCTGTCGCCGCGAGCTTTCGACCACATGATTTGGGACAACCCACTTTGGGATTTGGGACCAATTTATAGGCTATCGGTCGCTATTATTTTTCTCGGGGCTACATAAAAATAGCCTATCAGTGGGTAGCTATGGCGATAAACAACTGCCATTTGCTATATCATCTGCATTTTATTATTACTATTGAGGCACATTGCTCACTTGCGTTAAGTCCGTTGCTTCATAAACTCCCAGATTTTCAAACCGTTTTTAAAACATTTACCATTCACGATGAGCGAAAAAAATGGTACTGGAGAGTTTTATTTAAACGATTTATCAAATTTTCCTGACAGTTATTCAGGACATGGAGAATCTGCGGCCGGTCGGACGTGCGTATGCTGTCGAACCGCTAGCGGTCAGTAAAGTGTTAACTGAACGATTTAAACGAATCGTTTTCCCACTGAACGAAATAAAAGTATTTTTTATCTTTTCACGCATCAGTTCGGCAAATCGCAGGACATTAAATTTGTCTATAAAATTTAATTGTTATTCATTAACAAACTGAGCGATTAAAAACTAATAAACATAGCTCTTCATCTATACTATTATTAATTACCTAATACACTGGCGAAATTACAATCATTATACATTTTTTCTTTTCTATATAACTATTTTAAACGGCTGGTCGCGCAAGAGGCTAGTTTAAAAAATATAAACTGCTTCTTATAAGTTTTAATTTCACAGTACTCATTTTAACGCATTATAAAAGCTCTAACGGTTACTTAACAGAAACTAGCACCCCCCCCCCAATTCTTTAACCAATCGAATAAGCGAACGCGTGAAACTCTATAAAGATTTTGATGTCACTGCTAATAATGGAAATAATAACTAAAATAATATGAGACAATAACTAAAACAAGCAAGTCGTGCCTTAAAGCTCAATAAAACAATAGCAGAATACACATTTTATAAAATTAGATCATAATAATAAGGCTTATAATATCTTACTAATTGCAATACTGGAATTAGCTTGTTTTTTAAAGAAAAAAAGTCTTAAAACTTAGGATTCCATTTTAAAAATTAGTGCCATCCTCAGCTTCAAAACAAAGAATAATTAAACATTTCCATTTTGTCTGTCAACAGTTCGTATAAACTTTGTGATGTCAGAGAGGCAAAAAAATTAACCAAACATTTTCAGCCTTTTTTACAACTCCAAGAAGTAACAAATTTTACATGTGAAGGTATCGGGAGCAATTCGGATACCTTCATCAAGTTGCATCTCAAATATAAATCGTACCACATGACTTCTTTGTACGGAATATTAAATTAGACGTTTCTTTTCCCTGCATTTCATTTAAACTTATTGAATTGAATTAAATCTACTTCGTCAATAGCACATACACCACACTAGAATAAATGCGCTTTTTAAAATTCACTATATTTATTTACAATGGCGATAATCTGGCGCAGTGGCTAATCGCACCGACGGTGGGAATAGCTAAGAGGCTATTCACACCACCTACGTTCGCATTACACCAGGTAGCAGCATTTTACACCGATTTCCGTAAGGCAGGCGGCTAACGAGAGCGAAGGTTATTAACCCTAACTCAGCAATACAAAGGCTTGTTAACAGTTTACCTTCAAGAGAATAATTTGCAAGTAATAATTATCATGGTCAATCTATATACATGATAATGTTCAGGAAATTATTAAATAAAATAAAGATTTAATGATGGTTCTAACTGCAAAGGAGGGCATGTAATTAGTTAAAAAAATTTTAATGTATTTACAAAAAGGCTACAGAAATTACTTAAATTCTTTTATTTAACAGAGGAATTTTTATGCAAACTTAGACCCTAGTCTTATAGCATAGGACTGTCAGAATTTATTATTCAATAAGTAAACTTCCTGAAAATTATAATATTCTTATATATTGTTAAGTTTTTCTTTTCCTGACACCAGTTGTTACGTTATTTTCTTCCTTCACGTTCGTACGGGGTTCGTAGATTTGGAGTGAATAACGACGACACTTGATGAAGTATCGAAACACACTTTATTAGCCATTATTGTCAGGACAGCTCCAAAACACGTTTTACCATCGTCGATGAACTACTATAAACACGCTGGCACGATTGGCGACACAGCCTTCAGGTTATCAGGCTATTACGGTGGAGACAGCTTCCTGCAAAGCACCTGAGTCCGCTTTCCGGAGTACAGCTGCCGACTCTGCTTGGTCGTTCTTGGAACTCCACGTACTCTCGAGACTCTCCACGCTACAACTCGCGATGCACTCGACGACACACGAGCACAGCTCTCGACTCTTCGGTTCAGTCGTTTCCGGAGCTCAACACGCTCTCTCGACGATACACTAACAGACTCTTTCGGTGCACTCGAAGACCCACTCGGCACTCGCTGCCCGGCTGTCAACTCGATCGACTCCGCACGGACTAACTCGAAACTAACTATCTCGCACTCTTGAGGCACACCCACTAACTGACAGCCGACCAACAGGGCTTATGTAGCTTTCGGCTTGTGTTCGAGAACATTCTGGGCTAAGCCGGTAAGAATTCGTTCCAGAAGGTTCTCCATCCGTCCATGGCATATTGCCAATTTTGTCTCCAAATGGGCGATCTCTCGCCAAATGTGGCAACTCTGCCCTCCTTTGCCATTTTATGGCAACCCTAAAACTGCTTTGCAAGGAAGCTATCTTTCCGCGTCTTTACATTTCGTAGCAATATTCATCACTTTTTCAGTATCAACACATGTTTATAGGTTCAAATGCCACATTTCAAAATCAAAGTTATTTATGGAATAAAACCTTATAACATCTAATAAATCATTTGTGTGTGCAAATTTTTAAATCTAAATCTCTTACATTAAATTATTTCTGTCTTTTAAATTGCATCCCATTATTTATTTCAATTTAATTTATTAATGTGTTTGTGCTAATATTTCAAAGTTCTTTGGAGTACTTTTTGTGTCCTGAAAATGCCAAGTGTTTCCATAAAAAAAATAAACAATCATACAGAATTGTTAATAACCAGTATTATATGATTAATTCTTCATTTAATAGTTGATTTAATCGCTTTTAACTTATTTCATATCTAAATTTTCTACACGGAATGTCTAATTTTTATCTTTTCTCGGACGAAAATTTTGAAAGAGGAATGAATAGACATCTTTGACATCATCGCAAAACACATCTTTGAAGCTAAATGTATTCTAAGAAGTATGAAAAATGTAAACAAGATTTTGTCCCCCCCCCAAACTAGTCATTTAAACTATTCAGGAAACAATCTTTCTTGTTCCTTCTTTTTATAAGAAAAGGAACGCCTTTTCCTTTCTAAACTTTTGAAAGTCGCCAAAGCTTAAAAAATTATAAACTACGGCAAGGTAGTAACCCGCAAGGTAGTAAAAAAAAAAAAAAAAAAACCAAGATTCACTACAACACTTAGACAGTTCGCGTAAGTAGAATGCGTTCTTTTCGATTGGGTTCAAATGACAGATCTGACAACTCAATGCGGATGCGTGGTTAATGTTGGTGCGAATAGCTTAAGCGCATAATCGCACGAATAGCAACGGCCATACTCAGGCGATAGGTTCACTTAACAATCTCATTCATTTTATAACTCAGAATGAAAAACTTATATCATCTGAAAAATTACCTAACCGTTGCCACATGTTCTATTCAAATACCATAATAAAACTAAAACAATGTATAAAAAAATAAAATATAAAAAAATAAAACAAATGAACAGTTTTTCACAGACGATTCAGCGCTGCTTACCTAATGCGCATGCGCTACTCGTATACATTCTTCTTTGTCCGAAACAGACTGCCGACAGTATTTTCTGCTAATACGAAACACTTATTTCTTCGTATTTCATTAGAGATGTATTTCTCATTCAATTAATCTCACTTCGCGGCAAGGTAAAAATAATAAAAACACGAAATATCTTTATTATAAAATAAAAGCTATAGAAAAACATAAAACACCAAATACAAATAAAAAAAAAAAAATTGTTACAACTAAAATTAGAGTTCCTACGCAAAAACAAGCAATTCAGCCAGAGGGCAGATTTTTCGGTGCACAAAACTGAAAATTTACTTTTGGTCTCACCTCGGCGAAAAGACACAAAGCGTAGAAACTGATTTAATTTGTTGTGGATGCTATGCTGAGAGAATACATGGGATAATTTAATTGTAGTGTCGCTTCAGTTCCGTCAAGTTTCTAATTAAATTTAGTTAAAGAGGAATGGCAACACTTTCTAGTCTCCGCGAAAAACGAAGTAAACAAACTTCGGTTTCCTGTAACGCGATTCGATGTGCAGGTAAAATGTAAATAAATTTCATGAACAAGAATCTATAACTTCGTAAGGAACAAAATATTGGTTCCATTGGAGTCAGAGAAGTGTTATTTTCCTATATTTGCATACCAGACACTTCACTGGTGTATCCCGACGTCATCGAATTCTACAATGGCTGACGAAGAGGAAACCGAAATTAAAACAAAAACTACGTCTGTCGCCAAGGTAAGCGTTAAAGTTCCTCCTTTATGGAAGCCAGATCCTAAAATATGGTTTATTCAACTAGAAGCACAATTTAGAAATGCAAAATTTAGTGCAGATCAAACAAAATATGATTATGTTATAAGTTCCGGTACTATTGACCGTAAAAAATCGCCAAACTATCGTTGATGCCAGTGCTGCCAAAAATAATTGCGGCAACCCTAACGCAAGAAAGAAGTATAATAGTAAATAACTATTTAAAGATTATTGTTTTAATTTAGATAAAAGTTTAATTACATATAATACTTTTTTATTATTATAATTTATATGAAAAAGGCTAAACCTGACTGAATGGAAGCATAAGAGTAAATAACTATTTCAAATCATTTTTATAATTTATATAAAAAAAAGCTAAACATAACTGAACGGATTCCTGCATCGCTATTTCGCTACCGAGTTATCGCTAAAGCATAATTTCATCTTGTTGGTTGTTCAAACATAATTTTCTATAATGAATGATGCCTTTTCTTTGAAAAAATTCTTGGTAAAGGGCAGAATCGCCCACTTATTTGTTTGGCAATTTTTACAAGGTTAAAAACAATTGAATTTTTATCAATTTTCTTTTACTTTTTAAGTGAAAATAGGCCGATGTGTACATAGATAAAGTCAAGGGTATGCGCAGTGCCATTTTTGTGATTTTTTTTAAAGTGAAAATAGGTCGATGTGTACATGGATTGCAGACTTTTCGTCATGGGCAGTTCCAAAATTGTTAAATCTATAGGATATCAAAAAAGGATTTGAAATCAAAAAGAATTTAAAAATTAAACTTATTTCAATGCCGTCTTAAGAAATATAGAACTATCTAAAATTACGCAATTTGAAATCAGTGCGTACGCTAGATTTGGCGCGCTGTTAAATGGGCGCGTTTGCTAGATTTGGCGCTTTTGCGCATACATTTTCGCTGCAATTTTTTACGGTCCTCAAAATGGAATAGTACCTAAGTTTCATTGAACCCGATATTTTGCTAAATCCACCACAAGATAATAAGGTGCTACTTTGGTAGACGGTTGCACGGATTTTGGCAATTTTTCTTTTGGCGAGAAATACAACTTATGGTAAACCCATTGCTGGATAAGTTATTTATGGTAACCGATACTTTGTTGTCATTTTATTAAAAAAATAATGCGTTTTATTATGCATAACTTCCGTGTTTTAAATATTATTTATGGCTTCTAAATATTAAAAATCAATTTAATTTTACATTTTTATTTGAAATAAAAATTTTGTTGTTTATAATATTTCATATAATTTTATGTTGTGGATGATGTAATCAATGACGTCACCTTACTTTAAAAGTAATTGGTTTTATTAATACCTATAAATTTAATCTAATGTTTTAAACATTATTTATGGCTGTTAAATATTCAAATAAAATTTAATTTTGCATTTGTTTTAAAAATGATTTTATTATGAATGATTATTTAAATAATTTTAATTCTATGCGTGACGTAATCGGTTCCTTGATTGGTTACTGAATATTTTGTGCATTACCGCGCCATTTTAAAATTTTATTATTCATCTCTTCGAATTCCTCAGATTTCAAATGGAATGGATATATCCGTTTCGAAGATCAATGTTGTTATTGGTAATTATCAAAAATTATTGGTATTGGAATAAAAACAATTGCCCTTTGAGACCTTATTTTGGCCAACCTATCTTTCCTAATCAAAGATTTATTTATAAATTGTTAACAGCGGCAGAGGAAATTTATTTTGAATTTTTGGAGGAAACCTCGCTAATTGCTTCTTCAATGAAGTGCGAGATATGTGAATAACAGATGAAGATGGTTAAAAGAGCCGATTCTGAGGACGGCCGTATATGGAATTGTGGTCACGGTCGAAGAAATAACCGCTGTAATGGTAAAAATTATTAGACATTCCTCCTTTTTTTTTACCGGCAATAAACTAATTGCTGTCATTTTAGCTCTAGTGTACGAAGCATTCTTATTTACTTATTTTAAAGTATTTGAATTTAAGTAATATTTTAATTCTTTAAACGTTAGTATGATAGTTTTTAATTCGATATTCAATTTACGTAATATTTTAATCCAATTAAACGTTGGCGCAATGTTTTTATACTATTTCTTTGCTATATAAAAGTAATAATTTAACCTTACTTTAGTATTTTATACTCATAGTACATGTATTTATTTACATTTGCCTGCCATCTTAAAAACGACGTTTTCAACAAAAATTTAATCCATTATTTTAACGATATTTAGTTTTTACAGTTTCGAATACTTTACTATGCGCAAAATACGTAAAAACAGCTTTTTGCAAGATGGCCGACGATTGTAAAAACCGCGCCAACAATTGCGCAAAGTAAATCGCCAAAAATCCGTGCAACCGTCTGCCAAAGTTGCACCCAAGAGGGTATGAACTTTTTACACGATCTTTGACGGATTGTGGATTATTTTATTTTTTATTTTTTCGAGGTGATCTGGTAAAATTCTGTTCTCTTCTTTTTATAGCTCGTTATTTGTTAAGGGCGAAATATCTAAAGTTTTTCGGCATTGTTCTAATGTTAATTATATTTTATATAACGTATTTTAAAGTATTTCAATTTAATAATATTCTAATTCTTTTAAATGTTGGTAGGATGATTTTTAATTCGATATTCAATTTCAGTAATATTTTAATCTAATTAAACGTTGGCACAATGTTTTTATAGCGGTGTTTTTATTCTCTTTTTTGCTATATGGAAGTAATAATAGCCTTACTTTAGTATTTTATACTCAAAGTAAATGTATTTATTTACACTTGCCTGCCGTCTTAAAAAACGACATTTTCAACAAAAAATTAATCCATTACTTTTAACGATATTTATTTTTTTTTAAGTTTCGAATACCTTACTAGGCGTAAAAAACAGAGTTTTTCAAGATGGCTGACGATTGTAAAAATCGCGCCAACAATTGCGTCAACGTAAATCGCCAAAAATCCGTGCAACCGTCTACCAAAGTAGCACCGATAATAAATATGAGGCAATTAAAAATAGACTAATTTCCTTATATGCTGATTCAGAGACTCAAAAAACCCAAAAATTACTGAATGAATTAGAACTGGGTGACAAAAAGCCATCTCAATTGCTGTGTGACATGCGTAATTTGGCGGGCGATAAAGTAACAGAGTACTTTCCTAAAAACATTGTGGCTACAACGTTTACCCGTTAATATGCGTAGCATTATATCTGTTAGTAGTGAAGATTTGTCAAAAGTGGCTACAATGGTCGATAAGATTTGAGAATTAAACCCTGTTACTCCCCAAATAGCTGCTGCATCATCCATAACGGTAAAAACGGAAGTGATTGAAAGTTTACAAAAACAGGTTAGTGAACTTAGCTTACAAGTTTCTGCTTTAAACAAGCAACGCCACAATCGTCCCTATTGCCGTAACCGTTCCAAATCAAGATATAGGAGTTACAGTGGTGACAGATCTAGTGATATTTGTTACTATCATAAAAAATTCCGTGATAAGTCATTTAAGTGTAAATGACTAAGTGTAAACAACCCTGCAACTACTCATCAAAATCACAGACAAATAGTCCGGAAAACCAGCTCCCCGTCTCTCATTGACGAGGGGTGCAGCTGAGTCATCTTTTCATCAGCGACAAAGAATCAGCTACCCAATTTTTAATAGATACTAGGGCAGAAATTTCTGTCATTCCTCCCTTACCTGCAGATAAAAAAAAAAAAAAAAATCTCAAAATTAGAACTCTTTGCTGCAAATGGTACGAAAATTAAAACATATGGACAAAAATTACTCAAGCTTGATCTTGGACTCAGACGATCATTCACATGCCCTTTTGTAATTGCAGAGGTAAACAAACCGATAATAGGATGGATTTTCTTGCAAATTTTAACCTTTTGGTAGATTCTAAAAATCGCAAGTTGATTGATGGTACTACATTCTTAACAACTAATGGAACTCCTTGTTTTCGAAATAACAATAATAATATTCCAATTTTAAATGCCGTAAATGATCCATATAAACGTATCCTTAACGATTTTCCGGATTTGTTAAAACTGAATGTAGTTAGTAATAAAGTTTAAAAATCATAACATCGAACATTATATCGAAACCAGAGGTCCACCAGTTTTCGCTGAAGCCAGGAGACTGTCAGCTCAGAAACTCAAAGCGGCTATAAAGGAGTTTGAATTTATGCTCCAAATGGGTTTATGCAGGCCATCCAAAAGTAACTGGTCGAGCCCACATCTCGCTATGAAGAAATCAGGTGATTGGAGACCTTGTAGAGACTATCGAGCGTTAAACAATGTCACGATTCCTGATAGATATCCTCTCCCAGTTTTAACAGATTACAGTTCCATTTTAGCTGGAAAAAAAGTTTTCTCATCCATAGACCTCATTAGAGCGTACCAACAAATTCCAGTTCGCCAAGAAGATATACCGAAAACGGCCATTCTCACTCCCTTTGGCTTATTCGAGTTCCAATTCATGACGTTCGGCCTACAAATGCGGGCCAAACGTTCCACCATTTCATGAACAGTGTGATGAATGGACTAGAATTCGTGTTTTGTTATTTGGATGACATTCTAATAGCCTCTCCAGATGAAGAAACTCATATAGCCATCTATACAGCAGTAAAACATTTCAAATACATCTTAGAAGGGCGAACTTTTGCAATATACACGGACCACAAACCACTAACATTTGCCTTCCAACAAAATTTAGAAAAAGCTTCGCCACGACAAGCTAGACAACTGTCATATATTAGCCAGTTCTCAACCGATATCCGATTCATACAAGGGCATGAAAATACCGTTGCTGACGCTCTCTCTCGCATAGACACCATTTTTGTACCATCTGCAATAGACTTACAAACTATAGTAGACTGTCAAGAAGATGAAGACTTGGAGATACTTAAAAACAACCCAAACTTAAAAATCCTACAGATCCCTATACCGGATAGCGACAAGAAAATTTACTGTGATACTTCTACAAATTATACTCGACCATACATCCCTGCAAAGTTTTGGGCAGAAAATATTTTCTTCAATCCATAACTTATCTCATTCTGGAATAAGATCCACTATAAAATTGATGACACGACATTTCATATGGCCCAATATGAATAAAGACTGCCAACTATGGGCTAGAGCATGTTTATCTTGCCAAAGATACGCAGTCATCTTTGGGAGAATTCAAAGTATCTCCACACAGATTCCAGCATTTAAACATAGATCTGGTGGGTCCGCTACCTCCTTGCAAAGGCTTCAAATATCTTCTAACCATCATCGATCGTTATACATGATGGATCGAAGCGGTACCGTTAGAAGATCAATCAGCAGAATCTATTGCTAAAGCTTTGATTTATACTTGGTTTTCACGCTTTGGAATTCCGAATCGCATAACATCGCCAACTTTTTCAAGCTTTAGGAAAATATCAACTACGTACCATCCACAGGCAAATGGCCTGATCGAAAGACAACACCGAACTTTAAAAGCAAGTCTCAAATGTCATCTACTCGAATCAAAATCATGGCTGGAAGCATTGCCTTTCGTTCTTTTAGGCATAAGATCTGCCATCAAGAAAGACTTAGGTTGCTCATCTGCAGAACTTGTATACGGAACCCCTTTAGAATTACCTGGTGAATTCTTTTCAACAGTACCTGATATGAAACAGTCTGAATTTTCTCAAAATCTTCAGAAAATAATAAGAGATATGAAGCCAAGTTCTACCACTACCAATGGAAATAGAACAGTTTTTGTTTCTAAACATCTTTCCAACTGTTCTCACGTATTCCTATACAACAACATTAATAATTCGTCACTACAGCCTGTCTATCTTGGACTGTATCCTGTAAAAGCAAGAAAGGATAAATATTTCAATATTGAAATCCAAGGAAAAGTTAAAAGAGTTTCAATAGACAGACTAAAGCCATGTTTCCTAGTGCAAGCTTCTGATGTTCCTTTTCAAAACTCCCATTCCAAGAAAGCGGAACTTGGGGAAATACCTGCACTCAAGAACCCTGAAGAAAATTCAGAAACTCTTCATGAAACCAAGACTACTAGAACCGGCAGACAAGTGAAGTTCCCCAGTCACTTTAAAGACTATCTTCCATAATCGCTGTCACTAGGAAGGGGGTGTGTAGTGTCGCTTCAGTTCCGTCAAGTTTCTAATTAAATTTAGTTAAAGCGGAATGGCAACACTTATTAGTCTCTGCGAAGAACGAAGTAAACAAACTTCGGTTTCCTGTAACGCGATTCGATGTGCATGTAAAATATAAATAAATTTCATGAATAAGAATCTATAGCTTCGTAAGGAATAAAATATTGGTGCCATTGGAGTCAGAGAACTGTTATTTTCCTATATTTGCATATCTGGTATGCAATTTTTGAAGGGATTAAGCATAATTTAATTCGCAATAATAAAAAGAAGATGTTATTTTGTTGTTGCGAAGCTTAGTTTCTCTAGATTGGCAATAAATCCATTATTCTACTAAGTTTCAAATATAAACAAACATGGCTGCTGTGGTAAAAAAAAAATTAGGCTAAGCTGCACTTAAACAACTTTTAAATTGTTGATAATTATATAACTATAACATGCAGGTTAACTAAAGGCATAAAAAAACAACATAATTCAATCATTTAAAATGCACAATTTAAACACATATAAGAATAAAGAAACTGAGCTCACTGAGCCGAGTAACAGAGTGGTTATATATCCTGGTTTATATTTCTTTTCAGTAATTCACAACATTTGATTTTGAATTTTAATTTTACCTTTCGCTATATGGATGACAAAACATGAATTGAGTAACTGAAGAGTTAGGTTTGAAGGGAACTTTCCCTTGATGTATGTCTCCTGCCTGCTCAACAATTATTCACTTAGGGAATTTAATTTTTTGGAATAATATATTTTTCCATGGTTTTAGATATGTGCACTTAATTTACATATGCTCTTAGAATTTAAATGATATTGTAAATTAGTTCACAGGAATAAATTTATTTCTATTATTATTTTTTTGCAATTAAAATTTCTTAATTAAATTTTAATTTTATATTAGCTTTATACGAATAGAAAATACAGTACAAAGTCCGTAATCCGGACGTCCATTATCCGGAATGATCTATAATACGGACCTCAAAGCCACAAACTTACGCAGTAAGCCAGTAAAAGCGTTTACCCATGCGTGCTTCCGATAGTGAAGAAAGTAACAGCGAACGTTATTGAAAACGAAAAAATTTCGATTGACAAGTTAGTCGGTATTCTCGACACAGCAATTACAGGACTTGAACAGTGGAACTTTGTAACTGAACAAGTAATTATGTCTGTTTATAGAATTAAAGAGAAAGTATTAGCACAAAAAACAAAGCAACTTAAACAGCTAACATTGAAAGAAATGCTTACTCAAGTAAACAAATAAATCTTAAGGTTTTTTTTTTTTTTTTTTTAATTTTGATACCCTTTAGATCGTAATTGCTCTTTATTTCCTAAATTACGGTTTCATATTTTTAATTTTATAATTTCTGCATGCCATCTTACCAGATTTAAATTGATTATCTATAATCCGGAAAAACCCCTAATCCGGATTCGCCGAAGTCCTGACGAGTCCGGATTACGGACTTTGTACTGTATTTGTTAAATGCAAATATACATATATTTATTAATTTTTGGTGCTGCTGATTGCAACCAAAAAGGGGAGGTGCACATTACATGTTATAGCCAGTCCCACATACACAATTTCAATGTTCTGAAACTATTCATTTTTGAGTTATGCAAGATATATACATACGTGCGTACGCACAGACGGCACCAAAAAAAATCTCTTCTGAATCCATTTTAAATCAGTTTTATAATCTGTTTGGGGAAAAAGAGTCGTTTATTCTGTCCTTAACGTACAGATGTCAAACAAAAACTTTGTTAAATTGCACTCCATAGCGGTAAAAATGGATATTTTCGTTGAAATACGATACCTGAAATTTTTCATGATTACAATACTTCAATTTTACTTCGTACAAGAAAGCAAAAAAGAAAAAAAATCTGAAAGCTTTTAGACTTCATATTACGCCCAAGGGTTTTTTTTTTTTTTTTTTTTTTTTTTTTTGACATTTTGTATATTACCTTTATTTATTACATATCATTTTCTTCACACTTAAACCTTAAAATTCAATTCAATAGCAACATCACAAAGTATTTAAAAGAGCATATCTTTAGAATTTCAGATACACAGTCTTGGAACTAGAGATAATTTTTATTTATTTATTTACCCCCCCCCCCGGCAGTGTTGCCATTGCCCACTTTGAAATCGTTGAGTTAATGAAAAACCCATAAATGCTTTATAAAATATGAAGTAGATAATAAAACAAATTCCAAATTTGGACATCCAGATGCCTATATTCAGGTGGAGATGTACGTTATTCAAAATTTGATGGTTCTAGGCACTGCTGTTTTATCACAATGCAAAAAAAATATGTACATTAATGCAGATTATCCATTATTTCATTTTTTAAATACAATACATAGCTTTAATATTTGGTGGCAACAATTTAGAAAGTGATTTGCCGATTACAGCGAACCAACGCAAAATGCCAAAACGAAATTAATTCCCTTTGGGCTAATAATAGCATTTTGAAAACTTTAGATTATAGTAAGACAATTTGCTCTCAAACAAGAGTTTCAGTATTATTTAAAAAAGATTATGTTTTTACTTAAACACACCACGACTTACTTCTACAGCCTATTAAATTATACACATTTTTTGCTGCACTTCATTTAAACTTATTTCTTCAAATTTCATTATTCAGTTCTCAATTTGCGGCAAGGCAAAAATTCATAAACTCAAACATCTTCATGAAAAATTCTAAAAAAAACCTAGACCACTAAATACAGTTAAAAAAAATTGCATTTAAAATTAGAACTCCTACGCAAAAGCAAGCAATTCGTTCAACGGGAGGGAAGAAAACTTTTTGGTGCACGAAATTGAAGATTAACTTTCGGTCCTACTGGGCAGAGAGACACTGCAATTGATGCACCAACTAGCATCATTCATTTCTGACTAAGCAATTCAACTGTAAACAAATGAAGTTCTCTTCAGGCCTAGTGTCACTTAAATTTTTAAACTGTTGATAATTCTACAACTATTGTATGCAGATTAACTACAGATATAAAAACCTTAAGCAGAATGCAAAAGATGCACTCTTTACCAACATATAAGAATAAAAAAAAGGAGCTCAATGAGATGGCTCAGAGGGTGGTTATTAGTTGGGTTTAACTGTGCTTCTGTTATATGAATAGGGCTCCACTACTACTGTCTTGCTCCACTACTAAAGTCCCCCATATTAGGCAAGAGGCAGGCAAAAATTGTTTCTCCATTTACTTTAATATACCACAATTTAACGTCTAACTTCTCCATTTACTGCCGCCTGTCAGACACATACAGGCAACAAATTCGTAAATAATGACGATACCCAAGCAGTCTCACCAAGCCCGTGGGTCACCACTACCGGTTCTCGGTCTCTTGGAAGGATGCGAGACCTGACATTTTTGCCCGACGTTTTGGCTGGTCGTCAAATGCCTCTGCCAGTACTATGTGGGCTACACTTCACAGCAGGATATTACTTAGCAAACTTGGTGCTGTCCCACACTGAGCTACAGAACCAACTGGTCCATGACTTATCGTAAACTACCCGACCAGGCCAACAAAGTTTCATCTCATGTTACCTCCTACCAGGCACGTGGAAATGCCAAGCTCAATGATTATAAGCCCCCGTGGCCGAGGCTGCCAAGTACGGATCCTAGACAGTACTTCACAGAATTCTCTGTGTCTACCCCCCCGGGGGGGGCAGAGGGTGAGTGTATACATATAGCTATAAATTGATATTCCTAGAACTCAAAACTCAAATAATGTACAAAGTATTGACACAATAATCTTTTTATTCTTTGTAACATTATGTTTATACTATAAAACATCTAACTACGAATATGAAGGCAATTCTCATTAAATTCAAAACATTAGAATACTCTTTTCAGTTGCCAGACCCAGAATTAAAAAGTTACAAATGTTAAACACATGATGTTATACTGATAAAATTATGTGTGCATAGATTTAACACTCGGTTTTCTATATTCTCTCACCTTGAGTTGGGAGGACTTCACAACTCCACAATCGCATTACAAGTCCTTCTGGTATTTTTATACCTCTTCCAGATCGAGTTGTTACAGTTCGTGTAATGGTTCTGTAGGGTTTGCTACTCATGCCTGGGATACTTCTAAATGAGATACTTGCTTTCTCTGCATTCTAGCTTGAAGATCCTTAGCGTTTTCACAAGTAATCTCTAATGGAAACAATCATTGTATCATTCTCAGTATTTCTCCATGAGTTGCTCGAAGTTTCATGAGTCTGGTGATTCTTTCTTTTCCAAATAAGATCCAGAAATATTCCCTCGGAAAATTAAGTAACATTTGAGTCCCCACATATCCATGCCTTTTATGAAAAGAAAATATTAAAAGTTTTACAACCTCATGTTGAGAAGGGAGAATCACAGGTCTTGTAAAAGAATGGCTGTCTTCTCGATTGACAATTTTTGTTCTTAATCTGATGAGATCATCTTCATCTTTAGAAATATTTAATGATCTCAATTTTTTACCTTTCTCGTCTAAGAATTCTTCTCTTGAATGACCTTCATTACTCTTTTCTCAGCTTCTGAAACTTCCTCTGCATCCAGACCTCCTTGTTTTCTCAATTCTATTGATTTTTCAGTTTTCTAAAAATCTCAAAATACTGCCATCATGCATACAGTTTTTTCATACTGTAAAAAGTAACATTAGTACCAATCAGTATCTACATTTTTTATTTGAATAGTCAAGCAGCTAGTTTAAGATGAAACAACAGTTTTCTTCTGTTCCTTAAGAACTTCGTCTTAATTCACAGCAAATTCTGAAGACGGCCATTTGTCAGTAGACAAATATAACCAATCAGGGCTCTCCCACTATTTTGACTGTAACATTTTCTTCGCAGAAAATCCTCTGCTTGGAAGATCAGCAGGGTTTAATGTTCCTGGCACACGTCTCTCCATTGCTCCTTAGAAGTCAAGAGTCCTGATTTCAGATATTCCATTTTGAATGAAGGTCCCCCTCTTTTAATCCAAGTAAGTATAGTAGTGGAGTCTGTCCAAAAGTAAACTTCTCCATGTGGAATCTCACACACATTTGTAGAGATAAGGTGAGAAGCAATTGTGGCTGCTAGTAACTCTAGTCTAGCGATAGGCATTTCTTTCTTTCCAGTTGGGGAAACTCTGGATTCAGCACTAAACAACCGTACCTTAACACATTCACTAGTTGCAACTCGAAAAAAGGCTACTGTCGCACAGGCATATATGCTTGTATCACAGAAGAAATGTAAAGAATATTTTTCATTGTAATCACCGATTTTCAAATAGCGAGGAATGTGCCCCTTTTCTAAATAAAAAATATTTCTCATCCACTTCAAAAATTCTGCTTAAGTTTCAGAGTCAACCTCTTCCTCCCATTTAGCTTCCTCTCCCAAGTTCTCTGCAACAAAAGTTTCGGGAACAATGCAATAGAGCAAGTCACACCAATGGGATTGAAGATTCGATGAGCAGCAGAAAATATAATTTTCTTCGTAACTTTTTCTACACAAAACTTCCTCAAACTAGTCACTCTGATACCTAACATATGTGCATCTTTATCCCATTGCATCCCCAACACATTTGTTATAGTAGTGATTTCATTGGTGAAATTTGTACATGCCAATTTCTCCAATCTACAAAAACTGCAAATGGTCTTTATTAGAAGGTGAAATACAAATCTGTAAAAATGCTTTGCAAATGTCAGCTATAACAGCAATTTTTTCCAACCAGAAACAATACAAAATATTTGGGTATCAACTCAATCAAATTTACTCCACACTCTAAAAAATCATTGAGACTCGGTGTACCTTTCTGTTTTGCCAAAGCATCAAGAAGGGGGTCGAATTTTGGTTGTGCTATTCTCTTTTAAAACAGGATGGTGAGGTAAATAATGTGCGGGAAGTCGCAGTTCACCTTTGGGCACTTCTATAATATTTTTCTCCAAACCCTCTTCAAATACCTTTCTGCATGATTCAAACAGTATTTCTGTTTTTAAGACTCTTTACAACTCTCTGTAGTCTTTTCTCAGAAAGCAGAAGATGACCTTCAATCCAAGGTAAGTTCACTAAAACCCCTTCATTTTCTATCTTAATATTTCTCATCCACTTCAGAAATTCTGCTTTAGTTTCAGAGTCAACCCTTCCTCCCATTTAACTTCCTCTCCCAAGTTCCAAGAAATGTTGTTTCACTGCTTCTTGTAATTCAATTGCTGTTTTCTTTTCAGATGGATCAGTGATGCCCAGAGAATCTAAAGTTTACAATTTTGAAATGCAACTAACTACTGGTTGTAAGCACTGAAGCAATTAATAAACCTGAACCTCATTATTTATGTGACCAATCAATGACTGTCCAACCCAACTTTGTTTCAATTGCAGTCTTTAGTTGCTGAGGGTTTCTTGTAATTAACTTTTCCACAATATCTGCTATAATGAGAACTTGAATCAGACCATCTAAATCTTCTGTTAGATGAGTGCCATAGTGTCCAAGTTCTTTAAAGATAGCCCTTGCTTGCTAGCTAATATTGTGTCACAAATCACTGCTTGTCCAAATCCTTCAAAATGGCAACTATAGTCATCCGTTAAGCTTGACAGGCATATCATGAACACATCATGCTGCCAGGTTGATGTTTTGGAGATACAGAACAGGGCATGCAGTGGATACTCTTTCCGTTTGGAACCGTACTTCATTTCTTCCACTGTTGTCTTGAGAATACATGATCGCTGAGAGCCAGAATTTATTACTGCTCGAGCTTTACGCTTAATATTTTCCCCCTTCACTAACACTGTTTAGGTCTGCGAAAAAACATTGGGAGATTTAGACAAGATGGCTAAGGCTTCATGGTGCTTTATCCCTGGTTCGTACAGTTCATTGTTTTTATTAACCATGACAGAATTACGTCCTTGTGACTGCACAAAATAAGTGGTGTTTCTGCACAAAAATAAGTGGTGTTTTTCCCACACAATTGGCAATTCATTTTCGAATGGCATGTTTTCACCCCATGTCCATCTTTTAAACACAGAAAACAATAACTGGCCTTTGCAACAGCACTTTCAGTTATCAGAAGTAAAACTTTAAACTATTATGTTTGCATCGATCTTCCGAAAATTCTCCAAAAAGTAAATGTTCATCACAAATTTTCTGTAAAATACATCCATTGCATATTAATACCATGGAGATATTTTTTCTTAAACCTTCTAGATTTGCGGGTCTATAAATGTTGCCTTCAAATCCTTCTAAACGTTCCAAGTTGCAGTGTCTAAAATCCTAAATAAAAATTACCCCCTACCAATTCTGTAAGAGCAAAAAGCCAGAAATATGTTGGAAAAAAAAGAAGAAATAAATATAAAATTAATTTTGTAGAGAAAACTGTTGCATATTGAGACAATTACATGGGAAAAACTCTTACCATAAAAAAAATTAAAACAAAGGCATTTTTAATTAATTACATAGTTATTTATCTTTTGCTAAGAATTTTTTCATAAACTGTGCTAATGTCCAATTTAAGCATTTATTACCTTATTTATTTTTCAGATTCAAAATACTGTACAAGTTGCCAAAATGGAAAGTAATGTCACTAATATGATAGCGAAAGATAAAAATGTTTAGTTTCAATATATTAGCATTATTTTAATGAAAATGATCAATGTTATAATGTTTAAAAAAATATGGTCAAAACATTCCCAGATTTCCGAATTAAAAATAATTTACAGAAACTGATCTGAAAATCTCCAAAATGTTGGTAAGTCACCAAATTTGGAACCGTTTAATAAAGAATTCACATTCCCTACAGTGAAAAGTAGTTTAAGATCTCTTCATTAGGAAAAATGAAGCAATTTCCAAATGCTTATGTTTCACTTCTTGCTCAGAAACTTGAACATCACATTGTTTGTATTAGAAATAGAAACAAATTATAATCCCTGAACCTATTCACCCACTCAAAAGATAATTCTATTTGTCAATAAATCGTCAAAGATATTTGTCCAAAATGCTAATTCACATTAAAATGGCAGTCGTAAAAACAGACAGAAATTTCAGAAGATAAAAATTAAAGACCTCCTCTTGAATTCAGTTGAAATTAAGGACTTTTAAGGACCAAAAATTAATTCTAAAGAAACCAAGGACTCTTAAGGACTGTACAAAACCTGTAATATCAAAAACGTAGTGATGTTTTAAAATTAAAACACACAGACGTGATTTTATATTTCAGAAAAATAAAATTAAGCAACATTTTAAAACTACGATATTTATTATTACATAAAAGTTACAAATTTCTTAGTGTGATGACATGTAACTTACTTATGCTTACAAGGTTACCGGTTTAAAAATTCGCTGGATATACAGTGACGCTTCATAACAATATACAGACACAGACGAACATTTCTCGGCAAATGTTATGTCTCTCCTTGGTCAGGTCCTTTCTATGAATATTTCTTGCTCTACATGCTGCCCTTATCTTCATCCTTCTCATCATCATTTTCTTTTCCTAGGACATGTCTGACTATTTTTGTCATCTTGAAACAGTGTGACAGAGACAGAATTATCTAGATTCATCCAAGCTCCTCCTCTTCACTATTAAAGCTCACCTCTACACATCCTCTTGACTGTTACAAACCTTCTCCGAACACATAACTAGATCTCAGATGTCGACCACGAGAGTCGAACAAACGGCAAACGGGTTTGTTTTAAAACTAAGAGCATCTTGTTGTTCGAATTGTCTTTTTCAAAAATGATCACAGTATACAATTTAATCCAGCAGCAATATACAGTAATGCTCTTTACATCTTCCCAAGTAAAAGACAAAATAAATCAGGCCACTGTCAATGTGAAATATTTCTGGAAATTATAGACTCGACATTCAAAGTTCATACACTGATGCATAAAAAAGATTGGTGCTCTTTATGTTATATATAATTCTTTGGTTCACTGATTTTTTAAGGGAACAAACATCACATAAATATTTTCTACATTTAGCCCACTATATGTTTCTTTCTCTCATAGGCCTAAAGTTCGTATACAAATTTAGTTCTTCAAAAGTGCCGTTATTCGAATATTGCCAGTTGAGAAAGATTTAACTGTGTATGTAATGCAACACTTAAACTGTTATCAATGAAAGGGGCTGGAAATGATACTCAGTTACTTAGTGAAAAGGGGGTGGAGGAAGAATAAAGTTTCGGTATCAAAGATTAGCTTATTTAACACTACTTCTTTCGGAACTTGTATTCCGAGAACTGAGATATCCACTCCCCTTTTAACAATGAGAAAAAGATTGAGAACATAATTTTTTTAAAGTTTCCAGCTACTGCATGACAATTAAATATGTGATGTAATACACTTGATCCAGAAGTAATTTCTCAGGGCAGCATCTGCTTACTGATTGTAAAGAACAGGCTTTTTGCATGTTTGCTATGAATCCATGCAAATATCTGAGAATTTTTTTAATGAAATCTGTTAAAAAATCAAAGAGATTATATCTTAATTTTTGAACATTACCTGATCAGAAAAAATTATGCTGATCAACACATTGTCATAGATTTTATAACGCTATGCATTTATTAATGTATATCGAGAGCTTTTGTACATTACACTGGATTTGCATCTTATGAAAAACATTGTTCATTGCTATTTAATGAAATTTACACGTCCTAATAATAAACAAAATTTAAAAAAAAAAAAAAATGCAGTCCAGTTACACAAAGGAGCGAATATCATGCATTGCCACTCGGTGGGCTGTTAATTTTTAGTCTGGTTTAGTGAAATGGATTATACATTAAATTCATAATCATCAGAGATAATTTTTTTATTTTCTGAAGTGTTGTTTACTGTTTTCAGTCAGCATATCCCATTCACTGACTAAATAAAAAGTACATTCATTTGAAAGACATATCTGATGAAAATCCATGCACAAGCAATTTAGCGAAATAAAAGAAAGTTTACATCTTGTGAAAATGTAGGAGTTTACGATGCACTTAATGCAAGTGAGCATTGTACACTGCACATACACAAAAAAAAAAAAAAAGGGGGGGGACAGTTCTATATCTCCCGTTCTACTGAACTGAATGACGAAATTACAACTGTGTTTTTCATGTGTTGAAAGCAAGACTTAGGATATATATTAGATTTATATATAGCATCATTCTAACATAGGTATTTTGACACAAAATCAGACTTCTTCTGAAATGGCATGCCATTTTCTTTGCATATTTCGATTCTATTGTAAGGTATTTCTCCCGCCTTCCTAGTGTGCCTTCGTGGTGTAGTGGTTCTGCACGCTGGGCCAGTATTCCAGAGGTCCGTGGTTCGATTCACGGCGAAGGCGGTTGCTAATTTTTCATCTCTCCGGTTTCCAAAAAATCCTAATGTCTCCACAGTGGCGCTCGAACTAAAAGGGTTGTGGATGATGACTCTCCACACCCGGAATTTGACGATTGGGTCTCCTAAAAACTCCAGTCGCCCTTTAAAGGGGGGACTATGTAAGGTATTTCTCCTGCCTTCCTAGTGTGCCTTCATGGTATAGTGGTCAGTACACTGAGCCGGTATTTCAGGGGTCCATGGTTCGATTCCTGGCGAAGGCATTGCTAATTTTTCATATCTTCTGCTTCCAAAAATTACCTAATGTCTCTCTCTACACTATGACTTAAATTATGCCACACTACTGAGTTTTTGTAAAAATCCGATGAGAAGTTTTTAAAAAAATAGCTCTCAAAATTTTAGCTCCCCAATGTTAATTGAATTTGGTATACATTTATTAATATCAATTTTTTATTAAACTTTTTTGGTTCTTCCTTTCACATTTCAAAATTTAGGTTCATTTCAAATAAAATTCACCCATTTTGTATGATTTATTTTTAAAAATTTTTTGAAAAAAATTTGAATTATAACCTATAAAATTTTTAACATCATCATAAAGTAGGTTTATTTATTTCTAAGCATACCTGCAAAAAATTAGACTTTTTTATTCAAAATTTTCTCCAATATACATGAATTTACATATTTTTGCATTTTGAAATTTTTTGAGCGATAATAACGCCAAATGTGGCTTATGGATTTTATCATAAACCATTTTTCAATGTGGTTTATACATTTGTTACAGTGAATTGCCACAGCTATTTTTTACCTTAAATTTCAAATAGAGTTTTACAGAGAACTAATTATATGAAATTTTTCCCCTCAATGATGCATAATAAATATTTATTAATACTATGTGAAATGCTATTTTTTAAAAAATATCAATGATATTCAAATTTTTATTTTATTTTATTTTATTTTCTTCCTTATTTTTTAAATATTTGTAAGAGTAAATTTTTACCTTTGCCATGTTATCGTCTGCTACTTTACTTTGACTGCATTTAAACTGAATTGTCTAAAACTGAGAAAGTTAATTTGATGTTTATTTTTACAATGTTTTTAAGCAGACAGAACACTGACAGTTTGTGTCATGTCCCAGCTTTAAAAAAATATGTATAAATATAAATTTTTACATTAATACTCTTAGAAAGAACGATTTAAGAAGTAATTTTCTCTTGTGCTGTAGATTATATAAAAAACATGCTCTTTAATACAGAAATTATTAGGCTTAAAAACTCTAAATACTATGAGAATTAGATTGTTTCCACCCAATATAAGAATCGGTCACTCGGTGATACAGGATAAGCGCTGCTGGAGAGGTTTATTTCTTCCTCATTTAACAAAAATCTTTTAATTCAAATATTTGGACTTGCTTTAAACTTTAGTTATAGTTAAAAATGCCTAGGGGGAAGAAAAAAAAAAAAAAAAAAAAAAAACGTCTTCATCTGAAATGCATTTGATGCAAACCAGTCTTTCCTTTCATCTCATGCCTTCAAAATGCTTAGCCTCTAATGACTGATAAAGGCTCTGACCAAATACTGATGAAATGGATTGACCTGGATTATTAAGTTACAGCAAAGCAGGGCTATCTGCCCAAAAAGAGGAAAGCCTTCATGAAGAACTTTCTAAGGGAAACCAGCTGGCATACACGTTACAATGAGAAAAACCACAAAATAGCCCATGCAACCAGCCCGTTCGCCGGATTCCAACCCCAGAGAGAACTACCAGTGTTCAGCGACTTTACCGCTCGACCCTTTGAAATGGAATAACTGTATTTCAAATTACCGTCAGAAATACCAAGATGTTTCGAAAAGTAGAATGCTTTTTAATACGCCTGCAGAATGCCCGAAGAAAAAGAATAAGCCATTAAAAACAAAAAATAAATTTTTGCATAAAATTTAGTATTTTTTTTAATTAAAAAATTTTTAATTTCACGATATTTGATTCTTGAGATTTTAATAATAAAATATTTGATTAAAATATAAATAACATTTAAAGAAATTTAATGTAGGATGATAAAATTGTGTAAAGCATTTATGATAAAACTGTTTAAAGCAATGTGTGCAAGTCAACCTGAGTTAAAAGTCGGATATAGATCTCTCTTATTTATATATCTTTTCTGAACAGAACATTGAAAGGCATGTTAACTGTTGAAAGGCATGTTGTAATACAGTAAAGATTTTCTCTTTTAATATATGAAGTTTTCAAATGCATCGTAATCTGGGTCACAAAGTATTCTTCCGAAAGAAAAGAAATTCAAATAAATAAAATCAAATTCTAGAAAATTTATATTAATAAATATATTTAAAACGTGCAATTCAAATGAATGAACGGAAAATTTTAAAACCACTATGTGAAGAGACAATGCAACAGTATTTGAACAGTATTTGAAAGATGGAACGATGTGAATTTTTTCCTTTCACGCACAATCTAAAAACGGAAAGAAAAATAGGTTGCTATATATTAAGAAGTTCGCCAAGGGAACCACTCTTGGCGCAAACTGAAAAAAAAAAGCGCCAACATAAATTTTACAAAATTTAAGATTTAGACAAAATTTGAGTCGTACAATCGAAATATGTAAAAAAAAATAGTATGTTATTTCAGAAAAAGTCCAATTTTGTGTAAAAATACCTATGTTAGAATGGGCCCACCAGCGGCCAAGCGGTAAAGTCGCTGAAGCTTGGCAGTTCGGTTCGAGGTTCGAATCCTGCGAACGAGCTGGCTGCATGGGCGTTTTCGTGGTTTTCCCCATGTGTAACGTGTATACGAGCCAGTTTCCCTTAGAAGGTCCTCCACGAAGACATCCATCCCCTTAGGCAGATAAGCCCTCGAGGCTTTGCCATAATCTCACAAACACACACCTATGTTAGAATAGTGCTATATATAAATCTAATATATATTTTAAGTCGCGCTTTCAAGACATGAAACACCCAATTTGAATTTCGTCAATCGGCCCAATAGAACGGGATTTTTTTTTTTCCCCCTGCGCAGTGTACCTCAATATTAATAATAAAATGCAGATGATATAGCAAATGGCAAGCACCGAGAAAAAGGCGATTAATAGGCTATCGGTCGGTAAGGCGTTGGCGAAAAGAGGCCGATTATTAAGCGATCGATCGGTAAAGTGTTAAGACACTCAACTATTTCAAAGCGAGCAATGGCAACAATGTACGGAAAACAAGAGAACAAAATGTTTCTCTCGCATTATGATAAAACAATGGTACCTAAAGTAATCAAATTTTGAATAACGTACGCCCCCCCCCGAATACGGGCATCTGGAAGCCCAAATTTAGAATTTGGAATTTGTTTCATTATCTAGTACTTTGTAAAGCATTTATGAGTTTTCGATTAAGAAACTCAAAGATTTCAAATCGAGCAATGGCAACACTGTGCGGTGGGAGGGAAACTTTTTTTCATCTCCAGCGTGAGACTGTGTATCGAAAATTCTAACGATATGCTGTTTTAAAATTATTTGGAGAGGCTGCTGTCGAATTGCATTTCAAGGTTTAAGTGCGAACATCATGATATTTAATAAATAAAGGTAACACACAAAACGTTAAAAAAAGATTCCTCTGGAAGTAATTTAAGAACTGAAAGCTTTCACATTTTTTTTTCCTTTCATTTTAATTATTATTTTAGTTTCAATGTTTAGTTAAAATGTTTGTATGGAAAGCATAAGTGTATGCACTTTGGCATACTGCCAACACAGCTCGTACTTTCACATAGTTGAAAAGTACACTTAACAAATGAATCTACCAAACATCTGTATTAAATATCTTAAGTACATTCTTGATTCAACGCGCACAATTACAGAACAAGCATTAAACTCTAGAAGTTTACGTAAATATAATTAACAAAAAACAAAAAAGGTGCTTATTCTATTTTCTTTAACTTAATATCAACCTTTTTCTTGCACCTTTTCTTTGTGCGTCTCTTACGCAGAATACTCTGTAATTTTTTCATGTGGAGGAAAGGAACTACCTTAAAGAAAAAAGGCACGACATGCGTATTATTTTCCAACAGCAAAGGTATGCGGTCAATAATTACGAACAACAGTATCAACCTCTAGGTTCAGTACAAGAAGTCACGGGGAAAAAGTTCCTTCCGTGAGTTCTTCTATGAAGCAGTCAATTCATTAACAATTCTCAAGCATTTTGGTTGAAATCTTTTCGCGGAAAGAACTCCAATGTTGAGTACGGTTGTGTTTCCAAGGCCAAAAATAGTTTTCCTTCCTTCAAGCACGTCAGCCTTCGATGGAGTTCAAAGCGGGCAAGTTTATTTCTGAGGAGGAATTCGCAAGTAGTAAAAAAAAAAACGAATTCGGCGTTTCGGATCCTAATCGATGACGAGCAAACAGCTTTTAAAGCGTATTTTCGATTGCTGCTATTAAAGGTTTTCCTCGGAAAAGTCTCACAAGGCCGGAATTCTGACTTCTGGAAAACATGTATTAACATTTCCGATTCACTATTCTCAGACATTCTGGCTATTTGGAAAATGAATGTTATCTTCCACCAAAATAAGAGGTGTATGTAGTTGCCTGAATCAGAACTTAGATATTATAAACAGGTCAAATATTTTACCATGAAAAATTCTTCGCAGCACATTAAAAAAAAAAATCTAACCCAGCTTTTCTATCGTTGTGTATTTGGACTAATTCCATTTATTTTGTTTACATATCGAGTTCAAAGACATGTTTAATGTTGAAAACTGCAAATAAAATTCTCATATTTTCAGTTACAATACCGAAAGTAAGTAATTACATTATAAAGTAAATTCATATGGATGAGACGTCATTTAAAATGATCTCTTTGCAGTAGTTAAAAGACTAAAAATTACAGTGTCTTCATATATTTTTCAAACTTAATAGCAAGGAAAAGGAAGGGAGACATGATTAAAAAAAAAAATGAGCAATTATGAGTTCAAGTTTAAATTTTTCAGTTCTTATCCTATACTCTAGAAAGAAGTTTAAAGAATTCTTCCTTACCCATCTGAAGATTTATGGCGGTTTATTTATTTTTCATTGACTGTATTGAGTGAAGTTATATTAATAGTTACGTTTTGTTAATCATCCGCCAGCTTACTGAATAGATCAAGCACGTACCGCTAGCACGAAAGTATTTTAGAAATAAGCAATATTATTATAGCATGCAGTATGTTAGCTGGCTGTTTTTTATATATACAACTTGCGGAAGTACCCGGGGTGCCAGTTAAGTTAGATTGAGAGTAATGTATCTATCTAACAGCAGTGAGAACAATACCACTGTAATCCTTCTCTAATAACTATGCAAAAAATAAGATTGATAGTCACACATTTTTCCGTCCGATGAGATGAGAACCCCCATAAAAAATTTCGATAGAAAAATAAGCTAATTCTCTCTCATTATATCAGCAACAATGGCATGCAGTTTTTAATGATTTTTGTCTTTCTAATCAAATGCTCGTAAAAGCTCTCAAATTCCTTCCAATATTTCACTTATATTCAATTTTAGTTGATTAAATGTGGAAAAAAAATTATCATAATTAATCAGAAATCAATAACGCAAACACACAAACAGGCATTCTTTCTTATATATATATATATATAAATCTTGTAAAACTTACAAATTTTTGATTAACAAATTCTACGATTTAAAAGCGAGCAGTAGCAACACTTTTCGAAACAAAGCATTTTTATCTCCAACGCACGAGACTGTTGACACACGGAAAAATGAGTGCGAAAATTAATGTTTTAGGTGTTATTAATTAATATCTCGACTGATTAAAGTTGATAAAGATGGGGACAGTCGAAATGGCTTCCCACGAATTTTTTGTAATTGGGAATAATGTATTTAATGTTTGGCAATGCTCTTTTTATTTCACTGTGAAAACTTCGAAATTTTTTATTAACAAAACTCTACGATTTGAAAGGGAGCAGTGGCAACACTTCTCGAAATCTAGAGAAACTTAAGCTTCGCAAAACCAAAGTAACGTCTTCTTTTATTATTACGAACTAAATTATGCTTAATCCATTCTGGAATTATCATTTAAGTTATTAAATTATCTCATATATTCACTCAGCATTGCGTCCACAACGAATTCAGTCAGTTTCTACACCTTCGGTGTCTTTTCGCCGAGACCAAAAGTAAACTTTCAGTTTTGTGCACCGAAAAATCTGCCTTCTGGACCGCTGGCCGAATTGCTTGTTTTTGCGTAAGAACTCTAATTTTAATTGTAAAAATTGTTCTTTAAATTTTTTTAACTGTATTTATGTCTTATATTTTTCTAAAAAAAAAAAAAAAAATTTTTTTAATAAAGATATTTTGAGGTTTCATGTATTTTTGCCTTGTCGCGAAGTGAGAACTGAATTCATTGAATAAGAATTATATCTCTAATGAAATCCGGGCTCACCAGCGGCCGAGCGGTAACGTCGCTGAACACTGGTAGTTCGGTCAGAGGTTCGAATCCCGCGAACGGGCTGGCTGCATGGGTGTTTTCGTGGTTTTCCCCATGCGTAACGTGTATACGAGCCAGTTTTCCTTAAAAAGTCCTCCACGAAGGCATCCCTCCCTTAAGGCAGATAGCCCTCGAGTGCTTTGCCGTAATCTAATAAACCAAACCAACTAATGAAATCCGAGGAAATAAGTTTAAACTAAAGTCAGGAAAAAATATGTATAATTTAATATTCCGTACAAAGAAGTCATGTGGTGTACAAATGAGATTTTTTCAACATGTAAACCGAATACGAGCCAATTGCCTTCAAAAAATCTTTTGTGAAAGCATACCCCCTCTTTAAGCAGATTGACTTGCTTTGCCATAACCCAGTGATTCTCAACCTTTTTTTTTTTTTTTTTTTTTTTTTTATCGCGGCACACTTTTAACGATTTCAAAATTTGGTGGCACACAAAGAAAAAGTTGTTTACTTACCTATAATACACCGTGTAAAATACTTTATGATACTAATTTTGAATGTAAAATAAAGTAATATGTACTACAAAAACAGTGCGTTTATTAAGGGTTTAATTACAAGTTAACAATGAGAATACGTTTAATGAGAAATTTGAGCTTGATGTTTTTGTTGACTTTTTATATTTGGTCGTAAAAATCACAATGCTACTCTCATATCGTCTACTACATTTAAGAGTCTCGATCTTTATTTCGTTTTTATGTTAGTTAATATTGAAAAATCCGAATTCACATAAATAAGATGTAGAAACCAGTAATAGCATTTTTAAAGCTTTTTTGGCCATCATAATCGCATCTAATGTTAATCCGAAATGAATTAATTAATTTTTCCGAATATTTTGAAATTAAATCTTGATTATTAGAAAGCGAAATTAGTTCTTCCTCTTCGTGAAGTTAATTCAAATACAGAAGTATTCGGCACCAAAATCGGCTTGGATACCAAAATTGGCGCGTTTATTAATGTCTTAAAAACCGAATTTCGCCAATTCTCATGAGTACCGTATTAAACCCATTATTGTTATTCTTATGTGTACCGGATTAAACACATCATAATATATACATTTCTAAAATTTGGCGGCAAACTTTAAGAATTTGGCTTCACGCAAAAGTGCCGCGGCACAGTGGTTGAGAATCACTGTCATAGCTGATTTCAGAAACAATCTACTAATTCCTAAACTATAGTTATTACTTTGTTGTGTCTTTCCACAACTGACACAAATTTACGCCACATAAATACCTCATTTTCGCATTAATTTAATATTATATATATATGAGATTCTTTAATTCTGCGCTCCCTTTCATACACTCAGCCGCTTCACTCGTCCAACCCCCTTTGCCATCGCTCTGTATAGATTCGCGAGTTGATAATTTGTTGACACATGATCAAAAAAAGCACTTAAATTCGTAACAGATGCTGAAAAACCCACTATGCGCAGAACTGATGCTGGAATCTTCTACAACTGGCTTGCTCTGCAATTGTCATAGGACAAATACGAAGCACTGCACGTATGTGAAATGCATAATAAAAGAGCTTTGAGAAAGTATTTATGATATCTAAAAACAAGTTATGTTCTATCACCGTTTAAAAATGCGCTTACAGGAAAGTAACTAACTGCCATTTTATCTGTATATCGAATATAATTATTGTCCCGCTTCCGTATGCATTAGCAAGGAATTTCATTAAAGTAAATAAAAGCAATAAGTCATCTTAATCTAAAATGATGAGAGAAGATTTCATGAAAGAAAGATTCTACACTCTGCTTGTGCTACGACTCAGTTACGGTGCGATGGGGCAAAAAGTAACAAAAAAATGTTGGTCGAGCACCGCTGGCTTTGACCTAAAAAGGCTTATTATAAAAAGAAGTTACTCTCGTGGTTTTGCTCGTTACCTTCTTTCACCTATTTGTAATTTCAATTTACGTACACACAATAAGCAAGCGACCGACTTTTTAACCCAGTAAACAAACAAGATTTACTCTGGTGGCAATGCCTCGAGTCGTTCTTGTGACGAGAGAGAAACAAGCATCCCAAACGATTTCATCCACAATCTGACAAGCTGAGCTCAAATCAGATATTCAATTCAAATACTTTCAAAAATCATAAAGCACAGAGAATGTATTGAAGTATATACCATAGCTCTCATTCGAAGTAACAATTGAACACTTTAAATTTGAAAATATAAGACTGATTTTTGTTGTTTGAGTTCTAAATTAACACTTTAAACTTGTTCGTGCATCAATAAAACTCAAGAGTTTTTCGGCAATTCGGACAATTACATGGCAATACAATACAAATAAATGCAATAAATGTACAAACTGGAAATTATTAAAAAAATTACAAAAGGTAAAATAATAAACGTACAATTTACAATCCAATAAATGTATAACTTCATAGTGTATATTTTTTATACTGTCACAAATTAGTTGGATTATTATCCGTTTTGAAGCTGTGGATGGCAACAGTTTGTGAAGCATTTAAAATGGAATCCTTAATTTTAAGACTTCTATTTTGGAAAACAAGTAGGATGTCATTTTTATAATATTTAAAACTGTGAATTTTAAGATTCTAATAACATAATCCATAAGATGTTATAAGTCTTATATAATGATCTAACTTTATGATTTGCATTTGGTGAACATTTTTTATGTTAGTTTTAAGTTATTGCTATGAATTTTGTAGATATATAATTTTAGTGAAATTATACATGAAATTGTAGTATCCCTTGTTTAATGTAACATAAAATGCCTAAAAATGACAGGTTCCGCCGAAAAAAAAAAATTACATGGGCAAATCCATTTAACACTGAGGTAAATGGGTTGCCAAGCTGGCGATGGTTTTGAAGACTAATTTTAATCGGCAAATTTGGTGAGAAATCGGCAAAATTTACGATCATTTGGCGATATTTGGTCTTACTCCTGGAAATGTAATTGGTTTGATCCCTAAATGCAAGTGTCGCTGCATATGCCTTGCAGCAATTTCGAGAAATTGAAGATACCGGAAATTTCTCGGCCTTGTATCTTGTGACACAGGAAAGCCTAAAATGATATGCGCATATACATGTACACAAAAAACAGTGATAAAAAAACATAATGCATTATAAAGATTAAATTACACAGTAAATCCAGATCCTATAAAATGCAAATATACAAGCAGAAGTTAAATGATTAATTACCACTAATAAATGTTACAGGGAATATGCAAATTTTTCTTAATGATACATTTTGCGTATGTTACTGCAGATGGTGGAAACGATTATTGGTTTACCACTGTTGTACTGTAGATGAAACTCTCCTTTGTCCTCGTATACTTGAGCGATGCCTCATCATCACAGTTTCTGAGTCTCTAGTTTGGGGGACAAAACGCTAAAATTCAGACCCTAGCAGACATTATTGAATTTTCATTGAGCTATCATTCTATGGCAGCAGGTGGAATTCCTTTTAAAATGCAATAATAGTGCCGCACAATCAGATGAAATTCACATATTATTAACTATCCTAAAAAAAAGGTTAGGTTAGGTTATTTAATTAGGCAAAGCCTCGAGGGCTATCTGCCTAAGAGGAGGGATGCCTTCGTGGAGGACTTTCTAAGGGAAACTGGCTCGTATACACGTTACACATGAGGAAAACCACGAAAACACTCGTGCCCTAAAAAATGAGGACTGTTTATTTGTTACTAATTGCTCATCGATCCGTCACAGAATGCCAAAGAACTGCATGTGGTTTTCTTATAATGTACAGAGTCCCTTGTTATTGACACAACCATTCGCCGTCATCTTTATGAAGCAGAACAATGTATGAAACGGCCACATTAACAAACAGTCAGGGCAGACCTTGAATATCAGAGAACCCTTTCCTTATTCAAAAGTGTGTTTCTGTTACCGTGAAAGACCGAAATTTGCGAATGTCGACTTTCACCGGAGAATATCAGCATTCACCAAATACGTCGGTGAAAGATCGAATATTTCACTACATTCTTGTATATTCGAACCCTCACCGGTGTATGTCGACAATCACAGATATGCTCTGGTGAAAGTCTAAAAGAGAGGTCATAAAGTGCCATAATAGTTTAAGTTGCTGCAATAAATAAGATTTGAATCAAGTAAGTTTTTTATTACTGTTATTTTATTTTCTCATTTAGAACGTACTGTATAATTAAGTAAGTTCTTCACTTTTATTATTTTCCTTTCTCATTTTGAATGTATTGTGTGTTTTAGGTTCTCATGTTCTTAAGGTCTTATTTCAAGTCTCAAATACGTTTATTCGCGACTGAATTACGGAGAAGAAAATATAATATTGTTATATGTTCAACATTCACCACTAGTACATGGTAAATGTCGACATTGACCGGTGTAAGTCAGAAATAAGAGTATTTGGAAAATATTTCGGGCATAGACCAAGACACTATGTGAATGTTGACATTCACCGGTGAAAGTCGACATTCTCCAGATTTCGGTGTTTCACCGTAATATGTCCACTTTGTGGGATTCATATATCTTATTGCTGGTACATTCGGAAATTCTTCTCTTCTTAACGCAATAATAGATTGCCACATAAAATTTATTACGGACTATGTTGGAAACTAAGACTGTAGTACACGTGCACTTCGTGCGTACTGATATAGATTAAATCTAACTGAACATGTTTGAGATATGATGCAGATGCAGATTTACGAGGTTGCAAAATCGTAATCGCGAAAGGCCCCATGTTAAAAAAGGGCCAATCACTTACATACTATTTTTTACAAATTAGTAAACACACCCTTATCTTAAATAAGGAGCCTTCCAAAGTTCATGTAAAGACCAGTTGTTACTTTCTACGCTACTTACACAGGAATGGACAAACATACCACAAGAATCCCGTTTTATCAACCCCCTTTTACATGCTATGCTTATAACAGTTCGCGGGATTCACACAATTTTACCAGAGAAGTTTTCTGTATCTTTAATTGTATTTTAAAATCAGAAATCTTTTAAGACATTTTCCTTCATATCATTGAATTTGATAATCCAATTGCATACTTTTTAGAGAAATGAATTCACCAAGCAAGTTTCCATTACCTAATCTTACAGGCTACCTGTGGGCAAATAGGTAAAATCATTTAACATTTGACGATCTTGATGTAGTACTATCTTGCAGAAGACAAGACTGCTGCACTATGCTTTGCCTATAGAAAATGTCAACGCTAAATGCGCATTACATGTTAATATTCATCTTCTCTCTCTCTCCCTTTCAGAAGTTTGTCTGCTTGAGAAGGTGGTTGCCATGAATGGGCTCAAAACTCATGATCTTACTTTTAGTTACTCACAAATTCCATTATATATACTTTGGCAGGGGATCAAATAATGACAAAAGCAATCGTAGGCCCTAGACGTTTGAAAGACCTTTTTCTAGGAAAACAGTTGGAAGTACTTCATAATGTCTGCAAAGCTGACGATGTAAATACTGCAAATTTCACCTCAAACACAATGATATCTCCCTCAGAAGATCACCTTACAGAATCTGACCAGCCATAACATAATTTATATCGCTATTTAATTATGTCCTCAAAAATACAGGCCAACTTTCAGAGACGGTTGTCTTATGGAAATAATCGCCATGATTAGAGAAGCGATCATAAGATTTTTTAAAAGGACAGGTGCCGAGACTGCGAAATTTCTCTCTCGAGAATGGGAGGGTTGAGAACTCCTTCCTGTATCAGACGATGATTAAAGAAAGTGGAGGCGTGCTTTTAAGAATTCACTCCTTAATGTTCACAAGTAACGTTAATGAACTTCCATCACTTATTGACATATAACATATGACACATATTTGCGCTGCATATATGCGTGTATAAATAACACGAGTATGCATTAGTAGATTCCTACATATAAAACTTACTTCTAAAAACACTTTTATCTTAAGGAGACCATTATCTATTTACAAGTTCATATTTTAATAAAGGCATAACTTGGGTACGGAGGAATGATCAGTCTGAGTCACACTAAGTCACAGTCTACGATATTTTAAGAATCAAAATTCATATCGTAATAAATAAGAATGAAAACAACAGTTTAAAATTTCCTGTCTTTTGAATTTTTAAAATCATATCTTACATCGTAATAAATAAGAATGAAAACGATAGTTTAATATTTCCTGTTTTTTGAAACCTTTAAGATAAAGATTAATTTCCTAGGAATGCCTTCCATAATAGCATTTTTCCTCTTAGGTAGACAGACTTCAAGAGGTATCCTATAATTCATTAATTCTAATCTTTCACCTTACTCATCATTTTAATCACACTATTCACACGGCGATTTAGAACTGGTAGATATTGGAATCGGTGTATGAAAAAAAAATCATATTTGTGCATAATCATTTTTTTTACACAATTGAGCATTCCACGTTCAGTGTCGATTTTGATCTACATTACGATCTATAATTCATTATAATCAAGACCGCAATTTTCAGTTTAAAAGCGCGTAATACAGCAGAATTGGAACGATCACAAACACACGTCCCCCCCCCTCAAAAAAAAAAAAAAAAAAGAAAGAAAGAAAAGAAAAGGAAAAACGCTTCCTGAGTCAAGCATAGAATGGGGTTTCGCCAACAAGCGCCCTAAATCGCCAAGAGACAGCATCACGGCTGACAAAACCATCTGTCGAGCTTGCGTGAAGGGGTGGAGAGGGGTGTGTTGCGTGCCACATGTACCTCTCTCGCTCCTCAGGAATGCAGTCCTGGCCAGTATGCATAGTCGGAACAATGGCGCATGGCCAAACTCGCCGCTCCATCCACTTCGGCTGCTTGCTGTCAAACCACGATCGTTAAAGTAAAAGAGGCTCACAAGGGAATGTATTACGCGCAACAACCTTGGAATCCGCAGGTGATTCAGCGGAGAATTTCGAAGGAAGTCATTTCGTCGCAAATAACTGCAATTCATTCTAATATTTCGCATATAAGTTTCGCTCGATGAAATAAGGAAGACAGACAAAAAAAAAAAAAAAAAAAAAAAAAAAAAAAAGCATATTACAGTCAGTTATTTTAGACGCCCGACGCTAACCGTCTTATGATTTGTTTTGTACATCAACCATATAGATAATACTATAATCACATATAAAAATAATTTTTATTGAACTATCCTATCATAAAGAGGGATATCATTCTGAGTCCGTAATACTTAAACAATAAAGGCAGATGAACAGTTTTACAGATCGAAATCTTCTTAATGGCAACTAACTAAACACTGACAAAGATATAAACAGCGCACATAAATAGTAAAAATTTTTTTACATATTATTCTAAAGCGCAAACCTAAACGCACATTTTTCAATTTAACTGACAGTTAGCGTTTAAATAAATAATTACAAGATAACGATTAGTTTATATTTAATAGATCACATCACTAAACTGGTAGCAAACTGGTAACCGAAAATAAACGGATCCATATAGACGATATATATCCACCAACTAATACAATATAATAACACAACGAAAATACTTTAATAGAAAATTTATGCTTGCTAGATAGCAAATATTTAATACAAAGCAGTTAACATTCTGATCGTTAAAAATCATACATTTTTCACTTTTACAGAATTTCCTCATTAACTCGCAATTTCAATTCCGAACACAGTCGACAAATAGAATTACTTTGGGAATTTGACAGCAATTTTTTTATGCAAACATAAAAAAACGGGAGGAGGTCCATTCAGTATGAATCGGATTACTGAAAATTCTATTGATAAAAATATCTTTTGTTTAATTCTATCTTTGTTTATTTTACAAAACAGAGTAAAAGTAAGCCTTGTTTATTCACGGTATTTTGTTTCATTTAGCAATACATTTCCCATTTAACGCATCTTAAGCGTCATCCAGAGTATAATTATGTCAGAATCTTCAAACGAGAAGATTCTACTGATAAGTTAGTAACATCATCAAAATCTGAATTAATCAGGTCCTTAGACAAGATTTCGACAACCGTCTGCAACTATAATTTTAAATACATATTTAACAAAACATAACTTAAATTATGGTAGAACATAAGAGAAACTATGTGTATTCAATTTTAAGCACGGTGCTGAATTACCAGTATTCAGCGGTTTTACCTTCCGCCGTTGATGAATGTATCATTAATTCATATATATATTTCATGATAAATAACAATTAATAGACTTTATTCCGCAAATAATTCTTAAAATTGTAAGCTTCTGCGCTATTATCAATGTCTTCAGCTTGCACAAATTCTCGACATGCCGTCGCTATACTAAAAACTACATTTAACTATGGCTACTTACTGTCTTAATATGCCTATGGCAAAATACACATATACAAAGCAAACAAATAGATCCTTTATACACAACACAGACGTGAACTTTATATTTTCAATTCGATCGATATGCAGTTAGGTACAGAAAGATGCTGTGACAGAGTACTGCTATGCAGTGCAGGATTTACGTATAAGCTACACAAGCTATAGCTTATGGCCTCCAATTTCTTGCCCCCTCCCAAAAACTTATAATATGGTATTAAAATATAGTATAACAGACTTAGGGCCCCATAATCTCAAATAGCTTAGGGACTTATCAAGCCTAAATCCGGCTCTGCTGCTATGCTACGTTTTAAACGAATATTTATAGAAAGATAACACTCTTCTAAAGCATTTTATAGAGAGGGATGGAAGGTATATCTAATGAAATACAGCAGGGACGAGCTGATGCCTAACCTTCACGCAAGCCACGCCGAGCCCCCTCACGGTTTAAGCAAGGTCACTCAGTCAAGGCGCTTGTAGATACCGTTCATTTGCTAAGATAGCGGTTCCCACTCGGAGACTTTTATTGCTCATTCTGGCTCTAAACGCGCAGACACTATGCTATCTGAAACCTATCAACTAACTTCAAATTAGCGTATTCAGCGGTAATTGAAAAATTCCACATGCAAATGGATTTTTCTGTCAAATGACTTGCAGCTGGAAAAAGTATTTTTATATACACATAATATAACTGTATACCTTCTGTAGTACAAACTGCATGGTATCTGAAGTATGCTAGTGTATTCTTTTTATTATTTATTTATTTAAAAAAGAATACAAACGATAAAACGATATTAAAAAAATAAATTCCGAAATTTCCGTGTTCTGCATTAAGTCGTCTTCTGCATAAGCAAGAAGGAAAACTGCCATGGTATCATCATATTCAACACTTTTATTTATTTATTTCGAAGAAGGCTTAATGAAACACAATAACCGTTCATAAAATTCATTGAAAAAAGTAATTCGTCGGAAATTTTATGCTATTCCTGTTACAGTATTCGCCTTACCCGCACATGCATCAATTCACTTGTGATACTTCAAAACTAACTCAACGAAATATATGTCTTTTAATCGGTCATATATGGTAGAGCTCATGTTATGGTTAGTTAGTACTGTAATCGGTCGTATTAGGGAGAGGGAAAAAATTCACAATTTTACAACCTACTGAAATTGGCAGGAAACAACTTTTTTTAGCCCAAAGGGGCAATTTGCCCAGAAGGGCTATTAATTTCGTTTTGGCATTTTGCGTCGATTCACTATAAACGGTGAATCACTTTTTAAATTGTTGCCACCAAATATTAGAGCTCTGTATTATATTTAAAGAAATTAAATAATGAAGAATTTGCATAAATGTATGTATGTTTCTCGCACTGTGATAAAACAACGGTGCCTAGAGACATCAAAATTTGAATAACGTAATCTTCCATAGAATATGGGCATGTGGAAGCCCTAATTTGAATTTGAAATTTGCTTTATTATCGATTTCAGATTTTGCAACAACACTTCAACGAATTTTTGATTAAAAAACTAAACGATTTCCAAGCGAGCAATAGCAACACTATACGGGAGGGAAAAAAAAAAATTATCTCCAGCGCGCGAGACTGCATCGGAAATTTTAAAGATATGCTTCTTAAATATTTTGCGATATTGCTGCTGAATTGAATTTTATGATTTAAGTGCGAAGAACATCATATTTAATAAATAAAGGTAATACACAAAACGTTAAAAAAAAGCCCCTTTGGGAGTAATATAAAACCTGAAAGCTTTCAGAGTTAAAAAAAAAAAAAAATATTCTGATTCACTTCATATTTCTAGTTGTTTTGACCGAGCAAGCTTTGACGAAATGTGAAATAAACGTCTAGGTGTACATTAGCTTCCAAACAAATTTTAAAATCAAAAATATTCCGTATTGAAAGCTCTTGCTGCAATGTAGCCACAAACGAAATTTATGTATCTTCCCACAATATCTAAATAACAATGGATAAATAAAAAAACTCTGACTGCAGCAATATAGGTGGCTTCTCTCTTGAAATAAATCAATAATATACATATAGCATTAGTATCCCTGACAATATTATGTCAGTATTATTTCTAATTTTTTCATGCTTCTCAAATAATTTTGAGTATTTCCAATTTTATATGCTCTATAAATGAACTATAATGGACATGTTTTATATATAATGCACAGTGCCGAAATTAAAATTTCTAACGATTGCAGTTTCAAATATTGCACATCTGCAATATTCAGAAAAAAAATTAATGTTGATTTTTAGTATTACTTTAAACGTAAAAACACATTTATGATCAACTTCGTGATTACCAAGGTGATATCATACGTATCAACCCCTACAATATTTTCAGCAACAGTATTTATAGCACATTTTAACATAAAATAACTAATAATTTCTATGATAATTGCTTGGTTAACTGATTAAAGTACGGGAAAGCTATTTGCATTGGGAAGAATGTCTTCGTGGGTGAATTTCTGAGGAAATGTGGCTCAACTTTATGTACACATGGATAAATCATGAAAATACCGCGCAACCACCCGTCTGACGTAAACCGAACACACGACCTATTTTAGCAATCGTACGCTCTCGGCTACTCTGAGGTTAATTTCTGATAGCATAATTGATTACATATGCAAAGGAAAATATATGATAAAAGTCGGAAAATGCATTCATTAAGTGGAAGAGGCGTTGAAACAATAAAAAGGTAAACTAAAGTTTATTTACAGTTACAAGAGGTGGAAGAAAGACTTAAATAAGCACGAAGCTTTGTATAGAGACAACAACTGGTTGTTTCCTATACATATTTAAAAAATATATACGCTAAAACTAAAATTTTATTCACAGGACTTGACTATACCAGTTACGGGTAGTACACTAATTAGAGATAAATTACAATAACATTTATTCAGAAAGATGATAATCCATTTTTTAAACCTTATTATTTCTTCAACTGTTCCGGACATTTACAAGTTAATCATTCGTCGGGAATGACCAACACAAGTCGGTCATCTAGCCGTTTCATCACCGACAATGTTGCCAATTATGTATCACAAAGGTATGGCCAAATTACACCCGCGAGAAAGGGGAAGCTCTGTCCCAATCTGTACAGCGAAACAACTTGGGGGAACTAATCCGAGAGTCTCCCACTCCTCTTCCCCTAACGGCCAGCCTTTCGGCTCGCCGATATTTTAAGTGCCCACTTACAAGCATCCAAGCCTTCCCCGGCGATTCGAACTCGGGCCCAACGATATGAAAGTTGGCATAACTACTACAGGACGGCTTCTCTTCTCATAAAAATATAACTAGACAATATTCTATAGAAAATACACAAATAAAAACTATTTCCGATTATTCACTCTTTCTGATGAAAATTCTCGATATTTTCCCCTCTAGTCTTCTTGATTTCAATTAAGAATCCAGAATTTTATTAATACTTGATATAAAAGTATAAGGCTTTAGTCGAAAGGCCTTAATACAGGTGTTATGGAAGCTCTCTAAATCATAATTAATGTACCATCAACTAATAATTCAAAATTAATATCATTTGATTGATATTAGTTATCAAAATCCAGAATGTAATTGAAGCAGCTCCGTCAACATAGAAATAATTATGAATTTACAATAGGTTTAAAAACTACATTTGATACTATATTTAGAATAATGGCAATAAATAGGTGACGTACGTAAATACAGAAGCAAATACGATACAGACAAAAATCTCAGTAACCCTAGAGCAAGGCGGATGCCACAACTCACTACATCAGCTATTATGGCGAGTGAAGTGGTGCAGAGGAATGAAGGGGGAAGTATTTTTTAGAGGGTGGGGGAAATTCCACGCGCATTCGCAAAACGCTTCCCTTTGAAGAGTGAGAGAGCAACCTCCGCTATTTATTGGCTTTCCGTGGCTATTGAAAAGCAAGAAAAAAGAATGCCGCGCGAGACTGGTTAAAAAAGAATTTCCACATTGTCAACAAGTTTCTTTTATTTTTTTAAAACTTATTTACATCAAATACTTTCCATTCTTTAGCTCTTTTTTTTACGCAACAGCTAAAACGGGTTTTCTCGGTCCAATGATGGGGATACAGGGAAAAAACTCCAAACCTTCCAGAAAGGGATTTGGAATAAATTTCCCCGTAATAGTTAAGCTCTAAAGTCACAAACAACGTATTTAGGGCTACGACAAATATATTTCACAAGAATCATGAAACTTATTCTACACGAATTACAAAATCGAATTTCGACTGCCGAGACACTTCAAGCCACACATTCATCTTCACTGCCTAAAGGTGGTAAAAATTTACAACTGATCACGTTAACAGAGCAAGAAACAATATAAACTATCTTCATTTTTCGCACGATTTTAAGAATTACTTCACTACAAAATAAACGCTTTTGATATAAGCCTCAAATTGCATTTTGGAACAAAAAAGAAACTAAAAATATAGAATCAATAAATTGGTCCACTTTCTTTCCCCAACAACATAAATCTGTCATACACTTCAATATAAATTGGACTTTTATACACACAATGTATTAACAACTTAAAATAAAAGCTCTTTCCTCTCTCTACCTCTTTTCTTTTCATCTCTTTCTTAAAAGTTTCTGAAATTATTATTCACAATATCTCATTTGGTGTTACAGTGTTCTATTAAAATTTTAAAAATTAAAAAACGTATTGTATAATACTTACAATTGATAGATTTATGCAATGAAGTCTATGTTTAAAATCCATAAAATGAATTAATTGAAGCCATTTTACAAAATACTAATTTCAAAAACTAATACACATGGAAGCTGTAAGCTAAAGATGCAATTGATTTTACTCTTGTTTAAAGTACTATACTGCACCATACAAAAGACAAATCCTAAGATTGAAGTCCCTTAAAATGCCTTAATATCCCTAATTCTTTAACTTTTATACTGAAGTGGGAAGGAAAGCAATTTACTTAATATTCATCTCAAAATCTGTTATTTAATCCATTTCTTTCTTAGAAAACACCTTTATCATATGAAGCTCATATACATTCACATATATGTTCTATATACACAAATAAGAAAAAAATTGGCAATCCAAAAGTAAGTTCATTTGAAATATAGGCTCTTTTTTATCATCATAAAATGACTTCAAATATTCATAGTCATCTTCTTGAGGTCATCTCACATTCATAACACAAAACACAGTACCTTTATCATATACAGTCAAAAGTCGTTAATCCGGACTCGTCGGGACTTCGGCGATTCCGGATTATCGATTTTTCCGGATTATAGATCATCAGTTTAAATCTCGTAAGATGGCATGCACAAATTCTAAAATTAAAAATATGAAACCGTAATTAAGAAACCGTAATTAATAACCGTAATGAAATAAAGAACAATTATGATCTAAAGGGTATCAAAATTTACAAAAAAAAAAAAGCTTAATATTTATTTGTTTACTTTATTAAACATTTCTTTCAATGTAAGTTGTTTAAGTTGCTTCATTTTATGTGATAATACTTTCTCTTTAATTCTATAAAAAGACATAATTTCTTGTTCAGTTACAAAGTTCCGCTGTTCAAGTCCCGTTAATTGCTGTGCCGAGAATACCGACTAACTTGTCAATCGAAATTTTTTCGTTTTCACTAACCTCTCTGTCACATTCTTCATGTCTTTATCCATTTTTTTGCAACAATTCCAATTTTTGTTTGTTGGACATCGAAACATACTTTCGTTTTGTAGATCCTTTGGAAGTTCCAGCATCGGAAATTCTAGTTGACATAATCGAAAGTTCAAGTTTACTTTTATAAAATTGCTCTTACAGTCTGCTAAAAATAATAAGCGGGATCCAATTCGAAGATTAAGGAACAATGCAATCATTAACATTAACTGAAATAGATAATTAGATAATTTTAGCTTACACCGTCCGTTATACATCAAACGCGCAGGCGAAAACGTATTCTGCAGTTGCGCACACGCATATGCGCAATAGTCAAGGTATTACGCGCTCGCGTAAAACGCCTGTGCGCATGTGCCACCGCGGCGCATGCGCAGAAAGTTTTTAGCTTTGAGGTCCGGAGTATAGATCATTCCGGATTATGGGTGTCCGAATTAACGACTTTTGACTGTATAAGACAAGACAAAAATAATTAACTTATGTTTAAAAACATTTTAAACTACTTTACATCATCTATTTCTGCAACAACTGCATAACTACTAGAAGCAACTGACAATACAAATAGAAATTTCAATTTTACACTTGTATAGATTTTTTTTTTTTTTTTAACTACAGCTAGTTAAAAAAAATAACACTGCTTTACTTAAGTCTTGCAATACATTTACTGTTAACAAAACATTTTTAATACTTATTAAAGAACGATTTTTTAAATATATATTCTGACAGAAATTGCACTAAAAATTTAAGGAAAGGTATTCTTGCCATTTTATTATGCATGGTTTAAGGTTAACAGGTGTAAAATTTAAGAAATCAAATTACTGTCTTTGGAGATACTTTTCTGAAGTAAAAACCTATATTTGTGATGTAGGGTTCTACAGGGAGCAATGAATGCTCCCCCCCCCCAAAAAAAAAGAAAATTCTCTTAATTAAGCTGTTGGGGGGGAAGGCAGCACAAGACTTGACTTAGCATGTCACTTAAGTAATTTGCTTCCAAATCCCATTTTGGATTTTTTCCCCCCTCTCTATACACAGGTTGTGTAACCATTAGGCTGAAGATTAAATAAATAAAAAAAAACCTTAAATGTTTTATTTTATTCTTAGTTGGAGTTATTTTACTTAGAAATTTCAGACACAAGGATAAGTCCATTTATTGGCTTTATGGGTCCAACAGTTAATAATTTTAATATGATGGATCCGCATATGTGTGCAACAAGCACTCAAAAATTAAACTACTGTGTAAACGTCTACCATATCTGTTCACGTCCATAGAAATTTGGAGAATAAAACTATCATATTATATCTGCATTTATGAAACAAATTCATTATACTAGTAGTTACAGGCAAGTTTCCTTTTTGTACCATTAATTTTGATTTCCCTTGTATTTGAAATTAGCTCAAAATTCAACAGTCATGACTGAAGAGTTGGACAGGTAGACAGTTAAAATACAAGGCCTACGAAATATTTATATATTATGGCATGAACCACTAGATTTATTAACAATAAGTCATCTATGCCCAGAATTATGATAGTTTCGAGAATTTTCAATGATGTGCAGTTGTAATGATTACATAAAATTCTGGCAGATTTCATTAGATACTACACTGAAATAATGTAACACTCACAGCCATCAGGTATGACACTGAGGATTCAGATACCATTGCAATTACATTTAATTTTTAGTTAATTTTTCTAAACTGGGCATACGTTAACTAGTCCTTCCAAAGTTTTGTGTTAAAATGTTTAAAGATTTCTAAGATTAGGATTCAAAACATTCAGAATGACAAAAAAAGCTCCAAGATTCGATGTTTGGAATTTAAAATCTTTCTAAAAATTTCCTTGATCTGAGGATTTGAATGTCTGTAAAAGAATCAAAATGTAACTTATAATCCATTTTGCATCTAATGATTTAATTCAGTTAGTTAAAGCTAGATTTGGTCTTAGTTTGCTCTCATGGGGGGGGGGGGAATTACTAATTTTTATGCAAAAGAGTAAAAAAGTTGATTGCTTTTTTTGAAATAATTTTCTTTTCTTGAATAAAAGTTTCTCTGCAATGGGGGTTGACTTCCATTACTTCATTTATTTTTCTAAAAGACTTGTTTTGAGCTAAAACACTCTTTTTAATTAATTAATTATTTATAATTTACTCAAATGAAAAATGTTTTACGTAACTGTACTGTATCCTTAAAGATTTGTCCAATTTTAGCTTACTTCTACTAAAATCAAACAACAATTATAAAAGGAGGAGGATAAAGGAAACACAAAGAAAATGTTTGCTTTTAAAATGCTCAACTGTATAATATGTACAGTAATTTCAAATTTATATTTTATTGGGTCCTTACTTTTCTGAATACACTGCAGAGAAAAAAATATTTATTTAAATTTATATCTAACCATGTTAATCACATATAAAATGCAAAATTCTCATCAATTTACTTCAAAAGTTTCTTTCCACTGAAAATACCTCTTATTATTTTTGAAACGATATAAATATGGATTTGTGGTTCTCTTGAACATTCATGAAATCTTCTATGTAGCTCCTATCGACATGATGTTTGGCCACTCCTGATCTTTACCATAGTATCCACATCACAATTAATTTTAATCAGATATTCATGGCTTAATTTTTAAAGTTTAAACTCTATTTTGCTTAGATAGTATACATAAGTTCTAAAAATATTTGATTTTAAAACTAATTAAGTAGAATTTGAAATAAAATGTATTAAAAAACAAACAAAATGAACACTCTCTAAAAAAACTACTCATGATTTCAGGTAATTTTGGTTTTGTGAGGAGGTAATCATTTCAGAACACTAATGTTAATATATGTTCTTATAAATACACACTGTTTTCATAAGTGATTGCCTCAAAAAGACTTACTGCAATCATATCCACAGTATTTCGAAGATATCTTTAACCTAGTGCCACGGAAAAATAAATGACTACAAACTGTGATCCTATAAAATTTGTTGCTATTTTATTTCCTTTTCCATTAAAATAACATATGCATACACATAGATGCTTGCAACATGAAACATTTGTAGACTCAACCAATATAAAAGAAAATGATACTTTAATTACTTGTTCAAAACAAGTATAATTTAGGTGAAATGATGTTCTTTATCAATGCTGCCATTTTGTCTGGTGTGAAGTCTCAAATTATGAATTTGGAAGCATTTCTTTCTCAAAAATTTCACTCAAAGGGTCAATGGACTGCATATGGATACATGGTAAGCAACAAATACAGAAAGTTTCAATTCAAACTCATTCATGCTGCTAACTTTATCATATGCTATTTTTATATCACTCTGTGGGAGAATTTGTTGAGAGTTTTGCTTATGCTTTAAAGAAGTATGGTGCTTCATTAAATCAGCACTCCCTTCACATCTGCACAACTTACAATAAACTTTATTTAATCTTGCTCTTTTTATTCTTCCCAGCCAATTCTCAAACATAAGTATTTTAAGCCAAGCATTTTGAAAGCTGATTCTGAATATTTTCACATCACTCATAATTCACACTTTAGTTAACACAGCAGCTATATTCAGACTTAAATTTTGCATGCCTACTTACATAATATCTCACAAAAATGATTGGCCACTATATTTTTTTAAGTAATAGGAGAAAAGCTTTGAAATAAAATAATATTATCCCTTTGAATACATAACTTTCTTAGCTTTCACTCTGTATTAAATACATTTGAGAAAATAAAAAAGTAAATTTACAAGTTTCAAGCTGAAATGGGGGAAAAAAAAAGAGAGATACCACAAAATTAATCGGACATTTTCATAATTTCTAATTAAAATCCTCTGCAATAAATGAAAAAAAAAAAACTTTATGGAATTAGTTTGGATAAAGAAGCTGGGCAAAAATCTAAAAAAGTTTATAATTTGAATTTTCTTTTTAGAAAATACTTGTTATTTTAATGTTTTCTAGCGATAGCCCAGTCACGAAAGGAAACACTGTTAGAAACCAGCAGATTAGTTATTGGTTTGTATCAAAAGAAAGGATAACCTATCAAAAAAATTGCCATTTACTTAATTTAAGTAATTCCACAGTTTTTGATATTATTAAGTGTTATAAGAAACAGAATCAAATTCAAAACAAAAGAAGACCTGGCAGATCATCTAAATTATCTGACGGAATGAAATGCTTTATTCTAAGGAATATTTTAAAAAAAATCCAAGACTGAGTGCTCTTAAACTTGATGTGGAACTTCGTGAATTATGCAGAACATGTACAAGTCCAAAAACTGTAAGAACAGTAATGCTATCTGCAGGATATCATAGGTGACTGAGTAGCAAGTAAATTTTATATCAGTAAAAAAATTGAAAATTTTTACTTGCTTTCACAAAACTAATGAAACAAAACATACCCACCCTACTACTGGAAAAAAAAAAAGTGTTGTTTGGCGATGAAAGCAAATTTAACATCTTTGGCTCCGATGAACAAGTTCTGGTGTAGAGAAAATCCAAAGAGAAATTTTGGAAGAAACACTTTATACCAAGTGTTAAACAAGGTGAGGAGGAGTTATCATATGGGGATCTATGGCCCATTCCAATGTTGGTAATATAGAGTTTATACATGGTATTATGGATCAGTAACTACCTTGACATTTTGAAGTGAAATTTGGCATCATCAGCACAAAAACTTAATATACAAAACAGTTTTAAATTCTACCAGAGCAATGATCCAAAGCATACTGCACACAATGTTACACTCTGGTTGTTATATAAGTGTGCAGAAGTAATTAAGGCTCCACTCCAATTGCCAGATATTAATCCTATTAAACATATTTGGCAGAAACTGAAATAGAAAATTCAAAAACAGAGCATATCTTCGCGGCAGAAACTGAAAACAGTGATTCAAGTAGAGTGGCATAAAATAAGTCTAAAAATAACAAAAGAACTTGTGAAGTCAATGCTCAAAATATTTAATGAAGTGATCAAGTATAAAGGTAATCCCACAAAATATTAAGAAGCAAAAACAAAGTAAATTTTTGTCATTTTTAGTTGTTACTAAAAGTGTCCGATTATTTTGGTGATAATATTTTTCCTCATTAAACAATAATATTTAAAACACGGATTAATCATATCGATTTTTAAATTTTAATTTTCTCATATATAATTAAAATAAAAGCCTTTCTTTTTTGTTTGAATTTATTTTAGTTTTTGTGTTTATTAAAGAATACAAAAATTCAAAGTGTCCGATTATTTTTGTGAGCCACTGTAGATAAAAGATCAAATAAAGCAATCAAACTCTTGAATACAACTGCGACTAGCGCTGAAAACGTTTGCACCTGCTCTATGATCTCGGGATAGCCCGATGCCAACTTTTATTTAATCCTAAATAAGTGGAGCTATCCTTTAGTATAGCCCACACAAAATATTTGTCAAGAAATATCGCTAAGCATGGCAATAAATGATATAGGATATAGCAACCCATACCATTCAGCAAACGCGATGTAAACAACTGTAATTTTTTTCTGGAAAACAGTAAGAGGATGGAATTACGGTTACAGCTAACATAATGTCAATTAGATTTATTCAGTTTCAATACAAATTACTGAGATATCTATCCATTTACTCAATGTTAAATGCCACGTGTCCCTGTACTCTTACTTTACTGGCATAGCTTTCTCTTAAAATTTGTCTCGCGCTGCATTGCACAGGGAAAAACAACAATTTTAATTCTACTAAAATTAACTATCTGAACACAAAATTCGTAACATTATTATCGGCGATTATTTAACGCTCAGACATCATGGAGAATATTTTTTTGGAGATTAGATCTTTGGCTACTTAAAAGGAGAGATTTTTGCATTTAGTTATGGCTTGCTCTAAGCATGCTGTTAGTGATGATGTAATTAAGTAAGTATCATATGATGTTAAAGGAAAATTTAAGGTGGGAGATTTCAAACAAGCGTAAAAGTTTGGGTAAGTATTCCAAACAGATATTTTATATATGAATTAATAAGAGAGAGTGCTACTTTGGTACACGGTTGCACGGATTTTGGCGATTTTTTTTTTGGCGAGCGATACGACTTATGGTAAACCCATTGCTGGACAAGTTATTCATAGTAACCGATACTTTGTTGTCATTTTATTTAAAAAATAATGCGTTTTATTATGCATAAATTCCGTGTTTTAAATATTATTTATGGCTTCTAAATATTAAAAATCAATTTAATTTTGCATTTTTATTTGAAATAAAAATTTTATTGTGTATGATATTTTGTATAATTTCTGTAGTGGATGGATGTAATCACTGACGTCACCTTGCTTTTAAAACAATTGTTTTTAATATCTATAAATTTTATGCTTTAAACATTATTTATGGCTGTAAATATTAAAATACAATTTATTTTTGCATTTTTTTAAATGATTTTATTATGCATGATTATTTAAATAAATTTAATTCTAGGCGTGATGTAATCAGTTCCCGGATTGGTTACAGAATATTTGTTTATTAACGAGCTGTAATTAGCTCCCTGATTGGTTAATGAATATTTGTGCATTATCGCACCTTTTTAAAATTTTATTATTCATCTCTTCGAATTCCTTAGATTTCATAGGAAGCGGATACGTCCCTTTCAAAGATTAATGTTGTTATTGGTAAGTACCAAGAATTATTGGTATCGGAATAAAAAAAATTGGTTAAAAAATCACACATTACAGTCGTAATTCATCTTCTATAGATAGTTGATACTATTCCGTTTTGAGGACCGTAAAAAAATTGCAGCTAAAATGTATGCGCAAAAGCGCAAAATCTAGCCCATTTAACAGCGCGCCAAATCTAGCGTACCTGCTGATTTAAAATTGCGTAAGTATGGATAGTTTTATATTTCTTAAGACGCCATTGAAATATTAGTTTAATTTTTAAATCCTTTTTTTTTTTTTTTTTTTTTTTTTTTTTTTATATCCTGTGGATTTAACAATTTGGGAATTGCCCATGACGAAAAGTCTGCAACAGAATTTTTTCAAAGAAAAGGTAGGCATCATATATTATAGAAAATTGTTTGAACAACCAACGAGATGAAATTATGCTTTAGCGATAACTTGGTACCGAAATAGTGACGCAAGAATCGATTCAGTTATATTTAGCCTTTTTTATATAAATTATAATAATAAAAAAACTATTATATGAAATTAACCTTTCATTTAAATTAAAAGAATAATCTTAGATATTTATTTCCTATTATACTTCCTTTCTTGCGTTAGGGTTGCCGCAATTATTTTTGGCAGCACTGGCATCAACAATAGTTTGGCGATTTTTTACGGTCCTCAAAACAGAATAGTACCAAAAATGGTCCTCTGAGACCTTATTTTGGCCAACCTGGCTTTCCTAATCAAAGATTTATTTATAAACTGCTATAAGGGTTAGAGGAAATTTATTTAAAATTTTTGCAGGAAACCTCGCTAATTGCTTCTTCAATGAATTGCGAGAAATGTGGATAACAGATGAAGATCGTTAGAAGAGCCGATTCTGAGGACGGCCGTATATGGAATTGTGGTCACGGTCGAAGAAATAACCGCTGTAATGGTAAAAATTATTAGACATTCCTCCTTTTTTTTACTGGCAATAAACTAATTGCTGTCATTTTAGCTCTAGTGTACGAAGCATTCTTATTTACTTATTTTAAAGTATTTGAATTTAAGTAATATTTTAATTCTTTTAAACGTTACTATGATGGTTTTTAATTCGATATTCAATTTACGTAATATTTTAATCCAATTAAACGTTGGCGCAATGTTTTTATACTATTTCTTTGCTATATAAAAGTAATAATTTAACTTTAGTATTTTATACTCGTAGTACATGTATTTATTTACATTTGCTTGCCATCTTAAAAACGACGTTTTCAACAAAAAATTAATCCATTATTTTAACGATATTTAATATTTTACAGTTTCGAATACTTTACTATGCGCAAAATACGTAAAAACAGCTTTTTGCAAGATGGCCGACGATTGTAAAAACCGCGCCAACAATTGCGCAAAGTAAATCGCCAAAAATCCGTGCAACCGTCTGCCAAAGTAGCACCCAAGAGGGTATGAACTTTTTAGACGATCTTTGACGGATTGTGGATTATTTTATTTTTTACTTTTTCGAGGTGATCTGGTAAAATTCTGTTCTCTTCTTTTTATAGCTCGTTATTTGTTAAGGGCGAAATATCTAAAGGTTTTCGGCATTGTTCTTAAAATTACATCCATTTAACCTTAATCACTTTCACTGATCATTCCTTGGTTGTTGTTTTTTTTTAATCGTGTATGATAGTCGTAATATTATTTCTATTATTCACGATTTCTGGTGAAAACAAGATGGTCGCCATCTTTTAAACACGGTGTTTCGTCAGAAATCCTGATGGCAACCATTTTTCAAAACGAGGTATTTGACGCGCTTTGTCACCAAAACAATTCGCCAGATTTTGAAGGTGGGCTACACTGAAGCTGTCGCATAAGTTGCTTTTTAATTATAAATTAAATTTAATAGATGCATTAGTTTAACATATAACCACTTTACGATATATTAATAAAATCGGTACTGTTTTCGTATCGGGACTGGAATCGCCGCCAAATGTTTTGCTGAACTCGCCAAGAGATTGGTTCATATGAAGTCGCCAATGTTTATGATTAAAGTGGTTATAATTTTAACGTTTTTAAGAAAAAGTAAAAGATTGCCTTTTCAAAATCCGCAACGTTAATGCAAATTCTAAAAATGTAACGGTAACTTGTGTTTTTATTATTATTGTAATTACAATGGATTTGAAAATTTGCAACTTGCCTAATGATGAACCATCTTCCAAACAATTTCTTCAGAAACGAGGAATTTTCCAGTCTTAGTTCACGAAAAACCATAAAATTAACTTTTTTTTTAAATTTCATTTCTTAGCAAGTTGCTTAATTTACAATTAAATTTTCTATATTTTTTCCTTTGAGAGTTTCCTTAACTGTCTTGTAAATATTTTGGCGATTAATTTTATGTTTCGAATTTTTCGCCAGAACGTCAGCTTTTGACGATATCTTAATCCGGTCCCAATAACAGAACAGTACCATAAAATCTTTACAGTCGCAAAAAGTAGCACAAAGAAATGATGAAGAAGCAAAAATTTTGCGAAATCGCATACATATAAAATTTAGTAGCACACGTTTGTCAAAAGTAGAAAATTTGCGAAAACTCGCACCATCTGGGAACACTTTCAACTGAAATTCCCTTATACGTTAGAAATCAGGACCAGAAAAATCACAGCGGTTTTCATACCTTCCAAAAGACTTTTCAAGATAATTTGGTCAGCGACCGCCCTCCCCCAACTGCGCAAACATTTAATTCCTCATCACCTGTGCTTTTTTGATGAAATAAGAAATGAAATAATTTTGTATAATTTATTGATGGTCGCATGTTTATTATTTTACTTTCACATTTTGTTGCTAGCATATGTACTTATTTAATATTCGACTTCCGGTCTTCCCTCTAAAATTCTTACAAGAAGTCTAGGATGTTTCTAGCCACCGGTGGGAAAACACTGCAAAATAGGGTTGTGATTCATTTCATGGGTTATGTAATAAATCCCAAACCCTCCACGATAAATGTTTCTTGGCTTAAATTACAGTCACACATTGTAACTGCGATTATAATTTTTTCTAGACACTTGGCTAACACGTACATTTCCAAACACAAACTTAGCCGACAGCATGTTTAAATGACAGGGCATTTAGCCGATAGCACGTTTAGATGGCAACGCCTATATAGACAAAAAACATGTGGCAAAATCTGTACATATAATATCCGACAAACCGCCGTTTCCAGAGTACGCAATGAAAAAGTTTGCGGAAATTACCCAGTTTTTTTTTCCTTATTTAATGCTAGGCGAGTAAAGACTTCAAAATTAAACAGAAAAGCAACCTTAGGTTGGCGTAGATTTTGAAATTAATTTTGACAGCGGTTAGATATAAGCGCAGCAGAGAACTACAGCTGTGGAGGTTCAAAGTGGAAATTTCATGGAGTTCCTCTTATTGGAATGATCTTCATACAAAATGACAACAAATACCGTAATTTCCAGAAGAAACGCCGCCGCGCCTACGTGTTTAAAACTTAAATTTTCAGCGGGTGCGGCGTTTCTACCCATGCGGCGTTTAGGTGCATTAAAAATAAAATATTTCCTATGATGGTCATTGTACATAGTTTGGATGGCCTTGTCATTGTGCATAGACTGGTGCTGTCCCCACACAAAAGACCACTCAGTTGCTTTTTGCGAACGTTATTTTGTTTACATTCTTTCCCTTGAACGGACCTACATGCCTTATTCACCCTAAACGAGATCTCAGAACTATAACATTCTTCCCCCTTTCAAATCAACATTCTCATCAGTTCGAATAGTGTCTCTCCTCTGCCATTCGATGAATCTTCCAGGACCCATCCTCTCCCCACCCCTGCCTTTTCTGCAATTTTTTTCAAAGGCGGACACGACTCCACCTGCCTCGCAATAACGAACTCTGGCGTATTTCCCCTTCAGTATGAATGGATTTTTCTTGGCATTCTGCCAGATACAGATCCCATCAGTTTGGGTACAAGTACTTGTTGGATAGTTTTTAAGTAAGAAGGGAGCGGAAGATTTTTGAAAATGTCCCTAAACGGCACAGAAGCTATACTGCTGGTTTTAAGCTTAGTGTAATTTCACGTGCTGAGCAAATTGGAAATCGAGCAGCAGCTCGAGAGTTTGAAGTGGACGACAGATGTATTCGACGTTGGAGAACTGAAAAAGAACTTCTTAAAAATATGCCACAACAGAAACGAGCCAAAAGAAGTGGTACTGTAAGGTGGCCAAATCGAGAGGACGACCTTGCAAACTGGATAAAGGAGCAACGAGGAAAGGGAATGGCAATTTCGACTGTAAAAATTCGCTTACAGGCAAAATTTATAGCAAAACGAATGAACATAAATGATTTCAAAGGAGGTGTAGCAGATTTTCTAAAAGAAAAAAAATTTCTGTGCGTACTAGAACAAGTCAGGCAACAATTACCAATGGACTGGCAGTATAAAAAGTCATCTTTTCTAAAATATGTGACAGCTATTATTGACAAAAAAAAAAAAAACTTCTTCGGTCGCAGATAATAAATATGGATGAAACACCGTTAGCTTTCGATTCTCCTGCAAACACAACTGTTGATGAAACTGGTGCAAAAACTGTATCTATGTTTATGACGGGGCATGAAAGAACGTCATTTACATGCGTGTTTAGCTTGTGCCGGACCGGTGACAAGCTAAAGCCGATGATCATTTTTAAGCGAAAAACTATTCCGAAGGGAGATGGTATGTCATATATCAGGACTTAGGTTGAGTTTTTGCATCTATACGGCCCACGACGATGTCACGCGCAATTTAATCTATTGCGGCGTTTACGCTGATGCGGCGTTTCTGTGTAATTTTAATTTTTTCCTGCCATTTTTCTCGAGTGCGGCGTTTACACTGATGCGGCCTTTCTTCCGGAAATTACGGTATATTAATTATTTAATTAAATTTAAATTTCGAAAGAAAAAAAACTTGCATCTCGCCGAAAAATACATATTTTAAAAAAGCTTATTAATCTGCCATTTTTTATGATTTAAAAAGTACTTTTAGCTATTATGTCAATGAAACAGATAAAACTGTTTTGGCTTCTGTAAGTCTTTTATAGCTTCATCAAAACTAATGCTTTTAATTCTTGCATTTTCAACGGGAAGGTCTGCCAGACCGTCAAGTCTTACTTGGCTCATGGCTGATCGACGATAGTTTTTAATCAACTTTTGAAAAACTTATCTCGCAAGAAGCAACTGAAATACGCATTATCAAAAAAAGGCTCTTTAGCGGCAAATTTACGTTAGGGGCTGATTTTTAGATTGATTCTTCCATTTCCACAATAAACGTTAACATTTTCAATGCAAACCACTTTTTAGCTTCACCTTTTTTTTTTTTTTTTTTTTTTATTTTTTTTATTTTATTTATTTATTTATTTATTCCTATGTATAGGTACATATACTTCAAGAACTTAAGGTTCTTTGGAGCCCTTCCCACCTGATAAGATGCCCTAGAGGTCCCCCTATTTCAAGAAGAGGGGGAAAAAAATTTCAGCAGTGGAATGAGCGAAACGATTTTATACGGAAAACAATGGAATCTAATTGTACGTAGGTATCAAGTCTGTTTATTTTTTCTTTTTCGAAGGTACCATTCATGTATCCTGATAAGAAATTTCACCACTTTCAAGTTGGCCGATACATGTGAAACCGATATGAAATACGATATGATATGCTCGAATTCCACAAGAATTAAAACAGAGATGGGATCTTTCAGAATCGAGCAGCGAAACTTACCGATAGATATGAAAATGCTTGAAAAATGAACTTATGGAGAATCCAAGCAATTTTGTAATTGAGAGAAAGTTTAAACAGTTGTCAGATAAAACTGGACGGATTTGCATGTTTTACTTTATTCAGTGAAATACGGAGGTCATCATTCCTTATTTTAAGTTTATCAACTGAATGGGTTGTCGACTAAACTTCTTATCGGCTAAATGTCAACAGAAAGTCTCTTCGGCTAAATGTCCTTCAGCTGGAATGTCTTGTCCGCAGATTGTCCTTTCGGCTAAATGTACTGTCAACTAGGTGTCTGCGTAAGTTAAATATCTGTGTTGGTTTAATGGACGTATCAATTAAATGGATGTGTCGGTTAGACGTCTTGTCAGCTGAGTGTCTTGTGACTACGTGGTTGTCAGTTAAGTATAACGTATTCCTAAAAAAGACCTTATTGCAAATCTGAACGAAGACGACCCGTTAGTTCTCTGTCAAAACCGAAAGTTGTTACACAATATTTCGCAACACAACTTTAAATGAAATTATTCTTTCGGCAGGACGTTAGGTGATCGCATTTTCGGATTGGATCCTCTCGAGGAAAGGGTTACACGTCAACCTAAAATTTACTGAGGTCATACGAAAAATTATACAGTCTTTCGAAAAGAGAAACAAAGCTTAATAACACAGTTTTTTCAGCTACTTAAGAGCATATCAATTGATAAATTATTTTTACCGAATTGAATTACATTATCAAACCTAATTAGTGTACTTAAATAAACTTTGTCATTATACTGTTATAATTTAGATTGAAAGTACTAGAGAGACTATGCAGAATGGCTCATCTGCCATCAAACCTTTCATTCCGAAAGTTTTCACGCAGTCTCGCTATCTTCAATTTCAACATGAAGGAACATTGGAACAGCCTAACCCGCGTGGATAGAGAAATTTCTGTACTTCACTAAAATAATTTCTCCCGCTTAAATACATAATTGAGAATTTTATTGTAATTTTATATCCAACAACACTGGATTAGTGAATTTCAAATAATTTTGTGCGAGATTTATTATAAACCACAAAACCAGAAAATTTCTGTGCGCATATCTGCACGTGGGGAAGGGGGCTTTTTAGTTTAATATAAAAGTTTATTTTTTATAACTTCACCGAAAAATTATTTAAATAGCCTGAAATAAGTGTGCGAAGTCATAAAATCGCATACCAAAATTTGAGGTATCCTTAAACATGCTATAACGACGATTTAATGGTGATGATGATGACAATAACAACAACAAAATACACTAATAACAGCTATAAACAACATGGCGAAGATCGCACTCTTGCGGCAAACACTATAAAAAGTACCAGCGGACACACGGCCATATCATAGCCTTTTCTACGGTAACAGAACAACAAAAGTGCTGAACGATGAAGAATATGTATAAACATGAAAAGTAATCAGGAAAATATAATTTAAGTAAAAAATATGGGGGGGGGGAATCCAGTCCCAGTGTTAAGCCGCGAGTAGCTTGCAAATTTGCTGGCTTTGTTCGTCACATAAGTTGCTACTACGAGCCAATGCTCAGGGTGGGTCCGGAGGACAAACTAGGAGATGAAAGGGGCGTGGCAAGGCATCGGGTTGGCTGTCCAAGACGAAGTATTTAAAATAAACTTTTACATGCAAAATTACTAACAAAATGGCATGTAATATCAAAATTATAATGTGGAAGCATGACACTGAAGATGGTGTAGATGTCTCATCAGTAAAGGCATTATATTATGTACAGATAATGTAGACAGGTAACTTAACATGTACAATATGTACAAGTCTCGTGATCAAAAAATTTCAAAAGTTCCATGCTGGTACATAGTTAATACATTGCAGTAACACATAAAATGGAATGAAAATAGTCAGGATATATAAAACAGAAGAAAAACCTACATGCATATGTTTAAGAAATGATGCCTCTCATAGATCAGTGGTGTACCCAATGGCGGATTTCCATTAATGGACAGAAGTCGCAACTCATCGTAACGAAAAAGAAAGTCTAGGATCCCGCTCAATATGACTATAAAAATCTTCAACGATAACGTTCCAATTGTCAGAAAGGCTACCTATTTAGGGGGCACACTCAACACAAGATTCACCAGGAGCGATCATATCATTAATGCAAGAAGAAAAGCTTTTTTGGCAATTAACTGTCTTGTTCCTTTAATTAGCAAAACATCAAAGCTGAATTTCACTCGGAAAAGGCACATCTACACGGCAATAGTGCGCCCGATTTTCACGTACGCCTTCCCTGCTTGGGGAACTCTGACTAATAAGGATTTAAAGAGACTGCAGGTCATCCAGAATAAGTTCTTGAGACTTATTACCAATGCGCACTATTATGTGTCGAACGACAGCCTGCATAGGGATTTAAAGATTGAAAAGGTAGAGGAGTTCGTTCATAAGACAAACAGTAATTTCTATGATAAGGCTCTCAATTGCCCACACCTCCAAATATTCAACGTGTTCGATTATGTAACTCATCCCGAGGATTATAAGTTCCGACCATTCGAGGCCCACCTCGTGATTCAAATTTTCCCACGTAACTTTGCATACTTCCTAGGCAACATCGCTGTACATATGTAAATAGTTTGCTTACTGTATTGTATCTCGTATTAGTATTTTGTATTTGTTATTTTTGAATCTTATTTCATTTCTTGTATTCCCATGTACCTTTCCAGATCAAATATGCACTGGTTGTCATAAATTAAGGAAAAATCACAAAAATAGCGATAACTCTCTCAAAAGTAAGTCAAACCGTGTGAAATTTGAATATATTGCCAAGTAAGAGTAGCTGGGTAAAACTGCAATATGTAAATTAGTGGCGCTGCACTCGAAATACGTAATCTGCGAGGAGAATAAAAGTCCATGTTTGAGAGAAAGCCCACATATTTTACTGTGATAGTGACATCAGAAATGTGAGATAGCCAATTCGTAACAATGATCTCTAGGCATCATTTTCCTGCAAAACTACGATGGAAAGCCATTGGGAGACTAGAGACAGGATAAAGTCAAATAGAAGTGGCCAGATGGCTAAATGTGAGTCCTTCTGTGGTTCATAGACTTTGGAGCCGATTTCAAACCACATATTCGGCATCTAGGAGGTTAAGCCAACGAGGGCCAACTGCTATGACGAGCGCCTATGACCGATATTTGACAGTATGTGCACTCAGGAATAGAACCGCTACTGCGACTCTTCTTAGATCCTCCCTTGCTGCAGCCACCGGAAGGTTGGTGTCAACGTCAACTGTGGGTAGAAGGCTTCAGAAAGGTGGTTTGTATGGGAGGCGACCAGCCATTTGCGTGCCTACTATGGAGTTGCGTATTTTACTTAACTGTAAACCCGCCGCAGCACACGCTGGATACCATTTTACTTAAGAATATTCTGAGGCTCATAAGGCCAGCTATTCTCGTGGGCGATTTCAACGCTAAAAATCAGGAATGGCTGTGTAGAAAGACTCACTGAACGGTGAGAAGTTATTCGAATTCATATGTAATCAAACTGTTTACTTTTATGTTTAAGTGAATATACGTACCTGCCTGAGCAGCCAAATAAAGGGGATATTTTAGATCTATTCATAGCCAATACTCCAATCCCCATTTACCTCGAAGTCATGCATGATTTAGACTCAGATCATGTACCGGTTGTTGCCACGCTGGGTGCAAAGAAAGATATCAACGCGGACAAAAAAAATCACAAATTGGAAATGCTTCACTGACTACCTAAGCAAGCAACCTTTCAACGTTACTAGACTCAAAAACCCGCAGGATATTGATTTTGCTATCTATCAACTCTCCACCACTATTCATAATGCTTATAACAGAGCCACTACCACAGTACCTGTTAATCCTTATTCTGATAAGCTTCCCCCGTATATAAAGGAATTAATTAAGGAGAGAAACAAAATGAGAAAGCAATGTCAAAAAGGCCCTTAATAAATTAAACAGGAGTATTAAGCAAAATATCATTGTGCACAGAAAGGAGATATGGAATGATAAAGTTGCAGCCTTTAGTGAACCTAACAATTTCTTCTGGTCATTTGTCAAGAGGCTTAAAAATAAACCTACTACATCTAAGCCTATTAAGACAAATAATAAATGTCCCTATACTAATAAGGAAAAGGCCTCTATGCTTGCCGAACACTTTGTAGAACAATTTAAACCCAATGACAATCCCAGCGACACAGAATTTGCGTACCATGTGAGGTATTATGTTAAAGACTGGCTTGCTGCACATTCTAAGAAGAAGGATTTACAGCTCACTGATCCTAAGGAAATTCAATATGTGATTAAAAGGCTTAAAAATAATAAGGCCCCAGGGTACGACAACATTACAAACATTGCTATCAAATTCCTACCACCAGGCACTATAACTAAATACATTGGTATCCTGAACGCTTGCCTCACAAATGCTTATTTCCCCATGTCTTGGAAGAGCGCTAAAATGATAGTACTACCATAGCTAGGCAAGGACACGACCAAGCCTGAGGGCTTCCGCTCTATTAGCCTTCTCCCGGGTTTTGGGAAAATTATTCTGAAACGCATGGAGCCTTATCTGGAGAAGCTTCCTATTGAGCAATTTGGCTTCCGTCGCTCGCTATCCACCACCAAGCAGCTTGTTAGGCTCGCTGAAAACTTTAGCAGCTCTCTACATAATCATCAGACTGTCGCCTTGCTCATGCTGGACGTAGCGAAAGCCTTCGACCGCATCTGGCATGAGGGGCTTATTTTCAAGCTTATTAACCACGGCCTTTCGCCTGCTCTTAACAGGATTATTCACTCCTTTTTTGTGCGGGTGTAAATTTCACGTTTCTACAGGAAAGGACTGCTCGGACTTTAAGAGAATTAGGGCCGGCGTCCCACAAGGCAGTAGGTCCTGTCTTGTACTTATATAATGTCGCAGATCTACCAAGGGCCAACCTGGATTACAATTATTTTCTTGGATGCTAGGCTGACGACACTGCATTAGCAGTGAAGTCGACAAACCCCCAACATTGCGATCCACAAGCTGCAGAGCATTATACCGCAAATTGAGTACTGGTGTCGCAAATGGCGGATCTGTATCACAGATAAGTCCCAACTACTAATTATAAGGAGGAAGCACTCACGAACTAATATCACTGAAAAACTTATACTCTTCAATACTGTGGTCCCCCGTGTTAACAAGGCAAAGTATTTAGGTATTGTACTCAACACCAAGTTCAACTAGAAGGACCACATTATGCACGTTCGGGGGAAAACTATCGGCGTGATTCAAAGTCTCACCCCTCTACTCAGTTACGATTCAAAATTAGACTTACGAAGAAAGAGGCATCTCTACATTTCGGTCATCAGACCCATTTTCTCATACGCCTCGCCTGCATGGGCTACTATAAGAAATAGGGATTTGGATAAACTGCAAATTATGCAGAACAAGCTGCTGCGTATTTATGACTCATGCACATTACTACGTCTCAAACAAAACACTACACACGGATCTTAAAATCGAGCCTGTCCTAAATTAACGATAGTTTCTTTAAGAAAGGTATTGATTGCCCACACCTCAGGAATCTTAAAGTTCTTGATTATATCGTCCTAGAAGAGGTCCGTGAACTCGGACCACTGGCCGCCCACCTATCCCGGGACGCTAACTTTCCGACGTAGCATGCTTTCCGTCTGTACATATGTATATAGCACACCCTTTTAATTTAAATTTGTATTGTATCCTTATGTACGTAATGTTAAAAGTAGTACTGTATTTTCTTATTTAATCCCTTCGTACTTAATTTGTAACTCATTGTATCCATGTTTTGTATCTTAACATATTGTATCTCAGCTATGCACTTGTTAGAAACTGTCATCTTAGGATTTTCTCCCCTGATCTTTTCGCATCAACCGCTCTAGCACCTTACTGCTCCTAGGCTCCGTCTCTCTGCGATCTCGGGCCAAGTGGCTTCTTGGTTCCTTCTACCTTCCCACCTTAGTCCTTCGTAATCCCACGTCCAGACAGTTAACATCAGGAGCCCATCATCTCGCTGAACCGGTAACATCGAATGTTCGGTTCGGAGTAGGCGGCTCAACAACATTCTGCGGCGACGAATCAGGACGTTTCAATTGGACGACTTTTCTGATAGGCTTACGAGATCCTTGGATTCTATCTCCTCTTCGGGCTACATCATCATCACTAGGGCCTTCATCTAAGGCTTTGTATTTCGTAAATTCATTATCTGATCCTGCAGGGCTGCTTGCCTTTCGGGAATTTGGCTTCGCAGTCGGCTGCGGGGGGGGACTTCTTTAGCAGGGACGATTATGGAAACATCTGTAGCATAGTTTTGCGCAGCAGCTTCAGCACGGGCGTTGACAAATTCTTGATCAGCAAAGGCTCTGAATCTCTGGAAAAAGGCCAGGTCGCGGGCCTCTTGAGCCGATATTCACCATGCTCCTCCTCTTTAGCAAGCACGAGCGAGGTGATATCAGCAGCAACGAGTTCTAAAAACCGTTCCATGGGACTTGTCGAAAAAGCAGCAAAAGCTCACCAGGCCTTTTTACAGCACATCAGACCGAAGTCAGCATGCCAGCCTTCTGCGAGCTAAGTCAAGTCAAAAGACGTTCGATTCAGTGCAAAATCAGGAGTGAGGGGCAAGAGTACCTTCACGCTACAAGTCTGCGAGCGAAGTCGGAAAAAATCTGAAAGGTCTCAGATTTTAAATTACCTTCAAAGGGGCTTTTTTTTAACGTTTTGTGTGTTACTTTTGTTTATTAAATATCATGTTCTACGTACCCAAACTATAAAATTCAGTTCAACAGCAATATCGCAAATTAATTTTAAAATGAGCGTATCTTTAGAATTTCCGATATAAAGTCTCGCGCGCTGGAAATTTAAAAATAAAAATTTTCCGTACAGTGTTGCCATTGCTCACTTTGAAATCGTTTAGTTTTAATCAAAAATTCGCTGAATTGTTACAAAATCTGAAATCGATAATAAAACAAATTTCAAATTCAAATTAGGGCTTCCACATGCCCATATTCTATGGAAGAGTATGTTATTCAAATTTTGATGGCTGTAGGTACCGTTGTTTTATCACAATGGGAGAAACATACATACATTTATGCAGATTCTTCATTACTTAAATTCTTTAAATATAAGACAGGGCGATAATATATGGTGGCAATGATTTTAAAAGTGATACAGCCTTTTAAAGTTTTCAAAGCACAAAGCCAAAACGAAATTGCCCTTCAGGGCAAATTGTCACTTTGGGCTAAAAGTCCCATCATAAAAAACCGTTTCGAAAAAATTCTCCCCCCCCCCGAAAAACTAAAATTTTAAGAAAACGAAATCGATAAGAGTACAACTACTACAGCAGCGACTGTTGGGATCGGGATGGAAATATCTCGTGACAGTAAGATCTCGCGTGTGAAGAGTTTAAAAAAAAAAAAAAGACAAGGTGATTATCTTGTTTTAAGGCAAAATGAAAAACAAGACAAAAATCAATTTCTACTAAAGTTTGGAAAATAGTCAATGTAATAGAGATCAAATAAGCAGACTAAGTAAAAGAAGTGCTTTGGAATTCATTAATTTGAGAAAAACCAGGCTGGAAAGACATGTTAATTTCTGTTGCGAACAATGACGAGAAATACATTCCAAGCAACTTCCACAAATAAATACTTTTATATAAATGACAAAAGTTTTGTGTACGCTTTATAATTCCAAGGCAATTTGTATTAGGAGAGGTTTAGTTATTATCGTCATGTCCAAGTTACACGGAGATTTCATAAAATAATATTTTTAAAAATGTCTGAAGAGAGAAAAAAGCCCTTGAAAAAGGTGATTTTGAAGTGCTCGTAAGACCTTGAGTTTGTTTTTACTCTCTAAAACAGCACTCGTAGCAGAAGTTCCTCATATTTAACACTATCCGAAATTAGTGTTAAATTTTAAATGCATTCTTATGACTGAAAATAATAGATGAATAACATTCTTAAAATAGTGGCCGAAAAATAAAATGCTAACTTACTTTTCTCAAGATTTGTTATTGCATGTTACCACTTCTTATTTATGCATATTTGCCAGTTAAATCAGAAAACAGGAGTAAAAGAATCTGTAAATCTTCATTTAATTGTATCCCAAAGTCTGTGACAGAGTATTCGTCTCCTTAAGCGTGCTGTAACGAAATTAAACCTGCTGTTCTTTCAATAATGATAAACGAAGACCGGATATACCTGCCAGTAAATAATAAAATCCTATCTTTAATTTCTCATTATCTAAGAACGTGCTCAACGCAACAGGGCTTGCTTTGTAACGAACGATGCAAGTCCGTCTGGTCATTGGGTATGGTGGCGTCGCTAGTCACATTCCAACCACTGATATTAAAAAGTAACCTTGACACTGAAGAACGGAAGGTCAAAGCTTCGCAACAATGTCAGCGAGGTAATAAATAAATACCACATCAGTACAAAAATTTCACGGTTGGTTCGCCAAAAGTATTCTGTTATGTCGAGGTTAACCCCTCCTCTTAGAAGGCCAGTGTCTTTTGATAGCGAATTCCTTGACATCAAGATGCGTTAAGTCACGCAGAGGATTCCGGAGAGAGAAGATGAATGTCGACTAAACAATATAACACCAAATACCAGATGCGCAGCAAGTACAGCATTATGCATGAAGTTTAAAAAAAGAAACAGGAGAAAATGTACACTAAACAGGAGTCAAAGATAAACAAACGCGATTTCACAATCTGCATATTCTTTCCGAAAAATTACTCCGTCATTTTGATTGCCTGCATTATCTCACATGCGAACATTTGTTTCTCTTTTAAACTAGCAATACTGAGTAATTTCTTAAGAATGGAAATCGAAATAAAAAGGCTGAAATTACGGAAAATTTATACTCGTAATTTCAAAATATAATTTATACTAAATTTTACGCTCCAGGGCAATTTCAATCTGAGCATGTTAACGGTAAAATATACTATATTTACATAACAATATATTTACTTTTATTTCAGGACAAAATGCATTGCATGTCTTATCAGATGTATATTAAAATAGCTTTAAGCAGGAAAAATCTTGAAAGAATACAAAGAACTAACATCAATTTATAATGATTACAAAAATTAAGATTACATCAAATTTTTTATAGAAATAAAGTTTTCACAGTAAATAATCAATTCCAAATAAATGCAAACAATTTTTATTTTATAAACCTAACAGATAATTCAACTTAGGATAGTTATACGCAAAGCTCACAATACGACTAGAAGCTGATGACAAATGAAATATTTCAAATAAATACATTGAGATATTTGATTCTAAAAATTTTAAATACAGACTTTCCAGTTTGAATCTATAGAATGGTAGAAATAGCTGAATTACCAGCTTTTATAATAGCAGTCATGTATCATGGCTTGTAACTGAAGATATTTTATCCTTTTTTCTTGCAGATATCTTTCAGATGTAATCTAACAATTATATAACTACACCCAGGACCAAGATAGATCCGTTTCCCAGACACAGTAAAATAGTCACATTTTTTACCTTATGTGTCATACACTTCATGAGATTTTCTTGTTAGAATTAAGAAATTTCTGTCAGACTCAATTTAATAACATTTTCTTTGAGATTTCCTTTCAACATACACAAAAAGCATGAGTTACAAAATCATTAACAAATATTAGCTTTAGGACTCCATTCATGGTGATCCATCATGTATGCATGTATTTTTTATCTTAAATACAAAGTATAATATTTTGTATTACATATTAATTGTTACTTGGATGGCATGAATAGGTTAGGTTATTTAATAAGCCTCGAGGGCTATCTGCCTAAGGGAAGGGATGCCTTCGTGGGGGACTTTCTAAGGAAAACTAGCTCATATACACATTACACATGGGGGAAAACCATGAAAACACCCATGCAGCCAGCCCGTTCGCGGCATTCAAACCTCGGACCGAACTACCAGTGTTCAGCGACCTTACCGCTCGGCCGCTGGTGGGCCGAATGGCATGAATAATTTACATAACAAATATATATTACACCTATAAAAAGAGAGAACTCAGTTATCCACACTGGCTGCGGTTCCACATAGTGCCGATAGTAGGAGCTCTGTGTTAACATAAATGCACTTTATAGTTACGGAAAATACATTTTATAAAATGCTTGCATTGTAAAGCAAGAAAAGAGAAAAATCACTTTTGCAGTGAGTGCTAGACCAAGATACTGCAGTAGTATTAACCCACCAGTAATTGATGATTCTCATTTTTTTAAATGTATGAAATCAGGTCAAAATTTTTATATCATTTTTTTTTTAGGTTATTTAAATATGTCAAACCCACGAGAGCTATCTGCCTAATAGGAGAGTTGGTTTTGGTTTATTTGAATATGGCAAAGCCCTTAAGGGCTATCTGCCTAAGGGAAGGGATGCCTTGGAGGACTTTCTATGGGAAAGTGGCTCATATTCATGTTACACCAGGAGAAAACACATGCAGCCAGCCCATTTGTTTGAGTATGAACCCAAGCTAGATCAAGCTACCAGTATTCAATGTTATTAGCCACTTGTAGACTGGTGGGCTGTTTATTATAAGATTTAACGTAAAACAAATGAAACGAATTTAGTTAAGAAAAAACTACTTCCCTCTTTGAGAGAGCATTAATGCACATAATACTGCTCTCTCAAAAAGTGTCTTGAAATATGGTTCCATATATCAACCAATACTGAAATATTTGCCGCCTGTTTCCCATTGTTCAGATAAATTGCCAAGACGGGGGGGAACAGAAATATAAGATTACAACATGCCTATAAAAAATAAACAGAATAAATAGAACATGATTTCACCATCAATTGTAACTGAAGGTTTAAACAGTACGTATTAGTGTAAAAATTATCCGAAATTAAAATTACATCATATACAAGTTTCTCCCATTTGCAAAAATAGAATATTCTTGTGAAAACCTTTTTAAAGCAAAGAAGCAGTTACTTTATATGGGAAAATATGCTCCGAGTGTTCCTAGACCTTTAACCCTCTAAGCGGCAAGGCCATATATATATGGCGTAGAATATTTTTTATGACATCTGTAAGAATGTATATATATGTGAATATTAAAATATGTCAAAGAAATTAAGGCAATATACCAAAAGTACACAAATCCAGGTATGAAATACCAGGAGAGTTTTTACACTAAAATCAAAAACTAATTTGTTTTCATAGTAGTTTTGGGAAATTTACGCTTTCTTAGGGAAAATCCTGGTCACTCAGAGAATTTTAAAAAAAAATCCTAGCTAGATCATATTAAACATCTCATAAAATTTAAACATAACATTGGTAAAAATAATGATGAACATACATAGCACTGATATTAATGTCTGCATGATGTAGTTATTACTGAAAACTAAAAAGATGGCGAGGACATAGAAGATTTAAAAGTGGTATTGGTGCATTGAGTAAGCACAGACTGGCAATAGGTAATAAATAGTCCGAATAAATAGATCTGTTAATACATTATTGTCACTTGTAAAGATTACCTCCTTTTTTAATAGCTTCTAAGTCTGCCTTGCCAAATGTCGGAAGTAAAACTTCTTTCCTAATTGATAAGAAATTCCTAAGGTGTTTTAAGATGCAAATCACTGCATCAGATTATTTCAGAATATTTAAATTTTGGATTAAACGCACATTATAGGCTTACTTAAAGTCAAAAGAAATAATTCTCAATTTTTGACTTGTTATGAAATCAAATTAAAAAAGGTTTAGAAATCCAAGATAATATACTAATAATAAACCTAATAAGAGTAAAAATTTTATATGCAGTCTTCCTTCTTACATAATCATTCACTTGACTCACTTAATAATATGCAAAGATAATTTTTTAAAAAAGGTATTTTCAATAGCAAATGTCAACAGCATATTTGCTATTGAAAATACCTTTTATATATATATATATATATATAAAACCATGCATTGAATGACATTTGCTATTGAAAATACCTTTTATATATATATATATATAACCATGCATTGAATGACATTTGCTATTGAAAATACCTTTCATATATATATATATAACCATGCATTGAATGACATTTGCTATTGAAAATACCTTTTTTATATATATATATAACCATATTTCATATATAAAATATTTTTTTATATATGAAATTATAGGTCTAATTTAATTCATTAGATAATCTAAAATCACATTTGTATTTTATTTATGATGAATTCAAAATCAAATTTCTAGATAGATCAATGTCTTAAATGCTTCTAAAAAGCAGAAAAGATTATTCAAACAGTAAATGGTTTTGCTTAAACTATAAATATTTTTGCTTCAAAAGCCTCATCAACAGTGTACAATTCGTATACTTTATAATTTGTATGTTTTTTCTTTGGGGCACACGATCATACATAATACGAATACCCATTATTTTTAAAATTTACATAAGCACTAAGTTTAAATAAAAGTTTTCTTTTTAATCAAATAAATATATTTAGTTGAACTCTCCCCACACACTCTTAGCAATTTAAAATTAATGAAAGCTTTATAATAATTTTATGTTATAAAAAATATTTTATGACATCAATGTTAATGACAAAAATACCCACTCAGATGATAAATTATGAACCATAAGAATATAACATGAATGTTAATGTTAATTTCTATGGAAAATCTTGTTAAAGAAATAATTGTTCAGATAATAACATCCAAAACAAAGATTGCAATAATATTAAATTTTAAAAAAGGTGCTTTGAATAGCATGTCTTACTAATAGAGATTGCAATTATAATAAATAAAAAAAAAAATCAAAGCCCTTATGCTGTCTAATACTGGAGGTTTATAAAATGCTACAGCTACTAACTTTGAATCATAAAAAACTGGGAAGTTTGTGTCCTATGCCATTTCAAAGAATTCCAAATTGACTATAATTTCACTTCATTACGTATGATTCAGGTCATCAGCTATTTATAATGTGATTGTGAGGTAAACTATATTAATATTTAATTACATATTCTAATTTTTATGTTCTTTGGCTAATTTTATTTTGTAATTTTCTTATAATTCTGTGCTGAATGTCCTTAACAGGAAAAAGAAAGAAAAAAAAAAAAAAAAAAACTTTTATTTATCAAAGTACTTTTGAATATGATGAAAATAAAATTAATAATGAATGTTCATACAACTATGTGGATAAACTAGTAATGTATCATTTATTGATGTTAAATAAAATTAAATACTTACATTAATTGATTAAACATTAATTGAACATTCCAAAAAATTCTTACACATGTCTGCAGAAGATTAAGATAATTCCTATCAAATAAAAGTTAATAAGAAAAATTATGTTGAAAATCACTAGGATTTGAAATCTATGAATAATTTATGCCTCTTCCTCTTAAAGTTGTAAAGCATTTATTTATATACATTCTCAAAAAATGAAGCTTGAGGTTTCATGAACCCACAAGGCATTTATGCTATTTCCTCCACTTACAAGTGAATTAATTACACACAGTATCCACAAAAGTCTTAACCTATACTTTATTTCTGAAATCATTGGTTATATATTTATACTTCTAACTAAAAAAAAAAAAAAAATGGTTCAGTTCAAGGATATAGTTATTTATATTTTGACATTTTAATTTTAAAAAGATTAATTTTGAAAAAATGCAAAATATAACTTTTTATATGCTTTCCAAGTTACAATTATTTCTATATAGACTGTTGTGAAAAGAACTGATCAATATAGTTTCCCCCCCCCAAGATGATACGAAGTCTCAGAGTATTACATAATTTGTGTTCTAAGAAACACGAGCAAGCTTCAGTACTGGCACATAGTCAACTTATAAAATTATTTGCATAAATTGATAACAAAAATTTTTTTAGCTTGATGAATTTTTTCTACGATTATTAGGTCATGATTCTAAAGGAGGGAAACATTCTTCAGAAAATTAATAATATATAATATTCAATAATATGGGAAAAAATCAACCATTCTAATTTGTTTATTAACCAACTCCATAAGGTAAGTCAAAAATGATGTCAAATATCCTAAATTTTGGAATTAAATATCCCAGTCAGTTTAATTTTTGTCCTTGTACAGTCAAACATTTTTTTAAACGTTTTCATGATGAACATAAAATATTCCTAGATATAAGAACAGAAAAATGTATATAAAGTTAGATTTTGTAAATTTTCCAAAAAATATTTAAAAAAAAGTTTTTTAATTAAAATGCTTCAAAATGAATATTTGGGTCATTTAAAACATTTCTGTAAATGAAAGTACCGTAATTTCCCGAAGAAACGCCGCGGCGTTTACGTGTTTAAAACTTAAATTTTCAGCGGATGCGGCGTTTCTACCCATGCAGCGTTTAGGTGCACTAAAAATAAAATATTTCCTATGATGGTCATTGTACATAGTTTGGATGGCCTTGTCATTGTGCAGAGATTGGTGCTGTTCCCACACAAAAGACCACTCAGTTGCTTTTTGCGAACGTTATTTTGTTTACATTCTTTCCCTTGAACGGACCTACATGCCTTATTCACCCTAAACGAGATCTCAGAACAATAACATTCTTCCCCCTTTCAAATCAACATTCTCATCAGTTTGAATAGTCTCTCTCCTCTGCCATTCGATGAATCTTCCAGGACCCATCCTCTTTCCACCCCTGCCTTTTCTGCAATTTTTTTCAAAGGCGGACACAACTCCACCTGCCTCGCAATAACGAACTCTGACGTGTTTCCTCTTCAGCATGAATGGATTCTTCTTGGCATTCTGCCAAATACAGATCCCATCAGTTAGGGTACAAGTACTTGTTGGACAGTTTTTAATTAGGGAGCGGAAAATTTTTGAAAATGTCTCTAAACGGCAGAGAAGCTATACATTTCTTACCTTTAATTTATTTTTGAATTATAGTTTCATTTCATGCATTTTTCTTAACTGGTATGTCATATATCAGGACTTAGGCTGAGTTTTTGCATCTATACGGCCCACGACGATGTCACGCGCAATTTAATCTATTGCGGCGTTTACGCTGATGCGGCGTTTCTGTGTAATTTTAATTTTTTTCCCGCCATTTTTCTCGAGTGCGGCGTTTACGCTGATGCGGCCTTTCTTCCGGAAATTACGGTATATGTCTAAGATCAAAGGTAACTGAAGGGTAATGACTTTTATGGACATGGTTTATACATAATTAATACCGGATTTCATAAAATCAAGACTCTAGCTGGTCTTAGAACTACCTATTGTACATGTACAATAGGTATGTACAGAGTACAATTGTATGTACAGAGGGTGTTTACACATTTTTAGAACAATTTTGATAAAGCAAATGTTTTGGAATAAAAATTTCTGGCAACAGCTTAATACTTGAAATGAGAAATACCATCTGCTACTTTTATATTTTATTCTTCTTTCAAAATGTTGCAAATGAACAAGCTGTGAATTGAAAGATGTGTCTTTGCACTTTCCGAAAAGAAATATTTCTATTACATAATTAAAAAACATTGTGAAATGCATGGTATTAAAAATTTTAAGGGCAAAATAAGCAACATTATAAATCAGAAAGCAGAAAACAGTCAATCATTACCTCTAGATAGAAAGATGACTCAAACGAATACCTAAAAAGGAACATATATATCCTTGGCTTAGCATGTGGTCACAAGAAGACAGAGTTCAGAAAATGGTGCATGGTAACAGCAAGAAAAAGATTTTTAGAATAATAGTTGCTGACAAGATATATGAGGATAAATAACATTTTAAAAAATCTTAAGAACAGACTGTGATGATAAATGTCAATGATTGGACAGGATTCTGGGAATGTTTTATTTCTGACTTCATGACTGGTAATTTTTTTTGTTTTTATATGCACATAATAAAATGTGAAATAAACTTTTCTATTATAATATCAACTATATAATACAACTTCGGTGTAATGTCAGTTTTAAAGAAGAACAATAAAATAAAAGAAGCTAACGATGCTTAGTTTTACGGCATCTTGGTTATACATACTGTTTCTAATGTTTCTTAACTTAATCATCGATAGCAAGAAAAAAAATCAGCCTATGCAATATCAATTATAAAGTCTTTAAATACATTTGTAGCAACAATAAATAAAATAATACATTAAGATTTACAATTTAAAAAAGCTAAACAACATGACACTCGCTAATTTTTGACAAGGCATGTGGCTCAACACAGAGCACTCTGTAGAACCCTGTATGAAAACTATTCAGCAGGAGATAAGTAGAAATACGTTGTGACCTTTGGTGAAGTATGGGTTTACCTAACAAAAAAATGACTGCAACAAAAAAGATTATCGAAAAGAAAGACGAACAAAATGTATGAACCTGGTTCTGTAGGTGTAAGAAAGTTTCAGTAAGGGAGTTATGACTGTCACAATGAGAAATTAAAAAGAAGAAGCATATACAGTGTCTTACAGTGGGAAATTAAAAATACAAAGAGTGGAAAAGAAATTTAAAATCAACTTTTGAACAAAACCCTTTCTAAGCACAAAGACACCATGACATCAATACTGCATCATACAGTTAGGAAATAACGGAAGAATGACATCAATACCCCTGGGCATTTTATGAAAAGCCTTTCTATCATGGAAATCACAATGAAGACTTAACAGTCCAGAAAAAAGGTTACCAGATCTAACATTTCAAAAAATATATATAAAAATATTTTAAACATTAATTAAAGGGCCCAAAAATCATTCATAAAATGTGTAAAAAACCCTCTGTAAAATGACGCATACCACACTACTACAGATACATAAACAAAAAAGATTTATTAAAAGATACATAAAGTTCTTTGAACATTTCAGTTTTCCACGATATAAGTATCTTCGTTTATAGAAAATATTTCAATCTTTTTAAATTTCGAAAATCAGAAAAAGAAATTTATGTGCATGTGAGCAAGCATACACCCACACAAATAGGAAATATTAACAAATTTTATATTGTGCATAAAATTATGATTTCAATTAATACAAACTTCAGATAATTATTTACATACATTCCAACCATATCAAATCTTAAATAAGCAATGCATTCCCGTAAAGTTTATTATTAAAATTAATGTAAACTCAGAACTAGCATGATAATGCTATATAACAGCCACCTTTTATTTCCAGTTACTGTTGCATATTTGCAAGTTTTACTGCATCCTTAAATAAAAAAAAACTTTCTGTGAGTTGCACTTGAAAGCAAACAGATGTAATGATTTAAGATATTGTACTCCAATTTTGAATATGTATTGAATTTAGGAGGTTTATATAATAGTTGTACAGATTAAAAATAAAAAAAGTTTGATTTAATAGACAGCTTGCTCCTTTCCTTCGGTGGTATTTTCTGTACAACTATCATATAAACCTCCATTTCAAAATAATGTGCAGACAATATTGGTTGTGGATGGTTTATTCAGGCAGATTTATTCTGGATTAAAATGTTTGAAGTTTACTACAAAAAATGAATATAATATAAAAATCTAATTAAAATAATGAAAATCTTAAAATTATACAAATATACTTGCTGAAACAGCATCTGACCCAAATAAACAAAACCTGGATATTTGAAAAAAAACTGCAGCTTGCAAATGATACTTAGTTAACATATAGTATAGTACTACAGTCAAAAGTCGTTAATTCGGACACCCATAATCCGGAATGATCTATAATCCAGATCTCAAAGCTAAAAACTTTCTGCGCATGCACCGCGTTGGCACATGCGCACAGGCGTTTTACGCGTGCGCGTAAGACCTTGACTACTGCGCATATGCGTGTGTGCAAGTGCAGAATACGTTTTCGCCTGCGCGTTTAATGTGTAACGGATGGCGTAAGCTAAAATTATCTAATTATCTATTTCAGTTAATGTTAATGATTGCGTTGTTCCTTAATCTTCAAATTGGATCCCACTTATTATTTTTTGCAGACTGTAAGAGCAATTTTATAAAAGTAAACTTATTTTGGCAAATTGTCTAATTAGTTTTATCATTTACTTAGGCAAGAAAATGGTTCTATCAATACTTTTAAATCCTATCTAGTCTATAACCTTATTGAACAAGAACATCAAAAACTTAAATCTTTCACATTTGTAGTGGCCTTTTTTCAAATGACTTTTACTTGTATTTCGTTAAATGCCAACGTGCATGAATATTATATGATACAAAATCAAAAATAGCCAAAAATAATTTCTTCATGATTTTTAAATGGTTTCCTATGTAAATCAAAATCAAGAATGCTTTTTTAAAAATTTTATATATAATCTCTTCATAGGAAGGGTTAAAATGTTCATTTAATTATTAAAAATATATTTTGCTTTTTATAACTGTAAAATTAGATCATTTGAAAGTATATTTTTTTAATATTTATACATTACTTAAACTAAAATTATCATTATTTAATCAAGCATTTAAATAATCAAACAAATTTTTAAATGTATAATCATGCCTCGGTAATATTTTTTCAAAGCATTTATTTACTCTAGCCGTCAATAAAAAAAAAATTGCAGGAAGCATCTATTGTTTAACTGCAATTTTTTGATACTGTTATATTACCATAGCACATATTATTCACATGACTTCGTGAACTGGCATTTTTCAAATATTGCAATTTATCTTGGCATAGGATTTTAATTTATCTTTCAAATTAAAAATGTAGAAATCTTAAAGCAAGGTTTTATTTTTTGATAATTTGTATATCTTATTTTTTAATGGCATCTCACATAACCAAATTCAGAAATGTATATATGTGTGCATTGTATGTATGTATACAACATATATACCATATATACATACATTCATTACTATCATGCAATAAAAGATGTACATATCTAATATCACACGTGTCTTGGTATGGATTAATCACCTGTGCACTAACTAAGAATGAGTTAAATCAATTGATAAAATGCTGGATGATTTACAGCACTTTTTAATACTTGATTTTTCAGCTCACTACCAACAAAAGAAGAGTAATAATGCATAAGCATTTATGTTTCTAGCATTTTGCCCAGATTTTTTTTTTAAATTCTGTTATATATTTTCCCGTACAGAAAAGGCAGCTACATCATTAAAAATTCATTGTTTGAGGACAGAGGACTTCATTAACAATGCTGTACACACTAATAATATAAACAGAAGTTAAAAGAATGGTTTTGTCCACTTAAACAACACATTATACTTTATTGCAGTTTCACAGCACAGTTCCTTAAAAATGCAGTTTTAAGTACAAATAGCATGCTATGTTTCATATAGTAAATTTCTTCATAAGATAATGATTATCAGCACAACAGTTTTACGCTTATGTTCTCCATCATAATTCCACCCAGATGCTGGCCTTACTTCCACTTGTATATGTATTTTTGTCCTATTTTTGAGAAATCCAAAAATATGATAATAAAAATTAAACATTTACTTTTTCTAAAAGTTTAATTACATGGAAAAGTTTTCGATTTCTGAATTGCATATGAATTTTGCAATCTAATTTGCTTGAAGGCAACTAAAATTGTTTTTGCTTATATTTCTATTCAAGATTTAATATTTAACATTTTTGTTTTGAATTTTTTATGGCATCCAAAAAAAAGGGAGGGTATTCCTTAAAATTTGTTCCAAATGCAAGAATGCTTACAAAAATATTCTGTTTTGCAAGGAAATATTTTCTGCATTGCCCTGTGTTTACTTTAATTGCCTACTAATTAGATATGTAGAGCAGAAACCTTAAATGTTACTATTTGATAACACCAAACAGTGCCAGCAGCAAGAAATGCTCATCAAAGTATGATGAGAAAACAGTAAACTAAAGACAGAGCAAATGCCTAAGTCAATAATTCATTTTTATAATTGTCTTGGAAATGACAATTATAAAAATGAATTATTTACTCAACTTACGGTCAAGTATCATTCTGTGCATTCACTTGTTTCATTTAGTTGAACTTAACAAGTACAGTTTGCTAGAAAGTTTCCATGTCAGACATTTATAATCACATCTTCAGAATAAGAGACAATCCTATAAACTTTTTGGTACAAGAGGTCACAATATGTTAGATAGAAATCAAAACTTACACTATGAAATATGAAGATGGCAATGTTGTCGTACGAAATGGTTTACCCTTAAAGGTTTAATTCTAGTATCCGGTGCACACGGGATTTGGCTACTTTTGGCGACTTTATGATGAGAGCAAAAACGGGACATATACAATGAGTAGTAAACGGGTCATTCAAAGAATATATATAGTTATACATAGTATATACTATGCATATACACACATAGTATATAGACGTTCTTTAGATCATTTTTGGTGTTGGAGATAATTTTCAAAATTGCGCCAAGGCTGCACTGTATACTAGGATTTTACCCAGTTAAATACACAGATCTGTGTAAAATTTGTAAAAACATACTGTGTACCTGATATATTAAGTGAGCCCATTATTTAATGAAGATTTTATTATTAACCATATACTCATCCAAACTATACCTTTATTTTGTGTAAAAATTGTTGCAAACATAGAAGCTGCTAGAATACCACGAATTCGGCAATCAATCTTGCAAACTTTTAAAATTCAGAATTAAATCAAAGAGGACAGACACCATTTAAACCAGCACAATAAGACTGACAAAAGAAATCTGAAGGGAAAGTTAAGTAAAATTAGTGTTCTTCGTACCGGAGAGATTCTACGAAAACTGATTTTTTTGCCATTTCATAATGATTAATTCAATTCAATATAAACAATGATATATTTATTAATATTACTTTAATAAAACAAAGGCTGATCTTTGGAATATGGTAACTGGTAGTTTGGTGACATTTTGGAGGCGATAAAGGTTACTACCTAGGACTTAGGCAATAATGTAAGAAGCACTCAGTTCCGATTACACATTATTTTGTGTGAGGGAAATGAGAGATCATGAGATATGTCATGTGACATTAATGGACGAATTACAGTTGTTTAATCAGAAAAGGGGGAAAATCTGGAAATTTCGTACTTAGCTATATTCTGTGTTGTGTGAAACGTGACATTAATGGACGAATTATAGTTCTTTAATCGAAAAAGGGGGTTTAATTTGGAAAAGCTTCATTGTGTGTTGTGTGAAATAGTGTTGGATTGCATGGCGCTATGTAAAGTGAATTCTAAATTTTTAATGCGTTTATCTGATAATAATAATAAGTTGAGATTGTGTGAAAGGAAGGATATTACAGATAAGTTTGAATGGCGGTGCAAGAAATATGGTGAAAATGGACATTTTGTGAAAAGGAGTGTAAGGAAGGGTACGTGGTTTGCTGAAAGTAGTTTGATTATAGGTGAAATTTTATTAATTTCTTATTACTTGGTGAATAACTTCCAGTTGACTACTGGATTTAGGATTTAGAAATTAGCAGTAGTACTGCAGCGACGTAATGAAGATTCTGAAGAAGATTAGGTAAGTTAGTATTTTTAATCATTTGAGGATATTATTTTTATGCATTGTTCTTAAATGTACGGAGTAAATAAATTAAAATGGTATTATTTGAAAATTTTTATTAGCAATGATTTAGTTTAAATTAGGGTTGTAATCTAATTTTTATTAATTTAATGTAAGTGCTTATTTATATTTTAAGTAGTGTTTTTTAATTTAATTATATTTTAATTTAATGATTGTGATTTTGTGAGTTATATGTTTGTAGTATTTTGGAATATGTCCGAGTAGTATACATTGAGTATTTTCATGCATTTTTGTGAAATTTTTCTAATTTATGAGAAAAAAGCAGTGTACGTGGATATAGTGAAGAGTGTGGGCAATGCCATTTTTATGCAATTCTGGGATGTTTTTTAAGTAAAAATAAGTCGACGTGTACATGGTTTAGTGATATTTTAATTAAATGATAGTTATTTTGTGAATTTTATGTTTGTAGGAATTTGGTATACGTTTTAGTTGAAGTAAACGTGCATGGAAATAATTTAAATATTTGACACTAAGTATTTGTAATGTTTGCGGTATGAATTCGTTGGTGACGTTTATAATATAATAGATAATTTAGAGGGTAAAAGCTTTTGGATATTTTATTTATTTTATACGTGGAAATGTTCATATTTGGAAAGGTTATATACATTTTCGCGATAAGGTAATTTATGTTCTTTTTACCGGGTTTAAAGATTCAGAAAATTCTCATGCATTTTCGTGAAATTTTTCTAATTTATGAGAAAAAAGCAGTGTACATGGATATAGTGAAGAGTGTGCGCAATGCCATTTTTGTGCAATTCTGGGATGTTTTTTTAAGTAAAAATAAGTCGACGTGTACATGGTTTATGTGTATGTGTTATTGTGAAAACACGCAAGGAGTTTGCGATTGTGCACTTTTTCCCAATTTTGCAGTGAATATTTGTCATGATTAAGCAGTTTTGTTAGATAAAATTTCTAGTATAAGTGTAATTTGGCTAGTAGATTGTTGGAAGAAGTGTTCAGTAAATAAAAAGAAAAGAAACATATCTTTACTTCGTGAAGACAAAATGGCAGCGGAAAAAAAAAAAATAGAGGTTTGCTGTAGCAGAGTTGGTCGCCAAATTTTCGCCAAGTTACCATAATCCAAAGATCAACCAAAACAAATTTTTATTTACAATGATATATGTTCTTCTTACTTAAAGAAAAAATGTAAAAAGGAACACATTTTGTAAATTTTTGCCCAGTACTTTATAAAGCACTCTTAACACTTTCAGCAAATAAAACTCATGTGCATATTTTAATTACTGTTGGTTTTCAATAGCCCTTTTGTATGTTATGTGTCAAATAAGAGAGAAAGGAAAAATTGCTTTCCATAATAATCTTAAGCGAAAGTCTTTTAATGTCTAGAAATAATATCAGCAGGAGTAAATTACCGATAAATTTTCAGATTTTTACCAGTATACTTAAAAAACACTATGATTTAATTAGAAAGGAAAAAATTTTGTGTATTCTCCTGTTATCATGACTGGGTTAAAAAATGTATGTATGTCAGCATGCACATAGGGTGTATGTTATGTGCATATATAGGGTATGTGTATACACACTTGCATATATACACGAACATATATATCCATACATACATGCATACATTTCTGGTTTAAGTCATGACAACAGAAGAGGGCCAAATTTTTAATGTCACTAAATAACAGTAAATATGCAAATGATGCATTCCTTTTTCAATAAGAATTTTCTAACTATGTTAATAAATTATTTTCTTAACCTTTTATTCTTATCACATGCTTTTTATGCCTTGTAATGCTTTGTTAGATTCATACATAATTTATTTACCCTGCAATACTTCCAATGTTTCATCCATACATGACAAAATTGACTGTTTCAAAAAGGTTAAAATTCTCAACTTCCCCCCCCCTCCGCCACACAGAACATGACAAAAATCAAAGAGCTAGCAATGAAAAAATTACCTTAGGAGACAAAAGTTTTTATTACATTACTACTATGTGAAGATTAAACAATACATTAAGCATGAAAAGTGAATTTGAATGATTAATATGAAGATTTAATAGTCTTCTTTTAATCTGCAATTAACTTAAATTTTATATACAATTTTTTAAAAATCTGAAATCTCCCAGAAGTTAATTGAAACAAAATTTTAGTGGAAAAAATCGGGACCCAGTAGACAAACAAACACTGTAATTTTAAGTACGGAAATTTACAATATAGAAAATTTGCTATGTTACATTCTGATGTCTTAAAATATCATGATTTCATTTTCATCTATTATAAGAATTAATTAAAAATATATTTAAGAATGAACATTTTAGTAAATATGAATAAAAATACACAGTACATAGAAATAGAAGCCAATTAATATTATAAGAATGCCTTACCTCACTGTGTCCCATTGAAATCAATTGCTGAAAGGCTTGCTGTACAGTGAGATTCTGATTCAATCCATTTGAGCTAGGCAGCGCAGTACTCCAGTTATTTGTGGCTTGGCTACCACTGCTCTCACTAGCACTGCTGCTTGCACTGCTAAAATCATAAATACCTTCTCCTCCGTGAGGGTCAGAAGTAGCATATGGTTTCAAACTATTTCGAATTTCTTCCAGAGCTTTCTCACGGTATCCATCTCGCGTTGACTTCACAGAGCTTGATGTTCCAGTGCCATTTGGTGTGCCGTTTCCTGCCGGCACAGTACCATTAGTGCACTCTCCTTTCCTATGCAATGACTCAGCCCTTTTTACTGAAGTCGTTGAAGCAGAGTGCACTGCAGATGCCACTGAAACACCTAGCTCGGTGGTGACACGTGCACATGATACTGGTGTTCCCACATCTCTACGTACGTGACCCGCGTTATCGCGAATCATCGGTGGCATTGTGTTGTCAAGCAACAGAGGATGCACACTATTGACAGCATTCTGATTCGGTGCTTGGAACTTTGTTTTGGTACGATTATCCTCTTGATTGATCATATGTACAAATACTTAAGTTATTAATTATTCCTTTTCACTTTAGCCTTTATGTTACATCACTAAATACATTAATGATGCCCCAAAAAAGTGTATGACTAAAGTAAAAACTTTCAAGGGCTTTTTTTTACGCATGTTGAATTGTAAATATTGTACAGTTTAAGTATAACAGAAAATTATGCAAACTGATATGAAACATTTTCAACTACTCAGATTTCACAATCTTAATCCATCACAAGGCACAAAACATTTTGGCAGGAATTAAAATGATGGATCTTGGAGAAGAGATCTTCATTTCGCACTTTTACAGGAGGCAAAAGCAAAATCCACACTGCAGTTTTGGAGCATCTAAGTTGTAAATTCTTCCCCATATCATAGCCAAAATGTTAAAATGCAGCAGCTAAAAAGAAAGGGGGGAATATTAGATGTTTCCAAATTTAACATTACACAAAATTATTTTTTTTTGTTTTGTTTATTATAAGACTTTTAAATTTGACCTATTAACTAAAAAGCAAAATATTACAAGTGAGTTTACCAAATACATAAATATATGTTACCAGCCAAAACACACACTTTTAACAACAAAAATTCATTAACACCATAAATATGTGCATTCAATTTACATCACAAATAAGACATAATCATCAAAGACATTCAGCTTACCAGCATACAGAAACTGCATATTTAATACATAGAATAAAATGATGATTACAAAAAGAAAATAATTTAAAATATATCATGTAAAACAAATGCTGAAAATAAAATTCGAATTCATTTAAAAAATACTGAATAATAAAGCAAATAATGCTAACATCTAGCAAAAAATCGAGTCCACTAACAAAGTTTTCGTAAATACGAGAGATATTTAAATACCCCCGGACATTTAAGAGTCGCACAACAAAAATAATAACACACACGCAACGATGCAAGAATTCGTAAAAGTGCAACAATTAACAATGAAAAATTAATTTTTATCACCTGAACTGAAATGAAAACAACTAAAAAATCTGCCAACGTTAGATTGCTAATTATGAGGCCCTGATCCATTTACCGATACCTTTAAAATTTGTGCGATATAAAAAAAGGTGAAATAAAAGTAGAATTGAAAATAAATAAAAAATAATACAGGAAAATAATTTTCTTCAAAAATTTAATATTATATCAGAAACATATTTCGAGATAGACCTTGATAGATATCATAAAATGTCATCCAGCGTGTGGAATGTTGCTTAAATATGAGATCGCAACGATTGGTCACTTACCCCAAGTACAGCTCCTTCGTATTGAATTTTCAGATATCCAATAACAAAAAGCCATTTTAGATTTTAATTACAGGCAGCATTATTGTTTTGTCAAACTCTTATTCATTCATTTGGGTATATGGTTATCCTATGAAGTGTAAAAGGTAAGCGGCAGCTAATGAAGAAAATACGTCCGCTAGTTATTCTACCAATAACCACATACCACAGAATAAAAACAGCATTCCTTTGCCTGTTGCCATTCTGCTTTAAGTGACAAAAATGTTCTAACTATTCTCTGTATTGGTGACGTGATTTTAATATCGGCGTTCGTAAATAACCTTATAAAAACAATGCAAAGTTCCTCAAACAGAAATGTTTTCTTTCGTAAAATTCACAAGCAATAAGGTATATTCCAAAAAGGTTTGGAATCAGACAGAATATTTCTGCGACATTCAGCTTCTTTAAAATAAATTGCGGATAAATTTAGACTAGCTTGAATTTTACTTATTTGCTACTCGCCTTCGAATTGCAATATTTGCCTTTGAGGAAAGAGTGGCTCTGTGTCTGTAAAATCTACGTTCATTTTAGAATTAAATTTTGCTTACTTTAAGATAGTTTGTCAGCATTTGAAATGAAATAGCTCGAAATAAAAAATTGAAACTGAATATTTTTTTTTGTATTATTATTATTATTATTATTTTCTGTAAAAGTTTTACTCGGTGAAGAAAATATCTTGCATTTCTTCTACAGCATGGAAGGAAATAATGTGTAGAAAAAGAAATATTTTTTAGAATTTCCGTGTAAGAGATGATTCGTACATAGAAAAACATAATATTTGGTTTTACTTTCGTTTTGTCTGTTTAAGAATGGGAGTGTTCTCTAAGTATTTATTAAACCATAATTACTCACTTTTATTTTCGACTCATTAAAAGCAGAATTAATTTATAAAGTTGCCGTTCAAAGAGAATTCTATAAATATTAACTGTTTATAAGTGCCTTTCCCGTTTCTTCTGATTTCACTATGAAGAAAAACAGAGAAATCATGAAAGCATTTTTTTCTTATTTCTTGTGTACACATTTTTGCTTTCATGCAAAAGTGTATTAAAGCTGAAGCAGTCAGTTGAAAGAGAAGTTAAAACAAAAACATCAGAAGATTAGAAGCATAACATACTTTCGTAAGCATATGAGTAAGCAACAACGCTTAATTATTCAAACAAATAGCAAAGGCTCAATCCCGATAACAATGCCAGGGAGCGCCAAAATTAATGTTACAAAATTTTAGAATGAATTATTTTCTATACTCGGTAGATAAATAAACTCGGGGCACTGAATTTTCAAATGTCCCCGAATACTGAAAACCCTAGCTACGGCACTGAACATTAACAGAACTTTGCGCCTGAGAAACGCGTGAGAACATCCGCTAAGAGAAAAAGAGGCATCCCCGCTTTTTGAGATAAAATTGAATATCTATACCTTTATTGTATAAAGCAGCTTCTCAACCGGTGATACACAAGAGAAAAATAGGTAGTACGCGAAGAAACAAAGTATTTTGAAGGACTGAATCCAAAATTAAATACTTCCAACGTTGTTTTTAAGTTTTTTCTGTAACACTCGCAAATTTATGTGATCTGAGGTTTAAGGTCAATAGCCGCTCATAGTCTTTAGCAAAATAACACGTTTTTATTTTACAAATATCCTTTTAGCCATAAACATAATAAAAATTGTCATAAATAATGTTTTTAACAGGAGAAAGAGAAATGGATGTTGTATTTAATAGGAAACAAAAAATAATTTCCTATAAAGAGATAATGGCCTCTAATTAATTCTTTTAGAGTTGATCAATTTATTAGAATGTCTACAATTTATATCGCCAAAATTTTCGGGCTCATATTCCTCTATTTTCAATTAGAATAATTTTTAACGTCGATCTGCTGTCTCTCAAGAGCAGGTATTTTCTTTTCCTGTTGCTTTGTATTCCCTACTTTCTACGTGATTTGAGAATATTGTCGTTTGTTTTTGAAAAACTCGTGTGGATTTAAATTTTGTAAAAAGATAATGAAACAAACCTATATTTTTAAAATGCAAAAATGGCTAGCATTAACTAAGCTTCCTGTGATTCACAGCGGTTGGATCCATGACAAACTACTATCATTAAGAATATTGAAAAGAAAAGAAACTTTTTTATTTAAAATGTTATGAAAGTTATTTATCACTTGGGTTTACCTGGAACGGAGATAAAGTGGATCTACAACTTCAATGTGTTATTTGCTGTGAACTAGTATAATCCAATCAAAATATAAAACCATCGTTTCTTAAAAGACATCTTGAATTTAAGCGCGCCAATTTAAAGAAAAAATCTGAAAATATTTTAATGGGAAGTTATGGAAGTTAAAAAAAAAAAGTAGAAAAGTAAGGAAAGATATTGTTACTTCAAGTGAAAAAGCTTTAGAAGCTAACTACCTAATAAGCCTAAAATTTGCCAAGACGGAGAAGGCTTACGCTATTGGAGAAAATATTATATTATCAGCTAAAGATATCGATTTTAAACTTAGGGTTAAAATCCAGAATAATTTTTCTGAGCTTATTGTTGTTTCAAATGGGCTCAGACAGGGTGATGCACTGGCCTGATTGCTTTTTAACCTTGCCCTCCAAAAAATCATAAAAGACTCCAACATTAATACTCGTGGAACTATCTTTAACAAGTCTATTCAGATTTTTGCATTTGCTGACGACATCGACAAAATCCACGCACTCCCCAGTCACTTAGAGAGACTTTTACATCTTTAGAGGCTGCAACCAGCAAAATGCATCTAGCAATCAACCAAAATAAAACTAAATACATACCAGCAGCCCCTATTTTGAAATTGAGAATTACGAATTTGAAACTGTAAGCAAATTTAAATATTTAGGATCAGAAGTTAATACTCTCAATGATTTAATGCCTGAGATCTGTAGTAGAGATCCGTAAACAAGCTAACCGATGTTTTTTCGGTGTCAAAAAATACTAAGTCTAACTTCACTAGCAGAAAAATACTAAGTCTAACTTCACTAGCAGAAAAACGAAGATTTTAATTTACAAAAGCTTAATCAGACTCATTCCTACATATTCTGCTGAGACCTGGGCAATGACAGAAAAAGCTAAAAGTATCATTTCTGTCTTTGAAAGAAACATTTTGAGAAGTATTTTTGGTGGCATAAAATGTAACAATATCTGGAAAAGAAGAACTAAATCTAAGCTCTATAAATCTTTTAAAGAAATAGATATAGTAAAATATATAAGGATTCAGAGAATTAAATGGGCAGGACACCTGTGCAGAATGGATGAAAATCCAGTAACTAAAAAGATCTTCTTGGCCAGACCATTCGGCACCCGAAAAAGAGGAAGACCTAGACTTTGGCTTGACTGTTTGGAAACATGAAGAATTTTAAAAATAACTAATTGGATGTGCATGGCCAGGAATAGAAGAGCTTGGAATTCGATTCTGAAGAAAGCAAGGGCCCATCCTGGGCTGTCTGGCCATTGAAGAAGAAGAAGAAAGATATAGTTTTTATCACTATTCAACGAAAAAGCGGCTAATGAAATCAATAATATTCGTTATCAAATGATACAGTAAGAATTCATGAAATAGCAAAATCCATAAAACAGGCCTTTATAAAAAATAAAACACAATGTGTATTTTGCATTGCAGTTGAATAAAAGTACTGATATAACAAACTTTGTTCAGTCGTTAGTTTACATACGTTTCGAAGAAGAAAAACGAATAGCTGAAGAGTATTTATTTTGTGAATCTCTTCATGATAGAGCAACTGCAAATGAAATTTTCAAAGTAATTGACAATTTTATGCCTGAGAATGATATTTATTGGAATAAGTACATTGCCGTATACAGTGACGGAGCTCGGGCTTTAACAGAAAAATATTTCAGTGTTATTTCTCAAATAAATAAAGTCGCACTTGAAACTATATTTCATCACTGCTCTTTTCATCGTAAAGCTTTAGTAATAAAATAATTTCCGAAATCCTAAAAATGGTTTTGAATCAAACTGTGAAAATTGTAAATTTTATTAAAAGCCGAACTTTAAATTCAAGAATATTACGATGTTATGCAAGAGATGGTCAGTAAACATGAAACTCTATTAATACATTCCGAAGTAAGTTTCCGAAGAATATCCAGATGTAAAGTTTTTAATCGTCTTTCTGAACTTCGATCAGAAATTAAAATTTTCCTCTGTGATTCAAAATTTGAATTGCAAAAATGTTTATTTAGAGTATTATCGTTGGTGTGTTTAGCTTATTTAGCTGAAAATAACTTGAAGGCATTTCAATTTAAAGGCAAATAATTTTAAGGCAATTAGAAAGTGACTTGTGCTTTTTGGCAAGCCTTGGAAAAAGCTCTTACCTTTAATATTTTCAAATTAAGCTATTAAATTTTTACTGCCTTTTTGCATAACCTATTTTTCTGAACAAGTTTTTCTTCCATGTTATATTTGAAAAATAAATACAGAACAAAATTAAATGTTTATCCTAATTTACTGTTAAAACGAAGTGAAATAAACGCAGACATAAAGAAATTGATCTGTCTTAAACAGGTCCAAATTTCCCACTAAATTTTAGAATTAAAGTATTACAACTTAAATTTTGATAATTCAAATAGTAACCAATTTTTAATCTAATGATTTTTATCTGTGCTTATTTAACACAAATAGCCAAAAGGTTGTGCAAATGACAAAATATCTAATATTTCTAATAAGAAATTGAAGAATAATCATTGTAAAATGTAGCGGTGGTGCTAAATCTTTTCAATTTTTATTTAGATAATACGCGTTAATCAAAAGGTTGAAAACCGCTGGTATAAAGGAAACAAACGGTTTAGGAAATAAAATGAGTCAAGATTTCAAACGTGAAATGTTTTCTCGTCACATGAAATTAATTCTGTTAAAAGCCTCCAGCAAAATCATCAGGTCAATGCGCGTTTCTTGGACTCGAGGCAGATTCTTTTAGAATAGTCATTATAATTTGTGTCTATTATTTTTAAACTATGCAACTAATAACTTCAGCAATGGAAAACTTCTAATACTTTGTACCGGAATAATACTAAAATACAATTTTCTTTTTAACATTTCTATTTTTAGGAAGAATTTGAGTAAAGGTGCCTTAAAATTCAGTCTCATACTCCTTATTATACGTGTATTTATACCCGCTACTAAGACAGTTAGAATCGTAACTCCTAGTAGTAGTAAAAAAGAGCATCACAAGTTATACTAAAAAGCAAATCTTTATTTAGCTTTAAGAAAATGATCAATTTGAGTATGAAAAACAAAGCTGATGATTTCAGAAACAGTAAAAATAATTAATGAGATAAATATTTAAAACACCTACATATAACAGCATAACACAGTCTTGTTCTAAATCATTCAGGTTCATCCTTTTATGCCATGACTGCATTCTGCAGGAAAAGGTAGGAATGGCACCCAAGTTAGTCAGCTGGCCTTGCGAATTTTATACACTTTTGGAGAACATTGCATTAAGATTATGTATGCAAAAATATCAACTCTTCTAACATTTTTCAATTTTTATTGTTTTTTTTTTTCACTCGTTAATTCTTTGCCTTACAATCGAGCTCATGCCTGAGAAGAGTTGTTGAGAATCCACACAGCATAACATCTCTTTCACATCTTTCATATTTTTACAGTGCTCTGAAAATCAGTGTAAAAGGAAGTGAGGCTTTTAAAACAATATACACTTCTTAATAGCAAAAACATTTTTATTATCAGTTAATTAATAAAAATTATTTTTAGTCTTTTAAATTACAGGCATGCCTAACGCTCAGTCTGTGAAACTGTTATAAAGCAGCTCGTTATAGCATTACTGTTTCTTCATTTACTGTTTTAAGTTATTTTGTGTGTGTTAAATAACCGTTGTCTGAAATAGTTTTTCCAATAAATTATAACAAAGCATACGATGGCTACCTGCTTAAAGGAAGGAATGCATTCGTAGAAAATTTTCGAAAGTAAATTAACTCTTAATTACAATACAGTCTTAAAACATGACATCCGGAAAAGCATGAAAACACCCATATAGTCAGCTCTTTTTGCTGGATATGAATCCCGGTCAAAGTGTTCAATATGTTTATTCAATCGGTCCCTGGTAGGCATTATTTGAAATACAGAAAAAAATTATTCCAGTTTAAAATCTAATCTTTTTATGCGAAAATAAAAGTCCTATTATACTATCTTTGAGCTTGCAGCGCTAAATTACAAAACGGGAAATTTAAAGAATAAATTGTTTATATATGTTAGGTATTCTATGGGGAAGGATTCTAAGAAATTCCGAACTTAAGGGGGGGAGGTGAAAGCAGCAGCATAATGTTTGATAAAATATTCATGTTTTTGGAGTCGTTAAAGTTAGAAGCGTGAAAATAGGCATTTAGCTCTCATTCCTTCATTGCAATTCAACAAATATTCTGAGTTACTTATATAAGATTTTTTTACACTTTCATCAGTTAAGTTTCGCTGCTGTTGACCTAGAATTCGCTAGTACTGAAAACACGTTTACTTTTTCTAATTCACCTGAAGAACATAACGTTTTAAAACTCTTTCCTTAGATGACTGTAGACGATTATAAACATAAAAGTGCATTTTTAAATGTAATTTTAACGAAAATTTTGAAACGTAAAAAGCTATTTTCAATTAAGATCATGTTTCATTTTGCCAATAAAGTTAAATTAGGTTAACTAAAAAGGAGGAACTTCCCAGTCACCGTTCAGTTTTATTTGAACTACTGTTCTACATATTTATAGCTCTAACCATATTCCCCACCATTCTTTTCTATGCCATTCTGGTTCAGTGTTATATTTTGCAGATTTTCCAAGACTTTTCGATTTCATGTATATTTATACTCAGAACTGAACGTATATTTAGTTGGTTAGAGCCCAAGGGCCTGCGATAATGGTAAGTAGGTCAAGAAAATGCAGTTATAGAGTAGGGTATGAACATTTCAATGAAAAATGAACGGAGTTATACTTCTCTGTTGAAAAATATATGAAACCATTTTGTTTAATATATTAAGAAATTGTTTCGGGCGTTAAAGAGAATAACTAGAACGTTAAAGAGAATAACTAGAACGTTAAAGAGAATAACTAGAACGTTAAAGAGAATAACTAGAACGTTAAAGAGAATAACTTGAAAAAATATTACGAAATGAAAATTGACAAACAATTCTCATATCTTCAAAGTTAGCTGAGACAAGTTTACTGAAAAACAAATTGACAAGGCAAGTTTATTGAAAAAGTTCATTTTCAGCATTTTTCGTTCAAACAAGTTTTCTATGACGTTGGCAGTGAGGTAAAAGCCAATATTAATATTACTGAAAACATTATGAAGAAATCGCTGCTATTTTGTTTCGAGATGCGTAGTTTTTAAAAGAAGGCCTTTTATTAACTGTGGAATACATATGCCACCAGAGTTGATTCTTTCAAACAATTAGGCTACCATACCCTTAGAGAGGAAGAATTAGTTGCACATAGCCGCTCAGACGGTATAGCGGTTAGGGAAGCCTGGCTGAGATACCGAACGGCCCGTCCCCGAATCCTGGAAGAGGCATGGTTGTAAGTTTGTCTGCCGCTTCATAGGAAATAAAGGTGGCCGCCTATTCGGTGCCTCCACAATAAAATGGCCACCCCTTCTAGACTTAGGAGTGGCTAGTGCCGTTATAGTGGCTATAACGGCCCTTGGAGGGAAAAATTACTTGCACATAAGGAGGAATTTTGGAAGAAGAAATTAGAAAATGGCTTGTGCTCTTTGGCAAGCTTTGGAAAAAGCTTTTACATGTTTTTCATTAAGACATACGATAAGCACAGTTAATACCCTCAAGTAATAAATACCGAAAAAAAAAATATCTCAGAAAAGGCTGGCTGAGTAGCAGCGGATGAAACTGTAGTGTAGTTGGTAAAATTTTTTAATCTCTGATGCTTTTGAGACATGAACCAAAATATTCGGGCTCATCAGTGTGGCTGCACAATTCAGCAACAGAACTTCTGCATGAAATCTCTCAGATTCAACAACGTAATGAAAGTTGTAGAATTTATCCGAATTCGGTGTTTGTCACCCATCAATAGCTCCAAAAATTTCTGCACGCTGAATATTTTGTCAATTACAGCAATGTCGTCCATTTTTATTTGCTCAAGTGCTCTGAAGTTCTCACACATATTTTCAACTGAAAAATTTTATCTTAGAACTTTTAAAAATAAAAGCAGGTCAGTACCTGATATGTAGATTCAGAGTAGGTGGCGAATTTTGACTTCTTTATGGCTATATATTATCTTTTTAACACCCTTTGTAGTGTTCCTTCCTTTTATTATACTAAACTATGTATTGAGGAATCTAGTGAACTTAAGACCAAGAACAGAAACATAAACTCAAGAAGAGTTAATTACCCTTTATTTGCTCAAAATAAAGATTTACAGTTGGCCCCTTTCTCAGGGCGTACATCGAAGCTCCAACTTGGGCTTAGACTCAAAATGTAAGAAATAAGAAGAACTAACTAATGACTAACTAAAGAGATTTAGCCGAAGCTAACACAATTCTAAACTAGTTGGACCGTGATATTAAATTAGCCAGCAAAGCTATCAAAATGCACGTAATACGGCCAAGCGTAGAGAGACGTAGCCCAAAGGCAAACGTGCACTATTCAGGAAGCCCAATTCTCTATCTGGTGAAGTCAGTGGAACTTATATACTTTCTACTTCTCATTTGCAGTTAACGCGATTGTAAAAACTCTTTCTGATAAGGCATTGTAAGCTGAAGCTAGAAGAGATAGGAAAGGTGAACTAAGTTAAAATAGCTGTTATAAAATTAGAATATACGTTACATTTCTCCCCAACAGAACTTACGCACTCGAAGACAAAGGTCTTGTTGAGAGTTTTAAATTCTAGAAAACTTCCTAGCAATTCAAAATTTAACTTAACTCTTTATTGCTTATGTCAGTCTCATTATAGAAATCGAAGTTTAACTTCTTTTTCAGGCCAACTTAATAAATGATCTAAACCTAAGTTAAAACTGAGATAAATCAAATCATTTTTACAAAAATTCCTGCTTGACTTTAGGCTACCATTATCTGATATTACTTTAACTGAGGCCCCGTATTTTAAAATGTATTTATTTAAGAAGGAATCTGACACTAATTTTGCTGATGCTCGTTTAAGCGGAATTATTTCCACACATTTTGAAAAGTGACCAACTATAGTTAAGATATATCTATTCTTATTTAACCTTGCTCTAGGATAATGTACAAGCAAATCAGTGCCCACCAATTCATTGGGAAATGTGGTCTTATGTTATTTAAGTACCCGGCCCGGTTGTAATTAACGTCGTTAATTAATTGGCACATGGTGACATGACTTGACATGCGCCGTTAACACCCTGTGTAAATGCAGAAATAAACGGCTTCGTGGATCATTTTCAATGCTTTCCTAACACCTAGGTGACTCGAAATGGGTGAATTAAGCAGCTTTTTTAACATATTTAATCGTAGACTCGCTGGGATCACTGATCGGTACTCTTGATTCTCGTTAATTATTTTCGTATAAGATAGCAATTTATCAAAGACTTCATAGTGGGCTGCTCTGTTTCGAATTGCCGTTATGTCTAAATGCTCGAAAGTTCGGATATTCAAGATATGCATAAATATTTATGAATTCAAATCCGTCTTTTGTTCTTCAATTATTGTTTAACGGGACTCAATTTTATTTTCGAAGTTAGTATTAGTACAGTAGTTAGTGGTTTGAACAGTTCTGACTGTATTTCTCCCTTCGTCATCTTAATTCTTGATAGCGCATCCGCGAAAACTTTTTCTTCCCTGGCGTATGTTTTAGAAATAGATTAATCTCCTGTAGCTTTAACATGCAACGTATAAGCCAGGGTGAAAGATTTTTCGGCTGAGTAGACCGCTACCAGGATACTTTTAAAATAAACTCGGAATTTATGCACCACTACTAACACAGCGGGAGTTTCTCTTTCTGTCGCGGTGTAGTTCCCTTGAATTTGATTCAGCGTTTTATTGAAAAAGGCAATTGGCTACCCATTTTAGGAGAGGCGCCAACTACGAAATCCGAGGCGTCTGCTGCAATTTCTAAATTCTGGTCCTCTTCTGGGAACTTGAGAATTGAGCCTTAATTAATGTGTGCTTTAAATCTTTGAACGCAGTGTTCACTTCTGCGGTCCACGTGAATCTAGTTATTTTACGTTTGAGAACCAGCAAGTGTTCAGTTATCTTCGGAGTCTTTGATGAATTCACTATAATACGAGCACATGCCCCAAAAGGATGCTAATGTTTTGCCTGCATTATGAGGTGGTTAACCCTTGATGGCTAAGATTTCAGAATTATCGGTTTCGATTCCTTTTTTTTTTCGAGATTTTATACCCGAGATATCTAAGTTTCTTTGCCGCAAACTTGCATTTCTTAGGATTCAGCTTGAGTCCGGCTTCACTTAATAATGAAAAAACTTCTTTTAGGCGTTCAATATGTTTATCTATAGTTTCGTTAGTAGTTATTATATCGTCTAGATAAATGAATGTACTTTTGCCTAAGACGGGTTTTAATACGATATCCATGACCTTCTGAAATGTAGCCGGAGTTCCGCTTAAGCCAAACGGCATTCTCAAAAAGGCATACACGTCTGACTTCGTAATAAAAGCTGTTTTCTCGACATCCTCAGGTTTCACCGCAATTTGAAAATATCCTGACGTCAGGTCTAGCGTAGTCATATACTTAGTACATCGGATTTTTCTAATTAACTCACCAATTATCGGCAAAGTATACGTAGAATATTTCGTTATACTATTTAATTTACGGTAATTAAGACACAATAACACGCCGAATAAATACTAATTCAGAAGTCAAACAACAAAAATCAGCGTTATATTTACAAAATTTTCACAGGACTAGTTTCGATGGTTTTACCGAACCACCATCCTCAGCTGCAAAACTGCAAATGAACTAGATAGGAAATAATGATTAGATAAGATAAGAAAGCCTGGACAAGAATAAGCAAGTGGCGCCATCTGTTGGTGAAACCAGAACTAAAACATAATTTCTTTAAAGGCCGAAGGCAAATTTGGATTGGAATTAGGATCGTTAACTAGAACAGAAAGATTTTCATAAAAATCTTACCTAAAAATAAAGATCCAGAAAGCTTTGAAGAAATTCTAAACTTACCAAAACGTAAACAAGAAGCTTGGATCAAGGCTATGCAAGAAGAAATACATTCTCTAAAAGAAAATGAAACCTATACACTTACAGAATTACCACCAGGAAAACATGCAGTAGGCAGCAAATGGATGTTAAAGACAAAATATGATGAAACTGGTAAAAATATAAAATACAAAGCACGCTTAGTAGCCAAAGGATTTACTCAAAAATACGGCAGTGATTATGATGAAACATTTTCACCAGTAGTGAAACACACTACGATAAGAGTTTTCTTAGCATGGGCAGCGTATAATAATGCCAAGGTACATCAACTCGATGTTAAAACAACTTTTTTTGTATGGCAACTTAAATGAAGAAATATATATGGAACAACCCGAAGGATTCGTGTTTCCGGAAGAAAGACATAAAGTTTGTAAATTACAGAAGTCTATTTATAGTCTCAAACAAGCAGCTAGGTGCTGGAATGCAGAAATTGAAAATACATTGAAGAATCTTGGGTTCAGTCAAAGCAAAAGCAGATCCGTGTCTTTTCACAAAAGTGGTTCGTGATAAAAGAATTAATTTAATAGTGTACGCTGATGACATCCTAATAAGTTCTACAGAAGAAGGACTAATTCTTCAAACAATAAATGATTTAAAGAAACGTTACCAAATAATGCATCTTGGTGAAGCTAAATATTTCTTAGGCATGGAAATAAATCGCAAGCAAGATGGAAGTTATCTCTTATCACGGAAAAATAAAATAAATCAATTTGTCAAGCAATTTCAACTTGAAGAAGCGAAACCCGCTAGCACACCAATGGAAACAAACTATTATAACCTAAACAAGGAAGAAAATCTCTTAACTTCAAATGATAAATTTCGCCAAGCTATTGGAAGTCTTTTGTATATATTGTCTATCACAAGACCAGATATCACAGCTTCAACTCACATACTCAGCAGAAGGTGTAATAATCCACATCAAAAGGATTGGAATGCTGTTAAAAGAATCATTAGATACTTAAACACGACAAAGAATCTATCCTTACAAATTTCGTCGAGTGAAGAACCTAATATTACAGTTTATTCAGATGAAAATTGGGGACAAGATATTGAAGATAGAAAATCTATATCAGGAAGTGTTATTTTATTAGGAAAAAACTGTATTTCGTGGTTTTCAAGAAAACAAACTTGTGTTTCTTTATCCTCAGCAGAAGCTGAATATGTTGCACTATCGCAAGCTACGCAAGAACTATTATGGCTAGTAAAATTAACAAAAGATTTCAATCTACCCCAAACTCTACCGATAAAGGTATTTGAAGATAATCAGTCTACTATAAGACTTGTAGAATCTGAAAAATTCAGTTGGCGCACAAAACATATTGATACAAAAGTTCATCATATACGCGACTTGAATAACAAAAGAATAGTAAAACTTGCTTATCTTTCGACAGAGCAAATGGTTGCTGATATTATGACTAAACCAATTTCTAAAGCTAAATTTCAGTTTTGCAGAAATGAATAGCAATTGGTATGAGTTTCATTAGCAAAACAGTGGCAATGTTAGCATAAATTTAGGTATTTTGCATAATGAAACTCGAAAGGCATACGAAACGAACGTGCGCCAAGACATATATTGGCAAGAGAAAGTAAAGTTCGTGTGCAATGCAGTATATTTGATTTTCACCCTAGTTACTTGTACCTGGCCAAAGGTCTAATACAGTTAGTACTTTCTCTTTTCAGGTACGGTGTCGAAGTATGTTCGTGTTTCTTTTTTCTTATTGCCTAAAATAGGTAAGCCTGATATTTAGGACTGATGATGATTCTATGTAAGTTATTCTTTTCATTACTTCAGTGTTTTAATGTCCGTGAAGATTATTACTTTTTGTTATGCTTAAGTTAAGCAAAATTATTTTATTAAATAAAGATTTCGTAGTTAATCTCTTTTGACTTATGATTCTTTAATGAAAACTGTGCTTGAGGAAACTTACTCATTACGCCTTCAGTGCTAATGCACAACCAACATCAAGTTAGACAAATTGATGAAGACACTCGAAGAGAAAGAAAAATATTATATAAAAAGGAAATGGCTCTCTATCGAAAAAAGATTTAAAAGACAAAATATGAATATAAGATGGAGCACTTTTTGGATAATAAAGACTACTATGATTGCTACTTTCGACTGGCAACACGTAAATCTAGACCTTCTCAAATGATTATAAGAAAAGATGAGCAGAGTACTGATGAATTTTCTGATGTTATTAAGAGATTATTTTATGAAAAACTTTGATTGTGGAAATGCTGAGGATGGTAATGTTAAAGGTGAACTTTTAACATCTCCGAACTGTGGTGCTGATGATGTTTTGTTTTCTATAGATGAGATTCGTTATATTGTGGGAAAATTGAGAAATAAAAGTGCTCCTGAAATTGACTGTATACATGCTGTTATGGTTAAATGTTATTTAAAAATTTTGAGAAATTTTTCGTTTTACTTTATAATAAATGTTTTGGTTTGTCGATTTTTCCGGGAGTGTGGAAAATCTCAAGAGTAATATTCATTCCAAAGGGTGACCAGACAGTTAGACCTATTTGTTTATTGAAATTTTTGGGAAAAGTTATGGACAAATTGCTTACTAATAGGTTACATCATTTTTTCTGGAGAATAATTTTATTTCAAATAGACAGTTCGGTTTTGTTTCGGGAGGGTCAAAAAATGATACACTTTATGATTTAACAAATAGTATAGTTCAAAAGAAGAAAGATTTTCATGTGACAATTGTTTCTTTCGACGTTTCAAAGGCTTTTGATTCTGTTATATGGAATTCATAGCTCTCCACCCTTGAGAATTTTAAAATACCTAAAAATATTTTTGCAATTTTGTGTAATTATTTTAATAACAGAAAAATTATCTTTTCTTATGATGCTGATTTAAAAATTTTTAAAAATGTGTATAAAGGATGCCCTTCAGGGCTCGCCTAGTGCTCCGCTGCTCTGGAGCGCCGTTATTTTTAAGTTATTAAATGTTTCTCTTTCTGAATACGTAAATGTGATCTGCTATGCAGACGATATTTTATATGTAATATATGATGTATCTTTAGAAAAATTAGAACAGCGTTTTCAACTGGTGAATGATATTCTAAAGAATTGGGCCGAGGATGAGAAGTTGATTTTTAACTTGCAAAAAGACTTCATATATGTTTTTCCCTAAGGCCGGCAAAAATACTAGACCACCCAAACTAAGATTTTATGGTACCCTGTTGTAAAGAGTAGATCACATGAAATATTTAGGTGTAATTATAGATGATAAATTGAAGTTTGAACTCCATTTTAAAGAACTTCAGAAGAAATCTGATGCAATTTTATTATTTTATAAAAGAAATTTTCCAAAACAAATATTGATTACTAAAAGAAATATACTCAGAATGATTTATAATGCTGTTATCATACCTATAATAATGTATGGAATAAGTAGTTGGGGCTCTAGGGCGGCGGAACTCCAAAGAATAAGGAATAAGTTATTAACAATTCAGCGGCACTGGCTTCTGTCACTGACTAGGTGTTTCAAAACTACTCCATCCGAAATTCTCTGCATCTTGGCAGACACACCGCCTCTTTCTATATTTTATAGGTATTATTACGATAAATTTTTATTATCTACTAATAAGATTGATTTTATTCATTATGAGGAATTTTTTGCTTGTTGTATTGCTTTTTATAACTTGGATCCTTATTGTATACACCCTGCTAAAAGAGTTATTATTGATTATGAATTTTATTTTATTGAATTTGGTGAAATTGACATTTTTACAGAAGGTTCTGGAATTCGATGGTAAGGTAGGTTTTTCTTATGTTATATATTACTATGGCACTGAAATTTACAATGATAAAATTAAATTGGAAAATTTTAATTCAGTGTTCCAGCCAGAATTGACAGCTATTTTTTATGCTTTGAGATGGATAAAGGATAACTTACTTATACGTTATAAAATATCAATTTATAGTGATTGTCTGTCTGGTCTCCAGGCCGTAAAAAATTACGAATGTAAAAACTCATTAATTGTTGATATTAAATGTCTCTATGAAGAAATCATAGAAATATGTGAAATTTAAATGGGTTAAGTCCCATGTTGGGATTTTGGGTAACGAAAGGGCCTATGTGTTGGCCAAGGAGGCAGTTTTGGCCGAATCCGAGGAGTGTTCCATTGTTCAACCATCCAGAAGAATTCTTGCAAATAAAATAAAACAATTTTATAATGATATGTGGAAAAAGGATTGGAATGAGTCAGATAGAAAAAAGGATTACAGTTATAATTTGATCCTTACATATAATAAATGTATTTCATGCTGCCTGGATCTTAATCAAATTATCACAGGACATGGACGCTTCCCTGAGTACCTAAACATATTCGGTCTACAAGAAAATGAGTTATGTTATAATTGTGGAGTTCCGGGTTCAGTTAAACATTTTGTAAATGAATGTGATTTAACTTATGAAATAAGAAAAAAGTTTGGACATATTAATACACTTACTGTAAAAAACATTGAATTTGAATTTGCTAGGGAATTAATGAATTTTATTAATAATAATCGTGTTAATGTCGGAATTTTGATTTAACATGTGTTTAGTGTCTTCATGATAAAGCGTGGTCTGTATCTTGTGTTTTGTCCTTTCCTTTTGTTTAGTTAGTTATTAACCATTGATTCTATTTATTTTAATTATTATTATTTCTTCTCACTTTCATTTTGTGCCGTTAAGGTCCATTAGGTTATATCCCAATGGTCGTATTTTATTATTTTATTTATTTCTTTATATGTGTATTTTGTTACTCGAAGCCCCTTAACATTTTGCTGGTTTCCCGGAATTAATTTCATATTAATTTATACTTAAAATTATTTCGATTTTTTAATTTTGAAAACTTTTACTTGTTCTTTTTATTTTCTGCCTTTTTAAAGGGAACATGGCTGGGCTGCTGGATGTTCTCGTTTGTGGTTTTAACTTAACGCTCCCCTGGAAAAGTCATAAAATCACATCGATTAGGTGGATAGGGGGCTGCGCCTCTTTCTGTACCCCCTTGACCACCCTCGCTACGCCACTGTCTACACCCAGTTCTCTATATATCTTTTAGTTTTGGTAAGGTCTATATGCTACCACATACAAATACCAATTATATTATGCAGTTTTTTTTAAATATTTTATTGATGACTTTTTACAATGCTTTAAAAATAATAACACTAATTTATAATCAACTAATAAAATCTTACAAACATAACTATGATAAATTGCATACTTATTACGATCTTAAATTAATCAACAATTCAGCACATATATTTTCTGTCATTCTCAAAGATTTAAACTAAAACCGTACTGAGTAAAAGTGGCAAGGTGAAAAAGAAACTTACACTTGTATGAATATAAATGCACTAACATAAATGAATACGTTTACAGTAATATTCAAATGTAAAATGGCTATTAATAATGTATTTCACAAAATAACATATACACAATCATATAAATATGTTATTAAATATTCTTACATTCTTTTAAAAATAAATTTGGTAGTCAGATTTCTGTTCACAATATCCAGATAATCTAGCATTAGATTTAAACATGCAATTTATAATGAATTATAATCTCTGAAATTTTACACCTTAAATATCTGGTAAGAAAGACTGATAACTTACATGCAGTAGAAAAGTACCCAATTTTGCACATAAATTGTAAATCAGTCCTCTGAAAGACTGAAATAAACATTAACATTTTGCTTTGACAAACTACACGTTGTATAAATTTTTATTACATTCACAGCGTTTCTTCTTCATGAAATAATTTGTGATTATATTCATAGCCTTTCTTCTTTATTAATAAAGATAGCAAAATAAATTGTATTTGTGCAAATAGCTGCCTTATCTAGACAACAAGGTAGTATCCAAAACCTTAAAACACATAGAGAATCACATTGAAACTGAAGAAAAGTTCTACTACTGATTGAAATGTTCTACGATTTGGCTCAAGAACATAAATTCCAGATGAATAAAAATGAGTACATATTTATAACATTTAAATATATACAATTTTTTAAAAAATAGATGCAGTATTATAATCAATCACTGCAAACACTGGTATCTAACATAAGCATGGAAGTTTTGTAATTTCTTTTCCTCTACTTTTGTATTTGATTGTATCAAAATGATAATGAGTTTTTCCTAATTGAAACTGTTTATCGGACAAAATAGAGCTTTTAATTAACACCTATTTAGCTGCATCAGGTCAGTCATTCTTAAAAATACTTTTAGAAAGGCAGCCATGCCACTCAATGCATTAAAAATGTCCCCAGAATAATTCCCTTCCTTTAGGAGAAAATGGTATTTATCAAATTTGAATACTTTTATGATGCTATATTTTACATGGAAGTTCGCGTTTTTCCTTTTAACAGTAGAAACAACAGTCATCTTCTCTGACATACATATGGTACTTTAAGAAAAAGAAATGGCACACTCATGTGTCAAAGATAAATTGAAACTAGCAAATTAAATGGGGCCATTCCACATGTTTTCTTAATCTGTTCATTCAAGTTTACTTACTCCTGTGATAAGGAGAATGGTTTAAAAGGAATGAGAATGATTTTAAAATATGTCTACTCCATTGTGATAAATCATCTTAAGGAACTAATAAAAACTGGCTTTCAGGACTGCTTCCAATAGCTTTATAAAAAACAATAAAATAGCGTTTTTTGGAGAGAACGCCTCTTTGGAGAAATATCGTTTAACAAATAAAATTACCAGAATGCTTCAGAGCTATTTTATGTATGTTATATAATTATAACAAAAGAGTTAAAATGCACTGAAATTATTAAATTTTAGAATTTTTAAAATGATAAGAAAACTACCTTATTGTATAATGAATTTCGTAAAAGTGAAATGAAATAATCTAAGGCATGCAGGCTTATTCAGATGTACACATAAAATATATAATCCTCCCTCCCCCCCAAAAAAAAGCATAAATTTTTTCCTCATATTTCAAGATATTTTAAATACCTAAATTATAAAACATTAAGAATGATAACAAATAAGAATGAAAGAATGCAGGTTCTTCTGCAGTGAATTTATCCTAAACATACTATATTCTGAGCAAACATTTCCCTTCAGATATTTATATAGTAAATACACACATAAGTAGTTATTTACATCTACTACTTTTTAAGAACAAAAAAGTTTGCATAGACCTGGTACTTTCTATAAAGCAAAATGGAAACTGGTACTTTCTATAAAGCATCTTACATAAAGAATTCTGTTGTATTGAGAAATCTTATTAAGTTCTATTATTCATTAAAGTTCATTTTGACTATGGAAATATGAAAAGCGTCATAGATCAGAATTAAGAATGAGGCCAATTATAGTGTAGAAGACTCTTTTTTTTTCCCCTTTGGCAGGTACAGTTTTCAGTCTTACTCATATTTCATAGAATTGTGTATAATTTTGAATACATGCAAAGAAAGATTAGAAAAACACACAGAATGGTTCACAGCAAACATCCATGCTAAAATATGCTAAAATTAACATATATATCCACATTAAAACTAACATACATATAAATCCACTTTTAATTCAAAAACCTTAGTTAGAAATAAAATTATACATGACATAATTTTCTTTCCGGTCAAAACATACTGATTGTCATATCAGACATATTACTGATCGGAAGATTCTCTGAAATTGCATTCAAACCTCCTACCCCTCCAAATTAAAAAAAGGTTTTGGCTGAATAAAATATATGCCTCTCTGCATTAACTATCTACTGTCATAAAATTGAAGCTGCTTTAACATAAATATTAAGGATTAAAATTTTATCATGTTTAATGAAAATAAATGTTATAATTTTGGTGTATTTTGCGAAACTAGAAAAACAAATTTTCAATATCTGTATTCACAAATATAAGGTTAAAAACTGCATTTTAACATAAAACCACAGTCTAAAAATGCTTTTTTTGCAGCTCACATTTCTTCTCAGATGCCTAATTAAAAATTAAATAGATTACAGTATAAGCATTTGGTGCATTATAATTCTCAGTTCTGAAAGCATAAGAAATGGAACATACATTTGATTTCTTGGTGAGAATACAATTTTACAATGATCTCACAAAAATATATTTGCTTTAAAAGTATACAAAAGTATTACACAAAAGTTTATGATACAAAAAATTATTTTAAAAAACATATGAACTTTTCTCTTTTTTTGCTTTACTTTGCTGGAAATTTAACGGCAGTTTTGAAAGTTTAAAGCAATGTCCATAATAATATAAAATTCAAAACAAAACCAAAATGAAAATAGTAATTACAATAATGCTTGATTTTGATAATAAACTGGAACCATGATTGAAATCCCCATCAACAGGAACGTATTCAGTTTTTTCAAGCAACCAATGAAGTCCTCGTTCCCTGCTTTGTCTTCTAAGTTCTATTCCAACAGTATTTCTCGTTTTCATATTATACCAATTTAACCATTCTTTCTATTGGATGGGGAAAAAAATCCGCTGATTTAGAAATTACGTATATCCAGTCATGTACATTTTAATTTTTAGAGTATATCAATACATCCATAACTCATTTTATGTAGTAAACTTCTGATAACCAAATACCTCATAAAAATAAATAAAATCCAGAAAACTGCACGATAAATAGACAATAATTTTAACTATTTGTACCAAAATGAAACTGGTTCATGGCAAGCGGAGAGGAGAATCCTAAGTTTAAAATTCCATCAGTTTTCAGTATTACTTTATGTATACAAAATACACAGTCCAGTCACATAAATGTGACCACCAACTACTTTCGATGTCAACGTGAAATAATCAATCACAAAAGGCAGGTGGCAGCACACTGTCTATATAAAGGGTGTCGGAGAGAGTCAGAAAACATGAAGGTTACATAACTTACCTCATTACTTTCTTACCTATTTTTTCTTCTATACTACTGAATATATAGCATTAAATGCACATTATGCCATAACTCCCCACAATGCGAAATGGGTTACTTTCGGTTGGAATTCGGGCATCTGCAATGATCTGAATGATTCGGGCATCTGAATTCGGGCATCCAAAAAGTTTTTTTTTTTTATATATATAATTTATGTTCAGTGTTCTGTGAATTTGTGATGCTGAGTATATGTATAAAAAAGCCTTCGTTTTTATTTCTTTAAATTGTAAAACTTATTTTGATCTAATGTGCATAACATCTGGCCCTTTTACCCCTTGCTTGCCACAACTTTGTACTTGCTTTTCAGCGACTACTCATCATCTTCGTTCAATCAGCGCAGCGGCAGCAGATGTGGAGCGGAATTCATCGACTGACGACTTCTTCACAACTTATTCATCCTTCTATACCATATGGCCAGCTTATTTCATCGTCCACTCTACGATTATGCCTAATTGCCATGTTTCTTGCGTATAATTGCTGTGCTTATTACTTATCCTTCAGAAACTTTAATTCTACGACTCTTCCAGTTCTGAATTCCATTCATGCTTATGGTACATTTCAAGATCGAAAATCGTCAACAGTGGTTACTCTGGGATGGCGCAACCGCACGGGTGCCCGCTTATACGAACTGTGTTCGTCTGAGTCGTAGGATCTGTTATCCGAACAGAGATGCCAGTTTCTAGAACAAATGGACAAATCATGGGCCATGGGTGGAAAGGGACAAGTCGTGAGATTCATGTACCGAAAGCCATTCCCTAGCAGACATCTGCCAAGCCATCTGTTTGACCAAAACTCCCTGCCTTATGTCACTAAAAGAGATGAGTCGATTCGACAAATGAACTGTAGACTTGGCTGTATAATATCTACTGTAATATCTCGTTCCCTTTTACAGCCACATGACTAGGAACCCAGCAGTAAAGGATGTCATGCCCACGGCTTCTTAATTTAAGATTCAAACTAAGATTCAGATGTCAACAATGACGGGATTCTGTGCATTATAACATGATTCTAAAGATTTCAAAGCACTAAAGAAGTCTCTATACATTACAAACTTTCTCTGACGAAGCTTAGAAGTAAATGAAAGCGAATAATTATAGCATTTAATTCTGAGGTAAGGACTGAGCAGTTGGGTGCAGCGAAAAACGTTTTCTTGAAATTGATATTGCCCGAGTCATTCTATGGTTCCAAATGAGCTAGAACAAATTATGTTCAAATTTCAGCTCAAAATATTGACATCTTGAGGTTCCACACCTATTAGATCTTACTAACTGAGATTGATCTTGAGATCCTATTGATGAACCTGGCGACTTATCGCACAGGCGTAAAATAATAGCACAGAAGAAGGTTGATGAGATAAGGTCGCATACAAGTTCTTTGTCTAGCATGAAGGATTTCAGAATGCAATAGTGCCTATTTCAGTACATAGGTGAAATCCTGTTACAATGAGGTGCCTTTGTTAATGATTCCGGTTGCAGCCTCAACGGTCACTCCAAGGGACAAAGAGATAAAACAAGTCTTTTCATCAGAGTCAGAATGTGGACACTTTTGTTATGTACGAGTGAAGGAATCTTCTGCCCCCCACCTTTCCGTAGGTCACATAAATAGTTGTAATCAATACTACATAGAAGTATTTAGTCCTTTCTAGTACATCAAGAGATCTACGAATTATTTCTAAAGAAAGTTCTTCATACATGGAAAGTCACTATTATCATGGTGAGAAATGGGTTCCACGATTTTGTGCTGTCTTCATCACACTTTCACTCGAACCTTCCCCAAAATACGATCTAACTAGCCAAAAAATGAGCTCCAGTCAACAGAGATTTAGTTTTGATGAAGATGGCACTAGATATGGCACAGTGAACAACGTGGGCACACATACTGAAGGGGGGAGGTTTCATAGCAAAGGGAACACAAAATGCGTCATTACATTCTTTTAACATACTGGTGTTACATGGGATCAGTAATTATATCAGAAAGTAATATGTGTAGCTACAGCTCTCCTATTTATGGTATGTGGAGATAATGAGAGTCAATGCTAAGTGCACAATCAATAGCTTACCTTTGTCATTATTTGTCTCTGAAAGCGGATACAACCATCTTTAATAAATTTAAAGCAGAGACTTGATAGAGTTAATCTCATGATTACAACCATTTTCTTGACATAACGACCTATCTAAATTGACTTTTACTCATTTTTGTCAGCTATTTCACTCTGATGCACTGCCCAGAATTTAGTCTATTTACACAGTTCATGAGGTGAGCATATTTCTACTCTACGCTTAAAGAGATGGTTTCTTATATAGTTATTCTTAACTGATTGGTTTAACACAAGTATGGAACATTTACTATGCAACTGACATCTCCCAAAAAGTTCGGGTACATTGTAAAATATGATATATAGAAATAAGACTTTTTCATATCATGATGTTCTTTTTAAAAAATCTTCTGTCATTCAATACATTGTAATCTATAACAATTAATTTTCACTTTAGTAAAAGGAAAGATCAAACTTATAATTAAAGAAATAAATGATATACCTGCAATACCATCATCATCATCATCAACAACTATTATGTTTTATCCTCCATGTTAATTATTATTTAGAGCACATAACGAACCACAGTGGTACAGTTATAATTTATTGAAATTTAATTAATGAATGCATAAAATTATTCAATAATTTAAAAACTGTCAAGATAAAATAATTTTCCTAAAAATTTCAGAACACATACTTGTAAGGATTTATTTTTATTGTAAATAACCAATTTTATTTAATTTCACATTAGTTCCTATAAGCCTTCCTTTCTTTAATTGTCAATGCCAGAATATTTAAATTTGGTAGCGAGCGTGAAGGAATGCAAATTCTACCTTGTGGAGAAAAAGTTTAAATACTGACTTTTAGAAGGAAAGTTACAGCGAGTTAGGCTATTTCCATTACCTCTGTTGCGTGAGCTTGTACTCCCGAAGTTATTGCTGGTTTAAACATGGCATAACAGCATTTCCTTTGCTGCCACTAGTTTCGACGCGGTTTTAAGTAACAGGAATTATCTGAGCCTTGTAGCGAATTTCTACTACTTGTGAACATCTTCGAATTTTTAGTTCTGTGACTTCAATTACCGCCCAAGGGAGGCGTAGTGTGTTAGCGTCGAGTTGACGCATTGTAAATTTTAAAGAGTTTAATAAAGGGTACTTTTAACCCTTCTCCTGTGCAGTAACTACACATAAAATTGTCACTGAGAAGATAAGTAAGTAGACCCTACGTACTAATAGAATTTTCCTAAAATAAAGTATGTAATACAGGGTGTGAATCAGAAAATTCAAGACTGGTTCATTTCTGAGTAGGGGAGCGCTCGTGGACCGGTTCTGCAGGGTGGGGGAAGTAGTGGGGGGGTCTCAGGGAACGAACTAACGCTGCAGCAGTTGCCTCCGGAATCCTGGAGAGTGTGCATCGCTTGCAGCGTGAATGCGTGCCATTGACCTCGGTCGAAAAGTGGGAGAGGCGAGAATAGAGCAGCACTTGGAGCAACGTTATGCGATTAAGTTTTGCGTGCGACTGAACAAAACCGCCACGGAGACTATCGGTATGATTCAAGAGGCCTTTAAGGAAGAAGCCATGTCCCGTGCAATGGTTTTCATGAGGCCCAAACGTTTCAAAGATGGCCGCGGGAATGTTGAAGACGACGACCGCTCTGGGAGGCCATCATCAAGCCGAACAGATCAAAATGTGGAGAGAGTGCGGGAACTTTTAAACAATGACCGTCTTAGTACTAGATTAATTGCCGATAAACTGGGACTTAGTCAGAGTACGGTGTGGAGGATTGTGACGGAGAATTTGATGATGCGAAAAGTGTGTGCCAAACTGGTGCCAAAACTTTTGTCGGTGGATCATAAGAAACGGCGCATGACTGTTTGTCAGAAAATGCTCCAACGGTTGAAATGTTGATCCGAACCTTCCGGAGAAAGTGGTTACTGGTGATGAGACCTGGGTCTACGAGTACGATCCTGAGTCGAAGCGTCAAAGCTCAGAATGGCACACTGCTTCCTCGCCGAAGCCCAAGAAAGCTCGCATGAGCAAGTCGCGTGTGAAGTGCATGCTGATTGTTTTTTATGGTAAAGGAATGATTCACAAGGAGTTTATTGCTCGTGGACAGACTGCCATAGGTGACGTTTACGCTGGAGCGCTCTGCCGCTTGAGGGATGTATTCCGCCGCGTCCGCCCGGCGATCAAGGGCGATTAGATCCTCCACCACGACAACGCCCCGCCGAAGTTTTTATCAAGTTCAACGTGACAACACTGCCGCAGCCACCCTACAGCCCCGACTTGGCTCCAAGTGACGTTTTCCTCTTCCCCCGAATCAAGACAGGCCTAAAAGGGAAGCGATTCGACTCCATCGACGCCATCTAGCAGGCTTTGATGAGAGCCCTTGACAGCATGACGCCCGAGGCCTTCCAGAAGGGATAGGAACAGTGGAAGACGCGCTGGCAGCGCTGTGTTCATTCTGAAGGATCATATTTTGAAGAATTTTAGTCCGCTGTACTTAAATGTCCAATAAATTTCTAGTTCTGAGGTAAGTCTTGAAACTTTTGAATCACACCCTGTATATCAACAGTATGAAGTACTATTAACAAGTAATAACAGTTACAGTTACAGCCGGAAAAAAAGTATGATTAATGAAACTAATTTTCTAAAAATACCATCACACAAAAGACGAAAAATTACCTGTTTTTTATTAAGAAGTTGTAAATTAATCAGCTTTGGTTCAAACGGTACGAAAGATACAGGTTCAAATGTAAAGAATTTCTGGTCGTTAAAGTGATACTGAAAAAAAAAAAAAAAAGTTATATTACTAAAGAAAATATAGCGCATATTTCATGAAAAGATAAAAATGTGAAATATTAAGCAAATCAAAGGTATGCAATCTAATAACATACAGATATAATTACTAAATAATATTATATTATCAGCGAACAAAAGAAATACATTATTTAATTAATATTATAATATATCCACATAACATAGCAGTTTTGTAAGAAATTTTTACATAGCCAATATAAGTAACATCTAATAAATTTCTTATTAGGATTTGGATAATATGATTTTGGTAAAGCATTCTAAGGATATATGCCTATGAGAAGTTATGCCTTTGTGAAAGATATTCTAAGGGAATCTGAAGTTAATTTATGTTACATACAAGGAAAATCATGAAAACCTCATATAACCAGCTTGTTCTACTGCCAGAAGTAGAAAGCTGGGCAAGCTACCAGCGCTTTGCTCTTCAGCCAAAAAATCAGCTCAAACAATACAGCATATTTTATGTAGCATATTATTAATAAAATTTAAATCTGTATGCATATGATTTTGTTCCATCATGAGATGAAAGTATGACGATCAGTAATATTTTGGGCCTATCTGACCCAAAATGTTGATTTTGAGTATTTAAAGTTTTATATTATGAAAATATGAGAAGGCTAGTATAAAAAATTATGCATTTAAAATTATTTGTCAGATAAAAATGTTGCGAAGAAGACCGATGAATTTAACGATAATCCTTTTTCATAACAAAATGGTTGCCCTTTTCTCTCTTTTCAAAAGCATCATATATATATAACCTTGTTAATATCATCCAAAAAAACTGCCTTGCTATGTACTTTAATCCAATCCTCACAAGGAAAAAGAGAAATATTCTTAGGGAGAAGAGGAGGTAAAGAAGACCTTCTTCAGGTTACGATGTGCACTCATTAGTGACTACATATGAAAAAAAAAAAAAAAAAAAAAAAAAAAAAAAAAAAAAAAAGACATTTATTACTCAGGTGGACAAACTCACCAATTTCATTCATGAAGTATAGCCGCAAGTAAGCAATACATTTTCTGCCATTCTTCAAAATCATTCCCTTATGTTCTAGAGTGTTTCTTTCTATCTTTTATATAAGACTTTTATTTTTACAGAAAACACTTCAAACAGTTTGAAGCATTTAACTTTCTAGTGGACACATTCATAACATCCCTACACAATGTAATATTGAAATGGATTTAGTCTCATGTTAACTGTTTCTAGAAATTTACATGGATAAATTTTTAAAAATTAAGAAAGAAAATATTAATGTACAGTTTTATTTATTATTCCTTACAATCAGGGATGTCGGCAGACATTTTGTTACCGACTGCAATCTCTGTTACTAATAAATTCTGCCGCTCAGTATCTCGATAAATTCCAAACATTTTGTCACTCTTAATTTTTCCCATTTGGTGCGGCTGCGATGGTTTCAATGTCTTTGGTGCAGGCCCTGTTCACTATGCACAGCCATACCTCCGTTAATGAGCAATTTCTCAGTTCCCAAATGTTCAGTAGGTGATTCGAAGATAGTAGGAGTAGCAAACGTGTTCAGTAGGAGAACAAACACTCCCTGATAATGGAAAGAAACACTTTGGTCACCTAAGCACCCAATAATTGCAATTTAATTACAGTAAATTGTTACAGCAAAAAATCATCTTAGAATTTAATTATCTATCAGTGGAAAATGATATTACCCTCAAATGGATCTGCTGACTTTTTGCAATATAGAATGTCTGCCAACAACAAAAAATCTGGAACGTGCTGCAAACGTCATGAAATCAAAATTTTTTATTGAAATCTGCTTAACTTGTCATCCTATTTCCCCATCTAAGTATGATAAATTTAAGAATTTAACCATGTATATATTTTCTCTTTTTCTTTGTACATTGCTTAGTTAGATACTTGAAATATTTCAAAGCTTATAGGTTAATCAACAACTAATTTTCACCTTTTTCCTGGTATGATTGAAAAATAACGTTATAATAAAAACTACGTAGAAAGCAATTACAAAAAGATAGTTGTTGCATGTAAATAGTATGGCATGAAGATAAAATCATTAAATTTATGGAGTTTGGAGATTTACAGGGGTGCGAAAGTAGTGGAAACAGTTGTCATCCCTGGCAGCTAAAACAGCCCTTACCCTGTAAGGCATGGAGTCAAATTGGACTTGGGTGACAGAAACGGGCAACTCATTCCATGCTGCTTCAAGTCTATGCCACACTTGACCGTATTAGCTGGAAAGGGGTGGCGGACCAGTCTCTCAGCAATCCATGACGAAATGTTTTCAATGGGTGACAGATCTGGAGACCAGACAGGCCAGGGCAGCAATCGAATACCCTGTGTATCGAAGAAGGTCTGAACACGACGCGCAACATGTGGCTTGCAGTATCTTGTTGGAACATGGCGTGTAGGGGCTTCGAAGATAGGGCAGACCCATTAAATGTAAGATGTCAGAAATGTACCGATCTGCGTTCAAATTGCCATCGATCTGAACTAGAGATGTGTACCTATGAGATGCCCAAACCATCACACCAGGTGCAGGGCTCCTATGCCCATATCGAATGCAAGCAGGCGACGGGCGGTCTCCTCGGACACTCCAGGCACGTAGTACGGCCATCAGAATACTGCATATAGAACCGCGACTCATCTGAAAAGGCGATATTGTGCCACTCCTGTGCCAGCTTTGTCATTTGGCGTAAGAGAGATGCCGCTGTCTCTTTCTATGCTGCATTGTCACGGGAAGACGAAGTAATGGTTGCCGTGTTGATAGTCCACGCTGCTGTAAACGTCGACGCACCGTACGAGCTGATAGTGGGGCGTGCTCCAAACACGCCCATTTCTCGACTAATGATCTGCGATGTGGTCGTACGGGTTTTGCACGGCTGACGTCACAATATGTCTGTCCTCTCAGACGTTAGTCATGGGAGGGCGTTGAGATCCTGCATGCCGTTCAGTATGACTCTCAGCAACTCACTGATTCCATATACGCATGACAGTGGTTGGATCAGTGCAACGGGCAATATCAAGGAACAATTATCCACACTCTCAATTGGCAACGATCCTGCCTCTATCGAATTTCGACACTTGCTCGTAAGCATTTCCTCTTCTTATTCGAGGCATAACACGATATTTTGAGCAAACTCCAACCTTACAAAGCGCTTTCCGAATAAGTAATCTACTATACAACTTTTCTTTTATGCAGTGCTTCAGATATCACTTCTCCCTCCTGCGTCGTCTAAATGCATTGAAATACTAATCATTTGCATAGCTCAACTTCTTCCTTTCATGTAATTTTGACGTTCGACGGATAATTCCTTCCTTGTATTGCAATTTTAATGGCCAGCAGTGTACAAGTACCGACTTTCCAACAGAAATTCACTCTTTAAATTTATCCCAATTATATATTTGCTCTAACTATGTGATGATCTTCCTAACTGGAATCTACAGCATACATATATCTTATACATTAAGCAACATTAATATTTTAAGATATCATTTAAAATTGTATGATTAAATACTGCTTGAACAATTCTTCAACTACCTATGGCTCCAGTTCAAGAAATTAATTAGATAAGACAAGCTGTGACAATTTCTGTAATGATACCTTCTCGTAAAAAATACATGCGTATAAATCAGACCTTTGCGTAGAAAATTCCAATTATTATATTGTGCTTCCTCTTTCAAAACATTGGGTCTCTAATAAATAAAAATCTATCCTGGGGAGACAGAGTGAAAGCAAAAATATGTATCTTAAACCTCTAAGTTGTATTAAAGCATTTAGAAATCACACTGTTAGATTTTTCACATGCTTCTTATAGCACAACCAGAGGCCTCGGATACATAGCTAATGTAATAGGAGCTTGACTTTGTCTGTTACATGAACCCTCTGAAAGAAGTTATGTTATTCAAGTAAATATTAGTTCATGGCAGTCATTGCTTTCAAATTCTCTAAGGAATTTGATCATGCTTTGTGATATTTGAAATCTCTTTCACTAAAACACTGTCAGTAATCTTATATCATAGTCCAAGGATCCCAAACCTTTTTATATCTTCAACCACATTCTAGAATATCAGTGCGGCAGTGGGCACACTAATTTTTTGAAGAAAAATTTATAGGGCTGGTATAGTTAATAATATACATAATTATAAAAAGAAATCAAAAATATAATTTTAAGATGAAAAATTATTTATTGTATTATTATATAAAACAAATAACTACCAGATAATATAGACAAAAGTACAAACCCTTTGATATTCTTACAAGTCATTGGAGGAAAAAATATTTATAAAAATTGTAATTCTTACAGTTAATGTGATCTTTGGCATTGCATTCCATTGGCCACTGTTTCATAATTAGAAGTATGATAACATTCCTGCTCATAAACAATCATCAAGATGTTCAACTGTAAGCTGAAGATCTATAACTTGATTTTATGCTTTCATTGCTCAGAAAAATTATTCACACAAGTATGTGGAACTAAAATGGTTTTGTCTTGTATGATGCTCTTTTTAAGAATGAAAATCCATTTCTGTCAGCCTGAAGTTCTCATCTGATATACTGGATTTTAAGACAATGTCATTTTGAAGATTCAAAATGTCTTCTTTCATTCTTGTTTGAATAAACTCTGCAATGTATGCAGATATTTTGATTACATTTATTTGGTAAGTAAAAGGACTGATGAAAATGGTTATCATTCGTTCAGTAATATTAAACTGTTGAAATCGTTTTCCAAACTGGTCCTGCAGTAACTGAAGTTTGGTAACAAATGACGACAAGTCAATTTGAGCTTCGCCTATCATTTTTCTCATACTTGGGAAGTGCACAACTGACTGATACTCATAAAACCAGTTTATCTTTAAACGACTTAACAGACCATATCTTCTTTTCCCTACAGCTCCAAATTTAAATAATTGAATTTCTCAGTTATGTCTTCGAGAAATCTATATGTACCAGCCAATGGAAGTCAGCAAAATTTTATTTTTGTTTGGAAATGAAATGAAAATTTTTATTTTTTCAATTAAATTTCCAAATCTGGCAAAAAACTCTGCCTTTACTGAACCATCATACTTCAGTATACAGAAAGACATCAGGATCTTCAGGATTTTCTAGTAGAGCCTTGAAAAGGCAATGTTGCAAAGGAGCTGTTCAAATAAAGTTTACAACTTTTGTCAATATTTTCATGATGTGTCTGAAGAGCAACATTCTACCACAAAAAGCTTCCTGGTGGTTGATTCAGTGATATGACATAAAGTTTGGCAACTATTTGTCTTTCTTGCAGAGAGCAAAAATCAATATTACCAACCACTGCTGGTGATCCAACAGCTTAAGTAAAGGCATAGCTATTGACTGTTATTATTATTATACTGTATATATTGTTATTATATTGTATATGATGTTAACAGTTGTAGAGGTCCTCCCTTGTCTTTTCATGGGTAATATTCTCAAATGGTCTTCTTTTACAGTATAGTTACTAAATACCATTCCCACCATAACTACTAACTGTGCAGTATTTGATATACCCGCAGATTCGTCAAATCGTAATGAGAGCCAGTCACATATTTTCAAGTCATGGTATAACTGAGTTTTCATGCTTTTTGAAATGGCATATATTTTATTGTATCAGTGTTATCTGACAACTACAACTTGTGCAGCTTGCACAATTTTATCCTAATTAGTAAATCCCTAAAAAATGCTATCGGCAGCAACTGAAAGTACTTCTTTTAACAATTCACCATCCTAAAAAAGCTTTTGCTTCTTTGCGAGCATGCGCGAAATTTTGAAAGAAGCTGTAGTGGCATTTTGACATCTTACCATTGTATTAATGAAAACTGGCTGCTTTCTACAGATTTAAGTGAATATATCGTATGAAAAAATGATTTGAATTGTCTGAAAGTGACGTTCAACATTTCCTCCTTTGCCTTATACTTGAGTCACTCATTTGGTATTAAAATAACTAAGTACACTCTTTTGGGGAAAAAAAAAATCGAAGCATCAAGAAGGACTTTTGCGATCGTGAGAAATTTGGTATGCAAATAATCAAAGTTTCAAGGTAAATAAACAGGAATTGCGATCAAAGCGAGCATTTCTAGTGCGCAATTCCCAAAATGTAAAACCGGTAACAAAAGCGGACAATTTATCTTTTTTTGTAATTCCGTAAAGATGCAACTAAAGATCCCATTACGACGATATCGAAGACCTTACAGACAACTAAACGTCTTAGAACGTGGTCGCATTGCGTGAAGCTGAGTGGTCATACCGAGCAATAGACCGCCACCTGGCAGCATACAGACACTGCCGTGCAAAGATGTTGGCAGAAATAGTTGCTATAAGAAAATTGCCAACGAAATGAAGACTCTGGAAGCCCAAGGATAACAAATGCGAGGCAAGATAGGATGATTGTTCGCCAGGCAAGAACCGCCCCAACGGTATCATTGTCGACTATTTTAACGCATCTCACGGCGCTTGTCTGAGGCGGGGTTATGCTCACAGAGGCCTTTAAGACGTAAGCTAATAGACCCACGGCTACGAAATTTGGTACATAGGTGCATCTAGACAAGAGCCAGTGCACTTCGAAGCGATTTTTTCGAAATTCGAATTCGAATTTTTTAAATTTTATGTTTTGTGACGAAATCGCGTCATTTTGAGACATAATGGGCTATAGGAAAGCGAGATTTTACTCTACTCACTCCATTTTCACATCGTCACGAAACGTAAGCACTTAGCTATTTTACGAACTTAAAATAAATTTCGTGTTTCAATAAATCGATTAAATACGAATTTATTTAACAAAGGGAGCTTAACACCTTTTCAACGGGATTTTTCTGAAAAAGTTTATTTTTAAAAATGTACAGTTTATTTTTCTTTGATTTTTGGACACGTTAAACTTTCATCCTTGCGACTGCTTTTACAAAAAGAATTTTGGAAAAATGACAATATTTTGTATTTAAAAAAATTTTTTTTAAATGAAGCTTTCGAGTACACTTCTCACATCTCACATCCTTAAAAATGTGATTTTGGCAACAATTTTCCTGTCTTATTGTTGTTGATAGATTTTTGATGAAATAACATCATTTTGAATAGTTTCATTCTTTTAGTCATATGGGTTTGGCAACAATTTTTCATCGTATTTCTTATGTCACTGTTTTTAAGAGATTGGCATATTTGATTGTCATTTTTATACATATATATATTACATTTTTATTGATTTTTTTTTTACAAAGTTGTTCTGCAGAGTAAATTTCTGCTCTGAATTTTATGTTTTTTGAGTTGCTTTCATGTTATTTTTTTGCTTATTTCACTGTTTGTAAGACATTGAAAAGTTTTTCATGATTTTTTTTTCTTCAACGGAAAGTTGGTTAATTTTTTATGAGGATAATTAATATTTGTATTGAAAGGATTATGTTAATTTTATTAACAGTTAAATTTTAAGTTCCTTTCCTGTCAAATTCTTAACTTCAACCTTCTACTTCCGGCCAGAACGTAGTTTTGGAATTTGCTGAATATTTAATGAGGAGGAGCGGTATTTAAACCACGAAGTTACTTACTGAGTCAGAGTTGCTGATTTACGCGCGTCTGCCTTTTTAACCACGCTTTCTCTCAAAGCTGTTATTACGCACGGCCGTACTCAGGCCCTTGCTAAGCTTCGTAGTAAAATAAGTTAAGGGGCCAACTCAAATTGAACCTTGATAGCTTCGGCTATACTTCTTTAGTTAATCTTAGTTTTAGTTTAATTCTTAGTCTTTTTAGTTCAAGTCCAAGTGCGGGCTTTGCTTGTACACTCCCAGGTGGAGTTTTGTTAAATCTTATTGGAAAAATAAAGGGTTAGTTACACTTCTATCTTGTTGTTTCTCATCACCGAACGCAAGCGATTATTCGCTTATGAGTTCTTAGATTCCTCACTTCCAACTTTAACTTAGAATTCCAAAGTGAGGTACCCTACATTTGGCGCCCGAAACGTTTTCTTAACGGACCATGTCGTTAGAATCCGGGAAGTTTACGTTGACCCCTCCGACCTTTCAGGTCCCTACAACATCCACGAATTCAGTAGAAGGGTTTGGATTCCTCGTGGAAACGTTGCATGCATCTATGAAACCAACAGGAACTTTTGACGGCAAGGGTTCAGTCCTGACATTTTTGGAGCAATTGGACCTACATTTCACCTTACACCCTGTGAATCAGCTACAAAAGGTGATCATAGCTACTACAGCCTTAAAAGGTCAAGCCCTTATATAGTATAGGAAAGTTCTTGTTGGGGGACCCAGGATCTGAATCATATAACTGGGAAAATTTCAAGTCTGCATTACTAAAAGCATTTCCAGTTGTTAAAGATCGTGCGAAGCTTGAATCAGAATTGTATAGTAAATGCCAAGGCGGTTTCGAGGATTTGACGGAGTTCATTTTAAGAAAAGTTCATATTTTTAATCTTTTATACGGGAAAAAGCCCGATAAAGAAATTATCGAAATAATTCTACCGCGTCTTCTACCGTCAGCGCAAGACTTTTTCGAAGTACGTAATCCGCAAACATTAGAAGTCTATTTCAGCTGGCAGTGAAATTCCAAAGTAGAAGAAACTCGGAGAAAGCGCGTGCAAGTCAGTTTGGCCAGTACTCAAGATTTACTCTCGAAAAGAAACCACAAGTTCAGTACAAAGCGTATCGGCAGATGGAAAAAGTTCAAGAATAAGAGCGCAGAAAAATCTAAGGGCGGTGGATATAAAAATCAGCGAAAAGAGGGGGCAGGTAACCAGAATTTAAACGCAAACCGGTGATCGAGAAAGGGCAACGGTCACCGAGTGGGAAAGAAGACCCCTCAGAAATTTGCTTAAATACAGTGATGGTACAAAATCTAGCTATGCCGGAGGTACAGATTCTGGTAAATAATGTACCAACCACTGCACTCCTGGACACTATCGTAAGTTGAACAGTATAACAAAATATCCCACGTATCCGCTACCAATAATTGACGAAATAATTAGAAAAATTCGCTCGACTAAATTCATGACAACCCTAGACCTCACTTCGGGTTACTTCCAAATCGCTGTTAAGCCGGAGGCTGTCCAGAAGACCGCGTTCATAACAAAATCAGGCGTCTATGCCTTTTTAAGAATGCCCTTTGGTTTAAGCGGAGCGCCAGCTACGTTCCAAAAAGCTATGGACATAGTCTTGAAGCCAGTTTTAGGTAAAAGTACAATTATTTATCTTGACGATATCATAGTTATCATAGTTAAACGATATCTTGACGATATCATAGTTATCCAGCGAAACATTAGAGGAACATTTGGAAGAAGTTTTTGTCTTACTTAACGAGGCCGGTTTCAAAATAAATGCAACAAAATGCAAGTTCGCGGCAAAGGAATTGCGATACCTCGGGTACAAAATCTCTAATAAGGGCATAGAGACTGATGATTCAAAAATTAAGTCAATTAAAAGTTATCCTTCCCCAAATACGGTTAAGAAATTGTCTTCATTTTTGGGCTTATGTTCCTATTATAGAATGTTCATAAAGGACTTTGCGAAAATAGTTGAGCCTCTTCTAGTGCTAAAAAGAAAGAAAATAGATTTTCTTGGACAGCCGAGGCGAACACTGCGTTTGAACAGCTAAAGAATGCCCTAATCAATGCCCCAGTCCTTAAATTCCCAGAAGGCGAGCAAGGTCTAGAAATTTCAGCGGATGCATCCGATTATGCAGTTGGAGCGGTGCTCTCCCAAAATAGGAAACCTATAGCTTTTTTTTTTTCGAAAACCTTGAATGCTACTCAGAGGAATTATTCCGCTACTGAGCGAGAAACGCTCGCTGTGTTATTAGCAGTTCAGAAGTTTCGTGTCTACTTCGGAAGTTCACCGATAACGGTCTACTCAGATCATGCGGCAGTGGGTGGCTTGTGTTCAGGAAAAAATGTATCGCCTCGCTTGATACGGTGGACTTTAAAATTACAAGAGTTCAACTTAATCATAAAACACACTGCAGGAAAAGAAAACTTAGTTGCCGATGCCCTTTCGCGAATAAAAATTGATGAAGAGGGAAACACAATCAAGTGTGCTATGCTCACCTCAAGAGTAATTGAGTCCCGTGAAACAATAGTCGAAGAACTGAAAAAGGACCCGGAATTTAAAGATATTTACGCATACCTGGAAGTGCCTGAAAAATTTGAACATATAGATTTAACGGCTATTCACAATAGAGCACAGCATTATGAAATAATCGACAAATTATTATTTTATACAAAGGTAACGAATGAAAATCAGGAATACCGACCAGTAATCCCAGCGAGTCTACGTTTAAGTATCTTAGAGGAGTTGCACGACCTAACATCTGCCGGACATTTCGGAATACGAAAAACACTAAAGAGGGTACGCGAAGCGCTTTATTTTCCGCAGTTACAGAAAGTTGTTACGGAGTAGGTTAAGTCGTGCCATATGAGCCAATTAATAAACGATGTTAATTAAAGCCCAGCCGGGTATTTAAAAAACATAAAGACCACTTTTCCAAATGAAATAGTTGGCATAGATTTGCTCGGACCCTACCCTAGGACAAAAATAAATAAAAACAAATATCTTTTAACAATCGTTGACCATTTTTCAAAATGGGTAGAAATAGTCCCTCTTAAACGAGCTTCAGCTAAAATAGTCGCAGATTCGTTCTTAAATAACTATATATTAAAATACGGGGACCCACTAAAAGTAATATCAGATAACGGAAAACAGTTTGTTAGTAGTATATTTAAAAATTTGTGCACAGGACTTGGCATACGCCATCTAAAAATGGTACCATATAGACCGCAGTCAAATATAGCGGAACGCGTAAATAAGAATATTGTAAAAATTATCAGGGGATATGTGAAAAATTTTCATGACCGCTGGGACAGCTGTGTCAATGAGTTAGGTTTTGCCTTGAGAACCGCAAAGCACGATACTACGCAAAAGACCCCCGCGGAGTTATTTTTAGGAAGAAAAATCATAACGCCTTTGGATAAGCTGTTCTTTGTACAACAGAGACAAGAAGAATTCAAGTTAAAAGACATTCAAAAAATTATCGACGAAGCAATTAAAAGCTCTGATATAGCAATAAAAAAAATAAATATAAATAAAAAAAAATAAAAAATAAATAAACGAAAAATTTACTACGATAGAAATAGAAGGGAACTTGAATATAAAGTGGGACAGAAAGTTCTTAAGTTGAAATATTCGTTATCATCGGCACCAGAAAACAGAGTTGCGAAGTTTGAGCCCAGGTTTGAAGGGCCGTACATGGTGGAAAGAATAAGAGAAGCCACGTTTTATGTAAAGGCCGAAAATGGCCAACAACTGGTTGCAAATATCGATCAGTTAAAACCTTATTACAGTCGCACTGACTTTAAAATATTGCAGGATTTATTACAGGATCCTGGAAGTAAGGAGAGAAGCCCGCCAGCTCAGGAGCACAACTGGAGTCCCCCAACACAAAAAAGAAAGCTGAGCCAGCAAACTTCGACCAGAGAAACCCATTCCAGTAATGCTACAAGCGCACAGAAAAGGAGGAAGTTAGCACCGACAGATCAACGAGTCAGAACCGAAGATTCTGCAAAAACTCAAGTACCATCGACCACAAGAGGAGGCCTGCTGACATGGGTCCAGGAAAGGAGAGAATCCAACGACGAATGAAAACGAGATGTAAAGCACAGTTTCCAGCATCAACAACTACAAGGGAGGCCCAAGGAGGACCAGCATGGAGACCGAAAAGCCAGAAAAGACCTGTAGACACAACCGTGCCGGACCAACAAGTTAGAAGGGCCAAGAGAAGATTCAAAGACGAAGGACGGATATCCCCACCGGAGCAAAAAAGGAAATTGGCATTCCAGAATCCGCAACCCGCCCGCAAGAGTCCCAGATTCCTAGACAAGGGGGAAAAAAGGAAAAGAGTGGAATTAAACGGAGCGGAACATCAAAGCTCGAGAAGAAGATTGGCGGTCATCAGGTCCCCTACATTTGAACAGTTCTGTAACGTCAGGATGCAGGAATACAGAAAAAGATAAGTGAAAATTTCTTGGCTTATTTTTCTTTGAAGTTCAAATTATATCATCTTGTTATAAGTTGCTAAAGATGTTTAGAAAAGTTAAATCGCAGATAGCGAAAGTTTGATTGTAAATGTTCGTAATCATAGATTTTTATGTTAGTAATTTGGCGAGAAGCTACTAGAGTTAAATATTTTTTGTTAAGAACTCGCAAGTTGCGAGAAGTAAATTGTGAATAAGTTTAGTCGGAAGACTATTAGAATACTAAAATCTGTTAACGTAAAGTTAAGATTTCGTGTAAATATTGGTAAATTGTAATTAAAGCAACTATGCTTGTTGATGTAAAATGAATTCAAAAGTGATGTTTAAATATTTAAAAGTTCATGTTCATGTAGAAATGTTTAATCTTTGTGTCGAAATATCGTAAAGTTTGGGTGAAATAAAACTGTAGTATGAATGAAAGTGCATGAGAGCCAAATGATGAAATAAAAGCGTAAAGTTAGGATTTAAAAAAAAAAAAGCTTTGTAAAATGCATTACTAATGACATTTCCTTCCAGATATGGAAGGATCAAGACCTGACATAGTTATAACAGAATAAAGTGTCCATTCATGAAGATGTATGTCAAGATATATGTCCAGAAAGGATCAATTGCAAATTTTATTTTTCCTAGCTTTAGTCTAGCTTTTAGAATTGTTGTAAAGTTGGCCCTAAAAACGAAACTTTAAAGTCATTTAGTTAATTTAAAATTTGGAAGAGTGTAGTTAACGTAAGTTTTCAGACTTAACAAGTCTTAAATAAGGTCTTAAACAAAGTCTTAAACAAGGTCGTTTTGAGACCTTATTTTTCGAGTATTTAAAGTCTGGTCGGAAGCTATGTAAGGAATATGTTCATTTTATTAACAGTTAAATTTTAAGTTAAAGTTCCTTTCCTGTCAAATTCTTAACTCCAACTTACTACTTCCGGCCAGAACGTAGTTTTGGAATTTGCTGAATATTTAATGAGGAGGAGCGGTATTTAAACCACGAAGTTACTTACTGAGTCAGAGTTGCTGATTTACGCGCGTCTGCCTTTTTAACCACGAAGTTACTTACTGAGTCAGAGTTGCTGATTTACGCGCGTCTGCCTTTTTAACCACGCTTTCTCTCAAAGCTGTTATTACGCACGGCCGTACTCAGGCCCTTGCTAAGCTTCGTAGTAAAATAAGTTAAGGGGCCAACTCAAATTGAACCTTGACAGCTTCGGCTATACTTCTTTTAGTTAATCTTAGTTTTAGTTTAATTCTTAGTCTTTTTAGTTCAAGTCCAAGTGCGGGCTTTGCTTGTACACTCCCAGGCGGAGTTTTGTTAAATCTTATTGAAAAATAAAGGGTTAGTTACCCTTCTATCTTGTTGTTTCTTGTCACCTAACGCAAACGATTATTCGCTTATGAGTTCTTAGATTCCTCACTTCCAACTTTAACTTAGAATTCCAAAGTGAGGTACTCTACAGTATTAAGGGATATAGCTTATTTCATTATAATTTTTTTTCTCTTGAAAAGATAAAATATCATTAATTATACTTTGCTTTTCAGAATTTTTTGTATTCTTTTATGTTATTTATTGCTCATTTCACTGTTTTTAAGATATTGAAAAGTTTTGAGTGATTTTTTTAGGAAACAAAGTTCTTAATCTCCTTTATACCATTTGAGTTCTTAAGATTTTGCAAAGGGAAGTTGGTTAATTTATTTATTAGGATAATTAATATTTGTATTAAGGGATATTCCTTATTTCATTGTAATTTTGTTATACGTAATAACTTTTTTTTTATGAAGTTGTTCTGCAGAGTAAAATTCTACGCAGTTTTTAAATTTAAAGTTTGGTGTTCCCTTCAGTCATTTTTCCGGTACATTTAAAAGCCAGACGAAGGCTGGCAGCGAAGCTGCTAGTTATTTATTAAATGTAAAACATTTTACATAAAATTTTAGTACTCGGTAAAGGCCACACATAAAATTGTCCGTGAGCACATTTCTGCCCCAGACAAGGGGTTGGGGTCCCCTACCAAAGTCTAAAGCCCTTCCTATATAATCTTAACTTTCACAGGTACCACACATAACTGACGAAACTGAGATCACATTACACTACAAGTACCTGTGATGGCTGGTACATCCGAGGTCACATACAATATTACAAGAAGCAATGCACAAAAAGTTCAACAGTCAAATCAGTTTGAATGCTTTACTGTATCTGCAAACTAACTACTGGGTTGAAACATAAGTAATGGCCGTTTTTTTAATTTAAAAACTTTTATTTTAACAAAACAAAAAACAATAAATTATCAATAATATCCGAGTTTTTGGATTTTTTCCATAGACCCAAAATGTCGAACTATAGTCATTTGGCTACAACCCATTCGTTCAGCTAATTCTCGAGTGGTTTGACGCGCGTCTTCGTTGAAGTTGATTCAAACGCTCTTCATCAAACTTATTTGGTCGTCCGGAACGAGTAGCGTCTCTGAGGTCGAAATTTTCATTTCTGAATTTGAAAAACCAATTTCTTGCAGTTCGTTCAGGCACTGCACCTTCTCCATGCACTTCACAAATCTCTCGGGCAGCATTAGCGCCTCGATTAAAAGCAAAAGAGAAGAAAGTGTCGAAAATTCTTATTTTTGTCGAAAATGCTTATTTTGACACTCCATTTTAATTATCTGAAAAATAACGGTACTATTCTGTTTTGAGGACCTTAAAAAAAGTGCAGCGAAAATGTATGCGCAAAAGCGCCCAATCTAACAAAGCGCCCATTTAACAGAGCGCCAAATCTAGCGTACGCGCTGATTTCAGATTGCGTAAGTTTATATAATTCTATATTTCTTAGGACGCCATTGAAATATACTAGTTTAATTTTTAAATTCTTTTTTTCATTTTAAATTCTTTTTTTCATTTTAAATTCTTTTTTTGATATCTTATGGATTTAACAATTTGGGAATTGCCCATGACGGAAAGTCGGCAGTAGAATTTTTCGTCAAGTGCAGAATCACCCATTGCTTGAAGTGTTTTTAAGAATTGCACATACTCGGTATCCATGTGCACATGACCTATTTTCACTTAAAAAAAAATCCCAGAATTGCACAAAATTGGCACTGCTCCCAGAATTGCACAAAAATGGCATTTACTTAAACAGCTATTCCCTTGACTTTATGTATGTACACATCGACCTATTTTCACTTAAAAAGTAAAAGAAAATTGACAAAAATCCAATTGTTTTTACCCTTGTAAAAAGCGGCAAACAAATAAGTCGGCGATTCTGCACTTTACCGAGAATTTTTTCAAAGAAAAAGCCTCATTCGTTATAGAAAATTACGTTTGAACAACCAACGAGATTAAATTATGCTTTAGCGATAAGTCGGTAGCGAAATAGCGATGCAGGCATCCATTCAGTTACATTTAGTAATTTTTACATACATTTTACATTTACATTTTTCTGAAAAAATTGTCATTCATTTTTTTTCCTTACACAGTTGGTATAAAAAATTACGTTTCTTGTATTTTTGGAATATGAAGGCCTATTTTATTTTATTATTTCTTAAACTGGAGCTTTGGAACTATAATCAGTTACTAAGATTTAATCATCATGATTAATAATGATGACATTTAATCAGATTTAATCATGAAATCTTCTTGAGAAACACTATATATGCATAACGCTTACCCTTGTATGAGCTTTTACAACCATCATCATAGTTTCCAATCTTATTCCAAATTTCTGTTCTTCATAATAACCTGGTTCTAGAAATGAATAGAAGATATTAACATAGAATTATAATCAAGTAACTCAAAACAGATGGTAATTTTCTCCAAGATTTAATACTAAAAAAAATAAAGGATTTAATCTCATTGTACAATTTTCGCCATAATATTTCTGAAAGGAACATAGCAGATACAAGCATGCCATTTCTTTTTTGCTTTCAGTTAATTAATTATTCACAATTAATTCACTGTGTTAAAAAATGAAACTGAGATGCAATACATCTAGTTTCTTTTAAGGAAAATATGCACGCCATTAGAAGAATTCATAAGCTAAATTAATTTCTTTCAGTACAAAATTTACTTAAACAGCTACTCCCTCATTGAAGTGTCCAGTGTGTTTAGAGTACACAACTGTTAAACTTAACTACCAAATTTGTAAAAGGCATCTTATACGTTTCTGGATCTGCTAATTGTTATAATAAGGAAACCTCATTAAACGTTTATAGTGTTTCTGAGTTTTTTAGTAAATATAAAATATTTTTATAATAAATTTTTGCAATTATTTGAATCCATTTGATTATGTTTTTTTCTGTGTATTGAAGTTTTATATTGTTTTTACTTATATATTGATTTATTTTTTGTATTTTAGGCAAGAATTTTAGGATATTTTTTTTAGTGTAACTGAATTTATAGCTTTGTACATAGGAGCTAATTTCTCGTATAAAACTGTAGATTTAGTGATTCTGAATCTAACAACATTTAAACTGTGAAAATAGTTCAAGTGGAACCCACTTCCCTAACTGGATACAGCAGAAACTCCTCTGATGATAATTTTTGATGTCAACTTCGTAACTTTAAAGAAAACATTTCTGAAGGTCTAGAAGTGATTTTTTACCAAAACTTTTAGTCCAAGCAAAATGACATAAACATTCGTGTTTGAGCGGCATGTTCTCGCCCCCTCCCGAATTGCTCAAAAGTGCAATTCAAAGTGTTTGCTGAGTTAGTCTGCAAGTGATATTAGTAAACCGCAGTATTTTTTGTATATTAAGGAATTTATCTCTGCATTCTTCTTGAATTATTTTAGAGCTGTTATTTTTGTTGCGCATTGTTTTAATTGAAACAAACTGTCAAGTTTTTTTTCCTGTTCATCTGGAGTAACTATCTGGACCGAGTTTCACATATTTGTAGCTTGCAATAGTATATTACTCCAATGTACACTGTTTCCACAGAAGTCTATATGTGACTCTTACTTTCAAAATTGCTGGTAATTACAAAAATTGATTTAGATATTAAATTTCAAAATTTGGGATTTCTAACTACATTTTCAGCTTGCCTAGAGAGGTCAGCTGAAAAATAAATTAGAATAACTGAATTTTATCAACCCCCCTTTAAATATCATCTAATGATATTCTTCTGTTATTTACTGGTATGTAACATATTTTAACTTATATATATATTTTAATATTTGGTATGAATTAATTTTATATATTTATTTTTAAATATTTATTTAATAACTTAAAATTTAATGTTTGGTAAGAAATTTCACACAAATAATTTTTAACTTTTCAAATACTAAAGCTATACTATTAATATGATCGTCTAATTTTATTACTTTAAAAAATTCATTAAACTATGACAAATATCTTTAACTTTTAAGTTATGCAAATAATGTTAGAGTTAACTATGCGCCAATACTGAAATCCGCCATTGTTTTCTAGAACATAAATGCTATAATATTCTGTGTCTAAGACCTTACTTTTAAAATATATTATTTTGTCAATACGCCTAATGACAATCTGCATAGCAACCCACACAATTTAATCTGTTAACATCACAAACATTTCCAAAACTGAAATTTCATTTGCGTAAATGCAAGCATTTCTCTTCTCAATTATTTTATGACAAATGAAAATGATCTCAAAATTTTGAGTTAAATAACTTAGTCAATTTTTATCATATGGGACTCAAACTTTTTGTACTTTATTTTTTATAATGAGTAAAAATTTTTCCTAAATGTAACTATACAGTCCCTAGGTGTCACACAGATAGTTAAGACTTCATAATTTAAAAAAAAAATGCCAAAATATGAATATTTGCATCATTCAATATATTTTTATAACTAGAAGTGTATCTTTGATCAATGGCTGAATAAATAAAAGCTTCATATAGACACATTGTATATGAAATATCCATAAAACTATAAATGTAACAGCCTTTGAGATTTTAAGGCTTTCTGCCTTTAGGATTTTATTACAGATGCAATGTATAGAAGCCTTTATTTTATTTTATTCAAGAAGTATAGGCTGTCCTATAAATTCAGATACATTTTAAAAATGCAAAATCAGCAAAATTACGACTTAACACACAAAGGCATTCCTTTTGGGGGGTGGCGATATAATTAATTTTAGCTCAAATTTCATTGAAATATGCCATTAACAATGCAAAAATATTCTAAAAACTCCTTTAAAAGAAAATTTACAATGCATAGCTTATGAAGGAAATCCTACATAATACGTAAGTTAGGTTATTTGAATATGAGAAAGCACATGAAGATTATCAGCTTAAGAGAAGGGATGCCTTTGTGCAGAACTTTCTAAGAGAACTGGCTCATGCTCATATTTTATGCATAACGAAAGCTACAAAAACCATTCCTGTAAGCAGCCTGGGCCTGAACTTGAGTCAAACTCCCAGTATTGAGCAGTTTTAAAATTTTGACTACTGATGAGGCTATCGATATCTCATATGCTTGCAAGTGCAAATGAGTAAATACAATATACAGTAGACGCTCGTTTTTACGAACTCGTAGGGACTACGAAAACAGTTCGTTAAATCGAGAGTTCGTAATTTAGAAAGGCATCGGAAATTGTTAGTATTTCACATTTTAATGTTTTCGCGACAGGTTAGTGATACTTACTATTCCATGCTTTTATTTATGTATTAGGAATTATTTTTAATAGTATTACTACTTAATAAATGATATCCATTCTATTAAACAAACAAGAAATATAAAATATTTGTAAAACGTACCTTTATTAAGTCATTGAGCAACAAAATAATCACTTATCTTTGTCTGTTTTAAAACAACAGATTGTACAATGCAAGACTCCATCTTCTCTATATTTGTTAGCATTTCACAATTATCACTGGCCGCAAAAAATCGTCTAAGTTCTGACAAGTATGCAGCAGCTTGTTTTAAAGTCGGTCTTGGTGTTACTTCATTTTCTTCTTCTTCTTCTTCTTCTGGATCTGAAAGTCTCTCATTCTCGTTGATTATGCTGCTAATAATATCGTGATCCGATATTTCCTCCGTGCAGATGACATTAGAATCCACATTTAAAAAATCCTCGAATGAAAGTTCTGGCAACTGTGGATTTCTACGGCGAAGTTCATGCATGAGAACCTCATCTTCGTCATGAGATCTATTGTCATGGATTTCTTCAGTTACGTCTGTTTCTTTAATAAAACCTGCATGTCGAAAGGCTTTATAAATTGTTTCATCTAAAACATCATTCCATGCACTGATTGATAAATGTATTGCACCAAGAAGCAGCTTCATTACTGGCCCTTGTGTCTTCCCGAACCATCGCAAGGAGCTTTGTTGAAGGACATCTGGTATCGCGGCGTCCATTACGTGTGCTGCCAATGACACCCACCCACCGACGCCTCCGTTTGGAGTGGTGTCGAGCACGACAGGATTGGACTTTAACGGAATGGAATCAGGTCGTCTTCAGCGACGAATCTAGATTCAATTTGACCAGTGATGACAATCGTGTTCGTGTGGGGAGGCCTCGTGGTGAACGCCTCAATCCGGCCTTCGCTTTACAGCGACACACCGTTCCTAAGTTGGTGTGATAGTATGGGGTGCCATTGCTTACGATACACGGTCACCCCTAATATTGATCTATGGCACAATGACAGGCCAGTGGTACGTCCATGACATCCTTCAGCCACATGTGTTGCCTCTCATGGTAGGGCTCCCAAGAGCCTGCTTTCAACAAGACAGTGATCGGCCACACACAGAAAGGATCACACAAGACTGCCTCCACCACATTAACACTTTTACCTGGCCTGCTCGATTCCCAGATTTGTGACCAATCCAGCATATCTCGGATCATTTGGGACGGCAAGTTAGACAGCCTACGAGACTGGCCGAACTAGAAACGCGTTTACAGCAACTGTGGAAGGAGATGTCTCAGGACACCATACGGAACTTGTATGCCTCAATGCCCGCTCGTATCGCATCGTGCATTCGCGCTACAGGTGGTCCAACAGAATACTAAAACTTCCGTTCATGTGTATTTTTTTCAGCAATAAATGATCCTTTTTCTTTGATTTTGTAATCACTTACTATATCAAAGTAGTACTTACATATGTCGAATTTTGTTTCATTCTGACAACTCTTTATTGGTGCGCAAATTTTTATGGCAATGAGTGTATATGGCACATTATTTTAGGTGCGCCATTTTAACTTTTTAATAAATAAAAACATTTTAAGCTCTAATGATTAATTACAGAAACTTAAGTATTAACAGCTGTCTTTTCTTTATTCATATTATTTCATTTTCAGTGTATACTGGCAGGATTGATCTTAAATCAAATACCAGTACCTTCACTTTTTTGTTTTTTATGAAAAATTCAATGATATGGGACACAATCAATTGGAAACAAATACATTATTTATGTGATAAAACCTTTATTTTCTTTTTACAGATAGGCAATCAAAACTAGCAAAATTTTCCTAGAGAATATTTTAGGAGAAAGGATCTTAAAGATAATACTGTAATGAAATGAGAGATTACTTCTAAAGGGAAATGAAGAATTTTTGCATGAATAACTCACATAGATCTAATTAGACATATAAAATAGACATTATATGTGCTGCCAGTCAGATACTTTGGTAACGATTCTTGTATAACAAATGCAGTGAAGTAGCTAAAGGGAAGGCGGAGAGGGAAGTCTCCCTCCCAGCAGCACATTTTTAGGCGCCTCATATTTTGCATAAAACATTATTTCATAGGGATTAGTCAGGTGGATCGCCGAGGCGGGTGAAGATTAATTAGATTCTAAGTTGCCATATGGAACTCAATAAAGAAGAAGAACAGTTTTTAATTTTAATAAAGTATTACAAAAACCACCACGTGATTTCCACAGCTGCATACATTTGTTATAACTTTCTTATTCTGTCGAAACGTTTGAATGCAAATTGAGAATGTTAACTAATTTATGATCACAGTGATATTCACGAGGAAGAATTTCTCATTAAAAGAGAGGTATTTCAGAGTTTTATTTCCATTATTGCTAGGAACTTTTGAAACAGGAATGTGGAAGAGTAGTCCTTTTGAATATCTGCAGTTTATTCTAAAATACGATCTCAAGAACAAAGTTCCAAATATCATATTATTAGAGCAAACTTTCCTATCAATTACTGCAAATGTTACTAGCTGTGAGAAGTGTTTACTGCATAATCATATATGAACTAGTTTAGGGCTAGAAATGTATGCTTTGCATTTAAGAAATTTTACTGTTTACGTAATGGCAAGAGGAATCAAATATCCTCTACAATGAATGCTCTTGATGGTTTTAATAATATAATTTTAAAATGTTGCAATTAAAATTTTTCTTCAAAAATAAATAGAGTTTAAACTTGTTTCCCCATATGTTATTTTGACATTTTGTGTAATTATTTTTTGTATATCAACAGAATTCAGAGACTGCCTTGGGCAGCAAAAGTTCTGGTTAAGCCAGAGAACAAATGAAAATGTAGTCTGCGCTCAAGCTTTTACAAATCAAGAGAAAGAGAACTATTGTTGCTTCTGGGAGGTTTGCAGGATAAAAGTTATCATTCAGATTTATTCTATATATTCTGAATTGACTTAAGAACATATAACTGCAAGTATTATTCAGAACTGTAAATTCATATGAACGCTCTTTTAATTAATTAACCGCTCCCTGAAAATAATCTGGTGCAACATCATCTTGAAAGATGGCATGATAAGGAAGAAAGAAAATGAAAGTAATAAAAGAGTTTCAGTTATCAGCAATGATGTTAGCATAACTTAAAACAGAGCTATATATTTTGATAAAATGATTTCCTTGGATTTAAAAAGAAACTCCCTTTGGGATAAAAATCGTACTTTTAGAAAAATAATACGAAATTAAAATAATAATTTAGTATGCTTTAAAAATAATAAAGATTTAACAGTTTTATAATAAGGTAATATGCATGTAAAATTCAAGTTTATAAGCATTAATAATTCTTTATTTCATCTTGATTGTTCTAAGTTTCAGAATTATTTAATGAAAAATTACTTATATTAAGGTAATATGCATGTAAAATTCAAGTTTATAAGCATTAATAATTCTTTATTTCATCTTGATTGTTCCAAGTTTCAGAATTATTTAATGAAAAATTACTTATATTAAATATTATTTTTCCTTTAACACTTAATTAACTCATTCAAATAATACTGGTTTACTTATTTTATGTGTTTCTAAAATAAAGAACTCTCATTTTAATATTTTACAAGATAAATTCACACATAAACACAATCACTGTAAGCAAATTTCTAAACACAAATTAAATTTATACAAACCATTTGACATGAACATGCCAGGTTTCAGAGGAAAACCTGGCCTATCTCTAGCAGCAGTATTCCCAATTATAATAGGCCCTATTAAAAGAGAACAAATTTAATAATGAAAGAAATGAAACTCTAGATGTGCCAACCTACAAACTTAAAAATCAAAATTTTTTTAAAGAAACCAGGGGAAACAAAGCAGTTAAAAAATACATATGCAGAACAAAATATTTTTTATTTAAAATTGTGAGCATATATTAATCGTGTCTAATTGCTATCTGAAGATGCAGTCACTAATTTCTAAATGCTAGGAAACAAAACTTCTATTAATTGCATCTTTTAATTGAAAATAATACTTAAATACTTTTTGTACAATTGCCAAAAGTAGTAAGAGATTTTTCTAAGCAAAAATATCATAATTTTATACATACACTACAATTTTCATGCACACTTATTTTTCACAATAAAAGTTGCCTATAAGATTTTTTTAAATGCATATGTTTGCTGAAAAATATTAGTTTTTCCACTATGTCAAGGTGAAAACTGCAGTGACGAATGGCATGCATCAGAAAGAGTAGGAGTACTATATTTCCATGACAATATAATGTATCTAAGGTGTAACTTTGAAAAATATATCAATATTTTACATTTATTGCAAACACAACTAAAATGACCACAGATTGTTAAACTTTTCCTTAAAGCATATGAAATACAAACTGTTTAGTGATGGGAAAATGCAAACGGTAGGCTCGATTTTATTTTGTGCTAATTGGCTAACATATGCTAAACCTGGAATTCTTAAACCGTAGTCACTAAATTTGGGAATCACAGAAATTTTAGTAAAACTAAAGCATTTCTGGATGCACAATGACAGAAAATATATCCGAAACCAGATTGGCAACAACTTTACACAGATATCTCAAACGTTTATGACAATGAAAGAGCACTAGCACCAATTCACCAGTTATGATTAGTCACTGTCTCTCACTGACTACCATCGCAAAATAGAGATGGATGATCCAAAAAATTCTACTTATAATGCTGTATAACTATAGTAAACAAATTTTTAAAGTTAAATGTCATTGCATAATTCCATAGCTAGTTCTTTAAAAAATTTCATACATCCCCAAGTTCTTTCGATTAAATTTTTCAACTTATGCATTCTTAATTTGAGAACAACAGTTACTAGATAATTTCACAACTATCATTCAATATCCATTTAAATTTAATTTTAATAGTTTATAATAGTAATAAAAGAATAATGCTAGATTTAGAAGTCAAAAGAATAATGTTAGCTTTTACAGTTAAAGTGAAAAAAATAATGTTAGTTTTACAGTTAAAGTGAAAAGAATAATATTAGCTTGTATAGTTAATATGAATTTACTGTTCATCGTAAACATTGATTTCTATGATGAGTTTATTAAACTTTCAATTTAAAGTTTTATACAAAGTAAATTACTGCAATAAATTTATTCTACTAGTCATAAGGATATTGGATTATTATATTTGATTTTTAGAGCTAGATCTGATACGGTTGCAACACCAGTAAAAAATGATATTTCGACTGAGTTCAGGAAAACTGGAATATTTATTAAGAGATGATCATTTTTACAGTGATATGGTTACTACTCAGGTATTTTTAACGATTTTTTATGGTTACATTAATTGTAATTAATATAACCAATTAATTTTTATATAAAGAAATTATTACAATTTGAGCTGGTTACCTATGAGTAAAATTTTTCAAGAAACATTTTAGTCTCTTTACTGTCATCAAGTGGTGATGGCAAAACTGCTATACTTCCCAGTCAGTACTATTTTGAATCAGCATTCTTTACTCTTTGCCTGATTTACAGAAGAAAGATCTTTTCCGAGCTCTTTTCGCTGTACTACCTGTTTTTTTCACATAAATAGTTATTTTCTGCCTATGTACTTTTCTTTAAGGTAATTTTTGTTTTCCCTTTGTTTTACTTATGTCATTTGCTGCATTGTCTGAAATTCTTACTAGCATTCTTATTCAAGGAAATATTATAACTTACCAGCTTATAATTTTATAAATTTTTGTATTGTACACTTAGCGTGTTTACCCCTTTTTGTAATGTCGCTGAAAAATAAATAATGGATTGAAGGCTACATTTTTGCGCTGTCTGAAGAGAAATACTCTTATTCGATTATTAAAAAAATATGTGAAAAGCATAGTTTTAATATTTCTAAGTGACGTAATTGACACGAAAGGAAAGAAACGTCAAAATTTACATCTAACTGAGAAAAAAGCAAAAAATGCATAACGGACAAAGGTACGTACAAGGTAAATCTCATATTTTAAAATCTCTATTGCAAAATCTTTTAATATCTTTGCAGGAACTGTAAACAAAGTTATAAAATCTGATTTAAAGCTAATAAAAAATAAAAAAATAAAAATAATAAATAAAAAAAACATGATGTTTATGAACCTGACGCCGAAACATGTTTCTCAGCGTAAGACTATTTGCAGATTGCTGTATGAGAATTATTTGGCAAGTGAAAAATGGAAATATATAGTTAGAATTGATGAGGCTTGGATATACTTATCTGATTGCAATAGAAAAAGATCGATTTTCTACCGAAAAAGAGGAGAAAAAGACTTCATATGTTAGTTCAGAGAAAACAAGGAACGTTTTTCCAAAGGTTTTACGGTTATTACTGGATTCTCTTATAACGGAAAAATTTAAATAAGGAAAGTAGAAAAAAATGTCGAAGTTAATTCAGATTACTATCAGAAACATGTTTTAACACCTAGTTTTAAAGAAGAAATTCCATCTCTTTTCCCAAACAATCTTCACTGTGTCAAGTTCCCCAGGATAAGGCTCCAAGCTATACCTTTATATCTACTGTTAACCAGAGAACAGGGGCTCCATTACCTAGCTGACATGATGTCTGCCTTACACGGATTAAAGCCCCTGCCTCCAGAAGCTATTTATTATAACTAAGCAAAATAAGTTTACAGTGGCATACAAGGCCTTCAAGAACACAAGGACATAAGTAACATAGTCATTAATAGACCCTAAAGAAAGCATGTTACAAGTAGTACCTATAGCATTCAAACAATAAACTGAGTATACTTTCATAATTTGTATTGAAAATACGAAATAATTTCAAAACTGAGTCCAACTAATTTAAATAAAAGCTATGGTACAAACAAAATATAATACATCCATTACTGTATTATACACAATTAATTTCAGTTAGATTCACAATATCAAGAAGAACCATTCAATTTAGAAAAAAATGCATAAAGATAAACTAAGACAATAATAAACTGCCAAATAAAATTTCTTCATATGAATTCAGAATTAAGAACCAATAACTTTGATAACTGAACAATAGTATCATAAAATACACTGAACCTGAGATATTATTACAATACAAAACATAAACTTGGTTTAAAAACAAAACCACTCCAAGTAATATAAAAACTCTACATCAGGTTTGCTGGCAACGCAATAGAAATACAGTACAAGAATAAAGCCAACATAAAGATATGAAAAATTTCCAATTCAAAAACCACATTCATTCAAAAATAAATCAAACATTCAAAAATAAGTCAAAGAAAATTATTATAAAATACTGCCTTAAATGCACATTTTACAATATAGAATTCAAGTAAAACCAATAAAATTCACAAAAACAGGTCAACTATTCAATTCAGAAAAGTGCAAAAAGGTATACAAAATAATTATTCTAGATTAGATTTGCTGGCATCGCTAAGACAAATGCAATACTAGAAAAATGCCGACATAAAATTTTACAGAATTTCAAAATCAAATACAAAATGCATTCAAGATTAAAGTAAAGAAAATTAATATAAAATAACTATCATGAATGAAAATTTTTATAATAGAATGCACAATTAATGCCTATCAAATTCACCAAAGCGAATCAATTCAACTACAAAAGAATGCATTAAAAATGCAAAATAATTAAAATTGTCACAAAAATTTTCTGTTAAATTTAATTAACAATTGCAAAACTGAACAAAATAATCATGATATATATATGATTAAGAACGATTTCATACAACAAATACTATGTGCGTCACAAATAAAACCGACTATTTGTACAATATAAGAAAGTAATAGGCTACAAGTAACCGTTACAATTTATAAGAGCATAGATACATTCAATGTCAGATACGTCTATTCTACGTAAAACCATTTCTAATTTTAAATCAGTAACATAAGTAGTGGAAACAACAAAACTGAACAATAATAAGCATCAAACACAAAAAGTTAAACAATTACCAATATGCAGTAAAAATTTAACAATCGCTGAAAGTCAATTACTCACTCCCAATAGAGATGATCTGAGAGAATTATTTACAGAAAAATTTAATTCCTGACAGAAAAGCATAATTTCTTACTCTCACTAGAGTTTTTTAATATCAATTCAGCCCATTTTGGCCTGTGTTTTTTAGTAAATGGACAGTGAAAGATAAAGTGTTCAGGGTCTCCCAACTCCCCGCAAGAACAAAGCTCAGTCGTACGTAGTCCAAATCGAAAGAGATATGTATTAAAAGGTCCATGACCAGTGAAAAATTGAGTATAAAAATTCGATGTGCTTCTTTGACTGAGTGAAACTTTTGGAAAGAAAGAGAAGACTCGTCTTCCTGTGGAGTCATTAGTCCATCTTTCCTGCCATTTCACAAGCAGTGCATTTAAAGTTTTGCTCTTCAAGTGTGAAAAAGGCAATTTCATTGGATTTTCAATTTCGTTGATATCATTAGCAGCCCTTTTAGCTAAAGTATCTGCTTCTTCGTTACCCAGTATGCCAACATGAGCTGGCACCCAGGTAAGAAGTGGTCTTTCAGATGAATTAAATCTTAGCAATTTCTCTTGAATAACTTGTACAATCGGATTTCTATTCGTAATGTCTAAGATAGCCTGCAGACTAGATAATGAATCACTGAAAATCTTAGTCTTGCCCGATAGATTTCTTTTAACATAAGTGAGAGCAGCGTTTATCGCTAAAAGTTCTGCCTGAAAAACAGTATTTCTGACATCAAGCCTTCGAGTCCATGTATATACCTTTTGAGTATTGTTAAATACACAAAATGCGCAACTTGTTCCACGTTCAGTTTTAGAACCATCTGTAAATAGAGCAATGTCATTGGCTACTGGAGCCGTATAGTATAAATTGACTGCAGATTTGAGTTTTAAAGAGGCAGGATGGCCAAGATTAGATGGAACCCGTAGTTCATAATCATTTACTAAGTGATGTTGATTCCATAAATCTCCATTCAATCGTAATCGTAGGATCCGTCCTAAGAAAGAGTCTCTTTGAGCCTGCAGATCTAATGGAGGTATACCCGCCAAAATCTGCAGTGAGGCTGTCAAGGTTGTTCTATAACCTTTGGAAATAAGTAATAGCTGATTCCTCTGTATTGAATTCAGTAAGCCACTCATAGTTTTGTTCATATCAGAACCCCAAATGGAGACTCCGTACAAAAGAACTCTTTCAGTGATTGTTTTATACCACAGCCGCAAGATTTTTGGGGAAGTACCAAAATTAAGGCCCATAGTCTTTGTCATGCCATTCGTAAGAACGGCACATATCTGTTTAAGATGTTTCACATGTGGAAACCAAGACAGCGTATTGCTGATAACAAAGCCTAAATATTTCAAGGTGTTTGCACATTTTATGGGCTTTCCATGGATTTTTATAGACGGATTTCGACGCATTTTTCTTTTCCTACCGATAAACAACATAGTAGTTTTTTCTTCGGAAATTCTTAATTTATGCATGTCTGCCCACTCTACAAACTTATTAATCGCTTGTTGAGCTCTTACTTCAATGTCCTTTACGCCTGAGATAATTAACAGAAAATCATCGGCATAAGCTTGCAGAGTTACTTGTTCAGTATTTTCAAACATACCAAAGGCCGTATTAGCGACTAAGTTCCACAGGGTTGGTCCTAAACAGGAACCCTGTGGACAGCCTCTTTGCAAATCCTTTATTAAAATTTCATTATCCAGGGTTAATTGAATTTTGCGTTGTTCCAAATAATTTCGAATTAAATTCAAAATTTTTACAGGGCAGTTTGCGCTATCCAATGCATCAATTATGTCAGGCCACCAGACCGTGTTAAATGCACCACGTATATCAATGGAGATGATTAACGTGTGCCTGTTACCATCCCTGTTGCCTTTTACTGTGTTTAGCAGATTAAAAACAGCCATTTCAGTTGAAACCCCCTTTTTAAATCCAAATTGAAAGTCGCTGATCACTTTATTTTCAATCAGAAAATAATTTAGTCTGTTCAATATTAATTTTTCAAAGAGTTTATTTAAAGAAGAAAGAAGACACACTGGTCTATAAGAAGACAAAATAGCAGGATCTTTACCTTTTTTGCCAAATAAAACTATTTCGGCAATTTTTATCTGCCGTGGAAATAAAGCCAATTTCCAACATGCTCGATTTAAAGATAACAACAATTGGGGGAATTCTTTGAAAAGTATCTTTATGATAATATTATCAAGACCGTCTGGTCCGAGGGCCTTCTTAGACGGTAGAGAACGAATTGTATTTTCTAACTCCTCAAGCTCCAGGAGGGCAGAGTCACTTAAAGTAGAATTCCAAGTTTGATTTTTAAATTTTTCTCGCATTACTTTATGTAAATCCATATCGTCAATCTCCAAATCCAATGGAAATAACTCATCTAAATTTTTTTTTTTATATTTTTCTCCCAGAGAAGTACAGTCCGGAGCTACCTCTACTGGCAGCTGAAGAGGTCGAAATACTCTGTCCACTGCAATCTTTTGAGTGATGCCATAAGCATTTTCAATAGCAGCACAAAATGCCTTCCAAGATTCACTTTTTGTCTTTATAATCAATCTTTTAAAAATTGCTAGTTCCTTCTTATAAGAAATTTTAAGTGAATGCCTTATATTGTCATCCCTTTCTTTTTGCATACGTCTCCTCAAAGCACGAACTTTGTTCCTTTTTATTGTGAGCGAGTCAGACCACCATTATGTAGAGGTTTTAATCCGTACTCTTTTCGACTTATAGGACGCTGTTGCAGCATCCATCAATGAACCAATAAAAAAGTCGTAGTTATTTTCTAAATCCTCTCGAGAAGTATTAGATTCAAATAAATTTATAAATTGAGAAATTCGTGGACGAAGTTTCTCAATAAATTTTTCATGTCCACCATATGAAGTTTTAAATCTACGTTTCAAAATTATGTCTTCCGAGATTCCAATTTCAAACAAAATAATTTGATGATCACTAATAGACAAACCTGTCAACACCCTCCAATTTGTAATAGAAATTGCAAAAGGAGATGAAGCTAATGTAATATCAGGCCAACCCTTGGCTCTGAATCGGAGGAATTAAGAACACACACTCTGTTTTCGAGGATAAAATCAAGAACTTTAGCAGCCCTGTGATCTTCTTGATTTCCACCCCAAAGAGGACTCGTAGCATTAAAATCACCCGCAATAAGCAAATGATCATTATGAATAATATGTGAACAAAGATCGGTTAAATTGCTATCTAAATCGGCCGTCGGTGGAAAATAAACGTTAGTAATATTAATACTTCTATTGATAAATTGCAAGCGAATTGTCACTGCATCTAAAGTTCTCGCCACAAAAAATGGATTTAGAGGGCCGTTATATATTATCAATGCTTTAAAAGAACCAGAAAAGAATATCTTACTACAGTTTGGTAATCCAATGATCTTGCCATCTTTGACATAAGTTTCTTGTAAGAGAGCGAGATGTATTTCATTTCTAATCATAAAATCAATAAAATTTAAAGTAGCTGCCCTTGATCTCTGTAAATTTACTTGTGCACAAGTCAGATCCGAGATGCTCTGAGTAACCGGTATGTTCATTAAGCCTGTCACTTCTGAGTGTTGCTGAGGCGAAGAATCTCCTGCCTGTATAGCGGACATTGTGATGAGCTAGCCTGATGTGATGTCTCGTACTTCGTTCCTGCAGAGGCGTTGGAGTGAGTACAATTGACGCAATTTGCAATGCTTTCGGAGCACTTCTGAGTAAGGTGGCCCTTCCCGCACTTTGCACAGGCCGGTGGATTTTTGCAAATTAGACTTAAATGACCAAATTCTTGACAGTGATAACAACGCGTCACTTTATGAAATTCTCGAAAGAAGCACGATGCGAAACCAATATAGACTCTCTTCAGGTCCTTCAACAACTGTGCCTGTTCTCTAGACACCTCAAGAAGCCAGTTGCACGTACCGTCTGTTCTGGGTCTGGGTTCCCTTGGAAAAACAAAATTCTTCTCACCTGATGATAAGAGTTCTTGAAAAGCTATTTATAATTCCTCAGAAGTAGTATCCTGAGGAACACCAAAAACTATGAAAGACACTCTTAGTAGTCTTGGAATTCTCAGGTCCAAATGTTCCTTCAAATCCGATTTTTTCAAAATGGCTTTTTTCAATGTCACCAATTGCTCTTCCCCTTTACAACTCTTTGGCTCTTGTTGGACGAACTTGTAAAATATTTACTCCGAGCCTTTGCGGTTTAATATTCTGAACTAATTGCGTCTTAATACTGTTTGGCGATCTACTTGTATCTTTAGCCTTGATAATCAAAACGTGATCCTGTTGAGCTGGAATCTTCCTTACCTGTGAAGGCTTCGAAGTAAGCCCAACAATTTCTGCAGAAGATAACTCCGAATTCACTTTATCAAATTTACCGTCTAAACTATGTGATTGACAAGCCTGTAAATCGGATGCTATTTCCGAATGTGGTAAGACAGTGGCTTGGTCAAGCTGTATTAACTGATTAAATTTTAACTCAAGTTCCAAACGTCTTTTTTCCAACAAAGAATTCTTTTCCTCCAATGAAGAGACTCTTTCCTTCAAGCAGGCGTTAAAAACCTTCCAGGTGAGCTATGTATAATTCACGTTTGTTTGAATGTGATCTGATATTGCTTACAAACTTTTTAAGTTTCGCTGCATCTTTATTATTTAATTTATGTTTTGCATTAGCATCAACTAAAAATGCTAAGATACCGTCATAGGATTCATTAATAAATGATAGATGGTTCCCAGTTACCTTTTCTGGAGCCAAATCTTGTACAGAGCCAGGAGAAGATTCAAAGACTGAAGAAACTGATTGTGCCGGAGAAAGCGTAACATTAGAATGAGACATTTTATTATAATTCTATAAAATGGGCTTTTCTTCAGAGGGAGTTACTATGTAATCATAAAACCCTTAAACATATGACTTAAAAGTGAAACAGAAATAAAACACTATGAAAAACAAATCGGTAAGCAGAAAAGAACGAATTAAACAAAAATCATTAATTAACAAAAGACTAATTAAAATTAAGTACGATTTGAATTATTAAATTAACAAAAAGGACCCCAAGGAACATTATAGCACAGAAATTAAAACAATTATCGCTTGACTTCAAGTAGTAATATAAGCATGAATTTAACATATAGTCTATGGAGTTTCCCAGGAAAGAACCACAGTCTCAGAACGTAAGTTTGACAAGTTCAAAAACATTACTTCTCTAGAGATTATAATCAGTAACAAATAAATTTAGAACAGATTTTCTATGCGTATGGCAACTTTCGGTTCCAGACTCTTAAGAATTTCGAAGAACAGTGGTGTAAGATAGCGTCCTTTTAGTACCATAGTATAAAAATCTTAATTAATTATCCTAATTGTGATAAAACTGTCCAAAAATTTTTTGTAAGTCATAAAATCATAAAAACATTAATATTTAAAAGAAAATTGCAATTAATTTCACCAAAAGGACCATAATTAATTCGAAAACAGTCTCTAGCTTAATATCAGTCTATGAACACAAAGTACAATGTAAACAAATGCAAAATTGAAGATAAATCAGTAAATACTTATCTAAAATACATATGAGGCAAATCGATGCAATCCACGGAAGCTGTAGAACATAATTTCCACACCTGTTTGGTACAAAACACGATCCAAAACTTCACAAAACGAAGACCCCATTACTGGAATCTCGCAACACTAAACCACAACTAAGTATCCAAAATCACCATAACTTTGAAATTTGCAGGTCGAATTCCACAAAATTGGTATCTACTTGATCAGAAACACTTTATGCACACATTTTAAAACATGAAAAATACCGACTGTAGCTATTTCCACCTTTAAAATCCACTAAAATCGGGGCACGAAGTTTAACGGCCAACACCATCGACGATCTGACGCCATGCACCTTTATATCTACTGCTCTATTTTTTTGAAAAAATGAGAAGTGAAACCTGAATTGAAGCTATTGCCTTTAAATACATCCCATCCAAGTCCCTTTATGCGTCTCCTACGGATTACTGTGCATCTGGACTTTTAAAACAAGCTATTTATAAGGAGCATCCCAAAACATTGGATGGACTTTGGAAGATTGTCAAGAGGAGTGGAATAAAATCAACACTGATGTTTTAAGGAAAAAGAATTTTATCTTGGGAATCAAGATGTAATATGATAAAAAAAAAGGGTTATCAGATTGAACATATTAGAAAATAAAATTCTAAATTTTGTTTACATATAAATCTTTGCAAAGTCGTTAAAAAATGTTCTTCTGTATTTATAGAAAACTGTAGTTAAGTTCTATATCTGCCGCCCAGATGGCAAAGTGGTTTGTGACTCTGACTGCCGTACCAAAGAGCCTGGGTTCGGATAGCGGAGAAGGCATGGGTGCAATTTGTTTGCCACTTCATAGGCTGAAACGGTAGCCGAACTATTAGGTGCCTCCAAAATAAAGCATCCACCGCTTCTGGTCTTAGTAGTGGCCAATGGCTATTAACCGCCTGAGCCCCTCATTAGAAAAAAAAAAAAAAGAAAGAAAGAAAGAAATCTGTATCTTGCTTCAAACAGACTAAGGCTTTGATATCAACTAAGTCTTTACATGCAAACTCTGATTATAATCCCATTTCCCTTTTGATTACAGACAGGGCAATATAGTCAGCTGATGAGTTTTATTCAAATCCAATCTAATTGGTTCCCTGACCTATCAGATGAAACTGCTTTTAGTCCTCAGTCAAAACATCAAAACACATCTAATACTCTAAATCAGAAACGCAAATTTTAAAGTAAAATGTTTAAGTTTTAATCTTTACATTGATTTTTCTGATATAGAAATTCTTATTAAGATTACTTTATTTTAAAGTTGGACTGCAAGTTTTTAGCTTTTAAATTTCTTAATTATAGCACTTCAGAAATTTCCTATCTTCTAATAGTCTCTTTTCTCCCGGCTATAATGTTTTATGCCTCTAATTTTTTTTTATCCTGATCTTTTATTTTAGTGATACAGAATTTGAATGAGAATTTCTCTTCAGTTTCCATAGTTGACAAGAGGACACAATTCATACAGATTATTATGGTTGAAAGAAGAAACTGCCATATTTTTAACTGGGTGAAACCAATTTTGGTTGATTGAATGAATTATAGATTTTAAAACTGTATTAGTTGTCAGATACTTTTAAAAATTAATTTTTTAAGTATGCCATAATATCGCAGTCCTAAAACATAGTGGTACAAAATATAGTCCACGAAAAAAAAACGGTTCAAAAACATCGTGGTAAAAAAAAAAGTACCCATAAATATCATCGCATGACGATAACATGCCAGTAGAAAAAGGAAGATAAGTAACTGCTAGCCCTTATCTATAAAAAAAACTGCTAAGTTAATTATGAGATTATTTTCTCCACTTTTGGTAATCTGATACTCTTACAATGAAAATGATTTCTTTGTTTAAATTACTTGTTTTTTAAATAAATTTAGTAGTATGCCATAATATCGCAGTCCTAAAACATAGTGGTACAAAATATAGTCCACGAAAATAAAGCGGTTCAAAAACATCGTGGTAAAAAAAAAAGTACCCATAAATATCATCGCATGACGATAACATGCCAGTAGAAAAAGGAAGTAAGTAACTGCTAGCCCTTATCTATAAAAAAAACTGCTAAGTTAATTATGAGATTATTTTCTCCACTTTTGGTAATCTGATACTCTTACAATGAAAATGATTTCTTTCTTTGTTTAAATTACTTGTTTTTTAAATAAATTTAGTAGTATGCCATAATATAGCAGTCCTAAAACATAGTGGTACAAAATATAGTCCACGAAAATAAAGCGGTTCAAAAACATCGTGGTAAAAAAAAAAGTACCCATAAATATCATCGCATGACGATAACATGCCAGTAGAAAAAGGAAGATAAGTAACTGCCCTTATCTATAAAAAAACTGCTAAGTTAATTATGAGATTATTTTCTCCACTTTTGGTAATCTGGTACTCTTACAATGAAAATTATTTCTTTCTTTGTTTAAATTACTTGTTTTTTAAATAAATTTAGTAGGTTATAAAAAATATGAAAGTAAAAATTATTCTTCTTTCCATCATGCGCTCACAAATCATTATGCGAATATCCATTTACAATTATTAAAGCCTGAAAAATGCATGTCTGCGTTGTTATCGTAATGGGATAATTTGTAGGTACTTTATTTTTTACCACTATCTTTTCGACGACGACGACGATGTTTTGAACCTGCGAAGTTTTTGAACAGTTTTATTTTCGAGGACGATATTTTGTACCACGATGTTTTCTTTTTGCTTTATTTTCTACTACAATGTTTTGCACGACGACGTTTTCGCCTTGCGTTGTATTCTCCGCGCCATTTTCGTCCGCGATATTTTTGACTATAACCATGGAAAACAGGTCTTTAAAAATGTTTACAGCTACAGAATAGCCGAAGATCTGCCCACTAGACCGACTGCGTCTAGTTGGCCCCGCGCTCAAAGAGCGTCACATTTGTGAAATTTGTTTTTGTTGGTGTCAATCAAATTAGATTTTGTTGAGTGTCAAAATTTAAAACTGAACAAGATACATTTTTTCTCGCAATCAGCATAGACAGATGGATGTTATTTTACTCTTGTACGTAATACATAATATTTTGACTACTCTGCTACACACAATGAACTGTAAGAATCGAATAATATTTACTTTTGGTAACCTCCACGTATATGAACAACACTGAGTGCTGCTGCAAGCTATGAATAATAAACGAATTAAATATTTATGGAAATGTATAAGCAAATTATTAATAAAACATTAATAAAAATTCACAATTCAAGAACAATATTGTGTTTTAATTGTTAATTCTTTTAATTCTTTTCTTACAGTTATATAAATGATTATGGATAGGCAAACCCTTATACACTGTTGCTTTGTTAGTTCATATTTTGTGCAGCCATCGGAAGTTTTGCTATAAGTGTGCTCGTTGCCTTTCATATGCATGGGTTCATAATTTCTTGTTGGTAAGTGTTCTGTGCAGAGAAGTTTGATTCAAACTGTGAAGAAAACTACAACTCTGCCTATAAGAGAATTGTGAATTGTAGAGCAGTGAGCATAAATTATTGGAAAAAGGTAAGCACTTAACCTAAATATAGTTTGTGCAAAAAGTAATCAATAGAAAATCAAAGATATATAGAAAATTGTTGTGATATAAGTAAATATAATCTAAAACTTCTAGTTTCATAAAGATATAACGAAATAGATATATATAGAGAGAGATAAAACAAATTTAGAAGCACTGATGTATGAACACTTATATGTAGAAACGCAGAAACATTGGTGACGCAACATGTAGATAGCACAGAACGTAGATTCATGCTGAAGAGGAAGAATACTGATTGTGTAGGATGCTAAAATGTTGAATCTGCAGCGAACAGCAAATTTGGCAGTCGAGGCATATTAAATCTTCATTTTTAATTCCAAAATTTACATGGCACTCTGATCGTGCCTATTCAAGAACATTTACACCTTTGATACTGTTGCGATGGGAAACAAGCAGAGTGATGCATCCAAATGGTAACAGAGGTAGAAACGAAGTGAACAATTATCCAATACGGAAGCTCACCAAGAGAAGGTTTGCTAGGTTAGAAAGGTTTCAATTCTGAAAATTTTTAGTTATGTTCCGAATTAGCTACATCATAAGCGTTATGCAAGCCATGTGACACAGATTGATCTAGAAATGGCGCAGTGCAGGAAATTTATTGCAATTTTTAGAATACAGAGAGGAAATACTCAAATTAAAAATGAGGAATTAAGAGACTATTACTAAATTAAATTAGAAAGCTGATTTACATATTTTTAAATCTCACATATATATGTAAGCTATAACAAAATATGATAGCTGCTTTAAAAAATAATTGGCGATCTCAAAATTAACGATTCTAGATTTGGTGCTGTCTACCTAAATTCATCTGTTCTCCCAAATTCGAGATCATTCCAAATTACATAACATTGCTTGGAAAAGGTAACTAAAACTAATACTGACCAATCATTTAGCTTAGAATACTTTCTGCACCTACATAGTATAAATACGGCTTTGCGAGGAACTACGTGCCCTTTTTTCCTCCTGACTTCTGCTATACAAACAACACTGAGCCACTTACGCTTTCCTGCCTGAAATGAAATGACGTAGCATACCTTTATCTGTGTATATAAGAAGTTATTGTATTCAAATATGATTGAAAAGTAAATTTGTCTGCCAAAGAGATGATTTGAAATGTGTAAAAATAAAAATGGTGATTCTTCAATTCAGTTTTATTATCTGCTTCATCAAATCGTCACCCTCAGCCATTACGTCATCTACGCAATACCGAAAGCTGTTAAAAGTTCCAGTGGCTTCATCTACGCGTTTAAATACAACATATATTGATTGTAATAGTATAGAATGCGGACTGCGATTTTAAACAGTACATCACCATGGAAGCACATTTAATTTATACTTTTGTTTTTGTTTTTACACTCTAAATTTACTGTATCATTTACTGCTTAAATTAAAAAAAAGTTGGTCAATTTTTTATGTTACTATGAAAGTCGTAAAGCAAATTGTCAATCTACAGAAAAAGAGATATTCTCTGAATGATACAAAATAAATGTTACAAATAAAACAAAACACGACATCATTAAAAAATTATATTTTTAATAATCTTTTTTCATTTACTTTTCTCTGCATTATACCGTTATATATATTATGATTTCATTACATGGAATAACAAGACTTTATTCTTTTGATGATTGAGATATAATTAAAAATTTTAAACTTCACTGTAATATTTTAATAACACATTTAAATAAATATACTAATTTGCTCCTAATTTAGATATCAAACGCAAAAAGAGAAAGGGATATAGGTAGAAAATACTTAAATGGCAGTACCAAAAGAGAATTAAATGCGATGAAATAAAATGCAGATGAGAAACTAAAAGGTTCTTTTTAAAAATATTTGAAAGAAAACACAGGATAAAGAACCCGTATCAACAGAAGAAGTTCAAAATGTTGAGGATAATGACGACGATCAATTATAAAAAAAAAGCCGAAGAGGTCTCCGAACAAGAACAGCAATTCACTGCTCAAATGATGAATCAGAAGAACTTTTCTTAAGAAAAAAAGTGTTAAGACTGATGATTACCAAAAAGATGACGAACAACCTCAAAACCTCGAGACTAATATAGAACATCAAATGAAAAATCGAAACATCAAATAAGCATAATAGATGATCCTGCTACTTGGCCTGAGATAATTATCTAACGCATAAGAGGTTATTTGGTTAATAAAGGATCACTAAATGTTCCCTTGAATAATTTTTTCTCCTACACTTTTTCCAAAGGTTCATTTCAAAAGGAAACTGCCAAATGGTTAACTCAAGGTTATTTATCTGGAGAAAAAAAAAAAAAAAAAGTTGTTTTTGTTGTTATCTTTTTAGTGAGGGAATTGTTTTAGCTACTACAGGATTTAATAATTGGTCAAATATCCATACAAGATTGGCAGATCATGAAAAATCATGCCGAAAATCTCTGATTTTTTATACCATTTTTATTATCTACAGATGTAACTTTGTAAGGGGGAAAAAACTTTTTCTAGGAAAAAACAAGTTGCGTATTTATTATGGTTCATGACATTACCCGAGTTAAGTCGGGCTTCAATGAAGCAGCCAAACAAAAACACAATCTAGCCAAAAGTAATATGAAACTTTAATATAGGTAATAAGGGCAAAATACAAATCAAGTAAATACATTTTACGATCTATAAATGCCACTGACAGTATGGTACAGTCTGAAATATAGTGTAACACATAGAGGCACATCACAGTCTGCAACAGCGTGATAATCTGTAATCTGCATCGACTAACAAAACTAATTGAATTTACAGTTTATTTATAATGCGGCCACATCGCGGACTGCAGCTCAGGGTCATGGAGGAACCAATCACAAAAGCTGCTTGGACCCCTCCCACAGCTAAACAAACCATGGAGGTAGGAAGTAAGATGGAGTCACCCTAAACAAGTTTCTCCCGTACCCTGCTCTGAAGCACCGGCGATCCCTACGTGGTGACCAAAACATTGGGTCATTTACCATTGAGTTCTATGGGATTTGACGCGTTCGGATGTAAATATTTTGTAATTACGTCGTAAATATACATATAAATGTATATATTTTCTTTTTCTACAACACTTCCTAAGTAAGTAAGAGTCCTAAGTATGTGAAAACAACATATTTTTAAACAACATTTCATTCTGAACGGAATTAAATGCTATACTTTTCACAGGACAGTTTTCTCAGAATGGTTTAATTTGAATGAAATATTTTCACAAGTTTTCGTTAATTACATTAGAAAAAAAATTAAGGTAATTCGATTTTATTCGGTTAAGGTACAAAAATTAAGACCAAAGTTTATTGTATTATTAATATTAAAATTATGCATTATTTCTTTTCTATTTATAGAGCTTCTTTCTAAAATACTTTCTTAAATATGACATGATTTTTTTGGCTTCTGAGGCATCTTTTAAATCGAAAAATGTAAGTCAATTTATAATTAATGCTCTATTCTATAAGTGAATAAATTCTTCATTTCAAATACATTTAATGAATATTTAAGTATTTTGTCAAAGGCAGATACATGCTTTTTGCAAGCACATGCATAAATACCCATACATATTTCCTATTTTTCATTTCCAGCATGTGCAAATCTTTAATTTCTGTGCATTCACTATATTTTTCGTGTAAAGCAATTTACGCTAATTTAGCACACACCCGAAAGTTTTACATAAAAATATATATATATGTATATAATTTGAATGAAAATTATAAGTATTATTTTTAATACCCACTCAAAGGTCAGTTTTTCTTCAAAATTCCTCCACGATGGCATCTCTCTCTTTAGGCAGATAGCCCTTGCATGCGTTACTCTATTTAATAAAAACTTAATCTGACCTATGTGCCTAATTGCAAATATTTTAACATACATAATTTTATATTTATAAAATGTGTAAGTCCAAAGCGATTATTTTTCAGATATATAAAATTAAAATTAAATTTAATGGTTTAAAATTTTAAATAAAAAGAAATAAAAATAAAAAGGGTTTAAAATGAGCAGCAGTAAAGCCTCTCCTCTGAAAAATTTTAAAAGGTACATGTTACAATAATATACGGATGTCAAAAAAAATGTTTTATTTAAAACATTTTGACGTTTGGAAAATAAAATAAAAGTAGCGAATACTCTATCAACGGTATCGAAAGACGCATACAATTTTAAATGTACCGTAAGGTATTTTTCATTCTTTAAGCATAACATTTTTCTTAAAATCTATATTTTTATAGTGCAACAGCTTATAATTTTATAAAACAAATTCATAATCAAAATCGCTGTTGTTAGTTATCGAAAAATAACCAAGATGTGATTTTTGCGTAAATGTCACTAAACTATACAAATTGCTATTATCCATCACACTATGAATGTTTCTTTCATGCGAAAGTGTTCCTTTTTCGATTTCTATGGAACTGTCGTGTGTCGAAATACTATCAGAATCTTGTCAAGCGAGCTTCTGAATGTAAACAAAGAACACCCCATCTGGTGACCCAAGCTTCAAAGCAGCGCTTCACGTTTAGCGCGGGTTGGCCCCTCCTCCCTTTCCTACCTCCATGAAAAAAATCCATGATCGACACTCTGCCATGTGCATGGCAGAGTGTCGATTGCAACGCGATATTATTGGCGATGACATTAAATATCCGCAAAATTTTCATCACCCGGGTTAACTCGTTCATAGGAAAATCAAAATAGCATCTATTCCCGAGATATCTCGGGGAAGGTCTTTAATCGGTTAAAATGTACAGAATAGCAAAAAAAGATTCTTAGCCGAAATTATAAAGGTAAGCACAAGTTATATAACTGAGGAAAAACGTGATTAAGACAAGCTTTTAAAAGACAACTGTCTGTGATACAATTTTAGCTGAGTGTAATTTAGTGTTTCGAGAAGCTGTGGAAAAATTGGGTGATTCATACAATGGAAATTTTCTAGAAATGATTAAATTACATGGGAAATATGATTTGACACTCCATGACTATCCCCAGCAAATCGTGAATGCAGGAACAAAAGAACTTATCTCAGCAAAACAATTCAAAAGTGAAATTATCAATTTAATGCGTAATAAAGTTCGAAACAAAATAATAGACTGAACAAAATTTGGAAAACATTTTGCTGTCATTATTGATTGTAATCCAGATATCAGTTATCAAAAACAAATATCTCTTACTGTCACATATGTCTCAGATCAGGCTCAATCATCAGTGCTAATGAACAATTCATTAAATTTATTCCTGTTGATGACAGCTCTGAACAAAATTTATACCATGTTCTAAAATGAGAAATCAAATCTTTAGGACTGCACATCAGTGATGTAAGAGAGCAAGGTTATTACAATGGATCCAATATGAAGGATTCCGCAGTTTAGGCAAGATTCTTAAAAAAAAATTTTTTTTTGAGCCCTTTTTTCACACCCTGCATATGTCACAAAATTTAGGAAGATGTAGCTAAAATGCATCCTGAGGCGACAACCTTTTTTTGGCACACTTTAATGCTTTTATGTTATAACTACAAAAAGCGCAGTACTTTTGAAATATGTGGAACATATTACAGTTAAGCCTATGTCTGATACAAGGCGGGAATGTCACATAAGGTACCAACTAGATGAAAATTCTACGATGCGTTTCTTGAAATATCAGAACTAAGCCTTACAGATCAACAAAATAAAATGTGTCAGAATCTCTTGAAAATTCAATTAGAGATTATAAATTTAATTTTTTGAAATGATTTACTTGATCATACCAATACCGTAAACAAAGAACTTCAAACTTTTCAGAGGTCCTTTCATCTTTAGGAAATCTTTTATGTTGGACATTGCAGTACTGGAATCAATAATGTTTTAAGCAATGTAGAAAATTTGGAAATTAATTCAATACTTCAAAGACTCTGAAAAAGAAAAAGGCACTTTAATTACGAAACAGATGATGAACCAATGACTGATCCAGTAAGTTTAGTTTACTTGGTTACGGTAAAGTGCACAAGGGCTATATGTCAAGGGTAGAAATGCCTTCGTAGAGGACTTTTAAAGGAGAAATGGCTCGCATACACGTTATACATGGGAAAAACCACGAAAACGGCCATGCAGCCAACCCATTCACTAGGATTCGAAACCGGACCGAACTACCAGTGTTTAGCGACTTTACGGCTCGGCCGTGGTAGGCACCTGATCCAGTAGGGTAATTTAAAATAAATATTTTTAATCTGATATGGATAAGGCATGAGAATGACTAAAAATTAGATTCTAACAATTAAAAAGTCACTCAGACTATTTGGGTTTTCAACAAAATTTAATCAAATAAGTAAAGTGGAATTACAAAAACATGCAGCTGATTTAGAAATAGTTTAAGTTAAAACAAGGGGATACAGCTGATTACATTAAGAAACCAGGCTTAAATAGCTATATGTTGGCAGAAGAAACAGAGACAATAACGTCATTAGTCCTGGAGCACTATGAAACACCCTCCGAAATATTTTAATTTTTATGTGAAAGCAAAAGATCTAGAGTTTCCGAATTTATTGCTCTTCGAATGTACTTAACAATATTAGTAAGTGTTGCATCAAGTAAGAAATCATTTCTGAGGCTGAAACTCACCAAAAACTGTTTGAGGCCAACAATGGCACCAGATAAGTTAAACAACTTAGCTATAGTTTTAATTGAACGACAAGAATACAGTAATTTGGATTTAAATCATATTTTAGAAGAAAAATTAGAAAAATGTAATTGTCATATAATAAAAATAATGTAATCTTGTACTAAAAACAAAGTTTTTGAAATCTCTTGTTTTTAATTTAACCGAGAGCTCTGCGAAAGGGATTCGATCAGGCTCATTATGGCTTGAGCTGGCTCTGGCTATAGATGTGTTTATAACATATACCAAGATTTAATCCAAAGTACTAAAAAGCAATGAAGGGTTCCGGAGATGAAACTTCAGAAAAATTTTCTTTCAAATTTTGATATTGAGAAAAAGAAAACTGTGTTTATATACCAATAAAAATAATTAGCGTCTGAACGCTCAAGAAGAATATTTGAAGTTATCGAACTATAATAGTTTAAAACTTAAGTTTAAGAAAAATCGAATGATTTCGGCAGGAAAATGATAGAGAATTCCCAAAGCTTTTTGAAATGGCCTTAAACTTTTCATAAAGTGTTAAAAATTCTTTTATTTTCAAGTTAGACTGTAAATTTTCCGCTTTTTAGTTTCTTAATTACAACCTTAAAAAATTTTGTTCTCTTACAGCTATGATGTTTGAAGCCAATAGTTTCTTTCTGGTCTTTTTTTTTTTTCAATGATACAGAATTTGAACGTGAATTTCAGCTCACTTCTTATACGTCACATGAGGACAGTGTTTATACAAATTATTAGGATTCAAAAAACAGATTGGAATATTTTTAAATATGCAAACTCCAATTTTATTGATTTTTCTCAATAAATTATAGATTTTCGAACTGTATTATTTGTTAGATACGTTTAAAAAATGAATGATAAAAGTATATCACTTCAAGTAAATAAGTGCCGTCTATTTATGTTAAAATATAAAATTAAAATTTTCTAACATTTTGCTCTATGTATTTACACAAAGTAGCATTTTCAGATTAGCACTTATACGATCAACAAATCAGTGAATTCTATAAATGCTGAAGAAACTCTACATCGAACAGTCACCCAAGATTTAATCCTTTAACGTAAAAGTAAACTAGCACACCTAGCTCATTAGTATGAACATTTGGTCTTGTCTTTTTATGGTAAAATTATATTTGTAGATATACCAATGAAATTTTCTTGAATAAATTTTCATTGGGATTTAATTATCATTAAATGGTTTAATTTAATTTCCTAGTTTATGCAGCTCTACTCCTAAGGATCGCAAAAATGTAAATGGGGTCACCAAGTGGAAAAATTTGAGAACCCCTCTAACAGATAACCAGCAATAAAAAATTACGCTAATTGGACAACTGCAACATGATGTTCTCAGATAGTATATCTGTTCTCACGAGTCACGTACCCTATGATCTACCTAATGAAACAGCTTTTCTATACTTTCATATGAGTCAGTTGTCTAGAAAATGCCACATGACTTGTCTTAAGAGGTGAAATTATAAAATGTTAAGTAACACCACATAAAATTAATGAAAAATATTAGAAAGACAAGAGAAATATAATGTAAATCAAATTATATATATTTATAAATATTTAAATCCTTTTTAATGAATTGTTGTAATATTGTACACTGACTTATTCATTTACTTATTTATTCCCCCTTTTTTTTATAAATATTTGTTTCTTATATGGAATTGATTTTATTTCCGGGGGGGTTGAGTGTGGCGAGGTTCAAATTGTAAAAATGGATCAATCGTAAAATGCAAGATATATCTTCACCAAGCTTGGTGACTGATCATTCCCCAAAATTCCAGAAGCTCATGCTATATCAGACTGGTGTCCATGTTATACTAAAAATACAACTCAGATGAGTTGCTGTTTGTTTTTATTCAACTGTGAGTTTAGTAATTGCTGAATTGTGATTTTGGCAATTTTGCACTAAAGAGGATTTATTTAATATTTACATTTTGGTTCAGCTATTTGCTATTATTTATTGTGCTGTGTAGAGTTAATTTATATAATAAACTGCTAATGTTTCCTGTTTATCTGAAGTGATCATTCAAAGAGTTATCAATTAAACCAGTAGCCCCCAACAATACAAGTATAAAAATTGAATCCCGATTCTCACTTTTTCTCTCAAAAATATTCTCAATGGAAGCTATATAATTAATCTATTAACTATCTAATAATCTCAATAGAAGCATAATTAGGGATACCGTTGAAGAGAGTTTCTAAGGAAACTACGTTATAAAATGAAGAAACTTCAGGCAATAGTCTGTTGATGAGGTAGCAAACCTATCAGAGATCAGCAGTCTTATTCGCTCAGCCACTGTTAGGCATTCTCTTAGCATGTGTAAAAGAAATAAGCATAGTTTTTCTTACAAAATACTGGTAAACCCTATGCTAATTTATCTGTTTTAAATCCGTAATTTGAAAAATTTATTACAATGGCAATTAATAAAATAAAGCATGTCAAAATCAAAATATTTTTCTCACATTTCATTATGCTTTAAGTGGAATGCTTAATTACCTTCATGCACGCCTAAGTAATAACCAATACCATGTCCAGTTCCATGAAGGTAGTCTAAGCCAATATTGTAAAGTGGTCGCCGAGCTAAAATATCTACATCAATATCTTTAAGGAAGGGAGAAAAGCAAAACAAATTAATCAATACTGAATATGAAACAGGGAGATAACAGCATAAAAAAATTAGGATTCACAAAAGTATTTACCTCGAACACCTTCAGGAAAAGTAGCTGTTATCAAATTAATAGCACCCATCAATACTCTTGTATATGCTTCCTAACAAAAGGAAAATTTGTGCTTCTTTTGATTAAAATACATTAAGCAGGTAATAAAAAAATACAATAAAAATACGATATCTTAAGTTTTCAGGAAATCTTAAAAGATCTAGAACTGTCCCATACTTATCACTCTGTTAGGTGCATATTATACTGATATCATTCTGGTATCATTTTAAAAATCTGATATCATTTTAAAATGGGCTGCATTTTCTGCATAATTATAGAGTTAACCGAAAAGTTACGTCATTTTTACGTGACCAACAGCTCACTATCTAGCAGGTTCCTGGCCTCTTTCAATCCTTAGTGTAACAATACATAAATTTGCACTGCTGTGTTGCTTTTTAGTATTCACCACAGAGGTAAAATACATTAAAATGTTTAGAAAAGTGTCAAATTTCTTAATAAAATTGCTGTGCAAAAATGTAAGTACCTTCTTTGAAAGTTGTATAACATTTTCTCTTTTAAGACCTCTCGAAACGAGTACTAAATCAAGTAAATCAAAGACTTATCATTTTCATGAAGCTCGGGAACTTAATCTGCTTTTTAAAAAGACGAATGATAAATGCTGTTGCTTAATATGGAATGCCATTAAAATCAGGAACCTAAACAGGCATCTTTCAATTTTACAAAACAAATATAAAACAGATTATTTACCAAATAGTGATTTGAGGAAAATAAAATTAAGGATCTTATGGTTAAGAGCTCAACAAAGTGTTTTGGGGAAGCCCATGCTAAAATTGCATAAAGTAACTATTGCATCATTAATAAAATCAGCCATATTTTAGTAAAAAAATGCAAACCATTTTCTGACGGGAAATTTATTACGGGAGACTTCTTAGAAAGGGCAGATTCACCTTTTAATGATTTTAAGAATAACATTGAAATTATTGCTCCAATTAATGATCTGCAATTCTCTCAAAATACTATGATGCAGTGAACTGAGAAACTAAAAGGAAATGCAAGAGAACAGCAGAGTCGTAGCTAGGGTTTTCAGCGCCCAGGGACAACTGAAGATTTCGCGCCCCCTACTGCTTGCCAAGGATGGAAGTAGCATGAAAATGACAGTTCTGCGACAGGAGGAGCTGAGGGCGTGGTCAATGACGTCACACAGAGGGCGGGGCCAAAGCAAACGTCATCACACTAGGAGGCGTGATTTCGAGTGGAGTTGAGTTGTTTTTAGATTGTTGATTGAGTTGTAGACTTCCTGCTTTTCATTTAAAGTTAGTTTTTTAAATTGGCAACAGGAAATATTTTCTGCATCTTAATTTTGATGAAATGGCGATGCTGCCCTCTCTTGACGAAAAAGTGAATTATATGTTTTAGAAATATATTTTTAAGTCTAGTGTTAAATTATTCAATGCGCGACTCTGAAAACAATGTAAAAGAAACAAATATAAAAAAGATTTTCCTTTAATGATAGTTCATCATGTTATGAAAATGTAACTACAAGATAATTTGTTTTTAATTACTCAATTTTATTCTGATACTTTTATGCTTTCTAGTTTTCCATGAAACTTTAACTTATTTCTCAGGTTTTCTGTTTTCATAATAACATATTCATTTACTGTCATATTTTTTTAATACTTAACGTTTCTAATTTGTAATATTTTATTTAATTTCCACATACTATTTTGTTTCATACCTTTCATAAATTTCAGCATACCCTGATTTTTAACTTATATGTTATATTTCACAAACGTTCCCACACATGCTGTTTATTTGTTACATTACTTAATTTTAGATGCAATTTCACACTTTTTTAACGTTATAATGTTCAATATATTCTGAATTTAAACTTCATTTACTTTTTTAAACATTCTAGTATTTTATACAAACTTTAACTTAGTGGTTTGAAATTCTATTTAAAAAGAAACGTTTATTTTTCGTGATCTTAGTTCTTTTACTACATTTTCTACAAAATTTCTAATTTCTTTCACATGTTCAACAATATCTTCCTTACATTACCGAATATTTTTTTAAAAAACTTAAGTCTATAACTGTTAATTACTTCTCTTACGTTCATGATTTCCCTTCTGTGTTTATATTTCTTAATTCTAGTTTAACTTATTTATTATAACGTTTTTATTTCTGTCTCATCACTCGTAATTCCAACATTTTATCCCTTTTTATTCATTTTAACGATATGGATTGTTTTCATTTACTCCATATTAAAACATTTCCTTACAATTTTTCAAATACTTGTTTTATTCTCCGATCATAATAGATCATCTACAGGTTTTACTCAGAAATTTCCATTCACAACTTTACAGTTTAAAACCATTTATATCTAACTGTATTTCTTTCTCATATAGTTTTACGATCTTCAAAGTGTCTAACATCATGTTTAGTTTTAAATCCCTATTACCTTTAAGTGTGTTGATAATTTTCATTTCTAATTTTACATCCACATTCAGTGTTTCATCCACACATACCAAAATATTTCTTACATCTTCTGATATTTAGTCTATGTCATATTTGAGTATTTCAAATGAATTTACACTGCTTACATTATTATTTTTTCATGCTTTAGAGACACTGACTATACTAATTTTACTATTTTTCCTACACTAATTGCATCTTTGTCAGCACTCATGATAAACTAGCAATTGTTTTGCATCACATGCATAAAGAAATTCTTAAAACCAACTTTTTCAATATCGTACTCAAATTACTGTTTTCCAGATGGGAAATACCAGTATTCTTTAGTTTTACTCTGTTACATCTTTTCAAATTTTAACATCTTACTTTTAATTCTAACATACATCTTTTGAACAGTTTTTTCTTTTAATGATAGCCTTACCTTATTTGTTCAAATTAATTCTTTCATTCACCTTCTTTACTACCTTTCAGTACCTTCATAATTCACTATGCAAACGCAATGTCTTTCACTGACATTCTGTTTAATAACACTACAAGTTTCGTTAATTGACAAAAAGCGAATTATTTCTCATTTCAAAATAGAACTACTATATTTTTGCACAAACATTACCTTCATCCATTCAAGACGCCCCTTAACCTGTAACTGACGTAGCGATAGGAAAGGAGACTCTTATCATATGCTCTTTCGACATTTGAGGTTTTTAGAACTTCTTTGGCAAGTATATCAGTACCATCAGAAAATATACTTGACATTTTTACCCAGTTTAAAGGCAACATACTGTTATAAGAAGGGTTTTAGTTAAATTTATAAGACAAATAAACACATTTTGTGCTAAATAGGCACAGACATTTAGATTCAGAATATTTCTTTTAAATCTGATGTAAGACTTGAATTTCATTCATGATACGGATTGTCTCTTGATTTTTTTGTTTACCTTACACTAATAGAAAATTTTTGTTTTACAAGTTCAGCTTTTAACGAAATAAAAACTACGACACACCTGCTGTTTTTAAGAAAAGGAACTTTGATATATTTCTGGAAATGTAAATGCTTTTAGAGTATTTTTCTTTCAATAACGTTGATTTTCATTACTTTACTAATTTCAATAATTCTCTTATTAGCTAATATGAATGAAAGATTATCAAAAATGTGACACAGTATAACTCTTACGAACATACGTACCTTTACCAGCATACAGATATTACCGATTGAAATGAAGAAAGATACAGATATTTTACTCCAATCTACATTAAATAAAAAAAAATATTTAAACTTTCATACATTCCAAAGAATAAACGAAAACTCAATAGATATTGTCATGTTTGTATATATGAGATAAAAGTTTTATGAATGGTATTTAAAGTAATGCTTAGAACTTCATAAAAGCGAACATTCACAATGTTAATACACATATCATTAGTTATTTACATTAATCAATGTAATATTAATCATTACATGTACTATATGCATATATATTTAAAGTTTAATTGTCTTACAATTGAATAATTAACTATTGAGAGAAAGAGGTTCATATCTTACACTATTTAATTCACATGGAACAAATTTTTCCATCAACCACATTGAACCACGTTTATTAAATTCGCTCTTTTATTTCTACATTTTCACACTCACGACACATTTTAAATGTAACTATTGATTACCATTTCAAACACCGATATCATAACTCAGTGTAACACTACACCATAACTCATTTTTTTCCCTACTAACTACAATTTTATATGTTCAAGAAGTACATCTAAGACATGATCATTTTCTATGTTCTAGAAAATCAATTCAATTGCGAACATACTATTAAGACTTGCGATTTTAGAAGACTTACATGTATTAACGATGTCAACGTTTTTTCGTTTTTGTAAGATTCGCATCAAACCATGTCGCATTCGAATGTGGTGTAAGAGATCACTTTTTCTTTTAAACACTTGTAAACAATGGATGCAATTTATAAGAAGAGAAGTATCATGCTGCTTCAAAACATCATCATCAGCATATTTCTGTTTCTTTTGACACCAGCAAAATTTAAAAAAAAGTTTCGTGAGATTTTCTTCAAATTCTGTTTTACTTGAAAAAATGTCCGAACATTCAATACGATGTAAAGATTCATATTGTTTTAAATTCTCATGCTCACTAAATATTTTTTTATCATGATTTACTCTTAAAAGTAACTTTATAAGTTTTCATATCCTTTTTACGTGAAAAGAACTTGGGGTTATTCACTACAAAATTCTAAGACGAGAAGCTTCGCGACTTTTCAAACTATAAACTTAAATTTCTTAGGACATACACTACATCTGATGTTTCTTTCATGAGATTTTAAATATCTCTTCAGATTACTCGTATTCAAGAAACCTTACAAATATATCACATAAGTTCAGCGAATAATCGCTTCATAAACTCTTAAATTTTCAACACAAGTGAATCACTTGAAGCATATACTGCACTGTAAACATACAATACTTAAAAAAAAAGTGTTATAAAAAATAAAAATACATTCATTTCAGCAAGAAGCTTTTCTATTTAAATACATTTATTTATTTCCAAAGAACAAGTTTCTGTATTATACATAAAATATACTTAGAATTTTCTTTCATTAGTTAATATTAAATTAACAGCAATATCCATTTACTGACATTTGATATACATGTTTGCTTTAAAATTAAAACTAAAATTTAAATATATTTCTATTAAAAAAACATAAGGAAAAAAAATAATCATAACATCAAACAAACACAGAAATTTAAATAGAATAGCTGTACTTATATCAATGCATTTTTATAATCTTCATAACATTTCGATTCAAAAAACCTATCACAAAATAAATGAACAATTTTTTTCTGCCTTAAAGAATCTCTTATATTTTAAAAATTAATACATAAAAATATATCTTCACAAATATATTTAATTCTATTATCAACACTTATTATAATGCAATCATGTCTTGTTTGTGAAGGATGGTTTACAATGCAACCTTCGCATTTAAATAGTTTTTTAATCACTGAATTTAATTCAGTTTTGATAGAGTTTATGAGTTCTTTAAAAAGTTCATCATCATCACTTGACTCAAACTCTTCTAAATGTAAAAGATTATGTTGAAACGATAACTGGCAAAAAATATAATTTTGCTTTATTGAACTATTATCCTGACGGAGTGGCGAAAATTTCAACGCATAAAGACAATGAAACTTGTGTCGAACCTGAAAGTGATATACCTATCATCAGTTTAGGTGCAAAACGTCAAATGGTATTTACCAGGCGAAATTTCACATCTCGAAGCGTGGACATAACTCATGGAACTCTCCTTGTAATGAAATCCCCAACGAATCAATTTTGAATGCATGGAATACCCTCTCAACCTGACGTTAAAGACCCTAGAATTAGTATTACATTCCGAAACATAAAAATTTCGAAAATTAAAAAACGACGCTAGGAAGATAATGAGGATGAACTTCCAGAGGATGACTGGTTTGCCCACTATATGAAATCTGTTCCTGAAAATATCTTCATGCCGAATAATCGAGAACAGAAAAAAGAAAGTTCGAAGTTGATTGCACAGTGGACTCTTGGTTGGGGATATTTTGTGTCCATAAATCAGTTTGAAAACAGAATGAACATTCATCTACGTGAATGTATGGAACAAAATAAAATATTATACCCTACTACACGCGGTGTTGTTATAACTCCTGCAACATGGCAAGAAATTTCCTCAAAAATATATGAATTTAATCTTGTCTATACGAGTGCCAGCATCATTTGCAATAACGAGTTGGTAGTTTTCAACAAAGAAGGTGAGTGTATTTTTCAACAAGTTTTTAAACAAGATGAAAATTTTTTAAACTAAAACCTACATACCTAAAAGTAAACTGTGATATTTTAAAAAATTGAAAGAAATTATTCCTGATGTATCTAATACTTTATATAAAAGTATTTTTGAAATTATTTTACCGTTGCAAATCAAATGTAAAAACAATTGTTCGGATATGGCAAGTGATGATGATGAACTTTTTAAAGAACTCATAAACTCTATCAAAACTGAATTAAATTCAGTGATTAAAAAACTATTTAAATGCGAAGGTTGCATTGTAAATCATCCTTCACAAACAAGACATGATTGCATTATAATAAGTGTTGATAATAGAATTAAATATATTGGTGAAGATATATTTTTATGTATTAATTTCAAAAATATAAGAGATTCTTTAAGGCAGAAAAAAATTGTTCATTTATTTTGTGATAGGTTTTTTGAATCGAAATGTTATGAAGATTATAAAAATGCATTGATATAAGTACAGCTATTCTATTTAAATTTCTGTGTTTGTTTGATGTTATGACTATTTTTATTCCTTATGTTTTTTTTATTAGAAATATATTGAAATTTTAGTTTTAATTTTAAAGCAAACATGTATATCAAATGTCAGTAAATGGATATTGCTGTTAATTTAATATTAACTAATGAAAGAAAATTCTAAGTATATTTTATGTATAATACAGAAACTTGTTCTTTGGAAATAAATAAATGTATTTAAATAGAAAAGCTTCTTGCTGAAATGAATGTATTTTTATTTTTTATAACATTTTTTTTTTAAGTATTGTATGTTTACAGTGCAGTATATGCTTCAAGTGATTCACTTGTGTTGAAAATTTAAGAGTTTATGAAGCGATTATTCGCTGAACTTATGTGATATATTTGTAAGGTTTCTTGAATACGAGTAATCTGAAGAGATATTTAAAATCTCATGAAAGAAACATCAGATGTAGTGTATGTCCTAAGAAATTTAAGTTTATAGTTTGAAAAGTCGCGAAGCTTCTCGTCTTAGAATTTTGTAGTGAATAATCCCAAGTTCTTTTCACGTAAAAAGGATATGAAAACTTATAAAGTTACTTTTAAGAGTAAATCATGATAAAAAATATTTAGTGAGCATGAGAATTTAAAACAATATGAATCTTTACATCGTATTGAATGTTCGGACATTTTTTCAAGTAAAACAGAATTTGAAGAAAATCTCACGAAACTTTTTTTTAAATTTTGCTGGTGTCAAAAGAAACAGAAATATGCTGATGATGATGTTTTGAAGCAGCATGATACTTCTCTTCTTATAAATTGCATCCATTGTTTACAAGTGTTTAAAAGAAAAAGTGATCTCTTACACCACATTCGAATGCGACATGGTTTGATGCGAATCTTACAAAAACGAAAAAACGTTGACATCGTTAATACATGTAAGTCTTCTAAAATCGCAAGTCTTAATAGTATGTTCGCAATTGAATTGATTTTCTAGAACATAGAAAATGATCATGTCTTAGATGTACTTCTTGAACATATAAAATTGTAGTTAGTAGGGAAAAAAATGAGTTATGGTGTAGTGTTACACTGAGTTATGATATCGGTGTTTGAAATGGTAATCAATAGTTACATTTAAAATGTGTCGTGAGTGTGAAAATGCAGAAATAAAAGAGCGAATTTAATAAACGTGGTTCAATGTGGTTGATGGAAAAATTTGTTCCATGTGAATTAAATCGTGTAAGATATGAACCTCTTTCTCTCAATAGTTAATTATTCAATTGTAAGACAATTAAACTTTAAATATATATGCATATAGTACATGTAATGATTAATATTACATTGATTAATGTAAATAACTAATGATATGTGTATTAACATTGTGAATGTTCGCTTTTATGAAGTTCTAAGCATTACTTTAAATACCATTCATAAACCTTTTATCTCATATATACAAACATGACAATATCTATTGAGTTTTCGTTTATTCTTTGGAATGTATGAAATTTTAAATATTTTTTTTTATTTAATGTAGATTGGAGTAAAATATCTGTATCTTTCTTCATTTCAATCGGTAATATCTGTATGCTGGTAAAGGTACGTATGTTCGTAAGAGTTATACTGTGTCACATTTTTGATAATCTTTCATTCATATTAGCTAATAAGAGAATTATTGAAATTAGTAAAGTAATGAAAATCAACGTTATTGAAAGAAAAATACTCTAAAAGCATTTACATTTCCAGAAATATATCAAAGTTCCTTTTCTTAAAAACAGCAGGTGTGTCGTAGTTTTTATTTCGTTAAAAGCTGAACTTGTAAAATAAAAATTTTCTATTAGTGTAAGGTAAACAAAAAAATCAAGAGACAATCCGTATCATGAATGAAATTCAAGTCTTACATCAGATTTAAAAGAAATATTCTGAATCTAAATGTTTATGCCTATTTAGCACAAAATGTGTTTATTTGTCTTATAAATTTAACTAAAACCCTTCTTATAACAGTATGTTGCCTTTAAACTGGGTAAAAATGTCAAGTATATTTTCTGATGGTACTGATATACTTGCCAAAGAAGTTCTAAAAACCTCAAATGTCGAAAGAGCATATGATAAGTGTCTCCTTTCCTATCGCTACGTCAGTTACAGGTTAAGGGGCGTCTTGAATGGATGAAGGTAATGTTTGTGCAAAAATATAGTAGTTCTATTTTGAAATGAGAAATAATTCGCTTTTTGTCAATTAACGAAACTTGTAGTATTATTAAACAGAATGTCAGTGAAAGACATTGCGTTTGCATAGTGAATTATGAAGGTACTGAAAGGTAGTAAAGAAGGTGAATGAAAGAATTAATTTGAACAAATAAGGTAAGGCTATCATTAAAAGAAAAAACTGTTCAAAAGATGTATGTTAGAATTAAAAGTAACATGTTAAAATTTAAAAAGATGTAACAGAGTAAAACTAAAGAATACTGGTATTTCCCATCTGGTGTTGGTGTGTGTATTTAATTATGGCAAAGCACACTAGGGCTATCTGCCTAAGGGGAGGGATGCCTTTGTGGAGGACTTTCTAAGGGAAACTGGCTCGTATACACGTTACACATGGGGAAAACCACGAAAACACCCATGCAGCCAGCCCGTTCGCGGGATTCGAACCTCGGACCGAACTACCAGTGTTCAGCGACTTTACCGCCTGGCCGCTGGTGTGCCATTTCCCCTCTGGAAAACAGTAATTTGAGTACGATATTGAAAAAGTTGGTTTTAAGAATTTCTTTATGCATGTGATGCAAAACAATTGCTAGTTTATCATGAGTGCTGACAAAGATGCAATTAGTGTAGGAAAAATAGTAAAATTAGTATAGTCAGTGTCTCTAAAACATGAAAAAATAATAATGTAAGCAGTGTAAATTAATTTGAAGTACTGAAATATGACATAGACTAAATATCAGAAGATGTAATAAATATTTTGGTATGTGTGGATGAAACACTGAATGTGGATGTAAAATTAGAAATGAAAATTATCAGCACACTTAAAGGTAATAGGGATTTAAAACTAAACATGATGTTAGACACTTTGAAGATCGTAAAACTATATGAGAAAGAAATACAGTTAGATATAAATGGTTTTAAACTGTAAAGTTGTGAATGGAAATTTCTGAGTAAAACCTGTAGATGATCTATTATGATCGGAGAATAAAACAAGTATTTTAAAAATTGTAAGGAAATGTTTTAATATGGAGTAAATGAAAACAATCCATATCGTTAAAATGAATAAAAAGGGATAAAATGTTGGAATTACGAGTGATGAGACAGAAATAAAAACGTTATAATAAATAAGTTAAACTAGAATTAAGAAATATAAACACAGAAGAGAAATCATGAACGTAAGAGAAGTAATTAACAGTTATAGACTTAAGATTTTTAAAAAAATATTCGGTAATGTTAGGAAGATATTGTTGAACATGTGAAAGAAATTAGAAATTTTGTAGAAAATGTAGTAAAAGAACTAAGATCACGAAAAATAAACGTTTCTTTTTAAATAGAATTTCAAACCACTAAGTTAAAGTGTGTATAAAATACTAGAATGTTTAAAAAAGTAAATGAAGTTAAAATTCAGAATATATTGAACATTATAACGTTAAAAAAGTGTGAAATTGCATCTAAAATTAAGTAATGTAACAAATAAACAGCATGTGTGGGAACGTTTGTGAAATATAACATATAAGTTAAAAATCAGGGTATGCTGAAATTTATGAAAGGTATGAAACAAAATAGTATGTGGAAATTAAATAAAATATTACAAATTAGAAACGTTAAGTATTAAAAAAATATGACAGTAAATGAATATGTTATTATGAAAACAGAAAACCTGAGAAATAAGTTAAAGTTTCATGGAAAACTAGAAAGGATAAAAGTATCAGAATAAAATTGAGTAATAAAAACAAATTATTTTGTAGTTACTTTTTCATAACATGATGAACTATCATTAAAGGAAAGTCTTTTTTATATTTGTTTCTTTTACCTTGTTTTCAGAGTCGCGCATTGTATAATTTAACACTAGACTTAAAAATATATTTCTAAAACATATAATTCACTTTTTCGTCAAGAGAGGGCAGCATCGCCATTTCATCAAAATTAAGATGCAGAAAATATTTCCTGTTGCCAATTTAAAAAACTAACTTTAAATGAAAAGCAGGAGGTCTACAACTCAACTCCACTCGAAACCACGCCTCCTAGTGTGATGACGTTTGCTTTGGCCCCGCCCTATGTGTGACGTCATTGACCACGCCCTCAGCTCCTCCTGTCGCAGAACTGTCATTTTCATGCTACTGATGGAAAAAAATTTAATTCTAAAATATCGTAACATCAGTTTGGCGCCCCTTGGATTCTGCGCCCGAGGATAGATGTCCCGTCTTGCCCCCTCTAGCTACGCCCCTGGAGAACAGTTACATAACAATATTGTTACTTTTTTTCCTGACACCACTTGTTATGTTATTTTCTTCCTTTACGTTCGTACGGAGTTCGTAGATTTGGAGTGAATAACGACGACACTTGAAGAAGTATCGAAACATACTTTATTGGCCAGTGTTCTTAGGACATCTCCAAAACACTTTTACAGTCGTCGAAGATCTACTATAAACACGCTGGAACAATCAGCGACACAGCCTTCGCACTGTCAGGCAATAACGGTGGAGACAGCTTCCCTGCAAAGCACCAGAGTACAGCTCCCGACTCTGCTCAGTCGTTCTCGGAACTCTACGTACTCTCGAGACTCTCCACGCTACAACTCGCAATGCACTCGACGACACACAGAGCACAGACTGACTCTTCAGTTCAGTCGTAACCGGAGCTCAACACGCTCTCTTGACGATGCACTAACCGCGATACACTAAGAGACTCCTTCGGTGCACTCGACGACCCACTCCGCACTCGCTGCCCGGCTGTCAACTCGATCGACTCCGCAGGGAATGACTCGCTAGACGAGACACATTCACTGAGACACTAACTGACTACGAACCAGTAGGATTTATATAGCTTTCGGCTTGTGTTCGAGAACATTCTGGGCTAAACCAGTAAGAATTCGTTCCAGAAGGTTCTCCATCCGTCCATGGGGTGTCGCCAAGTGTGTCGAAAAATGGGCGATTTCTCGCCAAATGTGGTAACCCTACCTTCCTTGCTATTTTATGGCAACCCTAAAACTGCTTTGCGGGGAAGCTATCTTTCCGCGCCTGAACATTTCGTAACAATATTAATAGATGCTTTGTTTACACATTAAGTTTGATGAATCATCAGATATAAATGACACAACATAATGGCTTTTTTCTTTATTCCTATGGTTTTTAATGAATATCACTAGACCGTTAGGTACATTTAACTCTTTTCGAAAACTTCACTAATCTGAAACTATTCACTACTTTTTATATTATTTTCAATTACAACAGATAGAACAGGAGCAATAATAGGCCATATGAACGGATTTATAATTCTATGCCAAAATAATAATGAATTCTCAGTTAATTTTTTTGAGCTACCACTGCATCATAATTGATTAGCATGTGTAGAAGGAACTTTTCTACTTACACTGTGCACTAGACACCGTTACACCAGCTAACATCGGGAGGTGAGAAGGTTAAATCCCAATGAGAGCATAACACACTTTTTATGTTTCCTGTTTCAACAAATTTTATGACTTCACCAGTATTAGCCAGAAAAAGATTAAATTCAAAAGCATTCAAAATTGTTAATTCTCTCAGATGAAGTTGTTGAAAACGGCATCTTTTCGAGGCATAACTTAATGAAGGAAAGCCAGAATTATTATTACATACCAATGTAAGATGGCTAAGCAGAAGTAACTTTCTGGAATGGTTTCGTGATTTATTAACAGAATTAATTTATCTCAAAGAGTAATAAAGTAAATAAAGAATAGGCAAATTTTAAATAATGAAACCTGGCTCAGTGATTTAGTGTCTATTACATATTTTACATCGAAATAAAATTATTTAAACTTAGAACTGTCTGTAAAAACAAAGCAATATCTCAAATTATCAGTAGCATTAATATAAAAAAAAAATTAAGCTAATGGAAGATCTGCCGCAAAATAATTTTGTTTCGGCCACCAGAGCTCTCTGCCTGTCTGTTAGATATTATTTCGCAATGCGCAGATTGTATGCGTAGTTCGCATTTTGTTCTTGCATTCTTAAAACCGCTAATTGTAACTCTGTCGTTTTACTTTGTGCTGTGTTGTGTTCGAAAGTTCGAACCGCGAATAAAGGTTAAATTTTACAGTCCACTCGCAGTGATGTATTCTTAGGTTTATTAATTTAAAGTTAAGATACCGCTTCGCTACATTATTTGGTCGTCATACACCGGAGCTTCGAGAAAAACCCGCGCTTGTGAATAAGAATTCTACGTGTCCGTAATGGAGTTGATAATGAAATTTCGGTTTAGAATTCTCAAGACTTACGGAATGGATACAATGTTCGAGGTGAGTGAAATAGTTAACGCATTTTAATTGCATTTGAGATTTCCTTATTTGCTACTATTGTTGTGTTTAAAGTATTAGTAAAATCGAGAATTTAGAATATTTTCAAAATGTCAGATATAGAAAAAAAGCGAAAGAAAATTTTGAAAACACAGTTAACTAAATTTATTGAGAGAATAGATTATGATAACTTAGATAATGCTGAAGCTGAATTAATCTTAGAAAAATGTAAAATTTTTAAGGAAGATTTTAAATCTCTATTTAGAGAAATTTATACAAGTTGTGATGATGAAAAAATAGACACTTTCGTTGAGGAAGAACAGTCGATTTTAGAGAAAATTGAGGAGGTTCACTTAAAAATTATTCGTAAGTTAAAGATTTACAAGGTCGTAAATGCAAATGGCGACAAACCTGTCGTACCTGAATCAATCTCTGAAAGTTTAAAGTTACCGAAATTATCTTTACACACATTTAGCGGAAATTTAACTGAATGGATAACATTTAAAGATTTATTTAACGCTAGTGTTCGCAACAATTCAAATCTTTCTGGAGCTCAAAAATTACAATATTTAAAGAGTTCTTTGAAAAATGATGCTTATCGCATTATTCAGTCAATTCCCATAGCTGATCAAAATTTCAGTATTGCTTGGAATTTACTAGAAGAGAGATTTTCTAATAAGAGAGAACAGATATTTGCTTTTATTAAAAGAATTCTTAACGTTTCACAAATACAAAAGGAATCTGCATCCTCGATATTAAGTTTAGTAGATAACGTAAACGAAATAACTCGCTCATTGGAAATATTAGATCAAAGGATAGATAATTTTACTGATACTTTGTTGTTGTATATTATTTTGCAAAAACTTGACGTTTCGACAAAGTTGTGGTGGGAGCGTCAATTAAAAAAAGATGAAATACCAAAGTTGAATGACTTGATAGAATTTTTGAAGAATTACGCTAGAACATTACAGAACAGTAAACCTTTAGTTAGTAAAACGCATAAATCAGATAAACCAGTGTATAATAGGGTTACTTCTCAGATTTCTAATTCTACCTGCTTATTTTGTAAAGAAGATCATTTTTTATACAGGTGTTCTAATTTTTTAAATTTACCAGTGCAAAAACGAATAGAGTTTGTTAAGACTAATAAACTTTGTTTTAATTGCTTGTCTAATGTCCATAAAGTTAAAATGTGTATGAGTGCAAACACCTGCAAGCATTGTTTTAAGCATCATCATAGCATTTTGCATTTAGAAAATAATTTCAAACCAAAAAATGCATCTAGATTCCCTTCACTGGAAGCACAAGTGTTTGTTCCGAAATCGCAAATTAAACCAGAAAACACTTTGAGTGAGGTTTCTCCAACTGTTTGTGCAAACAACTATGAAAATCAACATTTTGGTGCTCATGCTAATGGTAAACGTAGTCATGTACTTTTGTGTACTGCTTTAATTAAGGTTCAAAACTCAAACCAGGAATTCATAAATTGTAGATGTTTACTAGATTCAGGTAGTGAAAAATCATTTATTCGTCGGAAAACAGCTATCAATTTAGGATTGAGCATAAAGGATTCGAAGATATTAGTGTCATGCTTAGGTACTTTCAATACAACTACTACTGGAGAAGTTGAGTTGTTGTTTACACCTCATTTTAATACTAATTACAGAATTTCAACATCCGCTTACATAATAGACAAAATTACAGGAAACATTCCAAGTGTAACATTACCTTTGAATTTATATGAAAGTTTCGAGGATTTAACTTTAGCAGATCCTACATTTCATGAATCGGGAGAAATTGATATTTTACTTGGAGTTAACGTATTCCTTACTTTAATAAATGGCGAGGTAATTAAAAGGGGCAAAAATCTTCCATTTGCATGTTGTTCTAAGTTAGGATGGATAATTGCTGGAACTACACATTTTGAATTCCCAAACCGTAAGCAGGTTTCAGTCAATACGCTAAACGTAAACACGGAGGAATTAGTTAAATCATTTTGGGATTTGGAATAAATTCCCACATCGAAACCTTTAACTAAAGAGGAAAGATTGTGTGAAAATCATTTCGTGGAAAATCACGTGCGTAGTGAAAAGGGTCGTTACTCAGTAAAACTGCCATTCAAGCCTAAAAGAAATGAGTTGGGTAATTCCAGACCATCAGCCTTTCGAAACTTTCTTAGTCTGGAACAAAAATTAATAAAAACTCCTGAAGTATATCAACAGTATAAAGACTTCATGTCCGAATATTTATCACTTGGACACATGGAAGAATTATCCGATGATAATCCAGATAAAGTAAATTTTCATTATTATATACCTCATCATCACGTGCTAAAAGAATCAAGTCTTACCACAAAACTACGCGTCGTTTTCAATGCTAGTGCCAAAACTACATCAGGTATATCGCTTAATGACACGCTAATGAATGGTCCCAAAGTACAAGACGACTTATTTACTATTCTTTTGAGGTTTAGATGCTATCCCATAGCCATTACTAGTGACTTATTGAAAATGTATCGACAAGTTCAAATTCATGATGAAGATCGCGATTACCAAAAAATATTTTGGAGAGATGATCCATCGAAGCCGATTAAAACTTACAGGTTGTGCACAGTTACGTACGGCACTACTTCCGCTTCATACCTGGCTACTCGCGTACTCAAACAACTAACAATTGACGAAGTAACTAAATTCCCAAAGGCAGCTGAAATAATATTACACAATTGTTATATTGATGATGTCCTATTTGGTTCAGACACAGTAGAAGACGCAGTAGAGTTAATTTCACAACTGAGTGAACTTTTACAAAAAGGTGGCTTTCAATTGCATAAATGGTGTACAAATGATCGCTCGATTTTGGAAACTGCTTTGAGTGCTCGGAACTCAAATTCTTCATGTACAGTAGTTGATACTAAATCAATAAAATTATTGGGTTTGGAGTGGTATCCAACGCAAGACGAGTTTACTTGCCACTTTGGAAATCTCGAAAACAGAGAGTGTTCTACTAAAAGAATAATTTTATCTTCTATTTCGAAAATCTTTGATCCACTTGGTTGTTTAGCACCTTTTATAGTTGCAGCAAAAATCTTGCTTCAAGACATATGGAAATTACAAATCTCGTGGGATGATCCCTTGCCAGATGAAATCAATCAAAGATGGAAAATCTATTGTGAAAATATCGCAAATCTTGAATGCATTCATATTCCTAGGAGAGTATTATTGCTCAAATCTACAAATATAGAACTTCATTGTTTCTGTGACACATCAGAGAAAGCTTACGCCGCAGTGATTTATTTAAAGTCTTCAAATCATTCTTCAATTTCGGTGCAGCTACTAACATCAAAAACTCGAGTAGCTCCCCTGAAAGTAATCTCTATTCCTCGTTTAGAACTCTGCTCTGCAGTTCTATTAGTGCATTTGATTCAAGCTGTGCAGAATTCATTGCAAATTCATGTTGACAGTATTTACGCATGGAGTGATTCAATGATAGTTTTGTCCTGGATACAATCAGATCCAACACGCTGGCAAACATTTGTAGCCAACCGCGTTTCAGAAATTCAATCAGTCTTACCTTCATCGCATTGGAATCACATAAAAGGAAAGGAGAATCCAGCTGATTGCGCATCAAGAGGTTTTTTGCCTTCAGAGCTTTCTACTCATGACTTGTGGTGGACAGGTCCTCAGTGGCTTAATTCAAATAATATTCCGTTCTCTTTCAACTTACCATTTTCAGAAGAGTCTTTAAGGGAACAACGGAAAAATATTTCTTGTTCAATTGGAACAGTCGCTTCGCAAATTCCAGTCCTTAATGAAGTTTCATCATTTTTGAAACTTAAAAGAATCATCGCTTGGTGTTTTCGGTTTGCGAATAATTCAGCTAAATCTACCGCAACAAGAATTAAGGGTTACCTTAAAATCGAAGAATTGCAATACGCTAGAAATGCAATTGTTAGAGTAGTTCAAATGGATGAGTTTTTTAATGAATATAATCTTCTGAAAAATAATCAACCGTTAACCTCAAATAGTAAGATCCTTTCTTTGAACCCGTTTATCGATAAGAATGGACTTATATGCGTTGGAGGACGATTAAGACAATCCAACATCGCGCAGGACAGAAAATATCCTATTTTGTTGCCCAAGAAACATCACATAACACAGATTATAGTGAATCATTTTCATGAATCCCATCTTCATGCAGGGTCTTGCTATTGCTATCAGTAATTAGAAGAGAATATTGGATAATCCACGCTAGGTCAGTTGTAAGACAACAGATTTGGAAATGTGTGAAATGTCATCGTGTACGAGCTAAAACATCTACCCAGATAATGTCTGATTTACCATCGTCTAGAGTCGTTCCGTCAAAGGTTTTCTCCAAAGTTGGAATTGACTACGCCGGGCCATTTCAAGTGAAGCCCAGGCAAGGTCGAAGAGTAAAACCAATGAAATGCTACATTTGTGTATTCGTGTGTTTTACTACAAGAGCTATACATATTGAATTAGTAGGTAATCTTACATCAGAATCATTTATTGCCGCTTTGAAGCGCTTTGTATCTCGAAGAGGAAAACCGATAGAAGTGCATAGCGATTGTGGCACAAATTTTATTGCTGCAGATAAGGAATTGAAAAGAGTAATAAACTCCTTGAAGGAAAATGAATTGGTTAATAAATATTGCTCTACTGAAGGTATTAAGTGGATATTTAATCCTCCCGCAGCGCCACATTTTGGAGGATTATGGGAAGCTGCAGTCAAATCTACAAAGTTACATCTCAAGCGAACCATAGGTGAACAACTTCTAACGCAAGAAGAATTTATGACATTGCTAGCTCAAATTGAAGCTTGTTTAAATTCGCGACCTTTGTGTCCACTGTCTGAAGATCCATCAGAATTTTCTGCACTTACGCCAGGCCATTTTTTAATTGGTACCCCGCTAACTGCCTTACCAGAAGAAAGTTTACACGATCAAAAAATTCCTATATTGCAACGTTGGAAGCTTGTTGAGAAAATGTTTCAAAGCTTTTGGAAAAGATGGTCCAATGAATACATTTCTAATTTGCAACGACGTTCAAAATGGTTGAAAGTGCAACCTAATTTAAAGGTTAATGATTTAGTTATCATAAAGGAAGACAATTTACCCCCGCTACGATGGAAATTAGGAAGAGTGCTGGAAGTTTTTCTTAGCTCAGATAATATTGTGCGTATCGTGAAGATCAAAACCGCTAACGGAGTTTTGAAAAGGCCAATTCACAAACTTAGTGTTTTGCCTATCAATGATTAAGTTTTTTTCCTAAAGCATTATAACTTTGTACTTTGCTTTAGCTATAAGTTCCTGAATTGTATCAAGGCTTCTGTGCATCTGTTTTGAGAATAATTTAGTTTCATTGCATAATTTCATATTATGTTTTCTTGTGAATATTTTAATGATACATTTTTGCATAATTTAATATTGTTATGATAATTTCATTTTGTAAAAGCTATTTAGTTTGAAACGATGTTTCAACGCCGGGCGGAATGTTTCGGCCACCAGAGCTCTCTGCCTGTCTGTTAGATATTATTTCGCAATGCGCAGATTGTATGCGTAGTTCGCATTTTGTTCTTGCATTCTTAAAACCGCTAATTGTAACTCTGTCGTTTTACTTTGTGCTGTGTTGTGTTCGAAAGTTCAAACCGCGAATAAAGGTTAAATTTTACAGTCCACTCGCAGTGATGTATTCTTAGGTTTATTAATTTAAAGTTAAGATACCGCTTCGCTACAAATTTGAATCACTTTAAAAATATATCTGATAGCTTACAAAAACATTAAAATTGTAATTATAATATTGAATACACTGCAGAAATTAAAAAGGTGACTGAAAGCTTTGAGGTCACATTTCGTTATTTTAGAAAATTTAAAAGGTTATTATGCAAAATGTAACTTGTGCTTTCAAAAGGAATTTAAATGTAAAATATATTATTGCAAAAATTTCTGAAATATTTAATATTGGGGAAAATGCATTAGAAAGTGAAATTACAATCCTGCAGATTGATTTAACCTTATACACTGGAGGAACTTTGTTGAAAATATGTCAGTCTAAAAAATTATTCCAATACCACCAAATGTAGCGAATTTAGCTACTTTTGTTTCGTCCTTTTGGGCATAATTGTGAGTTACCTTTCTTTATAAAATATCATGTTTTCGCACTTAAACCATACAATTCAGTTCAACAACAATATCGCAAAATAATTTTAAAATGAACACATTTTTAGAATTTCCGATACGCTGCCTCCCGCGCTGGAGATAATTTTTTTTTTTTTTTTCCGTACAGTGTTGCCATTGCTCGCCTTGAAATCGTTGAGTTTGTTAATCAAAAATTAGTCAAAATATGAAATACATAATAAAACAAATTCAAAATACAAAATTTAGGCTTCCAGTTGCCCATATTCGGTTGGAGAATTACGTTATTCAAAACTTGATAGCTCTAGGTAGCTTTGTTTTATCACAATGCAAGAAACATACATACATTTACGCAGATTATTCATTATTTAATTTCTTTAAATATAATACAGGGCGATAACATTTGGTGGCAATAATTTGAAAAGCGGTATAGAATTTCAAAGATTTCAAGGCAAAATGCCAAAACGAAATTAATAGCCCTTCTGGGGTAAACGCTCTTTTGGCTAAAAGCATTTTTATGGATTATGAGTTGTCGCATTTTCCGTTTTACTTTTATTTGCTTTATTGGCACTTTTTTACTTGAATAAGATTTAATTCTTACTTTAATTTTAAATCACGAAGACGAATAACGTGTCGGGATAGCTTTTCAGCAATGCGAGATGATCTAAATGTATTTTTTTAATAAGCAATTAAATTTACAATGGCCTTATTTCTTCTAGCGCTGAGAGGAACAAAACACGCTATTCATCCATCTCTCAATGATGAAACCGACTTAATGTTTTAAACACTCATCCCCTAAAAAGTTCTGTTTGAGACATCAAATAGGGAAAATTAATAATTTTTAACCATTTATTTACATTTTCATTAGTTCATTTTGCATTGCTTCTTTAATTTTGAGGTTATTACCAATGTTTTTACTTCCTTGTACGAAGTAGAAAGGAAGTGTTGTAATCGCGAAGAGTTTCAGGCAGCATATTTCAACAAAAGTATCCATTTTGACCGCTATCGAATGCAATTTAGCGATATTTTTGCATGATATCTGTACGTAAGAACAGAATAAAAGACTCGTTTCCTCCAAAAAATTATAAAACTGCTTTAAAATGAATTCTGAAGAGAATTTTTCGTGGCGTCTGTACGAACGTATCTCGCATAATTCAAAAACGAGTAGCCTCAGAACCTTGAAATTTTGTATATAGGACTGCTATAACATGTAGATGTGCACCTCGTATTTTGGTTGCGATCGGACGCACCAAACGTATATAAATATATTTATATATATAGCCACTCTGTTACCCGGCTCAGTGATCTCAGTTTCTTTACACTTATATGTTTGCAAATTGTACATTTTTTGCTTTAAAAATGATTGAATTACATTGTTTTTTTTCTTCCGGTTAAGGTTTTTATGCCTGTAGTAAATCTGTATGCAATATTTTTAGAATTATCAACAATTTTAAAGTTAGTTAAGTGCCGCTAAACCTTTTTTTTTTTTTTTTTTTTTTTTTATGGTGGCCATTGATTGTTTATATTTGAAACAGCAGACTAGTGGATTTGTTGCCAATCTAGAGAAACTTAGCTTCGCAACAACAAAGATAACGCCTTCATTTATTATTGCTAATTAAATCATGCTTAATCCTTTCTGGAATTTTTTCGAGGAAATAAGTGTTTAAGATTTACTTCGTAATTTTTAATATAGATATTTTGAGTTTTTATGTATTTTTGCCTTGTCGCGAAGTGAGAACTGAATTAATTGAATGAGAAATGCTAAAGCGTCTGTGAAAAATTGTTTCTTTTTTTTTTTGTTTGTTTGCTTAATTTCTTTTATACATCATTCTAGCTTTATTACAGTATTTGAATAGAACATGTGGCAACGATTAGATAATTCTATTCTTTAAATGATATAAATTTTGTGCATTATGAGTTATAATCTGAACGAAATATAATACTGTTAAGTGAATCTAGCGCCAGAGTGTCGCTATGGTAAACAAATACTAGAGAGAATTTTAAAGAATGCATTTATTCTATTGTGGTTTATGCGCTGTTGGCGAAGTAGATTTAATTCAATCCAATAAGTTTAAATGAAATGCAAGAAAAAATGCGTATAATTTAATATTCCGTACAAGGAAGTCATGTGGTGTACACATCAGATTTTTTGTTATAATACTTGCGTATCATACAATACATCTTTTGACCTTTCTATATTTCCATTTATACTTTTGAGACCTATTAAATATTTTCATTGTACCTTCTCCTTAGATAGGATAATCTTAATTATATGCATATATGTATACTTCTGTGGAAGTTGCCCACTCTTGCTTATCAGACTATCACAGAAATAGTCAATGAACTATAGTGATCAAGGTATATCATAAAAGAACATCTACAGCAAACAGAAAAACATGAGCTTCCCTGTATGAGCAACTCCTGCGTGAGCTTTGTGTGGACAAAAAGGTGCAGCATTCTTCCATCTGGCAAACTCAGTAAATAGGGCAGAAAGAACAGTTGTTTATCAGATTATGAAAAATGGATCCCAACATCAAGCACAAAAATGTTTTTTACAAGTCAGTTGCAACACCTGAACCAGGACTCCCAGTCTCAAAACATTTTGTTCTGTGTTTTGTGGAATGACTCAGCAGAAGATTAAGAAATTAGATAAGACAGTTTTTCCTTCAACAGATACTGTTCCAACTGATTATCATTTATTTCCATCTCCAGAACAGAATCATACTGAAATACTGATGAAGTGAAAACAAGTCTCCCGGATTTCTTGCATCTAAACTACTTTCCTTTCACAAAAAGGGTTTTCAGCACTTCATTTCAAAATGATGAACCATTATTGCTAATGACGCTGATAATATTATTGAATGAGACTTTCAATATACAGTCAAAAGTCTTTAATCCGGACTTGTCGGGACTTCGGCGATTCCGGATTATCGATTCTTCCGGATTATAGATCATCAGTTTAAATCTGGTAAGATGGCATGCAGAAATTATAAAATCAAAAATATGAAACCGTCATTTATGAAATAAAGAGCAATTATGATCTAAGGGGTATCAAAATTTTTAAAAGGAAAAGCTTAATATTTATTTGTTTACTTTATTAAACATTTCTTTCAACGCGCGCATGCGTAAAGCACACATTACGCATAGTCGAAATTAGAAAATTGCAACCAGAAAACTATTTGATGTGTACTCCTGATATTTATAATGATAAGGAATTTGATTTAAATCATATCAAAGACGGAATACATCGAGATGAAATACTACATTTAGTAAGGAATTATAAGCTGAATAAAATAAAAACATCTGCCCTGAAGATAAGGATAGTGCTAACAGATCAACTTCTAGTTCATTGCGCGCCGCGACGTCCCCCCCCCCCCCCAGAGCAGCGTGAAATTGATAAACAGATTGTAGAGTTTCTCACTTTGGAATTCTAAGTTAATGTTGGAAGTGAGGAATCTAAGAACTGATAAGCGAATAATCGCTAGAGTTCAGTGACAAGAAACAACAAGATAGAAGGGTAACTAACCCTTTATTATTTCAATAAGATTTAACAAAACTCCGCCTGGGAGTGTACAAGCAAAGCCCGCACTTTTACTTGAACTTAAAAGACTAAGAATTAAACTAAAATTAAGATTAACTAAAAGAAGTATAGCCGAAGCTATCAAGGTTCAGATTGAGGTGGCCCCTTAAATTAATTGACTACGAAGCTTAGCCTGAATACGCCTGAATCATAAGGGCCTGAATACGGCCGTGCGTAATAACAGCTTTGAGAGGGAGAGTGGCCAAAAAGGCAGACGCGCGTAAATCAGAAACTGATTCTCTCTGACTCAGTAAGTAACTTCGTGGTTTAAATACCGCTCCTTCTCAATAAATAGTCAGCAAATTCCAAAACTACGTTCTGGCCGGAAGTAGTAAGTTGAAGTTAAGAATTTGACAGGAAAGGAACTTTAACTTAAAATTTAACTGTTAATAAAATTAACATAAACCTTACAAGATTTCGGAATGGTTAGAGAAACAAAGGATATGTTTTTATCCATTTTTTTACAGCAATTCCACTTTTTGTTTGATGGACATCGAATCATACTTTCTCTTTGTAGATCCTTTACATATTAGTAAATATATATCGGAATTCTATTTGACATAATCGAAAGTTCAAGCTTACTTTTATAAAATTGCTCTAACAGTCAGCAAAAAATAAGCCGGATCCAATTCGAAGATTAAGGAACAACGCAATCTGCAACATTAACTGAAACAGATAATTAGATAATTTTAGCTTAGCTTATACCGTCCGTTATACATTAAACGCGCATGCGTAAACGTATTATGCGCATGCGCACACGCATATGCACATGCGAAATATTATTACGTTCATACGTAAACGCTTATGCGCATGCGTGAACGCATTATGCGTTGACGCATGCGCAGAAAGTTTGTAGCTTTGAGGTGCGGATTATGGGTGTCCGGATTAACGACTTTTGACTGTATTTCTCTTACCATCATTTAATGACTGTCACTTTTAAATGACATTCCTTTCTAAACAATTTAATTCAAAAAAGTTTCAACACAACCAAAAGAAAAAATGTGCTTCATCTGAAAACCTTGATAGTAATGTATGTGTAAAGCACTTCACTTCTATCTGAAGAAGAACTGCAAATTATATTATTAAAGTTCATAGCTTTCATCAGTGTGAAGAGTCTTGAGATATTCACTATGAATTCATTACTGAAATTGATGCATTTAAGAATAACATTTGAGTTAGATCTGCAAGCCCACTAAATGACACAAGCTGAAATCTAAAATGAAACTTATGACAACAAAATTAATAATGTAATTTCCTCGAATGATCATATTTTCTTGTAAGGTGTATATGATTTCATTTAGCAGAAGTAGTTACAGATTATCATGAAAGACATTTTGATAAATAACATGAATTTTATCATACAATTTTAAAAGCGGAAAGCTGCAAAAATATACATGTAAATAAATATTTACTATGCATATTTTAGGTTGCTACATACTTTTTTCTCTCTCATATAATTTTGACAACAAAAGTAAAAAACATAAGACAAAGTACCATTAATATGTTTTTTTATAGAACGTGTCTTACAAAAATCTAACTTTCTATTAGAGCACTATCTTTATTATTCCAAATCCAATTTCTACCTCAAAATGAGCTAGGATTCACTCTACAACTTATACAACTGAACATTTTCTTTAAAACAATAAATATATTTGAAAAACAAATTTCATTTAAATACACTACACCTGGTGCTTAAAGCAATATATATATGTATCCACATTTTGAATGTTATAGTATTTGTAATAAATTACAAAAAATGAATTAAAATAATAGAAATTAATAACATGAAATGCCATAAAATGACATATTTCTTCTTAAAAGTTTACTTAAGACATTTCAAATGACATGTATCATATTACCACTTCAAATTCAGAAGGATTTCCAAAATGAAATGTACGTGTAATATCCGTAGTTCCATCTCTGAAAGAAACAAATTCCGAAGCATTACACAAAATATAAATTTTAATTGTTTCTAAAGATACTCTAAGAACTGATGCTTACAGGTACTGGCCTCCTGAATCCAAAAGATACATATTTTTTGTATTGATATTTCTATTTGTAAGCAACTGCGGTGTGTAATGAATTATGGCAGCATTTGGTCCAAATGCTGATATGGCAGGAAAACTTTCACCTTGATTGAGTTCCTGTTCTCTAGAAGTTAAAAAATAGATATACACTACATTATTTAAGGCAATATACACATATATACTTTTTATAAATTCCTAGAGTTGCAAAAATTATACAGTTGATTCATAGAACTACCGTTACTTAAAAACATCTTGAACTCTTAAAAAAACAAAAAAAAAAAAAAAAAAAAAAAATGTGCATGAACAGGATGGTTAAAAATATCTGGCAGAAACCTAAAAGCAGACAGAGAGGATCAGATCTTAGTGGATTTTACAAAGGAATGTACATGCCAAAGTGGTGAATTGAGGAGTAAAGGGCACTCTGATTTTTAGATAAAAAGGAGTCAGCAGGTATAAATTGCCATTTCCTATGTGAATTTTAAGCAGCTTATATCATTACCGAAAAGAGCAGCTCACAAGCATGCTTTTTATCTATAGCACTGAGGATGAAATGGAGAAGCTAAAGTAAACTGCATACTGGTGAGCTCTGCATTTGTGTCCGAATCCGAACAAGAAATGATGACTAATGCCATCTCTCACATACACCTTGCACCATCACAATGCGCGCATTTCTAGAACACACTCTCCATTATTAAAATCTAATTATTTTGGTTCCCTCTGCACCCCCTTACATTAAGCAGTGCATACAAATATTACCGTATACACTGCTAGCCATTAAAATTGCAACACCGGGAAGGAATGATCTGATGAATGTCAAAATCACATGAAAGGAAGAAGAGGTTGGGATATGCCAAATGATTATTATTTCAGCGCATTTAGACGACAGACGACGCAGGAAGGAGAAACGACATCTGAAGCACTGCATAAAAGAAAAGTTGTGTAGTGGATTTCTCATTATCGCCCGTCGCACTGGTCGACATCCAACCACTGCCATGCGAACGCGGAATCAGTGAGTCGCTGAGGGTCATACTGAACGGCATGCAGAATCTCAACGCCCTACTAGGCTAACGCCAGACAGGACAGACATATTGTGAAGTCAACCCAGCAAAACCGTACGACTACATCACGGTCCATTAGTCAGGAAATGGGCATGTTCGGAGCACGCCCAGTATCAGCTCGTACGTTGCGTCGACGTTTACAGCAGCGTGGACTATCAAACACAGCGACCATTACTTCGTCTTCCCGTGACAATGCAGCATAGAGGGAGACGGCATTTATTGTTCGCCAAATGACAAAGCTTGACACAGGAGTGGCACAAGATCGCCTTTACAGATGAGTCCCGGCTCTGCATGCAATATTCTGATGGCCGTATACGTGTCTGGAGTGTCCGAGGAGACCGCCCGTCGCCTGCTTGCATTCGACATCAGCACAGGGGTCCTGCACTTGGTGTGATGGTTTTGGGCATCAACTAGGTACACGACACGCACATCTCTAGTTCAGATCGATGACAATTTGAACGCAGATCGATACATTTCTGACATCTTACGTTCAAAGGTTGTGCTCTGTCTTCGAGGCCTGCCATCTTTCACTTGATAATGCAAGCCCGCAGGTTGCACGTCGTGTTCTGACCTTCCTCGATACACAGGGTATTCGATTGCTGTCCTGGACTGCGCGGTCTTTAGATTTGTTACCCACTGAAAACATTTGGTCGCGAGTTGTTGAGAGACTAGCCGGCCACCCCTCTCCTAGTTAATACGGTTGATGAAGTGTGGCATAGATTTCAAGCAGCATGGAATGAGTTACTCGTTTCTATCATCCAAGCCCAATTCGACTCCATGTCTAACCGGGTAAGGGCCGTTTTAGCTGCCAGGTGTGGCAGCTGTTTTCACTAATTTTGCACCCCTGTAAATCCCCAAACTGCTTACAAATTTAATGATTTTGTCTTCATGTCATTCTGTTTATGTACAATAAATATTTTTTTTTTTTTTTATTTGCTTTCCTTCATGGTGCTGCAATTTTAATGGCCAGCAGTGCATTTAAAGATAAAATTAAGTTTTCAACCATCTGCATTTATAACTATAAATATGAATAAATAGGAATTAGAGAAATTTGTAATAAAAAATTTCAATTTCTCTCGTTATTTAGCTTAGAATACTTACTTTTTTTAGGAGAAAGCATTTTTACCACAGTTTTCAACAAATGGAAGATAATACAACTTTTTGCACTTATATCCTATCACAGAAATTACTTTACTTCATAATGTTCATTTTCTGATTAATTTTTTGTTATCCAATCTCCCCTACATTTTCAGCGATTCTTTTTTTTATCTGAATGTATAATATTCATTTACCTTAACTTATTATTTCAATTATTAATATTTATCTGAATATTATATAATAAAAGCCTGATTATTCCAGCATTCAATCAACCGGAAAGTTACCGGAAAATTATAGAATTTTAGAAAAAAAAATTAGTAAATAAGAGATTTATAATGTCATTATAGAGCTTATAACACTATTAATACGTGTACACTGTCACCAAACAGTCAGATTTAGCGCCAATAATGGGTAAGCATGATATCCAACACAATCATAAGAAGTTCGTTTTGGTTTAAATGTAAACCCAATTAATTCTCGATAAGATAATTTAATTTTTGCAAATAAATAAATAAATAAATAAGGTTATATTTTTTAATCCCATTTTGAAGGAAAAAAAATTAACATTTGGGACTGCAAAGAAGTGGAGTATTTTCAAAGGTACAGAGGTAAAGGTGAGAGGCATAAAAAAAAGCCACGATACTTTGAAAACGGATAAAACAATGGCGATGTAACGTGATAAATTATGATACGCGATTTAAGTCTTTTATACGTTATATAACAGTAATTTGTATCTCTTTATTATCTAATAGTTTTGACTTCTACCGGAATGACTGCTATGTCTCTGCCAACTTTCATGTTCGGCAGGGTTTCATAACAATCAAAATACGTTGCCTTCCATGACTGGAAAAAAAAATTAAATGTCCCTGAGTTCATGGACTAAACTTTAAGCGTAGATATAATACACATAAACATTTTTTGTACAGCAGTGTGGGGTCGGAAATGAGGGGAAAATAGCCGCTCTTTATCTACGTAGAATAAGTGCTGAAGCGTCCGACCATTAACAGTGATAAAATCCTGGAAGCATCGATTCAATCCTTTATCTACATACAGTAAGTGCTGAAACATGAGATCATTCATTAACAGCAATAAACTTCTGGAAATGACTGTTCAGTGATCAAGCTACACTGTAGCTGGTACGGGGCTGTGTCACAAACTGTTACGCTGTATGTATTTTTATAAAAGGTTTTCAGAGCAAACGATATACAAGTTTAGTGATATAGCTTAAGACGAATTTAAGACGAATTAAGACGAAGACAATCAAAAGTTAGAGTAAGTAATGTGTACAGCAAGGAAAATTTCCCCACGTTCCCAGAAAATAATACTGGAGACTACAAAAAGCACAATGAAACCTCCATTACAGACTGACTCAAAATACAGTTTGCTAAACTAACGATTTCTTCGAAAAATTTAACAAACCAAAGACTATTATGCAGAAACTAAAAATAGGCATGGCTGCCCTAGATTATTTCATGAATATTAATCTTCAGTTCTAAACTCACTGTGCTAATTTGAAATTACTCCATACAGATGTAGGGTGTAAATATGCATGTTGCTTAAATTATTCTCGCACTTTAATGTAAACTATTTTTTGACTGCAGAGAATTCAGTTCGATCGCAGCCAATAGATGGAGGTAGTGTGCTGGAGTCCCTTCTGTACTCAAGATCACTGACAATTACCTTTGCCTCTTTCCTCGCTTTCGGATGAAAGGTGTATCGTACGTTTTAACTACCATGAGACCATGAGAGACCCTAATGACGATATTTGAAATTCTGGTGAAAACTCTATGTAGTTCAGGCCAGTATCAGAGCGATGATCCAGTGGTTGAAGCTAATCCAAGCACCAGTACAAGATTGACTGCATTATTTACAAGCATGACAAAAAACACCGTATGGAAAATTTTGCAAGAGGAAAAATTTTTCCATACCACTTACAGAGGTGTTTCCCGCGTAGTACATTCATTCCAAGCCTCTCCGCAAATGTACTTTTCATAGATGAGACCACCTTTATGCGAGGCAGAATTTTTAATTTGCACATTTCCCATGCACCTATAATCCACATGCTATACATCTGCATGTTTTCCAGAAGCAGTTCTCTGTGCGGACAGGTATTGTGAATGTTTTTCTTATTGGCTTATACTTGCTATCATATCGACTCAATGGGACGACACATCGAATCTTTCTGGAAAAGGTATTATTGGAATTACTTTTTAGTGTCATATGGCATTTCGAACGTGATTTCAGCACGATGGGGCTCCAGCCCATTTTCGCAATAATTTGCATAATTCCTCAATGCCACCTTTGGCCCTCGATGGATTGGATGAGGTGGACTCGTTGCTTGCCCAGTACGTTCACCAGATCGATCAAGTATCGATTTTTTCTTATAAGGACACTTTAAGGCACCTGTCTGCGAGACTTCAATTTATTTTGATGAGGACCTCATTAGAAAAATTTCAGTCGCTGCTGCAACTTTCGAAAGGGCACGCCAGTCGCTTGTCGGATGCAACCAGGTTTGTATCGATGCTGTTGGTGGCACATTTGAGCACTTACAATAATATCATGTAAATAAAGAGCTTTTTTTTATTTTCTCAACATTTCCTGTTTTTTCGCCTAGACTTCTAATTTCCGACCTCACACTGTTATATGTTAAAAAAATGCTTCTTTATATATATTTTATAAGTATTCTTTATATGTACGAATTCTGTTCATAGATGGATGATTTTAGTGTAATTATATGTGAAAGTCTTGTATTTTTTTTGTATAATGTAATATGAAAATAGAACATGAAAGGCGTTTTTTCAACGTTTTCTGGGCTATTTTTTATTTATTAAATATCATGTTCTTTGCACTTAAACCATAAAATTCAGTTCAACAGCAATGTCGCAAAATAATTTTAAAATGAGCATATCTTTAGAATTTCGATACACAATTCGCGCTCTGGAAATAAAAAAGGGTTTTTTCCCCCGTAAAGTGTTGCCATTGCTCGCTTTTAAATCGTTGAGTTTGTTAATCAAAAATTCGTTAAAGTTTTACAAAATATGAAATCAGTAATAAAACAAATTCTAAATTTAAACTTTCAGATGCCCATATTCGCAGTAGAATTACGTCATTCAAAATTGGATGGCTCTAGGTACCGTTGTTTTATCACAATGTGAGAAACATACATACATTTATGCAGATTCTTCATTAATTAATTTCTTCAAATATAATACAGGACGATAGTATTTGGTGGCAACGATTTGAAAAGTGATACCGCCTTTTAAAGTTTTCAAAGAAAAATCGCAAAACGAAAACAATAGTCATTCAGCCCCTTTGGACTAATAAAACATTGCAGTGAAAAATTTTAAATACATATAAAGCTGCACATTTCAAACACAGATTAATCTAATTCTGAAAGCCGTTGAATGGTTTAGGTACATGGATGTTTCCATTATTTTTCCTACATGAAATGTCAATACCAGTCAGTTTCGATCGGGTAGTTCTGACGCAAATGCATGCTTCTTCTTGCAGAAATAGTCCTCCTCGTAGGTTTGCCATTAAACAGATAAGCATAATAAAAGGATTATTTCCTTCTTAACAGAAAATGACAAACAATATTCTTGAGAAATGTAAAAATATAGTTTTAGAGATGACTATATCAACAAAATATGACGAGAAGTTAAATGAAATATTAATAAATAAAACTGCCAAAAATTAACTGTTAAAAGAACCAATTTTGTAGAAAAATATTTTCATGGTAGAAATGAAACAATGTATATTTTAATCTCATAATTACATTGAAGATATACAAAATTACGCGCGATAACTCTCGATTTTCCACTTTTTAAAACTAGTAAAAAATTAATGTCATTTAATTTTAAATATTGTAAAAGCTAGGTTAGATTAGGTTGAGTTCGGCGCAATGCACGAGGACAATCTGCCTAAGGAGAGGGATGCTTAGGTTTTAAAAAAATTATAACTTAGGATTTGGATATCCAAATGATAAAAATGCTCCAGATAATTCAATCAGGAATAGCTAATTTCAGAAACCATGCTATTTTCATTGAAATAGGAAGGTTGAAAAGCATCCACTGAAATAGCATTCTAGTCTATAAATCAAAAACAAATCTTTTACAGATTAATTCAGGAATATATTAATTACATTTGAATTCGGAAACTGTGTTCAAAATATTTTTAACATTGGTAATAACAATTCTTAAAGTGAAAGAAGCTTTAGAAAACTTCAGAAAGCTTCAAAAATTTTAATTGTATATATAAATTATTAAATCTGGATTAAAGAACTTTCATAAGTTTCTTTCAGCTTGTCATAAAACATCTCTTTTTGGGGATTCTGTTTGTCCTCAGTAGGTATATATGTAATGTTCACGTTTTTTTGGTATGGTCTTCACTTGTATTCTACTAATTCTTTAGTTAACAGGTTTAAAATCTATAACTGTATCTCTAATTCTTTTATTTACTATGAACCCTGATCCAAAGTGCTGTTGTTTTATCTTGGCAGCTCAAATATAGGCTGCAACTTCTCTTATTATCTTCCTAACCATCTTACAGTAATGGATACATTCTCATAATGGCAAAAATAATAAGCTGCTCTGAACCATTTTAAATTCTTAAAACTAATACAAAACCGAATGCTGCACTATGATTTCATTAGAGAAATATTCGTTTTATAAATGAAACAGAAGCCAGATGGCCCCTCCCCTTTCAACCAATAACATCTAACTTAATTATCCTTATATTTTAACATACCGAATACATTATTTGTTTTTTTGCTTCAAAATGATACCAATATATTGAACATACCTATAAGACAACAATTTCTCTTTATATAACTTTGAATATGTTTAGTATGCCCAATCAATTATGATTCTTTTATCTGACCTGAATATTAACACTTTTACACTTATAATTAATATTATTTTACACTTATAATTAATATTAATATTAATTATACACTTATACCACTTATAATTAATATTAATATTAATACAAATATATAAATAAATGTATAAAACTTTTTATGTTACCCAAAACTTAATGTTATTTTAACCTTAATCTTAAACTGCGAATTCATTTAAAATTGTTCTCTTCTTCGGAATTTCAGATAAAAATGTATTGTTTCATAAAACAGCTCCACAATTATTAAAGACACAGACAGCATATGGAAAATTTAGCGTTCACATTTATTCTCCCCAAAGGAATGGATCCATAAAGCCTAAATTGGGTTACTTGATTAAACAGAAGCAATTGTAGACTAAGCTCTATCTCCATTCTGATCAATGGAATCCACAGATTTTGTATTTTCTTTTTCTTACCATTTGGTGTTTTATGATTATTATAAAAAAGCAATTTGTAAAAAAAAAAAAAAAAAAAAAAAAAATTATTTGATGAATCAAAATATACACACAGCATTAGAATAACAATCTCTGCGATGTGAAAACAAACTTGTAAAACATAAGAGAAGAATCATTTTTGACTGTCCCGCAAAGTCGATATTCATAACACTCATGTACTAGAGAAAGAAATCAAGACGTGACATGAGTGTCGATGAAGAAGAAATGTACACTACGCAAACAAACAAACAAAAAGGGGGGTCAGCTCTATATCTCCCGTTTGGGCCGATTGACGAAATTCATCTTGCGATTTTCATGTCTCGAAAGCGCGACTTAGGATATGCATTATATATATATATATAGCATTGTTCCAATGTAGGTATTTTGACACAAAATCGGACTTTTTCTGAAATAGCATATCTTTTTTTTTTTTTTTTCCCCCCCATATTTTGAATCTACGAGTGGTGAAATTACGCCGAATCGCACGATTGCGATTGCACGTTTTGCAAAAATCGCACGATTAGTTTTTAAAAAATTAGCTCTCAAAATTTTAGCTCCTCATTGTTAATTGAGTTTGGTATATATTTATTAATCTCTCTCTTTTTTTTTTTATTAAACTTATTTGATTCTTCCTTTCACATTTCGAAATTCAGGTTCATTCCAAATAAAATTCACCTTTTTTTTTTAAGATTTATTTTTAAATAATTTTTATAAATTCTTCAAAAAACATTTTGAATTATAATCTATAAAATTTTTATCATCATCTTAAGTACACGTATTCCTGAGCATGCCTGCAAAAAATTAGTTTTTTATTCAAAATTTCCGAATTTATATATTTTCGAGTTTTGAAATTTGGCATATTTGTTGAAAGCGATAAAACATTAAATGTGGTTTAGACACTTTGCTAAAATTATTTGGAAGTAGGAACGATGGGACTTTTTTCCGCTCATGCACAACGTAAAAATGTAGGAACGAGGTGCCTTTTTTTCCACTCTGGCATAATGGAAGGGAAAGGAAAATTGGTTGTCATATATATTAAGAAGTTCGCCACGTGAATTATTCTTGGTACAAACTGAAAAAATTGCGTCAACATAAATTTTTGAATTTCTCCGTAAATTGCGCACCAAATTTTACAAAATTTAATATTTAGGCATAATTTGAGTCATAGAATTGAAATACGGAAAAAAATTGGTATGTTATTTGAGAAAAAGTCCGATTTCGTGTCAAAATACCTATGTTAGAACAATGCTATATAGAAATCTAATATATATCCTAAGTCGCGCTTTCGAGACATGAAAAACATTTCAATTTTGTCAATCGGCCAAGTAGAACGGGAGATATAAAATGTCCCACTTTTTTTTTTTTTTTTTTTTTTCCGCAGTGTACACACATTTGATAAAACCCCCGAAAGCGACTTGCATATTGACAGATGTTATGCACCTCTATTTCAAAAACACATGGTAAAAAATGCTCATAATTTGTGTGGGACTATAATTTGAACCTATCAGCACATAGAGTTAGCCTTCACTAACCATTATGCTGGTGAAGTATACTGCCCTCCAAAAGTTAAGGAACAGCATGTTTTTCAAAGCTCACCATTGCAAAAATGTCAGAAACGTTTAAATTGACAGTTCAAATGCATGGCAGTAATAAAGTTTAAGAAAATATATACGCAAACACAATAGCTGCCCCCTTTATTTTATAGAAATGAATATTTATATAGAGGTTGGAGAACAAATGCAAAAATTGTAATTTTTGTTCATGAGTGTTGATTTCTGTTGTTATTACAGTTTCGTGGACAATATCCAGGAGAGTCTATGAATGTCCAGGAGAAGTCGTTTGCCCGATTCGTTGAGGTGGCGGGCGATCGGATCGATGGAAATGCGGATGTCACAAGATGCTGCTGCTAGACGTCTCAATGTCTCTCGTAGTGTGGTCTATCGACTATGGAATTAGTTTGAATCCGAGGATTCTGTGTCTAGAAGACATGTTCCAGGCAGACCTAGAGTTACAACAACAGCGGGAGACCGTTATTTAGCTCCTTCGGCCCGAAGGAGGAGTAATATTACTGTGTCTCAGCTCATGGCAATCATTTAGTGGCAACAGGAACAAGAATCTCAGCTACTACAGTGCGCAGACGCTTGCACAATACATGTCTGTATGCAAGACGAACAGTTGTTTGTGTCCCCTTTCCAAAGACACAGAGGTGCCCGTTTATGTTGGGCAAGAGAACACGTTTCCTGGCCCAGTCAGCAAAGGGCGTCTTTTCTCTTCACAGATGAGTCCAGGCTCAAATTGGAGAGTGATTCTGGTCGTCAGCTAATTTGGAAGGAACAACGCACTATCTCTCTCGGTGGTCACACTGACCTGCATATGTTATATGTTCCTAGGAACTTTGACCAGTGTGAGATACTGAGACGAGATCCTTGATTAATATGTCCGCCCATATGGCGCTGTTATTGGTCCTGGATTTCTTATGATGGACGATAATGCGCGACCGAACCAAGCTCGGGTTGTTGAAGAATATCTTTAGAGTCACAGTATGGAGCGGATGGAATGGCCAGCTCAATTCCCAGACCTGAATCCGATAGAGCATCTTTGGGACTACCTTGGGATACAGTTTGCTGCTTTAAGTTCTTCTCCTCCAAGGTCGGTAGATGAGCTTGAACAAAGATTACTCCATATCTGGTCGTTGGGGCCCACCAGCGGCCGAGCGGTAAAGTCACTGAACACTGGTAGTTCGGTCCGAGGTTCGAATCCCGCGAACGGGCTGGCTGCATGGGTGTTTTCATGGTTTTCCCCATGTGTAACGTGTATACGATCCAGTTTCCCTAAGAAAGTCCTCCACGAAGGCATTCCTCCCCTTAGGCAGATAGCCCTAGTGTGCTTTGCCATAATTAAATATACATACATACATATATACATCTGGTCGTTGCGTTGCTTCCCATTTCACTGACTGACAACTTGATTGACAGCATGCAGCGTCGCTGCCGCCAATGTATTGCAGCTAGGAGTGGACACATTCCTTATTATAACCCATTTTTGTAATGTTATTACCCCATTTTCCCTCAAAAAACTGTGACATACTGTTTCTCCAAGAGTGGATTTCACTGCCAAGTGTGAAATTTTTTGTTGTAATTCCTGTTTGTGTTGAACTTTAGAAACGTTCTATGTCACATTCATTAATGAACTGTTTAGTGAACAAGTCCTGTAATTTTTTTGTTTCTATGTTGCTTCATTCTCAAATTAGATAAAAAAAAAAAAAAAAAAAAAAAAAAAAACGCTGTTCCTTAACTTTTGGAGGACAGTGTATAATGGTTACCCATAACAAGACTATCCCGTACTATAATGGAATGATATTATCCCATTAGAATGTACATTTATCAATACCTTCTGATACCATTTTGAGTTTAATTTCAAAATTCACAAAGCATATGGAGTAACTAGTGGTATAACTAAATTAATATAAAAAAGATAAAATGCCTGAATTTAAAAATAAATATTACTGTAAAAATAATAACAGTTATGCCAACTGTCAGTTTATAGAAAACAAGTTAGAACACATATGATTTAAAATACTAAAAAATTTTGTAATTGCTTATACATACCGTCTAAATCTTGATAAAGTTTTAGCAGCTTTCATTTCATCCCAGTGTTTACCATTTTTAACTTCTTGCTCTAACATCGACATAAAATCGACAATAGCAACAGCATCTTTTAACTAAAAAGAAAATATAAAATAAGCTGAAATAACTTACTTTCTTTAAGGCAAAAGAAAAGGTAAAAATAAAGAATTATAATAAGTAAAAAACATGGCTTACAGAATAAATATTGATATCAATAAAGTAAAAAATGATTATTTTTTCAATGAACAACTAGCAATATAATTTACATTACTCCTTCTGAGAGGAAATTCTGAACATTTGAAATATTTTATACATATACTATGTGAAACAGTCTTACAGCTGCATTTTTCATCCCGAGGACTTCAACAGAATTTTTAATGACTTTCAGACAAGCTACTGGTGATGGACCATCTTCCAACTCCCTCTTTTCCTGGAATAAAGAGATATTGAATTTTTAAACTATTTCAAAATGTTACATATGGTAAGACACATGCCATACAGATATAAAACATTTATTAGAAAAAGTAATTTATATGAGGACCAAAATCAAATAATAAACAATGGAATTATATAAGTCCTAGCAAGATATAATTATAAAAAAGGGGGAAAGAAGGATAAAAGGTAGAAAAGGAAAATGTAATACATTCATCAGACTTACTTCAGTTTCGAAACCTAACAAATGGAATTCAAAGTTTTATGAGAAAATAAATTGTATCGTATCATAACTGAATAAATAATCCTTTCCAGCCCACTTGGCATTGAAAGCTTAATATGCAAAGTAAATAATGGCCAGGTGTTTTATGCAAATAAAATATTACTGTCCCTTTTTCGCTTGACAAACTGTTGAGAAATAATTCGTGTAATATTAGCTGTTTCATATTGTATTCACTCACATACTTTTCTCCATCACACAATTTTTCCCTTTGTTTTATTTACCCTACGATTTCGAAAATTCTGATATAAGACAGCAACATATTATATAGTATGAATAAATTAAAAATACATAATGTTAAGTAAAAAGAATGGCACTGAAACCAACAACTATAACTCATTTCTTTGAATACATGATTTTATAATATGGTGTGCTTTATAATCCATGAAGTTCCTTTTAACCCCTCTCTTCAGAATGATATAAACTGAGTAAATTTCCCCTCTCAATTTTTGAATGGTAAAATTAGTAAAAAGACGGGAAAGGGATATGCAAGTAAATATTAGGTTGTTTCAAATGACTGGTTTGTTTTATTTGATTATGGCAAAGCACTTGAAATTTGCCAAAGAGGAGAATGCCTTTGTGATGGACTTTCTAAGGTAAGTGGCTCGTATCCACATTAGACATGGGAAAAACCATGAATACGCTAATGTGGCTAGCCCATTTGCTTGGAATTGAACCCATATTGAATTACCAGTGCTCAGCAACTTAACTCTTCAGCCGCTGGTAAGCTTGTTGTTGCAAATGAAATGGCCGTTGAATAATGCTAAACTTCTAATGGTTTGAAAGGAAATAGGTGCTGAAATTTGCACACATTTTTTTTCAGGTGATGATATCAGAAGTATGTGATTTAATTGTAACATGTGTTTTATTCCATGAACATTAAATATTGGATACTATAACATCAAATCAAGAATACAGCTTAGTCAATTAAGGTCGCTTTACATCAATGAGTTCAAACTGAAAAATTCTAAAGTGGTTGCAATAAAGAACATGAATTAAGCACTCGGTGGTGGAACAACTAATAAGAGTTGTTCATTGAAAATATTTCATTTACCAATGGTTCTCGCAAAAGGCTCTTATTTTCTTGCAAACGTTGTAGAGACATTAGGTATTTTTTGGAAGCAGAAAAGATGAAAAATAGCAACTGCCTTCACCGGGAATCAAGCCACGGACCTCAGGAATACCGGCCCAGCGTGCAGAACCACTACACCACGAAGGTACGTTAAGAAAGTGGGAGAAATACCTTACATACTCCCCCTTTCTAAAGGGCGACTGGGGTTTCTAGGGGACCCAATCGCCAAATCCTGGATGTGGAGAGTCATCATCCACAACCCTTTTAGTTCGGGCGCCACTGTAGAGACATTAGGTATACTTTTGGAAGCAGGAAAGATGAAAAATAGCAACCGCCTTCGCTAGGAATCGAACCACGGACCTCTGGAATACCGGCCCAGCGTGCAGAACCACTAAATCACGAAGGCATGCTAGGAAAGTGGAAGAAATACCTTACAACGTTTATTCAGAAAGATTAAGGCTACAAAATGAACTCTATGGCCATCCTCCTTCCTCTATTAATTGGAATGGATTAAATCATATCAGATCCATGACAGACTGCATAAGAGATCGTCCGACACTAAATGTATCCTTTTCAACTATTTCATAACACTTACCAATGACAGAAAAAAAGCAAAAAAGTTTTCATAAATGGGTTTGTTGGGAATTCACTAAGAACAAAGCATGGCGTTCAGAAGTGCGCACTTAAATTTGTCTCAAGATAAAAGGTTCCTGTAAAACTGTGACTGAGGTTGAGAAGTGGCTATTTTAAAACAATTCTACACATTCCTCACAGCAGTTGCAATTGAAAGATAACTAAGAAAGACTCCAAAGAGACCTTTGTGTTCAAAGAAAAAAGAGGCTCACCATGTAGTGTTCTTCTCTTTGCGATATTCCCTACTGATTTCTTCTAGGAGATGAAACAGATACAGCTCGATATTGTACAAACTAGCTGCAAATATATGATAAACTGTACCTTATGCGACCAGCACTTAAGAAAACAGACAAGGAATTCTACTGTTTCAGAATAATGCCCAACCACATACGACAATGACAACTATACAGCAAATCAACAATCTAAGATACGAAATAGCGCTTAATCCTTCATACTCTCCTTATAATTTTAAACAGACTACTGTTCTTTTTCCTAGCACTAGAGCCTAATAAATACTTTGCCTACAATTTATCATGCAGTGAAAACTCCAGAGATATGGATTTTTAAAAATTCTATACATGACTTCACTATACTTTGGCAGCAATGCACTGATGTTGCTGGAGATTACTTTCATTAAACAGGTATTTCCTTTTTCTTTTTCAATCATTCTTAAAATCAGTCACTTCATTTTCAAGAGCACAATATAATTATGAATGTTATGTGAAATCATTTATCCTAAAAGAGATTTTCTATTGAGTGACTGAGTTTTCATCAGGAAACTTTGAGGAGATACCAAATTTAGCAAGTTTCTGAACTGAAAATCTGACATGCACACAATTAAAATATTACCTTATAAAGGCTTCTACAATTTTTAATGGTATTTTTTACTATATGATACTCTTCTCCTGGTGTTATTAACTACTCATTCTCTCCATGAGATGAGTAGATAAACACAACATTTTCTCCAGAAATGGGGACAGGAAAAGGAAACAAACATGAGACATCACAGTCTGGTACAGGAGTTGAAAACATGTTCATGAAGAGGGGAGATACTTGAAAGGAAAAATAGTATCACCCCCCTGAATAGGACAGTGTCTTAAGTAAACTAGGTGGAGCAGAATTAACTGGCACAAAAATAACATGAAAGTGAACGGCACTCTCATTAAAAGATAAAATTCAAATCTTAAAAGTTAGATGAATTCAAACCTTAAACGAGAGTAAGTACTGGTTTGACGAAATATGAATTAGTAAAGAAATTGGATATTCCAGTGACAAAGCTAAAGATGGTTGTTTGTGACAGCTCCCTGAGGTTGAGGCCACTTTGCTAAAATTTCTCATTTAGTGTCGTGCATCCAATATTACAGCGAACTGCACCATGTTAATCAGGAAGTCAAAAGAAGTAGCACTTCAACTGAATGTGAAAGGAAACTTGCTTTTCAGCTGGATGGCTGCATAGATTTAAACTGCGCATGGAATCTCGTGTTTTATAACAAATAATCAAAACGCGTTCTTGCTAAGTCGGTTGAAGAGTGACTCAAATATTTCTTCCACCAAAATATATCGATATGAATTAAAAGACTTTTTAATGTTGATGAAACTGCTCTTTTCTTTAAACTTATGCAAGCATGAACCCTAGCTTTCAAAGGTGACTAGTATCACGCAGTTAAGCAACGTAAAGCATGCCTTACTGTTTTGAAAAAATGATCACAGAAAAAATGAATCTTTTAGTTGTAGGAAAGTCCCAAAAACGAAGTACTTCAAACATGTCAAAACTCTGCAGCTAGAATGTTAAGTCAAATAAGACAGCATGGATGACTATAGACATTTTTACACAATGTCTCAAGAAAACAGACAAAAAAAAAAAAAAAAAAAAAAAAAAAAAAATTACTTTTTATGGATCAGTGTACCGCTTATCCTCAAACGACAGAGTTATTGCAAATTGTGAAAGCCATTTGCTTCCAAGCAAATTAAACTACGCATATACCTGCCAAACTTTGACACTCAAAAATCAGATTTTTCACAATGTTAAAAAGACTTCTTAAATGATAAAAATATAGTTTTTAATAATGAATTAACTTTAAATAGTAACTAATTCTTAAATGCAAGCAACACAAAAGTACCTTACACTAAAAACATTTTTATTACTTGCATCATTTAAGAAAACAAAACAACAACGAAAAAAAAAAAAAAAAATACACTTTAATCAGTTTTCGTACAAATGTTATAAACATTGGCAGATTTTGCTTTCTTTAAGAAAGAAACTTCATAATTTTGTTCATAGCAATTGCCATGTAGGCCTGCTTTCGTTAATAAAAGTTTTTCTAATGTGTCATCGCAATATTAGATCTAAATTTAGTCCTCATTTTCGCAACAACACTGAAAATCCTCTCACACTCTGCATTACTATAGGGAACTGTCAAGATGGCCAACATAATTCTAGACAGTTCACTTTATTTTAAAATTCCTTCAGCACCTTTCAGTTTTCCAATTAAACTCCACTGGTTGTCAATCCTAGCTGATTTTATAACTTCATCCAAGTTTTCTAATTGTAAACTGCTGTTATGCAGCTGTTGGAACTGTTTCAATTTTCCCTTCCTTTTAGAACTTCTTTCAAGATAATAATAAATATCAACAATGTGTTCATCCACATTTATTGCTAAAGAAGCTGCCCCTTTTTCAGCTGCTAAATCTAAGAGGTGACAGGTGCACCTCATAATCTGCAAATCTGAATTTTCCTTTCTTAAGATACCTGCAACACCAGTCTTCAAGCCTACCAATACTGGTGCATTATCGGCACAAAGTGCTAAGCAATTATCCAGAGGGACTGCATTTTCTTTTAAAGTTTTAATAATTATCTGTGCTATATTAAAGCTTGTCAAATGTCCTTCTAAAGTGGGGAAAGAAAATAAACTGCACTCAGTTTCTGAAGACTCTGGATTAAAAAAAGGAACAACAATTGGATACAGTTTTGAATCGGTATTATTGCTTCCATCCATAGAGAGGCAGAACGGAGCTGTTTTAATGCAAGCAATAACTGAAGATTTATTTTTCAAACGCATTTCTTTAACAATTGCACCTGTTTTGGTTCTTGCAAAACATTTTTCTAAATAAAGCTGCAGCGTGATCCGATGCTTTCAGTGGCAGGTTGTGCTCCAGTAAAAAGGCAGAGGACAGACATTCTGCATTAATAACTTTTTGGTCCTCTGTTTCCGAAGAAAAATTTAGTTTTCCGTTTTTTTCAAAACAACTCCTGTTGTCCTTGTGTTTTTGTGTACGCATATGTTTGAGAACATCCGCCCTTCCACCGTGCGAAATCGAAAAATCGCAACGACAGGCTGTATGCATCGCAAATTTATTACATTTCCTTGAGGAAATAATGGAAGGAAAGTCAACTATGTACGATTTTTGAAACGTACACGAGTATTTCACCTTTCTCGCAGACATAACAAAAGATGATAATTTCTAAAACTATTTCCCGAAGGCACGTATACTCGCACAACTCAGAACAAAATGAACGAAATAACTAAAGAGCATCCAAACAACAGCTTACTTTGTCCTCATTGGCTAATATATGCCAGATGACACGCAGTGGAGCTAGGTAACCATTGGAGAACTGGGAAACGATGTTTCTGGATACATATATGCTCTCACTCACAAAGCAGAAGTTATCTGATTCGCAAGGTTTTGTTTTAGATATAATCTAGAGAAAATTCAATTGCTTTCAGACGTCCAAAATCTTTGTTTTGTTTTGTTTTGTTCATATAACAAAGTTTATTAAGCCAAGTTCCATAAAAATCGTGAGAAATTTTAAGAATAAGAAAAAATCGGGAGAAATATATTGTAAATCGGGTTGGCGGGAGAGCGGACGAAAATCGGGAGAGTTGGCAACACGGAACTAGTATAGTGCAAACCTTAGATCTGGGTGTCACTAAGAATTTGAAAATGTTACGCAGGTAAAGGCTGATTCAAATGGTCCTTCAAAATATAACTATAGGAAATGCACAGAAAAGTTTACACATTCTTGAGGCTATGAATATAATTTCACTTGCCTGGACTCAAGTACAACGAAAACAATTAAAAATTGCTTCATTAAAGGTGGATTTTCGAATCCAGAGTCACTTGAAAAAGTGTCGACAATGAAAATGATGATGGAACTGTAATTATGGATGAAGAAGATTGAAAGCTACTGGGATTAGACATTACAATCGAGGAATACGTAAACCGTGACGCCCATGCAATGATAGCAAACTTAGGCACAGCTGAAGAACTATTTGAAAATATTTTACGAGATGAGTACTAAGTAGCATAATGAAGAGGAAAATTAAAACATAATCTCACTTCTTTTCAAAAAGCTATCAACTGCATTGATATCTTCAGAAATTTCCTTGTGTGCAATAATACAAGCAAGAAAATATGCCAAGAACTGAATTCGATTCACAGCGCTTTGTTTAAAATTCAGAATCAAAAGACACATCAGACGACAATTAAAGACTTTTTTTAAAAAGATTAAAATTTGTTTTAAAATGCTCTTGGAAAAAATAATACTTAGACAGATAAACAAAAATGATTCCTTTAAATAAAGATATGGTGACATTTTTTTTTCCAGAAATTTGGACTCTTACGGTTTTAAAATATTAAATTTGTATTAATATCATTTTTAAAATATTTAATTATAGCAACTGTTTTAATTGTTTAAAATAATCCTATAAGGTCTTTTCCCCACTTTCTTAGCATGCCTTCTTGGTGTAATAGTCAGCACGCTCGGCCCGTATTCGAGAGGTTCAAAGTTCGAGTCCCGGCGACGGCATTGCCCATTTTTCATGTCTCCTGCTTCGAAATAACCTAATGTCTCTACAGTGGCGCCCGAAGTAAAAAAGGTGGTGGATGATGATTCTCCACACCCAGGATTTGGCGATTGGGTCCTCCAATCCCCAGTCGCCCTTTAAAGAGGGACTGGGGATTACGCCTTTTAAAAGGGGGAGTATATAAAGTATTTCCCCCCACCTTCTTAGCATGCCTCCACGGTGTGGTGGTCAGCACGCTCGGCGCGTATTCGAGAAGTCCGAGGTTCAAGTCTCGGCGAGGGCACTGCTCATTTTTCAATTCTCCTTTAAAAATTAATAACCTAATGTCTCTACGATATTACTGAAATATTTATTTACAATATTAATTTTAAATTTGTTTAAAGATAGAAGAATTACATATTTTAAACATATTGAAAGTACGATTAAATTAGGTAATATGAGTGGTAGGTTAGTAGTAGTATCGAAATTACACAGCTACTATATGCATGTTTCGCATCATAAATTAAAAAAAATTTATACACCTTTTTTCATTTATACGTCGTTTGTTAAAGGCCACTGGAAAGATGTATAGTGTATGTATGTATATATATAAGATTAAAAATGTATGAATCAGAATTATAATATAACTATAAGCATTAATTCTTCCTCTTTATTCTAAAATCGTAATAACTTATCTGCATTGCGTCATTCAAATTAATCATGCGATCTTACGTAACCGTTAATACCAGATGCCTCTTGACGACCAATCACCGAATTGTAAACCAAAACTTTTCTCTTCGCGTGCTTCCATCTTTCATAACTACGCACTTCAGCTTTTGCTCTCTACTGTGCTAAGATGTAATTTCGCTGGCTTGCTTTCTATCCCAACAATATTAAAAATGTAAATCTTCTGTGGAAAGGCACGACTAGAGTGCCAAATCATCTGTGGCCACATAGTGTCAATTGGAAATAAAAATGGAATTAAAACTGCCTCAACTGCCAAGTTCTTTAGATTATCGATCTACAGTGTTCCGTCTTTTCCTTTGCTTTTATTATAACAATTTGCTCTTTGCGAACCAGCATCCTTTAATTAATTTTCTGCAATTCAGCATCTCCCCTTAGACCATTACCTTCTAGAACATTCGCACCTATTACATAACCTCCTCATATAAATGATGCGTCATAAGTTTTTCTACATTTTTCTAGAAGCTACTCTGTTACATAACTTTTCATATAAACGCTGCGTCATAAGTTCTCCTACACAGATGCCTTCTCGCCTTCGTTCTGATAACGCTTCCGCTATGCTTCTCTTTCTTTGTTAGAACGTTATGACGTATTAAAGTTTAAAGTCAGTCGTATCTAATAGTTCAATTACGGAATAAGTTATTTGATTAACTCCATCTGGAAAAAGTCATCTGCTCTAAATTAAAATAAAGATATGCTTGCTGTTAAAATTGAAAAGTCCTGAGTCGTCATTTTTCTCCGTGATTCAATCATCCCAGCTTCGTCAACCATCTGCCAGAACGTGTAATGGAATAGCCTCACCATTCGCCTACGATGTGTTGGAGGACGGAACACTGTAGATGCGTGATTAGACCCATATTGAAGAAGATTTTCATTGCGTAGTATGCTAACTTGGTAATATCTAAAGAACTTGGCAATCGAGGCAGTTTTAATTCCATTTTTATTTGCAACTGATATTTGTGGCCACAATCACTTGGCACTCTAGTCGTGCCTTTCCACAGAAGATTTACATTTTTGATATTGTTGAGATGGAAAGCAAGCCAGCGAAATTACATCTTAGCACAGTAGAGAGCAAAAGCTGAAGTGCGTAGTTATGAAAGATGGAAGCACGGCGAAGAGAAAAGTTTTGGTTTACAAGGGCAGTTTCAGTTCCCAATTATTACGTCATCAGAGCTGCGCGGGCCATAGAGTGATCTAGAAATGACGCAATGCAGAGAAGTTATTACGATTTTAGAATAGAGAGGAAGAATTAATGTTTAAAGTTACAGTATAATTCTGATTCATATAATTTTATCTTACACATAAATAGATATATGAACGCACACTTCAGCACACATGAACTGAAAATCCATTTTAGTAAAATAATTGAGTTATTTAATGTTTTTAAGCGATCCAAGAGCAATTTAACAATAAACAAAATTTATTAACAACAAAAAACGACAGCAACAACAAAAAACAAACAAATAAATAAATAAATAACACAGAAACTACCTTAAGAAATATAACAAACTAAAATGAAGAAAAAATACTAATCAAGCTACATTCGCAATGATAAATGGATTTATAAAAGACAGAGCAGTCATTTGCATGCTTTTGTTTTAGGCAAAAGAATCTATGATATTTTTCAGGTCCATTTTACTTGCCTCTTTATGCTCGATTGCAACAAGTGAAAGATGGTTTAATCATGTTTGTGTATTTTTGTAATGCATATCTTATTTCATGCCAATAAACTGATATTACAATAATGCACTATAATGTCTTCACTTTAAAATTATTCTCACGGAATGGAAATTTATGATGTATCGAAAACCCAAAATGACTTTCTGTCTTATTTTGTTTCTTGGTTTGAAATTCTGAATACCTATTTTTTGGCCATTTATTCCAATTCTGTTAAAGTAAGTTCAAATTCGTATCGCAGTTTCTTTGTATTTATGCAGGCATTATTTAAATATTGCACAGCGTCATTTAGACATACATAAGTTTTCTACAATACTTTTAAAACTTATTTTGTTTAATACTTTATACATAAATATACAAATAATAAATGTCAAATAATTTAAAAATAACTTAATGCATAAATGATTTCAAAATAAAATAATGTTATGTATCATTTTATTTCATAAATAATTTTATCGATAAATAATTTAAAATTTGCTATTTTCTTTTTTGTCTGCAGTGCAGTGCTTCTTCCCTTCTTTTTTTATTACTTTCAAGTTAAAACTTCCAGAATATCACCGTAACATAATTTTACTGCTTTCAGAGAGATAACTGTACCTGATAAATGAATCCGAAGATATTTCTGATTCGGCTTTAAAATTTGTTAACAAATCCCACCGGTTTATACCTTTTTCACAAAAAAAAAAAAAAAATCAAAATAATAAATCAAAAAAGGTTGAAATTTCTTTACAACCACTTACAACATCATTAATGAGGAGTTTAAAGTTATGAGATGAGCAGTGTACATATTCTGCATTTGCTGAAGAGATTTTATCTTTTGCTGGAGGCCATTATAAATACTACTCATAATAAAAGAAGGCCATCATACTCTTGTCCATAACTAATTGAAATTTCTTTTTCATTCAAGAAACTGGGAATGAATTCTTTCAATCCTTCGAAAAAGTAATTTTTTACAGTATAAAATCTGGGAAATGTTTCTTTAAGGTTCACCCAAATTTGTTCTAAATTACGACCAACACAGTGAATTAATTAATTTTGTATGGTAGAGCTCAAATACAGCACACTTCCTAATGGCACTTGTAAAACTTATTTCATAATACTGTCATAATAATTGTAGAAAGTGGTAGAAAGCCATTATATAAGTAGCAATTATGTTTTCTCTATGCTCACGAAAAGCTAACACATTTTTGAATTTAAGGTTTTTATCAACAGTCAGTTTTTTATACATGTTTCATATAGTATAGCCTTTGTTTCCCCGTGTGATTTGGAAGAACTGTGGGTTTTAAAGCTCACCATTAAATTTTTTCAATCTCTAATGCCAAATAATATCAGAATTACAAAATAACCAACAAGATTTGTAATATGCAGCATCCAATAATTTAGAGTAACAAAATCAGTATTGTGGCATTTATATGTACTTCGTCATGGATGTATAACACGCCTGTTGATACTGTATAACATGCATATTTCCTGGTTTAGCATTGTGGAAAACTCTTAGATATCCAAACGATGGCACTATCACTTTCTCCTCGCGTCTGGTAGGAGTGAATTTGTGATTGGACAGAACAGTCTCTCACTGGCAGTCATCGGTGAAGCACTGAATAAACCATAGGCGAAGTGATCGAGACATTATACTCAAATATTCTCTGGAAAAACCGTATTTTCAACCCTTGATATAACCAACGCCTATCATCAGATACCCGTTAACACTTATCCCAACTAAAAAACTGCAGTTACCACCCCTTTTGGTCTTTTTGAATTCCTAGCCATGGTATTTAGTTTACGTAACTCAGTTCAGACCTGGCAACGTCTTATACACACATTTTTATTTGGATTGGACTTTTGCTTTCCCTATTCTGACGATATCCTTATTGCATCAGCTAATGACGAAGAACATGTCAATCATTTCCGTCGTTTGATCGTTTAAATAAACATGGTTTGACTTTAAACCCCAACAAGTATGTACTCGGAAAACCAGTCGTTTCCTTCTTAAGATGCTTTATAACTGCTTCAGGTGTAAAACCTCTGGCCGAAAAAACAAAAACATTTGCTGACTTCTCAAAACCCACCATTATAATCGAGCTTAGACGTTTCTTAGCCACGATAAACTTCTATTGTCGCTTCTTACCAAAGGCAGCTCAGACCAAAGCTTCTTTGCACGATCTCTTAAAAAATTCAAAGAAAAATGACAAACGCCCTGCTTCTCGGAATGACCAACTTAATAGGGCATTTGAAAAATGTAAGTACCACCTTACTAATGCTGCAACTCTCAGTTAACATTCTCCTGGTCAAAAGCTTTTAATTATGGTTGACACCTCCATCTGAGCTGCCTTAAACATTCGACACACTAACAACTACCAGCTATAAGCATTTTTCTCCCGAAAGATCTCTCCCACTGACCAAAACACAGCACGAATGACAGATTATTACTCGACATTAATGCATCGATAAAATATTTCAGCCATATTCTCAAGAGTCAACATTTCACTACACTTACTGATCATCGACCGCTAACTTATGTATTCACATCAAAATTAAATTCTGTTCACCATGGCAAATTAAGCATTTAAACTACATAGCTCAGTTTAGAAAAGACATCCGGCATATATCTGACTTCAGCAACGTCAAGGCAGATACTCTCTCCCGCATTGATCATGATGCGAATGCACTCTTCGATTTCGCTCTTATTGCTCACTCTCACACCACAGATGGAAAGCTGACGTGTCTCAGTGAAGACCCAAACTGTTCATTGAAAGCACTGTATCAACCTTCGGGAAATGGCTTGGTGGAATGTTTTCACTGCGACCTAAAAACAGTTTTAAAGTCTCATAACAATATTTATTGGACTACATCATTTCCTCTTGTGCTTCTTGGTCTACGTTCTTCCTTCAAGCAACACCTCCAAGGTACATCCGCCGAATTTGTTTATGGCAAGACGTTTCGACTACCATTCGAATTCTTTCAATCATCCACTGTTGCAGTCAAACCATCCGAATTCTTTCAACCATCCACTGTTCCAGTCAAACCATCCTCCTTCCTCCACACTTTCTGAGAAGTCATGAAAACGTTGTCTCTGACTCCTAAATCATGCCACAACACATAGACCTCGTTCATGCATCCTGCATTGAGTACCAGACTCGTGTTTGTGCGTTAAGGGATGTGGTAAAACCTCCGCTCACGCCTCTATGATGATTCCTTCAAAACATGTAATATGTAGCAACAAACATCTCACCGTTCTCGTAGATGACAAGAAACCTGTTCTAGGAATCGATCGACTGAAGTCTGTATCGCTTAAAGCTTCGAATCCGCCGATCCCAGTGATTAGTGGTTCGCTTGCTTCTTTGGATCCCTCTGCTTCTCCAGATCCTCCTTCTTCGCTCGACCTTCCACTTCCTACCACTGCTCCACCCGTCATCGCACGCTCGGGAAATATCTAATAGATATTTGTGATTTCTTTCTTCATACCTTCCGCACTCGAGGGGGATACTGTAGAGAACTCTTTTAAACAACAGAAAGATCCAAAAGGTGGTCTTACAAGTTTTCCCTTCTTGTCCCGTAGGAGAAAATTTGTGACTGAACAGAATAGTCCCTCACTGGCAGTCACCAGCGAAGCTTCGAAGAGACTTCACTCATGTCGCATGATGCTGACTGAATTCTGAACTAGCGTACTTGCTACTACAGTGAAACTCCACCTATGATTCTTCTCTGATTGCGTTGAATGACTTACATATGATGTTTAGCTTTAGTATTTCTACATATGTGCTAGATTAATATATTTTTCTAACCTAATTAAAATAATAGATGTAAAACCAGGCATTTCATCTCCATCTTTGCATTAATACATGTTGCTATGGAATGGTCACTATAATCTCGATTAAAGTAAGATGCGACAGTATCTTTTGGATATTCCCCACAGGCTTCTCTTCATTTTCATCACAATTAATTCGAAAACTTCTCATATTAACAGTAATATTTTTACGTACATAATTACCTATATCTGCTGATTAGCACATATCTGTTCCTTCTGCACATTCATTGTACTTTAGTGGCAGACAACATCTGCTGAAGAATCTCTCTCTGGGTATGATATTTTAATAACAAAGTTGTCTAATTTTCGGAGCTTTTTTTCTACCTTCTGCTTGTTCTTTTCGTCTTTGGGGTCTATTCTTCAGTTTTTTATCCATTTTAACTAATAATATATGTAATATTTTATCATTCGTCATAATTATTTTAATATTTCTTAACCACAAATTTTATTTTCCAATCAACTACAAATAAAGTAGTTCTTAAGAGTTTTCAGAACTAAGTATAGCAGAGACTGCTATAGAACGCAGGCACTTAGCTGTTCTAAATACCCCTTTCATTAAATGTGTATGTGCAATCTAACCAAAACTAGCATATTTGGTTTGTGATAGCAACTTTTTGCTGTGCTTTAATACCTTCTTATGCTCAGATGTTAAAAAAAAAAACAGTAACGAAAAATACAAAATGATTATCACAAACAAAACAGGTAAGTTTTGATTAGATTGCACATGCGCATTTCATCACTGTGGTACTATACTGCAGAATTCATTTCACAGCATAAGAATTAACAACAAAATAGGCTACTGTCACATTCAGTTTTATTTCTAAATGTTATATTATTCAGAAACAGATATAAAATTTCTATAATTAGTAACACAATTTATTCACTGAATTTTAAATTAAATCTCCACATGTAAAATATCAGATGGATTTTGTAACAAATTTATTAATTTACTATTACTTTTTGAATATTCAAAAATTAAAAAAAGGAATGAACCCTTACGCATTGCCAAATCTCACCTATCTGTGCTATGCTATGTTACTGTTTGCAACGTAATCCATTCAGTGGGAATGGGCCGTACCCATTATTTATTTAGAATCCAATCCAGCAAGAATATTGCCAAAAAACAAACCAATTACACCTAGCCCTCGATTTATACGGAAGATAAGTTCCGCACAAAACCGTGTAAATCGAAATCTTGGATTTTGCTATGTAAAACCGTGTAAAACGAAAAACACACTAAATGTGCAAAATTTAGTTATTTATTTACATAAAACTAAAGAACGACATCTTAGAATAAATAAAGTTATACTTCCTTCATAAAAGAACAAACACTGTACTTGCCGGCGTATAAGAGGCACTTTTTCCTTTGAAAATAGGTCTGGAAAACGGAGTGCGTCTTGTCGATACTCAGTTTTTGATTACACATTCATTTCTGAAAATTTCCTCTATTTATGCGATTTTTTCTTGCTTCTTTGCGAAATGTGGGAATATAACAGTTACATAGAGTTTAGTGAATGTGTATGTGCTGTCATCGACGATCACAGCTGGGTTCGTTTAAAAAAATTAAAAAAATCTGATGTGTGCACCACATGACTTCCTTGTACGGAATACCATTTTTTCTTGCATTTCATTTAAACTTATTGGATTGATTTAAATCTACTTCGTTCATATCGCATAAACCACAATAGAATAAATGCACTCTTTAAAATTCATGTTTCAAAATGTTTACTATAGCGACACTCTGGCGCTAGGCTCACTTAACAGCGTTACATTTGGTTCATTTTTTAACTCAGAATGCACAAAATTTATATCATCTTAAGAATTATCTAATCGTTGCCACATGTTCTATTCAAATACTATAATAAATCTAAAGCGATGTATAAAATAAATTAAACAAAGAACAACAACAACAACAACAAAAAAAAAAAAGTTTTTTCACAGTATTCAGTATTTCTCATTCAAGTAGTTCAGTTCTCACTTCGCGACAAGGCAAAAAAAAAAAAAAAAAAAAAAAAAAAAAAAAAATTTAAGACGTCTGTATTGAAAATTATGAATTAAATCTTAAACTTCGAGGAAATACCATCATGCTTCGTATTTCCTCGAATAAATTCCAGAATGGATTAAGCATGATTTAATTCGTAATAATAAAAGAAAGCGTTATCTTTGTTATTGCGAAGCTTACTTTCTCTACATTGGCAACAAATCCACTATTCTGCTATTTCAAATGTAAACAAGCAATGGCCGCCATGGAAAAAATTATTAGGCTTAGCGGCACTTAAAACTTTTAAATTGTTGATAGTTCTAAAAATATTCCATACAGATTTACTAACGGTTAAGGCATAAAAACCTTAACCGGAAGAAAAAAACAACGTAATTTAATCATTTTTAAAGCAAAAAATGTACAATTTGCAAACATATAAGAGTAAAGAAACTGAGATCACCGAGCCGGGTAACAGAGTGGCTATATATATAAATATATTTATATACGTTTGGTGCGTCCGATCGCAACCAAAATACGAGGTGCACATCTACTTGTTATAGCAATCCTATATACAAAATTTCAACGTTCTGAGGCTACTCGTTTTTGAATTATGCGAGATCCGTACATACGTTCGTACAGACGCCACGAAAAATTCTCTTCAGAATTCATTTTAAATCAGTTTTACAATTTTTTTGGGGGAAAAGAGTCTTTTATTCTGTCCTTACGTACAGATATCAAGCAAAAACATCGTTAAATTGCATTCGATAGCGGTGAAAATGGATATTTGCGTTGAAATATGATGCTTGAAACTTTTCGCGATTACAATACATCCTTTTTATTTCGTACACGGAAGTAAAAAGGAGGTGCGTCTTATACGCCGGGAAATATGGAATATGTAGGTAATAGAAGTACATATTTAATTTATTTTACATTAGGAAAATATCAGATCATTCAAAAAAATTATTGTTAAGTTTAGTCACTGTCATCACTTTCATGAACGATTAGTCTTTTCTTGATTGGTATGATGTTCACGTTCATCACTTAAGCGTTCTTGATAAGATTCTGATTCATTGATTGACGAATTAGGGAAGATCTCAGATCGACAAGACTTTGTAGTGAAATCCGTAATTAACAATTGCCTAGGTTTTTCCCTAAATCTTTCTAAACTTCCACATATTAATTTAAGCACTTACTAAGGTCCCGTTGGAATCGGACAGCTCCTTCAGTATTCGTGTCATATTGCAAAAATGATTACCTAATTTTCTTCCCAAGTCAAGTCCTACGTTGATGACTCTTGCGGTGAACGCAACTGGTTCAGATTACTCTTTATCAGAATCATTGTCTTCATAATGTTTATTTGTTTCATGAATCATGTTAAATAATTAATTCTCATTTAGTTCTTCATCAGCCATCATTTCTTCAATATCTGAGCTAAATCCTCAAAACCTTCTCCTTTTATAGTTTGGACCAATTTAGTGATCTGAGAATATTCATGCTCTAATGGTAATCTATCATTCTCATCTTTAGAAGCATCCGGCCATATTGCTATCCAGCATACGTTGAGTGTTGATTATTTAATCTGAGTTAGGATTTAAGTTAGGATTTGTGATCTCGTTTGATAAAATTATATGTAAAAATAAAAGCTGATACTCTTTAAATATTTTTAATCTATTGATTTTAAAATATTTAAAATAAATGAATTACTGTCTCATAGGATGTCAGAAACGCTGGACGAGAGGAACAGAAACATATTTATAAATAGGTATTATCAGTTTATAAAAATCTCACTATCATTCATCTGCAACAGGAAATAAGAAAATTAATATGCATTAAACTCTTAAAACAAAAGTCACAAATAACCTTTGGCACTAAGTTTACAACAGCATAACTTGAAGATGATGGTATTAAGATCCTTTTGTATTCAGTTATTAATTTTGCCATATCTTCAAATGCTTTGTTGTAATCTTTTACCTAAAATGAAACAAAAACACTAGAAATTACAAAAAGAAGTGTGCAGCAATTTGAAACTCAAATTTATACTGAAATCAAAATTTGATGGATGATGATTTTATAAAATTAATGCACTTTGAAAGAGACAAACTTCTTTGTCTTTAGGCATGAAAAAATATTGTGCAATGAAAATTAGAAATATTTAATTTAAATACGCATATTGAAAATTATGCAAATATATATATATATATATAGAGAGAGAGAGAGAGAGAAAGAGATTTTATCTTTCTGTTAACTCTGATTTATCAAATCAGCCTACAGGAAAATTACATTAAATCTAGTTAAATCTAGGCCAAGTTAAAAACATATGCTTCTTTTATGGCAAAGAAACAAAATGCATAAATAGCTTAACAAATAACAATTATCTTTTGAACTTCTAAAACTACGATATATACTAACATAATATTTTTCACATAAATTGCCTAAATTGCATTCTCCTTGCATATGCACACTTTTAATAAGAAATAGTAATATAAAAAGCCACTTTTAACTTACCTTTAACACAAGATTGCATTTTTGTTTCAATTACTTAAAAAAAAAAAAAAAAAAACTGACAAATTAGATTGAGAGAATATGTTGCGCCTGCGCGCGCATTTCATTACTAGCGTCGGCGCATGCGCCTTGAGCTCTTGGAGTTTGTGACATGAGATTGTGAGCTAAGAGCGTGTGAGAGAATTCGTGGCTTCGAGTGGCCATGAACTATGTAAATTAATGAGAATTAAAGTGAGATATAATACAGTCCATTGTTCCTGAGTTTATTGAATTATAGTGTAGTGCCTGTGCAAAACAGAATAGTTTACTTGAAAATGATAATATTTTATTAATTTTACTTTTTACTTATTAAGTGTAAGAAAATAATTCTTTTTGATTTTTGTCTTAAGTGCATATCAATAAATGTTAAAAATTTTCTTTTAAGTTCAACTAACATGAAAAAATACAATACCGTACTTACAGCAGCATGTCAGCACTGCAATATGAAAAATTTATTTATTTAATAAAAAATTTATTTAAATTTTTATTTAAATTTATTTAAATTTTTTAAGGAAGATAATAATGATATTCGGAAATTAAGGATAATTTTTAAAAAAATAAAAACAAAAGCATTGCAATATCAGAAGAATTCATCTTACTGCATGTAATGATGAATAACTAGGGCAATAACAATAAATATATATTTGCAAAGGTTTCAAAATTTTCATCCTTCAGGTCCAATTCACAGGTATCAAGGTGTTGATCAAACATAAAATTCTCAATAAAGGCTGGTGGTATATATTTTCCACAGTTCTGTCAATGTTATGGTCTTATTTCTCAGATTAGTGACATGGTCTTTGGTGATTGCAGTGAAGATCGCTTCATTTTTGCTTACTTTCTATTTTACATGTTGCCTTCTAGATTATCTTACCATTTTGTTACTGATTACCCATTACTTCTTGGATTACTGAAATTCTGGATATTGTTACAACTTTAACTGTTTCGCTTCAACCATTGGTTTGTTGCAGATACCTTGGAAGGTTTTGTGCATGAAATTGCAATACAAACAAACAAATCAATACCCCCAAATAACTTGTAAAAAACTGTGTTCACAAGGTAAATCTTTTGATGACATAAAGAGGTGAAAAACGCTAATTTTAGTGATTCATGCAACAAAAACTCTAAATATATTCCACCAGCGCTAAGAAAAGATTCAGTGGTAAATGAACAGAAACATTCGTTTAACCCGCGAAAATGTTACGTGTGTAGTAGCAGTTTACATTTGACTAAGGATTGCCCGAACAGGCGAAATAAATTTGAGAGGTCCAATAAACAGAACGATAATTTTCCGGTCAAACCGAAAGTTAACACTTCAAGTAAACCGAAGGACAATGCGATTGTTACAAATGTAAATTCTAAACATTTACAAAAACGCGAGTGTTCCGACGGAAAACTTAATTTTTATTCCTTGGAAAAAATTACTATTTACATTGCAGGGAAGCAAGTAGAAGCTATAAGAGATTCAGGTACGGAAATACCAATTTTGAACACTACATTAATTCCTGATTTAAAAATAGAAAGTAAGGGTAAAATCATTTTAAGTTCTGCATTTGGGGACGTCATAGAGGCAACGTTAGCAACTATTCCCATTTATTACAAAAAAACAAACAGTTGTCTATATTCGTGCGTAGAAGCTCTTTTCGCGTTGACAGATAAGCTCAATGTTCAATGTTTAATTACACCAGATGTTATAGGATCGCATATTTGAAGACGAGAATGAATCAATAGTCTTCCCCGAGACGAAACCGGAAACTCATAAACAAAAACACCCAAAGGTTGGCGCCGTTGGAACTGTCAAATGTAAATCTTTTTTATAGCTCAGTTGCGAATTAGGATGATGAAAGACTAAGCAGTTGTTCGGAATCGAATAAATTTAAGGTCGATCAGAGAAACTGTCAAACATTAATAAATTCTTTTAAGGACGCAGAATTAGGGAAGAATAATTTCTCTTTACAGAACGAATTACTGTTTCATAAAGAAAAAATTTGTGGGGAAAACATACAACAGTTAGTTTTGCCCGAGAATTATCGAAATTAAAGTCCTTCAATTAGCTCATGATTCCATATTCGGAAATCATTTAGGTATGAGGAAAACTAAAGAAAGAATTAAGTTTTCATTTTATTGGCCGAACATATAGAAAATTATTGTAGAACATGCGAAAGATGTCAATTAAAAAGTCCGGAACGACAATCGGATAAAATTCCGATTACTCCTATTTTTCGCGCGCCATATCCCTTTCATACAGAAAATATAGATATTATTGGTGAAATTTCACCGCCTTCAGGAAGGAAACATAAATATTGTTTATGTTTGATAGATAATTATTCAAAATGGCCAGAAGTCATACCTTTAAAAAGTCTTTCCGCTAAAGCTACTTGTGATGATCTTTTAGATATTTTTATGAGAACCGGTATTCCAGAAATAATTTGTAGCGATCAAGGCACTAATTTTACATCACAATTAACTCAAGAATTCGAAAATAGGTTAGGAACTCATCCTCGTTTTTCGACGCCTGGTTACCCAGCATCAAACGGCTCAGTGGAAAAATGGAATCGGGTATTTAAACAAATGTTATATCATGTAATTCGCACAGATCCTGTTAATTGGGTCAAGCACATACCTTTTTTTGCGTATCGTGAAGTTCCAAATTGTACTACCGGTGTATCTCCATTTATGCTTATGTACGGTCGTGAAGCTAGAGGTCCCTTAGCTATGTTAAAATCATCATGGTCCGGTGAAATGCCATTACCACTTAATCTGAGTAATTCAGCAGTTGATTATCTACAAGAATTAAAGATAAATTTAGATAAAGCATCTGAGCTCGCTTCTTTATCTGCCGCGGAAAAATAAGAAGCTTATGCATATTATTTTAACCGTCGCAAAAGTTTGAAAGAATTTAAAAATGGTGATCTAGTATATTTACTTATACCAGACTCTAGCAACAAGCTATATGCTAGGTGGACAGGTCCAGGTGAAATTGTTGAAAGAGTAAATCCTCATTCTTATAAAGTTAAATTACTCGATGGAAGTGTGCGGCATGTTCATGTAAACGAAATAAGAAAATTTTATGTTCGAGCACAAAATGTGGGAGTGATATTTGAAGATGATTCTGAGTCTGGGGAAATTCATGCAACTCCAAATAAAGGAGATTGCGCAGCAACTAGAAGGGACTTCGAGGTGGATATTAGTCATTTAGATGGTAGCAAACAAAATGAATTCAAACAAACGAGCTTTTACTCAAGCACATCGCGTTATTTTCTGGTGAGATCCAAATAGCCAGCGTTGGTGAACATAGAATTCGGTTGTTACCTAGAGCTGAAAGAAAAAAAACCATATATCTATAAGATCCCAGAATCTTTGAAACCTGAAGTAGATAAACAGATCAGGGAATTAGAGAGCTTGGGTCTTATTGAGCCAAGTGAAGCTGAAATAGCATACCCAGTCGTATGTGTTGCCAAGAAAGACGGAAGTATGCGTTTATGTATTGATTTCAGATTGTTGAATCAAGTAACCAAGCATGTTGATTTTCCAATGGAGAATGTGACTGATCTAATCAATAAAATTGGACACGCGAATATTTTCACTTGTTTAGATGTTTTGAAAGGTTATTGGGAAATACCTTTAGAAGAAGAAAGTTGTGATTTAACATCATTCAAGACACATCGTTCCCAGTACCGTTGGAAGGTGATGCCTTTTGGATTAAAAAATGCAGCTTCTACTTTTCAGCGAGTGATGAATAATGCCTTAAGAAACCATAGTGATTTTCTCAAAGCCTATATTGATGATATTGCTATCTTTTCACCAGATTGGAATTCGCATCTCAAACATTTAGATGCTGTACTAACTACATTAAGTGATCTCAGATTTACGGTGAACGTAAAGAAATGTGTTTTTGCACGTTCGGAGATAAAGTATTACAAGCCATCGAAATTATAAGAAGTCCTAAAACGAAGACTGCTCCAAAGAGTGCATTAGGCTTATTCAACTATTATCGTGATTACATAAAGAATTATGCAGAAATAGCTCGCCCGTTGATGGAGCTTACGAAAAAGAAAATTCCTGAGATAATTCCATGGACTGCTGTTGAGGAATCACCATTTCAAGATCTGAAACGTCGACTGTATGAAGCACCAAAATTGCACACTCCAGAACCAGAAAAACCTTACACCATACAGTGTGATGCTAGTTCATATGGTGTTGGTGCTTGCTTGTCACAACGAGACAGCAAAGGCAGTTTGCATCCTACCAGCTTTTCCAGTCAAAAACACAGTGGCGTAGCTAGGGTGGGGCAAGGGGGGACATCTGTCCCCGGGCGCAGCATCCAGGGGGCGCCAAATTGATTCTACGAAATTTTAGAATAAAGTGTTTTCCATTCGTGGCAAACAGAAAGGGGCGCAAAATCTCCAGTTGTCCCCGGGCGCTGAAAACCCTAGCTACGCCTCTGCAAAAACATTCGAAGACTCAGCAGAACTGGTCAACTATTGAAAGCGAGGCTTATGCCGTTGTGTGGTCATTAAAAAAGTTCGAGTGTTGGGTGTTTGGATCGAATATCGAGCTGATCACAGACCATAATCCATTATTATATTTGCATAAGTCGGCACCGCATTCAGCCAAATTACAGAGATGGGCAATGGCACTTCAGCGTTATAATATTCATATTTCTCATTGCCCTGGTGCACAATTAAAAAATGCAGATGGTCTTTCAAGACTAGTTGGTGAATGAAGTAGGTGTGAACTAAGTATGAACTAATATGTTTAAAACTTTGCATTAGTTATTTTTCTTTTGTTCCGGAATTGTACGAGAGCTACTTTCCATCTGTTTTGAAAAAAAAAAAAAAAAAATTAGTGGTTTTCATTTAATGTTGCATTATAATATTGTATTTTGAAATAGCATTGCATATATGTTTTATTACAGAACTCCGGTATCAAGCCATTTGTTCATCTGTTGTGAGATGAACGTTTATTGCACTTATTTTAAAGTATGTTATTACGTCATATATACATGTTCATATATTTTGAATTAATTTGGTTAAGAAAATATATATATATATATATATATATATATATATATATTGAGATACTAGGCAAGTATTGGTATTACATTTGTAAAAGTGTTTATATATGTCATTTAAGTGCTTAATTGTTTATTTCAATGTGAGAGAATTTAAATATTAATAAGAGTATTAATTATTAACATTGGTTTCTGGAGTATACAATTTAAGTTTGTGAACTCATTTGCTGGTTCAGTTTTCAGATTCTGCTTCGCTTTGGAGTAGCACAATCTTACCGGGGGGGTGTCATGTATCTGGCTGCGGTGAGCCAATCAGCTGCCTGCCAGAGCCCAGCAAGTGAGACAGACGACAGTTGCATGTTAGCCTCAGAGGAGGAAGGTGTAGATTTCGTTATGTTGTAGGAGCGAGATACTTCTCCGAGTTTACTATTATTCTTCGAAAGTTAATTTTTAATAAATGTTTGTTTCGTTTTTTTTAATGGTGCGTTATTCATCCGTCAAGCCATTACAGTGTTCATTCATATTTATCTGTAAAGAAGCTGCCCCTTTTCAGCTGCTAAATTTAAGAGGTGACAAGTCACCTCATAATTTGCAATGCTGCATTTTCCTTTTTTAAGATGCCTGCAATGCCTGTCTTCAAGCCTACCATTACTGGTGCAATATCAGCACCGAGTGCTAAGCAATTATCTTGAGGAATTGCATTTTCCTTTAAAGGTTTAATAATTAGCTGGCCTACATTAAAGCCTAACAAATTTCCTTCTAAAGTGGGGTCAGAAAGTAACCTACACTCAGTTTCTGAAGACAGTGGATTAAAAAAGAAACAATTGGATAAAGTTGTGAGTCAGTATTATTGTGTGGAGATACTAAAGGAACTTGTTGTTGTTACTCGCTAACCGCGTGTCCGAATCTCTAGCTGTAACTGCAACGGAGATTTTTGAGACGCGCTAAAAACACCTCACGCTCTGTCGGATTTGTATCCTCCGATGCAAATACCTTCAATGTTAATTTAATTCAATTTATTTAATTTTATTTATTTAAATTTATGTAGTAATTGTCGTAATTAATTGTTTATTATTTTAAATCAACCAACTCTATGTGTGTAATCTATCCATACAGTAAAACCTAGCCAAGCTTCTATAGATATTTATTGTCGCACTCAAAACGCCGTGACAAATGGTCACCTGTGCACGTGCTTTTAATCGGAATGAATCCAAGCAATTTCTTCCATTATAGTGTTTGGTGATAATGTGTGAAATGCCTTTTAATGAATATTTTTGTATTATTGTGCGTATTGGATTACTTTAACGGATTCGTCGATGATCAGGTTCCAACAACGAGCGTGTGGATAATTTTTGTGCATCAAGGTGTTTTGGGATATTTTTGTACCAGTTATTTCCATAAAATGAATAGTATATGTATGCATTCGTCAAGTGAGTGAATTTTATTTCTCTTATATATCTCTCATGCTGTAGATAATTTGAACTCAAGTCCTAACATCAATTATTTAGTGTTTCTCATATGTATTTAATGCTTCACGCGCATTGCAACTGCATTCCTGAACTGCATAATTTTAATTTCATCTGTCTCTATTCATATGCATTACTAAAATAGCTACTAGCTACCCCCCCAACCGCTGATGACAAGCAAATGGCTCGCGTTGCTGTAACACCTGCCACATTTTTTCCGTAATGATCCCAAGCTTCGTCCCCCCCAATTAGACGTCCAATTCGAGCTTGGAGGTATAACACGTGATGACACGAAATTTTATACCGCAATTTCTGTCCTCCACACCGAAATTCTACAGTCAGTCCGCGAGGTAGTTCTGAATCCACCTTCAGATAACAATTATAAGGAATTGGAAAATAAATTAATATTAGTATATGAGGAGTCTGAAAAGAGCAAACGGTTTAATCCTAGTATCCGGTGCACACGGGATTTGGCGACTTTTATGATGAGCAGTAAAAACGGGACATATACGATGAGTAGTAAACGGGTCATTCAAAGAATATATATAGTTATACATATTATATACTATGTATATAATGTATAGTACATACATAGACGTTCTTTGGGTCATTTTTGGTGTTGGCGATAATTTTCAAAATCGCGCCAAGGCTGCACCGTATACTAGGATTTTACCGAGCAAACTAAAGCAGCTGTTGCAGGATTGTAATTAAATGCGCCAAGTTGCAAATCGCATATAAAAAAATGCAGGAACTTGCAGGTGACAATTTTAAATCAAATGTTTTACAATCATTGTGGCTCAACCGTCTCCCGAGAAATATCCAGGCTGTTCTTGCCACTAGTAACGAGAATCTACTCCAGTTGGCCCAGATGGCAGACAAAATTCATGACTTTACCCAGTCACAAGCAATTAATCAAGTTCAGATATTTCATCGCTCTAGCAACAAATCCAGGATTTATCACTGCAGGTAGTAAGTAGCTTTACAGACACGATCCCAGTATAAACCGTGCGGCAGATCAAAGTCACGGAGCCAACATAATAGGAACTACCAACGTATGCATTCCAGTGAGCAAAAGAAATTTGTTTCTATCACTCGGGATTTGGTGATAAAGCGCGTAAGTGTAAACCTCCATGCACATTCCAACAGACCTCTTTAAACTGAGTGGGCCCTCACTCTAACCCACGAGTGGCAGCGGCCAGTGCATTAGTCGATTATTTGTAACTCATAAATTGTTAGGCAGGAGCTTTCATGTTGATACAGGTGCGGACATTTAGGTCGTACCTCTCTCTCTTACCGAATCAAAACGTCCGCCAGGAAAACTAACTTATTTACAGCTAATGGATCAAAAATCGCAACATTCAGAAAGATATTAATGTCTTTAGACTTAGGTTTGCGTCGCAAATTTTAGTGGCCATTTGTCATAGCTGCCGTTTCGCACCCAATAATTGGTGCTGACTTTCTGAAAAAAATTTCGCTTTTGGTCGACATTAACCCTTTAACTGTCAAGTTATTTTGATGATTTGGGTACACAAATTGTCAAATTTTTTTATTGGAAAAACCAAATGTAGCCGAAATAAACATCTCCCGATATATATTCGGGTATGACAATACGATGCACTCAAAAAAAAAAAAAATTACCCCGAGAAATACTCGGGCGTGACATTTTCGAACACCAGCAATCTCGGGCAGGACAGTTAAAAGGTTAAAAACTCGACTCAATCACACAATTGTCTGCTATAGGTGGTATCGGAAATGCCACTAATTTTGGAATTAAATTAACTTCCGGTAATTCTCTTTCCCACAAACTATTTGAGCAGTATCCTAACGTCATCCGCTCGGTAACCGGAAAACCAAATTCTGACCACGGTATTGTGCACCACATAGAGACCACTAGACCACCAATCATTGCCAAAGCAAGGCGGTTACCTCCTGAGAAATTAAGGGCCGCAAAAGAAGAATTTAAATATATGCTTTGAATAGAGAATTTTTCGGCCATCAATAAGTTCATGGGCCAGTCCACTGCACATGGTTACCAAGAAAAACGGCGACTGGCATCCTTGTGGGGACTACCAACGTCTTACAAGTTACTTTGCCTAACAGATATCCGGTTCCTCATATTCATGACAGCATGCAAATCTTGGCAGGCAAAAGTGTTTTTCTACGTTAGATTTAACTCGTGCTTATCATCAGATCCAGGTCAATCCACCTGATATACCAAAAACTGCTATCATAACTCCTTTTGGATTATTCGAATTTCCTGTTATGACTTTTGGGTTGTGTAATGCCGCACAAACATTTCAGCATTTCATAAATTAAGTCCATCATGACTTCGATTTTTGTGTGCCATATTTCGATGACATTTTTGTAGCTTCAACAAAAAATGAGTACATTAAACGCCTTCGTTTTGTCCTTGACCGATTTCAGTCCTATGGTGTAGTTGTCGATCCATCAAAGTGTGTTTTCGGAAAATCAAAGTGTCATTCTTTGGTCATGAGGTTTTCTCGGAGGGTGTTCGCCTGCTTAGTGATAGAGTTACTGCAATTCAAAATTTCCCAGAACCCAAAACTGTCCAAGAGTTGCGCCATGTTGAACTTTTATCATCGCTTCCTCATATCGCTGCAAAGCAGGTTTCTTTGTATACGTATTTAATAGGCAGCAAAAAGAAAGACACGCGGCCAGTTATTTGGTCGGCCGAATCTCTCACGGCCTTTGTACAACGTAAGGAGGATCTACCGTCGGCAACAGTTCTTAGCTAACCTTCTAAGCATGCGTTAGCATTAATGGTTGAAGCGTCTAATTTGGCCATGGGTGCGGTTTTGCAGCAGCCTATAGACGCAGCATGGAAGATGGCGTTTTTCTCAAAAACTTTTTTTGCAGCACAATCAAAATGTAGAACATACGATCGCGAACTTCTTAGTGGCAGTTAAACATTTTCGTCATATGGTTGAAGGTCGAGTATTTTCTATCTATACCGATCACAAGCCTATGATTTTCACCTTCCAACAAAAGCCTGACAGGGCCTCTCCCAGACAAATGCGTCTCCTCGATTACATAGCGCAGTTTGCAACTGATATTAGGCATGTTGAAGTCTCTCAAAATAGGTCGCTGATGATCTGTTCAGAATTAAAGAGGTTCAATTGCCTTCAATAACACATTTCTCCGCCATTGCAGAGTGTCAGAAACAAGATTCCATAATTACAAAACCTTTCGTCTGACAAAGCTTCACATGGATTTAATTTATTACCTATGCAACTGGAACCAAATCTTTAACTGCACTGCGATGCACGGGACAATGTGGTGCGGCTATACATTCCACTGAAATTTCGACATGGTATTTTTAGCAGCCTTCACAATTTATTCCATCCTGGCATCAGAGTTTCCAGCATGTTAATCCAACAGTGTTTTGTGTGGCCTGGGATGCAAAAGGACATCGCTGTATGGGATAGAGCATATGCAGACTGTCAAAGGTAAAAAATCCATAGACACACTCGAACTCCATTGCAACACTTTGAGCTACTATCTGCTCGCTTTATAGCCACATCCATATCGATTTGGTTGGACCCTTACTTCCATCACAAGGTTATACATACCTCTTGTATCGACAGGTATACACTTTGGCCAGAGGCTATCCCTATCGTGGATATATCAGCTGACACAGTGCCCAAAACATTTTTTTCCGCGTGGACCTCATGGTTTGGAGCACTCGAGTGCATTACCATGGGCCAGGGACATGAGTTAGAGTCTCAATTATTTAATGCATTAATGAAATTCTTAGGAGCTAAAAAGAGCCACACATCACAGTACCATCCGAATTTCAATGGACTTGTCCAGAGGTTTCACCACTCTCTTAAACAGGGCATTAGACGCCATACTTTTGTTCACTGGGTTGATATGCTTCCCAGAGTGTTGCTAAGATTAAGAACGGCTTTTAAAGAGGACCTTCCAGTGATGAAATGGTCTACGGTATTAATTTAGATTTACCTGAAGATTTTATAAATCCTACAAAAAATCAATTAATCTCGAGCCTCATGTGTTTTTCAGACAATTCCGCGAAACTATGGCTGCATTATATCCTACCACCCACAAATGTACATTCTTCAAGACCTGTGTTTAGTATCAAAGAGCTCACAAACTCTTCGGATGTGATGCATCATAAGTCTTTGGAGCCTACTTATAGAGGCTCACATTTGGTTCTACGTCGCACAAGAACTATCGGATACTTTTCGGTAACAAAGAGACAGTGGTAAGCATTGATAGTCTTAAACCTTTGCTTTTCTACAGGAAACTGTCAAGACTAATACTTCAATCACAGCCCCTTCAAAGGCACCTACACCTTCACCCCATATGTCTACACCTCTAGTCGCCACTGCATCATCACCTGTACCTGGATTCCAGAAGCAAAGTGTTTCTCAGCATACACGTTCTGGACGTAGGGTCCGATTTAACCCTCGGTACCTCTAATTTCGTTGACACTGGAGGGCGATACTGAAGGAACTGGTTTTTGTTACTCGCCAACCGCATGCCTGAATCTCTAGCTGTAACTGTAACGGAGATTTTCGGGACGAGCTAGAAACACGCTCGGATTTATCCTCCAATGCAAATATCTTCAATGTTAATTTAATGTGGTAATTGTTGTAATTAAATGTTTATTTTTTTAAAATCAGCCATCTCTATGTGTGTAATATATCATACAGTAAAACCTAGCGAAGCCTCTACAGATATTTATTGTCGCACTGTGCACGCCGCAACTATTGCTTCCATTCGTAGATATGCAAAATGGAACTGCTTTAATGCAATCAGTTAACTGAAGATTTAATTTTCATACCCATTTCTTTAACAACTGCAGCTGTTTTAGTCCTTGCACTTGAGTATTTCTTAGCGATATCACTAACGGTAAACATTTTTCTACCTTGTACCTTGTCCTTGTATTTTTGTGTATGTGCATGTTTGAGAACATCGGCCCTTCCACTGTACGGAATCGAAAAATGCAATGACAAACGGGACACACCACAAATGTCTTTTATTTCTTTGAGGAAATAATAGAAGTCATGTGTGTACGATTTTTGAAAAGTATATGAGCGTTTTACCTTTTTTGCAGACACACTAAAATAAAAGATCATAATTTCTTACACTATTTCTTGAAAGCACGCGCACTCACATCGCTCAGCGACAAGATAAACGAAATAACAATCTCGATCTTGCTTTGTGTTTACTGGATAATATATGCCAGATGACACGCAGTGGCACTCGATGTTCATTGGAGAACTGGAATATAACGCTTTCGGACATATGTGCTCTCACTCACACAACAGAAACGTGCTGTAATTTTTCACTGATGAAATGATTTTGGTTTTCTTTTATATGTAATCTGGAGAAAAACGAAGTGTTTTCATACGCTCAAAATCACTCTTTTGATGCAAATAACGAAGTATTAAGCCAAGCTACATAAAAATCGTAAGAAATTTTTAAAAGAGAGATATGTTGTAAATCGGGTTGGCGGGAGAGCGGTATTTCCTTAGAAGTTCTTTGGGTAAACCATACACATAGAACATATTATAAACGGTTAGTTATTGTTGTGATTAAATAAATCTAAGTACATTTTTCATCTTAGTATTTTAGATTATGGGGATACTCAAATAACCGGCACTTGCCGAGGTTCCTAAAATCGCATTCGCCAACTTGGACGACAGGCGCCAAACAGTGGGAAGAGTGTTTAGGTTACTAGCTCAGATGTTAACTAAGGTAGGGAAAAGGAAAGGGATATTTTCTTTATATATGTAGATACTTTGCGATAGGTATCGTGACTTTGCAGATAAATCTTTGTGCTGATGATAACATTACTTTGTCAGTAGACTTTTTGAATTCTCTGTTTAATTATTTTCTAAATAAATTAATTACACTTGTAAATAGAATAAAATAATTTCATTTTTATACAAGAAAATTACAAAAATGCTCCTTTTCCGTACTTATGGCTCACATTATCCCATGCGTATTTACATATAATTAATTACACTAAAAGTTATTTTATTTACATGGACATGCAAAACATAGCACTCGCTATATAGCATCTTAGGTGTTATCATTAATTCCCTGTATACTTCCCATGCATGTTAAACAACTGGTCACCTAAAATCACAATAGTGTTTAACAGTGCGTGGATCAAGTCTTGAAGTAAAGTTATTGTGCTGGCATAAGGTAACAGCATCTCTTAATGGTTGCAGAAGACCATCTATGTCTCCTAAGGTGCTCTTTTACATGTTCAATAACAGATGATCTATGCAATCAAGGCAAGACATCCAGACTCTGTACAGCAGCTACAGTGTGACAGCGATATGATATGACACCTTATATCATAACACGTGGCAAAGTGTTATCGCATCGCACTGAGCTAGATGCGTGTCTTTTCACTCACACATGTATGACCATCATGCGTATTAAGATAAAGCAGCTATTTGTCCCTGAAAATTAACACAGAAGACCCCCCCCTACATAGCAATATTCAGTATTTCACAGCATGGAATTTTTCTATAGCATTTTTTAAATCTTTGCATTTTTGATCTGATGCATATTCTTATTTAGACATTCTTTGATAGCAGTGCAACTTGGCCTATTTGCATCAGAGGGGTTTGCTTTATTTTGAAAATGTGTGTGTTTAAAAAATGAAAAGAAAGGTGAACGGGAATTTTGCCCTTTTAAATAAGGGAAAATATTGCATAGTTGTTTAGTTATCAGCCGTTAATTATTGTTGATTGGATTAGCTTTCTCTGCGCTGTGGACCGCGTTCTAGTTAACATTTTAGTAGTTTAAAGTATAGCTACTGATTATATTACGTGATATTGTACAAATATGTCTGAGGAAAAATCCAGCGTTCTGTTATATTTCTTTTGATAAGAATAAATTCTATTAACCTTTTATCGGACTTGTGCATTCAATATGTTACGAACCCGTACGCACGCAACAATATTATACAGAATAATAGTTTTACATATAATTAAAAATATGCATATTTCCTAACTAACAAATAATAAGAGTTATTCTGATAATTTAACAAAAATATCTGCAGTTGAAATTGAAATTATAATTATCCAGTTTTTAAACAATAGAATGTGAATATAAGAATTGTTTTAAACCTGAACACATTCAGTTTCATTATTAACTTGTGGACACAAGTGCTTTTCAACTTCAGGAGTCATCTTAAGAGGTTTAACATATAATCTGAAAATAAATAAAAATTTCTTTGACTAATTTAAATTAAAATTAGCCCAAAAACTCAACTCATAAGGGGGAAAAAAGATTACATACCTTATTTGTTTTTTTGACACAAATGCATATGCCTTAAATACTGGAGTGTAAACAACATCACTTCCTCTCAAATTAAATAACCCTGGAAAAAAAAAAAAAAAAAAAGAGTGATGTATCTTTCTCACGGTCACTGTTTAGTTATAAACCATTCTTTATTTTTTTCAAATGGCTTATTCAAATAAGTATATGAACAGTTATCATATTTTATTATAAATAAACATATGAATTATATTACATACAAACATATGAATTACATTATAGACAAGCATATACGTATATACATATTACAAATAAATGTAGAAGATTTGTTGAGTATGACAAAGCCTTCAAGGGCTATCTGCCTGAGAGAACAGATACCTTCATGGAGGACTTTTTAAAGATAACTGGCTCGTATCCATATTAACATGGGAAAAATCATGAAAACGCCCATGCTACCAGCCCGTTCGCCTAGAATCGAACCCAGATCAAAATACCAAGGTTCAGCAACTTTACTACTCAGTTGCTGAAAGACCTACGCATATGACAAGTAACCACTAATTATACACAGTAAATCAACAAACATTAAGAGATATTTTATTATGTCAATTTCTTATCAAAATGAAAGAAAGAATACTGCATTCAGATTGCCTTATTGTTTGCTATTTTAATTGACACATTACTTTATAAATAGGTAATGTATAATAACAATTATAGTGATTCATTTCCATTTCAATACAATAATTTTTAATAATGTAAGTTTTTCAGATGGATTTAATTTGGCCTTTAAACCAATCAACTGCCTCAAAGTTTCTCTTTCAATCTGGAAATTTCTCTGCCACCCCTGAAAAAAAAAAAGGGGGGGAGGGGAATTTGAAAGGTTTCAGAGTTTAAATTACGTACAAAGGGGTATTTTTTTTAACGTTTTGTGTGTTACCTTTATTTATAAAATATCCCGTTCTTTGCACTTAAACCATAAAATTCAGTTCAAGAGCAATGTCTCAAAATAATTTTAAAACGAGCATATCGTTAGGATTTCTGATACACAGTTCCGCGCGCTGCAGATAAAAAGGTCTCTTTTCCCCCCGTAGAGTGTTGCCATTGCTCGCTTTTAAAGCTTTGAATTTGTTATTAAATTCGTTAAAGTTTTACGAAATCTGAAATCGATAATAAAACATATTCCAAATTTTAAATTTGGTCTTCCACATGTTCATATTCGTAGGAGGATTACGCTTCAAAATTTTATAGCTCCTTGTACCGTTGTTTTATCACAATGAGGGAAATATACATACATTTATGCAGATTTTTCATTATTTAATTTCTTCAAATATAATGCTGGACTCTAACATTTGGTGGCAACAGTTTGAAAAGTGATTCGCCGTTTACAGTGATTCAACGCAAAATCGAAAACGAAAACAATAGTCCTTCAGTGACAAAAAGACCCTTTAGACGAAAAATCTCTACCCTAAGTCATGAATGATATCATAAATTTGGAAAAAAAAAATACAACTCTTAGGAAAAAAAAAAAAAAAAAAAAAAAAAAAAAAAAAAAAAAAAACTATTCTGTAAAAGGAAAAGGTGACTTTCTTATAGACAACTGCTCAGCCTGTAGAGTCATTAGGTTAATTAGAAGCAGACAAGATGAAAAATAAGCAACCGCCTTCGCCGGGAATCGAACCACGGACCTCTGGAATACCAACCCAGCGTGCAGAACCACTACACCACGAAGGACGCTAGAAAAGTGGGAAAAATACCTTATATACTTCCCTTTTTAAAGGGCGACTAGGGTTTTAGGGGACCTAGTCGCTAAATCCTGGGTGCGGAGAATCATCATCCACAACCCTTTTAGTTCGGGCGCCACTTGTAGAGTCATTAGGTTAATCGAAATTTTACATAATATACGTACACAAACCGGGATACAACATTAAAAGTTAGATTTCATTATTTATCCAAAATTAACTTTTTTTTAAAAATTTGACATTGATGAAACATGAATTTTTTTGTCATTTAAAATGCTTCTGTAAGTGGAAATATATGACTAAAACGATTGTGAAAATAAAGGCTGGGTAAAGACAAGCCACGTAAGTGGGATATATGTTTTGGTACTGTCAGCTGCAGTAAAAAGGGAGGTACACAACTCGATCCATTTTAAAATCCTTTTTGGAAAAAAAAAAAAAGTCAGGAAAAAAGATTCTGCCTGTATGTACAGATATCACACAAAGTAATGGTCAAAATAAATGTGCTTTCAAAGGGAAAAAAAAAAAAAAAAAAAAAGTGGTGGCAGCACTTTGTAGCAGAAAAAGTTTCCATGTACATCAAAAAGGAAAATCCCCATATAAGAGGGAATGCTTACACTTGCAATAACGGTTTTGTTTTAGTTCATGATAAATTTTTGTTTGAATAAATTTTGTTTCGGAGTAGTTTAAAGTTTGTTTGTTAAAAATTTGGTTATGGCCTCCAACACTAAAGAGACCACAGCTGACGAAAGAAGAATTATCCTGAAACTTAGAAACGGAAGGGAAATTTAAGGATTCATTCTTCAGTCATATACGTTGTACAATCATTCAATTCCACTGGTTCTACGATGTTTGTGAAAAAAATGCAACACCATGAAGAAATCGTCAAAAACGAATGAAATTTATTCAACATATGACTGACAATGGTACAAATAAAACGATTAAATTTACAATACATAAAAACAAAATGAAGATGTCAGAAATGAGTACTTTGTGTGTCTGCCAAGCTAAGCGATGAGAGCCTGTACATGTTGTGGCACTGAATCATACAGGTTCTGAATGCAATCTCGGTGAATGGTATTCCATATAGCTTTGACTTGACGCCAAAGTTCAATATTAATGTGTGCCCCACCAGCTGTATTAGTAAGTTGCCGACTGATGAAATTCCAGACATTCTCAATGAGGGACATAGCTGTGGAATAAGCAGGCCATGAAAGAAGCGAAACCTATTGTGCCCTAAAGAAGGCTTGTGCAGACTGAGGAAGAGGCGCACGGGCAATATCCTGCTGAAAGCGCCCGGAATGCATCGAAGAAAGGAAAAGACCTCTGGCTCCACAACTTCCCTTATGTAGCGACTGTTGAGGTTACCCGCAATCTGCACTAGATGGGATTGACAATTACATCCAATAGCTCTCCACACATGACAATAGGCATTTGTGCAGTATGACACTGGATAACATATTATGGGAGCAGATGTCCCCCCCCGTAACGTCTCATGCATACTCTTCCATCATTGTATTCTAGACTGTAGAGAGTTTCATCAGAGAAAACAACTTGTAGCCACAGGGCACTCCATGCACTGTGTTGCTATGCCCACTGAAGTCGGAGGCGTCAGTGATTCAGCTACAAGGAAATTCTGTGTAGAGGAACACTTGCACGCAGTTCATGCTGCAGCAGATGGGGAAGAACTGCGTAGCTAGGCAACACAACACCTGTTGCCATGCTCCAGTGTTGCGCTAACACACAAGACGACGCTATATGATCCGTCAAACCCATGCGGATCAGGTGTCTGTTGTCCCGTACCGTTGTGCCTGTGTGGTGTCTGTTGTGTGCCCCACTGCCAGGATTTCACATTGCTTCACCTTCTGTCCATTTCTTCCAAATACGCATCACTGTTGTGGCATTACGTTGCGTACAGGCTGCGATTGCTCGATATGAAAGTTCACCTTCTTGCATACCGACGATGTAGGCTCATTCAAACTTCGTTAGTTGTTGGCATGGCCTCCTCCGCTGTTGATGAAGCATATTGACCACTAATTAAGCATTCACGGCAAACAGATAACGATAAACAGATTTAAACGCAACAATACAGTCCTTTATAACATCGACCAAGCAGCCAGTTCCATGCCTGCGCAATCGCTTTGTAATTCTAATCATTTGCCTATCTTATACCTCACTTTACATTTCCTGTAAGTTTGATTCAATTTGCACAATTCCTTCGTGGTGCTGCAATTTTCACTAACATTAGTATAATTTTATCAAAGCCATGCTCTGGACACCCTAGCAAATTGACCGTATGAAAAAAAAACTAACAATTTTGCAGGCTCAGAAAAAGGATTCTAGAGTAACTGCTTCCTAAATAAGCATCTAAAACTGTTTTGGCAAGGATGTCCATGAAGATACCGTTTGCGAAATTATGAAGAAGAACGGTCATCATGCCTGTGTAGTGCACAAAAGGCCATATGTATATTGGATGTCAACAGGAAGAAACAAATGAATTTCTCTAATGAATATGTAGATAAGGATAAGATATTTTGAGAAAAAGTATTGTTCTTAGACAAGAGTAAATTTTGCATATTTGTAATCACGCGAAAGAAGTCAGCATGGTATAAGAGCAATACTGCATTTGATAAAGAAAATTTTGTGCCAATGGTCAAACATGGCAGAGATGGTATCATGATCTGAGGGCGTATGGCAGTGAATACAGTTGGCAAACTCGTTTTCATAGAGTCCGTGATGAATCAGTATGCTTATTTAAGCATTTTAATAAAAAATTTGAAGCAAAGCGCCAAGCAACTGGAAGTTGGTGAGGATTTCTGGTTTCAGCAGGATAACAATCGGAAATATATGGTGCAAAATGTGTTGTGGTTGATCTATTATACGAAACACCAATTGCATACGCCACCCCAGTAATCAGACCTCAATTGCTTTGAGCATTTGTGGGATTTACAGGAGCGTAGGATTCGTCAGCACCACATAACTTCTAAAGAAATGCTTAGAAATGCTATATGAATGGAGCAAAATAACTAAGAAGGATACAATGAAGCTGGTTCAATCTATGCAAGACCTGCAGAGATTCTCAAGTGAAAAGATTGCTCTAAAAGTTATTGAAATCGCCAATATTTTAAAGAAAAGATGAATATTTTAAACTAATATTGCTATGTACAGATAGATACTTTTCTGTTTTCTTTCGGTAAAGATTATTATTATTATTTTTTTCCTGTAAAAGTTTTTGGCCAAACGATTGCAGTAAAAAAGGGAGGTACAAAACTAGATGTTATAGCAGTCCCACACACAAAATTTTTATATTCTATGGTTAATCATGTTTGAGTTATGGGAGATAACATATGCACGGACATTTCGAGCAGGTGTCAGTAGGTATTTACAGACGTAAAGTCATAAACGCTTATATAGACCAGACATGGCCAGTTACGGCTCTCAAACTACTTGCGATCCTTTGCCATCTGAAATGTAACTTATTTTAAATAAATACAGTTTAATTTTTTAATAGAAAATGAATTTTGAAATAGAAATCCTGCAGTGCCACTCTTTTTATTAATCGCTAATTTAATTTCTGATATTAAGTATGTAAAAATTTGATAGATTTCAAACTGTCCACTGCTGGCTTATCGTCAGAGCAACAAATACGTAAAATTACAAATAATTACATTTCTGGTAATTACTATTCCGATTATGTTACTTTTTGAACAGGTAATGGTCATCGGAAACACTAATGCGAAGTTAATCTAAAACGTAATTTACATAATAATAACTACACATATCTTTGAAGAATAATTTCCTTTATGTATTCAGTTTCTTTCTTCAACATGTTTCCTTTTCATTTTAGTATTTATGTTATTCTAATTAAGTATTTAATTAAGTATTTATGTTATTCTAAAAAACACTAAATGCATTTAGAATGTACAGAAAAAGCGGCTAATTTTATTTCTTTAGTAATATGAACATTCAGAAGCAATATGAAATATATATAGTACAGGCCGGTTAGAGCTGATGTGGCAGAATTTCTAGAATTTAGTGACACACCGAACAACAAAATCTAGAAATGGCAAAACTTTTAGAATTTAGAGCACGCATTGGAAGCAGAATTTAGAAAGGCACTAGGCAGCAGAATTTAGGATCCACAGAGATTGCATCAGGTGGGAAAATGCCTAGTGCCAGCTATGTGTGTGATGCTTTAAGAAATATTAGATGAATCTTTTAAATTGTAAGTTTTCAATTTCTTTATTAATAAAAAAAAAATCCCTTTCTATAATGCCTGCCCATGTGATAAGATCAGAAGCATTTTTGATATTTTCCATGCTTCTGTCTAGTAAAAAGTAGAGAAAATAAAGCGAAGATAAACATGTTAGGATTCTAGTATCAGAAGTAAAACATTCAAATATTATGTTTTCATTGTTCTTCCAGATGTTCTCCAAAAATTAAGAAATTCATTGCAAATTTTCTGTAAAATACATCCATTACGTTTTGATACCATGGAGACATTTTTCATTTTGCCACATATTTCTTGAATCTTCTAGAATCGTGGGTCTATAAATCTTGCCTTCAAATCCTTCTAAACTTTCCAAGCTGCAATGTCTAAAATCCTAAAGAAAAATTATCCCTACCATTTCTGTAACAGCAAAAAGACAGAAATATTTTGGAAAAAAAAAAAAGGAGGGAAAAAGTATAAAATTAATTTTATAGAGAAAACTGATGCCCATTCTGAGAATTTTGAATAATCTGAGACAATTACATGGGAAAAACTCTTACTATGAAAAAATTAAAAACAAGACATTTTTAATTAATTACATTACTAATTTTGTTTTTGCTAAGAGCTGTTTCGTAAATTGTGCTTTATAGCATTATACCTTGTTTATTTTTCAGATTCAAAATGAAACTTTATATGACAGTGAAAAATAAAAATGTTTTCTTTTTTAAATATAATTTCAATATATTACCGTTATTTTAATGACATTTATCAATGTTACGATGTTTTAAAAAAAGGCGTCGAAGAATTCTCAGATCTCGGAATTAAAAATTTCTGTAGAAACTAATCTTAAAATCGCCAAAATGTTGAAAAGTCGCCAAATTTAGAACAGTTTAATAAAAGAATTCACATCCCCAAAAGCGAAAAGCTGTTTAAGAACTCTTTATTAGAAAAATGAATTTCGAAATGTTTATGTTTCACTTCTTGCTTAGAAACTCGAGTATCCCATCATTTATATTAGAAATAGAAACAAATTATAACTCATAAACCCATTCAAAAGATTTACCATATATACGGCAGTGAATCGCCAAAAATATTCCTCCAAAATGCTAATTCACACTCAAAATGGCAGTCGTAAAAACAGACAGAAATTTCAGATGATTAAAATTAAGGACCTTCTGCTGATTTTGGCCAAAATTAAGGACTTTTAAGGACCAAAAATCGATTCAAAAAACATTTAAGGACTTTTAAGGACTCTTAACGATTGTACGAACCCTGTCATTTTATAATAGAAAATACAGTCAAAAGTCGTTAATTCGGACACCCATAATCCGGAATGATCTATAATCCGGACCTCAAAGCTACAAACTTTCTGCGCATGTGTCGCGTTGACGCATGCGCGTAAGACCTTTACCGCTGCGAATTTGCGTGTGCGCGTGCGCAAAATACGTTTACGAAAGCGCGTTTAATGTATAACGGACGGGATAAGCTAAGCTAAAATTATCTAATTATCTATTTCAGTTAATGTTGCAGATTGCGTTGTTCCTTAATCTTCGAATTGGATCCGGATTATTATTTTTTGCAGACTGTTAGAGCAATTTTATAAAAGTAAGCTTGAATTTTCGATTATGTCAAATAGAATTTCCGATGTATATTTACTAATATGTAAAGGGATACACAAAGCGAAAGTATCTTTCGGAGTCCATTAAACAAAAAGTGGAATTGCTGCAAAAAATTGATAAAGGCATATCCTTTGTTTATCTAAACTTTAACGTTTGTTTATCTAAATTTTAATGTTTGTTTATCTTTAACGCCGTGGCGGCGTGCAATGAATTGGAAGTTGAACTGTCAGCACTATCCTTATCTTCAGGGCAGATGTTTTTATTTTATTTGGCTTATAATTCCTTATTAAATGTAGTATTTCATCTCGATGTACTCCATCTTTGATATGATTTAAATCAAATTCCTCGTCATTATAATTCGCTTCCGATAGTGAAGAAAGTGACAGAGGTTATTGAAAACAAAAAAATTTCGATTGACAAATTAGTCAGTATTCTCGACACAGCAATTATAGGACTTGAACAGCGGAACTTTGTAACTGAACAAGAAATTATAATTTCTGCATGCCATTTTACCAGATTTAAACTGATGATCTATAATCCGGAAAAATCGATAATCCGGAATCGCCGAAGTCCCGACGAGTCCGGATTAACGACTTTTGACTGTACTTAAATTCTAATGGCATACTCATCATCTTGAAAAAATTTGAAGTACATATTTATAAAGTATAAAACAAATTATTAATCTTGCAATGCTAATTTCGAGCAAAAGATGGAGACACTTATTCTTGGGGGGGGGGGACATGATTATCTTCTTCAACAAGTTCTTCATAAAATAAAATCAGTTGGCTTTGAGCTTGTAAAAGCTCAAATCTTAAATCCAAATCAAAAGACTAATTCCAATATTCATGAATATACAACGTTAAAAAATATTGAAAGAATTGATGAACCACCAATAAAACTTCGGTTCACTGCACAAAATACCAGGTAAACAAACGCACTGCTATTAATTAAATTACGATTTGGAATCCAGAGGCAATTCCAAATAGATTTCAGCAATAATCTGAAAGCAAAGCAACTGCTTTTGGTTTAATTTAATTCCATAAGACTATCAATGAGGGATATCACATTATTATACTACCACATTATTATCACAAATATTTACTAAACAATGATCAAGATTAAAGGACTTTTTAGATGTGAATTAACAACTGCTTTTATTTACTTTTTTTTTTGTAACAAAATACAATGTGCTTCTGATTTTTACACAATTATAATCAGGAAAGAATTAAACTCATTCTTTATAAAAAGAGGTTTATTAATTTTACAGACGTATAACTAAAAGTAAAATATTTTTCAGTATGACAAGTTGCTGTATTAATACTGAATAATTTGATTTAACTCTCATACTGATGACACATATTTTTCAAAAAATGACATAATTTATAGGGCCTTCTTTATGATAAAAATAATGCTGCACATCATTACTCTTTATAAAGCTAAAATAAACTCACTGTTTAACAAATTTCACAATCTGTGTGGGCAAATAATTAGGGTATATTAAAAAATAAATAATAAATATTTAAATTCTACACACTTCTACAATAATATTCCATTATATTCAGCATTAAAAAAAACACTGAATTTGAAGTAAACTCTGTTGCTATATTAGTGATATAATAAAATTACCACTTACATGAAATCTCATCTAAAGTAGGTATCACTAGTCCATCAACCATTTTTTGATCAAAAGTATCTCGAAGATCTTTAATCTTTTCTTCCCATGTTCTTCCTATAAGTACAGAAGATATTTTTTGTGATTTAAAAGTAAGTATTTTTTTAATTCCAATTTCTAAATTTTAAAAATTAAAATTTATATATATAATATTTTATTTTACAGAAATATTTGTATTTACATAGTACGTTTGCTTTTTTTTGGGGGGGGGGAATTTGCATTCTCCCTTGTCTTTGCACAGTACTGAAGAGACAAAGTTCCATGCTAGAAGCAAAGAAAGGTGTGAAGACTGTGTGTTGTCCCAGTGTGCCTATATGGGGTATCTACTAAGTTATCGAAGTGGTTAGTAGCTGTGATTCTTTCCAAAGTGTTGTAGCAATGTGATGCTTTATTCTATTACAAGTGATGCATGTAATAGAACAGAGCTGTCAAAGACTAGAATGGGAATGTAGTCCCATATAGCATATATATGAAATATCAATGGAACTGTTGCAGGCAGGTACCTGCTGACCTACCACTCAAATTAATCACCAGGTATTCATCTTGATATTATGTTTCTCCTCATAGCATAGGTTGATATATCCTGTTCATTGGTTTTGTTAAGATCAAGGACACCACTCTTAAAAGTTAACTTACCGCAAGTATACTCTATTGGTACTCAACCAAGTCTCACATTATGCATTACTCAAAAATTTAATTTGAGATATTATGAAGCCCAGTTTCAAGAGGTGCTCAAGAAGTCCATTGGAGATGTATGTCTAAGCAGTAAATCAAAACCCTGTGTTTTTGGTTGAAAATTTGGATAATAGTAATTTTGAAATATGGGATTGCTAAGTGAAAATGATTTTAATCCAGTCAGAACTTTCGGAAGTTGCGAGTGGATAATTAGTCAAACCAGAAACTTTTTAAGTTAACCAAGTAACCAAGCCAAACTCGGCAAATGGTTAGCAAATTATCAAAAAGCTTTAGCAATTATTATTCTGAGAGTGAAATAATCTGAATTAGCGCAAATTAAAAAATGTCGCATGCTATATAAAGTGTGGATGAAACCACACAAAATTCATCAACCTAAAGGTCCTGTAACTAAAATAAGCCTTAAGAAAAAGTGAAGGATTACTTAACTTCCTTCTTTGAAATTGTAATTAAACTCCCAGAAATAGGATCCGAGAATCCAGAAGAATTCCTAACTATTTTCCCTCTATATATTGTAACTGAAGAATTTGAAAATTTCAGGATCCTGACAGAATCTCATGATAAATTGACCGACTTAAACACGTTAAAATTCACCAATTTAAAGTGCTGGAAAACTGCCAAGTGCAAAATGCATTACTTACTAATTACCATGGCAACATAAAAGAGAAGTCTAACAATGCAAAACCCTTTACCTGCTACAACTGCAAGTAAAAAGGACACAATGCAGCAGCATTTCCTCAGCACTGTGGATACGTGAGAATTTTCTTGATTCAGGAGTACCTGCACACATGTTCAATGACAGAAAATTCACAACCATAACTGATACAGAACATGAACTTAGCAAATAATGAATTTCGAGAAGTCAGAGGGAAAGCGAAATTGAAATTTATATTAATGTTAATTCAACTTCACAACACATAACACTTAATGATGTATTATATGTTCCCAACCTAAAAATGAATGTAATTTCTGTTAACTTAATAACACAATGTAAATATACCATGTAAGTTAGAAATAACCATGCATGAGTTAGATACAAAAATAAATGCGTAGTTATAGTTATAGAACCAATGAAGCAAAATGGCCTACATGTTGTAAATCAAGAGGATAAAAACGAGGTTTCAGATGCTGCAGAAGGGTAATGCAAATACACTCTATGATAAAAAAATCGATGCACCAAGAAGGGATCATCCGATCGCTTTGAAAGTTCATATGCATGTATTCGTATTTTGACCAAATATGCAAATGATTAAAATTTGGTGTCCAATGAATGAATAGTGCGATCTCCAGCGCATCGGAACTGCACATCCAGCAGATGTATATAAAGAGCTCTTCTTGAACTGTTGTTAAAAATTTCTGTTGCATTGCGATTTAGGATACCTTTAAACGACTGAGAAAAATGCCTTGCCGCAGGATTCGAGCTCATCACGAGCAACTGCCAAACTTTGAAAGAGGTTGTATCATTGGATTGAAAGAGACAGGTTGGGCAACTCAGAGAATCGCTTGTCATATGAGTCAAAGCGATGTGGCGATTAGAAGATGCTGGCAAGAATGGGTGTTTAATAGCAGATTTAAGAGTCACGATGGTAGTGGTCGACCTAGGGCGACAACAGATCGGGAGAACAGAGTGGTTGTCAGATCAGCTGTCACAGAGCCCGATTCATTGCTATCAACCATCACATCTGCGACCCGCACATGAGTGTCCACCATGAGCATTCACAGATGTCTGATAGAGCGAAATCTATGCTCGTACTGACTGTTACGCCATCTGCTACTCACGCCTGCACACTGTCGAGCCAAATTACAGTGATGCTGATTGGGGACGTATAGTCTTTAGCGGCGAATCCCACTTCCAACTGTGTCGTGACGATCATCGAAGACGTGCCTGGAGACGCCCAGAGCAGCATGACGATCCCGCTTTCACTATTGCACGCCACACAGGCCCTCAACCAGGAGTTAAGGTCTGAGGTGCCATTTCCCTTGATAGCCGGACCCCTTTGGATATCATCAGAAGCACACTTACAGCACAGCGGCCAGTCAATAACATTCTGAGACCTGTTTTCCTACTGTTCCTTTTGCAGTACCCTGGCCTTATTTTTCAGCAAGATAATGCTAGGCCACTATGGCACGTGTTGCTATGAACTGTCTTACAGCTTGTCAAACACTTCCTTGGCCAACCAGGTTGCCAGATCTCTCCCCCACTGAGCATGTCTGGGATAGGATGGGAAGGCGACTGTATCTACCTAGTCCGACAAATGGAGCAAATTTGGCAAAAAATACTGCAGGAGACCATCTAGGAGCTTTATCAGTCTATGCCACGCCGTGTGGCAGCTTGCATCCAGGCTAGAGATGGGTCAACACCTTACTGAACTAGTTACTTTGTAACTCTGAAATATTAATCATTTTCTATTCTGTACATAATCTTCCTATCCATCAATTTTTTGTCCATCGGACAACTCCTTCTTGGTTCGTCGATTTGTTTTGTTATAGAATGTACACCAAACAATAAACCGAAACATGGCATGAAAGGAGTGGTCACTTAAATCTTGGAGACTTTAAAGTATTACACTCTAAAACGATAGCACACAGAGTAACTGTGAAATATCACAGTTACACTGTGATATTCTAGAATTTGTACATACAGGTATTTGTGATTCCATTAATGTCACATCTTCAGATGATGCAAAATACTTCATAACATTCATCAACGACAAACCCTTAAAGCATTTAAGAAGTACACATTTCAGGTTGACAAGCAAACGGGAAAACAAGTGGTAATACTCTGCAGTGATAATGCGAAAAAAAATTAAGAAGCCATGAATTTAATCAATTCTTAGACTAGGATGGCATCCGAGTTGAAATGGCCAGATGTATGCCGTTCAACTCAAAATTACCAACAAAATTGTGGGCAGAAATGGTATCAACAGCAGTTTACGTCTATAACCGATGTGCTATAAAAAGCAGGAAAGCGCTTGAACAGATTTGTCTAAATGAAAGCTTATAGTATTACATCACAGAGTCACAGAAAGCAAAGATTTTGCATTAACCCATTCAAACAGGAAAAATAAATTTCTCCCACACAGTGAAGATTATTATATACTTGGATATTCTAAGTAATCAAAAGCATACTGTCTATGGAAATCCGGAACTTATGAAGTAATACAAAGTTGCAAAGTTTGATTTTTGGAACAGCCAGAAATTTAAGTTAACCTCGGAAACTTCAACAGCTGGGAAATATGAATTCATCGAATTTGTCCCTATTGGATAAAATCCGGAAGCCAACAAGAATTCCAAAGTAGCACGTGAAGGAAGAGCAGATGTTGAAGAAAATGTATTTCAAGATCAAAGTTCAGGAATAGGACTAGGGACCTACATTTCTAAAAACAGAAAACCCAGGCAGACCTAGAAAATCTATGAACAAAATAATACTAATTTGGTTCAAAGAGGAGCACAGACCTACATTTTTGACAACAGGAAAACCAGGAAGACCAAGGAAAGTCTATGAGCAAAATCATGCTAATTTGGTAAACTCTGAATTTTCTGCAGATCCAGAAACTATAGAAGAAGCTTTATCCACACTAGATGTAGAAAATGGAGAGCAGTTACACAAAAAGAATACAGTTCCTTAATGAGGAATATTACATGGCAATAAACCAATTTACCACAATTTACCAAAGCTGTTGGATACAAAAAGGTATTCCAAATAAAGAGCAAGGCAGATGACATACTGATCGGTATAAAGGCAGACTCCTCACCAAAGGATGCTCCCAAAAGTATGGAAGAGACTAATAAAAAATTTTTCATCTTCATTTTGCTACAATTCTATGCAAACATTGCTTGTTTTATCTGCAGAATATGAACCTTATCTGATCAACAAACAGATGTTCAAAGAGCTTATCTGAATTGGAAAATCGATCATTATTCATGTCTCACCCAGATTTCCTAACTTCTGAAAGCATAGTTTGCCAGCTCATAAAGTCGATCTGAGGACATATAAATGCAGGACAAGTGTGGAACCTAAAATTAGATGAAACTCTGCAAAAACTCAGATTCTAAAAGTTGACACTGAATAACTGAATGTTCATAAAGGAGGTGATGATTATATCATAATTGCTATTTACGTAAATAATTTGATACTTCTAACTAAAATTGAATCATCTACAATATGCATTCAGTGTCTAGACCTTAACAAAATGAAAAGTATCAGTTAGTCAAATTCGGAATATAAAAGAACTCTTAGCTGTGTATAGCATGCAAGAAATGTAAATCTACATCAATATCATTAGACCCTAAGATTAAACTATATGAATCTTCAAATATCACCAACGAAAATGAAAGTGTGGACAAAAATAATTATCAATCCTTACCCGTATCCTTAATTTACTTAGCTATATGTACATGACCTGATACTGCAAACTTTGTTACCAGATTTAGTCAATTTAGCAGTAGTCCAAAATACTTTCGTTGGATTCAAGTAAAGCATATGAAGAAAACTTTTGGAAAACAAATGAAAGTCTTAAATGTTATGCAGGCATGGAGTCTGCTAAAAATACTCTCAACATGAAATCTTTTACGGTTATGGTTTCATATCAAGCAAGAAGCTCGATTTCTTGGGAATCATGCAAGCAAAGATTGTAGTGCTGCCAAGTACTGAAGCAGAATACATAGTGTTAACTGATGCTTCAAAAGAAGTGATGTACTTGTGTTTGCTATTAAGTGAGCTAGGTTTTTCAGAGAAGATAACAGAACCAACTGTGTTATGTAATGATAATCAAAATACACAATATTTGGTGAAAAATAGAGTTTATCACTTTCTAACAAAACATACTGATACTCATTTTCATTACATTAGAGAGTTATATGACAAAAAGGAAACTGACATTAAGTATATATCTACAGCAACAATTTCCCACTGTTATCTTAACAAAGAATCGTGGTAGGGACAAACATAGAAAATGATGTCGAACTTTTAACTAATAAATGCTTTTTCTAATTTATTCCCTTTTCAGCTCTGCATAGAACAGTGTTGAGAAATTTGCATTTTTCGTTATGGCTATGCAATGCTGAAGAAGCACAAAGTTCAACCCATACAGTCCCATGGTAGAAGGTGTGCAAAGTATGAAGATTGTATGGGTCTTCCCAATGTGCCTATCCAGGCTGTGTGTGGTTCTGATCACTGCTGTGGCTAATAACTGTGATTCTCTCCAGTGTGTTGCAGCGATGTGATGCATGGAATCCTGTCATGCAACAGAGCTGTTGAAGACTAGAATAGCAATATGAATCTAGCAGAGTGTCCAAGACAGCACATATATGAAATATTGTGTGGAATTGTTGCAGCCAAGTACCTACTGGCATACCAGTAAAGTTAATTGCCAATTATTTATCTTCAAGTTATGCTTTTCCTCGTGTCACAGGTTGACATATCCTTTTCACTGGTTTTGTTAACGACAAGCAAAGCACCCATTAAAGTTTATATTTAACTTACTGCAAATGCTCCTTTGGTAGGCAGCCAAGCCTTATATTTGCTCACAACTTCAACGAAAAAATAAATCAGCCCTTTTCAAAATGCATAACTACTGCATTAACAAACAGACCATGTAAATTTGGAAGGAATTCAGTTAGTGAAAGGTGTTTAATAAATAAATTTCTGGGAAGAAAGAAATCAAACATTGATTTAAAATTGCATGATGTACTAGCATTTCAAAGAACCCCATATAATTTAAGGGCTAATAGCATTCTTTTACAAACTCTAAAAGTCCTTACTCAGATTTATACAGCTTTCAATATATATATTTAATAATGGCGTTAAAAGACACAGCAGATTATGCAGTGTCAGAATAAACAATAGACAGATAAAACACATATTTAAAATTCATAATTTTAGAAGGATTAGGCTTCAATATAGGAAAAATATATATAGTTAAATTAAAAAATTAACAAACATTTTACAATGTAGAATAGGAATTTTATTATTTTAAATAACACAAATAAATGTCATCATAATAACTGATAAAGAAATAATATCAGATTCAGTGCTGCATATTGTGTGCATGAGAAATATATATAAATATATAATAAATATGGATACTGTACAAGTGTATCCATCGTTCACTGTTTGTAACTATAGTTGTTATTTATAATGAATAATGTAAACATATTTTACATTTAGTCTAGATTTTTTTAAACACCAGATTTAAGCATCAAATATTAGATAATCTTATCATATTTAAGCATTAACATAAGCCAGAATTTAAAAAAAAAAAAAAAAAAAAAAAAAAAAAAAAAAGAGGAAAAATTCAAACAAGGAAGAGCATTTTTTAAGAATTTTATCTCCCCCCCCCAAAAAAAAAAGAAAAAAGGCACTGATATGTTAACAACAATAAATGAAGAGAGCATTTGAAAATTGAGACTGGTGTATAATAGAAGTGAAGGTAGGAAAAGAAGAGAAAAAACTGAAAGAAATATGAACATTATCAACATCTATCAAGGAAGAAAAATAAATTACAGAAATTCTAGATCAGCCTGCGATAGAAAGGAGAAAAGAAAACAAAAGTGAAGATACAACAAATATTTAGAAAACCATTTTCTAAAATTGTCATATACACTGCTTTCCTCAAAACTCCTTACCTGGCCTTTAATTTAGGAAATGTTGGATGTAGACATAATACATTCCAGTTACACCAAAGTTTTCAATGACCCAAGTATCCATGTTTTTACATTTTTAAGTTTAAAAAATATAAAATACTAAACATAATTTATTATACAATCTTTTGGTCACAGACTTATACTTAAGGAAAACTTTATATTCATTATAAAAAGCATAATACAAAAAAATTGACTCCCATACAACAAATATTAAATTAGAAATCAAAACTTTTGTCACCACTGGCATGCCAAAAGAATTTTTGCACAAATAATTTTAAAGTTTCAAAATATGTTGCTAATATTCTTATGCAATTTCATTACTTTAGATCTAAAAATCATACAAAAGCTAATTAAACTAGAAATAATTTTAATTTAGGCAAGTAACATTATGCATTGGCAATATGACAATAGCAGTGTTTTTTACAAGAATTCGAGAATTCTGAAAGATTTTATGAGCAAGATTTTTTTTTTTTTGGAGGGGTGGAAAAAAAAAAAAAAAAACCTCTATTCAATACTTTTTGCAAAGGGAAAAAAAAAAAAAACATGCATGGAAATGTCTGCCATTTAATACATTGATATCAGAAATCTTTTCGTAAACTGATGTTTTATTGTTAGCTACATACAAATGCAAACACATCACTCTTTAATTTGTGTACAGCCCCTGAATATGATGCCTAGTGTTAAAAATAAATATCAAGGTAAATTTTTTTGGTATATGACTGGCACATTTTTTATATTGTGCTTTTTATAATGAGTGTAAAATTTTTCTACATATAAGTAAAAAACCCTAGAAATGTATAAACAGTTAAATTTCATAATTTTTAAAAATTGATTATTTTTTCTAATTTTAAAAATGCCAAATTCATCAGCATCATTTAAAACATTTTTATACATGTATGTCTATGATCAACAGTTCCAAAAATTAAGGTTGGGTGGATGCAGTGAGTATATATATATATATATATATATATATATCCACGTGGGTGTATACACATACACACATGTATATGTACATACATAAATACATATCTGTGGCCAATATCTCCGACTTCTCTGCAAAATTTCATAATTTAAACGAAACTGCCGACAAATATATGTTTATAAAGCATAAAATTGTTACAGAAGATGGAATAAACAACAACTTCGCTGAAGTTCAGTTAATTTAAAGAAGAAACTTGCAAAGCATATACAATTTCAAAAGAGATGAAGAGAGATACAATACATAAAACTTTTAGTAGTTAACTAAAAGCTATTTATTTATTCTAAATATATTACCAGCATATTTTAAATCATGTATATAAATATGAGAAACTGATTCTGGAGCACGTCCTTGAGGAATATTCCAAATATCATCAATGAGATTACTGTCATCTTCATATAAACTAATGCCAGACTTTTCAAGCTTTTCTTTCAGATGTAGCCACTGTTAAAAGAAACTGTGAAATTATTTTACAATTCACTCATATTTAAAATAAGCATTCACAGAAATTCTCATGATACGTAATATGCATATATACATGCATACACAAGCAAACAAACAAAATATATAAATCCTCAATATATTGCCTTTGATTACTTATTTCATTGAAGCTATACACTCACTGGATTTTAGAACTTATATTTTCCAAGGCAATTGCTATTTTATGCATTATAAAATATAAGACAATAATTATTTTGTGCACTATGAAGGCAAATGAAGCATGAAACTGCTTACTGGTCAACTCCAAAATAAAACAGAGTACCAAAAAGAAACTTCCTCCCACTATTTCTACCAGCTGCAAAGAAAGATGCAGGGATAGAAAAGATATCACAGGAAAATCTCAGAAAATTAATCTGAACAAAAATACATGTAATATGGAAAGTAAATGAAGATGAAAACTGTTTCCAAATCTCGCCAAAGTATTTTTTTATATTTAAAAAGTAATAGAAATCTTGATGACATATAACTGAAAATTACAGCTGACTTGAAAATTTCCCAAAACAAAGAAAATAAGAACTCCTCTAGAATTTTATGCTGCTACTCTATGTTAGATAATGAATGTTTTCTTATGTAGAAGGCAACTGACCTTAAATAATGTTATAAAATGGCATCACAGAATTAAAACAGATTCCCATGGTTAATTTTAAACGACACAAGATTCTTCATCAACTTTAAATAGGAAATGATGAATTTTCTGTTCAAGGTTTCTGTTTCTGAAAAAGAGCTCAAAACTTGCTTGGAGGAATACAGTTTATAATTCTCAGCTTTTAAAATACAGTCAAAAGTCGTTAATCCGGACTCGTCGGGACTTCGGCGATTCCGGATTATCGATTTTTCCGGATTATAGATCATCAGTTTAATCTGGTAAAATGGCATGCAGAAATTATAAAATTAAAAATATGAAACCGTAATTTACGAAATAAAGAACAATTATGATCTAAAGGGTATCAAAATTTACAAAAAAAAAAAAGCTTAATATTTATTTGTTTACTTTATTAAACATTTCTTTCAATGTAAGTTGTTTAAGTTGCTTCGTTTTTTATGTGATAATACATTCTCTTTAATTCTATAAACAGACATAATTTCTTGTTCAGTTACAAAGTTCCGCTGTTCAAGTCCTATAATTGCTGTGTCGAGAATACCGACTAATTTGTCAATCGAAATTTTTTGTTTTCAATAACCTCTGTCACTTTCTTCACTATCGGAAGCGAATTATAATGACGAGGAATTTGATTTAAATCATATCAAAGATGGAGTACACGAGATGAAATACTACATTTAATAAGGAATTATAAGCCAAATAAAATAAAAACATCTGCCCTGAAGATAAGGATAGTGCTGACAGATCAACTTCCAATTCATTGCACGCCGCCACGGCGTTAAAGATAAACAAACGTTAAAATTTAGATAAACAAACGTTAAAGTTTAGATAAACAAAGGATATGCCTTTATCCATTTTTTGCAGCAATTCCACTTTTTGTTTAATGGACTCCGAAAGATACTTTCGCTTTGTATATCCCTTTACATATTAGTAAATATACATCGGAAATTCTATTTGACATAATCGAAAGTTCAAGCTTACTTTTATAAAATTGCTCTAACAGTCTGCAAAAAATAATAATCCGGATCCAATTCGAAGATTAAGGAACAACGCAATCTGCAACATTAACTGAAATAGATAATTAGATAATTTTAGCTTAGCTTATCCCGTCCGTTATACATTAAACGCGCTTTCGTAAACGTATTTTGCGCACGCGCACACGCAAATTCGCAGCGGTATAGGTCTTACGCGCATGCGTCAACGCGACACATGCGCAGAAAGTTTGTAGCTTTGAGGTCCGGATTACAGATCATTCCGGATTATGGGTGTCCGAATTAACGACTTTTGACTGTATAATAAGAGTCAATTAACATATAGCTTTTAACTCGTACAGGCTAAATCCAAAGATAAAATTACAACAGTAAAATTTGAAAAATTGCAATATAAAAATTAGTTTTAAAGAAACTTTCACATTAGATGACATCTAACGTATTACTTTAAGATTCTATCTGCACTGAAAGAATATCTTGATATCCCAAATACAGGATTTTCACCAAATTATAAACCTAATCCTCAAAGTATTTTAATACTTATACTAAGAGCACAAAAGATCAAAACTGACTTGCATAAATGCAGTATATATGTAAGGAATGGTTATCAAATTAAAATTCAACACTCCTATAATAATAGAATACTATTTAAAATATTCTTAAATAGGTATTTCATTTTGATTAGAATTAAGTTAAAACACACAAACAATGAAAAGAATCGGCACCTTGCTTCACCACACAGAATAAAATATTTCTTTTAACAAATTACACTGCTCAGAAGCATAAATTCCTTCAAGAAGATACAATAAGAAGCATGAACAAATTCAGTGGCGGCTTGTGGCTAAAATTAGTGGGGGTGCTGTTCCAAAAAAATTTAACCTTTGTTTTAAAATTGTCTAAAAGGAAATAAACATGTATAAAAAGAAAATTTATTTTGAAACGTCATGAAATCTTACAAGGAAAAAATTAAACATTTCTTAATTACTTTAACCAAAATTGTTACAGTTCAATCTTTGTCTATTCATTTAAAAATGAAATCCATTCTTCTTGTTTTAATTTGTGCGAAAAGATCAATAATTTTCTCCTTGCTCTCTAGATGACAACTGAGGAAATTTTTCTTTATTGAAAGCAATGCAAGCACATTTAGTCTTGCTGAATTCCTAGTGCTTCTTTTTTTCATTCTTTTAAATGTTGAAAAGCAGCATTCTGCCTCTGATGTAATCATGGAAACTCTCAAGAGAATTTTTATCTGTTTTGTAATTTCTAAGAACATCATCTAGATTATTTTCAGAGATAAATTTCAGTAGCTCAATTAATTTGCAGTATTCATGGATATCAGACCTACAATAGAATACTTTTAGTTCAGTTTCAAGCTTTTCTTTGTCAATTATTAAATATGCTTCAGTGGTCAGTACTATTTCTTCTGTAGAATGTTCATTCCTAAAACTAGCGAAGCATTTCTTGTTTAACAATTTAGCAGCTGCTAAGTGTTTAGTGGAAGAATATCTGTGCATTATATCAATAATAGCATAAAGTCACATATTTCCTTAGCTTCTGCCATCAGTGTCTTTGAAAAATTCTCACAGTACTTTGAGTTTCTTAATTCTAAAATAGCAGTTTTGAAATTTGTTATATATTCGTTAACTTTAAACAACACACTAATTTCTCTGGATTGCATTTAGTTGTATATTATTTCAACATGAGGCACCTGATGAAAAAGCTCTAACCAAAACTTGAAATTATCATCATATAGGTTTTTTTTTTTTTTTTTTTTTTTTTTTAAATTCCTGTTGCTTTTGCAATAGTTTGTTCTGCATTTGTAGTTGATTGAATTTCAGTAAGGCAATTTTTTAAAGGTTGCAAATTTTCATGAACTTTGTTTATGGTCCGTATGATGAAGTTCCACCTTGTGGAGGAATACCACATGCGCGGAGTAAAAAGAAATCACGTTTCCAACAACATGCCAGAATTTTGGCACTGCAAGAGGCTCTTCTTGCTACCCAGCTCGGGTGCTCCTTTCTGTGCGCGCATGCGCAGAACAGCCAAACACCACGTCACTCGAACTGTGAAGCGTGCAGTTCCAAAGAATTTCGTACCTTTTTCACAAAGTAAGGTATGGCAACTGACATTAAGCTTAAGGATTATGTATTGTAAAAGTATAAAGAAAGAATTAAAGACTTAAGGGCACACTATATTAAATATTAAAAATAATAATAAGTGGAAATATGGGGTGCTGCAGTTCCACAGTGCTTATTATGAGCCGCTACTGAACAAATTTATAAATCTATGTCATGTACACAAACATAAAAGAGTACTATAGAGCCAATATCAGAGCTGGTGTAGCAGAATTTTTAGAATTTAGTGAAGCACCGAGCAACAAAACCAAGAGACGACAAAACTTTCTGTCGACAAAATGGTCTGCTCGGTTTACATGGCTTATGACCTCAACATTCCACAAGAATTTATAGATCTTGTGAGTTTCTGTGAAATAAACAATATTCCTATGGTTATTGGTGGTGATGTTAACGCTCACCACCTATCATGGGGCAGTTCTGACACCATTCCTAGAGGAGTAAAACTCATGGAACTTATAATGAATACCAACCTAACTTGGGTAAACAAGGAAAATCGCCCCACCTTTGTCAACAGAAGAAGTCATTGACCTCACACGAACTTCTTCTAATATTTATAACCTTATTGAGAAATGGCATGTAAGTGACAATCTCTCACTTTTTGACTCTCACCTTATACAATTTTGTATTAGAGATGAAATTCCAGCTGATTTTTTCAGAAACATTAAAAACAGAAATTGGGACCTTTATAAGGACTCCCTGGTTTCTAATGCCATTAACCTTCAGGTTTTAGATAACAATTGTTCAGTCGAGGAGCCTGAAACTCAAGCAAACAACCTGACAAATATCATTATTGAATCTTATCATGCATCATGTCATCTAAAACAAAAAAAGTACTCTTCTAGCAAGAGAGTCTGGTGGACCACTGAGCTTGAAAGCCTTCGCCTAGAGATTTGGAGAGGTCACAGGAAAGCAGTCAGAAATAAATCTGAAGTTAACTGGTCTAACTTTAAAATTTTACAAAGAAAATTTAAAAGTGAAATCAGGAAAACTAAATACAACTCATGGAGATCCTTTTGCACAGATATCTGTCCTACCATGAGACTGCCAGAGTACATAAGATTCTTAAGAGGTCTCAGGAGTCTCAACTCTCATCGGTTATGTGACCAGATGGCAGTTATACAGTTATACTATAACATCACCCATATAACCATATACCATGGATCACCCATATAAAAAAAAAAGGCACAAACCGCCACAAATGTACTAGTACTTTGCAGGCGAATTGTTGGTAAACAAGAGAGCCTTAACCCAAAATCTACTCTATGGATTTATACTGCTATACACCGGCCAATGCTTTCTTACGGATGCGTGATCTGGTTCAATGTTATTAACAAAAGCACATATTTAAACATTTTACAAAAGATGCAAAGACTTGCTTGAATATGCATTAGTGGGACTTTAAGCAGTACCCCTACTGCTGCACTAGAATTTTTATTGCAAATTCCACCCTTGAAATTATTCTTGAATGGAGAAACAATTAAAGCTATGTATAAGTTGAAGCTATGTATAAGTTGCCTGGACTTGGGCAATGAGATCCCTATAATCTATATGCCCAAAGATGCAATTACTAATACAATAGTTCCAGATAAACTATTCTCAACTTATATACCAGAAAGGAATGAGATAGAATCTCTAATTGATCTAATTCCAACAGGATCAGTTGAACGTTACACAGATGGATCAAAATCCAACTTCACCGGAGCTGGAGCTATTATAAGAACCAAAGGATCTGGAGATTTCATATATACCTTGGTAAACTAACAACTGTTTTCCAAGATGAGGTTCTGGCGATCAATATGGTCGCCAGGGAGCTCTTAGCTAGAAATATGGTTGATAAGAATATATATATTCTCTCTGACAGCCAATCAGCCATCCTTGCCCTGGCTAATCGTATCAAGTTACAAAACTGTTTTGAACTGTACTCAAGATCTCAATTCTCTGCCTCAGGCCCATAACACCATTAATTTAGTTTGGGTCCAGGTCATTGTGATTTTGCTGCAAATGAACTAGCTGATAAAATAGCTAAAGATGCTTCGCAACTACCCATGTCTACCATGGGTAAAATGGGCGAGAACCATTTTACCCAGTTTCATATCAAACTGTTAAAAAAGAAGTAAGAAGCTGGATAAAGAATAAACATGTTGATATATGGTCTAAACTACCAGACTGTGCTCATTCTAAATTGGTGCTCAGTACACTTAACTTATCAGGTAAACTCATACACCTCAGTAGAACTAACTTACATCAGGTAATTCAAATTGTTACCGGACATGCTTATCTGGCCAAGCATCTCAACAAATGTGGTCTTGTTGAATCTCCTCTCTTCCCAGCTTGTGGAAAAGAAGAGGAAACACCTTTTCACTTCCTGGGAAGATGTCTGGTGTTTTTTGTCCCTAGAAAAAAATTCCTTGGGTTTCCCTATATCAGCTTCGATCAGGGGCCCGTCTATACAAAGGGCTCTCTGGCATAATAGGGTTCCTGATATATAAACACCTACAGATAAGGTGAATTTGAAACCACATGAAACAAGCATTAAGACGCCCTGTGAATTCTTTTTTTTTTTTTTTTTTGTAAAAGAAACCATGCAGGAATCTCCCTCTCATAGCTGTATTTTGGAATATAATTTGGAAATAGACATCAAATCTTTATACACCACCTGGCCACTTGGCTTAAGAAAGTACCTCTGCCCTCCTTATTTAATAATTTTTTTTTTTTTTTTTTTTAAACTCGCCATCGCACCCTTGTTTGGTCAAGAGTTTGTGTTTGGTGGTTTGGGAGGGATTGAATCGGCTCTTCATCCAATCTAATCAAGAACTTGTGGTTCCAGACAGTGCTTCAAAGAGAGATCCCCTTGCACAGGAAAACAAAAAACCTGAGACTATGGACAATATTACAAGAGCTCCCAAATCTTCCAGTTCTTTCTCCTTGCCGGGACGTTGGCGGAGCCAGAGGGAGAGTTTGTAACCAACCCTTAAATATAAGCTCTGATGCTAATATAAACTGTTGGACTAACTGTAACAACAAGGGTGCCCTCTGGTGACTAGCCAGAGAAGTAATTCAGTAAAAGACAAGTGTTTAACCAGTTAGGTTGTCTGTAATTTTCTTAAAGTTAAACGTAATGTCCATGTATAACTTAAACCTGTTGATAAATAATTGTTACACTGTAAAGGTCTCTTTTATGACCCTATCCAACGTTACCTCTTCAAATTTATACATCTATCTGTCAGAAGATTTTATTTATTTGCCTGTTGTTTGGCCACTAGGCCATTAGACTAATCTGTAAGAAGATGATTGCACTACATTTTTAAGGTCATGCTATTGCTTGAAAAGCTCTGATCACAGTAACAAATGTCTGATATTGCTAATAATATTGGGAAAAACATCAGACCTGAAGTATGCATGAAGGAAAAAGTATAAGTGGTGGGTCACAATGTGCAATCAGCACTCCAGATTGGCAGAGAATATTTGTCAGTAATGAAATTTTGAACTGCAGATGTTTTTTCTTGATCTGGATTAGACATTCTTAGTCCTGTAAAACTCTGTCTGGATTAGTAAAGTCTACTCCTACCATGACAATTAATATGCTTTTCAGAATGTGGCAACATTTTACACTACATCCATCTTCTTATTTCAATATGGTTATGCAGCTTTTCGAGTAGGCAGATCTCTAGTTCATAGCTTGCTCTAGCTCTAGTTTTGAAAACATGAAGATGGAAGAACTGAACAGCCCTGTCCGAACATTTCAATCCTTCTGAATACAACTGGAAAAAGTTGCAATGCTAGTTACAAACAAATCAGGCCAGCATAAAAAGTCAGACTAGCTTACAAATCAGGTCAGTTACAAAACATCAATCAATCAACTGCTTGCTCGGCTTTGCCCATGAGTGATGTGAATATAAGCCAGTTTCCTTTAGAAGGTCCTCCATAAAGTCATGTTTTCCCCTAGCCTCTCATTAACTTTGTCATGTTCAATTATTAAAGAAAATAGGGGAAAAAAAGAAAAGTGTCTTATATTGCAAGACCTAGAAAAGCAATTCCTACAGGAGTTTATCAAATTTCCAAGGGAAAGAACTTCCTTTGTTAATGACACCACCACAGTCTTTGGAAACAAAAACCATGATTTAGTAATCTTTATTAACATTGTATTTACTATTGTAAAAAAATTACAATTCTTTCACACTATCATCATTTCTTGCTTAAATATACCCCACTTTGTTCATAAGCTTTTAAGATCAAGGATAAAATTAATAATCAAGAATTTATAAATCTTTGAATTAAACTTTTTTTTTTTAAGTTACAGAAAAATAAAATAAGTTACTTGTTTATAGGCTATAAGTTTAGAATCAGCACCAACATGTGCACCAGTATGTAGGTTCTGAATAAGCCAATCACATACAGATGGATATTTTCTTTGATGCCGTTTCATTAAAAGCCAATTACAATCTAATTCTTTTTCAGCTTGAATAAAATAACGTCCATCAGTCCATAATGCAGCTTTATCTTGAAGAATAACAGCAGTACCTGAAATATATACATATAGATTTATTAAAAATTCTAAAAATGTGGCCATATTAAAAGAACACTCAAAAATATAATTAATACCTGCAGTGCCGGTAAATCCAGTTATGAATTCTCGCCTTTTGTCATGATCTGCTACAAATTCACTCTAAACGAAAGAGACAAGTAGTATTCAAAACTATTAGTCATATATTTAGGAAAAATCTATAATGTTTCCCACACCCTTTGTTATCAAATAAAATGAGCATCACTATTATTTTGATTTAAAATTACATTCTTTAGACTTATGGATACCATCCAAATATAATTCAAGGATAATCATAACATGGTATTTTTTTGTTATTGAAGATGATATATTTTGACATATTAACCACATTAATTTTACTTTTTTTTTTGTCACACAAATCAAACTATTTCTTAGAATGAATTTAAATATGCAACTGGAATTTTTATATTTGGAAAGGATTTGTGATACACAGTTAAAATCTGCATGTGCATAAATTCATCTGTGAATTGAGAAAGGAATTCATGTATAGATTGAAAGTATGAGTATATGCTGTATTTAATATGGGGGAGGGGGGAATAAAGTCTCTGAAGGATTCAGTAGAAGACAGCAAGCATGTTGGAATTTCTGATATCTTTTCTCAATATCAAACATTTCCTTATAAATGTGCTCACCATACTCGTCGCTCATGGCTTGAAGACTGTTAGGAGGAAAACGTCTAAGTTTGGAATGTAAAAAAGATAGTTTAAAAATAAATATTGGAATGTATCACTTTTTATGAGTTTAAAAGCATGATTTTTTTAACAGTTTTCTGCTTACAATTTTTTTAATTCCGTAGAACTTCTTGCTGAATTATCATATAGCATTTCCAATAAGATTTGACTGCTGAAGAAACTTCTGATCGAAAAATATTTTTTTGACCTCCTACAAATATACCTTCTTTAATTTAATGTCACTTGGGGTAGGAATACTTTTTTCTCAATATAGCTCTTTCTGCTTATTACAGTAACAATATACGTAAGTCCTAGCTTAATGTGCAATGGAAGGAGCAATAGTATTTCAAAAAATAAGTGTTCTACTTGTAGAGTCTTTCTACTTGTAGAATTTAAATCTTTGAAAATTTACAATGATTCAACTTGATTCTAACAAACTTCACCTCTGATTGGGTGGTAACAGAAAATCAAATAACTAAACTAAAAATTTTGAAGATATTAACAAATGATAGAACTAGATTACAGGGCTCAGCGGGATCCAGTAACTTAAACCCCTTCAAAGCTAGTGGCAGCAAATAAATTAACCACTTGAACCAGCAATAAGCAAACACACATATGGCAGAGGTTGTGGCTTTTAAATACTTTCTACAAAGTAGAAATTTGCATTCCTTCACGCACACTACAACATTTAACTATTCTGGCACTGACAATTAGGGGAATGAAGGCTTATAGAAAAGTTTGAATTTAAAATTTAAATTGTTAGTTAAAATAAATATAAATCCCTACATACTGATAATATGAAAAATACCAATTTCGGTAAAGCATATTTTAGCTGTCTTTCAGAATTTTCCTTAATTGAAACTGAACATAAAAATTTTATAAAATACATTATCTTAATCCATAAATTGATAATAGCAAATAACTTAAATATGTTCTGCAAAGTCCCCTGATTGTTTCATTGCTTAATACCATTCTCACAAAAAATTTTACTGGAATGTTGTATTTTTGAAAACTCGGAAAAATTCAGATTCATTCAATGAGCTGCCTACTTATCTTTTGGTTGATCACATTCATTTCTAAAACAGTTTCACCTTTCCGAAGTAATCAACAATCTTATTATATCTTTAATTACAGCTTGTTTTAATTTGATTATATGGCTTGCTGCTTCCTTTACGTAAACAGTTGGGATTTCTTCCTTCTTTCTATAGCATAATGTCCATTTCTTAAGATCAATGGCTTGCATATTGAAAATAATTTTCTCCTAATCATCTTTATCTTGAAGTTCATATCAATATAAATACCTGCTGATGACCTAACATTAAAGTCGGTTGTTGTCCATCTAGAGCAGGGTTTCTTAAATTGTGGGTCACGGGCTAAAATTTTCGGCAGGGGGTCGCCAAAAATTTTAGCAGTTTTGACATTTCTTTATATAACAATTTTACAATTACCAAATATTTTTACACAATGTATCTGAAAATAGATAAAGATAAGACAATACAGACAAAGAAAAAAATGAAAACGTTTCAATGCATTCTTTTTATGATATAAACGTTCATTTTGCTTGCTTTGCACGTGACGCTGTCATTTTGTCTGTTACTTATTTAAAATTTTCCCTTTGCTCTAGGTCTTAAAATTAGAAATTAGAATTAATGACCTAAAACTGCAATAGTATATTACAGTACAAGTGAAAAAATTGACAGTTTTACTCACACGTGTGTCGGATTTGCGCAATACTTATAGGGGTCCCACAAAACTTTTGTAAATATTATGGGGTCATGGGGGTCGTGAAAAAATCTTGATGATAAAAAGGGGTCGTGACTGAAAAAAGTTTAAGAAACCCTGATTTAGAGTAACAAAAGTAAAGGAAAAGACAGATCTCATTTACTACAGATAATCGGTGGAATCCAAGGTATAAAAACTACACAGTTTCTCTTTTCTGTCATTTACTATTTCTACTTTTTTATCATTTTCCAAGCTCATCTTTATGCAACTTGCAATTAATACCATTTTTCTTTAATTGTATTTCTCATCCATATTGCTCCACATTTTTTTTTTTTTTTTTACATATTTAGCTACACCTGCTAATTTCTTAACAAGTTTATTTACACATTATACTAAAGGAATAAGGGCTATTGAGGCAGTCATTATATGCAGCAGATATTAAAGTCTGTTTTGATTATTCTACGATTCAAAGATTATGATTTTCTGGCTGAACTAGCAGATAAAAACAACATTAAACACTAATGATATCATAACTTGGAATGTTAGAGGTATCAATGAGCATTTATTTGCTATATGTAGCTGTGTAAATGCGAAAAGAAAAAAAAAATTAGTATAAACAATATAGAAAGCAGTCTGTCATTTATACAATACCATATCATTAACAATGAATTAAAACTTAAATGAAAAATTATATGCTCGAAAAGCATAAAATTAAAAATTTAGAAATGATAAACTGCAGCATTTTTAAAGCCAGGGGAAGGGGAGAATCTGCTGTTATATAACAGTATGCATGTGAACGGGGCTAGAAGAAAGGTAATTTGTTACTTCTTCTTGACTGATTTAATACATAGCATATTTTAGCCTGATAGTGAAATCAGATAATTTGAATTACATAAAATATTCAGCAATATCAGTCAGCTTACAGAGTGAAAACAGAATAACAATAACAGAATTAACAGGAAAACAATATAGATATCAATACTGATACTAAATAATTTTTAACAAAATAACAATATTAATATCAATACTGATCATTTATATTCTCAGAAATGCAGGTCACTTTCAGAAGTGGCTGTTTATAGGATGAAGTGGCCCTGATACTATATTTTAACATATGTTGTAAATGGTTTCATTATAATATTTTACATACACTGTGTAGCAGCGGTTCTCAACCTTTTGATTAACACATACTATTTAAATATAAATTAAAAAACTTTATACCACTAGTACATTTTACGATTATTTTAAAATTTTTCAATAAAAATACGAATAAATAGATGGATATATCATTGCCATCTGCATATCCTATTGGCTGTTTGTATTAAATATGCACACATAAAAAATTGGATTAAAAATTGGTTACCATTTTAATTATCAAAATTTAAGTTACGATTCTTCAATTCTAAAATTTATTGTGAAATTTGGGCCTGTTTAGGGGAAATCAATTTCTTTGTGTCTTAGTTCTCTTAGTTTTAACCATAAATTAGGATCCACTTTTAATTTTGTTCTGTAGTATTTATTTTTCAAATATAAGATGAATGGAAATCTTTATTCACATAAGTAAATTGTGCAAAAAGGCACTAAAAATTTAATAGCTTTATTTGAAATGCCTTCAAATTCTTTTTTTCGGTTCAACCAAACATTAACAAGTGTGCTATTTTTGAAATCTTCATTTAAGAGTTCAGTCACAGGATATTACTATCAATTGTTTTTTTTCTTCACGAGATAAAATTTTAGGTACATTAGAACAAAACGGATTTCTAATCCAATTTTCTTTTTGATAATCCTAGGGAAAATACATGTTGAAATTATTTATCAATGGAAAACAATGATTTTTAATATAGGATGATAATTGTTCTTTTATTTTCAAATTATTCTTGGTTAGAAAACTTTCTAAAAGTGGTAAAAAGCTCAAAATATTATTATCCAACTCTTTGATTATTAGCTAGTTTTTTAACATTGCATTTATTTTGTTTCTGATGGTAAACTATACTTTGTCCTTGTAACCCTAAATTTATAATTAATTTAACTTTCCAAAAATATTAGCTAAGTATGATAAACGCACCAACCATAATTCACTATATAAACAATTTTGCAATTCAAATTTTGAACCACAGAGGAAAATTTTAATTACTGATTAAAGTCCAAAAATGCTCTTTAAAACTTTACCTCTGGATTAACCATCTTACTGCAGAATGTAAAAAAAGCTTTTCATGATATCACTGCCCATCTCTTGACATAAAATCGTAAATATTCTTAAATTTAAAACTTGGCTTTTAATAAAATTAAAAATTTTTTGCAGCTTGATTCAAAATGATTTTCAGGCTTTCGGAGATTGTTTTGGGTACTAAAGCTGAATGAAGCAGTGAGTAAATTTAGTTTTAGGTGCGACTTTCTAAAAAAAGACCACAGGAATGTTTATCTGTTAATGCATACGGCAATGCACTTATTCCAAGACTAGTATTCTGAGACATTAAATTGTTACTCTGAAAATTCATTTGCAATTGCTCTATCATGAAGACAGTCACAAAATAAATACGCTTCAACAATTTCCTTATCTTCTTCGAAATGAAAGTAAACTAATAACTGAATAAAGCTCATTATATCAGTACTTTGATCCAACTGCAATGCGAAATACTCAGTGTGTTTTTGTTATTCGAATAAGTGTCTCTTTTATGGAATTTGCCCTTTCGTGAGTTCATTGACTGTCTGTATCATTTAATAATAGAATATGATTAAGTTCATTGGACGCTTTTTTTGTTGAGTAATGTTAAAATGCTATCCTTAGCTGCTTGTAATATAAAGTTTTCTCCAATAGTGTGAGTCTGCCCAGTCTTGGCAATTCTTAGGCTTACTAGGTAACTAACTAGCTTCCAAAGCTTTTTCACTTGAAGTAACAAAACCTTTCATTATTTGTTTACTATTTTTGAGCTCTGATAATTTCCTCTTTAAACTGGCATGTTTAGATTCAAGATGTCTTTTGAGAAACGATGGTTTCATACTTTGATTGGGTAACAGTTCACTGCAAACAACACAATGAGGTTGAGAGTCCATTTCATCTCCACTCCAAGTAAACCCAAATGATAAATAACTTTCATTATATTTTCTACAACTAACTTTTCTTTTCAATATTCTTAGTGCTAGTAGATTGTCCTGAATTTATCGCCTGTGAATAATCAATTTTTTCTTACCCTTTTTTTTCATTTTGAAAATCTGATTTGTCTTATTATTTTTTCACAAATATTTGAATGCAAAATATATTACGAGTTCTTAAAAAACAATGAAGATATTCTCAAATCAGGTAGAAAAGTAAGGAAGACAAATGAGCAAAAAGACAAAATATCTGTTTTTATAGACTGCAGATGGACGTAAAAAAATGAATTATAATTGAAAATAGAGCAATAAGAGCCTGGAAACGGTGGCGATATAAACTGTAGACATGTTAATAAATCGATCAACTCTAAAGTTCATTGGCCGCTTTGTTGATATACTGTTATATTTTTATAGGAACTTACTTTTATTACCTATTAAATACAACATCCATTTCTATTTACTCCTTTTAAAAACATGATTTATGATAAATTTTGTTATATCTGTGGCTAAAAGAATATTTGTGAAAATAAAAACGGTTTGCCAAAGTCTATGAGCGGCTATTGAGAATGAACAAACCTCAGATCACATAAATGTACGAGTGTTAGAGAAAACACTTAAACAGGATGCTGGGTTATTTAGTATTTGAAATTAATAGTTAAAAATACTTTGTTTCTCTGCATACCACCTATTTTTCTGTTGCATACCACTGGTTGAGAATAGCTGCTGTATAGCATAGAACACAATAAATATTTAATAACAGGAATCTTAAGGCTGAAAATAGCATTTTTCATATATATTGTGTTGTGTGGCAGTTTGCTTAAAAATATTACAATGCAGTACAGTCAAAAGTCGTTAATTCGGACACCCATAATCCGGAATGATCTATAATAGGGACCTTAAAGCTACAAACTTTCTGCGCATGCGTAGACCTTTACGGCTGCGAATATGCTTGTGCGTGTGTGCAAAATACATTTACGAGTGCGCATTTAATGTACAACGGACGGTATAAGCTAAGCTAAAATTATCTAATTATCTATTTCAGTTAATGTTGCAGATTGCGTTGTTCCTTAATCTTCGAATTGGATCCGGCTTATTATTTTTTGCAGACTGTTAGAGCAATTTTATAAAATTAAGCTTGAACTTTCGATTATGTCAAATAGAATTTCTGATATATATTTATTAATATGTAAAGGATCTACAAAGCAAAAGTATGTTTCGAAGTTAATTAAACAAAAAGTGGAATTGCTGCAAAAAATGGATAAAAGCATATCCTTTGTTTATCTAAACTTTGCTTATCTTTAACACTGCGGCGCGCAATGAATTGGAAGTTGATATGTCAGCACTATCCTTATCTTCAGGGCAGATGTTTTTATTTTATTTGGCTTATAATTCCTTACTAAATGTATTTATTTCATCTCGATGTACTCCGTCTTTGATATGATTTAAATCAAATTCCTCGTCATTATAATTCGCTTCCGATAGCGAAGAAAGTGACAGAGGTTATTGAAAACGAAAAAATTTCGATTGACAAATTAGTCGGTAGGCACAGCAATTATAGGACTTGAACAGCGGAACTTTGTAACTGAACAAGAAATTATGTCTGTTTATAGAATTAAAGAGAATGTATTATCACATAAAAAACGAATCAATTTAAACAACTTACATTGAAAGAAATGTTTAATAAAGTAAACATATAACTATTAAGCTTTTTTTTTTTTTTTTGTAAATTCTGATACCCTTTAGATCATAATTGTTCTTTATTTCATAAATTACGGTTTCATATTTTTAATTTTTTAATTTCTGCATGCCATTTTACCAGATTTAAACTGATGATCTATAATCCGGAAAAATCGATAATCCGGAATCACCGAAGTCCCGATGAGTCCGGATTAACGACTTTTGACTGTATTTAATTCTTACAGCAATCTTAATAACCACTTCCCCACTAAATCTGAAATCTTGCTTCAAAAATAACTAACTGAATAATTCTTTTCCCACTTCAAATATATTACTAGCGAAATTAATTTCATAATTTCCATTTTAACAATTATTCCTGAAAAAAAAAAAAAAAAAAAAAAAGGTAACATAACCGACATATGGGACAATTTTGAATCTCAATGTTGGAATATTTTAAGGCTTCTTATTAAATTCCACAGATTATGCAGTTTCAGCATTTCATTTCAAAATATACTTATAAAATTCCTTTAAAGGCATGTAAATTAGATTATAAATTAATAATAGATAAATAAAAATAAATTATGAAGGATTGATCAAATTACCTGATGTTCATCATCAGTTGGCACAATATATGCATCATAATTACTAGCTTTCATTCGTAGTCGAAGACGACGGAGTCTGTCAGTAGTATTGGTTCTGATACCAACAATATCCTTTAAATGCAAAAATAAATAATAAAAACTAAACATTATAATGATTAAATAATTTTTTTAATGTCATCAATTTAAAATAAATTACAGTAATTGAAAATTTTATAAAATGAGTTCAGCCCCCCCCCCCAAGAAATGTGTTAAACTCATTAGCAATGATGTGAAGTGGCAAAAAACATTTGTTTCACTAGCTTTATAACTCACAGATACAGTTTTCTTCATAAGTAATTAGAAAAAAAAAGCATTTTGAAAAAAAAAAAAAAAAAAAAAAAAAAGGAAATAATTAAATTTATAACAAAAATCAAAAATCCATATATGACCAATATTCACATTTTTACAATCAAAAAGTTTAATTCAGCAAAATGACGGTTAAATGGAAGGTATGTAAATCTACCTATACTCAAATATGTGCATGGTATATCAATGTGTTGGTTAGCTGTTTTCCCATATATGTAATACTCAAAAATGCACATAAAGCATTGCAATTCTTTTGACTGCTGATACTGATGGGGAACTGCAGCATTGATGACCAGTACCAAAACATTTTGTGAGTTTAGAGATTATGTAAAATATTTATGACCATAAACATATACCTAAAGAAAGAAATTAAATTTTTTGCATAATTTTAAAATACACAATATGCTAGGTAAATACTCTATAATGTGACAAATGTCCTCCTAGAAACCTTTACGTGGGCTGATATTTTTAGAATTTATCAATTTTATTATTAATATGCCACATAAGCATGGTATTCCAGCACTTAGTTAATTTCAAAACGGCTATTAACTCTAATAATGAAGAGTTAAACTGAAAGAATAATAATAAAAGTTAAAAGGATAATACTATTTTAAACTGTGGTCTATTTAAATACATTATTATTGGATTATACATATTCCTTATCTCTACATTACTAAAACAGAAACACAGAAGGAAAGCGGAACCCGATTCATATATTTTGCAAATACATTTTCAAAGTTGTAAGTTTTTTAACAATTAAATATTTACATTTCAAGTTTTATTTTCAGCTGCCTTTATTATATATTTATTTAATATATGACATTTATTTAATGTCCATAAATCTTAGAAAAAAATTCATGAACAATCCACACTCAATAATATTCTTCCACAAACTTAACTGGAACTCCATGACAAACAATAACAGGAAAAATATTCCAGCGAGTTTCTAGTTATTGGAAATTTAATAATTACTGTTGAATAAAATTATTATAAATACCAATAATTTTCTGAACTTATAAAAATAAAATACTGATGAAAGTACAGACAGATACAATCAGAGAAAGATAAAATAAAAGCATATAAAAAGTGTGACATGCAATATACAACTTTGCATTATGATTCATTTCTTTATATAGAACTTTATATTCATTTCTTTACATATAATTCAATTCCTGATATAGAACTTTATATTCATTTCTTTACATATAATTCAATTCCTTATATATAATTCATTTTTTTATATAACAGGCAAGAAAGAATGGCTCAAAAATACAGCTAAATAAAAAGACCAATATAAACAGAAAGTACTCTCTAAAGAATAAAAAACGAAATGTACTCCCCAAAGAAAACAGTTCTGGCAATACTGTTGAATTCACACATTTCATATATTCAGGAACTTCAGATATACAGGAAGAAAACATCACATGTCTATAACTAAAAGTTTAAACTTGTGCTAAGTATAAATCAAACATGAAAGAATTTAGAAATTCTTTTTGACTTTATATTTATACCTAATCAGCAAATAATACACATAATTAATTAAGTAACTAGTGTGTCTTCTCTAGAATTCCACCAAAAAAGTACAGACTTATTTCTCATTCCTTTGGAAAATCAATTTCAGTACTTTTGTAGAAAAAACTTTTTTTTTTTTCATTTATAAGTTAACAATTAAATTTTAACAAAATTTTATTAAACAATCAGATGTGAACATCACTTGACTTCCTTGTACAGCTTATTAAATTATACAATATTTTTGCTGCATTTCATTTAAACTTATTTCCTTGAATTTCATTAGAGACACAGGTACTGTTCTGTTATCGGGACACGATTTAGAAATGTATGAATGCGTCTGTATATGCATATATGTGTATATGCACATACATACGTACATTCATACTTGCATATATAGATGCAAACACACATAAATTTCTGCACCTAGTTCCCTGATAATAGAATAGTACCGATACATATTTCTCATTCAATTAATTCAGTTCTCACTTCGCAGCAAGGCAAAAATACACAAAAACTCAAAATATCTTCATCAAAAACTGAAAAATACAGGAAAGCATAAACACCAAATACAATTAAAAACTTTTTTTTTACAATTAAATTTAAAGTTTCTCTGAAAAAACAAGTAATTCGGTCAGCAGACAGGAAGACAGATTTTTCAATGCACAAAATTAAAGGTTTACATTTGGTCCAACGTGGCAAAAACACACTGAAGGTGATATACAAACTGACTTAATTCACTATTTTAATAAAAGAAAATGTAGACAAATAGTGGTTTCATTAGGCTTAGTACCACTTAAGCAACTTCCAAATTGTTGATAATTCTAAATTATTAACTAAAGGCATAAAAACTTTAACCAGAACATAAGTACAACATATTTCAATCACCTTTAAAGCAAAAAATGCACAATTTGCAAACACATAAGGATAAAAAGAAAAACCTGAGCTCACTGAGCCAGATAACAGAGTGGATATATATATATATATGTTTGGTATAGTTGATTGCAACCAAAAAGAGAGGTGCACAACTATATGTTAAAGCAGTCCTATAAACAAAATTTCAATGCTCTGAGGCTACTTGTTTTTGAGTTATGAGCGATACATGCATACGTACGTAAGTATATGTTGCAAAAAACAAAATTTCTTCTGAATCCATTTTATGATTCATTTTGGGAAAAAGAGTCCTTTATTCTGTCTGTATGTGTAGATGTCATGGAAAAACATTGTTAAAAGGGATATTTTCGTTGAAATATGATACTCGAAATTTTTTATGATTTTTATAGTATTACCTTTACTTTGTACAACAAAGTAAACAGTAATGTCTTCATCATACTATTATTAACACATTGATTTTGAAAATGTACAGGTGAAAGAAGTGAAAAACTGAAACTTATTTCTGTTATAAAAAGAACAGCTGAAACTTATGTTTAAAAATTTAGAAAAAAAATGTCATTGAAAAAAAAAATTTTATTAAAAAAAAAAAAAGCTGTATATTGTCTCAAAAATTTCTTCAAAATTAGTTACCTCAGCCCCCTCCCTCCCTAAAAAAAGAGGGTAGAAAAGTCATTTAAACGTCCACAGGTTATGGATATAAAATTTCGTCTAGAAGGATATCTGTCCAATTTGTTACACATGTAAATTTCTGCAAGTTCTTGACGTATCCAATTTCTGGTTGGATGTATATCAGAAAAGGAGTCAAGGTACAAAATGAGAGGATCATTTTGAAATTATTGGCAAAAAGTACCACTTATTCATGATATTTTCGTGAAGTTTGAAATTTCAAGGCCAATTTTGCATAATGCTCAAAGGTTTAAAACTGTTTCTTTAATAAAAAAAAAATACCTATTGTATACTAATGTTAAGTTCTCTGAAAGTAATTAAAATAATTATCTGATGCTGACTACAAGAATGTAAACTATGCTGTTTGACACAGGAAAATTGTCTTTTAGGCATAAATCAAGTTTGTCAACAGCAGATTGCAGGAGGAAATCTAGCGGAAGCTCAACAGAACAGAAATCTGGTGATTATTGTAAATATTAGATTCTCATTGATGAATTAAAATTTCAAAACAATATGCAAATATACAGCAACTAGCTGAGGATATGTTATCTAAAATGAAATGAAACAGACCAAAATTAACACAAATTTTCAATTGTTACTGATTTTATTACTAAAACTGAATGACTAACTCAATCCTGAATTCATAATATTAAAAATAAAAATGGCAATCTCAAATTTTACTTGTAATTATTAATTTAATATTATAAATATTGAAATTTTAAGGCCCAAATACTAAATTTTTTTACCTTCATCAATTTTTATAATTTTATGTCTTTGATATGTATATAAAATTAAAACATTTATGCAGCAATATTTTAACTGTTAGCACATTCATCATCCCATTTTTGTTTTATAATACATATACAGTAATATTTTTTATTTACACAAATGAATAAAAAGGATTTCAAATGCCAGTATGTATGCATAATAGATATCAGACAGTGGCACAGCTGGGGTGGGGCAAGGAGGGACATCTGTCCCCGGCGCAGCATCCAAGGGGCACCAAATTGATGATACGAAATATTTTAATGAAATGTTTTCCATTCTTGGCACACAGAAAGGAGTGCAAATTCTTCAGTTGTTCCCGGGCGCTGGGAAACTCTAGCTACGCCCTTGATATCAGATTATTTTAATATCCACTTACAACAGAATCAAACCAAATTCAATATTATATATTGTTAATAAACTTCTTGAGAAATATAAGATAAAATTTATTTACAAGAAAAATAAAAATTAAAAAAAAAAAAAAAAATCAAGAAATGGCAAATACTAATTATAATGTAATCCAGTCAAACTAACAAAATCCCTCCATGGTTATTCCTCTGCTGATATATATGAAAATACTACAGCTTTTAAAGATTTAATCTAATATTTTATAGTTCACTAATGCTCAATAATAATGAAACAATTTAATTCAAGGCATTCAGTTCCTGATACACTAAATTAGCTAAACACATTTTGTTTCTTTTATGTATTGTAAACTAAATTACCTTTACCAATTCTTGATGAAAGCATGCTGATAGCTCTTGGCTGTCCTGCTATAATTACTTACAAATTTCACAAAAAAGTCATTAAGTTTCATTCAAGTGATATCTTCTTGTATATTTTACTCTGTCCTAACTGGCTACTAGACATTCTAATGACCTAAAAAACACTCTATTCCTTTATCAGATTTGAACATAGATACTGTGTTAATAAACATGGCCTCAACATAAGATTTGAAACTATATATACTTAAGAAATATTTAATGTATAATGAGAGAAATTATTTACCATTATACCTTAAAATGTATAAGCCACACTAATTTATAGTAAGTAGTACCTACTCAGAAAATCAAATTCTTGTTTAGATATTTAAGAGGGTATAATAAGTAACAAAAGACTCTCCTCATACTAGTACATCAATTTTTAAGAAAAAATAGCTTTTGATGCCATGTCTATTGGATTATTAGTATATTTAAATTAACTATGCTTAGGTTTATTAACAGGTGCTGGTTTTGATTTGATACAAATAATCTTAAGGCCCATTTTTAAACATATGCAACATTAATGACATGCAGCAGGAAAATGAAGTTGTCTCATTTAAAAACTTTAAAGGCGCATGTAGAAAGGGGAAAATCAGAAGTAACTCCTTTCCTTGCTCAGCAGTAATTTTTTTTTTTTTGATTGCAAAAAAATGGTGTTTGAAAGAAAAACAATTAGGTTGCTCAGTTGGTAATCGAATAGATGACATTTGGCACTGAGGGGAAGGGAATCAAATGAACAGATTCAATAATGCAATTAACTAATGAGCATATGTTAATTAAAATTGAAAAGATGAAGAAAAATTGAAAGTAATGTATAATTGTATAAAAATAGTACCATGAAAAATGTCTTGATGAAAAGAAATTACATGTGGAAGCCATGTTTTGGCTGTAATGAAAGAAACTATGCACAACAGAAATATTCTGGCCATACACTAACTTACATGCATGCAAATTCTCATTTTATTAATCAAATGAGGTGTTACAATGTACATATAACTTTAAAAATATTTTAATTGCTATATAATAATAAAAGTGATACTGTAAATTTTATCTGGTGTAATGCATCCAAGAAGAAGGTTGCAAGCTGTTGAATAAAGTTTTAAAAATGATTAAAAGCATTCCTCTAACAAAAAAAAAAAAAAAAAAAAAAAAAAGTAAGTTAAATTTTTTTACTTTAAAAAACTTAATATAATTAAGTATCAGACAAGCAAAACAGTATATTAAAATTTCTATTTTGTTTGTCAGAAAATATATCTATCTTTTGTTGTTAATTATTTATTGTAGATTTTAAAGTATTTAAATTCAACGATGAGGATCTTTTCCATTATAGGACAACATACACCAAGCAATTTTCAACAGAGATATATGTGCTAACATTATCTATTCGGCATCAAAAACATCAAATCTGTTGTTTTAATTTCTTATCACAGTATACTAGCTTTTATAGTAAATATTATTTACTGAAATAGCTGAGCTAAGAGATGTTCTTTTGTTGAGAAAAATTTTATGATATTCAAATCAGCTAATTACATAAGTTTTTTTTTTTTTTTTTTTGTTGCTTGAAGCATGAAGTTGGTGTATAAACTTTTCACGTGTGTTGTCCTATAAAGGTAAAATCAGATAATGCTTAAATTTCACTGTATGCCACTAATTCCTTTCATTGAAAGATCAGCAAAAATTGGTCATTATACAGAAATGACTGCTATAATTACATCACATAAATGTAAACACATAAAAAAATAATATTAAAATGTTAATTGCTGCTTCATATCACAAATATTGATGAGAAAATTCATGTTATGTGTAAATTTGTTAAGCAAAATCAAATTTCATAAAACTAGTAATTAAGTGCAAATACTTCATTAATGGAACACATTTAAAAATGATATAACTCAATAGGCCGACTTTAATTTTATCAGACCAAAGACATATGCAGGTATTTCGGTAAAAAAGAAGCTTTGCGACTTAAAAATATTCAATAAAAAACATTTTCGCCAAAATGACTAAAAATTTTTAATATTCGTATTGAAAGTCAATGCATATTTTTGTGAGAAGACTAATGTATATTTTTCACAAACACTTTATGCAACAAATTTTTATCTGTATTTGTGAGCATTAAAACCAACCCTCAGCAAGCAGTTACAAGTTTAATCACCACTCTATATTTCATTTTAAGAAAACCAAATTTTTTAAATCACTTATGATTCGGCTAGAACAGAGAGAAGAGTACCCCTTGTATTATCGTGAAGTTGTTTTATTTATTGCAAAGAGTGCGCAATGCCTAGTTTGTGCAATTCTCTGATTTTTTTAAAGTGAAAATATGTCGATGTGTACACGGATACCAAGTTTGTGCAACCGCCAAAAAACGCCACAGGGTACCCGTAAATATATTTTTACCATGAATTCTTATTTTTGTACATTTTAGTTTCTAATCAAAAGCTGCTGAGATATGCCACACAATATTAAACAGTAAGTCACATGCATATGCTGCAGTTAGCAAGCATATATTAACAGGCATGATAAAACTACTTCGGTCCTTTAAATATAGATTGCAATGTAAAAAACAGCAGTTCTGTTTCTTAAGTATAATTTGAAACAAAAAAAATTCTACTTAACAACCAATAATTAATTTGTTTAAATTACATTACATATATGTAAAAAAAAAAAAAAAAAAAAAAAAAAAAACTTTAAATAAACTTCAAATCGAGTATCATGTCTTAAAAGTCTTCAAAATTAGGAACAAAAAGCAAATGATTTCAATTCTGTGACTTTCTATCAGAACAGTAAATAAATGGTTGATCAGAAAAGTAGAAAAGAGAAACAAACTGGTAACTTGTTACCTCTCAGGTCTTAATGAAAAGATAAAAGAATGTATGTAATTCTGATCTAAATGCTATTAATTTCTCTGGACAATTTACTATGTGTCCTATTCTTATCAAACTGCACAACTAAATGTTTTAAGTTTGATCTCCATATATTGATTCTTTTATCAATTGCTAGCAAAATTGAAATCTTTATATAAAATCGTTTGTAAGTTGGTTGCTTATTTTAAAATTATTTTCACATCCCTTCAGAGAAGAATGCACGAGTTGCTAAAAATCTGCTAGTTCTCATCTTATTTATAGAATAAAATGTAAAGCTTTTTAGATTAACGGAAAAAAAAAAAAAAACATTGCCTCCGCTTCAAAAAAAAAAAAAAAAAAATTTCAATTTCTATCAATTAAAACAGGGAGACACTACTCAAAAAATTTTCTTATCAACAAAAATTACTTATATTAATGATTAGCCATGTTAATAAAAAAGCAAAATCTTTGCTAATTTACTTTGAATGTTTTTATCTATTAAAATATATTTTGATACAATTAAAAAATATGCAAAAAATGTAGTTTTGTCTAGTGAATATTCTTGAATTCTATCATGCAGCTGGACCAACTCTGATATATAACAAAATGCTGAGTAATGGCTAAGTGGTTTTAGTAAAACACTGCTAATTTGCCTTGCCTCTAAGATTAATGAGTTGGCTGCATAAGGTATTCATAATATTATGTGTAACATAAATACGAACAACTGTGCAGGATTTCATCCTTAGAAAATCCACCACAATGGCATCTCTGGAAATAGACTAAGTTTATTATGCCACAGTCAAACAGATCTAGAGAACAAATATACACCCTACAGAACCAGCATAAAGAACAAGATGCAAGTAAACAGTATGCTCATATATGAATTACTGGTGTCACTACAGGTTACTGGACAGTTGAAAAGTCATTTTGGTTAATCTTTGGATTATGGTAAGGCGATTTTTTGGCGACCAACCCTGTACAGCAGCCTGCTAGTTTTTTTTTTTTTTTGACGCCATTTTGTTTTTACGAAGTAAAAGCAAATTTTTTTTTTTTAACTCAACATTTTTTTTCAACAATCTGCTAGCCGAATTACGCTTATACTAGAACTTTTATGGAACAAAAGTGCTTAATCATGACGAAGATTAGGTGCGAAATTGGGAGAAAGTGCAGAATCGTCCACTGCTTGCCGCGTTTTTAAGAATTGCACATACACGGTATCATCCATGTACACGTCGACCTATTTTCACTTAAAAAAAATTCCAGAATTGCACAAAAACGGCATTGTGCAAACTCTTGACTTTATCCATGTACACTGCTAAAGTCCTAGCTAGTAACCTTTATCGCCTTACTACCTGTTACCATATTCCAAAGATTAGCAATTATTTTAAATACTGCACACTTTAAAGTAGTTAGTTATAAGTAAATCATCATTAATATTATTCTTTTATACATGTTTTACTGCACTCAGCTACCATAAAATCAAATGTTTTTAAACGGCATGAAATCAAATGTTTTTAAACGGCATGAAATTTTAAACGGCAAACTAGGTAAGAAAATGTGCAAGTACATAGATAATTAATATTCCACTGCATGCAATTTTTGTAATAACTATTGCATTTCATTACAATGCAGTAAATTATTTTTCAATTGATTCATACAAAATTCAAAAAAGTCTGAATATTTATGTAACTTGGAAATGATTTAAATTAAATGTATTAATTACATAATGTAATATCTTTTTTACATTCTGAAACTTTAGACCATTTTAATTTAATACTTTTATTTACTTGTAAAAGTTAACTTATAAGTTAGTTACATAAAATTAAATTCTAAAAAGCATTTAAATGTTTGGTCATATTTGACACATGTAGCCAAAATAAATACAATATAACAATCATTACTCAGATAAACTTTCATTTCCACTTTCATTGTCAAAGCATACATCAGGGGATATGCCTAACATTTGTTTACGTTGAGCTGCCAATGCAGCAATTGAAGATGCAAAAGAATCATTTTTATCTAATATGCTATGTTCAAAACTTAATTTAGTATTCTGAGAATCTTCTGTCCTTATATCTTCATCATCATGTTCAAAATCATTAATATCGTGCAAGTAAGAACTGTTTTTGTATGTGTCCCAGGATTCTGCAAATTTTTTCTTACCTAACAAACAAGTATTCATCGGGGATTCGTCTACACTTTCTGAACCAGCATACAAAATTTCAGGAGATTCAGAAATTCCCAGTTCTTGTTTTTTCTTTGCCAAAGCTTTCTGTTCACGAATACGACATTCATCAGCTTTAACAACAAGCACATTTTTAAGTTCCTGCATCAAATGACTTGAAACTTCTAGATTCCTTTTACATTCTTCATCAGCAAAATTTCTTTCATCTTTTTCATTAATTTCATGAGATAATTTTGTTACTACAGCTTCAAAAACTTCATCTTCAATATTTCTTTCAACATCACACTTAACTGGTTTTGAAATGTCTTGAGAGTCATTTGGAAATGTTTTAATATTTATCTGTTCAACTGGAAATTTTTCATTACCATCAATTAACTTATTAATATAATCAGTACATTCTACAAATATTACTTCATATGCTGAAACTTCTAATTTAACTTCTTTAAGTACAGAATGTACCAAACGCAAAGAGTTATTACTTATTAACGAGTCACAATCACCATGTTCTTTATACGTTTTACTTAAATGATCTTCAGCTTGGAGTAATCTTACTAAAGCAGCTTTCAAATGCAAACTCATATTGTGAACAGCCACCTCTAAATGTGATTTACGAGAAGACAACTGTAAATTATTTTCAACAGTATCAGTAGCCATGCTTCTATAATATCGATAAACAGAATGAGTTTCATTTAATAGAAAAGTCATTTCCTTTTGTAAGGTTGACAGTGTTGACTTCAGACGCATGAGATAACATAAGTGATTTATATGATTACTGCTAATTAAACATGACATACTAAGATATAAGTACTTAAAAAATTCAGACATTTGTAGTTCCATTAACTGATAAATTGTTTTTAATGACGTTATACTAAAGCCACTAGAAACTTTTTCGAGTTCTTCTAACTGATCTACAGAATTTACATCATACTTCAAAAGCTCACCAAACTCTTTTAAATCTAACATAGCTACAGCATGAGAAGAAAAATCAAAATATTGTCCTAAAGGCACAGTTTGTAAAATTTTTAAAGTAGCTGATCTATGATACATAAACAAGGTCTTGTTCCATGTAAATATGCATTTCCGAAGTTCAGGATATTGTCTGTTTGGACAGGCAATAGGCAAACCAGATGCAGTTTCAATTCGTTCCGCTACAGCTGTAACGGATGCAGAAGTGAAACCTCGTGCTATTAATTCTGCTTCTTGAATAAGTCTGATACTTTTTTTTATTACACAAGTCATACTTTGCATATTATTCAAAGTTTTTGTTATATTTAAATGCAAATTTATGTAAAACAGCACTTTTATTACATTCATGACTATGAAAATGAAAAGTAATAATAAAATACCATTGAAAAGGTATTTTAAAATTAAAGTATATATATGAAACCATAAATGGAAATATTCAGGAAATAAAATGTACTTTTTATCCAAACACTGAATACCAGAATCGACAAACAGGCTTTTAAAAATGAAAATCACAAGAATGGTAGCAATTATTTGAAATGCAGCTGCCGCAGATGATTTAACATCACTTAGAGTTTCTGATTCCCAATTCTGCAAGAAAGACATGTCTTCAGCTATCAAAATTTTAGAATTTTGAAAGTTCCTCAAAATGCGATTTTGCAGATAGCGATTAACCTGTTCAGTAAACGGTAACAGATGTGCATATAAGGAAATCACCCAACTTTTTAAGCTACTTATTATACTTGTCATCACGCTTACGGATTTCCTTTCCACATTCATATCCGAAAGCATATCATTTAACCCAGACCTGACATTTTGATTCCTTACATCTTCTAAGAAAGGTAAATTTATATAATCTGAATTGTAAACGTTTCGCATGTAATCCGCCAGAGGTGAATTTGGAAGTACAACATCTTCATCAGAGTCTTCCATTTCTTCCTTCGCCATATTTAAAAGGCAAACAAAACTAACTACAGTTTCGCTTCTTGATAACAATGATTATTTTTCTACCAGTCAGCTTCGCATCATATTTAGTTACGAAAAGATTCATGAAAGACAAATGTCAAGTTTTACAGCTCTCGTCAAACACAATCACAGTAGACATGTCTTATTTTGCACTGGCTCAGACTTTCTGCCAGACAGACAGTAAACAATAGACATGCGTATTGCTCACAGTTGCAGTCAACCTGGCTTTCAACTATTAGACATGGGTATCAACCTGAAAAAGAAAAACAAATAAAATTATAAGGATAAAGAACGAAGTAGACACTTACATTAGACGACAAACACGATTCTCTAACTGATGAAGAAATGGATCTTGGAAGTTTTTTCGATGTTTGGTACTCAAAAATTCTTTCGGACAAAAGTTCAGGCTTGGCCATTGCTGATTTCAAGGTTGCTGTGAAAAATACAAGAGCAATCACTAAACAATAAAATAATCTTTGAGGATGCTCATTTTACTTCGAGCTAAGCTGGTACTTCGAAGTTTCGCATTAACATTAAATTTATTAAAGGAATGCAAACACCGTGATTATTCGAATATCAATCTATCTTAGGAAACTAAAATGAAAAGTAAATGAAAAAATAATAATAATAATAATAATAATAATAATAATAATAATAATAATAGAAAATAATTAAAAACTAGCACACCATAACTAAACTATGAAGGTGTCAGAATTAAATATGATGAAAACTTTAAATATTTTAGCGTGTTTTTCGATTGTAAATTAGCACTGAGAAGTAACATTATTAGAATCATTTACAAAACAGTTATTACTCCCGTTATATTATATTGCGTGGGAGTCTTGGAGTTCCATTAATATAAGTTTTTACCCGATTGTAAAAAGCATATATTAATATACATACAGATTATCAAGTTTGGAAGCACTAGCAGATGCTGATAACACTTATATTTTGGTCTCATATAGAAAAGATCTCCTCATAAAAGTTAAGAAAATACATGAAGTGAAAATTATTAGGCTGAAAGCCCATATTGATGTTATAGGCAATGAGAGGGCCGACATGCTAGCCAAAGACGCTGCTATGGGTAATGCCGGAGATGCTTTCGACATTCAGGCACCAAAAAGAATTGTTATTGGTAAAATCAAGGATTTCTATTATGATTACTAGAAAGAAAAATTTATCATTTCGGAAAAAATAAAGGTTATTTGTTGAATCTTGAAGTTATTAAAAATATAAGAATGATATGTGATTTTGATTACAATCAAATAATTACTGGGCACGGGCGCTTCTCGGAGAAAAGATTTAATTTGGAAAATAATAGTCTTAGTAATTTGTGTAATGCTGAAGGCAATGCGCGACATGTCGAATACTGCGTATTATTGCGACAAGTTAAAGAAAAACATGTTAACATAAAAGAATTCAATTGCCGCAGGAAAAAGTTCAGATTTGCAAAGAATTTGACGAGCTTTATTAATGGCGATCGAACAACAATATTGGGAATTTTGATTTGATGTTTTTAACAGCATTTTTGCTACGATCTGTGCTGAATATGCTGCATTAACCATGAGGCCGGCTAGCAGGGTTGCAGCACATTACCAGTCCTAAACGGAAGACTATTTCTGAGCCACAGTAAAAAAATCTGATGAGCACACATGTGTAAAAAATTTTATCTTTCAAATATTTACAAACGTAAATTATTATTTTATTTATATTTTATTTTTATCTTTGAATAATGCGGGCTGAATTTCATTTTTTGACGTGTTTTAACTGCGCGATTTTTTAGTAGTTAGGTTCTGGCAACAGTAAAATATTGCTAAGTATGTTCTAGTCTTTTTAATTAGGTATGTGCCAAAATACGAAGCACATTTTTTTAAAATACATAAAATTTTAATTAAACACACATGTTTTTAAGTAAGATGGGATATAAAACTATTAATTTAAATGGGATTTTATAGAACGTTTCATTAATTTTTTAAATATAGGCAATATTTAGTAAAATTTTAGTGAAAATTTTCATTTACGCCAGATCTCCTATAATAGATTCTAATGAATATACTTCAATAATCTTTATATAAATAACATATTTACCTGTGTTCTGTAGCAAAAGATTTGCTTATAAAAATGTTTGAAATATTCAAAACTTGGTACAAAATCTCAAAATTAAAACAAAACAAATCCCCTTTTCTTCAAAATACTGTCAATAAAATCAATAAATAAATACAAAGAGATTAGATTTTGCTACAGAACACAGCTCTTTAGCTATTCATCTTTATGAATAAAACATTTTGGAAAAATTTCATTTCAATATTTTAAACACATTTTGAAAAATTAACGTAATCGCAATCAAAAGTAACGAAAAACACAATTTCTCAGAAAATGCATTTAAAGATTTTAGCCACTTTAGACCTTTAAAACTCGCCCTATTTGTATGCCAGGCCCTCTTTTACTTCATTCTTAACTAATTTTGACTTCTTTTAGCATTTTTCTGGATAACTTTGTTGCTTGTAGAGATTGACGTTTCGATTTCTGAATTCGCTGTTTGTGTATTTCCATGTAGCTTTCAAGCATAATGGGATTAATTTCTATATCTATAAAACTGAAAATAGGTAAAAGTCCTAAATATCTTGAATTAAATAATAATACAGCAATATGTGCACCTAAAAGCAATGTTTTGAGTTGGACGAAAGTTTAGGTAAATTAGTTCTCAAAAGGTTATTAAAACACTCATTATTGTTTTGAATCTTCCCATGTAGACATTATATCAACAAAGTGTCACATAGTGAAAGATGTATTGCATTTGCAGCTTTTATTTTGTTTAATAACTAGAAAATAGTTGTTTAAACTTATTGTTTACATTTTGACGATCATTTAAATACCAACTTCCGGCATCATTAATTCACTTCGGTTTATTTTTTATACTATAATTTATCTTCTAGTTATCGTAAAAACAAAATTAAAGCATTTTTGGAAACCTAAATGTACGGCCTATAAAATGAATAAATAAACACATTTTCGAAAATTTTCACCAAAACGACGAATTTAGGGTAGGCCTTAAGAGAAACTGATGCTGTTTTTTCTGAGTTATAAGAAGAGAAGGCATCTTTTTGTAATATTTAAAGATGCACATATTGAGTTTCAATGTGCTCAAGTCTAATAAATGTGTTTTATTAAACAACTTGGAGTTTTAATAAATCCTTATTGACTTACGAAGTATTTTTGAGAGGAAATTATTTGTCAACTGGCGACTGCAAGAAAGGCTTGGAATTGCAACTAAAAGTAAGCAATTTGTTTTCATTATTTTTTAAGTATGGAAGCTTTAAAACTAGCACGTAAGCAACATCGTAGAGTATTTTCTAAATTGTGTAATGAATTTGATCAAAGAGAAAATAATTTAAGTGACGTAGAAAATTTTTAGAATTAAGAGTTATTAAAGAGAAATCAAAATTAATGGTTTCAGCTGAAAACGATTTTAAGCAAGAACTATTTAAACAAGTTGTAGATGAAAAAAAAACTATCGAAAAAGAGGTTGATGAGTCAGAATCATATTTAGATAGATGGAGAAAGTTAGAATATAAGATGAATAAAGAGTCAGACTAGAAAACTGGTTTACACATAGGATGTGCGTCAATTTCGACAATTCCTAATACAATGATATATTATCCCAAGTTAAAATTACCAACATTTAATGGTGATTTAAAAAATTGGCTTAATTTTTGGGAATAATTTAAGAAAATTGATAAGGACCCTAACGTTGATAATCAAGATAAATTTACATACTTATCCCAGGCCATGCAACAAGGTTCTGTTGCAGAAGAATTAATTAGAAGTTTCCCGCCAAGCGACGAAAGTTATGAGAAAGCTGTAAAACAATTACATGCGCGTTTTGGAAAGAATCAACTGTTAATTCAAGTTTATGTAAGAGATTTATTGGCTTTAATACTTCAAAAGCAAAACACACCTGGGTGGTCTTTAAGAAAACTTTATGACCAGTTGGAATCTAAGCTTCGTGCTTTAGAAATTCTAGGGGTTACTAGAGATAAATAGGCAGCCATGCTTTTTCCTCTTGTTGAGCCTTCTTTGCCTGATGAGACACTTAGAGCATGGGAACGTTACCGAGCAGTTAATCGTAGATCTAGAGATTTAAATCCACAAAACGGGTAAAATTCTGAGCAGTCAAAAATAATAGAGAAAAGTGATCTAGATTATTTACTTGAATTTCTTCAAGATGAAGTAGAATTGGAAGAGCGAATATCTTTAGCTTCCCAAACATTTGATCAAAAGAAGACAGGAAAATATGATAACAAATGCAGTGTTAAAATACATTTTGAAAATAAAATCAGGAGTACTAAATCGAAATTTGGCAATCCATTGCCTGTACCTAGTACTTCCGAACTGTTTACATCAGCCCAAGGGCAAAAATTGTGCATGTTTTGTTCAAATCCTCATAATTCTTGGGATTGTAGGAATGCAAAAATATACTTCTAAATGAGAGAGAAGCTATCGCGTTGCTGCTTTCTCTGCCTGAGACATGGGCACCGAGTAATGAAATGTAATGAAAAATCGAGTTGCGTACTATTTGGGAAAAGACATCATGTACTTCTGTGTAGAAATATAGCTATAGGAAGTGCAATACATTCTAATAAAAAGGAAACTGAGTCTATTAAAACTGATTTACAGAGAGATCAGGCACTTGCTAATGTATCAAGTGCACCTAATATTATGTTACAAACATTAACTGTGATTTTAAGATGCAATGGTAAAAAGGGTAAAGCTCGAGCCATTATTGATTCTGCTTCGCAGAGGTCTTACATTGAGTAAAACAGCTAAAGAGATGGGGGTACAAGCCTTAAGAAATGAATACCTTCAACACTCACTGTTCGGAGGAAGTAATGCTAAAGTGTATAAACATGATGTGCTAGTGATATATTTATGAAATATGAAGTGTACATACAATTGTTTCGAAGCATTACGCCAACCTGTAATATGTGATACCATGCCACCAGTAGCATCGGAATTTTATCTAAAAGAACTTGCAAACTTAGGCATTTATCCTGATGATAAGGAATGTGGGCCTATTGAAATTTTAATTGGAGCTGACATATCGGGCAAGTTGATGACTGGCGGTTCTAAACTTCTACCCAGTGATCTTGCAGCCATTGAAACAAAACTAGGGTCGACGATTATAGGTCGCATCCCAGCAGCGTCGTACAGTGAGAGTATAACTTTAATTTCAATGTTAAATAAAAATGCTTGTATAACAGATTTGTGGACATTAGAGTGTTTAGGTATCAGGGACCCATCAGAAAGCAAAACAAAACCCGAACTTGAGGAAGCTGCGAAGTCCCATTTTTTAAATACCGTGAAAATCGAGAATGAACGTTTTATGTTAAGTCTACCATGGATTGAAGGTCACCGTCTACTTCCAGACGACTATGACTTACCTCTCAAAAGATTAAATTCTTATATGAAGATTACGGAAATATATTTCAGGATTGGTTGAAAGAAGGTATCATTGAGGAAGTACCATTGAGTGAAAAAGATGTTGCTTGTTATTATCTGCCTCACAGACATATTGTTAGAAAACAGTTCGACACGAATCCGACCAGTAATTGATGCTTCAGCAAGGGAAAATGGGTCACCCAGTCTCAAGGAATGTTTAGACAAGGGCCCAAACCTCATAGAACTGATTCCTTCTATTTTTACTAGATTTCGTTTAGACAAGATATGTGTCGTTGCAGACATTTGAAAAGCTTTTCTCCAAATCAGCCTTTATCCAAATGATAAAAATTTCCAAAGATTCCTCTGGGTAAATAGCAACAATGAATTGAAAATTTATCGTCACTAGAGTGTTCGGGTTCACTAGAGAGTCAATTGTGTTCGGAGTTTCAAGTAGTTCTTTTCTCCTTGGAGCTGTTATTCAGCATCATTTACAGACAGTTCTAAACAAATGCGTAGAAGGACAGTCCATTTATCCAAAAGAAATTATACAGAAACTTCTTAGTAGTTTCTAGTTGACAATTGTGTCACGAGTGTGAAAGATGAATCTGAATTACAAACTTTCATAACAGTGGCTTCAGAAGTAATGGCAGAAAGACAGTTTCATTTGAGAGGATGGGAAAATACAGATTCTTCAAGACTTTCTCTTACCGCTACAAATGTTCTTGGATTAATATGGAGCAAAATGAGAGATACCTCTAAGTGAATATATCCAGTTTCGAGAATCTGTGTACAGAGAAAATAACGAAAAGAACTATTCTAGCTGCTGCTCACAGAATTTTCGATCCTTTGGAGATTGCTTGTTCAATAACCTTAATTCCCAAACTTCTTTTGCAACATTTATTGAAAGCAAACATCAGCTGGGATCAGGAAGTAGATGCAGATATAAAGAAAGAATTTTTAAAATGGATGAAAGATGTACCTTTTTTGTCTAAATTTGAAATCCCAAGATCAATCAAATTTGGAAAAGTAAATGATAAGCATTCTTTACATGTGTTTTGTGATGCAAGTAAATTTGCATATGCGACAGCAGTCTTCTTTTCTTTCGTGTTGAAAAAAAAACTCAGTGTACATTCAACTTATACAGGCTAGAGCAAGAATTTCACCCTGTGGAAAAAGAAAAACTAGCATTGCACGATTGAAGCTTCTTGGTGCTACTATCGCTACACGACTTTTATCAAGCATAGTAAAAGATCTTCCAGTTAAAAAGGTTTACTGTTGAACGTACTTAACGACTGTGCTTGCTTGGATAAGAAGGGAAGATTCTTTGGGCGTTTTCGTCCATAATAGAGTAAAAGAGATATTACATTTGACATCTAAAGAAACCTGGAGATAGGTTCCCAGTGCAATGAATCCAGCCGATCTTCCTAGCAGAGGTTGCTCTGCACGACATTTTGCGTCTTTAAAATGGTGGGAGAGTCCTTCGTGGCTCTATTTACCTGATGAAATGTGACCTGTCCCTGAAGATATTACATGTGAAGAGGAAGTAAACAGGGAACGAATGAAGAAAAACGTTTCTTCCATGTTGACTGTTGGAGTGAGCAGTTTCCTAAATTCTCCTCTTGCGGATTATAAAAAAGCAGTAAATATCATGGGTTGGATAAAAAGATTTGTCTACAATTGTCGACATAAGCAAGAAAAGAAAAGAGGGAATCTCAGAGTCTCTGATATCGATGAAGCAGAGAAAACAATAGTGTATTTAATATAACAAGAATCCTTCGGTGGGTTAAGAGATAAACGATTACAATCTTTGGACACATTCCTTGATAATGGAATTATACGATTAAAATCAGCTGTACTCAGAAGAGATGATCATGAAGAATTTAAAACAGCAGCAATTTTACCAGGAGAACATCCACTTGTGAAAAGTTTGGTGTTAGAAGATCACCGGAGAAATGGGCATGCTGGTGTCTCATACACTTTAAATTCTTTAAGAGAGAAATACCGGCTTCTCTGCGGAAGGAGAGCCGTTAAACATGTATTGAGATCTTGCATTATTTGCAAGCGATTTTCAGCTAAAGATAATAATAATCCTCCCACTGCGCCACAATCATCAGATAGAGTTCAAGACGCTGCTGCATTTCAGATAACGGGAATGGACTTTGCTGGCCCAGTAATTCTAAGAGATAACTCAAAATCTTGGATTGCTCTTTTCACCTGTGCGGTGTATCGTGCCGCCCACCTTGAATTAGTGACATCCATATCAACAGAGACATTTCTACTAGCTTTTCATCGTTTTGTTGCTCGCAGAGGGAAACCTTCAGTCGTATACAGTGATAATGGAACTAATTTCAAAGGAGCTGCTAGTGCTTTTGCGTTTATTGATTTTGAGAAAATTTTCCTTGAAGCAAGAGAACACATAACTTGGAAGTTTATACCACCTAATGCTCCTTGGTGGGGAGGTTGGTGGGAGAGACTTGTAGGAATGATGAAAATTATTTTAAAGAAAACTCTAGGAAGAGCCAGTTTAAGTTACGAAGAAATGATTACAGCTTTATGCAATTGTGTGGCTATTTTAAATGAAAGGCCTTTAACTACAGTATCACCTGACCATACCAGACCTTAAAATGAATCCAAATTCAAATAGTTTACGGCGAAGGTTACAATATATTCAAACAGTACGGGAAGCATTTAGAAAAAGATTTCGTCAAGAATATTTGGGAGCATTATGTACAAAACAAAGGCTAAAAGAAGGAGACGTAGTTCTCATTGAAGACGACGATAAAAGAAGACAACTTTGGCCACTTGGTCGAATAGTTAAAGTACTTCCAGGAGTTGATGGTATTGTTCGTCGTGGTATTGTAAGGATGCAAAGTGGAGAACTGATCCGAGCTGCATAAAAATTATATCCTTTAGAAATTTCTGCACTAGAAACCACATCAGAAATAATACAAAATGAAGTAAAAAATAAAAGAGAAAAGGAGAAACAAGAAACTGCTGGCAAAGTATTAAATGAGGACTATCCTGATCGAGCTAAAGCAAAAGCAGAGAACCCTGTGACAACAAGCAGTGGCCGAGTAATTAAAGCACCCATAAAACTGTCACTTTGAACTGAATAAGTTTTTTAAAAACTTTTTTAATATTAGCAACTATATTTATAAGTTAACTTTCTATACTTTAGTTAACTTATGTGGGAGTATGTGAAAAATTGTATCTTTCAAATATTTACAAACGTAAGGTATTATTTTGTTTATATTTTATTTTTATCTTTGAATAATGCGTGCGTAATTTCATTTTTGACGTGTTTGTAACTGCGCGATTTTTTAGTAGTTAGGTTCTAGTAACAGTAAAATATTGCTAAGTCTGTTCTATTCTTTTTTAATTTTAAGAGTAATTTTTTTATGCTGTGTTCTTGAGTTATAAGAAGAAAATGCATCTTTTTGTGATATTTTAAAGATGCACATATTGAGTTTCGATGTGCTTACGTCTAATAAATGTGTTTTATTAAACAACTTGGAGTCTTGATGAATCGTTATTGACTTTCGAGTATTTTTGGGAGGGAATTATTTGCCAACATGACTTCCTTGTACGGCCTATTAAATCACACACATTTTTTTGCTGCGGTTCATATAAACTCATTTTCTCGTAAGGTAATTAACCGATCCCTAAAGGCAAGTTGAAAATTGCATCAAAAACTGCAAATTTTGAAATTAAATATCCTGGTTAATTTCTGTCGTATGGGAGTCAAACTTGAAGTGCGTTGCATAAAATTTAAAATATTATTAATATACTATAAAAACAAACTTCTTTAAACAATTTCATTAACGAGAAAACAGGATTGGGACATATGTGGCGTTCCGACAGATACTTCAACTTCTATTCATGAGATGGCGCCACGTGTAAAATCCAGTTCTTAATCGGAGCAGCAAAGCGACGTCATTACTTACTCAGACTTCTGGTGAGACAACTGTACACGACGGTAGCATGAACTGTGTTCCAAGCTCTGCGTTGATCTCTGCAATGTAATTTAAATTGTAATTTAGTACTTAATATATTCTTTTGTTATAGGAGATTGTCTACTCTTATTTTCTTTAATTATATCATGCATTAAGCACACGACCACCAAAAGTGGTGACCTTTTGACTGAACACGCTACTGACAATGGATTTTCAACGACCCTAAGCCACGTGCATCCAAGGCATTCTGAAGAACTGACTAAAAATAACAACGAATATGGACATTAAACGTATGCTACAACGTACCCCTTCAATTATTTCTAGAAGTATTGATAGATATATATTGCTTGTGTTTTTTTCAAAGTCGTGCATATCATCACAAGGAGCTTCAGCAAATCATCAATGTCATCTGTTTCGTTCCTCTGACTTCTCCAGTCATGCAATAATTCTTCGATCATTCAACTTTTGTGACAAATGTGATACAATAGTGATTTTCGCTAAATGTGCTACATCAGTAACTTTTCTGCAACGTGCTACGGCAAAATTCTTTCCTCAGTGTTCGAAAGTAGTGAATTTTTTCCCATGTGCTACAGGAGTGATTTCCTTTTTCCTTCGAAAGTGCCTTAGCAGTGTGAAGTGGTGATTTTGTGTGTGCGCAATACAAAATGAACGCATCATTTTTTTTTTCAAATAGGGGTTTCTTTTCAAATGCATTTCGGTAAAATATTATTTGTGTGTGTAATTGTTGACCTTGTCTTATTTGTGTGTGTATCGTTACGTAAATTTTTTCTGCATGGTTAAAATATTTATTGTTATCATGGTAAAATATCAATAGTGTATCCTCTTGCTACAATATTTGTACTGTTAAGTGTTTATTAATTAAAGTGAAAATTACCTATCAGTATGCCCGACGATATTCCACCAGAGCCACAAATCACACGCGTTGCGATGAAGCCACCGCCTTTCTGGAAAAATAATCCTTCATTGTGGTTCGCTCAGATCGAGGCACAATTTTCTATCGCTCGCATTAGTGAGGATTCTACAAAATTCAACCATGTAGTTGCAGCAATTGAGTTTGATATTCTGAATTCAGTGCATGACTTAATTCTCAAACCACCTGATTGTGATAAATACTCCAAACTGAAACAGCAGCTCATTGAAATCTATTCAGAAAGTGAATCTTCAAAAATACGTATTTTACTACAAGGACTTGAACTTGGGGATCAGCGACCTTCATACTTGCTGTCACGAATGCGTGATCTGGCAGGAAGCCATTTTAGTGACGACTTGTTGAAGTCACTATGGCTTTCGCGTCTCCCTAATAACATACAAATAATTCTTGCTGCTTCCAATGAAGATCTAACCCGTTTAGCAGCAATGGCTGACAAAATTAATGAACTTGTTACTCCAGCTTATGTCAGTGCTGCTAATGCTGCACCTTCCAGTTCATCCCTCGAACAACAAGTGGCTGAATTGACCAAAAAGTAGCTGAACTCTCTACAAATCTTCATGCTTCACGGAGATACAATCGATCAAATCAGGGCCCACGTAATAAATTTCGTGCCCGAAGCAGGAGTCGATCTCGTCACAATACTCGAACGCAGTACAAAGAACCCACAAGTGGCATATGTTTTTATCATATGAATTTTGGCGCTCAAGCTCGCAAGTGTGCCCCTTCATGCACTTTTGAACAAGCGGGAAACTAAATGGGCGGTCTTCTGCTGGCCAACAGAATGTCCGCCATATCGACAGAATAGTACTGGCTGATCGTTCAACTCAGTTATGTTTTCTAGTAGATACTCGAGCTGACATATCAGTGCTCCCGAGAACTAAAACAAATGCTCACTAACTCAATAAACTTGTACTGTATGCAGCCAATGGTATCCAAATTGCAACCTACGGCACCAAACTATTGACACTTGATTTAAACTTGCGCCGGACTTTCAGCTGGCCTTTTATTATTGCGGATGTAACTCAAGCAATTATTGGTGTCGACTTCTTGACACATTTCCACCTTCTAGTGGATGTCAAGAATAATTGCTTAATTGATGCTACAACTCAGCTGACATCACAGGGCCAAGCTTCTCACATATCGAACGTACCTACCAACATAAGTGTTGTATCGGGCAGCACACGGTTTCATCGGTTATTAGCAGAATTCCCTGACATTTTAAACCCATCCAAATCAGGGCAGCATACTCATCAGCCAGAAGTGTATCATCACATTGAAACACATGGCCCACCTGTATTTTCCAAGCCTCGTCGTCTTTCTCCAGAGATACTAAAAGCTGCTCGCAAAGAATTTGAATTCATGCTGGCACAGGGAACCATTCGCCCATCTAAAAGTCCATGGGCCAGTCCACTTCACATGGTTAAAAAGTCTAATGGGGACTGGCGGCCTTGTGGAGATTATCGTCGACTTAATGCCGTCACAGTCCCTGACAGATATCCAGTCCCACATATCCAAGACTGTACCCATATTTTTCATGGAACAAACATATCTTCCACCCTCGATCTTGCCAGAGCATATCATCAGATCCCAGTGCATGCTGAAGATGTGCCCAAGACCGCAGTGACTACACCATTTGGTCTCTTTGAGTACTTATATATGCCATTTGGCCTTCGCAATGCTGGCCAAACATTTCAGCGTTTCATACACCAAGTACTGTCTGGCCTCGATTTCTGCATCCCATATTTTGATGATATCCTGGTTGCATCTACAGATGCGGAAGAACATTTTCAACATTTGCGTCAGATTTTCACTCACCTTAAATATCATGGATTAAAACTAAATCCTTGGTCAACCCTCAGTTTCCTTTCTTGGATGTCTTATCACCCAGAATGGAGTCAAAGCAATTAACGACCTACCTCAGCCCAAAACCATCTCTGAACTGAAGCGTTTTCTAGCAATGTTAAATTTCTACCGACGCTTTCTGCCAAATGCCGCAAAAACACAAGCCTGCCTACATGAGTTTCTGAAGAATAGAAAAAAAAAAAAAAGATCAACGAGCTGTCCCTTGGACTGAATCTGCATCTGCAGCATTCGTGCAATGCAAACACGATCTGGCAAATGCAGCCACACTTTCTTATCACTCACCTAGTGATCAGCTCTCTATAATGGTAGATGCATCTGACACGGCCATAGGAGCAGTGCTTCAAGCCCATACCATTAAAGGACTTTCCCCAATGGCATTCTTCTCAGAAAACTTACTACTGCAGAAAGGAAATACAGCACATATGACAGGGAGTTACTTGCTGTGTACTGTGCTGTTAAATACTTCCGGCACAACTTGGAAGGACACGACTTCATCATTTTCACCGATCATCGACCATTAACCTTCGCTTTTAGAAAAAACTCTGACTCATGTTCTCCTCGTCAGCTTCGACATCTGGATTTCATCGCCCAGTTTAGTACAGATATCAGATATGTCTCTGGTACTGATAATTGTGTCGCTGATGCCTTGTCTCGGGTAAACAATATCAACCTCACTACCCGAGATTTCTCTGAAATTGCAAAAGCTCAATTGCATGATGAGGAACCCAAGAACCTAATCTCAAATCCAACCTCCCTTCAAACAAACCTCCCTTCAGTTACAACCACTGCACATTGATCCAATGCTTAAAATTTACTGTGACATAGAGAACAATAGAATACGTCCCTATATTCCTGTCAATTTTAGACGTGAAGTGTTTAATGCCTTGCACAATTTGGCCACCAAAAAGGAATCCGTGCCACCAAAAAGCTGATCGCAGACAGATTTGTCTGGCCAGCAATGAATCAAGACATCACAGAATGAACTCGTTCATGTATTAGATGTCAACGGTGTAAAGTATCCCGTCACACTCACAGCCCCATTCAACAATTTAACCTTCCAGCAAGACGCTTTGATCATGTGCACTTAGACTTGGTTGGCCCATTGCCTCCTTCAAATGGTTACACTTACCTCCTCACTTGTATTGATCGGTACACAAGATGGCCTGAAGTCATTCCTATTGAAAATATATCCGCTGAAACTGTAGCTCGAGCATTCATCTCCCAGTGGCTTTCAAGATTTGGCATGCCTACCACCATCACTACTGACCAAAGCCGACAATTTCAATGTCACTTGTTCGCATCCCTCACCTCTCTTCTTGGCATTCGCCATATTCGCACAACACCATACCATCCATCTGGAAATGGGATGGTGGAACGCTTTCACCGATCTCTCAAACAAGGCCTGAAGTGGCACAGTAGCACACACTGGACAGAAGCCTTACCCCTAGTCTTGCTTGGTCTTCGCACAGCATTCAAAGAAGACATTGGTATCACTTGTGCTGAAATGTTATATGGTGCAACCCTCCGTCTGCCAGGTGAATTCTTTCACCCAGAATCTACTCCAGTTATCGACCCTCCAACATTCCTTCAACGTTTACGTGAGACCATGAGCAATATCTCGCCAACCCCAGCATCTTCGCATAACCAGCCAAGCTATTTTGTACATCCTGCGCTTGAGACATCTTCGCACGTATTCGTGCGCAACGATGCAATTAAGCCAACTTTAACACCTTCATATGATGGTCCATTCAAAGTTGTCAAACGAACACCGAAACATTTCACCATCATCTGCAATGGCAAACAATCAGTGATTGGAATCGATCGTCTCAAACCAGCATTTCTAATGCAAGATTCAACAACTTCCTCATCAACATCACTCCCGGAAGAAAGCTTACATTCCGTTAAAGAGCAACCTAAAACTACCAGATCTGGAAGAAAGGTTAAATTTAACCCAAAGTACTTATAACGTACCGATGGTACTTGGGGGAGGGGAGTACTGTGGCGTTCCGACAGATACTTCAACTTCTATTCATGAGATGGCGCCACGTGTAAAATCCAGTTCTTAATCGGAGCAGCAAAGCGGCGTCATTACTCACTCAGACTTCTCGTCAGACAACTGTACGCGAAGGTAGCATGAACTGTGTTCCGAGCTCTGCGTTGATCTCTGTAATGTAATTTAAATTGTAATTTAGTACTTAATATATTCTTTTGTTATAGGAGATTGTCTACTCTTATTTTCTTTAATTATATCATGCATTAAGCACACGAACACCAAACATATATCAAGTGGCCTTTTTAAAACGAAATTCCAATGAATGTTTGCTTTCGAACAGTATTTTTGTGGTGCCATTTTATGAAAATTAAAATGTCCAGAAATTAAAGATAAGATGAAGAGGAAACATAGAGGACGCTACACACTCCCTTCCTAGTAAAAACGAGCCCACCAGCGGCCGAGCGGTAAAGACGCTGAACACTGGTAGTTCGGTCTGAGGTTCGAATCCCGCGAACGGGCTGGCTGCATGGGCGTTTTCGTGGTTTTCCCCATGTGTAACGTGTATACGAGCCAGTTTCCCTTAGAAAGTCCTCCACGAAAGGCATCCCTCCCTTTAGGCAGATAGCCCTCGTGTGCTTTGCCATAATTAAATACACCACCACACCTAGTAAAAACGATTAGGAGATATAATCCTTTAAAAGGGGTGGAAACCTTACGATCCTTCCATTGCGTGTGTGGTTGTGATTAACTGACGGCAAAATCTCCTTACCCCCCCTCGAGCTTTGCACCGTGTGTGAGGATCTGGATAATCCATTTGCCCCTGGAATTCAAGAGGTTGCTCATCATTGTCTTTTTATGTAAAACATAGTTTCAGTCTATCTATTGTAATTCTTTTGACAGTTCCATTAATTTCAGTGTCAAAATACTTTGGTGCTCAATGTTTGGCAACATAAGGCCCAAGATAAACTGATTGCAAAGATGAAGTGGCCGCGTTATTGCAGACGAAAACATGTGAGCAATTCAAAAGGTCTTTGGAAACGAATACGGTTGTATTGCCATGGGTAATCGTTGCAGAAGGTTTCATCTTATGGATAATAAAAGAGTGATTCTAAGAAAAAAAAAACCCTTTATAATTTAGTTGATAAGTTCTGCCAACTTTGAGTGTTGTTATCATCAAAAGATAGCGCTTAGCAATGCTGTTGTTATCGATGCTGTTATGAGATGTTGCTATAAAGATGTAGTTAAACTTTTGCTTTTATTTTCCAATTAAAATTTACACCTTTTGCTCTCCTATTAGTTTTCGTTTTTTGTTTCTAGAATCGCTTTTTCAGTTTATGGGCACCATGCATGTTCTACGTGCGCAAAACAAGAGATAATTGCAGCTAGTGAATATTCTAGAGAAGTAATTTGCAGAAGTAAGTTAGAAGAAGAAAGTTACTAGAAGAAGTAAGTGACATGAAGTTCCAGTAATTTAAGTAGAAAACACCGCTGCAGTAAGACTCACAAAATCCTGAATTCCATCGACGGACAAAACACATCGATATCAAGCACGTTTTCATAAGAGAAAGTTATAGAAAAACAAATCATTGTGCAGCAGATATTTACAAAGAAGCAAGTAGCTGACATAATGACTAAACCTCTTTTTAAACCGAGACTGTTGATTCTTAATGATAAGATGGGACTTTTTCTCTTAGTTTATTATTACTATTGTTCTTTTACATTGGCAAGGGGAAGTGTTAAAGTGCGTTTAACAGATAATGCTTTGTAGCCTTCGCACGAACTCTGAGTGTGTGACATTAGGGATCGCGGTGATGAATTAATTCTCCAGGTAAACAGAGGGGACTTCCGTAAAAAAGCTCGGCTGAAGAATATCCTATATCTTCTTTCAGTGCAGAGCGTAATCCGAGAAGAACCAAAGGTAAAGCGTCTATCCAAGATTTGCTTTGTTGTAAATGACAATTCAAGCTTGCCTTTATAATCCGGTGTTGTCGCTCAATCAATACGTTCGATTATGGATTCTATGCTGCTGTTCTGGACTTTTGAAAATCGAAGTATTTGCTCAAAGATGACAAGAATTGACTTTCAAATTGACGTCCTTGATCAGGCGTAATACTCTGTGGAATTCCAAAACACGAAAAACGATCAGTCATAGTTAGTAAGTATCTGAAACCTTGACATGAAGGCAAGGGTTCGACAATATCAATGTGAACGTGTTGAAAACGTTCAGGTGCAACCTTGAAGTCCGTAAGAGCTGACTTTGTATGCCTTTGGACCTTAGATCGTTGGTATTCCATGCATTCCCTACATCATAATTGACAATCGTTATAGATATTTGGCCACATGAATCTTTTTGTGATTACATTTCTTGTGCTTCTAATCCCTGGATGAGATGGGCTATGAATAGAAGAAAATATCTGTCAGCGAAAGTCTGAGGGAATGTATGGAAGGTTACTGTTGATGAAGACATCCCAATAAATCGATTTGTCTGTGCCTAGCATGGGAATCTGAACTATTCTCAGCCTTGAGTTGTTTTTTAAAATTGTTAACTCTTCATCAGCTTGCAATAGTTGCGTAATCGATTGGAGATCGTGTGTAGATGGTATTAATTCTCGAAACAGCATCTGCAACAACGTTTTCTTCTCCCTTGTCGAAGCGAATATTTGTTGAAAGTTGAGTAATATAACTCAATTGTCTTGCTTGTCTGGGAGAGGCTTTGTCTAAATTTTGTTGAAAAGCAAAGGTGAGAGGTTTGTGGTCCGTATAAATGTTGAAAGACCTTTTCTCTAAAATGTACCTAAATTGCTTTATTGCAGTGTAGATGGACAAGAGTTCTCGATCATATGCACTGTACTTTCTCTGTGTGTTAGTTAAGGAGCGTGAGAAGAAACTTAATGGACGCATCTCTCCCTGGTCAATTTGATGAAGGACGGCCCCGATATCTGTATCTGAAGCATCGTATGTGAGAGATATAGTAGCGTCAGTTGAGGGATGAACCGGCATAGTAGCGTGACAAAGGGCATTTTTGAGGTTTTTGAATGCATTGCGAGAATCTCCGATCCATGTTAGCGGTATTTTACTACTTTTACATCTTCCACTGCGTAGTGAGGTTAGAGGTAATTGAAGCTTGGCACACTTTGGGATGAAGCGGTGACAAAAATTGATTATCCTTAAAATACTCTTTCTTGAATGATTTCACTGCTAAAATCAACATTTAAACCTCGATTAATAAAATCTTGAACTGAAATCAATTGTAATAATTGTTGTAAACAATCACTGAAAACATGATAATTAACCACATGCATCAATGAAATTTAACAGAACTAAATTCAGAATAATTCAGACCTTAAATAAAAAATTGTTAATTAAGAGACAATTAGAAACGTTTATTGAAAGTACATTTAGAACTTTAATACCAGTAAATACAGATACCGATGATCAATCACGAATAGGTTTTACAGGAAACGGAAAACAGGAAAAGAAAAATTTAATACTGCCGCGAGGTACACTTCCATACAATTTTGAAAAAGTATTTGATGATAAAAAAATGGTAAATTTATAGATCAGTGGTTCTTAACTTGTTTTGCCACACACACCTCTTTCACTATTGTTAGATCATCCCCCTTTCCCAAACTCGAAAAATACGTATACATTTAGTTAGGTTTATATTACTTATAACTTGTTTTTATAAATTAAATAACAAAAAATATCGAAATGCTGTAATTACTAAAACTTGAATAAAAGCAGTTTCGGATATACATAAACTAAAACTAAACACTTAACAACTAAATAAAAGGCTTACTTCATTGCCCCTATCGCAAAACTATGAAATTCCCCTTGGGAGAATCCCTGGCATAGATAATATCAAGAACCTATTTATTTAAGTTATTCATTTAGTATAAAGCTTATTTTCATACATTTGCTGCACAGTTTTGCACCCCTTGAGAATAATAGTTTTATACAAGGGGGATTATCAAAATTTACTAAGAACTTTACACAGACACAGATGAAATTTGATACGCAAGAAAAATTAATGAAACTGATGCAAATAAAATATTGAAGATTTTGGGTATCAATCTTTACAAAGAAAGTTCCACACTCATCTAATAGATGGAGCTACTCGAACCCTGGGTGAAGTGCGATATCTTTTCAACGCAGATCGACTCATCTTCCTTCCATTACAATCCAGTTATTTTACGGAATTCATTCGGAGCAATAAACTGTTCGACACAGCGTTAGTGCATCCACCCACAATCACCCTGATGCTACACCACTCTACCCAAATCGTTGGGTATTCATCAGCGGCACGTTGTCAGGAAAGGAAAAACAATTCTCTACTCTTTTAACGACTTAAGGAGAAATTTTGTAGGTAATAGAAACAGAGATTGACTTACTTTTCAAAATGATTAAAAATTTTCATTGTAATAAAAGTAATGCAATTTAAACTGAAATGAAATACCACCCACACGACATGTGCTCGAACATCTAATTACGTCACAATAACACGCCGAATAAATACTGATTCAGAAGTCAAACAACAAAAATCAGCGTTAATTCACAAAATTTTTTTTTTTTTTTGAATCTAATTACGTACTTTGACAAGTCGAATTTATCATTAAGATTAAGGATGTTCCCTTAATTATGCTTACCTAGACTCGTAGAGACATTAAGTTATTTCGAAGCAGAAAAGATAAAGATGAAAAATGAGCAATACCCTCGCCAGGGCTCGAACCGCGGACCTCTCGAATACACGCCGAGAGTGTTAGCCACTACACTACGAAGGCATGCTAAGAAGGTTGGATAAATACCTTATATACGCTCCCCCCTTTTAAAGAGCGACTGGGGATTAGGGGACCCAATCGCCAAATCCTGGTAGTGGAGAATCGTCATCCACTGCCTTTTTTAGTTCGGACGCCACTGTAGAGACATAAAATTATTTCGAAGCAGGAAGGACGAAAAATGAGCAATTCTCTCACCGGGACTCGAACCATGGATCTCTCCAATTAGCGTTGAGGGAGCTGACCACTACACCCCGAAGACATGCTAAGAAGGCGGGACAAATACCTTATAGGCTTACTAATTGAGCTTACCTTTCAGTTACTTTGCCATTAATAATATTTGATGAAATAACAAAGAACTCAAAGTACAAAGCAATACCTAATAAATACCTATGAAGTAAATTTATTTCCATTAACTTGAATTCTTCCGCAAAATTAACATGGTTACGGCGCGAATTTTAAGAGATTTTTAATGATTTAAGTCATTTAAATAAATTCATGATTTCTGTCCCTCTTACTATTTTTTGATTTCCACTTCAATTTTTAGATCGTTCCCCATATTTAAATAGTTTAATAATTGCCGATCTCCGGAACGCTTCATTTCTAAACTTAAATTCGAGTTAAACCAAAATCAGATATTGTATAAACCCTCAACAGAAATAGCGTCGAGCGAGATATGTTCATTTCATAGCATAAGTAGCGAGATATGTTCGCCAGAGTCGCAAAATGTCACTCTACATAGCCAAAACATAGCTTTCAACAGGACTGTTTCTGTTAGGAACAATTCAGTTTAATCCTGAAGCTACCGTGACTGCACATTGAAAGAAACATTTCAGGGAATCTACACTTTCGGGATATCTAACTGGCAACTTACGCCCAATCTAGTTATTTGGCTAAAACCCATGCGAGACGGAACTGCAAGCGGAACATTTTCGCGAGCGAGATAAAATGTTCTGAGTAGAGGAACCATCCCGTTTAAACCAGTACTGTGAGCAGCTCGTTTCCCTGCAAAGTTTTTTCTAGGTCACGCGTCCTTAAATGTGATGACTCCATTTCAGGCCAACAAATACAAAATAAATACATATATATGCGTGTGTATGTAAAGCAAATCTCTAATTTTAATTTGCCTTTACATTCTTCGTTTTAATTTCGGTATTTCCCCTTTCTGTCCTAAAAACAGTAACAGCTTATAATTGTAAACTTCGTCATTTCAAATTAATCCATGTTATACTAGTTTACGTAACGCTGCTAATGGTGTACGTTTTAGCAAATCAGCGAATAAGATTTCAATTGAAATCAAAACATTTTGGGAAACATAATCTTTTGACTCTTTCCCAGGCTTTCTTTTAAATGTGTTGTTTTTTCCTGCTTGCTTGCTTTCAGTCTTAACATGGCAGCTCACTTCTCTCTATCATCCATTGTATTTGTCCTAATATCTAGAAAAGATATAAAAATGTGATAAAGAATATGCGCAGACTGAGCTCATAATGATGTGCGAATCGGAATCATCCATTGTATTTGTCCTAATATCTAGAAAAGATATAAAAATGTGATAAAGAATATGCGCAGACTGAGCTCATAATGATGTGCGAATCGGAATATTCTTCTCAAGAATTGTTTTCTCCAGAAATAAAGTGTGTTGAATAGTTTTAAAGGCTGCGTTTGATCGCAACTACGCAATTACGTATTCTATACGCCAGCCCATCTACAACCATCAGCCATGATTAAAATTATTTGTGTTTTTATTTGGCATTCTAAATTATTATATAAATAAATGGTCAAATTGAAAGGAATTAATATTTTTCAACAAATATTGGACCTAAGAAATGGCAAAACTTCTAAATAGCTGTTACAAATTAAGCGTTACTAAATTTTTAAATTCAAAATATAAGAAAACGAAACTAAGTTATTTTTGTTGAGAATGAAAGGCTATTAGCCAAAACTGGGGAATAGTTCAAAAAGTAGTACGACTAACTGTCCCTTTTTAGGCCAACTCTCTTTTGAAATATTACGTTCCGGGCAAAGGACTCCTCAAGCGCTCTTTAATATACACTTCTATTTATGAAAATTGCAACACCACGAAAGAGTTTAGCAAATAAACTCACATTTACAGGAAATGCAAGGCTCGTTATGGTATGTAAATGCTTGTGTTCTTTCCGAAGAAAATTATTACTAGTTATGATAAAATGTTGTGAAAGCCATGGTTTTCGATATCTGAAGCTGGGAAAGGACGGAACAGCAAAGGGAAAAAAAGGTCAGAATTTAGCCTCAAGTGGACAGACAAATTGTTCCTACTGCATATTCAAGTTAAAAATGGTATGTTTCGAATGTTGCAAAAGTAAGATCTTTAATGTTAAAAGAAAATCAGTCAAGTCCCAGGACAGTTGCAAAATCATTAATATGCTCTGTCAAATGCAAACAAAGTGATTAATATTGATTCGAATCATAAAAACGCGAAAAAACATAATGTCGATCGTCTTCCTCTACGACATTTTGCGGAACGCAGAACGCGCTGCAGAATTCTTTATGAAAAACATTTATCCAGACAAAAATGGAAAAATGTTGTCACAAAAGACGAATCCTAGGTGTACTTAAATGATTGCAATAAAACGAGATCCATTTATTGTCATCAAAGAGGAAAAAAAAATTAAAACATGGTTCAAAGAATCTAAAGAAAGATTTTCTAAGGATTTCATGATTGGTGCTGGTTTTTCATTTAATGGCAAATTAAATATAAATGAAGTGGAGAGAGATGTCAAAATCAACTCCATATAATCACAAATATATTTTATACCCAACTTTCAAATATGAAATAACTTCTCTTTACCCACAGCGTTTACCACTACAATCAGCGTGATCAATCAGTAGAACTGCATCGAGATAAAGCAAGCTGCAACACGTCAAAATCTACTGTCAGTTTCCTGAAAAACATGGAATAAGAAAGGGTTATCAAGGCCACATCCTTCACTCATATCCCTACTAAATCTGATCTATCAACAATGTATTTTTGCGCTTTTGGACTTTCAAAAAACGGGTTGTCCAAACTTCGACTTACAACCTCCTTAGACTTTGGAAAGCTCTTCGAGACCAATGGAATAAAATAAATCTTCCGATACAAAAGGCTTGGGTTATCAAATAGAAGATTTAAAGCATAAAAGTTTTAGGTAAAATATTTCTGTAATTACAATGAAAAACATCTAAAAAATGTATGAACAGCCTCTGTAAATAAATAAGTGGTTTTCCCCATGTGTAACGTGTATACGAGCCAGTTCCCCTTAGAAAGTCCTCCACGAAGGCATTCTTCCCATTAGGCAGATAGCCCTCAAGGCTTTTCAAAAATCACACACACACCTCTGCAAATTAGAGAACTCTGGTTCTTCTTTAATGTAACTAAACTACAATTTCAGCAGAAAATTCTTTTATCTAGAAAATTTTATTTTAATAATAAAATCAAATTTGAAATCGATTCTAACTTCAGAATTCATGCCTCTATTTCCCTGGAAAAAAAGCATTTGGACAGAAATTGAGACTTTTATGGAAAGAAAAGCCCCTATCATGTCAAAGGCTTATTTTCTAGGAAGTGCAATGAATTTATAACCCAGGGTAAATTTTCCCTTAACACTAATATTTATCTGTGGAAAAGAGCACCTGCAGACTTTTTGAAGCGATGTAATCGTATAAGGGGAATGACAATTGGTACTTTGTTCTCAGCTAATCCTCGTATATAGGGAAAAATCTCCCCCTTGACTTTCTGCTTAACAGCTATAATTATATTGGAATGATATCACGATCAGAAAGTGGTGGACTTTCCTCTCTTTGTTTTCATGCATACACATCCTCCGTTAAATTTCCTCCATCCTCTGTTGATGCTTACAGCATTTCTCTCTAGAGTCGCTTTAATAGTTTTAACTTTTTTCATTAGCACCCTGGCTGAATGACTTTTATTCTTATCAATCACCCTTGGGTGTAATACATTATAATGTATTTTCAGAGCTTAAATTCAGCCGAAGGTCGCTTAAGCTTTTTCTTAGTTTTTTAATGAAACTGCGATTTCAGCCAGACTCCCAAATAAGACGAGGTCCAGTACTTAATTCATTCAAATAAATGGTGTATACGACCATTTAATAAATTATTAAATAAATGGTGTACACGACCATTTATTTAATAATTTATTACACTTTTATTTATTCTCTTTACATTTTATTAAATCATAATTTATTAATTTTAATTATTAGTTATTTTATTCATTATTAGCTATTTTATTATTTTAATAACTAATAATTTTTTTAATTTTAATTATTTTTTACTTAACTACTTTCTTAACTAATTTATTCATTGATTTCTTATTTTAATTATTAATTACTTAACCATTTTCTTAGTTATTTTACTTATATATTTCATCTTGTTCCTTTTCCCTGATAGTTTCCCATAGAGCTAAGGTACTTCTAATTTTAGGAATTAAGCCGTCGAAATCAATGTCAGCATGGTACAAATGACACCTCATTCGCATGACAGTGACGACCGAGTACAGCTTCATCTTGAAAACTGCCACAACGTTGAAGCACTTCTACACGTAATATTATAGTCTACTTGAACATCTCCCCACCCTCTACTGTACCGTGTACTGCGTGCATGCACTTTTTTTTTTTTTTTTATGCAAGCTTCTCCTGTCTCAAAAACATTGACGGCTTCGGCTACAACTAGTTCATCAAGACAACCACTGCAGTGGCCGCCATGGCTCGCGATTGGCAACAGATCGTCTTTTCCTGTCCATTCCAATGGATCTTGTTTTTTGTTACAACGCTTAGACACCATAAACACTTTAGACACCATAAACGTCATCTTTCAAAGTGTATTATTCAGAGTCATACTAGACCATGGAGGTAGGAATAAAAAGAGACGCCATCCTCGCACCACAACTAACGCAGTGCTGTCGAGCTTTGGTAGTCAAAGGGAGTGTGGTACTTCCTTCCAGAGTAAGTCATTTTACAGCGATTTGATTGTACTGCCACACACGACAGTTCCGCACAAATCGAAAAGTGGAGACACTTCAGCATAAAAGCGGGCACAAATGAAGCATTCATTGTGTTGAACGGGTGATAGTAGTGGCTGTAGTTTAGTGGCCTTTGCGGTTTAGATTTGAACAACCCGAAAATGAAAAATATGAAATATATGCGAGTATTTATGCATTTCTTTGTAAAAAGCAAGTATTAACAAAATACGTAAATATTTATTACATTATTTATAAATGTATTTGGAAATGAAGGATTTATTCATTCATAAACTCCTGTGAATGTCACTGCGGAAAAATCTAGTAATTAAATATATCTAAATTTATAATGATTATAAATATTATACGAGTATAAATATATAATGGCCTTCATATTTAATTGCAAACATAAACTGAAATTCTATTGTCAAACATATTTGTAATACTATTTAAAGAAGAATTGTTTATACTGGAAAACAGTTAAAAGCTGTTTTGCAAAGCACAGTCTGCAAGATGCGTACTTAGAAAGTAGTAAAGTAGGATTTTTAGACTGTGTATTGTAGAAATCAAGAGTAAAAATTTTTTTTGATAAGTATTAAAAGAATGATTTCTTTACATTTTATAAGAATTCAGTTACAAGTTCTAAATAATATTAACAAACCTCCCTTTTGTTATCCTTTTGAGAAATACTCATAGAAAGTTTAGTATATGGAAATCAGAAATCAGCAGCAGTATTTAATGTATTTCACTACTAAAATAAAAGGTGCTCTAATTTCAAATGAACAGAACAAAGCATTAATTATAGAATTACAACGATTTTTTATTTAAAAGCTGTAAAGAAGCTAGCTGAAAGCTGAAAAACATCTTATATTTGAAAAGTATTCAGAAAGAAACTCTGTAAATAGAAAAATAATAATTAATTATTTAAAAAAAAATAATAAGGTTAAAATAAAATTCCAAAGATTCTGGTGTGCGCTAAACTGACTGTTTACTGATGCTTGTCAGTGCTTGAAATGTTGAGAATTTTGTGGTATTAAGTTCCAGAGATTCTTTTTATTATCCTGAGCCAAAAGATACGTTAATTCATATGGAAAAAAATAATAAAATGTTTTGATCTTCCACGTATGGCCACGACTACTATTCTGGATTACATATGCAATTAGTTATGGGTAGACAAGCAAACATTAAGGTTATTTTGTTAACAACATACATTATATACGGTACCCTAGTTAAAAGTATCCCGCTTCTGATCAAGGGTTACTTGAAAAACACCATGAAAAGAAATTACTTGATCATATTTCAGTAACTGCTGAAGACGCTCAAATAGTTACTTGCATAATTAATCGATGCTTCTGATGCATGATGTACATTCGGATACCAATAATAGCACTATATATGCTTTCCTTCAGGCTGTCCAATGTACTGTTGTAAATTTTTTCATCTAAATCTATTTGATTGCGATACTATAATATGGCCTATTGTTTTAATTATTTACTTGTTTAATCTTTGCATCTAGGACAATAACTTCAAGAGTTATTTTTATATAGTTTAAATTTGTGGCCACGCGAAGTGTTTATTTTTTGTACAGAACTGTAGATTCTGTGATTCTGAATCCAGAAATAATCCTGGATGTTAATTATGAGGCAAAACTCATAATCAACTTTCACAAGTTGCCTCAAAACACTTTTGAAAATCATATGATGCCGACTGCTCATAACTCGAAACACAGTTCCCCCTTTCCTAGAATTTGTCAGTGAAGTGAGGCCTTCGCGATCTGAGCTTCCATTGCGCGCTCGTTTCTCAGCAGTTGTGGATAAAACTATTCCTATAAATTCCAGTAATCTTGGAAAATACTGAGCCCAGAACCTGTGCATGCGATATCGCATCTCATACACTAGTACAGATCATGCTAGTGCTTCTTCGTTGAAATACATTAGAATTTCTATGAATTAATACCTAGTGTGCTGCAAGCTCATGAGGTGGGAAAAAAAGAGCAAAGCCTCTTCAGTAATGAAATGAAACAGAGAGGTAAATAAATTTTTAAAACTCGTTTAAAAACCAAAAACAGTTATTCGCATGTTTTTATTACAAATTTTTATTTAATTCATTCATGATGTTTGTTGCTATGGTCAAAAGTTTGTAGTCGAATTTTAAACTAGTTCCTGATAAGCTTCAAGTTCAAATTTTGTACACACATTGCTTGTGGATGGCAATACAATACAGTGCAATCTTTTCAAAATTCCATTAAGATTTATTTAAAATTTAGTGTTAAAACGATTTTTCGCACATACGATACCCACAGCTCATTCGAGGGACAACATTGATAGTTTATTTCAGACATTCACCACGTCTTTCATTACGTACAGAAGGAAGTTCCACACGAGGCTTCAGAAACAACGAATTAAAACAGCTAATCAAGCAACGTAATGCAGCTAGAAGACATTTCCAAAGGACCCGCAACCGGGATGACAAGTACAGATTTAGTCAACTCTACAATGCTGTCAAGTCGCTCTTAAATACCCAAGCACAAAACAGCTGGACCAGATACCTCAATGCACTTTCCACAGATGATAACTTCCTGTGGAAAGCTGTTAAGAGGTATACGAAATGCCACAATAATATTCCGCCCCTTAAAGCCTCTCAAAGGATCCACTACACCGAAATCGAGACAGCAGAACATTTAGCTCAGCATCTAAAATCTCAATTTCGCACAAATAACATTCATGACACTCCAACAGAAAACCTGGTTCACCCGTTTCATTCCACCTTCCAACAAGCCCACGCATAGACAATTTCATTCCAGCTTTACCGTCAGAAGTCTATGCCATCATCAAAAAGTTAAAGAAAAGAAAGAGCCCTTGGATCAACGCTATCACCAACTGCATGATTAAGAGATTCCCAAGCAAGACTGTTTTCATTCTCACCAAGATATGTAACATAATTCTGACTTGGCAACACTTACCTCAACCATGTAAAACTGCTAAAATAGTCCACATTTTAAAGCCTGGCAAGTCTGCTTCACAACCAGAGTCTTACAGACCTATCAGCCTTCTTTCTTCTATCAGCAAGATCTTCAAAGCTGTGCTCCTAAAGCGAATAAATGACCACCTGGATGCAAACAACATCTTTATTCCGCATGAATTTGGATTTAGGAATCACCTCTCAACTACCAATCAACTGTACCGTGTTGTGGAGACCATCTCTAAGGTAATGGCTTCTCGTAAGATCACCGGTGGATTATTCCTAGACGTCGCTAAGGCTTTTGATCGTGTTTGACTGGATGCTCTCACTTACAAAGTACACGTTCTGGGTTTCTCAGACTACGTCATAAACATTACTATTTCCTACCTGACAGGTAGACACTTCGTCGTTCACGTTTCTGGAATAAACTCCACTAGCCATGCTATCTTGGCTGGCGTCCCCTAAAGATCTTTATTTGGACCTACATATTTTAATATTTACGTAAACGACATTCCTACCATACATGACACAACATTAGCCATGTATGCAGACAACATGGCGATCCTCGCGCAAAGTGCATTTGTTGTCCAGTTATACAACGACTACAAAACTGCATACACACGCTAGAGACTTGGCTTTCCAAGTTGAAAATCCAAGTGAACGTGGAAAAGACCGAAGCTATTCTGTTCACCAAGAAGTCAAAGATCAACAAAAATCTTCAGTTCTATGGCACCTCAATTCAATGGGCCAAGCAAGTCCTTTATCTTGGGGTGATCCTCAATAAAACTCTTACATGGTCCCTACACATCACAGCGATTATCCAGAAGTTTCGAGTTCGTAAAGCAAAACTCTACCCTTTTAATTGCTCGAGTGCGTTATCTATAGACAATAAGTTACTCATTTACAAGTCCATTCTCAGACCATTGCTCTGCTATGCAAGTCCAGTTTGGGCACATACAAGAAAGACTAACAGAAAAAAACTCCAAGTATGTCAAAACAGTGTGTTAAGACAAATTATTAGAGCTGAATGGTACATTCGCAATAAGAGAATACATGAAGAATTTAGTGTCGAGCTACTGCGAATACACTATTACAAACTCGCCTAGAAGTTTCACGAACGACAACAACAAATCGACAACCCAAGCATAAAAATATGTGACTATGATTACACTTATCTCAGTAACATAGACAGGCCCATGGCCCAATTCAATATCTGGGTTATGTAAATATTTACACTGTTATATGTTTTTGATGCAACTTCCATGTCCTCACAATAATTATCTGCTTTTATATTCTCTCTTACGTCTTATATGTATTTTGTGTTTAATTTATATGTGTATTTTGTATATATATTTTTATGGATTCAGGATTCAGACTGCCATTATTTGCATACTGTCTTATCATGTGTCACCAGTTCGACGGCTTCTGGCGCTCGTAGATTAACTCAGCTTTTACAATCCCCAGTAGTTCATTCCACACTATTACTTAGCATTAGTTTAAAATACTGAAAATAATTTAAAAAAAAGGTTTAAATTGCATTTGAAGGTTACTTTAATACTACCTTTCGTAATCTCTAATTATTCTACAAGGGGTAGAGCCTTGTGCTCAGTCACCCTGGTATCTCAAACACCGTTCCACGAGGGAGCAATTTTCTTGACCTTGACAAATATATTAAAAGTTTAAAGCCGCTATAAGCAAAGCTATCTCCACATTGATGTTACACATCAGTTATTAATCTGTGATCCCTATCTGAAAAACAACTTACCAAAGCAGAAAGGCGACATAGTATTCGTTAGTCATACCAAGCTAGTCCAAATGTCAGAATCAAGTTTATAGTGAGAAAATTTAGACAAAGAATAATTTGATCAGTAAACTTTCGATAAAGAAGTATTGTTGTTGGTGTTACTTATGCTCACTTGTCTGACAATAACATCAGCTCAAGCCCACGAAATTCCTCGTGGCAAGGAGCATGAGATACGCTTGCCGTTAGCAACAGCTTTGAGCACCTGACAGGTGACAGGGTGATTTAGCTCAGTTTCGCTCCCAATTTTGATGCAGAACACCCCCGGGGAGGACGGGTCTGAGTCTCCGACCCCTCTTCCCTTCCAACAAACCACACGAGAGGACTTTCGGCTCGTCGCATATTTAGAGTACCTCCATGCCGCACCGACACTATACATTTACAAACATCCCTGCATTGTCCGGGATTAAAACCCGGGGCTTTCGGCACGGCAGTCAGCGACGCTAACCACTATACCGGTTGGGCGGCTCTAAAAAGAAATCATTCAGCTTTGAAAATGACAATGCTTGTTTCAGCAACACGCTCGCGCAGTTACACTGGGTATGTAATGATGGCTAATAGTCACTTCAATAAAAAATTCAGAATTATTTCTTATGAAAGACAACTAATCAAAAACTGGCAAGAATCAGTCATTAGTTTTTATTTTATGGTTACAGTGAAGCCATATAAGTATCAATTTTGATATCGCAATTAAAAACATCCTTAAAATGAAAGACCATTTTATTGGAAATCAGATAAAGATAATCAACCAACTGACTTGAATACTGAATACAACTACATACGAAAATCGAATGGGAGTACAAAAGTACTTATGTAATTACCTAAAAATTATTAATTAAGTGATAGCAAAAATTATTTTAAAGAACTATTCTTTGAATACGTTGCGTTACTTTTTCATTTTGCAATGTTCTATATATGCTCTAATATTTCTGCCAATTACAAACTATGACACATTCAAGCAAAACTTTGGTTTACTTTTCATTAGTACTGAAATGAAAATTCCTTTTTTACAAAAATAAAAATCTTATGTGGACACTAATATGACTTCCGTGTACGGCCAATTAAATTATGCACATTTTTTGCTGCATTTCATTTAAAGTTATTTCCTCGAATTTCATTACAGATACATTTCTCATTCAATTATTTCAGTTCTCACGTCGTAGCAAGGCAAAAGTATACAAAAACTTAAAACATCTCCATTAAAATTGTAAAATGCAGAAAAACATAAAACATCAAATATAGTTAAAAACATTTTTTTTTACAACTACGCACTACAAGCAACTCGGTCAGCAAACAGGAAGAAAAATTTTTCGGTGCACAAAATTGAAAATTTACTTTTGGTCCAATTCGGAAAAAAAAACACCTAAGTTGCTGCAAAAACTAATTATTCTACTAAGAGTTTCAAATGTAAACACATAGTGGTTTCGTTAGGCTTAATTCCATTTAAAAACTTTTATATTGTTGATAATTCTACAACTATTGCATGCAGATTAACAAAAGGCATAAAAAAACCTTAACCGGAACATAAAAACAATATAACTGAATCACTTTTAGAGCAAAAAATACACAATTTAACAACATATAAGAATGAAAACATATAAGAATAAATAATCTGATGTGTACACCACATGACTTCCTTTCACGGAATATTAAATTACGGGCATTTTTTCCTGCCTACCGTTTAAACTTATTTCCTCGAATTTCACTAGAGATTTTTCATTCAATTAATTCAGTTCTCTTTCCGCGACAAGGCAAAAATACATAACTCAAAATATCTATATTAAAAATTGAAAGATATAGAAAAACATAGAACACCAACTGCAGTTAACACAATTACGAAAATAATTTTTACAGTTAAAATTACAGTTTCTACGCCAAAACAAGCAATTCGGCAAGAAAGCAGATTTTTCGGTGCACAAAACTGAAAGTTTACTTTTCGTCTCACTCGGCAAAAGACACTGAAGGCGTAGAAACTGAGTAATTTGTTGTGGACGCTATGCTGAGTCAATATTTGGGTTAATTAAATAACTTAAATGATAATTCCAGAATGGATTAAACATAATTTAATTCGCAATAATAAAAGAAAACGTTACTTTGTTGTTGCGAAGCTTATTTTCTTTACATTGGCAAAAAATACACTATTCTGCTAAGTTTCAAATGTAAACAAATATTGCTGATATAGTAAAAAAATCAGGCTTAGCCACATTCAAACAACTTTTAAATTGTTGATAATTCTACAACTATAACATGCAGGTTAAATAAAGACATAAAAACATTAACCAGAAGATAAGAACAACATATTTAAATCATTTGTAAAGCAAAAAATGCACAGTCTACAAACATAAAAGAATTAAGAAACTGAGCTCACTGAGCCGAGTAACAGAGTGGGCATATATATATATATATATATATATATATTTATAATACTTTTGGTGCGGCCGAGTGTAACCAAAAAGGGAGGTGCACATGTTTATAGCAGTCTTATATACAAAATGTTAACTTTCTCAGGCTACTCGTTTTTGAGTTATACGAGATACATACATACATACGCATACATACGTACGAACTTACGTACAGAAGTGACGAAAAAAATCTCTTCTAAATCCATTTTAAATCCTTTTTGCAATCCGTTTTGGGTAAAAGAGTTCTTTATTCTGTCCTTACCCACAGCTGTCACGCAAAAACATCGCTAATTTGCATTCGATAGCGGTCAAAATGGATATTTTCGTTGAAATATGACACCCGAAAATTTTCGCGATAACAATACTTCCTTAATCTGATATGTACACCACGACTTCCTTGTACGGAATATTACATTATACGCAATTTTCCCGCATTTCATTCAAATATATTGAATTACCAATTAACGAAATTTGAATTAAATCTACTGTTGTCGATAGCGCTTAAACCACAATAGAATAAATGCATTTTTTTAAAGTTCACTATATTTATTTTACCACAGCGATACTTCGCGCGCTACGTTCACTTAACAGCATTAACATTCATTTTATAACGCACAGTGCACAAAAATTATATCATCTGAAGAATTACCATAAGTTCTTTTCAAATATTATAATAAATCTAAAAGGATGTATAAAAAAATTAAAGAAATTAAAAAAAAAAAAAAGTTTTTCGCAGACGATTTAGCGCCGCTTACCTAATGTGCATGCGCTACTAATTAATTCAGTTCTCACTTCAAGGACGGCAAAAATAAAAATTCAAAATATTTTTTGCCGGCCGATTGCAACCAGAAAAGGAAGTGCAAAACTGCATGTTATAGCAGTATCATATACAAAATTTCAACGTTCTGAGGCTACTCGTTCTTGAGCTACGCGAGATACATACCTGGGTAGGTACGAATATTTTCGTGATGTCTATACGTACGTACGCACATCACGATAAAATTGTCTTCTGAATCCATTTTAAATCCATTTTACAGTATGTTTTTTAAAAAAGAATCCTTTGTCCTGTCTGTACGTACAGATGTCACGCAAATCCGTCGTTCAAATGGATTCGAGAGCAGTAAAAATGGATATTTTCGTTAAAATATAAGACCCCAAATATTTCGCGATTACAATACTTCCTTTACTTTGTACAAGAAAGTAATAAAAAGTCTAACGAATTACACTTCTAATAAAAGTCTAACGAATTCTTACTCAGAATGAATTTCTTTCAAAGAATCTAAAAGTTTTAATTTTGTATTCTCATTGAGTTCGTTAGCAAGCAATTATCCTTGTTGTAGTAATTACAAGGAAGACTGCTTGAGTTCTTCCTATTTTTGCCGTGCTTGTCCATAAAATTTATATATGATTAACATTGTTCATCTCACGCAGCACAAGTTTAAAAATTTTGCACGAAGCAAATAACTGATTCCATTACAAGAGACATCGTTAAGGGACTAGTATCAAAATTTCTAGCATAAAAATAAATATTTAATACATAATTTCAAAAATAGCTGCTCATAAGATGATTGCATTCGGTAGGACGTTTCCTGTAACAAACTGCTATTTTTAAACAGTTAAATAAAGTAACAGATAATCTATTCTACAGAATGTGATTCATTAAATTGATATAATAGCAAGAGTAAATATAGAGAAAATATAAATTAGGTTTTGCTGTAAGAAAATAAATATATCCAATATTAAAATTTTCATATTTTAAATTCGAACTACACAAGGGATTTCGAAAGAAAATTCGAATAACACGGGACACAACTCGGGGCCTTAATTGAATATGAGAAAATCCAAAACCGACAGTTCTATAAAGATAAACCAGTTGTCGGTTACTTTAGACCAGGGTTTCTTAAACTTTTTCCAATTGCGACCCCTTTTATCACTGAAATTTTTTCGCAACCTCCAGGACCTCATAATATTTACAAAACTTTTGTGGGACCCCATAAGTATTGCGCAAATCCGACACAAGCGTGAGTGAAACTCAATTTTTTCACTTCCACTGTAATATACTATTGCAGTTTTAGGTCATTAATTCTAATTTCTAATTTTAAGACCTAGAGCAAAGGGAAAATTTTAAATAAGTAACAGACAAAATGACAGCGTCACGTGCAAATCAAGCAAAATGAACGTTTATATCATAAAAAGAATGCGTTGAAACTTTTTCGTTTTTTTCTTTGTCTGTATTTTCAGATACATCGTGTAAAAATATTTAGTAATTTACAATTATTATAATAAGAAATATCAAAACTGTTAAAATTTTTGCCGATCCCCTGCTGCAAAGTCCCGCGATCTTCTTGGGGGTCGCGACCCACAGTTTAAGAAACCCTGCCTTAGATTAAATATACTCATTCAATCAAATAAATCAGACGGCTCGCTTAAAATTAACAAACAAGAAGTTTCTTTAGAGGCTAAATATTTTATTTCAATTAGTTGAAACAAACCGCTTCATTACAAACCCATTTCTTCTTTTTAAAATCTTTAAACTACTGTTCTAATCATAGTCTCGCGATAAACTGAGACGACTCTTTTTCAAACAACCTATTAACTGAGGTAATTTACTTACCATAAGTGGGGCAACACCAATGTTATTTTGCAATAATATAGTGAAAGTAGATTTCATATGAAATTCATTTTTCTTTATTTATAAAGATTCTCTGTTTGTGCAACTGAAGTTGTAAGAAAACTTTTAAAAATGACGCTTTGAAAGATCTTATTTATATATTTGTAAAAGAGAAAACAATGGATCCCTTTCATGATGCCCACGCAAAGGTCTTATTATTTCGATAGGCTGAGCAATCTTTTCCCCTTAGAAAGATAATTTCTTAAATTACATCATTCAAAATTATGGCTACAGACCGAAATGAAATAATATTACCTAAAACCAGATTTAGTTAATTTAATTATTCTGCTTTTCCATTTTTATAACTGAATTCTTGAAAAACATGAAAGGAAGTTATTTTGGAAATTTGTTTTCGTAATCGAGCTTTTATGAACAAAAGCACGGTGCCTTTTCTAAATAACTTTTCTACAATCTGGTCTTACATAAAAATAAAATACTTCCTTCATTTTTTTTTTTTTTGCTGATCTTTGAGATCGGGAAAAATGTTTCATACGTGTGGTTCATTTTACTTACTTTAAAAAAAAATTACGGAAGAATTGACTTTCTCAATAACAACGTAAAACACTATTATAAATGCCAAATAAATATATGAACATTTATTATGCTATTTACTCTTACTCTTCAAGAAATATTTTCTGGCTTTAATTGGCAGCTCTTCCGAGTTACTAATAATTGGAAAAGACTGTAAATTTAGAGTCATTTTAACCGTTAACTGGAAAATCGAAAGATAATTAAAAACTCGGGAACAGAAATAAAACATATAAACACTGATATTTTATAAAGGGTGGACTTTTGTTGGATGCAGAATATTCTTTCATGAAAATCCAATAAACAAATAAAGGAACATGCTGAATAATTTCAGGGGATAAAAGACTTAGTAGTCAATTAATAAGTACTCAAGAAACAGTACTACAATAAGTTCTGGAACATTAATAATTATTTTTCCCTCTCGAATATGCGTATAATGAATTACCATTCATCCCCCCCCCAAGAAAAAACAGGAATTCATAATCACAACACTTAACACTGAGTTATTTCATAATTTTTGGTAGGTTGAGCTACTGGTTTAACAAGGCATGTAAAAAGAATTTCCTCTGTTCTTTTTGATTGCTTGTAACTTCAGCGTGTTCTCGATTATGCAAATAAGTTGAAATCAGACGAGAAATTTATCAGCATCTCCATACATTTCAACTCACGTGGCTAGCTGTGAAATATCAAGATCTGCGGTTCTCGATTTACACAACTCTCATCTTGAAGATAGCATTGAAGATTCTATGTTGATGATGCAGGAGAAAGACGGGGGAGGGTACACCCGTTTTTCTCCCAAATGTCTTAACGTAGCTCGATCAACATACGCATTCGAAGCGTAAATTCCTCATTTTATCACCGAGGTCAAACAAACCAATTTCGGCTCGCCCATAGCTTAAAATAACTCTCAAAATAAACTTTCCTCCACGTACGGATAAACTAGTTGCAGATGGAGCTGCTGTTAAAGACACTTGGCGTGGCGTTGTGAAAGTTCAGTTAGGAAAATATATTGATTTATGACATGTTACGTTACTCAGTTTGAACAAGGAATATTTTTTGCTACGTTATATCTTGGAAAATTCCTTCTGGCTAATGAACGACTAAAATCTTTACGAAAGTGATGAAATTCTTTTTTCTTTTCTCCTTTCTCCGAAAACGGGAAATAATTTAAATAACATAATTAATGTTAAAAAAGAAATAAATTTAGAAATTTTTAATACATTTTATCCGGCAATTTTTAATGCTAATTACGCCGGCAAAATTTCATTAAATGAAGGAGTTCGCTAGATTACATTATAGCTTTTTAATATTTTTTTCTTCATTAGAGCATGCGATTTTCATCTTGCATATTTAGAATGGTTATTTAAAGTCACGTAAATTACAACGATCTCAAAAATGTTAAAACTTGAAGCAATGATTTCGTTAAAAAGTACAAGAACAGAAAAGAATAACTGAGATAACGTCATTTATCGTCACTAAGTTAGAGAAACTGTCATTAATTATGATTACATTATGATTATAACATTATTAATTATGATTATAACATTAATAAGTTAGAGAAACTGTCATTAATTCATGAAATTATCATTCGGATATACTATAAATTATATCAATAAGATATAATTTTTGAAAAATAAGATAAAAGCTGCTCTATGAAGCTGCGTTTGGTATTTTAAAATTGTTCGGCTGTTTAAACAGCTATTATAGTTTAAAACAGTGACGGCCAACTCGTGGAGAGCATATATATATTAGCAAAATTTATTATTATTGACATCACCTCCGAGTTTGTATGTATTATTAGGCTTCTAATCATCTTAGAAGACCTTTATACAAAGTTTATATATAACTTGGTATCTTTACTATTCAATAACTCAATACCTGTTTATCTAAAGTATTTATCTTTTGCCATTTATCATCAAGTTGAGCGAAAAGAACTGTAATCTTAACTAAATCTAATGTAAGGACATTTAAAAGTTCATCTAAATTATTCGCAGTCTTAGTAAAATTTGTTCTTAAACAACCTCTAAATCGTTTAAGTTCTTCCATAATTGAAATCAAAAGCAGTGAGTGTTATTACTGTCCGTAAATCAAATTCTTAATAAATAATCCAAAGTTCCACAAATATTCATTATAGAATCAATCATTCAAATTTTAACAGTAATACTCTTTATTTAAAATAAAAACTCAAAAGTCTCTATTTCAATGTAATACATTTTGAATTAAAGCTAAACGGCGTCCTGTCACGGACGCCATTTTGTCACGTTACGTAAAAATACAAAATATCAAATTAATAAATCGAATTTACTTTGTACTTACGTTCAATCTGACTGCCAGGTAGATCTTCACAAATACAATAATGTCAAGCTATTATAACAAACTTTATTACAGTCTACAAAATATGTACAAGAGACTTGTTCTGTGATGTTGATTACAATTCCACCCCACCTTGAGTACGATGGAATTGTATTCAACATCACAGAACAAGTCTCTTTGGTGATGCATATATTTTGTAGACTGTAATAAAGTTTGTTCTAATAGCTTCATATTATTGGATTTGTGAAGATCTACCTGGCAGTCAGACTGAACGTAAGTATAAAGTAAATTCCATGTATTAATTTGATATTTTGTATTTTTACGTAACGTAACACATAAATTAATTAAAATTAAAACTACAAGAATCTTGAAATAACTAGCATTTATTTATTATTCCAAAGCCTATTTATAATGTTTGAAAAGCATAACATACTACACGGCTCACGGCTCCAACTTAAATTGGCCCTCAAGAGTATGATTTAGAACACCGTTTCTGAAACATTTTTCAGTCGCGACCCCCCAGACCCCATAGTATTTACAAAAAATTTGTGGGACCCCATAAGTATTGCGCAAATCCGACACACGCGTGAGTGAAACTGTCGATTTTTTCACTTGTACAGTAATATACTATTGCAGTTTTAGGTCATTAATTTCTAATTTTAAGGCATAGAACAATGTAAAAATTTTAAGTATGTAACAGACGAAAAGACAGCGTCACGTGCAAAGCAAGGAAAATGAACGCGTGCGTAGAACGTTTTCGTTTCTTTCTTTGTCTGTATTGTCTTATCTTTCTTTATCTATTTTCAGATACATAGTGTAAAAATATTTGGTAATTGTAAAATTATTATAGTAAGTTAAAGAAATGTCAAAACTGCTAAAATTTTTAGCGATCCCCTGGTCCCAGGTCTCGCGACCCACAGTTTAAGAAACCCTGCTCTAGATGGACAACGGCCAACATTTTTGTTTTTAAATAAATTTGAAAACAAAGTGTTGGAATACAAATATATGGGTTGTTAGCCGAATGAAGTTTATGGTTTTCTTTAAAGGAACCCGCAATCTTATTTCTTGTAATAATGCTTATCATTAAGGCATGAAATGGGATGCATCACGCGCCTAAGAATGATATATACAGCAAAAATGTTCGCAAATTAATTAATGTGTTTTGTCAAAGTTATCTCCCTTATTTCGTTTTGCAGATCTACGCACTGAGATCTCTCCAAGTAATTAAGACTCAAATAAGTATCTCACCGTTTAACGGCTATTTTCTAGATCTGTACTGCGAGCCATATATATATAACTAATTAAAGTAAAAAGAACAAACGAAAAAAGACCTATGTGGTCAAAAACTTTGCGCATTGTGCTGCAAAATTTAGAAAAAAGTTAAAAGAAAATTCCTAGTTCGTACGCCAAAAAGTTGCTTAGATACTGTGATTCCGTGAAAATATTAACATAAGTAAAATAAGGTGCAATAAAATGTGTTACAAAGATAAAATAAACAAATAAAATTCAATACTAATTGTAAGTAATATGCTAATCAAAGTAAAGGCATATTTTAAACATTAGAATAAAGAGCGACAAATGATTTAAGCAAAAATATAAAAAGTAAGAAGTGGTAAATGGTAGATTAGCCTAATTCGAATCTCATTATGGCTCTTCAGGGGAAATTATTTTTAATGATTTTCGAATCAAGCTAACTCCATATCGCGTTTCGCCGAAACATACAATTGAAACTGTATACGAAACACTTTTTATAAATTAATTGAAAAAACTTCTTTAGTTTCAATTTTCTGTTCCAATTTCCCGACGCGTTCGCTTGAAGAAACACTTTAAGGTGTAATAAAAACTACAGACAATGAATTGGTAATGCCGATTTACAAAATAAAATAAATAGCGATTTGCTATTAGTCAAAATATACAAGATTTTATGGGGGGACCTACTAGCTTATAGAGTTTAAACTTCGTAAAAGTATCAAAAATTAAATATAAAATTTAAAACAATAATAATAAAACAGATGAATTTTAAGAAAGTGTCTTGCTGAGACCAAAAATCAATACAAGAGAAAGAAATATTTTTAAAAACCAGACCTGGAGAGCCGACGTCTTCATAGCAGTAAGATCAAACTCAAAAGGGGTGCAAGCCTCGAGCAAGCAAGTTGCTAACCAACAAGGCTGTATGATGTAAAAAAGGGGAAGAAACGTCATGAGGAAAGATCCGATGAAAAGTGACTGACCGTTTGCAAAAACCTGACTCAGTGTAAGGGGAGGGGGGTCAATGCGTTGAAATATGCAAAAACTGTTCAAGATGGCGTCTAGCTCTACGAGTTTGAAGAAATTTGGGCGTGGGTGAAAGAAAAAAATGGCTAATTCAACAAAATGTTATATGACACAAAAGTGAGAAGAAACAATGAAAAATAGCTATTTGTTAATTAAAGTCGAAATTCTTCAAGCTAGAGGGCAATCAAGCTTCCAGAAACGAAATGGCCCATAAGTCAATAACAGGAAAGAAATGGCCAGCAAATGCTTAAAATCTATTTAAGAATAGAATTAAAAGTATTGTGCCAAATTTTAAGAGTAAAAATTGAAGACGTGAGAGGAACTATTTATACATTTATAGATATTCTGAATCAGCCGTCAAATTTACACCGTCCCATAGGGCTTTAAGCATAAAATTTCATTATCTAACTCAAAAAATCTAAAAGATAAAGTTAGTGTCAGCTTTTTTTAACGTATTTTTAATTACTTTTTTAGGAATTAGGCTATTCTTCAAAATTGTTACAAAGTATAGTACTTCTTCTTGGAGGTGTTTTGTTGTATTGCAGATTCTTTTAATTCTAAGCAGTTGTGCGTAAATTGTACTGAGGACAACGCTTTTAAAAATATTGGAATTCCAGTTGGTTAAATAAAGTGTTGGAAAGTTGAATTCTCTTCGTTTATCGTAGATTTTCAACAAATTGTAATCTATAATATGCAAATCAAGGTAAACTATATCATGTTGCACTTTATTTGTAGTATTAAGTTGTAGGCATGAAAGGTAGATATTAGCTTTTTCTATTTTGTTGAAGTTGTTAAAGGCTATTACATCATCAATATAACGAAAGATGTGTTGGTAATATATATATATGTATAATGGGGAGTGATGATTTCGATATTGACGGTAACAGGACATTTACGAAATAATTATATACAGTTGAAGGAGCTTGAAAATTTTTTATATTGACGTTTTTAATATAAGCACAGCTAATTAGATGTGTTTAAATTTTTTAAATTAAAAAAAAAACGCCTTTACTTGAATAATTACCCTAGCACTTTTAAAAATTTTTATAATTAATTTCGATGGAGGAAAGATACGCAGTCGCAGCAAGTTGGTGAGGCTGAGAGAAGCGATAAAAAAACTAGTTCCAGCCAAACGAAGGTTTGGTTAAGATTGAAAGACAAATACAAATACGATTACCACTTCCTTTTGATTATTTGGGCTCGAGTTCGGAGAATTTAGAATTACTATTCCTTGAAGCATTATGTAAGTGCCTGCGACATTTGTTAGAATTATGAGTAATTCTGAAATGCAGTTTAGGCAGAATTATTGTAAGCAATTACTATTTTCAGGACGGAAAAGAAAAATTACTAAATTAAAAAGGAGAATTAAGAGATCGATTATCTTACTTATTTTTTAACGTATATATATATATATATGTGTGTGTGTGTATGTATATATATATACACACATATATATATATTAGTTAAATAGAATTTCTCTACAGTAATTGATTTTTACTCCAAATTGAATTGACTAAAATGCTTCATAAGAATAAGTTCTTTGAGTATCAGCATTGGTTCATAATTCCTTCTATTCGCGGAAATATTTGGCCTGACTAGAATTGCCGGTTTGGCTTTTACTTATAACTCGAGTAAAGACGAAACACTTTCATATTTACGTATTTTTATCAATTATTGTTCATTGAACGGGAGTTGGTTTGTTCCCCTTGAAAAGTCAACTAATTTCCGATCAATTACAATGATTACATGTTTTAATTTTTCCTTTTACAATTGAAATTTTATTCTTCATGATGATTTAACTCCAGTCCCCGTTAAAACATTATTAACATTTTGCTTTCAAATTACTTCAAAACATCTTTCAAAACGTAACTTACCAGTATGGATTCACACTTTTAAAATAATTCTACTTTAATTAAACTTAGGAGATAATATAATCAATTAATCAATACTGTTTAGGAAATAAATTATATATATATATATATATATATACGTATATACACACACACACATATATATATATATATATCATATATATTTAAATATATATTTAAATATATATTTAACTTATTATATAACAAATTTATGTAATTAAAACACATTTACGTTACGATACATTCAGCAGACGATTACGAACATTTCTAGCATTTCTATAATTAATAACAGATATTTTTAACGCAGTATATTACGTACCTCCATGCAGAATCATTTGATTTTAAGAACTTATTTTTAAAAGTAAATGTTGTCTTAATAGGCGTATGTTACTTATTGTATTCGATTATACCTATATAACTATATTCCATTATTTAATAAAACCAGAATATTTCTCAACAGCATATTATGGCAGAAAAAAATTTGAAAAATAGTAAGAAACATTTTCAACATTAGAAAATACTTTCACTTCCTCTAAATTTATTAAAAATATGCCAAGCGTTTAATAAATTAGCAAAATCTCAAAGAACATCATACACACTTAACGTTATAAAACATTGTTTGAAATAGATAACAAGCTAGCTTTTAAAGAAGGATGACAAAAATAATCCTTTGATCCTCAGAACCCGCTTGAGACGTTTATCGTTTCAGTGTTCTAATCTAAAGGCCTTTAAATCGTAAGTACTTCCTCCTCCATACAGAAGCCCTTGTTTGGAAGCAGACGGCACTGTTATCACATCGAAACTGCTCGACAGATAGGTTAAACGTACGATGCTATTCTACTTATACGAGGGTGGGGAATACGGAATCTACCAGTACTCCACTTGAAAAAGGGACTGATTTTAGGCCTTTGCGAATGTCCGATTAAATTAATGTATTCAGTTCTTAAGGGTTTCGCGGCTGTAAGAACTCGAAGCAATAAACTACATAAAAAATGTTCCACTGCGACACATACAAGTTTAAATCTTCCTATACAGTTTTCTGACAAAGGAATGAACGCCATCAGAATAAGAGCAAAATAAGGAACGCAAGGAAATTGCAAAAACTGTCACTTAACACTGAACGAAATTTGGATTCAATGCAAGAATTGCAATGTATTAATACGACTCATCAAAATTTAAAATTCGATTTCCCCGGAGCTTTCATGTCAAAGACATTGCACAGGTAGTGAGTCCACGATTTATTCACACAATCGAAGTACAATTTGCTCTTTGTTTATGTGCATTAGACCAATATTTATAAAAATGTTTCATCAGAGTATACGAAGCTGCATCTATAAACTAGATAAAAGTATCTAAAATTTAGAAATAGTAAATTATGATTATTATCAAACAAGTTTATAACACGACAGAAGACTTCAAACCACAAAATGTTGTTAAGTATTTTACTTAAACTCACAGCTTAGAAAAACTCATGTAAAATAAAAATTAAAAGTAATATGAGGATATATAATGATAACACACAAAGCTGTTCAACAAGAAGTTGTCGCTAACATTGATGGACAAGTATTTCAATTAAACTGTCTTTAAATCTGTTTCTGGAACTTCAGTCTACATAAAAACATTCGGCCCTAGATAATCTAGATAATAGTTTGTCATTCTTTTTCTACTGAATAAAACTGAATATTTTCGGCTGAATTTATCTTTCCAGTTTTAATGCTATTTAAACATTTGAAACTTCATAGCATTTTACATTTCATTTCATTTCTTACTGACAAAATTAAATGATGAAAATGACAATTAGCGAGCAGTAGAAAATCTGCATTTAGATTTATTATTGCAGGATAAATGTTAAGACGAAAAAATGCTTCTTAACTAAAAGATTTAGAGCAAAAATGTCTTTAATTAGTTGCTTATCATCCTCAGCAAGCTGTGATTCAAATTCCCTGCTCTGCAAGTGATTCTAATTCGTTCACAAGTCCGGAAACATGTATCCTCAGAGCTGTTTATATAAGGAAGGGAACGAAAATACATTGTAAGGGGTTAAGTCAGTCATGCGACTAAAAGCATTCTGTTTTCACTGTTCAACTGTTAAGCTGAAGAGAGCAGTGCATGTGCTGTTTTTTTGATTTACAAGTAGAGCTGTCTTTTTTGGTATTCTCGAAATACATTACTGTGTAAGGATTATGTTAATTTATCTAACAGTTATTTTGAGTTAACGTTACTGTCCTATCTTTTCTTAATTTCAAGCTTACAACTTCCGGGCAGAACGTATTTTTAGAATCGCGTTTGAATGCAAACGAGGAGAAGTATTTAACTCTGGAGTTCTACTTACTTCGTTAGAGAGAACCAGTGATTCTGACTAGCGCGAATCTTAATTTCTAGAATTCCACGTTGCAGGTACACATGGAAGAAGAAGAGGAAGAGGCTATGCCAGAAATAAGCCTACACCATCTGAAATCCGAAGATGTCGAAAGGACAGCGTTTATCATAAAGTCAAGCGTCTATGCCTTCTTGAGAATGCCGTTGGGTCTGAGCGACGTGCCGGCTACATTTCAAAAAGCCATGGATATATTTTTGGGTTAAAGTACAATAATTTACCTGGATGACGTAATAGTCACCAGCGAAACGATAGACAAACATATTAAACATTTGGAGGAAGTTATTCCCCAGCTTAATGAAACCGGTTTCAAAATAAACCCCAAGAAATGCAAGTTTGCTGTCAAGGAGTTGCGATACCTTGGGTACAAGATTTAGAGTAAGGGCATCGAGACCGACATTTCCAAGATATTAGCAATTAAAAGCTACCCTCTCCCAAACACGGCTAAGAAATTATCTTCATTTTTGGGCTTGTGTTCCTATTATAGGGTATTTATTAAGGACTTTGCGAAGATTGTCGAGCCTCTTTTGGTGCTTTAAAGAAAGAAAACCAGATTTCCTAGGACAGCCGAGGCGAACACAGCTTTTGAACAACTAAAAATGTCCTAATTAATGCCCCAGTCCTTAAATTCCCAGAAGGGGAACAAGATCTAGATATTGCTGCGGATGCATTCGATTACGCAGTTGGTGCGGTTCTTTCCCCAAAAGATCAGCCGATAGCTTTTTTTTCAAAAACTCTTAACTCAACTCAAAGGAACTATTCGGCAACAGAGCGAGAAACGCTCGCAGTTTTATTAGCGGTTCAGAAATTTCATGTTTACTTCGGAAGGTCTCCGATAACAGTATACACGGAACATGCGGCAGTCGGTCGCTTGTATTCGGGGAAAAATCTGTCGCCCCGCTTGATACGGTGGACATTAAAATTACAAGAAATTAATTTCATTATAAAATACATTCCTGGAAAAGAAAATTTAGTAGCCGATGCCCTTTCAAGAATTAAAATTGATGAGGAGGGGAATACAGTCAAGTGTGCTATGCTCACTTCAAAAATTATTGAGTCCCGTGTGTCTATCATTGAAGAATTAAGAAAGGATTCTGAAATCAAAGACATTTACGCATATTTTGAAGACCCCGAAAAGTTTGAACATGTAGACGTAATAGCTATTCGCAACAGGGCGGCGCTTTACGAATTAATTGATAAACTACTATTTTACACGAAATTAACAAATGAGAATCAGAAATACCGGCGAGTCCATGTTTAAATTCCAGCGAGTCTAAGTTTAAATATTTTAGAATAACTCCGTCACTGCCCGATGGCTGGACATCTTGGAATTCGAAAAACCTTACAGAGGGTTCGCGAAGCGGTTTATTTTCCGCAGTTGCAGAAGGCAGTTACGGCAAGTCGTGCCATTTGTGTCAATTAGTAAATGATGTTAATTACAGCCCGGCCAGGTATTTAAAAAACACAAAGATCACTTTCCCAAATGAAATGGTTGGCATAGATTTGCTCGGACCCTACCCTAGAACAAAAATAAATAAAAACAGATACTTGTTAACGATAGTTGATCATTTTTCAAAATGGGTAGAAATAGTCCCTCTTAAACGAGCTTCAGGTAAAATAGTCGCAGATTCGTTTTCAAATAAGTATATTTTAAAATACGGGGGTCCCACTAAAAGTAATATCAGTTAATGTAAAACAATTTTTTAGCACTATATTTAAAAATCTTTGCATAGGACTTGGCGTACGCCATCTAAAACTGCTACCATACAGACGGCAATCGAATACGCGTAAATAAGAATATTGTAAAAACTATTAGGGGATACGTTAAGAATTACCACGACCGCTGGGACAGCTGTGTCAATGAGTTAGGTTTTTCCTTGAGAAGAGCAAAGCACGATACTACACAAAAAACCCCCGCGGAGTATTTTTAGGAAGAAAGATTTTAACGCCTTTAGACAAGCTGTTCTTTGTATAGCAAAGGCAAGAAGAATTCAAGTTAAAAGACATACAGAGAAATATCGATGAAGCAATTAAAAACTCGGATGTAGCAAGGCAGAAACAGAAGTTCTATTACGATAGAAATAGAAGGCACATTGAATATACAGTGGGGCAGAAAGTATTGAAAGTAAAACATTCATTATCATCCGCATCCGAAAACAGGGTTGCCAAGTTTGAGCCTAGGTTTGAAGGGCCGTATATAGTGGAAATAATAAAAGAAGCCACTTTTTTATTTAAAGCCCGAAAATGGCCAATAAGTGGTTGCAAATATTGATCAGATTAAACCTTATTACAGTCGTAATGATTTTCAATTTTTACAGGATTTATTTCAGGATCCTGGAAGTGAACAAAGAATTCCGCCAGGTCAGAAGCCGAGCTGGAGTCCCCCAACGGCAAAAAAGAAGCAGACAGAGAAACCGGAACAATCGTCGGTCAAGCAGATTCAGCCAGGCAAATGTCCAGGCTCAGCGAAACGGAGAAAAATAAGGCCTACGGACGAACACGCCACAGCATAGAATTCAAGAAAAACACCAGTACCGGCGGCGAAGAGGACGAGGGCTGCTTAGGAGGTTCGATTGAAACAACAAATTCAACGACGTGCGGAATCAACGAAGCGCAAGCTACGTTTTCCCGCGGCAACGACCACTAGGGAGTAGTTAGTAGTAGTAGTAGATGGGAGAATGACGAAGAATAAAAGACCAGCCGATACAGCCGTGCCAGACCAACAAAAAAGAAGGTCGAAACGCAAGTGGAAAGACCCAAAAGGACGAATGGCCCCGCCAAAACTCAAGAGGAAACTTCAATTTCAAAACCCGCAGCCGTCCCGTAAAAACACTAGGTTCGTCGACAAAGGGCAAAAGAGGAAAAGGAATGACGGAAACGCCACGGATCATTGAAGTCGGAGAAGAAGGCTGGAAGTATTAAAATACCCAACGTTTGAGCAATTCTGTTTCATCAGGATGGAGGAATACAGAAAGAGAAAAGATAAGGGAAAATTTCCTTGTTTGCTTATTTTACATTGAAAACCAAGTTATATCATGCAGTTGTGAGTTGCTAAATATTGTTGAAAGAGGAAAAGTTTTAGTTCGCAAATAGCGAGAACTTATTTGTAAATAGCTTTTTAAACAAAAAGATTTTTGTGTTCGTAATTTGGCGAGAATCTAGTAGTAAATATTTCTGTTAAGAACTCGCAAGTTGCGAGAATTCAATTGTGAATATCTTTTAGTCGGAAAGATTTCTTTGAATAAGTGAAATTTGCTAACATAAAGTTAAGATTTCGTGAGATGATGGTAAATTGTAATTACGCAACTATGACTTTTGATGTAAAGTGACTTTAAAATGTAATGGGTAAATATCTGAATTTTTTTATGTTCAAAGTAGAAATGTTAAATGTTAGGGTTAAAGTGTCTTAAATTTAAACTTGTACAAAAGATAAACTTTGGCGGAAGTGCAAGTGAATTTGCGAAACAAGTGAATGTTTTAATATATGTGTGTTTAATGTTAGGCTCTCCAGCCAACATTTTAAAGTTAAATTTAAGCTATCTCTTAGTACATTAGGAAAGCGTTTGTGCATAGGGAGTCTTTTGAGGTCTAGTATGCCAAATTTAACAAATGTTAGACAATGATTAGCGGTAGTTTTCGTTCGCGGAAAAATAACATGTGTACCCTAAATACATTCCGAACAATTTCTGGAGAGCATTCGGGGAAGAAAAGTTTAAGTATGAATGAAAGTTGTATGAGGCTAAATGCTACCAGTAAAGGGGTAATTGTAATGAAGATGGACATTTTTGTGTAAAGTACTAATACTCTTTCCTTCCAGATAAATTGGAAGAACCAAGAATAAATAGCGGAATTAAACGCAAGAAGAAGCAGATGGTTGTTTATTTTAAGTGAAAAGTTGTAAAATGTTGTCAAATTTCTGGTTTTAGTCTAGCTTTAGATTTGCTGTAAAGTTAGCCATAAGCACAAAAGGGTACTTACGTATTAACGCAACCAGGCCAAAATTCGCATAAATCGCCAAATTTGACGACCCTACTTACGGCAACCCTACGTGTGATACGTAGTTTTGTAAAAAGAATTTATTTGTAAAAAGAAAAAATAACACTGGGCGTGTACTACACAGCAATGGGTTTTCGGCGGAATTTGCCGAGAAAAGAAAGAGACGTTTTGGTTACTGTACCTAACAGAAGCGCCGTTACCCTCATGGAAAAAATTTGCGAAAATATCAAGGAAGGAAGCATCATTTATTCGAATTGCTGGAAAGGATACAATACAAGTGAGTTCGAAAATGCTGGATTTCTGCATGGAACTGTTAATCACAAATATAACTTTGTGGATCCCAACACGGGCGTTCACACACAACATGTAGAGCGCATGTGGGGCTCAGCCAAATGGCGCAACAAAAAACAGAGAGGAACAGCCCGTCATCATCTTGATTCATACCTTATCGAATTTATATGGCTCCAAGCTCAAGCTGTTAATGGCGAAGACGGTTTTCAATCAGTGTTAAAAGCAACAGCCAAAAGATTTCCGCCGAAAAAATAATTCTGCAACTTGTTCAAATTCGAAACCGGAAGGGTTTAATTGCTATTTTATATTTTAAAACAAAATAATATAAAAAACTGTATTAAAAATTATCTGTAATTAATAAATGTACATTTTCTTTCTATTCATACTTTTTTACTCAAACTTACAAATCGCGCCAACCTGGTTGCGATAATACGTAAGTACCCACAAAAGTTTAAAATGAAAACTAGTTAATGCAAAGAGTTAGAATTGTTACATTTTACCTTAGGAAGTTTTTCGACTTTAAAAGTCTTAAACAAGGTCGTTGTGAGACCTTATTTTGTGATTATTTAAAGTTTGGTCGGGAACACTGTAAGGATTGTGTTAATTTACCTAACAGTTATTTTGAGTTAAAGTTACTGTCCTATCGTTTCTTAATTTCAAGCTTACAACTTTCGGCCAGAACATATTTTTAGAATCGCGTTTGAATGCAAATGAGGAGAAGTATTTAACTGTGAAGTTCTACTGACTTCGTTAGAGAGAACTAGTGATTCTGACTAGCGCGCGTCCGCCTTCTTAGGCTACTTTCTCTTAGCCTATTATTACGCTCGGCCGTACTTTAGGCCCTTGATAGCTTTGCCGTTATTTAGCGTTAAAGGGGCAACTCTTAGAATTTTGAGAGCTTCGGTTACATATTTTTAGTTAAGATTAGTTAAGTTTTAGTTCTGAGTTTGCTAAGTTCAAGCCCGAGTGGAGGCTTTATTGTAAAACCTCAAGAAGGAGTTCTCTTAAACTTTTTTGGAATAATAAAGGGTAATTTCACCCTTCGTACGTTTTGTTCTCTGTCTGACGAACTCAGCGATTATTCGCTTATCAGTTCTTAAGATTCTTCAACTTTAACTGTAACTTAAAAGTATACAGGTTAGAATCTTATAACTGTATTACAAATACACTAATGTACCCATTTGGAAATAGACACATGAAAATAAACTACTACATAGACATATGTAAACAAAATAATTACTGTACAGTTTTATACAATACAGTTCATTAGCTAACCACTAAATATTGTGTACTTTTGCAATACCAAAACCCTGGTGCACCAGTACAAGTATATACCTATTAAAAAAAGGACAGTTCTGTATCTCCCGTTCTACTGCGCCGATTAACGAAATTCAAATTGCACTTTTCTTGTCTCGAAAGTGCGACTTAGGATATGTATTAGATTTATATATAGCATTATTCTCACATAGGTATTTTGATACAAAATCAGACTTTTTCTGAAATAACATATATTTTTTTTCCATATTTCTATTCTACGACTCAAATTACGCCTAGATATTAAATTTTGAAATTTTATTGGGAAATTTATGAAGAAATTTAAAAATTTAGCTAAGCCCATTTTTTTTCAGTTTGCGCCAAGAATAATTCACTTGGCGAACTTCTTAATTTATAGTAACCTATTTACTTTCCTTTTTTTTTTTTTCATTGATGCACGAGAGGAAAAAAGGTCCTTCGTTCATTCTTTCAAATAATTTTAACAAAGTGGGTAAACCACATTTTCGTTATTATCGCTTATATTAAATACGCCAAATTTCAAAACGCGCCAAAATGTAAATTTACGCATATCTTAGAAAATTTTGAATAAAAAACTCTAATTTTTTGCAGATATCTTTGGAAATATGTCTACTTAAAAAAAAAAAAAAAAAAAAAAAAAAAAAAAATTAAATGATAAAAAATGTGGGAATTATATTTGGATTAAGCCTAAACTTTGAATTCTGAAAGAAGGAATGAAGTAAGTTAAATAAAAAAGAGATATTAATAAATGCATATCAAATTCAATTAACATTGAGGAGCTAAAATTTTGCGAGCTATTTTTTTTAAAAACTACTCGTGCGACTTTTACGCAACCTGCAGTTTGGCATATTGAGTCGTAGAATCGACATATGGAAAAAAACTGGCATGTCATTTCAGATAAAGTCCGATTTTGTGTCAAAATACCTACATTAGAATAATGCTATATATAAATTTAATACACATTCTAAGTCGCTCTTTCGAGACGTGAAAACGCAAGCTGATTTTTGTCAATCGGCACAGTAGAACAACCCCCCCCTTTTTTTTTTCTGCAGTGTACATGTATTAATACAGTTGTGCAGAATTTACATTCGAAAGACAGAACGCAACTTGAAAAGATGCCTAATGTGCTGATATTCTAATGTCTTAGGGGGGAGGGGGAAATGCGCATTGAATATTTTTCAAGTTTATGGCTCTTCTTTTTTTTCTTTCCTCCGGCAACGTGGCGGTTGGTCCACTCCCTTTGACAGTTCTGGATTGCTGCTGCGACAGGGTGCTGTCTAGTTATTTGGTCGACTAAAGATTCCAAGAGGTATTTCAGTGCAATTCCGAATACGTCTAAGCGCGTTATGTGTTGTAGCAGATGTTATTCGCTTATACATGCTTGTTTTCAGGATGGAATGCTGAGATGATCGGCACTTGTTTCTGGACTGTCAAAAGTGTAATGGAACTCCAACACCTCCACATATGCGCTGCACACTGCTCCGGAGGCCAGGCTGTGCGCAATGGGAAGACACTATGACACATTCGAGCTTTTTGATAGTAATAAAGAAGATTTATCCCTGATTTTATCAGTTGTGAATTCGATTGATGCAACCATCTAGTTCACTTTTGAAACTGAATCTGACTTCCTTTCCTTAATATTCTAATTATCCGCAGTGAAACCGATTTCAGCACCATTTTTTATCGCAAACCAATTTTTCTTTGTTTGCCTCTCCATGCAAAATCATGTCACCCTGCTAAGCAAAAAATCGCTTCTTTTTTCTTCTACGTGCATCGTTTATCAAAGTTTGTTCTTTAGAATCTTTACTTTCTAATGACCTCAATTATTTAAAATCGGTTGCCTCTGACAGAGAATTTTATTCAAAGATAAAGCTTATAAAAATTTTCCGTTTTGTCATTAAAGGAGACATTCCGCTATTAGAAACAGTATTAATAACCTTGTAGTCATTTCATTTCACCTTTCAGTCAGTTACAAAAATTGCACAGATTCTCTAGAAGTTCAATTTTTATGTCATTTTCTAACTTATCAATAAAATTTGTTTTATCTCCGACTTTAACTCTTGACGGATTCATAACATATCTTGTCAGTTTGTCTTGAAGCATAAATGATCAAAAGAAAAAAGCGCTGAAATTTCGTTTCAAGGACCATGAATCCTGTGTTCAAAAAGGAGAAATCAAACAAATCTTCGATAGCTAAACACAGTTGGAAATGTAATCACAATTTTGACTTCTGCGATAATTATCCGTAAAGTTTCTTCAGCTGATGAATGATTTCCTTGAAGCTTTTCAGAATCACAAAAATTCATTTTTCTTAGTTAATGGCATTAATTCTAATCCAATCATTCCTAGTGCTTTTAGAATTCTAATAGTTTAAGTTCCCGCGTTTTATTTACTACTTTCCTCAACAGATAGTGCTAGATCCGCGCTCGCTTTTTGCTTCACTCATTATTTCCGTCGCCCCTCTTATTCTGCAGATTTTCTTTTCTTTTTTTTTTTTTTTCTTTTTTTCTTTCTTTCTTTCTTTTTTTTTTTTTTTTGAAGAAGAAGAAGAGGAACTTGTGTCTGATCGCTGCTGAAGTCGATAGAGCAACGATTCTCAACCGGTGGTACGCAAGAGAAAACTAAGTAGTACGCAAGAGAAAATTAGGTGTTACGCCACGAAACAAAGTATTTTTAACTATTCAATTCAAAAATCTCGTGAAGAAAAAGATCAATTGACAGAAATTTTCTGTTATCGAAATCTAACTGAAGATTTCAAAAATAACACATTTGTTAACTTTAGGCTGAACTGAAGAAAATAATTTAAAGGCATTTCAAATAAAGCTATTAAATTTTTTATTCTCTATTTGACAACCTATTTGTGTAAACAAGGATTTTCTTCCATGTTATATTTGAAATAAATAAATAAAGAGAGAAAGAACAAAATTAAAAGTGGATCCTAATTTACGGTTAAAGTTAAGTGAAGTATGACCAGAAGTAAAGAAATTGATCTTTCTTAAACAGACCCAAACATCACAATAAATTTTAGAATTAAAGTATTCTAGCTTAAATTTTGATAATTAAAATGGTAACCAATTCTTAATCCAATATTTTTATGTGTCCATATTTAATACAAATAGCTAACAGGTTGCACAAATGCAAAATGTATTTTTTTAAATATTTCTATTCAGAAATTGAAAAATAATCATTGTAAAATGTGGTGGTGGTACTAAAGTTTTTCAGTTTTTGCTTAGATGGTTCGCGTTAGTCAAAAGGTTGAGAACCGCTGCAATAGAGTATTATTCAAAATCTATGCCAAAATAAATTTGCCATTTTGTCTGATTTTAAATTTCTCATGCTATCTTTATTGTCGTCACTAAGAAGAAAAAAGTTACAAGATTTGATTGTAAAGGTATAAGAATATTAAAAAATTCTAAAAAGTACTAGTACTAGCAGTGTCGCTTTGGTCGGAGCTGTCACATGTTATTACATTATATTGCTAACGTATATACACATCATTAAAACAGAGTTAACATAAATAATTGGGATTCATGACTCGAAAATTCGACTATTTAGAAAGTTTATCTTGCAGTAGTTCAAGATTATTACGGCTACTACTAGACGTAACAAAATTTAGAAGTTCTTAAGTCATAGAGTCATTAAATTGTTCTGAAGCAGGAAGCATGAAAAATGAACAATGCCCTCACCAGGACTCGAGCCTGGACCTCTCGAATACGCGCCGAGTGTGCTTCCGTTATACTTCGAAAGCATGTTGGAGGGAGAGAGAGTCCTGGAATATACCAAAGTTGCAACTGAAGCATACCAATGGCTGGTGATCGAAGTTAGCAGTTACCAAGAACGAAAATTTCTTAACACGAAAGAGCGCATGAAAAGCAGAATTTTCTTGCACAGACGGATTTAAAACAGCAAATCACATTTGCTAAATGTCATGCGTTTGAATTTTAAAGTCAATAAACATGAAAAGCAAGCCCATATTCCATGTTTATCGAAAAAGCTTAATAAAAATGTGGTTAAAGGGGGAAAAAGAATTCTCAATGAATAGCGCAGATAACGAGTGTTCCTTCATACAAAATAGTGGCAAACGTTTTTGTATTAAAAGAAAGCTGTTTTTGACTGCGGGCCAAATGAAATAATTTCTTTCGTCTCATGGCCAATCGTCTTTTGCTTAATTTAGAACCATGCAATGTAAATGACGATTATGCTTTGCAGACAGATTTAATGCAGCAATCTTGACGTATAAAAGAAAGACGATTGTAGTCTTTTAAAAGGAAATAAATAATGGACACAGGAGGAAAACCTACCTATGCCGCCTGAAAATTCTTTAGCACCGCATTCAATTATTTTTCTAAGTAATGCTTCGGAGAAATATGTAGCTGAAAATTCCGTATAAATTCTAATACTCAGTTTTCTCAGCTAATGCTTCATTCGTTCCATTCCATTTTAGAAATATACTTATTGTTAATTTGAAATACTAAAGAAATTTCTCAGCTTTCTTGCATTATTCTTTAATAGATCTCTTTCCGCTCTTAAATTTGCAATGAATGGATAAAATATTAAATACTAAAAAGCATTTTGGACTCCAACCATGTTCTTAAAATAATTTCCATTAAACACTTTTGTTGTTATAATTATAATCAATTTAGCAAATGTCTTTCTGCTGTTCGTGCTGCACAGCCGGATGAGCAGCACAATTCTTGCCATATCCAAGCGACTAGAGAAAGTAGCTATACCAGCCATAATTTCGTGCCCTTGAACATAATTCGGAGAACGATGACTATTTCATTTCTTAAACATGGTTGATTGTTTAACTAATTACTGCAAAATATGTGAGGAATATTTGCTTTAGAAGGTAAGTTTGCATGAAGGGTTTTTCAAAGAGAAATCAGCTGCTCGTATTCACGTTACTCACGGGAAAATTTCAAGTAGTCGGCATCATCATTTTCTCAGCCAGAACCTCAACACTGTTTAACTTAATCAAACCGGAGTTGAGCTGTCAACACTTTACGGTGTCAGCCACTCATGCACCGCGATTAAAAGCTAAACTGAAATCGTTGTGCAGCCGAATTTAGAATACGTACCTTCTTTCCCTTAAGAATTAGAATAAAAAAATTACAGACAGGAAATTTCAAATTTAATATACTTTTAAAATATTTTGTGTTGATTACTGGAAATGTTAAAATGAATCCTAATTCATTTACGTTCGCATATTATTCTTTTGATGCAACTTGAGCTGGAAAACTCGAAAATTTGAGCTAAGTATAAACTAATCATACTTTTATTTGCTTTTCCGGAAGACTAGAATCTTTACGAAAGTCCTTAATAGATAGTTTTGTACTGTCAATTAATCAAGTGAAGATTGACTCTACTCTTATCCAACAAACTGCATTCTAATTACTCTTCTCTTCCGCACTGAAACCGTAGCAAATATAGCTTATTTCATAAATTTCTGGAAATTATTTTAGGGAGATAGATTTCAGTTTCAAGAGAGATTAACAAAAGTTTGTAAACTTTATAAAACCAGGTTAAGATTATCTAAGTAAATAAAGATTTTTATTGCTAGGCTTGAAGAACGAAACTTTGTGCATATGCTTAGGCGTCGTACGAATTTGCTGCTATTAATTAGCTGTTAATTCTGTTTAATAATTCGATCCCATATAACCCCAATGTATATCTCTGATTTAGTGATACTGTCTGTTTAAATATCAATCGCGCCTGTATCCTGAAAAATTATTGCTTACGTAAGGAGCGATTATGATTAAGCTCTTCTTCTTTCGTGGCTAATCAATGTTCGTTAAGGAATATCTTAATTAAAATGGTGAATATTAAGATAAAATGCCGCCTTGGATTGCATAGTTAAGAGTAATAAGAAGGCGGATTGCTAGTCTCAAACCAAGGTGTGGGTCGCAAACCAAGGGCTACTCCTGAATAAGGTTTGGCTATATGTATGTGTCTTCCCACTCCTTCTCGCGACTGTAATATCGGTTTACTGGGCAGCATTAACAATGGTAAGAAGGCTAAGTGACCGACAGATTCGACCCTTCTCGACAAATGCTTCCGAGCAAGTGTTACAAGGTATTTCTCCCGCCTTCTTAGCGTGCCATCGTGGTGTAATGGTCTGCACGCTGGGCGCGTATTTCAGAGGTCCATGGTTCGATTCCCGGTGAAGGTGTTGCTCATTTTATACATTTCCTTCTTCCAAAAAAATACCTAATGTCTCTACAGTGGCGCCCGAACTAAAAGGGTATAGGATGATGATTCTCCACACCCAGGTTTTGGCGACTGGCTTCCCTAAAAACCCCAATCGCCCTTTAATACGTACACGCCGGCATGATCAACCGGTGGCCCATGCTTGTCTGTACTCGGATTTAATTTTATCGTTGACCGTTTTGAATTTTTCATGTGACTGTACGAAATTCTTAAATTGCAAATACAGCTTTTTATCGTTTTCTAATTTTAGAAATTTCAATTTCATTGTTCCTCTAGAAACAAAAGAGTAAAACCCTAGATTTCCACTCAAAAAACAAAAGTGGGCGAGAAAAGCGCATTGCTTAAGTCGTTCAGAAGAACTTAACAAATAAACATTAAATCATTAAACATCCCTAAGAAATAGAATCTGATAATTTCGCAAAGCGACTGCAATGAAACGTTTTGCTTATAATCTTCCGAGATTTGAGGAAAGTGAAAGGAAATTCCGAGTGAAGGGAAATTCAACAAAGCTCCCGGAGAAGATTCGGTTCCAGAAGGTCAGCGAATTAAATTAAATTTGCAGGAAGTTCTTAACAGAAATCAGCGCAGTGATTTGCAGCCTTAGAAAAAAGGGCACTTAAGTTTATTGGGAGGGGGGGGAAAGAAAGAAAAAGAAAAAGGAAAACTTAACAGCTGAAGAGTCTTCCGAACGAAAGAAGATAAGCAGTCTTATGGCGGCAGAAAACCCAATATTTCTCATAGAGAGGCTCTACTTCTAGCGGCTGATAATCTAGAAGATCCGCTCATTAGTTCTGTGTCGTTTATCAGATATATGTTTCGGATTGTATCATAGGTCCCCCTCCCTCCTAGCCATTGCTGCAGAAATATTTCGTTTAAACGCTTAATCCATGCATCAGTTAAGGCACACTAATTCAAACTGCGTTAAGAAAACACAATTATAGGAATAATTATAATTCAACTAATAGCTGCCCAAATTCGATAATTAATATGTAAAACAAGTATACCGTATACGTTATACATCTCTCTCTCTCTCTCTCTATATATATATATATATTCTGGTACATTTGAGATTCGAGTTTTCGGTTTTATATGAATTTCAAAGTCTCGAATAAAAATTTGATGAAATCTTTTTACGGTTTTGATCTCAAATGAACGAGGAGAATGAAAAATATTAATCGACTCCTATGAAGCTTTAATTCGTTTTCCCATGATGAGTTCTGAATTGGAGTTTAAATAAAAGGAGATTAATTTTTATTTGAATTATAATTTGTATATTTTACCTTCCGCAATTTTATTTTTCGAGATTGTTCTACTATGAATTCTCTCTTCAGCTGAATTAGTTTTGATATTGTGTTAAACCTCTTATACACGGTTGCAATTACTAGTATTGCACGTTACTAGTTGAATCTCTTGATAGCAGTTTGTCTGCGTCGTTGCGCCATTAGGCTTGTCACGCCGGTGGTTAGGTTTGAGCCACTTACGAGCATTCTCTCTGTGTAGCCTTTGGCTAAACTAGACTTACATTACTTTAATTTAAATTCATTACTTTTTGAGTTACGCCATAAATGCCGGCTGTTTTTGTAAGCACAAGAAGTGTCTGCTGTTAAATTACTGATTAATAAAATGATCTTTTACACCCTTCTCATTTTCTGTCTTCTTACTGAGCGTAGTGATAGTTCCCTTAGCTTTCAGATTTAAGTCTCAAGTTCAGCTTATGCTTCCAAAGATGATGAGATTTTACATGTTTATAATTATGAACTGGATATATTAAAATTTAAATGTATTTTAAATTATATATAAAATAAATATTTAAATTTATTGCTTTTAAACAATGACTGAAATAGAAATAAGTTTATTGCTTTTAAATCGATTCAACAACAGATTCAAATATAAAACAATTTAATACATTTTTTAGTTTCAGAAGCGGCTGCATGTTTTAAGCTCATTCAACAGTCAAATTACTGTTGCAACGAGCATTTTACTGGTAGAAACAGATCTTTTAGAAGTATTTTTTTTTTCTTATAACCTTATTACTACTTCTTACAGTTTCAATCTTTTAAATTGCTTTTAAACTTATTTGGCACCATTTGATCCGTCTGGTTACACGGATCAAACGGTGCCGAATAATGATACTTAATGCTTATTTTTGGCTGAATCCAGAACAAATAAATCACATTAATTAGTTGCTTCATGAAATTTTATTATTTTTATGAAAGCAAAGATGTTTTAGGATTAGTGAATTTCAGATAGTTAAAATGATTTAACTGCATGTTGTTAGCTGCTAATTTAACAAATTTACAAATTATCAGAAAAAAAATTATCTAGCACATTATGAAAAATTTTTGAAAAATGTTTTCGAAAGCAGATGAAAAGCTTCATTGCTAAGCTTGCTATCATTTTGAATTTATTTTGATGACTACTTCATTTATTCTCTATTCCAGTTGGCCTTGATAATAAGCATTTTATTTTAATTCGAGTTGATGTTTCATGCATGCATCCCCTCCCAACACAAAAAGAAAAAAATCATGCGTGCTAAAGATGCTTACAAGGTCGGAACATAAATTGTTACCTGGAACTCCTTTATGCTCTTATGCTCATCGATCATTGTTATCAGTTTCACAATTTTACCGTAAGGTAATTTTGAATGAAGCCCAATACATCCTGCTGCAAATATTTAAATTTCTCCAGTTAATTAAAATGCGAATCAATGACACCATTTTCAATTTTAACAGTTCCGTGAAATGAAGTGTTACTGAATATATATGACTAGTCGGGAGGGGGGGGGAACAGTTTCAAAATTTCAGACTTCAGATTTCTGGAAGACGTTTGACGCAACGAACGATTTCTGGAAACGCATTAACGTTTCAAAAAGATAAACTATTAATTTTTTTTAAAAAATATGAAAACCATAAGATTAAAAAAAACTGAAATCTGATCTGGATATGCAGATTTCACATTAAACACCTGAAACAGTTTTGAGCTAACAGTTACGAAAGTCTTTCTAGTTTAAGAATTAGACTTTCAGAAATTAAAGATATAGAATAAAAAACCTCAAATGTGTTGATCAAAATAGCAAAGGAAAGCAGTAGGAAAAAAGTTGCTGTGATATTATTTCGTAGTACATTAATGCCATTGTGCAATAAAGAAACTGATAAAAAAAAGGTGATAAATTGTTTTTTTAATGAATTCAAGAGCGTTGTACATTCCTACAGCTATGATTAAAGGAACTGCTATGGAACTTGCCATCCGTTAGATCTTAATTCTTTTGTCGGTGACTGCACCGAACGTTGTTCTCCCGAACTTGACCCCTTTTTCCCATTTATGTTGTTGTTATGATTATATGTTTCAAAAACAATTCATGGACAAAAGCGCACTAGAAAAATAAAAAATTTCAATCTAAAAATTTCAGATTACATTCTAACACCTCAGACACTTTACATTAAAGTTTCAAAAAGTTAAAAAAATACAAAAAATTAAAATATCTTAAAGTTGTAAAATTGAAAAGAAATTGAAAGCTTATCTTGGTAGATTTTATTTTGAACATCTGAGTTAGTTTGAACAAGTTAAGCAGTTACAATAGGTTGTTAGCTTAAGATTTATTATTCCTCGAGAATTAAGACGCAGAACATAAAAATTTTACATTTAATATAAATTGTTCAAAATGGCAAAGCCAAATGCTACAACAAAAATTGTTCTTATATTACTTAATTACAAATCAAAACCTTTTGGAGACTTGCTCACTTGTTTAATAAAGAAAAACTTAATTAATCATGACGTAGCTGTGCATTTATTTGATTGGATCACCTGCACGCGAGACTTCCAGCACATATTTCGTGAAGCGGCAATACTTTCAGTTTTGCCGGATACCAAATCTGAGAAGGGAAAACAGTAAAAATTAGGAAGAGATATTCTTTGAAGCATTTTAAAAAGTACTTCCTTGTATTGACATAAAGAATAATCGGGTTTTTTCGATTTTGGAATAGTGTACAATAAAGGAAGGTAGTGAAGAGAATTGCCTACCAAGTGACTAAATGCACACCATAACGAGTGATTAGAATGTTCTGTTTGAGTTAATTATTTTTATGACTTCTCAATTATCATTACCTCAAACACGTATTCTGTTATAATTTTGAGGGTGGTAAAATTAAAAACACAAAAAATTTAATTGCATGTTTTATTTTAGTTATTCTTTAACAACTTTTATTCTCATACAACCTGTACAGTGTGCTAAATCTGACGATTAATATTTCTTCATGAAACCTTGAGAACTTCCCAAAATCTTCCGTAATATCTGAGCAGCTAATTGCTGACAAATCCCGATAGACCAGGGTTTACCTCTTTAGTCTCTTTTTCATGTTCTTGTCTGTAAATAACATTCATCATGGCTGCTCTTTTAAACTAATCTTTATGCTTGGTGTAAATGCATTTTTAGAGAGTCACAAATAAATCCTTTGTTTGGTCTGAAGTAAATTTACGCCGCTTAACATTTATGTATAGAATATCAAAAATAAAAAAATAAAGTAATGAAGTAATGATGTTTAGCCAAATTTTTTATAGGTTACAAATCAGAAAAGGACATTTTCAAGATTCCAGTTTTATACCTAGAAGAGACATTTTTTTAATCTACTGGAACAAAAATTTTGATTTGTCAGTCATGCAGCATCGATAATTAACCAGTTGAGCACATATTTTTCCAGAAAAAATAATTAAACAACAATACAAAAGTGAACTAGAAGCTACTGATTAAAATGAGAGAAGGTAAAAATTGATGAAAAAAACTGCTGTTTGTTCAAAATCCAAACAAAAAAATGTATCATAAAAGATATCTCATTAACAAGAAGGATAAATTTTTCTTAAATTACATTGCATGGATTTTATGTTTTCATGCACTGGCAACAGCTAGTTTAGAAGGCAAATAAAAAAAGTAATGCAGGCAAAGTAGCTACAACTTTCTGTTTTATCAAGACGCAAACTTTTCACTTAATGATGAATTTTCGTTTAATAAAGAAAATAATAATTACTTCTTTTCAAATACTAATAATTACTTATAAAAATTCAAATAAATGAGACATAAACAGCTTGGAAGTAAAATATTTGCCAATAAAAGAGTTCTTCAAACAAGTAAGCAGCTATGTATATTAAAGTAATTAAGAAAAATGAAGGAATATGCTCTCTGCTTCCACTAATTTACCGCATTGGAAAAAAAAATTTCAACGGGATATTAGAGGATTTTTTCTCAAATTTTAATTTAAGAATTTATTAAATTTATCCTGCAATATGTTTGAAGCAATCTAACATAAATGTGAAAATAAATAATTTTATAAAATAAACTAATAAAATAAACTAATAAAATAAACAAAAATATACATTTGCTTGAGATTTTATATTTTTAACTCAGAAGCTTCTAGATGTATGTGTGTGTGGTGGCGAGTGTCTCTTTTCTGTTGTCATATACTGTTATATTTAAATTAAAAATTAATTTAACAGACACAAAGTGCAAAACAGCTAACAACAGTACTTCATAAATTTTAATGCAGTTTGGTGTAAAGATTCTTCATGATATTGTGAATAAATGTAACAATACAAAATAAAAATTAATTTTAAATAGCTCTGATATACAAAACTGAGACCCGCTACTAGCCGACTGGTTAAAACCGGTGAATACTGTAGACCAGTTATTATGATTTAGATTACTATGACTCTATCCTTCCGTATTCCTCACTAAAATGCAAATAAGCTTTTAGTATGATATAAGATGAGGGATTTTAAATCTTAGTCAGAGAGTTTCTGCCACTCGCGCCATGCTACTGGAATTCCGCCAGGCTATTTGTAAAAATTATCATCTCACGATTGCTTTAAACTTACGCGCCGGTAAATTAATGACTTGATCTAGCTTGTAGCTTAGTTATTTGAATGAGTAGTTTTAGATTAATTTGTCAACATGTAAATTTACTTCATATTATTTTATTTCCAAAACCGGGCAAATCGCTACAAAGGCTACCTTGCATTAAAATCAATAATAGAAGAATCAAGATCTCAAAAGAAATCAAATTTCTTGGATTGAAAATTGACCAAAAGTTTTCTTGGATCCCACACCTCATGGAAATTCGGAAGAAGACCCAAACTATTTCTAGAGCCCTCGCAAGGATGCAAGGCACAACGTTGGGCCTCAAGTCGAGGATGCAAAACATTCTCTATAATACCGTGATCGAAAAAATAATCCTCTACGGGGCATCAGCATGGACTCACCCTATGACAGTGAAAAAGAAAAGACTCTTAGCTTCGATCCAACGCCCCTTCCTCTTACAAATAGCAAAAGCATACAGAACTACCTCAACGGCAGCTCTCTGTGTATTAACAGGAATCCCACCCCTCCACCTGAAAGCAAAAGAAGATGCAGACTTAGCCACGTTATTCCACTTCAAGAAAAACATAAATTTAGAAGATCAAAACCTGTGCCCCCTTGATTTTGAATAGCCACGAAATCCTTACCTAAGACACCCTGCAGTACATGCAAAACTCAGAATATCTACAAAAGAAGACACCCTCAGTGTACCTTCATTTCCAGTCGTGTACACAGATGGGTCAAAGTTAAACGAAGAAGTAGGATGCGCGTTCTTTGCACTCCTCTCAGAACAAGAAACAACAGAATGGAAAGGACACCTAAGGAGCAACAACAGCGTTTTCCAAGCTGAGCTTTCAGCCATAAAACACGCTATTCTATGGTCTCATCAAAAGCATCTAACATATGTTACCATCTACAGTGATAGCCAAGCGGCAATTAAAGCTGTCGATGATGCAAGAAACAAATCATCAATAGTGCAAGATATCTACGATTTATTATCACAGCGCAAGAGAACATCTATAAAAATAAAGTGGGTAAAAGCGCATGCTGGACAAGCCCAAAATGAAAGGGCAGATGCGCTTGCTAAAAATGCAGCTCAAGACCCATCTCTACCTCCAATCAATGTCCCATTCCCTAAATCGTATGTGAAACATATGTTGAAAAAAATTACATTAAAAAATGGCAAACTGAATGGGAAAATGCAGAAGTAGGTAGAAGGCTTTTCAACTTCTACAAGAAACCCACATATGATCCAATCTCTTATAACTTCTTCATCAACATATTCTTATCTGGACATGGTCCTTTCCCCACGTACTACTTTGCACGAAATTTGAGCGATTCAGACAAGTGCGTATGTGGGGAAAAGGGAGACCCAGAACACTATCTTTTCAAGTGCCAGCTCACAAAAAAGCTACACTGCAAAGGAAGGTCACAAATTACGCCTGAGTACATTAAATGCATGCTAACGATACCTCAATTACAACAAAAGGTTTCCTTGATTATGAAGAAACTTTTTGCATATAAAAGAGAAGACATATGTCAAGATGCTATCACATCTGTATAAATACCTCTTATTCTACAACTTGCAAAAATAATGCAAGATTTCAGAAATATTGCAAGTGTCTGAAACAGGCTAAATATGGTATAAATAGTTTTTTTTATAAAATAGCTACATTAAGAATTTGGACTGTATTAGTGTAATAATTAAATCATTAATTAAAAAATAATATAAATAATATACGACTCTATTAGATATATTAGTGTAAATGTAAGTATTATGTGATTTTCTAATGTATATTTTCTGTATTTATGATACATTAATTTACAAAAATAATAATGTAAGACTTCAGTGCTGATGCATTTGTGTGTAACAAGTTAAAAAAATGAAAGGAAATGTATTAATAAGAGAATTCGCCTTAGTAATTCAACTAAGTATGATAAAATGCACAAAAAAGAAAAAAAAATCTTTAATTAGCTCCTTAAAATGATGTTTATTTTAATTCGATGTAACTAGATATACTAATGTAAATATATTGTTTGTATGAAGTACAATGTACAATGAAAGTTTGTATGTATGTTCGAAGTAATTATGTTATTTCAATCTGCCATAATCCAACTTTTGTTAATAGGTTAATTTCTTTGCAATAATTGTATACTATGTCTTTGTAATTGTATATTCAATACGTAAGTCTAATATTAATGTAAAATTACTATGTAAATGTCTTGGTAGGCTAGCATCCGATGCGGGCCAACTAAAAGCCCAGCGGGGTACAGTAGTGCGGCGGAGCAACACCTGTAAAAGTCACTGACGAAGTTCTGGTGCTCCGTCCACTTTTCCCTGTCCCTGACTGTTATTGTTTAAATTACGTCACCACGAGTAGTGTTTTTTGTCTGTAGCACGAGTCGCGCGTTTTATAATAAAAGTTCAAGATGAAATGAAAAGGTTATGTAAAACCTTCTCATGTCGTCGTCATACTATTTCAGACATATAGATAACTAAGCTATAGTAGGGTCGTAGGGCTTTAAATTCAGAGTTCAGAGCGATACCAACCTTACAAGTGGTGGTTCAAACGGGAGTCAAACCCAGCGAACGAGCTAGTTGCGTAGTTTGTTTGTCAAGGATTTCCCTATATGTAATGTGAATACGGGGCAGTTTTCCTTTGAAAGTCCTTCCTCTCCCTAAGGATACATCCTTCATATACCGTGTAGATTCAAATAACCTAACCATAAATTTGAGAAAGACACCATACAAAACACTATGTAGCAGGTCTTAAGAGACAGGAACCTAGCAAGAAATATGTGGTAAGAGCACAGCCATACAATAGCATGAATCCTTAAATCATTGCCACTGGACTCATTTATTTAGTACCTCGAATCATATAAATCTTATCCGGCAGCACTTTACGTCAGTGATGACATTTTTTAAATGTATTTACGTCAATAAATCCCTTTCTTCCATAAGAAAGTATTTAACTCACGAAAGGATCTGAAGAAGGTTGGTATCTTTCAATAATCCTTCCTCTTAGTATTTTATAATTGCTGTATTGGGCTGTTGTCTTGAAGTCTAACTGGCCAATCCATCTACGAATATTCTCTTCTTAGAAACTCATATTTACGAAACATTATGTTATTAACATATAACTAAACATCTGCGAAACTTAAAAAAGAAACAATGCTGAGAGTTTTTCTGTCAGGAATCGGAAGTGTATTCACTGGTTTTATGCGGTGAAATTACTTGTGAACTTGTTACTATGTGGATAATTAATTTGGAAAAAATGTGGACAAATAATATGGAATTTTGCTTCTACTCTACTATAGAGCTTTCTTGAGCCTTAATTTGGCTTGGATCTAAATTAAAGAGATACATCCCGTTAATGGTTTTAATTCGGAAGAGTGCAGCGTACGCCTGCCCCTTGCTGAATATTGAAAAACCTATATGGAGTAGGGCGCTGTCAAGACTATAAGGCCTTGTGATTTGTGGATTGTTATTGCATATGCCAAGCAAATAGGGTATTGTTTTCGGTGAACATATACATTATTCTTTATCTGAAACAGTATTCACTCATTCTGACTCGTATGTTATATTATGGCTGTGTTCAATTTTAATATTTCTTGCTTTGGTTGTCGACGTCCCAAAGTATATTTTTTTTCTATTTTCCCAATCGATCCATTTACTAGCCCCTTGCTAAAGTCTATGTTGCTACGAAGCATTACATGCGCTCCTATTTCAACTACGATGACATTTTCTAAACCTTGCAGTTAATGAAAAATCATCCTCATTTATCTTTACAGTGTCCCTTGCTCGTTTAGTTAAGTACCACGGGCAGTCTCTTTCATCTATAGACTCTAATCTGATTTCGGATTATTCCATACTTAATAACATTGCATTATTGAACTCGTTACACATAATTTCAATGACAAACAAACACACCGTATTGTCAGGCATCGCTGAAAAATTATTTATAATTTGAATTGACCGTTTATTTTGGTTTAGGGTTTTTATTTTATTTGGTTTAACCAATGTAATAATTTAAGTTTTTTTTTTTTTTTTTTTTTTTTAAAGTTTAAAATTTCTAAAGGAAAGTAAAAATGTAAACAAGAATTTTAAACAACTATTTTTAACTACGATTAACAACGTATTAAACAACATAAATGATCTAATCTTAAAATATTGCTCTGATACACACACAAAAAAAGTATCACGTTTCCTTTTTTATTTTCTATTGTTTTATTTGTATCTGGCATCTGTTTTGTTATTTAAATTTGAGTTAATGAACGGCAAGCTTTTATCGTTTGAAAGCTGTTTACATTGTTTTCGCAATATCACAATGTCGTTGTTAGTTTATCGCTGTAGTTAAGCCCGAACTCACTCCCCAAATGAAAAAAGAGCCGGTCCTGCAGTCTACCTCTGAACTATCAATTCATCTATTGTAAGCAGGTTTTTATTATTTACTTTCGACAATAGCATCTGAGGGGCTTAGGTTTTGATTAGTCAGTGAAACCGGCGATAGGTTGCAACGCCATCTATTAATGCCGTTGTCAAATGCTCGTTATGAGTATTATTTGGTTTAACGTCGATAATAACGTAGTTTTTTTTTTTTTTTTTTTTTTTTTTTTTTTTTTTTTTTTTAGATTTTTTCCTTTGTATATGCCTAATAATCTACCTTGATGTCAGATTTCAAGTATCTAAGTCATTTAGAAGTGGTTAGGTTTTGATTAGTCAGTGAGTGATAAAAATTACACTTTTCAGACCTAATAATTCTATAATTATACGAGGTAGATTAATGAAATTTGGTAAAGGTGTTCAAGAGAGCTAGCTCTATTAGACACACAAAATTGGAAGTTTGTCTAATAGTTTTTGAGTAATGGGGAAGTCGAATGTAGCTCGAAATAGTTCGTGTAAGGTACACATGGCCGGTGTCTCGCTGTTTTCTTTTCCGTCTATTCCGACTTGAATATGAGTATTATTCTATATATGAGTTATATCTGAAACGCATAGCAACCACGTTTGCTTACAAACGCAATATAAGTCACAAAGATAATTCTGTAAAATATCATTGAATAATTCCCACTTTTTATACTACTTTAAATGTTTTAAATAGGTTTACAGTTCTGATTATTTGCGATCTTTTACCTATAAAGTGGTCACACTACTTATAACTTAAATCAGTGCGTTATTTCTACTTCTGCACTCCAAAGAAAGAGGAATAAGCACTGTATTTTCCTAATTGCAAATATCTATAGTATATAAAGTCCTTAGGTTTGTCGAAGTAGGAAACATTAAAAATGTGCAGTGCCCTCAACGGAATTCGAACTCCACACCTCCAGTTTTCTAGCCTAACGTGTTTCAAATTACACCACAAAGGCACGCAGTAAGGAAAGAGAAAATACCTCATAAGTTTACTTAAGTAAGCACATAATATGACATTATTATTTGCAACAATTACCAATAAATATTACACTAAGGAGGGTTTTTCATTTGAAAAGACTGTACAAGCGTCATGTTGGAAATGAACACGGTTATATTGTTTTATGTTTACCTTTTTGGAATGGCAACAAAAATTATATTGTTTACTTAGAATATTCTACCTAGCAATTGAGTTTAAAAAATGGTAATAAAGATGTGAGTCTGTTCTAACTACGTTTTCGTATTCATTGCGTAAAAATAAACACCGTAGTATTTTAAACTCGGGGAAGTGATTTTTATACGGGTTCTTCGGCGGTTGTTCACAATAGAAGCAAATAGTTTAGAGGAACTTATCTCCAGTAGTGGGGATAAACTCAAAGCAGGATTTGAGGCATTAAAAATAAAACATGAAAGGATTAATGCTCTAAATTCCACTCATTTAGGAGAACTTCTGAAGGATAAAAATGTGACCGAAGATAAGGTGGAAGAGGAAATGGCGAAATGCGGTGAGACGATATAAGATTTCTTAAAATTAAAGAAACAATTTTTACTGAAACAGTACTCTCAGATGTTGAAGCTATATCTCAGACTGGGTTCAAAACTCAGATAAAATTAAATCGGTAATTTTATCTGAGTTTTGAACGATAGAATTAACAAAATTTGATGGAGATTTAAGAAACTGGATTGGTTATTGGGGACAGTTTACTAAAATTCATAATGATCATTCTTTATCAGATGAAGATAAATTTGAATATTTGAGACTTAGTATGAAACCTGGGTCATCAGCACAAAAAATTAATCGAAGGTTTCCCACCGTCAAAGGAAAATTATGAGAAAGCTATAGAGCTTTTAAAATCCAGATATGGGAAGGAAGAATTTTTAATACAATTCTGTGTTCGTGAATTATTCTCTCTAGTTCTACTAAAAGGGAAAAATTTTCCAAATTCGCAACTCTATGACAAACTAGAAACACAGTTACGTGCTTTAGAATCTTTAGGCGTAACTAAAGAAAATATGCAGCGATGCTTTTCCCGTTAGTTGAGTCAGCTATTCTAGAAAACATTTTTAAGATCTGGGAAAGACACCCGGTAACTAAAAAGGCTTCGCTTAGAAATCCCGATGATTGTATATGCGAGTTATTGGAATTTTTAAAAATAGAAGAAGAAGGTGAGGAAAGATTAAAACTTATAAAACTTAGAAATGGTTCTTTTAATGACGAAAGAAAATTTCCTTTTAATAGCGAAACAAAAGGTACTTCAAGAATTAGCAGCAGAAATAAAAATATTCCTACAGCTGCTGCCTTAGTTTCAACAGAGAATTCTCGAATTAAAGAAAGAATTTGCATTTTTTGTGATAGAAAAGGTCATAATTCCCAAGAGAGCTGCTGATTCTTCAATTGGTGAACGTAATAAAATACTGAAGAAGAAAGGTGTCTGTTTTAAATGTTTAAGAACGGGTCATATAAGTTCAAAATGTCGAGTTTTTGTAAGATGTGCTTTATGTAAAGGTCAACATTTTTACTTCCTTGTAAAAAGGAAGTATTGTAATCGCGAAAAGTTTCAGGCAGCATATTTCAACGAAAATATCCCATTTTGACCTCTTTCAAATGCAATTTAACGATGTATTTCCATGATATCTGTACGTAAGGACAGAATAAAACACTCTTTTCCTCCAAAAAATTATAAAACTGCTTTAAAATGAATTCTGAAGAGAATTTTTCGTGGCGTATGTACGAAAGTATGTACGTACGTACGTATCTCGCATAACTCAAAAACGAGTAGCCTCAGAACGTTGAAATTTTGTATATAGGACTGCTATAACATGTAGATGTGCACCTCGCATTTTGGTTGCAATCGGCCGCACCAAACGTATATAAATATATCCACCATGTTACCCGGCTCAGTGATCTCAGTTGCTTTACTCTTATATGTTTGTAAATTGTACATTTTTCGCTTAAAAATGATTGAATTATGTTGTTCTTATCTTCCGGTTAAAGTTTTTATGCCTTTAGTAAATCTGTATGCAATATTTTTAGAATTATCAACAATTTTAGAATTGTTTAAGTGCCGCTAAGCCTAATAATGTTTTTGATGGCGGCCATTGCTCGTTTACATTTGAAACAGCAGGATAGCGGATTTGTTGCCAATCTAGAGAAACTTAGCTTCGCAACAACAAAGATAACGCCTTCATTTATTATTGGCAATTAAATCATGCTTAATCCTTTCTGAAATTTTTTCGAGGAAATAAGTGTTTAAGATTTACTTCGTAATTTTTAATATAGATATTGAGTTTTTATGTATTTTTGCCTTCTCGGGAAGTGAGAACTGAATTAATTGAATGAGAAATACTCAATCGTCTGTGAAAAATTGTTTCTTTTTTGTTTTGTTTGCTTAATTTCTTTTATACATCATTCTAGCTTTATTATAGTAGTTGAATAGAACATGTGGCAACGATTAGGTAATTCTTTAAATGATATAAATTTTGTGCATTCTGAGTTATAATATGAACGAAATATAATACTGTTAAGTAAACCTAGCGCCAGAGTGTCGCTATGGTAAACAAAGTGAATTTTAAAGAATGCATTTATTCTATTGTGGTTTATGCGCTGTCGGCGAAGTAGGTTTAATTCAATCTAATAAGTTTAAATGAAATGCAAGAAAAAATGCGTATAATTTAATATTCCGTACAAGGAAGTCATGTGGTGTACACAGCAGATTTTTTTATAATGTATTTTATTTTATTTTATGCAGATTTTTTGAGACCATAGGGTAAGGTAACTTTATCGCAAGTATTGTTCGGTGGTAAGAGGATTCCGTTCTCGATACATGATATATACAAAACTAAGTTATTAAGCCTTGATTCTAAATTTGTTTTTGAATTTGATGTTATTGTATCTGATCAAGTTTGTACTAGCGTACCAAGATTTAAAAATGAGAAGATTTAACATATCCTTAAAAGTAAAGGAATTGAGATAAGTGATTATATAAAAGATAATCATTATTCGGAAGATATCCAGGAATTATTAGGCGCAGACGCTTGGGCGAAAATTGTAACACCTGAGGTGGTTTCTGTTGAAAATTATTTAGTGGCTGTCAGAACCACTTTACGTTGGACACTCTTATTTAGTAGTTACGACCCAACGTCTATTTTTTCCTGTTTACTTATTTCAAAGAAATGCTCTATTGAAACAGCGACATTTTGGAAGTTAGAAACACTAGGCATTTCGGATCCTGTTGAAAGAATTACACAGGAGGAAAAAGATAAAGAAGTTATGAAATTTTTTTTAGAATACTACCAAACGAAATGAAGCTACAGGTCGTTATGTAGTACGTCTTCCATGGATTGATGGTTGCCCTTCCTTACAATCTAATCTTAAGGCTGCTGAAAAAAGACTCCAGAATACATGGAAGAAATTGAAGAAACTAGGCAAGTTTCAAGAATATGACGATGTAACTAAAGAGTGGTGGAAAATGGGAATAACTGAAATTGTACCGGAAACAAATGCAAATGATAGGACGCATTATTTACCACACAGAGCTGTTTTTAAAGAATGTAGTACTACAAAAATTAGGCCAGTATTTGATGCATCAAACAAAGATGAAAATGGATCTTCTCTGAACGATTGTCTGGAAGTTGGACCAAATTTAATAGATATACATAAGTCCGATAGTTTTAACTAATTTTATAATTTATGCAATCGCTTTATCTTCTGATATAGAAAAGGCATTCTACAAATTGAAATTGATCCAGCAGATAGAGATTTCTTACGCTTCTTGTGGTGGGAAAAAGGAAATATTGTTGAATTTAGGCATGGCAGAGTAGTTTTTGGTGTTTGCTGTTCTCCATTTCTTCTTTCAGCATGCCTAAATAATTTGTTAGAAAATCCATCTGAACATTTAAGCAAGATCGCAAAAAAGTTAAAAGGCACATTCTATATGGATAATTGTCTTACTGGTATATCTAAAGACGAAGAAATCGAATCACACATTAATGAAGCCACAGAACTGATGTCTACAGCTGGGTTCAACCTTATGGGTTGGAAAAGTAGTTTAGATCTGAATGAGAGTCCAGAAAATGTGCTCGGTCTTCAGGGTACCGCCCATCAGATGAATTGGGATGCCGAGTAGTATCTTGGTCTGAAGCTCCCACAAGACGAATCCTCCTTTCATGCATTCAGAAAGTTTTTGATCCTATAGGAGTTTCTTCACCAACTCTTCTTATTCCAAAGATTTTTCTGCAGAAGACTTGGAAATTAAAGTCTGACTGGGACGAGGAACTACCAGAAGATATTCAGAAAGAATTCAGTAAATGGTCCACAGAAAAATGTTTTTTGAATGACTACTGAATCCCACGAAGAATTTTCATTAATTAAACAAGCTCTTTACACGTCTTGTGTGATGCAAGTAAACTAGCTTATGGCGGACGTATATTTTTAAGAACGGAAGAACATGAAGAAGTTTACTTGAGTCTTGTCCTAGCAAAATCCCTACTTACCCCATTGAAAGAGATCACTTTACCGCGGTTGTAATTAATGGCCGCACTTCTGAGTGTAAGATTATATCAATTGGATATTACAAGTTTGAATTGTATAAACGCGAAGACTTATTTTTGGTCAGACTCTTCAGTGGTTTTAGCATGGCTAAAGAAGCAAAGTAATTGGTCTGTTTTTGTAGAAAACCGAGTTAAAGAGATTCAAGATTACAGCAAAGAAGGATGTTGGAAACATATATCAGATACTTAAACCCTGCTGATTTATTGTCCAGAGAATACTATCCATTGCAACTCCTAAAATTCCAATGGTGGACAGGACCTGAATTTCTGAAGAAACCTCCAGAAACTTGGCCTTCAAGTGATCGTGATTTTGATATGAAAGAAATTGATAAAGAATGACGCCGAACTGTCATTTCGGCGAAGAATTCAACGGTTGAAACTATTCTAGCTAAACTTGCCTCCAGATTTTCGAAATATTCTATGATTGTACGAACTATTGCTTGGATGTTAAGATTCCGACCCACTTATATGAAAAATGAAAATCGTTTGGCTAATATATCCGATGAAGAATTCGAAAAAGCCGAAAATCTTCATTTTTTCTTATACAAAAGGATGCTTTCGAAGAAGAACGAAAAAGTCTGATCTGAAAAATCTTCAGATTTTCGTTGATGAAAATGGAATTTTAAGAATGAAATCTCGAGTTTTAGATTCTTCAGATTTGCTGGAATATACATTCCCTATATTGCTACTTTCCAAAAATGTAATTGTAGAAAGAATGATCGAGCAATTACACTTAGAACATAAACATGCTGGAATACAAACACTTCTAATGATTTTGAGAGAAAGAGTTTGGATTATCAGAGTCAGAAAAACTGTACGTTCTGTGGTAACAAGATGTGCCACATGCCAGAGATATGCTGTTAAGGCCTTAGAGGTACCTCTTTCTCCTTTACCTGAAGACAGGACAAAAATGCTCAAAACTTTTCAAGTGACAGGAATCGATCTCGCTGGCCCAGTTTTCTTGAAGGGAATTTAGAGGCTTGGATAGTAATTTTTACGTGTGCAGTTTTTAGAGCTGTTCATCTTGAATTAAATACTTCTTTGAGCACAAACTTCTTTATAGATTACTCGGACAATGGTTCTAATTTCGCAGGTTTAAATAAAGCTATGAATAAATTGGATTGGGTGGTGGATTATTTAATTATGGCAAAGCACACTAGGGCTATCTGCCTAAGGGGTGGGATGCCTTCGTGGAGGACTTCCCAAGGGAAGCTGGCTCGTATATACGTTACACATGGGGGAAACCACGAAAACGCACATGCAGCCAGCCCGTCCGCGGGATTCGAACCTCGGATCGAACTACCAGTGTTCAGCAACTTTACCGCTCAGCCGCTTCAATTGGATTGGGCTGATATCGAAAGGAAGTGTGCATTAATGAAAATAAAATGGAAATTCAATCCTTCCACAGCGTCATGGTGGGGAGGATTTTGGGAGAGGTTAATAAGAATTTTAAAGGATCTCCTCCGAAAGAACTTGAGACGCAATGTGAAAGCCTAATGAACAACAGACCTTTGACTTACATGTCGGAGGAAGGTGATGATTTGTCACCGTTAAAACCTTCTATGTTCCTACAAAACTTAATTGGCAGTAATATGTATGATTTAAATGAAATTAATTCTATGAGCATTATAGAAAGATGGAAATATTTACAACGAGTTAGAGAAGGACTTAGAAATCGTTTTAAGAAGGAATATCTAGGCTTTCTCCGAAATATTGCAAAGGGTAAAAGAGGAATAATTAAAGTGAATGACATTGTTTTCATCGAAAATGATACCAAGAAACTAATAGACTGGATGTTAGGTCGAGTACTTGAACTGTTCCCAAGGAAAGATAATATCACGCGTCTTGTGAAGCTAAAAACTTCCTCTGGAGTTGTACTTAGGCCAGTTCAACGCCTCTTCCCTTTCGAACTAAACAATAATTCAGATAAACTCCCTTTCATGGGGAATGATGTAGGAGACAATCAAATTTATAAAATAAAACGAAACGATCAAAAAGTTCAATATACATCTATCAAAGAACAGGATATAAGTAATCCAAGATGTTTTAGAAAAACTCGTCTTGGCAGAGTAGTACATCCTCCATAAAAACTGGACTTATGAATTGAGAATTTGGAACTATATGAACTTTATTGATTTTTTAAATTTTAGTTTAGAACTTTAAGTTATATTGATGTTGCAAAATCCCCATTTTGCAAGGTGGGGAGAATGTTGGAAATGAATACGGTTATATCGTTTTATATTTACCTTTTTGGAATGGCAACAAAAAATATACTGTTTACTTAGAATAATCTATCTGGCAGTTGAGTTTAAAAAATGGTAATAAAGATGTGAGTCTGTTCTAACTACGTTTTCGTATTTATTGCGTAAAAATAAACACCGTAGTATTTTAAACCCGGCGAAGTGGATTTTTATTTTAGCAGGGCCATTTTGCCACACGTAATTTGTATGGTTCTTTCTCATAAAAAGTAAGCGTATAGCAGGTGAACATTTTTTTTTGCATATTTGTAAACCTTTCAACATTATATTTGAATAAATAAAAAAAATTAAAAATCTTGTAGTTCTAGTATTTAAACAGTGAGTGGATAAACATGATTTGTTAGAGGATGTAGAGAGTATAAGAAGAAAATATTTATATAACCAGGAAGGTTGCAGCTATCAAGCAAATAAGCGTCGTAAAAAGTCATGGCAACTCATAGAAACTGCTTAAAAGTGCAATAAATTAAAAAAAGTCGTTTCATTTTTTTGCCAGCTACGTATTTAATAAATGGGCCATTTCTAGCAAATAGTTTAAATATATGATTAAAACCAGGTCGAAACATATCATACCATTAGTCTGCGAAACATCACTGTCGCCATTTTTGTGAGAAAAATGTAGAGCATCATAACTTTTTAAGAAACTAAATGTAGGATGATAAAATTGTGCAAAGCAATGTGTACAATTTTAAAGCTATTTAAAGCAATATATGCAAGTCATCCTAAGTTAAAATGCCGGTTACACATCTTTCTCATTTATATATCTTTTCTGAACGGAACATTGAAAGGCGTGTTAACTGTGCTTTACTGTATTTTCTCTTTTAATATATTCAGTTTTCAGACGCATCGTAGTCTGAGACACAAAGTATTCTTCCGAAAGAAACGCAATTCACATAAATAAAATAAAATCCTGAAAAATTTATATTAATAAATATATTTAAAATGCTCAGTTCGAATGAATAAATAGAAAATTTTAAAACAATTGTCTGCAGAGACAATGCAACACAAACAATTAAAACAAAAGTCCAAAAATTTTAAAATTACCTAAAATAATAATTATGACCAAAAAAATTATAAAGAAAACTATTTGAGAAAAAAAAAAAATAAATAAATAAACGATGCCCCTTTTATTTAAACTACGCAGTTCGAATGAGTAAATAGAAATTTTTAAAACAGTTATTTGAAAGAAGGCATGCAACTTAAAACAATTAAAATGAAATTCGAAAAAGAAAAAAATTACTTAAAATAATAACAATTATAATTAAAAATATAATATAAAGAACATTATTCATTATTTGAAAAAAGGAACGATTGTCACTTTTTTTCCGCTCCCGGGAAAGGAAAATAGGTTGCCATATATTAAGAAGTTCACCAAGTGAACTATTCTTGGCGCAAACTGAAAAAAAGTGCCAACATAAATTTCGTACCAAATGTTATATTTATGCATAATATGAGTCGTAGAATCGAAATATGGAAAGAATTGGTATGTTATTTCAGAAAAAGTCCGATTTTGTGTCAAAATATCTATGTTAAAATAGACCTATATATAAATCTATATCCAAAGTCGCGCTTTCGAGACATGAAGGACGCAATTTGAATTTCGTCAATCGGCCCAGTAGAACGGGAGATACAGAACTGCTCATTTTTTTCTCGCAGTGTACATAGAAATTTTTCATAGTTAATTATGATTGAATAAGTGTCTACTCAAATAATTTGGATACATCCAAATTATATACGTGTAAAAATAAAGACTGAGTGATTTGTCGAAATTCAGTTTTGTTGCCGTCATCTGTATGCTTCATCATGGCTCTGGTTTCTGGTTAAGACCAGAGCCATGACGGACATCGAAATCTGTTAAAAGTTTACAGCGTTCGACTATGCTTCGAAATTATGACATATATCTATATATATATAAAGAAGAAAGTCCGTGTGTTTGGTTGTCGTCTAATAACTCAGTCACTACTATAGCTATAGTCAAGTTTCTACAATTCTTTTCTAGGTCCTGGAAAAGGTCGACGTCCACGTTTTTCCACAAAAAAGTAGCTGAAATCAGAGATATTAATTAAAAACCCGGAAAAACAATAATTTTCGCCTTCATTTTTCCGAGTGGCAACAGTCTCGCAAGCTGGAGATGAAAATCTACTTTATTTCGAAAGTTATTGCCACTGCTCGCTTTCAAATCCCAGAGTTTGTTAATAAACAATTTTTAAGTTTTACGATGAAATAAAAATAGTACTGCCAATATTAAATATATTATTTCCGATTTAAAAAATTCCTGGAAAGCCATTTCGGCTATTCCAATCTTCGCACGACGTTAGACAGCTGAAACATTAATTAAAAACTCTGAAAGTGCTAATTTTCGCCCTCATTTTTCCGAGTGGCAACAGTGTGAGTGGCCCTCATTTTTCCGAGTGGCGCTGGAGATAAAAATGCTTCATTTCGAAAAGTGTTGCTACTGCTCGCTTTCAAATCGTAGAGTCTGTTAATCAAAATTTGTAAATTTTACAAAATCTATCCATACAAAAGAAGAATATGTGTTTGTTTGTTAGGCATTATTGATTTTTGATCAATTATGATAACTTTTTTGCCTAAAATTGAATATAGGTGAAATATTGAATGGAAGGTTAGCTTTTACGACCTTAAAGAGTCTTTTACGATTTGAAAGACGAAACTCATTAAAAACTACATGCCATGGTTGCTAATATAATGAGAGAGAATTAGCTTATTTTTCTATCGAAAATTTTATGGGGGTTCCATATTGCATCAGATTGAAAAATGTATGACTACGAATCGTATTTTTTGCATTGTTATTAGAGGAGGATTACAGCGGTATCGTTCTCTGTGTTGTTAGGTGCATTACTCTCAATCTAACTTAACTGGCATCGTGTACTTCCGCTAGTGTATATATGGTAAGGTAAAATACGTAAATCAAAATTATATCTTAAATTAGCAATAGCCCCATACTTCCTCATTTTAATTTGTGTATACTCATCTCAAGCAGAACCCTAGAAGTTCTTTTTCTCTGTTATACAGCTATGACGCTGCTAGCTCTCGCCAAGTTAATACAATGAACCATCAATCTAACTTAGTAAAACTAAATGCCTAAATCTATTTTGAAGCTATCACCCAATCATTAAGGTACTTATAGATTATTATTACTTATATTTTTTTATTTTAAAATTTAAATATATAGCACAAATAAAATACCTACTTCGAATGCAGGTAATAATTCTAAAGATTCGATAACAAGTGAATGGGAGAATTGCATAGTTTTTGGGACTTTCTCCATGTGTAACAGAAATATGATCCTGTTTTCCCTAGAAATCTCTCCACGAAGACATGCCTCCTTCTTAGGCAGATAACCATCGTCTGCGTATTTCAATAACTGTAACTTAATTTATTTTTGCGAGTTAGCAATTTATTTTTAAAGGTTGATTTAACGATATTTATATCTTCCAAATTATGTTCAATTTAATTACATACTGATAAAAACCAGCTTCCAAATTCTGTGACATTATCTGCTGTCACTGATGACCTTTCACGCATTTTCATCTCTTTTTTGAATTCCTCGTAAAACTTTTGCTTTACTTTGTGCAGTGATAACCCTTGCCAGTGAAACTAATGATATAGTACTGTAGAGTAAACATATTAAAACAATTCTGAAAGTCTGAATGCGAATTGTTAAAAGAAAAGGATTTAATACAGGAAAAAAAAAAAAAAAAAACTTACCTACCATTTGGGAGACTTTGTTTTGAAAAATTTTACAGCATCATTTTTAGCTTTGTAAACAAGCTTAATCCTTTTTTTAGAAAAGGTCAGGCTAATCCACAACCCGGTTAATCGGAAGTTTACTGTATTTTGTTTCCGTATTTCCTCGAAATAAATACTTAGCATCTCTTCAAAGGCAAATATTTTGCAATCTGAGGAATAATTTTACTTTTACTACGGCGGATACGTGGCATAAGGGATATCCCGCCTATGCTGGGATGCTGCATTTTGGCAGAGTTGCCAGCTTAAATTGGTAGATACAATATGAGCTAGACTTTACTGTCAAACCTTATAAAATTAGGTTAGGTTATTCGATAAGGTCATGGCAAAGGACGAGAGTTATCCGCCTACGAGGAGAGATGCTGTTGATTTTTCCGTTAAATCCTATGTGATCTATCCGACTTCGAATCTAAAATTTTCTGAAGAACACAAAAACCTTGTCTAAAACTTAAAGGTTTATTCAACTGCAAAAATGATGAAAACTTAACATCATAAACGAAAACTTAACGTCTTAGGTGGAAACATTCAAAGTGCTTTAAAGTAACAGCTATGCCGACACGGTGAAGAACACTTTCTTTTAAAGACAAAATCCATCTAGCCCTTTCGGCATATATCTCTATTCGCTAGATTCAGACTTTAGCTCCTACGTGTTTTGGACTTAAACTGGAAATAGAACAGGACTGGATCAGGACCGGAACAGGACTGGAACCGGAACAAGACGGGAACCGGAACAGGACTGGATCCGGAACAAGACGGGAACCGGAATCTATCATCCCCTGGCTTCTCACCCGGGCAGGTCTACTCTGACTCGAACTAAAATGAGCTGCGCCGCTACCAAGGAAAGCACCTCCTTTTATTGACGGCGGTTGCCGTTACTACAGGCGATTATGCAAATATTTAACATCTTTCTACCTAAGGAAAAAAAAAAGTGAACTTTCACAACAAAGTAAAACAATTGTAAAGAGCCTTAATATGCCAGTCTGTCTGGAGAAGTTACAGTTCTACCGGATCGTGTTACAGGTCTCACAGATTTATCATCTACGTTGAGTTTAAGTTCAGACGACGAATCTTGTTTTTCATTCTGCAGCTTCACGGGTACATCATTTTGCGTTACTTCTAAAGGATACAGAGTTCGAACTGCTCTAAGCAAAATTCCATTTCGGGTCTTTACTCTTGCAAGCCGATTTATTCCATCAGGTCCTGGAAGTAGTTCTATGACACGACCAAGTTGCCAAAAAAGTCTTTTGTTACTACTACCGATCTAAACAATATCATCCAATTTAATAGTAACTTTCCTTTCAGCTCTTTTATGAGAAACCTTGAGAATTCCCAAATATTATTTACGAAATCTATTTTTAAATGCTTCTCGTACAGTTTGAATATACTGAAATCTTTTTTGTAAATTACTTGATTTAATACCGTATTTTATATCCCGCAAACTAGTAGTTCTAATTTCTTTTAAAAAGTCGGCAGGAGTTAAAGCTTTAAATTCAGAATCGGAAAGAATTAGTGTCAACGGTCGGTCATTAAGAATCGCTTCACAGTCACACAGTATCGTGTACATTTCTTCATAATTTAAACAAGCATGTTTAAGAACTTTTTAAGGACTTGCTTCATCATTCCGATAAGACGTTCCCACCAACCACCCCACCATGGAGCACCAGGGGGAATAAATTTCCATGTTATTCGCTCATTGGCTGCCTGCCGATTAATTCGTTCAAAATCTATTAATTTGAATGCATTTGAAGCTCCTACAAAATTAGTTCCATTATCACTGTACACAGTTGTGGGTTTACCTCTTCGCGACACGAACCGATGAAAAGCCTGAAGAAACACTTCTGTAGATAGAGAAGTCAGCAACTCCAAATGGATCGCTCTATAAACGGCGCATGTAAAAACACAAATCCATGCCTTTTCTTTGTTTCTCAACAATAAAGGACCACAAAGGTCTATGACTTGAAATACTGCTGAATCATTTACTCGCTCTATTGGCGGTTGGGCTGATATGTGGTCAACAGGTACAGCAGAATATCTCTTGCAAGTAATGCATTTACTCAAAACAGAACGCACAGTTCTTATGCCTTTAACTGATTCAGTTTCTTCTACACGAATGAAAACTACTGCCGCATACGCTGCTTGACTGGCGTCACAGAAAACATGTATTGAACACTGTTTTGGCTGATATCGTATCCACCTTGGAATTTTAATGTTTTTCAAAAGAAAAATGTCTTTTACCCATTTCAAAAATTTACTTTTAATTTCAGTGTTAACGTCTTCGTCCCATTTTACTTTTGTTTCCCATGTACGCTGTAATAACATCTTGGGTAATATAAGGACTGGACATGTTATACCGATGGGATCAAATACTTTATGGGCTATTGCCAAAATACTTCTTTTCGTGACTTTCTCGAAACAAAGATTTTGCTACATTCGCATCAGTTTCTGTTTCTAAACTACAGTCGGTATATTCCCAACCCCGTAATTCAAATTTTCGTTCTGCCATAACATCTGAAGATACTTTCATGAAGCGCTGTAATTCATCTTCACTTCCGACACTTGTTACACAGTTATCAATATAGAAACTATTCATTAATTTAACAATAATGTCGGAAGGATATTTTACATCTGCATCATTTTCTTCCAAAATTGAATTTAGGTGATATTTAAATAACAGCTTCAAGTAAAAATGGACTACTGGTTACACCAAATACGACCCGAATATGACGAAAATGCTTCAATACATCTTCACACTTTATCCAAAGAAATCGGAGGAAGTTTCTGTCACTAGAATTCAGGCCAATTTGTAGAAAGGCCTTACGAATATCAGAAATCACCCCTATTTTTTCTTGGCGAAATCTATTTAAGATTGTAGGAATAAATGCAATAGGGTTTAATCCTTTTTCAAGACAATCGTTGAGACTCGGAGAACCCTTTGCTTTAGACGAAGCGTCAAATACTGGCCGTAACTTCGTAGTACTATGTTCCTTAACAACATGTCTATGTGGCAAATAATGATGGGGTAAATCTAATTCATTTACGGGTACTTCCTCTATTATACCCTCTTTGAGCCATTCTTGGATTATATTTTCATACTCTTGGCGAAGATTATCCAGTTCAAGTTGCCTAATCGTACCGTGCAACCTTTTAAGCGATAACTCAAAATTATCTGACAGGGGAGAGTGCCCTTCCAACCAAGGCAAAGACACTACAAAGCGGTTATCTTCTATTTTTACAGTATCAAGAAAATGTTGCCTGGTAGCCTCATACAATTCCAATTTACTCTTTTGTTCGGATGGGTCCGTAATACCAAGTGAGTCGAGGGCCCATAAATCAGAAATACAAGCTACTTTATTCAACATTGAAGTAACTAAGAATGTTGAACCTTCACTATTCAACTCCTCGGTTTTTCCCATAACCGCCATCCTAACTTTGTCTCAATAGCTACAAGACCGTTTGAAATTTGTTTACGATTTCCCGTTAATAATCATCCTGCAACATCGGCTCCTATTAAAATTTCTATAGGTCCTTCTAAACGATTTGTTAAACTTATTCCACAGTCAGCAAGCTCTTTAAGCCATATTCCTTGTCCAATAGAAGGTATATTATTACAAATAACAGGCTGACTTAACGTATCAAAATTACAGCTGTACGAGCCAGACGTATTAGATAAATGAATTTTGTAAACTTTATGTTCACACAAACTGGTCGTTGTACCACCAAATAATGCGTGGCTAAGGTATACCTATAACCCATATCTTGAGCTGTGCTTTGCAGAACATATGACCTTTGAGAACCAGTATCAATTATAGCTCGAGCCGAACGAGATTTTTTTTCTCCTTTAATTATTACTCTTATTGTTTGCAACAAAACTTTAGGAGACCTTGAAGAAATGTTGGCGAGTGTTTCAGCCTGATTTGGAGGCTGTTCCGTTGCCCTTGTCTCCCTCATTTGTGAATGGCCCTTACATAGAAAAATATGATGCCTTTTACCGCATGTAAAACAAACTGTTTTTAATCTACACCTCCTGACAGAATGTCCAGATTTCAGACACAGGTAACAACAGCATGTCCTTTGGACCAAAACTTCTCTTTCCGACAACGATAAGTTACGCGCTTGAAAACATTCCGCAAAACCACGATTTATAGTGGAACAAAATATGCAACCTTTTCTAGCTTCTTGAGAAGAAGTAAACAGTTCAGCTGCCGTAGGTGATTCGGGTTTAAAGATAAGTGAGGTTCTCTTATCTTTAAACCCGAATTTCCTTTCTTATTACCGTGAGCCAATCGATCGAAAACATTGAAAGATTTAGCTACTAAAGAAATTCTTTTCTCACTTTCAACTTCATCGCGCAAGAAACATAAAAGGCGCTCAAGGTCAGATTCCCTTTCTCTTAACTCGGCGTTTTCGCCGGTTAAACTTTCTGATCCTTTACGCGAAAACCTAAATCTCTCCCACGTTTTTAAGACTTCATTCGGCAATGCTGACTCTACCAATGGATATAATATCGCGCAATATTTGCCTCTATTTATTCGCAATATCTCCAAGGCTCTTAGATTAGATTTAAGTCATGTATAATTTCCGTAAAGAGTGTGTACTTTGTTTTTGAATAACAAGGGTTAACAAATCACGAATATAAATCTCCGTTAGTAATTCTTTGTTACCAAAACGCGTCTGCAATGCTTCAATTGCGTTCTTGTAACTATCGCCAGTTGGCGGAAAGCTTTTAACTATTTCCTCTGCGGGAGAATTCTTCTCCATAGCCTGTGCCAAATAAGCAAATTTATCATTATTATCTAATGTAGGATCTTTATCAATATTTTGGAATTGCCCACAGAATCCTAGCCATTTCTTCACGTTACCATCAAAGATAAGCAATTTAACCTTCGGAAAATGTAACATTTTATTCTGAACAAAGGACGGATCAATTAAAGTTACATTCAGGGTACCATAAGTGAGATCTTTTAGTTTACTTTCCATAAGTCTCCACCTATCAAAATATAATTCAGATTCATCCACTTCCTTAATAAGTAAAGTCTCATCTGTAATTTCTTTAAACATTAATTCTCGCATTTTCATTTCAGTATCAAGCAAAACTTTAGCTTTCTCGGCAATAACTTTTATTTTAATTAATTTTTTATCCTGATTAAATTTAGTTTCTTCATTGTCAAATTCATTACACGCTTTGCTAAATGATCTTCTGTATTGAGTTCGTGCTAACTTTAAGGCTTCCATGATTCAAAAATAAAAAAGTCGCTTACCTTGCAGACAATTTCCTGTCTCGGACGCCAAATGTTGATTTTTCCGTTAAATCCTATGTGATCTATCCGACTTCGAATCTAAAATTTTCTGAAGAACACAAAAACCTTGTCTAAAACTTAAAGGTTTATTCAACTGCAACTTCAAAAATGATGAAAACTTAACATCATAAACGAAAACGTAACATCTTAGGTGGAAACATTCAAAGTGCTTTAAAGTAACAGCTATGCCGGCGCGGTGAAGAACACTTTCTTTTAAAAGACAAAATCCATCTAGCCCTTTCGGCATATATCTCCATTCGCTGGATTCAGACTTCAGCTCCTACGTGTTTTGGACTTAAACGGCCGGACTGGAAATAGAACAGGACTGGAAATAGAACAGGACTGGATCAGGACCGGAACAGGACTGGAACCGGAACAAGAGGGGAACCGGAATCTATCATCCCGTGGCTTCTCCTCCGGGCAGGTCTACTCTGGCTCGAACTAAAATGAACTGCGCCGCTACCAAGGAAAACACCTCCTTTTATTGACGGCGGTTGCCGTTACTACAGGCGATTATGCAAATATTTAACAGATGCCTTCGTACAGGACTTTCTGAGAAAAACTGGCTTCTATTCACGTTACACCATGGAGGTAGGAAGTAAGATGGAGCTGCCCTAAACAAGTTTCTCCCGTTGCTCTGAAGCACCGGCGATCCCTACGTGGTGACCAAAACATTGGGTCATTTACCATTGAGTTCAACGGGATTTGACGCGTTCGAATGTAAATATTTTGTAATTAAGTCGTAGATATACATATAAATGTATATATTTTCTTTTTCTACAACACTTCAGAGTCCTAAGCATATGAAAACAACATATTTTTAAACAACATTTCATTCTGAACGGAATTAAATGCTATACTTTTCACAGGACAGTTTTCTCAAAATGGTTTAATTTGAATGAAATATTTTCGCAAGTTTTCGTTAATTACATTAGAATAAAAAATTAAGGTAATTCGATTTTATTCGGTTAAGGTAAAAAAATTAAGATCAAAGTTTATTGTATTATTAATATTAAAATTATGCATTATTTCTTTTCTATTTATAGAGCTTCTTCCTAAAATTCTTTCTTAAATATGACATGGTTTTTTGGCTTCTTTTAAATCGAAAAATGTAAGTCAATTTATAATTAATGCTCTATTCGGTTCATTTTAAATTAGAGAATTATTAGGAATTAGCGAAAAGGGAATAATTCTTTTAATTATACTTATCAGATTTTTTTTTTTTTTTTTTTTACCCTTCATTTCAACAATACATATTCCAAAACTCTTTATTACGTTCTTAAGTGCACATCTCATAGCATTTGCTTTACAATACCTTTTAGCAGATTGCTTTCCAATACAAACAATTCTTGCTTAAATAGTTTTATAACGTATTTGTAAACAGGATTTCAATTTATGTTTACAATTCAATATTAAGGTTATTATATATTTAGATAACATTTATAATCATTATAAATTAGATACATTTAATAATTAGATTTCTTCACAGTACTTTCACAGTTGTTTATAAGTGAATAAATTCTTCATTTCAAATACATTTATAAATAATTTAATGAATATTTATGTATTTTGTCAAAGCCAGATACATGCTTTTTGCAATAATATGCAACAATAATATATGGATGTGAAAAAAATTTGTTTTATTTAAAACATTTTGGCGTTTAGAAAATAAAATAAAAGTAGCGAATTCTCTATCAAGGGTATCGAAAGACGTATACAATTTTAAATGTACCGTAAGGTACTTTTCATTCTTTAAGCATAACATTTTTCTTAAAATCTATATTTTTGTAGTTCAACAGCTTAGAATTTTATAAAACAAATTCATAATCAAAATCGCGCTGTTGTTAGTTATCGAAAAATAACCAAGATGTGATTTTTGCGTAAATGTCACTAAACTATACAAATTGCTATTATCCATCACACTATGAATGTTTCTTTCATGAAAAAGTGTCCCTTTTTCGATTTGTATGGAACTGTCGTGTGTCGAAATACTATCAGAACCGTGTCAAGCGAGCTTCTGAATGTATACAAAGAACACACCATCTGGTGACCCAAGTTTCAAAGTAGTGTTTCACTTCTAGTGCCGACTTTCCCCTCCTTCCTTTCCTACCTCCATGCGTTACACATAGGGCAAACCACAAAAATTTACCATATATCTATTCGTTTCGCCTGCTTTTGAACCCAAAGCAGAATGAACTACCACCATTCAGCATTTTTAATTACTCGCGCGCTTGCTGGGCCCAGCGCTTATGTTCCTATCTGAAGTTTGTTATAAAATTCTTTGGCATTTAAAAATGGCAACATTTTTGATATTACATCAAATATTGCTCGCATCCGCCTACCACCGCAAACAATGAGAATAAATCTATCCTCAACTTTTCATATACACTGATTTGATAATCTTCACTAATAACAACAAAAAAAAAGCTACTTTAACATACTTTTTTTTTCTGGACAGTTTCTGTTAGGTATTGTAGATAAAACAATGTGCTTTTGTTTATCTGAACATAATTTAAGAATATAAAGTAATCTAATGACTTAAAAACATACTAATTAAATTATATCAATTTAAATCTATTCATCGCATGCAGATTTATTTTTGCTAATGAAGAATATTTTATTGATAAGTGTTTCAAATAGCGTAATTATAGGTTATGCTATTCGGAATGCGGTTGCACGTTTTATTACCACAAAACGCAATACCTTTTCAAACATTTTGTCACAATTATATACCGACAGACACATTCGATTTTTTTTCTACCTCATATTTTAAATTTCGCATAATCTTATTTTAAGAATGAAAAATATCTCTTCCGGTTTCCTATTCACTTCTCGCCACCCTTCTTCGAAGGATTTCAGTATTAACCCAATACGACATTTGTCCCTGACAATCAGCTTTCTCCACTCTAAGTCTTAATTCTTTAAAAGAAGTATAGCGATTACAATTTCCTCGCTTTCTATTTATAACTTAGTAGAGTAGTTCTAAATCTATAATAATCCGACTTCTCGGAATGAACACAATTTCATCGATAGCAGATGGATTAAGAACTGGACTGCTTTCCTTGTATCTACTAGCTTCCTGTTTTTCCTCAAGTTTTGGGTGCATCATCACCGCAGATTTTCCGGACGTTGTGAGGCACAATTACCAACCGCATATTACCAGTCCGCAGTCATAACATGATCCGTATTTAATTTCATTCAAAAGTTTTATTAAATTAAAATCGCACACTCGATTCCGCTTTAATATTATTTCGAATGGCAATATTACAAAAGTTTCCTGGGATATAATGACATGCTCATGATGCTTAATAACGTCTAAGGAAGTCCGTTTTTTTTTCCGTAACGGTCTAAGACTTGTTCGAAAGTGTTCGTCTACAGCGCCTGAACACATCGGCCATTTAATCCTTATATCACTTCAAAATATTGCTCAGGGTGCACAACAAGGGCGTAGACAAACATTATACGTGCGAAAAACGATGGGAAAATACACACACTTACATGACAGGACTGAACACATGGAATACAAGAACTTTTCCACCAAATGAGCTGGTAACACCGTAGGTACTGATTACATTTGTTGTGCCCTTTCAAGTAATAGTTCATTATAATACATACATGCAAGCAATAAATTACATTTATAAGTATTTAAATAACAATTATTCGTACATTGCTTCAAATTTAACATTTGCATTCCTTGACATAATTCCAAACATAATATCTGACGTATTTAAAACTTGTTCACTTATATTATCTCACATATTGTGTTTTGTTAATTAGATCTTATCGAACACAGTGTTTAAATAGATTGACAACATGCCTATTTTATTTTAGCTTAAAATTCTTATCAGTCTTATCGTTTTCTAATGTACGATAATTGCTCATACCATTAACCAGGTCATTTCATTGCTATTCTTTGTAGATGTAGGCGTTGTATATTTCGGTTATTCTTGGCATAATGCGTTTGCTCTTATTAAAAGAAAATCTATGATTTCTACTATGTTTTTGCCTGAAAACTTATCTCTTCGCATATATTTTAAATATTCATGAAATGCAAACGAGATCACTTCTCCTTCACAGACGTCAGGCACAGAAATGTTTCTTACGTATTGCCATCCTCTTACGCCGATACTGGATCCACGCTTTTGTTTCAGCTAGCATTCAGCCTTCCCTAACCACTATACCTTCTAGGGCGGCGTCTTAGGAAGATTGCAATTAATTCTTACTATTCCTGCATTGCTATTCTTAACTAGATATTACCGAAGACCGAAAATGCAGTTCCAAAAAACTCTTTTGAATAAATCCTGAGTTATACTACATCTTAAATTATTCTCATCAGTTATACCACTAAATAAAGTTAAAATATTAACTACTTTCTGCATATATCACATCCAAATTAAAAAGCGTCAAGCGATTTTTCAACTGATCGGAAGGACGTATACGAAAGTGGAAAGTTCCATTCATTTTAATCAATGTAATGTAATTAATGTAACTACACAATTATCCGAAAAGAAAGCCAGCATTATAAAAAAGGTGTAGTTTTAGTATTTATATATAAAAGAGTATAAAACTGATAAATATATTGAAAAGATTCGTGCTAGTGTGGGAAAACTAAGTAAATTTCGATGAATATTGAGTAAAAGTGTGAATAAAAAGTTTTCCAAGGCCTGGTTCGACAGAAATGGACTATTCAAGTCTATCACTGAGAAAGCCTAATTTTATTCAGCATCACAAAACAATTTTCAGAGAATGTTGGATTCAATAGAATAGTTTTGAAGAAATAAACCAAGAACACTGCGTACAATGAACAAGTTCATGATCTTAGCTATCATCGGTAAAAGTGTGTAACTCGTCATAATTCGGTGGATTTCCAGATATATCGAATTTAGTTTCGAAAACTGCCGTGTTGTGGAGAAAATAATAGTATCGACTGAGGTAAGACAAAAATTGTGGATATTTGTTAAACAGTTAATTTTTATTTCAAAATTTATACTTAATTTTCCCACACAGTCAGTTAGCTATTACAGAATGACTTTTTTTTGCTATTTTCTTAACCTTTTCCAGAGGGCTGAGACACATACGTCTTGTGCATTTTCTACTTAAAATGTAGTCTCAAGAAACTTCAGTAAATTATACAGATTTAAAATTTACTCTTTAATACGAAATATGACGCGTATAAGGCTCTGTTGATTTGTTTTTCCGCCTCTTTCTGTAAAAAAAGCTTATTAAATGGCCCTAATACATAATAAACTGGTCCCTATAGCCCTCGGGAAAAGGCCACAGTGAATGTGTCTTTTTTACGTTACACTGCAGATCGTTTCTCTCTTTTCATACTGATAAAATACAGAGAAAGATGATCAATATAAAAATTACTTCCAAGTTTTTTAAATGCAAAATGAATACAGCAAAATATTATGACGTAATAATAAATTCAGAAATAAAAATCTATAGTACGCGTATTTTATTTCATATGAATGATCATTGGCAATTATATTTTTGATGTTCTCCACGTATTCTTTTTTTGCTTCATTCTGCAACAGTTTTCAGTCTTCAGCATCACTTTGCAATATTTCATTGATGTGTTTGTTCTATTATTTTTCCTTCGCTATATGCATTCTAATTTTTACGTCAAACACAGACGTACAGATATCATCTTGCACTGATATTTAAAAGCAGAAGTTTCGTGAAACAAATACAAGTATGTAATCACATGCCGTCAGTGTTACAGCTATTTTGAGATAATGAAAACATTTCCAAACAAAAGAAGCTGGAAAAAAAATCAAAGTAGAGGAAAAGGAAATTAAATAAAAATCTGAAATCTCCGTGATTACAGTGCTCAAAAAGTTTACTAAAGTTTCAAAAAGTTTAAAAAAATAAAAATTATCAAACTCATAAAATTAAAAAAATTGCCACTTGATTTTCGAATGTAAATTCCAGCCTATTAATTTAATAATTCATCTTCCAGTAATTAAAATTATAAAAGACAAAATAATACATTAAAAACGAGCTCTTTAAAACAGTAATGCCAGACCGTAGAAAAAATAACCGCCTCTGATACAACCCATCATAAATTAAAGCAACATGGAGTCTTGTGCAGTTTATTTAATAAAGGAGAGGCTTAATTATTTATAACAAGAGTTTTTAATTACTTCCCTGGATTGTTCACACATGCAGTTTCCGGTAATTATTTCTCTTAAGTAAAATGGTAGCCAGGATGTAAAATCTGGAAACTAAAAAATTGGAAAAAGCTTTTTACGGCGGTGTTTAATATACGACAGTATTATTTGAATGATATGAAATTAGGAAAGTGTGTGCATTTTCTCATGACAACGCGTGTGCCTTGAACACAAAAAACTGCGATGAAACTTCTCATCATAGCGACTTCTTCTCTCTTTTGCCCATAAATAACAACTAATATGGCTACACTAGGCCTTGACTACACCAGAGCCATAAAAAGGAATATTGCAGTAAGCGTTTGAAACTTCGTGACGCTAAACCCATTTGAAAAATTGCAGACGTTCTTCAAGTATGCTCTTTAGGAGGCCATCTGGATACAGAGACAACTCCAGAAAAAAAAAAAATTTTCTTCGGTACAAAGCGAAATCCTCTCATGCATCCGAAACCTCTACACATGAGCTTCTTTTACTTTTTTCCTTGTTAGAGACCAAGGGAAAAAATAAAATGCTGACAGGTAAAATGGGTCTCAAAGAAGGAACATAATTGTCTCCTTCCAAGGCTAAACAGGATATGACGAGTTTTTAAAGAAGATCGAAGCATTGTTTATTTTTTATTTGTTACTATAAGGTGTTCTCATCTTGTCTTTGTATGTGATTAACTTCCTATCCACGTTAAAACAGAAGGTTGTTAAATACGAAATTTGACTCTTAAAATATGATAGAAAGTTAACATGAAAATTGGTATTGGAACAGGCACCTGATGTCCAAGAGTTTTATTATGGATAATTAAAAAAAAGGACGAGAATTTTTAGAATATGTTAATTAAATTATTCTCCATGCAAAATTTTGCATCTTTCTAACATTATGAGAAGTTTTATGAAATACCTTCTTTTAATGATCACTGTAAAGCTACTATTATTCTTATTACCTGCAACTTTCTTTTGAATTTAAAAGCATTCCTCATCATGTGTCACCAGTTTTTATATACGCTTGTCATAGAAGTTTGCCGCCTCGTCAAGCAGTCAAAAGAAGAATCAACAAGTACCAGACTCTTCTCTCCTTACCCAAAGCATCTAGCTATTCGACGTTCCTAGAATTTCTAACGGGAATTGAGTACAGCATTATCTCTTAAGCAGCATTTTTACAGAGAACGATAAATTTTAACTGCATTTTAGATTTCAGATTGTAAAAATTTAACAGCAATGTTAATGTGGCTGTTGCACACAAGCTACACAAACAGGACTGGGTGAAACGAACAACCGCTAGGATAAATAGTACGTAAATAAATTTTATATAAATATAAGTTTTTCCATTTTTATTTCCATGTTCTTCGGAATTTTGTCAGAAACAGACGGCGTATTTATTGAACAAAAATGAATCACGAAGTCCGAAAGAAAGAAATCTACTCATGAATCGTTTTTTTTATGATATTCGATTCTACGATATTCTTGACCATGTAAATTTTCTCCTTATAAATTATTCATTAAATTTCGCTTGTAATATACCAAAGTCGAATTATAAAACACTTTCTAGAAAAAAAAAATTTCCGAAGCTTGTGTTTTTGGAAGATGCTCAAAATCGAAATTCTTAAATATGAAACTTTATAATGTATAAGATGAGTATTTTCCCTGAAAACGCATTTCAGGAAATCATATCCTATCCGTTTTATATGCACAGTTTAATATTTAAAAATATATTTAGATAATTTATCCTTTATTTTTTACGTTATAGAAAAACATATATGTTTAAGATACGGCAGTTAGATTGCTTAATTATCTTTCTTTTAGAACGTCGTCAACATATTAAACTCTAATGGATGAGGCTATTCCCCATGTAAAACACCATCAAATGCAAACTTGTACGTATGAGGTTATGTATGAGGTTATGTATGTACGTATGAGGTTATGTAATGTTACGCATGAGGACAAAACGGTACTTGAGTCAATTACGTAAATTATATGCTTAAGAGAAAACTTAATTTTGCAAATGAAAATTTAAGTGTGTCACAATTAAACAGAATTGTGATGCGGAATACACACATTTATGTATATATGTATTTATTTGTTCTTTAAATATTACTTGTATATGAACAATAAACTTGTAAGTTAAATCAACAAAGAAATGTTTCGAAAAGCGTTCATTTTCTAACTCCTTCCACCTTAAACAAACGAAAAAGGGATCTAAATAAAGCATTTTTATCGATCTATCTGATAATATCAGCAGAGAATAAAAGAGTATATCTTTTTCCATGTAAAGATAAAAAAATATTTCGTGGTCGCCAGATCGAGATACCAAGATGTATTTGCAATAGGGATATATTCCTTGGATAGCTTTACGTACCTCAGGGCATTTAAACAACACGGTTAAAAATATAAAGACAATTGTTATTTAAACCAGTTTCTTGATTTGCGATAAAAACATTAACTTTTTTTTTTTTTTTTTTTTTTTTTTCTGTAGGGACGGTAGAGATTTTCTGTTATGCGAAGCAAGGTATTCTCGTCGCAAATAATAATAATTCCCCCCCCCCGAAAAAAACCCTAAGTAAAACACTTATTTGAAAAGGAAAACGCGTTCGAAATAGGTCAAATTCTTCACCGAAAACAATCAGTAATACTCTAAATAAATAAAATGTTTTACAGCAATTTTTTTTTAAGATTTGATTCTGTTTAGATTTCAAAATAATAGTATAAAAAGATAATTTAATTTTGTTTTAGTCATACGTTTTCTTTTTACAATAAAAAAACGGACTTTCGGTACATTAAGAAACATTTCTACATTTTGCGTTTTATGCACAAACGATGGAAATCTGAAGTTGCATATACATTTTAGCAATAACTAAGACATTTATTCTCTGTATGCACTAAATCAACATTTTCAATTAAAATATTACTTGTGTCGAAAGCTGTTTAAAATTAATCAACTTATAGCAAAAATGTGGTTCAAAACTCGCAATTATTCACTTGCACAAAATCAAAACTGTTCGGTTATGATCCGAAATTGATTGCAGTCACTTTAGAGTACAAACTATCATAAAGCAATGCGTGTTTTAGCCATTTTGTCCTTCAGCAACACAAATGGTACTCTTCTCGTTTTTTAATCAATTTTAGCAAACTACACGATTAGCAAACTACTCTAAGAACGAAACGCTAAAGAATATCCATGTTGTGTAAAGGGGAAAACCATGAAAACCCTGTCAGAACAGGGAACTAGTACTTGTCGTGTAATTTAATATTGAATATGAACAAATAACACTGATTTGTCGAGAAAAATTATAAAGTTCCCTATAATCTCTTGCAATTACATTTTCACTTTTAAATGACGATCATATAAAAGAATTTAGTTAATGCCTACGCAATATGCCATGCAAGTTCATCATACTCATATACATTTTTACATTTGTTAATTTTTAACAAGAAAGTAGTAGTATTGCTTTAGCTCATTTCATATAAATTGTTAAAAGATTCGGAAATTTGCTAATTAGTTAAAACTAGGTAATCACGAATGCTTCTTTATAAACCACATTCTTCTTTTAAAATCACATTTGAAAACGATTTAAAGCTTTATGTTTTCAATAATTTCCTGATGTTATACTAAAAACATTATAATGATTTATTATTTTAACAAAAATGTTACACCTTAAGTAAAATACGTTTAGTTGTAATTAATGTTTATTACTTTCGTTGTGCATATATGCCTGACTGTCAAGCATGGACAAATGTAATACAAAATCTGTTCACACACTTTTTAGACGATTTTCATTGTATTTACAGAAATATTTTACCTGAAGTTTTTGTGTTTTAAATGTTCCATTTGATAACCCTTATTCTTCACTACCTTTCTACACCGTAATTTCCAAGACAATACAGTCTTTTCTAGTATCGGAAGAGGTATTTTTTCCCGTCCTTCTTGAAAAGCTTTCTGAAGTCTAAGGAGGGTTGTGGCTCAATGTTTGGACATTCCACTTTATAAATCCAAAAGCGCAAAAAATCCATGCATGATACATCACAAGATTCAGTACGGATATGAGTGAAGTATATATGGCTTTGATAACTTGTTTCTTGTTCCAAAACCTATTTCTGATAATATGTGGAGTTGATCTTAACATTTTTCTCCGCTCTCTTTATTTTAAATTTTCCGCTATATGAAAGAAAGAAAAAAAAAAAAAAAAAAAAAAAAAAAAAAAAAAAAAAAACAGCAACAATCATAAATCCCTTCGACTAACTTTCTTTAGATTCTCTGAACCATGTTTTAAGATTTTTTTCACCTCTTTGATAATAAATTAATCTCTTCTTATTGCAGCCATTTAAATACATTCATCTATCCTGACAACATTTTTTCATTTTTGTCCGGATAAATGTTTTTCATAAAGAATTCTGTACCGTTTTTTGCTTTCGGAGATATGTTATTTCGCTTTTTCAAGAATCAAATCAGTATTAATCACTATGTTTACAGTTGAAAGTCCGCATTTTAATTTTTCAACTCTCCTTTGACTTGATGGATTTTCTCTTCACATTAAATATCTTACCTTTGCAACATTCGAAATATTCTGGTTTTTCCTTGGATATGTATTTGGAACAATATTTCCAAAGCCAGACTTTGACGTTTTCTCCCTTCCTTGTTGACAATACTACCTAGCGTAGCTTCACATACTGAAAATCTATGGCTTTCACAGCATTTTGTTATAATTAGATACGGATAATTTTCTTCACAAAGACCACAAACGTAGCCTTCCATCCATTGCTTCTTTCAAAGGGCCATTTTGCATGAAAGAAAAACTGTCAAGTAGCAGACGATAATTTATACTTTCAAAGATTTCAAAGATATAGCTAAAGTTTAAAAAAATTTCCAAGCAGATTTTTTTTTTTTTTTTTTTTTTTTTTTTAACAGCAAAGCAAAACCGTCTAAGAACAACCTTTGTACTGCCCATACAAAACTTTTACCATACAAACTAGCTTCAAAACTTCCCAGGTTACTGCCTTCTGCTTGGGGTAGTCAGAATAGGGGTTTATAAGACAATGTAAGTATTTATTACAGTAAAGCACCAATGTCGTTTACTTTAGATGGTATAACTTCGTGGACGACTTTCTTGGGCAAATGGCTCTCATGGGTTTTGTAAATACCACTTGAAACTTACAAAAACCCTATAAGTTCAGTTTACAGGAATTGAAGCCGAAACTGAAGGCACGTGTTCAAGAATCTCAGCTAATGAGGCAGTGGTGGGAGGAAATAGGTTTCCGAATTTTCTAAAACGTATTTCTCTCAAATTCCCTAAAACACATTATTAATATTTCTGATCTCACAAAAACACCTTCATGACCGTATGGTGCGGCATTAACAAAATGCATGTCAACTATATTTATAAAATCCAGTAATAGATACAGAATATAAAACATTTTTCCGGGAAGTATCCTGAAGCGGGATACTATTGAAATGCGATATTGTACCGAACACTCCGGAATATTTGACTTCTTTATAAGAGGTGTAAAATGAGACCAGAATTACTATGAGTGGAATTTAACAGATCTCCCTTTCGTTTTTATTTAAGTTTGATTTTATTTCTCTTCTGTATAACCAATTGCGGAAGATACAACACATCAAACAGATTTGCTGTCGACGTGAAGACAACGCAGAACTTTAAGTTAACATTAATTAATTTAATAACTTCACATTTTAAACAATGACAAACAAAGATTAAATGTGAGATTTTCTAATGGGAACTGACTTGTACAGGGTGACCCAAGAGAAACTAAACCGAAAGGAAGTGAAGGAAACAAACTGTACGGGGATACTCTACAAGCAGATGAAAGACAAAAGCCTATTTACGCGGATTCCTCCATCTCCACAGGCACTGTTGGAAATGTTGACCATCAAGATGCTGGCACGGTTTGGCTCAATGAATCATGTTCATATTCAGTACGACTTGTTGTAACTTGTCCCGCTGGATGTTGGTGATAGCGTTGCATGAGTCAAGAGTACGTAAACTGTTTTGGCAAACCTTGCCTTTTAGGTTGCCCCATAATTAAAAAAAAATTGAATAGTTTAGATGACCGTGGAGGCCATATATCTTTCCAGACAGTTCTGTCAGGTGTGAAAACTTAGTGCACTGCTTCCAAGGAGGCATGTGTTGTGTGATCGTCGAATACACAAACGCCTTTCGGTTTCTCTTCTCTTTCTCTCAATTTATAACGAGCCATCTTGTATTTATATATATGCCGTGAAAAGGACAGAAAAACCACTCAAATGGAAGCCGAATCCAAAATGATATACTAGCGCTCCACGTCTCAAGCTTATAGTCCCTTAGAAAACCCAAGCCTTCGCTAATCTGTATGCCTAAAATACCGAAACGCCGTTCGAGATCCACATCAATTTCCTTCCCTTCCCGTGCATTAACTCACAAAGACATACGAAGATTTCAAATGTTACGCGAAACCTAAAAGATAAGAAACCTCAAATAAATCCTTTTAGGAAAAGCTGTCTGCAATAAATTCATATAATGCATTTTGGGAAACTGTACCTACTGCTCCATACCTTAGGGAGAGGGAAGAAAACAACATCGCAGTCTCGGGCGGTTGTGGTTGTTTGTATAAAATGTTGTCCCGGGCGTTTCGGCCTTCAAAGTGTTAACAGGCGAACTGTTTTCGGGAGAAAGCCCTGTGAAGTGTCTAGTTTGTAATTACGTCTCATGGGATGCGCCAGTAGTCTCAAACTGAAACTACAAGCGGGCCAAATGCACAATCTGAAAGTACGTGACGGCCGCAATTAAAAAAGAAAAAAGAAAGAGCCTTTTTTTTTTGTTGATAAAACAAAATTTATTATTTAAATTAAAAATTTTTTGTCGTTATTTAATTTCACATTTTTAGACGTTTGAAAATTTGTAAGTTTTTATATTTTGTTTTCAGTTTAAATTACGCTAATGAATAATTAAAAGCTTTAGAATTATTTGAAATGCATTTCACTCGAAAAACATAATATTTAGCTATCAATAGGTTTGATTTATAAAGTGCAACCAATAAAAATGCCTTGTACGTAGCAAACTTTAGATTTCAGTCAGAAAGTAAGTACAAATTAGAATATTTTTCTTTGCGATATAAGTATTAATTATGTATGTTTTGATAAATACTGAGTATTCGGTCCGCATTCAATTTGAGTTTGAGACTACTGATGTAGACGACTGAGCTTTTCGAAAGAGAATTGCATTCGATTAGTTGGTACGGTACTAACGGTTGTTGTACAAAGGTTTGATTAGTTGGTACGGCACTTTTAATCAAATATGTAAACCCTGCTTCTAACAAATTGAGATAATGTTGTAGTTGACTATAAACACTTTCTAATGCTTTGACCTGTGTCAAAATAGATTCTTCATTAGCAAAAGGTACTATTTGAGTTTTAAGGATATTGAGGGATGTCGTAAGTGTGCATGCAAGATAATAAGGGGCTTAGGATTAAGACACTACTGCTTTAACTGGCTTCCGCGTCAAATATGAGTTTCAAACCCGGACACTGAAATTATCTGTCATAAAAAGGGAAAATTGCAATTCGCTGGAAAATTAAGTTTGTTTAATTTAAAAATAAGACCATAGCGTCAGACGCAGTCAACATAAAAAAAGACCGTTTTACTTTTGGTCTCACACGGCAAAAAGACACTGAAGGTGTAGAAACTAAATTAATTTATTGTGGACGCTATGCTGAGTCAATATATGGGATGATTTAATAATTTAAATGATGATTTCAGAATGAATTAAGCATAATTTAATTCGAAATAATAAAAGAAGACGTTACTTTGTTGTAGCGAAGCTTAGTTTTTCTAGACTGGCCACAAATCCATTATTCTGCTAGGTTCCAAATGTTGTAAATTAATCAAGCATTTGAAAATAAATAAATAAAATGTTTTTTCTTATTCACTTCTGGCAACCCTAAAAAATGTCAAGACATACGGGCGTCTAACACGTCAACTATGTTAATCACGTGATGTTAATATATCTCATCATCTTCTTGTTCTATAGTTGTTATTAAGCTTCTGTATGTGCTTGTGTTAACATTAATGTATCTATCGCTTATTTTAGCTGCAGTAGAATAAATATGTTATTTTGTGTTTAAATCTGCATCGTATTATTTATGGATAAATCCCTCATATCATCATCAACAATAGTTTCGGTGACTCAACTGCTGCTACTGAGTGCACAAAAGATAAGCTGATTTTGCTATCTTTATTCTTCACCAAATGTAAACAAATATGGCTGCTATGGTAAAAAATTATGCTTAGTCGCACTTAAACAACTTTTAAATTGTTTCATAAATACACATAACATATTATATATATATATATATATATATATACACACAATATGTTTATATTTATAATACTTTTGGTGCGGCCGATTGCAACCAAAAAGGGAGGTGCACAACTTACATGTTATAGCAGTCCTATATATAAAATTTCAACGTTCTGAGGCTACTCGTTTTTGAGTTATGCGAGATATATACGTACGTACGTGTACAGACGCCACGAAAAACCCTCTTCTGGACCCATTTTAAATCAGTTTTATAATTTTTTTTGGGGAAAAGAGTCCTTTATTCTGTTCTTACGTACACATGTCACGCAAAAACATTAATTGTATTCGAGAGCGATCAAAATGGATATTTTCGGTTGAAATATGGTACCCGGAATTTCTCGTGATTACAATACTTCCTTTACTCTGTACAAGGAATACTCGTATAAAGCAAGAAATCACCTTTGATTGCAGTTTCGTTGGATCATATCGCAACTTTATCAAAGTACTAACTGTCACATGAACACAGTTGTATTGCATTACGAAGAATATGCAGTATTTGGTCGAAATACATACACGGAGAGTTAAAACTTCTATTATAACCATAATGACAATGCTTCTATACAGTTGGCGTGAGTTTTCAATGAAATAGCAATGGAACTTCTTTATTTAGTTAGTATTAAACCGCACAAAGTCATTTTCCTTCAGTACTCGATTTCAAAATAGCCAAAAGACTTGGATATTGATTAATTACTGGCCATTTACGCTGGATTCGCACCGAGGACAAAGTTCAATAGGCCACCCTATTTGATCTCAATGCGCCAATAAGACACACCGAAAACAACATAACATGACCATGATAAACAATTTTTCATTATGTTTATTTTAGTTATACTAAAAATTTGTTTTGGTTTAACGTTAAAAACGTCTTTTGAGTAGTCGTTCCAAATCTTTTGCGCAGTTAAGTTACCTTGCAACTTATTATCTATGTGACTTGAACAGAGTTGAAGCTGCTCAAGATAAATAGCTCTATTTTCCACACAGTCTTGAAAACAGCCAGTCTCCAGAACATCGTCATTAGAGATGACGTAGGATATTCATCAAATTAAAATTGTATTGATTAATGACTGAGTGATTTAAAACAATAATAGCTCTTCTTAATAATTAAATCTTCCATTTAATTTTTTAAATGATGTAACTGATTGCTAGAAATTAAATACGTGTAATATATATCCTATTGATAAATTATGAATATATGTAGTTTATTTGTTGTAATTAACAAAAGGTGTTTCTTATACCGTGTATTATGTACCTCATCATAAAATCGTTCGAGTTTTCTCAGAAAAAATAACCGATGACTTAGATCATTGTAGATACTTTAACAAAGTTGTATAGCTACAAGTAATTCCAAATTTATTGAAACTTATCATGACTAACGACGAACATGGCAAGCCAATTCATTAATGATGAACTGAAAATTTAATTTCGAAATGTTAAAGTCTCTTAGTCATCTGCGGCTCAAGTCTTAATGAAAACTACGAGTAATGCTATTTAAAAATTTTACAGTTTCCTTGAGTTAAAATGGTACGGTTTTCTGGAAAAACCAACAAGGCACACAGTTGTCGTCATATGAGAATGCCCCATATCATGGATAAATTACAGACAACCATACGCCTTTTGGTCGATATTGTGGGTCTGCAATAAAGAATCGGCCTCCGAGGAAACTGCTTTGCTTCATCTCTTTTCTTATTTACCGAATTTGCCTCACGCCGATTTCTTCGGGAAAGTTGTTAGTGACTGACTGCCGTACCGGTGGCATATTTCACAAGTGCACGTCTGTGTAGCCACCGAGGGAGTGGTTTCTAGGATGGACCAATGAGCATCCAGTAATGTTTCTTGCCAGGTCACATGACCTTTCGCGTGCTTTAAGATTTAAGCAGGATGGTTGAAAATATTATGCCACGCAATTTTCTGTACAAAATAATTAAAGCATCGTCGATTGCTTCTGAAACTTTTCATTGCGAAGGTAGATTAAATATAGGAAATTATGAAGATTTCACTACCTGGTTGAGATAAATACAAACACATGTTGGATACTTCGCAAAAATATCGATGTGAAAAATTACTTAATAAGTGGTAAATAAGATGAAGAAAGAAATATGTGATAAACATCTGATCCCAAATGCAATCTTTACATAAAACTATGCGTATGAGAAAAATATTGACACCAATTATATATGTAAATAGAAGTCAGCACTTTTTATTGCAATCTATATAAAAAAGATGTTCTATAATAATAACCAACGCAGAATTTTATTCAAAGTGAACTTTACTAATTTGCATTCGTATACATTTAGTGCATTAAATTTCACATTTAATAAATGCTCACTCTGTTCTATAATAATAACCAACGCAGAATTTTATTCAAAGTGAACTTTACTAATTTGCATTCGTATACATTTAGTGCATTAAATTTCACATTTAATAAATGCTCACTCTGTTCTATAATAATAACCAACGCAGAATTTTATTCAAAGTGAACTTTACTAATTTGCATTCGTATACATTTAGTGCATTAAATTTCACATTTAATAAATGCTCACTCTTAAATGTACTGTCTACACAAGAAATACTCATCAAACAGAGTGAATTTATCGTATTCACAACGAATATATTCAATTTATTTACATATAATTTTTAATGTTAACAATGGGTATAATCAGATCATATGTGTTCTGAATCTTACACTTTAAAAATCAAAAGAATGCAAGCATTGAAATAAGAAAATACTAGATTCATTGTAACACTTTCAGTCATTCTCTGCTCAATTAAAAAAATATACACTTGAATTCTCTTAATCCACATAATATGCCGTGAACATCAATCCTAATATTAATGCGTGATAAAAATCGTGAAAGTGAAATGTCAGCGATTAATCGAACTCAGAAAACGAAAGCACTACGAGATTTTCTACTATTACGCCATATATTTATAACTGCGAAACAAATGTAAATTAAAACGTAAACAACATACGCTCACATGCACGAAGATTTAGCTTCACAAGAGCAATAGCAGCTCATTGGTCCATTTTCGAATCCCCTCCCTCAGTGGCTACGCTGATGTGCACTTGTGAAATATGCGTACCGGAGGGCTCGGGTTTGAATCTCGGAGAACGCATGCAATTTGTCTGTTCTTTCATAGGAGGCATAATACAAGGGACCACCTGTTTGGTGGCTGCATAATAAAGAGACCACCGCTTTCGGCCTTAGTAGCGGCCAACTCTTATAAACGGCTACAGCCCGCCATTGCAGGGGGGGGGGTAGGAGGACTTTTATTCCTTTCCATAAACAATGAAAATGGCGATTTAATTTTTATTGCTGACCGCAATGAATCCATGAATTACAAACAATGAAAAAATTAACTGCAGAAATTGTCATTAATAAATAAAATTTCACTTTACATTTTACTGTTTTCAAAACATAAAAAGTATTTGCCATGGAATTGTAAAAGTATTTGATATCGATCATTGCATGACATTATCTTGCATATGATTTATATGCAGAAAATGTTAAACGATGACTCTTTACTGTAAACACACACACACACACACACACATATATATATTCAGTCGTATCTACTCAAATTACCTTAAATTCTAAATATGTGTAGAGTTTTAAAAATATATTTAAATATCAGCGAAATAATAATGAATATTCACTAACGTTGTTCCACTAACCTTTTTCACTTACATTAATAACCGAAGTTTGAAATCTCAAATTTATAAATAATATTATTGCATTAACAAATAGACGAATTTTAATTCAGAAGGACGCAACGTTTCGTATTAAATCAGAGTTCTTATAAAAAATAATGCGTCTAAATATTTCAGTAAAAAACTTAAAAGACTTCGAAAAGAATAAATAATTACTCACCGAGAATGATTACTGTCATAAAAAATAATCCCGCAGCCATTTTTTCCGTCATCCCTCCAGGCACTAGCTTCTACGTACGCTCGGTGGCAAAACGTCTAGAGACCTGGGCGATTTTCGCGCGATCGCTCGTGGTGCTCGAAACGTCACTGTTACGTCACTCCTCCTTTTTACTGCGCAGGACCGCGAATATAAAAAAGCACTTTTACAACGCTGTGTTGAACGCGTTTTTATCCTTTTGTCTAATCAGACATTTAATATTAGCTGATAAGCGTTACCGAACAAGAGGGAAAGCTGATTCCGGTTTCTCTTTTATCTATAAATGCATTTTATTTTTCCTTGAGACAGCTTCTAAATTCCACCTCTTGAAGTAATTACGATGAACGTGCTTCACGTCTCTCGTGAAATCAGAATATTTTCGCTGAGTGTTAGAGTTTTTGTATTACGTTTGTTTCAAGTAGTAACGACATTTTCATCTCTTTCCTTCCCGATTTCAAACACAACTTTCGAAATCGGCGGCAAGAGTGCGCATTTATTGTTATTGTGCATATGTGCATATATACGCATGCCTTTCTAGAGGAAAGCCTAAACTGAGAACACTAGCTAGATACATTAGAAAGCATGTCGACATGGCGAAGAATATAGTTCTGTCATATCTAGCAATTTTAATTTAGAAATTAAACTAGGAAATATGAATATTGCAGGAATAAAATGACTGATCAGAAAAAGGAGTTAAGGGAAAAGCATTTCACCCCTGAATTTTTATTTAAAAATAAAGTTATATACATATCAGTCATCTGATGACCAATAGGAACAGATTGCGGTTTTTCTACAAACTGCAGCTTCATAACTTTTTTTTGAGGGGGGGGGTGTAAGGCAAGTTCAGATACTCAAAAACATTTCTTCGTAGATATACTTTCAAAATCACGATGAAACTCTTAAGTATATAATCAAGCATGAATTCAAGTAGGCAATGCCCATAGCAACCAATTTTTGAATAAATTCTCTAAAAGGAAACTAAATGCTTTAACTCAAGTTGCAATTAAATTAAAAAAATGTTAACCTTTGCAAATTAAACTCATAAAGGCGTATGATTTAAAGATGAAACAAAGCTACAAACAATATATGACTATAAATGAGACTATATCTGGTTTTAGAGGATACATTTTTACTTTTACCCAAACAGTGCAAGAGCTATAAGATTCGAGATTTCACGTCTCACATGAAATATATATTAATTAATAATTGTTTTTATAACACAGATGTAGTTGTTATTTGTAGTACAAATTTGCACTACAAATAACATAGTAAAAATAGAAATATATTCAAAGCTATAAATTTATGAAAATATTTATTTAATAATCGATGCCGTTTTTTGCTTCACATTTCCTTGAAATTTACATGCACATTTTCTATTCCGTTGGTTGATTCGCATGCAGGACCGTGTTCACCGTCTTGGACATATTTGAAGTAAAAAATATGTAATTAAATACATAAAATGCTTTTTAAAATTGTAATTATAAACCAATTCTACCGAGGCAATTTCAAATGTTATTCGGATATAATATAGATTAAGCATAAAAGTAGGCAGGCTACACCCTTAGAACCACCAAAGTTTCTTAGTAGAAGAGGTGAAGCTTCCATGGAAAAAAATGCTTTCCCCAATAGATTAAAACAAAGTTACATAGTTGATAGGAAGGAATTTATAAGAGTTTTACAATAATTGTTAAGAATTTTTTCTGAAACAAGGAAACGAGTTGTGGAACAAAAAAGTAACAAAAAAACCTCCATACAAAAATTCAGAGCAGAAATCATATGAATAAAGAGCTGAATAATACAAAGAAAAATAAGAACTTACCAACATGTTTAGTAACAAGAAATAAAGGCAAAAAATAACAATTGTTTTTGATTTTATGTTTTGAGTTTTTTTTTTTTTCCTACTGTCCGTGGTAGTTAAGAAAGCATTTCTCATGCAGTCTTTTCTCGCACTCGAAATATTTTTTTAGTGTTCTTCTGGTATATAGCGCAACGTCTTTGTGTTGAGGGTACAAAACAATGTGAATCTGATTATTCCAAAGATTCAGAGTTATGTGCACGAGGTCCAGGAACAGAATGGATTTTTGGTTTTATGCGAAGCTGACATAAAGTGACTTCTCTCCTGAAACACAGATGTGACAATTCTGCTCCTTTACGTTTGTGCAAATGTGAATGTAAAATCCATCCAGCAACATCAGCCATATTTAATGCTTTGCTAAATAGATTCCAATACAATTTTTGTCTTCTAAGCATTAGTCGATTTGATCCAAGAAAAAAAATTCTTCTTCCATCCCTTCGCTGCAGATTTTTATATGATACGGCTGAAAATATCAATTTAAAATTTTTAGGGGTCTCGGCAAAATCTCTTAGTTTTACTGATGGGTTCATGTGTTGAATAATTGGATGCTATAGTTACTACAGCACTGTATTTCCATCGGCAAATGTAAACTTGTCCGTCACTTTGGCAATCAAAATTTCCTCTTTGCCATTTTGAAGTTTCTTTTGGAAATCCGACATCTTCCTGTCCGAAAATCCCGAATTGTGGCAGTTGCTCTAAAGCTCCTTTCAGATAAATCCGTAAACATTTTATGGGATGAAAAAAAAGGTTGTTAAAAAATTTCATGCTTATCTGGATATTCAACACTTGATAAAAGTTCCCACACAATTTTTTCTCAGTTTTCTAAATCTATTTCTTGGAATTACAAAAGAAACAACGGAGACAGATAAATCTCCTTGAATGCTCCAGTATAAATCTTCTGCGGGTACTTTGTAAACAACAGTTATACAAAAAACTGTCCCATATCGTTTTCATCTACAACTAAAACTTGTCCTTTCTGCTTTGCGTAAAGTCCTGTCATATTTGCTAAATGCAGCAAATACACTGACTACCAATAAGTATTTGGACACCTGTGATAGAAAAGAAAACTAACTTTATTCAAAATCAATAGTTGGTAGAGCCTCCACGAGAGGTAATTACAGCGTGGACCCTCCGGGGCATACTTTCTACAAGTCTTTGTATGACAGCTAGTGGTACTTTCTTCCACTCGGCTTGGAGAAGACATAGAAGTTCCTTCAGTGATTTTGCACGGGTAGAGCACCCCTGAATTCGGCGATGCAACTCGTCCCAGAGGTTCTCGATAGGGTTCAGGTCTAGACTCTGGGCAGGCCAGTCCATTCGATGAACTCCATTGGCACCATACCAAGCCTTGGTTAACATCAAAACGTGACAACTGGTATTGTCGTCCTGAAAGTAACAGGGGTCCAACCCGTAAAACTGCCACAAAGTAGGAAGCACATTATCATCCAAAATAGTGCAGTAGGCATCGGAGTTGAGCTTACCATGAATGGGGACCAAGGGTCCCAGCCCATACCAGGAGAAACACCCCCAGACCATAATTCCACCTCCGCCGAACTTGACTCTTGCACAATGCATTCTGGCAGGAGACGTTCTACAGGTAGACGCCAGACCCAGACCCTGCCATCCGAACGGTAAAGGGTGAACCTTGATTCGTCACTCCAAAGAACCCGTTTACACTGATCTACGGTCCAATTTCGATGTTCTTTGCACCACATTAACCGAGCAGCGCGGTTGGACTTTGTGATCAAAGGCTTATGGGCAGCAGCACGACCATAAAAACCAAGCAGATGTGCTTCCTTACGGATGATATTGATTGAAACACCTCGCGGATGAGGGCGATCGGTTGGGTGCGGTTCTTCCGAATTTCTCTGGACAGCACTCGTCGGTCTCTATCTCCCAGTTTCGTTGGTCTGACGACTCGGGCCACATTCCGACAGTCACCGCTCACCTTCCACTTCTTAATCACATAGGCCACTGTCGACTTTGGGTACTTCAGATCGCTAGGTATGTCCCTTAAGGATCGGCCACATTTGTGATACCCGATAATTATACCTTTCTCGAAATCAGAGAACTCCGAACTGCGAAGTATCTTGCATGCGACTAAAGCCCATGCTGTTTCCTACACGATATATACCGACGGAATCCATGACGTACCTTAGGACCGCAGATATCGTCATTTGCATAGGTGTCCAAATACTTATTGGTAGTCAGTGTATTCTCTACTTATGAACTTGTGAAAAATCTCAATTGAAGATAAAGTAACAATTTCAGGGAACACATCGCAAACATTTCCAATGCTACCAGTTTTTAGAATTTTGCTAAAATTAAAATCCCCCCCCCTACCGATGTTCAATGGTTTTCTTATGCGAGTTTAGTTTTCGTTTATAATTCGGCCTTCTCTTTGAAGACGAAGGTACTTAAGGATCAAATGAGATTTCATGAGATATTTCATCATCATCTATTTTATTAGAAATTTCAATTTTTCCACACACATCCGCTGGCAGAACAGACTCAAAAATATCTTCATTTACATCTTCCTCATCTGTCAAACATCCACTTTCTTCTAGAGGCAGTTGACAACATCAATACACTCTTCGTCATCTGAAAATGTATAAAAATATTCCAATACCTGTTCAACAATCTGAAATGGTTTTGAATGCACGATTTGACGAAAAATGCGAACAACGGGAAAATAATGGAAATCTTTAATCACATGATTCCAATCCACACTCCAATATATACGCCTTTTCACCTGACCTCTAGCCTATCAAGAAACGCGATGTGCTTTTCTCTAGCAACTGTGAGTAACCCACTTCAACAGTCTTAACACTTTCATCGCCAGGGACGAGATAGCATTTCAGAAATAGTTGGTATGCACCGAGGGACGATATAACTCGTCACCTACTCAAGGTTTTTCTGTATTATGGCAGCGTGATCCGCGACTTACTTCATCGACATTTTAGCGTATAGCAGACCCTAATATTTTGTATTTACAAAATTTCTACAAGGTGACGCCAAGAGCACAGTTTGTAGTGCTATCAATTTTATTACGTTTCTCGTAGGTTCTCTTTCACTTCTCGTGGGTTCTCTTTCTCTTTTACTTTTATAACGTTTCTCGCTTTTCTTTTTCTCTTTCTTCATTACGTTCCTCTCTTCGTACTTTTATTACGTTTCTCGTTTCTCACTTTTATTGCGTTTCTCGTTTCTCACTTTTATTACGTTTCTCGTTTCTCTCTTTTATTACGTTTCTCGTTTTTCTTCACTTTTATTACCTTTCTCTACTTTTATTACGTTTCTCGTCTTTCTTTTATTACGTTTCTCGTTCTCTTTCATAAATCCTCCGCGCATGGAAGGACAACATTTACTTAGATATAATAACAGCAACCTTGTAAGGATCTTAAGTTTTACTAACGTTTATTTTATTTTAAATCTTTACTATCCCTTCTTATTTTCTACTTCCGGCCAGAATTAAAAGCTTTAACTTATTTATGCAAATTTGTCTTGCGAACGCCAAGTACTTAAGTTGTGGCTTTTTGCCAAGCAAGAGAGAGGAAGGAGTGATTAGGAGCAGGCCGCTTGCCATAGCAGTTTTACTCGGTTGCTGACTGCCTTCAAGGCCAGAGATTTAATCCTCTTGATAATTTTAAACGTATCGTAGTGTTAACAGTTCTCTGTACTACATACGGCCTTTCTGTTAATATACGGCCAATCTTCAAGTAGACACTTGTTTATTAATCCAAAGTTAGTTTAGTTAGAATTTAGTTAATATTTTTATATTCTTACGTTGAGACCACAAGTGGTTGGTCTCAGTATTCCGAAGTCCGGAAATCATTGTAAAGAGGGAAAAATAAAGGGTTTCGTATATCCTTCCTGTGTATCTTGTCTACTTCCCACATTTATTGAACATAGCTTTAGTAAGCTCCCTGTTCCGAGTCAGGTCATTTAATGTTCCCAAAGCAAGTAAGGAGAAACACTGAACCTGATAGTGGCGCCCGACGAAGAAGAATAACCATGGCCGAGTTTCAAGAAGAACCTGTGCTGCCTGCAGAAGCGGTTCAGAATCCAGAAATGCCAGCTGCCGCCCTGGAAGGATTTGGTTACATCGTCCAGACCATGCGCGCATCGATGAAACCAGAAGCAACATTTAATGGAAACTCACCGGTATCCAGTTTTTTGGAAAAATTGGAGGACCACTTCATGCTGTATCCCGTGCATGAGTTCCAGAAAGTCACCTTAGCTACCAGCGCTTTGAGGGGCCAAGCGCTTAATTGGTTCAAATGTATCGGCAGAAGCCTCTTGGGTCAAGCGGGAAGTCCCACCTATACTTACGAAAATTTCAAGACTACCTTAGTAAAAGCCTTCCCTCTCGTAAGAGATCGTGCAAATTTAGAAGCGGAACTTTTCAGCATATACCAGAAACGAATTGAAAATCTCTCAAGCTTTATTTTAAGAAAAATTCACGTCTTCAAACTCTTGTATGGAAACCGTCCGGATACTGAGATAATTCAAGTGATTTTGCCGAGGTTACTTCCCCAAGTACAAGACCTTATTGAGTTAAGGAATCCAACTACACTGGAAAAGTTATTTGAGCTAGCAATCCAGTTTGAAAGTAGAAGAACGGCGGACATTGAAAGAAGACGCCAGTATGAACAACGAAACCAATTTGGTGCGCCAAGACCACAACAAAGTCAAGAACACGGCTACGGAAGCAAAGCGAATCAGTGGGCAAGGAAACCCGAGTATCCAAAAACACCCGGCGAAGGTCGACAGTTCAATAGTAATCCAGGAAAAAAGTCTGAAGGCCAGTGGAAAAAGAAGGAAAGCATGAAAAGGAAAAAACAAGATTTAAACTAAAACGGATTTCTGCTGACGGGAGGGTGCGGAAATCCGAAGGCCAAGAAAACCCCTCTTCCTTCAAGTTAAATACAGTGATGGTAAAAAATTTGACTCTTCCAAAGATTGAAGTGTTGGTGAATAACAACACAGCCACCACACTCCTGGATACAGGCGCGCAGTGTTCCTGTGTGGCAGAAGATTTTTTAGGAAGTATTTTCGGAAATACCGCATATATAATTCGGATAATACGACAGTGTTAGCTGCGCAGGGAGAAAGATGCAAGTGCATAGGTAAATTACCGCTATACGTTCGTATCAAGGACGAACAAGTAAAGATTATGTGTTTTATAGTAAAGAATTTGCAAGCACATATCATCTTAGGGATAGATTTTCTTTCAGAGGCAGAAGCACCGCTGGATTTTAACGAAGCGTCCCTTAAGCTGACGATGAAACCAGTTCGAGAAGAAAAAACAGAACCACCAATGTTAAACCTTGACCACCTGCCTAAGGAAGAGCAACAAAAAATCCGACAAGTGGTAAGTGCGTTTGCTTAGTTATTTAGTGATATTGCAGGATTTACTCAAGTTACTAACCATAGTATCGACACCGGAGATTCACTGCCAGTTCGCCACAAACCATACCGATATGATAAGAATTAAGAAAAAATTATAGAGTGGCACATTAGAGATATGTTACGTAAAAAGATCATAACGCCCATCTCAAGTAGTTATGCTAGCCCGGTGGTTTTATGTAAGAAAAACAATGACTATCCAGTAACACATCCAAAAAAGTGGCGTTTTGCGATTGACTATCGTAAATTAAACTCCATGACTAAATATCCGGTATATCCGTTACCTATTATTGAAGACATTCTAAGGAACATAACTTCTACCAAATACATGACGACTTTAGACATAACGACTGGTTATTTTCAAATAGGGCTTAGACCGGAAGATGTGCCTAAAACTGCTTTTATAACCAAGTCTGGCACTTATGCATTCCTGCGTATGCCGTTTGGCCTTTCAGGGGCACCGGCAACATTTCAGCGATGTATGGACATTGTGCTAAGGCCTGTTCTTGGAAAGTCCACATTTATCTATTTAGACGATATCATTATTACTAGTGATAATCTGGACGAACATGTACAGGATTTAGGACAGGTGTTTTCATTATTAAATGAGGCCGGTCTAAAAGTTAATGTCGAAAAGTGCAAATTTGCAGCCCCTGAATTAAAGTACTTAGGTTACAAAATATCTCAGAAAGGAATCGAGACAGACGAATCAAAAATAATCGCTGTGCAAAAGTATCCGCCGCCAAATACGGCGAAGAAGCTCTCTTCTTTTATAGGACTTTGTTCATATTATAGGTCCTTTATAAAAGACTTTGCAGCTATTGCTGAACCATTGTTAAAATTAAAAAGGAAAAAGGCAAGATTCTCGTGAACGGCCGAAGCCAATAGTGCTTTCGAAAAATTAAAGCAAGCATTAACGCAAGCCCCTGTTTTGAAATTTCGTGAAAAGGATGAGAATTTAGAAATTTCAGCGGATGCTTCGGATTATGCGGTAGGAGCGGTACTTTCGGAAAATCAGCAGCCCGTGGCATTTTTTAGTCTAACTTTAAGTCAAACACAAAGAAATTATTCCGCGACTGAGAGAGAGGCACTTGCAGTTCTGTTAGCAGTGCAAAAGTTCCGAGTCTATTTTGGAAGGTCGCCGATAACAGTGTATTCTGATCATGCGGCGGTAACTAGATTGTACTCAGGGAAAAACTTATCCCCAAGGTTAATAAGATGGGCACTCAAGTTACAAGAGTATAATCTGGTAATCAAGCACACCCCCGGAAAGGAAAATATCGTAGCAGATGCCCTATCCAGAATAAAAATAGATGAAGAAGGTAATACTGTAAAGGTGGCAATGCTCACAGCATTGACAATAAATTCCCGAGAAACTGTAATAACAGAACTGGGTAAGGATCCTGAATTTAGAAACATTTATGAGTATTCAAGGATCCTGAAAATTTTAGCCACCAAGATATTGTGGCGATAAGAAATAGGGCGGCCCATTACGAACTAATAGATGGTCTATTATTCTATACAAAAACTACGAATTCCAACAACTAATTTCGACCTGTTATCCCAGCTAGTCTTAGATTAAATATCCTGCAGGAGCTCCATGACAGCCCTTTAGCTTCTCATGCTGGTATTCGAAAAACTATCCAACGCGTACGCGAGGCAGTCTATTTTCCTGAACTGCAAAAGTTAACAACGGCGTATGTCCAGTCCTGCCCAACATGTCAAGCAGTTAATTATATTAATTTCCGCCCGGCCGGGTTTCTAAATAGCATTAAATCCGAATTTCCAAATGAAATAATTGGCATCGATTTATTGGGCCCTTTTCCAAAAAGTCAGTTAAATAAAAGTCGGTATCTCTTTGTTATGGTTGATCATTTTAGTAAGTGGACCGAAATTGTTCCCTTAAAACGAGCCTCCGCGAAATTAGTTACTGATTCTATTTTAAATAAATATATTTTAAAATACGGGGCGCCCCTAAAAGTTATATCGGATAATGGTCCTCAATTTGTAAGTAATATATTTGAAGACATGTGCCAAAAACTGGGCATACGTCATTTAAAAATGGTCCCGTATCGGCCGCAATCAAATATAGCGCAACGGATAAATAGAAATATAGTGAAAATTATCCGTAGTTATGTTAAAAATGTTCATAAAAGCTGGGATAACTATGTCAATGAATTAGCTTTCGCCCTTAGGACCGCAAAACATGATACGACGGGCAAAACTCCTGCTGAGTTATTTTTAGGCAGAAAGATTATAACGCCGTTAGATAAATTATTTTATGTTCAACAAAGAGCCCTAGAATTTAAAATGGGTGATATAGAAAAATTAATTAGAGAAGCAAAAAAGAACACTGAAGTAGCACAGAGAATACAGAAACTTTATTACGATTTGAAACGACGGGGAGTAACTTATAAAGTAGGAGACGAAGTATTAAAAATTAAGCATTCACATTCTTCAGCACCAGAAGATAAAACCGCCAAATTTTTTCCACGATTTGAAGGACCATATGTCATAGAAAAAATAACTCAGGCTGTAGTGGTGTTAAAAGCCAGGAAGGGTGAAATATGCTTCGCAAACATTGACCAGATAAAACCATTCTATAACCGTAATAAAATGCAAATATTTAAAGATCTTTTGCAGGATCCGGCACGGCAGGCACTGCAGGCACAAGCTCCAGAGATGGAACAACGACAATCACAACGGCAAGCCATTAGGAGGCAGGAGCAATTGAAAAGAAAGTTTCCCCGTTGGAAAATTGAAGGTAACAAGAAAAAGAAGCCGTTCCACCGACCAGAAAAGAGAGCGCACGACCACCCCAAGAATGAAGAAGGAAGAAGTACGACGAATGCAAAGAGAGCCAGGGGAAATAACGGCAACTATAACCCGGCTCCCAAACGGAAGATATACCCATCAGACAGGAGCCTACGCAGCAAATGTCGACGAATTGCGGAAGGAACACCAGCTGCGGAGGCAAAGAAACAAGGAAAATTTGAACGGCCAGCAACGAGATCCAAGCAGGAGCGAGAGAGAAGTGTCCCGGTTCCGCCAAGACCAGCTGCCATCAAACGGCCAAGACCACAGGCAGAGGCTAAAAAGAAGGTCTTCAAGGGTGACCGAACTTCAAGGAAAAGAAAGCTCATAGAGGAAGGAACTGAAGGGCGAACCCGCACAAGAAGGAAGATAAACCAAACGCTGGTCTTCGCTACCTTCCAGGACTGGGCAGAAAAAAGAATGTCCGAATATCACAAAGATAAGTAAAACATTATGTTACTTTGCAACCTTAAGTTAATCTTTCATTCTTACTGCAAGTGGCAGAATTCAAGACGTTTTACCTCATGTGAGGTCTACCTTTATCGCCAAAAAGGCGAGAAATGAGTTGTTACCTATTTTGGTATTATGTTTTTCAATTACTCGCGAGTAAAACTAAAATTAATATATAATAGGAATGTGTAAATACTTAAATAATGTAAAAGTTATTGTATAAAATTTTATTTAAAAAGATTTTGGCAAGAAAGAAGTTTTAGTCTGAAAGACTTTTGAAATGTAGTATTTCAATGTAGAAGAATTGGCACTTGCTTGGAAAAGAATAGAAGTTAACAATGTACTACTAATGTATGTTTTAAAATGCGTAAAATTAACGGCATGTTAATATGTCCTTATATACAATGTGAACTGTTATGTTAAACGTTAAGAAATACTGTGATATGTTAAAAGTGAAATTAATGCCAAAAAAGTTTTAACTTATTCGTGTGACTGTAAAAAGAGCCAAATTATTGTGAATATGTGTTAAAGGTTGAATGAATGTAGTTAGGCTCTCTGACGCTACACTTCAGAGTTAGCCACTTTCAGAATAGTACCTCAGGGTTTAGAGATGAATATAAGGTGTGTTATGAGGTCTTGTTATGTTGAATTTTAACACGTTAGTGTTTTGATTGCAGGCGGTAGTGTTGAACACTTGTACATAAACACATTCGTGTTTGGTGTTTTCTTTTACAACACATGTCAGAGAGCACGGGGAGATAATTAAATAACGTCATGAATGAAATAAGAATGTTAAGAGAAATATAAATATTCATGTTACTTGCCATTTCATTGTGCAACATTTCATTAAACTAGTTTTCCTTCCAGACCAGATTTGAACTAAAAGCTCCTGTTTAGATGCAGTACAGATGAAAAGTAATTGTCCATGGAGTTGATAATGTAAAAGACGATTTTTTTTTAATTTCTAGTTTCTAGTGAGAAATGTTTGTATAAGATTGGCCTCGCGTTAGATTCTAGAGCTAAAAGCTTTCAACAAGGTCGTTTTAGAGCTCAGTTTCAAACTAATTAACTCTGGCGGGAAGTATGTAAGGATCTTAAGTTTTACTAACGTTTATTTTATTTTAAATCTTTACTATCCCTTCTTATTTTCTACTTCCGGCCAGAATTAAAAGCTTTAACTTATTTATGCAAATTTGTCTTGCGAACGCCAAGTACTTAAGTTGTGGCTTTTTGCCAAGCAAGAGAGAGGAAGGAGTGATTAGGTGCAGGCCGCTTGCCATAGCAGTTTTACTCGGTTGCTGGTTGCCTTCAAGGCCAGAGGTTTAATCCTCTTGATAATTTTAAACGTGTCGTAGTGTTAACAGTTCTCTGTACTACATACGGCCTTTCTGTTAATATACGGCCAATCTTCAAGTAGACACTTGTTTATTAATCCAAAGTTAGTTTAGTTAGAATTTAGTTAATATTTTTTATATTCTCACGTTCAGACCACAAGTGGTTGGTCTCAGTATTCCGAAGTCCGGAAATCATTGTAAAGAGGGAAAAATAAAGGGTTTCGTATATCCTTCCTGTGTATCTGGTCTACTTCCCACATTTATTGAACATAGCTTTAGTAAGCTCCCTGTTCCGAGTCAGGTCATTTAATGTTCCCAAAGCAAGTAAGGAGAAACACTGAACCTGATAACCTCAAGTAAGGCCACGCCAACACAGAAGTGTGTCGTATGTAATTCGCACTAATTCCGCCGAGAGACTCGTTATCTGTGCAAAATATGCACATCAAAGCTAGCATTACGCGTAGTACCTTGTTTTGAAAAATATCATAGTTCAGAGAGATTCTAATGCAATATTTTAATTTTAATTTTATTTTTTTATTATTATTTTTATGTCTGTAAACACGAATAAATCAGTACAGTTAGAAGTGTTATGAATTGCAATTGATTATTATTTTTCAAAGTAAAATAAACAAGTTTTAAAGGAATTTGTGTTTTGTTTCAATTTTAGCGTTTCGGAGAACGGCGCAGACGCTTAGCGCAGAGGGTAGGACAAAGACACGCCATTGCCGCGATGAAAGTGTTAAACATCTTTTCTCAATACTTACTAGAAATGTTCACATTTGGAAAATCTTCATACGTGCTTTCACTTTTATTACTGTAATCAAAGTAACTTTATCGTGTTAAAAGATATACCTTTACACGCCAATATTCCCTGTCTGGAACATCCTCATTTCTTAGCTTAGAGTAAAAAATAATAATCATCTTTCTATGAGAACTTACTGCCTATTCATAAAATGATCGTTTTTAATTACTCTTATTGATTTAAAAGATTTGTTGAATTTTTAATTTGATATGAATTTTTAAATTTTGCTCTAAGAGAAATAAGAAAAAAGATGAAATAATGCCTTTTTTAAAATCAAGATACTATTTATTTTAGCAACATTATGTTGCTGCTAAAAATAAATCTATATTTTCTCTCCATGTCAGAATTTTACAATTGCGAATAGAACTGTAAGCAATGCTGTTAGAAGCAATGCGAATAAAACTGTATTTTTTATAAAATTTTAAAATCGATGTTCCATTTATGGAACATTGGCGCGTAAAAGTTTAACTACGGAATTCAAAATAATACGTAAAATTAGAAACTTAAAGGTTTTCTTTTTATTTATTTATTTATTTTTCCGTTATTTTTTATATTATTTTTATTTTGACCTGTTATAAATACAAATAAATTTAAGGTTTATTACATTTAATAAATTATGAAAAGTTTCTATTAACAATAATAAAAATATAATTGAATTCTGTAGAATACATCAGAAAAAAAATTATATTGATTTCATTGCATTTACATGATGCTTAAATTAAGCTTTTTCAGCATACCTTAGCTGTTCTTTATTAAGCGCATTTTGTTACCCTCAATCGACCAGTCTGAAATCGAATACTTCTTCTATGAGATTATGATAGTCCCTTGTAACGGATAAATTCACAGCTGGCCGCGAACTTATCTTAACTACAGCTAAGTTAATGTATAATTTGTACATTATCTTTAAAATACGTGCAGGCAGAGAGCAAATTTTATTCTTTTAACGATCTTAAAATAGTTACTATTGAGGGAAATTTAATACGTAATGGCAAAGTATATAACTTTATGCTATAAATTAAAACTGACACCATATTTTACAACATATTTATTTTAATAGTGACGATGATATAAAAACAATAATTTAATTAGAAAGGTATTTTTCGAATCTATTAGATAAGAAATATTATTTTCTCTTTCACGCAAAATTATACAGAATAAAGTTTTGCAGTAAAGTATTGCCGAAGGTATTTCAAACACACAAAACAAAAACTTAAACAAATGGTTTATCATTGGCGTTTATCTTCTTCCAAACGTATGTAAACTAATAATTGAACTAACATATGTAAACTAATAAAGTTCATTATATGAGTACTTTCATCCAACTGCAATGCGGTATATTCACTCTGTTTTATTTTTGGAATAAGTGTCTTTTTTATGGAATTTGCCATTTCATGAATTACTAGCATATCATTTGATAACGGAATATTATTAAGTTCATTACCGGCTTTTTAATGTTAAAATTTTAATGTTTTTTACTTATTTTAATAATAATTTTTTTATTTCATTAGCCGCTTTTTAATGTTAAAACGTAATCTTTAGCTACTAATAATAAAAGATATTTTTCCAATAGCGTGAGTAGGTAGAATATAAAAGTTCTGCGGCACGCAGTGTGCGGTGTGGGCGTGGCCAGTGATGTTAGCGGAAGGGAGGCTCCGTGTAAAAGGGAGTGTTTGAGGATTCTTCATTTAGGGATAAGATGACGTCACACTTTGATAAGAGATTATCTTTTCTTGATTTTCCGAAGGTTTCTGTTAACATCTTTGTATTTTTTCTTCCTATTCCAACTATTTTACTATGTATAAAATGGTTATTTCCTAGGTGCCCTGAACGGACCTTACTTTCGAATTTAATGATTGGTCAGAACTTTAGATGTAAATAAAAAAAAATTCCGTATATTTTAAGGCTTTTAATTCTCTATATACTCAGAATGTTACTTTATTTCCTAAATCTTCTGTTCATGATACCAGATTTACTTTCCGTAATCTTAATGACATTACTCATTTTTAGTATTAAATTTATTCTACGCAGAATTACTTTCATGCCTTTTAACCAATACTCTTAACTTACTTGTTATATTTTACCAGTGTAATTACTAAAATAAGCGGTTTTGTAAAGTTTTTTTCCTTCTTTTTAACGTTGGTGATCTTCAACATATTTTGTATTTTAACTTATTTTCTGATCGTATAGATGACCTTAAGTTTAGGTGTAACATTTTTAGTTCATGTTGCATATTTTATCCTTCATAACGTTTAATGTATTCTAATTTTTAACTAATTTATTATATTTCTACACTATATTCATAACTTTTATTTGATTTCTTTCATACATTTTAGCCTTCATAATTTCCAATATATTCTTAATTTTAACATAATTCCTATATTTTCAGATCATATACCTGAATTTTATTTAATTTTAAATGTAAATTTCAACTTCTTTTCTACTTTTTAACGTTTTTTAGTTTCCAACATACTATGATTTTTAACTAATTTGCTATATTATTACACTATGTACATGACTTTCATTTAATTTTTAACTACTTTCATACGTTTTAATCTTCATAATTTCAAATAGGCTCTTAATTTTAGCTTAATTCCTCTATTTTATAACCTTATATAAGCTGTACCGAATTTTAGATGTTATTTATAACTTGTTTCGCACATTTCAAACCTTTGTAATTTTCAAAATACTCTAATTTTGAACTTGTTTATTACATTTTCCTACCCTGTACATGAACTTTAATTAATTTTAGATATAATTTTAATACTTTTTAGATTTTTTTCATTTCTAGTTTTCAACATACTCTAGATTTTAACTCTTTTTTTATAATTTTCGATTGTAATCACGCATTTTGTTTTACTATATCAGCTAAATTTACATGTTTAAATGTCTTAAACATAGAGATAGTTTTCAATTAAGCATTTTATTTTACAACCGATAACTATTATTTATACGTTGAATAGTCCTTACTTAATCTTTATAGTAATATTTTAATTTGCCAGTTCTACAATTTACCATTCTGTAGCACTCTTACCAGACTGACTCTACTACTATTTTACCTCATTATTAACTTCATTCGCATTTTCAAACTTTGACATTTCCAGCATTTGCTGATATTTCCTTAAAAGTTTTTACATCATTTTTATCTGAATGCATGCTTTTAAGCTCTTCACTGTTACCAATGTTCGGTTTTGAATCTCGATTCTCATTAAGCTAACTTGATAGATTCCGCATTTTTAGAATGAATTCACTATTTTCATGCATAATTTAGAACCATATTTGCAGTTTCATGTACACATCCAGATGTCTTTCTTATTATTTTAAACGGTTAATACCTTTCAATTCAGTAGTTTTGATAATTAACTACATTGCGTACTATTATTTTTAAACTTTAAATGTATAGACTATGCAAATTTTCACATTATTGGCTTTTTCCTGCACTAAGTACGGATATTTCTGCCTTCATCGACAACTTTTATGTGAAATTAACGATTATTTAAATTACACATACAAAAGAAATTCCTAAGATAAACATTTCCAGTATCGAATGAGATGTGAATGACCATCGATTTTACCTATTGGTTATCATCTCATCGCTTGAAATTATGTTTAATCAATATAATTTTATTTCTAGTGCATAATGTTAACACATTTATTCGGACCTAGTTCAGTTCCAACTAAATTTTCCTAGACAATTGCGTACTTTTTAATTTCTTATACTAAAATTTTCTTTCGTGAGTGTCAGTTTTCATTAATTTATTTACCAATTTATTCTGTTATGAACGAAATCTTGTGAAACACTACCATACCTTTACACAACATATAACATTACCAATATACTTATATTTACAGAATGAACTAAAGAAAGAAACAGTAAGATATATTTTACCAAAATCTCCGCTATATTTTCGAATATTTTAACGTTCATCCATCGCGAATACAGAAATTTATTCATAAATACTCATTACATCAGTTACATATTCCTTACTAATATCCATCTAATGAGGAAAAGCCCCTTTAGAATATAAAATTACACCCAAATAAGTGTTCGATTTTCCTATAATTGTACATATAAGTTTTCATTATAGGAACTTTCTAGGCATGTTCGAGAACTGTAAATTAATTAATGCTGTTAAATATTACATTTTTCTAGGGCGAAAACGCCAAAGATCATTCAACTTTCCAATTCCAAAGGCTATTTAAATCATTCATCTTCTTCTGCAGTATTTCCTCAGCACCGAATACCTATCTTAGAACTATTTTCTTAAGAACTAAATACGAAAAAAGCATTGTCCACTGTAGAATATTTACTGTTTTAATCTAAATTATAACCTTTATCGAATGAGCTTTTTTACCCAGAATTCCAATAAGTTTTAGAAAATATGCCATAGAAAGTAGCTTATGTACCTAAAAATGAGTCTTAACAGATTCTTATTGTCTCCAGATTTACTATCAGTGGTAGAACCTGAAGTTCACTTTGTCACCTTGTCAGTATATACACAAAAATCATGAATTATTTTGCAATACATTTAACTCTAATTAACTAATTTTAATTAACTTTCAATTAGGATTTTTAAAAGAAAAGCATATTTATGCGACATATTATTAAATTATTCCCAAGCATTATTAAGGAAAATGCAATTAAATATCCACATACACACTACGAAAATCTCATTTATTAGGAACAGTAAAACTTTACCAATACTTAAATGAAATGTAAAATCTTGTAATGCATTAGTATAAAACCTGAGTAACATATCATTTCCTATAAGCAGTAAACGGTAAAAAAGAGTATTCTTATTATAACTTAAGTTAAATAAGACTTAAGCAGAAAGAGTAATAAAAAGAGATATTAATTTAAAACATAATATGAAACATTTAACCGCTAAATAAAGATACATTTCAATACAAATAAAACATTTTTTTATTAAAATACGTACTTACTAAAACAATTTTTTCTCACAAATTTTCTATTCTATCACGTAAAGTTGACAATGAAATATTCTTTAAAATGTCATCACTGTCATAAATACAGCAGCAACTGTTTACATAAAGTTATTGGGCAAGTCTTTTAAAGTTCATTGACAATATACACTGGTGTGCAAATATTAAGGACGAAGTCGAAAAATTAGCATATCAGCTGAACGAAGAGGCAGAGCGGACAGAAAGACCAATCAGGAGATTAAGTAAGGTGATGTACGGCAGCACATGCGCAGATATGCAGGTAGATGTAATGGGGGAGTGTCTGAGTAGTATAAAGCATGTTGTCGGTGTAAGATCAGTATTTCTGGCAAAGAGATTGCACGCCGTATAGCAGTTAAAATCACACCGAGTTGCTGCCTCAGCGAGAAATGGCGAATAATCAATCTGTTAGACGACATCTGGATACTTTTACCCGAGGTCGAACCATTGGGAAGTTGGAGGAAGGCCGCAGTGTGACAAGTGTGGCTGCAGAGTTCGGAATTGCTCACAGCATCGTTTCACGACTTTGGAGACAATTTCAAACTACAGGAACAGCTATCTGGGGGTTTAGTAGTGGTCGTCCACGAGGAACCACACCCGCAGATGACCAGTATATTGCCTTACAGGCCAGAAGAAACAGGCGGCAGACAGCGGGAGAAATCGCTAGACACACGACACAGGCGACTGGACGACCAATATCGCGTTTTACCGTGGCCAGAAGACTGCACGGTGGTGGTCTGTATGCACGACGCCCTGTACGCTGTGTACCTCTAACGCCTGCCCATCGGAGAAGGCGTTCTCTGTGGTGCCGGGAACACCGGAATTAGAGAGACAATGAATGGGAACGAGTACTCTTTACAGATGAGAGCAGATTCAGTCTGTGTAGCGATTCTCATCGCATACTCATCTGGAGAGAGCGGGGAAGCCGCAATCATTCCTCGAACATCATTGAAAGGGACAAGTATGGAGGTGGCGGTGTTCTCGTTTAGGGAGGCATCATGCTTGGTAGTCGTACAGACCTTCACATCTTCGACGCAGGTTCAGTCAACGGAACCCGTTATTGTAACGAGATTCTTCTTCCATATGTGCGTCTTTTTAGAGGCGCTATGGGTCCTCAGTTCCTTTTCATGGACGACAATGCACCATGTCATCGCACAGTAGCTGCCGAACAGCTCTTAGAGAGTGAGGATATTGAACGTATGGATTGGCCGGCACGATCTCCGGATCTCAATCCCATCGAGCATGTATGGGATTTTCTAGGCAGACGCTTGGCAGCTCGTACCTTACCACCAGTAACGATGCCGGAGCTTCGATTTGCGCTGCAAGACGAATGGGCAGCAATGCCTCAACAACTCATTGACACCCTCATTCTCAGCAAGGGCAGACGCTGTGAAACCTGCCTAGCAGTCAGGGGAGATCTTATCCCCTATTGAAGACCAGAAGTTTCTTGCTGGACACCCATCACAGGGATGTTTCGGCCTTCAGTCGCATTGCGCTCCGTGCTACTTTTTCAATAAAGCTTCTTTTTATCCCTCTGATTTCTCTTTTAGTAAGTGTTGCTTACATTACTCATGTCCTTACGTATTGGGGATCTTACGGTATTAAATGTGTTGATTTGGAAAGCTTTTGTACAAAGTTATATTGAAAAAACCGTCTCGTCCTTAATTTTTGCACACCAGTGTAGCTTTGTCAGTATTATTCATAGCTTTCCCGAGTCGTTTCCATTATACAAGGGTGGCGACGCTGACTTGGATGATTGAATGCACATCCCTCACAGATAAATACCTCGTTGAGAGTGGTTAAGTACTCCTCGTAAATAATATTCTTAAGTTTCTGCGTGCATTGCTCGCTAGTTAAATGCTCCATTTGCTGGCATTCTATTCGCGTTTGCACAAAATATCGCCAACTGATTATTGGCTATGAAAGATGCTTCCGAATATTTGAAATTAAAGTTTGGTAATTTGTTCATGAAATCATACCACGTCGCAGGAGTCATACTCACACCCTCAAGAGAAGATCCATAGTTGAAATTATTCTTTTCTGCAAAGTTCTGTATATGAATTCGAACGTTATTTTTCTACTTACAACGATGGAAAGACGACACATCCGTTTCTAATGTCCAATAATTGATCACTTCATCATGATTTCGTGATGATTGATAATGCCGACTCAGCCAGTCGTCCTGGGGTATCTCGAGTATCTCATTTTCTAAACGTGCTTTCTTGCGCTGAAAAGTATTTTTATTAATTTATTATTTTATTATTATAAGTAATTTAATTTATTCTTTCGTATTAACCGTAGTCCATTTCATCAGAAGAACGGTTCAGTTGCGACGATATAATTTTTCTAAATGTCAAACTTATTCGAATAGTCTCCACTTCGGGCTGGGATGGGATACCGTGTTTCCAAACTACATTCGTGGGGGGTTTCATCACTAGAAGCGATCCATGTTCCAGACTCAGAATATGAGTCATGTAATTCTCTCTTCATTACTCGCGTCGCACCGTAACTCAGTGTGGGAATGCAGTAGGAAGGGTCCAGGGAGCTTTCATCGTCTCTGTGCGCGGATATATTGGCTTCTCCGTCAAGGTATTTGTTGAGCAGAACGTAATTATAATTTTCGTGGGTGAGTGCTTCCACTTCACTTTTAATTTGCTGCAGCATAGGAGTCCAGGGCTGGGTGACGATCGATGTCCCCGAAAAACTGTAGGTGAGCCCATCTTCATCAACACAAACAACAAAGGCACAACAAAGTCGAGCTGGAATATGTTGGTGGCCGTAAATATTCAGTTTCACGGGTTGGAAACGATACGTGCAGAGTTCCGCAAAGACAGAATCAGCCTTCTCTTTGCCATGAAAATCTTTGAAATAGGACAGTATTAACTGATCATCAAATATTTCGGTCATCGTGAGTATTGTAAGAGTTAAGAATGACTGCTTCGAAGTACAATCCTCCAAGATTTACAATGAAATGAGAAATCTACTGAGATCAGATATTTCTAAACAACTTATTTATATAGTCATTTACTGATAAGAAAGGATCATTTGATTCATTATCTCGCTATGATTTCATTCTTTTAATCGTTAATCGCCTTATTTGTTACGATAACATCATGTTTTCCAGTTACATTGAATCATCTACGAATAAACAGATGGGGTACAGTAGCATAAAACCACTGACTGCAGGTAGTTTAAAAGGCACCTAAATCACTGTAAATGGATTGCCTGAAGAAAGCTTTCATGGTTTTCGGTATGGGTAATGTGAATACTAATCATTTACCTCGGAAGATCTTTTTAAAGTGAATTTTTTTTCTGCTATCGTTTCGCCCAATAATAAATATGTTACAAATTTTGCACCTGCCAAAATTTACTACACCAGAATTTTATCCTTTATTCCTCTTATAATCAACCCGTAATATATGATTAAGATATTGGCTTGGCTCAGTTTCGTGATTTTTATAGACGAATTTTCACGACCTATTTAAAAACATTTCCAAACTATCGATATTTATCGTAAATCTGCAAACATTATCAACAGATCAAAAGAAAACGCACTTTAGAAATTAAAATACACATTTCAGTTATTAAATATGGATTATATGACACATTAAAAATAAATAAAACACATTTTTTTTTTTTTTTTTTGCAAAATCGTTTTACAGTTTTTCAACGCTCTATTTCACCTTATGTACACAGCTATCTGTTTTCTCTTAAAAAGAACACCAGAGAATTGCACAGACTCGGTATTATTTCCTTTAGCGGCTTTGCGGCAAAATGCTGCTTTCTTGCAAGAATGTTACCCCGGTTTTTTTCATTGCTGGTAAATTCCAAAAGTGATATTTTAAAATTGAATTTAGAGCAAAAAACATAGCATGATTTATCTATAAAAACAGTTTTACTTGGAAACGAAAATAAGTAAAAAGAACGAAAATGGTGACGTTGTTTGTGTGAAGGATTGTTATCAGCGTGGTTGCCTGAAGATTCTTTTTGCAAATGGTTGCAAGAGTTTTACACATTCTGAAAATCTGGCGACTTCTGTTAAGGTGGTTGGTATAATACGTAATTACCCATTATTTGACGAAATACCTATGAATTCGCATACAGATATATTATTTAATTCTTTTTCAGAACTTATGAGGTGAGGACGTTTTTCCTATTACTTTCTATTTACATGTAATATTCCTTGGACTTTTAACTTTCAGAAATCAGATTTTTCAGTTAAATAATTTATTGTGTAAAATCTGTTAATTTCTAAAGTTTAGCTTTGCAGTTTGAAATAATATGAAAATTACATTGTATGTAGTATTTATACCTTCAAGTAAAGACAAGGCTGATATTAAAATTCTAATTCAGTTAAGCTTTTAAATTGTTGATAATTCTACAACTATTGCATGAAGATATAGCTAAAGGCATAAAAGCATTAACAGGAACAAAAAAATAACATAGTTCATATATATATATATATATATATATAATACCTCAAATTTTTATTTTAAAACAAAATTATTACGAATTATTATTAAATCCGCGCAATATGCTGTTGAAAATTAACCAGATGTAGACAAAATGTAAGAAATTTAGAAACAAGTCCACAAAGACCCCCAAAAAAATGAAATTCAAAACTAGTAAAATTTCAAAATTCCTTATAAATAGGTAAATAATCAACCAGAGAAGTCAGAAGAATTAAAGAAATGTGAAGGAAGAGGAGTACAATTAAATCTAATTCAACGTTATCAAGAGGGGTACATCAGTCTCAGCTGAGCCACTTTCTCTCGAAAACACTGTGTTTCTGTTCATCCAAAATTATCTGATAAACCATGCTATATTATTTAATTATAACAGTTCACCCAAACATTTTGAACTCTCCTCGACGCAGAGGCAGTCCATTAAAGAAATATACAAAGACGTATCCATACGTAAAAAATTCCAGTGTCAAATAAAGAAATTAATTAGACGTCGTTTATGGAATTTAAGATTGAAATTAATATCTAGTAATACGAAATATACTTAGAAATTAACTGAGAACATTGAAATCATAATTTACTCAGTGGACGTAGAGGCTTTGGTTCTAAATTTCTTACTTTCTCTCTCTCTCTCTCTCTTATATATATATATACATATACTTTTGGTTGGACGATTGGAACGAAAATGCGAGGTGCACAACTACATGTTATAGCAGTCCCATATATAAAATTTCAACGTTCTGCGGCTACACATTTTTGAGTTATGCGAGATACACACGTACGTATGTACGAAACATGATGAAAAACTGTCTTCTGAATCCACTGAGGTTCATTTGATAATTTATGTTAAGAAAAAAAATCATTTATTCAGTCCATAACTAAATAAAGCCAAAAACAATACTTTCTTCACTTTGTACAAGGAAGTAAAAATAGTTAGCTGCATTTTCGCTCTCAAAAAAAAAAAAAAAAAAAAAAAAAAAACCCGCAATATTCACAACAGTTGCACTTTGCATTTAATGAACAGTAGATGTATATACAATGCAGTATAAATAGAGCGTAAAGAATTTAATTAATTAGACATAATTTAATTTCAAAAATTTTAATTCAAAGGACAGACTGCAATATTGGCAAACCAGATTGCAATGTTGCAAACCATTCTTGATCCGAGGCTATTGAATGAAGAAGAATTCTTACTCGGTCAAATCTCAACCGAAATTTTGTCTTTGGTAACTACAAAGTTTTGTTGTTTTTTTTTTTCATTTCACCTACAGGTATTATTTAGATGTTAACTCTTTTTTTTTTAAGGTCGGGCATCCATTGTAAATTTTGTTTTTCTAAATCGGCTTGGCGGCTGAGCAGTAAAGTCGCTGAACATAAAGCGATCTAGTTCGATCTAAGTTTCGTGCAAACTGGCTGGCTGCATTTTTCTGTTTGCAACGTGTATACGAGCCAGTTCTCCTTAGAAGTTCTCCACGAAGGCATCGATCACTCTTTGTAAAATAACCCTCGAATACTTTGGATAGTTAAATAAACCAAATAAAACCCAAAATCGACTTAAAGTTCACGAAAACGCAGATTACAGCTTTACTGAAAAACTAAGTGATTTTTTTTATAAAAATAATTGAAATTTCTGGAAATAAATCAATGCACAAAACACTACAAATGTTTTTCCGAATTTAGGAAAAAAAAATATTTTATTACTAAATCAGTGTGAATGAGAAACTGAAATTCTAACTGTACTCGTATTTGCGATGCAGCCCTATTTTGCTTATTTCACGAAATTTTAGATTTCCTTCGTAAAGTTCGCTATTGGTGATCAAAACCCCCATATATGGCAATTAATTCTGGATTTTCTATCGAATATTATCACCTAGTTCTTTCATTATTAGCCCAAAAGAGCGTTAGCCCAGAAGGGCTATTAATCTCGAATCGGCATTTTGCGTTGAATCACTCTAAAAGCCTGAATCATTTTTTTAAATGTTGCTACCAAATATTATCGCTCTGTATTATATTTAAAGAAAAATAATAAAGAAGCTGCATGAATATATGTATGTTTTTCGCACTGTACGAGGGTACCTAGAGCCATCAAATTTTGAATTACATAATCCTTCACCTGAACACGGGCATCTGAAAGTCCGAATTTGGAATTTGTTTTATTATCTACTAATATTTTGTAAACCTTTAACGAAAGTTTGATTAAGAAATTCAACGATTTCAAAGCAATGATATATCAAATAGCCTTATGTTTTATTTTTTAAATAAATTCGATATTGATCAACTGGATAAAGAAAACTGTACAAAAACGTTCCTCAAATCTAACATCTGAGAATAGTGAATGTGATCTTGTTTTCGCAATTTTTTATCATATTAGTATAAATTTTGAAAAACTGAATTCAAATCCTGAAGAGTTTTATTAAATCAACCCTGCCTGTTCGTAACAGTTTTGATTTTATTGCGTTATAACTTACCTTTACGAAAAAATTAATCTTCATAAATATTAAACATTCTTTACATTTACGGAGTACTCTACTTCTACTAAACGCTTTCCTGTGAAATCTTCTGAAAACGTTTCTCAGCTGGAAAAGAATATCAACAATTAGTACTTCGTATTTTTTTTAACACTGTTTTAAAGTGAATCCAAAATGTTAATTGCTTTCGTAAGCAGCAGTAAACAGGTTGGATCTTAAAAAAGAACGTCTTCTAAATTAGAAGAAAAGTTGTCTTCTAAATTAGACCACAGAAAGCAAAACTGTATAGAAATACAAACAAGAACAATGACACTTTCTTATTTTCTGTCTCGCCGCATATGACTCAGTTGTGCAGGAAACAGCAGAAGCTCTCAGCTGAAAATAAATTTAAATAAGCCCTTTGATTTCTGATAAAGCTGTGAAGATAAGCACTGCGATCATGCTCGATCAATGAATTCCAGGCACAAATTTTCGACCAATGAATTTTAGTAATCTACCACTTAGCTAAAAAATTCGACTGACTGCATGAATTTAAAACCCGCTAAAATTAGTAACTGATAATTTGTATACAGATAATTTAATAGCAACACAATAAATGATAATGGCAGTCAGTGTAAAATTAGAAATGATTTAGGTACGTCTATTTATGGATTAGCGTAAATAAATCGAAGTATTAAAAATTAAAGAAATACTTTCTTTTTTGATAAATCCCGTTCAGTATGATTACAAGGTATGCGAAAAAACATTACTCAAATTAATATGATAATAAGACATTACTCAAAACTCAGTAACGGATATAAGAATGGGTGTTTTAAAAAAACAGAAAGCATTCTTTTGGAAATTAATCAGATTTGATTCCAATTTCAAAATCAATTAACTTTGTACTGGAAAATGCGCTTGAAATAGTGAATAATAGCTTAGGATCATTAAAAAGATCCTAACGGAGAAGGAACATTTATAATAAAACTGACGAAAACAATCTATTTACAGGAAGGAGAAAAGAAGTTGGGATATGCAAATTATTATTATTTCAGCACGTTTATACGACACAGCAGGGAAAAGGATCTCTGAAGCACTGCATAAAATAAACGTTGTGTAGTAGATTTCTCATTCGGAACGTGCTTTGTAAGTTTGGATTTTGCTCAGAATAACGTGTTAAGCCTCGAAAAAGAAGAGGAAATGCTTACCAGCAAGTTTCGAAATTTGATAGAGGCAAAATCGTTGCCTATCGAAAGTATAGATTATCGTTCCGTGATATTGCCGGTCGCACTGGTCGACATCGAACTACTGTCATGCGAATATGGAATCAATGGACTGCTGAGGGTCATACTGAACGGCTGCAGGATCTCAACGCCTTCCCATGACTAACGCCAGAGAGGAGAGACATTAAAGTCAACCCTGCTAAACCTTACGACCACATCACGGACCATTAGTCAGGAAAAGGACATGTTTGCAGCACGCCCAGTATCAGCTCGTAAGGTGCGTCGACGTTTGCAGCAGCGTGGATTATCAGCAGGATTAACGGCTACTCTGGTGCGCCAGAAAAGAAAGCTGGATACAGGACCGGCACAATGTTGCCTTTTCAAATGAGTAACGGTTCTACATGCAGTATTCTGATGGCCATATACGTATCCAGAGTGTCCGAGAAAACCGCACGTCGCCTTGCATTCGATATCGGCACAGGGGGCCTGCACCTGGTTTGGGCAGGTACACGACAGGCACATTTGTTCGGATCGACGGTAATTTGAACGCAGATCGGTAGATATCTGACATCTTACTTCTAGTGGTTGTGCCTTATCTTCGAGGCTCCCAAACGCCATGTTCCAACAAAATAATGCAAGATCACATGTTGCAAGCTGTGTTCTGACAGAGTATTTGATTGCTACCCTGGCCTGCCCGGTCTCCAGATCTGTCACCCATTGAAAACATCTGGTCATGGGTTGCTGAGAGACTGACCCGCCACCCCTCTCCAGTTAATACAGTTAATGAAGTGTGGCATAGACTTGAAGCAGCATGGAATGAATTGGCCTTTTCTGTCATCCAAGCCCAGTCTCACTCCATGCCTGATGGAGTAAGGGCCGTTCTAGCTGCCAGGGGTGGCAGCTGTTTTTACTAATTTTGCACCCCTGTGGGCCTCCAAAATACTTACAAATTGAATCATTTTGTCTTCGTGCCTTACTGTTTACATGCAATAACTTTTTTGTATTTGCTTTCCTTCGTGGTGTTGCAGTTTTAATGGACAGTAATATATGACCTTTAATTACTAAATTTTTAATGAAACTGAAGGGAATTTTTATATATAAGGTAAATAACGATATCTTCCTGAATTGTTCCCCAAATTTCTGATAGACTTAGAATAGTTTCATCCTGTATGATGTTATGATATTAAAAACATCCTTAGTGAAGCCTTTCTAAAATTTTAGGGCTGTTACGGTACTTTATGTTACGGTATTTTATGTTACGGTACTTTATGCACTGTAATGGATATATTATTAACTTTTAATATCTTGTCGCTGCGCGAAACGTTTGGTGTTTAATTGATCGCCTTTGTGCCTGTAGCATATAGGATCTCATTCTCAAGATACTGCCATTCTACAAAACATAAGACCCTTTAACTTATTTTTCAAATTAAAGATCATATGTTTTAACAAACTTAATGAATTTTTAATCCCTTAACTAACCGAGTGGCATTTTAATTTAAGTTTATTGATATATTTTTAATAACATAGCTAACTGATTTAGATTGAAATATGTTTAATTCATAATAGATCCGAATGATAATTTTCATGACTATTTGTAGCATTATTGTAATTCATAAAAGGCGTTTCTAAAGCTTTAGATTCTATACTTGGTTACGAATAGTTTGAGTTTTTAATTATATTTTAATTTTTAAAAACTTTCAGTGGTTAACTCTAAGCTTCAGACAGCAAATGGCAAAGTTTATCACCCCCATATTTACACTCATGTCCATAAATTAAGGATAATGCAAAATCAGGCAAAGGAAGAGTTAGAAGCAAAACAAATTTGACTTATTTGTAAAGCTTATTTATTAAACAAAAGGTAAAGAGCAAAAAAGGATGCTATATGTTTGATATTATTAAAAAAAATAGCGATTTTTTCTCCCTGGAGCAAATTAAAAAAAAAAAAAAACCTATTTACAAAAAACCAATATTACATGGTTGGTAGGATTGTTAATACATTGTATGTCTCCCAAACGATGCAATACAGTCCGTACAACGCCTAGGCATACTGAGTATCAAATTATCGATCTGATCTTGGGGGATATTACACCACTCAAAAAGCAATGCTCTCCGAAATTCCGGTAGACATGTAGGAGGAGGTTGACGGGCTACAAATCGTCGGCCAAGCATGTCCCACACGTGCTCTACTGGATTCAAGTCCGGTGAGAATGCTGGCCAGGCCATACGGGTGATATCCTCTGATTGAAGGCATTCGCTTACGATGTTTGCACGGTGAGGACGGGCGTTGTCATCCATAAACACAAATTGTGCGCCCATGGCACCCCGAAATAAACGTACATGTTGTTCCAGAATGACGTCCCGATAGATTTGGCTTGTCATGGTTCCAATTTGAACATGCAAGTCAGTTCTGGAACCCAGAATAATTCCACTCCAAACGAGCACTCCTGCACCACCGTAACGCTGTCGTTCAATGATGTTTTCTTGGTGGTAACGGGTACCTGGAGCTCTCCAAATGAAAGTCCGGCGAGAATTACATTGCAAGCTGAACCTGGACTCGTCAGAAAACATCACACAAGCCCACTGTTGCGGTGTCCACAATGCATGCTCTCTACTCCAGGCTAACCGCAGGCGACAGTGAGTTGCAGTAAGTGGAACGCATCTGACAGGTCTACGAGCATATAGACCAATCTGCCCCAAGCATCTGTACACGGTCTGCCTTGAAATTGTCGGTCCAGTGGCTGAAGAGAGCTGATGAGACAGGTCTGAGGCTGTGCTCTACCTGTTTCTTTTGGCAGTAACTGCCAAATATCGGTCCTCATTCGGCGTTGTAACTCTGGGGTCACCTGTGCTGTAACGTCTACTCACATTACCATCCTCTTGGAATCGTTGCCAAACCCTGGAGATGACACTCTGGGCAATTCCAAGTTCGTCTGATACTTCCAGTTGGGTACGCCCACATTCCAAACGGCCGATAATTCTACCACGTAAAAAATGATCCAAATGCGTCCCTTGTGTCATAACTATTCGGTTATTGCACTGAAATGTTTATAAAGCGCCTGCAAACAATTTTATTTCTTTGCCTGTATTCCTTATATATCAGTCTCTTACACTGTCGTCATTGTGACGTACCATTGGTGTCATCTGGTTACTTCCTGAAATTTGCATATGATTCTTGAAGATGTGTGTAGTGATTTTACAGGTGATATATTTATTTTAGAGTTCGATTTCAGCGTGACTCCGAATTATCCTTAATTTATGGACATGAGTGTATCTAAAACTGCAATGAAATCATTTTTAGAACATGAATAAGCTTAATGACCAAAAACATTTTAATAAATTTATAGTAAAAATGATACCACTTGCATAAGGTAAGATTAATTGATATTGAACACAGGTAAATTTTGGAGAGGAAGAGACAGCATTAAAACTACTAACTAAATTTAGATTTTTAAATAGCCAGGAAATATATTTATTCACACTATCTGTTAAATACTTCTGGTTGATAATTTTCTGCTGTAATAATTTTAATAAAGTAAAATCACGAAAATAAAAAGCTTATAAATTTACTACCTACGTCTTATACATAACAAATCGCACCCCAGTATATCAATAAAACGACACGTAAAGAGAGAGTGAAATTTAATGGAAATAACTTAATTTCTTTGAATTTTGACCTGGAATAATTACTGAAGTAATTCGCTTAAAATAGATAAAAAATAGTTATCATAAAAAGAAAAAATATATAATGATTTAAATGAATCAAATTAGTTTAATTTGTTAAAAATACACTCATGTCCATAAATTAAGGATAATTCGGAGTCACGTGGAAATCGAACTCTAAAATAAATATGTCACTTGTAAAACCACTACACACATCTTCAAGAATCATATGCAAATTTCAGGAAGTAACCAGATGACACTGATAGTACGTCACAATGACGAGAGTGTAAGAGAGTGGTATATAAGGAATACAGACAAAGAAGTAAAATTGTTCGCAGGCGCTTTATAAGCATTTCAGTGCAATAACCGAATAGTTATGACACAGAGGACGCATTTGGATGATTTTTTACGTGGTAGAATTGTCGGCCGTCTGGAATGTGGGTGTACCCAAGTGGAAGTATCAGATGAACTTGGAATTGCCCAGAGTGTCATCTCCAGGCTTTGGCAACGATTCCAAGATGATGGTAATGTGAGTAGAAGTTACAGCACAGGTCGCACAGCACAGTTACAACGCCGAATAAGGACCGGTATTTGGCAGTTACTGCCAAAAGAAACAGGCGGAGCACAGCCTCAGACCTGTCTCTTCAGCCCCTGGTACGACAATTTCAAGACAGACCGTTTACAGACGCTTAGCGCAGATTGGTCTATATGCTCGTAGACCTGTCAGATGCGTTCCACTTAGTGCAACTCACTGTCGCCTGCAGTTAGCCTGCAGTAGAGAGCATGCATTGTGGACACCGCAACAGTGGGCTTGTGTGATGTTTTCTGACGAGTCCAGGTTCAGCTTGCAATGTAATTCTCGCCGGACTTTCATATGGAGAGCTCCAGGTACCCGTTACCACCAAGAAAACATTACTGAACGACACCATTACGGTGGTGCAGGAGTGCTCGTTTGGGGTGGAATTATTCTGGGTTCCAGAACTGACCTGGATGTTCAAATTGGAACCATGACAAGCCAAATCTATCGGGACGTCATTCTGGAACAATATGTACGTTTGTTTCGGGGCGCCATGGGCGCACAATTTGTGTTTATGGATGATAACGCCCGTCCTCACTGTGCAAACATCATAAGCGAATGCCTTCAATCGGAGGATATCACTCGTATGGACTGGCCAGCATTCTCACCGGACTTGAATCCAGTATAGCACGTGTGGGACATGCTTGGCCGACGAGTTGTAGCCCGTCAACCTCCTCCTACATGTCTACCGGAACTTCGGAGAGCATTGCGTTTTGAGTGGTGTACCAAGTCAGATCGATAATTTGATACTCAGCATGCCTAGGCGTTGTACGGACTGTATTGTATCGTCTGGGAGACATACAATGTATTAACAATCATACCAACCATGTAATATTGTTTTTTTGTAAACAGGTTTTTTTTGTAATTTGCTCCAGGGAGAAAAAATCGCTAATTTTTTTAATAATATCAAACATATAGCATCTTTTTTTGCTCTTTACCTTTTGTTTAAGAAAAAAATTTACAAATAAGTCAAATTTGTTTTGCTTCTAACTCTTCCTTTGTGTGATTTTGCATTATACTTAATTTTAAGACATAAGTGTAGTTTATATAGTATATACAACGTACGACTACATCAACAACTAAAGTTAATTCTAACGTTGTTGTCAGTGACGTTATCTTTTTAATCGATAACTTAATTATGTCTCATTTTTACGTAAATAGAATTAAATTATAATGTAATAATAATTTTATTTAATAACTTATAATGTTTCTATAGCTTAATATGTAATATTCAGTACCAATGTATTAATAATTTAATATATTAATTAACGATGTTAGCCTTAAAAATATAACATTCTTCGAAATTTATTTTCTTGTATTATTATTGTTGTTGTTGTTGCTATTATTAGTTCTAATATCTCCGGGCGGTACTCATTGAGAGACTGCAGACCGTGATTAGAGCCGTAAGAATTTTCTTTGATAAAATATAATTCGCGCAATTTGAGTTTGAGAATTTTTTTGTATGTCTAAATCAACAGAAAAATACTTATAAATTTTAAGACAGAAAAATTTGCCAAATTTATGAATATGAAAAAATGAAATATTTGCCATTTTATAATATGAAAAAGATCATTTTAGAACAAGAGCATTGCTTCAGGATAGAGAATTGTGCTGCCATCTTTTAGCCTATATTATAACTAACTGCCATGTGACCTTTTAATATCCGTATTCGTTTTGCTCTTTGCATTAAATGACGCATTAGCAAACAATTTATTTCAGGATTTTGCGTTGTAATTAAATTCTGTAAAATTGGTTTTCATACATGCGTCCATTTTTATTCATGTCGGCTTCTCCTGCAGCATATTTTTAGGTTCTCTTCTTGCACATTCAGCGCCTTTGGAGTAAAAGAATTTAAACATATTAATAATTCAAAGTGAAATTATACCTTTAACGAGTTTTTACTTGTGAGAAAAACTTATTGAGACCTAGGCAAACCAACCAATCTATAATGCTCATGTTTTGATTATTTTGCATCAATTATTTCTAAAAGTTAGCGAAATTCATATAAATGTATAAACACTCTGTGTATATATATATATATATATACATATACATAAAGAACATATCTATACATAAAGAAACATAAGAGGCTAAAAATTAGAAACAAAATTTTTATACCTGTGCTGCGCTATAGCCGCAGCATGAGAAGTAAAGTAAACTTAAAGCATCTAAAGTTAAAAGTAAATTGGAGTCGAAGCAAGGCAATTCTTCAACAATATTAATAATTGCAACCGTGTGTAAGAGGTTTAACACAATATATAAACAAATTAAATTTAAAATAAGAATTCACAGTAGTACAAACGCGAAAAAAAAACATGCAAAAGGGGGAAAATATACAAAATAATAAAAATAACTCCAATTCAAACTCACCAGGGGAAATTGAAGTAAAGCTTCATAAAAGTCTATTAATATGTTTCAAAAACGTGTTACGTTCTCCTGGTTCCTTTGAAATCAAAAAACAAATAAAGAATTAATTAAATTTCATTTAAAACTTTAAAATTGATATAAAACCGAAAAATCGGATCTCAAATGTACCAGAGTTTTACCTACACGCCTTCGAAACACTTGGAACAAAGAATAAAATATAACATTGTACCCAAACCATTATATGCAAATCTTAAATTCAAGAACAAATACAAATAAAGAGCAAAATAAATATACTTTAAACCAAATTGTCATTTAACTACACTCAAAAATTGGGTGATTCCCGATTATGCTAAATTAAACTTTTAATACCAAGAAAACGAAAACTTTTCATAGAGATTTCTTTATATAAGTAATGAGTAAATTAAAAAGGCCTATGACCTGCGTTAAGAGTGTTTACTCATTTCTGGAACAATTTCGCATGTGTTTAAAATGTAAAGAGAATTTTTTTAAACGTTTGAACTGAGAGCGTGTTCTCTAGTCTGCATCGTGATTTCCATGACATAATCTTCGTAAAAAATCCAGGGATACTGATTTCCATTCCTCTTCCACTACTTTCTAGAGTCCGTCTATCGTGGTTGGTTTGCGCTTAGAAAAAAGCTGTTTTCAAAAGACCAAAGGCACAATATTGCGTAGGGTAAACATCAGTGGATTTCGCAGGAATACGTTGCAAAGGTATACACAATACCCTGTATCAGACTTTTCCCAAGGAATGCAGTGTATGACCTTTCGCTTTGCCGTCATGAAATTTCACTCTTTGAAAGTCATTGAGATAAAGAAATGGAATTTTTGTAAATATCGCTAACTTATTCATAGTGTACATGAAGTTGATTTTAATATTTATTTCCTGCTCTTCTTATTTTTAATTTCCCATTATAAGACAATCCTGAACCACTTACTGAAACTTTCAATTGACGGAACCAAATTTGTGCATTTTTGGCTTTTCGTTTTCGATAATAAATAGACTTTATTATTTGTGCGAAGTAAAAGAAGTATTGTAATCAGGAAAAATTTCAAGTGTTATATTTTAACGAAAATATCCATTTTGACTGCTCTCGAATCCATTTGAACAATGTTTTTGTTGACATCCGAACGTACGGACAGAATACAGGACTGTTTTTTTCAAAAACGGATTGAAAAATGGACTTAAAATGGATTCAGGAGAGACTTTTTTCATTACGTCTGTACGTACGTATGTATGTATCTCACATAGCTCAAGAATGAGTAGCTTTAGAACGTTGAAATTTTGTATATGAGACTGCTGTGACATGTAGTTGTGTACCTCCCTTTTTGGTTGCAATCAGTCGCACGAAAAGTAATGTATATAAAACATTTAAAAAAAAATTCTTATATGCTGTTGGCAAAGTGTGCATTTTTTGCTTTAAAAGGGATTGAGTTATGTTGTTGGTATGCTCCTTAAGGTTTCTATGGGTTCTAAGGTTTCTCACATTTAGTTAATCTACATGCAATAATTGTAGAATTATCAACAATTTAAAAGTTGTTTAAGTGGCACTAAGCTTAACGAAGTCGCTATTTGTTTACATTTGAAAGTCGTAGTAGAATTCAGAAGTCAGTTGCCGCACTAACTTCAGTGTCTTTTTGCCGAGAGAGACCAAAAATAAACTTTCAATTCTGCGCACCGAAAACCTCCCTTCCTGCCTGCTAGCCAAATCGCTTCTTTGCGTAGAAATTGTAATTTTTTTTAATTGTTCATTTTAACTGTTTTTTAACTATTTTGATGTTTCAGGTTTTTCTGTATTTTACAATTTTTAATGAAGTTTTAATATTTTGAGTTTTAATGTAGTCTTTCCTTGTAATGAGAACTGAATTGAAAAAGAAATAATATCTCTAATGAAATTCGAGGAAATATGTTTAAATGAAATGTAGCAAAAAATGAGTATGATTTAATAATCCGTACAAAGTCATGTGATGGCTACATCAAATTTTTTTAATAAACAGTCATTCTTTTTTTTTGCAAATAGATTTTTGTCGGATACAAATTATAAATCGGGTATAAAAAAGACATAATATAATATTTATTCAAGGTTTTAAATAAACTAATGAATCGACTTATAAAAACCTATGGCCAGTTATTCCGGTGGCGAAAAATCTCTAATGGCATTTAAAATGGCAACAATATAGTTATACTTTTATGAACTTGGGGCACCATATAAATTCGCTTAAAAAGGAATTTATATGTTGATGCGCGGTACCACGGTGCTTTTTATTCAGCTGTTTTGCTGATTCCCAGAATCTTTTGATGTTACCTTTTGAGTGTGTACACCTTCATGATCCTATCTACAGTATTATACTAAAGATTCCTTTTCACATGCGAAAATCCTGCAGCTTTTATCTACTAGTTTTCTAAACTTTCTAACAATCGGAAACAATTGTAGATTCATCCGCTATATTTTCTTTTATTGCTTTCTTTAAAGTAGTTACGCTTCTCTTTACAACTCTTACAATAAAACATTCGTCATTCTCTCTGCAAAATTCACCAAATGCAGCTGCTGCTGAAGTATTTAATCCGGTTTCGTAATAAAAGTTCTAACGCATTCTTCTGTTCCTTTAGTTCTGACTTTTTCGGAAACTGTTCAAAACGCTATGAGTACATCTTTCTGCAGATAATTATTCCCCTCTGCTTTGCTTCTGTTTTATCTGCTATATCGAGCTGTTCTCTCCACCATTCAACAGAAATTAATTCTCTTAACCAGCTGTAAATAAAGCGGAGGGCAGTCTTATATGTAATTCTAGAATTTTCGAACTATGTTCTTTTCGAATGAATATTGTGTTATCACAGTTTTTGACCATCATCATCGTTTATCCGTTTTCAAGAAAAACGCCATATCGTGTCCATTAGGTCTCACATTTTTATCACTTTTTTTTTTAAACTGCAAGGGAAAAATAAAGCGATAATATTGAAAGATCTGTCGTTGTTCGCAAAAACTAAAAGTGGCTCATCAAGAGTTGATCTGGGTTACATGAACCGAAAACACAGATGTTACTCGTGTGCTGTGACAAGGCATGCTCATCTGTAATTGGTGCTAAATCTCGCTGTTTGGCCGGTCGAGAGGATAATACGTAAGTACTCAAACTAGTTTGGGTAAAATTGAATGAATCTATTGACAATCATATTCATGAAGGAACGCAAACAATGTTTTTAGTTACATAGCGAATAATATGATATTAAGATCTAAAATAAACTTTCAGTTGTTTATGCAGGGAAGAAACTTTGGGTGAGAAACTTTTGCGAGGTATATAAGATTTATTTGGATGAAGGAATAATTATAAAATGTACACGCTTGCTTACGCAAAATCGAGATTAGATGTGTGTATAATGAGTAACAAGTCACTCAAACAAAACAGTAATTTAAGCGAGTACAATGCTCATCCGCTGAGCAGAGAAACCTCATATATAGCAAGTTATTTACACAAGAATAATTTGAACATGCATGTGCAACTTCACACAGGAAATAAACATAGCGTGTGAGCTATGTAACTAATAATTCAAGGAAAGGGTGGTGTTATTGCGCCTCAAAAATTGTCAAACTTCTAAGATGGCCTCTAAGGAAGCGGTTGAGGAAGGTTTGATTTCATTTAATTGGAATAAGGGAAACGTAATTTAGTCAAACATACGCTTTTATTCACACAGGAGAGTCACCTATGTATAACGTGTAATAAGTCACTTACACAAAAACATAAATTAAATTTTTAGTCACATGCTTATCCGCACAGGAGAGAAATCTGATGCGTGTGTAACTAGTCATTTAAAAGAAAGAAGAAGTTATGCAAACATATGAATATCCACATAGTACAGGAAACTCGTATGTGTGAAGCGTGTAAGAGTCATTTAAAGTTATGAGTGATTTAACCAGGCCTACGCTAATTCATACAAGAGATAAATTTCATGTACGTGAAATATGTACAAGTCATTTAGAGATAAATGTTATTTATTTGAAGATCATATGAGTATCCACGCCAAAGACAGATTATGTGTATGTGTAGTATGAAACAAGTCGTATAAACAAAAAACAAAAGGGTAGTTTAAATATGCATCTGCTTATCCACACAGGAGAGAAACCTCATGTGTGTGAGGTGTGTAACAAGTCATTTATAGGAAAGAGTAACTTAAACAGGCATATACCGAAGAGAAATCTTGTATAAGGAACTTCTTGTCTCGTTGGCTTTCGAGGAAAAATTAAGTTAGTAAAAACATTTATTTATCTCAGTAGAAACAGCTTATCCATACAGCAGAGTAACCTGCCTATAAAAAGTATGAAACATGTCATTTCAAATAAATATTTTATAAATAATTTATTTAAGGTAAAATATTACGCCGAAGAGACGGCGGTATGTGTGAACCTGTGATGGTTTAGTAAAACTATCGAAACCAGTCCTGTGAAACTTTGCAAATCTAACGCTGATTTTTGTTGTTTGACTTCTAAATGAATAAAATCACTTATTTGTTTATATACGAAGGAAAATTCTTACCCGCTAGATGAATCACAAGTTGGTTTAAAGGAATATTGACTTAAAGTTTACTTATCCATAGCACACAGGAAATTTATCTCATAAAGAAGAAATTTATATTAGCATATGTTGGATCATCGCATAAATGTTGTCGTGTCCATGAAGTCAGTTAGATGGTACCATGGACGGTACAGATTTTAGCTATCTCGGGGCAATTTTCTTCATAGAGAACTTCCTGGGGGCAATCACTAATTTGCTGCATTGGCATTTTGCGTCGATTCACATTCTACATTTATGCCCTTTTCAAACTGTTGCCATCAAATATTACAGCCTTGTATTATATTTAGAGAAATTAAATAATGAAGAATCTGCATAAATGTATGTATTTTTCTCAAATAGTAATAAAACAACGGTACCTAGAGCCATCGAATTTTGAACAACGTAATCCTCCACCGAATATGGGCATCTGGAAGCCCTGATTTGAAATTTGTTTTATTATCGATTTCGTATTTTGTAATACTTTTGGAATTTTTGACTAACAAACTTAACGATTTCAAAGCGAGGAATGGCAACACCGTACCAAAAAAAAAAAAAAAAAAAAAAAAAAAAAAAAAAAAAAAAAAAAAAATATCTCCCACGCGTTAGACTATGTATAAAAAATTCTAAAGATATGCTCAAATTAAAATTATTTTGCGATATTGCTCCTGAACTGAATTTTCTGGTTTAAGTGCGAAGAGCATGATACCTAAGAAATAAATGTAACACACAAAATGTTAAAAAAACGCCCCTTTAGACGTAATTTAAAATCTGAAACCTTTCAGATTTTCTTTTTCTCTCTTCTTTTTTTATTATTTTTTTTTCCCTTCGAGCTTAAAGAACATAAGAAAGTTTAAAATTGCTAATATTGGGAATTTATTGCTTGTGCTGGCTAATGGAAAAAGTACGTATATATTCAGGTTTTTCACTTCCTTCTCCGAGGAGATTTTTCTCTTACATAACTGCCTCTTCAATTTAAGAAATGCCAAGAAATTAGATTTCAGTCATGTCTAAGTAATATTGGAAAATAATATGTTGTTGCGTTCTACGGGTTTATGGATTTAGAGTGATTGATAGCAACACTTTATAAAAAATCTAAACACAATTTATTTGTCAGTATTACACAAGACAGTTCCAAAGACGCGTTGCAGTTCTCAAAAAAAAACTACTACAAACATGCTGCAGTCAGCAGCAAAACAATCAGAAGCACAACGTTCAGGCTACAACGGTGAAGACAGCTTCACGGCAGATCACTAAAGTACAACTTCCGACTTGGTTCGGTCGCTCCCAAGCTAATCTCTGAATGCGAGACACTGCTACTGAATTCAAGATACTTTTTCTCCACGTACAGGCATGCGACATGCGACGGAGGACGTGGACCCCTCTACCAATACGGTTAATCGGTATAGCGCCACGTCCACCTTTATCTAGATAACTATATGTGTTCATTGTGCTAATATACTAATATATAAACATATCAGGTTCAATGTTCCGCCTTTCTTTCTTTGGGAACATGCACAGACCTGACTCGGAACAGGGAGCTTACTAAAGCTATGTTCAATAAATGTGGGAAGTAGACAAGATACACAGGAAGGGTATACGAAACCCTTTATTTTTCACTCTTTACAATAATTTCCGTACTTCGGAATACAGAGACCAACTACTTGTGGTCTGAACGTAAGAATATAAAAATATTTAACTAAACTCTAACTTAACTTTGGAATAATAAACGTGGAAGATTGGCCGTATATTAACAAGAAGCCGTATGTAGTACAGAGAACAGTTAACACTACAATACGTTTAAAATTATCAAGAGGATTAAACCTCTGGCCTGGAAGGCAACCAGCAACCGAATAAAACTTCTAAGGCAAGCGGCCTGCTTCGACTAACTCCTTCCTCTCTCTCGCTTGGCAAAAAGCCACAACTTAAGTACTTGGCGTTCGCCAGACAAATTTTGCATAAATAAGTTAACGCTTTTAATTCTGGCCGGAAGTAGAAAATAAGAAGTGATAGTAAAGATTTAAAATAAAATAAACGTTAGTAAAACTTAAGATCCTTACAAACATACATACAAATTTGGTACTTCATACAGTGGCGTTAAAGCTAATTAATGTTAGTCACTGGATAATACATTGCCATGTTACGAGGTGTATGCAAAAGCATGGATACGATAGCATATATACATAACGTGTGTACTCATATGTTGAGTACACTATGACCCTTTGAAGCATTATCATTAGATTACAGAAGACATGTACATATTGAAATATTAGATGCGCAATGTTATGCTGGAATAAGTAATTAATAGTACAGTGATTTAAAATTTAGACCCTAGATTAGTACTGTGTGGTACAGTGTCTTGCTACTGAATTATTTGTACTGTTTCCTAAGTACATTAACCAATGTACAAAGATATTAAAATATGTGTATTAGGTACACAGTAATTAGTGGATACCCAAGTGTTAGGTAAGTGCTACTTTAACATACATTAACAATAGGTACTTAATACAATGCTGAACAGATAATTGGTGCAATTAATTTTAGAGTGGGGCTCTAGTTAGTTCTTTGCGATACGGTGCCGTGTTACAAGATAAAATGCGTAGATGCATAGTTACATTATCATATGTACAGAACATAAATTCATATACATATATACAGAACATAAATTCATATACTTATATACAGACATTTTGTATACAGAACATAAATTCATATGCATATATACAGACATTTTATGTACAGACACATTAGGTACATGATTATTCAGTGCGTAATAGATGTATATTAACTATACAGTGCCAAGATATGTGATAATACTAGTAGATACATGGGTACAATTACATATATACAAGGACATACACAATTACATATAGACAAAAGCCTATATACGCTTATATTTGGTACATAATAGTCATTGGTGACATAAACATTTGGTACTTACTTCATATACTTAAACTCTAGATCCATAAAATAATGTTATAACTAGTAATAGGTGCTTATTAATTTCATAATAGGACACTGGGTTGATATTTTGCCTTACTGTGTCACGTTACGTAGAAATGTATGCGGGTGCATGGGTACAGCTTCCTATTTACAATGCTATACCTTTTTCCTATTTACAATGCTATACCTATTTACAATGCTTATATCATTCGATTTCATAATCAATAGTTACATGGCACATTTATATACATGAGCGGATGGTACATTGGAGAGTGCCGTTGAGGATAATTGCTGCAATTAATTTTATAGTATTTTAAAAATAATGCATTTATACGCAATTATAAGCTGCATAATTGTCATTGGGTACATATACATTAGGCGCATAATACATATACATATTCATATATTAGTTTCTTAATACAATGCTAGGGCAAGTAATTGATGCTGTTATTTTTACATGTAACATGATGCTGTAGGCGATTGGATGGATAAACTAATATATATACTAATATACATATACACAACTTTTAGGCACATAATAATCACTAGATTCTCCGACATTAGGTACATGGTATACATATACATATATAAACAGATGGTTCATAATACAGTGCTATAGAAAGTAATAAATGCAGTTAATTTTATAGTAAGATTCTAGTTTAACACTATGCGAAACGGCTTCATGTTACACAGTGTTAAATACTGACGCATGAATACAGTAATATTTCTACTTGTTAATACTATATATATATAAATATACATATATTAGGTGCATAATTAACATAGGATACATAATTATTAGATGCACTATGCATATACATAAGATTAGTACAATGCTGGAACAATTCATTGGTGCTGTTAATTTTAGTATAAGATCCTAGTTTAACGCTGTGTGGTACAGTGCCATGCTACAGGATGATATGCGCGGAGCCATGGATTCAGTTATATACATACTAAAACACGTATACACAATTATTAGGCACGCAGTAATCATTGGATTTATAAGCATTATATACATGGTACATATACAGACGATACATAATATATAAACAAATATATATAATATATATATAATAATAATGCTATAGAAGTTAGTTAATGCAATGGAATTTTTAGAATTAAGACTTAATTTTAGACTTAATTAAGATTTTTTTAGAATGAAGAATTAATGTATTTTTTAGATTAACACTATGCGGTAAAGTGTCATGTTGCGTGATGTCATATTCGGATGCATGGTTACATTATCATACATACGAGGATATATATATATACATAGTATTAGGCACATAGTAATCATTGGGCACACAATCATAATGCACATAGTACCTTAGTCTCGTAGACTTGAAAGTACGTAATAAGGTTCAATTGGTGCTATTAATTTGATGATGCTAAATAATATTAATACAATAATGCAGCAATGATTAATACAGTTAATGATCAATACAGTAACATTTATACTAGAACATATATATACAAATACAAGGCGCATAATTATATTGAGTATAGAATCATTGGGTGCATTATACATATACATACATAAAACATAACTACATGGTGATGGTACTTAAGATACATCCATAAACAGGTACAGATGGTCCTTATTTACATATTGCGGTACTGATAATAGACATAATTCGTTTGGTTGGCATAATGCAAATTGATTAAATAGTTGATTCTTGCTATACACTGGTGTGCAAAAATTAAGGACGAAGTCGAAAAATTAGCATATCAGCTGAACGAAGAGGCAGAGCGGACAGAAAGACCAATCAGGAGATTAAGTAAGGTGATGTACGGCAGCACATGCGCAGATATGCAGGTAGACGTAATGGGGGAGTGTCTGAGTAGTATAAAGCATGTTGTCGGTGTAAGATCAGTATTTCTGGCAAAGAGATTGCACGCCGTATAGCAGTTAAAATCACACCGAGTTGCTGCCTCAGCGAGAAATGGCGAATAATCAATCTGTTAGACGACATCTGGATGCTTTTACCCGAGGTCGAATCATTGGGAAGTTGGAGGAAGGCCGCAGTGTGACACGTGTGGCTGCAGAGTTCGGAATTGCTCACAGCATCGTTTCACGACTTTGGAGACAATTTCAAACTACAGGAACAGCTATCCGGGGGTTTAGTAGTGGTCGTCCACGAGGAACCACACCCGCAGATGACCGGTATATTGTCTTACAGGCCAGAAGAAACAGGCGGCAGACAGCGGGAGAAATCGCTAGACACACGACACAGGCGACTGGACGACCGATATCGCGTTTTACCGTGGCCAGAAGACTGCACGGTGGTGGTCTGTATGCACGACGCCCTGTACGGTGTGTACCTCTAACGCCTGCCCATCGGAGAAGGCGTTCTCTGTGGTGCCGGGAACAACGGAATTGGAGAGACAATGAATGGGGACGAGTACTCTTTACAGATGAGAGCAGATTCAGTCTGAGTAGCGATTCTCATGGCATACTCATCTGGAGAGAGCGGGGAAGCCGCAATCATCTCTCGAACATCATTTAAAGGAACAGGTATGGAGGTGGCGGTGTTCTCGTTTGGGGAGGCATCATGCTTGGTAGTCGTACAGACCTTCACATCTTCGACGCAGGTTCAGTCAACGGGACCCGTTATTGAAACGAGATTCTTCTTCCATATGTGCGTCTTTTTAGAGGCGCTATGGGTCCGCATTTTCATGGACGACAATGCACCATGTCATCGCACAGTAGCTGCTGAACAGCTCTTAGAGAGTGAGGATATTGAACGTATGGATTGGCCGGCACGATCTCCGGATCTCAATCCCATCGAGCATGTATGGGATTTTCTAGGCAGACGCTTGGCAGCTCGTACCTTACCACCAGTAACGATTCCGGAGCTTCGATTGGCGCTGCAAGACGAATGGGCAGCAATGCCTCAACAACTCATTGACACCCTCATTCTCAGCATGGGCAGACGCTGTGAAACCTGCCTAGCAGTCACGGGAGATCATATCCCCTATTAAAGACCGGATGTTTCTTGCTGGACACCCATCACAGGGATGTTTCGGCCTTCAGTCGCATTGCGCTCCATGCTACTTTTTCAATAAAGCTTCTTTTTATCCCTCTGATTTCTCTTTTAGTAAGTGTTGCTTACATTACTCATGTCCTTACGTATTGGGGATCTTACGGTATTAAATGTGTTGATTTGGAAAGCTTTTGTACAAAGTTATATTGAAAAAATCGTCTCGTCCTTAATTTTTGCACACCAGTGTGTTACTAGGAGTGTTGGATACTCCTTACGATAATTCACAGTTATTTTGTGGTGTTGGTAGTGGGTGCTGGACTCTGAATTACTTTTCGTTTATATGGCTGACTAAGTATGGCACAGGTCTGTGTCAAGGTCAGCCAGTTTATCCATTAAAAGCCCTATTTTTCTAACCAAGTGTCTCTGTTTTATCAAAAACTTACAGAAAGCTTGACGATTGGTCGACGGGAGGTTGATGTGTCGCCCTTCTGTAAGGGGACAGGAGGTCAGATAATGCTCCGGAGAGCCAGTCTGTCCACAGGCGCACTGGCTAGTGTTACTTATCCCGCGTTTGTTAAAGTACTCGGGAAATGGTCCGTGACCCGTAATTTATCTTACCAATTGCATGTTTGCAAAATTTTTGGTAGTGTCCACGTAGCTGACATGGTAGTAAGTCCGTCGGCCGGTATCGCTGTTATCCCATGTCTGCTGCCATTTCCCGATTGCCTTTAAGTGCAATGTTCTTTTCAGATAAGACACTGGCCATGGGATGTTGATTTGTTGAGATTTGCCCTGTGGCAGTTTCTTTGGCTAGATGGTCAGCCAACTCATTGCCGTGGTGGCCGGCATGCGTTTTGATCCATTCAAGTCTTGTATGGAGTTGGGAATATTTTCGCAGATCTTCCCGTATTCCCTGAATAATATCGGATGGGTGGTCAGGGTTTCCAATTGCGTATGGCGAAGAAAGACTGTCTGTCTTTATTGTAGCGTTGCGGGAGTGGGGGGATTGCAGGTAGCGGATTGCTTGCGCAATTGCCACTGCTTCTCCCTGAAAAACGCTATTAAATTGCCTTAGTTGACCCTTCCATTGATCTATGACTGTATCTTGCAGCATGACCACATAGGCACTTCCGACGTTTTCGTCTATCTTCGACCCGTCAGTGAAGATGGTAATCTGTGCTGGACAGTGGGCGGTAGTTGGATTGGTAATTATGTTTATTCCGGTGCCTTTGGCTGCTGGATGGATTTTCAGAGGGCAGCATTTAGCCTCATAGTCCTCTGGATTAAAATATTCTTCGTCAAAGGTGACAGGTCTTTTAAGCTGCAGGACGATTTGTCTTTCTGCCTCCTCTTCGACACGGATGTGTAGGGGAAGGAGGCCAGCCAGCACGTTGATCGCATCTGAAGAGGTCGTGCGGTAGGCTGTGGTGATACCCATTGCAAAGGATCTTTGAATAGTAGAAAGGTGTTTAATTTTCTTGCTTTGCATTGGGTGAACTCATACTGCTGCTGCATAAGTGACTATCTTTTCCACCACTGTGGTGAAGAGGACCTTCTGAATATGAGGATTGAGGCCCCATTTGTGGCCATGAAATAATCGCATTTGCTTCGCTATTGTCACTGTTCTAATTTTGATGTCCTGGATGTGTGGTATCCAGGTCATCTTGTGGTCGAACGTAAGGCCCAGATGTTTTAGTTGATTGACTATTTGTATCCTCTGATTGTTGATCTTAATGGTTGGTCTTCTTGAAAGAGAACCTCCCTTTTTAGGTATTAATAACACTTTGGATTTGTGCTCTGCAATTTTCAGTTTAGGACGTAGAATTGTTGGCACACTTCGTTACAGTGAGTCTCTAATTCTCTACGGGTTCGACCTTTCACTATTAACGCTGCGTCGTCTGCGTAGGCGTAGATCTGGGTGTGCGCTGGCCATGTAGCTGTTAAGACTTCGTTGAAAGTTAGATTCCACAGGTGTGGACCAGCGCACGACCCTTGTGGACAGTCTCTTGTCTTCTCCTGTTCTATTATGCCTGAGTTGCGAACTGCTAGTAGTCTTCTATCCTGTAGATAGTTGCTTAGCATCTTATACAGGTTGCTCGGACATTTTGCCTTCCGCAGAGCCTGTTTGATAGCCGGCCACCATAAAGTATCAAAAGCGTTCTTGAGATCTATGCTTATCATGGCAGTATGGTGGTCGCTATGTCGATTCTCTAAAATTGCTTCTCTAATGTGAAAGAGTGCGTGGACTGTAGAAGTGCCCGTCCTAAACCCGTATTGTCTCGAGCTTAAGAATCCTTGCGTGTGTAAATGGTACCGTAGCCTGTTCATGATAATCCTTTCTAGTACCTTACCCATTGCCGATAAGAGACAGATAGGACGAAAGGATGTGGCCTCGGCTGGGTTCCGGTTCTTTTTCAGAAATAAAATAACTTGCCCTATCTTGTAGGGTTTTGGGAATAAACCTGCCGCCAGAAGCTTGTTGAAATAGTCAACAAAGAATTTAGGGTGAGTTTTGATCGTTGCTTTAGTGATAGCATAGTCCATCCCATCGGGCCCAGGGGCTTTCTTGCGCGTCAGAGTTGCAAGAACTTTTTGAAGTTCATTAATTGTAATATCCGGGTCTGTTGGGGCGTCCAGTGTGGTTGTTACTGTCCTCAGAAGAGCTTGTTCTGCTGTGTCCTGCAGTACATCGTCTTTGCAGAAAACTGCGTTTAAGAGCGTACGTAGGATGTCTGCCGTGTACTCCTGACTGTTGGTGATTGAAAGAGGGATCTGTAGCTGCGAAGGTTTAAAAATTTTACCGGTAGCTATTTTGTGGTGAATACCATACGTCTTTTTTGCTTGGGTGCAGAATTCCCTCCAGGAAGTAATCTTAGCCTGAATAATCATCTTTTTCTACCGCTCCCGCTCCCGTTGAAATATGGTGAGGGTGTTGGACTCTATCTCCAACCGTCTTTCGCTTTTGAGTTTTCTTCGCAGTGCTCTGCGCTTTCATTGCTGTATTCTGAGCGCACTCTACCACCAGTTAATGCCTTGGAGTCTCTTAGGTTTACTAAGAGGAAGATTTTCATTACATATGGCTTGCATTGTTTCTTGTAATGTTACGGAGAAGTCTTCTAATTCTGCTGCCGTGTTAGCTAGTTGGAGCGAAGGTTCGAGGCGCATTAGCTGCACTTTAATTTTCTTCATAAATGTTGTTAATTTCCGGCCAGGAAGGTTATAGCGTTTGATCTTGGACACGGAGGTGGTTTGCGATATAGAGAAGGTAAGGCAGTAAAGATAAAGCTCTCTCTCTCTATATATATATAGCTTTATCTTACCTTCGAGAATATTCCCGAGGAAATCCGCCAAGAATGCGTTCTAGAATACTCTCTCTTCATTTATGGTATACTCCGATTTTGTTGCCAAATAGGCGATTTCACGCCAAATCTGGCCACCTTTTCTTTCCTTGCCAATTTTGCGCAACCCTAAACCCTCTTTGCGGGGAAGCTGCTGTTCATTTTGTAACACTGTAGTCGAAAATTCGATTTCAAATAATGCTGCTAATGCAACATGGAGCTGAATATTCTTCTCAAACGAAACCACTATATGTTGAGAAAATGCATTCATTTCCTTTGCATGGCTTCACATAAGTGTTTTCTAAGATGCTTATGTAATAGCTCCTATTTATTGTCTTCCCATGGGTGTGCAATAATAATGAGTATAACTGCAGTGGCGAACTGCTAGAATATGCTTTGCGGATCTCTTCTATTTCACCTTGGAGTGTCTCACTTGTGACAACAGATTGTCCGTATTATTCGTAGATACTTTCACTTACAATCCAAGTCCTTTCCCTTACAATCACTTACAAGTTTGACAGTACCCTAAAGGTTATAGGAGAGAAGCAGGGACAGTCACAAAAGTTTTCAATCAATCTTTGTATGCATTCGTCCTATAGATGACTGTGTTTGGTTTACTTGGTTACAGCAAAGTATATGGCTATTTGCCTATGGGAAGGGATGCCTACGTGGAATCTTATCCCATGGAAAAACTCTGTGTATGTATAAAATATGTAAGAAGGCACAGTAAGGTCCTGTAAAGTTGTTTACTGATTACTCAACATTCCATATTACTCGACAACTGCTTTTTTAATGTTATTCTTGCTGGTTAAGAAGAACTTTATCTTTGAAATAATTTGAACGTTTATTAACAACTAGACTGTAATAATTTCTAAGGCTGCGTTCAGACAGCGGCGTAAAGGGCATAGAGGCATAATCATAAGGGCATAAAATACGGGAATCCGAGAACGGGGTGTAAGCCGTGGCCAATGAGAGAAGCTAAACTTGCGCTACCATGAGCCCTAAACCAGATTTTGGGACGTAGCACAGACTGGGTGCCTTGGCAAAGGAGCTCAGCTTTAACCACTTATGCCCTTTACGCCCCCGTCTGAACGTTGACCATGTATGGTGCAAGCAGTATAAGTACATTATAAAGACTATTCTGAATTTTTTTATTAGAAGTCCAGTGAATGCGCCAAGAGCTTGGCTTTGTTTATACCTCTATAGAAGCGGCTGTGCATTTGTGTAAAGTAAAGGAAAGTTGTAGTGTTTCATTTAAATTAAGGCATACCTTGCATTCGTCGCCTCAGTGCTCTCATCTTTTGTCGTTCAGCAGCTAATTTATTACTCCTAAGGGCTTTGTTTTCTGTTTAGCGTAACTCTTCTTCTTCAGAACTTTACACCAAAATCTTTATGTGCGTAATCAAACTGCGAAGGGAGTCGTGCTTTTGCCGATTTAAACAGCAGTAGTGAGTTATACGTATGGCGATAGTGTGTTCTTGAATTTGGAGAGTCTAAAGTTAGTATTCAGTCTGTTTTTCGTTGTGTAATTGTGGGTAGTTTAAAGAGAAAATTTAAATACGGCAAGGATCATTAAGGGACGGAATATCACTGATCTTCCACTCTTTGATGAGTGAGAAAGTAGCTTGTGAAGCTAATTTAATATCTGTCCAGCCTCGTGAGCGAGTTTTCCAGTAAATAGGTGGATTGTCAAAGCCGTTGATAATAAACAAAATGCTCGCTGTGATGTAAGCTAAGATAGGGAGTGCTTTTGCATTGTCCTTCGGTGCTTCCCATAATGTCCTGGCTACATTGAAATCTTCAGCGATGATAGCCTTTGGAAACTGTGAAACGAAAGTGGGGATATATTGCACTGCAGTATGGGTAAAGTCAGTCTCTATGCTGAATTGTAAATCAAGAGTCACCAAAACAATGAATACGTAAGGGGGATTATTTAAAGAGGAGAGTTGTTAAGGATCGGAGGCAAATAGATTGATATTTTTAAGAGGAAGATTTTAAAAATTTTAACACTTAACAGAAAATAACATCTAAATTTTCTCCTGTAACTATAATTAAAAAGTATTTTCTCACTTTATTGTGTTTTCGAATTATATTTTCTAAGGAATTTGCTTGAATTTCAAAACTTTTTAATAATTTTTCAACAACTGGGAAATAAAGAAAATAAAAACATTACTTATTATGACTTGGAAGTACTTGTTAGTCATTTTAAGGGATAAACTACAGTTTCAGCAATAGATTTGCAGGTCTGCAAAATGTATAAATTTTTGATTGGTTCTGTCTGCATTTGATTCCTGCATAGACCGAAGCAACAAGTTATTTATGAATCTGTTAGATATGTCTTTTATATCATTGTTCAAAAATAAGGTTATTGAATTATTTCGAAGAAACAGAATAATTAGATATCCTAAAATTTGTCCGACAGTAATATTTTCATTTTTGTGTGCTTCTGCACGTGACTGAAGCTGGATTGAGTTAATGATAAACTTTAAGCAATGAATATTTTGAACTTACGAGAAAAAAGAAGAAGTAATGAAAAGAAGAATGGATCCTGACAGTTAAAATCCCAACAGATAAAACTAGCTCTGAAACTTTCACATTTAATGGACTAGTTTGCGTACACATATTTAATAAGATGCCTTCTGCTTCTGAAGTGTTTAAGAAAAAGAAATCAAAGTCTATTTGCAGATAGGTGTTGAAGTATATTTAAAGACAATACTATAGAAGCCTGTGATGAAGATGATCATATACAGTTGAGTCTAAGTTCCTTGACGCAGTTAAATTATTAAATTTTAAACTTAATTCTGATACATTTCAACTTAGCACACCCGAAGTAGGGTGCCCGAATCTTATGAAATATAATTTAAGGGAAAAATTTGATTCGAACCCTTAAAAAATATATATATATATAAAACATTCCTTCATTTTCTTGCTAAAACTGCGACTGCATAAGCTTTGGGTGACGTTTGAAAAATACGCCTGCCAGTGGCAACAGTCTTGAGCACCATTCAGGTGACAGTGCGATTTAGGTCAGTTCCGCCCCTAATTTTGATGGAGAGAACCCCGGCACGGCACGATCGGAGGAGATCCGAGGATCTCCCCCCCCTTTCTTCTTTCACCAATCCACACAAGAAGACTTTCGGCTCGCCGCATACTTAGAATGCCGCCATGCCTCACCGATACTATACATTTACAAACATCCATACCTTCTCCAGGATTCGCAGCCGGCCCTTCGAAACGGCAGACAGCGACCTAACCACTATACCGGTTGGGCGGCTCAGAAGGATTTATTGCAGGATAACGTCCAAACTCAGAAATCGGGAACAACTGGCTAAATTTGAGTACACTGTTTGAGGAATTAAAATGTATATTGCTCTAAATGCACCTGAATGTGAGTTATTAAAAGTAAGACATGTTAAATAAAATTATGCACAGGGAAAAATATAATTGAATTAAGAAGTGATAGAAAACATTATATGCACGAAACCCTATTAACAACTATATTTGTTAGAATTTACTGTGATGTTGACAAAAAACATATCAGATGTGGAAAAAGCTATTACAATAATGCACTGTATTGTAGACTAGATAGTAAGGAAAAATAAACTGAATTTTTGACAAACGATTAATCAAACCTTTTTTTATTTTATTTATTATTATTATTATTTTCAAAACGGCGATTTTGGAAATTAAGTAAACAATTAAAAGCTTTGGCGTCGCTTTTAAAGTGATTGATACGACTTCGGTTCATGCTTTGAAATGGCACTTGCTATAATTGCGTGGAATGAAAGATTAGAAAGGTAATACCCAGAGTGATCAATAAATCACTTACTTTTTTTTTTTCTAATAAACAGTGTTTTGCCAGAGGAAGAAGGCTTAGTCCTGCTGGCGAATCTCTCATAGTGGTAAGTCTACCTCGTAAATGTGGAAAATATAATTTAAAGGAGAAGAGATTTTTCTTAAAATTTTATATTCTCTACCTGAAGTCCTTCAATGCTTGAACGAATCTCAGCTAGGGACTATACTTTTTTTCCTGCATTCAAATATTAGCTTTCGAAAAATATTTCTATTTTATGAATTTGCATTGAATAATGGAATAATGAAATATTCTCTTGGATATTTTATTCCTTGTTTTCAAACACAGAGATAATTTAAGTGGTTAAGCTTTTGATGAAGAACAGCATATTTAGGAGAAATTTTGCGAATGAAATACTGGAAGAATAATGCATTGCATAAGTTGTTAAATTATGTGCAGCAAGAATAAATCATTTTAAAACGATTTTCATCAAAACGATAATACAGATTTAAAATCATTACAAAATTATTCTAACATTATGAACGGCAAACTGAAATCACCATACAAGGATGCCTTCTTGTTATTTCATATCAGTGGAATAGTAAATCCGAAATTTCTTTTCAAGAATCGAAAAGTAAGTCGTATTTTAGTGAATTCAATCTTCACTAATACATTCCAATACATTCTTTTAATAATATATGTAGCAAATCTCGGACAGCCATTGTGAGGTGCTATTGGTCTATCAACGTTAACAGTCATAACCATTCATAAAATAATTCTCTCTTTAAAAGTAAATCGCTTGCGGAAGCTAGCGAATAGGTTATCAACATCAGATACGAAATCCAATAAGAAAGTAATATATTGCGCACATATCTGGACTTCCCTTATCATCTTGATGAGAATAACAGTCGTTTTGTATTCATTTCGCGATTTCAAGAAATTCAATCATATTGTAGCAAATATATTCAGATTATCAATTGAGGGAACAACGGTAAAATTAATAAGACTTATTTTTATGTTGGCAATGCATTTTTTTATCGTATTTGACAACAGACGCATTTGCAGTGTTCTATGGCATAGTGTGTTATGATCTGAAGATTCTACTTCAGAACGTAGTACAATCAGTGAAAAAAACTAAACGTTATTCAACTGAAACGCTCACACCCTATTATAATTCATTGAAGGAACTGGTTATGCAAATTGATAATGACTTATCATTTAATGTTTTTCTTGTAGTATTATACAATGCAGCTACGATGTTCTTCGTGATATCAAGCACAATAGTATCAAAAGGAAATTTTACAATACAAGAGATGTCTATGTATTCGGTAAATTTTATATCAAGCCTTTTATCTTTCTTTATCATGACCATATCCGCAACACTTGTGTTTGAAGCATGTCTTGAAGTTCGGCATGCAGCGCAAAATTTATTACAGGGCAGTGATTGCTCATGTAAAGCACAAGAAAGATTTCACGCAAGTACGAAGAATGAAATTTTATTAACTGTTTGGAAAATAGTTCCAATTAATAGAGGCTTGATTTTGACAATAATAGGAACGATATTTACCTACGTAATGCTCCTTATGGGACTCTCATTCCAAGATTCTGAGATTTGCCAAAATGAAAAATTGCACAAAATAACTACTTGAAATTCGAGCATTGTCGTTGCCTTTATTATTAATGTATTGGAAACTTATATCATTTTCTCAGTAAATTAAAGTTTGTGAAATGTTACGAATCTGAATCTGTATGGTGAAATAAATATAAATTATGCAAAAACATCGTTTTTAGATTAGCGCTTTAAAATCTAGTTTACTACATGTCGAAGGAGTATTTGCATAGAAATAACTCACTTTTGGGGTCTCCCGTTTACATATCTTTTTTAGCAATGCTTAGATTTTTATTTGTTCTGGCCAATAAATCGCTTTTACTTTACGAGTTTCTACTTGAAAAGTACGAATGACACTTGTCGTTCATACGGCACGATTGAATACAATATTTTTAGGAAAATCACTACCGATGAAAATTTGTCTTTGTTTTTCCTTAATTTTTCTTTGCTCACTGCCCGATTTAAACGAGGGAAAAGGAAAATCATGGGCCCCAAGACTACATTTTCGGTGAGACCACCAAGTTCTAGCCTATCTAAATAAGGACTTTTTAATCTTTTGTTGTTCCCTCATATTTTTTTTTATTAAAAAAACTGTGGAAAAGGGAGAAGTTAGTAATGCTGAGCCTGTTTGGTGTATTAATTGTTCTGCTGATGTAGTGACATCTTTTAACTTATTGCTAATATTGTTTATATATGTATTGCAGAGACAGAATTTTCTGCATGAGAGGCATAAATCACCTTTATCTGCTTTAATCATAAGTTTTTGAGACAGTGTGTGTGTGTGTGTGTGTGATTATGGCAAAACCTAGAGGGCTATCTGCCTAAGGGGATGGATGCCTTCGTGGAGGACTTTCTAAGGGAAAGTGGCTTGTATACACGTTACACATGGGAAAAGATTCGAACCTCGGACCGAACTACCAGTGTTCAGCGACCTTACCGCTAAGCCGCTGGTGGGCCTCATAAGTTTTTAATACTCGTCAGTAGATTTATTATCAGTACAAGCAACTTTAATATTCATATTAGGTTATGAAAATTTAATAAAGGATTTCGTTGTAAAAAAATAAAAATCGAAAACTAGCAACTAATGTCATTAGTTAATTTTTGTGATATATATATTATTATTATTTATAATTTTGTTCAATAATCAGTTTAGATTCTTTTCCGTGGTGGAGAATAGGGAAAAACAATATAAAAAATGGAGTTTATCACAATGGGAAGAAGCTGAATTTTTTAACTTTTCAATTTGATATTATCTCTATAATTAATTCCTTAATGCTTATAACAGACCTAATAATGAAATTTTTTAAGGCTGTTTTGTTTCTTTCAAGCAAAACAAGATCCTGGTTGAAATTATTTAAACTTCCATTTTAGAGAGCATCAAGCAATTTTATAAAAATAAAACGTACAAAAATGAGAAATATAATTTCGTTTAAATAAGTTTGAATGAAAGAATATTGAATAATTAGATTATTTCATGATATGCTATAAATCATTCGCATCAATAATATCCGCTATGCTATAAAAATGTAGAAGGATATTGAAGATTCGATAAGAAATTTGTCCCGTTTAGTTAACTTTCGTTGTTTATTTTTATTTTTGATGAAATACATAAACTTTTATTTTAAATTACTTTTTATTCCAATAGCTTCATTTAAATGCATTTAATTCCTCCGATAGGTTTTATGTCCTTTAAACTGAATAAAGGTAACCATTAAAGTTAATCCCTATATATGTTTCAATAATTAACTGAGTAGAGAATATTGTTCAGTTAGTTAAATTTTCGTCAAACATAAATATTCAGTTTATTAAAATAATCCTAGCGTTGCTTTCCCAAATAATACCAATAAATAAATAAATAAATAAATAAATAAAGATATCGAAGTTGCTACTAGGCTGCGAATATATCAGAAACCAAGAAACGTTTTCGAAATTTTATTACGGTGAGAAAAAGAAGTAAGTCACTTTTCTTTAGACTATCATCCAAGAATGTATCTTTGTTCTTTTAAGCAGTCAATTATGAGTGTGTTTTTAATTTATCAGTTTGAATAACAATTCAATTTTGTAGTTAATTTCAACATTAGTTTCTGAAATAATACAATTTAATATTTGATTATTTCATAGAAATTTACAGAAATCAAATTATATTATGACTGCATTTGAAAAACATATATGCAAATGCATATTATCATTAGTTTCATTACAGCAGGTAAATTTTTAACTGTATTAATTCCATTACGTATGAATTCTGATTTCAAAATGTAAATAAAACTAACTTTATTTTCATATTTTTTAATTTATATTTTTTACACGTTTAAATATTTTTGAAGCAAAACTTTAAAACGTGTTTGTGAAATATGGTTTACAATTTTCATTTTGGATATTTTTATTTAAACTGAAACTTGTCTGTCAAAATTTAAATTCAAATGGAAGGAGCATTTGCTTACGCTTTAACTTCCAAAATGAAGTTCATGATGTTTTTCGCCAGAGATAATCGATTTTTATTCGTATAACCATCTTTTAATGAAGGGAGATATTTATTTGAGACTAATCTCAGTAAAGAAAAAAAGACTTTCTTCATTTAAAATTCTTTTCATTCAAATGATACATGTCATAAAAGTGCGATTTGTAGTTGAAAATTACATAATCGCGCTTTCTGAAACATGTGTTCCTATAACAGAGAAAGAATTCATGTACAGAATATATATCAGGCATCCACAAAAGTTTGTGGCTTAGTTTTCAGTCAGTTACAACTACCAGTAATTTCGTATAAGTGCATTTTATCCAGCGAAATAATCTTCAGCCTCAGTTACAAGTTCCCAACGATTTAATCCTCCGTTTGTAGAAGTTCTTGTCCGTAAAACCAAAAAATTTTCCTATGGCATGCTTGACGTTATCTCAGTTTCGGTCTGTTGCTCACAAAAATGTTTATCCACGGCCAAAAGCAAATGATAGTCGGATGGAGCTATATCTATGCAGTAAGGAGAATGAGGTAAAACTACCAATCATGTGTGTTTATTACCTTCTTGGTCGCTTTCGCCGTTTGATGTCTGGCGTTATCTTGAAGAATGATCACTCTTTTCCTTTTGACTAGTGCTGGCTGCTTCCGAAGCGGTGAATGCAGCTGTAATTCTTTGTAAATGGGACGTATGGTTTTGCCACTCTCTAGCAAGTCAAAGTTCAGGATAACAGCGCTGGTTCACCAATTATAGAGCAGTACCTTCTGTTGATGAATATTTTGTCTGGAGACTAATGCCACAGAACCAGAAGATGAATAATGATGCTTCCTTTCTCAGTTACTGTATAGCACTTATTTCTCGTCACATGTCAATATCTGTTCCAGAAGTTGGGCTTTCCTGTGGAGTGACAGCAATAAAAAGCAAATGGAAGCAGCTGTTGGAGTTTGTATTTCTTCGTCAAAACATGAGAAACCCCACTTATTGAGCTTCCATGTCTTCCCAAAATTGAGCAGATGCAATCGAATGCTTTCTTTGACACCCCAAAACCTTGTGCAAATTCCTTGCACGTATGATATCGATTACTGTCGATGTCCTCTTTCAGCAGAGCTTCGTCGATAGTGGCCTAGAGGATTTCATCTCCCGATTCAAATCGACTGAACCACTTTCGCGCTGTTCGGCGTTCACCTGCGAGTTAAAAAAAGCTCCCTTCAAGATTAATTTTTTTTTCATTTTCTGTGAGTGACAGAAGAGAATTTAAAAGAAGAAATAAAACAACGAAAACATATTCAAAAAAATAAATTGTATTCTTATAAAAATACATAATTAAAAATTAATTAAATATTTATATATAATATTTTAATGAAGTAAAAATTTTAATTAATTAAACATGAAATTTGTTTCTCTAAATCCAAAATTTTATTTTTCTTTACTTTAGAGGAACGAAAGTAGATATTATTTCTTTTATTAATTTTACGTAATTTTCAACTTCTATTAATTTAAACTTCAGCAATCTTTCCCGTGACATACTTGTACGCAAACAATTCTTTATTAATTTTAGTTTGGAAAATGATCTTTCACCGCTTGCAGCACCAACAGGCGAAGTAGACAACATTCTTAATCAAACGAACAGATTAAAAACTATTAACCTTTAGCTGTAATTAACTGAAGAATTTCAAAAGGATTATTATCTTAACAAATATCTTTAACATCACAGATCTTAAGATACTTTTCTGAAACTGCTGCAGGTTTTCCGTAGATCTTCTTTATCAGTTTTTGATAAATTGCATAAGAAAAAATAGTCGTTTAAAGATGTCGATGTAATGTCTAAAAATACGTAAAATACATAAATTTGTCTTTATGTTCATACTTGTCTTCTGTCTTCGTCGAATTTTAACTGAAGATTTAAATTCAAGTTTTCCATTGACATTAATTTTTTGGTCAATTTTAAGCGTATTACTTATTAGAATCTGAACCGCATTCTGATAAAAAATCTTATTTCTCTTCAATGGATTCTAAAGCAAGTTTAATATTTATAATTTTATCTTGAAACTATTGGCTGCTCGGATTTATTCTAGTAAGAATATTGTACCCCATTGTCATAGGAGAATAAATTTAAAAATCTTTAAGCAGATAACCATGGTGCGGCACTAAAATTTGTATATGAGTTCTTAAACCACATATATAAATAATATGAGTTTTAATTGAATGTGTTTTCAGCTTTTCACAGAGCTGCTATAGATATAACAACATGGCCCTAAAGAAAAGAATGTAAGAAACGCCTTCAGAAAGAAATATTGGAAATACACATAGGGCTGGTGTTATATTTTTGCCACGCAGGGTCTATAGAACTTTTCCAATACTAAATTTGCCGCCCAGTGCCGTCGCAACGTCGCTGGAGTCGACCATATTACATCGCTGGAGTGAATCATTACATAAGTTTTGTTATTTACATAATTTTGTTCTAAAGATATTTTAACTGTATATTAATATCACAAGCAATTCCTTTTACCACATATTTTATGAATATTTGTTTTGAAACACATAAATTATTAGTAAAAATTCATGTATTTGATTATTGTTAGAGAAGCATCTGTTCGCACCTTGGAGGGTAGGTATAAAAGCAGATGCCATTCTCGCACTACGGCGGACGCAGTGCTGCCGAGCTTTGGTAGCCAAAGAGAGTGTAGCACTTTTGTTTACATCTAGAGCATTTATCTTGATCGCGGTTTAGTAGCAATTCCCCAAACAACTATTCCGCACAAGTCGAAAAGCGAGGACATTTCAGCATAAAAGAAATACTCATTTGCTGGGTACTAGCAATTTGTATAGTTTAGTGGCTTTTACGCATAAATCACACCTTGATTATATTTTAATTACTTTCAACATAAGAATGGATTATCCAGTCCGCACCTCAGTGTTGAGGTATCACCGGAGCCAAAGGCTAAGATAATTAACTGATCAGCCAAAACTAGGCTAAAGAAAGAAGATAATTTTGAATATTGTAATTTAAGAATATAATTCCTAGCAAATTTTGAGGTCCGCTAACTGAAAGATGTATTGACCTCGCCAACATCTTTATTTACAAGACTTGAATATTTACAGAGATTAATCATATTTTGACAAATAACATTAAAAGTAATACATAATCAGTGTACATGAATATTATTGATAATAAACAATAGTTTTGATACAATTCAGATAGAACATGAATAAACATAGATTAAATTTATAATGGAGAATCAGGATATAAAAATTTCATTTTCAAGCCACAGTTACATTATTTATACATAAATTGTATTTTCATTAGTGTATAAGAATTCCATGAATTTGGAGAGCAATTGGCGACCTTTATCAATTAAAATTAATTTACGTAAAAGGTCGAGATTCAAAGAGTAAGGAAAAAGTTCTTTTCGTTTTCTGTCCAGACTTGGACATTGAAGAATCATGTGTAGGGCATCCGCTTCTACTTGTCCACATGTACAGCGGCTAGGTGGCATTTTAAGTTTAAATCTGTTGAAGTAGCATGGGAAGGCTCCATGGTTTGAAAGCAGTTGATTCAGAAAGAAGTCGTTAAAGTGTCTTTTTTCGGAGATTCTAGGAAGAATCTTGAATGTTGATCTGCCCGTATCTTCTTCTTGCCATCGAAGTTGCCACAGAGTGAGAGCTTTTTCTTTTGCTTGCCTTACGATGAAACTCAGAGGTAGTTTGCATTCTATGTGCACTTCAGAGGAGATACCTTTTTTGGCGAGTTCATCCGCTTTTTCATTACCTCTGTAGCCTTGATGACCTCTTATCCAATGTAATTTAGCTTTAGTTTGGAAGACGAGCTTTTTAACTTCCAGTATTTCTTGGTTTAGGGTATCAAATTTTTTCAAAGATTTCAAAACAGCTTGACTATCAGTATAGATATGGGCTATATGCTTATTTATTATTAGCCAATTGAGGGCTGATTTCAACGCTTGAGTTTCGGCTTGAAATACTGAGCAGTTAGAGTTTAGTTGAAAGGGAAATTCCGCTGTCAATGCGCCATTCCAATAGACACAAAAACCCGCTCCTGTGCCTTCTTTAGATTTGGAGCCGTCCGTAAATAGTTCATAATTTCTATTTATTGGTAAGTGATCATCCCATTCATATGTCATTATTGATGCAGGATGAATTGACCATTTATTCTTGGGAAAGTCTAGGTTTTCTTTTGAAAAATGTAGATTTTCAAATGTAAAGTCTGACCAGCCTCTTTTGGTTCTTTGAATAGCACTTTCTTGATCCAGTTTAATATCTAGTGGGATCAGACCGGCTAAAATTTGTAGAGCAGAAGTCGGAACAGTTTTATAACATTTTGTCATAGCTAATAGGGCAACTCTTTGTATAGTATTCGCTTTAGTTCTCATTTTAACAGTTGGTGGAAACCACCAAGCTGCACAGGCGTAGACTGCCGTTCTTTCTATAGCTCGTTTGTAAAATTCTCTCATAACTACTTTGGAGAGGCCGGGAAATTTCATAAGTCTATTAATGATCTTACATACTTTTGTTTTTATGTAGTCTAAATGGGGAAGCCAAGTTAGGCATTCATCTATGATTATGCCCAAGTAGTTAATTTGTTTGCGCCTTTTAATGGTGGTGCCGTTCAACTTTATGGTTGGGGATGAGTATGCTACACCCCTCTTTTTAACCGCTATAAACATTGAGCTAGATTTCTCCGGGGAGAAATTAAGTTTGCAGTTCTTCGCCCATTCAGTTATCAATGTTAGGGCGTTATTAGCTCTGGTATAGATTTGTTGGCGGGTGGCTCCTGATACTATAAATAGTACATCGTCTGCATAGGCTTGTATTTGTACTTCCTCTCCATAGTCTATTTGGAGTGCTGTGTTCATGACAATATTCCAAAAAAGTGGCCCGGAGTTTGATCCTTGGACACAGCCTTTTTCTTGAGAATGAGAAAGAGAAGTGTTGTTTACATCATAGATAATTCTTCTATCTTTTAACATTGATTCAATTACCTTATAGAGGTTGATAGGACACATAAGATTTCTCAATTCTTGCAGAAGAAAAGGCCACCAAATATTATTGAAAGCGCTTTTAATATCAAGAGATATAATATTCGTATAACAGTTATTTTTCCGGTTGTTGTCAACTGTGTCAACAATGTCTTTTATGGCGTCCGTAGAACAGACTCCAGCCGTAAAGCCGTACTGTTTATTACTGAGTTTGTTGTTTGAAAATAGGTAATAGTTTAGCCTATTGGTAATTAACTTGTCATAAACTTTGCTCCATGTGTTTAGTAGACATATTGGTCTGTATGCTTCTTCAAGTTCCAAATTTTTGCCTTCTTTGGAAAATAGAACAAGTTTAGCGGTTTTCCAGCAATCAGGAAAAGTACCTCTTCTAAGGAGTTCATTAAATAGTACCGTATGTACTATTGGGTTGGCGTAGAATACTTCTAAGATTATTTCTTTAGGAAGATTGTCCAATCCAGGAGCTTTGCCTGAATGAAGTGACTTAATCGTGAATTCAACTTCCTGTTTGGTGAACGGAAGATCTCGCTTAGCGCCATATCGAGTCTTAATTTGATTTCTTATCTGTCTATGTCCAATTGAATCTGTGCTCTGGTCATCAGCTGGGAAGTGGTGCGCCAGCAACAATTTAAGAGTCTCATCAATGGTCTCAGTCTTTGAATTGTCTGGTTTAAGAAGCGCTTTAATTTGAAAAGGAAGGGAGATATTTCCCTTTGCCAAATCATAATGTATGCCAAATGGAGATTTTGGATCTATGCTTTCTAAGTGATTTTTCCAGCATGTTCTTTTGGAACGAAGGATCTCTCGCTTGTATTTGGCTAAGTCATTTTTGTATATAGTCTTATAATAAGCTCTTAGGTTATCATCTTGAATACAACGCTGATAGCGTTTTCTTTCTGCTAAGATTCTTTTCCGCATAATATTAAGCGATTGAGTCCACCAAGGGACTCCTTTGTGTTGAACATTGAGGAATTTTCCCTTTGCTTTAATTGCTTGGTCACAGATAAATTAGATTTTTTGAGTCCAGGTAATTATTAAGCCGTTTAGGTAGACTGTATCTTTCACATATTGAGGATTGATGACTGAAAAGTAACTACCAAGTTGTTCTTTAAGTGTGAGCCACTCCATCTTATTCAATTTATACTTCCTTCTTATAGTCTGATTTGAGCTTTTATCATGGGAGATTTCAAAAGTTACGTAGCAATGATCGCTGAGCGAAGGAACGTTCAATACTTGCCAATCATGAATTATGTTTCCTAGGGATGCTGTTAAATCTATCCTATTTTCCTCTAGAACAATTATATGTTGGGGGACCTTGATCATTTTCAATAATAAATTGTCTAGAGATCAGAAATTGTCTGACCATTCTGCCTCTGGGGTCTTCGAATGGAGAACCCCATAATTCACTTTTAGCATTTAGGTCACCCAGAATAATATTGTCTTTATTATTTGATAAGTTTCTCTCGACTATGTCGAGGAGAGAAGTTAAGTCTGTAAGGTCCGTGATTGGTGGGCTATAGCAATTAAAGACCGTTAGAGATCTTTGTTCAAAGTTCAGTTTAACGATGTTCAAAGTTGGAGTGGTCAGCATGTTGAGAACCGTAAGGTTAGGATTTACGACCACAGTGGCCGTTTTTGGAAGTCCGTCATTTGTATAGATGACTTTGATTATTATAGTTTTTTTATAGCGATTTTGATTATTATAGTTTGTAAGGGAAAACCAACCGGTTTGTTGTCAATACAGTAAGGTTCTTCCACGAAGACCAAGTCATAATAAAAAATATGCACTTTAAGTTGTGCGGTAGCAACGTGAGAGCGTGCTAAGTTGATTTGTAGTGCTCTTAAATACTTCTTTTGAGGAGTATTATCCATAATTTATGCGTTTCTTAAGTTCATCTAATTCTAAAATGCGACAAGGGCAATTTTTATTAAAACTTGAATGTCCTTCGTCGTATTGTTGCTCGTTGTTGGCATTTCGTTCCGCACAATTGATGCATTTGAGAGTTGAGCTATCGGAGTCTTTGTGAGAGTGGCCCACCTCGCCACAATGACCACACGCTTCTTCCGTCTGACATTGCTTTGAAATATGCCTGAATTGGCAGCACTTGAAGCATTGTGTGGGTCTTAAATATTCTTTAATGCTAAATCGTTCCCAATTAATGCATACCTTTTTAATTTTTTGGAGTTGCTTGAAAATTTCTGGGGTGACCTTGCACACCCAGTGGTTTTTGTTCTTTTGTTTAATGGGGAATTTAACCGTTAAACCTTCCCCAACAAGTTCTTCATTTTGAGCCTTTAATGATATGAATAACTCTTCTTTTGTGATATCCTTTCGGATATCATAGATAATTATTCTTGGAGACCGTTTTAGTGGTCTGACTATTTGGAGTTCCTCTTTTAGTTCTGGTACCGAGCTAATTTCTTTTTCCAAAATCTCAAGATCGGTTTCTTTGTTCGTCTCTATAAGAAGTCCTCCTTTCGAGACTTGTTTGACTCGTTTGACTCCAATGTGGAGTTTGGAGGGATCAATTGACTTCAGTACTTTTTTCTTTATCGAGTCTGGTTTGTTCCCATCCTTTGTGGGGTAGAGGATGGCAATAAATTGTTTGTCTGGTCTTTTTCTGGACCTAGAACGATCTCGTTTTGGGCGTTTTAAAATTTCGGCGTATGAATCTTTTGCCTGATTATTATTGACTGAGGCTTGAAGTTGGCCTTCTAGTTGGGCCATTTCAACACATTGTTCTGTTAATAAATTAAACATCAGTTGAAACTGATGTCTAATATCAGCGGCCACATTTCTATTTAGTCCACTTGCCTTATTTTTAAGAATAGTTTCAAGGTTGACCACATAGGCCTGGCCTTCTTTAAGAATGTCTTTTGAGTCCATTATGATTAATCACAAGATAAGCCAAGAAAATAATATCCAAATGCCAGGGTAAGACCGACTTGGTACCCTGGGGTTCACACCAAGTCAGTCAGAAGTAGTAGGCACGAAAGGCTCAGGATTTCGACCCTCTATAAAGAGGGAGCCCCCCGACCAAGCCAAGGTACCCGAGCCCTGGGAAAGCACTAGAAGTCAAAAACAAAGAATCAGTACTCGTAAATTGCGATTTTTAAGCACTAATTATCATGAAATCGCATTTCAATCGCATTTCTAATCGCATTTCAATCGCATTTCTAATCGCATTTCAATCGCATTTCTAATCGCATTTCTAATCGTATTCTAATCGCTTTCCCCCGGGGGGAATTACTTTCAACAGCGATTTTGATTATTATTTGGTTTTATAAAATTCTAAGCTACTGTACAAAAAAAAAAAAAAAAAAATACAGATCTTAGGAAAATGTTTATAACATACGTAAAGAATGATTAATAGCTTAAAGTACCTTTAAAATGTTAAAATATCGCAAAAATATAACACACTTAAAAGCTCAATTTCCTTATAACTAGCTGGTACCAAGCGTTAAAATTTGCTTACTTGTTTCGACGCTCTTGATAGTGTATTTGCTACTTCCATTTTATATTCCAAATATCAAACTGTTTTAAATAAAACACATTTTTTGTCTGAAACATATTTAGGAGAGAGGCATAGTAATTGCTGATTTTAAATTTATCATTTTAATTTTGCATAATTGAAAAAAAAATCACTTTGGATTTATATGCCTTAACTGAAAAATGAAATTACATCGAAGTACTATAATCCTTGTAAATATGAATAAATTTTTTAGATAGACATATAAGCTAATAAATTAACTTCTCCTTCATTTATAACCATATATTTGGGTAAAATTGTATACAGAAGCATTTGCCAAGGAAGGAGGTGAAATGTGAGGTCGGATGATGTGACCATGTGAACCAAGAGAGGTAATGAATGTTTTGCCAATGTATATTTGCTAAAAATTTTGAATTCGATAATGAATGTATCCAAAAACTTGCTTTAGGTCAGAAGTTTTAAACATGGTGGCTAAATGTAAATATAAAATTATGCATGCTAAATATTTCTAACCAGGCATATAGATCAGGTTAAGCTTTTTAAATAGGGTAAAGTATTCAAAGGTTATCTTCATGAGGAGAAAGATCCCTTCAAGGAGGAATTTCGAAGGAAAACTGACTTTTAGTGCATATTAAAAATAATGCATATAATTTTCATTCAATTTATATTTATACATATTTCTTATGTAAAACTTCTTATATGCTAAACTACGTAGTCTGTTATATGTTGCGTTACTCGAACTAGATACTCATATACAGTTAATATATGAAAAATAAAAAACTATATATGAGTATCTAGGCATATCCTTGTAAAATGCATGCGTTAATATAATACCTAAATATTTATTAAATTATTTGTAATAGTATTTGGAAATGAAGGATTTATTCATTCATATAAACTCCCGTGAATGTTATTGTGAAGAAATCTAGTTATTAAATATATCTAAATTTATAATGATCATTAATATTATTTAAATTTATAATGATCATTAATATTATTTAAATATATAATGACTTTAACATTTAATTATAAGCATAAATTGAAATTCTGTTGAAAAGTACATTTATAAAACTATATAAGCAAGAATTGATCGTACTGGAAAACAATCAGTTAGAAGGTGTTTTAAAGAACAGTTTGTGAGATGCGCATCTAAGAAAGTAGTGAAGAAGTTTTAGAATCCAGTTTGTTAAAATCAAGGTTAAAAAAATTTCGATTAAGTGTTAGAAGCATCTTCTCCTTAAATTTTATAATAATTCAGTTACAAGTATTAAATAATATTAAAAAACACCCTTTTTTGTATCCCTTTCAGTAATACTCATATAAAGTATATGGAAACAGGAAGTCAGCAGCAATATTTAACGTATTTCACTATCAAAATGAAACGTACTCTAATTTGGAGTGAATCGAACAAAGCATTAATTATAGAGTGACTATGATATTTGATTTAAAATATGCCTAAGAAGCTGAAAATCAAGTCAGATTCAGAGAGCATTTAAGAAAGAAGCCCTGTTAATAGAAAAGAAGTAATGCTGATTTTTAATGTCCCTTTTTTAACCCCTTTCAGTAATATTCATATAAAGTTAAGTTCTTAATTTCATAATTTTTCATCTGCAAAATTCTCGCCTGCAGGTGACGATGTACATATTTATTTTAAAAAACCAAGCAAATGTTAAATGGTATAATTCTCAATGTATTTGTAAAAACTCTTTTGAAGTTGTAGACCAGAAGTAAAGTAACGATCTACGAAGACTCCTCCCTTTCAAAAAGCAGAGAGTTACTATCTAGTTGTTAAATATGTTAAGCAAATTAGGTGCAGAAATAATCTATAATTTATTGATATCCGTAAAAAGTCTATGTTTTTGGAAAAATCAAGGTATCAGTTATACAAACCAAGTTATTCCTTATTATTTTCTTATTAAAGCGATTTGCAAAGCGATGCGTTAAGGTAGTAAAGACGAAAATTACCAATGAATAAAAATTTGCAGTATTTTAAAAAAAATAAATTAAAAAAATATTTTTACTTCATAAACTGGAGTTTTTACAGAGCATTTTTCCGTATTAAATATTTCCAGAGAACGAAAGACTTGGGGTATCACTGGGATTTGAAATTCCGCTCAAACTACTAATGTGAATGAGTAGTAAGCGGGTGTCATCAGCCGGCGGAAGTGAAGACAGAGAAAAAAGGCGTAGCCTCCGCCAACTTGGATTTTCCTGAAAGTGACGTACATGGAATGACGTCATGTATAGTTTTATTTTGTGGCAACAACAATACTTTTTCAAATATTTTTATTTTGTGGCAATTTTATTTTGTTCCAATACTTTTTTGTGGCATTTTGTGGCAACGACGTCTTGAACCATTTGTTTTGGAATGACATCACCAGTTTCTTGTTTGGGCATGTTTCTCAAAAATGGCGTCAAGAGGAAGATGACATCATCCATAATTTGTCTGAGCATGTTATTTTACAACATGGTGTCTGCCGTATCACGCCTTTGTGTGTCTCCGCTTAGGTGAACGGGTATATTTCTGTGGAACGATCAGATATATTGAAAAAATGATTTCACCGACTCTTAGCCAGTCACGGTCCAGATAGGAGTTCCTGCCCGAGGACGTTTCACTGAAGAGGCTATTCCAGAGGACCTCACTCACATAGACAACAATGGCTTTGTAGGACCCACAGTTTACAAGGGAAAAATTATTGTGAAAATCTGAGAGTATGCCAAATATGGTAAAGCTTACTCTCCAACAAGACAAAGAATGAATTTTGAACCATGGTGTACAGTATTTTGCATGGCTTCTAGCAAGCATCATGACAGAGGAATAACAAGGACGAACTTACGCTGACAGTGGACGTACTTACACTGAATCTGGAATTACCCAAGAACTTTGTGATCACGTACCATAATTCCTATTTCACTCTGAAATCACTCTGTTCTCAAGGAAATGAAAACAGTATCCTCACTACGCAGCGGAAAGAACTAATGAAAAAACTTTAGCTGTATCAGTGACATTGTCACCAACCTCGTTTATCAGTCTATGAAATTTTCTGAAGCCTAGTAAAGCGTACCCGACGAACCTATTAATGAGGAAAATTGTCCCCAATCCTTCGACATATCTATGAAAAAATCATGCCTCCAAATCATTCTGAAGACATATTTTGAAGAACTTCTTCAATAACAAGGAGAACTGAAATATCCCAAACTCATAGACTGTAAAGAACTCCTTGTTTACAAAAAGGAAACTGTGAATTCCGTTGCTCTGAGATTAGATGCTGTTCGCAACGCCAAAAAATTTTTCTGAAATATTTTGGGTGAAGAACCCCATTTAATGTTGCTGAAACCTGCTCATTATATCACCAAGGACGTTTCTAAATCTGTATGTTTAAACCATGTACCCAATGAAGTATAGGAGACTTTCTGTTCTACGAATGGTGCCTGTGGTACTGAATACTATGAATATTTGTAAAATAGTTAAGATTTTCAATAAAATGCAATTTTCATTTTTCAATGATCTCGTGACAGTCTCATTTTCAGGTTCAGACACTATTTAGAAGAAAAAGTTGTAGTATTTAATCTGTAGTAATTATTTACATAAATTTTACAAGTATATTTATTAGTATTATTTATTTAATCCGAAGCTATTGATTTTAGAGGATATATAAATAGTGCAATTCTTAAAAAAATGTATCTAACCTTTGAGATGTTACGTAGCATTCATTTTTTCTGTTATACATGTTTATCTGTTAGACATATTTCTAGAATTTTTATGCAGATGAGTTATTAACTCTGGTGTTATTTCTTTGCTATTATTAAACATATATAAATGAATATCAGTGTACGCTTGGATCATAACAATTGTTCCAATGAACGCAGCTCTAGCTCAGACATATCGGGATCCTTACGTCCCCGGAAGTTTCAGAGAATTTGCTGCTTTACATCGTGCTTTAAAAGGTCGCTTGAAAATAAAAGACATACAGAAATGGTTGCAAACCAAGGATTCTTATACTTTGCACAAGTCTTTGTGGCACAAATTTCGCAGAAACAGAGTCATTGTAGGAGGTTTAAACGAGAGATTTCAATCTGATTTAGTGGACAATTAACCGATACCTGGCCTCTTATATTAATGGGTACAAATATTTGTTGACCTGTATAGATATCCTTTCCAAACACGCTTAGGCTATCCCTCTCAAAGACAAAACAGCTGTATCCAACAATTTTTCTTTCGAAAAGGTATTTTCCGAATGTACATCGAATCTTTACAAACAGATGCAGGGAAAGAGTTTCTCAGTAAGCAGATTCAAGATTTTCCGAAAACGATAAACGTTCATTTTTTACGACACCAAAGGTTCTGTTGTAGAAAGATTTAATCACAACCTAAAGGGAAACTTAATATTTTGGTCAAATTGCTTGAAAACAAAATTGTCAAACCTTAACTCTGCTAGAAAGTGGAGAAGTAGAAGAAATTCTTCGACTGCCATCTACTGTATTACACCTTTCGATCGGTAATTCGACGTAGCAACCAAGATTACCCAATATCCAATGATATACACTGAAGTGACACTGAAGTCATGGGATACCTCCTAATATTTTGTCGGTCCTCCTTTTGTCCGGCGAAGTGCAGCAACTCGACGTGGCATGGACTCAACAAGTCGTTGGAAATTCCCTGCAGGAATATTGAGCCATGCTGCCTCTATAAACGTCCATAATTGTGAAAGTGTTGAGGGTGTAGGGTTTTGGGCACGAACTCTCCTCTCGATGGTGTCCCATAAATGTTCGATGGGATTCATGTCGGGCGATCTAGGTGGCCAGATCATTCGCTGGAATTGTCCAGAATGTTCTTCTAACCAATCGCGAACAATTGTGACCCGGTGACATGGCGCATTGTCATCCATAAAAATCCCATCGTTGTTTGAGTACGTGAAGTCCATGAATGACTGTAAGTGATCTCCAAGTAGCTGAAGGTATCCATTTCCAGTCAATGATCGGTTCCGTTGCACCAGAGGACCGAGTCCATGCCATGTAAAAACAGCCCAGACCATTATGGAACCACCGCCAGCTTGAACAGTGCCTTGTTCACAACTTGGGTCCATGGCTTCGGGGGGTCTGCGCCACACTCGAACCCTACCATCAGCTCTTACCAAATGAAATCGTGACTCATCTGACCAAGCCACGGTTTTCCATTCGTTTAGGGACCAACCGATATGCTCACGAGCCCACGAGAGTCGCTGCAGGCGATGTCGTGCTGTCAGTAAAGGCACTCGAGTTGGTCTTCTGCTGGCATAGCCCAAGGAAGACAAATTTCGCCGCACTGTCCCCTCGGACACGTCCCTCGTACGTCCCACATTGATTTCTCGGTTATTTGACGCAGTGTTACTTGTCTGTGAACATTGGCAACTCTACGCAGACGTCGCTGGTCTCGGTCGTTAAGTGCAGGTAGTTGGCCACTGCGCTGTCCATGGTGGGATGTTATGCCTGAAATTAGATACTCTCGGCACACTCTTGACACTGTGAATCTCAGAATGTTGAATTCCCTAACGATATCCGAACCCATGCGTCTAGCTCCAACTACCATTCCGCTTTCAAAGTCTGTTAATTCTCGTCGTGCGGCCATAATCACGTCAAAGCCTCTTCACAAGAATAACGTGAACACAAATAAAAGCCCTGCCAAAGCACTTCGCATTTATACATTTTCTACGCGATACTACTGCCATCTGTATATTTGCATATTGCTATCTCATGACTTTTGTCTCTTCAGTGTATATCATAGTGAAACGAAACATAAATTTGAAGAGAGGAAATATTAAATTATGTTTAGTTAATCCTCGCATACCTGTTTCTCATGGATACTCCTTTACTTGGCAGGAGAAAAATTTTAGAATATCAGGAGGAAAAACATCTTGCCTCTAGATTAATTACTTATTATCACTCATAACAAACGAAATGACTACTTGGAATCAGAAAAATTTCATCCTAATATGAGTTCTAGTGTTAGTTTTCCAAGACCACACGCGGGAATTTCGCTACATTCTGACAACCATATATTCCGGTGACAGATAGGAATTTCATGAAACACACCAAATTTTACTCATTCAGGGTATCATCGAATTCATAATAACTCTTCGGTTGGTGAGCGAAATGATCAGTCACATGAAGTTCACTGTCGGCTTAAACTTGATCCAGTAGCTGTAAAAGTTCCACAATGAGCGTGATGTAAAGCAACAGTCTCGATAGAAATGTTAGCGATGATATACATTTAGCTCTACGTGAACTCTTCTTCTCATATATGGAAGCCAACCGATCTACAAATCAGGCCAGTTATTCGTATGAGAACTTGGATAACATTTTCTACAGTCCACGAGAAGATATCGAACTTTTCAGCTTGTGGTGTTGCGTGGCCCCCACTTGCCCGCAACAATAGTAGTGACTGCTATGAACTGGAAAGTACACAAACTCTTAAGAACGGTTTAACTCCCTTTTTATTCCACTTTAGAAGTTACAGATGCGTTCACTTGACGCTCACAAACTACGCCGACCCGGCAGTTAAATAAAAATAAGAAAGTACAACTAAAAATGAATAATAACAATTCACTACCTAAGAGGCTCTCTAAACGTAACTAACTTAATCGCGTTTTAAAATACAGCTGAGATTTCAGCAAATTTCTGAATAAAAAAGCTGAAAGATTCAACTAACTGTCGAAGCAAGCACACAGGCCGAAACGCGCGGTTCTTAAATTTCTACCTAGCAACTTTCACGCTCGTGAATCAAGAAAGCACACCTACAAACTCGTTAAATTAAATTACTTCCGCTGAAAATTTGAATACTTTGCGCGTTCTACTAAAATTTACATACTCTGGCATTGGCAATTCCAGGGGAAAGTAAGGCTTGACAGGAAAGATAGCTTAAAATAAATGTTAGTTAAAATAAATACAAACCCTACACTTGGCGCTGCCAGAATTTGGTAAACTTGGAAGCAGGTCCTAGAAACGACCTGTTGAAAGGTTTCCACATTCTGAACTAAAATTCAAGAGCCTCGTTTACATAAACCAAACTGTTTTCTCACAAATTAGAATAAATTTCTGTAGATAATCATTTTACCATCTCTTCTTACAGCAACCTTTCCTGGATTTCAGCAATCAATCTGTTCTCTTCCTTCTAGCACCTGGAAGGAATAAGTATCAGTATCTTCTAAATACATTATAATTTACACTTTCTTAACACTGGATAAAGTTTTGGTTTTTGATCGTTTTATTTTCCTTAATTACTGCTTAATTCCCATTCATTCAAGTATTCAAACATGCATTTAACTTTGCCCTGGTTCTCCACCATATGTGGTGTCAAACGGGAATATTCGTGTTTTAGTATTGCAAACACTTCCCCTAACCACAATGATTTCTTAGAATTCAGCGACCAAATAGACACACCTTAATCGACATACTGCAACTCGATGAGCTATGATTAACATTCTTAAAATTCAAGTGTAGGTGGAGAACCCTACAAAACACATTCATTCTAAATTCCCCCTCATTCATCTTTAGACATGCAGGCTTTCGCTCTAAAGCATGATTTTATCTGCTGTTTAATACTTAAATTTGAATTCATTTCTTTCGAGTATTTACTTTTAGCATCTAAAATTTTATGCTGCTAGACTAAATTCTACTTTTACATAACTTTCAAGTATTTACGTATATTTACAAAATTCTAATACATATGATTTTTACACTTTACCATACAATGAATAAGATAAAAATAAAATTTTTACTTCACGATTTCTTCGCCAAGCTGGCGGCACTGAAACTAAATTTCTCATTAATACAAGAATACGAAGTTATTTTACTTTCGGCCAAATTTTTGCTTTAACAGAATTAGTCTTTCGACCAACAGGAACTGCTTGTTCTTAGATTTTATACTTAAAGAAAATAATACTTTTGCCTTAGCTAAATAAAGTAAAACAAAACTAAGTCTCAACCGAGACAAATTGACTTCCGTCAAAACATAGAGCTTCGTATTTACGCATAACATTTCGGAATAAAAGAAAAAAAATTATAGAAGATTTGAACTTATCTTTGAGTTTTCGATGATTGGAACTCCGACATCCTCTTCTGGCAGAACTGCTCCCACGTTATGGATGTCATAGAAGTCAGTCGTCTCCTTTGTGTTCTTAGAGTTTCGTCCATGGTGATTTTTCTTTCTCGCCCTCTGTACGCCGGCCTCTTGGAGTGGTAGTTTCCGTTTTGCCCCTGAACGGCTGGTCTTGGCGGCTTCCGGTCTGGAATCGTGCTTGAATTTCTTCTGTTGGTGGTGGTCTTTTCGTTCCTCCTGCTGTCTTTTTGTTCTCGTGAGCGGCGGCCTTGTTTGCTCCTGGCTATCTGGCCCTGGAAGTGGTTTCCTCGACGCAGAATTTCTACTGTGGTGCGTTGTAACTTGTCTTTTCCTCTTTACCAAAGATTCTTTACACGGCGGCGTTGCTTTCTTGTATTTCTTAAATGCTGGAGTCTGAACATTTTCCTTTCTTCTTTTCGGGACCGTAGCATGATTTGTAGAAGGGCTAGGTTCCTCTTCTGTTCTCTGCTTCTTGGGTGGTGGAGCGGGTGACGTTAATTCTGGACCTTCCACTTCTTTTGCGCTTGAGTCCTGCAAGAAACTTTTAAGGATTTCAAAATCATTTTGATTAAAGTATTTTTTCACCTGGTCGGGACTTGCGTTACAGATTTCCCCTCTCTCGTTCTTAAGGTACAATACGACTCCCTTGATTTCCTGAATTACATAGGGGCCTTCAAATTTTGGAGCTAACTTTGCAGTAAAATTGTCTGGGGCACTTGATAAAGAAAATTTCCGCTTCAACACTTTATCCGTAACTTTAAAATCTGCTTCACGGCGTTTTCTATCATAGTACAATTTCTGTCTATTTCTTGCCGTATCCGAACTTTTAACCGCTTGATCAATGAGTTTTTAAACGTCTTTCTGTTTAAATTCTTCCTCTCTTTGTTGCACAAAGAATAATTTATCTAGTGGCGTAATTAACTTCCGTCCTAAAATAATTCTGCTGGAGTTTTCCCCGTAGTATCGTGATTTGCTGTTCTTAAAGCATAAGCTAACTCATTTATGTAGCCATCCCAGCGCTTGTGATGTGTGTAACATAACTTCGAATTATTTTTACAATATTTTTTTAATTCTTTCTGCGATGTTTGCCTGTGGTCTATACGGAACCATTTTGATATGGCGTATGCCAAGTACAGTGCAAATGTTTTCAAATATTTGGCTAACGAATTGTTTACCGTTATCGCTAATGACTTTTATCGGTGCACCGTATTTTAAAATGTATCTGCGTAAGAATGCATCTGGGACTGTTTTGGCTGACGCGCGTTTAAGTGGAACAATTTCTGTCCATTTTGAAAAATGATCTACAATTACTAAAAGAAAACGATTTTTATTTAACTAACTCTGGGGGAAAGGACCGAGAAGATCTATGCCTAAAATTTCATTCGTAAATGTAGCGCGAATGCTATTTAAGTATCCGGCCGGGCTGTAATTAATATCATTTATTAACTGACCTTGATTGCAGGACCTGTCATACGCAGTTACTATTTTGTATAATTGCGGGAAATATACCGCCTCGCGTACCCTTTTTAAAGTCTTTCTGACCCCTAAATGACCCGCTGTTTTCGCGTCGTGTAATTCCTTCAAAATGCTTAATCGAAGCGAGGCTGGGATGACTGGTTTGTATTCGAAATTTTGTTTGTTGTTTTCGTATAAAATAATAAATTATCTATTATTTCATAGTTTTCTGCTCTATTTCTTATTGAATCGATATCTGTGTGTTCAAAGCTTTCGGGGTTTTCAAATACCCATAGATACTTCCAAATTCAGGATCAGCTTTCAATTCAGCAATAATTGTTTCTCTAGAATCTAAAATTTTTGAAGTCAACACAGCGCATTTGAGTTCATTGCCTTCATCGTCCAGTTTTATACGAGATAATGCGTCAGCTACATTGTTTTCCTTACCCGGTTTATATTTAATTATGAGTTTTACTCTGGAAGTTTTAAAGCCCATCTTATTAACCTGGGCGTTAGGTTTTTTCCCGAGTAAAGTCTACCAACAACCGCATGATCCGAAAAGAATGTTACTGGCGCTTTCCGAAATAAACTCGAAATTTGTGTACAGCCATTAATACGGCTAATGTTTCTCTCTCTGTAGCTGCATAATTCCTTTGCGTAGGGTTCAAAGTTTTACTAAAAAATGCCAAGGGATGGCCATTTTGCATGAGAACAGCACCTACAGCATAGTCCGATGCATCTGCTGCAATTTCCAGGTTTTCGTCCCCTTCCGGGAATTTCAAAACAGGGGCATTGATGAGCGCTTCTTTTAACCTTTCAAATGCAGTATTTCTTTCTGCTGTCCAAGTGAATTTACTTTTCTTTCTTTTAATTACTAACAAGGGTTCAACAATATTCGCAAAATCTTTTATGAACGACCGATAATAAGAACATAACCCAAGGAAAGAAGAAAGTTTCTTGGAGGTGTTGGGAGGTGGGAAATTCTTGATGGCTTTTATTTTTGAATCCTGAGTTTCTATACCCTTTTGCCCAGATATTTAAGTTCTTTAGTTGAGAACTTGCATTTTGATGCGATAATTGTAAGTACGGCCTCTTTTAATAATTTAAACACTTCTTCTAGATCTTTAATATGTTGTTCCAACGTACTACTCGTTATAATTATATCATCTAGATAGATTAAAGTCGATTTTCCTAGGACAGGCTTTAGAACAATGTCCATAGCTCTCTGGAATGTTGACGGGGCCCCACACAACCCAAAGGGCATGCGTAAAAATGCATAAGTGCCCGATTTTGTTGTAAACGCGGTTTTATGTATGTCTTCGGGTCTCATAGCTATTTGATAGTAGCCAGACGTTATGTCCAACGTAGTCATGTATCTCGTAGACTTAATCTTTCTAATAATTTCCTCTATAACCGGCAAAGGGTAAACTGGGAACTTAGTTAAACTATTAAGCTTTCTGTAATCGATAGCAAACCACCAAGCCCTTTTATCCGAAGAAGGAAAGTCATTCTTTTTCCTACATATTACGACTGGACTCGCGTACTCACTATTTATGGGCGTTATTATCTGGTTCTTTAACATTTCCTGAACGTGTTCTTCGATGCTTTGCTCTTTCTGTTTATCATAGCGGTAAGGTTTAGTCCTACAGGGTTTGTCGGCAGTTATCTGTATATCATGCGTAACAATTTGACAGTTACCAGGCCGTTCTGAAAACAAGTTCGAAAAAGTACTCACCACTTGCTGGATGGCTTGGCTTTCATGGTCATTCAAATGGCTAAGGTCGACTTGCGGTTGTTCCACTGGCTCCACCACCCTTCGGTCCATTTCCAGCATAATAGAATTTTCCTGAAAATTCAGTTTGGCCTTCGCGGCTTTTAAAAACTCCATACCTAAAATAAGTGGACTTTGCAAATTTTTTACCACAAAAATTAATACTTTAAGGCTTTCATTTTTAACCTGTATTTGTAATGATAATTTGCCAATACATTGACAAGTTTGTCCTTGCGCTGCTATGATTTCTGTGTTTTTATTTTTAAATAATCGTAACCTATTAAAATTCTTCTTAAAAAAAGTATCTCTCATAAAATTACCTTCTGCCCCTGTATCGATTAGGGCTTCTACTTGTACATCGCGAACCAGGACTTGTATAATCGGTAATTGTGAGTTCTTTACGACGACCGTATTTAGGTATCTTCTTGACCATATCGACCGTATTTAGGGTTTTTTCTAAACTTCCGGGGTCTGGACCCTCGCTTTTACAGGCCCCTCTACACGTTTAAAGCTTTCCTTTCAACTTCTGCCTTCTGGGTACGCGGACGGTTGTTTTCAAATTTCCTTTTTGGGCCTTGACCTTCGAGCTTCGATGAGTTAGCTTGATAGCTCTCTCCCCCATAAGAGCGATTTGTGTTTCTGGTCTGTTCAGTTGAGGATTGCCTTTGGAGACCTTGAGAATACGATACCCCTCTAGCTTTTTCCGCTATTCTGCGATCTTGGAACTTGACCGCCAACTCGAAGAGTTCCTGCAATGTGCTTGGGTTTCGAATTTCAAAGTAATCTTGAACAGCAGGTAGCAATCTTGATAAGATTATTTCAATAATCTCCGCGTCGGGTTTCTCCCCATACAGCATATCCGTCAGCTTAATTTTTCGCAGAATAAAGTCCGTCAACTCTTCTATATTCCGTTGATAAAAACTATATAGTTCGGCTTCTAGCTTTGCTCGGTCTTTCACTATGGGAAAGGCCTTTAATAATGATTTTTTGAAATTTTCAAAGGTATATGTTTGGCCTCCGAATTCCCCTAATAAAAATTTACCTATATTCTTCCACCATAGTGAGGCCTGTCCTCTTAATGCAGACGTGGCAATGGCAACTTTTTGTCTTTCAGGCACAGGGTAGAGCTGGAAATGATTTTCGAGACCTTCTAAGAATATCGCCACCAAATTTTTTCCGTCGAAATTGAAGTTTGGCTTGATTGATACTCTCATCATCTGGACCAGGTATCCAAATCCTTCCAATTGGTTCGCCATTTCTTGTTGTTGGACTTGTCCAGGAGCTTCCATCCAGTTTTCGGCCATTTCAGTTCGAAAAGTGTTCGGGCGCCAATGTGGTGTTGCGTGGCCCCCACTTGCCCGCAACAATAGTAGTGACTGCTATGAACTGGAAAGTACACAAACCCTTAAGAACGGTTTAACTCCCTTTTTATTCCACTTTAGAAGTTACAGATGCGTTCACTTGACGCTCACAAACTACGCCGACCCGGCAGTTAAATAAAAATAAGAAAGTACAACTAAAATTGAATAATAACAAGTCACTACCTACGAGGCTCTCTAAACGTAACTAACATAACCGCGTTCTAAGATACAGCTGAGATTTCAGCAAACTTTCTGAATAAAAAAGTTGAAAGATTCAACTAACTGCCGAAGCAAGCACACAGGCCGAAACGCGCGGTTCTTAAATTTCTACCTAGCAACCTTTACGCTCATGAATCAAGAAAGCACACCTACAAATTCGTTTCTTTTCTAGTTAACTTAAATCACTTCCGCTGAAAATTTGAATACTTTGCGCGTTCTACTAAAATTTACATACTCTGGCATTGGCAATTCCAGGGGAAAGTAAGGCTTGACAGGAAAGATAGCTTAAACTTAAAATAAATGTTAGTTAAAATAAATATAAACTCTACAAGCTCATTAGAAATCCATTTCAGTCTAAATCAGCGCCCACACCTAATGAACGATATCCTCGTTTATAAAGAGAAGAATTTCAACAGTCTTCTACAGATTTAATAGCGGATACAAATTATACAAAAAAAAAATAAAATAAAATAAAAAATAAATCTAAACGGTTTCAGATTTTAAATTACGTCCAATGGGGCGTTTTTTTAACGTTTTGTGTGTTACCTTTATTTATTGAATATCATGTTCTTTGCGCTTAAACCATAAAATTCAGTTCAAAAGCAATGTCTCAGATTAATTTTAAATTTAGCATATCTTTAGAATTTCCGATACACAGTTCCGCGCGCTGGAGATAAAAAGCTTCTTCTCCCTGTAGAGTGTTGCATTGCTCGCTTGAAATCTTCGAGTTTGTTAATCAAAAATTCGTTAAGGCACGGTGGACTTTAAAAATTAGTTTTTTAAGTTTTTGTGTTTTCAACAAAACTTTTATACATATACATATTATAACATTAGTTTATAAAATATATGTTCAAAATTTCAATTTATTTTAAATTAAAATTTAAAAAAAAATTAATTATTTTAGTTAAAGATTAAAAATGCTCCTTGCGCGCTAATTTTCAATATTTTTTCCTAATTTTTCCTTTAAGTTAGTTATAAAGGCTTGAAAAAAGTTTTTGTGTATCCGTTATTGAATATGATGGATCAAAAATTTCTTTAAAGAATTTTTGTGATCTTAAACCCAGTTTTCGGAAAAAAGTCACCTTTTGTTAAACATTATCACAAGTTTAAACTTCTTAATAACCTCATATCCAAAAATGCATACACAGATCTACTGTAACATATAACAAGATAGTTTCTTCCAAATATCATTCCTTTTAAACTAAAAATGAGACGCATAGAACATTTTCAAGACATACGAAATGCGAAAAAATTTGTTTTGAGAAAACCGAATTTAAAGTTTTTCTTCAAACTTAACTTTAATACTTGGTCATGAGAAATACTAAATTAACTTTAAATATGAATATATAGACACTAGATAACATTTTCGTATCATTTAACCATTTTTAATCTCATAATATTAAATTTGAGAAAAATAAACATATCGCAAATTGGTATGTGATTCGAAGTTACAGGTAGAAACAACTTATGCATTATATCCAATGAAACTTTTAAAATTCATCCGCATCATATGTTTTACCTTCATTTGCTACATTTACATTATGTTTTAATGCTTTACAACATTTTTTACTATTTCTGATTTTTTCCAAGCAGGTAAACTTCTTTTTGCTTTGGTTCAAGCGGCGTTGATCTTACTTTTTTGCAACGAGTAGGGAAAACAAGTTGGCTTCCTTCTGTTCTTCGCCTATAGCATTTAAATAACCAAAGTTATATTAATTAATAGTCGTCAATACTGACATTTCTAGCCTTTTTTAAAGAAATAAACACTTCTTTTTGGTCAAATATATAAATTATAACAGTTGTAACCATCAGTCGCAGAAATTTATGGGCTCTAAAGTAGCGGGATGAGGAAGATCAGTGAAGGGGACAATTCCATTTATGCAATCTCCCAAGGCATCAGTTGCCAATGACTCGAAAATATTATTCTTATAAGCAATTTCAAAATAAATAGGTGGAACTCCTTGCAAGAACAAAAGTAGCCTCATAGCTTAAGGTTCTATAATCACTAATAATACGAAGAAAACTTCGCCGTTGAATCTTTCTCGAATTTCTTTTGTTAACCTTCTTTGCAAGAATGTGTCTCCAAGCCCGACAGACGTACGAAAAGAAAGGTACGATACATCGCTTATACATCAGTTTCATAACATCGTAGCTTACTCCAAAAGTATTTTGGCGATTCGGTGAAAGCCATTAATAATTTTTTCACATTTAGCAGAAAGGAATTCAATGTGCTTTTTCCATGTTAATTTTTGGTCAAGAATGAGACCAAGATACTTAACATTTTTCAACAAAGTCCAATGGAAAATCATCAAGTATCAAAGGAGGAATATTTTTTTCATCAAACTTTCTGGGAACAATAATAGCTTTACTTTTCGAGGGATTGAAAGTGAGTTTGTGAGAAATCGTCCAATTGGAGACAAAATCAAGAAATTCTTGTGCTCTCAAATCTTATTCAATTATGAATCTTATTCAATATTTCCTTGGAAAATTAAAAGTAAGTCGTCGAGATGACTTAAAAGATCATTTATTATTATGTTCCAAAACGTAGGTCCGGACACCGAACCTTGAGGATAGCCTTTTTCTAGAGAATAAACCTTAGCTTCGGTTCCAAGCTGAATCTCAGCAGTCCTCCCATTCAAGAAGCTTTTAAGAAGGATATATATATTATGAGGCATACCAGCATCGTTTAGAATTTTTTAGATAGATGGCTACCAAGCATTATCAAAAGCCCCTTTGAAATCCAGGAAAATAAGAATTGTAGTAAACTCCACTTTTCTTTCCATTCTGCAAGATATTACAAAGACGAATAATGGCATCTTCAGCAGACTTCCGAGGAGTAGAGGCGAACTGAGAATCATTATAAAAAAATTTCTGTCTCAGGTACCAAGTTATTCTGTTAATGAAAAGAGTTTAAAAACATTTTCTCAAAGTAGGCAAAACACTAATGCATCTAATATCATCAAGATAAGGAGTTCTTGTATCTAAAGTTTTAGGAACCAGATCAACACGAGCCTTCTTCCATTGTGCTGGAAAAATTCCTAATTGTAAACAAAGGTCTGCGCGAAAAATGCTATTCACCGCATAAAAGTGCTGTACAATTTCATTGGAAAGAGAGTCTAGCCCAGATGATTTGTTCTTCTTGAGAGTTTTAAAAACACTATTAACTTCTGAAGTAGAGAACGGTCAGTCCATAAATAATGAAATATAAAGTCCTTCAGACTCAGTACGCATAGTTTTATGAGAATTTCTATCATCACGCGCATTATCTCTTGAGAAATTCTTTGTCATTATAGCAACAATTGAATCACTCAAACTCGAAGTAACACTGCCATCCAGGAGTTGAATTCCCGAAATCCCAATCTTTTTCGCAAAATTGGTCTTGACCTCATATATATATTTCCAGATATTGTGAACATTAATAGTTGAGAGAAAATTTCTCCACGAGTCAAGCTTGGCATTAGCTAATTTAGCCTTATAATTATATCGCAACTTAAAATACTTAATTTTATATATATCTTTAAGAACACTGTTTCTTTCTCTCTGGAATCTACGCCTAGCAGCATTTATATCCTTTTTATAACAATAAATTTCCTTAGACCACCGAGAAACACCATTCTTCTTTCTTTTCTTCATTGGAATAAAAACCTTAAAAAAAAAAAAAAAAAAAAAAAAAAAAAAAAAAAAAAAAAAAAGCAGTGTCTTCATTGGAATTGAAAATGAAGCACAATTAAAAATAACGGTAGAAAATCTGTTTACAACATTTTCTAATGCCATTCAGAGCAACTGTTAAGAACGATATTCAAGTTACACAATTCTCTCTTACAAAGTTCAGTAAATAAAAACCAGTTCGCTCTTTTTAAATTACAAATATGCAAATTAGAAGATATAACCGGACGACATAAACAAGTTCAAAGATATCATTTTGTGCTCAGAAAGAGAATCTTCCTCGGAGATATCACAACCTTGAACGCGTGGCAATAGTCCCAAGCTACAAAGCGTAAGGTCAATATAACTCGAGTCATGCGTGGAACAGAAAGTAGGTCCGCGATTTTCATTAAGTAGAAACAAATGATTCGCATTAATAAAAATCGCCAAGCTTCGTCCCTCTAGCATCAGTAACAGGACTATGCCAAATACCTTAGTTTGCTATTCGAATCCATACCACATAAAAATTTGCTATTCGAATCCATACCACCTAAAAATTGCATGGTTTCTTAAGCGCTAAAATACGTGAAATTTTTAATAGTTCTACATCAGTATTAGTTTTGGGCTCAAAATAAGCGGAACAAATAGTCAGGGCAGATGCATTAATTTTTACATCTAAAAACAACAGTATTATAAACTGTATGATTTAAGCCCAAAAGAGGAGAAAGATTCTGGTTGCGAACAATACAGCAGATGACAACATTTGCTTCAGAATCATAGTAAACTTTATATTTTATTGGAAAGCCAGGAAGAACACCCGTATAAAAATGTGGCTCCTGAATCAGTGCGACATTAGTGTCATTTGCCTCCATATATAAAATAAGTTTCTGAGTAGCAAATTTTTTTTGTACAAAAGAAACAGATGAATTGTAGTACTTACCCATAATAAATTTTTGAAACTGCAAGATTCATCATAAATGTATAACTGGAGCAAGTTCCAGAAAATGGCTTATGATTTACATCAACTTTCTTAGTTGCATGTTTCGTTTTTTAATTAAATCATATGCAATTAACACACACTTGCACTTCTTTTTCATCGCATTCTGCACTGTTATGCTCACCAGAGCAGCAATAACAAGCCAAGGGATTTCTACAATCAAAACTTCTGTAGTAGCCTAAGCATTTAAAACATCTAAATCTTAAAACAACAAAATCTTCAGCTTTACACATATATCACTTTAATACGTCCAAAATTTAAAATACGCTTGCCCACAGCAGGATGCATCTTAATATCCATGCTTCTCTCATGATGAAACTTTTTCAAAGTAAAAGCGATCTTTACCGTCTTTCTAATTTTCTTCACTCACAGTAATTTCAGGATTTTGTTCTTCAATAATTTTTAAGAGGCCATCATTACTAATGCTGCACTCACAAAAACACAGCAATCTGAATCAGTCTGATTTATCCCAACAGATGCGCCACAGTTTTAGCATACGATTTCGTTTGGATGACCGAGTTCAATAAACTTTCTTTACAATCTTCGGGATTCTCGTATTCGTCTGGCTGTCTCGTATGCGTACTTGAATAAGTGTGTGCAAACTAATATCTAATTTCTATTATTCTATAATGTGTTTACATGTTTTATATGTGTTATATATGTGCTCTTATGTGTTTTACACGTGTTTTGTATGTGTCTTTATATGTGCAAGTATAAGTGTATGTGTTTGTATATGCTGTAATTTGTGTTTAACAAACCAGGATGTAACAAATCATTCACATATCGAGGAAAACTAATGTATTCTTAAGACGCCCCTGGCTATACACAGTTACGTAAAATTCTTCAATAAACTCCCGAGGTGGCCTCATGAGGCTCAGAGAGTTGCTGTCACTAAATAGGGGAGGGCGCGGGACATATGCCTGTTTACCTCTGTTAAACACCAGGCGTCCACGTCCTCCGTCACCTGTCACCTGTCTCGTATGCGTCCGGACTTCCCCTGGGACTGTGGAAAATCTGGTGCAGCAGGCTATTATCTTGCTACTAGATTTTGTGCCGTCGGAACCCTTCTTTGATTCGCAAAGGACTTTTCATCCTCGGTCGTTTTCCGCGTAAACTCTGGCTTGTCTGCACCAACTTCTTCCCGTCATTGTAAGGCTCTGCCATAACTGGGATTCTCTTTCGTTGACTTCCCAACAGGCATTGCTGCTCACTCGGTTGGTCGCCGCATTCGCAGAATCTCTGTAGTTGTCTTTGTGTTTTTGGATAATTTTCTGTCTTCTTTGGCTGCCCATTACCCGTAACTTTGTTGGGCTAAATTCCAAAAACTTCAGCTTATATACTCTCTAGCTCATTTACATTCTGGTGAGAAAACGGAAAGAGGAAGTTATAGTAAAAGCTAAAATTATAAATAATTTATTAATTTAAATAATAACCTTATAATTTCTAGAAGTGTTTCACTTGTGTTAGCTGTAGGTGAATTCTATAAATTTGCTCCATCAAATAAAAAAAAAAATAGAGTTTTTAATTAAATAACACGCCAATTTAAATTACTCTTTAGATAACAAGTTAGTTTTTTAAGCATTTCCACATAGCATATTTACAATATATTTGGTTCCTGTATAGTTAACAGTAATTGGCTCGTGCTGCGAAGCAACTTAACATATGAAAAGCACATTCATATCAACAGTTGAATTAAAAATAAACTACATTTTTGAGCTGAAATCTGCAATTATTTGAGTACAATCGATTGAATCTTTCTGAGATATCAGTAACAATACTTGAGTACAATCGATTTATATGAACATAGAGCATGCATCATTAGTGCTTTCATTACTGTAGGAATGCATTTAGTTCAGCTGAAAGTAGACCTTGGATACATTTTTATATGATGTCCCTAGCACGATAAAGTAGCATCAAGGTCGGAATACGTGATGCAGTAAAGTGTGACCAAGAACGAAAGAAATGGCGCGAAAAGTTGTCCTGTTAAGTTGCCACGGTAACCGATGACAACAATATAAGAGTCTCTTGTCCGAATCTTCTTTCCAACAATTTCCATTCTTTATCGATACCATGCGGCACGAAGAATTTTCATTGAAGATAGGAATGCAGCAAAATTGTTAATGCAGCGTAGATTTTAATACAGTTTTCTTCCCATTTGGTATATTTTGAACTAAAAAAACAGTTCTCGAACGCATTGGAAGGAAAAGACATGGCGACATCTCTGAGTGAGATGATAGCAGCCCCTTCATTGTCATTAGTAAAATATGAAACACCAACCTTAGTGACAACAAAAGAAACTGATTCAAAAGCAGCTCGTGTAAGTATTTACTTAATACTTTCATACACTATAAGTAATATCCGATGCTTATGTCTAAACTTCAGTTTCCATTCTCATATAATTTAAGATATAATAAGCTGATACGAATTTAAAATGAAATATAAATTTTAAGACTTGAGAGTATAAGTGAAATAATTATATACCTTAGAGGGCTTCTGACGGCACTTTTAGATTTTATATTTGTATGTATAAAGACAAACGTATAATTTTATGAAATTCTATGCATGTTAAGTTGAGCAGATTCTCCTCCTCTCGTAATCCTAGATCTCATTTACGTAGAATTTCTGTATATATATTTTATCTTCTATTCCTACATTTTAAAATATTTCCTTCATCTTAATTATTTTACATAACTAAAATAAAATAATAACTGAAGAGAATCTGGAATAAGTTACTAAAACTTGTAGTGGTTCGAAAGAAGGAAAGAATTGGTTGTGTTTATAGCCTAGCAAAAGATAATTTTCTCAATAAGCAGAAAGAATTCGGGATTACTTGTCATTCAGGAATATAATACAATGTTTAACTCAAAGACCTTTAAACTAAGTATGACTATATTTGTACAAACTAATTTCCTGACAACACTGCCAATAACAAGTTTTTAAATTCAGTTCTTTTCAACTTTAAGTGACAAACTAGTTAGAAATAAAATAACATTATGAAATATAGAAGTCAACATATAAAATTAGGAGGGAAATTAAAGTAGATTATTTTAAAGGGAGATAGATAGAAGACATCAGTATAATTTTTGCTAGTGCTCCTTTTTATGAATATTGGTCAAAATTTAAACCCATCATAATATTTTGCTCTTTTGCAATAAAATATTAAGTTTGAATAAAATCAAGTGTTTAGCTTTTAAATAGAAAGCATCAGTAGCTAATTTAACGCCAATTCATACAAAAAAAATCTAATTTAAATACTTACAGTGCGAACAAATTTTAATGTTGTGTTTACGTACAAAAATAGAGATATTATGGTAAAACATATTGCGGATTGTTTGTTGTCTATAATTAAAGGACATAAAAATGTCTCTGCGTTCAAACGTAGCTAACTGGTCATGAGTATACTCGTATTTACACTTACGCTGAAAAATCCAGAAAGTTTAAGTAAAATAACAAATGTACTTTTTGATAATGATTTCTTCAATTTGATTACTACTCAAAATTTAACTATTATATAAAAGTTATGAATAGTAAGAATGCAACAGTATGTACTACAATAGAATGTACCCCATCAATTAATATTTTGTCTTAGAGAAATAGCATGGAGAGACTATACCTGTTTACTACTTGTGGATATTAGGTGTCCTCTATACGTCTATCTATCTATCTGTCACCAAACTGGACCGCCTGATCGGCAAAGTGGTTAATGACGCTATCTGATTTACGGATGGGATCGGGTTCAAAGTATGGAAAAGGCATGTATGTTTGTATATAGTGTCTGTGCTGTATGGGGTATACAAAATACTAACGGACCGACGGTTCGCTAGTGTCTTGGGTACTGAAAACCTATCCAATGATTTGTTGGAAGGGGAAAAGGTCATGCTTCCAATCAAAACTAGCGGGCAAGTGCATAATTTGTGTGGTGAGGCTTTATTGTGCAACCATTAATGAAATTCTGGTGTTCCACCCACTTGCACATAACTGGACCTATCATTGAGCATGAAAAAAGGTCATAAGTCTTATGTTAAAACTTTACCGAAAACGAACGTTAATCATTCTGATATTAAAGAAATTTCTAAGATGTAAACAGACGGTCAACCAGAACAGAAAGCTTACTTATCCTTTACCTAAAGTACCAATTTCTCTTAAAACTCGAAAAATAGCTTTTGGATCTTTTCACGATTTGTTGCATTATTTTGTGTTTCTTAAAACCAAAATTAAATAGCATTTTAAAATAACATATTATTATCCCATGAAAATTACGTATTTCTTAGTGTAATGGCAATTTAACGCCAAGAAGGGGTGGTCTGAAAATTATGCAAATTTCAGGGTAGACGCACGTCACCAAGTTATTCGAATGAACAAAATGGGCAACTCTCCAGTGCACGCTGAAGAAGATACAAGGGAAGGAACCCGCAGAATGTTCAGTTTTCGTGCCGTTATTTCTGTTACAGAAATAATCATAGAAAATTTGTTCTTGCCTCAGAGGACGCGTGTAACAGCAGAATGCAAGGCCGTCGTCAACGGAGGCAGGTACAGCAGACAGGTGATTTTACGAGGGGCATGGTGATCGGATTGAGAATGGCAGGTTGGTTCATACGGGCAAATCTCAGCTGACACACACCTGGACATGTCCACAATGGACTGGCTGTAGCGACGACGGACGGTTGGAACAAGAAAATGTGGCAAGTTTGAGGAGTGCCGGTGCAACCAGAGTGATGACAAAACGCGTGGATCGAGGCATCCGACAAGAAGCGAAGGCGCACCTGCAAGCCACTTCTACCTGTATTCTGTAGCATCTTCAAGGTACTCTGGATGATCATAACGACCAGAGTCTTTGCGATCAATTGATGGCTAATGGTCTGCACTCATGCCTTCCGTTAAGAAGACTGCCATTGACGCCACATCATAGACGCCAACGTCTGCAATGGTGCCGATATGTACGATGGAATAGCAGAGCGTCGTGCTCTAAGATGAATCATGCTTCTATTTCTCCAATGATAGTCTATTTCTCCAATGTAAGAGTGTGTCGATGTGGAGAAGTCCAAGCCGGCAGCAATTGTGGACCGCCTCACCGCGCGACTACGCGGCATCATGGTTTGAGGCGCAATTGCATACGGTTCCAGATGACGTCTAGTTCGTATTCAGGGCTCTTTGACGGCCCAACGGTACTTGACACTTCCCTATATTCAGGGAGTACCCAGTGCCCTTTATCAGCAATATAACGCTCGTCCAGACATTGCTCACATCAGGCAACGTGCCCTGTAAGGTGGTCACCATTCTTTCCTGATCTCGCACCAATCGAATATATTTGGGATGTGATTGGACACCATTTGGACACCCTGCCATTGCCGCGTTCAAAAGACGAACTGTGGCTAATAGTTGACAAGGAATGGAGAACCGTTCTTCAAGACACCATTCGTCGTCTCAGTGACTCGGAGTACTAGACGTATTGCTTCATGTATCGCCGTCCAAGACGACTGTCCTACAACCTACTGAACCAATGCTGTTCTCGCTCGGTATTATGCACATCATTTCGAAATAAGTATCACTTATTGTTCATTGCTCTCTCTCTCTCTGTTTGCTCTTTCATCAATTTCTGGCCACTCCTTCTTGGTGTTGCATTTTCAATGTCGGGGACTATAACTTGAGTATCTGCTTACTGACATGATTTTCGTCCTAATTTTAAAAATTCGCTGTGCATACAATGAAGCTTCATAAAGTATGTTATCATAGAAACGAACATTTTTCAGCTTATCTTATGAAGTCTTCAGTCCTTCTTTACCTTCTCTCCACGTAATGTTCTTGCTCTGTATGTCTTCATCTTCATCCTCCCTTTCCTCCTCATTATCTCTCTCCTTTCCCAGTCCATGATTGATTATCTTGTCGTCAATTTGACAAGTGGCAGAAACAGAATGTTTTACATCCACCCAAACCTGCGCCTTAGCTTCCTCAATACTAATTTTCTCCGAACACGTAACCAAATCCAGGACTTCAGCCACGAGCATCGAACACGTTAAAAACCAAAAGAATCTTCGTCACCAGACTCATTTTCTATACAAACATCATGATATTTACGCCAAAAGTAATGTAAAATAATGTTCTTCGCAATTTTTCAAGCAAGAGCCAAACCATATCTGGTGTCGTTTGGGAATTGTTTCTGGAAATGATGAACACTATCTTAAAATTTCACATATCTACGCATAAAAAGGTACTAGTAGTTCATCTTTATATTCTATATAATTCTTTGATCCATTAGTTGATTAGGGTTGCTATTTTGGGCGACAAAAACATAAAATAAATATTTTCCACATTTTAACTTATCTCTTACGCCTAAATTTCGGATTTAAATTGATATCTTCAAAGGTTATTTTCATATTACAGGTTAGTTGGGTTCTGATTTTAAGAGATGTTACTGTATGTCAAGATAGTTATTACAACAGCGTACTACTGCACAAATAGAAATGAGAAAAGAAGACTAGTCAGTGGTCTTAAAAGGAAAACTATAGGTTTCCAAAATTATTAAAGGAAAATCAAAAAATTCTTATGGAGATAAAACGGCGTTTTCACAGAATATACTCATTAGGGTTCTTATGAAAAGTTTGCCTGTTCTGTGATCTTCATTTTAAAATCTACATGTATAATGTAATATGATACGAACACGAAATGATCGAGGCGAACAGCATTATGCAATGTATTTAAATTTTGCTATAATCAACCAAAACAAAAATGGTACAAAATTTTTCTACCAGAAACAGCTAGAGATTAAATAGAAGTTAATTCAACTACAGTGCACTCAAAGCCTGAACACTGATATATTTAGAAGGACTCCGAATGAAAAAAGATAAATATTTTGGAAAAAATAATAATCTTTGGTGAGAGAGTGAATCTCGATAAAGTATGTAGTGTATGTTATTGGAAAGAAAAGAGAAGTTAAACTTGCCCCGTTTACAAATGAAAGATGCCCCTCCTCACCTGAACGCTTAGAGGCTTTTCATCATAAGACACAGGATATGTTTACTATTTTGTTCAATCCATTGAGGAGCTGGGCTCCTCTCGCTTGCGTAATACTATAATATAAAGTCTAGATTATCAGCTATGTCCCTCACTAGGTTTATATTGCCACCCTGTGCAATATTTGGGGTTCTAAATACTACTGCTGGATGCTTCCCTAACCTCTTAAATTCTGGTGTCTTTTGCCTCTTCGAAATTTTACAGCCCCTAAATTCTGCCGCTTGGTGCTGCAGCACCTGATGGGCTTTGATTCAAAATAATCAGCTAGCAAAGTTTTGAGATGATGAAGAGCTTTACAGACTATTTTTAATATTTTTTAAAAAGAATTCTGTTTAGTATAATTAATGTCTCTTCTCTTGTATAATATTGGAGTCAAACCTGGATATAATGGATACAACGATACTTCAAGTAACGATATATCAAGTATGGCGGTTTGTTTCCCCAAAATCCTTTGCATTTGATGCAGTAATTCATGTTATTTTAACCGCTTAATACGAATTTAAATTATTTTAAAATCGTTTACGTAGAAATTATTGTTTTTTTTTTTTTTTTTTTTTTTCTTCCAAAACTCTAACTACGTTTCTTTTCCATTTTTGATAAGCCTTTAACCTCATAAAATCCTTTGCTTATCGATGTTGTTTAAGAGTTTTGCTATAAATAACGAAACTCTTAAATAATGATCATCGAAAACAATTTGCTCCTCCTCCTTAGTCTTTAGGTGCTTTTCTGAAGTATCGTCCCCCTTTTCTTATCCCTTTTGACGATCATTCATTGGCTAGCTTTCGGATCTGAAAAAAAAAAAAAATCTCGCCGCCTTCTTTATTCAAGGTAATCCCTGACAACGGATTGATCATATAAGAGTTTTCGTAAGCCAGCATGGAAAAATCTGAACTGATTGAAAAAAATTATTATTTTCCCGGAATTTGTTGAAGACAATATTGAAAAATACAGAAAAGTTGAAACGAAAATTTATTTCCTGTTCGATAAACAGTGAAGAAGGGAGAGAAGATTTTTAAATGAAATTTACAGTAAGATGAAAAGCCGTAGTTTCCTAATGGTTTGGGCTTTTGCTAAAGAAAAGTTTCGAAATTTGCTAAATTTATGGGAAAAGATAATTTTAAGCGAAATAATGAATAAATGCAATTGTTTAAAGAGCATTATAGAATAATATTCAAGTCTCTTTATGGGACTAATGAAGCTGTAGAAAAGGAAATAATGGAGAAGTTCTTAAAACGTATTCATACTTTGAATTCATAATTTGCGATGTTATTTTTAATAAATATTAAATTTTAATACTATTAGCAATGGAAGGGTAAATTGCACTGGAAATAAAGTACTAAAATCCATTTAATATTGATGATTCATAATAAAATGGATAGATGAGACAAAAGATCGATAGGTGTGAGGGATCTCTTAATCTAAAAAGCATAAAATGTGTTAATTCGAGAAGATTTACCGATAGATTATAAAGCCATTCAAAACACCTGGATATTATCACAAAGCTTTGAAAGTGGGTTCAGGAAGTCGATGGATAACTGTCCCCTCCCCAAAAAAAAGAAAGGGAAAAAAAAACACACACACACTTTTTCTTCTTATAGATAACTGAGAATACGGAGAAATTTTGATACCAACAGTTGTATAATATTTATACACGAAGAATTCAGTTGCACCTTTTACAACACTGAACCTTGATTCTGATTGATATTTAACAAGATAAATTTACAATTTGTTGATGTCAGATTGAAATGTGATGCTGCCATTTCAACTGTTCCGATACGTTATATATCTATCGTTATATAATCTATCGTTATAATACGTTATATATCTATCGTTATATAACGTCAAAGACAGCTAAATGCTTTCCGTTAACGATTTTTGCAATGCTTCTGTGGTGCACAAATTATAACTAAACATTTATATTAACGTAAAAACTGTCAATTATTGCGAAATTTAAATTTCTAATGTATTATTGAAATCTTTAATTCTTTTAATTCCAATTAGTGTAATGTTCTTGGTGTTCTCAAGAATTTAAGGTACATCTCTTTAACTGAAGAAACTAAAGATGGGGATTTGTCTTTTGCAGCTGTTTTGCAAAAGCTGGAGAATTCCTTTTAGCAGTTCAGTTATTGCTGTGATGAAGCGGAAGTATATTAGGGGGTTAACTGTCATTCGTGAGAAGAGTCTAGTGAAAAGTTTTCGCCGTCTTTCCTGTCAAATTAAACTGAAGAGTTGGCGTTCTTTTTTCTTGGGTGAAGGAGCTGATAGGTTTCAGTGTCTGAAGCAAGCTAGGACTTGGAGATTTTTCTCACGGAGATTAGATTTCTTTTCGCGAGAGCTCTTTGCAATTTCTTGCTCTGTTCGTGTCGGCTCAGATCTTAACTTTCTAACAAAACCAACAGGAAAATCAGGGTGATGTCAGTTGAAAAACCGAGGTGACTTCGAGCTTTTCAAAGACAATTGGCATCGAATTTCGGTGGTAAAGGAAAGAATGAGGTTTCGCTGTAACGAAAAAAAAAAAAAAAAAAAGATTTAAATATGAGGAGAGACAGAGAAGAGTCTGCTTGAGTTCTCTGGGCCTTGCCTCTTGGACGGAATAGTATGCCGAATGGTTTCGTAATATTCCAACAGCATCACAATTCACCGCGCCTCGGGGGGGGGGGAAACAAACAAAAATCTCTAAAAAGTAGACGTGTCAAACTCGTGAATTTTGATCAGCTTAGTTCAGCGGCCAAAATTCTTATTTTGCTATGATTTTGGAGCTCAAGAAAACAATAGTTGTCTAGATATAATTTAAAACGCTTGAAATACTGTAGCTTTTTGAATTTGCCATTACATGGACCGTTAACAATGCAATAGATTATATTCGCGGCTTGTTTAGGGATCATGCCAGCGGCTGTCTCCGCAGCAGGACTCGAGAACAAATCATCAAATCATACGAACGATATTAAAGAGATATATCTGAAACTTCTTTTCTAGTGAGACGTATGCCTAATAAAGGAGTATTATGGATTATGTCGGTCTGATAGTGGCTTTACCCAATGATGCTGAACTTTAACTGTGAGTGTATTAATTATTATTGTTGGGTCTCAATTTTAATGGTTATACTCAAGTATATAATCTTGATTCTTTGTAAATACGTTTCCCATTGTTAAGGACAATCTATTTGGAGATTCTTAAAGATAAAACTAATTTTAGTAAATGTAATTTAAATTAATACTTAATTGAAATCGTAAATTTTATATGAATAGAAAAAATTTGCAAATGAAAGCATTGAGGCAAAAATACTGCGGACGAATTTGTCACGGAGGAAACAATGCAAGGGGAAAAATCGTAATACAAGATATCGTGGAAGAAAAGAATGAAAAAAGGAAACATCCCAATTCAAAAACATTACCCACAGATCCTGAAATACAGATGGTATCCTGGTAGAAAATAAAGCTATACAAAAAATTCGCAGCTTTAAAACATCATTGTACAAAATATTGTTTTAAAAAATAATGCACCTACAAATAATCACTTTATGGTAATATTTCAGACACGCACTTTTTTTATAGAAAAATGTTTAGTGTATTTTCGGGTAACGATTTGGAAACATAAGAAGAAATGATTAATATTTTTACCTCTATATGTCAAATTTTTGAATAAATAATAAATTTCTACCCAAAAAACAGGAAGGAAACTTAAGTATTCGAACTTTAGAAATTAGTAAAATTTAATGTTATGTATGGCAATTAACGGAATATTAAACTTATGTACTTTTCTCTTTCTATTTTTTTATGCTATATTTTTTATGAAAATGTGCTAATACGCCTTTATAAAACAGGTTAATTAAATAACAACTTTTATTATTTGGCAATATAAATTTTAAATTCTACTAAACTACGTAACATTAATTTTTGATAATTTTCAGATTTTAAATGCAGATCTTAAGTTTTCAGATTTTGAGCTTCTTTCTTGCTTTTTCAGCAAAAATACATTATCTACAAACGCAATATAGAGATGAAACTATTTCTTACTTCTTACGTTCACAAATCATTACGCGTGAGATCATTTCATATTTTTATAGTCAAAAAACGTATCTATGCGATGATTTTTAGGAGCTTTATTTTTTTTACCACGATAATAAGCACAAAAAACTGTGAAGATTTTGCACCGCTTTATTTTCTGCCACGATATTTTAGAATTGGCAATGCTTTCTCCTTGCTTTCTTTTCTCCCGCGATGTTTCACATGACGACGTTTTCCTCTTGCATTGTTTTTCCCGTAAGGTTTTAGCCTGGGATGTATTTGCCGCAATGTTTTTGGCGGACACCTAGTAAAAGTAGCTATGATTTTATTGGTTATAAGAAATAATGATAATAAAAGTTGATTGTGCCTAAACTACAATTTTATTGATAGTAATTTAAGTTAAATAGTTGATAAAAATTTTATAATGGTTTTATAATGGTCTAGCTAGTTATCTGATACCAAAAAAGTTTAATCCAGCTTATATATAATAAATACGCTATGGTATGTTTATGGTAATGTTTTATGGTAAGCTTCGTTTTTTGTTGATTTTACATGACCTATTAAGCCACCCCATGATTAATTCCACGTAATCTATGGATTCTTAATTACGAACCTGGTAAGGTCACTTTAATTAATTATGAGTTGTTGGGGCTTGCATATAAAGATGGCGCCTGTAAACTTATTAAATTTTGGTATTATTACTGACCTTAAGCCGCTAAGTTAAATTTACGTGTTGAACTTGAATTCTTATATTAGAGAACTGATCATTGCTCTTTCACGTGTGAATTCATTTTTGGTGTCCTGATACATTTGAATTATTGAACTAAACGAATGATGTTCAGGAATTATGTGTAATATGAAAATACTGTGTTAAGATAGAGAACATAGCAATTTTGATGCTGCCATGAAAATTCATGCGACAGTATTATTATGAGAAGAATGTTTTAATTAAATCTATATATTACAGACCATACATTGATTGCAGACCATACATAGCTTACAGACCATACATAGATTACAGACCATACTTTGATTACAGATCATACAGAAGTTTCATTTTCTATGTATAATTAATAAGACCTTAGAAATACACCTTAGTTACTTTGCAAATATAAAATTTATGTAGTTTTGATATTGTTGCGTGCGTACGGGTTCGTAATAAATTGAATGCACAAGTTCAATAAAATGTCAATAAAATTTATTCTTATCACAAGAAATACAACAAAATGCTGAAATTTACCTCACAGATATTCGTACAACATTAAATACAACTCAAGCCAACGCGCAGAGAAAGCCAATCCAATTTCAACGCGAATTCGCTACAGTCAACAGTAAAACCTTAGTAAACAACTGAACTGATATGTTTTTCTCCGGCTTTTATAAGTTTTTTAATCAGTCATTAGAAGATTCTCGTAATTTCTCGAGGTTTCTGGAAAGCCAAATAGTAGAATTACAGTTACAGCTAAAACACAATTGCATTATTTCAGTTTAAATATAAATTACGAGATATCTATTTATTAAATGCACGTGCTCCTGTATTTTTACTTTTCGGCATAGCTTTCTCTGAAAACTCGTCACACGCTGCATTACACGGGAAATAAAACAATTTTAATTACAACAATTCTACTAGAAATAGCCAATTAAATACAAAATCCGTAACAATATTAATCCCTAGCCTTAAGGTTTAGATTTGAAATAATTTGGCATTAGAGAGTAATTATTTGTTTACCAATTTTCAGTCCTGTAAGACTTTAAACGTTACATTTTCAACAATTTTTTATCATTTTTTAAAATGCTAATTTCTAAGAACTTATAACTAATTTGTAACGTCTTGCCATATTCACTTTCATTTAAAAATACTGAAATATTTTGCTGAAGAATCAATAGTTTCAGTCCAATGATAATTCTTGCGATGTAATTTACCTTAAATTTCAAAAATATTACAAACATTATCTTCTTCAAACGTTTATAGCAGAATTTTTAAGTGACTGAATCATGTGCGAGTTGGGTTTGGGCAATTTTTGAATAAAATATTTTGTTTTATTTGAACATGCATTTTTACAACAAGCAGACTTTAGCGTAAGAAAACAAGAGAGTGTGTGAAAAATATCCGAAGAACTTTTTTTTTATTTAATAGATGATTTTTCTAAATAAGTTTCAGAAACACGAGTACTCTGAAACTGATATAATCCACTGTATTATGATAAATGGAAATTTTTTCGAAAATATTATTAATGATAGCAGGAGCAATGTCTCTCTCAATAACAAAAGTATTTAAGCAATTAAATTCAGTTGTAACAGAAGGCTGCGCAGAATAAAACTTAAGAACACAAAAAACGTTAGTTCTAAGCCAGTTTTTGTTGGCAAAATGATAAGAGGGACAGATGAAAGTAGAAAATTACCTCCAGTTATTAAGAAAGGAAGAGATTTGAAAGATTCAATTACGAACATAAATTGGATTGCTGGATCAGTAAATGTCATTGTAGAGTCTCCGTGTTTTTTTCGGAGCATTCACATTAGACCCTACGTAAAACGACTGCGTAGCAAATCCTCGTTATGTCTTAACAGATACTGCAGAAGAAGGTCGAAATAACCTTTTTATTTTAACTAAGATAGTTTGCATTCACTCGGTGCTCACAATTACCACCACTTGTAGTTAAGTAACTCGAACAGAAAATAAAAATATAAAGTCACAATAATTTAAGATGGCTAAGCGACTGGCTCCAGACCGCTAATCGACTGCACACAGCAAAACCGAGTTTGAAATATCAATATAATCCGAAGAGGCTTACTAACACCAACTACAGAGCTATATCAAAACACGCAGCATAAACCTGGAACTAACACCGCTACCACCCCTCACGAAGTCTTAAACCGAAGCTTAAATACTACATCTGAACTCACTTAGATTTTGCATACTACGTCATTGAAATTTACATTCCGGCAGGAAACTGAAATCAGGAGGGAAAGGAAACTCATACTAAAAATAATTGGTTAGAATAAAATAAGGTGTTTATACCATGATGGGCAAGGAACTTTTTAAATTATGCCTTTTGACATCGAAAAGAGCAAAAATGTCGTTAACGTAGAGAATCCAAAAAGAATAGTTTAAATAATATGGTCTCAAAACAGTGCATGCAAATGTCAATAAGTACAAGATTGAGGGATTTTTCAGTAACCAGTCTTGAATTCGAAAGTAGTAATTGTTTTGGAAAACAAAGTAACTTCTGTTTAGAAAGAGTGTAACATCAGAAATTATGTATGAGAAAAAAAGGAATTCTTGAAGACTAGTTTGAAGACATTTTAGCTTTCCATCAGCTGAATATTAATAAAAATGATTTAACTTAAAAAGAAACCGTGACTTTTATTCTAGAGAGAAATATTCTTTTGTTTGCTGACAGATTGAAATTATATACAGTAGTTTCTAATGAAACATTATAGGAAAAACAGTAGATGAATCCTAGAAATTCAATATTTAGCTAAGGGTGCAGTTCAACTTCTAGATCAGAAGCAAATGAGAGATATAGAATATCAAATTAGTGCAATTTGGAAAGCATTTAAAATTTATCCCATTAGTAACAGGCTGAATATGATATCTTTTAATGAGTTTTGAGACTGTGAGAATTTATCAACGATTTTAACAATGAAGAAGACAGAAGCTGAAAAAATGTTTTGGCGATAAAGCAGTGTGGATACTCATATAATTGTTTTGGGACACAATCACAACTTTTTCGCATAACAAACGATTAGACCATTTTTATCAGCTGTAGAATGAATAATAGTTGGATTAGAGTAAATTTAAAGCAAGATCTTAAATTTTATGATTTATCTGGGGGAGAGGGCAGAACTGAATGTTTTATCATTCATTTTTAAATCTAAGTTAACTTCATGGTTAACTAAATGACAGATCGTTCCTTTCTGGATTTAGGAAATTTCGCTGCATTTAAATATTTTTCGAATAATGGCAGTGTTTTCAGAAATAGAGAACCTAAAAGTTTTTAAAAAATTAAGACATTTCCGAGTATTTCCTTTTGATCCTTTCTTTGATCTTTGCAGACAAATTATAGTTTTATTATTGAAAAAACAAATATCCACACTGGGAAGTTAACTGGAATTCACACTTTACCAAGTTTCCACAGTGTGTGACTTAGTGAAGAAGTTAACTGGAAGTGGAAACTTCTGATGAACACATTCCTCGTTCTGTAGATAAATCAAATGGTGGTAGCTGCGGTACATCATGTCTTGAGTAGGAGAAAAGTTTGTTTCTGTATTTATTTTACAGAAAATGGAGATTACCAATATCATTGGAGTACAAGTGAAGAAGATGGAAACACATTTAATATATAGTTAAATTTTATTTAAAGCTATTATGTAAAGAAATAGTTTCAAAGAACTTTTATAGATGTCTTTAAACGTAAGCAATCAGGACTTAAGCAAGCGAATTTCAGCAGGATCGTTTTAAAATCTAAGAGTGATATTTTTTGTGCTGAAGGCGTAAGATAATTTGGTTATAGAATTACTAAAGTAGAAAAGCTTTGTTTATATTTATCAGGAAACAAAGTTACTAAGAAATAAAGCAAGAAGAGGACGAAAAATTATAAAATGTTTGTTAAGACGGAAGAGTGGCCCAAAAGTGGCTGAGCAGTAAAGTCGCTAATAGTTCGGCTCGGGACTCAAATCCCCTTCCACCGGGCTGGCTGAATGGGTGTTTTCGGGATTCTTCTCATAGTAACGTAGGTACGAGGAAGTTTCTTATAAAAGTCCTTTATGGGGCATTCTTTCCTTTGGCTGAAAAGAAAAAGAGGAAAGAATAAAAAATCTGTATGATTAAAAGAAGAAAATTTTTATTTAGGGCCCTAAGATCAATATCAAGTAAAACTGTTTTTTTCAGTGAATTTTAGAAAGACAAAAAAAAAAAAAAAAATAAATAAATAAAATAAAAAAAAAAAAACCTGTCAGTCGTTGAAAAAAATAAGTGCCTAAAGAAAAAAGGTCATATCTGAATTTAACAACAGGATTAAAAATGAGTAGTGTGGGTATAATAGAAAAATGTCTTAAATGGGCAGAAAAATCAATGGGGAGGAATTAATTACTTAATTATTTAAAGAATTACTTGAAGTTATTTGAGCTTTTAGAAACATTATTAAACACAATTTAAATCTGATGCTCTCAGATGAAATTATTCTGCCTTTGAGATACAAACTTACCCTTTTTTGTCGTATTACTCGTAGAATTTTTATCCTTTTTTAGTTGTTTCTTACTTCATTTCTTAATGAACTAATTTATTTATGACGTGAAAAAAATCCTATGCTTATTATTTAGTCTCTATTTTAGCTACTCTCTATGCATTTTTAGTACAGGAAAGATCAAATTCCAATATAATAAAAATCGTGTTTTTTTTCCTCCTTATTCCTGCAAATTCCAGTAGACACCCTTATTTGAGGTAGATGTTCTGTTTATTCTCTAAATTTCAATAAATGCTAAGAATATTCACATTTTTCATTTTAATTCATGTTAATAAACATCTTACATAAAACAGTGAAACTGACTTTGAAATCGAATTTATACCTTTTCAAATTATAATGTCTCTCAGCTGCTGCCATTTGATTGATCACCAAAGATTGCGATAGCCAAAATAGTTTCCAGTTCCATTTCACTTTCTGATTGCGTTACACCTATATTAAGTAAGCCTAACGTTTTATACTGCAGGTATGCGAATTTTTCAAATTTGAATTGTGTTGAATTTTAATTAAACTCACTTTTAGTTGATATATAAACACTTATATTTAAATATGTATTACATTTACACCAGCATGTAAATTCGCAAAACATGAAAAGTTTAAGCAGTATTCACAATTTCGTTTGCAGTTGTATATCGCTAACTATTAAGAGTAGAGCCCAAATAAAAATTTCTTACATAAGTAGTTTCTCCCTCTAAGAAGTCTTGGTTTATAAGCTTCAAGAAAGAATTGATAATGTTTCAGAACAACAAAACATAATAATGTTTAACATAAATAAACAAACAAACAAAACATGAATAAACAGAAGCTGTTCGCACACTTTTTAGATGATTACTGTCAAAAATTTTTCTGCTTGGATTTTTTTTTAACTGCAACTCGATTTTTGAAAGTATAATTATCGTCTCCTACTTGAAAATTTTGTTTTCATGCAAAATGTTGCTTTTAAAGAAGTAATGGTTGGAAGGCTATGTTTGTGTTCTTCCCGAAGAAAATTATTCATTTTTAGTTACTAAAAAAACGCTGTGGTGGCTTAAAATGGTATTTCGGTAGCTACAGCTACGATAGGTAATGTTGTCAATAGCACAGGGGGAAAAAGTCAAAATTTAGCTTCAAGTGGAAAAATTGTTCCAAATACATATACAAGGAAAAAAACAAAATGTTTCGAATATTGCAATAGTAAATTATTTAAATGCTAAAAGAAAATCCGCCAAGTCAAAGGGCAGCTGCAAAATTATTAAAATGCTCAGTGTCAACTGTAAACGAAGTCATTAATGCTGATTTGAATCTTAAAAGGGCAGAAAAACATAATGCCATCTCAATTTCTCCATGACATAACACTGAACGCGCTACAGAATTGTTTTTGAGAAACATTTAGCTGGACAAAAAGGAGAAATATTTTCACAATAGGCAAACCTTGGGTGTATTTAAATGACTGCAATTAAAAGAAATCCATTCACTAGCCTCAAAGAAGAACCATGTTTAAAGAAAAAGATCTTAAAACATGGTTTCAAGGAATCTGAAGAAAGTTTTTCTAAGGAATTTACGATTATTGCTGGTCTATCACTTAACGGCAAATTAAGAATAAAGGGAGTGGAGAAATGTATTAAGCTAAACTCCCACATATAATCAAAAACATATTTTATACTCAGTTTTCAAACAGGAAATATTTCTGTTTACCCACAGCGTGATCCATCAGTAGAACTGCATCAAGTCAAAGCAAGCAGCGACATGTCAAAATCTAGTGTAATTTTCCTGGAAAAAGTGGAACAAGAAACAAGTATTAAGGCCATACACTTCTTTCATATTTATACTAAATCTCCTAATCTATCACCAATGTATTTTTGCACTTTGGGAATTTTAAAAAGCGAGTTGTCCAAACGCCGACCTTTGTCCAAACTTTTTATACTTTGGGAAGCTGCTCAAGAGTAATGAGATAAAACACTTCTTCCGATATTACAAAAGGCCTTATTGTATTAGAAATTAGGATGTGTAAAGATAGTGAAGGATAACGGTTATAAAACACAGTATTTAAAACATAAAAATTTTAGGGAAAATATTTTTGTAATTACAATGAAAATTGTCTAAAAATGTGTGAACAGCCTCTGTATACCAGTTTTGTCTTCCGGCTTAGGAAATCTAGTTCCATAACAATAATATATACGAAATGTATATCTTTATGTTATTCGTGTGCGTGCGTGTATGTACGTTAATATAGCTCCATGTCCTTCGAACGGTAAAACATTTTAAGTTTCAATCAATCGATAAATATCGTAGTGTCTGCTTATGGGACTATGAGCATGTCATGAGGCGATTTTTTTCTACTCATGTGACCAGGAGACGAAAGTTTCAGAAGATCTCAGTTGGTTTCTAATTAAGCGAGTAAATATAGCGAAAAACAATGTGGACAGTAGTGTGCTGGTTATTTTAGCTAATTAGCGAAAAAAATCAAGTTAACGCGCACCGCAATCTGCATTATGCCTGCTTAACACTAAATCTCGAGCTCCAGATAGCTGCTAGAATTAAATATAGTAATATGAAATTAAATAGAGTATTGTGGCAAATTATATGGAAGCTCTTCTGTAATGAGTTACCCGAAAATATATATTTCCTAATATAAATTATTTCATTACAGATTACTCTATAACTTTGTAACTTGTCTTTTCGGATGGTCTTGGCAGTCATGCAAATCTGTTTGTTCCGTACAGAAACATTTGTTGATGAGAAAAGAAGGAATGCTGACGAAAGTAACAAAAAAAGCAGTAATAAAATTATTTTCAGCAAATATACTTAGTATAAATGCAAATCCCTGTTCACGAGCAATATGACTATAACAAAACTTGATGTGCTTAGAATAAGAAAGAGAATAGGGAAGAGTACAGACATGTAAAAGCTTCAGAAAGTACTTGGTTTCCGTATGCAGATTAAAAAATTGAAAGAAAGCAATGCTACGCGTTTTTTCCCCAATATTAAGGGAATTAGAATCACTATTATGCATATCTCTGTATCTGTATATATGTGTTTTAGTAAAGTTTTCTCTTTCAGAAGGAAAGTCGTTTTCCAAGTATTAGAGAAAAGCCATCATCAGCTCGTTCATCTCGCCAGGATTCAAAATCAAAAGAACATCAAGTTGCTGAAATTTTGGATGCTATTCTGCCACCCAGGTAATAAGAGAATTTATCAATAATAATGAAAATTAAACGTTGCCTAATTCTGAGCATGCAGTGTAGGTATCTAACTTACAGTTTATAATTTAAAATTAGACAAAAATGGTTGCCTCAGAAAGTCATAGATTTTGAAAAAACTCAGTCGACTTCGAAAGCAATCTGACATAGGTCCCTTTTCTTTAGAAGAAAAGAACAAAACAAAACGTAACACCATCTCTCGAGAAAAACGCTTAAAAGTAAGATATTCGAATTTTGAAGGCGAATTGGAATTCATGTCTTTAACAAAAGAAGGTAAATTTTTGTGAATTTGACAGCTTTAATAAAATCCAGTTCACATGTTAAGAAGTTCTGTGTATGACTTCCGCTGAACCAAAGACAAAATTATAGATAAGTGATCAATGATAATTAGCTATCGGAGATTCGTTTATTTCTCATTTCCAAACATAAGATTCATATTCTTTGATGGGAGTTTTAATACATTTTTAGTTTTGTCGATGCATATATACAACAATACTGATAAGAAAGTAATTATTTTTTACGGTCTTTAAATTCCTCAGGGATAAATATACAATGCACACCACAAATTAAAAACAGGATTTCTTTAGTCAGTTTACAAATAAAAATTGAAATAACAACCAAGATCTGTATAACTATTTATATTAATAACATGAATGATCTGTCTCATTAGACTAATGCTTTTGTTTTGTCTTTTTCGCTTTATTATTAAGCAAATTTTTTCGCACTTACGCCATATACAATTCAGCAGCAAAATTACAAATATTTTAAAAGCCGCATAGCATAGCACGATGCAGCGTCAAGTGTTGCCATAAATTTTTCTGTTTTTTTTTCAGTCTTTTCTCAGTGGCTTAATTTTTTTGCCTTTTTATTAGTAGATTTTTGTCAGTTAACTTTTTCTTATCAAATATTACTTTCTTCGCACTTACGCCACATAAAATTCAATTCAACAGCAAAATATTTAAAAACAGCGTATCTCCAGATTGCCGGATAGAGTGTATTTTTATATTCACTATATTATACCGTTAAAAAGTAGCCGCTTGTGCACCAGCCACCTAAAATAATCATCATAAAAAAGAAAAAGTATGTGACGATTTCATTAAGTTCAACTAGCTTAATTTCTTCTCTCACCCGGGATAGTGGTTAGTGACTCTGACTGCAGTATCGAAGGACTCGAGTTCGAATTCCAGAGAAGACATGGATGTTTGTATAAGTTCTGTGCGGTATGAGGATACTCTAAATACGCGCCGAGCCGAAAGTCTATTGGTTAGGGTAGGGAAATATGGGTGGAAGATCAACGGGCCTATGCTCCCGGAGTGCTATTGCTCAAAATTGGTGGGGGGGGGATGGGAACTGAGCTAGTCTGGCTGTCACCAAGGTGCATTCGGCTCCTTGCTTCGATTAATGTCTTGGGTTACTGAGTGGCAACATACTGGCACGTGGAAGATGAAAATATTTTATTTCAGCCCGCGCTAAGCTATTATTTTTTTGTTTTATTACAGGCTGCTACACACAGGACCGGGCGTACAAGAATTACATATATCTTCTGTTGGTTATTTTTTCTAAGGTGGTTTATTTAGCGGAAGAGTCCTGTGCTAATAAAAGTTAGACTAAAATCTTTCATGACGAATCTTGCAAGTTGGGATCCTGTTCTTAGGCTGGAGGTAAGATGTGTGATAAAAATAATGCAGGTAATGGTGGATGGGCGGGGAGACATTTTACAGAATACGCTTTTGAAAGGAATAGCCGAATAAATGGGGGAAAAGGAAGTGAGGCTTGTATAAGAAAAACGATAAGCAAGCGTTAAAGCAAGGTGTGGAAAATCAGATAATTAAAAATTAAGCGTCAGAATTTAAAAGTTTAATGTTCAGTCAGAGTATTCACTAATTCTCTTCCTAATTTCAAACTGGATGTGCATTCCATCTATTGAGTCCTGACAACTCCTGAGTTAAGGCACTGATTTTTTAATGATTAGGATCATAAAAGTGAGTTTGTTTTTTTTCTATCACGTCACTGTTTTCTTTAATGCAACTAAATATACTTGCATAAATTATGCTTGTTTCATTGTTGCAATATGTATTTTGTGAATTTTCTTTCAAAATGCTGGTTTTAGTAGAACTGGCGTTAGCTTCGTGTGTAGGAATATTTTGCTTTTCATCTAAAATTTTCTTCGACTTAAACGGGTAGTCTGGTTGTTGAAGGCTTAGGAGTAACTGTATCAGGTTCTGTGTTCCTCCTTACTTGCTTTGGGAACATTAAATGTCCTGACTCGGAACAGGGAGCTTACTAAAGCTATGTTCAATAAATTTGGGAAGTAGACAATACACACAGGAAGGCTATACGAAACCCTTTATTTTTCTCTCTTTACAATGATTTCCGGACTTCGGAATACAGAGACCAACCACTTGTGGTCTGAACGTAAGAATGTAAAAATATTAACTAAACTCTAACTAAACTTAACTTTGGATTAATCAAACAAGTGCCTATTCCAAGATTGGCCGTATATTAGCAAAAAGCCGTATGTAGTACAGAGAACTGCTAACACTACGATACGTTTAAAATTATCAAGAGGATTAAGCCTCTGGCCTTGAAGGCAAACAGCAACCGAGTAAAACTACTATGGCAAGCGGCCTGCTTCTAATACTCCTTCCTCTCTCTTGCTTGGCAAAAAGCCACAAATTAAGCACTTGGCGTTCGCAAGACAAATTTGCATAAATAAGTTAAAGCTTTTAATTCTGGCCGGAAGTAGAAAATAAGAAGGGATAGTAAAGATTTAAAATAAAATAAACGTTAGTAAAACTTAAGATCCTTACATACTTCCCGCCAGAGTTAATTAGTTTGAAACTCAGGTCTAAAACGACCTTGTTGAAAACTTTTAGCTCTAGAATCTAACGCGAGGCCAATCTTTTACAAACATTTCTCACTAGAAATTAGAAAATTAAAAAAAAATCGATTTTTACATTATCAACTCCATGGACAATAACTTTTCATCTGTACTGCATCTAAGCACTTCTTAGTTGAAATCTGGTTCCTTCCAGATTAGTTTAATGAAATGTTACACAATTAAATGGCAAGTAACATGAATACTTATATTTATCTTAACATTCTTATTTCATTCATGACGTTATTTAATACTCTCCCCTTGCTCTCTGACATGTGTTGTAAAGGAAAACACCAAACACGAACGCGTTTATTTACAAGTGTTCAACACTACCGCCTGCAATCAAAACACTAACGTGTTAAAATTCAACATAACAAGACCTCATAACACACCTTATATTCATCTCTAAGCCCTGAGGTACTATTCTGAAAGTGGCTAACTCTGAAGTGTAGCGTCAGAGAGCCTAACTACATTCATTCAACCTTTAACACATATTCACAATAATTTGCTCTTTTTACAGTCACACGAATAAGTTAAAAGTTTTTTTCATTACTTTCACTTTTAACATATCACAGTATTTCTTAACGTTTAAAATAACAGTTCACATTGTATATAAGGACATATTAACATGCCGTTAATTTTACGCATTTTAAAACATACATTAGTAGTACATTGTTAACTTCTATTCTTTTCCAAGCAAGTGCCAATTCTTCTACATTGAAATACTACATTTCAAAAGTCTTTCAGACTAAAACTTCTTTCTTGCCAAAATCTTTTTAAATAAAATTTTATACAATAACTTTTACAATATTCAAGTATTTACACATTCCTATTATACATTAATTTTAGTTTTACTCGCGAGTAATTGAAAACCATAATACTAAAATAGGTAACAACTCATTTCTCGCCTTTTTGGCGATTAAGGTAGACCTTACATGAGGTAAAACGTCTTGAATTCTGCCACTTGCAGTAAAAATGAAAGATTAACTTAAGGTTTCAAAGTAACATAAAGTTTTACTTATCTTTGTGATATTCGGACATCCTTTTTTCTGCCCAGTCCTGGAAGGTAGCGCAGATTACGGTTTGGTTTATCTTCCTTCTTGTGCGGGTTCGCCCTTCAGTTCCTTCCTCTATGGGCTTTCTTTTCCTTCCAGTTTGGTCACCCTTGAAGACTTTCTTTTTAGCCTCTGCCTGTGGTCTCGGCCGTTTGATGGCAGCTGGTCTTGGCGGAACCGGGACAACTCTCTCTCGTTCCTGCTTGGATCTCGTCGCTGGCTGTTCAAATTTTCCTTGTTTCTTTGCCTCCGCAGCCGGTGTTCCTTCATCAATTCGTCGACATTTGCTGCGTAGACTCCTGTCCGATGGGTAGATCTTCCGTTTTGGAGCCGGGTTATAGTTGCCGTCATTTCTCCTGGCTCTCTTTGCATTCGTCGTACTTCTCCCTTCTTCATTCTGGAGGTGGTCGTGCTCTCTCTTTTCTGGTCGGAGGAACGGCTTCTTTTTCTTGTTACCTTCAATTTTCCAACGGGGAAACTTTCTTTTCAATTGCTCCTGCCTCCTAATGGCTTGCCCTTGTGATCGTCGTTGTTCCACCTCTAGGGCTTGTGCCTGCCGTGCCTGCCGTGCCGGATCCTGCAAAAGATCTTTAAATATTTGCATTTTATTACGATTATAGAATGGTTTTATCTGGTCAATGTTTGCGGAGAATGTTTCACGATTCCTGGATTTTAACAGCACTACAGCCTGAGTTATTTTTTCTATGACATATGATCCTTCAAATCGTGGAAACAATTTGGCAGTTTTATCTTCTGGTGCTGAAGAAAATGAATGCTTAATTTTTAACACTTCATCTCCTACTTTATAAGTTACTCCCCGTCGTTTCATATCATAATAAAGTTTCTGTTTTCTCTGTGCTACTTCAGTGTTCTTTTTTGCTTCTTTAATTAATTTTTCTGTATCGCCCATTTTGAATTCTGGGGCTCTTTGTTGAACATAAAATAATTTATCTAACGGCGTTATAATCTTTCTGCCTAAAAATAACTCAGCAGGAGTTTTGACCGTTGTATCATGTTTTGCGTTCCTAAGGGCGAAAGCTAATTCATTGACATAGTTATCCCAGCTTTTATGAAAATTTTTAACATAACTACGGATAATTTTCACTATATTTCTATTGACCCGTTCCGCTATATTTGATTGCAGCCGATACTGGACCATTTTTAAATGACATATGCCCAGTTTTTGGCACATGTCTTCAAATATATTACTTACAAATTGAGGACTATTATCCGATATAACTTTTAGGGGCGCCCCGTATTTTTAAAAATATATTTATTTAAAATAGAATCAGTAACTAATTTCGCGATGGCTCGTTTTAAGGGAACAATTTCGGTCCACTTACTAAAATCATCAACCATAACAAGGAGATACCGACTTTTATTTAACTGACTTTTTGGGAAAGGGCCCAATAAATCGATGCCAATTATTTCATTTGGAAATTCGGATTTAATGCTATTTAGAAACCCGGCCGGGCGGAAATTAATATAATTAACTGCTTGACATGTTGTGCAGGACTGGACGTACGCCCTTGTTAACTTTTGCAGTTCAGGAAAATAAACTGCTTCGCGTACGCGTTGGATGGTTTTTCGAATACCAGCATGAGAAGCTAAAGGGGAGTCGTGTAACTCCTGCAGTATATTTAATCTAAGACTAGCTGGAATAACAGGTCGAAATTCGTTGTTGGAATTTGTAGTTTTTGTATAAAATAATAGACCATCTATTAGTTCGTAATGGGCCGCCCTATTTCTTATCGCCACAATATCTTCGTGGCTAAAATTTTCAGGATCCTTTAAATACTCATAAATGTTTCTAAATTCAGGATCCTTACCCAGTTCGGTTATTACAGTTTCTCGGGAATTTATTGTACATGCTGTGAGCATTGCCACCTTTACAGTATTACCTTCTTCATCTATTTTTATTCTGGATAGGGCATCTGCTACGATATTTTCCTTTCCGGGGGTGTACTTGATTACCAGATTATACTCTTGTAACTTTAGTGCCCATCTTATTAACCTTGGGGATACGTTTTTCTCTGAGTACAATCTAGTTACCGCCGCATGATCAGAATACACTGTTATTGGCGCCCTTCCAAAATAGACTCGAAACTTTTGCACTGCTAACAGAACTGCAAGTGCCTCTCTCTCAGTAGCGGAAAAATTTCTTTGTGTTTGATTTAAAGTTCGACTAAAAAATGCCACGGGCTGCTGATTTTTCGAAAGTACCGCTCCTACCGCATAATCGGAAGCATCCGCTGAAATTTCTAAATTCTCATCATTTTCAGGAAATTTCAAAACAGGGGCTCTCGTTAATGCTTGCTTTAATTTTTCGAAAGCTCTATTGGTTTCGGCTGTCCACGAGAATCTTGCCTTTTTCCTTTTTAATTTTAACAATGGTTCAGCAATAGCTGCAAAATCTTTTATAAAGGACCTATAATATGAACAAAGTCCTAGAAAAGAAGAGAGCTTCTTCGAAGTATTTGGCGGCGGATACTTTTGCACAGCGATTATTTTTGATTCGTCCGTCTCGATTCCTTTCTGAGATATTTTGTAACCTAAATATTTTAATTCAGGGGCTGCAAATTTGCACTTTTCGACATTAACTTTTAGACCGGCCTCATTTAATAATGAAAACACCTGTCTTAAATCCTGTACATGTTGGTCCAGATTATCACTAGTAATAATGATATCGTCTAAATAGATAAATGTGGTCTTTCCAAGAACAGGCCTTAGCACAATGTCCATACATCGCTGAAATGTGGCCGGTGACCCTGAAAGGCCAAACGGTATACGCAGGAATGCATAAGTGCCAGACTTGGTTATAAAAGCAGTCTTAGGCACATCTTCCGGTCTAACCCCTATTTGAAAATAACCAGTCGTTAAGTCTAAAGTAGTCATGTATTTGGTAGAAGTTATGTTCCTTAGAATTTCTTCGATAATAGGTAACGGATATACCGGATATTTAGTCATGGAGTTTAATTTACGATAGTCAATTGCAAAACGCCACCCTTTTGGATGTGTTACCGGATAGTCATTGTTTTTCTTACATAACAAAACCGGGCTAGCATAACTACTTGAGATGGACGTTATGATCTTTTTACGTAACATATCTCTAATGTGCCACTCTATAATTTTTTCTTTATTCTTATCATATCGGTATGGTTTGTGGCGAACTGGCAGTGAATCTCCGGTGTCGATACTATGGTTAATAATTTGAGTAAATCCTGGAATATCACTAAATAACGAAGCAAATTCACTTACCACTTGTCGAATTTTTTGTTGCTCTTCCTTAGGCAGGTGGTCAAGGTTTAACATTGGTGGTTCTGTTTTTCCTTCTCGAACTGGTTTCATCGTCAGCTTAAGGGACGCTTCGTTAAAATCCAGCGTTGCTTCTGCCTCTGAAAGAAAGTCTATCCCTAAGATGATATGTGCATGCAAATTCTTTACGATAAAAACATAAACTTTACTTGCTCGTCCTTGATACGAACGTATAACGGTAATTTACCTATGCACTTGCATCTTTCTCTGTCGTATTAAGACTGTCGCAAACACTGTCGTATTATCTGAATTATATATGCGGTATTTACGGAAATACTTCCTAAAAAATCTTCTGCCACACAGGAACACTGCGCTCTGTGTGGCAGAAGCACACTGCGCAGGAGTGGAGTGGCTGGGATGTTATTCACCAACACTTCAATCTTTGGAAGAGTCAAATTTTTCACCATCACTGTATTTAACTTGAAGGAAGAGGGGTCTTCTTGGCCTTCGGATTTCCTCACCCTCCCGTCAGCAGAAATCCATTTTAGTTTAAATCTTGTTTCTTCCTTTCCATGCCTTCCTTCTTTTTCCACTGGCCTTCAGACTTTTTTTGTGGCTTATTATTGAACTGTCGACGTTCGCCGGTTGTTTTTGGATACTCGGGTTTCCTTGCCCACTGATTCGCTTTGCTTCCTTTGCCGTGTTCTTGACTTTGCTGTGGTCTTGGCGCACCAAACTGGCTTCGGTGTTCATACTGGCGTCTTCTTTCAATGTCCGCCGTTCTTCTACTTTCAAACTGGATTACTAGCTCAGATAACTTTTCCAGTGTAGTCGGATTCCTTAATTCAATAAAGTCTTGTACTTGAGGAAGTAACCTCGGCAAAATCACTTGAATTATATTAGGATCCGGACGGTTTCCATACAAGAGTTTAAAGACGTGAATTGTTCTTAAAACAAAGGTGGAAAGATTTTCGATTCGTTGCTGATATATGCTGAAAAGTTCCGTTTCTAATCTTGCACGATCTCTTACGACAGGGAAGGCTTTTACTAAGGCGGTCTTAAAATTTTCGTAAGTATAGGTGTGACTTCCCGCTTGACCCAAGAGGCTTCTGCCTATACATTTGAACCAATTAAGCTCTTGGCCCCTCAAAGCGCTGGTAGCTAAGGTGACTTTCTGGAACTTATGCACTCGATACAGCATGAAGTGGTCATCCAATTTTTCCGAAAACTGGTTACCGGTGAGTTTCCATTAAATGTTGCTTCTGGTTTCATCGATGCGCGCATGGTCTGGACGATGTAACCAAATCCTTCCAGGGCGGCAGCTGGCATTTCTGGATTCTGAGCCGCTTCTGCAGGCAGCACAGGTTCTTCTTGAAACTCGGCCATGGTTATTCTTCTTCGTTGGGCGCCACTATCAGGTTCTGTGTTCCTCCTTACTTGCTTTGGGAACATTAAATGTCCTGACTCGGAACAGGGAGCTTACTAAAGCTATGTTCAATAAATTTGGGAAGTAGACAATACACACAGGAAGGGTATACGAAACCCTTTATTTTTCTCTCTTTACAATGATTTCCGGACTTCGGAATACAGAGACCAACCACTTGTGGTCTGAACGTAAGAATATAAAAATATAAACTAAACTCTAACTAAACTTAACTTTGGATTAATCAAACAAGTGCCTACTTCAAGATTGGCCGTATATTAGCAAAAAGCCGTATGTAGTACAGAGAACTGCTAACACTACGATACGTTTAAAATTATCAAGAGGATTAAACCTCTGGCCTTGAAGGCAACCAGCAACCGAGTAAGACTACTATGGCAAGCGGCCTGCTTCTAATTCTCCTTCCTCTCTCTTGCTTGGCAAAAAGCCACAACTTAAGTACTTGGCGTTCGCAAGACAAATTTGCATAAATAAGTTAAATCTTTTAATTCTGGCCGGAAGTAGAAAATAAGAAGTGATAGTAAAGATTTAAAATAAAATAAACGTTAGTAAAACTTAAGATCCTTACAACTGAAAAATATGTTTTGGTAAACTTATTCATATTTGGTTTATTTTTGGAGAATTTTAGAGCATCCACGATAGGATGAACGGTGACAAGACTGGCAGTTGCTGCATTAGGGGTTTCCTAATTTTGCTTTATTGGGTAATCTATTGTTTTGTTCGGTAAAGAGTATTTAATGCAATAATGGAAGAAGCAATTTGAGAAACAGTCGTTTCACCTCTTCCCAAGATAGCTTCTTCGAATTAGTAGAATTCTTCTGGATGCTGCTCCACAGTCAAGTCCTCGTGATTGCTAGGTCGTCATGAACTAGGCTTAGATCAATATCACCCTGAGGCGAGTCTTTGCAGTTAGGCTCATTCAGAAGCAAAACGGAGAGCTCCTTCGTGCACAATGGCTGAAGGCAATTTTTTTTAACTTCCACTTTTAATTAAAAAACGAAGCTCTATGACGCGGCAATACATTCCTTTCATATTGCCGAGTCTGAAATTGAAAATCTTACACTTTTCTGAATGGCAGTAGTCTCGCGCGATTGAGATAAGAATGTTTTATTTTGAACAGTATTGCCACTGATCGCTTTCAAATCGATGAGTTTGCTGCTCGAAAATTCATTAAAGTTTCACAAAATATGAAATAAATAATAAAATTAATTCGGACTTCAAAGTTAGGGCATCCAACGTTATAAGATATGGCTGTTATAGCAGAATCTGATTTGATACGCCACTTGGATTTTGTAGCGGAATAGTCGGTATGGGCATCGACTATGGATTTTACAGACTTGCCGTTATAACGAATATCAACTTAAAATAATATATCCAACGTGCCTTTTCTTCCAAAAATTGTTAAAGTTATCCTTTCCAAAATTAGAGAAAACATCTGATAATCAGTTATATAGATAAGGGTAGTAGGTTTTTGCTAAAAAAATGGAAGAAGATTTTTTTAAGAAGATTTAGAAGGACTTAAGAAGATTTTTTTTTAAATCGAATAATTCCTGTTTATGCAATATTTTAATAAAAGTTTTGCATACGTGTTATAACTTAGATGAAATTAGCATTACTTCCTTCAGTTTGGATAACATTCATAACATTTAGAGAATTTTATTTAATAAGTAATTGAACGCATGGTTAATGTTAATCTGAAATCAAAGTTTAGTATTTTCAAATTAATTAAAATTTATAATATTCGCAGAAAGAAAAGCAAATTCTATAAACAAAATGGAAACTTATTATTTCGTTATAAAGCTTTTCTGAACTTTTCTTATTGATCATAAAACTTTTCTGAAAGGTTTTAGTTTCTGAAAGTTTCTCTGATTATTCTTGAGTAAGATTCAGTCACTATTCAGATACCTAAATTAAAGGCATATCCAAACAGTGAAATAACTTCCTTCTTCTGTTTGAGAATTTCTGATGTATTCTAAGAATTTCATGTTAAATTAAAACCAGATAGCTTAACTATTTTCGAATTTTCCACTTTGTTTAATTAGTTTTAGGTAATGTTATGCATAAAATACTTTCACACATAATAGCATTTGATTGAACCATATCGAGGAAGAGGAAGACTATATATTTCACAAGATAACTGAAATCCATGCACTTTAGGCCATTGGCTTTTAGATACTAAATGATAAATAGTATCAAAGTTATTAATTTAGAAGTCAAACAACAAAAATCAGCGTAATACTTGCAAATTTTCACAGGACTAGTTTCGATGATTACCAAGCCATCTAGTCCTGTGAAAATTTAAAAATTACATTGATTTTTGTTGTTTGACTGTAGATTAATTAATTATTAAATTGAAATATTCTAAATTAATCTAATTAAGATTAGATTAAAATCTTCTAAATTAAGATTAAATTAAAAATCTTTTAAAGATTAGAAGATTAAATTTAAAAATCTACTAAAGATTAGAAGATTAAATTAAAATCTTCTAAATTAATCTTTTTTCTTAATTAATCTTAATTGTTCTTGTGTTAACACCAAATTTTAATTGTTCGGTGTGTTATTTTTATCTTAAATATCAAAGTTCTTATCATAACTCAATTTAAAAGCGTAAAAAACGACTATAGTCATATTCCTTTGAAAATTTTATCCTTTTTTATAAAAACTTGTACAGATAATGCATTGTTATTATCTCATGAAATAATTACGTCGTAGAAATTTTTACCGAGTTCAGAAAAAAATGGGGATGTACAGTTCGTGTAATTCTTGAATATTTCAGGAAATAAGAGCAGCAAAAAGCTATTATAATTTCAATTAACGGAAGCAACTGGAAGTAGTTCTATTTTAAATGTGACAGCTCACAAGAGTAGAATTGCATTTTATTGCCCATTATGAAAAGGGTAAAACATTTTCGAAGTTCTGAGAAAGCATGTTCAGATGGTTTTCGTTGGAACATCAACCCTAGGATGGCGTTCCAGTCTTGGAAAATAACTGATTTCACATGTGTTCTTTATTTTCCCAGCAAATAAAAAACTTATTAAACCAAAGCAAATTAAGGAATTCTATAGTTTTTGTGTTCTAAATCAATACCGTAATCTACTGAATGAGGAAGTCGAAAGAAATAGTCTTGTTTTGCAAATTTTAGAGCAAAAGTACGGAACTTTTTATTTAATTAATTAAATTACATCGAATATTTCATTGATTGGCTATTTTTATATAAAATATTGTCATTTGCTACTACAAATTCCAGAAGCTGTTTCTAGAAAATTGCATATTTTATTACATATTTTATAACTGAATGTATGCGTTTAGAATCAATATATGTGGAAATTACTCTGCGGAAAACGTTTTTCGAGCTCTGTTTCTTATACAATAAAATTAAAATAAATGTTTACTCTTTTTATATGCGACAAAAGTCGAAAATTGACATTCAGCCTGCTTTAAAAGTTTCAATTTCCATAAGAGAAATAATTGAGTTGTATTTAAAGAAACAATATTTCATACGACAACAAATTTCACGGTATTTAAATCTTTCTGTTCTCGGAAATCGAACACAGGATGCAATTAAGAACATCCAGTAATTATTGCTTACGCAGCTTTCAGTTTCGGGAGAGCGAGCTGGCTTCTTGGAAGTTTTTGTGTTTTCAACTACGTGTAATATAGGTACACGTGTAATATAGCCAGTAGCCTTAGAAAGTCTTCCGTAAAAACAGTTCTCCCTTTAGGCTGTAAGGATCTTAAGTTTTACTAACGTTTATTTTATTTTAAATCTTTACTATCACTTCTTATTTTCTACTTCCGGCCAGAATTTAAAGCTTTAACTTATTTATGCAAATTTGTCTTGCGAAAGCCAAGTACTTAAGTTGTGGCTTTTTGCCAAGCAAGAGAGAGGAAGGAGTTATTAGGAGCAGGCCGCTTGCCATAGCAGTTTTACTCGGTTGCAGGTTGCCTTCAAGGCCAGAGGTTTAATCCTCTTGATAATTTTAAACGTATCGTAGTGTTAACAGTTCTCTGTACTACATACGGCCTTTCTGTTAATATACGGCCAATCTTCAAGTAGACACTTGTTTATTAATCCAAAGTTAGTTTAGTTAGAATTTAGTTAATATTTTTATTCTTACGTTCAGACCACAAGTGGTTGGTCTCTGTATTCCGAAGTCCGGAAATCATTGTAAAGAGAGAAAAATAAAGGGTTTCGTATACACTTCCTGTGTATCTTGTCTACTTCCCACATTTATTGAACATAGCTTTAGTAAGCTGCCTTTTCCGAGTCAGGTCATTTAATGCTCCCAAAGCAAGTAAGGAGAAACACTGAACCTGATAGTGGCGCCCGACGAAGAAGAATAACCATGGCCGAGTTTCAAGAAGAAACTTGTGCTGCCTGCAGAAGTGGCTCAGAATCTAGAAATGCCAGCTGCCGCCCTGGAAGGATTTGGTTACATCGTCCAGACCATGCGAGCATCGATGAAACCAGAAGCAACATTTAATGGAAACTCACCGGTAACCAGTTTTTTGGAAAAATTGGAGGACCACTTCATGATGTATCCCGTGCATGAGTTCCAGAAAGTCACCTTGCTACCAGCGCTTTGAGGGGCCAAGCGCTTAATTGGTTCAAATGTATAGGCAGAAGCCTCTTGGGTCAAGCGGGAAGTCACACCTATACTTACGAAAATTTTAAGACCGCCTTAGTAAAAGCCTTCCCTGTCGTAAGAGATCGTGCAAGATTAGAAACGGAACTTTTCAGCATATATCAGCAACGAATCGAAAATCTTTCCACCTTTATTTTAAGAACAATTCACGTCTTTAAACTCTTGTATGGAAACCGTCCGGATCCTAATATAATTCAAGTGATTTTGCCGAGGTTACTTCCTCAAGTACAAGACTTTATTGAATTAAGGAATCCGACTACACTGGAAAAGTTATCTGAGCTAGTAATCCAGTTTGAAAGTAGAAGAACGGCGGACATTGAAAGAAGACGCCAGTATGAACACCGAAGCCAGTTTGGTGCGCCAAGACCACAGCAAAGTCAAGAACACGGCAAAGGAAGCAAAGCGAATCAGTGGGCAAGGAAACCCGAGTATCCAAAAACAACCGGCGAACGTCGACAGTTCAATAGTAATCCAGGAAAAAAGTCTGAAGGCCAGTGGAAAAAGAAGGAAAGCACGGAAAGGAAAAAACAAGATTTAAACTAAATCGGATTTCTGCTGACGGGAGGCTGCGGAAATCCGATGGCCAAGAAAACCCCTCTTCCTTCAAGTTAAATACAGTGATGGTGGAAAATTTGACTCTTCCAAAGATTGAAGTGTTGGTGAATAACATCCCAGCCACGGCACTTCTGGATACAGGCGCGCAGTGTTCCTGTGTGGCAGAAGATTTTTTTAGGAAGTATTTTCGGAAATACCGCATATATAATTCGGATAATACGACAGTGTTAGCTGCGCAGGGAGAAAGATGCAAGTGCATAGGTAAATTACCGCTATACGTTCGTATCAAGGACGAACAAGTAAAGATTATGTTTTTTATAGCAAAGAATTTGCAAGCACATATCATCCTAGGGATAGATTTTCTTTCAGAGGCAGAAGCACCGCTGGATTTTAACGAAGCGTCCCTTAAGCTGACAATGAAACCAGTTCGAGAAGAAAAAAAAGAACCACCAATGTTAAACCTTGACCACCTGCCTAAGGAAGAGCAACAAAAAATCCGACAAGTGGTAAGTGAATTTGCTTCGTTATTTAGTGATATTCCAGGATTTACTCAAGTTACTAACCATAGTATCGACACCGGAGATTCACTGCCAGTTCGCCTCAAACCATACCGATATGATAAGAATAAAGAAAAAATTATAGAGTGGCACATTAGAGATATGTTACGTAAAAAGATCATAACGCCCATCTCAAGTAGTTATGCTAGCCCGGTTGTTTTATGTAAGAAAAACAATGACTATCCAGTAACACATCCAAAAAGGTGGCGTTTTGCGATTGACTATCGTAAATTAAACTCCATGACTAAATATCCGGTATATCCGTTACCTATTATTGAAGAAATTCTAAGGAACATAACTTCTACCAAATACATGACTACTTTAGACTTAACGACTGGTTATTTTCAAATAGGGGTTAGACCGGAAGATGTGCCTGAGACTGCTTTTATAACCAAGTCTGGCACTTATGCATTCCTGCGTATGCCGTTTGGCCTTTCAGGGGCACCGGCAACATTTCAGCGATGTATGGACATTGTGCTAAGGCCTGTTCTTGGAAAATCCACATTTATCTATTTAGATGATATCATTATTACTAGTGATAATCTGGACCAACATGTACAGGATTTAAGACAGGTGTTTTCATTATTAAATGAGGCCGGTCTAAAAGTTAATGTCGAAAAGTGCAAATTTGCAGCCCCTGAATTAAAATACTTAGGTTACAAAATATCTCAGAAAGGAATCGAGACAGACGAATCAAAAATAATCGCTGTGCAAAGGTATCCGCCGCCAAATACGGCGAAGAAGCTCTCTTCTTTTCTAGGACTTTGTTCATATTATAGGTCCTTTGTAAAAGATTTTGCAGCTATTGCTGAACCATTGTGAAAATTAAAAAGGAAAAAGGCTAGATTCTCGTGGGCGGCCGAAGCCAATAGTGCTTTCGAAAAATTAAAGCAAGCATTAACGCAAGCCCCTGTTTTGAAATTTCCTGAAAAGGGTGAGAATTTAGAAATGTCAGCGGATGCTTGGGATTATGCGGTAGGAGCGGTACTTTCGCAAAATCAGCAGCCCGTGGCATTTTTTAGTAGAACTTTAAATCAAACACAAAGAAATTATTCCGCGACTGAGAGAGAGGCACTTGCAGTTCTGTTAGCAGTGCAAAAGTTCCGAGTCTATTTTGGAAGGGCGCCAATAACAGTGTATTCTGATCATGCGCGGTAAATAGATTGTACTCAGGGAAAAACGTATCCCCAAGGTTAATAAGATGGGCACTCAAGTTACAAGAGTATAATCTGGTAATCAAGTACACCCCCGGAAAGGAAAATATCGTAGCAGATGCCCTATCCAGAATAAAAATAGATGAAGAAGGTAATACTGTAAAGGTGGCAATGCTCACAGCATGTACAATAAATTCCCGAGAAACTGTAATAACCGAACTGGGTAAGGATCCTGAATTTAGAAACATTTATGAGTATTTAAAGGATCCTGAAAATTTTAGCCACCAAGATATTGTAGCGATAAGAAATAGGGCGGCCCATTACGAACTAATAGATGGTCTATTATTTTATACAAAAACTACAAATTCCAACAGCGAATTTCGACCTGTTATCCCAGCTAGTCTTAGATTAAATATCCTGCAGGAGTTACACGACAGCCCTTTAGCTTCTCATGCTGGTATTCGAAAAACTATCCAAAGCGTACGCGAAGCAGTGTATTTTCCTGAACTGCAAAAGTTAACAAGGGTGTATGTCCAGTCCTGCCCAACATGTCAAGCAATTAATTATATTAATTTCGGCCCGGCCGGGTTTCTAAATAGCATTAAATCCGAATTTCCAAATGAAATAATTGGCATCGATTTATTGGGCCCTTTACCAAAAAGTCAGTTAAATAAAAGTCGGTATCTCCTTGTTATGGTTGATCATTTTATTAAATGGAACGAAATTGTTCCCTTAAAACGAGCCTCCGCGAAATTAGTTACTGATTCTATTTTAAATAAATATATTTTAAAATACGGGGCGCCCCTAAAAGTTATATCGGATAATGGTCCTCAATTTGTAAGTAATATATTTGAAGACATGTGCCAAAAACTGGGCATACGTCATTTAAAAATGGTCCCGTATCGGCCGCAATCAAATATAGCGGAACGGTCAATAGAAATATAGTGAAAATTATCCGTAGTTATGTTAAAAATTTTCATAAAAGCTGGGATAACTATGTCAATGAATTAGCTTTCGCCCTTAGGACCGCAAAACATGATACAACGGGCAAAACTCCTGCTGAGTTATTTTTAGGCAGAAAGATTATAACGCCGTTAGATAAATTATTTTATGTTCAACAAAGAGGCCCAGAATTTAAAATGAGTGATATAGAAAAATTAATTAAAGAAGCAAAAAAGAACACTGACGTAGCACAGAGAAAACAAAAATTTTAATACTATATGAAACGACGGGGAGTATCTTATAAAGTAGGGGATGAAGTGTTATAAATTAAGCATTCACTTTCTTCAGAGTCAGAAGATAAAATCGCCAAATTTTTTCCACGATTTGAAGGACCATATGTCATAGAAAAAATAACTCAGGCTGTAGTGATGATAAAAGCCAGGAATGGTGAAACATGCTCCGCAAACATTGACCAGATAAAACCATTCTATGACCGTAATAAAATGCAAATATTTAAAGATCTTTTGCAGGATCCGGCACGGCAGGCACAAGCTCCAGAGGTGGAACAACGACGATCACAAGGGCAAGCCATTAGGAGGCAGGAGCAATTGAAAAGAAAGTTTCCCCGTTGGAAAATTAAGGTAACAAGAAAAAGAAGCCGTTCCACCGACCAGAAAAGAGAGAGCACGACAACCCCCAGAATGAAGAAGGGAGAAGTACGACGAATGCAAAGAGAGCCAGGAGAAATAACGGCAACTATAACCCGGCTCCCAAACGGAAGATCTACCCATCGGACAGGAGTCTACGCAGCAAATGTCGACGAATTGCGGAAGGAACACCAGCTGCGGAGGCAAAGAAACGAGGAAAATTTGAACAGCCAGCAACAAGATCCAAGCGAGATCCAAGGAACGAGAGAGATGTGTCCCGGTTCCGCCAAGACCAGCTGCCATCAAACGGCCAAGACCACAGGCAGAGGCTAAAAAGAAGGTCTTCAAGGGTGACCGAACTGGAAGGAGTGAGTGAGTGAGAGAGATTATGGCGCAAAACCAAAGATGATTATAATGCGCCAAACACGAGATGGGTGAACTAGAAGGGAAAGAAAGCTCATGGAGGAAGGGCCTGAAGGCCGTACCCGCACAAGAAGGAAGATAAACCAAACGCTAGTCTTTGCTACTTCCAGGACTGGGCAGAAAAAAGAATGTCCGAATATCACAAAGATAAGTAAAACTTTATGTTACTTTGCAACCTAAAGTTAATCTTTCATTCTTACTGCAAGTGGCAGAATTCAAGACGTTTTGTCTCATGTAAGGCCTACCTTTATCGCCAAAAAGGCGAGAAATGAGTTGTTACCTATTTTGGTATTATGTTTTTCAATTACTCGCGAGTAAAACTAAAATTGATGTATAATAGGAATGTGTAAATACTTGAATATTGTAAAAGTTATTGTATAAAATTTTATATAAAAGATTCTGGCAAGAAAGAAGTTTTAGTCTGAAAGTCTTTTTGAAATGTAGTATTTCAATGTAGAAGAATTGGCACTTGCTTGGAAAAGAATAGAAGTTAACAATGTACTACTAATGTATGTTTTAAAATGCGTAAAATTAACGGCATGTTAATATGTTCTTATACACAATGTGAACTGTTATGCTAAACGTTAAGAAATACTGTGATATATTCATTCTACCTCAGGGTTTAGAGATGAACATAAGGTGTGTTATGAGGTCTTGTTATGTTGAATTTTAACACGTTAGTGTTTTGATTGCAGGCGGTAGTGTTGAACACTTGTACATAAACACATTCGTGTTTGGTGTTTTCTTTTACAACACATGTCAGAGAGCACGGGAAGAGAATTGAATAGCGTCAGGAATGAAATAAGAATGTTATGAGAAATATAAATATTCATGTTACTTGCCATTTCATTGTGCAACATTTCATTAAACTAGTTTTCCTTCCAGATCTCTGGAAGGAACCAGATTTCAACTAGAACTCCTGTTTAGATGCAGTACAGATGAAAAATCTTGTCCATGGAGTTGATAATGTAAAAACGACTTTTTTTTAATTTCTAGTTTCTTGTGAGAAATGTTTGTAATAGATTGGCCTTGCGTTAGATTCTAGAGCTAAAAGTTTTCAACAAGATCGTTTTAGACCTCAGTTTCAAACTAATTAACTCTGGCGGGAAGTATGTAAGGATCTTAAGTTTTACTAACGTTTATTTTATTTTAAATCTTTACTATCACTTCTTATTTTCTACTTCCGGCCAGAATTAAAAGATTTGACTTATTTATGCAAATTTGTCTTGCGAAAGCCAAGTACTTAAGTTGTGGCTTTTTGCCAAGCAAGAGAGAGGAAGGAGTGATTAGGTGCAGGCCGCTTGCCATAGCAGTTTTACTCGGTTGCTGGTTGCCTTCAAGGCCAGAGGTTTATTCCTCTTGATAATTTTAAACGTGTCGTAGTGTTAACAGTTCTCTGTACTACATACGGCCTTTCTGTTAATATACGGCCAATCTTCAACTAGACACTTGTTTATTAATCCAAAGTTAGTTTAGTTAGAATTTAGTTAATATTTTTATTCTTACGTTGAGACCACAAGTGGTTGGTCTCTGTATTCCGAAGTCCGGAAATCATTGTAAAGAGAGAAAAATAAAGGGTTTCGTATACCCTTCCTGTGTATCTTGTCTACTTCCCACATTTATTGAACATAGCTTTAGTAAGCTCCCTGTTCCGAGTCAGGTCATTTAATGCTCCCAAAGCAAGTAAGGAGAAACACTGAACCTGATAAGGCAGATAGCCTTCGTTTATGTAACAAATAATCCAATCTAGTCTTACTCAGCTACCAGTTGTTATGCAATTATTCGACTAATGTTGTGAAAAAAATTAATTGAGCAAGAAATGCATAAAAAGTTAGTCTATTTGAATATGGCAAAGCATACAAGAGCTTGGAGGACTTAACGTAAACTGACTCATATTCAAATTACACATGAGGAAACTACGAAAACCAACCATGCAGCCTGCCCGTTTGCTTGGGATCGAACCTGGGTCAAACGATCATAACCATGGTATTCAAAATGCATCACTCAAAATTAGTCACTCAAAATGCATAAAAGAGTTTAATTTTCATCTGCTATATATTTAATTTCATTCAAGCTTGTTACTGCTGTGTACTAAATTCAGATGGTTGGGAAAAATGTGGATGTCTAAAGAATTAATAAATTATTTTGCAGAAATGAAACTGGCGAAATGCAAATTTTAATAAATCAAATTTTTTTATATTTATTTAAGGATCCTTTTATCATTAGTTTTATCAATCACACTGTAGAGTCGTTAGGCTTGTCGAAGCTGGAAGTATGAAAAATAAAGGAGATCCTCTCCGGGAATCGAACTCTAGTCCTTCCGATGGTCTGACGGACGTACTTTCCAGTTACACCACGAAGGCAAAAGGTTAGGTGGACGAAAATACCTTACATAATTAGCAGTCACAGTCACCTAAATAACCCCAAAAATTAGAGCTGATGGAAAGGAAATTAGGAACATAAAGTGGGAAAAACTTCGACAAATATATCTTTTAAAAAAATGTGCAAGGTGATTCAAAACTACAGGAACAGAACGGGTACGATACACCTAGGCGACTCTGAATTCTAGTATAATGTAGAGTCGGAAATGCTTAACAGTCGACATGGCCAACTGCAGAGGTATTAACATGGAAAATATGACTACATAGTTATTTCGAATTAACATTTAAAAACAATAAAGATAAGTCCTGATTATGAAGATCCCTTACATTTTGTAACGTGGCGTAAGGAGTGGAATCTCGGAGTTTTTGAAATGCTCTGGGTATTTTGAAATGATGCATCATCGTGGCTACAGCAAACAACCGACGGATGCCCAGCGTGTTTCAAGACTCTAGAAATTCCATAGGGTAACGACGTTACGAAACTTCGAGCAACTTCATTATCAGGAAAATCATGATTTATTTTATACTTGCGATCTTTTGAATGTCAATTTTCGATTACGATGCATTCATATTTTCCATATTAGTAATTCATATATGTGAGCTAAATATAATTATCTTGGAAAATTAATATAATTTCTTTTTATATGTTTACCTATTATTCTGTCTGCCTTTTAGTCTGTAACACAACCAGTCATTAATTTTATACTTTAAAATAGTAAATAATGATTATTATGAAAAAGAAACCTTAGCTATGTGCAAATTTCATATAAAATTGAAAGTAAAACTTTATATAAAACCTGCTACTATATGGCTTCTTTCTTTATATTTCGCATGTTTGCTTTTAATTCTCATATGACAAGCTTCTTTTCCCTACCCAAGTAGCACGGCAACCTCGTAACGACGTTGCAAACTGGTAGCGGATGTAGTTGCAAAACCGTTGCAATATGCCGTCTTTAAGGCGCCCAGATGTCCGCGAAACTCCACTGTTTTGCAACCGTTGCAAAGACGTGTTTATTACGTCTTTGCAGATAAGGTTTATGTTGAATAGACGTCGTTACTGCGTCTTTCTCACGTTATATTTTGGTTGTGAAAGCATCGTATCACGACGTCTTAACGACGCTTGTATGTTCGCAGAATTCAGCCTTTTTGCAACAGTTGTGAAAACGTCGTTCTGACATCCTTGTGTTACATATTGATTTATGCAGAAAAATAAGCTTAATAATTAATGTACTTTTCTTCTTTTTTTAAAATTTTGTATTCCTTGTATTTTTCTAAAGTTTAAATATTTTATCATTACTTGAAAAACCAGAAGATAATATAATTTTTTCTCTTTAGACTAAATATGCATAATTAATAATAGATTTTATTATTTTCAGTACTTTAAACTATATTTTTTAAATAAGTTAAATTCTAAGTTATGATTATTTTAGATTTCATCATTTTTTCCCTAATCCTTTAGTATGTAAGTGAGAGTAATTATGAAAATGGTTATTATAAATATATAACAATAATGGTAGGTTTTAAGTAAATAAAACTCAATCAGACATAAATAAAAGTAAAGCTATATATGTGGGTAAAAAAAAGAGTGTTTCTGACAAAAACAGCATTATCACATTTATTTCTGTGAAATCTCAGAGACAATGAAAATTGCACCTGTCATCATAAATTAGGAAGCGTAAGGTAACATAATCAGTGTCATGTATCTGGCAGCGGTGAGCCAATCAGCTGCCTGCCAGAGCCCAGCAAGTGAGAGAGAAGAGAGTGGCATGTTAGCCTCAGAGGAGGCAGGTTGTAGGTTAATTATGTTGTAGGAGCGAGGTAGTGCTCCGAATTTGCCTTTATTCTTTAAATGTTAATTTTTTTTCACTTTTCTTTGAAAGTTAATTTTTAATAAATGTTGGTGTCGTTTTCCTCATGGTGCCTTATTAATCCGCAAGGTCATTACAGCACGCTCTCTTTCGAGAACCAGAGCTAACGAAGACGACCGGATTTTGGAGAAAAGGTGAGAAATTTTTGTTGTAACTTTAAGGAAAATTTCTTCTAAATATGTTTAAAGGAGTAGTTAAAAGTGATTTGATTTCGGTGTTGAAGGAACTAGGTGAAGAAGCCGATTCTAGTTTAAAAGTTGTAGAATTAAAGGATAAGCTTTTAAGTTCTAAAGAATATTTGAAAGATAAAGATTTTGTTATTGAATTTCTTAATACTACGGTTGAAGAAAGGAAAAAGTCAGAAGAAATTGTGAAATTGCGTTTAATGCAAATCGAAAGTAGCAACGAATCTAGTAATAACGTAGAAAATACACTTTCATTAGATAAGCTTTTGAAAGCTGTACAGGCATTATCGATTTCTGTACCTAAAAAGGGTGAAGCATGGAACTTATTTTTTGATTCCATAGAAAGGGCTTTTAAGCATAAGAACGTACCAAATGAGTTTAAGTCTGAAATTTTACTTAAACTGATAGGTGATAAATCTTCTAATATTCTAGTATATATTAAAGATGATGATTTGAAAGATTATGAAAAAATTAAATCTTTAATCCTTAAGGAATATGAACCATCGCCAATTATATGTTTAGAAAATTTTCGCCAAGCTCAAAGGTTGACGGGGGAAACTCATTTGCAGTTCGCCTCTCGTTTAAGATCATGTTGGATCCATTATTGTAAAAGTAGAAACGTCAATGATTTTGAGTCTTTAATTAACTTAATAACTTCTGACAAACTTTTTCAAACATTGGATAGTGATTTAGCGTGCCATGTTGCAGTTCGACAAGGTGAAAGTTGGCTACGTCCAGAAGAACTAGCGAAGGAATGCGACACTTATTTCATCGCAAAAGGTAAATCTTTTGATGACATAAGAGGTGAAAAACGCGCTAATTTTCGTGATTCATACAACAAAAACTCTAAATATATTCCACCAGCGCTAAGAAAAGATTTAGTGGTAAATGAACAGAAACATTCGTTTAAACCGCGAGAATGTTATATGTGTAGTAGCAATTTACATTTGACTAAGGATTGCCCGAACAGGCGAAATAAATTTGAGAGGTCCAATAAACAGAACGATAATTTCCCGGTCAAACCGAAAGTTAACACTTCAACTAAACCGAAGGACAATGCGGTTGTTACAAATGTAAATTCTAAACATCTACAAAAACCCGAGTGTTCCGACGGAAAACTTAATTTTTATTCCTTGGAAAAGATTACTATTTACATTGCAGGGAAGCAAGTAGAAGCTATAAAAGATTCAGGTACGGAAATACCAATTTTGAACACTACATTAATTCCTGATTTAAAAATAGAAAGTAAGGGTAAAATCATTTTAAGTTCCGCATTTGGCGACGTCATAGAGGCAACGTTAGCAACTATTCCCATTTATTACAAAAAACCAAACAGTTGTCTATATTCGCGCGTAGAAGCTCTTTTCGCGTTGACAGATAAGCTAAATGTTCAATGTTTAATTACACCAGATGTATGGGATCGCATATTTGAAGACGAGAATGAATCAATGGTCTACCCCGAGACGAAACTGGAAACTCATAAACAAAAACACCCTAAGGTTGGCGCCGTTGAACTGTGAAATGTAAATCTTTTTTATAGCTCAGTTGCGAATCAGAATGATGAAAAACTAAACAGTTATTCGGAATCGAATAAATTTAAGGTCGATCAGAGAAACTGCCAAACGTTAATAAATTCTTTTAAGGATGCAGAAGTAGGAAAGAATAATTTCTTTTTACAGGACGAATTATTATTTCATAAAGAAAAAAATTGTGGGGAAAACATACAACAGTTAGTTTTGCCCGAGAATTATCGAAATAAAGTCCTTCAATTAGCTCATGATTCCATATTCGGAAATCATTTAGGTATGAGGAAAACTAAAGAAAGAATTAAGCTTTCATTTTATTGGCCGAACATATCCAAAGATGTAGAAAATTATTGTAGAACATGCGAAAGATGTCAATTAAAAAGTCCGGAAAGACAATCGGATAAAATTCCGATTACTCCTATTGTTCGCGCGCCATATCCCTTTCATACATAATATAGATATTATTGGTGCAATTTCACCTCCTTCAGGAAGGAAACATAAATATTGTTTGTGTTTGATAGATAATCATTCAAAATGGCCAGAAGTCATACCTTTAAAAAGTCTTTCTGCTAAAGCTACTTGTGAGGCTCTTTTAGATATTTTTATGAGAACCGGTATTCCAGAAATAATTTGTAGCGATCAAGGCACTAATTTTACCTCACAATTAACTCAAGAATTCGAAAAAAGGTTAGGAACTCATCCTCGTTTTTCGACACCTGGTTACCCAGCATCAAACGGCTCAGTGGGAAAATGGAATCGGGTATTTAAACAAATGTTACATCATGTAATTCGCACAGATCCTGTTAATTGGGACAAGCACATACCTTATTTACTTTTTGCTTATCGTGAAGTTCCAAATTGCACTACCGGTGTATCTCCATTTATGCTTATGTACGGTCGTGAAGCTAGAGGTCCCTTAGCTGTGTTAAAATCATCATGGTCCGGTGAAATACCATTACCTCTTAATCTGAGTAATTCAGCAGTTGATTATCTACAAGAATTAAAGATAAATTTAGAGAAAGCATCTGAGCTCGCTTCTTTATCTGCCGCGGAAAAACAAGAAGCTTATGCATATTATTTTAACCGTCGCAAAAGTTTGAAAGAATTTAAAAATGGTGATCTAGTATATTTACTTATACCAGACTCTAGCAACAAGCTATATGCTAGGTGGACAGGTCCAGGTGAAATTGTTGAAAGAGTGAATCTTCATTCTTACAAAGTTAAATTACCCGATGGGAGTGTGAGGCATGTTCATGTGAACAAAATAAGAAAATTTTATGTTCGAGCACAAACTGTGGGAGTGATATTTGAAGATGATTCTGAGTTTGGGGAAATTCATACCACTCCAAATAAAGGAGATTGCGCAGTAACTAGAAGGAACATCGAGGTGAATATTAGTCATTTAGAGGATAGCAAACAAAAGGAATTACACGAGCTCTTACTCAAGCACATCGCGTTATTTTCTGGGGAGATCCAAATAGCCAGCGTTGGTGAACATAGAATTCGGTTGTTACCTGGAGCTGAAAGAAAAAAGCCATATATCTATAAGATCCCAGAATCTTTGAAACCTGAAGTCGATAAACAGATCGAGGAATTGGAGAGCTTGGGTCTTATTGAGCCAAGTGAAGCTGAAATAGCATACCCAGTCGTATGTGTTGCCAAGAAAGACGGAAGTATGCGTTTATGTATTGATTTCAGGTTGTTGAATCAAGTAACCAAGCCTGTTGATTTTCCAATGGAGAATGTGACTGATCTAATCAATAAAATTGGACACGCGAATGTTATCACCTGTTTAGATGTCTTGAAAGGTTACTGGGAAATACCTTTAGAAGAAGAAAGTCGTGATTTAACATCATTCAAGACACATCGTTCCCAGTATCGTTGGAAAGTGATGCCTTTTGGATTAAGAAATGCACCTTCTACTTTTCAGCGAGTGATGAATGATGCCTTAAGAAAACATAGTGATTTTTGCAAAGCATATATTGATGATATTGCTATCTGTTCACCAGATTGGAATTCGCATCTCAAACATTTAGATGCTGTGCTAACTACATTAAGTGATCTCAGGTTTACGGTGAACGTGAAGAAATGTGTTTTTGCACGTTCGGAGATAAAGTATTTAGGACATATAATAGGAGCTGGAAGACATCAACCTGATCCTGAAAAATTACAAGCCATTGAAATTATAAAAAGTCCTAAAACAAAGACTGCTCTAAAGAGTGCATTAGGCTTATTCAACTATTATCGTGATTACATAAAGAATTATGCAGAAATAGCTCGCCCATTGACGGAGCTTACGAAAAAGAAAATTCCTGAGAGAATTCCATTGACTGATGTTGAGGAATCAGCATTTAAAGAACTGAAACATCGACTGTGTGAAGCACCAAAACTTTACACTCCAGAACCAGAAAAACCTTACACCATACAGTGTGATGCTAGTTCATATGGTGTTGGTGCTTGCTTGTCACAACGAGACAGCAAAGGCAGTTTGCATCCTATCAGCTTTGCCAGTCAAAAACTTTCGAAAACTCAGCAGAACTGGTCAACTATTGAACGCGAGGCTTATGCCGTTGTGTGGTCATTAAAAAAGTTCGAGTGTTGGGTGTTTGGATCGAATATCGAGCTGATCACAGACCATAATCCATTATTATATTTGTATAAGTCGGTACCGCATTCAGCCAAATTACAGAGGTGGGCAATGGCACTTCAGCGCTATAATATTCATATTTCTCATTGCCCTGGTGCACAATTAAAAAATGCAGACGGTCTTTCAAGACTAGTGAGTGAATGAAATAGGTGTGAACTAAGTATGAACTAATATGTTTTAAAACTTTGCATTAGTTACTTTCTTTTGTTCCGGAATTGTACGAGAGCTACTTTCCATCTGTTTTGAAAATCAAATTACTGGTTTCCATTTAATATTGCATTATAATAGTGTGTTTTGAAATAGTATTGCATATATGTTTTATTACAGAACTCCGGTATTGTATCAAGCCATCTGTTCATCTGTTGTGAGATGAATGTTTATTGCACTTATTTTAAAGTACGTTATTATGTCATGTATACATGTTCATATATTTTGAATTAATTTGGTATGTGGAGTATACAATTTAAGTTTGTATTTGCTGGTTCAGTTTTCAGATTCTGCTTCGCTTTGGCGTAGCACAATCTTACCGGGGGGTGTCATGTATCTGGCAGCGGTGAGCCAATCAGCTGCCTGCCAGAGCCCAGCAAGTGAGAGAGAAGAGAGTGGCATGTTAGCCTCAGAGGAGGCAGGTTGTAGGTTAATTATGTTGTAGGAGCGAGGTAGTGCTCCGAGTTTGCCTTTATTCTTTAAATGTTAATTTTTTTTTCACTATTCTTTGAAAGTTAATTTTTAATAAATGTTGGTGTCGTTTTCCTCATGGTGCCTTATTAATCCGCAAGGTCATTACAGCTATTTTACCTGAACTCAAGTATAAATTTATGCGCTTTTCATAGTAAAAAATATAACCATTAGTTTCTATATTTCCGAGATACGTAAATGAAAGACTGTATAAAGTAGTTAATAAATGTGATAAAAAATATTTGATACACAAATTACCTAAATCTAATAACCAAAAAAAAAAAAAAACTTTGCATATTCATATCTGAAATGAAATAATAACCTAACAAGCAACATACATGACAGCACTATTTAAGAAAAAACATGAACTAGCAGTGTTTGAAAGCATAAATAGCAGAGAAAAGGTAACAGAACTAAAATTTCCAATTAATAAAAATGTATTTGTGTTTTTTAAATAGTAAGCAATTAAAAGTGCAATAATTATGGATTTCAGTATTTACTAGCAATGCTGATGTTTCTTGACACCACTTCTTTCGATCATATGTAAATGTATTTACTTACCATTAGTTTCTACATTTTAGAATAGTGGTTATTACAATGATCATTTCCTGCACTTTTTATAATCAACAACTTTCCTTTTGTTACTATACAGAAATAATTTAAATAATGTAGTATACGGTAGTAAGCTAAGTACGTTAAAGTAAGCTCTTCGTTAAATAACACACAATGAAACTTTTTGTTTCTATTTATTATGAATTTCTTTGTTATCACAAGCACATAAAAAGTAAGCGAAGAAAGTAGAATATACTTAAATTTAATAAAAAATTAAACCTAATTTCCAACATTCATTTATTGAGATAATCTAATAAACATACATAGCATCAACAGAATATACTTAAATTTAATAAAAAATAAAACCTAATTTCTAACATTCAATTTTTGAGATAATCTAATAAACATACATAACGGCAATATTTAAAAAAAACGCGAATTACACAGTGTTTGGAAGAATAGATATCAAACGAAAAGTAATAAAACTGAAATTTGCAATCAGTAAAAAATAGTGAGTGTTTTTTAATATTACACAATTAAATATCACATAATTATAGTTTACAATATTTCATAGAAATGCTAATGTTTCCTTAACACTATTTTTTTCGATCATACGCGGAAAGTCTGAGAACCCCCCGCTGGTTCACTGAAGATTGGAGAATATCCAGTTATCCAGTAAGTTTAATCACCAGAAACATAAAACACCAAAACAAACCACTATTTCACTGTGTGTACGATTTTAGCACTTGCATTGTAAAGCAGATATTCACAAACAAAATAAGCAGAAATTCGGCATTACCACCATTTCTCCTCAATTCAAAATAAACTGCCATCCTTATATTCTTTTCCATCGTTCTCTGGCTGTATTGAAGCTCTCCAGTATTAAATTCCGACGGTGAATTACAAAACTGTGAAGAAAATATTTCTGAAAATAAGATGGAATTTGAAATTATTGCGTCGTTAACTAACTTGTTCGAATTTGGCAGGTAGCCAAAGCGCGCAAGTTCGAGTTCAGATGTTCGTTTATATAATCACCCTGTAAATAATATGTACGTGGAATGTCTATCTCTCGAACAGCAGTTCAGTCTAAACTTTTCAGCGGTTTATACGATTACATTAAACCTTTCGACGGTTCTTCTGATAATTTAATAGAGCCTTTTTTAAATTGCATAGAAGAATTATTTCAACTGAATGGAATTACGAACAATGTTCACAAGATTATATTTACGAAAAAATATTTGTCGGGCTCGCTAAAACATTTGTAATGTCAATGCATCTTCACGCACAATCATATCTTCGCAAAAATTGTACTTTTTGCTCTTTATGCGGTAAAAATGTTTCATATTATGTGAGCATATTAATTCAATTAAATTCGTCCTTACTTCAAAAATAATAAATAAAGTCATATTTCAGCAGTAAAACAATTGCTAACATGTGATTTGCATTGATTTCGGAAATATGATTTTTTAAACTATATAAAATGCATAACTTAATAACTTACTTTATAGATTAGTTTTATTTTTAAATATTTTGTTATAATATAAAAAATATTTTAAGTATTAATTATTTGAACAAAATTTTAACAATAATTTAGCACGTATTTTAATACTAATTAAATTTGATATTTTAAGTATTTATACTAAGTTTATATTTCATTAGATGAATCTACCTTAGATTAATATATTTAGATGAAATAAAGTAATGAAACATTGCAAAATAAATCTTATGTGGACTTCAGATTCTTGAAAGGACAAATTTAGTCTCTTTTCATTCTAAAAGGAACACTGATGAACTATGGAAACGATGCTAAAACGACCACGTCTAAAAGCGTTCATATCATGACGTTCCAGCGACGTCGATAAATTACCAAGATGCAACAGCAATTATTTTGCGTCTTCGCAACACTGTAAAGACGTCGTAAAAGTTACCACGACCACTTTGCAACCTCTCGGACCAGTTTGCAACGTCGTTACGACGTTGCCGTGCTACTTGGGTATAGATTTATTTATTTGCCCTCGATATATTCCGGATGAAAGAAAAATCTCATGAAAGCCTGATCCCTCAAAGAGCCAGCATTGGGTTAATTTAATTAAACCAATGATTAATTTAGTTTTAGTTAATGACCAATTTAAATTTAGTTGAATTAAACCAACTGATGCCAGGAATAAGGCTCCAGTGCTCCTAAAAATGCAGAAACAAAAAAGAAAAGCAGGGGCACTTCGTAATTTTTCTGGAAAAAACATTCTGTTTTGTGTTTCCCTCTGGGTACCCTGCAAGCACGTTCGTATATTGCTTAATAATTAATTCAGCCCAATCATTCAGTAAAATGATTCTTACCCCGTTTTCGGAGTGCTGTAAGCCATATAGAAAGTGGTGCCTGGAAATATATATATATATATATATATTTTTATTTATTGATTATTATTATTATTATTATTATTATTATTGCATAGGGGCTCACAAACTCTACTTATGCCAATGGCGCAGAATTAAATGGCGCTCACTGGCCTTATGCCAATGGCGCAGAATTAAATAAAATGAGGGATACAGAGATTATGCTTCATGCATGCGCAGTTGCATGCTTCGCTGGCTAATTGTTTGGAGTCAGCTATACACTATTGACGCAAGTTTACTACTATATTATGAAACTGGTGCCTGTTGTTCGGCTAAAATTTGACACGCTGCGGAGGTTAACCCTGAATTATCAATTTAACTTATTTCTTATATTTAGCGGGATTATTATGGAACGTAACTTTTTTATATTAGAGTGTTTGAAGTTTTTTGTTACGTACAGATTTTTGTTACCTATAGTTTTATTTAGCCTTTTCAATCGTACTAGTAGATTTTTCAGGTTTATTTCAGATTTTATTTTTTGTTGTGAGTATTGTTTTAAAATTATCCCAGTTTGAGCAAAAAAAATATTATAGTAGGCCTAGTCAGAGTTCTTAGAGAAATGATGAAGAATAAATGCTATAAAACAGCGATTCTCAACCGATGATATGCGTATCACGGGGGTTACGCAAGCGAAACATAGGTGGTACGCAAGGAAACAAAGTATTTTTAACTATCAAATTAAAAAATATCGTGAAGAAAAGAACAATTGATAGAAATTTTCTGTGATTGAACTCCGACTGCAGATTTCAAAAATAACACACTTGTTAACTTAGACTGAAAAAAAAAAAAAAAAAAAAAAGTTTAAGCGCATTTTAAATAAAGCTATAAAATTTTTATTCTCTTTTTGCACAACCTATATGTGTGAACAAGCATTTATATTTGGAAAAAAAATGCAGAGCAAAATTAAAAGTGGATTCTAGTTTACAGTTAAAGTTAACTGAAATACGAACTGACATAAAGAAACTGATCTCTCTTAAACAGGCCCAAATTTCACAATAAATTTTAGAATTAAAGTATTATAACTTAAATTGTGATAATTAAAATGGTAACCAATTTTTAATCTAATATTTTTTATGTGTGCATGTTTAGAACAAATAGCCAACAGGTTGTGCAAATGGCAAAATATATCTTTTAAAAATTTCTATTGAGAAATTTAAAAATAAGCATTGTAAAATGTAGTGGTGGTAGTAAAGTTTTTCAGTTTTTGTTTAAAAGATTCGCGTTAGTCAAAAAGTTGAGAACCACTACTATAAAGTATATATTACCTATTAGTAATCTTTTGCATTACTAACAGGTAAGATAATGTAATCAAGAACAAGAAAAGAAAGAACCAAAGTCTGTAATTTTTCAGAATGTCCATGAAAAGAGGAAAATTTTTTATAGCAGTAAATATGGAATGAATTACCAAAAAAGAAAAAAAACTGTAAAATAAGATTAAATTGCTTATGGCAAAGCCCTTAAAGAGTTATTTGGCTAGAATGAGATATACATTCGTGCATAGTATGAATTCAAATAAATTATTAAAAAAAAAAAGAAACTTTTACGATAACAGTACATAGGATGAAATATAAAACAAAAAATACATTAGGAAATAAATTTGAAATGAGGTTAGGTTAGTTGATTATTGCGTATTACAGAAACTTACAACATTAATTTAAAGCAATTCAAAAACATCAACACCGTGTGAGAAAAAGAATAAATCTATTTTTTCATATGCTTTCCGAGTAAATTTCGGCAAACAAATCAGTAATTCTTAATGCAAACAGTGCTAAATATTTATCTTTGGCCTATGAATACTTTCAAAAATCTTATTTTTTTGTATATGTGTAGAGTCCATTTCGTTAACTCCTGTGTGAGAATTATTTGAGTATTGACTGCACAGAAGAAGGGTTAAAAGTACCCTTTATTAACTCTTTAAAATTTACAATACGTCAACTCGAGGCTAACAAACTACGCCTCTGCTTGGGCGGTAACTGAAATCAAAGAAATAATTAAAGATTTGAAGATATGTACAAATCGTCGAACTAAACTACAGGGCTTAGAATAATTTCTGTTTCTTAAATCCCCTGTCGAAAACTAGCGGCAGCAAATAAATGCAATTAAGCCACACGAACCATCAATAACTCTGGAAGCAGACGCTTAAGCAATAGAGGAGACGGCAATAGCCTAACTCTTCCTCTTTCTCACTGAAACTCAGTTTTTAACGTCTTTCTTCAAGGTAGAATTTGCATTCCTTCACGCGCGCAACCAAATTTAAATATTCTGGCATTGACAATTAGGAGAATGAAGGCTTATAGGAAACAATAACAAATTAAATAAATTGGTTATTTAAAATAAATATAAGTCTCTACATATGGAAAGAAATTTCTGTTAAATGCATATTGCGCATGTGAGAAGCATAAGCTCTCTGCTAAAGCGAGATGCTACTCAAAAATTATACTTGCGCCGAAGAGGAGAAAAGATTGCAAGCAAATGCCGCCATCTGGTGAAGCAGTCAGCTGGCAAAAGTTCTTCGAATGTCAATAAAATAAACAGAGAAGTTACTTCATTCCTTCAAAGCTAGAGAAAAACAGGAAGAATTATTGACTAAACGTTTCAGTTATTTTTAGAATAGTTGATAACATTCTAGCAGGAGTTTTTTAACAGCAAAGGCATATTTATAGCGTTGAATCATTTATTTAAATTCTGAACTGTGATTAGAGCCGTAGCACTCCAGACGACATAATGCAGATTAGTTGTCAAGTAATTCAGTGTACATTCCAGGAAGTAAATTTAGCCATTTAAAATGAGGAACTAAAAGGATTACTGCTAAATTAAAATTAGTAATTTCTTTCATATTTGATATCTTACATATAAGCGTGTGTGCGTATAAATGTATTATAATATACAGGGTGCCCCATCAAGATCGCCCAAACTCTGCACATCCAGATTCCTTGCTTAGAATACATAAAAATGCCCAAAAAACTGTACCTGTACGACCCACAGGTTTTGAGATAAATGCGGAAGACAAGTATGACGTCATATCCGTTTCAAAGAAAAAAAAAACTGTTTTGGAAACATGAACATCGGTATTTGCACATATTTACACAGAAAGCTCTTCAAAATGTCCACCGCGTATATCGGGACATACATATGCGTGCGCCATGGAGTGCTGACCTGCGGACGTTGCAGCACCGTGGTGTGCACGAAAATACTAACAGCAGGAAGCCGGGCAACTAAGTCACTTTCTGTAGTGACTAGATCTCGATAAACCAATTCCTTCAGATGGCTGCATGAGAAGAAATCTAGAGGTGTCAGATCTGGCGATCGTGACGGCCATAAAACTGGATTCTCATGTCCAGTTCATCAGCCTGGGTATTCCATATCTAGCCAATCACGTACAGGCGCGCTAAAATGCTGGAATCTTAGGTCATGAACTGCCGCTAAGGGTAGGGCATTTCGGAAATCGGTTAATACATCATGGAAAAATAACAAGTATGAATATCCCGTGAATCGTTCAGGCAGCAGGTATAGTCCAATCATGCGATTGTTTAAAATGACTGCCAACACATTTCAGACCAGCGGACCTGATCTCTCTTCAAGCGGATAACATGGGGATTGGATTCTGAGCATTTATGGATATTGAGTCACCCCCATCACCTGTGAAGCATGCTTCATTCCTCAACAAGATATGTGGAAGCCATGAAGCCATTTTTGCCATTTTCTTGCATGAAGCCATGAAGCCATGTTTCTTGCATCGGATATAACGTCATACTTCTTTCCGCATTTATTTCGAAAACTATGTATCGTAGGGATTTTTTACATATTCCAAACGAGGAATCTGGTTAAGCAGAGTTTGGGCGGTTTGATGGAACATCCTACATATATTTGCTTGAACATTTATTTTGAAAGTTTAATTGCTAAAAGTAATTACTAGGAGTCATCATCGAAAAGCAAAAAGAAACCTCTGTTACCCATATTGAAGAATTATCAAACCCATGAAAACAAATGAAATGTTCATTTGTTTCATTTCGTGAAAAATATTTTAAACTTTTTAATATAACGCCTGTTTTGTAAAGATGAAAATTAATGTCAATTGATATTTTATAAGAATAAAAACAAGTTAAAAAATACAAAGCACAGAATTTTTTCCTTGTTTTCTAGGTTAAATTTCTAAATGATTTGGAAATAATACAAATGTTTACTAGATAGACACTCAAGAAAATTAGAAAAATCCAACTCGTATCGCTTGTTCTTGACCTAGATAGTACATTTTTTCTAATGTAACAAGCAGAGCCTCTTCAAGGTTCCGGAATCTGTACATGGCATTCCATTGTAACACAGAGAAGACCGGTTCTTATCTCTTAATTTTTTTTTCCTAGTAGAACTATCTGCGTCTTCCACTTTCTGATGAGAGATGACGAAACAGTTCTACATTTAGTAACTGTGGGTAAGAATTACATGAAGAATCTACATGACTGAGTCGAGAATTTTTGTTTTCACCTCCGAAAATTTTGCACTTCAGCATTATTACTCCGGACCTGGAATACTGCATTAATCTTTAATCGGCACAGTGAAACTGTGAACATAACGGATAGGGTATAATTCAGTCACATTTTACATAGTAAAAATTTACTCAAGAAAATTGTTAAAAAAATTATTAACTTGACTTATTATTCTTTGTAGGAACACTTTTCAAATACCTATGATTAGGCATTCAGTGAATTACTAATTTTATTTTATAATTAAATACGCTAAAATTTTATCAGTTATTCAGAATCAAATGAAATGGTCATTGAAATTTTCATTCATTTAATTTCAAGATAAAATGCGATTAAAATTATACTAACAATTAATGAATTAAAGATAATGAACTTGCCGATATATATGTAATATCGTTTTAGGTAGTCAAAAATGCCTTTGGGTAAAGAAAGCATGATGTTTCGGTTCATATCATATTTTCAGAAAATTAAAAATGAGAGACCATAAAAATTATTCTGATACTATCTAATAGGTTTATAAACATTCTAAATTGATAGTTGACTGGCACTTAACAGTAAACCGGAGAACGCGGGGGTTAAACGTAATTAACATTCTGCGCGTACGGCAAAGTCGCTGTCTGCAAAGTTAATGTTCTATGGTAAAAATGTGTCATGTATAATTTAGATTAAGAAAGTATGTATAACTAAAAATGTGTCATGTATAGTTTAGATTAAGAAAGTATGTATAAAGTATGTATATATAGTATATGTAAACTAACCAAATATTTTTGCAATTAAGAGAAAAATACGAAACAAATGTTAACTGAAGTTCAATAGTTACGTTATACAATTATGTTTTTAAAAAAGCTAGTGATTTTGGCTTGGGACAATGACTGATGCAAATCTTTAAAAATTTCGCGGCAGTGAGCAGATTTTTTTAATGCCTGTCCTACAGCGTCCTTTCCTTTCTTCATCTGGGTCAATCTTCGTCGCAAAATCAGACAATTCTTAAGTCTTTTTTTAAAAATTCGTTTAACTTTTTGTAAGTTAAAGGCCTTTTATCTCCTTCATTATCACCGTTTTACTGTCGGCTGGTGTGTTATGAGATCATTCGTTATTTCTAGATTAATTTTTTGACCTTTTACCTATCTGAAAATCACTGGCGGCCAGTTGCTTTTGTAATTTCTACGATTTCTTTTGCTTCATTTTCAGTCGATGGAAAACTTTTGAAATTGATGATAACTTCGGGCCAGTGCTGACGCCAGCATTAAACCAGTGTTTAATGAATGAACGCTGATCTACGTTTGAATGAAATTTTAACTTTGTCCAAATTAAATACAAGCAATTAAGAGATCACGTATATGCGAAATCGCGTTCAGCAAATCCACGATCAGCAAAGGTTCATTGTGTTTGATTCTAAAATATAACAAGTTATTAATTTTAATTAGTGTTCTGTTTAGTCATCCAGAAGCTGTAATTTTTTATAACAACTGTCAACAAGAATTATCAAATTAAAATATTCTATTAATTATAGGAGCATATAATTATAGGAGTATAAAATTAATAATATGTTATTAATTTTAATTAGTGCTCTGTTTAGTCATCCAGAAGCTGTAATTTTTTTATAAAAACTGTCAACAAGAATTATCAAATTAAAATATTCTAATGTTAAAAATTGCCTGTTGCTTCGAAACAGATAAATGATTTTCACTAAAATTAGAATTTGCGTACAATTATATTTTACAATTCAATGCATTGCTTTTCAGTCTTCGATGAAAACCGCAATTTGACGTTTATGAAAATATTCCATGGATTTCTTACTCATTTAACAGGTAGCTTTGGGAAATGTTATCCAATTAAACCTTTGAAACGCAAAATTTGAAGAGGCCATTTTTAGGGTCCCTTAGTTCACCAGTTATTTTAATTTTGGTACCTTTTCTGAATTCTCTTATTTCGCCTTGCATTTTCTCGCCAGGATTCAAATTAAGTAGGTGAACAAGAGTATTTAAATGGGTGAAATATGAAGGTTAGACAGAGCGTGATTTCGCCAGTGTAGCTCACGTTTGCTCCTCCAGCTGAGCGCCGCCTGAGATAACCATGTCTTACAGTGTTAATAGTCATTCTGTCAGAAGGGAATATTTCCTCCGTGTAAAAATATAAATATAAATATTACATGGACATACAAGGCCTGTGTATAAGCATAGACATGTTGATTACAAACATTGTCTTGTACAAGTTACGTGTGATAGTTACATAAAATCATGACAGTTATGTGTACATTTAAACATTATCTGAATTCATATTTACAACACTTTTACTGAGATAATCAAAGTAAACTTGTAACTCATTGACACATTGACTGGATTTTTCAATATCATTTAAATTGCTTTACAATATTATTTTTTTCTCCTCCAACTGTAAATCTTAGTAGCGGCTACACATTCTGTCTGTCTAGTCAGTATATCTTCGGTGTAGGTTACTGAATTAGACTGTTAGATTAAAGTCAATTGTATACTCTAGCACTACTTCTTACCTTTTGAATTTATTGTTAAATTATCTTCACCGCAAGCAGTCGGTGCTCTTACCGTACGCAAGACCGTGCCATTCTGAAAGAGTTGTGCTTCATAAAAAAGGCTTTTCACACCCTTTCCCTGTTGTGTTCATCTTCACGTCTGTGCGAGAAGTCGCCAGGCTGGACATTGAGATCTAGTTACATTGCATGATAGCTAAAAATGATAGATCTTGCAAATTTAACTTTAGTTATCTATTAAAATATTTAATTAACAATCCGTAATAGAATATTTATGAATGTGTATAAGCTGATCATGAAAAGTCTGTTTAAAACACAAAATTTGCTTGCTGTGTTTATATCATCTTCAAGTTCTTGATATCACTTTGGGTAATTTCATGTTAATCTTTGAAAGAGGTGGAATTGTTTTAAGAATAACTCCAGTTGTTTGTCAAAAAAGGCCTTAGCAGCTTCATTCAAAGATAAGTCTATAAATCAAGATTCATTTGGATAACATTTTTCTTCAATCCATATTATTATTTCATTCAACAAATGCTGACAATATACTAGCCATCTATTTATCAGTCTTCTAAAAATTAACTTAAACAGTGAATTAGACAAAAAATTGTATTAGGCAGATTTTAAAGCTGCCGAGATTGAACCTTCTCTTTCTCTTAGTTTTTTGGCTATGTTATTGAGGAACGTGGTATAGATGCAAATAGAGTGAAACTTCCCTAAAACACTACCATTTCTGAAGGTGATAAAAAATTCTAAGACCGTAAATAACTGCATTTAGCATTATCGATATCAGAGTTTATAGGGTTACACTAGATCTGGTAATGCTATTTTAGTCTATAACAGACGGGAAGCGTAGTATTGATTATAAAGTTGAGCAGGTTTAATTTAGTTTTATTTTAAAAGAATTTATAACATAAAGGCACTCTCTAGTGCTACAGTTTCCACAATTCATGGTGACGCAACATAAAACAGAACAGCCCAAATTAAATCAAACGTTGAAACAGGAGGCAATGACTCCACAATTTAATATTACTAGAACTGCCTCATTAACTCTACTCTGCCTGATTATAACTATCAAACTAACAATACAGGAAACTAACAATGTAGCGCGCACGCGATGCCTGAAACACATTCTGTTTCATAATTAAAAACCTCAGTTTAAACCTCGTTATCATTTGTATTATGATGAGGAATACGGAAAGGAGAAGTTATAATAAAGAAGGAAATTATAAATAACTGATAAATTTATGTAAAATTCCCTACAAATAATATTCTCCGAAATTATCTGAAACCATGTAGGCTCATTTAAGAGAGGTTTAATTGTAATTCTACTTCAGCATAATACGAAACTGAAAATGAGTGATCATTTTTGCTGTGTTTAAAGGGAATATGAAGAAGATGGAAAGCTATGGATTCAACCCGTTTCGAGAACACCAGCTACAAGATTAGATGTAGTTAACCTCTCTGAAAAATTGGACAGTCGTCTGATAGAGCGCAATGCTCGTGAAATTGGAATATGCCCCATCAGAAGAGAACTATATGATCAGTGTTTCGGTAAGCTGTTGACCACAACTGTTGTTTAAATATATTTATGTCATATATAGCATTTTATAACATTCAAAATTAAATATTTCAATGAAATTTTGCTGCCTATTTTTATGTAGATCAGCGTTTCTCATCCGATTTTTCCCGGAACCCTAGTATCACAGAAGAAAGCATTAGATATTCCGGGATTAAAGCGAAAAATATGCAGATGTATAAATTATTTTAGAATCATTACATAAAAATTTCTTGAGAGATGAATATTAATCAGAGGCTCCAAAAGTTTTGAGAAATACTGACATAACTAACACAAAGTATTCCCTAAAAATTCTTAAAACGAAATCTATAACCTTTTAAGGTAAATAAAAGACCATATTATACACAGATTTTAGCTTGGAATTTTTAGCTTGAAATCTATGAGCTTGTGAAAACTTTATAAAGAAACCTAGCTTGAATTTACGTTGTATGCAGCAAAAATAAAGAAGAGCACCTACGGCTAGGCCCGTTCAACATTTCAAAAAGATACTCTTAATTTTTGTATTATTTAAATGTTTTACAGAATCCAAACAAAATTACCACACCTTTCTCGATACATTTTTCTTTTTTTTAGGGGTTAAAAGTGTTAATGCTCTTCATGTACCGTAAATACCATTGTGCATCTCCAATTTGCTTAAAAATCTTAAATCTGAACACTCAGAATAAATTTAGATTTTCCAGCATTATCTTTTTCATTTTTATAGCAACTAAAAGGACTTTACAAGTAAGGACTTAAAAGTTATCTTTTTGGCAACTTTGAATGAAAACATCTGAACATTTTACGTTTCTTCTAGCTATGTTACTTGTATTTTATACAGGAGAAACACTTCCCAGGCAATATTACGTATATGTTGGATATATGAATGTATTACGTATTTGCCCCCCAAATAATATACGTATAATTTGGGAGCCGTGCTGTCTTTATTTACAGAGGTAATAAATAAAGGAACTCAATCAATCCATTCAATAGTCATCGCTGTCATTGCCGTTAAAAAAACGGAGGGGGGGGGGTAAGTACAAATGATAGATTTAATCGTCATGCATCCTCTCTCTCACTTTTCAATAAATATTCTTAAAGCAAATTTTTAATGTGTTTCCGACATAAAACTGTAAAAGAGTTTACGTTTTTCTCAAACAAAAATAAGTAAGAGTTAAGAAGTAGTGTTATGCATATGTAAAACAAATGAAATACTTATGAATTTCTGACACTTTTATGATTAAAATTATATTCGTGGAACTTTCGTTGAAGTTCCATCAACATTATGTGAGAACCTTTGGTCTACTTTATAAGTATGTTACGCTTTTTTTGCATTTATGTCATTGCCAAAATTTTACTCAAAACTTCTTAGTTTCGTTTTAAAAAACTCCTTTTATACCTATTTTTATGCACTTATTAAAAGCGCTTTTCCCCCTCCCCCTTTATTTCTTTCCTTGTGTTACAGATGAACTTATTCGCCAAGAAACACTTAACTGCATGGAGCGTGGACTTCTTTTCGTTCGAGTGCGAGACGAGTTGAGAATGAGCCTTGCTGCATATGAGACACTGTATGATAGCGGTGTAGCATTCGGTATTCGGAAAGCACTTACGTCTGAGAGAGGAAAAATGGATATAATAGAAAAAGTAATATTCTCGAAAAACATTATCTGTAATGTATGCCAGTTACTTAATAATTTATCAGTACACTTAAATTAACATTTATTCGTTAATGAAAACTTAACACAAATAAGTGGTATTAACTTAAATGAAAATAAGTGGAAAAAATAAGATAGATTGAAAATAGATTTTAAGGTTTCTTAGATAGTGATAGTCTTGTGTAAATTGTAATAATTTAGAAATTTTATTATGAGAGTACATGTAAAAATAAATATATATGTAATACACCATCGTTGAGTTTTTTAAATCATTTTACCACTGCTGATGTTTAAAGGTACTTCAATTCTTATATAATAGATTATAGCTCTAAATAATGGATTCTTGTCTTTAATATGTAATTAGCTCGCCCCTTTTCAGATCAGACTAAGAAACGCGATATCGTAGGCAATATTTCGTTTCAACAAAAGTGAATTAATTGTATTTTAGAAAAATAACGCAACAGCTAACTAATAATTCTTGAACGTTACAGTTCACAATGAGAAACATAATTAAATTAAAGACCTTTTGTGTTTGGAAGACACTAAAATACTGATTACATGTTTAGTGACAGAAGATGAGATCTAGTTTCATGTTGTTCTGATCTTTGTCAAAAGATTGGTAAATGAACTAACAACTGATACTGAGACTCAAAGTTCTATCTAGTAAATTTAATTAACTTTGGAAAGCGACGTAAAGCCCATTTCTCTGCTTAATCTTTACCTATCTGAATCTGTTGACAAAGCTACGCAAATACTGAAATTCGTTAGAATCGCACAGCTTTACGTTCCAGGCTACTGTCTGCTGTTAGGTTATAATTTCACCCCGGCTGTTATTTTTTAAATTCTATTTAAGTTTGTATATAAGAGAAGAGTTGAGCTCTAAAAGCAGCAAAGAATACTAAAATTTAACGAAAACTATATACGTATAGTAGAATTTAATTAAAACTGATTATTAAACTTAACAGATTTACAAATAAAAATGCTTTTTAAGAATGAAAATTATTGTCGATAAATATATTTCATGAACATTTGGAGAATTATTTCATACTTTTTCGCTTATGATGGATAGCCTTATAAGGTTACTATTATTTTGAATTTAACAGCTATTTATAATTTCAGCCTTTACTAAAACTTCTCCTATCCGTTTCCTTACCGGAGAGGTAAATGAGTTAGAGAGTATTTAAGCTGAGATTTTTGGATTGCAAGACAGAGCGAGACAGAGCTAAGGTTTCTGATGTTTGTAATTTTTTATTTACTTACCAGAGTGTTTTTATAACTGCTTCTCTTTCTCTCTCTCTCTCTCTCTTTTTTTTTTTTTTTTTTTTTTGTTTTTTTTTGCGTAGATACGAATTTAAGGCATTTTCGCATCTGGATGATCCAGAGTTTGAGTCCTGGCATGGATATGGCTACTTTTTCATTTTTCCTAACTTAAAAAAAACTAATTTTTCCGTAATGTATAGAGTGTAATGAGAGTTTATTGCAAATACCTAAATGCCATTCTGTTCAGTGTCACTATTGTTGAGTGTTAGATTAGAAGCAATAAGTGTGATATGTGGGAAGCAACTAGTTTTTGAGTTTTTCACAGGTTTTCAACAGAGAAAGACCTGAGGAAAGAAGATGAAATATCTTGAATTCTTTATGCAGCAAGTCACTTATTTCTTCTTTATCCTAATTTAGTGTATAATGAGTCACTAATTTCTACTGCAACCAGTTCAGTTTCTTTCCCGATTCTGTTAGAACTGAATTTTGACAAATATTTTATCCAAAATTTATTTATTGAAAATTAATTCGATTTTTTGAAACAAGAAACACCCCAAATTTCTTTCTTTTAGCTGGACTTTCTAACCACTGAAAATGAAGATTTAAGGAGACAGTTGAAGCTTCAGGAAGCGCGGCATGAACTCTTACGAAAAGAATGGGAGAGAAGAGCAGAAGCTGAGAGTAAACAGTTAGGGGACAAAATTGAGCTTCTTGAAAGAGCAAACTCGCAGCTTAAGGTAAGAATAACCTTGCTTCGGTAAAAGTTTTTGCATAGTTTGATATAAGGTTATCGAATTGATTTTAAATTTTAAATTAGAAGCCTTCTTTACTTTATGGAAAAAAAGGTTCTTTTTTTTAATCCCCGAAGTGGTCCAACATTTATACCAATTCCACAAGTCCAAATACCTCTAAAAAGGCTAAAAAGAGAACAGTAACCGGAAGAACTTCTTCCACGGTAAAATCGAGATAAAATATAATCAGGGGATGCCTGAGCAGCATTACACTTGGTGCAGGTCTTAAAAACTTTCTGCCTTTGTTCATAGGAGATATTCCTCAAGTGTCCACTGGCAAAACGTGATGTGCTAGTCTGCTGGCTTCTATGCCACCCCCCTCCCAAAAAAAAGTAAGGCGAACCCTTAAGTACCAGTCATATACTAGAGGGACATTCCGGAGGTCCTTAAGTGATTTCTCACACTCGGAGAACACCTAGATGAAAAGTATATCTGCTTGGGAAGTCTCTAAAGCAGCAGCCTTTGCCACTTTTTCACTAATGAACACATGTGAGGAAATCCACTGGATATGCACCTCGGAATTAACCGAAAGCTTAGGAAGTAAGTTCAGGATGGATATGCCAACCCTGTTCCTAATTTCTCTCCAATCATTTAGCTGTTAAACTGATGACCGACTGTCAGTTAAGATCTATATATCTATAAAGTCAGGTTCAACAATATTCTCCACTTAGATCAGACGGATTTAAAAAAATTTCGGCTCTAATTGAAATTTAGAACGAAAACTGCTAAGATATGAAAATTAGATTTCTGTTTCCTTAGACAATTTTTTCGATAGATAAACATACGAATAAAGCACGCATAATATATATTAATAATATAACATAAAATATTATATGTTATGTATAATGCTATCATATATATTTGGAACTTGATGGCAGTGCAATTCTTTATTAAATTTTAAGTATGTTGTCTCCCTCTTTCTTTCTGCAATAATATACTTGGTTATTTCTAATACGATTTCCACTAAGAAGATTAATATATTATATATACCTTTACGGGTGACATAACAGTGCTCATTGAAGAAAATATTCCAAAATATAATTATTAAAATATATATAGGTTATCAAATAAATTTATCACTAGAGCGCAGAGTAAGTTTGAATCTAAATAATCAACATGTGATCAGGCACATTATAACAATATTTTTCTTAGAAAAATTTAACAACTGCGATATTTTAAAGCGTTCAATTAAATGGTAAAGGTGGAATTTTGGCAACGCTTTGACAGCTGTAAGACTCGGAGAACTGTTTATGTGCTTTGTGATGAATAATCTTGGTAATGATTATGAAGATTATGATGTTTACTTATGAACTTAAAAAAAATCTAAGAACGAGTACCTTGTGCGATGCTATGGAATTTTCGAAATGCAGAAGTAGGTATACATTTCAAATTTTTAAGATTGTATAACATTTACATTCTCGTTTGATGGTATTTACTTCAATATAAAATTAGTTCTCCTTTGTCAAATTATAAAGACTTAGCATAATCCCCTGGGCCTGATTACGGTTTAGGTGCAAAAGGCACGGACCTACAGCAATAAAATTTAAGGGCTACCCCGATCGTCAGTTACATCCCTAAAATCCCGGTTTTCCCCTTTATGAAAGTAAGGAAAGGAAGCGCTGAGGGTTTGTGAAAGAGAATGTTTAGTGAATCGGCACTATAAACTAACTGAATCGACACAATCGTAGTCCTCCCTAATCAGTCTATAATCTTCAGTCTACCTGGGCAGTTATCGGTACCTCAGGAAACAGTTTTAAATGAATACAAAACACAATTAATATATTATTATATGCTAATTATTAAATATGAACTGCAATCTTAGCTCAAGAAATAAAGTAGGTCGTTTGCATCTTATGGAAACGATTATCTATTTAAATTTTCTGATTAGCATTTTGAGATAAAGATCTGGTATTTTCAATATAATCGTCTGTTACTGTTTTGTTTTGACTGGAATGTAGAATAAGAGATTTATTTTAGGAACGGCTTCTAAAATATAGGGATGACTCTTACGTAAACACACTTTTAGAGGAAATATAATTGTATGAAAAACTGTAAAATCGAGTAATCAAAATCGTAAAAACAACCTTGTATTTAGCGTAAATATATTGAAACACTGAATCGATTTCGAGGGCAGCTAAAGGTCCCTCCTCATCAGGAGAAAGAAATACCTAGAAAGAAGAAAAATAAAGGGGAAGGAGTCTCAGAAACACGTGGTCCTTATCAGCACTGCACCTGATTATAACCGGATTTTTAATCAGAGTTACACTGGCCGCCTACTTTTACTGAGCCAGGCTATCTGATCAAACATGTAAAACAAAGGACAAGAAAAATTAGCGAAGTTAAAAATAGGGAGCGAGGGGCAACTGCACCTTCACGCTCAAAATCTGAACTTCGTATAATGGAAAGCAACCACCGAACGAATTTTTATACCCTCTGGTAGTACCAAACGCGAGAAGGTAACGCCATCTATCGGCAAAAATAACTGAATTAAGATAGTAGAATTTTAAAGGCATTAGGAAGGACTGGATTGGACTTCAAATCATTAACTAAACCTGCTAAATCTTTGTGAATATGAAAAGCCTCAAGAAAATCCAATTCACCTATGGAAGAAGCCTTTTGGATAATTTTTGCAGACTCCAAGTCAAAATTATGGTTAAATGTCCAACTATGATACGCTATTGAAGAGTTTGTTAATTTCACCTTTTCTGACATAAGATTCATTTTCCTTGATACGAAACTTCAACGCTCTTTTTGTTTGGCCAATATATCTTAAACCACACTGACACGATATACTATAAATTCCCCAAGAATTCAAGACAGAAACGCAATCTTTTAGAATCGAAGGGTGAATTTTATTAATAGGGGAGAAACCGACTTGAAAATTGAATTTCTGGAGAATCCGTGCAATTTTATCGCTAACAGAAGGATAAAATGGAAGCATGACAAGGTCATTAATATTATTTCTAACAGTGGAATGTCTTCTTTGATGGGAATCTGAAAATTTTTTAACGGCTTTATCAATAATCACGGGAGAAAATCCACGGTCAATTGCAACTGCTCTCAAATAATTAAGTTCATTGGTAAGCAAAGATTCAGAGGAACAAACTTTAGGCGCGCGGAAAACATAATAGTATCGAGGTTATTGAATTTTAAAGAAGCTAATTTTACTGTATTAAATTCGAAAGAAAAGGCGTCTATCTGAAAGCAAAAAAAAAAAAAAAAAAAAAAAAAAAAAAAAAAAAAATGGTTGTGAAATCTCATCCTAAGACTGTTTTAACTCGGGGGGGGGGAAGGGTAAATGTCAAGCAAGTAAAGTACCTGATGCTGAAAACATTTCACAGACTTAAAAGTCCATTACATTGGAAATGCAAATATCTTCTGGCATTGTAAATAAAAACATTCATTAAAATTTGAAGTTAAAAAAGGTGTTTAAGCATAAAGTTTATCTTCTTTTGCCAAAGCATATTGCAAATTTTAGAAAGTTATATGAAAAATAACTAGGTACTGATAAATGAAAATTTTCGGTAACCCTCGACGAGGGATGGATATATTTAAGTGACTTTAATTAAAAAACAGAAAATTTTCTGTTGCTCACTTACACACACACACACACACACAAAAAAAAAAAAAAAAAAAAAAAAAAAAAAACTGGTATGGCTTTATGAGTGCACAGAAAATTCCCAAGGGGTTTGATAATAGTTGCAGGATTTTATTACAATGGTAAATTAAAACTAAAAAAAAAAGTCTTAAGTAAATATAAAATTAGTTCCCTGTACTAGCAGCAAAATACTTTGAAACCAATTTTTGAAGAAATTCCAGCTTTATATAGGAAAGCCTGTACTCACACGTCTAAATCAACTGCTTCTTGTTTAGTAAAGAAGGAATTAAAAAAACGGAGTAAAATGTATCCCATTAAAGGAAATGCCGGTAAAATCAACTGACATTCTCCTATGGACTTTTACGCTTTTCGTACGTAGACCTTTGTGTACGAGCTTTTTGAAAATAACCTTCAAGAATACTGAACGGATTTTGGAAAACAACGCAAAACGAATGAGATAAAATTGATATGACGATGCTAAGCAGAATTTACTTTCATGGGAAATCGGAGCTAGAGCTAGATCTATAGCAAAGAATCAAGGTTATCAGAAGAAACTAAATTTCTTAAGAAATACGCTGTTTATGCATAAAAATTAGATATCAAAATCGTTTCCATAAAGTGTGAACGGCCTTCTGTAATTACAGTTCTGTCTGGAAAATATCGATCCTCATTTAGATTTTTAGGAAAAAGAATCATACAGCTTTGAGCAGAAATTAGGACGCATGATATGTTAAGACTCACTCTACTTAGTTGAAGTACTGCTACTTAGTTGAAGAAGAAGTATACGATTTATTATCATCGCATGTACAGTTACAGCAATTTTTTTTTTTTTTTTTTTTTGAAGAGCGAGCACTAGCCATTTTACGCTTTGGCATTTGTAAGGCCAGAAGTGGTGGTCATTTTGTTATGGAGGCATCTAGTAGGCAGTCACCGTTACCTCCTATGAAGGGGCAGAAAATTTACATCGATTGCTTTCTCCGATATTCGAACTCGGGATATTCGGGACCGTAGTCACTAACCTCTTTTCCGCCTGAGCGGACAGCTACAGCAAATATATCAGCAAATCTGCATTTTTAATTAACTCCGACATTCCTCCGAAGAATTTATTTCAATAATTTAAGAAGATTGCAATAACTGATAGATATTAAGATAAAATAAAACTCGTGCTCAGTTTGCAGTTCACTATCTACTCGCTCAACTTGTTCTGGAGACCGTAATAATAATACAGGGTGGGGCAAAGCTACTTGGTTACTTAGAAATTCAGTGAACAAAAGTAATGCGCATATATATTTAATCCTGTAAACAACATCATAGTCAACATTTAAATTTTATGATTAAGCAGTTTCAAAGATGATATCAGACAGATGGTGTCCATTATTCTCAATACACTGCGTTAATGGGACTCGGAAGTTCCGTTCAACTCTTTCCAGCATATCAACAGAACAGAAAAAGGTGTAGAGGGCACCACAACATCGTTACAGCAAAAATGGTATTGCCCCATCGCAGTAGACTTTTCTGGCATTTATTGAGTATAAAGACAAAAGATTACATATCAAGTCATTACATTACACTATTGACATAATAAATTACATTAAAGTAACAGGTTATTTAGATAAGAAGAACACACATACAGATAAATTGGAGTGCAGATAGTTGAGGTACAGGTATATTGGTATAGGTGCAGATAACATGTTACAATTAATTAGATGTTGCAGTTTGACATTTGTTGGTGTGCTTGGAGGAATACATTAGCATTTGGGAAGATGGGTATGATGTGAGTTATAATGCTATGTTATTTTTGTGTTGGCAGTGTCGTTGTGTGATTGTGCACAGATTTCACAGAGTTCATTTTACACAGAGTTCAATGTGCACAGAATTGTGCGCTGCAGTATGGACAGCACTTTGTGATCTGAGCATCAGATAATAATGTAAAGTTCAAAGTTCATAGTTCATATATCTGAGCATCAGAGTTCAAAGAACTAGTACTGCGCTTTGGAAGTTTGAAGGCAATGGTAGTTAATGATGATCACTCACAGTGATGACTTAGGATAGGAGCACTCCTGTTGAATATCTTGAATATCATATTTGAATCATTGCAACAGCTTGACAGATGTTGTTCTTCAGGCGATCTATGGTCCTTTGACTATCATTGAAACAAGTGATTTTAAATAGCCCCATAAAAATAGTCGCTGGGAGCTAAATCATGCGACCATCCTAGCCAGTGTAAATTGCCCCTCAAGGAGATGAAGCGTCCTGGAAAGTGTTGCCTCAAAACAGTCATTGACACTCGTGCTGCGTGAGCCATGGCATCGTCCTATTGGAATTACATATTTCCCCCATCTATTTCGTCGAGCTTGGGCAGGAAACATAACAGTCAGAAGTCATCGAAACTGCCCGTTAGTTTTCTTCAAAAATCAATGGACCAACTATTCCAACTTGCTACAGTGGCACATCAAATAGTCACACGTTGTGAATATAGGAGACACTGATGAAGTCGTCTGAGGTTATCAGAGCTCCAACTGCATGTTCTGCTTATATACAGATTCCAAAAAATTGGAAGTGAGCCTCATCGCTAAAGAAAACAAGTGCGCCGTGAAACATGCCAAGCAACGCCTCATATGCATTTCCTCGAGCAACAAAACCGCATGGAATAAGTTCTTGCATCAAATCTAATTTATAGAGATAAAATTCAGTTCTTCATGAAGGATTCGTCTCACAGAACGAGCAGACAATCCAACAGCAGCTGCATGTTTGAGAGGCAGAGCGCTGAGGGAATCGTAACTTAGAAAGTCTTACCTTGTTAACGTTTTGGGGTAACCTTGTTGTTCGTGGAAGCCCAGGTCTTTTTCTCTTCCTATCAACAGCTTCCTTGAAGTTGTTTACCCAAGCAATAATCGATTACTGGCCAGGAACACGACCACGGTGGGCAATATTGAAATGGGTACGGAATGCACGTTGCGTGGCGATGATTTAGCGACCGTTAAAAAGGTGTCACGACGTTGAACTCGCTCTTCCCCTTCGTCCTCTTCATGATGTTAGGTAAACCAAGCGGAATTATACGCCCCGCCCTATCAAATGTACTACTTCCACTCTCCTTGGAGGAACCGTCGCTTCATAACACCAAATTTAAATAAGTAAGTTGCTCTGTCCTACCCTGTGTACTCATTTATTTACACTCTCAATCCCATTCTTATCAGTGTCTGCATAATTTGTCATCCGCCTTATCCTCCAGATTCAACACCTGCGGACTATTTTCTGTCTAATAAAATGAAATCTTACCTCAAAAGCCATTATTTTAATAGCACTGATCAGATTAAAAAAACTGCAACACTGTATACTACAGGACACGCTCACTCAACAGCGTGTCATTTTCGATTGCACAGTCATGTGACAATGTGCAGATAATTTAGCCTTCTCTCTGCAGATAGCACTATTTCTATTCATTAAAGCCATATATTTTTAAATAAGGATAATACTGACGAAACTTATTGGTGGCTTTATTATTATTATATTTCCTAATTATTAACTCTTTCATAGGAGCAACTGGAAGCAATAGCCTTCGCAACCGGAAAGGAATCGACAGAAAGTGCTATGACAAGCGTTATCGAAAATGAATGAATGAATTATCGAAAATGAATGAAAGCGTTATCGAAAAATGAATGAATGATTAATACTGACAAAACTTATTGGTGGCTTTATTGTTATATTTTTCGAATCATTAACTCTTTCAAAGGAGCAACTGGAAGCAATAGCCTTCGCAACCGGAAAGGAATCGATAGAAAGTGCTATGACAAGCGTTATCGGAAATGAATGAATGAATCCTCAAAAAACTTATTTTAATATACTTAAATTAAGAGTTCTTATTGCCATTACTATGAACCAATAATAATTTATTTACTGAAATTTAATTTAGGAGATTAAATAATTTGACTTTAATGAAAGCTTATTAAATAAAAAATTTTAACTATGAGAAAGTATTACATTACTATGACATAACAGCTGCAAATCTCTTCCAAACGGCATTTGATATGAGTTTTAGAAAAAAATTCGATTAATGAGTTCTCTTAATTTTATTACCTGAAATAAATAAGCAGTTAATTTTTCATGTTCATCAAATGCGATTTTTCCTAATAAAAACTTTTCGTATACTATTGGTGTTTTTATAATACAGTGCAGCATATTTAATTTTTGATTAGCTCAAACTTCTTTTTTTATACAGACAAATTACCCGTAATTTTCATTGCAGTTTTACAAATATATTTTGTATTATAGCGTTAACATCATTCCTTAATTTTTGCAAAATGAAATTTGCATCTTTTTCTAAACCTGGCATTATTTTTATTGCAACTTACATCATTAACTGTAAAAGATATTTTAAATAAATGTATGCATTTGCTTATATATAACTTCCATTTACAATTATTGTCATTTTAATTTTTTGTTGGTCTATTACACTAGACATGATTTCGCAATTCGCAATTCATAAAGGAATATTTCGACATCATTGGTTAATCTGACAGACGACGAAAATGTCAAAAATCAATTCAACCTTAAATTTTGAATTTTTATGTTAGTTATCTAAGTAGCATAAAATTTTAAACAACACGCATTGTAGATAAAACTATATAATATAAAGAAACAAAACATGAAACTCCCAAATATATAAACTCTTTTCTATTAGAACTCATTTTATAAAAAATAAGATGTATCTACATTGGTGTCGGAACACCTACGATTATGCTATAAAATAACTTGCATAACTTTGCATATAGTAGTTAAATTAGAGTTTTTCAGACGTAGTTTTTAAATAATATTTTTATCGATTTCTTGCAGATATATTAAATTTATTAAATATATATATATGACATTTATTAAAATAGTAATTTAACAGTTTTAAAAATGAAAATTAATCAGACTAGAAGAATAGGATTTAGGATGTCATTCTTTTTAGAGAAATTAAGATTTACAAAAGTCGTTCAGAAAAACTGGAATTAAAAATATTTGGTTTAAGTCATGTAAATAGTTTTAAAAATCGTCTGAGATTATTATGCGAATAAATTCAAATTAGAATGCTCTGTGTTATTCATGACATCATGCCACAGTATCTTGAAAAATGTCACAAGTATTTAGAAAGCTAATGCGTTCGAATACATTTAGCATCATAAAAATTATTCAAAGTGAAAGCAAAATTCTAAATTTAAAAAGAATTCCTTATTCACTAAAATTTACTCTGCACTATCAAGGTTTTTTTTTTTTTTTTACTTAGAAGCATTTTAACAAATCCACGTTTATGTCCTGTAAATTTTTCTGCAAGATTTTATTCCCGATTTGATACATCAGTTTCCCCTTAAACTGCCAGAAGATGTTTCAGATCAGTGTAAATAGCTAAGTCATTTAGCAAGAAAAATGGTTTAAAAGTAAGAAAAACCTCTAAGATTTTTATTTTGAAATTCAGAAGTAAATTGAGAGATAAACTAGAGATGCGAATTAGGATAGCACTTTACCAAAAATCCAATTAAAAGAATAGGATAACATTGTGAGAGAAGTTCCGAAAATGTTAGTTCCACTCAATGTCAAATGTTTGCAATGGGTAATATGAGCAAAGAAATGGTTACGTTAAGCTATTTGAATGTGCAATTACAAGAGGGTTATCTTAGTAAGAGCAGGGACGCAGTCCTGTAGAACTTTCTAAGGTTAATTCTCTCGTATTCACGTTACACGCAGAGAAAACCGCGAACCACGTTTGTTAGAACTGAAGTGGGGTCGAACTCAACTCCTAGTATTCAATGGACTTAAATACTTGGACACTTGTTAGACGCAAAAGGATGCGCTAAATCTTACACTTTTTAAAAGTTAATAATTTTCGACATTTTTGGCAGTTTTTCTCAGTGTCCTACAATTTTTATGAACATATATTTTTATTTTTAAATATTTTAAATTTGTTATTTAAGTATATCCTATACAAAATTTTGTTAGGAATAAAATAAAAATTGTATTTAAAAATGCGATTAAAATTTGCTAAATCTGTGTATACTGCTCTTTTCATAAAAGAATTCAAAGTGTTCGAACACTTTGAGGGTCACTGTATTGTGAACAGTAAGACCAAGTTTCTTATCGAAAATGGGCGTCCACTAGCAGCCGAGCAGTAAAGTCGCTGAACACAGAATTTCGGTCTGGAGTTCGAATTCTGGCGAACGGGCTGGCTGCATGGGCGTTTTTGTGATTTTCCCCATGTGTAACGTGTATATCAGCCAGTTTCCCTTAGAAAGTCCTTCCTCTTTCTTTAGACAGGTAGCCTTTGTGTGCTTTGCCGTAATTAAATAAACCTAAAACCTTATCGAAAATAGATGTTTTTTCATTACAATTGTAGAGTCCAGGTGGGTTAACTTCTATCTGTATACTGGAGGAGCAGGAAACTACACAGGAGAAGGGTTCACATACCCTTTATTAACTCTTTAAAATTTACAATGCGTCAACTCGACGCTAACAAACTTCGCCTCTACTTGGACAGTAACTGAAAGTCAGATAATTGAAACTAAAAGTTGAAATATTAACAAGTGATAAAACTAGCCTACAGAGCTCAGCGAGATCCCGTAATTTCAACCCCTTTCTAAACTAGGGGCAGCAAAGCAATGCAATTAAGCCACTTGAACCAGCAATAAGCAAACGTACCTACGGCAGAGACGGCAGCTAAAGCCTAACTCTTTCTTTTCTCCTACTGAAACTCGGCTTTTAACTACTTCCTTCAAAATAGAAAATTTGTATTCGTTCACGCGCGCTACAACATTTAACTATTCTGGCACTGACAATTAGGGGAATGAAGGCTTATAGGAAAGTTTCAAGTAAAACTTTAAATTATTAGTTAAAATAAATATAAATCTTTACACAATAATAAAGTTCTGTTTTCGGTTTAAATGCTACTTTCTGCTGATAATGTAATTCGAAGTATTAGTAAATGTAAATAATGATTTGAAGAATATAATAATTTTTGGAATGGACTACGATAATGACATAAATACTCAAGAAGTAGTATGCTTTTGCTTTGCTTTGTTAAATTTTGGAATGGATTTTAATTTCTACAATGTAGAATTATGGGTATTTGCATCATCATGCACCTTATTTTCTACCGATTTAGTTAACATTATTGCAGGTTTGTTACAACTGAAATGGTCGTCGAATGACATTATAGTCTTTCACTACCGGCATTCAAATCGAATTACAATTTAGAAACAGCAAGAAGCACTATCGATTAGCAAATTTTACTACTTTTTATTTGTGAGCTGATACTTAGAATGACATAAACAATGGAATAAAAAATTAAAAAACAAAATTGTCACGAATGACTTGTTGCTATTCAACATAAAAGAAATATAAATATGAAAAATAACAAAGCATTAAAGTTAATTTTCCAAAATAATTAAATACGTCCAAAGAGAAAATACTTGAAGTTAAAAATGCACTTGAAAATTGTATAAAATACTTAAAATAAAAATAATTATTACTGATACGCTAACCTTTACACTACTCCCTCACAAAGAACTAAGTTACATTACGAAGACTCAAAAATAGGTAGTGATTAGCATTGTAATGTTAACTATTGTCAAAAAATTATCACTGTCAGAAGAGTTTAAATAAAATGCTTGAATCTGACAGGCAAGCGTAACAGTTCTACCTGTGCGAGAATATTTTTTATCCACATCTCTGGATTGAGACCGGTTTGTACAATTCGTTGTTGCCAGGTTCTGTAGAGTGAGAATTTCCCTAAACTAAATTATAAACTGGTTTCATGCAGTCGAGGGATACATGAATTCTTTTTAAGCTAATAGAAAAATATTTATCTTTGCTACCAATGGCAGGAAATGGTTCTTCCTAAGGAGGTTCCACAGTTTTTTTTACTCGACCTATTCGCTGAAATCCACGAGAACAGTTTTTGAAGTCTTTGTATAAAAATATTTGTTGAGATAAATTTTTACAAATCTACCTGGGTTCGACGACTTCTATCTGTTTCTGTAAGTCTCTGATGCTGTCTGGATACTTGGCTCGCTGATAAATTCTCCAGTCTGACTGTCTGTTCATAAATTACACAGCAGAATGATTTGTATCTTCTTGGATAGCAGTATCCGAAACCAAAAGTTTTGTTGGTAATGGGTCATTCCAAGATAGGTTGTTGTGAGCTTTTAAGGCTGTTTTTAATGTTCTATGAATGCCATCAACTTTGCCATTACGCGAGGGGTGGTAAACAGTAATACGAGGGCAAATCAGAAAGTCTTCGCCCCTATTTTTTAGCCAAATTACGGCTGTAAATGAAGTCAACACATTCATTCCAAGTGATGGACCTTTCATAAACCGGTCCAGCCTTATCTGCTGCTAAACTCCTCGGCACAGCGCTACTGTGAATTGCCGAAAATAATGGTTGTGTTTCACACGGGGACAGCATTTTCTATGGAGCAAAGGACGAATGCCCATCGAAATTTACAGGGAAATGCAGCCTACGTATGAGGCAAAGTGTCTCGCTTTGGGTGGTGGTGTTGTGAGTTCGCAAAATGCCGTAAAGACCTCTATGACAATGAGCGTTTGGGAAGGCCGCATTCTTCACTGAGTGAGGACAACATTTCCAGCGTTGATGCAATGATGAAAGCGGATCGGCCTATGCACCTGAAGGACATTTCTCGGGAGCTTAGCATTTCGTATGGGAGTGTTTACGACATCGTTTATAGGTCTTTAGAGTAGAAGAAGCTTTCATGTCGGTGAGTGCCTAAGCAGTTAGATGACATGATGAAAGACAAGCGATTGATTGCTTCAGTGAATCATCTGCAACGGTATGCCGAGAAGGAAGAACGTTTCCTGGACCGTATTGTTACCTGCAGTGAAACGCGGATAATGCATTTCACTCCGGAATCGAACCAGCAGAGTATAGTGTGGTGTGATAAGGTCACATAAAGGAAGAAGAAACTGAAGATTAATATGGACAAGGATGTTTCGAGAGCATAAAATGAATATTATTATTATTTAACTTCCGAATACGTTTTCAATAGTTGAATTAATTGTTTAAAAAAATAATATGAATATGTTGGCATTGTTTCAAACGCAGGCTCGAGAGCCACGTATTGCTCTCGCACGTAAAATGTAGAGATATTAGAATTTTTTTAAAAAAAAAGAAAGATATAGGTTTTTCTCTTGTGGATTGTATGTAGCCCTTTATTTTGGGCGTTCAATAAAATCTTCATGCGGTGTTCCATCATAATAGTTTTCATTGGAGTCCAACACCACACCGTTGAAGCATTAACATCACACCACAGTAGAAACATCTAGGTTCGCTTGTGACCAAAAATGCTGTTCAGTGCCATCTGTCGGGAAAGTGATGTTAACGGTCTTTTGGGATCGCCGTAGGTGGCCTCCTGCTAGATTTCATGTCACAATGTGCATCATTGCCGACAGTTATTGTTCCACACTGTCACGTCGGAGTTTAAGATTTGTTATTTAAACTGCGTTTCATACTTGCAAAATAGCATTGCAAATAAATTTCTTAAAGGATTTTATGAAGCTCCCTTCAAAAAGTGTTTTTGAATGAAAAAAATGTGGAGGAAAAATATTTTAATCATGGAGAGCTAATTTGTAACAAAATTATTGCATGAAACATTTCATTTAGAAAGATGTGTAGTAAATGGAAACTGAAACAATAGTCGGATCATAAATACAAACTGAGAGAAATGAACGAGGATTTTTCTCATTTTCAGAACTAATATGTTTGTTTATAAAATGAAAATTTTCAGAATGACCACTGTTGAAACTGGTCGGTATTTCTGAGAATATAAATAAATATCATTACTAATTATATCATATTCTAAAAACATCGGTATTGAACTTATCGTTGTAAAAACATTCTCTCAGTGGCAACTACCTCCAAAGAAAAATAACATCGTTTGTAATTGTGGTTGACCATTATGAAGTTTCTTTGTGAAAATGATAATTACTAAACGCATTATATTAAAATTTAGACAAAAACATTATTCTTAAAATAAAGATTGTTGGGGCGGTATCAGAAATTCTCTTTTCCCAGATTGCCTTCGGAAAAATATGGTCTTTCAATTCAAATGCAAAGTATTACCAGAAAGTTTTCTGTTTATTTAATTTAAATATTTCTTTTTGACTTTTGTTACGATTTAAAAAAGTTAACTTACTTTTCTGAGCTTTGCATTCATGAGTATAAGCCATAGTTGGGCAAAATAATTGTATAATTCGATTATAATTACAAATTGCAGTTATATTGTAAGGATCTTAAGTTTTACTAACGTTTATTTTATTTTAAATCTTTACTATCACTTCTTATTTTCTACTTCCGGCCAGAATTAAAAGCGTTAACTTATTTATGCAAAATTTGTCTGGCGAACGCCAAGTACTTAAGTTGTGGCTTTTTACCAAGCGAGAGAGAGGAAGGAGTTAGTCGAAGCAGGCCGCTTGCCTTAGAAGTTTTACTCGGTTGCTGTTTGCCTTCCAGGCCAGAGGTATAATCCTCGTGATAATTTTAAACGTATTGTAGTGTTAACAGTTCTCTGTACTACATACGGCTTCCTGTTAATATACGGCCAATCTTCCTTGTTTATTATTCCAAAGTTAAGTTAGAGTTTAGTTAAATATTTTTATATTCTTACGTTCAGACCACAAGTAGTTGGTCTCTGTATTCCGAAGTACGGAAATTATTGTAAAGAGTGAAAAATAAAGGCTTTTGTATACCCTTCCTGTGTATCTTGTCTACTTCCCACAGTTATTGAACATAGCTTTAGTAAGCTCCCTGTTCCGAGTCAGGTCCTTGCATGTTCCCAAAGAAAGTAAGGCGGAACATTGAACCTGATAATATAACGTAATTGTAATCTTATATAACTGTAATAGTAATTACATTTTAATTGCAATTACAATGTATTTGTACTTAGGGAAGTAATTGCTCTTGATAATTTCAGTTATATAGCCTTGGGTGGTTTCCGCTGATAACACCAGGTATGAAAACGTCGCGGAGAAAACAGCTCAAGGGGGCAACATCGTCTTACAAAACATCGTAGGAGAAAAGAAAGCAAGTCTAAAACAGGGCAGTCCTAAAACGTCGTCGTATAACACATCGCCATCGAATATATAGAGGTTTAAAAACATTGCAGTTTGAAAACATCGTGGTAAAAAATATCGGGGTGAAAATTAAAGAAGCTTACAAATCGTAGCCTAGCGATAACATCGCAGACTTGTGTTTTTCAGATTTTAAAAGTTGCAAATGCGTATTTGGTTCAATTGAAAATTACAGTAAAAGTCAACATATCTGATATGTTTCGTCCTTTTAGATAGCCACTTGTTAAGTAATACAAAGGGATGGTGGCCTGTAAAAGAAATATTAGTATTTTCTATCTGGAATCATCCTACTTTTGTTGCGCATATAACTTCGCAAATGTATAGGTTTATGATGTTCTCCGGCAGACTTACGGATTTGAATCAATCTTTCAAAGGAAAGCAAACAGAGATATATGCCTATGAAATGGCAAGTCTTCGTGAAGGATTTGTTAAGGGAAACTCATCCATAGGAAATAAATCACGGAAACTTAATTTTGCCTTCCCGTTTCAACAGGGTCAGTTTCTGGTTTAACTACAAATGTTTTGCAATCTTATCCTGCTCAATCCCTGACTGGCTCTAGCTGGTAGAAATATGACTGATCCATAGTCATCCTGCTTAATTGTTGGGTGTACTAAAATTTCCAAAAACAGTATTGATTATGAATTAGTATCTTTATAAAATACAACTCATACTTCCAATAAATAGTTAAAATGCATTGTTTGCTTACAAGTGCCTGCACCTACACGAACTGTTTTCCATGGCTTCCATTACAAATAAACAACAATAATATTTTAAGTACTTGAAGATGACTGCTGCCGGCAGAAGGTTGGGTTATAGGGTTTACGGCATTTAAGGTCTATCTGCCTGAGTGGAGAAATATCGTTGTATACTATTTTCTAAGTGAAACTGGGTTCGTATTTATATTAGACGTGAGGAAAGTAATGAAAACTGCAGTGCCACTAGACTATTTACCGAGATTCAAATCCGGGCCAAACTATCAATATTCAGCGACTTTTCCGTTCAGCCGCTGATAGGCGCTGCTAGTAGAAAAATGCCAACTCTAAGTTGCGGTAATGGTATTAATTACGAATTAGGTCTTTCTTAAAATATATCTTCTTTTTTTAATATGTAGTTAAAAGGTGTTATTTTGTTACAAGTAGATACACTTATGCAAACGATTTTTTGCAGCTTCAGGTAGAAATAAATGAATATAGTAGTTTTAAGTGCCTGCAGGTGACAGCTGCCGGTAGAAAAATGTACTTATTTTCTAACCAACTCGGTCCAGTTTAACTTTTCAGGAACCTGAGCTTCCAGTAATGGTATTACCTAAGAATTAGGTGTTTATTAATAAAATTTTTATTTTCACTAAAATATTAAAGTATGTTTTGTTCAAGTGAAATGCTTGTGAAAGTAATAGTTTGAAAAAGTACCCTGCGAAAAAAAAAAACGAACAGTTTTGTTCTCCCGTTCTACTGGACCGATTGACGAAATTCAACTTGCGTTTCTTATGTCTCGAAAGCGCAACTTAGGATTATTCTAACATATGTATTTTGACACTAAATGAGACTTTTTCTAAAATGACATACCAATACAGAAACACGTGGAGGTAAGAAAGGAAGGAGTGGCCAACCGGCACTAGAAGTGAAGCACTGCTTCGAAGCTTCGGTCACCAGATGGGGTGTTCTATGTTTACATTCAGAAGCTCGCTTGACAATGTTTCGAAGCACAACAGTTCCATACAAATCGAAAAAGGGACACTTTCGCATGAAAGAAACATTCATAGTGTGATGGATAATAGCAATTTGTATAGTTTAGTGACATTTACGCAAAAATCACATCTTGGTTATTTTTCGATAACTAACAACAGCGATTTTGATTATGAATTTGTTTTATAAAATTCTAAGCTGTGAACTACAAAAATATAGATTTTAACAAAAATGTTATGCTTAAAGAATGAAAAATACATTACGGTACCTTTAAAATTGTATACGTCTTTCGATACCATTGATAGAGTATTCGCTACTTTTATTTTATGTTTCAAACGACAAAATGTTTTAAATAAAATATTTTTTTCACATCTATGTATTATTGTAACATGTACCTTTTAAAATTTTTTAGAGGAGAGGCTTTACCGCTGCTCATTTTAAACTCATCGTTTTAATTTTATATAACTGAAAAATACTGACATTGGGCTTACACGTTTTACTTATTTGGGTTAATTAAAAATAAAATTACCATCAAATGCTGCAATCTGTCTTTCAAATTATATTCATATATGTTTTTGATGTAAAACTTTCGGGTGTATGCTAAATTAGTGTAAATTACTTCCCTCGGAAAATATAGTGAATGCACAGAAATTAAAGATTTGCACATGCCGGAAATTAAAAATAGGAAATATGTGTATGGGTATTTATGCATGTGCTTGCAAAAAGCATGTATCTGCCTTTAACAAAATACATAAATATTCATTATAGTATTTATAAATGTATTTGAAATGAAGAATTTATTCATTTATAAACAACTGTGAAAGTTACTGTGAAGAAATATAATTATTAAATGCATCTAATTTATAATGATTATAAATGTTATCTAAATATATAATATATTTATATATTTAGATAACATTTATAATCATTAAATGTTATCTAAATATTAATAATGAATTGTAAACACAAATTGAAATCCTGTTGACAAATACGTTATAAAACTATTTAAGCAAGAATTGTTTGTACTGGAAAGCAATTATTTAAAAGGTATTGTAAAGCAAATGCTATGAGATTCGCACTTAAGAAAGTAATAAAGAGTTTTGGAATATGTATTGTTGAAATTAATGGTAAAAAAATCTGATAAGTATAATTAAAAAAATTATTTCCTTTACATTTTATAATAACTCAATTACAAGTTTTAAATAATACTTTAAAAAAAAACTTATTTTATTCCCTTTTAGAAATGTTCAGAGAAAGTTAAGAACTTGTACAGTTGCGCGCCTCCAACCTGCACGCAACCAAGTGGTGACAACTGAAACTGGAAATTAGACAGAGTCCTGCGAAGGGTTTAAGTCCCTTTTTATTCAACTTTAGAAATTACAAATGCGTGCTCTTGACGCTCACAGACTACGCCGACCCGGCGGTAAAATAAAAATAAGAAACTGAAAAGAAATAATAACAAGATTCTAACTACGAGGCTCTCTAAACGTAACTAACCTCACCGCGTTTTACAATACCGACTAATTCAGCAAACTTTGAATATCACGTTGAACGATTAACAATTGTCCGAGGCAAGCACACAGGCCGAAACGCGTGGTTTTTCAATTTCTGGCTAACTACCTCCGCGCTCGTGAAGTAAGAACAGCACATTTCGAACTCGTTTCCTTTCTATTTAACTCAGAATACTTCCGCTGATAATTTAAATCCTTGCGCGTTCTACAAAAATTTACATACTCTGGCATTGGCAGTTCCAGGGAAAAGTAAGGCTTGACAGGAAAGATAGTTTAAACTTAAAATAAATGTTAGTTAAAATAAATATAAACCCTACATTTGCCGATGCCAGAATTTGGAAAACTTTGAAGCAGGTCCTACAAACGACCTGTTGTAAAGTTTCTACAATTCTGAACTAACTTTTAAGAGCATTGTTTACACAAAAAAATCTTATGTAACAAAAGGTATACTAAATTTCTGTAAATACTTATTTAAATCACTCTTCTTACAGCAACTTTTCCTGGACTTCAGCAATCAATCTTGTTCTTTTCTTTCCAGCATCTGGAAGGAATAAGTATCAGTATCTTTCTTAATACATTATAATTTACACTTTCTTGACACTGAATACATTTTTGTTTTTAAACGATTTATGTTCCTTAGTTACTGCTTACTTCACATTCACTCAAGTATTCAAACATTAATTTAGCTTTACCCTGGCTCTCCACCATGTGTGGTGTCAAACGGGAATATTTGTGTTTTAGTATTACAACACTTCCCCTAACCAACATGATTTGTTAGAATTCAACGACCAAATAGACACACCTTACTCGACATTCTACAACTCGATGAGCTACTTTAACATTCTTAAAATTCAAGTGTAGGTGGAGAACCCTACAAAACACATTCATTCTAACTTCCCCCCTCATTCATCTTTAGACATGCAGGCTTTCCCTCTAAAGCATGATTTTATCTACAGTTTAATACTTAAATTTTGAATTCATTGCTTTTGAGCATTTACTTTTAGCATCTAAAATTTTATGCTTCTAGACTAAATTCTACTTTTACATAACGTTCAAGTATTTACGTATATTTACAAAATTCTAGGACATATGATTTTTACAATTTACCATAAAATGAATAAGAGAAAATAAATTTTTACTTTACTCATTCTTCGCCAAGCTGGCGGCACTGAAACTAAAGTTTTTATTAATACAAGAATACGAAGTTATTTTTATCTTCGGCCAAATTTTGGCTTTAACATAACAGAATTAGTCTTTCGACCAACAGAAACTGCTTGTTCTTAAATTTTATAGTTAAAGAAAATAATACTTTTGCCTTAGCTAAATAAAGTAAAACAAAAGTAAGTCTCAACCGAGACATATTGACTTTCGTCAAAACATAGAACTTCGTACTTACGCATAACATTTCGGAAGAAAAGAACTGTTTCCCCGTGATAGGTTTCATGGACGTCAATCTTCTCCTTACTGACCTCCGAGTGTCGTCCACATTAGTTTTTCTTTTGCGTCCTCAGCATGCTGGTCTCTTGGAGTAGTAATCGTCGGGTTGCTGTCTTTTTCGTTTCTCCCCTGGACGGCTGGTCTTGACGTCCTCCGGTCTGGAGTCCTTTTTGAATTTCTTCTGTTGTTGCTGGTCTTTTCGTTCCTCCTGCTGTCTTTTTAGTTTCCGGAACGGCGGCCTTGTTTGCACCTGTATCTCTGGCCCTGGGAGCGTTCTCCTTGACGTATAATTTCTACTGCGATACGTTGTACGTGGTGTTTTCCTCTTTACCAAGGTTTCTTTACGCGGTGGCTTTGCATTCTTGTTTTTCTTAAATGCTGGAGTCTGAAAATTTTTGTTTTTTCTTTTCGGTACCGTCGCCTGGGTTGTAGAAGGGCTAGGTCTCTCTTCAGTTCTCTGCTTCTTGGGTGGTGGAACGGGTGACGTTATTTCGGAACCTTCTACTTCTTTTACGCTTGAGTCCTGCAAGAAACTTTTAAGGATTTCAAAATCATTTTGATTATAGTATTTTTTCACCTGGTCGGGACTTGCTTTACAGATTTCCCCTCTCTCGTTCTTAAGGTACAATACGACTCCTTTGATTTCCTGAATTACATAGGGGCCGTCAAATTTTGGAGCTAACTTTGCAGTAAAATTGTCTGGGGCACATGATAAAGAAAATTTCCGCTTCAATACTTTATCCCCAACTTTAAAATCTGCTTCACGGCGTTTTCTATCGTACTATACTTTTTGCTTATTTCTTGCCATATCCGAGCTTTTAAGCGCCTGATCAATAAGTTTTTGCACATCTTTCTGTTTAAACTCTTGCTCTCTTTGTTGCACAAAGAATAATTTATCTAAAGGCGTAATTAACTTTCAGCCTAAAAATAATTCTGCTGGAGTTTTTCCCGTAGTATCGTGATTTGCCGTTCTTAAAGCATAAGCTAACTCATTTATGTAGCCATCCCAGCGCTTGTGATGTGTGCTAACGTAACTGCGAATTATTTTTACGATGTTTTTATTAAGTCTTTCTGCTATGTTTGCCTGTGGTCTATACGGAACCATTTTGATATGGCGTATGCCAAGTCCAGTGCATATGTTTTCTACTATTTGACTAATGAATTATTTACCGTTATCGCTAATGACTTTTATCGGTGCACCGTATTTTAAAATGTATCTGTGTAAGAATGCATCTGCGACTGTTTTGGCTGACGCGCGTTTAAGTGGAACAATTTCTGTCCATTTTGAAAAATGAGCTACAATTACTAAAAGAAAACGATTTTTATTTAACTCACTCTGGGGGAAAGGACCAAGAAGATCTATGCCTAAAATTTCATTCGGAAATGTAGCGCAAATGCTATTTAAGTAGCCGGCCGGGCTGTAATTAATATCATTTATTAAATGACATTGATTGCACGACCTGACATACGCAGTTAATATTTTGTATAATTGCGGGAAATATATCGCCTCGCGTACCCTTTTTAAAGTCTTTCTGACCCCTAAATGACCCGCTGTTTTCGCGTCGTGTAATTCCTTCAAAATGCTTATTCGAAGCGAGGCTGGGATGACTGGTTTGTACTCGAGATTTTCGTTTGTTGTTTTCGTATAAAATAATAAATTATCTATTATTTCATAGTTTTCTGCTCTATTTCTTATCGCATCGATATCTGTGTGCTCAAAGCTTTCGGGTCTTTCAAATATGCATAGATACTTCCAAATTCACGATCAGCTTTCAGTTCAGCGATAATTGTATCTCTAGACTCTAAAATTTTTGAAGTCAACTCAGCACATTTAAGTTCCTTACCTTCAACGTCCAGTTTTATACGAGAAAGTGCGTCAGTAACATTGTTTTCCTTACCCGGTTTATATTTAATTATTAGATCATACTCTTGAAGTTTTAAAGTCCATCTTATTAACCCGGGCGTTAGGTTTTTCCCCGAGTAAAGTCTACCAACAGCCGCATGATCCGAAAAGACTGTTACTGGCGCTTTGCCGAAATAAACTCGAAATTTGTGTACGGCCATTAATACGGCTAATGTTTCTCTCTCTGTAGCTGTATAATTCCTTTGTGTGAGATTCAACGTTTTACTAAAAAATGCCAGAGGATGGCTATTTTGCATAAGAACCGCACCCACCGCATAGTCCGACGCATCTGCTGCAATTTCCAGGTTTTCGTCCCCCTCCAGGAATTTCAAAACAGGGGCATTGATGAGCGCTTCTTTTAATATTTCAAATGCGGTATTTGCTTCCGCTATCCACGTGAATTTAGTTTTCTTTCTTTTAATTACTAACAGGGGTTCAACAATATTAGCGAAATCTTTTATGAATGACCGATAATAAGAACATAACCCAAGGAAAGAAGAAAGTTTTTTTAACGGTGTTGGGCGGTGGAAAATTCTTGATTGCTTTTATCTTTGAATCTTAAGTTTCTATACCCTTTTGCAAAAATTTATAACCCAGATATTTAAGTTTTTTAGTTGCGAACTTGCATTTTGAGGCGTTAATTGTAAGACCGGCCTCTTTTAATAATTTAAACACTTCTTCTAGATCTTTAATGTGTTGTTCCAACGTACTACTCGTTATAATTATATCATCTAGATAGATTAAAGTCGATTTTCCTAGGACAAGCTTTAGAACAATGTCTACAGCTCTCTGGAATGCTGATGGGGACCCACACAACCCAAAGGGCATGCGTAAAAATGCATAAGTGCCCGATTTTGTTATAAACGCGGTTTTATGTATGTCTTCGGGTTTCATAGCTATTTGATAGTAGCCGGACGTTAAATCCAAAGTAGTCATGTATCTAGTAGATTTAATGTTTCTAATAATTTCCTCTATAACCGGCAAAGGGTAAACTGGGAATTTAGTAATACTATTCAGTTTTCTGTAATCGATAGCAAACCTCCAAGCCCTTTTATCCGAAGGAGGAAACTCGTTCTTTTTCCTACATAGTACGACTGGACTCGCGTACTCACTATTTATGGGCGTTATTATTTTGTTCTTTAACATTTCCTGAATATGTTCTTCGAAGATTAGGTCTTTTTGTTTATCATAACGATACGGTTTAGTCCTACAAGGTTTTTCGGCAGTTAACTGTATCTGATGCATAACTATTTGACAGCTACCAGGCTTTTCTGAAAACAAGTTAGAAAAATTACTCACCACTTGCTTGATGGCTTGACTTTGATGGTCATTCAAATGGCTAAGGTCAACTGGCGGTTGTTCCACAGGTTCCACCACCCTCTGGTCCATTTCCAGAACAAAAAACTGTCCTGAAAATTCAATTTGGCCCTCGCGGCCCTTAAAAACTCCATACCTAAAATAAGAGGATTTTGCAGAAGTTTTACCACAAAAATTAATACCTTGAGGCTTTCCTCTTTTACCTGTATGTTTAATGATACTTTCCCGGTGCAGTGACAGGTTTTTCCCCTCGCCGCTATAATTTCTGTGTTTTTGTTTTTAAATAATCGTAACCTATAAAAATTCTTTTTGAAGAATGTCTCACTCACAAAATTACCTTCTGCTCCTGTATCAATGAGGGCTTCTGCTGGTACATCGCCAACCAGGACTTGTATAATTGGTAGATGTGAGTTCTTTACGATGACCGTATTTAAGTGTCTTTTTGAGGGTTTTTTTAAAACTTCCGGGGTCTGGACCCTCGCTTTTACAGGTCCCTCTACTCGTTTAAAGCTTTCCTTTCAACTTCTGCCTTCTGGGTACGCGGACGTTTGTTTACGAATTTCTTTTTTGGGCCTTGACCTTCGAGGTTCGATGAGTTAGCTTGATAGCTCTTTCCCCCATAAGAGCGGTTTGCATTTCTGGTTTGATCATTTGAAAATTGCCTTCGGGTACTTTGAGAGTACGATGCCCCTCTAGCTTTTTCCGCTATTCTGCGATTTTGAAACTTCACCGCCAATTCGAAGAGCTCCTGCAATGTGCTTGGGTTTCTAATTTCGAAGTAGTCTTGAACAGCAGGTAACAATCTTGGTAAGATTATTTCAATAATCTCCGCGTCGGGTTTCTCCCCATACAGCATATCCGTCAGCTTAATTTTTCGCAGAATAAAGTCCGTCAACTCTTCTATATCCCGTTGATAGAAACTATATAGTTCGGCTTCTAGCCTTGCTCGATCTTTCACTATGGGGAAGGCCTTTACTAACGATTTTTTGAAATTTTCAAATGTATATGTCTGGCCTCCAAATTCCCCTAATAAAAACCTTTACTTTCCCCTAGAATTGACAATGCCAGAGTATGTAAATTTTAGTAGAAGTAAGTTGAGTTTAAATAGAAGAGAAACGAGATTGTAAGTGTGCTTCTTAAATCGCGAGCGTGAAGGTTGCTAGGTAGAAAATTTAAGAACCGCGCGTTTCGGCCTGTGTGCCTATTTCGGCAGTTCGTTGAAACTTTCAACTTCTTAATCAGTAAGTTTGCTGAATCTCAGCTATATCTTAGAACGCGGTTAGGTTAGTTACGATTATAGAGCCTCGTAGATAGTGACTTCGTTAGTTATTCATCCTGTCATTTATTTTTAGTTCTACTTTTCTATTTTGTTTAACCGCCGGGTCGGCGTAGTTTGTGAGCGTCAAGTGAACGCAACTGTGATTTCTAAAGGGAAATAAAAAGGGATTTAAACCCTTCTTACGAGTTTGTATAATTTACAGTTCATAGCAGTCACTACTACTGTTGCGGACAAGTTGGGGCCACACAACATCACACCTTAACCGAATAAAATCGAATTACCTTAAATTTCTTTTCTAATGTAATTAACGAAAACTTGTGAAAATATATCATTCATATTAAACGATTCTGAGAAAACTGTTCTGTGAAAAGTATAGCATTTAACTCCGTTCAGAATGAAATGTTGTTTAAAATATGTTGTTTCCATACAGTTAGAACTCTGAAGTATTGTAAAAAAAGAAAATATATACATTTATATGTATATTTACGACGTAATTACAAAATATTTACATCCGATCGCGACAAAGCCCATTGAACTTAATGGTACATGACCCAATGTTTTGGTCACCACGTAGGGATCGCCAGTGCTTCAGAGCAGGGTACGGGAGAAACCTGTTTAGGGCCACTCCATCTTACTTCCTACCTCCATGCAGAAACATTACTTTCTCTCAGATAATTCCTCAGTTATAATATAATACACATTGTAAGCAAAGGTAATTAATAATAGTAGAAATAAATTACTAATTTGTATATGTGTATTAAATAATTAAAGCCACGAAGTTCTTTTAATAATATAGCAATGTTTTTAATAATCCTAAATTTTTGCTAGTCGCTATTATAAATGCAGAATTTTCTTTTAATAACTTAAAGCTAATCAAAAACTACCTTTATTCAACAATATATGTCAAACTATTAAATACACTTTTTATATTAAATAATATCAAAAAAGATATTGACAAACAATATAATTTTTCTAATATTAATAATGAAGTGGCAATAAAAATTTCACATATTTGAATAGTGTTTAATTGCTTACTTTACTTTCTTTACTTTCTTTTTTACTTCCTTATACACTGCTGAAAAAAAAGAAAGGACAGTTCGATAGCTCCCGTTCTACTGGTCCGATTGGACGAAATTGAACTTGCGTTTTTCATGTCTCGAAAGCGCTACTTAGGATATGCATTAGATTTATGCATAGCATTCTTCTAAGATAGGTATTCTGACACAAAATCGGACTTTTTCTCAAATGGCAAGCCAATTTTTTTCCATATTTCGATTCTACTACTGAAAGTATGCGAAACTGCCAAGTTTTGAAAAATTCGAACAGGTAGTTTTAAAAAAAATTAGTTCTCAAAATTTTAGCTCCTCAATGTTAATTGAATTTGATATATATTTATTAATATCTCTTTTTTCCTTAGCCTTACTTGATTCCTTCCTCTATAATTCGAAAATTTAGGCTTAATCCAAACATAATTCACACATGTTTTATGAGTTATTTAAAAAAATTTTATTATTAAAAATTGAAACTGAAATTGAAAGGAAAGCTTTAAACGAGTAGAGGAGCCTGTAAAAGCGAGGGTCCAGACCCCTGAAATTTCGGAAAAACCCTCAAGAAGATACCTAAATATGGTCGTGGTAAAGAATTCACAATTACCGATTATACAAGTCTTGGTTGGCGATGTACCAGTAGATGCCCTCATTGATAAAGGGACAGAAGGTAATTTTATGAGTGATTCATTTTTCAAGAAGAATTTTCAAGAAGAATTTTAATAGGTTATGATTATTTAAAAATAAAAACACAGAAAATATAGCGGCGCAAGGAAAAACCAGTCAATGTATCGGGAAATTATCATTAAAAATACAGGTAAAAGATGAAAGCCTCAAAGTATTAATTTTTGTGGTAAAAAATTTGCAGAGTCCAGTCATCTTAGGCATGGAGGTTTTAAAGGCCGCAAAGGCCAAATTGAATTTTCAGGAGAATTCGATCATGCTGGAAATGGATGGGAGGGTGGTGGAGCCAGTGAAACAACCGCAGGTGGACCTTAGCCATTTGAATGACCATGAAAGCCAATTCATCCAGCAAGTGGTGAGTACTTTTTCGAACTTGTTTTCAGAACGGCCTGGTATTTGTCAAATTGTAACGCATGATATACATTTAACTGCCGATAAACCCTGTAGGACTAAACCCTACCGGTATGATAAACAGAAAGAGCAAATTATCGAAGAACACATTCAGGAAATGCTGAACAACCAGATAATAACGCCCATAAATAGTGAGTACGCGAGTCCAGTCGTACTATGTAGGAAAAAGAATGATTTTCCTCCTTCGGATAAAAGGGCTTGGAGGTTTGTGATCGATTACAGAAAGCTTAATAGTGTTACTAAGTTCCCAGTTTACCCTTTACCGGTTATAGAGGAAATTATTAGAAAGATTAAGTCTACGAGATACATGACTACGTTGGACGTCTGGCTACTATCAAATAGCTATGAAACCCGAAGACATACATAAAACCGCGTTTATAACAAAATCGGGCGCTTATGCATTTTTACCCATGCCCTTTGGGTTGTGTGGGTCCCCATCAGCATTCCAGAGAGCTATGGACATTGTTTTAAGCCTGTCCTGGGAAAATCGACCTTAATCTATCTAGATGATATAATTATAACGAGTAGTACGTTGGAACAACATATTAAAGATTTGGAAGAGGTTTTTAAATTATTAAAAGAGGCCGGTCTTACAATTAACGCATCAAAATGCAAGTTCGCGACTAAAGAACTTAAATATCTGAGTTATAAAATTTCGCAAAAGGGTATAGAAACTCAGTATTAAAAAATAAAAGCCATCAAGAATTTCACACCTCCCAACACCGCCAAGAAATTTTCTTCTTTCCTGGGGTTATGTTCTTATTATCGGTCGTTCATAAAAGATTTCGCGAACATTGTTGAACCGTTGTTAGCAATTAAGAGAAGAAAAGTAAGTTTACGTGGACAGCAGAATCAAATACAGCATTTGAAAGGTTAAAAGAAGCACTGGTCAATGCCCCTGTTTTGAAATTCCCGGAAGGGGACGAAAACCTGGAAATTGCAGAAGATGCGTCGGACTATGCCGTAGGTGCGGTTCTCATGCAGAATGGGCATCCTTTGGCATTTTTTAGTAAAACTTTAAACTCTACGCAAAGGAATTATACAGCTACAAAGAGACAAACATTAGCCGTATTAATGGCTGTACACAAATTTCGAGTTTATTTCGGCAAAGCGCCAGTAACAGTCTTTTCGGATCATGCGGCTGTTGGTAGACTTTACTCGGGGAAAACTCTAACGCCCGGGTTAATAAGATGGGCTTTAAAACTTCAAGAATATGATCTAATAATTAAATATAAACCGGGTAAGGAAACAATGTTGCTGACGCACTATCTCGAATAAAACTGGACGATGAAGGCAATGAACTCAAATGCGCTGTGTTGACTTCAAAAATTTTAGATTCTAGAGAAACAATTATTGTTGAATTGAAAGCTGATCCTGAATTTGGAAGTATCTATGCGTGTTTGAAAGACCCCGAAAGCTTTGAACACACATATATCGATTCAATAAGAAATAGAGCAGAAAACTATGAAATAATAGATAATTTATTATTTTATACGAAAACAACAAACGAAAATCTCGAGTACAAACCAGTCATCCCAGCCTCGCTTCGATTAAGCATTTTGAAGGAATTACACGACGCGAAAACAGCGGGTCATTTAGGGGTCAGAAAGACTTTAAAAAGGGTACGCGAGGCGGTATATTTCCCGCAATTATACAAAATATTAACTGCGTATGTGACGTACCTTAGGACCGTGCAATCAATGTCATTTAATAAATGATATTAAATACAGCCCGGCCGGCTACTTAAATAGCATTTGCGCTACATTTCCGAATGAAATTTTAGGCATAGATCTTCTTGGTCCTTTCCCCCAGAGTGAGTTAAATAAAAATCGTTTTCTTTTAGTAATTGTAGATCATTTTTCAAAATGGACAGAAATTGTTCCACTTAAACGCGCGTCAGCCAAAACAGTCGCAGATGCATTCTTACACAGGTACATTTCAAAGGCTTATGGGCAGCAGCACGACCATAAAAACCAAGCAGATGTGCTTCCTTATAGATGATATTCATTGAAGCAATACTCCCGGATGTCTGTTGAAATTCGTCGCGGATGAGGGCCATCGGTTGGGTGCGGTTCTTCCGAATTTCTCTGGACAGCACTCGTCGGTCTCTGTCTCCCAGTTTCGTTGGTCTGCCGACTCGGGTCACATTCTGACAGTCACCGCTCACCTTCCACTTCTTAATCACATAGGCCACTGTCGATTTTGGGTACTTCAGATCGCTAGATATGTCCCTTAAGGATCGGCCATATTTGTGATACCCGATAATTATACCTTTCTCGAAATCAGAGAGCTCCAAACTGCGAGGCATCTTGCATGCGACTAAAGCCGATGCTGTTCCCTACACGATATATACCGGCGGAATCTGTGACGTACCTTAGGACCGCAGATATCGCCATTTGCATAGGTGTCCAAATACTTATTGGTAGTCAGTGTACAAGCATATTCACAAAGCCTACAGACCGTTTCTTCTACTGTTTGCTCCGATTGGTTAAAAGAGGAAACGCAGGGTTACAGAATCTTGTACTTGGCGACTTTTGCTTCATCTCCATTACTATTTGTATATCAGCCTCGTGTACCGAAAAGTGTGCGAAAGCTAACGACGAAACCGCAGCTCAACGGTAACGAGGATGAAAAAATTTGTCGGACTTCTAGATCGCCGGTTCTATTCCCGCTCGTGAACTTTTACGAACTCTGCCATGGACGGATTTGTTTTTATCCTTTGTCATTATTGGTCTTTTTGCCTTCAGGTGTGGTGTTAAAAATTTAACACTTTCATTTCCTTTATTTTTTGTTAATGCTAATTTTTCTTATTTTTATCTACTGGTTTGTACTCTTTGTAGTAGGTACCAGTAGCAAGATTATGATCCAAGATCCCGAAAAGCATTTCAATAGAAACAGCGCATTATGGAATAAAATATAATTTTAGTTATACTTACTCATAATTTAGGCTAAAAGAATAGGTATCCGACGCCCTTAAATGTTTATTCAATTGATTGATTGTAAATATTAATTATAAACACATTTTCTTGCAAAACAATTATCGTATTTTTAACAGTTTAAATTCAAATACAAATAAACTGTTAATAAGATCAGTAGGTTATTTAAAATATATTCCACAAAATTCCCCTTAGCTTTCATTCATAAAACAAAAAATTATGGAATAAAATAAAAGATGTTTCTCCTCGCTGTACTGAAAGCCTACAAAGTTTGTTTGGCGTTAATTACCACGCCTACAAAGCGATAACTTGCCATTCCAAATATGACCGACAAGCAGATGTTTCATCCAATGAGAGCAGACTGTAGAAGAAATGATCTGTAGGCTTTGCGAATATGCCTTCTACAAGTCATTCTATGGTCCCGAAAAGAAGGAAGGAAAATGGTCAGACTCCAGCATTCAAGAAGTGCAGAAAAGCAACGCCGCCGCGTAAAGAATCTTTGGTAAATAGGAAAAGACCAGATACAACTTTCCACAGTAAAAATTTTGCGTCGAGGAAACCACTTCCAGGGCCAGATAGTCAGGAGCAAACAAGGCCGCCGTTCACGAGAAAAAAAAGACAGAAGGAGGAACGAAAAGATTGGCACCAACAGAAGAAAATCAAGCAAGAATCCAGACTGGAGGCCGCCAAGACCAGCCGTCCAGGGGCCAAAGGGAAAAGACAGGAACCCGAAGACTAACACCCCAAGAGGCCGGCGTTCAGAGGGCGAAAAAGAAAAGTCACCATGGAGGAAACTCGAAAAACCCAAAAGCGGAGATTGACTTCTATGAATTCTATAACTTGGGATCAATTTTGCCAGAAGAGTATGCCGGAGTTCCAAGCATCGAAAACTCAAAGGTAAGTTAAAATCTATAAATTTTTCTTTTGTTCTGAAATGTTATGCGTAAATACGAAGTTCTATGTTTTGACGGAAGTCAATTTGTCTCGGTTGAGACTTAGTTTTGTTTTATTTTATTTAGCTAAGGCAAAAGTATTATTTTCTTTAAGTGTAAAATCTAAGAGCAAGCAGTTCCTGATGGTCGAAAGACTAATTCTGTTATGTTAAACCCAAAATTTGGCCGAAAGTAAAATAACTTCGTATTCTTGTATTAATGAAAAATTTAGTTTCAGTGCCTCCAGCTTGGCGAAGAAAGCGTGAAGTAAAATTTTATTTTTATCTTATTCATTTTATAATTATTTTATGATTATGGTAAATTGTAAAAATCATATGTATTAGAATTTTGTAAATATAGGTAAATACTTGAAAGTTATGTAAAAGTAGAATTTAGTCTAGAAGCATAAAATTTTAGATGCTAAAAGTAAATGCTCAAAAGAAACGAATTCAAATCTAAGTATTAAACAGTAGATAAAATCATGCTTTAGAGCGAAAGTCTGCATGTCTAAAGATGCATGAGGGGGAATTTAGAATGAATGTATTTTGTAGGGTTCTCCACCTACACTTGAATTTTAAGAATATTAAACATAGCTCATCGAGTTTCAGTATATCGGATTAAGGTGTGTCAGATTTGGTTGTTGGAATTCTAACAAATTATTGTGGTTAGGGGAAGTATTGTAATACAAAAACACGAAGATTCCCGTTTGACACCACACATGGTGGAGAACCACGGTAAAGTTAAATTCATGTTTGAATATTTGAATGATTGTGAATTAAACAGTTAAATAAGGAAAAGAAAAGGATCGAAAACGAAAATGTATCCAGTGTTAAGAAAGTGTAAATCATAATGTATTTCGAATATACTGATACTTATTCCTTCCAGATGCTAGAAGGAAGAGAAAAGATTGACTGCTGAACACCAGAAAGGATCCTGTAAGAAGATATGGTAATTTATTCATCTCCAGAAATGATTGTAATTTTTGAGGAAACAGTTTGTTTTATGTAAACGGAGCTCTTGAGTTTTAGATCAGAATATGGAAACTTTTTCAACAGGTCGTTTCTAGGACTTGTTTCCAAGTTTACCAAATTCTGGAAGCGGCAAATGTAGGGTTTATATTTATTTTAACTAACATTTATTTTAAGCTATCTTTCCTGTCAAGCCTTTACTTTCCCCTAGAATTGACTATGCCAGAGTATGTAAATTTTAGTAGAACGCGCAGAGTATTCAAATTTTAGCAGAAGTAAGATGAGTTTAAATAGAAGAGAAACGAGATTGTAAATGTGCTTCTTGAATCGCGAGCGTGAAGGTTGCTAGGTAGAAAATTTAAGAACCGCGCGTTTCGGCCTGTGTGCCTATTTCGGCAGTTCGTTGAATCTTTCAACTTCTTAATCAGTAAGTTTGCTGAATCTCAGCTATATCTTAGAACGCGGTTAGGTTAGTTACGATTATAGAGCCTCGTAGATAGTGACTTCGTTAGTTATTCATCCTGTCATTTATTTTTAGTTGTACTTTTCTATTTTGTTTAACCGCCGGGTCGGCGTAGTTTGTGAGCGTCAAGTGAATGCAACTGTGATTTCTAAAGGGAAATAAAAAGGGATTTAAACCCTTCTTACGAGTTTGTATAATTTACAGTTCATAGCAGTCACTACTACTGTTGCGGACAAGTTGGGGCCACACAACATCACACCTTAACCAAATAAAATCGGATTACCTTAAATTTCTTTTCTAATGTAATTAACGAAAACTTGTGAAAATATTTCATTCAAATTAAACGATTCTGAGAAAACTGTTCTGTGAAAAGTATACCATTTAATTCCGTTCAGAATGAAATGTTGTTTAAAAATATGTTGTTTTCATATAGTTAGGAAGTATTGTAGAAAAAGAAAATATATACATACAAAATATTTACATCCGATCGCGTCAAAGCCCATTGAACTTAATGGTACATGACCCAATGTTTTGGTCACCACGTAGGGATCGCCAGTGCTTCAGAGCAGGGTACGGGAGAAACCTGTTTAGGGCCACTCCATCTTACTTCCTACCTCCATGCAGAAACATTACTTTCTCTCAGATAATTCCTCAGTTATAATATAATACACATTGTAAGCAAAGGTAATTAATAATAGTAGAAATAAATTACTAATTTGTATATGTGTATTAAATAATTAAAGCCACGAAGTTCTTTTAATAATATAGCAATGTTTTTAATAATCCTAAATTTTTGCTAGTCGCTATTATAAATGCAGAATTTTCTTTTAATAACTTAAAGCTAATCAAAAACTACCTTTATTCAACAATATATATCAAACTATTAAATACACTTTTTATATTAAATAATATCAAAAAAGATATTGACAAACAATATAATTTTTCTAATATTAATAATGAAGTGGCAATAAAAATTTCACATATTTGAATAGTGTTTAATTGCTTACTTTACTTTCTTTTTTACTTCCTTATACACTGCTGAAAAAAAAGAAAGGACAGTTCGATAGCTCCCGTTCTACTGGTCCGATTGGACGAAATTGAACTTGCGTTTTTCATGTCTCGAAAGCGCTACTTAGGATATGCATTAGATTTATGCATAGCATTCTTCTAACATAAGTATTCTGACACAAAATCGGACTTTTTCTCAAATGGCAACCCAATTTTTTTCCATATTTCGATTCTACTACTGAAAGTATGCGAAACTGCCAAGTTTTGTAAAATTCGAACAGGTAGTTTTAAAAAAAATTAGTTCTCAAAATTTTAGCTCCTCAATGTTAATTGAATTTGATATATATTTATTAATATCTCTTTTTTCCTTAGCCTTACTTGATTCCTTCCTCTATAATTCGAAAATTTAGGCTTAATCCAAACATAATTAACACATATTTTATAAGTTATTTTAAAAATTTGTATTATTAAATATTTTTCATAAATTTTTCGAAAATATTTTTGTATTATGACGTTTAAAATTTTTAATAGCCTCTTAAAGCAGATATATTTCTAGGCAAACCTGCAAAAAATTAGAGTTTTTTTATTGAAATTTTTCTAAGATATACATGAAATTACATATTGGTGCGATTTGAAATTTGGCATCTTTTTTTTTTGAGCTATAATAACGTTAAATGTGGCTTACGCACTTTGTTAAAATTATTTGAAAAGTATGAAGGATGACTTTTTTCCTCGCTCGTCTGCAAATCAAAAAATCTGATGTATACACCATATGACTTCCTTGTACGGAATATTAAATTATACGCCTTTTTTGTTGCATATCGTTTAAACTTTTTGGATTGAATTAAATCTACTTCGCCGACAGCGCATAAACCACAATAGAATAAATGCATTCTTTAAAATTCACTCGATTTGTTTACCATAGCGACACTCAGGCGCTAGGTCCACTTAACGGTATTATATTTCGTTCATATTATAACTCAGAATGCACAAAATTGATATCATTTAAAGAATCATCTAATCGTTGCCACATCTCCTATTCAAATACTATAATAAAGCTAGACCGATGTATAAAAGAAATTAAGCAAACAAAACAAAAAAGAACAGTTTTTCACAGACGATTGAGTATTTCTCATTCAATCAATTCAGTTCTCACTTCGCGACAAGGCAAAAATACATAAAAACTCAAAATATCTTTATTAAAAATTAAAGTAAATCTTAAACACTTATTTCCTCGAAAAAATTCCAGAAAGGATTAAGCACGATTTAATTCGCAATAATAAACGAAGGCGTTATTTTTGTTGTTGCAAAGCTACGTTTCTCTAGATTGGCAACAAATCCACTACTCTGCTGTTTCAAATGTAAACAAGCAATGGCCGCCATCAAAAAAATTATTAGGCTTAGCGGCACTTAAACAACTTTAAAATTGTTGATAATTCTAAAAATATTGCATACAGATTTACTAAAGGCATAAAAACTTAACCGGAAGATAAGAACAACACAATTCAATCATTGTTAAAGCAAAAAATGTACAATTTACAAACATATAAGAGTAATAAAACTGAGATCACCGAGCCGGGTAACAGAGTGGATATATATATAAATATAATTATATACGTTTAGTGCGGCCGATTGCAACCAAAATACGAGGTGTACATGTTATAGTAGTCCTATATACAAAATTTCAACGTTCTGAGGCTACTCGTTTTTAAGTTATGCGAGATACGTACGTACGTATATACGTACATACGTTCGTACAGACGCCACGAAAATTTCTCTTCAGAATTCATTTTAAAGCATTTTTATGATTTTTTCAATGAAAAGAGTCTTTTATTCTGTCCTTACGTACAGATATCACGCAAAAATATCGTTAAATTATATTCGAAAGCGGTCAAAATGGATATTTTCGTTGAAATATGCTGCCTGAAACTTTTCGCGATTACAATACTTCATTTCTACTTCGTACAAGGAAGTAAAAAGGAAAGGAAAATTAGGTTGCTATAAATTAAGAAGTTCTCCAAGTAAATTATTCTTGGCGCAGACTAAAAAAAGTGCGCCAAGGTAAATGCTTGAATTTCTCCGTAAATTTCGCACCAAATTTTAATATTTAGGCATCATTTGAGTTGTAGAATGGAAAAAAACGTTGGCATGTCATGTCAGAAAAGTTCGATTTTGTGTCAAAGTACCTATGTTAGAATAATGCTATATATAAATCTAGTATATATCCTAGGTCGCGCTTTCGAGACATGTAAAACTCTATTTGAATTTCGTCAATCAGCTCTGCAGAACGGGGAATATAGAACTGCGCCTTTTTTTTTTTTTTTTCCTTAGTATTCCTCAGTAAATATTGTTAAGCAAAATTATGAATTGATTGCTTATTTAACTAAAGAAAAGAGTATGAGGTAAAGAGTATTAACTAAGGTAAAGAGTATGAGAGGAGAGAGGTCTTTGTGGGCGACTTTCTATGGGAAATTGGTTTGTATTTCTGAAACATGTAAGGAGAACCACAAAGATACTTAAACACTCAAATTGTTCGCCAGAATTTGGTATCTACTGTAACTCTAAATGCCATTATATTAAAATTGCAATTATCCCTGCATTAACTGCGGTTTAAACTATAAAGCAACTACAATGAATTCCCAACTTCGTTCAGTCAACAACAGGTACCTTAAATAAAAAAAAAAAATAAAAATAAAAAATAAAGATGAAATGCTTTGCCAAAATGACAACATTCTGAGAAACTTCTGTGAGCGAGAGATCGCGTGGCAGTTCTTATATTTCACGGACAGCAACACTTGTTGGAGGCTGTTTTTAGATTACTGCTTTTCATCTCATCTGTCAATTTCCGAATCATAATTTAGTTTACAAAATTTGTTTTATTGAAAACAATAATTTATATCATAAGTAAAAATGATTCCCAATCCTCAAGATGTAATAAAGCACTATTAATTTAATTCAAAATTGCATTGCTTAAATTTAAATGTAATTACATTTTAATTCTAGTAATCTACATACAATATAATTATAACTGTTGTTATAATTGTATTGTAGTTGTAGTACAAGCGTAATTATAAATCGTGCAATTACAATTATATTCTAACTAAATTAATTGCAATTATAACTGTATTGCAAATGGATTCATTGCGATAACAATTAGTATGTAATTTTATGTCTTATAATGCCACTACGTTATAGGTGAATTAATTGTAATTTAAATTTAAACGTATTTATATGACGCAATTACAATGTAATTAATGATTTATGATTCAAATTATATTGTAACACATATTTAAACTTAAATTATATTGTAATTGCAACTAAATCGCAATTACATGGTAATTATAAGTGTAACAATTTCATTTACAATGTTTTAATTGCAATTAAACTGTAATTATTTACATTGTAATTGAATTATTTATACTTGCAATTACTGTAATTTACTAAGTAATCAATTAACATTGTAATAGAACTACATCTAACTCTACTAAAAGTACATTAAGCACATTATAAATAAAATTAGCAAACTCATATACACATCAAGTTTCAGATTTATCCATTAGTTGGAATTTAAAACTATTAATAGTGATTAAACTGAAAATATATTTCCTAATTGTATGCAATACTTATATACATTTTGTTTCTGTTCAAATTAAACGTGTTTAAGCTATGGAATTCTTGTCTAGATGTACCCAGAAGACTTATACCCTTGGTATTCACGGACCATCACCCCTTTGTACCACAAGGACTATTACACAAGGAAAGCTATGTTGTCTATCAATGCAACAAGAGCCAGAGTCAGAAGTCTGCTCAACTATCCCTCATACCGTCTGCCTGCTCTGAGATTATCGCCGGAGACTCGGTACAACCTGTACAAAAAGAGACATAGGAATTTATCTCTAGACTGAAATTCCAGAAGAAATAAATATTCAAGATTTTTTGATTGGGATGTAGATGTGGTCAAATCGGATCTCTTTTACTCAAAATTTAAGTTCTCCCAATCTTAATGAGTGGATTTCAGGAAACGAAAAATCAGTTGTTTTAGAATTCTTTAATTGGAATTCAAAATTTCAAGAAAAAAATAAAAGTATCGTAAGACCAGTAATCTTAGCCAGCTAAAAATTAGTTAAGTGTATTTAACTTGAGAGATATGCTAATGCATTTAAAAAACAATCTATTGTAACTTTTATAATTCATATAAAGTAAACATTTTCGCATTATTTTTTTTTTACCCTAACTAATGTCCAAATGCTTGATCTAAATCCTGTAAGGTAACTAAAGGAAGCACATACACACTACATTCTTCGTTAAAGACTCTTCCTTAACTTACATTTAATACGAAATGTTGTCGAAAATGAAATTTCAAACAAGTAGGGTATTTCAGATGGAATTAGAGCTAGAATTTCTTCAGAAATCTGTTTTAATGATCAGTTCATCTAGTAAAATTAGATATAATTTTGAGAAGACATATCTACTTTAAATGCATGTCTAACATGAGATAACTTCATCTATTGTTTTTAGTGTTTCATCTGCGAGTTAATGTGTGCTTTTAGCGTTGAATCAATAATTTTCATTGTTGAAGGAATTTGATACTCAAATTTTGAAATCTGATAAATCAGTAATAAATCTGATAAATCAGTAATATGCTATAAATAAAAAGTTGCTGATTTTGAACATTTTCATTTGGTACAAGATCGTGATGTGTAATATATCATTTAGGAAGTATTTATATGAATAATATTTTGCTAAAGATTGCAGAAAGGGCTTGAGAATAAAATATTGTAGGTAAATTGCTTTATATATATACCACTGACATAGCTTCTGCCAGATGCCTGAATTTTAAGAAATTGTGTCACCATCCTTATAATTTTAATATACATAATTACTATAATAACTGACAACTTTAACATATATAAGTAAATCTTGATATACCATTTTGTAGTTTTGTTATAATCCATCAATGAAAACAGATATCGATCGATGTCTATGATGTCCTTCATGTCCTTAAGATGATTTATTTTACAGTTCAGAATCTTTGCACAGACTAGTTCTTCTCATTACAGAATGAAAATTCACTTCTGAAGAAACAGATGAAACGTTGTTTAAAACAGAATGGAAATAATTGGTTTTCTTAATCAGTGCTACCTTACAGCAGCATTTTGACTCAGTCAGGTTTCAGTTAAGCGAAATTTTTATTGTACTTTAAGCCCAAATGTTCACTTATTTCATGAATATGTATAGTCATGGGTTTAAAAAAAGTTATCGTATAAGAAAGAGAAAATGAAATATAAATATTATCAATTAATTTTTACCTAGACTTCTAAATTTCTAAACATTATTAGTTGTAGAGCTCATTAAGAGACTCAGTTGAATAAGTTTAGCCATTGCTAGAAGTTTTAAAATCACATGACTGATTTTTAGTTTAGATTGAACACACAACTTATCAGGACTTGTATTCCTCTTTACTTGCTTTGGAAACATGAACTATCCTGACTCGGAACAGGGAGCTTACTCAAGCTATGTTCAATAAATTGTGAAGTAGACAATACACACAGGAAGGGTATACGAAACCCTTTATTTTTCTATCTTTACAGAGATTTCAGGACTTCGGAATACAGAGACCAACCACTTGTGGTCTGAACGTAAGAATATAAAAATATTAACTAAAACTCTAACTAAACTAACTTTGGATTAATATACAAGTGCCTACTTTACGATTGGCCGTTATTTAACAAAAAATCCGTATGTAGTACAGAGAGCTGCTAAAACTACGATACGTTTGAATTTATCAAGAGGACTAACCCTCTGCCTTGAAGTCAACCAGCAACCGAGTAAAACTGCTGTGGCAAGCGGCCTGCTTCTAATAACTCCTTGCTCTCTCTTGCTTGTCAAAAAGCCACAACTTAAGTGCTTGGCGTTAGCAAGACAAATTTGCATAAATAAGTTAAAGCTTTTAATTCTGGCCGGAAGTAGAAAATAAGAAGTGACAGTAAAGATTTAAAATAAAATAAAAGTTAGTAAAACTTAGGATCCTTACATACTTCCCGCCAGAGTTAATTAGTTTAAAACTGAGGTCTAAAACGACCTTGTTGAAAACTTTTAGCTCTAGAATCTAACGCGAGGCCAATCTTTTACAAACATTTCTCACTAGAAACTAGAAATTAAAAAAAGTCGTTTTTACATTATCAACTCCATGGACAAGATTTTTCATCTGTACTGCATCTATAAACAGGAGTTTCTTAGTTGAAATCTGGTTCCTTCCAGAGATCTGGAAGGAAAAATAGTTTAATGAAATGTTACACAATCAAATGGCAAGTAACATGAATATTTATATTTCTCTTTTAACATTCTTATTTCATTCATGACGTTATTTAATTATCTCCCCGTGCTCTCTGACATGTGTTGTAAAGGAAAACACCAAACACGAGCGTGTCTATGTACAAGTGTTCAACACTACCGCCCTCAATCAAAACACTAACGTGTTAAAATTCAACATAACAAGACCTCAGAAAACACCTTATATTCATCTCTAAACCCTGAGGTACTATTCTGAAAAGTGGCTAACTCTGAAGTGTAGCGTCAGAGAGCCTAACTACATTCATTCAACCTTTAACACATATTTATAATAATTTGCTCTTTTTGCAGTCACACCAATAAGTTAAAATTTTTTGCATTACTCTAATATTTTCACTTTTAACATGTCACAGTATTTCTTAACTTTTAAGATAACAGTTCACATTGTATATAAGAACATATTAACATGCCGTTAATTTTACGCATTTTAAAACATACATTAGTAGTACATTGTTAACTTCTATTCTTTTCCAAGCAAGTGCCAATTCTTCTACATTGAAATACTACATTTCAAAAGTCTTTCACACTAAAACTTCTTTCTTGCCAGAATCTTTTAAATAAAATTTTATACAATAATTTTTACAATTTTCTTAAGGTACCTTTCTCAAAGATTATCAATGCTTTTACAATATTCAAGTATTTACACATTCCTATTATACATTAATTTTAGTTTTACTCGCGAGTAATTGAAAAACATAATACCAAAATAGGTAACAACTCATTTCTCGCCTTTTTGGCGATAAAGGTAGGCCTTACATGAGGTAAAACTTCTTGAATTCTGCCACTTCCAGTAAGAATGAAAAATTAACTTAAGGTTTCAAAGTAATATAAAGTTTTACTTATCTTTGTGATATTCAGACATCCTTTTTTCTGCCCAGTCCTGGAAAGTAGCGAAGACTACAGTCTGGTTGATCTTCCGTCTTGTGTGGGTTCGCCCTTCGGTTCCTTCCTCCATGAGCTTTCTTCTTCTTCCAGTTCGGTCACCCTTGAAGACCTTCTTTTTAGCATCTGCCTGTGGCCTCGGCCGTTTGATAGCAGCTGGTCTTGGAGGAACCGGGACAACTCTCTCTCGTTCTTGCCTGGATCTCGTTGCTGGCAGTTCAAATTTTTCTTGCTTCTTTGCATCTGCAGCTGGTCTTCCTTCATCAATTCGTCGACATTTGCTGCGTAGACTCCTATCCCATGGGTAAATCTTCCGTTTTGAAGCCGTGTTATAGTTGCTGTCATTTCTCCTGGCTCTCTTTGCATTAGTCGTACTTTTCCCTTCTTCATTCTGGGGGTGGTCGTGCCCTCTCTTTTCTGGTCGGTGGAACGGCTTCTTTGTCTTGTTACCTTCAGTTTTCCAAAGGAGGAACTTTCTTTTCAATTGCTCCTGTCTACTAATGGCTTGCCCTTGTGATTGTCGTTGTTCCACCTCTGGAGCTTGTGCCTGCCGTGCCGGATCCTGCAAAAGATCTTGAAATATTGGCATTTTATTACGATTATAAAATGGTTTTATCTGGCCAACGTTTGCGGTGCAGGTTTTACCATTCCTGGCTTTTAACACCACACCACTACAGCCTGAGTTACTTTTTCTATGACATATGGTCCTTCAAATCGTGGATAAAATTTGGCAGTTTTATCTTCTGTTGCTGAAGAAAGTGCTTAATTTTTAACACCTCATACCCTAATTTATAAGTCACTCCCCGTCGTTTCATATCGTAATAGAGCTTCTGTTTTCTTTGTGCTACTTCAGTGTTCATTTTTGCTTCTTTAATTAATTTTTCTATATCGCCCATTATAAATTCTGGGGCTCTTTGTTGAACATAAAATAATTTATCTAACGGCGTTATAATCTTTCTGCCTAAAAATAACTCAGCAGGAGTTTTGCGCGTCGTATCATGTTTTGCGGTCCTAAGGGCGAAAGCTAATTCATTGACATAGTTATCCCAGCTTTTATGAAAATTTTTAACATAACTACGGATAATTTTCACTATATTTCTATTTACCCGTTCCGCTATATTTGTTTGCGGCCGATACGGGACCATTTTTAAATGACGTATGCCCAGTTTTTGGCACGTCTTCAAATATATTACTTACAAATTGAGGACCATTATCCGATATAACTTTTAGGGGCGACCCGTATTTTAAAATATATTTATTTAAAATAGAATCAGTAACTAATTTCGCGGAGGCTCGTTTTAAGGGAACAATTTCGGTCCACTTTCTAAAATGATCAACCATAACAAGGAGATACCGACATTTATTTAACTGACTTTTTGGGAAAGGCCCCAATAAATCGATGCCAATTATTTCATTTGGAAATTCGGATTTAATGCTATTTAGAACCCCTTCCGGGAGGAAATTAATATAGTTAACTGCTTGACATGTTGGGCAGGACTGGACATACGCCCTTGTTAACTTTTGCAGCTCAGGAAAATAAACTGCTTCGCGTACGCGTTGGATAGTTTTTCGAATACCAGCATGAGAAGCTAAAGGGGAGTCGTTTAACTCCTGTAGGATATTTAATCTAAGACTAGCTGGGATAACAGGTCGAAATTCGTTGTTGAAATTCGTAGTTTTTGTATAAAATAATAGACCATCTATTAGTTCGTATTGGGCCGCCCTATTTCTTATCGCTACAATATCTTGGTGGCTAAAATTTTCAGGATCCTTTAAATAATCATAAATATTTTTAAATTCAGGATCCTAACCCAGTTCGGTTATTACAGTTTCTCGGGAATGTATCGTACATGCTGTGAGCATTGCCACCTTTACAGTATTACCTTCTTCATCTATTTTGATTCTGGATAGGGCATCTGCTACGATATTTTCCTTTCCGGGAGTGTGCTTGATTACCAGATTATAATCTTGTAACTTGAGTGCCCATCTTATTAACCTTGGGGATACGTTTTTCCCTGAGTACAATCTAGTTACCGCCGCATGATCAGAATACACTGTTATTGGCGCCCTTCCAAAATAGACTCGGAACTTTTGCACTGCTAACAGAACTGCAAGTGCCTCTCTCTCAGTCGCGGAATAATTTCTTTGTGTTTGATTTAAAGTTCTACTAAAAAATGCCACGGGCTGCTGATTTTGCGAAAGTACCGCTCCTACCGCATAATCCCAAGCATCCGCTGAAATTTCTAAATTCTCATCGTTTTCAGGAAATTTCAAAACAGGGGCTTGCGTTAATGCTTGCTTTAATTTTTCGAAAGCACTATTGGCTTCGGCTGTCCACGAGAATCTTGCCTTTTTCCTTTTTAATTTTAACAATGGTTCAGCAATAGCTGCAAAATCTTTTATAAAGGACCTATAATATGAACAAAGTCCTAGAAAAGAAGAGAGCTTCTTCGAAGTATTTGGCGGCGGATACTTTTGCACAGCGATTATTTTTGATTCGTCCGTCTCGATTCCTTTCTGAGATATTTTGTAACCTAAATATTTTAATTCAGGGGCTGCAAATTTGCACTTTTCGACATTAACTTTTAGACAGGCCTCATTTAATAATGAAAACACCTGTCTTAAATCCTGTACATGTTGGTCCAGATTATCACTAGTAATAATGATATCGTCTAAATAGATAAATGTGGTCTTTCCTAGAACAGGCCTTAGCACCATGTCCATACATCGCTGAAATGTTGCCGGTGCCCCTGAAAGGCCAAACGGCATACGCAAGAGTGCGTAAGTGCCAGACTTGGTTATAAAAGCAGTCTTAGGCACATCTTCCGGTTTAATCCCTATTTGAAAATAACCAGTCGTTAAGTCTAACGTAGTCATATATTTTGTAAAAGTTATGTTTCTTAAAATTTCTTCAATAATAGATAACGGATATACCGGATATTTAGTCATGGAGTTTAATTTACGATAGTCAATTGAAAAACGCCACCTTTTCGGATGTGTTACCGGATAGTCATTTTTTTTCTTACATAACACAACCGGGCTAGCATAACTACTTGAGATGGGCGTTATGATCTTTTTATGTAACATATCTAGAATGTGCCACTCTATAATTTTTTCTTTATTCTTATCATACCGATATGGTTTTTGGCGACTTGGCAGTGAATCTCCGGTGTCGATACTATGGTTAGTAACTTGAGTAAATCCGGGAATATCACTAAATAACGAAGCAAATTCACTTACCACTTGTCGAATTTTTTGTTGCTCTCCCTTAGGCAGGTGGTCGAGGTTTAATGTGGGTGGTTCTCCTTTTTCTTCCCGAACTGGTTGCATGGTCAGCTTAAGGGACGCTTTGTTGAAATCCAGCGTTGCTTTTGCCTCTGAAAGAAAATCTATCTCTAAAATGACATGTGCTTTTAAATTTTTAACGATAAAAAACATGATCGTTTTTTGCTCGTCCTTGATACGTATATAAAATGGTATTTTACCTATGCATTTGCATCTTTCTCCCTGCGCAGCTAACACTGTCGTATTATCCGAATTATATATGCGGTATCTACGGAAATACTTCTTAAAAAAATCTTCTGCCACACAGGAACACTGCGCGCCTGGATCCAGGAGTGCGATGGCTGGGATGTTGTTCACCAAAACTTCAATCTTTGGAAGAGTCAAATTTTTCACAATAACTGTATTTAACTTGAAGGAAGAGGGGTTTTCTTGGCCTTCGGATTTCCGCTGTACGATGTACCCAAATCCTTCCAGGGCGGCAGCTGGCATTTCTGGATTCTGAGCCGCTTCTGCAGGCACCACAGGTTCTTCTTGAAACTCGGCCACGGTTATTCTTCTTCGTCGGGCGCCACTATCAGGACTTGTATTCCTCTTTACTTGCTTTGGAAACATGAACTGTCCTGACTCGGAACAGGGAGCTTACTCAAGCTGTGTTCAATAAATTGTGAAATAGACAATACACACAGGAAGGGTATACGAAACCCTTTATTTTTCTATCGTTACAGAGATTTCAGGACTTCGGAAAACAGAGACCAACCACTGGTGGTCTGAACGTAAGAATATAAAAATATTAACTAAAACTCTAACTAAACTAACTTTGGATTAATATACAAGTGCCTACTTTAAGATTGGCCGTTATTTAACAAAAAATCCGTATGTAGTACAGAGAACTGCTAAAACTACGATACTTTACTACTTTAAGATTGGCCGTTATTTAACAAAAAATCCGTATGTAGTACAGAGAACTGCTAAAAATACGATACTTTTGAATTTATCAAGAGGACTAAACCTCTGCCTTGAAGGCAACCAGCAACCGAGTAAAACTACTATGGCAAGCGGCCTGCTTCTAATAACTCCTTCCTCTCTCTTGCTTGGCAAAAAACCACAACTTAAGTACTTGGCGTTAGCAAGACAAATTTGCATAAATAAGTTAAAGCTTTTAATTCTGGCCGGAAGTAGAAAATAAGAAGTGATAGTAAAGATTTAAAATAAAATAAACGTTAGTAAAACTTAGGATCCTTACAAACTGATTACATGGTAGAAGGATAGATATTGAAGCAAGAAAAATTATTATCACTTCAGCTTTAAATTTTATCTGCCAATCACTAATATACATATACTTATCTCAGATTGCAACGCTTCATTTTAATTGAATAAATTGCTATGATGTATGCCGCTGTTTATCGATGTTCTCTATTCTTTATGTCAGTCACATCTTAATAGGAATAGGATCAAGGTCCAACAACAGAACTAATAGTTTTAACACAAGAATCATTTGAAGATAAAAAATGTTTGAAATAAACATAATTCCCTTAAAAAAGCTTTGTTTTTCAGAATTTTATGTTCATCCGCGTGCAATTTTTATTTTTAAAACTCGAAGTTCAATCTATTATTATGCCAGCCTCATGTATTCATATCTTCCGAAATTTTACCCTTACATTTTCAGTTTACTTTATTACTTCCTAATATTAAAATTTTTTCTCAGGAAAGGAAATTAAGAAAAGAGTACAAAAGGGAAAAAAATTTCTTTCAATCTTAGTCGTGATTAACTTATTTCTTGCAAAGTAAATTTTCATCTGTCGTTGAAAATTTAGATATTTATAAGTTTGTCAAAATTTACATTAAAAACCTTTACAATTTTTGTATTTTCAACTGATATCACTATAGTTACAGAATTTTACAGTAGTTACTATTAGATCTAATAACATACTTTTCAGTCATTAGAGTTAGCTCATCACTATGTAACATACCTGACTGGAGCATTGTTACATTAAAGGAATAACTTCAAAGTGTGCTGTTCCAAAGTCGAGTAATGTCATTTATTCACGAAAGAATTTATGCTTTAAAATTTACGTCACTTTTGCTTTGTGTCTTATAATTTAATACAAATTTTTTTCTGAATTTCTAGAAATGATTAGGTATTTTATTTTGAAGCAACAGAGTAATCAAATTATAACCAAACAAAGAGGCCGTCTGAATACTTCCAAAAGAGGAGATCTTCGTTTATTCTTTGGCAACACCGAACCAGCGATCAAATAGCCGCCTGAAGTCTCGCAGCATCAGCATAGCTCCCATTAATCATTAATTAAACTTTTTACATTTAATTTTCATTTTCTGCAATTTAAGCAGTTTTTTGCTATTTTTAATAAAATTTATGTCTGTTATACATTTGAGCAAAGTATAAATAAATGGATAAATTTGAATATATATTTTTATTAAACTTTCAGTCATAAAGTTACTTTGCAATTGCCCTAATTTAATTAACTTCGAAGCCGGTGGCCGAGAAGGAAATTTTGCTACCTAAAATGTGGGAAGAAGTGTAAAAATGTTGTGTAACCCTGATATAAAGGATACTTATTTTATCACCGATGGAAATCTAATTTCTATTATTGAAATTTAGTGTCTTTAAAAATACAGTTTCTGTAATAAAATAAGATATAAGAATCTATTTTCATGAAATAAATGCATAATAACGTTATTAAATTATTCGTTAATTTCATTTAACGAAGATTTACTATCTACTACAAAAACAAATTTGCTAGAATTAATAAAATGCTCTGTTCCGACAACATATGGATATTTTCAGTAATTTTATTATTTTCATTAATTTTTATTTTTGCCACTTAGATACAGCAGAACTTTATAATGCTATCCCCTTTCAATATGAAGTCAATATGAAGTGTAAGCCGACACTCCCTTCATTGATATTTAATGAGAAATATTCTGCTAATTAGTATTTTAAAAATTAAACAGCCAGCTTGGAAGATTTAAAAATTAGTCTGACTCCCAAACTAATCTGTGTTTTATAAAGACTACAGTTAAGCAGAATACTTCAGTTCTGTTCCATTGTTTGGTATAATTAACAATTTCGAAATGAATTATATAAATGGAGTTCCAGCTATTGTCTCATTTGAACAGGTCTTGTTAATAAAAAAACAAAATATTTGAAGACCGAATCGATGATTTTAAACTATGGCAAAAAATATTCAAATGAAAAGTATGTAATGTATGTTCTTAAATACTGGAAGTAAATATTTAACCTTTTTCTTCTTTAAGAAAACAGTGTTGGATGAGTACTTGCGCAATTAATCGCAAGCAGTGCGATAGAAATTTTAGTCAACAATAATGATAAATCATTCTCTCTTTCCCATCCAAAAATAAGATATAAGAAGTGCGTAATCGAGACAGAGAAATCGAAGATTGGAATCGTATACAGGACATCAAACTTTACTTTACTATATTTCTTAAATATGACTTCGTTAACACAGGAACACAGAATTATACCATTGGTAAGCATAGGTAACAAATACCAGACAGAAACTGCTGTGAGCTGTGGGTTCGTTCGTTAATAACTTCGCAAAATAAGGGAAAGACAGAAACTGCTGTGAGCTGTGGGTTCGTTCGTTAATAACTTCGCAAAATAAGGGAAAGGGAAAAAACTGACAATTTGTTGCAAAAATAAATTGCATGCGACAAAATGAAGAACTATATTTAGAACAAATAGATAAGGAAAATTCTCCTTAACACACGAGAAATATCTTAGATTATCGATATCAGTCACAAAGTAAACCTTTAAACGCAATTTACGATCCGCTTAGCTGACTCTTTGAACTTCATTTTGAAGTAACTCAGAAACCTACTGAACTAGATATTGGAATCCCATTTATATAGCGTTGCAATCCTGCCGGAAGTATCGAGGGAAATTGAAGCTATATGCGTTTTCCATAAACTCCAAAAAATCTTTAAGTTGTATAAAAATTGCCAAATGTATCCAATTTAGCTACAAAAATTGCTGTGAAGGCCAGTCAAGAGAATTTCTAAATGAACTAACTATTTTCAGAAACCTTATTCAATTCTTAATCATAAGATCTATAATTTTATACAAAAAACAAATACCTTCAATTAAAACACGTGGCTACATATTCAATTACACAAAAGTACATTCTCAATTATTGTATAAAACGCAAGAATTAAACAAATAAATAGATAAAAAATTGCTTTAAATAACGAAATTACACAATAATACAATCAAATGAACTCAGAATATTTACAGAAATTTACAATAAAGTAAACACTGTCATTAAATTTTGTTTATCAGTCACAGAAAGGACTAAATTTAAAAGAATGTGCTTTGTTTGACATAGCATAACACAGTTTGTGAAACGTATATTCATCTATTAATAATTTAATAAAAATTAATTATATATGTAAGTGTTTCGGCCAGCCTTTGTAGCATATCATATTTTTTTTCTGTGCTCATTAATCGCGTACAGTGGGATTGTATTCAGCATGAATTGTAAGGGAATGAACAATCATGAAGGTAAACTATGCGATTTTGTGTCATTAGAACATCCGAATACGTGCATTAGCGATGGAATTTTAAAATCGCTGCTAAAAAAAAAAAAAAAAAAAAAAAAAGAAGACAACACCTTCAGCTTTCAAATTTATTTCTTCTTACGAAATTACAGTTCTGTCAGGTCATCTTTGTAATAGAGATTTAAAGTTGGAATAAAGTCTTCTTTTTGAAGTCTGAGGCTATTCAGTTGATAGTCCTTGTCTGGAATACCATTCATTTCCAAATTCTGAGCCATGTCTAGTTCTTGTCCATGGTATTTCCAGGTGTAACTTTTAGCATGGCTATTGAATTTCAAGTACCTCTGCAAAATATCTTCTATAGTTTCTTCGCTGCACACCTGATGTAAAAGTGAATGACAAAAGTAATGAAAAAAATATAAATAATAAAATTCACGATTTTAAACATGCGGCAGAAAGTATTACTATTACTGGGAAATCTTAGAAATTTTTTCCTGTTAATTTTAATAAAACTTGGAATATACACTAATTTATATAAGAAGGATTTAATTATAGCATTCATAATTGCATTTTATTTCTGATATGCTTAGTTAAAACTTATTTTGTGCCATTACTTTTCATTATATGAAAGAAACATTTATTGTGTTGTTATCTAATCAAGCATATTCTGTCAAACTTTAAATTAAATGATCAAATTCCAGTAATCTTGCACTATTTACAGGCAATTAGAGCTTTTCAAAATTCAGAATATAATACATTTTAAAACATGAAAAATTATGACAGAAAACATCAGATCAATTATATTAACTGGAATATAATTTTATGCATATTAGTTTGCCTTCTTTTTTTGCAAGATGACATTAAAATAAAATTACGGTATCTGAATAAAACTGGAAATGTGAACTTGTTCCTACTTTTTCAAGAATTTCACTTTAGTATACAGTAGGTGTAATAATTATTATACTGCAGTTTTGCAATTAATGAAAAGTTTAATATTCAGTAATATCCGATGAAGGATGCATACGTAGCTTAACTGGCGTACTCTTTTATACAGGTAAAGGGGAGATTTGGATTTCTTTCTCCAAGGAGATACGCAATTGCCTTATTACGCGCACTTCTCATTTTTAACATAAATTGACTTCCTGCTCCTTCAGGAAAAGCGAAAATGTTCTACTGCTGAAACATCTACAGTCCCATTTATTATCCAATAGCGTGGTCATTACTTCGGTGAAATGCAGCCTCTGTCTTCGTCATTTTTTCTATATACAGTCACATTCTGGTAGCTTGTTATTGACAAGGGCTTGGTTTTCTTTCTGCAGTTAAAACTCTGGAATTTTAGCATCATCAAAAGTGTCTCCTCTTCTTACGTAAACTGTAACGTTTGAGTTGTTAAGAATCAATTCTAAACACTACTATAAGAAACTTTCGAAGAAATTATCATAAACTCTATAAGACAAAAGAACAATTCCTGGAAACCATACTGGAGCATGATAAACATAGCAAAGTATGAACACTATGTAACAGATGATGCAATGTATGCAAATGTATGTATGCAAATGAGTGTTAAACAGCGATACACAAAATTTTATTAATTATAATTACCCTGAATTAAATTCTTTTATGGATTTTGATATAAAATGCTATTCAAATGAAATAGGACGTAATGTAGGCTAGAACATTCTTTTACCTAACGTAGATCACACTTATAATTCATCTTATCATATACACACAAATGTTTAGAGCAGATGCGCCCTGAAATATCTAATGTTTATGAAACTTGATAAAAGAATATGACAAGAATTAAAATTAATATATTGGTAATATTAGACGTACCAAGCAAATTTAAAAGAAGGTAGTACTTTTTCAATTAAATTATATATCTAAATTTTGACTATAATACATCTATTAATATCCCTTTGCTGTCCTATAACTGAAAACATAATTAAAAATAAGCTCTGTGAAATCTAAGAAATTGTTTCCTGTCAATTTTAATGATACTTGAAATATACTGTTGAATAATGTTGACTTAGTAAACACACTGTTGACGATTAAAATTGGTACACTGTGAAGGAAAGTAAGGAGTAAAATCATATTTATTTTACAAATACTTTCAAATGAGAAGATGATGTAATTATAGTTTCAGGTAATTTTAAGGCACTGAACATGCAGAAATCAATACATTAGCATCCGCTCTGGCAACAGTAACAGCTGTTATACGGCTGGGCATGGAGCTAAACAGACTTAGGATGGCAATTGCAGCTATAACAGTCCATGAGGTTTTAATTCTATTCCAAAGTTCATCTGTCATAATAATAAGTAGTGGTTGTTGTGGTGCCAGTCTTTCTGCAACCACTGATCAGACATTTTCAATCGGTGAGAAATGTAAAAAACGTATCTGCCAAGACAGCAGAAAAACATCTTTGGTATACTGAAGGGAAAGGGCCTGCAACAAGAGCCGAGGAAAAACTGAGGCCTGAATAACTCGAACAGGCGCCGAATTAGTTATGAAAATTTAGAAATTCACTTTTCAGAAAGAAATTACAAATTATTTTCTAACATTAAAATTTATTTTTTGAACTAATGTATTGAAACTAATTTGCGCTTGTTTATACTAACGTATTGGGCTGCATAGTTTAAATTTTCCTAGAAAGCATCATACTGTTCACATCAGTATTCTGTACTATCTCCCTTTTAATTTGAACTATAGGAGTTATGCTCTTAGTTTGTCATAACAATATAAGTCCGATAATTGAATATGGAAGGCGATGCATTGCCAACAGTTTCTGGGACTTATCACATAAAGCTGCTTAAATGCTTGGAATAACATGAGAAGTCTAAATAAAGATGTATAAAAATAATATATCATATTTTCAATATTTTATTCCCCTCTTTTTTGTGAGTGTGTGTGTGTAAAATGTATCATAGAATATGGAAATCATACGAGGTTTCTTCTTGTATTCATATTTAACTTGAGCAGAGCTGTACAGCTAGTTTCCCTTGCAGTTGTTTCAAGAGCAGTTACATATGTTTCTGGACATATTAACTGAATAGGCATAGTATTCAGTTTCATTCACTGAAAAGACTGGAATGGAAACTTATAAAGAAATGCAATATTTTTTTCTCTCTCTCTCTACTTTTTAAGTTGTTCTATTTGTTTATAATAGAACCATAAAATGAATTGTTTTATATAAGTACCAAACAAATAAAAAAACTATAACTTTGAATTTTTTATGAAAGCTTTAAAATAAAACATTCAGTCTACTTCTAATATAATTAATACTGATGTAAAAGAACATGTTTTTAAAAGATTAGAATAAAGCATGAAGAAAATATGAGATTAGTGAAGAAAAAGCATGAAGCGACATTAAATCTTAATAACTTTAAAATAGTTGCTTATATTGTAGGGATTTTATGAGAACAATAAGTTATAAAATTTTATCTGAAAATCCCTTTATTTGTCATTTTAAAATAGAGTTAGCTGGCATATGGTATTCTGGTCAAGTTCAAATAAGTTTTTACGGTAAAAATTCGTTCGAGATATGTTTGTTTTAAAGACTACTACTTTAATCAATCGATTACAGTAAAACATGCAAGGCTATTTTCTTTAGAAGGGATGCTTTCCTAGAAAATATATCAAAGGGACTGTCTCGTATAGAAGTTACACATGGGAAATTTTCAAATTTTGCCATCCCGTTTGTCAGGAACCGCACAGGGACTAGTTATGAGCGTTACACGCTCGGACATTTGCGAGCACGAATTTTAGCGAATAAAACCACAAGCAATTTCAAAATTGAATGAGGATTCCAAATATTACGTCTCAAAATGTTACCAATCCCTATATTGCAATCTAAATATTCGTAAATGTTTTAAAGAAAGTCTCCAAACCGTTAGACTGGTCATTGTGCACCTGACAACAAAATGTTCTGCAAACAAAATTGCAGTGACCTCCCGATCTTACCCATGCTTTGGGGAGCACTTTTACGGAGAACTCGGTAAAAGTACTCAGGTAGATCGAAAGGTTTTCGGTCTTAAAGACTATTAAAAGAAATATAAAAAATTTAGCATTTTATTTTTCAGTATGATGTTCCTGTGCTGCGATAGAGTTTTCACGTCTTTTAATGAGCAGCTCTTTGCCTCTGAAAACGTTGACTTCAAAACGTTCCATAGCTGTTCTTTTAATGCCATCATCATTAAATCATGAAGGTCTTAGTATTGTTTAGAGAAAACTAATAATCACAAGATGCTAAATCTGGGCTGTAAGGAGAAGTCAAGCTCCTTAAGCCCACATTGCTTTTCAATAGTTTTGACACGTTTTGAACTTATGAAAGATGTCAGGGTAATGGACTGACTAACTGACCCATCTTGCAGAAACTTTGCTCATGTGAAGTGTTCAATCGAAATACGGAAAACATTTTTAGATAGATTCAATCTTGCTACTGTCTCGCCGACTTTTAATCTCCTATTAGTCAATATTTCATTCAAGATACGCACAATATTTTCTGATGTCAATGCTACCAATGCCTTCGCAAAATCATCTTCTACGGATTTTCGAATTAAAGTTAATTTTTTTCCCATTCTATCATTGTAGAATAGGAAGGAGAAGAATGATGTACACAGTACACATGATCTAAATGTTTTTTCATTTTTTTGGTCTTTTCTTTGTTTTAGTTCTAATCAAAAACTTAATCCCAGAAGCGTTTTAAGATAAATTAGCGCATAATGTTTTTTAGATTGGACATACGTATATAGGAGCGCGCATTTACATCTTTTTCTCAGGTGAAAAAATATGTAGGCAATGTTCTGTCGCCCTATCTGTTGAAAGAAGTGGTGAAGAAATCTGTGAAAATATAGCATAGCAATGGACATTGAAATTCAGTAATGTAATAATTATTCTCTATGAATATAATATTAAACTTATTTAGGTCAAGAGCCAGTCAACTCAGCGGCTTTATGGCTTTCAGTAATGTAACGGTGGCTAATCAAGTGGCCAGACGTGAGGACTAAAAGTAATTGGATATGCACCCAGTGACCCCTCATACCACTAGTTCAGGTTTGCGGATGATATGACGACGAAGAGTTCATGTGATGCTAAACAAGAAAAAATGGATTTCATCATAAAAGACAATGTCATTAAAATTGCTACACATCAGCATCCATGTGTGCCGTTCAATGTAACAGCCACTAAGTTATTTGCTGTAGCGTTAAGGAAACCAGAGAAATGACTGTCTTGCTAATAATCTTTGAGGTTGTGGACATCATCCAGCCGTTCATTCGGATATGTGGTGCTGTGCAACATACCTAATGTCTAGCCCAGGATGCGTGATATGGTTGTACGATCCCTAACAGCAATGCGGTTAATACGCATATTGTATCTGGTACTAGGGAGTAAGGACAGTCAAAATCCTCTACGCTGCCCTGTGTAGCCCTCCTGGGCTCGTCAACTGAAAATTCTCATAACAGTCATTGGATCTCACCTAACGCAAGCAGCTTTTCTGCGGTACGATAAGCTACAGTTCGGGTAGGCTACAATTACACCGCATCGAAATCTGGGATGTTGCTGATATAAGCTCCGTCATCTTATATGAGTCATAACACAGCACGTTTCAATTCCAAGCGTCTGAAAAGGATTTCGGAAATCTTTCCTACATAAAATATAAATCTGAACTTTTCTTCATGTATCCATTTGTCGTGTAACAAGTAACCAGAGCGGTAAAGTAGCTGACCACTGGTAGTTCGACCTGAGGTCGATACCAGACGAATGGACTGGCTTCATGGGTGTTTTTGTGGTTTCACCCATGAGTGACGTGCCTATGAGCCAGTTTCTTTGAAGAACAACTCCATAAAGGCATCCCTTCCTTTAGTCCTCGAGCGCTTTTCCGTAACAAAATAAACCAAAACAAAACAAAAGATAAGTAACCTAGAACTGTTTTGGCGTAATAAATATATTTTACTGTTACTCGATAAATAATGATGATACAAACGATGCTGAGCAAGATCGTTGAAAATCTCAAATAATATTCTTAAGCAAGGTCTAAGGTAAAACTATTCATTTCTGAAATAATTTTTTAAGTTATGCATCGAATCTTATGTAGAATGGGTATTATTAAACAGATTCTGCTCAGGGTTGTCTAAGTCTATTCTATTTCTCAAATCTAAATAAAGCTTGCTTGAAAATTAAAATTGTAATAAAGCGATTTCTGAAAGAAAATGATACTGAAATTAGAGGAAACAAATTTTTGAAAGAAAAATAGTTCAAATTTTTGCCACTAAAGGCAAATTTGGTGTTTCAAAGACTACAACAATTAAACAGAGAGTCAAATCTTCATTAGAATAATAAAATTTAATTTATAAAGTTAGAGCTCAGCATGGACATCATATATTGACAATTATATATTGTTAACGAAATCAACAATAGTATAAACATTTCAAGAAAAAATTCAAACAAAGAATCTTTCATATGCACGAACTTTCATGAATCTCCAGATCTAGAAGATAGAGGAATTTAAACGTAGAGCACTGAGGGGATAAATATCTGTAAAGCCTATGAAAATGCATGATCAATGACAAATTTGGCATGGATAAAACATTTTCCCGCAAGCCAGTAGGAGTAGCAGTGAGTTGTTAATGTCAAAATTCTCATTTTGTATAATGCAGAAAATAGGCTCTGTGAAGAAAATGTAATTAATATGTTTTTGTAAGTGTGTAATTCCCAGGACCTCAAAGTGACTGTGACAAAGAAAACGAAAACTGGAATGAAACTCGTAATGACTCTGCACCATACTGCAGCACAATCAGAAAGTAAAGGCTGTTACTGAACCTTATCAGGACGTGAAAACCCTATGCTCGGCAAGTCTGAATTTTGAACTTTTCCTGGAAGGGAAAATTTGTCTCTTCTGTACGAAATATATTCGAAGACCTATGTCATCTATTTCCATTCCTGCTAAAATAAAAAAGCATAACATTAAAAGCTTAGGTGGATCTTGCAAGCTCACTTATTTCACTATTTTGATTTTGTTTAACTATTTGTTTGTTTAACTACTTGTTTAACTATTTATTTGTTTAACTACTTGTTTCACTATTTGTTTGTTACTACCGTTTTAAAATTAACTACAAAACTGTAAGTCACATGCATGAAAGAATGAATGCCTGCACGTTTACTGAAGGATTTATAGCATGTGCAATTATTTTAGCAATAGCAACAGCTACTTCATTAAATAGGGCTGTCGCAGTTGAGCTTCTTTCTTTTTCTCGAGAAAAAACTCTCTAGTCGTCTTTTCCAAACAGCCTGTTATGGTAGTTAATCAAGCTGTGTGATTAACAAGGTGCAATCAAAATTAAGTAAGGAAATTGTGATACGCATGCTAACGGCATTCTTACAATTGAATGAATCATCCAGCTTTCATTAGTAACGTAGAGTCATTTATCTGCTCTGGATACTTTAGACAGCTGGAAACTGTTACATAAGTTGTTGAAATTTTCTTGGTTACAGTTTTTCAAAGGGATGTGCAGCTAAATAGAAACGCTTAGGTAACCATCTGAAATGGAATTACCTATTGGACACGAAGGCGTGGTCTCTTGCTGACAGAGTTGGGAAATTAAGCTTCCGATTTTGAAAATGCAGTACAAATTTCTCGCCATGCGATTTCTTCATCTTTGGGCTTTTGAAAACTCTTGAAAAGACGTTAGTTCCAAAATACACTTTTGCTAACTAAAAAAATTTTAACTTACTTCAAGATCTACTGTTTTCATTATCAATATATTCCTTATTCTGATGATGCGAGATTTGCGAGTGAGAGAACCAATTACATATTTTTCATCTTTCCACCAAGGTAATTTTTCCTTGAATTCTGGCTTTTTGTATGGGATCACCATTGATCCTTTATACCTAGGGTCAAATTTTTGCTTTCTAACTCTTTCCATCACAGCTTTCGCCATTTTCTCGTCTTCTTCCTTTATATTGAAGTAGATTTTCTCCGTGTGTTCTTGGGAAGGAGCATCAGGAAATGAACGAAAAGGCAGAAAATTATCAATTTTATTGGTATTTGGATCCATGTGATATTTTACCTGAAGTATAAAACGATAAATATAATTATTATTTAAAAGCAATAATAAGTTCGTTGAAGCTATAATGATTAAAATAATTGCTGAACAAAGAGATGAAGAACATCAATTTCAATATTAAAACATTAGTATAATCAATATTCTTATTAGTTATTAAAAAATAATTTTCCATATTTCGAAATCATTTTGTAACATTCATTCTTTATTTCGTATGCTTTTATGTGATGCTTTCATTTACGCGAAAAGGGTACTTTCCTCAAAATGTTAAGATTAGAATTATCTGTGTCATAAACCAGTTCGCGAAAAAGGTGATTTCGAATATTTTCATGCTTATGATAGTTCTTTTTATTACACTAGTGCTAAGAAACAATTGGGCTGGGTATTTGGCTATATCAAAGTAGACGAGGGCTGTCTGCCCAAGAGCAGGGATGCTCTCGTGGAAGATTCCCTATGGAAGGTTGGTTCGTTGGCCCACCAGCGGCCGAGCGGTAAAAGCCGCTGAACACTGGTAGTTCGTTCCGGGGTTCGAGTCCCGGCGAACGGGCTGGCTGCATGGGCGTTTTCGTGGTATTCCCCATGTGTAACGTGGATACGAGCCAGTTTCCCTTAAAAAGACCTCCACGGGGCATCCCTCCCTTTCCGTGTAGTGCCTAAGGACGGAGCACGTAATAAATAATAAAAAAGGTTGGTTCGTATTCACGTTACACATGGGGTAAACTACGAAAACCAACCATGCAGCTAGTCCGTTTTCCTGAGCCTGAACCTGGATAAAACATATAAAACTATCTTATCAATATGTGAGGCCTAGTGATGTAACTATTTAATCCTTCAAAGAAAATTAAATTAAAGATAAATGGTTGCTAGAGAATATTGTTATATTTTAACCACTTCACCGTTTTCCTCGAGTCAGATTCGATTTGAAAATTGTCGTCAGTGTTTTAAATGTAGCCTGATGGATCGTTACCCCCCCCCGAGAAACACTTGTCACATCGTGTTTTTCTATACTCTCAGAATGCAGGGAAAATAAAAAGAGGTGATTGATGGCTTAATCGGTTACGCTTTCTGCACAGAGAAGTTGTAGCAGGATGACCCAAAGAAGTTCACTTACAAAGAACGAAAAATAGGAAATGCACTTCTTTCCTCTTTTCAACTGGTATTGCAACAGAGCTACTGCTAATTTGAAGGCGTTCCTTTAGGAGATCGTCTTTGTTAATTTTCAGAAAAGAGAGTATGGAACACAAAAGAAATTTTTGTCCTGGATAGGGAGACAAGTAGACGATTTTCTAAATGGAATCTTGACAACTGATGAAAAGGGGGCAGAAACATTTCTAAGACAAATTTCTAAGCCAAAAACTTTATCTTTGGAGGGGGAAAAAGTAAGTGTTTGAGTTTTGCAAGATGGTGAAATGGTTAAAACAGGTTTTCACCTAAATTATGGCTAAATTGTGTTCAAGGCTGATGCTAAATGTAAAATATTGCTAGCAGTTTTTGCTCTTATAAATTCCAATATTCATGCAAAAAATCTGTGCAGTGTTACGTAGAACAAGGGGAGAACTACGCGGCTGAGACACACACTAACACAAGATTACACTTATTGACGGCAGGTTACAGGTTAAGGAGGACGGGGACGCCTGGTGTCTAACATAGGTAAACAGTCGTATGTCCCACGCCCTTCCCTATCTAGCGTCAACAACTCCCTGGAGCCCCAAGAGGCTGCATCGGGAGTTTATTGAGATATGAAAAAGGCTGTACATGGCCAAACAAGGGCGCTCGTGTTTTGCTTTACAGATTTGAAGAGACTTTGAGTGAACAGATATGGCAAGGAAACAAAAATGCTGCAAAATATTAAAAAAGCGAGAACATTAAAAAAAAGCAAGAATTAAAACATATAAAAATATATAATAAAGGATGCGTTGAGCTAAGCTGCTAGGATAATGACCTCGATTGGCATGCGGTGCGGAGTATGTTTAGCTCTGTGCTAGAAGTTCGTAGGGCATGGGTTACACAAGCTTTTGCACGCAAGGTTGTTCACGGCTGCGTAGTTCACATAGGTAAACAGTTTGCACATGTGTATAATTTGAGCATATAATTCGTTGTTTGTTCGCGTTGTTCATAATTTGCACACAGTTTACAGTTGCTTGATATCTCTGTTTGAGAACGTGCACTTATATGCTCGCAGTTCAGAGATCGACGGAGGAAACAGGAGAGTGCAGCTGGCTGCGGTTGTAGTGATGCAGCTGGCGGCGATTGTAATACAGAAAGGGTGCATATTTACACACTCTGCAGTTTCGCATTTTGCGCATTTTCACAGTTCGTGGTTTCAGTAAACACAGATCGTAGTTTGCACAGTAGCGCACACTTTGCAGTAACACAGTTCACATAGTTACAGTATAACAGTTTGTAATAGTGACAGTGGAGTGCAGGCATTGCATCCTATGACAAGTGTATGGGGTTTCATCGAATTTAAAATGCAGTCGATGATCTTTGGTTGCTCATGTAAATGGTGTGGGGGGGGGCTGTTACTGAGAAGCAGGCGAGGGTTTAGTATGGCTGCCTCACATCTTGGCCCATGGAAGTTAATGCGTCGATGGTTTTTCAGATTTGTGTTAATGTTTGCTTAGTGCTGATTTGTTGACGGCACAACATAGAATACCGAACTCATAATTAACAATTTTTACTTATACATACGCTTACTCAGCTTCGAATCATATGGACGCCAAATAGCACCGGATTTGGCGTGATCATAAAATAAACATCGTTAACATACTGGGGCCCGATGGCCTTTTAGGACATCAAATATTATAGCATTACATGAAATAAAATCTACATACTTATGTAGTTTTACAAATCACCAAATATAACACTTATACAAACTCAGCATAGTGAATGACCGTTCTAAACTACAAAACAAAACAAAATGTAATAAAGAAATGAAATAATATATATACAGTTCAGTTCTCAGCCATTAGCTTGTACCAGTTTGTGTATTGGTCTAATTAGTTCACGACTGGCAGTTTTTAATTTGACAACTCGAATCTTTTCATTACTGAAGGGATAAACTTGTATAATTCGATTCATTCTTCACTTCAAGGGAGGCAGGTTGTCCTCCTTAATCAACAGTAAATCTCCAATTTTCATGTTAGTCATGGGTTTCCTCCATTTATTTATCAATTGTAACTGCGTTAAATATTCCTTAGATAATTTTTTCCAAAAGAATTGCGAAAGCTCTGTCACCAGCTTCCATCGCTCACGCATGGTCATTTTTTAATCTATAACATTAGGTTCAGGAATTCGCTTTATTTCAGTACCAATGATGAAATGTACTGAGGTGAGGGCGGATAGATCATCAGGATCGTCGGATGCTGGAAGGAGGTGTCGTGATTTCATCACTGCCTCTATTTCGGTAAGATATGTATTGACCTCCTCGATGGTTAATATCTGTGAGCCAATCACTCTTTTCATATGGAATTTCATGGTTTTTACTATAGCTTCCCAGAGGCCCCCGAAATGAGGGGCGGAAGGAGCATTAAGTTTCCACTCAACATTTTCATCTGCTAGGAAACGCCCAACGGCTTTTTTTTAAGTCCACATTTTTAATTCATTTCGTGCACCAACATACTTTGATCCACAGTCACTATAAATTATTTGTGGCATTCCTCTATGTACCACAAACCGTTTTAGAGCACCAGTAAACCCATTGGAACTCAAGTCACTGACAGCTTCCAGATGAACAGTTTTCGTGATAAAGCACACAAACACACATGCATATATCTTTATTGGTCGTATTCCCTCTGTCACGTCTATGACAAATTTGAAATGGGCCGACAAAATCGGTTCCGGTCCGTGAAAATGGTCTCCCTACTTTTACTCTAGATGCAGGAAGGTTCCCCGCGATGACAAATGCAAATTATACAGTTTCTTATAATTTTACGAATTACTGATCGTGTTCCAACAATCCAACAATTCTGACGAAGGGCAGAATGCGCCAACTGGAAACCTGAGTGAAGATACTTTAAATGATAATGATTTATAAGTTGGTTACGTGATTGCTTTTTGGTAGAATAATTGGAGATTTAGCTTCTGGCAAATTTGCATTTTTTAATCTTCTCGCAACTCTCACAAGTCCGTCTTCATCTAAAAACGGACTTAACTGATATAACTTATATAAGATATTCAAGGAATTATAGCTTTTTAACTTAGCAATTTCATCACGAAATTTAGAACTGCCTTAATTATAATTTTGTGAGCCTGATTATGTTCTCTTACTTCTAGGTAGGGATCCAGAATTTTAGATTTCCTGGCATTACCAATAAACCTCAAACACCAAGCTATAACCCTAAACATCGATTCCACGAAGAAAATTTATTCCACAATTCTCAACTAAGCGTAACCTCACCACCATTTTCTTAACTATAATCCCCTTTTCCTCTTTTTCCGCCATAGCCTTATCTAACTGATGTCCCTTCAACTATATAGGCCAACATTCCTTACTTTTAGTTAACCAATAAAGTCAGTAAGAACACTTTTCACTCGTAATCAAACCTCCAACTGATATACCTCTTGTCACCAAATCTGCAGGAATATCTTCACATAGATCTGTTTTTTCCTCAACTTCCAAAACACGGTTAGCGACAAACTGTTTCCAAAATCTGGCACTTCCCTTAACCCAATATAAAGTTATTTCCGAGTCAGTCCAATATACTTGGCTAGTGATCAAATCTCCAAAAAAGACTGAAAATATACTTTCCAACTCGACCACCAATAAAAACTGCCATTAATTCTAAACGAGACAATGTAATTTTCTTCAGAGGAGCAATTTATTTTTTAACATTACAGATGGCACCTTTATATTACAGGAATTATGCTTATAACGAAAATAAACAACGGCTCCATACGCATTTGTGTACAATATTTTGTACTAGATTTCCCCGCATAATAGTCGCACCAATACTTTCACAATGAATAAATTGTCAAAAAATGTGTGACTATTACGCGATTAAATACTGTAGTACGTCAGTTAAAAGGGGCTATCACATCTAGCGACGCTCGCGGCTAGGCGGGATGTTTCCGAGAAGCGAGATTCTTCTAGCACTGGTTTAAACGGGAGGTTTCCAAGAAATGTTTCATTTGGCCGAGGAAGGAGTGTCTCGGCTATGAGGAACATTTTGAAACTTTTCCGAAACTGTTTCGTTCGCGGCTGTGTTCCGCATAGAGATCAACCAATCAGGCGAAAGTTCTGCTTCTGAAGGATCACTGGTAATTTTCAATATGCCGATGGCTGCAACTGTGAGAACCTGAAGCGTGGAAATAGAAGCCGATTTAATTGAAGAAATACGTAAAAAGCCGTATACATATATATATATATTGTTGCGTTCTTTCTTACTTCTGACACCAGTTGTTACGTTATTTTCTTCCTTCACGTTCGTTCGGGGTTTGTAGATTTGGAGTGAATTACGACGACACTTGATGAAGCATCGAAACACACTTTATTGGCCAGTATTGTCAAGACAGCTCCAAAAACACGTTTTTACAGTTGTCGAAGATCTACTATAAACACGCTGACACGATCAGCGACACAGCCTTCAGGTTATCAGGCTATCACGATGGAGACAGCTTCACTGCAAAGCACCAGAGTACAGCTCCCGACTCTGCTATGTCGTTCTCGGAACTCTACGTACTCTCGAGACTCTCCGAGCACAGCTCCCGACTCTTCGGTTCAGTCGTTCGTGGAGCTCAACAGGCTCTCACGACAATGCACTAACCGCGATACGCTAACAGACTCTTTCGGTGCACTCGACGGCCCACTCGGCACTCGCTGCCGGCTGTCAACTTGATCGACTCCGCACGGCTCGCTAGACGAGGCACACTCGATACTAACTAACTCGCACTCCAAACGAGGGATTCTGACTCGCTTTCTCGATGAAGCACACACTAACTGACTGTGGACCATCAGGGTTATATAGCTTTCGGTTTGTGTTCGAGAACATTCTGGGCTAAACCAGTAAGAATGCGTTCCAGAAGGTTCTTAATCCATCCATACCATATCGCCAATTTTGTCGACAAATGGACGATTTATCGCCAAATATGGCAGCCCTGCCTTCCCTTGTCATTTTATTTCAACCCTAAAACTGCTTTGCGAGGAAGCTATCTCACCGCTCCTATACATTTCGTAACAATATATATATATATACAACTTATAATCGAGGAAATTTCACAGTAGATAGTATTTTATGACGTGATTATTCACCTTAAATGTTTGATGATTTGTTTGCAAATTATTCGCCGCTAAAAGTTCACCAAATTTGCCGTATTTCGTGCTGATCGTGTGAAAAGAAATGTTGTTGTTATATAACAGATTTTTTTGTTATTAAATTTAAGGTGAATAATTTTTTTTAAATCTGTTTCTATATGAGCGATTTTACTTTTTTGCTAATTACTTTTACTACACTCATGTCCATAAATTAAAGATAATTCGGAGTCAAGCGCAAATCGAACTCTAAAATAAATTTATCACCTGTAAAATCACTACACACATCTTCAAGAATCATATGCAAATTTCAGGAAGTAACCAAATGACACCGATGGTACGTCACAATGACGAGAGTGTAAGAGAGTGATACATAAGGAATACAGGCAAAGAAGTAAAATTGTTCGCAGGCGCTTTATAAGCATTTCAGTGCAATAACCGAATAGTTAAGACACAAAGAACGCATTTGGATGATTTTTTACGTGGTAGAATTATCGTCCGTCTGGAATGCGGGCGTACCCAACTGGAAGTATCAGACGAACTTGGAATTGCCCAGAGTGTCATCTCCAGGCTTTGGCAACGATTCCAAGATGATGGTAATGTGAGTAGACGTTACAGCATAGGTCGCCCCAGAGTTACAACGCCGAATGAGGACCGGTATTTGGCAGTTACTGCCAAAAGAAACAGGCGGAGCACAGCCTCAGACCTGTCTCGTCAGCTCTCTTCAGCCACTGGTACGACAATTTCAAGGCAGACCGTGTACAGACGCTTAGGGCAGATTGGTCTATATGCTCGTAGACCTGTCAGATGCGTTCTTCTTACTGCAACTCACTGTCGCCTGCGGTTAGCCTGGAGTAGAGAGCATGCATTGTGGACACCGCAACAGTGGGCTTGTGTGATGTTTTCCGACGAGTCCAGGTTTAGCTTGCAGTCTGATTCTCGCCGGACTTTCATATCGAGAGCTCTAGGTACCAGTTACCACCAAGAAATCATCATTGAACGACACCGTTACGGTGGTGCAGGAGTGCTCTTTTGGGTGGATTTATTCTGCGTTCCAGAACTGACCTGCATGCTCAAATTGGAACCATGACAAGCCAAATCTATCTGGACGTCATTCTGGAACAAAATGTACATTTGTTTCGGGGCGCACAATTTGTGTTTATGGATGTCAACGCCCGTCCTCACCTTGCAAACATCGTAAGCGAATGCCTTCATTCGGAGGATATCACCCGTATGGACTGGCCAGCATTCTCACCGGACTTGAACCCAGTAGAGCACGTGTGGGACATGCTTGGCCGACGAGTTGCAGGCCGTCAACCTCCTCCTACATGTCTACCGGAACTTCGGAGAGCATTGCTTTGACTGGTGTAATATTCCCCAAGATCAGATCGATAATTTGATACTCAGCATGCCTAGGCGTTGTACGGACTGTATTGTATCAATGGGAGACATACAATGTATTAACAATCATACCAACCATGTAATATTGGTTTTTTGTAAATAGGTTTTTTTTTTTGTAATTTGCTCCAGAGAGAAAAAATCGCTATTTTGTTTAATAATATTAAACGTATGGCATCTTTTTTTGCTCTTTACCTTTTGTTTAATAAATAAGCTTTACAAATAAGTCAAATTTGTTTTGCTTCTAACTCTTCCTTTGCCTGATTTTGCATTATCCTTAATTTATGGACATGAGTGTACTTTTAAATTGAAACTGCATAATCAGCGATTGTGCTACAATCAGCGATTATGTATATTTATTAAAACATAGATTATATATTAATGAGGATATACATTAAAATTGTATATCTTCGTGTTATTAATGAAGTGCTTTTTAGATTATAAACACATTAAAAACTATAATTGTATTATAAATGCTACATATTGAAACATTGAAAATTTATGGATTTACTATTATGTATGATGAAAAACATTTGCATATACATTCATTAAAATAAATCTTATTCATTACATTAAAACTAATAAATATACATCAACAACTTCTAAACTATCGCATCTCTCTCGCTATGTGTATGTAAATATATGACTTATTAGATGTGCATGTATATATATATATATATGAACACAAAAATGAACATTGCCAAAACGTTTATTTGAAGTTACATGTAATTCATATAATGATCATGCAATTGGCTGCAACTGTAGTCACCACTTCTTTGCACATTTTCATGGATATGGAGTACACAGTTGAAAAATAATTGAAATAATTGAATTTTGTGCATTAGGCTAGTCATTAAAATTCACCCATTTGCATATAACCTTTGCATTTGTTATTTTCTTGGGAATTTAAACAAAAAACTGAGCAAGTAGTCTTTACGAAGTATTTTACATTTTGGGGATAAAATAAATCTCATCACAAAACATATATCAGTAAATGACATTATATTGTGTACATAAAAGTTATTAAATAAATATATGGATACAAAAATATTGTTTACAATAATAAAATCAGAAATAATGACAAATCACCGAAAGTACGATGAAAAACTATTTACAAAAATACATACAACAGATCATTACAAGAAGTGGAGATTTTTCCAAGGTATTGAGTAAACAGTATTAAAATAATTACAAAATATATTTTGCATATACACGGAATTTGGTTGTAAACGTCTCTTTCGCAAATCTGAGCGATGACTGATTCCTGTTTGGCTTTCAAGTCTGTTTATCAAGTGAAGATGGAAACCGAGTTCCGAGAAATGTTTCTTTCAACGTCGTGTTCCGGCAACAAATAGCGTATGTTATAGCGTCTTAATGTATCAGTTGGCTGCCAGAGATCTGCAAAGCCGATGTAATTACATTTAACTAAAGCTGCCAGAATTCTAACACCTCTAACGCAAGTGCCAGGAACTCTCTCTCGATCCAAAAGCCCTCAACTTAAATACACTATAAACTAAGTTGCATTTGGTGAAGGGTAAGGAAAGAAGAAATTAAAGTAAAGATCAAAATCATAATAATTGGTTAGTTTAGCATAAGAAGCTTACAACTTAAGCAAAGACAGTATTAAATTTTTCTGTTGCTGCCCAGTTTAATAATTGTTGTGAAATGAACTGAAGTAATAACTGGCGCGATGCGCTGCTGTTCATGACATCAGCCTGCGTGCTGAATATTTTGAATTTTTTTCCTGTAGACAGAACTGAAAACTGATCGCGGAAGAAAAAAAGACTGTTATGATGAAAATAAAGAAGTGTTGGCTTATTAAGATCTTTTTGTCTTTATTCATAATGCACCCAGCCTCGGGTAGAGGCAGCCCGCAATTGAATTAACTGTTTTGAATATATTTTATTTATATAGTTTCTGTGTTCTCCGTAACAATAATAATAATACAACTTTTAGATTCTCTATCAACTTCCGTCCCCTTTTCTTCAATTTTAAACTTGATTCAGAATACAGGTTGAGATCAGAATGTAATGCAACAACTTGAAATATAGTATTTGCGCTAATGAATATTGCCTTAGAGAAAGGAATAAATATCTTTTGCTTTGGCCATCTGTTAACATAGCGTGCAGTTGCAATTAATGGCAAACTCCATGTGTTTAAGGAAAAAAAGGAGCCCCAAACAGGAATGCAAGGGTGTGAAATTTTTCTTCTAATTAAACACAAGAAGCTCTGCTTTTGACTGATAAATTCATCAATAATAGTTGTGGCTTCCTCAAGACAAGTTATAGCGGCCATTAGATTTTTCTAAACAGGAAACATGAAAAATTAGCTGTGCTCTCACCAGTATTTGATCTAAGAATCTTACAGTGGGTAGTTTGACGTGTTAATTACTCGCACAGCAAAAGCACACGTGAAAAAAAGGATAATTCTTTGCAAGGTTACAGAAACCTGTTTCAGTATTTCAAAAGAGTTCAAAGAGAGACAGCATTTATTAAATGTCCCAATCGATACAATAGTTCTTAGATATTTCTAGTATTTATTTTCATCGCTATGTCTTATTCTTGTTATGAATGTTTGTTGCTTACTAGAACTTTAAAAATTGTATTACCTCACCGAAAGGGTCAAAGAAATGAGTGATGTCCTTCCCACCAAAAGCAAGTAGAGGAAATACGTCAGGATTGCCTGTAAAGATACTTCGAATAAATAAACCTTAAAACTTCTTTAATTTCTAACTCTTTTTTGTAGGCTTAAATTAAAATTTAAAATTATGTAAAAAGCAATTTTAGTTTTGCATAGATATTGCTTAAAACACTTTCGATTTCGAGGGCGATCAGTCACAAGTTCCTTTTTCTCAATAGCAAAAAAGGTTTAGGCAAAAATTTAGGCAATTAATTTTCTGTTGAAGAAGAGAGAGATGTATCTCATCGCCCTCGAAATCAAGAGAGTTTCATATTATTTTAATTAAGCTGACTTTTTTGCCTAAATTTAAAGTTTACATTGTCGTTTTTCTCTTCCGATTTGTAATCATTAAGCCAAATGTAAAGGGTTACAGTACATAAAACTAATATGTTTACTGTTTGATAATGCTAATTTTTATTATATATTTTATAAAACTTACAAATTTTTGATTAACAAACTCTACGATTTGAAAGCGAGCACTGGTTGTTGCGTTATTAATGTGATTAAAAGCGCCACCTATTATCTTTTTATATTTTGAGTTAACTTGCCTTTGAATGGCAATATTATTAATATACCTTTAGAATAAGTTTGTTTTAAAGCATTTTTGTTGTTCTGTTGTTAAAAGAAAAAAACGGAGTTTAAGAAGAAACAGTTTGAATTTCTTTTTTCTTATCCAACAGTGTCACTACTTTTCGGAATAAAGAATTTTTATCTTCAGTGCGCTTATACCCCCCACCCCACTTATTCGGCTCTCCCTTCAAAATTAATATAATTCCGAAAGAGACCTTTGTTGTTGCTGCTTATGCTCACTTATGTGACGCAGTCAGCCCAAACCCACGAAAGGCTTCCTGCTCAGGAGTCCATTACAATGAACATTAGTTCAAAGCTGCAAAGGTTTTAATTAATATCTCGGCTGATTAAAGCCGTAAGAGGATGAGAATGGTCGTAATGGCTTCCACGAATTTTTGGAATCCATGAGTAACTCTCTCGAAACTCAACTCCCCGCCATTCCGGAGGAGATGATATTAAAAACAAACAAACAGACACGCACAGATTTTAATGATGTAGATTGTTTGCAGTTTACAATAAAGTAAGTGTAACTGCAGGGCTCCGCAATAAGAAAAGAAACTGAACCTATAACTCCATTAGAGATTTTTACCTTTATAATGTGGAATGGAAATGTTTTTCAAAACCTGAGAGCGGCACTTTAAATATTCCTTACTATTTCAGTATCAGCTGCTAGGGGTGAACGTTCGTTCAGCAAATTAAAATTAATTTTGTCGTATCTACGATCAACGATAGGACAAGATCGCCTTAGTTACCTAACATTTTCAAGTGTGGAAAGAGAAAATTTGAAATCATCGACTTTGATGAAGTAATTGATGAATTTGCTTCATCAAAAGCAAGAATAATATGCATAGTAATTCATTTGTATTATTAGTCCAAAGGGGCTTTGTCCCTGAAGGACTATTGTTTTCGTTTTGCGCTTTTGCATTGAATCACTACAAATGTCCGTTTCACTTTTCAAACTTTTGCCACTAAATCTTAGTGTCTTGCATTATATTTCAAGAAATTAAATAATGATAAATATGCATAAATGTGTGCATATTTCTAGCATTGTAATAAAACAACGATACATAGAGCCATCGAATTTTGAATGACGTAATTCTCCTACGAATATGGGCATGTGGGAGACCAAATTTTAAATTTGGAATTTGTTTTACTATCGATTTCCTATTTTGTAAAACTTAAGCGAATTTTTGATGAACAAACTCAAGGATTTCAAAGCGGGCAATGGCAACGTTGTACAGAAAAAGCAGTTTTATCTCCAGCGCGTGAGTTTCTGTTTCGGAAATAATAAAGATATGCTCGAACTGATCGAATTGAAATTGAACCACTGATCTCTGGAATACCGGCCCAACGTACAGAACCACTATACCACAAAGGCACGCTAGCAAGGCGGGAGAAATACCTTATATACTCCCCCTTTAAAAGGGCGACTGGGATTTTTAAGGGACCCACTCGCCAAATCCTGTGTGAGTAGAATCATCATCCAACACCCTTTTAGTTCGGGCGCCACTGTAGAGACATTAGGTATTTTTTGGAAGCAGATAAGATGAAAAATGAGCAAACGCCTTCGTCGGGAATCGAACCACGGGCCTCTGGAATACCGGCCCAGCGCGCAGAACCACTACACCACGAAGGCACACTAGGAAGGCGGGAGAAATACCTTATACACTTAGATCACTCCCCTCCAAAACGAATAATAAGAACCTGTGCTTAAATTCGTTTCTAGACAAAGAAGGTGTTTTGCGTGTTGGTGGTCGTGTAAAAAAAGTTAATATTCCGGAAAATGGAAAACAGCCAATTCTTCTTTCTAAAAAGCATTTCATCAACGAACCGATCATTAAACATTTTCACCTAAAATATTTACATGCTGAACCTCAGTTGTTGATGTGTGTTCTGAGGCAAAGCGTCTGGATGATATCTGCTCTATCTTCCATTCGAAATTTCCTGGAAAATGTGTCCTCTGCCTCAGATATAGAGCCAAAATGGCTACACAAATCATGTTCGATTTACCTGTCTCACGTATTACATATATTAGACCATTTTATCGTTTTGGTTTGGAACTCGCTGGACGTTTTATGATCAAACAACCGAACTGAACCTAGTCAAAATGCTACGTAGCATTTTTGCATGCTTTTCGAGGCGTGCTATCCATTTAGAAGTCGTGTATTCCAGAGATCCGCGGTTCGATTCCCGGCTAAGGCGTTGCTAACTTTTCCCCTTGCCTTTTTTCAAAAAAATAAATAAATAAATAAAAAATACCCGATGTCTCTACAGTCTCTGTGTGGTCTTTGCCACTAGAACGTTGTTGCAGTTGGGAAAGGTATTCTCTTGATCACCTCTTCCAAAAATATTGTAGGACGGATTGCCGAAATTGCCATCTTTGTCTATAGGAGACAGGCTCTTGAAAAACACCTGCTCTGGTAAGTAGAAACTGGAGCTTCAATCAGAAAATATTTCGGTGTGAGAACTTTAAAATCTGTAGGATCCTCAGACATTGCTGTCAATGGACCTGAGTTCCAGAACAGGTAGACCAATAGAGAACAGGTAGACCAATAGAGATTTTAAGTGATTGTGGCACCAATTTTAAAGGAGCTGATAGAGAAGTGTTTTTCAAAATATGAACGAGATGTGTCAATTCGAGTTTATACTGCCTCAGAAAATATAAAACGGATCTTCAATCCTCCAGCAGCCCCTCATTTGGGCGGTTTGTAGGGATCCGAAGTTAAGTCGATGAAACATCATCTTCGTTGAAGTGTATGATTTCCAATACCAACATACACAGAGTTTACTACGCTCATCACTCAGGTTCTTGCTAATTTTTCAATCTCCCATGCTTCCAAATTACCTAATATCTGTACAACCTATCTTGTTTTTAAGAATGTATAAAATACGCAGAGTAACAAAAATATGAGGAATCTGTAACATTAAGTGAGAACTAAATCGCTAATTTTGTAATTTTTATTTACTCATTTAGTTTATTGTGCTTCTACAGTTCTCAGATTACAATAAAAAATTACCGACGTGAATTAATATCTTGTTCGATCTATTAGAGAATATATCCTTCAAATGTTTAACATATATTAGAAGATGTTGTTTATTCAGTACTTAAGTACGCTTTGGATTTTAAAAAGATAATTTATGAAGAATAAACTTGAAGTTTAAAAAAAGGTAGCTGCTGCAACAGATGTTGCAGAACTGGAATAAACAGTCGCGTTGGCTTACTTTCTTTCGTGGTGCGTAATTTTCCATTTACTGTTCCTTGAATCTAGCATTGTTTCAACTGGTTATTCACCTTCTGAAGATCGTATTTCATCTCCATGCGTGACCTGATCAAATGCCTTGTGAGCACAGAAAGTTAACATTACTAGAGATTAAGGACTCACTTTTGGCTCTTATGTTAATCCCTACCAGTGTAAAAAGTGATAGTTTAAAATTTAATATTTACAATAACGTAATGAAAACAATATTTGATATTTTGTTAAAGCAGTGTGACAGCTTTGAGCAAATTTGTTTATTTTCAACAGATTATTTAGTTGTCGTTAGCATGGTTAAGCAACGAATTTCTCTTCTTGAGGATTATGAAAATGCTATTTCTTTCGTATCTATATATTCTTCTTTATTAGCAAAAAGAAGAAATAAAAAATACAGGAGAACAAGAAGGAACATATTACACAATTTGGACTTTTTGCAGTAAATGATCCGGAATTACACGGATACCTGAAAAATTATAAATTTAATTTCTATCTCTTGTTTTGATATTGTGACACAAAAAACAATATTGAAACAAACTTGCCAATTACATTTGTAATTGGCCATTAAAAAAAATGACGGAAATGTGAAAAATGGGCGATGTCCCCGTCGGGACTCGAATATGTACCGTTACACCACGAAGGCATACTAGAAGGAGGGAGAGAATACCTTATGCTCTGATAAGTTAATTATTTCTACCAATCCATTCTTTATTTTTCACCATTTATCACATTTGATGCAAATATATTTCGTGAATAATGCTCTTAGAATAGAAATAGTTAGTCCCTTCTAATTATCTGTACCTCCTGTATCCGATAATAATCCTGTATTTTTGGCTTATTTTCGAGTACAGACATGACAATAAATAACCAACACTCACATACGCATATAACGTATGTGTTTAAATGCACATGATTTTACACACTTTATATTTATTCAGAATTCAGGAACATAGGAACACACTTCATCAATTAACGTAACTTTTCGCTCATGAATTATTTTTTTTTCAATTGTCTTACAAAATAAGTGGAAAACACATTGTGGAACTTTGTAATGCAAAACCTTCTGTGTGACAGGTAATATTTTCTATTAGTATTTTAATATATGGTTTTTCATCAATAATGCTTCAATTATTTCTTGTTATTTATGCAAAATAAAATGTGAAATATACAGATGTAACCATAAAATTATTTTATACCTTCATTGGCTTGGAGTAGTGAACTCAAGTTGAGTACTTTACCAAATAATACAACCCACAAATCATCATATGTGAAATGTAAAGCTACCTCTCTATACGTAAAATACTTTTTTCTGTACATTGCTCAAATTTAAATTTAATATAAATGCATCTTTAATAACTTTTCTGACAAGACAATTTTGATTTTCAGAAGAAATAAGAAAAAGGAACGGAAATGAGTGATTTGTCAACAATGAAAAACAATGAGAGTTAGAATTATAAACAAAGATTTGCTATTGTTAGAAATATACTGTTAATCATATACTATAGAATGTAATAGTTATTATTGTGTTATTGAAATCCAATTATTTTCCTCAGTTCTTATAAGATTCCGTAATTATTTTTTATTTTTTACAGGCTTTTGTAACTTTATCCCTTACTGAATTTCGCAGCATGCTAATAAACGCACACAAGGAGGAAAAGTTATTTTTGTGATATATATGTAGTGATGAGTCGGTACTATCGAACCGGGTATTTTGTAACGGGTACTGAAAATCGGTACATCCAAGTACCCGTTACTTCAGTACCGAAATTGGTACTTTTCGGTATTCGTTACTTCTGTACCGAAACGGGTACTTTTCGGTATTCGTTACTTCTGTACCGAAACGGATACTTTTCGGTATTCGTTACTTCTGTACCGAAACGGATACTTTTCGGTATTCGTTACTTCTGTACCGAAACGGGTGCTTTTCGGTATTCGTTACTTTGTAACGAAAATATGCGTCTCTTCTCGGTTTTTCGATATTCGTTACTGGAGGATGGATGAGGGTTCAGATCACTTCGGTTTTGGTACGAGGACAGTAGTATCTGGTTGTATTTGCGAAATGGTGATATGCGCTCCTTGTGTCCATGAATGGTCTGCTCCTCAGACACTTTCGTAGTTGACATGTTTTCTGATATTCAAAATCTTACTCCGTACAGATAAAATCAAACACGTGGTGACGTGGCAGAGTTCCTTCAATGCGCAAAATCGTTAGCTGCGTATTTCGGTACTCCAAATCGTTACTAGGGCACTTCGGTACTCCAAATCGTTACTAGGGTACTTTGGTACTCCAAATCGTTACTAAGGTACTTCGGTATTCCAAATCGTTACTAGGGTACTCCGGTACAGTAAACCGTTACTAGGGTACTCCGGTACAGAAAACCGTTACTCCGGTATTTCGTTACTTCGGTACTCCAAATCGTTACTTGGGTACTCGGTACTTGAAATCGGTTTTCGGTACTTTTCAAAGTAACGTTTACTTGAGTAACGGGTATTTTGTACCTGGTACTTGTCTGTACCCGTTACTCTCGTACCGGGTACAAGAATGTACCGAAGTTGCCCATCACTATATATATGCATCAATTATTAAAATAAGAACTTAAGTATGCTTTGGATTTTAAAAAGATAATTTATGAAAAATAAGTTTAAAAAAGGTAGCTGCTTCCACAGATGTTGCAGAACTGAAATAAACAGTTGCGTAAGCTTACTTTCTTTTGTGGTGCGTAATTTTCTAATTACTTTTCCTTGAATCTAGCATTGTTTCAAAAAATAAAATACTATTTTTCTTTTTGATTTGGCTTACTGTAATTAAATATGTGTGTTTTATAGTTTTTATAGCAGAAATTAATGTTGTTAATCCACAAACGATATTCTTAACAATTTATCTGCCTGAAAGAAATATTTTATCAGCAAAATTTTAAATGTCTGAAACTTTAAACTTCCCAGTTTGGTTCCACTATGTAGAAGATACATTTACCCTGTTTGACTATAATGAAAATGATTTAAGTAATGATCTTTCAATAATGAATTCCTTTGATCCTGCTATTCAGTTCACTTTTAAACTTGAGACATTCAATTCTCTTCCGTTCCTCGACATTTTGGTCACACGTAACATCTGTACTACTGTTTACCGTAATCCTTCATCGGTTTGCCTTCCACCACATTTCAAATCATGTCATCCAACGAAACAGAAGTTAGCTTCATTTTATTCCTTTGCTTTCCGTGCACTTCAAGTTTGGTCCTCCAAATTAGCTCTTGAAATCGGTTTTCAGTACTTTTCAAAGTAACGTTTACTTGAGTAACGGGTATTTTGTACCGGGTACTTGTCTGTACCCGTTACTCTCGTACCGGGTACAAGAATGTACCGAAGTTGCCCATCACTATATATATGCATCAATTATTAAAATAAGAACTTAAGTATGCTTTGGATTTTAAAAAGATAATTTATGAAACATAAGTTTAAAAAAGATAGCTGCTTCCACAGATGTTGCAGAACTGAAATAAACAGTTGCGTAAGCTTACTTTCTTTTGTGGTGCGTAATTTTCTAATTACTTTTCCTTGAATCTAGCATTGTTTCAAAAAATAAAATACTATTTTTCTTTTTGATTTGGCTTACTGTAATTAAATATGTGTGTTCGTGGTGTAACGGTAACTAAATTATTAAGAACTAAATTATTTAAAAGCATTTGCTATTGACAGGGGTTTTTCACCCAACATTATTAACCATGCAGTTAAAAAATTCTCATCGGAACACATCAAAAGGTACAATCCTGTTTCAGGTGAATATAAGAATTCTGTTGTCCTTCCTTTCTTTCCGTCAATTAGCTATAAAGTTGCCCGTATTTTTCAGAAATTCAATTTTCGGGTTGTTTTCTCTCCTATCAATAAAATTCCTAGTTCCATGCTTAAGGATTCCATTCCGGATATGAATTCCTGGGTATTTACAGGATTTTTTGCCAATGTGGTTTAATTTACATTGCTCAAACAAAAAGAGCCTTAAAATTTCGTGTTAAAGAATATGAGACATACGTTAGGAAAAAGAAAATACAGAAATCCGCTGTTGCTCAGCATTGTTTAAATGAAAATCACACTTTCCATTTTTCTGCTGCTGTTATATAGAAGCAAAATTATTCAAAAAACATTCTCCATTGGTGAATTAGACTTTTTAGAAGCGTTTCGCATCTAAAAAACCATTTCTGTTCTAGTTAATGACCCCAGTTGCAATCCATCTTTACCTTCAGCCTTTAAAAATATTTTAATTTTTCTTGTTTCAGTAGATGGCGGCAGTAGCTTAACTTCTGTCCAACTTCCCTTATCTTATCTCTGTCCCTATCTTATCTTTCTTCCCCCTTTATTTGGTTTATTTGCACTTAAGCAGCTGAAGAAGGCAGTTCAAAAAACTATCGAAACTTGTATTGCAAAACATTTAAAAAACTTTACGCTGATTTTTAATTTTGGACTTTGTTTTTGATCATCACTCTTTTGGTTCGGGGGCCAATGTAGAGTAATTAGATGTTTTTTGGAAGCAGGATTCTTGAAAAATGAGCAACGCCCTCACCGGACCTCTGGAATACGCGCCCAGTGTGTAGACCACTACACTAAGAAGGCATGCTAAGAAGGCGAGAGAAATACCTTATAGTTTCAATTTCGAAAGTTTCAGTCACTTAAATCGTTTTTGCAAGGGAACTCTAAATTGTGTGCATTGCGTACACGCCGTAGAGGTAGGAGAGAGATGAGACTCTCGAAATGGTTTTCCTTATTCACGCCCTTGAAGCAGTGACAACCCTTCTTGGTGACCAAAACATTCAGTGACTTGCCATTAAGGATCGATAGGTATTTGACATGATCCGAGGTAAACATTTTGTAATTACGTCGCAAATATAAATTATAAATGATACATATTTTCTTTTCCTACATAATACCAGCGTTCTAAGTATGTGAAAGAATATATTTTTGAACGACATTTCATTCGTAAATGGAATGAAATGCTATACGTTTGCTCAAAACAGTTTTAATTTGAATGAAATGTTTTTTACAAATCTTCGCTAATTACGTTGCAAAGAAATTTTAAGGTAATTATTTTATTTGATTAATTATTACAAAAATTAAAATCAAAGTTGATTGTATTAGTAATATTAAAATCAGGCATCATTTCTTTTCTATCTACAGATATTCTTTCTGAAACACTGTAGGATCGTATTCTCATTGGCCACATAAACTCTACTATATCCTGCTAAGGAACCTGGCGACTTCTCGAACAGGCGTAAAGAATACCAGCACAGAAGAAGGGTAAAAATAATCTTTTATTATTATTCAACTCTGAACAGAAAGGCATGTATTTCGTGCTTACAATACACCGACAGCTTGCGTTGGAACTTAAGAAGCGTTACGCAATAAATACAAGGTTAAAGGGTAGTGCTGGGCTAGCACTTTAAGTTAAGGCTAACTAGGTTGACTCGACAACCTACCTGGCGTGACAATTATTTAAATGGCCAAAAAGACGTAACAGCAAGGACAGACTCACAACGTGCGCTGCCTAGCGAAAACACGCTCTGAATAAACTTCAAGATTCACCCGATTAAATACTCACTTTACTTTAAATTTGTATCCTTGCAAGGAAATGCGAGGAAAAGTTAAAGAGTTCAGAAAAGATAACAAAAATTTAAATAATTGGTTAATTGAACTAAGCAAACCCTACAACGCTGTCTCAAATATGATATTATTTTCAGCTTATTGAGGTATAAAATCAAATATCATAGTCATCTCTAATTAATTAATTATTCATTTCAGATTAGAATGCCTTTTATTTTTAATAGTTATAAGGTATTTCTCCCACTTCCCTAACGTGCCTTCGTGGTGTACGGTAGCACGCTGGGCCGGTATTCCAGAGGTCCGCGGTTCGATTCCCGGCGAAGGCATGGCTAATTTTTCATCTTGCCTGCTTCCAAAAAATCCTAATGTCTCTACGTAGTTAAATATTGTTGCTGATTTCTAATTTCCATGTACTTAACTTCCTGTGGGTATTCCTGAAAAGGAAGATGGTTTGTTAATAGTATTTAAAATTGGTAACTGAATTATTATGAAATGTACGAAAACAATTTTTTAATACTTATTAAATTTTTTTTCTTCTTTAATTTATCAACACACATTCTAAAAAATATACTTTATTACTTCCTTAAAAGTCCCTCTCATACAATTCTTGCTTAGATAGTTTGATAAATATATCAACAGAAGAAATAAACTTATCAACAAAATTTCAGCTTACGTTTATAATTAAATGTTAAGAATATTTATAATCATTCTTCCCAGTAACATTCATAGGAGTTTATGAAAAAATGAATTCTTCATTTCCAAGTAAGTTTATAGATAATTTAATAAAACTTTACGTATTTTGTTAAAGGCAAATGCATGCTTTTTACATAAATACTCATACATATTTAATAATTTTCATTTTCAGCGTGTGCAAATCTTTAATTTCTGTGAATTCACTGCATTTTTCGAGTAAAGTAATTTACTATAACTTAGCATATATCAGGATTTTTTACGTAAGGCATCTCATCCCTTAGGCAGGTAGCCCTTGCATCCTTTATCCTATTTAAAAACCTTAAGCTGACCCATGTGCTTAATTGCAGATATTTTAACTTGCATAATTTTACATTTAAATTTACCTATCAAGTATCAGTAAAACATTCACTTAAAAACCCTTTTGGGGATACATTGGTTTCAGAGAAAAAATTTCTAGTAATTGTATTTTAGCAGAGCGTTCAATACCTTAGCAGTTTTACCCAGTTTAATGGTTCTTTGATAATATAATAAATAACAACTAGTTATTTCACATTTAAACATTATCCTCATTGTCACCAGATTGCAGTCTTAACTGCCTTACTCTGCATACCAACAACGCTTCATTTTTTGAAACGGTTAAAACAACTAGTTGACCTAAATTCACAAATACCTGAAATTTACATAGTGCAAGGAAATCCAAAATGTAACCATATGTAGTATATATTGGTATACCAATTAATAATATTGATGATGACTTTTTCATGTCTTGGAACTATTTTAAAATTATCAGACCACCACTCAATCTCAAAATTTATATTCTTTTTCAATTATATAAAAATAAAATGATGTTGTTTAAAATGACAAAATTTATGCCTCTCCGCTAAAAATTTTATGCATACTATAATAATATGTGCATAACAGAAAATGTATTTTATTCAAAACATTTTTATATTTGGAAAATTAAATAGAAGTTGCAAATACACTATTAAGGGCATCGAAAGAAGTACACAAATTTCCCACTTAATATATAACCAGTCTCTTCGATGAAAATTGCTTTTTTAGGCTAGACATTTATAAATGCGTTGCTAGGAAATGAAAGAATGTTTCAAATTTGAATACCGAAGTATTGTTCAGAATTGTTCAGCTGTTTCATGATGGCGAAAAATGTTAAATAAAAATGTTTACAAAGTCGGGTCTAATACCGATTACAATTTATGTACCGCACTAGCGCGATGCTATCAGTTCTGTTGAAATACAGCCCTAACCGTCATATGATTATATAGCATATCGGTAAAAACTGGATTCCGAAAGACGGAAGCGATGCAGAGTTGACCAAAAACAGGTCAGTTACCATGACATTATATGAGATGTTTATTTTTATCTGAAGAATGGTGGCATGAACTGCTAATTATAAAGGTCACAAATAATTTAAAGCTTAAATTAATGCCTTAAAAATTCTTTTTTTTTAATTGTTTTTAATAACAAAATAAGATATATTTGCTAAACTAAATTTTCACCACCAATATTTCTATAAAAAGTATAACTCAAGAATAACAATAATTTTTACTGCATTATTCAGATTTTTCATGACAGGGAAAGGAAGTTTCAGTAGTGGGAGGAGCGAAACGATTTTATAAAAAAAGAAATATAGCATGATGTGTTGAGTAAAATAGTAATGAGACGTAAAGGTATTAGAAATTTAAAAGCATTAGGAAGAGAGAGATTGGAAAATTAATATCATTAAATACACTAGAAAAGTTATTAATGATGCGAAAGTGTTTATAAGAGCCCAGTTTACTAAATGAAAAAGCTTTACGGACAATGTTTGCTTAGGAACACGGCAATTCACGGAGAACTTAATACGTCTGAAATTCAGCTGTACATTGCTGGAAAGTTCTTTATGAAAATCCCAGAAGTGCAAAACAGCACAATTCCTGTATTGAATTATGACTATGAAAGTAAAGAAAATCATGAAGGACCGCTTGCGGTACGTCACCTGAATTAATTTTTGTTTTGATCAATTTCACTATTGATCACATGTATTTATTTCTGGTCATGTTCTTCTTGTCTTTTTGCTACTCATTATTAATTTTTATTTATTCCATTTGTTATATATCACTATTTTACACTCACATGCTCATCCAGAAACTGTTTTTGGCAAATAAGGCATCTCTTTTATTGTCAATAATTGCTATTCTATCATTAATTGCTATGTAATCACGGCTATGTTTTTACGCACTTACTCTTCTACTTCAACGGCTGACAGCACAGCTTCAGGTGTTACTCTCCATCGGACTCTTTATGTGTTTCCCGCGCTGCACATTTTATTATAAACTGTGATTTTGTGTTCATTCTTCTAAATTATTCGGAACTCACACAGAATCGAAAATAGTGCCCGTGTCGGCTAAATGCCCTGTCGGCTAAGTGCCCGTGTCGGCTAAATATCCTATCGGCTAACTGGTGTCAGTTAAGTGTCTTGTAGGCTAAGTGTCAAGGACCCCCCATCCGACAACTAACATTTGTGTATGTGGAAGTGTCCCCGCTTTTAGAACTGTCGTGTGGGGAAGTATTACAAAGCTGCTATCGAGGTGACATGCTTTGGATAGAAACAAAAGCACCCCATCCCCTTCGGCTACTAAAGCTTAGCAGTATTGCATTTTAAGATTAAATATGCTAAAAACTGAAGAAGAATCTTACTAAACGTTTTTTTAATCCATGCTTTTAATGCAAGTTAAGTTATATGTCAAAGTCAACAACAAATCGCTCAACTGAGCTTCTAAAAGTAAAAGCTGAAGTACATTCTGAGATGTTGCCAAACAAATATATAAAATAATAAAATTACAGTACCTTGTTTTTTCTTTTGTAACATAAATAACTTCAACACTTCCCCTTGTTAAAAATTAATCAAAGTTTATAGTTTATACTGGTCCAATGTTTTCACAGGGCATCAAGAGTCTTGGTTTGTACAAGGGCTTGGTCAACAAATCTGCAACTTGCACTTCTGTTGAAATCTGCTGCACATTGATTTTACCTTCCAGAACTTTCTCACGTATTAAGAAATGTTTTAGACTTATGTGCTTAGTCCTGCAATGAAACTCAGGGTTCTAAGCTAGTCTTACTGCAGCACTGTTGTCTACATAGATGGACTTGTTTCAAGGAAGCACTTGTTTCAAGGAAGAAACACCAGTAATCAATCTGTTCAGCCAAATGACCTCTTTTGCAGCTTCATTTGCTGCAACTATCTCAGCTTCTGTAGTTGATGTTACAACCATGGCTTGGCATTGGCTCAACCAAGATATTGTTCCACCTGCATACAAACATATTACTCCACTGGTTGATCTGCCTGTTTGAATACATCCACCAAAGTCAGCATCACTAAAACATTCTAAAATTCCTGGTTTATAGCCTGATGAACAAACCATGTATTTTTGCTTGGAATTCGCAATGTATCTAAATACACGCTTAACCTTTATCCAGTCTCCTTTCGAGGGATTTTTCTAATTTACGTGACAAAACACTAATAGAGTATGAAAAGTCAGGTCTTGTTCCCCATCATCAAATACATCAATGCTCCCACAGCTTCACGATAAGAGATATCTGTTACATTAACTTCTTCTGTGTAAAATACTTTATCTTTCAAAATGGGTGTATGAACTGGTCTGCAGTCACTCAGGCCAAATCGCTGAAGGATCTTTGTGGCATATGCTTCTTGCCCTATCTTAATACTTCCATCTTCAAGATGCTGTATTTCTAGTCTTGAGAAATATGAAGCTGACTTGCTGGTGATTTTAAACTTTAACTTCAACTGGTCTATAAAGTTTCTGGAATTTTCTTCATCAGTAGCCGCGATCAGTCCATCATCCCCGTAGAGTGCTATGAGTAGCTTCTTACCGTTTTCTTCTCGAATGAATAGACATGGGTCTGCTGCATTGACCTTAAACCCAAGGTCCATCAGGAATTTTCCGAAACATTTATGCCAGTATCAAGGAGCTTGTTTTAGCCCATACAAGCTTTTCTTGAGTCGGCATACTTTATTGGTACCATATTCTTCAGGCTGATTCATATAGATGGTTTCCTCTAGATCACCGTACAAGAAGGCAGTAACACATCAAATTGCATAAGATGCATATTCTCGCTAGATGCTTATGAGTGAATGTACAGTTCCTAGCTTTGTGACTGGACTGAAAGTCTGGATCATAATCAATATGTCTCTGATTAAAGCCTTTAATCACAAGTCTTGCTTTGTACTTACCCACGGTGTAATCTGTATTTTTCTTGATTCGAAAGACCCATTTGCAAGGAAGAGCTTTTGCTTCATCTGGAAGAGTTTCTAGTGTCCAGGTGTCACTTTCCTTCAAAGAGCTAATTTCAGAATCCATGGCCTTTTTCCAGAAATCCTATTCTTTACAATTAATGGCTTCTTTGTATGACTGTGGTTCATACACATCACACATAAAAACTTCAGATGCCATCACATAATCTTCAAAACGTTTAGGCCTTTTTATTGCACTGCGCTCTCTTAAGTTCATAGCAGGTGATTCTTTTTCATCTTCATTTTCACTTTCAGAACTTGCTTGATCTTCTGAATCTTCTTGATCTTGCTTCCCCTTATTTTCAGCTTCAGGTAACTGTATTTTAGGTTCAAGCAAAGGTATTTCTACTGGATCTTGGCAATCTTTCAGAGTTTTTTTTTTTTTTTTTTAAATAGTGCATCTCGTGAGCAGATAATAGTACTGTTTTCTTTTATCCCGATGCGATATCGTTCATTTCCATTAAAAAAATTACAATACCTTGTTTTTTCTTTTGTAACATAAATAACTTCAATAAGCAGCACTGCGTCAGTCGTAGTGGTGGGAGGATGTCTACCTCCATGGCAATCGCACATGACAATATAGTCGAGAACTGTCAGCAGGAATTATCTTGCATTAACTGCATCAAGGCAAAGAGTGGAAATGGTAAAAACTGTCCTACTAATCGCACGACAAATTCAAGAACATGTTCCACATGCAAGAAGGAACTGCATTGCATAATAAGGAACAAAATTTAGATAAAATCAATTTCAAATTTTCTAAATCTAGAACCAATAGCGTAACAGGAGCTTTTGGATCCTTATGAAAAATAAATAAATATGAGTTTCTTTCTCCAAGATTTTCGACACTCCGTGGAGGAAAAACTTCAAAAAAAACATCAAAGAGCCGACTTCTTGAATAAGGACAATGTTTCATTCCAGATTAATTATTTAGAAATATAGGCTCAAACACCGAGATTTAAGACTTATTATTGTATTTCATTTAGTGGAAAAATTGTATATCATTCCTTTTCCCCCCTTTTCCCCTCCTTCTGTGTTATTTAAGTTAACAAAGTTTAAGATGCAAAATTAGCTTAAGATATTAGTTAGTCTTAATCAAATTTTATTTTTATGTAATCCCCTATTTTTATGAAATTTTTCTTTCGCTGGGTTATGTTACAGTAACAAATAAATAAGTTTATACAGAAAAGAAATACGCTGTGTAAAATGTACTATTAAGAGCAAGAATGTAAAAATATTGTTACGAATTTTGTACTTAGACAAGTAATTTAGTAGAATAAGTAAAATTGTTGTATTTTTCTGAACAAAGCAGCACAAGAAAAATTTTAATAGAAAATTATGCCGGAAAAGCCAGAATACAGGAGAAAGTGCATTTAACATTGAGTGAATTGGAACTCGGTAATCGGGCGAGAAATCGCCAAAAGTTGCCAAATTTGACGACATATTGGTCCGGTCTGCGTATCACCGTAATATATATTGAAATTGAATAGATGTAATTCACCAATGTATTAGCTGTAACCGTAATTCTGTAAGATCTGCCTCTGTTATTCCACATAAACTAAATTAGATCTTACAATGAACCTGGCAAATTCTAGCAAAGGCGTGAATTAAATACCAGCACAGAAGAAGAGTGAAAACAACCCTTTATTAATTCAAACTAATTAACAGAAAGGTACGGACTTCGTGCGTTACAAAGACACCGAGCACTTGTGATGGAAACTAAAACATAGAATATAATACAGGTAAACCTGAAATAAATAGTGCAAGAACGCACTTAAATTCATGCCTAAGAGTTAGACTCACAGGGATCTATCCGGGGTAATATTAATCTGATAAGGCCAAGAGGCTTACTAGCGTGACCGCGAAATAACAATGAATTGTGCTCTTGGCTAGCGAAACATTCCAAGTAGCACGGCAACGTCGTAACGACGTTGCAAACTGGTCCGAGAGGTTGCACAGTGGTCGTGGTAACTTTTACGACGTCTTTACAACGTTGCGAAGACGCAAAATATTTGCCGTTGCATCTTGGCAATTTGTCAACGTCGCTGAAACGTCATGATATGACCGCTTTTAGACGTGGTTGTTTTAGCATCTTTTCCATAGTTCATCAGCGTTACTTTTAAAATAAAAAGAGACTAAATCTTCCCTTTCAAGAATCTGAAGTCAGCATAAGATTTATTTTGCAATGTTTCATTACTTTATTTCATCTAAATATATTAATCTAAGGTAGATTCATCTAATGAAATATAAATTTAATATAAATACTTGAAATATTAAATTTAATTAGTTTTAAAAATACGTGCTAAATTATTGTTACAATTTTGTTCAAATAATTAATATATAAAATATTTTTTTATATTATAACAAAATACGAGTATTTAAAAATAAAACTAATCTATAAAGTAAGTTATTAAGTTATGCATTTTATATAGTTTAAAAAATCATATTTCCGAAATCAATGAAAATAACATGTTAGCAATTAGTTCACTGCTGAAATATGACTTTATTTATTATTTTTGAAGTAAGGACGAATTTATTTGAATTAATATGCTGACATAATATGAATCATTTTTACCACATACAGAGCAAAAAGTACAATTTTCGCGAAGATATGATTGTGCGTGAAGATGTATTCGCGGTTATAAATGGTTTTTTAATGGAAAACGACAGAATTAATGGCTTTGATAAATTACTAATAATTGTTGACATCAAAATTAGAGCAACTGTGAACAAAAACACGAGATTCATTACCTATAAAAATTCTGATGAACTTTTTGTTACGTTTTTGTCCATTTCTATGCATTTAGAAATGCTCGGTTTAATCCTAGTATACGGTATACTCTGGATTTGGCAATATTGACATTACAAATGTTTTAGCGAGCCCGATAAATATTTTTTCGTAAATATAATCTTGTGAACATTGTTCGTAATTCTACTCAGTTGAAATAATTCTTCTATGCCATTTAAAAACGATTCTATTAAATTATCAGAAGAACCATCGAAAGGTTTAATGCCATCATATAAACCGTTTAAAAATTTAGACTGAACTGCTGCTCGAGAGGTTGACATTCCATGTACATATTATTTACTGGATGATTATATAAACGAACATCTAAGCTCGAGCTTGCGCGCTTTGGCTAGCTGCCAAATTCGAACAAGTTAGTTAACGACGCAATAATTTCAAACTCCATCTTATTTTCAGAAATATTTTCTTCCCGGTTTTGTAATTCACCGTCGGAAGTTAATACTGGAGAGCTTCAATACAGCCAGAGAACGATGGAAAAGAATGTAATGATGGCAGTTTATTTTGAATTGAGGAGAAATCATGGTGGTAGTGCCGAATTTCTGCTTATTTTGTTTGTGAATATCTGCTGTACAATGCAACGTGGTAAAATCGTACACACAGTGAAATAGTGGTTTGTTTTTGTGTGTTATGTTTCTGGTGATTAAACTTACATTGTGATATTCTCCAATCTTCAGTGAACCAGCGGTGGTTCTCAGACTTTCCGCGTATGATCGAAAAAATAGTGTTAAGCAAACATTAGGATTACTATGAAATACAGTCAAAAGTCGTTAATTCGGACACCCATAATTCGGAATGATCTACAATCCGGACCTCAAAACTAAAAACTTTCTGCGCATGCGCCGCGTTGACACATGCGCATAGGCGTTTACGCGTGCGCGTAAGACCTTTTACGACTGCACATATGAGTGTGCGCAAGTGCAGAATACGTTTTCGCGTGCGCTTTTTATGTATAATGGACGTATAAGCTAAATAATTATCTATTTCAGTTAATGTTGATGATTGCGTTGTTCCTTAATTTTCGAATTGGATCCGGCTTATTATTTTTTGCAGACTGTAAGAGCAATTTTATAAAAGTAAGTTTAAACTTTCGATTATGTCAAATAGAATTTCCGATATATATTTGTTAATATGTAAAGGATCTAAAGCGAAAGTATGTTTTGAAATCCGAAATCTGTTTATCAATTTCACGCTGCTCGGTGGGGGGGGAACGCCGCGGCGTGCGCGTAATGAATTGGAAGTTGATCTGTCAGCACTATCCTTATTTTCAGGGCAGATGTTTTTATTTTATTTGGCTTATAATTCCTTATCAAATGTAGTATTTCATCTCGATGTGCTCCGTCTTTGATATGATTTAAAACAAGTTCCTCGTCATTATAATTCGCTTCCGATAGCGAAGAAAGTGACAGAGGTTATTGAAAACGAAAAAATTTCGATTGACAAATTAGTCAGTATTCTCGACACAGCAATTAGAGGACTTGAACAGCGGAACTTTGTAACTGAACAAGAAATTATGTCTGTTTAATAGAATTAAAGAGAAAGTATTATCACATGAAACGAAGCAAAACTTAAACAACTTACATTGAAAGAAATGTTTAATAAAGTAAACAAATAAATATTACGCTTTTTCTTTTTGCAAATTTTGATACCCTTTAGATCATAATTGTTCTTTATTTCATAAATTACGGTTTCATACTTTTAATTTTAGAATTTCTGCATGCCATCTTACGAGATTTAAACTGATGATCTATAATCCGGAAAAATCGATAATCCGGAATCGCCGAAGTCCCGACGAGTCCGGATTAACGACTTTTGACTGTATTGCAATCTATATGCGATATTTAAGTGTTTAATATTAAAAAACATTAAATATTTTGTTATTGATTGCAATTGTAGTTTTATTACTTGTCGCTTGGTAGCTGTTCTTCCAAGCACTGTAATTCGAGGGTTTTTTTTTTTTTTTTTTTTTTTTTTGAAATATTGCTGTTATACATGTCTATTAGATTATATCAATAAATGAATGTTGAAAATTAGGTTTTATTCTTTATTAAATTTAAGCATATTCTATTTTCTTCGCTTACATTTTATGTGCATGTGATAACAAAGAAGTTCATAATAAAAAAAAAGTTTGATCTTGTGCTGTTTAACGAAAAGCTTTTTTTTTAACGTACTTAGCTTACTATCGTATACTATATTATTTAAATTATTTCTGTACAGTAACAAAAGGAGAGTTATTCATTATAAAAAGTGTATGAAATGATCATTGTAATCTACCACTATTCTAAATTGTAGAAACGAATAGCAAGTAAATACATTTGCATACGATCGAAAGAAATGATGTTAAGAAACATCAGCATTATTAGTAAATACTGCAATCCATAATTATTGCACTTTTAAATGCTTACTATTTAAAAAGCGCAAATATTTTTTTATTAATTGGAAATTTTAGTTCTGTTATTTTCTTTCTGCTATTTATATTTTCAAACACTGCTAGTTCATGTTTTCTCTTAAATAGTGCTGTCATGTATGTTGTTTGTTAGGTTATTATTTCATTTTAGATATGAATATGGGAACTTTTTTTGGTTTTGTTATTAGATTTAGATATATTTTGCATGAAATATTTTTATCACATTTATTAACTACTTTATACAGTCTTTCATTTGCATATCTCGGAGATATTGAAGTTAATTGTTATATTTCTTTACTATGATACCCAAATAAATTTGTACTTGAGTTCAGGTAAAATACTGATTATCTTAACTTACTCTTCCTAATTTATCATGACAGGGGCAATTTTCATTGGCTCTGAGATTTTCCCCCGGGGGTTGACTCAAGCGAATGCCAGAGAAGTACTGGTTAAGATCTGTACCTAGGCAGTCTCAACCACGGGGGTATATAATCACTCTTCAGGGAAGGCCTGAGAGGTCTCGGAACAGGGTAAGGCTCGGCAGGGACCGTACTGGTACTGTCTTGTCCGCCCTTGGTTGTTACTAGAGATCGATCCAAGGACGGGGCGGTATTAATCTTGTTTGGCACTCTCGAGGTTGCATTAGGTCGGGAGCCGTCTCGCTATAACAGCGTTGTCTCTGAGATTTAACATAAATAAATGTGATAATGCTGTTATAATCAGAAACACTCTTTTCTTTACCCACGTATATAGCTTTACTTTTATTTATGTCTGATTGAGTTTTATTTATTTAAAACCTACCCTTATTGTTATATATTTATAATAACCATTTTCATAATTACTCTCACTTATATACTAAAGGATTAGGGAAAAAAATGATGAAATCTAAAATAATCGTAACTTAGAATTTAACTTATTTAAAAAATATAGTTTAAAGTACTGAAAATAATAAAGGCTATTATTAATTATGCATATTTAGTCTAAAGAGAAAAAATTATATTATCTTCTGGTTTTTCAGGTAATGATAAAATATTTAAACATTAGAAAAATGCAAGGAATTCAAAATTTAAAAGAAAGAAGAAAAGTACATTAATTGTTAAGCTTAATTTTCTGCATAAATCAATATGTAACACAAGGATGTCATAACGACGTTTTCACAACTGTTGCAAAAAGGCTGAATTCTGCGAACATACAAGCGTCTTTAAGACGTCGTGATACGATGCTTTCACAACCAAAATATAACGTGAGAAAGACCCAATAACGACGTCTATTCAACATAAACCTCATCTGCAAAGACGTAATAAAGACGTCTTTGCCACGGTTGTAAAACAGTGGAGTTTCGGGGACATCTGGCGTCTTAAAGACGACATAATGCAATGTTTTTGCAACGACATCCGCGACCAGTTTGCAACGTCGTTACGACGTTGCCGTGCTACTTGGGATGCTCTGAATAAACTGAGATATTCACACGTTTAAATATTACTTCGCTTAACTTTAAATTTACATCCTGGCGAGAGAATGTGATAGGAAGTTGAGAAGTTTAGAACAGGTAAACAAACTTAAAATAAATTTGTTAAAAGTACTGAAATAATAAAAAACCGTACAATTGTAGTGTCGTTTTGCTTTCCAGTAATTACGAATCGAATCGGATGATGCTCTTCGATGGCAGCTGATACATCCAAGATCTCGAACCCGGGACATCTTTAACCCGTAACCTAGAAGAGCTGATGAATCCGGTCGAACGACAAGTTACCATTTCAACATCGACTGATCGAGAGCCATGGAGTGACGGGTAAATCCGGAAAGACCAGTTGGAAGACGGCAGTATTAACCCCATAACTGACTTAATGGTGTCCACAAACCGAAAACCTATCTGGAACACAGGACATTACGATCTACAGTCCTACAACAAAATATTAGGCTCTCTGAGTCTCACTCCATATTCAAAACGGCGGCTTGTACCGGAAATCCAATTGGATGATAGAAAGACTTTTCGATGGCAGCTGATACTTCCAAGATCCCGGACTCGAAACGTCTTTAATCCATTCAGGACCAGCGTCCCGTATACGCGACACAACGATTCCACTCCATTCAGGACCAGCGTCCCGTATACGCGACACAACGATTCCACTCCTACCAGCCCAGCGTCCCGTATACACGACTCAACGAATCTAGTCCTTCCAACCCAGCATCGCGTATACGTAACTTTAAAACGGAACGATTTATTTGAATTTTTAAAAGCCAGTAGATGGAGCTAAATGGTAACTGTTTTCATACGGCATCTGACCTTCATGTACTGGCATTAGTTTCTCTTTTGTGCTTCTAGTTCACAAATCACAGCTCTTTATATATAAGTGCGCCTATGAATTAAAGGAGCACAGGCGTTTTTGTTTATTTCGTTAAAAATTTCTTTCTTTCCTTTTTTTCGCTTTTTGTTCTTTGCTTTTTTTCATTATTAGAATGTGGGTAAGTGCATGCAGCTCTTTGTTTTCGTTTATGTTATTTTTTTTTTGTTTGTTTTGTTTGTTTGTTAGGAAAGTGCATTCAGCTGACTATAGCAGGTGTAACGTCACCGAACATCTGTGATGGAAAAACTCAAGACCAGTTGTCCTTTTTTCCATTCATTTTGAAATTTAATGTAAGCTTTCTTGGTTAATTAAAAAGTAACATTTCAACATTATTACGGAAGGGGAAAGACCATCAGCTTTCTCGGCGCATAATGCATGTTACTCATACGCATTTCTCAGGAAAGAGCCAGGGTTTTTGTTTTTCTTACTCTATTTAATAGGTCATTATATATAATGCCTTGAATGATTATTATATATAATGACCCAGGTATTGTGTATTTACTTTACATATAATGTAAATATATATAATGTATATACTGACGTGATCAGTAACGGATATCCCGCCAATGGGGAGTCTTTTCTTGATCACTTTCAGGTCATCGTTTCTAACATAAACCTGCTGTTACACAGTGTTTGAGGATGAAATATTTCTGGGTGTCTTTTGAAGAAGTTTTGGGACATGTGTTGAAGTTATGGTCAGTTTCGTTCCATTAGCCATGGGTAAGAGACCTTACTTAAAAAATTGTCCAAAATAACCGGACACTCCCCATTTTCGTATAACTGGAAGACATTTTCCGAAAATTTACTTTGACGTAAAAGGTAGTAAAGGAAGGAGAAAATGCGTTCTAAAACCAAGAAAACGCGAAAGGAAACAACGTAATTTGAGTGCAAAATATGCAATGTAGGACTGTGTGTCGATCATTGTTTTGAATTATTTCACACACAGCAGAATTTTTAAACTGGAATTTAATTACCTACAGGTAATTCTTGTTTAGTTTTTTTTAATTTCGTATTTGTAATTTTTTTCATGTTTTCATGTTATTTATTTCTGTGTGTATAGTTATGATTTTAGTATTTTGCTTGTTTAATTAATTTCTATTAATGTGATATTCTTTATATTAATGCACATTAAGAACAAGTACATTAAATACGCAACTTCAAAAATTGAAGTTATAATATCAAAATGCTGATTTTATACGATTTTTTTTTTTGTAAAATTAGGCTTAACTTTTGAAAATTCGCGGGCCGGTGGCTACGATCCATGTCAACGGATCCGGTCCCTTGACTGCGCTTAGTTCTCCGCGCGAGTCCTTAAGGGGTTAAAGAGCTACATAGCAGCTCTACAGGAGACCACTTCGGAATAATGAAGACTCTGCAGAGAGTTCGCGAGTACTTCTAATGAATTAATGCAGAGGAGACGTGAAAAATGGTGCTGATATTGCATTGCCTTTCCGAATCGGAAAGGACCAAAGAAAAGCAGCCGAGGCAAGCAACAACGTTACAATGTAGAAGCACCTTTTGAGCGTATCATCTTTGACATCCCGGGACATCTGCCACGAACTGCCGATAGCAACAAATACATCCTTGCTGTCAATGATTACTTCACCAAGTAGCCAGAAGCGTTTCCCTCTCCTGATCAGCAGGCTGTCACAGTAGCAGAGGTGATGACACAGTATTGGATTTCCAGCTTTGGAGTCCCTCTTCAGTTACATTCCGGTCAAGGAAGGAATTTTTACCTCGGCTGTAATGAAACAACTCTGCAAGCTACGGCATTGACAAAATCCGCAGTTAGACGACATAGTAGAGAAGTTTAATCGAATCATCCTTAATAATCTATAGTTGGTGGTTTCCAGAAACTAACACGGCTAGGAGAAGTTACCTTTATTTTTACTGGATTATTCCAGTGCTATCCACGAGACTACCGGTTAAATTCCCCATCTCAGATGCACTTCGGTAGTGATCTTCGTTTGCCTTCTGATCTTTTGTTTGGTCGCCCTCCGGATGCGCCTTCATCGTCTGAGGAGTACATTCAAGATTTCCAGGCACGGTTTGAAGTGACGCACAATTTTGCAAGAAAGCGAGTCATCTTGGCGACGGAGAAGATGAAAACCCCATACGACACGAGAGCTACAGGACATCGATTCAGAGAAGGAGACAAGTTGAGGTTGTAGAATCCAATTCGAGAGAAAGGACCCTATCCTAAACTACAGTCACCTTCGACTGGTCCATACACAGTCCTAAACAGGTTGAACGACATCATACTTCGGATCCGTAAGCAATCGAATTCTAAGCCCAAAGTCATTACGACAGGCTAGCTTCTTACTATGGCCATAGTACATAGTCTATAATGTAAAACGTATAGGACCATGATCCTATTTGTTTCTAAAATTTGTGAACTCATTTATTGATTTAGTATTTGATTCGTTTTAAGCTATTTATTGCAATTATTGTTTATGTTGTTTTTTATGTTGTTCTTTATTGTACTGTAATGTTTATTAATATTGATTATTGTATTATTGATGCTTTAGTTGTAAGTATGGCTTCCTGTCCAGGGATTGTACTGCTCAGAATGTGCAGTCATTGGAAAGGGGACAGTGTTACGAATTTTGCATTTAGATATCTAATTTTAGTAGAATTATAATTAAAATTGTTTTATTTCCCTGTGCAATACAGCGAGAGAGAAATTTTAAAAGAAAGCTAAAAGGAAAGTAAAAATACGGCAGCACGTGCATTTAACATTTAACCCTTTCAGGGGCGGTGGTTTCGCTTTGAAACCGCATTTTCAACATTTTTTTTTAATTTAGAAAATTTGGTTTTTTCCCCCTCGAAACCGCTGTTAAAATTAAATTACTTCTTAAAGCTGATAACAGATGGCAGCAGCAAACCTTTCTGGGCATCCATTAATTGATACGAATCATTCAAAAATATCTTCTTTTGCACACTACTCTTTTTGACCCATTTTAAAAACAAAAAACCCAAAAATTTTTAATTTTTCCACAATATATTTTATAAGCAGACATCAATGAGTAATGAAATGTCCTTAGTTCACAAAAAAAAAAGTAATGGAACCCTTTTAATTTTGAATGTTTTCATTGTGGTTTCAGTATGAAACCACCGCCCCTCTGGGACATCGAAGAAAGTATCAGATGACGCAGTCGCGAGATTTTTTTGCAGTTGTGTTTATTGCTTTCGGATCACTGCTGTAAACAGTTGCACAATATTTTAATTTGAGTGGCTTCAAAGATGAGGATTTATGGAGCTTTTGAGAGAGGGAAAACATTTCTTATTTTTTACAGAGACACAGAGCACACCGAAAAACTCTCACAGTTGCGTTTTTATTATGCTTCTCTTAGCGGTCGCTTTTCTCATGCTTCTAGTTCATAGTAAAATAATTGTATGCATCTTAATTTATTTTATTTTTACATATAATTTTCTTAGTTTTAAACATCATTTTTAAAAATATTTCATAGTTTTATGCAAGTAATTTAGTGCATTATTAGTTACTTTTTGTCTCATACTTTTTTGTTTCCTGTTTTAAATTTTTTATTTATAATTAAAAATGCGTGTTTATGCAAATATTACTTACTTCGTTAGTTGTTCAGTAATTTACTATAGTTTATTAAATTGCAGATTGTACTATATAATAGTATAATCTGCAATTTGGGTTACGTTCAGATACTTTTCAGCAAAGTAAAGATAAATAAGCAAATGTCTAGTCTTAAATGCTCTAGACGGGCGCTGGTTTCAAGGCGAAACCGGTCCCCTTTCCACAATAAAAATTTTTTTAAAAAACTCATTTATGTTGTCTATAGGTCCATTGCATGTCATTATGCTTACTTTTTCATAACTTTTAAAAACTCATAACATTGCGCCCCTGTAAATGAACATCTCGTAATTTGTACTGAAATTTAATAAATTTAACTGATTGCTGCGTTAGCTATAACCTTAATTACACCCTCTTATTACTTTGCCGAACTCTCAAGAAGTAGAAGTTACTAGAAATTTCTCGCGACCGATTGTAAGCTGTAAAAGGCTAAAGAGAGAATATCTCAGCTCAGTTGTTTACTCAGCTGCTGTTGTTATTGTTGATCCAATTAGCTTTCTCTTTAAATGTCCAGTGCATTGCGTTCTATGTAACGTTTTTAGTAGTTTAAAGTATAACTACTGATTATTACTGCGGGATATTGTGAGCACTTGTGCGAATATCTCTGAGGAAAATCCCAGCGTTCTGTTATATTTCTTTTGATAAGAATAAATTTTATTAACCTCTTATTGGATTTGTGCATTCAATCTATTGCGGACGCAACATGATCATTGATAAAACATTCCTTTATTTAATTAAATACAAAGTGTCTAACATTTTGAATACAAAATTCGGGAAGTTTGAAGATTTTTCTTCATTTTAGTAGATAATGAGCCCGTTTTAGATCCATTGGGATTGAAGCATAATTTAGAATTTTTTGGCTATGAAGGTTCTTAACTTTTTAACCAATGTCTGCAGATTAGCATGTATGAAACTTTTTATCCGCGGGGGCTTCAACACATGCTTTTCTCAAAATTCCAAAGAAGTGGCTGAAGCTTTCCTCCTTTCATAATGGATTTTTCATTAGGGAAATCTTTTAAAACAGAATTATTTGATTTAAGACTGACTTGCTTCCAATTACTTACTTCGGTTTTAAATGTTTCTTTTACACGTATGCAAATTTATGATGTTCTAAATCAGTTCAAATTCTGAATAACTTTACAAACCCTTTACTGATCTTGGTGTCGGAAAAGTATTTAGATGTAAATTTTTTTTAAATATCCTCATTTGCTCTTCAAAATGTTATGTTGACCATTCTTTTTGTTTCAAGAAAATTCCTGTAATTTATATTGATCATTTTCTTTGCTTCAAGAAAATTCCTTTGTCGAAAGATTTTCATTAGCTTTCTCACATTCTAATTAGGAAAAGAGTTTGTGGTTGCACCTCACAGTTGTAAGCTACAATTATGTAATTTTTACATTCATGTATTATGAACTCTTATTAATTATGTATTATTATTCACTTCTCACTTGAAATAAGTATCTTATTCGACGAACACTTGACAAGACTGGGATTAGACAGAAACATACATGAAAAATTTCTAATACAAATGTATATAAAATGTTTTTTAAGAAACAGCATTTATGAAAAGCTTCAAAAAAGAATTCAACTTTTTCAAGAAGCTTCTAGACAATAATATTGTTTGGGATCATGTACGAAAAACTTTCAAATAATCTCTTCGGTTATTCACTTTTGAAAAGCTTATAAAGCTATTAAAAATCTTGCCTGAACAATAATCATTCGATATTATTTAGAGCATCTTGCTGGGACTCTTTAGTTTTCATGCAAATATGCAGTGCTTAGGCAAAATAATTGATTTTCGTCTATCGCATTTAATTTTTGTCTGACTTGGATGGTGAATGTCTGTGTATTTCTATTTTAAGTTAAGCGTGCTGGTAATTTTAGTACAATTGAACATTATCGAAACTACCATTCTGTTAAAATAACTCTAGACTGTTATGAAAGCCACATCAATGATGAAAGTATTAATTTAATATCCGCTATGCCGACCATTCGTTATAACGTATCCAGAAATACAGAAAAAGTGTTATGCGGAAGTTTAAGCATATATTTACAGGGATGTTAATTACTTTATAAATTATATCGAACAAGATTTTATTATAGATATTAATAACCCTTATGCTAAGCTAACATACTCTTTTTATTTACTAGAAAATTTAACAGGTGGCAAAAATACATACTTCACGAATCTAGGAAGTTCTAGCAGAGAACATTCAGGAGTTCTGGTTCATTTGCCCCACGCTTGCCTCGAGAAAATTAGAACTTTTTACAAAGAAAGCTTGAGTACCAGTTTATCACCAATTATGACTACTAACCCTTATCACTAATGATTTGAAAGCGCTCATTACAACGTATCCTTTTTCTGTGTTATGCGAAAGTTTAAACATATATTTACATCGACTGTTAACTACTTTATAAAGGGCAGGGTATCGAAACAAACAAAAGTAGCTTCTTTCATTTTGTATTCAAATTTTCTTTCATTTGAAGTTTTGATGCGCATAACATAGCTTTACAACTTGTTTCCTTATTTTCTAAGGATCCCTTGGTGTATTATGTTTACATTTTATAAAAATGATATGAAATGGATATTTTAGTTAAATTTTAGAAACACGATTACTACTTAATTGAAGGCTGACCCTTATAATAACTTTATTTTATCACAGCAATCAAAAACGATAAACCGGTTCCAAAGTTTACATGCTTTTGGTCTTTGAATCTGTGAGGAATATGGATACTGCAATCTAAGGGTATGAGAAAGTTATGAAAGTTCCTTCATTTGTATGATATGACTTGACAGAATCAACACTAATAAAGCTGATGGATTTGAAATGGACTTGAAAATATAGAAAAATGATGGAGGTAAATTCTACAATTTAAGTCATATTCTTTTGTGTTACATAATTTTAATGATTCCTATGCCAATAAAGGTAAATATAAGTTTTAAGAATAAATTTTGGATTTCATTTTTAAAGTTATCATTGCGAATCAAATTTAGCTTGCAATTTCAATACCCTCATCTTTCTTTTAAAAAAAAATGGGTTTGCCTTGGCAGTTTTAGCACCGTATTCAAAGTACCGTAAGTAGAAATGATTGGAAATAACTGACGATCCGATTCAATGAACTTTGTGGCCTTCACCTTTACGAAGTAGATTCGCCTTTTGTAATCCAATATTTTTCAAATACGTTTGGCAACAATGTAACCGGCGTCCGAGGATAATTGTTTGATTCGGTGCTGTCTGCATTTGTTTCGAGATCTTAAAGTCTGTCGTATTGAACTCGGTGTAAAGGTTGAAAAGAGGCAAGTTCAAACAGAATCAGACATGAAAAGGCATAGCATTACTGCTAGGTATGAATATTCGTTTGTATTGAAGTTGTTGTATTGTGAGATGTCCGCGTAAATGGTTATCAGGATGGATATTTGGTTCTGCGGAGCCGTAACAAGTATATGATTTCTTTTAAAAAGAACATTATAAATGTATGTTTCTGCAAGAAATTAATAGATTATATTTCAGCCAAACGGTCTAAAGTTTGTATCAAATTAATATACTTATTTTGCAATTTTTTTTTTTTTTTTGAGAAATAAGTGTTGCAGGCAATTAAAAAGTAGTGTAAAACATGTTATTGTTATGGTTTTTCCGACTTTCATAATATATTTATTCCAAATTGACCTATAATGGTGGAATTCTTATTTAAAAATTGTATGTGCTCTGGGATTTTCTTCGCTTCACAAACTATGAAGACATTTAAAGTATATGATGTGTATCATGTTATATTGGTATTGCCATTTACATTTGATTATAACTTTGAAAGAACTTAAAATGTTTCCAATTTTTTCCCTAATTTTTATGCAAATTTGTTAATCATTATTATGCTTTATTGGTTACACTGAGTTTTAAAAGTGAATATGTATCCTTTTTTCTCCTTCTGCTTTCATTCTGTTTGATTGTTATTAAGACACTGGATGTGAAGCTCAGATGTATTTGTAATAGTAAGTACAGACTGTTAATTTTAATTACTTTATGATAAATGCTTCATTGCACTCCTATTTTTTTATGTTAGGCATAAAAGATTATCGCTTTCTCTCATTGCTTTTTTTTTTTTTTAATTTTTAAAGTACAGTTTGAGAGATATGTATTTCATTTTTCATTTGATGAAATATTTCTTTTAACATAGTACTTTCGTTTTAGTGACTGAAGTATAGATTTCAAGCTTGAAATCGTATACACTATCTATATATATTTTCAAAATCGCTTTTATAAAAATTCGTTGCTTTGCTTGATAAATGGAAGTTATATAGTGTTGCATCCAGTAACATGCATTCTGTATTTGTGAACAATATATATCAAATTAATATTCACTCAAAGAAACCTTTTTGTTTAGGTCACGAAATGAAGATAATGTATTAAGGAAGATTTTTTTCAGAGTGATGATATGCACTCTGACAAATACCTTCCAGACATATTTTAACTGGATGTTAGTCTGAAGTTATTCTTCTAGTTAGCAGTTGTATCCATTTTTTATGTTTTCGGTTGTTACATTTTTAACAGCAATATTTATCACATTAACTTTCTGTTTCTAAGTAGCTATCATTATAAGGTACTGTATTGTTAGTATCACAAAAATTGTGGTTCTTTTTTATCTTTCTCCAAAATGAACTTACCAGCTGGATTTTCCGATAGTCATTTTATTATAAATGTTAAGGAAACGTATAAAACTAAAGCTGAACTGGATCAGAGTCTCCGTGTTTAAAAATTTAAAGGTAATAATTAAATAAAAATAACAAAACTTATTTGCAAGCTGGAAATTGTAGCATTACTAACACAAGATTCATGGAACTTTTTAAGGCCCTCCAAGAACCTAAGAAAATATTTGGCAACAAAGATTTTTCTAAAATTACCTATTTGATAATTAGGTACGTTGATAACTGTAGATAAACAGAGATGCAGATGGAAAAGTTAATATCTTTTATTCCTAATATTCAAGGAATTTAATAACTATACTGACAATTGGAATTTATTATTTTATATTCTTCCAGTGAGTTGCTTTAACATTTTATATAAGTTTGCATTGATTGTAACCATTTATTTTACCTTCAATTCTCCATTCGTAACTGTTTCAGAAAATTACTCTAAATTTGTATGGTCTGAAACGAGCCTTCTATGGCCTGTGAACTCTCACTTGAAGATCACTCTTCACATAGTCCCCTAGTTCTCTCATCATCCAATCAGATATTCTCTTAACTAAATGACTCCTTCATTTCATGTGTGCACTTAGCTGAGAGATTCCTGCCTTATCACCAACGTAGCATTCAGCTCCTACCAGAATATCCTTATCTGACCTGAAATGGCTCTCTATTTTCATAGTTACTGACTTTACTCAAAATTATGAGCTCTTGTGCTATCGTATTTTGGAAGTCGTTGCTTTCAAATCATCATAATGCTATGATCATCATATGCACATGAATTCAGCCGTATAAGAATATAAACTAAATGTAAGTTGCGTTGTCTCATGAATCTTTTATTCTGCAATATGGCTTATCCTCACAGCCACTCAATTTTTTGTGTATGTACTCCGGTGTCCAGATCCACAAAGTTATACCTATGATTAACTTTGAAAGTTCGATATCAGCAGCTCTTATTTTGTCACTTTTATAAGCTTTCTGTGAGCTCGAGTATATTTTAGAACTTTCTTCAATGTTATCTTTTATCACTTGCAAAAGCGTTACTGCCATCCTCTCTCAAACTTTTATCATAAAACACTCACTTGTTTCCTTGCAAATGCTTCAAAACAAGTACTGCTTGGGGGTTATTCTCCTGCATGGTTTTTATATTTTGAGAAAAGGCTCTTGTCAGTTTTGACAATGAGGTTCATCCATCACGCACGTATGTGCAAAATTTATGACAAATTCAGTTTTTAATGCACATTTTTCACATATCGAAGCTGAGACATCTGAAGGTCATTTCTATTCCTCCTTTCTACCCTTCCTCACATCATGGAATATGCCAACAGGAAGTCATTTCCGTTTTTTTTTTTTTTTACTGTGCTTTTGTGCTACATGGCAGCTTTTTTGTAAAATTTACGATACGCGTGTGGTCGTAGATGAAAATTTGGAAAATATGTTTTTCCTCAAATATTTTGTAATTTTGTGTTATTAATTGCTGTGTATTATTTTAATTTGAATATATTTGGCTCTGTAAATTTTATATGAATTTTCATGGCAAAAAAAATATGTGCAACCAGCTGATTATGCTCACATTATTCAAGATTTATCTGATGAAGAAAAGGAAGAAAAGGAAACCTTTGGATGGGAGAACAATAGCGATTTCCATTCCTTATTTTCTTTTATTTCTATTTTTTGGAAATAAATAAAAATATTAAAGTTAGTTTAAAGTGCGTATTTGTAACCAGTAAGAAGTAAATTTCCTTTCAGAAGTAAGTAATGCTAAACTTACTTTTTTCCTACCAAGGTGTTTTCCTTTTTTATTTGTCTATACTTGCCTTTGATGAATATTAAAATTGGCTTCGATTTTAAAATATAATTATTAAATAATAAATTTGAAATTTTCTATAATGAAATACATCATTGCATTTCCATCTCACTAACATAAGAACTTAAAAATTATTTACTTATATTTGAATATGATATCATTTGTATTTTGCAATAATAAGATTAATATTTTATTTCTTAACAAATTTATTATCAATATTCACTCATTCCTGTCATTTTTCGTGCCAATAACGGATGTCGTAAAAAATACAATGCACGCGTGCTCATGTAAAATTGCCAAGCGCATGTTCTGGAAGGTTAAATAACTATTCCAACTGATAATAGCCGATGACCCAGATAGATACGTTACTCAAGTGAGCGATTATGAGACTGACATGCTGCCTACTGCGCTACCTAGGCTTGTTGTTTTGGGGTATCCATGACTGAGCATTATTTCACTGAAAAAAATAGCCTAGATATATTGTATAAGAATGGTAACACAACAGGCCACTGAGTAGGCTTTATTTTCTTCATACTTATTGTAAAATTGCTGGGGAAAGTTAGGGCATTTGGCTATTTTAAATAGCTGATTGTAATAAAAGTTTTCCGCCAACAAACTTTTTTTTAATAAAGTTAAAAGGAAAAAAAAAAAAGGCATGAAAGCAGTACTTTTAGTGTGGGTAGTAATCGGCATCCAAATATAGGATTTTCTGCCAACAATTTGGTAGTTTTTCAAAGCCTTCGGCCGAATAACTTGGCAGCCACAAGTCCAAACACAGGTCAACCTCATTTCAGATGTCCTGTGCAAAATGGAAAATAGCACCAGCAAGATGTAGCTACAAGTGTCAAAAAAGGTAGAAGTCCGAAGGAGCGATGTCGTAGCTATATGATAGGTGTGACAAAAGATCCCATTTGAGTCTGTACAGAATCCAGTCAGTGAATGCAGACACATATGCTCTTGCATTATCTTGATGGAACATTAGCTTTTTTGCACCGGATTTCAGTTTGACATTTTTCTTTGATAGCAGCGTCAGCACGGACTAGTATCTCGTATTACACTTTACTGTCGAGGGTTGTACCTTTTTCCAGATAATCTTTTTGGATAATACCACAGCAATCCCACCAGACACAAAGCCTGATCATTTTGTTGGTCAAATTGCGCTTTGCGACGTTGTCAACGGCCTCACCGGGTGCAGACCAACCTCCCTTTTTGGCCTGTGTTGTTGAAGTAAATCCACTTTTCATTACGAGTGATGATCTGGTCTAGAATTTTCTCCTTATCTGCTTAAGTCAGCTCATGCAGTACACAGCGATTGAACTTGTACGTCAAGATTATGTGAGGCATAGCATGACTGATGGAATGGCAAAATATCTAACTCCGTAGCAAGCTCTCGAGTGATTGCATTCTGATCTTCTTCCTTAAGTTCTGGCAGGTGGGTCTCGTCAACATCAATAGACTGCCAGAGCACTCTGCTGCTTAAATGTTATAGTCCTTGTTTTTAAACTTTCAGTACTAAACCTTCACAGTGTTATATGATATACCATTAGTACCTAGAGCTGTACACCTAGTTTAGTGACATTCTGTAGCTGACTTTTTGCTACAGAACTGGAACTAAATAAGGGTTCTAATCTTGTAGCTTGATAGTTCCATTTCAGACACCTTGTGCTTAATAAACTAATAATAATGACAGTTTTTTACAAATTTCATAGCAGAATTCTAAAGAAAGTGTTTTTCTTTCAAATGCCAAAAATTGTTTGACAAAATGATTAAACATGCGAACGCAAACTGTTTGCACATACTGTATTTGAGGTAGTGGGAAACTTTTGTTAAAACCCAATATCTTCCCAGCTAGTGATACCATATGAAGAAGCTATTTGGCATTTTGCAGTAAAAGTAGAATTTGTTTTCCTATTGGTGTGCCTCAAGTTATGAACATTCTATTATTGCCACCTAAGGCTAAAGATCACTGAACTGTATTGCATACTGCTATTAAGGGTAACTTAAATTTCTTGAGTACTGTCCTATACTCATTTCTCTACCTAACTCTATTACATACTTTCCTATATTCATTGGATTAAATACAGTTGCATTAGTTCTGGTACAGTACAAAGTACAAGATCCGGACTCGTCGGGACTTTCGTGATTCCGGATTTGGGATTTTTCCGGATATTAGATCATCAGTTTAAATCTAGTAAGACAGCATGTAGAAATTATAAAATTAAAAATATGAAATTTCAATTTATGAAAGAATGAAACATTTATGATCTAAAGGGTACCAAAATTTAGGGGGAATAAAACAACTTACTATTTATTTGTTTACATTATTAAACATTTCCTTCAGTGTAAGTTATTTAAATTGCTTTGTTTTTGTGGTAATACTTTCACTTTATTTCTTGGTTAATTACACTGTTGAAGTCCTGTAATTGCTGTGTCGAGAATCCCGACTAATTTGTCAATCGAAATTTTTTCATTTTCAGCAACTTCTCTGTACCTTTCTTCACTATCGGTAGCGGTATTTTCTGGATTTAGAACCATACTACAGATTTGGCCATCCATTAATTTATTTATGATTGAAAAGCATTGTCATCACAATGAAAAGCTTATTTTATATCATCTTCATTTATTACTACTTCTCCACATTTCTTTACAGAATCAGTTAATTGGCATATTTCACCTTTGGTTTGCGATATCTGAAAACCTTTAAAATTTGCGCCTATCATCATAAAATTTAGCTGTTGTTCACTATACATATTTGCCTATGTATTGTGAGATTGGCCACAAGTTCTTTCCCTAAATTTTATCTCACTTCTATCGCGTACTGAGACAGTTAAGCTTGAAATGTATCGCTTTAGTTATTTATTATACTTATGTCTATTTCTTGCACATGTTTATATGAATCCTGAATAAATAAAGGCTTGTCCTGAATACTTTAATTCCCACATATACTTAAGGTTTATTAAGGCTAGATATCTTTCCTATATTCATTGGATTAGATACTGTTGCATTAGTTCTGGTACCTGATGCAGTCTCTGTGGGTCCTAAATTCTGCTACCGAGCACCTGACTTTGTCTTCCCTAAATTCTGCTGCCCGGTGCGTCCATATGAGCCATGGTACTTGTTCTGGGTTTATATGTGAATAACAAATTGGTTACTCTTAATTCAAATAGCAATAAATTTAATCTTTTGGCCTATGAGTATAATTAACAAAATCTATTTTTAGCATATGGAAAGATATTTTTGTTACATTTTTCCTCATCAACATTTCTTAGCTTGTTGAACTTAAATCTGTAATCATCGTCAAGCATCAATACAATTCAACATAAAAGGTTACCATGCTCTTTTATTCAATTACTACCATAAAAAAATTGTTTAGTCATCGCTACATGAGACATTACTCAAGTTGTCATGTGTTGATAAACATGCAATGATGAAAGCAAAATATAATGAATAAAGATTCACCAGGTTGGCATCAGGGGTATAAAATATTAGTAGGTGTAAAATCAATGATGCCAAGCAGATACGCATCTATGGATCCAAATTATTGATCATAGAAATTTATGTTGAAATGATTGCTTCTTCAATAATGAGGTAGTGCCGAAGTGAAATTGAGAATCAGACTCTCCATATGTTTTATTATGCGCAGAGGAGGGGAATCAAATCGTGGCATTTGAGAACGCATGCGTAAAGCATACAAAAGAAATTTTAAGAAAAGTTGTTGGTGACCTTGGGGTCCGGGTTTTAGATCATTCCGAATATTGGACGTCTGGATCAGACTTTATACTGTAATAGTCACTGGTCTATTATAAGTAATAAAGTGGTTTTTGGATATACAGATCCATTTCTCAAGGTTATTTAGAAACTGTCATCTTTCTTCCTTTGCTGTTTATTTTCTATATGTTATTGAATTACATTTTGTGTCGTTATCATGCCAGCAATATTAAATCTGAATTAACTGGTGTCTTTCTCTCTACCAAAGAAGTAGGTCTTTCAGATGCCCATATTTTGTGTAAATCTTGTATCAAAGCTTCTTTACAGTTAGTTGGTATTCACCCAACTGCAGTTTGCCATAGTAATTCCTGTTTTGAATTTTGCCCATGATATGCCTTCTTTGATGCATTTTGGTGGACTGCTATTAATTTGAATAATATCCCACCAAAGTCATTGATATCTGAAATGCATGTTTTCTCTAATTATAGTGAAACGATACTGGTTTAAAAATTTGTTTATTTCTAGGAGACCAATTGATGAGAATGAGCAAAATCAGCTCAGTGAGAAAAAACGGTTGAAGGTTGCGCATGAAGGGGAAGATGAACAATTACTTATTGAAAATCAATTAGATGCAGGTAAAATTGCCAAAATCTTTAGTTTTTCTTAATTGACAATATTGCTGTATTAATTTTTGCAATAAGTAATCTATTTAATGCATTATATTTATGTTTTTATTATTTATGAATGCTTTGCTTTTGCTATTAATTCTCTTATTTAAATTTATCCATTAATGAACTGCTATTACAGTCAAAAGTCGTTAATTCGGACACCCATAATCCGGACCTCAAAGCTACAAACTTTCTGCGCATGCATCGAGTTGACGCATGCGCGTAACAGACCTTTACGGCTGCTAACATGCGTGTGCACATGTGCATAATACGTTTACGCATGCATGTTTAATGTATAATGGATGGTATAAGCTAAGCTAAAATTATCTATTTCAGTTAATGTTGCAGATAGCGTTGTTCCTTAATCTTCGAATTGGATCCGGCTTATTATTTTTTGCAGACTGTTAGAGCAATTTTATAAAAGTAAGCTTGAACTTTCGATTATGTCAAATAGAATTTCCGATATATATTTACTAATATGTAAAGGATCTACAAAGCGAAAGTATGTTTCGAAGTCCATTAAACAAAAAGTGGAATTGCTGCAAAAAATGGATAAAGGCATATCCTTTGATTATCTAATCATTCCAAAATATGTTTATCAATTTCACGCTGCTCTGTGGCCGGGGGGGGGGGGGAACGCCGCGGCGTGCAATGAATTGGAAGTTGATCTGTCAGCACTATCCTTATCTTCAGGGCAGATGTTTTTATTTTATTTGGCTTATAATTTCTTACTAAATGTAGTATTTCATCTCGATGTACTCCATCTTTGATATGATTTAAATCAAGTTCCTCGTCATTATAAATCGCTTCCAATAGTGAAGAAAGTGACACAGAGGTTATTGAAAACGAAAAAATTTCGATTGACAAATTAGTCGGTATTCTCAACACAGCAATTATAGGACTTGAACAGCGGAACTTTGTAACTAAACAAGAAATTATGTCTGTTTAAAAGAATTAAAGAGAAAGTATTATCACATGAAACGAAGCAACTTAAACAACTTACATTGAAAGAAATGTTTAATAAAGTAAACAAATAAATATTAAGCTTTTTCTTTTTGTAAATTTTGATACCCTTTAGATTAGATCATAATTGTTCTTTATTTCATAAATTATGGTTTCATATTTTTAATTTTATAATTTCTGCATGCTATCTTACCAGATTTTAAACTGATGATCTATAATCCGGAATCGCTGAAGTCCCGACGAGTCCGGATTAACGACTTTTGACTGTATACGGCAATTAAACATTTTATGGTCAATAAACGTTAAGTTATTTTTCTGTGTTCTGTTAATGGGCCAATGCCAAGGCTTGCCTTTTCGAATGTGATCTAATACAGTCAAAAGTCGTTAATCCGGACTCGTCGGGACTTCGGCGATATCGATTTTTCCGGATTATAGATCATCAGTTTAAATCTGGTAAGATGGCATGCAGAAATTAAAAAATTAAAAATATGAAACCGTAATTTATGAAATAAAGAACAATTATGATCTAAAGGGTATCAAAATTTACAAAAAGAAAAAGCTTAATAGTTATTTGTTTACTTTATTAAACATTTATTTCAATGTATAAGTTGCTTCATTTCAAGTGATAATACTTTCTCTTTAATTCTATTAAACAGACATAATTTCTTGTTTAGTTACAAAGTTCCGCTGTTCAAGTCCTATAATTGCTGTGTCGAGAATACCGACTAATTTGTCAATTGAAATTTTTTCGTTTTCAATAACCTCTGTGTCTTTCTTCACTATCGGAAGCGAATTATAATGACGAGGAACTTGTTTTAAATCATATCAAAGACGGAGTACATCGAGATGAAATACTACATTTGGTAAGGAATTATAAGCCAAATAAAATGAAAACATATGCCCTGAAGATAAGGATAGTGCTGACAGATCAACTTCCAATTCATTGCGTGCCGCTGCGGCGTTCCCCCCCCCCCCCCTGCTGAGCAGCGTGAAATTGATAAACAGATTTCGCATTTCGAAACATACTTTCGCTTTAGATACTTTACATATTAACAAATATATATCGGAAATTCTATTTGATATAATCGAAAGTTTACTTTTATAAAATTGCTCAAACAGTCTGCAAAAAATAATAAGCAGATCGAATTTGAAAATTAAGGAACAACGCAATCTGCAACATTAACTGAATTAGATAATTTTAGCTTAGCTTGTACCGTCCGTTATACGTTAAACGAGCATGCGTAAATGTTTTATATGCGCACACGCACATTCGCAGCCGTAAAGGTCTTACGCGCACATGTAAACGCCTATGCGCATTCGTCAATGCGACGCATGCGCAGAAAGTTTGTAGCTTTGAGGTCCGGATTATGGGTGTCCGAATTAACGACTTTTGACAGTATCTTCAAATTTGCAGTTATATTTTTCACAAGATGATGGTGAGTTTTAATCAAAGTTCAATCTGGGCTTTTAAGCATTCATTTAAAAAATAAGAATTACAGTGTAGTTAGATAGTTTTTTTTTTTTTTTTTTAAAGGGAAAGATTTAGTATACCTAGTCAAAAGTATGATAAATACAGTACACAATAAAAAAGCAGAGGTTTTTAGTATACTTCATCTTAAGTATATTGAAAACTTTCACTTTTTTATTGTGTACTGTTTTTAATTGTAAGTTTTATATTTGAATTCATATTGAATCTTGACTTTAAAAAGGACATGGAGAAACCATTGCATTTTCTTGTAGTATTGGGTGTATGCAAAATTTATATAAAATGTGAATTTCAAATGGAGACTTGATAATATGAAATAAATCGGTGTTTCATATATTTATTAGAAGCATATTTTGATTGCATTGACAAACTTAAATATAATACAGTATTGCATAAAAAAGTGTTCTGAGAGTTTTTCTTTTGTGTCTTGTATCTTTACGTTGTGTAAAAACACAGTAGTACTTCCTGTAAGGGACACCTCTATTGAAATGACGATTCTGCTGATACCAGGCCTCCTTGAATACGGACCTTAATGTGTATTTGCCTCTTATTAAGGGAACTAAAAAAAAAAAAAAAAACTACTCTTATATACTCCCTCGGTTGGCGAGAAACTCCACTGCACCATATTACTATCTAAATTTGTCTACTTTTCAAAGCCTAAAATGTCTGCAAAAACCACGTTTTTAACATACAATTTACACCAAAAATTCGAAACCAAAACAAAAAAATTAGATAGCAAAATCATAAAGTTATTGACCTGTGATTCCAACCACTTTTTGGTTATTACTAAACTAATTGCTAAAATTTCATTTGCCTGAAAGATACAGGAAGAGAGGCAAAAAAAGTTTAATTGTGAAAAGCTGAAAAATGAGGCAATTGAATGAAATTTCCACTCGGGGAGAACTAAGATCTAAAAACGTGGCCAAACTGGAAACCGTGGAAAATAACTAACTATTTTAGATTTTTAATTGTATAATTTCTGCATATCGTCATACTAGATTTAAAATCTAAATCGCTGAAAAATCACTGAAGTCCCAGTGAATCTGGATCTCAGATTTATACTGTATTTGTATTAATTATTAAGGACGAAATAATATACGTGATCAATATCACCATCAGTTACAGCTATCAGTGGCAGTAAACAACTTAATTTTACTGAAAATACAGTTGGGCTTTTTCTCCATACTTGCTATATACAGGGTGCATCAGTACAGCAGTGACAAACTTTCAGGAGAGATGGAGTACATCTAGACAATGAGAAATCACATAGCAATGGATGGTCAGAAATGCTTTCTGGGCACGGTAGTGATGACCCAAAAATCAAGAAAGAAAGGACATGAATGGGGGTGAGAAAACATGTTTATTACTCGGAATACAGCAAAAGGAAAGAAAAACAACAAAGAGACAATGATCGTCATCAAAGAAGGTGTTCAAACTTATGATCTGGGCCATGATACAACTGTGCGTCATGCATCTTCCATGCGATCTATTCATGATGTAAATCTACCATGAGGCCTGCATCATGGTCCTGGGTCGTAATTTCAAACACCTTTAATGACAATCATTGTTTGTTTTTGTTCTTATTTGTTGGTTTCTGCTGTACTAAACATAATAAAACACTTTTTATCTCACTGTTTGTGTCCTTCCTTTTTTTTGTGTTTTGTGTCGTCACGACCGCACCAGGAAAGCTTTGCCAGCCATGCATTATTATGTGATTTCCCATCGTATAGGTGTACTCTGTCTCTCCTGAAAGTTTTGTCACTACTGTACTGATACACCTTTTATAATTGGCGATTAAGCATATATACATTTTTGAAGAAGTTCTAAACTTTTCAAGCACTTGATCTACAAAATGGTATTTTAATTTGGACTTTGTAATAGCCAATGACTTAATTGAAAATTTGATCTAAAATAATCCAAAAGGGATTTTGGCTGAGAATTTTTTTAAAGTGACTGTAAATTTAAAATAAATTTAAATTTTGAAGGTAGTTTTATCAAGTGTGTGTGTAGATATCTTGCTTATGTATAATATTACGTATAGTTTTTGAACATTTTAGGTTTTGATAATGAGTAGGTAAAGTAATATGCTTTACATTTTTCTTAGTATTAAAAAATATTAATGATATGTTTAGTATACCAATATATGATGTAATATGATTTAGATATGACCAATACATGATGTAACATGACTTAAATATATGACATATCAATATATGATAATATATAGCATGTCATCCTACCTATATATGTGCAGAGCTGCCAGCCTACCCGGTAAAATTAGGAATTTCCTGATTTTTCAATAAAAATTTGTCTCCTGGTAAACTTGAATATCTTTTAAGTTTCTCCTAGTTAACTACCATATCACCTGATTTTTAGCTTATCTGAATTTAGGTCATATCTCTCAAATACAACTCTAGAACAGTTGTTGATTACAAAGTGTATGATGAAAAGGAAATACAGCTGAGAAAATTTTGATGTCAATATCTTATAAGGGTGTACTTTTGTGCTATACCAACCACCTTAGCAGAAGTCACTAAATTTTCAGAATATGTGATAACAGTCCTTCAGTCAAGCAATGTCACCATTTTCATTTGTGATTATTTGTTGTATTCTAATTTGTAATGGTTTTTATAAAGAGACTGTGATATTTTTTGTCTTAAACTTGATTTTAAAATATCCACTTGTGGCATTTGTGGTAAAATTTCTGCAGAAATACTGAATTTTGCTGCAAAACCTTGAAAGGGACATATGAGGACATGGCTTTTTAGATAGCAGGTGTTGCCGAGGTTTACACATTGCCAAGTCTCTGCAAACAGATTGCTTTGTACTTAGGCACCAAAAAATAGTGCAAAAAAATTTCAGAAAGATTTAGAAGCAATTATTTTAATGGTTTACATAATCCTTATTTAATAATTAAAATTCATATTTTAAATTGCTAAAGTATGTTTTCTTTTTATGTGCTGATAATGTTTGTCAGTTTATGATAAGTATTGATAGTTTGGGAATCTTTCCAAAAAAGTTGTTAAAACCACCAGCTTGCTCCTGATAAGTAACTTTACACTTGTAAAACATTATCAAATTGCTCAAAAGTCACCTGAATACGTAAGTACCCCTTAAAGAATGCTGCATTGTTATCTGGTAAATAAAACAGAAATCATACAAACTCCAGTTCCTTTCTCAATGAGTTCAATTGATCTGGTTAAATTTTATTTGATCTGAACTGTGTTTATCCATTACAGAAATTTTCAGAGCTTAGTAAGAGAACTTAATGGTACTCTTCTGTTATTGGGACTTCTGTTATTGTACATATGGATATATGTGTTCATGCATATACATATATACATACATATTGTGTGTGTACATACATATATACGACATATATATACCCACCTGCATACCTACGCACATTTCTGAATCTTATCCCAATAACAAAAGAGTACTGACTTAACAAGTATTTAATAGGCAAGTATTTGCATATAATTGTGCTTTAAAGATATAAATGTTATATTATTAAGTGTATCTATGTGATTATATGCATATTTTTGTTGTTTCTTATGGCTATTTAGAAATCAATCCATTTACATCAGGCCACTCGCCAAAAACAAAACATTAAATTCAAAATTACATCACCAAAATATTAAAAATACTTGAAATCCAAGTCTTTACAATACCAAAAAATTATGACATAAAAATTTCACAATTAAAATCTAACCATGTGCTCAGGATATAAGATCTCTGCTCGTCCAGTACAGCAGAAGAACATCACCAGTATGTTGTAACTTAGGGTCAGGGACTGGACAGACAAGCAAGTGCTGCTTATTCATAGGGTCTGTTTTATGAATGGGCACTTACTATTAGTCAATAGTAAGTGCACCTGGCACCTGGCATGCTTATTCTGCTGAGATGTTCGGCTAAGCAATTGTGCCCCATACCCAGTCTGAAATTAGCCACAGCCTCTCTACGTGGCCTGGGATTGATCTCATTCCAGTCATTCCTGATATTCTCTCAAAGTTTACTCTTCGATTTAATTGATAGTTCTGTGTTGTAAGCTGACATAAGATTATTTCGAGTACTTCTAAGGGAATCCAAAGGAATGGAACTCTGTTCAATAAATAACTCCGTATCTCTCTTTGCCAATAGATCTACTTTTTCATTACCATCAATATCTATGTAAGATGGTATCCAATGAATTCTAGTTTTACCATTCCTGTATAGTTTCCTGATATCTCGTTTCATTTTTGATACGAGAGGAGGCTCAGAGTGGTGTTGAAGAGCTATTGTTTCTATGACGAACCTAAAATCAACAAGAATGATGGCCTTTCTAAAAATCTCAATTCTAGATTTCCAATTAGACACAGCCAAAAAGATTCCATGAACTTCTGCATCAAAGTTTGAAAAATGTTGACCCATTGGGCATATGGTGAAAACAGTTTACAATATACACTTGCACCAGCAGCATTATTCATTCTAGAGCCATTTGTAAATACACATATGTCTTCTGGTTCAGGATAGTTATTGCCCAATAGTGACAAAACATTTTTTTTTTTTTATATAATAGTATCTAGTGTGTCTTTTTTCTATTTTCATCCAGCCTTATAGGGTATTTTCAAAAACTCCAGCAGGTCTACAGGTATATTAGTATTTTTAACAGGTTTAACAGAAATATTGAGGTTTAAATCACCTGAAAGACCTTCACAGATCGTGATTGGAGAAGTTTGAGTTCTGATAATGTAATTTGTCACTATTTGACATCTAATTTGCTTGCTGAGATGCTTTCAATCGAACAGTTTTATAAACTACGTGTTTCTTAATCTCAGCAGCAGTAGGAGGGTTTGAAGTATACGATTGTAAAGTTGCTATAGGAGTTGACACTTCTACTCTTGTGATCAAGCAGAGAGCTTTATTCTGGGCTCTCTCCACGATTTCCAACTTAGTCTGTGCAGCCGAAACCAGAATTTCACTGCCATATTTAAGAACTGGTTTTATATAGGTTTTGTGAGATTTAGAGTATCCTGGGTGCAACTCCATTTTGCAACGTCCAGTCTCTTTAAGATAGGCAATCTTTTTTTGACTCTAGTCACAGTGTGCAAGATATACTTTGAAAAATTTAACTTGTTGTCCATTATAATCCCGATGTATTTTGTCCTGCTACTTTAGTTTTGTGTTATTCAAATACATATCAAAGTCAGGTACAACATGTCTCAAAGTAAAAGATTGATCCATAGTTTATGATTTATTAATAATCTTGTGATTGTCCATGGGTTAAGATTGAAGGGTCTTCAGAGCTTTATTCATATTACTCTCAAGTTGCTGTTTCTGTCTTTGATAATTTCGACAGTTTTTAGTTTACATTCATATTACTAGGTCATCAGCAAACATGCTTACTTGAATATCTTCAGCCTCTTTCAATCTCTTGATGAGATCATGAACATAAATGTTGAAGAGTGTGTGTGGCTGCTTGTTGAATCCTGCGGGAGGCCGATCTTAGACTGCCTTATTTGGACTCTACCAGGGTTTGTAGCGGTCCTTACAAGTGCTTTTAAGTCCTTATATTTGAAAATAAAATATAAAGGCCCTTATAGGTGCTTACATTTTCTTTAAAACCCTTATTTTTTTGTTTTTAGTGCTTATTTCTTGCTTTTAGTGCTTTTTTTTTAATCCTTTGTTTTTAATGAACGCGCATTTTTTCCCCGTACCAAAGCCGAAACTAAATAAACAACTTTTCTTCCTTATATGCAATGTCAGATGGTGAATCATACTCCCGAAAATTCTTTTCCCCCCCTTCCTCTGCATTAACGTAACCTATGGTACGCGCGAGAGTACAGACAGGTGCATGTCGTTCTATTGGCCAAAGAATTGCGAAAACGTAGAAAATTCCGGTACATTCGGTATTCTTTTCCTCCCAACCAAATACTACACACGTTTGAATTTCTACCAAGATTTTAATAATTTGCATTCTTTTTCCGCGTAGTCAGTTCATTTTCGTGTTTATGATGATCGTTATACTTATATTATGAGCATATGTATGAATATTTATAATAATATAGTTGCAGTAACTGCTGAAGTATAGATAAACTTCCAAAAATGGGTGTGTTTTTACACAGATTAGCTTTCTAAGAAATAATATTCGGAATGGCTTAAATAAAAGGAAAGTAATTGAATAGTCAAAATAATTTCATTTTCTTTTCCAATACATTATACAGTACGGAGGTTGGGAGTTTCTCCTCAAAATCTGTAATATTGAAGCAGCGGACTTTTTTTTATCACTGTCCAATCTGGATTGAATAGGACTCAAAGTTTTTGCGGTCTACCCAACCCAAGCGAAGATTGAGTCTATTCCGGAAATTTAATACAGTCTGTTGAAAATTAGAATCAGAAACACCCCAGATTAGTAAGTCTCTTTCGTTTCCTTTATTTAGTTCTTTTTTCTCCGAATACCATACCGGCAGGTGTTGATTCCGATTGCGTAATATCACATATGGAAGAATTACGCCGCACGTATTGCGCAATAACGTTTGCGGTATTTTGCATTGATAATTAATTTTGATGTTCAATCTGAGATTTGTTTATGAACACTTGAAAGAGTTTTACTGTGCTTTCTAAGCAGAATATTTCTCAGTTCCGTTGGTTTTTATATGATGCACATATCGAAATGTCAAAATAATTTATTTAGCCTAAATTTAAATCTAAAGAACGGCTACTATCTCCACCGCTGCTCTTTTTCCAGTTACTATCCGGAATATTCGGGAATTTCCGAGTATGCGGGTTAGTTAAGCTTTTACTGTTAAAGGATGACTGAAGCAATTTCCCGTCTTCTGATTTCAGAAATGTGCCTCTTTTTTACTTAAATTACTTTGTTTGGGATATATGTTAAGGGAAAACTGTTATGCAATGAAAATTTAGAAAATGTTCAGAATTTTGATTTAAGTTAAATTATTTAAATATTAATACGAGTGGAAAAATAAATTGTATTTATTATTAGGTGCCAAACGAATACAATTAATATGGCTTATTATTATTTATTTTCTATATTTTCAACTGAAATATCATCATTAAATTTTGTAATATAGTTTAGTTCTGCATAGTTTTTTTTCTCTCATTATAAACTAATTCTGTAAATTGAACTGTCATTTAAAATTAAAAAAAAAGTTGTTTTCCATTGTTGAGGTAATGCTCATTCTCTTAATAAATATTGCATTGCTCATATTTTAAATTACAAGTCTAATTTTTCTTTTAAGATTATGCAGTTGTGTATAATGTAATTAGACAGGTACTTATTTTTTCCTTAAAATGTGCTTGAAAAGTGCTTATAGGTGCTTATTTTTTTAACTAAAATGTGGCTATGAACCCTGTCTACATTGTTCCAAGTAGTCTTAACTCATCTCTGAGTTAGAAATCTTCCAATCCAGTCCAGCATTTTCACTTTTATTACTTGTCCTTATAATATGCTTAGGAGACTTTTTCTTCAAATAGTATCATAGGCCCCTTGGAAATCCACAAATACTGACAAAGAGCTTACCTTAGAATTAAACATACACTTTTTCACATATTATTATTATTTTGTCTTTATGATCATATATTGTAAGCTTATAAAGCAATTTTCATTACATGCTTTTAATTTTTTTTTCAGAAAGTAAAATTATTGAAAGTGTAAAAATTATTAATAAATCTAATCAATAAATAATATCAGCATTATTAGCCCAAAGGGCCAATTTGCCCAGAAGGGCTATTAATTTCATTTTAGCATTTCATGTTGATTCACTATAAACAGCGAATCACTTTTTAAATTGTTGCCACCAAGTATTATAGCTCTGTATTATATTTAAAGAAATTTAATAATGAAGAATCAGCATAAATGTATGCGTTATTTCTCACATTGTGATAAAACAATGGTACCTGGTGCCATCAAATTTTGAACAACATATGTCTCCAAACGAATATAAGCATCTGGAAGCCCAAATTTATATTTTATGTTTTATTATATACTTCATATTTTGTAAAGCATTTATGAGTTTTTGATTAAGAAACTCAATGATTTCAAAGTGAGCAATGGCAACACTGTACGGAAGAAAAAAATTATCTCCTGCGTTCGAGGCTGTGTATAGGAAATTTTAAAGATATGCTGTTTTAAATATTTTGTGATATTGCTGTTGAATTGAATTTTATGGTTTAAGTGCGAAGATCATGATATTTAATAAATAAAGGTAATGCAAAAATCGTTAAAAAAGCCTCTTTGGACGTAATATAAAATCTGAAAGCTTTCAGATTTTTTTTCTTAAATAGTAATTTGATTTATTATCAGTTTTTTTTTTTTAATTCTGTATTTCAGAATTATGCAGAAGTCCGAACAGTAATGTCTTGAACACTTTTTCTTCATGTTTTAATTAAAGAATCTAAGAATGGTTTAGATTTTACACTTTAACAATTTTTATCTGAAATGTTTAAGTATTTTAATAAGCATTAATTGTGTATTTAAATAAAGAGGCTTTTAAAGTAATGAAGTTTGTTCCTCCTCTTCCATTCCTTTTTCTGCTTCTCACTGCTCTTTTCACTTTAATTTATAATTTAACCTTATAACGAGCGTTTATGTAACAGATTTGAATACAAAATTATTAATAACTTGCATGTTGATAAAAATGACTTTTGATTGACACTTTACTGATGTTAATATTATTTTATTTATCACAGGTTGTAGCAGTAGCATCAAAGAATCTATGGAATGCATAGCTTCAGTTGAAGATACTTTTTTAAATAATGGTACAATAAAGAAAGAGGATCATTTGTTGAATAATATGTGTGAAAATGGTTCATTTGACATAGATAAAAGTGATTTTAATAACTTTTCTAAAAATTCCAATGAAAATTTGCTTAATGGCTCATCTGCAAATTCTGAATCTGATGACTTATGTGAAAGTACTCAAATTAGTAATAATCAATCACAAGAACAAACTAACAGAAATCTTCAAACAGTATCACAAGAACAAACAATCAAAATTTCTTCACATGCCAACAACACATTTTTGCATACAGATAACAGTGTGTCATCTTCACTAATGCAAGGAGAACCAACAAAAGAAAACACTGATCAGTTATCCTCTCAGACTGATGAAAATGAATCTGAAAATGCAGATATAAAGATTAAAAGTTCTGAAAAATTCACTTCAAGTGATTTTTCATCAGAAAAATTAGTTCAGCAGTCGGTACCTCAGGAGCAATCATCATCTAGTCAGGAAGTATCTGCTCATGATATGACAACAAAAGAATTCATTGAAAAAGTACTGAAACCACAGAAGAAACCAAAAGATTTTGAGATTGAAAATATAACATCATCTGATTTAGAAGTGACACAGTTAGTGGGTCATGCAGATGTTATCTTCAGTGTAGCAGTAGACGAAGATTTTGTTATTTCTTCCAGGTAAGATTTTTTTAAACTAAAGTAATTTAAATTTAATAAATTTCTTCAAAGTTGTGAATTTCTCTTTTTAATGTTAGAAATGAGATATAATCTGCATGTTTATTCAATAAAGAATATTTAAGTTATACACTGTACAACATAAGAAGTGACACATGAAGAAGGAATAATCTAAATGGGATGAAAATTTGAATGATGTACACGTATTGAAAACGAAATGGTAACAATATCATGTTCTATTCAGGAAATACAGTTACAGGAGTAAAGAAAGATCAGTGATGCATTGACCAACCACTGGTCCTGACACAAGCTTTTATCCAGCTGTCAACCCCATAAAGTTGGCAGATGTCTTGCAAGATTGCTTACCCTACACTTTCCAATTGGTGAGTTAGATCGGCATGATCTAGGGATCGTTGTTCCTTTTTCTAGGTGGATTGGCCTGCTCTTTAGAGCCCAACTATGTTTTATTAGGGAAAGATCTGGTGATCGTGCCGACTGTGATGACTTTGTGGTTTAATAAGGCACCATTTAGCAAGACGAAACGAACATTTATTAAAAATATGGTTCAAAGCATAACAGTAACTCAGAGCAGTACATTGCTCCTACCGCAGGGTAAAATCTACAACCTTTCTCTTCCAAGGCTAACATGCAACTCTCTTAAAACCCTTCTTGGAGAAGAGCTACATGCGCCAAGCACGCTCTGTTGATCACCAAACAGTCGCCAGATATCACACCCCTGTCCTAAGGTGGTTGTTGATACTATTTACAAATCAATCATCAATCTGGGAACTAAAATCTAGCAACTGTTTGCGATCAATGAGAAAAAGAAAAAAAAAACTACATATGCATTTATACATTCTACCCTAATTTTCAAATCTCAGCTACTATAGACATTTGCAATACAGTACCTACAATTGCACATCAATTTACTACATACACATATATAAACATAGATAACACATTTTTAACTTCACCCCACTTGTTCTGAACATTATTATTATTGTAACAATTTATCAATTCTTAACCCAAAGAAACCAAGTGGATATTTTTCTTTTATAAACATGTTAAAATATACCCTAGTATTATTTCAATGATGACAGTAAAATTATTAAGCTTCTTATATATATATAAAATTATATTCTTAATAATCTCTTTAATTAATGATGCTGCAGCATGTTTATATCCTTGGGAGACAAATATCTAAATTTACCACTTACCTCGAATATTTGTTATCGAATAATTTTTCTATTTCAAATTACATAAACATGTTATGTAATTTGAAGCAAAATTTGCACAAAATTGTAAAATTATTAAGAAAAGCAAAGAAAAACTATCTAATCATTAACTATACAAAATGTTCGTGAAGATGAACAGTAAATTAATGTTCAAAGTTCACAGGTGGGGAGTCTGGATAATGCATCTGCGTTCGACAGTTTTTTTCCAGGGCAATGTTCTATTTCAAGATTATATTTTTGCAAAGCTATGGTCCATCATTGTAATTTGGACGATTGCAGAGCATTTCTCATTATAAAGGCTAGAGGATTATGATCAGTAATAATTTTCACCGATGAACCGAATATCCAAGGTTCGAACTTCTTCAATGCCCATCCCATAGCATAAGCTTCACGCTCTATAGTCGGCCAGCTTTGTTGACGTTTCAATAATTTCTTGCTCGCGTAGCAGATGGGAAATTGTTTCTCTCCCCTTTACTGTGATAAACAAGCACCTATTCCGATTTGGGATGCAACAGAATGAATGACAAACGGATCCTGCAGTGTTGGTGTGATCAATTCCGTTGACATCGCTAATTGTTCCTTCAGTTGTTGAAATGTTGACTCATGAATTTCTTTCCATTCGAGTATTTCTGGTTGTTTATTTTTCGTGAGTTCTGCGAGTGGGTAGGCGATCTCTGCATACCCTGGGATATAATCGCGATAATAATTACATAATCTTACTAGACTTTTAAGATCTCTTTTCGTTTTCGGCATTTCCAGCTTCTTGATTGCCTCTATTTTCTCGGGATCTGGTTGATGTTTTCCTGATCCAATAATGTGTCTTAAATATTTAATTTGAGGTTTTGCAAACTAACATTTCTTCAGATTGATAGTAAATCCAAGTGACTTTAGTTTGGTGAAAACTTTATCCAGATCTTGGAGATGAGTGTCGAAATCTGTGGAAAATATAGCTATGTCGTTAATATAGGCTCTTGAAAATTGTTGAAATTCTTTCAGCACGTTATTCATTACTCTCTGAAAAGTTGCTGCTGCGTTCCTTAGTCCAAAGGGTAGCACTTTAAACTGATATTGACCTCAATGAGTTTTGAAGGATGTGTACTCTTTACTTTGTTCCTCCATGGGAATTGCCCAGTATCCTTTCAGTAAATCCAAAGTTGTTATGACGTTGGCTCTTCCTATACTGTACATTAAATCAATGGCATTTTGCATAGGAAAGTCATCTGGCTTCATCACTGCATTCAAGGCTCAATAATCTAGACACAATCTGATATTTCCATTTTTTTTTGCTTACACAAACTACTGGATGAGCAATTTCTTCACTACTTTCTTCTATTAGTCCCGATTTCAATAATTCTTGTACTTCTTCGTCGACCTTGGTTTTCAATGCTTCAGGAATCCTATAAATGTAAGATTTCTTCCTCTCCATATTGGGTATTAATCTAATTTTCTGAGCTTTAGCTATTTTCAGGTTTCCGGTGAATAGTGCTCGGTGTTTATTGATAAGAGCTATCAATTTTCTTCTTTGCTGCGGATTTAAATTTTCTAAATTCAAATTTGCATCTATTTTAAAATCTTCCCAGCGGGTCGAGAGATCTTTTCCTGGCAAAGTTATAATTTCTCCAAATTCTTCTTCATTTTCAAATATCGCTCCAGCTGCATGACGCTAGCTTGGAAAACGACTCGACGCTGTCGTTTGACTGTGCATTGGCGAATAAACTTTGCATGTTTTCGTTTCCGTAATTATTTCTTTCTGCGCTTGATTCTTCTGCTGCAGGATTAATCAACAGTTCGTGTATTTTTGGAGTTATTAGGCAAGGCACATTTAGCTTATCAGTCACTGCAATTAATGTACCCACAAAATTAAATATATTGCTTCTATGATCTTTATGGTAAATAGGTACACGGCAAACTTTTGCTTCAATTTGTTGTCCGAAAGCAGGTGTTAGCAATATTTTACCTCCTTCTCTCTCCTCTAAATCTGGAATGAGCAATGAATGTACGATCGTGATCTGCGTTCCAGAGTCTACGATAGCTTCGATTTTCTCAGAGTTAATAAAAATATCTACTTTTTGCAGTGGTTGAATGATGCATTCTGCGAATTCAGATCGTAAATGGGATGAGTCTACTTTAGCTATGATGGCTTCTTCTTTTGATGTTCTGTTTGAATTTTTTTGAGTTTTGAAATCATCCTTTCCCTTCTTATTTACTGCAGTTTCATTCTTTCTTCTTTTGTCTGGGCAATGTGTTGATAGCTTCCACAAATATAACATTCCTTTCTTCTCGCGTGAGATCCTTCTTGTATTGAATATTCTTTTCTCATGTGTGGCGGAATATATTTATCTTGTGTACATGTTGTATCCAGGAATCTCGGTGATCGCTTAATTCCATTTCAAACTTCGTTGAAAGATTTTCCTTTGGCTGTGAAATAAATATCACATTCTGTAGCTAATTCTTGTGGCTTCAACCATTTAGTATTTCCTTGGCGTATTGCAACATTGCAGCTGTTTCCTCATCTAAAGCTTGGAATAATTTATCCAAAATAATTAACTCCTTGAGTGTTTCGAAATCCTTTACTCCTCTTGAGTTGCAGTAATAGATTAGTCGTGAAGCGAACTGGATATGGGTTTCACTGCAATATCGTTTTAGTTCTTCTGAAGTTTTCTAAACAGGTTTGAGGAGCAGGTTGGTATTCCTTCAGAACAAGAGTCTTCACTTTTTTGTAATTTTTCAAATCTTCCTCTTTTATATAAACAAGAACATTTGAAGCTTTTTCTCCAATTAATTTCAATAATATTTCTGATTTGTATTCTTCGGGAACCTAGCTTAAATGCTCTTTCGATAGAATCGAAACATATATTGCATGCTTCTGCTCGCTTCGGTACTGGTATAGTCAGTGTTTCTACTCCTTTGATCAGCTTGTCGAGGGAATTTCGGTTTCTCTTTCTGTGTTTTGGATTGAAGGTGTCAGACTTCGACTTCTTTTATTTTGAGTTCCTCGAATCTTCGCTAATTCTATTTCGTGTTCTCATTTTATTCTTAATCTTTCTTCTTCCATTTGTATTCCTTCCATTTCTTCTTTTCTTTTTCTATTCTCCATTGTAGTAATCAGAATTTCTTTTACGAAATCAGCATCTTCGATGTATTCCTTGCTATTCTGGAGTTTGTGTTTCAGTTCTACCAGCTTCAAATCTGGGAATGCTTCTTCTCCAATTTCCAATAGAACTGTTACTAAATCCTCTTTCTTTGCATTTTTGAACATTTTCTTCTATTCTCCTTTAGAATCAAGCTTTTCGAACTCTCGATTTAACTCAGAGCAGTACATTGCTCCTACCGCAGGGCAAAATCTACAACCTTCCTCTTCCGAGGCTAAAATGCAACTCTCTTAAAATACATTAACCCTTCTTGGAGAAGAGCTACATGTGCCAAGCACGCTCTGTTGATTGCCAAACAGTCGCCTGATATCACACCGACCAAGGAAGTGTTTGAGAAACATGAAGACAAGCAGTGAAATGGCATGCCATGTATAGCTGGGCTGTGTCCTGTTGAAATGCAAGCTTTGGGGTCTATAAAAGGACTGGTAACGCTATGGGGTATAGAATATCATTAACACACTGCCATGCTATAAAGATGTCATGGATGACAGCCAAAGGTGTTTGGCTATCAAATGAAATGACAGACATATCGGTAAAAGTATATTTACGGGTACTCCTTGGCGAAAATTGGTGATTTTTGGTGGTGCATGGATACCGAATTTGTGCAATTCTTTGACTTGTTATTTTGTCTTTATGTAGTGGCGACTTTTTGCTGCTACACAAAGACAAAATAACAAGTCAAAGAATTGCACAAACTCGTTATCCATGTACACATTGACCTATTTTTTCACTTAAAAATATCACAGAATTGCACAAACTAGCATTGCGCATTACCTTGACTTTATCCATGTACACGTCGACCTATTTTCACTTTGGAAAAAATTAGAGAATTGCACACTCCCTTGACTTTGTCCATGTACAGTGCGCAAAAAAAAGGGGGGGGGACAGTTTTATATCTTCCGTTCTATTGGGCCGATTGACAAAATTCAAACTGCGTGTTTCATGTCTCGAAAGCACGACTTAGGATATATATTAGAGTTATATATAGCTCTATTCTAACAGGTATTTTGACACAAAATTGAACTTTTTCTGAAATAACATACCAATTTTTTTTACATATTTTGATTTTATGACTTAAATTATGCCAGACTGCCAAGTTTTGTAAAAATCGTACAAGTAGTTTTTAAAAAATTAGCTCTCAAAATTTTAGTTCCTGAATGCTAATTGAATTTGGCATATATTTATTAATATCTCTTTTTTTATTAAACTTTTTTATTCTTTCTTTCACATTTCGAAACTTAGGTTCATTCCAAATAAAATTCAGCTATTTTTTGTGTTTTATTTTTAAATAATTTTTGTAAATTTTTCGAAAAAATTTTGAATTATAACCTATAAAATTTTTACCATCATCTTAAAGTAGGTTTAGTTCTAAGCATACCTGCAAAAAATTAGAGTTTTTTATTCAAAATTCTGTAAAATATACACGAAGTTACATATTTTCGCATTTTGAAATTTGGCATCTTTTATTTTGATCGATAATAACACCAAATGTAGTTTATGGACATTTTTTACAGTGAATAATTGCCACAGCTATTTTTAACCTTAAATTTCAAATAAATTTTTACAGAGAATTAATTATATATGAAATTTTTTCCCTCAGTGATGCGTAATAAATATTTATTAATACTATATGAAAAGCTATTCTTTTTAAATTGTAGATATTATTCAAATTTTTAAACTTTTTAAAAATTTCATTCTCTCTTCCTTTTTAAAAAAATATTTGTAAGAGTAAATTTTTACCTTCGCCGTGTTATCGTCTGTTACTCTACTTTGCATTTAAATTGAATTGTCTAAAACTGAGAAAGTTCGTTTGATGTTTATTTTCACAATTTTTTTTTTAAGCAAACAGGACATTGAAAATTTAGGTCATGTCCCAGCTTTAAAAAATATATATATAAATATAAATTTTTACATAAATCTCCTTAAAGAATGTTTTAAGTAGTAATTTTCTCTTGTGTTTTGATTATATAAAAAACATGTCCTTTAATATAGAAATTATTAGGCTTAAAAACTCTAAATAATACGATTTAGATTGTTTGCACCCGATAATAAAAATTGGGCCGCTCCGTGGTACAGGATAAGCGCTGCTGGAGTGGTTTATTTCTTTCTCATTAAAAAAATATTTTAATTCAAATATGTATCTTTTGGACTTTGCTTTAAAACTTTGTTTATAGTTAAAAGGTCTAGAAAATGAAAAACTATCTTCAGCTGAAATGCATTTGATGCAACGAATATTAAAAAAAAGTTTGACAGGAATGCAAAATTTATGGAAGTGTAGCAATTGAAAAATTTTAATTTTCTTGTGTCAGCACTGAAAACAAATGTAGAAGTAAAGAAGAAAATTAGGGGAAAAAAAGCATAAATTTAAAGGGAATCAATCTACTTCAAGGAAGTTGGGTGTTCAAAGAGAAAACACTTGGATGTGCACACCAGAAAATAGCAGCAATTGAGTTAGAACTAACGAAGAAGACAAAAACCATATCATTGCAGTTTAAATTGAAGAGCAACTGGTTTTCGGCTATATGGTTGTATAAATTTAAATTACGTCCTAGAGTATCATATTGCATCATAAACGGAACATCCCATGATTTCTTTGTCGAATTATTTGAAGATTCAGGAATTAATATTCTTGGAATATATGCTAAAGAAGGAATTTTCTTGGAAGACTAAAGAAGTATTTAAATTCAGTGATATTAGGTTGTCTTACAAGCTTAGGTATCAAAACGATTCTGAAATTGCCCGAGTAGTTGACTTGTAAATGGCTGAGAATTAAGCAGATGACTTTTAATCTTACATTATTCAGTCAGAAAACGTATAAAAAATGTTTTGTATTGCATGACAATGCATCTTTTCATTATTCGATAACCAATCTGAGAACCGCTTCTGTTCCAAATATAAGTATTTGTACTCAATCATTCAAATTTGTCTTCTTGTGATTTTTTTCTCTCCCAAAAACTAAAATTGCCTCTCAAAAGAAAATTTTTTGACATGGGAGAGACAAAAGGAGTATGACATCTACGTTTAGAGGCATGTCAAAAACAGATCTCGACAAGCCTTCTCTTCCATTACATATTGTGCATTCAGACATAAAGTTGCATCAGTGTAAATTCTATAATCTATTTTTATTACACTCTGATTACTGTATTAACATATAGTGAATATATACTAAACCTTTTACTTAAGTTTCAGTAATTTGGAATTTTTGACGGAATTGTCGTCGGAACTAGGATTTAGAAGATAAGTCGAATTGAATATTTCAATAATCCAATCAATTCAAGGTCGAATTTCAATATTTTATTTTCGGAGGAAGGGGAAACTTTTTCAGTTTTGGTCCATTATCCTAAGTATATTTGCATCGATTCTTTATTTTTTCCATAACAGCAAAAATCTTATGCATGGTATACATATAACGGATAACTTCAAATTAAAATTTAACAATATACAGGGTGGCTATAATTAAAGTTCCACTTTGAAATAGTCATAAAAGGAAAACTACTGGATCAAATGTTATCAAACTTGGTAATTATGAAAGAAGGTCATGGGAATTTATTTTCTGCGAAAAAAAGAAAGTTCAAAACCTCACCACCAGGGTGGAAATGGCGCTGTTTGCAATAATGTTAAACGAAATAATGGTCAAAATCTAACTTAACTTTTTGTTACACGGATTTAACATGTTGTATACTCTTAAGAAACTTTGAACTAAGCAAAAAACATTTAAAGACGTTAAAGTCGATAAAAGTCGAGTGCGCCATCTGTGTAAGTGAGAAATTCGTCCGTGAAAACCACGAATTGGCGATTAGAAAATGTGAGATCGCAAATCACTGGCAAAAGTGCATACAATCTGGAAATGGTTTTCTTACAGATTGATAATTTGTAATTTTTTAATCCTGAATTCGGCCCTAAAACATGAAGGTACTGATTCAAAACGCTTTTAATCAATTTGGGCCAAAGAAATCCCTCATGTTATCTACCTAGTTCCATTGCATTCTCCTTAATGCATTCCATTGCATAGTTTCATAACTGAACCATTTTTCTTTGAAAAGCAATTGACAGCTGGACCACTGTGACTGGAGCTCGCTTAGAGTCAATGTTAAAATGTTTCGTGATACATGAACTGCAGTAACGTGTTTTTATGCAGGGCTAGGCCCCACCTCACATGTGTCGCACAGTTACTTAGGCAGCATTTCACGAATGATCGTCTTATAGGCCGACATTTCCCCACTTCTTAGCCACCTCGGTCACCAGATCTGAACCCCTGTGACTTTTGGCTATGGGGTTATCTCAAAAGCACTGTTTATGGGGATAATCTAAACAGTTTCGCAGAAATGAAAAATGTGATACACAGACATGTCCGTAACATTCCTCCCGATTTGCTAAAAGTTGATGTTGAAAATGTAGTAACAGGATTTAACTTGCTTTTGCAAAATGCTAGACGCTTCATTAAACATGCTTTTTAACACGTTTCAGAAACGATTAAACAAATTTTAAACCTATGTCTTCATGTCTTATTTCATTTAACAATATTGCATACAGCGCCATTTCCTCCCTGGTTGTGAGTTTTTGAACTCTTTCCCCCCCACGGAAAATAAATTCCCATAACATCCTTTACACGATTACCAAATTTGATAACATTTGGTCCGGTAATTTTCCTTTTATGACCAGTAGTTTATTATTTTCAAAGTTGAACTTTAATTATAACCACCATGTAAATTAAACTTTAAAAGTTTGACAGTTTGGTTCAAGTCCCAGCTTTAAAAAATATATATATAAAATATAAATTTTTACATTAATCCTCTTAGAAAGAATATTTTAAGAAGCTAATTTTTTTCTCGCATTATAGATTGTATTAAAAAAAAAAACATGATCTTTAATATATTTAGATTGTTTCAGCCGATATAAGAATCGGGTTACTCGGTGGTACAGAATAAACACTGCTGGACTGTTTTATTTCTTTGTCATTTAGCAAAAAATCTTTTAATTAAAATATTTATCCTTTGTACTTTGCTTTAAACTTTATTTATAGTTAAAATGCCTAGGAAAAAGTCCTTAATTTCAACCAAATTTAGCAGGAGGTCCTTAGTTTTAAACATCTGAAATTTCTGTTTTTACGACTACCATTTAGCATTTATTTTGAAGTTGCATTTTGGACAAATATTTTTGGTGATTCTTGGATAAATATAGTTAGTTATCTTTTGAATGGGTGAGTAGGTTCTTGGATTATAATTTGTTTCTATTTCTAATATAAACAGTGGGATGCTCAAGTTTCTGAACAAAAAGTGAAACATTAGCATTTTGAAATTATTTAATTTTTTTCTGATGAAAAGCTTTTAAATAACTTTTTGTGTTTGGGAATGTGAATTCTTTATTAAATGGTTTGAAATTTGCCGACTTATCAACATTTTGACGATTTTAAGATCAGTTACCATAGAAAACTTTTAGTTTGGAAATCTGGGAATTTTTCAACGATATTTTTTAAAACATTATAACATTGATCAATTTAATTAAAATAATGATAATATATTGGAATTGTATTTAAGAAATAACATTAAAATGAAACATTTTTATTTTACACTATCGTATTATAAAGTGACGTTACTTTCAATTTTGGCGACTTATTATACAATATCTTGAATCTGAAAAATAAACAAGGTAATAAATGCTTTCTGCTTTAGCACAATTTATGAAACAATTCTTAGAAAAAGCGAAATAGCTATGTAATTAATTAAAACTGCCTTCGTTGTAATTTCTCCATGGCAAGAGTTTTTCTCATGTAATTCTCTCAATGTGCATCAGTTTTGTGTACAAAATTAATTTTGCACTTTTTTCTCTGATTTTTTTTACAACATATTTATGGCTTTTTGCTGTTATTAAATTGATAGTGGTAATTTTTCTTTAGGATTTTAGACATTGCAACTTGGAAAGTTTAGAAGGATTTGAAGGCAAGATTTATAGATCCATGAATCTTGAAGATTCCAGAAAAATGTTTTCATGCTATTAATACATTATGGATGTATTTTACGGAAAGTTTGTGATGAACTTTTAATTTTTGGAAAATTTTCAGAAGAACAAAGGGAACATAATATTTGAATATTTTACTTCTGGTATATTAACATGTTTATCTTCTTTTTGTTTTCTGTACTTTTCACTAGACACAAGCATGGAAAATATCAAAAACATTTTTAATCTTATCACATGGCCAGGCATTTATAGAAAGGAATTTTGTATTAATAAAGAAATTGAAAACTGACAATTTAAAAGATTCATCTTATATGTCTCAGTGCATCATCAATGGCATTGCTAGGATGGGGCAAGGGGGCATCTGTCCTCAGACGTAGCATCCATGGGGTGCCAAATTGATGTTACAAAATTTTAGAATGAACGGTTTTTCATTCTTGGCATACAGAAGAGGGATGCAAAATCTTCAGTTGTCCCAGGGTGCTGAAGATGGACACTCTTGCAATACACACCTTAAAACACATATTACATAATCAGCATAACCAGAATGCACTCTATAAAATGGCGGCTAGCTTTCCGTCTTTTTCTCTTCTACTCATAGTTGCCATATCCCTCAAGTTAATACTCAAACATTAGATCGCTCAAACTTTAGATCTCTTCAGTGTTAACACTTGTCGTTTTATAGTGCATATAGTACAGAGGGTCTTTTCCATTAAAGCCATACCATATTTTTTTATTACTTCTTTCCCTGCTTTTAATTTGGTATTAAACAAAATGAGATAGTTTGGAGTAGCAACAAGTAATCTCTGATTTTGAAATTAACTCCTCAAAAAGCCTATGATGAAAGAATAACATGATATATGTTATTTTTTTCATTCTATGAATAATTTTCATCATTTTCTACAATTTTGTTGCATCTGTTGATTTTAACATTAACAAGAGATAATAAGAAATTGGTAATAGGTCTGTTATATAATTATTCCAATCATTATTTTATGATTCATTTGAAGCAAGCTTTGGTTTTGAAAATTCGATAGCTTTTATTTCTGATTATATAAGTGAATGTATGATACAAAAGTTAATGGAAGCAATGCGTGATCCAATAAACCAAGTTTGTGTTTGGACTCCTTTTTCTTCTCAACATGAGTGAAGGCTGCATAGCTGTTTCGGTTGTGAATCTTTTAATTTGACGAGTCGATCATTTGAACACAATCTTTACTTGTGAAGAATATCTGTTTCTTGAAGAAACAGAACAGTTGTTTTTGTACTTAATGTATTAATGCAATTACCTTGGTGCAATTTGGTAATTTTTTACAGATGAAAAGGTAAAAGTTATTTATCAGACATTGGTGGTTTTTGTATCCTTTTTTTTTAAAAAAAAAAATATTCCCAAACTATCAATATTTATCTTAAAGCAGTAAATATTGTCAACATATGGAAAGAAAACATACTTTAGCAATTTAAAATACAAATTTGAATTATTAAATAAGGATTACATGATACAATAAAACACTTATATTCTTATTCAAACTTATATTCTTCTTAACTTCTTTAAATCTTTCTGTAATTTTTTTTCACTATTCTCCCAAAGTACACATGGATCTGTTTTCTCTTGAAAAACGTCATAGATCTGTGAAGACTCATCTTGGCAACAGAGGCTATCGAGGAATCGTCTTTCTTCTCTATTCCCTTTAGAAAATTTTGTGTTCTTATAGAAATCTTACCACAGTCTCTTCCATTGCTGGCAAATTTCACAAGCTCATATTTCAACCCTCTGGTGACACTGGTTTTTGGATCTCTCAGGAAGACCTGTATTTAAACAGCATTTATTAACTAAATTTGTGTGATTATTTATTTTAGTTCCTAATTTCATAAACTTACATTCATTAAGATGGCATTTACATTATTAAAGAAAGTATGACTGCAAGAGGTCATAAATTGTAAGTTGATATGTATTTGGTGACAAAAAAACGTCATGATCAGTTAAAGCCAGTCATGGCACTCGGATGGTTAAAATTAAGTTTAAGGCAAAAAATATTGCAATTTGTGTATAGAAAGCATTGAAACTTGGAAACAACAAAAAAAGAATGCATATGAAAATGGCAGCTTTGCATGACTGAAAGATTGTTATGAGGTTGGTTGCCAGAGTTTGTCAATTTCTCAAAATTTGGTGACTTCTACTAAAGTGGTTGTGTGAACACATAAGTACCACATTTTCTTCATATCTTGGCAAATCCCACGTTATGGAATCTGTTAGAATAATCCATTCAGGAAAGAATAATCCAAGCTAAACCTGTAAGACCACATACTCTTAAGATAAAAATGCTAAATAACATGGCTTTAATGGAAAAGTCCTGTAGAAAGATCAACATGTACAATCTGCATGCTAAATATTTTAGTAAAAATTTTCTTTGATTAGGATTCAAACTTTTATCGAGGTGAGGGGAAAAAAATTACATTTGTTGTAGTGAATTAACCATCAAATGTGTCAAGTGAGGTGAAAGCATTTACTGTTCTGATATCAGAATACCAGTATTTAATAAAGAAATTATATAAAACTGAACAAATACAAAATTTAGTTATTTATTTGTGCATTGTTTTCGCTATTTATAGTTTTAAAAAATTTTATTTAAATCAATTTCTAACTGAAGTTTTCTGCAAAACTATTTATGAGATACAGTACTTGGCAGATGTGAGTATTTTCAGATTAAATTTGCAATGATAGTGTCATTTTAGAGAGTGTTCCAGGTCATTTAAAACTGAAATCTGAATATGTGAGAATCTGAATATTTTTAGATAACAGTGAAAAAAAAAAAAAAAAAAAAAAAAAAAAAAAAAAAAAAAAAAAAAACACGCAAACTGGTTGAACATGGTAACTTATGATATATGCTTATACAGCTAATATAGTCATTGCAGGCAATCTAACACCACTGTACCAGACACCACATTATTGTATTGTTAAATTATTTCTTTGTGTTGGCAATAACTCTGATATAAGTAATAGTTTGAATTTTAATTTATTTAATAGAATCCATATTTCTAAAGATTACATTTTATATTGCATGTAATATTATCATTTGCCTGAAAAATTTTGGAAACTGTTGATATACTGAATAATTGAAAATAATGTCCAAAATTTACTTTATAGGAAAATCAATGCTAAGATGATTTGCGTAATTTTTTGTGCATTTTTGTAAAGATGTAAGAAATAATTAGAAGTCCATTCAGTGGTAGTTTTATAAGATGATTCAATCTAAACTATCCTTTCAGCTTGAATTTCAAACAAGGAAATAAGCAAAACTGTTCTGCTGACAAATCAAGAGAAATGAGATATGTTCCAAGTATTGTTGTCCAACAGTAGTGTTCCAGTACTGTGTGAATATTTCAACAAAGATAAATGTGTATCATTTGGGTAGGGGCTTGCTTTTTCTGATCGTTGCATGTCATGATGTGACATCATGACATGCAATGATCAGAATCATCATCAGTCTAAATTCTTATAATAATAATATACATATATATTTTAATTTAAACTTAGTTTCTAAATTTATTTTCCTCGCAATAGTATAGTATTAATATTATTAAATCAAGTGTCAGTTTGCACAAAATTAAAAGATAATTATTTATTTACAACTAATGAAAATGTTTAGCAGTGGAAAAAGCTTTTTCTAAAAATGGCCAGTAATATATAGATCTAAAAGATTTATATCTATTATAGATATAAAAAAATTACAAACGAATTGTTACAGTATCTGTTGCCAGATTCCTATGCTTCTAAGTAAGTATTAAAAGTAAGTCTTCTAAGTAAGTCTTAGATCAAATGCTAATGTGAATTTCTGCATACCTGTGATCATTATGCTGCTTGGGCCATAGTGTACTGTTCCATAGATGTAACTTCACAGTTAACTAAATAAATGTTAATAGAAAGAAATAGTTTCACTTTCGAAAACGTTTACTGCATACTAATGTATTTTGCTGATTTTTTGAAGTCATAAATCAACTAAGTGTTGTGTTGTTAGACTTCTTAAGATCTGGTTAATAAGTCCATCATAGTATGAGAATTTGTTTTTGTCTTCTGTTGTGTCGTTGGTAAGAATAACTGGCAGTGGTGCAAATCAAGCTTAAGAAAGTGTGATTTGGTGTCAGATGTTGAAACATCCACGAAAATGAAATTGACTTAACAGCAGTTCTTTTAGTATCTATACAGGACAAGTTGTTTGATAAATATGTGTAGAAGAATTTACTATAAATTTCTATTTATTATAGTATTTAATACTATTTTGTTAGCAATTTATATAAAATTACAATTTAATTCAACAGAGCTTTTTTTAACTTTTTGAGCGTTATGACCGGCTTTATCTGTTCATCAGAAGCTTTGCTACTTGGCATATATTAGCTTATAATTTAAGATATTTTTCTTTCTTTCTTTAATAATGTAGATATCATCTTAATGAATGTAAATTTATGAAAATATAGAGTAAAATAAGTAATTATACAAACTCAAGTAATAATAAATGCTGTTTAAATACCAGTCTTCATGACGGATCTAAAATCCTGCGTCCCTCAGAGGGTTAATATGTAGGCATTTATAATCATATTTAGTGCAATTATATAAGCAATTTCATGTAAGCAACGACATATATAAATATACCAGAAATTTTATTTAATGCAATTTTGTTTGCAATTTATTAATATATATATATATATATATATATATATATATGTACCAGAAAATTAACTTTTTTCATATGTTTTTTGATGGCCACATTTCAGCAATTGCTGCTAAATAATACCTCAACCATTAACTATATATTCTTTTTCCATTGATGGAACATTGTAAGTAGTAAGCATAATGAGTATTTTACAAAGAAAAACTGCTATATTGGTACAATGCAATTATGAAAAACAGATTGTTAACCGATTCTTTCTCGCACATTGCACAGTTCAGTTACATTTTCTTGTGCATTGTGTAGATCAGTAACCGTTTGCTTGTCACTAGTGCAGAAATGTGCCAAATGCACATGCGCCAATGCTACTACAGAAGACAAGTGCCTGAGAATCAATTAATATTTCTTTGTGCAGGGTAAGTCGTTGGTTTTCAAAATTCTGAAAGCCAGGAGCAATTAGAATGTTCTGGATATGAAAACTTTAGCAGAATAAAAGAGTGATATTTTAGATATTTACAGAGAGTATTTACACGTTTTCGAACAGTTTAATAAAGAATTAAAAAAAGAAAATGATCTGAAGTAAGAACTTCTGGCAACAACTTATTGAAATGTGGAGTATAATCTGTTACTTCTAAATTTATTCTTGCGAAATGATCCATATAAACTTGCTGTGGATTGAAGGGTATGTTTTGTGCTTTCCAAAGACAAATAATGTTCCTGTTCTATAATTCAAAAACATTGTGAAAGGTGTAGTATTAAAATTTCTAAGTGCAGCATTATTAATTAAATAACTATCAATCATTACTTCTGCATAGAAAGAAAACTCCAAATGAATATCTGAAAAAGGGTGTGTACTGTTCCTAATGCTGAATTAGCGGTAACGAGAAAATGTGTGGATGTAGAAATCAATCGCAAAGTTTTTAAATACGTCTGCAACAAGAATAACTAAAATAGTAAAACAACCACTTTATAACTTAAAAAAGCTAAAAAACATAATATTCACTAGCCTTTGATGATCTGTAAATGTATCAGTTCATATATGCAAGCGAGATATATTGTTTTTAGTTTATTGAGAGAGTATGGAATTGTAAAATTTTCTCAGCTGGATGATATGCTGAAGAAATTGTAGGATAAAGAGCATTTTGTTGTTACAAGGGTTAGTGCTACTTTATCATAATGAAGTGCACAAAATAGTATTTAGTTCAATTAAAATATAATGGAGATGATTCAGTCTTTCTTCAAAAATTTAATTGTTTATGGTAGGCTTCCATTCTCTTTATGATTCGACCTTAGGCCAGGTAAATGACTGACTAGTTAATATGGGCTTTCGTAGGCTGTAAACCAGAATTCAAAATAGATTTTAATATGTATGCATAAGTATTTATTAAACAATTCTGGTTAAAAAATTAATTATTCAAATTAAATTAAAAAAGATCTAATAAAAATTTAATATTCCAAGCACTTACAGTTCTGAATTCTCCAATAACAACCACTGATATTTTGAAAGCTATCGTTTCAGCTATGAGTCACTGCAGCATAAGACTCATAACTGAAATGTAAGCTTTCCTGATTGAAGTAATGCATTACCTGTGAATACAGTGATCTGTATATTTTCCTAACAGTGCCAATGAATTGATTGGGGGGGAGGGAAGAGGTTTTGGAAAATATATGGTCATTTAAAGTAAGACCAGATAAAATTTCATTTATTTCATTAAACAATATATTTCATTTTATTAGAGTTTGCAAAGTTGTGTATTAAATATTTATGTTATATTTCAGTGCAGACACAACCATTAAAGTGTGGAATGTGCATGGAGGCAAAGAAGTTTCTAGTTTTGCGGGACATAGTGATGTTGTGACATCTATAGTTTTGCTAAATGCTCGTCATTCTCAAAAGTTAAGTACCCTGCTGAAATGGGGTCAAGTCTCGAGAATTGTAGTTAGTGCTTCGTTGGACTGTCATATTAAGTTATGGTCATTGTTAAACGGTAATTATAGCAATAATTAATTCTTGAAAATTATTTTGCTTAATAGATATTTAATACTGAGCTGCTTTATTTAATAATCTATGGCTATTTAAATAGATTTTGAGAGTTTGCGATCAATTATGAACAATATTCTTTATTCTTAATAATTTGGCCTGTATTTTGAATAAGATACTCAGCTTACTTTTATTATATTATTGTATGTATGCTGCAGAATTGTGGAATATAATTTTTTCGTAGCCTACCGTAATTTCAAGAAGAAGCGCCGCTGCGTTTACGTGTTTAAAACTTGAATTTTCAGGGGGTGCGGCATTTCTATCCATGCGGCGCTTAGATGCACTAAAAACAAAATGTTTCCTATGATGTCATTGTGTATAGTTTGGATGACCTTGTTATTGTACATAGTTTGGATGACCTTGTTATTGTACATAGTTTGGATGACCTTGTCATTGTACATAGATTGGTGCTGTTCCCATGCAAAAGACCATTCACTTGCTTTCTGTGAACTGTATTTTGTTTACTTTTTTCCCTTGAATGGACCTGCGTACTTTATTCACCCTAAACGGGATCTCCGAACAATAACATTCTTCCCTTTTTCAAATCAGCATTTTCATCAGTTTGAATAGTCTTTCTTCTCTGCCATTCAAAGAATCTTTCAGGGCCCATCCTCTTCCCCAACCCTGCCTTTTCCATTGTAAATCTACTGCAATTTTGTTCAAAAGCAAACATCACCTGCGTTGCAGCAAAGAATTCTGATGTGTTTCCCCTTCAGCACGAATCGATTTTTCTTGGCATTCTGCCAGATACAGATCCCATCAGTATGGGTACAAGTACTTGTGGGAGAGTTTTAAAGTAAGGAGGGAGCGGAAAGTTTTTGAAAATGACACCTAAACAGCACAGAATCTATACTGCTGGTTTTAAGCTTAATGTAATTTCATGTGCTGAACAAATTGGAAATAGAGAAGCAGCCCGAGAGTTTGAAATGGATGAGAGATGCATTCGACGTTGGAGAACTGAAAAAGAACTTAAAAATATGTCACAACAGAATAGAGCCAAAAGAAGTGGTACTGTAAGGTAGGCAAATCTAGAGGATAACCTTGGAAGCCAAATAAAGGAGCAACGAGGAAAGGGAATGGCAATTTCAACTATAAAAATTCGCTTACAAGCAAAATTTATGGCAAAACAAATGAACATAAATGATTTCAAAAGAGGGCCTTGCTGATGTAGCAAATTTATGAAAAGAAAAAATATTTCTATGTATACTAGATTAACAGTCAGACAACAATGGACCAATGATTACCAATGGTCTGACAGGATAAAAAAGCATCTTTTCTAAAATATGTGACAGATATTGACCAAAAAAAACTTCTTCCATAACAGATAATAAATATGGATAAAATGCCATTAGCTTTCGACTCTCCTCCAAACAGAACTGTTGATGAAATTGGTGCAAAACTATATCTGTGCTTACGATGGGACATGAAAGAACGTTATTTACACGTATGTTAGCTTGTGCCGCAAACGGTGACAAGCTAAAGTCAATGATTGTTTTTAAAAGAAAAACTATTCCGAAGGGAGATTTTCTTAATGACGTAATTATTTGTGCAAATGAGAATGGATGGATGTGCGAACAATCATGCATGTGGGGCTATAAAAAGTTTGGCAGTGTTATAAGGGATCTTTTTTCCAACCAAAGGGTTATTGATAATGGATTCCATGCGTGCTCATTTACTTGAGTCATTGAAAACCAGATGTCAAAAACTGTCTACAACCGTAGCAATAATTCCTGGTGGTTTGACAAACCATTAGGTTACAACCATTAGATTTGCCAGATAATAAATACTTCAAAGCTGAAGTCCGAAAGTGGTGGGAGTGTTGGATGAGTGAAGGATTGCATACGTATACCAAAAGCTTCAAAATGCATAGAGCATCTTATGAAGTTGCAAAGTGAGTAGGAAGTGCGTGGAAATCAGTGAAAACATCATCAATAATAGCAGCATTCAAAGAAGCTGAAATTATGTTCTCAGATAAAGAGACTGTAAACCAAGAGGATGAATGTGACGATCTGGAAGACTTGGACTAAGATCAGGATTTACTAAATCTTTTTAATTCAGATAGTGAAGAATCAGATTTTGATGGCTTCATTTGATGTATAGTTTGCTGTAATTCCTTTGTAAGTAAATTAAAAAATTTTCTTTTGTTATCCAAATTTAATATCTCGTTGTTGCAACATTTTTTATAATATAGTATGAGTATGACAAATATGGACTTCTTTAGTGGGGAAATATAAGTATATTCGTGAACATAAATATATTTTCAACATTTCTTACCTTTAATTTATTTTTGAGTTATAGTTTCATGTCATGCATTTTTCTTAACTGGTATGTCATATATCAGGACATAGGTCAAGATTTTGCATCTATATGGTCCACAACGGTGTCACGCATGATTTAATCTATTGCGGTGTTTGCTGATGCATTGTTTCTGCATAATTTTTTTCCCACCTTTTTTTCTCTAGTGCGACGTTTACTCTGATGTGGCCTTTCTTCTGGAAATTATGGTTAATTCTAAAATGCTAAAAACTATTTTTTTATTGGCTTTGAAGTTAAGTATTGTATTTAGTTCTAACTATGAAAATAGGTAGTGACTGTGTAATTTCTGCCACAATACTCCAAACAATAATTGATATAATGTTTGAAAAGTTATAAACTTTTTTAGTGAAAATTAAATTCTTTAAAAAGCTGTGTACTTGTATTATGTAGTATAGGAATGACAAGGGTATATGTTTGTTTTATTAGTCATTGCTTTCAGGTATTTGTAAAAATTAGGAAAAAAATATTTTAAATATGTTTTGTATAGTAATTTTATATTTTAAATATGTTTTTAAATTATTTATTTGATGCTTAAATTTATAACATGTGTTTAGAGATCCCACATAAACTGTTTGTGATCAACAACTTGGAAGATGAATTTTAAATGCTGTCACAGTAATGGCATCTGACTGCAAAGAGCTAATTTTATTTTATTATTTACATGCTGCAGGAACCTTATTTTGGCTAAGTTCCTTCCTTCTGCAGTTCTCTTCCTCAATTTAATGTAAAGTATTGTACTTGCCCATGTGCAAGAATGAATGTTACTCCTCTTTATAGCTTATGACAAAATTTCTTCATGCAAAAAAATCAATTAATGATATTATGAAACTTTTAAGTGAGTAGTAGGATTTCCATTGCAAAAGTAGGATTTTCATTGAAACTAGCAGTTCATGTATATGATGTATTGCATGAAGAAATTATGTTGTATTTATGCATATTATATATATATATCTATATTCTCATTCTGTGTAACCATTTTGTTTTCTCATCAGCAGTTTTATCATATAACCCTGTTTAATGCTAGATCATTTGAAACGTATAATTTGATACTGACATTTCTTTCATTTTGTATTTTCTTTTCCATTTCACTTATTTTGCTTCCTTAATGAAAAGTTCTATTAATCCGTAGTAAGCCCATAATAGCAGGCAGGGTGTATATATTTTATATATTCAGTTCTTTTTCATTTATTGCTGGTCTTTTAATTCATGTTGACATCTTTCAGTTTTGACAGTTTTCATGGGTATGATTTACATTTTGTTTGGCTAAACTAATATTTTAAAGATTTTTCTCCTTTTCTTGCAGGTAAAGAACTTCTGTCCATGTATACATATAATGGCATAACTTTTATGGATTATTTTCCTTGTGAATTAGGCATGATTATTGGCACAGGTAACACCTTAATATTAAAAGAATGTACTTCTTAACAAACTTTAAATTAAAATATTAATAGATTTCATTATCAGTATAGTGTTGATCTTTACTGATTGTGTTTTTAACTTTTTTTTAATTATCTCCTCCTAAAATATTTATTATTTTTGTTCTAGATGGTGGGAAATTAGAGTTATGGGATATTGTATCTGCAAAAGTAATTAGTTCTGTTTGTGCACACGAAGCATCTGTGTCAGGAATAAAAGTAATTATGCCAAATTGTATTTGGATAGTAAGGTCATATGTTTTGTATTGCTTATATGTGATGTTCAATTTAATTTCAGAACACATGTTCATATAATTTTTTGAATTACATTTATGCTGTCAGCTAATTGAACTCTTTCTCTTAATAATTTTGAACTATAACCTAATATTCAAAACTCTACCATTTATATTTGTGTTTATCACTCGTGTTGTTCTCAATCACAGTATGACCATTTGTATACTCCTTATATTTTATTATTGAATCCACGATGCTAGCAATAAAATAATTCATAATTTTCTTATAACAAGGTTTAGGAATTCGATTATTAAAAATCTTTCAAGTTTTCAGTTAATTTAACTTAAAAAAGTTTGTATATTTTTCTTTTTTTAACATAATAAATGTAGTGATGTTGTAATTATTATAATGATACAATATTTTTATTTATAACTTAATCAGAGACTCAGGGAAATCATGAATTTTAATTTGGTGCATTAATACAGAGTAGATTTTAATACGTAGGTCAGTCAGAAAGTTAGTTGCACCCCTTTGTAAAAATTTTCTGTCAACTACTATTTTGATGAAACTGTTTGGCAACACTTCAGACATTTAGCTGTATTGTGTGACATAGCGGCTTTCATGAGGCAATTTTAGTTTGTCTGATAATCAGTTGTAAGCGTATCTGGGCAGATGCATGTGGTATCCAAATTTGAAATATGTGCAGTGATTCCTTTTTTTTTGTAGGCGAAAAGATATAACTGCCGCGATATTAGTTGCATAAAGTTTATAGTGACAATGCAATGCCACATCAAGTTATCGCAAAGAAGTGCAATTTTATAAAAGTAAGCTTGAGTTTTCGATTATGTCAAAAAGAATTTCCGATCCTGGAGCTGCCAAAGGATCTACAAAGTGAAAGCATGTTTTGATGTCCATCAAACAAAAAGTGGAATTGCTGCAAAAAATGGATAAAGATCTATCCTTTGTTTCTCTAACCATTCTGAAATCTGTTTATAATTTTCACGCTGCTCTGCCCGGGGGGGGGGACATTGCAGCACACAATGAACTGGAAGTTGATCTGTCAGCACTATCCTTCAGGGCAGATGTTTTTATTTTATTCGGCTTATAATTCCTTACTAAATGTAGTATTTCATCTTGATGTACTCAATCTTTGATATGATTTAAATCAAATTCCTCGTCATTATAAATATCACGAATACACATCAAATAGTTTTCTGGTTGCAATTGTCTAATTTTGACTGTGCGTAATGTATGCTTTACACATGCGCGCATTGAAAGAATTTTTTAATAAAGTAAACAAATAAATATGAAGCTTTTTTTTTGTAAATTTTGACACCCTTTAGATCATAATTGCTCTTTATTTCATAAATTATGGTTTCATATTTTTAATTTTATAATTTCTGCATGCCATCTTACCAGATTTAAATTGCTGATCTATAATCCGGAAAAACCGATAATCCGGAATCGCTAAAGTCCCGACGAGGCCGGATTAAAGACTTTTGACTGTATTAAAACTGCTGTATTTAGGGATTCGTCTTTATCTGTTGAAGAGTCTTGTTTAAAGCATCTATTCTCTCTAAAATCTTTTCCTATATAGTAAGTAACAGTACATATTCAAATGTATCAAGCTTTTTATGTAAATCGGCAGCTTCGGATCTTGTTAATGGTTTTTCATCATTGTTTAAGGAAAAATGACATAAACAATGTTTAATTTCTTCATAATTTTCCTTTAAAGATTTCACAGCATCGGAACAAGCAGACCACCTGGTGTCACAAATAGGGTTAATACTGAAGTGTTTGCTCTTACAAAATTTTTGTAATGCATTCCACCTATGTGTAGAACTTGAAAAACATACATACAATTCCTGAATGATATTGAAAAAGTGGTCATTTGAATGCAACTTTCGGCAGCAGCGTTTCTAATTAAATTTAATGAATGATTTGCGCATGGTATAAAATGGGTCGAAAAAATATGTTGTTTTATTCTGGATTGGAGTCCCTTATATTTACCTGACATATTAAACACATTTTCATAACTCTGTTCCCAACAGTTAGTGATGTCTAAATCTATATTATTTTAAAATTCTAAGATAACTTTCTCCAAGTTTTCTCCAGTATGAGAAAATATAGGTAGAAATCACAAAAATCTGTCTTTTATACCATTTGGAAGAACATAGGGAATAGTGACGGTCAGCTGATCTACATGAGATATATCATGTGTTGAATCAATAATTAGAGAGTAAAATTTGGCTTCCTTTATTTCGTTCACTATTGTAAGTTGTAAATCTTTCAATATAATAGAAATAAATTCATCACATATTGTAGACGACAAATAGTTTATAGAAACGGTGCCGCAGTTTGCATATTTTTTCACGTGTTCCTACAAAAATGGTTAAATTAAAAAATATGATTAATTCGGATAAATATTACAAAGCACCTATATAATATAATTGCCATTATTTTCACTAAAAACACTTCATTTTTACCACAAAACGCTGAAGAGTATAAAGAAATAAATTTGATTGTCGCTATCACATGTTTAATTACTTCCCTCCAACATTTTTTTCATTTATAATTTGTTTTTTCCAGTTCAGTGTCAATGCGTCCGGTAATTGTTATAAAAATTAAAATGGAATTAATGTGGTCACTGGAGTTTTCTTGCTCTGACAATTTTTTATGTACATTTTTCCAATCATTCTGCCCTTTTGTCATTAGCATTGTTTGCTTGGAAAATAATTTATAGACATAACAGTACAATAAATTGTTGGTTTCAGTATAAGCCAACCAATCTCTTTTAACTTTTCCCCTGCTTTGTTCTGAAGAAGGAGGCAATAGTTAATTTTCTTGTGATTTGTTTTGACCCTTCGTTGCATCGAATAGATGATTCTAAAGATTCATTTATTGATTTTGGTGGATTTTTTTTATATAATACTCTCGCATGGCATCTGTTAAGTATTCTGGCCATAATGCAATATTGTTTACAAAACTCTTAGTTTCATCATTACTTTGAGATGATTTTAAATTTATATTTTCTCCTTTCTTTCATCTTCACAAACGGAATTGCTTGGTTTTTCCTGCTGGTCTTTTTGCAGAATGGTTTTGGACACAAATGATGTTTCTGGAGATTGAGCAGGTGAAATTTGTGAAAATGATGACGATTGTTGTAATTGTTCTCCATCTACAGTTAAAAATTTGTCCAATGACCTTTTTATTTGTTTTGCCACTTTATCTCGATCTGCTTTTCATTTTCGTTTTTCACTTCCACTTAAATGTTTATAGGAGCTCATTTTAAAGACCACGTATTAAAGAAAGAAGAAAATGATCTTCAATTAAATTTATTTTTACTCAATATCACAATCGCAAACAAAATCACAATTTGTTTTATTTTATATTATATATTATTTTAATTAAATAACGTAATACTGTTATAAAAAATTACATTTTTATTTTAGGAATTCCAGAAAGTATTAACTATGAATCCAAAACAATCTGTTTCCAATCAAGTCTAGGTACTTGAGTCTTAATTGCACAGTTTTCAATTACAACTCGCATAAGATGCGATACATTCAGGAGACGCTAATTTTAAAGAGCTACGTTTAACTTTTTAAACATGTGCATAGTAAAGGCTCGATAGGCGCGAGGCTCGATCGTATTTACACACATCTACACTCGCGGGCATGGATGCAAAATCACGGGAACGCTCGTTTACACATGTCGACTTTATCAATCAACGATTCGGAATAATTTGGATATGTTTCAGCAATAATTATGAATATCACATTTTTCTGTTAAATAAAAATAAAAATTAATTATAAAAATTTAACAAATTAAAAACTTAATTTTCGGGACCCAAAAATTACGTGCCCCTGGTATGTGCCTAGGTTGCCTAGGTCTTAGACTACCCTGATACCTGACGACCTTAGACTGCCAATGATGAATGCGAGGGAAGACCATCAACTGCCACAAATTCTGAAATTGCTGCTCACGTAATTGAATGCATTCTTGCAAACAGATGCATAACAATAGCTAAAATCTCTAATCAACTGGATATTTCTCATGGAAGTGTGCATAAAATTACTGCCAATCAGCTTCAATTTCATGAAATTTGTGTTCTATAGGTGCCTTGTCTACTGACGGAGGAACATAAAGGGAAGCATTTTGAAAGTGCGTTGAAATTTCTGCAATGTTACCAAAAGGAAGGAAATGAGGTTTTGAACAAAATTGTGATCGGAGATGAGTCTTGGATTCACCACTTCTCGCCTAAAAGAAACTCAGCTCTCTCAAGTGGAAATATTCCACTTTCCAGACTCGAAAAAAGTGTTGAACTGGTGATGCTGAATCTGTTTTTCTACAGAGAAGGTTTGGTGCATACAGAGTTATTGCCAAAGGGTGCCACAATTAATGCATCTCCTTATTGCGAAACACTAAAACGATTGCGACAATCACTTAAAAATTGACGGCCAGGTAAACTGTCGAGAGGCATTGTGCTCTTACATGGCAATGCAAGACCGCGTGCAAGAAAACAAACCTGCGACCTTCTGAAAAAGTTTAGGTGGGAAGTGTTGGATCACTCTCCTTATAGCCCACACCTTGCACCATATGATTTCCATGTTTTGGGTCCCATAAAAGCAGAACTTATATATATATATATATTTGTGGCGACGATACCACTTGGATGACGAGGTGACAACAGCAACCCAATAATGGTTATTGGGCATTGGATGGAATTTTTTTACAGAAAGCATCGAAAAACTTGTATCCAGCCTCAACAAGTGCTTAAATAACAGATGTAATTACATTGAAAAGTAGATTTTGAATAGAAGTTTAAGATGCAAATAAAGTCATGGTAAAATTTCTCTCATGTTTTTTTTCCTTAGGTAGTGCAACTAACTTTTTGAATGACCCTTGCATATATAGAAAATATGGAAAATATTTCCGTTTTGCATAGAAAAAACAAAAAGGTCAAAATTTAGCATTTTTACATTTCAACTAAAGTATTTTTTTGCAAAACATTTTAACTGTTAAAGTTTATTAGATGATTTTGTTATTATTATTAATTTCTAAATACCCTACCTGTAGGAAATTTAAATTCTAAAAAAGCCACTAAAAGTAGTTCTTCATCCAAATTTAAGCTGCACACAGCATCTCGTGAAGAAGATTTGTAGATATTATTTTTAAGTTGGCTTTGCATATTATAAAAATTCACTTTTCTTGTGTGGTATTTAAAAGTTCGTTGCATATTATAAGAATTCACTTTTCTTGTGTGGTATTTAAAAGTTCATAAAAAATTCTTATATGTATACGTATATATATGTAAAATATATATAAAAAAAAATACGATGGCTTTGCTCTTTGCGAACCAGCAACCTTTAATTACTTTTCTGCAATTCAGGATCGTCCCCTAACCTAGTACCTGCTAGAACATTCGCGCCTGTTACATAACCTTTCACATAAATGCTGCGTCATAAGTTTTTCTACATTTTTCTAGAAGCTACTCTGTTACATAACCTTTCATATAAATGCTGCGTCATAAGTTCTCCTAGACAGATGCCTTCTCGCCTTCGTCCTGCTAACGCTTCCGCTATGCTCCTCTTTCTTTGTTAGAACGTTGTGATGTATTAAAGTTTAAAGTCAGTCGTATCTAATAGTTCAATTACTGAATAAGTTATTTGATTAACTTCATCTGGAAAAAGTCATCTGCTATAAATTAAAATAAAGATATGCTTGCTGTTAAAAGTGAAAAGTCCTGAGTCGTCATTTTTCTCCGTGATTCAATCATCCCAGCTTCGTCAACCATCTGCTAGAACGTGTAATGGAATAGCCTCACCATTCGCCCACGATGTGTTTGAATAACTGAAAACATTACAGTTATTAATTAGCCGGCAGGATTTATCCTCTACGTGGGAAAAAAGCTCCTGCATTTATTTACAACGCGCTTCTAAATTCAACAGTGGGTCAAGGACAGTGTGTGATCGTCTTATGCTTTTGCTTCTTTTCCGGCGGTGCTTAAGTGTTTTACTTCGGCTCCAAAGTTATTGATTTTAGTGTTCAAATTGATGTGTATGCGAACTCTTAAATTCAAGATTTTGTGATTGGAATGTTAACACGCTCAAAAACGGCAAAAATGTCAACTGATAAGAAAGAATCTGTAGCTATTGTGGATACAATAAAATTCCAATTTCCTATTTTTGATGGCACAAGTACAAATTTTCCAATAGACAAATATCTTCTATTGTTTGAAGAGAAATGTGCCGCAAAGAACATTCCAGAAAAGGAAAAGAAATTTGTTTTCTCAGAGTGTATTAGAGGAGAGGCTTTAGCCCTCTATTTACGTGATTGTTTAGATAAAGACTGGGACAACATAAAGGTTATTTTCGAGACATACTTCACAACATCGGAATCTGTTACTTTTAGTGATTTTGTGTCTTTAAAATACGAGAAATTTAATAATATTGATGTTTATTTTCGTAATAAGTTGAAATTAGGAGCCAGCTTGAAACTAACAGATTCCACAATGGTGGAAGCACTTACGGAAGGACTTCCTGAGCCTCAAAGAATGCTGTTAACAGTGCAAAAAATAGACACACCGAAAGACTGGATTACTCTTGCTAGGAAACTGTTTCCAGTTAAGATGCCGTTAGATGGTCTATAAAATAGTATTTACCAATTTGTTTCTCCAAGGCAAACTGTTCCGAAGTGCTATTATCCCAGACCAGTGCAAGCCACTCCTTATCAAAGTTTTCGTAGTGTGAGACCTTTTAATTATCAACAAGTGCAATACCGACCTCTACAGTATGCGTATCGGCCAATTCGATATCCACAATTACCTGCTATTAATTACAACACGGTTCCTAAAAGAGAAGTTAAAAAATGATATTACTTTAAAGTGAATGTCCAAATTGGACAGGAAAAAATTCCCAGTATTATTGATACGGGATCGCAAATTAACGTTTTACCGTTAAAATATTTTAACAAAATTGGTGATAAATTTAGAGAAATTTCATTGAATTCTCATGATAAAATATTTTCAATATCTAGTCAAGTTCATATAGAGAAAATAATCAAAGTAAAGTGTAAAGTAGGTAAAATAGAAAATAATGTGATATTTTATGTAGTAGATTCAAATTTGAATTATTTATTGCTTTCATCACCATGTGTTTCATTATTTAAATTACAATTGAATTTTCATAATTATGAAGTGTATCAGCTTGGAAAACAGGTAAGTAAAAATGTTAAAGTAGACAAGTTTTTCCAAAATAATTATGTATGTAAAAATGATATCAGTGCTGAGCAATCTAGTAAATATTTTGATAATAGCGAAAATTTTGTATGTAAAAATGATCTTAGTTCTAAAAATTGTGGTAATTATTTTGAAAATAGTAAAAATTCTGATAGTAAATTACAGAAATTGTTGAATGATTATAACCATATATTTGCAAAAAGTAAATATGATGTTGGTTGTATAAGGGTTGAACCTCCCAGAGTTATATTAACTTCTGAATTACCAATAGCCTATAGACCATATAGAGCATCTCCTAAAGATAATAGTGAAATTAAAAAACAAATAGATGAATTGTTAAAAGCTGGAATTATTAAACCTTCTTATAGTCCTTATGCTGCTCCTGTAACTTTAGCTTATAAGCGAGACGAGCAGTCCAGAAGCAGATTGTGTATTGATTTCAGGAAGCTTAACCAAATTACTAAAAGTGATTCTGAACCTATTCCTAGAATTGATGCTGTATGAGATCAATTAACAAATGCAAAAATCTTTTCTACATTGGATTTGGCATCAGGCTATTGGCATATAAAATTAAATGAAAAGGATACTGAAAAATTGGCATTCACTACAAATTTTGGACTGTATGAGTTTACTAGATTACCTTTTGGTTGGAAAAATTCCCCAGCTGTTTTCCAACGAGCTCTTAGACAAATTTTAAACAAATATCAGATTCAATTTGCTTTAAATTATTTTGATGATATTATAGTGTTCTCTCCAAATTTTGATGAACATTTAAATCATCTTAAAATAATATTTGACATATGTGAGAAAGAGAATATAAAATTAAAACAATCTAAATGTAATTTTGCTAAAGAAAAATAAATTTTCTAGGATATGAAATTCAAGCAGGTAAATACCAGCCCAGTAATGCAAATATAGAAGTTATTAAGAAATTGCAACCCCCTAAAAATATCAAAGAATTACAAAGATTTTTAGGAAGTATTAATGTTTATCATAAATTTATTCAAAATTATGCTAAAATTAGAGCCCCATTAACAAATTTACCTAAGAAAGATACTCCTTATAATTGGACTGATGAATGTCAAAAAGCTTTTCAAAAATTAAAAGATGCATTGATTTCTAGACCTATTTTAACTTTGTTTAATCCTAAATATCCCTGTCATGTATTTGTTGATGCGTCCAAAGAAGCTGTTGGTGCTGTTTTAAAACAAGAACATCCTGATGGTAGTTTACATCCAATTGCTTTTCATTCTAGAAAATTAAGATCTTATGAACAAAATTATGCCATTACTGAGATGGAATGTTTATCTATTATTGATGCAATTGATAAATTTTATTATTATTTACATGGTAACCATTTTACTGTACATACTGATCATGCTGCTTTAGTTTGGCTTAAAAATATAAAACACCCTACTGGTTGTCTACTTAGGTGGTCTTTAAAATTATCTATGTATGATTTTGATATAAAATATAAAAAAGGATCTACTAATGTTGAAGCTGACATGCTCTCTAGAAATCCTATGTGTCAACATTTAAGATTGCAAGTTAATTTATTATCATTAGAAGAAATAAAAGAATATCAAAATTTAGATAATGTTTGTAATACTAAGTATAGGAAAATGAATGATGTCTTAACTATTAAAAAACAGGGATTGTACAAAATTGTGATACCCATGTCTCTACGTACAAAATTACTTGAAAAGGCCCATATACAATTTGGTCATATTAGTGTATCATCTATGCTAAAGATGTAAAATATATATATATATATATATATATAAAAAAAAAAAAAAAACCACGATGGCTTTGCTCTTTGCGAACCAGCAACCTTTAATTACTTTTCTGCAATTCAGGATCGTCCCCTAACCCAGTACCTGCTAGAACATTCGCGCCTGTTACATAACCTTTCACATAAATGCTGCGTCATAAGTTTTTCTACATTTTTCTAGAAGCTACTCTGTTACATAACCTTTCATATAAATGCTGCGTCATAAGTTCTCCTAGACAGATGCCTTCTCGCCTTCGTCCTGCTAACGCTTCCGCTATGCTCCTCTTTCTTTGTTAGAACGTTGTGATGTATTAAAGTTTAAAGTCAGTCGTATCTAATAGTTCAATTACTGAATAAGTTATTTGATTAACTTCATCTGGAAAAAGTCATCTGCTATAAATTAAAATAAAGATATGCTTGCTGTTAAAAGTGAAAAGTCCTGAGTTGTCATTTTTCTCCGTGATTCAATCATCCCAGCTTCGTCAACCATCTGCCACAACGTGTAATGGAATAGCCTCACCATTCGCCCACGATGTGTTGGAATAACTGAAAACATTACATATATAAAGTAGCTCAATATGTGTAAAGCAGTGAAAATAAACTGAAAAATAACTCTGGATATTTAAATGAAGAAGAAGGAGTTATTTTGATTTGCAGATGTATTAGTCACACTCCACTGATTACTGTTTTCTGTCAAAAATATGGACTTGGCAGTTTTGATAGTTTTTAATGTTTTGATTGAAAGTACAGATTTTGGTCATTATTAATAAAATGTAAGTTATTATGTTCTGTAACTGGATAATTTTAAAGTATAGAAAGTTGTCAATGATGGGAAATATATTTCACTGTAGTTATAATTTCTGTATTTAAAATTATGTATCAAACTGTTATTTAATTAACTATAATTTAAGATTAAAAATCAAATGTGTACTTCCCAGATTTCAAGTATTAAAATGCATAATATATGTTCCATAATATTAAAATTCATAATATAGGATTTCTCATATTTTTTAAGCATAAGGAACATATAAATATAATTTAATTCTAAGTTCAGCTGAGTAGGAAATAATTATTATGTATTAAAGTCCCCCCTTCTACCGAAAAAACAAAATTAGGTTATTTTATTAAAATTTAGGTTATGAAGCATTATGTCACTATAACAAGCACAATTAACATTCTTTCATTAAAGAATTATTTCATAATACTTCTTTTTATATTGACTTTTATTGCAATGACTGAGAGACTTAGATGACATTTAGAAATAACCATTCCTTTTCAGTTTGGCTTCTGCATCTCTGCCAAAATTTCAACAGCATGTATAATAACCTTGACTTCAAACATTATTCTAACAAATAAAATCATGGACCTAACCCTTTTAAAGATCAACAGTTATACTTTTGAGACTGTTCAACAATTTAAATATCTAGGTACAATGATTTTAAGCTGCAGCGACATTAAAATTGAAATTAAAAAGATGATATCGATGGCCAGCAGATGCTTTTGTGGATTTAGAAATCAACTGAAATTTAAATTAATTAGAGCATGAAAACCAAAATAAGTTTGTATAAGACTTAATAAGATCTATGGATTGTATAGAAGCAAATACTGGACACTTAACAAGACGGAGGAAGATCTACTGCTGATATTTGAAAGAGAAATTTTAAGCAAGATTTTTAGACCAGTGAGGCAAAATGAATTGTGGCAAATATTATAACCATGAAATCTATAAGAAATATAATGAACCTAATATCGTCAAAATTGTAAAGGCATCTCATATAAGATGGCTAGGCCATATTTATAGATTGGATGATACATTTCCTTACTAAAAAGATAACTTTTTCAAAAATAGAGTGAAAGAGATGAAAAGAAGGACCCCCCCCCCACTAGACTGTTGGACAGTGTAGAAAGAATTTGAAATTGATAGGGGTAAACCAATGGGAAGCTGTGGTACCAGATAGGGGTGAGGGAGAAAATTTTGGGAGCCAGCCCTGGCTTGTAGTAGGCTGTAGAACTCAAGAAGAGATTATAAGTGGCAAAGTGTATAAGATTGCTGAACACTAGCAGGTATAAGCACTTGTAAAAAATATGCACCCAGTTAATGGGCTGAATAAGGAAGTTTTCATAATTTTCATAATTAGTGTAATAAATGTGAATACTAGTCAGTTTCCCTTGGAAATTCTGCCATGAAGGCACTTTAGGCGAATAACTTTCAATTATTTATTGTAATTCATTGAACAACAGCAATAACATTTTTTTCACATAGTTTTAAATCTGGAAATTTATTGTGAAAGTGGTGAAACAGGTACTGCTGAAAAGTATGAAGGCTCAATTTGATAGACAGTAGTTATTAAGTCATAATTTGCTTTAAATTAATTCTTGTTATTGGTGAAAAAACTTTCAATTAACTGAGAATTTGAAATGGAAATTAAGAGCTGTTTCTAGAATATATGGGGGGAGGGGAATAGCTTTTTATTGCAGTTTTCGTCTTTGTAATCTTCACTATTCTTAGTGCTTTTCTGGAGGATAATTTTCATAATCATTTTATTAATTTATAAAACAGGGTTCATAGAATCCTTAAAAGTACTTTAAAAGTCCATTATTTTGGCCAAAATCGGCAAAAAGTCATATTTCTGTTTGTTTTTTACGACTGCAATGAGTGTGAATTGACATTTTGGAGGAATATTTTTGGCCATACATTGACAAATATGTATTTGTTGGGTTAATGTTTGAATTTCTTTCTACTTAATATAAATGGTGGATACTCGAGTTTTAGGCACAAGGCTTTGCCTCAGTTGAAATAATTTCTTTTTTGTGAATGAAAAGTTCATAAAATATTACATTCAAAACAACTTTGCTTTTTTTGGGGGTGTAAGTTCTTTTATTGTGAGATGCTAAACTTGGTGACTTATCAACTTTCTGGCAATTTCAAGACCAGTTTATATCTAAAATTTTTTATTCTCTGATTTGTGAATTTTGAGGGTTTTCTTATGAATGTAATAGCATTGATAAATATCATAAAAATAATGGTAATACATTAAAATTATATTTAATAAATAACATTAAAATAAAACATTTTTATTTTGTGCTGCCATATATTGAAATGACATTACTTTTTATTTTGATGATAGGAATATTTTGATTCTGAAAAATTAATAAATGCTATAAAGCACAGTTCTGAAACACTTCTTAGGGGGGGAAAAAGAACCAAAATGCTACTATATTATTTAAAAGTTAATTTCATTTATCATCTTTTGTATTTTTTCATGGTAAGAATTTCCCCCTGTGTAATTTCAGAATATTTAAATGTACATTAATTTTCTCTTTAAAATTCGCTTTACACGGCGACTTCTTTTTTTTTTTTTTTTTAAATCTTCTGCCTTTTTACTCATACAGTGTTGGTAGAGGTAATTTTTTCTTTCAGATTTTAGATCTTGCTCCTTGGAAAGTCAGAAAGCAAGATTTAGAGACCTATAATTTCCTGAAAAATGTGACGAAATTTGTCTTCATTGTATTAACATGTGATGGAAGTGTTTGATAGGAAATTTGTGATGAATTTCTTATCTTTTGGAAAATTTTTGGAAGAACAGTGAAAACAAAATTATTTGAATTTGATCCCTGAAGTCTTTCTCTTAGCACTTTTATCTTCCCACTGAACATAAGCATTGAAACTGTAAGGTTTACTATTATTTTTCATTAAATTCTTTTATGTTTTGGATCTTTACTCTCACTTCTCCCTTTCGTTTCCTCACTAGAATACGAATTAAGACTGGAGCATTTAAGCTGAGGTTTTTAGATTCTAAGACAAATAGTGTTTCTGCCTGTGTGCATGCATATTACTTTTCTCCTCAGTTCTAATAGCTTGAGTTTCTTGCCTTTACATTATTTGCTGTTAATATCTGAATATCTATGCCAGTTAACTTCATGAGCCAACTTCACATTAAATTGATTTGTTAGTTCTTAACTACTAGGTTATTTAAATTTCAATTGACTGTCATTAAGTTATCTTGCCATAAATGCTGGCTGAGTGTGTAAGTACCAGGTGTGCCTACCTTAGTTACAATAAAAAGTTTTTTTACACCTTTCTTAAGTCTCAGTTATTAATTTTAGACAGGGCAATAATTCATTATCAGTTTGTTTGGATACAGTTTATGGTAATAAGAAGTTCATAAAACCATAACTTTGTAAGTAAACTATATAAAGCAATTAAAGTGTTTATAAAGCATCATAAATCTAGGCAATTAAAGAAAGCAAAGCTATTGAAAACCGACAATTTTTTAAAAGATTAATCATATATGTCTCAGTGCACCATACATACCTCAGTGCCTGCCCTAAATTAAAAAAATTTTGTTGCTCGGTGCTGCACTAAATTCTAAAATTTCTACCACGTTGGCTCTTGGCACCAGCCTTTACCTTATACCATTTTGTTTTTATTCTGATTAGTCATATTACAGATATAAACTCAGCAGTTTCTTCTATATATTGTAACAAGTAGTTCCTTAGAATAACAGTAATCTTCAGTTAAATCTGAAAGTTCTAAAATGAAGAGGAAGTTTATTGAGAAAGAAAGATATTTTATAAAGAGAAAATTATCCTTCAAGGATACATTTTTGAAAAAATAAAAATTAGGAGACAAAGCAGATTAGTTGGAACATTGATTTGTTTGTTAAAACAAGTAAACTTAAAAAAGGTGCTAAAGTGAAGGAAATTGTTGTAAATTAGCTAAAATATCTGGAAAATTTTCAAATGAAAAAGATGCATAAGCATTTTGTTGTTTTTGTTGCTACAGTGTTTTTTGTAGCTTTCAATGTATATTTATACTAATATGATTTTAGAATTAAAATCAAAAAATGTAATTGCTGTAAAATATTCTTAATGCTTTTTCAATTGATATTTTTAGGAGAAAAAATGTAACCATATAAATCTGTTATGACTAAGGGTAACTAACTATGTAATTTAATTATTTGTAGCTAATTGCTCACCCTTAGAGGCTATCTCCTTTCTTTAATCCTTATTGTGAATTCAAGGAACACAGAAATGTAGAAGTTAACATAAAACTTTATTCCTTACAGCTGACGAGACTTAAATATTACAAAGCAATTTATCATCTTTGGAGTTTCAGTGTCTTATTAGTACTTTTTAACTAGGTTACAACTTCAGCAAATCTACACAAAGCTACGGCATTAATTGGGTCAGCTAACTTTTGCCAATCATACCAATTTCATTCTTTCACATTTATTCTAATCAGTGGCTCACTAAGGAAGTGCATGTGGTGGCAACACTGTTATGAGTCATACTGATTATGTTTTTTACTTCACAATCTAACTTATGCCTATTAACATAAAATTTTCATATACCTCTGGACTGAGTGAGTACATGATGAAATGAGGTATATAAGAAAGAATCAGTATAAAGCTAACTGTTAGTAAATTTTAAATAAAAAGCCACAAATCTTCTTTAAAATATGTGGCACTTTTATAACACTTTTAAAATATATAAGTTTGTATAATTGAATGCTAATGATTTGAAAAAAATATGAAATTAATTTTATTTTAAAATTTCTTTCATAATTAAGTTAAATAATAGATTATGCTTAATAATAATATATCCTACTTAGATATTTATTTTATTCTTACAAATTACAGAATTGAAGTTACAAAAGTGGTATTACAAAAGTGAAGTTCAGGTGTAGATAATTGTATAATAGTTTATTCAGTTTCTATTTGCTTGATAGCCTTTAATTTTTTTCATTGGTGGTCATTAGAAGTGCTTAATTTCTATATACAGAAATGTGTACAAACCTGTAGAACAACATTTCTTTGAGGAAAGATGCGAGTGTCAAATTTTGAAAAAGTGAGCTCAATTACCTTTTAACTTTTTTTAACTTTTATGTGTCTAGTTATTTTCCTCCTTATTTGTTATGAATTTGATTTAAATTATAACTTCATTAAGCATATTGACACCTGATAAAACAGTTTGGAAAATAATGCATCTGGATTTAGTCAATATTAATTTTAGGTTATTATTTTATTCATAGATAATTTTTAATATGCCATTAAAGAATTTAAATTATAAAATTGAGCATATTAACTATTAATATGTAAATTTAGAACTTTTTATACATTTAGCCTTTTTAAAAGTTTTATTTGCTTACCTATTTTCAAAATATTGAATTTCTTTATGACCTTTGTTATTATGTGTCTTTATGTTTTGTTATGTAGTTATTTATGTTGTTATTCTTTATATTTGTTTATACTGTAGTTTAAATTTTAGATATTATACTTTAATTTTAGGTGTGTGAATTAAATACTGTAGAGGAATATATTCAAGGTATGTGCAATCACTTGAAATGTTTAGAAGCTACTGCACAACACGAATAACAACTGTACGACTGTATGTTTGGTCATGCACGCTGGCTTCAAAACCATAAAATAACTATTAAAACTCCATAAAAACTTTGGTAACAGTAAAACCGTATTAATCTATGAAAAAATGTTGTTTTAATTGAGATGATAATCAATTTAAAAATGTAATTATGTTTGTTGAATAGTGTGCTTTTTAAAGGTAAATATTTTTCTTCTTTTTTTCCCTATTTGATAACTTAGGTTGAGGAGCCCTACATACATACTTGTTCTGGTGATGGTACTGTTAGAGTCTGGCTATTTGACGAAAAAGAAATTCAGCCACTTTATATCAGAAGACGCAAAGAGCCTTCTTCAGATGAAAGATTCAAACCTTCGCAGTGGAAAACCTTAGATATCAGTGGTGACACAATTTATCTCGGAGATAATTCAAATACTTTAAAGGTGTTGGATTGGAGAATGGGTGAGTCAAAACACAGTAATTATCATATATTTTATTCTATTTCCAGAAGTTATGAAATATCTCTTGCATCTTTGCTATAACATAGATGTTCTTAATTTCATAGTAATATTAATTCAATGTATCTGAAAAATGTAAATTTTTGAAATTTAGTTTAAGTTAATGATATAGCTTGCTAATATGATATAGCTTTCTAGCAAAAGCTGAAGATTACTAAAATTTATGTTGCAGACTGATATCTTCAATTCAAGCGATTCTCGTTCAGATTCAGTGTTATTTATTTTTAAATGAAAAATCATCTTTAATTTCACTTGTTTAATCCCACTTGTCACTTAATTTCACTTCAATAGAAATTCCAAGAACTGGACTTGTTACGACGATTCTGGATTTTAGATTATCATTTTAAATCTAAGATGCCATGCAGAAATTATAAAAATAAAAATATGAAATAGTTGTTTATGAAATAATGAAGCAATTATGACCTTAAGAGAATTAAAATTTACATAACAAACAAAAAAATGAGTATTTATATGTTTGCTTTATTAAACATGTTTTCAATGTAAGTTGTTGAAGTTGCTTTGTTTTTTGTGCTAATACTTAAATTTTATACAGTCAAAAGTCATTAATTCAGGCACCCATAATCCGGACCTAAAAGCTACAAACTTTCTGCGCATGCGTCATGTTGATGCATAGGACGTAAGCCCTTTACGGATGTGAATATGCGTGTGTGCACGCGCATTTAATGTATAATGGACAGTATAAGCTAAGCTAAAATTATCTAATTATCTATTTTGGTTGATGTTGCAGATTGCGTTGTTCCTTAATCTTCTAATTGGATCCGGCTTATTATTTTTTGCAGACTGTTAGAGCAATTTTATAAAAGTAAGCTTGAACTTTCGATTATGTCAAATAGAATTTCCGATATATATTTACTAATATGTAAAGGATCTATAAAGCGAAAGTATGTTTCGAAGTCCATTGATCAAAAAGTGAAATTGCTGCAAAAAATGAATGAAGGCATATCCTTTGTTTGTCTAGCCATTCCAAAATCTGTTTATAAATTTCACGCTGCTCTGTGGCCGGGGGGGGGGAGGGAAACGCCACCGCACGCAATGAATTGGAAGTTGATCTGTCAGCACTATCCTTATCTTCAGGGCAGATGTTTTTATTTTATTTGGCTTATAATTCCTTACTAAATGTAGTATTTCATCTCGATGTACTCCGTCTTTGATATGATTTAAATCAAATTCCTCTTCATTATAATTCGCTTCCGATAGTTATGACCGATAGTTATTATTTAGTTACGACACAGAGGTTATTGAAAATGAAAAAATTTCGATTGACAAATTAGTCGGTATTCTCGACACAGCAATTATAGGACTTCAACAGCGGAATTTTGTAACTGAAGAAGAAATTATGTCTGTTTATAGAATTAAAGAGAAAGTATTATCACATGAAACGAAGCAACTTAAACAACTTACATTGAAAGAAATGTTTAATAAAGTAAACAAATAGATATTAAGCTTTTTCTTTTTGTAAATTTTGATATCTTTTAGATCATAATTGTTCTTTATTTCATAAATTACGGTTTCATATTTTTAATTTTGTAATTTCTGCATGCCATCTTACCAGATTTAAACTGATGATCTATAATCTGGAAAAATCGATAATCCGGAATCGCCAAAGTCCTGACGAGTCCGGATTAACGACTTTTGACTGTACCACATAATTGTTCAGTAACAAAGTTCCACAATGGCTCTATTGGGAATTCTTGCTAAACTGTCAGCCAAAATTTTTTCGTTCTCGCCAACATAATTTCCATTTTTTCATCATCAGTAGCAATATTTTCTGGATTCTACAGATTTTGCAGTTCGTTTGTTGATTGACAACTTTGGCATTGTCATTGCAATGGAAAAATTCTGTTATACCATCTTTGTTTACTATCATTTGTCCATAAATACCATTAATTGGACCCCTCAGGGGGCTCACTTTTGCGAGTACGGGTGTGGCAATCCCAAGGTACCCAAGACCTTCAGGGGATCATCTTCTGGTGAGACGGGTGTCACGATCCTGGAGCCCCAGTGGTCTATCCTCTTTTCTGTCTCCTCTCCTCTTGGCTGGAACTTTTTCTCTTCACTTCTCCCTTGTGGTTTCTCTCTACGGAGTTTGGGACTCGTCACGAGTGACTGGAGCAGCTCTTGTCTCTAGCTTTCGAGTGGCAAGGAAACTGCCCACGTGTTTGCCGTGCGTGGAGACCCGTTTCGCTGGAAAGGAAGGTCTTGGTAGTTGAGGGGCAAGGTACTGTCCCCAACACACTACTTTGGCCTCTGCTTCAGCTAAACGGGAGGCACCTTAGTTGTCCTCACGGGTGTCAATCGGCTGGTCACTAGTCCTTGTGTCAGTGGCTTGGGGTCAAGCTCTCGGGAGTACCTGCTTTCGGGAAAGCCGACTGTGGGGCTTCAGTTTGCGTATAGGTCCGGCTAGCCCTAACACAGGAATCTGTGTTCCCTTGTTGGGCTCCGTGGTGGGCGGGGCCGTCGGACCCGAATCTTTCTTCTCTTCAATATGGCTTCTTCACATATATATTTAATTAAAGATTTCGAGGTCACTCCAGTTACTCAAGTCACTCCAGTCACTCAACCTAGTTCTGAAAATCTACTGCTAAACCAGTCACTCAACCTAGTTCTGAAACATCTACTGCTAAACCAGTCATTCAACCTATTTCTGAAACGTCTACTGCTAAACCAGTCACTCAACCTAGTTCTGAAAAGTCTACTGCAAAAAAATTACATACAGATACAAATGAAAAAAATCATAACAATAGTCCCCGTTTCCTAGTCATCTCTAGTCCTTCTGGCGAAATGCATAAGATGTCGCCTTTCATAATAAACAAATACATCCAGTCTTGTATTGGTGAGCCGAGAAATATAAAGCATCTCCGCTCCGGAGACTTGCTTATTGATACAACCTCAGCCACCCAGTCTGCTTCTTTACTTCAGATAACTAAACTTGGGCAAGCAAATGTCACTGTAACACCACATAAGTCACTGAACTATTATTGTGGTGTAATCTCAGAATTCGACCTTCTGTATGTTTCTGAAGAAGAGATCGCTTCTGAGCTATCTGAACAAAATGTCTGCGGTGTAAGGCGGATCAAGATGCATAAAGAAGGTAAGTTGATAGACACAAAACACGTGATCCTTACCTTCAACACGCCTGATCTGCCTAAGAATATTAAGGCCGGATATCTAAATATTTCTGTAAGACCTTATATTCCAAACCCTATGCGATGTTTCCAATGCCAGCGTTTCGGCCATTCTAAGACGTCTTGTTGTGGCAGCCTCACATGCGCCCGATGCTCACAGATTGGCCACGATTCTGATAATTGTACCGCTGCGCCTTTGTGTATAAATTGCAAGGGTGACCACCCAGCATTTTCTCGCTTGTGCCCAAAATGGAAATCGGAAAAAGAAATCCAGACTACAAAAGTTACTAGGAACATCTCTTAAGCCGAAGCCAGAAGACTAGTCTAGAGCACACAGCTTCGATCAAATACATCATACGCCAGTGCTGTTAAATCATCTCGTACAGTTGCCACCCAAACATCAATAGGCACACAGACCCTACCAAATAAAACCCAACCATCTACATCCAACAAGAAAAAAGAAAATGCAACCCATGTAGTACAAAAAAAAAGAAACAGTTATTCAAAGTAAGCCTAAAACTGCCACACAAAAAATATCAAATAAAAATAGAAGTCGCAGCAATAGCTCTCTTAATGAGATGATTTCTGAATCTGCGGATTCAGACTTTATGGAAGTGGAAGAGGGTCTAGAAGTTCCCAGGCATCTACTTCCACGAAAAACAAAAGAACAGCACAGGAAAAACAAAAACCATTCATAATGGCCACACTCGTGTCATGGAACTGTCGCAGTTTTCACCAAAATTTGCTAGACATCAAATCTATAATAATGTGTATCATCCTGTATGCTTCGCAATACAGGAAACAAATCTAAAACCAGAACAACAGGCGAAACTTCGGAGGTTTTCTTTCGTCAGGAAGGAAACCTTGCAGGTGAACGCGCCAGTGGAGGTGTAGGTCTCCTCTCCTCACTGGATTATCCCTCAAATGTTCTTTCTTTGACGACATCCCTCCAAGTTGTTGCTACTCAAATAAATTTTGATATTGTTGTTTCATTTGTTTCTTTGTATTTGCCTCCAAATGAGCACATTTATCAGCAAGATTTAAATAATCTAATAGAGCAGCTGCCTGAGCCTTTTATCATAATAGGAGATTTTAACGGCCATAGTCCGCTCTGGGGTAGTAAAGATACAAATTCCCGAGGAAGACAAATAGAGCAGATGATCGAAGATCATAGCCTTTGTCTCCTGAATAATGGGCAGGATACTTACTTTCATGAGCCTTCAAGGACATTCCACGCTCTCGATCTTGCCATCTGTTCACCATCTCTGTTGCCATTTTGCACCTTTAGTGTCGGAAATGATCTGTACAACAGCGATCATTATCCCATTTTTGTGTCTCTTGTATGAAGACGAGCAAACCCCATGTCGAGACTCTCTCGGTTTATACTGGACAGGGCAGACTGGGAACTTTTCTCTTCTGTTGCAGAGCTGACAGATGAAATGGTAGAAGATGCGCATATCAATGCTGCTGTTGAAGCTGTTACTAATACTATTATTGCGGCAGCTGTATTTTCTATTCCTAGAACGTCAGGAAAAATACTAATATATACCAAACCATGGTGGAATCGCGACTGTCATGAAGCACTGAAGAAACAAAAAAAAGCATGGGGAAATTTTCGTAGATATCCTACTCTGCGAAACCTCATAGCATTTAAAAGAGCCAAAGCAAATGCACGAAAAGTAAGAAGGCAGAGCCAGAGGGATTCCTGGATTACATATGTGTCCTCAATAACATCCTCTACGACTAGTAAGCGGGTTTGGGAAAGAGTTCGAAAAGCATGCGGAATATATAAAGACCACTAACTTTCCTTTCTGGAAAAAGATTGCCGAGTGATTAGCTCCATAGAAGAAATTGCAAATACTATTGGTGAGACATTTGCTGCCGTTTCTTCCAGCAGAAACTATTCACCTGCATTTCTGTCTATAAAGCAGCATTCAGAAATAAATCCCATCGCATTCAACTCTTCCAAATCTGAGCATTACAATAGAGACTTTACTATGCTTGAATCAAGGAGAGCTCTATTGCAGACACATAAGTCTTGTTCGGGTCTGGATGGCGTGTATTATGAAATGCTAAAGCATCTGTCCTATAAGTCGCTGACTGCCCTTCTAACACTTTACAATAGAGTATGGAAGGAGCGTACTTTTCCCAGTGCATGGAGGAGAGCTGTTGTAATTCCCATTGTTAAGCCAGGGAAAAACCAGAGGAATCCCTCGAACTATCGGCCAATTGCCCTTACAGTTGTGTTTGCAAACTGTTTGAAAAGATGGTAAACAGGCGCCTAGTCTACTTCTTGGAAAATAATAATATTATATCGCCTTATCAAAGGGGTTTTCGAAAGGGAAGAATGACTGTAGATAATATGCTTCTTTTAGAGACATCTATTCGAAAAGCCTTTGTCAGAAGAAGTCACCTTTTCTCAATATTCTTTGACATTGAGAAAGCTTACGATAAGGCATGGAGATACGGTATACTTCAGGATCTTCACGAGAGTGGCTTGCGCGGCAACCTACCAATTTTCATTCAGAATTTCTTGAACGCTAGAACTTTTCAAGTAAGAATTGGCTCTGTTTTGTCAGATGTTTTTGAACAGGAAGAGGGTGTGCCTCAAGGCTGTGTGTTTAGTGTAACCCTGTTTAATTTAAAAATAAACTCTGTATTAAAAGAACTGCCTCCCACCATCTGGGGATCTCTATATGTTGATCATCTGCAGATTAGCTGTCGAGGGGCAGACGTGAGATACGTAGAGAGGCAACTGCAGATGGCTCTGAATAAGATCGAAGAATGGTCAGACAAACAAGGATTAACATTTTCGAAACAGAAAACTGTGTGCGTGCACTTTTGTAGGAAGCGTGGTCTCCATCTTGAACCTGAGTTATATCTGAATGGTACAATTATTCCAGTTGCGCCCAAAGTAAAATTTTTAGAAGTGACGTTCGACCGAAAATTGACTTTCCTTTCTCATGTTTTAAACCTGAGAAAGAAGTGTCTAAAAACACTAAATATTTTAAAAGTGTTGGCGAACACCTCCTGGGGTGCAGAGCGTTGCTCCATGCTTCGCATTTACAGAGTGCTTATCCGCTCTAGACTGGACTATGGCTCAGTTGTTTATGGATCTGCTTGCTCATCTGTTTTGTTAAAACTGGATCCTGTTCACCATCAAGGTTTGCGGATTTGTTCAGGAGCTTTCAGGACTTTTCCTGTACAGAGCCTATATGTTGACTCTAACGAACCATCACTTTATCTGAGGCGTGAGCAATTGTCCCTTTTGCAATATTTTAATATTTTATCCCAACCTGAACATCCCAATAAGCTGTGCTTACTTGATAATGAGTGTGACACATTATTTGAAACACGTCCATCCTGTGTTCCTACTTTTCCTTTAAGAGTTCGCCCGGTCATTGAGGAACTTTCCCTCTCTGATATGCACTCCCAAGCAGTACAGAATTTTGAAATTCCACCTTGGGAAAATTCTCGGATTCAGCTCCTTGATGTTTTCAAACATCACGTGAAGGCAAACACTAACGAGATCGTTTACAGACAACTCTTCGCTGAGCACAGGCACAGATATAGCCAGTTATTATCCGATATACACAGATGGTCAAATGATCATGTCGGGATGGCTTTTGTATTTGAAGATTACATTGAGGGCAGAAGCCTGCACCATGCTTGCTCAGTCATAACATCTGAACTAACTGCAATATATTATGGTCTTTTGTACATCTCAAAGCTCTGCCACAGAAAGTTCATAGTTTATACAGACTCGTATAGTGCTCTTAAATCCTTGGAAGCTTTTCCCAACACTCAGAATCCTGTGGTAGTGGATGTTCTCAAAATTCATATAAATTTAACGATTCGAGGATATGAAGTCCTGTACTGCTGGGTTCCTGGACATGCTGGAATAAAGGGAAATGAGCTTGCAGACATCGCAGCCAAATCTGCTATTGAACCGTCCAGTCGCCTTATCCCTTTTAGAGATATCTGCTGTGTCATCAAGGGAAAGGTCCGAAAAAAATGGCAGCAAATTTGGGATGTTCAGCATCACAACAAGTTGAGAAACGTCAAGCCTAGAATTGAGCATTGGGATTTTGCTGGAAATCGTAAGGAGGACGTTCTTTTGACTCGTCTCAGAATTGGTCACACTAGAGTCACACATAACTATCTTCTCAAAGCTGAAAATGAGCCTGTTTGTTTTAATTGAAATGTTTGTTTATCTGTTCGTCATATTTTAATTGAGTGTCCATGTTTTAATAGTCTTCGCCAGAAATATTTTAATAGCTGTGACTTACCTCTCGACCGTTTAATCGGAAGAGAGGTCAATTGTAATTTATTTTATTATTTAAAAGAGACTGGCTTTTATTACCTAATGTAATTTATTTTGAAGACTGTGTCTTGAATTTTAATGTGTGCTTTTAACTTGTGTCTATATGACTTCATCCTCTGGATTTGGTACATTTATCTACTTGTTTTTATTTATTGAATTTTAAAAGTCATTAATTGTAATCATCCCATCTTGTGTTCGGCGTGTCATAATCATCTCTGGTTTTTGTGCCATAATCACTCACTCACTCACCCGTTAATTGGAAAATTTAGTCTTTTGTTTGCAATATTTGAAAACCTTCAAATTTGTGGCTACCATCACCACCATGAAATATAGTAGCTGGCCATAAATTATGCCAATAATTTTTTACAATATCCGCAAATACATTGTCTTGTGACTCTGCAATGCTTCACATAGCAGATTTTATGATAAAACATTAACAAAAATCTTGAATGGCCTTTTCACTGTTCAGATAATTTAGCATAGATTTAAAAAAGGCTACTTTATATTAAATACATGTGCAATTCAAACTTTTTCTGTAATGGTAATAGCCTAGGAAGCTGAGGGGGCAAGCTGGATCAAATTAAAAGTTAGGAGCACTGTAATTTGCTATATTAAACATAAAACCCACTGGTGTCCTGGATGAAACCCTGGATTGCCCTGCCTTCCCTGAAACAGGAAATTGAATGTGCGACTCTGTACTTTTATATGACTTTGGCTATTACAGATAAGGGCATTCTTTCTTACTGAAATATTTTTGCACATAGCATTTTTAGAACAATATTCGTCTCACAGACAAATGGTTAGCTGTAAAATTTGCATTTCAGAATTCAGCTTAGGTTTAATTCTGTGTTGCCTTGAAGATATCAAAGTGTTATCACATGGAGAAAATTTTTGTGGTAGACCTCTGAGGCTATCTGAGAATGATGAAGAAAATTCTATTTCGGGGGACGAAGCAAGAGAATGATGGTTTTGTTGAAGTTGAAAATCACGAATTCACAGATAGCGACAAAGATGAAAGAGAGGAAGTGTCATTTCATAAGAAGAAACAATGCTTGAAAAACAAACCCAGAAAGATTAAAACATGAAATATGAAGCTAAAAAAAAAAAATGCTAAAAAACCTGAAAAATTTCGAATTTTTTTGAGTCATGACAAATCTGTCATTTACTCCAGTAAAATTCAGCTGAGTGGTAAAGATAATTCAAAGTAATCATCTGCTCCTAAATCAAGACACTTAAGGATGGCATTTTGCAATTCAGTTTATTAAAGCATCAAAAGACTCAACCACAAAAGAGGTCCTACTACATTGGATCAGATGTGCAACAATATGTCATGTAGTAGAAAAACTCATCGATGGCCTCTTTGTAAATTTTATGGCATGATAAATATCAGTTTAATGAATGCACATGTTACATATGTGCATAATATGGCTCAAAAATCCATAAAAAGCATAACTGAGGAAAAGGTTTGCTATAAAGCCAAATGAAGATTTTCTTGCCCCATGAATGAAAATGTGTTACAACATTCCAACTTTGCCTCAATCAACGAGATCAGTTATAAGGGAACTGTTGAAATTAGATTTGGACATTCAACCGTTTGGACAATCTGACAGTAAAAAAAGAAAAATGTGTGCAGTTTATGTAGAACAAACAACATGCAACTTATGTGAAACATGTTCCAGAGCAATGTGTTGAGACCATGATGCAAATATATGTAAAGACTTCTTTGAGAGTAAATGAATGATATTTTCTTGCTAACTTGAAGTTTGTGAGTCATGAAATCATCTGCAGGTAGTATACTTTTATTTTAATTAACTTTTGAAATAGAATTCAGCTTTTGAAAATTAAAAGTGCTTACGCACACTTCATCTTGGAGACAAATGGTTACAATTCCTGTAAGTTTTTCAAAGGGTAGCAACCAAAATTTCTCAGACTCAGTAATGTCTTGTTTTAGCACAGCATAATGCGTAGCTAGCATCTGCCATACATAACTGCCGATGTGTCATGAGATTGGCAATTAAAGATATGTTTTTCCTTTAAATTTTGTCCTTTTATTGTGTGCTAAGAAAGTTAAGCCTCAATTACATATTATTTTAGTTATTTATTATATGTGCACCTATTTTCCACGTGTGCTTAAGACTTATCCTAAGTAAGTAAATTCTCACATAAACTTACAGTTTATCTGAATAACAAATTAATTATTCTTAATTCAAACAGCACTAAATATAATTTTTTGGTGTATGAGTATCATTTTGAAATTTATTTATTTTTTCATATTGAAAGAAATTTCTTTTTGTTAACGATTAACATTTCATAATTTGCAAATTAAAATTTTCATTCAGTGGTGATAGTGTGTAATGTACAGGATCCCTGGTGCTTGCAATATTCTACTCGGATGTACTCAACACTTTGTAGCACAATTAGTTATAGTATGTAATCATTGCCAAGCATAATGGTAACATAAAATGTTACCATACTGTTTGATACAGTCAAAAGTCGTTAATTCGGACACCCATAATCCGGACCTCAAAGCTACAAACTTTCTGCGCATGCGTCGCGTTGACGCGTGTTGCGCGTAAGACCTTTACTGTTGCTAATTTGCGTGTGCGCGTGCGCAAAATACGTTTACGAATGCGCGTTTAATGTATAACGGACAGGATAAGCTAAGCTAAAATTATCTAATTATCTATTTCAGTTAATGTTGCAGATTGCGTTGTTCCTTAATCCTCGAATTGGATCCGGATTATTATTTTTTGCAGACTCTTAGAGCAGTTTTATAAAAGTAAGCTTGAACTTTCGATTATGTCAAATAGAATTTCCGATATATATTTACTAATATGTAAAGGATATACAAAGCAAAAGTATCTTTCGGAGTCCATTAAACAAAAAGTGGAATTGCTGCAAAAAATGGATAAAGTTTATCTAAACTTTAACGTTTGTTTATCTAAACTTTGTTTATCTTTAACAATTTGTGCATTGAATTGGAAGTTGATCTGTCAGCACTATCCTTATCTTAAGGGCAGATGTTTTTATTTTATTTGGCTTATAATTGATTACTCAATGTAGTATTTCATCTCGTCTTTGATATGATTTAAATCAAATGCCTCGTCAGTATAATTCGCTTCCGATAGCGAAGAAAGTGACAGAGGTTATTGAAAACGAAAAAATTTCGATTGACAAATTAGTCGGTATTCTCGACACAGCAATTATATCACTTGAACAGCGGAACTTTGTAACTGAACAAGAAATTATGATTGTTTATAGAATTAAAGAGAATGTATTATAACATAAAAAATGAAGCAACTTAAACAACTTACATTGAAAGAAATGTTTAATAAAGTAAACAAATAAATATTAAGCTTTTTTTTTTTTTTTGTAAATTTTGATACCCTTTAAATCATAATTGTTCTTTATTTCGTAAATTACGGTTTCATATTTTTAATTTTATAATTTCTGCATGCCATTTTACCAGATTTAAACTGATGATCTATAATCCGGAATCGCCGAAGTCCCGACGAGTCCGGATTAACGACTTTTGACTGTAGTCAGTAACTTAATTTAAAAAAATAATTGAATTAGAATCACTGTGGGAGTCATTTCTCAAGTTGCCATTAGTTCATTGTCACATGATGGTGAAAGCAAAAGATAATAAAAAATGCTTAGCCATTTTGTCATTAGGAATGAGTTATTCAGTAGGTGTAAGATCAGTGATGAGCTTTGATAGAATATTTGGTTTAAGATATGTACAAGTAAAAAGGTGGCTGTGGAGTCAAATTATTGATCATATTCATTTATGCTAATAAATAATTGTGTTTCTTCAATATGGGGCTGTTATGTAGTGTTGAAATTAAGTTAAGAATAGGAACATTCTGTATGCTTTATTATGAAAAAAAAAAGTCTGCTGCTCATGTGTCAAGCATTAAGCATATGCTGAAGCAAAACATTACTCTTCGAGTATAATAATTTTTCCTCCCATTTTGAAAAAAAATTGTTAAATAATATTAATAAAAAAGTGGTTTCAGAGATTTGGACTTTTTTACTGTAATATAGAAGGAACTTTAGCAAATGATTTGAGTGAACTCCTGATAGTAGAGGGTAAAAAAAGATATTATCTCCTTTGTGCAGCATTTTGAATGAAAAAGACATGGAAAAGTTAAACAGGTGACTGAAGTAATTCCGAAATTTTAATGCAGAAGTTTAAAATTTAGGTGTATTTTATTTTACAGCTGTGAGTTTTGTGTTATTGAAGGATGTAAACAGGAACATTTAGTTAATTAAGATATTTAAATTGTATGGAAAAAAATGAAAAATTGTTATAAAAAATGCTATGGGTATACAAGAATCTTTATTTTCTAACTAAATATATTAATGGAGTTAATAGCATGAATATATAATATACAGTATGCACTGCTGATTTTAAACCACTTCCATTTCAAACATATTTGAGTTTATTAAGTGGCTGAGTTTAATAAGTGGAAATCTATATATTATAAATTGTGACATGGGCTTTTTAAAATTTTTCGAGTAAAATGATAACTGACAACTAATTCAATAATTTATTGTAAAATAATAGTTAAAAATTAATGCTATAACTAAAATATTGTTACGAATTTGGTATTTAAAAAGTAATGTTAGTTCAATTATAAATTAAATGGTTTTATTTCTCGCGCAGTGCAGCGCGTGACGAATATTAAAAGAAAGCTAAGCCAGAAAATTGAAAATACAAGAGCGCGTGCATTAAATAAATAAATATCTCTTTTTGATTTCGAGAAAGTACTGGAAAATTCTAGCGCGTGATTTTAAAATCTTATAAAAGGAGGAAAACATCTCAGTTTGTAGTAGTTGCTTAGTTTGTTGTTGTTTAGAAAACTGCTCTTGTTGATTGTAGTGAATTCGCGGATTAGCATTCTTTAGCTGTTTTGAATTACATTCTATTGGACATTTGAGTAGTTAAAAGATAACTACTGTGAGATATTGTAATACTGCATGATAATTTGAGAAAATTTAAGCATTTTTGTTGTGATAATAATAAATTTTTGTTCATTTTTCATCGGACTTGTGCATTCATTTCATAATTCATTTCATACGCACGCAACACTATTTATGCAATTTTTAAATTCATTTTCTATTTTTTATAAATTAATTTTTACAATTACATTCTTGATGAAATTTTCTCGCTTACAAATAACTGTTCTATCTGCATGTGTTCCATATTGTTCAACAACAGTTTTTGTTATTGTATTTGCAATTTTGTAAAACTGCTGGTAGTTTTTTTGATCAGGACCTGTCAGTTCAAGAGGTTTTCTTTGTATCTGTAATGCTTTTCTATTTTGTTGTCTGAAAACCTGTGATGCATTTTATTTTATGTTCTTAAAAGATCCTTATTTATATAAAGAACAATGATCAGTCAGTAGTATATTGTCCATTTTGTTTGGTAACTTTTTGCTTTCTTTTAATGTGCTTCATAATTACTCATTCACAAAAGAAACTATCATTATCGGCAAAAAGTTGAATAAGGTGCTGATTTATGGCCTCGTCTGAATTAATTCTTTTCATCCAAACTGCATTAATTTTTGTCAGGTGATCAAACTTGTGAGAGGTCTCCCGTTTTGGGGTGGAATGCAGTTTCTTTACCATTAATGAATTCTAGAAGATGGGCTTGTTCACACTTTCCTGTTGATGACAGCACACATTTAAACTGATTTTGTTGGTAGGAGCTTGGAAACAAGACTTACACAAGTTTGATCATTGATAAAAATTATTGGAGTTTAGATGAAAAGTGTTGCCACGCGTATCATACTCACCTGATCAACAACTCTGTTTTTCAACTTCCACTTGTTTCTCTCTCTTCAAAATTTCTTTTGTGGTATAACATTTGATTCAGATGAAGCTGTAAATCAGCATCATATTCAACTTTTCACTGATAAAGCTAGGTTCTTTTGTGAATGAGTAATTACGAAGCACTTTAAAAGAAAGCAAAAAGTTATTGAGCAAGACGAGCAGTATATTGTTGACTGATCATTCTTTTTAATAAGTAAAGGACTTTTGAAGAACATTAAAAAAATGAATCATGGCATTTCAGATAATGCAGTAGATTCGATTGATTCTGGCATATCATCACTTTTTTCTATATTTCGCTGGCAGTTTCTTCAGATCTTTTAACACTTTCATTGTCAGTTTTTATGCATATTTTATGAATTGATGCATGTTATAAAAATTCACAACTTCCCTCAATGATGTCTCAGACATTAGCTATAGCTTGTAATTTCTCTAAGGATTTTTTACATAAAAGCTAAAAACAGTTTTTAACTGATTTTAAAAGATTAATCCCCTGAATTGACTACAATATGCATGGCCTTTAGTAGCAATATTAACTTACCTATCTTCTTCGAAGTGCATTTTCACAAAATTCAACTCTAAGTTTTCTGAGCATCTTTTCTGTAATGGCATTTGAAAGCTTTTATATTACCTAATTTAAAAGGCTGAATGTTAGAAGTTGTATTTGCAGGAAGAAGCACTTATCTTTTCCAGAAAGAGATTAAAGATTTGTGTGCTACACCATTATGTAATTAGTAATTTCATTTTTCAGTTTGCTGTATATTGCATATTAATAATACAGTAACTCTTTCAGTTTCTTAAACCAGCTGCTGTTTCACTTTTAAATATTAATGTATGTTCTGGTAGTGTTCTGTTTCAGTTTCAGTTCAGTTGCAGTTCAGTTTCATCTGCATTATAAATTTTGTGTGGCTTGTATTCACTTACCATAAGTAAACATAAGTAAATAAAATGTCTTTTATTCAGTTATCAATTGCGTGATGATCAGCCTCTTCCTTTTTACCATACATTTTCTGTTGAACATACTTGATTTCTCCAAACTGTGAGCCATCTGTCAGTTGATACAAAATTCTCCCGTAGTATTTAGCTAATTCATGGGGGAAAAAAATAAAATAAAGGCTGTGCAAATAAAAACACTTTTTCGGTTTATATCTTGAAAACATTCTAGAAAAGCATTTTCAGTGTCTCCATTTTCTGTCTTTGTGCTTCCTTGATACATCTGCAGTTTTTCTTAATGAGAAGAATTAATTTTTTCCTGGATTGAATGATAAAGGATGGGTATGCAAATTGATATTTCTGTCTGTCTGATATAACTAAATATATCTCTGATGTAACCAAACATTTGAATGAACTGAGGATTGCAAGAAAAAGGCCAAATAGTGCTTGCACTTTTCGAATATTGGAAAGGCTTTGCTACAAAATTAAATATATTTTCCCATGACATGAATACTTATACCTATAAATACTTCCCAAATGTAAAGCATTTGTAAATACATCACGTTAGACAAAAATGAACTCAAACCTAAGTTGAGGCACTTAGGAGGAATTTTCCAAAAGCTGCAAAGGCTTAACAGCTTGTATGCCTGTATTTTCCTTCCTAATTAAACCATATTTAATAGACCTGTTAATAATCCCATCAGATTTGTCAATTTTTAAATGTGTGGAACTTGATAATTTCGAAATGGAACTTATTGAACTAACATCTTCAGAATTTTGGAAAGCAAAATTTATGGAATTACAAAAAAGTCTGGAAGATAACTCTTAACTATAAATTGATTGCAATTTTAAATTGCTAAATATCAATGCCAGAGAGATTTAATTGTTTGAAGAAAATTGCTGTTTTGGTTTCATGCTTTTGGTTTCACATATCTATGTGAACAAATCTTTTCTCATGTGAAAAATATTTTAAGTCCACAAAGAACTTGTTTAACAACAGAACATTCAGAATAATGTGTCAAATTGAAAGTCGCAAATTATACCCCTGATATTGCGATATTAAATAGAGCAGTACGAGGACATGGTTTGCATTAAAATTTTAATTTTTTATTTAACTGTATTGAAGGAATACTTATATTTTATGCCATTTATTTTTACTTCCTTGTACGAAGTAAAGGAAGTATGGTAATCATGAAAAATTCTGGGTACCATATTTCAAAGAAAACATCCATTTTGACCGCTATTGAATGCAATTTAACGATATTTTTGCATGACATCTGTAAGTATGGACAGAATAAAGGACTCTTTCTCCCAAAAAAAATTATAAAACTGATTTAAAATGGATTATAAATAGAGTTCTTTGTCGCGTCTGTACATACGTTCGCTCGTATCTCGCATAACCCGAAAAACAAGTAGCCTCAGAACATTGAAATTTTGTATATAGTACTGCTACAGGATGTAATTGTGCACCTCCACTCTGTTACTCGCTTCCATGAGCTCAGTGTTTTTATTTTTATATGTTTGTAAATTGTGCATTTTTTTGCTTTAAAAGTGTTTGAATTATGTTGCTCTTATTTTGCATGTTATAGTTGTACAATTATCAACAATTTAAAAGTTGTTTAAGTGTGGCTAAGCCTAATTTTTGTTTACCATACCAACCATATTTGTTTACATTTGAAACTTAGCAGAATAGTGGATTTTTTGCCAGTCTAGAGAAACTAAGCTTCGCAACAACAAATATAACATCTTCTTTTATTCATTCTGGAATTAACATTTAAGTTATTAAATTATCCCATATATTGACTTCCACAACAAATTAAGTCAGTTTTTACTCCTTCAGTGTTTTGTTAGCTAGTGAGACCAAAAGTGAACTTTCAGTTTTGTGCACTGAAAAATCTGCTGTCTATCCTGATGGCCCAATTGCTTGTTTTTGCATAGAAACTCTAATTTTAATTATAAAAGTTGTTCTTTAAATTGCTTTAACTGTGTTTTTGTTTTCTGTTTTTCTACTTTTTTAATTAAAAAAAAAATTTTTATGAGGTTTTATTTGTTTTTGCCTTGTCACAAATTGAGAACTGAATTAACTGAATGAGAAATAGATCTCTAATGAAATTCAAGGAAATAAGTTTAAATGAAATCCAGGAGAAAATGCATATAATTTTACGTTATGTACAAGGAAGTCATGTGGTACACAAATCAGATTTTTTTATTTTAATAAATATGTTTAAAAGATACATAATATGTAATATATGTACAATTTAAATTTTTTTATCTATGTTTAAGGAATAGTTATATTTTATGTTGTTAATTTTTATGTTAATAAATATGTATAAATGATGCGTAATTAATATATAATAAAACTCTAAATCTGGATTCTTGTTCTGTATTCCCCAAGTCTGCATGCATTGCTGCATAAATCAAATTATTTCAAATATTTCCTACTGGGCAGTACCCTGAATTATATTGGCAGATTGGTTTGGCACACCATAGATACAAGGTTGTCAACCCATCTCTAGAGCAGCGGTTCTCAACCTTTTGACTAATGCGTACCATCTAAACGAAATTTGAAAGCCTTTGGTACCCCCACTACAAAGTACAACTACCACCACCACCACTCTTGACCAAAGCTCAAACTCAATAAGGATTTTGGGGTTTTAATTTCTGAATTTAGTAGTAAAGAATACTTTGCTTCTTTGCATATTAATTATTTTTCTCTTGCGTACCACTAGTGGTACACATACCACCGGTTGAGAACCCCTGCTCTAGATGATTGTTTTATATTAATCTCAAGGAAATTCTGCCCCTTTGAATTTAATGGAGATAAAGGACTCTGAGAACAGTATCTCACAGGGACCAGGGGATGGAAAATTTCATTCAAGCCCATTTTATTGAAGCACTGCATACCTGAATGATAAACCATGGTCCACAACTTGTTAAATGGATGAACTACTAAACGCTTTGTTAGGTACAAGTAGGATATTCTGGCACTGAAATATCAGCTTTTTGCCAATCTTAGTTTTATAAGCAGCAACGATGAAAATATATATATATAGAATAGTGTATATTTGTTTTGATTCCTGGAAATTTGAATGTGATATAAAAAGTGAGTTGAATACAGTGGCACTATATTATTATTAATTTGAAGAATTATTGCATAGAATTACAATTATTTTTTTTTTTTTTTTTTTTTTTTTTTTTTTTTTTTTTTTGCAGGACATATGCAAATGTACCTTAATCAAGTGGAATTTGATGGTATTTGTGAAGCTGTAATAGTTAAAGAGAATGTTTTATTTAGTACATTTTTTGATTCATCTTCAGATATGGGAGGAATCAATGGTAAGCAAGTGTATTTTTTCAATTCCTTTTCTGGGAAATTTCAATTACTTTAGTTTATTGCTATTAATGTAATTTTTTAAAATATATATAGCCTTATTTAATAAAGGGATGAAATTTTTCAGTTTGGAAGCTTCCAGAATTCTTATATATATGTACATTGACTGGTGATGTTCAAGATATCTATAGTTTGGCAGTAACACAATCCAAGGATAAATTAAGGATTGTCAGTGGTGGCCAACAGCTTCTTGTTTGGGATATCGATTTTACAAAACCTTCTAAGAAAAAGTGAGAGCCTTTTATTTTTAGAGAAATTTTATTGCATTTATTTTACTGTTCAACTTTTCATACAACTTGAATGTTATCAAACATGGAAAATCTAGTTTATTGATCATGACTACTATTGATTCATTTGAAGCATATCAATTACTGTTATTATTCTTAATGTATAGGCACACTTGGTGTAGTTTTATGATTATTTCATGGTTTTAGTGAGCTTGTGGTTGATGCCCACCATAACATTATTCTGCCATTTCTGTAGGTTCTAAATTTAGCTCAAATGCAAAGTTAACAAATAATTAGATTTCTTGAATCAACAGTTGCTTCTCTTTCTTAATGCAGATATTTGCTTTTATGACATCTGAAACTATTGTTATCTGTAAAAAACTTTGTGTGTAGTATTTTGATCTGAGCTTTTGACACATCATTTGTCTGTGTAACATTGCCAGTATTCTCATGTCCATATCAACATCCTTTAATGAGTATTGATCCAAACTTCAACAGAAATATTTCATGTCTTTAGATATATCAAGTCCGTTTTTGTATTATATTTTTCTAATTAGTGGCATGTTCTTCTTGTGATGATTAGTTGATTCATGCAGTTTTCTGTGTCCTTTCTTTTCCATCTGAAGATGGTGAGAACTAATTTCTTAGGCTTTATCCATTATTCAGCTTCACTTTGTCTCATCCAGACTCAGTTTGAGTATCCAAAATGTGAAATAATTTATTAGAAATCATTAATCTTTTCCCGTATTCTCTAATCATTTAGTGTTTTCAACTTTTCTAAATCTTTGATGGTAATCCTTGATTTTAACTTTATGAATTGTACCTGCATATTGCCTTGGTTTGTTTGACATGCTAGCATGCTTCTGGAGGTGGTTAATACTGTTGCGTTTTTCTTTCTTCTGACACCAGTTGTTATGTTATTTCCTTCCTTCACGTTCGTATGGGGTTCGTAGATTTGGAGTGAATAACGACGACACTTGATGAAGTATCGAAACATACTTTATTTAGCCAATACTAATCAGGACAGCTCCAATAACACATTTTACAGTCATCAAAGATCTACTCTAAACACGCTGGAACAATCAGTGACACAGCCTTCACACTGTCAGGCAATAACGATGGAGACAAGCTTCACTGCAAAGCTCCCAACTCTGCTCGGTTGTTCTCGGAACTTCACGTACTCTCGAGACTCTCAACGCTACAACCCGCGATGCACTCGATGACACATGAGCACCGCTCCCGACTCTTCATTTCAGTCATTCCCAGAGCTCAACACGCTCTCTCGACGATGCACTCACCGTGATATACTACAAGACTCTTGCGGTGCACTCGACGACCCACTCGGCACTCGCTGCCCGGCTGTCAACTCAATCCACTCCACAGGAACTGACTCGCTAGACGAGACACACACACTCGCCCTCTCGATAAGGCACACTCTCGATGAGACACACACACTAACTGACTGCAGACCAGCAGGGTTTATATAGCTTTCGGCTTGTGTTCGAGAACATTCTGGGCTAAACCGGTAAGAATTCGTTCTAGAAGGTTCTCCGTCCGTCCATGGTATATTGCCAATTTTGTCACTAAATGTTGCTAAACGGACGATTTCTCGCCAAATGTGGCAACCCTGCTTTCCCTTGCCGTTTATATGGCAACCCTAAAACTGTACATTTCGTAACAATGCTATATCAAAATTCATTTATTTACTTTTTTCTGCTTTTAGAAATATGTCTTTAATATAAACAAGTAAAATTCATATTAGTAGCTTTTCTGTATACCAGTCTTAAGTGTTGCTTCCTTTTAGTTCCTCCAGAAACTCTTTTTTTTAATGTTTTGTTTAAAAGCTTGCCCTGTTGATTTAGAAATTAGATTTTATTATCATCCCAATGAAGGACCTCAATAGCGAGAATTTCTGTGCTTTTAACTGCTCAAGTGGTAGCTTCTCAGTATTGCTACTGCTGCTGTAGTTCGACTGCATCAACTGCAAGCATAGATGCAAACATACATGCCACCATTCAGACTTTTTTTTCCCCAAAATAAGGTGCGTTATACATGAATCATGTAGTAGGGGTCTTTTCTATTCTTCCTGTTTATTTCCACTGTGTTCATGCTGACCATCATTTATAATTAGCTGTTTTATCACATGGTGTCTTATTTTGCACATTTATTACCTCCAAAAGGATGTTAGTCCCAATGAGATATTAGTCTCAAAATGGCATTTTGTGTCAAAACGCTTAAATGCATTGTGCCACTTTTCAAATTGTTACCACCAAATATTATCACACTGTATTATATTTAAAGAAATTAAATAATGAAGAATCTGCATGAATGTATGTATGTTTTTTGCACTATGAAAAAATAAGGGTACTAAGAGCCATGGAATTTTTATTGTTCTCCACCTGAGCATGGGTACCTGGAAATCCAAATTTTGAATTTCAAAACGAGCATTGGCAACACTGCATAGAATAAAACATTTTTATCTCCACTGCGTGAGACTGTTTGTCTATTGGAAGTTTTAAAGATAAGCAGCTTTTAAATATTTTGTGATTCTGCTGTTGAATAGAATTTCATATGGCGTAAGAGCCAAGAACTTGATATTTAATAAATAAACACACAAAACATTAATAACAAAAAGATATAAAAAAAAGTACAAAGCCATTTTAGTAAGAAAACTGAACTCGATATGATATGAACTGAGAAAAGACTGAAAAAAAAGGTATGCCCAACACATATGCTGCATTGGGAATTCTAAACATGTCCTGATGCTACTTTAAAAATTTTTGTTATTTTGCTGCTGAATTGTATATGGCTTTAAGTGTGAAAAAATTATGCTTAATAATAAAGCTTAAAAAAATATAATAGTAGGAGTGAGTGTAACAGCAGATTGGGATAGACTGCAAGCTTAGTGAAAGCATTAGTAAACCTTAATATGCCCTTTTCGGTAGTTAAAATATGAAACCTTTCAGATTTTTTTTTTTATTTATATATTCATAAAAATACAAATGTTTTTCAAACTAGTTTTGCTCTATATACATTATTTTATAATAAAACATGGTAAGTAAATTTTGTTGTATTTAAAATTGTAATTATAATTATTCAGTTATTTAATTTATTATTATTGTAAGTAATTATAATAATTATATGACAGTAAATAATTACACTTATAATTGTTAATTTTATCTTTTTTTTATCTTTAAGCTAAAATTTAGGTGTATTAATACACAAAGGAAACTTTTTTTGTTAATTATAATAATGTTACAGTGATAAGTAATTATTATAGGTATTTGAGTATTTATAATTTAATGTATAATAAATATTTATAGCATGTAATTTAATTTATAATTTCTAATTTAATGTATAATAAATATTTATATCATGTCTTTGATTTTTGTGCTAAAGGCTTCATGCAGTAGTATAGATACTGGTGGTAAAGAACAAAATTTCTTACTGTATACTTCTTATTAATCTTTATCACAGTCACTATACATATCCAAGCTGTTTTCCTCTTCAGAAAAAGAAATAATTAAAGATTCACATAAATCCTCTATTAAACCATCCTTTATCCAATAGTCATTTTCTTCATGGGTGCAGTATACTTCTTCCAGTTTTCTGTTGTTTTAATTTCAAGAGCTTCTTTTGCAATTTTTAATAATTTATCCATTGCCATGTTTCCAGCTGTATTACAATTCTGTACAAATTGCTTTATTTCACCCCAAACAAATTAACTTCATTAATTTTGCAGTGGTATGGGAGCAGATGTAGACAATTGTTTCAATTCCCAGAGCATTTTGAAAATGCCATGTTGCTGTCTACTCAGGTTTTGCCCAAGTAAATAGAAGTCTTTTTTTCATGATGAAATTGTTTCACTTTTCTCAGGTACCATATTCTAAACACAGTGCCACTTCTTTTAGTTAAAACTTTTCTCTTTTTCTCCATGTGAATCCAATACTGTGTAGTACATTTCTTAAAGTTCCTGATTTCCATTTAAAATCTATCTTTTCTTGCACTGCAGAGTATAATATTGAAAGCAATAACATTTTTTCCTCCTTAATTTAAAATTCATGAAAATTTTTTTTTAATTACCTTGTATTTAAAATCATCTAAACCAATCATATCCAATACTTCCTGCCCCCTCCGAGCAATAGAAAACTGGTTTTTTCTTCCTTTTTGCCTCTTGATGAATTTTCTTTATAGATGTCAGCGATTCTCCTGCAATGTTGCCACAGCACTAAAGAGAAGGGCTAGCTCATAGAGCGTTTCCCCCTGAAACAGGCAGTGAGGAGTGATGACGTAGCAATGATGGCACTGAGTGCGGAGATGCAATTGACAACATAGAAATTAGCGTTTTAAATCTGAAGAATCAGCGTTTAAAATGAGCTGTGTGTGAAAGATAGCTATAATTTGGAAGAGACAATGTTACTGCAGTATGCATTTTACACTGAACATTACAAAATTTAATAGTACTTACTCAATTTTAAAATAATAGATAAAATGCGCTACTCTTAGCATAAAGTTCCTTTTTTTATTTGCAGGGATTTTTTTTTCTTTAAATGCCTGTTTGTTTCTAATCATTTCTTTATCTGCATGTTAACTAAGAGAACTGTACTACTGCTAAGATAACTATAATAACAGCTATTTAAAATTAATCAAAAAATAACCTTAAATTGGCATAGTTTTAAACGTGTATGGTTATATATGGCAAAATTTCTGCTAATCTAAGTTTGAGTTTCAGCCTAATTGTAAATTTTACATTAGCGTATTTTTCTCCCGATTCATTATAATAACATATATTTTTTTAAAAATAATTTTGTAACTTAGGCTTACATCAATATTTCATTTAAATAAATACATGTAAGATTGTTATCTTAATTTAGACAAACAACTTTATTCACAGTACCTAAAATAATTATTTAATTTTTCAAAAGTGGGGGTTAAGGGGGCAGGTCTTCTTATGCCAATTACTTTAATATTATACTCTATATATATTTTATCTAGAATGCTAAGCTAGCACAAAATCGAATCAATTATAACAGAGGATACAATAAAAATAACTGTAACAATAACTTAACAGAATTAGTTCTCATTTGAAATATGCTTTACGCTATTAACTTCTAAAATGCAATCTAGAAATATTTCAAATCAAAACATATTATATATACTTACCTTTTGTCTCTCGTTTCCCTTGACCATTAAATAATTTGGTTTTAGTTTGTGACACAATTTAATTCTCTTTAATAATATCAACATTTAAAACAGTTCCATCCTCTAAAACAAATCCTTTATCTAAAAAGTGGTTTCTCAGTAATTTGAGCCCACCAGAGGCCGAGCGGTAAAGTCGCTGAACACTGGTAGTTCGGTCCGAGGTTCGAATCCCGCGAACGGGCTGGCTGCATGGGCGTTTTCGTGGTTTTCCCCATGTGTAACGTGTATATGAGCCAGTTTCCCTTATAAAGTCCTCCACGAAGGCATCCCTCCCCTTAGGCAGATAGCACTAGTGTGCTTTGTCATAATTAAATACACCAACACTCAGTAATTTGAGGCAGTGCGCTAAATCTGCAAAAACCCATATTTTTTTCGTTTGGAATACTGGATTTGGAAAATGAGAACTATTAATCGAAATCTGTAACTCTTTCCACAAAGTAGTAGATCCTCCTAAATCAGACACTATTGCTTTTACTTCTACTCTAGATGATTGAATATGTCTTATGAGTGAAAAAAAAGAAGTTCTTTCTTCATTGGAGTGTTAAAATAAAAAAAAATATTGGTTGTTTCCACTGCGAAATGAGACCTCTGATTAAAACAAACTGCACTTTTTGAAAAGGACCGATTTTGGTCCAGTTTAGAGTCATAGCAGAGTTTAGAATCTATGTACATTTCATCGAAACTGAGAACGCATATTTTTTCTACAGAATTCAAACATTGGCATCTTTCCTTCATTACAGCAAGAACATCACTCTGAATTCCTGGACTACATGAAAATTTAGCGCACCATCTCTTTAATGTGCTAGTGCTAGGTAAAGGAATTCCCATTTTTTCTTTCCAAAAACCGTAGCTTTTTGATGACAGAGCTCTTATGACAATGCAACGTGAAATATCTTCACTAGTCCACCGGATTTTTTCCTTCTTTTCTAGCAATGCGTTAATCTGCGTCTTTGTAAAAATATGCTTTAGACGTTTTTCCAAATTCTCCGATCTGTTCTGTTTTTTCCTAAATTTCGCTGTTTGGGATTTTAATTTCTAAATTTCTGATACAAATTTTTTTCTCAATGTCGTCCACCTTCTTTGTCGCTGAGCAAACATTCTAAAATCTTTCTTTTCTCTATTTGTCAATATTTTATTACAATTTTCTAAGGATATTATTTTGTTCTTCAAATTATCAATACATTCTTGTTTATCTTTACACTTAGGGCACTCAGGGATATTGTCACATAGGGCATTGTCACTTGTGAGTTTTATTTCAAAATCATTCACATTTGATTTATTATTGTCAGCTTCAATTTCGTTCTCGGCCTCAAAATAAATTTTCTTTAAGCTTAATTCATGTAGTCTTTCAAAAGCACTCTGCATTAGATTTTTCAAATGTCTCCGATTTCTTGGTGTTATTTTGTTTACTGCACACGATAAATTTACTTTCGGCACAGCATTGCATTTCAACAGTTTCTTTTGCGGCAATCCAAGCAAGCGATTTCTCATGTCATCTTCATAATCACTGCACAGAAAATGTTCGCTGCAAATTCTTGCTTTTTTCACATTAGTAGAATCCTGTCTTCGACATTTATGTATCCATTCTTTCGTCAAAAGCAAATTGTCCTTGAGGAAAGCATGAAATACAATATCTCTTCCTTTCGTATTTCTATAATTGTTACGGCACGTTGCTACAGCACAAGAAGCCATATTACATAAAGGATACTTTAAATATAGAATTTAAAAGGAAAACTGACTAAAACTATATATACACAAATTATTTTAAATATTTGCATTATTAGAAAACAAATATGTATGATTAAAATTAATTTGGAATATGTGATCTCCAGAGAATCGTCTCGCAACTGAATGAAACTACAGTTTTAAAGGCGCAAAATGAGAGCAGGTGCAACAGAGATACGTCAGATTACTTCCGGTTCCCCCCCCCTCTATGAGACTCGCGTCGGCGAGGAGTCGAACAAAGGAATGACCTAGCCCTTCTGTTTATCACTGATGTTGCCAGCTCTTTTCATGGGCTGCGAGATGGGAATGCTGTGTTCTCTATTCTAGTTTCCGTGTCACAAAATGTAACTACATTATGTAGCAATGTCTCAGTACCACTGTGAGATACCTTGTTTTTACCAATTGAACTCATTTTAACAATTAAAAACAAACTACTCCCATCACGTACACAAAAGACCACAGTATTGGTAAATGTCACACATTAAAATCAACAACCGTCTGAGTAAATCCTCTGCAAATGTGATGGAAACCTATTGACCAGTTTCCTTTTTTTTTGCTACAAAAAGGGATATTTCTGCTAAAGAATATATTCCCATGACTTACTGACCTTATCTTTAAAAGTAAGTGATTAAATTAAGTATTGTTTATGTAAAATTCAGAAGTTATAAAAAAATTTCAAAATTCTTAGAATCTGAGCTGCATCTTAGCATTAATTTCTTTGTGCTAAGATTCTTCTTTCTATATATATATATATATTTTAAAAAAAGACAAAAGACAATTGAAGGCAGCATCACCCGATGACATGGGGACTTTCTCTCCCTTGGTTGAATAACAGGGTTCGTAGCGGTCCTTGTAAGTGCTTATAAGTCCTTATATTTAAAAATAAAATATAAAGGCCCTTATAGGTGCTTACTTTTTCTTTAAAGCCCTTATTTTTTGTTTTTAGTGCTTATTTTTAGCTTTTAGTGCTTTTTTTTTTTTTTTTTTTTAAATGAATGCGCTAATTTTCCCTGTACCAAAGCTGAAACTAAATAAACAACTTTTCTTGTTAATATGGAATATCAGATGGTGAATCATACTCCCGGAAATAGCTTTTCCCCCTTTCTCTGCATTAACATAACACCACCTTTGGTGTGCATGAAGAGTACAGACAGGTGCCCGTTGTTCTATTGGTCAAAGAATTGTGAAAGCAGTAGAAAATTCCGGTACATTAGGCATTCTTTTCCTCCCACCCAAATACTACACACGTTTGAATTTCTATCAAGATCTTAAAAATTTGCATTCTCGTTCTGCTTGGTAAGTTCATATTCGTGTTTATTATGATCGTTACGCTTATATTATGAGCATATGTATGAATGTTTATAATAACATAGTTGCAGTAACTGCTGAAGTATAGTAAACTTCCAAAAATGTTTGTGTTTTAACACAGATTAGCTTTCTAAGGAATAATATTCGGAATGGCTTAAATAAAGGGAAAGTAATCGAATAATCAGAATAATTTCATTTTTTTTTGGCCAATACATTATACAGTACGAAGATTGGGAGGTTCTTCCCTTTCTCCGCAAAATCTCGAATATTGAAACTGTTACAGTTCGCTGCAAAACAAGCAATGGAATTTTTTTTGTTTTTTTTGTTTGTTACTTTCCAATCTCGATTGAATAGGACTGAAAGGTCTACCAACCCCAGGAAGAATGATTCTTTTCCAGAAATTTAACGCCGTCTGTTGAAAATTAGAATGAAAAACACCCCAGTTATTTAGTTCTTTATTCACCCAATACCGGCAGCTGTTGATTCCGATTGCGTAATATCACGTAGGGAGGAATTACGGCACACGTTATTGCGCAATAACGTTTGCGATATTTTGATTAATTTTGATGTTCTGCCCGAGATTTGTTTATGAACACTTAAAAGAGTTTTACTGTGCTTGCTAAGAATATTTTTCAGTTCCATTGGTTTATTTTTATATGATGCCCATATTGAAATGTCAAATGCATTTATTTAGTGGAAAAATCTAAAGAGCGGCTACTACTCCGCTTCTCTTTTTCAAGTAACGCTCGACTGTCCGAATATTCGTCAATTACCAAGTGTGCGGGTTAGTTAAGCTTTTACTGTTAAAGGATGACTGCATGAAGCAAATTTCTGTCTTCTGATTTCATAAATGTTCCTCTTTTTTACTTAAATTACTTTGCTTGCAATATCTGTTAAGGGAAAATTGATATACAATGAAAATTTAGAAAATGTTCAGAATTTTGATTTAAATTATTTAAATAGCAATATGAGTGGAAAAATAAATTGTATTTATTATTAGGTTCCAAGCGAATACAATAAAAATATGCCTTATTATTATTTATTTTCTCTATTTTCAACTGAAATTTCATCATTAAATCTTGTAATATAGTTTAGTTCGGCATAGTTTTTTTTTCTCTCAATGTAAACTAGTTCTGAAAATTGAATTGTTATTTAAAATTAAAAAAAAAAAAAAAAAAAAAAGTAATTATTTTCCATGATTGAGGTAATGCTTATTCTCTCTTAATAAATACTGCATTTCTCATATTTTAAATTACAAGTCTAATTTTTAAGGTTATGCAGTTGTGTATAATGTAATTAGACAGGTGCTTATTTTTTTTTTCTAAAAATGTGCTTGAAAAGTGCTTATAGGTGCTTATTTTTTTAACTAAAATGTGGCTATGAACCCTGTATCAATTCACTCTTTACTATGAAAGGGGACTTTCATGTGACCTCTTATCTCGCAGCATGTAATCAGTGCCCCTTATTGATGATTGTTTGTGTTTTGTCAGAAAGCCAGCCAAGGTTGCGTTTGAGATGACAAAACTATATTACTGAAAGGTGCACCTTCTCAGTTTCTGTACCTTGCATGCATCTTTATAATTTCTATCTTATATTCACATACTGATTTGACCCATTGCTTATTTATTCTTGACTTCAATAACAGTACTCAATCAGCAACAATATCAGCATTTTTTGTATATCTTTACAAATTAGTAAAGAATTTTACAAACTTCATGTTTTCATCCAAGTCTATCAGAATTTCTCAAATTCTGATAGACTTCTTCCTTTGTTTTTCTTCCTTTGTTCTTAAATATAATGTTTATTTTCTTCTACCTTCTAATATATGTCTAACAGATAAAAAAAAAAAAAAAAACCTGCATAAATCTTGCCAAAAGAATAATATGTTCTCATGCTTCCCTGCAATCTGACATAATCCATTAAATGATATGCAGACAGAGGGACAAAATTCTAAGGGGTGACAAATTAACTATGAAAAATGAATTTAAGTAAAATTAATGATTGTTAACTTTTAACTATGACAAACACCCCCCCCCCCCCCCCCCGCAAAAAAACCCTGTTGTAAACTTATTTAACAAAATGCTGTTACCACTATATGTGATAAATTTAAAAGTATTGCATTCTTGGTGCTTCTTTTCTTTTATCTGCTGTGATGGCTGCCTGTCTGATTTCCATTATTATTCATTCTTTTTGTAGCTAGCTCCTCGGTCAGGATGGTCCTATCAGTTCACATTTCTCATGCAGCTTAATGTCAACAGTAAAAGCTGCAAAATTATTTAAATGTTAATTTATTGATTAACATTATTATTTTACTGCAATCAAATTTCTTTAATACATATTTGTTATCATGTGGTTTCCATTCTGAAAAGGGATTAAGAAACAATTTGTATCACAAATAATCCAGCAGGAGAATTAATGGGGTTAATTTGTTCTCTAAACATGCTGCTGTTTCATGATATTGTATAATATTGAAATTTATTTTTGGAGTTAACATAATGAGGCTGATTTGTATTTGTAGTAATGAACTGCATAAACAAAACTCTCCCTTCTGCCTACATTGGTAATTCTTTACTGTCTCGATTAACTTAAATTGTAGCTTTTACAGCTCTGATTTTGCAGTAACAACAAAACAAGGTATTCAAAGTCCACGAAAGCCTAACACCCAAAAGTTCGTGGGAATAGCATGTCTGAAAAGGAATGAAATGTATCCCTGTCTCTCTTTTTTATAATAATTTTGACTTGCTCCATTTCTCATTATAAAACGCATTGGGAAACAAAATCTATAATTTAAGCTTTTGTTCTATTATATTCATATTTAGTTTCCCTTAGAACTACATAGTTGGATTCATTTATGATTGCTCTTGAAATATTTGCAACTGTTGCTAGAGAGATTAAACATATCTAGGTATAGAAACCTTAGTTTCATTTTCTGTTAAAACTGGAACATGAAGAGATAAGGTAAGACATGTCTTTTGCTTTTGTGAATTGTTCTAAGTTTATAGTGTAACTTCTTCTGAGGCACTACAGCCTACTGCTGGCCAAGGCCGTCTCAATCAGTCTACGCCATCTGGACCTATTCATGGCAATACTCTTCCAGTCTCCTGTATGTATGGTATTAATGTTATCCTCAATAGCATCAAGCCACATAATTGGTGGCCTTCCTCGTTTTCTAAGCTCCTATAGGTTTGGTAAATGTGAGTTGTTTGTCTGATTTTGTCTCTTTAGTTCTGTCTAAATGACCCAACCATCGAATCCTGTGGCTTTTTATGTCCTATGGTCTAAATTTTGGTAGATCTCATGAATATACATTGATCTTCATTAATTGATTGAAGACTGAGAATCATTGTCATCACAATGAAAACTTCTTTTATAGCATCTTCATTTATTACCACTTCTCCACACTTCTTTGCAAAATCCATTAATTGGAAAATTTCACATTTGTTTTGCGATATCCGAAAACCTTTAAAATTAGTGGCTATCATCATCAAATGTATCTATTCTTCACTATACATATTTGGTTATGCATCATGCATCATGAAAGTTCACATTATAAATCACAACTTTGCAATAACTCGAAAACACTTATAAAGTTTAGGACTGTGGCTTTATTTCACATCTCTGTAATTACTTTAACACTTTCACCACAAAGGCGGGAACACTCACTTCTCCCAAGCGATAACACACTCTTGGAATTTTGCTTTTTTCACAGCACTGCCCTCTGGAGGCATTTTCTACATTTTGCAGTTCATATATCAGGGAGGTGAGACTGAACAGTGAGCTTGGTGACTAATAACAAGTTGTTCTGTTAAATTTTATCTTCCTTCTATCGCCCATTGAGGCAATTAAGCTTGAAGTGTATTAGTTTAGTTATTTATTATACTTGTGTCTATTTCATGCACATATTTAAGGCTTATCAGAGATCTGAATAAATAAATTCCCACATATACTTAAGCTGTATTGAGAGTCGGCACTATATATCTTACCGCCTGGTGTAGTGTCTGTGGGTCCTAAATTCTGCGGCTCCTTGCGGCCATACAAGTCCTGACGCTGGTTCTGGGTTTATGCAAAGTTATTCTTAATTCAAATAGCCCTAAATGTAATCTTTCGGTCTATGAGTGTCATCAACAAAATCCATTATTAGCATATGGAAAGAAATTTTTGGTAAATTTTTCCTCGTCAACATTTTTTAGTGCATTTAACTTAAACCTGTCTGTAGTCATCAGCAAGCATAATGTCAACACAAAAGGTTACCTTACTCCTTTTTTATTCAATTACTAAAATAAAAAAAAATTGTTTAGGCATTGCTACGTCAGTCAATACTCAAGTTGTCATGTTTTGATGAACTAGCGTTGATGAAAGGAAAGTATAATAAATAAGGATTCACCAGGTTGGCATCTAATCATTGATGTATCTATGTAGAATGTTTCGTTTTGAGATGTGTGCCAAAAAGCAGATACGCAGCAACGGAGCCAAATTACTGATCATACAAATTTATGCTAAAATGTTTGTTTCTTCAATAACAAGGTGTTTAGTGTTAAAGTGAAATTAAGAATCATTTTATTATGTGCAAAGGGAGCAGGGTGAGGGGGTGAGTCAAATGCACATGCGTAAAGCCTACGAGAAAAACGTTGATGATGGTTTTGAGGTCCGGATTTTAGATCATTCCGGATAATGGACGTCCGAATTTCGCACTTTGTACTGTATATTCCTGTGGTGAAACACTGTGCTACCAATTTGTAATTTGTTTGTAACAGCAAAATTAGTTGAAAAACCTCCATTGATATTACTTATAAGGTGTAAGCTCTGTTCTCTAATGTTTGGTTTTATTGTACTCTCTTTTCCAACTTTTGTATTAAGGTCTCCAATCAGGAGTTTCATACCATTCTGCGAACAACCATCAAAGGTGTTTTCTAAAATGTCTTAAAAATATTCTTTTTCAGTGATATCCTTATCCTCAGTGGGTGTGTGAGCACAAATAATGCTAATATTTTAATGCTTATCCTTAAGCACAGCTTAGAGATTCTTTCATTAAAAGGTTTAAATTCAATTACATGATTCTCCTACTTACAATGAACCCTGTACCAAAATGATGCTGATTTCCTGACAACTGCAGTACACACGATTCCTCTTTTCAAAGATCCCCCGGGCCAGTCCAGCGAATTTCCTGCAATGCCAGGGCGTCAACAAGGTTTCTCAATGCTGCGCTCCTATAAAGAGTTCTAATATTTCCAGGTTCCAATAATCAAAACCATTTTCTTGCCATGGTGAGAGCCATACAGCACTAACTTCTTGAGATTTCTGCACAGGTAAATTTTACAGAAGATGGGGTTGTCAGCACCACGCTCAAAACCCAATGTGGAGGACCAGTCTTTTGATATAATTCCCAAGGGCAGGTTACCTGTCTATACCCCCTCCTCGGACACTGGGTACCCATTTTAGTCGCCTCTTACGACTTGCATGGGCTACATTGGGATTATTCTTTCACACCTAGTCACTACATGGGTGTTATAACTATAAAATCAAATACGAAAGAAATAAGTTTTAAAAATTCTGATTTTGTAAAAAAATTAAACTGTACGGGCTAATTTTAAAGTAAATGTTATTAAGTTACAAAAGAAATGAGTAATATTTGAGTATGACTAAGATTTATAGGAAATAATTGTAATTAAAGATTTTCCAATAGTGGCTGAGTGAATAACACTGATAATTTGATCGAGGCTCTCAGATCTCAATGAAAGAGCATCTGCATGGTTGCTTTCATGTTTTTTCCGTGCGTAAATGGGAATACAAACCAGTTTCCTTTCGAAAGCCCTTTATTGAACCATTCTTTTTCTTAGGCTGATAGTCTTTTTTTTTTTTTTTTCCTCTGTCTTAGTTAACCTAACCATATTAAAAGCTTATTTAATTATTCACAATATAAAACTATTCAACATTTAACATGAGACAGAAAAGTCAATATTTTGTATTTTATATAATTTTTGTTAACTGTTATTGCTTTATATTAATGCATCAGATTCATCAAATGATAAATCATTGCAGTGAGCTTTAAAATAAATAAAAATAAAAAGCATCTTAAAACAAATGAATTAATTTTTTTTTATGTTATCTGCATTTTATAAAACTGCAAGTAAATAAAAAGGTAAGTTAAGTTTTCAATTAAAAACTGTAACTATATCTGCACATTAAGCTGCAGTTTCAATACTGTGTCCCAAACATTTGACCTATGATTATAGTCATATTTATGTTTTTCAAGGCATACATGAAGAAAGTGTATTGGATTGAATTTAAGATAATAAACAGAGAGCATTATTTTATGCACATATTGGTTGATATTATTCTACACCAGTTGATTATCATGATGTTTATCTTGATAATTTCTGCAGGAAAATTGTTTGTTCTTACAATTGATTGCTAAATATTTACATCAAAATTGTAGAAAACACCTTCAAGTATGTTTAAATAATGTTACATTTCTCTTCATAGTTTTATTCTGTACATTAATATTTCATCTGGGCTTCTTTATCTCAAAATATATATTTGCATCTGATCATTGGCAAAGTTAAAGGAGTCTGAACTTTCAGTTTTAATTTGGGTAAACTTCTGTGCATTGTTCAAATTGATGAATGCATTGTTTCCGACTGTTTTTCACACAGTTCATCAAACTTGCAACTTGTCATCAATTAACAATTTTGAAAGAATTTTATAAGTTCCTTTATATCAAATCCTGTTTCCATTTCTTGACTTCAGTTAAATTCTAAATTAAATTCCTCTGGAAATTTTTACAAAATTATAGGACAAAGAATATTTCCATAACTTCTAAACGTAACATTTAATGATTCTAAACTTCAGGTGGTAACATCACATTTGTCATACCAATGTGCTTTAATATTCGAAATGTTCTCGCATTGGTTCAAATGATTACAATTTATTCATATGTAAAGTGATGATTACATTTTGTCTTCAAAACTTTCGGTTCTTTTGGTATTTCTATCGCTGAATCATAATTCTGATCACTTAAAATGAAACTGGAGCTAAAGCATTGCTGCTAAATAAGAATTTTAGGTATCGAAATTTTTCAGTTTTTCTCAGTCCACTGTTATTGTGAATTGTATTTTCAAACATCCAACTCTTTACATGTATCTCTGTAATAACTTCTGATTTGCAGATGTGCTAACTTCACTGCTTTCATTTCTTCTGTAAGTGCAACATTTGCCATTTTGTTTTGATGTATTGCAGCTCTAGAACATTCTGAATTTTTTTTCCTTGAAAATCATTGCTTTCTTTCTCACTATACAATAATAGCTTTATCTTGGTATTCTTGACTTTACATAGCTTCATTTTCAATCTCCTTCAAAGTTCCTTTTCAATTACTGAATCTAAGCTTTACAGCTTTACTTTTCTTTCTCAATTAACGGTTCATATAAATTCTTGATTATTTAAAATTTTTCCTTTCATGGAATATCATTAGCTAAATTCATTTCTACTTTGTTTAACAGTTTAGTAATCAACTGCCTTACAACAGATAGTTTGTTTTTCAAATTTTCAAGAATGCCCTCTATTTGCAAAATTTTTAGTCTGTCAATTATTCCAATTCATAATAATCTCGGGAAGGAAGCAACACGAAAAAAGTGTATAAGCTTCTAATTAATGAGACTGGATCAAATTTGTGGAAATAAACATAGAGCGTTATTCTGTGCGGTATTTATTCATGAACACCAAAACCAAAATACTACCTATACACAAATATGACATCACAGTTTCTTTTGAAGGGGGGGGGGAAAGAAGAAACACTACCACTGTCTATTGACAAGCTGAGAATACATAATCCCAATCTAATATTTAACAGTACTTCATCATATCGTGATTTGGCATTATTTTTTTTTTAATAAAGCCTTGGTCTTATTTCATTTCAGTATTATTTTTCATATTTTCTGCATAGTTTGTTGACCTTGTTTCTTATTTAGTCATCAAAATCTCCATTTCAGACCCAGGGTCATCATTATCAGTATTTTGAAGGCATGAAAATGGCTACGGATGTGATCTTTGAATTTTTTGTTTATTTTTTCCATCAAATTTGCTTTCAGACACTCAGGAAAGGAAATATTTCTTAACATCAAGATTAAGGGCACTAAAATACTGGAAATTAAATAATTTTTATTGCATTAAAATATGGTTACCTAATTCACAGTAATTATGAGTTAATTAATCAGTAATTCAAACAAAAATCAGACTTGCATAAGGGTGCCCAATACTTTTATGAAAATAATCAGATTAGCATAAAAGTGGAGTTGATCAGTTTCAAGCTAGAAACTGATTTTTAGTTTGTGCAAGCTCCCTTATGCTGGAGCAGATATATGAAGATTTCTGCCTTTTCCCTATAGAAACTGTTTTCCAAACAGAAACCAGTTTCTGTCTTTTCTCTATGGCAGTTGCACCCTTATGAAGTGGTCTTTCCATGAAGCCTTCTTTTTGTTAGGCAGATAGGTTTTGGGAGCTTTGCCCAAAGTTAGTAAAATCAGCAGGATTTGCACGTGAGAGAGAAAATGCATTGAATGGTCAACCACGTTGTGACATCTTGCTTTCTCTGAGACCTCTGTTGCTTTCTCTCGTATTATGGCAGTAGAAATTATGGTAGGCACTTGAAATGAATTTGCACTTATTTGACCAATCTTATTTTCTAAATGCTTACGTTAAAGTGCTGGGAAAAGATATTAACTAAATCATTATTTCACATATATAAATATCTAATAAACATTTTGTTTCAACATATATACACTTGCATACATGCAACTTTTGGAAATATACCAGGTTGTTCAATAAGTTCGCGGAACGGAAATGAAGAAACCAATTTTTATTTGTAAAAATGTATTTTTCAATGTAGTTTCCCTCAACTTCAATGCACTTATTCCAACGGTCTTCTAATTTATGGATCCCTTGACTGTAATGGTTTTTTGGCAGCTCTGCAAAATATTCCTCCACGGCAGCTATTACCTCTTCGTTTGAAGAAAATCGTTTTCCACGGAGATATTGTTTGAGGTATGGAAAGAGCCAGAAGTTGGAGGGAGCTAAATCTGGCGAATAGGCTGGATGTTGCAACAATTCGTACTTCAGTTCAGTTATTTTATTAATGGTTTTTTGAGCTGTGTGCGCAGGTGCGTTATCTTGGTGGAAAATGATTTTCTTCTTCTGTAATCCGGGTCTTCTTTCACGAAATTTTTCGTCTAAATGATTCAAAAGGTTACAGTAATAATGCGAATTATTTGTTTTGCCAGTCTGAAGTCAATCTATGAACAAAATTCCTTTTGCATCCCAAAAAACTGATGCTAACACCTTCTTGGCTGATTTTTGCACACAGACTTGCTTCGGCGCCGAAGAGCTGGTTTCACACTACTCCTTAGTCTCCTGTTTTGATTCAGGATCATGATGGTAGACGCAAGTCTCATCCATTGTGATAAATCAACGGATAAAGTCGCTTTTATTCTTCTTAAAACTCTCCAAATGTTGCTGGCAAAGTCGCATCCGAATGTGTTTTTGCTCCATCGTTAGAGAATGCGGCACCCATTTTGCACAGAGTTTTTTGAAACCCAAATTAACACTCAAAATATTGCTCACTGTGCCCAATGAAATGCCTAAAGCCTCTGTTAAATCTCTTTCAGTCAATCGACGGTCTTCCAATACCATATCTTGTATTTTTCCGATGATTTCCGGTGTTGATGCAGTTTTTGGACGTCCCTCTCGCAGATCGTCTTCAAGACCACTTTTGAATAAACTAGCCCACTTGCAAATCATTGTTTTTGAAGGAGCAGATTTACCCAACACATTCATAATTTCGGTATGAATTTCCATTGCCTTTAAACCTTTCTTTACAAAGAATTTGTTAATGGCACGTTGCTCAATTTTATCCATACCTGAAAAAAGGCACAACATGTTAGATATAAAGGATGGTTAAACTATGAATAAATTAACAGATCGAAATGAAAGTTTGACGTGTTCCTAAGAAAGAACAAATATGAAAATGGCGTCAAAGTTTTAGTAATATAATTTGGTGATCTAATATTGATGAATAAATGGCGCTCCACGAACATATTGAACAACCTTGTATATTTAAAACTAAAGGTATATTGAATAAATAAATGAATGTTAACATGAAAAATAAATGTACATTGTACATAATCCTTATTCCACTGACATAGTTTGTACTTAAGCATATAATATCTAAGACAGTACATAAAGATACAAAAATAAACTTTGAATGATTAAATTCTAAACATAATTTAAGCTAGTTCAAATATCATACTGAATTCTGGGATAACGAACTGGCAAATAAGAAATTTGCAAATGCTATTGTAAAAACAAAATTTTCTTTCCAAAAGTAACTCAGTATTTGTGTCAATAATTTTAGTATAGATAGGTAATTTGAATCAGTTCTGTTTAATTTACAATACAATTTTCGACATATGTGTGCTGGATATACCATTTTTTCTGCAGCTAAGCATTTCCTGAAGAAAAGTATTTAAGCACTCCTTTAAAATGATTAGGCTAAAAAAGTAACATACTCTATAGCACAATTCTCATTCAATTGAAGCTGTTATTTTGTGATATTAAGACATTTTCCACATTATGCCATAATTTTCGTCGACCAACTTTATATTCTAAATATTCTTTTTTTAGTTTTCGAATATTTTTGATTAGCTAATTTTTCATTTACATTCCTTAATCATATGAAAGTTTGAGTTCTAGCAAATGTTGTTATTTTTCATCTGCGTTGGAAAACTGCTGTTTAAGAGTTTATTTGATTAAGTCCTTTATAATATTTTCTCCCTTTCTTAAAGTGGAGCCATTGAAAATTGTTCTTCCATTTTATGAACTTGAATTTTCCATTCTTTGGATGGTTGAATTAGCCCTGCATGAGATAGATGCTCTATCCATGATGAAACACAATTTGGATCTTTTTTTAGTTTATACATAAATTCCCCAAAATTAAGGTACTCAATATGATGCTTTTTTTGCTATCCATCCTGCTGTATAACTTAAACCATCATGTTCTGTGATAGTTGTGTCCAATTTCAGTTTGGAATTTTCAGATGAGCAATCAATATTTTTTTCAGTATCACTATTTTCTGAATATGAAAATGACTTTTTGTCATTGTTTCCAATAGCAACTTTTACACCAGCATGCTGCAAAACTTTTGAAATTAGATAATCATCTTCTAATCTTTCTTTTTTATTCGTGTTTTCTTGAACTCTAATAAAACTATTCTTGTTTAGTATCACCATACATAAATGATATAAAGCATCAAGAGGAGTAGGATGATCATCTAGTCCTCCACTGCTCTTTAATTGTGAAAATGTATTTGCAAGAGCGTCTTGATTTAAATGATGTGTTAGAATGTACAAGCGGTTATATTTTTTTTTCACATAATGCAAGAGTTTTTTTAAAGATGTGCTAGAAATTGGAACTCCTTTTTAAATACCTCCAATATTTTTTTTTCCAGTGCACCTCAATGTTTTTCACAGTTTTGCAAAAATGATCTAATGCTGCATCCTGAGTTTATATATATACTTTCTGTAAGCATTTTTACAAGGGAATCCAAACCCTTCTGAAATATAACTATTAAAAATATGAAACCAGTTATTTACTACTTTTATAAAATTTTCTAAATCGCAACATAATGTAAGATTGGACCTAGGCTTGTATCTTTCTAATGCAGCTTGTCTCTGAAAACAACTGAGATGCTAGACGTACATTTTGTTACTGAGATTTTTTGCATAATATGTGAGTTTCTATCAGTTTGCAGCTAATTTTATATTTACCAGCATTAATTTTAAGTAATTCCCAAAGTGGAGTTTTATTTATAATGCAGTTTTTGCCAAAGACAAAACCAGTATCTAAAAGCCAATTGCAAATAAGTTTCAGAAGATTCAGTGCATCTGCAAAAAAGTAAATGTTTTCGTTGGTAATCGGATGCATACACCATGATTTATTTTTGTTTATTTGTAATGTTTTCCACTGTGCATGGTTAGATCCACTCGTATCACTCTCTACAGCCAAAACTTTACACCCAATTTGATGTAATTTTGAAATCATGTCAAAAAGAATGGCATCTATCATCTTTCTATCGAAGTCTACGAATCCAATTATTAAAAAGGGCCTTCTGCTAATTGTATTTGTGAATACTGGCCAATAATTTTGTATCATATTCATGTGTACTTTTAATTTTCATTTCATCAAACAATAAAACTACAAGATGCTAAAAATCTTCCTTGCCTTCTCTAACTATTTTCATCATTTTTAAAGCATAGTTTAAAATAACTTTCCACAATTGAAATAATGATGCTCAATGCCTAAGAGTAGCTAACTGTGGAAGAGGATACTTAAGATATTTTTGGAGATAAAGATATGAGGTTCTACTTAAATAGCGTAATGTGAACACATTTGACCAATTTTTCATCATCACATCTCACTTTCTTTTTCTGATCAATTAGCAGTTTTTTTTGCGATTCAGTAAAACCTCTTTTTACAGCACTGGAAAGTTTTTTATATTTAATGTCAGACTCAACTGTCATTTTTCTTCTCAAATGTGTCATTTACTTTTTCAAATGCACTAATTGTTTCACCAGGAAACAAATTGCATCATTGACAGATTTTAATATTTTCTGTTAATTGCTAATTTAATTTTTTTTTCTCTGAGTTTTCTTTCTGTATATTCAGGTTGGAAACTTTTTCTAATATTGTTTGTTTTGAAGCTTCATCACTGTCACTTTGTACAAATATTCCAACATCATTATGAGAGGAAGCTTTTTCTAGTTAATCAAGGGCATAGTGGTGACTTAAACAGTGTTTGTGTCATAAATCACATTCTTCGTTAACGGGATCTTTTGAGGATATAAATAATGAAGGAACAGCCGTTTTGTCCAGTATCTGGAATCGTAATAAAATAGCTATTAATGCATTTGTAACATTAATTAAGAATGAGTTAATTATTAGATTTATCTCATTATTTTAACATCTATCATATTTCAGGAAAATATATCTATTTATTTTAGGTAAAATACAATTAAGGATTCTTGAAAAATATAGCTCTATAAGAGGAGAAATTTATTACAATATGAGATTCTGTTACTTTATAAGAAATAACCTGTACAGTTCACATCTTTACGGCTAAATGATTTTCAGTTATTTCAGTATTTTAAATTGCAAGTTTTTAGAGTGCATGTTTAAAAGACAATAATCAGAAATAATGCTTGTTGATTTAAATGAAGTGAAAAATTTGCGAAAACGAAATTTCAGTCTCTAACCAAATAATAAAGACAAAAGCTGAATCTAAATTAATGCATAAATAAATACATTTCCAAATGCTATTTACAGAAGAATGGCAAAATTATGCATGAAATAACTAAACAGAAACCTACAGAAACACAAATTACTTACCTTTTTATGTGTCAAGTCCATTAGCTGTGCTTGTAAATCTCTCTGATACTAATCTGCAGTAAAATGAGAACATATCCTAGAAGAGTTTGCATTCAGTTTATCTTCTCAAAGGCAAATATTAATCCATTTACTTCTAAATGTAGGATCGCTTGGAAATTTGTGATAAGCTATGTGTTCAGATAAATTTTTAGTTTTTTTCTAAACTGTTGTTGCTATGAGCAATGGCACATCCCGTTTTAGGCATCTGTTAAAATTGAATAAAACAAAGAATTCCAAAGTCTATTTTTCTGCACTTAAAATATTCCATAATATAATATAAAAATATTAAGTAAGTATTTTCACCTTTTGATATAAAAATATTGAATATATTACATTAATATATATGTATATATATACAGTCAAAAGTTGTTAATCCGGACTCGTCGGGACTTTGGCGATTCCGGATTATCGATTTTTCCGGATTATAGATCATCAGTTTAAATCTCGTTAGATGGCATGCAGAAATTCTAAAATTAAAAATTTGAAACCGTAATTTATGAAATAAAGAACAATTATGATCTAAAGGGTATCAAAATTTACAAAAAAAAAAAAAAAAAAAAAAAAAAAAAAAGCTTAATATTTATTTGTTTACTTTATTAAACATTTCTTTCAATGTAAGTTGTTTAAGTTGCTTCATTTTATGTGATAATACTTTCTCTTTAATTCTATAAACAGACATAATTTCTTGTTCAGTTACAAAGTTCCGCTGTTCAAGTCCCCGTAATTGCTGTGCCGAGAATACCGACTAACTTTTCAATCGAAATTTTTTCGTTTTCACTAACCTTTCTGTTACCTTCTTCATGTCTTTATCCATTTTTTGCAGTAATTCCACTTTTTGTTTGATGGACATCGAAACATACTTTCTTTTTGTAGATCCTTTGGGAGCTCCAGCATCGGAAATTCTATTTGACATAATCGAAAGTTCAAGTTTACTTTTATAAAATTGCTCTTACAGTCTGCAAAAAATAATAAGCTGCATCCAATTCGGAGATTAAGGAACAACGCAACCATCAACATTAACTGAAATAGATAATTAGATAATTTTACCTTATACCGTCCGTTATACATTAAACGCGCACGCGAAAATGTATTCTGCACTTGCACGCATGCATATGCGCAGTCGTAAAGGTCTTATGCGCACGCGTAAACGTCTATGCACATGTGTCAACGCGGCGCATGCGCAGAAAGTTTTTAGCTTTGAGGTCCAGATTATACATCATTCCGGATTATGGGTGTCCGAATTAATGACTTTTGACTGTATATCTGTATGTTACCGGCAAAGTAGGAAATCTGGCATTCTATATAAGGCCTAAATCTAGCCGGCAATGTATGAAACAATTGATATTTCACACATTTCCTAGGCATTCTATAGAATACCAACTAACAAACTGACAAAGTATAAAATACATTTCTGATTCGTTTTAAAGAACAGATACTACTTACCAGAAGTTAATAAATGATGTAAAAAGGCCAAAATGACTACTAACTACTGGCCGCTGAATCGCTGGGGTATGATGTTTGTGGAAAACAGAATTACATTCATTTATCCTGTTAAAGAAAGCGTCAGTACTATACAGTATTGCATCAAGGACACTGAACTATTTCCCGTACTTCACAAAAACTCATATTTGAGTACTGGATACGAACGGCATGACAGAATGTTGAAAGAGCTTTCAATCAAATACAAAAATGTTACACGTAATGATATCGAACTGTACAACCACCTTTGTGAGCCCTACCAGAAAGAACAAAAAGATATTAAAAAGGGCATTGCTGTGAAACTTATGATTGTTTCTGGATTTATTTCCATTGTTGAGTAGATATTACTGATTCCCCATCTCAGCCAGATGGAAAATTCAAATTTATTATGTTGTATCAAGATCATCTCACTATTTTTTTACATACTATTTTGAATAACAGTTTTTAATGGCACTCTTTCATTAATTTTTCAAAATAACATTTGTATTTTTCAGGAAAAAGCGTCTTTTAAATAATAGCCTTATCACAACCTTTTTTCGTACTTTGCCTAAAGATCATTTGTCATTCTATAGAATGCCTAGGTATTATATACAAAGCCTAGGGAAAGTATGTAATAATTCTCATATTTTATACTTTGCCTAAAAACGTCTGGCATTGTGTACGATGCCGACGTTTCATACTTTGCCGGTAACATTTATATTTATACACACATACACACATTTTTATAATTTTTTATTTTGTAAGTTTTTGTTAGTAAAGTTGGTTTGGCACAAATAGATGAAAAAATTCTTCTACAGACAAACTCCGAAAATAAACTTTTTATTTTACAATTAGTATTGAAGATAAACTGTTTAATGGTATGAAACAGAAGTGAATATAACACAGCATTAAAACAAAACTAAAAATATTAGCAAGGCAAACAATATTTTACTTACTTTTTATTTTATTATTTTTTAATTTAATGTTTCTAGATTTTTGCTACCTTAAGTTTACTAACCTTGAAAAAAGATTCTCACACTCAGGAAAAAGAGCACCTCGTAGGGGTTCAGCATTCGAAAGCAATGACTTGGCTTTTCCCCTGCTCTCTGGTCTCCCTGTGAGCTCAGATGTTTAGACTTGACATATGCTCTCTATGTCTCAGTTTCCGAATACACAGACCTTTTCACTTTTGACCTTGGGCTTTATCTTATTTAAGTAAAAAAAAAAATATATATATATATATATAACACTAGGATAATCGTTTTATTTATAGCAGATGAGAGAAACTATTTCTGAAAATATTCTTGAGAAATGTGAAGAATTAGCTTAATCAGAGAATTTATTTAGCAGAAAATATTTTTTTCATTTCAGACATTATAATTATCGTAATCTCATGAGCAAACTGGAGGTGAATTAAGTGAGATTTGAATTTTCTAACTGATAGAAAATTAATAAAATTAGATTCAGGTAATATAAAATAAGCAGCTAATATAAAATAATATATAATATAAAAGAAGTAATTTTATATTAGTATAATATATAAGAAGCAGCTTATAGATTAACAATATTTTAATTCCAAATGATTTAAATGCTTCAAAAATTTCATCAGAGATGTCTAATTTAAAAAAACAGTTGTTTCTGGACAGTAAAGTTGCTTCAAGGTTAAATTTTTCAAAAATAATTCACGAATACAGCTTAGTTCAGTTGTATGGGAGTTAAGCTTCATTAAAAATACCTTAACAACCACAAACTATTACTGGAGACAGAAGCTGTAATACACTTAAGATTATTAAAAAAATGAGGCTATTCTATCTATAAAGCTTTAAGTAATCAAATAAATTTTGAAAAAAAAAAAAAAAAAAGTTAAGAGAAACCTTGTGTTGGGGACTTTGCTTTGCAAAAATCAAGAAACATTAAATTAAAAAATAATTAAATAAAAAGTAAGTAAAATATTGTTTGCCTTGCTAATTTTTACTCTTTCAGTGCTATTTGTTACTTATCATAAATGCATTTTTAATGTGTGATATAAATTCTACATTTATTTTGTTTGTCTCATTTTTTTTTATGTTTAATTTAAAAACTTTAACATTCATCATTACATGTATCATTTTTCTGAATATGTAAAGCTATGATTAAAAATATTATAAAAGTTTGAATATTATGATTTAAAATAATTACCTTTGATAAATATGATAATGTACAAAAATAGTTAATTTGACTATATATAGGAATGCATGGTAAAAAAATATCCGGGCATAGCTCTGTGTACAGGTAGTTCATGCACTCTCTGTATTCAAACTCTGGTTTCAACCTAAATTTTTAGCGTGCTTTGATGCATGTAGCTCAGTATGTGTTTCTGCTTTGTTGAGCTGAATGCTCAGCTTCAAGAGCTTTCATATGTGTCATATGGCTTAGAACCTGGGATTGTTCATTTGGCGTATGTATGTTTTCTGTGATACACCTTTATTTGAGTCTTCTGTGTTTAAAGGATTCATTTCATTTTGAACCTTTCATGTGTTTAATAAACGTAAAATTGCTTGATGAGTTCCTATAGTTGAATGGCATATTCAAAGTATTATCTGACAGATCATGGGATCTGAAATATTTAAGAAAAGAATTAATTTTGGACGAAGATTTAAAATTTCATTTTATGTTTATATTGTCTAGTAATTTGCTTTCTTGAATACTTGTATGTTTTGTTAAAATTTTTCTGCAAAGGATGTGAACTTTTTTTAATAATGTTGGATGAAATAGTTTAAAAAATTAGAATTTATAGTTTTAAATTCAAGTCTGACAGAGCTTCACATCAAGTTAAACTGGGAAGACTACCCTTTCTAATAAATGAAAATATGTTTTTTTCTGTAGTGTATTAATTTGCAAAATATTAATGCAGTGCACTGTAAATGTGAAAAATTATATATTATAATTATTGTTTCAATTTGACTTAATACTTTTTTCTTAAATATTATAATTTAATTACCAGAAAAATGACATTTAATGTACAACAAAATAATTTGTGCTTTGTCTTTAGCATATTTTACTTTAATGAAATAGTCTATATCAGCGATTCTCAACTGGTGGTACGAAAAGAAACAAAGCAATTTTAAGTATTAAACTCAAAAATTAAATAACCCAACATCCTGTTTGAGTTTTTTTCCCTAACACTCATAAATTTAGGTGATCTGAGCTTTGTTCAAGGTCAATAACTGCTCATAGACTTTAGCAAAATAATCTGTTTTTATTTTCACAAATATTTTTTTACCCATAGATATAACAAAATTTGTCATAAATGATATTTTTAAAAGGGGTTATAGAAATGGATGTTGTATTTAATAGGAAATAACAATAAGTTCCTATAAAAAGTTTATTCTTCTAGAGTAATTATCATTTATTCTTTTAGAGTTGATTGATTTATCAGCATGTCTACACTTTATGTTGCCACCATCTGTAGGCTCATATTGCTTTACTTTCTAGTAGAATAATTTTGAGTTAATTTGCTGTCTGTAACAGCAGGTATTTTGTCTTCCTGATGTTTGTATTCCTTACTTTTCTATGCAATTTGAAAATACTGTCGTTTGTTTTTGAAGAACTTGTAATATATTAGGCATTAAAATATTTGTGAAAAAATAATAAAACAAACTTAGATTTTTCAAAATGGAAAAATGGATAGTATTGACTAAGCAGAAAAGTGATGATTCACAGGTGATGGAATCTAATACAATATACTAGCACCAAAAATATTGAAAAGAAAAGAAAAATTGTGTATAGAAAATATAGTGAAAGTTATTTATCATTTGGGTTTACTTGGAAAGGAGATGAAATGAACCCTCAACCTCAGTGTATTGTTTGCGATGTATTGTTGCCCAATCAAAGTATGAAACCATTATTTCTTAAAAGACATCTTGAATCTAAGCATGCCAAAAGGTAAATCTGAAGAATATTTGAAGAAATTAGCGGAGTTCAAAAATAGTAAACAAGTAAAAGTGAAAAAGCTTTGGAAGATAGTTACTTAGTAAGTGCTAAGAATTACCAAGACTAGGCAGGCTTACACTACTGGAGAAAACCTATACCAGCAGCCAAAAATACGGTTTTAATATTATTGTACGAAAAAGTGGCTAAATCAAAGGAATATCACTAATGACATTAAGAAAAGAAAAAAAAAAAAAAAAAAAAAAAAAAAAAAAAAAAAAAAAAAAAAATTCAAATTATTAATTTATCTTTTAATTGACATTATTAGAACAGGAAAAAAAATCTGATATGGACACCACATGACTAATGAACTTAATAATATTCCATTATCAAATAGTAATAGTAAGTCAACGAATTCATGAAATGGCAAATTCCATAAAAGAGACAATTATTAAATAAATAAATAAATAAATAAAATTAAATTAAAATTAAAAAATAAAACATGGTGAGTATTGTGCATTGGAACTGGATGAACGTACTAATGTAATGAACTTTATTTAATTATTAGTTTACATATGTTTCGAAGAAGATAAGCAAATTGCTGAAGAGTATTTATTTTGTGAATATCTTCATGATAGAGCAATTGCAAATGACATTTTCATTGAAAATAATTGACAATTTTATGTCAGATATTGATATTCCTTGGAATAAGTGCATTACCGTACACAGTGATGGAGGGTGTTATTTCTCAAAAAAAAAAAAAAAAAAAAAAAGAAAGTATCTCCTGAAACTAAATTTACTCATTGCTCTGTGAAGCTTTAGCAGCTAAAGCAATCCCCGAAAACCTGAAAATCGTTTTTAATCAAGCTGTGAAAATTGTTAATTTTATTAAAAGCCGAACCTTAAATTCAAGAATATTTATGATTTTATGCCAAGAGATGGGTTATGAACATGAAGCACTTTTGTTACATTCTGAAGTAACGTTTTTAACCAGAGGCAAAGTTCTAAATCACCTTTTTGAACTTATATCAGAAATTTAAATTTTCCTTCGTAATTCAAAATTTGAATTGCAGAACTGTTTATTTAGTGAATTATGGTTGGCAAATTTAGCATATTTATCTGTTATTTTTGGAAAGTTAGGTGAATTAATTTTGGACAGGACAAAGTGTTAATTTGTAATAAAAAATAAATAAAAATAAATAAATAAATAAATAAAACCTCGCTAATAATAATCAAGCAATTGGATAATAATATTTTAAGCTTTTTACCATTTTTAGAAAGTTTTCTAACTGAAAATAATTTGAAAATAAAAGAATTAGCATCTGACATTAAAAATCATTGTTTCTTATTGATAAATAATTTCGACATGTATTTTCGCTGATCTATATATTACTTGCCATAAATCATATTTTTTTTCCTTTTTCTATTTATTTAGTCAAGAAACATTTTATGTAACTGAAACTGATCCTCTTGGTATTCGACTTAATGAGAATGCAACAGATGCATCACGACAAGCTGAAGTTACCAGACGTAGACTTGCAGCGGCTGATCCCAATGATGTTAACAAGAAGTCATGGTGCAATATTTTTTAAATTCAGTTCTTTTAGATTAGCAGACTCAAAAACTTTGAATGCAATGTTATGAAACCACAACGTTGAAACAAACCATTATGGTATTGTGAGTCAGTGATATGTTTTCTCTGAATTGGATTAGGGTTGTTTTTATCTTTTACTTGTTTTTCTATTAAAGATCTTGTTATCTATAGATTTCTCTTTATAATGCTTAGTCTTCACTAGTTAAACTGAAAATTTTGAAAATCACATGAAGTGTGCATTGTAATGTATTGATAAAAGTTGAGATTGTTTACTGCAGATGTATAGAAAATAAATATGAATACTGATACTACAAGCAGTAAACAAACTTAATTTTTCACAAAGTGCAACTTGTTTTCAAGAAGTAAATTAAAATATTATTAAACAGATATTTTAACCGTGGAACAGACAGGTAGCTAATAGTGGTAATATTTAAGTCTCTGTTCAAGAAACAAACTGAAAATATCATAATTCTAAAAGAGCAAAGATTTTTATTCAACTAACTATCCCAGTAAAGGCTATATGAGCAATAAATCATTCATTCAGTTTATTATATAGGAACTAAGGGAAATATATTCTAACAGATGTAAATTATTTTTAGTGCTTTGAATATATTTCAAATTAGATTTATAACTTAGTATTTGGTTCAAGTTTTATTTTGGCTAAAATAAGATATTGTAAATGTTTTATTAAATTTCTATAAAATATTCTGTAAAATTTATTAATATATTTGTAGTTCGTTCAAGTTTTGTTTGGGTTCAAATAAGGTGTTTAAAGTGTTCCATTACATTACTATTAATTGTCTGCTTTTCAAATGCATTTTGAAATATTCCAACACTAAAAGTTATATTGCATTATTGTTTCATTCTTTCTAAATGAACATGAATTTTCAATCTGTCATTTTGGAATATTGTTTCGGCAGTACAAATAGATGGGAAAATGTTCAGTGTTAGACAGTGCAAATGATTGTGCATAGTGTTATGTTTCAACTATAATCCATCTATTTTTAAATATTGCTTTGCATTTTAAATTAAAGTTCCATACCTGTACACATGAAATAATTGTCTCATTAAAATGCACTTTTTGTGACATTTTTATGAATGTATGTAATTAACTGCTTTTAAGTGTTTTTATTCTTTGTAAATGTTTTAAGAAAGTTACTTTACAATAAATTTGAAAATGTTATTTGTGCATTATTTTTGTAGTGTCTGAATATAAAAATTGACTTCTGTTTGTATAATTTTAAAATTAAAGAATAATTCCTTATGGCGCAACTACAGTTGTAAATGGTTGTGCAAATGACAAAGTTTATATTTTAATAAGATTGTGAAATATGTAAATAATTACCAAATGAAAATATGAAAACTTAAAATATAGCAAATATCACTTTTTTGCAGTAAACGCTGCAATCTAAATTTAGAGTATGTTTATTACAAATCAAGTGTAATGAGATAATGTATAGATATACAATTAGAATCAGATCTTTGTTTCATATTTTTTCGCATCCTAAGCTGTTTCACATATTCCTCCCCCTTCAAAATTTAATGCTTCATTGAATCATAACATCATTTCATTTTAATGCATACATTTGTTCTCTCATTCTGCATGTGTACACACACATACATACATACACATGAATGCTGTGTGAGACTAGTTTTCATCAGCGTAATGCATGATGACTTAGCATGTTCACTGGTATGTATAAATATTGTATAGCATTTTGCATTCACATATATCATTCTGAACTGCTGAAAATAACAATAAAAGCAGGTGACATGTTTAAGCTGTATTCATTTATTGTATGAATTAAGCAATACTGCTGTTAGCACAACTTATGGAGAAAAAGAACACAATCTCTACTATATCTGTTGTAGAAAAGGAAGCATTGACAACAAATAGGGTGTTTTGATGATGATTGTCCAGCACTGAGTCATAAATAATATAGAGTTTAAATTTGGACTGTTATCGCAAGGTGCGAGGGTGAGCCTTTTTTGTTATCACTTTGTATAAATATTTGCTTTGTTTTGAGTTTTTTTTTTTTTTTTTTTTTTTTTAAACCTATGGAATAGTAAATGGGCATAAATTTGCATCATGGCTGGATTTCTAATTTATGGGCTTGTATGCAGCAAATCAGCTGCTGTCTTTTTCCTTCCACAGATGTAGAAAGGTCAAATAGACAGCTAATAAAATGCATGTCGACACAAATTCAGTCAAATTCACATTTCATTGGTTAAGAATAATTGTTTCTAAATGAAAACTAAAATTACATGACTGTATGTTATTCTATTTTGTTTGTTAAATGCATATTACAAAGCTAGAAAGAAAACAGGAATCTTCATAACATTTACACATTCATATCAGCAGTTGAGCGGTAAGAGTCGCTAAACACTGGTAGGTTTGGTCTGGGGATCAGATCTCAGTGAATGGGCTAGCTGCATATCGTTTTTGTTGTACTCCCCTTATGTAACATGTATACGATTTCTTTTGGAAAGTTTTCCATGAAGGCATATTCCTTAGACAGATAGCCCTGAAGGACTTTACCACTATCAAATAAACCAACCATACTAATATTCTTTGCCATAATTAATGAAAATGCTTTTATGACTGGCTTTTAGTGGAGCAAATTGTCTTAATTTAGTTGTCAAATTGTAATATTTTTTTTATTTTCAAAATTCAGTTTCATTGAGTCCTTTTCAGTTTCTTAAGCAGCAAGGTATATTAGATGCTTTTGTGTCATATTTGCCTTTAAATAGTTTTTTTGCCCTTGATAAAATCGAAAGCAATCCCTTTGCTGGGCATTTCATAGCAGGGGTACATAAATAAATTTTTAATGCACTTATTTTAAGGAATAAATCTCGTATATTTTGTTATACTAAAATTTTCTCAAGTTCACATAATGACAAGATTCGCATTGCATATTTTTTTCCTAACGAATAGGTTGTAAAGTAATGAATGTATTCAGCTGCATTTGCCTAAGTTAAAAGGGGGGGATATGGCCATAAAATCTCATTCACCTAATGAATACCTAAAATATATTAAATTTGAATTTATTCATTACTGTGCTTTCAATATATGAGAGACTTATACATAGCAAAATGTGTTTGGACAGTTTCTGCATGTGGAAGGTTTGATAGTGGTTAACCATCAGGCTTTATGAAATGAGGTAAAATTATTTAGTATGTGCTATCTATAGCTCCTGAAAAGTGCAAAACTAAAAATTATTTTCTTTTTAAAAGTTGCATTATTAAAATAATAGTAATAATTAAATCTGAAACAAAACAACGGCCTTATAATTATTAGCAAAGTATAATTATGTATAGCTAAATACAAGCTTAGTCGCATTGACCTAATTTTGCAATTTAAACAAAATTGACACATCATAAGGATAGCAGATATTTCACATAGTTTATATGCCGAAATAATTCTCGTCTAAAGAATGTGATGTTAATTTAGTGTTTGAAGTAGCTACAAATCTATAAAATTTATATATTTTCTTCTCTAGTGATTTTTGATTGTTTGCTAATGTTATCAATAACTGAACTGTTTTTCAGATTTCTAAGTTAAACACACTAATATTCATAGAATGGTACCAGTAAGTTTTGGTGCAATAATTTCTCAGATAAATTTTATATGCCAACTTGTAAATATATTTTGCATTCATGACATGCATGTATTTCTAATTACTTAGAACTTTTCCTCGTTCCAGGTTGCAAAGTATACCTGTAAATGTTTCTTTCTATTGTTATGACTATGTACGTAGGAAAACAAATTACAGTTTCTTTGACTGCATTGCATCATGTTACCAGATAGTAACACTTTTTCTTTTATTATTTTTGTTTCCGTTTAATTCAGTATGATATGTTTTATATTAATTTAAATTTTTTTATTAAAAAAATTGTATAACAGCACCTAAAGTTTAGCATTTAACTTCAAATTAGAAGTTTCAGAAAATGATGTAATCTGAAAACTCTTACTGGGATGAATGTTAAATTTTATATTGCTCAAACAAGAGAAATGTTAAGAGGTAGAATAAACTGCTCATTTTAATTTAATAATATTGAACTTTTCTTTATGTTTCTTATTTAGATCAAGTGTGTCCCATTTAATAACATGCTGAGTCTGATCAATTGAGGTATAACTCATCTTCTGACTTAAGAATGTTTCATTATTGCCTTCCCTATTGTGTTGTATAATTGAAATGCCAAACACAGGAAGACTTTTCTATACCTTTAATGCAATGCCATGAGTCAAAAGGTTTTTGATAAAATAAAATATGTATGCTTTCATCTTCTATATATACAAGGCTGTTTGAAAATTAAAAAAACAAATGAAAGAAAATTTCCAAGACCCAAATTTATTTTCAGATTCTCATACCTTTCTCTAATTTTCAACATAGTTGACAAGTTTGTATAAACACTTATCATCCTTAGAACTAGATTTTGAATACCCTCTTCATAGCAGCTTGCTGCCTGCTCCGATAACCAAGAGGTCATGGCTGTTTTCATTTCTTCGTCATCGATGTAGTGGTTGCCATCAAGATGATGTTTGTGATAGCAGAAAAGATGAAAATCGCTCAGTGCAAGGTCTAGGCTGTAGGGGGTGTGGTCCAAAGCTTCCAGCCAAAAGATTCAAATAAAGCTCGGGTCTGAGCTGCAGTGTGAGGCTGTGCATTTTCATGGGGTAGCAAAATTCCCTCTGTCAACATGCCATGTCTTTTGTTTTGAATCACTCTGCATAGCTTTCGCAGGGTTTGGCGGTGCAATTATGGTGGTTCTACGTTGCATAAAGTCGATCAATAAAACACCATACCTATCCCAAAACACGGACGCCATGATCTTGCACTAGGACAGAGTCTGTTTGACCTTGACCCTTACAGGAGAGTGTGTGTGTTTCCACTCTATGCTCTGTTGCTTCCATTCAGACATAACATGTGAAACTCATGTTGGGTTTCCAGTTATAATCTGAGTCAACACGCCATCACATTCTTCATTATAACGAGACATTCAAATCTTTTGTTTTTGTGGTCCTCCGTTAGGAGTTTAGAGACCCAACGGTAGTGCAGCTTCTTAACATTAACTTTTCAGAAACAACCTTGTACAGCACTGACCTAGACACTTCAGGAAATTTGAAAGATTGCTTATGGTGAAGTGTCTGTTCTCAAGAATTTTCGCTTCAACAGAAGCCACCATATCGTCTGTGATCACAGATAGGTGATCGTAGCGGGACTCATCATGAATGTTGTTAAAGCCAGCTTTGAAGTCTCTGACCCACTTACGCACTTTACCTTCACTCATGGCAGTAGTTCCGTAAACTTCACAAATCTGCTTGTGAATGCAGCAGACATGTTTCTTGCCGACAAAAACATATCACTGATCATACCTCTCACAGGGAAGGCAATTCAATAATCTTGAACATTTTATACCGTACATGTTACCTATTTGGTGGTCGTATGCTTAATGCATGATATAATTAAAGAAAATAAGAGTAGACAATCTCCTATAACAAAAGAATATATTAAGTACTAAATTACAATTTAAATTACATTGCAGAGATCAACACAGAGCTCGGAACACAGTTCATGCTACCGTCGCGTACAGTTGTCTCACCAGAAGTCTGAGTGAGTAATGACGTCTCTTTGCTGCTCCGATTAAGAACTGGATTTTACACGTGGTGCCATCTCATGAATAGAAGTTGAAGTATCTGTCGGAACGCCACAGTACTCCCCTCCAAGTACCATCGGTACGTTATAAGTACTTTGGGTTAAATTTAACCTTTCTTCCAGATCTGGTAGTTTTAGGTTGCTCTTTAACGGGATGTAAGCTTTCTTCCGGGAGTGATGTTGATGAGGAAGTTGTTGGATCTTGCATTAGAAATGCTGGTTTGAGATGATCGATTCCAATCACTGATTGTTTACCATTGCAGATGATGGTGAAATGTTTCGGTGTTCGTTTGACAACTTTGAATGGACCATCATATGAAGGTGTTAAAGTTGGCTTAATTGCATCGTTGCGCACGAATACGTGCGAAGATGTCTCAAGCGCAGGATGTACAAAATAGCTTGGCTGGTTATGCGAAGATGCTGGGGTTGGCGAGATATTGCTCATGGTCTCACGTAAACGTTGAAGGAATGTTGGAGGGTTGATAACTGGAGTAGATTCTGGGTGAAAGAATTCACCTGGCAGACGGAGGGTTGCACCATGTAACATTTCAGCACAAGTGCTACCAATGTCTTTTTGAATGCTGTGCGAAGACCAAGCAAGACTAGGGGTAAGGCTTCTTCTGTCCAGTGTGTGCTACTGTGGCACTTCAGACCTTGTTTGAGAGATCGGTGAAAGCGTTCCACCATCCCATTTCCAGATGGATGGTATGGTGTTGTGCGAATATGGCGAATGCCAAGAAGAGAGGTGAGGGATGCGAACAAGTGACATTGAAATTGTCGGCCTTGGTCAGTGGTGATGGTGGTAGGCATGCCAAATCTTGAAAGCCACTGGGAGATGAATGCTCGAGCTACAGTTTCAGCGGATATATTTTCAATAGGAATGGCTTCAGGCCATCTTGTGTACCGATCAATACAAGTGAGGAGGTAAGTGTAACCATTTGAAGGAGGCAATGGGCCAACCAAGTCTAAGTGCACATGATCAAAGCGTCTTGCTGGAAGGTTAAATTGTGGAATGGGGCTGTGAGTGTGACGGGATACTTTACACCGTTGACATCTAATACATGAACGAATCCATTCTGTGATGTCTTGATTCATTGCTGGCCAGACAAATCTGTCTGCGATCAGCTTTTTGGTGGCACGGATTCCAGGATGTGCCAAATTGTGCAAGGCATTAAACACTTCACGTCTAAAATTGACAGGAATATAGGGACGTATTCTATTGTTCTCTATGTCACAGTAAATTTTAAGCGTTGGATCAATGTGCAGCGGTTGTAACTGAAGGGAGGTTTGTGGATTTGAGATTAGGTTCTTGAGTTCCTCATCATGCAATTGAGCTTTTGCAATTTCAGAGAAATCTGGGGTAGTGAGGTTGATATTGTTTAGCCGACAAGGCATCAGCGACACAATTATCAGTACCAGAGACATATCTGATATCTGTACTAAACTGGGCGATGAAATCCAGATGTCGAAGCTGACGAGGAGAACATGAGTCAGAGTTTTTTCTAAAAGCGAAGGTTAATGGTCGATGATCGGTGAAAATGATGAAGTCGTGTCCTTCCAAGTTGTGCCGGAAGTATTTAACAGCACAGTACACAGCAAGTAGCTCCCTGTCATATGTGCTGTATTTCCTTTCTGCAGTAGTAAGTTTTCTGGAGAAGAATGCCGTTGGCAAAAGTCCTTTAGTGGTATGGGCTTGAAGCACTGCTCCTATGGCCGAGTCAGATGCATCTACCATTATAGAGAGCTGATCACTAGGTGAGTGATAAGAAAGTGTGGCTGCATTTGCCAGATCGTGTTTGCATTGCACGAATGCTGCAGATGCAGATTCAGTCCAAGGGACAGCTCGTTGATCTTTTTTTTTGCTATTCTTCAGAAACTCATGTAGGCAGGCTTGTGTTTTTGCGGCATTTGGCAGAAAGCGTCGGTAGAAATTTAACATTGCTAGAAAACGCTTCAGTTCAGAGATGGTTTTGGGCTGAGGTAGGTCGTTAATTGCTTTGACTCTTTCCGGTAAAGGTTTGGCTCTTCTGGGTGATAAGACATCCAAGAAAGGAAACTGAGGGTTGACCAAGTACACATTTGGATGGATTTAGTTTTAATCCATGATCTTTAAGGCGAGTGAAAATCTGACGCAGATGCTGAAAATGTTCTTCCGCATTTGTAGATGCAACCAGGATATCATCAAAATATGGGATGCAGAAATCAGACAGTACTTGGTGTATGAAACGCTGAAATGTTTGGCCAGCATTGTGAAGGCCAAATGGCATATATAAGTACTCAAAGAGACCACATGGTGTAGTCACTGCGATCTTGGGCACATCTTCAGCATGCACTGGGATCTGATGATATGCTCTGGCAAGATCGAGGGTAGAAAATATATTTGTTCCATGAAAAAGATGGGTACAGTCTTGGATATGTGGGACTGGACATCTGTCAGGGACTGTGACGGCATTAAGTCGACGATAATCTCCACAAGGCCGCCAGTCACCATTAGACTTTTTAACCATGTGAAGTGGACTGGCCCATGGACTTTTAGATGGGCGAATGGTTCCCTGTGCTAGCATGAATTCAAATTCTTTGCGAGCAGCTTTTAGCATCTCTGGAGAGAGACGACGAGGCTTGGAAAATACAGGTGGGCCATGTGTTTCAATGTGATGATACACTTCTGGCTGATGAGTATGCTGCCCTGATTTGGATGGGTTTAAAATGTCAGGGAATTCTGCTAATAACCGATGAAACCGTGTTCTGCCCGATACAACACTTATGTTGGTAGGTACGTTCGATATGTGAGAAGCTTGGCCCTGTGATGTCAGCTGAGTTGTAGCATCAATTAAACAATTATTCTTGACATCCACTAGAAGGTGGAAATGTGTCAAGAAGTCGACACCAATAATTGCTTGAGTTACATCCGCGATAATAAAAGGCCAGTTGAAAGTCCGGCGCAAGTTTAAATCAAGTGTCAATAGTTTGGTGCCGTAGGTTGCAATTTGGGTACCATTGGCTGCATACAGTACAAGTTTATTAAGTTGGTGAGCATTTGTTTTAGTTCTCGGGAGCACTGATATGTCAGCTCGAGTATCTACTAGAAAACATAACTGAGTTGAACGATCAGCCAGTACTATTCTGTCGATGTGGCAAACATTCTGTTGGCCAGCAGAAGACTGCCCATTTAGTTTCCCACTTGTTCAAAAGTGCATGGAGGGGCACACTTGCGAGCTTGAGCGCCAAAATTCATATGATAAAAACATATGCCACTTGTGGGTTCTTTGTAGTGCGTTCGAGTATTGTGACGAGATCGACTCCTTCTTCGGGCACGAAATTTATTACGTGGGCCCTGATTTGATTGATTGTATCTCCGTGAAGCATGAAGACTTGTAGAGAGTTCAGATACTTTTTTGGTCAATTCAGCCACTTGTTGTTCGAGGAATGAACTGGAAGGTGCAGCATTAGCAGCACTGACATAAGCTGGAGTAATAAGTTCATTAATTTTGTCAGCCATTGCTGCTAAATGGGTTAGATCTTCATTGGAAGCAGCAAGAATTATTTGTATGTTATTAGGGAGACGCGAAAGCCATAGTGACTTCAACAAGTCGTCACTAAAATGGCTTCCTGCCAGATCATGCATTCGTGACAGCAAGTATGAAGGTCGCTGATCTCCAAGTTCAAGTTCTTGTAGTAAAGTACGTATTTTTGAAGATTCACTTTTTGAATAGATTTCAATGAGCCGCTGTTTCAGTTTGGAGTATTTATCACAATCAGGTGGTTTGAGAATTAAGTCATGCACTGAATTCAGAATATCAGACTCAATTGCTGCAACTACATGGTTGAATTTTGTAGAATCCTCACTAATGCGAGCGATAGAAAATTGTGCTTCGATCTGAGTGAACCACAATGAAGGATTATTTTTCCAGAAAGGCGGTGGCTTCACCGCAACGCGTGTGATTTGTGGCTGAGGTGGAATATCGTCGGGCATACTGATAGATAATTTTCACTTTAATTAATAAACACTTAACAGCATAAATATTGTAGCAAGAGGATACACTATTGATATTTTGCCATGATAACAATAAATATTTTAACCATGCCGAAAAAATTTACATAACGATACACACACAAATAATACAGGTTCTGCAATTACACACACAAATAATATTTTACTGAAATGCATTTCAAAAGAAACCCCTATTTGAGAAAAAAAAAATGATGCATTCATTTTGTATTGCGCACACACAAAATCACCACTTCACACTGCTAAGGCACTTTCGAAGGAAAAAGGAAATCACTCCTGTAGCACATGGGAAAAAAATTCACTACTTTCGAATACTGAGGGAAGAATTTTGCCGTAGCACGTTGCAGAAAAATTACTGATGTAGCACATTTAGCGAAAATCACTATTGTATCACATTTGTCACAAAAGTTGAATGATCGAAGAATTATTGCACGACTGGCGAAGTCAGCGGAACAAAACAGATCACATTGATGATTTGCTGAAGCTCCTTGCGATATGCACGACTTTGAAAAAAACACAAGCACTATACATCAATACTTCTAGAAATAATTGAAGGGGTACGTTGTAGCATACGTTTGATGTCCATATTCGTTGTTATTTTTAGTCAGTTCTTCAGAATGCCTTGGATGCACGTGGCTTAGGGTCGTTGAAAATCCATTGTCAGTAGCGTGCTCAGTCAAAAGGTCACCACTTTTGGTGGTCGTGTGCTTAATGCATGATATAATTAAAGAAAATAAGAGTAGACAATCTCCTATAACAAAAGAATATATTAAGTACTAAATTACAATTTAAATTACATTGCAGAGATCAACACAGGGCTCGGAACACAGTTCATGCTACCGTCGCATACAGTTGTCTCACCAGAAGTCTGAGTAAGTAATGACGTCGCTTTGCTGCTCCGATTAAGAACTGGATTTTACACGTGGCGCCATCTCATGAATAGAAGTTGAAGTATCTGTCGGAACGCCACACCTACACAGCTGCGACTGAGCAAAGTTGTTTCCAAAGAATGCCACGAGACGACAAAAGCACTCCTTGCAGCGCATGTATCACCTTTTAGTGTATACAAGAAAACAGCCCTTACTTAAAAAACATGCTACGTATTTGTGTACTTAGATATCATGCAGTTAACTGTGTGCAGGACTCGAATCATATTTGTTGTTTTACAGAAATTAGTGTGTGCGTATATGGCTGAGTTTATGTTCAACCTTGAATTCTCAAAAAATATACACGAATCTAACTATCAGAAAATACACAATTAGAAGTATTAGCTACTAATGTTCTATAGAAAATCCAAACAGAATTTTTAAATAGTTAGATTTATGTATTTTCAGTTTCCCCATTTCATGCTTTTTTTTTTATATATATATATATATATATATATATATTGCGTACTTGTAAATGAGAAAAAGCTATTTGAGCTATTTTTTTATTTCCAATGATTTCCAATATTTTATTGAATCTGTTTTCAATACAAATGCAATCTGCATTTATGTTAATTTAGCGGATGTGGTGAAAGAATACAGTAGATTTTACACCTTCAGAAAGATAGCTATTGAATTAAAGTTAACATTTAAATTCTTGTATATGAAACAAAATATTTTCAGTTACCAAAGGCAAATTTTCTTTTGGGATATACTTAGCATTAAGAATATTTTCTTCCAATAGTCAAGAAAATATTTACATTAAGTTTTACTTGCAAAATATGGCAAACTGTCCTTTGAAGTTAATTATAATCAAACTCCTTATGCTTTATTTATGGTATTTTTTTATTTAAATGCAAACTACTTTCACTGTTTTGTAAATATTTCTTTTCCTTTTTTACAAGCTGCTGGTAATTTTAACTTGCAGTTCGATTGATTCCTAAAGTGAATATATATATATATATATAAATCACATGATTATAAGCAAAAATTGGTAAAATTCTAGCATAGTATGAAATGGAAAGAAAACAGAACTTGCAGTGTGTCCCAAAATAAATTTGGCAGGTGAAAATTTTGCAGCATTTTTATAACTGGGAGAAAAAGCTCCATAAGTCTGGTGATGACAGAGAAAATTTAAAAGAAATGGAAGACTTTTTTAATGATTTGTATTCATATTACTCATGGGGAAGCCCACGAAAATTTTCCTGCAGCTACTTTTGCCTGAGTTGAACCCACTTCCAACTGTCTGTGGTTAGTAGTTATTCTGACCTAATTTTGCAAAGATTAAATTTTCACCCATTTTATTTAACTTGCATTTTAAGTTATTGAGTGAATTATTTTATATTTTTGTTGCAGAAATTGTTCAATTTTACTTTCCAAATTTTCAAAGTTGCAAAATCTTGTTTTTAACAACTTTTTATCTAATTCTTTTATGCATTTCTTGATGAGTAGATTCACATGTATTTTTTTCCCCAGAAATATTGAGAATTCAAGATTGGAAGACCTTCCTTGTTATAGCAAACCTTGAACTTTATCCTAGAAGGTGCAAGTGAGAATTTAATTTTTGTGAAATTACAAGGGGGATATCAGTTCCTTTGCACACAGCTAACTTATGATTACTGTACAAAATCATGCAGCATGATAATAATCACAGATATGCTACTGAACTTGGCTCATTTTAGATTTGAGTTGAATCTAAAATGCATCTGCTTTTGTATGATGAAATAAAGTCTTGAAAATATTTAAATAGAAATGAGCTCTTTGGAAGATATCATACTACCTCACTGACCATTGTCCTGAAATTTTGAACTATATAAAGTAGTATTTTCTAAAGCATTACCATAGTGTGTACCTAAAATTCTGTATTTTTTCATGTTTTTTTAAGATAAAAGACTGCTTCTTAAGGTGCCGTTTACCTGATGGAAAACTATATATTCAGTTTCAGATTTGCTCAGATCTGAAATACACTATCCGACACTGAAAATGCAATATCAAGAAGGAGTGGCAAGAAAGTAATGAAACTCGGTAAACAGAGAGAGACAGCAGTGAACAATAAGTGATCTTCATTTTGAAATGATATGCATAATACAGAGGAAGAAGACCGTCGGCTCAGTAGGTTGTAGGATCAACTAGGACAGCGATACACGAAGTGACACATCTAGGTACAGAGTCGTTGAGACTACGGATGGTATCCTGAGGAATGGCTCTGCATTCCCTGTCAACCATTTGCTGCAGTTTGTTTTCTGAATGCGGCAATGTCAGGGTCTGTGAATGGCATCCAATCACATCCTAGTGCTCTGAAATCATACGCAATTTTTTTTTTCACCCCAAACCATGATGCTGCATTGTCGCATGATGGGGTGTTCTACAATTGCTACTGGATTGGCCATCTTCACATCAATGTCACACTTGTATGCGGTGACTATCATTAGAAAAAGAGAAGCGTAAGTTACCTGAGAAAACAACCCTGTGCCATTCATTTGTCCACATCACTCAGGCCTCGCACCATTGCAGACATTGGCAACTATGATGTGGGATCAATGGCAGTCTTCTTAACGGATGCCACAAGTGCAGACCACTAGCTACCAATCAATGGCAAATGATTCTGGTCAATGTGGGAATATCTAGGGCGTCTTGAATATGCTGCAGAATAAAAGTGGCTTGCGGGCGTGCCACCCCTTATCGGTGGATGCGTCGATCAACGCGTTCTGACGTCACTCCTCGAACTTGCAACATTTCCTTTTCCAACCGTCATTGCCATAGCTGGTGCACTGTGGACGTGTCCAGGTGTGTGTCAGCTGAGATTTGCCGTATGGACCAACTTGCCCTTGCTAGTCCAATCACCATGTCCTGTGCTATTACACGCATCCTCTGAGACAAGAACAAATTTTCTACGATGATTTCCCTAGCAGAAATAATGGCATGAAAATTTAACATTCTGCAGGTTCCTTCCCTGATATCTTCTTGAACATGTGATGGAGAGCTGCACATTCCACATCATTCGCATAACTTGGTGACATGCTACTACCTTGAAATTTGCATAATTTCCGGGCCACCACTTCTTGGTGTTACATTTTCAATGTCGGGTAGTGTAAAAGGAGGTAGAATAAGTTTCATCAAGAATTTTTTCCCCATTCAATGTACACTTCTTAGAAACATGTAAAATTTTTTTCATAGAAAATTAACGTTCAGTCGTAGAGTTAAATTTGCAGGTATTGGAATAGTTAATTCTTCAGACTTACTGTTAAAGGAAGTTTCCCATACAAACAGTATTTCACAAGTTTCTATGTGAAAGTTTCAGAACTACCATTTATGGTTAACATCATTCTAGTTTTCTATTTTTAGCTGACATAGGAAAGAAAGTGAATATACCATGCAATGAACTGTCATTCTCCATGAGATTAAACAATGACAAAAAATTTATAGCTTCAAGTTTAGCAAATCTTTGATACTACTTGTGACATTTTGTTAAAGCAGGAACTCGCACTGCATGGTCAATTTACAACATTGTAAATAAATTCCCTCTCGCCAAAAAAGTACCAGAGACAGATAAAGAATTTAGTCCAAATGTCCCCATGATATGAAAATGATTTCACCACAATACACAATCCTACTCCACTTCAGAAACTAATGATCTGAATTCAATGCCCTTATCCACAATGCAGAAATAAGTAATTTGATTAATAAGCAATACTCGTACTTTACTGCTCATCAATTATAACAGGCTGAGTTACTGCTTTTCTCTTTCTATCATTAGATTGAAACTTAAAAAAAAAAAAAAAAAAATCGTCTTGTACATCATGTGCAGCAAACATTTCTGTTTCTATGTATGGCTTGAGAAAATTATGTGGCAACATCAGCTGGTGTGTGATTTATATAACATATTTTATTTATTATTCCCATTTAATTTCTTAAATAGAAACGGATATCTTTATAATGATTTTTAAAGAAAATTAAAATTATCTTCAATTCTTAATTAAAGGGAAAAAATTTTAACTTATAGCGAACAGCTTCAGTTGTATATCTGTTTGTACAGGGGAATCCTAGTTCGAGTGTCCACTTTAATTTAAAAAACTCTTGGAGGGTAGGTTGAGTTCCTTGCACATTCTTACACATAATCAGTACTCCACATAGCAAGGTGTACCTTCCATGTGGAGTTTCTGATTTATAAAAAGAAGGATGTAATACTTCTGAAAACCATGTTTCCATCTCGTATATTTTTTAATTACAGGACTTCATTACTATATTCAAAATCTCAACTTTGTCTGCTAGATGCCCATAAAATGCCTATTCATGAGTATTTAATATGGCTAATATACCAACAGAATATTTCACTTGGTTCTCTTTTAAGTGTCATATTTTTACTTCCTTACATGAAGTAAAGGTAGTATCATAATTGTGAAAAATTTCAGGTTTAGAATTTTAATGCAAATATCTATTTCGACTGTTTTTTTGTGCGACATCTGTAGGACTCTTATTCCAAAACAGTTAATAAAATGAATTTAAAATAAATTCATGATGTCTATATGTACATATATATTCGCATAAATCAAAAACAATTAGCCATACAATTTCAAAGTACTTTGAAATTTTATATATGGGATTGCTATAACATCTAGTTGTACGCTTCCTTTTTTTATTGCAATCAGCAGTACTAGAAGTATTTATATACCATACGCCTTAGCTAGAATATATTTTTGCAATTGTTGATTGTAGACATATACTTAAAAATACAATTCTTTAAATGATGAAAATATTTGTGTTTTGGCAATTTAAAATTTAAAAAAAAAAATAATTTTAGACAAATAATGAAATCTAACTTTTAATGTAGTCTCCCGATTCCTATACTTATATTTGTGAGTTTTATACTTATGAAAAATATAAAAGTACAAGAAGTTTAGAATATTGATGGTCCCTAAAAAAGTTCAGCATTCATTCTTAATTCTGTAGCAAACTGATAAGCTCTTATACACCTATTAGCTATGTCTTTAACTTTCTAGAATATTTCGAACATTTAGATACTAACTGGATGATCTCAGCATGAGTCGCTTAGCAGACTATGTTTAAAAAAGGCTCACTGCCCATCTATTAGCAGCCACATATAAAGATGCAGTTTTCTCAAACACATTCCTCATACATTTGTATATACTAGTAACTTTTTTTTTTCCTTGGTGAAATATTAGAAACTCTCACAAATTATAAACATTCTTATTACAGCAACTTAAACAGTGCGTCACAAAATATACAGAGATAGAAACCTGCACAAATTCGGAGGAATGAAGCATTACCTACATAACACCTCAATCCTACTGCTTTAAATTTAGGCTCAGAATTTATGGATAGTCTATGTATAAAAAGAAGAAACTAAATTAACTTTTTGATATTTCAGATGCAAATTATTTAATTTTCATTTTAATTATTTAAAAGCAAGAACATTAGTCAGCATGTTTACAAGTATCTACATTTAAAAACCTTGAAGGAAAACTTGTAAATGTTTACACGTACTAATTTACTAAGAAACTGTCCATTAGATAAGACTTAACCAAAGAACATGGTTAACCCAATATAAGCAGAAATTTCTCAAATTCGTAATAACATTAGCTTTTACAATGGCTTTACTGGTACAAAAATCCTCATATCCTAATAAAATTGTGCCCTAAGTGCTTCCAGAAAAGACTTCAAGGCAGTGAGTGAAAATGATTAATGGTAGTTTATTTTACGCAGATTTCATTAGAAAATATAGTTTCAACATGATAAAGAAACATGTGAAGCATAAAATTAATTTATTGTATTAATAACATATTATAATAATACATGTTCCTTTTAATACTTCCAATATTAAAATGTCATTTGTAATGATCTGCAGAAAAATAAACAACAAATGATTTCCTGTTACATGCTTTAATTTAATATCAATTTTTATTCAATGAAGTTTTTTTTTTCTTTTTAAACAATGAAACAACATGTCGTCATGTTATGATAGTAAAAACCATCCAAATCACATGTTATTTCTTTGTTACAGAATGACTAGAACATTGCACAATATATATATATGTCATGTTTACACAAAATAAGTCCTTAATAACAGCCACATATTGTGCATTTGAAAATGCTAGACTTGCATTTTTCTAAGTTACAACAATTTATTTTTATACATATTAAATCTTATATATAACAAATATTTTACAAGCTCTAACAAATTAAGAAATGTTAAATATAATTTTCTTCAGCCTTTAAACATGCTTCATGATCTAAATATAAAATGATCATGGCACAACTATTTATTTTCAAAATCAAGCTGCATAAATGACTTCATTCTTTGAGAAAATATTACAAATCAGAAAATCTTTAGATAACCTAAATTGAACATTTTGAGCTATTTCAGATATTTCCTCTCATATTTATTTATACATACAGTCGTGATTTACACCAAAGGAATGTCTCTGTCACGAAAAGGATGAGACTCGCTCACCTGTGACAAGTTCTTCCTATTCAATATGCATAACAAGTATTATATTAGCTCATAAAACTTGCATTTTCACTCAAATCATTCTATCCATTACAGTCAGCAATCATTTCATTCAAAATTACAAGAAACACAGATGGCAAAGAATATACACCATAATTACAGAAAGGTAATAAATAAATAAATAATTATGTTCTTAGTTACAGGATTAATTCCTGAGCAATGAACTGACACGAAGATAAACTATTGCTCCTATACACATATCAAATCATTATAAATATTTCATATATTGCCATGACAAGCCAAGCACGATGTGCTACATTAAATTATTAATTTAGACTAAAACAATCATACAGAACAGCAAATTCAAATGAAACAGTATATACATTTATAATACACACGCATATATATATAATGCATAAACATCTTATAAAGTGTAATAAATACAATATACACAAAACAAATAATACAAATCGCATAGCTGAAACGTTTTAATACATTTTTCAGCAGCAATTGAGAACAAATCAGGATGGCACAATTTTTTTTTTTCATCATTAAAGGTTAGCAAGTTTAACAGCTGAAGAATTTACTGTTGATTTTCAAATGCCATGTCATAATAAAAAAATTAAAAATTTTATATTAATTTAAAAAAAAGAATTCAAATTTGATTTTCTGGATATTATAAAATGAAATTTAAGGTGCAATTTTTATCACATGAAAAACTAAATAAGTTACTGAAATGAAAAAAAAAATATGCATTTCATTTACTGTTAATGTCACAGTTCCACAAAACATGGTAGCTGCTAGAGGAAATTACAAATTTTTGTACATACTTAATATGTATTATCATTAAATAAGATTCATTAATATAAAAATTACATTTTCTATTAGTACCTAACTAATATTTGCCCCAAAATAGTGTAAAAAGTTTATATTCTTTTTAATTTTTATTTAATACAACAGCTAAAGAGAAAGGATAGCTGCATAAATAATATATAAATGGAAGCCATAAATAGTTTGTGAATTAATATATAAAAAGTAAAATGAAAATCTACACAAAATCTGATTCTGGTCTTTTTAACACTTCAGCAGCTATTCTGATGCTTATTATTTTATCTGACAAATAAGAATACGTGGAAAATAAGATTTCATTATGGTTAATTCTTTGATACTGCTGATTTAAGTTTCAGGACAAGGAACCGTTCTCTTTTAGGTCACAATAAATATATAAATTGTTGCATAATATTAGTTCTGATCAGCTATACACTACACATAAAGCACCGTATGAGAATTAGCTAATGCTTCAAACATATGCAGGAATGCAATCTAAAGCGTCTTCTGACTTTGTAAGAATTCCATGAGTTTATGTGGCTGTTGAGACAGGACGCTTTCTAGATAGTTTTGACCTGCATCAAAATACAAAACAAATTAAAATTAAATTTAAAATAAAACAGAAAAACTATTTTAATCACTAGAATTAAAGGTAGCATTCAATTTGAATTATAGAACAAAATGACTTATTTGAAAACTAATAATCATTAGATTATTAGTATTATACTTGAGTTTTTTTTGGGGGGGACGGGGGACTAATATAATGTTACCTTTTTTTTTAAACAGTGTTCAGTTTTAATTTTTACTTTAATAGCTTACAAATAAGAATAATTTATAAATGATTAAATAAAACATACAACACTTGCCGCCCAATGGTATAGTGGTTAGGGAAGCCTGACTGCGATTATGGTGAATATCATATTTATCTTGACAATGAAGATTTTAAAACTGATAATAATTCCATTTATAAGGGATGTGATGAATTTACTTTAAAAAAGAAGTCTAACCCTTCTTCTAAACTATTTTTGCATGAATAAAACTATTCTTTGCGAACAGTACATTTGTTTGTAACTTTTCCCTTATCTTTCTTTTATATGGCTATTGTGTATGACATTTGAAACAAACAGGGTATCCTTTAGTTTAAGAAGTTGACATGATAGACAAAAACTGTGGTTTTGTTGAATTCAGATGTCAAAAGTTAGTCAAAAACAAGTGACAAATCAAAGACAATGAATATGCCGTTTCCCAGTGTTATCACTCTTTTAGTATACAGCTATTACATTTTAAAATAGTTCATTTATTTCAATGAAATGGGGGAAAAAAAGTCTAAATTAAAATGTACATCTTAAGATTACATAAAATTAAAGGAATTACTAAAATTGAATTTTTTGATTGGATTTTTGAATTTAGTTCTTGTTTTGGCTTATACATTTTGTCTAACTTTATTTTTTAAGAAAATTATTTTCAACCTTTGTTTTCTCACAATTATTTTAATGATGCCTGGATCATAACAAGCATTAAAATATTAAGTAATAAAATTATTTTATTTTCCACACTGGAAGCTACCAACAAAATTGAAAAAGATACTGGATAAATGGAAGTTACTATTATATAAAATGTAAACTCAATAAATGAAATACTCAGCATTAAAATTACAATGAAATGTAGTGCATTAACAGTGTGAAGAAACAAAAATGGAATACAGGTAAACTTGTAAAAACATTCAATAATAATATAAAAAAGGAAAAATGTGCATTTACAAAATTAGAAATTATTTTAGAACTTGAAGCATCTAAAATTATTTCTAGCATTAGAAAAACAAAAATCTCTTCATAAAAAGATAACAATATTATTTAGCACAGCTTTTGGCAGGGAACCTACTTCAGGCATAACTCTATTAATAAAATAATTTTTGCATGATTTTTATAATCTTCAAAGAAGTCACAGGGGAAGTAAAATGATTTCCAACAAATGCAAGCAGCAAATGTGTTATGCTTGTATGTATACACAGCTTTAGTTAAAAAAAAAAAAAAAAAAAAAAATTGATGTTGTATTGAATCATTTATTTTTACTTCCTAGTACGAAGGAAGTATTTATTGTAATCACGAAAAATTCTGGGTACCATAATTCAACGAAAATGTATATTCTGATCACTATCAAATGCAATTTAATGAAGTTTTTGTGTGACATCTGTACATAAGGGCAGAATAAAGGACTCTTTTTTCCCCAAACGAATTATAAAATTGATTTAAAATGGATTCAAAAGAGAATTTTTTGTGGCATCTGTACGTACATATGTATGTATCTTGCATAACTCAAAAATGCTGAAACACCTTAGAATGCTGTAATTTTGTATGTGAAACTGCTTTCAACGAAAATATCCATTTTGCCCCCTGGTGAATGCAATTTAATGATGTTTTTGCATAACATCTGTACATAAGGACAGAAAAGACTCTTTTTTTTTTCTTTTTCGAGATTTTTTTCATTGTGTCTATACATACGTATGTACGCATGTTCTATACATACGTATGTACGCATGTATCTCGCGTAACTCAAAAACAAATAGCCTCAGAACATTGAAATTTTGTATGTGGTATCTATAACATGTGCACACCCTTTTTGGTTGCAATTGGCCGCACCAAAAGTATATAAATATGTATATATCCCCTCTGTTACTCGGCTCAGTGAGCTCAGTTTCTTTATTCCTATATGTTTGTAAATTGTGCATGTTCTGCTTTAAAAAATGAGTGAATTATGTTGTTTGCATCTTTCAGTTTAGGTTTTTATGCCTTTAGTTAACCTGCATGCTATGGTTGTAGAATTATCAACAATTTAAAAGTTGTTCAAGTGCGGCTAAGCCTAATTTCTTTACCATAGCATCCATATTTGTTTACATTTGGAGCTCAGCAAATAGTGGATTTGTTTCCAATCTAGAGAAACTAAGTTTCAAAACAACAAAGTAACATCTTCTTTTATTACTGTGAATTAAATTATGCTTAATCCATTCTGAAATTATCATTTAAGTTGTTAAATTATCTCATATATTGACTCAGCATATTGTCCACAACAAATTAAGTCAGTTTCTATGCCTTTGGTGTCTTTTTGCTGAGTGAAACCAAAAGTAAACTCTCAGTTTTGTGCACCGAAAAATCAGCCTTCTTGCCCACTGGCTGAACTGCTTGTTTGTGTAGAAACTGTAATTTTAATTGTAAAAATTGTTTCTTTAAATATTTTAACTGTATTTGGTGTTTTATGTTTTTCTATATCTTTAAATTTTTAATATAGATTATTTGAGTTTTTTATGTATTTTTGCCTTGTCGTGAAGTGAGAACTGAATTAATTGAATGAGAAATATATCTAATGAAATTCGAGGAAATAAATTTAAATGAAATGCACGGAAAAATGTGTATAATTTAATATTCCATCCAAGGAAGTCGTGGTGTACACATCAGATATTTTTTTCGTTACAAATCATGGCCAAAATTGATTAAGGCCAAAAACAGTTGCTGAAAATTTACATTAGCATTAAAAATTTTATAAATTTACTAAAATTCTAAGGAAGAAGAAAATTTAACAAAATATGCTATGGAATGACCAGGAAATGAGAAAACTCGTAACTTGATAAAAGTAGCAATGCTATTCAAATATTTAAAAACATAAAAACAATCTTAATCAAACCCTAGAACTATACTATGAAATAAAACCATGTTTGTGGGAAGCAAACTGTAATATCACATTCAACAATATAAGAAATAAAATTGCATATTTTACCTATTCAATTTAAAAGCATAATGTCTCATAATTAATCATAAAATTTGCAAAACAGAGATTAAATTTCTTTAAAACAATAAATAAAACAAAGACAATATGGAAAGTATATAAATTTTAAAAAATGGAAATAAAAACAAAATTTAAAATATACCTTATTTGTCCAGCAAGAAGAGGGTTTATCGCATATAACCATTCATATACTTCTTTATCTCCCAGAGTCTGTAGAAGAAAACCTCTATGCTTGGTAACCACTGAGAATGTGTTTGGTACCTGTACAAAATTTTAATTTTAAAATTTGTTGTATATGATTTTTAATATTAACAAATCTCCATAGTTTAAGCCTTTTGCTTATTAATGTGCTTGTTTTATCTTACCCAGTTAAATTAAATCTGTAATATTTCATATTTCAAATATATACCTTTATCAACTTACTTGCTTTACATATAATTTTAGAACGATAAGGCCAAAACATTTTTCCCCTTTTAAGCCTATGCAAAAATTAATATTTGTGCTGCACATTGTGACACTAATAATATGTGAATCTAAACTGCATCATTTCAAAATTAACTCACATCATGCCATCTTATGTCACAAGTAGAAATACATATATCTTTTATCCAGTCAACAGATCAAATTTCAACAAAGAATGACTCTATACCTCTTACTGCTGCTGAATGCATGTTTACATTCCTGCTTCTTTTTCCTTCTCCCCAAAATGCATCTCTTACTGCTTTGCTTCATCTGTTGCCTCAGATATAAATTTCAAAAGTTTTTATGAAGATTGGGTGCATATTGTGTCCATGATAATGTGTGAAGAAGATTTTGTGTCTCAAGAATTAATTGTGTAGCAATACATAACATTTCGTCTTTGGTCATGTCTGTCTGCAGTACCATCATTATATTTAGAACATCATTTCCAATCTACTGTAGCCATCATCCAATCATCATCATATTTACATATTATATTACATATAATATATAGATGTAATGATTTGGGAATGACACACACATAGTAAATCCAGAGTGAAGAAGAAAATTGGAAGTCATATAGATGCAATAAAATGCAGTCGTAGCAGATTTAAATAATTTTTCTTTTCCTGTGGTTAATAACATTTTGTGACCACAGTTCACTAAGTATAATAACTGTGCCTACTTCAGAACAGTTATATTTTAAATATCATTGTGATAAGAAGAAAAGCACCAAGGAACATATTAGCAAAAACAGAAGTGTGCAATCATCCAATATGGCAGCTTCATTAAGAGAAGGTTTTGGATTAATTTCCGAATTAACTACGTCATCAGCATTATTAGGTCATATGTGTCGACTGATCTAGAAATGATGCAGTCTAGAAAAAGTTATTACTAATTTCAGAATCAAAAGGGGAATGCTCAAATTATAATGAGGAATTGAGAGGCTATTGCTAATTTAAATTATAATTTTTATTTACATATTTTTATCTCACATACTTACACATACATACACATATATCACATACTCACATGATACATATGTATATGTATTAAACACACACACATTTATGTGTGATGATGTAGTTTTGGCAGTAGATGAAACCAATTCACTTTTAGTCTTAACCGAGGTAACTTTGATAGTAGTAATGGACTCGCAATGGTAGTGTAGATGTACCCTGGACATGTTTACTGTGTAGACAGAATAATAGTCCTACAGACAGACATGTCTGAATCCAATATAATTTTATTATTAATTGATAAAGTAATTCTGGAGACATAATGCTTGCTTCATACATGATTATGGGTTCAACGGGCATCCCACAATTTTGTATATACAGTTACATTTTAAAATAATAGAAGAATATGAATACGTAAAGAGACATGGATTATTCAAGACAAAGCAAATGGCAAAAAAGAGTGTGCAACTGGATTAATTACATGCAACATAGGTTAAAATTTCAGATATGATTTCAAAAATGTTATTACTATTTTTAGAACAAAAAGGGGGGATTGCCCAAATTAAAAAGAGGAATTAAGGGCTATTGCTAATTTAAAGTATAATTCAAAATTACACATTTTTAAACCTTACGTATCCACCCCCTTTCAAGCAGAAAAAGGCTTGACGATAGAAAGGAGTTTTGAGAAAAAAGCACAAGAGCAGAAGCACAAGAAGAGAAATTTTGTACAATACATGTAATTTCAACGAAGTGCTTCAAGATGTAATTTAGAAATGTTAGAACGAAACATGATATAATCTGTAAATTTTGAGAAGAAAGTATTAGTGTATTAACACTTATTGTAGAGCAATAGAATGATTAATATATAAAAACAAATATAATACAATATAACAATAGATTTTGACATTAAATGGCAAGTTCTCTACAAGTAAATCGGTGTCACTGCTTCCTGATGGATGTGGGATGGTTAAATACAATTACAGTTAAAATTCTCTGTTCTTAAGAAAAGGTAATGAGTTTTTAGTATTGTATCATACAATACTAAAAACTCATTGTACTGTATATATGGTATTGTATGACAGTATGACATTATACGATTATATGATATTTTTAGTATTGTATGATAAATTTCAGTTTAAGTTTTATGTCCATAAAAATTCTTTAAGTGATGTATTTGTAATACAAATGAATGTAAAAAAATTAAAATTTAAGTTACAACAAATAACTTGTATAATGTCTGAGAAATTTAGTAAAATGAGTTTTACATGACTCTACAATAATAATTTTTATAATAAAAAAAACTTTGATAAAAAAGAAGTCAGATTGAAAGAAAAATGTTACAGTCAGAGGAAAATTGTCATAATTAAGCTTAGAATCTTTATAATGCTATTTGTTTAAAGAAGGGCTTTTAAAATTTATTACTCAGTATAAAAATTGTGAATACATCTATTAATTACTATAAATAATTACAACAAATTTCAAAATTTTATAATACAACTAATCTTCATTCCATTTAATACACTTTGAAGTAATTTTACTGCATTTATCTGATTATTATTATTAAGATATTCCTAATTAAACTAGAAGATGACACAGCTTTCTCTAAATACTAACATATCTATCTTATCAGCAAATCGACTTGAAATAATCGATGTGTTTGTTATGCACCAAAAGCCAAGGGGAGCTAAGCAGTTACTTCTAAAAGGCCTCAGTTCCTTGCTTAAAGACAACTGGCCTTTTTGAACTGCACTAAAACATTTCATTAAAAAAATTAAATTTCATTCTTATAAAAATAATAATTCTATATGAAAAAATTAAAAGGTAGAAGTTTATAGTGACTTCCTTTTTAAAATAATTAGAAAATTCAAAATATGAATTTAAAAGTGTTTAAACAATAATGTATAAACAATAATATGAATCATGTTAATAACCTTCCCTAAATAAAATTTAAAAAATTTTTAATTTGCTAAACTAAATTAGCAAAATTCAAATTTGTATTACCATATAATTTATATTTCATTTTTCATAAAACAATGCTATACTTTTAATCCAATGTAAGAATAAAGAGCATTATGTACTCAGATTTTCAAATAGTATTACTTACCAGCATTTTTCTTTATGATGACAATATAAAATATTTTAACTACACTATTTTTACTTTATTCATAAAAGCACTTATGTTAAATTTTAGAATCCACAACACTATTTCAGTTTCATTTCATTGAAAAATTAACCTGAATCCAAGACACTAATTTTCAGTTTTGCTCTGATGAACCCTGCGATTAAGAAAGCGGACATGAAAATATATTTCTCTGACATATACACTTGAAGTAGATAAACGAAAGACCTTAGAATCACAGCAATGCTGAAATAATTTGGAACTCTGATACACCATATCTCTGAAAACACTTGTAAGGTAACACTTTGGAATTCTAAGTTAATGTTGGAAGTGAGGAACCTACGAACTGATAAGCGAATAATTGCTAGAGTTCGATGACAGGAAACAACAAGAGAGAAGGGTAAATAAGCCTTTATTATTTTGATAAGATTTAACAAAACTCTGCCTGGGGAGTGTACAAATAAAGTCCGCACTTTGGACTTGAACTTAAAAGACTAAGAATTAAACTAAAACTAAGATTAACTAACTAAGTATAGCCAAAGCTATCAAGGTTCAATGAGAGTTGGCCCCTTAACGTATTTTACTATGAAGCTTAGCAAGGGCCTGAGTACGGCCGAGCGTAAAAATAGGTTTGAGAGAGAGAGCGGCCAAAAAGGCAGACGCGCTTAGTTCAGAAACTCTGATTCTCTCTCCGTTTCAGTAAGTAACTTCGTGGTTTAAATACCGCTCCTTCTCATTAAATATTCAGCAAATTCCAAAACTATGTTCTGGCCGGAAGTAGTAAGTTGAAGTTAAGAATTTGACAGGAAAGGAACGTTAACTTAAAATTTAACTGTTAATAAAATTAACATAATCCTTACACACTTACCAATTCAATTTCAATCTAATTTAATATAACTATATAATATATAACTCTTAATGTAAACACATTGCTGGATTAATTTTGATATGGTATATACAAATGGAGGACAAAAAAATGCGAATACCTTTGAAAAAGTATGACGTGTTTCACACCTGCAGTACAGCCGTGCCACCTGCAAGAGAAGTCTGCCACTTAGTGAGCGTGAAGAGGTGTATCAGTCTCTCAACAGCAGTCACCTGCGTTGCACGCTTCGATCGAACTGTCTGTAAGAAGTTGAAATGTCAGACCTGTCAGAGTTCCAAAGAGGAATGATAGTTGGAGCGCGTTTAAGTGCAGCATCGGTTACAGAAACAGCAAACCTTGTGTGGGGTGTGCAAGGAGTACAGTACCAGCCATTATGATAGTGTACACAAAAGAGGGTAAGACGACATCTTCAAAGCACAACAGTGGCCGAAGGTCAAAGCTGGCTGATAGGGATAGTGCATAGTAGCCCGAAAGCACAAGCAATCATTATCTGAGATAACATCTGAAATAAACAGTCATCTCCTGTTTCAACAAAAACTGACAAAAGGGAACTTCATGCTGCGAACATTTATGGCAGAGTGGCAATTTGTAAATCCTTGGTGACAGCAACTAATGCTTTCAAGCAACGGCAATGGTGCAGAGATCACAAAGGCTGGCCCCCACAGCAGTGTCAACAAGTAATATGGTCAGATGAATCGTCATTCACCCTATTTCAGACGACGGGACACATTTATGTTTGGAGAATGCCTAAAGAAGCAGTTCATCCTGACTGCCTTTTGGCGACTGTGAAGCATGGGGGTGGCGCCATTACGGTATGAGGTTCGATATCTTGGCACGGTCTTGTGCCACTTGTTATTCTGCATGGGGGGATCACATCCAATCACTATCTAAGCATTCTAGGGGATCATGTCCATCCTTTTGTCCAGACTGTATTCCCTGGGAAGTGACCGCTTTCTCAAAATGATAACGCCCCTATTCACACTGCTATGTGTATTCAAGAATGGTTCGAAGAGCATGATAATGCAATTGGACTTCTCGCTTGGCCCCCTCAGTCTCCGGACTTGATTATTATTGAAAATATGGGCATATTTGGAGTCCAAACTTTATTCCCGATTTCCACCTCCATCCGGAATTTCAGAATTAGAGACTGCTGTGCAGGAGGAATGGCTTAATATTCCTTTAAATACTGTCCATGACCTTTATGCATCTATCCCACATCACATTCAATCTGTACTCCAGACAAAGGGTAATAACATTAGTTATCATATCAAAGCTTCAGACCTTGCCATTCACACACTCATTTGAATTTTGTAAACAAACTGCACTTTAAGACAGAGCTCATTCTGCACAGATGAACTTAACATTTAGGCAGGGATTTCCATGACAAATAATATCCTCATTAACTGAATTGTGATAATAATGTAGTTTGTTGCAGATAATTTGATATTAGATGAGTGCTTGACTAGGGAAGACACCAATTATTCTGCAGACGTGAGTGATCTGAAGTTAGAAGATAATTGAAATATTGATTATAAAGTAGAAGATGCCAGGAACTTTAGAAGAATTACAGAGTTACTTGATAATCTAAACATATCTTTATTACTTGTTGCTTACTCTGTGACTACATACAATCTCTACCCCACAATTTTGATTGTAGCGTATTATATTTTTAACAATGAATAGCAGCAGCCAAGAAATCCATCCTTCAGCTAGCAAGTATAGGCAGCCAAAGAAAAGGCATATTTAATTGCAATGGTATTTATCATAAATTTTTTGTCAATCTGATTAAGTAAAAACTATATGTAATACAGAAGGTTAAAATGACATGATGTGGAATTAGTTTTCAGATATGATGCAGTTTCGAAAAAATGACTATTTTTAGAATAGGAAGATGAAGTGCCCAAATTAAAAAGAGGAGTTAAGGTGCTATTGCTAATTTAAGCATAATTCAGAGTTACATATATACAGTTTACCAAGCCCCCCCCCATTATTTATAATGAAACATGGTGAAATAAAATATGATAATAGCAAATGTCTTTATCATATTTTATTTCACCATGTTTCATTATAAATAATTTCTGATATGCTGATGAGATATATTTAAAATCTTCCTAAATATTTCCGTAAACACCAAGATTAAAACATTTGCAAGAAAGAGCAAAAGGTAGCTGTTGAATATATTATTAAAATATATGTATTATGTATATATTATATATCTAATATGTAATCTTGAAAATCTGAAGCATAAAATATAAATTTGACTTTTTTATGATTTAACTGAAAGATCTGACTTTTAGGATTGTGAAAATAATAAATTAAAAAAAAAAAGAGAGAGAGAGAGAGAGAGAGAGACAGGAAAGCTGCAGATACTTTAAGGCATCTACAGCAGATAAAAATGTGAATTTCAAGAAAGAAAAATATGAAAGTTTAAAGAAATGGTTTAGCAAGCTTCACACTGTATAACAAAAATATATTCATGTTATCTGCAAATATGGTACAAAAAATATAGTACTACAAAGTTAATTTTATATTGTCTTTACTTGCCTATGAAGTAAGTGTAGGACTGTGTAATTTCTTTAGAAAGAAAAAAAAAAAAAAAAAAAAAAAAGAGGGGTTTTAAACAGCATTTACACAATCTGCTTTATACTGTCATTTATTGATGTATTTCAGAGACAGAGGATATACATTCTGTAACATAAAAAATGACACATCAAGATGGAGTTATCTGAATGAGAGTCGAATACCTGAATGGAGCTATCTGAAAATCAGTAGAGGTGGTGTACATGCACTTAAAATGAAATGCTAACAATCCCAGCAACCTAATGTTTAATTCAGAAAATATAGCTACAATAATAATAATAGAAATAATAATAATTTGGCCCACCTCTGGCCCTGATGTGAGCTGTTATCCGGCTGAACACTGACTCACACATTTGGCAGATGTCCTTCTGCAAGATTGCTTGCGATACAAGAAGCAATTGGCGAGTTAATTCCTGGTGATTCAGTGACGGTTGGAGACACTTTTTCATCACAGCCCAAATGTGCTCTATTGGAGAGAGGTCTAGCGATCATGCTGGCCAAGGAAGTGTTGGAGAAGCACAATGACAAGAAGTAGAAAGGCATGCTATGCGCAGCTGTGCATTATCCTGTTGAAATGCAAGTCAAGGGGTCCACAAAAAGAAAGCACAACAAATCATCCCTTAGCCTCTGTTTTATATGCCATCTGGATGCTCCAATGCCATCACTGAAGCTCCAGCTAGTAAGTAATTGACCACTGAAAGTTAATCATAGGCATATCCTTTCCTGTGGTGTGGCCATTCACGTAACTCCTTCTTGGTATGTCACTTTTTTGTTATAGCACGTATAATAAATAAATGCTGATCACAGATATCCACCCATATAAAAATGTAATTTTATTCTTTAAAACAAATACAGTAATTTTTGACTAAAACATTTTTCAAGAAACATAAAATGCTTAAATACTTACAATTATTCTAAAATTTAATTTGTCCTTATTACTATTTAAATTTCTGTCAATATGAAAAATTTCAATATTTGGAAATATTAATTAAATAAAAATGAGATCAATATAAAAGATAGTTATTTACACTTTCCTTATATTACTATAATTGATGGATTAAAAAAATCCATTAATGAAAAGAATTCCTTGAGGATTACTTTCCCTTTATGAAAACTGCACAAAGCGAAACTCATTTCCATTGACAAAATTTAATAACAATTAAGTTCTTAAAATAATATATGTGATTTAAATCATATACAGGCAAGAGGCAGTGCCTAATTTTTTTAAAAAGATTCAAAACATCTGGAATTTTTACAACCTCTTGATACATTATTTTTGTACTATTCAGTATATAACTTCTCTACAGTTTCAACCAAGAAAAATCAAGGATGCAAGACACATAACTATTAATAGATACTTCAGCCTATCATATTGATAAGAGAAAGCAATTTTTCTTCTCTCATATTAATATATTTTGTTTTATATAAGCTACTACTTTAAATCTCAATTATTAAATAATGAAGAATCTGTATTTACCGTAATTTCGCACGTATAGTCCGCACGCAAGATTTTATATAAAAAAAATTTCAAAAATCGTCAGATAGTCCGCACCACCGGATAGTCTGCGGATTATACGTCCGAAATTACGTTTTTTTAATACGGCAATATTCCCATGCTTTTTAAACACATCCTTTGTTTGCGCCAATTTCTCACCGCTTTCTCGTCCACTTCAAAATAACTGGGTAAAATCCTAGTATACGGTGCAGCCTTGGCGCGACTTTGAAAATTATCGCCAACACCAAAAATGATCCAAAGAACGTCTATATATATATACTATGCACTATATACTATGTGTGTATATACATAGTATATGTACTATATATGTAGTATATACTATGTTAAACTATATATAATTTTTTTAAATGACCCGTTAACTACTCATCGTATATGTCCCGTTTTTACTGCTCATGATAAAGTCGCCAAAAGTAGCCAAATCCTGTGTGCACCGAATACTAGGATTAAACCAATAACGGCCCGCTTCTCTATTTCCATCTTTTTCCCGGCGATGTTTCATCAACGTTATCGAAGATGAAAGACAAAATACTGTGCAACGTGCTATACTCGTCATAAGTGGTAATGAAATGGGACCTTCGACCCCACTCACTCGGTGTTGCCAAACTACCGAGTAAACGAATCACGCTTTTTTTTTTTTTGTACTTCAGGTATTTGCTACTATGGCTCCTAAAAACCGAGCTGATGCATCAATTACTTTTCCCCCTCCCGGCAGTTGCACTAAAGCAGTGCGAAGGATACTGGGATACAAGACTCTGGTTGCGCTAAGTGAGTGTTCATACAAGACTTTCTTTGGCTCATATCCCGGCATCGCTTGATGCGCCAGCCTGGATTTTAGGAGCTCTACTTGCTACTACTCATTCGTTCTGCACTATGCTCTATGGTTTACTATCGATACGATACATACGAATGTTTTCTTGGAATCTCGCGCTTTTTTTTATATTTGATCATCGGCAGTTCACGACAGCGTGTTTTTTAAATTTCAACGATTTTAACCGTGAACAACCAGCATATTATCCGCACTGGTGGATAGTCTGCAGCTTCAAAAATTCGCATTTTAAACACAGATAGTCCGCGGACTATACGCGTGAAATTACGGTATTTATGTTCTTCACACTGTGTAAAAATGGGCATCTAAGGCCAACAAATTTTGAACCCACATAGTCTTCCACATGAATATGTGCATCTTGAAGAACACAAGAATTATTTGAACTTCTAATCTTTTTTACTACTTATTTCATATTTTGTGTGAAATTAATGATACTCTGATTAACAAATTCAATGATTTAAAAGCAATGCATAGCCACTGAGGAAAGCACAAGATATTTAAGTTTGAAATTTAATCAGAAAACTCATAGATATACAAGAAGTGAATATTAAAGAAGTGTGTTGCCACTCAGCCAAATACCATGTAGTTGTCTGTTAAATTAAATTAACAAACTCAGCAATTTAAAAGAAATGCACTGCCACTGCCCGAAATAAAACACATTCTGCTATTGGTCAGCAAACATAAGATATTCAATTTTCTTTCAAATTTATTCCATTACTTAATAACAAACTGATTTAAACAATAAAACCGGCTCATTTCAGTCATTAGTAACTCTAGCTGGCAATATTAGCTGGATTCATTAAAATCATGACATACATTTTCCTTTTTTTGTAATAACTATTTAAGGTGGTTGATGACACAAATAGTAAATAATAACGGTAAATACCATAAAAGATCAATAACATCAATTACCTTTAGCATAGCTTCCTGATCTTCACTATACTCTACTTGGGCTGTTGCTAAATTAATCATCCCTCGTTCAACCAAATCTTTTTCATTCTTGTAAATGAAAACATAAGGCCTCCGAACAACCTACAATTAAATCACAATAAAATTCACATGTAAAAACATACATTACTAACTGCTTAAAACACAAATTTTCTCTAAAAATACTACATAAATTAAAACTTATTACATTAAACTTAAATAACTGTTTAATAGTGCAAATTAGAGATATTCCACTGTACCTTGCACATGGCAATAATAAATACTTTTCACACAAAATGTTATAAATAAATAACAGATACTACAAATTAAACATTACAAACAGGCAAAATAAAGACAATGAGTTCCACCATTTTTCAAGTTTAGTGTTGCATTAATATTACTAAAAGTTTCCTAAGTTTTTGGAATGGTACCACAATAATGAATCAGTAAGTGAGGGAAAATACTTAAGTTTCAAAATACAAAATGAGTTTATAGCTATATTAAACACAAAAAGCAACACAGACTATTCACATAGATTTATTTTTCTTAACATGTTAGGCAATTTTTGATTTTCAGATGACTTATTAAATCACAGTGTGAGTAGTAAGTTTTTTTCATTTCTGAGAAAATATATTTATTCTATTTTTACAAATAAATTAAAATTTTATGAAACACTTACAACCCAGTGTTTTACCCATCCTTTGGTCTTATCATCAAGGCAATTGAGATAACCTTTTCGTGACACCACCGGGCTAACTCTTATCTCTTCCACTTCAGCAACATAGAGGAAACGACCAGAGTTACGATGGGAAGGTGGAACAGAGGAGGAGGATCTGGAAGCTATGGAAGTGGGAATTATGTGACTACGCTCATCTTCACTTGCCCCATTGCATTTATCATTGGGTAAAGTTCTAAGAAAAGAGCTAAAAACCCAAAGAAATTGAATAAACTTGCGATTCACAGTAATTTTTTATACAGTAAAAATCCATATATACTCAGTACAATAATGCTTAATAAATTAAAATATAACAAAAACAACAAATATGGTAAAAATAACTCACTCTTGAGAAGATGAAGATGCAATACTTGAATGAATACTTGAAGATCTAGATATTACATCAACATCTTCAGTTGGAGTAAGCTCATCCTGTAACATGAACAGTAAAATAACGCAAAGATGTAGTAACTTTATAATAGAATTTACTGGTGCAAACCGACAGATATAATACTGCTATATGAGCAAAAATTATTAGAATAACAAATCAAAGCAAATATAAAGAGAAAAAAGCATCATTAATTTATAAAATATTATGCACGTATTATAAAGTACAAAGATATATGAAATGAGTTTTTTACATTAATGCACTTTACAAATAATATAAAGATGAAATACACCGAAGAGCCATTACACTACGATCATCCTCCATCTATAACAATGGGCCTACCCAGGAACAAAACCACTGCGTGTGCACAGCTGATGATGGAGTATATAAAGTGATTATGCATTGTCTTTCCAAATAATAGCGTTATTAGTGACATAATGGGAAAAGCAGCTGATTTATCAGACTTTGATAAAGGTCAAATCGTTATGGCTCAGCGACTGGGATCATCAGTATCAGAAACAACGCGAGTCTAATTAACTGTTCACGCGTAGTTGTTGTGAGCATATATTGAAACGCTGCTATATTGAACATATAGCTGTGTCCATACAGCACCATCCATCCACACAGCGATATGTTTCAACCAGCTACAACAGTGGCAACCCAGACAGTGTTTACCAACACACTGTGCAGCATACATTTCTGCGTAGGCGCCTATGCAGCTTGAGGCCGAAGCATGTCCTAGCACTAACAGCACGTCATCATTAGCTGTGTCTGCAATGAGCCAAGAAACATCGGAACTGGACATTAGAAGAATAGAAGAAAGCTGCATAGTCCGATGAATCCCGCTTTCTGGTCCATCACATCAACAGGCATGTGGTAATATGCCGATTTCCAAATGAAACCCTGGATCTGGTTGGACGGATACGGTTGGATGGAGACAAGCTGGTAGTGGGGGGTATTATGGTGTGGGTAATTTTTTCATGGATCACATTTAGACCTATAATTCCCACAGAACAATCCCTGACGTCTGTGCACTGTGTGAACGTTGTTTCAGACTGGGTTCACCCATTCATGACAACAGTATTTCTGGCGGGGGATGGTGTTTACCAACAGATAATGCACCATGTAATAAGGGTCAAATTGTCAAGGAGCGGCTCGAGGAACATTCCAGTGACTTTCAAGTCATGTATTGTCCTCCAAATTCACCTGACATTAATCCAATTTGTGGTCCTATTTGGAAAACCAAATTTGTGCTGCCACGTTACCCTCTCGCAATGTTTGCAGAACCAGATACCTCAGACTACCTACATGTTATTAACAGGGTGGTCATAATGTAATGGTGCATACCTTCTAAAATGGTTTCTCATACATAAAACAGAATTCAAAGCAGAGGGTTGTAAAATTTAATTTCAACAAATCCAGCTACAATTTAAATTTACAAAAGAAAAATTGTAAAAGTTGGTCACTTTATTGCTGAGGGGAAGCAGATATAAATTAGAAAAGGTGTTTAAAAATATAAAGAGCATCTTTTGACAACAAGAAAAAAATTATGATTTAGTATAAAAATCAGAAATTTTCTTAGCGAAAAGTGCACTTAGACACAAGCAAAACAATATACAACAAATATTAAATCAGACAATATTGAATTTATTACGTTAAAAAATTGTGCACAGAGAATAATTTCCACAAACTGGTAAACAAAAAGGAAAAGCTTTATTCAATTCTGAGAGAGTTTAAAATCATAAATTATATTGACAAAAAATGGAAATAATCTGATGTTACAAACACTCTGAAAAACATAATAAAAGAAACCCAAATAAAGTTCTTATATTCATACATATTTTCTTGATAGATATATTGGCTATTAATAATTTATTTCAGAAAATCGAAAACAAATTAAACAATTGCAATAAAGTAAGAACTCTGAAAACATATTTATTATGGAAAATATTAAGTTTGGATTAATTTATTGAATGGCACCTTCTATATCAAAATTTATTACACTGCAGCTTGTATTTATTGGGCATTATAAGTTCTTAAAGTTTAGGTTACTATATATTGCACAATATATGTTGATAAAATAAAAGTAAATATTTCAGTAAAAAACTAAGTTCCTATTTCAATGTTTCTAACATTTTTTCATACATTTTAATAATTTCCTTTAAGACAAATAAAAATTAGAAATTAAAACAGCACACACAAAAATTTAAAAACAGACAGTTAATTTTTATAGTAGTACTAACATGGCAAAAGAATATCATTATTAATGACAGGATGGTGCCCAAAATGTTATGTCATTCAATCACCACATAAAATTTTATTACTATTAATTGTATATTAAAAACATTCATTTGGGTGCTGTTTATTCATGGATAATCTGGTAGAGTCAGGAGCAGTCAGTATCAGATTTCAATTTGTTGAAAGACAGCAGTTTTCAAGAAAATGGATAGTGGCTGATTGAGTGCCAAATAGAAGGTTAAAGCTTCAACGCCTTTGTCGGGAATCAAACCGCAGACCTCTGGAATATGTGCCCAGTGTGCAGACTATCACACCACAAAGGCATGCTAGGAAGGAGGACGAAATACTTTATATACTTCCCCTTTTAAAGGGCGACTGAGGTTTTTTAGTTGATCCAGTCGCCAAAGCCAGATGGTAGAAAATCATCATCTACCACTATTTTTAGTTCGGGTGACACTGTAGAGACATTAGGTATTTTTTTGGAAGCAGGAAAGATGAAAAATTAGCAATGCCCTCACCGGTATTCGAACCACGGGCCTCTGGAATACGTGCCCAGCGTGCAGACCACCACACCACAAAAGCATGCTAGGAAGGCGGAAAAATACCTTATAAGTTTTTTAAGGAAATGCAAAGTTTGGTGGCAAAACAAAGATGTTTTTATGCACATTTTGTTACAAGATGGGCTTCTTGTACACAGACTACACAGAGATATTGTCAGCAATTAGCAGCCACTGGCTTTGTGTTGGAGAAAAATCTACGGCTCCCATTAAATGTCCACATACTTAAAAATGGCAGCAGGCCTCCATTTACATGCTCATAGGTTCATGCAAGATGGAGCCCACCTAAACACGGCAAATATTATTCTTGATTTCCTGTATGAAATGTTTAATGTGTATATATCACATCGTTTTCTTGAAAGTTACAAAGGTGGAGATACTGATCCTTGCACAGTCCATGCAAGGGTCACTAGAATTAATTCATAAGATTTCTTTTATTTTGAAAGATACCGTATTTGCAAGGAAGCTTGCAAATGTAGCATAACTCAAGACTCTTATTGTGCAGTTGTGCCATACAGTTTTAAAAGATGTGTGCCAGAATGTTCTAATAAATGCAAAGATTTGCAAGAGGTTGTGAAACAAAATGGTGGACACATTGAACACACTCTACACGAAACTCATTTTCCATGCCCAAGCAGGTTAACTATGAATTCCTTCTGTAATATTTTGATGATAAATAAATATAAACAAAGGGTGTAGCATCTCATGCATCATCCTGTATATAGATGAAAATAATGTACCAAAGATTTTCTGCAAGTTATACATGCATATAAGTTTTCAAGTTTAGTTTACCTCAGTTATTTTTACTATAAAAATCAGTTAACATAAAAGAATTCATATTTCGTTATTTCTTTGAATAGTTTTCAATACTGAGTTAAAGTTTACACATCATGTAATGGTAATCTACTAAAATTTTGACCATTTCAAACAAAATATGGTAAAAGTTTTTGTGTGCAGAGCTGTGGTTATGCAGAGTTAAATGTATCCATGCAAAAGATCAAGAACTACTAATATCATAAAAACCTATGATATATCAAATTATCTTTCAAACACTTCTTATAGAACAAAACCTGAAACTTACCTTTGCATATGGTGTAGGGGATGGTTTTGATGGAATGTGACTATTAATAAGAGCAATGCATTTTGAAGCAAGTTCTCTTTCCCTTTCTGTCATTTCCCAAGGAGCATAGACTGATTCATCTACTATTAAACGGTTAGCTGTAGTTGGCGAAGTAGGAGAAAGAACCAACTGTCCAGGTGGAAAGGTACCTTCACTTGATGCTTTGGCAACAAGATTACATGCATCTTTTTCCATTTTACTGATATCTGGTGTGTGACCAAACATATGATCAATTCCTCTCTTTTCACGTAAAAGCAGCAGGTGGCGCACTTTTTCAACCTGATAAAAAAAAAAAAAAAAAAAAAGGGTGAAGATTTATAACTACTTTGAAATTTACTTCATGTATACATGACTAGACATTTTAAATTATTTTATAAATTATTTCCTATTTCTTCACAAATGATTGATTAATTGCTTGTTATAGCTTTTATTGAAACAGCTCGATATAGCTTTACTGAATTGCATAACTATTGAATTAATTGCTTAATATAGCTTTTATTGAATCTTATTAAAATGCATTAAGATAAATTAAGTATGCATTTATTATATGAGTTCAAAAGAAATAATTTTTATAGTTTTTTTTTTTTTTTAATTTGATTTCTAAAGCTGGCATTTCATTCATGAATTGAAAAACATGAAAAGAGGCTTTATTAGGCACAATTTTAAGTTGCGATAAATAATTTATTATGCACAGAATAAATAAAAATTTTTGTTTTCATTGCAGATGGAAATGCAAATTAACAAAATACTTTTGAGTTCTAGAGTTTTAAGGATATTAATTAAAAAAATTAGTATTTCTCCCTTCATAGCGTTAAGTTAAATACAAAATTCACAAAATTCTTTTAATAATAATATTAAAAAAATTGAAAGAAACCGAAACAGACAGAAATAAATGCCACTAAATCTTAAAATATTATGCTGCTACCTAATTTGCTGTGTTGAAAAGTTCAATAAAAATACAATTTAGAAATTTAAATACAAATTTCTTCAAAATATTATTTCAGTTTATGAATATAAAATTATACTTAACAAAATCCCACACATTGTACACATTGTCAGCAAAACTTAATGCATTTTATAAGCAAGATTTCATATACCATCAATTAATGATTTGAAAATTATTAATGCCTTTAAGCCCTTAACTGCCACTGGCGCATATATATGCCTTCCTCAGCCAATGTGTTAAATACCACGAGCTTATATATATGCCGTTCTGAAATACTATGATTTGCTTTGTCCTGAAACCAATAAAATTATTCGCAATGTTTTGGAATGCAAGACCACAATGACCTTGACAGAGTACGTGAAGAAGGATACTATTTCAGACATGGAGGTAGGAAGTAAGATGGAGTCGCCCTAAACAAGTTTCTCCTGTACCCTGCTCTGAAGCACCAGCGATCCCTACGTGGTGGCCAAAACACTGGGTCATTTACCATTGAGTTCTATGGGATTTGACGCGTTCGGATGTAAATATTTTGTAATTACGTCGTAAATATACATATAATTGTATATATTTTCTTTTTCTACAACACTTCAGAGTCCTAAGTATGTGAAAACAACATATTTTTAAACAACATTTCATTCTGAACGGAATTAAATGCTATACTTTTCACAGGACAGTTTTCTCAGAATGGTTCAATTTGAATGAAATATTTTCACAAGTTTTCGTTAATTACATTAGAAAAAAAAAATTAAGGTAATTCGATTTTATTCGGTTAAGGTACAAAAATTAAGATCAAAGTTTATTGTATTATTAATATTAAAATTATGCATTATTTCTTTTCTATTTATAGAGCTTCTTACTAAAATACTTTCTTAAATATGACATTTTTTGGCTTCTGAGGCATCTTTTAAATCGAAAAAAATAAAAAAAAAGTCAATTTATAATTAATGCTCTATTCGGTTCAGTATAAATTAGAGAATTATTAGGAATTAGTGAAATACTTTAAATAAGTATTTCGTTAATTTCTAATAATTAAATAGGTATTAAATAGTACTTGACTTTCTCTGAACATTTCTGAAAGGGAATAAAATAAGTTTTTTTTTTAAAGTATTATTTAAAACTTGTAACTGAGTTATTATAAAATGTAAGGGGAATAATTCTTTTAATTATAATTATCAGATTTTTTTTTTTTTTACTCTTCATTTCAACAATACATATTCCAAAACTCTTTATTACATTCTTAAGTGCGCATCTCATAGCATTTGCTTTACAATACCTTTTTAACAGATTGCTTTCCAATACGAACAATTCTTGCTTAAATAGTTTTATAACGTATTTGTCAACAGGATTTCGATTTATGTTTACAATTCAATATTAAAGTTGTTATATATTTAGATAACATTTATAATCATTATAAATTAGAAACATTTAATAATTAGATTTCTTCACAGCACTTTCACAGTTGTTTATAAATGAATAAATTCTTCATTTTAAATACATTTATAAATAATTTAATGAATATTTAAGTATTTTGTCAAAGGCAGGCTTTTTGCAAGCACATGCATAAATATCCATACATATTTCCTATTTTTCATTTCCGGCATGTGCAAATCTTTAATTTCTGTGCATTCACTATATTTTTCGTGTAAAGTAATTTACACTAATTTAGCATAAACCCAAAAGTTTTACATAAAAAATATATATGAATATAATTTGAATGAAAATTATAAGTATTATTTTTAATACCCACTCAAAGGTCAGTTTTTCTTCAAAATTCCTCCACGATGGCATCTCTCTCTTTAAGCAGATAGCCCTTGCATGCGTTACTCTATTTAATAAAAACTTAATCTGACCTATGTGCCTAATTACAAATTTTATATTTATAAAACGTGTAAGCCCAAAGTTATTATTTTTCAGATCTATAAAATTAAAACAATGGGTTTAAAATGAGCAGCAGTAAAGCCTCTCTTCTAAAAAAATTTTAAAAGGTACATGTTACAATAATATATGGATGTGAAAAAAATTTGTTTTGTTTAAAAAATTTTGACGTTTGGAAAATAAAATAAAAGTAGCGAATACTCTATCAAGGGTATCGAAAGACGTATACAATTTTAAATGTACTGTAAGGTATTTTTCATTCTTTAAGCATAACATTTTTCTTAAAATGTATATTTTTGTAGTGCAACAGCTTATAATTTTATAAAACAAATTCATAATCAAAATCGCGCTGTTGTTAGTTATCGAAAAATAACCAAGATGTGATTTTTGCGTAAATGTCACTAAACTATACAAATTGCTATTATCCATCACACTATGAATGTTTCTTTCATGCGAAAGTGTCCCTTTTTCGACTTGAATGGAACTGTCGTGTGTCAAAATACTATCAGTATCTTGTCAAGCGAGCTTCTGAATGTAAACAAAGAACACCCCATCTGGTCACCCAAGCTTCAAAGCAATGCTTCACTTTTAGCGTGGGTTGGCCCCTCCTCCCTTTCCTACCTCCATGATTTCAGAGAAGGGAGGAGGAACTGGAGAGGGTTATCGGGGTCAAGGCACGGGAGGGTGACCTCTTACGTGACTATGAACTCAAGTCTTCTACTGCTTATTGTAGATCTCTCACTGCTCCTATTGGTTTCAAATTTATTTTATTTTATTTATTTTAACTTCTAGTTTACTGGAAAAATATGTTTTTTATGTCTCTGCAATTGTAATTTTGTAAATAGCAAATTTTTCATGATTTTCGCATACACGTCTCAACAGCCAATCAGAAGACCTCTACTAAGATATCTTTGACTGCTTCTGCTGGACTCCCTGCGTAATTTTACTTTGTAAATACATATTTTATTTTTGTATATAGTCTTTCTAATTGTGAGAAAAATGCACTTTGATGTGTTTATGCACTGAACATTTGTAAAAATGCACACTGTTCCTGAAACTTGGACCAGCATCTCTCCAGCCTACCTCACGTGACAAAGTAGTCACACCCTCTTTCACTTTGCATCCTGTCCTCCGGACACACTCATGCATTCGCCATACCTGCAGTGTACTTATTAATTCATGACAGCCAGTATACAGCTTGCTATCTGCAAGCTACACACGGCAATAGTGGGAAAAGGAAACTGGAGAAGGGGATGTTTCTGAAATGGTGAAAGTAATGACTGAGGGATTATTTGCTCGTGTTTGTGTTTGAGTAAATCATACTTTTTTTTTTTTTAAATACTGTGTCTTCCACTTCCGTTTACTGTTTCTAGTAGGTACATTTTTTACGAATATGTCTGACAGTGATGACTAATGACTGCACGGTTATTGCTCCTGTTTCTGTTTGAGTAAATCATATTTTTGTTTTAATTCTGTGTCTTCCGTTTTCGTTTACTGTTTGTAGTGAGTGCTTTTTTTATGAATATAACAGTGAAATAGATGTTTACTTTCCATCAATTTCAGGATCAGACACCTCAGAATATGATATTATGTCAGATGAAGAGGATTGCGACTATTCTCTGAAAGATGCTTGACATTGGATAAGACTTGATATAAAAAAACTTGTCTATGGTATCCAACCAATTCAGAAGAAATATATGTTTCTTGAAATATACTGATTTTACAAGGTATAACACTGAAACCTGATATTGTACTTTACTGTTCTAAAAATAAATTGATCGAAAATCCAATTTTTGGGTTTTTAATATATAACATATTTAAAAATTTTTAACCATCAGAGATTCAAAAAATTAAAAACCTATTTTAAAATTAAAAATTTACATGAAATCATCTTACTTTATATATAATTTGTATTAATGAGTTACATTTGACAAAGTAATGTAGTAGTTGAATTAATTATAGAAATCTAAATAATATTAAAATTAAAAATTCAATTCATTAAAAAAATTACAATGTTCAGTTTTACATAAATGACTTATGAAATTAAAATGAAATATTTAATTAATTTCATATAAATGAAAAAAATTATTTAATTTATTACCATTTAAAGCGTTTCCGATCATAAAATGTCAGCAGACACAAATTTAGTGTGTACAATAACATGAAACAATTTAAATATCAGACGAAATGTTTTCTTACATCTTCTAATCTAGTCATTTTTTCTAATTCCCACTGGTGATCAAAAATTAGAGAATCTCCACGAGGTCTCCAACCATGCAAGTTTTCTTCTCCTCTCACATAAGTAGATGAAGTATCTAAGACTCGTCTCTGGCGCCTCTGAACACCTTAAATAGGGAAAAAATCATAATATATATTATAAAAATATTTTTTAAAAATCTATCAAGCAAAATTATATGAGATGAAATCTGAAGTAAATATTAAGCTTATTTTAGATTACATGCACACCACCACCACAACAACAAAAATCTGAAAGATTTCAGATTTTATATTATGCCCCAAAGAGGAATTCTTTTCATTTATACTTACATACAGATTCTGAGAGAATTTGGGCTAAAATATTTTAAAACAATGTATCTTTAGAATTTATTCCTATCACCACCCATCTAGAAATTAATTAGTATATATATTTATGTAATATTTTTAGTACAGAGACACCAGTCGAACTTTTAACAGCTTTTGATGGTTGAGTGGAAAGATGACGCTGACAGAAAGAAATTTGAAGAAGTCACAATCTTTATTTTCACACATAATAATAACACATAATACATATAAAATCATCTTAGTAGACATTTTTCCAATCCTAGAGAAATACAATTATTTCTTTGTACACTGTTTTTTTAAAAGACATAAGGCATTTTAAGGTAAAGCAGAGTGGTGTTGGCAGAGCAGAAGTTAAGGAAAGGAAGATGACGTAGTTATGCAGAAAGTACTCATTCTGTTGACTGGTTAAGCTGTTACTGGTTAATTTTCATTACCTTTCTTAAGCAACATTATATAACACGGATAGATCTCAAATTTGTGAGAACAGATGAATTTAGAGGAAGAACATAAAATCTAGAATTGTTAATTTTGAGGTCGTCAATTATTTCTTAACGCAGCTATCGTATTTTGCTATATCTTACACATATATATATAGCATATTAGTTTAATACAATTAGGGTACATTAATTTCAGAACATAACGTGTATGTTAATATATATATAAATATTATTCCTAACACAAAACAGATATTAAAATGATATTCACTAGGTGCAATATTTTGCAAGATAACAGGAATTACAGAGCATAAAAAGGATAGACTAAGAATTCCATAAATTCCAGCATAAAAGTAGTCTTAAAATAATTGAAGCAAATTAAATCATCACTAGACTATATTGCAGCAGAGAAATCTCTTTTAATTTCCCATACACTTGAATGGTATTTTTAGAAGTCTTTTTTTTTTTTTTTTTTTTTTTAATTTTCACTGTGAATAAGTAAGCACATGCTTGGAAACTGTACTGATTATTATACACTCATGTGCAAAATTAGAGAATTTGCAAACTGTGTCTATTTTACAATAACTAAAGAAACAAAGGCACTAATAATACTGTCAATTAATTATCCAAATATTCAGAGTTGAATACATAATCATACATGTACATGTCTGCAGAGCTGTGGTTACGGAGAGGATATAAGTCCTAGAGGTTTTTTTTTTTTTGCAATTTGTGTGCTCGTACTCCTTCATGACATCCGCACGGTTGTCACAAGAGTTGGGAAAATTTTATAAGGTATCAGGTAAAACGAGTAGGGACGAAGATATTTATGACTGACAAATGCTGAGATACCAACAGAGCTGTTGCAAAGGTAACTGGAATGCAATATCTGCAGCAGCATCCACTCGGAATATGATGGAAGTTCAATCTTTCTCTTGCAGTATGAGGAGGGGGATAGTGGGACAGGCTTGTGTTAATGGTGAAAGAAATTTTAAGATGAGTTTTGAGCCTGACCTACTTGAACTATGAAGAGCTGAATACAGTCTTATGCAGCTGTGAGCAGGTGATTAATTCATGATCTGTTCTACATATCAGAAGATAATACAGATCTATCACCACCGTGATGTTCCTGCCTGCCATCATTAGAAGACTCGGATATTAAAACTTTGGACTTCAAAGAACTGAGCTCAAGAGCTAGATTTAGACAAAGAATGGCAGCTGACCTACGGAACAGATTTCATAATGAATACACAAGGGCAATTAAAGGAACAGGTTTTAAAGAAGTACATAGTCAAATAGTTACATGTCAGCAACATCATTCTCATAGAATATATAAATAAATGACATATTCATTGGCCACTGTAGAAAATAATAGAACTTTTGCCTGGTCAAGACAAAGCTGTTTGTTTGGCTAAAGTGAAAATACAGAATGGTATTTTCTTTCGACTAATAGCCAGACTATTTTCTCTCAAGATAATAACAACATTCTACCACCAAAGAGCACCCTTTTAGGTGCACATTCATAACCATCTGCAGTGAACACCATTCCAAAGTTGAAGAAGTTGCTGATCAGGAAAGTCAAACCCAGAACTTGCCTCTTCTTCTTCAGAGACCATATAATGGGCACTCACAGTCTTCAAACTTTTGTTCCAGGCTATTCTACTCTTGGCCTTAGTCTTCCTATTAATGACTTTTAAGTTAGACAAATCTTTCTCGAGACAGTATAGACACCTGAGTTTTAGACTCTCTCTTTTTCTAGTGTCTACTGATTTGTACACAAGTATTTTTTGGTAGTTCTATTTTCAGCATTCTGATTAGGTGACCAGCCCATGTTAATCTCTGGGTGCTGATAAAATTTATAATGTCTGGATAACAATACATCCTGTAGATTTCTGCACTGGTTCTTCTTTTCCAGATGCAATCTGTTTGAATACATCCAACAATGCTTCTTAAAATCTTTTTCTCAAAGACTGCAAGTACTTCTTTATCCTCTTCAGTCAATATCCAGCTCTATATGTCAAAACAGGTCTAATTAAACACATGCAAACTGTCGTTTAGTTGTTCTTGCAAAAAGGTTTGATTTCAGACATTTCTTTAACCAAGAAGCATCGGTTAGCAACTGTTACAAATTTCAGAAGAGATATTGTTCTCTATATTAATTATTGAGCCTAGCTATGTGAACCACTCAATTTCAAATCTATATTTAACTATTTCTAAGACAGAATGATTAAATTTTGATTTAGCATATGGCTTATATTTAGTTTTTGTTTGGCTGATGCTAAGATGGATTTTAGCTGCTTCAGCCAACAATGAGAGAAACGCTCATTTAAGTGCTTCCTAAGTTCTAGCAATGTTGTCAATATTGTCCACAAATGCAAAGACTTGAACTTATTTGTTAGAAATATTTCTCCTTGCACTTATTTTGAGTCATTAAAGACTTTTTGAAAAGCACTTATTTTTAAGTCATTAAAGACTTTTTGAAGAGCCATATTTAAAAGGAGCCAAGCCAAAGCATCATCTTGTCACCTTGTTAACCCTTTCTAAAATGAACAGGTTCTGAAAAATTATTCTGTATCTTATCTATTAACTTGGTCTGTGTTAAGGTAATGGGAACAAGTTTAACAAGCTGTTTAATTTCATGACAGAATCAATATGTTTTTTTTTTTTTTTTTTCCTGTTTATTGAATCATAAGCAATTTTAAAATCTATGAATAAATAATGTCAAGTTCAAATTCTCTGGTGTTTTCCATTATTTGTCTCTGAAGATTTGCTCACTAGTGGACCCATCTTTATGGAAGCCACACTAATAGTCAGTAATTATATTATTTGTATAAAGAGCTAATTTGTTGTGAAGAATATTAGAAAATAGTTCATAAAATGTGATGAGTAAACTAATACCTCGATAATTTGAGCATTTCTATGAACAAGACAGATGGTACTAAGTCTCCATTCTTTTGGTATCATTCCCTTGCTTATTATAAATTCTATTAAATGGTGTTTTCATTATAGTGTCTGGTCCTTCATTTTTAATAAATTCAGATGGTACTGAATCAGGCCTGAAGATCTGTAGTTTGAACCAGAAACAGCGCAATAATAAATTCTGATATTGATAATATCTGATCCATATCTAGAATCAATAAGTATATGTCAATCGGGTTTTGCATCTCCCTATCAGAGGATTGCCAAGTAACTTAGTGTATTTTTTTTATGGCAAAAAAATGCACTGGATATTGCCATACCATTCTGGTAGCAAAGTAGATCAATTTCTGTCCATTTTTATTTAAGGCCTCATGTAGACTATTCATTCCATTAGTTGGTAAGAATTTTTTTGCATTCAAGTTACCCATTATAATCTTAATGTCATGCTTGGGAAAAATTCTATAAATTGTCCACTGCTCCTCATAGAATTGTTCTTTTTCTTCTGCATCCTTATTCTCTGTGACAGCATGTACAATTATTTATCAAGTTGTAGTAAAAGAATCTGCTTCTCATTAGAAGCTTATAAATTCAGGAAGATCTTGCCACAAAGTCAATTCTCAGATGTCTGATTCTCTTGCTTACAAAAATCCCATTCCTAAAATATATTTCCTTTTTTCACAGCTCTAATGCTCTGAATGATTCTTTCAATTATATCCTCATCAAGCCATGTTCTCTCCTGTACGCAAATATGTTCAGATAGTATTTATAAAACTGCTCAATCAATAATTATAGTCCTTTACTAAAGTGTGAACATTCCATGTACCAACTTGCATAGTCTATAAAATCCTTTTCAGGTTGTTTCCTGTAAGACAGCCAAAAATTTTCTTCTTTACAAGTAGCAAAAATATATTTTTTTTACATGAAGAGGTCATCAGCCTCTTGCCTAACCCCAAAACTGGAGGATTAGGTTTCCAGTAATCTCTGGAGGGGAATTCAGTTATATGCCTAGACACTGAATAGCTTAAGTACCCTCGGAATGCCATTTCCCATACCCCTTACAAGTGAAAGGCATTTGAGGGGAGAACTTGCAACCATTGTGAGCATAGTTGGAAGAATTATCAAGCTCCTTCAGCTGTTTCAGATCTAAAGATTGAACTCCTCAAGATTTTTGAACCTGACTGATGGGAGGATGTGACAGCATGACAGCAGTTAGTGACTTTACCCTCTGTGCCATCTAACAAGTTATAATCAGTGCTGCTAGAACTGTGAATAAGTAAGCACACGCCTGGAAGCTGCAATGGCTATAATAGATGTGATTAAACTATAAGCCCTGCAAAATACTGAAAATTTGTGCATTAAAATAGAATTTACTTAATGAGTCATTATTTCAAAATGACATGCCCATCAATTTTGGTTTGGAATACTTAGTAGTGCTTTTAGAATGATAACAATCATTCTAAAAGCACAAGTCACTTAAATCTTGAGTAAATTTGGACAAAGTGATAAAAAAAAAAAAAAAAAAAAGGCGGCTAAAAGTGCTTTTCTTTTTTTTTTTTTTAAGAACACTTTAAGAATTGTTTCTTCATACTACGATAATGCCACTCTACTATAACCACAATGCGTTTTACCCAATGCAACTAAAGCATACACTTTGCAGCTCAGAGTTTGCATTGCATGCATAACGGCCTAACTTTAGCAAAGCAGTCTAAATACTTGTAATATGGAGATACTCAGTATTTTTATGTCTAGAAAAAATATTCACAATTTTTAAGTTGATTAGACAGAGATTAAGATTCGGGACAGACAGAGTAACCATACCATTCAATAATAATTTACTATACAGTGGACTCTCGATTATCACGGTGCGGATTATCTGGTTTGCGTGCACAGCTGTGCCATGCAAATTTGAGAATGGAGAAAAGATTTTTTTGTAATGTAGAAATTGGAGACTTATCTAATTGTGAAGAAGTTGAGGTTATTGCCATAGCATAAATATATATATATATATATATGTTGTATGATCTTAAATTCATTTAGTATGAAATCGAGTTATTCTACTACTTGCGCAATTGCTGCAAAGTAAGTTCATAATAATTTATTTACTGAAGAAATATTGATTATATTATCTCCCAAGATTAATTTTAGTAGAATTATCTTAAAAGAGTTAATCCATAGTTACTAAGTTCAATTGTGAAAATTGTTTTAAAGTAACTTGAATGTAAATTGTTAAAAATGTTTAACGGGGACTTGAATTATATCATGAATAACAAAATTTCAATTGTAAAAAGAAATAAATTAAAAGCAAGTAATCATTGCCATTGATCGGAAACTAGTTGACTTTTCAAGGGGAACAAACCAACTCCCATTCAATGAACAATAATTAAGTGTTTTGTCCTTTACTCAAGTAACAAGGCGATGCCAAACCGGCAATTCAAGTTAGGCCAAATATTTCCGTGAATTGAAGGGATCAAAAACCAATCCAGAGCACCAAAGAACTCATTCTGATTAAGCATTTTCGCTAATTCAATTTTGAGTGAAAAGCAATTTCTGCTGTAAAATTGATAAATTACTCAAGTAATTGTCCCCCGACACCCTCGTGTTTATGCATTTTAATTCAAAACTATTTGTAGAAATTAAACATTTGAAATTGGCATTATGCAAAAGAACTCAAAGTAATTGAAATAAACATTATAAAATTACAAAATATAAGAAATATAATGCAATCTTTGCAAAAACAAATACAAAAATAAAAATAAAAATTGAAATTTAAAATTTATAATAAGAAAAGGGAATGTACATGAAGATATAAAAGGCCGGAAAAAGCATTAATTAACTTACGTTCTTTCTAGTGGGAAGTGAGCAAAGTGTTGTCTTTACATCTTACTCAGAAGGGTTGTGTTTCCGAAATTCTTTAACGGCAGCGGGAGATTTTAATTATATTAGTCAGTGAGACTTGTGTGAAGTAATTTATGGGAGAGGGAGTGACTAGGAATGCTTGAGGAACGTATGCTTAATGCTTTTTCTGGCCTTTTATATCTTCATGTACATTCCCTTTTCTTATTATATATTTTAAATTTAAATTTTTATTTTTTGATTTGTTTTTGCAAAGATTGCATTATATTTCTTATATTTCGTAATTTTATAATGTTTATTTCAATTACTTTGAGTTCTTTTTCATAATGCCAATTTCCAATGTTTAATTTTTACAAATAGTTTTGAATTAAAATGCATAAACACGAGGGCGTTGTGGGACATTACTCGAGTAATTTATCAATTTTACTGCAGAAATTGCTTTTCACTCAAAACTGAATTAGCGAAAATGCTTAATCAGAATGAGTTCTTTGGTACTCTGGATTGGTTCTTGATCCCTTCAATTCACGGAAATATTTGGCCTAGCTTGAATTGCCGGTTTGGCATCGCCTTGTTACTTGAGTAAAGGACGAAACACCTTTGTATTTATTTCTTAATTATTGTTCATTGAATGGGAGTTGGTTTGTTCCCCTTGAAAAGTCAACTAATTTCCGATCAATGGCAATAATTACTTGCTTTTAATTGCTTTTAATTTATTTCTTTTTACAATTGAAATTTTGTTATTCATGATTTAATTCAAGTTCCCGTTAAGCATTTTTAACAATTTAGATTCAAGTTACTTTAAAACAATTTTCGGAGTTGAACTTACTAACTATGGATTCACTCTTTTAAGATAATTCTACTAAAATTAGTCTTAGGAGATAATACAATCAATATTTCTTTAGTAAATAAATTATATATATATTCATTTATTTCATTTTTAAAAAAGATTTTGGCATGCAACTTCAATTGCAAAAAATTGACAAACGGCTCAATAGCTGCTTGACTGAATCGGATTTTCAGTACTTCAGTGATGTGAATATTCTTTCAAATGTCACATGAACAGAAGAGGCAGAAAGTGATACTAAAAGTTCAAGCAAAGAAGATCCTGACAATTCATTACATAAGTTCCAAGACAGCAATGACTTTTGTTGAAACACTATTGAACTTCCTCTACAAAAGGGGTTTCTAAAATAATAGTATTTTGAAAAATATGCAGTGAAATCCGACAGATATTTTAACATTCTCAAAAAAGAAAAAAGTAATTACTGATCTTTTTAAAGAAATAAATGCATATTATACGCATGAAAATTGTTAACTTAGATTATCTGTTTTTTTTTTCAGTTACCAGTGACCTGCTTCCCCGGCATTAGCCCAGATAATAGATAGTATACTGTATCTAGAAACCTGTTCATTATTTGGGTTAAATACAAATCAATACTATTTGACATCATTAACCAATTTAAAGTGAAATCGATAAAGTTTTATCATTCTGCTCAAGCCTTTTTGATTTTGATATTATGCCCCTTTAAATAAAAATGATGATGATAAGACTACTTACCAGGGCTTCCAGAATCAGCTGCTCGTTTCATAAGCACTTCATATACACCACTGACATGATTACCCTCAGAATTTTTATAAGCGCCAGAGAATAAATGTTTTAGTGAACGAGCATTAGGAGATATCCTGTCGAAAAAGGGGGAACAATATACAATGCATAACATAGATACATACAAACTAAACAATAAATAAGCAGAATAAAACTGGAACATTTAAGTCAAGAAACAATATTTATATTAAATAAATACTCATTATAAAGAAGCAAAATGCAAAATAAAATTCATAATACAATCAGAGATAATTTTATAAATAACTTGCAAATAACTTTAAAAAAAAAAAAAAAAAAAAAAAAAAAAAAAAAAAGCACTACATTTTTAAGTATAGTGGAACCTTGAGATACGATCACTTCAATATACGAGAAATTCAAGATAGGAGGAAAGTATGAGTGAAAAATTGGTCTCTAAATATGAGCACTGACTCGAGTTATGAGCAATGAGCCAGCCTGTTGGTATATGTGGCACCATTTCCCGGTCCGGCTTGACTCGGGGAATTCCCTCATCAGATCTATCAGAGTTCTTTGATTTACATGTTTGTTTGCTTGTGAGTCAACTGTTTATTACATTTTATGTGAAAATAATTGTTTCACAATGGCTCCCAAGAAGATTGTTGCCTCAGAGAGTGCTGGAAAGAAAAATAAAGGAGCCACGGCCATTGAAGTTAAGAAAGAAATCATACATAAACATAAGCATGGTGTAAGAGTGACAGAATTGGCAAAGAATTATGGCATTTCGACATCGACAATCTGCACTATTCTGAAGAAGCAGGAAGAAATTTGAAAAGAGGTTACAGTTATTTCCAAGCACTGTCCAAAATTCCTAGATGTTGAGAAGCTGTTGGTGGTCTGGATTAACGAGAAGCAATTAAAAGGTTGGTGTTGAAGTAATCATTTGTCAGAAGCTATCATAAATGTCAATTACAGTTATATCATTTAACAGTGCTATTTACTAGAAAAATTGATTTTTATGTTGAGGAACACAACTGTACTATTGGTAATGGGATTTATAAGATCTTTGACAACTTTTAATCTATTACACACATTTCATACAAATCTTCGCTTTTTCTTTTGTAATACATTTCATTTCCCAATAAAACTTACAAACCACACACATATTTTTGAAAAACTAATTTTTTTTTTAATTACTAATCTCAATCATATATTTATTTTTGGTTTCTTTAGTCTATATATTCAAAGCAAACTAAAGCTATAATCTGTACTGTTCTTACATAACAAACATATTTAAAAATATGCATGAGTGTAATACATAATAATGTATTTTAAAAAGATCCACTGTATTACTGAATTAGACTATCAAGATAATCAAAGAACTCAGTATTAAAACATGAAGATCAAAGCTTTGAAATTTTTCGTCATGTTACAGTAAAAAGTAATCATTTGAGAATACATCTACAATACAGATATAAAAAAGGAACAACTAATCTTAGTAATCGATTTTAATGTACATTTTTACAGAATAGTTAAAAACCTTGTGAAAGTACAATTCAAGATTCCTGTGCATTATAAAATTAGAACACAAAATCAAATCCTTTGAAAATGACTCTCAGTTTTGTAAGTTATTTTACTAGACGTTATAACAGCTGAGCATAATTCTATTTATAAACAATGCAGCAAGTAAGATTCACTTACATAACTGTGGTGTATTGAGAACTTAACACATTGTTGTTGGGCGCTTCGCATCCGTGCATTATGACGGGAGCGGGCGATTTTTTTAAAAATCCTCACGAATTGTGTCGTTACATAAACTCATTATATACTGAAAATTACTTTGAATTTTTTAATGAAACTGATTTCCTCAACTTAAAATGTATTTTTCATCGTTTTTATGAAAGACAGGAACTTTTTTTATAAATGAATATAGAATATACAGTTGAAAGTAAAAAAAAAAAAAAAAAAAGGAAAAATTTATAAATTTTCATTAATATTATTTATTACCAAAATATAAATAAACAAATAATTTTTAATGAAGTAAATAATGAACCACTAAAAATGTTTTGTAGTGTGAAAGTGCTCAAAACATTTACCTCCATAAAGAGGTACGCCACAAAATTTACACATAAAACAAGTTTCCCTTTGCACTTTTTGAGATGCATACACTCAACATTGTCTTCGCACAAATTTTTTCTTTCTAATTCCAACAACTTTTCCTAGAATGTGGTTTTTCAAATCCATCAACAATCTTCCTGGTAGATCTCGTTTAGGCGCCCTTTTCCAGAAAGTGGATAGTCTTGGCTCGATTGTTATCTTCGGTTTGTACCGAATCAACACAAAGTTACTTCATATAAAAAAATTTTATATTTTACTTCGTTGCTTTTGTTGAATTATAGACAACAAAGGAATTGAACAATGCACAATTTATCATGTACACTGTTACTTATTTTGTCCATTTCGTCGTCTTTCGTAGTATTGAATAATAAGACTGATCTGCACGGTCGACACCTTTCATAAAGTTGTTAAAATCAATCAATGCATTTGGTTTAGTTATTTTTTGGTGTGTTATTCTGTCAGTATTGTGACTATCTTTAATTTCCGCCGAATATATAGATGAAATAAGGTTCACTTCTTTCTTCGATTGCCAGATTTGAAGTAAAATATCCCCTTTACGGCAAAAGATTGTCTGTTTTTTTCTGAGATTTGCTTTTTTAGACACTCCAGTAAACTTCTATTTTTTCTGATGGTTCCACATACCCTATTTTTTTTCGCAAAAGGGCTTAAGTGTTATCAGCACTATTATAATAATTATTCATATACAGATGGTGCCAGACATCTGTATATGGAGATTGTCTCTATCAGCCGTTGTAATGCCAAGACTTCCATATTTGCCAAAATCTATCTCTAGACATTGTTTCTGCAAAGAATGGCATTTCTGTGCAAGGATCTGTGGTACTGTACTCATCTCTTCTATCTTTTTGAACTTGCCCCATGAAAATAATTAGTCCCGAAAATTTCTTCATTTCCGATATTGCGATATCCTTTCATTTCATACTTTTTTGACTTATTTTGAAATTATTCATATTTTGGTAATAATACCTATTTGATTCTTCTACAAAATATGTGAACAAGTCATCTCTAATAAACAAGTTCAATGCATCAGTTATCGATTCAGGAACAGTATCAACATTTATCCCAGGGTGACCTAAAAACTTCTCTAAGATCGGTGGATTATCAGTCGATCTTTATTCTTTTTCATGTTCGTCAGAACTTGATTCAGACTCAGATGGAATAGTTCGACGGATAAATCTTTGAGGTTGTGGAATAACTTCTTCATCCTCACTCTCCTTCTCATTCTGCGTATCAATAAATCACAAATACACTGACTACCAATAAGTATTTGGACACCTGTGATAGAAAAGAAAAACCAACTTTATTCAAAATCAATAGTTGGTAGAGCCTCTACGAGAGGTAATTACAGCGTGGACCCTCTGGGGCATACTTTCCACAAGTCTTTGTATGACAGCTAGTGGTATTTTCTTCCACTCGGCTTGGAGAAGACATAGAAGTTCCTTCAACGATTTTGCACGGGTAGAGCACCCCTGAATTCGGCGATGCAACTCGTCCCAGAGGTTCTCGATAGGGTTCAGGTCTGGACTCAGGGCAGGCCAGTCCATTCGATGAACTCCATTGGCATTCGACGTTAACCAAGGCACCAAGCCTTGGTTAACGTCGAAACATGACAACTGGCATTGCCGTCCTGAAAGTAACAGGGGTCCAACCCATAAAACTGCCACAACGTAGGAAGCACATTATCATCCAAAATAGTGCAGTAGGCATCGGAGTTGAGCTTACCAAGAATGGGGACCAAGGGTCCCAGCCCATACCAGGAGAAACACCCCTAGACCATAATTCCACCTTTGCCAAACTTGACTGTTGGCACAATGCATTCTGGCAGGAGACGTTCTCCAGGTAGACGCCAGACCCAGACCCTGCCATTCGAACGATAAAGGGTCAACCTTGATTCGTCACACCAAAGAACCCATTTCCACTGATCTATGGTCCAATTTCGATGTGCTTTGCACCATATTAACCGAGCAGCACGGTTGGACTTTGTGTGAAAGGCTTATGGGCCAGCAGCACGACTTCTCGGTTTCTATCTCCCAGTTTCGCTGGTCTGCCGACTCGGGGCACATTCTGACAATCACCGCTCACCTTCCACTTCTTAATCACATAGGCCACTGTCGATTTGGGGTACTTCAGATCGCTAGATATGTCCCTTAAGGATCGGCCACATTTGTGATACCCAATAATTATACCTTTCTCAAAATCAGAGAGCTCCAAACTGCGAGGCATCTTGCATGCGACTAAAGCCGATGCTGTTTCCTACACGATATATACCGGCGGAGTCTGTGACGTACCTTAGGACCGCAGATATTGTCATTGCATAGGTGTCCAAATATTTATTGGTAGTCAGTGTAATCTGGCAAATTGCTCGCACAAATTTCCTGGTCACTTTCGTCATCACTGTATCTCATTTTATCAGTATTTAGAGTATTTATATATACCAAATAACTATACCACTTCCACAGGAAAAACAATTATTGAAAGAGTTTGATAACAAATTCGACTCAAGATAATTATAAAAAATACAAAATATCACTAAAAAACTTGCGATTTTTGAAAATAATATAGGTTTGCAATGCAATAATGGTTTGCAATTCTTCCTAAGGAGACGTCTAAACACCAATAACCACCTAAATTCACTAAAAATAAAACGACTCAAAATTCGTAAATTTGCAGGTATAATGTGTTGTGATGAGCTCATTTATCACTTTTATTTCTGAACATACCATTCCATACCTAATCTATTGTGGGAATGTTTACACCTGCATAGTACTATGTATAAATAAGCGGCATAACAAACATACACACATGTAGTAACTCGTATTAGCTACGTTTCCCGCATTCTACTACCAGTTCATAAAAAACGTATTACTACGTGATCCACCCTCTATGCACAGTTGCCAAAAAACTTAATTTTATGTGTCCCGACTACAATGTGTTAATTGTAATCGAACTTAAAGTTGGCGCAGCGCAAGCATTGCAAGCGTGCAAAGTTATTGTATATCGGAACTGAGACTGAATGCCATAGTTGTAGTTGTATGTGTGTATGCAAGTGATGATGTGTTTTGTGTATAATAAAGTAGCACATAATTAAATACAGTGTTTTGCGAAATAATTATCTACTAAAGACATAATAGTAACAATGACAACTGTTCCTACTTTTATAAAGGCGATTTTTTCTTCATTGTGATTTTGAGTCACTTTTAGTATTATTTACCATTTTAATGAAAATATGCTGAACTACAGGTAATGGATGGGGCTCAAAATTCTTTTCAAATCTATTTCATTATGAATATCATGTTTATTCTTTTTAAAACTTCTAGTAATATTTCCATACTAACACTTGTACATTTTTTTATAAATGTTAGTTAATTTGTGATGAATTTTGGCTGCAAATGTACCTTCAATGAAAAGAAATCTAATTAGCAGACAAAGCTCACATTTACCAGTAGCACTCATTCAATTAGAAAATTTCATACGCTTGCTATTAAAAACAAAACCGCTAAGGCAATGGCAAAATATAGCATGCAACCAATTCTTGAATATATTAAAATTTTCCCTCATTTCCATTTTTTAAAGCCCTCCAAAAGTTCATTAAAATTTGCTTTCATAAATCCACTCTAATAGTTAACTAGCTATTACATATTTCAAATTTCATTTAACAAAATCTGTTAACCTTTCTTAAACAGAAACTGAGAATAATTAAAACAGAAATTGATAATAAATAAAACATGTTAACATGTAATCAAAACATGAATATGTTTTACATATGTACTAATCAGATACAAAGCTTTTTCATACATAATTTTTAAGAAAATCAAAGATTTCATGATGCATATAAGCAGATAAAATAAGAAAACAAACATAATCACCTAGGTGTAGTTCGTGCATCTCTGCCACATATGATCAGACACAAATCTTTGGTTATTATTGCTGGATGAGCACAATTTTCAAGCTAAATAGAAATCCTCAAATTTGTATTTGAATAAAAATATAATACATATGATTTCAAGTTTGAAATATATAATTACTAACTGTATTAATAATAATTAGTACCTCAAGATATGCAGAAAGTGTCATGTATATTCTTTCTCCAGTAGGGGTTGAACGATTCATCAATGCTGAATTATGTAATGAACTATCCCAAGCAGCTTCAAATCGATAAAATGTTCTAAAAATATGAAAATGAATATATATTACAAATTAAAATAGAAAATACTGTTTTTTAAGCATAAAATGCCTTCAAGTCACGTCTTTAAGTTTTTATAATATAATATACGTATATAGATAGACATTCAGCATGTAACACATTAAAAAAGCAAGTAATTGAAAGCATCCCGAGGAAAATCTGAATAAATACAAAACTGACAGCAATATTTAGAAAATAAAAGATCACCATAGTGATCATTGTTTAGTAGCTAAGGAACCAGAACAGCTATTTCTATATTTTAATTTATCATCACTGCATCTAAACACAGTAGAATGACTGACTGCAAATTTCAACCACTATGTTTCTACACTAACTTGATGATAACAAGCTTCAGTAAAATTGATTCGTGATTTCTGTAACTAAAATCTGTTGAAAACAAACTATAATCCTGCTGGACTTTTCTACTTTGGTGTGCTTATCATTCACAGATTTTTATGCAGTTAATATTAAACATTATTCCAAATCATAAGATGTTGGTGGGAATTTACCATTCTATCATCAAATTACAATATTTTTACATTTAATAGAATATAAAAAGCTACCTAAGAGTTTGTTTACATTTATAAAATAAAATTTTAGGAATTTATTACACTAGAATGTAAGACTGTTGCGAAGAACAGTCTTACATTCTAGTGTAGTAGTGTAAAAGTAAAATTTCAATGTAGTAGACAAAGGATATTCTCTTTAAAAACAAAATACATAATATTTCAGATCACACTGCATTCTTGGAGACATTCATGATCTCAGCCATGCTAAATAAAAATTCTATAAAGAAATGCAATGTAAGATTGAATTTGTTAAAATCTTTATTACTTTTTTTAACTTGCTAACAACATTGCATAATTTTAATGCTGGTGTACTGATACAATATTATCAAAATCTCATCTTACATTGATGGCAATATATATGTCCAAAACATAGTTAAGACATATTTTTGCATATGAATGACCACTCGAACTGTAATCTGATGCTCTGCAGGATATGTTAAATTATTTTTTTCTCAAGCAGAGACAAAATATTTTCACAAACCTGTCATCACCAGACTTTTCATAGTAATCACCAGGAAATATTCCTAAGGACAAGACTGAAGTATCCAAATCATCGTCATCACATTCAGGGGTAGTTCTGATACGACCTTAAAAAAAGTAAAAAGATAACTAAGTAATATTCTACTTAAGCTATTTTCCACAAGCATAATACATTTAAACAAATAAATTAAACACTTATCTATCCACTATTCATTGCATATTTTACAAACAAACAAAAAAAAAAAAAAAAAAAACATAATTATATATATGTACGATACAATAAAATACGATAGCTGCTTTAAGAAATATATTGGTGACCTCAAAATTAACATTCTAGATTTGGTGCTCTCTCCCTAAATTCATTCGAGATTGGATTCGAGATCTTTCTATGTTACGTAATGTTTTAATGCAGATACCTCTTGTCCAATCAAATTAATTGTAAACCAAACTTTCTCTAACTCAAACTGAAACTATTGATTCCCTCCCTTCTTCCTTTCTGTTGCAGCATTCTCTTTTGCTTATGCTTCCCTGCCGGAAGACACTGCTTTTCCATGCTGCTGCTTATTTGTCTAAGATAATGTTGTTTAAAATGGTTTTTAAAATGGAACTTATTGTATTCAACTATATTTAAGAAATATCTTGTCTGCAAAAGAATGATTTGACATGCATGAAAAATAAAGGTTGTGATTCTTCAAGCTCAGTTGTACTAAATGCATCATCATGCTTTCCCACTCAGCCCTACCTTCAGCCACTATAGTCTTCTCAGCCATCTAAGCAATATCAAAAGTTGTTAAAAGTTCCAGTGCCTTCATCTACGCATTTTAAAATCATGACATATATATATGTATATAAAACCAATACAACTAAAAACGAAATTGAATATCTTGATTTACACATTCTTGTTTATCACAAAACTAAGCTTTTTGATAAAAAAAAAAAAAAAAAAAAAAAAGACAATTTAAATTTACCACTAACAGATTAATTACCTGAGAATCCAACATTTCTAAACATGTAGATTGTAGAAAATTGTACTAGTAGTATAATTTATAATCAATTAATTAGAATTAAAAACATTTCTACAGAAGTTTCTTACTTACAAGAGGAAATCACTTTACTTACTGATATTTTAATATGTTGTCCAGAGGCCAATATTTAGAGTAAAGAAGCCATCGTAGGACAACACACTTTATTTACATGAATAATGAATAAAAAGATCACACAGGAAATCATATTGATGATCACATAGCCAAATAAAATCTCACCATCTCCATACGCTCGAATGACGGATGTGTCGGAAGAATAGACAGCTGCGCCGTCATAATTAATAAGCATGCGCATAACAAAAAAAAAAAAAAAAAAAAAAATTTGCTCACCTTTACCCAACACATCCCTCCTGCGAGCAACATTTTTTCAATACAAAAATGAAATACAAACAATATATAACACATTACATTAAGAAATTAAGGAAATTATTTTCAATGTGTATATTAATTTTTCTTCACTGACACTCTTAGTAAGAAAATCTGCAATCATATTATCAGTTTGTGAATATTCCAACTTAATGACATTGTCCTTTGTTAAGTCCTTCATAAAATGGAAACGTAAGTTCATGTAATTAAGACACAATAACACGCCGAATAAATACTAATTCAGAAGTCAAACAACAAAAATCAGCGTAATATTTGCAAAATTTTCACAGTTGACTAGTTTCGATGGTTTTACCGAACCACCATCTTCAGCTGCAAAACCGCAAATGAACAAGATAGGAAATAATGATTAGATAAGATAAGAAAGCCTGGACAAGAATAAGCAAGTGGCGCCATCTGTTGGCGAAACCAGAACTAAAACATAATTTCTCTAAAAGCCGAAGGCAAATTTGGATTGGAATTAGGATCGTTAACTAGAACAGAAAGATTTTTATGAATGTGAAACGCCTCTAGAAAATCCAGTTCTCCAATGGAAGATGTTTTTTGAATAATTTTAGCAGCAGAAAAATTGAAAGTGTGATTTTCGGACCAACAATGTTGAGCAACAGAAGACTTCTGTGTTTCCTTTTTTCTAACATATGCCTCATGTTCCTTGATGCGAAATTTTAAGGCTCTCTTAGTTTGGCCAATGTACTTTAAACCACACTGGCAAGGAATCCTATAAATACCCCAGGAATTCATATCCGGAATGGGGTCTTTGAGTATAGAAGTCCGAATTTTATTGATGGGAGAATAAACAACCCGAAAGTTAAATTTCTGCAAAATATGTGCAACTTTATAGCTAATTGATGGAAAGAAGGGAATGACAACAGAATTTTTATAATCTCCTAAAATAAGAGTGTGTGTTGAGATGAGAATTTTTTAACTGCTTGATTAATAATGTTGGGTGAAAAGCCCCTGTCAATAGCTATTGCTTTTAAATAATTTAGTTCTTCATCAAGGGCTAGTTTGGAGGAGCAAACTTGAAGAGCACGGAAAACATAGGAATAAAATGAAGCTAACTTTTGTTTAGTCGGATGACATGATTTAAAGTGTGGTGGAAGGCAAACAGATGAAGGTTTACGGTAAACTGTAGTACTGAAATTGGATGTGTTACGTGTGACCAGAATGTCGAGAAACGGAAGAGAATTGCAAGTCTCAAGTTCAAAAGTGAACTGAATAGCAGGATCGATAGAATTCATTGTTGAAAGAACTTTATTTAAATCATCTTTATTACCTTCAAACAGGGTCTGTGAAAATTTTGCAAATATTACGCTGATTTTTGTTGTTTGACTTCTGAATTAGTAAGTTCATGTGTCTGGATTTCGTAGAAGATCTGGACCATTCAAAAATTGTTTACATTTTAATTCTGATAATAAATTTACAGTCCAAATAATATCCTTACAAATTTCAGAAATAGAAAATAATTCTGCTTCACAAGTAGACAGATTAACACTTCTCTGTTTACGACATTTCCAAGAAATCAATGAATCACCTACTAAAATAGTACCACCAGAAAATGACTTACAATTTTCTGCATTTCCCCAGCTAGCATCAGCATATGCATTTAAAACTTCGAAATCATTGCTAAATCATTGTACCTTTTAAATACCTTAATACCCTTTTAGCCAAAAGATAATGCCTTTTTTCTGGTACATGATTAAATTGTGACAAATAAGTTGTTACAAATGATATATCAGGACGCATTTTATTTGCTAAATATAAAAGTTGCCCAATTAATTCCTGATACAAAATTGCATCAATTTTTTCATTTGTACATGAAAAACCTTTATCTGCCCCTTTAACGATTGGCATTTTTACTGCTTTACAATTTTCCAGATTGTGTTTAGTCAATAAAGATTCAATATGTTCTGTTTGAGACAAACATATACCATTTTCCAGTTTTTCTATTTGCCTTCCCAAAAATTTTGAATTAGTATTTTCATGTAACTCAAATACATTTTTAATTTTAGAAACAATATTTTCAAGCATTTCTTTATTGTTACAGAATACAGCTAAATCATCAACATACAAACACAATATAAAAATGTTTTTGATATCATTATAAATGAATATACAATTATCAGATGCTAATTATCAGAACTCAGTCCAAGTTCTTCTAATTCAGTTTTTATTTTCATATACCAATTTCTACTCGATTGAGGCAACCCATAAATACTTTTCTTCAATTTACATACTTTTCCTTCTCCAATCAGTTTTTCATAACCAGGTGGAGGAGTCATATACACATCCTCGTTAAAGTCACTGTACAAGTATGCTGTTTTTACATCATAAAATTTAACAGTGAAGTTTAATTTAGCTGAAAGTGCAAGCAATAATCTAAAACATTCAATGTTAACTACTAGTGAATATGATTCGGTATAATTCTTATTTTTTATTTGATTAAACCAAGCCGCTACTAATCGCGGTTTATATTTTACTTCCCCAGAGTCTCCTCCCTTCAAAGTATACACCCACTTACTTTTTACTAATTTTGTTTTTCCAGGCTTCTCTACTATTTCCCACACTTCGTGTTTATGTAATGAATCTAATTCATTTTCCATTGCGGATTTCCAGTCATACCAATTAGCACTTTGTTTTGCTTCCGAAAAATCATTCGGAACATTAGATTATACTTGATGCTAGTTGTTTTGATTTGAGCCTCTCAGATGGTCTTAATGGTATTGCATTTCCATATTTATTACTTTTTTCATAGCTATTAGATGTTTGGACTTTATTCCCTCTGTCATCAAACCCGCTACAATGGCTCATGTCCGAGATTTCGAAATTCGATGAGTCATCATATTCGCTTGTTTGAGTAATTTCCGTAACAACCAATTCAAGGTGTGGTTTTTGATCTACTTCATTTCCTCCTTCCTTTTAATTCTTCAGTATCCCAAGTTTCTAAGGTTTTATTTTTCACCATATAATTACTACCTTTTAAAGATTCGTTAAATTTAACTGATCGTTCTTCAATTATTTTATTACTTGCTATATCATAAATACGGTATCCTTTTCTTTCTCTAGCATATCCTAACATTATCCTCTTTTCCCTGGTATGTAAAAAATTTGTTTCGCATTACTTTCGGAATGTGAAAGTATGCCACACATCCAAACTTTTTTAGATAGTTTAATTTGGGTTTTTTACCAGCCCAAATTTCTAAAGGAATTTTTTCTTTTCCTTTCCGGGGTGTTAAATTTGATACTTGAGTACTAAAATTAATTGCTTCTGCCCAGAATTTTACCAGAAGCTCACTCTCATGTAGTAATGCTTTTTCCAAAAGAACTCTGTTTGCCCGTTCAGCTTTCCCATTACTCTCATTGTTATATGGAATTGTTTTTCCATGAAAAATACCTGAATTAGCAAGATAATTATCTAATTGTTGATTTACAAATTCTAAACCATTGTCTTTTCTCAAATGTTTAATTCTTTTACCAATTAAATTTTCATACTTAGCTTTAAATTTACAAAATGTGTCAAATGCTTCACTTTTACTTTTAAGAAAATAAGTAAAATACATTCCAGAAAAATCATCCACTAAGATCATAAAATATTTAGACCCACCAATTGATTCAGTTTGAACAGGGCCACATAGATCCGAATGAATTAATTCTAAAATTTCTGAACTGTGATTAATGTCAATATTTGGATGACTTTTTCTAGTTATTTGATTTATGTCACAAGTTTCACACTTAAAATCACTTACATCCTTAATATCAATGTATTCTTTCATTTTAAGCAAATATTTAATTAAAGGATTTAAATGGTACAATCTACTATGCCAAAGTTCATAATTATTACCAGTACAATCATTAGCAATGCAAGATTCAGAATTATAATATGGTTCTAAATTAACTTCAAGCCTATCGTTATTCTTAAATGCTTTAAAAAGTAATTCATTACACCTACTAAAAACTAATATAGAATTATTCCTTGATTCAATTTTACATCCTTTATCCATTAAGGCAGTGAGTGACAATAAGTTATTTCTAAAATCAGGAATATAATTAACATTACTAATAGTTAAATTAATAAAACTAGAATTCTTTGTATTTATAGTTTTTGCTCTAACAGTAACAATACCTTCTGAAAATATTTTTGAATGTTTACCTGCCTGGTAAATCTCCCTCACCTCTGGTGTAATATTCTGAAACCAAAAGAAATCTTTTGCTATGTGTCCAGTTGTACCACTATCCAGCAACCAAATTTTATCACATTCATCATTTTTTCCACGCGTAAGTTGAAGAGGAAAATCACTTTCTCTTTCATCAGAATGAGATGAAACGTTCACACTTGTAGGTTGTGACTTCTTTCTTTCCTTGTTACCTTTGAATAACTCACTTTCTGGATAGTTGTTTCTGTAATAGCAGTCCTTCGTGATGTGACCAGGCCGTCGGAAAATGTAACAAATTCTTGGCTCATAGTTTTTATTCCTTCTTGATATGAACACTTCTGCGTTGGTTCCATCAGGTCAATTCCCCTTCGTTGAATTGTGAACGGACTCTTCCTCACGGAGTATTTCGAGTACTTCATCAATTATTTTTTCACGCCGAGTTTTTACAATTTCCCTAATTCGAGGGAATTTTCCACGAAGTCCACGGACTGTGTAAAACAGCAGTTCCCGAGGAGATACATCTAGTCCTAGCGATTGGCAATTAGTTGCTATTCCTCTCGCTCTTGCGATATAATCATTAGCCGACTCATGCAACTTCATTTCTAAATTTTTAACTTATTACCAGCATCTATTTTTAGATCTTCGGCTTGTCCCATAAATGTCGACTTTATTTTTTCCCAAAGAATTTTTGCATTCTCTTCTGTGGAGAACTGAAACTTGATCCGATAGTGAAAATTTTATATATGCTATGGCGTCAGCGTTTTACTCATTCCACAATCTTTCATCATTCTCGTCTAAGTTTTCTGGTTTTACTGTCGAAATTACCAAGTCAAGTCTTTTCAGTGATGAGGCAGCTTTAATTTTCAATGCCCAAATAAAATAGTTCTCTCCAGTTAATTCGGGAACGTTCCACTTCTCCATTTTTGGCTTCCATTATGACAGTTTCGGTTTCGACTTGGTATTTTATATCCAATTCTTCTTGACAAAACCACGGAGCTGCTACCATTTGTTGTTCAGAGACCAATATTGAGAGAAAAGAAGCCATCGTAGGACAACACAATTTATTTACATGAATAATGAATAAAAGGATCACACAAAAAATAAAATCTCACCATCTCCATACGCTCGAATGACGGATGCGTTGGAAGAAGAGACAGCTGCGCCATCATAATTAATACGCATGCGCATAACAAAAAAAAAAAAAAAAAAAAAAGTTCACTTGCCTCTACCCAACATAAAAAAAATAATGTTTCCACATGAGGAAAATAAGGTAGGATGAGTTAATTAGGATAGGAGATTTGTAAATATTGTAATTAATTTTAATAAGTTACTGTAAATTAGTTTTCTGGTATCTATTCTGTGACTAACAAAGCTGATTTCATTTCATTAGATGCTGAAGTAGCCAATTTAGTATGAAGACTCCATAACTTTTTGCCAGAAATTAATCTTACATTGATTACAATTCTTTTTTTAACTGTTTCAGCCATTCTCAACCTTTTTTTTTTTTTTAAATTACTATTAAAGAAACAAGAGCAATGTTTGCCTACTTGTAGAAACCAGCACATAGACTAAGGCAATCCTATTCTCGGACGCACATAACATATCTTTCTTTGTTACAAAGACCACTCAGCAATATTTCTTAGTAAAGGAGTTTTTCATGAAAGATAGTCAACTATTTTATGTAAACTACAACAAACATTGATATTTTATCGAAAAGAATTTTCCCCATTTATGGCAGTTTGGCTTTTAGTACTACAACCTTATTTCACAGTTAGACCAAATCTTCACAACAATGTACCTAAATTTAACACCACCATTTTCTGTAGTAGTTATAGCAATCCGTTGGATAAAGTAGCTTTATCCTTATAATTATTACCGTAATTTCACTGTCTTTAGCAGCCATTTAGAAAATTTCATTTATAAAAGGTACAAGCATTCATAGTGAGTAATTTATTTTGGTCTTTTTGCTTTTGTCTGAAATTAATTTGCGCTGCTCTCATCAATGGGATGGCCAAAAATAATTCAATTTTTATTTTAATTAAATGATAGGACAGATCAACATTTTAGAGAACCTATTTGCATATTTTAAAGATGGTGTTAATCCATATTTCAGGCTTGCTGATGTTTGCTTAAACACATATTGTAAACTTTGTGTGTTTTACTTATCTTCTGGACTTCGCATTGTGAATGATATTTCAGTCAAGAATGCCTTTAAGCATATGAAAAAGGCAGTATCAGCAGTTTAGTTAGTTTGAATGAGGTCATGTAATAGGGCTATAGGAAGTTGGATTTTCTTTTTGTAATACTGCAGAAATACTTAGCAGGGATGTATCCACTGTTCATATATGTTCACAGCAGTGGAAACAGGAAGGGAAGGTATTGTCTGAAGAAGGCCAGGATCGGGATGCATACATATGCCACCACTCAAAAGGAAGATATTTGCCACCTATCTGTGGCACACATGCTGCATCTGCAACAGACATTCAAGCTTTTGCTGACACTAGAGTGACACAGTGAATTGTAACAAATTGACTTTTTTGAGGGTCAGTTTGAAGCCAGATGCCCTGTAGCGGCCATAACATTAACCCCAAATCACTGCCATCAGTGACTCTGTTGGTCTCAAGCTAGAAGCACTTGTATGGTGGAGTGGAGATCTGTTGCATTCTTAGATGAAAGTCATTTCTGTCTTGGTGCCAGTGGTGGTCATTTGTTAGTCAGAAGGAAACCAAATGAGCACTTGGAACCCAGCAGTCTACAGCATAGACACATAGGAGAACTCTCGTCATTACCCCACACACCTTGACAGCAAATTTGTACGTCAGACTGGTGATTGCACTGCCATATTTGAGAAAAATTCCAACAGGATAATTCTCATCCCCATACTGCTGCTACAATCCAATGTGCTCTAAAAAACATCAACATGTTGCATTTACATGTTGCCTTCGCCTGCATGATCATCAGAATCTTTTTTCCATTGAGCACGTATTGGATATGATTGGATGATAAATCCAGTATCATCAACAACCAGCATGGACTACAGCTGATTTGATTGACTAAGTGCAATAGGCATGGAACTCTATCCCACAAAATGACATACAGCACCTGCACAACACAATGCATGCATATTTGCATTCATCATATATCACATTTTCATACTTGAAATGGCTCTTCTCAGGCATACTTTAACCGGTGACTTGGAACATTAAAAAAAAAATTTACCTAGAAAAACACTTTGCCTACATTTCATTCTTCGAAACTGATTTCTTCATGGTGTTGAAATTTCATTTTCCATCAGTATTTTTGACATTTGTACAAATGACAGCATATGAAGTAGATTTAACTTTTGTGATTATTTCTAGTTTCTTTTGAAAATATAATAGCCTGAAAGATGAAGAAGGTGTAAAATCATGGTCACAGAATTGTCATGCTGATTGCTGATCAGTACCTTATCATACAGCAACTATATAGCGTACTTGTGTATGCTTCATAATCACCTTTTGTATGAGATTCGGTGCTCCATACTGTTTCCCTCTCCAAATTTTAAAGTCAGAATTACTGTGTCAATATATTATACTTTGCATACTTTCACATGAATGAAATAAAAAGAACAATTTTCATGAACACAAACTAAAGTATTAGCATACTTGCCAACCTGACACTCAAAAATCAGAAGATTTTTTTAAGAAATCAGGAGATTTTTCACAATGTTAAAAAGACTTTTTAAATGATAAAAATATAGTTTTTATTAATGAATTAACTTTAAATAGTTACTAATTTTTAAATACAAGCAACACAAAAATTCCTTACACATAAAAAACATTTTTATTATTTGCATCGTTTAAGCAAGCAAGCAAACAAACAAAAAAAAAAAAAAAAAAAAAAAAAAAAAGACACTTTAATCAGTTTTTGTACAAATGTTACGAACATTCGCAGATTTTGCTTTCGTTAAGAAAGAAACTTCATAATTTTGTTCATAGCAATTGCCACATAGGCCTGCTTTCGCTAATAAAGGTTTTTCTAATGTGTCATCACTAATATTAGATCTAAATTTAGTCCTCGTTTTCGCAACAACACTGAAAATCCTCTCACACTCTGCATTACTATGAGGAACTGTCAAGATGGCCAACATAATTCTAGATAGTTAGTTCACTATACAGTCAAAAGTCGTTAATCCGGACTCGGGACTTCGGCGATTCCGGATTATCGATTTTTCCGGATTATAGATCATCAGTTTAAATCTCGTAAGATGGCATGCAGAAATTCTAAAATTAAAAATATGAAACCGTAATTTATGAAATAAAGAACAATTATGATCTAAAGGGTATCAAAATTTACAAAAAAAAAAAAAAAAAAAAAAAGCTTAATATTTATTTGTTTACTTTATTAAACATTTCTTTTAATGTAAGTTGTTTAAGTTGCTTCGTTTTATGTGATAATACTTTCTCTTTAATTCTATAAACAGACATAATTTCTTGTTCAGTTACAAAGTTCCGCTGTTCAAGTCCCGTAATTGCTGTGCCGAGAATACCGAGTAACTTGTCAATCGAAATTTTTTCGTTTTCACTAACCTCTCTGTCACCTTCTTCATGTCTTTATCCATTTTTTTGCAGCAATTCCACTTTTTGTTTGATGGACATCGAAACATACTTTCGTTTTGTAGATCCTTTGGGAGCTCCAGTATCGGAAATTATATTACACATAATCGAAAGTTCAAGTTTACTTTTATAAAATTGCTCTTACAGTCTGCAAAAAATAATAAGCCGGATCCAATTCGAAGATTAAGGAACAATGCAATCATCAACATTAACTGAAATAGATAATTTTAGCTTATACCGTCCGTTATACATAAAACGCGCACGTGAAAACATATTCTGCGCTTGTGCACACGCAGTCGTAAAGGTCTTATGCACACGTGTAAACGCCTATGCACATGTGTCAACGCGGCGCATGCGCAAAAAGGTTTTAGCTTTGAGGTCGGGATTATAGATCATTCCGGATTATGGGTGTCCAAATTAACGACTTTTGACTGTATTTTAAAATTCCATCAGCACCTTTCAATTTTCCAATTAAACTCCACTGGGTGTCAATCCTAGCTGATTTTATAACTTCATCCAAGTTTTTTAATTGTAAATTGCAAAATTGCGGCTGCAATATTATCAGTGGGGACATCAATATCATCATCTTTCATGACTAAATGAAGTAATACAGGAAATCTGTTCAAAGTACTTTATATCAGAAAAAGATGCATTTGCTAGAGCAGAAACATCAGCAACTTTAGCATGCAAAATCACTTCATCGTTGACTGGAAATTTATGTAGTATGTAATCACATACTTGACAGAAGTAACTTCTAACATGAAGATAAAACTTATTTTTGTCTTCTTCTGAAAGTTCTTTCACTATTTTTGTAGTTGCAGCTCCTATTATGAAATCTTAATCTTTCTTCTGATTTTCTATTTCACCGCAAATCACATCATATATAGAATTACAAGACAAAACACAGACTAGTTTTACAAACTTTGAAAAAATGTCTTGAAACAGATCATAAATCATTGTTTGCATTGAATTAATGGACTTCTGCTTTGTAGAACTGTGTTAAGAACATCGAATGATGGCAAAATGAACTGTAAAAAATAGCAAAAAGCTTTGTTAAGGTCAGTTTTTTATCTTGAGAGAAATCTGTATCAGCTTTACGTTTCTATTTTACAATATTATTTTGAGAACTGCCAGCTGAATGGTGTAGAAATTACTTTATTTTTCTCAAACCTATTTTTAACAATGGAAGTAGTAACTACATCTCCATTTACTTTAGGTATTTTATAACATTCAATAGAGCCTTTTATCTTAACTCTCGAAGCATTTACTTCTTTAAAAAATGCAAGAAATGAATTTCATTGATCGAAGATTCTAGATCAGCATTTCTTTAAAGACAGCCAGTGTGTACACATAAGTTTCAAAATTTTCTCATTTCAGTATTATGCAGCTGTTGGAACTTTTTCAATTTTTCCTTCCTTTTAGAACTCCTTTCAAGATAATAATAAATATCAACAATGTGTTCATCCACATTTAATGGTAAAGAAGCTGCCCCTTTTTCAGCTGCTAAATTTAACAGGTGACAGGTGCACCTCATAATCTGCAAATCTGAACTTTTCTTTCTTAAGATGCCTGCAACTTCAAGTCTACCATTACTGGTGCATTATTGACACCAAGTGCTAAGCAATTATCCAGAGGGGCTGCATTTTCTTTTAAAGTTTTAATAATTAGCTGTGCTGTAGAATGTCCGTGCTGTAGAATGTCCTTCCTGTCGAATGTCCTTCTAAGGTGGGGACAGATAGTCAACTCCTCTCAATTTCTGAAGACAATTTCTGCATTAAAAAAAGAAACAACAATTGGATACAGTTTTGAATTGGTATTACTGCTTCCATCCGTAGAGAGGCAGAACGGAGCTGTTTTAATGCAATCAATAACTGAAGATTGATTTTTCAAACCCATTTCTTTGATAATTGAACCTGTTTTGGTCCTTGCACTTGAGTATTTCTTAGCGATTTCACTATCGGGAAACATTTTTCTAAATAAAGCTGCAGCGTGATCCGATGCATTCAGTGGCAGGTTGTGCTCCAGTAAAAAGGTAGAGAACAGACATTCTGCATTAATCACTTTTTGGTCTTTTGTTTCCGAAGAAAAATTTAATTTTTTGTTTTTTCAAAACAACTCATGTTGTCCTTGTGTTTTTGTGTACGCACATGTTTGAGAACATCTGCCCTTCCACCAAGCGAAATCGAAAAATCGCAACGACAGATGGTACACATCGCATATATCGTCGTCGAAAATAAAGCAGTTAAAAAACTTCGCAGTTTAAAAACATCGTCCTCGAAAATATCGTGGTAAAAAATAAAGTATCTACAAATCATCACATGACGATAACATCGCAGATATGCTTTTTTCAGGTTTTAATAATTGTAAATTCCCATACTGATTTGTGAGCGCAAGATGTAAAGAAGGATAATTTTTACTTTCACATTTTTTTTATTAACTAATAAATTTTTGCTGAAAAAGTAAGAAGGAAACTTAAGCATAGAAAACTAAATGCAACTTATAGATTATACTTTTCATGAAAAATTACCAGTGAAAACTTTACAAAAAATAATTTATTAATGGCCTTTGTTAGTTAACTATGTCAGTTTAAAATTCTATTCAATGCTATAAGTTGCATTAATTTTCTATGCTTAAGTTTCTTTTTTATTTTCTCAGCAAAAATTTATTGATTAATAAAAAATATGCAAGTAAAAATTATCCTTCTTTCCATCTTGTGCTCACAAATCATTACGGGAATATCCATGTATAGTTATTAAAGCCTGAAAAAAGCATGTTTGCGATGTTATCGTCATGCGATAATTTGTAGATACTTTATTTTTTACCACGATATTTTCGACGACGATGTTTTTAAACTGCGAAGTTTTTGAAGCGCTTTATTTTCAACGACGATGTTTTGTACCATGATGTTTTAGAACTGTGATGTTTTCTCTTTGCGATGTTTTGTAGCACGACGTTTTCGCCTTGTGTTGTTTTCTCCGCGACGTTTTCGGCTGTAACCCCTTTACGATAACAGAAGAAATTAAACTTATATTTCACCTTACCTACTATATTTCAGTTTGAAACAACAATAAGCAAAAATCAAAAATCAGAACTGTAACAAATAGGAGGGCAAAATATGCCCAATGAAACTACTTATCTTGCATCCTCATCAGGCAGTTTCTGCAGCGAAAGATGTAAATAAAATAGCTTGCTTCTGAACCGACAAAAATTAGTTTAAAAAAGCATTAAATTAAAAAAAATCTTAGAAAAATAATCACAGTAATCTCTGGGTATTTATCAGTCCCAATTCTACAGGCCGAAGAAAGCAGCACAAGAAATTACAAAATTATAGTATCAAAGACATAGACTCAATAAGATTGCAAAACAATAGACAAACTGGAGGAACAAAAATACGTAGTGTATTCGGAAACTAAGTACCGTTTTATTCTAGCGTCATCGCAGCCCTGTGGTAGGCGTCCCGTGCATGCGCACTAGTCTTTCTTGTTCACTGACTTTCAATTGTCGCCATTTTGGTTGCTCTATGTTGTGTTTTCAGTTTGCTGTGCACATTCAAAATGTTTAAGACAATTAGTTCTCCCGCTGACTGTGAGATTCGTGCCGTGATTAAATTTTTGAACGCGAGGAATGTTAAACCGGATGAAATTTATCGTCAAGTGACAGAAGTTTACGGTGAATACGCGATAAGTGATGGAATGGTGAGAAAGTGGGTAAGAATGTTTAATGCAGGTCGAACAAATGTCCACGCCGAGGCTCGGAGTGGTCGGCCTTCTGTTGTCACCGATGATTTGGTAAGGAAAGTTGATGAAGCAATTCATAATAACAGGCGCTTCACAATGACAACTCTTTCAGAGGCATTTCCACAAATTTCACGTACTGTTCGAAATTGTGTCTGACCGCTTGAATTATCGCAAACTGTGTTCCCGATGGGTTCCAAAAATGCTCACTGATGTTCACAAAACAAAGTGACTTGGTAGTGCCCTGACATTTCTCACGTGGTACAGTGATGAGGGAGAAAACTTTTTAAACCAAATTGTGACAGGTGATGAAACTTGAGTGTGTCATTTCACACCAGAATCGAAACAACAATGGATGGGGTGGAGACACACTCATTCTCCGAAAAAACAAAAGTTCAAAGTGACAATGTCACACAAAAAATCATGTGCACTGTCTTCTGGGATAGGAAAGGCGTTTTGCTTACTGAATTTCTTCCCAGAGGTGAAACCATTAATGCGGCATGATATTGTGAGACTTTAACAAAACTAAGGCGTGCCATTCAAAACAAACGAAGAGGAATGCTCAGTAAAGGAATTGTGTTGCACCATGACAATGCTCGGCCCCATACTGCTGGTATCACTCAATCGTTAATTCGACAGTTTCATTGGGAGCAGTTCGATCACCCGCCGTACAGCCCGGACTTGCCGCCGTCCAACTATCACTTGCTCCTGCACATGAAGCATGAGCTTGGTGGCAAGCGCTTTGGATCTGACGATGACACGAAAAATGCTGTGGTTATCGAAACTGACGGGAAGTTTCTTTGACGATGGTATACAAAAACTGGTCACCCACTATGACAAGTGTTTGATCATTGGCGGAAACTATGTTGAAAAATAGTTTAAGACATGTATTTTCATGTAAAAATAAAATTGGATTCAAAAAAACTGTTTTACTATTTTTTTTTTTTTTTTTTTTTCAAAACGGTACTTAGTTTCCGAATACGCCTCGTAGGCAGCCGAGTCCAAAAACAAAGCTTGCCAAAAATAACAAATCAAATACTTGAAAAATCAAAACCATATGTAAATTTTTAATCAAATACTTGAAAAACCAAAGCTAAATGAAAATTTTGAAAATATACAAGCTGGGTTAAAAAAATAATACCACAAATCATAAATAAGCAAAAAGCTTAAAAATCTAATAATAATTTTCAGTTTTATTGGATCGAGTCTGAAAACATGTGAAACAGAAGTAATCCAACATATGAAAAAATTAATGAAATAAATGAAAATTTGATCAAAAAAAAGAAGAAAAAAAATAGAAGAATTAATTCTTAAAACCTGTAACATTAGAGCAACAAAAGTTTAGAAATGAAATAATACATTAAAATATGTAGAAGTAAAACTGAATATTTTCGGAAAAAGAAAAAAACATCGAATTACCTGGATTATAAATCCTAAAAAGACCTCCAATATGAATTCATGTGAAGTATTAATTCACTTTAATTCAACAAATGGCATAAGCTGTAGTGTTTAGTTCAGAATGGAGTAAGTTTCAGCGCTTAAAGCCAAATTATTAATTTTTTTTTAAAAATCGGAATAGATTGTGGAAATTTTTTTTTTTTTTCGTTTTGAAAAGGTAAAAATCAAAGATTTGCTACTAATGAAGTAAATATTACACATTTGAAATCAATATTAATTTCATCAAAATTCTCAATGAAGTTTGTTCTGAGATCCAGAAGCAAACTAATACTGAAATACATAACAATTGGATTATCAACAATAATAAAAAAGGTTAGTAAAACTATTAACAAACAACAAAATTACAATATTAACTACTACAATTTTGAGAACTTGTACACCACCTTACCACTTAAATTTGAGTTCTATCATCTATTTCCAAGCATTGAAAACTTAAATAATTTTGATAATTGGGACTTGTACACTTAACTGTACTTCACAATTTTATTAAATATCAAAATAAAATTTTTCTACAAATTAATGGTATTCCTCTGGCAACTAATTACTCCACTGCTATCTATAACCCATTCTTCTTCATAAAGGAATATAATTTTATTCACAATTATCATACACAAGACCTTTTTAAATTTACCTACAGGTATACAGATGACACTATTGCCATTAATACAGTCAAAAGTCGTTAATCCGGACTCGTCGGGACTTCGGCGATTCCGGATTATCGATTTTTCCAGATTATAGATCATCAGTTTAAATCTGGTAAGATGGCATGCAGAAATTAAAAAATTAAAAATATGAAACCGTAATTTATGAAATAAAGAACAATTATGATCTAAAGGGTATCAAAATTTACAAAAAGAAAAAGCTTAATAGTTATTTGTTTACTTTATTAAACATTTATTTCAATGTATAAGTTGCTTCATTTCAAGTGATAATACTTTCTCTTTAATTCTATTAAACAGACATTATTTCTTGTTTAGTTACAAAGTTCCGCTGTTCAAGTCCTATAATTGCTGTGTCGAGAATACCGACTAATTTGTCAATCGAAATTTTTTCGTTTTCAATAACCTCTGTTACTTTCTTCAGTATCAGAAGCGAATTATAATGATGAGGAACTTGTTTTAAATCCTATCAACGACGGAGTACATCGAGATGAAATACTACATTTAGTATGGAATTCTAAGCCAAATAAAACAAAAACATCTGCCTTGAAGATAAGGATAGTGCTGACAGATCAACTTCCAATTCATTGCGCGCCGTGGCGTTCCTCCCCGCCGAGCAGCGCGAAATTGATAAACAGATTTCGGATTTTGAAACATACTTTCGCTTTAGATCTCCTTTACATATTAGCAAATATATCTTGGAAATATATTGAATATAATCGAAAGTTCAAGCTTACTTTTACAAAATTGCTCTAACAGTCTGCAAAAAATAATAAGCCGGATCCAATTCGAAGATTAAGGAACAATGCAATCTGCAACATTAACTGAATTAGATAATTTTAGCTTAGCTTATACCGTCCGTTATACATTAAACGCCCATGCATAAATGTTTTATGCACACGTGCACATGCATATTCGCAGCCGTAAAGGTCTTACGGGCACACGTAAACGGTTATGCGGCGACGCGTGCGCAGAAAATTTGTAGCTTTGAGGTCCGGATTATAGATCATTCCGGATTATGGGTGTCCAAATTAATGACTTTTGACTGTAATTACAACGATAATAAAAAACAAGCTACCAAACTTAAATGCCTCAGCTTAATGAAATTAACAAAGAAAACACCTAAATGGATTACCTTTACCTATAAGTTTACAATTTCAGCAATATTACTTTATTCGATAAAAGAAGACTTTTGAAAACAATTAAACTAATTAACTGGAATCTAATTAAAGCAAAAATGACCCCAGGCAGATTACAATATTAATCAACATTTTAATTAGATAGATGGACATTCACAGCATATGTGCAGGAGAGGAAAGGAAGCATAACATATACACATACATACAGCGGAAGAGAGAAATCATTGCATGCCTCAAACGGGCGTTGTGGTGTGCCTTGATAAAGGTGAATGCCACATGCATCAGAAGAAGCGAAACTCTAAGCTAAACGATGGATATTACAATGCAACACTAATATCTTCAAAAAAATTATTGCTAACACTATCAATCAAACAAAAAGAATAAAACTATTTGTAATAACAGCAATGATTTTAAAAAAGAGCTTAATTTATGAATTCTAAAATATAACAAAATTCACATATTTTCATCAAAAATTCAGTTAGCCAAAATATAGGTGTCAATTTACAGAAGAAAAAAAAAAAATTCCCACCACCACGCTGCTGCTTTTCATGAAAAGCTATACCTAAACCAATATGGTGATATAGTTTGGGTGTCCTTAATACAGTTAAATTAGGCATTCTTGTCAAAATTCTAACACTGGTTTTAATTTAGATTAGACTGTCTATAGTTTTCTATCTTTAATTAATAAATGAGCTTTCCTGTCTCAAGAACATCTGGCCGAACAAGTTATATTCTGTTACATTTGACAACTTTTATTTTCAGCCTTTATACCATTTTATGTTACCTATATTTTTTAACATTTTTCAAAATTTCTGTTTTGCATTCTCCAAGTTTGCTCACAACTTCATTCACAGTTTACTAGACACAGTCCCTACTACATCACAGTATTCTAATTTTTTAAAATTATTTATTTCTTCACAATGTTTTTAATTTAAAGTTTTTAAAAATTAATTTGGTTTTAAACACTACAACTTATTTCATTTGCTGAACTAAACACCACAACTTATTCCATTTGCTGAACTAAACACTACAACTTGCCCCATCAGTTGAACTGAGGCAAATTAATACTTCACTTGAACTGTCAAATTGGAGTATTTTGGAATTCATAATCCAGATAATTCAACGTTAATTCCTTTTCAAATTTATTCATTTTTTAATACAATATATTTTATGTCACAATAGGCCTTTCTTCCAATTTGTTTTATTGCATTTAATCAGTTTAAAATTCGTAGTTTATCTAAATTCACTACTTAAATTACTTGCTACTATACGGCCTAACATGTTTTTTCATTTCAAAATTTTTGGTGCTCTAATATTATAGATTTAAAGAACTAACTCCTGTGTTTATTTTATTTTTATATATCAAATTTTCCTTTATTTTTTCATAAGTTGGAATACTTCTGTGTTTTACATGTTTTTTAACTCGATCCACTCACGTTGAAAATCATTATTCAGTTTTTACGAATTTTTACTTGTTAGTCCAAAGGGGCTTTGTCCCTGAAGGTCTATTGTTTTTGTTTTGCGATTTTGCATTGAAAACTTTAAAAGAATGTACCATTTTTCAAATCGTTGCCACCAAATACTATCACCCTGTATTATATTTGAAGAAATAAAATAATGAAGAATCTGCATAAATGTATGTATGTTTCTTGAATTGTGATAAAACAATGGTACCTAGAGCTATTCAATTTTGAATGATGTAATCCTACTGTGAATATGGGCATCTGAAAGCCCAAATTTGGAATTTGTTCAAAGACTAACTCTTGATCATACAAGTTATTTGTCTCAAATTTTAATTTTGTAGGATTTTGTATTTTTATAAAAACACTTTGATACAATGTACAATGCTCAAAATCAGTTACCTTTTATTAGGCAAAGGAAGTTTTTTGATATTTTGTACCTAGCACCCCCCAACCACCATCAGCAAGCTCGTCACGCTGATCTGTTGGAGAGAACATGCCAAAGTTTTTATTCAAGGTGTTATTGTTTTATGAAATATTACATTATATTATTAGAAATTTATATTGAATAGTTTTTAAGGTATTATATCACAATGTTTTGTATTGAATTTTAAAATTATTTTAAAATATGTCAATGTGTTGTTAATTACCTACAATGAGAAGAATGAATGCACATAATATATTATTTATAAATTGTATATCTTCTAAGTTTTATATGAAACGAAAATTTTAAATAACTTCTATTCAAAAATTATTATTGAATCATATTTATTGGAAAAAGTGCATAATATTTGTGAACACAAGATGAAAATAACTTTACTCGCATCAAGAGACTTTAAAAAATGTTTCATTCGACTTCAATTATTTTTATGAAAAGACTTTAAGACCAAAATTTCATTTTCAATGGACATTTTGGGAAAAATTCAGGAATTTTATGCTTGTAATTTATTTATTATTATTCTTCCACATAAAATTTAGTTATATGTTTATTTATAAATCATTGTAAAATTGTATAATTTAAAAACTTTAAATTATATGAGAAAAGATCATGATTTATTATAGGACATAGTTAAAGCTATGTCCTGGATGTTTCTTCACGTCCTTCCTCATACTTCCTGCTTCACTAATCTACTAATGCTTTGCTCACCCGGCCTCTTGTTTTTGAGGGGGGGGGGGTAGATGTAAAATATAAAAAAATATGATGGCTTTGCTCTATGCAAACAAACAATCTCCGATTAACTGTCCGCAATTTAGGATCTTCCCCCTAGACCAGTTTTTTTGAGAACATTCTAGCTATTATGTAACTGCTACTATAAATAACAAATGTGTGCCATTTTGCGGACAGAAGCTCGCCACTCCTCCTGTACTACACATCTCGCTGCTGCTTAATCTATCTTTCCTTTGTTAGAAATAATGATGACTCATAAAGTTTAAATTCAGTCATACTTAGTTTAAACTACTATTAAATATGTGATTTGGAGAATTTCATATGAAGTAAAGCATGATCTATGGTGAAAATTGAATTAAAGCTATAGAATAAAGATGTGTAATTAAAAGCTAATTCATCTTGTCTCGTCATTTGGATTTTGCTTTCCCACTCTGCAAAAGCAATGCCTGAACTTTGACACCAAGCTTCATCATGACTGCCGAAATATCACATATACATAAATACATACATACATTTTAAAGGAAGAAGATATTACTTAAATGATTCTCTCTTCCCATGGACAGTATAACTAGTATTAATTACTACAGTGAAAAATAGCAAAAACAGTAAATACATTTTCCAAATAATATAAATACTAGCACAACTGAAATCCAGTTTGGATAATTTCATAGGAGAATGATAAAGAAATAAGCTACAAGCATGAATATAATACATGACAGCACTCTTAAACTTTTCTTTTTTCAAAAAATTTCAAATCTTTTGATGATTTTTATTACATAGCAGTATATGGCTACATACCTACAACAATCTCTCGAACTTCCTTCCACTGAAAATCTATCATTGGTTCATGGACTAATGTAATACGGATACGCCTTTGAATGCCTTGATGCAATAAAAACGTTCCTCTGCAAGGGCTGTCATCATTGTGATCAACAACAGCTGGAACATATCTAGAAATTATAAAATTAATATGTAAGAATGAATAAAAAAGATACTTTATGAAATAATTTATTAATTAATTATGCAATAGATACTTACTCTCCATTGGGTTCCAATTCACAAATTTCAAACCAAACTAAAAGATCATGCCTAGCATGTACATGAGTCGTGCTGAAAAAAGTAACTGTTCAGTTAAAATTCAAGTATATACAATTGATGAAAATGTCATAGTTTCATTTATTTGAATGAGATTCTTACTTCAAATTTGAAAACATGAAAACAACTGCTTAGAAAAAACTTCATAATTTAATTACTTATTTATATAAAATTATATTTTCCTATTGCTAATCACTACTGTTTCTAGGAACCTTAAGCAACCTTAAGGAAAGATATACACAAATACACTAAGTCAGCTATTACTATAAGAAGTAAAAATTAATTTGCAGCTTAAAGTAAAACTAGATCTTTTAACTGCAGAATGCAGTTTTGAATACCAGTCTTTAAAATAAAATAACACTAGATAAGCACACAGATGAGACATTAATGATGATGAATTCTGATAAATGATGTAATAAACGTTTCTTTTTTCTTTTCTGATAATTTTTTTATTTATATAAATAAATCATGGTTTAGTAACAACTCAATAAGTAATAGTGATATTTTTCATATATAAATTTTGGTTGCAGAAGCGTTAATGTACCTGCCCCATAACAAATTTCCTCTCAATTTCATGGATTATGTAATGTTCTTATTACAAACAGATCTGAATCAGATTGTTAGTACTGTCACATCTGGATTAGCAATCCTCAACCATTTTCAAAATGATTATAGGTAAGTGTTTCCCTGTAATTGTTTTACAACTTTTCATAACTTATGATCTTGAATGTAAAATTCTATTAAGTATTGAAACATGACACGACTTCTTAAAAAAAATAAATAAATAAAACAAAAATGTAGTATTGAAAGAAGCAATTTTACTAAACTAATTTCAAGAATTGGTGTTGCTTTAACAGATGAAAATATTACATGTGATATCTTAGAGGAACATCTAGATACTTTAGTTGAAAAAATGAGTAAATTAAAATTCTTAGATAGTCAAATTGAATATTTAATTGATGAAAACTTAATTGAGGAAGAAGAAACCACTAGTACTGATTACCCAGAAAATGTATTGGATATAGCAACAAACATAAACATTTATTGAAGCAGAAAATTTGCTATTTTAAATTTAAACCATCAACATCAGAAAACAAATGTTAGTAAAAAAAGCAAAAAAAAAAAAAAAAAAAAAAAAAGTACTTCAAATGACAGCTCAAATTTATTCCCTTCAGTTAAACTTCCTACCACCACATTCAGAAGATCTGAACCACATTCAGAAGATCTGAAATATGAAAAGCACTATTGATGGAAGTGATTCACCTTTGAAAACTGAAAACTTTGCTTATTTAAAAACGTACTTCACTGGAGAGTGTTAAATGCAGTATCTGGCTTTCAGTTAACTGATAAAAATTATGACAACTGCATAAAATTCCTTAAAGATCATTTTGGTTATAAAGATATCATCCCTGATTCTTTTATGAGCAGAATTTTAAACTTGCAAAGAGTTAAAAATTCTTCAAATGTTCAAGCTTTGAGAAAGTTATATGATGAGCTCGATACCACTGTATGAAATTTAGATTCAATGCAAGAGGATTCAAAATACTATTGTTCACCTTTAATTTCAATTGCCCTAAATTTATTGCCAGAAAATCTTGTTTTAGATTTTAAGTAATACAAATTAAAAATGTGATGTTATAATTTCTTATAACATCACATTTATAAGATGATATAATCTTATAAGATGTTGTAATCATACTATTTTAAAATGTGAGATTGAATGTCATGAATCAATATTTTTAGCTTTACATGATAGAAAAGGTTTATCAACAAATTCTAATAATTAACAGACATCTAAATGTTATAACTGTAACAGATTTGGTCATTTACCTAAATTTTGTCCCAACAAACATCACAGATGCAAATGATTACCTTGGGGAAATTTCAATCAAAAATCCCTTCATTTGTCTTAGAAATAACTCAGAAGCAAAATACTGTGGGGGGAAGGATATTGCAGCTAACTTTGCAAGGTTATAAAGTACAAAGTCTGTAATCCGGACTTATTGGGACTTCAACGATTCCGTATTAGGGTTTTTTCCGGATTATAGATCATCAATTTAAATCTGGTAAGATGGCATGCAGAAATTTATACAATTAAAAATATGAAACCATAATTTATGAAATAAAGAGCAATTACGATCTAAAGAGTATCAAAATTTACACAAAAAAAGCTTAATATTTATTTGTTTACTTAATAAAACACTTTTTTCAGTGTAAGTAGTTTAAGTTGCTTTGTTTTTTGTGCTAATACTTTCTCTTTAATTCTATAAACAGACATAATTTCTTGTTCAGTTACAAAGTTACACTGTTCAAGTTTTGTGATTGCTGTGTCGAGAATACCGACTAACTTGTCATGCAAAATTTTTTTATTTTCAGTAACCTCTCTGTCACTTTCTTCACTATCGGAAATGCTTTATGCGCATGCGTAAGTTTGTAGCTTTGAGGTCTGGATTATAGATCATTCCGGATTACGAACTTTATACTGTATTTTACTTTACTGTATTTAGATGATATAATTTTCACAAAAGATGAAGATGAAAGTATTAAGTGCTAAAAATACATTTTCTCAATTGCTTCTGATTATGGACTTGAAAAGAAATCTATATTTTTAAGTTACAGAACTGAATTCCATGGTCACATCATTGAAAATTATAAACTGTTACCACCTACTCTTAAAACAGCTGTAATTATCCTGAATCCAAAAGTTGCAGAAACTTACGTTTTCTTGTTCTTGTCAGATATCTTCATAAATCTCTAAATTTTTCCATAAATGCTTAACTAATCTCTTTAACTCTTTCACATAGAAGTCACCCCAAATGCCCACCATTCAGACAATGGCAGGTCATACGAACGTCTGAATTATTTTCTACCTGGTGCTTTCTTCCATCATGTTAGTGCCTGACTCATTGCTTTTCGGTGTTGTTAAATGACATGCCAATTATTCTTTTGAAGTGACTAAAAGTAGTTATGTTATTTCAATGCACCTTCCTTCTCTTTTGTTTAGCGTCAATATTTATCTATTGATGGTTGAAGTTACAATCCTCTCCTAAGGGGCAACGGCACACAGTGGTGAAAGCACATAAAGATCCTAACAGAAAGGTTTTCACTTTGCTTAATTAGGTTATTATTAGCATTGTAGCAGTCTACTTGGCATGGGGGAAGCAAATTAATTCCAACAAAAATACATATAGGTATACAGGTGTTTCAGATGTTTGAGAGAAACAGATTTTGGCCTCTCCCGATAGGAAAGAGTTAAGAAAGGTAATGACTTCAACGGTGGAGGGGGGAGGAATAAACTTTTAATCTTTTGAAATTTTTGAATTTTATTTTATGTGAAGAACCTGCACTTAGTGTCTATAATCAGCATAATGATACTGAAATACACACTTATGCTGAAACCTTTCCATGGTTATGGTTGCATTCTCATGGCAAGATCAATGACTGATAATTGCCTACATCCTATTTATTGCATGAGCAAAAATACATTTGATGCTGAAAAATAATTTACCAGTTATGAACATGATGTATTTATTAGTTGAAATTCAAGCTTTGAGAAAATTTAGACTTTATCTTTTAAGGAAACACTTCAAAGTTATTACTGACTTTAATACTTTCAAAATGGCAATGAACAAGAAAAACCTAAGTATACAAAGAAGTTATTGACTTTGAATTAATTCGAACAAATGAATTTTTTAGTTGCAAAGTTACAAAAAATTTGACGTTTTGAACTACAAAACAGAACACCTAACAGGAACACGAAAGACACATGTTGATGCGCTAACAGATCCCTTGTTACAATTATCATTTAAACAGCCTCATTAAAATTGCTCAAGAGCAAGATGATCAATTTCAAGCTATCAAAGAAGTCTTTGTTAAACCTTATAATGACTATTGTGTTAAAAGTTATTTCATAAATTTGTAGACAGTAACCAATTCCTTGCTATTTGAGAATAAATGCAAAACAATATAATTAAGGTGGTGGTGTATTTAATTATGGCAAAGCACACTAGGGCTATCTGCCTAAGGGAAGGGATGCCTTCGTGGAGGACTTTCTACGGAAAAGTGGCTTGTATACACGCTACACATGGGTAAAGCCACGAAAACACCCATGCAGCCAGCCCGTTTGCGGGATTTGAACCTCGGACCAAACTACCAGTGTTCAGCAACTTTACCGCTCAGCCACTGGTGGGACCAATATAATTAAGGACACACATCTTTGTTGACATTTTGCTTTTAAACAAACTGAAGAAGTCGTAAAACACAAATTTTTTCACAGTCAAAAGTCTTTAATCCGGACCTCAAAGATACGAACTTTCTGCGCATATGCGTTAACACATGCGCGTTTAATGTATAACGGACGGTATAAGCTATGCTAAAATTATCTAATTATCTATTTCAGTTAATGTTACAGATTGGGTTTTCCCATAATCTTCGAATTGGATACGGCTTATTATTTTTTGCAGACTGTTAGAGCAATTTTATTAAAGTAAGCTTGAACTTTCGATTATGTCAAAAAGAATTTCCGATTCTGGAGCTGCCAAAGGATCTACAAAGCAAAAGCATGTTTCGATGTCCATCAAACAAAAAGTGGAATTGCTGCAAAAAATGGGTAAAGGCATATCTTTTGTTTCTCTAACCATTCCGAAATCTGTTTATCAATTTCACGCTGCTCTGTGGGAGGGGGGGGGGGCGTAGCGGCACGCAATGAACTGGAAGTTGATCTGTCAGCACTATCCTTATCTTCAGGGCAGATGTCTTTATTTTATTCAGCTTATAATTCCTTACTAAATGTAGTATTTCACCTTGATGTACTCCGTCTTTGATATGATTTAAATCAAATTCCTCGTCATTATAAATATCACGAATACACATCAAATAGTTTTCTGGTTGCTATTTTCTAATTTCGACATCAAATAGTTTTCCGGTTGCTATTTCTAATTTTGACTAATGTATGCTTTGCGCATGCGCACGTTGAAAGAAATGTTTAATAAAGTAAACAAATAAATATTAAGCTTTTTTTTTTTTTTTGTAAATTTTTATACCCTTTAGATTATAATTGCTCTTTATTTCATAAATTATGGTTACATATTTTTAATTTTATAATTTCTACATGCCATCTTACCAGATTTAAATTGATGATTTTTAATCCGAAAAAACCAATAATCCGGAATCGCCGAAGTCCCGACGAGTCCGGATTAAAGACTTTTGACTGCATACATAAAGACAAAACTGATTACTATATTGAAAATTGAATTACTTGCATATTAGTTAATTGTAAATGTGGAAAACAAGAAGATATGTTACATTTTATAATCAAGCAAGATATACCACTTCATACATATCACACTGATCATTTAGGACCACTCAATCATTTAGGAACACTCATAAAAATTACAAGTATAATAATTGCTGCTACTGACTCATTCATAAAGTTTGTATGACTTTACCCAACAAAATCTACATATAGTACCAAAGTAGTCTAAATTGGAAAATAAAACATATGTTTTTGAAAATCCTGTGTGTATAATTACCCAATAAAAGTTCAGCATTTACTTCTAAAGATTTTCAAGATTATTGTTCAACCAACAATATCCAGCATATTCAAATCACTACTGGACTGCCTTGTGTCAGTAAACAAATTGAGAGATTGAATTCTGTCATAATTTTTGTTCTCTCCAAATTATTGATTCCAATTCCCACAAAATGGTATACACACATGTTGATGAAATTCAACAAGTGATTAATTCAACATACCAACAAAGTATCAGTACAACTCCATTCAAACTCATGTTTGGAACTAAAATAAAATCTACTAATGACAAAATTACAGAGCTGTTAAATTCAGAGATCCATCAGATTTTGTCAACGCTTATGATGATTACCACAAGAAAGCTAAACAACATATTTTGAAACAAGCTGAAAATCGCAAAACCTAAAATTTACGTTGTAAACCATCTAGTTCCAGCTTCACGAAGTAGTGGCTATCAAGCATACACAATACGGACTTGGACGCCTATTCTATGCTCCAAGAGTCATCTTCAATTTGTTGACTGCCAGATGTCACTACTAGTGAAAAAGAGCTTTATCCAACATTGCATAGTCTGCTAATACGGAATTAACACAAATATGGTTGCCGTGTTGACAATCAGGTTTGTGCAGTTGGCTTTAAGGAAGTTCATCAAGTCTCTGTAAGTGCTGCTAATTTTTCACATTTAAATAAAGAATGCAGTTGCATATCTCTAAATTAGCATCAAATTTATCGAAAACATGACAATGCATTCCCTCTTCCCAAAATATCTTTACTGTATGCTTCAGATTGCTCAAATTTATCATCATAATAAAATGTGCTGAGCTGAGAGAGTATTTGGAGCCACATTCAGAAAATATGAATATACTGAAAGAAAGATAGGCTTTTTGAACATTTTCTAAAATGAAATATATGTATATATATATATTTCTTTTTACAATGTAAGAGATTATATTTTTCAGAGAAAAGTTGAACACCTTATGAACAATACAGTGAACCCAATATCTTTCACTATTAAGCGAAATTCACACTAATGCAATATATATATATACAGTCAAAAGTCATTAATTCGGACACCCATAATCCGGACCTTAAAACTAAAAATTTTCTGCGCATGTGCCGCGTTGACACATGCGCAAAGGCATTTATGCGTGCGCGTAAGACCTTTACGACTGCGCATATGCGTGTGCGCAAGTGCAGAATACGTTTTCGCGTGCACATTTTATGTATAACGGAGGGTATAAGCTAAAATTATCTAATTATCTATTTCAGTTAATGTTGATGATTGCGTTGTTCCTTAATCTTCGAATTGGATCCGGCTTATTATTCTTTGCAGACTGTAAGAGCAATTTTATAAAAGTAAACTTGAACTTTCGATTATGTCAAATAGAATTTCCGACGCTGGAGCTCCCAAAGGATCTACAAAACGAAAGTATGTTTCGATATCCATCAAACAAAAAGTGGAATTGCTGCAAAAAATGGATAAAAACTTGAAGAAGGTGACAGAGAGGTTAGTGAAAATGAAAAAATTTCAATTGACAAGTTAGTCGGTATTCTCGGCACAGCAATTACGGGACTTCAGCGGAACTTTGTAACTGAACAAGAAATGATGTCTGTTTATAGAATTAAAAAGAAAGCATTATCACATAAAATGAAGCAACTTAAACAACTTACATTGAAAGAAATGTTTAATAAAGTAAACAAATAAATATAAAGCTTCTTTTTTTGTAAATTTTAATACCCTTTAGATTATAATTGTTCTTTATTTCATAAATTACGGTTTCATATTTTTAATTTTAGAATTTCTACTGATGATCTATAATCTGGAAAAATCGATAATCCAGAATCGCCAAAGTCCTGACGAGTCCAGATTAACGGCTTTTGACTGTATATATTTGAAGTTAACAAATATTCACCATTTGTAAAAAGCTACTATAAATTAAAAATTTAATTAATAAATTTTAATTGCAAAAATAGTGTTAAGTGCACAGTTCACAGCAATAATTAAACTTTTATTTTTTATTGTTGCAATTAAAATTTCGTAATTAAATGAAAAATTTATATTAGCTTTTTACGAATAGAGAATATCTGTTAAATTCAAATTTTATTCCTTGCAGCAATGGTGCAAGAAAATTATTTAAATTTAATTTAACTTTACTATATTCCTGTGAAACATATATATATATATAAATTTTTTGTAACCATTATGATACTTTTACAAATTATTTTTATTTGTATTCTTATTAGGATTTAAAACTATTTATTGACAGTTAATATATTTTGTTTTAAATACGATATTGATGTCACTGATTAAATTTAAAAGCTCTTTATGATTTTTTTTTTTTTTTTTTTTGTGTGTGTATGGGTAAAATAATAAATCTGTTTGAAAAACACAGTGACCATATGTTTTTATGAATTATACTATGAAATAAATGGCCACTGAACCTTTCAAACTGATTCATTATTTATTACTAGCAAATTATTAGATGATTGAAATTTTTAATAATGAGATAGGTGTGAATTTTAAAAATCGATTCCGATCATTTGGCATATAATAAATGAGACATATTAACCTCTTCATCATCTTAACACGTCTAGCGTGTTCAAGTGAAACTTCTGCAGGGCGGCCGTAATGCGCATCAAGCGCTCTTCTACATTTTAAAACTTTTAAATGTTTACCTGTTTGAATTTTTATTTTTGTTTGTTCTAATACCTCTTAGAGGGCAGTACTAATCAGGCATTTTATTTCTAATTGAATTCCCCCCGGGTTTTATGAATATTCGCGCCATTTTACATAACTCGGCAGAAAAAGAGAAAAATGTGGTTGTAAATTGGAAAGACAAGAAGGATATATGTTTGAGTACAGTCCATAATATCTCTATGATTGATGTTGAAACCCAGAAAAGAACTGTAAAAAAACCAATAATTGTAAAAGATTACAGCAACAAAATGGGAGGAGTGGACTGCCTGGATCAGATGCTATCAAATTAATCCTGCTGTTAGAAATAAGCAGAGATATTATTACTTTTCCCTTATGCTTTATTTCCTTATAATTTTACTTAATATTCATTTACATTCATCCACTATGAAAGTTATGTATGTACAAACAACATTACACGCTGCAAAAAACAAAGGGCCGCTGGGGAGAAATTTTCGCGGACAGGAGAGGATGTCGAAAGGGTTAATAGTAATGAATTACAGAAATATTTGTAAATTTCAGAGTTTGCCATTGGGTTTTTATCATGAAACAGTATTTTTTAAACTATCAGTATTAAAAAAATAATAATTGTTTTTGTCTGAAAACTTATATATATGTATATATACACATATACAAGAATTAACTGTTTATGGTATGTCTTTAATTTTATATTGTAAAAGAGATGCTGTTTATTACTACAATTTTTAATAATATTGTAAATGTATACATACAAACATGCATATATATATTCCATTTTTAAAAGTCAAAATGAAGAAAATGCATATTGTGCATTTATCCTATTTTACAAAAGGGTTGATACTTGTTAATATGATTTGACAATCAGATGTGCAAATGATATGAGAATTTATGTGTTATTGTCTCGATAAAAATGTTTAGTAGAATTTTGCAATAAATTATTGGTTAGCTAATATTTTTGCTTTGAAAAGAAAATGGTTTAATTTTTCTCCTACTGATAATTTCATAAAAATTAGTGAAAAATATAAGTGGTGATGTAAATGAAAAATTATAAAAATGTTGTTTTAGTATATATATTTATTTGATAATAAATAATTAAAACATGCAACAGGAAATTTTTTTTTGTGGAACCCAAAACACAGATCTTCCAGTTGCCAGTTTGAATATTCCTACCATTTACACCACGGGAGAACACACGGAGAAATTTGTTAAATCTACATTTTCCATATTTAAAGGGTGACTGGAGAAAGCCATAAGCTCCATTTGATGAAATCTGACTCATATTTTAGTTTGGGTGTTAATGTTAAGTTGATCCTGTATGTTTATGAATACATCAAACAATGCCAGATTACTATACCTCAATATCATAATTGCTAATTTTATATGCCATTTCATAAGAACTACATAATTGTTATAATTTCAGGTACTTTGTGCTTACAGTATTTGCATAGCTACGTCACTGACCTGTCCACAGATAGGAGAAAAATATTCCTAGAGCTTTAGCTGCCACATGTTATAAATTGCATCATTTGCCTGTACTTTGATTGGCCTAAAGCTGCCTGAAGACTAAAACAACTCTTTTGGGAAAATATGAAAACTTTCAGACTTTTTTTTTTTTTTGAAATTATTCAGTTGTTTTGTTTTTGTTCTGATCTTGTGTACTATCTTCCTGTTAAAACTGCTAGCTACCAAAATTTTTATTTAATTATTATATCTTGATTATATGTGTGTGTACACACAGTGTGGAAGAACAGTGGCAAATTTCAAGAAATAAGGGACCAAAACATGTCAAAAATAAAAATTAAAAAGTGATAAATTACATTTATATTTTTTGCTGCATCATCATTAGGGATGGTGGTGAAATGAAGAGGTAAATAAATAAAATAGCCCACTTTTAAACTGACAAGGACACAAAAATCAAAATTAAAAAATAATCTCAGAAAAACAACAGCAAAGTAATTTGTATCTCTATCAGTCCAAACCTTAAAGGCCAAAGAAAGTAGTATAACAATTTTAGCAGCAAAAACATAGGTTAATTGAAAAAGACTATGTAATAATAGAGATTATAAAAAAATATTTTTAGTAGATCGTGACCTAAAACAAAACTTGCCAACATAATAATCCACCACTTGAAAAATGAAAACCAGATGCAAAATTTTTAATTAAAAATTGGAAAAAACAAAATTGAATGCAAATTTTGGAAACATACAGGCTGGGTTAAAGCATCATTCATAAACAATTATAAAAGCTTAAAAATCTAATAAAAATTTTCATTTTGAATGAACCAAATCCAAAAATATGTAAAACAGAAGAATTATAACATTTACAAAAATAAAATACAAATGAAAATTTAAATGAATAATTTGAAAAAGATCATCAAATTACTTATATTCAATTTTTTTTTCTTCCAAACTGTTCATTTTTATTTCTACAATAATAGTTTTTCTAATTATTCTTATTGAGTTTAATCAGCTTTAAATTTGCAGTTTATCTTAATACATTTTAGACTTTACATGAAAATATATACTTCTTCAACACTTTTGTTTCCTTGGTGTTACAGATTTTAAGAACAAACTCTTTAAGAATTTCTTTTGTTATTTTCTTCCATTTTATATTTTTTTGGAAAATATTAAAATAAAAACTTTCAGATTTTTTTTTTTTTTAAAATTATTATTAAGTTGTTTTGTTTTAGTTCTGATCCTGTGTACTCTCTTCCTGTTAAACTGCTAGTTACCAAAATTTCTTCAAAGAAAAAAACTTCCCCTCTTTTATTTAGATCAAATTTTCATTTTTCTTTTATTTCTAAATATGCTGAATTACTTCTGTTTTACATGTTTTTGAATTTGGTCCACTCAAATTCTCATTAGATTTTTAAGCTTTCTTGCTTGTTTATGAATTACAATTTTATTTTTTAACCCAGATTGTATGTTTTCAAAATTTGCATTTAATTTTTTTCCAATTTTCAATTAAAAAAATTGCATACAGTTTTGTTTTTTCAAGGTGCTAGATTATTATGTTGGGAGGTTTTGCTTTTGGACTCAATTGAATTAAAATACTTTTTTAATTTGTCAATTATTTCATAATCTTTTTTAATCTATCTGTATATTTGATGATACAATTTTTGCACTACTTCGGCATAAAGTGGTTGGACTGAAAGAAATAAAGATTAGTTTGGTTACTGTTTGTTTAAGATTACTTTTAAATTTTAATTTGTGTTCTTGCCAGTACAGAAACAGACTATTTTATTTATTTTTGTTGCACCAACCCCCAACGAGGATGCAGTGAAAGATGTAAATATCACTTATCATTTTTGATTTTGGCATGTTTTGCCCCACCATTTCTTGAAGTTTGCCACTGTAATTCCGTTTTAGGTATTTGCAATTAATTTATTCTGAATTGAATATGAGATGAATTTTAAACGTATTTTTTTATTCATTATTTTTTGCACTATTACCACCATTTGTTGCAGCTATCAGCTTACAACTGGATTATGTTTTGAACTTCCCCCTTTTATTTATTCCTTTATACCTATCTATCTATCTATCTATAATTAATCAAATTATGTTATAATAAATCAAGCAATTTGATGAATTTAAAAAGGGAAAATTACAGCAAAATATCAAAAAGTACTAATCAAAACAAAAGATGTAAACTTGGTGTATGTTAAGTAAATAGTGAATAGCCTTTGACTGAATTTGACAAGTAATAATAAAATAAATATAAAAATAAAATACAGTAAGCACAGCATTTGGAAAGCTGTCATATGGAAAGCATTAATGTCAGAGTAGAATCTGACACCTCTATTTTATCTGGTATACTGGATCGGCGATTACGGATTTAGTATTTTTCTATATATTAAATCATCAGTTTAATTCTAGCAAGATGGCATGTAGAAATTATAAAATTAAAAATATTAAATCATGAGTTTTGAAATAATGAAGTATTTATGATCTAATGGGTATCAAAAAAAAAAAAAAAAAAAAAAAAAAAAAAAAAAAAAAAAAAAAAAAAGAAGCTTAACATTTATTTGTTTACCTTATTAAACATTTCTTTTAATGTAAGTTGTTTAAGTTGCTTTGTTTTTGGTGCTAATACTTTCTCTAGACATAATCTCTTGTCTAGTTACATTGTTGAAGTCCTGTAACTGCTGCTTCGAGAATTCTGATGAGCTTGCCAATTGAAATTTTCTTGTTTTTAGTATCTACTCTGTCACTTTCTTCACTAACGGTAGCAGTATTTTTGGGATCTAGAACCATACTACAGATTCCGCCATTCATTAATTGACCAATGATTGAGAAGCATTGTCATCACAATGAAAAACTTCTTTCATATCATCTTCATTTATTACCACTTCTCCACATTTCATTACAAAATCGCTTAATTGGAAAATTTCATCATTGTTTTGCAATATCCAAGAACCTTTTAAACTTAGCGGCTATCTTCATCAAATTTAGCTATCCTTCACTATAGATATTTGGCTATGTATCATTAGCTTGGCGACTAATGACAACTTGTTCCGTTAAATTTTATCTTGCTTCTATTGCGCACTGAGACAATAAAGGATGAATTGTATTAGTTTAGTTATTTATTATACTTATGTCTATTTCTTGCACATGCTTAAGGCTTATCAGAGTTCTGAATACATAAACATACTTGCCAACCTATGACGCTCAAAAATCAGGAGATTTTTTTAAGAAATCAGGAGATTTTTCACAATGTTAAAAAGACTTTTTAAATGATAAAAATATAGTTTTTAATAATGAATTAACTTTACTAAGTCTTAAATGCAAGAAAAACAAAAATACCTTAGACATAAAAAACATTTTTATTACTTTCATCGTTTAAAAAAAAAAAAAAAAAAAAAAAAAAAGGCATTTTAATCAGTTTTCATACAAATGTTAATGACAGTGGCAGATTTTGCTCTCGTTAAGAAAGAAATTTCATAATTTTGTTCATAGTAATTGCCACGTAGGCCTGCTTTCACTAATAAAAGTTTTTCTAATGTGTCATCACTAATATTAGGTCTAAATTTAGTCCTCGTTTTTGCAACAACACTGAAAATCCTCTCACGCTCCGCATTACTATGGGGAACTGTCAAGATGGCCAACATAATTCTAGAGAGTTCACTATATCTTAAAATTCCATCAGCCCCTTTCAATTTTCCAATTAACCTCCACTGGGTGTCAATCCTAGCTGATTTTATAACTTCATCCAAGTTTTCTAATTGTAAACTGCAAAATTGCGACTGCAGTATATCAGTAGCAACATCAATATCATCATCTTTCATGACTAAACGAAGTAACACAGGAAATCTGTTCAAAAAGTACCTTATATCAAAAAAAGATGCATTTGCTAGAGCAGAAACATCAGCAACTTTAGCATGCAAAATCACTTCATCTTTGACTGGAAATTTATGTAGTATGTAATCACATACTCGACAGAAGTAACTTCTAACATGAAGATAAAACTTATTTTTGTCTTCTTCTGAAAGTTCTTCCACTACTTTTGTAGTTGCAGCTCCTATTACCAAATCTTCATCTTCCTTCTGATTTTCTGTTTCACCATAAATCACATCATATATAGAATTACAAGACAAAACACAGACTGGTTTTACAAACTTTGATAAAATGTCTTTAAACAGATCATAAATCATTGATTGCAAAACATGAATTAATGGAATTCTGCTTTGTAGAATTGTGTTCAGAACATCGAATGATGGCAAAATGAATTGTAAAAAAAAAAAAGCAAAAAGCTTTGTTAAGGTCCGAAGAAAAAACCATAAATATTCGTTCTTCACAAGATAAACTTACAGTAATCAGAAAATGTTTCGTGTGTTGAGCAATTTTTTTTTTTATTTTGAGAGAAATTTGTATCAGCTTTACGCTTATATTTTGCAGTATTATTTTGAGAACTGCCAGTTGAATTGCTGAATGATGCAGAAATTACAAAAAATCAAAATTTTTCTCATTTCAGTATTATGCAGCTGTTGGAACTGTTTCAATTTTTCCTTTCTTTTAGAACTCCTTTCAAGATAATAATAAATATCAACAATGTGTTCATCCACATTTAATGGTAAAGAAGCTGCCCCTTTTTCAGCTGCTAAACTTAAGAGGTGACAGGTGCACCTCATAATCTGCAAATCTGAATTTGCCTTTCTTAAGATGCCTGCAACACCAGTCTTCAAGCCTACCATTACTGGTGCATTATCGGCACCAAGCGCTAAGCAATTATCCAGAGGGACTGCATTTTATTTTAAAGTTTTAATAATTAGCTGTGCTATATTAAAGCCTGTCGAATGTCCTTCTAAAGTGGGGTCAGAAAGTAAACTGCACTCAATTTCTGAAGACTCTGGATTAAAAAAAGAAACAACAATTGGATACAGTTTTGAATTGGTATTATTGCTTCCATCCGTAGAGAGGCAGAACGGAGCTGTTTTAATGCAATCAATAACTGAAGATTTATTTTTCAAACCCATTTCTTTAACAACTGCACCTGTTTTGGTCCTTGCACTTGAGTATTTCTTAGCGATTTCACTATCGGGAAACATTTTTCTAAATAAAGCTGCAGCGTGATCCGATGCATTCAGTGGCAGGTTGTGCTCCAGTAAAAAGGTAGAGGACAGACATTCTGCATTAATCACTTTTTGGTCTTTTGTTTCCGAAGAAAAATTTAATTTTTTGTTTTTTCAAAACAACTCATGTTGTCCTTGTGTTTTTGTGTACGCACATGTTTGAGAACATCTGCCCTTCCACCAAGCGAAATCGAAAAATCGCAACGACAGATGGTACACATCGCAAATTTATTACATTTCCTTGAAGAAATAATGGAAGGAAAGTCAACTGTGTACGATTTTTGAAACGTGCACGAGTATTTCACCTTTCTCGCAGACATATCAAAAGACGATTGTTGGCGCATTTTACGCCAACGAATCTCGCCAATTATCACCTCCTGCGATTGAGGTAGCAGACTTGAAGAAGAAATCTAACCGGTCTGACGTGAGCAATTACTTGTAACCGAAGCTCACAATTAAATTGTATTTTGCTTCACTGTAAATATTTGTATATGATGTTTTTCTAAATAAAATAATTAAAAACGAAGCAGTGAAGCTGGTCCGTCGATAAAAAATAACCTTTAAAAAAATAAGTTTAGTCATCTGGCTCCGTCGACCCTGGGGCCTACTTCAGCGGTATGGATATATTAATGAAAAGCAAAGCATCCCTAAAGGGGAAAATAACTAGATTCGAAACTTTTGTGCAAATTGCAAATAATGATGTGGACTTAGTTGAACTTAAAGTTAAACTAAAAAACATTCAAGTTCTTCAAAAGAAAGTTGATGAACTACGAAGTGCGTGCTACGCACAAAGTGAAATGAGAGATGATGATCTGACCAAAATTGATGACGACTTAAACCAATGTGATGATCGTCTGGAAAAATTGGAGGTAAGAATTGAAATTCTCATTAATTCTTACAATAAGTTAAATTCTGCAAAAGCAGTTAAATGTTACTGAAAGTAATGTAGATGAAAATTTTCATATCAAAACTAAAATCCCAGCGTTAGTTTTGCCTGAATTTTCAGGAAAATATGAAGAATTTAGTTCATTTAAAACTCAATTTGATGATTTAATTACAAATAATGTTCAGCTGAGTCATTCACAGAAATTGTATTATCTAAGATCTTGTCTTACTAATGATGCTAAGCATTTAAGTAGTAACTTTGATAATTTTGAATCTTTGTACAATGCTTTAGAATCTCGCTATGATAATGAACGTCTGATTGTTGACATTCATGTGCAGAATATTTTAAATTTTGAAAAGATTCAATCCGAAAATGCGAAAGATATCAGAAGTATGATTGATTGTATACAAAAGAATTTACGCGCTTTGAAAGTATTAAAATATGAACAGAACAAGTTATGTGATGTTTTTATAATAAATATTCGTCTTCAAAAACTAGATAAAGAATCTAGAAAAAATTTTGAATTATCTCACAAATCGAAAGTAGTTCCAACATTTGACGAGTTTATTAGATTTTTGGAACAGCGTGAATCAGTTTTGTTATCTATAAATAGAAATATTACACCCGGAAGTAGGGTTAATATAAATAAGAATTCCACTCCTTCCCATAAATCGAAGGTTCTTTTGACAAATGAAAATAAAAATAAAAACTGTGTTGTGTGTAGGAGCCTTCATCCTATTTTCCTTTGCGATACATTCTTAAAGTTAAGTGTTCATGAAAGATTAAAATTAATTCGTTCACATAAACTCTGCGAATTATGTCTAAAGCAAAATCATAAGAAAAGTCAGTGTCTCTCGAAATTTAAATGCGCTTGCGGGGAAAAACACAATAAATTAATATGCATGGATAATGAGGGTCATTCAAAGACTCCTTGTCGCTCGGTGACGCCACTTAGACAAAACAAAAGTGAGCTCGATGCCGCCGCTGGAAAAGGTGACTCAGAATTGAAAGCGTTGAGTGTTTTAAGTAACAAGAATAAACAAAAAAGAAAAAGTGTACTTTTTTCTACTGCAGAGATTTATGTCCGTGACGCCAATAATCGAAGAATAAAAATCCGTGCGATTTTAGACAGCGCATCTAATATATGTGTTCTTACAGATAAAATAAGTGAATGCTTAGGAATAAAAAGGGAGAAAATTAAAATGCCCGTTACATGTCTTAATGGATCAATTCAAAATATTAAATGGAAAGTGAATACATTTATTTCAAATGAAGAATGTACCTTTAATGAACCAGTTGAATTCTTGATTGTAAATAAGATAACAGGACTAACTCCGTGTACTACGTTAGATATTTCGAAAGTAGAAATTCCACAATTTTTAAATTTAGCTGATAAATCATTTTATGAAGCTTCAGAGGTACATGCCCTTATAAGTGCTGATTTATTTTTTAAGGTTTTGAAAAATAATACGTATAAAATAAATGATGATTTATTATTTAAAGAGTCTGAATTCGGATGGATCGCATGCGGGAAGCTTAACGAAATGCAACCTTTTTATCAGGGACATTGTTTTCTTGTGCGAAATGACTCTCTTCAAAATACTTTAAAACTTTTCTTTGATTTAGAGGGACTTGGTATTCATGATGATCCAGTTTTGCATGAAAAGGATCAGGCAATGGAAATTTTTAATGACACCGTTGAATTTAAAAATGGACGTTATGTAGTACAACTACCTTTTAGGAAACATTATGAAGAATTATCTGATAATTATTCCTTGGCGCGGCAGCTTTTTCAGAATTTGTGGAGAAGATTTAGTCATTATCCTGAGTTACATCAACAATACCGTGAAATTATTTGTGATTATTTAAAAGAAGGCATAATCAGCATCGTAAATCCTGATACAAAAGAAAATGCTTTAAATAGGCCTATATATTATTTGCCTCATCAGGCTGTGCGGAAAGAAAGTAGTTTAACGTCGAAAACTAGGATCGCCTTTGATGCGGGTAGTCATCAAAATAATGAACTTTCTTTAAATGACTGCTTGTGGCCAGGGGTTAACTTAAATCCAAATCTTTTGGATTTACTAATTAATTTCAGATTGAACAAAATTGCATTTTGTTCAGATGTTAAACAAGCTTTTCTGCAGATATGCCTCTCTGATGAACATAAGGATGCAGTTCGTTTTCTTTGGAGTAGTGATGATCCAAGTGTTGATAAAAGGCCCAATTTACAGATTTACCGTTTCAATCGAGTAAATTTCGGGGTCAGTTCGAGCCCATTCCTGTTAGCAGCTACTATTAGACATCATATTAAAAAATACAAGGAAGATTTTCCCGAAACAGTTGAAATTTTAGACCAGTGTTTTTATGTAGATGATCTCATTTCTGGAAGTGAGGATTTTGAAGAAGCATTTGAAGTATCTAAAAATGCCAAGAAAATTATGGAAGAGGCTGGAATGGTCCTCAGGAAGTGGATTAGCAATAATGCTGAATTAATGGAGCAATGGAAGAATGAAGAATTCGATACCTATCCTGCAGACGCTACTCTCAGCTTGGGCGCACACCAAACTAAAATCTTGGGACTTTCTTGGAAGACGCACGAAGATTATTTAACTATGGATACTAAAAATCTTTTGGAATTTCTTTCTATGGACAAAAATACGAAACGCTTATTACTTCAAGCAATAGGGAAGATATTTGATCCTTTAGGATTAATTTCGCCTTTCACCATTCGAGTTAAATGCCTCATCCAAGATCTCTGGAATGGAAAAATTCAGTGGGATGAACCTTTACCAAAGGAAATTGAAAAGGAATGGAAGAAGTGGTGTGCTGAACTTCATCACTTAGAAAATTTGAAAATACCTAGGTTGGTTAATGATTCTGCATCAAAGGAAGATACTGTTGAAATACACAGTTTTTGCGACGCAAGTAAAAAGGCATATGGCGCTGCCATATATTTGAAGGTGAAGACACTCAGTGGAATATCGGTGAAACTCCTAACTTCAAAAAGTCGTGTGGCTCCATTAAACGGTGTAACCTTACCAAGATTAGAATTATTGGGTGCTCTAGTTGCAGCTCGTCTTAGTTCTAAGGTAAAGAGAATCGTTAATCTGAAAAGATCTTCTGTTGAATACCATTGGACAGATTCCAAGATTGCACTTTTTTGGATAAAGGGTGCAAAAACCCGATGGAAGCAATTTGTGGCAAACCGAGTGAACGAAATCACCAGCTTGACAGATCCCAACTCTTGGCATCACTGTGCAGGTAAAGAAAATCCTGCCAATCTTCTCTCACGTGGAATGAATGCTGATTCCTTGGTGACAGATTCTGGATGGTGGACAGGTCCAGAATTCTTGATGCAGCCTGACAGTTTCAAGAACTTGCAACCATTTATTCCTGAGATTGAAACCATCGAACAAGTCGAAAAAGAAACTTTGCGGCGAGAAAGGAAAATTCCTTTTGAAGATGAGACTTGTAAAGAGACAGCCCTGCTAAATGACAGCTCTCAACATTTTATTGTGGACGACCTCTTAGAACTTTCAAACAATTATTATAAAATTAACCATGTTTTGTCTTATATTTTCAGGTTTATTTTCAATTGCGGGAATAAGGTAAAAAACACAGGACCACTGTCAGTGGAGGAGGTAAGAGAAGCCGAAGAAGTGTTGATTAAGCATGAACAACGAGTTCTCCTTGAAGGAAAGAAACTGCCCAGTAATATTTCGAATTTATTTCCGTTTTTTGATGACAAAGGAATAGTATGTGTAGGAGGAAGGCTGAAGAATGCTTCAGTGCCATATTCTCAAAGACATCCTCCTATTTTACCTAAGGGTTCAAGATTAAGTAACATTTATTTTGAAAGTTTACACAGGAAATTATTTCATGTTGGACCACAAGGTCTGCTAAATGCAGTGAGCTTGAAACTTTGGCCTTTAGGTGGCCGTAGTCTCGTACGCAAAACAGTACATCAATGTGTAACGTGCTTTAAATGTAAGCCCACTCTTTCTTCACAAATTATGGGTAATTTGCCTAGTGAAAGAGTTAATGTTTCAGCTCCATTTTCTATTACAGGTATTGATTTATGTGGCCCTCATTTAGTGAAATTTAAAAATCAACGTAAAGGTATTCTGAATAAATTGTATATTTGTATTTTTATATGTTTCGCAACAAAAGCCATGCATCTTGAGACATTAACAGATTTGACTTCCGATGCTTTAATTGCAACACTTAAACGTTTTACAAGTAGACATGGCAAATGTTTCAAAATTTATACCGACAATGCTACTAACTTTGTTGGAGCGAATTCAAAATTGAAAAAATTTTATAAGCTCATTAATTTCCCAGACAAAGAATTAGCTAATCATTTTTCGCAAGAAAATATAGATTGGAATTTTATTCCACCCAAATCGCCTCACTTCGGTGGACTTTGGGAAGCTGGGATAAAATCGGTGAAGTACCATCTTAAACGTACGATTGGCAATTTTCATTTCACTTACGAAGAATTCGAAACGATTGTCATTCAGATAGAAGGAATATTAAATTCGCGACCGCTTACTCCTCTTTCTAGTGATTCAGAAAGTTTCGAAGTTCTGACGCCAGGTCATTTCTTGATAGGGCGACCTATAACAGCAATTTCTGAGCCGTTTTTAACGGATTTAAAGGAAAACCGCTTAAGTCGTTGGCAAAAAACTACAAAAACTATACAACTTATTTGGAAAAGATGGAAGTCTGATTACTTGAATACTTTACAATCTAGATCAAAATGGATGGTTTGAAAAAAATGATCTGATGATCGGGCAAACGGTTTTGATTAAAGAAGATTTTCTGCCAATTAACAATTGGCTTTTAGGGCGAATAACATCATTGTATCACGGTTCTGATGGAAAAGTCCGTGTTGTAAAAGTTCGTACCAAAACAGGGGACTTTAAAAGGGCAATTAATAAAATAGCTGTATTGCCTATTGAAGTTTAGCAAGTTGTGAATTATGTTACTCAGTTGTTAGTAATTATATTGAAAATTATTTTTCTCAATAATTTTGTATTCATGTTTTGTTTACTTATTTTATATTTTTCTATACGTATTTTATTGTTTACATGAATAACAAACTTTAATACTGATATTTCATAATTAAATTTATGTTAAGTTCTTGCATGTGAACATAGCAAGGCCGGGCGGGATGTTGGCGCATTTTACGCCAACGAATCTCGCCAATTATCGCCTCCTGCGATTGAGGCAGCAGACTTGAAGAAGATATCTAACCGGTGTGACGTGAGCAATTACTTGTAACCGAAGCTCACAATTAAATTGTATTTTGCTTCACTGTAAATATTTGTATATGATGTTTTTCTAAATAAAATAATTAAAAACGAAGCAGTGAAGCTGGTCCGTCGATAAAAAATAACCTTTAAGAAAAATAAGTTTATTCAACGATAATTTCTAAAACTATTTCCTAAAGGCACGTGTTCTCACACAACTCAGGACAAGATAAACGAAATAGCGAAAGAACATCCAAAGAATGGCCAACGGCCTTGAGCTTGCTTTGTGCTCATTGGCTAATATATGCCAGATGACACGCAGTGGAGCTCGATGCCCATTGGACAACTGGAGAACGACGTTGCTGGATACGTATGCTGTCAATCACAAAGCAGAAATTCTCATCTGATTCGCAAGGTTTCATTTTAGATATAATCTAGAGAAAATTCAGTTGCTTTCAGACGTCCAAAATCACTTTTTTTTTTTTGTTCATAAAACGAAGTATTAAGCCAAGTTCCATAAAAATCGTGAGAAATATTAAGAATAAGTCGGGAGAAATATATTGTAAATCGGGTTGGCGGGAGAGCGGTCGAAAATCGGGAGTCTCCCGCCTAAATCGGGAGAGTTGGCAACTCTGCATAAATTTCCACATATACTTAAACCTTATTGAGGTCTGGCACTAGATATCTTACTGCCTGATGCAGTCTGTGTGGGTCCTAAATTCTGTGACTTTGTGCAGCCATACGAGCCCTGGTGCTGGTTCTGGGTTTATGTGAATAACAAATCAATTATTCTTAATTCAAATAGCCCTAAATGTAATCTTTGGGTCTATGAGTATTATCAACAAAATCTATTTTTAGCATATGGGAAGAAATTTTTGGTAAATTTTTCCTCGTTCATTTTTTAGCGAATTTAACTTAAATCTGTAATCATTGCCAAGTGCAATGTCAACATAAAAGGTTGCCATAATCCTTTATTATTCAATTACTAACATAAAAAATTTGTTTAGGCATCGCTACATGAGTCATTACTCAAGTTGTCATGTTTCGATAAACATGCAGTGATGAAAGGAAAGTATAATAAATAATGATTTGCCAGGTTGGCATCAGATCAATGACATATCTATGTGGAATTTTTGGTTTGAGATGTGTGCCAAAAAGCAGATACGCAACAACAGAACCAAATTACTGATCGTACAAATTTATGCTGAAATGTTTGTTTCTTGAATAGCAAGGTATTTTATTTAGTGTGGAAGCGAAATTAAGAATTGGGACTCTCCAGATGTTTTATTATGCACAGAAGGTAGAATCAAATGTGCATGCGTAAAGCCTAGGAAAGAAACATTGGTGGTGGTTTAGGAGTCCGGATTTTAGATCATTCCGGATAATGGACGTCCGGATTTCAGATCATTCCGGATAATGGACGTCCGGATTTCAGATCATTCCGGATAATGGACGTCCGGATTTCGGACTTTGCACTGTATATATACATAGAAACCTTGTTACAACAATATTTTAGGGATCAAATAAATATATTGTTGTAGAGAGGCATATTGTTATATCAAGGGCCCACATATTTTGAGCATTTAATAAGAGTTTTTTTTTATTATTATTAGTTTAAGGTGCATAACATACTACTTTTAAGTCTATATTTAGAAGAAATTAATTTGTAAAATACTAATAATAGTGGTTTAAATACCAACAAAATAAATAAATAAGATAAATTCAGAAAATAAGCACAGAAATATTCACATACCTGAAAACACTTTTTATTGAAAATAATCCAATATTTTTGTTTGTTTATTGATTTTTTTTAACTGTTAAGTTCACCAATACTGTATGCATTGAGTCTAGCGCACGAAAATGTTCTTCATTTGTCAACGGAAGGCTTGAAAAAAATGTCCGTAGAGAATTCACAGATTGAAGAGCTTCCTGGGATGACAATAAGGACTGCGATGGACCTGTATTATCATCATCATCAATATCATCATCATCTTCATCATTGTTTCCTATCTCATCAGTAATTTCAGAGAGAATATCTTCATCAGTAACTCCTGCGAAAACCATAAGATCATCATCTGCTGTTAAATAGTCTTCTATACTAATTCCAAACTTTTTACCGCTTGTTTCCTCAAGTTGGGATACGGATTTTTTGATGTGCAAAACACATTCTTGATCATCTGAGAGATCATTGTCTATGGAATTTTCATCATTATCAGATTTCTTATCTTCCATAACACAAAAACCGGCCTTTTTCCAGCAATTCCGAATGGTTTTTTCTGTTACTTCCCACCAACTTCCAGCAATATTGTCACACGCTTCCTTGACATTTACAGCTTTGAAAGGGTCTTCTACTTTATTTTCAAAGTTTACAAGTATGGAGTCCACCAACCGTTTTCTGTAATATCCTTTGAAGCACTTAATTATGCCCATATCAAGAAGCTGTAAAATTGAAGTGCAATTGGCAGGGGAAAAAGCGATTTCGATATTTTGTAGCTTTGGAAATGACGTGTGAGCACCGCAGTTATCTATCAACAAAACGATTTTTTTCTTTCTCTTCTTCATTTTATTGTCTAACTTCTGTAACAATTCGGAAAAAAATTTAGACGTCATCCAAGCCTTCTTATTTGCTTTATACTCCACGGAAAGACTTTTCATGTTCTTAAAGCACCTTGGCTTCAATGATTTACCAATGACGAGAGGTTGTATTCTATGCATTCCTGTGCTATTTGTACACAGAAGAACAGTCAGTCTCTGCTTTGATTTCTTCCCTCCATAACACTTTTCACCCTTGAATGCCAATGTTCGATCGGGTAGGAGTTGGAAAAACAGCCCAGCTTCATCTGCATCTTCTGGAGCATACTTTTCTAAGATTTCTTTCATCTTGTTTTGCCGCCATTCATTTGCGTCGTTTATCGGGGCTGACTTTTTCTCTCCGTGAACTTCTTGGAAAGTTATTCCATGATGATCTCGAAAACACATTAACCAACCATTGCTAGCTTTGAAAGTTTCGTTCCCTAGCATTGCTCCAAATTTCCGTGCTTTTACACATAATAAAGGTCCATTTATTGGGACATTTGTTGCTCTCATCTCTTGAAACCATTTTAAAACAGCAGCATCAATGTTTTCATTTGTCGCAACTTTCAGTCGTTTTCGCTCTGGGTTAATTTCATTTGAAGTTACAGCATCTTCAATTTGCTTTCTCTTCTTTAGGAACGTTGCAACTGTAGATTGGGATAATCCATGTTTCTTAGCCGCATCAATCTGCTTCATTCCCTCATCAATATCATTGATAACGTTCAGTTTATCTCAAAAAGATAGTTGCTTTCGCCCTGCCATCTTAGGGAACAATATCGCGTGAAAGAAAGAAAAGTTTGAACCAAATGTTTCGCGTAGAACTCAAAATCGTTAAAGACTATAAACCAACCTTTGAACTCACTTTTCAGTACGTCACTTAACAACACCCCGCCTTCATCTTCCCCTGTTCCTCTAACAAAGGGCACTAGTTCTGTGACAAGGTGACCAGACAGTTCTAGATGTCCTTAAACCTTATCAGAATTCCAAAGCTTTCTGGGAAATGAGACTAAGCATACATTTGCACTTCACCCCCCTCACCCACTCCAATTCCCAAAAGGGTGGTCTTCATCTGTTTTGAAATCTGAACAATAGCTATTTATTCAGGGATAAGTTGAATATCCACAATGTGTCTTAATAAACGGAAAAAATAACAAAAGAAAACGAAAAAAAAAAAAAAAAAAAAAAAAAAAGCATTTGAAAATCAAAATATTATTATAAAGGGAGAAAATAATACTGAAATTTAGATTGAAAAAATCGTTTTACAGAGGTTTATTGTTCTAGAGAATATAGCAATATTCAGGGGAGATTAACATTAGTTTATATGCAAAATCACCGGAACCACAAAACATTATTGTAGTAGAGGGAGTTATTGTTGTATTGGGTATCATTGTAGCAAGAGTTTACTGTATATGAAGTCAAGAAAATGATCTCTGCTTTGGAGCAAAATGCTGTAGCATAAGGAAACTATATACTGGCAGAGGAACAAGAGGGTGATATTGTTGCATGATAAAGAAATGTTCGATATGATGCACACAACTAAAGAAATACAAATTTCTTGGATTGACCGGTCTAACAATTTATATCACTATATGTTTTGTCCTTTTTTCTTATGTATATGCTGATTTAAATTTTTTTCAATATTACCAGTAATAAGCCCTTTTAAACACATGAAGTTGAACAAAGCTTTACCAATTGTTCTAGCTTTATCAATTCAAAAAATGCCAAACCTACCCCCAAATAGGGTATGTTAACTGCCTCTTACAGATGGTACATTTCTCTCCAAAAAAGTCTTCATTATCATTTTCTACTTATTTACTCCTTTTATTGCTAGATGACAGTTATTTTAAAGACTACAATTTTCTTTTTTAAATCAACAATAAACTATTAAAAACCATACATAAATTTATATACTTATATAGCTAGACAGAAGTTATTTTCAAGGCTAAAATTTTCTTTTTAAAATTAACAATAAATTATTCAAAAAGCATAAATAAATTTGTACACTTAACATTGACAGTTAAGCTATTTGAAATGTAATTTGCGAGCTGGTGAAAAAAGTACTTAAAACTAAATGAAAACAAAGTGCATCAGAGAAAAATATACAGTATGAAATTGAAAAAAAAAAAAAAAAAAAAAAAAAAAAAAAAAAAAAAAAATAAAAATAATAATAATAATAATAATAATATTAATAATAATAATAATAATAATAAAAGTATTTACCAAATTACCAAAATTCATACCTTAAGGACTGAAGAACACCAAATTTTGGTGAGCGTATAGGCTGTGATATAGGAATAGACTGGGGGAACATACGCCTTGGTGGTTGTCGACTGCTGCAGATAAAACAAAATGATGAAAATTGTCACAAATAAACAAAGCTTAAAAAAAATTAATAGTATAAATGGAAACCAAAAGAAGCTCAGCATACTTCTGTTGAGTAACAAAATCTCTTGAATCTCTGTGCAAAGGATGTTGCTGATAATGGCCAAAAACTTCAAAAACAATTGGTTGTGTTCTGATGTACTCAAGGAAAGACTTTGTAACAGTTACAGTTATCTAAATGTGAAAATCAATCAATAAATTCAAGTCAGAAAATATAATGTGAAATGTGTACACAAATAATATTACACATTAAAAAAATGCTCAAACAATTTTCTCTTTCAGCAGCTTCTTTTTTATTATTGATAAATACACAAACTTGCACATTCTTGTAAAATTTAAGTAAAAATTTTGATGCATTCATTCATTTTGAATGTCCTAAATATATATGCAAATGATGTGTACATTGCTTATCATACATATCAGTAATTTCGTAGAGGAATACAGGATGATTTGCCAATTAGTTCTATTCATCAGGTGAGTTTTTCACCCAGCTAAATACATGTTTAATACACTGCACTTATAATATTAAACCAAATACTATGGATTGAAAAATTTTAATTATTTACTATTTAATTTATTTTTCTTTAAAAATTTATGGCATCTTAAAATTATATATGTGTATTTATTATTCTCTTATATCTCCTTCCTAATTTAAGGATATTCTTGCACAAACCAATGACATGAAGCTACATAATATCATCATAAAATTTTTTTCTCATTCTCCCTTGATCATACCAACAGGTGGTTCCTCATTCCCCAAATAGACATATTAATTTTCATTCTTTCTTTCCAATACGGACTTTTTTAAAAAATATTTCAGATTCAATTGTAATACATATTCATAGAAGCAAAATATTTATTTCTGACTCAATCTGCATGAATAAAAGCCAATAAAAGATTTAAAGATGCACATCCATACATTCTGTACATGAAAGAATCCAGGAGAATGACTTTTTCCAGTATTTTTCAAAGGTTCTGTTGAAAAGGCTTCATCATGACGATGTAAGAAACTAGAAAAAATAAGAAAAGGAGAATTTTATATTATTTTCAAATTTCTTATTTTCGTTAATATAAATTTAAAAGTTTGTTGGACATAATAAATTCTTTTAAAGATTTTTGATAGCATACATACTTGAACTGGCAAAAGATATCAGCATATTCTTTTGAAATGTTTATAGCTTGGAGAACAGTAACTCTGAAAGTAAATTCTTGTCCTAAATGAAGGTGATCAGGATGATCACAATCTTTGCCTTCATTTTCAGAAAGAAGGTTGCATTTTTCATCAGTGTGTTTATTATTATCTTCATCACAGTAAATATCTAAAAGGAAATACATATACACTATAATGGTATATCTATTTTGAGGAAAATCACTTTTTCAGTACTTAGATATGAAATCCTTTTTTTTTTTTTTTCCTTCTGCCAGAAATGGTACAAAATTTCATGATGATTTCAACTAAGGCATATTAGAAACTCAGTAAAAACTAAATTATGTGAAAATTACATAAATTATAACAAATATTTTCTTTACCTGAGTTTTCTGGAGTGGGTCCTTGTCCTTCGACTATTCGCTCTTGTGAAGAACTGAAATCTTTATCAGATGTACAATTTTCTTTCTCTTTCTTTGAACCCTGAACAAGAAAAGATTAAAATAAAGATATATTGGCCAAATGCTCTCAGAGGATAACTGTATAATCTTAAAAATGCTTCTGAGATTATATAATTATCATTACAATATAGATAAATCTCAAAGCATAAATCATACACTTTGAGATTATTTGACATATACATATATGTGTTGTGTATATATCAAGTAAGCTCAAAGCATATTGTTTACTTTTAAGTTTTGATACATTTTAAAAAAGTTTTTTTAGTTCAATTGTTTCACTTTGCTTTTAAAGTTTACTTGTTACACTTTTTCTTGTTACTTGTTACACTTTGCTTTTATAGTTGTTAGAAGTCGTAAAGTTTAAAATAGTTCAAAACTCATAAATTGATTTGTTAAATAAAATATTTTTGCAGTACGGGATCATAATTTCTCAACTTTTATTTCAGAATTTACTGCTGTTTATTTCTCCTCAACAGAGAAGTTTGAGATAAGCTAAAAACAACAATCTGGATATTTTATTTAATACACCACACAATAATCCTCTATTACTCACCAAAACAATAAATACAGTCAACTACATCACAGGAAAAAAAGTTTTAAATAAATGAAGCATTTACTGTTCAGTTTAAAGGCCTCGTGTTATCACAATTACACTGACATAAATCCTTTATACTACAAACCAAAAATTATTTAACTTATTTTGAAAACTCATATTTATTAATAAAATCTATGTTAACAGATCCATAATCATATTAGAAAATGATTAGATTCTAATGTTTAAACAAGTACAGAGTAAAAATGGAATTTAAGAAAGTGTAACATACATTACCAATTATAATGTTTTACTCATTTAAAAAGGATCCATGGAATTTAAAAGCAATTTTAAGAAAAGAAATTAAAATAACAAAGAATGATAGGCAGAGAAGTTTAGGAAGGAAAATAACAAGCAATATCATTTAAAAAAGAAGTGCAAGAACCATAGCATTTTCATACACTATGAAAAAAAGTAGAAATGCTAAGTGAATTATTGATAAGCATTAATCAAAAAGAATAAAAACCTTTTTCTGTTTCAGAAACAAATCATCACTAAAACTTATTCGTGCTGATTGTCTCACACCTCTCTGATTTACATCTGAAGATTCTTCATCATCTGTAAAAAATATTATATGAGCAGATGTTTTATATGAATAATTTACCAAAACTAATGGAAAGCAAACCATACCTATAACAGCTTGCACTGCAACTCTCAGATATCCTTTAACATCACCTTTTTCATTCACAATTGCAACTTTTTGAATCAAAGGGACTGGATACAATAAATTGCTCAGATACACAAATGCCCTAAGTACAGATATGTATTAAATTTTACATTCTTAAAGCACTAAAAAACCACAAATTATAGATAAAATACCTGAACTTTCTTTCCTCCCCCCCATGAAAAAAAAAAAAAAAAAAAAAAAAAAAAAAAAGCAGCGCATTTTCTATTTGCAGTATTTACTTACATATTTCAACCCCTCTTTTACTAATTTTATTTCCAGAAAACTGACAGGTAAAAATTTTAAGATATGTACTCTTTCTCACAGAAATTATTACAGCCAGAAATTAGCCAACCAGAAAGCAGAAATGAATAGATATGTTAATATTATTGAAGTCTATATCTCAAAGAAATCAATAATCAAATTACTTTCATCATTTTTTACCTGGACAATGCATTTTGCTATCTATTGAAAATTTTACCCTGCTGCCATAAATCTAAAATTTCTAAGCAAAAAATATCAGGGGGGGGGAGAAATGTAAGTAAATAAGATAAAATAGTAAATTAAACATAAACAAAATGCTAAAACCAAAATTACCTGCCTATAAGTCTAAACCATGGAAATCGATCATAGAAAGGATCTCCACCAGTTATACTTTCAACATTATATTCAGGTGATGTTGGAGAAAGTTCTGCTTCATTATGATACATTTCTCTCATTAGCTCCAAGCGTTGCCTGAAAAATAAAATACACCAGTTACTTATTTTTTTTAATAATGTAACACAAGAAAAATGCAAATAACTGAACTTAATTACCTTTTTAAGTGACAGTAAACAGAAGCATATGCCATGCAAAATAGCAGAACATTAGCAAGAAAGAAAAAGGCAGCTTTCAACTTATAAAATAATGACTGTTATCAAAAAACATTTACAATACACTGAAAGTAATTTTGATAGAAATGAATCAAAAAGTAACTTATGGCCATATGAAGTTATACTGACAGAAAATGAAAATGCTTATATATCATGAAATATATTAACACTATACAAAATATACCCCCTTCCAATACCAATCAAATTTTTCCTCTCCCACAGACCTTTCTTGATTTTTTTAAAGTTCATACAAATTCCAATTGATAAATATATGGTCTAAAATTTCTTCATGTAATGGAAATATAAAAAGAATGCATTATACAATCAGTTTTTATTAAAAATTACTACTTAATTAAAAAAATGCATTCAGAAATTTTCAAGAAATACACAGCTTTTTAATACAGCAAAAATGCACATTTATAATCGAATATCATAATCTGCAAAATCTATATATGCAGTTAAAAATCTTTTTTTAAAATTATATGAAAAAGTATTCAGGGCAAATGCACCATGAACAGTGTAAAACACACAAACAAGGATTTATTAAGATTTTATAAATATACACAGCAAGCATAATGACTGCTTTGGAAAGAAAAGCTAATGTATTTAAGTAAAATAGACCGGCCACTAACAATACTCCAACTACCACAAGACTGTCAGTGTCCTTTAATCTTTTCCTGCAACAAATTTTTGTGTTAAAAAATTGCTTTCATTAATTTAGGCTGACCCAATTAGATTAAAAGTAGTTTTGCAATTTCTACCGGAAATTTCGAATACTGTTATATTAGAACGTGCTATATATAAATCTAATATATATCTCTAATATAAAGCTAATATGATCTAATATATATAAATCTAATATTTATAATCTAATAATAAAGTCGCCCTTTCGAGACATGAAAAATGCAATTTGAATTTCGTCAATTGGCCCATTAGAATGGGAGATATAGAACTGGACCTTTTTTTTTTTGGCACAGTGTACATGCATAACTTCATATGGCTGTAAATAATTAAGGGTTATTAAACAGTATTTGTAAATAATTAACAAGACATTGATAGCAGTTACAAATGAAATTGACAGAGTTAACTTTTCTTTTAATCCTGCAGCAATTTCCAAACACTAAGAGTAATACAAAACTAAAATTACAACTTTGTTTCTTAAATTGTAAAGATTATGGTCTGTAATAATGAAAGACCATAAAAGTTCAGGATTTAGAGCAGGGACTACCAAACCTTTTTTTGCACTGTCGCCTTTTAAAAGAATGGTTTACTTTACTGACACCCTTATGTTTTTCTTTTCTATAATGTGCACACAATACAATCATAATATAAATAACTTAACCATTAGACTAAGTTAGTTTAGAAAAAGTTTTGGAAAAAAAAAAAGGTTTATTACATTCATGTTTTACTGTTCTTAATTCTACAAATATAAACGAGTTTTTAGAAACAAAATCACAAATTCTAATTGTATAAAAGTTTGATTTTAATTAATACTATAGCTGTGCTTTTTGTATTGATGCAATTTTTTTTTTTTTTTTTTTTTTTAATATTTGACATACACTTTCTTAACTTAATTCTTAAATTATCTTGTTCAAAAATGTTTAATCATTTTCTTGCTTTCCATAGTAAATTATTGACTAGACTAAAACCTGCATCTACTAGGTACAAAGAGGGAAAAGTCAATAATGTTAGTTTGGTAATAACTTTTATTTTGGGATATTTCTCACGAATGAGTTTTACATTCTAAAACTTAGCATATCCCTGTGTTTTGAATAAGATTTCATTTTGTATGATATAGGTTTATACCAATAAATAATTAATTACCAGGAAGTCTCTAATTTAGAGCATCTTACTAGAGCATTTAACCTTTTAACTGTCAAGTTATTTTGATGATTTGGGTGCATAAATTGTCAATTTTGTTTTATTTCAAAAATGAAATGTTTGCCTTGCAGTCAAAAAAATGCCGCGCACTTTGAACTTTAACCTCCATCCTTTGAAACCTTCAGTAAAATGCTGCCATCTGTTGAACTGAAGCCGAAATAAACTTCTGACTATATATATTCGGCTATAACAATACGTTGCACTCAAAAAAAAAAAAAAAAAAAAATTAGCTCGAGTAATACTCGGGGGTGACATTTTAGAATACCAGTGCTGTGCCCGAGATTATTTTTGGCATGACAGTTAAAAGGTTAATCAAGATTAATCCTGAAAAAATTGTTAAGATTAGTCATGCTAACACAATACTGCTTTTTTTTCAATAAATTAATATGCTTTATTCTATGTATTTTCATATTTTATTGTGAATGAACATACCGAAATATTTTTAAAAAGAGAGAGGAATGATGTCATATCCAAATAAAACATTTTATGCTTCCAGAATTTAAAAATATTTTTAGATCTGCATTTAAGTGTATAAAGAAATAAAAACATGTAAACTGTTCATAATTTTATTCAGTGAATAAATACTGCTCATTCAAAACAAGTTCTCACTTTTTAAACAACAGCTACAAAATTTAACCTTTCTTTCACAGCAGTTGCACATAACAACAATAGAAGAAAAAAAGGTGTATAATGCATTTTGAGCAACAGTGGTTTCATCCTTACAAGTTGCAAATAAAATTTTAAAAGAAATGCTAGGGTGGATGATCTGCTAAATTCTAATGCTATTCAGTAACTTCACAGGAAATAATGATATTGTTGTAAATTTCTGCAAATATTCAAGTTTTTTTTTTGTACTGTATTTTTGTTTTTCTGCATTGCTGCAATAGCCTGCAGTTTTACTTATTTATTCCTTTGTTGCTTTTAGGATTTATTTTGCATTCACTCGAATTTGTGATTACATGTTTTGAATATACGAGTAATTGTTTATTTCTTGTACAAAATTATAAATCTGACTAACAGCATTTAAACTGAAAAAACAGCTCAAGTAGAACATGAGATATGAGCAGGATAAGCTCTTGACAGGCTTTGGTGACTAGTTTTGTTACCAGATTAACAATATTTGGCAAATTTTTGCCGAATTGGCATTTTTTTGGAAGATTTGGGAGAATACACTTCTGAAGCTCTCATACCGATTTTCCCACAGCTTTCAAAAACCCAGGCTACACTATATAGAGTTCCAAGAGCTAGGATGAATCAGTTGCTAGCTGTGAGATATAGCAATTCAAAGTGATTTAGTAAGCTGAATAGTGATTCAAAGCTTACTCATAGAGTGATTTTGGAAATTAACAATATTTCTCATATACTAAGGAGGAACAGCTCAATATCAGCATTCTTCAGGAGCTATTTAATGTATTCCAAGTCATTAATTTTTAAAAATAAATTGTTAATTTTTTCATGAAGACTTTTAATTAAAGAATCATTGATGAGCCCATAGTTAACAATAAATGGTGTCAGAATTATGCATTTCTTTGAATGTTCAATACCCAGGAAGATGAAAGAGCAACCGAAAGCCATTATGGAAATAAATGCTACCAGCTGTAAAGCAGCAGCTAAAGCCACTGTAAACAATGTCTCAGCTTAGCCTTCCATGACTAACACTCCAGCCATCTTGAAATGAAAAATACCTTGGTTCAATTCTCTGTTCCTCCAATTATACTCTTATTATATGATGAAGTATCATGATGAAATGTAAACAAAACACAATTTGAAATGATTTTGTAAGCAAATTGAAAGGACCCCCATCAATGCTCTATTTGGCTGTCTTTTTACGAAGGGAGCTGCTGATATTTTACAGATGCTTTCAGGAAAAAAATATTCAGATGCAGATGCTTTAGTTAAATAACTAGAGCTGTGGTTTGAAGAAACATTTCTTAAACATTATTGCTGACTGCAGCTTAAGGCCCATTAAAAAAAGCAGAAAAGTCTAAAAACTTGCAATTGTAATTGAAAAGTCAATTCAGAAAAGTTAATTTTCAGTCCTTAAAGTCAGTAAAGGAATCTTGCATGAGAATGTTGATGCACTTTTAAGAAGACCATGTGCAGAAAAGTGCAAACACCATTTGAAAGTCGAGTTAAAATATGGCTTTAAAGTCCCAGTGGTTAGATAAATAACACACTGTCCATAACAACTGAACCTGATATCTGAAGCAGTAAAGAACTTAGAAAGGCCCAAATAGGAGAAGCTGAATTGCTGAATTGAGTAAACTGCTATTTCACTAAACTGGCAGGATATCGCCATGTTGATGATAGTTTTGGAATTCATTTTTGTCACCAAATCTGGTAAGAAATCACCAAATGTTGCCAAATTTAGCCATCATTTGGTCCAGTCCCTGTATAACTATAATGGATCAATACACATAACAGTGACCATATCCGGCCCTTATGTGTCACTTTAACCATATATGCCTTCCAGTAATTTAAAAAAAATATAAGGTTATAGAGATTTCTTGGTGGCAGTAGAAAATTATATAAGACAAAAGAAAGCATCAATTCTCAATATGAGTTCAAAGTTTTTTGTTCAAAGGCAACTTGTACTTGTATCTCCATGTGAACTATATGTGCTTTGCATTGCACTGTGCTTAACTTTCTTAGTAATTTGAAGTGTTATTATTAACTGTGCTCTGCGATACTGAGAAGAGATGCAAGAAATTTCATGGAAAGTTTTAGATCTGTAAAGTATTTTTTTTTTTTGATGAAATAATTTTATCAAACTATCATCAGTTCTGTGTTCATTTAATCTGTTATAAACCAATGTACATGTAATAACATATTCTAGAGAAAAATGATATTCTTTGTTTTCTAATGCAATGCCCAGGGTATGTGCAAGGATCTAAATTTGATTTGGAATATAACATGATGGTGATTATCATAAATGGACCAAATTATCTTAATAGAAATAAAATTAAGTAAAGTATCATATATATATATATATGAAACACTTTGAAAAACGTTGAAGTGCAAGGTAGTAGTTATAGATGTGACTTTTGTTAGCAAGCATTTTTAAACCAATAAAAATAAATTGGTGCAATAAGTGCCCTGTTCTAGAACCTTTCACATTTCTGAAGACAGCAGGCAGCAGCAAGTTTAAAGAAGCGAAGAGGAAAAGCAAATGTAATGTTTATCCGTGTCACCAGTGTTATGCAAGAATTATATGGAGGCTGTTAATTTTGAAATGATACAGTTTAGAGAAAGTTATTATAAGCAATTACTAGACACTTTTAAGATGAAAAGGGAAAATATTCAAATTCAAATGAAGAATTAAGGGACTAACACAAATTAAAGTTAAGATTTGGGTTTACACAATCACGGATATATTTTGGGACTATCTACAAAAGTGATTATTTGGTTTTATTTTTTCAATCACTGGACATAAAATACTAAAAATTTCATATTTTGGTATTTTTAAATTAAAAAAAATCACTTCTTGTAAAAATTACAAAATTTAAATATTCATACAGTTCTCTAACCCTCCCATTTACATTTAGGAAAACTTTATGCTCATTATAATAAATATAATACAAAATGCTTGACTCTTTTATGACAAGAACTAAATGAAATACTTTAATGTCAAAATTTGCAATTTTTGTTTTCTATCTCAGTTTGTATTTAGAGGTCAGTTAATAAACTAGAAGAATTTGATCTCCCTTAACCGTTAACTACTGTGAGCAGTCTGAGACACTGCTGAAGATTTTCTAACCGTTGCTTCCACCCCTAAAAACGGACCCTGGTCCCTGTCCTTCCTACTATCTTCCCAAACTTGTTCCACAAGGTCACATATCCAGTTTCACACTTCTAGCTTTATTATGGCTTCAGTTACCACATTTTTTACTTTTTAAGTGGTTTAGGAGACTGCTCACGGCAGATGCGTACCAGTTTTAGTGGATGTTAGACGTTATTTATCGGATGCTTGTTTTTTGTAAAAATGATAAATATGGCTTCATATTTTACAAGAAATAGTCTCCTATATCTCCATCAAAAAGAAATTGAATATCTTGTCAACAACATATTGAATATCTTGTCAACAACAAGAAAAATATGTAGTCTGTGCCCACCTTGTAAGAAGAGAAAAACAGCATACAAATGCTTGGAATGCAAGGAACCAGTGTGGCTTCAGTGCTCTCAAAAATGTGTTTCGACTGCGTATCATCTTAGGATTCATCCTTGTAAATAAAGATACACTAATCTATTATTTTTTAATAATTAAATTAATTGTTGTAGAATTATGGTTTAATAGACAGTAACGCTTAATAAAGTCACATATTTTCATGCATGTTTAATAAAATATTTTGTTCTTTAAAAGCTTTGTTCCATAAAACCAAGAAAATTAGCCATTTTTTATATGAATTTAACTGTGTAAAGTTAAATGATTTATGTTTAAAATATATTGATTTAAATGAATTAGAATTCCATAAATATGCATGAAGTATCTATAACATTCCTTAAAAAGGCATAAAAGTATGTATTTTTACTCATTTCTTTAAAGCTGTCTGTGAGACTGCTCACAGTAATTACGCCGAAAAAATGTCACAGCAGTTAAAGGTTAAATATCATTCACTGATTTTATTTTATGATATATTAGTGTATAACATTCTTTAATTTATAATTTTGTTATAATTAGCGGCATTAAAGAATTTTTACACAAGTAATTCATGTTCCTAATTGCTAACAATATAATATTATTAAGATTCTCATCGATTATTAATATTACCAATGAATACTTTAGAACCGTGACCTGATAATCATACAAAAAGTTAATTAAACTAGAAATATTTCTCATTTTTAATTTATGCAAGTGCCATGCAAGCTTGCTATGTGCCAATACTGGAGCCTGATAGCATTTTCTAGAAGAAAAATTCTACAGCATTCTATGAATAAGATTTCCTTTTTGAAAACAAATTACAAGCATATGAGTAAGATAAAATATATCAATATACAACTCATATGTGTGTTAATAACTACTATAAAATTAAGTTTAGAAGTTACAAAGATTACATTTTGGTAATCTGGAAGAGTAATATGAACTTAACTGTCTCGAAAGAATGTGAAAAGAGGAGGTGAAACGGGGTAAAAAAATATAAATAGTTATCTTATTTATTTAACAAAAAACAATATGAGATATAATAATATGAGGTGTAATAAACAAATTTACATTATTTAGAGATAGTTATAAAATAATGGAAAAATATGACGAAATGATAATAATAAAATTGGGACAAAATTAATGAACGTTTATTTAATTTGTGCTATGTCAAGCTTTAATCACAAGTTTACTATTTTATTCAAAACATACATACCCTCACATACGGATACAAATAAGTAAATACACATGTAAAATGTACAGAAATAAAAGTGTTTTACTTTTTTCATAAAAACTTATTTATGCATGTGTATACACATGCATACATATACACAACAAAATTACTAGGGAGAAGAAAATAAATGCAATTTTAATTGAATAAATAAGATACTGAATTATCAGCTTCTCTTTTGATTGCAAGTTTTATTCATTCATTTCCTAGTTTTAAAACAAATTTTTATTTAAGAGGCATAATTTATAAAACAGACATATTTCGACCAGTTAGTAAACTATAAATTTTTTCCATTATACTTTAAGTATAATTTTTCAGTCGTTAATTTAGTTGTGCATAAAAATGTACTCAATTCTTACACAAAATAAACAGTTTATATTATATTTAATGCAAGTATGTGATTCAACAAATAGAACTTTTATAAACTAGCAAATGATAAAGCATAACATAAAAATATAGTCTTTTTTCCAGATAAAGAATTTCAGATTGACAAAATTATAAAATGCTTTCTAGGCTGATAAGAAATTAAACATTATAATTTTTTAATCATAAAACATGAATTTCAGCAAAAAATAAAAAATAATAAATAAAAATTTAAAAAGCAAACAGTAGGGTGACCACAATTTTATATTTAAATTTTGAGTACTTTATCAAATATACCATAATTATCATTCCTATATCCTCTTCTACCCCACCCCCTTTTTTTAAATGTAAACCATATTACATTGGACCAAACACATTACAACAATAAGAAATTTTACATATAATGTTTTCAGAGAATGGACATTTTTAATCCTTATTTGGTTTGTTTGGTTTCAGTGTTTAAAATGCTGCCAAAGTTTTAACTTCTGAATAAGAGTTTTACATTCTTTAGATAATTTAGGCTATTCTTTATAAGGGCTGCTACACCTTTACAAATATCTTGGAGAATATAAATGCATTCTCATTGGTCACTGAACAGGGCAAATTACTGATGAAATTATCATCCATTTTCATATTTTCTAAAAAGGAGAAACCTCTCATGTTCATTTATCTAACTCTTCTCATTCTGTACTGGGGAAATTTCTGGTGTCACAAATCCATACATATGCCAAGTGGTAAATTTATAGCATTCTGTCCTGAAGATAGGGTATTATTAAAAACAATATAAAATGTACACAGCCAAATCAATATTTACCAGGAATATTTACTTAAATCTACAGTTTTTATGATTCAAGAAAATCGAGATTCGATGGATTCATACTAATAAAAAAAAACTTGGATCTGAAGAAACATTTTAAACAAGCCAAGCATAAGGATGTTGAAGAAGATTGCTAAAATGGTTTACCATTCAATGGAACTGTAATCTGCAAACATGTAGACAAATGACAATTATTAAAGTGTATTTTAGACAGAGATGTGAAAGTGCTTTTACTTTCTAAATGAGTCTTAAACTTAAAAGTCTTCTGACGAGTCTAAACTATGATTTTTTTAAAAAAGTAGCCATTTTTTCCTCATCAAATTGGATACAGTAAACCAAGCTTTGGGTCCATTAAAATTCATTATAATGGAGTTTGACTATTTATAGATATTATTGTGAATTACATTCAAGTAATTTTACCACTCAGTCATGAGTAAAATAAAAAACTCATAAAAATGGAAAGTAACTTTATGCCTCAGAAAAGCTGCTACAGAATTACAGTTCTAATTCATATGTGGCAAGATGCAGTCCAAACAAACAGATGAGAAAAATGCAGAATATATTACTAAATTTGACATACCAAATAATGAACATTTCTCAACCAAGAGAATGAACTGAATTAAACTGAATCATATTAAAACTTTGAAATAAAAAAGTTCAAAAATGGAGACCATTTTTCAGTTTTATGAAATAAGACAACATTGCAATGCCAATAAAACAAAATAGCCAAAGGAATTGGAATTTTTCATTCATATTATGAAATCAATAGCATTCAATTCCTTTTACCAAACCCAAAAGTAAGCAGAATTAAGAAATAATTTTAGCTCTAAATTCTTCTTCAACACTCATGAAGAAATACAGCCAAATATCCCATGACAGAAAAGAAAATTCACAAAAGTAAGCCCTATTTACTGCCTTTTTAACCTTTTAGATCAGGGATCAGCAACCGCCAAACCAGTCTACCAATATGATTCAGGATGTTGCACAGCAACAATTCGATTCCTGCGACAATGCATGCAGAGTTAGGGAACAGAAAACAAAAATACAGATTTAGAGTTTTATTATACATTCATTATGTATCATTTAAAGGTATTTACTGACATAAAAATAAACATAAGATATGCCTATTCCTTCAACATATATAAAAAATTTAAATTGTACATATGTCATGTGTTACGTATTTATGTAAAAGTTGTCCCTGTATCGCTTTACTTGTTATTGTGATATCAGGAGCTTGCCTGTGACTTTCAATTTGACACATGCTTCTGAATATTCAGTTGCTAAACTTGTTCACATAGATATGCAGAATCAAAAGTGGAAAGCAGAGCACATGCAATTTTCTTCAAAAATTACATCTCTCTGGCACTGAGATCCAGCAATTTAAAACAGCTGTCGATCTATCGTTAGAATTATCTTCCAAATTTAGTCATAATTCCATAAATTTTGCTTAAATTTGCAGAATTCTGAAGATGTTTTTTCAATAAGTTCCATTTGAAAATTATCAACCTGCATCCACCACAAATTGAAAAATTGGGTGGATTATCAATGGGTCTATTAAATCTGGCTTAATTAGGAAGGAAAGAAAATATAGGCATGCAAACTTTAAAGTCTTTGCATATTTTGGAAAAGTCCTCCTTAAGTGCTTCAACACAGGTTTAAAGTTCATTTGTGTCTAAGGTTGATGTATTTGCAAGTGCTTTAGAATTGAGAAGTATTTATAAACACTAGTATTGTTATCATTGGAAAATATATTTAATTTGGTAGCAAAGCTTTCGAAAATTCTAGTACTGTTTGGCTCTTTCCTTGCAATCCTTAGTTCATTAAGATGTTTAGTTATATCAGTCAAAAACATCAATTTGCATAACCATTCTTTATCATTCAATTTGAGAAAATGTTGATTCTTCTCATTAAGAAAAACTTTAATGTGAGCCATGCAATGTCGCAAACTTATTCAAGATAGTACCTAAACCAAGGGACACAGCTGTATAAGGGGACATTCACATATTCTCTTTCCATTTCTTCTAAAAGAGATTTAAATCGCCTGCGTACCAATGACGAATGAGATACTATAAAATTAACTATTTTAACAACAGTGTTCATTCCAGAAATTAAGTGCTGCAACAAAATTCTGATAATTAAACTTTCCTGGCGATTCAGAGAGGCGAGACAGAGAGATTTATCTTCGCCTGATAACTTTGTAGAATGGTTCCTCAAGCCAAATCTGGCATGTGTGCCATAGATTCCCAATACCTGTTACAGATGCTAGAGCAATGAGACTGTACTCTGCACTAGTGGGGGTTCACTATCCTTTAAACAAAAGGTATATGTGCATATCTAATTTGATTCAGTTAACATTAATCAGATCATCTTCAACAAATTTTAAGTATACCTGACTTGCAATTATTGCAGAATATTATGCCAGTATGAATAACAGATAATATTACATAGTTCTAAAGAGTTAATAAATCAGAGCATTATAGTAACAGCAATAATAAAAATAAACAGAATTTTCAAGAAATGGCATTTCTTTAAATGATACATTTATATACCCAAAAAGTGCAATAAACTGCTACAAGGGGGAAAATATTGATTTTATTTATTTGCATTCATTTAATATTCAAATAAACATTTATTCAATTTATGCAGTTATTTTAATATTTGACTGATTAAAAATGTAATGGAAGATGCAGTATATTTAACAAATGTCTCAATTAGTAATGATTTATTTTTCAGAGTTCTGAATTTATAAGAGATATTACATCTGTTATTAATCTTCAGTGTTATAATCATGATTTTTAATTATAATTATTTATTTAATTATAGTAATTATAAATCATTTTAAATATTCTCACCCCACTAAATATGCTTTAACCAAAATTATACCGTTTTATTAAACAGATATGTTTTGGTTCCCTTCAATACTAACATATTGAAATTTAATATTTCATACATATGCACTTTTATTATTTGAGATAATGAAATTATTTTCATTTTTCTAACTATAAATTCTTTAACTACTTATGTATTAAATATTAATGAGTCAAAAAATAAAGTAATCAATAAATTTATTATGGAAAAAATTAAGTAAATATTAAAAACTTTGTATATAAACAAAATAATTTATTTTCCATTCTTTATTACTTGTTTAAAACTGCAATTTTTATCTTTCACATACAGTAGAAATGCAAGAATTAACTTTAGTATAAAATACTTCCTGCTTTCAATTACCCCCCCCCTTCCAAAAATGAAACAGTTTATATAGAAACATGATAAAAGTGTCACAGAAGTCCAGGCTATATTTTAAACAATCGTAAAAATATGCATTATTATAGATTATTTATGTCTTTTAATAAATAACTGGCATTAAGCCTAATGTTGATCATGATAATGAAATATGGATTACCATTAATCATCGGCAAAGAAAATAATTACATTATTTCAAATAAAGAATACTGATACATTATTACTATGAAGTAAATGAATTGTTTTGGTTACTTGCATAGTCACTGAAAGAAATAATAACAGTGGCCACCCTACAAGAGACAGCAGAAATGGGACACTGATTCGGCCGACTTGTATAGCGCATCACAAAAGTTGTGTGATTTACGACAGGGCGGCAAAAACAGGACCAACCTGTTTCTCGAAGGAATTAAGCTGTTAATGGCGAGGCCGGCCGATAGCCGCTGCTTAGCACACGCTGAGATGCATTGCAGAAAATCATCATGAGTCTCAGGGGATTCTGGGGAAGTGTCTTCATTATATGTGCTGCGCATAAGTTCCAGCCGATGTCTACAAGTCATTACAGTACATTTTTAGAAAAATTACTTACTTTGGAGCATGCAAGTAACAGCGTGTACTATATAAAGTTCTATTGAACATGCATAATTAGTGATGCAGAGGGTATCTACTCAGGATAGCTAGGTAAATTGCATAAGGAATAAAGAAGAGAAAAAATTTACACACGATACAAATGTCCCAAAATATCAACTGCATATTATGAATATCAATAATGTGCAACAAAGGGTTTTATAATGTAATTAATTTACCACAAAGTGCTGCCAAGTCTGATGCAAGGTCCAGAAATATGCAAAAATAAAAATCTATCAATAACTACTAAAGATTATTTTGTTTAAATCTCTTTTTCTTTCTTTTTTTTTAACAGCATAAAAATTATAAAGAAAAAACTTTATAACATATGTATTTTACTTAATTCCTCATACATGAAAAAACATCTCTTATTCACTTCAAAACTGAATAAATATTCACTTAGCTATGCTTAAATTAATAAAAAATGTTTTTATAACTACACAAATGAAAACATTTGATACATTTATTTAAATGTTAGTAAATGTAAAGAAATTAAACATTAACTAAACAAGCTATTATATTTACTTGTTGCTAATTGCTATTGCATTTGCTTAAGGACAAAAAAGTATCTTCAGAGAAATTAATAATTATAATCGTATAAATATTTTGTCTGAACACAATGCAAAATAATAAAAACTGCATTAACCACAGATCACTTTCAAATGTAAAATAATGTGGAATTATTCTTTACATTTTAGGGGGGGATATAAGGAATAAATACATCATTCAAATATTACACATTGGGATTAATGAGAAACATAAAAGTTTCATTTCCTAACTTAAGAAATAAAAATATCATGATGCTAAAGAGCAGAATTTTTCTTAACAGAGAAATAAAATAACAAAACAAATATATGCACAGGAATGTAATCTGGCAAGATATATGCAAATGATTTAAATTTTGACACCAACGAGACGGGTAAGTGACCTATGCGCAAATGAAATGCACAGTTAAAACAGTTTAAAAGCACGATTGCTTGTACTATAAGGCTATTCAAATAAATCTATAGACTTGGATGGATAGATTTGTGACTACAGATACCTTTGAGATGTAACTGGCAGTAGTACAAACAGTTGTCAGACTTTGAGAACAGACATATAAAAGACCTCCGAGAAGCAGGTTGGTTGAACAGGCGAATCGGTCGCCACCTCAGTCAGCAGTCAGAGCAATATAGTAGTTGCTCGGTGTTGGCAACAATGGATCACAGAAGGGATAATCTGCCATCACAGAGGGTCAGGGTGCCCCAGGAACTCCAAATGAGTGCGAGGATCCCACAATCATAACAGCAGCAACTTCTGCAACAACAAATGCTGCTAGCATCCACTTTACACTGTGGTGATGGTGATTAGGAGCACGCCTTGCACCCTCCAATAAATGTGGCAACCCTAGAGAAGTTTCTTACGAGTAGCAAGCGGAGCGAGACGGGCCGGCCGTCGGGAGTTCCGAAATAAAGCTTAACTTTTATTGTGCACTATGTCTAGTTAATATTTATATTAATGCAGTAAGAACACGATCTGTGATATGGAATGCGAGGATTGGTGGTAAAACATACAGGTAACAACATGATAGGAATCACCATAATGGTGACTTGAACTGTGCTAAATCAGGCCGTATGAACAGTTCTCAAGCACTTTCGGTTTTGACTACAAGGCCATCACTCAAGATCTCCAAACCAGAAGTAATGGATTATACCGTTTTTCATCCTCTGAATCACAGATGAGTAGTAATTATAGATCATTTTATAATTTTGTTTCCTACTTATCATTTAATTTCATTTTCTTTAGTTAAATGTTTGCTTTTATTTTGGCTTAAAAACTTTGCAGAATGTCTGATGTTCCTGCCGTCCAAATTCCGGTTTACAACCGATCAGACCCATCTTTATGGTTTATTATGTGTGAAAATACCTTTGCTCTTGCCACCCCCTAAAACCTATCACAGACACCATTACTAAAAATAATTATGTAGTTGCTCATCTTCCTCCAGATATTGCATCATTAGTGCGGGATTTACTTATGAAACCAGACCCTATTGATAAATATACAAAGCTCAAAACTGAGTTAATAAATCGATCAAGAGAATCTTCTCAGCACGAAATTCGCCAATTATTATCTGGAGAGGAATTAGGTTCTTGAAAACCTTCTGATTTGCTTAGAATATGAAACGTCGAGCAGAATCTTTAAATGTTCCTGATAACTTAATGTTATATTATTTGCCTTCGACTGTTCAGTCTATTCTGGCAGCAATTTCCAATTTAACAGTAGATAAAGCTGCAGAAATTGCCGACAGAATTTTAGAAGTAAATCCAACCCCAGGGAATTGTGCCGTTTCTCGCACAGTCGATAAGTCTTTTCAGGATAAATTATTTAAAGAAATAGAAAAATTAAACAAACGTATTGATCGCATTTCTCTTTCTCGTGGTCACTAGCCAAATCGCAGAGATCGTAATAACGAAAAAAGCAATTCCAAAAGGATAGATTATTCTGTTTGCTGGTATCATAGACATTTGGGGAAAAAGTGTAGAGAAGACCAATGTACAAAAAAAAAAAAAAAAAAAACCTTGTTCGTGGCAGGGAAACAAAACCAGCAAAGAATAGAGGCGACTTATTCTTTGCCTCAAGTTTCACATCGCCTGTTCGTTCGTGACCGTAGAACATACCTTTCATTCTTGGTCGATACCGGCTCTGACGTGTCCTTACTTCCAGCAAATAATTCTCAAAAACGGAATTCTCTCCAACAAACACTTTTTGCTGCTAATTCTTCTACTATTCATGTTTATGGTCAAAAAACACTTTCTTCGGATATCAAATAAGACGGCAGTTTACATGGACTTTTCTTACAGCAAATGTTAGTACACCCATTCTTGGAGCAGATTTTCTCCATTTCTTTGAATTGATGCCTGACCTCAGAAACAAATGTCTCAAAGATTTAAAAATGCAGTTTGAAACTGTTGGCTGCGTGAAAAATGCAGGCATTTATTCAGTAAAAAATGTGTTTAGTGATACACCATACCACAAAATTTTAAAAGAATTTCCTTCAATTACTAAATTCCTAACCAACCTGTTAAACACAACACCGTTCATTATGTCATAACTAAAGGTCCACCTGTGGTTGCAAAACCTCGTCCGTTAGCTCGAGATTGCTTAAAAATAGCAAAACAAGAATTTCAAACTATGATGCAATTGGGGCATTTGAGACCTTTGAGCAGCAATTATGCATCCCCAGTTCACATGGTTCCAAAAAATGCAAGTCTGGAATGGAGACCTGTAAGAGATTATCAAGCATTGAACGCTCAAACAATAAAAGACAAATACCCTATTCCATGCTTAGCCGACTTTACTGCTGCATTGCATAGTACTAAAATTTTTAGTCATGTCGACCTGATTAAGGCGTACCATCAAATACCAATTAACCCAGCCAACATCCACAAAAACTGCCATATGCACATCATTTGGTTTATTCGAAAGCACCCGTATGCAATTCGGCTTATGCAATGCATCTGTGACTTTTCAACTTTTTATAGATTAAGTCACGTGGGATTTAGAAGGTGTTTATGCTTTCGTTGATGAGTTGCTCATAGCCTCTAAAGATTCTGAGGAACATTGCAGGCATTTGAAAGCTTTATTTTCCAAACTTCAGGAATATGGACTTTGCATAAATGTTTCAAAATGTAACTTTGGTCAAACATCTATTGATTTCTTAGGTTTTCACCTTAGTGAAAATGGAATTGAACCTCTTCCTGACAAAGTCAAATGTATTTTAGATTTTCCTCAATTTACCACTCTTACTCAGCTTCACCGATTTTTAGGCATGTTTAACAGATGTTTCATACCTAAAGCAGCACATATTCTTTCTCCTTTAATAAAATTGTTAGAAGGCTATATTAATAAAAAGAAATCTCATTCTCATGTTCAGGATTCATCCTCACAATTACATTGGAACGAGAATGCTGAATAAGCCTTTATTGCTGCCAAAAATGCCATTGCTCAGGCTACCCTTTTGAGACACCCTATTCCCGGAGCCCAGCTCAGCATCTGGGTAGATGCCTCAGACGTCGCAATAGGCGGCACACTTATGCAGTTGTCTCAACAAACCCGGGAACCTATAGCATTTTTCTCTACGAACTCAATAAAAGTCAACAGAAATGGTCCGCATACGATAGAGAATTATTTTCAATTTATTCTGCAATTAAGAAATTCTGACACATGTTAGAGGGCAGAAATTTTATTATTTATATGGATCAAAAACCGTTAATATACGCTTTTAAACAGAACCCTCATAAATATTAACCTCGAAAATTGTGCCATTTTATTTCTGAGTACTCTACTGATATTAGGCATGTGCAAGGTTAAAAAAAAAACATTGTTGCTGATGCTCTTTCAAGAATTGAAATTGATTCCATAACTAAATCTCAATTTTCGGATTAAAAAAAAATTTCGGAAGCTCAACAGCATGATCTGGAGGTACAAGACCTTCTCAAAAACAATTCATCATCTTTGAAACTGGAATTTAAACCGTGCCAATATTCTGATGGTAATATTCTTTGTGACATATCAATGGACATTCTTTGTCCATTTGTTCCGAATTCCTTTCGCAGACTCATCTTTAATCATCTGCATAATCTGTCACATCTAGAAATTGCAGCTACTATGAAGCTTATTTGTTCTTGTTATGTATGGCCCGATATGAAACATCATATCAAAAATTGGGTGAAATCCTGTGAATCCTGCCAAAAATCAAAAATTACTAGGCATACTAAAGCACCATTGGGCCCATTCTCTCTTCCTGATGCACGTTTTTCAGAAATCCATATGGATATCGCTGGACCGTTACCTCCATCAGAGGGCAGCGTTTACCTTTTGACTCTAATAGATAGATTCTCCAGGTGGCCTGAAGCCATTCCCATCCCAGTTATGAAAATGGAAACCATTTGCAGAGCCATATTAAACTGTTGGATAACTTGTTTTGGCTGCCCATCAATCATAACAACAGAACAAAGTTCTCAAATGAGATCCACAATTTTTGCAGAATTTAGGTGCATTTTAGGTACGAACAGAATCACAACAACAGCCTATCATCCAATGTCCAACAGCATTGTTGAATGATTTCATCGACATTTAAAATCTTCTCTCAAGGACAGCCATAAAGGAGGATCTACAGTCATCTTGTGTTGAACTGGTGTACGGCACAACTCTCAAGCTGCCTATTGATATGATAACATCATCTAAGATATCTCCGTATGACACTCAAATCATGAATCTTTGGCATAGAATGCAACAATCAAATCCAATAGCAACATCTGCACATTGCCAAGAAAAGTGTTACGTAAGTGCTACCTTAAAGTCGTGTACGCATGTATACTTACGTGTCGATCGAGTAAAGCCACCTCTCCGCCAACCATATACAGGTCCGCATAAAGTCCTTTCTAGAACGGACAAAACTTTCACAATTGATATTAACAGTCTGAAATCTACTGTGTCTATAGATCGTGTGAAACCAGCTTATTTGCTTTCGGACTCTAATTTGCCTGAACTTACAAAACAAACAAACAAACAAAAAAAAAAAAAAAAAAAAAAAGACTTAATAACAGTTCAACAGAATAATTCTGCAAACGAACTCTCTAAGACACAAATTGTCACCAGATCGGGAAGACATGTTCACTTCCCTAAGAAACTAGCTTCTTAAATAACAATTCAAAACCTTTTTTTTAAAAAATTCATATCGTAATATATTTTTTGTTATTTCATGTTTATTATATGTGTCATTCATTACCTTGTTATATTGTTATGAATTTGGTATTTAAAAAGCTACTGTTAGTTCAATTATAAATTAAATGGTTTTATTTCCCGCGCAGTGCAGTGTGTGACAAATATTAAAAGAAAGCTAAGCTGGAAAATTGAAAATACAAGAGCGCGTGCATTAAATATTTAATAAATATCTCTTTTTGATTTCGAGAAAGTACTAGAAAATTCTCGCGCGCGATTTTAAAATCTTATAAATAGGAGGAAAACCTCTCAATTCGAGAGTTAGTTAGTTTGTTGTTATTCTAAGAGTTTGTTTAAAAAAACTGCTCTTGTTGATTGTAGCGAATTCGCAGATTAGCTTTCTTTAGCTGTTTTCGAATTAAGTTCTCTTGAACATTTGAGTAGTTAGAAGATACTACTGTCTGATATATTGTGAAACTGCACGATTATTTGAGGACATTTAATCATATTTGTTGTGATAAACATAAAATTTCTTCATTTTTTTTATCGGACTTGTGCATTCATTTTGTAACGAACCCGTAAGCACGCAACAATATATTGAATTGCATTTTTGTCCTTTCCAAATTTATATTCTAATTTTGTAATTATGAAAAAAATACCCACAGTACGGATCCTCTGAGATATTTTCATAACCTGATGTCATTCCTTTGAATGGCGATCAAAGGAACTGGGGGGAAACTCTGTGGTGATGGCAATAAGGAGCGTGCCTTGCACCATCCGATAAATATGGCAACCCTAGAGGAGAAGTTTCCAACGAGTAGCTTTTCACTTCTCAAAATAATTTACATTTTTTCCTTTTTTCATCAAAAAAATATAAGAAAGCTGTGGCTTAAAAAATTTTAAATGATGCGTTTAAGTTTTACTGAACAATGGGATAAGTGCTCATATTTGAAGAACTTAAAATATATACAGTCAAAAGTCGTTAATCCGGACTCGTCGGGACTTCGGCGATTCCGGGTTATCGATTTTTCCGGATTATAGATCATCAGTTTAAATCTGGTAAGATGGCATGCAGAAATAATAAAATTAAAAATATGAAACTGTAATTTATGAAATAAAGAACAATTATTATCCAAAGGGTATCAAAATTTACAAAAAAAAAAAAAAAAAAAAAAAAACATTTATTTTTTTACTTTATTAAACATTTCTTTCAATGTAAGTTGTTTAAGTTGCTTCGTTTCATGTCATAATACTTTCTCTTTAATTCTATAAACAGACATAATTTCTTGTTCAGTTACAAAGTTCCGCTGTGTTCAAGTCCTATAATTGCTGCATCGTGAATACCGACTAATATGTCAATCGAAATTTTTTCATTTTCAATAACCTCTGTCACTTCTTCGCTATCGGAAGCGAATTATAATGACGAGGAATTTGATTTAAATCATATCAAATACGGAGTACATCGAGATGAAATATTACATTTAGTAAGGAATTATAAGCCAAATAAAATAAAAACATCTGCCCTGAAGGTAAGGATAGTGCTGACAGATCAACTTCCAATTCATTGTGCACCGCGGCATTCCCCCTCCTCCGCTGCGGAGTAGCGTGAAATTGATAAACAGATTTCAGAATGGTTAGAGAAACAAAGGATATGCCTTTATCCATTTTTTACAGCAATTCCACTTTTTGTTTAATGGACTTCGAAACATACTTTCACTTTGTAGATCCTTTACATATCAGTAAATATATATCGGAAATTCTATTTGACATAATCAAAAGTTCAAGCTTACTTTTACAAAATTGCTCTAACAGTCTGCAAAAAATAATAAGCCAGATCCAATTTGAAGATTAAGGAACAATGCAATCTGCAACCTTAACTGAATTAGATATTTTTAGCTTAGCTTATACCGTCCGTGATACATTAAACGCGCATGCGTAAAAGTATTATGCGCATGCGCACATGTATATTTGCAGCCGTAAAGGTCTTACGCGCATGCGTCAACTAGACGCATGCGGAGAAAGTTTGTAGCTTTGAGGTCCGGATTATGGGTGTCCGAATTAACGACTTTGACTGTATTAAAAAAAAATTTTTTTAAGCTTATTTCAAATAATGCATGAATATACATGAGGATATCTAACACACAGCATAGGTAAAATAGAGTAAATTAATGCAGTTTGTTATGCATTTTGTATTTTTTATATTGTACGCACATCACAGATATTTATGACATACAAATGTTTACAATTTTTTACTAAATAAAGAGAAAAATAAATCTGTCCACAAATTTAGAGATTAGCCCTACAGACAGCAATAAATTTTCTAAAAGAAATTACTAAATTTATTAAAGCATTTCATGTAATTAACGAAGTTGGCAGTTTCATTCAGAAGGATAATATATTTAGCATATAAGATATTCAGCACATTTTTATTAGGAAATTTTGCAAAAATATTATTGCATCTTCTAATTATATGCATGCTGTGGTGATATAATGCAAATGCTATAAACTATAAAAGATTTAAATATATATGTATATATTTTAAAAATTTTATCATGTTCTACCCCTTTCTAAATATTTAAAAATTACACCATTTAAGTTGCAATGTAAGATTTCATAAGAATTTTGCAAGCATATATTCTCATGCAACTGTTCATTGAATATATTTTACAAGATATATATATATATATATATATATTTAGAGCTAAATAATCAACATACTGGTTATTTAGTTCTAAATTTAGAAGTTAAATCTATGCACAAAATATGAAAAATATATAAAAAACATTGAAAAAAATTTACACAAATACAGATATTAGAAACAAATTTATTCATATTATTATCACACATTGAAAAAAATTATTAATAAGAAAAGACTATTTTATTAGCTCACAAATACAGATATTAGAAACAAATTTATTCATATTATTATCACACATTGAAAAAATTTATTAATAAGAAAAGACTATTTTATTAGCTCAATAGAAAATCCAGAAAAGCATATGTATTAATAAATGAAGAATGTAAATATAAAATATCTTTATAAAACATATAACAGTTATAAAAATTATTTATTTCTCTAAAATAAAATAAATAAATAAAAATAACAAAAGCAAAGAATATACTTGATAAATTATTAAAAATCTGAAAAGAATTTAAAAAATACTTTACAGGTAAATTCCAAATAAGTAACAACTTTAATAAGAAAAAACATTCTGCATAAAAGTATACAAAATATACCTTAATTTACTAAGTGTCCAATAGTGAGTTGCCCCATTTTTAGTATCTTGAACTTCAACTGCAACAATAGTGCGTGGATATGGCCTCTCCATACCTTCGTCAAAGTCATCATGATTCAGCATGTCAGGCAACAGTGGAGAATAAAGAGTGTCAGTCAAAAGAACAAATTGGAACTGGACCTAATGATTAAAAATTATAAACATACAAAACATTTTACTAAGTGATTTTTTTTCCAACAAATAAATGCTTTGAAAAAAATGTACATAAGTGGTAACATATTATTTAAGAGTACTGACTTGTTAAATAGCAGTATCATGTTTCACGATGTGCAAATATATCAATTTATTCAATATTAAATTCTGAAGAGTATTTTTGACCACAGAAAGGTAAAAGATTCATATGTGCTTTCCTCACAATTTGCAGTCCAAAGGCTCATAAACTATCAAAAGCTTTTCTGTGCCTTTCAATACATTTAAAAATTACATTACTTAAATTAAAATCATTTGTATGAAAGAACACAATTTATACAGCATGAATTAACACATCGTATACGAAATGGAATTCAGAGCAACTGTCATCAGAAATGAGAAATTTAAATCCATCTTCACTAGCTAATCTCATCGAATGTAATCCAAAATTCCTTCATATTATACCAATGCAATTCCTATCTTCAAATTTCCCTATGCTGATGTACAAAATTATCTTTACATGCACAAAAACATGAATTTTTCAAATATAATTTTATAAACTTACACAGAATATTGCATAACATATGATATAAAACAGCAGCATGAAGCAACAAAAATGGTAACATGTTAAAAGATTTCAGGAAAAAAAAAGAATAAATATGGGAAAAAAAAATTAGGCTTATGAATTAAATATAGAATGTGATTTCCTCTGACTTGTACACACATGCCACAACAAATTTTCATGCTAGCAATAATGCTGTGAGTATAGCTTGGGGAATTCCTCCAGCAATGTGGTCTTCAGGGCATTCACATCTCTAGGTGCAGGATGTCTTCTTGCAACTATATATACTAGCTCCTGTAAATTCTCTGTTGTGTTAAGATCAGGAGATTTTTCTGGCTAAGGTATTTACTCAATGTCTTCTTTCCAAGGAATTTATCAATGGGGTTTGCTCAATGTGGACAAGCATTATCATCCTTAAATAAAAAAAAATCAAACCCATATGCACATCTGAAAAGTCTTACATGAAGTTCTAAGGCATCATCTTAATATCTCTGTCTGACCACAGATCCACTATTGTAAACAAGTAGGAACATACATCAATCGATCATTATACCTCCCTATACAATTTTACCTGCATTACTAAAACAGTCACATTCAATAACGTTCAAAGCAAGATGTCATATTCCTGACCCCCTCCACATGTAAACATGTTTAAAATCAGATATTAAATTAAACCTCAACTCATCAGTAAGGGACTTCACCACCTGGTGCAATCGCTGAAAGTCCTAATGTCTGCAGACTAGTGCCTTCCTAAATTCTATAAATTTTGCCTACCCTAAATTTTGCTGCTCAATGCTTTCCAAAATCCTATAATTTTTGTTGCTCTTGTGGCCATACTATTTTCACCTTTTCTGGCACTAGCATCACTCATCAACAAAGAGAACATGCAGCCACTGATGTTCATTCCAGTTCTGATGTTCTTCGCATTATTTAAAGCAATCCCTCTTTCGTTGCAAAGACCAAAAAGCACATACCCTTTTGGCTTTGAGGCATAAAGATCTTTTTCATTAAGTTCTGTACACTGACGTAAGTTGAGTAGTCGTGGCATGAAAGGCCACCCACATGTCGAAATGGTGTACTCGCCCAGGAAACGCAAAGAATTTATGACACCACATTTAGAAAAGAGAGATTACCCATTTCTTAGGGATCTTTGAATGAATTCAAGGTCAGAGAAAAAAGGGGCAAGTTTTATGCAACAGGCTAAGAACACAAAGTTTCATTCTAGTTGCTTAAACATTAAGTGGCAAAATTCCAGTTAATTTTTTTTCATTAAATTTATCAAAATTCATGGATTCTTCTTCACTCATGCGGAGAGAAAATGGAATGGATGAATATTTTTACTTGAAATAATGAGTAAATCAATATTTATGCAATTTTTCATATTAAAAATTTTCAAAATTTCTCATATTGCAGATAAAGTGCAGGTTAAGAATTCTTTAAAATTCTTAAATGAGAATTAAATCTGAAGGCATAGAACTCGTAAATTATATCTTATTTACTAAGCATATTTTAATGCTTGAGGATTTACATGATTTGCTTTAGGAAAGAGAACAGCTGTGGTGTTTCTTAGCCTGTAAATTACCCAGCTATCAAAAATTCACACTAATCCGTAAAAGATAATTCTGAAGATATTAAATTTATTTTGAAAGAAATATTTTAATTTCCCTTTGTTTGAAAAAATACAATAAGTTACAATTCTTTTTAACAAAGTGAAACATTTAATCGTAGAATTCAGTAATGCTCAATAATTTGTATGTTATTTAAACGGAACTGAGTTGAATTACTATATAATAATAAAGCACTTGAGGAATATTTGCCTAAAGGGAATAATGCCTTTGTGGAGTACTTTCTAATCATTATTTGAAATGAAACTTTAAAATTTACACTTTTGCTTTTAATTTATTTAAATTTTTATTCTACTTTTACTTTCCACAGCATTCAGTATGTGAAATCCTCAATAATATTATAATAATGATAATAAAAATGACATCATATAACTAAAAGTATATACTACTTTGCAAATTTCGATACATTAATTACTGAAAATATTAAGCATATCAATGGCAGCGTTGACCTAATAGTTTTAAATTGCATTTCAACATCTGAAAGAACACGACCTAATAGTTTTAAATTGCATTTCAACATCTGAAAGAACACGAATTACATTGCAATTTTCACTACACAGACAATTGGAATATTTCAGAAAAGAATTCTCCTCCTTTATTGCAATATTTCAGCAATTTTCACAATTAAAAAATTTAGTTAAAACGTTTTAGTAGTAAATGATGCGATTTTCACTTATAAAATCTCTTTTAGCATCACTCTCTTTCATTTTGGCACCACTGCGTAGCTTTTCTAATAGATAAATAGGTTCCGTTAATTATATGTTCAAATACATTATATGTATTTTTCATATTTTTGTCATTAATAAATTAATGTTTAAGATAAAAATTATACGGCTTAATTTATAAGTAATGTAAAAACTGGGAATCTGAGGTCATTAATTTATGAAACAGAAATAGTTGTTTGAAGACGTAAATAAAAAAGATAACAATAAACAAAAATATTAATGCTCCTAAAATATATTGTGATTTTTGCTTTTTGATCCATCTGGGGTAAAAAAACTTATTTTCATTAAATGATGTTTTGTGCATTTCTCTAAGAAGGCACAAAACTTTTTTCATACAACTTTATTTTTACTAATTATGAAGAAACTTTATACTTGTTTCCTAAACAAGTATTTATGCATTTATGTATACTAATTTTAGAATCTATGCGACAGAGTGTAAGTACTCATCTTCAAATATACGTTAGTGTCAATAAGCTTAACTACAAATTATTAAACATTTTTGGGATTTTGAAATTTGGAAGAGAATCATCATATTCTGCTACAGTGGGTATTTAAATTTTCGTAAATCTTCATACCATAAGTATTTTGTGTTTAATTTTAAAATTTCAATTTCATATTACACAGTCATCTTCAAAGCTTTTTTGATACAGGTCAATAAAATTTGTTTCTTTCTGTGTATTATTTCATCCTAAACTTATGGAAGAATTTCCTAAAATTATTTGAATATCCATAATTTTTACTGTTAAATATTTAATAATTATACATTAATTGAAATACATTTATAGTACAGAGGAAATGCTAAAAGATATTGCAGGTCATGTATTATATGTCATTGGAATATGACAATAATAATACAGTCAAAAGTCGTTAATCCGGACTCATCGGGACTTCGGCGATTCCGGATTATCGATTTTTCCGGATTATGGATCATCAGTTTAAATCTGGTAAGATGGCATGCAGAAATTATAAAATTAAAAATATGAAACCGTAATTTATGAAATAAAGAACAATTATGATCTAAAGGGTATCAAAATTTACAAAACAAAACAAAACAAAACAAAACAAAACAAAAAAAAAAAAGCTTAATATTTATTTGTTTACTTTATTAAACATTTCTTTCAATGTAAGTTGTTTCGTTTTTTATGTGATAATACATTCTCTTTAATTCTATAAACAGACATAATTTCTTGTTCAGTAACAAAGTTCCACTGTTCAAGTCCTATAATTGCTGCGTCGTGAATACCGACTAATTTGTCAATCGAAATTTTTTCGTTTTCAATAACCTCTGTTACTTTCTTCGCTATCGGAAGCGAATTATAATGACGAGGAATTTGATTTAAATCATATCAAAGACGGAGTACATCGAGATGAAATAATACATTTAGTAAGGAATTATAAGCCAAATAAAATAAAAACATCTGCCCTGAAGATAAGGATAGTGCTGACAGATCAACTTCCAATTCATTGCGCACCGCACCGCAGCGTTAAAGATAAACAAAGTTTAGATAAACAAATGTTAAAGTTTAGATAGACAAAGGATATGCCTTTATCCATTTTTTGCAGCAATTCCACTTTTCGTTTGATGGGCATCGGAACATGCTTTCGCTTTGTAGATTCTTTGATAGCTCCAGAATCGGAAATTCTTCTTGACATAATCGAAAGTTCAAAATTACTTTTATAAAATTGCTCTAACAGTCTGCAAAAAATAATAAGCTGGATCCAATTAGAAGATTAAGGAACAACGCAATCTGCAACATTATTGAGGTTCGGATTATAGATCATTCCGGATTATGGGTGTCCGAATTAACGACTTTTGACTGTAGTAGAATTTGACTGAAAAAAAAAAAATGTTTTAGTGTTTTAAAAAGGTAAGTGGACATCTTTACAGTAAAATCTTAGATGACAGTTTTACTGTGACTTAACTTGGGAAGACACTGGAAATTTATGGTGGAGGCTTTCTTTGTTAAACAGCTGCGTTGAAGTGTGAAATGCTATCTTCAGTATACTTGTAATTGGCTGATGACTCAGAACAGTAAACTGAACTTGCTCTTATTCTAATGACATTTCTCTAGTCTAGTCTTTCTCTAGGAGGTGCAAATTTTAATAAAGTAAGATTTTTGTCTTTATGATGAATTTTGGCCACCAGTGTTATAATTACAATTATTGAGGGGGGAAAACATAAGAAAAGAGCAGTGCGGACTGAGGAAAATTAAAAGGAAACAGGAAAAAAAAAAAAAAAAAAACTTTAGCATTCATATTTTTTTATAAAAATCATGTATTCAAGCAGTCTAGTGTATCAAAAAGTTTTCTTAAAAAACAAGAGAAAAAACTTTACCATACATATTTTCTCCAAAACTTGTATGTTCAAATAGTTTTTATGAAGTTATGGTAAATATGTTTTATATTTAACAAATGTATCACTTACATTATAAAAGTTCTTATTTATTACTTGTATATTATTGCATGTCTTGTTCGTAAGTTGAGTAAATCACAGAGTACTATATAATAGTGTAATAACTTTTTTGTACGTTTATCTATTATCTTGTCTGTCAGTTTATAATATAACCAGTTATTTAAGTTTGCTAAATTAAGCGAAAAAAAAATTAGATTGGTGCAGATTTTAAATAAAAATTCAAAACATATTTGTATGTAAAACCTCTTGGATTTTATATAAAAATCTCCGCAAATCTAAGCTTTCTTACTTTTCTTAATGCTAACTGGTTCCCTAAGGATGTGCTTTTATTTTTTAACAAATAATCCAGATGTGATACAAATCATCATGAAAACACTGGCTCATGGAATCCTTGATTTTTTTTTAAAACTTTTTTTATTTTTATTTTTAAGCACATTAAATTTATTGGGGTAGGGGCCCAGTATAATTTTTTGCATAGGGGTCCAAGAGTTCTAGTTACGCCACTGTTTACACTGATTGGCTACTTCATGAAATATCATTATTTTTGGCTATGTAAAAATACATTTGAATATAAATGTAATTCTCAATTCTGTGTTTTCAAAGATTTGTATTTACCACAGTGTATGCTTAGTGATTTGTGTTTGTTGTAGATATCATTAATACTTTGTGTGTTAGTTCTTATATGATTTGTGTTCCAGACCCCGTTCTCTATATTTTAACAGTGAATATACTGAAAAATTTATGCAAGTGGCTACTATCTCCACATAACATACACGATGCAATGGAGAGCTGCAAAAAAAAGTATGTTTGTTTATTTCTTCACCTCCCTACATTTTGTCATGTCTGTGAACTATCTCATCAAACAGTTGATTTAGCAAAGGCACTGACCCTTTCTGTCAGTTGGGTTGCAACAACTTTGGTGAATCCTCAAAAGCAGCTCCCAGTTTGAAAATGACAGAGTATCACAACTGTGCTATATAGTCACAGATCTCATTAGAGGATGGGATTAAAATACCAGATACTTGGAAATTAAACTTGACATTATGGTTAATACAACATGAAATTGCATTTAATTTAACAAGCATTCTCATTGATAACACCAAGTTTTTGCATATTGTAGCTAAATTAGACACATTAATATGTATCAGATTTCATTTTTCTGAAAACAACAAACATTTGACTTTAATAAACAGATTAATAGCAGGTTTTCAAGACTCCAAAAAACAAATCCGTAAACTTTTCTTGGATTTACAATTAAGTGACAAAAAACTAGTTGCCTTTTGAAATAAATAAATAAATTTAAAAAAATCACTGAACAAAATACATGATGATTTTCATCATGCTTTCTCTGGGATTCCAACCTGGGCCCTTCGGTACAACACTCAGAGTTATTAACCACTTTCCCATCTGGGCAGCTTATTCACAAAGATTTGAAAACATGTTTTCATGTGCTTGTGCGATGTGATGCAGTATGATGCCCACTATAAGCACCTTATGATGGCCCTTTTAAAGTACTCGAATATCATGCAAAAATTTATAAACTATTCATTCATGGAAAAATACGTTTCAATAAATCCTGTGAAACCAGCATTCATGTCTAATATAGACATGGGTACTTACTCTTCTGCTACATTTAAAATCATATCCACTGATCACAACAAACAAAACTGTCAAACTCACTCTGGCAGATGTGCATTGTCCTGATTTTTATATATCACTCAATGCTACTGCAGAAGGAATATGCAGTGGACAACAGAAAGATAAATTTATGTGTACAGTCATCTCCCAGGTTGCAATTCAAAAGCCAACGTTAGACAATCAAGCCATATGGTATGTGAGACAACATATTTTGATTTTACAGAAGCAATAATTTGATCAATAATGCCTCCACTCGACATTAGGAAATGTCATACTTCACTACTGACGTCACACGATTTTGGAGATTTGCACTATACCTAAGTTTCTAGATTTCAACGGGCTGACCGACCAATGACTCTACAAATCCTTTGGCATCATTTTCAACTATAATAAATCAGAAGATGTAAAACACAATTAAAAAGGGCATGGTAATTCTGCCCACATAATGTTCTAGGTATAGCAAGTACATCAGAACACTCTAAACCTTCCAACTACAGAGACTATTGCTGCCAACAGGCAGACTAGAAAGACTTTTGCCTCACATAATGAGAACAATAACTATATTTACCTCCGAAAGCTCTCAAAATATTACTTCTATGCATTCAAATACTGATTATTAATCCATTTTTGATATTGTTAATAGTGCTGTTATGACAGCAAGCCTCTGTTATATTTATAATAAATACTTTTGAGTTCAATTTTGCAGTCATACAAGCAACCAAATCACCAGTCGCCTCAATGCACTTCAATAACAACTTTTGATATATAAAAACTATCTTAGTTCAATGATTATTTACTAATTAAAAATAATATTTTGCAAACAAAGGATAATATTTTCAAATTACAAATTAGGATGTTTTGATCACAATTCTGATCCAAACAATACCGTTCAAATGCAATCTTCCCCAGGTGTATTCAATAGGTTAATTCAATTTACATCTGGAGATAAGAGTAGCCAACCCATCTCCTAAATACCTCATATGTACAAACTCATTAACAAGAATCACCCAGCATTCTTATTAGTGCAGCATTCAGATTTCATCTATCAAAGATATGAATGTGTTTAGCTGTTCAAAACAATAAACTGCCATCTCCAAATAATTAATGTTTTCAAAAAATTAAAATATACATTATGATTTTTTCCCATTAAAAAAGGACAACAAAAGTCAATGAAAATTGGTTTGAAAGCTGAATTTTGTTTCATTACTAACTGAACAAAGATATATTTCATCTTGGATTCACGAGCCATTCACTTTATTTCAGCATTCCCAAACTGTAATCATTTAGGGTACCATCTTCTTTCATTTTGATATATTACAGCAGAAATTAGCTTTTATTGTTTTATAATATGACGAGTAGCTGATGAGTGGTAGTTGTATGTATGATATATAACTCATCCTGTAGATGCTCAGTCAAGTTAGGTTGAAATTTTGGACAGATGGTTAAAATTTTCATTTGCATGAATTCAAATCACAAACAGATACCTTACTTTGTGAACAGGTTACATGTAAAACTGAAATAAAAATTCTGATGCGGACACTGCATGACTTCCTTGTATGACCTATTAAGTTATAGGCATTTTTTGCTGCATTTCATTTAAACTTATTTCCTCGAATTTCATTAAATATATATTTCTCATTCAATTAATTCAGTTCCCATTTTGCAGCACAGCAAAAATACATAAAACCTCAAAATACCTTCATTAAAAATTTAAAAATATAGAAAAAAATAAAACACAAAATACAGTTGAAACAATTTAAAAAAATTTTTTTGCAATTAAAATTAGAGTTTCTACGTACAAACAAGCAATTCGGCCAGCAAACAAAAATGCAGATTTTTTTGGTGCACAAAACTGAGAGTTTACTTTTGGTCCCACTTGGTAAAAAGACACTGAAGGTGCAGAAACTGACAGTACTTTGCCAAGTTTCAAGTGTAAACTAATATGGCTGCTAAGTTAGGCTTAGAAACATTTAAACAAATTTTAAATCATTAATAATTATACAACTATTGCATGCAGGTTAATTAAAGGCACGAAAACCTTAACTGGAACATAAGAACAACATAATTCAATCATTTTTATAGCAAAAAAATGCCCAATTTACCAACATATAAGAATTAAACAAACTTGAGCTCACCATGCCAAGTAACAGAGTGGGTATATTATATATATATATATACTTTTAGTACGGCTCATTGTAATCAAAAAGGAAGGTGCACAACTATATGTTATAGCAGTCCTGTATACAAAATTTCAACACTCTGAGGCTACTTGTTTTTGAGTTATGTGAGATACCTACATATGTACAGACGTCACAAAAACAAAAATCTCTTCTGAATCCATTTTGGGAAAAAGAGTCCTTTATTCTGTCCTTGTGTACAGATGTCATGCAAAAGGATCATTAAATTGCATTTAATAGCATTCAAAATGGACATTTTCATTGAAATATGATACTCCCAAATTTTTCCTGATTACAATCCTTTCTTTACTTCATAAAAGGAAGTAAAAATGGTTTATTTAAAACTGTTTTGATAATGTGAGGAGAATAATATAGTCTAAAATTCCAAGACAGATACCAAACTAAAGTTAAGAGGACATACAAAAGCGAGAAAACATCTACAGATCATTACAGTGCTGCCTCTAAATCTGACAGCTGGAAGAATATATGCTAAAATTTACTTTTTGTCTTATGAAATTTTAGCGTACTCACTGAAATACCAGCATATAAAAAATCTATGAGCTCATAACAATAAACCATGGGCAAATGAAACCATGAGTATTATTTGAATCTGGCTGTGATCAGTAGCTTCGCAGCAGTAAAGTGATCATAAAAATAAAGCCATTCACAACCTGGTAAACACTCCTATTCAATGGCCAAATATTTCTGAATTCAGAATGAAGTCATTTATATCCAAGGCTGTGTAGTTCTAAGGCTGTGTGATGATTTATTTCAAAAATATTCTTTAGGTATTGCCAGGCTTGATCAGCTAGTTCTTTGAACTCAATAAATTGATAATTTAGATTGCTGTTTCATTTCTGTTCTCACTTTATGACAATGCAGTTCACAATACTTAGGAAATATTACACAGGCATCTCTGGTTTAATTACCTTATCATTTTTTGAACAGTCAAGTGCTTTAATAATATTAATGTATTTATGCCCTTTGCTTTTATAGTTCTGTTCACAGGTAAGCACATAAAAAATGCAAATCACCTAGGGAATAATGAATATCGAAAGATACTTGAGGTTGACGTACAATTAAAAAGGACACTTTATAGAAACTATGTGTGCCCCCTTGTGTTCCTTTTTTATTACATATTTAAATGTGTTTTTTATTTATCTACATAATTTGGCCTTTTTTGTACTCCAAACAAAATGGAGTCTATTTCTTAGAGCAATTATGAACGGAAATAAATTGTAACACACCTGTAATGTATAGATGCATAAGTAATAGTTCTTGATATGATGATTTAAGAAAATAAATATATTGCAATGGTTTTCATATTTACATTCTTAGAATGTCATTTTCATTTATATATATATATATATATATATATATATATATAAAAATGAATGCAAAAGGTTTCAGATTTTTACATGCCTGCTAACCTATTTATTTTGCCTTTTTAACTTTCTAATTAACCCTCTGACTGCTCAATTTGTGGACCGAAACTGTTTAAAAAATTGCGTAATTTTTTTTTGCATATTTTAAATCTATATGTAGTGGAGAATTGAAAAATGTATTTTTCCTTTCTAGAAAAACCAATTTCAGATGTTATCACTAAAAATATTTTTTTAAAAATAAATTTCAGTCGAATTACAGTTAATTTCTATTTATTGCATAATATAAAAAAGTAAAATGAATAAAATTTAAGAAAATATAAAGTACCGAGAAAAAAATACTTATACGAGAAATACAGCTTAGTATGATAGAGTTCAAAACAGGGTTCAAGGCAGTCCAACTTCATTGTCTTTGCACCAGATTCAATAAAGCTAATTGATAATCTAATCAATAAATCTAATTAATAATTTAATAATTTAATTAAATAATCAAGATAATTGCTGAATGTTTTCTAGCAGCCATTTCTGTAAGAAAAAAGTGGCAAAAAGTGGAGTTTGAGTGGTAATACCACGTGCCTTCCAATGCTGCAATTTAGTGGACAACTAACGATATTTGTTGGTCAAAACATAAACTAAATGTCTAATACTGTATATAATTTATTCCAGTGGTTAAGTGGGAAAAAACAGGATGCACTCCTCAATAAAGGAAGAAACACACATGCCAGTGGAAATCGCGGGATGAGCAGATTTTGCTACATTTGAGTTGCTTGTGGAAATCACGGGACGAGCAGCCAGACGGTTAAACATTATTATCTTCACACTTACACTACATACACTAGTGTTCAAAACCTAAGCAACAATGTAAATTTTAATTAGACAGCAATGAAATTGCAGAAAAGGGGTTCTTGTGATCAGTACAGTGAACACACAATTCAGTAGAAAGGTCATGCATATGCAAATGTCAGGAACCAAACATTACAGACAATGTGAGTGTACGAAAAACACATGCGATCGGCGCGCTCAACTCAAGACTACTATAAAAAGAAGGACGGAGGCATAATTAAAGACATTCACTGCAAGTCAGTTCTTTCGTAAAATATGCCTAGAAGAAATCCCTTGGATGACTTCACATATGGAAGAATGATCGAAAAGCTGGAGGAGGGGCGTAGTGTGATCAGTATAGCTGAAGAGTTCGGAATCAACAAAAGTGTCATTTTGCACATTTGGAAAGCCTTTCAACTCATAGGTGCAGTTGTTAAAAAGGTTGTTGGTGGCCGGCCCAGGAAAACAACTGCAGTGCATGACTGATATATCATTCTGTAGGTGAAAAGAGCAAGAAACCAGCCAGCAAGCGCCATAGCTCAGCAGCTGTATACAGCAACGGGGTGACAAGTGTCCCGGTTTACTGTGTCCAGACGCCTTCACAAGCATGGTGAATACGCCTGCCATCCTGAACGTTGCATCCCTTTGAAAGTTGGCCATTGGGGCTACGTTTAGAGTGCTGCAAGGAGCACTAAAACTGGACATCTGATCAATGGAGTCATGTCCTCTTTATGGATGAAAGTTGTTTTACTGCCACAAGCGATTCTAAATGCCAGTTGATTTGCAGAGAGGTCGGGACACGGTTTCATCCCAGTAACATCACAGAAAGAGATCGTTATAATAGTCTTGGAGTTCTCGTCTGGGGAGGCATTATGCTGAACGGGCAGACAGAGCTCCACGTTTTTGACAGAGGTTCTGTAACTGGAGATCATTATTATCAGGAGGTGATCCTTCCCCCTGTGCATATGTTCCGAGTTGCCACTGGAGCAGTCTTCGTTTTTATGGATGACAATGCACAGCCACATTGGACTAATGTTGTTCAGAAGCTACTGGGAAGTGAAGACATCACTCGAGTGGATTGGCCAGCATACTCCCCTGATTTAAATCCCATAAAACATCTGTGGAATGCTTTGAGGAGACTCCTTCTAGCACGATTACATCCTCTGGGGAACACCCAATAATTGAAGCACATGCTGATTGAGGAATGGGCACTCTTATCTCAAGATGTGTTGGACAATCTGGTGCTGAGTAGGGAGAGACGGTGCAAAACAGATATTGCAGTAATGGGAGCGGCATATCCCATACTAAGGAACATCTGCTTGTTGTTCTTCCTCTTGTACAGACAATTATGTGTAACGATACTATAAGTTCAATAAAGCCTCTTTTTGTTCAATTCCATACTGTATGCGTTCTATTCATTTTTGCGCAACTGTGCTTTCGTCATCGTTTAAATACAAAATGCTTTCTCTCATTGTTAAATTTTATGTCTCTCAGACGATTTCTCGTGGAGTTAGGGCAAAAAGAATACCTGTTGCTTAAGTTTTGCACACCAGTGTACAATACAACAGGAAGATCCCAAAATGTTTATTTAATTTAACAAGATTTAGAATTCCCGATGCAGTGTTCATACATTTTAATATTTTTCTAACTCTTTTCTTAGTTCATCATATCACTGTTCTGTATAATAAGATGGCTGGAAAAATGTTTTCTGTCTTTTTATGATAAAAATTTTGCATGTTAACATTATTTATTAAATATCACAGTCATCAAAATTATGCCACATAAAATTCTATTTAACAATAAAATCACCAGTCTTTTAAAACCAACAAATCTTTAGAATTTTCAATATATGTAAAGTCTTGCATGCTGCAGATAAAAATGTTTTATTCTGCACAGTGTCACCACTGCTCGCTTTCAAATTTTTTGAGTTTGTTAATCATTCATTAGTTTTACAAAATATGAAACAGATAATAAAACCAATTTCAAATCCAAAATTCAGGCATTCAGATGCACATGTTCAGGTAAAGGACTATGTTATTCAAAACTTGATGGCTCTTGTTTTTTCACACTGTGAAAAACATTCACACATTCATGTAGATTCTTCATTATTTAATTAATTTAAAAAACAAACATGGCAATAATATTTGGTGGCAATAATTCGAAAACTGATATGCCATTTATAGTGATTCAATGCAAAATCCTGTTTTGAGACTCATAGCTCAATTGGGCTAATGCTCCTTTTGGGCTAATAAAAAAGTTAAATGCAGGATTTTCTAACTTCGGTTCCATACTGTCTTTCAAAATAATTTAATGAATTATCTCCCTTTTTTTTAAAGTCATAGTTATTTTGTATATTTTTAAGAATAAAACATTTAAGCACATTTAAGTTAGTTAAGTTAGCACATTAAGTAGTTAACACACACTGCACTAATTTATTTTGTTGAAACTGTATTGTAACATATGTGATAAAACTGACTGCAACCTATTAATGATTAACCAAACATAAATGGAAATGCATTAGCAGCAACCATATGGCAGCAAAGCTACTGTGTGGCTATTACAACATATTTTATAACATACCATTATAAATCATCAGTACAAAATCAATGATAGAAAAATTTTGATATACATGAAAGCACATAAAATATTTTTCTTTTTATTGAAACAAATGGATATTTTATGTATACATATCTTTTTTAATATCCAAAGTGGCTTTAAGAATTTTGAGATGTATATAATTCGAAGATTGATAATGATAACTAACCTTTTTCTTTAACTCTACACTGATAGCATTTGCTTCTTTCAAGAAGATAGCATTACCCCATAAGTCATCACGTAATGAGGTAAACTGATGATACTTCCATTTTAAAAAGGCCGATTCAGCAAGTTGATATTGATGTTCAGTCCATGGAGGATCAACTGAAAATTTTCAGATTGTAATAATTTTCAAAAGGGATACGAGAGATGAGAACATTACTGATATATCCTTAACAGATAGCACACAATATCAAAATCTAATGCAAGAGTTAAAAACAAAATATAAATGAATTTATTTTGCATATTACAAAGGATGATATTAAAACATAAAATTCAGTTCAAGAGTAATATTGCAAAATATTTTTAAACTGAGCATATCTTTAGAATTTTCAATACAGAGTTCAATACAACATTGCCATTGCTCGCTTTGAAATCCTTGAGTTTTGTTAATCAAAAATTAGTTTAAAGCTTTACAAAACATGAAATTGATAATAAAACAAATCCTAAATTTCAAATTTGGGCTTCCACGACATATTTGCAGTAGGATTACGTCATTCAAAATTCGATGGCTCTATGTACTGTTGTTTTATCACAATGTGAGAAATATACATACATTTATGCAGATTTTTCATTATTTAATTTCTTCAAATATAAGAATTTATTTCAACTTAAATGAGACTTTTGTAAGAAATGGTTCAAGTTTTTATGTTAGAATTTTAAAATCTGGGTCCTTAAGGTCATTAAGACCTTCTTTCGATTAGTTTAATCTTTGATGAGAAAAAGGCCTAATGATTTTATATTAATTAAATTATTATTATAATTTTAGCCTTTAACTTCTTCATTCCATAGTCCTCACTAGAACACAACTTTATTGTGAGAGTATTTAAGCCAAAGGTTTGAATTATGTTAGAGCTTTTGGAAACCTCACATGCAGTTTATATCTTGTCACCAGTTCAGACAAAGCTGATTCTAGATTTAGCCATTTTACTAGTAGACATTAAAAGATCGCCAGTTGTGTAGTCTCTGACTTTGATACTTGAATTTAAATTTCAACTTATGCTAAATTTAAAGAGTTAATAAAAAAGCTATTTGAATCTCACAGGACTTGTCATCTTAACTCAGACTGAAGGAATAACTAACTTGTCTGTCAAGTAGATTCTGAAGGACATTTATTTAAACTTTCACACAGTTAAAATTCTACAAATATTAGCAACACACACATACCTCCCCCGGCATAACCCAAAAAAACTGAATTTTGACTTAAAAGATAAATTAAAATTAGTTAAACTATTATATTTAAACTGCTACAGCAATAACAAAAATAGCAAATCATAGAACAGATGTAAAAGATACTATAGCAAAAAGAATCCATGCAATCTGTGTAAATTTGCAGGACTGTAATTTTGATGGTTAAATAGAATTCTTCAGCTGCAGAACTGGCTGCTGAATTTTGTTACTGTAGTATCTTTAACATTTGACACAAAACGTTTCAAAAAGTGTTTTCTTAAAATTTTTCAATCCAGATAATATTAAAGGAAGTAAATTCTTCAATTAAAAACTAGTGCATGAAATCTGTATTCATCACATTTGCTTTTTAAATTTAAATGTTTCCTCATTTTCTCCTAAAAAGTACTGAAACGAAATTTTACAATTGTTTCATTGAAGTTAAGCAAGTAAAAATAAATAAATAATTAAAAATAACTATTTTAAATTTTATTTAAACTCATTCAACCTATAAAGTAAGCATTATATGTTTGCTCTTACACCAAACATGATTTTTGTGCATGAGACTTCACTGATAATTATCTTGAAATAATGTAGAAACTGACAGATTGGCTACCTTATAGTTTTGAAATAACATACAACAATATTTTCATAGTATTTCTGAATTTTATGCTTATGTATTTTCTTGCCAGACTTACAGACAACTTGCATGAAAATCTTTCAACAAGCTTTTTCAAATTTCGTTTTTCAAATTTCTACACTTTAGAAGTACTTTATAATCTGGAAGTCCAACAAGACTGACTCATTTTCAGAAAATCCAAAGGCTTTTTTTGTTAAAACCTACTGTGAGTAGCACAAAAAAATGATAAATTTTATTATGCTGGCATTTCTATTATACTTAATACTAACTAATACTAACTCCATTGTCGAATTGTATCAGCTAATCTTTGAAGATTATTTATTTTTTTTATGGACATTAATGAACCCAACTTCATTCAAGTTAAGCGCTGCAGTGAGTACAAACAAAAACAGCTCGTATTACAAATTTCTGCAAAATGGTAATGAATGATTTTCTATTGTTAACTAGATTTTTGCTCTAATGTGTGAAAATTAAGTTGCCTCATTCTTCGAAAAGACTGAACAATTTTTAGTGTTATGAATGAGCTGAATTCGCAGATTAGTTGATTTTACTTGGTAGAGATGGTGATAAGTGTACTAGATAATTTCCTCCATAATAAGGGTGAATTTAACTTTTTTCAAACTTCTGGTGCTGTATTTTAAATATATAGAAAATAGCTAGAAATATATAGAAATTATAGCTAGAAATGACATAAGAGAAAGCTAAAGCAAATTTTTTTTTAACAAAGAATCTTATTCTGAAGATAGAAATCTTTTATCAGATAACAAAAACGATTTGGATTTTTGAAAATTCAGAAGATGATTCAAGTGGAGAAGATTTTAGCAGTGCAAAGTGCCACTTTGTATATCATTCAATGTTTTACAGTCTACCACACACAAAAGTGTTTTTAGGTAAATATATATATATATATATATGTTAGATATATGTTAGAGACAGAAATTTGCATTTCTCCCATTCGCGGTTGCGCTGAGCAGAAAAGATGGAACCATATAGCTATGCGGAAGGTTCCTGCCGATGAGGAGAGATGAATAGAGAAAGGGTAGTCTGTCTGACCTCCATGCTACGCTTATCTGAGGATGTATGCCAACGTGGCCAGCCGCTGTGATTCTCTCAAGTGTTCAAGTGCAGTTCTCAAGTGCAGAAATGTGATGCAAGGAGCCCTACTAAGGAACAGTTCAGTGGAAACAATGGAAACAAGAATCTACTCAAGCATCTACATCATAGATTACCTATCTACATCGTCAAATACCTGCCTATATGAAAAGGAATGTTAAGCAGGATCAATTCATAGTGTACCAATCTAGTACATTTTGTATGTTATCCATTGTATAAGTTCCTTAATGTGTCAAAGTTTGACACGTATATTCATCGATGTCGTTAAATCTTAAGGATAGAAGATGCTGATTAAATTTTATGTTAATTTTTCAACTTGGTTCAGTTTACGCTTCAGAGAACCTTGGTTCCACACCCATCACTACGCATAACTCTCAAGATTCTGCAAAGAACATCAAATCTTCAAATACAATAATTAAAATTTTTATTATAATATTATATGTCTTATTGATTTATAAATTAACTAGCTGCTATATGGCCAGCCTTCATTTGGCTTTTAAATGTACCGGAAAAATGTCTAAAGGGAACATCAAACATTAAATTTAAAATCTGCATAGAATTTTACTCTGCAAAACAACTTTATCAAAAATAAATAAATAAATAAAAGTTTTACATATAAAAAAAAATGCAATGAAATAAGCATTATCCCTTAGTACAAATATTAATTAGCCTAATAAATAAATTAACTTGCCTTCTCTCAACAAATGCCTAGTATCCAAGAGAAACATTAAATTTAAAAACTGCACAGAATTATCACCCTCATTTTGTGGAGTGGCAACAGTGAGGATATCAGCAACAATAGCAACAGTAATATATCAGCAACAATGGCTGCATGCCATTCTTGCTGATATAATAAGAGATAATTATTTATTTGATGCGATTTCATCAAAAAACATAAAATTTAAGAAATATTTCGCTCGAACTTTGAAAGAAATCACTTCGAGGTCCACTGACTCTTGTCTGGATACACCTATGTTCCAAATTTCGTAGAGCTGGGTCTATTAGCTTACACGCAGCATGTACGAAAAACACACACACAGACAGACACTACCTTTTATATATATATATATATATATATATATGGAGATTATCTAACATGTCTCGTTATCTTTTAAAAATTCAGTACTAAAATATTATTACATTAACAATTTATAAAATGTAAAAATATAACTGAAAATAACAATACATTATTTTTATTAAATTTATTATTTGTTATAGTAATATTAGTAATATGTAGTTGTTTGTTTTTTATAAAACAGTGTAAAAGAGTAATTCATCTATAAAGATGCATGCATATTTTCCCCTTCAAAAAGGTCTCTCTAAGAGAAGATAGTGAAATTTTAACAAAGCATTTGGAAGAAAACAAGTACCATCTGTTCCCACTGCAACTGACAGATACAGTGCTTAATTAAAAAGGAAGAATTGCTTTTAACATTGCAACCACTGAAAGGCTAAATCTGTTTCTTGAAACTCTCCTTAAAATTACATAAAGCTTTTAGAATTTCTCTTTTGGTCTTAAAATATTTACCCTTAGTCTAGCTCTTTTCATTTTAGTTATTTCTTTAAATCACTGATGCAAATTAGACTTTAAAATGGAAAATTCTTGGTCAAATTTTAGGTACACTCACAAACTAAGTTAATAACTAATTCATAAGTTATACAGCAAAAAATGAATGGGATTTTGTACTGTAAATGAAGCATTGTTCTACCCTACGAACTTTATATATGATCCATTATAAATATTTTTTTTTTTTTTTTTTTTTTGTCAGCTCATTATAGGATTAAAGCCAATACAGATAGCAATTGTAAATCTGTAGTGGCTAATGAATACAGATTTCTGTATTGGCTAATGAATACATATGAATAGTTTTTCTCAGAAACTTTTCACATGATAATAATATCATAGCACTGAAAGAAATGCTCAAGTGAAAGAGTTTAAAAAGGTACAGTACAAAGTCCCAGATCCAGATCCGGACTTCCGCGATTTTGGATTTTTCCGGATAGTAGATCATCAGTTTTAATCTAGTAAGACTGCATGTAGAAATAATAAAATTAAAAATATGAAATCGTGATTTAATATGAAATAATGAAGGATTTATGATATTTATGATCTAAAGGGTATCAAAATCTACAGAAAAAAAAAAAAAAAAAAAAAAAAAAAAAAAAAAAAAAAGAAGAGCTTAATATTTATTTTTTTACTTTATTAAATATTTCTTTCAAGTTGTTTAAGTTGCTTCATTTTTTGTGCTTAGTACTTTCTCTTTAATTCTATAAACAGATATAATTTCTTATTCAGTTACAAACTTCCAATTTCGGAGTCCTGAAATTGTTGAGTCTAGAATTTGGACTAACTTTCCAATCGAAATTTTTCCTCTCTGTCACTCTGTCTGTAGCGGTATTTTCTGGATTTAGAATCATACTACAGATTTCGCCATCTGATAACTGACTGATGATTGAGGAACATTGTCATCACAGTAAAAAACTTTCTTTTATATCCTCTTCATTTGTTATCGCTTCTCCATATTTTTTTACAAAATCGGCTAACCGGAAAATTTCACCTGTGGTTTGCAACATTCGAAAAAGATTAGCGGCTATCATCATAAAATTTAGCTTTCACTCACTATACATATTTGGCTATGTATTATGAGATTGGCTATGTATTGAGAGAACAACAAGTTGTTCCGCTAAATTTTATATTGCTTCTATTGTGCACTGAGACAATTAAGCCTTAATTGTATTAGTTATTTATTATACGTACACCTATTTCTTGCACATGCTTAATGCTTATCTGAGTCTTGAATAAATAAATTCTCACATATACTTACTGAATTTATATTTACTGAATCTCACATATACTTACTGAATTCTGCTACCAAGCACCTCCCTTTGTCTTTCCTAAATTCTGCCACCTGGTGCGACTATATGAACTCTGGTGTGGTTCTGAGTTTATCTGAATAACAAACCAGTTATTCTGTATTCAAATAGAACTAAATGTAATCCTTTGGCCTATGAGTATCAATAACAAAATCTACTTTTAGCATATGGAAATCAATTTTTGTTAAATTTTTCCTGTCAACATTTCTTAGCGCACTTAACTTAAATCTGTAATCATTGCCAAGAGCAATGTCAACGTAAAAGGTTACCATGCTGTTTCTCAATTACTAATATAAAAAAAAAAAAAAAAAAAAAAAAAAAAAATTGTTTAGGTATCGCTCCATGAGCCATTACTCAAGTTCTCGTGTGTTGATAAACATGCGGTGATGAAAGCAAAATATAACAAATAATGATTTGCCAGCTTGGCATCAGGGGTATAAAATATTATTAGGTGTAAAAATCAATGATGTATCTGTAGAATGTTTTGGTTTGAGATGTATGACCGGCAGATACGAAGCCAAATTATTTTGATCATACAAATTTATGCTAAAATGATTGTTTCTTCAATAACGATGTATTTTATTTAGTGCCGATGAGAAATTTAGAATCAGGACTCTCCAAATGTTTTATTATGAGCAGGGGGTGGGTGGGATATACCCCCTGCTCATACACATACAAAATATGTATAAGAAAATTAAAAAAATGTTGGTAGTGGCCTTTGAGGTCCAGATTTTAGATCATTCCGGATATTGGACATCTGTATGTACTGTAGGACTTTGTACTGTACTAAAAAGCAGACAGCATAAGATTTTACATGTAAATACTTTCAAATGGAATATCATCATTATTAACAAAAATACAGAGAAAGAAAAGAAAAAGGATTTTAAAAGCACACTCACTGTAATCATTGTCTTCATCAATAGTAGTTTCAAGTTCATTAATACAGCAGGAGCTGTACATGCTTGACATCATTGACTGCTCTTCAACCTGCCTTTGAAGACTTTCTATTTTTGCTTCATAATTCTAATAAATAGGCAACAAAATTTTTCACTTACAATATACAAATCTACTTCTCAAACTACTACTTCTCAAAACACTTTTGAACAAATTAATGTGATTTAATAATTTATATTAAATGAAGATTATTATTTATTTACTAAAATTATTTAAACCTTCATATTTTATTTCTAAAAATTCTAATAACTTTAGGATTAAATTGATAACTAAAAGAAAATTATTTTTCATTCTGATAAATTTATCTGACTGATTGATAATGGAAATACTTTTTTCATTCTGATCTTGTGATTCCAAAAACAGAAGGAATTATTCCTATTTCTGTTCCGATATTTTATGACTGTTTATAATCATCATCAATTCACTAATCATCATTCACTAATTCTGCTATGAAAAGAATGCAAATGGATTTCACTGGCATCCTTAAATTGATTCCTCTGGCTGAGATACTGAATTTCCTTTTGAAAAAAGACTAACAACACCTATTTACACTACATACCAGTAACAGACCCATTTACTAGCAACTGAGATCTTAATAACACTCACACAGTAGAAACTGATTCCCATTAATGTAATATCCAAACTGATTCCGATTTTTGATTATTTATTTTTTTATTCCTACCTGTTTTAAAAATTATCCAACTGCATGTCATGATTCTAACAATTTAACAGAAACAGAGATTTTTCACAATTTTATGACTTCACTATAATAATTACTCATAAAATAAAAATAACATAAATTTCTTATGTCTTATCGTACATGCAGAAGAAATAAAATTAAGCGCTAATTTATTAAGTATGTTAAGTAGTCTTACTATCAAAAGTTTGAATTTCTTTGTTTGTGAAATACATTTAAAAATTTTAAATATAAAGGTCTAAATTTACATATTTTAAAATTTTAAAACTACTTTATCAATATTTGATACGAAATAATTCACAATATATATATATATATATGTAAAGAAACAAAAAAATAGGCTAAGAATTAAAAACAAAATTTTTTAAACACAACCTGCGCTATAGCTGCAGGATTGAAGTAAAATAAACTTAAAGCATCGAAAGTAAATATTAAACTGGAATCAAAGCAAGGCAATTCCTCAATAATATAAATTATTGCAACCGTGTATAAGAGGTATAACATAATATCTAAAGAAATCAAAATTAAAATAAGAATTCATATTAGAACAAATTCAAAAAATAAAAATGCGAAAGGTAACATATACAAAATTATAAAAATATATAAATTAATCTCCTTTTTTTGACACTCCAGATCAGAACTCATCAGGGGGAAATGAATTAAAGCTTCAGAAAAGTCAATTAATAGGTTTCCAAAACATGTTTCATTCTCCTGGTTCATTTGAGATAAAAAATCAAAAAAAGATTCAATAAAATTTTCATTTAAGACTTTAAAAATTCATATAAAAGTGAAAAATCAAATCTAAAATGTATGAGAATTTTTCCTACACACTTGGAAAAAAGAATAACACATAACATTGTGCCAAATTGACTACTTAAAAAAACTTTACATTATGAAAATTATCCATTAAAAAAAGGGGGGGTCTAAAACCATTATATGCAAATCAAAAATTCAAAAACAATTACAAATAAGGAGCTGAACAAATACAGTACAAAGTCCATAATCCGGACTCGATGGGACTTCAGCGATTCCAGATTAGGGGTTTTTCCGGATTATAGATCATCAATTTAAATCTGGTAAATCGGCATGTGGAAATTAGACAATTAAAAATATGAAACCGTAATTTATGAAATAAAGAGCAATTATGATCTAAAAAATATAAAAATTTACCAAAAAAAAAAAAAAAAAAAAAGCTTAATATTTATTTGTTTATTTCAGTAAATATTTCTTTCAATGTAAGTTGTTTAAGTTGCTTTGTTTGTTTGCTAATACTTTCTCTTTAATTCTATAAACAGACATAAGTTCTTGTTCAGTTACAAAGTTCCACTATTCAAGTCCTGTAATTGCTGTGTCGAGAATACTGACTAAATGATCAATCGAAATTTTTTCGTTTTCAATAATGTCCTTTGTTACTTTCTTCACTATCGGGAGCACGTATGGGTAAACGCTTTACTGGCTTTACACGCATGCATAAGTTTGTGGCTTTGAGGTCTGGATTATAGATCATTTCAGATAATGGACGTCCAGATTACGGACTTTGTACTGTATACTTTTAACCAAATTGCCATTTAAACAACATTTAAAAATTGGGTGGTTCCCGATTATGCTAAACTAAATTTTTAATACCAATAAAACAAAACAAAAAAAAATTATAGAGATTTCTATAAATAATAAAATCATATCTGAACCTTAAACAACTAAAAACTGAAAACCTATTTGAAACAAAAATAGAAAAAATTGAAATTTACTGAATTCTTAAGACGACTTTCTTAACGTAAACTAACTGAATTCTTAGGACGACAGAAGTGAGTTCCTTGTAAAGGAAGTAGAATTCAAAGCTGCTCAGGAGAAACAAAAATTTCGTAGTTCTTGGAAAAAGTATGGTTCTTGGAAAAAGTAAGGTTCAAAGTGTCCAATAGCAGAACTAACTATTTTAACATGTGTTCAAAATGTCCTGTTCTGTTAAACTTCGTGTGCAGGGTGGCAAACATAGGGTGCGATCTGTAAAAATATTACCGACGAGAAGGGTGATCGTCAACTCCAATATGACGGGATAAGAAACTTCTAAAAGATGCTGTCCTCTGTAAAATCTTAAAACGTGAGAACAGAACTGGCTCAAAGTTGAGGAAAAGGAAAAATAGAGCTTATAAAAGATAAAAATATTCACATAATCATGGTACAGTATGGCTTTAAAACTAGAAGCCCCATTTTTTCAGTAAAAACGAGATTTGCCAGCTATTAAAATTACAAAATAGCAGAAAGATAGTATAAATAATAATTAAAAGGGAAAAGAAACAAGATCTTTGTACAAATATACAATCAAATTTCTTATCGTAGTCATTCAACTATTACCTCTGATTATAGTTTAAGTAATAATTATCATATCACTTTAGATGAGAAATTAAAAAAAAGTAGTTAATACCAGCTTTCTTTAAAATATAGAAATTCTGAATAGAAGTGCAGGGAAAATTCTGGTACATTTGAGATTCGATTTTTCGGTTTTATATGGATTTTAATGAATTTTATTGAATTTTTTAAATGAAAATTTTATTGTTTTTTTTTCGAGGGGGGGGAGTAAATCTCAAATGAACCAGGAGAACGAAACATGTTTTTGAAACTATTGATCAACTTTTATGAAGCTTTAATTCATTTTTCTCTGATGAGTTCTGAATTGGAGTGTCAATAAAAGGAGATTAATTTATATATTTTTATAATTTTGCATATTTTCTCTTTTGCATTTTTATTTTTCGTGATCGTTCTACCATGAAGTCTTACTTTAATTTTGGTTTATTTAGATATTGCGTTATACCTCTTATACACGGTTGCAATTATTAATATTGCTGAGGAATTGCCTTGCATTGATTCCAATTTAATATTAACTTTAGATACTTTTAAGTTTGCTTATATATATATATTCATCATAACATAATAATAATAATGATTGTAAGTTTTAGAAACTTAAATTATGGTAAAATATTCAAAATAATATTTTCTAATAAACACGTTATTCCTGATCAAATGACTAGTTTTTGAAACACACAAAAACAACCACATGAAAAAAAAATTTCTGGAAAAATTTTAATTAATTATTTCAGAGAAGATTTATATAATCCATAAATTATCTTCTAAAATCAAATGTTTCATTTTAAGTAATAAATAAAAAAGCTATTGTTTTAAAGTTTGGTAATTTATTTATTTTGAAATTATTGAATAAAATATGGATCACAGATAACTCTTTGTACACTTGAAAAATATCTTAAGAACATGAAAAATACTGCTTAAATATTATTAGAGGCATTGAATGTTTCTCAGTTTCAGTTCATATAGAACCCAATTTCCTTGCTTCTGACTCATTCTCAATGATTTTAAATGGTGCAAAACTTGTTGAGTCACTCCTAATGTAAGTGTAAATTCTACTTGAATATGGCATGAATCTTCATCCAATAATGCTTCCAATTCTGCACCTACATACACTTTTATTCTTCCACTACATTCTTTGTCTTCTAAGACATATTCTCAGTTCTTAAAATTTTTAAACCACTCACGACAACTTCTCTCACTTAAGGCAGCATCATCATCATATGTTTCTACAAGCAATCAATATGACTCAGCTGCAGATTTCTTCAAATTAAAGAAGCAAATCAAAAGTTCCTGAAAATGATGCTCGTTTCACTCAAAAGTCGACATTTTTGCATGGAAAAATATATATAGGATGCTGATACAAAATCTCTAATATTTCAAAGATGTTGTCAGCAGATTCCAACCTTATTATATGGCGTTTAACATCAGACAATTTTAACCATAACTTACCAGTGGCACCATTTTTTGTCAAACAGCGGAGACTTATTTTAACTCCCAATAATTACAGAACAATTTCTTTTGATTATACAGTCAAAAGTCGTTAATTCGGACACCCATAATCCGGACCTTAAAGCTAAAATCTCTCTGCGCATGCGCCGCGTTGACGTAGGCGCATAGGCGTTTACGCGTGCGCACAGGACCTTTACGACTGCGCATATGCGTCTGCACAAGTGCAGAATACGTTTTCGCGTGCACGTTTAATTTATAACGGACGGTATAAGCTCTAATTATCTATTTCAGTTAATGTTGATGATAGCGTTGTTCCTTAATTTTTGAATTGGATTCGGCTTATTATTTTTTGCAGACTGTAAGAGCAATTTTATAAAAGTAAGCTTGAACTTTCGATTATGTCAAATAGAATTTCCGATGCTGGAGCTCCCAAAGGATCTACAAAACGAAAATACATTTCGATGTCCATCAAACAAAAAGTGGAATTGCTACAAAAAATGGATAAAAGCATATCCTTTGTTTATCTAACCGTTCCGAAATCTGTTTATCAATTTCACGCTGCTCTGCGCAGGGGGGGGGGAACGTCGCGGCGCGCAATGAACTGGAAGTTGATCTGTCAGCACTATCGTTGTTTTCAGAGCAGATGTTTTTATTTTATTCGGCTTATAATTCCTTACTAAATGTAGTATTTCATCTCGATGTAGTCCGTCTTTGATATGATTTAAATCAAATTCCTCATCATTATAAATATCACGAATACAAATCAAATAGTTTTCTGGTTGCAATTTTCTAATTTTGGCTATGCGTAATGTATGCTTTACGCATGCGCGCGTTGAAAGAAATGTTTAATAAAGTAAACAAATAAATATTAAGCTTCTTTTTCTGTAAATTTTGATACCCTTTAGATCATAATTGCTCATTATTTTATAAATTACGGTTTCATATTTTTAATTTTATAATTTCTGCATGCCATCTTACCAGATTTAAACTGATGATCTATAATCCGGAAAAATCGATAATCCGGAATCGCTGAAGTCCCGGCGAGTCCGGATTAAAGACTTTTGACTGTACTTTTATCAACTAAGGACCTATTCTGTTCTGCCATGGCATTAAAATTTTCTTTAGTAAAATTTGTTTCTTCCCCCCTTTTCTTACTTGCATTACTTTAAGGCTTTCCAAATTAAAATATATCTTACTATAAATTTACCTTTTAGAGATTTCAAACTTTCCATTGCAAATTAGTATCAGAAATAGTGCCAAACTGGCAACCCTTAGCAACACTTTTTCCTTTTAAATTACTGTCCTTTGTTCTTCTAATAATAAATTAAAAAATTTTGCTCTCAGTTAATTATTAATATACTTTGTAAATCATATTTTAATTTTAATTTTAATATTGGTAAATAGAACATATTTTACTTTTGCTTTATTCAATTTATTTCATTTAAATTTGTTTTTGTGTATTTTTATTCCATATGAAAGAAAGGTGACTGCATAGAGGAGGCATTCAGAATTTTAGATGAACTATTATAATTAAATAATTTAAAATGGTTCATCAGCCTAATTCTGAATGGGCAGAAACACAGTGGTTTTCCTGAGAAGAGGGGTTCAATTGAATCTGGCCTATCTCCTCTTGATAACATTGAATTAGATTTTAGTAGTATTCCTTTTAATGAATATTTATGTATTTCTGGTTTAGAATCCCCAAAACAATGTGGGTTGATTTACATATATATATATATATATATATATGCTACTGGGATATTTAGGGATTTTACTGGTTTTAAATTTAATTTCTTTTATGTCTTTGTAGTTTTGGTTCCAAGTTTTTTACTATTTTATCTATAACTGATTAATTATGTACATCAATACACACTTTCATAAAACAAAACTATAAACATTTATTACAAATTTATGTACTAAGACACATTTCCTTAAGAGATAGAAGATATAGTAACAGCCCCCCCCAAACAAAATCTAATAAAAAACTAAAAATTTTAAAATGAAATATGCTGTTTACTTTTTGTAACAAGGGAGTCAAGCTTCTTGTATTTTTATTTTTTTTCATAAAGAGTGTAAAAATTTCCCAAATATAAGTACAGGAACCAAGAGACAACATAAAAAGTTATATTTCATTATTTGTCCAAATTAATACATTGCCAAAACATGAATTTTCTTTCAGTTTAAAACACTTTTGTAACTGGAAGTATCTATGATCAACAATTGCAAAAATAAAGGCTGAGTGAGGAAGGTGGATATATATCTCTCTCTCTATATATAAACATATACACTTTTGGTTACTGCTGATTGCAATAAAAAAAGGGAGCTGCATAACTAGATGTAAAAAGAGTCCTGCATACAAAATTTCAACGTTCTATAACTAATCATTTTCGAGCTATGCCACATACACATATGCATATACATACAGATGTCACAAAAAAAAAAAAAAATTCATCTTGAAGCCATTTCACAAGTCATTTCAGGATAAAAAATTTTTACTCTGACCTGATCCTCTGTATAGATGTAATGCTAAAAAATAGTCAAAATGGATATTTTCATTTAATTCTGATAACCAAAATTTTCTGTGATTATAATAGTTCCTTTACTTTACAAGGTACACAACAGATATATCACCTTTATAATAAATTTATAAAAGTTTAAAAATCACATTTATTAAAAAATGCAAACCTTTTTCTCTTGTTGAAAAATTTGGTCTGCTTCTTCTTTTTCTTTCTTATATTGTTCTTCAAGTGCAACAAGTCTATTAAAATATTTGTTAAATTTTATTAAATGTATACATTCTTTATTAATTACATACAACAGCATCTGCAAAGTGGGATTATAGTAAAAGTGATTTATTTTATATTTATTTAAGATTTAATAAAATAGTCATTCCTCTCATGAAGCTATATTGTCAAGATTGTTGCATCTAATGCATCTGATTTTGTGCCAACATTTATGTTTAGTGTTAAATAATGCTCCAGTAACAGAAAGGCACTAAAGCTGAATAAAATTAAGCAATAATATTTAAGAGAAGCTAAAATTGTTGACTACTTAAAATTAAATACTCAAATAATAAAGTTTATTTCTATTAAAAATACAGCTTTACTGTCAATGAATAAAGGAAAATGCCTCATATTAAGGATGAAGTTGAGGAATACAGACACAGATTACGAAAGCAGCTTTCAAAGCTTAAAATCTTAAAAAATCAAGTAGATTTTATGACAGAATATTTTAAAACATAGTTAACATATATAAAATAATAATGTCAAATAAAATACTCAAAAATCATGAATCTTGAAATAAGAAGCTATTCCCAAATTTCATGAAAACATTTTGCAGCATAATGTTTTAATAGCATTCTCCTATAGCTTTTTTTTTTTTCCAAAATTAGTAAACTGATGAAATGTTCAGTAACAATAATAGCTCTGATACATTTTGCATATTTTTTAAAAACAAAAGGTCACTGGTTTATTAAGCATAAACTCCTCTTGTAGACACACTGGGTAATTTTTGGAAGCAGGAAAGATGAAAATTGAGCAACGCCTTGGCTGGGAATCTAACCACAGGCCTGTGGAATACGCACCCAGCATGCAGACCACTACACCTCGAAGGCATGTAAAGAAGGCGGAAGAAACATTTTAAATACTCTCCCTTTTAAAGGGCAACTGGGGTTTTTTAGGGGACCCAATTGCCAAATCCTGGGTGTGGAGAATCATGATCCACCACCCTTTTAGTTCGGGCACCATTCTAGAGACATTAGGTAATTTTTGAAAACAGGAAAGATGAGAAATGAGCAATGTCTTCGCCGGGAATCGAACCAAAGATCTCTGGAGTACCCGCCCAGCGTGCAGACCACTACACTACGAAGCCATGCCAAGAAGGCGGTAGAAACACTTTATAATCCGATGCAAATGGAAAGTTTACAATGCATGAAAGAAATTCATACACTTATACAAACACAATATAATATATTAAATGTTTATAAAATAAAAAAGAGAATTATACATGAAAAGTTTAGTACTAAAGCCATAAAGTATGATAGATAGTTCTTAATGATGACAGTAAAGGAGTGTTGCAAAAACATTTTAACATTTTTAATTTTTCCAAACTTTTATTGTATGTTTGATAAATGCACTCTACAGGAAAGGTAAGTAAAATTACATAGTTTTAAATATATTTATTCATGAAATTGTTACTGCTTAGCATTTATTGGTTTTCAATAGTCATTCACATATATAAATTAGGTCCCAACAAAAATAAACTGAGGTACAATTTTATTATTACACATAGAAACTGAAGTAAATTTCTGAAGTTTTACAAATATATTCGACATCCTATTTTCAATCACATCACGGATGACAATTTAGGATGAACTACTGTGAAGTTTTGATGAATAAATATTAAATCTTAATGAACTGCCTTTAAGAGAGGAGAATAATGACAAAAATATAATAAACATGACAGCCAATAATGTTTTATCTTTCTCAATCTACCCATTAAAAAACTCCTCATTCAAAAACTAACTAATTTGTGGCCAAATAAACAGCTGTACTACCCTGAGAAAATGCCACATCTGTAAATTTATAATAACATAAAAAATAGGGGAGGAACTAAAATAAAATAAATGAACCACTTGCTATTATATAATAAGGACTGCTAAATTAAACAACTAATACTTGTCAAAGACTGACTTTTATGTTTATAGGAGTAGTTCTGAACTATTCTAACTAATGACTAAAAACCAATTATCTTGCAACACATAGATGAGTTTTTATTATGAATGTTATTTTTATTTGCTTATCAGATTGAAGGCTATGTGTTAGTGTAGTTCTCTGCTTAGATTTTACTATTCTTCATTGTAGAGAACAATGATTTATGCAATTAAAGTAAAATTAGTTAGAGTTGACTTTAGGGTACTCCTTGTATTATTGTGAAGTTGTTGTTTCATTTATCGCCAAGTTATATCACTTATGGTAACCCAAATAGTTGAATGGCATGGAAACCCTATTATGACGTAATCATTTGCATTATTCTGGGAAATTTTGAATCATGGGATATTTTGCAAGGGCTTTGTGGTGTGTATTGCTTAGGAAGTGTATTGCTTTATTGTTTAGATGGTATGGCTGAATGTAGTAAAGTTAATTTGAAGTTTCTGCAAGATTTGGAACGAAAGGGGAAAATGCATTAATCGACTATTGTGTAAATGAAGGTTTACTTATAGCCATTTTCCGGACAGTCCGAAACTACGTAGTATATTTTTACTCTTATATTTGTGAATTTATGTGCTGACGACGAATTTTGGTTTTATGCAGCCGTGATTTTTGGTGCAAAAATTGCCGCTATGCAAGCCAAAATAATTAGTCAAAGAATTACACAAAATCGGTATCCATGAGCCGCCAAAAATCGCCAAGGGGTACCCTAAAATATACTTTTACCATAAAATTTTAAAACATATACAGTAAGACCCCGCTTAACGCGGGGGATACGTTCCATTGAAGTAGAGCGTAATGCGAAACAGCGCTAAGCGAGGCTATCTTAACATGTAAATAATGGGGTTAGGGGAAGACGGATAAAAAATGGTTAGGCATTAAATTTAATAATGTTTTTTTTTTAATAAAAATAAAATCAAACATTTATTTCTTACAAAAATAAAAACAATATAAATGCATATACTTTTAAAAACAAATACAATTCTCAGTCAGATCATTCAGTCTATTCTGGGTTTCCAATTTTCTGCCTTTTTGTCAAGAAGGCATTATGATAGATTGGCTTAATGGCATATTGCGTTCAATTTCGTCGTCAATCCATATAGACAGTCGTTTTCCCATTTCCTCTATAATGTTATTTCTAGAACGGGTAATTCTAGTTGCAGAGCTTGACGTAGTTGCAGTTGCCGATGACAGTATTTTTTCTTTATTCTTAAGAATTGTCCTTATTGTTGAAGTTGCCAAAATCAATGCAGCACTAATTTGAGATTGACGTTCACCAGAATCTAATCTTCTAATCACTTGCATTTGAGTTTCCAGTGAAATGCTTTTTCTCGTTGCTTTCTTTTCTTGTTTTTTATTATCACCCATGATAAAAACTAAAGCTCATAATATTTGTCACTGTATTAATCATTATAGTAATTATACAAATTTAAATTTACAATAATGTCAACAGATGTTTCAAATGATAAAAATGCGTCCACAAAGCAAGAAACACATCTACACTGTTTCGGATATGTTATTTGGAAACCTAGCACTGCACACAATTTCAGAGAATCCCCGGGTTGAAATAAAAGAGCGCTAAACCGAAACAGCGCTAAACGAAACAGTGTTAAGCGGGGTCTTACTGTACTAAAACATGCTGTGCGTCTGTACTAAAACATGTGCAACGCTGTTTTCACGCTCCTCAATATTCGCCATTTTTCGCGTAAGTCCTCATAATTAGGTTGAGTAAATCATACCATACTATTGAGGAAGCCAAGACATGCGTTTTGATATATGGATTAAGCCTGTATCATCCATACGTAAAAAGTTATTAATTAATTTCTAGTTTACTCGTGGGAGCCCTTTGTGTCCGCCATTGTTCATGCAAGGGAAGAACAACATCGCTTTTTAGTCCATCATTTACTCTCAAGATTTATATCACCGGACGCGCAATCGTGTCAGGTTTTCCTTGGAACTATTTTCGTAGTGATCAGATTATTATTACGTTAATTACGTAAGATTATTTAGCTAGCACGTGGTGTGATGAGTCATCTATGAAATTGCAGGAAAAAGTACGGTTTCATCCCTGAACGTATCGCTAACTATGACAAAGAGCTCCAAAGAGATAAGAAAAGCTGGTGATAACAAAAGGTACTAGTGGTTTCTTCATCAGGCAGTTTCTCCAGTTTTTACAGCCCTTTTTTCATGAAAAAACGATGACAACAATCAGCGGAAAATGATGATTAAGGATTTCTAAATTAAAAGATTCTCCGTCAAATAGTTCAGAAAATATAAAATTTGGCTTATTTTCTCCTTTCTACCCACCGCAGCAATCCCCACAAGGAAGGAATCTACAACGTTCCCCTTTTCCCCCCAGGACTCTTATGAACAAAGAGCCTCTCCCACTACATTTGCGGTTTTTATGACAGTGGATATTCCTCAATTGTGCAGTCACTCTTTTTTCAATTAGAAAACGGAAACAGGACAGAGAAATTCCCTCTCAAGTCTTCCAGAGTACTTTAAAAGTGAACTTTGCATCTCTATCGGTCATCTACTTCAATTTTAGTGCTTTTGGTGAAATTTTGATTTTAGTAACAGCTTGTACAGACTCTATATTGTGTGATAAGATTAGTGTTTCATTGTTTTCGCACTCTTTTCTTAACAAGAATTGAGAATTTTCTCTCTTGGAGATAGTCTAAATTACGGAAGAAGTACTGCTACCAAAGTAGGACTTTTTACTCTTTCGTCCCCGCTTCTCATTCTCCTTGCTTCTGTAATTGATTAATTATACCACAGGCATTGCATAGTTTAATAACAAACAGAGTTGACTTAATATATATTCGGCCTAACATTTTTCATTTCATTTTACCAATGTTTTTAATAAGTTACATTCTTATATTAGTTACTTTTTTCATTTATTGCACTGAATAGAATCTATTTGTTCTTAACATTCTATTATTATGTTTGTACTTGTTTTTTGTTATATATTTTATATTTAACTCATCTAATCTGATTAGTAATTAATACTGGTATTATTCATCCCAAAAAAAAAAAAAATTGGCTCTCTACGTATAGAAAGCATTTCCATTCAATTATCTCTGTACTATGACATTTCTCAGGAGTGTGTGCAACTTATCACAGTATAACTGTTCACAATTTATAATAGTAATTCCCTCATAGTCAGCTTCCAGCATGGCTCAAACTACACGTCCTTCGAGCCCAGTGTCCGTCAACTCGGAAAGTATGCTTTTACCACCGGAAAAAGCAGCAACAGTACGCCAAGAAACGCATATAAGAGCCGTAAATCTTTATCATGCATGTCTAGATCTAGCCAGTACTAGACGAGGCGGAAAACGCATCATCCCACCAGGAATGTTCACAAAGCTTAAAAAGATGCTCGATGAGCTCAGAGATATTGCTACAAGTAATGGGATCAGTAACGTAAGCGACGTTCCGTTTCCGATAGGTATTCCGCATCCCTCCCACGCCGTCACATGTCAGTGCGATGATTCCACCACAGACTTAATTAATACAGAAACAATGCCGTCATTATTAGAGGATAATAATGTTCCTAAAATTTCATATGCTAATGCTGTAGCAAAGGTACCAAGAAAAAATAACCCAACTATTTTGCTATACCCAAAGCAAGAGCTAAAATGCCATATTACAGAGAAACTAAATCAGATCCTTCCCCTCAAAGAAATAAATGCCAATATTGATTATATAGCAAATATTAAGAATGGAGGCATCGCGATCAACAGCACTTCAAAGGAAGAACTCAACAAGATTACTAACGCCATAAACGTTTCCGAAGAAGCAAATAACTTAATAGAAATAAAAACACCAAGGGTTAAAAAACCGAAAATCTCAATCAATAATATCCCGAATACGTTACCACCAAAATTAGTTCTCGAAGAACTAGTTGACCAACTAAGGATTGATAAAGAGGAGATTTCACCTCTCTTTTACACAAAAGGCAAAAACCCCAACACCATTAAGTGTGTTCTCGAATGCTCCCCTCGTACTCTATCAAAATGTATTGAACGTAGGAAAATTATAATTAATTGGAGCATTCTCCCAATCGCAGAATTCTAAGGAGTGAGGAGATGCTACAGATGCCAAGATTTCTCACATTCTGGTAGTGCATGCAAATTTAGGACTTATTGCGCTTTCTGTGGCGGACCTCACTCCATAAGGAATTGCAAAGAAGACGTACCGGATTGTATCAACTGTAAACTGTTCAACTGCACATATGGAACCTACATCAATACTTCACATGCTGCATTCTCCCCCAAATGCCCATTATATCAGAGGGAAATCTCAAAAGTTAAAGCTGCTGCAGTTTACACATCAAAGCAAGAAGAATAGTTAGCTTACTACCTAGTTTCTTTTAAGTTAATTTAAACTTCCCTTTCTGTACATGAATCCATCAAGTACTACCGCCGCCCCTTCAGTTCCCCAATCTCAACTGTTTACGACAATTTTACACAATAATTCGCCTCCACAGGACAAGCTTAGAATCCTTCAAATAAACTTAGGCAGAGGAAAAAAGGCGTCAGAACAACTTAGTGAAGAAATTGAAAATAACAATCATGATGTAATTTGCATTACTGAGCCGTATTGCGTAAAAGGTGAAGTTAGATGCCTTCCCCTTCACTGGCAAATATTTCAATCTACCGAAAAGGATCCTCTAGTTAACCCACGTGCCAGTATTATAGTCACCAATACCAAATGGTCCCCTACAATTATATTAAGCCATAGAGATGTGATGACGATAAGTATTAACTGTAAATCAGAACAGCTATTAATTACTTCCATTTACTGCTCACCACGAGAGGATATGGGGCCGAATCTCCACACATTAGAAAATATCTTTAGTAATCTCAGAAGATCACAGCACGTGATTACAGGTGACTTCAATGCTCACCATCAAATGTGGCATTACAATAATACAGATAATAGAGGACATACACTAGCTGACTTTATTGCTACACACAATCTGTATATACATAACCTCTCTTCAGACACTCCTACATTTGAAACAACAAATGGTAAAGGATGGCCGGACTTGACACTGTCAACATTGAGTATCTCCAATAAAATACAAGAATGGAAAGTTCTTGATGATCCAAGCCACTCAGATCATAACTACATCTCATTTGAATTATCAGAAGAAATCCCCGACCTCAAATTAAGAAGATTTTCAATCTCAAAGCAAAAAGCAAGGCAATTTGGAAGAAAAATCTCCACATGTCTTCAGTATGCGGAGAAACTTATAGATAAATGCATATCACCCAATGCAGTCCATGATTTAATGGAAACAATTATCAAAACAATACAGGAGACAACGACCAACACATTTAAACTCCGTAACAACAACAAGATTACGAAGACTAACTGGTGGACAAAGGAATTAAGACATAAAAAGCAACATACAAGGGCCCTTCGTAGAAAAATGAAAAGTGCTCCGGAAGGGTTGAAAATGGAAATATGGATAAAATACAAGCAACAATTAGCAAATTACAAAAAGAAAATAACTGAAGCAAAATTACGCAGCTGGAAGAATTACTGCTGTAGTAATAAAGATACATACAGCCAGCTGTATAAAATGGCTACAAGTAAAGTTTTTAGTCCCGCACATATCGGTCTTTCGAGAGATCAACTCTCACGTAACAGCCAGCTTGGTAATGTCACTGAAAAGATTCTCAACAATATTCTAGATGTTGTTTTCCTAAAAGATAATGCAGAAGACGATGGCCACTCACATTCCGACATTAGATACAATAATACCGCTCCAAATACTCCAGACGATGTGGAATTCCACTCACAAGAAATTTCAAAAATTATTAAGTATCTTCCGAATAATAAAGCTCCGGGACCTGACGGATTAGACAACAGGATTATTAAGATAATTCACCACGCAATGCCTTTTCTGTTCCACAAACTACTAAACCTCTGCCTCAAATTTTATGTCTTCCCGAATTGTCTCAAACAGGGACAAACAATACTATTCAAGAAAAATAATAAAGATCCTATGGATCCGGAAGCCTTCAGACCAATCAACCTCTTATCTGCAATAGGTAAACTTCTGGAACGTGCAATCGCGGGCAGATTACGCCACCACTTAGAGAAAAACGAAACCATAAGCCCCAACCAATACGGCTTCAGACCTCTCAAATCTACATCACATGTGATAGTAGAACTTCAAGAGCAGATCCGTAGGAATAAATCTTCAGCTCTCCATACAGCAGTACTCTGCATGGATCTCAAAAATGCGTTTGATTCCGTGTGGTGGCCTAGTATCCTTGAAGCCTTGCGCAACATTAAATGCCCTCGGAACATATTCAAGCTAATGAATAGTTTCCTAAGTTTCCTAACAAACAGAGCAACGATAATCATCAGCAACAACTGTATAGTAGAAAGAAGAATAACGAGGGGCTGTCCACAGGGCTCTTGTCTAAGTGCAGACCTGTGGAACATCACCTTCAATTATATCACCTCCTACAAGTGGCCGGACCATACAAAGCTCATCGCCTTTGCCGACGATGTGGCCTTTGTAACAAATGGGCATTCAAGAGACATACTAGAAAAGAATAGTAACGAGACTCTCTCCATATTCCATTCCCTCTGCGTCAATCAAAAACTAATAATTTCAGAGCCCAAATCACATATTATTTTATTTCCAAAACCGGGCAAATCGCTACAAAGGCTACCTTGCATTAAAATCAATAATGGAAGAACCAAGATCTCAAAAGAAATCAAATTCCTCGGATTGAAAATTGACCAAAAGTTTTCTTGGATCCCACACCTCATGGAAATTCGGAAGAAGACCCAAACTATTTCTAGAGCCCTCGCAAGGATGCAAGGCACAACGTGGGGCCTCAAGTCGAGGATGCAAAACATTCTCTATAATACCGTGATCGAAAAAATAATCCTCTACGGGGCATCAGCATGGACTCACCCTATGACAGTGAAAAAGAAAAGACTCTTAGCTTCGATCCAACGCCCCTTCCTCTTACAAATAGCAAAAGCATACAGAACTACCTCAACGGCAGCTCTCTGTGTATTAACAGGAATCCCACCCCTCCACCTGAAAGCAAAAGAAGATGCAGACTTAGCCACGTTATTCCACCTCAAGAAAAACATAGAGGTAGAAGATCAAAACCTGTGCCCCCTTGATTTTGAACAGCCACGAAATCCTTACCTAAGACACCCTGCAGTACATGCAAAACTCAGAATATCTACAAAAGAAGACACCCTCAGTGTACCTTCATTTCCAGTCGTGTACACAGATGGGTCAAAGTTAAACGAAGAAGTAGGATGCGCGTTCTTTGCACTCCTCTCAGAACAAGAAACAACAGAATGGAAAGGACACCTAAGGAGCAACAACAGCGTTTTCCAAGCTGAGCTTTCAGCCATAAAACACGCTATTCTATGGTCTCATCAAAAGCATCTAACATATGTTACCATCTACAGTGATAGCCAAGCGGCAATTAAAGCTGTTGATGATGCAAGAAACAAATCATCAATAGTGCAAGATATCTACGATTTATTATCACAGCGCAAGAGAACATCTATAAAAATAAAGTGGGTAAAAGCGCATGCTGGACAAGCCCAAAATGAAAGGGCAGATGCGCTTGCTAAAAATGCAGCTCAAGACCCATCTCTACCTCCAATCAATGTCCCATTCCCTAAATCGTATGTGAAACATATGTTGAAAAAAATTACATTAAAAAATGGCAAACTGAATGGGAAAATGCAGAAGTAGGTAGAAGGCTTTTCAACTTCTACAAGAAACCCACATATGATCCAATCTCTTATAACTTCTTCATCAACATATTCTTATCTGGACATGGTCCTTTCCCCACGTACTACTTTGCACGAAATTTGAGCGATTCAGACAAGTGCGTATGTGGGGAAAAGGGAGACCCAGAACACTATCTTTTCAAGTGCCAGCTCACAAAAAAGCTACACTGCAAAGGAAGGTCACAAATTACGCCTGAGTACATTAAATGCATGCTAACGATACCTCAATTACAACAAAAGGTTTCCTTGATTATGAAGAAACTTTTTGCATATAAAAGAGAAGACATATGTCAAGATGCTATCACATCTGTATAAATACCTCTTATTCTACAACTTGCAAAAATAATGCAAGATTTCAGAAATATTGCAAGTGTCTGAAACAGGCTAAATATGGTATAAATAGTTTTTTATAAAATAGCTACATTAAGAATTTGGACTGTATTAGTGTAATAATTAAATCATTAATTAAAAAATAATATAAATAATATACGACTCTATTAGATATATTAGTGTAAATGTAAGTATTATGTGATTTTCTAATGTATATTTTCTGTATTTATGATACATTAATTTACAAAAATAATAATGTAAGACTTCAGTGCTGATGCATTTGTGTGTAACAAGTTAAAAAAATGAAAGGAAATGTATTAATAAGAGAATTCGCCTTAGTAATTCAACTAAGTATGATAAAATGCACAAAAAAGAAAAAAAAAAAATCTTTAATTAGCTCCTTAAAATGATGTTTATTTTAATTCGATGTAACTAGATATACTAATGTAAATATATTGTTTGTATGAAGTACAATGTACAATGAAAGTTTGTATGTATGTTCGAAGTAATTATGTTATTTCAATCTGCCATAATCCAACTTTTGTTGATAGGTTAATTTCTTTGCAATAATTGTATGCTATGTCTTTGTAATTGTATATTCAATACGTAAGTCTAATATTAATGTAAAATTACTATGTAAATGTCTTGGTAGGCTAGCATCCGATGCGGGCCAACTAAAAGCCCAGCGGGGTACAGTAGTGCGGCGGAGCAACACCTGTAAAAGTCACTGACGAAGTTCTGGTGCTCCGTCCACTTTTCCCTGTCCCTGTCCCTGTACTAAAACATGAAAATTCAATAACATCTTCTGGATAACACTGCATTGCAATTATAAGCTAAAATTAATTAATTATAAGCTAAAATTTAAAGCTTTAGATAGCTTGCAATATACTAAGGTGCTTTTCTTTCGCAACAGTTTCATTTGTTATTAAAAACATTAAAACAATTGACTAAAGAAATTTTAAAAAAATTATTTGCATATTATTCTGAAAATTATTTATAGTACTGTAAACTTTTAAAAATCTATTTGATTAAAAAAAAATTTTTTGGTACTTTTTATTTACTTATTATTTTCAATTCTTGCATTTAAGGTAATAATTTAGGATTTTTTTTTGTGAATGTGTCTAATTGAATTTATGGCCACATATTTTACATTAAAGTGCTTATTTCGTGCATAGAACTGCAGATTTTGAATCCAGCAATGTTTAAATGTGAAAATAGTTCATCTGAATCAAAAGATATTGGAGAACATTTCCTGATGGCCTTGGAAACTATTTGTGTTGCCTAGTTGGTGATCTACAGTTAATAAGAAAAGAAATATAGTTCCAAAAGCTAGGATTAATGAGTTGTTAGTTCTTAGCGATTTAACTTCTGAGTAACCATGATTGCTTTTATTTGGTCAGAAGATTTTTTGTCATTTGGTATATATTCACTTACAATTTACAATATTATTCTTAGTTTATTTCATGACATGAATATCATCTTAATGAATGGATGTTTATGAAAACAGAGACTAAAACAAGTAATTATACAAATTTAGCTAATAAATGCTATTTAAATATGATGCTTCATCAGCAGATTACAAAAACTATGCCATTCAGAGTGTTAAGAAAGACAATGATTCAAACATAATTAATTAGCTGAATTGCACTTTGGAATGCAATAATTAATTAGCTGAATTGCACTTTAGAGTTTACTATATGATCGATTTTAGTAGCTTTTGATATTTCACATGTGTTAAGGAGGATTTGCCTAATATTAGCATTTTTCTTGAGTTATTTACAGCTACTCAATTTATCAACTATTACAAATTGCCAATTTCTTCATGTGCATCTGGAGTTATTATTTAACCCTCTGACCACATGGGGTTTTGCTAAGAAAGCCCCAAACTGCCATGGTGCTTTATACCTGGATTTATGTATATTTAATATATTGCCTTAGTTTTTTGGACATATTTCATGATGCACTTATACTTTCTTAAAAACATCACAAATATATACTACAATAAATACATATACTTTCTTAAAAACATCACAAAAAATATTCTAGCCACCCACAGGGTTAAGAGATATCCAGATGCTCACAGCTTACAATAATATATATATATATATATATATATTTCATTATGATAGTCTTGCCAATTAATGATGAATACAAAGGATACTGAAACTCAGAAAAGTATAAAACAAAGAAATAATAAATTAATGAAAACATAACACATATTCATTTAAAAAATAAATTTCCCTCAGTTATGATAAAGCAAACAAAGAATTTATGAAAACAATATTTTTTATAGTTAGTTATTATTAATCATACGAAATTATGTACTTACTTCTTTTCCATTTCTATTTTTAGATCAATACCTTGTTTTTCCAATAATTCTAACTGAGCAAATGTCCAGTCAACGGGATCTGCACCTGAATAGTTCAAAATAGAATCCTTAGGTAAAATACCTAAGTTCAAAAATAAGATGAATATATTTTCCCATACAACACAATGAATATCTTTGAAGTATAATTAAGATCAAAATGAAATAGTTTAGATGTATGATAATATTAAAAAAAAATATTTACTTGAATTGTTAGATGTTTCAATGAAAGATTTTCTGCATTCCCGAGCTATAAAAAGAGAAAAATTTTAAGTACAATTCTAAATATTTTTTTAAACATACAAGAAATTAACTTCTTTTAATAATGACTTCATACCTTGTTCGGGATTTTGAAATCGAAATACATGGTATTTGCCAAGGATAACTCGAGAACCTGTTTGTAATACAGCTGAATCAACAACTTCTCGACCATTTACATAACACATTGCATTTGGACAGGATTTTAAAGTGACTGTGCCTAGAATATGAAAAAAACAAGCCACTAATTAATTTATGATCAAGTTACCTGTAAGATTCTTTACTTTATGATTTTATTGCATATAGGACATTAGAAGAATTTTCCCAAGAGTAATTTCTTAAGTTTTCAGATGCTGACAATATATTATTAATATTTTCATGCAGTTTTTTTACTTTAACATCCTATCTTAAAACCATACAAAAATTCATTAAACTAGAAATAGTTTTCATTTATTAATTTATGCAAATAATATAACCAGCTGGCCATATGCTAATAAAGAAGTCTGCAGTGTTGTCTAGAACAAAATAAATTCTATTCTCCTTTAAAAAATTATATTGATTAATACTTTCCCCCACAATGGCCATAGTAATGTGCATCATGTAATCAATCTATTAACATCAGAAACCATTTTCTAAACTGATATTTCATTTTTTGATATGTACAAATGCAAACATTTCAATCTTCAATTTGTGTATGATCCCTGATATTAATCAGAAATTTTAAAATTAAATATGTTAGACAAATTTTGCTACATGAGAGTTAACTTTTTGCATTTTATTTTTTACAATAATTATAAACCTTTTCTATCATAACTGTAGGGACTAGAATTCATGCAAAATCATAGATTTTATAACTTTTATAAAATACATTTTTTTACATTTAAAAAAGCTAAAACATGAATATTTGTATCATTTAGAACATTGTTGCACTTGGAAAATAATCAAGTATTGTTTTATATCTTTGTAACAGGGATTATAGATTAAAGTAAAATTAATAAACATTTAATTTTATTCTAAACTACCCCAAGAATAAAATAAGAAACATGTTTTATAATTGATTATTATTGAAAAAAATTGTCTAGAATAAAAACTGAAAATAACTGTCATACAGAATGAAAACTGAATACAACTGATGACAACTATTTCATTTTCATTACTTTATATTTCATTTCACATCTCATAAAGCAGTGGTGCACAAACTAGGGGTCGTGACCCCTATGGGGGTCGCCAGAAGTTTTTTGAGGGTCACCAAATTTTTATGAAATGCATTATGCCTGCATGCTGCATACCATACACTGTATATATAAAGAATGAAGCGCCGTCACTCACTGTTTAATTTCAATTTCATGCTGTCCACTCTTTCTTTTACCGTAATGTGTAATGTATATAAAAGTGTGAAGACGCAAGTTTTTCACTTCGGTAGATGGTGCCCTCTTCACAGTAATTCGTCATTTTTACTGAAAAGCGCCTATTTGACTAGACGTTAACCACAGGGAAAGGGGGAAAATTCGCTTCCGTGATCAGCCAATCAGATGGCGAGGTACACAGTGTATCTGATAGTCAGAGTGAAGACGTGAAGTGTTCGCATGAAGTTGTAGCATGTAGCAGTTGGCCAGCAATTGCTTTAGTTTATCCTCGAGTTTTATCATGTGACGTTGTGTAGTTATGATTTTTTATATTTTTATCGGGCTTTGCTACTCTTTGTTATCAGGTATGTACTATCATTAGAGAAAGACTGTTAATTTTATTGAATTTCTCGAAAAAAAAATGATAAAATTTTATATATTGTTTTAGTTTAAATAATTTAACCCCTATCTTCATAAGGGATAAATGGGTAATACGTACACCAGGTACATCTTCAGCTAACAAACAAACAAATACTGATGAGGAGTCGCAAAATACTGAACTAAATGCTCGATCTAAAAAAATAAGAAAATACAATGAGGAATTTATTAAGTATGGTTTTACATTTTGTGTTGTTGATGATGAAGAACGCCCAATATGTGTCATTTGCAACGAAAAATTAGCAAATGAGAGCATGAAACCAGCTAAATTAAAAAGGCACCTGGAAACTAAACATAAAGAACTTTTAAATAAACATGCCGATTTTTTTCAAAGACGAGCTGAAAATCTGAAAATTCAAAGTGCACATTTAAAGAAATTTACAACAATACCTCAGAAAGCATTACCAGCTTCTTTAGAAGTTTCTTATCTAATAGGAAAAACAATGAAACCCCATACAATTGGAGAATCTCTTATCCTTCTGGCAGCAACTATGTTGACATCAATTATGCATGGCGATAAATATGGAAATCAACTAAAAACAATACCATTATCAAGAGATACCGTGTCTCGGCGGATTTCCGAAATGTCACGAAATATCGAGTCAGAAGTCATAAAATGCATACAAAATTCATCTGTATTTGCTTTACAAGTGGACGAGACTACCGATATTATTAAAATGTCACAACTAATTATTTACGTTAGGTTTATTTTTAATGAAGATATAACAAAAACGTTTTTATGTTGCAAAAGTTTGGAAGGAAAAACAACATGAGAAAAAATATTCGAAGTAATAAATTAATATTTTGAAACAAAGTCTCTTGCCTGGGCAAACTGTGTTGCAGTTTGTACTGATGGTGCTGCAGCATTAACAGGTTCGAATAAAGGGCTCAGAGGCTTAATTCAGAAGGTAGCGCCTCATATGGTATTTAATCACTGTATGATTCATCAGAAAGCTCTTGTTACAAAAGATATGGATGAAGAGTTGCACAACATATTACAAGACGTTGTTAGTTCAATTAACTACATTAAATGCAACAGCCACAACAGCCGTCTGATTTCAATACTTTGCAATGAGATAGGCTCAACGTATGAGAGATTACTGTTACACACCGAAGTCAGATGGCTTTCACATGGGAAAATACTACGACGGATATTTGATTTGAGAAATGAAGTGTACATGTTTTTAATCGAAAAGAAACATAGATTGGCAAGTCATTATATCGATGAAGTTTGGCTAGGGAAGCTGAGTTATTTAGTTGATATTTTCGAAAAACTTAATGACTTAAATTTGAGCTTGCAGGGTGAGAATTCAACTATCATAACTTCAGCCAGTAAAATTCAAGCTTTTAAGAATAAGCTTAGTCTCTGGCAAACGGAACTGAATAAAAACAACACCGACATGTTCTCTTGCTTTAACGATTTTATCAAGGAAAATAATATAGATATATTTACATTTAAGAACATCATTTCCAATCACATTGAAAAGTTAAAGGAAAATTTTTCGAGGATTTTCCTGAAAACGATCTTGGTTGGATTCGTGATCCATTTTCCTTTAACATATGCAGTTCAACTCTTCAAATTAGTGAGAAAAAGCAATTGATAGATCTAATTAGTGATTATACTCTTTGAAATCAACTTAAGACTCAGCCTTGCCAAAACTTTTGGCTATCCGTGGAAAAACAATATCCCGTTTTATGCAAGAATGCCATCAGAGTGTTAATACAATTTGCATCAACGTATTTATGTGAAACTGGATTTAGCAAACTAGTTTCAATAAAATCTAAATACCGCTCATGTTTAAACCCTGAAGATGATATGCGAATTGCAATTAGCAACATACAACCAAACATCGATGAGATAATTAGAAACTTGCAGCCACGGACATCTCATTAAAGGGCAATTTACTGATTTTTGTGTTATACAAAAAGTATTTTCTTAAAATTATAAATAAAATTAATACGAGTCAGATATGATGATGTTTTTATTCAATGAAATGAAAGAAATGCGCGAAATATACATCGTATTTGTGAACATTTATCTCTAGGGTTCGCCAAAAATTTTTTCTCTACAGAAGGGGTCGCAATCGAAAAAAGTTTGCGCACCACTGTCATAAAGAACGGAAAGTAATTTAGATAACTTGATATCATGAAAAATTATTAAATGCAATTATGCCCTAAGGTTCACAGGTGGAATTCCTGGCACATAAAAAGTTAATATGCCCTAAAGATTCAGAAAAGGAAATGATAGAGGTTTCAAACACTTCATACTAATGTATACATTTCTTACATTTTGATATGAAATCTGATTCAAAATAAAGTTTCTCATGCTTTTAAACTATTAAAATTTACGAAAACTTAGTATTTGTAAGGGGATTTCAAACTACAATGATGTCTCATGTAATGAATCTACATTCAGACAAAAAGTGTCCTGGATAACAGTTATGAATTATACACAAACATGTTATGCATTAAATATAGAACTAAATTTGCTTTACTTCATGTTTTAAGGGCTTAAACATACACACATTGAAAAAGTCTGTACATAAATAAAGACAACAATCAGAGAATTGGGCAAATAAATGTATTATTTAATACAGTGAAACCTTGGTTTACGAACTTAATTTGCTCCTGAAGACAGTTTCTCATCTAAAATATTTGTGAAACAAAAACAATTTTCCCCACATAAATTAATGTAAAATAAATTAATCCATTCCTGGATCCTAGATGATTGCTTAGAAAAGAATAATTTGAATGTAAGCTTGTAATGCAAAACTGATGGCATTTATCAAGTTAAGTCTAACACATACACAATATATAAAGCTACTAAACAGAAGTAGCATAACTAGAAATGATGAAAAAGCATCAGTGGAAAATGTTATTGTTTGGTTTAAAAAAAAACCTTCTGTTCCCTAAAAATATCAGATAACTGCTGTCCCATTGCTTGCTTCTATTTGAGAATCACTCAACCCATTTTCCATTACAAATTCATTCAATGTGATTTGTTTCTGTCTACATTTTAAAGTGTTAATAAAACAAGGCATGGTAGTGTCATTGAAAATATTTATGCAACAGTTTACTACCTTATCAGTGTGAGAAAGTTATACGAACCCTTGCACCTTATCCCATCTTTTGCACAAATTCTGAGTATCAAATAACTGCCTTCTTCTTTCATCTTCGGAAGAAGACATACCCTCCAATATATTAACTGCATTTTGCAGCATCGTTGTTGACAGCTTGCTTTTTAATATCTCAAGATATTGTTTGTCAATGAAGACATTTTTCACATAGAAAATTTGTTCATGATTCAAGGTCCACTGTATAATATTCCCCTTCAGTGGTAGATTTATGAAGTAGTGGATTCATATCATCCAACACCTCACAATGCATACTATTTCTTTCAATATCAAAATTGATTTGGAGGTCTCTTATAATGAGAGATTCTTCATGACTAACTTCATAAATCTGGTTCTCTTATTACTGAAGAACCACAAGTCTTCCTTGACATAACGTGACAAAGCATAGCTAAGGGAAGATTTCTAGTGAAGAAGAGGAAAATACAAATAGTCTACACAAACTAAAACTACAATCATTGATTTTATGAAGATGGGGAAATTAAGATCAAATTTTCTCAAAGTGAAAATTTATTTAATTAGAAGCAGGAAGAAATCGAGGATGCAGTGGCTGATCTGTTCAATGATAATGCCATGCACTACTTTATGACTTTTTTAAGAAATAGGAGATGACTTTAAAAGTTTCTTGAAAGCTGAGTGTTCTATGAAACTAAAAGCAGATGCGGATAAAGGGCAGTTAAGTCTTTCACTGTCACTTTTTATGTGAATTACAACAGAGGGGTAAAATTGAACAAGACAAAATTTAATTGTTAATATCCCAAACCTGCAATAGAATTAATCTGTCATAATTTAAAAAATAATACACATACTTCATTTGCACCAAATCAGAATGTAATACAAGAATAATGAATGACTTGAAAAAAACATTGCCTGAACTCCAGTGAATTCATCCCACAGTTCAGCTTGCTGATTTAAAAAAACACTTAGCAATACTAGTTTCATTCCCTTCTCAAATCCTGATGTGATGTGAAGCTGACCCATGCAAGTGTTTATTATGTGAGTTTATAACGGAAAATATGAGGGCCATCCAGGAAGTAGATTACGTTTCCGTCTGTGTCCGCTAGGGGCGGGGCTAGCGCGGCCATCTTGGGGTCAGAGCGTTGCGCAGCTCAGTCTGCATCTAGCCGTGCTAGTGAGAGGTTCGTGCTGTGCTCCGTTCAGATACTGTGACGGTTTGAAATGTCTGCGTTAATTGAAAATCCCGCGAGCTGCGAGGTGCGCTCAGTAATAAGGTTTCTGACTGCAAAAAACTGTAAACCGATAGAAATCTATCGGCAGCTTCGTGAAGTGTATGGGGACAACATTATCACTGAAGGTAGAGTGCGTCAGTGGGTCATAAGATTTCAAAATGGCCAAACCAATGTTCATGACGAAGATCGAAGTGGGAGACCCAGCATAGTGACCGCCGAACTTCTCGAAAAAGTCGATGCTAAAGTCCGTGAAAATCGAAATTTCACAATAACGGAACTTTCTTTGAGTTTTCCACAAATTTCGTGAAGTTTGTTGCACGAAATCATCAGCGAAAAGCTTGGTTACCACAAGTTTTGTGCAAGATGGAAGGCAAGAAGAGGTAACGAAGTGGTTGAAGGCGCAGGCGGCCGAATTTTTCGACGAAGGAATTTCCAAGCTCGTACATCGCTACGATAAATGCCTTAATTTGTATGGTGACTATGTAGAAAAGTAGTATTTGAGTGTGGCTTTCATCTGTATATAATAAAATTTGTTTCCTATACTTTGTTTATTTTTTTATTCCAAAACGTAATCTACTTTCTGGATAGCCCTCGTATAAGAATATGACTCAAAAAAATGTTTTACTAGATTCTCATTTCATGATTCTTTTATGAAATTTTTTAACTAAAATTTAATTAGTGTTTTCACAGAAGAGTTTTAATGAATGAGTACAATGTTACAATACCAAATAACTAAACACATATCTAATAAACTTTATTTAATGGTACATATTTAGATTATTCCATGTTTTCCATTTTTTTAATACAACCAATAATTTATGCCATTACCAAAGTGAAAATTCAATTAATAATTAATAATTATCAGAATAGGTTCTTTCAAAACTCAGAATTTAATTTTGTTTCCTTGATTTCTAAATCACGTGCACATTTCTTACTCATGGAATTAATTCATAATGAACAATACAAACTTCCTGAACAAACATGAAAGATAAGATTAGGTAATTTGAACATGGCAAAGAATGCAAGGGTTATTTGCCTAAGGATGATGGATGGCTTTAGAGAGGATATTTTAAAGGAAAATGGCTAATATTCATGTTACATATGGAGAAATCACAAAAACGAGTCATATAGCCAGCCCATTTGCTTAGGTTTAAATTACCAGCATTCAGCAGTCTTAATCCCTCAAAAATAATGGGTCCAAACACTATGAAAGAATTGATGAATTTTATATGAAATATGAAAAAATTGACCCAAAATTTCAACATAATATGAAGTTCAAATTATGTTGAAATTTTGGGTACTTTTCCATTTTGCCGGCAAAGACGATAAAGTTGCCAATAATGGTAAAACTGATGCCAAACGAAATATCCCCGCTGGTAACCTTTTACACATCATTTTCAAAACAAATCGCAGCCATTTTTTATCAGATTGATTGTTTCTTTCAATACTGGCATACAATTTTACATAGAATTTTTAAGTTCAATAGATCAATTTTATGCTCTAAGACCATTCGCGGTAATTAAGTCAATTAGGATGCAATCACACCGCTCACTCGAAGGCAAAAATACAGAAAAAGCAAAGAAAGGGTTAAATTCATCAATTCTAATACGAATGCAATAGTGAAGTAAAGCACAACAGTTTTATATAATTTTCTGAGTATACTATTAGTACGAATTGAAATAATTCTTGCATTCCAAATTAAGATTTAACTTGAAATTAATGTAGATGATTACTAAGAGAATTCGATTTTTGTAGTGTACTTTACACAAGATGAGATCACTTAGGTTCACGTGATATGAACCGGAGAATCGGGTTGTTGAACCATGAAAGCATAGTAAATTCTTAAATTAATGTCTTTTTACAAATTTATGGTCTTTATTTATTGGCTTTTTACAAAATTTTAAATGATATTAAAATGTTTATGCATTCAAAATAAAAAATTCTTAGAACTAAAATTTTTTATGTATATACTGTATGTTGTCGCCAATAATGTCTACTTGACGAGATTTGTGCCGGCAAAACGATAAAGTACCAAATTTTGGGAAAGAGATATGTATATTTTTGTCTGCTGTTAGAATATAGCTTTGTTATAATAACTGACACCATGTATTTTGACTACTAATCTTAATTTATGAAAACAGTCTATCAAGATTTCTCTCTCAGTCCATTTTATCATACAGCTGTTAAGTTTTTCCTCTCTATTCATTTTACCAATGGATACAGCAGAATATGTGTTTTTCAAGTGTATTAACCAAATATTGTGAAATTCTGACAACAGAGCATGCGTTTTTCAAGTGTATTAGCAAACATTGTGAAATCCAGCTCAAAACAGCCTTTCAATTCATGAGCTATTTTAGCTAATATTAAGTCTTTTTTACTGAATTATTTTCTGTTTTCATTGCTTATTTTTATTTGTTCAATTCTTGAATAAGGCCAAGTAAATGCTAAATATTTGAGTGTATTATTATTATTTTAAATTTACTGCTGAAATTTTAAATTTACAGCTGAAAAAATGTTTTTTAGAAATTAATACAACCTCTGCCCAGAAAGTTTGATGAATATGTCTGTAGTTACAATGGATTGTTGTCTTACATAAAACAGCTGTTACTGTCCTTTGAAATAATCCCACATTGGTGGTAATGTACATATGAGAATGGCTGTACAACCATTGGAAACTCCTGGCATAGTTGTTTTTAGGGATGGCCTCCAGATGGGTTACAACATTATGTTGGATGTCCAAAATATTCAAAAACCTCTGGCCCTTCAATGCTGATTTCAATTTGAGGAACAAGAAAAGTCTCAAAAATGTGCTATTAGGGAACACAACTTCCCTATTTACCAGGAACTGCTACATCAGAAAAGCAGTGTGTGGCCAAGCATTGAGCAGGGTCTAGCATTTCACGAGATATGTTAGTTCATATCAGCATTTTTCAACGATTTTCCAATTTTGAAACAGAACAGCATATTCATTCACTGACCCAATTTGAGTTTTGATCACTCACTCAATATGCTCACTCTATAATGAGCTGTTTCCACACAATAAATATGCTCACAGTATAACCGTTTGGGAACGGGTTCAGACCAGCTTTGACCTGTCTATCACGCGATGTGCCGGTTGCACATTCTTACGACCATAAGCACTGTGACGTCATTCACCGAACTTTCTGGACAGAAGTTGTATTTATTTTTTTTACTTCAAATGAAGTTTCTAGTTGAATAAAAATTTATTTCATATAAATTAAGCCAGTTTAATAACTACAAATTCAAATACAAAGTTTATTACGTGTAAAATTTATAAAAGTTTTTTTTTAAAGCAATATTTGATAAAACTACAAAAAGAAATACATGAACATATTTAAGAAACAAAATACCTCCAAAATTTTCAAATATGCAATGTTCATTTAGTATATGTGATCCACTGAGCTTGATGTCTTGAGGAACATTTGCATCTGGCCGTCCTACCCTGGGTTGAAAAAGGGGGGGAAATATGACTGTACGTCAGTGACAATAAACTTGCTAGGAATACAAAGAAAAAATTAAATTCTACAAATCCTGTTATACTATTTTAATGGGGGGTTGTATAACAAATTAAATCTTGGTACAATAGCTGATACTGCTGGACGTAAAGTATCTTCATTGTTTTTCAGCATTGGATAAAATTTGAATTTAATAAGTATTAAAGCTGAAAAAAAAAAAAAATCATTTCACATATGTATGTTTGAAAGGCAGAAGAACATTTAATGACATTTCAGAAATCATGGAAAATTCTGTTCTAGTGCCAATCCAGAATTCAATCAAGGATTTTTGTGGAAACTCAAGTTTTAAATTTGAGTCATTTGATAGATCAACAGATTCATTTTGGGCTTTATATGACAGGTCATTAATCTTATTCATGACAATTAATATAATTTCATTAAAAGCCTCATTAATGTAATTTCCTTAAAATATATCTGAATTAAATTTTCATGATCCTAACATATCCTAATATTTTGCTTTGCAACCTTATTTGGAGTTGCAACCTCCAGTTTAAGAAGCCCTTTTCTAAAAAATTATTTCACAATTTATAATGCACTGCATTTAATATGCTAACATCACAGATGAAAAAAATTGCAAATTTAATTATACAAGAAATTCCATTCATTAGCACCTCTTGAAATTATGCTGTTATTAGAGCTATTAAAGGATCTGATATTTAATTCTGATGTATTTATGTAAAATAAAATATTAAATACCCAATATACTGATAATATTAATATCCGATAGCAATTTTGAGTTGAATGGTTAATAATATTTACTTCCTAAAAGCTCTAACTAAGAAGGGATTTAAAATTAACTTAGGGTACTTCATTCAGAAACTTTGTAAACTTAGCAAATGTTCAATAGGGGTAAACACCTCCAAAGTACTTGTTAAAATACATTGCTCCAAATGGATTTGATAACATGAAATATTTTGTTGAAAAAATCTCATTTAACTCTTTGACGGGTGGTGGGACGCCCACCATTTTTTATCAGTTTTCATCTCCCAGATGGAAGCTGAAAAATTCCATTTAAAATACATACAGTTACCTTTGAGTTCTCTAAATGTATAACAGATGGCAGCACCAGTATTCATTCATGCAAATTATGTAAAATAAAAATTCTTTGCAGGTCTAATTTTTAAGCAGTTTTTTTTTTTTTTTTTTTCTTAATTTCTAATGCAATTGAAATCGTCTGAACAACTTTTGGTGTTACAATGAATATTTTCATGTGAAAGTTTCCTTTTCTAATAAAAGTTCTTATTTAAATTCATATATATTAATTAAGAATGGTTGAAATTAAAGGGTAAACAATCTTTTTTTTTATTTTGCGAATATGATCAGTATTTTCTAGATAATTATTCAAAAACATTTTTTATATCTTGCACTTTCACTTAGTTGCTAAAGCTATCACTTTAGATAAGCATGTTAGGAGAATTTACACTCAGGCAAAGATGCCATTTTACTGCTCTAGATGTGCAAAGGGACAACCGGTATCCTATCACTTCATGAATTACCTTAAAGGTTTACCTGTTTTTTTTTTTTTTTCCCATGAAATAACATTGTATTAGGGGATAATTATCTACGTGTAAATTTATTTTTTCAAAAAAAAAAAAAAAAAAAATATTTCTTACGCACCGAACCTTAAAAGGTTAAAGATAATTTATTCAGAAGATATATTTAGAATTGTATCTTGAAAGAGAGAAAAAACCATACTCAGAAATTCTGAAAGCAACAGTTAAAAGAAGTATAAAAAAACAATACTAGAGATAAACATAATTTACATAAATTATACAATTATACATTATTAGCACAGTTTTTTTCTTTCCGTTAAAAAGAATGCTATTTAATTACAAAGTTCTTTAACGGATGCAGTTTTAGAAATGAGAAAATATAAATTAAAATTCATTTCAAAAAAACGGTTTTCTGAATATATCTATCTAATCAACATTACAAAGCTAAATTTATACAGCTTTTAATTTGTAATTCCATTCAAATTGTAGTGTAACATATACTCACAAGTAGGAAACAGAAAACAGTCATTTATTTTTAAAGCACATGTACTAGTATGTACTATAATCAAAATTTTAATATTTCAGTCAACAATTTTCTTTACCTTAAATCTTCAAATTATACTTTCTACACCGTAATTTTTTTATCAATACAATATTTAATTTATTCAAGAAAATTATTTAATTGCCATTGAAAAGTATTTTTTGAATTCAATGGTTTAACAAACTGCTGCAAACAAATTTGTTAAATATAGTCTTAGGAATCAAATCTAGTGTTTTTTTTTTTTTTTTTTTTCAGAAAACAATATTTTTTTTCTAATATTTTTTTTTTACATATTAACATTTTTTATAGCCTCCCATACATAATGCACTGCATTTAATATGCTAACATATTCAGTTATTCCAATTGTAACAAAGTAACAATAATAAATAATAATAAATACCACTTCTGACTAGATTTTTATAAATATATTTATGCAAAATTAATACAATAATTACACATCATATATTACTGCATAAAACAAATTTAACCAGTATAAATCTATAAAATATCTATGTAACTTACCTAGTGATTCCATCCTTAATATAATAGATCAAACATTCAGACATCAAAGGATCTTCATTCAAATTTACCAAATGTGGAGTCTGAAAAAGAAGAAAACTTTTAGAATTATGTTCATATTAAAATCAAAATTTATAAAATATATGGAATCAAATGCATTAAACATACAGAAAATTAAAGTAATTGCAAGAATACACAATAAGGAAACATTCTCTAAGTTTTCGACCCAAGTGTTTTGACTAATATTTAGTGTGGATCAAAAACTTACCACATTCTTTTGACAATTTATCTTCAAAAACTATATTCCTTTGACAATTTTCAGTGAAATTCTGAAAACAGATTGTAAACTTATTCTCACTGGCTTTAACCTTCTGAACATGGAATGTGTGGATAATATGTTTACCTTTTATTCTAAATATATGCAAAGAAAATTCATAGCATTTCCACAGAAACTGGAATTTCAATTGCAATCAGATCTGCAGGAAGAAAATCAGATCTGCTTTTTTTCAAATGCTTTTATGAATTTTGAATTGCAGTTAGAAGGTTAAAACAGCATTGAATACTAGTTGTGTGGATAATGCGTTTACCTTTTATTCTAAATATATGCAAGGAAAATTCATAGCATTTCCACAGAATCTGGAATTTCAATTGCAATCAGATCTGCAGGAAGATAATCAGATCTGCTTTTTTTCAAATGCTTTTATGAATTTTGAATCACAGTTAGAAGGTTAAAACAGCATCAAATACTAAGTTGGGCATATTGATTTAGACAAAATAAGATATTTAAGACATAAAGTGCTCCTTTAACATATAAGTCAAATTTCAGCAGGTTACTTAAACATCTACATAATAGTATCTTTAGATCACAAAAACCTACAATATGCTCCACAGAATAGCATGTTAACTAGCTTGAAAAAATGCAGCCATTCTTTGCAAAATTGATAAAATTGAGGTAGCACATGGTTATATTTAAAACATAGTGACAGTTATCAAATGCCATTTTTTTGTACACAATCACCACAAATGTAAAACAAAACAATGAAAAGTATGACGAAATCATAATCATTATCATATAAATAACTTAATGTTTCAGCCCATGGATATTCTCCATGCTAAACCAACATTAAGCATCAGACACAAAACCCGTGCAGCATGAAACACCTCTCAACCACTTGCGCTAAAACAATGTGCCACGCATGTCGAGATACTTTTGTCTCAAACCTCAAGCGACGACTCAAGCCACGTCGATAGGCATATATCGCAAAAAGGAAAATAACGTGGTGAACATGTCGCCTAACAACGAGATTGTTTATTTCTCGAGTTACAGCTCTAGATTGCACTAGCAGATACGGAGTGGCATAAATGAGACACTTTACCACTTGTTATATTATAGTGCACAACACTGCAACCATGAAGTTTAGTCGTAGCTCAAGTGGTTAATAACATTCATTCTGCTTTGCAAAGCACCCAATTATTATACACATTTAATGATCAACTTACAAAATTACTTAAAGTTATTAACAGCATTCATGTTGTGACTTAGCCATATACATTTAACTTATGTACTATCATAATGCAAACATTTACCTTCCATTCTTTGATGGAAAGTTTTGCAATGGTAAAATTAGATTGAAAAATAAAGTGTCAGAGTCTGTTTTCCTTTTCTCTGGCAATTTATTTGGCCATCCTGAATATTTGTAGCATGCTTCATCCTTTCATTTTCTAACAATATCTAAAACAATTGAACAATGATCCTGTAAATTTTCCATAATTGCATATATGAGCAAGCTGCTTATATTACACCTTATAATAGCATCTTATTTAAGGTAAATAAGTTTACTATGAGAGACCATACTGCATGAACAAAATACATAAAATTTCAGAGAAGTTTAAGCCCAATTTGGAAGAAAACAACTTATGATCCCACAGGATATACTGCAGTGTCTGCTGCTGAAGTAGTTAGTATGTTGAGAATTTTTATCACATAGCACATATATGTACGTATTTCCTGAAATCAAATTACAAGAAACAGTTGTAATTATACTAAGGAATACTTATTTAAAATATGGTGAATAATATAAACTTATAAACCTGAAATAATATTTACATGACAAATAAACATCATTAAACTTAGACTAAAATTTAATATGTATTAAAATATTAAAAAAAAAACATATATTTTACTGCAAAATGCAAATAGTTATTTCATACAAACAATTCATATATAGCAAAAATATTCTTGTTAGGCAACAAATACTAATTTTCCCTATTTGCAAAGTTTAAAGTTGAATGAAACCACTATGTACTATACAGTAGAAAAAAAATAGGATTTTATTATTTTTACAGTAAGTGAAGTCACAGTATTATTAACTTTACAGAACATTTCAAGAATGCAGTCAAAAAGTGATATCAGTACAACTTCAATTATTCAAACAATGTTAAATCAAATTGAATGTTGAAACATAAAAACCAAAATTTAAGTTCTTTATCATTGAATTAAATACTTGATTATTTGAATATTTTTTCTGTTCTCTTGACTTGCATCTCATAGAAATTCAAATGTATAAAAAGAAAAAAATTACAAGAATTTAAAAATTCTTTTAAATAACTACTGCTTTATACAGATTACACAGAAGTTCAAATATAAATAAAATAAAAGCTTAAAATGTTCAATAATGCTTTACACATTGCTGATTTATAATAACTGGTAATTTAACATTAAATAATAATAAATTATGAATAAGTGTAAATAATCCACTAGAATAAGCATTACAGCTAGTTAACTGATTGATTTAGGTAAAACATGTGGCAATTATCTGTCTAAGGGAAGGATGCATGTCAAAGACTTTTTTTTTTTTTTCAAAAACTAACTCATATTTCTGTTATACATGAGGAAAATCACAAAAACAAGATGCAATTAGCCTATTTGCAGGGATATAAACTGGTGTCACACTGCCATTGTGTACTTGTCCAGATGGGCTCTGTAATCCCTTAAGACACATACATTCATAACTGCAATTTCTTAGCCAATTTTGCTAAAGTTTGGGACTTCCTATATTTAACTTTTCAAGAAAAATGAAATTTCATCAGCTGGACTTTTTAATTGAACATAACACGAAAGGATTTTATATTAAAAAAATTTCACTACTTCCAGTGTTGAAACTGTTATAAAAAACTCGATTTATTTTCAGAAACTCTATCATTGGAAGCATATGTGTTAGATTAATATTTAAGAAACTACTGTGCCCTTTTCTGAACGCAATGTATATAAATCATTCTTAAGCAATTTTCTACAAGATTCTATGTCCTGAAAACATATGGAAAAGATTAAAAAAATTAATGTTAAAAAAATCTTTGTCATTACTTATTAAAAGAAAATTTTCAAATACATTTAGTATCATTTCCATGGTTCTGCAATAAATAAGGACACTGATGAGTAAGTGGCACTGCTACATATGGGTTGACTCTATAGGAGATTCAAGGGCTGTAGATAAGAATAGCATAATTGACCTACTGGTATCATGGAAAGCCTTGAAGTTTAAAGCAAGCTATGGCCCAAATCACCAAATATATTATTACATACAAAACGATGAACATTTTTTATTGAATGCTACAGTATCCTCTTGCATAATTTACAAATAAAGAGAAGCAGCTATTTGTAAATTCCAAAAGTTTTTAAAATAATTAAAACTTAAATTCATAACTTCCTTTTTCTTTGCAAATTTTACTAAGTCATGGAACATTTCATATTTAACTTTTCAAGAATAATAATATTTCATTATACAAGAAATCACATGAGTTTTCAATTACGTGTGAATCAACCCATATCTAATTATTAGAACTTTACACTAACTAACTTCAAATAGTTCTGGAAGTAGCTGATATTTGTTCTAAAACATTTGTAAGTATAACATCTTTAATTCTTGTAAATAAAGTTGGCTGGATGAAGTTAACATCCTAGATTACAAGGCCCTATGATTTAAACATTTACGGGTTAATAGGGGGTATAGTCCCTTCTCTTACAGCAACACAGGCCTCACAGCGTGATGTCATACTGGAAATAAGGCAGTTTATCAGTGCCTGTGGCAATTAGTCCTACTCATTCAGCAATGCTGTTTTCAGTTCCTGGATGGTTCTCGGAGAGGGGTTGTGAGTTGCAATTGCCCTCCCCAAAACATCCCAGACATGCTCTATAGGGTTGAAGTCTGGAGACCTGGCTGGCCAATCCTTCTGGCGAATATCCTCACTCTCGAGAAATTCGTCGACCAGAAGAGCTCTATGTGGTCTCGTGTTATTGCCCTGTAAGATGAACCTGGAGCAGCCTACACCCCAGAAAAGGTGAACATAGGGCTCCGAGACTTCATCCCTATACCTCACACCAGTCACAAAGCCTCTGTCAAAGATGTCGAGAGGTGTGCGGCCATCCAACATGATGCCTGCCCAGACCATTACACCACCACCGCCATAATTGTTGATTTTGCGGACATTGGAGGATAGGTAACGGGTCCCTGGCTCTCTCCATATGAAAGTATGGCAAGAATCGGTGTTTAGGTTGAAACGGGACTCATTGGTGAAAAAAAGATTGCCCATTGTTCTGTACTCCAATAACTATGCTGCCTGCATCATGCTAATCGGACTTTCCTGTCCGTAGATGGAAGCAGGACCAAACAGCCAGTCTTCTGGTAAACAAACCTCTCTCATTCAGTCTTTTGAAAACAGTCACCCTTGTTACATGGGTTCCTGTAGCTGCATACAGGTTCCGAGAGAGCTGAGAAGCTGCAGCTCCTCTGTTACGCCTTGCTAAAATGGACAAAAAGCAATCTTCTCTGGCCGTCGTGGCTCTTGGACGGCCTTGTCCAGGCTTTCTCTCGATGTATCTAGTATCCTGGAATTGTTTCCATAGTTAGACACAATGCTGGGCATTAAATTAAACTCTATGCGTATCTGGACTTGCATTTGGTCTGCTTCTAGCCTTCCCACAATTTGCAACCTCATTCCATCATCTAAGCATTGGTGGTTTAAAATTATACTAAAAAGAATTTAAAATTATCTAACTCGGTCAAACATAATAAATTTAGTCTTTATTTACATGTTACAAAATATTTGAAAGGAAAAAAAAAAAAAAATAGATTTAAACATTTAAAATTATTTTAGAAATTACAATATATAATGTTGAGTCTAGCTTGATAAAGGAGTCCTAAAGGTTAATAGATAAACTACTCAATCGGCACACAAGATTTTGATTGATTCCCCCCTTAAATCTTAAATTCCTTATGCCAGTCCTTAAAATGTACATAATATCTGCAAGCATTTCTTATTCTTTATTATTATGTGTGCAAGTTTGGTTTAAATGTTATTTTTATCATTTAAAACCTAAAATTTTAAAATAAGAAATTAAAATTTTTACACACCTTTACCTTTTTCGGAGAAAACACTCCGACTGTATCGCCATCTTCTCGAAGAGCAACACCCATTTCTGCAAAAACAGCCTCTCTAAAAAAAAAAGATGAAAAAATTAAAAAAAAACATAATCTGAAAGCTTTCAGATTTTACTTTACAACCAAAGGGGCATTTGTTCAACATTTTGTGTGTTACCTTTATTTATTACATATTACATTCTTCGCACTTAAACTATAAAATTCAATTCAACAGCAATATTGTGAAATAATTTTTAAATGAGCATATCTTTTGAATTTCCAATACACGGTCACGTGCGCTGGAGATAAAAATGTTTTTTTCATACAGTGTTGCCATTGCTCCCTTTGAGTTTGTTAATAAAAAATTCTTTAAAGTGTTACAAAATATGAAATTGATAATAAAACAAATTCCAAATTCCCACTGTTTTATCACCGAGAAACATATATACATTTATGCAGATTCTTTATTATTTCATTTCTTTAAATATAACATAGGGCAATAATATTTGGTGGCAACAATTTGAAAAGTGAAATGGACATTTAAAGTTTCCAACACAAAATTCCAAAACAAAATTAATAGCCTTTCTGGGCTAACACCCTTTGGGCTGAAAAGTTTATTATTCTGTTCTCTGAATAAAATGCAAATTTCTGTGCCATTTCTCCTTCCATGTACTTATTAGCTAAAATGGCTATTTAAAGAGACTGAATAACATATCAGCTCAAGAATAAAAATATTTAAATTCATGTGAGATCAATCTAGATAAGGTGATGATCTAAAATTTTATATATCTCAAAATAATAAACCTTTATCATAAACATTATTTTACATCGAGTGAAATTTGGTACACTAGATAAAGTTCCTAAGGTTCTTTCTAAAAATTAATGGTTTAATGTATTGAAATAAAAATGAAGCCTCTTATAGAACATGCATTAATATATTTGAATTTCTTTAGAAATAAAAGTAACAATTTTTCAGAATAAACTTTCACCAAATGAAAAAGAGTGCAATGTAATCATGCATACTTTACTAAAAGATACAAATTATTTTGCTGCCTGTTTTTTAACCCAACAATACAGTTAGAAGACTTTCATTTTAGCATCATATGCAAGGGAAAACGAACTTTTCTTATAGCATCTTAACAACAAAAAACTAATTTTTGTTAACATTACAATTACTACCTTTGAAGACGAATGGCTTCAGTTTTCTTTAGTTTTTCTTCCCATGTTTCATTTAATTCTGCTATTAGTTTTTCTGACTCTTGAAGCTGCTCTATTACATCTTCCCCACTTGAAGATACTGTTCGCTGTTTCTTTTTATTGATGGCATTTTTGTTGTTTTCATCTGAAACAATAAATAATATTTTTAGACAATAAAGCTAAAGAAGTCTAAGAAAATGAAGTTTAATGGAAAGGGAGGACGACAGATTTTACATCACATTATTGAACACATAATAATCAAATAACTCTACTTAGAAAAGCCAATTTCTTATTTTACTTTCAATATATTGGAATAAAGAGAACTAAAAAACTATTTACTTAACACGTAAAACTAAATGTAAGAGTTCTTCTCCCCCCAAAAAAACATGTATTTTTTTAAAACAATTAATTTTAAGCACATGCATCACATCTAGGCAATCAGTAAATTTCATGCATTTTAAAACTTTTTATTTCAGAGGTGTAAATTGTACTAAATACCTATATATGCAAGCATTACTTAAAGATATTTCTAAACAACCATTTAGCTTGAAGTTGCCGCTATTCAACAGCAACAGGTAATCATGAAAAAGATATCCCTAACTTATTTTTTTCAAAGCAACTTGTGTCAGTGTGATTTGCACCTTATTTTGACCATGATTTGTGTCTTAAATATTTTATTGCTGCAGCATGATTTGATTGGATAATCATGAAACTACCATTCCAGCATAATATTGTGAACAAACTCAATATAAGAGAATATAAAAAGAAATGTCATGGTTGTTGTATTAGATCCAAAGATTAAAATACTGAAACTTAAAGATCAAGGTATGCTTCCATTGCATTATTTTTTATACTGAGATTAAAATCTTAAAGGTTGTACTTAAATAAACAAACAAAATGCACCTATAGTTAATTATGAATACTGTATTAGCAGCAAAGCCAGTTAGTCCTAGAAATGAAGCTGTTTGAACTTCTATTCAGAGATTTCAAGCCCCCACCAAAAAAAAAAAAAAAAAAAAAAAAAAAAAAACTATCACTTGAATGCAGAAGCAACAAGACATTAATTAAGAGATAATAATTTTCAAGGCTGATGGCCTAATTCTCCAAATTGTTTAAACTTCCATTTAGAGATTCCAAGGAAAGAAAATCTATCACTTGAATAAAGAAGCAAAAAGATATGAATTCAGACATCATCAACCTTAAGGTTGATAGGCTAGCTTTTAAAGTTCCTTTTAAATCTTTCATCATTTCAAAGCTGGAGTGGACATTTTGAAAAAGATAATCTGAATTTTGAAACTAGTTTCAAAGTAAATATCAGTTAAGGATTACATCTGTTGCAAAGATCTTTATAAAAAAATACAAACCATCTAACTAATAAGCAGCCTTAGACAGGCAATTCCATAACAGGCAAATATTGTCCCCATAAATAAAATCTGGTCAAAATGCAGAAATATATACATGTATAACATGTACACAAATGATAGGTATGATCAACAGTCAATAAGACTGTAAAACATAACTAACTCAATAAAGTACTTTAACACCAGTGGTGTGGGGTCCATATGTGCAGGGTGTGCACTGCACACCCTGGCAAAATTATGAGAGACAATAATTTTCTGCACCTGTCTTTATATGGTATATAGTAAATATTATTTATAATATATTCAAATATTATGTGGATTTGCTTGCTTGTATTCCCGCAGTGCCTGCGGTACTAGGTGCTGCATCACGTAGTGCGTTCAAAAGCAAACGAAAATAGGAAGTTTTGATGTGTACGCACTAATAGAAAATCACGCTTTATATGTATGGGCTACTGAAGAAGCACAGCATACCATAGCACTGAGGCAAGTGCAGCTATTTTTCCTGCACTTGGCATTCAGAATCATCCAAAGGAACGGTTTATTAAGCGTTGTTTTAGAGCGGGGACTTGCGTGCTGAAGCGCTTTTGGTTTTTTAACTGATTAACTGGCTATACGATTTTGCAGACGGTTAATGTTTAAATTTATATATTGCAAGATTTTAATTTTATGGAAATATAAAAGAAGTATTTTATCAATATAAAGGGAATGTTTTAGTGTGGTAAAGTAATTTCGGTGATGTGTTATATTTATAGAAATAATTCACTGAAAAACAATTTTGTTAGACAATTCCCTTAATCGAGGAAATTATATAGGATTAATAACTTTAATTAGTAAATATGATGACCTTTTAGCAACCCATCTAAGAACTGCAACTGTATTTTCTGGAACCTCTAATAGAATACAAAATGATATTATTGCATCGATAAAAAATATTGTAAATTCAGAGATCATTTTCAGCATTGAAAAGAGTAAAAAATTATGCATGCAATTTACAATGAGGCAGAATAGATTAAGCAATTTATCTCTAATAACAATAGAAAATGAAATGTTGCACTTATTACAGTCAAAACCAGAGTTTTATGATCATGTAATTGATGATTTTGTTAGTAATATGGATAGACGTATGGATTTTGTGTACAAATAAATAATAAAAAGTTAAAGAAGTGTTTAATGCACATTTTTTATGGTTTTATTATTATTGTTGTTGTTCTCTGCATAACCTGCATGAAAACCTACCGCACGCCACTGTTTAACACCATTGAGATGTGTAAATCAATCACAACAGCAACATTCAAACTCAGTAAAGTGAATGCAACTCAACCTAATTAACATACTTTGCATTAAGAGCCTTCAATCCTTCTTGGCCGAGGGCCACATCAATAAATTCGCAAAGATCTGCGGGCCACGTCTCTCAAAAAATTGTGTAGTCGGAAAATTTATATGAAAAAGGGAGGTTTCTTTTGCAAGCCTATGATTGATTCTAAGCAAAGAGATGGTGTTACACATTTGTATGTAGTATATACACTGGTTCCAAAAAGTCAAATGGAATTCGAATTAAAATCTTTCGCAACATTTTTAACTATGAAAAAAAGTATAAAGATGATTATACAGAACAAACAATGTTACAAAATACATTTATAATTAAAAAAGAAAAAAAAAAAAACCTTACATTACTGTTGGGAGAGATGGTAGTTACTTTAGTTTTAATGTGAAATTTGACATTGTTTTTGCTTGTTTAAAGCTTCAATATCCTGTTTAATTTGTATTGCGCATTTCATAAAGTTTCCTCTAAATATCTGTCTGTCAGCCATGTTCTCGTTTTTCATTTTACTCAAACGTTGTTCACATATGTAGGTACTGCCAAAGTTAGAGAACATAAAGAGTAAATTTTTATGAATTCCTGGATACTTGTCTTCGGTTACGTACTTCGAATAAAAATCAATTAATGCAGGATTTTCAAGAAACTTGCATTTTACTGCAGAGTCCAATGTAAATCTATAAATTTTAATTAAAGTTCAGGTGGAACACTTCCAACGTCTACTGAAAATGTCGATGTTCTCATGAACATTTCGTTTTCACGAAAATCGGAAAATCTGCTTTTGAATTCCTTTTTCAACTTTGATATGCATTGTATATAATTATTTGAATTCCATGTTGTAGAGTTCTTCACACATTTCATCAGTTTTGGAAAGTGAGTGGAATTCTTATTTAGCAACTGACTTTCCCACAGGATTCATTTTGTCTCAAAAGCTTTCACAAAGTATTTTCCTAGTAAGCGGCAGTTCAAATCATTGAGATGACCTGTAATATCGACAAAAAATGCAAAGTCTCTCAACCATTTCTCATCACTGAAGTCGTGAATAAATTTCTTTTTAGATTCCATGAACTGTTAAAATCTGCTCTTCAAAGAAAACAGGCACCAAAGCAGCTTTCCTCGGCTCAACCAACGTACTTCCGCATTATACACAACGTCACCATGTTTAGCTTCAAAATCACTCAGTAACTGCTGAAATTGCCTGTGTTTATGTCCTTTAGACTGAATGAAATTACCCGCTTTTACAATAGAGATAAGAATAAACCCTTTTTATGAAATTGAGATTTTACGCATAATCAAATTTTTTATTTTTAAAATTACATAAAATAAAGTGAAATTTAAAAAAAAGTCATCATTTTTAGAAAATTTTATCTCAAATAATATCAGAAATGTCAATAAAATGTTTTAAATATCAAGAATAAGAGAAAATGAATTTTTTTTTAAGACAAAAAGCTGATAAGGCAATGTTTATTGAAATCAACTTTTTTTTTTCAATTATTAAATTTTTCTTCAAATTGAAATGTGCGGCCACTAAAATGCCTTCAGCGGGCCACTGGTTGAAGACCCCCTACTTTACATCATCATCGAATTTATTATTTTATCATGTCACTGTCACTGACCCCCCTCCGCCCCCCTTTTTTTTACTGAAAACAAGAAGTTGACTTTTTTTTTTTTTTAAACAGCAAAATAATCAGTTGAAATACACCATTCCCCAATTAAAACATCATTTTATTTAATTTTCTTTTTTCTGCACTGAAACTTTACAATGGAATAATTGAGTACAACCCTTAGTACAAGAGCTTCGATTAACTGAAATTGGTAAATTTAAATATAAATAATGTTGGCAGGAAAAAAAACCTGGATGAAGAAAATACCTAAATTCTAAGAGATAAAAAATGTATAATATTTTTCACACAAATGTTACGGATTATTTTAACCCCCCATTTTTCACATTTTGGTGCAAATCTCAGTGACAAAAATAAATGCGGAAAATTTCCAAAATCATAAAAAATTATCTCTTCTGTACAATATAAAGAATAACAGGTAATATAAATAAACTATGGTATTTGCTATATCCTTTTTTCATACTAATATTGAGAATGAAAATAATTTCAGTATATAATGTTAATTAAAGATAAAAAAAAATAGAACATAGACATAATTTCCATCAATACCAAATCAAATTTTAATATAACAAACACTTAAAAAATGAAGCAAATAACTAGAATATTAAGAAAATACATCTATTAACTTCATTAACTCTACAGAGCAAAGCTTAGGCATAAAGTCTAGCAACAAGCAAAGCCAAATATTCTCATACTTGCATAGCTGATACACAGCAAAGTGTAACTTACTGGCTTTGCCAGAGTTATTGAATCCTTCGACAGCTTCATGAGCAAAAGAATAGAAATATATGAATAAATAATGAAATTTCAAAATAACCGATGGAACATACAAGTGTGCTGTACAATTTTCCACTTACTTGAAAATGAATAAACTACATCATTTTGAAACTACAAATTAACCACTTTAACTTAATAGATATAAAGCTTATTTTTAACTTAATAAATATAAAGCAGATATAATGCAATTAAATTAATAAAGGGAAAAAAAAAGATGTTTACGAAAATTTTTATAATCATTAAAAATATGACACACAAAATAAAAAACTTTTGAGATGAAATATCAGGTTATTCATACACAGCATGTTATGGTATACAGTAATAAACCTCACCATCAGCATCAATGCCACCTGCACGGAGCATAGCTTTTAATCGCTCAATTTCATCTTTAAGTTCTCGAATGAGTTTAGCATTTGCATCTTCATTAACAACAGCTTTGCAAACAATCTGCTTAGCACGATCAGCATATCTAAAAATTTATTATTTAAAAATTATAATTTTTAATTATACAACATAATATCTATATACATCAGTCCTGTCACACAATTCCTCATTAAAGTAAATAGTAAATTTCATTAGCAAATTAAACTTTAACAATTCAATATACTTTATATTCTGTTGCATAATATACACTTTTAACACGAAAAATAAGACAAAAATTTACAGGTGTGTGTTATATGCAAGCTATAAAAATGATAGATTTAAAAATCAGATGAGCATACAAAAATTAGATTTCTACATGTACCTAAATGCTGTTTATTTCAAAGAAATGGCATACTTTATTACAACTTCAAAATTTTCATTATCTGATAACATGAAAAGTTTGTTAAATTACTTTTCTGTTATATCTTCAAGCCCATTATCGACTTATATCTTCATCACCACTGTTACTCCGATCCATAAAAAAATAATCATATTCCATTCCAAATAGATTATTAGATGTACTACATTTTTTAAAATAACTTTTGAATTATGTCTTTTTATTATCCACCATATTTCTAGACTGGCATGATGCTTCTGGCCTACTTTTGTAAATATTTTTTCACCTCCTAACATCCACATATTCCACTATTGTTTTACAATTTCTTTGAATGGTTTATTGATGCACACTCATCTAAAGTTTGATCTAATGACATTAATCTGCCTGGAATAACTACCATGTCTGTATAATACTTTTTCAACAATTTCTTTATATAGTTCATTAAAGATGGGATCTAAATATGTCCCAAACTAAAAGACTTTCTGGATTCTTTAAGGAAACAATTGCTTCTGAAGCCTTTGCAAAACGTTTTTTCCCTTGTAGAACTAAATTATTCCATGCCATAAACTGACTACAGCAATTCAAAGTTGCTTTAAACTTTCATTCACATTCTTTTTTTGCTCACATAAAGGCAAATAAACATACACAGTTTCTTGTTACAATTAATCTATTCTAGTAATTTTGTAGGACCCAGTTCGCAACCCTTTCTTCTAGGATACATCATTTCATTACTTCTTTATACAAAGTATTTTTATTTTCTTTGGCATATTGTGATTTCATTTTTCTCCCATTCACATATGGAGCTTTCATAAACAGCTAACACCTTTGCTAGTTCAATTTTCTTTTTTAAATGTAATGACTAAATAAATTTGAAACCAGCACTATTTTTGTTTCAATTGGCCTGAGCCATATTTACTACTAAAAGGAACACTAAATCAATTGTACTTCAACTAAAGCAAATGTAATTTACTAAAGCTTTCGATATCCACTTCCAAATCATGGCTTAACATCACCACAGAAATAGACAACATCCAACTCTTAATTCTGCAAATCATTCGAATTGGAAGTTTACCCCAAGTTTTGTTAAACTTTTCTCAAAAATCTAGAATAATATTCTCATGCACACCACCTGCATTGAATAAAACTCACCCTCTTTCCTGAATTATTTACTATCTTAAGCATTTCACACACACATATATTGCTTCCCTTATCACTTCCTAATTCACAGTATACCACTGTTCAAAAGCCTGCAGAAAATCTTTGAATAAATGACTTCAAAAGATTGTCAAAAGATTCAAAAGATTGCATTGTGCATGTAACTTTCAAGTTTCTCCATAAAGAAAAGGGTGCATGTTATATGGCAAATATACCTAACAATTAAAAAATGTAGGTTGAAATTACAGGTGCATGCTAAACACAGGTATACAGTAATTTTTAAAGGCTGAATGCCTTTCAAGAGATAAATTTTCTGGTTCAAATACAGTCAAAAGTCGTTAATTCGGACACCCATAATCCGGACCTCAAAGCTACAAACTTTCTGCGCATGCTTCGCGTTCGCGCATGCGCACAGGCGTTTACGAGAGCGCGTAAGACCCTTACGGCTGCGAATATGTTTGTACGCATGCGCGTTTAATGTGTAACGGAGTTATACGCTAAGCTAAAGTTATCTAATTCAGTTAATGTTGCAGATTGCGTTGTTCCTTAATCTTCGAATTGGATCCGGCTTATTATTTTTTGCAGACTGTTAGAGCAATTTTATAAAATTAAGCTTGAACTTTCGATTATGTCAAATAGAATTTCCGATATATATTTACTACAAAGCGAAAGTATGTTTTGAAATCCGAAATCTGTTTATCAATTTCACGCTGCTCTGCGGCAGAGGGGGGGGGGGGGGGAGAAACGTCATTATTAGATTATGATAGATTAGAAAGATTATGTCAAATAGAATTTCCAATATATATTTACTAATATGTAATTTGTATCTACAAAGCGAAAGTATGTTTTGAAATCCGAAATCTGTTTATGAATTTCACGCTGCGGATTGGAAGTTGATCTGTCAACACTATCCTTATCTTCAGAGCAGATGTTTTTATTTTATTTGGATTATAATTCGGTACTAAGTTTAGTATTTCGTCTCATGTACTCCGTCTTTGATATGATTTAAATCAAGTTCCTCGTCATTATAATTCGCTTCCGATAGTGAAGAAAGCGACCCAGAGGTTATTGAAAACGAAAACATTTCGATTGACAAATTAGTCGGTATTCTCAACACAGCAATTATAGGACTTGAACAGCGGAGCTTTGTAACTAAACAAGAAATTATGTCTGTTTAATGGAATTAAAGAGAAAGTATTATCACATGAAACGAAGCAACTTACATTGAAGGAAATGTTTAATAAAGTAAACAAATAAATATTAAGCTTTTTCTTTTTGTAAATTTTGATAACCTTTAGATCATAATTGTTCTTTATTTCATAAATTACGGTTTTACATTTTTAATTTTGTAATTTTTGCATGCCATCTTACCAGATTTAAACTGATGATCTATAATCCGGAAAAATCGATAATCCGGAATCGCTGAAGTCCCGGCGAGTCCGGATTAACGACTTTTGACTGTAATACAATTAGGCAAGCATTAAAAATTACTAATGGAGGACGAGAAATAGCAGTTAGTAAGCAAACTGATAAGTATTAAAAGTTACTATAAGCTGAAATGTAGGCATTAGGAAATATTACAAAATATAGTTATTAGTATCATTTACACTATAAGCAGATAAATCATAATTTCATAATCCTGATGCTATACCTACAAATCATTAAAGACTGGATACGTGGATTTTTTAATGTTAGGTGAATGATTAAACACATAAATAACCATAATTTTAAGATATTTTAGTTCCATAATGTAAAACAGTTTAAATTCCATTCATGCCCTAACAAACATTTTACATAAGCAATATCAATTTCCATTAAAATATTTTTAAGATAAAAATTCTCACTATAAAAATAAATACAGATGATCCTCACTTTATGAACTTTGAACTTTGCAGATACAAACAAATTTATTCTCAAAGAATGAAATATGTTCGGAATCTCACTTTTTTTTTATTTATGTTTTTGGGGTCAAAACCAAAATCTCATTTATTTATGACAAATGAAAAGAAAATCTGTTCAAACAAGTTTAGACACATAATTTTTTAAGAAATATTTGTTGCAGGACCATCTAATATGCCATCTCCTTCCACCTCTCACACAGCATCCTCTTTACTAATGTCACCTTTATTTCTTGATGAATCTTCAAAGTATGAGTCAGATATTTTCTCAGCTACACTCACATAAAGATCTGCTTGCCTCATCCTTCACCCCATCCTCAAAGGCGACAATCCAATAGCTCTCATCTCATTAACATCATTAGGAGATAGGCACTGCTAAGAACATTTTACGAACAGATTCATGGTACAAATGTTCATTTGCAATAAAACTTGCTAGTAAGGTTATCAGCATCTGTATTTTAAAACAAATGCCACTATAGCAAAATAAAATGTAATTATGTGTTAAGCATTAGTCTTGATTATTTTTTATAGAGAATTTTCAAGGCACATACCATTAATTTCTGAGAGCTTCCAGTTGGAATTGGTTTAGTATTTCTATACTAATTACACTAAAAATTCAAAATTAAATATATATCTAACAATTATATATTTAAAAAGAAATTAACACTTACAAACAGTGCCAGAAGAAAATATTATATACTGCAGAAAAATAATATTAAAATCTTAATTTTAGAAAACTGTTATTCTGGAATGCATCATATATTCAAATAAGAACTACAGAAGCTGTTCACACACATTTAAAATACAGTTAAAAGTCGTTAATCCGGACACCCATAATCCAGAATGATCTATAATCCGGACCTCAAAGCTACAAACTTTCTGCGTATTCATGCATAATGCGCTCACGCATGAGCATATGCGTGTGCACATGCACATAATACGTTTACGCATGCGCATTTAATGTATAACGGACGGTATAAGCTAAGCTAAAATTATCTAATTATCTATTTCAGTTAATGTTGCAGATTGCCTTGTTCATTATTCTTCGAATTGGATCCAGTTTATTATTTTTTGCAGACTGTGAGAGCAATTTTATAAAAGTAAGCTTGAACTTTCGATTATGTCAAATAGAATTTCTGATGCTGGAGCCGCCAAAGGATCTGCAAAACAAAAGCATGTTTCAATGTCCATTAAACAAAAAGTAGAACTGCTCCAAAAAATGGATAAAAGCATGAAGAAAGTGACAGAGAGGTGATTTGTTTCTTTAACCATTCTGAAATCTGTTTATCAATTTCATGCTGCTCTGCGGACAGGGGGGGGGGACATCACGACACGCAATGAACTGGACGTTGATCTCTCAGCACTATCCTCATCTTCAGGGCAGATGATTTTATTTTATTCGGCGTATAATTCCTCACTAAATGTAGTGTTTCATCTCAATGTACTCCGTTATAATTTAAATCAATTTCCTCCTTATTATAAATATCACGAATACAAATCAAATAGTTTTCTGGTTGCAATTTTCTAATTTCGACTATGCGTAATGTATGCTTTATGCATGCGCGCGTTGAAAGAAATATTTAATAAAGTAAACATATAAATATTAAGCTTTTTTCTTTAAATTTTGATACCCTTTAGATCATAATTGCTCTTTATTTCATAAATTATGGTTTCATATTTTTAATTTTATAATTTCTGCATGCCATCTTACCAGATTTAAACTGATGATCTGTAATCCGAAAAAAAAAAAAAACCGATAATCCGGAATGGCCGAAGTCCTGACGAGTCCGGATTAAAGACTTTTGACTGTATCTTCAATTAAAAAATAAAAATTCTGAATGTCTTCAAAATTATTTTGCATCATTTTGAATCTTAACTGTTCTCTGATGAAGCCAAAATTGTTTTACAAATAGCTCATATAAACAGATTTTGATTCAAACACTATATTTCTATTCTTCCTAAAAAGCAGAAATTTATTCTGTGACTTAAAATCATTGTGAAATCACAGAATCAACATTTTTAAATGTATAATAAAAAATTTTATACTAAATATAAAAATAAGAAAAGAAAATCTGAACGATTTCAGATTTTAAATAATATCTAAAAGTGTTTTTTTTTTTTTCATTTTGTACGTTACTTTTATTTATTAAATATTATATCCTTTGCACTTATACCATAAAATTCAGTTCAAAAGCAATATCGCAAAAGAATTTTAAATTGAGCATATATTTAGAATTTCCAATACACAGTCTCACGTGCTGGAGATAAAAATGTTTTTTCTGTACAACATTGCCATTGCTTGCTTTGAAATCCTTGAGCTTGTTAATCAAACATTTGTTAAAGTTCTACAAAATATGAAATGGATCATAAAACAAATTCCAAATTTCAAATTTGCGCTTACAGATACCCATATTCACAGTAGGATTATACCATTCAAAATTCGATGGCACTACGTACCGTTTTTTTTATCACAATGCGAGAAACCTACATACATTTATGCAGATTCTTCATTATTTAATTCCTTCGAATATAATACAGGGCAATAATATTTGGTGGCAACAGTTTGAAAAGTGAGACGGACATTCAGATTCAATGCAAAATCGCAAAATGAAAAGAATAGACCCTCAGGGACAAATCTCATTTGAAATAACAAGCATTGCTTTTACATTGGGTGAGGACAATGAATATCTGAAGGAAGATTACATCTGAAGAAAACAAAGTTTTAGCTTCAACATTTAAAGACAAAATTATATTTCTTTATCCACTAAGTTCTTCATGAAAACAACTCCATCACAGTAATACTACAAGGCATACATCTGAAACTGCTGTTAAATTTTTTGAAAAAAGTGACAAAAGAGGTAGGCATCAAAATTCTATTTTCTGGTCATATTCGTTTAACCTGTTGACTGCCATGGATGAACATACTCATCAGTACACCAGAACATTTTTTTTGAAAACAGTATCATATATTAAGTAATTATCATAGATTATAAAGAGTGTGTTCATTTAAGATTGCCCTGTGCATTATTAATTGCTTCAAAAATTTTCATATTGAGTTAAATTTAGTGGAAGCCCCCCCCCGGGGGGAAATGGGAAAGGAAGCAGTTGTCTACAGTGTAATGTTTACTAGGAAAAATTTTATAAATTAATTAATTTTTTAGTGTTATGCACACCACTAGTATCACATGTTAAAAAAAAAAAAAAATCCCCAGCAGTGGGCAAAGAGTGGAGAAAGAAAACTGTGGCTGTCAAGAGGTTGAAGTCCTCTTATACTTCACCAACAGATTGTTTTGATTTTGTAGTAATAAAAACAGCACTTTCGGAATGCAAACCTACATACTGGATGGATAATAGAAATCAGCAAAATACTGCAAATATCCATATCAAATGCTTTCTTATTTAGAAATCAAAGTTTAGAATTATAACCCAGATAAAAGACCCATACGTAGAACATTTAAGGTACAAACAGATTTGTTTAAAACATTAATTATAACACAAAAAATTTCTCTCACAATGTTGAAATTTGCATTCCTCACATTTGCGATTGCACTGAGCAGAAAAGGTCAACTATAGCAGAAGTAGAATCCTCCCGACGAAGAGAGAAAGAGTGTATGGTGTCAACTGAGTGTCCTTCCAGTTCTGCTGAAGACTATGTCCTTCTGATGCTGCTGAAGACTGTGTCCTTCCTGATATCCCTATTTGGGGTGTTTGTAAGGTGGCCAGTAGCCGTGATTCTTTTGAGCATGTTTCGGCAATGTAGTCCTAACATGGAATATTGCAGTGGAAGGCTACATTCTAATAAGAGTCTAGCCCGAGTATTCTGGATAGTTTTACTACATCACCAAGTACTTGCCTGACTGAATAAACTGTTAAGCAGGCTCAAATCATGTTGTACCAGTCAAATACAATCGCATGTTATCCATCGTACGATTTCACTAATATGTCATAGTCTGACAAGATATGTTCATCTATTTTATTAAACTTAAGGAAAGTTACCAATTAAATCTTATGTTTTCAACTTAGTGCAATTTGTACTCCTTTAGGAAGAGAACCTTGGTTCTACACGTACTACTGCATTTAACTCTCAAGGTCTTTTAAAGAACAAAAATTTCAAAAACAACATGGTACACAGTATATTACTTAACAAAATATTAATATGCATATTATGACAATAATGCATACTAAAAAAATGACAACTAAAAGCTATCATGAAAAGAAAATTTTATTAATAGACTTACCTCAGAGTACTTAGTGTTTCATCATAATTTATATCAGCTGGACTAATTGCAGCAATCATAGCAGTTTTAGAATTTCCACCTGGATAAGCAAGACATATCAAAATACAGTAAAACTTTAAAATAAGTTAATTAATTGCATTTTAAAAGAACTTATAATTTCCTGATAAATATACAAAAATAATTTCTCAGGAATCAAGAAGATTTCAAAGGATTTACTCAACAGCTGACAATGAAAAAAAAAAAAAAAAGATATAATCATTGCTTTTCTATGACTTGGAAAAGATTTCAGCTGAAACAATTAAAACTCGGTAAAATTACTCAAAAAATAGATTTCAGACAACAAATATATATTCCAGAGTTACACATAACTAGAAAAAGATTTTTTTTCAAATTAAAATGTGCTGTCACTGATTTAGTATTGAAGTTAAAATAATGTGTGATTAAATTATATTTTCTGCAGCTCTTATATAGAAATCAATCTTAAAACTTTCCATTGAAATATGAATTAAAAAATTGAATTTTTTTCACCACGAGAAGAGACTCACGATTCATCGTCAGAAAGGGAGTGAGAAAACATCACTTAATGGTCTCTTGAACACTTTCTCACTCCCCTTCTTAATTTATTCAAAAACAATTCTCAATTATTTGTGAAGCCTTCTATGTTTATCAAAATCTATTAAGTTTACATGATAATTTCAAGTCTGGTCTTTAAAACCAAACTATGACTTTACATTTGATTTCATGCATCTGTTCCCTTTTTCTATCCTTTTAGACTATCAATGTTCTTTCTTTCTTTTCTTTTTTTGAATGTATTATAAACATTTTTATTTGATAATACAAACTAATAATTTTATGAACACTCCTACTTTGTCAAAATCTACAAAATTTATTTAATATTACAAGTCCCGTTTTACAATTTCTGTCACTTTTTTAAATATTTTATTTAGAGTAACCCCTTTTTGTTTTTCTTTATAAAATTTTTTATAACAATGTATTCTAAATATCTGAATTTGATAATGTAAATTTAAATTTTAAAAAGTAACAAGGAATCATACCAAGATTTTCTCGTAATAACCATGTTAAAGCAGAATCACGGTATGGAATAAAATCAGCTTTTTTCTTCTTTTTAGTTGCCTAAAAATTTAATAAAAAATATTTTAAATCAATAAACAGTTTTGATGAATTCAATAAATAAATAAAAGTCTAAAAAACCTAAATGTATATTTTAATATACTTATTTATTTATTTAAATTAGTTAAAGGTAAGCTTCTTTTATACTTACAGCCTTCATAGTAAGCACACAAATGAAAAAAAGGAAAGAATTAGAATGCTTATAAGTTCAAAACGTAATCAATAATAAAACCCTAATATAAGCATTAAATTAAGAATTATATTTTTTATAACAAACTATCATTATAAGACAAGTAATAATTTTATTGATTAGAAGAGCTTATCTGTGCTTTATTATTTTATGAAATGTCACAATTAACCCTCTGAGTTGCATGACTGCCTTTATACAGTCATCAGATTTTTTTAACACTTTGTATATAATAAAAGTTTATAATTTAAAATATGTAGCTTTCTTACTTTCTTTAATGATGAAAATACCATCTTAATGAATGGAAGTTTATGATATCAGAGACTAAAACAGGCAATTATTCAAATTTAGCTCTCCCCCCCCCCCGAAAAAAAAAAAATTCTGTGCCACAACAGCTCTAGTGGGCCGCAGCCTGCAGTGCCCCGAAATCTGCTTTCTTGACCTTGGGCTCCGGAGTGCATCAGCATATACCCTGGGCAAGTGTTCAGCCTGTCACATGACCCCCAGTGTTTAGTTCTCAAGCGAACTTGGTACTCATTTTATTGACCCACTCAAGGGATGAAATGCCAACCTTGAGTCAATGGCAAGGCTTAGTCAACCTCGCCCAGCCCGGGGATCAAAGTCCGGACCTGTGGTGCAGCTGTGTGATGCACTAGCCACTTTGCCACCGGGAGGTCTTTAAATTTAGCAAGTGCTGTTTAAATACAGGTCTCCTTGAACAGATTCAAAAAGCAGGTCATTCAGAGTGTTAATCATAATGTTCAAACAAATAATTTATGTAAGAAGCCAAATAAAATAAATTACATTGATTTAAAAAAATTCAGTAAATTTATTTTAATACTCTTTAGCTAACAGGAGACAATTTAGCACAAAATGTAAATGTCTGCATGAAATCTATAAATAGGCCTAGCAACTCTAACAATGCATGCAATTAGCATAAAAGAATATCAATTCAGAATAAACATAATTCCCACATGCATAAGGAAAGGAGTAAAAATGAGATTTTACAACATTAATTTTAGATTTCATAGGAGTCTGCCCATTTAACTTAACACTGCTAAAAACTTTTGTGTTTTCTCATACAACTGATCCAAAATGAATTCAATTCAGTAAAATCTGGATAGTAACAGTAACAGATGATACGCAGTACTGATTTTATTTTGCCATTTTGCATTTTCATACTGATCCTTACCCCAAAAAACGAAACAGCTCTGGATGACAAAAAAACCTATCCATTTTCCTATTGAAAATGCTAAACTAAAGTACTAAAACATCGCAAGCTTGTACTTAGGGACTGAATAGTTACTTTTACATTAAATTGTCACAAACGAATAGAGTTACTTTCACATTAAATGTTACAAAAAATTAGCACCTATTCAGCAATAAAAAAATGTAAAATTAAATTCATTAGCATCCCTTAAATGATTTAACTGGATTCTGTAAGCATTATTTTTATATTCTTATTTCTTAACACAAACGAAGGCTTACACATATGAAGTTACAGCTTAATATTATATATTTATAATACTATTTCATTTTATACCTGGCTACCATAGTTCACCCTTACTTAAAAAAAACTACTTTTAACAAATGGATTAGCCTCTAATAAACTATGTACACATAAATTCAATACATTTTCTACATGATTTATTTATTTTAATATTTTTTATGTAATTCATTTACAAATTTTTTTAAAAAATGAAATTCAAATCCTGTTGCCATTTATTAATGCTAATAATTTTATTATATGTAAATAGAGATGACATTCGATTACTGAAATATATTATAATTTTAAGTTTAGCTAAGTATTACTAAGTATAACACAAAGATATCATAAAACACATTTTTTATAAGTTATAAAAATAATGTGGAACTGAATAGAATAATGTATAGGCTATCAGAAGGTAACTAGAACAAAAATTCAATACTTTACAAAGCCATTTAATAAAGTACCAGTAATTGACAGTAATTAAATAATTTAAAATACCAGTAATTGACAGTAATTAAATAATTTAAAATACCAGTAATTGACAGTAAAATTATACCAGTAATTAAATAAAGTGAATTAAATAAAACATACTAAATTTCCTCACATAATTATATTAATTTATTTTATAAACGCACATTCTTAAAAATGCTCAAATTCCTGCTTGAACCAATTTCTCAAATTCTGATTAAAAATTATGACAGTTATTTCTAATTTCTTAATTTAACATTCATTTATATACATGGTTGTAATGAAAGTTTTCCTTCAAAAAACATTCTTAATAAAGTTAGGGGGGGGAAATGAAGGCAGTAAGTACCTTTAGTACAGATAGTAACCACCACCCAAAATCTATAATTTCTGCCAATGTTTTGGTAGTTTTTCAGAGACTTTGGCTGCAGAAACTCAGCGGCCGCAAGTCCAAAAACAGATAAACCTCATTTTGAACATCCTGTGCAGAATGGAAGATAGCAGCAGCAAGATTCTGCAGGTGTGATTCTATAGCTGCAGGTGTGAAAAATAGAAGTCCGAAGGAGTGATGTTGGGGCTTTTTGGTGGGATCCCATTTGAGTCCATTTGAGATCCCATTTGAGTCCATACAGATTCCAGTCAATGAATGCAGACATATGTAGTCTTGTGTTATCTTGATGGAACATTATTTTTTTATACGAGAACTCAATTCTAGATTTATCCTTGATAGCAGCATCAACATGGACTAGCATCTCGCTGTACACTTTATTGTCCTGGGTTTTACCTTCTTGCAGATACTCGTTGTGGATAATACTATAGCAATTCCGCCAGATACAAAGCATGATCTTTTTGTCAGTCAAATTGCAGTTTGCGACACTGACAATGGGCTCACCGGGTGCAGACGAACCCTCTTGTGCTATTGAAGTAAATCCACTTTTCATTACAAGTGATGATCCATTCCAGAATTTTGTCTTTGCATTAATATTCAAGCAGATTAGTGCATGCCTGAATACGCTGTCCTTGTCTGCTTAAGTCAGCCCATGTGGTACCCAGCGATTGACCTTGTACATCATGTTTATGTGATGCATAGTGTGACTAATGGACATGGCACTAACATCTAACTCCTTAGCAAGCAATTGAGTTGTTGCATACTGATCTTCTTCCACAAGTTCTCGCAGGCCGGCCACAGCATTCTACTCCTTGAATGTAATAATCCTTGTTTTTGAACTTTCAGTATCAAACTTTCATAGTGTCATATGATAAAACATTAGTACTTAAAGCTATTCACATGATTTAATGACAATCTGTGGCTGATTTTTTGCAACAGAACTGGAAGTAAATGATAGTTCTAATCTGGTAGCGTAATAGTTCTATTTCAGACACATAATGTACCTAATGATAATGATATTTTTTTACAAATTTCAACACACAATGTTCTAAAGCAAGTCTCTTTCAAATGCCAGAAATCATTTGACAAAATATGATCAAACATGCTAACATGAACTGTTTGTGCAAACAATTTTTGCAGAGGCAGAAAACTTTCGTTAAAACCCGCTAAACATATAACATACATATACACATATATTAAAAATTATTTTCTTAATTTATAGCAGGAAAAACAATTTCGCTTACAATTTCAGCTAAAGCAGATATAACTTTTCCCAAAGTAGTCAGAGATTTGTTTATGTTTGCTCCTTCCTTTAGACGAGTTCCTTGCGCTCCAGTGGAATCTGCTCGCTCACTTCCTGCTAAATCAACCAAACTGATTTTGCTGACCTAATTTGAAAGGGAGAGGTATTAAACATGCAAAATTTATTAATATAACACTATTTAAAACTTAAAATACGAGAACACCTTTATTATAAATTTAAGTACAGTAATACAACATGCAAAAATTAAGAATGAGCAAAACAATTCTTCATTACGTCATTTAAAATTTCAAAACAGTTTGAACTATATATAAATATATTCTCTGAAAATAATATTCAAGTATACAGCATTTTAATGTCAATTTAATAGTTAACAAATATGTTATTACTGCGAATGATAAAGACTATACCTCAAGTTCTGGAATGTGTGTATTAAAGACTACTTTGCTAATTTTACATGTACTATAGAGTAATTTCTTAATAAAACAAGTAAGTTCTCATTGAGGGAGGGGCAGTAAAAACATGTATTTAAAAAATATATTAAAAAATTAAAGTGCTAACAAGTTTCATTTTGACATAATTTTACTTTACCTTTTCAGCAGTAAGACCACTGCTCTTGTCATGTTTCCTCTGCGTAAAAATAATTGTAAAAACAGCATGAGATCGACTACTAGTTTCATTCATGTTAGTAGCAGCAACAGTCCTAGAAATGTCACAAATAATAATTCCGATATCATAATTTTTATAATTATATTAATTCTAAAATTTAGAAAATAATTGAATAATACTTTGACATTAGCATATGGACAAAATCTATGCAATGCCCAATTAATAATTTATACAAACAACAATAAATATAGCATATTTTTAATGAAAAAATTTATTAAATTAAAGAATGTTATTAATAGGATAGTTATGAGATTTAATTTTAAAGAAAACATCCCATTCAATATGCAAAATGAGCCACTGACTGTAATTAACATAATTATCATTGCAGGGAGTTTCCTTCTACTCCAATAAAATTCTTTAAGAAAAAATTCGAACAAAATAATTACCTCTTTTTACACCTAAATAAGAAGGAGTTATCAGATAATTATAAGACAGATAATACCTAGAAAATAACTCATAAAAGATTTCTTTCATTTATAATTTTTTATTTAAATAATATAAATACTTTTATTATTTCAATTCCAGCAAAATGCTTATAATAGAAATATTAACTTAATAATAAAGATGAATTTTTCACTTTCCTTGTTTTTAATACAGTAACTTTTCTACATAAAGAATGGAACAAAATAGTACTTAGTTTAAACATAAGCAAATTTTAATGAGTATGTTATTTTTTATAATATGAATTCTATGTGTAGAATAAAATTCCAATGAATGAGATAAGGAACTGCTAGTGTTCTTGAGTAAATACATCATGAATCACATGATTTACTTTACTATTTTGAACACATTTTATAAGAGTGCTATTACATTTGTAAGGGGTGCATGCACTAATTAAACTTCTCAAAAAGCAAAGTAATGAAGTAATGAATTACTATCATTGAAATTCTCCTGTAACAAGATGATTGTTTCCTTACATTCTTTATTTTTGACTCTACCTACACCCTGAATTTACAATCTGATGCATTCTATTATAATTCATTATAAGACATACATATTTCTAAACTATTTTATACTATCTATGTTTTACATAAAAGATTCATTCATTTACATAGGGACAGAGATTCAATTATTGGTTTTCATAAACAAAGAATCACATCATATAATTTTTCAAGTAAACATTTTTTAGGCATACTATTAATAAAATATTAGCAATTTCAAAGTTAGCATGATTGATTAAATTTGAGATTTAATCATACAAATTTACTAACAGATTTCACACAGTTTTATAAATTCAGATTAAAAGAAATCAATTTACCTTGCCTTGTTTCCTTCATCCATTAAATCATGAATATCTTGATAAGAGGTAACAGCAAGTTTTGACAGATCTTCAACATATGGGCCCAATAAAGGATGTTCTCTGACTCTGAGATTATTTTTATTTTTAGGATTAAGAAGATCCCGTACTCTTTCACAGTATATTTCCATGTAACTTACCTAATTGAAAACATTGACAATAATATTGTGAGTAAAAGATATAATAATAATTCAGTTAACAGTTGAGATTAACAATCAATTTAAAATCAAGCAAAATTCAATTTTATATTAGCATTAATTAAAAAATAACTCAACATGTTACACAGGGTGTGAATCAGAAGTTTCAAAATTGGTTCACTTCTGAGTAGGGGAGCACGCACGGGCCGGTTCCGCCGAGTGGGGGGTCTCAGGGAATGAACTAACACTGCAGCAGTTGCCTCCGGAACACTTGAGAGTACGCATCGCTTGCAGCGTGAGTGCGTGTCATTGACCTCGGTTGAAAAGTGCGAGAGGCAAAAATGGAGCAGCACTTGGAGCAACATTATGCTATTAAATTTTGTGTGTGATTGAACAAAATCACCACAGAGACTCTCGGTATGATTCAAGAGGCCTTTAAGGAAGAAGCCATGTCCCATGCAATGGTATTCATGTGGCAAAAATGTTTCAAAAATGGCCACGGAAATGTTGAAGACGACGATCGCTCTGGGAGGCCATCATCAAGCCAAACGGATCAATATGTAGAGAGAGTATGGGAACTTTTAAACAATCATCGTCATCCTACTACCAGATTAATTGCCGGATGAACTGAGACTCAGTCAGAGTACGATGTGGAGGATTGTGACGGAGAATTTGATGATGCAAAAAGTGTATGCCAAACTGATACCAAAAGTTTTGTCAGTGGATCACAAGAAACGGCGCATGACTGTTTGCCACGAAATGCTCCAACGGTTGAATGTTGATCCAAACCTTCTGGAGAAAGTGGTTACTGGTGATGGGACCTGGGTCTACGAGTACGATCCTGAGTCAAAGCGTCAAAGCTCAGAATGGCACACTGCATCCTCGCCGAAGCCCAAGAAAGCTCGCATGAGCAACTTGCGTGTGAAGTGCATGCTGATTTATTTATTTATTTATTTATTTATTATGGTAAAGAAGTGATTCACAAGGAGTTTGTTGATTGTGCACAGACTGTTACAGGTGACTTTTACCCTGGAGTGCTCCACCTCTTGAGGGATTGAGTCCGCCCGGCGATCAAGGGCGATTGTATTCTCCACTACGACAATGCGCTCGCTCACACACTGCTGCCGAAGTTTTGGTCAAGTTCAACGTGACAACATTGCCGCAGCCGCCCTACAGCCCCGACTTGGCTCCAAGTGACTTTTACCTCTTCCCCCGAATCAAGACAGGCCTAAAAGGGAAGCGATTTGACTCCATCGACGCCATCCAGCAGGTTCAACGAGAGCCCTTGACAGCATTAAGCCCGAGGCCTTCCACAAGGGCTACGAACAGTGGAAGATGTGCTGGCAGCGCTGTGTTGATGCTGAAGGATCATATTTTGAAGAATTTTAGTCCACTGTAGTTTAATGTCCAATAAATTTCTAGTTCTGAGGTAAGTCTTGAAACTTTTGAATCACAGCTTGTAAAAGAGCTCGAGACCAGCCTATTTGCCACAGAGCATTCTATATATTGCATTTATATTAATTCCATTTTATCTATTTAATTTTATCATTTTATCTATTTATCATTGCTATTTAAGCAATGTCTGGAAAATGGCACATAAAAGTTTTACTCTCTTTGAAGAAGAAAAACTTGCCTACAATATGTTCAAAATGCACAGACATTTATCTGATTAAAATTAGAATTCCCCCCCCCCTCAACTGAAGAGGATATGTGGCAATTATCTTGAAATGCATGCAGATTTCCCTAAAATAAACACAAATCTAAGACTGAATTGAAATCTTATTCTAAACAATTTCTAATTAAACTATGATACATTTTAAGAAATATGACGACATCATAAAAGCACATGAATTGAGTACATGAAAAATGCAAGATTAAGTGCATAATAAGCTATTTTTCCCCACCTCCACTGAATAAAGGGTATCATCATTTTGGGCGTCTTTAATTTTACGAAAAAGGTCTTTGCAGATATGAGGAATTATTCCTTCTTGGCCTTCTTCCTGTTTACCCATCATGGTATAACTTTTCCCTGCTCCTGTTTGACCATATGCAAAAATGCATACATTATACCTGAAAGACATAAAGTAGTTCATTAATGCCTATTGTAATAAATTCTATTAATATCTTTAATAATTCTATTAATATATATTAATATCCAATATTCTATTAATAAAGTTGAATGTATAATAAACAATTCAATGTGATAAAAACTGAACAGAACTTCTATTAAGAAAATATCTTTATTCTCTCATTTGTACAGTGTTTTTCATAGCCACCTAAGTATCCGACTACTTTCCAATCATCATTTTAGATGAAATTTTTCAAAAACTTTTTATTACTTTATTTTAAAGCTTATACATAAAGCTTTCAACTACTTTGCCTCTTTGGCCATTAGAACCTGAATTATGGCTGTTCTTGTTGTATGCCATGAACTGGAAGTTTCTGTTTAAGAACCCGAAAACTGATATAAAGGTACACAGACTACTTTAAATAATTTTTAAATGAGAATTTATCATTTGAATGCTTTTGGTGATGTTTGAAAGATGATTTTGAACTTTTATATTTAATATTGGTAACAAGATTAGTTAGGTCATTTAATTTTCATACTTAGCAAAATTTGCTTTTTCTTTTTTCATATTTGCATTACATTAAACACAATTTTTTTCCTTTGAAAAACTTGACATTCTAACTTTTCTGTTATGAAAAAATTTTTACTTAAAATACTATTATAGTAATTTTATGAAACCTTTCTTCTTTATTTTCACATATAGTCTATGAAATATTGTGAATTAAATAAATTAAAAGTTTAGATTTATATACATATCTAAAAATTTTCAGACAATTTTAATAGAAATGAGAGAAATTTCTCAAAAAATAGCTAGTGCATGTACTCACACAGGTATATTTATTAGACGTTTTACTTTATCACTTAGACTTTAGTCTATTAATTCCTTATACCTTAATAAATATAAATAATAAATATTTTTGTGGGAACATATCTAGTAATCATAAAATTTAACACATTTTTAACCCAAAGATGAAAGGAAAAAAAAAAAAAAAACTAAATAATTTGTTAATATGTTTATCACCTGTTTTTATCATTGTAAGTAAAATTTCGGCAAATAACACCACCAATAGATTTATTTGCACTATTTTCCAACATTTAGTTGTTGAACATAGTTGGATACCTTATGAGAAAAAGGGAAGGGGAGAAATTTTATATCCTTTGCATTAAACATTTCATAAATTCACCAAACAATAAACAAATATCAAATGATGCACGCTGAACTTCAAACCTGTTTCTATCTATAAAGATGAAAATTGTTATGACTGATTATACACTGGTGTGCAAAAATTAAGGACGAAGTCGAAAAATTAGCATATCAGCTGAACGAAGAGGCAGAGCAGACAGAATGACCAATCAGGAGATTAAGTAAGGTGATGTACGGTAGCACATGCGCAGATATGCAGGTAGATGTAATGGGGGAGTGTCTGAGTAGTATAAAGCATGTTGTCGGCATAAGATCAGTATTTCTGGCAAAGAGATTGCACGCCATGTAGCAGTTAAAATCACACCGAGTTGCTGCCTCAGCGTGAAATGGCAAATAATCAATCTGTTAGACAACATCTGGACGCTTTTACCCGAGGTCGAATCATTGGGAAGTTGGAGGAAGGCCGCAGTGTGACAAGTGTGGCTGCAGAGTTCGGAATTGCTCACAGCATCGTTTCACGACTTTGGAGACAATTTCAAACTACAGGAACAGCTATCCGGGGGTTTAATAGTGGTCGTCCACGAGGAACCACACCCACAGATGATCGGTATATTGCCTTACAGGCCAGAAGAAACAGGCGGCAGACAGCGGGAGAAATCGCTAGACACATTACACAGGCGACTGGACGACCGATATCGCGTTTTACGGTGGCCAGAAGACTGCATGGTGGTGGTCTGTTTGCACGACGCCCTGTACGGTGTGTACCTCTAACACCTGCCCATCAGAGAAGACGTTCTCTGTGGTGCTAGGAACACCGGAATTGGAGAGACAATGAATGGGGATGAGTACTCTTTACAGATGAGAGCAGATTCAGTCTGAGTAGTGATTCTCATCGCATACTCATCTGGAGAGAGCGGGGAAGCCGCAATCATCCCTCGAACATCATTGAAAGGGACAGGTATGGAGGTGGCGGTGTTCTCGTTTGGGGAGGCATCATGCTTGGTAGTCGTACAGACCTTCACATCTTCGAGGCAGGTTCAGTCAACGGGACCTGTTATTGTAACGAGATTCTTCTTCCATATGTGCATCTTTTTAGAGGCGCTATGGGTCCGCAGTTCCTTTTCATGGATGACAATGCACAGTGTCATCGCACAGTAGCTGCCGAACAGCTCTTAGAGAGCGAGGATATTGAACGTATGGATTGGCCGGCACGATCTCCCGATCTCAATCCTATCGAGCATGTATGGGATTTTCTAGACAGATGCTTGGCAGCTTGTACCTTACCACCAGTAATGATTCCGGAGCTTCGATTGGCGCTGCAAGACGAATGGGCAGCAATGCCTCAACAACTCATTGACACCCTCATTCTCAGCAAGGGCAGACGCTGTGAAACCTGCCTAGCAGTCAGGGGAGATCATATCCCCTATTAAAGACCGGATGTTTCTTGCTGGACACCCATCACAGGGATATTTCGGCCTTCAGTCGCATTGCACTCCATGCTACTTTTTATCCCTCTGATTTCTCTTTTAGTAAGTGTTGCTTACATTACTCATGTCCGTACGTATTGGGGATCTTACGGTATTAAATGTGTTGATTTGGAAAGCTTTTGTACAAAGTTATATTGAAAAAACCGTCTCGTCCTTAATTTTTGCACACCAGTGTAAATCCACATGAGACATGTTAACTTACGAGGAAAAACGAAATTTTTTAATTTTCTTACTTTTATTGTTCAGCAATTTATGTCAGAATTCTTCAACTTTCAAATTTTAAATACAATAAGAATATAACAAGATTATGTTAGTTTCAATTTTTAACTAGATTAGATTTAATTACATCTTAATCAGAGATTATGGTATTAAATTCCTTTTATAATCAAAATTCAAACTTACTGAAATACTCTACATATACCAAAAAAAAAAAAAAAAAAGATATTAATATGAATACCCTTCAAAAGCATGCAGCAGCATCTCTTCACCAATGTCTTTGTAAACTGTTTCTTGAGATGCAAATGCAGGATCAGTTGGCTAATTAAAACATAAGACATATAAATAATGAAAAATTAACTACAAATCTATATAAAAAAATTAAATTAAAAATGCATTTTAATTTATATTTTTTTAATCTGTAAATGGAAAAAACATAACCTATCACCATAATAATTTTAGTTATGTGATTTTTTTTTTTTTTTTTTTTTTCCATTTTTTTCATAGCAATGCAATCAGAAATATCATTTTCTGCATTGTGGAAAATTTACATTTAAATTTTCTGATAAAAAATGTTTTACTTAAAGAGATGCTATAGAACCTAGGAAAGCAAACATTATTTTATAAAATTGCTGGTTATATGTTAGTGTAAGAGCATATCGCAGTGTAGCAAAGAATAACCAGTATATGAACCATGGGGGGAAAAACTGAAGTAAAAAATTGTTCAAATTTTGACCACCGGGTGAAAAGAGGGCACATAAAGAACAAGAAACAAAAACTGGAAACACGGAACTTTATTTAATCACAGCGTTAGTGCAAAGTGCATTTCACTTCTTTAATCACACATTGAAACCATGTTATAACTTGTTCAATAGCAAGCAACATGAAAGGTTTCTTGAGAAATTGTAACAACATAATGTGCTCTGCTTGCTTTCAGTTCATGCAGAGCACATGTGCTTTCTCTTATAGACATACCGTATTTGACGGCATATAAAGACGCACATTTTTTCCTAAATTTAGTCTCAAAAAAGTTACCTGTGTCTTATACGTGAAGGACACAGGTTAACTTTCAATACTGAATGCTATTTTTGGCCAGGGTAAAGGTCTAGACACACATAACTTTTTCTACATCTGCCATAATTATTTTGCGCATGCGTGAAATATCTGTCGCCAAAAAGCACCAAAGCTCGAAGCTGATGTCGAAGTTCAAACAGGTTCGACAGTCACATTACGTCTATGGAGCCTTTCTTCTTTACATAGACTTTCTTTGACTCAGCCGACACATGTGTCGGTATCGGTGCTACTCTGCATAAATGTGTCGGTATAGGTGCTTAAAACTATCTGTTTAAAAAAATACCCTGGAAAATATAACTACAGGAAACAAGAGATTAAGTTATACAATTCGGTATAAACTAGGAGTGTTAAACTATGCCAAAGTGCATGGAAAGAGAGCAGCAGCAAGGCATTTTGGTCCACCACCTACCAAAAAAATGATACGTACTTGGCGACTGCAGGAAGATCAACTGAAGACTGCTAAAAAACAAAAACACAACCTTTCGATGCCCAGCTCCATCTTGGTCTGAAATTGAAAATGCTGTAAAAATGTGGGTGATAGATAAGAGGAAATCTGGGATGTTTTAACGAAAATGATAATCAATAAGGCCAAAGGATTTGCAGAAAAACATGGGAATCAGAACTTTTCAGAATCTAAGGGCTGGTGCTACAGGTTCATGAAAAGGCAAGGCTTATCAATGCTCACAAAAACAACTATTGCACAGAAATTGCCAGCAGATTATGAAGAAAAAATACTAGCATTTCATAGGTTTGTTATAAATGCACGCAAGAAAACTTCTTTTGAGCTCAGTCAAATAGGAAATATGGATGAAATTCCACTCACATTTGATGTACCATGCAACAAGACTGTGAGTATTAAAGGGTCTAAATCAATAACCATAAAAACAATAGATCATGGAAAAACCTGATATACAGTAGCTGTAACATGTTGTGCTGATGGCACAAAACTACTGCCTTTTTCATATTCAAAAGAAAAACTCATCCGAAAGAAAAACTTCCAATGGGTTTAATTGTTCATGTTCACCCGAAAGGCTGAATGGATGAAGCTGGAATGAAACTGTGTTTACAGAACGTATGGGAGAGGCGACCTGGTGGACTCTTAAGAAAACCCTCTCTTTTGGTTTTGGATCAGTATAACGCCCATAGAACTGAAACCATAAAGAATAAAGTGAGAGAATTAAAAATCCAGATAGCTGTCATTCCTGGCGGACTGACTAGCCAATTGCAGCCTTTAGATGTGTTGGTGAGTAAGCCATTTAAGGAAAAAGTACGAGAACGATGGAACAAGCGGATAGGAGAGCCACATCACGCCCTCACATCCTCAGGTAGAATGAAGCGGCCCTCTATTTCACAAGTGTGCGAGTGGGTAAAAAGATCTTGGGAGGACCTAAAGGCTGAAGTAATTGTTAAGTCCTTTAAGAAATGCAGAATCAGTAATGCTCTTGACGGAACTGAAGACGACGCATTATTCGAAGAAGGTGATACTAGTGATGACGGAAACAGTAGTGATGACGATATTCTCGTTTTCGATGATGATGATAGTGAAAAGGATTTTTAAGTTTTTGAAAGTGATTAAAGTCTATTCATGATAGGCAATGTTTTCCTTGAATCTGTGTTTTTTGTTGTTTCTGCTTTATTTTGTATTATGTTTGATTGCTTGCTGTTCATTCATTTATTCATTATTGAAATTTACATATCATGTTCAAAATAGCTTGCCATTTGTTAATTTTCCTTAATAAAAATATGTTTGGTAATTGCATTCAATGACTGTTTATTTGGCTTTTACGAAACGTGAGAACTAAAAGAAAGCACATTTTAAGTCATTGTGGTACCGCACTCTCGCGCGGACTGTTGCAACTTCTTTCCCTTGTGTGTGGCTTTCTAAATAAGGGTGTGTTTTATATGCCGTCAAATACGGTAATCTTTGATGGATCCCCATGATCCTTTTCTGCATTGTGTTCCAAAGATTCAATTTAAGAAAAGGAGATGGTCGGGCATTTGAAAACTTCTTGAAATTACCTGGTCATCTCCAAGTGAGCACAAAGCACTTTCTTGGCTTGTCAGCCAATATGGGATGTTGCACCATCTTGCAAGAAGAGAGTTTCTAAACAATTTCATTCATGATGACTTGCTGCTACAGAGGTTTGCAGTATCAAGCACAAGTTTGCAGAAATAATAATAAAGTTTAAATATAGAGAACAAAGTTTACAGCAAAACTATATCATACAGACATGTAATCAGAATGCAGAGGTTGTCCATTCACAAGAGTGAGATTTGCAATATAATATACGCAACACTTATGTATATTCATTCAGAAATGAGTAAAACATACCTTGTATGACCACAAAATGTTCTGAGGCCATTGTTGCAGATGATTGTTCTTCCCAAAATCAACAAGCAAATTCAGTGTGTTGATGTGCATCTCGAAGGTGCAGCTTTTGCACCAAATGGATCTCATGTGTAGCTTTTGTGCCAAATGGATCTTTAAAATGAACACTTTGAAATATATCACAAAACTTTCTGACGTTAGATAACAGTGGCCAAGCATATCAGAGAATATCATGAACAGGATGTTCTGTCAACAACAATTACAGCAACTTCTTTCACAGTACTATTTGAAATCTGTTTCTGCCCTCTTCCCAGCAGCACATCCAACTGCCCAATATCATCAAATTTAGTAATAATTTTTTTAAACCTTTCTTCAACAACGGAGAAACCCTTTTGCAAGCCTTTCAAATGTCAATATTCTTGAAAGGTAGTTTTGATACAACAACTTTACCAGTAAAGCTCTTTCTTACTTCTCTTAAAGGCATGGTGAAAAGTGATTCTACTATTCATAATCTGCATAACAATCTTTGATACTTTTCCATTATATGGGTAGCAGGGTGGGTGGGGGAAACATAAAATGTGTAATAACATGCCTAAGATAGCAACAACATCTAAGTCGTCTCAGTTCTATAAATGAAATTCAGCCAATTATGATTTGCAGCCGTTTTTCAGAATTACATGAAACATAATTTGATAGATGACTTACTTTGTAACATTATGTGACAAAAAGCATTTTCATAGGAGGGAAAGAAATTGGATTTCACAATCTGTGACTTACCTAAAGATGAGGAGGAGGCAGTGAAATTTCTACAGGATAAAGGAATTCTTCATTGGAGAAGATTTTGTAAAAATAATCATGAAATGTTGTGTTTTAATAATTGCGATACACCAAAATGGTGTTGCAACCTTAGATCTTGCTGAGAAAAAATAGGTGCCAGATCTCACCCTTGGTTTGAAGGAACACGCCTAAGTTTCTTTACAGCTATAAAATTTATCTACTGTTGGTCCCATGAACTTACATCCCATGAGTATGTAATTAACTGCTTCCCTTACAAATTTTTTTGAAAAAAATTGCAAAAAATCATCACATTTTTTTATTTTATTATTAAATACAACAAAACGAAACAAATCAAAATATGTAGGTTTTAAGTTGAATTTTTAATTTTTTGAAGGTGTAAAAGCATTTATTTTTAATATTAGTTTACTATCCCGAGTTATCTCGGGCAAACAAAAATAGTTAAATATTAATCTTTGTATGATTGTTTTTTAAACAAGAGACAACACAGAGTGATACCTGACGTTCTACACTGGTATCTGGTCTCTTTTCTTACTGGCTTACCGCTGGAATCTCTTTCACGGGAGCACAGAGTACACTGTCTCATTGGATTTGATTTTTTTTTTCTCTTCCCCACCTCTTCATAATCACTATCTGAGAAATCATCGCTTTCGCTATCTTGCATCATCGACATTATTTTTTTTCCCAACACATGCATCCTTCTTTATACATTACTAATCCACAAGCCAACGTATACTATACAATAGGGAAACACGCGACCAGTCCCTCCAAAAGAACCGCGCAACCAACAAAATGTGGCAAACTGCCAATCAAAGCTGAATATTTCCTTTCATTTCCTCCAAACCGAGTAAAACCGTGATAAAAGAAATCATACTAATAAATTCTGCTTTGCCCGAGTTTTCTCAGGATAATAATGAACTGTAATATATACGAACCCGAGATAACTCGGGATAATCAGGCAAGCGGTTAAAAATAAACCACAATACAATCATTGACTGGAATAATCATATGTGCGAGGTTTGCACTCATGCCTAATTATGTAGATCTGAAGTTAAAATTGGTGGGAATAACAGAACAGTACAGGTTAATGAAAGTCTTTTTATGAGAAGAAAGAGTATCATTAGACATGCTTTTCCACAGTGGGTTTCTGGAAGCCTACGTAGAGAAACAAAAGAATGCTTTCTTATAGTCATTTTGGATCGCTCAGCTCAAACCTTATTTGGTGCAATTGGGGAAAATGTTGTAGATGGTAGTATAATTTTTTTTTTTTTTTTTTTTTTATTCCTGAGCAGTGGGTTTGAAAGAAGCAGGATATGATTATCTCACAGTTAACCACAGATACACAACAGTTGAAATAAAAATCATATGCAAACAGTTGAAAGAATGTGGGGCACTGCAAAATGGCATAATAAACAACACTGTGGCATCTCACATTACCATCTTGAATCATACTTATTAGAGTTTATATGGCAATGATTACATAAAAATGGCCCTGTTCAAATTTAAATTGTATTTCATTTATAATGTGTTTAAAATTTATTAATACTGTTATAACAAAAAATATCTTTTTTTTTTTTTTTTTTTTTTTGTGTGTGTGTGTGTGTGTGTGTGTGTGTGTTTTGCTTGTATTATGGAAAAATACCTAATGTTTTAATTGCATGCAAAATGCTATTTAGGGGTTGAAATTTTCACTATTATTTTTTGTTATTGCAATTTTCTTTTCCCCAAAGCCTATAAATCATATACCAACTTTCAACGAAATACAACAATCAGAATGGGCTCCACATAAGTAAGAACAAGATCACTTTAATTATAACTGTCCTTACATCAATATCCTGTTTAATATTTAAGTATAAAATTTTTATCCACATATTAATTTTACAAAAATTTTTAAAAACATTCCTTTTGAATCAAACTTACCAACATCTGCTATAATATCATTAGAAAGGAGATGAATTCATAACACTTGTTTCCCGATATAATAAACTGCTAAACATATACAATACACACATGTATACATAGCATATATTTAAATTTGAATATTTTTTAATCCATATTCCTCTTCTTAATGGAAATTTAAACTGAAATTGAAGATTAAAAAAGATCTTGAATATTACTTTCTAGTTTCCAAATTGCCAACAGCTTTTTTTTAAACTGTTAGCAGCTGTAGATTCAGTTTACATTCTTGTTAGATGTTCATACTGAATTGACATCTACCATATTTTTGTGACACAAATAATACCCGAGACTAGTGTCTTTTCCTATTTATTAACTTCTTCTGAATGAAAAAAATAGCAAAATATTTGCTAAAGGTTTTATCACTTGAAAAGTAGAGGTTTGTTGGCTAGTCTGCCAAGTTTTTTCACGAAAATACTTAAAATAAACAACTTTTAATCATTCAAAATTTTAATTTTCATTTACCCTGAATCACCTTACAAACTATTTAAAATAATTTTTAAAAACTTAAACAACTTTATTATGTAAAATATTCCTGTATATTTAGTATTTGGAGGGGGGAAAATGATTGAAGAAGCTTATTTTTCAAAGAAATAGAACGATTTTAAACATCAAGGAAAGAAGCTATTTTTATGTATATACTTACATCAAGAGATAAATAGGAATAATCATAATTAAAACTTTTTGTAGAATCCTTGGAATTTGAAGGAGCTTTTGGGTTCACAATAGCTGTAACAGAAAACAGAAAAATGACATAACAAAATATAAATTTAAAAGAACTTATCTACAAAAATTGAATTTAAAATTGTAAAATTAAGGAAAGCACACATAATGAAACAGGATATGTACTTACTTGTAGTATTCCCTGACATAGAAATAATGCATTTGCAATCACGGTGAATTTCCCGGTTATTAAAAGGGCGAACCCTCACAGCTACTTTGACAGATGTCATGATGAATTCAAAAGTTTAAAATAACTCTTGACAGACCTACAATAAATAATATGGATAATAAATAATATGGACAATAAATAAAGGTTTAAAATGCATCACAAAAATATCAGTGTTATGAAAAATGATCTATGGTGAGTACCAAAATCATTTTTCATAACACTGATAAGAGTTATCTTTTAATGACTCCCTGAGCACTAGACCTATTTTTGCATTGTCCAATAGCAGGGATAATGCAAAAAAATTGACATGCAATTTATGGTTTTAAAAAACTGAAATCAGAGTCAAAATAAATAAAAATATATTAAACACAGACAACTGTTAAACATTCTGCATTTAATAAACTCTAAAAGTTAACAGAAAATTGTTAAACATTAAAACATAAAACTGATGTATTTTGTAAGATTTTTCTAATATATTTAGAAAATTTTGTTAATTGACAGTATGTAGAAAAATTACAATTGTGCAATATTTTGTTGAATCACGGTTCATAGAAGTACATAACAAAAGTTAAATATTGCAACCACATTGATATGAAAATAGTAAACATAAGATATGGCACTAAAGAAGGGAAAATCCAACATTCATCTCTTAGATCAGCAATTGTTAAACTTCTTGAGCTGCAGGATCTCTCATATGATGTGCATTTTGTCAGATTAACCTTGCATAGTGTTTTTATTATATTTTTCTCATGAAATAAATAATAAATTAAATTTTAATTGAAAAATCATTTGCAGATGTTTGGTTCTCAGACTTCCTGAGAGCCAATGATCGCAATTTAAAAATCATTAAGCTAAACTTCATATTATTCAATCATATGAAATACATGATAACATTTAGTTTTGAAACCAGCTGTTTTATCTACGAATACATGTAGAAGACTTTTATGTTAATATAAAAGTGGTAAATTCCATATTTTCTACAAAACACAATCTTGAATAGTTTTTAGATATGAAACTTGTCTTCACAAATGGAAAATATTACATTTATGTCTTTTATATCATTTAAAAAATGGATAACAACAGTAACAAATCCTAAAATTTGATTTGTGATAATACAATGAACGGTTATTAAAGTGGTTTTTTTTTTTTTTAAACTATAATTTGAATTGCTTAGTAAATCACAGGTAAAGGCATATCTGATATCTTCGCTTATGTACCGTGATTCAGAACATATTTAGTCAGAAGCCTATTAAACAGAAATTGCTTAAAATTTTCTGCATTACAGTGAAGTTTAATTATTATAGTAATATAAAGGTAAAAGCTGAAAAATCAGAATAATGAACTGTGAGCAGAAAAATCTTTTCCATTCTGACTCATGAAAAATTTCCTGATAAAAAATCAAAACAGAGATGTTATTAAAAGCACATTTTATTTTTACAACAAAAGAATTTTTTATTTTTACAAATGTTATGAAACTACTAATCTAATTCACATTAATGAAATATTCAAAGACCAGTCATTTCAGTAAAAGAAGATAAATATCATTTGATTTAATACTAATATTCTCAAAATTCTAAATAATAATAAATAAGTATGTTACAATAATGGAATTACTAAGTAGAGAACATATCGGAAGCTTCTGACAAAAATAAGTATTCTGTTGAAATACAGAAAAAAGAAGCAAAACATACAGTCTTTAATTTAATAAGAACTCATAAATAAAGCACTTACGACAAGTCACTAATGGCTAAAGGAATTTATGTATTTAGAACACTTGAAGCTCCTTTTTATGTATCCCTGTATTTCATAGAGAATTTGAAAAATCACACATTCAGCACATACTTCAATACACATTTCTCAAAAAATATCATACTAAAATGTGCTAAAATACATCCAGAAGGCACAAGATTTTTCTATCTAAATCTAGTCAAAAGATTCAATATGTCTGCTTTGTGATGCAGGAGTAAGGCCTTCTACGTCACAGCTCCAAGCAGCTTCTCCTACATACAAACCAACAGAGCTCTATCTAACCAATAGTAGAATCACCCTGCATGCCCACTCACCCCAAAAATCAATACTCAGCAGGCTAGACTGAAAGGAGCTTGAGAGCACTGCATTTCTGCACTGTTCTCCTCCTCTTTTAATTAAAATGCTGAGGACAAATACATAGAGAAAAAATAATAATGGTTCACACGACACAGGAACTTTTCACACGTATTATCTAACACATTATCTGTTAACAAATACAGGATTATATTTATTACATGATTACAGTTAATAGATAAAGGATATTAAACTCTGCTAAGTAAAACATTTCAGTGCTTTAAATTTTTAATAGTTTTATGAAATACATATTTTTTTCACTATACACTCAGTCAATTATATATATATATATATATATATATATATATATATATATTTTAAAGACGAAAGGAGCTCATTTTATAATAAAATAAAAGCTAAATAAAAATTCCTCCTCAGTTACATAGCTACGAAAATTAATTTTTTTTTTATTCCAAAAACATTAATCATTGTATAAATGATATTATTATCCTTTTATAATGGGTAAATGATTTTCATAATTATATGATAAAATGTCAGTTTTTAAACCTGAAATATTCTTTACCTACAGTTGACTAACATCATACTATTAAACAACATATCAAGAACTATAACTAAATTTTGAACATGCATGACATTTAATTCAGCTTTTCTAAACAACTGACAAACAACATTTCTTATTTTTCAATAAATGTAAATCAGCTTTACCTGTCAGGTAAACCTGCTGCAATTTTTTAGCAAAAATATATAATATTTTGGTACTCAAATATTTTGAAATACCCATTTAAAAACTTATCATTGCAAACAGTTAATATTTTTTCAATAATCAATAAAGATGATTTTATCATATATTTATTTCACTTAAAAGTTTTATTCAAATACTATGACAGTAACAATAATTATTGAAATCTTAAATCAGACTGCAATACTTACATTTGTACTGCATAATTATGATGCACACATACAAACAGCAAATATTAAAACACTAATTCCTGGAAAAGTTTGAACTAATAATAATTCTATTTGTTTAATAAATAAAAACCATTTGAAACTTACATCATTAGCAGAAATTAAAGACTTAAAAAAAAAAAAAAATTTCAAAGGGTCAGCAAATATATATGACAGATAATCCACAGATATAATCTGTGGAACAAAAATAGAGGGAGAGAAAAGGTGCTTTGATAGAAATGAAATTTCCTAATATTCCACAAGTGATGTAAAATATTCAGGAAAAGTGTAGTGTATTGTATATTCATGTATAAGTACTGAACATTGAGAACTGAGTTAATTAGGAATGAACTGAACATAAAGTCTTACAAATGAATGAAATAATCATGATTATTTGCATTTACTATTGCTTTTTTATTTTCCATTTAAAGGTCATATCTTTATGGATTATGTTTAATTGAATGTCTAATCTTATAAAAAAATTCTCTTTTGTGTATAACAATCCAACTCAAATTTGTCAAAGTATTTATATGGCTTAAGTATCAACACGTAATATTGTTAAGACGTTATTTTATCCAATATTTTTAGTATATGATTGAAGTATGTTAGCTAAAAATATAAAATGCAAAAACATAATTGCAATGCAGTTAATTTTTTTTAAATATACTAATTACTAACTAAAGCAAGAAACAATTGCTAAACTACACTTTTCTAGATACAAGATTACAGCAGCACTAACAGTCAGTCATAATCAATCACAGAAAATGAGATGTTTGACATGATTTGGTGTTTTTTTTTAGGCATTTATAGTATCTGCTTGGAACTCTGTTAATTAATTAAGCAAATCCCTTGCCCAAAGAAAAATATGTGTAACTCACATGAGTTAACTTAAGTACACCAAACTAAATTATTTCTACATACCTGAGTAAATACATTCAAGAATTTTTTTTTCTCAGATATGAATACAATAGAATATATCTGCTAATGTTTTGAGCTAAAATAAAGAATAAAATAATTGGTAAAAAAAAAAAAAGGAATACTTTCTAAATTTTTATTGGAATTAAGAGGTTAAAGTAGGGGTGCACTGACAGTACTGAGCAATCATTGTTAAATTCTTAGCTATGGATGAGGAACCAAGAGTAAATGCTCATTAAATCTGAATTATAAAGGTTTCGTCTTAAAAGTCTGAATATCCAGACAGAAGTTCCCATCACTTTTTGAATAATAAATATAACACTGGAAAAATAATTACAGTACTGGAATAATTCTTAATACTTGAATAATAATTATAATACTACTACTAGATGTTACTAGATGGAAGGGAAAAAATTACGGCAGATTACTATGCATAGGTATATGCTGACTGACTTGAAAGAAACGATATAGAAATATACAGTGTGTTCTATTATCCCTCTCTCTAAAATTCAATAGTGAGTTTTTAGTAAATAAGCATGAATTAAGGTATATGAATGACATGTATATGTCTGTATTGTGTGATCATTTTTTCATTCAAGATAACTCTTATGTGAAACTTTCAAAAAATTTAAGCTATCTATATTCATATAAAGAAATGATTCGATTTTAGGTAAAAAAGGCCAACCAAAAGTAGCACTTTACATGAAGCCCGGAACAGTCTTTAATGGACAGTGGTACTTTACTTGAAACACATAACATAGATCAGCCCAAAACATTATAGAAAAACTATATTAAAATATAATCCAAAACTTCTCAATTTTAGTATATAAACTTTTACATGAATGGAAACAACAAATTAGATGTTGGAAAAAATTTATAAACTGGAAGTGATACTTTACTTGAAGCTCTGAACAGACCTTCACAAAAAATATATTGAGATAAACCTAAATTTTTAAAACTTTGTATTTAAAATAAGTATGCTGTCACAGACAACATATTAGATTCATATGCATTAACATATTCTTGGAATCATGCTAAATGCTATGAGAATAAGCTCATTAGGAAGACGAGGTCTCATTACAAAACAATTAAATGTATTAGCCTCAATCCTCAATTTTGATAACGATTAAGATCACTTCACTCGCTCATAGCATTGAATCATTTTTCAGATAAAACGATGCTGCCACCAAATATTATTGCCATGTATAATTTTTAAGGAAATAATATAGTAAATTTAAATAACACACACGAATATGAAAAGAAGTATGGCAATACTTTATTAGTAATTCTAAAGATATGCTGCTTTTAGAAATTTTGTGATTGTTCAGTCACTAATTCATGATGATTTGTTTTGGTTTATTTAATTATGGCTCAGTATTCAAGGGTTCTACTTAAGGGAAGGGATACCTTACTTCGTAGATAATTTTCTATAAGAAACTTGCTTATACACACATTAAACATGAAGCAAACCATGAAAATGCCCATGTAGCCAGCCTGTTGATGCGATTCGAACCCCAGGCTGAACTACCAGCATTCAGTAACTTTATCATTCAGCCGCATGTGCACTCTCATTGATTCGTGAATCCAAAATATCACATAACCAAAGGATAATCTATGATTGATGTGATATTTTTAAATCAAAGCATGAGGACTGATGTGTACATGGGTACTTATAGTTATCATTGTTCATTGTACGGGATAATGAAATAATAAAAAATTAGTAGTATTTTTAATTAAGCCATAAATTTATAAACAAATTAAATTTTATTTACTAACGCTCAACCAGAAGTGAAAGTTCGTTTTAAAGCTTGTTGCTATTTCACCAATTCCATGTCTTAGCATGGAAATATGGAATTGGTGGAAGGTCATGTACAAGCCACAACAAATTTTTTCATTTATGATTTCATTATTTGTTACTTAAATCAATCTTATTTCAGACTTAAAAAGCTGCCTTAGACTAGTGTTACAAATTTATTCTATTCAAGGTTACTTGCTAAAGTGAGAGATGTTAAAATAGACTGACAAATATAAAATAAAATAAAAAGAAATTATGCACTTCCATAGTCTGAAGATCTCAGTAAAGTGAATGAAAGAAAAACATTTACACCAAAAGCAAAATGCTGCAATAATTTTTTTTTCTAAATATTAATTATATAAATTACTATTTAGAAAAATGTCCATATTTAACTCTGTATTTGTTTATTAGAATTCATTAAATTATTTGATTAATTTTCTCACGAATAATGAATACTCAATTTCCTATTTCATACTTTATTAAGAATTTTTTGCAGTCCAAAGATAAAAAAACAAACAGAAATAACACTGGATTCACAGCTTACTTTACTCTCAGCATATTACATCCAAAGAAAAAAAAAAAAAAAAAAAAAAATGTTGATAGATACACAAATTTGAAAATTTTGAAAATAGGTATGTTATGCCACACTCCTCTTAAATAACACTATATCACATTTCTTTATGATGCAGAAGAGAATCACGCTCAATTGTACCTTATAGCAGGGTTTCTTAAACTTTTTTCAGTTGCAACCTCTTTTTACAAGAGATTTTTTTTCCTACCCCCTGGACCTAATAATATTTTTAAAAATTTTGTGGGGCCGCATAAGTATTGCCCAAATCCGACACACGCATGGGGTCGCGATCCAGAGACAGTTTAAGAAACTCTGCCTTATAGTATGAATCCTGCTTTTTTAAATAATTACAAATTAATGTTTGATGCCACTTGATTTAATGAGTATAGGATAAAACACACCATGATCAAGAGCATAGTATTTCATGCAATTGACTGAGATTTCATTTACCAAACTATTCAGTTTTGAGTGATTTATAGATTTCCATGCCTTCACTGCAAATCATCAAATTATTCCTATATCCAAAGGCTGCAAGACATTAATATCATAATATGATAAAAATTAAAACAAGCATAATTCTACCCTGCATGTGAACAAGGCTTAAATATAGTTTAAAGATTTTTTTTTTTCATAAACCAATTTATCTTCGGGGAAGGGAGAGAAACTCAAAAGTGAAAATGTCTTGACAATTTGTTAAAATGGGAAAAAATATTCATTTAATCAAGAATTTTTAACTTTTATTCAGGAAAAAAAAAGTTAAACTGAGAAAACCATTAAATACAGATTCTTTAAATTGGAATCAGAATTTGATGCTAAAATCATGAAACAGCCCATCATTGTGGTCTATGGTTCCATTAAGTCAATTCCATATTTCTCTGACCTCTAAATTTTTCTACAGTATAAAGAGGATATTTTTTAATTTATCTAATATTATTGATACCTCATTTTATCCCACTCACATGCAATAACATTTTTTCACAATTATTTAAATGATTTCTTCTTGACATGATCAAACACACAAAGGTGAAATTTATTGTCATTAGAAACAATTTTACAATAACTATCAGCATTTTAACCCATTCTTCTGCTCCACACTGACACAGTCCTTGGCAAAAGGAATTTTTTTATATTTTTGCCAAGGCATGTTGAATATCAACAATTCTATTACAGAAGAATATTTCAGTGATTCTTCTACATTTTGTAGCATGGATTTCAATTATGAAGTCAAAATTTTAACACCACACATTTTTCGATAACACAGTATTTTAATAAATACACTCATGTCCATAAATTAAGGATAATTCGGAGTCACGCGGAAATTGAACACTAAAATAAATATATCACCTGTAAAATCACTACAAACATCTTCAAGAATCATATGCAAATTTCAGGAAGTAACCAGATGACACCAATGGTACGTCACAATGACGAGAGCGTAAGAGAGTGATATATAAGGAATACAGGCAAAGGAGTAAAATTGTTCGCAGGCGCTTTATAAGCATTTCAGTGCAATAACCAAATAGTTATGACACAAAGGACACATTTGGATGATTTTTTACGTGGTAGAATTATCGGCCGTCTGGAATGTGGGCGTACCCAACTGGAAGTATCAGACAAACTTGGAATTGCCCAGAGTGTCATCTCCAGGCTTTGGCAACAATTCCAAGATGATGGTAATGTGAGTCGACATTAGAGCACAGGTCGCCTCACAGTTACAATGCCGAATGAGGACCGGTATTTGGCAGTTACTGCCAAAAGAAACAGACGGAGCACAGCTTCAGACCCGTCTCGTCAGATCTCTTCAGGCATTGGTACGACAATTTCAAGGCAGACCATATACAGATGCATGGGGCAGATTGGTCTATATGCTCGTAGACCTGTCAGATGCGTTCCACTTACTGCAACTCACTGTCTCCTGCGGTTAGCCTGGAGTAGAGAGCATTCATTGTGGACACCGCAACAGTGGTCTTGTGTTATGTTTTCCGACGAGTCCAGGTTTAGCTTGCAGTCGGATTCACGCCGGACTTTCATATGGAGAGCTCTAGGTACCCGTTACCACCAAGAAAACATCATTGAACGACACCGTTACGGTGGTGCAGGAGTGCTCGTTTGGGGTGGAATTATTCTGGGTTCCAGAACTGACCTGCATGTTCAAACTGGAACAATGACAAGCCAAATCTATCGGGACGTCATTCTGGAACAACATGTACATTTGTTTCGGGGCGCCATGGGCACACAATTTGTGTTTATGGATGACAATGCCCGTCGTCACCGTGCAAACATCATAAGCGAGTGCCTTCAATCGGAGGATATCACCTGTATGGACTGGCCAGCATTCTCACCGGACTTGAATTCAGTAGAGCACGTGTGGGACATCCTTGGCCGACGAGTTTCAGCCCGTCAACCTCCTCCTACATGTTGACCGGAACTTCGGAGAGCATTGCTTTTTGAGTGGTGTAATATCCCCCTAGATCAGATCGATAATTCGATACTCAGCATGCCTAGGCATTGCACGGACTGTATTGCATCATCTGGGAGACATACAATGTATTAATAATCATACCAACCATGTAATATTTGTTTTTTGTAAATAGGTTTTTTTTGTAATTTGCTCCAGGGAGGAAAAATCATTATTTTTTTTAATAATATCAAACATATAGCATCTTTTTTTGCTCTTTACCTTTTGTTTAATAAATAAGCTTTACAAATAAGTCAAATTTGTTTTGCTTCTAACTCTTCCTTTGCTTTATTTTGCATTATCTTTAATTTATGGACATGAGTGTATATTTAAGACAGAGGTTGATTTAGTTTTCATTATGAATACTGAAATATATTGTTTCAAGCTTAAAGAACCTTGTTTGTGAACTTACAGTGGCTCCCAAAAGTGTTTGTACACTTATAATTTTCATTAAAATAGAGCTCTATCCATTAATTAAAAGTAAACTTTCTGGATGAAATTTTAATAATAGGAATCTGTAATCTATTCGTAATAAAATTACATGAAATATTTTTAAAATAAGCGAAACTTTATTTTTAAGAAATTAATAATAAAAAAATGAGAAACATTTTATCTCACAAAAGTCTTTGTACACTTCAAAAACATCTTGACATATTAGTAAATATTTTCATTTTTTGTTAAATTAATATTAGTAGGATATCCTTTAGCATCCACAACAGCTTTTAAACGTCTGGGAATAGATTTTAGAAGTTTTTTTGTAATTTCTGTATCAATGTTCATCCATTCTTCCATCATGGCTGTTTTGAGTTCGCTTTTCGTTTTAATGTCGTGTTTTCATACTCTAACCTCCAGCTCTTTCCAAACGTGTTCTATGGGGTTTAAATCCTGCAACTGAGGTGGTGTTTTCAAAACCTGTGGACAATTATAGAGACACTACATGCAAACGTTGAGAGAACTTGGAATCATTATCATAATTAAAAATAAAGTTGTTTCCAATACCCAAATTTTGGGCTGATAATTTTAAATTGTCTCTTAAAATATTTAAATAAAGAGAATGATTCATTATGCCATCAATAAATACCAAATTATCTAGTCCTGATGCTGTAATGCCCCCCCCACACACACACAAGAACACCTCCACCGCCACACTTAACTGTTCCAACTAAGTTCTTAGAATGAAGTTCCTCATTTTTTCTTCTCCATACAGTTATTCGACCATTGGAAACAAAAATGTTAAATTTGCTTTCATCAGAAAATAGGACATTATTCCAGTACGTTTCAGGTGTATTTATCATTGATTTTGTAAATGAAAGCCTAAGCTTTCTGTTTTTCTCACTAACAAATTTTTTTTTTTTATGGGCAGAACGCCCATGTAATCCAGCTTCTCTGAGAACTCATCGAACAGTTTAAGGTAAAATTGAAGTACAAAATTTTGCATTAAATTCTGCAGAAACTTTTACAGCACTTAAATGTGGGTTTGCCACAAATTTTCTAATAATAAATCTCTAATCACATTAACTTTCTCGGTCGACCTTTTTTTACCTTGTTTTCAATCCGATTTTCTTCTTTAAGGCATTTTATCACATACTGCACTGTAGAATGGGTTAAATTAACTAATTTAAAGATATTTCGAATTGATTTAACACTACTGTGGTGAAAAATTATCAATTTTCGAATGCTGTATGTAATTTCTTTATGACTGCGACCCATTTTTCAATAATAAATAGAATATTATGAAGTAAATAAAAAATTAAAGCAAACGCTTTTTTAAATGCCACCACAATACAAAAATTAAAAAAAAAAACAGTAATTCTAATTTTGATTTTATCCAAAAATATTTCAGTATACAAAGACTTTTGTGAGATCAAATGTTTATCATTTTTTGATTACTAATTTCTTAAAAATAAAGTTTTGCTGTATTTAAAAAATATTTCATGTAATTTTGTTACAAATAGATTATAGATCTTATTATTAAAATCTCATTCAGAAAGTTTACTTTAAATTAATGGATAGAGCCCTATTTCAATGAAAATCATAAGTGTACAAACACTTATGGGAGCCACTGTAATTTGCAGAGTCATCAGTTTTTTTTTTAAGCAAGAAATGTGAAAAATGTGCAATGCCCTCGCCAGAACTCAAACCTGAACCTCTCGAATATGCGCCGAGTGTGTTACCGTTACACCATGAAGGCATGCAGAAAGGAGAGAGAAAATACCTTATAAATTTATTAATAAATCAAGCTGAGATATTGTCATTAAAATGTAACAGCACTGCTCAGAGAAAGACACAAATGTGTGTAGCTTTTACAAATGAGCAAACTTTCATTTTAAAATGTTAATCTTCCAAATGAATGATTCTGTACATTGCAATAATGCATATGCATTCCCTGAAATTTTAGATAGCAACAAAACTTTAAAGAATGGATGCTGTTTAGAAATACCTACAAAAGTTTTAAAAACAACCCTGCTTCTAAACAAAATTGACTATGTTAGTATCACATACTCAGCAAAATACATAAAAGATTCAAAAAGAAGTATTTTGCTTAGCAGTATAAACTACAAGAAACATTTATCGTATGTCTAGGAATATCTGAATATAATAGCTCTACTCCTTAAATCATAACTAAGGTTAAAAAAATAAAAGTTCTTGTTTTTTATGTAATTAGATTAGTAGAGATGAAACAGTGCTGCACTTGTAGATAGGCAATACCGAAGGGCCGATTATTTTTTTATTTCTGAATATTTGAAAAGTAATAATAAATTAATAAATTTGTAGCCAAATCCATTTTGGATAACTGGTTAAATTTTGTGAAAAAATATTATTATATAACAGTTTACCTTCTTTTTGAATAATATAAAAATTATAAACAAAACTGAATACCCTAGCAGATATCTTGTCTGTTGCTAATTCCAGTGCTGCATAATGAATTTTTTTTATGTACAATATTAGCCATCTGCAGTATAGTCAGGGCTTAATTTCTAAAATCAGAAGTGCCAGAGCCCTACATTAACCCATTAGGAATAATATGTAAAAACTAGATGAAAAAATAATAATAAATAAAACACTAAATTACAAGAAACTGAAGTTAAATAAAATATAAAGTACGTTATTAATTGCTATAAAATAAATTATAAGTAGATAAATAATCAATTAAATAAGTAACAAATACATTATATAAATTAAATTAAATAGATTTTATAAAAATAAAATCGTGAAACAAATGTGATTTGACAAAATTAAAAATGCGGTAGGTTACGAAGGATAAAAGATGAGTAAATACTATAAATAATAAATTTCGCACTTTTCGTTATTGCAATATATTGCTACTTTTTTTTTTTTTTTTTCCCTTCACGGTCATACAGGGTTTGTAGATTTGGAGTGAATAACAACAACACTTGATGAAGTATCGAAACACACTTTATTTAGCCAATATTAATCAGGACAGCTCCAAAATCACGTTACAGTCATCCAAGAACTACTATAAACACACTGGAACAATCAGCAACACAGCCTTCAGGTTATCAGTCTATCACAGTGAAGACAGCTTCACTGCAAGGAACCAGAGTACAGCTCCCGACTCTATTTGGTCGTACTCGGAACTCCACGTACTTGTCTCCAAAACCTGCACTATGGGGCACACACCCAGTTTGTGAAGTGGGTGAATTTTCTTGCAATACTGGAGCGCACTGCTTAAGCTGCACTTCAGCATCTTCCATCTCTGCATCACATGCACTTTCAGACGGTTCAACACTTACTGCCTGCGACTTCATTACTTCACTATCAGTTTTGATGAACTTAACAATCGCATTTTGACCTTCTTCCACTTCAGGCACTTGAAAATCAAAATTATCTTTCCCGTCATTTATTTCTTCATGTTTTCGTTCTTTTTCTTTAATCCCGTTAGATGTTTCATCCTTCATTTCTTGATTTTTCTCAGACAGTTCATTGGCTACTTCCTTCAATTCCTCATCCTTTGATTCTTCAGATAGCACTTCTCTCATTTCCACACTGTCTTTTATGGCTCAGTTTCTTCTGGAATCTCAACTTTAACCCGGAGTTGCTCTTGGACCTTTTCTTGGCCAACATTTACTTCTTCTTGCCAAGTTTTCTTATCTTCCAGTCCCGCTTTCATCTCTTTCAGTGCGGCTTTGATCTCAGCTTTTATCTCCTCCTGTCCAGCTTTCATCTCTTCCTGTTCAGCTTTCATCTCTTTCATTTCGGCTTTGATCTCTTCCTGTCCGGCTTTTATCTCAGCTAAGAAGTCCATCAAAGTCTTCGTTTCCTCCGCCATGGCTTTCCTCTGCAGGTGGGTCACTGGCATCACTCACAAATCCCACTTCTGACACCAGTTGTTACTTTTCTTCCCCTTCCTTCACGTTCATATGCGGTTCTTGTGGATTTGGAGTGAATAACGACGATACTTGATGAAGTATCGAAACACACTTTATTTAGCCAATATTAATCAGGACAGCTTCAAAATCACATTACAGTCGTCAAAGAAGTACAATAAACACGCTGGAACAATCAGCGACACAGCCTTCAGGTTATCACGCTATCACGGTGAAGACAGCTTCACTGCAAAAAACTAGAGTACAGCTCTCGACTCTACTTGGTCGTACCCGGAACCCCACGTACTCTCGAGACTCTCCACGCTACAACGTGCAATACACTCGAGGACACACAGAGCACAACTCACGACTCTTGGGTTCAGTCATTCCCGGAGCTCAACAAGCTCTCTCGATGATGCATTAACAGCGATACACTAAGAGACTCCTTCGGGGCACTCGACGACCCACTCGGCACTCCCTGACCGGCTGTCAACTCGATCGTCTCCACACGGTCTAACTAGATGAGGCACACTCGCTCGCCCTCTCGATAAAGCACACTGTCTCGCACTCTGGACCAGCAGGGTTTATATAGCTTTCAGCTATATATCAGCTTTGGGTTCGAGAACATTCTGGGCTAAACCGGTAAGAATTCATTCCAGAAAGTTCTCCATTCGTCCATAGTATATCGCCAATTTTGTCGCCAAATGAGCGATTTCGCGCCAAATATTGCAACCCTGCCATCCTTTGCCGTTTTATGGCAACCCTAAACATGCTTTGTGGGGAAGCTATCTTAACACGCCTGTGCATTTCGTAACAATATGCTTTTAATTCAGTTAATCACTATTGATCATCATATCTGAATAAAAATATTTATCCTACATAATTTTTCTACAGAAACACAAAAACTAACAGTTACATTTTTAAACAAAATTTTCAGTTTTATTTACCTTCACACGAGCTATATTTTGAACATTGAATTTTATCCAAAAAGTTTCATTTTTAGTAATGACCATTTTTAATTATTCCAAACTTTACACTTCAAATTACGGGAAAAACAATACCGAAGATTAATTACTATGTGCGCCTGAAATTTAAGGAAATGTAAAATGAAGTATATGATAGGCTGCACTATGTTACATACTGTAGGGCTGCATAAAGTAATGCAAAATCTATTTCATATTGTTTCGCATAATGGAAATTAGCAGTTTTCATGAATTACTCTAATCTTCCAAAACCCAAGTAAGAAAAGAAATAAATACACTTTCTGTGCAATATAATACAGTATTTCAAGGGGTCGTAGGTTAAAAAATGTTTTTTTACCAGCCCAGAAATTAAATATGTATAAATTATCGCTGATGAGAATACAGAGAATGGTAGAAACTGGGTGAAAATGATTGAGGGTGTGAGAGACATTTTGAATGGAAATGAGGGGTTACGAAATAAGGAAGAGTTGCCGGAGAATCGTGGAGAGTGAGAGCGTTTACTTTAACCGCATCCCTCTACTGATATAATTATAGCCATCAAGCGGAATGTGTGTCAGGGGCAAAAAAAGTTCTGAATCTAACTCCTAGGAACGAACATAAAATTGCTGGTGGCACTTTTCGCCCAATGTATTTGGTTACATTAGTGGATACTGTGAGAATACGATAGTATAGGGCATGCTTCAGCAATTCATCTCCGTATTTCACTCTATTATGCTTGCTGTAACTTAATGCATATAAGGAGGACTAATGAAAAATGGCGAGGATTAATGAAAGGCTCACTTTAATAGGCAGAGATAATTTTTAAGGGTAAGCCATGGACTTCATAAGAAATAGACCAACCAAAATGGCTTTTCTCCCTCTTCTGACGCATTCCCGGCTGTCACCTTGATCACATCGGAGGAGTAGGGACGACTTGCAGAAACTTACAATTGTTGGCTATTGCAGTGTGTATAATTGTCAAGAAAAAGTTGGTTGCAGCACCTCATTTCATAAATTAGAATTTTTAGATATTTTTATTTTTGAAACTGAGATTGATATTTAAAAATTTAGCATGTTTATCAAGCATAATTAACATTCCTAATAATTATGAAGCTGTTGCATGCTTTCAGGCCTGGCTATTTTTTTGGCTTTTCCTAAGCTGTAAGGAAATTTGTAACTACTCGTACTTTTAAAAAATAATATTTTAAATCTGAACTAATAGAAAGTTTCAAACAAAGAATTTTCTCTTGTAATTTTTATGCTTTTTGGTGTAAATAAGTAAAAAATACTAAAATACCTAAAAATGAATTTTTGAAAGTTTTTGCTTAAAAGTCTAAGTCGTGCTGCATTCTTAAGATTATAGATGAATATTGTAGCATATTTTTTTATAAAGGGGTTTTATTTCAATTATATTTCACAATACATCATAGTGATAAACACTTTCAACACCTTAATAATTTTTATACATTTATTGTAATGTCAAAATTGTAAACTGTAATAATTGATTGTGCTAACATTTTATAGAGATTATTTTTTAAAATTTAATTCTAGTTCTGCATAAGATTTTTTTATTTACTATGAATTTAATTTATTAGCCAAGAAAGGCTATTAATTTCGAAACGGCATTCTGCGCTGTTTCGTTATAAACGTCCGTTTCACTTTGCAAATTGTTGCCACCAAATATTATCACCTTGTATTATATGTAAAGAAATTTCACAATGAATAATCTACATGAATACATGTATGTTTCTCGCATTGTGAAATAACGATGTTATCTAGAGCTATTAAAGTCTGAATAACGAAATCCTCCACCCGAACAGCCGAATTTCGAATTTGTTTTAATCCATTTTGTATTTTGTAAAACTTTAACGGATTTTTTATTAAGAAACTCAACGATTTCAAAGCGAGCAATGCCAACACTGCACGGAAAGTAACATTTTTATCTCCAGCGTGGAAATTCTAAAGGTATGATGTTTTCATATATTTTATGATACTGCTGTTGAATTGAATTTTGTGTGGTTTTCGTGTGAAGAACATGATATTCAATAAATAGAGGTAACACAAAAAGCGTTAAAAAACTTACCTTTGAGCATAACAGAAAATCTGAGTGCTTCCAGAATTTATTTATTTATTTATTTATTTTCATTACACCGAGAAAATTTATGCTCCGAATTTTATTAATTATTAAAATAAATAATCATCTTATGATGTTAATCTATGACCAAATGATCTATGATCAAATAAATGATCTTCTTGTAATGCTATATTAATTTTAAAAACCACTGCCTGAAAATGCTCATAAAATTTAAAATATATTATCAATCATTATATGATGTTAATAATTAATAATCATATGATCAAATAAATGATCGTCTTGTTATGATAATTTTATAAATCACTGCCTGAAAATGCTCATAAAATTTAAAAATATATATATCAGATCTTGTTTAATTTTGCTTTATTTGTTTCAAAGCTTCATGTACTATCATTCTTATTTAATTTTACTTTATTTGTACTCAAAAGTAAATTAATAAATTTTGTGTTTAGAGTTTTTGCTGTTTTACTAAATAAAGAATGATACAAAATACAGATGTTTATATAAGAATTATGCATGAAAAGAATGTGCAAAATGCAGTAAAAAGTGCTTTATAGAGATATATTAAATCTTATTTGAAAAAATTGTGACTTTCATAAGTTCATCACTTACACAATGTATTGCATTTAATAATTAAAAACAATTATGTGATTCAAATGCCATAGGTTTCAGTGTTAAAGTAAACCAGATTGTCCCTACTCTTTCTTGTGGACATGTGGGTGATGCGCGCCCCGCCCACTAGGTTAGTCTATCTCCTATTAGGTTCCATGGGGTAAGCAGATGGTTCTAAATAATTAAATTAGATAGATAGATAACCCTTGTCATTATGGATTTACATGATCACTGTTAAATTTTATTTCTTTTTTAACAATATTTGTTAAAAATCCATATTAAAATAAAAATCTAATAAAATTTCACAGTTTAAAATATATGTATGTAAATTATGACATTGATTCTTACAAAATATTAGGATAATTACACATTAAAAGCTACAAAACATTTATGTCTTGTAACGACAACACTCGACAAAATATTTATGCTTCATTTTAATTTGAAGCTTTAATTAAGAAAATGTCGCGGTACAGTGTGCCTGAGTGTATAGCGCGATCAGAAAGTCAGTTACAGAATAATTGGCACGATATTCATTGATGGCACAGTGACTACTGAATGATACATGAGAAGGTTTTGGAAAATGATTTCAGCCCCATTATCCAAAGTGCTCTTATTTCAACAAGACATAGTTCATGCCTCGACCTCATCGCACCAAGAGAGTGTTTGATGTCCTGTTTGAGCACTTTGGGGACCGCATTCTGGCTTTGGGGCCACTGGAATGGGACTCGCTTGGCTGCCATATTCTCTGGATCTGAACAAGCGGGACTCATTTCTGTGGCGCTATATTAAAGACAATGTGCACAGAAATAACCCAAAATCCACTGCTGAGTTGAAAACTGCAATTCAGATCATTGACAGCATCGATGTTCCGACACTTCAGAGGGTCAGGCATATCGAACATGTCAAAACCTAAATCCGAATATCTGTAGTGATGTTTACATGTTGATTAAAATTTGTGCTCTCAGTAGTTTTTAAATAATTTATGTTTTATTTCATATAGTTCAATAATTGTCACCCTGTATTTAGTGCAGTAAACACTCAATCATCTAGAAAGCTCAGGAACTGCTGAATAACAGATACATGAACATTCTGGACAGTTGAGTGTATAAAAAATGGAATTCACATTAGAAAAACAAAATTAGTGAGAAAACTTTCTCCTCTAAAATTAAAAAAACAGTCATCATATTTTTTGTGAACTTGGATAATGAAAAACCTACATTTAAAATTAAGATTTCAAAGGGAAAAAGACCAATTACAGTCAATAAAGAAAATGTATTTCATTGGCCTGATCCAATTATGAAATTTTGCTGAATATTAAAGTTGGTAAAACTGTTGCTAGTCATTTTAGCGGAAGTTCAAATAAATATATCATTCTTTATTTAGTTAGATAAAAAAGAGATAAAAATTATAAATATAGTGTTGTGGTGTACAATTTACTTTCTCTTGAAATAAATCAACAGCACCTGAATGTGGTAAATAACTTGTTTTTTAATTATTTAAAAATGAACACCAACAATAAAATCAAAATAACTGAGATAAAATACAATTTAATGTATTGTGTAAGATAGAAAACTGAAATCTAATTTAAATGAGCTACAACCCTGGTTAAGAAAGTATATGTAGAAAGTATTAATATTTATCACACCAAATTATAGGTAAGCTAGATTTATTAACTAGTATATTAATTCATAGCAATTAGACATGGATATCCTCCCAAGAGTATTAAAAAGTTAGAAAATCAATTTAATTTTAATTACCAATATTGCTCAGTTCAAGAATAAAACAATTAGTTGATTATGGCAGAGAAACTGGGGTAGGCACTGGTTGCAAAAATTGTCCCCATTCTCTCAGGGCAGTTTGGAAAATTAAAAAAAAAAGGTAACTCATGGTCTGTAGACATCTTCTGGTACGGTCCTTTTCCCACAACTGGATACTCAGATCAGCTAAAATTCGGTGGCTGGTTCCTCGCAGACCATGATGACCATCTATGCTGGCAATCCGTGCAAACGGTGAAATCATAAGATGTTTATCGGCTCTTTCCTCCGAGCCAGGCCTACTACAGTGGTGGAGACTGTTTTTGGCGAAAACGGCCACTGGACTTCATGCAGAGAGTTTTTCTAAAGGTAACTGTCAAGATGAACAGGTAGTTAGCTCTATAACAGGAATCTGATGAAGTGGCTTGCAAATCAAATCACCTTCGATGGTGAACTCCAAAAGCAGAAGTTTAATTATGTTGGAAAACGACGAGAGCGAAATAAATTCACTGCAGCATTTTCTCATCTTCTACAGTCAGCTGGCCCAGAAATTTGTGTTCAAAATCTGCACTCTAACAAGTGCACAAGAGTTTTAAATTAGAAAACTTCCACATTCCCCAAAACTCCGCAAAAAAAGATACGAAAAATCTGCAACCCCGCCAAGAACAAAAATAAATATTTCTAATTTTTTTCAAGAACAATTCAACATTTTAAATTTTCTCGCCAAAAAACATGCCAAGGCAACTAACCCTTTTCACGGGAGGACTCACCCTCTGCAAATGATTTTTAAACTGAGATAATACACAAGAAATACTTGAAATTAGTCTCTTTAACACAGAATCAAACCCAAAAGACCTATTTTGAGTTATCCAAATTTAATCACAGTTATAAAAATTGACTAACATAATTAACTTTAAAAATATAAATCCCAGCATACACACAAGCTGATTAAAACCTTAATTAATATTACTAATAAGGTGTGTAGCTGAAATTTAGGATACACTTTGAGTAAACCATTTCTTAAAAAAAAAAAAAAAAAAAAAATATTTCTTCAACACCTTACCACCAGAGTCAGAAAATATTGATTAAAAAAACTTTAACAGAAAGAGGGGTAGATGTTAACCAAACTTTAAATTTAAAAAATTGACACACCAAAAATGTGTAGCAAACTATTTTAAAAGAAATTAAGTTAGATAACCTTAAGGGTAAAAAATTAACCTTATAAAACCAATATAATAAAATACTTTAAATTTCTAAACAAAAATTAAACAACTTTAAGAAAAAAAGAAAAAGCTTTTAAAACAACCAAACTTAAAATTTACTAAAATTTTACAGCTTACAAAGCTTATGTAAACTTTAACCAAAACAAAAGCAAATTAATAACTTTAAATACTGATCTAACTGAAGAAGCAATTAACTTAAAGCTTGAAATGAATAGATAATACATAACAATAGCATGACTACTGAAAAAATTAAATTGGTTAATATTATTTTTCATATTACAACATCACTGTTTATCCATTTTAATTTTGCATCATGCTGTTTTTTGATGTAACTTTGGAAATACTTCACTTTATGCAACTCCTAATAATTCGATTTGACAATCACTAATATTAACTCTCTTAGCATTATGACAGAAAATTTCGTATAGAAGGGCGGCTTTCATATTCATTACACATGGAAACTTCTGCCCGCTTTTAAAGTAATCTACTTTCAAGTTGGATGCATATTGGAAGAAAAGGAATGAAGGTAGAAAGTGAGAGAGGTGTATTTTAATTATAATCAAGAAAATGCCATTTATTCATACATTTTGAGGAAATTTGAAATTTCACTGCTAAACTGGTAGTGCTAGGAGGGTTAAACAATTTTGTCCTAATATTTTTTTTTTTCAAACCATGAGCAAGAAATAAATCTTACATTCTTCTTTACAAAAATTAAATAACTTACCAAGAATTTACATTAAAACAAAACAAGTTTTTCATGATTGTGTTGTAACATCATGCTTATCCATTACTGGCACTAAATTGCACTTTTTGGCACCAACATAATAGTGTCAAGAGTATTACTAGTTCTATAATAGCATTATGAATTTCTCATTTACTAGGTGGAAAAGTGTTTTTCTAAAATGTTCTATGACAGATAGTTGAGCTTTAACCGTACATAAGTACTTATTTTAAGTTTGCCAAAGGGCCCAAAATTTCTAGTTTTGCCACTGAGATGAAGTAAAATATTTTATTAAAAAAGAATCTGGCCTAAATAGGAAACATTGACACCGGGGATTAAAAATTTAATTTTTAAGGAATGCCTCAGATGTAAAAGAAAGAAAATTGACCAGAATTCCATGCTAAGGAAACTATCACTAATAGTAATGCACATAAAGCAGTAGCATTGTTCACAGGGAGTGGGGAATATACATTGCTTTCTCAAAAACATGCACAATAGGAAAACCGAATAACTGACATAGACTTTGAAACTAACATAGAAAATATGATGAAGTTCAATATTCAAAGTCTATGAATATGCTTTATTCTGTTATTTAATTTTATCCTTTAATTCTTTCCTAAGGTGCATTCCGGAGTACAATTTTGAGATCAAATTGTTTAAATAACTGCTGTTTTGAATATACTACACTGATGATATTTTCACACTTTTTTTGATGACAGATGTGATTGAACAGTCAGCCAATCAATCACAAATTCCATAGATTCCATTACAGAGTTAATGCTTAAAAATAAATCTCGCTAATTTCTTTCTGTTCTTGACATTTTAGCACAATACATTAAATTCTGCAACTCCTACGCTATATTTTATTGGAAACTCTTAGAACATAAATTTTCTCTGGAATTTTAGAAAGGTATATTTAAAACTAGTAAGTATTGTGGATTTAATTTTGATAAAAGCTGACACTTTTAAGAGAATCCAGTTCACTAGCTTGAACACGCGGCTGTAAAAAATAATTATTAAAAATTATATATGTTAATAAAAGAACAAACAAAACATTCATTAAAATTTTGCATACTTATATGCTATATTCCATTTTCAAAATGTTGTGTCAATTGAAAAAGTTCAAAATTTCTGAAACACAAATGAATTATTTTTAACATTGATTTTAATAGAAAATTATTTATTTCAAATCCCATGCTTAATCCCTCCTCAAAAAAGATTTTTAAGTAAATTTTGCTCAATTTCAGATACCAATATCTTCACAACCAATAAAGATCAAATTTTTATCACTAATAGAAAAGCATCATTGATGGAGTACCAAAACTCTTTTATATGATAGTTACACAGCTTGATCCCTTTATATCTTTCAGTTTTTGAGTTTTGGAAGTTAAAACTAATGTTTACTAACATGATATTTTTTCATTAACCACAATAATGATTGTGTTAAATTTTATGCTATTCCACTGTTTTCCATTTTGGAACTCTCCTATTTATTAAATAAAAATTTGTTGCCAGATGTATTAATCTTTTATGATAACATTGTTCAATATATATTTATTACATAAACGAAAGTACCAATCTTTATTGTTTGGGGGGTTCTGATCATGAAGATGACATTAAAGTAGTTTGACTGGCTATTGCTTCAGTATAACAGAGGAGAAAGTGGGTGTTATTCTATCACAATCTGACTATGCACACTTTTCATATTTTTCAGCATCTGGCAATGCCACAGTAACATGGCAATATCTGCGTAAATATGCAATACAATTATTTGATTAGATCATCAAACGTAATTTTAATCAAGGTTTAATTTTAATAGCACTCCCACAACCCCTGCCACATGGGGGCACAACTATCCAAAATAAGCAAAATCAGTCCTCACACAAGGAAAATTAAGACACAATAATGATGTACAATCCAGGAGTGCAGTACAGTGCCCTCCATGCTATTCATTCTACTCATTTTAACTGGAGTTAAAAGCAAAAATACAGATGTAATGTGTAGTTTTTACCAGCAGTGATGAAAACATGAGTCCTCGTAGAATGAAAGATACAGCAAATGTAAACAAAAGTTTTGATGGCTATGTGCCATCAAAACAGAAACTTTGAAACCTTCCTAAACTTCAGGAAAATTTTGCTTTTCAATGCACCATTAAAAAAAACATGATAAAAGGGAGATTTATTCTGAACATCAATGCTAGTGGTTGCTTCAGTTGCCTTTCTGCATCATGCCCTGCACTTAGAAAAAAAAAAACATTCAGCCAGTTTTCTTGCAGCTGAGTGTTTGTAAGCTATTAAAAAAAAAAAAAAAAAAATCTTATACTTGATATTTTCATATTGCAAGATAAGTTTTTTCACTGTAGATATGTTAAAACTTTTCTGTTAATGGGCTAATAAAACTCATATTGCATAGATGAATAATCCAAACAGTTTTTGTTACATATGCAAGATGGTTGTGTTTAATTCTAAAATACTTGTAATTTTTTCAAACAAGAGAAGTTTATGTCTTATCTTAGATACAAATATGGAAAACCAAATCAGATGTTCTTCATCATTTGTTTCTCGTCTTCTCAAGCATGGGTACAAGGGAAAGATCGCCCTATGAAGTTCAGAGTGTTCTTGGTGCTGTGAGAGCCTACAGATCATACAACAGATCACTATTTCTGCTTAGCGTAGGGCTTAAAGTGCCAGAGCCATATGGAAGATCGTCAGGAAACACGAACAAGAATAAATAAATAAAATGACTAATAAAATAATAAATTAATTAATAATTAATGATTAGAGTAGCTATACTATTTATGATTAGAATAATGATAAAATTAAAATTAGAATTTAACAAAATGCAAAGAGATAAATAAAAATTTAATAAGTTACTAAATAGATGATAAATAGTTAAAATAATAAAATAAGGTACTGGACCACGACTTACTTGAGGTTTCAGGTTAGAATTACAATTTGACTCAAAACTAAAAAGTAGCTCTACCAGTCTCTGGTTGAATTTAATCTCTGAATATAATGTACTGCTTCAAGGGATGATAGAAATAAAGACAATTTTTTTTTCAGAGACACCAATGAAAACTGTTAAAATGGTGAAAGCATCACTAATCAGACTAAAGAGAATGCTATAAACAGTATGAGAGCATAGAGAAAAATTGGTACTTGCATATTATCGCAACCAGGTTGGCGCGATTTGTAAGTTTGAGTAAAAAAGTATGAATGGAAAGAAAATGTACATTTATTAATTACAGATAATTTTTAATACAGTTTTTTATATTTTGTTTTAAAATATAAAATAGCAATTAAACCCTTCCGGTTTCAAATTTGAATAAGTTGCAGAATTATTTTTTCGGCGGAAATCTTTCGGCTATTGCTTTTAGCACTGATTGAAAACCGTCTTCGCCATTAACAGCTTGAGCTTGGTGCCATATAAACTCACTTGTATTGTATCCTTTCCAGCAATCCGAATAAATGATGCTTCCTTCCTTGATATTTTAGCAAATTTTTTCCATGAGGGTAATGGCGCTTCTGTTAGGTACAGTAACCAAAAAAGTCTCTTTCTTTACTCGGCAAATTCCGGCGAAAACATCTCCCGCATGTAACGAAAAACTACGTATAACACGTAGGGTTGCCGTAAGTAGGGTTGCCAAATTTGGCGATTTATGCGAATTTTGGCCTGGTTGCGTTAATACGTAAGTACCGAAAAATTTAAAGGAGGATACAATAGTATGAAAACAAAAAGAGAAGAGTCTAACATTTTCTGAATTTAATCACATGAACATAATTCTAGCTATCTAGCAGAACGTGTCAGGGGAACAAATTTTCCCCAAATCAGAGGGCTAACTGAGAAAAAGAAACAAGTGACATAGTTCCAAAAACTCTGCAAATGCTCTTTTTCACGAGAAGAAACTCACATTGTAACAAAAAATTATCCCACTGTCATAAATTCACTGTACTTTCTGGAAAATAAGCTTTTGACATGTAGGTACAGGTTTTCCTTTCCTTAAAAGTGTCAACTTCCATCCAAACGTTTGTCTTCCAAGGAGAGAGACATGCAATCAGAAGTGAGAATCATGACTGACAAAGAAGGCTAGTGTTCTGCTAGTGAAGCTTTTCTATCAGAACGGTGACTCAACATTAACAATTATCAGGAAGTTTTGGAGATTAAAAGGTATAAAATCTGGCCCCATGACCACTTACGGCCTGCTAAAAATGATCGATAACCTCGAAGAGACCGGTTTATTTGACGTGAAACGAGGTAAAGGACGAAAACTTGTTGTGGCAGTGGAAGATGCGGCCACAACGGAAGATGTGGCTACAAGAATAGATGAACAGTGATGCAGGAATCAGCAGTGCATAAGGAATTGGATCAACGTTGGATATGATATTCAGCACTGTGCATAATGGCCCATGGAACATCTGGATGGAACTTTTATCCATGCACGATAACTCATGTGCAGAAGTTGCTACATGCTAACCTAGAAACACGTGAATCCTTTTGCAAAATGGTTTCTAGCCCAGATGAAAGTGCCAGTGGATAGACATGAAACATTCTATGGTCTGGCGAAGCCCATTTCCATTTCAAAGGTTCTGTAAATACTCAAAATTGCAGGATATCACTGATTGACAATCTGTTGCTGCTACAGCCACTACCGTTTTAGTCTAAAAAGGTCACTGTGTGGTGCAGAATAATGGTAGCGTTTGTTATCGGTCTGTTCTTCAAACAGTATGAAGCATTTTTGCTTAACCATGTCTTTCTAGCAATTCAGCAACAGTTTGTGGATCGCACAATATTCATGCAAGATGGCGCTCCTCCAGACATTGCTACTTGTGTGAAGCAGCTGCTGATTGCTCATAAAATAATAAACCACCATTTTCCAACAGGGTGGCCGCCCTGTTCACCCAACTAAACCCGTGTGATTTTTGGCTTTGGGGATACCTGAAGAATGTTGTTTATAGTGAGTGGACTGGGAATCTGACCGACTTAAACATGAGTTTTCATGATAACTAGAAATTCTTATGATACAATTAAACCTCCCTTTCTGCGGCCACAACAGAACAAAAGCGAAAGGTAAAGCATCTGAATATTGCAGAACTAAGAAAGAGTTGAAAATAATACAATGAAAACAACATGGAATACATTTTGACAAGCATGTCAGAACTTTCTGAGGAACAGAAGAGCATAGAATTATGAGCAAATAGTGGGGAATTATATGAAATGACTAAATGCCAAATGCCACTGAAAATATTTGTCATCAATTTTCATATGAATTTGTTTATTGACAATTGTGCTAATGTCAATGATGAGCATAGAGAATGCTTTTGTCAGCAAATTGCAAGAATGGAAGAAAGATACAAACAGAAGCAATGTTAGCTGATTTCTGTTATAACATCAGGAATGATACAGCACAAATTCACTACAAGCAACAAACTAAAATGGACAAGCATTTTTAAAGCCTTAAACTTTCACAGTGTTTCATTTGAACATTCATTAGTGTTTTGCTACTGCCTTTTTCCTGAACAAGAGAACTGCTTTAATATTTTCTGTCTTGATATATCTGTTGAATATCTATTTTTCTCATAAAACCTGTGGTGTTTCAAATTTTTTTAGGCTCTCTGGTTTATACTACTAATATGTCATTGTATTTGGAACTGTAATGGAAAAAAAAATATGAAAAGTGGTGCATTACTTTTGCATTTTAATCTTATTTCTTAAGCGTAAATGTTTTCGTACAACTTTCCTAAAATCACTCCCGATCATATACAAAATCCATACTGTTAAAAATGGTTTACTGGGCTTGATTTACTTTGAATTAACTTTTCAATGAAAGCCACAACCCCGAAATATACCAACTTAACATTTTAAATCTGTTACGAGTTTGAATGTTTTTAGAATGCTGTGAACAAACAGAAACTGTTCTACGAATATCCTTACTTACAGAATTTCTTGATAAGCATATCAGTTTTGAATGAAAATATTTTGTAAAAGCAACGAGTATGGCATTTTTATTTAAACGAACATTTGTACGATAATAAATATAAAAAATCTGATGTGTACAGCACATGACTTCCTTGTACGGAATATTAAATTATACGCATTTTTTCTTGCATTTCATTTTAACTTAATGGATTGAATTAAATCTACTTCGCCGACAGCGCATAAACCACAAAAGAATAAATGCATTCTTTAAAATTCACTCTATTTGTTTACCATAGCGACACTCTGCCGCGAGGTTCACTTAACAGTATTATATTTCGTTCATATTATAACTCAGAATGCACAAAATTTATATTATTTAAAGAATTATCGGTACTATTCCGTTTTGAGGGCCGTAAAAAATTGCAGCGAAAATGTATGCGCAAAAGCGCCAAATCTAGCGTACGTGCTGATTTCAGATTGCGTAAGTTTATATAGTTCTATATTTCTTAAGACGCCATTGAGATACTAGTTTAATTTTTAAATCCTTTTTTGATATCCTATGGATTTAACAATTTGGGATTTGCCCATCACGAAAAGTCTGCAATAGAATTTTGGGTAAGTGCAGAATCACCCACTGCTTGACAAGTTTTTAAGAATTGCACATACTCGGTATCCACGTACACATAGAATTATTTTCACTTAAAAAAAATCCCAGAATTGCACAAAAATGGCACTGCGCACACCCTTGACTTTATCTATGTACACATCGAACTATTGTCACTTAAAGAGTAAAAGAAAAATGACAAAAATCCAATTGTTTTTATCCTTGTAAAAAGCGGCAAACAAATAAGTGGGCGATTCTGCACTTTACAGAGAATGTTTTCAAAGAAAAGACATCATTCATTATAGAAAATTATGTTTGAACAACCAACGAGATGACATTATGCTTTAGCTAAATAGCGATGCAACTCGGTAGCGAAATAGCATGCAGGCATCCATTTAGTTATGTTTAGCAATTTTTATATACTAAATTATAATAATGATCTGAATAGTTATTTACTCTTATGCTTATATTCAGTCATGTTTAGCCTTTTATACATAAATTATAATAATAAAAAAGTATTATATGAGTTTAACCTTTCATCTAAATTAAAACATCAATCTTAAATAGTTATTTACTATTATACTTCCTTTCTTGCATTAGGGCTGCCGCAATTATTTTTGGCAGCACTGGCATCAACAATAGTTTGGCGATTTTTTACGGCCCTCAAAACCGAATAGTACCGAATTATCTAATCGTTGCCACATGTTCTATTTAAATACTATAATAAAGCTAGAACGATGTATAAAAGAAATTAAGCAAACAAAACAAAAAAGAAACAGTTTTTCACAGACGATTGAGTACTTCTCATTGAATTAATTCAGTTCTCACTTCGCGACAAGGCAAAAATACCAAATATTTGTATTAAACATTACGAAGCAAATCTGAAACACTTATTTCCTTGAAAAAATTCCAGAAAGGATTAAACATGATTTAATTCGCAATAATAAATGAAGGCGTTATCTTTGCTGTTGCAAAGATAAGTTTATCCGGTACTTTTCCGTTTGGCCGGCGCAAATCTCGCCAAGCAGACTTTATTGGCGACAACATACAGGATACACATAAAAAATATTTAAAAAAATGTTAGTTCTAAGAATTCTTTTTTTGAAGGCATAAACATCTTAATATCGCTTAAAATTTTATAAAAAGCCAATAAATAAAGACAAATTTGTAAAAAGACATTAATTTAAGAATTTACTATGCTTTCATGGTTCAACATCTTGATTCGCCGGTTCATATCACGTGACCCCAAGCGATCTCATCTCACGTAAACTACTCTACAAAAATCTAATGCTCTCAGTAATTATCTACATTAATTTCAAGTTAAATCTTAATTTGGAACACAAGTTTAAATGCAAGAAATATTTCAATTCGTACGAATAGCTTACTCAGAAATTATGTAAAGCTGCAGTGCTTTACTTCGCTAATGCATTCTCATTAGAATTGATGAATTTAACCCTTGACTTACATTTTCTATATTTTCGGCTTCGGGTAAGCGTTGTGATTGCATCCTGATTGACTTAATTACCGAAAATGGCCTTAGACATAAAACTGAACTATCTGATAAAAATTCTATGTAATTATATGCCACTATTGAAAGAAACAATCAATCTGATAAGAAAAAGCTGCGACTTGTTTTGAAAATGAGGCGTAAAAGGTTACCAGCGAGAATTCCGTTTGGCATCAGTTCTACCATTATTGGCGACTTTATCGCTTGCGCCGGCAAAACGGAAAAGTACCGTTTATCCAAATTGACAACAAATCCACTATTCTGCTGTTTCAAATGTAAACAAGTAATGACCACAATCAAAAACATTATTAGGCTTAGCGGCACTTAAACAACTTTAAAATTGTTGATTCTAAAAATATTGCATACAGATTTACTAAAGGCATAAAAACCTTAACCGGAAGATAAGAGCAACATAATTCAATCATTTTTAAAGCAAAAAATGTACAATTTACAAACATATAAGAGTTAAGAACCTCAGATCACTGAATCGGGTAACTGAGTGGATATATATATAAATATATTTATATACGTTTGGTGCGGCCGATTGCAACCAAAATACGCGGTGCACATCTACATGTCCTATATACTAGTTTCGATGGTTTTACCGAACCATCATCCTCAGCTGCAAAAGCGCAAATGAACGAGATAAGATATAATGAAAATTAGATTGTGAAAATTTGAAAATATAATGCTGATTTTAGTTGTTTGACTTTCAATTTAACGTTTGTTCGGCTTGTTATTATATCTTAATTAAACAAAGCAATGTTGTCACTTATTAGCTTACAATATAATTTATTCAGTATGGTATTTTTGTAAAGAAAGAGTGTTGCTGTACATTTGGTAAAGTATAAATAAGCATTTCATTTAATAATTATAAAAGTTATTAATTATTTAATAATTAATCATCAGAATATGAATAATTAAATTTTTTTTTGGAGATATATTTTCCGGCGATACATTTTTTTTTCTAGGGATCCCAGCATACATTTTTGAAGCATTATGCTCTAAATAAATGTCTTGTTTGAACATAGCATTTATTGTTGACAAATCTCCAATCAAAGGAAATACCTTACTAGGGAGGATATTCAAACAAAAATTTTTATTAGAATAAATATTTTCGTTATTTTAATACTACTAATAATATACAAACATTAGTTTAAGTTCACTATAGTTGAGTGAATAAGATTGCTAGATGTTGGTAGTATGTTTTTGGCAACCGAACAGTTTAGCTACTTGTGGTCTTTATGATTTTCCCGATGCGTAACGTGAATTCAAGCCAATTTTATTTAGAAAATTGCCCACGAAGGTGTTCTCTTAAAGCAGATAACCCATGACTTCTTTAAAACTGTAAAATATAATCTGTGGATATTTTCCGTTATACGATAACACGAAGAAAATGATTTCCTATACGACGAAACATATGAGCAGCGCTGTTATTGCCCGCCATTTAATTAAATGCATCCATCTTATTCCTTACAATTAATTTTCCTTTTTCAAAGAAAGTTTGATTTCAGTAAAATGTACTATTTACAATGTGTCATTTTATTTTGCTCGTTTTTTATGCAAATACTCAAATTCAGATAGATATTGCGTAAGTTCAGAAAGCCAATTAGTCTCCAAGCGGTAAGATAGCTGAGCACCGGTAAATTCTAGCGGCTGCATGGGAGGTTTAGGGGTTTTTCATAATTGATTGTGAATTAACAGTTTGTTTCCCACAAAAAAAAAAAAAAAAAAAAAAAAAAAAAACTACCCTGAAGACTTCCTTTCCCTTAGACAAATAGGTCCTGTATGCTTTATCATAATCCAAAATCTTAAGCGTAAAAATCTTTTATCATAGCCGATGATGACGATAAAATATTTTCTATCTGATGTGTCAAGTTAGCATAATTGTACATTTCTAACGAAAATATTTTGGCTCATGTTACCCTATAATGAAAAAAAGATTCAAATCGGTTTTTAGCTTAAACAGTATTTTCATTATTAATTATATCACGAATTTTATCAATAGTATTCTTAGTATTAATTGCAGGCATGTATTCAAGAATATAATATACACAAAGCTGTATCTAATGATTACGGCTAATTTTTATATAAAATTTTATAGTATAAAAATTTAGGCTCATAGGTCAGCCATATTTGAAAGAGTACTTGTGTATTATAAGAAAAGAGAGAGAGAAATTTAAGAATCAAAAAATTTACCACAAAGTAATATAAAAATGCAATAGAATACAAAATACAAAAGAGTACAATACTATTTCATGTTTTGTGAATATACTTGAAGACAGAAACATGTTTCAGCTGTATTCGTTCATCGGAGAAAAACTTTTCATATGAAGCTATTTTTTTCAAATCCTTCACTATACAAGTAATATAAAAGCAGTATAGGAATTTCTTTTCTTAATACCCAACCGAAGAGCTGAGGGGACGTACAATGATTAACATACAATGGGTGCCTTGAATTATTTTGCTTTACATGCAGTTTCCTTATATATGTAAAACAAAATAAACTTTCACCCATTCCAAGATTTGAAGAACTCACAGAGAGAGAGAGAGAGAAATATCTATAACAAATTTTATTGCTGTTTGACTGATTGCTTCGAGAACAATAAGTCTTCCAACTCAAGCTTTCAAGCTATTCAAATACAAACGTTTCTCAGCAAAGCCATTTGGACCGCATCTGCTTTGTTAAAGAAAACCTTTTGGGGGTAAAATCATCCACTTCATCGGGTTTTTCAAACAAAGCAGTCAGTGGTCCTGTTACTACCTGCTGACCTAGAGAAATTTCTCAGAAACTTTTGTTCGAAAAAAACAAGTTTTATATTTTTAAGAATTTCCATTCTGACAGCAAGATTCTGTTATTTTTCATATATAGATGAAAAGAAACTAATTTGTTTTTAATAAAGAAGAAAAAATTAATAAGCTTATTTAAATTTTTTACACAGCACCGAGTAAGGAGACGAAATTTAATTTTCTTTATAAATATTTTTCTCAGACAATACTTTAGTCTTTTTCAAATTACGAGAATAGCGCGTTAGTGCATGCATTTTCAAATCAGATTTATTTAATTAATATATATGGATATGCCGAACAAGCAAACTTTCGCACACATACACTGTATATTAGTACATACATAAAAATGAAATAAAATTTGAAAACAAACAATTTAAAAACTACTGTATTGAAAAATTATTGAAAATTTGTTTTTACCTCATTTTTTTTTTTCCGTTATATACATTTACTTCAGTTTTTTTATATGTATTTACTTAATTACATCTGTTAGTCTTTTTGAAAAATTTTTAGATTTTTTGAGTATGGCAAAGGAAACGAGATCTATCAGCCGAAGGCAATGAATGTCTCCATGGACAACTTTCTAAGTAAAACGTACTCATGTTCATGTTACACATAGGGAAAATCACAAAATTCAACCAGTTCGTTTGTTTAGGTTCGAATATGAGTCGAAATAGCGATAATCAGATATCTTAGCCAGGAGGCCATTGATTGGGTTTGACAAGTTTGGAAACCTAATAAATAGTATTTAATAAATATAATATTATTAAACGAATCGGATTTATATAAACCAAATAAAGTTCTTATATCGAACACAACTAAAACTCAATATAACTGATAAACTGATGTGTAATAACACTGATAAATTAAAATGCTAAACGGAATATATGTTAATTCTACATAGATAATTTTTTGTAATGTATTTTGCTGGGAATGTCTGGCCGCAAAATCCTGATTATATATACCCTTATTTTAAGGTTATCACATATCTGATGGTTTGACTTTTACCACAAAACACAAAGAATCCACAAAATTCAGTAAAATTAATAACTTTATTTCCCTGTTGAAAATTCTCTGAATCTTTTCAAATATAAAAGCACACGCGCCAAGCAGTTTGCTTTAAATAAATATATGCAGCAACGAGAAGATGCGCTTTTGACAGCAACTCATTTCGAAAATCAAAAATTTTTCTAAATGTAAGAGATGGTACAACTCTAATATACGCCCTAATTTCACCAAATGTGGCGATATGTGTTCTGCGCTGGTTTTTGGCACGATTGCGTGTTCTATGGCAACCCTGTTGACGTTGAAAAATCTTTCGTTGGAGCTCGTTGGTTCGCCTCTGTGTCTGAGAAGATGGGAGGAAAAGATAAAATGGTAGTTGTTGAATTGAAGTTCGGCAAAAGGAAATATGATTGTGGCTATCCCGTTGAAGGGTAGTGGGTAATTGGAAGTGTGGAAAGAGGGTCTGGGAGATTATTTTTAATGGCAGTGCATGATAGAAGTAGGGATTTGTGATTTTATTTATTTGTGAACCATAGTATAAATTTTCTGGATAGTGTGTCTGGCTGTCATGTAAATACGATAGTGATTACGTGGCGGCATGTTAAAGGCAGTATGAAATTTATATTTCTGCTATTCGAAAACTCATTAGTTCATGGTAAGTGCATTTTATTTTATCCTTGTTCTTATTTTGTAGAATGTTACGTTCATTGGTTCTTTAGTATGAATTTCTGTCGTTATTGTTGTTTTTTTAAATTGTTTGAAATTTATTTTAGTTTATTTTGTTGTTTAGTGTCTAGACTGTACAATTCGTAGATGTTTTTTAAAGTTGAAACAGAACGCTGTGTACATGGTATTATTTGAAATTTATTGTTGTTATGTTATTTTATTAAAGCGAGGAGTGCGTAGATCGTAGATTCCTTCCTTGCCTAAATTGTGCAATTCGTAGAATTTTTTTTAAGTTTAAACAGGATGCTGTGTACATGGTATTCTTTGAAATTTATTGTTGTTATGTTAATTTATTAAAGTGAGGTGTGCGTAGTTTGTAGATTCGTTTGTTGCCTACATTGTGCAATTCGTAGATGTTTTTTTAAGTTAAAACATGTCGCTGTGTGCATGGATTCTTGTCAAATATTTTTGGTTAGAAACTTTACGTTTTTGCTATCTAAATTTTTTGTTTTTGTTTCGGATTTTTAGCTAAATTGTGTGTTCAAAACGTAGTTTTTGCATGTGCGAAAACCGCGTTTTTGGAGACATTTTAGGCTAAAAGTTCAAAATGTAGACAAAAAATTTAGATAGTAATATGGCAGCGTGAAGTTTCTCGCCAAAAATATTTGGCGAGAAATTTGGCAACTTGAGGGCGCATATCAGAGTAGTTCCTAAGAGATTTGTTGCTTAAATTAATTTTTCATTAAACAAAAAAACAAAATAGAATCGCATATTATTAACAGAATTTTATTGATAATTCAGATTCTGAAAATTGTTGTTATAAAAAACAAAGAAAAAATAAGCAACATATTTCATTCAAAAGGGGACAACTTTGACGCATGAACTTTTCAACATAAATATATTTGAAGCATGTTATGGATAAAGGTTTATTTGATTATGGCAAAGTACTCGATGGTTATTTGCCTAAGGTGAAGGATGCCTTCGTTCGAGGACTGCCTAACGGAAATTGGCTTGCATATATGTTACACATATGGAAAACTAAGAATATCATCCTGGCAACCAGCCCGTTTGCCGGGATTCGAAACCCGGACAGAACCACCAGTCGTTCCGTTAGACTCCGCTCAGTCGCTGGCGAGCTGTCCGATAACGGAAAAGTTCAAAATTTCATATTAGAGGAAAAGTGCTAGCATAGTATAATTTGAAGTTATTGCCATTTCAGTAATGTGAAGAGATTTCAAGAATGTTTAATTATTTTATTTAGCTTATGACAAACTAAATAAAATAATTAAACATTCTTGAAATCGCTTCTCTTAACATACTGGTAGTTTGACCTGCATTCAAACCCCCCGTGAACAAGCTGATTGAAAGGGCATTTTTATGGTTTTAACTTTTTGTAGTGCAAGATTGTTTCCCTTAGAAAATCTGTCACGAAAGCATACCTCCCCTTAGACAGATCGCCTTCACGTGCTTAATAATCTAACAAGCCAAACCAAACACAACCCGAGCGAGGACTCGTAGTCAAGGCACGTCATCATGAAAAGCTAACTAAAATTGGCTCATATTCACATTAAACATGGGCAGCAAAAATTCGCTAAAACTGGTATGCAGGCAATCCATCGTCAGGATTTGAACCCGCTTCAAACTATTAGTATTCAACGATTTTACCGCTACTTCGTTGGCAGCCTTTTGTAATATCTATAAGAAAAGTAATTGCAAAGACCCAATCATTGCATACCGACGGATGAATTAAGTTCGGAATTTAAAGAATAACTTTCATTCGTGCTATTGCTGTTAGCAATGACATTTGGACAGATGTTAATTTATTTTAAATTCTTTTAATGTAATTAATTAATTTATATCTTTAAATAATTGATCTTCTGACTGTAATTTTTTGTGCGGAGTATATCTAACCCTTCCGTACACTAACTGTTTTAATTAATTTACACTCCATTAATTTTAAGAGATTTTATATCGATAGATTTCTTTCCAAAAATGTTTCAAGGATTACATATTTTTTCTTTAGATTTCAAAACATTTTGGATTTAAAATCTTAATAATAAAATTTTTAAAACAAATATTTCTAGAAATTCCTTCGGCGTATTCATTTATTCCATTGAGTTGAAGTTTCAAGTAGAATATCTTCCTTTCAACATTCATATAATTTTTATATGTCATTTCGCCATTTCAACGGAGCATAGAGCCACACATAGAGTACAAAACTCAGGCATGATGAAAGCACAGTTTTAACATTTAAGAATGTAAAAAGAAGAATATACCAATATAATAACGCGCATTTGAAATACGAAGGCAAACAAGAAAGCTGATTGCAACATTTTATATTTTTTCCTGACGAATCAGAAATTGTAATAATTTTTCAATACAAAAATAAAATATTCGATTCTATAACATATAGACATAAAGGTGTCCTCCGTTACAATTCTTATTTTTTCTTGTTTCTACTAAAATTCGGCAATGCACTATAACAACGACGGATCCTGTTTGACTTTCATTTGTATAAAGTACCACAAGGCAAACAGTTGTAAAACGATTTATCTTCTTTCGCAAACTTTTAGTCAGCACACAGATAATACATACCTGCTGTCTGACAAAGATACTTCACTCTAAGGACTTTTTCCTAAAGTGCTCTTTTCAAAGAGACTTCACACCCTATTAAGACCTTTGTGTCAACTGACAGCCGCCTGCAGAAAGGTAGGGGAAGGAAGACCAGATCGCGTCGTCTAAACACGTCTTAAGCAATCTTCGCGAAATTCGGGCTTCGTGTATACATGTCTTAAGCATTTTTCGTTCGATTTGAAATTCGTGTAAAGACGTCTTAACCATTTTTAAAGAAATTCCAAAAACATTTAAACACGTCTTAAGCAGTTAAAGGGTTAATATGAAAATGCTGACTTTTATATTTTTTGTTATACCTTCTATACAAGATCCAATGTTAGAAAATAAACTATATATTCATGTTCAGGGTGTGAAATTTAGAAAGAAAAGCCTCATTTCTTTTTATTATTTCAGTTATGCCATACCCTCTAAATCCGAGTAATATAATATATTATACATGGATGTGTAATTTCTTAACATGAGCCAATCTTAGAAAATAAATTACATATTCATGTTCAGGAGGCAAAATTTAATAATAATAATAAGCTTATTTCATCCTTATAACATCAAAAAAGTACAGTTTTCTCAGCTTGACTACTTTATGCACTAACACTTAAATACAGTAAAGTGTATTTCTACAGGCTGCTTCAATACAATTATACAGTTAAATAATTTATTCCTTATCTAAATAGCTATGCGAAAAATATAGCATGTTAAAAAAGAATTCAAATCCTTTCTGTGTAGTGTAGTACTAGACTACTGCACAAAAATATTGCACACGCAAAATGTAAATCCTTTTCTAAATAAATCAAAAATTGAGTACAATAGGTATAATTTTTAACCACCACTTCATCATAACAGTCAATTAAGATAATTAACTATTTTTGTTCTTCTAAACAATTCCAGTTAATTTTGTGCTTTTAAGGTTTTTTCATTTTTTAAACTTCCATTCTTCTTCCGTACTGAATGATATTGTAGCTGAGGCTGATTATTAGCTTCAAACAAAGGATATGGATTTGACTACTGCAGAAAACTTGGCTACTTTTATACCCTTTCCTCATTCTTTTAGGTTTTCATGAATGAATATTCTTTCTTCCTTATGAAATGCTTTCTAGCTGCCCCCCCCCTAAAAAAAAAAAAAAAAAAAAAAAAAAAAAAAAAACTTCCAGCTTCTTTATTTCAAGATTATTCTTTGACTCAGACAATTTTCTTTCAAGATTAATTTCTAAACAGCTTATCAGAAATACTTGAAGGATAGAATCTTCAATCAAAAATACTGATTGAAGGCAAAGAAATAAACAGATTTCATTAGAGGGATTTTTTTGGTTGCTAAATAAAATTTATAATGTAGTCTCTTTTTTTTTTTTTTCCCCTCACTCTCTGTTTTTTTTTTTTTTTTTTTTTTTTTTTTTTTTTTTTTTATATATATTTTGAAATACTTACTTAAAACTAGTTCAGAAAATTAACAGCATGATATTTTCTTCTCTTAAAGTTTGTTTCAAATATATTATTAGTTACTTGCAATGAATTTATAATTTTATTGTTGTAGTGTTAGTAATTAAAAATATACAGTGCCTTAATATTTAATTTAGCAGATTCCAACAGCCTTGGAAAGGACATTCCATGAAACATGCCGAAATCACAATTACCGATAGTCATCTTCTTTAAAATAATTTCATTTACTTAAAGTAATTTCATTTACTTTAAGTTCCCCTTTCATTTTGAGTGCTACTATTAAGTATCATATAAAAAAAATACGAGAAAAGTAAACCATTTGAAATGTTAAATTCATCACTTTACGTAGGTGATTTATATTATGGTGCAGACAGTGCGAGAGAATCATTTGAGTTGTCGTCGGATGTTATATTAAAGAGTGGCGGATTTAATTTGAGGAAACTGAGGTTGAACAGTAGAGAATTAGAAAAATTGTGGATAGAAAATGGACTTAGTGACAATGAGATAGTGGGACAGCTGATAGTCCTAGGGTTGAATTGGAATCCTGATAGAGATGAGTTGTCGTTGGAGGTGAAGGGTTTGGTGGATTCATGGAAAACGTTGTGATGCACTAAAAGATGTGTTTTACAGACAGCTGCAAGAATCTTTGATCTTATTGGTTTGATTGTGCCATTTGTGATACGTATAAAGTTATTGTTACAGGAAATTTGGAAGAGAGCATGTGATTGGGACGAAGAGATGCCAGAGGACTTGCAGCAAAAGTGGATAATGTGGTGTAACGAAATTGAAAAATTTATAGACGTTCCTATTACAAGATATTGTTTTCTGGAATTTGAGAATGAGCAATTGGAAGTACATGTGTTTTGCGATGGTTCACCAGATCGAGTCCAAGTGATTGGTATTATTGTCCATCTGACGATAATCCCGCAGATTTGCTTACTAGAGGAATCTCGGCTGAGAATTTGGTACTTAATAAAAAATGGTGGTCAGGTCCAATTTGGCTGCGAAAAAGTTTTGAGAGTTGTCCTAAACAGTGGGTTAGAAGGTTACCAAATGTAAATGCGGAAATACTAAGAGAGCAAAGAAAAAATTCTGTCAAATGTTTTGTAGTTCAGTGGGACTTAGTTGAGCAGCTTTGGAACAAATTTTCAGTTTGTAGCAAGTTACAGAGAGTTGTCACTTGGTGCTTAAGTTTATAAGAAATGTGAGGTGGAATAGGATTTTGACTCCTTTCTTAGAAACAAGTGAACTAAAAGAAGCACATATTATAATCAAACTAGTCCAAAGAAGAGTATAAAAAGGAAATAGGTACTTTAGAGAAAGCGAGAGTGTTAAAGAAAAGTTCTTTAATTTCTCTAAATTCAATCTTAGACAACAGTGGCATACTACATGTAGGAGGATGTTTAAGAAATGCCAGCTTACCAGACTCTGTGAAACATCAAATAATATTGCCTAAGAATCATGCTGTTACAAAATTGTTAGTGATATTTTATCGCCTTAATTATATGCACGGAGGAGTACAATCAGTTCACTCTGCGATGAAACAAAAGTATTGGATTATAGGAGCAAAAACTGCAATACGCAGAGAAATAAGAAAGTGCGTTATCTGTGCCAGATTTTTCTCTGAATTTTTTAAACAAATGATGGCTGACTTACCTTCTGAGAGAGGGAATACCGAAAGACCATTTCTTAGATCTGGAACTGACTTTTCAGGACCATTCTTGATCAGCCCTAGACGTGGTAGAAAAGTTAAACCACTGAAAATGTACGTGTGTGTGTTTGTATGCTTTGCAATGAAAGCCGTCCATTTAGAACTTGTTAGTGATCTTCGTGCTCAGACATGTATTGCAGCTCTGAAACGATTCATAGGACGGGGAGGAAAGCCAGCTGAAATAGTCGGTTAATCTTCGGATTATGGTAACATGGCGATTTTTTGGCGACCAACCCTGCTACAGCAACCTGCTAGTTTTTTTTTGGATGCCATTTTTTTTTCACAAAGTAAAGGCATGTTTTTTTTTTTACTTAACATTTTTTTTCCATCAATATAGCCGAATTACGCTTATGCTAGAACTTTTATGGAACAAAAGTGCTTAATCATGATGAAGATTAGGTGCGAAATTGGGAGAAAGTGCAGAATAGCCCACTGCTTGCCGCATTTTTAAGAATTGTACATACACGATATCCATGTACATGTAGACCTATTTTCACTTAAAAAAAATCCCAGAATTGCTCAAAAATGGCATTGCGCACACTCTTGACTTTATCCATGTACACTGCTAAAGTCCTAGCTAGTAACCTTTATCGCCTTACCAAAATGTCGGCAAACTACCTGTTACCATATTCCAAAGATTAGCCAAATAGTCAGTGATTGTGGAACGAACTTTATTTGTGCAAAGAATTACTTAAAAGCGTGTACGATGGAGGCACTTGGTACTTACTTGACCAACGAAGGCGTTAAATGGACAATGAATGTTCCATCAGCCCCTCATTTTGGAGGCCTATGGGAGGCTGCCGTTAAATCGATGAAGTTCACACGAGATATGTTATGGAATCGCAGATCCCCTCACAAGAAGAATTTTCAACGTGTCTAGTGAAGATTGAAGCCATATTTAACTCCCGTCCTTTAGTAGCTGCTTCTGAAGACCCAAATGATTTTTCTGTCATTACACCGGGTCACATTATTATCGGTTCAGAGTTGAAAAGTGTTCCTGAGCCTGATGTAACAAATCAGAAAATTCCCATCCGTGAATGGTGGAAATCAGTCACACAGATTTCTCAATCGTTTTGGAAATCATGGTCAAGAGACTACTTAACTCAGTTGCAAGTGTGCAACAAGTGGAAATTTCCCAGTGCCGATTTACGTGTGAATGACTTGGTGCTAATCAAGGATGAGAACTTGCCGCCACTTAAGTGGAAGATGGCAAAAGTAATTTGCACTTACAAGGGATCTGACAAAGAGTAAGGTCAGTCAACTTAAAAACTGTATCGGGTGAAATGAAACAATCAATACATAAACTGGTCTTAACATAAACTGACTTCCTATAAATGACTGATTGAATTATTTCTTCCATGTTTGTTATTATATTTACAATTTGTTTAATTTTTATGTGTTGCATTTATATTTCAGTTTATATTTCTAGTTGAGCTGATGATGGGCTCATGGAGGCCCATAGTGTTATGCCATCCATTGCCTGCCGTAATATTGCTAGTTTTTCTGTATCATAGCATATGTATAGTGAGTAGGAATAAATGTCTTGCCCTGAATGGTGGCATTGATCTTTCAATAAGTGTGGAGTCCAAATTCTGCCCCCCCTTCACAAAAGAGGTGAACATATATATAATACTTATTTAAAATAGCCATTTCATATTTTTCTTTGGTACTATTCCGTTTTGCCAGCGCAAGCGATAAAGTCGCCAATAATGGTACCACCTTTTAAGCTTCATTTTCAAAACATGTCGCAGGTTTTTCTTATCAGATTGATTGTTTCTTTCAATACTGGCATATAATTACATAGAATTTTTATCAGATAGTTCAGTTTTATGTCCGAGGCCATTTTCAGTAATTAAGTCAATTAGGATGCAATCACAGCGCTTACCCGAAGCCGAAAATATAGAAAAGGTAAAGTCAAGGGTTAAATTCATCAATTCTAATGAGAATGCATTAGCGAAGTAAAGCACTGCAGTTTTACATAATTTCTGAGTAAGCTATTCGTACGAATTGAAATATTTCTTGCATTTATACTTGTGTTCGAAATTAAGATTTAACTTGAAATTAATGTAGATAATTACTGAGAGCATTAGATTTTTGTAGAGTAGTTTACGTGAGATGAGATCACTTGGGGTCACGTGATGTAAACCGGCGAATCAGGATGTTCAACCATGAAAGCATAGTAAATTCTTAAATTAATGTCCTTTTACAAATTTATTGTCTTTATTTATTGGCTTTTTATAAAATTTTAAGCGATATTAAAATGTTTATGCCTTCAAAAAAAGAATTCTTAGAACTAACATTTTTTTAATATTTTTTATGTGTATACTATAGTATTATGAGGGTACACTTTTAGCTTTAAAAAACTATTTATTTACAATCTTAGAATGTATAATCACAGAGAACTGCAATACCAGCATAGTTCTATTTTCATAGCTATCTCCAAAGTGTTGCCAATTACAAGTTACTAAATATTAAATGTTACCATTTACAAATTATTAAATATTACATATACTGTATGTTGTCGCCAATAAAGTCTGCTTGGCGAGATTTGCGCCGGCAAAACGGAAAAGTACCTTTTCTTTTATTATTTCTGCATGTCATCTGAATAGATAACTTATTCTTACTGGATTTAAACTGATGATCTAAAATCAGGAAAATTCCGGGTCGGCCTGTGCTCCTTGGACTATTGCCAAGCTATTGTTTTATTTATGATAACCTGAGTAGTTCAATGTTATGGAAACCCTATTATGATGTAACTGGTTGCGTGATTGTGGTGAATTTGACTGATGGGAAAAGATTTGTAAGGGCTTGTTTGTGTGTTGGATTTTGGTTAGGAAGTATGTTACTTATTTTGTGGTTTATATAGTAAAATGGCTGAATGTGGTAAGATTAATTTGAAGTTTCTGTACGTTTTGGTAAAAAAAAAAAAAAAAAAATATTAACTGACTGGTGTGTAAATGAAGGTTTACTTAGTACCCATTATAAGTGTCCTGTTTGTACAACGGAGGTGCGTACGGTCAAACATAAAGAGGTTGATCTTTACAATATGGTAACTGGTAGTTTGGCGACATTTTGGAGGCGATAAAGGTTACTACCTGGGACTTTGGTAATAATGTGAGCAGTACTCAGTTCCGATTACGCATTATTTTGTGTGAGGGAAATGAGAGATGTGTATGTGTTATTTTGAAAAACGCGTAAGGAGTATGGTATTGTTCACTTTTTCCCAATTTCGCAGTGAATATTTGTCATGATTAAGCAGTTTTGTTTGATAAAATTTCTAGCATAAGTGTAATTCGGCTAGTAGATTGTTGGGAGAAGTGTTTAGTAGATAAAAAGAAAAGAAACATGTCTTTACTTCGTGAAGACAAAATGGCGGCGGGGGAAAAAAAATAGAGGGTTGCTGTAGGAGAGTTGGTTGCCAAATTTTCACCAAAAAATCGCCAAGTTACCATAATGTAAAGATCAACCCATAAAGATTGTTCAGATGGCTTTGGATGGGTTTGTTACAAGAAATGCAAGAAATGCCACCGACAATCCGTATATATTATAGTAAGGAGGATATTTTTTACTCGTATTTTTGTGTATTAATTTTATGACACTAGTTAGTACATAGATTTTACTTCAGATAATTTTACAAAGATTCTGGATGCTGTTAAGGAATTTTGTATGCCACAGACTAAAGACATGTAAATTTCTACATAAGATACGTGGATACTTCCTTTATGTAGTGCTTAGATGCCATAAGATGAATTTTCTTTTTTATGTTATTTCATTGTTTGATTTAAAATAAAGTTTATTGAGATTATTTACTTTTTGTTTGGCTCTACTGTAGAATTGGGTGCTCCTTTGACTTCTGAAGTGAAAATAGATCGATGTGTACATAGACAAAGAGGGTGCACAATGTCGAGTTTGTGCAATTCTCTGATTTTGTTTTTAAGTGAAAATAGGTTGATGTGTACATGGATACTGAGTTTGTGCAATTCTTCGACTTGTTATTTTGGCATTGTGTGGGAGTAGTGTTGTTTTGTTTCAATTTCATTATGTTTCAATTTTGTGGCCAAAATAATTTGCCGCAAAAAACAGCGCTACACAAAGCCAAAATAATAAGTCAAAGAATTGCACAAACTCGGTGTCCATGTACACCCAAAAATTGCTTTCCGTCAAGGGGCACCAGTAAAAATATTTTTACCAAATTCCAAACTTTGGAACCGCTGAAGTCTCTACAATTTCAAATCTTGGACTATTTAGTGTATTAACAAAAATGAAGTGATTAAAATATTTTATAAAACTACATATATTAAGGAATGATACTGACTTTCCAGTTTAACAGAATTTTGCACCGAGGTCTTGCAATACTGCTATTTCTGTTTAATACTACTGCAAAACTCAGCTCAAAATTTCATTAAATATATACTGTAGACATTAGATATGGGTTCTCACATTTTGACAGAATTAAAAAAAAAAAAAAAAAAAAAAAACTTTTTTAACCACGATTAATCAGAATAATTTTATTAACGTAAAAAATATATTGCTCAACTTATATATATTTCTACTCATTATTATTCTTAGCAACGACGACTTTTTAAATATATCAAGGATAAAGAATCAAGTGATAATACATCAAAGATTCACAATTCTTCTTTAGTAAATGCACAATTTCTTCACAATTATTCATACAATTCAAAACAAGTAAACACAATTCATCTTTTTCACTTGAATTTAGGACATTATCTCTTCTTGTTGATAAATTTTTCGTTCGCAGAAATCAACACTAATTGTAATGGCTTTTTGACATTTATGAGTCATAACCTTTGATCTTTCACTTAAGTAAGAAATTATTGTCATTTCATATATAGAGTGGTACTGACTTTCGGAAATGCTGTCTCCAATATTTAAATTTTTCTATCTTTATATCTATGTATTTCAGCAAGATAAACATTTTCCTTGTAAAAGATAACAGTTAGTAACTTTGCGGTATGGTAAGGAGAAAATATTCTAACAGGAGAAAAAAAAAAAAAAAAAACAGTGGGGAAAGAAAGCTAATTTAGAATAAAATTCAATTACTGTTAATAATTATTTTACAGACATATATTTCAATTTTTAAAAATTTCAGGAATACATCAATGTTTATATCCACAGCGTAGCATATGATTCGATAATTTGGGGTTGCATATGCATTAAAAAAATTAGAAATAGCATTGATTTTTTTATCTTTATTCAAGCAAACTTCTTCCTTTCAAAATTAAAAACATTAAAACTTACTCTTTCGTACATCAAGTGAAGATGAGGTTCATTTTTACTTCAAAATAAGAAAGCAGATGATTTTGTTTATACTGTAGTTTCTCTCTCCGAAGCTGAGAGAACGTTGCCAATCGTTTGCAATGTTTTTTAACATCTTGTACAAAGTAAATTAATATTTGATATAACATGTTTAACATATTATGTCAGTAAACTTAAAGCTATCGTAATTTTAAAAGTATTTTCTAGCAACTCGTTATAATTTTTTTAGGAAAAAGCTTGCTATGTATAATTTAGATTTTCATAGCAACCTTTCTTTATACGAATGGCAATATCGCGAAACGCGCATGGAATCGAAACTTTAAATCCGATGCCTTATTTGCATTTAAGATATATTGCTTATGATTATGGTTGAGGATACTATATTCTGACAGAACTAAAATTTCTCATGAAAAACATTGCTAAAAAAGCTTGTTGAATGAGGGCTTGTTATAGTCCTAATTCTGTATCAAATCTGAAGCAGTTATTTTATTTCACTGCTGTCTTGGTATAACATATCATATATTAAATTGACTCTACTGGCCAAATATTTTAAGTTAACTAATATATTTTGTTAATAAATATTCATAAATCTAATATAGCATTTAGGAGTGCGATGGATAATTCACATGATTCTTTGAAAAATGATAACATTTCAAACGAATTAGAAAGGTTTCCTTTAGTAAGTCACTTATATCGAATATTCTTTGTGTGTGTTACGATGTCTGTCGCAGAATTCGCTTACAAATATCTTTATGTAATAAAAGTATCGCATTCTACAGACTGAACTTATTTCAATGCTTTGTAGTAAACAAATTATGCGAAATTGTTGAAACAAAAGAACTGAATTTCGCGCAGCACATAGTTCTTTTTACAATAACTTAAACAAAATAATAACTGATATTTTATTATAATCTTGAAGCTACATTCGTTGTAGATACCTGGTCTAAAAAATGGTTATGGAAGTTAATCATTACTTTTCACCTAATTTGTCTTGATCATCATAATAAGTGATACGAGTTGAATTCTAGATCATCAATATTAATTAATGCAAATTGTGCAATAATTAGTTAGCAAGAATTATTTTCTTTAATGCAGAATTTTTATTATAATAGTAAGGATAAATATTTTATTGGTGTTATGCGCTAGTTATATATTTTAGCTGATTGTCTTAATTCTGATTTAGTGCATCTAATTACAAGCTGTTAAATTTTGTCTTAAATTAAAGCTTTTGCTTAGCAAAAGCAAGCAGCCTATCTTTCCCAGGTAATAATTTTATTTAATTATTTCATTTTATTTATTTATTAATTTTTGTTTTAGGGTAACTGAAGAGGGAAATTATTGAAATTGGCATTTATTAATTTAGAAGTCAAAATCCAAAAATCAGCATTATATTTTCAAATTTTTACAGGGCTAGTTTCGATGGTTTTACCGACCATCATCCTCATCTGCAAAAGCGCAAATGGCATTTATGTACCTAAGTATTTCAAGTGAACATGCAAATTATATATTAAAAGAATAGCCGAAAAGGTTAATCTTTGGATCATGGTAACTTGGCGATTTTTTGGCGAAAATTTGGCAACCAACCCTGCTACAGCAACCTGCTAGTTTTGTTTTGGACGTCATTTTGTTTTCACGAAGTAAAGGCATGTTTTTTTTTTACTCAACATTTTTTCCAACAATCTCCTAGCCGAATTACGCTTATACTAGAACTTTCGTGGAACAAAAATGCTTTATTATGACGAAGATTAGGCGCGAAATTGGGAGAAAGTGCAAAATCGCAAACTGCTTGCCTTGTTTTTAAGAATTGCACATACATGGTATCATCCATGTACACGTCGACCTATCTTCACTTAAAAAAACATACCACAATTGCACAAAAATGGCATTGTGCACACTCATGACTTTATCCATGTACACTACTAAAGTCCTAGCTAGTAACTTTTATCGCCTTACCAAAATGTCGCCAAACTACCTGTTACCATATTCCAAAGATTAGCCAAAGAAAATAATTTTAAAAAATAAGAAAGGGCTCAAGGAAGCTGAATAAGTACAAACAGTATTTGCTGTTATCAGTAAATGTAGAATAATATTACTTTTAATCTAGAGCCTTTCGCTGCATGATTAATAGCCAAGAAGGTTCTTTCTAATAGTCTGAGTTTTTTAAGTTTCATTTTGTAAAACTGATTTTTTTCCATGAAATATTGAAATTTGAATGGCAAAAGATTTACATTGATAAATTTGAGTTCATGAAAGTTTTTTTAAAAAATTTATTTAAATAATAAATTTTACCTAATGAGTAAGGGCAGTTGTTTCAAATGTAAAAGTTAAGAAGGAATGAGGACAATATCTTCAGTAGCATACTTTTATAGGGTAGCTTATTGAATGCATGATTTATGTAAATTCTCAAATAAAATGCACAAAAGCCATAATATTTAAACTGAAACCTTTGGAATTAATGATTCAGTTGCTAAAAATCTGTTTTCCAGGATTATTATTTCTTGTATTCAAGTAATATTGGTGTTGTTAGTTTAGTGCCATGTTTATTACTGTCAGTGTTCTTTATTTCCTCTCAAAATGGTTTCAAAATGCAAAGCTAAATCTAAAGACACGAGTCTGTAGTAATTTGCAACAGGAGTGAGTCTGCAGTAATTTGCATGTGTGAAAATAAGAAAATTGGTATTATTCCATTTTGAGGACCCTAAGAAATTGCCAAACTATTGTTGATGCCAGTGCTACCAAACATAATTGCGGCAACCCTAATACGAGAAAGGAAGTATAATAGTAAATAACTATCTAAGATTATTGCTTTAATTTAGATGAAAGGTTAATTTCATTTAATACTTTTTTATTATTATAATTTATATAAAAAGGCTAAACATAACTGAATGGAAGCATAAGAGTAATTAACTATTTCAGATCATTATTATAATTTATATAAAAAAAGGCCGAACATAACTGAATGGATTCTTGCATCAATATTTAGTTATCGCTAAAGCATAATTTCATCTCGTTGGTTGTTCAAAACATAATTTTCTATAATGAATGATGCCTTTTCTTTGAAAAAATTCTATTTCAGACTTTTTGTCTTCGTTAAATCCATAGTATATCAAAAATTGTTACCTATGGATTTAACCAAATTGTTAAATCCATAGCATATCAAAAAAGGATTTAAAATTAAAAAAGGATTTAAAAATTAAACTAGTATTTCAATGGCGTCTTAAGAAATATAGAACTATCTAAACTTACGCAATTTGAAATCAGCGCGTACGCTAGATTTGGTGCGGTGTTAAATGGGCGCGTTTGCTAGATTTGGTGCTTTTGCGCATACATTTTCTCTGCAATTTTTTACAGTCCTCAAAACGGAATAGTACCAGAAAATTATATCAGCAATAGTTCAGGTTATAAATAGATCTTTTTTTGCAACCAAAATTACAATCAACAATAAAGTTCACATTGTGGAAAACATTAAATGTGTATTAACATCAATCTACCTAAACATAACCAACACAAAAGCCTGGGCATAATTTCAGAGCTGGAGAAATTGTTATCCCACTGGATTGAGGATCTGGTGCTGTTGAGTTTTCTGATTATTCAGAAGAAAGTAGGTTTTTATATAAAGAATTACAAGGGAAAACTGGCACCATAGACCTGGAGATTGCATTTCAAGCAAGGGTTGGTTAGTTTTAATGACTAAACAATTGTACATATCTACAAAGCCAACAAGTCGCAGGTGAGGTTGGAAGTACAGTCACCACAAAATTTACTCTAGAATATTTGTGAGATACTAATGTCAAGATTATAACCCAGATGACCCCAGCTCCCATCAGTCTTCAACACCAAGATTACCTGAAGTTGCCAAAAAGCAGCATTTCTTTTTACAATAATCCACCTGTACTTGAATTTATCCACTATAGAGCCATATTAGCTATCACAGGACTTTTTTTTTAATTTGAAAAAGTGTTATTTCAGTTTTTTGTGTTTTATGTATTTTTATAATTTGTAGTCAAATATATGGTGCTGTATGATATTTCATATATATATATACAGTCAAAAGTCATTAATTCGGACACCCGTAATCCGGAATAATCTACAATCCGGACCTCAAAGCTACAAACTTTCTGCACATGCGTCGGGTTGACGCAACCTTTACGGCTGCGAATATGTGTATGCGTGTGCGCAAAATACGTTTACGAATGCGTGTTTAATGTATAACGGACGGTATAAGCTAAACTAAAATTATCTAATTCAGTTAATGTTGCAGCTTGCGTTGTTCCTTAATCTTTGAATTGGATTCGGCTTATTATTTTTTGCAGACTGTTAGAGCAATTTTATAAAAGTAAGCTTGAACTTTCGATTATGTCAAATAAAATTTCTGATATATATTTACTAATATGTAAAGGATCTACGAAGCGAAAGTATGTTTCGAAGTCCATTAAACAAAAAGTGGAATTGCTGCAAAAAATGGATAAAGGCATATCCTTTGTTTATCTAAACTTTAACGTTTGTGTATCTAAACTTTGTTTGTTGATCTGTCAGCACTATCCTTATCTTCAGGGCAGATGTTTTTATTTTATTTAGCTTATAATTCCTTACTAAATGTAGTATTTCATTTCGATGTACTCCATATTTGATATCATTGAAATCAAATCCCTGGTCATTATAATTCGCTTCTGATATCGAAGAAAGTGTCGGAGGTTATTGAAAATGAAAAAATTTCAAGTGACAAATTAGTCGGTATTCTCGACACAGCGGAACTTTGTTACTGAAGAAGAAATTATGTCTGTTTATAGAATTAAAGAGAATGTATTATCACATAAAAAACAAAGCAACTTAAACAACTTACATTGAAAGAAATGTTTAATAAAGTAAACAAATAAATATTAAGCTTTTTTTTTTGATAAATTTTGATACCCTTTAGATCATAATTGTTCTTTATTTCATAAATTATGGTTTCATATTTTTAATTTTATAATTTCTACATGCCATCTTACCAGATTTAAACTGATGATCTATAATCTGGAAAAATCGATAATCCGGAATCGCCAAAGTCCTGACGAGTCCTGTAAAATCTCTTTTTTTTAATATGTACATATTAAAAACCTTATAGAACCTTTATATCAAGATAATCTGTTTTTAATGGATTATGATTTGTAATATTTTTTAAATAAATGAGATAGTAACTTAAAAGTAATTTCTTTAATCTAGTTGGAGAAAGGTCCAAATTGTTCTTGCATTAAACATAATATATAAGTCGCATGTCTGAAGATCATAAAATTATCTCTTAAAAAATACCATTATTAAAAAAGTACATATTTAGTTTTCTAATTGCTATGCCAGTATGCTTCACTATAATGTTACAGGATGTCAAATTGCTCCTCAATAGATACTGAATATTTAAAATAATGAATAAAATAAAAAGCTGTAAACCTAAAAATATTGTTGAGCATTAACATTCTAAACAATGAAAACCGTCTATATATGTGTGTGTGAAAAAATGTTAAGTCTTTATATTTTCATGTACTTAAATACAGATCTTGAAATGTGTTCAGACAGTTAAAGTAACATGTATATTGGAAGAAAAAGAGTCAAGCTACAAATTGGTAGGATCATTTTGGAATTATATGTATATTTTTTTTAAATCTGAAATCTTTCAGATTTTATATTATGCCTAAAGAGGCTTTTTATAACATTTTGTGTGTTACTTTTATTTATTAAATATCATGTTCTTCTCTCTTAAAATTCAATTCAGCAGTAATATCACAGAATATTTAAAAACAGCAATTTCCAATAGACAGCCTCACATGCTAGAGATAAAAATGTTTTTCTGTGCACAATGTTGCCCTTTCTTGCTTTGAAATCATTGAGTTTTTGTTAATCGAACATTCATTTAAGTTTTACAAAGTATGAAATAGATAATAAAACAAATTTGAAATTCAAAATTCGGGGTTTCAAGTGACCATGTTCGGGTGGAGGATTATGTTATTCAAAATTTGTTGTCTCTAGTAACTGTTGTTTTTTCACATTGCGAGAAACATACATACCATTCATGCAGATTTTTCATTATTTAATTTCTTCAAATATAATACAGGGTGATAGTATTTGGTGGACGATTTGAAAAGTGATGCACCATTTATAGTGATTCGACACAAAAATGCCAAATCGAAAACAATAATCCTTCTGGGCAAATTTCCCTTTTGGACTAATACTATAAATACTTTTATAAATATAATACAGGGCTATAATATTTGGTGGCAACAATTTAAAAAGTGATATGCCATTCATAGTGAACGGCAAGACTAATAGCCGTACTTGGTTAACGCTTCTTTGGGATTGAAAAAAAAAAACTATCTCATTTAGTCCTTTGGGGAACTTCTGGAGTTCATGGCCAAACCCTTGACTGCTTGGCAATTGTGAGTTAGCCCTAGAGAGGACACATAAAAAAAAAAGCTAAGCATTTCTACTTCATTTTTTTTTTTGCGAACTCAAGTTTAAATAATGCAATGGTTCTTGATCTGTTTTGCCACATGCACCTCTTACCACTGCTAGATCCTTTCCCATCCTTTCTGAAGCTAAAAAAAGTGCATATGCATGCTTTTAGCTTTCTAACATGTTTTATAAATTAAGCAACAAAAAGTATAGTATGTTCATTATCAAAATTTGATTAAAAGTAGTTTTATATAATTGACACTAAATTCTTAGCAGCTAAATAAAATGCTGACTACATTTCTTCCTTCAAAAATACGAAAGTACCACCTGGTTGAGAACATCTGGATTAATGCATAATTATTTACACAACTCTGAAATCCATTAGTAAGCACTGACATTTTTAGTGTCTTGTGTGAAAAACATAGTCTGTTACCAGATGTGCAAAGTGGTTTTTTTTTTTTTTTGGCTATGTCTAAACTTATGCTAGACATGTTTAATCAAATTATTAAGAAATTAGTAAATATCGTTTGAACTTTTATTGTTGTTGTGATTTATCCTACCGATTAACAGTAACACTAGATCAGGTCTCTGAAATGAGGGCAAGCCCATGCAATTCATCAAGACAGGGGGTCAAGATAGCATCTGCTGTTGGCAAGAGCCTCGAGCACCGTATAGGTGATAGTACGACTTAGGAGTTTTGCCCTCAATTTTGATAGAGAGTGCTCTGGGGAAATGAGTCTGAGGGTCTCGCAGCCCTCTTTCCCTACCACCAACCTATCGAAAGGACTTTTGGCTCGTTGCATGTATAGAGTGCGCTTATGGCGTACAAACACTGTACATTTACAAACATCCATGCCTTCTCTGGGATTCGAACCCAGGCCTTTTGTTACAGCAGTTAGCATTGCTAATCAGCATCCCAGTCAGGTGGCATATGAACTTTTTTGTTGTATATATATCTGTAAGAAGATTTAGTATAAGCTATAGGTTTAGTTAAGTGTTTGTGTAGGTTAAGTGTCATAAGTGTTGAAATTTGTCATTTGTCATTTATCAAGTGCTTAGCATAAGTATATTTAGTGATTTAGCTTCCACTTTTTCTGTTTTCTCAATCAAAAGTCATTTTAGCTTTATTATGATTAAACTTTTACTTTGACTAAATCTTTAATCTTCTTTACTTTGACTAAATGTTTTAGAAGCTGAAATGGGTATTTGGACATCAACCAAGAGTTCCACCTGTAAATATATCAACTGAATCAGAGAGAAAGCTGTTTTTTGCGAGTGGATCTGTTGTAGTATGCTATGATTGGATTAAAAATATGCAGATTATCCTATTAGGCCATGTAAGTAATGCACTTCAAAACTTTATGTATATTTTTGCATTTATTTTGTGTGTTCTGATTATTGCTGCATATCCATAATTTTGAAATTTTGTTTGAAGTTGAGATAATTTGGAACTTATTTGTTGTAAGCAATATTGCAAAAATAGAGGACAGTCACTGTGTGGTATTGAGTTTACATTCTGTTTATTTTTTCTTAATTATGAAATGAATAATTAAAAATTTTTATATAATAAGTATTTAGAACTGGGGTAAATAGGATTAAAATTCACCAGTTTATTAAAAATTTTAAAAGTATCTTTTCAACTAGGAAAATTTTTATCAAAAAAAAGGGGGTAAGAGTATTTTTATTTCCTTGTACAAAGAAAAAAGGAAGTATTGTAATCGTGAAAAGTTTCAGGCAGCATATTTCAACAAAAATATCTGTTTTGACCACTATCGAATGCAATTTAATGATGTTTTTGCATGACATCTGCACATAAGGAGAGCATAAAGAGGACTCTTTTACTCCAAAAAAATTATAAAACTGCTTTAAAATGAATTCTGAAGCAAATTTTTCCTGGCGTCTGTACGTACGTACCTACCTCGCATAACTCAAAAATGAGTTGCCTCAGAATGTTGAAATTTTGTATATAGGACCGCTATAACATGTAGATGTGCACCTCGTATTTTGGTTTCAATTGACCGCACCAAACATATATATATATATATATATCCACTCTGTTACCCGGCTCAGTGATCTCTGTTTCTTTACTCTTATATGTTTGTAAATTGTGCATATTTTTGCTTTAAAAATGATTGTATATATTGTTCTTATCTTCTGGTTAAGGTTTTTATGCCTTTAGGACATCTGCAAGCAATATTTGTAGAATTATCAACAATTTAAAAGCTGTTTAAGTGCGATTAAGCATAATTTTTAAATAGCATGAACATGTTTGTTTACATTTGAAACAGCAGAATAGTAGATTTATTGCCAATCTAGAGAGACTAAGCTTCACAATAACAAAGATAACTAGATAGAAATAAGTGTTTATGATTTACTTCAAAATTTGTAATATAGATATTTTGAGTTGTTTTTATGTATTTTTGCCTTGCTGTGAAGTGAGAACTGAATTAATTGAATAAGAAATACTGAATCGTGTGTGAAGAAATGTTTCTTATTTGTTTATCTTTTATACATTGTTCTAGATTTATTATAGTATTTGAATAGAAAATGTGGCAACGATTAGATAATTCTTCAAATGATAAAAATTTTGTGCATTCTGAGTTATAATTTGAGTGTAAATAGTTTTTACTCTTGTGAAACGTGTGTCAATGTACTACAAATTGTGTTTTTTATCATTTTACTTCATGTCAATTATTGCTTATCAGAAAAATAATGCCTTATAATACATCTTGCAAGAGATGTCACCACCAAAGCTCCAGTCAACTAAAATGCTTTTTATCCCTACTAATAGATGGTGCCACATGAGCCCACATTTGTTCAAAGTGTACTCATTCTACGGATGGCGGCACAGGAGCCTCCATCGCTAGTAATCTCTGAGTTCTAGCACAGCATGTGCACAAGTACTTCCATATTATTGGATACAACTTATTTGATTCTTCACTCATTTAAAAATCAAGTATAATATATTGGTAAAGGCCGTTAATGGCCGATTGCCTCTTACTAAGTAATAAGACTTAGACATAGTTATAATATGAACGAAATATAATGCTGTTAAGTGAACCTAGTGCCAGGGGATCGCTATGGTAAAAAAATATAGTGAATTTTAGAGTGCATTTATTCTATTGTGGTTTATGCGCTATTGAAGTAGATTTAATTCAATCCAATAAGTTTAAATGAAATGCAAGAAAAAATGGGTATAATTTAGTATTCCACATAAGGAAGTCATGTGGTGCATACATCAGATTTTTAATATTAATTTTATGACTACATTATTTTTTGACAGACACGTGGCCTGCGGATCTTTGTGAATTTAATGATGTGGCCCTCTGGTGTGAAAGGTTGAAAACCACTACCTTAAGCAATGTTTCCACGGGGCATTCCTCCCTTTGCATGAAATGCCTAATGGCGAAACAGATAGTAAATAATCAAGGAAATGTTCTCAGCAGTGGCCCAGTGATTAAGACTAATGAATACTGGTAGTTTGACCTTGCCTGCATTCAAACCCAGGAGAACGGGCTAGCTTCATGGTTTCTTTTCATGGATTTCCCCGTGTGTAACATAAATACGAGCCAATTTCCTTTAAAAATGTTTCTCCACGAAAGCACCTCTCCTCTAAACAGATAGCACTCTTCTCTTTGCCATATTCATATAATCTAACCTAACCTAATTTAACCAGTATGCAATGACACGGAGGAATAATGAGAAACTTAGAAGATTCCCGTTCCCCCTAGAGCGGAAGAACGAGTGGTGGCAAGGACTAGAGGGTTAGAAGCACTCAGGATTGGATTGAATCCGAAAGTAAGCTCAACAGAAAGGCGATTTTCCTAGGAGGGGACGATTTTCTAATTTTGTAACTTTGGTACATATTTTTCCTTTATAAAAAAACAAAAAAAAAAAAAAAAAAAAAAAGCACATGAAGAATTTAGTATAAAATGGAGCTTAGATTTTTACCTCAAACCCTATCTATTTATTCCTCTATTTATTAAACAAATTAAAGTCTGTTAGAGAAACTTAAAGGATGATGGGTGAGGGAGGCAGTTTTAGTTGTTGGCCCACATCAGAAAAATCAAAGATCCGCCGCTGACTTAAAGGCAGAACTAAAATGCCATTAAGAACATACTTTTTAGGTAAAATAGTTTTGTCCTTAAATGCTTATGGTAAAAGTATAATACAAGTTAATAGGAACAATGTGGGTCTTCATATGAAGAACATGTTCTCTAAATTCAATTCATAATAATATTTTCGAACATTTATAGCCTAAAGGTAGTTTTAGGCTGGTTAAAAGTATGAAAAAATTTGTTCATCTGGAAATCTATGATTAGTAATAATAAATTTTATTTGGATGCAGGTTGCAGAAAAGAAATTCATAAGCTACATATGATCTATAGGCCATCAACTGGCTTTTCACTCGTTTAAATGATACCTCGCATAACTCAAAACTGAGTTGCCTCAGCATGTTGAAATTTTGTATATAGGACTGCTATAACATGTAGATGTGCACCTCGTATTTTGGTTTCAATTGACCGCACCAAACATATATATTTATATATATCCACTCTGTTACCTGGCTCAGTGATCTCCGTTTCTTTACTCTTATATGTTTGTAAATTGTGCATATTTTTGCTTTAAAAATGATTGTATATATTGTTCTTATCTTCTGGTTAAGGTTTTTATACCTTTAGGAAATCTGCAAGCAATATTTGTAGAATTATCAACAATTTAAAAGCTGTTTAAGTGTGATTAAGCATAATTTTTAAATAGCATGAACATGTTTGTTTACATTTGAAACAGCAGAATAGTAGATTTATTGCCAATCTAGAGAGACTAAGCTTCACAATAACAAAGATAACTAGATAGAAATAAGTGTTTATGATTTACTTCAAAATTTGTAATATAGATATTTTGAGTTGTTTTTATGTATTTTTGCCTTGCTGTGAAGTGAGAACTGAATTAATTGAATAAGAAATGCTGAATGGTGTGTGAAGAAATGTTTCTTATTTGTTTATCTTTTATACATCATTCTAGATTTATTGTAGTATTTGAATAGAACATGTGGCAACGATTAGATAATTCTTCAATTGATATAAATTTTGTGCATTCTGAGCAGTGCATGCACCCAATGAACCGACTAGAAACCCTACTACATTATACAGCTCTCCTGATGTCCTGGGCATATTAATTACCATCAATATACATCTAATACCTTTTCTGTATATTAATAATGACCTCTCCTCAGATTACCTGCCAGTACATTTCACCTTATACGGTCTCAGACATATTCTACTACCACTAAAACACAAGATAAAATATTATCATTTCACTAAATTTATTGAAGAAAATACTACCACAAACCCTCCACTCAAAAATAGAGAAGATATTAATAGTCCCATTCATAACCTCAATTGACATATTCGCTTAGCAATTAACAACTCCAAGACTGCAATCACAGGTGACAACTACACTCTTCCTGCCCATATCCGGAGAAAAATAAATTAAAAGAACAGATTAAGACAAGTTTTTCAAAGAACTCAAGATCCAAGAGATAAATATGCCTATAATGCACCATATCGAGACTTAAAAACTGTAATTGGAGAATTTTGCAACAAAAACTGGAAAAATTTGTCATGAATGTATCTCATACCGACCAATCACTTTGGAAATTAGCTAAAGCACTTTAATATCACAACCAAAAATTGGCCCCTTAAAAAAGGACAATGCATTCATCACTAAAAATGAAGATATTTCTAAAGCATTTGCAGTATGAAAACCATTTCAAAGAAAATCACCCCCCTCAACTTTCCACTACAATCAATTGAAGATTCAATACCTCGACAAGTCACTAACTTCATCCTTTCTCATCATCTGGTTGCAAACAATTCCACCTCACCCAAAGAAATTTCCAATATTAGTCTCAAATTGAATCGCAGAATCTCTACTGATTACGATGAAATAACCAATATATCTCTGAAAAATCTTCCCAGGAAAGAAATTGTCTTACTCTCTAACATCATCAATGCTTGTCTGTGTCTGCATTTTTTGTGAAAAGTGGAAACATACTATAATTACTGTATTAAAAAAATCTGATGTTTACATCACATGACTTCCTTGTACGGAATATTAAATTATATGCATTTTTTCATGCATTTCATTTAAACTTATTGGATTGAATTAAATCTACTTCGCCGACAGCGCATAAACCACAATAGAATAAATGCATTCTTTAAAATTCACTCTAGTATTTGTTTACCATAGCGACACTCTGGCATTAGATTCACTTAACAGTATTAATAATTATATAACAGTTAACTTATATAATAAATATATAACGGAAACTAAGTTAACTGTTATATAATCCAATAATTATATAACAGTTAACGTATATATTTCGTTCATATTATAACTCATAATGCACAAAATTTATATCATTTAAAGAATAGAATTATCTAATCGTTGCCACATGTTCTATTCAAATACTGTAATAAAGCTAGAATGATGTATAAAAGAAATTAAGCAAACAAAACAAAAAAGAAACAGTTTTTTACAGACGATTGAGTATTTCTCATTTAATTAATTCAGTTCTCACTTCACGAGAAGGCAAATATACACAAAAACTCAAAATATCTATATTCAAAATTACGAAGTAAATCCTAAACACTTATTTCCTCAAAAAAATTTCAGGAAAAATTCAGCATGACTTAATTGGCAATAATAAATGAATGCGTTATCTTTGTTGTTGCGAAGCTAAGTTTCTCTAGATTGGCAACAAATCCACTAGTCTCCTGTTTCAAATGTAAACATCAATGGTCGCCATAAAAAAAAGGCTTAGCGGCACTTAGAAAACTTTAAAATTGTTGATAATTCTAAAAATATTGCGTACGGATTTACTAAAGGCATAAAAACCTTAACCGGAAGATAAAAACAACATTAATACAATCATTTTTAAAGCAAAAAATGTACAATTTACAAACATATAAGAGCAAAGAAACTGAGATCACTGAGACGGGTAACAGAGTGGATATATATATAAATATATTTATATACGTTTGGTGTGACTGATTGCAACCAAAATACGAGGTGTACATCTACATGTTATAGCAGTCCTATATACAAAATTTCAACGTTCTGAGACAACTCGTTTTTGAGTTATGCGAGATACGTACAGACGCCACGAAAAATTCTCTTCAGAATTAATTTTAAAGCAGTTTTATAATTTTTTTTGAAGGAAAAGAGTATTTTATTCTGTCCTTATGTACAGATATCACGCAAAAACATCGTTAAATTGCATTCGATAACGGTCAAAATGGATATTTTCTTTGAAATATGCAATATAATTAAAGACCATTAGTTTGGCTTTCATGCCGGGTTCTCTACTACCCATCAAATTACACGACTAGTTGAGTTCATCGGAGAATATTTTAATAAAAAAAGAATCAGTGGCGAGACTGTTGATGTAGAGAAAGCGTTTGATAAGGTATGGCACAATGCCCTCCTTATTAAACTCATTAACTACAAATGTCCTCCTGAAATCATTATAATAATCACAGATTTTCTCAAAAATAGGACATTCCAAACTCGGATCAATAACTTTCTTTCATCAGCAAGAAAAATTAGTGTCGGCATACCGCAAGGGGGAATTCTTTCGCCCGGTCTTTTCAATGCATTTATTAATGATTTACCTACAATAGACTGCCCCCTTACAACTTGTTATGTGGATGGCACCGCCTTATTATGTAAATCAATGAATCCATACATCGCCCTCATCAAACTTCAAAAATCTACAGGAAAATAATTGAGTGGTTCAACAAATGGAAAATTAAAATTAATATTAAAAAATCTGCTGTTACCCTATTCAGTAAGAAAACACATCAAGGAAATTTTGAAGATATAAAAACAAATAATGAAATCATTCTAAAAGTTAACCAAGTAAAATATCTTGAAATTTATCTGGATAAAAGCCTCACCTTCAAATTCATACTGATTACGTTAAAGAAAAAGCGGAAAAAGCCTTTATGGCACTCTATCCTATCTTAGGAAGAAACTCGCAACTTCAACCAGCAACAAAAAAGGCTCATTTACCTACGATCAATAAGATTAGTAGTTCTTTACACAGCACCTGCCTGGGCAGCCACTGCAAACGCTCACGGATCAAAACTACAAAGTCAGCAAAATATTCACCTCTGAATAATGTCTAACTCTCCTTGGTTCGTATGCAATACAGTCATCAGAAATAGCTTCAAAATTAATATGATCAACGAAGAGATTTAAAAGATCTCCAAAAATTTCCACCTCCAATGTGACAACCATAACTATCAAGTCATTCGCTATCTTGGATCTTACAATCTCAGCATCTTACAATCATTCAAAATACCAAGAACTGTTTTCTATAATAACAATTGGAAATAAACAAATTATCTTGTAAATAGTGTATGTGGTAAAGCAGACTAAAAGACTACATTCCCTGCACAAGCGGGGTATGGATTTGTAATGTATATTTATTCAAGATTTATTATTTAGTTTCATTTAATCCAGACCAATTTTATTTTACTAGTATTTAAACATTGCATTGAATCATATTTCATGTGACTTACGTGACAATGACAAATTTTGCGATTGCTTATTATAGTCAATTTTTCTATTACTTGTCTTAACAAAAAATGCTTATTTAAGAACCTTGTATATAATTTTTCATCTGCGTACAACTATGCCTCATCATCATCTCATAAAAAATTTTCATTGCTATACCATGCCTATTGCTTCATCTAATAATTGCTATTTTCAACCACTGCATCTGCCACCAGATGTTGACACAATAGTCTACAAACTTCCCAGCTACTTCTTACTCGACAACTAGACGGCACCACATTTGCATCTTCACTAAGGAAGAACACTATTTTCAGAACTAAGATCCACTAAAACTTACCCAGTAGGGTTAAAATTTGAGTAAAGGCCTTTGGGCCAAAGACTTGTAACTACCTTAATTCACTGCTAATTCACCACCCCAAGATGAAAGATTTCATCTCAGGGGCAAAGTGCTACCTTCTTCTTAGCAATTCACATATCGTCTAAGTAACACCTTCTGAGATTAATTTACTTCCAGGATGCCTTACAGAAAGACAACTGGCAAAAAGCCGGCAACTCCATGCAGGCTACGAACCTAGCGCCAGAGTGTCGCTATAGTAAACAAATATAGTGCATTTATTCTATTGTGATTTATGCGCTATCGATGAAGTAGATTTAATTCAATCCAATAAGTTTAAATGGAAAAAAAAAAAAAAAAAAAAAGCATTTAATTTAATATTCCGTACAAGGAAGTACACATCAGATTTTTTAAATTTACTTGCACTCTATATGCAAATTTTAAGGTACACTTGTTGCAGTCTGACGATTTTTTACGGATGAAAAGATAAAAGTTTCTTATCAGATGCAAGTTGGCAATTTTCACAGTATTTTTTTAAATGATTGCTGAACTATCGATATTTATTGTAAAAGCACTTCAATTTAAAATACAAGCTAATTATTGAATAAAGATTATACAGTACATTAAAAAATAAAACACTTGCATTTTTCTTGCAATCTTTCTGTAATTTTTTGCACTGTTTTTCTCATGTACATATCAATCTGTTTTCACTTAAAAAACTTCAGAGCATTGCACAAACTCAGTATTGTGCACTGTCATTCTACCAAACTCATCTTATCGTCATTCTTTTTAGCAATTTTGTGGCAAAATGCTATTTCCTGTGGGAATGTTACCCCACTGTCTTGTACTGCTGGCAAATTCCCCAAGCACATTAAAATTGAATTTAAGGCAAAAAATATCATGGTGGGCACACTGCTTCCAGTTAAAATAAGAGGACTTAACAAAATAATATAAATTGACAAAAACATTTTATGAAGCATGAAAATAAAAGAATCGAATGCTGACTGTTTACTAAAAAGGCATCAGTTCCTTTAGAATTCCACAGGAATGATTGCTGTAACTTTAGTGGAATCTCCACCAATATTCATTGTTCTATTAAGGTATTCAACTTCTGTGGTTAATTGAATAATGTGCAAGTGTGTCTTTTTTCCTCTTAATTAATTTAAACCTTTTCATTTAAAACTTGCTTCAAACAATATTTATTTCAAATTATGATATTTCAAATTTTTGTGTATGTAGAGTAATATTAAATTCAGTTTCAAAAGAAATTGAATTTAAATTCATTCAATATGCTAACTTGCTAAATTAAAAAAAAAACTTTTTATTTTAACAAGGTGCAAATTTCATGCAAAATACTGTAAAATTTAATTCTGTATCCCTGGTATATGTATTTTTTTATTTAAATCTTTAGTTTAAATTACAGTTACTGAAACATCATTTTAATATCTTTGAGGCAGAAATATTTAAATGTGTGCATTATAGTCTAGGTTTCTGTTTGTCTGTTTTAATCATATTTTTTCTGACCAGTAAATATTTAACCCTATGAGAACGGGATGGCCATTATAGTGGCCATAAAATCCCTTGTTTGAAAGGACGGGGTTGTCCACTTTAGTGCCATGTCTTTTTTCTCCATTTTCCAGGCTGAAAGAGTTGTGTGAAATGCCAAATTTGACGTCCCTGTAGTTTTAACCTCTTATCTCTTTCAAAGGTCTTTGTGTTAAAGATCCCATTTTCCCCCTTTTCGTTCTTGTAACTACATAGCTACATACTTCACAATAACTGCATTTGTAAATTGTAAACAGAGCTTTGCATTGCTTTAGAATATTGCATTTTCTGGGAATTGTTTTGATTTTTTTCCTTGCTATATACTGAAAAGAAAAAGATGGCTGACTGAAGGAGAAATACGAAAACTTCTTCAAGAGCTTGATGATGAAATATATACACATACATATATCTATATATTTATATAACATATGCATAAATCCACACACAAACATATATATAAATGCATATGTTTGCCTGTGTGTGTGTACGTGTACGTTTGTGTATATACTTTATTTCCATTTAAGGGTATGCATGCTTTCCACTTTATGGTATGTATCTGCACTTATACCATGTTATATACAGGTATAAGTGCAGACATACATACTACAGTACAAAATCCGTAATCCAGACTCGTCGGGACTTTGGCGATTCCGGATTATAGATCATCAATTTAAATCTGGTAAGATGGTATGCAGAAATGATACAATTAAAATATGAAATAAAGAACAATTATGATCTAAAGGGTATCAAAATTTACAAAAAAAAAGCTTAATATTTATTTGTTTACTTTAGTAAACATTTCTTTCAATGTAAGTTGTTTAAGATGCTTCCACAAAAAATTCAATCCAATGCCATACTTCTTGCATAATTTTGAGATGGATAAGCCTTTATCCATTTTTTGCAGTAATTCCACTTTTTGTTTAATGGACATCGAAACATGCTTTCCTTTTGTAGATTCTTTGGCAGCTCCAGAATTGGAAACCCTTTTTGACATAATCGAAAGTTCAAGCTTAATTTTTATAAAATTGTTCTAACAGTCTGCTAAAAAATAATATGGCGGATCCAGTTAAAAGATTAAGGAACAGAGGTCCCGGGTATCACCCGTGACCGCAATGCGCATTCGAAAAATCAGTGCTCAATGTGTCCTGCAATTCGCACCAAGTCTCGCAGCTGGCTGTGTTCTTCATTGACCCGTGAGCCGAGTGATCCACTGCTCAAAGTTGTCATGGTAATCTGCAACATTAACTGAAATGCCTTAGATAATTTTAGCCTAGCTTATACTGTCTGTTATACATTATATGTGCATGCGTAAACACATTATGCACATGCTTAAATGCATATACATGCGCATAAAGTTTGTAGCTTTGAGGTCCGGATTATAGACGTCCGGATTACAGACTTTGTACTGTACATGGAAATGCAGGTATACATTTCCATAAGCAAATATAAATTCCCACATACTTGTATACAGGTACAAGCAGTTTTTCCTTACATTCTTATCAGTTCATTCTTAACAGTTCTGTCTGTCTGTATTTCCATATATATGTGTTTATGCTGAAGTTTATGCTTCACAGTAAACTTCCTTCTCACAAGGAAGTTTACTGTACTGTTGTTCAAACAAATCACTAGACCATAAATATAAATTTGTGTCAAAGAAACAAAAATATTTTTAAAGTTTCAGTCTGAAACCTGGAAATTAGAAATACACTACAACTAGTCAATCAGTTTGAAAGCTTTTGCTTTTGTAGAAGAGAGGAATTTCTTCATCGTGTTTTTCCCTGGGGCTCATCTCTAGCCATTAAATTTCAGATGTATTGATGGCACATTTTAAAAGGTACCTCCGAATCAGTTTCTCGATTTCAGGGTCACATAATTATGAAATAAGATATTCAGAATGGATTAGAGTAGCATTTGTGAAATGTCACTTCCATTGAGCTCTGAGAACACAAACAAGATCTAAAAGCTCTCAAATAAATCATTGTAAAACAACACATGTTCCCATCTGAATTTCTGAACCCTGACCTTTTAACTGATTAAATGCATTTGTCATTCATTTGACACATATCTCAGCAACTACGCTCAAGGACAAATTCCTGGGAGCATATCTTGGCCACTCAGCTATGAAATAATTTTGATAATACAACATAATGACTGAGGTGTTAATGAAATCAACGAATAGCTGCCAAATTTTTTATAGGAAAGGGAAAAGCAGTTAATTCAACTGTGTCAGTGTAGAATTTGCTTGACCTGACAATGAAGTTTTTTTGAGTAACTGCAAGTAAAGATACTCACTATTAATTATATCATAGAATTTAAATTCCACCATATAAAATATGCCTTCATAGTTGATGTCGAAGCTGCTACAAAGATAGTCTGGAGTTGAAATGAACTGCTTTAGACAACATAGGAAATAGAAAAATTCACATGCAACTACGATTTTAAACAGGAGAGATTTTTGCTGATCGGGCACCTGAAATTATCTAGAAATTTCTCTTAATGAACTAAATTATGTAGCATAATAAAATATAAAATAATATAATACAGTATTGAAGACAACAAATAATTATTGCGTAATTTTTGTCCCGCAGTTTTCAGACATTATGCATCACAAACAATTTTCTCTTCAAGTTGAAAATTACCTTAATTTAGATACCCGAGTGAATACTTTCTTTTAGTGAGGCCAGGAATTTAGTATAAAAAGACAAATGGAATTTACGTTTTGAATTATGGGTTGGCATACTAAATAATTTGACATTTTTAATGACTTAAATTCATTCTATTATTAATACCTGATCTATATCACTTACTATTTTTCAACAGGGTTCGTAGCGGTCCTTATAAGTGCTTATAAGTCCTTATATTTGAAAATATAAAGGCCCTTGTAGGTGCTTACTTTTTCTTTAAAGCCCTTATTTTTTTGTTTTTAGTGCTTATTTTTTGCTTTTAGTGTTTTTTTTTTTTTTTTTTTTTTAAATGAACATGCAATTTTTTCCCTTACCAAAGCCGAAAGTAAATAAACAAATTTCTTCCTAATATGGAATGTCAGATGGTGAATCATACTCCCGGAAATAGCTTTTTCCCCTTTCTCTGCATTAACATAACCTTTGGTGTGCGCGGAGAGTACAGACAGGTGCCCGTCGTTCCGTTGGTCAAAGAATTGGGAAAGCAGTAGAAAATTTCGGTAGATTCGGCATTCTTTTCCTCCCACCCAAATACTATACATGTTTGGTTTGAATTTCTATCAAGATCTTAATAATTTGCATTCTCGTTCCGCTTGGTCTGTTCATATTCGTGTTTATTATGATCATTATGCTTATATTATGAGCATATGTATGAATGTTTATAATAACATAGTTGCAGTAACTGCTGAAGTATAGTAAACTTCCAAAAATGGTTGTGTTTTGACACAGATTAGCTTTCTAAGAAATAATATTCGGAATGGCTTAAATAAAGGGAAAGTAATCGAATAGTCAAAATAATTTCATTTTTTTGGCCAATACATTATACAGTACGAAGATTGGGAGGTTCTCCCCTTTCTCCGCAAAATCTCAAATATTGAAACTGTTACAGTTCGCTGCATTTTTTTTTTTTTTTTTTTTTTTTTTTTTTTTTTTTGTCCCTTTCCAATCTGGATTGAATAGGACTAAAAGTTTTGCGGTCAACCAACCCAAGCGAAGAATGATTCTATTCCGGAAATTTAACTCAGTCTGTTGAAAATTAGAATGAAAAACACCCCAGATTGGTAAGTCTCTTTCTTTAGTTCTTTATTCTTCCAATACCGACAGCCAGTGGCGTAACTAGAACTCTTGGGCCCCTATGCAAAAAATTTTCCTGGGCCCCTTTCCCAATAAATTTAATGTGCTTAAAAATAAATAAAATAAAAAACCTGCGAAAAGTTTAAAAAAAAAATCAAGTATTCCAGAAGCCAATGTTTTCATGATGATTTTTATCACATCTAGATTAATTGTTAAAAAATAAAAGCACGTTCTTAGAAAACCAGTTGAAAGGTACATAACATGAAGAAAGAATAAAAAGGAAAATAATTTCCCTTGACCAACTGGTGAAATGAAAATTTGCTTTAGTCTGGGTATTTGACGTCAGATGATTTTAATCCAGTTACTTAAGACTTTTTGTGTGAGTGCGAGAGACAGATTTTTCTCTCCTTTCACTGAGATGCATACTGATAATAAATGAATAAATCTATATAAAAAAAAAAGGAACATGTCAACGTATAGCATTAAGAAAAGGAAGAAGGCCTAGATTTGCGGAGATTTTTATATAAAATCCAAGTTTTACATACTAATGTTTTAAAATTTTATATAAAATCTGCGCCTATCTAAGTTTTTTCGCTTAAGTTAGCAAACTTAAAAATAATTAGTTATATTATAAACTGACAGACAAGATAATTGAAAAACGTACAGAAAAGCTATTACATTAATGTATAGTACTCTGTGATTTACTCAGCTTACGAAAATGATTTATGCAATAATATACAAGTAATAAATAAGAACTTTTATAATGTAAATGATACATTTGTTAAATATAAAACATATTTATCATAAACTTCATAAAGAAAACTATTTGAACATACAATTTTTGTAGAAAATATGTATGGTATAGTTTTTTTCTGTCTTTTCAAAAAACCTTTGGGTACACTAAACTACTTGAATACATGGTTTTTATAAAAAATGCTAAAGTTTTTTACTGTTTCCTTTTAATTTTCCTCAGTCCGTACTGCTCTTCTTCTCTAATTTTTTCCTCCCTCAATAAGTGTAATGATAACATTGGTGGCCAAAATTCATCATAAAGAAAAAAATCCTTCTTTTAAAATTTGCGTCTCTTAACCTTCATTTCCGAAAAATGATTTATCAATACTTGGACGTCCGTTTTCTCAGCCATCTCAGCTTCAACGCTCAATAGTGAAAGGTTTGACAACCGATTTTGTGTCATGCTGTTTCTTATATATGTTTCTTAAATATGTTTTTATTAGTTTCAGTAGTGAAAATGACCTCTCACTCGTGGCTGTGGTTACAGGTAATGATAAATACAATATAAGTGAATTGCACACTCCCGAATAACTGCTTGTCATGCCATAATATTTTACCATTGCTAATTTAGCTAAATCCTTAAAGGATTTCAAATTTTGGATTTCTGTTCTAAAAGTATTTATAACTAATAAAAATTGTACTTCCAGTGCAAGTCTTCTTTATATGTTTTCTGTATTTTTGGAACATTATTAATAATTACATATTTGTTAATAATGTTTTAGGTTCTTTATTTTTCAAATTTAGTTTCTGCACCCCATTTATTTGCAATAAACTCAGCTTCTTTCATAATGTCTTCAAACTTGTTTCTCATACCTTGCATATTAACAGAAATAATTTTTAGATATTGATGAACTCCATTCAAGTCGACTGATTTTTGATTGTCGAGCCGATTGATTGGTTGATCGATCCTGCACTCTAACGCAGGACGTGTTTAAAAAATTTTGTTTTTAATTTTGGCCTGTTATGATGTTTCTTAATGTATGGAAACATAAGATTATATTTATATTTCATATTTATCATAAAAATATTTCGTGTTAATACGTTATTAATATTAGTAGACATTTGCATTGTTAATGGTGATAATTTTGGATTTTTCAGATAAATGGATTAAAAGTTTAGCTGAATTGAATTTTTAGCAAGTTTTAAATTATAAGAATTTAGTTTATGATTAATTTAGATATTACAAATCAATAACTTACCTTTAAAATGAGAATTATATTTGAGATCACTTTGAAATTTAATTTTAAAGAAAAACTTCTGTTTGTTCTCGCCATAGACTAGAGAAATGGCATTAGAATAAGAGCAAGTTTAAGTTCAGTTTACTGTTTTGAGTCATCAGCCAATTTACAAGTATACTTGAGGGGTAGCGTTTCACACTTCAGTGTAGCTGTTTAACGAAGAAAGGGACCCCGCCTCCACTATAAATTTCCAGTGTCTCCCCAAGTTGCGTCACAGTAAAACTTTCATCCAAGACTCTACTGTAAAGATGTCCATTGTCCATTTCCCTTTTACGATGCTGAAACATCTGTTTTTTCCTTTTCCCCTTCAGTCAAATTGTACTATTATTATTGTCATATTCCAGTGATACGTAGTACATCACCTGCAATATCTTTCTACATTTCCTTTGTACTATAAATGCATTTCAGTTAATGTATAGTTATTAAATATTTAACAGTAAAAATTATGGATATTCGAATATTTTTAGGAAATTCTTCACAAGTTTACGATGAAATCATAAACAGGTAGAAACAAATTTTATTGATATGTATCCAAAGAGCTTTGAAAATGACTGTGTAATACGAAATGGAATCTAAATTTAAATACCCACTGTAGCAAAATATGATGATTCCCTTCCAAGTTTCAAGGTCCCAGGAATGTTTAATAATTTAGAGTTAAGCTTATTGATACTAACGTATATTTGAAGATGAGTACTCACACTCTGTCGCGTGGATTCTAAAAGTAGTACATATTTGTTTAGGAAACGAGTAGAAAGTTTCTTCCTAATTAGTAAAAATAAAATTGTATGAAACAAGTTTTGCGTACTTCGTAGAGAAATGGGCAAAATATCATTTATGAAAATAGGCTTGTTGTACTCCAGGTGGATTAAAAAGCAAAAATCAGTTAGGAAAAGCGGATATATTTTAGAAGCATTAATATTTATGATTATTGTTATGTTTTATTTGCATCTTAGAAAGCTATTTATGTCTCAGAAATTAATGACCTCAGATTTCCAGTCTTTACATTGCTTATAAATTAAGCAGTCAATTTTTTTTATCTTAATCATTAATTTATTAATGACAAAAATATAAAAAATAAATATAATGTATGGGAACATATATTAACGGAAGCTATTTATGTCTTAGAAAAGTTATGCAGTGATGCCGAAATGAAAGAGAATAATGTACAAAGGGATTTTATGAGTGAAAATCGCATCATTTACTATTAAAACGTGTTAATTAAATTTTTTAATTTGCAAAAATTATTGAAATATTACAATAACGGGGAAGCATTCATTTCTGAAATATTCCATTCGTTTGTGTAGGGAAAATAGCAATGTAATTTGCGTTCTTTCAGATGTTGAAATGCAACTTAAAACTATTAGGGTAATGCTGCCATTGATATGTTTAATATTTTCAGTAATTAATTTATCGAAATTTACGAAGAAGTATATACTTTTAGTTGTGTGATGCCATTTTTATTTTCATTATTATCTTATTATTGATGATTTCACGTACTGAATGCTGTGGAAAGTAAATTAAAAGCAAAAGTAAAGTAAATTGTAAAATTTTATTTCAAATAACGATTAGAAAGTACTCCATGAATGCGTTCTTCCCCTTAGGCAAATAGTCCTCGAATGCTTTATTATTATATAATAATTCAATCCAATTCCTTTAAATAACGGACAAATTATTGCGCATTACTCAATTATACGTTTAAATGTTTCACGTTGTTAAAAAAATTGTAATTTATTATATTTTTTCAAATGAAGAGAGAGTAATATATTACTTTATAAACAAATTTAATGTCTTCAGAATTATCTTTTACAGATAAGTGTGAGTTTTTGGTAGATGGGTAATTTACAAGTTAAGAAACACTACAGCTCTTCTCTTTTCTAAAGAAAGTCAAGTAAATCCTCAAACGAGTTCTGTGCTTTCAGATTTAATTCTCGATTAGGAATTTGAATAATTCCTAACCTGCATTTTATCTGCAATGTGCGAATATTTTGAAAATTTTGATATGAAAAATTGGATAAATATTTATTTACTCATTATTTCAAGTAAAAATATTTATCCATTCCCATTTCCTACCCCCATGAGTGAAAAAGTAAGGAATTTCGATAAATTTAATGAATAATATTTCATTAAACATACGCCGGAAATTAACTGAAATATTTGGCCGCTTAATGTTTGAGCATCTGTGTGTTTGTAGCCTGTCGTAAAACTCGCCCCCTTTATTTCGGACCTTGAATTCATTCAAAGATCCCTAAGCCAAAGGGAAATCTCTCCTTTCCAAATGTGGTGTCATAAATTCTTAGCGTTTCCTTAGAACGGCATTTCGACATGGGGGTGGGGCAAAGTCCTTTCATGCCTCAACTGCTCAACTTATTTTAATGATTTTGTGTCCTTAAGAAAGAAAAGCATGTATTCTGGAGTTATCAATTGATACTTACGAATGATTCCCCCCTCCAGCTTATTAATGTAAAAAACAGAGGAAAAAAATCTATCCGACTTTAACTTTGCCATTTTGTAATGTCAGTCGTGCTTCTAAATCCAAAATGTTTCTGTCTCTTACCTTGCCCCTTGGTACGACTGCACAGGTTGCATGTACCATCGTTTTTTACATTATGAGAACTATGCATTCAAACATGCAGATTCTTCCTTATTTAATATCTTTAGAAATAATACAGGGTGCGGTTATTTGGTGGCAACAATTAAAAAAGTTATACGCCGTTGATAGTGAAACAATGAAATACATGTTGTATTAAATTCTAAGAATCATTCCCATTAATAAATTCAATTTCAAATTGAATATTAGGACTGATTTTTGACTTGCATTTAATGGAAAAGCTAGTAAGAGATTCAATATATGAACAAAATTAAATGCTACCGGAATGACATATTATGAAAATTACGAACTGCACATAATATACCACGATTTCTCTTAACTTGCAAAGTTCCTTCCAAAATACCAGAATCCTGCCTAGTTACTTCTTTGATTTATACTTAGAAAATATGTCTACTGATTATTCGATCATAATGCGAATTATACAGAAACAAATTAATATATAAAATAAGTACTTTATAATAAATAATTACAATTAATTTCCACTTCCACCGCTTTTTGATTTGGGATTGCAAAAGGAGAAACCTTTCCTTTAGGGGGTCGGCTTTAATAACTTTCAGTTTTGAGACTAAGGAATACAAAGAAACTTTTCCTATTTTCTTCTCACTGCTGTCCCTAAACTGGGGTAGGTCATGAAGTTATTATTTCATAGACGAATGCTGGAATTTTAACTTTTGCAAACACTTGAATTTAGCTATTTCAAGTGCTTCCAAGGGCCTCCTATCTGCGTCATTCAGAGAATTGCGTTACTGCACCATATAGGTAGGGGTCCTTAAGAACTTTAAAAAAAAACGAATTCGATTATCTACATATACTTAAATATTCTAAAGTTAAAAGTAAATTGGAGTCAAATCAAGGCTATTCCTCAACTATATTAACAATCGTGTAAAAGGGGTTTAACACAAAATCAAAACATATCAAAATTAAAATAAGAATTTATAGTAGTACAAATTCTAAAAATAAAAATGAAAAGCAAAAGGAAAAAAAGTACAAGATAAAAAATATAAAAATAATAATTAATCTTCTTTTATTGAAATTCTAATTCCGAACTCATCAAGGGAAAATTAATTAAAGCTTCTTTATATATGTAATGGAATCCGTCTTTTAAGTTTATACATGTAAATGTAGTTCAGCAGGACATTTAAGGGCCCCCTAAGCCTTCAGGCCCCTATGCGATGGCATTCCTTGCATACCCTTATTTACGCCACTGCCGACAGCTGTTGAATCCGATTGCATAATATCATGTAGGGAAGAATTACAGCGCACGTACTGTGCAATAACGTTTGCGATATTTTGCAGGGATAATTAATTTTGATGTTCGATCCGAGATTTGTTTAGGAACACTTAAAAGAGTTTTACTGTGCTTGCAAAGCAGAATATTTTTCTGTTCCATTGGTTTGTTTTTATATGATGCACATATCGAAATGTCAAAAGCATTTATTTAGCAGAAAAATCTAAAGAACGGCTACAGTCTATCCCCCGCCCTCCGCTCCTCTTTTTCAAGTTACGTTGGACTGTCCGAATATTCGCCAATTTTCAAGTATGCGGGTAGTTAAGCTTTTACTGTTAAAGGATGACTGCATGAAGCAAATTTCTGTCTTCTGATTTCAGAAATGTTCCTCTTTTTTACTTAAATTTCTTTGCTTGCAATATCTGTTAAAGAAAAACTGATATACGATGAAAATTTAGAAAATGTTCAGAATTTAGATTTAAGTTATTTAAATAGCAATATGAGTGGAAAAATAAATTGTATTTATTATTAGGTTCCAAGCGAATACAATAAATATGCCTTATTATTATTTATTTTCTCTAGTTTGAACTGAAATTTCATCATTAAATCTTGTAATATAGTTTAGTTCGGAATTGTTTTTTTTTTTTTTTTTTTTTTTTTTTTTTTTCTCTCATTGTAAACTAGTTCTGTAAATTGAACTGTTATTTAAAATTTAAAAAAAAAGTAATTATTTTCCATGGTTGAGGTAATGCTTATTCTCTCTTAATAAATACTGCATTTCTCATATTTTAAATTGCGAGTCTAATTTTTAAGGTTATGCAGTTGTGTATAATGTAATTAGACAGGTGCTTATTTTTTTTCTTAAAATGTGCTTGAAAAGTGCTTATAGGTGCTTATTTTTTTAACTAAAATGTGGCTATGAACCCTGTTCAATAAACAGTATAAAATGTACATTATTAATTAATCCTTTTTTTTTCTAATTTTTAAAGCTAAAATAATTCTAAAAAACAGTTCTGAAGCTTCTATTTTATTATGCATATATTTTGGAAAAGAACTGAATTTAAATTAGGAACATTTTTATAGTTGGACATTGCAATACTAACAGTCTATAATAAAATAAAATAATTTTTTATTAAACCAGGTATATTCTAATTTGCTGAAAATTTTCTCCTTTAATAGTACACTATCAAGCAGATTTTTAACAATTATGTAAAATTAAAATTTCATTACGCCTATAGAGCATAATTTTAACAGTTCCACTGAACATTAATTTTTAATCATTTCTATAGTGGTAAGCATTTGTTTTTTAATTATTTCTTCTATGGAAGAAAGTTCAAAGGTATAACTATAATTGATAATATATACAAAAACAAATTAAAAGTTATAAGGACATTTAACAGTTAAAAAAAAAAAAAAAAAGACTGAGATGAAGACTAGTTAAATTTTAAATTGCCCATGAAATAATCAAATAGTTGAGATAATTTTGTGACATAACATTAATATAAAGATATGACAGAAATAATTATTGTACGCACTTAGTAAAGACGCATAATTTTGCAGTGTGATTTAAAATTCTAATAAAATTTTGTAAAAATGAAAGTAACATATTATAATACAAAGAATGACCTTTTTTTCAATGGAAGTTTACATATTTCCTTCTGTGTAACGTCCAGTAGTCTCAATCTGGAACAACTGCAATATGAAATTTTCCCTCAATGGCTAAAAGCATCTTGAAGTCTGGTCACTAATCCCTACACTTCCTTTCCTTTTGTGACAATGATGCACCCCTCTGAGAATCCATTAAACTACAAACAAGAATCTTTGTTGCAAATAGGAGGTAATTTCTTAATGGGGGGGGGGGTTTCTTAATGGGTTTCGGTTCAAGATACCCCGTCCTTTCAAGGTTTTTACAGCTGCCAAAGCCCCGGCCTCAAAATGTTAAATGTGTGCAATGTAGTCTAGGTTTCTGTTTGTCTGTTTTAATCATATTTTTTGCTGATCAGTGTTTTAATTAGTAGATTTATTACAGGCTATATGTTTACCCTTTCATTTTCATTATATTTAGAAAAGAGATATTATTTCGATTGCTGCTACTTCAGATAAAAAATATTTAGTCTCTGCTGATACAGGACCTGAAAGTTCTTTAATAATATGGCATGCAAATACAGGGTAAGATCTGGTCTACGTTTTTAACTGTTTATTTATGTTAAAATTGCTAATTAGTGTTAGTTTCTATTCTGTAAAGCAAAGAAACATAAAAAGTATATTTATAACTTTATCTTGGATGTTGTTAGATTCTGAATGTAGTCTGCAGAATTGAACTAGAAAATGAATGGGAAAAAAAAAAAAAAAAAAACAACTAAATAACTGATTAACCTTTACTTTTCCATGAAAGTTGACCACACTTTAACAGACTTCAGGGGGCCAAAAGTTTTGTTCATTACATCTGATTTAGTAAGGTAAATAGATTATCTTACAAAAAAATTGTGAAAATTAATTGATGAATTAAAAAAGATTAGCATTTAGCACATATGAATAATTTATACAAGTGCCAGACATTTGGCCACTAAGCCATCAGCCTTGATCTTGCTTCCCAATACTTAAGAACAACAGAATTAAAAGATAATAGTTCAGTGCATTCGTCAATATGCTCCTTATCCATGGAGTGCCTAGAGTTACAAAGAGTACAGACAGAAAAGTCCTTAAGTCGAATTTAAAAAGATGGGCCTTTCAAACAATCGTGCCCACTCAAAAGACAAAATAATGCCACTGCTACAGAATGAGGAAAATCTGGAATAACTGGCTTTGAACTAGTGAGACACTCCCAGGCCTTTCCCTTAGCTTCATTTGATTGGTAGGAGGCAAACCTTCTCTTAAATTCTAATTTAATTAGGTATTTTGCAGAATTAAAAGTCATATGATTATTAGTGGTTTGTAGTCATTCCTTTCTTTGCCAGGAAATCTGGCTCTTTCATTTCCTCAATGCCACAATGAGCAGGAATCCACTGCACAACAACTGAGTCAGCCAGAGTGTTGAGAATCTTCCTACATTTGCAAATTCATTTGGAAGTGCAAAATTTATTGTTGAAGTTAGCCTGCAAAGCAGCTTTGCTATCGGACAAAATAACAGCCCAAGGGAAATTAATCTTTGGAGTGCTTAATTGATTCAGAGCAATAAATATAGCCCCAACTTCAGTATCAAAATTCGTAATATCTCTTCCCACTGCTATATAGAATGCACATATGAATAATAAATATGATTGCAAAATCATATGAAGGTTTAATTACAGTTTTATTATTTTTTTTAGTTTCACTATATGTTAATAATTTTACCTGAGATAAATTACTTCACAAACATATTATGGCTGTGATCTGACCCTTGACATATATATCCCTCTTCTGACGACAAAAATAATTTTTATATTGATTTTTTTGCTGGCATGATGAAGATTGTAAGAAAAATTTTGTCTGTAATTTTATGTCAAAATTTAAATTTCTCCCTCACATTTGATTCTATAGTTTGTGTGAATAAAAACTTATTAATGACCTCCATTACAGCTTTGGCATTCACAATTGTTAAAAATTAATTTCCTATATGTTATGCTTATTCAAAATTTTCATCAGCATCAGAAGAATTTTCGATGTAAGCATTTCTCATTTTAATTTTTGTTTTAATATCTTCATCACTTGGATCTTTGCTTATAATAACATCATTATTGCATAGTGAAAAAGTTCCATATCATGTTCTAAAAGTATTGAAATGGTAAAAAATATAACAAATAATGCTATTCACAAATAAAGCTATTTATTAATATCCACAAATAAAGCTATTTTTGAAAAGATTCTTGTTGTCTTCATTTTCTTCTTCAAATTCATTTGCTAGATGAGCATATTAAAAAGAAGGTGACTCATTCTGTAACAAGTGTCCAGGACTTTTCAGTTGCAAGCATTGAATGAAGAAGTGCTATAATCTACTTAATTATCGTACTTCTCCAAAACTTAAAACGAGCTCTTTCCTAGAATGACACTTCGAGCTTCTCACCAAGCCTTGATTCATAGGTTGCAGCATCAAACTTAGCAGTTGGGAAAGAGAAAATATTTTTAATCTATTCTAAGTTTTCAACATCTGTATGTGCAGTATAGTTGTCAATCATTCACTTGTTGCCTGAAAATTCATCTTACCTTCATAACTTTTTTCAAGTAGCTTTGATATTATCCATATATCTAACACTTAATCTTATAGGAAAGTGGAAAAATTTTCATATTTTTCAAACATCTTTACCTTTTGAGATTTTCCAGTTGTCAAAAGCCTGGGAGACTGAGTGCCTTTCATTCCGGCACACACAAAAATTGTGATTCATACTTCTGACAGTATTCCAGCAGTGCATCTTTGGTCTTTAATGGTAACATTTTGTTTGGCATCATCTTGTAAAAACCCCAACTTTGTTGGCATTAAAAATGTCTTTTTATAGATACCAACTCCCCAGTTCTCATCATGTAATTTTGAAATGCTTTTCAATTCTCTGACAGTTTTGCCTAAGGAAAATGTGCTACAGTACAAAGTCTTTAATCCGGATGTCCATAATCCGGAATGATCTGTGTCCTCAAAGTCTTTAACCCGTACGTCCATAATCCGGAATGATCTGTGTTGTGTAATCTGGACCTCAAAGCTACAAACTTTCTGCACATGTGTAACGTTTACGCATGTGCATAATGCTTTTACGCATGCGCATAATACCTTTACGCATGTGCATAATACGTTTACGCATGTGCATAATATGTTTACGCATGCACATTTAATGTATAACGCACAGTATAAGCTAGGCTAAAATTATCTAATTATCTATTTCAGTTGTGATTGCATTTATGCTGCAGATTACGTTGTTCCTTAATCTTCTAACTGGATCCTTCTTATTATTTTTTGCAGACTGTTAGAGCAATTTTATAAAAAGTAGGCTTTATCTAACTTTATATAAAAAGTAGGCCTTTATCTAACCTTTATCTAACTGGCAGATTATGGCTGGTTTGAATGGTGAACACACTTGGCAATGCTTTTCAATGTTCTTATGTTCAGAATATCTGAAATTTTTCTTAATATCCAAATTTTTTCAATGAGCAGAAATTATCAAATCTGATTTCTGTACATGGTACAACTATAGATTTAGATAAATTGTACAGTATAGGTTACAGCATTGAGACTCTTTACTTTAGGATACTCTTTCTTGTAATAAATTCAAGTCCACTCACCACAGATTACAACAAGCAAGTTAGTCAGATTCTGCCCTGTGTGAAATCAAATTTGCAAGATTATCTGTCTTTCAATGGCCCATGTCTTTATTGTTTTATATCTGACATCTTTTGAATGGTTGTTACCTTTTTGGTTGCAAAGGTTTATAATTAGTGAGCATCTTTTTCTAACCACCGTATTACAATCATGGAATCACTCCAAAAGTAGAGAGAGGTTATGTCCACTTTTAGAGTTACTTGAATCTTTTTATCAATTTCAGTAGGAGAACTGCAGCACAAAGCTCAAGATGTGGCATATTGGCTTTCTTTATGGGTACAACAGGTGTTCTTTTTTGCATAACTCCATGAGAAATCATCTGAGAGACATGAAATTCAGAATTAAGAGACAGCATTTTGTATTTAAATGATGACAAAATCATAATTGCACTAAAAATGAATACAATGCATACGGTATGAAATCAAACAAAAATAGGCTTTATTGAACTCATAGTATCGTTATACATGATTGCGTCTACAAGAGGAAGAACAACAAGCAGATGTTTCTTACTATGAGATAGGCCCTCCCCTTGCTGCAATGGTTGCTTCGAACGGTCTCTCCACACTCAGCACCAGATTGTCCAACAGATCTTTAGGTAAGACGGCCCATTCCACAATCAGCATCTGTTTCAGTTGCTGGTTGTTCCCCGGAGGATGTAATCATGCCACAAGGCATCTCCCCAAAACATCCAACACATATTCTACAGGATTTAAATCAGGGGAGCACACAGGCCAATCCATTTGAGTGATATCTTCACTTTTCAGTAGCTTCTGAACAGCAAGAGTCTGGTGTGGCTGTGCATTGTTATCCATAAAAACGAAGTCTGTTCCAATGACACCTCGGAACAGATGCACATGGGGAAGGATCACCTCCTGACAATAGCGATTTCCGGTTACAGAACTTCTGTCGAAAACGTGGAGCTCTGTCTGCCTGTTCAGGATACGACTCCATTGATGAGATGCCCAGTTTTTGCGCTTCTTACATGACTGTAAACAGTGACGTCGATGGCCAACTTTCAAAGGCATGCAGCATTCAGGACGGCAGGCGAATAAGCTACCATTCTGAAGGTGTCTGCACACAGTAAACCACGACACTTGTCGCTCTGTTGCTGTACACAGTTGTTGAACTATGGAGTTTGGTGACTGGTTTTGGGCTCTTTTTGCTTGCAGGACAATATATCATTCATCCACTGCAGTTGTTTTTCTTGGGCTGCCACCACCAACCTTTCTAACAGCCGTACCTATGGTTTGTAGGGCTTTCCAAACGTGCGAAAAGACACTTTTGTTGATTCCGAACTCTTCAGCTATACTGGTCACTCTTCACCCCTACTCCAGATTTTCGATCATTCTTCCACGTGTGAAGTCATCCAGATCATATCTTCTATCCATATTTCATGAAAGAACTCCCTGTACTTGCAGCGAATGTCTTTAATTGCATCTCCATCCTTCCTTTTATGGTAGTCTCAAGTTGAGCGTGCCGATCATACGTGCTTTGCGTACGCTCACATAGTCTGTGACTTTTTTCCTTGACATTTGCATATGCATGACCTTTCTACTGAATTGCATGTTCATTGTACTGAATGCAATAACCCCTTTTCTACAATTTAATGGCTATCTGATTAAAATCAATAACTGTTGCTTAAGTTTTGCACACCAGTGTAGTTTTATTCATAAATTATGATATTTACTTAATCAGATTTCAGTTGGGGCCTATTTGCACATACTTTCATTAGAAAACAGGAAACGCTTTCCTTGCCTAACAAAGTTTTAACTGAATGCAACTTTCCCATATCATCATTATTGAAAATCACGGGAAGACACTTTTTGTTTTGTTAATACTTCTAGCAGTGAACAAGCTGTTACCACTGCCAGGCAGGAAGTCTGATGGGAACAGGGACTTAATAACTTTGTTCTTTATTTTTAACATCTTCAATCATTGTGTCTATTAAATCTCTCACAAATCCAGTATCAGCTTGATAAATTATAGTTCTTTTGATTAACTGATTTAATTCAGCAACTGCTGATTTATCAGATACAGCTTCTTATACAGTTTATGTTACTATAAGCTGAAGATCCCTTTTCTTACAGTTTTTAAACATTTTACTCAAACAAATAAAATATAGATATGGTTCATTTTCTTCTTACAAAACCTCTTTAAATTGTCACAATATGCTCAGGCTGTGGTTATACCACATGTGTTCCATTCATAGCTCATTCATGCACAAATAAAAATTCCTCAGTTGGACTGTATCACATTTATTATCACATAATTTAAAAGTTGCACAAATAAAAAATTCAACACACATTCTTCAGCAAATCTATGTTTCACATAATAAAAGGGATCACTCTCAAGGATCATTTATGCTCAAGGATGCTGTCTTATTTCACACAGAGCAACTGACTTTTTTTCCAGATAGACTCGATGAAGTGCATGTGCATCTCATGCTAGCACCGTCCTTTTTGACACCCAAACAGTGTACATCTGTATTGGCAATTTAATAATATCTGGTGTCGTACTATATTTGTGTTAATATAAAATTTATATCTTGTTCTGTTCTTTTATCTATTAATTGTAACTTTTTTCTCTTCGAAAAGGGAAATCTATTTCATTATTTCAGAATATTTTCCTGTAGAAGGCATAATTTGGATTTCATTTTCACCTGATGATAATTTATTAATGACTTTAAGTGGAGGTGATCCACAGGTAATGAAATTCTTTATAAATGCAATGTATAAAAATTATCCTTGTATATAATTGATTTTATTGTTATAGATGTATTTATTTCTGGGAAAAACTAGTTTAAGCATGTGTAGCATTTGCTCATTTCTGAACAAAGCTGATTTGTGTTTTTTTGACTGAGTTACTATTTTAAATTATCTTCTTTTGTATAATTTAATAATGTATTTAAGTAATACAGCCTGCTTCTCAAGCAGAATGATTTCATTCTTCCCACTTTTTTCCTTTTTTGTGTGCATGTTTGTGTATTTACATGTGTGGTTACCGTCAAGGACTCTTTTTACTGATAAAAAGGGTAAACTGTGCATTGGTATTAGAATTAGAGCATTTTTTTTTAAATGTGTACTGTAGAAATATCTTAATCTAACAGTCTCTAAGTCAGAAGTTTTTAAGCCAATTTCGTTAGTTTATTAAATCAAAATACAGTAGAGGCTTGATTACCTGGAAAATTCAGGGAATGCCGAATTCCAAATACACAAAAACTTTGGATACTTGAGCATATAAATTTTAGAATTCGAAGTAGAAGAGCCAAACGAATTGAAAGAATTTCTAGACTAAAATTATAAAAAAAGAGTCATCTTAAAATTCGCAAAGTAAATACATGGTGTAGATTTAGTCATCTCATCTTGAGTTCTTGATGGAATCTAAGCCAAACATAAGGTTGTTACTTTGGTAATTTTATGTTCCATCTCTGATGTGTTTTTCCTCTGTTTTGAGTAGACATTTTATTTGTTACTAACTTGAATATCAAAGTTCTGCATTTAAAATTATGTGTATAAGGCTTTTTGGGGAAAAGGTACATTTCAGGCATAAATGCCAATGTATTTCACAGGCCTTAAACATGAAAGTAAATTATCTTATCTGATATGAAATTCTGCCAAATATAAAAGTTGGCAGGCATGTAGCCAAACTTGCACTAGTCATTCTGGAAGATGTTTAGCTCTTTGATGGTTATGAACAAGTTCAGCTTGCAATCGAATCATGCTTCATAATACACGCAAACGAGTTCTGCTCGGGAGCAAGATTTCGACTGAAATGGTTAGAAACGAGCACTACACACGTAGTGAAATTTTTCCCCAGTGCGCGCTGACGAGCTGAGCTCGTTCGGCATTATTATTCTGCATTGATTATGTTACAAAACTGATTTGTGTTTTCCTAATAAGGAATCCTACTCGCGAAATTTAGTTAGTTTTACTGTCTACAGATGGCAGTACGGGTTCCATGAATTTCTTTTCATAATGAAGGGGGAATTTTTTTTTTTTTTTACCTTGTTCTTTTTATGCGTATTTTGGCACTTTTTTAGGGTGTTTGTAAAGTAAAATAGTTCAAAAGCAAAAGTTAGATAATTATGATGGTGATTATGATTGTGATACAGAAAGCTTATCAAGTTTTGAGTCTGATAAAGACTTTGTTCACAGTATATCAAGCTCAGAAGACGATTCAAGCGATGCGGAAATTTTTCGAGTGTTCGACAGTGTGTAAAATTGGTTCAAGTTCTCACGCTCCTAGCCGATTTAGTTTTATTGGTTAGTTTAGTTTACGATTTAGTTTTAAAGTATATCACACACAAAAAGATTTTTAGGTAATTACTGTATTTAAATGCTTCATAAAGTTTTACATTAGTTGTATTTATTTAGTCCTTTCAATTTAATATTTGTCTTATATTTATAATTAACTATTATTATTTATATAATTGATTATAATGATTTATAATTTACTATTTAATAATTATCATTTATTAATTATTTTAAAGTACATAAAAACTGTTATTTTTGTACTACAAATACTTTTAAGAAATTTTTAAAATGCGTGAGGCGAGCTATCTACGGCATCGCCAGAGAAGGCTGACATTTTCTTAAGAACATGGGGAAAAACAGCTGCCATTTTCGGCTACTGTTTACTCGTACTACTGAGCGAATTAAGTAAACAAAAACTGCTCATTTTCCTAACCGTCAAAGGGTTAATGGAACAGATTGTTCTTTATATAAACACAATGTAGATATAGCATATAAAAACATAAATAGCTTATAGCAATTTTTCATGTTCCATCACGATTGTGTATCCATTTTTCAAGTAATGTTGCAGACTGCACCATTTTTTATGGTAGGATACTGCATGTTGTCCCATGAAAGGCAGGCATCAAATATTAATCACTTTTTTTTCAGAATGCAATGAAAAACAGAAGTTATATCCTTCTTTATAAAAATTAACTTGCTTATCAAGAATTAATTAGGTTTACACAAAATTATGCTAAATTCTTGTGATTGTGTTTTGACCTCATGCTTATTCATTTTTGGTTCTAAATCAATCTGTTTAGTGATAATGTATACATGTTAATAATGTAATGAACTGTGTAGTGGTGTTACAGAACTCTGGCTTTCTTAATTTCTCAGAGAAAAGTTTTTTCCCCCTAAAGTTCTAAAATATTCCAATTGGTTGAGCTTTCTTGTTAGTTGAATGCCAGTTAGTCAGGCTTTTATTGCACTTATTTATTTACAAGTTCCTGTTTTGGGGCATTCAAGCTGTTAACCATTTTGCATCTCAATACTTCTGGTTTACAGTGAAACCTTTAAGTACAGAGCATGTGTTTAAATATTATTTGTCCACGGATTGTCCAGAGTCACAGAGGGAACACTAAGAAATTCATAAATTTGATGTAAAAAAATGAACATCAAGACAATTATGTTCGGTTAAAAGCTGGAATGATGCCATAGCTGTTAAAAACTGTACTGTCATTTTTTGCTATTTCAGTATGTGTTGGCAGTTATTATAATACTATAAAATGGGTGATAATTCAGAAGATGTTGACATTCATAAATGCATTTCTGTTTGCAAATTTTGTGGTTGCCAAAATACTAAAAACAGATTTGCAGTACAAGAGGGTGACAGCATTGCAAAAGGAGGTTTTTTTTTTTTTAGAATAAAACTGTTGTGAAGTCAAATGAATTCTTTCCAGTGGCCTTTGAAAACTAATAGTGTCAGCTCCAACTGCTGTATAAAAGAAAAAAAAAAGTTTGCTGTGTATATACCAGCTTCACCACATGTCTCTCATTGAACTGTCACTGTGTATATGAATGTGTTAATCTTTTGCAAAATGATTTTCAATTGATTCCAGTGCAATTGACCAGATTGCAAGACCATACATTTCTTGGTTAAATAAAAATTATATGATCAGTAAAATAAAAGATAAGAAAAACTAAGCACAGTCTGTTGTTTCTAACACTCTGACTGAATTCCTGATATATTTGTTTGTAAGATATGTCATCATTAAAATAATATGCTGTAAAAATTCGCTGTTAAACGAATGTACTTTCTTCGTAATATTAGTAGTAAATTATATAACATTTCCCTCCAAAATTGTATGAAAAATTTATAAATTTAGAAAAATTGTTTGATCGTCTCAAAATTTGACATGTAAATATTTATTGGCTAGACAGTGCAAATGATAAGAAATGCGGTGATTGTTAGTGGATGGAAAGTAGACACAAATGTTCGTTATTGCGTTTATTGGCTGCTGAGAAGAACAAGTTCGTACAATAGATATACAGGTAGTTCGGCACTCACAGGCACCCTCTTGCAGAGAACAAAATCAAAATTTACATATAAGGCGCGAACAGTGATCACACTGATTTGATTTAAAGCACACAAGGGACATCTGACCCTAAAAATACGTACAAAATGCATTATTTATTTATTTTTGTTTTTATTTTTTTTTAATTTTATTTATTTATTTATTTATTTTTATTTTATTTATTTATTTATTTGTCGATTCAAACTATTTATGTACTAATGCTGCATGTGGAGTTTGCATTAGCATGTGGGAATGCTGTGAAGACCAAACCATTAGTCGTACATTCTAGTGTCACTTCATTGTCATATCAATAAATCACCTACTATATGGGTTGGAGTAATGACTTAGATGATAATGTTGATCATAGTTTTAACAATGTGTTCATCATTAGGATAAAGACAAACTTAGGTTGACAGGATATAAGATAGTGAAAGCTGTTATTCATACATTGACAGCTTTGTCCTTCAAAACCTTTTACCCATTATTTCCTGCACTGCTAATGTCTGAAACACCATTACAAAAGGTATGGAAGAAGTTGGATTTCATTGTTGATGTGTATTGCAATGTCTGCCACTAGCTCCTGGACATCAACATTTGCATATATTCTACTGTTGGTCATGCAAAGCATAGAATGCATCCATTAGAAGCCATATATTATTTAGTGGAGAATCATTATTTTTGGTTGGCATTTATACGAATCCATTCCAGAATCATTACATATTAATATGTAATAAGTCTGGGCATGATTTTGTTCAATAAATCAACTGATGTGCATTTATTCAGCTAAATCTGGGTTGATATCAAACTATTTTAGAATGAAGAAAATGTATAAATAAATAAATGAACATATAAATAAGCATATAAATAGACATGCTCCAAATGTAGTTTAATTAATATGGATGATTGCAAAAAAATTAAATTACAGAGATTCAATAATAGTCTGAAGAAATTTATATGTAAAATGAATTGTTAGATTAAAAAAATTCTTTTTTCTCGTATGTTGTTGTTGTCATAGCTTTTTCATTGAATGATTGGTATTTCGCGGAAAATATATTTCAGGGTCCCCTTGGCGAAAATTAGTGATTTTTTGGCACCCATCTTGTTTATGTGCAACACCCAAGTAAAATAGCATCTAAAACATAATACAATAAAGCATAATTAAAACATAAAAAAATTAGAAGCTCAATAAACTGCACTTCAAATCGAAATAAAACAAGGAAATAACATAAAAATGGAAATGCATGCAATCTAATCATCACAGTACAAAAAAAGAAATATTGACTTATCTTATTTAGAAATTTCTGTGTTTTCAGTCTGTAGTAGACAAAATTCCTTAACAGCATCTGAAAACTGTTTAAAATTATATGAACTAAAATCTGTATACTGCCTTTGCCACATAAATTCACAAAAATAAAAAATATCCTCTGTACTGTTGGTGGCATTTCTTTCAAAAATCCCTTTTTATTAAATCTCACATACCTTCAATAGTTTTGATATGTTCTCTGGTTACCAAATCCTTAAATCTCACTCTGTAATTTACTGAGAGGGGAACAAATCCATTTAAATCTTCATTTACACACCAGTCAATCAATGTTTTCTGTTCCATTTGTCCCAAAGCGTACAGAAATTTCAGATTAATCACCAGACACCATCAGGCATTTACAGTGTAAAGAACAAAATAAGAAACATACTTCCTAACCAACATCCAATGCATAAATAAGTCCTGAGAAATATTTTCCCATCAGTCAAAATCATTACAACCAATCACATCATAATAGGTTTCTCATAACAATTAACATAAAATACTCAGGTTACTATAAATGAAACAACTTGCTGATAAATGAAACAACAACCTGGTGTTAATCAATATAGACTATCCAATATTTCTAAGTTGTAAAGATTTGTGTGTTATATTTTGATACAAAGCTTCTATGTTAGAGAGGTAATTGCTAAACCATCCATAACTGAGTAAGATAATTTTAAAATTTTATGCAGATAAATTAATTTATCTTGGATCTATTAAAATGAACTTCTTATTTCACTTATTTCAGCCATTTTTATCAAATTAAATAAATTTCAGCAGTTTTATTTATTATTAGTTATGAATATATTATCTAATGAAACTTTTTATTATATTTATGTCTAATTAAACTTTTTATTGTATTTAGATTATACATATCTAATTAAACTTTTTACTTGTTTGTTAATAGGAACTCTCTTTTTGGGATTGGAAATCTAGAAAAAGCGTTCCAGAATTCATTTATCGTTATGTGAAGGGTGCTGAATTTCAGGTATAGCAAAGAAATAGAAATCAAATGTGAAAGAATTCAATATAATATGAAATAGTAAACTAAGTAGTTGTTCTCACCTTTTTTTAATAGCAAACTGGAAATTGTTACTTAAATCATATCAATGAAGGAGGATTCCAGTAATATACGGGAAAATTATAAGAATTATTTATAAATAAATTCTTGATTTTAAAGCAGGGTTTGTTATATTACATTATTTATCCTGTCCCAGAGATGCTGTTAGTCAGAACTGGGCTAGGCTTAAGTGGACAGCTCTTTTGTACTTTATGTGACTTATCATCGTATCTAGAAATTAGTATCTTAAGTTATTCTGGGGTAGGTACTGAAATGCAGTAAAACCTCTGAACACTAACAAAACAATGTAGTTTTTGTCTGAAGTTTAGTTTCCTCTTCCTTTTTTTTTTTTTTTTTTTTAATGTGTGTCTGGAGGATCATTGTACTTGTCAGTTTGTGGGCTCTTCTTATAAGCTCTTTCACATTAATATCATCTGTGATTCTGAAATCATAGTATCATTCATAAAAAAAGCAATTTAGATAGATGCTTTGTGGCATATCTCAGAATAATATGATTATCCTATATTTTGGCATTGCCATCTAGAGGGTATAGTGGTTAGGGAGCAATTATGATATCGAAGGTTCAAATCCCGAAGAAGGCATGGTTGTAACCCTTCATAGAAGGTAACAATGGCCACTTGTTAGGTGCTTCCACAATAAAATGGCCACCACTTCTGGCCTTAGGAGTGGCTAATGTCGAAAAAAGACAAAATAGTGCCTGCCATTTAGAAAAAAATATATAAATAATTGTTTGCATTTTAATCACTGTGGGAGCATGTATTCTAAAAGCTGATGATATTGCCCATTAAATAAGTGGATCACTTAAGACTATAAATATAATTTTTGAAGTAATATTTTTACTCGATAAGCATTGGTATTCTACTCCCTGGAAAAAAATTTTATTTTTTTTCCTCTTTGCTATGAATGGTACTGTTTATTCTGCTCTTAGATATTTTGATTTCAAGATTCTTACATCATTTTAATATTCTGCAATAGTAACATTTTTCTTCGCATTGTATCAACATGTAGCCTTGTTTAGAAAACTAATTTATATGAGTATAGTGCTCTTGAGCATATAAAAGCTTAATTGCCACAGATAACAATTTTTCATTCGGTGTAGAAGCTGTTGCAAATAAATTTTTTATGCATTGTTTGTTTCAGTTTCTTGTTAAATTAAAATTATTCAAAAATTGTGCAAATGACCTCTTTATATTGATTTTCCTCATTTAATATTAGCATTTACAAGGATGACGCAGTTTTTTATTAATAAATGGTGCAGGTGAAATTGGTTCTTCAGCCTCCTGCAAAAGGCTTGGCTTATTGTGTACTGTCATTTTCCCCTTTTTCATGGATGTAATTTTGCTTTTCATTTATGGTACACCTTAGATAGAGCTCTCAATAACGAGATGGTTAAATGACCGATGAGTTTAGTCCTTCCCATTGAATATTTAAGAAGCAAATACCTGGTTATTAAGGAGCAAGGGAATATAATGATAATTTAGATTGTTAAGGAAAAGGAAATGGCTGTAAATTATATATTGTTAAGGGAAAGAAAATGAAGATAAATTGTGTTCAATATTTTAGTTTAAAAAGTTAATGAATGTTTAATTTCTCTTGAGCTGTTATTTATAATAATACATATTGTAGCTTGAGCCTTACTGTCTGAAACTCTGAAATACTTGTATTTCTTATGCAGCATTGCGAAAGGAAGCATTTTGTACCTTTCTGCCTGGTTGCAATTGCATAGCAAACAGTTTAATCACCATATGCAAAGAAAAGAAATCTTTCTAGCATATTTCAGCTGCATTTCACCTTTCCATGAATAAAATAATGAAAATGCAATCACAAAAGACAATAAAATGTTCCAATGTTGTTTAGTTATCCAAGCATTATTTTCTGTCTGCTCTAATGATGCATTTCATTTTTAACCATAATATTTATATATTAAGATATTTAAAATCATTGCTCATCAATTGCATGTGTTAGAGAGGTAAAAAAGTCAAGAATTATGATGATGAAAAAGCTGAGTACATGGATCACTAAAATAATGATATGATCATTTTGTAATGACTAAATTTGCATGAAATTTATAGCATGCATCATATCATTATAAATGTTACATGAAATTATCTTCAGACAACTTGCATGCAAATTGTAAAATAAGTTTTAGAATATGAAGTATCAAGTGTGAATGTTATTTTCTCCTATTTATTTTATTCAAATTTAAAATATTTTTCAAAATGTAAAATGCATTTTAATTGAACCAGCTGATGTCTCTGCTTACATTTGTATATGGTATTGCTGTTTGGGCTGTGCGATTGTTTGTAAAACACTTTTTTTTAAAGTTTTATTTATTATATTTTAGGAATCATTCTTAATGAACTCTAATTTATTGCATTATCGAAATAGTATAAAATAGCAAAGTTATGTATCATAGCACTTCTCAAATTGTCATAAAAGATACTTGCATTCAATGTTTTAAAATAATCATTCTTAAAATCCTTTTAAAAGTAAAAAAAAATAATCTAAAAATGTATTTTGGGAAAATGGTAGAGGCAAAAAATATTTAGATGTACTCACAGTATGAACAATACTGATTTAGATGTACTCACAGTATGAACAATGTATTTTGGGAAAATTGTAGAGGCAAAAAATATAATACATTATATACTTGCATTCAATGTTTAATTCAAAAATTTCAGAAAATATAATACATTATATTTTTAAAAAGAAGGAGAAAATTCTAAGACTCCTGCTTTTTTGTCTTCTTTTGCCTTTTTGGAGGGGGTCGTTTTAGTTATATAATAGTAAGCAGTATAACAATAGTAACAATAATTTAACATGTTTTATATGATATTTTATCATTCCCATGGTATATCTGCTTTTGAACATACACTTTCAATAATTCTACTTTTATATGGAATGATTAATCCTGTAAATGCAATAATTTTGAGGCCTTAATCACATTTAACTATTTAGATGTACTCAGTATGAACATGGGCATAAAAATATATGCAACTTAGACATATTAAACAGATTTTAATCTGATTTCTATGTGAGAGTTATGTATTTAAACACTGTTTTTTAATTATATAAAACATATTACTTGAGAACTGAAAAATTAAATATGAAAGACATTAATTATAGAACTGAAAAATCAAAGTTAAATTACCGTAATTTCCGGAAGAAACGCCACGGCGTTTACGTGTTTAAAACTTAAATTTTCAGCGGGTGCGGCGTTTCTACCCATGCGGCGTTTAGGTGCACTAAAAATAAAATATTTCCTATGATGGTCATTGTACATAGTTTGGATGGCCTTGTCATTGTGCATAGACTAGTGCTGTTCCCACACAAAAGACCACTCAGTTGCTTTTTGCGAACGTTATTTTGTTTACATTCTTTTTTCCCTTGAACAGACCTACATGCCTTATTCACCCTAAACGAGATCTCAGAACAATAACATTCTTCCCCCTTTCAAATCAACATTCTCATCAGTTTGAATAGTCTCTCTCCTCTGCCATTCGATGAATCTTCCAGGACCCATCCTCTCCCCATCTCCCTGCCTTCTCCCTCATCAATCTCCCTGCCTTTTCTGCAATTTTTTTCAAAGGCGGACACGACTCCACCTGCCTCGAAATAACGAACTCTGACGTATTTCGCCTTCAGCATGAATGGATTTTTCTTGGCATTCTGCCAAATACAGATCCCATCAGTTGGGTACAAGTACTTGTTGGATAGTTTTTAATTAGGGAGCGGAAAGTTTTTGAAAATGTCTTTAAATGGCACAGAAGCTATACATTTCTTACCTTTAATTTATTTTTGAGTTATGGTTTCATTTCATGCATTTTTCTTAACTGGTATGACATATATCAGGACTTAGGTTGAGTTTTTGCATCTATGCGGCCCACGACGATGTCACGTGCAATTTAATCTATTGCGGTGTTTCTGTGTAATTTTAATTTTTTTCCCGCCATTTTTCTCGAGTGCAGTATTTACGCTGATGCGGCCTTTTTTCCGGAAATTACGGTAAATCAAAGTAAAATTAAAATTTTTCTAATCTTTGCATAAAAATTCTCAATGACTACATCACTTTCATCTTTCATAGTTATAAATTAATGAGTATTATGGATTTTCATTTAAAACTATTTTAATTCTTTCTTCTAGCATTATGCCAGTTTTCATCCTACAGATGTTTCACATTTTGCAACTTGCAGTAGAAATAATGTATATTTTTTCCACAAGGTATGTGGTGAAGAAAATGTTAGCTGTCATATTATAAAATTCTTTATATTCATTTTATTAATATTCAGTACTTTTGTGTTACTAATATATTATCATTCTTTTTTGCTTAGGATGGAGAATTAATATCCTCAGTGCTTGATATGTGCAATCTTTATGATGAAGTACTTAAAATTGTTATTATTAGTAAAAAAATTCTAACTGTACTTTTTAAATTGAATTAATGATTTAACTTTAACAGTATAAATAGCAATATAAGTACATAACATGTACAATAAGTAGCAATATAACAATGTACAATAAGTAGTAATATAGCAAAGTACAATAAGTAGCAATATAACAGTGTATAATAAGTTGCAATAAAACAGTGTAGGATACGTAGCAATATAAATAACTTATCTTAAAATTGAGAATTGTCCACTTTTAAAATAATGAAATTTAAAAGAATCCAGAAGGAGAGTTTTGAGTATTACTTTTAACTGATAATTGTTGTTATTAGTAAAAAAATTCTAACTGCACTTTTTAAATTGAAGTAATGTAATTTGGAGTATTACTGGATAGATAAAATGTTGTCTCTGCATGTGAGTCAATGATAATAGTGTAGAAATATTAAATTTCTGAAAGCATTTTTAAAATGTCATTTAATTGTCAAGTTAAAAAAAAATGCTACAAATTTATATTTGCTAATAATTTTTAATATAAAAATTGCTTGGCAAAATTCTGTTAAGGAATTTTTAAATTTGGTAATTTTTATAGCCTATTTTGACTATTCTAAGGCCATCTTCAGACTATATTTTGGAAGCCAAAGGATGGTTGAAAATCTTAAAAAAATAACTACAATATTAATGATTATTCTTAGCCTGAGCAATTTCCATTTAATTATATTTTGATAGTTGATTTAAAATTCTAATATTTAAAACCTGCTTTTAAGATTTGTTTAATATGTTTAGGTTATCTTTTTATGTCATGTTCTTCTTTTGTCCATTTTAGGATATACTTTCCTAACAAATAATTCTTAAAATTGCAGTTCTATTTTCATGATTCACATTTTTTTATATTTTAAAACTTTTTTCCATAAATTATTTCCTTACTAAAGTTTTGAATTAAAAACTCTGTTAAAAATATAGATATTTATGATATTTTTATTTGTTGTTATCTTTTTGTTTATTGGTAGTCACAGTTTACTCCAAATTACTATCTGGAATTGAAAACAAGCTGCTTCAATCATTCATTTTGTTTCATGATGTTTTAAATGAAAAGATAGCAAGCAATTTAATTTCAAGTAATATTTTATAAATTGTATTTAAATTTATAATTATCGTTTTTACTACTATAGAAAACTTTACATCAGGCTGGAGAGTTTTCTCAAACAGTTTTTATAACCACATCATCATTAGCAGTAACAGCAACTACAAGTGGCAGGATTATTCTCTGGGATAGACCAATGTATAGCAAATGCAGAGCAGGTTTAATTAATATTATAGTTAGTAACTTCTGCATATGTTAAAATTAGTTTTAATTCAACATTAAAAATTGAAAATTTTTATTTCTTGCAGCTAATCATTTGAAAGAAAGGTTGTTTTTGGATCCTAGGCAACGAGTGTGTATACGCATGCTACAGATTATGTCTTCACAATGTGCTATACCATTTTTAGGTATTAGTGGAAGTTATATAATTGCTGGAACAGCTCAAGGCAAAATTCATTATTATGACGAAACTTTCCATGTAAAATGGTAATATTTAAAAATATATATTTGTTTGCAACTCAAATTTAGCTGACTGTATCTTTTTTTATGAACATTCTATTATAAGTTAAAAAGTAGAGAAAGTACTTATTGTTCAAAATGTTGTTTACAGAAAATTTTAATAGTACTAAACCGTAAATGCTTTTTATATCTCTGGCATATGTGTTCTTTAAAAACAAAATTCCAGTATATGCCACCATACTGCACAGTAAAATTAACTTTAATTACTGAAATACATATATGTATGTAGGGAACTGCATAATGTGTTGTTATGGAACTTAAAATAAAGTTGGTATCCTATTGCAAGCTACTTTCAGATTTACTTCTGATAAAAAATACTAAACAGATGTCTGAAGGTAAAATTTAGTTTTGATTTTTATTTTAGTGCATTTTCAAGTGTGTATTTTTATTATATCCAGTGTGCAGCTGGTACTGAAAATGGGCAATAACATATAGCATTATTTGGTATGCTTAGTAATGACCAACAGCTGTAATGAACTGATATAGGTAATAGCAAGAACTTAGTGAGAGATACAGGTACACTAACATTTGAGCAAAACTTTTTTTTTTTTTTTTTTTTTTTTCTTGAGGTATAGACTAACAATTACTGAAATACCATTGTTGACCATAAGACTATGCACATAGTCTCTATTTGTTCCACCCAATGGACATAATATGACTACAATGGTGCTTTTATCAAGTTATGGTTCCAACAATTTCAGACTGGTATGTGTTGACATAATATAAAGAAAATCATCTGAAGTTTTGGACCCGACATGCCTAAATGCAACAGAGGGTAGTGGCTGCGGATGTTTTGAGGATGTTTATAACTGTTGTGTAATAGAATTCCAGTAATGTTCTGAAACATCATTGGGGGAACATCCATGTGATCATACTCATGTCTTTTGCGTGCTTATTCAACAGGACAGTATACCACTATAAGGATCCTTCAACAGAACATGTGTGTGATACATGTTTTTTCCGTCATAGATTTACACTGTTGTTGAACCAGAGAATTGTAGACTATTACTTGGGAGGTATGTGATACATATTGATATTCTAAATAATCAGCATTCTTGCAAAGGCTGCGCTATCATATTGTTAGATTAAATTAATTGAAAGGACAGATAAATTATTAAATGTCTGGCTTATAAGTATGATAACATATTTACTATCATGAAAAAGTAGACCTGCATTGCCATGATTGTTTTCTATATCATTTTAGTTTTTCCTACCTCTCTGTCTGTTGTTTGTTTGTAAGTGGAAAGGTAGGTTTGATATGGTACTTTTTTAAGCATGTTAACAGTTTAGTAGAGACATTTTATTAAATAGCATGTAAATTTCTTTATAATAATGTGCCAAATTTTCCTTTTTCTTCAAACAGATATGCCTGACATTTACATGATACTAATATAATGTGAGTTAATTATATATTTTTAAGCTAATTTTAATTATAAAAATATCACTATCTATTTTATTATCAGTTTGATTATATACAAATTCATTGCTTAAATGTGCATAAATGGAGAACTTTTAATGTTGTAAATAGATAAATTAGTAAAAAGTAAATAACTGTTTCAAAAATTTTCAAACCTTTTGCAGTTAATCATTCCTTCAAATGTTAATGCATGTTGATAAAATTAGATTGCATCAAATCTTGTAGGTCTTAGACGTTTTACCTTTTAAATACGTATTAATTTATTGGATTGATGTGAAAGCTCATCCCATATTTTTAGGTAAAAAAGAAGATTGAATAAAAGAAAAAGGTAACATAAATTAATGTTCACATAATCGCTTATATTTAGTATGACCTCTTGCCATCTGCCTTGTAGTAGATTAATTCCTCACAGATAAAACTCATCTGTTTTGGAATAAAAAAACTTTTGCAATGCTCTTTTCACATCTTGTGCATCATCCAAGGTTTGGAAGACCAAGTTGTTTTAAAACCTTTGGAATACCATCTTTCACATTTGAAAAAGAAGGCAAGTCTGAATGAGCAAAATCCAGAAGAAAGGTAAAATTTATTAACCAAAGTCTAGTAATTTTTCCTGATTAATTAAAACAGCATTAGATCTGGAATTTCATGCTAAAAGATAATGCCTTGGTGACTGACAAGGGCTGGTTGCTTACATATATGTTTTTGTCTCAGTTTGTCTAACTGTTGGCTGTACACGTCAGAATACACCAAAGAGCCATTACATTATGACCACCCTCCATCTGTAACAGTGGGCGCGCCCAGGAACAAAACCACAGTGCGTGCGCAGATGATGTTAGAGTATAGAAAGTGGCTATGCATTGTCTTTCCAAATGTAGCGCGATTAGCATCATAATGGAAAAAGCAGCTGATTTATCAGAATTCAATATAAGTCAAATCGTTATGGCTTGGCGACTGGGAATATCAATATCAGAAACAGCGTATTTAGTGGGTTGTTCACATGCAGTTGTTGTGAGCATATATCGAAAGTAGTGTATCGCTGCCCAGCAGTGTGTTATTGACAGTGCATTGATTCTGGAGAAGAGCAGAGATTGCTACTTAATGTTCACTGTGAACAAAGAGCTACAACAGCCAAAATCAACACCAGTTACAACGGTGGTGACCCAGACAGTGTTTCTCAACACACTGTGCAATGTACATTGTTGTGTATGAGCCTACGCAGCCGGAGGCCGAAGCATGTCCCTGCACTGACGGTATGTCATTGGTAGCTGCATCTGCAATGGGCCAAGAAACCTTAGAATGGAACATTAGGAGAATGGAGGAAAGTTGCATGGTCTGACAAATCACGTTTTCTGGTCCATCACATTGACAGCCGTGTGTTAATATGGTGATTTCCAAACGAAACCCTGGCTCTCATGCACAGTCGGAAGGAAACAAGCCGATGGCAAGGGTATTATGGTGTAGGCAGTTTTTTCATGGAGCACATTAGAACCCATAATCCCCATAGAATAATGCCTCATATATGTGCGCTATGTGAACATTGTTGTAGACCAGGTTCACCCATTCATGACAACAGTCTTTCCAGCCGGGGAAGGTGTTTACCAACGGGATAATGCACCATGTCATAAAGATCAAATCGTCAGGGAATGGTTGAGGAACATTCCAGTGACTTTCAAGTCATGTGTTGGCCCCAAATTCACCTGATATTAATCCAATAGAGCATTCATGGTCCCAAATGGAAAACCAAATTCATGCATGCTTCCATGCTACCCCCTCGCAATGTGCGGGTATTGCAGGACCAGTTGGTGAGCGTTTGGTACCAGATATCTCGGACTACCTATCAGCACCTTGTGGAGTCAATGCAATGCCAGATGCTGGCAGTTTTGAGGGCTAAAGGTGGTCCTTGGATCTTGGATCATATCTTTGTTTCTGGCTTCAATTACTAAAAGTTCTAATCAGTAATTAATTAATCATTATACCCAAGGCCATTAAAAATTAAAAAAAAAGAGGTGTATGTTATTAAAATACACCATGCCCTAAGGCAAAATCAATACTTGAGTAAATTTAGTAAATAAGCATTTGAAGGAATAATTAAGTAATTGATGGCAAGTTGATGGCAGCAATTTTATGGCAATAGGCAAGTAACCTTTGGCGATGCATGAGCAGGAGAAAAGCAACCTTTATCCATGGCAGCAGCAGTTGAAATAAATGAGTAGCTAAGGTAAGTGAGACATTCAGGTTGGAGACACATGACTAGCCCGAGCTATGTGATTGGTCAGAGCACTATTATGGGTGCCATAAACTTGAAGTACAAATTTGCATTTAAATAATGCTAAAATTTTACACACACAGTTAATAATGTAGTAATCCTAAAGATTTGAAAGAATAAATAAAGTCCTTTCTTTCTAAGTAATTGAAAATTTAAGTTGAAAAATAGTAATAATAAATATATACAGAACAAAGTCCATCAGCTTTGTCAGTCCCATCTTTGCAAGGTAACATAACACTTAAACACAGTTCTTGAAATATTAAAAATATATGCAAATTTACACTACCAACATAACGCATTATGATGGGTAGTTCAGTGGCATAATGTAATGGTCCTTCGATGTAAATGGTTTGGTTACATGGATCTCAGTGGATTATCCCCTCATATCTGACCATATATATAGCCTTTTTGGGATGTAATCTTTTCTAGATATGAGAAGAGCAAGTTCTACTACATGACACCCAGTCTTTTGACATTAAGTGCTTATATTAATTCCTTTACAGTTATATAGGTGGCATTTGATATGGCTTGGCTCAAAAATCTGCTCAGAAACCACTAATGAAATCTGGAAACATGGTTGATTTTTACAGTTTCTCTCTCTATTCCTGAATGACGATACATGTTATAGTCAAATGCATCTTCCACATACACTTGATGAATGTTTTGTCATGCTAGGGCTGCAGTACTACTTCTGTCAAACAATGCCTGCTATGCTTTGTCATTTTAAACTTTTTTTTTTTTTTTTTTTTTTATCAGCTTTTACTTTTATACAGTCAAAAGTCTTTAATCCGGACTCGTCGGGACTTCGGCGATTCCGGATTATAGATCATCAATTTAAATCTGGTAAGATGGCATGCAGAAATTATAAAATTAAAAATATGAAACTGTAATTTATGAAATAAAGAACAATTATGATCTAAAGGTTATCAAAATTTACAAAAAAAAAGCTTAATATTTATTTGTTTACTTTATTAAACATTTTTTTCAACACGTACATGAGTAAAGCATACATTATGCATAGTCGAAATTAGAAAATTGCAACCAGAAAATTATTTGATGTGTATTCGTGATATTTATAATGATAAGGAATTTGATTTAAATCACGACGGAGTACATCGAGATGAAATACTACATTTAGTAAGGAATTATAAGCCGATAAGCCAAATAAAATAAAAACATCTGCCCTGAAGATGAGGATAGTGCTGACAGACCAACTTCCAGTTCATTGTGCACCGCGACGTCCCCCCTTCCCCCGCAGAGCAGCGTGAAATTGATAAAAAGATTCCAGAATGGTTCGTGAAACAAAGGATATGCCTTTATCCATTTTTTTTCAGCAATCCCACTTTTTGTTTGATGGATATTGAAACATGCTTTCGCTTTGTAGATCCTTTGACAGCTCCAGAATCGTAAATTCTTTTTGACATAATCAAAAGTTCAAGCTTACTTTTATAAAATTGCTCTAACAGTCTGCAAAAAATAATAAGCCGGATCCAATTAGAAGATTAAGGAACAATGCAATCTGCAACATTAACTGAAATAGATAATTAGATCATTTTAGCTTAGCTTATACTGTTCGTTAAACAGTATACATTAAACTTATACATTAAACGCACATGCATAAACGTATTACGCGCATGCATAAATGCATATGCTACATAAATGCCTACACATGCGCTGAAAGTTTGTAGCTTTGTAGTCCAGATTATAAATCATTCCGGATTATGGACATCCGGATTAAAGACTTTGGACTGTATAACTTTACTAACTTATGATATACTCTAAGAAGCATGTTACTTTTATACATTATCTGCTTGCATGTTTTTTTCACTGAAAACTTCAGTCATCACAGTGTGACGTAGGATACTAAATCCACTCATAATTTAAATCCCCTCAAAATGGGATGAACTTTTGCATCAACCCATTATTTCTTTGTATACTGGACCTTACTTTATCATAATATTAATGTAATCAGGATGTATGAAATCAAAATTTAACTGATATTATAACATATATTGCAACTTATTATTCAGCAAATTGATATGTGCTTTTTGTATGTTAGTTAATTTTATACATTAGTATTTGGAAGTTATTAATTAGAATGTAAAGAAACTTAAAAGAGTATTTGTATGATGTGATAACAACTGGCTATATGGTATTATGTTTGTGATATTTATTTATTTATTTATTTATTTATTTTTGAATTAGGTCACTTGATGCTAGAGAAGGATCAGTGAATTCTGTGTCATTTAATTTCAAGCACGATCTTGTTAGGGAAATGTAAGAATTTTTGTTATCTTTAAAGACAGCCAGGAAGAAGAGTTTTTTGAATCTATAATAGTGTTTCTTGTGACCCTTAGCATTTTCAAATTTTAATGCTAGAAAAATGCAAAGAAGCATAATGTATCACATTGACATGTTTTCAATTAATTTAGTTATTACCAGTTTAAGCTTTATGATAATTTTTATAAATATTGACATATTAATTTAGCAGTCAAACAACAAAAATGAGCTTTATATTTCCAAATTTTTACAGGACTAGTTTCGATGGTTTTACGAAACCATTATCCTCAGCTGCCAAGGTGAAAAATGGCTTTGGCATCTGAGGATGATAGTTTGGTAAAACCGTCGAAACTAGTCTTGTGAAAATTTGGAAATATATTGTTGATTTTTGTTGTTTGACTTCTAAATTAATATTTTTTCGGCATGTTATTTTACCTTAATTAATGTTGACATAGTCAAGATCTCTTATAATTTAATTTAGAAATCATTTAAAATGTGTAAAGGAGTAAATGTGTAATTGAAAGATATGTGTAACAGAAATTATTGTTGCTAAATGATTGAAAGAATCATGTGCATTATATATTTTTCTTATTATATTTAGTTAATTGTGTTAAAACTGCATTTGATTCTGCATATGTTATAAAATATTTTTACATGAAATTAATGCAATGAATTTTCCTGAATGTTAGCTGAGGTATTGTAAATTATAAAATTAGTGTTATTTTTATAAATAATTAGTTTAAATGAATATTTTTGAATCTAATATTTCTGTTTAGTTTAATTTGTAGCATATAATATTACTTTGATAGTATAATATATTCATACTAATAAGATTTGCTCTATTTTATAATCTTAATGCTTAAATTGGAAGAAGTACGTATGGGAATATTATTATATACTTTAATTTAGCTTCTGAAGTACATTAAACAAATTCATGGATTCCATCAAATATTTCCATCTGTTTCGACATCATTGAAGTAATCAGTTACTTCATCTTCAGCAGAACAATTATAATGATTACTGTGTTTTAAGACATATTAAATGTAAAAGACAGTTTGTCTTGCAAATATTTCACAATTTATATTATTCCTAATTTTAATTTGTAAAGGCCATGTGTTAGGAAGTTTTATTTTTTGTCTCTAGGCAACTGTTACAGTAATAAATGCATTTTAATAATAGTTTGGGTTTTATTAAAATAAATGTATTTTTTTAATAGAACTGCACTTCAAATTAGAGATGGATCTGAAGCAAAAAACAAGCTTCTAGAGGAAAAAGATTTTATTCTGTGTACTACTGAAGGATATGTGGGTTATTTTTCCATTGAAAATAAAATTCTTAAACCTGTTTTGTATGGAACACCTCATATTGTAAAAACTATCACTGTGCATCCATGGCAGTGAGTAGCTTTTTCAGTTTGATTTTGTGCACATAAAACTAAATTTTACGTCATTCATATATTTTTATAGTTACTGTTTGGAAACATATTCTGAGCAGTCAAATTATTAAGTTGTAGGGACTTATATTTATTTTAAATAACTAATTTTATTTAATTTGTTATTACTTCCGATAAGCCTTCATTCCCCTAATTGTCAATGCCAGAATATTTAAATTTGGTAGCGTGTGTGAAGGAATGCAAATTCTACCTTGTGAAGAAAGATTTTAAAGACCGAGGTTCAGTAGGAAAGTTGGAGAGAGTTAGGCTATTGCTGTTACCTCTGTTGCATAAGCGTCTGCTCCCAGAGTTATTGCTGTTTCGCATGGCTTAACTGCATTTACTTGCTGCCACTAGTTTCGATGCAGGTGTAAGACACAGGAATTATCTGAGCCCTGTAGCTTAGTTCTATGACTTGTGCATATCTGCGAATTTTTAGTTTAGTTCTGTAATCTCAGTTACCGCCTAAGAAGAGGCGTAGTGTGTTAGCGTCAAGTTGATGCATTGTAAATTTTAAAGAGTGTAATAAAGGGTACTTTTAACCCCCTCTTTTCTGTGCAGTTACTAGTCTTACAGTTCTCACACTGAAGTGAACTCTACAAAGTATTTAAAATGTTACTATAAAGAAGTATTAGATATACTAAAACTTGTTCTTAATTACATTTTTTATTGTTATATGATACCAAAATTGGTGAACCTTTCAAATGATTTTATTGACACTGTGCTTCAGATTACTTGTTCTAGTCTGTTAGTTTCTTCAACAACTTGTCAGTAACTGAGTTTTGTACTTAGATGGCATTTTTATTTTCTTGATAATATTACTAATGCACATTCATTTGTGCAGAACTCTGGCTGACTAAAACATGTGAACAGTGATTTCTTTTCATTTGCTGATGGTCACAACAAAGCACAGCCACATTAGTATTTCATTCCCATCTTTATGTTTCATGTTAGTTATGCATGTCTTTGTTTTATCCATGATACCACATATGAGCTTTAATTTTAACATTTTATATATAGAAGTATTAGTAATAATTTGATGTGTACTGTGTACAGCAAATTACTTTTGAAGCACTCAAGCAGGCATTTCTCTTACTGGATCTTGAAGCAGCCAAAATGCACTTTTAACATCAACTAAACAAAAAGTAAACACATGTTTTGCATTAAAATCAAAATTTAATCATTCTGTTAAAAATTGATGAATATAAGTTTTAAGTGTTGAGTGTTTCACATATCTTGGCTCTGTAATTAATATAGAGAACAATATCTGACCTGAAATTTCTAACAGTGTAACACTTACTAATCAGCTCTTTGGTTTAAAGAATTATTTGAAACCAAACTTTATGAAAAGAGTAACTAACCTGACAATTTATAAATATTTAATTATATCTGTTTTGATATGTGAAGCTGGAACCTGGCCAGTAATTGAAAAGGAAAAAGAAATACTTAAGTCTTTGATAGAAAGATTTTGATGAACATTATTGTGGATAATCAGATAAATAGTATCTGAAGAACCTTAATTTGTTGGATATATTGGTATCTAGACATTATAAATTTTATAAGCACCCAAAGGTTAAGATGAGCTGAAAATAGAACTACCAAAAAAAATTCATATACAAGCCGATAGGTAAACTAAAGAGAGGGAGACTGAAATTTGGATATTTAAGACTGTCTGTGAAAGACATTATCTAACTTAAAAATCATTAATTGGAAGACTGAGGCCAGTAAGACAGCCTGGAATGAAATTCTGAAAAAGGCAAGGGCCTGTCATGGGCTGTCGAGTCATTGAAGAAATATATAGCAAATTAAGCTGTAAAAACTAGTTGAAATCTCTGTATACCCATTATGCACAAAAAGGTTAAATCAATTGTTAAGAATAAAATTCTATAGCAGTTATGATAATAATTTCATACCGTTTTGATAAAGAGAAAGGAAAAATAAATGGAATTTAAATTGTACATCTCAAGAAAGGAGAATGATTATTTTCATGCATAAATTTTACTTCTGGAAAATTAAATATATAATCTGTATGTGGAAAATGATTAACATTTTAAGTTTGTGAATTTCCTTTCTTATCATGTTAAGAAAATTTTAATTGTATATATATACTAATTTAATGTAATTTTTATAGCTTTTAGGATTATAAGAAATTACATTCTTCAAAAAAGTTAAATTTTTAAAGAAGTTTGATGACAGAGTAAAGTTTTAAAGTATAAAACTATGCAATTTAGTTTATGAAGAATAGATGGAAAATTAAACAAGAAAACATGTCATATTATTCAGATTTTCCGAAGTGATTAAATAGAAAAATTTTATATTTAAGTCAGAATAGAAAATGATGCACTTCTGTTATTAGCAACAGTTATAAAATAATACAAGTTGGATTAATGAAAGTTATTTAAAAAAGTATGCTTTCATATCAAATAAAATTTTTTGGGGGGTTCATAGTATAATATAATATTATACTATGAACCCCTATGATTATGTAATATTATATTACATAAATTTGTCAGTGATTTTAATTTGAATTTACAGCATCAGCATTTTGTGCATAATTACTTGTGTAAAGAAATATATTTTTAATGCATATAATTCATTCATTTGAAATAAATTAATTTAATCATTCTTATAATGTGAATTTGTGTCACTGTCATTTTGTGCATTATTATATGTGTAGAGAAATACAACTTTTAATGTACATAATTCCTTTTTCATTTAAAATAAATTAATCTATTAATAATCTTTTAACAGTGGTTTTAATTATATCATATTTATATTGAATATGAAATTACATTTACATTTTATCCTGTTACTAAGCATACTTTTGAAATTGTAGAATTTTATCACAATTGTATATATATATTATATTATATTGCCAATATAATTTCTTTATTTTACTTGTGCCCAAATATATATTTTTAAAATATAGTTCATATTTTAAAGAAATTTCTGTAATATCAAACGCAGTTATGTGCTATTATTTTACATTCATGTCTCTAAATTGTTTTGTCCAATCTTTGGAAATAATATACTGTGCATCTGTAAGTTTTAGAGGTAAATTTGCACAAAATGAAAATTAAGAAATAGTATTCTTACTTCTTAGCTTTCAGCACACTATTCTTGTAAGTGTATACAAGGCTTGGCATGGTCATACAGTTTTTAGAACCGTTTTCCTTTGTAGAACTAAATTTTTGGAATACTTTAAAGTCTCTTGTTACAGTTTTTTTAAATATATATATATATAGTGCTATTAAAATAATGATATTTAACATGAGACTTCATTTTAGAAAACGGAAAGTAGTATCCAGAGACCAAATCAGCTAACATGGTGATTAAGAATCATGAATTTTTCGCATGCTAGAAACTGCTTGTCGAAAATCAAATTGTGTGATGGCACATTATTGTTCAGTAGAAACTGGTTATTCAGTCTGTTGAGCTTTTTAGTACTTGACACTCTAAACTTCAGAATCTTTTCATTATAGCTTTATGGAGTTCATTGTCTGACTCTCAATATTTACAATTCTTTGGGAATTACCCCTTCCTAATCTAAATACACTCTTCAAAAGTGAAATTGCAACACCAAGAAAAAATGCTTGTAGCGTCATGCAAATTACAGGGAGAGTTGCGAGATGGATATGCAAATGATTGAAAAAACAGACACATAAAACTATTACTGTACAAAGTCTGTAATTCGTATCCGTAAATGTAAGTCTGTAATCTATTATCCAGAATGATCTATAATCCGGACCTCAAAGTCACAAACTTTTTTTTTGTATGCTTTATGCATGCACATTTAATGTTACGCATGCGTGTTTAATGTTTACTCATGCGTGTTTAGCACAAAAAACGAAGCAACTTAAACAACTTACATTGAAAGAAATGTTTAATAAAGTAAACAAATAAATAATAAGCTTTTTTTTTTTTTTTTTTTTTTTTTAATTTACATCATAGTTGCTCTTTATTTCATAAATTACGGTTTCATATTTTTAATTGTATAATTTCTGCATGCCATCTTACCAGATTTAAATTGATGATCTATAATCTAGAAAAACCCTTAATCTGGAATCGCCAAAGTCCCAATGAGTCCGGATTACGGACTTTGTACTGTATAAACCAATTTATTCAGTATCTCATGTGCCCACCTCAGGCAGCGATAAAGGTCGCAGTCTGGCGAGACATGCTATCAATGAGTTCACTGATGGTTGCCTGAGGCAGCCTTTCCTAAGCCACATCCACTGATGCATGCAGATCATCCAGGGTTTGCGACCGTGGTTCTCGGTTTATGTCACGTCCAATGACATCCCACAGGTGTTCAATGGGATTCAGAGCTGGAGAGGCTGCCGGCCAGGGTAGGATGTCAGATCCAGAGTACGCTGTGCAACTTGCAGCTTGTCATTTTCTTGCTTAGTCTTGCTGGACTGTAAGTATTGCAGAGTGTTGGGTGTGCCCTGCAACTAGGGCAGAACAACAGGCTCCACAACTTTGGTGACGTAGCGGTCCTCTGTCAAACTGCCGTTAATGTGTACCCAGGGATGTCTTGTGATCAAACATTATGCCTCTCCAAACCATAATGCATGGTGCAAGACCGGTGAAATGCTCGGCAAAATGGGCTGTTTGTTCTCTGGGTCGCCGCTATATCCATCGATGGCCGTCATTCCTCCACAGACAGAAACAAGATTCATCCATGAACAAAACCCAGTGCCATTCGATGGTCCCCGCACTATGATGCTGGCACCACACTAGACCTTTGTTCAGCAGTCAGTTCAGCCCTGTGGCTGGTACCCGCAAATGTAAGTATGATTCATGTAATCTATTTATATAGTTTGGGTGGACACAGATGCACCTGTTCCTGGAGGCAACCAGCTTTGGATGTCACGTGACGTGGATAAAGGGTCTCCAATAGTTGACTGCTGCATACACTTGTCTCTGCGCTCTGACGTGCAATTGCGCATACCACTTCCTCTTTGATAAGTGCGTACACCTTCCTGGAATCCATCATGTGATACAATGTTGGATGGTATCCACGTTGTGCCCAACACGAGTGGCTGTCTTGCGCATCGACAAACCAAGTTCATGGAGTTTGATAATACAGTCATGTTCCCCGGTTGTTAACTGATGGTATCGAGCCGATTCAGCTCGCCGACGTCTCAGAGGCATTTTTCTATGCTTCTTCTAAAGTCTCTAATGCTCCATAAACCCTCAGATGCTGCTTATGAGAAGGGAAAGTGGCTGATCTTTATAGCCAACATATGCATACCATGTGATCCAATGCATGTGCAACTTTTATCATTTGCATACCCACCTCAAAACTCTTGCTCCTGCAATTTGCATGACGCTATGCACATTCTTTCTTGGTGTTGCAATTTCACTTTTGAGAAGTGTAGATCACCAGCATGACCTTTAAAAATTTCTGAAACCAAACTTTTGTGGCTGAAGTGAACCTTCTAAAAACCCAAGCCCATGACTTTCATTTTGGGTCAAGATAATAAGCACTGAATTTCATGTCATCACAAATTGTTTGAAAAATTTTGCTATATTATTTATGCAATTATATTATTTATGCTATATTATTTATTATATGCTTTACAGCAAAACATTATTGCTATTCTCTGCTCAACTTCTACAAAAACATTATTGCTATTCAGTCTACAACAGATGTCCAAGCAAATGGTAAAATGCATAGAAATTTCTGGCAATAAGTAAACAATATTTTAGAAAAAGCAAATTATCATTATGCCATAGAAATAAATTTTGCCAGTTATCATTTGGCAGATTGCTGGATTAAAAAAAAAAATTTCCAAATGTTTGTAGATGTGCTGCATTTGTTATTTCTGCTGTAATGCAAGTTCATTATACGATGAAATATATATTGTATTATAAAATGATCATATCATATTATATAATAATTATATAAAATGGTATGGAGTAATTCTTATAACCTTATATTATAAAATGACATGGAGTAACCTTATAACCTTAATTATATTCTTATACAGTTATATAACCTTATTTATGTTCTTATATAATTATATAACCATATATAATAATATTCTTATAACCACTCTTTTATTCATGCATCATGTTTTTAAAAAGATTGAGGCTTTATTTGCTGCATTTATAGAACACAGCTTTCTCTTTCATTCATACATAATTAATTTTTAAAATATTTTAGGCCTTTCTTTTATATTGGAGATTATAATGGTGGACTTCAGAAGTGGAACTATAAAACTAAGTACAAAATATTTATACTTTTATGGTTTTCCAACTATATGCATATACTTCTATTTTCATTATTTCTGTTTAGCATACTTCACATATACCTTGTATTTAAAGAGCTGAAACATTTTGGGGTTAATTTACCTTATTTGACTTAGATTAATTAAGTTTTAATTAACATTAATTTTTTATCAGTAGCTGATTTATGAAGCAAAGATCCATTTTGCCTGATATTTTGGGGCTTCTCATCTATAGAAATAGAGTATATGTAATATTTTTTTAAAAAAATCATTGTGTGTACCTAGTAATTGTGACTTGTGGGACTAATAAATCTGCTTGTAGCTAGATACATTGCTTGTAATAGATACATTATCTATCACATTAACTACAAGCAAGTGTTTATCAGCCAGACTAGGAATGATGCAATTCTGTAACATATCAGTGCACCTCAAACCCATCATACTGACAGTTTGAATAGCAGAACCACGCATTTCCTGGAAGAAAAAAGGTCTAATCATGATTGATGTGATAAATCCACAGCACACTGTGACCAACACCCGAAGGCGAGGATAGAAAAGTCATGAAGGGGATGTTTCTCACTCTTATTGCAGCTCATTTCATACATGATTCTCATTTGGGGTTACTTTCATTTTGCTGCCCAGCACCATATGTTGCCCCTCTTTTTTTTTCTTGTGCTTTCAATAAAACCCTTGTCATTTCAAACATGCATGTCAATTTTTACCTTTCTACCTACATTATTCTGTAAATTATTGAGTTTTCAAATGTTGATGGTCTTTTGGGTCACCCTGTAGATAATTTTAGTGAAATTATATGTGAAATTGTTGTATTTTTCTTTGTGATGTAGCACCAAAAGCTCAGAGAAACGATGTTCTGCCAGAAAAAAATATAATGCAGGGACAAGTCTATTTAACATTGAGTAAATGGCTATTTTGCAAATTTAAAGAAATATCACCAAGCTGGCAATGTTTTTGGTGACTGATTTTTTGTCGCCAAATTTGACGAAAAGTTGATGAAAGTCGCCAAAGACATTTTGGTTCTGTCCCTGTACAACTGTAATGGATACTATAACTGAATAACTGTAATTAGATGTTGAATCTGTGTAATTGTAACCATGTTTGCCCTCATATGCATTCCAGTAATTTTGAGAAGCAGAAAATACTAGAAATATCTCTATGGCCTGGTGAAAATAAGATCAGAAAGAGTTGTCACTTTCTCAGTTGTTGTTAGTTGTTTACTTCAGCATAATTGATCAATTATTAATTCAGAATAAGTTCCGTAATTCTGAAGTGTTTCTTTTGATAAAATAAACTTTATCAACCTATCATCAACCTGGGTGCATTCAATCTGTTATGAACCCGTACGCATGCAACTATATAAATTAATTTGCTGTTTATTAATCTGTATGATTATTGTTCGACGAGAGCATTGTTATTACTGAATCCCAAGATTTCATAAATATCATCCCATGCATAAATTGTGTTTCAGGTTGCTGAAAATTTGCATAATTTTATTGGAAGTACAAATATGTTTCAGTAATTTAATAAAAATAGCACCACCAATAAGCTATGGTTAAAATTATCTGATGCAAAGCATAATATCATAAGGTTTGACATCTGCTTACAAAATAGCCTTGAAATATTAGTGATTTTATATCAGCATCACATATTCTTTTTTGTGCGAAAATGTTGAATTTTGAACCAAATGAGCATCATTCTGAGGAACTTTTGGTTACTTGAAGAAACTTGCTGCTGCATCACATCAGTTGCTTGTAGAAGAATATGATAAGGCTGCCTTAAGTGAGAGAGGTTATTGTAAGGGGTTTTAAAGGTTTAAGAATTGTGAATTATACATTGAAGACAAAGAATGGAGCAAAAGGATGAAAATGCATGAAGACGCGGAAATGGAAGCATTATTGCATGAAGACGCGGAATTGGTAGCATTATTGGATGAAGATTCAATACCAAATGCAAGTAGAACTTGCACTTACATTAGGAGTGACTTAACAAGTGATTTCACATTGCTTAAAAATCATTGGAAATGATTCAAAAGCAAAGGAATATGGGTTCCATATGAACTGAAGCCGAGAAAAGTTGAATGGCAATTTTTTACCTGGGAAATGCTGCTTGCCAAATGTAAATGAAATGGTGTTTTGCATTGTAGTGTTTGGTGATGAAAAATGGATCCACTGCAATAACCCAAAGAAAAACAAATGGGGGCAACCTGGCCATTCTTTACCATCGACAGCTGAGCCAAATATTCATGGATAAAAATCATGCTGTGTATATGATGGGATCAACTTGATGTCATAGTATTATGAGTTGCTCAAACCAAACAAAACCATTACTGGGGGTATCTGCTGAGCACAGTTGATGAGACTGAGACAAGCACGCAAAGAAAAATATACCCACTACTCCAGCCATGACAGAATTACGCTCCTGCATGAAAATACTCATCTGCATGTTGCAACGGTAGTCAAAACCTACTCGGATACACTCAAATAACAAGTTTTTCCCCTCCCGCTGTATTAACTAGACATTGCTCCTTCTGATTACAACTTGTTTTGATTAATGATGAATGGTCTGCCTGGACGTAATGTTCTTTCACAATAAGTGGCAGTTTTGATGAAAAACAGTGGAGACTTATTTAAACTTCCTATATGTAAATAAAAATTAAAGGAAATTGTGTTGATTGTTTTTAAAATATTTAAGTATCAAGCTATTCAGGTTATATATTTTATAAAGGAAAGATATTTTTATGCCATTATGTCTGCATAAAAAATGGAAGGAATAATGACTGTGAAAACCGTATAATCTATATTATATATATAAAGTTTAATTAATATTCATTATGATGAAAAATGGCATGTATTAAATAAAATATTATTAAAGAAAATTATGTGTGTTGTTTTTTAATTTTTTTAAAATATCAAGCTACGTAGATTATAAATTTTATAAATTAAAGACATTTTATATAATTCTGAAGCACTTGAAAATGTTGAAAGTAATTTTGTAGTAACTTTTTTTCATGTATGATTAAATTTTAGTTTTTTGTTTGATATAATTATGAACTGATCTTGAGTCTAATATTCAAAGTCAAAACTGCATTAATTATATTAGGCTTATGTCTAGTTACTATTTATTATGCTGAAAAACAGCCATGTTTTGACTAAATAATTCTTGAATGGAAATAAATACTTAAGTATTAAGCTGTTTAAATAAACCTTTTTCATGAATTATGTTTGCTTATCAAGGACATGTATTGCAACAAGTACTGTGAATTATTTAAAAGCAACCTAAAAATTCAAAAGTTAATTTATAGTAATTCATTAGAAGAAACTTCAACAAATGTCTTAAATTTAATAATGTTGAAGGAAATGTGCGTAATTTACAGACTGTTCATATCAGTATTGGCAAGGGAGAATGCAGCTTTTTTAACCAGGGAAAACGGTCACATTTGTGACTTAAATTAGCTGTGAGTGTGATTTTTCCTTTACCCTCTACCAGTGATGTCACAATCACAGTTCTAAGGCCTTGTTATTTCGGTGGTATCAGTACAACTAACAGTTGTGAAAATAAAGGCAACATAATCACTTTTATTAAGTGCTTTGTATATTAATGCTATATATTTGCCAAATAAAAAATTAATTTTAAATTTTTCACTTCATCTAGTAAATCCTTTTCATAATAATAAATAGAATGCAATACAGAGTCCATAATGTGGACGTTCATTATCCAGAATGATGAATGATTTATAATCCGGACCTCAAAGCCACAAACTCTTTTTTTTTTTTTTTTTTTTGTATGCTTTACGCATGCGCGTTTAATGTATAAAGGATGGTATAAGCTAGGCTAAAATTATCTTTACTGATTCTAAGGCATTTCAGTTAATGTTGCAGATTGTGCCATTTCTTAATCTTGTAATTGGATCCAGCTTATTATTTTTTGCAGATTGTTAGAGCAATTTTATAAAAAATTAAGCTTGAACTTTCGATTATGTCAAAAAGAGTATCCAATTCTAGAGCTGCCAAAGGATCTACAAAGCGAAAGCATGTTTCGATGTCCATTAAACAAAAAGTGGAATTGCTGCAAAAAATGGATAAAGGCATATCCGTCTCAAAATTATGCAATGAGTATGACATTGGAAAGTCAACTGTATATGACATAAGGAAAAGGAACTTTTTGTGGATTCCTTCACCCCATTTGCAATGAATAACAGAAAAAGGGTTCATTATCTTAAAAGTGATGATTGAATGGGTCAGACAGCATCGCAGTGAGGGCGTGCCATTGACGGGTCCAATGCTAATGGCTCAAGCCAAAATATTTCATGAAGAAATGAACTTAAACACTGAGTGCACATATTCGACAGGCTGGTTAACCAAATTAAAAAATTGCCATAGTATAAGACAATTACAAATTTCAGGTGAAAAAGCTTCAGCTGATACTGAAGTTGCTGAACATTTTGCAGACTAATTCATTGAACTCATTACTGGTGAACAATTATCTCCAGAACAAATTCATAATGCTGATGAAACTGGTCTTTTCTGGCAATATGTACCGCGAAATACCTTGGCAACCTTTACAGAATCGACTCCAGCTGGTGTCAAAGATTCCAAAGCAAGACTAACAATTTTAGCATGTGCAAATGCTGCAGAAACGCACAAGTGCAAACTTTTCGTAATCGGAAAACATGCACGACCTCTAGCATTTAAAGGAGTAAGAATTTTTCCCGTTATATATCGCGCAAATAAAAGAGCATAGATGACACAAGTGTTGATGAATGATTGGTTTGAAGATCATTTTACATCCGAGGCTCAGTGACATTCGAATTCGGTTGGTTTACCTGATGACTCAAAAATAGTCCTGATTGTTGACAACTGTTCGGCGCATACTTCACTTAAAGTATTAGTGAAAGATAATGTATCTGTATTATTCTTCCCTACAAACTGTACGTCTATCATTCATCCTATGGATATGGGAATAGTGCACGCACTGAAATGCAAATATAAAGTAGCATTTTTAAAATCTATGCTAAATTTGTTGAACAATGACAAGACTATTCAAGACTTTTTGAAATTTTTTAGCATTCAAATCTGCTATGTGGAGCATCGCAAGATCGTGGGAGGATGTGTCTCCAGAAATGTTAAAAAAAATGCATGCCATAATTTATGGCCAGCTACCATATTTCATGGGGAGGACGATGAAGATGATAGCTGCGAATTTGAAGGTTTTCAGACATCGCAAACTAAAGGTAAAATTTTCCAGTTATTGGATTTTGTAAAAAAATGTGGAGAAGCGGTAATAACTGAAGATGATGTTGGCACATAAATATTAACTTGGGTAAATGCCATTAGATGGCTGCACCAGTCAATGTATTTGATTTGGTGTGTCTTGTTATTTTAACATTTTGGCACTGCAGACAAGCTTGAGCGCAGTCACTTGTTTCTTTCTTCATCCTGGGCCATACAAACCTAGCAGTTATCAGTTTTAGAGTAGATCTGACTCCAGATCAGAAGGTTGTGTGTTCAAATCACGTCCAGGTCACCAGATGTTAGATTGAAAATCAACGTTTAGTGCATATCAAGAACCAGATGCCAGATTTAGTGTCATCCATATTGATTTGATTGGACCTTTGCCACCATCTAATGGTAAAATTTATTGTCTAATCTGCATTGACAGATTTTCCTGTTGGATGGAGGTAGTTCCTTTGGAAGATATAACTGTGGAGATTGTGAGTAAAGCATTTTATGAATATTGGGTGAGCAGATTTGGAATGCCAAGCTGTATTGTAACTGACCAAGACCGCCAGTTTACCTCCGAAATGTTTAAAAATCTTGCTGCCATTTGTGGTGCTAAACTTTTGCATACAACACCCTATCATCCCCAATGCAGTGGGAAAATAGAGCGTTTTCACAGGACATTGAAGGCTGAAATAAAAGCTCATAATAATGTAAAATGGAGTGATATGTTACCAACTATTTTGTTGTGATTAAGAGCTGCTATCCGAGATGGTACAAACCATTCTATTGCCCAAATGGTATGTGGTACCAGTATCAGGCTTCCTGGTAAAATTTTTGAAAAACCCAGTGTCATTGTTGAACCTGACACATTTGTGTTCAATCTTCAGCAGCACATGGCTCTATTAAAGCCAATGAAGTCTGCCAATACAAGTCAATCTTATCAAAACGTTTTTGTACATAAAGATCTAAGGACCTGTACTCATGTCTTCGTGAGAGTTGATCGAGTGAAGAAACCACTAGAGCCTGCCTATGATGGCCCATTTTCTGTGGTAGAAAGACATGATAAGTATTATTCCATACACATAAAAGGAAAGGATGTTAATATCTCTATTGATAGGTTGAAACCTGCTTATTTTATGAATGCAGTTAGCATGCCAGAGATATCCAATAAGCTTGATAATGATGTAGGTGATGGATCTCCAGAGGAACTGAATCATAGTACTCTCCCACAGGGTTCGTACGGTCCTTAAAAATCCGTAATTTTTTCAAAAATGATTTTTGGACCTTAAAAGTCATTAATTTTGGCCAAAATGAATAAACGGTCCTTAATTTTGCTCATTTGACATTTCTTATCATTTCTAATGATTGCCATTCTAAGTGTGAATTACGATTTCTCATGAATATGGAATTAAAATTACACGGCTCTTAACCAATCTGTTGGCGGATTTGCGTTGCAAATGATAAAAAATAAAAAAAATTAGCTACCCGAACGAAAGTATCGGTGTCTGATTGGCTATTCACCCAACCTTTCGAAACAGGTGTTATCCATAAATTTAGGCAGATTGTGACGAAAGCGTGAAGCCGGAAGTTGTTTAAGAGGCGAAAGTGATGATGAAGGTACCCGAGAAAAAAAAAAGGGGGGGGGATTCTGAAAATATTTGCCAAAATTAGAGCAATTCCAACCTGGAAGGCCACAACCCTTCCGACGCCAATAGGAACGAGATGCCTGGAAAGTGCATTTTCAATAAACTGTAGCTTCATCAAGCTGACTACAAAGACTGGATATTGATGGATGGCAATCCTTAAATGTGGTCTTTGTCTGAAACAAATTGAAATTTCTAGAATGGGAGAGTCAGCGCTGAAAATTCACATGAAAATTAAGTTTCGTTTTATCATTTCAATTTGTTTTTACACGGTTTTGCTTAGCTTAATTTCTGTGTTTGTTTCAATTAAGCCATAAATTAATTTTTTATCACCTTCTACGAAGTTTATTCTCTTTTGCACATACTAATATGTATGGGATATCGGGATTATGAGTTTATTTCTGCAGAGGGTCTGTTATCGATTTCGCGGGAAATCTGTTGGCTCCATTTCGATTTTAGGTCGCCAAGGGCAAATTCGGTAACGCTACCGAGAAAATGTGAAGTTCGGAAATACGTTTTGAAGCTTCAATAGACAATTAAGTATTTGGTTTAAACCTATGTTGTTGATAGTAATGCATAATTTTTGCTAATGGCGATACAATTATTAGTTGAAAATAACTAATTAAAAATTTTTAAATATTTTTAAAGCTGAAAAGAACTAATTGAAAGTAATTTTCCTGAATTAACTAGACGCAAAATTAACTTTCATGAATTACTAAAGTTATTGGGTAGAAGTTTAACTGAAAATATACATTCCGTATTATATATATATTTATACAGTACAAAGTCCGAGGTCTGGACTCGTCGGGACTTCGGCGATCCCAGATTTGAGATTTTTCCGGATATTAAATCATTTTAAATCTACTAAGATGGCACGTAGAAATTAGAAAATTGAAAATATGAAATAATGAAGCATTTATGATTTAAAGGGTATCAAAATTTACAAAAGAAAAGAGCTTAATATTTATATGTTTACTTTATTAAACATTTCTTTCAATGTGAGTTGTTTGATTTGTTTTCTCTGCTAATACTTTAGACTAATACTATAGACATATAATTTCTTGTTCAGTTATTAAGTTCCATTGTTCAAGTCCTGTAATTGCTGTGTCGAGAATTCCGAATAACTTGTCAATCAAATTTTTTTCTCGTTCAGTAACCTCTCTGTTACTTTCTTCACTGTCGGTAGCTGTATTTTCTGGATTTAGAACCATACTACAGATTTCGCCCTCCATTAATTGATTGATGATTGGGCATTGTCATCGCAATGAAAAACTTCTGTTTAACTTCGCTAAATTCTGCCGCTGGTTCTGGCTTTATGTGAATAACAAATCAGTTATTCTTAATTCAAATAGTACTAAATATAATCGTTTGTCCTATGAGTATCATTAACAAAATCTATTTTTAGCATAAGGAAAGAAATTTCTGCTAAATTTCCCCTTGTCAACATTTTAGCGCATTAAACTTAAATCTGTAATCGGATAATACTCTGTTATTTGGCGTCGCTGCATGATTCATCACTCAAGTTGTCATCCGTTGATAAACATGCGGTGATGAAAGCGAAATACAATAAATAATGATTCGCGATTTCGGCATCAAGGATATAAAATATTAGTTGGTGTAAAATTAACAAATGTTTCGGTTTGAGATTATGCCAAGCAGATACGCAGCTATGGAGTCAAGTTACTAATCGCACAAATTTATACTAAAATAATTATTTCTTCAATAATGAGATATTTTATTTAGCGCCAAACTGAGATTAAGAATCGGGATTTCCGACATGTTTTTTTTTTTATGATGAGGAAAAAAATCTAATGCGCGTGCGTAAAGCATACCCCTTCCCTTCAAAAAAGCCCTAAAAAATTGGTTGGTGGTGGCTTTGAGGTCCGGATTTTAGATCATTCCAGATATTGCATGTCCAGATCTCGGACTTTATATATATATACATACATCTTTCAAAATATAACTTACCAGTATGGATTCACTCTATTAAAGTAATTCTACTTTAATTAAACTTAGGAGATAATATAATCAATTAATCAATATTGCTTAGGAAATAAATTATATATATATATATATAGTAAAAAATGTATATTTTCACTATTCAAGTATTCACTGTGACAAGTAATCTTATCTTGTCACATGAACAGGCCTCTGTGGAAAGGGGCTTCTCTGTAAATAAAGCAATTGAAATTGAAAATTTAAGTGACTCATCATACATTTTTCAACGCACAGTATTTGATTACATAAAATTTTCTGGAGGTGTTCTTAATATCGAAATTAATAAAGAATGAGATCAGCAGCAGCTTCTGCAAGAAGTGGAGTTCGTTATTTAGAAGTTCAGTATTTAGAAGAACAAAAATCTTTAACTAAATCTGAAAATTCAAAGAGGAAAAGAAATATTATTGAGGAAGAAATTGATTATATGAAGCAGAAGAACAAATTTCTTCAAAGGGACATTAAAGATGTTAATGAAGAAGTAGATGCTTTAGCAGATGAAGCTGAGACCAGCAGGAACATTGATTTGTTTATCAAAGCAAATGAACTTAGAAGAATAGTTAAAGAAAAGGAAATAGACATAAATAAATTAGATGTTAAAATAACTGAAAAGATTTCAGGTTTAAAAAAAGCACAAATGTTTTGTATCTTTTATTGTACAGTTTATTATTCTAGTATCTTTCAAAAAAACCAAGGAAATAAGTTGTATGTTTACAAATCAGTTATTTTAATCTGCAAAATATTCTTACATTGTGATTATAATAGTAGTTGACTGTGTTTGAATAAATATCAAATAAGTTAAATAATAATCATGTAAATCTCTAAAATAGTGACTGTTATTAGTGTAAAATACACTTATACATGTTTTTCAAGAAATTATGTCCCTAATTTAATGTTATTTACTTCATAACTTGTAGGGAGTTAGTTTAATTTTCAAAATTGTTTTATGGTAAGTATTAAATTGAATTTAATAATAGTGCATAATACACACTTCTGTTAGTTTCTTAAAGTGAAATTACAAGCATGAAGTCGGTTGTATGGATAATTGCTTTATTCTATTCATTTTTTTGTTTGCTTATAGGTCCTTAATTTTTTCTTTGATGGTCCTTAAAAGTCCTTAATTTTCATGTAAGGAAATGTGTACGAACCCTGTACCCAACAAACACTCGCTATGGTAGGAAAATAAAACTTCCTGTTAGATTTCAAATTACAGCTCTTTTTTTTTTTTTTTTTTTAATGTAAATATCAAATATTATGATTTTTGATTTATTTTTCCATTCCGTGCTAATTTCATTTCTTATTTTTCTCATTCACAATCATGTTGTATTTCTGATATTATAATTGCTAATTTTAGTATTTTCTGTAATGTGTCATAAAGTGGTAGTGTTGTAGGTATTGAGCAATGTACTACTGCGCATGAATATATTTAGATATAACTTTCATTCTTTTTTATCACTGTTCTAGAAATTTTGCTTCATATTTTATGTTCATGTATCAGTACGAGTTGACATTTTTGTGCTTTGGAATGCAGTGGATTTTGTATAGGCATAACATTTGCATTACCTTCTTATAAGCTATCTTAAAAGTATAATTATTGTTTTGGGGTAGAATATTTCAATGGAATATAGTGTAGTGCACATATATCTTATCTGTTCTGAGATAGTATTGATTTCTCTCTATTCTGTTAATGACATTGCAACATATTGAAAATCAAAAATTTATGCTGTATATAAATAAGTACTATTCTACTCATATTGGTAGTAGTTTAAATTTAGAATTGTGTATGAGTTTTAAGAGCAAACCTTTAAGTTCTATCCATCTGTAATTTAATTCAATAATAGTATATGTTTTTCAGAAAAATATTAATTTCCCAAGAATATTATGTGTTAAATATGTATGTTTAGAGAGTATGGTATAAAATATGCTGTTTTTTGAAGAATTTTCTTTTTCTGATGATATTAGAATGTTAATATATAAAAGTAATGACTTCATGCTCTGAAATTGTAGTATCAATATTAATGAATTTAAAATTTTTGTAGTAATGGTTCTCCTACCACATTTTCCTTGCATCGTAACTTGGTTACTGGTAGGGGAGTAATGCTGGCACATAGATATTAATTTGGGCAAATGCCACTAGATGGCTGCACCAGTTGATGTATTTGATTTGGTGTGTCTTGTTATTTTAACTTTTTTTCACTGCAGACAAGCTCGAGCCCAGTCACTTGTTTGTTTCTTCATCCTGGGCCATACAAACCTGGCAGTTATCTGTTTTCCATAGATCTGACTACAGATCAGAAGGTTGCATGTTCAAATCATGTCCAGGTCACCAGATAATAGATTGATAACCATGTAGCATGTGGCATTGTAGCTTTGTTTCTTTTTTTTTTTTTTTTTTTTTTTTATACTGTGTAAGTTGTGCTTGTTTTCTCGACAATAAATAAAATATGTGCAATCCAGTTCAGTTTCCGATGAGTCAATCTAACAATGATATAACAAAAGTTTTTTTGATTGCGATGACAATGCCCCAATCATCAATCAGTTAACAGATGGCGAAATCTGTAGCATGATTCTAGATCCAGAAAATACCGCTTCCGATAGTGAAGAAAGTGACAGAGAGGTTATTCAAAACGAAAATATTTCGATTGACAGGTTAGTCGGTATTCTCGACACAGCAATTGCAGGACTTGAATAGTGGAACTTGGTAACTGAACAAGAAGTTATGTCTGTTTATAGAATTAAAGAGAAAGTATTAGCACAAAAAACGAAGCAACTTAAACGACTTACATTGAAAGAAATGTTTAATAAAGTAAACAAATAAATATTAAGCTTTTTTTTTTTTGTAAATTTTGATACCCTTTAGATTATAATTGCTCATTTCATAAATTATGATTTCATATTTTTAATTGTATAATTTCTGCATGCTACCTTACCAGATTTAAATTGATGATCTGTAATCCGGAATCGGTGAAGTCCCGACAAGTCCGGATTATGGACTTTGTACTGTATTTTCATGTTTTCATTACAGGCAAAGTGTAATTAATGTTAAAAAACAGTATTTTCAGAAAAGGCAGTAGGGGTAAATATTTTCTGAAAACATTGTTACTGAAATCACTGGATCACCTTAAGGACACATTTCTCTTTAGAATCATGCCAATTGATTAAAGGGATCACAAATTTTTATTATTAATTTTATTGTTATTATTTTATTTAACTAAAACTCTGCATGTTATTTCTTTCGAGATGAAATTTATATTTTAATTGCTGTGTGTAACTGATATTTTCAAATGTGAAAAAAATGCCCTTTTACAAATACATGTTTAATTATGGTTTTTAATCCATTGTCTTAATTGCAAAGTAAAACAGGATTACCAAATAAACTAATTCTTTTAGTGAGGTTGCATTCATAACAGCATTATACTAAATAGTAGAAAAAATATGAATTATTTCCCTTCTTGCTCTTGTCAATAATATATATATATTTACATTACATTTATAAAAATGAATTTTCAATCACTTGAAATTTATTAGATTAAATTATTTATTTTAAATAGATTTGTAATTATTTTATATTAAATTTTTACTGATATTATGCTGCACATCGTTAACCATGCCCCTGTGTAATTTTTAACTCCCTCTTTTTATAGGAAACTAGTTGCTAAAGATTTATTTAAAGCTAAATGCGCGGAGATTGAATGCTTAGTCATTGACGATAATGGCACATATGTAGGTTAGTAGTAAGTCATTTTGTATTGAATTTTAGAATTATTTAAAACTGGTAGCTTTACCTCATAGAAAAATATTTTTCACTGCCAAGTAAATAAATTTTGTTCATTTTAATAGTTGTAATTTTAATAACTGTATTTCACTTATTTTTTCTTTTGATGAATATGATGAAGCGAATGTGAATTAAATTATTAAAAGTAATTTTTAGTTGTATGTGATAACTAATAATAGTTCTACATGATTTTATTTGTCTTTGGAGATGGTCTGTTACAGAGAAGATGACAGTTACTGATAACACTTATTAATTTAAATATAGGTATAGCTATATATAATTTAAATATGGGTATAGCTGTATTTAATTAGTTTCTCTTAATACGTTGCGAAGTGTGGGGATGTAGCATCACGGTATCTAAATACAGATAATACAAAATTATGATATTGCTGTGAAGATACTGTTGAAGAGTTAGGAATGTTTTGTACAAAATGTTTGGTATATTCGCTGGGATTAAAAGATAGTAATTGGTATTGCCAGAACTTTTTTGCACAGCAGAATTTTTTGTATTATCGAATACCCAATGATGCTAAATAAGATTAAAAATATCAGGTTAACAAATTAATATAGGTTCTTAAAAGTGTGATTACTAACATGGATGTCCAAAAAGTGTTTCTGTTATGTAGACAGAAATAATATTTTAAATCGGCTCTTAATATTATTTAAAAAGATGAAAAGTATTTCAAGAAGAAGGGTATTGAGAAGAAAAGAAAAATAACTTCAAGAAAATTTTGTCAAATTTTAAAATAGACTGCAAACCAAGGAATCTCTACAAGGTGACGACATTGGAAAAATCATTCCCTGAAATTTTATGAAGGTGTCTGAAGGCAAAAATGAACACTAAAGATACAAAGAAATGGAAACCAAAATTTCACTTATAGCTCTGCGTAAAAAAAAAGGGAAGCAATTATGATAGGCAAAATAAGACATGAATTAAATAAAAATGGGAAAGAAATCATATTTTCTGATGAGAAGATATGGAATTTAGATGGAGTAGATATATTTCATGCTATGGGTATGATAAAAGAATGTAAAATTCACTTAAAAAGGCAGTAAAGAGCAGATTTGATTATTTCACAGAGATATTTGTTTATGTCATTCAAGCAGAAACGGTGACTTAAGGTAATGTAAGCTATTTGAAGTGCAAAGGAATATTTCTAAAATCTGAATTTCACTTTTTAACATGTTGGGGCCAAATTCAAGATTTCCGAAATGCAAACTTTATTTATAAGCATTCTCACTGAGAAAGTTTATTCCAAGGATAGGCTACAACCGAAGAACTAGGGAATATATGTTATGTAGGAATGGCGATCTTTATGAGATTAAATATTGAAATCCTTGATGCAATCTATCCTAGAAAGAGATTCAGACGTATTTAAATCTAAAGTGGATTTGCAATACACCAGAAGTTATTTATAATTGTTTGCATGAGATATCCTCTTTTTTCTTTTTAACTATTAAAAGATATTTTGCAAATGGGGAAACTGTAGTTTATATTTCTTTTTTTTTTTTTTTTTTTTTGTATTATTGAGTTTATTTTCTTAAAACATTTTATTATGTAAAGCTATGCTAAAACCTTTCTTTTTCTTTTTTCTTTCTTCTTTTTTTTTAATCTTTTAATATCTTGTATAGAACTTGTACTAAAATTCTTCATATACAATAGTTATCATAATAAACAGGGAATTTCCCAATCTATTATCATTTTGGAAAAGCTTTAAATTAATAATAAGTTTAATATTAACTATAGTTTAATAATAATTCAGTAATAAGTTTGTATAAGTATATTTGTCACATTATACTCGTATTTTAAATTTAATTACTTTTAGTAATATCTCAATTTTTATTTCAGCTTGTGTGATGTCTCATGGTAACATTGCAATATTCAATGCTGTTAATTTTTCTGCACAACCATTCTTCACAGCTTCTGAAGTGTTACATCGACCTGTTATGATGAAGTTTTCTCCAGATTCTCAGCATTTACTTATAATAGTAATTTATTTAAATTCTTGAATTTTTAAGTATTGAAATTTAATTAACTTAGAAGCATTTATTTGTTTGTTTATTTTGTGTTTTATAAAAATAATTTATATTCTAATTTAAATAAGCATCTAATGTTATGTTCAAAGTTTTAATTGCTGTAAGCAGTGTATTTTACCAACCAGTTTGTGGTATTTAAATCTACACATTATATCTAAATTTCCTGAACTCTCAACACAGGCTTTAATTAATCAGCTTTCTATCTTTCTCTTTAGCAGGTGCTATGTGTATCAGATGCAAATAAGGTTTACAGTAACTGTAATGCTAATTCCTGATGTGCAAGCATTATCATCATTGATGGTAAATTATTTTGCAGATAAGTAAGAGTTGTCATAGGGAGACTGTAAAGTTTGGTCATGAAAATTTTCTATACACATACTCGGATAGGACCTGAATCCTATGAATATTGGGAATATCTCAGATGAGATGCTAACTAACAATTGTTATGAGGAGTACAGAACCATACGCACTACAGACTTTTAGACGATTTTCATTGTAATTAAAGAAATATTTTACCTAAAATTTTTATGTTTTAAATGTTCTGTTAGATAACTCTTGTTCTTCATTATCTTTGTACACTGTCATTTTCAAGACAATAAAAACCTTTTGTAGTATTGGAAGAAGTATTTTATCTCTTTGCTCTCGAACAGCTTTCCAGAGTCTAGGAGAGTGAAGTCAGGGTAACATGCTTTTTAAAAGTCCAAAAGCACAAAAATACCTTGGTAATAGATCAGGAGATTTAGTAAACATACAAGTGAAGGGTATGGCCTTGATACACATTTCTAGTCCTATTTTTTCCAAAAAATCAACAGTAGATTTGGACATGTTGCTACTTGCTTTGTCTTGAAGCAGTTCTATGGATTAATCACACTGTGTGTAAACAGAAGGTATTTCATATTTGAAAATTGGAAATAAAATATGTTTTTGATAATATGTGGAGTTTATTTTAACATTTTTATCCACTCTCTTGAGGAAATTATATGTAACTTTTTCCAAAAGCATAGAGTTTATATGGATATCAGTAAATTAAGGATTATTTCTCCATCTAATTTTCTTAACGTGTATATTCCAGAATTTTCTTTTCAAGCTATAGTGCTTAACTTTATGAGTTTTCTATAATCATTCAATTTCTTTAGTTATGACAACTCTGCATCATATCTTGTCATATTTTTAACCACTGTATTTTAATTCCTATTGACTATCAGTACATTATTCACGTGTTTCACAAGTGCAAATATTTATTTATTCGCAAATCTATGTAAAATAGCAACAAAACTTCAGTTATGCGGAGCTCCTGATTGATTGCTTGTTTTAGATTGAATGAAATTAAGCTTAATGTTACTGTTAATTAGCTTGTTATTAATTTAATTATATGTTTCTAATTAATTATATCTTCAGCTATTTCCAAGTATATTACACAAATGTTTGCATCCCAATTTTTATTTTTTGGTTAAAAAAGTAAGCTTTTATTTATTGAGAGGCCTGATTGATTATAATAATTTGCAGTATTATTTATCTAATTTGTTTCTTCTAGATAAATTTTAGAAAAAACTTCTTACCATAATAATTTAAATTTATTTACAATTTATATGTCATTGTTCCAAACGCATAGGAATGTTGTTATAATAGATTTCATGCTAAGTTTTTTTTTTATTATTTAACTATTAATTTTTGCAAATGTTTACATGATTACTTTAATTAACGAAAAATACTTCTAGCACACTTTAACACACTTTGATACAGAATAATCTTTTGCACGCCAGTGAACTATATTAAATTTTCCAGGCTAGTTCAAACATCATAACTATTATTGATGTAATTTATAAAAAATATAATTAGTATGCTTTATTTAATTTATGATATTATTATAATACTCTTTGCTCTAATATTGTAATTAATGAAAGATATTTGTAATGCAAATATGTATGTTTACTAATACATTTTATTTTATTTGTTAGCTCTCGCATTTATTACTGTTATTCAAGTAATTAACCTGCTTGTTAGATATTCTTTACTTGATCTTGTGATTGTGATATGCAATTCTATTTCTTTATATTTGTTTTCCTCTTGGCTACAATTGGCTTCTAAAAGTAAAATTGTAACCCAGTAGGCAATGGGGGGGGAAGAAATTTTGATTCGTGCAGTTGGAGTATACTCTTCAAAAATATTGTAGTAGTTAAAAAAAAATTTTCTAAGAAAGCAAAGTTGTCTAAAAAGTGTGTGAACAGCCTCCGTAGATTGCTATTGTATAAAAATGTTGTATCTATTAAGATGACATATTTTTTCTGCTTTTTATTTAACCCTCTGAGCATTATCATCGGCTTTATCCAGTCATCAGAAGTTTTGCTACGTGGCATATATTAGCTTATAATTAAAATATTTTGCTTTCTTATTTGCTTTAATAATGTAAGCATCACCTTAATGAATGTACATTTATGAAAATGCAGACTAAAATAAGTAATTTACAAACTCAATTAATAAATGCTGTTTAAATACCAGTTTTCATGACGGATCTAAAATCCTGCGCTGCTCAGAAGGTTAATGTAGTCTTTCTTGTGCCAAGGGAAAAAAAAAAGAAAGAAAGAAAATGCATTCTGTAGAGGAGGTAATGTATTCTTTGTTTGAAATGACATATTTAAACCAGAATACTGGTTATCATGCAGTATGCAATCTACCACTTTTAGTTATTTATTTCTACATAAAGCCACTAAAACGCTATTTTTTAGGTCAAACATGCGATAGAATGGCAAGAAAAAGAAATAATTGAAACAACAATCAATCATAGAGGTACCATGTAAAAAACTAACTAAAACATTAGTTGCATATTACATGATTACACAGAATACTTATTAAGATCGTATCTTGTTTTTTTTATGCATATTTTCAGTGTGAGAACAAAGTGGATTTTTAGCTTTCAAAAGGAAAGTTTCTGCACACAAAGAGCAGAATGTGGTGTAATGGCTGAAACCGCTACACAAAGCCCGGATTGTAATAGAGGGTTGAAATGAACTTCAAACTGAAGTTCTATCAATAAAATTAATTTTAATAAGATGAAAACCTTAATAGTTGCATATCATGACAATATGGGACTTAAATATAGTTAGTCCCATAATTTCAGAATTTTGTTACAGGAAAAATGCTCTAACACATTATACACGAGGAATGATTGTTCTTAGCAAGTCCACAGGCCCATATTGTCTAAACAGGAAAGTTTGTTCCCTCTTCTCAGGAAACCACCTTATATATCTCCCTGTGTTTACTTGCACTGAACTCCCAGGGGGTAGGTTCTTTCACTCATACATAATCCATCTCCTGACCCTGATGAAAAGACTTTTTTTGTTTCTTTGTCCACTTGAGCAACCTTCAAGGCTGTAACCGGAATTGTTAACAAAGGCACAGGATTTTACCACTGACATGAAAACTATTGCACCCTTCACTCACCCTCAATAAAGAACCTTTATGCCACCTTATCACAAGAATTATGGACAATTAGCATGGCAAATTTCTGAAGAATTATTTTTCTACAGCGCAGAATTTCAGATTTCCCATAAAACAGAAGCCTATAAAAATTATAGAATTGAACTATGTTGACAAACATTTGAAACACTTGTGGAGTCATTTGATCATTTAGTCTAAGCTGTTATATGTCTTGCTAGAAATTGAAGTTGCCTTAAATCCACTAATTGATAACATCCATGTTAAATAGGATACTACCTGGTTATCCCTCTTTAATCATATGCAACTGTTATGTGCTGGTTAGGAAGATTTAACTCACATTGCCATAGAAATTTATTTATTGATTGATGCAGATAAATTAGTTTTTGTTATTATTTTTAAGTCCAAAATTCTTTAGTTATTCAAGCTATGTAGGTAAGTTGAAAAACAAGTTTCCCCTGTCAACTGTGGTCAGAGTTGTGTATGAAAGTCAAAAAATAGAATGAGACGTTAAAGATATGACATACCTTTATTTTATTATTCTCATACGAGTACGTTGAGACATTTTTCATATCGCTTGATAAGCTTCAAAAAGTCCTCTAAGAAAAATTCACGCTTTGCATATGGAAGAAGCGTTGAACGGCTATGGGCGAAAGGCGACACAGCAGGAAAACGTGCAAGTCACTGATACACTATTGGGTAGAGGTCGCTGCAAATGAAGCAGATGGCGCTGTTGCAGTGCCTGCGCAAAGCGGAGACCAGTCTCTCATTTGAGCCCTGGTAGGTATGGAGAGAAGGTGAGTTTTGAATTCGTGGTGAAAGGAGGAAGTGAGAGCGGTTATCCGCTATGAATGGGCACATGGAGTATCAGGAACAGAAATTCATAACTGCCTCGTGGATGTCTATGGGCCAGGTGTGATGTCGAAGCAAATGGTGCGGAGATGGTGTCGCACATTCAGTGATGGACGTCAGCAAGTGGAGGACATACCGAGAGATGGACGGACGCGCACGGAAACTATAGATGCAAATGTCAGGAAGGTGGATGACATGATTAAAGCAAACTGGCGTATCACCATCGATGAAGTAGCGGAAGAACTTGGAATCTCACATGAGCAAGCTCAAAACATCATCCACGACATTCTTCGATACAGAAAAGTGTCAACACGATGGGTGCCCCAACAATTGACCTCGACACACAAGGAACTACGCATGTGGGTCAGCCTGGAACATCTTGTGCGTTACCATGAAGATGGCAATGACTTTCTGTTTCGGATTGTGACGGGGGATGAAACGTGGGTCCACCATATTACGCCAGAATCAAAGGCCGCATCTATGGAGTGGAAACATCCGTCATCACCTGTTCGAAAGAAGTTCAAGACAACTCCCTCTGCAGGTAAAGTGCTCCTCACATTTTTCTGGGATGCCCAAGGAGTTTTGTTGCTGGACGTTTTGGAGGTTGGAACCATCAATGCTACGCGCTACTGTGACACCCTGTCGAAATTGAAAGAGGCGATTCGGAAAAAGCGGCCTGGACTTCTCACATCTGGCGTTCTGCTGTTGGATGACAATGCCAGACCACATTCGGCAACGCAAAACCATATTGCAACTCTTGGTTGGGAGTGCCTACACCATCCGCCATACAGTCCTGATCTCGCACCAAGCGACTTCCATCTGTTTCTGTCTTTGAAGAAAAATCTCGGGGGAAGTCGCTTTGGAAGCAATACTGAAGTAAAACAAGCCATTCAACGCTTCTTCCATATGCAAAGCCCTGATTTTTTTCCTGGAGGGCTTTTTGAAGCTTATCAAGCGATATGACAAATGTCTCAATGTACTTGGTACCTATGTGGAAAAATAAAGGTATGTCATATCTTTAATGTCTCATTCTATTTTTTAACTTTCATACACAACTCAGACCACAGTCGACAAGGGAAACTTATTTTTCAACTTACCCTCATATATAAACTTGAAATGCTGAAGTTCTTTTTATGATATTGTTCGAATTTACTTTTTTAATACTGCTTTAACACTTACTTTCAAATTAAAGAGAAACAATGTTATTTTTCTCAAGTATCAATGTTAAATTTTATTCATAGAAATATCTGGTTACTGTCCTTAACAATAAAGAAACAAGCAAAGATTTAAACATTATTCATGATCATATATAATGTACATTTTTGTGTTCTTCCAAAATTTGAAATAATCGGAAATGTAAGGAAACTCAAATGTATTTTTCTTCATGCTCTTTTTACTTCCTTGTACGAAGTAAAAATGAAGTATTGTAATCGCGAAAAGTTTCAGGCAACATATTTCAAGGAAAATATCCATTTTGACCGCTATCGAATGCAATTTAACGATGTTTTTGCATCATATCTGTATGTAAGGACAGAATAAAAGACTCTTTTCCTCCAAAAAAATTATAAAACTGCTTTAAAATTAATTTTGAGGAGAATTTTTCGTGGTGTCTGTGCGAACGTATGTACGTACGTATCTCGCATAACTCAAAAACGAGTAGCCTCAGAATGTTGAAATTTTGTATATAGGACTGCTATAACATGTAGATGTGCACCTCGTATTTTGGTTGCAATCGGCCGCACCAAACGTATATCAATATATTTATATATATATCCACTCTGTTACCTGGCTCAGTGATCTCAGTTTCTTTACTCTTATATGTTTGTAAATTGTATATTTTTTGCTTTAAAAATGATTGAATTATGTTGTTTTTATCTTCCGGTTAAAGTTTTTATGCCTTTCATAATTCTGGAAGCAATATTTGTACAATTATCAACAATTTAAAAGCTGTTTAAGTGCGGTTAAGTTTTAAATAACATGGCGGACATATTTGTTTACATTTGAAACTGCAGAATTGTAGATTTGTTGCCAATCTAGAGAGACTAAGCTTTGCAACACAAAAATAACGCCTTCATTTATTATTGCAAATTAAATCATGCTTAATCCTTTCTGGAATTTTTTTGAGGAAATAAGTGTTTAAGATTTACTTCATAATTTTTAATGCAGATATTTTGAGTTTTTTATGTATTCTTGCCTTGTCGCGAAGTGAGAACTGAATTAATTAAATTAGAAATACTCAATCGTCTGTAAAAAACTGTTTCTTTTTTGTTTTGTTTGCTTAATTTCTTTTATACATCATTCTAGCTTTATTACAGTATTTGAATAGAACATGTGGCAACCATAATTCTTCAAATGATATAAATTTTGTGCATTCAGAGTGTCGTTATAGTAAACAAATATAGTGAATTTTAAAGAGTGCATTTATTCTATTGTGGTTTATGCGCTGTTGACGAAGTAGATTTAATTCAATCCAATCAATTTAAATGAAATTCAAGAAAAAAATGTGTATAATTTAATATTCCGTACAAGGAAGTCATGTGGAGTACACATCAGCTTTTTTTATATTAAAAACCTGTTTTCATATGTAATATTTTTGTCTGTAATTTTTTAAATAAATGATATTAATTTCAGGACAGTGCATCATATGTTACAAGCTATCGACTTCAATTATTAGTGCCTCCTAAAATTTTTCAAATGATGAGGAGAAAAGTTGCAATGCCTCCCGAAGAAGCTATTTGGGTTTTTGGTGGAAAAACACAACAACATCAAAGTCGTGTTGTGGACTGCATATTCAATGATCTTGAGACTAATGAAAATCTGTATTTCTTTACTTTGGGAGAGGATCGTGTCTTGGTCAGTTAACAATACATATATTATTATTGCGTTATTTCATTTTGCTGTCTAATGTAACTAGATATTTTTATTCTGCTTTGTGCATGGTATACATTTTATGCATAAGAGCAGAAAATGAAGACAATATTGAATTTTAATAAATATCAAACTATGTTCTTAGCAAAAGATAAGATATGGCAATCAGTAGCAAAATAAATAATATATAATTATATAAAATATATTTTAAGATATTTAATCTATCCACTGACATATGATAATTTCCTTTTTTAGTTAATTTGTCATTCTTTCCCTCAAACAGATTTTATCTGTTTTCTCAAAGTTATAAGTAATAACATTTTCAAGGTTATAGAGATTATTATGTTTTTCTAATGCAGGAAGTATGAAAGATTAGTTCTGCCTTTCCTGGTATCTGAGCCACAGAACTTGTAATTTGTTAGCTAGACCTACCAAACACTTACACTATGAAAGTATGCATAGTGAATACAATTGTTTCTTATAATGTTAAAATTTGATACTTGTTGATTTATTTATTTATTTTACATACATAAATTTAAAATGTTTTTTACTGTATTATACATTAGCTTTCAGAAATTAAGCATGCAAAGCAAAGTAGCAATTTTCAAAAGCATAATTGGATTTGAGTTGCTGAAAATGGCTGCAGATGCTGATGGCAATATGCAAATATCATATGTTACAGCTAGTCACAGTCAATTTACAAGACATATGCTAGTTAGGCAGTCACTGAAGATGCCAGCGTTCTTAAGAGTTTTAGGAAGTTCATTTAAATGCTGATACAAAATGTTTATAACTTTTGTAAGATAATTTTGATGGTGTTTGTGTTTATACAGTGTTTGTACAGTCCTTAAGAGTCTTTAAATGTCCTTAGTTTTTTTGGAATCAGTTTTTGGTTCTTAAAAAATCCTTAATTTCAGCCAAAATAGGCAGAAGGTCCTTAGTTTTAATCATCTGAAATTTCTGTCTGTTTTTACAAACTGCCATTGTAAAATTAGCATTTTGGAGGAATATTTTCGGCAGTTCACTGATAAATATGCTTATCTTTTGAATGGGTTCATGAGTTATAATTTTTTCCTACTTCTGATATAAATGGTGGGATACTCGAGTTTCATAGTGAAAGAAGTGCAAATAATCATTTCGAAATTATTTAATTTTTTCTAATGAAGTCAAATACTTAAATACTTTTCCACTGCAGTTCTCAGATGCATTTCTGTTTTGCATATCACAGTATAAAGATTCAGTCTTTTCAGACTTTTCATCCACAGGAAGATCTGAAACAGTTTCTTCACCACTCTGTAGTTCATTCACAGCATGCATACAGTTCACCTTGGTATTTTTAGCAGCTGGTACATACTCGTTTTCCCCTGTTTCCTGGGAACCACCTTCAAATTCTGCATAAGAGTCCTGAATGGAGCCTGATACGTTACCAAAACAAGTATCCTGGTTTAGAATCAAGTACATGTCTGCATAATCTGCACTATGAGACGTACACATAGTTTGTGAAATGAGTGAATTTTCTCGCAAGAATGGAACACTTTGCATAAGTTGTATATCAGCTTCTTCCATCTCAGCATCACATGAACTTTCAGGTGTTTCAATACTTGCTAACTGAAACTTCATAACATCGTTTTCATTTTCTATGAACTTGACAGTTGCATTTTCACTTTCTTCTATCTCTACTTCAGGCACTTGATAATCAAAATCTTCCTTCCCGTCTTTTATTTCTTCATGTTTTCATTCTTTTTGTTTAATACCGTTAGATATTTCATCGATCATTTCTGGATCTTTCTCAGGCAGTTCGTTAGCTATTTCCTTCATTTCTTCATCCTTGAATTCTCCAGATGCCACTACTGTCATTTTCACATCTTCTTTTATGGCTCCAGTTTCTTCTGCATTCTCCACTTTCAGCTGTTGGAGTTGCTCTTGCGCCTGCTCTCGGCTGGCTTTCATCTGTTCTCGTCCATCTTTCATATCAGCTGACATCTCTTCATATCCAGCTTTTATCTCATCATATCCGGCTTTTATCTCAGCATATCCGGCTTTAATCTTAGCATATCTGGCCTTTATCTCAGCACATCTGGCTTTTACCTCTTTCTGTCTGGCACTGATCTCAGCTAAGAAGTCCATCAAAGTCTTCGTTTCCTCCGCCATGGCTTTCCTCTGCAGGCAGATCACTGGCATTCACTTGCAAACCCCACTCCTGACACCAATTGTTGCGTTTTTCTTTTTTCTGACACCAGTTGTTACGTTATTTTCTTCTTTCACGTTCGTACAAGGTTCGTATGGATTTGAATTGAATAATGACGACACTACTTGAGGAAGTATCGAAACACACTTTATTAGCCAGTATTGTCAGAACAGCTCCAAAACACATTTTACAGTCATCAGTAAACTACTATAAACACGCTGACACGATCAGTGACACGGCCTTCAGGTTATCAGGCTATGATGGTGGAGACAGCTTCACTGCAAAGCACCAGAGTACAGCTCCTGACTCTGCTTGGTCGTTCTCGAAACTCCACATACTCTCTAGACTCTCCACACTACAACTTGCAATGCACTCGATGATACACAAGAGTATAGCTCTCGACTCAGCAGAGTCTAAGACAAAACTCGACGATGCACTCGGCGCTAGACTTCGAGACACTCGCTCAACGACTGACTATCAGCTTGCAAGACGAAGCACACACTCGATACTGATTAACTCTCCATGTACCAGCAGGGTTTATATAGCTTTTGACTGGTGTTTGAGAACATTCCGAGCTAAACCGGTAGGAATTCATTCCAGAAGGTTCTCGATTCATCCATGGCATATTGCCAATTTTGCTGCCAAATGTAACCAAATGGGCGATTTCTTGCCAAATGTGGCAACCCGCCCTTCCCTTACCATTTTATGGCAATCCTAAAACTGCTTTGCAGAAAATCCATCCCACCACGCTTGTACATTTCGTAACAATATCAACATAAAGCTAACTGATAGTAAAATGCAAATAGAATGCCACTTATCTTTCTAACATGTCCAACTATTATAAATGTAAAATATTTAATGCTCTTTGATAAATTTCATAAAGTTTATTTTATTCTCAAACTTATTAATAATTATGTTAATTAAGTTATGTTTAATAATAATGCCTCCTACTTACAGATCTATTTATTTTTAGGATGGTATCACAAAAGTTAAAATTCAGCCATAGATAATATTTTTAATTGAATTTATTCAGTTCCCATTCACTCATTTGGTCCTTAATTTGTTTCATTCATGATCCTTTAAAGTCCTTAATTTCTGTGTGCAGAAGTGTGTACGAACCCTGTTATATAACTGAAAGCAGTCAAATAGCTCATAGTGAGTGCTGGCATACTGTTAGAGGAATTGTAGCAAAAATATCAATTAAAGATGTTGCTTGTTTCTTTGGCATTGATTTTTCAATAATTTCTCAAATGGTAAAACAATGTCCAGCAAGTCAATGTGTTGTCCACAGCCCTGTGCCAGTTGACTTGTACTGCCCCTTTTGAAGATTAGTATATTATTGTAATAGCCAAGCAGAATCAGTGACTGATCTTTACAATTGTTCCGTCCATGGTTGCAACATCACTTGATAATTGTGCCAGTACTATACACAGAAGACGTCACATAAACGGATCACATGCCCAGGTACTAAGTATTTGTTCCATTACCCACTCAGTTCAAAAGGGCAAGATAAAATTGAAGTTGTCAGTGTCTCAGTTGGGCTCTCTCAGATTGACACAACGTCATTTGCTCTGATGTGCGTCTTTGGCAAACAACTTTTGTTGGATTTGGTTTGTCTTGGAAGACCCATACAGTTGACTGCTGTTTTTCAGACTCATATACATAGATCCATGATTTGTCATCTGTGTAGATGTCATACACAGCCTTTGATGCACCTCGGAACATATTTTTTGAACATTTCCGTACGGCAATCGACATGAGTCTTTTTTTAAGTGTTTGTCAGATTATGCGAGATCCAACACAAACAAATCTTTTTTAGGGCCGAATGTTCATGTAATATCTTATTGATGCTTCGCTTGTTATACTAATGCAGAAAGTTGCCTCAATCTCACCGTATGTCACATGATGATGTTGCTTTATTAGTTCATGCACAGCATTGATATTTTCTGGCACAACAACCAGTTTTGCATGACCGTCACGGAATTCATCCTGGAGTGAATGTTGTTGCTTCAAGCCAGTCATAAAAGGAACCTATTAGACCCTTTCCTGGGCTTCATTCCTGTATGTTCAAATTTCAAATGGCATCATTCAAAACATGCCTATATCACTTTCCCACTATATCCTGTAGAAAATGTTTTGTTGTTGTTATTGTTATTGTAAATCACTTTTTTTTTGGCTGTATTTTACATACTGTCAATGATTTTTTAGTTCATTTAGCAATTTTGTTAAAGATTTTTTTATCAAGATGGTATAAGACTTTTCACCTAAGTTGCCTTTCAGCATCTTAATGCAAGATGTCACTAATACATAGTGAATGGCTGTACCATTTTACTTCTATGCAATTGAAAAGTATATAAATAAAAATTTGCATATGTAGCATATTGCAACATGCTTCTGTAACATTTCTTGTTGGAATTCACTCAAAATACAGGGTTGTGTGTAACTTTATCAATAACCGTGTTTACATGATCGTTTCTAACTTAATAATAATAATGAAATGAGAATCTTTTGGTTAATTTAAAAGAGCACATGTGCATAAATGCAGTGAGAGAGAAAGACAGTCATATATACTTCAAATGAATACATGCATGTGTATTGAGACTTGAAATAACTTCACTGGGCAGAACATTCCAGTAAACCTTATTATATATATATTTGTTTGTTATTGATTTCTTGAAATTTTCTGTTTTTTTCTGGATGTTTCAGCTCTAATAAATGTTTCTTTAATGTGCACAGCATTTAATGTGAAACTAATCATATTTTTTTCTTACTGCAAGTTTAGTAAAGTAAGTTCTGTTTGTTTGTTTTTAGCTTTAAACATCCATTTATTAATGACCCAGATGTGATATCATCATATAATTTTAAAAAATTAAATATTGTTTCCGTCTTTGTACAAAAGCATGTTTTTTTTACAATGCATAAGCATTTTCACTACCTTTATGTGCAATGTCATTTTAACCAAAGTTTTACTTTTCCATTTTTATTGATTTTACTGTCATTTACTTAACTTCTGAAAGCCAGAGTAAATTCATTACTTCTCTTTATTTTTTAATTTTTTAAAAAGTCTTTATTTAGGTGAAAATTTCAAATAGATTTAATAAAATTAGGTCATTTTTATTTTTATTTGGATTATTTTGAAAGTAAATTATTTATTGTTCTAAAATCTCTGAAGGTATAAAACCTGTCAAAAATAATGTAAAGAGACTCATAATTTCTTAAGAATATCACTGTAGGACAGAACAGGAAAAAACTAAAGAATTTTGAAAGATTTTAATTAACAGTTTATAGCTAATTTTCTTAGTGCTAATAATTCGGTATTTTTGATATAATAAGGTTAGATATACTAATTCAGAAGTCAAACAACAAAAATCAGCGTTATATTTACAAAATTTTCACAGGACTAGTTTCGATGGTTTTACCGAACCACCATCTTCAGCTGCAAAACCGCAAATGAACAAGATAGGAAATAATGATTAGATAAAATAAGAAAGACTGGACAAGAATAAGCAAGTGGCGCCATCTGTTGGCGAAACCAGAACTAAAACATAATTTCTCTAAAAGCCGAAGGCAAATTTGGATTGGAATTAGGATCGTTAACTAGAACAGAAAGATTTTTATGAATGTGAAATGCCTCTAGAAAATCCAGTTCTCCAATGGAAGATGTTTTTTGAATAATTTTGGCAGCAGAAAAACTGAAAGTGTGGTTTTCGGACCAACAATGTTGAGCAACAGAAGACTTCTGTGTTTCCTTTTTTCTAACATATGCCTCATGTTCCTTGACACGAAATTTTAAGGCTCTCTTAGTTTGGCCAATGTAAATTAAACCACACTGGCAAGGAATCCTATAAATACCCCAGGAATTCATATCCGGAATGGGGTCCTTGCGTATAGAAGTCCGAATTTTATTGATGGGAGAATAAACAATCCAAAAGTTAAATTTCTGCAAAATATGTGCAACTTTATAGCTAATTGATGGAAAGAAGGGAATGGCAACAGAATTTTTATAATCTCCTAAAATAAGAGTGTGGCTTTTAGTGTGTTGAGATGAGAATTTTTTAACTGCTTGATTAATAATGTTGGGTGAAAAGCCCCTGTCAATAGCTATTGCTTTTAAATAATTTAGTTCTTTATCAAGGGCTAGTTTGGAGGAGCAAACTTGAAGAGCACGGAAAACATAGGAATAAAATGAAGCTAACTTTTGTTTAGTCGGATGACATGATTTAAAGTGTGGTGGAAGGCAAACCGATGAAGGTTTACGGTAAACTGTAGTACTGAAGTTGGATGTGTTACGTGTGACCAGAATGTCGAGAAACGGAAGAGAATTGCAAGTCTCAAGTTCAAAAGTGAACTGAATAGCAGGATCAATAGAATTCATTGTTGAAAGAACTTTATTTAAATCATCTTTATTACCTTCAAACAGAGTAAAAGTATCGTCTACGTAGCGGAACCATGCTGGGAAGTTTAAAGTTTCAAACAATTTTGATTCATAATAATGCATGTAGATATCAGCCAGGATAGGACTGAGGGGGCATCCCATGGCTAATCCCTCAGTTTGCTTGTAATATTTATTTTGGAAAACAAAATGTGTTTGTTTCAAACGGAGTTGAGTGAGAGAAATTAGCTCATCAATTTCGATGCAAGAGAAATGAAATTCGCGAAGTCTGGTTTCTAGACATCTTAATGCACCCTCTAGTGGGACATTGGTGAATAATGATTTTACATCAAAAGAAACCATGAGTAAATTTCTAAGAGAAATGTTTTTAACCTTTTTTACAAACTCTATTGCATTTTTTATGGTGTAAATGTTATTGTCTAATAGAGTTAAAAATCTAGAAACTAAATATTTAGCTAATGGATACGAGGCAGTACCTAAATTTGATACAATAGGGCGGAAAGGAATACCACTTTTATGAATTTTGGGAAGAGCATATAATCTGGCACAATTCGCAACAGATGGGATAAGTGAATGTTTTAAGTTGCCTGAAATGATTTGCGAAGATTTGATCGCAGTTTTTATTTTTGACAAGTCCGAAGGTGAAGGATCTTTAGGGATCGGATTATATGGTCCTTCGTTTAAGAGTTTAGTGACACCATCGATGTAAGTGTTCCTATCCATGACGACTATCTGGCCACCTTTGTCGGCCTTTGAAATAATAATATCCGGGTTAGAATGAATTTCACGCAATGTAGCCCTTTCTCTCGTAGTTAGATTTGGTTTCAAAGGTTTATTATTGAATTTCACATTATGAGCGATAAGATGCCTAATCATTTCTTTCTGTGAATCTGAAACTTTACTGAACTTGAAAGCTTTTTCGATAGGAGCCAAAATCTTTGGAATCGAGGGTTTACAGGTTTGTGAGAAGTTAAAATTATATTTTAGAATTCTCTCTTGTTCTTCTGAAAGACTAACATTAGAAATATTAACTATAGGCTTGATGTTTACAATGGGAAGATTTTTTGAACTACTTGAACTGGAAGACTGTAAAAGAAGTTTATCGAATTTAACTGCAAGGGTGTTTTTATGACGGTTAACTGCATTCTCCGTTCTAGACCAATACTTTTGTTCAAGGGCAGTGAATTTTGGATATGATTTAGCGAGTTCCAGATGAAGCTTATAGAGTTCATGTTCAATTTTGGACAATTGTTGACGTGTATCCCTTATCACGGACCGAAGTAAGGCAAGCTTGCAATTTAACAGAATTCTTGAAACGCGACTCGAAGGTTTTTGATTAGATTTGATTTGAATAAAATTGGGGATCAAATTTTTACATTTACATTTAAGTAAAAAGTCAAGATGATTCAGGAATTTTTGCCGTTTCAGGCGTAATTTAGTGAAACGATTAACGGATGAAGGCATAATAAACAATGCAGAAAATCAAACTAAATTAACTGAGAAATAATAAAGTACACACAAAACAGCAGAAAAATCCCTCACTGAAATGAATAGAAAACAAAACTTTTGTAAGCAGAATGCATGAAATCAGACCATTTTGATTTTCTGCAGTTAACCGTCATAAAAACTCCCTTGCAGTTAAATTCGATAAACTTCTTTTACAGTCTTCCAGTTCAAGTAGTTCAAAAAATCTTCCCATTGTAAACATCAAGCCTATAGTTAATATTTCTAATGTTAGTCTTTCAGAAGAACAAGAGAGAATTCTAAAATATAATTTTAACTTCTCACAAACCTGTAAACCCTCGATTCCAAAGATTTTGGCTCCTATCGAAAAAGCTTTCAAGTTCAGTAAAGTTTCAGATTCACAGAAAGAAATGATTAGGCATCTTATCGCTCATAATGTGAAATTCAATAATAAACCTTTGAAACCAAATCTAACTGCGAGAGAAAGAGCTACAATGCGCGAAATTCATTCTAACCCGGATATTATCATTTCAAAGGCCGACAAAGCTGGCCAGATAGTCGTCATGGATAAGAACACTTACATCGATGGTGTCACTAACCTCTTAAACGAAGGACCATATAATCCGATCCCTAAAGATCCTTCACCTTCGGACTTGTCGAAAATAAAAACTGCGATCAAATCTTCGCAAATCATTTCAAGCAACTTAAAACATTCGCTTATCCCATCTGTTGCGAATTGTGCCAGATTATATGCTCTTCCCAAAATTCATAAAAGTGGTGTTCCTTTCCGCCCTATTGTATCAAATTTAGGTACTGCCTCGTATCCATTAGCTAAATATTTAGTTTCTAGATTTTCCACTCTATTAGACAATAACATTTACACCATAAAAAATTCAATAGAGTTTGTAAAAAAGGTTAAAAACATTTCTCCTAGTAATTTACTCATGGTTTCTTTTGATGTAAAATCATTATTCACCAATGTCCCAGTGGAGGGTGCATTAAGATGTCTAGAAACCAGACTTCGCGAATTTCATTTCTCTTGCATCGAAATTGATGAGCTAATTTCTCTCACTCAACTCTGTTTGAAACAAACACATTTTGTTTTCCAAAATAAATATTACAAGCAAACTGAGGGATTAGCCATGGGATGCCCCCTCAGTCCTATCCTGGCTGATATCTACATGCATTATTATGAATCAAAATTGTTTGAAACTTTAAACTTACCGGCATGGTTCCGCTACGTAGACGATACTTTTACCCTGTTTGAAGGTAATAAAGATGATTTAAATAAAGTTCTTTCAACAATGAATTCTATTGATCCTGCTATTCAGTTCACTTTTGAACTTGAGACTTGCAATTCTCTTCCGTTTCTCGACATTCTGGTCACACGTAACACATCCAACTTCAGGACTACAGTTTACCGTAAACCTTCATCGGTTTGCCTTCCACCACACTTTAAATCATGTCATCCGACTAAACAAAAGTTAGCTTCATTTTATTCCTATGTTTTCCGTGCTCTTCAAGTTTGCTCCTCCAAACTAGCCCTTGATAAAGAACTAAATTATTTAAAAGCAATAGCTATTGACAGGGGCTTTTCACCCAACATTATTAATCAAGCAGTTAAAAAATTCTCATCTCAACACACTAAAAGCCACACTCTTATTTTAGGAGATTATAAAAATTCTGTTGCCATTCCCTTCTTTCCATCAATTAGCTATAAAGTTGCACATATTTTGCAGAAATTTAACTTTTGGATTGTTTATTCTCCCATCAATAAAATTCGGACTTCTATACGCAAGGACCCCATTCCGGATATGAATTCCTGGGGTATTTATAGGATTCCTTGCCAGTGTGGTTTAATTTACATTGGCCAAACTAAGAGAGCCTTAAAATTTCGCGTCAAGGAACATGAGGCATATGTTAGAAAAAAGGAAACACAGAAGTCTTCTGTTGCTCAACATTGTTGGTCCGAAAACCACACTTTCAGTTTTTCTGCTGCCAGAATTATTCAAAAAACATCTTCCATTGGAGAACTGGATTTTCTAGAGGCATTTCACATTCATAAAAATCTTTCTGTTCTAGTTAACGATCCTAATTCCAATCCAAATTTGCCTTCGGCTTTTAGAGAAATTATGTTTTAGTTCTGGTTTCGCCAACAGATGGTGCCACTTGCTTATTCTTGTCCAGTCTTTCTTATCTTATCTAATCATTATTTCCTATCTTGTTCATTTGCGGTTTTGCAGCTGAAGATGGTGGTTCGGTAAAACCATCGAAACTAGTCCTGTGAAAATTTTGTAAATATAACGCTGATTTTTGTTGTTTGACTTCTGAATTAGTATTTATTCGGCGTGTTATTGTGTCTTAATTAAGGTTAGATATATTCAGCCCATATGTCTATGAAGAATTTATGAATACACTTTAATTTTTATTGTATTTAATTTCATATGTCCAGTTTTATAGTTAACTGTTTATCCATTTAATGGATAAATTAATTTTATCTGGCATGTAATTATCAGTTTTTATACATATTTAGTATTTATTTTATGCTACTAGTGATATAACTATAGTTCTAATATGTCCTGCTGAAGAATATTATTTTTTATTGCAATGAACAGGGTTTAGATCATTTTTTCAATAATATTAAAATCTGAATTTCTGGATAACCATTCTGAATTAATTACATCCCTTATAAGTCACAATTTTATAAAATCTAGTCATTGCCACCTGATACAAGGGTTGCTATTTATATTTCTGGCCTAATAATGAAAGAACAAATGCTTCAATACACTTCTTTCCACTCCACATGATTAAATCCAAAGCATGTGTTTTGAATACATCAACCACCATTCATCAGTTGGCGCAAATCACATTTGTTTAATTTAGCATTTAACAAAGTAAGAATCACTGCGATTTTTTTCTTGACTGATACTTTTCATAGCATGAAATCTTTAAAGTTATTTGTCATATTAATCTAATTTATAGAATTTTTTAAGGTACAATTTTGTCTAATAACTTAGTACACTAAAGCATTTTGAAATTTATTAAGTAAAAAATAATATTAACTGATGCATTTAGATCACAATTTTAATTTTTAAAGAGTGTTTTTTAATTTGCTGTACGGATAATTCAAGTAGGAATACGGATTGTATTGAACACCAGAGTGGAAAAAATTGTGAAATTCCTGAAGCTGGTTCTGAAATTTGAAGTGACAAATTTGTGTTAACTTCTATTAAAATGCTAAGTAGGTTCATATTTATGTTATTCATTTATGTTTTAAAATTTTGTGCAAACTTGCAAATGTTCTGTTCATATTTTTCACAAGGTTCAGTATAATCTTTCAAGCTCTAAAGCCCTTGAAATAGTTGTATCTGAGAGAATAAGATTAGAAGGAAAGCCTGTTCCAATATGCATGAGTTGGTATCCATTATTTGGCCTATCCCATTTGATAGCTGTTATCAGTGATGACGTAAGGCATATTTATGTATCTGATCAGTAATATTTTAATATTTGCAACTAAAGAATTTTTATTTACTTATGTGTAATTCATTTTGATTCTAGACTTGTAATTTTTAATTGTGAATATTTGATGTCTATTATGTTTAAATATTGTAAAATAAATTTTTGAATATGAAATTTAATACTTGTGTATTTATATAGAATGTATTCAATTTATAATATTAAAGCATAAATGAATTTCTGTATTTAATGATTTTCTATGTTTTTAAGAATAAATTTAAGAAACTTCTAAAAAGAGGTTTGATTTTAAATATTCAAGTAATTGTATGAAAATATAAAATCTTGATAATTATAAGCTTCTGTCCTAGTGCATTTTACTTACAAGGATAAGAACTTAATTTAGAACTTTGCTGGTAGTTCCTGTGACTATTGGTTAGCTTTGTATATTTGATTCTTTCTATACATCTTCTGGCCATATTATATTAATATTAGCATCTTTATATTCTTTTCCTGCATTTCAATTATTGTTAGGTAGATGCATGAGTATATAGAAGGATAGGCTGTAAAATGATCATACTGTACCTAGTATTCAGTCAAAGATTATTTAATAGTTCACATTTCCACTAGAAATAATTTACACTCGTGTGCAAAATTAAGAGAGTTTGCAAGCAAATTATATCTGTTTTTATGAAAGGTATTGAACCAAAGGTACTAATTATGCCACTGCAGAATTATGCAAATGTTCAGAGTTGAATACATAACCATACATATGCGTGTTTGCAGAGCTGTGATTGTGGAGATCATAAGTGCATGAGTGGTTTCCAGCAATTTCTGTGCTTGTACTCCTTCGCAACATTCACCATGTTTCTCGTATGTTTTGGGTATATATTTTATAAGGGTCTAAGGTATTTTCTCCCTAAATTTCAATACCTTCATAGTGTAAATAGAAGCACACTTGATGTGCATTCGGAAGGGCTGGAGGTCAAATCCGGGCAAGGGCATTGCACATTTCTTCAATTTCCTCATACCCAAAAGTTTTAAAAGACTCTACAGTAGTGCCTGAACTAAAAATGGTGGTCAATAATCTGTCACCAACAGGATTTGTTGATTGGGATCCCTTAATCCCCAATCACTTTTTAAAAGGGGGAATATATAAGGTATTTTCTCCCTTCTTTTCCACTTGCCTTTGTGGTGTTATTGGAAGCATGCTCAATGTGTATTCAGGAGGTCTAGGGTTTGAATCCCAGTGAGACAGCATTGCAAATTTCTTCTGTTTCCTTACATGGTGGGAAAAAACTAATGATTCGACAATGTTTCAGACAAAACGAATAGCCACCAACGTATGGCATAAGGTAGAGAATTGTCAATAGATTGGAGGCCAACCACAAATGTAGGTGGCGCTATAGAGCTCAGTGTTATGCCCAGTGTCATCTATAATTTATGGAAGCAGTTCCAGAACACTGGATCCATATTGAGAAAACCTGGGCAAGCTCGATCAAGATCCACAATGACAAATAAGGGTCATTAGGACTGCTACAGCTTCACAATTCTCGTGTGAGCTATGCTGCCACTGGAACTTTTAAATCCATGGTCTACAGTTGTTCAAATGCTTTATGAGATATGACAATATGCGCCTTTCAGCCTGGACACTGATTTTCAGCATACCTATATCTAGAGAGAGCCTGAAATATGGTACCATTCCTTCCTCACCAGGGAAAAGAATTATTATGGTTGCAGAGGTGTAATGGTTTGAGCAGGTATTATGTTGGATGGCAGGGTATTTTTCAAGGGTGCACTTGGTCCTGGGTTCTTGTTAATGGATGACAACACTACTTCACATAGGGCTTAACTGGTTGTTGATTTACTGGACAGTGAGGATATTAGCCTCATAGATCAACTAGTGAGATCTTCTGACTGAAACCTTGCAGAGCATGTCTGGGATTCTCTTGGAAGGGCAATTTAATCTTGCCATCACCCTCCAAGATCCATCATGCAGTTGAAAACTGCTTTGCTGCAGGAGGGGCATCAACTGCTGCAAGGATTCCTCAGTTGAATCCTGTCCAGTATGCCGTCATGCTACACAAGCTGACTGGCTGTGAGAGGGGATCATATCCCACATTAGACTAAATTTTAGTTCAATATCACAATGTGGATTTTGGATGTGTATGTAAAATGAATTTTAAATGATACATCTCTTTCTTTGTTATAAATGTTTATTCACACTGAATTTCATGAATGAATTAAAATATGCCCCTTAGTTTTTCAGAAATTGACATAATGTGTAAATTTTCTGTTTTGCACATGAATGTGTATTAATAAACATTTTTTAACATACTATTATTCAAATGTTTATTAACTTTAAAAATTATATTTTGTATGGCTACATCATAAAACTTTCCCTCTTGCCATTTGAACAATATAATAATCAGTCTGAGCTCTAATATTTTCAGTGCCCTAAGCTAACAGTATGATTAGTTCTCTGCATAAATTAAATATATTAGTAATTCAATGCCCATTCCCTAGTCTTTTTTCATTTCATCATTATCACTATTGCACAATGAGTGTTTTATTATTATTATTATTATTATTATGAAGGGACAAGTGAAAATTACTGTATGTTAAATCTTAGCTGCATAAATATGTACTTCATACAACATATATGTACCATTATAACTATGTTTTAGGAATCCAAAAATTTTTGTATGTTTCCCATCATTGTTTGTATATAGCAAAATGTATAGACAAGCTCTCTGATTCATGTTATCCAACATTTAAAGCATCCCTTCTTGGATGGTTTCATTAATGGCAATTTTTAGCTCATTATTTGTAAATAACAGTGTTGCAGCACAGACTATTGTTGCATTATCAGGTTCATAAGGTTTGAGCTTCTTGGATGCCAGAGAAGCAGAGTTTGAAAATTGTCTTATCAAATTATTCATAAAGATTTTGCTCTGATGGCATCATACAGGCAATGTGAACTGGGCAAATGCCTCTTCTTGTTGGAATCTAGCAATGCACAGGCTTCCTGCTGAAGTTGCATGCTTGAGTGAAGCATTATTACTCACATTTACGTAGAATATACTGACTTTGTGTGCACTCTCTACATGAACTCATAAATAATTATGATGATTTTATTTCAGATATATTTTATTAGAGATGGAGTGGACTCGCTTCTTCATAATAAGTAGATTTTTCAAAATGTTTCATGTATTTTCTGTAGTCTTAATTTGAGCTTAATCATTTCTATTTTTAATAATTCTTCATGGTCCAGTCGCTACTGGGCCAAGTCCAGTAAGTTCCTTTTTTTTTTTTTTTTTTTTAATACTTGCAGTACCAAATGAAAATTTTAAGAAATGAATCATGAGAATAGAAAGTAATATAAGAAAGCATATAATCAAGAGAAGCTTGCACTTAAGAAGAAAAATTTTATTTTTTAAAAAAGGGCAGTTTGTAATTTTATCTGTCCATTAAATATATCACAGTTTTTGGAAATCTTCATAGCTGTCAATCATAAACACCAGTAAGTTTTGTGCTATAATATTATGTATTTAAATTTTAGTTAAAAGTTCCTGGAATGTTAGCAGAATAAGTGACCCTAAAATATTCCAAAGAGTCCTTCTTGGCCAACTGTTGGTTTAACTTTCACCTGTCAACACTGCACCATATCAAGAAGGTTCCATATCAAGAAGGAAGATAAGACATACAACTTATGGTCTTATAACTGAGAGCCCCAATTTTAAGAAAATTTCATATCCTTTATGAAATATGTTTCTCACCTACACCTGCTTGCCTACTTATAAGAAATTTTTTATTTCTAATATTATGAATGATGAATTCTTCTGACTGAAATTTGTTCAGTAATTATATATTTTAACATACATAACCTTTTTTTGTTTTATAACTAAAACATCTAATTCTTTGTGTATTCATCAAAATTTGGTTTTTATCTAACAATTTTAGTATTTTCCGTTTTAATGCATCTCTTTCTGATTAGTCAATTTTTGCTAAAATTGTTTTCTTTCTAATTTATGAATGCTTCTGTAAAGCTAATTGATTTTTTGAATTTTTTATTTTGGTTAGTATGGTAAAAGCTTTTTATATTTATTCAGAATCATACATTAAATTTAATATGTATATGTTTATTATTATTAATCGTAGAGTCCTAGTTGTTATTGGATGTTTTTTCAGAATTTATTAGTAGTATTAAGGATTACTTAGCATATTGGCAACTAACAATGTGAACTTAACATCTATATCAATTATCTGTTACTTTCTTATTGAGAAGTTTAGTGATAAATTTAGACTTTTTACTAAGAATACATATTAAACATAACAAAATCTGAATTTATGCAACTCATTTATTGGAAATGCTGCTCAACCGGGATAGTGGTTAGTGACTCTTGCTGCTGTACTGAAGGATCTGGGCTTGAATCCCAGAGAAGGTTTAGATGTTTGTAAATATATAGTGCAGTGCAGCATGGGGGCACTCTAAATATGCGGCGAGCCGAAAGTCCTCTTGAGAGGTTGGTGGTAGGGAAAAAGAGATGGGAGACCCTCAGACCTGTCTCCCCATGTTGCTTTCTGTCAAAATTGATGGCAGAACTGAACAAAGTCAAATAGTTACCTGTAGGGCGGCTCTTGCCAATGACAGGTGCAATCTTGCATTCTTTGCCTCGATGAATTTCGTGAGCTTGTTCTGATGTTACTATCAGACAAGTGAGATAAGTAATGACAACCACATTTATTGTAAATAATTATATATGTAAATGATAGATTTTTATAAAGTAATTTTTTACAGAGTAAACTAAGAATATATAACATTGAAGATGAAAATATGATTCGCATGGTCTCTTTGCCTTTGTATGAAGAATCAATAAAACGGTAATAGTTTATTTTTCTTATGACTAATAATAATAATTATTATTATTCTTAGCCTGCCTCGCCTCTCATTGGGCACTACAGGTCATTCGTTATTAATTAATTACAAAGCAAATTACATTTATAAATACAATTTGATGTTGGTTTTTCCAATTTACATTGAATAGTTATATTAGTGAAAACAAGTTTGAATAGTAATTTGAATATATATATGAAAAAGTGAGTTATTTACATATTTATAATATTGTCAGCAACTATTTAACTACCTGTCTTGAATAAAATAATTTAAAAGAAAAAGTTATTGGTCTTTGTGATGATAGTATGAATTCTAACTTTGGAGGACCTGATAGACATGGAGAAAATAATGTGTTTGTTAAACTAAAACGAAATCTTAACCATGGTTTAATCGGAGTTGAATGTGAAGTGCATATTATCCATAATACTATAAAAACATCAGCTGATGTTTTACCACTTGATATAGAAATGATTATTTCTAAGATATAGAAATATTTTAAAACCTCCTACTGTTAGAGCAGAAACACTGAAAAATTTCTGCAATTTTTTAGAAACCAATTTTTTAATGATATAGGGTCCATCTTCACAAGCAAGATGGTTAGCTTTACTTCCCACCATTGGAAGGGTACTCTAAATGTTTTGCCACTAAAGGCTTATTTTCAATCTCAAGAAAAAGTGTCCTATGCTTATTTTAAAATTCTTTGAAAATACAGTGGCTTTATTAACATCCAGGCTTATATACTTCATAAAGTTATTATAACAATTGAAAATCAAGCTGTCTTTATATTTGATGTAATTATTTCAACAGATGCTCTGAAAGCTTCAATATTGAGCAAGATAGAAGATAACTTTATTCCAATAAATGTTAACAAAACTCAAACATGAAGAGAATGGAGATGTGTCACAATAAGAATTTCTTGAATTTTGAGAAGCTTTCATTCTGTCAGACTGCTCTTACTTATTTGGAGAAATGGATAAAAAAATGTTTCATTTGATGGAAATGTACAGCAGGATCATATTAATTGGATTGAAACAGCCTTTTTGTTAATTAATAAAATGATACCAAATTATTGGATTAATTATAAATTATTGGAAATTGATATATGTGAGGAATATGTGTCCTTTAAATAATGTATCACAGAAGGAAAAAATCTTGGAATTCCAAAAAAATAAGATGTGCCGAGTTTAGAGGTGGATGATTTGATTTGGTTTATTTGGCTTTGGCAAAGTGCTTGAGGGTTATCTGCCTAAGGCATGCCTTCATGGAGGACTTTCTAAGGGACACTGGCTCATATACGTGTTACACATGAAGAAAACCACGAAAACGTCCATGAAGCCAGCCCATTCAGAGGATTTGAACCTTTGAACTGAACTACCAGTGTTCAGCGACTTTACCACTCAGCTGCTGGTGGGTCACTCAGAGGTGCATGGAAATAACTGCATGTTTTAATAAGAACTGAACTCCTTGCTGAAATGTTTTAAAATAGCCAGAGTTTCTCTTTTGTCTTCATGGCACTAATGCTGCAACTGAGGGAGTATTTAACATTATGAACAGTTTTGGAATAGTGATAAGACACATCTTAAAGTGGATGCTTTGAAGTCTATGTTAATCACCAACTAAATTTTGATGAATATTGCATAGACTTTTATAAGAAGATCAGAAAAGATAAAGAATGTTCTAAGAAATATTCATGCTTCAGAGAAATATAAGGTTACTTCATTAGAATAATTTAGAAGGGTTACAAATTTGTTATTTTGCTTAAAAATGAATACTGCACTTAGATTTGTTCTTTATTTATTAAAAAATATTATATGTCTCTATTAAAAAATAGAATAGAAATTATTTATTTTGATGTATATATATATATATTGACCTACATACCACTTCCATCAGAATAACATTAATAAAATAATTAATTTGTACAAAAAAATTAGGTAAATTACATAAAAAGCATCCCTAATTTCAAACTTCGAAATCTGGTGACCATAGTTTTAATACCTTATAGCACTTAGAATTAATATCTTTTTATATATATTTAAGTGTTTCAATTACATGCGTATCGTTCAGACTAATAACCCTGATGTTCATATTCTGAAAGCAGGTTATAAGCATTACACATATAAACACTTTTCACAATATTTCTCCTGTGTAATTTTTATTTGCACTAAATACTTTAAGAATATGTTGAAGGGAATTTGAGTAAATGTGAAAAGTTAATTCTCAGAAATTTTAAATTCTTTATATTAGTTTACAACATACTATTAAGGTTTGTTATTTTTTAGAACATACAAGACCTTGTATTTCTCTTTCAAAACCTTTCTCAGTTATTGTTTTTCCAAATGATGGAATGATGAAATAAATTCACATTATTAATTGCATATTACTCTTATTCCTAAAAAACTGAGTCTTTATTACCACATAGCTTTTCTAAGGGCTTTCTTTCTGGAAAAATATGAATAAGTTTGCAGCTTTAATTTTCCAAATATTTAAAACCTTCTTTAAATAGTTTTATAGTATGTGTCATAACTGTAAGAAATGGTAATTGATAATGTAAAATACACAAATGTGAGAAGTAGTACCTTGTTATAGATGGCTCCTATCCTGTTTTAATAACTTTAAATCAGGATGCTTTTCTTTCTGATATGAAATTTTGGTATTCAGTGTTTATTATAGATTACTTGATTTTTCAGGTGGGAAATATTAAAAATCAAAGTAAAATTCCAAGTACATTATTAGAAATTATTAAGATACTTCTTTGTTTTACTTTCATAAGTTTGAAAAGCATAAATTACTCCATTTTCATTATGTAATGCAACATTAGATACAACTTAATGCAAATAGAATTAGAAATTCATCCACAGCCATTACAGCCTCTATCGTATTTAAATTAATCATGTTAATTAAAATGACAGGACAGTTATTAGGCATAAGTTCAGGATCCACCTATTAGTTACTCTGAGTAAGCTGATATAGCCCTTTATACTAGCTACTCAGATTAACAGCATCTTCCTGTAGTGCTATTTTGGTGCCAAAGTACAGTTGTTGTCTGGTGAAAATGACATCGTAAGCTCTGCCACCACTAGTAGTGTCCCTGCCTGTCCTATCTTTTATGTGTATCTACAATCTTAACGTAAATTTTGATACTTTTGGTTGTTAGGGAAACCAGTAATTTGTGACTTTGTATTTAACTACTGAATGTTAAAAAAACTGGGCATGCAGTTCATAGATTTTTTTTTTACTTATGCAGTATAAACTGACAGTGGTTATAATAGGGTTGCACTGATACTTTAAATATGCATTCTGGTCACACAATTGTTACAACAGTGTTACACTACTGCTTAAAGGAATACACTAATGCTTAAGTAATATGTTGACATACTAAGCAAATGGAACATTTAACTGCTTTCTTTTTGTTCCAGTCCAAACCGCAGGTTGATGTTTCACCCTCTATTTATGCCCATGTTATTTCTGGGCTGGACTGTTCAAAAGAAGCACACCAGAAAGATTAAAGGCAATCTATTTCTTATATACGGAAATTTTGTTTTTTCATATTTTGCATATTTTCTTGACTTGCTTAAAAGAAAAGCTAAAAATGTTCCAGAAATTAAATATGAATATGTATATTGTTCTTACATTTATTATTAGGCAAAAATAATTTCTCATGTTTAGCACCGTTTTAGTTTTTCCCTGATAGCATCATCAACATGGAGTAGCATCTCGCTGTACACCTTACTGTCGAGGGTTTTACCTTTTTCCAGATACTCTTTGTGGGTAATAACCTTGGCAATCTGACCAGATACAAAGCATAATCTTTTTGTTAGTCAAACTGGCACTTTGCGATGCTGATGACGAGCTCACTGGGTGCAGATCAAACCCTTTTTTTGGCCTGTGTTGTTGAAGAAAATCCACTTTTCATCACGAGTGATGATCCGGTCCTGAGTTTGTCCTTGCATTGATATTCAAGCAGGTCCAAACACATCTGTCCTTATCTACTTGAATTAGTTCATGCATCACCCAGCGATTGAACTTGTTCATCAAATTTATGCAATGCATAGTTCAACTAATGGACATGACACTAATATCTAACACCTTAGCAAGCTCTCGAGTGGTTGCATACGGATCTTCTGCATGTTCTCACAGGCAGTCCTCATCAACATCAGTAGGCTGGCCAGAGCACTCTGCTTCTTGAATGTCATAGTTTTTGTTTTTGAACTTTCAGTACCAAACTTTCACAGTGTCATATTATATAGCATTAATACCAAAGGCTGTGCACATGGTTTACATAATTTTGTGTCATTCTGTAGCTGATGTTTTGCAACAGAATTGGAAGTAAATGATGGTTCTAATCTCCTAGCATGGTAGTTCCATTTCAGGCACCTTATACTTAATGATATTCTTTTACAAATTTCACAACACACTGTTCTAAAGCCAGTCTCTTTCTTTCAAATGCCAAAAGTTGTTTGACAAAATATGATTAAACATGCCAGCGCACACAGTTTGTGCGGACATTATTTGTGGTGGCAGGAAACTTTCATTAAAACACCATAGATGGGATGTGTCTGTTATTATAGAAAGAGCACTGCTAATTAGTGTAGAAGATTATTGTGAATTTAACTAATATAATATCATTATTGTAATTTTTATGACTAATTTCAGGTTTAATGTACATTTCTTCATTTAAGTTGATTTGTAAGCATAATAGATATTCTCACTCTTCATTTACTTAGACTGAATCATCAGCAAGTTAGAAATGATTATATGATATTAAATATTTATATGTATTCCTTGTATTTTTATCAAGTTCACTTTCATAATGTTACTTATATATATATATATATTTTATTATTATTATTCTAAAACTTCTGTTTGTAAATTTACTTCAAATTGGGGAAAAAATATTTTTGAGCTATGTCTAGAAAGAAAAATGAAAATAGTAATTTTAGTAATAATAGTATGCTTTAATATCTTAAGGTTTATTAATCAGAGGTTTATTTTTTTTTCACTAGATTTATCCTTTTGGAGGGTGTAACAAATACAGAAGATTATTTTTCTGCAACTGCTGAAGGATCTTCATACAGATGTTTTGTTTTTCAAACAACTCACATGATTGGTCTAACCAAATATCCTATTGATGGAAACCCAAATACAAGTTTGGCAGTTGCTAGTCATTCTAACGGTGTAAGTCTTCCTGATTTATGTTCAGTTTAATATATATAATTTATTAAATGAGGTGCACAGTTTTCTGAAAGCAAGCTGAACATTCCTCGGTGTAGAATTTGTAAAAATAAAAATCTGATTTTTTTTTTAGTACATGTACAGTAAAATTTTGAATTGGTAAAATTATTTTTTCCTTGTGTTCTCCGTATTGTAGATAATGAGTTGCACTGGACCAATAAGACACACCACAGATTTATGAGGCAATTTTTTGAAAAAGTATTTTATTACAAAATATTTAACCTTAATTATATTTTTAATTTAATTTAATTTAATTATTTATTGTGTGTGTTATTATTACTATAATTTACTCCAACACTCGGTAAGTTTACCTCTAGCTGTCTTAATGTTGTCACTAGCTTTATCACTGATTGTTTAAACATTTGTATCTTTTATTTTTCAAAATTTGAATTATGTTTGCTTCCAATTAATTCATTATATGCCACATTTCTTAAAGACTTTTGTCTTTGATAATTGTTTTTCTTTCTACAGTTTCCTGTGAATTTTCATTCAGATATGCTCTTTTGGAATTTGTGACAGTTTCATTTATCCATCTATAGTAAATTCATGATTTGCTTAGCTTTCCATGTATTAACGTAATTTTGAATATTAAGATACATTATAATTTTAGGTGACTTAGGTCTCAAGTATAAAGATGTATCTTATAGTCTAAAAGTTATCATCATTAAAAGGCTGGGTATCTTTAAATAAAATATTTGCAGGGATACACTAATAAACATTTTTACTGGTAGTAAAAAAAAAAAAAAAAAAAAAAAAAAAAATAGCTGGAATTTTAATAACCAGGATATTCAATTTAAACTGTGAATTAAAGCTGCCATATGCAAGTTTCTGTCTCAAGTACCTATGAATAGGAACTATCAAGTAAAGATTATGCATTTTTCACCATCATGTTGAATTGCATGTAACCTTGTTGAAGTGAGAGGGAAAAAACTGTATTGATGGATGTAAAGTGTATGCATATATATATTTGTGTGTGCAATATTGTAATCTGTTTACTGGTCTCACAATTAAAGACTTGAATAAAAATTTATTAGTGTAATTATTTATCTTCAGTTCTTCTCTGAAAATTTTCTATAAATACCTATGTCCAGAAAGCTTTATGAAAAGCAATTTCATGATTATAAAACGTACTACATGTATGTTAATTAAACATGTATCACAGACATACAAAAGAATAAAAAAAATTATACAGCAATGATAATAAAATATTCAAGCTATTGAAAAGTAGACTGCATATTTCTTGCAGCATTTCTGTAAATAAGAAATGGATAACAGGAATTCTTGTTGTTGTTCCACTCTTCCATATTTTTCATTAACTAATATTTTCTTTAGAAGCTCTTTGTTGGGTGTTGTGTGGTCATAAAAGTCACTACATGAATATTTGGTATATAATATATATATACACCCATATAATCGACTTTTTTCTGAAGACAATTATAGAAATGGTCATCAGAAGTAGTTTGTAGTTGAAAAAATGTTTTGTACTGCCATTGATGCATTTAGCCCTAAAACCAATTAATTAGATACACAATAAGTTTTGTTTAAAATTCCAAAATATTTTTCAATTTCGAACAAAAATCCCAGACATAATCATAAACCTGGACATCTGGTCTTCCTATGTCTATGATGGATTTCCAGAGAGTTTTTATAAGCACCTGTAGTATGAAATTCATCCAGTAATGTTTTTAGTAGTTAGTCAAATCATTGCCTGAAATTTCATAAATTTTTTTAATTATTTTTTGCATAGATAATGGTAATTCCATCGCACTTAGTGCAATTGATGAGACTTATGAAGTGAAAATATTTATCTTTTTTGTGCACCTTGTTTTTTATATATGTTGGTTGCAAAATTTTACATTTTCATGTATTTTTTTATTTTGAAATTACAGTGATAATTTACATCAGATTTAATATTTTTAAAATTATTTCAATTAGTATTCTTTAAAGACTTAAAAGATTAAAGCTAATATTAAAAAAAACAAATATTATTTTATTCAGTTTTAGTTCTTTGATCAATTAAATACTATTGGCGGAATAGCATTGCTTTTTTATTGCATTATTATTTTTACTTCAAGTTAAAAAAATCATGAAATGACTTAAAGTTTTCAAATGCCTAGTACATTTTTGTTTTTCACGCAACTTAATTTGCAATACTTGAATAAGATTACTTGAAAGGATAAATTTGGAAGCAAAGTAAAGATTGAAAATTATTATCTCTGTTAAATTAAGTGCAAATGAAGAACATAATTTCAACTTTTTCTAAAAATATGAGAAATTAGAATGTTTTTAAGTGATAGGCATGTTAATAAAATGTTTTACAGGTTGATTATTTTTAATTTTGATTACAGTTTTACTTTGTTATGACAGTTAGTAATTATCAGTTTTGACATACTGATTACTTTTTCTTTAGTTAGCATTCTTTTTTTTACGATTTAGATCTTAAGAATCCATGTAATAAAAAATAAGTAAAGCTAAATCTAATGCTAAAATATCTTAAGAATTCTGTAAAATTGATGCTTATTTATTTTAATTGTAGTAAGTAACTGTATGTATATCTGTTGCTTTATATGTTTTGGCAACTTATATAAATTACAGTGACCCTTTTACATATCTTGCTTTAATACAGCTTTTAGAAAATGGTTTAGTTAAATTTTGTGACTTTATACTGCTACCTAATCCATAAAACAGCATTTCTTCATAGTACCTTATGGCTGAATGAGAAATTATAAAGAAGTTAAACGTTTTGGAAATTTTTGCTAAATTTTTAAATTTCATGTGAATGCTTGGGTTATATAATATTCTAAACTATAACTTACATTTTATTTGCCTCATTCTTTTAGATATGCACTGTAATTCCTAACAAAGAAGAAACTTTTTTATTTTCTGCTGGAATTATGGATTCTTGGATTTATTTGTATGAAATCAATCAAATGTATGTAATTATTTTTTAAACTTTCTTATTCACTGTTGATAAAGGTACCTAATTAAGAAATTGTTTTATATCCTTTGTTCTTTTGCTTATTATTTCGATTCATTTTTCAAGTGTAGTTTAAAACACAACTCTTTTAATCCACCAATCTCTTTGTGTACCTGTTACACACAATTCCCATCGTTTGGTCCTCGAGACATTAGAGTAAATGGAATACATCTTGCAATTTTTTTATATGTGTTAAACCTTTTTTATCAAGGAAATTAGAAGCTGTTAAAAATTCTAAGTTCTGAAAAACAAAAATATTTAAAAGAATTATTGAAATATGTGTAAGAGTTAACCTAATGACAAGGTTTGGAAAATGATCAGATGGCAAGGTTTGGGTTAGGAAAATGATCATATTTAAAACTTTTTAATTTTATGTTTAATTTATTTTCTGTTCTTGATAAAGAATCATAGAATTAATAAAAGTACATAATAAAATCTGGCCCTTAAATAATGAAATTATGGTTAATTGTGTATGATATTGGGGATAAATTCAGTTATATAAATAAGATTTTATGTAATTGTTTTGTAAAATCTGATTAATGTTTAATAATCTGATTGTGAAGTACTAATGAATAAAGTACTCATTCATTACAGAGGATTTCATTTCTTGTCTCTGTGAAATTTTTCGGTAATAAATTTTTGAAGTTGTAATTTTCCAAAAATTTTATTAACCTGTATGTTACTATAAGTATACCTGTGATATTTCTGTCATGAGATGGGTTCTTGACATATTTAACATAATTCAGAAGTCAAACAACAAAAATCAGCGTTATATTTACAAAATTTTCACAGGACTAGTTTCGATGGTTTTACCGAACCACCATCTTCAGCTGCAAAACCGCAAATGAACAAGATAGAAAATAATGATTAGATAAGATAAGAAAGTCTGGACAAGAATAAGCAAGTGGCGCCATGTGTTGGTGAAACCAGAACTAAAACATAATTTCTTTAAAGGCCGAAGGTAAATTTGGATTGGAATTAGGATCGTTAACTAGAACAGAAAGATTTTTATGAATGTGAAATGCCTCTAGAAAATCCAGTTCTCCAATGGAAGATGTTTTTTGAATAATTTTGGCAGCAGAAAAACTGAAAGTGTGGTTTTCGGAGCAACAATGTTGAGCAACAGAAGACTTCTGTGTTTCCTTTTTTCTAACATATGCCTCATGTTCCTTGACGCGAAATTTTAAGGCTTAGTTTGGCCAATGTAAATTAAACCACACTGGCAAGGAATCCTATAAATACTCTAGGAATTCATATCCGGAATGGGGTCCTTGAGTATGGAACTCGGAATTTTATTAATGGGAGAATAAACAACCCGAAAGTTAAATTTCTGCAAAATATGTGCAACTTTATAGCTAATTGATGGAAAGAAGGGAATGACAACAGAATTTTTATAATCTCCTAAAACAAGATTGTGCCTTTTAGTGTGTTGAGATGAAAATTTTTTAACTGCTTGATTGATAATGTTGGGTGGAAAGCCCCTGTCAATAGCTATTGCTTTTAAATACTTTAGTTCTTCATCAAGGGATCGTTTGGAGGAGCAAACTTGAAGAGCACGGAAAACATAGGAATAAAATGAAGCTAACTTTTGTTTAGTCGGATGACATGATTTAAAGTGTGGTGGAAGGCAAACCGATGAAGGTTTACAGTAAACCGTAGTACTGAAGTTGGATGTGTTACGTGTGACCAGAATGTCGAGAAACGGAAGAGAATTGCAAGTCTCAAGTTCAAAAGTGAACTGAATAGCAGGATCAATAGAATTCATTGTTGAAAGAACTTTATTTAAATCATCTTTATTACCTTCAAACAGAGTAAAAGTATCGTCTACGTAGCGGAACCATGCTGGGAAGTTTAAAGTTTCAAACAATTTTGATTCATAATAATGCATGTAGATATCAGCCAGGATAGGACTGAGGGGGCATCCCATGGCTAATCCCTCAGTTTGCTTGTAATATTTATTTTGGAAAACAAAATGTGTTTGTTTCAAACAGAGTTGAGTGAGAGAAATTAGCTCATCAATTTCGATGCAAGAGAAATGAAATTCGCGAAGTCTGGTTTCTAGACATCTTAATGCACCCTCTAGTGGGACATTGGTGAATAATGATTTTACATCAAAAGAAACCATGAGTAAATTTCTAAGAGAAATGTTTTTAACCTTTTTTACAAACTCTATTGCATTTTTTATGGTGTAAATGTTATTGTCTAATAGAGTTAAAAATCTAGAAACTAAATATTTAGCTAATGGATACGAGGCAGTACCTAAATTTGATACAATAGGGCGGAAAGGAATACCACTTTTATGAATTTTGGGAAGAGCATATAATCTGGCACAATTCGCAACAGATGGGATAAGTGAATGTTTTAAGTTGCCTGAAATGATTTGCGAAGATTTGATCGCAGTTTTTATTTTTGACAAGTCCAAAGGTGAAGGATCTTTAGGGATCGGATTATATGGTCCTTCGTTTAAGAGTTTAGTGACACCATCGATGTAAGTGTTCCTATCCATGACGACTATCTGGCCACCTTTGTCGGCCTTTGAAATAATAATATCCGGGTTAGAATGAATTTCACGCAATGTAGCCCTTTCTCTCGTAGTTAGATTTGGTTTCAAAGGTTTATTATTGAATTTCACATTATGAGCGATAAGATGCCTAATCATTTCTTTCTGTGAATCTGAAACTTTACTGAACTTGAAAGCTTTTTCGATAGGAGCCAAAATCTTTGGAATCGAGGGTTTACAGGTTTGTGAGAAGTTAAAATTATATTTTAGAATTCTCTCTTGTTCTTCTGAAAGACTAACATTAGAAATATTAACTATTGGCTTGATGTTTACAATGGGAAGATTTGAACTACTTGAACTGGAAGACTGTAAAAGAAGTTTATCGAATTTAACTGCAAGGGTGTTTTTATGACGGTTAACTGCATTCTTCGTTCTAGACCAAGACTTTTGTTCAAGGGCAGTGAATTTTGCATATGATTTAGCGAGTTCCAGATGAAGCTTATAGAGTTCACGTTCAATTTTGGACAATTGTTGACGTGTATCCCTTATGACGGACCGAAGTAAGGCAAGCTTGCAATTTAACAGAATTCTTGAAACGCGACTCGAAGGTTTTTGATTAGATTTGATTTGAATAAAATTGGGGATCAATTTTTTACATTTACATTTAAGTAAAAAGTCAAGATGATTCAGGAATTTTTGCCGTTTCAGGCATAATTTAGTGAAACGATTAACGGATGAAGGCATGATAAACAATACAGAAAATCAAACTAAATTAACTAAACAATAATAAAGCACACACAAAACAGCAGAAAAATCCCTCACTGAAATTAATAGAAAACAAGACGTTTGTAAGCAAAATGCATGAAATCAGACAAGCAAAGCACAATATCCAAATATACAAAATATAAACATAACTTGAAAATTGCAAAAAAGTACTTACTGAAACTCATGCAATCACAAAATGGCGGCCAAAGAAAGCAAAAAGTAAGCCTGTTTGGGGCTTCTATAATTAAGACACTATATTGTTTGACTTCTGAATTAGAATTTATTCGGCGTGTTATTCTGTCTTAATTATAGAAGCCCCAAACAGGCTTATTTTTTGCACGTGGTGTGGCCGCCATTTTGTGATTGCATGAGTTTCGGTAAGTACTTTTTTGCAATTTTCAAGTTATGTTTATATTTTGTATATTTGGATATTGTGTTTTGCTTGTCTGATTTCATGCATTTTGCTTACAAACGTTTTGTTTTCTATTAATTTCAGTGAGGGATTTTTCTGCTGTTTTGTGTGTGCTTTATTATTGTTTAGTTAATTTAGTTTGATTTTCTGTATTGTTTATCATGCCGTCATCCGTTAATCGTTTCACTAAATTACGCCTGAAATGGCAAAAATTCCTGAATCATCTTGACTTTTTACTTAAATGTAAATGTAAAAAATTGATCCCAAATTTTATTCAAATCAAATCTAATCAAAAACCTTCGAGTCGCGTTTCAAGAATTCTGTTAAATTGCAAGCTTGCCTTACTTCGGTCCGTCATAAGGGATACACGTCAACAATTGTCCAAAATTGAACGTGAACTCTATAAGCTTCATCTGGAACTCGCTAAATCATATGCAAAATTCACTGCCCTTGAACAAAAGTCTTTGTCTAGAACGGAGAATGCAGTTAACCGTCATAAAAACACCCTTGCAGTTAAATTCGAAAAACTTCTTTTACAATCTTCCAGTTCAAGTAGTTCAAATCTTCCCATTGTAAACATCAAGCCAATAGTTAATATTTCTAATGTTAGTCTTTCAGAAGAACAAGAGAGAATTCTAAAATATAATTTTAACTTCTCACAAACCTGTAAACCCTCGATTCCAAAGATTTTGGCTCCTATCGAAAAAGCTTTCAAGTTCAGTAAAGTTTCAGATTCACAGAAAGAAATGATTAGGCATCTTATCACTCATAATGTGAAGTTCAATAATAAACCTTTGAAACCAAATCTAACTGCGAGAGAAAGAGCTACATTGCGTGAAATTCATTCTAACCCGGATATTATTATTTCAAAGGCCGACAAAGGTGGCCAGATAGTCGTCATGGATAGGAACACTTACATCGATGGTGTCACTAAACTCTTAAACGAAGGACCATATAATCCTAAAGATCCTTCACCTTCGGACTTGTCAAAAATAACAACTGCGATCAAATCTTCACAAATCATTTCAGGCAACTTAAAACATTCACTTATCCCATCTGTTGCGAATTGTGCCAGATTATATGCTCTTCCCAAAATTCATAAAAGTGGTATTCCTTTCCGCCCTATTGTATCAAATTTAGGTACTGCCTCGTATCCATTAGCTAAATATTTAGTGTCTAGATTTTCAACTTTATTAGACAATAACATTTACACCATAAAAAATTCAATAGAGTTTGTAAAAAAGGTTAAAAACATTTCTCTTAGAAATTTACTCATGGTTTCTTGTGCTGTAAACAAGCAAACTGAGGGATTAGCCATGGGAAGCCCCCTCAGTCCCATCCTGGCTGATATCTACATGCATTATTATGAATCAAAATTGTTTGAAACTTTAAACTTCCCGGCATGGTTCCGCTACGTAGACAATACTTTTACTTTGTTTGAAGGTAATAAAGATGATTTAAATAAAGTTCTTTCAACAATGAATTCTATTGATCCTGCTATTCAGTTCACTTTTGAACTTGAGACTTGCAATTCTCTTTCGTTTCTCGACATTCTGGTCACACGTAACACATCCAACTTCAGTACTACGGTTTACCGTAAACCTTCATCGGTTTGCCTTCCACCACACTTTAAATCATGTCATCCGACTAAACAAAAGTTAGCTTCATTTTATTCCTATGTTTTCCGTGCTCTTCAAGTTTGCTCCTCCAAACGATCCCTTGATGAAGAACTAAAGTATTTAAAAGCAATAGCTATTGACAGGGGCTTTCCACCCAACATTATCAATCAAGCAGTTAAAAAATTCTCATCTCAACACACTAAAAGGCTTTATTCACTAATGTCCCAGTGGAGATGTCCCACTAAAAGGCTTTATTCACTAATGTCCCACTAAAAGGCTTTATTCACTAATGTCCCAGTGGAGGGTGCATTAAGATGTCTAGAAACCAGACTTCGCGAATTTCATTTCTCTTGCATCGAAATTGATGAGCTAATTTCTCTCACTCAACTCTGTTTGAAACAAACACATTTTGTTTTCCAAAATAAATATTACAAGCAAACTGAGGGATTAGCCATGGGAAGCCCCCTCAGTCCCATCCTGGCTGATATCTACATGCATTATTATGAATCAAAATTGTTTGAAACTTTAAACTTCCCGGCATGGTTCCGCTACGTAGACAATACTTTTACTCTGTTTGAAGGTAATAAAGATGATTTAAATAAAGTTCTTTCAACAATGAATTCTATTGATCCTGCTATTCAGTTCACTTTTGAACTTGAGACTTGCAATTCTCTTTCGTTTCTCGACATTCTGGTCACACGTAACACATCCAACTTCAGTACTACGGTTTACCGTAAACCTTCATCGGTTTGCCTTCCACCACACTTTAAATCATGTCATCCGACTAAACAAAAGTTAGCTTCATTTTATTCCTATGTTTTCCGTGCTCTTCGAGTTTGCTCCTCCAAACGATCCCTTGATGAAGAACTAAAGTATTTAAAAGCAATAGCTATTGACAGGGGCTTTCCACCCAACATTATCAATCAAGCAGTTAAAAAATTCTCATCTCAACACACTAAAAGGCACAATCTTGTTTTAGGAGATTATAAAAATTCTGTTGTCATTCCCTTCTTTCCATCAATTAGCTATAAAGTTGCACATATTTTGCAGAAATTTAACTTTCGGGTTGTTTATTCTCCCATCAATAAAATTCCGAGTTCCATACTCAAGGACCCCATTCCGGATATGAATTCCTGGAGTATTTATAGGATTCCTTGCCAGTGTGGTTTAATTTACATTGGCCAAACTAAGAGAGCCCTAAAATTTCGCGTCAAGGAACATGAGGCATATGTTAGAAAAAAGGAAACACAGAAGTCTTCTGTTGTTCAACATTGTTGGTCCGAAAACCACACTTTCAGTTTTTCTGCTGCCAAAATTATTCAAAAAACATCTTCCATTGGAGAACTGGATTTTCTAGAGGCATTTCACATTCATAAAAATCTTTCTGTTCTAGTTAACGATCCTAATTTTAATCCAAATTTACCTTCGGCCTTTAAAGAAATTATGTTTTAGTTCTGGTTTCACCAACACATGGCGCCACTTGCTTATTCTTGTCCAGACTTTCTTATCTTATCTAATCATTATTTTCTATCTTGTTCATTTGCGGTTTTGCAGCTGAAGATGGTGGTTCGGTAAAACCATCGAAACTAGTCCTGTGAAAATTTTGTAAATATAACGCTGATTTTTGTTGTTTGACTTCTGAATTAGTATTTATTCGGCGTGTTATTGTGTATTAATATTTAACATAGACATGGCATGATGTGGGCATTTTCAATTTCAGGCATATTTGGGCAGTGTAAGACAAACACGTTATTATAACATGAACAAAATAGATAGATACATAAATTTGCATAAAGTTAATAATGTAATATTTATGCTGGCTTGGAGCATAACATGTCTAAGCCTTATCATGACATTCTTTTCTAATAATCTTGACTTCATGTCAAATAAGCAAATTATGAAAGTGCATGCCATTCATCTAAAGTGTGCATGCATTGTATTTATCATATCATTACACCTTCCCCATAAATGATTTGATTGCATCTTTCAGTGACCTGTCAAATCCACATTTAAACATTTCTCAACAACAAAACACTAATATTCATGAAATTTTCAAGCTTAATTAACCAATTCTTACTAATTTCCATTAAAATTATTTCAACATGAATTCAGTTTTAATCATAACATCCAATCATTTACTTAAACCTAAATCTTTAAAATTATCTTAAATCCATAAACAAATTATTTTGTTTATGGTTTTGTTTGCAAATCAATCATTACAATTAAACATCATAGGTTATCAAACTATACCTAAATATTAATAATATAACATTAGAAAAATTTCAAAGGTTCAAAATTCTAGTGTAATCTGTTAAAAAAATATTCAAAGGAAATAGTCAAAATGTTTATAATATTCCAAAAGTCTTTCAGTCATATTTTAATCACTGGAAAGTATAATCATGTTGTTAATGCAGATCATCAATATAAGACTCATCATAATTTTTATGTTTGGTTAGAAGTTTTTCATAGCCTTCTGGAAAGTTGTGGCTTTTTTTTCTTTCCTTAATATAAAGTGTGAAACTACAAAATCATATTTTCCTTGGTGTGTCACAAAAGAAGTCAAGTATTAGCATTCAGGGTTTGATTGTATTTGCTAGTATTCTTTAAAAAGATCATTCAAAGTGATGTAATTGGACTTTGGCACTTGGTAAATTAGGTCCATAGCATTTCTGTTTGAAAAGACATCAGTTTCAGTTTGCAGGTTCACATACCAGTAGTCCACACATAATCATACTGTTCCGTTTTTCTTTGACACACAAAATTTTGGATGCACATTTTCACATTCTGATTCAACATCTAGTTGCAGTTTTAATAGATCATCTATTTGTCAATCAACTTCATTTTTTTAGAACTTTGGATATCCAGTACAGTATCTGCTTCTTTGTGGTTTCAGGCTTTAATTTGGTATTATGTTCTTCAAGATTGGCAGTTTTTGGAATACCAGATCTTAGATTGGCATTCTCTCTTAAAATTTCCTTTTTTTTTTTTTTTTTTTTTTTTTCATGGTTCGAAGCGCATAAGACTAAAGTCTTCCATCACTGTTCTGCTTTCAGTGGAACAATTCTTATAATGCTTTCAACTTTTCCAAAATCAGTGTCTTCATTATATATCACACTCATTATTCACAGCACACTTGAACTCCCATATCTTGTTTGTGTGAACATGCTTCAAAGTATTGTCAGGCATTTGCACTATATAACTATAATCAGTATGCCTTTTTATGATTGTAGCAGATCCAATCCATCTTGCATAAACTTTGTTTTCACTGTCAAAGATTAAGACTATATGTCTGTCACCTTCCTTAAATTCTTTGTGGTAAGTGGCCCACCAGTGGCCGAGCGGTAAAGTCGCTGAACACTGGTAGTTCGGTCCGAGGTTCGAATCCCGCAAACGGGCTGGCTGCATGGGTGTTTTCGTGGTTTTCCCCATGTGTAACGTGTATACGAGCCAGTTTCCCTTAGAAAGTCCTCCACGAAGGTATACCTCCCCTTAGGCAGATAGCCCTAGTGTGCTTTGCCATAATTAAATACACACTTTGTGGTAAGTCTTTCAGTTGTGGTAAAATGCATAAGCTTGTTGCTTGCCAACAACTGTAAGTCCTGCATAATTCAGCAGCTTTTTTTGAATTTATAATTTTGAATAGGTTAGTTTTCCATGAGAAATATGGATTCCATTAGTCCATGATGTTTTCAAGATAGATAATGAGCCATTAGGACGTCTTCCATAAAGCGTGTGGAATGGACTACCATCAATCATAGCAGAGGCTTCTCAGTAAGTCCAAAGTTAGTATATTAGCTGTATAGAATTTGCGTGTAGTTTTTGTGAGTATATGCTCTTAAACCCTATGTTGAAGACTAAGTAGTGAATTCTCGCTATGTTTTTAAGAATAAATACTGCAGTTGAAAGGTTTAAAAAACCTTTTTATTTAAATCTAAATTAAAACCAATGCATGCACTTCGTGCTCACAAATCACCACCACTTGTGGCTACGTAACAGAAAATAAGAATATAACGATTCAGTAGTAAATTAAGATAATCTAATGACTGGTTCCTTAGCTTAACTAAAGCAAAATCGACTGCACACAGCAAAGCTGAGCCAAGAAATATCAGTATAAAATTAATTAATTTTGAACTTACAGCATAAACATCGAAACTAAATCCATTACTACTCTTTGAACTCTTGCAATGAAGCTTAAATACTGTTTCTGAAAACATGTTTAAAATTTACATCTATGTCATACAAAATTTGTATTCCAGCAGGAAACTGAAATCGGGAGGAACAGGAAAGTCAAACTAAAAATAACTGTTTGGAATAAAGTAACACCTTACACTATTTCCTGCCAGAATTTAAATATTTAAAAATAAGGTCTTTAAACGACCTGTTCAAAAAATTTTAATTCTAACTTTAAACTTTTATAGTCAGCCTTATAATATAAATGCTACTTAAATACAATAAGTTTTTAATTTAACAACAGAATTTCCAGGAACATATTTTCATCTATGCTAGCTTCAATAGTTGAGGTCCTTAAAGAGGATCTGGAAGGCAACTAATATTAATTGAATATTTTGATAAAACATGCATTTTTTTTTTCACTTTCACAAATTTAACTTTTTCTTTTCCACCCCTAGTTCTCCAGCATATGCATGTACTGAATTTTCAGTGCATGTGAAAGTGAGGTGTTTTAACACAGCTTCATGACCTGAGCAACGATCCACATGTTAGTAAGCTCAGACACACTATACTTTAACAGCACCCTATTTTCTCATCCTAGTGTACTTATTCAATATGTATTAACTGTGTTCACCGGAGAGCCTGACTAACATTTAAAATACCCAAGCTAGCTTTTACATTTCGCTAAATTTAAAATTTCAATTCCTGAATATTTTTACAACTAATTTTACAAAGCTGCACATTCTTTGCACATTACATTCAACATGGTTGACACATTTACATTAAACACAGTTGAAAACCATACAATAATATATACAAGTTTTCAGTTTCTTACATTCAAAATCTAAATCATCTTATCTCGTCAAATGCATAAAAACAGCCTCTCAACTAAATGTCATAATTTCTTCAGCAAACAAAAATTTCGTAGAAAATAAATTTTTCAGCTACTAGCTGCAGCAACTAATAAAACCTCACGTGAGGCAAAAACAATTAGATAATTCTTAACAAGCACTTGGAATATTTTTGGACATAACAGAACTGGATACTTGAAAATAAAGTCAAATTTTACTTAATTTTTTGATTTGGCTTATTCACTCATCCGTTTGAATTCCAAAATTCTGAATTTGAGCCGAAATTCCTCCCAAAATGGGAATGTATTTGCAGTTCTTCCATGATGCAGGCATTTTCATAACACATACATAGACAGCATCAGATTTTTATTGTAACATGAATGAAATAAACAACTATAATTTACATAAAGTTAATATTGTAATATTTCTGCTGGCTTACAGAGCCTTATCCTGACATTCTATTCTAATAATCTCAACTCTGTGTCATATGGGAGAATTGCAAAAGCATGTGCCATTCAGCTGAAGTGCACATGCACGATATTTATCATATGATGACAGAAACACAAACAGCTAATTAATGTTAATCATAGTTTATTGGGGTGCTGAAATAATTTCAGTATTCGTTACCATTTTTATGCCCAGTCACAACATGTTAAGAAAAAAGCTACCCACAAAAATGGTATCAAAAGAACATTTTATGATCAAAATTAAGGAAAAATTTAGATTTCTGTAATTTATCTTTGTTGTGAAAAGGTCTAATTTACTTTTGCTTAGTATGAGACTGAAACATTGATTAAGGGATTTGAATATGATACATAGTTATTCACCTCGGAACTATATACAATATTAATTATTATTTCTTAAAATTCATTTTTGTTGTTGAAAATATAAACAGATAAAGAGACCAAAAACAATGTTTTAATATCAGAAACCATATTACTCCTGTGATTCAAGTTTTTCTTTTAATCATGAATAGAAAAGAAGGATAAAATTGTAGAAGATTTGCAAAGGATAAGTTTTTCTTGCTTTGTATTTCTGTATTTTGAAGCAATTATTTGAATTAAATATCTTCATGGAAAGTTATTAAATCTTGAGAATTTATAACTACTGTAATATTTTTAGTGTGCAATCTGAACTGCATTTTTATGTATATGCAAAATGGCTGCTAGTATAGTAAAAAGCAACCTCCCCCCCCCCAAGTCTTGAAATCGGCATGTTATTTGATATTCACTGAAGAGCAGCATCAGTGCTGTATATGAAAGGTTCTATAAAAGCAAATGAATTGAATGATCAAAAAATTCCATTTAAATTATGCAGTAATATGAATATCTGTGTATTGTTTTAGTGCTTTACAAGAAGCTGAAAAACAAGGTGGGGAAGGAATTGATGCTTTTAAATGTCTTTTTCCTCTTAATGAAAATCCAGAAGAAATGAAGAAACGGCTTTTGTATAGTGTATATGCTTTAGAACTGGAAATGTAATATTTTTTCCTATATTTTTTATTATGTAAAGTGCTTCCTTGTCATTTTAATATGTATTAAAATATTTTAATTTGCAATTTTGCAATGATGGACAGGAGAAAAGTTGCTTAAAAAATTAAACTTGCAAATTATTAAATAGTTTTTAAGGTATTCCATTAAGGATATTTAAAGATGTTTATGGTTTTGCTACAGTAATTAGTTACTTTCTGGTGAATGTTTCCAAATTTTTTATGTAGTATTATAAATATACTACCATATTTACTTGCGTAATAATTGCACTTCTTTCAGTTTTTTAGTGGGAACACATAGATGCAACTGTTATGCAGGGGAAATATACTGCTCAATATTGTACAGTTTTGAGGATTTTTTCTGCTTTCTGCTTCATAACATTGTATGACAAGTACTGTATTCTCTACTATGTGCTAATGTATCCTGCACTGCATAATGTTATATATTTACCTTGTCTTAATTTGAGTAGCTACTGCATATATATGTCATGTATATAATCATTGTTATATCACATGCATCCCAATATATAGTGTTCATATTTCCATGCATATTTTAATCAAGTCATATGGTGACTGTCCAATGTATTTCAAAGTATATTTTAATCAAGTTATATATTGTCAAGGTATTATTCAATGTAACAATATGTGTAACTGCGTGTAATTATAATTTATGCACGTAATTATAATTTGCTATGAAGGTCACCATAGAAAATCATGTAATATGTATCTTGAACGACGTGTAAGACACTGTATTTATATATTTAATCAATGCATACTAATTCAGCGAAGTGCCAGTGTGGCGCCGCCTCTTGACATCTGGGGCTGTTCTAGTTAATGATGGATGTGGTGCTGTACTGATTAACCAGTATGGTAGAGGCACAGTGCCCATGTCCCCCGTCACTTGTCACTTGCTTCAAAATGTTAGTGCGACTATTACACGAGTAAATACGGTAATATGGTCAAGCACTTCGAACATTAGATTCTGCTATCGTGTTTCAAATGTATGTGCCATATTACACAATCATGCAATATTGAAAAATTCTTGTAGATATACCATATATTGTGTATTTTCTCCCTTAGCTTTTTAGTGGCAAGTTCTGAAAATTTTAAAACTATCCATGTAATTTTCTCTTTCCTCAAAATGCTCAGAGAAGTAACTCCTCTAAATTTTAAAATGAATTCATTCACATAATGGTTGTTTTTACTAATAAAGACAAACCCTCACAAGCTAAGTGCGAAGATCATATCAAGCTTTACCCTTCTAAATGTTGAAATGTATGCCAGTCTACTATACAAGCACTGATCAGTCACAATAAAGCAAACATGAACTGCAATGGAGTCTAGAATTTCTGTGATTTCAGTTGCACATTCACCATTTCTAATTAATTATGGATGATTTGAATCCTAAGGAATAGCAGAGCCAATATTTAAAATCTGTGAGATTCAAGGTACAGGTAAGTAGAAATGAAGATGTCTTATTAGATATTGTAATGTTAATATTACTGGGTATTCTTATTGAATGTAGGTTTCTTTTAGCGAAAAAAAAATTGTAATAGTTATCTGTAGTTTATCTGTTACTGCTTTTCATTTTTTATGTTTTTACTGTAACTGCTGCTTTAGAAATTAAATTATTCACATGATTTTCTTCTCTCAATTTTTGAGTCATAAAATTAGTAATAAAAAAGAGAAAGAAAAGGAAAGTAAGTGAGGAATAGGGTATATAATATGCAATAATAAAATTATTATCAGTTAAAATATCATTTTTATATACAACATTAATAATTCCTATGCGTATAAATTTATGATTATGTATTTGTTAAATTTTTGTTTCTAGGAAGATGTTAAAATTAGGGGCTGATGATAAGCCTGTCCTCAAAGGTGAAGTTCCTGTGCATTTTTTAAGTTATATCATGTCAGCACTTGGATGCTTTTTGTCAGAAAAGGAAGTTTGTATTATTATTATTATTATTATTATTATTATTATTGCTGTTGTATTTATTTCGGGGTAAAATTATTTATTTATTTTTATGCGTCTCTTAAAATTGTTTCACCTGATAGCTACAATTCTATCTGCTACTGATACTAATGCCATAAGCTAATATTTCTGCAGAATATATGTAATTTAAGTATTCTCTTAAATTCATGTACTTTATTTTGCAACTGCAGTAAAATATACTAGTTATTTAAAAATTAATCATTTTTCATTTTTTTTTTTTTTTTTTTTTGCCCTGTATTTAAAAAAAAAAAACAGTGGAGTTTAAGAAATGGTCTGTTGTAAACATTTTTTTTTTTTTTTTTTTTTTTTTTTTTTTTATGTTTGATCTCTGTTCTCAGGTAGAATTTTTTTCTAATTCCTCTTTAGTTGAAGCTAACTGAGTAGCATATAAAAGCATTGTTTAATATTTAGTAGTGATGTACAGTATTGTAGTTATTACTTTTGCTTTATCTATGTATTTTACTGCATAACTTACTCTGTAGAGTTTATAAGTGCATTGTACATCTACAACAGTATTTCATCCTGCTTCTCCTTGCCATTTATTTTGTTGCAGATTTCTGAAAATATTTAATTTGATTACTCTGTTTTTTTTTTAAATATTGTTGTGATAATATTTATTGTTGTGCTTATTTCGAGTATGGGATTGTAGATTTTTCAGTTCTGAATCCAGCAATGTTTAATATGTTAAAATATCTCAATTAGAACTCAAGATATAGGCAAAAATGCACCTGACAGGTTTTGGAAACAATATTTGTCACCAAGTGACAATATCTGGCAACTTCTTGTTCAAATCGCTCAACCAGAACACACCTGACGGAATTGGAAACAATATTTGTCACCAAGTTGACTGCATTTGGCAGTTTCTTGCCAACTTAGTAACTTTTTGAAAGTTTTAGGCAAAGACATTTTCAGTTCTAGAAATGATTTTACCCAAAGCTCCTAGAAGCTTGTGCAACACCATTTAATACAGATATGACAGTCGAGAGAAAACAGTTGTTAATAAGTTCTCAGGGAGATTGTTGCTTAAAGTGTTCTTTGAATTGTACTTTAGAAATTACTTTGTGTATTGGAAATTTATAGTACTTCTGTAATACTAAGGACGATTTTCCTACTGTTTGCATTCATCTTGAGTTATTTTCAACTATTTACTTTGCTAGGTATAATTTTTAATTACAATAAAACATCAGTTTCTTCTTATTGATCTTGAGTGCTTATTTGAAGAGACATCCACAAACCATAGCTTGCAGCCTGTTTCAGAGAATGTATTTTCATGAATATACATATACTTAAAATTTCACTTTTAGATACAAAGCATATCGTTCTATGAGTTTTAATAATTTTCTTTCATTTAGTCTATGTAACATTTTATTTTGTATAATTTAATTTTCTGATATCTTACTAAAGGTTAATTTATGTGTGTTCATTAAAAACTGGATCAAGAAAGCTGAGAAGAATTAGATGAAATTTATTGCATGTTATATAACAATCTTTGTGTAGGTTAGTTCATAAAAAATCTATTTCACTGATGTTTAAATTCTTCAAATGAATGAAAATTTTGAAGAATTGTATTTTTTAGTTTATAACTAGTCGTTTTTTTCACTTAATGAAAAAAAAAAGTTTAATCTGGTGGTGATTTATTGTATCTATATGCCTACTCAGAGGGAAAAGAGAATCATGATAATATTTGCTGGTACAATTTTTTTTAAATGCATTTTGATGAGATGAAGAAGATTTAACATTTTTCAATTTGAAGTCAATTTTGGGAAACTTTAAATAATATATATATTGATTTTTTACTGAGGCAGTAATATTATTTAACTTTATATCTCATGTAGAATTTATAACTGTTTAGAGCCATATCATTAAATGTTTAATAATTGAAAGTAAAGAAATAATACAAGTTCATATTTATACAAAAATGAATTTCCAGATTTTTATAATTTTAGAAAACTAAAATACTTTAAGGAGAAATAACATAAGAGAAACTGTTTAATTACTTCTCTGTTAAATTTTGTGTTTTCATTCAGCACAATGTGTAATTTAGCATAATTCAACATTGTGCAAAATATAATAATAAAAAGGTTTCATGAAAATTCCTTTTTAGGTATTTGTTCAGAATTAGCTTTCATTACATGATTTTAAAATATTAATATAATTTTAAAAGCATGAGCGTAATAGGAAAATAGTGTAAGATTTTGGCTTGCTAAAATTAAAGGGCATGGAAGTACAAAAGTGTAAAGAGTGATTCTGCCTGCAACATTTGTACGAACTGTTAAAATTTTATAATTTGTCTTTTTTATTCTTAATTGAGCTGAATTAAAATTTCATTAATTTTAAATGATGACGTGTAATAAATTGCATATTCCCCATATGAGTTATGAGTTCTGCATGTATGAAAATGTTGTAAAAGTGAGTCAAATTTCAATGTACTTCAGTGAATGGTAGTGCTTTATGCTGGCTTAAAAAGTTTTGAAATTAACATTTTCAAGAGGAATACAGAACTAAATGGGCAAGCAGAGCTAGGAAATAATGAATTTAGGATGTTGATAGACTATCATATCTCCAGTAAAGAGATAGGGGAGAGGCTTCACTGTGCCCAGTGACTAGCAGCAGATTACATAAAATGAACAGAAAGATTTTCTTCTGCTTCTATTTGCATGTCACAGGAATTCTGGCAATAAATATCATTTTGCTCATCTTTGTTCTTAAGACATGGAAAAGATCCATTCTTTAGGTGTTTTATAAGTGAAAGTGAATGAAGAATTCTTTATTCAAATATTACTCAAAAAACAAAAAGAAAAGAAAGGTGGTTGATCCTGAGAGAAGACTCTCAGATAAACCAGGATTGTATTAAAAGGAGATTTTTCTTATCATTTGGTGGGATATGGATGGTGTGATTTTTAACACTGTTAGAAAATAATTAAGCCATTAATGCAGACATTTGTTTGATCATTTTTAACTTAACTTGTTTTAACTATCAAGTTATCTTCATTGATGATTCTTCAAGATAATACTAAATTTTATACTGCAAAAATGACTTGGAAAAAATGCCTAATAATGTGGAAATTTTGTTTGCTTAAAAAGCCAAATAATACGGTTATTAACTGTTTAGTCAACAACAGAATTTTCTTGTAGATGAAATCTACTGCAGTTAACAGAAGTTGAAAATGTAATAAATGAATATTTTGCTGAAAAATTAAAAGAACTATTTACTCTTTGAATTTGTCTACTTCAGTACTGTCTCATTTTCTGATAAATTTAATAGTTCATTTAAAAAGTATATTGTACTGCCTTTTTTCCTGTTGCTGATATTTTAGTAATTTTTCTAAATCTATTTTATAGTTGGAGATGATGCATAAGGATGTCAATTTTGAAAACAAGTATCTACATAATGGGCAAAAAACTACCTTAAATGTTTTGGATATCATGAAATGTAAATATTTGTTTCATAATCTATTTTATTTTTATAACAAATATTCATATGAGGTATAAATATTTATTTTATAATCTTATATCTTTCATAATCTTTTATTATCATAAATGTTTATTTATTTATAATTAGTCAAAAGCATCTTGATTTTCTTCAAAATAATCATGTTTCTTTATATATTTTTGAGGCAGTTTTATTATGTAGCCTTAAATTTAATTTTTTCACGAGAAAAATTAGTCGATTTTATATTTAACGTGTAAAGATTTTAAATATGTTACTTTTTTTACTGGAGGGATGGTATTTATACATGAAAGAATTTATGATGTTGTATGGTGAGAAAGACATGGGAATTGTGATTTAAATAATGTTTATAATTTTATTAGCAATAAATATGTAATCCAAAACTGAAAACTATTATTGCAGCTCATAGTTTTACAGCTCAAATTTATTAGAACTGTCTTTTAATTTTATATTTAGAAATATTATTAATCATTATTAATTATAATTAATTATCCATTTCTCTGTCAATAATGATTCATTTTGCTATAAAAATTTGGACACTATTTTAATTATTTGTTAAATACAGCATTATCCTTTCATTTCATACGTGATCTGAGGGATTTTTCATTGTAAGTATATTGGATTTTTCTTTCCAAAAAGTGTAATCCATGAGTAATGAATGTAAGTAATTTATACTTGCATATGTAATCTTATCATGCTGTAAATATTAAGGATTATTTATTTGAATTGTGTTTAGTATTTTTTGTTACCAAACAAATTTTTATGTGTCTTTACAACAATAAATGGTTCATGATTCAGTTATGTTTGCTATGGTAATGAACCTTTCAAATATGTGAGTTATGTGTTCTATTCTTTTTTGTTTTTTTATTGCTACAGTGCTTTGAGTAATGTGTGCATAAAATGCTGTGTTGTCACGTGGACTGTATTTCTGCTATTTCAAAGTGTTATGTAAAATAAATGGTGATACAGTCTGCTTTGTTTTTGTGAACTTATTCCTAAACATTTTTTGGTCCATGTAACCGTAGAAGTGAATCCAATAAGCTGGATATCTGTGATTTATTCAAATTAGCTTCCAATTTCGTTTTCGTTGGAGGTGGTGAACATGGAAACCAGCAATGTATTGGATTAATAATCTGTGTAGTGTACTTTTGAATCGATTTGTGGATTATGTGTATGGCATCCATGGTGAAATCAGTTTCGATTTGTGGATTATGTGTATGAAATCCGTGGTGAAATCAGTTTCGATTTGTGGATTATGCATGTGGCATGGTATAGTGTAGAAACCTTAGCTTTGGGGTAAGTACATTCCAATTTTTCTTTTTTGCTAAAGTTGTTATTCGTAATGGCTGATTTGAAACCATTTTTAACTAAAAAGGAAGTTCTAAAAAGCAATGTAATAACATTTAAAGGCAAGGTAAATTCTAATTTAGAACAAGCAGAAATTTTAGAGGTAAAATTGTTCGAAATGAAACTAGATGCTTTTAACAGTGAACTTCACTCTATCTTTGAGGAAATTTTTATTGTTGTATTGTGAAAAAGATTGCGATACATTCATTACGGAACAACAAACAATGCAAGAAACTTTAGATGAATTATGGATAACTATAAATAAAAAGTTACAGAAACTTTCCAGTGATTCTATTATCGAAACAAATTGTGTAGCAAAGGTAAATTCATCTGACGTTCCATTACCAAAATTAAAACTTTTGTCCTTTACAGGAGAAAATATAGAAGAGTTTATTAGTTTCTATGATCTTTTTAAGGCAAGTGTAGCAAGTCTTTTTAAGGCAATCTGAATATTTCTAAATGTCAGAAGTTTCAATATTTAAAGGCTTTTTGTAAAAAAAAGGCTCTGTCTAGTATTGAGTCTATTCCTATTTCTGATGCTAATTATGATATTGCCTTGCAACTTTTACAGAAACGTTATTCTAATAAAAAAGAATTAATTAATGCATTAATCCATAAAATGCTTAACTTGCCAAATGTTTCTGATTCAGCTCAAGCTATTTTACATGGTGTTGACGTAATGAATGAATGTGTACGTTCCTTGAGAACTCTTAAGCTTTAAGTTTCTGATCTTTCTGATGTTCTTTTTTTGTTTATCTGATAACTGAAAAATTCAATAAAAACATAAAATTTTGATGGGGAAAGAACTTTGAAAAAAGATGATTTAGGTACTTTAGATAATTTACTCGAGTTACTAAAAAGCCATACTAAAACCCTTCAGAATAGTAGAAACCAATCTAAAGATTTTAGGAAATTTTCTACAAAGTAACTTCTTTAATGTCGAGTAAAAGCAGTTGCATAATGTACAAGGAAGATCATTCTCTTCACAAATGTAGTAGGTTTTTAAACTTAAGTGTCTAAAAAAGAATCGAATTTGTTAAGAAGCATGAACTTTGTTTTAATTGTTTATCTTCTCAAACTCATTTAGTGAAAAATTGTCATAGTTTACATAAATGTATGACATGTAAGTTGCCCGATCATACTGTTCTTCATTTTGATCAAAATCCCAAAACTAGCGGAAATGAGAAACCAAAACAAACGTCCTTACTCTCCCCCAGTGCTGAAGTGTTCTTACCAAAGAATGAAGACGTTACAAATTCTACAACAGGTAATGGACAATTTAGTTATTCTAAAGGTGAAGCAAAACGTGTTTTACTGTGTACTGCTGTCACTAACGTTAGTGTTTCCAATGGTAAAGCCATCCCTTGCAGGGCTTTACTAGACTGTGGCAGTGAAGCCACCTTCATAAGTGAAGAGTGTGTTAAAAAACTAAAGTTAGGTAGACTTAACAAAAGGACTAAAATGCCGTGCCTTGGTTCATTCAACACTGTAACAGGTGGAGAAGTGGAATTGTTCTTTACCCCACACTTTGAATCAAACTCCAAATTTCGAACATATGCCTTTGTGACTCCAAAGATAACTTCAGGTGTGCCTAACATGTCGCTTCCTTCTAAAATTGTGAATCATTTTGATGATCTAGTCTTGGCTGATCCTATGTTCTATGAAAGAAAAACCTATTGATATTTTGTTAGGTGTAAATTTATTTTTTACTATTTGTAAGGGAGACATCATAAAGAGAGGACAATCATTATCCTTTACAATTTGTTCTCAGTTGGGTTGGATCATATCCGGGAGCACTATTACTGATGATTCAAATATAACTACCACTTATACAGTGAATAATCTTCAGTTAAATACAAATGAATTAGTTGAAAGATTTTAGTCTGTAGACTCCATTCCTAAACTCAAATGTATCTCTAGTGAAGATCAAGAATGGGAAGAATTCTTTAAAACAACACATTTCCGTGATCAAAATGGTCGTTATATAATGAAACTTCTATTTAAAGGTAACCCTTCAAGGTTGGGTAATTTTAAAGATCTTGCTTTGCAGAGATTTAAATCTTTAGAAAGAAATCTCTTAAGATCCTGTGATAGATATGAGATGTATAAACAATTAATGAAGGAATACTTGGATCTCGGGCACATAGAACCAGTTCGTAGTGTAGAGTCCCCAAGTCAGGCATACTACATGCCACATCATGCAGTAATTAAGGAATGTAGTTCTATGAACAAAATATGTGTGGTTTTTAAATACTACTAGTAAGTCTTCATCAGGGCTATCTCTTAACAACATATTGATGACAGGCCCTAGAATACAAGAACTGTTTCCAGTTTTGATCAAAATCAGATGTTACCCAGTAGTTGTCACAGCTGATATCATGAAAATGTTTAGACAAATTTTAGTTAATTAAGATAGAGACTTTCAAAGGATATTTTTGCAGGATAATCCAAGTGATCCTATTCAAGAATTTCGACTTAATACTGTCACATATGGCACTGCCTCTGCTCCGTATTTGGCTACTCATTGTTTATACCACCTTGCATACGATGAGCAGGTTAACTATCCTTTAGCTTCGAAGGCTGTACTTCAAAACGTTTTCGTAGATGATTGTTTGGTAGATGCTCAAAACACTGAAGAGTACAAAAATCTAGTAAATCAACTCTTGTGAATGTTAAAACATGGAGGATTTCTTCTGCTTAAATGGTCATCCAACGACTTGTTAGTGTTAGATAATATATCCAAGAAGTTGAGAAATGATTTACATCTTATTCAACAATTAAAAATATCGATATTTGTTTTGATTCCTGACATAAATTATATTGGTATTTGTGCTTTTTGTGATGCCTCCGAGAAAGGCTACTGTCCAGCAATTTATTTGCTTTCCATATCACGCAATTTGGACATCAAAATCTCACTCTTAACAACAAAAACGAGAGTTGCTCCTCTGAAGTCGCAATCACTACCGCGATTAGAGTTATGCACCGCAGTTTTGTTAGTATATTTACTTAAATCAGTGTTAGAACATTTAGAGTTTCCTATATGTAATGTTTTGGTCTGGTTCACCTGTTGTATTCACCTGTTGTATTGTCCTGGATTTCTGCAGAACCATACCACTGGGTTCCGTTTGTTCCAAACCGCATCGCCAAAATACAGAACACAATTCCTAATGTAAGATGGAACCATATCAATGGAAAGCTGAACCCAGCTGATTCAGGTACAAGAGGAATGTTTTCAGTCGAATTTCTGAATTGTGAGCACCTACGTGGTTATATTCACAAGCTTTCTAAGCATGTCCTGATAGCGAACATCTGTGTGCTGACGTAGATTATGAAGGAGTTTGTAGAGAAAAGAGAAAAACATGCATTTCAATATCTTGTACAGTAAAAGACAATGACATTTTTAAACGGTATTGATCTTGGACAAAATTACGTCGTATAGTTTCTTTATACCCAAGATTCATTTACAACTTTCGAAACTTCTCCAAAAATCGTTTAAGAGGTTTTCTGACAACTGCTGAGCTTAGATTAGCTACAAAAACAGCGAGAAAAAATGTCCAAGAATCTTATTTCCTCAAAAGCTCTCTTGTTTAAGAATATCGAGAGAATTAAAAAGTGTAAGCAGTCGAGTAATACAATTAAATCCTTTCCCTGATGAAGAAAGCATTATTCGAGTAGGTGGTCGCTTAAAAAATGCAAACATTCCTGAAAATAGCGAACATCCTATTTTGCTTCCAAAGGAGGGACATGTCACTAATCTCATCGTAACTCATTACCATGTCAATTATTTACATGCTAGTCAAGAGTTATTGATAAACACTTTACGAATACAGTTTTGGATTCTTTCGGTGAGAAGTGCAGTGAGAAAGATAATTCACAGATGTATTAGAAATCGAGGCAAGACTGACCCAAATAATGGGTGATTTACCCTCGCTCAGAGTTCAACCATCAAGGCCTTATGCAGTCACTTGTGTTGATTATGTTGGTCCATATTCAATTAAGTCCCAAGTTGGGAGAAGAGCTAAAACTTTCAAATGTTACGTATCAATTTTTGTGTGTTTCTCAACAAAAGCTGTACACTTGGAGTTGTCAGTGATCTATCAACTTCAGTGTTTTTAGCAGCTCTAAAAAGATTTATCGCCCAATGAGGCAAACCATCTGAAATTTTGAGTGACTGTGCAACTAACTTCAAAGGTGCCAGTAATTAACTGAAGGAGATTAATAAAAATGCAGCTCGCATCAAGAAAAGCAATGAAGTATGTAATTACATTATGTCAGATGGTATAACTTGGTTATTTAATCCTCTGACATCTCCTCACTTTGATCGCTTGTGGGAATCTAATGTGAAGTCCATGAAATTTCATCTTAAATGAATATTAGGATCCACACTCTAACTTACGAGGAATTTTTAACAGTGCTTGCACAAGTGGAAACGTGTATGAATTCCCGTTCTTTATGTGTGATGTTTAGTGATCGAAACAAATTTAGTGCATTGACTCCAGGTCATTTTCTGATTGGAGCCCCTTTGCTTGCCATTCCTGAATCTGACTTGAGTGGTGTGAAATCTTCAAGACTTAAATGTTGGTCTCTAGTTCAACAGACTGTGCAACATTTTTGGAAACAATGGTGTGCAAAGTATTTAACAACCCTTCAACAACATGCTAAGAGGTTTTGTACATCTCCAAATTTAAAATGTGGTGACTTAGTTCTGATCAAAAATGAACAACTGCCTCCAACCCAATGGAAAATTGGAAGAATTGCCTTAATTCATCCAGGCAGCGACAAGAAAGTTCGAGTGGCTACAGTCCATACAGCTGCTGGTGATTTCAAATGAGCTGTTATTAAATTGTGTCTTATCCCCAATCATGATTAATATGAGCTATTGACTTTTCTCATATCATTGAACTTTAATTTTAGTTGAATTTTAATCTTTTTTTTTTTTTTTTATTGTTGTTGTTGTTAATGTTATTATGTGTGCTTTAACTATTTGTCTTTTTTGAACCCTTAGAAGGCTTCAAGGCCAGGGGCTATGTTTAGTATTTTTCCTTACTAAACAAATTTTTAGTGTGTCTTTGCAACAATAGATGGTTCATGATTCAATTATGGTTGCTATGGTAACAAACCTTTCAAATATGTGAGTTATGTACTCTATTCTTTTTTTGTTTTTTATTGCTACAGTGCTTTGAATGATGTGTGCATAAAATTCTGTGTCGTCACGTGGACGGCATTTCTTCTATTTCAAAGTGTTATGTAAAGTAAGTAAGTGATACAGTCCACTTTGTTTATGTGATTTTATTCTTAATCAAATTGTTTAATTTCCTTGAATTTAGAACCTTATATACTGAAACATTTCATCACAAAGTTAGATGAATGAATTAGTCATTTTTAATCTGTTGGGTTATGTTGCTGTAGTGAATTTCTTAAAATTAATAGCACTTTTGTGTTAATAACAAATTAATAACATATTTTTGTATATTTTTATAATATTAAACATATAATGTTCAAATTTCATATAAAAAAATTGGGTACTGTAACATTTATGGATCATTTCAGTGTTTAAGATTTTTTACTTTTTTATTAAATATTTATAATTCATTTCAAGTTCAGTGGAATACTTTTTTGACAGTGTATATTATGTTGGAGGGAAAAATATTAGAAAGATTTCTAGATGTTAGAAAAATATTTTTCTATCTGTTTATATATTCCAGTATATGTGAACTATCGACCTCAAGAACCCTTAACAAAAGAAAAAGTAAGTCAGGCATTTAAAGATGTTGTTGCATTAGAACCAGATCCAGATAAAGTGACAAGAGCAAGATTTCTTGACATTATAACCACTCGAGGTAATTTTCTATTAAATAACTACTTACATAAACAGTGAATTTTTTTATTGCATTTTCATTTTAAAATTCATATAAACAGTTATACATAACGCATCTATAAAAATTTGAAGATTTGATTCATAAAAAAATGTTTGGGAAAAGTCATATTTATAATAAATGTAATAAGTGTTCTGCACACGTTCGCCCCAGTTCCTTGTAATGCTTTTTTATTCAGCCCAGTAAATATTGATACAGTGATTTTTTATTTACTCTGGCAAGTATTTTTTTCATTCAGTCTGGTAAATATTATCATTTTATTTATTTATTTAAAATGCTAGTTTTTCTTGAGCTTTTTTAAAATATACAATGAAGTTCAGTCTGCCATTATTTATTTAAAGCAAATTATAAATTTCAGAGTATTATTATGTGAATTTTATGTTGATTCTGAATATCTATGCATAACAAAAGGAAATCATTTAAAAACAATTATTGGTTATGTAATGCTTAATATTACTTATTTACTGAACATGTAATGTACTATATAGTTTTTGCTTTAAGCATTTATTATATTTATAGGAGATGCTATGTCACAAGATGAGTTTCTAACAATTCTTAAATGTCTGAAAGGTGTTAAGTCTGATCAGTTGCATAGTGAAAGAACTTATCACTTGAACACAAACAGAATTACAGATGCTAATCAAATTTTTTTACAAGAAGAAAAGGTTGATCAAACCATTTCAGAAGAAGATGAAGAAACAAAATCTGTGTTGGAAAATTTAGTACCAGATGTGGGTAAAATATTTACAATTTTGTTATTGTTGTTTCCTGTATAATAAAAAAATCTCTTTTATTTAAAAATGCAGCTTCCTGTCTAAATGAATTTAGAGCAGAATTCTATTAAAATTTTTCCAAGGCCTAAGTGGTCGGGAAGCATGGAGACTGATTAGGAAAGAAAGCTTATAAGATGTGTTAACTGATTAAAAAACATCAGAACAGATACTATCGAAATTTTTATAAGGATCTGTAATTATGTTTTTAGCTGTGTTAGAACTAATTCATAGTATCATAGTACAAGGGGATTTCTAAACATAGTGCATGAAACGTAACACATCTGCATTGGTTTTCTCGAGTGTAGGATTCAGTACTCAGCTGATATATGCAGATCATTGTACATATTGCAATATATGCATTAATTGATTTTATTGTCTAATTAAAGTATATAATTAGCACATTATTATCTAGGCTGAATTGGCTAGGTCAACTGAAAATCAAGTGGAATCTTCCTGAAATTTTTGCTTTTTAATCACATAAATAAGACTTTGTGTATCATAGCATGTATTGATTTTGATGTCTAGCAGCATAGATTGTGTGCAGGGAACATTTAAAAATATGTTTTGGAATGATAAGCATTGATAACTTAAAGATTCTTATGGTGGTAATATCAAGTAATCTTTGAAAATAGTTTTGTAGGTAGGAGAATACCAAGACTGAAGTTAAGATGTTAACTTAAAGCAGTCCCGTATCTAGCGGGGGGGCAAGCTGGGGTTCATGTCCCGGGCGGCAAATTCAAATATAACGTTGGATCATGTTTGGTATGTTGTTCGCTAAAACAGCTTTGTAATTTCAGTGCAGTGTTAATAGTTTTAAGGCCAAGTTTAAAAACCTCTTTTAAGAAGATTTGTAATTAAATACTAGGAACCCTTTTAAAAGAACATGAGTTAAAATAAGGTTAAGTACAGCCAATTGCTAATGCGAATAATCACACTTAGTCTCTGGTCTATGATTTGATGTTATATGTAACCATAATTGTTTATATTTTGCTTAGATTGTATTGGCAACAGTCATTGTAATTTTGTTTTGGTGTGATATGTAGAAATGTGCTGTTCCATGTGCGTGATTAATTCCATCACTTAATAAAACCTCTACTTAACTATCATCGGCCTCTGATTCACCTTTTTAAATCTTTACAGCAGAGCGTGGTTCTGATATTGAACACGCTAGAGACGAAGCATTTATATTTGTTTTGTGGAACTTATTTGTTTGGAATGGAATCGCGCATTAATTGAAATTAGAAATGGCAGCACGTGATGAATGTATTGTGTTGAGCCGTCTAACAATAAAAACTTTTCTCTGTTTAAGTGCTGTGTTTGCGCCCAAGAACTTGATAAATATTTAGAGGTTGAAGTGGATGAAAGGAAAGTTGCTGAAATCAAAGATGCAAAAAAGGCTTACGCATTGCTGCTAACCCTTTTAGATGATGCTATATTGGCGACCATGTCGAGTGAATCTTCTGCATGTGAAATTTGGAGCAGTTTAAAAAATAAATACCATAAGGTGAGTGCAGTTAGTCAAATATTAGTACGAAAGAAATTATCGACTCTGAAGAAATGCCGAGATTGCAGTATGCAGTCGCATATTAACGAACTGTTGGTGATCATAAACTAACTGCGACTCTCAGGTGCTGAAGTCAAAGATATGGATGTGATTATTTATTTGTTGATGTCACTACCTGCTGAGTATGACATTATTAAATCGATGATTGAGAACCAGCCAAATGAAATGCTTACACTGGACTTTGTTATGCAAAGGCTCTTGAATGCTAAAGAATTGCAAGGTGAGAGAAATTCTTATGATTCTCATGTTTCTGGCTCAAGTAAAAACATAGCTTTTAGCGCTGATAAGCGTGATATCATCTGCCACAAATGTAAAAGTAAAGGTCATATTGCCAAGCTTAGCAAGAAAAAATTAGTTTGTTTTGGATGTGGACATCCAGGGCATTACAAGAAGGATTGCAGATTTAATCATAAATCAGAGTACAGAGAATCGGCTGCAATAGCATTCGTGGTTGGCGAGCCTATTGGAAATTTCATTCTGGATTCTGGAGCATCTACACACGTTTGTAATAAAGGTGAGTGGTTTGAAGATATTAAACCTTTTTCCGGAACTGTTGCATGCACTTCGAAAAATGATGTTTTAAAGGTAGAAGGTATTGGTACCGTACCTGGAACATTAAATGGAAGAGAAATATTACTTAAAGATGTGTTATATGTGCCTGAGTTGAACTGTCAATTAATATTTGTGAAGAATATTCAAAAAGCAGGTTACAGTGTAATTTTTAAGAATGATATAGCTGTTATTGGAAAGAGGAATGAAAAATTTGAGTTTGCTAAACTCAATGACAAAGGACAGTATGTGAGTCAATTTGAACCTGTTAAAGCTTCAACATACATTGCAAATCATAGTGCAGAATTATGGCACAGGCGCATGGGGCACTCATCTGAAAAAATATTAAAAGAAATGGGTTTGCCAGTATCTGAGTCACCATCAAGCTTTTGTGAAGAGTGCATACTAGCGAAACATTCCAACACTCCTATGAACAAAGGCCCTAGAAGCAGAGAGCATGTGCCGATGAGAATGGTACACCATGACATATGTGGTCCCATTGATCCACCCACTAGGGAAGGTGAAAAGTATTTTGCTACAATCATAGATGATTTTTCTAGATTTACTGAAGTGCATCTCTTAACCCTTTGCGGCATGGTGGGTCAATATATGTCCCACCTAATTAATATTTATTTTCTCAGTTAGCAATTTCCGTTTGAAATTTTCTAATCTTTTAAAAATAATCTATTTTAGTTATTATTTTTCTCAGTAGATGTTACTATTATACCAGGGCTTAAGTTTATAAGCAAAAAATATTCAAAATAGGATCACAAGAGTGATATACATGTATCTCGCATTTTAAATATTTTAAAAATTTTGGTATACAATTTATGATATGTATGATTCTTTTTAATATTCAAAGGTATTTTATTTTCAAAAATCTTAGTTGGATTCAATATTTTATAACATTAATTTTGCAGTTGAAATAAGTGGGTTAAAATTTGTCCCACCACACACTTGAATTTCCGCTCAATAGATGGCAGCACTCACGATTATATATATATATATATATATATATATATATATATTTTGCTTTTACTTTTTTTGTGATTGCGCGCGCTTTTACATCTGTTGTATGCTCTGATGTGCTAAAATGTCCAGAAAAAAATTAACAACTCAGGAAGCTTTGGATCTTTTTTCTGAATTGCCATCCAATTGCGACTCAAATGCTTCAGATGTCAGTTCTGATTCAGATGAAATTGAAATCCAGGAAAGAATAACTGAGGTTGAAGTTATTGCTGAAGAAGAAAGGGAAGTAGTTATAATTTTTTTTGCTTTTTAAAGACACAGACCCATCTATGCATGTGGCACTGTAAATATGGATAGGAAGTATCTACCCAAAAATTTAAAAGACAAATTTATGTCGAGAATATATAGACTTTTCAGTTAGCGATGATTTATTGCATAAAAACGAATTATAAAAGATCCGTTTCTATCCTGTCTTGCTTGGAAAAGGCAACTGAAATGAAAGAAATTAATAGAAAAGAACGAGATGGAAAGACAAAAAAAAAGTACTGTGCCCAAACAGCATTATTTCATACAATAAGAATATGGGATATGTCGACTGATTGATCAACTGAAAGGACTATATGAAATAGACCGCAAAAGAAAGAAATGGTGGCACATGATTTTTTTTTTTTTTTTACTTTTTAAATGCGAGTATAGTAAACACATTTATTCAAGTTTGTTCGCGAACCCGATCATGATGTAAAAACAATGAAAGATTTTCTTCTCTCAGTTATAGAAGGTATAATGGCACTTGCAGGCAAGAAAGAGCTGGAAAGAAAACTGAAATCCCCAGTTCAAATAAAAACTAAAAACCCGTTCGTACAACCAGAAAAGAGACTAAAAAATGTAAGTAAAACGCCAAAGAGAACGAGCAGGAGAAGATGTGCATATTGCAGCATATCGAAAGAACGACGACGAACATTTTGGATGGTGAAACATGTGAAGTGCCTCTATGCTTACAAAAGAATGAAACAACATGTTTTTCAAAATTTCTTGAAAAATGACTTTTTTTCAATTTTAATCATATATAAATATTTGTGGATCAAGTGCCAATTTTAATATTTTATTTAGTATCATATGTACGAGTATCAAATTTTAATCTTAAAATAATATTCAAGAAAATATTTTCTTTTGTTCCTAAAACTTAAAAATATTAAATATATACTATATGCAAAATGTGCATATGCAAAATTTTACAAGTCATGCATATATGCAATAAGTACAAAATGCATTTTAGTGTGTTTATTATAAATATTTTAGAATGCACGCTTAATTTTAGTTATTCATTCCACATATGATTTTTTTTTCCTGCTATACACCAATATGCTATAAGACATGTGCTAGTTGCATGGTGGGACAAACGGTATCCCACCTTCTACCATAAAAAATAAAAGTGCAGAATTTTTTTCAAGCCTTAAAGGCACTTAAGTAAGTCCATCTGACTTATTCTAAGGCATTTTTTTAAAGATTAAAATATATTTTAAATATGCGTGCCGCAAAGGGTTAAAGCACAAGAATGACATAAATGAAGTGTTTAAATTGTTCCTAAAGCAGAATCCTGATTTCTACAAAATCCAGTGCGATAATGCCAAGGAATACATTTCTGGTGAGCTAGCTCATTATTAAAAGAAAAATGGTGTTATGATAAATCCTGCTCCTCCATATTCACCTCCTTTGAATGGTGTGGCTGAGAGAGCCAACAGACATCTTTTAGAGAAGACCCGAGCTGTAATATGTGAAGCAAAGCTGCTTTCTAAATCCTTTTGGGGTTATGCTGTACAGACAGCTGCATATCTTAAGAATAGAATTCCAAATCAGACTGTTGAAAATCTACCTTCTGAGCTCAAAAATGAGAAGCCGCCTGATTTGACTTTTATTGAGGTGTTTGGATCTGGTGCATACATGAGAGTTCCTGATACCTTAAGAAAGAAATTGGATCCAAAATAAAAAAAAGATGATTTTTATTGGATACTCTACCATGGGTTACCCTTTACTGGACCCAGTCACAAATCATGTTGTGGTTTCTCGAAATGTATTGTTTGATGAAGAGAAAAAGAAATGTATCTCAGTTCAAGATGATTTTTCCATAGAAAGTAAAGATCCTGCTAAAGATGAAGTAATATATGATTCAAGTGATGTAGAATCCAGAAATCTTGAAGAAAGTCATGAAGAAATTACTAGGCAAAGAAGAAATATAAAATTACCTGTAAAGTTGAATGATTACTTTTTGTGTGAAGCTAATGTGGCAACTCTTGATACAGTAACATATGAGGATATGACAACATTGCCAAAAGAAGAGCAAGTCCTATGGAGGAAAGCCATGGATGAGGAAATAGCTTTTCTTAATAAAAATGAAGTGTGGAAGTTAGTCAACTTACCAAAGGATGAAAAGCGAATATCCTGTAAATGGGTGTTGTGCATCAAATGAAACAATGTTTACAAAGCTAGACTGGTTGCTCGTGGCTTTGAACAAAAGCCAGGCATTGATTACTTTTGAGATCTATGCTCCTGTAATTAGTACATCATCACTTCGACTTGTGCTCGCTATCATTATTCAAAAGAATCTTGAAATCTATGCATTAGATGTAAAGACTTCATTTCTGAATGGTGAACTCCAAGAAACAATCTACATGGAACAACCAGTGGGCTACAGTGACAACATTGGCCCATGTGTGCAAGCTTCTTAAGAGTCTCTATGGACGTAAGCAAGCACTGAAGTAGTGGTTCAAGAGATTTACTCATTTTATAATTCAGTTAAACTTCCAACAACTGAACTGTGAAGCATGTACTTTTGTGAGAAGAACTAAACAGAGTGAAATATTTATTCTGCTGTATGTGGATGTCTTGCTAATTGCTGGTTCTAATGATTCAGAGGTAAGAATTGTGATTGAATTACTTAGAAATGAATTTGAGATGTATAAGGCTGAAGTTGCAAATGAATTTCTAAGTATACGTTTTGAATATTCACAGAACAAACTTACTTTAGGCCAAAAGGCTTATGTTGAAAAATTGTTAAATAGATTTAGATGTTAGATTGTAAGCCATCTGATACTCCCCTAGTGCCTAAGTCAACTTCATCAAATTTTGTGAATGGTGAAAGATTTCATGGCCCTTATCGTGAACTTGTAGGTGCTTTGCTGTAATTATCTATGACAACTCGTCCTGATATTCTGTTTTCTGTGAACTGTCTGAGTCAGATACAAGAGCAACCCACTGACAGTGCTTGGGCTGGTCTGAAGCAAATTCTTCAATATTTAAAAGGGACATCTGAACTCAAATTATTATTTTGTAAGTCTAATAGTGTTGATATTATGTGAAATGTTTATGTTGATGCTGATTGGGGGTCAGATACATATGATAGAAAATCTATTTCTGGGTATATTATTTTCTTTAATGATTGTCTTGTAACTTGGTCTGTTAAAAAGCAAACATCTGTTGCTCTGTCCTCTACTGAGGCAGAAGTTTTGGCTTTAGCAAAAGCTATTCAGGACCTAACTTTATTTTATAATGTATCTAAAGAAATTTTAGGAGTTGACAATATTAGTTTCAGTTAAGAGGATAATCAGTCTGTAATTAAAGCAATATTAAATTAAAGAAATTGTGCTAGACTAAAACATTTGGATATTAAATTAAGGTATATTAGGGATATTGTAAAATTGTATGATATAAATCTTGTATATGTTTCTAGTGAAAATCAGCTGATTTGTTTACAGAATGCTTGCCTAAACCAAGATTATGTTATTTAAGAGATAAATGTAAAATAATATGTGATTAAGGGAGGGTGTTGAGAATAATCACACTTACTCCCTGGTTTATGATTTGATGTTATATGTATATTAACCATAACTGTTTATATTTTGCTTAGGTTGTATTGGCAACAGTCGTTGTAGTTTTGTTTTGGTGTGATATGTAGAAATGTGCTGTTCCATGTGCGTGATTAATTCCATTATTTAATAAAGCCTGTACTTAACTATCATCGGCCTCTGATTTACCTTTTTAAATCTTTACAATTACAACTATAAATATAAGATCAGAAAGAGGTCAATATAGAGACTCCAGGCATCATGATAGAATCAGACTTACCCTGTCAGTAACGTCTGAAGTCCCTCTATCGTTTCCTGCCTGGGCGGGGTGTATTCAAATGAGAAATAGAACGATAGCTTGTTGAAGAAGTCGCCTGGTTTCCATAGCAACGTCTGCTGGGAAATGGAGCAGCATTGTAACTGTTTTCTAAGAACTAACCCCAAAAAATTAACCTTGGGCCATCCTGGATAAATGAAATAATTCAAATTAATATTCTTCAAGTACATACAATACACCATCATTATGTCTTCAAGATGATGCAAGGCATTTAGATTTTATTTAGCCAGTCGGCAACTTAGGCTCACCTTTGGTTTGACTCAGAACAGCAGAGCGCATTTTTAATTTTAAAGCTATATTTATTTTTTATGGGTTTTTTTTTATTTTTCAGGTCTCTTCTGTACTCTGTTTTTGGTCTTTTTTTTCTTTTTTTTTCTTTTTTCTTTTTTTTTTTTTAGATATGCTTTCTTTTAATAGCCCGCACTATATTTAGTGAGACGTGACCATTTATTTAGGACTGTTCAGTGTAATTACGTCAATTCTTAGTTATTCTTATTAAGGCAATTAATAGTGAATTTCAATTAGATTAAAAGAAAACATCTGCGCGCCGAGGGGGAGAAAAGCGGAATATAGAAAATGAGCCAAAGATAAGGCCAAACAGAGAAAACAAATTTCAGCTAAGATGAAAAATAACTCCACGGAATAAGTAAACCGTATGACCCTGCCACAATTCCAATTATGCTGAGATTCTTGGAGGTATTAATATTTCTTGCAATTTCCACGCTCAAACATGACTCCATATATCATCCTCAAACAATCTACAAGTCAGCATTTGAAAGAACAACCTTCTTCATCAACATCAAACGAATAGCTGGAGGACATAAAACCATGATGTAAAGATCTTTTCATTTAGATGGAGGCAGGCAGCAGAAAGACGAAAAAATAAAAAATTTTGATTTGTTGGACCCATGTAGTTGTCTGGTCGTAGAAAAAAAGGAACGATCGCCAATAATCTTTCTTAAGCAGTCAATCAGTATTATTAGCCGGTAAACATCCAGAAAACGTAAACCTCAGTCCCATTGAACGTGATGGCAGACATTTGACATGTGATACAGAACATTAGTAAATAATGAAACGCTTATAAGATCTTGGTTTACATATTCTAAAGAAAAAATGCAATTTTTTGTATACCCTGCAAGATTTATCAGAAACATGGTGCTGCCGCTACACCATGCTACAGGATTCATTAATTGGAAAAAGTTTTACCAAGATTAACTGAGCATGAAGCCTCTGGAGTCCACAGAGGTGCATGATTTAGTGCAAACTTCGAGTACACCAAATGAAATCGTGCCAAGGCATCGATCACAACACTGAGCGACTCATTCACACAGAGAAAAAAAAATGGAGAGAAATTCTGTATAGTCATGGATGCGGGACTGTATCTTTTAACAAACTGTCGTTCTTTTATTGGGTCTGATGAAATAATCCCAAGTAGCCTGTTTACAAAGTGTCCTCGACCTAGCCAAGAAAATTTTCTGAATTTAATCTCTCCGATTGCGAAACAATTAAACTCTTAGGTACCAGTCAAAGCACTTAACAAAGGGGAAAAAATCATATTTATCAAAGATAATTCAAATAAGTTATTAATTTAAAGGCAATACAGTCTGAAGTAGCATTTTAAACGATATTAAAGAAGCCAAATACTACACAATAATGCTCTGTTGCATTCCATGTGTGTCTCATACAGAAAAAAATGAACCAGGTGATTCAATACGTAAAAACGCATGGTGATGAGTGTAAGATAAAGGAAAATTTAATTGATTTCATAGAAGGTGGTGGAAAAATAGGAGAATGTATTTCTGAGCACATTGTAGAAAATTAGTGTCTTAATTGACACTTGATGGTTTAGATATTGGACAATGTTGGTGTCAGTCTTACGACAACGGGTCTAATATTGATGGCATTTCTAAATCAGTACAAGCTAGGATTACAGTAATGAATAAGCTAGAGGAATTTGTGTCATGTTTGGCTCGCTCGTTGTATCTTGTTGCTGTGCATTCTGCTTCTTCATGCCCGGAAGCAGTTAATCTGTTTGGAATTACTCAAATACTCCACTTTTTTTGTCGGATGCTCTAATGAAAAAATGTACAAAATACAACTTAAAAGGAAGCAACCAGACGAGATGGTCGGCGAAATATGTGGCTGTGAAAGTTCTTCTAATGAATTTACCGAAAATATAAAATATTTAAAAGAAATTAAAGCTATTCATCTTGATGCGGAATCAAAGCACGAGGTAGGACATCTCGTACATGCTGTGAAAAATTTTGCATTTACTATCAACCTGAAAATTTGAGCTAACATTTTTCCAGAATTCAGTCCAATAAATATAGATATTCAAAAGGAATTACTCTTCCGCGTTCTGTGCAGTTAACGAAAGAACTGATCAAAACTGAGGATTTATAAAAAGTAAGAGAAAAATCGTACGGGATATTGAATACAAGTGTCTAAAACAGTAGCCGAAAAAATTGCATTCGAGTCTATTCTGACAAAAAAAAAATTCCGAAGCACAAAAGCAATCTAATGAACTGTTTGAGGACGAATCACGAACACTTCAACCTGTTGAGATCGAAATTTCAGGAAATTAAAACATAAAAAATATCTACGATCATCGGTGAGCCAGGAGCGTTTATCAAGTCTCGTGATTCTTGCTACCGAAAATCAAACCGCAGATCAAATTATGACGATTCCATGCACTTATTTGCAGAACAAAAGGCTTACAATGTAAAATTTTAATTTTCGTTACTTATTCCGTGATGTTTTAATAGCGTTAAGGTAGGTAAGAACTTAAAATTACTTACGAAATAAGAAGTCTGAAAAACAAGATAGGAAGCACAAATACTTTCAGTAATAACTCATATTCTGTATAATCTTTTCAAAATATTTCCTTTCGGCAATAGGCATTTCTCGGCAATTTATCCCGTTAGTGGCTCCCTTTCAGATTTTTTCCACTGTGCATTCCTCCTTTTCCATCCAGTGCCTAATGGCGAAACACATAGTAAATAATCAAATGTCTACAGCAGTGGCCGAGTGATTAAAACTGCTGAATGCTGGTAGTTTGAACCCAGGCATACGGGCTGGCTGCATGGTTTGTTTTCTTGGATTTTCTTATGTGTAACGTGAATACGAGCCAGTTTCCTTTAAAAAGTTCGTCCACGAAAGTACCATCCTCTACCAGATACGAACCAGTTTCCCTTAAACTAGGGGTCTTCAACTTGTGGCCCGCTGAAGGCATCATAGTGGCCCCACATTTTAAGAAATTTTAATTTCAAGAAAATTCCCTTGTCAGCTTTTTGTTGTGAAAAAAGCTTTTTTTCCTCTTATTCTTGATATTAAAAGCATTTTATTGGCATGCCTGATATTATTTGAGGTAAAATTTTCTGAAAATGACAAATTTTTCAAAAATTTCACTTATGTAATTTTTAAAATAAAAAATTTGACTGCGCATAAAATCTCAATAGTAAAAAGGATAGATTCTTATCTCTAACAGCTTTGCAACAAATGTCAATACTTACTTCGTCAAAGGTGAGTTTGAGCGTGCCGCTACTATAAAGGGCCAGGGGAAATGAATTAATGGAATTCTATTTCTCCTAATGTTTCGATTACTTGTCAAAGGGAATGGTGATCGTAAACATTCTGTTTGACTTGGTGATAAATAGACACAATAGCATATGCTTCTCTTTCTATAGTAGACCACGATTGCTGAGCTCGAGTTAACTTCTGACTTGCATAGGATAATTGCGTTCATTGAAGTTTTGTGATAAACATGCTGCAACTCCTATTTGTGAGGCATCACAATGTATAATGAATGGTTGCCCCAAAACTGGTGTATACAACGATCAGAGCATTCTTGAGTTTCTCGAAAGCGATGTCGTGCTCTTTTTTCCATGGTATTTCCTCAGGTATCTTCTTCTTTGTAAGTTCAGTAAGTGGATATACTAATTCAGAATATTTTGGTATATACTCTCTATAATAGTTACATAGGCCTAATAAACTTCTGAGTTGCTTCTTGGTCTTCGGTTTTGATAAACTGGAAATTGCTTCTATCTTCTCAGGATCGGCTTGATGTTTTCCAGATCTGATTACATGACCCAAATATTTGATTTGCGGTTTGGCAAAATCACGTTTGGCTGATATTGACTGTAAAGCGAAGCTCTTCCAACTTAGTGAGTATCTTATCTAAATGAACCATATGAGATTTCCATGCATTTGAAAATATTGCAATGTCATCAATATATGCTCTGGCAAAGGCTTTGTATTCATGGAGTGCTTTATTGATTTCCCTTTGAAATGTTGCTGCAGCGTTTTTCAGACCAAAACTCATAACTTTAAATCTGTACTGTTGTCGATGGATTTTAAACGAAGTGTAATCACGACTTTCAAGATCCACAGGAATAGCCTAATAACCACGTAGTAAATCCAGTGTTGATATTATATTAGCTTGTCCTATTGAATGTATAAGTTCTGAAGCATTTTGCATAGGAAAATCATCAGTAATTGTTACAGAATTCAATGCACGATAATCAACACACAATCAAATTCCCCCGTCTTTCTTGTTCACACAAACTGTAGGATATGCAATTTCTGCACTGCTTTCTTCTATTAAATCAACTCTAATAGCTCTTCAATTTGTTCATCAACTTTGAATTTTAAAGTTTCCGGAATCCAGTAGATATGTGACTTTTTTCTTTCTTCATTGGGTTTTAATTTTATTTTGTGAAAACCCACCTTTGCAATTTTCATTTTACCTGTAAATAATGATTCGTGCTTTCGTATGAGTTGTTGAATTTGCTGCTGTTGATCACCCGTTAAATGTTCAAGTTGTAATTTTTGGAGAACAGCTTCCATATCTTGAGGAGAAGCTTGCGGAGTTTGATGAATCTTTCCAAATTCTTCTTCATTTTCGAAAATAACTCCCACAGCATTTACTCTAGCTATATACTTTCTGATTTTATTCAGGTGAACATGTCTTACTTTCCCATCTGAGAGTTTGACTTTATATGAATGAGGTGGACAGTATTTTATAATCTCCCCTGGATTAGTCCATCTTGCATAAAGTTTATTGGACGAATCAGAAATAAACAAATAAACTTTGTCTCCTACTTTGAATTCTTTAGGTATAGCTCGACGATTAAAGTAATTCGAATAAGCTGCCTGTTTCTCAGATGCTATCAAGGATGCTTGATCAGTTGCTCGTTCTAAGTTTATTGTCATTTCTTGTAAATAATCAACAACAGATTGCTTCATATTTAAGGGTATCGGCATTTCACCACTCCAACTAGATTTCAGAACACTCAGTGGACCACGTATCTCTCGACCATACATTAACTTGAACGGAGAAACCCCTGTAGTAGAATTGGGAACCTCGCGATAAACAAAGAGCAAATATGGCAGATATTTATCCCAATTAGATGAATCCATACGGATGATGGGATGTAGAGCGTTTTTCAAAACTCGGTTGTACCTCTCGACAAGTTCATTTCTAGCTGGATATCCTGGAACTGAAAATCTAGGATGACATCCAAGACGCTTCATAAATTCTTGTGTCAGTTGAGAAATATAGTTCCTTGGTCCCTTGCTATAATTTTTGGAATACCAGTTCTTGTAAATATTTCCAATGGAGCAAGTAGCTTTTGCCGTTAAAGAACGTAATGGAATGGCTTCTGGCCAACGTGAATGTTGATCCATTAAACATAAAACATATTTATGTTTCTAGCCAAAGGATGTTCTATAGGACCTATAATATCGATATTAACAACTTCGAATGGTAAATAAGGTCGTAGAACTGGGGTAATAGGAATTCTGTCAGTTATTTTTTCGGTACTTCTTCACTGACATGGTTCGCAAGATAGGCAGTATTCAGTAATATCATTTGTCATATTGGGCCAGTAGAAATTATATCTCATTCTCTCTTTTGTTTTCTATATTCCCATGTGAGCCTCGAAAACAGATTCATGTGCTAATTTTAAAACATCTTTTCTTCGACTCTTTGGAAAAACTAACTGCTGAACTGAATCTCACATTACTTTATCCTTATGAAAAATTATAATATTATCAAGTTCCATAAAATTTCCTTTTCCCTGTTTTAAATTAATTCTGACTTCTTCCAAAGTCAGGCAAGACATCTGCTCCTATCGAGATTTTAATATATCATTACGTTGATTATTTTCTAATATTTGTATTTGAGTCGTTACGGAATGCGTGTTGGCCTATGTATTATCCCTACTTTCTATTTTAGTTTCTTCATATGGCTGAGTAATGCTTATTTCAGGCGTATTTGACTTCACGTAGTCTAAACATTTATTCGTTTCGCTTTCCTAATTCGTTTCCCCCATTAAATTTGTTTCCCCCGTCAAACCGCATCCGTTGCACAAGAGTTCAAAGGTTTGTATGGGTAATAAACATTCTACGTTCAAGCGATTTGTTACTGTCACCAAAATGTCTACCGGGTAGCTTAATAAATCAGAATCTTCATCTTTCAGTATCATAAATAATTTTATTAATTTCGCTTGAAATTGAACAGCTACACGATTTTAACTCTCCTGCTTTAATTGGAGGAGATTTTAAGCATCAATGTTGGAATCAAGGAGCTAGCAACAGAAAAGGACAAGAAATTTTTGGCATGATTCAAATTATACCATTCATGCCTCTGATGAACCTACGCATTACGGCTATAATAGTTCTTCTATTATTGACTTTTTTCTATCTAACAACCTCGACTATAATTACCAAATTTCTGTTATTCCAGCTCTCTCATCTGACCACAATCCCATTCTTCTTGAAATTAGCATAAATAGTTACCTGACCTTTACTGGGCAAGAGTATTTGTGTTACAGAGTGGAAAAAATTCTCAAAAATAATTTCAGATACCATTCCTGGAAATCCCAAAATTACCAATGAAGACGATATTGAGTCTGAAATCAATAAATTTACCACCTTTATTCAACATGCTATCAATTTTTCAACCAATAAAATCATCAGTTCCCATCCTTTTCTTCCTCTTCCAGCCAGCATAAGACAAAAAATCAACTGCAAAAATCGCATTAGGAAAGACTGGCAAAATGCAAGAGACCCAAGGCTAAAAACTCAACTGAACGCTCTTTCAGCATGACATCACAAAAGACATTACTAACTTCAAGACACAACGCTGGCGAAACTTCCTCAACTCTCTCGCAACTGAAGATAATTTTCTTTTTGACATTGCAAAGAAATTTAAGAAACCCTTCAAGCAAATTCCACCACATCATGGTACCAACGGAATGATTTATTCAGACGAAAATAAAGCTAACACCTTTGAGGATATACTAGAAGAAACGTTTACTCCCAATACTACCCCCTATGACAACAATCATATCTCCAAAGTTAATGATACTGTTAATACCTTCCTAAAAATCCCAGGTCCATTGAACTTTATACTCCTTGCCACGCCTAAGCTGGTTGTCGATTATATTAGCTCCTTAAAATCCAGAAAACTCCTGGTGTTGATGGTATTTCTACCAAAGCGTTGAAACATCTTCCTATCAATGACCTCCAATCTTCCTCCAAAACAGACACTTGCCTTACTAAGATAATCAAATCTATCATCAAATTCTCTTACTTTCCTAATATATGGAAATATGCCATCATCGTTGTCTTCCCAAAACCGCATCAAAATTCAACGTTTCCACACAACTACCAGCAATCAGCCTTCTCAGTCAACTTTCTAAAATAGCTGAAAAAGTTATTCTTTATCATCTTAATCAAATTATTCCACAAAGCTCCTACATTCCAGAAGAACAGTTGGGCTTCCGTCATCTTCACAGTACTAATCACCAGCTGCTTCGTGTCATCAACTATATTACTGACGGTTTCAATTGTAAGTTCCCTACCGGAGCCATTTTCCTTGATATTGCGAAAGCTTATGATAGGGTATGGCACCGGGAACTTATATACAAACTTATCAAGTTAAACTTCCCCGAGCATTGTATTAGACTTATTGCTTCCTATCTCCAAGACAGAATCTTTGCAGTGAAAATTGGTAGTTCTGTTTCTTCCACGAGAAAAACTTTCGCTGGAGTGCTTCAAGGATCTGTACTTTCTCCATATTTATATAGCATTTACATTTACGATATTTCTAAGGACCCACAAATTACCATTGTTCTTTTCGTTGATGATACTGCAGTTATGACCCAATCTTCTACTGTTACTGATGTCCAGCTCCTTCTTCAACATTACCTCAATCATCTAAAAAATTGGCTCACTCTTTGGAGGATTGCAGTTAATACCGAAAAATCAAAAGCAATAATTTTTCGCAAAGATCAAACAAATTTCACTCCACCTAGACCTCTTCTGTTTGATGAAGAAATTGACTGGGTTGACGAAGTTAAATATCTAGGAGTCATTCTTGATAAAAAATTGACTTTTCAGAAACATCTCGGGGAAAATGTGAAAAAAATCAATATCACGCTTGCAACTATGCGCCCCTTTCTTGGCAGAAGTCATATGTCCGTTTCTAATAAACTCTTTCTAATAAACTTATATAAATCTATACTTCGGCCAGCATTACTCTATGCTAGTCCTGTCTGGGGCCACGCTGCCAAAACGCACCTTCAACACATCCAAAAACTTGCCAGAAATTTCTTCTATTCAGTTCTCACTCATCCTAACAACTGCATCAACTCTCTTAGAGCACAAATATCCATCTGACGTTCTCCATCCTTAACATTTTCTTCTTATACTAAATTCTTCAGTTCACTGATTTGGACCTTCAACCAGACACTCACCTTTTTCGTCGACTGATGGCGGCCACCTGACTTTTACTTTCGTCTTTTTGTTTTACTGATGTTCTTTACGTGATCCGAGTAAAAGGAGGCGCTACTTTCTGAAACTCAAATTCACTATATGTTCTTAGTTTTAGTAATACTGTTTAATACCGGAATTTGTGTACCTGAATTGATAATAACATCAATTTCTTTATTTTCAACTAATATTTTCACATATTGCAAAGGCTGAATTTCGACTTGTTTCTTCTCGAGGTATTCTGTATTAATCTGGGCCACAACCGCGTCACTTTTCTGTGATTTATTACTTTCGGAAAATAGTTTTATTTTGATTTTCGCGTTTAAATTTTTTCTGACAGTCTTTAGCTATATGTTGGAAAGATCCACAAATATAACAATCCTTTTTAACTTTAGTAATTTTGAGCAAACCATCCGGTTTTCGCATAGGAGGGGGTACATAGGTACTTTTGGTTTCAATATTCGGTGTCTTCTGAGAACAGCTACCGATATACGAGGCTTATTCGGAAACTAAGGTACCGTTTTGAAAAAAAAAAATTAGTAAAACAATTTTTTCAAATCCAATTTTATTTTTACATGAAAATACATATCTTAAACTATTTTTCAACATAGTTTTCGCCAATGATCAAACACTTGTCATAGCGGGTGACCAGTTTTTGTATACCATCATCAAAGAAACTTCCCGCCAGTTTCGATAACCACGACTCCACAGCATTTTTCGTGTCATCGTCAGATCCAAAGCGCTTGCCACCAAGCTCACGCTTCATGTGCAGGAACAAGTGATAGTCGGACGGTGCCAAGTCCGGGCTGTACGGCGGGTGATCGAACTGCTCCCAATGAAACTGTCGAATTAATGATTGAGTAACACCAGCATTATGGGGCCGAGCATTGTCATGGAGCAACACAATTCCTTTACTGAGCATTCCTCTTCGTTTGTTTTGAATGGCACGCCTTAGTTTAGTTAAAGTCTCACAATGCCTTTGAAAGAGTTGTCATTGTGAAGCGTCTGTTCTCATGAATTGCTTCATCAACTTTCCTTACTAAATCATCGGTGACAACAGAAGGCGTCCCGAGCCTCAGCGTGGACATTTGTTCGACCTGCATTAAACATTCTTACCCACTTTCTCACCATTCCATCACTTATTGCGTATTCACCGTAAACTTCTGTCACTTGACGATAAATTTCGGCCGGTTTAACATTCCTCGCGTTCAAAAATTTAATCACGGCACGAATCTCACAGTCAGCGGGAGAACTAATTGTCTTAAACGTTTTGAATGTGCACAGCAAACTGAAAACACAACATAGAGCAACCAAAATGGCGACAATTGAAAGTCAGTGAACAAGAAAGACTAGTGCGCATGCGCGGTATGCCTACTACAGCGCTGCGACAGCTCTAAAATGAAACGGTACTTAGTTTCCGAATATGCTACGTAATTTAAAGATTTCTTTTACAAGCGAAGAACGTGTCGCATTCCTTTCCGATTTCCGCGAGTTTTAACCGAGTATCACCTTGTTTTACATTTATATGCATGGCTGTCTCGTGATCAAGAGTTTGCATTAATTTATTGGCTACAATTCATTCATGGACTGTATTTAAATCATTCGCATTCCTTAAGGTGCAAGAGTATTTTCACTGTGTGATTAACCGGGCTGCAAATTGTGCATGTGTTTCCCCTGACTGACATTTAGCCTTTCGAAACATATCCAAACATGCTTGAGCAGTTTCCTGATATTCTTTTAAGATTTTATTCTTAACTGCTTCGTAATTTTTTACATCATCTTCACTAACATAAATCAAAGCATTTGTTGCATTTTCACCTAAAAGATTTATCAAAATTTCGGCTTTGTATTCTTCTGGGTACATTTTTAATCTTAAATGAACTTTCTAGCGAAGAAAAATAAAGTGTCCATGATTCCGAACGAATCGGGACGGATATCGTTAAAGTTTTTATGCTTTTAATTAAATCTTCTAACGATGTGTTATCCGAAAGATTAAAATTAGATGAAGCTCTAAGTTTTGCAATTTCTAGTTCGTGTTCTTTCTCTAATTTAAACTTTTCTAGCTTCAACCTTTCAACTTCCAATTCTACAGTGGATTTCTTATCATCAATTATGGATATTAGCTTAGATTTAACGAATTCAGGATCAGTTTTGTAATCATTACTGTTAATAATTTTATCTTTCAGTTCTGTGAGTTTAAGACTTTCATCGGCTTCCTGGCCTAGTTCTTTCGCCTATAAAAATAAATCTTGTTTCTTGAGACCTTTAACCGAGAACATTGCGACTTTCTTATAACTTCGTAATATAGCGTTAATTAGTTCAAACTATTATAGTACCTTTTAATTTATCTCATTATACAGTTTACGTGACTAAAATTTAAAATCATTTAAAAATAATAGCAACACTTACCTTTTCTCCGTTGAATCATTAGTTTCGATTCTAATTGTGTCGTGCTGCGACAGTGTAAGATCCAGCCATGTCCAGTGCCATAATTAATAGACTCGGATTTATCTTTTAATTTATTCACACCATGGACGTAAACTATATACACTTTGTACAAATAGAAATAAAGATAATAGGATTGCTACTTTTCCGCCTCGAGAGCGCTACTTATTTTCAGGGTTGCTGTTTCGGAGGACCAGGCACTACAGTCCCAATCACATTATGCTTCGGCTACGTGGGACTTGACGTCGAAAGGGGCAATTCTCAGAACCCGCACAATTCCAGGAAACCCACATAGCTATATTACTATTATCACTTATTACAAAGACATGAACGCCGAACAGTAATCCATTATCACTCAGATTGGGATGACGTGATGCTTCATGAGCAGAACGTTCGTCTGATTGGTTGTCTCTACCCCGGGCAGAGGTCCAGCTGAGACATTTTCGGTGAGGTTTCAAAAAATCCCGCGTAGCCGCAACATTGTTTTTGTAGCTAGGCGGAACTTCGCTTCAGGCGGGGCGCTTTTTTCTGGGAATTCGCCCTCTTAAACCAGAGCTACCAGAATTTCGTTTCTGAGAAAAGTCCCGTCTAGCAGGGACTGTAGCCATATGTGATAACCTCTTTTAGTTACAGGATAGACGAAAAAATTGCTAAGCTTGGAAAACCCTTTGCTAATGGAGAATTTGTAAAAAAAATGTCTTCAGAGTGCAGTTGATGTGCATTGTCCACCACAGGCTCAAGTCATATCGAATATTAGCTTGTCTGGTGTGACAGTCTAGACGCATAGAGGATCTCGCAACAGATATATTTAGTAAATTTAAATCCAAATGCAAAAAAATTGAGTTTTATTCTGTAGAGATGGATGAATCAACAGATGCAACAGATACTGCACAAGTAGCCATTTTTATTCGTAGCATTGAGAGAGACTTCACAGTTATATAGATGAATTAGCCAGTAAAGTACAACACGAGGAACAAATTTATATTCGAGTCTGACACAAACTTTGGATAAATGTGAGTTAGACTTCAGTAATATATCTGCTATAAGCACGGATGGTGCTAAATCTGAGACTGGAGAGAAAATAGGAGTAACAACATTACTGAAATCTGATGTGAAGGCAAGTGGAAATAATACTGTGATGACTCTTCACTGCATCTTCCACCAAAGAAATTTGTGCAAGAAGTCCTTTTCAAACTTTGAACATGTGATGAATGTTGTTGTAAAAGTGATTACTAATTTCATTCAACCTAAAAGACTTAATCACAGGCAATTTCAACAGTTCTTGACTGATTTGGAAGCTGAATATGGTCATGTTGCGTATTACGCTGAAGAACGTTGGTTGAGCCGAGGAAAGATGCTTCAGCGCCTGTTTTGTTTGAAGAGCGAAGTTCAACAATTCATGTAATCTGAAGAGAAATGTATTCATGAGTTTAGTGTTGGGAGGCTTTGCATGTTTTGTCTATATTACAGGTCATCTCAATGATTTACTGGGAAAAGATCTACATATTCATAACCTTTATTACTTTGTGAAAGCTTTTAAGATAAATCCTGTGGGAAAGTCCGTTGCTAAATAAGAATTCCATTCACTTTTCAAAATTGATGGAGTTATGAAGAACTCTACAACATGGAATTCAAATAATTATGTACAATGCATTTCAAATTTGGAAGAGGAATTCAAAAACACATTTTCTGATTTTCGTGAAATTAAAATTGTTAAGAGAATATTCTCCTCGCCATTTTCAGTAGACATTGGAAGTGTTCCACCTGAACTTCAGTTAGAATTTATAGATTTATAGTGTGACTCTGCAGTAAAATGCAAGTTTCTTGAAAATCCTGCATTAATTGATTTTTATTCGAAATACGTGACCGAAGAAAAGTATCCAGGAATTCGTAAACATGCACTCTTCATGTTCTTCTATCTTTAGCAGTACCTACGTATGGGAACAGCTTTTTAGTAAAATGAAAATCCTAAAATCAAAAACAGGAACATGGCTGACAGACAGACATTTGGAGGAAACGTACGAAGTGGAACAACACAGATTAAACCGGGTGTGGAAGCTTTAATAAAGCAGAAACAATGTCAAATTTCACACTAAAACTAAAGAAGCTACCATCTCCCGCCAGTAATGCAAGTTTTTTTAATTGTAAATTCACTTTGTAACATCATTCTGTACAATCATTTTTATACTATTTTTTTCCATAGTTAAAAAAATGTTGCAAAACATTATAATTCGATTTCCATTTGACTTTTTGGAACCATTGTATACAAATCTGTAACACTATCTCTTCGCTTAGAATCAATTGTAGTCTTGCAAAACAAACTCCCTTTTTACTTCCTTGTACGAAGTAAAAAGGAAGTATTGTAACCGCAAAACGTTTCAGGCATCATATTTAAACGCAAATATCCATTTTCACCGGTATCGAATGCAATTTAACGATGCTTTTGCGTGACATCTGTACGTAAGGACAGATTAAAATGCTTTTTTTCCCCAAAAAATTTGTAAAACTAATTTAAAATAAATTCTGATGAGAATTGTTCGTGGCGTCTCTGCGTACGTATGTATGTATCTCCCATAAATCAAAAACGAGTAGCCTCAGAAAGTTGAAATTTTGTATATAGGACTGCTATAGCATGTAGATGTGCACCTCGTATTTTGGTTGCAATCGGCCGCACCAAAAGTATATAAATATATATGTATATATGTATATCCACTGCGTTACTGTGCTCTCTTTATTCTTAAATGTTTGTAAATTGTGCATTTTTTGCTTTAAAAATGATTGAATTATGTTGTTCTTATCTTCCGGTTAAGGTTTTTATGTCTTTAGTAAATCTGTATGCAATATTTTTAGAATTATCAACAACTTAAAAGTTGTTTAAGTGCCACTAAGCCTAATAATTTTTGTCATGGCACCCATTGTTTGTTTACATTTGGAACAGCAGAATAGTAGATTTGTTGCCAATCTAGAAAGTCTAATAAGACTAAGCTTCGCAACAACAAAGATAACTAAAGATAGGACTAAGCTTTGCAACAACAAAGATAACGCCTTCATTTATTATTGCGAATTAAATCATACTTAATCCTTTCTAGAATTTTTTCGAGGAAATAAGTGTTTAAGATTTACTTCGTAATTTTTAATACAGATATTTTGAGTTTTTACGTATTTTTGCCTTGTTGCGAAATGAGAACTGAATTAAGTGAATGAGAAATACTGGATCGTCTGTGAAAAAGTGTTTCTTTTTTGTTCTGTTTTCTTAATTTCTTTTATACAACGTTCTAGATTTATTATAGTATTTGAATAGAACATGTGGCAATGATTAGATAATTCTTAAATTTTGTGCATTCTGAGTTATAATTTAAGTGTAAATAGTTTTTACTCTTGTGAAACGTGTGTCAATGTACTACAAATTGTGTTTTTTATCATTTTACTTCATGTCAATTATTGCTTATCAGAAAAATAATACCTTATAATACATCTTGCAAGAGATGTCGCCACCAAAGCTCCAGTCAACTAAAATGCTTTTCATCCCTACTAATAGATGGTGCCACATGAGCCCACATTTGTTCAAAGTTCACTCATTCTACGGATGGGGGCACAGGAGCCTCCATCGCTAGTAATCTCTGAGTTTTAGCACAGCATGTGCACAAGTACAGGGGTTGAACAAAAATATGGAAACACCTTTAAAAAAACATGTTTCTTTGCTTAATATGGTGTAGGAAACCCGTTTGCATCCAAAACAGCTTGCAGTCTTCTTGGAATGGATAAATACAGTTCCTGTATGTTTGCCAAGGAAATATTATACCATTCTTCCTGCAAAATGGTGGCAAGTTCAGATAACAATGTTGGCGATGGATAACGAGAACGCACTTTCCGTTCCAATGTAGACCACAAAAGTTTGATAATATTCAGGTCTGGTGACTGTGGTGGCCAGGGGAGATGGGACAACTCATCCTCGTGCTCAAAAAACCAGTCCTGGACAATGTGAGCTGTGTGAACAGGGGCTTTGTCGTCTTGGAAGACACCATAGTATATATAGGCTTGCTCACACTTATTCTAAAGCAAAAACACTTATTTTGTTAAATCTAATGATTTAATTTCTTTATTTTTAGTATCTGCAAAATCCGTACCATAACTATAACATACCACAACCTATTAGATACTTCACAAAATAGCATGAAGTATATAACAGGTTATCGGAAAAGAAAATTAACTGGGAATATATACATATTTCAAAAAAAAAAGATAGAAGCAAAAATTCGAAATATCGGAAGCAAAACTATAGGAGAAAAATCTGAAGCTATTTGGAGAAATCAACAAAAAAGAAAATCATCACGAAGAAATTAGATAACATCGACAACGAGAAAACGAGAATGCAGAAATTTCGGAGATAAATATTGAATTGTCAGAAAAAAATAACAATCCTCCATATGGGAAAAAATGAAAAATCTTAATATGATTTGAAAATCATTATGAAATTATAATGATGGAAAATATGGAAACACCTTTAAACTGAACCACAACTGAACTGTTTAGCACATTTACGAAGTTGTATAGGTGGCGTCAGTAGTCAAAAATGCAAGCGCCACCTACATATTTCATTAAAATCAATCTTTCTTTTCAAACATGCATTTCACAAGGTGTTTCCATATTTTTGTCCATCCACTACTTCTGCAAGCAATCTTTCGTATCTTACGATCCTTGATGGACTTACGGTGTTTCTTATTTGCCTTCACACCGAGGGTAAAATAGCCGTTTTTAGCATTTTAGTTGTTTTATGCTGTATGTATTAACCCCTTCGCGCCGACTGTCACGTATACGTGCCAGCAACGAACGCACTTACCTACCGGCCAACACGCAGGCGTGCCAGAGGATTGTTCCATTCTCTACCGACTGTCACGTATTTGTGCCAGTACTTTGGAACGTTTTTCAAACTATAATTTCTGTCACAAGATGGCACTGTATGTCCATATGGTTTCAGATACATAAAAATTAAACCTTCTACTCGAAATGAGAGAAGCATGACTCACATACACGTGTTTTTGATTATATAAACAAACGGGGAAATAAATGTTTCCGAATGGCGTGATTTATGACGTCTCTTTAAATCGCACTTTATTCGCACGTGGTAGTTGTTTACTGTAAGTAGAGAAGTTTTATTTGCTCTAAAGCTTTGGGTAATTAGGTTTGCAGTTTAGTTTTTAGAAAATAATTAGATCTTGTTAGACGTGAATTCTTTGTTTTTACCGTTGCAATGTTGAAGCGTCGAAAATGTTTAATAGAGCATGAAATAGCAGAAATGATGCAAAATATTTCAGATATTGATTCTGAAATTCTGATATTGATTCTGAAAGATTAACTGAAAGACATTTTCCAAAACTTTGTTCAGAAGAGACTGATAAGAAAATGAGACGACGATGCTTCGTTTGTTCACATTCCCGGAAAAATCTTCCAAAACGGCAAATGAGTTATTATGAGTGCAAGGAATGTAACGTAGGACTGTGTGTAGATCCCTGTTTTCAAATTTTTCATACGAAAAGAAAATTTTAAGTAATATATTTAGTTTTCAGATGTATAATGTTAAAATTCATAAAATGGTGAGTAATTAAAATAAAATGTGTAAAATATGCATTTAAACAAGAAATAAAGTAATTAAAGTATATATATAAAAATATTTATAAAGCATAAGCCGTTTAAATACTCTATAGAGCATTATTAAACAATGCGTTGATACTTCGGAAATTTCATGGATTTAGGCTTAGTAGCAAAAAAGCCCCCGGCCCTGGAGAGATGCTCGCGTAAGACACTGCCGGCCTCAGCGATAAGTGCGCGTTTTCGCTACCCGGCTCGAAGGGGTTAATAGTACTATATGCACAGGGACATTCTCGTGGTACGATTTACTAAACTGTACTAAGCATAGGAATGCTTCAAATGGGTATAAAAATATAGCAGGTAATGTTGTTTTTCCCTCTGTGTGTATGTGTGTGCATGCTGTTGTGTGTATGTTAATAACTACTGATTCTTCAGTAGAAATATTCATACTACCTAGCATTCATCCATTACCTAACCTCCTAAGCATTTCTTTTCTCATTTCCATTCATTGCAAAATTTCTCAGATTTCCCAGAGCTTACTGTTATTTTATTTGTTGTTCATAAGTTGTCTTTACACTTTTTTGGGGGGGGTTACTTTCTTTCCTTTATATTTATATATACCCTATGTTAATTTTTTAGCCTTTGTCAGTTTATAATATTCTTTGTTATACAAGCACACTAAGACAATTGTTATTTTCCATTAACAAATGTAAATATGTTAAGAAAATAGGAAATAAATAAATATTAGTTAATAATTTTTTAATTCTATTTTTCACTATGTTGCATTCCTTGACTTGTAATCTAATTTTCTTCTGTAATAATAATACTTAAATCCAGAAATGTATGTGCACAGAATTATAGAAAGGATTTGCTGTTTTGCCGCATGAAATGGATTAAGGTTTTTAATTCCTCATATAAAAAAGCTACTGTTTTGCCATTCATTATGATGAAAATATGAAATAAACAATCCTAATGTTACATAATAGTTATCAGGAAAGAAAGATAGCCTAGGTTATATAAAAATTTTTATAAATATTTGTATAAATAAAAATATGTAAAAATTAAGGTATTTGGAGGGTCTTAACAATTAATGGTTAAGCTTAGGAACCTAGATTTATTTTCTGATCACAATATACATTGAGTGTTTTGAAGTTTTCCTTATGTGTAACTTATTGCAAACCAGTTTCTCCAAGTGTATTTCACAAAGTCTGTCTCTTTCTTTCTTTCTTTTTTTTTTTTTTAGAATTCACAAAGTCTGTCTTGATCCTAATTAATTTTAAGATAACTTTCTCGTGTATCTCTAAGATATTTGGAAAATAAGATTGCAGACTTATTTTCTGTAAATACTCATCTTGAATGTTAAATAACTAGTTAAACTTCCTCAAAAATAACATAGAAGATGCTATGAATTCAGTTTAAGCACTTAGAAGGGGTGGGGTTGAATGGTTTTTGGTTAGTGTGGAATTTAGCTTTTTGTATGATTCCCATGGAGTTTAAAATGTACAGCAGGTTAATTAAATGAACTGTATTAATTGAATGAGTGGTTTTCTTCGATATGTAACGTAAGTGAGAGCAAATTTCTTTCAATGAAAACATTCCTTGCTTTAGAATGATAGTCTTAGACCTACAGTTTTAGAACATAAGATAGATAGTTTTAAACCATAACACTCAATCATATAGTTTTAGACCATAACACTCAGGCTGTAACACCACAGTCTTAGACTTATAGTGTTAGACCATAAGACTGATAATCTTAGATTGATAGCATGCTTTACCATAATCAGTATATCCAATCTTAGCTAAATAAAACAATTTAAGACAAAATATAAAAATAGTGAAACACTAATAAAATGAAACAACATAACTGAAGTTAAATAAGAATGAACATTTTATTTCCTAATGGCCAAGTGAGTAAAGCTGTTGAATATGAAACAGTTGATTTAATACCTGCTGTAGCAAAAGGGGAAGCTGTTTGGAGGGTTTTTTTTTTTTTCCCTCATCATGTAAATATGAGTCAGCTACCATCGACAAGGGCTGCATAAAATCTGTATGAAGATTGAGTACTTTAATAGAATTCATTCAGTCTGCATCACTTCTTCGAAAATGCACTAAATTTCCTTTAAAAATTCCTTCAATTTATTTTTATCAAGAATGGAAAAGTTTTGCTTCAATTCTGATTCACTAATGCTTGATATTATTCCATTTCAATAGTTATTGATGGTGTTAAAACATGGTTGAGGTATCATCCGTATCTGAAACATTATAAAAATCTAAGCTTGTGAAATTATTATTTTACTGTGTATGCATAATTGATATAAAATCTGTGTCTCAGACTATAACATTTCAACATTTCTTTATTAATGTAGCATATATATAAGTTGCTTTAGAAAAGTTGGGTGTAGTTTTGTACATTTATGTATTCGTTTTCAGGTAATAACAGAAGAAGTTTTCATGAATGATATTTTATGCCTAGGCACTTCTAAAGAAGATTTATTAAAATATATTTTAACAAAGGAGGATCATAAACTTGTTCCAGATCCCCCAACGTTTAATGATTTTTTAAATGTTGTTAAGGAATACATGAGTTTATAAAAGTTGCCAGAGTAAGTTTTTGCCAGAGTTTATAAAAGTTGCCATTGAGCAATGTAATATTTCCACCACTCTTTGCTTTTTTCTTTTTCTTTTCATTTCTTCGTTTTCTGTTTTCTTAAAATTAAAAAATAAAGTTTATGTAAATTTAATTTATTATGCTTTAATTTTTTCAAATTATAAGCTTCATTTACATACATTTTATATTGAAAACAAATCTTTATTTCCTACAAAAGTTTCTAATTTTGCATGAATTAAAAATGTTCATGTATTTTAAAACGTGTACTATATACTGTACAAAGTTTGAAATCCAAACGTTCAATACTCGGACCACGAAATATTTTTAACGAAAAAAATAAATAATGAAGGAAGGAAAATAATGATTTAAAAAAAATTCCACCATGCTTTACAAGGTCTAGGAATGGAGAAATAACACTCAACAAAAGGAAACATGAATGCCCTAAATGCAATTTTTCTTCCAACTAAGTTTTCTGTAAGTCATTTTCAAGCTCCTGGTAGCTAGGAAGTCACACTATCGCGTGACAGTACACTCACGGAGGTTGTATTGTTGTTGGTCATTGTTTTGGCCTCTTCGGTCATTGCGGTGATTTGTAGCCAGAGGGCGCAGCGCACAAAGAGTTAGTTGCGTAACAGAACGTAAGGGGAGCGGCCGCGCCAAAAATGTCGGGCGTATTACTGCTAATTGAGGTAATTGCATCGTATCACTAAGGTGGCAGAAAACTAGTATGATGTATCAATTTACATCCCAGGTGGCAGAATATGAGAATCATGTATATGCCAGGAGGCATAACGCTTGCAAACATGCCAGGTGGCATACGGCTTGTAAATAGATTGTAAATAAATGTACAGTAAAATATCTTGGTGCAATAGATCAAGGAACACGCATCAACAACCTTCTGATCATTTGGAACTTTTTTTTTTTTCTTTTTTTCTTTTTTTTGATGACCCAGACATGATTTGTGGAGATAAGAATGGACGAAGAAAAGTAGTGAGTTCATGAAAATTAGTGAGTTCATGACTGAAAAGCTGGGATTTAACGCGAAGAAATTCGAGGTAGGCCCTTTTTCATTTTTCCAGTTTTGAATAGAATTGTTGGATAAAAATCTTGTTGATTATTATAGTTGATAGAATTTAATAGTAAAATGGAGGCTATGAATAAGGCAAAGAAGTTGCGTACGGTTGCGCGTAAGTTAATTACCAAGTTGTTGAGTAAAATAGAATCTGCATTGTTAGAAGAGGGTGAAACCGCAGATGAGAAATTAAAAGAATTACTTGAAATGCTGCTTGAAAAATCGCAGTTGTTGAAACAATACGATTCTGAGATTGAAAAACTTATAATTACGGAACAGGGTTAGAAACAGAAGTAATTTCCGCGCAGGAATATCAGGAAAGAATTATAAGCTTTAAATGTAAAATTCAGGAAAAAATAAGAAAAAACGCGTGTAAAGTTGAATCTAGAAATTCTAGTGAAGAAACTGTATTTGCAAAGTTCAAAACTTGTGAAGTTAATACTTTAAAATTGCCAAAATTAACGATTACTAAATATTACGGTGATCCTTGTTCTTGGCTTGAATTCTGGAATCAGTTTTGTAATTCCATTCACCAAAACGAAAGTCTCAGTTCGGTTGGCAAGTATGTTATTCAAAATCGCTGTTGGAAGGTTTATCTTTAAATTGCTATTAGTGGATTATCATTTACTAGTGAACACTATAGGGTGGCTGTTGATATACTAAAAACCGTTTCGGCAGAGATGACCTGCTAATTAATGCGCATATGAATAAATTATTGAGTTTAGAACCTGTAAAATATTTCGAAAATACGGCTGCTTTGAGGAAACTGTATGACGATATAGAAATACAAATAAGAATTTTTAAATTCCTTAAATGTTACTAGTGTTTCTTATGGACATTTATTATCCCCTATTTTGTTCAAGTTAATACCCTAGAATTTAACTCTAGAATTCACTAGGAAAAGAAGTGATAAACAAAATGTCAATGTTGATGAACTACTAACGTTCTTGAAAACGGAAGTGGAATGTAGAGAAACATCAATGATGTTAGCGCGTTCTAATAATTTTGAGGTAAATGAAACATCAGTACGAAACAAAAGTTCCCATCAAGGTTATCAAAATAAATCTTACATGCATTCTAAAAGAAATGATTACAGTACGAATAAGCAAGGTGCTTCAGTATTAACTAGTCAAAGCGAAACTCCCTCTAAATACTGGCAAAAATCACATTTTAATCACAATCGAAAGTTCTCTACCGCGCCTAAGAAAGAAAATCAAGATGTATGCATATTTTGTTTATCTGCTTGTCATATGAATCATGATTGCGCACTTGATTTAAAGGCTCGCCGAAAGGCATTAATGGATCGAGGTTTATGTTTTATTTGCTTTTCGAAAGGGCATTCAAGGCGTTTCTGTGCTTATAAAGATGAAAAGTACAGACTGTGCAATGTCCAAGGTTTACATAATTCGTTAATATGTGACGCCGCATCGAAAGATTTAGAGATGGTTACCTCCATTCAGACAAAACAAACGCCAATCCCTGAAGCTTCTCTTTCGCTCTTATGTAATGAACATAATAACAAAATTAAACCTCCGTTTTCCGTTCTTTTACAGACGTTTTCGGCGACAGTGAGGTGTAAAGGGGGAAACGAAACGTTATTACGTTCTATGCTAGATTCAGGGTCAACAAGGTCATTCATCTTACGAGAAGTGGTTGATTCACTGGGTTTGAAAATTATTAATACAGAAGCGCTTATTATTTTCACATTTGGATGCAAAAGAGTGCTTGTATGATATCGTAGAAATAGTATAGCAGAATGTAAACAGTCCCAATAAAAAGATAAAAATTAATGCAATAGTCATTGATTCTATAACACTAGGGCAAGTAAAAGTTCCTTCTCGGTGGATACAAAAGATGGCGTTTGAGAAGGGAATAGAATTAGCAAATAGTGGTATGAGTAACGAAATTCAAGTATTAATAGGTTCGGTTTATATTTGGGAAATTGTAGGAGGAAGAACCGTGAAGATTTGTAAAAAATTATTCACAGCAGAAAGCACTTTCGGTTTCGTGATTCAAGGCAAGGACGAAGGATCAAATTGTGAGGACGCAAGAGTTAATCATATAACCGTTATAAATGAGGACTTCGATTACGAAAGAGTTAAAAAATTATGGGAGTGAATAAGTTCGGATAAAGAAATATCTCGATCAGATAAAGAAATTTTTGAGTCATTTGAACGAAATACAACTTACGAGAATAAAAGGTATGAGACTCGATTATTGTGGAAAGATGGTGTTGGAGGTTTAAATAACAATTATGAAATCGCGAAACAGCTTTTACTATTTTTAAATAATAAGTTTTAAAAAAAATAGCGAGCTATATTTAAAATATAATGAGATAATTAATGAACACATGAGAGATGGTGACTTACTACTGGTTTCCAAAGAAGAAAATTATTCCCTCTGGAAGCAAGAGAACAGCTTGCACCGCACGGCTGTCTGCCTAGACTCTCAGCTCCACCAAGGAAAACAGAAGGAATTATGTCACCTTGCACAAATGAAAACCTGCGTTAGCCATTCTCTAAAATACCTAGCTTAATTGTCTACGTTTTCATTTCAGAATGGTTAAAAGAAGTTGAAAAAATAAAGTTTTTCGAAATTCCCAGACAGTACAGTGATATGTGTTGGAGGTTTATAGACGTTCACATATTTTCTGATGCCAGTCCCAAGTGTTATGGTGCTGTAGCGTATTTTAGATTTGAGAAGAAAAATAAATGTAATACAAGTTTCATAATGTCGAAATCCCGTTTAACTCCATTAAAAAAGGTAACACTCCCTAGACTTGAACTTTTGGGAACATTAATTTCTGCAAGATTAGGTTCGTATTTGCAATCGATATTTCCGCAGTTGGATTAAGGGAAATATATTTTACTGAACTGATTCCCAAATTTGCATTCACTGGATCAAGGGATCTGCCAACGAGTGGAAACAATTTGTTAGAAATCGTGTGGTAGAAATCAAGGAGAAAACAAATTTAAACAACTGGTACTTTTGCAGTGGGAAGACCAACCCTACTGATAAACTTACGAGGGGGATGAAAGCTGAAGCTCTAATTAATGATAGTGATTGGTTTTCTGGGCCACCTTGGATTTCAGAAGTAGATATTCGACATCACATAAACGAAATGAATACCGAAGCTGACTTTCAAAACGTTAGTGAAGAACGAAAATGTGTTACTTTGAAAACACTTGTGGAATTTACAGAATCTTTATTAAATCTTGAACTGTACGGAAATTTAAACAATGTCCTGGGAATAATGGCTTATGTTCTGCGCTTCGTGAACAACTGTAAATCTGCTCGTGAAAAGCAATCTGGTGTGCTTACCGCGTATGAGTTACGGAAGGCTTCAGAATTTATTATAAGAAATGTTCAACTTAATGAATGTTTAGAAGAAATAAAGGCTTTAATGACAGGACAACCGATTAAAACTAGAAGCAAAATCATTTCACTTAATCCATTTCTAGATGAAAACGAAAATTTAAGAGTAGGAGGTAGAGTAAGAAACGCAGAAATTACCAGAGAAAGTAAACATCCCATTATATTACCAAATAATTATCACATCACAAAATTAATAATACAGCATTGTCACGAAAAACATTTACACTGAGGGTTACATTTAATGTTATCCGCAATAAGACAGAAATACTGGATAATAAATTCAAAGAATGAAACTAAAAAATGCATTTGGCAATGCATAAAATGTTGCAGAGTACGAGCAGCAACATCTACTCAATTAATGGGAGAACTACCTGCAAGTAGAATGATTCCAAGTAAAACCTTTTCAAAGGTTGGCGTTGATTATGCCGGCCCATTTTCTGTGAAAATGAAAAGTGGAAGAGGTATAAGACCAAATAAGTGTTATGTCTGTATTTTCGTTTGTTTAGCTACAAAGACTATCCATTTAGAGATTGCTAGCGACTTATCAAGTGAAGCATTCCTAGCTGCTCTAAAACGATTTGCTTCGAGGAGAGGAAAACCTCAAGAAATAAGAAGTGATTGTGGAACTAATTTTATAGGTTCAAATAAAATGGTCAAGGAAGCAGTTTTATCTATCCAGTCAACCTCAGAATTCCAAAAGTGGTTAGCAAATGAAAACATAAGGTGGATATTCAACCCGGCAGCTGCTCCACATCATGGTGGTATATGGGAGACAGCTGTTAGATCTATGAAGCTGCATCTAAAGAAATGTTTTGGAACTCAAATTTTGACTTATGAAGAGTTTCTAACTCTAATTACACAAATTGAAGCATGCTTAAATTCGAGGCCAGTAACACCGGTCTCCAGTGATCCCACTGATTTGACAGCTCTGACTCCTGGGCACTTTATTATAAGGACTCCTTTAACAGCTGTTCCGGAACAAAATTTAACCGAAGTACGAGTGTCTCCATTGCAGAGATGGCAACTAACACAGCAGATGTTCCAAGGGTTTTGGAAGCGGTGGTCTAAAGAGTACCTGTGCCAACTACAGCAGCGCAGCAAATGGAGACAGCCTAGCAGAAATATTCGTCTAAATGGACTTGGTGCTCATTAAAGAAGATAATATGCCTTCATTACGTTGGAAACTCGGGCGAGTAATAGAAGTGTTTCCTGGAAGAGACAATAATGTCCAAGTGGTAAGACTAAAAACTGTGCACGGGGACATTAAACGTTCTACTACCAAACTGTGTCTTTTATCAGTTGAAGAACATTAACTTTTAAGTGTTTGGTTTTTATTGAATATGTTTTATTATTACTTTTTATTTCTTATTGTACTAATAATTTTATTTGTTTGTTTAAGTTTAACCCTCATAGTTAATCTTTCAATATAATAAGCTAGAAGATTGGTAAGTGTAACATGTAATTTTATACTTTTTGAAGGTCTTTGTATGTTTTCAGTTTCTATATTTTTGATTTACTTGTTTGCATATCTTATGATTGTATTAAGATGAATGTAATTCATTGGGGGGGGGAGGATGTTTTGGCCTTCTCTGTGATTGCGGTGATTTCTAGCCAGAGGGCGCACCGCACAAAGAGTTAGTTGCGTTACAGAACGTAAGGGAAGCGGACGCGCCAAAATGTCGGGCGTATTACTGCTAATTGAGGTAATTGCATCGTATCTGTTAGGTGGCAGAAAACTAGTATGATGTATTATTTTACATGCCAGGTTGCAGAATATGTGTATCATGTACATGCCTGGAGGCATAAGGCTTGTAAATAAATTGTAAGTAAATGTACAGTAAAATATCTTGGTGCAATAGATCAAGGAACACGCATCAACAAACTTCTGATCATTTTGGATACGTACAGTCGTAATCACACTTTCGGCCTTTAAGTGGTTGGATGGGTTTAAGCACTTTCTGTCTGACTTTAACAGTAGACGTTAAAAGTCAGACAACTTAAACATGCAGACGTGGCAACATTAGTAAAATTCTAATGTTGCCACGTCTGCATGTCATCTTACTAGATTTAAGTTGTAATCTAAAATCCAAAATTGCCTAAATCCCAATGATTTTGGATCACAGACTTTATAATATATTGGAATAAAAAAATCAAAAGTTTTTAGACTAGAAAAGTTATTAAAGGAAATAATTTATAAAGATCAAATCATTCAATAAAATATTGATCCTTTCTTTCCCCCCCTCCTTTTTTTTTTTTTTTTTTTTTTTTTTTTTTTGCTTTTCTTTACATGTTGGAATTGAAAATGAATAAATAAAGTTTTTTTAAATTTTAGTTTATTATAGTTATTCTTTTTAAAATGAATTTTTTTAGTTTTAATTTTTAAAAAATGCACATTTTTTAAAGGCTTTTTAATGGCTTGTGTTTGGTGTCTGTGCTATATATTGTTTTAAATAATTATAAGTTGTAAATTAGCATATAATTGTTTTATTTATGGATAATTCTCTGAATAGCAAGTTTTATTAAGTAAGTATTTAAAGACACTTTCATACTGCAAAATGTCTCATTTAGAAATTTAGCAGTGAAAATGAACAGCATTTAGGCAGGTGTCGCTACTTTAGAAGTATCTTGATTGTTCTAATTTTCAATTATTTTCTTTAGAGGAAAAATTCTGCAGTACATTTTGTTCATTTGCATTTTTACACACTTAAGGCCTAAGTCTAAATGCATGGTGGTATGTAGGAAAATATACCCTTGTAGAATGAATAGTGTTCTTTTAGTCTCTGACTAATAAATGTCAAAGCATTGTGTATCATTTTCCTAATATGTAATCCATTAATTTTTGTTCCTTTTGCCAAATCTAAAATCCTGCCATTAAATTTAGAAGCCTACTCTAAATAAAGTATAAATTTGAAAAATAATGCATTCTAGTAGACAGCCAAGCTGCCATTTTAAGTATAACAAACGGAGATCCCACTTCACAGAGATTACTTCTATGTAATTAAGCAACTACTCATATGAAATCAACACTAGCAATATTTATTTTAAGAGCATATTGTTTTCTTTGAAAAAAAAAATAGCAGACTAGTGAGCAAAAGAGGCTGTTGTATTGTAAGAAAGTAATAGCATGCAAATACCATAGCCAAGTTAACTCTAAAATGTTTAAAACGACTTAACTCACCCATATCACAAGATGAATGGATAACACTTCACCTCCTTCAAAGAATTCACAAATAAACGAGAACAACATTAAATAGATATAACTATACTGTATTTTGCAAAATGATCGATACAGCAGATGAAAATTGCAATGGAACAAATGGCGTAATTGAATCTCTTGGGCCCCTATGAAGAAAAAATTGTGATTTGTCTGCAAGATTATTTATTAATTCCTGGGGATACATTTTCTCAGCTATTGAGCATCAGTGCACACAGTGACAGATTGCAGTAAAATTAAATATACAGCAGCTTAGAATTAAATGTTTTAAGGTGTTTCTTTTGCAATTCGTTTAATTTACTGGCCACTAGTAGTGCAGCATTGACGTAACAGTGCCTTGTCATACAGAGGTCGGTGCCTTTATGCAAGTCGGTGACTATTCGTCAAGATAAAGGCCTTTACATGGACATCTTGATGAATGTCACATTCTTCCTGATAAAAATTTAACTTCATAAGGGTGCTGTGTAGCTTTGCCTCTGTCATTGAGACACCTTTTCGCCTTGGCGAACAACGGACGATTTTCAAAACGTTGCCGGCAACTTTTTTTTGCAAATTGATCCCGCCGGTCAGATGCACTTCATCCAGCCCTGAACATCACATATCATCTTTATTCCGAAGAAAGACTTGATCACACAAGTTTATGTTCAATACAGACGTCTAAATGACACTACGAAGAAAGACAGTTACATTTCGCCTAGACATGATGGCACGTTAGACACGCTAGTAGGAATCAAATACATTGCTCAAAACAATTAGGAGATGTAGTGAGTTTGGTATGAAACAACTATATAATCGACAACTTTGCAAAAATGAAACAGAAGAGGTTAAAAAGGAAACTTATAACGTTGAGAATGTACAAATTTTGTCTGTCTTCGAAAGATAAGGAGTGAAAAGCGACCTGAAGCATTCCTTCTGTAGGAAGGATTAAAAACAATTAACACGCGTTGACTGTTTTGTAACAGTGAATACTATGTTTCAGCAAAATGAGTTAGGTGAATTGTTAGTCAGGAGGGAAATCGGTCATTTACAGAGGGTCAAACGCAATCCATAGTAGCGGACGCGTTAGGAGTTTCTCTCTCCAACTGTCATTTCCTGACTTGTCAGCGTCGGTTTTTGGAAACTGGAAATGTTCGACGAAGATCGGGACAAGGTCGTACGCCTGCAAAAACACAAAATAAGGATCGGTTTTTTAACACTAACAGCCAGAAGAAACCACATATGAACGCCACTTTCTGTAAAAAACACAGCTGCTTCACAGGGCTGCTGGTACCAGAGTTTCTACTCAAACTGTTCGAACCTGATTCCATAATGTGGGTTTGTTTGCTCACAGACCTGTGGTTTCTGTTTCGTTGACATAGGCCCACCGTTCTGCCGCAGAAGTTGGGCAAAAGAGCATCTCACTTGGAGAAGATTTGAGTGGAGCTACGTGCTCTTCACGAGCGAGTATAAGAGAATAAGCATATTCTCATCTGGGGAGAACCTAGTAACAGAACACTCCTGCATTTGTGCATGAAAGTGCTTAGTTTGGTGGAGGCGAAATGATGGTCTGGGTCGGTATTTCTATCAATGGCCACACCGACCTGCACATTATTAGGAATGGAGCACTTACAGCTTAGCGATATAGAGAACAGAATGTGTATTGTAGTCTTCATCGGGACTCGGGATTCATCACAAGCATCACTCGGGGATGAATTCATTCTGATGGAGGGTAACGTCAGGCCATACCATGTTCAGCTAGTGAGCAATTTCCTTTTCGATGAAGGAATCCTTCGAATGGATTGAGCAGTGTGTTTTCCGGATATAAACCCAACATGTTCTGTTAGGGACATTCTAGGAAGAAATTTGCTAATCACTTATCACCTCCAGAAACAATTCAGCAGTTTGAAAGGTCTGCTGTAGCAGTGGGAAAGAATACTCCAGTTCATCAATGATAAACTCATTGATTCCATTCCTCATGGGTATGCGACGTTGCTTTCGGTCAGGAGAAACCATACCTCTTATTGAAACTTATTTGTATCTGAAAAATTACATTTTTTGTTTGTTTGTGTAATATGCACTAATTGTGCATTTTTTGTTTACTGGTAAATATCGCCAATAAAATCTAATTGTTCCTTGTTTGTTGCTTCTTTTTTCCCTATCTTATAACACCAGTGTATCATATATCACTCACCAAAACATTTCCTCGTCCGCAGTTTATATCCGAAATCATAATATTCCCTAATTGTTTTTAGCAATGTAGTTCTCACTTTGAAGAACAGCTACTGGGAAGTGGAAATCGAGCTTATTGATCGTGAGAAGACTGCATTTAATACTAGTCAAGGACTCTGGCAGTTTGGGAATGTTAAACGCTCCAAGGACATCCGAACGTGTATTGGAGACAATTTTAGAAAGACTGTCGTATTAAAATGTGTTTGTGTGTCTTCACGACATTATTTTTGCCAGGCGCACATTTGAGAGATATTTGCGAAATATCAGAAAAGTAGTATTATAAAAGCTTAGAAAAGCTCAGTGCTTCAAAATGTAAGTTATTTCGCATGGATGCTGATTTCAAATTTCGATTTACCCAGTTTGTCTATATGTATATTTAGTTGTTGTTATTATTTTTTTATTTTCAGATTTATTTATGTAATTAGAAACAAATTCTACAAAATGAGAGATTCCTAAATTACAACATGAATTTAACAGAACAGTTATAGTTAATCATACCGAACTAATAATGTGTTCTAAATGAAGATATCAAAATATTTAATGAAAGAAGACACTTGAGTAAGTTGTGCTTAAGTAAAGCTCTTGTAAAATCTCGGAATAACTTGATAGCTAGCTCGATTTATCAAGCGCACAAATTATTATTATTAGACTATGTTAAATCAAATTTGCTAAAATTTTAAAACTAAGAACATTTGATTTTAAATTACAACCAATGTAAGTTACGTACAAAATAACATAACAAATCCCTTCCAAGAAAGAAAAATTTCGGCGTACAGGAATTTTTCAAAGAAGAATGGTTTCTAACATAACAAAAATGTCCTGAATCTGTATATATAAAGTTTGTTTCTAAAGCATTCTGAGTCAAAATTCAGTTTAGATTTCTAAAAGGGGAAGTAGCTTTAGGTATACATTATATTTTAACCATGACTAAAACAAGCCTAAAAATCTAAAAATTCACTTGTTCAACTAATCCAATTAAAGTTCATACAAGTGTGAGAACTAAATGTTTTCAAAATGACACACACACACACACAAAAGACAGAAAGGAAGGAAGAAATGCGTATATTTAAATATACTTTATTTAATTACAGTTCATAGTTGAAACTTAACGTAATAAAGCAAAATACATTTCACCCGTCCTCAATGAGTGACATTAGAAGCAAATTTAAAGAAGCGAAACTCCGTCCCTAAATTCCCCGGAACAGCATTTCACTCATTAACAGCAAATTACGCATATATAAAACAATGCTTTGTTACGCCTGCCCGATTACTCATACACTGCACCAATCACAGACAGTTACAAACGGCTGAGAACTGTATCCTGAGACAAATATCTCGCTGCACAATATATATCAGAAATAATGAAATTCTCTGATATAACCCAGATGTGCCTACTATGAGTTTATGGCGCACAATTGTCATTTATGCCTCAAGAATAGTAGCAGAAGCGTTATCCCCAAATACAGGGCAGCCGATCAAGACCATCCAAGCCCAACACAACCAGATTCCTCACTTGGAATACATAAAAAATGTCCAAAGAACTTCCCTTGTACTTCGAACATTTTTCGAGATAAATGCGAAAGAAAAGTATGACGTCATATCTGGTTCAAGGGAAAGAAAAAACCTTAGTTGGAAACATGAACATCACTATTTGCATATGTTTACATGAGAAGATGTCTACCAAAGCACGCAAATAAGGCATTTTCTGTAGCATTAAAATCTCGATAGATCCTTCATATGGCCCAACAGGAAAAATCAAAGGTTGGGCTTGCGATCAAACGCGACCATAAAACCGGACCCCCTTGTCCAGTCCAGGGACCTCGATATTCCATGTCCATCCAATTCCGTACAGAAGAGTTGAAATGCCCTGGGGCTCCATCACGCTGGAGCCATAGGTCATGTATAGCCCCTAAGTATGGCCGCTTAGTGGCCATGTATTGTCATTTAGGAAATAGGTTAAAACATCAATCAGAATACCGAGAGCCGTTCAGACAGCTGGTATAGTCCAATCAATTCATTGCTTAGTAAGCCAGCCAGCACATCTATAGACCAGTGGACCTGATGTATCATTATTCAAGAAGCATCTACCATTGGCGAATTAGATTTTTCTAGAAGCATTTCAGATTCATGAAAGCTTCAGTTCTAATTAATGAGCCCACTTCTGATATGTGTATCTTCAGCTTTTAAAACAGTAATTTTGTGAATGGTGTTACGTTTTGTCAATAAATTCCACCAGTGACTTTGTTTCCTCTTCAGTTTTGAATACTGTTATTAGCTGATTCGTGTTCCCACGAATTAGCTTGTTAAGAATGCATTAGTTGAGCTTCGTCATTTTCACTCCTATAGCTGAAGAAGTTTGTCCTATTTAGCCGTTGAAACTAACAGACCTACGAATTTGCTCAACTTATGCTGATTCTTGTTGATACATTATGTTTAACATTATTCTTAGGCGTGTTCGTTTCGATAAAATTGTTGCAGCTAATCGTGCTGAAGTGTCTGGTGTGCAAATATGGAAAAATAACACTTCTCTGACTCCTATGGAACCAATATTTTATTCCTTACGATGTTATAGATTCTTATTCATAAGATTTATTTACATTTTACATGCACGTAGCATCGCGTGACAAAAACTCGAAGTTTGTTTACTTCGTTCTTCGCGGAGACTAGAAGGTGACTAGAAGCTATTTAAAAGCATTACACACAGTTCTTAACAATGCTTTTTTTAATTTTTAATCTGATTGATTTAAAATGCATTTAATTCATGATATATCTAATTGAAAAAATTTAATATTTTTACATAATTACATGATATATTTCTTCATTTTTCAAATATATAGAAGATATATAACTTTCTGGTGTCAGTATCATATAAAATGTTTTGCTATTTCCACTGCCCCATCTGTATTGATAATCTATGCATTCATAAACTTTTAGCCTTTTTGAGTGACTGCTAAAATCTGAGGCTTTTCAGATTTTTTTTTTAATTGTGTGAGCAGAAAGATAGAATTTTAGAAGAGCTTCTTGAGTTACCTTTTGAAAGATATAAAGAATTGTTAACATAATGCCAAATTTTTACAACTAAATATTAAATATATAAAAAAGCCTGCAGCATTCTCATGTTACGAAAACATATTTATTCTGAGGCTAGGAATTGATTTAGTTTTAAAAATACAATTTATTCCTTTTAACAGTTTCCCAACAGTGTCATCAAAACACTATAAATTCCTTACATGTTTTAAAGAAAGATGATTCATTTATGTAAAGATTGTTAAATGGCTAATTTTATTATTGAATTTTTAATACAAATTAACTGAAATTAGAAACTGATTTTGTCAAATAATTTAATTATTAATAATTCAATTTGGGGGCTATTGGATGTTTAAAAATGATCAAAAGATTTTTAATATCTTAAAAATAAAAGCAAAATTTTCAGTTTTAATATTTTGTATTAGTAATTCATTTTAATTTCCTTGCTCAGTTTTAATATATTCACAAATTCAGATTTAAAAACAAAATAAGTTGTATAAATATTTTCAACATTTCTGATTTTTCCATAGATTCTGATTTTTCCATAGTAAGGATTTGAGACTATCTGTGTAAAATAAGTAGGTTTTAGATCATCACACCTTCACATACTTTCACTGGAATTTTCCTCTGTATATATATTGGGATGTGACACTAAGCAGTTGAGAGTAAGTATTTAAGAGGTTAAAGGGATATTGTAACTAGTGTTTCAAATCCTGATAACATCCCATACGCTGTCGGTGAAACGTAGATAGGATGTCCTAAGGATATACTGGGATGTGACATTAAGCGCTCAGGAGGATGAGTTTAGGAGGAAATTGGGATATTACGGGATGTCCTGAGTATGTAGTAAGTAGGACTTTAAATCCTAATAACATCCCAAACGCTGTCGATGGGACATAGATAGGATGTTTTTAGGATATAATGGGATGTGCTTAGGAGGTTTGTGGGATATCCCGGGATGTCCTGAGGATGTAGTAAGTAGGAGTTCATATCCTAATAACATCCCGCACGCTGTCGATGGGACTTGGTTAGGATGTCCTGAGGATATCCCGGGATGTGACATTAAGCACTCGGGAGGAGGTGTTTAGGAGGTTCGCGGGATATTCCGAGATGTCCTGAGGATGTGCGCATATCCCGCGAGCAACATCCTTGGGATATCCCAAGGATGTTTTTGTGCTATGTGGGAGGGCATTACATTAGACCAGTGTTTCCCAACCTTTCTTGTGCTATGCCTCACCTAATATTCTCTAAAATTTTTAAGCTCCCCCTAGCATATACATAATTTTTAATATTTAAAAATTGAAATGTTCATGAAAGAAACTTGAATGATAGAAAGAAACTTGATTTCGTAGTCATTTTTTACGAAGAAATGACTACGAAATTTTGTGAGCAAACACAGTAAGTGAACTTTAAAAACATGGAGAACTGAAATTCAAGAAAAAACTCATTTTAGTGAAAGTTTTTCATTTTAAGTATTAGTAATTTTTATTATTTAAATTAGGTGAGTTCCTTGCGCTTGATACTTGCTGCAAAGAAATTTTATGTCAGGTTCCAATTTAGATAAATTGAGTCTCAAGTCTCCCGGTTTCATTATATCCAACCGATTTCTTTTCCCTTTTTTTTTTTTTTTTTTTTTTTTTTTTTAGCAGCAAGTTATTTATGGCACTATATCCGCATTCAGCAAAATATATTCTCTTGCAAATTTTGTTGCATTTGGATATCTGATTCTGGTTTCCTCACAAAGCTATGTCATCGCTCCTTTTATATTAAATAAAGTTTTAATTGACTCATCATTTTGCATTTCTGCGAGTTCTTTTTACTGCATGTTTGAAATATTAGCCAAATCCAATAGCATTCGCTGCATCATCCAAGTTGGGAAATCAATTTGTTTTAAGTTACAAAATCTTTTAAATCAGCCGATAAAATTTTCAGATGATCAGCAATAACAAGTACAGCGGTAGTCACGTCACATTTTTGGAGCCAATGAGACTTTTCAAAATTTTTGTGGTAAATAGTATATGCCTGACATAATTCAACAAAGATAATGAAACCAAATATCTTCCTTTTGCATCGACATAAGTTTTATTTGCTCCTTCAAGTTGTTTATTTAATATATTTAATTTTTCAAAGATATCGGCTAAATAACCCACAATTGCCTTGTTATCATCCGTTAACGGATTTTTCATTTCAGGTTTGTCGCTTATAAAATAACTAAAGAGTATCAAATAGTTCGATAAATCTTTCCAAGCAGTTCCCTTTCGACAGCCTTCTTACTTATCAGTGTGAAGTACAAGTCTCATATAGTCTTCAGTTTGTTCTCCATAAAATAACTTGAAAAGACGTTCACATTTGGCCCTAGCTTTAATAGCATTGATACGCTTTATAACTGAATTAAGTACTTCATTTAGAACAGGCGAATTTTTAGCTACCAGGTTTTCTCTATGAATAACACAATGCACAAGAAGCATTTCTGGATTCTCATCTTTTATCAATTATAAGCAACCTTTTTTCTTATTCCCTGCTTTATTTTATTTTTCTACCATCATATTAGGAGCACCATCTGCAGTATAAGATGTATTATATTTTTTATTGGTATATTTTTTATATCTAAGTAATTTTTTAGCTTACTATAAATATCTTTGGACGTAGTGTTGCTTTCTAATGATTTACAGACGAACATTACTTCGGCAAAATCCCCTTTATGAATATATCTTACGTAAGTACGGCCTCACTGTCTCTCAAAGTTGGTTCATCCATTTGCACCGAAATTTTTTTTTCAGCTTTTCAACAAGTTGTATTTCAATATCCTCATTTAATCTTTCTTCTGCAAACAGTATTGTTATTTAGTGGCATAGCTTTAACGTCATTGTCATCTTTTTCTAGAACAGTTTTAAATTCTGATATTGATGATTTGATTCAATTCTCCCGTATAGTACGGCTTTTTCCAGATTAAGCGATGAGTAAACATCCTATTCAGTTATAAAGCGTATCAATGCTATTAAAGCTAGGGCCAAATGTGAACGTCTTTTCAAGTTATTTTATGGAGAACAAACTGAAGACTATATGAGACTTGTACTTCACACTGAAGTAAGAAGGCTGTCGAAAGGGAAAAACAAAAACATATTACAGGACAATTTATAAATTCATAACCTTTAACTAATTGATATGTCACATACATTACAATTATAGTAATCCTAAATCATTCTGTTCATAGCCATGTACCAAATTATTTGCTATGTATTATACAAAACAAATTCTAATGTGCTGTGCATTTGCTTACGGTACAGGAAAGAATATTTCTTGCTATAGTTTACCGTATTATATAGTATCATTCAGCACACTTGTCATGTTTATTATATTAAGAATATGTAAATGTTGCATCACGATTTTAATAACCAGACTGTCACTACTTTTTGCATCACGATTTTAATAACCAGACTGTCACGAGTCTTTTTGCTGAGAAGTAAGGTAGGTATGTAGTTTACGTGTGGTATACGCGATATTCTTTGGTTTTGTTGCATAGCATTTTTTCAGCTGTGTTGCCACTATTAAAGTTCCAACCCTCGTATTAAGTTTCACCAGAGATACTGACATAATTTTGATGCTATTTTAGCGTTCAGTTGGGAAAGTGAAGCGACTATTACAAATACTTATGATTTGTGAGAGTTTGTTGATGGCAATATTGCTTTTTAAAAACTGTAAAGTCCAATGTTGCCAATAAGCATCAGAAGGTTTTTTTAAGGTGAAATTGCCGGGTGAATTCGCATTCATAAGTATAATGATCAACTGAGCCCACTTCCTCACAATCACATCTATCATGATTACGAAGATTGACTCTACTTAAAAGTATTGGGGGAACGGGCTATGACCAGATAAGAACGCTGTTAATGCAGACAGTGGCGGCTCGTGGCTAAAATTAGTGAGGGTGCTGTTCCAAAAAAATTTAACCTTTGTTTTAAAAATTTTCTGAAAGGAAACAAACATGTATAAAAAGAAAATTTATTTTTAAACATCAGGAAATCTAACAATAAAAAAATTAAGCATTTCTTAATTACTTTAACCAAAATTTTTAAAGTTCACTCTTCGTCTATTCATATAAAAATGAAATCCATTCTTCTTGTTTTACTTTGCGCGAAACAATCAATAATTTTCTCCTTGATCTCTGCATGACAACTGAGGAAATTTTTCTTTATTGAAAGCAATGCAAGCGCATTTAGTCTTTCCGAATTCTAGTGCTTCTTAGAACAGTTTTCATTCTTTTCAATGTTCTGCCTTTGATGTAGTCATGGGAACTCTCAAGAGAATTTTTATCAGTTTCGTAATTCCACTAAGAACATCATCTAGATTATTATCGAAGATAAATTTCAGTAGTTCATTTAATTTGTATTATTCATGGATATCAGACCTACAATAGAATACTTTTGTTCAGTTTCAAGCTTTCCTTAGTCAATCATTGGTGTTGCTTAACAAGTAAATCATAGGTTCGAAAATCTGAGCCGACACTTTTTAAAAACACCAACATTTATTTTCACGACATTTCTAATTCTACAAAATCTTAAGTGCAACTAACTATCAAACAGAAAAGCAGACGTAGACGTAATAATGCATCATCTGTGCACGTGATCCTCGTGACAGACGAATTCTTTAGGGTTGCCACAGAAAGGCAGTGTGTCGCCACAATTCTTCCACCTTTTGAGTGGATGGCTATACACTCAAAACGTAAAACTTACATCAATATAAATGATGGTTGTATAACAAAGAAAATTACTTAATACCTAAATCATATTACTTGAAAACAAAATTAATACTGAAGAATAATACAACAATAATAGCACAAAAATTAATCATAATAACTCAAAGACATAAATTACATTATTCGTGATTTTACAACTCTACCACTACTGGTGGTGAAAGGAACTTGCTCATTTTGAGTATTATCTATTATATTATCCAGTTCCAATCTAAACAATCTCTGTATTGGTCTCAAGAACTCTGAATTATTACTTTTTACAAGAGCAACTCTTATGTTGCCATCTCGACCAGGGATGACTCGAATAACGCGTGCTAAATTCCAGTATGCACGGTTTTTATTTCGATCCTCCAGCAAGACAATTTCTCCTACTGAGAGAGGTTTAATTTTGTAATTTCTGGTAGACTGCTGTCTTAACTGCCCTAGATACTCAGAGCGAAATCTCACTCTTAACAATTCTCTCATTCTCTGGAGATACTTCGCTCTTCTACTCAATTTTTCTTTGTCCACATTGTCAATATCAGGTACGCCAGACTGTGGAGTTTCATGCAGACATTTTTCTGGATCTTCAAAGGCAAGGGATCTTCAATATCGTCAGACACGTACGTAAGTGGTCTTGAGTTGACAATTCTTTCACAATCACACAAGACAGTGAATAACTCTCCATAACCAAGAGAAGCACGACCTAAAATTTTTCTTAATATTTGTTTTACAATTTGTATTAAACGCTTCCACCATCCGCCCCACCAAGAGGCGGATGGAGGATTAAATTTCCATTGTATTCTCTTTTCAGCAGCCTTAGAGCAGAGGCTGTCCCAGTCAATGGTTTGCAGAACTCTCTCTGCACCCACAAAATTTTTCCCATTATGGGAATATATGGTGGTAGGGCGTCCACGACGTGCGATAAAACGTCTTAAAGCTTGAAAAAATGATTCAGTTGTTAATGAGGTAACCAGTTCCATATGGATAGCACGATAAACCGCACAGGTGAAGAGCACAATATACGATTTTCGTCCATCCTTTAAATGCAAGGGTCCTGCAAGATCACACCCTACGATTTCAAAAATGGCTGAATCACGAACCCTATCATTTGGTAAAACGCCTGGGACTGTCTCACGTCTTTTAGCCTTAAATCTCTGACATGTTACACATTTTCTTATACAGTTCCTTATAGTTTTACGTGATTTTAAGATCCAGTATCTTTCTCTTAAATTCGACATCAATAATGTAGTACCTGCATGCAACAAATCTTTGTGTGAACTTAATATCAATAATTTGACTACTGGATGCTCAGAAGGTAATATGATGGGGAACTTAAAGCTGCTAGAGTCGTCACGATAAGCAACATTAGACTTAGCTCTTATTAGACCCTGACTATCGACAAATGGTCTGAGTCGTCTTAGCTTATCATCTGTTTCACCATTAAACGACTCTTTTTGTATTAATAACATTAAAGCTATTTCTCCCCTTTCTATTTCAGATACAGTCAAATCCTTAGAATGGTTGTTATTATTATTATTCTTACGTACATTATTATAAAATCTGAATATCCATGATAACATTCTTACAATTTTCTTAAATGATGAGAAATACTTATAGTACCATCCAATACAATTATCACTCTTTGCCAACGTAACAATAACTGTCTTACGTATTTCTGAATTAACCAAATCCTCATCTGGTTCATCATTAGATTTAGGCCAATTTGCCTCATCTTCCCGTAACCAATCAGGTCCCTCCCACCATTTTCGTTCTATTAATTGATCTACATAACAACCTCTAGAAAGTAGGTCAGCAGGATTGAGACTACCAGGGACATGTCGCCATACAGTGGGGGAGGTCAACGACCTGATTTCCTGTACACAATTAAAAACGAATGCTCCCCAACGTTGATTTCGCCGTATCCAACTTAAAGCCGTCGAGGAGTCAGTCCAACAATGAATACGAACTTCATGTAGGCCAATATCATTAACAACTGAAGACAATAACCTAGAACCAATATTACAAGCAAGAAGTTCTAATCGAGGAGTCGTAATAGGTTTTAAAGGAGCTACTCTCGATCTTGCGTGTATCAAACTAACCTTCACCTTTTTTCCACTCTGTACTCTTAAAAAGACGCATGCACTATACGCACTTTTACTACTGTCACAAAATAGATGTATACTCACAGCTTCATTAATAGATTTGAGACCTACCCATCTAGGTATTTGGATACTGGATAGCAAGTACAACTTTTTAAGCCAAAACCTAAACTTTTTGGTTAATTCATCGGGAAGAACATCGTCCCATTTAAGCCTTAAATTCCAAGTTTCCTGTAAAATTAGTTTTGGAATCAACATTACAGGAGCCGTATACCCTATAACGTCAAACACCTGATGAGCTACTGCTAAAACTAGTCTTTTAGTAACTGGGTCATCCAATTTTATATCTTGACTTATTTTGCAAGATAAGGTATCTGTAACTGTATGCCATACAAGGCCCAAAACAGACACATCTCCTTCCGTGGAGGAATCTTCCTCTGGCACAACACTTCTTATATTGGATTTCCAGAATCTTAAATTAAAGTGACCCGAAGCCATAATTATTTGTGATTCATTTACAAACTTTCTCATTTCTATTTCTGAATCCATACTAGCCACACAGTTATCTACGTAAAAGGATGTTTTCACAATCTCCGCTGTATGACTTAAGCTTTCGAGAACTACACTCAAATGATACTGTATTATAGCAGCCAATAAATACGGACTACACGTAATACCAAAAACTACCCTTCTATGCCGATACAGTTCAACTTGTTCTTGATTATCCCTACTAAACCACATAAATCTAAAAAAGTCTCGATCTTTTTCCCTTATAGATATTTGCAAGAGCCCTTTTTCTATATCTGAAGTGACACCAACGTAATTCTTGCGAAACCGATAAGAATCGAAGGTATAATTTCTATTAAATTTGGCCCAGTAGATAAACAATCGTTCAATGATGGGTAACCAGGCGAATGAGAACTTGCATTAAACACCGGTCTTATACTCGTGCTACTATTTTCTTTAACAACTGCTCTATGAGGTAAATAATGTGCACCCTTATATTTATTCTTATCCGGTACTTTTTCAATTATCCCGAGTGCTAACCAGTTCTGGAAAACATCTCCGTAAGCGTCAAAATTTCCCGTAGTCATTAATTTCCTTTTAGTACTTACAAGACATTTTTCTGCTATCACTTTGTTTTCGGGTAAAAGCGAGCTATCCGACACCCACGGTAATGCTACTTCGTACCTTCCCTCTGAATTTACCGTAAGAGTCTCTTCAAAATACTTTTGCGTATCCTCCTGTAACTGAGTTTTGGTTTTACTTACGGAAGGTTCACCAATACCCAAAACATCTAACTTCCAGAGATCACTTATACATTGACCCTTCACTAACAGAGAAGAAATTAGGAGGGATGCAGTATTTATCGTAGTTGGCTCAGTGCCAGTAAATTTACCCATAACAGTCCAGCCTAATTGCGTATGCACCGCGCTGACGCCGCACGTAAGGGGAACAATTTTTCCAGTTAGCAACTTACCAGCAAAATCCGCACCAATTAGTAATTTTATCTCTTTATCTACCTTATATGTATCATTTTCTAAATCACTTAATTTGATACCATGTGACTTAAGTTCGCGTAACCACGAACCAGATGGGAGTTGCTTAATTTCAGAACAAATTTTGTTTTGACCAAGTACCTCTAATTTACACTTATATTTACTATATATATTGCTTACTTCAATAACATAGTTTTTATATACATTTTCTGAAGTCTCAACTCCACCAAAAAGAAATTGCTTAATTTTTGATTCACCAATACACTTACAATTTAACCTTTGAGCAACATCATTACATAAATATGATTTCATAGAACCACTATCATAAATTGCTCGTACAAACATTTCTTTAGAACCATTCTGAATTTTTACAATTAAAGTTTGAAGATATACATCTGATACCTTAACATAATTATTAAGAATGCCTGTTTTGTTTTCTTCATTCCCTAACTTTGTGACACTTTTTGTTTTGTTAGAAGGCAAATCAGGGCACATAATCACAAATGTCGATTTTTACATAAGGTACACCTATGTTTAGCTGTGCACTGATTTGCTCTATGGTTTTTCTTAAGGCACACAAAACAAACATTCTTTTTCTTAATAATATCTTTCTTACATTCTAAACTCATTAAAGATGCATCTTTACAACTTTCAGACAAATGGGATTTTTCACAAAAAATACAAGTATCAGACTTTTTATACTTTTGAAAATTATCATTACACTTACTACTATTTGCATTAATTAGTTCACATGCAGTTGGAACAACAGGTTTTGTGTCAAAAAAACTTATTTTTCTTATTACTTACTTTATCAGAACTCAAAACATCACGTGTAAGTTTAACTCTAAATTCAGTTTCTACTTCCCTTTTTAGAAAATCAATTAATGACTCTAAATCACACTTACCTGTTGTTTCAGGAGACATACCTCGTTGTCTTTCCCAAATTTGTATTAAATCAGCAGGAAGTGCTGATTCCACTAAAGGAAATAAAACAACTGCAAATTTATCTTTAGTTAAACCGAGTGATTCCAATGCGCGTAGTTGAGTTTGCAACTTTTCATAAAGAGTTAAAAAGTCTATCTTTTGTTTGTCATTGATTACCAGTTTTAATAGCTCTCTAACATAAATTTGAATTAAAACATTTTCGTTTCCAAATCGTTCTTTGAGATACTCCACGGCTTTTTCGTAATTTTCTTCCGTAGCAGGAAAACTCTCCACTATTGCTCTAGGCGCAGTCTCAGGTTTCGTAGATTGTAGTAGATAATGAAACTTGTCTCTCTTGTCGATGCGAGTATCTTCATGTATTTTACTAAACCTTGTCCAAAACGTCAACCACTTTCGGGAGTCTCCATCGAACTTCACCAGTTCGATCTCTGGCAATTTCTGTTTTGCGGCTGTAACTATTCCTGATGAAGAACTGCTATTCGTTGACCCAGTAGAAGGCTGTGAACACTTATCCTTTTTCCTGTTGGCTTTTACTTTCAACGTAGATAATTTATCGTAATATTGAGCTGCACTAAATTCTCTTTCGTATTCTTCTTCAGTACAGCCTTTTTTCTGTAGAAGTTCCAAAAAAGAGTCATCTGTATTTCGTAAAGTTTTATACTTCTCTGAAATTTGATCTAAATAAATTTCTAAATTGTCCAAATCCGGAGAATCTGATCGTATCAGTTCATCTAATTTATTAGCTGTTTTCGTAAATGCATTTCTAATTGCTTTCCGCTTCTGTTTTAGTGTTTCTAAATCATCCATGTTTGCACCAAGGAACTTCTCTTATTTTCGTAAATTATCAAGTGTCGAAATCGATAATGTCACCCTGTGACATTCATCCTGGCTGGCTCGCCAAATTTGTTGCTTAACAAGTAAATCATAGGTTCGAAAATCTGAGCCGACACTTTTTAAAAACACCAACATTTATTTTCACGACATTTCTAATTCTACAAAATCTTAAGTGCAACTAACTATCAAACAGAAAAGCAGACGTAGACGTAATGATGCATCATCTGTGCACGTGATCCTCGTGACAGACGAATTCTTTAGGGTTGCCACAGAAAGGCAGTGTGTCGCCACATTGGATATACTTCAGCTATCAGTACTATTTCTTCTGTAGAATGTTCATTCCCAAAACTAGCGAAGCATTTCTTGTTTAACAATTTCGAAGCTGCTATGTGTTTAGTGGAAGAATATCTCTGCATTCTATCAATACATAGTATAAAGTCACATGTTTCCTTCTTCTATTCTTCTGCCATCGGTGTCTTTGGAAAATTCTCATAGTACTCTGAGTTTCTTAATTCTAAGATAGCAGTTTTGGAATTTGTTATATATTCGTTAACTTTAAACACACTAATTTCTCTGAATTGCATTTGATTGTATATTATTTCAACATGAGGCATCTGATAAAAAAGCTCTAACCAAAACTTGAAATTATCATCATTTAGATATTTTAAAATTCCTATTGCTTTTGCAATAGGCACAGTTGTTTCATTTGTTGTTGTTCTGCATTTGATGTTGATTGAATTTCACTAAGGCAATTTTTTAAAAGGTTGCAAATGTCTTTGGTGTCTTTGGAAAATTCTCACAGTACTCTGAGTTTCTTAATTCTAAGATAGCAGTTTTGGAATTTGTTATATATTCGTTAACTTTAAACACACTAATTTCTCTGAATTGCATTTGATTGTATATTATTTCAACATGAGGCATCTGATAAAAAAGCTCTAACCAAAACTTGAAATTATCATCATTTAGATATTTTAAAATTCCTATTGCTTTTGCAATAGGCACAGTTGTTTCATTTGTTGTTGTTCTGCATTTGATGTTGATTGAATTTCACTAAGGCAATTTTTTAAAAGGTTGCAAATTTTCATGAACTCTGTTTATGGTCCGTATGATGAAGTTCCACCTTGTGGAGGAATACCACACGCGCGGAGTAAAAAGAAATCAGTTTTCGAACAACATGCCAAAATTTCGGCACTGCAAGAGCGACAGTGCTCTTCTCTCTGCCCGGCTCGCGTGCTGCTTTCTGTGTGCGCATGCGCAGAACAGCCAAACACCACATCGCTGGAACTGTGAAGCGCGCAGTTCCAGACTTTCGTACCTTTTGACAAAGTGGGGGATGGCTACTGACATAAAGCTTAAGGATTATGTATTGTAAAAGTATAAAGAAGGAATTAAAGACTAAAGGGCACTCTATATTAAATATTTAAAATAATAATAAGTGGAAATTGGGAGTGCTGCAGTTCCACAGTGCTTATTACGAGCCGCCACTGAATGCAGAATTAAAAGATCGTGCTGAAGTAGATACTTTTGGGATTAATCGAAAAGTTCCACGTCCTGTCGAAACAGAATCCCAACGGTGTTGCCATTTATGCATTAAGATCTGAAAAGATTGTCTTTTGAGAAATGGCGCTGGAAACGAAAGTTGGAATTTCGGCAAGTAAATACCCCGTGCCGCTTCCTTGGCCATTTGATCAACGAGTTCATTTCCTAGAATCCCACTGTGACCCGACATCCAGCTGATAAAAGGTCTTTTATTTGAAGGAAGAGAGAAGATGATTCGCTGTATGTCGAAGACCAGTGGACTGTTTGATTTATCATTTCGTAAGGCTTCTAAGCTGGACAGAGAATCCATACAAATCAGTGGAGGAAGATCGATTTTTGTAGACAGAAGAATTGCCTATTTAAGAGAAATCAGTTCAGCTTGGTAAATAGAATTATTAATATTTAGCCTACGTCTCCAAGTGTGGATTAAGGAATTTTCATAGAAAATACATAAGCCACTGCCAGTACCCGTTGGAGTGCAAAAGCCGTCTGTAAAAATTTTTACTGGAAAGTCAGAAGGCAAGTGAATGGGGTATGTAGCAATGAACTGTGTTATGTTACTTTCTGCTGGATGGCAAAGCAATTGAGAAGGCTTATATTCATAGTCGATTGGGTAATATTGGTGATTACATAGAAAACCTGAATGCGAAGACGTAAAATTTTTGTTATGAGAGCCTCTCTTTCCGCCACAAGGTCAAGAGGAGGGATACCTGCCAATACTAGAAGAGCTTGGGTTGATGTTGTTCTGTATTCCTTGCAAATTTGTAGAAGAAATGTCCTTTGCATGGTCAACAAGAGTCTTCGCTCATGTTGTGTTAAAAAGTTGGCCCAAACACCGGAACAGTATAGTATAATTTTCTCCATAACTGTTAAGTACCAGGTTTTTAGAATTTTGGTCGAGATCCCCCATGATTTTGCTGTCGTTCTTCTCATCTGCTGATTAAGAATGTTTACTTTACATTTAATATGTCTTAAATGTGGAATCCATGAGAGCCTGTTATTTAAGATAACACCAAGATACTTTAAATTGGTAACAAATTGAATTTAAATCCCTTGAAGTTATAAAGAAGGGTTTCTTCGCAGAGTACCCCGTGCTGCAATTAGAAGGGCCTTTGATTTAGAAGCAGAAGTCGTTATTTTATGTCTTCTTGTCCAATCTACTACAATGTTTAAATTTAACTGTGCTGTTGAACCAATCTTAGATTTATATTTGATCAGTAGCAAAAAATCATCAGCATATGCTATGGTCTTGCAAATTAATGAATTCTTCAGCTCTTTCAGCTTCTGAAAGTCAGCAACAACAGTCCAAAGTAATGGACCAAGGCTTGAGCCTTGCGGACAACTCTTATGTAAGGGATGAGTTATGATCTGACAGTCCAGGGTGACTTGAACCATTCGATTCTTTAAATAGCTTCGGATTAAATCAATAATGGAAGTGGGGCATTCCATGGTGACGAGAACATCGATGATGCCTGGCCGCCAGAGGGAAGGAAAAACATCCTGCATATCTAGATTTATTAGGAGTGAGTGCTGATTATCCAATATATTTTCTTGAATAGATGAAACAAGATGCGCGATAGACATTTCCGTTGATTTACCTTTTTGAAATTCGTATTGAGAGTGACTAAGAATTTTATTGGTTGCCAGAAAGTAGTTAAGTCTATGTGAAGTATGCTCCTTCAAAATTGCTCCACATTTTAAAAATAAATACATTTAATTACATTATATTACATAGTGCAGTTACATAGCAAATACGCGTTACACAGCTCTTCACGCTACATTCTCAAAACCCACGCCAACTAACACTCAAATCGAAACTTTTCTCACACAGTTGAGGTGTGCTACAACGCCCTCTATGGGAGATCTCAACATACTCCCCACGGATGACCGTTCAGGACATCAAACTACCTCTTACATGAAATTATTACTTAACATTATTCTTAGTAAACATATAATTTCTAGATTAAATAGTTCTTGCTTATAAATGAGTAAATAAGCCTAAAACACATATAAATGTAAACAATGTTTTACGCAAATTAATAACATAAATATGCACAATAATATTAAAACTTATAGAATTCAAATGAATATCAAGTTAAAGTTCAAAAATTTTCACGATACTTAGCTGTCTATTGGTAACACACACAGTTTGTGAATGGGTCTCTTGAATTCACCATCAGCAGTTTTTACTTTTAGAACACGAACTCTGTAATCATTACCTGGGTAAATTTCGGTGATACGTCCCAGTTTCTATTTTAAGGAAGGTGTGTTATCTTCTTTAATGATTACTAAGTCATTTACTTTAATATTTGCTGAAGCACGATGCCATTTTGTGCAAACTTGCAGTTGAGTCAAATAGTCCTTAGACCATTTCCTCCAGAAGGACTGTGACATTTGCTGAACTATTTTCCAACGATTGCGAAGTGTTAGTGTCTCGTCGCAGACATTGGGTTCCGGAATAGCCTTTAATGATGTTCCTATTAAAAAATGACCCTGTGTAATCACGGAAAAATCATCTGGATCACTTGAAATCGCTACTAATGGTCTTGAGTTCAGACATACCTCGACTTCTGCTAGATAAGTAGCAAATTCTTCAAAAGTTAGAACTTGAAAACCAATTGCTCTTCTCATATGATATTTCATAGCCTTTACCGCGGCTTCCCATAGTCCACCAAAGTGCGGCACAGAAGGCGGATTGAAATTCCACTTAATTTCTTCCTCTATTAAGTATCTATAGCTACCCTTTGGTCCGAACGATATGATTTCAGTTTTCTGTTGGCATCTATAAAATTAGTGCCGCTATCACTATACATTTCCTACGGTCTTCCGCTTCTAGCAATGAATCGTTTTAGAGGTGCTATGAAGGAATCTGTCGTCATGCCTTCAACTTGTTCTAAATGCACTGCCTTAGTACTAAAACATACGAAAACACAAACGTAGATCTTCACTGTCCGAACACCGCGCCCTTTCCTCGGTTTAACTTGGAAAGGACTCGAAAAATCCACATCACATTTCGAAAAAGCTCTTGTGGGATTCACTCTGGATGCTGGAAGATCGCCCATTGTTTGATATGACAGCTCACTTCTGTGTCGACAGCATGTTACACATTTACGAATGATCTTGCGAATGGCTGCTCCTGCATTAATAATCCAGCATCTCTGCTTGATTTCTGAATGGAGCATTTGTGCTCCTCCGTGAAGATATTTATAGTGATAATATCGTATTATCAGTTCTGTAATATAGTGTGATTTAGGCAGAATGACTGGATATTTTACATTCTGTGTAGTCGTCCTTCCACTCTTAGAATACCCTCATCATCTAAGAATGGATTCAACATATTGACTTTACTGCGGGGACTCACTAGTTTTCTTTTTTTCAAATGATCGATTTCTTCACTAAATTCTTGCATTTGCACAGACTTTATTATCGAAGAATGTGCTAGGGCTAGCTCTCCAGTTTGGAGAAAATTTAATTTTGTCCTTGTTATTGATGATCTTTTTACACTGGCAATAAATCTGAGACACCAAGCTATAACTCGTAAAAGTTTTGTCCAAGAAGAATATTTATGAAACAGTTCATCAATCACAAAATTCTTAATCACAGAAGTATGCACAACGCATCCCTTTCTCTCAGTTTCTACTACTTCCAGTGGGAATTCCTTCTGTGGATGCTTAGGGAAAAATTATCTTTTCCTTTTAGCCAATATGGACCACACCACCAACGATCACCTTCCAACAAACATTGAACTGGTACACCTCTACTAACTAAATCAGCAGGATTTTCCCTTCCACTGCAATGATTCCAAGATCTGGGATCTGATTTTTCCTGCACTTCAACCACTCTATTATCGACAAACTGTTTCCATTGTTTCGCAGAATCCTTTATCCAAAACAAGACAATTAAGGAATCAGTCCAATACACAAATTTATCAATAAGATCCTTAAAAACCTCTCCCAGATACTTTCCTATTCTAGTTCCTATGACTGCTGCCATTAGTTCGAATCGTGGCCACGTCAATTTCTTCAAAGGAGCTACTCTGCTTTTCGACATGACAAACGACACGGAAATGTCACCCTTATCATTTAAGTAACAACAATATGCTACAGCACCATAAGCTATAGGAGACGCATCACAATATATGTGCATTTCCATTTTTGAATTTAAGTTATCACAACAGACAAATAATTTTTTAGGAACTGAAATATCCTTCATATATTTAACCTCATAACACCAGCTAGTCCACTTGATTTTAAGGTTATCTGGCAATTTCTCATCCCAACCAATACCACGTTCCCAAATTTCTCATCCCAACCAATACCACGTTCCTAAATTTCCTGTAGCAAACATTTAATCCTAACTACAAATGGAGCTGCAAAACCAATTGGATCAAAAATCATTGCTGCAACATGCAAGACATAACGCTTTGTGCTCTTCAAACTCTTTAAACCATCCATTAATCTTGCTATATCTATAGAAAATTTACCATTTACTGGGTTCCAGTTCAAGCCTAAAACCTTCAACGGACAATCAGAAGTACAAGTATCATCGCTAAGTCCATTCTGCATCCACAATGACTTCATTTTCTCAGAATTAGTTTTTAATTTTCGCAAAATCGTACTTGCATCCTTTAAAATCGACACAGCTTCAGAAGACAGCTTAAATGCCTCTTCAACACTATTTCCCCCAAAATATAAATCATCTACATACAGTGAAGAGTTCAACATTTCAACACATTCGGGTTTATTAATCCTGTATTGCTTTAAGTGCATTTTTATTGTTGCATTTAAATTAAATGGTGATGACTTACAACCAAACGGCAAATGTGTCATACACATTATTTTGTAGTCTTCATTTGTATTTTCTGATAATCACAAGAATTGTAAAAATTTCTTATCCTCTTCTGAAATTCCAATCATCAAAAATGCTTTCTCTATATCAGCACAAAATGCAATTTGAATTTCCTAAAATTTAAAATAACATTCAGTACATTGGGATTCAAATTCGGCCCAGTCTTTAAATAATCATTCAAAGAGAGATTTAGTTTCACTTTCGAACTACAATTGAAAACCACGCGAACTTTAGTAGTATCCTTATCGGTTCTCATAACTGCTCTATGTGGCATGAAATATTCCTTCGCATCCCTAGAACATTCTTCAATTATTCCTTTACTCTGCTGATCTTACACTCCAGGGCATTATGTCTTTGTATCCATTCGCCAACAGTTCATTATTTTCGAAATTGTTTTTTAAGTCCTTAAGTCTTTTTTTAGGAAGACTAACGTTATTTTTTAAATCCGTTGGCTTTATTCCCCATAGCAAACAAGTTTCGTATTTTCCATCTACAAACCTCAAATTATCTTCAAATTTTATCAAATTCTCATCTGCAATTGATAACTTGCAATTGATAACAAAAAGATTTTGTTTCAACTCCTAACGACTCTAAACTTTTAATTTGAGTATCAGCTTTGTCAAACAACCTTCTCAATTCAGCTAAATCATTTATACTTCTAATAATAGGAATTTTAAGTAGCTAATTCAAATGTGTCTGTATAAGAGTATTCTTATTACCAAATCTACCTTTTAATATATTCAAAGCAGCATCATAATTTTCTTCTGTTAACGCAAAACCACTTATACAATTAGATGCCGCACCCCCTAAATATGACCTTAAATAATTAAATTTATCTATTTTTGTAAGATTACTGTTATTATGAATAGCGCTTTCAAACTGGTTATAAAATTCTAACCAAAAAGCAGGATCACCATAATATTTACTGATTATCAATTTAGGAAGTTTAACTGTTTTGGTTTCTTTAAAGGTTTGGTTTTCTAGTGTACCTTGAGCAGTTGCGGGAATAGGAAAGGATACGTTACTAATATTCATTTTATCTTTCATTAATCTATCAATTACATTAGCTACCTTTTGTTTCCAGAGGATAATTTTTTCTGAATATTCCTCTGACACAGTAATTTCCTCTTCTATATCATCACAATTACAAAGATTTTTCACTTCATTGTTTAATCGTTTTAAATTAGTTTCCTTATCTGTTATTTGGGCTTGAAATTCCTTTAAAGTATCTACCTTATTCGTAACATCTATCTCGCTAGAATCTTCCTTAATAAAAGCTTCAACTTTGTTAATTAACTTAGTTAACGTAGACCTAACCGCGCTACGCTCCTTTCTCAAGTTAGGTAATTCCGACATTTTACAACAATTCAAATTTCAAACAAAACATCAAACAAAGCCTACCTTCACTTCCTTGCAAAATTCCACAAATTTCCAAACAAAGCTTGCAACTAAACCACTGGAATCCACAGCTTCCAAGACCGACTCTTCCTCACTGGTGGCTCCAAAAAATGTGAAGTATGATTTTTCAAAATTGCTTCACATTTTAAAAATAAATACATTTAATTACATTATAATACATAGTACAGTTACATAACAAATACGCGTTACACAGCTCTTCACACTACATTCTCAAAACCCACGCCAACTCTCACTCAAATCGAAACTTTTCTCACACAGATGAGGGGTAGTACAACGCCCTCTATGGGAGATCTCAACAGTCTACCTAGGACCACTCGTTCAGGTAATTTACCCAGAGCAGGGATCAAGAAGATCGGTCTGTAAGATATAGGCTAGAACGAGTCTTTATCTTGCTTTAGAAACAGGACAATTTCTGCTCTCTTGGAGTGGATAGGAACGTGCCTGAGACACCAGCATGTCTGAATGAATTTATACAGTAGATCTGGGTCAATCTGAAAGAGCATTCGTATAATGGCATTGTCCAGGCCATCTGGTCCTGGGGCTTTCCGTAAGTTTAAATTCTTAATGATTCTTGATAACTCTTGCAAAGTAGGCTGTAGACCGGATGAACTTTTAGATGTAATATAATTGTTGAAAGAATCACGTAGACTGGAATTGTGCATTGTATCTTCAGAGGATAAATCTTCCTGAAATAGCGTCGTTAGGATGTGGCTGACTATTTCTGCTGAAGAGGTGGCATGTGATAAAATTCCAACTGGTAGTGTCGTTGGGTGGAAAACCCTGTTAGTTGCAATTTTCAAAACTGTTCCAAACTTATCATTTGCTTGAGAGCAATATTTGCGCCAGGAAGCATTTTTAGCCTCCTTGATTTTCGTTTTATAATTAGCCTGATGTCGTTTTCTGTACGTCTTTGTCTTGGGTCTGTGATTATCTGTTCCTCTCTTCTCAACCTTCTAAGATTACGGCGTTCAGTTGCTAAAGTATCATTCCACTAAGTGACTTGAACACGTGATTTAAATTTAGGCATTGCATTGTTTGAATGCAGGCCTGTTGTATTTTTATAATCATTAAGTCGTAAACCTTATCAAAAGCCAAAGGAGAATCACAATTTTTGAAACTATTAAAGTAAATCCAAGGATGGAGAAAGAAGTCGTTTTAGTTTAGCAAGGCCTCCAAATATTGTTTAAAAGCTAATTTAATGGATTGCTGAAAGGCTGGACGAAAGACTGAAAGTTCTCTATGGTCGCTTATTGTTTCGAAGTCTTGAACTTTCCAATCTTGAATGACCTTTCGAATGAAGGTAGAAGATGTAGCGCTGGCAAGAGTTATATCTGGCCAACCCTTTGCTCTTATTAAATCAAAGGTTGGGGGGAAGTAGAATTTACTATTGTAAGATTGTTCGAGTTAATGAAATCTAATAAGTGGATCTCGAATCTTCTGAAGGGGAACCCCATAAAGAACTATTTGCATTCAAGTCTCCCCCAACTATTATGTTGATAAATTTGGTTGATTTTAAAAAGTCAAACTCATGAAGGAGCACGTCAATGTCCTTGCTGGGAGGAAAGTAGACAATCGTAATTAGAAGTTGTTCTTCAAGAGTTTCTATTCAATATTGAAATAGTATGATCAGTTGTTCCGTGGCCTGCGAGAACAAGGCCTTACAGCTCAGTGACGTAGAGCGCGTGACGTCAATACAGAGAGTGCACCCTTCTTTGGGTTTGAGGGCAGCGTTGGGTCAAAGGTTATTGTTAGTCGCCATTGCTACGAGAGAAGTGGTTGAACTGCAATTATTGACCTAAAATCTTGGTATATACCGTGCTTTTTTCGTAGTCGGACACTTTAAATTTGAGTTTTTTTGTTGCACCAAATCAGATGTTCAATTTATTATGTGAATCTGAAATTGTATTCCTACTATTTTGTAATCTACTTATGCCCTACACCATTATTTTTAATAAATACTGGATGCGGCGCGTACTGTGGAATTGCACGATGTACCATAATAGGCAAACTTTAGACCTTTTGAAAAGCTTCAGTCTATGCAAATTCTTATAAAACTTGCAATTACCCCCCCTTTTTTTTTCTCTCAAAGAGTTAGTATGGGAAGGCATTACCAGTTGACCTATGGTACATCGCTGGTGTCCCCCATACTTTTACCTTTACCTTTCTCGAAGGTCACGGTTGTTCTCCATATGATTGGAGAAAGGGGACCATTATAAGCAATTGCTGCCAAATGGTTGTTGCAGAAAAAGATCTTAGTTTGCGCTGTTGAACCTGTTAAAGTATTATCTTTATTTAGGTATCTTTCTTCGTAACCTCATTCAACGGGAGATAGTCAATGCAAAACCTTGTTGAGTCGTTTTTTTTTCTGACAATGGGTGATGCCCATAGACCTCCGGAAGGCTCGTTTACATCGCCTTCTTCCATATCCTTTAGAACAGCGGTCGCCAACCGGTGGTCCGTGAAATCATTTTGATGATCCGCAGAAAAATTGGGACATTATTTATATTTTTATGAAGATTCAGCTTAAAAATGACGAATAACAGAACCTATTATGGAATATGCATTATACTTTTTTTTTAAATTTTAGCTACTGCATCTAGTGAAATTCCTTCTGAATTTAGAGACTTTAGTTATTTTTGGCTGTGTATTTAGCGACATGTGAAAGTGAGAGTTGTCATCCTTGGATATGTTGTTGTTATCAGTAACAGAGCGAACTGGAATTATCTTTCTTTTCGAATTACAAACATATGTTATTGTAGTTATTAATAACACAGTTTTTCTCCGTATCAATAGGCAATTTGATGGATTTTTATGAGGACCATCTGCATTCTTGTTTATAATTGCGTCACTGGTAGTTTCCGTTTTTCTTTTGTCTAACTGTTGATCGATGGCGCCATTGCTGAGTAAGCGATGGTTATTACGTTTACAATAATTAAAAATTGGAAGCACAACACTTTCAGTTTATAGATATTGCTTTCAGTTTGCTGGTTTGTTCTTGCTTTTCGTGAAGTTCCTTTTCAGTGATACGGAAATGCGACGCTTTCTGTACAAGAAAGTAAGATTTTTGTATTTGTCATATACTTTTTCAATGTGAACGAAATATGTGTATGATTGAAATGTTAATAGTGTTTTAATTATTACTCCTAATCATGAGCGTAGCCTGAATTTCCATAAAGGCATGCTGCTGAACACAAAATGTTTCGAAAATTATATTAATAAATGAAAATTAGAATTACATATATTGGAAATTTGAATATTGTTTTTGCGTATTAATATGTTGTTAAACATTGCATAATATGAAAATAATTTAATGAATGTAATCAAAATTGTAAATTCCTCAGATTTAAGGTCTGAAATGGGTATTTTCCTGGTAAGGTTACATCATGATTCTTTTGTTTCATTTATGCAGATCGCAGTGTGATATATTTGCAAGTATATATCAGTAGATGAACTATATTAATCATTGATAAAAATTTCAGCAGTGGTACATTTAATGCTGATATTAGCAAGATCAGTTATTCAATCTTATAAATTTCACTGATCATGTTATGAAAACTGTTGGTATTTATACATGATGTAAACTTACGTGTAAGTTTATTTTCCGTCTTAAAAGAAAAATTGAGAATATCCAGTTCAAACAATTCACAAGACTCTTGTTAAATATAATTAGTTAAATTTCGGGAAAATTGAAATGAAAAGAGGGAAATTTATTTGCGTTCCGAAAGCTCGTCAGTTTGCATCTATTATTAGATCCAAGCTTTTCCCGTGTTTACTTGAACATATACAGGTCTTACAAATACAGGTAACCATTTTATATATTCCAATACACATTCAGTTTGGGAGGGAAAAAGCTTTTATTTTTGTTTCTCGTGTCTGTTGGCATTTTGAGACTTGACTGCGTTTTTGATAGAAATACACCGGTTATCATAAATTAAGGAAAAATCACAAAAATCACGATTACTGAAAAAGTTACATGTAGAATTTTATTAAACTTACCCACAATATACAACACATAGTAAGGTATCAAATAAAAAAAAGTTATAAAAGAAATTACCAGACAATTATGGTAGTATAGAAATTAGCACATGTATAAAATGAACAAATCGAAGATATCTGTTTGCTATAGTAAACGTACCTTCAATATGGAATATGATCGCCTTTAGAAGCAATACAGCACATTCAGCGATGTGTGATGCTTTCAATTATGCGGTCTATCGGTTTCATAGGAAGCGAGAGCCATTCCTCTTGCAAAGCAGTTGCAAGCGCGACAAGAGTTTGAGGAGGCGGATTGAGAGCAGCTAGACGTCTCTATAAAGCATCCCAAACGTGCTCGATAGGATTCAAGTCCGGGGATCGAGCTGGCCACTTCATGCGCATAATAGTTTCCTGTTGAAGATAATCATATACGATGCGAGCCCTGTGTGGTCTTGCATTGTCGTCCTGTAACAGGAAATCATCACCTATTGCCCCGGCATATGTGAGCACATAAGCATCAAGGATGTCATCTCTATAAACATGAGCATTCACGGTTCCCCTTGGAAAAACATGTAGGTCTGTGCGTCCACCCAAAGAGATGCCACCCCAAACACAGACGCTGCCTCTTCCGTATGCATCTCATTCACGGATGTTTGACGGATGATAACGGGTTCCAGGTTCTCTCCATATCAAATAATGTCTGCTATCGCTTTCTAGACTAAACCTGGACACATTCGTAAAGAGAATAGCCCTCCATTGCTCAGGCGTCCAGAGGACATGTTGTCGTGCTCACTGCAAATGGTTCCTCCTATGGCGTGACTTGAGCAGCACGCAAATGGTTGTTCGCCTCGCATACAGACCACCTTCGTGGAGCCTTCTACGCACAGTTGACGTTGACACCAACCTTCCGGTGGCTGCAACAAGGGAGGATCTAAGAAGAGTCGGAGTAGCGGTTCTATTCCTGAGTGTACATAATGTAAAATATCGGTCATCGGCGCTCGTCGTAGCAATTGGCCGTCCTTGGCTGAACCTCCTAGGTGCCGAATCTGTGATTTGAAATTGCCTCCAAAGTCTATGAACCACAGAAGAACTCACATTTAGCCATCTGGCCACTTGTGTTTGACTTTGTCCTGCCTCTAGTCTCCCAATGGCCTTCTATCGTAGTTCTGCAGGCAAATGATGCCTCGAGATTATTTTTACGAATTGGCTTTCTCAGATTTCTCATGTCACTATCACAGTGAAACATGTGGGCTTGCTCTCTAACATGGACTTTTGCAGATGACGCATTCCGAGTGCAGCGCCACTAATTTGCATATTGGAGTTTTGCTCAGTTACTCTTACCCTGCAACATATTCAAATTTTACACGGTTTGGCTTATTTTTGAGAGTTATCGCTATTTTGGTGATTTTTCCTTAATTTATGATAACCAGTGTAAATTGAAAAGCCACTATTTTATCACATGATTCATATAATTTTTACTGTAGTACATAAATCATTCCAAGCAATAAGAGATATCTATATTAAATTGTGCCTACATCTTCTACTTTTATTTCAATTTTACGTGATTTTATCTATTTGTGGAACCAGCAGACTGATCGAGACGTCCAAAGGTTGTGCTTGTTGTATAAAGGTTTGTTTGTGTAATTAATCAATCCATTTACTATTTTGTTTCTTTTATAAAATTATACAAATTTGTTCATTTACTTATTTTACCTTTACCTATTCTGTATCGCTCGTAAGTGGAAAGCTTTAAACCTATTTATAGTCAGGGATTAATTTCTCAAATTAGAAGTGAAAAAGTCAAATTATTTTTTCAGCAGCAAAATAATCCAGAATTTCTTGAATTTTGTCCGACGATGAGTGGGTAGCCAAGCTTGCATATCTGGGAGCTGTTTTTTTCTCATTTAAACGAATTAAACATATCCTTGCAAAGACAGCTTAAGGGCGTGTTTACAGTACGAGGTAAAATAGATGCTTTAATAATAATAATAATAATAAAAACCACTGTGGCAAACCTGTTAGTAAAAGGAGATCTACAAATGTTTATAAATTTATATGGCAGAGAAAGATCTCAACCAGCAAGTGGTATCCATTATTCAGCAGCACTTACAGTCACTGACAGAATTTTTTCCTTTTATTACCCAAAGGAAGAAGATCCTAGGTATGGAAATATGTAGATAATGGATCCATTTTCAGCAAACACTGAAGGCAGGAAATTAAGCCTGAATGAAAACGAAAACCTCATTGATCTGCCTTGCGACGACAGTTTAAAAACTAAATTCCACTCATCTTTTTCAAGACCTCATTTTTGGCTCTCTACAAAAAAATAATATCCATTACTGAGTGAAAAAGCAATGAAAATTTTAATTCAGTTTTCAACAACATATGCGAAAAGACATTTTCATCTGGAATAGCAATTAAAACTCACTACCGATCTCGGCTTGAAATAAACGCGGTTCTCCGTCTTTCAGTGACGTCATTGGAACCCAAAATCTACAAACTGATTTCAAACAAACAGGAACAAATATCACACTATAAATATGTAATACTTAAATTTTCATTTATTTAAAAGTAATTACTCTATGGCCTTATAAAATAAACGTTTGCTGACTATTATTGTATAAATATATTTACTTTTTTTTAAAATTCATATTAGTGGTCCACCAAATATAAAATTATATATGAAGTGGTCCGTGAAGTTCTAAGGGTTGACGACCGCTGCTTTAGAAGGTTTCCTACCTCTTCCTGTTTAGCAATCAGTAGACGTCTTGGATTTTGCTTGATTGGTCATGATCACCGGTATCGATTCTATGTCTCGTTAAACGGGCTCGACCCACGTCAGAAGACGAGCGAGAGAAAACATCTTGGAAGATCTTGAATGACACGTTCGGCAGCATTCCTCTCTTCATCGTTTAATTGCGCATTCTGCAATAACTCCGATGCAATAACTCTCTGAAGACACAGATTCTGGAGTTTTAATGTTTCGTTTAACTCTGGACACTGGAGTACATGCTGCAACCACTTCACCTTTCTTAATACCTCTTGCCTTTTCAATTAGGTTGGCAACTGTCACCGGGATAACGGTTCTTGATAGGTCGACGAGTGCTGATGCTACTCTTTTGCGCAGTTACAGTTCTTGGGATATTCTATGATGCCGTAGTGGAAATTTCTATTTTCGGCTATGGATCCAGGAAGTAGAAACTCTGTTCTTGCGAGTATTGTGATATCGTCTTGAGCTATAATATTGTGGATAGAATTCACTCCTTCATAGAAAGTCCAATTACAATATGCAAGGGTCTGTAATCTCTTCCACATATGCCATGTGATAGTAGGTGTCACTTCCAGATGTGATGTTAATATTTACTTTCCTGTCAATGTGGATCCGAATTGTGTCAGGTGGGAACACCTGAGACAGTTCGGATGGTAACACAGGGCGGCGTCTTCAATTGTTGGGCCACATCTTTTCGACTGATAGTAACATTGGCTCCTGTATCGATGGTTATATTACAAGGAATTTCATTGATGTGTCCAATGATGAAAAGTCCATTACTGCTGCCCCTCACTGCAGAAATCTGAAGCGCTTTAAGTTGGGGATTTTCATTACCTGGCATTCGCCGCCCCGCGAGATAGCCAGTAATTAGTTTCCTTCCTTCTTGATATACGCGTTCTTAACATCCGTGCCCTGGGGTGTTCTGAAGTTTCTTCATATGTGCCCTTCAGCACCGCAGTTTCATCACTTTAAGTCGGTTTCTTATCACCAATATTCCGTTTCAAGGCATTCAAGGCATGTCTGGTTTCAAGGCATTTCAAGGCATGTCTGGTTAAATTGTCTAGATGAGCATCTATTTGATCCTCTGGCTTTTGGACTAAAAAGCAGCTCTGATTTGGTGGCGGTCTCTACGAGTGGCTTGCTAGGCTACCTCGAGTTTCATGGCGTATACTAGAGCACTTTTAAATCCTTGACATCTGCCATTCGCACAGCTTTCTGTATTTCGGGATCCCGGATGCCATCGAAAAAAATGAAGTATTGCAGGGACAGGATTTCCCTTGTTTCTGTCGACCACTCCGAAAAGGGAAGATGGAAAAGCCTTTCAACGTCTGTGGAGACCTCCTGGAGTGTTTTCTTAGGCTTATGTTGGCTGGATTTTAGTTGAAGCGTACTGTAGTCCTTCAAATATTTCTCCCCAAAGCGCAGCTCTAATGCGCCGGATAGAGATTCGAAATCTAGCCTTTGGTTTATAAGGTATTTCTCCCACTTCCCTAGCGTGCCTTCGTGGTGTAACGGTAGCACGCTGGGCCGGTATTCCAGAGGTCCGTGGTTGAATTCCCGGCGAAGGCGGTTGCATATTTTTCATCTTTTCTGCTTCCAATTAACCTAATGACTCTACAAGTGGCGCCCGAACTAAAAGGGTTGTGGATGATGATTCTCCGCCCCCAGGATTTGGCGACTAGGTCCCCTAAAACCCTAGTCGCCCTTTAAAAAGGGGAGTATATGAGGTATTTCTCCCAATTCCCTAGCGTGCCTTCGCGGTGTACGGTAGCACGCTGGGCCGGTATTCCAGAGGTCCGTAGTTCGATTCCCGGCAAAGGCGGTTGCATATTTTTCATCATTTCTGCTTCCAATTAACCTAATGACTCTACAGGTTTTATGGGAGAGTCTGAAGGATATCTGGCTGCGTCTGCTCTCAGAGAAGCAGCGAAATGACAAGCCTTAGCTTGGGAATCCTATCCATTCGCGTCTGCCACTATAGAAAATTGTGTCTTATGCACTGGCCAAGAGGTCTTTCTGTCATACACTGGTTATCATAAATTAAGGAAAAATCACAAAAATATCGATAACTCCCTCACAAATAAGCCAAACCGTGTAAAATTTGAATATGTTGCCAAGTAAGAGTAACTGAGTAAAACTGCGATATGCAAATTAGTGGCGCTGCTTTCGGAATACGTCATCTGCGAGGAGCATAAAAGTCCATGTTTGAGAGCAAGCCCACATATTTCACTGTGATTGTGACATCAGAAATCGAAGATAGCCAATTCGTAATAATGACCTCCAGGCTTCATTTGCCTGCAGAACTGCGATGGAGAGCCATTGGGAGACTAGAGGCAGGACAAAGTCAAACAGAAGTGGCCAGATGGCTAAATGTGAGTCCTTCTGTGATTCATAGATTTTGGAGGCAATTTCAAACCACAGATTCGGCATCTAGGAGGTTCATCCAAGAACGGCCCGATGACCGATATTTGGCATTATGTGCACGCAGGAATAGAACCGCTACTCCGACTCTTCTTAGATCCTCCCTTGCTGCAGTCACCGCAAGGTTGGTGTCAACGTAAACTTTGTTTAGAAGGCTTCACGAACGTGGTCTGTATGCGAGGCGACCAGCCATTTGTGTGCCGCTCACGTCACGATATAGGAGGGACCGTTTTCAGTGGGCACGTAATATGTCCACCGGATGCCTGATCAATGGAGGGCGGTTCTCTTTACGGATGGGTCCAGGTTTAGTCTAGAAAGCGAAAGTAGGCGTTATTTGATATGGAGAGAGCCTAGAACCTGTTATCATCCGTCAAACATCTGTGAAAGAGATGCATGTGGAAGAGGCAGTGTCTGTGTTTGGGGTGGCATCTCTTTGGGTGAGCGCACATACCTACATGTTTTTCCAAGGGGAACCATGAATACTCAGATTTATAGAGATGACATCCTTGATGTTCATTTGCGCCCATATGCCGGGGCAATAGGTGATGCTTTCCTGTTACAGGACGACTACGCAAGATCACACAGGGGCTCGCATCTTAGATTGTTATCTTCAACAGGAAACAATTATGCACATGGAGTGGCCAGCTCGATTCCCGGACTTGAATCTTATCGAGCACGTTTGGGATGCTTTAGGGAGACGTCTAGCGTATATGATTATCTTCAACAGGAAACTATTATGCGCATGAAGTGGCCAGCTCGATCCCCGGACTTGAATCCTATCGAGCACGTTTGGGATGCTTTATGGAGACGTCTAGCTGCTCTCAATCCACCTCCTCAAATCCTTGTCGCGCTTGCAACTGCTTCCTATGAATGGCTCTCGCTTCCTATGAAACCGATAGACCGCATAATTGAAAGCATCACACATCGCTGAATGTGCTGTATTGCTTCTAAAGGCGATCATATTCCATATTAAAGGTACTTTTCCTATAGCAAATTGATACCTTCGATTTTTTCATTTTATACATGTGCTAATTTCTATACTACCATATTTGTCTGGTAATTTCTTTTTATGTTATTTGATACCTTACTATGTGTTGTATATTGTGGGTAAGTTTCATTAAATTCTACATGTAATTTTTTCAGTAATCGTGATTTTTGTGATCTTTCCTTAATTTATGATAACCAGTGTATTTAGGTACTTTCATAGAGGAAAGAACGGGCATCGGTTAAAATTTAAACAATCTGTATTGTTCTCCTGCCGTCGCTACGAATTTCTGTAGGGTATCAACTTCTTTGGCGACTGCAGAAACCCTGTCATCAATTTGTTGTTCGATTTGTTGTGTTGACGGCAGAAACTCTTCCTTCAATTCGTTCCTCCACAGCAGAAACTCTCCCTCCATTTGTTCTTTGACAGAAGAAACTCCTTCTTCAATTTCTCCAATCTTACTTTCGACCGAGTCTATGCTACCTTTCAAAGCTTCGAATTTGTTTCCTATTACGCAGATAATTTCTCTTTTCATTTCCTTTTGACCTGCTTCAATCTTTACTTAAACACCCTACATATTTTCTTTAACAGATTTCTGGACAAATATCATCTCTTTTTTAACATATTTTTGACCCGCTTCCATCTTTTCTTTAATCTCCTCTTGACCCGCTTCATTACTTCTTTAAATGTAGCGAAGGCTGCTATCAGCTGTTTTAACTGTTCCTTAATCGCTCTTGTGAATGGTATTCAAACCCCACACCTGACACCAAAAAGTGTCGCATGCGTACGGCTTCTTAATAGATTGAATGCACAAGTCTGATGAAAAGTTAATAATATTTATTCTTATCACATGTGAAAAAACAAAATGCTGAAATTTTTCCTTACAGATTTTTGAACAATATCACACAGTAGTTATGTTTCAGGGACGGTATTTCCCAGTGGTACCTAACATGTGATTGAAGACAGAAGCAGTCTAGAAAATAGTGATATATTATGGTTTCAAAATTAAGATAATTGCATATTTGGGCAATGTTCTAGAAATGTTAACGGTACAAATATGCTTCCAAACAAAAAAAATGCAAACCTTTAGTGTTCAATAATGTTCTTTAGTGTTTAGTACGTGCGTGGGGGCGGAGTATTCAGAGGAAGAGTCGTTAAAAAACGCTCGTGAAATTTTCCACATTGCGTCCTCTATCACTGGTCGATATTATTCCTGGTATTATTTTGCAATATCTCTTGAAATTTAAAAGTAGACATTTAACATGTGTAACTCATTAATGTTTGGATGATAGAATGAAACGTAAGATAGTTAAGAGACTGGAAGCAGGGCAGTCTCAAGAGGAGATTGCTACAGACTAAATTGTAAAGTGTAACATCGCGTGCAGTTTATGGAAACAGCTTTAAGGATAGAAAGAAACAGAGAAAACAAAAGCCTTAGCAAAGACGTCCGATAATCCCAGCGGCCAATAAAAATCGGTTGTCTATTTCATCGACGCATAACAGGAGTGCAACAGCTTCGCAGGCTCTCGTAACCTCCAAGGGGAGACAGGAAAACCATTTTCAAGAATTACTGTTTCCAAAACATTACATGAGATATATATATTTATAAATACACTCTTACTTGTGTTCCACTCACTTTTCGCACTAGAGCTCGCATTTAGCATGGCTCAGAAAACATCGACTTTTGATCAAACATTATAAGGTATTTTCTCCCTCCTTTCTGCTTGCCTTCGTGGTGTAACAACGGTAGCACACTCGGGGCGTATTCAAGAGGTCTAGGTTCGAGTTCCGGCGAGGGCATTGCTCAGTTTTCATATCTCCTGCATCAAAATAACCTAATTATTCTACAGTGGCGCCCGAACTAAAAGGTTGTGAATGATGATTCGTCACCACCAGGATTTGGCGATTGAGTCCCCTAATTCCCAGGGGATGTGTATAAGGAATATTCTCCCTCCTTTATGCTTGCCTTCGTGGTGTAACGGTAGCACACTCGACATTTATTGGAGCGGTCCCGTCAAGGGCATAGCACATTTTTCACATCTCCTACTTAAAACAACCTAATGACTCTACAGGATCAGTGATCTTTTCTCAAATCAATCCCAATTCAACCTGACCACTGATTCTCGATGTATCGTCGTCTAAAGAGAAACAGACACCCGCTTTCTATCCTTAAATAACACGAAGTGAATAAGTCTAGTATGGACATAGGTTGATATAATACAGTACTATACAATACAATATATATATATATTGTATTGTATAGCATATATATATATATATATATATGCTATTATTCCGGAAATTATAGAAGAAGAATCAGCTTGCAGTCGTCGTGGCTGAGAGTGGAGGCTTACAGATGAAGATAACAAAATATAAACTTGACGAATTTCCAGTCTATATTTCTTCGCATAAAAAACCATCTCCATAGATGTTTATCCAATCATAATGAAATCCGAGACATTTCTATGATTCAATCATAATGAAATGCGTAAATTACTATGTACATTGATTCTTAAAATTAAGACGCAGGCCCTTTAGACAGGGAAGCAAAGCGAGAAGATATTAGTACGGTAGAAGCTAGTAGAAGAATTGACGTAATTACCTGCCAGAGGTATTTGTACCAGAGTAGGTGCGATTTCAGAGACAAGCTATAATTGGTTAATACAAGCTTTGGTTGCCCTTTACAAGCAGCGTTTCCTTACGTAGGAAAATATCAAATTTGGGAGAACAGATGAATTTAGAGGGAAAGCACCAAATTTAGAATGTTAATTTTGAGCCCGCCAATTATTTTTCTTAAAGCAGCTATCGTATTTTGTTATGTCTTACACACACACACATATATATATATATACACACACACATACCATACAGTAGAGGCACATGATTAAGCGTAAGCCTTATTGTCGCAAATAAGTAGTCCTACAACTCTCGCAACTTGACTTCATACTGGAAATGAAGCAGTTTGGGATTATTTAAGTACTTCATTTTCTGTCTAGCTATGCATTCTTAAATAGCTGCATAAATTCCATTTTGGCCTGGCCTAACTTACGAAGATTAACTCTGGCTCTCCGCATGCACTGTAGTACTGCTTCTCTAAAAATTGTATTTAATAGTAAAAAGTAAATTCCCTTGAACTAAGCAAAGTTCTTATGTTCTTTTTTTTTTCCTTACTTCTTTTAACGCTGCCTTCAACCACTTAGCTACTCGTAGCTTGGACTATGTTTTGGACAAACGTACGTTCGTACGACGTACAGACAAAATCAGTGGTTGTTCAAATTGTTGACAGCTTTCGAGTAATCATTCGTATAACTAACAAAGTATCTTGATTCTGATCATTTTATTTGATGAAATAAATAAAAATTTTTAATTCACCAATTTAAGTAAATGGAACTACATAAAGTTTCTTGGGAGGAAAAAAAAAAAAAAAAAAAAAAAAAAAAAGACTTCAGAAACATTCTTGTTTTTGCCTGTGGCGTGCCGTATTACCTTGTTACCTCCCGTCAACTTATATATTTAGATCGTACAGAAATGAATGACATAAATACTGCCACAGAGCGGAATACAATTTATTAACAAAAAACTGATAGTACATCAGTTAAAAATAATCACTGCCTATGTCAATACATTTCTACCATCTGGCTGGGAGGTTCCGAAGGGCTTTGGAAAACCAGTCTGTGAGAGTGTTGGTGCACCACCTATGCATACATTTCGACAAAAGATTCAACATGTTAGCTACTGACTGCATCCTTCATGTTCTCAAGCAAGGCATAGTCCGAGATCTTAGTTCGAGGTCCGAGGTCCACCCACTTTGCACACACATTTGTCATCTCCTAATCACCATGAACAATCGCCTGCAATGTTCCTTGCGCAAGCCTTGTCTATTCCTACATCTTCTTGAACGTTACTCGCCTGTTCGCCATGATGAAATCCGACATGGCTGCCACATTTGCTGCTGTATACGATGTTGCTGGTCGTCCACGCTAACACCTTTGGATGTGGGCTCCACTCCATTGCTGAACTTAAAAAGCCAACGGGATACGGTACGCTTTGATTGTGTTTTGTTCCCGTACACCGACACCATGGAACGATGGATCTCACTACCCTGTATCCCTTCCTTCCATAGGAACCACGCTGTCCAACGCTAACCGTGATAATCACCTTCCATCATTTCTGCCCACGCTCTGAAGGACGACGGCGAAAGGGACGGGTGCTGAATTACACCATTTGGGGCTTGCGGCCAGCTCTGTCTTTGTACTATATTGAGTAGCTCACGGCCCCTTGTTTCTATTTCACCTGTTTTCTCTTCGCAAAGCGAAATTGTTTCGTTGTGAGAGCCTTTGTGTCAATCATTTCTGTACGATCCAAGTACACAGGTAAAGGAAGTAATATTTTAAATCCAAAAATTCGATAGCGAGTTTTTGTTCTTATATAAAATCTAAAAATCTTCTAAAAATTTCCATGTTCCGTATTTAAGCTTTCTGACGTCTTGTAAAGCGTCGATTAGATTTTAGGTAAAAGTGGACCACGTGTGTGCATTGAAAAACCTGCTCCACTACCATTACTGAGTTGTCGTCCAGCTGTCCAACAGAAGAACCTGCTTGCAGCTATCACTTCAGTTTCCTGGTTTAGGTACAGAGAAAAGGATTTTCTTCCATGCTTTTTACAGGAAGGAAACTATCTTCTGCACTGATGTATGTGAGATTTTAAATCAATTTAACATTCCGTACGAAAGTACTGACAGCAGCCTGACAGTTCATAGATTCGTTCAAAAGAAGCCTCAAAGTTGTCCCTCTTTACAGTGAGAATACATATGCATCAATACCTATCGAACATTCTGCCCATTTAAAGAATGTTACGAAGGTTTGGTATTTGTTCTTGATAAAATTAAATGCGACTATCATAAGTGGATTATGTGCGGCGGTTTCAAAATAATATCGATGTTCCTATGACAACTAGGGGCGTTTATTGTTCTTTGTGTGAATGGACAGCAGAGATGGAGAAAATATTGAATAAAGAAAGATTGTCTCAAAAATTGATTCATTAGAAATTGGAATAAGAAATCTCCAAAATGTTCTTGTAGATCCGAATAAGTTCTCCTTCCATCTTTGCATGCCAAGTTAGGCCTTGATGAAGCAATTTGTCAAAGTCTTACCAAAAGGAGCCCAGTGTTTTAAGTATATCTACTTGTTTGAAAAGTTTTTAATTTTATCAACCATCAAACTAACAGAATGTGTCTTTACTGATCTTGACATTAGAAGACTTTTCAAATATGTCAATTTGAGGAGCAGTTGGAAGTTGCGGAAAAAGAGGTCTGGGTGCACTTTAAGGGCTTTGTAACCATGTTTCTGGGCAATAAGAAAGATCTGAACGTTAAATCGATCTTTAAGAATATACTGCAGTAATAATAAAAGTTTAGGCTGATCCGTGAAGGTTCACTTACTAAATACACATTTGGGCTATTTTCGTAAAAATCTGGATACCGTTAGGGAAGAAATGTATGAGAGATTTCATCAGTACATCAAAGAAATGGAAATGAGGTATCAAGGAAAATGGGCTACTACGATGATGGTTGAGTTTATTTTTAAATTTCACATTTTCGCAATTTTTCGATTTTTTATAAATTATGAAATTTGCGATTTACGAAATAACCTGACGTGGTAGGAAAGAATGAGCAGCATTTTCAGATTGAGAGCTAAAAACATACATGGAAATAAAGGTAACGAAAGTTTGAAACATGGCACAACCCAAATTTTGCAGGCTTGTGTTATAATTGATATAGCAGTGTGCGATTTGAGTTGTGCTGATGCTTCTTTCAAATGCTCACTATAAATCCTAAAATATTGCCAAATTTCAAAATAGGAACCATTTATTGAATTTGATAGATGTAATAATATATTCGATAAATTATCAGTAAGTAAACAGAATGAATTTTAGTATATAATCTATAAGAATATACAGGGAATCGAAAACCAAGAAGCAGTTTGAGTAATAAACGTTTACTGTAAGTATATATTAGCTAAAATTGTCAAATTGTCTGCTTTTTTATTTTTATTTCTTTTTAAGTGTAAGCACATTTCTTACAATTCCAGGATTAGACGCTTTTTTTTGGGAAGGAGGAGGAAGAGGTGATATTACTGTTGGAGATTACTGCCTTTATCGCTTCGTATATTGCATTTTTAAAAATTCCATTGTAATAATAACTTAATTTAGGATTTGATTGTTATGTAGTTGAATAATTGTGTAACTGTTACATTATAAAATTCCGTAATTATAAAATAAATCTAACAATATTATAAATTTAAGACATGTGTTTTCAAAAAACATCGCAGGATAACTAATATAGTAGGTCTGCTTGTGCAGAAGAAAAAACTTACTTGCTTTAAATATATTTTAAATGTCATAATTATTACAATTTACATAATAAATTGACATTAGTTTCAATGAAACCCAGGAGGTTCCATGTGCTGCTCTTATTATCATTACGGCTGTTAAATTTATTGAAAAGAACCGTACCATTATTGAACACCCTGAAAGTCTACTAGTATCTTTCGTATTTAATATTTCAGTTCTATCTGTCTGAAAGAACTTTTTGAATTTGTTGGTAAAACAGAGATAAGAGATCTTAGGAATACATCCAACATTAGCTTTCTATCTGAATTAGCATTGAGATAGGTGATGTCCCCTTGAGCAATTTAAATAATCAGACTTCATTTCATTAACTTAAATAATGAATTCTTTTTCTATTTTAGTACCTAACATTGCAGGTTTATTGTCATTTACTTTCTTCATTTTTGGTTTATCTCTTGCCTTACGAGTACCTCATAAATCGTAGTTCCAAATTTTTGTCTTTTTTAAGAAAAAAAAATTTTTTTTTCAAATAAATCTTTTAAAAAGAATCACTCAAAAACTAAAACATTCAACTAAACTAAAACATTCAACGTTTTTCAATAAATTGAAAACCGAAAGACGAGAGCCAAATAAGATTAGCCCTATCTCAATGTAACATTTTTCAAGTGAAAACGGTTTTTGAATTAGCATAAAAAGAAAATTTAAGGTGAAAGGAGGTAAACTCTGTGCTTTTTTTAGTGAATTAGCAAACTTCACCATCTATTTTATTTGCCTTTCGCGTTTAACGTAATCTGTGCAGAAGTAGAAGGCATTTAGCACCTGTCTGCATTAAGAGATTGTCATTAAATATTCCTAGCTGTAACCTTTTAACGACAGCCACTAAATGTTTCGATTAGATTATGAATACCATCCAACCAAATGGAAACATACATTCTGGCTAATTAATACTAAGCTTCTCTATCACTTCGCTATCTGATTTGTAATCCATGAATATATTCCGATTACAATTATCTTAAACCCACAGAATTTCTGCGAAAGAACATGCCGAACTGAATAGTATGTTTTTCGATCTTTTCACTTTGTTCTACATTCGACTCAATTTTGTCGTCAATTAGAATTTTGTCGTCATGAACAAACAGAATGATAAAAGTTAAAATTATAATTGAAAATATAAATATGAAACAAATAAAAAATATTATTTTTTAAATCATGAAATATTTCGTCAGTCATTAAGCAAATACGATAAATCTGAAAATCCACGAAAATATATAATTCTTGTCTCGAATAAAGATAGCAGTTGAAAAAAATCGGTAAAATCAATTACACTTTTTATGCATAATAAGTTTTTCAATTAAATATTTTTTAGCGTAGTGCAAAATAACTCAGAAAATGAATTTGGGTTAAGAACTAAAATAATGAGTGTGCCAAGTTCGGTGTGGTGCCGAAGTTTTTTAATATTAGAATTTTGTAGCTTTTACATATTTAAAATAGCAAAACCTGTTTCTAATTTATTTCTATATTAACTTTCGATCATAGTACACTTTTGACTACTGACTAAAGGTAATTTTTTTGCTGTACTTGCATGCAAAAAGAAAAAAGTGAACTACCACGGTGAAAATTGCTTCTTAATGCTGAAAAGAAGTCGATCATTGTTGTCACTTGCCAAATTTATTATGTTATTTAAGTTTAAAATAATTTCAGAAAAATCTCGGATTGCGAACTTCTCATTTAATGACTGTTTTGTAAGACAAGCAAAAGGTTTTAACGCTTCGGCGGTTGTAAGATAAAGCAATTCTTTTATCTTAAATGCGCGCGATATCTGTTAATCGTAAATTTTTAATGTGAGCTGTGTTCGCTTGCGCTCACTGCGGTGTGTAACTGAATGTGAGCTGAGCTCGTTAATGGCTATCAAAAGATTAATAAATTTTCACTTAATAAACAAGCGGCGGGTTCAGGTCAAGAAAAGTGTATAGGCTTTGACTACGGAGTTGCTATCTGAACCGATGTTACGTCTTTCTTTCGCTGTGGGTAACAGTCTGATTTTCAATGAGCATGCTTCACTCATATAGTTAACTTCCCTAAGAATATATATGCTGTTTACAATACGATTGCAGATAACGCGTGTGTGTGGGAAGGCGCTTAAAGCATTTTCATAAATTTCGTATTCAAGTGTAATGATTTTCTTTTAGCGACTGTACTGCAACAATGACGTTTGTGTAGAAAGAAGTTGAAGTTTGAGAAGAAGGTGGTGTTTATGGTGGGAAAATTTAAAAGGAAATCACAGTGGAGATCGAAAGATGTATTCAAGTGGCGGACGTCGCAAGACAAGAAATCCTATATTTATCATTTGCATTAAAAAAGAAATAGTGGTTAAATGCATCAAAAACAGTCACAAGAATATCAAAACAATGAGCCATGGGTTCTAGAAGATGTAAAAAAGTTGCTTCTCATGTGGATAAAAAAATAACTAGAAGGGGATGTTGTGACTGAAACAATTTTCTGCAGCCAGAAAGGCTTTGTATATCGATTTCGTAATTAGACTTTCAATAACTTCGAAAGAAAGCAAAGAATGTTTCAAGGTGAGTAGGGGATGGTTTGATAACATTAAAAGGAGGAGTGGATAGATTTCGAATGTTAAGTTCCGAAATCTCATGGCTCAAAATTTTTTACTGCTAATAGATAATGCTGTTTTTAATAAAAATATACCAAGGAGGATATCCAGTGCAGAAGAAAATACAGTACTTGATCACCAGCCCATGAAAGAATATCGCACCATCATATGGATACTAATGCAAGTAGGAATATTAAAGACAAGCCCCTGAATTTCATTCAAGAATCTACGAGCAAAAAAAATGCAGGTACTTAAGCATCATTTAAATGACATTTGGAGGTCCAACATCTTTCATTACGTGTATCTCCTTCGTTCCTTGACTGAATCAGTCAAACCTTCCCTCATGCTATAAAGAAAGACTGCTTTGAAAGGAATCTGGCACTCTGCTTGTGAATAGTGCTCCTGATATTCCTTCAGAATTTAAGAATAATTGAAAAGCGAAATTCAAATTAATTAAGGTTCGTCCTCTTAACACTACATCACAACTTCAGCCAAAGGAAGGCTATTTTGAACTTTAAAGAGCTTTAAACTAAAGCACTATGCTAGTGAAACTTCGAGGTGAACGAAGGAACAAACCTTACGGTCAGAGAAACTTGGAAGATTATTTCCGCATTATAAAAAGCCTTAAAAAGAGTGGAATGGCTCATCAAAGTAACTCTAAATTCTACGTGGAGAAATCTTTGGCCTGATTGTGTTCTCGGACATGACTTTAAGCTCATAAACAGGCGTCGTCAGTTGTCGATAAAATTATGACTGTGAAGAATGGAGAATCACAGCTAGGAGCTGATTGCTGACGAAATGATGGAATTTATTCCCGCAACATCAGCAAGAGGTTGATGAGGGAATGTAATTTAAGGAGCAAAGAAAGAGGCACAATAGTCCCTTATTTCAAACAAAATTAATGACATAGGGATCATTTCCCTAGTCTTTTTTGAGACCCGTTATAAAATTACATATTTGAAATTAATTTACGCATTGTAAAATGTCGGAAACACTAAAATTTTGCACAAAACACCAACCCTATAAGGTTGTAGTAGTGCGAGAGATGAATCTGTTTATAGACAATGCAAGATCAAATTTTTGCGAAATCTTAAAGAATAGGCAAAACATACTACCAATTTGATAGATTCGTACAGAAAGGAAAAGATTCCAGTGAGCCAGGAAAAGATTTCCAGATAGAAGTTATTCCCTTAGTTAGCGATGATTTTTTTCGAAGGTAAAATAAAGTCTATTTGATTTTATGTACTTTTACTTTAAATGCTTAATTAAACATTTTTATATGAATACTTTTAAGCTGTGGGATAAATCATCTGTGTTTCTATGGTTTCTTAGAAATTGGAGTTGACATACAATTGCTTTGGATTACAAGCAAGTTTCCAGAACGAATTATGTTTGCATACTAGGAGATCCCTGTATTCTGTTTCCTGTGAATATATCTAGGAACAAAAACATTATGGCTAATTCCTTTGATGAAGCTGTCTAGAAACTGTTCAGCAAGAAATTGCTTATTTCGTATTTTCGTTTCATTACTGAAGTCACTTGACGAGGTACGCTAACAGACGGTTCTGTGACGATCATGACGAAACGTTTTAGGATAATCAAGTACGTAAGCAAAAGATAAGATTTTGAATCTTTTCTTTTGTGCCGTTTTCTAGACGTATGGTACCTTGAAACTATTTATAACACCCCAGAACAAAATATATAAAGCAGTGTGCCCGTTCGCAATATTTGCAGCCACGAACTAGCAAATATCATATATTTGCGAGTTGCAGAGTCGTTATGTGATAACATGCATTTACGGTAAGTAGCATGCATATCGTACGGCATTGTCTATTGCTTGATTTGCGTTTTGCAGAATACGGGCATGTTCAACTGTTCCTAAGTAGTATTTTGAAGTAATAAGTATGTTGTATCATTAGTCGAATGGCTTGTAATCCTCATGTTGTTGTACAAATATTACTAAAAGATGTGACACAGAAGTAGACAGAATACACACGGTTTGCATATCTTCTGAGTACTTCTGAAGCATCTCTTTCAATAGTTGTTTACGCTGTTCATACTGGAGCAACAAAAATCCTTAGCAGCAGTTTCCCGAAAATAGCTCACATTATTTCATTTGGTCACAAAATCTTTTCTTTTCCTAGCACGTTAATGTAATTTCAATATTATGTACCTAAGAAAGGGTTCAGCTAATTTAATAGAAATAGTGTCTTTGATCTAATAATGATAATGAATTTATTGAAAATTATTGCATACTTAAGGCTGCTGCTTCTGTTTTAAAAGTACTTCTGTTCATTAAGTGTTTGCATCGTGTCCTTCATGATGTTCTTCTTCTTCATTGGCTTGGCCATTCAGGGTGAGCCCTTGAATTCTCCAGGCATCTCTGCTTTTGGCAGTTATTTTGCAGTTTTTGATCTTTATAATGTTTAGGTCATTTTCAAGACAATCGATTCATCTCACCAGGGTCTACTCTGAGGTCTGGTTCCCGTAGGCTTTGGAAGAAAGATTTTCTTTCTTGCATGAAGATCGGTGTTGATCTTCATGCATTCTGGTCAGTTTATGAGCCCATTTAAGTCTCTATAGTTTGAAGAATTTTACTACACCAGGTTGTCTAACAGATCATATAAGACTCTTGTAAAGAAGTAATTTAGTTCTTAACTTGAAAGCTGGATTTTTAAATAGCTCTTCAGGCCATGAAAACATATACTTACTACAGAGATTCTTTTGAGTATTTCAGAAGATATCTCATTCTTAGAATTCATCTGTGCTCCTAGATAAAAGAAACTGTAGACTTTAAAAATCCATAGCTGCTAATTTCTAAATGACTAAGTGGTAAGTCAGATTTTAAACAAGACATGCATTTAGTTTTGTTTTCGTTAACAGAAAGGCTAAATAGTTTTGTATTTTTCTCCAATGCCATGAATGCCTGTTTAAGAACAGGAACAGTACAGGCAACAGTACAAATATCATCTGCGCAAGCCAGTAATTGAATAGTCTTATTAAAAATATTTCCTCTAATATTGATCCTAGAATGTCTAATAACATTTTCGAATAAATTTTAAACAGGAGGCCATGCCAGTGCATCCCCCTGTTTCACTCGGTTCTTGACCTCAAGTTGTTGTTGTCCTTCACATTCACCATGCCTAAAACTGTGTGTATTAATCTAATATGAAAGAGAGAGAAAATGAAGACGAGCATTTTTTCAGTAATGAGACAACCGGCGACTCTCATTTCTCTTTAATTAAAGAATGTTTAGCAGGATATGAACATTTAATCACATTAGTTTGGAGAGAGAGACCAAAAATCATCATCCTTTCAATATTTATAGCTTGCCGATTAGAATTTCATTTGAGGAGAATAAGAGTTAGAAGTCTTAATTTTCGTCTTTGAACAGGCCAGATTTGTTAGTGCAAGAAAATAAGTTTTTTGAGTAATTATCTCTGTGCATTACAAACATGTATCAGACAGTTTTTTGGGGAAAAATTATACACTGATAAGCAATGAGCGGAAATCTGAAACAGAATGCCTGAGGGCAAGCTTTTGCGTCATTATTATTATATAAATAGCTTAAAAACAATTCATTTACATTAATTATAGCCAGTGGATTAATTACACTATTATATTATAATGTGTAAGAATACAAGTGTTTTATGGTCAGATATTTTTAATTTATATATTTGTAATGCTAGAAAATGTATGCGAGAGGCGAAACCTGTATTTATAACCCGATGTTCTAACTTAATTGCAAATGAGAACAGGATGAAATATTTCTAAACATTTAATTTTTAGGTAAATAATGAAGCATTAATATGCCTAAGCCGGTAATCATCTGTTTGTATTTCGAAAGGATAATTACACAGATTTATGTTTTATTTATCTTTTAAATTATTCTCTATATTACATTTTATTGCAATAGAGGAGGTTAGGTCATTAAGTCACCTAACATTTACTTTTTGTTGCCTTCTGATTTACTGAAACAGTTGTAATACAATGAGATAAAATTTCTTCTTAATTAAAGTGCGCCTGAAAAAAAAAATAACTAAAAGCGGTTGCGAGAAAAGCAAACAATTTGTAAAACTGTTTCATCACATTCTGGGGCAGTAAACCTTCGTTAATCTTGTTTTCTAATTAAATTAATTTGCGGGTCTTATCTGTAGTCCATGCTTAACGCTAATTAGTGCAGCTTCGATTATTCTAGTTTGTTTAAGAGCTAAATCTCGCTTTTATCTACCTTCATTTCTGAATTTTCCGTGTGTATGATATTAAAAGAAAATAAAAACCTGGAACATGGGACAAAATCGATAGCAACAGCAATATTTTCGCAGCTCGAATCAGCAAAATTTGAATTTAAAGGATTTAAAAAAAAAAAAAAAAAAAAAAAAAAAAAAAAAAAAAAAAACCAGATATTGCTATGTAATATTTTTACATTGCATGGAAAACTGTAATTTCATTTCATTTCACAAAGGAAACTGAAGTTGTGCGAGTTGCTGAGAGGCTAAGTTAGCAAAAGTTACCACACCATAGAGAAAATGGTAATTAATAAATTCATACATTATGCATCACTTTTGTATATTCTTCTACAGCTGCCTGGCGAGTTTTTCATAACTTAAATGTAAGATTTTAATTAGATTGCGTCAAAGTTTTGATTTAATTATATTGCATCAAAGTTTTAATTTAATTAGTTTGCACCATTTCAAAGCTTCATGCTATAAGGTATTTCTCTCACTTTCCTAGCGGGACTTCGTGGTGGTTTGGTTCTGAACGCTGGGCCAGTATTCCAGAGGTCCGTGGTTCGATTCCCGGCGAAGGCGGTTGCTAATTTTTCAATCCCTCTTGCTTTCAATTAACCTAATGATTATATCTTGGTCTCAATATTCAGTTTTTCACATTCCTAAATAAGTTTAAGCAACTGTTAAAAGAAGTAAAATAATTAAGAAAGTTTAAAAAACATTTGAATAAACAAGTAATAAGTAATAGGCTTTGGATTACGAAATAATTACTCAAAATCATTATGCTCTTAACAAATTTAATAATTACAAATTTAACGTAGTAGCAGAAACTGTTGTATCCTAAAAGCCTACTTAATTTGGTTTATTTCTTAAAATGTAAGCCCTGGTTTGGAATAAATTACTCAAGAGCTATTTAATTGCGCAGTGCTTTTAAAACAGTCTGTGTACACTTAGTTATTAATAAGCCTATATACATATAGTTATTCACATGCAAAAGCCTGTACACAATTAAGCCTAAATACAGTTATACGGAAGCCAACATAGAGTTAATTGCTCATTATTTATTGATAGTTATCCCTAATTCGGCGTAACATGTTTGATATTCATTATAAATAAACCATATAAGTTATACTAAGTTTTATTATATTGAAATGGAAGTAAAATGTTTTTACATATTTAATAAATATTCAGTGTGCCCAAATTTCTTGACACTGTGCAGTTATCCATTCCGTTTCACACGTCTGGCAGCATATCACGATCGATCAAAGCCCTTTTATCATCCACGATCATTAATAATACGATTAGGAAGTTCCTGAAGATTATCAGAGAGTGACTCAACTTTTGTTGTATTTTTAACTTTATTATTAAATACCACTTTCTTCATACTTAAGCCATATAAATTTCAATAGCAAAATTACACAATTTTTAACAGCAGCATATATTTAGAATTCCCGATACAGTGTTGAGTGTCGTCGCCATTAATGCTTTTTCAGTCTTCCCATTCTTAGTAAGATGGCTTACACAACGTTTTTTTTTTTTTTTTTTTTTTTTTTTGTCGTAGTAACGAACATTAATTTTTCATGGAATCAGTTTTAAGTCGTATCACTTTTGATGTCAGCATCACTTTTCAAATACAGAGACACCATGACGTCGGTTAACCGAAAAGAAAACATTTCATCACATGTAAAACGACTGGGAGTACACAACGATAACAAATGAAATTGGAACATCAAAGAATATCGGTCTAAAATTCAGAAGACCTAGGAAGTAAATAATTTGAACTTCCAATTATCAGAAGAAGAAGAGCTCACATAGCAGGAAAAATGTGTCCTATTTTGAACGGCCTTAAAATTTGAATTATTTCAGATTTAAAAAAAAAAAAAATTATCTAATTTTCACAGCTTTTATTAGCCCAAAAGGGCCGTTAGTTCCGAACGAGGTGTTAGTCTCGAAACAGCATTTTGCATTGAATCACTATAAACGCGTATCATTTTTCAAATTGTTGTCACCAAATGTAATCCTCCAGGTATAATATATATTACAGCCCTATTTAAAGAAATCAAATAACGAAGAATTTTCATGAATGTATACATGTTCTCGCATTGTGAAAAAAACAACGGTACCTACAGCCATCAACTTTTGAGTAACATAGTCCTCCGCCCAAGCATGGGCATCTGGAAGCCCGAATTTTGAATTTCGAATTTGTTTTTTTATCTCTTTCATATTTCGTAAAACTTTAACGAATTTTTCATTAACAAACTCACGATTCCATAGTAAGCAATGGCAGCACTATACGAAAAAAAAAAGCATTTTTATCTCCCCCACACAAGGTTTTCTAACGAAGTCTAACGATAATGTTCTAAAGATTAAAATAAAGATAATTCTTTTTAAAGATAAAGATAATGTTCTAAAGATTCTAAAGATTCTGTTTTTAAATATTTTGTAATTATGCAGCTGAATCGAATTTTATGTGACGTAAGCGCCAACAACGTGATATTTAACAAATAAAGTTGAAGTGGGTATTTTATGTTAATCTTTTACAAGCTTATCATTGTCTTTTATGGTAGAACATGGTTTCAAAGTATCAGCTGAAATTCTTTTGCCAGTTCCATTAATTTCAATGTCGAAATACTTTGGTGCTCGGTGTTTGACAACAAAAGGCCCAAGATAATCTGGTTACAAAGATGAATAAGTGGCCGCGTTATTATAGACGAAAACATGTGAGCAATTTAAAATGTGTTTTGACACGAATACGGTTGTATTGCCATGAGTAGTCGTTGCAGAAAGTTTCATGTTACGGATAATACTTTGTAGCCTTTGCACAAACTCTGAGTGTGTCACATTAGGGATCGTGGTGACGAATTCCCCGGGTAAACAGAGGTGACTTCGGTAAAGAAGCTCGGCTGAAGAGTGTCTACTCAAGATTTGCTTTGTTGTAAATGACATTTAGAGCTTGCCATTATAATCCTGTGTTGCCGCTCAATCAATCCGTTCAATTGTGGATGGTATTGTGCTATTCTGGATTTTTAAAAACTGAAGTATTTGCTTAAAGATGAGAAGAGTTGACTTTCAAACTGACGTCCTTGACCAGACGTAATACGCTGTGGTATTCCAAAACGAGAAATCAAAGTTGAGATCATTCCCTTTGCAACTGTTTCTGTTGATTGATCCGTCATAGGAAGAGCTTCAACCCATCTTGGAAAGCGATTAATCATCGTTAGTAAGTATCTGAAACCTTGACATGAAAGAAAGGTTCCAACAATATCAATCAATATCAATATATAGGGTAATATCAATGTGAACGTGTTGAAAACGTTCAGGTAGAACTTTGAAGTCCATGAAAGCTGACTTTGTGTGTCTTTGAACCTTAGATCGTTGACATTCCATGCATTCTCTACACCAGTGGTGCGCAAACCTTTTTCGACTGCGACTCCTTTTGTAGAGAGAAAATTTTTGGCGAACCCTAGAGATGAATGTTCACAAATACGATGTATATTTCGCGCATTTCTTTCGTTTCATCGAATAAAAACATCATCATATCTGACTCATATTAATTTTATTTTATTTGGAATTTTAAGAAAATTCCTTTTTTGTATAACACAAAAATCAGTAAACTGCCCTTTAATGAGATGTATTGTGGCTGCAAGTTTCTAATTATCTCATCAATGTTTGGATGTATGTTGCTAATTGCAATTCACATATCATCTTCAGGGTTTAAACGCGAGCGGTATTTAGTTTTTATTGAAACTAGTTTGCTAAATCCAGCTTCACATAAATACGTTGATGCAAATTGTATTAACACTCTGATGGCATTCTTGCATAAAACGGGATATTATTTTTCCACGGATAGCCAAACGTTTTGGCAAGGCTGAGTCTTAAACTGATTTCGAAGAGTATAAGCACTAATTAGATCTATCAATTGCTCTTTCTCACTAATTTGAAGAGTTGAACTGCATATGTCAAAGGAAAATGGATCACGAATCCAACCAAGATCGTTTTCAGGAAAATTCTCGAATCTTCTTGAAACATTTTCCTCTAACTTTTCAAAGTGATTGGAAATGAAGTTTTTAAATGTAAATATATTATATTATTTTCCTTGATAAAATCGTTAAAGCAAGGGAACATGTCGGTGTTGTTTTTATTTAGTTCAGTTTGCCAGAGAGTAAGCTTATTCTTAAAAGCTTGAATTTTACTGGCTGAAGTTATGATAGTTGAATTCTCACCCTGCAAGCTCAAATTTAAGTTGTTATGTTTTTCGAAAATATCAACTAAATAGCTCAGCTTCCCTAGCCAAACTTCATTGATATAATAACTTGCCAATCTATGTTTCTTTTCGATTAAAAATATGTACACTTCATTTCTCAAATCAAATATCCGTAGTATTTTCCCACGTGAAAGCCATCTGACTTCGGTGTGTAACGTTGAGCCCATCTCATTGCAAAGTATTGAAAAGAGACGGCTCTTGTGGCTGTTGCATTTAATGTAGTTAACTGAACTAACAGCGTCTTGTAATATGTTGTGCAACTCTTCATCCATATTTTTTGCAACAAGAGCTTGCCGATGAATCATACAGTGCTTAAATACCATACGAGGCGAAACCTTCTGAATTAAGATTATTATTGGAACCTGTTAATATTGCAGCACCATCAGTAAAAACCGCAACACAGTTTGCCCAGGTAAGGGACTTTGTTTCAAAATATTCATTTATTACTTCGAATATTTTTTCTCCAGTTGTTTTTAATTCCAAACTTTTGCAACATAAAAATGTTTCTGTTATATCTTCATTAAAAGTAAACCTAACCTAACATTTTAGTAATATCGGTAGTCTCGTCCAGTTGTAAAGCAAATACAGATGAATTTTGTATGCGTTTTATGACTTCTGACTCGATATTTCGTGACATTTCGAAAATCCGCCGAGACACGGTATTTCTTGATAACACGGTATCTCTTGTTATTGTTTTTTGTTCATTTCCATATTTATCGCCATGCATAATTGATGTCACCTTAGTTGATGCAGGAAGGATAAGGGATTCTCCAATTGTATGGGGCTTCATTGTTTTTCCTATTAGATAAAAAACTTCTAAAGAAGCTCGTAATGCTTTCTGAGGTATTGTTGTAAATTTCTTTAAATGTGCACTTTGAATTTTCAGATTTTCAGCTCGTCTTTGAAAAAAACCAGCATGTTTATTTTGAAGTTCTTTATGTTTAGTTTCCAGGTGCCTTTTTAATCTAGCTGGTTTCATGCTCTCATTTGCTAATTTTTCGTTGCAAATGACACATATCGGGCGTTCTTCATCATCAACAACACAAAATGTAAAACCATTAATAAATTCCTCATTGTATTTTTTTTTTCTTTTTAGATCGGGCGTTTATTTCAGTATTTTGCGACTCCTCATCAGTATTTGTTCGTTTGTTAGCTGAAGATGTACCTGGTGTACGTATTACCCATTTATCCATTATGAAGATAGGGGTTAAATTATTTAAACTAAAACAAATAATTTATAAAATTTTCTCCTTTTTTTCGAGAAATTCAATAAAATTAACAGAGATCTTTCTCTTATGATAGTACATACCCGATAACAAAGAGTAGCAAAGCCCGATAAAAATATAAAAAATCATAATTACACAACATCACACGATAAAACTCGAGGATAAACTAAAACAATTGCAGGCCAACTGCTACATGCTACAACTTCATGCGAACACATCACGTGTTCACTCTGACTATCAGATACACCGCGTACCTCGCCATCTGATTGGCTGATCAGAGAAGCGAATTTTTCCCCGTCCCTGCGGTTAACGTCTAGTCAAATAGGCGCTTTTCAGTAAAACTGGAGAATTACCGCGAAGAGGGCCCTATCCACCGGAGTGAAAAACTTGCGTCTTCACACTTTACATACATTACGCATTGCGGTCAAAGAAAGAGCGGACAGCATGAAATTGCAATTAAACAGTGAGTGACGGCGCTTCACTCTTTATATGTACACTGTATGCAGCATGCAGGCATAATGCATTTCATAAAAATTTGGCGACCCCCAAAATACTTCTGGCGACCCCTAGTTTGCGCACCACTGCTCTACACCATAACTGACAATCTTTATCGTTATTTGGTCATATGAATCTTTTCGTGATTAATTTTCTTGTGCTTCTAATTCCTATATAAGATAGGGTATGAATAGAAGAAAATATCTGTCGGCGAAAGGCTGAAGGGATGTATGGGCGGCTACTGTTGGTGGAGACATCACAATAAATCGATTTGTAGGTGCCTGAATGGGAATTTGAGTCATTCTCAGCCTTGGGTTGTTTTTTAAAATTGTTAACCCTTCATCATCATGAAATTCTGCAATAGTTGCGTAATCAACTGGAAATGGTATTAATTCTGGAAAAGCATCTGCAACAACGTTTACTTCTCCCTTGACGAAGCGAATATTCGTTGAAAATTGAGCAATATAACTCAATTGTCTTGCTTGTCTGGGAGAGGCTTTGTCTAAATTTTGTTGAAAAGCGAAAGTGATAGGTTTGTGGTCCGCACAAATGTTGAAAGATCTTTCCTCTAATATTTACCTAAAAGGCTTTATTGCAGTGTAGATGTACAAGAGGTCTCGATCATATGCGCTGTACTTTCTCTGTGTGCCAGTTAAGGAGCGTGAGAAGAAACTTAATGGACGCATCTCTCCCAGATCAATTTGATGAAGGACGGCCCTGATAACATCACATGTGAGAGATATAGTAGAGTCAGTTGAGGGATGAACCAGTATAGTAGCGAGACAAAACCCATTTTTGAAGTTTCTTAATGCATTTCCAGAATCTTCGGTCCATATTAGCGGTATTTTACTATTTTTGCATCTTCCACTGAGCAGTGAGGTTAGAAGTTGTTGAAGCTTCGCACACTTTAGCATGAAGCGATGGTAAAAATTGATCATTCCTAAAAACCTGCGCAAGCTGGTGGATAATGCGGGTTTGGGTATGTTTTGTATGGCATCAACTTTCGTCGGAAGAGGTCTTATTCCTTCAGTTGGGATTTCATACCCCAAATAATAAAGTTTAGAAGTGCCAAAAATACCTTTAGCAGCATTGATGCAGAATCTCTAGGAGCCATCAACAAGCGGCAAAGCTGTAGCAGGTTTAGCGTAACCCAGGGTGCACGACGAGGAGGTCTGCCATACTACACTCACTTTGATGGAGAACTGAAAGCCATTCATGTGGCTCTCCAATAATTATCATTGAGACAGAGCTCGTTCAGGAGGGCTGTTGTACTGTCTGATTCGACTTCAGCAATACAGACCATCTCCTCTTACCAAGACTGTAAGGTCATATACGTTCAACTGTGTCAGGAAGTCATAAAAAAAATTTCCCACAAGATATCTTTTCAATGGGTACCGTCACACTGCGGTATTTATGGGAATGAGATGGCTGATATGCTTGCGAAAAAGGGAGGCTACGGTTTTCCAGAAGCCAAAAACGAGTGCAAGCCTCAATTCTATTAAGCATAACAAACCCAGATTTTGTTCCTGACCACCCGCGAACAGTTGTGGTTGCATCTTTTAGACTATTGACGGGACATGACTGTCTGCAGAATCATTTATTTCGCATTCGACTAGCTGATTCGCCGTTGTGTGTTTCATGTAATAGTGGATGGCCAATGAACATTTGGAGACAAGTGTGAAGCACTGACAGATTTCTTTTGTAGATTTCAGCGCTATTGGCAAGCAAGGAGTTTAATGGCCTAATGGCCAATGTAACTGCATTTGACAAATAAACATTGATGCAGAAACCATAATCGTTTAGCCTTTGGACAACTGTGTGTAAGTGCTTACGGTGTGATTCTTCGTCTGGTAAAGCGATTAGTATGTCATTCAAATAGCAGAATGTAAAGTCTAATCCTGATAATACCATATTCATGAATTGCTGAAATGTCTGTGCCGCGTTGTGTAAACCAAATGTCGTGAACGAGAATTCAAACAGCCCAGAAGGAGTTCTAATGGTCGTTTCGGGGATGTCGCTTTCATGCACTGGAATTTGCTGATAAGCTCTAATTAAGTCAATGGATGAAAAATCTTCTTTCCGCGTAGAATATAGCCATAGTCGGTGAGGAACGGTAGAGGATATCAATCAGGAGTGGTGATATTATTAAGAGCCTTGTAATCTCCATATGGCCTCCAATCACCTGATGTCTTTAGGGTGAGATGTAGAGGACTGGCCCAACAACTTTTCGAAGGCCTGCAAAGAACCTTGTTGCAATATAAACTCAAATTTGTCTTTCGCTGCTTTTAATTTTTTGGCTGAGAGTCTTCTGACCCTAGTCGTAACAGGAGCCCCCTTAGTTTCAATCAAATGTTCAATACTGTGACTTTTGATTTTATTATTGACGAGTGTTGGCCGCAAAAGATCTGGAAATTGTTTGAGGATTACTTCGTACTGATTCTGTACTGCATGAACCACTGGTGGAACGACGCGCCATAGGAGGGGTCACCAATAGAGGACAATGAAGTGGTGCCATCAATTAATTTAAGATTTTTGTTGTCAAGCAAAAGGTGGAAGTGAGACAAAAAGTCAATATCTATTGTTAATTTATTAACATTAGCTATCACAAAAGGCCAATCAAATGCTCTTCTCAGTCCTAAATCCAATTTTAGCAGTTTTTGCTCATAAGTCTTAAGTTTGGTTCCATTTGCAGAGAAAGGTTCCAGCTTTTCCAACAGCTCATTTTTCTTTCGGTAATGATGGAATCACGGAAATTTCGGCGCCAGTTTTGATTAAAAATTGGGTAGCGCTGTCCTTGTCACGAATAAAAAGACGATATATCTAGACATACGAGTCAGGGATTTAGTTTTCTTGAGGGTGAACGTTGGTTTTGTTAGGCCAATCGCAAGGATTATTGCATTTGAAAGCTTTATCCCCAAACCTTGAGTGATAATAACATAAACTTTCATTTCCGCTACAACGCCTATTAATAGAATTTCTAGAGCGAGATTTGTGCTGTTGATATCTAGAATAATGTTTTATTAAGTTCGCTAACTTGTAGGGATAACTCTGAAATCTGCTCTTGTAGTTTAACTAAAAAACATTTTCATCTCTAGAGAAAGCTACAGCGGCATTCTTATGCGACGTGGATTTTATTTCCCACATTTTATCGGCCATTGGCGCCAATTTGAGTAAATCATCGCCGCTGATGGATAAAATGCTCGAGATTGCCGTGGGTAATTTTTGAAGCCAGAGAGTTTTAAGAAAAGCTTCATCTACCTTATCTGAAGATAAATTTTTCATTTCACATGACAACTGTGAAGGTTTTTTATTACCCAGTTCCACCTTAGTTAGTAATTTTTGGGTCTTTTGCTTTTCGGTTTCGGCGATGGAAATTGGTCTATCTTTTAATAGCCACGTACTTGTCATCCCTTGGGGGATGGATCAGAATGTCCGACACATGTCATAATATTTCAGCGTCAGTGGAACTCACAACATAATCCCATTTCGTTTGGTCTGTCGTAATTGCAGCATTTCGAAATTGAGCTACCAACTGGAGAAACCATATATTTGGGTCCGGTTTCCAAAATGCTGGGACTTTAATACTAACTCTAGCGATCGATATTGAAGTGTCGCTTTTGTATTCGCCTTCGTTTTCAATTTTTGATTCTTGAATAACGCGTCCAGTAGTTACTAATGAAGTGGGTATTTTATGTTAATCTTTCACCCGCAATAAACCTTCAACTCTTTAAATGAATAAAATTAGATGACACTATGACTTGAGAAAAAGAACACAAATCATTTATTTTTATTAAATCAAATCAAAGCATCTACCAGTTGTCGCTGGGCAACAATCCTATGTTGCTATCTTGCGAAAATTAAAACGTACATAATTTAAAGATAAGAAGATGAAGAGGAAACACAGAGGACGCTTAAAAGTAAACGCATAAAACGTTAATAATAAAGAGACGGAAAACGTTTTGTAAAGCCACCTTAGTAAGAAAACTGAACAATTATATAATGAACTGATTAACGCTGCATCCGGAATTCTAAACGTATACTTTTATACTGCTTTTAAGTTTTTTGTAATTTTGCTGTTAAACTGCACATGGCATAAGTGCGAAGAAAATGATGTAAATCTGAAACCATTCATTTTTTTTTTATTTTGCTTTTATTAACTTTTTTCACTTTATTTATAAAGCAGAATTTTCTTCTCACTTACACCACATAAAATTCAACAGCAAAACTATAAATTATGATAAAACAGCATATCGTTAGCACTACCGACGAGTGTTAAATGTTGCCATACATTTTTTATGTTAATGCTTTAAAAATAATACATGGCGATAATATTTGGTGGCAAAATCTGATAAATGATACAGAAAAAATGTGGTGTTTGAAACTAATAGCATTTCTGGTACTAAAAAATTTGATTTTCATCAATAAAAATTGACCTAGACATTTAATTAAAAAATTTGAGATATTTGACGTGATTTTCCCATTTAGGAGTTGGTTGATAAATGAGTTAAAATAGTTCGAAATTATTTTTCCGCCATAAATGCCATTCAATGATATTTTTTCAAAATTTACTGGTGTGTAAAATGGTACGCTGGAAGAATTTTAAGCACCATATTAAAAAAAATATCACATATTTTTTGTAAGATCTGTCTTTGTTATTCAACATAAACTAAATTAGATCCTACAATGCACCTGGCGAATTAACGCACAGGCATGAATAAATTACCAGCACAGAAGAAGGGTGAAAATAACTATTTATTTAATTAAAATTACTTAACAGAAGGTCACGATCTTTGTGCTTTACAATAGCACCGTCAACTTGCGGTGAAACTGAAACGTAGAATATTATTCAAGTCAAAAATATAAATAAAGTAGTGCTGGATTAGCACCTTAAGTTACGCCTAACGGGTTGACTCAACAAAATCCTAACAGGTGTGACGATGTGCCGAAATGGTCAACATGCTTACTAGCGTAACAGCGAGATAGCAACGAAACGGGCGCTGGCTAGCGAAAACACTATCTGAATTAAACTCACAGATTCACCCGTTTAAATACTCACTTTACTTTAGAATTACATCCTGGCGAGAAAATATGAGGAGAAGTTGAGGAGTTCAGAAAAGGTATCAAACTTAAAATAAATGTGCTATGCAAAATAAGGGAAACCCTACAATTTTCACCCTACGAGACAATAGAACTGTACGAGAATATATTACTTTATGAGAATATAATAGAAATATTTTTATTTTACGAATTGGCTACTGTGAATGCTGAACCTTCCAATGCTTTCTAGAACAATAATTTTGTGAGATTATGCGAGTAAGATCTCTTTTTGGGAAAAGGTTTATTAGTCACTATTTTTCTCGACAGTCTGCATAGAAATATCTGCCACTTATTGTATTAATATCAGAAACCGTTTTTCTAAATGCAAACATTTAGCTCTTCAGTGTGCGTACGGCCTCTAAATATGACATTCAAGTTTAAAATGAAATATTTTAGTCATTCTCTATCGTACGAGATTGATACTGTATGTATTTTTTTATGATGAATTTAAAGTTTTCCTCAATATAGGTAGAGGAATTGGGAATCTTGTAAAAATTTAAATTTCGCCTTTTCTACATTTTTTTAATTGAAAAGTAGTCAAACATGGATATTTTTATCATTTAAAACATTTCTGTATCTAAAAGTATTTGTCTATGACCAATAGTTGTGAAAATAAAAGCTGGTAAGGATATTTGTGGACCTGATGTAAATGTCATGGTCATTGCGATTGATCGGTTATTAATATTTTTTTAGAAGAAAATTTTTTTAATTTGTTGGAATCAGTTGATTGCTTATCGTAGATGAAGGCATCTGCCTTTTCAAATATTATTTTAACGATCATTAGGACATGCTTAGGTGCTACTTTGCTTTGGTACTACAATAAATATCTCGGCAATAAGAAAGCAGTGTGTTAATTTTTTAATAAAAATTGAAGTATACAACTATAAAGTAAAAGAAAAATACTTACATTTTTAACATTTAACCTGTCGTATATTGATCAATACCACAAAAAAAAAAAAAAAAAAAAAAAAAAAAAAAAAAAATCGGAATCATAATTTAGATATCAATGACAAAAATTTGAAAAATGTAATATAATTTAAAAGATGAAATCTAAGGAAAAAATTTGTAAAAAAATTTGAAAAATGTAATCTAAGGAATTCGAAGAGATGAATAATAAAATTTTAAAATGGCGCGGTAATGCACAAATATTCTGTAACCAATCAGAGAGCTGATTACACCACGAACAGAATTAAAATTATTTAAATAATCATAAATAATAAAATCATTTAAAAAAATGAAAAATTAAATTGCATTTTAATATTTAACAGCCATAAATAAGGTTTAAAACATTAGATTAAATTTACAGATATTAAAACCAATTACTTTTAAAGTAATGTGACGTCATTCATTACATCATCCACAACATAAAATTCCATAAAATATCATAAATAATAAAATTTTTATTTCAAATAAAAATGCAAAATTAAATTGATTTTTAATATTTAGAAGCCATAAATAATATTTTAAACTCGGAATTCATGCATAATAAAACGCATTATTTTTAAAAAATAAAATGACAACAAAGTATCGGTTACCATAAATAACTTGTCTAGCAATGGGTTTACCATAAGTCGTATCGCTTGTCCCCCCCCCCCCAAAAAAAAACAAAAATCGCCAAAATCCGTGCAACCGTCTACCAAAGTAGCACCCATGCTTATATTGAAGAAAGGAAAATATTACTATTTACTTTCAACAAAAGACTACGATTTATTAGAAAAACTAAGCAAAGCAAAGGAAAGACCTCTGTCAAATAACCAGTTGCTAGGTTACTTGGATATGGCAAAGAACACTAGGGATACCTTCCTAAGAGGAGGGATGAATTCCTGGACAGTTTTCTAAGGTAAAACTGGCTTGTAGTCACTTTACATATAGCGAAAACAATAAAAACCAACTATGTCCGTTTGCCCGAGATCAAACCCGTGACGAACTGCTAGTACTGAGTGTTTTTAACATGGCGATGCGCGCTGTCCGATAGAACTCTGTTTTTATGGAAAAAGTGCAGAATAAGCCGCCATGACAGAGGAAGAGATAAACCGACGAAAAAGACAATATGTGTGCGTTGGAAAGACAAAGGAACTTTGTTCATATTTTTTTTTTTTTTTTTTTTTTTTTTTTTTTTTTTTTGCCGTGACAGTTTTCTTGTAAATACTCTTGTTCCTGTAGTCCATTTTCATGGTGTGTAGAAATCTGTTAATGTCATCATTAAATATTCAAGGTATCTATCTGCTGGATTAGTTTACATTATTAGCCCCTAGATGCTAAATTCTTTAGCCATTTATGAAATAAGTATTTGCCTGTATACATGTAAATAATTTTAGTAAAATTTTATTTAAATTGTAGTATCTCTTGTATAAGTAATATGAAAAATCTCAGGAAGCGAAGCATTGCCGGAAAAATAGAGGTATAGGGATAAATCCATTTAAAATTAAGGTAAATAATTATCTCGCCGATTTGACGAGATAACGCCTAGCCGGCTTGGCGAGAAAATTCGCCGAAGTTGGCCATTTTTTGGCGACATTTCGGCCCGATCCTCGTGTAAATGTAATTGTATCCGGCCTTATGTAATTTTAATTCTGTGTGCCTTTCAGCAATTTAGAGAGACCGAAGCTACTGGAAGTTTCTTTAGCGCATGAGATTAGATTGGATTGGATTATTTAATTGTGGCAAAGCACACGAGGGCTATCTGCCTAAAGGAAGGAATGTCTTTGTGGAGGACGTTCTAAGGAAAACTGGCTCCTATACAGGTTACACATGGGGAAAACCACGAAGACGCCCATGCAACCAACCCGTTCGCGGGTTTTGTACCTCGGACCGAACTACCAGTGTTCAGCGTTTTTACCGCTCGGCCGCTGGTGGGCCATCTTTAGCAGCTAGGAGGAAACTATGCAAGATCGGAGAAGGCATCAGTTTTCAGTTTAACTCAACGTAATGAGAGATCACCGTGCGAACTTTCGCTTTTTGATTCGCTTCATTTTGCCTTGTGTTCAAATTTCATAGTAGTTTAAAGTGGTAACTACTGTTTGTGCTGTATGAATACTTTTGGGAAAAGTTCCAGGACTGTAAAGTGTTTCTTTTGCTAAATAAATTTTATCAAGCTATCATCTGGTCTGAATCCATTGCGAACTGTAAAAATTCTGTTACATGTTACTTCAGAACATGTAACATTGTTACTTCAGAACAACTGTAAGAATTGGTAGTGTTGAAAAACTCATTGTTCATGTTAAAAATGAAATCAAAATAGCAACAAAAAAGAAGACCTGATTGTTTATAATTTTATGGAGAAGAATTTTTAATTTCATGAGATTTATATTGCAGTAGGCCATGGAGGGCATAACATGACGATGAAATAGATTAAGACAAAGTATAAGAATATTACAGTCGATGTAATAATCATTTTATCAAATATTTGTTAAACCTGTCAAAAAAGCAGAGAATCCGTAAAAGAAGAAGACCGTTCCAAGAAGAGATCTCGCTGTTAAATCATTTAAAAGCAGTGAGTTAAATTCGTTGATCTCACTCACAAGCGGACGAAGATTTTAAGTTGATAATGGTTTATTAAGACCATTATAACGAAATATTTATTTTAATGGAAATTTATTGGTTTAAAAGCATTAAAGAATGAACTAGTGAAGCTGCTTATCTTCTGCTGGATGTTTTCACAATATTTAGAACACTTTGCATCTTTCTAAACGACAGTGATTGAACATTTGCTACTAATATTGCTGAAGGAGTTTACAGAATGTAGCACGAACTCAAAATTTTTTATGGAAAGCCAAGACATAGTTAATGATAAGCCTAAGTTGAAAGAGCAAACCAGGATATTGAAAAAATGGTACCCACTTGGCTTTAAACAAATAATACAATAAAGTAAGCAAAAGGAGTAAAATGTATTAAGTTTATGAATAATAGGAATGAAAATTATGAAAATCACTCTGGATTACATCGCAGTTCATACGAAGCTATATTTGGCTATAAAGCTAAAGTAGGTTCAAGAACTTACTCGTCAGTCGATACGTTTTCAGGAATTACAAGTGAAGACAATCTTAGTTTCAGGGATTACAATTGAAGACAACTGAAGTCAATCTAATTACGATGTCCAATTTCAGACAGTAATCTCAACCGAGGATGAGGATATAAGTTCAATGAATGATGACAATATGGAAGTGGAACTAAAGATTCGAGTGAAGACTTGGTGGGTAATAACTACTGCAGGTCCAAAAAGAAAAAAAAAAAAAAAAAAAAAAAAACAGAAATAAAGGTGCTGGGCAAATTAGAAAGGGAACAACATAATTCTGAAATAAAGAAGATCGATGACAGGAAAAGAAATGTAAAATGTTTCATTGATGTTTAAATGTAAGATTGTGAAGAAAACAATGAAGACAATTATAGCTCTTATAATTTATGACAAGAATTATAGCTCTTATAATTTATGAGGAAAACGAAAACTTATATCAACTAAGTACAAAACATGGCATTTTAAACCAACTGAGGAATAGTTCTGCTGTGTGCAAATAAAGTTGAATTTCAGCCAATGAAGTGAAGTAAGTCTAAGGAAATGTTCCCGTAAGAATTTAACTTTGGTGCTCAAGGAACTCGATATTGCAATTGTACAAGCAATCGTAATTGAAATTACTGCAAATGTAAACTGTCAAAAACTTTTGTAACTCCAAATGCCACAGAAGTTCTTCTTTCCAAAATAAATAATTTGTTAAATTTGTTAAAAAATAATTGTATTTGCCATGTAATGCGTTTGCAATTTGTTTTTTTGTTAGAAATGTAATCAATAATATTGCAGTTGTAATGTAAACTGTTTGCAATTTTTTGTCATTTTAAGTTGCTTGCTGTAATGTAATTTGTCTGATCTAATAAATAATGTGTGCATCTTATAAATAACAGTAATCATTGTAATAAAATATTTTTCTACATTGACCAAATTTCATTGCCATAAAAATGTTGAGATATGTAATTTCATTCATTTCATATTTTAGAACATTAAAATTTCTTCAAATAAATTTTATTCTATAACTTAAAGAGTTTTAGGTTTTAATCTGTTATGTTCAATTAATCGCATATATGTCATTGGTAATTATTAATATTTGCCAGTAAATGTAATTATTAGACATTATTTATCACAATCATAAAAAATTGTGACTGTTGTAAATGATGATAGGATATTTTCTTTAACCTTAACATATATGCCTTGAAACTTTAAGTGTGTTATAAAGTATTATGTTTTGGAGAATCATCCAACGTGACTAAACTCGTGGTAGACATTAAGCGACTTGTCGTTAAGTAATAACTGAAACTTGGGAAGGGTATAAAAGACTCTTTATTTAAAACTATATAAGGTGAACAGAAGGTACTCCTGGTGCTTACATATCCGCCAGCATTTATGGCCAGAAACTTAAAAGCAGTAGTCAAATGTAAAGTTTTAATAAACTAACAGCCAAAGGCTACACAGAGCACTTTAATTCGAAGTTGGCTCATAACTTCACTGGCATGGAATTCAGCTATCGGCAATTATAATTCAAGACCGAAGACAAGAACTGTTATCTATAATAGCAATCTAGTAACGTGGCTTCAAGAGGCTGAATGCACTCTGTATTACAGTCTAAAAAAAAAGACTTTAAATATACTATAACTAAATTTGCATTCTGGCAGGAAAACGAAAAGGAACAAGTACCGATCCACAAATAAAATAACTGGTTAATAAAGTTAAGGGAACCTCGTAATGTTCACATTCGAAATTAAGGTTCTGATATATCAGAAGCAGGTTTGCATCATTGGCAAGACTAAATCGAAATGTAATTGGAGATAATACAGTCAATAAGAAGTAGGCAGTATTATTTTCTAAATTTTTACAAAACCTCTGAAACAGGAACTTAATCTTTGGCAATTTAGAAAAAGCCACTGGTATTTTGAATGACCACTAATACTGAATTTTCATTTCAAGTAACTTTCTTTCAACCGACAGCGAGGCAGCCGGTCCACTGGATAGTTAGCATATCGGCCAGGTAGCCCCGCTGACGGAAATAACGTTCTAGGGTTTATATTTATTTTAACTAACATTTATTTTAAGCTATCTTTCCTGTCAAGCCTTTACTTTCCCATAGAATTGCCAATGCTAAAGTATGTAAATTGTAGTAGAGCGCGCAGTATATTCAAATTTAGCAGAAGTAAGTTGAGTTTAAATAGAAGGAAAACGAGATTGTAGGTGTGCTTCTTCAATCGCGAACTTGAAGGTTGCTAGGTAGAAATTTAAGAACCGCACGTTTCGGCCTGTGTGCTTATCTCGGCAGTTTTTGCTGAATCTTTCAACTGCTTAATTAGTAAGCTCGCTGAATCTCAGCGGTATTTTAGAACGTGGCTAGGTTAGTTTAAGAACTCAGAGCCTCGTGGATAGTGATCTCCCTATTTTATTCATCCAGTCATTATTGTTCAGTTTTACGTTCTGTTTCAGTTAAACCGCCGGGTCGGCGTAGTTTGTGAGCGTCAAGTGGACGCAGCTGTTATTTTTAAAGTTGAATAAAAAGGGCTTTAAACCCTTCTTACGTGTCTGTGTAAATTTACACTTAGTAGCAGTCACTACCACAGTTGCTGACAAGTTGGGGCCCCACGATACTGCAACGTGATCAAAATAACACACTTATATATATATATTGCGCTCAAGACGACTGCTGGGGGCAGTGCAAACAAATGCTGGACGAAGTCGATAGTGCAGTGATGGAAGAAGGGTGCATTGCGGGTGAGAAGAACAATTTCAGTTACATACTTACAGAGTTATGGATAGGTGGTTAGAAAAGACATCCACAACATGAACAATAAATGAGTACAGAGCAATATAAAGCCATTAACAAAGTGACTAATAAAACAGTAAAAATAATATCTAAAATAGGGCTAAATATTAAATAGCAATACTAAAAGTAATAAGAAGTAAAATACTAAAAAGTGAAATAATACATAAAATAAAAAAGGCAAAAGAGTGAAAACAATACATAAAATAAGGCAAAATACACAATTCAAGGTTCATAATTCATGGTTTACAGTTCAAGGAGATAAATATATACAGGGAATAAGAAAAGCCCAATAAGCTAACTTCAGATCAAATTAGTTCATTACAGGTACAGAGCATACAGGAGCTGTGCTGGTGACGAGGATGGTAGCTGAGAATTACTCCAGCCTGTCTGAGATTTTGCGTGCAATATTTGTGCAATCGCATATGCGTTCCAATGCATTGCGATTTTTCGAAGTAGCTTCGACCCATGCATGAATGTGGTTTGCTACTGGTTGCCTAAGATGATATTTGTCGGTCTCTCTGCAAGCGAACAGATAGTGGTCCGGATCTCCTACCATCCCGCATGAGCAATGCTCGTTTTCGCGTCGTCTGAAGCGATGCAGGTAAGTCATGAAGGTACCATGTCCTGTTAGATATGAGTGAAGTGAGACGAGCCACTTTGTTGAAGCCGGCAGACTTTTGGAAAAAATTTGTAAACTCTTCTGCCAGTGGTCTCTGTCTCCCACAGATGTTGCCAACGTTTGAGTAATTCTTTCTCGAGCTCAGCTTTTAAGAACGAACCCGGGAGAGGCACGTAAAGTGTGCGAACGTGAGGGTCAGTTGCTGCTCTTTTGGTTATTGCATCTGCAATGTCATTAACCAGTATTCCGGTGTGGACAGGTACCCACTGGAGTTCAGGCCTATAGTATTTAGGTGTTCTTAGTAAGAGTTTTTGTATGGTCCTGACGAGTGGAATTTTACTACATGTGCCTTGGATTGCCTAGAGGCTGAGTCTGAATATATACTTGAATAGTTATTTTCCAGTGTGTAGACAAGTGCTGCTTTTAATGCAATCAGTTCAGCCTGAAAAACTGAGTTGTGGTGCTTAAGCTTTCTTTCCCAGGTCTTTAAGATCTGGTTCCCATGTAGAACACAGTATCCGCTACCGCTGCCACATGCTCCTTTGGAACCATCGGTGTAGATTGCAGTGGCTTTGAACCACGTTGGTGACCTGCAGTTAATCGAGATGTTGAATTCGGCCGGGTAGAAAGGTGGCTCGGGAATGCTTTGCTCATAGTCAGTATAAACATAAGTTCTGTCTCATAAACTTATTGTCTCTTTGAGTTGGAGCACTCGCACTATTGCACTCTCGCGCTGAGCTAAGAGATGCAGAGGCGGTAGTCCTGAAATCACGTTTAGAGCATTAGTGGGCGAGGTTTTATATCCTCTGGTAATGCTTAGGAGGAATGGTCTTTGTGCTGAGCGTAGCAGATTCTCCATTTTAGTAGTGATCATTATGCCCCACATGTAGGCCCCATACAGTGCAATACGTTCAGCAAACTACAGAGTACCACGTCTTAAGCATCCTCGAAGAAACTCCCCATGTTGGTGCTGCTGTTCTGAGCATGGAATGAAATATCCTGTGAAGTCGGGCCTTGACCTCCTTTAAATGTGGCATCCAAGTGAATGTGTCATCAATTATAACTCCAAGGTAGCTCAAGTTTCTTACTATTTTAATATTTTCCCCATGAAGGTTGACGCACGGGGTTCTTCGATGGCGCTTACCTGGGAAATAAGCATGCCTTGGGTTTTTGAGTTGGCAATAAGTAACTTATGGTCATTGGCCCATTTAACCATCTTGTCCATTGTTTGTTGCACCCTAGTCTCATATGCGTTGCGGCTGTGCCCTTTGGTTACCAGCAAAAAGTCATCGGCATAAGCCAGTATTTCCGTGTGAGGATCTGTGTTAAAGAGAGTCAGCGCTGTGTCGGCTACAAGATTCCAGAGCAGTGGATCCAGACAGGATCCTTGAGGACAGCCTTTATTGATGGAACGTGAGTGCACTCCTGCGTCCGTAGTGGCTTGTACGCGGCGATCACTTAGGTAGCTGTAAATAAGGTCAAAGAGAATTTTAGGGCTACCCATGTCCTGTAATCTCTTCAGTACTTCGGGCCACCACAACGAGTCGAAAGCGCCCTTGTATGTCCACAGAGATAATGAGACTATGTTGGTTATTTCTTCTGTTATTTTCTATTATTTTTCGTAGGTGCTGCAGCGCGTGATCCACTGATCTGCCAGGAATGAAGCTGTATTGTTTGTCATTTATGCTTTGTCCAGACAGGATATAGTGTTTAAGTCTTTGAAGGACGACTCTCTGTAGTATTTTAACCCAAGGCAGGAAGAAGGCAAATAGGCCGGTAAGACGTTGGTACATTAGGGTCTTTTCGCTTTGAGGAAGAGCACCACCTCACCAAGTTTCGTGCCGGCTGGGAAATATCTGTCGCGCCAACACGCAGTAATGTAGGCATACAGTAACTCCGGATGCGTACTGTTAATGGCTTGCCCATCAGGACCTGGTGCGTTATTGGTGTTTAATGCTTTGACAATGTCGCTCATTTCTTTGGCGTTTGGCAGCGGTTCAAAATCTGTTTTCTTGGTATTGTAATATTGCTCAACACTGGTTCTGATATTTCTTTGTGCGAGATTATCTGTATCTGCGTTATCAAGTCTAAAGATATTGTCCAGAATGTGCGCGACTACTTCTATGCTAGTTGCTGCTCCGTGGCTTATAGTGGCAGTAAGATTAGTAGGTGTAAACATCTTATCATGTGCAATACGGAAGACAATTCCGAACTTATTCGCAGTGTTTGTACAGTACTCTTTCCATGATGAAAACTTCGCTTTTGCAATCTGCCTTTCGTAAGCAGCTCTGTGCTTTCGAAAAATTAGCGAGTGTGTCTCTCTTTCTAAGGGATCCTTGCATGCTTGCATTCTGCGCCTTAGGACACGGACTTTGCTGCGTTCAGCAATCAGCGTGGTGCTCCACCAAGGAGTGCATTTCGGGGCTGCGTAATGTTTCCTTTTCAAGACTTTTTCGTACACTGAAAAGCACATGTCGATTTCAAGTTGTAATGTTGCGCGCTTCCAACCTGCACGCAACAATAGTGGTGACTGCTGAGAACTGGAAAGTAGACAAAGTCTTGAGAAGGGCTTAAATCCCTTTTTATTCAACTTTAGAAATTACTAATGCGTGCTCTTGACGCTCACAAACTACGCCGACCCGGCGGTAAAATAAAAATAAGAAACTAAAAAAAAAGAATAGTAACAAGTGACTAACTACGAGGCTCTCTAAACGTAACTAACCTCACCGCGTTCTAAGATACCGCTGATAATTCAGCAAACTTCTGAATATTACGTTGAAAGATTAACAATCTGCCGAGGCAAGCACACAAGCCGAAACGCGTGGTTCTTCAATTTCTAACTAGCCACCTCCACGCTCGTGAAGCAAGAAAGCACACTTTCGAACTCGTTTCTCTTCTATTTAACTCAGATTACTTCCGCTGACAATTTGAATCTTTCGCGTTCTACTAAAATTTACATACTCTGGCATTGGCAATTCCAGGGGAAAGTAAGGCTTGACAGGAAAGATAGTTTAAACTTAAAATAAATGTTAGTTAAAATAAATATAAACCCTACAAAGTAACTGCTGTTTCAATTAACCACAGTCTTTCTCGTCTGTTAAAGAAAATGTCAAATATTTTTTAATTGTTTCACATAGTAGTTACACTGTGCTGTAAGATATAGTTGAAAAAGTATTATTGTCATGCGTTTATATGAGTGAAAGTTTGTATCACATTGTTGTTATGCAAAAAAATTTCACATATTCAGTTAATTGCTCGAATTACAAATGTGTGTTACAAATGTATACTTCTTAATTGTTGGTTTATTTAAAACGTCCGAAGCTTTGAGAAATCTTCGATATCTAATCGTTATACCTAAAGCCCAAAGGCTTAACTTTCCATGTATTTTTCTTTCAATTACGATTTGTAAAAAAACATCACAGAAGTTAGTTTTATTAAATCTGAATTCGAACTGAACTCAGTGTTCATTCCGCTGTAATTATGCAGAGGTTAGCTTTCAAAATTTTCTTTAATTATTATTTAGCAGGTCATATTATTCGTGGACTTGAATTCCTGATTTCCTTTGCACAGTTTCACAAATAATTAATATCCGAAAAGATTTTATTAATTTTGAACGTAAATATTAAGAAATCAAGCAAATTATCCTACTAAAGTACTTGCAAATTACACTAAACTGTGCAGTTTGAATAAGTTTTGTCGGTATTTTAGTCAGGATGTTTAAATTTACTGTACAAATTCTTTTACAGAATTTCAATTCATTTCAATAATTCATTATATTTCATGAAATAGGGAGTTTGAATGCATTACAAGATGATTTGAATCTTAAATATTAATTATTTTTGTGGCTGAGATCTTCATAACATTTAAGCTAATATTTTCAGATTTTTACATCCACACCCATAATCAGCTATGTCTTAAATGACAATCAGGTTACACTGCACTGAGTTTCATCCTATAAACTCTATGCAAGGAACTCTTACTTACAGTTTTAATGAATTAAATTGAACTAAGTAAGTGAAAAGAACGCATATTAGATATCTTAATAAAGTTTTGCAATATTAAACGAATAGCTGCTCATATTTAATTAAAGTTATTAAGAGTAGTTATTTTACTTTCTCTTTCTTCCGAGGTACACCATTTCCTCAACTTCATGGATGATTTCGTATGCATGTAATGAAGAAAACTCGGTCTTCAGTCCTCCAAGTTACTTATTCATTAAAAGCCTAGATTTTCTATTAACTGGGAATCCAATGAACTCAGTTACGCAGCCATCTGGCGGCTTTATTAGCACTCCTTTCAGAAGCAATTTCCTTGAATTAATAAAAATAAAAAGCTTCATGACGTGATACTAATGAAGATGGTTCTTCAGTATTCATATGTCGTAAAGTCTTCATTAATTAGCTGTTTATAAAAATAGTTACTCGTATTTTAAGTGTATGAACGTTAAATTTAGCCTTGAACTACATATTAAATGTCTATGTGTCAAATATTAACTACAGATTAATATAATATTTTAAGATGAAAGTCTTTTTAAATCTTCTAATTTATATTTTCATATTATTGTTGCTTATGCTAACTTGTCTGACATAGTCAGTTCAAGCCCACGAAATTCCTTGCGGCAAGGAGCGTTAGATTACGCCTGCCGTTGGCAACAGCCTTGAGCACCACTATTTAGAGTGCCGCCATGCGGCACCGACATTATACATTTACAAGCATGCATGCCTTCTCCGGGTTTCGAACCCGGGCCCTTCGGCCCGGCAGTCAGCGCGGCTAACCACTATACCGGTTGAGCGGCTCTAATTTATATGCCTATGTGCCTAGTCGCTCAGACGGTACAGTGATTAGGGAAGTCTACTACAGTACCGAAGAGCGCGGGTTCGAATCCCGGATGGGAGATTTCCGGAACCCCTCCGGGTCGCATATTTCACAAGTGCACATCAGCGTAGCCACTGAGGGAGGGGTTTCGAATATGAACTAATGAGCTGCTATTGCTCTTGTGACGCTAAATCTTCGTGCATGTGAGCATATGTTGTTTGCGTTTTAATTTGCATTTGTTTCGCAGTTATAAATATATGGCGTAATAGTAGAAATCTTGTAGTGCTTTCGTTTTCCGATTTTAATTAATCGCTGATATTTCACTTTCGTGATTTTTATCACGCATTAATATTTGAATTGATGTGAGCTGAGAATGACTGAAGGGTTACAATGAATCTTCTTATTTCAGTGCTTGCATTCTTTTGATTTTTAAAGTGTAAGAATCAGAATACATTGATCCATTGCTAACATTAAAAATTATATGTAAATAAATTGAATATATTCGTTGTGAAAAAGATAAATGTTTGATGAGTATTTCTTGTGTAGGTAGTGTATTTAAGAGCAGTTATTAAATGTGAAATTTAACACACTAAATGATACGAATGTAAATTAGTAAAAGTTCGCATTGAATAAAATTCTGCATTGGTTATTATTATAACACATCTTTTTCATATAGACTGCAATAAAAAGTGCTGACTTCTACTTACATATATAATTGATGTAAATATTTTTCTCATACGCATAGTTTTATGTAAAGATTGCATTTGGGCTCAGATGTTTATCACATATTTCTTTCTTCATCTTATTTACCACTTATTAAGTAATATTTCACATCGATATTTTTGCGAAGTATCCAACATGTGTTTGGATTTATTTCAACCAGGTAGTGAAATCTTCATAATTGCCTATATTTGATCTAACTTCGCAATGAAAAGTTTATTTTGTATAGAAAATTGCGTTGCAGAATATTTTCAACCATCTTGCTTAAATCTTAAAGCACGCGAAAGGTCATGTGACATGACAGAAATATTACCGGATCCTCATTGGTCCATCCTAGAAGCCACTCCCTCGGTGGCTACACAGATGTGCACTTGTGAAATATGCCTCCGGGTCCTCTCTCTCAAAATTTGGGGTGGAAACTAGAAATCCAACCTTTCTTCGGAGTAGGCTCTGGCAACCATTGTTGAATGTAATATGTACAAGACAACAAAAACTAGCATTTCCCTTTACTCAAGGAATTCGATAGAAAATCCTCAACATGAAAACGAACTTGATAGTTTAAAGCATTTATTTGTAACTTATTTTTTATTCAATAACAATTACCGTGTGCCCGGCTTTATTGGACTTATGACGTCTGTCCTTTCAGTATATAAGAAGACGACTGTTCTTTCTGAAAGATTCTCTATTCTAAATTTAAAAAAAAAAATGTCAATTTGAATTAAGGATAGATAAAACAATTGAGCCAAGTAATTTAAGAAAGCACTTCTAATATTCTAAAACTGTCTTTCAAAATATTTCTAGCTATATGAATATCTTATCATGATTAAATCAAATAGCAGTTGTAAAGTGCAAAACTCTTATTTTCTTTGTTGAATAAAAATTACGTAGTTGTTTTTAATCACTAGTAAAAAACCATTTTTCAAGTAATTATACTAATGAAAAAGCAAAAATACTTAATTTGCTTATATATTTTTCATGCCCATAAATAATATTTAAAATGTTTTCTTCTTAAAAGCTAAGAATATCTATGGGTATTTGGAAGCATGAATAGTCACACCAGCGAAGGTTAAGATGTAAGAAAGAAAAGCAAAAATACGAATAGAATTCTTTACAATTTTCGGATTGTTATTCATCGCTGACTTAAGCCTACTTTTATAATTTTTGTCATTCCCTTCGTCAGTTTCATAAAAAGTGTTCTTTTTTGCTTTTAACTACTCTCAGATTTTTTCCAAATTCTTCAAAATAAAAACTTTCATTAAACCACAGAATTTTCAAAATGTGTATTTAATATTTTGTAACTTAAATTGTTCTATTATTTAAGTACCATTCTAGTTACTCGTATGTTACATTAGTTTTGTTCCAGAATAAATCTAATAAAGTTCAGTATTTGTTATCATTGTTAAAATTCAAGAATTTTCTTATAGCAATGTTGGTTCATATTTTCAGATTTTAGTGGTAATTGGAAATACTGTGGAGAACCCCACTATATTTTTCTAGAATATTAAAGAATATTCACGCGAATTTGATGCTAGTTCTTTGAACGATGTAGAAGCTTTACTCGAATACACATACAAATTTTTATACTTAAGTTAGCAATTAACAGAAAGTACGATGTGGAAGAGGATTAAATGTAAAAAATAATTTAACAGAAGCTAACACATATGGGGAAAAAAGATTATTTATTTTGAGAAGTTAAATAATAGTGACATCGACTGAATCATGAGTTCTCAGAACAGGATTACCGAGTTGAAATGGCTAATTTTGTGAAATATTAAAAGCAATTTTTTTTCTTTAAGTGACGCTGGAATATATTTCAACAAAAGGCTTGGAATGTTAAATTTGTTGACTTCGAGCTTCTATTGTTAGTGATATTTATAGCATCAAAACTTATTTGCAAACTGAATATAAGCTAGAGCGAAGTCTGTGATTTATGTCAGGAAAAAACGCTTTCGGTTCATATATCAAACCGAAACATTGGCACTACATTTTTCAGAGAATAAATGCCCTTTTTTAAGGCAATAAATTTTTATCTCGATTAACTTGAGTGTTTCTAAGATTTTGGCAAAGAAATTTAATTTTGGTTTCCAACAAGGTCTTAATAAAGAAAAAAATGATAATTTAGGACTTCCTTTTAGTTCTTTTTATTTCCAAGAAGGTCATAAACTACGTTTGTCTAGCATTCTGTTTCTGAATAATAATCAGCTTCTTACAAATGCTATTTTCCTAGAACTCGGATCGTGACCTGAATTCTCAAATCCTTTACTGAGTTACTGAACTTTTCAAGGTCTGGGTAAAGATAATGCGCTAGTAAAGGTCAAGCACGCAACTAAATAAAAAGCTTTTTAAAGCACGCAATTTCTAGTTAATGTTGATGTTTGAATGCATATTTGTGTAACTAAGCAACGGTGTTATGCTACGAAACGTTCCATAAAACTAAATGAGAGGTACTATAGAAGTTCAAAAAAAGTATTAATTTTTTATGCAAGAGTTTTCAATTGTAATATTAATAATGATCTTCTGAAATAATTTACATTACTCAGACAGCACTTATTTCAACTTCGATTTTTTTCTCCAAATTCTTATTAGTAGGAGCTCATCAATTAGAACACTCATGTCTATATATACACTATCCTCCCCAAGTTAAGGAACAGCAGGCCTTTTGTGTCTAATTTGAGAATGAAGCAACGTAGAAATAAGAAATTTACGGGACATGTTCACTAAACAGTTCTTTAATGAATGCGACATAGAATGTTTCTGAAGTTCAACACAAACATGAATTAAAAAAAAAAAAAAAAAAAAAAAAAAAAAAACGTTTACTCTTGGCAGAGAAATCCAGTCTTGGGAAAAACAGTATATCACAGTTTTTTGAGGAAACATGGGGTGGCAACATTACAAAAATGGGTTCTAATAACCATCACGCGGAACACCTGGCTGCAATGCATTGGTGGCAGCGACGTTCCGTGCTGTCAATTAAGGTGTCGGTCAGTGAAATGGGACAGACACAGAATAATTCTTGTTCAAGCTCATCTAACGACCTTGGAGGAGGATTTAAAGTAGCAATCTATCTCCCAAGGTAGTCCCAAAAATGCTTTATCGGATTCAGGTCTGAGAAATGAGCTGGCCATTCCATCCACTCTCTATGGTGGCCGTCAAGATATTCTTCAGCAACTCGATCTTGGTGCAGTCGCGCATTGTCGTCCATCAGACGAAATCCAGGAGCAGCATATGGGCGGACATACTGATCAAGGATCTCGTCTCGATATCTTACACCTGTCAAATTTCCTCCATGTAACACATGCAGGCCACTGTGACCACCGAGATAGATCCCAGTCCAAACCATCATTCCACCACCTCCGTAACTGTGTCTTTCCACAATGTGGGATTGGTTGTATATGGTGCGTTGTTCCCTCCATATCAGCTGACGACCTGAATCATTCTCCATTGTGAATCTGGACTTGTCTGTGACAGACGTCCATTGTTGACTGGTCTAGTAGACGTGTTCCCTTGCGGCTTCCCATAAACAGGCATCTCTCTGTCCTCGGATCAAGGGGTCACAAACAACTGGTCGTTTTGCATACAGACCTGTATTTTGCAGGCGTCTGCGCACTGTGGTCGCTGAGATTCTTGTTCCTGTTGCCATAACTGATGTGCCATGAGCTCAGGCATAGTAATGTTACTCCTTCTTCGAGCCGAAAGAGCTAATTGACGGTCTTTCGCAGGCGTTGTAACTCTAGGTCTGCCTGGAACATGTCATCTAGACACAGAATCCTCGGATTCAAATTGATTCCATGGTCGGTGGGCATTGAGACGAGAGATATTGAGACATCTAGCAGCATCAGCTTGTGACATCCCCATTTCCATCCATCTGATCGCACGCCACCTCAACGAATCGAGCAAACGACTCCTCCTGGACATTGATGGACATTGATTGAACAGCTGATGTTCAACACTCGTGAACAAAAATTACAATTTTTGTATTATTTATCCAACTCTCACATAAGTATTCAGTTATATAAAATAAAAGTGCTAACTATTGTTTTTGCATATACTTTCTTAAACTTTACTACTATCATGCATATAGTTCGTGAATTAAATGTTACTGACATTTTTTTAATATTGAGCTTTGAAAGACATGGTGCTCTTGAAATTTTGGAAGACAGTATATGTATATGTATATATATGTATATGTATATATATATATATATATATATATATATATTTGTGGATTTTGTGCTTAGATAGGTAATTTTAGAAGAATTATAAGTAAAATTTTTATATTTTTTGTAACATGAAAAAATCTAAAGAGAAGCTATGCCGGAAAAGTAAGAATACAGGGGAAAGTGCATTTAACATTGAGTAAATGAGTATCTCGGCAATCTGGCGAGATTTCAATAAGCTGACAAGGATTTTGGCGACTCTTTTTTTCGCCCCATTCAAAGAAAAATCGCAAAATTCGCCAAATTTTGCGACCATTTGGAGACATTTTTGTCCGGTCCTTGATCACCATAATATATATTGAAACTGAATAAATGTAGTTGACCAATATGCTAGCTATAACCGTAATTCCATCCTCGTATTGCTTTCCAGTAATTTAGAGAAACAGAAAGTACTAGAAATATCTCGGCGGTCGGTTGAAAATTATTTAAAGGCCGAAAAGGGAACATCTGCTCTTAGTTGCTTAATTATTTTTGTTAGTTCCGCGTGAACTAAGATATCCGGGTTAGCTTTCTCATTAGATGTGGTTTGCATTCGTTGAGTTTAACTCTTTTAGTAGTTTGATGCGTAACTACTGATAGTACTCTGAGATACTCTGAACTCCTGTACGAGTATTTCTGCCGAAAATTCCAGAACTTTGAAGTGTTTATTTCTGATAAAATTAATTTTTATTAACTAGTCATGGGACCTGTGTGCATTCAATCTATTATGAACACGTATCACGCAACAATAGACTCCATCCTGAAAAATTCTGACTAAAATTTGTTGTCAATTTCAAAGAAAGCATGTATCCAACTAATGATGACGTAAATAATTTATAATAAGACTATTCACAATAAAGAGAGAATCGTAAAGAAGCGAGAAGTTAAACAGCCAAAGTCTTGAATAATTAGTATGCCTGTACCTGAATTCCGAAACGGGATTATAACCAATCTGATGTAGCTATTGCGCCATTTGTGGTCAGGTGCGCGGGCTGCTTCCCACAAATAAGCAAACAAACAAACCAAACACTCTGATGTGTAACTACAAGAATATGTGAAAAATGCTTTGATTACTAGCATTTTTCCTTTTTACTTCCTTGTACGAAGTAAAAAGGAAGTATTGTAATCGCGAAAAGTTTCAGGCAGCATATTTCAACGAAAATATCCATTTTGATCGCTATCGAATGCAATTTAACGATGTTTGTGCGTGATATCTGTACGTAAGGACAGAATAAAAGACTCTTTTCCTCCAAAAAAACTATAAAACTGCTTTAAAATGAATTCTGAAGAGAATGTTTCGTAGCGTCTGTACGAACGTATGTACGTACGTGCGTACGTACGTATCTCGCATAACTCAAAAACGAGTAGCCTCAGGACGTTGAAATTTTGTATATAGGACTGCTATAACATGTAGATGTGCACCTCGTATTTTGGTTGCAATCGGCCGCACCAAACGTATATAGATATATATTTATATATATATCCACTCTGTTACCCGGCTCAGTGATCTCAGTTTCTTTACTCTTATATGTTTGTAAATTGTACATTTTTTGCTTTAAAAATGATTGTATTAATGTTGTTTTTATCTTCCGGTTAAGGTTTTTATGCCTTTAGTAAATCTATATGCAATATTTTTAGAATTATCAACAATTTTAAAGTTGTCTAAGTGCCGCTAAGCCTTTTTTTAATGGCGGCCATTGATGTTTACATTTGAAACAGGAGACTAGTGGATTTGTTGCCAATCTAGAGAAACTTAGCTTCGCAACAACAAAGATAACGCATTCATTTATTATTGCCAATTAAAGCATGCTTAATTCTTTCTGGAATTTTTTCGAGGAAATAAGTGTTTAAGATTTACTTCGTAATTTTTAATATAGATATTTTGAGTTTTTATCTATTTTTGCCTTCTCGCGAAGTGAGAACTGAATTAATTAAATGAGAAATACTCAATCGTCTGTGAAAAACTGTTTCTTTTTTGTTTTGTTTGCTTAATTTCTTTTATACATCATTCTAGCTTTATTATAGTATTTGAATAGAACATGTGGCAAAGATTAGATAATTCTATTCTTTAAATGATATAAATTTTGTGCATTATGAGTTATAATATGAACGAAATATTCCGTTATATAATTATTATATAAGTTAGCTGTTATATAATTATTAATACTGTTAAGTGAATCTAGCGCCAGAGTGTCGCTATGGTAAACAAATACTAGAGCGAATTTTAAAGAATGCATTTATTCTGTTGTGGTTTATGCGCTGTCGGCGAAGTAGATTTAATTCAATCCAAAAAGTTTAAATGAAATGCAAGAAAAAATGCGTATAATTTAATATTCCGTACAAGGAAGTCATGTGGTGTACACATCAGATTTTTTATCTAAAACGATTTGGTCAGACGAAATAGTCGGTTAAGTCTGATGACGAGTTACTGTTGCCATTTCAGTTCAAGATCAAGAAAAAAAAAAGGAATCTAAAGAAATTCTATTTTCTTACTAGCAGAAGAACATAGGACATTTGAGTAACCGACTAAATTTACTGATCATTACATCCAAAAAGCATATAGGAGGAATGCCTGCTTATTAATAACATAAAATCGAATTTAATGATTCGATTTTATGTTGGTAATAAATAGATATTCTTAGCATGTGCTGTTTTTGAATGCTAGTGTTAAGTGATGCGCTCATGTGTCAATTTCAGCTGATTTGCTATCTTGTTTCAAAAACATATTATCAGGATTAGTATTCCTCTTTACTTGCTTTGGAAACATTAACTGTCCTGACTCGGAACAGGGAGCTTACTCAAGCTATGTTCAATAAATTGTGAAGTAGACAATACACACAGGAAGGGTATACGAAACCCTTTATTTTTCTATCTTTACAGAGATTTCCGGAACTTCGGAATACAGAGACCAACCACTTGTGGTCTGAACGTAAGAATATAAAAAATATTAACTAAAACTCTAACTAAACTAACTAAACTAAATTTGGATTAATAAACAAGTGTCTAACTCCAAGACTGGCCGTATATTAACAAAAAGCTGTACGTAGTACAGAGAACTGCTAAAACTACGATACGTTTAAAATTAGCACGAGGATTAAACCTCTGGCCTTGAAGGCAATCAGCAACCGAGTAAAACTACTATGGCAAGCGGCCTGCTTCTAATAACTCCTTCCTCTCTCTTGCTTGGCAAAAAGCCACAACTTAAGTACTTGGCGTTAGCAAGATAAATTTGCATAAATAAGTTAAGAGCTTTTAATTCTGGCCGGAAGTAGAAAATAAGAAGTGATAGTAAAGATTTAAAATAAAATAAACGTTAGTAAAACTTAGGATCCTTACAATATTCTTTTTCAAATTATGTTTCATTACCCAAATTTTGTTATTTTTTTCTTTTTCGCTGCTTGGTTGCGTTAGAAAAAGAAATACGCAATTTTATAATAAAAACCTTTATGTTAACTGAGAGAATATTGAGAAAACCGTTAGACAGGAGAAATTACCAATGTATGAAACAGTTCGTAATCTGACTCAAAACAAAACTCTAAGTCAGACTTTCAGAAGTTATTTTTGTTTAAAACGACCAAGTGCTGCGTTTTGAGATCTTAATAACACGAATGATTCTTCGCTAGCAGTTCACAGTGTGATTAAAGAAGAATTTGATCTCGTCTCTCTGCTGGACTTTTATAAATGCTAAGTAACGAGACAAATGTGCCTCTAATTTTCAAACAGAATGGACAGAGTTGTAATCTGACATTCAAACTGATAAAAAATTTAATCGCGGCTCTTTGTTGCACTTTTATAAAACATGCCTACTTGCCTACCCAGAGACAAGAATGCATCAAATTTTAAAGCAAAATGCAGAGAGTTAGCATCTGACATTCAACTTAAGGAAACATTTGATAGCATCTCTTTGTCGTACTTCTGTAAATCATACCTAACAACACACGAATATGCCTCATTACACAGTCATATGTTTGTTCATGTCATCATTATTTGATAATATTTGTGAAGAAATGTTTTCAATAATGAAGCACACTAAGAGTAACATTAAAATCAGGATATCGGATTAAGGGATATATTATATTAATTTTATGATTTTTTGTAATCTTTTTAATTTTAAACAAAAATTTATAATGAAATTTTATGAATAAAGTGTCAAAACACAGTGTCACAATAATTCTATATTGCTATCATTATATTAAAAAAATAACAAATTAATAAAGTTTAAATTACTTAAATGTGATTTTGTGTTTTTTGGCCCCATCAGCCATCGTTAAAATCAGACAGTAGCGTATCACCATATGAACCAAATGAATCACTTAAAGTTTTCTATATGCGCGTTCTTATGTACTATAGTACACACTAGGCAAATTTGAACTAACGTGCCCAAACCTGCACATTTCTCTACTAGAGGTGAAATTCGAAAAATTTCTTTCATCGGGCAAACATGAGCGTACTTGAGAATTTTCAATGAAACCTACGCAAATGTCACTGATTCACTTATTTGGGAGATCACGAGCTGCCTGTGGTGTTATAGATAATTTGTATATATTCTAAAATATCTTCATATTCTGCTAGTGTGGCCACGGAAACCAAAAGTTTAGGCACTTCTGGTATAAGTTATTTAAATATGTGTTTACTGTTTTAAGTCAGTTTGTTCAGCACTTGAGGTCTGATTAAATTAGAAGAAAAATTAAGCATCTTGTATTTTGTCAAACGTTAAAATTCTGAAAACTAGTCCGTGTGGTAATTATTGTTATTATTTACGTGTTCCTCCCTAAAGTACTACACGGAAGGGAGAGATGCCTTCGTGGAGGACTTCCTAAGGGAAATTGGCTCGTATTAACATGTTACAGATAGGGAAAACTGCGGAGATTTCCATGCAGCCAGCCCGTTCGTGGGATTCGAACCTTGGGCCGAACTACCAGTTTTCAGGGACTTACCGCTCGGCCGCTGAAGTCAATGTGGTAGATGAATACTTGCGCTTGTTAAGGCAACAAAATGATACATTTATGATAGAATCACGTAGCGCAAAGGTCTAAATAGTTTTGGAAAAGATTCATTATGGACGGTTCTGATAGTTAAAAAAGTATTTACATAAACCAAAGTTATTTATAAATAAATATTAAGTTAACAAGGAAAACAAATCATTAAGGTAAATTTTAAAGGAATAATTCTTTTTTAAACGTTCATTCTTGTTTTTTTTAAGGATAATTACACAGTTGTTCCCATTCTCAGTTTTGCAGTTGAAGTACACTGGTAGCAAACTTTATCCCCAAATAAGAAGTAATTTTTGCTAAAACTACTGCGTTTTGCTAAAACCAATAGATTTTTCAAGGGCTAATATAAGCAGGTAGATTATACATTACTGGAATACGCTATTCAAATTATTCGTTAATTCTTTATATTTTGAAATTAAATATTTAAGGCAATCTCTTTTCTAGAAATTAAGCAGATAGTCTTAACGTGCTGTGCCATAATCATCAAAGCTTTGATAAAAATTCATTTTTCTAATTGTATTTTATATAGTAAGGTGTTCGATTTATCGGTTAATCTTATTTATCGCTTACTCGATTTATCGGTTAATTTCTCTATACACTGCGATTTATAATTTAAGGTAATAGTACATTAATTCTATATGTACGAAATCCTAATTAACCACTAGAAGAAATGCGTAAAAGTGATTAAAAGTAATACTATCATATTTAAAAAGTTAAATATTCACGCTTGAGGTGAAATTAACTATTTAAAATTCATGGCAAATTCTTAACAATTGATCCCTCTTTGTTTCTAGACATTATTTAAGCAGAACAATAAGCTGTCATATTTGAAAAAATAGATATTAGATTGAATTTACACCCCACCCTAATGAGCCATTCGAGCTAACCAAATTTACTTCGTCAACTCCGTGAAACTACGAGTAGATGTCGCACGGGAAAAACAGAGCGACCAGCTTTCATAAAAATTGCATCGACAGACTTTTCAAGAGCGGTAAAGAGATTAAAAATCAAGAGTTAAATGTGATATATGCAAGAACATATTACTTTAGAGGGCCTGTATAAAATAGGTCTTAATAGTATTAATTAAATGTGCCATTTAAATTTATGATTTTTAAATATTTATAATTATATTACTTTAACCAAAGTATGTTAATTTTAAAATAATTCTTTTATTATAACAAATGCAATTTTTGTATACGGTACAGTTGAACACCAAGGCAATTTTATATCTAGAGAAGCGTGAATACCCTTTCAGGTTAAACTGCATGTTGGAGACAAGGAGGCACAATATTTTCTGTTCCAACCATATTTAGGGATACCTCCAAGATGATAAAATTCAAGAATTAAATATATGATATACTTTAAAAGTATTGTTATATTTATTTAAAATTACTGTTAGAAATTATTAATTTAACGAATTTTACAAGTGTACAAAACTAAATATGGTTTCATGTTTCATTCTGAATGCAATTTTCAACAAAATATCTGTGCGTGCTCTTAAGATTTAAAATCCTGCAAGTAACACTATTATCAGCAATGTGAAGCAATCAGAATCAAAGTTTAGTCTATAATGTTAATGTTTTTCTGAAGATAGTCCTAAAATAGTTAAAAGCCTGAAAATATACATGCATTGAAATTCGTGATCAGTAATAATAATAATTAGTTTGTTAGCATAGTCTTGGGCCTCCAGTTGGCATTTGCTGGTTTAATGGAAAGACTTCTACGAAAACTATGAATCCAATAAAATATTAAAAAGTTCAATAAAAATTATCTTTAAAATAATTGCTGAACGTTTCTTAGTTACAGATACATTTTCAAAACGTTTATACATCTGCATTTGTATTGGGAGTTTATGTAGTATTTACATATCTGCGTATTTGTTTTTCAAATTAATACTTGTGAGAAAGGTTTGCAGTTTATCCAAATATAACTTTAAGATGCTTACGTATTAACACAACTACATTAGCAGAAAAACCCAAATTTTTCAGAATGTGTCAGGTAACTACGTACTTAAAAACTGTGCAGTTTTAACAGGCAGCGTTGCCATTTTGGTACTAGTTTTTTTAATTGTACTCCGAGTTCCTTTTATAGAGAAATCTTAATAATTTTTGTGTTATACAAAATTTTAAAATATGAGTTTGTAAGATTTTCTTGCAATGAATAAAACTTCAGTTAAATTTCTGAAAGAATACAGCATTTTTCTGCAGAACCCTTAAATAATTGCTTTGCATCTATTCTTTACGAGATTGCTATGAAATTTTCATTAGAACTAAAGAAACAAAAAACGGCCTCTAAGAATGTTAATTGATTTGCGGGCAAAATATGCAGAATCATTTTACATATCTGCGTAAAAAAAGATTTTTGTAAGGTACTATGATTCTTTTTTTATACAAAATTGCCAAACTGGATAAGAAAACTGTACTAATACATAAATAATAGAGTTAAGAATGCAAAAGGTTTAACCAGGGGTAGATTAACAAAAGTGAAAACCAGTGGAAATTTCCCAGAGGAGTTCCCTAATTCTTTTGTTCTTTTCTGTATAATAAAGTTATTGATAAGAATTATGTAAATAATAATATAGTAACTTACAATTTGTTCAACTAAAGTTATTTACATAAAAAATACATGCACCTCTTTATAAGCTTTCATTTCGTAATACTGATTTATTATATATTGATAAAATATAAATTTATACAATTTAAACCGCGGCGTTATTTTTTCTGAGGCAGGCTGGGATAAAGAAAAGAACTTCAAATTTCTCATAGAAATCCTCCTGTTTAATTACTTAAGTTACAGAGAAAAAAACTAAAAATATTCAAATAAGTTTTCTTCAGTATTTAACAATCATTTTTATATTCGTACTCATGATAATTAAAGAAAACCCTTCGTATTCCCATGAGCTTCAAATGTGGTTGTCACACAATAGAAGAAACTGGCTAAGTAAATTAGTGTTAATTTACAAGTTAAGATTTCGATCAAGATATAAGTCACCAGTGGTAAGAAAATATAAGATGAGTGATTTTTGAAGACATATAAAACTAAATGCGAAGATGAAAATTTTGATCCTGCTTTTAGCTTTGTTTTTTTAAAACCTAGATTTCAAATAAAAATATTTTAAATTTTACAAATTAAAAAAATGTAGAAGGATTTGAAGATTCCTGAAAGGAAAGTTGTGGGGCACATTTTGCTCTTGGGTAAATCAGGTCTTTCGTTTATTGTAGATTTTTATTATCAAAAATGATTCTCCGCAGGAGTGTATTTAGAACTTACTTTTACGAAATTTTGTTTACTAGGGGAAAAAGACTATATGCTAAGTATATTCATGAATTGAATGTATTTTAATATAAATGCTTAGTACATAAATATAAATAGTCTAATATAGGTAACATAGGTACAGATACATGCGTTTTTATATTAAATTTCCCACGTTTTATTAACTATTTTGGGAAATTACATTTAATTATTACATTACATACAATTTATACAGGTTACCGGATATTGCGTATAATGTATTGATCGAATATTATTATTATTATTATTATTATTATTATGTGGGTGTATGAGTGTTAGATTTACATCATCGGTTTCAGCTAACTTCTAACTAAAAAGTTTGTACTAATTCAAGCAACAAAACAGCGTTATATTTACAAAAGTCAAACAACAAAAATCAGCGTTATATTTACAAAATTTTCACAGGACTAGTTTCGATGGTTTTACCGAACCACCATTCTCAGCTGGAAAACAGGGGGAAAAAATTCTTTTCTTTTCTTTTTTTTTTTCCGGTTTTGCAGCTGAGGATGGTGGTTCGGTAAAACCATCGAAACTAGTCCTGTGAAAATTTTGTAAATATAACGCTGATTTTTGTTGTTTGACTTCTGAATTAGTATTTATTCGGCGTATTATTGTGTCTTAAAAAGTTTGTGTTAACTGCTTTACAGCGTCAGCTAAGTGTCTTTAAAAGCAACAATTTTTTCCTGTTTGACTGATGAATAAATTTTAATGTAAGCATAACATTTGAAGTCATATTAAATGATTATTATTCTTAAACTGAAGTAATGGAATGGAAATATTTTATGGAAATTATTTAAACTGGGACAATTTTAAGACAACGATATAGAACAACTGTGATATTTCCGTTAGATTAAAATTAGATTTCTATGAGAAATTTCAAGTAATAATGTTTCGTTTACTTTTTTATTGACCGAAATAAATAAAACTCTTTTTTCTTTCAAGTCAAAGAATTACATCTTTCTTCCAAATCACTGATGCCTCATAAGATTGTTTATGATATAAGCTTGGATAGAGTTTAAGATCATCGAGGTGTGAATAATGTGATGAACGTAAATACATATTAGTGTAATTGCTAGGTGATAAATTTTCGGGCAACACTGAGATTGGTAAAACTATTTAATTTTTTATCCTTTGAGAGCTGAAGAAAATAATTTTTTTTCCCGTAAGATTTTTTTAAAGGTTTAAAAGGCTGAGGAAAACAGTTATTTATAAAGAAGACATGGTGGAACAAACGGATAATGTTTGTAATAATGGAGAAATGGTGCTAAAACTCTGAAAACATTTATTTTCTTTATATGAGAGTAACTAGAAGTTATTATTTTTAAAGGCCATTAATTTTTCATTTTTTCCTCAAAGTTTCTATTTTATAATAAAGATTTTGTACTGTCCATCCTCTTTATTTCTTTAGTACCCTCGTACTTTCTCATTTTTGAGTATCATGTGACTTTACTTGCAGAGACAATATTTATCGTATTTTTTATAATACGTAAAGAAGATTAAATTCCTAAAATAACTTGCAGTGTACCTTTATTAAAGAAATTATTAACAGAAATATAAAATATGAAATAATAAAGAGTAAACCCAATATTACTGGAGTGGAAAAGAAATTAGAAGTAAAACTTTTCATATTTATGATTTAGAGATTTTAAGCCATAATTTAGAACTCTAAGCTACAATATTGTTTGAACGTTTAGCAGTAGTAAAATATAGCCTTAGTTAGGTGTTAAGTTTTTTTTTTTCATTAAAGTTTTAATGCATTTCGAAAGGTAACAACCATCCCCAGCTGCAAAACCGCAAAAAATTTTTTGCGGTTTTGCAGCTGGGAATGCTGGTTCGGTAAAACCATCGAAACTAGTCCTGTGAAAATTTTGTAAATATAACGCTGATTTTTGTTGTTTGACTTCTGAATTAGTAAGATGTTATTTGCCTAACAGTTCGTCGTTCAATAATACATTTTCATTGTACAAAATTACATTCATTCGAAGAATTCAATTTGTATTTTCCTCTGTATAAAAACTGAATGCAGAGAAGTTAGAAGTTTAAACGACCCCACATTTTCTCAAGAACGCGAGCAAGAACTCTTCTCTTCAGCCGCCCCCCGTAAAAAAGGGGTTGTATATTTACGGCTTGACCGCATATAGGCTGATTTCTCTTTAGTTACTTTTAGTGCTGCAACATACAGCATTTCACTAATACGCATGGCCATACAGCTGCCATGGCATTGCTTTGTGAAAACCAGGAACTGTTGAGATTGTGAAAAAATGTTTCAGTTCCCTCATTGCAAATGAGACCATAGTAGCAGCAATCTATGGATCAGAAGTTATGGTCATAATATGCCCATTTCCATTTTAAGACTGAGCGGGCCAGGTAACGAAAATTTTGGTTATTAATCAAGCAGCTGTAGTGAAAGCCATTTCCGTCTGTTTTGTTGCCCTGGCTATCAACTGCTCACACATTTCAAGTGGCGGAGTACCTACAAGTTGCAAGGATGGAACTTCAATATTCGTTTCACATTTCATTGATCCACTTAAAGAGATGCTAATTAGAGTCAAACGGAAAGTTGTCTTATTAAATTGCTATCATAATTCGTGAAAAGAAGCTTCAAAATGCCACTAAATTTTTAAAATAAACTTTTTCTAGGAAGGCAAAGTACGCATCACTGTACTGCTTCAACTAAACTTGCTAAACGACAAGATATATTTCGCACAGTTTTCTATATTACTCAAAGCCATTTGCCTCGCGGCGTTTTCATAATTTCCTTTCTTTTTTTGGGGAAATAACGTGTATGTTAAACTACACTGACAAAAAGTTTTATACATTTCCAGTACTTCGGCCCTTGCATTACTGCTTAAGGATTTTATTAACATAAAAGAAAGTTACTTCAAAATTGGGCCACAACTCATTTAGAAAAAGGAGTGATGACGAAAGTGTTGTGTTTATTTGTAATAGAAGTATGTATTAATTTGTTATCAGATAAAAAAAATTTAAATTTTCTAAAAAGGAAAAGAAGAGAAAGTTTTAGCTACGTCAGCAGGTTCTGTAATGGAATTATCCAAGCAGACAGCTCTTATTTATCGTGGCCTCAACTGTCTAAAAATAAGAATCGAAAGAGTATGGGACAACAGTCATTGAATGTAAAAAAGCAAAAATATAAAATAAATCGCTTTTTGTTAGTCGAGGGAGAAAATCTGCATGCGAAGGATAGTTAATTTCGGATTAAGTGAAGAGATAAAATTAGACTTCTGAAGTGCAATTAAAACGTCAAGTAAAAAAAAATTTCATAAATGAATAACAATAAAACTCACAACTGCTAAGTTATTTATTAAAAATTCTTCCGTGCAAACAAAAAGGAAGAAATCGTTTCTCATACCAATCAATGAGTTTTCTCATGTTCCTTAAAATTATTTATAAGTTTGATAAATGACATCTGATCTCGAAAATTATGGCAACTTCTTAAAGCATATTTAAAATGATCAGAATTTAAATCAAACGTTATATCATTCTCATTCAGCTCATCTGTACTCGTAGCATAAGATACTCGGAGCATATGCAATAAAGAAAGTCTAGCATTTGATAAGAGCAAAGTATTTTCATTACATTTGTTTTGTTATCAAGCCTTTTCATTCGTTTTCACAAACAACGAGAGATTTATGGGAAATAATTGGAAAAATTAATGTGAGTAAACTCGTTATTTTTATTTCCTTAAAAATTGTTTTAAGTTTATTTATTTTAACTAATATTACCATTTTTTGTAGACATATGAACATGTCTATAAAAAATGGTAACTTTAGTCTCATAAATATTCAAATATGATATGATGATGGGATGATACTTGTGCTTGCCATGTACAGGTTTACATGGCAAGAAATCGATACATAGATTTCATACACATATGTATAAGTTATGTAGATACAGACATCTATGCGCAATAATATATCAGGCCGGAAAATATACTGTAAGAATTAATTGTTGTATTGAAGCAAATTTTATGTAAGTTTATAATTATATAGTATTGCAGTTGAGGAAAATAATTTAACGTCGAAGGATTTTAAGTTTGACTGTCACTAGGGTTTTAAAAAATTATTTGCAAGCAATTTCAGAAATATTTAGCAAATTTTGATGGAATGCGCTAATATATTAAATTTATACAAACTCGTTTCACAGGAAATGCAACAGCATTCCGCAAGCCGACGAAATCATTTACTACACCGTTACATTATAACTATTCGTCGCAAATATAATTACTTCCATGCAATGTGTAATTTATTCCCACAACTTGGATTGCGCTGAGCGAGCGCATAAATTCAAGAATAAATTCTGTACCCGTACAAGTTTTACGGTAAATTAGAATATTAAAATTATGAAAAGGGAATATTTAGAGAGATGAGAAAACATTAATACAGTTACTTGTTTAGAAAAGTAGCGAATGTATTTTTATGCTTTTCCTTTCTCCATTTTGAAATAGCGGATCTAAATGGAAACAAATGTTCACTTCCCTGAATGTTTTTGTAGAATATCATAAAATTCGAATTGAAATATTGAGAAGTTTATCATTTTCTCCAAAACAGCGTTATATAGTTTTAATGCTATCGTGCAATTATATGTAATATCTTATTACGTATGAGCTAAATCTAATTCTTACTAGTTCAAATCGTATCTTTCTTGTCGTACGTGAAAGTAAACTTGGTGTGTTTTCACTATTAACTTAACTACTTTTTGAAAACCAACAGACAGGTGCAGGTACAGGCTGAAGCAAGGCCAACACCTATGCATTTATCTTGGCATATTAGATAAGACAATCTTTTGCTAACTTCTAAGCTTCCGCCCCAGATGGAATTCCGGGGGAGAAATCGGGGAGAGGTGCGTGTATCTCCCATCCCTTTTGAGTATCCCCCCTTTCCCATCCTATCTTGATAGAATTTCGTCTTTTATGTATTTTGAGAGTTCTCTTGCCGCAGAGACACTATACACTTGCAAACATCCACACCTTCTCCGGGATTGGAACCCAGGCTCTTGGGTATGGTAGTCAGCATCACTCAGTACTTACTTATGTATATTTTACTTCATCGCTTGTGAAATTTGAAATAAAATATTACATTCGACCGAAAAAAAAGAGTCCTTAAACAGTCTTTGAAATTTAGAGCGCTAAATACCTCTAAGAAAGGCCGCAACTATCCCTTGTTGTATAGCTACTCAAAATCTTAACTTACCAAAAAAGGTTTCTTGAGATTCTAATTTTTTGCTAGGTGACAGCTATTCGAAGACTAACAAGCAGGAAGGACAGGTAGCCAATGTTAATTCAAACTCTTATACGGTACTATTCCTCTGACTTTATACGAACTGCTTACTATTCAAATTTGCATAATCTCTGAGATGAGTCAGTTCGTGACGAAATGAGAAACTAGGATAGATGTAAATTAAAATCAAATTGATTAGTGAAACTCAATGCTACATGGTTACCAAGCTTTCTGAAGACTATATAACATAGATCTATGTTTTTCATGGAAGCATCTTTTCCTATTCTAAGGCTAGGTTAGATTAGATTATTTGCTCTGATGAGGAAATAGATCGTAAAAGAGACTCATTCACAGAAGATTTTGATTATGGAAATTCTGTCGTATTCGCACTACATATAAGAAATATCTTGAAAACCTCACGAAGTGAGTTCATTCAGTTGCTACAAAGCGAACTTGGGGTTAGTGGTCCTATATTCGTAACTAGCGTGTAAGGCGTTTCTTGTTACAGAATGATTTTTCGCACTGTTAGGTCTATTTGAGACAAAATAAAATAGTTCTATTCTGTTTCTTTCCCAAATCTCTGCTTATATAGAAATGGGTAAAAGTTTTGGTACTATAATTAACCTTTTCACACTGATAGTCCACAACGATAATAGCACAATCTTATGGCATTAATATCAAGATATAATTCTCCGGTAACTTTATATTTTGGAGGAATATTAAATAATATTAAGATGTTAAAATTTAAATTGCTTTTCTCTTGAATACTAACGTGCTTTTGCATGGTGCATAAAATACCCCGGTAGCTGCATACGATTTGATGTAATTTAACTGTCTGGCTCTGCCGAACTTTATTTTACTGAAGTAAAATATCATCGTCTTATTCTTATCAAAGTTATATTTTGACCTTCAGTTAATAACAGTAAGATAAAACTCAACAAAAGATTTATTTATTACTACTATTAATGTACAGATTAAAACTCAAAACAGACAAAAAATTGTTCACCACTACTTTCAAGGTTTCAAATTAACACGAACTATTTAAGCTACATGAATACAATAAAAACTGTGCTTTAGCAAGTTTTACCTTCGTTCTTGTGTTCTTTCTTCTTGTTCTTGCCTACAGCTAAACGATGGCGCAATTCAAGTGTGACAAAAATATTGGCATAAAGAGTTCTAACATTGCCAGTCTGTGCTTTCTAAATACTAGTTGCGCTAGCTATTTAAATTGAGAACAAATTGGCATAATGGTGAAGGTTACGAAAAAAGAGAAAATACGGAAAAGAATTAATATAATATAAGAGATTTATTAAATAAATCGTGCAGTTAATATGCTCAAGTATATCAAGATAGTTGATAGTAGGCAAAGCACCAATACTTTACTGTGTTGTCAACAGGTGGGCCCTTTAACAGCATATTTATGTAAGCTAGATGTTTTTTCAAAGTTCAATATTTATTCAGTATCAATGTTTGAACATATTTGTGAGAACCAAACGTGTATCAAGGTATTGTCCATGAAGTCTGAGTTATAGATTTATGTTCTTAGCATTATATTTAAATTTCTTTGTTTAAAGACCTCAACCTATCAGGGGAGAGTGGTTTAAAATGCAGGATACTGGTAATTTGACTACGAATTGATTTCACACAAGATGGGATGACTTTTAACGATATTTCCGTCACTTTAGCCATGTGCAATGAGCTTACTTTCTTTAGAAGGCATGAAGTAATTCTTCCCAAGACGACAAAACGCTTGAACATTTTATTTTAAGTAATTTACCTCCCCTAATTTTTCAATATGAAAACTTAAAACCTCACTCAGTAATTTAAGTACATTTATTTACAGGGATATAGAGAGTCGATTATCCGAATTCTTTACGTGTTTGAACACTCCAGTTGCATAGTAGAACTTCTAATTAATGACTTAAAAAAAAAAGCACGCTGTTATTCGAGAACATGAAAAGGTGATATTATTGAATGAAAAGCAATAATGAAAGAGGACATAAGATGTTTATGTGAGTATCGTTTGCTTCATTTTATTGTTGCAAACAGCGTAAATTTCTTTTGTCTTTCTTCCTTTAGTTTTGAGCTTTATATGCGGCAACAAGATGATTGATAGAATTGTGTTTGTGACAGCCATGTAGAATTGCTCGCTTATTTTGTATCAATTATCACGCATCGCTGACATTTTATTTATAATTAGTGTAATGAAATAAAAGTCTAGGAATACAGTCCATTTGTTGATTGATTATTGTTTGTGAAACATATTATGTAAAGACCAATTATTGTTGGTCAAAAGTCTAGCCGGAGCGCTAGTGAAGATAGTGACTGTTCTAAGCGTATTCTAACAACGCAAATATGCATATGGTTGGTGAAAAATTACTCCACTTTGTGAGGTAAGTGGATTTTGAACAAAAATTCGTTTAATTTGTTGTTAAATTTTAAGAAAAATGTTGTAATACAACATAGAATTCGATTTCATTTTAATAATAGTGTTAAGTGATTTAAGAACAATTTCTGTTTTTGAATTGATCAATTATGAGTGAACTTATAATTTTTAAAACAAAAAGAACGGTTTTACGCAGGAGCGTTACTAATTATGTAAAGAAAATTGAAACTATTTTAACTGTAGATGAAATTAATTTAATAGAACTAGAGGAATGTGTCGAATTATTGACACAAAAGGAAATTGAGTTAAAGAAGCTTGATTCTGAAATCGAAATTTTAATTACAGATACTAAAGAATTAGAAAACGAAATAGATAATGTTCAGGAGTACACAGATAAAATTTATTTGTGGAAATTTAAAGGTGAAAAAATATAAAAAATCAAAATAGTAAAAATAATTCTAATAGTGTAATTTCAGAACAGGTTCTTGACAATATTAAATTACCCAAGTTAACATTACCGACTTTTGGTGGTAATATTATAGAATGGATAGCTTTTAAAGATCTTTTCAGTGCTTGTGTAAGAAATAATAAAAATTTATCTAATGCTAAAAAATTGCAGTATTTGAAGACTTCGTTGAAAGGTGAAGCGTATCGCATTATTCAAACCATTCAAATTTCGTATTGTAATTTTGAAATAGCATGGAATCTGTTAGACGAAAGATATTCAAATAAGAGAGAACAAATTTTTGCATATATTAAACGTTTTCTAAGCTTACCAACTATTCAAAATGAATCAGCATTTGCTATTTTAAATTTAGTTGACAATATTAATGAACTAATTGGTTCTTTAGAAGTATTGAATCAAACCATTGATAATTTTGGTGACACTTTAATGACTTATTTAATTTTGCAAAAATTAGACCCTTCTACAAAATTATGGTGGGAACGTCAGTTAAAATCTAATGAAATTCCAAAACTTACGACTTTAATTGAATTCCTAAAAAACTATGTAAGAACACTTCAAAATAGCAAATCAACAAGTAATAAGGTACCTAAATCTGTGTTTCAAAATAAGAATAATCTTCTGGTTGCTACTTTGGGTTGTGGTTATTATAAAAAAGATCATAGTTTAGCCAAATGTTCGAAATTTCCAAATTTATCGGTTCAGCAAAGGATAGAATTTGTAAAATCTACTCGTTACTGTTTTAATTGTTTATCTAATATGCACTTGCTCAAAAAATGCAAGAGTTTAAATACATGTCAACATTGCTTTAAGAAGCATCACAGTATTTTGCACATTGTAAATAATTCAAAGAATAAAACTCAGTTAAACAGTATATTTCCGCCTACGCAATCTATCCCTAAAAGAGATGAATTAACGAGTCCTAAGGACGTTTCAGCTACAGTTTGTGCCTCTCATTATGATTCGAATGCAAAAGTTAATCAAACCAGTCACATTTTATTGTGTACTGCTTTAATAAAAGTTCAAAATTCTGAACAACAGTTTGTGAAGTGTAGATGTTTATGTGACACTGGATCTCAGAGATAATTTATTTCAAGGGATTGTACGAAGAAATTAGGATTACGAGTGAAAGATAATTCCATTTCTGTATCATGTCTAGGAGAATTTAATACTATAAGTAATGGGAAAGTCGATTTAGTATTCACTTCTCATTTTAAAAGTGATATTCGTGTATCAACATCAGCGTTTGTACTGGACAAGGTGACAGATAACATTCCCTATGTATCTTTGCCATCAATCATATTCGATAACTTCAGTGATTTACAATTAGTTGATCCATTATTTTACAAGTCACAATCAGTTGACATTTTATTTGGAGTATTTCTGCATTTAATGACGGGAGAAATTGTCAAACGTGGTCCTGATCTACCATTTGCTCTAAATTCGAGGTTGGGATGGATAATTTCGGGTACTACAAATTTTGAATCTACAAATTTTGAGCCACTATATGTAAATCATTTGAATACAAACACAGATGAGTTAGTAAATTCTTTCTGGGAGTTAGAAAAGTTTCCAAATGTACAACCTTTAACAAATGAAGAAAAACTTTGTGAAGAACATTTTAAAAACTCGCATTTTAGAGACACATCAGGTCGTTATTCAGTTGCATTACAATTCAAACATAATAGTGATATTCTAGGTGACTCCCGTGAAATGGCTACAGAAGATTTCAATACTTGGAGAAGAGGCTGTTATCTATGAAAGAAATTTACAACCAGTATATTCAGTTTATGAAAGAGTACTTTTCACTAGTACACGTAGAATTAGTGCCAGACACAGATTATGAATTAGAGAATAAACACTATTATATCCCACATCACTTCGTGTTGAAAGACTCTAGCTTAACAACAAAATTGAGAGTTGTTTTCGATGCGAGCGCTAAAACAACCACAGGTGTTTCTTTAAATGACACGCTAATGATAGGCCCAAAAATACAAGATGACTTAATTTGTATTTTACTAAGATTTAGACTTCATAACATTGCAATAACCGCTGATATTAAAATGATGTACAGACAGATAAAGGTTCATGAAAAAGATAGAAATTTTCCGAGAATATTATGGAGAGATAGCCCGTATAAACAAATACAAGTTTGTCGTTTGAAAACAGTTACATATGGAACTGCAGCTGCTCCATATCTTGCAACCAAAGTTTTGAGTCAGTTAGCGATTGATGAATGATTGAACTTTCCAAAGTCAAAGAATATAGTTTTAAGAGATTTTTATGTTGATGATATGTTAACTGGTGTAAAAGATAGTTCGGAAGGTATTGCATTGATAGACGAATTGCAACAACTGCTAAAAAGTGGTGGCTTTGAGCTTCACAAATCGTCGACAAGTGAACCGTCATTGTTAAAAACCTCTGCCTTAACAAACACAGATAGTGACAATATTCATCGTGTAATAGAAGACAAACCATTGAAAGTTCTGGGATTGGAATGGCATCCGGACAATGATGAATTCAAATGTAATGTCGGTGTAATAGAGTATCAAAGTGTTCCGACTAAAAGGATTATTTTGTCATTCGTAGCAAAACTATTCGATCCATTGGGGTGGATAGCTCCGTTTGTAATTCTCGCTAAAATGATCCTTCAGCAATTGCGGAAATTACAATTATCATGGGATGATCCTGTAACAGAAGAGATTGATCGAAATTGGAGAAATCTATGTAGAGAAGTTAAACTTTTGAATTCTATAAATATACATAGGAAAATTCTGCTACCTGATTATTTTCGATGTGAACTTCACGGATTTTGTGATGCGTCTGAAAGAGGTTATGCAGCAGTTATTTATATCAAAACTTGCAATAACTCTGACATTAATGTTAAACTCGTAACAGCTAAAACTCGTGTAGCACCATTAAAATCTATTACGATTCCAAGACTGGAATTATGTGCAGCAGTGTTATTGGCACGCTTGATTAAGTCTGTAAAAGCTGCATTAGTTATAAATTTTGATTTAGTGCAAGCTTGGAGTGATTCACAAATCGTGTTGTCATGGCTAAGGTCAGATCCTAAAAAATGGCAAGTATTCGTATCCAATAGAGTTTCTGAAATACAATCCATCTTACCACCTGAGAACTGGAGTCATGTTGATGGAAAGGAAAATCCAGCTGATTGTGCTTCACGTGGATTATTTCCCGCAGAACTATTATCTCATCAATTGTGGTGGAATGGTCCTTCTTGGTTAAAGTGCAGTGAGATTGCCTTGTTTAAAAATATTCTTATAGATGAAGAGGTGTTACCAGATGCACGTAAAACAGTCTCATTTGTAGTTTCTGAACCTGTACAGGAACTTGCTATTATATCAAATATATCTTCATTTCCAAAGTTACAACGCATATTTGCTTGGATATTAAGATTCATATCGAATTCTAAAGTAGCATATCTAGAAAGAAATACGTCTTTTTTATCTAGTAATGAAATTCGAGCTGCAACTTTCTGTATTGTCCGAATAATACAGCGATTTCACTTTTTTAAAGAAATTCAATGTTTGGAGTTGGGAAAGGGCTTACCTACAAACAACAACCTCCTTAGCTTATGTCCAATTTTAGATGACAACAAAGTGTTACGTGTAGGAGGAAGACTGAAAAATGCGCAACTATCAGAAAATGAAAAACATCCAATCTTATTACCTTCAAAACACAATCTGACAGAAATCATAATTAGACGCTTTCATGTCAAATATCTGCATGTAGCACCGGAACTTCTTCTATCTTTAATTAGACAGCAATTTTGGATCATAGCTGCTAGATCTGCTATCCGAAAAGTAGTAAGATCTTGTATCACGTGTTGCAAACTTAGAGCTAAAACTGCAAGTCAAATAATGGCTGATCTACCGGAATCTAGAGTAACACAATCGCGACCATTTCATCGAACTGGAATAGATTTTTCTGGACAGTTCATTATTAAACATCGTACAGGACGTGGACAAAAATCATTTAAATATTACGTAAGCTTATTTGTGTGTTTTGCAATCAAGGCAGTACATCTTGAAGTGGTAGAAGATTTGTCAACAAAGGCATTTTTAAGTGCATTGAAACGATTTATTGCAAGAAGAGGGAAACCATTTGAGATTTATAGTGACTGCGGTACTAACTTTAAAGGTGCAGACAAAGAAATCAGAAAATGCTTTTTGCAATGTAAGCAAAATCAAGAAATTCAAAAATTTTTGCTTTAGAGGAAATAAAATGGATATTCAACCCGCCATCATCTCCCCATTTTGGTGGACTATGGGAATCGGCAGTAACGTCAATGAAATTACATCCTAAAAGGACTGTTGGTGATACTGTGCGGACCTATCCGGAATTTCAGACCTTGATAGCGCAGGTTGAGGCTTGTCTCAACTCTTGGCCATTGTATCGAACATCGGCTGATCCAAATGATTTAACTGCATTAACACCTGGTCATTTCCAAATAGGAACGTCTTTAACTGCCATATCTGAACCAGACCTAAATTATAGTTCCTTCAATCACATTGACAGATGGCATGTGAGACAGTTTATTTTTCAGCACTTTTGGAAAAGATGGAGTCGAGAATGCCTGTTTCAGCTTCAACAAAGACCTAAATGGCAAAAAAGTCAAAACAATTTAGAAGTCAATGACTTAGTACTCATCAAGGAAGACAACCTTCCGCCTCTTAAATGGAGGTTAGGGAGAATAATTGCTGTTCATCCGGGCTCAGATCAAAGAGTCAGAGTTGCTAGTATTCAAACTGGTTATGGTGTCATAAAACGACCAGTCGTGAAATTGTGTCCTCTTCCTATTCAGACTAAAAACTATGAACTGCTTCGCATAAAATATTTTGTATTATTTTTCTTATGTTTAGCTTTTATTACAGACTAAGAAGTTTAAAAATGCTCCAACTGTTGAAATCCCCTGGGATTTCAACGAGGGCCAGGATGTTTATGTGAGTATCGTTTGCTTCATTTTATTGTTGCAAACAGCGTAAATTTCTTTTGTTTTCTTCCTTTAGTTTTGAGCTTTATGTGTGGCAACAAGATAATTGATTGATAGAATTGTGTTGGTGACAGCCATGTAGAATGGCTCGCTTATTTTGTATCAATTATCACGCATTGCTGACATTTTATTTATAATTAGTGTAATGAAATAAAAGTCTAGGAATACAGTCCATTTGTTGATTGATTATTGTTTGTGAAATATATTAAGTTTAAGAACATAAGATATCTTAATAACAGGGGAGCCATCTTATGGAATGCGATACATTCAGCGAATTCTATAAATTTGAAATTGGAAAAAAAAGGAATTGCTACTTTTTAAGTCAATCGAATAATAAAATCCTTATTAATTATTTAATACACAGTTTTGTAATGAATCGTCGATTTGATTTAGAATCAGAAATTTAAAATAAAATGAACTGCCAGCTCTTGTCATATTAATTTTGCTTATGCTTGCTGTGTGAATAGTAGCATCATTAACGAAATAGTGCATTTTAAAAGGACAAAGGGGACTTTTTCCCCCGGCAACATGAAATCCTATTGGAATTTTCCTTACGTACATGCGGTACTTTTATCGCATTTAAATGGAAGGAATGAGTGTTCGTAGTTTAGCACTGAAATTGGTGCAATTATTATGTTCTGTTCTAGGCATTATTATTACGTATAGGCAAGCATTCTGTTTCGCAATTTTGCACTGTATTATACATTTAGTTTAAAGTTGGCTTTCTTATTACTTGGTTTCTTTCAAAGTTCCGTAAGATAATGCACGGTCTCAAACTGGCGGCCATCAAAGCAATTTTATGCGGCCCACAAATACCTTTTAATTAGTATTATTATAACACGAATTTGAAGGAAAAGGAGTTTGATGGTCTGAAGTGCAGTTTTACTTTATTTTCAATCTCAAAAATGAAAGTAACTCTCCGAAAAATTTAGAAATGGAATTCATTAATTGAAACTGTGATATAAATCTTATACAAGATTTGAAGATCCGAATTACTTTTATTAGTACATCGAAAGATAATATACTCAGTTATAAATTTTTTCAATAAAAATAATCGCTTCGTTTCGAAATACATTAACATCTGCACAGCTCCGCCTCCCTCCGAGTTGAAAATTAGTGTTCTACGAAAAGAACCTGACTACCGATTAGTAGTTACAATTTTTAATCAAAATACTTTCTAGTAATTTTCCTTCAAAATGATAAACTTTATGAAAATCGAAACACCATGAGGTATAATAACCATGTAGATGATATGTATAATAACAAACAAAAAAGTTTATATTTATTTATATACACGTATTAATTTTTCTGTATGCGTCATAGAAAAATCTAATAAATAAATGTAACAGACTAGATTTCATTGTTTATTCTCACGTTTTCTCCCTCTTGGAAAATTTTTCTATATTTAATTTTAGTTTTAGTTAAAATATAAGTTATTTAGTAGTAGTAGTAGTTGTTGTTGTCTTGTCCATGTATTTCATAGAAGAATGGTTGCTAAAGCCTCAAGGAGGTTGGATCTCTATTTCCACACCAATTTTGAGGTAGCGCACCCCAAGTGTGAACCGAGGGTCTCCAACCCCTTTCCCCTACCACCAAACCACACGAAAGGACTTTCGGCTCGTTATACGAGTACAGGGTGATTCATAAAGAAGAATACATTTTCAATGCACTATAAATCAAGAACAATGCAAGATATTATATATTACCCGTAACATAATTATATGGGACTATTTTAAGTCTTGATAGAGATAGTCACAGATGTTCTATGACCCTTAATCACACGGTACACGTCAAGCCGGTAATCTATTTCCTCCCAAACGGGGTTAAGGTATCTGAATCAAGTCCATCAATAGTGGCTGTGATACGTTGTTTCAGCTCCGCTTGATCAACAGGAAGGGGAGGGACGAATACTTTGTCCTTTAGGTACTCCCACAGGAAAAATTACAACGTGTTCGGCCAAATCCCATTTTCAAAATGAAGCTGCATTTGTCACAAAATTCAAAACGCTTTTGCTTGTCACAGTCACTCAAATCTTGCAACCCCTTGACTTTGTATGGAATCATTTTTTAGCTTCTTTCTCAAAATTCACCAGACAGTGGGCTGAGCAATCTGCACTTGACTCACCCTCCGCATTGATTTTCCCCAGCTCCGTTGAATGGCGGTGCAAACTCTATCGGTGACTTCTTGCAATACAGTCGGTCATTCAGGACTTTTACTTTTGCACAAACAGCCCATAATTTTAAATTTCTTCATGCCATTGATAGATAGATTTTCTAGTTGGAGGTTCTTTTTGAATTATGATCGAAAATGCCGTTGTACAGCAGCTGAGGATTCCGTTTGGCTAAATTCAAGAACATAAAAGCCTTCTGCACTGCAGGTGCTGCCATTTTGACCGACTAGTCACATGATAAGGCACGCTATTGCCTATATCACTTCTGACAAGAGCGAGATATAAACTTTAAGGGTACATTTATTTAGTAGTATTATTTAGTAGTAACCTAACTATATTACAATTATTTGAATAAATGCCAATTTGAAAATCTTATTATTTTGATCAAACATCATAAACTTCCATGCCTTCTCCCGGATTCGAACCCAGGCCATTCGCTACCATAGTAGGCTCCCCTAATCAGTATACCGTATGTGCGGCATTATTTAGTAGCAACTTCAATATATTTCAATTATTTGTATAAAGGTCAATTTGAAAATCTTAATATTTTAATATATATAATTATATATATTTATATATATAATTACATATATTTGTATAAAAAAATTTAAATTTAATTAATAAATTTTGTTTTGTTAATGTAATTTTTTTCTGTTCCATTAAAAGAAAATTTTTCTGCTACTTTCACATCATGCATTTAGCCCACGTGCAATTTGAGTTTGAGACCACTATAATAGCGGATTAAACCTGAATTATTAAGTGAAGCATTTTTTTTTTAAAGTTTGAAGCATGATCGAAAATGAAAAGCTCTTTTTAAAAGGTTTAATTCAACCAATAGTTAGATTTTGATACTCCTTTAAAGATAAAAATTGCATGAAGATGATAAAACGTAAAGAAAATGCGCATATAAAGCCCCAAACACGAGACATACTCAAACTGTCCGTAATAATAAACTTGTACGTAAATTTACATCATATTTTATAAATACCGACAGTATTCGTAAGTTTATCAGTGAAAGTTATAAAACTGATTAATTGATTTTGCTAATATCAGTATTAACAGTACCGCTGTTGAAATTTTATCAACACATAATATAATTTGTTTGACGATTACCCTTAGACACATAATATAATTTGTTTGACTGCGATTTGCCTAAAACAAGCACAATTGAATTATGAATAATGCAGACTGCTTGAAATCTTACCTGAAAAATTTCCATTTCGTACTTTAAATCTGAGAAATTTAAAAGTTTTACTATATGCATTAATATCTTTTCATATTATGCAATGTTAACAGCATATTAATACTCAAATACTATATTCAACTTTCAAATACACCACCTCAAGTCCTGGATGCTGCCTCATCGTGGTGAGGGGTCGACCCTGGGTGAAGTATGTCAGGAGTTTACTTCTGGTAGGTCCACCTTAGGCGTGAAGGCCATTCTTTTTGCCCAGCTAAAGTCTGCAGGCAATAGAGCTGAGACAGTCTTCTACTTTTTGTACTCCAGTCATTGACCACAGAAGCTGCTGCTTTTCCTCAATCCATGAATAAAGCATCTTATGATTTTAATGCTGCATCGGTCGTCGCGCAGTCAAAAAAAGATCGCATCTCTGGCTTAGGCAGAGAGCCTGGTTCGAAAAATAAGTTACAATCTCCAAAAATTATTTGTTAAAAAAGATATTACAGTTATTATTTTGTTAAAAAAGATATTACAGTTTAATATTAATGAAATTTCAAGAAAGGCTAACAGAATTAAACTAAATCAGGTCTTGGAGCTTGCTGAAAATTATGGATTCAGATTACTGCACTACAGGGAAACTAGATTAAAGACCAGTACCACACTTAAGAAATAAGGGATATAATATTTTTTGAACTGGTAGACAGAATAAAAGTGGAGGAGTACTTTAATAACTTTAAGAAACACAGGTTACAAATACCCATTTTTCGAGGTAATTTTTATAAATTCCACTACAAATTTTAATATTCCATAGAGATTTTTGGCTGGGCTTGGAGACAACCGAAAGCTCTATCATTTAAGTACATGCATCACAAACTTCCATGCCTTCTCCGGCATTGCTGATAGTTGCTGATAGTCAAATGCTGATAGTCATCTAACAGGCGGCACAGAAACTCAACTGATGTAAGTAAGTAAGGGTTCCGAGTGTTTTGAAGCCTGCACCAAATGTTTTTCTGACCAAGCTTCTTCTGATCATATTGTTACGAGATGTACAGGCGCGGTAAGAGTGCTTCCCCGCAACGGTTGCCATAAAATAGCAAGTTTTACGGTTGCCATAAAATAGCAAGGGAAGCAGGGTTGCCACATTTGGCGAGAAATTGTTCATTTGGCGATAAAATTGGCGATATGCCATGGACGGATGGAGAACTTTCTGGAACGAATTCTTACCGGTTTAGCCCAGAATGTTCTCGGACACAAGCCAAAAGCTGCTCGACATTGAAAATGCAACACCAAGAAGGAGTGGTTAGAAAGTCATGAAATTTGGAAAAAAGACAGAGACAGCAAGCAGCAATAACCCTGTGCGGCGCACTATACGTTAACGTCGGAATTTCAGCAAAAAGTGTTGTATGCAGTGTATTTAGTCCTAAAGGAGTATACAGGTAAAATTTTGTAAAATTTGCACTTACCGTTTTAATTCTGTGGGTGTTCCCTGAGGTGGAACACTGCGCCCCCAGAGCTTTTAAAAGTGCGACTCAGCGAGCATTGCAGTGAAGTACGAAAATGAGTAGAAGCGTTTGTATAAGAGTGAAAAAACTCTGTATTATGGCTGCTTTGTGAAATTGTTCAAAGCAAGTCACACCTTTTTGATGGAAGCACAAACCAACTTTGAAGGTTTTGCACATATAACTTGTGTTGTGCGGCTTCTGCTTCGTGCTACAATGTGCACATCGTCTACGCGTGCCCTTCACCGGTATGTATTCAACACTACTGTAGCGTTTTCCCCTGAAAGCTTTACTTTATGCTTGGGAGTATCTTCAGGTCTTGAAGGAAGTCGCCTCTTCAAAGTTATCTCTGACGCTTTCATGGCACAGAGGGACACAGCAAATTTAAACGGAAATCTTTGGTTGTATTTATTTCAGCTCCAGTTAGCATTTTATGTAGTATGTAACTGTTAATTACAGCTACATCTGCAAAATGGAAAAAGATTCTTTGCCACCACTTTGTACTTTTACGATCTATTTCGTAAAGCGATACTAGTTGATCAAATTTGTCTACGAATCCCATTTTCATATTATAAGTTGAAATTGCTTTTGGGCAATTTATGTTTACTTTTGTGGCGTCTTTTTCTTTTCGTTCAATTTGAATTTGATCAACGGCGTCAGGAAGGGAAGACAGGATTGTGACACATCTCTTATCCTTACATTTGAGGCAAGTTAGATTGTCATTACTGACAGCCCAGTCAAATTCGCCTCTTTTCAACTCCTTGTCCTGGGCAAGCAGGGACTTCGGTAAATTTTTTCTGCCTATCATGGCAGTTCCACAGGCATATATATTTTTGGTTTCCAAGTAGCGAAAAAGTTCGTATGACGTAAAATAATTGTCCATGAATACCCGGTGATTTTTGCCATGCAGGCATTCTGTCAATCTTTTCACCACTTTCTTGCCCAGATTTTTCTCTACAACTTCTTTTTTGTCTGAATAAATCTCGAACTGGGATGCAAAAGCGCTCTCATCACACCTCATCCATACTTTGAAACCACGTTTTATTGGTTTCTTGGGCATGTATTGTTTAATTGTGCTGCGTCCCTTGAATTTGATCATTGACTCATCTATCGACTGATTTTCACTAGGATGCAGAGCATCTAAAAATCTCTTAGACAGATAATCTAATAATGGCCGCACTTTATACAGACGGTCGAAATTTACATCGTTCCTTTTCGGCTCAAGCACATTGTCGTTTAGGTGCAAATTGCCGAGAATCCATGAAAAGTTTCTACATGACATATAACGGCAAATGGATTCGTCTCCAAGGGCTTCATTATTTGCCCAGTAATCCTTATAACTCGGCATACTCTTTATGCCCATCAGCAGATTGATTCCAAGAAATATGTATAATTCAACTAAAGTGAGTGGTGAGAAAGGTTTACATTTTTGTGTCGCATAGAGATTTGTTTGGAAAACTATGTGTTCCATCAGCTGAAGTGAAAAAATCTCTTGGAACACTGCTAATGGTGTTTTCTCAAGTAATTCCCATAGCTTTGCATTTGGCCCACTTATCGATGTAAATTCCGGAAGTATCTTTTGCAACTTCTGTTTAGAATTCCAAATAGGAACTTGAGGCTGCGTAGAGGAGCCTGACTGAGAGGGATCATCAACCTCCTCATCAGATAAATGAGTTTCATCTGGCATATCATCATCGGATTGCACAAGTGGTATCAGTATACGCTCCTGAACCACTGCTATCCACTGCTACCACTGCTACCTCAGTATACGCTCCTGAACCACTGCTATCCTCACGTTGTTGCCTGCTATCCTCACGTTCTGATTCAGAAACCGAGGGTAATTCATGAAACACTTTTAGCGCTTCGAAAAGAGTTAGACCTCTCCGCGCCATTTATGGAAAATTAATAATAAAAAAAATTAACTACGATTAATATTAACAATAAAGAAAAATAAGCCTATAATATATACATACACGAAAAATATCTACACAATTATTGAAAATAAACGGGAATGAGACTAAAAAGTGACAGCAAAAATTTCGCGCAGGTCTAAGTAAAGATGAGTCAAGTTACTAATAAAATTCCCGCCTAAAAAACTACTCCCAAAAAACTCAAGATGCCAATATTAAGGCTTTCATAACACAAAACACACCTCACCCCTCAATACTGCTTTTTTTGAATTCGTTCCCTCCGAAAACAACGGAAACAGAAAACATAAACAACGGATGTTCTCTCCTAAGCCCAGATGTTCTGATTCGTAACAGCATGAGATCGCTAAAGGCGCAGTGTTCCCGCTAATGGGATACCCAGCTTTATTCAATGATTCTGCGTATGGCTTTTGTATGAAAGATTAAAACAAATATAGAACAAATAATTTGGAGTACAGCCAGCAAAATTATGCCTAATTTTTTTTTCCAAATAAAATTTTTTATATCATTAAAAAAATAGAGAAAATTACTTGAAAAAAAGTGGATTTTAATAACACATAATAAATGAAAATTATGTGTCTCCTTGTGATATGCTGCTATCTACTGTTTAAAAAGAAAAGTTCAAAGTATATTATAAAGGCATTTTTATCTATTTACTGTTGAATTTAAAGGTTTCAGAAGCGATTTAATTTGGGTGTTCCATGTAGAGGAACACTAAGCCGCAAAGGGATAAGTGATCTTTATTTCAAAATGATAGTCAGAATTCAGAGCGAGAACGGCGTCGGCTCAGTAGAATGTAGGACCACCGCGGACAACGATGCACGAAGAAACACGTCTAAGCATAGAGTCAATAAGAGTGCGGATGGTGTCCTGAGGGATGGATCTCCATTCCCTTTCAACCATTTGCCACAGTTCGCCTTCTGAACGAGGCAGCGGCAGAATCTGAAAACGGCGTCCAATCACATCCTACACATGTTCGATTGGTGACAGGTCAGGAGAGAACGGTGGCCAGGGAAGCATCTGTATACCTTGCAGAGCATGTTGGCACTATGTGGTCGGGCGTTATCCTGCTGAAAGTTGCATTAGGCAGCCCCTGAAAGTAGGGATTGCCACTGGCCGCAGTACATTATCCAAGTATCGTTAGGCCATCATAGTGCCCTGAATACGAACTAGAGATGGCCTGGAATCGTAGGCAAACGTTCCACAGTTACTGCCGCATTAGATCTGTCTCCACGTCGACGCCACACACGTATGCGGCGACTGTCATTGGATAAACAGAAGCGTGACTTATCTGAGACGTTTCGCCATTCTGTCATCCCCATCGCTCCAGTCCGGCAGCATTCTAAACGTTGACGTCTGTGCTGTGGGGTCAATGGCAGTCTTCTTAACGGATGCCGTGAGTGCAGGCCCCATCCAATCAAGAAAATGGTTCTGGTCGACACGGGAATATCCAGGTATCTTGCAGATGCTGCAGAATCGCGGTACAAGTGACTTGCGGGACCGCCACAGCTTGTCGGCGGATGCGTCGATCAACGCGTGCTGACGTCACTCTGGTTACACGTGCACCCTTCCATTTTCCACATTTCCTTGTTCCAACCATGTTTGCCATAGCCGATGCACCGTGCTCGCATTCATGTGGGTATCAGCTGCGATTTGACGTAAGGAGCAACCCGCAATTCTGTCCGATCACCATACCCCTCGTAAAATCGTCTATCTGCTGGAAGTGCCTTCGTTGACGGCTGCCTGACATTCTCTCTTATTACACATATCCTCCGGGACAAAAACCAACTTTCTTCGATAATTCGTCTGGCAGAAATAACGGCATGAATATTACCCATTCTGAACGTTCCTTCCCTTATATCTTACTTCACGTGCGTCGGAGAGCTGAGCATTTCACATCATTCGCATAACTCAGTGACGTGCGTCTACTCTAAAATTTGCATAAATTTCTGACCATTCCTTCTTGTTCTTGCATTTTCAATGTCGAGCAGTGTAAACCCTGCTAGTCTGCAGTCAGTGTGAGTGTGTGCCTCGTCTAGCTAGCTGATAGTCAGTCATTGAGCGAGAGTCTCGAAGTCTATCGCCGGGTTGGTCGTCGAGTGCATCGAAGAGTCTCTTAGTGTACCGCGGTTAGTGCATCGTCGAGAGAGACTGTTAAGCTCCGGGAAAGACTGAACCGAAGAGTCGGGAACTGTGCTTTGTGTGTCGTCGAGTGCATCGCGAGTTATAGCGTGGAGAGTCTCGAGAGTACGTGGAGTTCCGAGAACGACCGAGCAGAGTCGAAAGCTGTACTCTGGTGCTTTGCAGTGAAGCTGTCTCCACCGTCATTGCCTGACAGTGTGAAGGCTGTGTCGCTGATTGTTCAAGCGTGTTTATTGTAGATCTTCGACGACTGCAAAAAGTGTTTTGAAGCTGTCCTGATTAATATTGGTAAATAAAATGTGTTTCGATATTTCATCAAGTGTTGTCGTCGTTATTCACTCCAAATCCGCACGAACCCGTAACGAACGTACCGAAGGATGAAAATAACGTAACAACTGGTAACAGGAAAAAAATGCAACAATATTCTTGCTTGCCTGAGGCTCTCTAGGCAGAATATTACTAATAATTCATTGTTAATTCTCGATTTCTTTAGGGTGGACAATGTCATGAACCTTATTTAGTCCTGCTAGGCTTTAGGGATGAGCAATAACACTTTCAAGTAAGTAAAATTATAATTTTCGTTTATTAATAAAATTTCTCAAATATATGGTGTCCAACAGCATGTCCTTTACGAACATTAAGAATGCGCCTCTGGTTAATAATGACCTGGTCAGAATAGATTCAGCTCAAGATTTCTAGGACGGCTTAAAAACATATGAAGATTCACACATTAATATGTCTAAAGCGTTCGATAGTATTCGAAGCGTCTGTATGAGAAGTCTCTCATTACGTGCACCCACAACAAAGGTATTTATAGTTTAATTTCTAAAGTTATTATAGTTTTGAGAGTTATGCCATTTTTAGCATTATGATCTTTCGAAATCATTAAACCATCTATTAATACATTAAGCGAAAAAACAAAGGCACTAAACATTTTTGTTCTTTGATTTTAATTTTTTATCGTCGCTACTAATTTATTTATACCATTGGCAAAAAAATAATGTAAGAAAAGAAAGAGTAAATAGGTATCAATAATGATATATAATGATTTTTATCTGGGGAGAGCTTTTCTATGTATAAATAGTCCGAAGCTTCCGCAACGGGAAAATTGACTTCAGATTATTCTTGTTGACTGCATGGATGTTTTCGTGGCTTTATATATGTGTGGTTAAGTAGAGATTTTCTTCAAAACTCATCATGAAGGCTTCGTTTTAAATGGCGGCTAAATCTGTTAACGGCTAAACGGAATCTCAGGAAACGAGCTTGTCTAAATTAAAAAAATGAATTCGTCCACGTTGCGATCGTTTTCATCTTATAAATTCATTTACGTGTAGAATTTGGGTGCATGATTGATGAAGCAATATTAGTGACGAGCTTCAAGAAAAAGGAGCCGTCTAATGTTCTTGATAGTTCTGAACATCACTGCAGAGCGCATGATGATGAAGATTCTGATTTTTCCACAAATGGGATTTTTTATTTTTGCATTTATTATTTATTATGCAGCTTATTTTTCTCATTTTAAGGGCTCATAAGATGCTCTTACGATGCCCTACGATGATATTTATCAATTCTTATAATGTAAATAACGATCTACTCTTATCTCAACTATAATCTTGTAAACAAGACCACGGCAGTAATTATCCCTTTCTCTGGAATAAAAGATTAATAGCATATGAAAAACGGATTTTATCCTGTTTCTCATAATAAAAATTTTTTGTAAGATATTACTAAGTTAAGGCATTATGATGAAACTTGTTTTCATGATAATTTTTGTCATATAACATTTTGTCTTTGAGTTTCCTATCAAAAATAATAGCAATATAATTAAGCAATACGGCAACATGTATAGTTAGAATTCTCGAGAAGGCGGAAGTATACTAAGTCTAAGCAATAATGAACATAACATGGATTTTTGATAACATTCTTGTTTTCAGCTCTTTCGTGAAACGAAAATCTTTTATTTGTCTCCAGAGATAACTTAAAACTTCATGCGAAAATGGAAGGCAGATAAAATACGACATCGAAATTACCTCATTTAGTTGTAAGAAATTGCCTTTTTTTAAAATTTCTACTGCGTTTTTCCTTTTCACTTAAGAACATATAAAAGACTATGGTTCTTGAGAATTACACGACGAAGCATAAAATTCGAGCAGTGGGTGTCAAACCGCGATCTGGTTTCTAGTCTCCCATTTTATTTCCCTTTAGGGAAATCTTTTCGTCCTGCATAGAAAATTTGGACGGTCATAAACTTAGCAATCTCAACAATAAATCAAGCTAAAAGTAGGATACTGCCTTTGGGTTGATATCCTAAAATGTATAAAATGGTTGGCTATTTGCGAATAAAGTCTTTTATTTTTTTTTACCCAAATAAAATAAAACTTTTAATGATGCAATTTTGTGGCAGAGTAGACTGGTAGACCGATATAGTGAACATATCATCAAAATGCAGATATTTAGTTGAATTCTGCGAACATTTAAATGCTAGGGATATCCAGTTTAATACCACACATATTAGTTATTTATCAAACTACTTCTACTGGTGACCCATTCTCAACAGACGAAATCTTTCATAATCTTCTAGCCTAAGTAAAAATTTGATTTTTCAAAAACTATTGATTAAAAACGAAGAAATATGCTTAAAATTGATTTAGCTGTTACTAAAATTGAAATACAAAATAACGAGTGTTATTGATAATTTTTTTAATAAATAAGCATGGAAAAAAGAAGTACACAATATTGATGTAGAAAAGAATGCACTTTTTCTCATATTATGCAAAAGGGGGAATTTTTTTAATGCTTTTTAAGTCCTTTAACTCTTTTTCACCCTTTAAATAGCTCTACGTTTCGAATTCCTAATATTCAACGTGACCAAATTTATTGTTTTTTTGAGAAGTATGAAGTTTATAAAATGCATTTTAATTCACCGTAAGACACTTAAACATGTATTTGGATAATGCCAGTATTGTATTCAATCTGATATAATTTTAGTTCTTAGAAAGATCTTAAAAAGCTAGACCAAGTAAAACTAAAAAAATGAAAAAAAAAATAAGTAGAGTGTTTAGCCAGCACATACGTGCATGTAGGAAAATCTGTAAACTCTTATGCTTGTTCTAATGTGAAGCTAAAAAAGAAATACATCAAATGATACGCGTTTGATTTGATGCATCATGGTACTACTCTTCTTTCACCGGCCAATTGATGCATTAAAACTAGTGTTTCTTGCGTTCTAGGTGATATGAGTAAATAAGGAGTGTGAAAAAGCTTCAAATTTTACATTAATCGAATAAATAAAATCTGAATTCTATGTTTAACGAAAAATAAATTTAAGAATACAGTTACTAAAATTACGTTTAAAAGTGATAGGGGGACATGGGAAAAATACATAGCAAATTTTGTCGATCTTGAGCTCAATTTAATTTAACAAAATATTTAAGTAACAGTTTAAATTTCAATTAACAGTTCAAAATTTAAAGGTTGTAATTGATAAAATTAATTAGTGAACTACTAGTGTCATGTGATCAGCGCAGGATTTCTATACAATGGCATGAGAAGTTAGAAATATCTAAGACCTAGAAATGGTATATTATGTGCAAAATGATCAAGATGGTTCAACAGCTAGCTATGAGAATTTTGGAGAAAGTGTGGCCTACCAATCGCTAGCAAATTCCCGTAGATTTTTCTGAATGTCGTAGCGAAACAATGTGATATTCAGGGTCGCGACTGACGTGCTGTTATATCAGATACCGATGAAATTACAACTATGGCGTCTTTTTATTTTTTCAATGAATAATTCTTCTGGACTGTTTCCCAAAGTCTTGAGTTCGAATGTTTAACGGATTTTAGGTTTTTTTTTATTTATTTAAAGAAACATAAATCCTCATGCACCTCAAAGTATCACACGAGACTACAAATCGTAAGTAAAAAAAAAGCAAAATTTTAAGTAATAACATCGATATTCAATAATACAATGAAATCAAACACAAAGAAAGAAAAAAAAAACAAACAAAAAAAAGTAAATAAAAAATATATAACTGTATAAAGAAATCATTTACAATGTTTAAAATAAAAGTCAGCAAAGGCGTCAAAAGCTCGGTAGGCCGAAGCTGAAGATACAAAATCATAACATTTCGGCAGCCAATGAATTCCAATTAATTTAAATCTGCATTTCAATAGATTTCTTGCCTTATCAAACAATGGGCAGTCAAAACGCAGGTGAAAAACACTTTTCTGAACGCCAAGATTGCAATAACGCAAATTGAAAGACGTCAGCTTAAACCGTTCGAGATAAACTTTAAACTTACCATGACCACACAAAAAATTTCGTAACTTTAAAATCGAGCAATAAGTCCTTACTTTTCAGTCTTTCAAAAATAGTTCGGAAGGATGTTTTTGTAACAGCTCTCTTATCAGAAGAGATATAATTACAATTCCATTTCTCAATCATTTTAGCGTTGAATGTTTTTTTTAAATAAAATTTTGGAATATTTACATCAACATTAATATCATTTTTGTTGCATTCTTAGCAAGCCAATCAGCTATCTCGTTTCGATAATTACCCGAGTGACCACGGACAAATGTAAAAAACACTGAAATACCCTTCTTCTTCAGATTTCCGAGAGACTGTTGTATATTATCAATAATATCATTACATGATGAGGTATTTTTAAGTGACTCCAGGGAAGAGAGTGAATCCGTACAGATTAAGTAGCTGGAACCACGTCTATCCTGACTAAGTATCCACTTAATTGCAAAATTAATACACAGAAGCTCAGAAATATATATATAGTACATTCATTTCTAATGCGAAATTGGCGGTACTCAATTTCAACATCATCTTCAAAAATAACATAAACAAAACCAACTTTATCACCAATCCTACTACCATCCAATGTAGCACACAAATGACAATGAATTTATATCAGTGATCATACTATCCAGACTATCCAGTACTGGTTCATACTATCCAGATCATACTATCCAGTACTGGTTGTCTTACAGAAGGATACTCCTTATAACTCTCAGTAAAATTTGTCTCTGAACTCAAAGCAGGCGATTAGAGTTAATTCTTTTCTTAGAGACAGTCCCCAAGTTCTACATCCATAAGGTCGAAAACTCGAATATCCAACCTTATTTCTCTGTGCACAGTTTTTTAAATTTTAGGTTTAGAATTAAAAAAACTGTGCACAGAGAAATAAGATCGAATATTCGAGTTTTCAAATATCGAATATCTTTCTATATTCGCCGAATTCAATGATGTGAATGCCCCTTTATTAAAATATTCTTTTATAGGAGTATATGTAAGGAATATAGAGAAAAGGCTAATAATGAAGTTTCTTAATAGCAGGAAATTTTCAATTTTATTCCTAACTGTTAAAGGCAAATAGTTTTGCATAAATTTTAATATAATATAAATAAACCGAGCATAATGTATTAACCGTAGGTTACCTTGCTGAATAATTATTATTCCAGAAAATGGAAGTCCTCCTGTCTAAAATTACCTATGCGGCAGACAAGTCCTTTCTACGGGCATAATGAGCTAAATACTGCACATAGACCTGACAGCAAACATCTTAAGCCTTTAAAATGCGATTTAAATTCGAATCATAATCAGCACGGTAGCCGATGTTAGCCAGTGAGAATTCTCAAAGAGTTATAGTGGTTCAAGCATTGTTTTCAAAAGTGCAAAATGCAATCTTTGAAGCAGTTACCTCTGTTAATAATACTACTATGTGAATTACCTCTGTGAATACTTTTCCCACAACCTTTCAAGGATGCACAACTTAAACTGCACACATTCATCTTTCTAAATAAATCTCAGTTCACGTTTTAAAGAGGTTTGCCATGTGCATGTGGAATAAATGAAACTAACTAATGAGTTTTTACGCAGTTCATGATAATTATATATACTGTAGTTTCTTGGAAATAAATAATGAAATGTATTTGAAGATAAAATATGTGCTGAATCTTTACAGGTACTTTTATTTGTCTGCTTTACATTGCACAATTTTGTGATAAATAAATTAACACGGCATAAGCCGCAGTAAGACACTATACTTACTTTAGCGGCCAAGAGAGGGCAATTTTATGATTATCATCTTACATTGTGTCGGCTTAATGGATCTGTCAACTTTATGAATTTTGTGGGAAGATGGTATAACACAAGTGCTTTCGTAACTAAGTGAAATATGTACACGTTGGGCTAATGTCGGGTTATTGTTTATGAGCAAATGATATAATTAAGTTTATATTTGCAGACTTCAGATTTTTTAAGGGTCTTCTAGTAGGGGCAAATATCACAAGTAAAGTGTAAACGTCACTATAATTTGTATTAGAAAGGTGGTATTTGCACGGTATCACGGGTAAAACTTTATGATTGCAAACCTCTTTGCAATCAAGTAAGCAATTTTGTAGATAGACAAGGAAGAATTTTATAATAAAATATCAGAAAGAAGTGAATGCTATGAATATGTTAAACGAACTGCTATGAAAAAGGCTCTTATTTATAGCTGATTATAAGTTTGTAGTTGTTTTCAGTAAGAACCGCTTTTGAGAAATTTTCTGTAGGCAAAAGATAACTTAAAAAACATGAAACCATAAAATGGCACATAAAATGGGGATGTTTATAGCAGGCCTTTAGTTAAAACGTCTAAATTGAGTATGATTTCATCCCTAGTCCAGTGCTTTTAATTACAGGAGTACAGATGAGACTGACACTAGACTTCTTTTTAATTACTGGCCAGCAGATAATGATGAATTACTGCAGATGACAGAGACTGGGGATATCATCTTCTCGAAGATACATTTGAAGCAACAAAAGTAAGCTGGATTTCCGTACGATATTCATTATCTTCTTACATTTGTGATTAGCTCCACATTGAACACAAAATGGCTATTATATTTCCACGATGACATTTATGTCATGCACAGGACCATAACTGTTTGCATATACCTGGGAAAAATTGATGAGGGATATGCTAAACAGAACAGCAGTTAGAAGTTTTATGCTATCAGGTAAGACTTCACCAGAGGTAATTTTTGTTTTTTGTTTTTTGGAGGGTTGGTAGTGAAGAAATTATAAAGTGTCCTTATATTTTGATTATGTATTTTTTTAATTCAAAGCCGAAACAGACAAAAATATTTAAACCTCTTTAAATAAATGCATATATAGAAGAACCTTTTTTTCACGAGTTCGAATGAATAATAAGGGTCATCACACTCAATATAAGCATATTTTACTTTACTAGCGAAGCTAAATCTCATGATTGGAATAAATATTTTTGTTTAAGTTATCATTATACTTTTAAAATATTTGTGAAAAAAAGGAAAGGTTTTTAAAATGCATTTTATCTAGATATTATAGGAGATAAGTGAAACTTATAAAATAAACCAATCGATTTAAAAATATGATAAGGTGACGGAGAGCGGAGACTCCTGGTGGCTATTAAAGGTTAGTAGGAAACTAATTTTAGCATTGACAGATAAATGATACATTACAGATCTCTTCCTAGTAACTAATGAACAGTTTGGTCTTACAGAAGTTAAGGGTGTTTTCTAACTAAACATGTAGTTTTAGAGCCTAACGTATAAAATAACACTAATTAAACTAAAAGTAAAAATAAACCAAAAATAAGTATACACAGATTATAAATTTACAAGCACTAAAATTAAAATTATCTTAAGTAATCCATTTAAAAAGTTTAGTGCGAACGGATCTTTCACTTATACATTTATAAGTAAGATTATATCTAAATAGTTTTACTTTAAGTAAAATTATATCTAAATATTTAAAATTATATTTGCACATGTTATAATTATTGTAACCCAAGGTAAACTTTTATTACTGTGCTTAAAAGAAAAATGTTTGTGTCACTTCTTAGAATTTGATTAAAAGTAAAACAAATAGTATTTAAAATTTTTTTATCATCATTAAAAACAGATTGGTTGAAAGATCATATTCCGTTTTAAATAATACAGAGAGGTGGATCTGTGACCACCAATACTAGTTAGCATTAAGGAGGACAAAATCGGTCGGGCCCTGTGTTGCAATCTGGGCAGCGCTTTCTTTCATGAGAGGGCTAAATGTCCGACGGATATTGATCATTCCCGACAAATGTAACAAACTACAAAGTTTATAACATTTCTTTGTGTTAATTACTTGCCGACTATTTAAATTGTTACGCCGGTGAGGAATTTGAACCAACTTCGTTAAATCAATTGCGTAGCCTCTGGTTACTAGTCTTTAAAATTTGAATTTTTCTATTACTTAAGTTTCATCCTCCAAATGATTGGCTGATTTGTAAGCACAAATTGTGCGTTTATTTTCCAGTTATGATTTAATAACAAGGTGTGTTTATGACTCTGTAGTCCGATCCAGACATAGCGATAATTCGTTTAGGATGTGTTAGGAGTTTATGCTACCAAAACAAAGGATTTGGATACTAATTTATGCTACCAAAACAAAGGATTTGGATACTAATTTATGCTACCAAAATAGTCAAACTTTATAAGGTGTATCACCATTTGAAACAACAAAGTGCATATCTGCATAAAATATAATGTTTGTAGTATTATTGAAAGTAACAAAATTTGAAACTTAACTATGTTGCATTTGAATTTAACCGGAAATGCACAGCCACTTTTGTTGTGATCCTTTAGTTACATCATTTTTGTCAAATGTTGATATTTCTTTCATTTTAAAAATCATTTATTTGAGCTAGATTATTAGCATAAAAACGTGCATTATACGACCTGTGTAAAGAATAAAGTAATTAAAAATGAGCTTAGTAAAAACAAATCTCTAAAAGGTCATTATATCCTAGGCATGAAGACCATAGCTGCTTTTCGACAATACGATACAATGAGATAAACTAACCTGTGATATATCTGCCCAAACTGTAATGGAAAGCACTACCATTACTCAAGTTGCCTCTTTAAGCTGGGAAGTCTCACCGTTAGGTAGAATTTATTTGATGTTATTCGCTGTTGATAGATCAATGAGCGACAGAATTGCGCAGGATAGATCCTGGCTTTAAATCCGAATCTGAGCCCAGGTCATATTATATAATGATTGGTTGCAAAAGAAGTAGTTGTATTGAGAGAAAGATGGAATTAAAGCATTTTCTTTTTCGGAACAAACTTAAGCATTTAATTAGGAAACTTAAAAATAAGTCAAAGGTCGCTTTGCTATTATCCAAGAATAACTATTTGATATCTCAATTTTGACAGATTTATTTCAAAATTTTTAAACGCATAGGTACAAATTCCGCTTAGAAGCTACAAATATTAAATACTTTTACAAAACTTACTTTACAAATATGATTTCCTCAAATGTTCTGTCAGACAGTTTATATTTAATAGAATATTTGTCTTTTCAATCATCTCTATATCATTTTTGCTACATTTTACTTTGCTGTAAATGCTGATTAAAACTATAAATCTGGAGCGAATATAATTACTTAAAGCAGTTCTCTTAGAGTTTTCTTCTCTGTGGAGAAGGATGTTTTTGTGAAAGGTTTTTCTAAGAGGAATTAGCTCCATATTTACATTAAACTTGGTGAAAACCACAAAATCTCTATACAACCAATCGGTTCAGATGCTTGAGCAGTGAAAATGCACGAATCTTCTACGGTTTTGCCTTCTTTACTACTGTTAGGTTCTGAAGGTAAAGAAAGCAAGAAAACGAAATAGGCGATTTCTTTTATGGCCTAACAGAACTGAAATTGGATTATGAAGGATAATATTCCTTTTGAGAAATACTGAATGAAATATACCTCATACAAAATGCACGGAAAAGATTTCAAATAAAATACGGTTGATCGCATAAAAAAAAAAAAAAGGTCAAATAAACAAAAAAAGGTCTAAAATGGATCAACGCGTAACAATATATTTTATAAATATTTCTCTGATAACAGAAAATGGTGCGTTATTATTTTTGACATTTTTCTTGCTGTTTTCTGTCGATACGAAACTTCTTCAAGAAACAGAAACGAAAAATATTGATCTCATGTATCAGGCAGCTGCGATTTTTCCAGATTGTAAGAATTCTCCTTGGTCGAAGGTGTCTGGTATTTCTCTTGCATTTTTCTCATGTTTTCTTTCCTATCCCATTTTAGTTTTTGTTTCGTTTAAATCATTTCTGTCCCTCATGAAACGTTTCTTATCAAAATTAATAATTTTCAAAATTAAATCTAATTTTTAATTTACTGCGAAAGAAATGTGACTACACGATGTCCGTGGAAATGAATTGAAGCTTCTAATTTGTTATTTGTACCAAACACACTTAAATTTAGCATTACTTATATTTACATCCAAAAACTGATGTTTTTCTATGGTAATTTAAGTAATGTTGTTTCTAATGCATTTCTTCTGTCATTTGAGGGCAACATTCTATCATACGATATAGGTTATATTTCTTTTAAATTTTCACCTGAAATATTATTAGAAGTGATGTGTTCTCCTTCATCTGAGTCATCTAAAATGCCACACGTTTTACTACCATTAGTTTACCACAAGAATTAATTATTTACATATATACATCCAGCTCTATGCTGGTGAATGATAACACATCGCCATTATATTCGTTCGCGCTCTTTGTCTGGCGCTTCTCAATTTTCGTCCTCTTACAATGCCGTCAGCGGATTACTCTCGGCTAATCTGACGTGGAAGTCGTCCTGATTTTTTAGAGTTATAAATTAATTATCTGATTACTACATATTTCTTCATTAAATTCGCAATACTCATTATCTAACATACACATTATGTTTACCATGATCTTATAATGGGCAATACACATTACTGATACATTAAAAATGCACATTATGCTAAAAATTGACATGATAATGACCATATTTAAATTCACGTGAATTGTTTAAATCCACTCGAATAATAATAGAAATTTTCTCTAAATCATTACTAAAAACATAACATTTAAAAAAAAACTGAAAATGACTTCCTTGTCCGGGATATTAATTTATACGCATTTTTTCCTGCATTTCCTTTAAACTTATTTCCGCCTATTTCATCAGAGTTATATTTCTCATTCAATTAATTCAGTTCTCACATCGCAGTAAGGCAAAAATACATAGAACCTCAAAATATCTTTATTAAAAACTGAGAAATATAAAAAAATATAAAACATAAATACAGTTAAAACAATTTAAAGAACAATATTTATAATTAGAGATTTTACGCAAAAACAAGCAATTCGGCCAGCGGGTAAGAAGGCAGCTTTTTCGGTGCACAAAACTGAAAGTTTACTTTTGGTCTCACTCGGGAAAAAGACACTGAAGGCATAGAAACTGACAGAAAAGGAAGGATTTTTGTAGAAAACAGATTAAAATTTATTTCAAAGTTCCTCCTCCCCGACGAAGTGGCATTTCAGTTGATTGAATTCCTTTTGTGTTTTGTTCATTTTTATTTAAATTTCATTAATTTTTTTAATTGGGGCATTGCTTGTTTGTAACGTTTTGGTTTTAACATTTAAAATTCTTTGGAGCATTTATAGGAATATTTGAAATTTATTAATTATGAACTTCAATTTTTGGAGTTTGTGAAAAATTAGTTCCAAATTTCTTATTTTATGTCTTTACTAATATTATATATGTATATACAGTTCGCATTTTACAATTTTTTTACACATTTTTACAGCAGAGCACACATTTTACATTACTTAAAAGTTTACACAATAGGTTTTTAAAATTGATCACAGATAGCAGCTTTACACTCAACTTAACTTACATTAGCGCCCTCTATTTAAAGTTTGCAGAACACACTCTTAATATCACTTGGATTGGCAATGCTTCTCCACTCCCCAAAAACAAATCTAGTTGGTAAGTTAAATTAAAACTTACTATCTACTTGCCTTTTTAGTATTATTTAAGTAAAATTTATGTATTATTTTGTGTAGATAATGTCTAGTTTCTTTTTGATTTATATGCATAATTCGTGTCGGGGAAGTTTCTGTAGGCAAGAGTGTCTAAATTACTTTGGTTTTCTAAAAATTTGGTTTTCTACTCTTATTTATTAATTTTTTAATTTTAATTCTAGTCATTTAATTTCTCAAAATTCCACTTTTTAAAATTTCCTCTTAGCAATTCGCCACATTTGGTATTACTTTTGGTTTTGACTTTTACTCTTGCGTACATGGATGACGAAACACGAATTGAATGATTGAAGAGTTAGGTTTAGAGGCAACTTCCCCTTGATAAGTCTGTATCCAGCCTGCTCAACAATCATGCACTTATGCATTGTTATAAATAATTTTCGGAATTTTAATTTTATATTTATTCATGGATTTCGATACTTGCACTTGATTTACATATGCTCGCAGAATTTAAATGATATTGTAGATTAGTTCGTAACAATAATTAATCATTTGTTTGCATTAAATTTCATTTAAATTTATTAACTTTAAATTTGCTTTTTACGAATAGAGAATGTTTGTTAAATTCAAATTTAATTCCTTGCAGCAATGGCGCAAGAGAATTATTTAAAATTAAATTTAACTTTACTTTATTCTTTAGAAGCAATATATATATATATGTTGCAAAGGAACCGAAGTGTCACTTTAGCTCATAGGCAATAGCTTGAAGAATTTACTTTTTAATTTGATTTCAAATTTTGCAGCTCAATGCGCAAAATTCTTGACCTCACAGGCTCTTTTTAGTTTAGTCAGTTTGCCTTTCTTACATTACCTTTCTTACATTATATATATGTATATATATATATATATGTAATGTTTGGTGCAGCCGATTGCCATCAAAAAGGGAGGTGCACAACTACATGCTATAGCAGTCCTATATAGAAAATTTCAACTTTTGAGGCTACTCGTATTTGAGCTATGCGAGATAAATACATAGATACGTACATACGTACATACGAACAGACGCCACGAAAAAAATCTCTTCGGAATCTATTTTAAACTAGTTTTATAATTTGTTTTGGGAATAAGATGCCTTTATTCTGTCCTTACGTTCAGATGTCATGCGAAAACATCGTTAAATTGCATTCGATAGCGGTCAAAATGGATATTTTCGTTGAAATATGGTACCCGGAATTTTTTCGTTATTACAATATTTCCTTTACTTAGTAAAAGGAAGTAATATTACTGAATCGTCCTAAAATAATCATATGTTAATATAATGCACCATGAGATTTTCAGTCTAATGTTCAATTAGATCCTATGAAACAATCATTCCTACGAACAGATCTTTGCTAATCTCGACGAGGAATCCAGCTTTGTAACTGGTCCGCACGCTGGTCGTCCTCATCCTCATCCCCTCACCATCATCGTCATAACTGGGCTCGCACTTCAGCGGATTTTAGACTCACACGAGCTGTTGGGGTGAAATAACAGCATCAGTCCTTCGCTTCTAATTTTGGTATTGTGTAAGTATCACTTAGGGCTAACGTACTCAAGAATGTTTATAAATATATTAACGTCTTAATTATATGTACGAAATATGTCTTTGTAGCTCAGCATGTGTATGCAAATCCCAGTGTATTTTGGTATATCAAAGTGAGTGATATAGTGTCTTAAAGTCGACCAGTCATAGTTATATAATGTTTAACTAATATATACAGGTATATTTTCAATTTACCTGAGTTCATCAACACGTCTCCTAATAAATTAGTATGATTCAGTGACTTAACGTCTGGTACGTTTATAAATAAAATATCTCTATCGTAACCGCGTGCGTCCTACGAGGCGAAACGGACCATTACTACTTTCGTTGTGTTTATACAAGAACCTGGCATTTAAAGAAACCAAATGACTGTGCCTGGGCAATGTGGACGTCTAACGTTCTCAAACACAGAGTAAGTCCTTGGTAAAATACAGAAAATGTCAAAACACTGCGTAAGCAGAAACCATCGTGAATAACGTTATGTTTTAAATGATCAGACCTTATAGCAGATAATCAGGATAACGCTTGGTGTTTGCAGTTATCAATCTAAATAATGCCCGAACTATTGGTAAGTTTATGATATTATAGTAAGGCTTGTTTTCATTCAGCAAGAAGTATAAATCTGAGCGATTGTTTCAGTTACTCAGAAAGATTATTGATATGACCTGATTTTGGACAAAAAACTTTGTAAAACATAGAAACCGCTGTTAGTATAAAATATTCAACACTGTAACTCTGGAGTTTTCCCCGCTGTGATGGTATTTAATTCCGTTTGGTTCATGTCCGTGGTTAGAAGCTATCATAGCGGTGCACTCACTCACACACTAACTCACTCACCTAATGACCCCAAAGCATTTGAATGTACAATCTGACATGTATCCATAATTTCTCCAGCATGCTTATTAGAGTCTGTATGCCCGAATATGTATAATAGTGATTTGTATTTGTATATGTTAGATGCATTAATGTTGAATTATTTGTTAGCATTAATACTGTATAATATTAATTAGTAATGAAGGATTATTAAAGCTTTCATTGTAGAATCACTAACCTCTCCTATGAAGCGCAGATAACTATGCAAATATTCTGATCAAACACCTATGAAAACATTGATTTTCATGAAAGTGGTTTGTTTCATAGACGAGGCAGCATTATAAATAGCTGTTCTGTTCTGCACATGTTTTTCCAAAAGGTTGATGGGCCCACCAACGACCGAGCGGTAAAGACGCTGAACACTGGTAGTTCGGTCCGAGGATCGAATTCTGCAAACGGGCTGGCTGCATGGGCGTTTTCGTGGTTTTCCCCATGTGTAACGTGTATACAAGCCAGTTTCCCTTGGAAAGTCCTCCACGAAGGCATCCCTCTCTTTAGGCAGATAGCTCTCGTGTGCTTTCCCATAATTGAGTAATCCAATCCAATCCAAAAGGTTGATGACCGGCCAGATGCATAGCTGTCAAGATTACTTATGTATTTTATTGTTAGGTTTATTAGCGGTACTGTCGACCAGAATATCACGTTACGGATAATAATGATGCTTGACAAGGTTCTCGCAAGAGTTCCCGCACGATCGATCGTTTAAAAGAGTGACAATTAATTTAACAAGAACTGCTAGGTGATCTTTTGACTTCTATGTATAGCCACGTCAGTGTTAAGGATCAGTTCAAAGTGATCCACACATCAAACTACTTTACGGCAACCTTAATGGGATCCTTTAGCCTACATTTCTATTGCCACGTAAATACATTTTCCTGCTAATTTTATTGTGCAATGTGTACTAAACTGAGTAACATATCTTAATTTAAGTACCGTTAAACTTCATTGCATATACTTTTGAACTCTTCGAGTGGTGATTGTGTAGGTATTTAAATTTTGTACAGCAAAGTACTTAGTGCTTGATTTTCTTAGCTTGCTAATCGCAGCTACTTTGCTTTATTTTCCAGTGTAGTCTAATTTATAAACTTATAACTCTGCTATTTTAATTTTGGGTTTGCATGTATTTTGTTATGACATCGAAGGAAACTTGAAAAGCCACTATTTCTAAGAATTTTCTTGTACAGTAGCGAATGTTGATTGTTAAAAACAGAGCCTTTAAAATTTCCCGTATAATTATCGTGTGTGAGAAACACACTACAAATCAACGCTACTTTTCTAAAAACGCGGATAAAGATATATTCTATGTAAGACAGACAAAATTTGAAATTGTTAATTTAATGTTATCTTATATATTGTAGCGTTTCTATAAGTGTGGCCTCTTTATTGAGTTACTCTATTTTTTAAATGCTGGTTCAACATCGAAGGATATACAGTCACCCGGCAAGAAAAGGTAGGCTGAATTTTGATATTTCTGTTGAAATGAAAACCTTAAAAAATAAGAATAAAAAATTATGAAGTTAACTTTCTAACACTGATTTTTGTTGTTGTAAAAGGAGGGAAACAATCAGCTAACATGATGAAAATGAGGATAGAGCTGCAGTTATTTATTAACCTTTAAAGCATTTAAGCAAATAAATCAAATTGGTTTCCTTTCCTAGGAAATTCAAATTCAGTCGAATTATTTCAGATAATTGAGAGTAATGAGCATCATTAATCAATACAAATATAAATGAATCTACTGCGGTTGGAATTACGGAAGCACATTCATAACAAAACGAATCCCTTAATCCCAAGCTTTTCCGATATATACGATACTAAAGAATTTTCAGCTTACTTAAAAAGAAATAAATGTAAATCCGATTGTTTGCACTTAACATTTGAAACTATGCGATTACGTTTCCTATAAGAATAAAGAATCCTTTCTTGTTCAATAAACTAATAAAATACACCAAAATATTTTTCTGTAGAAACCAAGAGCGAATTAGTCACAGAATGTTTAAGGAATTAAGAAGCTTTCCATCTATGTAATCTAGTATTATAATTGTGAGCATATCATACCACATGATATGCTCACTATTATAGCATTTATTTGAACATGTTAGGAAACCATTTATTCGAACTATTTGGGAAAGGGTTCAATGAAATTTTTGCGACTCTTTGCTTCTAGACAAAATTCTTCTCCACAAACTTTGATAAAATATATATATATTTAAAGAAATATGGTGTTCTTAAAGAAATTTATTAATATTATTTACATTCTAATCATATATCACCTAAGAAAACTTTTTTTCCTTGTACGTGGAATGTATGTTAATTACTCTATGCTATACCTGTAATTTTTGTTCGATAGAAGTGTGTTAAAATGCAAGGAACATTCGCTTCTTATGGCGATATTTCCAACTGAATAATAATCAGAGCAAATTCATCAGATTGGCTTAAATAAAACTGAAATATTTAAATATTTAGGAACTTAATCATGTAATGTATCGATAGATTTACAACTTTTGTTTTACTTTTGCAATATTTTAAGTAAGCAGATATGAATAAAAATAACTCGAGGATTTTGAATTGATTAAATTGGAAATACATGCAACTAGTTAAAAACGTTACTTATATTTTAGACATGTTACCTGATGTCTGATTAAAATATAGTAAAATACGTTTGAGATTGCTCTGGTGGAAGCGGAAGTGGGACTGTTAAGTAGAGGGACGTTGGTTAAAGAAGAAATGCTTTCTACAACATTAAGAAATTTGCGAATAAAATTAAAGATTCGAATCAAAAGTTTCTAAAGAAGGCAAGTAAAATTTATTTTATAACTGAAAGTGAGTTTAGATGAAAAATTTATATTCTCAAATTACCTGGCGAGAAATGAATGAATAGAATCTAAAGTGTGATAAAAAATTAGTATTATTTCAAAGATGTTTTCTTACTATATATGTTAAATGGCAATGACAAATTCTTATGAATGCCAAAGAATGCAAATCTGATATAGTTACTCCAAAATTTAAGCCACTACCTTTAGACTAGGAGTCAGACTAAAACCTTCAAATATTCCAAACTATTGAAGTTGGCTTTGAAATTTCACTTTCACATGTCTGCAGAGCAAGTATACGTGTTCAGAAAAAGAGAAATAGAGTATGTTCCACAAGTATATGTATTGAGACAAGGAAAAATTTATAAACCTTATGTTGCTATTAAATATTTACTGGTCCATAGATTATTCTTTTATTATTATTTCTTTTAAGATTATACAAGAGTCTTCTATTGAGTAAGATCTCCTTGTAGTCTTTTATATCCACGAGAAGGTATCAGCTGTAGTGTTTACTATAATGCAGTAGATGAATTAGGGAGTAACTTTAACAAAATTGGGCTAATTCATAAATTCTACAAAAAATGCAGTAATTCACTTAATTAGTTTTAATAAATTGATAAAACCAAGAAGGCCCACCAACAGCCGAGCGCTAATGTCACTGAACGTTGGTAGCTCGGTGAACGTTGGTAATTCCGGACTCGAAATACTGGCGAAAGGTTTCGCTGCATGGGCGTTTTCGTGGTTTTCTCCATATGTAACGTCAATACGAGAGAGTTGACTGCTTTGCTATAGTCAAAATAAATCAAATCAATCATAAAACCATAACTACTTACTAATCACGTAGCCAGCTCGTTTGCCTCGTATTGAACCAGTGCCGAACTTCGAGTGCTCAGTGGTCATAACCACTCTACCATTCGTGCTGCTAAATTAGCCTAAGTAAGATTTCAGACATTCGACACTACGAGGACAATCTGTTGAGACATTTTTTCTATACGACTGGGCATTATCTTGAAGTGAACAAATATCATAGACAGTAACTTCCTAAATGGTGATGCCGCCTAAGTTGGAATTATGTGTCTGTGCAGTGAAGTGGGCTGAGCGACGCTGACCAATCTTATCCTGTACAAGAATTATCGGATTATATAAATCAAATTGAAATTGTGATTTTTTACCATTAAGAGATGGCTTCTTCTCAAACTCCAGACATCATAGTTATCGATATGCGGTAATCAGAGGTAACAACGGACGCTGAAAATGAAATTTATCCTCTGCACCCTCCGCGACGATGTTTTTGTGACATTACACACCCAGGCGCTGTGGTTAAGCAAGTGATTCTAAATGATTGAAGATGAAGCTATTGATGCACTTATCGCAGTTCTCAATTTTATTCGATCTTTTGGAGAATTTATTATTTTAGAATTTTGGCCATATTCATGATGGAACCAACAGTAACAAATAATCTTATTACTGTGTTATCAACAGATTGCTTTCTTTCCTGCAGCTAGTGATGCTACGCCTGTCGATTTAACTCCCCTAGTCATAGCTTGATCAGATAGATCTTTGGGACATTTTAATTTGAAAACAATATTATCACATAAATACTCTGGCAGAGAACTGGAACAGAAGTTTAATAATATATCACATTACATGTGTTTAAGTAATAGCGTTTTCCGTGAGCTTTGTTTGCTCGTCTTATGTAGTGTTCATCTCTGACGTGCAATCGGTACTTTTTTATATTTTCATGGCTGGCTAAATGGTATCACACGACAATTGTTGGTGAGAGCTCAGAGAGTGAATATTGACACAGGATAAATTAAATCCGTGAACACAAAGGTATTGTAAATGACACAAAATGAACTAACAATTTTTATTTCTAATTCATTAGAATTGCAAATTTCATTCTGTTGCTATTTTTAAAGTAGCAATTTAGTAGTAGTTTTCATCTATAAGTAGAAAAAATTTAATATGATATCACATTTGAAAGAGTTATTCTTTTAAATCTAAAAGCTAGCGTATTTTAAATAACTGCATCTTACAATTTCCTGGATTTTACTGAATGATAAGGAAATGATTTACATAAGAATGACGAACATGTATTCTAACACTCTTCCTCTGAAAACTTTAACACTAGTCTAATTTTTTATACAATTAAAAATTCTTTTAAAAAAATAAAAAAATAACCTTTAGAGTATTATCTTAATTTACTCTTTTGCAAGATTTAGGTGAGAACATGAATTAAAAAAGAATGTATTTTTACATGCAATTTTAAGTTAACTTCTTTCGCGCCGAGAACTAAATATAAATCATTTCATTCAAACATATTTTTTTGGAACAATTACTTTGTAAAGTTACATAAAAGGGTTTCCGCCAAACCTTTGTGAAAGAGTTATTTATTATTATACTCTTCTTCAGAAAGTTTCATCAAATTTTTCACAGAAAATTTTGCAAATAAAGTATAATTGTATAAATATCCTCTACTTTCTGAATTTAAATAAACTATAAATAAAATGTCTTTTTAAAATTTAAATAAACTGTCTTCTAACTACCTTATTGTGATGTCTTGTTAGAGCTTTTGCAAATAAGTAAATATAGATATGGTAATAATCTCGATGTTACATTTTTATTAATTCAGAAAGCATAAAACCTTGCTGTATTCTAGAGCTGCAAAACATCGAACTCCTAATTGCAAAACATAATAGATAATTTTCTCACGAATCTGTAAAATGCAGGATATTCTCGTATAATGCTTTGGTTGCATTGCATTACAGTTATCATGAAGCTCATAATCTGATTATGAACAATGATTTATTATACACACTGAACAATCCACTTATGAACGTTATTTAAATAATTCATTCTCTAAGAATACAAAAGGATTGTTACGAATAATGAACAGCCATTTGAAATGCGATGGAATTATTTGCGTTCTTTCATGTAATTTCTGCTTAAAATTATAGCACCTGAATTTTATGGCGCATTTAATAGCATAATATCAAATCGTAGCTCAGGTTTTATTGATGTAGACTACATTAAGAATAATTTTATCATAAAACTCTTTTAAACCTTTCCTGTAACTTTATCGAAAGTTACATTAGATACTTGCATAAAATACAAAAAATATAATGATGTTGCAAACGTATGTAAATATTTGTGTACGAGCACGTGCTTGCAATTTATTGTATAATTTTAAGCCTATTTTGTGCCGTTGTATATCTTATCTTTTTCACTCATTGTTAACTATTTATATCGAATTTTATTTTATTTTAATTCTGCTTATAAATTTTTTGTATTTTCTTCTACCTTTAACATGTATGTAATTATTGCATTGTTACATGTTTAATCAGGTTCCGAAGCCGTAGTTTATTAAATTCTGCAAAAATTGTTTGAATCCTGTAAGCAGCATGAGAAAAATGTAGGCAACCGTTTCTTGGCGATAACATTGCCGCCTAGCCGCCCAGACTATATAGTGGTTAGGAAGCCGAAAAGGGAGTAAGTGGTTAAAGCCGAGCTTCCGTTGTCAAGGCAACCAATCTGTGCTACGTCACAAAATCTGGTTTAGGGCTCGTGGCATTAGCTTCCAACTTTTCAACTTTACGCCAAGTTTGGGATAAGCGTTGACCAATCAGAGCGAAGCTAAAACGGATTGGATTGGATTATTTAATTATGGCAAAGCACACGAGGGCTATCTGTCTAAAGGGATGGATGCCTTCGTGGAGGAATTTATAAGGGAAACTGGTTCGTATACACGTTACACATGGGCAAAAATCACGAAAACGCCCATACAGCCAGCCCGTTCGCGGGATTCGAACCTCGGACCGAACTACCAGTGTTCAGCGTCTTTATCGCTCGGCCGCTGGTGGACAGCGAAGCTAAAACGAAGCGGCATCATGCAGACGATTTCGCTGTCACATCAACGGCGACTTTTTTTTTAATATGGAGCACATTCGTATCCGAATCAGTTGTAATCGTATCCGAACGAAATAATGAGATGATCTCGCAAGAAATCTACGATGATGACATGCATTTTTTAATGAGTTTGCACAATAAATTAAAAAATATGGATGAAACTCGTAAAGCAAAAGTTAAGCTCAGGATCTTGCACGCTGAGTATGATCCTGTAGATGATTGATCCCATCCATTATTTTTCCTTTTATTATGAAAATTCTTTAAAAAATGCATGCTTGCAAAAATTTTATTTTTTCTGTGTAAATTATTATTATTACTTTTTTCTGTTTATTACATTTATATAAATTATTACTATCATTTTCTTCATGTTTAATTATTTTTCTATTTAAGAATAAATTTATTGAAAAAGCTGGAAATATTGTATTGCTATTTATTTCAAATGCTGATTTTATTTCCAAACAAACTTCATGAATTAATTTTACTAAAAGATCAAATCAATGGAACCTGCTGTTTTTTATTTCTTTTTTTGACAGTGAAAATATTATTTTTATTTTTTTAAGGTAATATTTTTAAAGTAATAACTTATTTAAGAATAGTCACAATAGTCAGTTCAATGGTGTAAGCTTTGTATAAGTAATACAAAATTAATCTTTTGAGAAAATGCTCCTATGAAGTCCAAGAAGGAAAAAATGTAGTGAAATATTCATAAAACGACAGTCAATAGACTAGACAGTTTTGTCTCCTGATGACATTCTGTTCTGTTTCTTAATTACGTTCTCCATGAAAGGATTTTACTTTTAATGAAACTGAATGTCACACATAATTCATAACACGGATTATAATTTAATGAATAGTATTTGTTATTATTATCCACTCTTTATTTGATATCATTTGAATAGAATTATGATCATTAAATTCATGCAATTTCTCTGGTAGAAATTCCTGGATAAGGTATGAATGTTTATAATTTTGTTGTATTTAAAGACTTGGGTACCTAAAATTTGTCAACGTGAAATTACTTTTGAGATTTTGAGATATTGATCGTAAACAGAAATGACAGCATATGTTGAAATTAAACTCTTTTTGGTGCTTTAATATGCATGTCTGTCAGTGAGTAAAGAATTGTCATAATCTGTCAGCAAATGAAAAATCGTTAAAAGTAATTACTTCTGGCAACTGACGTGGGTGAAACTTACATCTATGACATCTCAAAGCAGAGTTTAATTTGAATTACTCATGTGATATAAACATACCAGTTTGTAGAATTATCCACAAAAATTCCTGAAAGTTACTGTTTACTTTGCACTGTATTATCTCGAGTATAAACCCCTTTTTGTTTCAGAAAAAGCATATGAAATTCAGGGATGCGGCTTATACATGCAAATGATTAGAAATATATGCATACAAACAGCTTGCAATACAGCAAAGTGTATTTAATGATTGAGCATAAAATAGTTGGGTGAACGTTTCATAGTATTATACTAGTTGTGGTTGCTGGTTATGGTGACCAGATGTGGGATAATAGTACTAGTGATAATTGATACTGGTAGCGCAGCCAACTACTGCAGTGATCGACAGTAACAGTGAATAAGGAATGCTAAGCAAGGAAACATGTTCCTTTTGATTGAAAATTAAAAAAAATTAATGTATGGCAAGTATTGCTTTCCTCTTAACTGCTTTTATACCTGCAAAATGGAAAAATATTATATACAGACTATCTGTCACTTATCCTCAAGATTTTTCTTTTAATTAGGCATATTTAGAATGTCGTATTTCTCCTAAGAGAAATTACATATGAAAATTAAAGAGGTTTTATATATATAAATATGCATGCACAATGTTTATACTATAGAGAATACTACAGTGCAATGCAAAACTATTCTATACTGGTTTGCACAGAAATATGTATTTGTATTTACTATTGGGCATATGTATTTACTATTGACCGAGAAGTATTTGTATTTACTAATACAAAAACAGCGCAGTTCAAAGATAGATTAGCGCTTAAAATTGTTTGCCATGAAATCTTCCCGTTGTAATTTTTCATATTTTATAAGTTTATGTAAATTGTTCTCAGCATTTCAGTTAAAATGTTGATTTTCTAATTTTATTATGGTATGTAATATATATTTTTCTGTGGGACTGTAAAATTCTGCAATCCATTATAAAGATTTAAGATTTCCAAACGCTATAAAATAAAATTTTCTCCTTCTTGTTAGACAAGAATGATAAAATATAAATATTTTTGTTTGTTAACTTAAATGATTCATTAAGTTTTCTGTATAAATATTTTCTATATAAATAGGTCTAAATCGGTATGCATGTTTGCCCTGATCATAGCACTTCTTCATATTACTACAGTACTGTCTGAGAATTTGAGCGATCTTAATTACATAGAAATTCAAGAGGATTACATTTTCCGTGATTTTGTGTCGCCCTTCAGTTCCTAAATATGTTGCCATGATGTTAAAAATTTTCATAAAAGCTGGGATAACTATGTCAATGAATTTGCTTTCGCCCTTAGGACCGCAAAACATGATACAACGGGCAAAACTCCTGCTGAGTTATTTCTAGGCAGAAAGATTATGACGCCGTTAGATAAATTATTTTATGTGCAACAAAGAGCCCCAAAATTTAAAATGGGTGATATAGAAAAACTAATTAAGGAAGCAAAGAAGAAGACTGAAGTAGCACAGAGAAAACAAAAATTATATTACGACTTGAAACGACGGGGAGTAACTTATAAAGTAGGGGATGAAGTTTTAAAAATTAAGCATTCACTTTCTTCAGCACCAGAAGATAAGACTGCCAATTTTTTTCCACGATTTGAAGGACCATATGTTATAGAAAAAATAACTCACGCTGTAGTAGTGTTAAAAGCCAGAAATGGTGAAACCTGCTCCGCAAACATTGATCAAATCAAACCCTACTTTGATCGTAATAAAATGCAAATATTTTCAGATCTTTTGCAGGATCCGGCACGGCAGACACCGCAGGCACAAGCTCCAGAGGTGGAAAAACGACAAGTACAAGGGCAAGCCATTAAGAGGCAGGAGCAAGTGAAAAGAAAATTTCCTCGCGGAAAAATTGAAGGTAGCAAGAAAAAGAAGCCGTTCCACCGTCCAGAAAAGAGAGTTCACGAACACCCCCAGAAGGAAGAAGGGAGAAGGACGACGTATGTGAAGAGAACCAGGAGAAATGACGGCAACTATAACCCGGCTCTAAAACGGAAGATCTACTCATCCGACAGGACTCTCCGCAGCAAATGTCGCCGAACTGCGGAAGGGCCATCAGCGGCAGGGGAAAAGTTACAAGGAAAATTTGAACGGCCAGCAACGAGGTCCAAGCAGGAACACGAAAGAAGTTTCCCGTTTCCGCCAAGACCAGCTGCCATCAAACGGCCAAGACCACAAGCAGAGGAGAAGAAGAAGGTATTCAAGGGTGACCGAACTGGTGAAAAAAGGAAGCTTCCAGAGGAAGGCACTGAAGGGCGAGCCCGTACAAGAAGGAGGATAAATCAAACAACTATCTGCAATACCTTTAAGGACTGGACCCAGAAAAGGATGTCCGAATATCACAAAGATAAGTAAAATTTTATGTTACTTTGCAAACTTAAGTTAATCTTTCATTCTTACTGCAAGTGGCAGATTTCAAGAAGTTTTACCTCATGCGAGGTCTACCTTTATCGCCAAAAGGGCGAGAAATGAGTTGTTACCGATTTTGGTATTTTGTTTTTCAATTACTCGCGCGTAAAACTAAAGTTGATGTATAATAGCGTTGTGTAAAGACTTAAATATTGTAAAAAGTTATTGTATAAATTTTATTTCAAACATTCTAGCAAGAAAGAAGTTTTAGTCTGAAAGACTTTTTGAAATGTAGTATTTCAATGTAGAAAGAATTGGCACTTGCTTTGAAAAGAATAGAAGTTAACAATGTACTACTAATATATGTTTTCAAATGTGTAAAATTAACGGCATGTTGATATGTTCATATATACAACGTGAACTGTTATTTTAAATGTTAAGAAATACTGTGATATGGTAAAAGTGAAAGTAATGCCAAAAATTTTAAACTTATTCGTGTGACTGTAAAAAGACCAAATTATGGTGAATATGTGTTAAAGGTTGAATGAATGTAGTTAAGCTCTCTGACGCTACACTTCAGAGTTAGCCACTTTCAGAATAGTACCTCAGGGTTTACAGTTGAAGATAGGGTGTGTTAAGAGGTCTTGTCATGTTGAATTTTAACACGTTAGTGTTTTGATTGTAGGAGGCAGTGTTGAACACGTATACATAAACACATTCGTGTTTGGTGTTCTTTTACAACACATGTCAGAGAGCACGGGGAGAGATAATTAAAATAGTCATGAATGAAATAAGAATGTTAAGAGAAATATAAATATGCATGTTACTTGTCATTTCATTATGTAACATTTCATTAAACTAGTTTTCCTTCCAGATCTCTGGAAGGAACCAGATTTGAATAAAAGCTCCTGTTTAGATGCAGTACAGATGAAAAAATTGGGTGTGCATGGAGCTGCTATTGTAAAAACAATTTTTTTTTTAAATTTCTAGTTTCTAGTAAGAAATGTTTGTAAAAGATTGGCCTCACGTTAGATTCTAGAGCTAAAAGTTTTCAACAAGGTCGTTTTAGACCTCAGTTTCAAACTAATTAACTCTGGCGGGAAGTATGTAAGGATCTTAAGTTTTACTAACGTTTATTTTATTTTAAATCTTTACTATCATTTCTTATTTTCTACTTCCGGCCAGAATTAAAAGCGTTAACTTATTTATGCAAAATTTGTCTGGCGAACGCCAAGTACTTAAGTTGTGGCTTTTTGCCAAGCGAGAGAGAGGAAGCAGTGAGTCGAAGCAGGCCGCTTACCTTAGAAGTTACGCAGTTGCTGGTTGCTTCCAGGCCAGAGGTTTTAATCCTCTTGATAAATTTAAACCTATTGTAGTGTTCACGGTTCTCTGTACTACATACGCTTCCTGTTATTATAAGGCCAATCTTCCACGTTTATTATTTTAAAGTTAAATTAGAGTTTAGTTCTACTTTTATATTTTTACGTTAGACCCGAAGTAGCGGGTCGGTGTATTCCGAAGTACGGAAGTTATTGTAAATAGAGAAAATAAAGGGTTTTGTATACCCTTCTTGTATATCCTGTCTACTTCCCACAATTAGTGAACATAGCTTTAGTAAGCTCTCTGTTCCGAGTCAGGTCCTTGCATGTTCCCGAAGAAGGTAAGAAGGAACATTGAACCTGATAAAACAAACGAAGTAGTCCAATTTTTGAATAGCACAAAATAGCTATAGTCGAAGCTGATATCATTAACTTTAAACTTAATATCTATGTTGACGAAATTCTCCAAATATTCAATAAAAATTCCTTGTGGTTAATGCAAAACCTGAAATCTCAATAGCCTTCAATTACCAATGCTCGAGATGACAGACATGTGTTCCGAATCGTTGTTAGGCTTAGTTGTCATTACTTTTAGACAAATCTAAGGATCGTGCAGCTTTATTATGTACTATGTGTCAGGAAACTGACTAAGTTTCGTAATTTTAAGCATTCGCACATAAAATGTGTAAACAAGCGTTGGTTGCACAGCACCAGATACCAATGTAAATGATTCGACGACATCTTTAAGGCCGTAGATTGGCAGTGCACGCAAGATTTTAAAAGGTTAAGATAAAATTTGTAGTCAAATAATATGATAAGATTTTAAAATGTTAAGATATAATTTGTAGTCAAATATATCATATTTCAGCATACGTCTAATACATATTATTAGGTAGTAACTTTTGCTCATAAAATTGCCTATGAAAGTACAGTGACGTAAACGCGAATGTGCCAAATGAAGCAAATGTTTCTTGTTTATTATACGATCAAATGTTTCTTTGAATATAAAAAAAATGAATTTACTTAATTTTTTATCAGAAGATCTCCTCATAACTTCTACTAAGTCCATGAATTGGTTTTTCTTGCAGACATGAAATTTCTGCAAGGGGAAGACTGTTTCTTATTTCCAAGTAACTTAGATGCAAATTTATTCAACGGCTTAAAAACTGTGGAATTCTACGTGATAAAAATCGAGGAAGAGACTGAAAAACGACTTAATTCAAGAATTATTTTTATTCCCAAAAAAATTTGCTAGAAATGCTCGATCAATATATGCGCATGAGCATACTTTTAAAAATAGAAGCAACTTCTGCTTGGTTGGTACATCACACACACAAAAAAAAGAAGTATTGATTGAAATAAGTAACGATATGCTACATTTTAAATGACAACATAAGTAGCCATAAACATTATTAACGTATTTCTGGGAATGTATCAAAACTGTTCACAAAATTAAAGAACAATATGTACGTTTATTTTAAATATTAATGTAGTAACATTTCTTTAAGCATTTGTTCTTTCAGAGTATTTTAGAATTAGTAGGCATGACTGTAGAGACATTAAGTATTTTTTTAAGCAGGAGAGATGAAAAATGAGCAATACCCTCGCCGGAACTCGAACCACGGACCTCTCGAATACGCGCTGAGTGTGCTGACCGCTACACCACCAGAACATGCTAAGAAGGCGGCAGAAATACCTTAGTACTTGCGAACTTATTAACATTTTTTACTGTAAAAGTTCAACGAGAATAAATGCAAGTCACATTGCAAATAATTAACACAATCTATAAGCAAAACATAAGCATAGTTTCCTATTCTTAAGCAAAAATATAATTAAAGAGCTGTTTAAGAAGAAAAAAAATAGCATCATACGGTATTAATCGTATTATAACTGCATGCTTTAAAAACTGACTTTTGAAGCTTATTTGTAAAAATTTTCTTAGATTTCTGTGCAACTACTTGTTTTAGTGCCCCCATCAAATATGGAAAATCAAAATCAGTCTTTTCGGCCACCGAAAGAGTAAAAATTCTGTTCAAACAAACAAAATTAAAATAACTCTATTATGTGTATGGAGAAGATGGGTTGACAAAAATAGTTCTCGAAATTTCTTTTCGTTAACTATATGGAAGATGCATCATGTTCTGAAAGGTGAGCTGAAGACATAATACAGGTACTGACTGAAGCCAAGTGAGAATTCGCTAAGAGACTACATTTGTCGAATTCACCGTTTATGAACACGTGAAACGAAATGATTTCCTTTCGAAGCTCGATATTTGGGTTCCACAAATTCTTAAAGAAACAGATTTGATCCTTTACATTACCATCTGTTACTGGCTTCTTAAATGTCAAGAAAATGATGCATTTCTGAAGTGAATCATAACTGGAGATGAGAAAGACGATCGTGGTGCGAAAGAAATTGGCATCAGACAGAAGAGACCAGAGTTGACTAACAATTTCCCCAATGGTATTATGGCAGGTCTGACAGAAATTTGGAAACGTGTCAGAAGCAGCTATCTTTTGGATGGGATGCACTGCCACACGCACACATGGTCGCAATACCTACCACTTTCGGATTGTTATTTGTTCCGGTCTCTACGAGCTTATTTAAAAGAGGATACATTAGTTTAAATAAAGATGCCAAAAATAACTTAGATCAGTTTCTGTAATCAAAGATTAGTATATTTAAGAGCATGAAATCTTATTACTACCAAAAGAATGGAAAAATGTATTGGATCAAATTGGTCTATAAATATAATTCAATAAAACATTTATATATTATAAGAAAATTGTTTCCATGATAGTAGGTAACGTGTAGGTACTATGTAGAGAGGTATCGGGAGTCGAAAAGATTGTGAAAAGGAAAACGAAAAGGTGAGTAAAAATTTAAAAAAAAAAAATGTTTTTACCTGTTTATACTTAAACTAAATTTATTCAAATACTATAATAAATCTAGAACAATGTATTAAAAAATTACGCAAATAAAAAAGAAACAGTTGTTGTTGTGAAGCTTAGTTTCTTTAGATTGACAACAAATTCACTATTCTGCTAAGTTCCAAATATAAACAAATATGGCTGCTATGGTAAAAAATTAGGCGTAGCTGCACTTAAAAAACTTTTACATTTTTGACAATTCTACAAATATTGCATGCAGGTTAACTAAAGGCATCAAAACCTTAGCAAGAAGATAAGAACATAATTCAATCATTTCTAAGCAAAAAATGCACAATTTACCAACATATAAAATAAAACACTGAGCTCACGGAGTCGACTAACAGAGTGGGTATATGTACATGTATATTTATTTACTTTTGGTGCTGCCGATTGCCACCAAAAAGGGAGATGCACAACTACATTCTATAGCTGTCCTATGTACAAAATTTCAATCTTCTGAGGCTGCTTGTTTTTGAATTATGCGAGATAAATACATACATACGCACATACGTACGTACAGAGGCCTCGAAAAAATCTCTTCTGAATCCATTTTAAATCAGTTTTATAATTTTTTTGGGGAAAAGAGTCCTTTATTCTGTCGATACGTACATATGTCATGCAAAAACATCGTTAAATTGCATTCGATAGAGATCAAATGGATATTTTCGTTTAAATATGGTACCTGGAATTTTTCATGATTACAATACTTCCTTTACTTCGTACAAGAAAGTAAAAGGAATCATTGGTTCTAAGCCGGCTCACTTGAAAGCATGATCAGCTTTAAATTCTGCTGTGTTAAAAGGCATCAAACTATAGTGGTTGGCTATGCTGACTATTACTGCTAATAATATTGGCATCGTTTGATTTGAAATGCATCAGGATGTATCCTTCAGAATACGCATAAATTCATTTGAAGAGCAATGTGCCAAATTATGAAAATCGAATTATATGAGATTTATATATTTTCCTGTTTCAGTTCGAAGTTATACGAGGTCTGCTTCAATTCTATTCAACCAATGCTATTTCGAAACCACGTTGCAGGACAGTTACTTGTGCATGCTTCCAAGGCATTTTTAAAATGAGTATGTGGTGCTCTGAATTGCCCCAAATATTACTACAGATATGCATATGAAGAAGACATTTAGAGTTATCAGTACTCTTCCTTGATTGAGTTCACCAATGCATCCATAAACTAATGGGCATCCGTGAAAGATTTTACAGTTATTTCAGCCCCGAGAACAGCAAGTGTTTATGATTAAAGCGATTTTTAATGCGGTTCAATATCTGGGATTCTCAACATTTCAGAAGCAGAAGGTAAATTCAAAATTTCCCATATGACTAAATTTCAAAAATGCGTGGAGCATACCGTTATTATTATAATTTCGAGGAAACGTATGACAAAAGTACGGATTATCAAAGACTGGAGGAACATTATTTCACACTATAAAGATAAGTTTATGCTTCTCATATAAACAGAATGTAATGAAGGGGCTTGAAATAACATTACAGCGAAGGATTATGGAACTTTCCCTTCATTATGTCAATTTCAATAGCTGGCATACAATACCGCTTGTACCACGCAGAGTTATACATCTCTCCCGAGGTCGGCATTTGAGACCTAAGTACTTGATGACTGGAAGTAGGCTAATCAGACCAGCTTATGTTCGTTTCTGACTGTTTTGGGCGAATGGAAGAGTGTATCTGTGGAGAAAACCCCTTGAAGTCATGGATCCCACATGTGATCAGGATACTGCACGAGCTCCAGTGGCTTCATCAAGGTATGGATTTGAATTAGTCTTTAGAATATCTGGTATCTCAACTAATATGTTTGACGAGTGAACACTATATGTGTATTCGTTCTGTTAAATTATGTTCGGTAGTACCCTCTATTGGTTTTGAACGGCTTTGACTTTCCTAAATAAAAGCCTAAACCATTCAAAAAGAATGCAGGGTATTATCAAATATAATACGCAATCACATAAATCAGGAATGTCAAATTACGGTCAGAAGAATATTTATTTAGATTGGAATCTTATTGTTTAAATTAATTCCTTAGATCTTAGAATTATCAAATATATATTAGGAATGTCACGCAATGCGTTTTGAAACACAAAATGTTTCTTTTTCTAATAAATATGGTATGGTGCTCTGCTCTAAGTGTGACTTTTATTTCCTACAAAACGCTTCTCAGTAGTGGCATCAGTTTTTCTAGAGTTCTGCTTTGGTGAAAGACCTATGAAATCGTAGTCTGGTATTCCAATTATTTTGCATTATGATTTAATAGGAATACTGATTTTTCTCTTTGAGCACGAGATTAGCCATTGTACCACGAAACCCAATGCGAGCATAAATCTGACTATGAAGTCGTGTTCGACCCTACCAAATTATTATAGTTTTTACATATAACAATATTCCAAAACAATCTTGCTATATTTAAAATTTGAGGTAGCAGTGAAACTACATTTGCATATAAGTGGCTTTAAAATATGATTCTAACAATAAATTAGATATAAGAAATTCTACAGAAAGAGTTTGAAAGTTCAAAAATCTACTTTCACACCCAAAACGTGACACAATAAATAACATCCTTTTGCGAAAGCCTGATCATAAATGTGGTTGCAAAACTAAAGTCACCATCAATAAAAAATTTGAACCAGATATGCTGAGTCATCTATGTGTGAGTTGTGGACATAGAATTTATGCTAATTTTTTTCTTTCCTAATGAAATTTGCGTATATGTGAATTACCGCAACCTATGCTAGTATAACCTGTAATCCATTCCATTATACTTTTTATTATTTAAAAATTATTTTAATCTAACGAGAAAAATGCTTTTAGCATGAAAAAAAATTAAATATATTCCTAATAAGTGAGGGAGAAAATGTAACTCTAAAACATGCAGCAACACGACAATGCTATAAATAATTTGACAGAATTGCAATGTAGATAAATATTCATTAAAGTGCATAGTATATGATAATTACATCAACCTTAAAGCATTATTATTAATCGCTTCCAGTTAATGGTCGAACTAATTCGATGCAGTGGACAATACGATAAGCCCAATACATATACCCAATACATCTATTATTTTAAGCTAGTTAACCACATTCGAGCAAATTCATGGAGTCAGATTTCATGATTAATTTTGGTTCCTTTTGTTCTAGTTACTATACATGACAAAGGTATCTGTCATTTAATGTAAAACATTTATATGGAGTAGAATAAAATTCATCTTTAATATCGCTAATGCTAGTATAGCAGAATTTCTGGAATCCGAATACGAGTAGAAATTCATAAAATAGAAAACGATTATTTAATTTTATGTTATTTTTAGATAAAGTTTTATTATATATTAAACGTAAGCTATTAATATATTTGTTATATCACGTTGTAATTTCATACCAGTTATTAAGTTGATGCTAAGGATGTACTAATGTATTAACCATTATGCCAGTTTTATGTGGCATAACGTTTGAGAAAAGTATGTTGTAATTTTAAATAAATGTCAAAAATAAATAAGGAAATATATATAATTTTTTTACGTTTATTTAGGAAATAACACGAATTTATATTCAGCACTCAAATTTAATTGTTATTTGTTGTGTTACTAAATCTGAGATATTAAATGTAATAGAGTAAGTTTAATTACAATATGATTTTTTAATGAAAGAAAATAATGCTGCGAACATGAATGTTTATAGTGCCAAATAATGCTGTTAGGAAGGAATTAGGAAGTCTATTAACCGGAAAAGTCTACTTAACTTGCATTAAGCAAACAGGCGACATCAGGATTATTTCTTGAAGTGTTCACTTAAATTATTATGTCACCACCAATAAAATGTTGGGAAACGCACTTTCATTTGCAGTCATCCCCATTTTGTTAAAATTCCCTTTCAGTTTGAAGTTAAACGTTGTTTTACTGAATAGTTAGTTACCTTTATCTTTGGATGAAGTGTTTTAGTCTCATTGATATATAATCACTGAGCAGATTCTGAAAAAGCATCTTGCAATATCCTTTTGTGTTACACGTCGCTCTTCCGATTAACAATGAAACGTTCATATTTCGGAAGAGCAGAAAACTGCAAACTTCCAGGCGATACGTCTAGCCTTTTTCAGAGAATTTTTGCAGAATCCATGTATCAAGGTTCTCAACATTTTAAGCGCCTAAAAATGATGGAAACAATCGTATAATGAATGCTAAAATTCTTTATCACGTTGTAGAGACATTAGGATTTTTCGAAATCAGGCAAGATGAAAAATTAGCAAACGCCTTCGACGGGAATCGAACCACGGACCTCTGGAATACCGGCCCAGAGTGCAGAACCACTACACCACGAAGGAATGCTAGGAAGGCGGGTAAAATACCTTATAACGTTTCTTATTATTTAAAAGGTCAGATCTCTTTAATGGATCGTAGTCGATGGGCATTTCTGAATATCTGTACTTTCAAGGATCATATTACTCTATTTAAATTTTTCAGACCATTGTTGCGTTTCAGACGTTAATTTTTTACTACATCAATTCCAAATACTCTAATTCACATTTCTGCTTACGTAGTATTATATCTAAGTCTAAATCCTTATTAAAAAAGTAACCGCTTTTGACTCATTTCCATGTCCATCGAATTGACACGTCAATCAGAAACGCAAGTGATTTGATGAGCATGTGCAATGGTATTTCAATTTTATTGGCACAATTGAGTAGTGCGTATAAATTAGAAAATAATTTCATTCACAAAACTCACTGGGTTCAGATATCGGCGAAATAGCTGGTTACAGGAAAGATTTCATTCTTTTCCCATGCGTAACTTGAATACGAATCAATTTTTCTTAGAAAGTAATCCACGAAGCATATTTTTCTTTAGACATGTTAGACAAATAATGCTATCAACCCAAAATCTGGTATTACATGAGCGATAACTCAATAATTCTGATCTGGAATTTGTGTATGGACGTGACATGCTATCCATATTTGTTCTTGCCAAATAAGAGTACCTTTGTATTTTAAGATATGATTGAAATAGTTTAGAAGGTCTCTGAAAAAATATGACTGAAATTCGATGAAAACAATAACAAGGTCTGTGAAATTTATGACTTTAGTATTAATAATAACTTTATATTAAAATTTCCTCCTTGTATTACTCATTTTATCAGGTTACTCTTTCAGACTACATTCGGATTATAGTTTTATGCAAAATTTAGGGCAAGCGACGTAAGTTGAAATAGGATTTAATTTTAACTTTCAGCTCAGTGGAATTCGCTTAATTTCATTGCTGCATCGTACAAAAGAGAAGCCTCTCCTCCAGCAAGAGAGACGACTGGCCGAAGGATAGCCGAATTCGGTAAGTGTTAGAAATTTATTTGGCTTTGATCAATTCAAAAGTGTTATAACTCAGGGTTTTTTATTTTTTTTTTTTGTGTGTGTGTGTAATCTTTCCGTAATTGTAGCTTAGCAACAAGCCTCCATAGCTGACAGTCGATAATAGATCGCATCATTTATTTTGTTACAGCTTTTAATTGTATCACCACAAGTAGTGGCAATACCTTGGTCAACCTGACTAACCGGTTCGGCAATTGACAATTAATTTTAAAAAGAGTAAACGGAATTCAAAAAGTGATGTTTGAATTCCGTTTACTTCCGGTTACTTTATAATAACAAAAATAACTTTTAACTCAAGTTGAGAATATTGCTGTGTTCTGGAAAGTAGAAAATAGCAGAATGTTTTCTACTTTCGGTCCATACACAGTTCTAGAGAAGTAATAGAAACAAGGGGATATCGACTGCGTACAGTGAAGAGAAATTTCAAATTACTTACTGAAAATATGTTAAAATGCTATCAGCTTGTAGAAACAATAAGGTTTTCTGAAGCAGGAGCCGTCAAAAATGTGTATTGTCCTCTACGGGATACGAACCCTGGACTTCTGGAACACGTGTCGAATATGCTTCCTATTACATCGCGAAGGCATGTGGAAAGGAGGGAGAAAATACCTTACGGCTTTGCACAAAAATCTATCATTTAATTTTCCCCATAGAACTACATGGTGACCAAAATACAGAGGGTTAGCCACACTTAACCCTAAATCATTTGATTAATTTATAACGTACAAAAAATTCGATGATCCGATACAGCTTGTTTCGTTCACTGCTATCTGTAACTATATACATCCATGATGTAATTCAGTAGGATATATTGGCACAGTGTATTCGCAACGTATATGTCTTTTATGCTATCTTGATAGTTAACGTCTAGTCAAAAAACAGTTTATCAAAACTTCAGAAACGAAATTCTATGTCTTTTATTTATTACTTCGACAATTTAACACGCTACACGCATTTTGAAATTAGTAGACGTATAATAATGTTATCAAAAAATTGAGTTACTAATATACACTGCTGGCCACCGTAAATGCAACACCCTGAAGGAAGCATGCAAATAACATGAAATTTACAACATGCATTAGCGGAGGTGAGATATGCAAATGATTAGAATTTCAGCGCAGACGCACATCACGCGCGCCTGTGGCCCCACTTCAAAGCTCTATTTAAGGCTTGGAGGTTTCGACGATTTCAAGTTCGGCAATTGTGTTCTTCTTGTGGTTTTTTCAATAAAACGATCAATTATGCCTCGTAGTAAAAAGCGATCATAGTTTGATCAAGTATCTGAGTTCGACAGAGGAAGAATAGTGGCCTACCGAGAGTGTGGATTATCTTTCAGGGAAATCGGTAGTCTTGTTGGACGAAACCTAACAACTGTAATGTGGATATGTGACCGTTGGATGCAGGAGGGTACAACGGACCGACGTGTTCGATCGCATCCACCTCAGTGCACCACTTCACGTGATGACAGGAACATTGTGTGCATGGCAGTGACGGATCGCTCAGTCACATCACGAACCATAGCACAGCACATTCAGTCTGTAACGCATCATCCAATGTCTGCACGTACCATTCGACGCCGTTTACAGTAGAGTGGTCTGTCCGCAAGACGTCCATTGCTTTGTCTACCCTGGACGCAGAACCACAGACGTCTCCGCCGCCAATAGTGCGATGAAAGAAGATGTGGACGGCAGAATGGAATGAAACTGTCTTTACTCACGAATCACGCTTCTGTTTGCAACACCACGATGGTCGGATTCGAGTCTGGAGACACCGTGGAGAGAGGATGCTGAACCACACTGGCCTACACCGGGTATTATGGTATGGGGCGGTATTGGATATCACTCTCGCACTCCTCTAGTACGCATTGCCGGTACTTTGAACAGCCAGCGCTACATCTCCGAGATGTTGGAGTCAATTGTCCTTCCTTACCTTCAGGGCTTGCCCACAGCCATATTTTAACAGGATAATGCGCGACCACACGTGGCACGCATTGTCCAAGGGTTCTGTGTCAATAGCCAGATTGAATTGCTTCCCTAGCCGTCTCGCTCTCCGGATCTTTCGTCCATAGAAAAAATGTGGTCCATGGTTGCTGAACGATTGACCCAGATCACATCCCAAGCTGCCACATGTGGAAGCTACTTAGTCTGCTGCACACCAAGAACACAACCAAAGTCTCTTTGAATCAATGCCGAGGCGTGAGGCAGCGGTGATCTCCAACAATGGCAGCTACTCTTGCTACTGATTCTGGAAGGAACCACACTTCACAGAAGTCTATAAATTTATTCATTTGATACTTGGTCAACATGTTATCTAATCCCACAGCCATATTTTAACAGGATAATGCGCGACCACACGTGGCACGCATTGTCCAAGGGTTCTGTGTCAATAGCCAGATTGAATTGCTTCCCTAGCCGTCTCGCTCTCCGGATCTTTCGTCGATAGAAAAAATGTGGTCCATGGTTGCTGAACGATTGACCCAGATTACATCCCAAGCTGCCACATGTGGAAGCTACTTAGTCTGCTGCACACCAAGAACACAACCAAAGTCTCTTTGAATCAATGCCGAGGCGTGAGGCAGCGGTGATCTCCAACAATGGCAGCTACTCTTGCTACTGATTCTGGAAGGAACCACACTTCACAGAAGTCTATAAATTTATTCATTTGATACTTGGTCAACATGTTATCTATTAAATAAATTTTGTTATGATATCTCTTGTCTTTCTTGGTGTTGCAATTTGAGTGGACAGCAGTGTATATAAACAAGCGTCTTAGCGCAAAAATATTTTCGCTGTATTTTGATTATGCATTTCATGAATAAAACTTCTACTTATTACAAAGCCAGCCGTATGCAGCTCTCCAGTTTGCTGAAGCAAATTTTGATGAATTATAAAATTTCTGACCACACCGCAGCAAATTGCGATCAAAACATAACAATGCCTCGCATTTTCAGTTCGTTTGTTCAATAGTTATGTCAAAGCACTATCTTCCTAAAGGGAGGATGCTTGAGTTGGAGACCTTTTAAGGAAAACTGGCTCCCATTCATGTTATTCATGGAGCAAAGTAAGCAAACTCCCATGCAACCAGCATTACCTGAAATGATGAAATTTTTAATAAACTGAAATGCAGTTTTGGAGACATTATTCTGGCAAAATGTGTAGAAAGGTAAGTGGAAAATATCCCTTACAAACATATCTTAACTTTACTACACAGTCTTTTGAGTGGCTTTCTCATTTTATTGGAACGCTTTGCAGAATTAATTAGATGACTTTTTTTTTTGTTACAATCTGTTGCACTGATTAACGTTTCCATTTCGTACAGTTATTTTTTAACTATTTTGAGTGTCTTTAAAGCTTTAACTATTCATTAATGCTGATTGCAATTTCTGTGCCTGACGATGAAACATCAAACATGAGACTGAAATAAAAAGTTAGAATACAGCCATTTGCCATATATGTTACGCTTCTTGCTTAATTTCATAAGTCATAACGAATATCAGTGAATCAATTTTTATATTTTTTGCTATGAAATTCAATTTAATTAAGTAAACCGTAAATTAAAATGAAAGTACCGTCTTCCAGGCGTAAAATTTGAAATATTCGCCATTGTCTTACCTTTTTTAAATAGCATATCTAAGAAAAATATCAGGCTAGCTGAATAAACTAATTACTTTTAATACTTATTAAGGTAGGGAGTGATTTATAAATCCACGCATTTTAGTATTCCTTTATGTTGTATGCTGTTTAATTACATTTAAAATATAATCGAACGGAGTCTGCTCTGTGAAAGTTAGTGCTATTAATGAATATCAGTAATTTTGGCAAACGGTCGCCAAATTTAAGCTAATTAAAGACATCGAACTTAAGAAAAAGTGAACTTCCCAACAAAGCGTCAAATTTGCTAGGCCCTGGCTAAGTGGGGAGTCGTTTATTTACTTGCAACCTACTTCGTTTTCCTCTTCTTTGTGGGGGGAAGAAATTTCGGCTCAAATAACACGATTTTTCCTTTCGGTTAATCTTCCACTGAATAAAAGGACACCAAACCCTTCGCGTCAACGAATATCTTTTATATTTCTGTATATTACAATGGAGGAATTAAATTATGTTACTTTTTTAAATTGCGAAATAAAAGGATAATTTTCATATATGAATTAATTATTCTTTAAAATAATTTGCTTAAATAATCAGCATAAAATATTTCTTAATTAATGAATAATTTTGTTAGATACAGTAATGAAATAATATTTGGCATAGGATCCTTCAAGAATTATGAATTCTTATTAAAATTTCTTTATTAGAGTAAAATATTAATCGTGAGATTATTTCCAAACTAGCATATAGCGGTTAAAAATATAAATAAAATTAAAATGCGCCAGATAAAAATAAGTGAAAATTAAGTACATTCTACCGCTACTGCTCTTAAATTGCGTATAATTTAGGAAATCTGTATTATAAGTGAATGATTGAGATGAAAATCTTTTGTTTGCGATTATATCAAAAAATAAACTGCAAGAACTTCCGATACTGCCCCTAAATTTGATGCGCATTTTCATTCTACAGACGTACCTTCATTACCACTATCGGTGTCCGCATCAGCGACCATTTTCCAAACAAGTCCGACTATTTGAGCAAGCCGATACTGTTGTAAGAGCCTTTATACCTCTTTTATTCTACTATTGCAACAGTAATGGCGAACCGATATTCATTCAAGTCAAATGGCGCGGAGAAGAATAGGAGATAAATTCGAACCTTGTGTCTCAGCAGAAATGTATTCTACAATTCTAACATCAGAAAGCAAATATTGTATTCACATGCAACTAACCCTCCTCTCTTGTACATGTTTCATAAATAATTCGACTTTCAAACCTCATTTGTAATTCTTTCTATATGCATAAATGTTGTAAACAGGAAAAAAGCTAATTATTTTCCTGCGTGAGTTGTTAGGAGGAGGATTAAAATATACAAAACTGTACGGTGCAAATTTTCAATGGCTATTTAAACTAAAATATTAGTATGGCCAAATAGAAATTTTACTGTGGTAAAAATTATAAATAATTTTCTCAAGTTTCAATCTAAATATAAAATGCCTGCAATTTGTTAAATCTCGGAGTAAATGAAACTATTTCCTTCAGTTCAAACTATTTCAAGGTAAAAGTTCTAGCCTTTGCATTGCTGAAGTAACAATTGATGAAGTAAAAATAATTTTATTTTAAGTCCGTCGTTACCTATTTGAGTTAAGCCAGAAGTGTTGGCTTTGTGTAAACCCAAATGGAGCCATTTGTTAAATTATATTGAGTGAATAAAGGGTTGTTTTCACCCTTCCTCTGACTTTCTGATGTACCTAAAAACCTGGGAATAATTATTCATTTTAGATCTCGTTAGTTTATGCTCCCAAAGAGAACGAGACTCGATAACTTAAAAAAATTAAGCAATTATTATGTTTTAAACTTTTACCATAACTTCTCTTTTTCGTATTCATCACCAGGACGCAAATCAGAATGAAAAATATTTAAATCTAGGGTTTTAAATGTTTTAGCTCTTTGCAGTGATACCTGCAGTTTATACTCTGTCGCTCAGCTTCGTCAGTGAAAATCTCGGCTTTAGTTATTTTTCTACCTGATTAATATGCACTATTTAAGTTTTGAACCAGCTTATGTAGGCCAGGCTCACCAGCGGCCGAGCGGTAAAGTCGCTGAACACTGGTAGCTCGGTCCGAGGTTCGAATCCCGCGAACGGGCTGGCTGCATGGATGTTTTCGTGGTTTTCCCCATGTGTAACGTGTATACGAGCCAGTTTCCCTTAGAAAGTCCTTCACGAAAAGCATCCCTCCCCTTAGGCAGATAGCCCTAGTGTGCTTTGTCGTAATTAAATACACCAAATTATGTAAGCCAATTTGTGCAGTCTCCAACTACTTTACCTTTAATTTTGAAGTTTTCAGCTCTGTTATTTTGACCACTTTTCATTTCAAGATTTAATAAAAATATTATTTGAAACTTAAGATTTTTTTTTTTTTTTTTTTTTTTTTTTGTGTAATATTGCACACAGAGAGTTAATTCGCTTGTCAATTTAATAAGGTTTGAAAGACTTGAGTTAATACTACACAGCTAGTACCTTATAAGAGAAGGAAATATAAAGATGATCTGAAAATTTATCTTTGCCTATTTCAATGGTGAGAAGATAAACATTTTTATAGCAACATATGGGTACTTTTTTCAGTCTAAAAATATGATTTTACTTAATGTATTTAATTTTATTTCTTATACTATTCCCATAAGACAATGTTTATGAATTAGTAACTCTGTTTTTAATGTTTTAAAGATAAGCTGACCTAACTGCCCGTTAAGTTAAATAATTTAAAACTGTTGGTGAGATTACCTTGACTAAAGTCAGATTTTAACAAAGCACAGATTAAAATGAAAAAACGTTTTCTTAATCAAAGTTCATGGTTTGCATCTAAAGGGAAATTATAGAACTCAGAATTTATCGATTATTTTTTAACGTATCATGTGACCTGCTATTCTGCTATTTTTATTGAAAAATTATGAAAGTTTACAATACATTAAACAAGGCATTTGGTTTTGATATTTATATAACGGAATATAAAAGGTACTACTATCAGGTTCAATGTTCCGCCTTACTTTCTTTGGGAACATGCAAGGACCTGACTCGAAACAGGGAGCTTACTAAAGCTATGTTCAATAAATGTGGGAAGTAGACAGGATACACAGGAAGGGTATACAAAACCCTTTATTTTTCACTCTTTACAATAATTTCCGTACTTCGGAATACAGAGACCAACTACTTGTGGTCTGAACGTAAGAATATAAAAATATAACTAAACTCTAACTTAAATTTGGAATAATAAACGTGGAATATTGGCCTTATATTAACAGGGAAGCCGTATGTAGTACAGAGAACTGTTAACACTACAATACGTTTAAAATTATCAAGAGGGTTAAACCTCTGGCCTGGAAGACAACCAGCAATCGAGTAAAACTTCTAAGGCAAGTGGCCTGCTTCGACTAACTCCTTCCTCTCTCTCGCTTAGCAAAAAGCCACAACTTAAGTACTTGGCGTTCGCCAGACAAATTTTGCATAAATAAGTTAACGCTTTTAATTCTGGCCGGAAGTAGAAAATAAGAAATGATAGTAAAGATTTAAAATAAAATAAACGTTAGTAAAACTTAAGATCCTTACATACTTCCCGCCAGAGTTAATTAGTTTGAAACTGAGGTCTAAAACGACCTTGTTGAAAACTTTTAGCTCTAGAATCTAACGCGAGGCCAATCTTTTACAAACATTTCTTACTAGAAACTAGAAATTTAAAAAAAAAAAAATTGTTTTTACAATAGCAGCTCCATGCACACCCAATTTTTTCATCTGTACTGCATCTAAACAGGAGCTTTTATTCAAATCTGGTTCCTTCCAGAGATCTGGAAGAAAAACTAGTTTAATGAAATGTTACATAATGAAATGACAAGTAACATGCATATTTATATTTCTCTTAACATTCTTATTTCATTCATGACTATTTTAATTATCTCTCCCCGTGCTCTCTGACATGTGTTGTAAAAGAACACCAAACACGAATGTGTTTATGTATACGTGTTCAACACTGCCTCCTACAATCAAAACACTAACGTGTTAAAATTCAACATGACAAGACCTCTTAACACACCCTATCTTCAACTGTAAACCCTGAGGTACTATTCTGAAAGTGGCTAACTCTGAAGTGTAGCGTCAGAGAGCTTAACTACATTCATTCAACCTTTAACACATATTCACCATAATTTGGTCTTTTTACAGTCACACGAATAAGTTTAAAATTTTTGGCATTACTTTCACTTTTACCATATCACAGTATTTCTTAACGTTTAAAATAACAGTTCACATTGTATATAAGAACATATTAACAAACCGTTAATTTTACGCATTTTAAAATATACATTAGTAGTACATTGTTAACTTCTATTTTTTTCCAAGCAAGTGCCAATTCTTCTACATTGAAATACTACATTTCAAAAAGTCTTTCCGACTAAAACTTCTTTCTTGCCAGAATGTTTTTAAATAAAATTTATACAATAACTTTTACAATATTTAAGTATTTACACATTCCTATTATACATCAACTTTAGTTTTACGCGCGAGTAATTGAAAAACATAATACCAAAATCGGTAACAACTCATTTCTCGCCTTTTTGGCGATAAAGGTAGACCTCACATGAGGTAAAACTTCTTGAAATCTGCCACTTGCAGTAAGAATGAAAGATTAACTTAAGTTGGCAAAGTAACATAAAATTTTACTTATCTTTGTGATATTCGGACATTCTTTTCTGAGCCCAGTCCTGGAAGGTAGCGCAGATTCTGGTTTGATTTATCCTCCTTCTTGTGCGGCTCGCCCTTCAGTGCCTTCCTCTAGAAACTTTCTTTTCCTTCCAGTTTGGTCACCCTTGAATACCTTCTTTTTCGCCTCTGCCTGTGGTCTTGGCCGTTTGATGGCAGCTGGTCTTGGCGAAACAGGGACACTTCTTTCGCGTTCCTGCTTGGACCTCATTGCTGGCCGTTCAAATTTTCCTTGTAACATTTCCTCCGCCGCTGGTGGCCCTTCCGCAGTTCGGCGTCATTTGCTGCGGAGAGTCCTGTCCGATGAGTAGATCTTCCGTTTTAGAGCCGGGTTATAGTTGCCGTCATTTCTCCTTGTTCTCTTCACATCCGTCGTCCTTCTCCCTTCTTCATTCTGGGGGTGTTCGTGAACTCTCTTTTCTGGACGGTGGAACGGCTTCTTTTTCTTGTTACCTTCAATTTTCCAGCGGGAAAACTTTCTTTTCAATTGCTCCTGCCTCCTAATGGCTTGTCCTTGTGCTTGACGTTGTTCCACCTCTGGAGCTTGTGCCTGCCGTGTCTGCCGTGCCGGATCCTGCAAAAGATCTTTGAAAATTTTCATTTTATTACGATCATAGTAGGGTTTCATTTGATCAATGTTTGCGGAGCACGTTTCACCATTTCTGGCTTTTAACACCACTACAGCGTGAGTTATTTTTTCTATGACATATGGTCTATCAAATCGTGGAAAAAATTTGGCAGTTTTATCTTCTGGTGCTGAAGAAAGTGAATGCTTAATTTTTAACACTTCATCCCCTACTTTATAAGTTACTCCCCGTCGTTTCATGTCATAATAAAGCTTATGTTTTCTCTGTGCTACTTCAGTATTCTTTTTTGCTTCTTTAATTAATTTTTCTATATCACCCATTTTAAATTCTGGGGCTCTTTGTTGCACATAAAATAATTTATCTAACGGCGTTATAATCTTTCTGCCTAAAAATAACTCAGCAGGAGTTTTGCCCGTTGTATCATGTTTTGCGGTCCTAAGGGCGAAAGCAAATTCATTGACATAGTTATCCCAGCTTTCATGAAAAATTTTTAACATAACTACGGATAATTTTCACTATATTTCTATTGACCCGTTCCGCTACATTTGATTGCGGCCGATACGGGACCATTTTTAAACGACGTATGCCCAGTTTTTGGCACATGTCTTCAAATACATTACTTACAAATTGAGGACCATTATCCGATATAACTTTTAGGGGCACCCCGTATTTTAAAATATATTTATTTAAAATAGAATCAGTAACTACTTTCGCGGAGGCTCGTTTTAAGGGAACAATTTCGGTCCACTTACTAAAATGATCAACCATAACAAGGAGATAGCGACTTTTATTTAACTGACTTTTTGGGAAAGGGCCCAATAAATCGATGCCAATTATTTCATTTGGAAATTCGGATTTAATACTATTTAGAAACCCGGCCGGGCGGAAATTAATATAATTAACTGCTTGACATGTTGGGCAGGACTGGACATACGCCCTTGTTAACTTTTGCAGGTCAGGAAAATACACTGCTTCGCGTACGCGTTGCATAGTTTTTCGAATACCAGCATGAGAAGCTAAAGGGCTGTCAAGCAACTCCTGCAGGATATTTAATCTAAGACTAGCTGGGATAACAGGTCGAAATTCGTTGTTGGAATTTGTAGTTTTTGTATAAAATAATAGACCATCTATTAGTTCGTAATGGGCCGCCCTATTTCTTTTCGCCACAATATCTTGGTGGCTAAAACTTTCAGGGTCCTTTAAATACTCATAAATGCTTCCAATCTCAGGATCCTTACCTAGTTCGGTTATTACAGTTTATCGGTAATTTATTATACATGCTGTGAGCATTGCCACCTTTACAGTATTACCTTCTTCATCTATTTTAATTCTGGATAGGGCATCTGCTACGATATTTTCCTTTCCGGGGGTATGCTTGATTACCAGATTATATTCTTGTAGCTTGAGTGCCCATCTTATTAACCTTGGGAATAAGTTTTCCCTGAATACAATCTAGTTACCGCCGCATGATCAGAGTACACTGTTATTGGCGCCTTTCCAAAATAGACTCGAAACTTTTGCACTGCTAACAGAATTGCAAGTGCCTCTCTCTCGGTCGCGGAATAGTTTCTTTGTGTTTGATTTAAAGTTCGGCTAAAAAATGCCACGGGCTGCTGATTTTGTGAAAGTACCGCTCCTACCACATAATCCGAAGCATCCGCTGAAATTTCTAAATTCTCATCCTTTTCAGGAAATTTCAACACAGGGGCTTGTGTTAATGCTTGCTTTAATTTTTCGAACGCACTATTGTCTTCGGCCGTCCACGAGAATCTTGCGTTTTTCCTTTTTAATTTTAACAATGGTTCAGCAATAGCTGCAAAATCTTTTATAAAGGACCTATAATATGAACAAAGTCCTAGAAAAGAAGAGAGCTTCTTCGCCGTGTTTGGAGTCGGATACTTTTGTACAGCAATTATTTTTGATTCGTCTGTCTCGATTCCTTTCTGAGATATTTTGTAACCTAAATATTTTAATTCAGGGGCTGCAAATTTGCACTTTTCGACATTAACTTTTAGACCGGCGTCATTTAATAAAGAAAACACCTGTCTTAAATCCTGCACATGTTGGTCGAGATTATCACTAGTAATAATGATATCGTCTAAATAGATAAATGTGGACTTTCCAAGAACAGGCCTTAACACAATGTCCATACATCGCTGAAATGTTGCCGGTGCCCCTGAAAGGCCAAACGGCATACGCAGAAATGCATAAGTGCCAGACATGGTTATAAAAGCAGTCTTAGGCACGTCCTCAGGCCTAACCCCTATTTGAAAATAACCAGTCGTTAAGTCTAAAGTCGTCATATATTTGGTGGATGTTATGTTCCTTAGAATTTCTTCAATAATAGGTAACGGATATACCGGATACTTAGTTATGGAGTTTAATTTACGGTAGTCAATCGCGAATCTCCAGCTTTTTGGATGTGTCAATGGATAGTCATTATTTGTCTTACATAAAACCAGCATAAGTACTTGAGATGGGCGTTATGATCTTTTTACGTAGCATATCGGTGATATGCCATTCTATAATTTTTTCCTTATTCTTATCATACCGGTATGCTTTGTGGCGAACTGGCATTGAATCTCCGGTGTCAATACTATGGTTAGTAACCTGAGTAAATCCTGGAATATCACAAAATAACGAAGCAAATTCACTTACCACTTGTCGAATTCTTCGTTGCTCTTCATTAGGCAGGTGGTCAAGGTTTAACATCGGCGGTTCAGCCTTTTCTTCTCGAACTGGTTTCATAGTCAGCTTAAAGGACGCTTCATTAAAATCCAGCGTTGCTTGTGCCTCTGAAAGAAAATACATTCCTAAGATAATATGTGCTTGCAGATTCTTTACTATGAAAAATATAACCTTTACTTGTTCGTCCTTGATACGGATGTATAGTGGTAATTTACCTATGCACTTACATCTTTCTCTTTGCGCCGCTAACACTGTCATATTATCCGAATTATATATGCGGTATTTCCGAAAATACTTCCTAAAAAAATCTTCTGCCACACAGGAACACTGCGCGCCTGTATCCAGGAGTGTGGTGGCTGGGATATTATTCACCAACACTTCAATCTTCGGAAGAGTAAAAATTTTCACCATTACTGTATTTAACTTGAAGGAAGAGGGGTTTTCTTGGCCTTCGGATTTCCGCACCCTCCCGTCAGAAGAAATCCGTTTTAGTTTAAATCATTTTTCATTTCCATGCTTTCCTTCATTTTCCACTGGCCTTGAGACTTTTTTCCTGGATTGCTATTGAACTGTCGACGTTCGCCGACTGTTTTTGAATGCTCGAGTTTCCTTGCCCACTGATTCGCTTTGCTTCCGTAGCCGTATGCTTGACTTTGCTGTGGTCTTGGTGCACCAAATTGGTTTCGTTGTTGATATTGGCGTCTTCTTTCAATGTCCGCCGTTCTTCTACTTTCAAACTGGATTGCTAGCTCAAATAATTTTTCCAGTGTAGTCGGATTCCTTAATTCAATAAAGTCTTGCACTTGGGGAAGTAACCTCGGCAAAATCACTTGAATTATCTCAGGATCCGGACGGTTTCCATACAAGAGTTTGAAGACGTGAATTTTTCTTAAAATAAAGCTTGAGAGATTTTCGATTCTTTGCTAATATATGCTGAAAAGTTCCGTTTCTAATTTCGCACGATCCCTTACGACAGGGAAGGCTTTTACTAGGGCAGTCTTGAAATTCTCGTAAGTATAGGTGGGACTTCCTGCTTGACCCAAGAGACTTCTGCCTATACATTTGAGCCAGTTAAGCGCTTGGCCCCTCAAAGTGCTGGTAGCTAAAGTAACTTTTTGAAACTCGTGCACGGGGTAGAGCATGAAGTGGTCATCCAATTTTTCCAAAAAACTGGTTACCGGTGAGTTTCCATTAAACGTTGCTTCTGGTTTCATCGAAGCGCGCATGGTCTGGACGATGTAACCAAATCCTTCCAGGGCGGCAGCTGGCATTTCTGGATTCTGAGCCGCTTCTGCAGGCAGCACAGGTTCTTCTTGAAATTCGGCCATGGTTATTCTTCTTCGTTGGGCGGCACTATCAGGTTCAATGTTCCGCCTTAGTTTCTTTGGGAACATGCAAGGACCTGACTCGGAACAGGGAGCTTACTAAAGCTATGTTCAATAAATGTGGGAAGTAGACAGGATACACAGGAAGGGTATACAAAACCCTTTATTTTTCACTCTTTACAATAATTTCCGTACTTCGGAATACAGAGACCAACTACTTGTGGTCTGAACGTAAGAATATAAAAATATAACTAAACTCTAACTTAAATTTGGAATAATAAACGTGGAATATTGGCCTTATATTAACAGGGAAGCCGTATGTAGTACAGAGAACTGTTAACACTACAATACGTTTAAAATTATCAAGAGGGTTAAACCTCTGGCCTGGAAGACAACCAGCAATCGAGTAAAACTTCTAAGGCAAGTGGCCTGCTTCGACTAACTCCTTCCTCTCTCTCGCTTAGCAAAAAGCCACAACTTAAGTACTTGGCGTTCGCCAGACAAATTTTGCATAAATAAGTTAACGCTTTTAATTCTGGCCGGAAGTAGAAAATAAGAAGTGATAGTAAAGATTTAAAATAAAATAAACGTTAGTAAAACTTAAGAGCCTTACAATACTGCTTAAGATCGCAAGTGGATTTGACAAGACCTATTAGATCCCCACAGCTTCGTTTTCCATTTCGAACAGTGGAAATCAGTGAAAAATTTACAAAGCCCTTGCCTGGCGCTGAATTTAAGATCGTTCAATTGCTGAGTCGATGTACTGGGCATGTAGAAGGAATGCTTTCCTTACAAATAATGATTTTAAATTTAAGCAGAAATATTTGCATTAAAGTATTTATTGCAGACAAAATAAGCGAATATTTATAGAATCATCTACTCCTGAAAATTCACAGCATTGTATTAAATATTTATAGTATGAATATGAAGAGATTTGCAGAATTTTAATATACAATTAAATTTACTTATGCACTGAAAGTAAGTGCGATGTTTAACGATCTCTAATCTGAACTTATAATTCTTTATCTTTCTTAAAAGCATATTTACCTATCGGTGTATCTACGTATATGTATAAAAAAAGTAGTTAGTTCGATAGATTTAACTAAACTATTTATAAGTTAAATTCCTTATATATGAGGTGTACTGTCAAAACTAAATTTATAATTTAATTATGGGTATACTCATGATCTTTTAATATACCGTTAACTGCATTTAACGCAAGTTTTACAAAATATACCCATTATCAATTAATTAATTAAAATGTTATTTTTAGCTCAGCAAATTTATTAAGAATTCCTCAAGAGTAATCCCAGATATTTGTGTTAATAAAAATTTTAGTTCATTTTTTGTCTTAACTGTAGATGCATTATTATTAGCTAACACCACCCAAGAGAACACAAATCAAAGATTAATTTACATGTAAAATATTTCTGCTGGCTATCAGCATATTCTTAACGTAGAACTTTACTAAGCACCAGATGACTTACTCATAGTATCGTAAAGAATATTATGAACGTAGTATAATTCCAGTGAGTAAATATAAGCATACTTATTATACTAAGTATAAATATTTATCATAATTTGTAGAGTGAACAGATTAGGCGCGAGAGCAAAATCCTAATACTCACAATATAATTTCGTATTGAATTAATAACCTGAGCATCTCGTAATTCAAAATTAAGTAGCTTAAAAGCTAATATTTAGATTGCCCTACAAGTCTTATTAACCAGTCGAAGCGAAATTCTCATCCTTAGGGTCAATAAGCAGCTAACTAAAGTTATTATAAGGCTCTCCGTGTTCCTATTTTAAGCTGAAAATATGGTTTGTATTCGTTCATTTTATTAACATTTTTCTGCTGTACCTTGTATTAATATTAAGAGCAAAACCGCGTAATTCAATTTTAATAATAATATCATGCTATTTCAAGATTCTTCAGTTTTAACTGAACCATTTTGGGAAATAACATGGATTATTCTACTGTATTCATTCATTTTCTCTTTTCAGAAAGTCTGTTCCGCTGTCACACGAAATCCGGTTTTTCTTATTCTTTCCAAAGATTATCATTTGAATTATGCAGTACGTAAAGTATCTCTTTTTGAACACAAGGTTTGCTGATCAAATTCAGCAACATCGCAGTTTGCGATAATGTCCAAATAAATAAACATCTAATGAATTAAACATTTAGTGCACAACACAAGTTGCCAAGCATGTTTTTAATATAAATCAATAATGCTGGACTGTATTAATTAGAACAAATGCAGGGTCCGTCAGAAAAAGGAATATCCACATTAACAAATGGTAACTGTTATTGGTTTCGAAACTGTATTATTACTGCAGTATACAGAATGGTGTTTGCTCAACATAGATCGATACTTTCATGACTTTAATATGGTCAAAATCAAAATGTTCTTGAGGGACCTTGAAGGACGGCCTGTAACGCAGGAAACTGGTTATGCTGGAAGTCCTTCGTCAAACAATTACAGCGGCATGTCACTGCGGATACATTTACTGCTGTCAGTGTCCCGCGGATACACTGGCAGAAGATGCAGGCAAAAATGGGTAAAAAATGGCATATTTCAGCGTCATTATAATAGCGGTCGACCTAGGATAACAACAGATTGGGAGGACAGGGTGGTTATCAGATCAGCTGTCACAGAGCCTGATTCTTCGCTATCAACCATCAGAAGTGCGACTCTCACACGAGTGCCCACCATGACCATTCACAGACGGCTGATAGAGCGAAATCTACGCTCGTACGCCAATTACGCTACCTGCCACTCACGGCTGCACACTGTCGAGCCAGATTACAGTGGTGCTTGGCTTGATCAGGTTGGAATGATGCTGATTGAGGGCGTACAGTCTTTAGCGACGAATCCCGCTTCGAGCTGTGTCGTGACGATCATCGAAGACGTGTAGGGAGCTTGCTGAGCCTGCCGCACAGGCCACTATTGCACACCGCACAAGCCCTCAACCAGGAATTATGGTCTGAGGTGCCATTTTCCTTGATAGCCGGATCCCTTTGGTCTTCATTAGAGGAAAGCTTGCAGCATAGCGGAACCTCGACAACATTCTGAGACCTGTTTTGCTACCATTCCTTTTGCAGTACCCTGGCTTTACTTTTCAGCAAGATAATGCCAGACCACATATGACACATGATGCTATGAATTGTCTTACAACTTATCAAACACTTCCTTGGCTAGCCAGATCACCACATCTCTTTCCCATCAAACATGTCTGGAATATAGTGGGAAAGCGACTGCATCGACCAGAAAATGTGGATGACCTAGCCCGACAATTGGAGCAGATTTACCAAGAAATACCGTAGGAGACAATCCGGCAGCTTTATCAGTCTATGCCACCCCGCGTGGCAGCTTGCATACCGGGCTAGAGGTGAGTCAACACCTTATTCAGTTCGTTACTTTATAACTATGTAACTCTGAAATAAATCATTCAATTGTTCTGAAATTTTAATCATTTTCTCTATTCTGTACATGATTTTCCTATGCACTAGCTTTTGTCTCCATCGGACAAATGCTTGTGACGTCATTGTACGTAGAAAATTTTCATTCATGTCAGCATTTTAAATAAATAGATGCTGTTGGCAACATTTTTATTTCAGGTTAGGATAATTGACACGATATGTTAATGCAACATTAATTCTTTTACTGATATTGAGAAAAAGTTTTTATATTACACTAACTTTAAATCCTGAATTTATATGTATACGCATTAACTTGAAGTGTCGAAAGGTTTTGTTTCCTCGTTTGGCAACAAAAAATTTATGTACGAATTGGTTGTTGCTTGGAAAGAATGAACTGATTTTATTCATATTGAAATGTTTTTACACATTTTCTTTTCTCGTGTGGCATAGAACCTCCCAATTTTGTTTTGGCCGCAGCCCACTCATCTGGCAAGCTTGCCCGCTTGCTTTTATGTTAAACTTGTATGTAGTAGCAAGTAAAAGCAGGAAAAGGAGCGAAGGATTTAGAAATGCATCAGATTTCACTTTCATTCACAAATGAGTAAATATCAGTCTGTTTTTACAGAAAATTTTGTACGGAGATATCATTATTTAACAATGCTACCTTTTACGAAAACTGAGAGATTTAAAAAATCATTCAATTTTACTTCCCTGTACGAAGTAAATGAATTATTGTAATCACGAAATATTCCGGGCATCATATTTAACGAAAATATCAATTTTGAACACTATCGAATGCAATTTAACGATATTTTTGCTTGACATCTGTAGGTAAGGACATAATAAAGGACCTCTTTTCCCCAAACGAATTATAAAGCTGATTTAAAATGTGTTCAAAAGAGACTTTTTTCGTGGCATCTATATACGTACGTACGTATGCGTTTATCTTGCATAACTCAGAAACGAGTAACCTCAGAACGTTGAAATTTTACATATAGAACTGCTGTAAGCTGTTCTATATGTAAGCTGTGCACCTCCTTTTTTGGTTGCAATCGGCCGCACCAAAAGTGTATAAATATATATATAAACCACTCTGTTACTCGTCTTCGTGAGCTAATTTTTTTTATTCTAATATGTTGGTAAATAATGCATTTTTTTTGTTTTAAAAATGATTGAATTTTGTTGTTCTTACCTTCCGGCTAAAGTTTTTATGCCTTTATTTAATCTGCATGCAAAAGTTGTAGAATTATCAACAATTTAAAAGTTGTTTAAATGCCGCTAAGCTTAATTTTTTTACCATAGCAGCCATATTTGTTTACATTTGAAACTTAGCAGAATAGTGAATTAGGTCAATTTCTGCACCTTCAGTTTCTTTTTGCCGAGTGGTACCAAAAGCAACTTTCAGTTTTGTGCACCGAAAAATCTGCCTTCTTGCCTACTGGCCAATTGCTTGTTTTTGCGTAGAAACTCTAATTTTAATTGTAAAAATTGTTTTTTTAATTGTTTTAATTGTATTTGGTGTTTTATGTTTCCTATATCTTTCAAATTTTAATGAAAATATTTTGAGGTTTTATATATTTTTGCCTCGTCTCGAAGTGAGAACTGAGTTAATTGAATGAGAAATCTATTTCAAATGAAATTTGAGGAAATAAGTTTAAATGAAATCAACAAAAAAATGCGTATAGTTTAATATCCCATTCAAGGAAAACATGTGGTGTACGTCTCAGACTTTTTAAATTACACACTAAACATTGTTAAAATTACACTGTTAAAATAATCCGAATTTAAATTATGAAATTGGAAAATATTCAACTTTACATTCACATTGCTTTCCATAAGGAGAAGGAAGAGTTATTAACTAAGATTAATAAATACTTTGAAAATTAAAATGCAGTTAATTCTTTTAAGCTGACAGGTATTGTTAAATGTGTATGAGTCAGAATATTTGTTTCACTAAAGGAAAATCTTTTCTGGGCAGTTTCAGCAGAAACAATATTGAAAGAAAAATAATAAAAGGCTGATGATGGAAAGTTGATCAGTTTTATTTTATGGCAAACGATTCATAGTCCTTTAAAATTTCTTCAGTTTGTTCTTATGCACCAAAATTTACTAAAGGAATGATACGTATTCTCTAGGAATTCACTTTCATTATAAATTAAAAATTAAAGCACAGTTTTATTAAAACTGAAAGATATTATATTCTGAGAACTGAATTTAAAAATTCCACTTTATATTATTATAATGGAGAACATAAGAAGGGATATGAGTTAAGAGTATTGTAATTATTAGTAAAATGTTAATCTGTCATTGTAAGAATGTTCCTTTTTCTTAAAGCTTTAACGATTACAAAAGAGAGAAATTGGAATCCTCGCTAACAGAATTAGGTTTCAAATAATTGGAAACTCCCAAATAAAACGGTTCTGTGACATGAAAATATAAAAACAAAAAAGAAAACAATAAAAAGGCTCTTTTTTGAGAAAACAGGAAAACAAAAATTAGTGCAAGGGGTAAAAATAAATGCTTTTAAATGCTGAAGTATGAATTTTACTAATTTAAAGGTGCATTTTTCTCATTTTAAAGTTTAAATTGGCAGGCATATTTGATAGCTGCTTGTTTGATGTTTTTTATTCATTGAAGGTTTATTTAAACGAAGCTGAAGGTGCCAATGAGATTATTATTTTTGTTTAATGAGTTTGGAGGTATTACTGAGATGTCACTGTTATTTTAAAACATTGATTAAAATCTGAATTAATTAAAATTTTGTTTTAAATAAATAACAGGAAATATTTTTCTTATATAATTAATACGCTTTACGTATTTGGAATGTGATTGTGAATCAAGGAGCATTAGAAAGTAGAATTAAAAGAATAGCTACTTTTAGATTATTAACAAATCAAAATTATATATCTTTTTATACCAAATCATTGATAATTCTAAAGCTAGTAGTTCAAAATAATAAAGTAAATGTATGGAAGGTAAAAAATAAAACAAGAAAGACTTTAAATTATTTTTAAGAAACTGAACAAGAACTTAAATGGTACAAGTTCTATTTTGACAACAGACAGAGGAGTCGAAAAAAGTAAATTGAAGGCGAGGCAAATTTTGAACAAGTAAATAAAAATTTCAAAGCATATTCGGCTATAATTTCATTCATGAAATCCAGAGAAAGAATTTCAATTGAAAGAGCGTTTTCATTCATTTATTCACGGAAAATTTCCATAAGAATAAGTTTTCTCGACTAGGCTTTTACGGGATTTGCAATTTAAGGTAGATGTATGCGTGTAGCGAGAAGCCTTTTCTTTTCAAAAATATTAATCGAGTTTGAAACAGAAAAAAACTTTTTGAATAAATATTTTATAAAAAGTGTAACAGATCTTTTGCATTAGGCGCACCATTTTTTATCTTAATTTTATTTACAAAATTTACTTCGTCAAGCGAAAAAAAAAATTCTAGTCTTTGTTGTGAGATCTTGATTTTAAACAAAATTTGTATTTTGATATTTTGGTTTTGGATATTATACGATGAAATTAAATACAGGAGTTGTCCAAAATAATGGAAATACTATGCTTAAAAATTTAATTTCGTTTCTATGAATTACCGAGTAAACCTTAGAAGTAGCGCTACGATTTAGTATGATTATTTTACATATATTCTCAAATTTATGTAAAACTGTAAATTTTAGTTTTTTTCGCAAAAGTTAGTTTGTAAAACCTTAGAAGTAGCCACTACGACTTAGTATGATTATTTTACATATATTCTCAAAGTTATGTAAATCCCAAAATTATTGGGATGTATGGAAAGTATTGTGTCTGAAGTCATAACAGCACACGGTATTCATGACGAAAAGAAAACAGAACTTATTGTAAAGACTGAAGAACGTTATGCACAACTGTAACATGAAAAAAATGCTTCAACAAAGGTGAATATTAAACGTAATATGCATCTAGAGAACTTACTTTTGACATAAACGCGAAGGGAATTAATTGAGAGAGATCTGCTGGCGACACTACATGACTTCCTTGTACGGCCTATTAAGTTAAATAAATGTTTTGCGGCACTTCATTTAAATTTATTTCCTGGAATTATTAAATTATTATTAAATTATTGGAATTATCTTAATTAATCGATCCCTCAAGCAAATTGGAAATGACATAAAAAGGGAAAATTGTGAAATTAAATAAACCAGTAATATCCATGTTTTATGTTCCATGTGTTATGTAATTTTACCTTTATTTGTGAAACAAGGGCTTTTGTCATATGACAAAAGCCCTTGTTTCACAAATAATGCCTTGTTTATAAAATAATGCCTTTTTAATTAATCATTAATGATTAACTTAAAGTTATGCTCAAAAACTTATTTTTATAATATCCAAGATAAATAAAAGATCTTAGTTGTCGCCAAATGGCAACAATTTTTATTTATATTAATCTCAATTTTATTGGAACGGAAAGCAATAACATCCGTATAAGGTATTTTTAAATATTTCTACGGATTGCCTTGCTTGTCATAAATTTTAATTACTCTGCCTAGGATAAATTCCAATTTTAATTACTCTGCCTAGGCTAAATTCCAATTTTAATTACTCTGCCTAGGTAAATTTTAATTACTCTGCCTAGGCTAAAATTTTTTTCCCCTTATTTCATTTTATTTTGCCTGAATGGAAAATCCGCTTACTGAGAACTTTTATAACTCAGCCAGAATACCAAATTTTCATTTCATTTATACCTATATAAACTTTAGAAAAAGAGACTCATTACTAACAAAACTTGGAAGAATGAAATCTATACGTTAATTAGATGAAAGAACACAAAATTTATCTTTAAAAATTTGGCTTTCAAAACTTTTCTTAATTGCTTCCTTTAACCCAAACTTTACTTAAATGCTTTTTAACAACAATTATTTTGTTTGATGATGCATTCTAAAATATTTTAGAACCGTATTAATTTTTATACCTTTTCTTCAAAGAAAAAACGAAATGTGAAAAGTTTTAAGAACGTTTATCTCATGGTTAGTAAAAGAATATTATGAGCGTTGAAACATTTTGGGAAAGCTTCATTTGTAAGGATTAGTTAGGTAGTTCTCATTTAGGCTTTGTTTTTCTCATTTCTTCTTGCTTCAGCTTAGCCATGCCCAGAATATGATATCTAATCATGTATTTAAGAAAATGCAGGGAGCATCAAGGCAGATCAGACAGAGAATACACGCTTCTGCAGAGATGCGGGCGATAGGTTTGTAGTACATTTACGACTGTGAGCAGATGAATAACGCTTAGAAATCACAAAAGGCAATCTAGACGCATATAATTGGGCATATTTATTTCAGTTGTTCGTAAAAAACATCCTAGCTGATAAGAATATTATCTTAAAAATCATTACATTGATTTCTACTTTTTGGTTATAGCAAATTAGTTTAAAATTAAAGTTCTAAGTTACTCATCTGTTTAAGTGTACAGCCCTGAAAGTAGTACAGAGCGGATAATTGTAGTGGACTTTTGGAGTATCAGTTTAACTTTATGTAGCTAACTCCTGGAGTATCAGTTTGACTTTATGTAGCTAACTCCTGTCATAGTGGAGCAAAATAACAGTATATTAGGCGACTTTTCCTTTGTAGGTTTCATTCAAGTGAAGTAAAGCGAATTTACCTTTGGTTTTTTTCAATCAAGTAAGAAAACCTTTGATAAGGGGAATAGTTATGTAATTACCGATGACGTCTAGCTAGTTAGTTGGTAATTTATAATTCATATTAAGAATTAAGAAAATTTTAAAATTTTCCTAATACGTGCCCAAAACAGTGATTTTAAACAATACATCTCTTGAAACCATTTTGTAGACAACATAAATGGTTCTAATAATTATTGTAATTTAAAGCAAAAATAAAATTTTCTCAATTTTATTAATTTAGTTCTAGGCAAAAAATATAATAAAATAATTTGTATACTTGCTAAAAAAGGCAAAAATTAATTCTTACTTCTTGTAAAATTTTATAGAAGCACAAATTACTGAGGTGTTTCCTTTAATTATATATTTCGGAATTATTTTTGTATAGGACTTACAATAAGCACAAATTAATTGATTGTAATTTTCGTTCTGTTAAACTCAGGTAGTAATCTTTATTTTGAAGAAAATGTTTTAACAAATCAAATAAATCTGAAAATAAATAAATAATAACTATAAAACTATAAAACTCGTATAAGCAAACTGTAAATCTGAATTCGAATTTCACGGTTTTTACATCAAAACATTTTTATGAATCGGAATAATGCAAGAAATCATGTTAATCGGAATAATGCAAGAAAGGTTCGAGAAATCAGAATTAAACAAAGGATTAAAGCAAATAATTTCTGAACCTTTAAATACTACTACAATTATTACGCATCGCTCGTTTTTTGCTTGCTGTTACCGGGATAATCCTTACTGTCTCTTTGCTGTACTTCTAAAATGTAAGCGGCGTATACAAAATTGTGGGGTATCTATTTCACAGATAATCATGTATGAAGCAAATATTGTGTCTTCAGAACTACTTTATCCAATAATAAAATTATGCTGATTCGTCCACGTCTGTCTCCAAGTCCATTCCTTCTATGCAGTAAATCATTGCTATTACTTTATAGCTATCACCTATAAAGTTTTCTCTGTTATGACTAAAACGATTATTGGTTTCTTCTCTAACCAACTAACTACTAAGTTCTATCGACAAAACAATAAGAAATATTATATCTTGTTTTCTGCACTTCAGCCAAGTTGGACTGCTGTTTCTCTTCATACGGCAAAGCTTTCAAAATGAATCATTTTGAAAAAACAGGCACGAGTAGTGTACCAATTTGTTTGTGGCCGCAAAATGTTACTGAAATAGAAATGAATTTTTAATCTTCCTCGGCTGCCCAGTTTGCTCTTCATTATGGATCAACATTCCATGGAATCAGATTCTATAACATGATTACATCTACATTTGTTTCATTACATGTATATATATATATATATATATATAGATATATATATATATATATATAAAGAGAAAAGACGTAGCAATGTTGATGGCGTAGAACGTAGAATGTTTAATCCGTAATGAACAGCAAACTTGGCAATCGGGGTGAATTAAATATTCCTCTTTCTTTAAAATGACATTTGTAGCCACAATTTACCTTGCATTCTAATCGTGTCTATTCAAGAACATTTACATTTTTAATACTGTTGCGACAGGAAGAGAGCAGAACTAATAAGCGTCTTAACGGCAAGAGAGGTAGAAGCTAAATGTGCGCAATTATCCAAGAGGCTCATCAAGAGGTTTTTCTTTAGTTTCAATTCTCAAAATTTTGAGTTCAGGTACCGAGTTAGCTACGTCATCAGTTTTATGCAAGCCATTTGACATAGACTGATCTAGAAATGATTCAGCCCAGAAAAGTTATTTCCGTTTTTAGAAGGGGATTTTGAGATTTACATATTTTTATCTTATATATAGTATATATATGATGCAGTGGACTGCAGCATGTTATGCTTAAAATTCCCATTACCCTGTAAAATATACTTATGATTTGCTTCCAATTATTTTTAATTTTATATAAATCATTACATAACTGAACTAAACCGAAACCTGAGGGGAACATACTCATACATATGCTTATATAAGTAAATTAGCGATTTCCTGTATTATTTCTTACATTTCGAAATGGGTATTTATTTTTTTAAAACAAATATACATTAATAATAAATGTTGTTAAACGCAAGAAAAAGAACTGCCGAATGAATATATCTTATATATTACCTGAAGTCTAATTATACGTTGAAATTACACAAACAAAAACAAGATGCCAGTTTAATTCACTATCATTTCACACATTATTTACCGCCAAGTAATCTCACTTTTGTTTTTATTTAAATTATTTTGAAGTCCTTTTCTGAAGAAACCACAAGTATTCTCTTAGGCAGTCATCTTCTTAAGAATAAAATTTATTTGCAATTTTTAAATTCAGAATACGCAAAACATCGGTAAATCGTTGTAATTGGAATAATAAAGAATGCATTCGCCACATATTTCAATCTTGGAAACAAAATGTTTTTGCCTACCAGTTACCAAATGCAAATTACTGGCTCACCCTAGGTTATGTTACAAGGTATTTCTTCCGCCTTCTTAGTATGCCTTCGTGGTGTAATGGTCAGCACGCTTGGCGCGTATTCGAGAAGTCCGTGGTACGTGTCGCGGCGAGGGCACTGCACGTTTTTCACGTCTGTAGCATAAAAAGACCCTAATGTCTCTAGAGTATGTCTAGCGAATGTCTAGCTGCATAGACGTTTCAGTATTTCCCCATGCATAATGTAAATATATACGCTACATATTTCAATCTTGGAAACAATACGTTTTTGCCTACCAGTTACCAAATGCAAATTACTGGCTCACACTAGGTTATGTGTCTAACGAATATAAGACTTTCAGGATTTCCCAACGCATAATGTAAATGTGTCTAGTTGTCTGCTTATATCGAATCTTAAGTCAAAAATACTTTTGGCCCTATAAGACTGACAAGCAAGTTATGGTTCTATTCTGAAGCAAAATGACAGACTTGCAAGGGTTAAAATTAACGTTTGTTTTTACCGCTTGTAATTTAGCAGAAGATGCTAGTGCTATAGAACGTAATCTCTCCACTTGCGTGTATTCGAAATAACATAAATTGAACTTCATATTTAAGTAACGTAGTCTGAGATTGCAGACAATTGACAATTGAGAGCAGGGTACGGACATCCAAGCGGCTTATTGTCCGAATCCCGTCTCTCTGCGGAACAACTTAAAAGAGAAAGAGTGAATATTTGTCCCGTCATTTCCACAAAGTAGTGCTTTTGGTAAGAGTTGGTACTTAATTTTTTCGTAAGTTAGTGTGAGGGGGTAAGAGAGCTATTATTGATTGGTATGTGAATGAGGGTTTAATTAGTTCTCGGTATGAATGTCCAATTTGTATGAAAAATATGCATCTGGTCGACCGTAGGGATCAATCGGATGGCTATGAGTGGGTTTGTCGTAAGAAAGGTTCACGAAACTGGCGCTCGTAACTGGCCTATTGAGAGTAAGTGGAGCCAGATTAAGCGAGAGTTCGAGCTACTCCTCGAATTCTACTACTCGAGCTCGAACTCTACTTCGAGAAGTTTATGTGGCGTCGCCGGTACCGGCATCAGGAGAAGGAGGATCTATCCCAGGATTACATGATTTGCATCATGTATGTGCAACAGTCATCAGACGCTGACAATGAGATATAACCGCCAGCACACGAGGAGAGCACTTTTGTTATTTTCGTAATACAGGTTTTCGGCATTGTTTTGTACGTTAGGTATCTTAGAGACATTGCTTCTTGGCGTCATAAAAATCGTCAAAAATATCAAGGGGCACCCGATAGTAAACTTTTACTCTTTTTTTTTTTTTTTTTGCTGTAAAAAATTATAGCCATTCTTCTTTTGGATCCTTGGAGTATGGTAGTCAACAGATTAAGAGTGTCAGATTGGGTTCAAATAGCCATCAGGGTACGATTGAATTAGCAAGCATTCTGCTCGCAAAGCAACGTAACAACTTTTAGTTGATAACCCTTGTTCCTGCCTTGTTCTGGTCTATTAAGTCTTACCTCCTTCGCCTTTATCCTTAAAATAAAGTGGGAATTGAGCAATTCAAATATTCCTTCCTTGAGTTTTTGTGTTACAACAATCAGTACATCTAACCATCGTTCGGCTTTCGGCAGGAGAATATGATGATGTTTAAAAATTTCTTCTCACATGCAACTTGACTGACTCTACACGCTGCACTTGAAAATTTTAAATTAGAAAATGCAGCTATTTAACTTTCTAGTGTCCAAAATGTTTCTCTTTGTAGTAGTAATATCGTTTATTCTCTAACTGTAAAATGTTAGCTCTTGATTATCTTTGATGTTCTAGTTAATGATGTTGCAGTCGTGAGGATATTCTCTTACAGTATATTTCCATTTCCAACAAAAGGAAAATTCAAAATTCGGAGGTTTCTTTCCACATTCAAAACTTTAAATAAATGTTATCAAATTTATTACACCTCTAAAATGTCAATCGACTTTATATCTGAGAAGTAAAAAATACTGAGATGGCTGTGTAAAAATTAGATTAATTAAAAAAAAGTCTTAATACTTTTTCTATGCTATTTTTGCGACTATTTAATTGTTAAATTGGTTAAAATATTTTTCTTTAAGTATATTTGACATTTTTTTCCAACTTTTCAAAATCTTAATATGTCAGCATTTTTTAAACAATAATCCAAAACGCATAAAGTTTAAACCTCTGAACGACATTCAGATGTTTGATAGTTAATGGATTACATAACTAATAATATATCAGATTTGAAATTAAGATATTATTTCGAACTAATGTTTATTTACTTCTGACTTCTCGAAATGACTTTCTAAACTCGAGACGAAATTAACTTCTAGCAGTCTAGTCAATGAGGAAGATTTATGTTCCGGGTAGTGAGTTATAGTTCCTCTCACGATGGCTGGATTAAAAGATTTAGTAACGGTAAGAGGATTAAGTAGCCGAGAAAGATACTTTTCAAGTCTTCTTCGTGCTCTATCACTCCGAAACAACAAAGAATGAAGGAAAGTTTCTATTGACCTTTGGCATTTTAACTCATATTAAAGCATCTGTTTTCTCATAATGTATGCTTGAAAAAATCACTGAATTGCATATTCTTTGCTGCACCATAAAGACATATATTCAGAAGTAAAACTAGATTTGTTCGAAATCTTAGAACAAAATCCTTCATAACAACAAAATGCCGTAACAACAACAACAACAGAAAATGTGTTTAGATATTGCATCCTACATCACATGAATAATTATTTAGCGATTTATTTGACAGAGTCAGGCTATCAAAATTGAATTATCCGAGTTTTATCCTGAAATAGGAATTAAGCGAAGCTACTTTCCTCTTTCAGTTACTTAGAAGGTAATGTCATAATTTATCTCTTCAAGTCGGAAAGTCTTGAATTCAAATACCAGCCACAGCATAAACAGTAACATTGCTCAGAGTAAGAGCTACTGCGGTTAAGTGGTTCTGTACTGATGACACACTTAGATAAGACAATTCAAACCGAAACAGAAGTACACATAGCATACTTTTTCAAATTCAAGTTCAGAAAGACATTTTCGTACTCAAATATGAATTAAAATTTATATAAAGCAGGCTGAGGGTTTTAATATGCAATAACAGTGTACCTGCCCGCAGGCGTAAAGATTGTGTGCTTGAGTCTTTCTTCAAATCTAGAATTATTTTTAATGTATGAATCATTAAATTATACTGTAGAGACATTAGGTTATTTTGAAGCAGGAGAGATAAAAAATGAGCAATGCCCTAGCCGGGATTCGAACGACGGATCTTTCGAATACGCCCCGAGCGTGCTGACCGCTATACCACGAGGCCATGCTATGAAGGAAGAAGAAATACCTTATAATGCGTGCTTTGAAATTTCACGTAATCCCTTTATATATATATATATATATGTAAGATAAGAAATATGAAAGGAAACTTCTAAATTTAATTCACTATAACCTCTTTTATTTTTTATTTCATTTGGGAATTTCATCTATCTCTCCTAAAAATAGCGCTGTAAATTTAAACTGCGTCATTCAAATTAATCATGCGATCTTACGTAACCTTTAATGCAGATGCCTCTTGACCAATCACCAAATTGTAAAACAGAATTAAAAAACTGAAACTTCTGACTCCTTCCCTTCTTTCTATGAACTGATGCGTCACTTTTGCTTGTGCTTTCCTGTTGGCCAGACGTCTTTCTGCAATCCTGTGTGTGCTGCTATATTCGCTTCTATGGCAATAATATAAAAATTGTAAGTTATCTTTAATAGGCACGAATAGAGTGCCAAGTGAATTGTGTCCACAAAATGAGAACTTAAATAAAAAGGAATTTAATCCGGCTCGACTGCTTCTTCTTCAGAAATGGATGGACGCTCTAAGCATCAAGTATCTACGCAATCAGCATTTCTGCGCATAGTGCTTCCAAAATTTGTGCTATCATTACATATATATATTTGAGGGGAAAAAGTTTAAATTCTTTATAAAATTTAAAAAAAAAAAAAAAAAATTCTTAAATATAAATCTCTTCGCGCGCTTTCAACCTCAATAAAGTCAAGTTTAAGGTAAACAGTGTTGCTGCTAAGCAGAAATAGAAAAGCTCTTCAGTAATACGAAATTGACTTTCTCAATGTGGTATAAGTTAGTCATTTGAAAAGCCACTTTAGCTGGATATCTTAACAAAATTTTTCAATGAGAGATAATTTATGTGATACTTCGTACATAATGTAGATTGCTGTTTACTTATAAAAATAATTTGAAAAGTTTCTGATTTGCCTCATAATATTTTGCATCGAAAATAAATCCGATATTTGTGTTCAAATTTTGAAAAATATTTCAGATTATAATCCTGTCTATTTATTTCTTTTTTAATTTTATTCAAATGATATCGCCTACTTATTTCTATTTTATTCAAATGATATCATGCATCTTTAATACTTTTGCATTCTTTTATTTACCTAGTTTAGAATCTTACTGTGGAAATTCCTTAGATCTCAGCGTTATCAAACATTATCTGGAATATCACACAACGCGTTATGAAACACAAATTTCTTTTCGAATAAATATTTTATGGACAGATCTGCTTTAAATATGATTCTTATTTCCTACAAAACACTCTATAGCTGTGGAATCAGTTTTTCTAGAATTCTGCTCTCTCGTGAAGGACCTACGAAATTTTAGTCTTGTATTCAAATATTTCGCATTTAATTGTACTTACTTGAAATAAAAAATATTTTTATTAATTCCTGAGGTGAGAGGTACTTAAATGACATGGTTTAATAAGAGCAATTTTCCCTCTGAGCAAGAGATTAGACATTGTACCCAAAACACCAATCCGAACATAGATCTGACTAAATAGTTGCGTTTGACATTACCACAAGATTCTGAAACAATTTTGCTATATATAAAAATGAAGAAGCAATGAAACTATGTTTGCATATAAGTGGTTTGAGGTGTAATTCCAACAATGAATTAAATAAAATAAATTCTACAGAAACAGTTTGGAAGTGGAAGAAATTATCTAGATATCCCCCAAATGTAATACAGTGAGTAACATCCTTTTGCGCACACCCAATCACAAATGTGGTTGTAAAACTAAAGTCGAGATCAATCAAAAATTTGAACAACATATGCTGAATTGTAAATGTATGAGGAGACATAGAATTTGTGCTTCTCTCTTTCTTTTCTAATGAAATTTGCATTATATATAAGTTAACACAACAAATGCTGGCATAGTCTATAATCCATTCCATTATATCGGGGTTTAACGAAAGTTCTCCAAATACCGTCTGTGCAAGCATTTCACATTAGCGTATTTAATCAAATTTTGTCAAACGATTTTTGGCATTTGAAGGAAAGAGACTTGCTTTAGAACACTGTGTTGTGAAATTTGTAAAACAATATCGTTATCACCCAATACAAGATGTCTGAAATGGAACTATAACACTACCAGATTAAATCATCACTTACTTCCAGTTCTGTTGGAAAACGTCAGCTACAGAATGTCACTAAATCATGTGCACAGCTTTAGGTACTAATACTGTAGCGTATGACACTGTGAATGTTTGTTACCGAAAGTTCAAAAATATTACTATGATATTCAAAAAGCAAAGCGGTCTGGCCGGCCTACTGATGTTGATCAGGCCGCCTACGAGAACCTTGTGAAAGAATGCAACCCCTTGAGAGTTTGCTAAGGAGTTAGATGGTAGTGCCATGTACATTAGTCGCGCTATGCATCACATAAACTTGACGTACAAGTTCAATCGTTGGCTGCTGCATGAGCTGACTCAAGCAGATAAGGACAGACATGTTCGGTCTTGCATTAATCTGCTCGAATAGCAACGTAAGAACAAAATTCTGGACTGGATCGTCACTTGTGATGAAAAGTGGATTGTTGCTGAAAAGGGGATTGATTTGCGCTTCGGTGAGCCTGTAGGCAGCGCGGCAAAGTGCAATTTCACTAACGAAAAGATCATGCTTTGTATCTGGTGGGTTTGCCGTGGTATTATCCACAAAGAGTATCTGGAAAAATGTCAAACTCTCAACAATAAGGTGTACAGCGAGATGCTAATCCGTGTTGACGCTGCTATCAAGGAAAGGTCGAAAATGAGATGATCTATTTTTGGGCTCGCGGCCACCAAGTTCCTGGGCCGAGAGCTATGAAAGACTACCAGAATGGTGGTGATTAGTACATGCACTAAGAGCACTGCTTTCATACTTTTTTTCTAACTTTATTAAGAAAGTATTTTGACGGAAAACTTTTGTTACAACCAAATATATAAATCTTATGCCACGTATATTTCACTACAAAGAATTCTGAAGACACCGAATATGATTATTTCTATTGCCTTAATTGCTAAAAAGTCTGGAATCAGAAGGCTAATGTTCTAATGAGAGTCCGCTACCGATCGGCAGTCTGAAACCTAGGAGAAATGAAGTGACTACGGCATAAGGGTATTCGGTAATACAGGTGATGTAGTAATCGAATGTTGGTAATACAGGTGATGTAGCCGTTAAACATCGGAAGGCATACTATATTATACAAATAAAATAAGGTAACAAGATAAAAATATTTGTCGCTAAAAAGAACAGTTTCTGTATTGTTCTGAATGATAATAGGTTATTTTTACATATTTGTACCAATTTAAAAGAAAATAAATTTCAGAAATGAGTAGGAGATTTTTAATTGTGCCTGTAATAAGATATTTTATCTACTTGAATTCTCATACTAATTAACACCTGGCAACGAACGATCCGTATTTTAAGAGGTCATTGTCTCTAGGCAACATAGGGAAGAAAAATATAATGCGATCAAAATTATAAACTCAGCCTAATTTTGAGTCATTTTTGGAAAGAGAAAGTTTTTAAGGAATGGAGAAAAGATTAAAATCGTACAACCACATTCATAATTTAGCAAACGATTTTAAATCGCGTTGATTATATATTGTAATAAAGCAAACCAAATCATCCGTAAAAACTGCAGGAAAAATGAAAAATATTATAATCTCAAATGGAATTTTATACTTGTTTTTATTATAATGCTGATGTATACTTTTAATGCCACATTTCTGTTTGCTAAGCATACTACCTGTTAGTCCTTGAAGCACTGAAGATGAAATTGCTAGCTAAATAAATTATAATAATTCGCTAATGTTGAACAATATCATATCATAATCAGTAGTATCTGTAGCGGGAGCAGCCCGACCCGCCTAACCAAATAAGTTGGTCTTATGGTCATGACAGGCCACTGAATTTTTTCCAGTAAGGAAGTTTTTCTCGAAAATGATCAGATGTTTTCAGTACAATTTATGTCAGAAATTTTATGCTGACCGGAGTTTATGCTTAAAGTCTTGAAGGAATTATTTGGCAGGGTTTAACTAAAAACATTGCTGTGTGCCTCTCCAAACGGGATAGCGGTTAGCGACGCTGGCTGCCGTACCGAAGGTTTCGGGCTCAAATTCCGGCGAAGGCATGGGTGTTTGTAAATATATAATGTCTATGCGGCATGGGGGCATTTCAAATATGCGATGAATCGAAAGTCTTCTCGAGAGGTTGATGATAGGACAAGAGAGGGTGGAAGATCCTCGGACACGTCTCTCCCAGGGTGCTTTCCATCAAAATTAGGGGTAGAACTGAGCAAATTCGTACTGTCACCTGTATGGTGCTCAAGGCTCTTGACGAAAGGCGCAATCTTGCACTCCTTGCCAAAATGACTTTCGTGGGCTTGTTCTGATGTTACTGTCAAACAAGTGAGATAAGTCACAAAAACAACAACAACGTTGCTGTTTTATTCTGCAAACAAATTTTGTTTTCGCCTTTTGTCGGAATAACGGTTTGAAGTCAATAGACCATTTTCTGGTAATTCCTTTGCCGTATTGTCTTTAAAGAAGAATTTAACAAGTAAAATATTTTTTAGCAACGAAGTAGAGGGTAAAAAATATTTTAAATCCCGCAGATAAACTGTAAGGAAAAATTGTTTTTTTAGCTTATACGTATTTGCATTTTTACCTTTAAACATCCCCGGTATCTGCCAGATTCTACCCTGAGTTTTCTGTTGTTTAATATATTTATTAGACCTGCAAGCTATTCGCAACTGAGCATTGAAAGAAACATTTTCGTCAAACCTCACTTTCAGTCTAACTGATTATTTGACTTAATGCGAAAGCCAGTTCTTTGTTAAAAACTTACTTGAGACGGAGCTACAAGCGAGTCTTTTTTTCCAAAAAATTGCAAAATGTCTTACGTAATCGAGATATCACTTTGTTGTTGTTGTTGCTTATGCTCACTTGTCTGATGTAGTCAGCCTAAGCCCACAAAAATCCTCGTGTCAAGGAGAGCTAGATTACGCCTGACGTTGGCAACAGCCTTGAGCACCATTCAAGTGTTGAAGTGCAATTTATCTCAGTTCCTTCCCCAATTTTGATGAAGAGAACCCGGGGGGAGAAGGGTCCCAATGTCTCCCACCCCTTTTCCTTTCCATCAAACCCCACGAGAGAACTTTTGGTTTTCCGTATATTTAGAGTGCCGCCATGACACACTGATACTATACATTTGCGAACATTCATGTCTTCTCTGGGATTCGAATCCGGGCTCTTCGGCAGGACAATCAGCGACGCTAACCACCATACCGGTTGGGCGGGCCATATCATTTTCAGTGGGACAGTTTCGGGTACGAACCTTCCCGGTTAAATCAACGCTGAAGGAAACTTGTTTCTCGGAAAAGTTTCTTTTAGCGTCGCTCGCTCCTAGATGTGTTAACTTCGTAAAATTACTCACAAATATTTTCATAAGAGAATATCTACATGCGAAAGAAATTGCCTTAAAAATCAGTTACAAAGAAGTTTTGCATTTTCTAGCCCTGAAGCCACTAAGTTAGAAAAGTGAGACAAGGTTTTGAAGTACTTTCATCAGCATTTTATTTTAATGCTACTTCAACCTATTTTATTTTATCAGGAACCAGATGATTTGGTCTTATTTCATGCTTTTGGTTTACTTCCAGACACTAATTAAATCGGTTTTATTGTAATTTAAGTTATTCTTTTATTATAGCAAATAAAATAAACCTACCTAACTTCATGTTACTCGAGATAACCCTTAGTTCATCGTTTCTAAAGCTATTACAAGCGCATTGCAGTGCGACGAAAGGCATTTGCAAAGACAACGATTACGGCCTTGATATAAATCAGAAAGTTACTCACGAAGTGAAAAACATCTTTATGTCAATGACCTTCGCAAATGTAAATGCTTTGTATGTTAATGATTTCATTTTGTAAATCGTTTTCAGTAATTTTATTTGAAAAATAATCTAATAGTTTAATAATAAAATAGCTCAAGCTTAAAACATTACGTATTTATGATATTATAAATATTCTATTGTTTGCGCTTTTTTCTTTGGCAGCTTGCATAAACCTTTTCAAAATGTATGTCTGAAAATGTGCGTTTGTCTCAGTCATGAAGAAGCACGAAGTTAAGTACGTGTATCAGATACTGCGTTTTGTTTGCAGACTTTCAAGTTCCAATTAAATTTAATCTGCTATTTATTTGCTATGCTAAGCGTTATGTTGCACTTTTTTAAGAGTTAAATGCGAATTTAATTTATCTAAATTATCTTGGATTTGTAATTTAAACTCACTGTATGAATAATAAAAACTATAAAAACTAGCAAAGTTCTGTATCAACTAAAAAATCATATTGTACGTACGTTGGTTAAATGCTGCAAAAATGTTTCATAATATAACCTTTTTTACGGTTCCATGTGCTTTTGGCAGATTTCGTTTCAACTACTTTCCTTATTTTTCCATTACAAGGGATTTCGCGCTTAGTTGCTTAAATTAAAATGCATTTTTAAAGTAGCTTGACATATGATAAATTAAATTTTGTCCTGTTGTATAAATCACAATGATATTCTAAATGAATATGGATACTTTGAAATGAATTTTGAAAGCTGGATAATAAAGTCATGTCTTCTGCTACAGCTGAAAAGTGACATTGCCGGAGGACCTTTATAAAACACTTGCTTTTGATATTCTTTAGAATTATAATAAGCTATTGAAGTAGAATGATTTTCAAGCAGATTTTCAAGATATTATGCAGTGCAAGTCATGCAGCTGTTGAAGAGAGTAAACAGGAAATTCAAATTAAATTATTCTTTCGTTAACTTGCTACAGGCTGAAAAAAATCAAAGACCTCACTTTAACAAAACGCATTAATCAAGAAGTGTTGAAATTATTATGTGTAAAATGAAGTTCTTATAATGTATGTAAGGAATATTTTTACACATCTGATTAGGTATTAAAGTATTTGCAGAGTGCATGGAAGTATAAAAAAGCTATTTTCTTAATAATTTTGCTTACGATTGCAAAAAACTTTTGACAAAGCACTCCCGCTTAGGGATTTGAAAAATCAAATAATAATAACATTTTATTATAATTATTATTATTTAATAGTAAAAATGATTATTATTGTAGTAAACCCTCTCATGTTACACAACACTTTAACAGGTGAAAGGAATCAATATTTCTGAGAGCATAATTAAGTTATAATCGTAATTAAATTCAATACTTACATATTTACTCATAGTGTTTAAGATGATTGATCTCTTTCTTTTAAAACTAATCTGAGACCTTGATTAGTCGTATATCGCTCTGTTATTATTATTTTATTTACTGCTTTTGAATTCAGGCCTTTAATTGTGAATATGTTCATAATTATGTTCTTTAAATTATTTAACTTTTAGTTTTCTAGTTCTAATTATTTACAGCATTTACAAGCTTTCTAGCATATATTTATTTTTTAATTTGTTTTATTTGCCACAATATATGAGATAAATACGTAAAATATTACATATTTACATATTTACTTATGGTCCGCAAGGCAGCCCATATTACTGAAAACTGAAATTGACTGAAAACCTGATTGGTTTACGTAAAGAGATAACAGTGGATTTCAGATTCATAGGGCATATCACGTTAAAAGTCAAACACAGTTTAGGGTTTGACCCGTTTGCGCAACCGCAATTTAGTCAGGTGCTCTTTAAGTGGTATTTTACGGACTTAACACATGCCTCAGATGCACTTCTGAAATGAGGGGATTTAGCCAAGAATATAATTCCAATCAATGCCTTCCATCAATTAGTTCCTTAAGTAAATATTCAGGCTCTAATCTGGAAAGCTATCTAAGTGATATAATCTTTTTCAGTTCGGTATCTGCACCTTTGAAACTAGTTGCATAATCAGTGAAGGGATTTGAATGTTTTACGAGCCTTCCGATCATGTTTGACGAAACAAATAACATCTCTCCTAGTGGAACATGTTAGGCTAAGTTAGATTATTTTAATACGGGAAAGCACACGGAAGCTATCTGAATAAGGAGAGAGATACTTTTCTGGAACTCTTTCTAAGGAAAATAGCTCATATTCACGTTACACATGGGGAAAATTAGGGAAACTAACCATACAGCCAGTCCGTTGGCCTGAGATAAAATTTAGCTTGAACTCCCAGCATTCAGCCGTCTTAACCATTCGGGAACTGGTGCGGTACACAATGTGGAAAGGAACATTAGCCTATGTTTCCCTGAAATACTTCATTTCTCATCTTTTATTTTACTCACATATAAAGCCTCGCATATAAATTTTTCAGCTATTAATTTAGCTATAACTGAAAGGCTCAGAACTGTTAATTTTCAGTTGATAAGTTCACTAATAAAATTTACATTTCGTAATGAATACTGCTGTTAATTTTGCTACCGGAGTGGTTTTTAATCTTTTAAATAAATGTATTAAAAACTTAATTTTATTTTGATTTGAAATTAAATAAATTCATCGTTCTTCAATAAAGTTTTAAAATGCTCTTAAAGTAAATAGATCATAAAAGAGTTTAAGTTATTTTTTAATTAAATTATCCGAAGTTTTGAAGTGCTAAGAGTTTTTTCATGTTTTTGATGAAGACTATGAAGTTAACTTGTGAAATAAATAAAAAGCGAAAATAATGTACTTATAAAAGTTTTACAGCAAGTACTTTCTTGAAATCATGACAGATATAAATAGTTTTATGACATAAATAGTACGATATGTAACGTGTAGCTCAAAAATCTTCCCAGGCATGCTAAAGAAATGAGGAAAATTGCTTGATTCGCCTGGCCTCGTTATTTATTTTTATTTTTATTTTATCCTGGTTCCGGAGGGGGAGGAGAAAAAATGCACCTGTCATCAAAAAATTCTTTGAGTGAAAGAAAGAACTCTTTTCACAGCAATAAACATTTTTATGGGTATTTGGTTTTGCTATCATAAAAGTTGTCATGCAAATCATCGGAGAAGCTGCAAATGCTTTTGTCAGGATATTCAAACATTTTGCCTTGCTAGAAGGAAGTATTCTAAAAGGCTTAAAGCGACTTCTTTTAAAAAATGATATTTAAGAAGATAAAGTTACTGCTCTGAAGCGAATTGTCAGTGAATTATTTCTGGAGGTGGAATTAGAAGATCCTACCTTATTACTGAGTTAAATTTAACAGATTCAAAACATTTATTTTGGAGTTTAAACAAACTGTAGATAAAAACAAAACTGCTTATCTATCGGAAAACCTCTCGTACTCTAAATAGTCAAATTAAATGACAGTCTCAGAAACGTTTCGTATTAAATCGTGTCGATAATAGCATAGATGGTCCCATTTTAAATAATGGTTGTAAATTACGGTTGTTGGTAATTATAGTTGTATGGTATTTAAATTATGATTAAATTATGGTATGAAGCTGATGCAATTAGTTTTCTTTTAATTATTATATATTTTACCAGTAAAATGATTAATGTGAAAGGAAAACTTGTTAATTGATTTCTAAGCGCGCAACTGGTCAACAAAAGCATAAAGAGATGGCAAGTAGCTCAGTGGTGCACTAGCTATTCGTTTAAAAAAATTTCGAAAGAAAATATGCTTGGTCACAATTGCAATAAGCTTTTCCACGACAGCGTCCAACGAGCGATATTCAGGATTGCTCTGGACTCGTCTCGTTAAAAACAAAACAAAACAAAAGGAGAATATGAAGATGCATTTGTTGTGCAGTATTGCGTGTAAATATTATAGTGTAACAGACCTATTTAAGTGTAACTGAACTATTTTATTCACGCCATGAACTCATGAACTGTATCCGAACTATTTTATTTAAACGCCATCTCGTGGCGATATGAAAAAACGTCAGTCGACCTGCAGCCTCCATGATGATAGTTTACTATGTTATGTTATTCAAATGTTTGATGTTCCATTTGGTATATGTTTCATTTTTATATATATTTCTTTTGTTTGTAACCGTTCCTGTGTGCTCTGTTAATAAATCCTTTTAAAGCTAGCCGGCATTAGTGTCTATTGAGGAATGGCTACATCACAATAGAAGTATAGTTAAAAATCTTGATGGACAATTATAGCATTCCCTTGTACAAGGGCTTGTGTTACTTTCATTAGAAGAAACCTATTGGAAATTTTAAAAATATGCCCTAAATACACACTGAAAGGAGAATTTATGGCATCAAAAATACTTTGACAACTGCTACGTTCAGAGTTCTTGAATATATTCATCGTATAACAAAACCCGTAGAAAAAGCATATCATAAAGATAATTAAAAAAATTGAAAACATTCATATTTTATATTACGCCCAAAGGGGCGTTTTAGTTCATTTACGCATACATACTCGTTTCAAGATAATTTTGGCCAATGTTTCTTTGGGCTAAAAATATTTAAAAACAGCATACCTTTAGAATTTCCGACAGACAGTCTCATGTGGAGATAAAAATAAAGTCGTTAATGTTTAAAAAATATGAACTAGATAATAAAACAAATTCAAGATTCGGGTTTCCAGGTGCTCATATTCGGATGGAGGGCTACACTTTCAGAATATAACGTCTCTTAGTATTAGTAGTTTTTTTTCACAATGCCAGAAACTTACAAACATTCTTGAATATTTTTCATTATTTAATTTCATTAAATATAATGCACGGCGATAGTATTTGGTGGCAATAATTTGAAAAGTGATACAGCCGGTTATAGTGGTTCGACGCAAAAGGCCGTTTCGAGACTAATAGCACTTCTGGACTAATTTATGAATGATAAAATTTAACATTTAAATAACCTTAAATTAGCAGCTACTGTGTGGAAGAAAATTTGCACTAATCTATTATCTGCGAGTTTTCTTTAAATGTTCGCTGTTATTACTAGGCAGAGTTATTTCTTGTCAACTCACTCTAAAATCCGATTGACTTTGGAATGCAACAATGCAAACAAACTTGTTTTAGTGCAATGATTTAAATTAATCACATAAAGCAAGGGTGGTTGCTCTCTAGTGTCTAAGCTCAAAAAAGTGTGAGGCTTTAAGATAAACAATGGATTAAATATGTTAAACACTTAAGATAAAATAACACATCAAACAAGTTTAATTTTGATGTCAAATAACAAAAATCATTGAGGATGATGGTTCAGTAAAATTATTGAAACTACTCCTGTGAAAATTTGCAAATATAATGCTGATTTTTGTTATTTGAATTCTAAATTAATCTGTTAAATACTGTTCAAATTTGCCAATTAAATTTAGCAGAAAACTTTAGTATGGAACATTTGTTTCCACTTTTATATAAACAGTTTCAACACGATTTATGCTAAACTGCATACACATTACTAATTGTAATCTAAAAACAACTTTTTAACTCTATAAATAATCAAATCGTATAAATGAAAATTAAAGCATTTACAATAAGTATGTTTCTGTATTTAAAACTAATGTTCTCATGATTATACACGTAATTCTGCGCAACAAATAGGAATTTTTGTCGTTTTATAAATCTCAGCGCAACCAGCATCTATTCTTATTCTCTTTGAGATCTGTTGTTGGTACTCGGAGAATGAATCTTAAGTTTATTGTAGCCCTTCCTGTAAATGAAAAATATTGATGTACAAAAAAGTTTCTTTTATCCTCTATGATACTGTCCGGTACTAAATTACTAATTATAACGCATCACATACATTAATCAATGATGCTTACGCATTAGGTTGATTAAAATTAAAAATATATTTTTAACATTTCATTACGGTCGTTTAGTACTGAGGGTAAAAGAAAAGTCCGTGCAACCTTCTCCATTGCAATGAACAATCCGGAATTGTAATAATGATTCTACTTCTAGTGGATACGCTTGTCTGAAAGAAAGTAATTATAGCATTTGGCTGATAGAAAATTAAGGAAGTCATGCTATCTAACTCTGAAATGAAAAGAGAGAGATGAAAGAGGCTACTTGCAATGCTATACAGCATCGTTTAAATATTATACATCAGCCTCCATCCATGAGCACTCTAGCATGCAATAATTGTAAATTATTCGTCAGCGAATGTGAATCGAATAAATGCTTAACAACAGCCTGCAACAACTAGATAACTGCGACTCCCCGGAGGAGCTGGATATTATATATGACTTCATCATAACGAAATTACCTCAGGAAGCAAGAGATTCCTATAAACGTAAAACAATAAAGCCGAAAACTTTTACTTCATAGTGGAGCAACCACCTCAAGGAGAGAAGAAGCAAAATAAGAGCCATGAGAAGACAGGTGCAAGAGGAGAATGATGAAGAGCAAAAATATTAACGTTGGTATGCTACACGAAGAAACTAGCTCAATACAAAAATCACATAAAGGCTGCGAAACAAGAGTCATGGCGTAAGCACTGTAGAAATGTGCAAGCAACCTACATTACATTACAGAAAATAGCCACCAATAAGGTTTTTCAACCCCCTACAACTTACCACTAAAGTAAAACAAGATGCAAAAAGAAAAACAGAAGCTCTGAACACCATCCTAGAAATAATCTTTGCTAAAGACGAGATGGAAATTGATTTAGTAACTCACACAGAAACAAGACAAAATTTTAATAAGAAAAACTGGAATAGCAGCAACAGAGATATTATTCTTCCTACAGACCGTGAAGTGCATAACATCATCAAAGCCCTAGCAGACAAAAATGCACCAAGTCCCGATGGCATAGATAATACCATTGTTGATGAAATTCATACCAGGGTTATTTCCAAAGCCCTGTTAGTGTCCACAGCCTGCTGGCGACTGTGACACTTCCCTAGAAGCATGAAACTAGGCGAAATTGCACTCTTTCACAAGCAGGGAAAAGACCCGTCAGGTCGAGCATCATACAGGCCTATCAGCTTACTACCTTCAATCAGTAAAGTTTTAGAAAAAGTAATTCTACAACGCCTTAATTTCCACATGTACAGGAACAAGACTATGAACGAAATACAGTATGGCTTCTGCTCAGGAAAGTTCACAGACAGTGCGTAAAAAACTACTACATAACATAGAGAAGAAAAGACAACAGTTCGGACACATTGGTTATATCGTTGGACATCAAAGGGGCATTCAACTCCTTATGGTAGCCAGACGTATTTGAATGCCTAGACATCATCAAATGCCCGAAGGAAATCCTGAACCTTATACGCAGCTACTTGCAGGACCGCTGAATACAACGGACAATAATGTACTCAAAGTCAAGCTGAAAGAAGCTGTCCCCAGGGTTCCTGATTGAGACCTACGCTTTGGAATCGTGTAGGGAACATAGCCTTCGCACTCTGTTACCAATAGCAAGGAGTGGGTATCCAGGCGTACGCGGACGACTTTTCATTGATTATTTCTGGTAGCACGGACATTAGGCTAAAGGCAGAAAACGCGATCAATACTTTTGCAAGTTGGACAAATCAGCATAAATTAAATATCTCAGCAGATAAAACTAAATAACTGTTTACATGTAGGCATGGAGCGCGAAATAGGAACCCCAGCATCAAGCTAAATGGAGTCTCTATCAAATAAATCACTGACCTTAAATACCTAGGTATTGTAATTAATATTAGGTTTTCCTGGGTACCGCACATTAAAGAGCTTAAGCAGAAAATACATCAGCTTCGCAATTCCATGGTTACAACAACAGGACCTCATTGGGGCACTCCAGTCACTATGCTCAATAGCTGGTACAGAACAGTCTCATAAAAGATCATATTATATATTGTTAGGATGTCCAATTCTTTTGTCCATTATTATTTTTGCACTGTGTACTTTTGTTTTACTAAGAATTTACCAAAAGCTTGAAAATTGGCTGTTGACATTTTAATATGAAAATATTTCGTGAGTGGGAAGTTAGTCATGTAATGTTCAGGAGTTCCCAGCTAGCTAGGTACTCGTGTTTGAAATACCAAACCTTTCGAAATATTCGGGGAAAGGTCCGTGGCCTGAAACAAAGCGCACTAACTGTGGGTTGTCAAGTAGCCGTTGTGGGTTTACCTTGGTAAAGTGTTGATGTGTACTTTTATCCATTTCACTGTTATTCCATTCGTCTTGTCATTTTGATATGGCAATTGATAAAAGGTGCCGTTTTAGATGAAAGGTTGGCCATGGGATACCCATAAATTCTGCATCTTGACGTATAGCAGCCTCTTTAGCTAGTTAGTCCATTATTTCATTGCCGTATATTCCAGCATGACCTTTTATCCATTTTAGAGTTATTTTGAATGAAACATTAAAATGTAAATCTTTCTGAATTGCTGCAATAACAGATGAGGTAGTTTTCGGATTTTTAATTGCGTAGAATGTGGGAAGGCTGTCAGATTTTATAGTTATATTATGTCTACAATGTTCTTTAACGTATTTTATTGCTTTACTTATTGCCATCGCCTCGGCTTGGAATACACTATTATTTTTGTGAAGCTGACCCTTCAATTGGTGAATTATGATGCCATTAATGAAGTGTCACGAAAGCGCATCCAACATTCTCATTAATTTTTGATCCATCAGTGTAAATCTCATATTCTGTAGTAGGAAGAAGGTATTGATTACTTGTTTTGACCCGAATCACTAATCCTTGTATTGATGGATGAATTTCTAGGTGACTTGGCCGTCGTTCATAAACATATAAATATATGGGGAGAATTGAGTATCATTAAAAGTAGCTACGTGGCGCACCAGTTTTACTTGCTGCATTGTGGCTTCTAGTTCTGTGCTGATATGGAGTGGTATTAAAACGGCCAAGACATTTATTGCATTTGAAGATGTTCGAAAGGCTTTAGTTATATTTAAAGCAAATGATCTCTGTATTCTCAGAAGATGTATAATTCTTCGCCCCTGCATTTGATATGCTAATATGGCTGCACAATATGTGACAATTTTTTCAATAACGATATGAAAAAGGACCTTTCAGATATGTGGATTTAGTGTCCATTACTGTCCTTGCATTTGACGTAGTTTAATTGCAACATCACTAGTACGTTTCTTGATTTCTAAAATATGGGGTATCCAATTCAATTTTGGTCAAATGTGAGCCCTGAATATTTAAGTTGCGTAACAATTTTGAGGCGAGGGCCTTGTAGACAGATCGCTGGACGACGTGCCAGTGATCCTCCTTTTTTTACGTATTAGAAGAACTTGCGATTTATTTTCCGCTATGGTTAGTTTAAGATCTTGACAAAGGGGTATTGAAGATATTGCAAGTTTCATTAGCGTTCTTTTGTAGTTATTCTCTGGTGCGTCCTTGAACAGTTAAGGCGGCATCAACTGTATATGCATATATTTTAGTATGCATTGGCCATTGGGCTTTTAGTATTTTATCAAATGTGAGATTCCAAAGGAGAAGTGGATAAAACATGGGAAAGACGACCGGAAGGCAAAAATACCGTCTTTCAGGCGGAGCTTTTAGCGTTAAAATCAGCCATAAATTTGGCGAAATATAATTAGGAACAAAGGTCAAGATATAGAGAGACTACGCCTCAAGCTTGGAGTCCATCCGGGGGTATAAGACAAGGAGTCCTTTGGTGCAAGACATACAAAAACGTCTCCTAATGATTCCACCAGATGAGAGACACAACCTGATCTGGCTTTCACCTCATGTGGGTATTACTGGCAACGAAGCGGCGGCCTTGCTTGCGAAATCTACAGTCAATGACTTCAGTAGACTGGAAAATCCAGTAGGTGTGCCGCAGTGTTATTTAAAAAAATAACGCTCAATAGCCTTATGCAAGAATGGGAAAAATTATCGGAAAGGGAAGGCAGAGGGTACGTACAAGTTCTTTCCGAAAGTTACATGCTCAAGCACAAACTGTTTTCTACACTGGCCATGTTCCCTTCCCACATTATCTTGATTTGGCAAAAGAGATTCAGAAGTCTGCGAATGTGCTGCGATTGGTGATGCAGATCACTACCACTTCAACTGACTACACACCAAGCATACACCAAGCAATGATAAATTACATTTAAAAACACCAAGCAGTGAATAATGGCCGCAGTGAGCGGAGAAAACCTGCGGCACACAAGTAGGCGAAAAACTAAGGTGATCAAGTTATGCTCAACAAGATATTAAGAAATTCCTCCCCCCTTGAGAATTGTATCTTCGCAGAATAATTTCAATAGTTAATCTAAGTGTTGAGGAGAGGACTTACAAAAGTGGAGTACATTGAACTGACAGCTAGTAGATAACGGAGCAGCAGATTAGTTTAGTTGTCTTTTGCAATAATATCCAAGTAAGTGCACAGTAACAAAGATACCCCCTTCATAGGTATTACAAATATAATAGCAGTTGCAACTTTTCCAAGCAAATAAGCTAAGGTACGAGAAAAATGAGTCACGTAACTCCCTACCCAGTTTAAGCCAGATAGTACTACAACAACTGAAAATCAGCATTAGGAAAAATAGCTCACCCTGTAGAACAGTAACTGGACTGTAAGAGCAAAAACTATTCTAATGTAAGCTTAATACTATCAATTTTGTATGCACTTGTTAAAAATAATGTTGTAAAGCAGTTAAAAATAACGCGCTCTGTAAGAGCGAGTGAATTAATTTTGAAATCTAATATTTCATGGCATATGGGCAGATATTAAAATGAAGCAAATATTAAATGTTTCAACAAATGCATTTCTTCTTAAAGGCAGACCAAAAATGAATAATGTTATTTATTTATTGCTAAATGTTAAATATTTTAGCTCGTAATAACAATAAGAATACACCTTTAAAAACAGATTCAGATGCTAATTTAAATTTTTTACATTACCCATGGGCCAAAATTTATATAGATCACTAAAATGTGAATAATAAGGAGGCAATCTTTTATTATATATCAAATTATACAATTTAGATACGACATAAGTTTGCTGATTTCAGTTGAGCAGGCAGAAAAATCATTGGAATTGTGTAAGATAATTAATTCCTACTAGTCTTCTTTTCTCTACATAGACAGCTCTTTAAATATTAATCAACATCTTCATCTGAGAATTTAAAAAATGTCCCACAAAAACACTTTCACCTAATGATAAAAAACATAGTTCACAACATATCTACTAAAGACAAAAATAGTAATTTTGGTTTGGAACATCCAATCGAAAAACGGCTTTTTAATTGGCTTTGTATTTAAAGAAAAGCCAGTTCTGGTTAGAATTATCAGAATAGTTAGCAAAGTTTCTAAAAGGGAATGATACAGAAGCAGAGCATTCGGATAAGAAACGGAATAATATCACTGATCAGTATATGCGTTAACATATAAATGCGTTAACAGACAATCCGTGAACAACTTATACTATTCTTTTCCTAGTCGGTCAGGTATGGTTTACGATTTTTCTTTCGTTTTTATAGACATTTTTCAATCAGTCTCTGTTGTATATACCAGCAAATCATAGAGAACAGCTAACATCGGGCCATCATCCTTAAACATCCAACGTTTGCTGCTTTCCTCTAGAAAAAGTATTTTTAACGATTTCTAATTTTACATTTTTTAAGACACCGATAAATCTTTTACCAACGATAGTAACTTTTAAGCTGCGTTCACACTGGTCCGTTTGGGCGAAAAGCGTCAACGCGGAAAAAAACTATCCTCTTTGGAAAAAAAACGCTTTCCGCGTACGTCAGTTCACACCAGCGCGGCAACTTTCGCTTTAAAATTTTCATATGCTCGCACCAGATGGCGCTTCATATCAGAAACTTGGGGGGGGGAAACCTGAAATTTTTGTGTGGTATTTGACTTTTTACAATTACATTTTTTAATTAAAATGTACTTAATTTCTGCTCGATTAAAACTTATTTTACTGCTTGCTTTGTGTAAGAAATGCAGAATGCAGTGGTTTATATTAATATGTGAGAGATGACTGCAGGAAGGAGATGCAAATAATTTAATAGAAGAAATGCGCTTGAACGAAACGAAATTTCTTTTAATTACTTTCGCATGATATCTAGCGCTCATTGAACTATTTATTAAAAAGCAGAACACTAATTTTTGTCAGAATATTGCAGAAAAGAATCGTTTGGACCATAGGAAAAAGATATCCGAGAAAAGGATCGTTATATACATCAAACGCTGTATATACCTAATTTAATTTATTTATGAATTTTGTTGAATGATATTTAAAAATTCCTAACTACATGATTCTATTTTGGAGAGTAAATGTTTCATGAGGTAGAATACCATAAATGTTTTTGCATGATGTATGAACTTCTCTTAAATGCTTCCTTTAATAAACTTTCCTTAATTGGTTTAAATTATGCAATAAAAAAGTATATTTTGTTTAAATATATGTAGGACTTACAGCATTACTAAATTAAATATCATACTTAAAAAGGCAGTTATTTTTTAGTTAATAAACAACAGCAGATGTTTTAAAAAATATTTTAGTTTTGCGTTATGTACATATTTTTTTATCTTAAATGTAACAGTAATTACTTCAATTAGTCATTCATATGTTAATGAACAGCCACTATCTAAAGGTTTATTTTATAAGGTCACTTTTATATAAAACTCATTGAAGTAACTGCATTTTATATAACACTTCTTTTTCTGTATTAAAATTTGAATTCACAATTAGCAAATTTGCTAATGCTCATGCAAAAGTTATTTACATTAATGAATAATTATCATCAAGATTAAACCTGTCGAAAACTGGTCATACATGTTAAGAAAAATAAACACGAAGCCATTAAAATGCATAGTATTCTATAAAATCAGCTACATACTAGAGAGCTTCTTTTCTATATAAATAACGCTTTGTTTTAAATTTTTTAAATAAATGGTTTACTTGTCACCACTCGTTTTAAATTCAGAACTCAGTTAATTTTTTAATTAGATGAAACAGCAACTTTATACTAATACCAGTATCGCTTTTACTAATCTCGTGTCAGCCGAATGTCGAAAGAAGGATAATGCACACAATGCCGAGCTAAAATTAGGTTTATATGAATGAGAATGAAATGAAATAAAAAATAAATGCAAGCTTCTTGTGTTCCCCCTTCCCCCAAAAAGTCCCGGTAGATTAAAAAAATGTGTATTTGTACCATCATCAAAGGTAGGAAAGAGCAAGGCCCGAACCCGTAATACAAGTCCTTAGTAAAATGCTGAGCTTTCCACTGAGCGTGCTACCTCGGCGTTAAGGTTTCTTGCATATAATGGTTTTCTTACTTCACCTTCAGAAAACTGAGGATGCATTTGGGTACTCTGAAACTAGCGATAATATTTTATGTATGATTAGTAAATATTTTTTTTAAATACCAACTCCATTACTGGTGGCGCTTGAATCCAAAATCTTTAACTCAAGAAGCCAACGTTTAATCCACTAGTCAACAAGAATACCCTAAACTCATGTATATATATTTCAAGAAAAATTCAAAATCTGGGATTTCGAAATCCATCATTATTTTCTCCCAACAATCTCTTCCTCTACTTTTGCAATTTCTCTTCTTACAATGACACTGATTTATGCTTGTGCACTGATATTTGATTAGTTTACGGATATGAAGTGATATCTGATTTTGGGGATCATTAAGTCTTGCTTGTTTTGATTAAACTGCTGAGTTCTGTACGGGTTCGAGAATTTTGAATAATTGACGACAACGCTTTATGAAGAATGAAAACACAATTTATTAGCCAGTATTACTCAGGACAGCTCCAAAAACACGTTTACAGTCGTCAAAAAACCACGACAAGCACGATGAAACAATTAGCAGCACAGCCTTCAAGCTATCAGGTTATAACGGTGAAACAGCTTCACGACAAAGCACTAGAGTCCATCTCCCGACTCGGTTATGTCGTTCTCGGAACTCTACGTACTCTCGAGACTCTCCATGCTACAACTAGCGATGCACTCGACGATACACTCGATAGAATCGACGATGCACTCGCTAGACTCGCGATAATCCAACGGCCAACTCGAGACTGACGATCAACTCGCTAGGCTACGAAACACCCACTACTCCGCGTACCAGAAGGGTTTATATAGCTTTCGGCCTGCTTCCGAAAACATTCTGGGCCAAACCGATAAGAATTCGTTCTAGAAGGTTCTCCAACCGGCATCCATGGCATAGCGCCAGTTTTGACGCCTATCTGACAACCGTGCCTTCCCTTGATATTTTTGGCAACCCTAAATTTGCTTTGCGAGGAAGCTATCTTAAGGCAGCTGGACATTTCGTAACAATACTATATAATTTGGAACAGAAAAGGAAAACGTAATAATGTTCTTTCATTAGTTTGATTTATTTTTTGCTTTTATGTTCTATCTAATTAGCTTACTTGGCAGTATTTTGTTTTTTTTCTATATAAAGACATTCATTAAACTGTTTATCATCGGTTTCTGTTAAATCTTTAACTTGTTTATTATTTATTCGTATATATGTATATACTAAAAGAATCCTGCAAATCAAAGAATTTATCCTTTGCTTTCCGCTTACATTTAGCAAATTTCTAAATCAAGTTCTCTCACGATTTTTAAACACAGCCTTAGTTTCTTGCTTACAGAATGAACACTGATGCCCAAAATAAATTAAATTTTGTGATAGAAAGGTTATTAAAATTAGATTTGGAAACAAAAAAGGAACAATAACGGCTTAAAGAGTAAGAACTAAATAAAGAATATAGTTTATATCTGGCAATCCTAATTCCTGCTTAAGTTATGACGGGGGGTAGAGCATGAGGGAAAAACGAGCATTTTCCTGAGGGATAGAAAGCGGTGTGGCTCTTTGATAATGAAAAATAATTAACCGAATGTACGAAACTGAGAACTATTTTATCTAAGGAATAGCATAGATAAAATATAATAGTAAGGAATAGAGTAAATCAATTCTTAAGAATATGTCCATCGATATTCCTAAGAAAGGATTATTTAACAAAGAACTGGGTTCATAATTTAGTATTGCTAGTTCATAAGACGCTCAAAACATTAAAAATGGTTAAAATTTCAAATTTTTAGTAAGCTTATTTTTACTTGATTTTAGACACAAATGTCTGGAAACAAAGTTTTGTAATCAAAAGGTTACTTACAACTATTGGAAAATAACATGTACGCATTTCTAATAGCAATCACTCCATGGGGTTGAAAAGCAGTACAGATTAATAATCAGAACCATGAAGGAATTTAATCAGCTTGGACTAAGAAAAAATCTTAGAATGATAGATAATTAGAGATTTTCTAGAAAATTTATTTTATTTTATTTCTTATTTGTTTGTGAAGCGAAGGAAGCCTGGAGTCAATCGATAATTTTTTATTCTATTGAATGAAATTATTTTGAAAAGATTAATTACAGAACCTAGTGTGTGAAGTATGAGCATATGAGTTATGAAAATAAAATATTTGTATTTTCGGTTTTTGATTAATGCATGTGTGTTTCTATGGTTGCAAACAGTGGTGTGAATGTGAGCCAATATCCTTCAGAAGGCCCTCCACGGAGCCATCTCTCTTGCGCGTATAGGCATTACAACTTTCATTGTATTTGACAAAACGAACAAGCGGATTTTAATGCAATAATTTAAGGAAATTCCAGTCCTTAACGTACTTGTCAGGAATAACTAGCAAGTGGAGCGCATGATCGTTGTATCAGCGATTTTCGGTCAAATTTCACCTAATTGTAACACCTTAAAATATACGTATGCACGAATAAATACCGCCAATTCCTTAAGATGAAGCCTTGAAATCTTGAATAAAGTTCCAAACAAACCTCAGAAAATTAAAACTCTATTTCAGATGAGAGCACTGTCATTCTTGTAGTATCGTAAAAGGATACTACCCTTAGAACTTCTTCAAAACTTACTGTAGTCACCTTTATATTGAGCATATTTTTTAATAAATCTCATGTTTTGAAAAAACTTTATTCATGTATAGTATTTCTAAGGGCAGAATGAAGAAAAGAATGTGTTATAAAAATTTTGAACAAAAAGCAATAGAACAACAAAAATTTTCGCAATAAATTATCTTACTTTTCAAAAATTATCTAGTACTGATTTATCAAAAAACGTTCAACTATGCAGTATTGAGAATGAGTACACCGAATAAATGACGATATATCTAGATTTAAAATATGTGCTTTTTATAAATGTTTTTGTTATTTAATATTATTTTACTATTATAATGAAAATAATTTAATGAACCAATGAAACAAATAAATCATTTCAAAAACTTTGTGCTAAGGCAGGTTTATTGCTTTTCAATAAACGTTTCCAAAAGATTCATAGTAAAAATTTTAAAAATTTAATTCTCGTAAAGAGAATAAATGATAGTTTATAATGTTTAAAATATAGCAGGCAAGGATAAGTCTCTTTAATAAATAAGATGGTATGTTTGAAAGTTATTTATGAAGGTTACTGGAAATACACTTTTCGGAAATTTTTAAGGAATGCTATTCCGAAGGAAAATTGGATTGTGATAAACCATCATTACTTCAATGTAATAGATGTCAATATCTTACGTTTCGAACGTTCTGAAAAATACAATAAATTAGAACAAAATAAATTATAAATTTATTTTATTTTTTTTAATTACTACAGCATGCATTCCATTTTATGGTAAATATTTCAGAAGTAAATTTTGTTTGAAATAAAATAATATTAAAAAATAAATTAGATTGATAAAATTCGTATTATGAATAAAATTAAAATTGCAAAAAAATATCATTTATTCAATGTACACCATGCCAGTATTCCATAACTGAATGTTTTCATGGTAAATCAGTTGCAAATACATTTGTTCAATAGTGAAAACAATTAGATAAAAGGAAAATATTATCTTTTATCGAAATTTCAGTACCCTATTTTTCTTTCATGTATAAATTATCTTTCAAAACAAAATTAGAAAAATTATAAAACTCCGGTGAAAAAGCAGATTCTGGAGGTAGCAAATTTTAATTTGAGGGACTTTAAATAATATAGCAGAATTTGAGCAAAACCGCTGAAGCAACGGTCATTCCTTCTCCATATTAGTAACTTGTGACTGATAAGGTATTAAAGGCGAGTAAAGTTTCTTTAAATAATTGCTTTTGTATTTAATCTTTGGCTTAGTCATGGCAAATGTCATGGGTAATACTAGATAGGTATTGCGAAACGGAAAATTTGTTCTGTCATATTTTCAGAACGAGAAACTGATAAAAGTATGGAATAGCTAATTGCGTTAAAAGCGGTTAACATTTAAATATTCAGTCCCTAGAGTCGTTGTTAAACAATGGTAGGCGGATTTGATAAATTTCGTGAAGTGCTACAAACTTAAAAAGACTTTATTAGCCACAGTGAAACTAAATTTTTGATTTACGGGTAACATGCACTTGAGTTTGAAAGTTGAAATCTGTCATTTTGGAAAGAAAAAAAATAAAAATACCGGAATGTATTGCATATATGGTTTAATTTCTTAAAGCTCCAGTGGTTCTCAAACTTTATTTTTGTAGGCATACCTACAAAGTGAAAGTTTGTTTGTTTACTTAATTATGGCAAAGCACTCTAGGGATATCTGGAGAACTTTCTAAGGAATACTGGCTCGTATACACATTACACAAAGAGAAAATCACGAAAATGTCCATACAACCATCCCATTCCTCGGGATTCGAACGCCGGATCGAACTTTAACAGCTTGGCCGCTAGCGGGCCTGTTGTGCAAAAGAGGCATACTAATTCCAAAAATATAAAATATTTGCTCTACGTGGTAATGTAAAATGTAAAATCTGTAATCAGAATGTAAAATCTTTGCCGTATGCTCGTTTCAAAATTATGCTCGTAGTCTGGATTATTTCGAGGATCATTTTGAAATCAGTTTATAAGTTTGATTGGAAACTGAAAAAGAAATAAACGAAATTTTTTTTAACTTTTTCTTCACCCTACTGCTTTTCAGATCGAAAGCGATGTTTTCCTTATTAACTGCGCGTTTATTTTCCCGTTAGTTTGGCAGTAATTTGTTATTTGAATGCTTGTTACAGGGAAACTTTGATTCAAAAAATTTTCACTGTTCTACAGACAACAAGTAGCATCTAGCTATAGTATAGTATAAAGATTAGAATGCTATATTAGACATGCTATATTATCTGGTAGACTGAAAAGTTTTGAAGAAGATGATATTGATGAAAATATCGTAACAGCTAAGCTGAGAAATTTTAAAGAATTTATCAGCAAGAATCTAGAATATATTTATAATGAAAAGACAGGCAAAACCTAATCAATTCTTCCGCATCGTATTCAAATCTTTTATATCTATATCGCGATTCGTTTCCTTTCAACAAATTTAAAATAGTTATTTTCCGTAAAAAGCAAAAGCGGAGTCGTTCGTTTTCTAAGTATTTTTATCTGCATCTTAGGCTATGTGAATCTGAGGATTTATAAATTGAAATTAACGCAATGAAATGTAACTCAAGTATTTACTTATTTTACTTAAGAAAATAGGATGTGCAATGTCATTTATTATTACTGAGGCATTTTTCTTCCCAGCCTCTTGCTCTTTTCCTTTTCTTTTTTTAACGGGAACAACACATATCTCTGCTTGAAAAGCTGATGACTTTTAATGCCGTTTGCCTTTATCTCTCAGGATTTGCTGGATTCATAGCGCTCAGAACTTGGCGGTTTTCTTTTCAATGCAGAACCGAGTGACTTCAATTTCTCAACTCGAAACTGTATCATATTCCCTCAAAGAGCAGTACCATGATTTATATGTACTAGTCGTAATGTACTTGCAATTGTATAAAATATTGGTAACTGTATATATGTACTTGCAATTGTATTGAATATTGGTAACTACACAATGCACTGGTACAACATATTTGTATAGTGTACGTTCACGAGGATTTTCTTTAATTTTATTATGAGCAGTAATATTATAAATTGATTGGATAAAATACTAGGTACTGTAAGGTAAATTTGCATGTGTGTAATATATCAGTATCTAAAACAGGTTTTAGTATTTATCCAGGAATGTAAACGTTCTCACAAGGTATTGGTCTATCAAGCAGTGATAAATGTATAGTGAATAGGTATAAAATATAGGGTTTGGAAGCACACACTAGCCTCATAAGATGTAATACTTTTTATATCATATTTTGATAACTTATCAGGTATTTCTCCCGCCTTCTTAACATGCCTTCGTTGTGTAATGGTCAGCACACTCGGCGTGTATTCGAGAGGTCCGTGGTCCGAGTCCTGGCGAGGGCACTGCTAAATTTTTACATCTGCTGCTTCGAATTGACTTAATGTCTCTACAGTGGAGCCCGAACTAAGAAAAGTTGGTGGATGATGATTCTACACCACCAGAATTTGGCGAATGGGTCCCCTAATAAAAAAGCGGATATATAAGGTGTTTTTTCCGCTTTCTTAGCATGCCTTTATGGTATGCTCGACGCGTATTCGAGAGGCCTATGGTCTGAGTCCCGGCGAGGACACTGCTCATATTTCACATCTCCTGCTTCGAAATAACCTAATGTCTCTACAAACTAAATTACGTTTTAGTACTTATTCAAGAATGTATTATGTTTTCATATTATACAATTGAATCACACATTTGTATTTATATTTTTATTTATTTATATTTTATGTATTAGTAAGTATGCAAGTATTATACATGATCGGTAGGAACTTCGGCTTCCAAAGAAACACGGTGCTATTAATATCTTCAAGGGTCTTAACCTGCTGCGTTGGTAAGAAATTCTGTGTGGATTATGTAATATTCTGGGTCGTAATATCAGCGATTTCAGATTTCTGTACCGTTATGTGGATTAGGAAATAATTACAAGAGAATCGCTACATAATCAAAATTAAGGTGCCATTCTTGGGGGGGGGGGTCAAAAATGTTTTTACCTCTAATCCTTGATCTACAGCCTTCCACTGTTCCATTGTAATTGAAATGAGAGTAGTTGTTTCACCAAAAAATGTAATATTGACAACCTATGCTACTGAAAAATCGGCAGATTCTATATAAAGATTGTTTGAAAAATATAAAAAAAAGTAAGGAACAGAAGAATATAATGGTAATATAACAAAAAAATTACAATATGTGGCATTGATTTTAATCTCAAAATTATCATAATGCCATGCCCCAACCCTTGAAAACACTATGAGTACTGAGATAATATAGGTACATAGTTTAAAATTTTGATAATTTCGAGTTATTTAAGCATTCATATGTTAAATGTTACTTTATAAATAACAGCGACATTTCCTCTTTTGCATGCTTTTCTAAAGTCCTTACTAATACCTTGATTGAAAATGCCTATTTTTCACTTATTCGTCTTTCTTGTTTATGCATTATTTTAGTCGATACCTTAAATCATCATATAAGTGAGAGGTTGCTGTAATTGCTATCGGTGTAAAAGAGATCTAAAAAGAATCTATATTACATTTAACCTACCTGAAAATTCATTTGTATTATTGCATAAAGAAGATACCTTGAAAAGACGAAATTTGATTATATTCTGTATAATTTAAATTACTCCTTCAAAAATCCTTCATTGAATCAAACTAAGGCTGCTATTTAATGAGCACGGAATTAACACAAGTGCAAAAATAATTGATCTCTCCGATGTAATGTAAACAAAATTAATTTTGCGTTTCGGGTAGAAAGTACTCTGTATCTATTTGCCACTCTCTTGAGAGTTCTACTCTGGATCTAATCTCGCAGAAAAGTACGACTGTAATGGAACCTGTTAGAAGATGTACGTAAATACACCAAAAGAGAGGAGTCACAAAGTGGATGGAATCTCGGAGATAGAAAATGTTGGTGCTAAATTCAACAGATGTGTAATAACAGCGTTTATTCATATCGCAAGGAATCGATTTAAGTCATTTAAAAAATTCATAAGTTTTTAAAGGTAGCTCAGTTCTCGAACAATTTTAGATAAGCTATCGAATTAATACTAGTGTTTAGATACGACAAAACAAATATGCCAGTTTAATGTTATTAACAGAAAAGATTATACTATTACGTACCTTTTCTTTCTAGAAATATATGTGAAGATATCACACAATATTTTTATAGTCTTAAATGTACACTGCGAGAAAAAAAAAAAAAAAAAAAAAAAAAGACAGTTCATTATTTCCCGTTCTATTGGGCCGATTGACGAAATTCAAATTGCGTTCTTCATGTCTCGAAAGCGCGAATTAGGATATATATTAGATTTATATAAAAACCTATTCTAACATAGGTATTTGGGCACAAAAATCGGACTTTTTCTGAAATAACATACTAATGTTTCTACACATTTCGATTCTACGATTCAAATTATGCCAGACTGCCAAGTGTTGTAAACATCGGAGGAGTAGTTTTTAAAAAATTAGCTCTCAAAATTTTAGCTTTTCAAAGTTAATTAAATTTGGTATATATATTTATAAATCTCTCTTTTTTTACTGAACCTTTTTCATTCTTCCTTTCACATTTCGAAATTTAGGTAAATTCCAAATGAAATTCACCCATTTTTTTATGATTTATTTTTAAAATTTGTATTATTAGATAATTTTTATAAATTTTTTGAGAAAAACCTTTGGAATTATAACATGTAAAATTTTTACCATCATCTTAAAGTAGATGTAGTTCTAAGCATACCTGAAAAAATTACAGTTTTTATTAAAAAATTTTTAAGATATACACGAGTTTACATATTTTCGTTTTTTGAAATTTGGCATCTGTTTTTTGAGCGATAATAACGAATTTTGTTACAGTGAACTGCTACAGCTATTTTTAACCTTAAATTTCAAACAAATTTTTACGGAGAATTAATTATATGAATTTTTTTCCTCAATAATGCGTAATAAATATTTATTAATACTAAATGAAAAGCTATTTTTTATGTTACAGATGATATTATTCAAATTTTTAACTTTTTAAAATTTTCTTTCTTTCCTTTTTTTTTAAAATGTTTGTAAGGGTAAATATGTTATAAGGTGACGTTATAAGGTATTACTCCCGCCTTCTTAGCGTGTCTTCGTGATGCATTGGTCTGCACGCTCGGTGCGTATTCTTGAGGTCTAACGTTCGATTCCCGGCGAGGGCACTGTTCATTTTTCATTTTTCCTGCTTCAAAAAAAAAAAAAAAAAAAAAAAAAAAAAAACCTAATGTTTCTACAGTGGCGACCGAACCCAAAGGTGGTGAATGCTGATTCTTCACCACCAGGATTTTGGGACTTGGTTCCTCAGGAGGAGTATATAAGTTATCTCTTCCGCGTTCTTAACGTGCCTTCGTGGTGTAATGGTCTGCACTCTCGACGCGTATTTGATAGGTCTGTGGTTCGATTCCCGGCGAAGGCATTGCTCATTTTCAAAGTCTCAACGTATATGGACATCATGTTTTTTCATGGACATCAACTTTTTCCCTCTTTATGAAACCAGTCTTTCCTTTCATCTCGTGCCTTCAAAATGCCTAGACTCTAAAAACTGATAAAGGCCCTGACCAAATACTGATGAAATGGATTGAATTGGATTATGAAGTTACGGCAAAGCAGGGCGATCTGCCTAAAAGAAAGGATGCCTTCGCGAAGAACTTTACAAAGGAAATCAGCTGTCATACACATACACATGAAAAAAACCACCAAAACGCCCATGCAGCCTAAACGTTGGGACGCCCATGCATCCCAACAATTGCCAGGATTCGAATCCCGGAGCGAACTACCATTATTAAGCGACTTCACCGCTCGACCGTTTGCGGGCCCTTTTGAAATGGAAGGCGATTGAAATGGAAACGAAAAATATCACATACTTTAATACGAGCTATGGTTTCGTTATATAAAGTTTGCAATCTTGTTTTACCACAGTTATGTAATTAGTGAATCAAAATCCATTACAAATCTTAATTTAAATTATTAATCCTCTGTACATTGCAATATTAATGAAACCTAGGTGTAACAGGTTTATGAGTTATTTATTTATTATTTTATGAGTTTATTTAACCTGAGTATGGTTATTATACTTTTCAATTTCGCATTTCTGAAATTATACGAACATGTTTCCGTCGTTGGTTGAAATTCTCTTATGTGCAATGAATTTTATTTTTAATTAAAACATTTTTTTTTTACCTTTAACGCAGTTCCACAAATAATCCTCTTCGGTATGTTAAGTAAAATTGCGACTTTCATTTTAAGCACTTAAAGAGATATTTTTGATCGCGAAAGTTCTTCTTAACAACTACTAGGCAATAATTTCTATAATTATAGTCTTTCCATTAATGTTCGCGTTCAGAAGTGGCCGAGGGGTAACATAGGCAACTTGTTCAAACAGTTTATTGTAGTGATCGGGTTGACTGCATTTAGTCTTCTGTACCTTGAATATCAGACAGTTCTATCAGAACATCCTCCATGAAAGCATCGCTTCTAGTGTCGCAAGCATCATTTTAATAGATTAATGAATGAAATCAGTCTTTCATCAGTTAAACTATCCACCCCGGACTGTCTATGTTCAGTTAGTGGACTTTGGTAAGTTTGTTAGACTAATAAAGAGCTTAAGTCAAACTAACGAGAGACATCAAAGAACAACTAATGTCGGCAGTATAAGATTTTCTATGAAAGCTTAGTCTATACAATTCGTTACACAAAGTGTAATTAGTTCCTTAAAGCTACTTTCAGTAATAAATTTTAATATTAGAAAATATTATATTTGTTACTGTGAAAGCTCATATCTTTTGAGAATAAATTAATGCTATTAGTTTTTCTTTTTCTTTTTTTAGTTGGATTGTTTATAATACAAAATTATTTTAATAGCTACTGATGTATTCCGAAATCAAAAGTTAAAAATCATAGGTTTTAAAACTGAATTTCTGAGTTTTTGATCGAATAGCTAATTCGGCGCCCCTTTTGTTCACCTGAGGCAAGTTCCTCACCTGCCTCATCCTCGTCCCGGCCCTGGTAGGATGATAAAATTGTGTAAAGCAATGAATATAATGATAAAGCTGTTGAAAGCAATGTATGCAAGTCATCCGAAGTTAAAATGCCGGTTATACATCTCTCTTATTTATATATATTTCTGAATGGAACGTTGATAGACGTGTTAACTGTGCTTTATTGTATTTTCTCTTTTAATGCATGCAGTTTTCAAATGCATTGTATTCTGGGTCACAAAGTATTCTTCCGAAAGAAACGCAATTCAAAAATACTGGAAAAAATCAAATACTGGAAAATTTATATCAATAAATATATTTAAAATGCTCAGTTTGAATGAATAAATAAAAAGTTTTAAAACAATTATCTGAGGACACAATGCAACACAAACAATTAAAATAAAAATCTAAAAATTTAAAAATTACCTAACATAATAACTATAACAAAAAATATAAAACAAACTATTTGAAAAACATAAACAATGCACCTTTTATTTAAAATACGCAGTTCAAATGGGTAAATAGAAATTTTTAAAACAGTTATTCGAAAGAAACCATGCAACTTAAAAAATTAAAATGAAATTCGAAAAAGAAAAAAATGCTTAAAATAATAACAATTATAATTAAAAATATAATATAAAGAAAATTATTTGAAAAAAGAAATGTTTGTAATTTTTTTCCCTCTCATGCACGATCTAAAAATGGAAAGGAAAATAGGTTGCCGTATATTAAGAAGTTCGCCAAGTGAACTCTTCTTGGTGCAAACTGAAAAAAAGCGCCTACATAAATTTGTGAATTTCTGCGTAGATTTCACACCAAATTTTATAAAATTTCATATTTAGGCATAATTTGAGTAGAATCGAAATATGGAAACAAATTGGTATGTTATCTCACAAAAAGTCCGATTTTGTGTCAATATGCCTATGTTAGAATAGAGCTATATATAAATCTAATATATATCCTAAGTCGCGCTTTCGAGGCATGGAGAATGCAATTTGAATTTCGTCAATTGGCCTAGAACGGAAGATATAGAATTGTCCCATGTTTTTTTTCGCAGTGCATATAAAATGTTTTGTTCATTGGCAACACTTATGTAGACAAATGGAAAATATATATTAGCGTAATGTAAAGTAATAATTCAAAAAGTTTGAAAAGTTTCCTCTAAGGATACTCGTATTTCTGAAACAACTGTTGTTAAGAGTAGTATAAAGCTTTCAGTGGAGCGGTTGAGAGCTTGTTTCAAATCTTTCTTTTTTTACGGCATGTGAATAAACATAAATTATTTTTCACAAACATAAATTTCGGATGAAACATATACATGGAAGCTAATTTCACATGTCTGGGAAACATTTCAGTTCGCTTCCATTTCCCCAGAAGGAAAGCGCTAGGAATGTTGTTTGCAGATGCAGTACCTCGCATCTATTAAAGTGGTATTCAGCTATTAAACTTAAGTTTAATTTAATCCAAGTCATTTTATAATAAAATGCAAATACGGTTACAGTTACAACAAGCAATTAATTCTTAAGAATTAAAAGAAATTAATCAAATGGCTCTGGTAATTTTGGCAATATCAAACTAACTCAAATCAAACGCAAAATTGCATATTTTCAAAAATTGGTAATTTTGGCTCTGCATATTTAATATGATATAAATTGCGTATATATGTAAAAGCGTCCTATATGTAAGATTTCAACGTTCGTTCATATTCTGAAGTATGTCCATAAAATTGAAATTTTTCCAATTAAGGAAACAGAGGCCGGTTGCTGTAATGATGTCTTGAAGAAAGTGCCAACCAAGTATTGGTCCTTCAAAAAAAATAATTTTGCTTTTTATTTAGCGGAGGACTTTCCTGATATCGTTAGGAGGGGCAGCACGGAAGCACGCAGGCCACAAGCCCGATCCCTGGGTGAGGATAAACATCAGGAATTGGTTGAAAAGAAATTTCTATATGGTGCCGCTGCAATAAAACTCCGCACAATTTTGTCGGCGGCAATTCCTGTCTTGCGGCCTGTTCGTACTCATTGAAGACTACTGGGACACATCATATTAAATATGCAGAGCCTGAATTTCTTGTGCATGATATTAAAAAAAGTGATTATACTTAATACTTAAAGTTTGAATAGCATAATGCAATTTTATACTTAAGGCGAGGTTTCAGACTATCAGACAGAGAATGTAGTACATCTCAAGGCCACGTTAATAGGTTGCTAGATAAGCTGATTTATAGTCTTACAACTGATGACAGTTGAATAACCACGCTGTTTAAGTTTTGAGCCAACTTCGCATTAATTGATTTGTGTATTCTTCGGCTACTGGCTTATTTGAATTTAATATTACATTTGGCTTACTGTTACTTTAAGTTATCTCTTCACAAATAATAGGCTGAGTTGCAAACACCAAATGTGCTATCTATTAGTATTTGGTTGTAAATAAAAGGTCTTTTACACCCTTTTTAAGTTTCATTTGTTACTTAGCGATAATTCGCTGCCAAGAGTTGCGTCTCCAAGAGTTGGTCACTACGGAATGATTGCAAGACACACCAGCTGTAAAAGTATTTCTTTTTAATTACACTAAGGATGTTATTATAAATATTGATAATATTATTATAAATTATACATGCTACATTTGAATCGTCCAGTTTGCTATAAATAAGTGTGCTAGACAATCGTATTCCCGTATTCGCTGATTCATTTTTGCGGTTATACGTATCTGCAGTTCAGAGTGGCAGAGAGAAAAAAAAGAAATTGCCATGAAAGTTATAAATTTTAAGTTTTGAAAGGTAAGGGAAGCTATAACAGTCCGTAAAATAATCGAAATATAGTTGTTCAAGCATATTCATTTTTATATCTCCCCACGCATGTACCCGATTGTTTGGGGCCAATTAAGTATTTATGGTGAGCACAGCAGATTGTCATGTGTATTCTTTTATCATAAAAATGCCTCAAATTCTGAGTCCACACCTGAATTTGTCACCTTGAATGTAATAAATATGTTTGTTGGTTTGTTGGCAGTCACGGATACCAAATGCAAAGTGTACTGACTTTATATCCGTGCATATATGCCTCCTTTTTCAAACCTATACATATGCTTTTTTAAATTTAAAACCTATACATATGCTCTAGCTTCTTGAATTCTCCCTGTTCTCATCAACAATGTATATTATAGTTCTCTTGCTCTTTCAAATTCTAATTGTTACAATAAAAGTTCTATAGTTTAGTGATGTTTGAAGTGCTCCGAAATTCCAATTTCGTTGTTAGTGTTAAAAAGAGAATAATTGTTATTTCTAACATGTTTTGAAATAGTATCTTATGCTCAACAGTATACAAACTGCATTTTTATTGATCGTTGTTTTGTAGATTAAATTAAAACGACAGAATACTTTGTGGTTACAAGAGTACACTCCAATACACAATATATTATTTCCCGTCACTATATTTTGTGGTATATTAGGTGCTGCTGCATTATTATGGTAATTAATTCTTGTAATACCTTACTTGCATCATTTATCAGTTACATTTGCCCACTATTACGTATGTTACTAAAATATATAACTTTACATAATATTCATTATGATCCACATAGTTTTTAAACGCATTATCCGCGAACAAATACTAACGTTTTAACACAATATTCACTCATATTCTTTCTTAATGTAATATATATATATGCATCTGAGCCTGTATTCTATTAAGGAACTTTCTACATTTTGATGTTATTTACCTTCTTTGTTGTTTCAAAATAAATGAAAGTAAAAGTTAAGAAAAAATATCGCAGATGAGGATTTGTAATAGTTCGTTAAAATTCGTATAACAGGTGCAAAGGCAACACCTTGTTCAGTTATTAGTTTGTTATACACGTAAAAATGTATAGCTCAAACAAGGTCAGAATAATGTGACAGCGAAATATAACGTTAAAAAGGAAACATTAAACATTTCTGAATGCTAAAAATAAGACTTAAAATTTGGCATTGAATGATCCGGTCAATGAATAAAAACATTTAAAAAAAATTTGATTAGTCATTTAATACTTAAACTGAAAAACGCTTACATATAGATTCCAGCAGATATTAAATAATAACATCCTACGTCTTACAAAAAGAAAGTGGAATGATTCATCATTTATGAAAGTAATAGCACAATGAATTTATCCTTTTAGTCTTCAACTTTAGACTAAAAGGATAAGTCTTCAACTCAACAAATATTTAGGTTCTAAATGCATATTTATATAACATTTCTTAATATGGTAGCTAAAATTCCTCGTTATAATATAGACATCTCATTATACAAGTCAAACGCTGTAATCTGTGAAGCTAAATTCTTCCTAAACACGTTCATCCATGAAATGACTTTCATCCAATATTTTTAAATAATCAAAATGCTAAGGGAGTTGTCTTCCCTTCTTCAATCAGACCAAAATAACACACTCGTCGAGTTACAACACAATCTGTTTGCGTCTGAGGAATATCATAAATGCAAAATACGCTCATTTCGTCAAAGAGGATGAAAATGTGATTTTCTGAGAGCATTCGGAAATTTGTTCAGTTAATGCAATCCCCGCTGGTGGCATCATCCTTTTAAAACATATATGCAAATGAGGTGCGTGGCCATGGTTACCAATGCGACGGCTGATTCATTTTCGGATCATTTGCTCATTCGCAGATGGGTATAAAAATAAACTAGTTTTAAGACCTGCATAAAGTTTAAACGAATGCTTATACTGCATGCTAAAAGGCAATAATACTTTGGTTCTTTAATAAATAACCACATGTAATTTAAAAATGCAATTTGTTTAAATATATTTTTGCTATAGTTAGCTTAAGAATAATCTCTTTCAAATGGGTTAGGAAATCGTACCACGAGAATGTCCCTGTGCATATAGTACTATTAATACATACAGCATGAAACAACTAAAATGCTAAAAAAGGCTATTTTACCCTCGGTGTGAAGGCAAGTAAGAAACACCGTAAGTCCATCAAGGATCGTAAGATATGAAAGATTGCTTGCAGAAGTAATAGTTTTGTGGTTTTGTTTCCCTGCAAGAAGAATACTAAACAACTTCCTCTTACAAATTCTTCCTAGAGCACAATTCCTTCGAAATCATTTCCACTTACAACTTAAATTTGATAGATGTTTAATGTAAAGAATTTGACTCAATCGATTAACTCATAATTAATTTCTTAAAAAATAGTGAAAGAGAATTCGGTTTACGTCTTCTACAAAACCTTTTTCGACTGTAATACTTTCATGTATTTTCGAAACATACTTTGTTTAAAAGCTACCGAGAATTCATACAGTGATAAATTTGTAATATGCATTTCTTTTTTTTTATTTATTTTAAGACTCACATTTTCAATAAGTAAACTTGATGAAAACCTTATATGTTAAGAGTTTAATCGGTCTTTTAGGTTACTTTCGTTAAACTAGTATCTTCATTTAAATGAAAACCCAGAAGTTCTCTGTTGCCTAGCACTGTTGGTCAGAAAAATCACACTTTCCATTTTTCTGCAGCTAAAAGTATTCAAAAAACATCTTCCATTGGTAAATTAAATTTTCTAGAGGCGTTTCATGTTTAAAAAAATCTTTCTTTTCTAGTTCACGACCCTCATTCCAATCCATCTTCACTCTCAGCTTTTAAGGAAATCATGTTTCATTTTTTTTGTTTCAGCTATAGATTGCGCTAATAGCTTGGTTTCTTTCCAGTCATTCTTATCTTATCACCAAATTCTATCTTAATCATTTGCACTTATGTAGCTGAAGAAACTGGTTCTGTATTTAAACCATCGATACTAGTCCTGCAAAATTTACAAACATTACGCTGATTCTTATTGTTTAGCTTCTCCAATTACGAGTATTATTTAAATGAATTTAAGTAAATGCCATTGGTTTGAAAAACGATTCTGGGCTAAAGTGTTTACTCAAGAGAACAATTGTTTTTAACGCTGCCGAATGTTTGTTAAATTATCTTTTGGTTTGAACCTTAAAATACTCGACGGTTAGTCATTCTTTAGCATTGGAATTTGTAGGTACTTGTAGGTATATGCATACCGAATAATAAATATAAATTAAAAATATTTTTCTTTCATCTCTTTGAAGACACGCTACAATTTTTAATATGAAATACATTGAATTTTTGTCACCCAGACACACTGAAATTTCACCATTCTGAACCTTCTGAATAATCCTTCTCTAATAAGGATGCATAAAATACGATTCGTAGTAATATATTTTTCAGTTTGATGCAATATGAAACCATCATAAAAAATTCGATAAAAAATAAGCTAATTGTCTCTCATGATATCAGCAACAATGGCACGCAGTTTTTAATGATTTTCGTGTTTCTAATCAATTGGCCGTAAAAGTTCAAATTTCATTCAATATTTCACCTAAATGAAAATTTAGTTGATTAAATGTGGGAAAAAATTATCATAATGGATCAGAAATCAATAATGCGAACAAACACACAAAAATACATTCTTCTTTATATGCATACATTTTGTATAACTTACAAATTTTTGATTAACAAACTTTATGATTTGAAAGCGGGCAGTAGCAACACTTTTCGAAATAAAGCATCTTTATCGCCAACGCGCGAGACTGTTGACACTCGGAAAAAAAAGAGTGCGAAAATGAGCGCTTTCAGAGTTTTTAATTAATATTTCCTCTGATTAAAGTCGTACAAAGATGGGAATGGTCGAAATGGCCTTCCACCAATTTTTGGAATAGGGAATAATGCATTTAAATGTTTGGCAATCCTATTTTTATTTCATCGTGAAACTTAGATATTTTTTACTAGCAAACTCTAGGATTTGAAATCGGGCAGTGGCAGCAACTTTCAAAATAAAGCAGATTTTCATCTCCAGCTTGCGAGACTGTTGCCACCCGGAAAAATGATGTCGAAAATTTTCGTTTTTTCTTGTTTTTAATTAATACCTCTGATTTTAACTAATTTTTTGAAAAATGTGGATATCGACCTTCTCCAGGACCCAGAAAAAAGTTGTAGAAAGTTTGGTGACGATAGGCTAGTGATGAGTAGAAAAATTGTAGAAAATTTGGTGTTGTAGAATTGTAGAAAGTTTGGTGACGATAGATAGTGATTGAGTTTTTAGAGGACAAAAAACAGACTTTCTTCTTCATATATATAGATTATAACATTTAACTACAATTACAAGGTAAATACATTTGCATTGCAATTGTAGTTACAATGTAACGGCATTGTCTAAATAAAATTACAGTATAATTACAATTATATGATCTAATTACAACTGCAATGTAATTGTAATTTTAGTAGGTATTGATAATTGTACAATTAGAATAGAAATACTAATGATAATAAGTTTCATAGACTATTGATTACATAGGCTGTGAAACTATGTTAATTACATAGACTATTGATAATTACATAGACTGATTAATAATTAATTACATAGACTATTCATATCGAGATCATACTGATTATTACAGTAAATGATAGTTAGCGGTTATATAATTCAAAGGGTTAATTTTCTCTAAGAAAATTATTAGTATTTTCCATCTGGAATCATTCTGCTTGATTTCTGCTTGTAAGCAAAATAAATTATTGTAATAGCAAAATAAATTATTAACAAATCGTTTGTTAAATACATATATTTCCAGTAAATGTGCAAAGTAAGCTTTCAATTAAAGCTTCACAAAAATTGATTTCGGCTGTCTCATAGAGCATAACTTTGTTAAACAAATACGTGTTTAAGATGTTCGCCGATAGATATGCGGATTTGAATTATTCGATTAAGAAAGAAATAAAAATTGTACGCTTTTAGGAATGAATACATTTTTGGAGGATTGTAAATACGTCTCGTCTTATATACTCTCCCTCTGCATATTATACAAGAATTAAATAACAAAAACTTCATTTATCTTTCCAATTTCAACAAAGGGATCAATAAAAGGGCTAAACTAGTATTCATAATCTTATGCAACCAAATCTCTATTAGCCTCAAGCTGGTAGGAAAATTACTTGATCCAAATTCATCCTGTTTAACTGTTATGTATACTAAAATTTTCAGTAACTGTATCGCATGAGAATTAGTTTGTTATTAAATATAGCGCATATTTTTAATAAATAGCTAAAACGCACTGTTTGCTTACAAGTGAGTGAACTTGTACGATCTATTTTCCAAAGCTTCAGGTAAAGATAAACAAGTATAATTTTGCCTGTAAATAACTGTTTCGGCAGAAGATTAGATTATATGGAAAAATAGCAAAGCACGTATAGGGTATCTGTCTGAGAAGAGAAATGCTTTTGTATAGGACTTTATAAGGAAAATGGCTAGTATTGACATTACAGTGGGAAAAATCACAAAAAATGCCTATCCAGCTACGTTCGCCAAGAATTAAAGCAGGTCGAACTAATAATGTTAGCTATCTTACTGATCGCCCTTGATGGAAACGGAATGCAGAAAATAACCTTATAATCTATCTATGATCATCCGGGGTAATTACTGAGTGAGCTACAACATGCAGTAGTGATATTAATTGTAATTTAATAATAATACATTGTAATTTCAACAAATAGTTAAAACATCCTATTTTTTTTAAAACTGGATGTACCAACCCAAACTTCAGATAAAAATAAACAAGCACAATTTTATCAAGAAGAAATGTTTTTAGATGTCAAAAGAAAAGCGGCTCCTTTTCTATCTCAGACTGTCCTGTTTAATTAACGTATGAACTGGAACTTGCAGTGATGTTATCAACAATTAATTAGGCTTTTATTAAATACAAAACATATTTGCAATAAGTAGTTAAAGTACGTTTTGCTGCAAGCGAATTGCTTATGCAGGAAACACTGCAGACAAAAATGGAAATTGTAAATATGTGCACTTTGTTAAGGAAAGTTTGAGCTGATTATTTATTTAATTGGAAAGCGGCAAAGCATCTTAGGCAAGTAATGTCTTCCTGGAGAACTTTCTAAGGGAAACTGATTTGTATTCATGGAAGGAACCTGTCGAAGATACGCAAGCATCTAGAATATTCGACGGAATTTAGACCTAAATAGATCTACCACTTTTTGGTTACTGCTAAGCCAAAAATTTGATAACTTCTATAGTTGTATTGCAATTCTAAATGCTTTTGTATTATAAATGCAATTATAGCTGCATTAATTATAGTTTAATTATAAAGTAACTACAATGAATTACAAACTTTCTTTTATTGATAAATTAAACATCTTATTCTTTAGAAAATCACATATTCTAAGAAATTTCTATGCGCAAGGACACATTAAAGATCAATTAAGATCTTATATTTTTATATCAAATATACTGAAATATATTAAATGAGAATTAAATAAATGAACCTATTGCAGTCTAGAGGACATATATAAATAGTTAAAATAAAATAAACAATTGACAGACTCACTTCAGCTCTTACTATTAGGATTGATTTAATATGCTTAAATTTTTATTTTTGCATTATAAATCTTATACGAGAAACATTCCATTAAGCAATTTGATATAAGAATGGGTAGTCAATTAAATAATTATAACATTATGAATCTGATTAGTTATAAAGAATTATTACATAATAACATTTCATATTTTAGCACACAACTTCTCCAGGGAGGAAAAGGAGAATTCAAATTGTACTTTTAAAATTAGATTTTCTTTATCCTCAGCCATACTGGCGAAAGAGGTATTATGCATCTGACATGGCAACATCAAATTCTAATTAGCCTTTAGGGAAAAATTTGCTGTCCATTAAAAATTTAATCCGTTAGGCGGACTAAATCTAAACAGGAAAATAATAATACGGAGGAACTTAGCCTCGAAGGAGACTGCTTAAAACCGCAAGGAAACGGACTCCATCCTCAGGTCAAATTCATACGCAGGGAAAGAAAACGAAGTTCTTAAGACCATTACTGCAGAAGAAGTTGCTGGATACTGCCTTGAAGATATCGAATGAATCTATCCTTTGGGAAGTATCCTCAGCACAGCATTTTAAATGGGTCAGTATTTCTGAAGTTGTAGAACCAAGAGTTTGACGAACAAGCTCCCGGATACCTCCTGCATGTAGATTAAGAGACGACTCTAAGTTGGTCAATAGAGGACTGTTATAATTTACACCCAGCAAGATTGTCGGGTATTTAGCACTGCAGGAAGTGACTTCAGTTCATCTCTAGAAAAACAGGCTCAAACTTCAGGTTCATGATGTGTCTATCTTAAGTAGGGATAAAGTTATTATTGAAATGTAGTTCACTGGCCTTCCTGAACCTTTATTAATTCATTGAAGCATTTTTTCAGATTCTACAAAACTGAGAATTCAAAGGGGTACTTCAGTAGTTCAGAATCCTCAGAGGGAAAATCTAAACCTAAACCATTTTTAGATCCACTCCTCTCGAAAATCAGCACAAAAATAACGACATCGCATACTCTTTCGGGCGACAACGAAAAACCACGAGGATACCAAAAATCTCAGAATTTCGTGCCGTGTTAAACACGACTAATACCACATTTTTTGCCAAATCAGTCAAAAGCAACCCTTTGCACAACCGCGGCCTGTAAACCAGAAAGCCAAAATTGGACACAACCAACAATCTCGTTGTACTTCCAGCGTAACCTAAAATTAACTCTTGAATTTTATTCAAGGAGAACACGCACTCAATCTCCCACAGCAAGATAAGACATTAGAGAATGGAATAATCCAATGCTTCATAGAACTCGCAATAGCGCAGTAAAATTGACAGTTCTCCTGATTTCTTTTACATATAAAAGTGTTTCCTTTTTGTCACAATTTTCTCATTAGAAATTAACAAACAAAAAGAAATGAAGGACTGGTTTTCAGATAAGAATTTAGTGAAATAAAATCCATATTAATTCGAATAATAAAGAAACAAAAAAATTACACTAGAATAATTCTAGTTTTCTAATAATTACAATTAAGATATTTAATTCTCACGTCAGCAAATTATCGAATTTCACGATACAACATGTTATTTAATTTACTTACCAGTTAATTTTATTTTAAAGCAACCTTTCCTATCGCCCTTGCTTTGAACTCTTACGTTCTTTAACTCTCTATAATTCTTGCGTTCTTGCTCTTTTAACTCTTGCGTTCTTGCCAGAATATGAGTTAGCTAGCGTGTATTCAAAGAAGGTAGAAAGAAGTTAATATTTAAGGGAAGGTTTCGTAAGCTGAATTTAGAGCGTATTCTGCCTGTCTGAAAGACACGCTGCTATCTCTGGTTTACTAGCGATTAGACTTGCTATCTCTGGTTTACTAGAGATTAGAGTGCTTCTTGCCATGAGGCTTGTTTAAGCAGGCTGGATCTGATTTTCGAGCCAGCCTGCGCATTAAGCTACCTGTAAAAGCAACCTGTTAGGCTAACTTAACTCCATTAAATTTTAAGTTACTCGTTACTTTTTTGAGTTAAGCCAAAGGAGTTGGCTTTTGTAAGCTCTTTTTGAGGTGCCACCTGTGAATTTTAAATTTGAGTTAATAAAGGGTTCTTTACACCCTTCTTTGGACTTTCTTAATTAAGGATAATTCCGCGCTCAGTATTTTCACGTCTAATTAGTATATGCTACTTAAGGATACGAGGCGTTATAATATGAAGTAACATTGTGAATATAAAATAATCACTGTTTACAAGATTCACGGTTTCCTCAGAACTGCATCATGTCCTAGAACTTGTATATTTTGTTTTCATTGTAGAAAATGTTTGTAGAGGTGTTTAAGTGTAATAGGATAGAACCTAAATATGCAGTTACTTCCATTGAGTGGTTGCCATTGACAAAACGGAAAAAAGTTGTATATATAAATAATATATGCAATAATATATACAAATAATATATAAAATCCTTTTTCCGTCTGGATAGTATTATGCAGTCTTCTAAATGAATACTGTTATAAACATTTGGGTGGTATTCGTGAAAGGCGAAACTCAATTCGTCAAATAGCTTCATTGCTTCATCTTTTATATCTGGTTCCTAGGAATTTCTCAGATTCCATTGTGAGTTTTCCATTTATAACTTCCAGATGTTGACTTCATTCTATATGAAGGTAAAAATAGCTTAACCCTGTTAATAATTTGCTGGCTCTGTCCTCGAAATATTTTGAAATAAACTTCAGGCTCCTTCTTCTTTGACATTATTGATGTTCTCTTATTACTTGAAGCTATTCCATATGTTGCTTTGATGCCTGTTCCGCTCGTATTAATTTCATTATTTTTGATGCTGGTAATTTTTAGCCTATTGGATTTTGTTTTATTTTACAAGCGTTTTTAATCCAGCAAATTAAATAAAAACTTTACAGTAATAGCCTCTAACTATGAGTAAATAAAGCGGTTATTAGAATTAAATTAAAAGAACGTTGTGATGATATCTGCAGGCTTGTTTCTTCAAATATTCTTAAAATATCTGGAATATTCTGAAGGATTCAGGAGTATTCTGAAAGTTTCTAAATATATCAGTACATAATTATAATTAACGTTAAATAATAAATAGAGAATGTTCCATGCGTCAGTATCTCTTAGTTTCATGCTTTCGTATTTAATTAATAAAAATTAAACAGCTCTTTTTAGTCACTTATTTTCCACTTAACTATTATTACCAAGAGTATAATTTTTTGTAAATTGTATTGTTCTGGTTAAATTTCTTATTTCAAAATATATCACATTTTCAGCGATCGAACAAAATTTACTTAATTGCTATTAAAATAGTTGGAGTGGTAAATGGAATTTTTTTTCTCAGGATGACTACAAATATCTATTTCCGAATTTCGTGAGGATGCATTTAATGCTACAGAAACCTTATTTAAAAACATAGATACACTCACATTTTCAAGCTTACAAGATTATACGATATATTATCCCTTCTTTCCACATACCTTTGTAGTGTAACCGGAAGCGTACTGGGAGTGTATTTGGGCGGGGGGTCTGGAGTTCGAATCCCGACGAGTGCACTGCACAGTTTTCGATATTCATGCATTGATATAACCTAATGACTCTACAAGATAATAAGGTATAAATTTATAAAACAACTTAGATCGTATTCTTGCTGCAAGGGAATAATTCATTTAAGAAATGAGTGCAGTTTTTCATAATTTGAGATGAATAATAAAAGATGTTCTGTTATGATAAAATGTATATGAAATTTGTTTTAAAATGAATTTTTAATTCAATATTAATTCATAAATAAATACCTGATTTCTTCCCTTTTCTACTTTATTACTCCAAATCTTTTACTACATTGCTCTTAATTCATGAGTTTCTAAACCCCCCACGAGTGGCCAAGCGGTCAAATTCGCGGAATACTGATAGTTTGACCCGGGTTAATACCTAAGCTAAAGGACTGGCTACTTGGTCAGTTTTCATGTTTTCCTGATGTTCAATGTGAATACGAAGTAGTTTCATTAAAACTATCTTCCAGGAAGCATCCCTTACCTTACGCAGACAGTTTTTGACTGCTTTTCTTGTAATCAAATAACCTAATATAACCCAATATAGTTTCCTGAATGTCATTTCCTAAATGCCATCATCAAAGATTCGTTATTCAAATATCTATTTTGTTATAAATGTTAAATCAGTTTATTAATCTCCAAGGATTTTCAGAACAATTTAACGATTCTATTTCAGGACCATTTTAAATAGATTCTTCCATGACTTAAACTGAAATATAAAATGGTAGTATGTTAAATGGTCCTATAAGCAGAATATTCCGTCATTCCATATTTATAAATTTATTTGCTTAATGAAAGATCCTAGAATTTTTCAATTTATTAATTTCATAAGTTTGAACTAATAACAAAGTTGAGTTAATCCTCTGTTGTGAATATTTTAATTTGGCTTACGTCAATAAAATACTTATTTAGATACGATAATAGACAATAATCAGTAAACATGGTAGTTTGCTTCTTCATGAATGAGGAAACTTGCAGATAATGATGTCTTCATTCGCCAGGCCACCCACATTCAGAAAATAGCATACCACACCAGCATACTACATCAATATTCGTCAGATTCAGCTTCGTATCCCCAATTGAAAATTAATCGATATTAGTAACGCATATTGTTTTTTATTCAGATAAATGTATTTTTCTAAAGCTAAGCAAAAAGCAGGGACAGATTGCTGTTATATAAACAACATAAATTCATACTTAATAATTACAATGAACACCATATCTGTGAAACATCTAGAACAAAAGTTCATTCTGTGTTATGCGGTAGGTAACTGTGTGTATAAGACACTTAACTGAACATATCAATCAATATTGTAACAATAACATACTAAGTATTGTGAGCAGTCATAGTGAAACATAAATGCAAGATAAGTAAACAATTTTAAATTCCAAGATGTTGCGTTGTGTTAAACAAAACCCATTCTATGTTTAAGGTCCAGTGTAAAAGATAATTACAATAAATACAAAACAGGAGAATAAAATCAACTTACGTTTATTTAAGGTAGGAAAATATTATGAATACAAAAACATAAAAGAGAGTCATGACCTCACTAAACATTACAATAAAACGTGGTGGCTGGTTCAATTAAAGAACTAATGTGAAAACAACAGAAAAGGATGACATACCCTTCTTTAACATATTAATGATCCTTCATATATTTGAGTTTGGTTAGAGTACTTAATATCGAACGGCGAAGGAGAATATTATGATCTCAAGGAAAAGTTGGGAGAGTATCTGAAATTAGAAAAAAAAGGGGTTAGGTTGATGAGATTCAGCAAGCTATTGGTTCGGAGGCCAGGCTTCCCTCCTATTACTGCTTCCAACCAGTGGGACACAGGTCTTCCCTCCACAGGCCATCATGACAGCGTAAATTTTAGGATTTTAGAAATATAGGTGTTGCAGCCTCTCTTCGGTGTTAGTTAATTTACGTGGCTACGTCTAAGATGAGGCTCACCTCCGAGCTGCTCGTCCAAGTTGACATCTTATAAGTTCTCGTGAAATTTCTTTTTTTTTTTCCGTCTCTCTTCTGTCGTCTCCGTCACTGTCCCAGTCTCCCGAAGAAAGCCTCTCGAAAACACTGCGCAGCCGTTTTAGTAGCTGGCGCGTTTTTTGAAAACTTGGCGTAGATGGTGACTATCAGGAAGCCAAAAAAGGCAACCCACACTCTGGATCTTCACGGGAAGTGGTTTCCCGACTACCAAAAGGAGCCGTTTCTCGCCATTCCATCCATTCCATCGTTCAACTTCCAAGGCCACACCAATGTGTCATCACAACTACAGGCGGAAACAAGGGGGAAGAAACTAGCCTCGCTCCAGGGTCCCAGTCGATAATGCAGATCTTCTGTCTCAACGTATATTTCCCCCCACCATAAGTATGCTGTAGAACATCACCCTGCTAGCCTGGTCCAGCAAAACAGGGTCCCTTTTTCGTGAAACCCAGATGGTAAAACTATCAAGCACTTTCGCCCCCCACACATGGTGGAACGCTTAGCAGAAAGGAATTTTGGGTGCAGTACAACTGCTGACAAGAATTTCCGCTGAAGGAAAGAGGGCAAGGGGTGAAAATCTCAGAACTAAGTTAATACAAAATGACTTTGGTAAATTTAAAAAAATGAAGCTACTAATTACACATTATAATACATAATAAAAATGTCAGCACTGTAATAATTGTTTCCTCAGCCACCAATTGAGACTAAACACAATTTATCCAAAAGAAATACAAATAGAATCAAATTATTTTTCTTCTACCGCCAGTCAGAAAGTATGTATTCGTTTAACGTTAAAAGAAAGAGGGATACCAATTAAATTACTCAAAGTTAAGAAAAAAAATTAACACACAACGGTGCAACAACAAAGTTTTAAAATAAAAAAAATTAAAGTTAAAAGTTAAACAACCTTAAAGGTCAAAACAACTAGAACAAAAACAAAAATTCTACGTCCCTAAACTCAAATTAAAATTAAACAACTTCAACTCAGAACTTTTAAAAGCAACCTAACCAAAACTTAAAGTTTACAAAAAGTTACAATTTAAACTTACAACCCACTTTAAACAACAATAAAAAAAATGAGAACTTCAATTACAAATCAAAACTGAAATAAGCAAAACAACTTAAGCTTAAAAAAAATAACGATTAATACATAACAAATCCTCCCCCGTTCCGAAAAGAAAAATTTTGGTTTACCAAAATTTTTCGAAAGAATCAATAGTCTCTGACTTTACAAACACTCATAATGAAAGATACAAGCTAAGTAGTGGTGACAGTGACAGAAATTAAGAATTAAATGGAAACCTAAGCCAGCTCTTAAACTAGGCAGAAATTACAAAACAAAGCAAAAGACTTAAGTGAAAACACAATTAACTAACTTACCAATTCTAATGCGAATCAGAAACACCCAACACTCACAGCAAAACAAACCACTCAAAGTAACGGCGAAACAAGCCGAGCAAAAAAAAAAAAAAAAAAGCACAAGAATTCAACTTGTATACTTTAATACACCACTAACCTCACCAAACCCATACGGTGAACCCGACGAAACTACAAAGAACACTGAATCCAGTACCAAAACGAAATATAATCGTCTTGCAAAATAAAACAATAAACTACAAAGTAAAACACAAAATTGCTCCTAAGTTGTTCAACTAACCTACCCAAATAGATACAAAAGTAGGCAAAAGTGAAATAACCCAAAACTCAGCAACACGTAAAATAAGAAACGACAACCAACAAGTCAATACTAAGCCTAAAAGTCCTAAGTCGCCACTTAGAAAGAAAAAAAAATATTTGATAACCTTAACTTGAAGAAGAAACCAAGTGGTCCAGCCACCAAGATTTCAAAAAAAAAAAAAAAAAAAAAAAAAAAAAAAACAATATTGAGACCAGAAGGTTGACAACCCTGACAAAACGTGAGCTGGATAAGGCCAAAACAGCCCTAAAACAACTAACCAATCGCGCAGCCCACACAAAACAAAAACATTGAATCCAATAATCGTACACAAACAAAACTTGTGGTGAAGAAGTAAATAACTTCCTAACCCTACCAATATGTACAAAGTGTAAAGCTCAATTACTTCTTTACAAAACCATGAGTGTCCCTAGACCTTAAATTGTAAGGCACTTGTGTAGTAGTGTCACTATGTTGACCAGCAGAACAACGATCTTGATCAGAGATCTCTAAAGTAGGAAATATAATTCTATCTGGCACCTTGGTTAAACGATCAACATGTACTACCTGACGTGTATGTGGTTTAGAAACCAACTCTATTCTGAAGTTAACCTTTGATAACTTCTCTACTACTCGATAAGGTCCCTTGTTAAATTTACATAACTTCTTAGCCGTTCCTGGCTGTACCACAGGAGTATATAAATACACTGTATCACCTAACTCTACGTTCTTGTGATAAGCTTTAGACTCTCTCGTATTTTCTTGTTTCTCAGCTGCAGTAGTTAAATTTGTCTTTACTACTTGAAATGATTTTTGCAGTCTTATGAGCAAATCCTTTGAATACGTCTTAGTATCATCATACGTCCTAAATTTTGACTGTGTCAAAATGTCAACAGGTAACGTTAAATCTCGGCCATACAAAAGAAAAGCCGGACAATCATCCAAAGCCTGATGCTTCCCAGTTCTATGTGCTAACAAAGCAAATGGTAAATGCCTGTCCCACTCTTCCTGTGTTTCAGACACCAAATGACTTAAAGAATTGATGAGTGTACCATTTAACCTTTCCACAACCCCATCTGATTGTGGGTGATAACTTGTAATGGTGTGTTTACACATTCCCAGTTTTTTATAAACATCAGTAATAGCTTGTGAAATGAAATTTGTACCTCTGTCCGTAATTATATGCTGTGGCACACCATGAGAAGCAATAAACATTTCCAATTTTTCAATTATTGTTTCAGACGAGCAATTTTGTAAAGCATAAGCCTCAGGCCATCTAGTGAAATAATCAGTAATGACCAAAATATATTTATGTCCAGAAACTGTCAAAGGCAAAGGGCCTACAATATCCATGGCAATACGTTCAATTGGCCTATTAGCTATTGGAACTCTCATTAACGAAGCTTTCTGTGAAGGTTTAAAACCACGCTTCTGTATACATGAATGACAAGACTTTATGTAATTTAGAATTTGCTTATGCATGTTCTTTCAAAAGAAAGCTTTCTGAATTCTATGAAGTGTTCTATGAAAACCAGAATGAGCAGCTACAGGTGAATCATGATTCTGTTGTAAAATTTTAGGAACTAATGTTTGTGGTACAACAATTCTATTTTGTTTTTGCCAACGAGCTTTAGGATTTTTAAATTTACAATACAAGATATCATTTTCAATTGAAAAAATTTGTGAAAGAGGTTTTGGAGTTTTATTGTTTAGTAATTCTTCTTTTATTTGTTTACAATAAGGATCTAGAGCCTGTTGTTCTTTAATGGTGTGTATAAGATCAGGTGTAGTAGAAGTTTGTATTTGTTCAGCTACATTGACAGATCTGGATAAATAATCAGCAGTCGAATTCAATTTCCCTGGTTTATGAATAATTTTATAATCGTACTGAGACAACCCCATTATCCACCTGGCCATCCTAGATGTTGGATCTTTTAGTTTTAACACATGGGGAAAGTGAAGCCTGATCACAATAAACAGTAAAACTTTTACCTAAGAGATATTGTCTAAAATGGGCAGTCGCCCAAACTACAGCTAATGCCTCTTTCTCAACTGTGCTATAATTAATTTCAGGACCCTTCAGCTTTCTGCTAGCAAAGCAAATAGGGTGTAAAAATCCATTCTCATCCTCTTGACCTAAAATGGCTCCCAGAGCAAAATTCGAGGCATCTGTACACAAAGCAAAAGGTTTTTTGAAGTCAGGTAAAGCCAAAATAGGCTGTGTTAAAAGTTCAGTCTTTAAAGTATCAAAAGCCTGTTGAGTTTCATCAGTCCAACTAAAAGTTACTTTATCTTTAGTTAATTCAGTTAGTGGCAAAGCTTTGTGTGCAAAATTTTGAATAAATCTACGATAAAATCCTACAAGACCTAAAAATCTTCTCACTTCCTTCCTATTGTAGGCACTTGAAAGCTATTAATAACCTTAAGGTTTTTATCATCAGGCTTAACTTTACCTTCAGAAACTTTAAAGCCTAAATAAGTAATCTCATTTCTCAGAAAATTGCATTTAGAGGGTTTCAATTTGAGATTATGTGCATCAAGTCTATCAAATACAATTTTTAATTTGTTTAAGTGTTCTTCAAATGTATTAGAAGCTATAACTATGTCATCAATATAAATACCTATCTGTAAAGGTGAAAGATTTGCCAACACAATTAACATAAGTCTCTGAAAAGAACTAGGAGCGTTTCTCAAACCAAAAGGAACACGTGTCCAATGATAATGACCAGAAGGTGTAGTGAAACCACTTTTATAGGTGTCTTCAGGGTGTATTTTCATTTGAAAGAAACCTGAGGTTAAATCCAATGTAGAAAAATAAGTAGCATTCCCTAAACCCTCAATAAGTTCAAACATGTTTGGCAGAGGAAATGAATCTTCAACAGTCTTTTCATTCAATTTTCTAAAATCTGTAACCAAACGATAACTACCATCTTGCTTCCTAACCAAAATAACAGGTGCAGAATAAGCACTATGACTTTCCTCTATAATTTTAGCCTCTAACAACTCAGCAATTTGTTTATCTAACTCTTGTCTTAAATGATAAGGAACTCTGTAAGGTTTCTGTCTGACAGGAATATTGTCCTTTAAATTGATATTATGCAAAATAGTATCACAACCAGTAAGTTCAGTAACTGAAGAAGCAAAAATATGCTTATACTTGTCTATGAGACTCATAAGTTCATGTTTCTGTTGTTCAGGTAAATGACTTAAGTCAAACTGACCTCCCCAGGGTTCAAACTGATCACCAGTCTCAAGACTCGTTGAAAATACTGGCTGAATATCAGGTGTACTGGCATTAACAGGAGCCAAAGTGGCTAATTTCATACCTTTGTTGATGTGTATGAAGTCAGGAGAAAAATTTGCAACCTTAATGAAAAATTCATTACTATCATGTTTACTATTGACTGAACGTGCTACACAAAATTTAGAGTGCTGATGGTGAGTGAGAGGTTCAATAAGAACAGAAGACTGAGAAAAGGGTAAAAGAGAAGATGAGACTTTGAGAATATTCTCAGAGAAAGGAGGAAGTTTATATTTTGTCACAGAGTAGCAAAAGATATCATTAGGAGGGTTAATAGGAGATGAAACACAATTATTAGAAACATCAGCATTTGACGTAGACTTGTGAAGGTGCAAAGGCACTAAAATGTGTTGACCTAGCAAATTAGATGTATTAAAATCAATACACAGTTTGTTTAAACTTAAAAATGTAGTTCCTAACAGTGCAGCATACTGATCAGACAAACTATCAATAATGAGAAATTCAGTTTCAAAGATCTGATCTTGAAGTTTAACAGGCAAAGTGGCCTTCTTGTTAACTAACACCTTGTTGCTTGAAATCCCTTTTAAATAAACTTCACAAGGTTGAACTTTTAGTTTCTTTCCAAAACACTGACAGTACTTAGCATTAACAAGTTAACAGTAGCTCCTGAATCCAAAAGAAATTTAAGTTTATTTCCCAAAATCGAGCCATTCACTATTGAAAGAGGTACTTCACCTAAAGAAACTGAATACACTGAAGGTACCTTCAAAAGGGCTTCCTGGGATGAACTGAAGGTTTTGCTCTCCCTAACCCTAACTAGTTTAAATTCTGGCTAAAAACGGGAGCCTGAGGATTTAACTGAGTCATGTTGCTTGTATTAGCCTGACCTGGAACCTGTTGTGTGTTAGGTGTTACTCTAGCATTACCTTGCTGGCTAGCAATGTTACGTGAAAACTGTCTCGCTCTGACATTGTTGTTAGGAACCTGAGATAAATTCACCATACAATTTCTAGCTATGTGGCCTAACCTATTACATCTGTAACAACGAGGACCTACTTGTCTACTATTAACTGTAGACTTAGACATCAATGACTGTACTTGTGTTTGCAAATTTCCTAACATGTTAGTCAAAGTAACAATGTTCTCTTGCTGTGCCTTGATAGCTGCAGTTAGTTCGTCTTTTGAACTATTAACCTGTGTAGCCTTAACTGTGACACGAGGAGTGGAAACTGCATTAACTTCAACAGTGTGCACATTGTTAAGCTCATCTGCATGAGTCTTAACCCAAACCTCTTCTTCAGCTATAGCATGTCTTTTAGCTGCTGCATATGTTTTGTGGTTCTGAGGTAACAACAATCGCCTCAAATGTAAATGGAGACCATCCAGAAAAACTGACAAAAGTAAATCAAGTCTCCGACTCTCCACAGTTGGATCTTCCATTTTATCCAATGGCACAGTTTTACATGAAAGTGCCTCTATTCTAGCAGCAAACTGCCTAACTGTCTCTCTAGGCTTCTGAAAAGCCTGAATTAATGCTCTAATATGAGCATGCAAATTGTGCACTGTCGAGAATCTGTCCTTTAAGGCATCCACTACAGCAACCAAGTTGCTCTCATTCTTGAGACGAGGATTACTGCGAATAAAAGCAGCCGCCTCACCCTCCAATTTTACTTTAGTCAACTTATCAGAATCAGTCCAGCCAACATGTGCTGCAACTAAATTAACTCTGTCAATAAAATCACTAAGCTGTGTAGAACCTTCACCTCCACTGAAAGTGGGAATAGACACAAGGGGATCAGCCCCAAAAACTGATATTCTACTAGTAGTAGGCTGTGTAGTCTGATTCCCAGTAGAATTGTTATTTACCGCCATTCTGGTAGGTGCTCTGGTATTCTTCCTTACTAATTTATGAATTACAGGCATTGTGAAAGTTAAACTGATAAACCATGTAAAAGTGTAACAGCAAAATAATATGTGTAATCTTAATTAAACACAATTTTCATCACAAAGCATAACAGAAATCAAAACAGTAAACAAAAGCAATTATGAAAATCAAAACTTAACTAATTAAGCATTTAATTAAATTTACTGTTATGTAGAGAAATTATCTGATAGCGTTATAAAAATTAGGTGAATGATTTTATGATTTATGGAAATCTTAATTTTTATTTGATTATGAATTATTTATTTTAAGGCTTTAATTTTGGGGAAAGACAGATGCTTCTGGGAATATTATTTAGTTTAAAGGAGTATTATTTATTTTCCTCTATTTGTAAATCTTGTACAAACTTTTATTCATTGTGAAAGAAGCAGGGAAAGGGAGGCAATTTTCGCCAAGTCATGATTTCGCGCGCTTTAGAATGTTCGAGAAAGAATTTTCATTGTTAGTTGACCTTAAGAGAGGAAAGTACGTGACGGAAAGGTCAAAGGTTGTCTTTCAATGTAAGTCATTCAGGTTTTTGGCGATTGAGGGTCCGGTTGTTGGCTAAGTGAAGAAGGGCGCGCATGCGCGATCACCCTTATTTCCGCATTCTGGAGTTGAAAACGAAGATTTTTGCCATAATTAAGGGGGCGATAAGTGAAGCCATAGTGGGAGCCCGTTTGGTGAAGGACAAGAAGGAAATTTGAGTTGGACACACTCACTTTTGGCTGACTCTCGGACTGACTCGCTGATTTTTGGGCTTGCTGGACAAAATGTAAGTGACTCCGAGAGGTGTTTTCCGGCGGGGAGCGGCAAATATGCTCCCCGGCCGCGTTTGGTTAAGAGGCGAGACACACTTACTCTTGACCGGAGAAAGGAAAAGATTTAGTCGGCATCGAGCAGTGCTTCCGGCGGGGAGCGGCAATTATGCTCCCCGGCCGCGGGTTTTCTCAAAAATGCGAAGAAAAAAAAAACTGTTGAGCGAATAACAAAAAAAATTAACAGAGACTTGGGTCTCTATCTGTATCGGCAAAAGTCAGGACGATGTCCTCTGAACTCCGACTTGAAAACAGAAGGAATTATGTCACCTTAGTCAACTGGAAGCCTGCGTTAGCCGTTCTCTAAAATGCCTAGCTTAATTGTCTACGTTTTCCTTGGTGGAGCTGAGAGTCTAGGCAGACAGCCGTGCGGTGTAAGCTGTTCTCTTGCTTCCAGTGGGAATAATTTTCTTCTATGGAAACCAGTAGCAGGCGTAAGATTTGACGGTATAGCTGATGTAATTTATTGTCGTGCCGTTCGAGTCTCTGTCTTGCAGATTTGCCGAGTGACGTAAGGATAGAGCTAAGATATGATCTCTCCTCCACTTCAAGATGCCTACACCAGATAAGTGTATATTTTTTTTTTGTGTTTATACGATCCTCTCACGAAACTTTTAATTTAACACTGGTGCCGTGACCTCTGCTTAGTGAAGGATCGAATCAGTAATTGATTTTGAATTTACCTATTTTTAGTAATTTACTGTTTTAATGAAGTTGTTAATACAAGAGGATAAATTTTGAGAATCTTTGTGAATTTCAGGAATTTAGGACTTTAACGTTAGGCAATCAGAATTGAACTTTAAAGTTAGGAAAAATATATATTTTTAATGTAGGAGAATAGGTACTGTACATTCTTACTGTTGAAAATCCTTGAGTGTTTTCTAGATGTGTATTTTTGATTTTCGACGTACTGATTTATGATACAAGATGGAAAATGAATTATTTCACGATAATCCTATGCTATTTGTATATCCTTGTAACAAGTTTCGAGTGCTTGTCTTTAAAAACTGGACTCATTTTTTGAGCACTTCTAAGAGAAAGAGATTAAAGACTCTAATTATTTTACTGAATGAGACAAGCCATAGCTATGCGTAGCTAGAAATTTTTTTTGTGTTTTTGCTACTTATTTAACCTAGAATCTTGTGAAATGTGTAATTGTGAGGGGTAACGTTAGAGAAATTTTGATTTCTTTTTTAATTGATTGAATAATATTTTGTGAAATGTATGTAATGTTTTCATGATTCTCTAGCGTAGTATATTATTGCTTTTTGATTTACAATGTTTTGATATGATCCCAGTATATTGTGTAATTGTTAATAATTTAATTTAGTATTGAGCAATGAATTTTATAAGTTCTTAAGGCATAATGATACAAATGAATGAGTTAGAAAAATTGAAGATTGTTTTTCAATTGCAAAATTCTGTTTTAAAATTAACATGGGTTAGATTTGGATTTTTGCCTGAGATCAGCAATAGTGATGTTTGGTTATTTAATTTTTTTTTTTTTTTTGGATTGTATTCTTCAGCTTGAGTGAAGTTCTAATTAGTTTAATGAGTCAGAGTAATTGAGATTAGTTATCTTCTGAGTTTTAAGTTGGTGAAGAGTTGTCATGTGAGAATTGTTTAAACAGTAGAAATTGAGTTAGTCTTGTGTATTGTAGAAAGTGAATTTTAATGAGAATTTTGGTGACAACGGGAATTGGTTTTATGAAATTTTTGAAATAAGTTTGAGAAGATTAGTTACTTTTGCTCTGTACTCATGTGTGGGAATTTTCTGTTGATTACAAGTAGTTTGTCTTGAATTTGCTAGTGAATCGTAATAGATTTGATCTGAGTTATTGAATTTTCTTTCTTGGTTGGACTGGTTGCTGAATTTGGGGTTAATTCTTCTTTTGGCTTAAGTTTTGTATTTGAAGTGGTAGTATCAAGATAGTTGTATCAGGTTTTTGTTTTGTTTTGGTGGTTTCTGCCAAGGTCCGTAAAATGTAAGTTCTCTGATGTTTAGTTTCTGTGGAAGAATTGAGATTTCTGTGGTCATAGGAAAATAGTAGAATTTGAGTTATGGATTTCATTTGTGTGATTTTTAGGGATTTTTGAGTTACGAGTTATGAGTATTTTTTTTTAGTTTAGCACTTTTGAGAACTTTGCATTTGTTGCTTGCAGTTAGGTCTTGCGTGAAGTTGTAATGTCCTGAAAGCTCGTTTTCTTGTAAATACTTGCACTTCATGGTGGCACTTGACCTCTTACACCGGGGCAAACAGGAACTTGTTATCTGAGAAATCTATTGTTGTATTTTTTTCATTGTGTTGGTTCAGGATTGTAACGTTTCAGTCAGCGCACTTTTCTTTCCGAGATAAGAGATCTTATGTTCTTTTTCAACGTGTCTGGAGGTTTGCTTGATACGTAAAGTTTGAGTCTGTCATTTATAATACAGCGCTTTTCTCAGCTTACATGGACGCGGTAAAGAGTTACTTTGTTTCTTTTGTTTGGGTGGAGGTGTTGCTGAAGGCTGCTACTTAGGTTACTATACAACGTTTTGGAAGAGTCTGATGCACAATAGATCTCAGTTTTTGCCTAAATTGGGGGGTTTGTTTTGAACACTTTTTTTTTTTGATTTGTGATATTTTATTTAGTGTTCTAGTAACGTGCTTCAGTCCAGCTTTGATTGATTTCTTTGACTAGTTGAAATTTTTTTTGTGGGGACCTAATGGATTTTTAGAATTACTGAATTTTTTTTGGTGTTGTCTTACTAAGGGGACTTAAGTTTGGTGTTGTTACTCACTAGTGTTTACCGTGAGGTTTGAAATTTTTAGCGGCACTTCACTCTTGCTGGTTGATTTTTTTTTGGCTTGATTTGAATTACAGTGAAATATTTTTGACTTGATATGGTTTAACGTAATGATTATGTGTGTATTTGTTTAGGTATTGCAGTTTAAAAATTTTTTTTTGTTTAAGTGTCACGGATCTCATTGCTCATTTGAATTATGTGCGAAATTTTTACAGTTTAATTGTATTTTCATTTTATGTGTATATGTGTATCTTGGTAGTATTTGTAAATTTTTGGCCAAACGTTATTTTGTATATGCATTAGGTTGTATTATTACTATTATTTTTGTGTGTCTTGGATAAAATTCTAATTGGTATTTGCACAGCGTATTCTGGATGCTATTTTCGGAATTGATTTTGGTTGGATTGAATTTTTGGACAATCACGTTTTCTTTCTTTCTGATTTTTTTGTGTGGGGTATTTTCGGCTGGTTCCGAGGTTCCTTGTGTTGTAACGTTCTTTTCTTTTCTAATGCTTGGCCCTGATCAGGCCGCTTCTGTTCTTAGACGTGACTGTTTGGGATTCAATCTTAGAAGTTATTCAATTTCGTAGTACTTAGGGGTCTTTACTCCTTATTTGAATACGTTCATGTGACATATTTTATTTGGAATTGTTTGAATTATTAGTGTGTTTATTTTCTCAGGAATGTATTTTATGTATCTGCGGCGCGTTAATTATCTTATTGATTGATCTTAGACATATTTTGTTTGTGATTAGCGCCTTATTTTTATTTTTATTTTTGTATGTGTTCTGAGTATTTCTAGGTTTAATTAAGTGATTTAATTGATGTTTTGATTAATTATTTTTGATGATCTTCCTTGAGTATTTTAATTAGTAATTGCTTTGATTAATCTTGTTGTTTTACTTGCACATTTTGGACTTGAAATTTAATGTGTCAGTAACGTCACTGTTACCAAGGAGTCGTGTGAAATATTGTTACATTATGTTATCCTTTAGCCTTATTGCACAGTATGAGTCATGGTATTTCAAGAAGTGTCTGTCTGCTAAATTTTGGTAAACCAAAATTTAATTCCTTAGGGGAAAGGAATGTTATGTAGAGAAATTATCTGATAGCGTTATAAAAATTAGGTGAATAATTTTATGATTTATGGAAATCTTAATTTTTATTTGATTATGAATTATTTATTTTAAGGCTTTAATTTTGGGGAAAGACAGATGCTTCTGGGAATATTATTTAGTTTAAAAGAGTATTATTTATTTTCCTCCATTTGTAAATCTTGTACAAACTTTTATTCATTGTGAAAGAAGCAGGGAAAGGGAGGCAATTTTCGCCAAGTCATGATTTCGCGCGCTTTAGAATGTTCGAGAAAGAATTTTCATTGTTAGTTGACCTTAAGAGAGGAAAGTACGTGACGGAAAGGTCAAAGGTTGTCTTTCAATGTAAGTCATTCAGGTTTTTGGCGATTGAGGGTCCGGTTGTTGGCTAAGTGAAGAAGGGCGCGCATGCGCGATCACCCTTATTTCCGCATTCTGGAGTTGAAAACGAAGATTTTTGCCATAATTAAGGGGGCGATAAGTGAAGCCATAGTGGGAGCCCGTTTGGTGAAGGACAAGAAGGAAATTTGAGTTGGACACACTCACTTTTGGCTGACTCTCGGACTGACTCGCTGATTTTTGGGCTTGCTGGACAAAATGTAAGTGACTCCGAGAGGTGTTTTCCGGCGGGGAGCGGCAAATATGCTCCCCGGCCGCGTTTGGTTAAGAGGCGAGACACACTTACTCTTGACCGGAGAAAGGAAAAGATTTAGTCGGCATCGAGCAGTGCTTCCGGCGGGGAGCGGCAATTATGCTCCCCGGCCGCGGGTTTTCTCAAAAATGCGAAGAAAAAAAAAACTGTTGAGCGAATAACAAAAAAAATTAACAGAGACTTGGGTCTCTATCTGTATCGGCAAAAGTCAGGACGATGTCCTCTGAACTCCGACTTGAAAACAGAAGGAATTATGTCACCTTAGTCAACTGGAAGCCTGCGTTAGCCGTTCTCTAAAATGCCTAGCTTAATTGTCTACGTTTTCCTTGGTGGAGCTGAGAGTCTAGGCAGACAGCCGTGCGGTGTAAGCTGTTCTCTTGCTTCCAGTGGGAATAATTTTCTTCTATGGAAACCAGTAGCAGGCGTAAGATTTGACGGTATAGCTGATGTAATTTATTGTCGTGCCGTTCGAGTCTCTGTCTTGCAGATTTGCCGAGTGACGTAAGGATAGAGCTAAGATATGATCTCTCCTCCACTTCAAGATGCCTACACCAGATAAGTGTATATTTTTTTTTTTGTGTTTATACGATCCTCTCACGAAACTTTTAATTTAACACTGGTGCCGTGACCTCTGCTTAGTGAAGGATCGAATCAGTAATTGATTTTGAATTTACCTATTTTTAGTAATTTACTGTTTTAATGAAGTTGTTAATACAAGAGGATAAATTTTGAGAATCTTTGTGAATTTCAGGAATTTAGGACTTTAACGTTAGGCAATCAGAATTGAACTTTAAAGTTAGGAAAAATATATATTTTTAATGTAGGAGAATAGGTACTGTACATTCTTACTGTTGAAAATCCTTGAGTGTTTTCTAGATGTGTATTTTTGATTTTCGACGTACTGATTTATGATACAAGATGGAAAATGAATTATTTCACGATAATCCTATGCTATTTGTATATCCTTGTAACAAGTTTCGAGTGCTTGTCTTTAAAAACTGGACTCATTTTTTGAGCACTTCTAAGAGAAAGAGATTAAAGACTCTAATTATTTTACTGAATGAGACAAGCCATAGCTATGCGTAGCTAGAAATTTTTTTTGTGTTTTTGCTACTTATTTAACCTAGAATCTTGTGAAATGTGTAATTGTGAGGGGTAACGTTAGAGAAATTTTGATTTCTTTTTTAATTGATTGAATAATATTTTGTGAAATGTATGTAATGTTTTCATGATTCTCTAGCGTAGTATATTATTGCTTTTTGATTTACAATGTTTTGATATGATCCCAGTATATTGTGTAATTGTTAATAATTTAATTTAGTATTGAGCAATGAATTTTATAAGTTCTTAAGGCATAATGATACAAATGAATGAGTTAGAAAAATTGAAGATTGTTTTTCAATTGCAAAATTCTGTTTTAAAATTAACATGGGTTAGATTTGGATTTTTGCCTGAGATCAGCAATAGTGATGTTTGGTTATTTAATTTTTTTTTTTTTTTTTGGATTGTATTCTTCAGCTTGAGTGAAGTTCTAATTAGTTTAATGAGTCAGAGTAATTGAGATTAGTTATCTTCTGAGTTTTAAGTTGGTGAAGAGTTGTCATGTGAGAATTGTTTAAACAGTAGAAATTGAGTTAGTCTTGTGTATTGTAGAAAGTGAATTTTAATGAGAATTTTGGTGACAACGGGAATTGGTTTTATGAAATTTTTGAAATAAGTTTGAGAAGATTAGTTACTTTTGCTCTGTACTCATGTGTGGGAATTTTCTGTTGATTACAAGTAGTTTGTCTTGAATTTGCTAGTGAATCGTAATAGATTTGATCTGAGTTATTGAATTTTCTTTCTTGGTTGGACTGGTTGCTGAATTTGGGGTTAATTCTTCTTTTGGCTTAAGTTTTGTATTTGAAGTGGTAGTATCAAGATAGTTGTATCAGGTTTTTGTTTTGTTTTGGTGGTTTCTGCCAAGGTCCGTAAAATGTAAGTTCTCTGATGTTTAGTTTCTGTGGAAGAATTGAGATTTCTGTGGTCATAGGAAAATAGTAGAATTTGAGTTATGGATTTCATTTGTGTGATTTTTAGGGATTTTTGAGTTACGAGTTATGAGTATTTTTTTTTAGTTTAGCACTTTTGAGAACTTTGCATTTGTTGCTTGCAGTTAGGTCTTGCGTGAAGTTGTAATGTCCTGAAAGCTCGTTTTCTTGTAAATACTTGCACTTCATGGTGGCACTTGACCTCTTACACCGGGGCAAACAGGAACTTGTTATCTGAGAAATCTATTGTTGTATTTTTTTCATTGTGTTGGTTCAGGATTGTAACGTTTCAGTCAGCGCACTTTTCTTTCCGAGATAAGAGATCTTATGTTCTTTTTCAACGTGTCTGGAGGTTTGCTTGATACGTAAAGTTTGAGTCTGTCATTTATAATACAGCGCTTTTCTCAGCTTACATGGACGCGGTAAAGAGTTACTTTGTTTCTTTTGTTTGGGTGGAGGTGTTGCTGAAGGCTGCTACTTAGGTTACTATACAACGTTTTGGAAGAGTCTGATGCACAATAGATCTCAGTTTTTGCCTAAATTGGGGGGTTTGTTTTGAACACTTTTTTTTTTTGATTTGTGATATTTTATTTAGTGTTCTAGTAACGTGCTTCAGTCCAGCTTTGATTGATTTCTTTGACTAGTTGAAATTTTTTTTGTGGGGACCTAATGGATTTTTAGAATTACTGAATTTTTTTTGGTGTTGTCTTACTAAGGGGACTTAAGTTTGGTGTTGTTACTCACTAGTGTTTACCGTGAGGTTTGAAATTTTTAGCGGCACTTCACTCTTGCTGGTTGATTTTTTTTTGGCTTGATTTGAATTACAGTGAAATATTTTTGACTTGATATGGTTTAACGTAATGATTATGTGTGTATTTGTTTAGGTATTGCAGTTTAAAAATTTTTTTTTGTTTAAGTGTCACGGATCTCATTGCTCATTTGAATTATGTGCGAAATTTTTACAGTTTAATTGTATTTTCATTTTATGTGTATATGTGTATCTTGGTAGTATTTGTAAATTTTTGGCCAAACGTTATTTTGTATATGCATTAGGTTGTATTATTACTATTATTTTTGTGTGTCTTGGATAAAATTCTAATTGGTATTTGCACAGCGTATTCTGGATGCTATTTTCGGAATTGATTTTGGTTGGATTGAATTTTTGGACAATCACGTTTTCTTTCTTTCTGATTTTTTTGTGTGGGGTATTTTCGGCTGGTTCCGAGGTTCCTTGTGTTGTAACGTTCTTTTCTTTTCTAATGCTTGGCCCTGATCAGGCCGCTTCTGTTCTTAGACGTGACTGTTTGGGATTCAATCTTAGAAGTTATTCAATTTCGTAGTACTTAGGGGTCTTTACTCCTTATTTGAATACGTTCATGTGACATATTTTATTTGGAATTGTTTGAATTATTAGTGTGTTTATTTTCTCAGGAATGTATTTTATGTATCTGCGGCGCGTTAATTATCTTATTGATTGATCTTAGACATATTTTGTTTGTGATTAGCGCCTTATTTTTATTTTTATTTTTGTATGTGTTCTGAGTATTTCTAGGTTTAATTAAGTGATTTAATTGATGTTTTGATTAATTATTTTTGATGATCTTCCTTGAGTATTTTAATTAGTAATTGCTTTGATTAATCTTGTTGTTTTACTTGCACATTTTGGACTTGAAATTTAATGTGTCAGTAACGTCACTGTTACCAAGGAGTCGTGTGAAATATTGTTACATTATGTTATCCTTTAGCCTTATTGCACAGTATGAGTCATGGTATTTCAAGAAGTGTCTGTCTGCTAAATTTTGGTAAACCAAAATTTAATTCCTTAGGGGAAAGGAATGTTATGTAGAGAAATTATCTGATAGCGTTATAAAAATTAGGTGAATAATTTTATGATTTATGGAAATCTTAATTTTTATTTGATTATGAATTATTTATTTTAAGGCTTTAATTTTGGGGAAAGACAGATGCTTCTGGGAATATTATTTAGTTTAAAAGAGTATTATTTATTTTCCTCCATTTGTAAATCTTGTACAAACTTTTATTCATTGTGAAAGAAGCAGGGAAAGGGAGGCAATTTTCGCCAAGTCATGATTTCGCGCGCTTTAGAATGTTCGAGAAAGAATTTTCATTGTTAGTTGACCTTAAGAGAGGAAAGTACGTGACGGAAAGGTCAAAGGTTGTCTTTCAATGTAAGTCATTCAGGTTTTTGGCGATTGAGGGTCCGGTTGTTGGCTAAGTGAAGAAGGGCGCGCATGCGCGATCACCCTTATTTCCGCATTCTGGAGTTGAAAACGAAGATTTTTGCCATAATTAAGGGGGCGATAAGTGAAGCCATAGTGGGAGCCCGTTTGGTGAAGGACAAGAAGGAAATTTGAGTTGGACACACTCACTTTTGGCTGACTCTCGGACTGACTCGCTGATTTTTGGGCTTGCTGGACAAAATGTAAGTGACTCCGAGAGGTGTTTTCCGGCGGGGAGCGGCAAATATGCTCCCCGGCCGCGTTTGGTTAAGAGGCGAGACACACTTACTCTTGACCGGAGAAAGGAAAAGATTTAGTCGGCATCGAGCAGTGCTTCCGGCGGGGAGCGGCAATTATGCTCCCCGGCCGCGGGTTTTCTCAAAAATGCGAAGAAAAAAAAAACTGTTGAGCGAATAACAAAAAAAATTAACAGAGACTTGGGTCTCTATCTGTATCGGCAAAAGTCAGGACGATGTCCTCTGAACTCCGACTTGAAAACAGAAGGAATTATGTCACCTTAGTCAACTGGAAGCCTGCGTTAGCCGTTCTCTAAAATGCCTAGCTTAATTGTCTACGTTTTCCTTGGTGGAGCTGAGAGTCTAGGCAGACAGCCGTGCGGTGTAAGCTGTTCTCTTGCTTCCAGTGGGAATAATTTTCTTCTATGGAAACCAGTAGCAGGCGTAAGATTTGACGGTATAGCTGATGTAATTTATTGTCGTGCCGTTCGAGTCTCTGTCTTGCAGATTTGCCGAGTGACGTAAGGATAGAGCTAAGATATGATCTCTCCTCCACTTCAAGATGCCTACACCAGATAAGTGTATATTTTTTTTTTGTGTTTATACGATCCTCTCACGAAACTTTTAATTTAACACTGGTGCCGTGACCTCTGCTTAGTGAAGGATCGAATCAGTAATTGATTTTGAATTTACCTATTTTTAGTAATTTACTGTTTTAATGAAGTTGTTAATACAAGAGGATAAATTTTGAGAATCTTTGTGAATTTCAGGAATTTAGGACTTTAACGTTAGGCAATCAGAATTGAACTTTAAAGTTAGGAAAAATATATATTTTTAATGTAGGAGAATAGGTACTGTACATTCTTACTGTTGAAAATCCTTGAGTGTTTTCTAGATGTGTATTTTTGATTTTCGACGTACTGATTTATGATACAAGATGGAAAATGAATTATTTCACGATAATCCTATGCTATTTGTATATCCTTGTAACAAGTTTCGAGTGCTTGTCTTTAAAAACTGGACTCATTTTTTGAGCACTTCTAAGAGAAAGAGATTAAAGACTCTAATTATTTTACTGAATGAGACAAGCCATAGCTATGCGTAGCTAGAAATTTTTTTTGTGTTTTTGCTACTTATTTAACCTAGAATCTTGTGAAATGTGTAATTGTGAGGGGTAACGTTAGAGAAATTTTGATTTCTTTTTTAATTGATTGAATAATATTTTGTGAAATGTATGTAATGTTTTCATGATTCTCTAGCGTAGTATATTATTGCTTTTTGATTTACAATGTTTTGATATGATCCCAGTATATTGTGTAATTGTTAATAATTTAATTTAGTATTGAGCAATGAATTTTATAAGTTCTTAAGGCATAATGATACAAATGAATGAGTTAGAAAAATTGAAGATTGTTTTTCAATTGCAAAATTCTGTTTTAAAATTAACATGGGTTAGATTTGGATTTTTGCCTGAGATCAGCAATAGTGATGTTTGGTTATTTAATTTTTTTTTTTTTTTTTTGGATTGTATTCTTCAGCTTGAGTGAAGTTCTAATTAGTTTAATGAGTCAGAGTAATTGAGATTAGTTATCTTCTGAGTTTTAAGTTGGTGAAGAGTTGTCATGTGAGAATTGTTTAAACAGTAGAAATTGAGTTAGTCTTGTGTATTGTAGAAAGTGAATTTTAATGAGAATTTTGGTGACAACGGGAATTGGTTTTATGAAATTTTTGAAATAAGTTTGAGAAGATTAGTTACTTTTGCTCTGTACTCATGTGTGGGAATTTTCTGTTGATTACAAGTAGTTTGTCTTGAATTTGCTAGTGAATCGTAATAGATTTGATCTGAGTTATTGAATTTTCTTTCTTGGTTGGACTGGTTGCTGAATTTGGGGTTAATTCTTCTTTTGGCTTAAGTTTTGTATTTGAAGTGGTAGTATCAAGATAGTTGTATCAGGTTTTTGTTTTGTTTTGGTGGTTTCTGCCAAGGTCCGTAAAATGTAAGTTCTCTGATGTTTAGTTTCTGTGGAAGAATTGAGATTTCTGTGGTCATAGGAAAATAGTAGAATTTGAGTTATGGATTTCATTTGTGTGATTTTTAGGGATTTTTGAGTTACGAGTTATGAGTATTTTTTTTTAGTTTAGCACTTTTGAGAACTTTGCATTTGTTGCTTGCAGTTAGGTCTTGCGTGAAGTTGTAATGTCCTGAAAGCTCGTTTTCTTGTAAATACTTGCACTTCATGGTGGCACTTGACCTCTTACACCGGGGCAAACAGGAACTTGTTATCTGAGAAATCTATTGTTGTATTTTTTTCATTGTGTTGGTTCAGGATTGTAACGTTTCAGTCAGCGCACTTTTCTTTCCGAGATAAGAGATCTTATGTTCTTTTTCAACGTGTCTGGAGGTTTGCTTGATACGTAAAGTTTGAGTCTGTCATTTATAATACAGCGCTTTTCTCAGCTTACATGGACGCGGTAAAGAGTTACTTTGTTTCTTTTGTTTGGGTGGAGGTGTTGCTGAAGGCTGCTACTTAGGTTACTATACAACGTTTTGGAAGAGTCTGATGCACAATAGATCTCAGTTTTTGCCTAAATTGGGGGGTTTGTTTTGAACACTTTTTTTTTTTGATTTGTGATATTTTATTTAGTGTTCTAGTAACGTGCTTCAGTCCAGCTTTGATTGATTTCTTTGACTAGTTGAAATTTTTTTTGTGGGGACCTAATGGATTTTTAGAATTACTGAATTTTTTTTGGTGTTGTCTTACTAAGGGGACTTAAGTTTGGTGTTGTTACTCACTAGTGTTTACCGTGAGGTTTGAAATTTTTAGCGGCACTTCACTCTTGCTGGTTGATTTTTTTTTGGCTTGATTTGAATTACAGTGAAATATTTTTGACTTGATATGGTTTAACGTAATGATTATGTGTGTATTTGTTTAGGTATTGCAGTTTAAAAATTTTTTTTTGTTTAAGTGTCACGGATCTCATTGCTCATTTGAATTATGTGCGAAATTTTTACAGTTTAATTGTATTTTCATTTTATGTGTATATGTGTATCTTGGTAGTATTTGTAAATTTTTGGCCAAACGTTATTTTGTATATGCATTAGGTTGTATTATTACTATTATTTTTGTGTGTCTTGGATAAAATTCTAATTGGTATTTGCACAGCGTATTCTGGATGCTATTTTCGGAATTGATTTTGGTTGGATTGAATTTTTGGACAATCACGTTTTCTTTCTTTCTGATTTTTTTGTGTGGGGTATTTTCGGCTGGTTCCGAGGTTCCTTGTGTTGTAACGTTCTTTTCTTTTCTAATGCTTGGCCCTGATCAGGCCGCTTCTGTTCTTAGACGTGACTGTTTGGGATTCAATCTTAGAAGTTATTCAATTTCGTAGTACTTAGGGGTCTTTACTCCTTATTTGAATACGTTCATGTGACATATTTTATTTGGAATTGTTTGAATTATTAGTGTGTTTATTTTCTCAGGAATGTATTTTATGTATCTGCGGCGCGTTAATTATCTTATTGATTGATCTTAGACATATTTTGTTTGTGATTAGCGCCTTATTTTTATTTTTATTTTTGTATGTGTTCTGAGTATTTCTAGGTTTAATTAAGTGATTTAATTGATGTTTTGATTAATTATTTTTGATGATCTTCCTTGAGTATTTTAATTAGTAATTGCTTTGATTAATCTTGTTGTTTTACTTGCACATTTTGGACTTGAAATTTAATGTGTCAGTAACGTCACTGTTACCAAGGAGTCGTGTGAAATATTGTTACATTATGTTATCCTTTAGCCTTATTGCACAGTATGAGTCATGGTATTTCAAGAAGTGTCTGTCTGCTAAATTTTGGTAAACCAAAATTTAATTCCTTAGGGGAAAGGAATGTTATGTAGAGAAATTATCTGATAGCGTTATAAAAATTAGGTGAATAATTTTATGATTTATGGAAATCTTAATTTTTATTTGATTATGAATTATTTATTTTAAGGCTTTAATTTTGGGGAAAGACAGATGCTTCTGGGAATATTATTTAGTTTAAAAGAGTATTATTTATTTTCCTCCATTTGTAAATCTTGTACAAACTTTTATTCATTGTGAAAGAAGCAGGGAAAGGGAGGCAATTTTCGCCAAGTCATGATTTCGCGCGCTTGTTCGAGAATGTTCGAGAAAGAATTTTCATTGTTAGTTGACCTTAAGAGAGGAAAGTACGTGACGGAAAGGTCAAAGGTTGTCTTTCAATGTAAGTCATTCAGGTCTTTGGCGATTGAGTGTCCGGTTGTTGGCTAAGTGAAGAAGGGCGCGCATGCGCGATCACCCTTATTTCCGCATTCTGGAGTTGAAAACGAAGATTTTTGCCATAATTAAGGGGGCGATAAGTGAAGCCATAGTGGGAGCCCGTTTTGTGAAGGAGACGAAGGAAATTCGAGTTGGATTGACACTTTCTCTGGACTCACTTACTCTTGGACTCGCTGTCTTTCGGGTTTGCTGGACTTGTGAACGTTGCTCTTGAAAACTGGCTTGAAGAAAATTGGAGTTGGATTCTCTCCCTTACTGACTGGTGGGTGGAACTTACTTGGGTCGTTACCCGTGAAGCCTGCTCTTGGGATGAGTAAGAACAGGCGAGCAGTAATTTCCTAGCAACAACGTTTCTGACCGGCGAAATTTGAACGAGTTACCTGCGTGTTGACATAGGACTTTCAGGACCAAGCGGATAGCCGTCCTGGGCAGCAGTGCTCCTGTTTCTGTTCTACAGTAGTGAAGTGGAGTCTACATTTTTAGAACCAGAGTCAAGATGAGCCCGGCCGACATCAACGCGGGATAAGATAAGAGTCCTCCGCTTCAAGATGTCCCTTCAATATAAGTTTTATTTTTTTTGGTGTGTTTGAACTTTAGGCAAGCTTTTCAAAAACGTCCTTAGCAGTAAAAAAAAAACAACGTCAAATCTAAAATTTAACTCTGAGGCCTTAAATTGTTTCCCTTTCCTTTCTTTTAAATCACCAGACAAACCTTAAGTTTTTTTATGAATTTAAATGAACAGACTCTCAGATGAGGTTAAGATTTTTCTTATTGTGTTGTAATTGAATAAACTGATATTTAATCTGGAACCTCTTACAGTATGTTTTCTTTATATATTTAATATGAACTTTTCCTTTATATCTTGTATATGTTTTATGTTTTCGATCCTCTCACGGCGCGGTCCCGGAATGCATTTTTTCACAACGCAAAAAATGCTGTACACGTTTCACTATACGATTACTACCTTTAACGGCAAGTAGTTTCATATTTAACATTTAACAATATAGGAATTTCAGATATAACATGGTACCTAGAAGTAAAACTATTTAACCTTGGTGTCGAAACATTTCTTCATAACACTAGCACAGAAATTTTTAAATACACTGGACCAACTAAAAGCACGGCACCATTTTTATGTTATATAAACAACATAAATTCATATTTAATAATTACAATGAACACCATATCTGTGAAACATCTAGAGCAAAAATTCATTCTGTGTTATGCGGTAGGTAACTGTGTGTATAAGACACTTAACTGAACATATCAATCAATATTGTAACAATAACATACTAAGTATTGTGAGCAGTCATAGTGAAACATAAATGCAAGATAAGTAAACAATTTTAAATTCCAAGATGTTGCGTTGTGTTAAACAAAACCCATTCTATGTTTAAGGTCCAGTGTAAAAGATAATTACAATAAATACAAAACAGGAGAATAAAATCAACTTACGTTTATTTAAGGTAGGAAAATATTATGAATACAAAAACATAAAAGAGAGTCATGACCTCACTAAACATTACAATAAAACGTGGTGGCTGGTTCAATTAAAGAACTAATGTGAAAACAACAGAAAAGGATGACATACCCTTCTTTAACATATTAATGATCCTTCATATATTTGAGTTTGGTTAGAGTACTTAATATCGAACGGCGAAGGAGAATATTATGATCTCAAGGAAAAGTTGGGAGAGTATCTGAAATTAGAAAAAAAAGGGGTTAGGTTGATGCGATTCAGCAAGCTATTGGTTCGGAGGCCAGGCTTCCCTCCTATTACTGCTTCCAACCAGTGGGACACAGGTCTTCCCTCCACAGGCCATCATGACAGCGTAAATTTTAGGATTTTAGAAATATAGGTGTTGCAGCCTCTCTTCGGTGTTAGTTAATTTACGTGGCTACGTCTAAGATGAGGCTCACCTCCGAGCTGCTCGTCCAAGTTGACATCTTATAAGTTCTCGTGAAATTTTTTTTTTCCGTCTCTCTTCTGTCGTCTCCGTCACTGTCCCAGTCTCCCGAAGAAAGCCTCTCGAAAACACTGCGCAGCCGTTTTAGTAGCTGGCGCGTTTTTTGAAAACTTGGCGTAGATGGTGACTATCAGGAAGCCAAAAAAGGCAACCCACACTCTGGATCTTCACGGGAAGTGGTTTCCCGACTACCAAAAGGAGCCGTTTCTCGCCATTCCATCCATTCCATCGTTCAACTTCCAAGGCCACACCAATGTGTCATCACAACTGCAGGCGGAAACAAGGGGGAAGAAACTAGCCTCGCTCCAGGGTCCCAGTCGATAATGCAGATCTTCTGTCTCAACGTATATTTTCCCCCACCATAAGTATGCTGTAGAACATCACCCTGCTAGCCTGGTCCAGCAAAACAGGGTCCCTTTTTCGTGAAACCCAGATGGTAAAACTATCAAGCACTTTCGCCCCCCACACATGGTGGAACGCTTAGCAGAAAGGAATTTTGGGTGCAGTACAACTGCTGACAAGAATTTCCGCTGAAGGAAAGAGGGCAAGGGGTGAACTAGGTTAATACAAAATGACTTTAATGGTAAATTTAAAAAAATGAAAATAATGGTAAATTTAAAAAAATGAAGCTACTAATTACACATTATAATACATAATAAAAATGTCAGCACTGTAATAATTGTTTCCTCAGCCACCAATTGAGACTAAACACAATTTATCCAAAAGAAATACAAATAGAATCAAATTATTTTTCTTCTACCGCCAGTCAGAAAGTATGTATTCGTTTAACGTTAAAAGAAAGAGGGATACCAATTAAATTACTCAAAGTTAAGAAAAAAATTAACACACAAAGGTGCAACAACAAAGTTTTAAAATAAAAAAAAATTAAAGTTAAAAGTTAAACAACCTTAAGGGTCAAAACAACTAGAACAAAAACAAAAATCTAAGTCCCTAAACTCAAATTAAAATTAAACAACTTCAACTCAGAACTTTTAAAAGCAACCTAACCAAAACTTAAATTTACAAAAGTTACAATTTAAACTTACAACCCACTTTAAACAACAATAAAAAAAATGAGAACTTCAATTACAAATCAAAACTGAAATAAGCAAAACAACTTAAGCTTAAAAAAAATAACGATTATTACATAACATTGCTATAGACGTTGAATAAAACTTAAGAGTTATTTTGAATACTTACTAAGATCTATGAAAATCTTTAGAGGTATTAATTTAATAAATAGTCATAGCAAGAAACTGTGAGATATTTCTTGGCAATGCAGTTTTATATTTGATTAATAGACTAATGGAAATTTGTGGAACTAAAAATGTAGCTAATTTCTCTATTTTATAGTTATTTTCGTACCAAGTCAAAAGTTGTGGCCCCAGATATTGATTGCACCATATTTGTTTCAGTATGAAATTTTAATCTACATATTTAAAAAAAAAAAAAAAATTTCTCTAAGCAAATTCTCATTCTGGAGCCTGAAATTTGTATTGTACGTTTGTTATTGATTGTAATAAATGCATCATATATTTCTGACAGTATAGTTCAGTATACGATATATATTTATGACATCCATTAAATTGCATCCACTCTATTCACTAATCATAAGCGTATGTTACTTGATTAATAACTAAAGCCCACTGGCGCACAGCTATCGACTTGCTCACGTGTAACAGACTGATGTGGCATCGCAGCCTATCATCCCATTTGAAAGTGTATCATGTATTTTAGAATAACATTGGAGGTGTTAAGCGATCTATGTTCCCACCTTTACAGTCTGCATGGACGGAGATAATTAAACTCTACTCTATCCCTTCCCACCATGGACATCGCAACATTCACCGATGCGTAGCGTATAAGATAGGTGTATCTCAGAAGGTTGCTCGAAGCATTTATTACTAATACTAAATGTACTGAAAATAATGTAAATAATAAATTGCAACTCATGTGGGCTAGAACAGATATATTTGCTAGTGATTTATCCTCTCATTCAAAAAGGAGCAGTATAGTTGCTGTGTTAATATGGAAGATGAAATGCTTGGCAATTTTGGGGAATTTACTAGAGTTACGTGAAAATGTTGAATTAATAAATACCTATAATATAATAAAATTTTATTTTACCAGTTATGCGAAAGAAAACTCCCCGTTAAGACTTCAAAAATAATATCTATTTGCTCTTTAAAATCAGACAGCAGTGAACTTAAAATTCACATGGTAGAAATACGGGGTTGTAGATAAAAAGTATGTACTAGGAAATATAAAAACTAGGCAGTTTAGTCGAATATTAAATTAAGCTAGCTAATGAAAACAATTAATATTTATTTAAGGGATGTATCACATTTAATTTCTTCATAATGTAGATTTGCCGTATGGCATTTCTTAGATCAAATGAAATGTTGAAATGTTCAAAATCAAAATTATACAAACTCGATGATATTGGAAATGAGCTGCAAAGAAGATCAGAGGAGTTTTGTTTAAAAATTATTTTTGTGCGTGGTAATAAAAAAATACAGCAACATCACTTTGCAAAAGGCTTATTGCAAAAATTAATTTTTAGAGTAGGCAGAGTAGCACTTAAAATTGTAAACTTTGTTTTTATATTTCTTTTTATTTTAAGACAGCCTTTCCTTTACTTCTTCATTTTCATACTTACGTTTTCCCGCTAGAATGAGTTTTCAGTTTCCCGCTTTATGCAAAATAGGGAAGAAGCTACTGTTTAATCTGAGGTCTGAGCTCCTTCAGTTAGAGGGCGTGTGAGAGAGGAGAGCGAGCATGTTCTACCTTATGGCGACGTTGTTATTACGAGTTAAAGCTTGCTAGTTCATGGGCTTGCATATTACGTGCCTTCTTATTACGTGTCTACACCGGTGGTTTAATTAAGAGTTAACTACGCGAAAAACAACTCTGTGCAACTTAGGCTGTTTATTCTCTTAGAATTAGTCTAATTATATATTTTCTATTTTAAGATCAAGCCAAAAATATTGCTTTTTTTTATACCCAAAGGGGCAATCTGTGAATGAATTTGATTTAAAATAAAAGAGTATTTTAACCCTTCTTCGGAGCTGTCATTTACGCACCAGAACTTAGCGAATGGTCACTACACACTTCTACTAGGTTCTAGCACACAAATAACTGTATTTTAGCTAGAACACTACAAAGTGTTAGAGACAAAACAATGTATGTATGTTTTGCATCAAAAACAATATATATGTAATAAAATATAGGTTTCACGAGAAAGCCTTTTAAACGTAACATTCACTTCTTAATATAATCTAAATTCTTGACGACTTTGCGAAAGTACTGAAGTAATATTTAATGAATTAAGGTGGCTTTGTAACTCTTTTCAACCAATATTTTAATTTGAAACATACTACCAAAGACAGGAGCTTGGTTGAAATTCCTTATTACTATTGATGAAGAGAATAATGGAACAAACGCGGGAAAGTTTCTAACAAAAATGCTGATAAGTTATTCTGTTGAGTTTTCTATTACGCATAAGATGTAATAAAAAGCTATTAAGAACAGTATAGCTTCGAATTAATAAAGAAAATAATTTATAGTTATAACACTTTATTACAGTTCAATGTAAATCTCTTGTCTTAGATTTTTGTAGATAATCAAAAATTATATTACATATGACAAGAATCTACGAACCATTATTACATATTTATTTGCATCACAACGCATCTAATACTCGTACAAAAATGAAACATAGGTAAACATGAACTAATTTAATCACGGTGAGTTTGTTTCAGAGATATCATGCCACTGAAAGATTTCAGCGCATACAAAAAGTGTTCTCAACGCCTGTTGGGCTGTCATGTGCAATCGTAAGTGCACGAAGACTTCTTAACTTTATTAGGACAGTTAGAATTCTGGTCAAGGATATGAAAGCATTAATACTAAATGAAGAACTAAACCGCCATGGCAAATGAAAACATTCCTATCGAAAGACTTAAAAATATGGAGACCAAAGACTCGATAATTTAATCGACCTTCACTTTCATGATTAAATTACTTTTTTTTTTTTCAGAATAATAGGAACTAGCAAAAATATGTAAGGGGAGCAGAGGTTTTTGCAAGATGCTCTTAACCATTGTAATGTTTGTTTATCCAGATTGCAAACCCACATGAATGTAACTACAGAGTTGAATACATCTCGACTGACATCAACGCTGAACAAATTTTAATTAATTTTTCCGATTAAAACATTTCCGAATAAATGTATGCCGTTTGTGTATAAATATATTTATTTTTCAGATATATAATTCATGTGTGAATTTTAAGGTTTTACAAATTCATTTTTCCAACCAATGCCAATACCTTAATTGTCTGTTGTTTTAATACCGGCTTTTGAAATAAGTGTCTGTAAGTTTCTTTAATTTTTAGGCCTCAAACGTTTGTTTCCATATAAGTTCCAGATAGTTTTTCCTGTAAACGTTGCCTTTTTGCAGTTATTCTCTCTCAGCAATGAAGTTAAAACAAAGGCGTTGTGCATTTTCTGCATATTTATTTATGAATTTACTAAGTTTCACCATTTCCTTAACCAGTAAAAAGAATACGTTTAAAGAAATTTATAGTCATTAATCTATCTTACAAGAGGATCCTTCAGCAGCACAGAGAGAAACAATACATGTGATATCGGAGCTAATAGTGTTGTGAGTTCTTGAAGAAAGGGAATTCAGAAGATAATTATCTTTAGGACTAGGTCATTTTGAACACAGCGCAAAGTAAAGATCAAGGGAAGATTAACAAAGTGCTCATCTAAATATTGTTGCGTGCGTACGGGTTCGTTATGAAATGAATGCACAAGTCCGATGAAAAATGAACAAAAATTTATTATTATCACAACAAAAATGCTTAAATTTTCTCAAATTATCATGCAGTATTACAATATCTCACAGTAGTTTTCTTTTAACTACTCAAATGTCAATAGAACGTAATTCAAAACAGCTAAAGAACGCTAATCCGCGAATTCGCTACAATCAACAACAGTAGTTTTCTAAACAACAACAAACTAAGCAACTACTACAAACTGAGATGTTTTCCTCCTTTTATAAGATTTTAAAATCACGCGCTAGAATTTTCCAGTACTTTCTCGAAATAAAAAGAGATATTTATTTATTTAATGCACGCGCTCTTGTATTTTCAATTTTCCGGCTTAGCTTTCTTTTAATATTCGTCACGCGCTGCACTGCGCGAGAAATAAAACCATTTAATTCATAATTGAACTAACATTTGCTTTTTAAATACCAAATTCGTAACACTGCCCCCTTCCCAAGGACTGCACGTCCCGGGCAGTACAATCCCTGGATAGGAAGCTAAACTTACAACTGTGGCATAAATGCAACTGAGGCATAAACATTACATTACAATATCAAACAACATGAACAATAAATGCAATAACTAACTTGAACAAATCAAATGCTATCAAATACTAAATATAAAACAAATACTAAATGCAAATCAAATACTAAATACAAATCAAATACTAAATGCAAATCAAATACTAAATACAAATCAAATCAAATACACATTTATAAACAAAAAGGACCATGGTCTAATACTATTTACAATTATTTACATTATGTACTATGGCCATAGTAACGAGCTAACCTGTCGTAAGAGTTCGAAGACTCACGGATCCGAACCACGACGTCATTCGTGTTCAGCGCTGTATATGGACCATCCGAAGGTGACTGTAATTTAGGACTCAGTCCTTTTCGTTGAATCGGGTTCCACAACCACACCTTGTCTCCTTTGTTGGATCTATGTTCAGTAGCTCTTGTGTCGTATCGGGTCTTCATCTTCTCCGTCGCCAAGTTGACTCGCTCTCGTGCAAAATTGTGCATCACTTCAAACCGGGCCTGGAGATCTTGAATATATTCCTCAGACGATGAAGGAGCATCCGGAGGGCGGCCAAACAATAGATCACAAGGCAGACGAAGGTCAAGACCGAAGAGCATCTGTGATGGAGAATAGCCGGTAGTCTCGTGGACAGCACTGCGGTAAGCCAGTAAAAAGAGTGGTAATTTCTTGTCCCAGTCCTGTTGGTTTCTGGAAACCACTAATGAGAGGTTATTAAGGATGGTTCGATTGAACCTCTCTACCATGCCGTCCGACTGGGGATGCAATGGCGTCGTTTGAGTTTTGTCAATGCCAAGTAGTTTGCATAGTTCTTTGATTACTGCCGAGGCAAAATTCCTTCCCTGATCGGAATGTAACTGAAGAGGCACTCCGAACCTGGAAATCCAGTGCTGTATCATTACCTCAGCTACTGTGACTGCCTCTTGATCAGGAATAGGATAAGCTTCAGGCCACTTGGTGAAGTAATCAATGACAACGAGTATGTATTTGTTGCCATCAGCAGTTCGTGGCAGAGGTCCCAGGATGTCAAAGGCGATACATTCAAAAGGCGCACCTACGTTGTAACGTTGCAGTCTGCCTCGGCTGCGTTTCCTCGGTCCTTTCCGACCTGCACAGGCATCGCAAGATCGGCACCACTTTTGCACGTCATTCTTTGCATTATTCCAGTAAAAGCGCTCACGAACTCTCTGTAAGGTCTTCATAATTCCAAAGTGACCTCCTGTAGGGCTGTTATGTAGTTCTTTGAGGACATCAGGAATCCGGGATCTTGGAAGTATCAGTTGCCATCGGAACGTCTTCCCATCATACGACTCGAATTTCCGGTATAAGACGCCGTTTCGAATGTGAAGTGAATCCCAGAGTGCCCAGTATTGTTTTGTTGTAGGACTACAAATAGAAATGTCCTGCCATGTAGGTTTTCTGTTTGATGACTCTATTAAATCAAGTATGGGTTTAATGTCGCGGTCTTCCAGCTGGTCTTTCCTGACTTCATCATCACTCCACGGGTCTCGAGCAGCCGATGTTGATGTTGTAATTTGTCTTGCGACCGGAGTCAGCAGCTCGTATTTCGCTTCCACCCTGGAACAATATCGGCAGTTTTCTTGGCAAGGTCTTCTAGACAGGGCGTCGGCGTTTCCGTGTGATGATCCCTTACGATGACGGATAGTGATGTCATATTCTTGGAGTCTCTGTATCCACCTGGCTATTTAACCCTCAGGATTTTTGAAATTTAAAAGCCACGCCAATGAGGCATGGTCCGTGCGGAGGAGGAATTTTCTCCCGTATAGATAATGATGGAAATGTTCTACAGCTTTGACTATGGCGAGCAACTCTTTCCTTGTGACACAGTAATTCCTCTCCGGTTTAGACAGGCACTTGCTCCAGTAAGCTACTACACGTTCTTGGCCGTCTATTTCTTGGGACAAAACAGCACCGACACTTTCATTGCTCGCGTCGGTGTCGAGAATAAATGGTCTGTCGAGCTGAGGATACGTCAGGATTGGAGCAGATGTTAAAGCTTCCTTTAAGTTGTTAAATGCATCCTCGCATTCCTTTGTCCACCAGAATCTTTGCTTGCTCTCTGTCAGCTTGTGAAGTGGTCTTGCGATGGAAGAAAAGTTTTTCACGAATCTCCTATAGTAGGTGCAAAGCCCTAGGAAGCTTCTCAGCTGATGGACATTTTCGGGACGCGTCCAGGATTTAACCGCTGATACCTTTTCAGGATCCGTGCGCACACCTTCTGCGGAGATGACATGTCCCAGGTAAGTCACTTCCTTTCGAAACAATTTGCATTTAGCGGGAGTCAGCTTCAGATTGGCCTCTTTCAGTTTCTGAAGCACCTTTCTAAGATTTTCTAGATGCTCTTCAAAACTCTTTCCGACGATGATGATATCGTCCAGGTATATCAGACAGGCTTCGTAAGAAAGGCCTTTCAAAACAGTCTCCATAAGACGTTCGAATGTTGCCGGCGCATTACACAGTCCAAACGGCATCACTTTGAACTGCCAAAGTCCTTGTCCCGTAGTAAATGCCGTCTTTTCTCGGTCATCAGGATGGATTTCTACCTGCCAATACCCACTCTTTAAATCAAGTGTTGAGAACCACTTGCTTCCAGAAAGAGTGTCTAGAATGTCATCAATTCTAGGAAGAGGGTAACTGTCTTTCTTCGTAACCTCATTCAACCGGCGATAGTCAACGCAAAATCTTGTTGAGCCGTCTTTCTTTCTGACGAGAACGATGGGAGATGCCCATGGACTCGCTGAAGGCTCGATGACATCGCCTTCTTCCATATCTTTTAACAGTGTTCGCACCTCTTCCTGTTTAGCAAACGGTAGACGTCTTGGATTTTGCTTGATCGGGGGATGATCGCCAGTATCTATTCTATGTTGTGTCAAACTAGTTCGACCCACGTCAGAAGACGAGCGGGAGAAAACAACTTGAAGATCTTTAATGACGCGATCGGCAGCATTTTTCTCTTTATCGTTTAATTGTGCATTCTGCAATAACTCCGATGTAATGCTCTCTGAGGACACGGATTCTGGGATGTTACTCTTTTTTTCAACGCTGGTTACTGGAGTACATGTTGCAACCACTTCACCTTTCTTAATAACTCTCGACTTTTCAGTTACATTGGCGACTCTCACCGGGATAACCGTTCTGGATAGGTCGACGAGTGTTGAGGCTACTAATACTCCTTTTGGGATATTACAGTTATTGGGATATTCTATGATGCCGTAGCGGAAATTTCTATTTTTGGCTATGGATCCAGGAAGTAAAATTTCTGTTCTTGCCGGTATTGTAATATAGTCTTGTGCTATGATTTTATGGACAGATTTAACTTCTTCATCATTAACGAGAAATAACGCTATGTCCTCAGATGTAGAATGCAATTCGTTATTTTTAAAATCCAAGGAAAAATTGTATTTCCTTAGAAAGTCCAATCCGAGTATGCAAGAATCAGTAATCTCTGCTACATATGCCGTGTGATGGTAAGCGGGACTTCCAAACGTGATGTTAACATTTACTTTTCCGTCGATGTCGATCTTCTCACCGGACACAGTCTGGAGGGTAACGCAGGGCGGCGTCCAGATAAGTTTGTTTCCTAGTTGTTGAGCCAAATCTTTTCGGATGATGGTGACGTTGGCTCCTGTATCTATAGTCATATTGCACGGAACTCCATTAATATGTCCTATTATGAAAAGTCCATTACTGCCGCCTCTCACTGCAGAAATCTGAAGCGCTTTAAACGGGGGCTTTTCATTATCTGGCAACCTCCGCCCCGCGAGATGGCCACTAATTAGTTTCCCTGCTGCTTGTTAGAAGCGGTCTTAACATCAGTACCCTGGGGTGTTTTGCAGTTTCGTCGTATGTGTCCTTCAGCACCGCAGTTCCAGCACTTAACGGTCGGTTTCTTCTCACCAATATTCCGTCTCAAGGCGTTCAGTTGTCTAGTTAAATCGTCAAGTCGAGCGGTGACTTGATCCCCTGGCTCCTGGACTTGAGCAGCTCTGACTGGGTGGCGGTCTCGACGAGTGGCTTGCTGGGCTGCCTCAAATTTCATGGCGTACACTAGAGCACTTTTTAAATCTTTTACATCCGCCATTCGTAGAGCTTTCTGTATTTCAGTATCTCGGATGCCGTCGATAAAGTATTGCAAGGACAGGATTTCCCTTGTTTCTGTCGGGCATTCCGAAAAGGCGAGATGGGACAGCCTTTCAACATCCGCGGCGAGCTCCTGAAGTGTTTCGGTAGGCTTCTGTTGACGAGATTTTAATTGGAGCCTGCTGTAGTCTTTTAAACACTTCTCCCCAAAGCGCAACTCCAAGGCGCCGGACAGAGCTTCGAAATCTAACCTTTTGTTTTCGGGAAGAGTCTGAAGGATATCCGCTGCGTCGGCTCTTAGAGAAGCGGCGAGATGACAGGCCTTAGCTTGGGAATCCCATCCATTCTCATCCGCCACGATAGAAAATTGTGTCTTATACACCTGCCAGGAGGTCTTCCCATCATATGTGGATAGCTTCAGAGGTGGACGAGCAGGCATTGGTAAGAATTTAAAATCATCACTCCTGCTCCCTGCCGACGCTACGAATTTCTTTAAAGTATCCATTTCTTTGGCAACTGCAGAAACTCTCTCGTCAATTTGTTCTTTTACAGAAGAAACTCTTTCTTCTATTTCTTCTTTCACCGAAGAAACTCTTTCTTCAATATGTCCAACTTTATTTTCAACTGCGTCAATTCTGCCTTCCATAGCTTCAAATTTATTTTCTATTATGAAAGTAATTTCTCTTTTCATTTTTTCTTGACCAGCTTGAACGGCTTTCATTTCGTCCTTAACGGATTGCTGGCCCAATTTCATTTCTTCCTTAACGGATTCCTGGCCCAATTTCATTTCTTCCTTAAATGATGCTTGGCCAGCTTCCATCTTTTCTTGGAATGCAGCAAAAGCACTAATGAGCTGTCTCAATTGTTCTTCCATCGCTCTTGTTATTGGCATTCAAATCCCACTTCTGACACCAAAAATTGTTGCGTGCGTACGGGTTCGTTATGAAATGAATGCACAAGTCCGATGAAAAATGAACAAAAATTTATTATTATCACAACAAAAATGCTTAAATTTTCTCAAATTATCATGCAGTATTACAATATCTCACAGTAGTTTTCTTTTAACTACTCAAATGTCAATAGAACGTAATTCAAAACAGCTAAAGAACGCTAATCCGCGAATTCGCTACAATCAACAACAGTAGTTTTCTAAACAACAACAAACTAAGCAACTACTACAAACTGAGATGTTTTCCTCCTTTTATAAGATTTTAAAATCACGCGCTAGAATTTTCCAGTACTTTCTCGAAATAAAAAGAGATATTTATTTATTTAATGCACACGCTCTTGTATTTTCAATTTTCCGGCTTAGCTTTCTTTTAATATTCGTCACGCGCTGCACTGCGCGAGAAATAAAACCATTTAATTCATAATTGAACTAACATTTGCTTTTTAAATACCAAATTCGTAACAATGTTTAACAAGCTCTTACTCAGATTTAAACAATTTCTACCTCAGAGGAAACTGAAAACAGCAGATGACTAAGTAAATGTCTCTAAGTCCAGATTAGAAAATAGTCCTCCAGCTTACATAGAAAATTGTAAAATGTCCTTCATGGGTGAGGATAAAAAAATTCTTTGTCCAACTAGTAATTTAATTTCAGAAACCTATTCATAATTATTACGAAAATTTCGTAGAACCACTCTAATTTTAACAAAGATTAGTAACGAAATTTTCCCAAATCCAGTCCTTTTTTTCGGTTATGATACAGGGTAGGAAATGAAAGGATCCGATGCAATCTGAACTGCCCAACATTTCAAGCCATTGAAAATAGTGCTTAATCTCCAACAATTGAAGACGAGAGAAAATCAGGAATAATTCTGCTGAGAAAGCAACGCTATAAAATGTAATAAAACTATAAGAAATGATCTCCAAAAAGGAACTTGCAGTATTAGACTCTCATCTGAAATCGAAAATAAAGAAGCACATTTTGATGCGTTACAAATCCGTATCTGAATAGTGCAGGTAAACGTTCTTAGAAATTTAAAGATATCACAGACATATAAAATGAAGGCAAAATGAACTTCTGAAGCTAAAAATTCTCGTAGTTGAGAAGTGATCATGATCGTGTATTCTTTTAGAATATACTATGAAACTATCAGAAGGTACAAAGGCCGCAGAGTTGGCCACTGCAGTAGAAACAATACGAAATCACAGGTATGTAAGCTGTATGAAGCTGACAAATTTATGCCTCTAAGGATCTCACTAATCATTGCGTCATACCATTACTTTTTTCAGTAATATAATGCAGATCTTGCAACACATCATTGCGCGATATTTCGAAAGGAGAATGGTCGAAAGCGTTGCGCATTGTTTGAAGATGTGTAATCATACAATGTGTGTAAAATGCATGTAATAAATATATAGAAAATACTAAATGTATGTATAATACAAGATAGGAATAAGAATTGGGCTGCCGTATAGAACTATAGGTCTGCGATGCTACTGTTTCTGTGAAATATCTTACAAGGCTCTTGCTATTCTCCTAAAACATTTCCATACAATTATCATTTTGATGCGTAAGGACATTAAAATATAAACTCTTTTCATAACAGATATTGCTCACAAATATTTTGATCTTGCTTCGAAAGGTGCAATATTGTTGATCAGTATTGTTGAACAGTATTTATGATCTTGTTATGATGGTTTGGAATGGTTATAAAATATTTTCATAATTAGAGTTCATTCGAAATGGTTTAACGCAGGGATATGCTGATATTAATGATATGAGAACTAATTTATTGTTTTGAGGGCTTCTATTTTCAGGTTTTGTCTATTTTATGTTCATAACTTAACTGCGTGTAATTACTGCATTTATAGCAAAGGAGCAGGCATCTTCGTTTCCAGCGTTTCTTTCAGGGACACTCACGCATCAATTTTCACTTCAAAAGTAGTATTTTCTGAGCCCAGGCGTCCTTTCCACAGAATTTTCAGATTTTTGATTTTATGAAGGATATATGTTGTTGCCATTAATTTTTATATATCATAATCTACGGTGTCTTTTAACAATAAACTGTCGTTTAATGGCATTTGAGGAGCTTCACGGGCTTTCGCAAAGGCAGCTTTGGACTGATTTAATTGTTCAAAATTCAGATAATTTCCTTTTTCATTCCAAATGTGTTAAAATGTTTTGCTTTCTTGACCTTCTGCTGAAACATACGACTGTTTAGGTTCCCGCTTTCAAGTTAAAAGAAAACCATAAATGAACGAAAAAAACTTCGAGTTGAACAAATATTCTAATAACTGCTTATCTGTCTATTTTTCAACAAATGAAAGGGCACATACAGATGTCTAGTTATTGTGTAAATGGAGTGGGAGACGGGAAGGGAGACTGCAATGCACTGCTTCCTTCCTTTTCACGAAGCTGAAATGACCCTGATCTTTAAACTGAAAACAAAAACAAACAAACAAACAAAAAAAAAAAAAAAAAAAAAAAAAAAAAAAAAAAAACTTATTTCGCGTGTAAATACTAACGGTTTAAGCGGATATGATACTGTTAAGATGACGGTTTATCAGATTCTTATTGATCATTATTTTCCTGCTCAAATGGTTGGAGCTCTGCAAAACTGACGGCTTAAAGAGAGTGATGGTTTAACTAAGTGATGTTTTAACGAAGGCTGACTGTAAGTATTTTATTGTATCTGAATCTTGAAAGGTCTTGGCAGTTTCAGAACGTCACTCTATTTATGACAAGATAGGGCTATTCCATCCTTTGTATCTTTGAAATTTTCTATATTTAAATCTCTTTATTTTTCTACGAAATGATGATTACTAAAACATGTAGAAGAAATCTGTTTTTTCATTCTTCTTGGGTAAAAATGGAGCAGAAGGTTTCGGTTTCCTAATAGTTTCAACGTAAATTTCTCTGGTTTCATCATACGCTTTATGTGGGATATTTTACACAAAGGGTTGTTGTCCGTTCAAAGATGATCATGCTAAAAACACTTAGAGAGTAAGAAGTTACTGTTTTAATACCTGGAGAATTATCTAGAGAAAGAATTTCATTATTATACTAAGTATTTCTATACGTAATTTCTTTGAACTTACTTTCTGAAACTCTTGAGGAGACAAATTAGTCCGGCGTTTTTGTTAAATTACATATTTAATGACGCTTCTTTAGTACACTACTTCAATACGACCAACCACTGCAGCCTCAACAGTGGCCAAATGGATAAGAACGCTGAATACTGGTAGTTCGATCCCTGGCGAACAGGTGGGAGGATAGTTGGTTTTATTGTTTTCCCCGTGTGTAACGTAAATACGAGTCAGTTTTTCTCAGAAGGTCCTTCCTGAAGACACCCCTCGTCTTAGGTAAATAGTTCTCGTGTTCTTTGCTACATTCAAATAATCGAAAAACTGTTTTAAATCTCATCACTTTTGAGCTAACGTTTTTTCCCGTGCAAGATTTCAGAACATTGCTGAGATTTCTCTAGGGAGCTTTCCAACCCCCAACCTTTCTTTACTATATATTATGCTTGAAGCTTGATTAGAACAATAGTAATATGAAAGTTGTAAATTTCAGCAGAAACAGATATTAATATTTTGCAGTTATTATTTTAATTATCATAATATAAGGAAATGAGTAGCAAGATATATATAACATAAGTGAATGGCAAGGGAGTAGAGATTAAAAAATACTTGATACATCGCTTATCAGAAGTTAGTTTCAATAAGTACATACCTAAAAATATATTCAGTGCAAATACAGTATAAATATTTGAATGTCACGAATGATTTAGAGCATTTAAGGCACTCCAGAGCTGTAGCAAATAGCGCAAGAACGATAAAATGCGGTTTCTTGTTTTAAAAAGTGCTTAGGTTGTTTCGCGCTCCTCTTGCCTTTGTGTTGCTATCCTGCAAAAGATGATTAAAAGTAAGGAATACTCATGTAATTATTTAGAACAAAGTTTAGAAACTTTTGGAGATGTAAAATCTTCAGAGTTTGCAGAAACTGCTGGTCTTTATTTGACGTTTGTATATACGTAGCTCTGTCACAATAAACTTTAACTCTAGACAAAAGGCTTTTGAGCTTTGTTTTCTAAGGAAGAGATTCGTAACAACTATAGACTTTTTTCACAAGAAAGGATAAGATCTTACCTGCGTTAAATGTAAATTTTGAAAGTATTTTGGCGTTGCTCCAACTTTAATAAAACGTAATAATAAAGTACTTTAATAAAAACGCAATTTACGGCACGCGTAAATGAGATCTTCACCCAAACTTCAACCTAAGAGAGTATTCTGTAAAACAATACAAAATACGTTTTTTAAAAGTATTAAGAATGACAAGAAAACGCAGTCTTTTAATAGCAGATGGTTAAATAAGGAAGCAAGTGCTTTCGTTCCTTAAATTATCTAGCTGCATTTACTGTTGTTTGATTTCAGTTTAGAAGCGCTCTCCAAAGAGTACTCTTATCATTACTAGAAAAAAAAGCTTCTTAAAGGGGCAGAAGTTATTAATTTTAAAAAAATGAAATCAACACACAAAACATTAAAAAAGTCCCTTTGGTGGTAATATAAAATCTGAAAACTTTCAGAATTTTTTATTTACTTTTTTTTTGTTTCCAATAGAAACTTTTTTTCTTATAAAATTATTGCAATATATACCAATGGTTCATCTTATGTGTCAAAGGAAAATTATTTAAGGAGACAGCTTAAGCATGCAAATGATATTGATGAAAAAATTATGAATAATTTAAATGAAGTTGTTTGTGAAAAAGCGGTCTGAAACCATTCCTTTCCATGTTACCAGAAATAATTCTAGAAACAATGTTACTGAAGATTCCTGAAAAGATACTGACTAGAAATGGTGCATATGAAATTTGGAAATTTTCTGGTGGTACAAAATAATCAAGCTTCTGTGAAAGGCTCCTTTTTATTGTAACAAAATGATGCAAATGATTGAAAGATATTTAACTAATACAATAGCACCTCGAGATTCGAGTGTTCCAAAATACGAGTTTTGAGCAAAGCTAAGAGAAACAGCCTTGGCAATGCAGTACAATCGTTTAGCTTCTAGAATATGTACTATTTTGAAGCAGAAAGCCTCGATAAAGGCTCTAGCTAATTGTGTTAAAATTACTTCAAAGCTACGCAACGTTGTCCATAAACAGATAAAGAACCTACTTGTTTTGTGAATGAGACAGAAGCAGCTCACTGGAGACATTTTGACAGAGACTACAATTTATGAGAAGGTACTAATTATTTGCACAAATTTACTGTAGCAGGAACTTTAGCACAGAAGGCTTTACAGGGGCAGCTCTAAGTCTGGAAGTGGTTCGGAAAATTTTGAAAAAGGACGGGCATTCGCTCTGTTGTCAGATATGCTGCGACAGCGAATTCTGATTGTAAGGCAACTGGTAGTGTTTACTGACAGTTGTCTAACTCATTTCAGAAGCATTCTAAATGGGAGAAAAAAACGAATCTCTTTAAACAATTTTCTATTAAAATGTTCAGCGGATGAAAGTGGCGAAAACGAGGGAAAAAGAAAAGAACTACCGAAGATCTGTTTATTTCATTAAATTATTTGTTATTAGGTTCAATGTGATGCTTTGTGGGCTGGCATTTATTAATCTCATTTCAATTAATTTGAACAGGGAAAACTGACTTGAGATACTGGAATTTTAACTTCGGATCTCGGTCTCGGAATAAATTAAATTCTTATCTCAAGTTCCACTGTATGATTAAAAATAACTAGTATGTGATATTGGTGTATTGAGACGCTTTTTAAATATATAAGTGTTTATTTATACAAATGATTAACAACTATATTTTGTTCGATTTGGGTTCATTTGTAGGCGAGTTTCATGTTGGTTTGGCTGCACATTTGGTTTTCGTTGAACATGAATACTAGCCAGTTTTCTTTAGAAAGTCCTCCACGAAGATATTCCTTTTCTTAGACAGATATTCTTACCATTCTTAACATATTCAAGTAATCTCAATTAAATTTCATATGACATAATACAATTTATCGATATTTTTAGGTTGTTTTAAATGTTTAACATAATTTTGGGTTCTAACTTAATAATTTTATTTTCCTTCTTCCTTTTTTTTCATTTCTTTTTCTTTTCATTATTTCTCCCTATTTTTGTCTCTCAAAGGGAAAATGAGGATTTTTATGTTTCTTATAAATGCTTCTGACTAAAAAATTTTAAACTTAAAATAATATTTTTCTGTATAAAAAAACTGTTTTATTAGTAAAACATTTATTTAATAATTTATTTAAGCATTTTAATTAATTTAATATTTTAATCCACGCTAATAGTAATATTTTTAACCCTAAATTTTACATGGGAAAAAAAACATGCTAATGTAAAGTCTTTCACTGATGGCGAGGAAGAATCTGAAATTGTTGTAAATTTTAGATAAACTTACTTTTATTCTGAGAACAAGCTGACTCAATAACCTTTTCTTCATCCTGGAAAAGAAAGATCTCTGCCAATGTTACCTCGAAATCCATCGAGATTTGCTTGCTCAGTTAAAGACTGTTTATTGTTGAATTGTACAAAACGAGTTACGTAATTACATTACTATAAATACAATTTAAATACATAACAAAGATTTACGGTATTATTAAGCAAACATTTAAATAAATACGTATATTAGTAGAGAGGAATTTCACTTGTTCTCTACTCTTCAATCCAGTCATTCATCGCATACAGCGGCCAAGCGGTAAAGTCAATGAACATTGGTAGTTCGATACCAGTTCAAATTCGAACGAATGGGCTTTGCTGCTTGAACGTTTTCTTGATTTTCCACACATCCACCTGCGGCTATGGCTTGCTGCTTTTTTTTCTTATTTATGTCAACGACTTATAGTCTTCTCCCTTAGAAATTCCTCCACGAAACACTCCCTTTTCTCAGGTTGATAGCCTTCGCGTGCTTTGCCTAGTGGATGATGCTGATGAACAATGTTAGTTTCTCACTGTTTGAATCCTGACGGACGAATGGTTTCATGGAAGTTTTCGTGTTTTTTTCCCAGGTGTAAAGGAAATATGAGCCTCTTTCCCATAGAATGTTTCCACAAAGGCATCCTTTTCATTTGTCAGATAGCCGTGTTGGGTTGTGCCATATTCATTTTAACAAACAAATCCAATGCGGAGAATCCAGTTCCCATCAGATTCGGTACAAATACTAAAAATGGGAAACGATAGAATTCAATTGATTTCAGTTTTGAATCAAGAATCCAAGTAAATTATAAAAGAATTCATGAAGTCCGAAGTTGAGAATTTGGATAAAAAATCCTATTCAACCCTATAATTTGAAAGGATTTACCGTCCTCAAAAACAGGATTTTTAATTTTTAAAGGCCTGCTTGAAGAAATTCCACTACGTTTCAAAACTGACGAATCCAAATATTTCAGACGGGTTTCGATATTTTTTAAGTCATTTTAGCTTACATAATTTTCAGCTTATTTAAAATCAACTTTTATTATAATATTCACATTTTATTTATTCCTTTTATTTATTCCTTTTCAAAATTCTTCTAGACTGTTGCGGCGTTTCTGCAGATACTTCACAAAACATTATTTAAAAATCGCTAGTTTATCGTTTATATGATTTATATAATTTAAAGCTTTAAACTAGTTAATCGACATAGAGCAGTGTATTATGGAAGCGCTGGATTTTGTATAGCTTACATAATATCTAATTAGAATTAAGTTCAGACACAGTGTAATCAAAATAATTTCAGTAAAATTTTTTGAGCTCTTTTGCAATTTGCGTTGTACTTAGCTTGAATGAATTCATGCAAGCTATCATAATCTTTAATTCATCCATAACAGTTTGTTAACGTTTTGTTACCCTAAATATTGAATTCATTACTATATGAACTAAGATTTTTTATTTGAATTATGAAACTGCTTTTTGCGTAAATCAAAATACACATTCCTTCTGAACATATAATAAATGTATTTAAATTTATGCTGCAGAAAAATAGAGAAAGCAGATTTTTAGCTCAAAAAGGGATATCTTGAAATGGGATTTTATGTCTGTTCACTGTAAACGGCGTATCACTTTTCAGATTGTTGCCATTAAATATTATCACGCTGTATTAATCTTAAAAAATTAAATAATGAAGAATCTGCATATACGTATATTCTTCACACTCTGAAGAAATGACGGTACCTATAACCATCAAATACTAAATAACATAACCCTCCACCAGAACATGTGCGGCTGGAAGCCCGAAATTTTGAATTTCGAATTTGTTTTATTATTTATTTCAGATTCTGAAAAACTTTAATAAACGTTTAATTAACAAACTCAAAGATTTAAAAGCGATCAGTGGCAACACTGCTGGAAAATAAAACATTTTTATCTCCAAAGCGCGAGAATGTTTTATTTGAAAAAACATGAGATACTTATCTTTCAATTTTAATTAACAAATTCGGCTCTATGAAAGCCACGTGTTGCCGTAGACGGAAATAAAATACTTTTATCTTCCACGCCCCAGTGTGTTGCCATTCAAACGTTTAGATTTAATCTGGAAGGTTACAGAATAACAAACTGAGCGATTTAAAAGCAATAAACAGAGTTCTTAAAAATACTTTTTTCTGCTTTCTAATGTGATATATTTAAGTAAATATGTATTAAAATTAGATATCTTTTTAGAAACATTCAATATTTCATTAAAATTATACACTGGACTAATTAAAATTATTATATGATTTTTAGCTCAAAGGGGCAGTTTGCTCAGAAGGGCTATTGATGTCGTTTTGGCATTTTGCGTTGATTCATTATAAACACCGTTTCATTTTTCAAATTGTTGCTTCCAAATATTAGAGCCCTGCATTATATATAAAGAAATTAAATAATGAAGAATCTGTGTGCGAGACAGTGTCTCGGAAATTCTAAAGATATTCTGTTTTAATATATTTCGATATTGCTGCTGAGTTGAATTTTATGTGGTTAACGTGCGGAGAACACGATATTTAATAAATAAAGATAACATGCAAAATGTTAAAAAACGCCCGTTTGGACTTAATGTAAAAATCTGAAAGCTTACAGATTTTGTTTTTCGCAATTTCATTTAAAACTTAGCTGTTTAGTAATTAATTTTTCTCTCGAAACTGAACCTTTTTTAGGTAATGTATAACGATGAATTATTGTAATGAGTTGTGATTAGGACAGCTGCTGTCATTCGGAACAAACAATAATTTGTTTTGTGCCGAAAATATTCCGACACAATTTAATTTCATTAATCTTAACATTTTTATTTGATTTAATTGTAAGGAATAACAGATAGATTTTGAATGAACGCATAATCTTCGAATTTATTGAAATTAATTTAACGATATTTTCATTTACCTTACCAGGGCTCGGAATTTTGTGTCTTCATAAAAAATCGCGTCTGATATATAAAAAAGGGGTGTTTATGTATCAGAAACGAAACAGGGGTAAACAGGTAAAACTGATGGATGCACAGCTGACCTTAATGAAGTTTCAGCTCCTATTAAGGTTGCATGTTTAAATATTTAGGGCTTCTGGAAGATTGAATTATTACCTAAGAAAAAGGTGACATTAAATACTCTTATTCGTTTACTTTTTGTATACTGTTTGTTTCAGAAAGAGCTTTTCTTAATAAATCTTAAATATTACTTTTTATGAGGTTATGGAAGAAATTAAGCGAAATTTGATGGATTTTTCATTGTAGTTTATCAACATAGTATCAGAAAAATGCTACCAATTTTGTTAAATGTTTCGTAACCAAAACTCAAACAGGCTTCTTCATCCTTCAAAATATTGAAGTTCAGATATGTTCAAATGAGTTCAAATGTGTGAACATGTATTTCAGGAAGAAAGGCAAAGTAATAATTTAGGAAAGGTATTTTGAGTCATTAGCGTGTTTCTTTACGAATTTTTTGTATTATATATGATAAAATGCAGATTTTGAGACTTTGAACTATTTTTTAAGAAGTTGCATTTAAAATTTTAATATTAGATATTATTTACTGTAGGAAGGTTAAGTTAGTGGATGAATTTCTAAAGAATGATCTGGTATTCATTTGGATTGTAAAAGGGTAAATGTACGATAACGATAAGTGTTAATGCTAATAGTTCTGGTACGTACAGAAGAAGCCAAGCTAAGTTATCAGAGACCAGGAATTTTATCCATTTAGTTACTGATAAAATTGAACTGTCTTTTAACATTTACTTGACATATATTCAATTAATAATGTTTATTTTAAAGTTTCGAAATTTTCTATGGGGCAATGATGAAGCTGTTACAGGTTTACATTTATCGCGCAAAATTTGCATATAAAATTGTTTCCGTATTTCAAATTTTATAGAGGAATGAGATGAAAAGTGTCTTATTTATATTTATGGGAATTTGTAGAGATCATCATGGTTTATTGAAGTAGACAATAAGAAATCAAATGTATCCTCTCCGGAATTCGATCCACGAATCTTCCAATCGTTACGTGGACAATGCTGACTACATACAGCGCGAAATCATGCAATAGGAAAAGCGCCAACACCATACATTTTCCATACATGAAGAACGACTGGAAGGAGGCATGAGACGCAATCGACCACTTCGTAAATTACTGTTCATCACATTTCTGCCACTGTAGACAATCGTAGCTTTTTTCTAGAGTATGAAACGAGAGAATGCACTTGCCAGGATTCGAACAACGAATCTCCCAATATCTAGGTGGACATTGATTAACTATACCATAAGAGTATTTCTTTATAAAACTTTCAAAATATTTAAATTTAACACTCAACTAAGATAAATTTGCTCAAAATGTAATGCCCGACTATAGAATAATGGAGCTTGGTTTTGCTAAGTGGCATTGAATAAAACGCTACAAACGTCCATTTGGATCGCACTAGCATTTGCATGAACTATATCATGTGAATGCTAGTGTTAATGCTAATCTTCATTAAGAAAAGCTCTTATTTAAAAATTTGAGCACGCATCATGAGAATGCTTATTTTAAGCATTAGCTCACTTCAGAAATATTTACTTTATTTCATGTCTGTTAAAATGTATAATATTCATGCAAATAGTTTAGATTAAGCGATGAAAAAGTTACGAGAAACACCCGAAGAATTTATAGGAGAAGATGTATAATGTATTATTTAATAACGAACATTATATTCTTAAGAGAGAAGTTTTAACTCAGGCCTTTCAATTTAATTTAATCTATCACATGAATAAGGAATCGACTCGAATCATATGGTAATGAATTTAATAGTGGGTAAAAATGCATCGAACGTGTTGCGTAGTTCCTTTTCTAGTTCTAAGAAAATAAACCTGCTAAAATTTCTTTATCAGTGTCAGGCAATTTCTGCATAATTGAGAGACAATTTTTGAGAGTGTTTAAGCCCTTCTTACAAGCCATTTCAAAAAATCTTTATTTAACTAAAAATAAACACTTTTCAGTTAACGCTTAGTTTCAGACAATTTCAGTTTAATGCTTAGTTGCAGACCATTTGAGTATGAGAGTATAGAATATAATATATACACAAGTTTGAACTAATGCACTTTATTATGCATAAAAATGCAATATTCTTTAATATAAAAAAGTATTTAACCTAGTTCACATAGTTAAGTATACTTCAGAGCTTCAATAACGCAATTCTTTTTTTAAATTTTGACTTAAAATTTGAGCTATATCAACAAATAAAAATTAATTCAGAACGTGGTGAGCCTTTACATATAACAAAAATTTAATTCAGTCAGGAAAAATTATAGTGATTTTAACAGAAAAAACACTTTAAAAAATTATTAAAGCTTATCCTAGATTTACTTTCCTTAATTATCACATACTTACTAAATACGCTGAATCCATCATTTAAATTGCCAGGGCTTAGTGTTGAAGCATTAAAATGATAGGTAATTTATAAATAGTACAGGATAAAATATTTCGAAAAATAAGTTTTAACGTAATAATTAAATTCATACTTATGGAAAAGTGTGTAAAGTTCTTAAATGACTTTTTAAAACTTTAAAGTGCTTTAAAGTTCGCTTCGTAAAAACAGTATATGGGAAACTTTTATTAATTTTATTTTCAAAAAGATGATTAAGAAGCTACTTCTTAAAGTATAGTTACAGTAAGATTATTGCACAACTATAATTTTGAAAATCTCCTCCAAACTAAAATCTAAAATTTCAGGTTATGAAATAAATATCGAATTGATCTTTAAAATATGCTTAATTGCTCTTGCTCTATGCTTAAAATAATTTGAGTCCTTTAAATAAATTTTTTAGCTTCCAGGTATGCATGATGAAGACAGTTGAAGATAAAATGTACAATAAGAAAAAGAGGGATTGTGATAATTTCATACATTTATTACCATTTATTTATTATTCATACATTTATTATTTATTTTATACCACACCGATAGAAATGATAACAATAAAGCATTCTTTGAAAAGTAAAGAAAAAATAATTTTTATAAAAAATGGCACTAAAATGTAAAACAAAATATTTTTGCTTAAATGTTAGTGCATAATTAATTATTTGTTTATACTGAGAAATAACAAATAAAGCTAATTTATAACAGTTATCAAATGAACTGTTATCTTTTTTAAAAACATTAATATTGTGGAGAATGTTTCGCGAAATGATTCAAATTATGGCCCTGCCAGCTTTTTCTTCTCGTGCGGTAGGGCTGAATTTGTATTGGACAGGGCTGAATTTGTATTGGACCCTCTCTGGCAGCCATCGGTGAAGCATCGAAGTGACCTGGCTCATGTCGCGTGATTCTGGCTAACTTCCTAACTAGCACACTGCTACCACCGTGGAAATCCGCCTATGACTCATCTTCGATTGCTTTGAATGACGCACATGTGCTATTTATCTTGTTATTTGTGCATACGTGTTAGGCTAGTATATTTTCTAATCTGATTAAAATAATAGACGTAAACCCAGGCATACCATCTTCATACTTGTACTTGCATTAACACATACCTCTATGGAATATTGACTGAGATAGGCATGACAATATGAATACTTTCAAACATCATTGTTAGTATGAGATGCGTGATAAAATAAATTTTAAACAATACCAAAAGCATGCACCTGAAAAAACACATGATTTAATACCTCGCTGATACTTTAAATTGAAGAAGTCATAATGTACTGTAAATGTGTTGAACTGCGACGAGTTCCACTCTTTATTTTGAATTTTATATAAACGGTCCTTAATGGACCATTTCTAAATTTTTGCAGTACCACGTTGCGTTATATTTGACTACCAAATATTTATGATCCACTTTCTTTGATAAATAGGCTACACAGTGCTATTTTGCACTGGTAATTAGAAACCTATAGATGCTTGGTGTACTTTGGATTTGTTCAAAGGTGTACATAGTTTCATTTACCCTTACTTCTAATTTATCTAAATTTACTGCATTATCTCACAGAGGTACCTTCATGGGATAAGGAACAATAATCGTAAATCGCAGATGACCAACTGCTTTGTTCTTTAGTTTAATTTTGTTTTAAAAATTCTCTAAAATCTGCTCTATTTTCCCACGCTCTTGCCATGGGAACTGATTTTTAGGATCTTTAACTGGTATAGTTGTAAGGATCTTAAGTTTTACTAACGTTTATTTTATTTTAAAACTGTATTATTTTTTCTTATTTTTCCACTTCCGGCCAGATTAAATGCTTTAACTTGTTTATGCAAACTGTGCTTGCTAACGCTGAAGTATTTAAGTTGTGGCATTTTGCCAAGAGTTCGAGAGAGAGGGGGGAAGTGAGCGGTCTTGCCAATGCATTCTTACGAGTTTTCAATCAGTTGCTGCTTGCCATTAAGGCCAGAGGTTTAGTCCTCTTGGTATTTAAAACGTATTGTAGTTTCAGCAGTTTGCGTACTACCTACGTACTAACTGTAATCTTATAGAGAATAAAGGGTTCAGTACACTTTCCTGCTTGTGTCGTCTATTCCACACATACTTGAACGTAGGTTTAGTTAAGCTCCCTGTTCCTATTCAGGACACGTAATGTTTCCAAAGCAGATCAAAAGACATACAAGTTCTGACAGTAGCTCCCGAACTAAAGGGTTGTAGATGATGACTGTCCACACCCAGTATTTGGCGACTGGTTCCCCTAAAAACCCCAGTTGCCCTTTAAAAGGGGGAGTATGTAAGGTATTTCTCCCGCCTTTCTAGCGTGCCTTCGTGGTGTAGTGGTCAGCACACTGAGTCGGTATTTCAGGGTTCCGTGGTTCGATTCCTGGCGAAGACGTTGCTAATTTTTCATCTCTTCTGCTTCCAAAAATCCTAATGTCTTTACATAGTCACAGCTGATAAAAAGTAAAAACGGGAAAAAGGAATTTTAATTCCAACTTAAAAATTTGAAAGCAAAATTTATAGATTTGCTAAACCAAGTAATACACCTAACCATAGGAGTGATAGTCAATCTTGATTAGCACCTGTATTCTTCGATTTAATTTTAAATTTAAATCGTGTCTAAACTCAGTGCACTATCTCGCAAGGATGATCCATTATTTTATTCTAGTGAACCTGTAGGTAAATGGTGATTGCAGCCTTGGTCGGCACCATTGCGCATGGATTTAATTGCAGTTTAATTATGAATCTCTAAATTTACCCCCTGCAAAGATGACAAATATGTTGACCCTAAGTGTTTTTCAATCTGGTTACAAAGAGCTTTCAAGAGCAGACATCCTTCGATTTAATTTTAGGAACTAAATAAAATTACTGCATTACATCATGCAATTCTTTTAGTGATCGGCTCCAAATAACCATCAACCTATAATTCACCATTTACCAAGAATGTTAATGGCCACTGGTGATTTACGGTTTTAAACTGATTTGCAAATCCGTCTAAATTTACTGCACCATAGCAAAGTTGGTGATCGACAGCCTTGATGGTGACTGGCATCCTAAGATTTAGTTTAAATATCAATGCAGATATTTACAGAACCACCTTTGACTGGTGACTTATTCAATGACCCTCAGTAATCCTCACCAGTGACCAACAAACTTGAAAAGCAGTGTGCTTCGATTTAATTTTAGTTTCGAAATGTAATCTACTGTTGCGTTCTCCCATCTGAGTGAAATGCCGTTTGACTCTAAGTGACCACCAGTCTATAAATCGTTGGTTAGAAACTGCTCCAAACCATTTACTGAGACTCAATCGCTACATACCAATGAGTTTTAAGGACCATCAACTCTTATGTAACCAAGAAATGTAATTCGAGGAAATTTCCATTTATAATGTTATCTAAATTTAATGAATCACATCACGTCCGTGACCTATTTGTTGATCGCAAGTAATTGTCACTTTTTGCGAACAAATTAATAACCAATGCCTTTGGCATTCACCAACGATTTAATTTCATTTTAAAAATCTCACAAAATGATTTAATTTTACCCCTGATTTCTAATAAACTCATTTGCTAGGTAATTTTTATTAACAGCTTCAGCATTATTATAATTTAAAAAAATCTAATGCCATGTTTGTGTAATTGACACAGAATCGTTTTTGATTTGCTTTAAAATTACCTTGCGTTTATTGAAGTTGATTGCTTTAAAAATGATTTTTTAGGGTATATTGATGTGTAAAGGTTTGATTTAATATTGGTAAAAATATTTTCAAAATGCATTTCGATTTCTAATTGAAATCATTTATAAGATGAGAAGATTTTAATATGAATTGTTTCTTTTTTGTTAAAAGAAAAGAAAGCTTTCATTCTAGAGAATATCTCATAATACCTTTGCTTTTCACATGTTGTACTGCTAATTTTCAAACTATGAAGAAAGACATAAAATATGCTTCATTTTTATAGAGTTAATTGATGATTAATTATTGTGCGTTTAATTGATTATTTATATTAGGCTATGAACCTGGGATTTTAATCATTTTTGTCTAAAATAAGTGTTTTGATAAAATATTTAATTTGCGGATGGTATACAAGTTTTGATGCTTGCCCATTTGTAACATCTCATGGAAAGGTACTGTTGTCAAAGTTGAAAACATCTTTAGACATTATTGTCCGTTAAAGAGAAAAGTCATTAAAAGCCATTTTGAAAACTTTTAATATGGGGAGCAATTATTTGATTTCACATTTGATCACTGTTATGGGCAGTTTTAACAAATAAATAAGCACTTGAATAAAGAATTTAAAATACGTAAGTTTAAAGCTGTTGAGTTAATATATTTTGAATGATTAATTATATGTACTTTTGTGATGCTCAGGTCATTCAATGCAGCATATATATGTTTAAACCTGAAAGGTATATTCGTGACCTATCGAGGCATAATGTTTGCATAGTTAAAATTAGCTGATAATGGAAGTAATTATGGATATGATGAAATGAAAATAAATACATATTTTCATGGCTCTTATATTTTGCTTTAAAATTTACGTACACGTATAAATAGCGAACAAGTTTAAATGTCAGTTAGAAAGAAAAATAACTAAACATTCAAATCATTTGAGACAATATTTATGAAATTCTGATGCTGTTACGAGTAGGAAAATACAACCTAAATTTTATTTAATTTTATTAAATTAACTATACTTAAATTACACATTGGTCGCTTTAAGTTTTCTTGTCACTTATGTTGTAAAGAGTAATAATATTAATAAATTTAATTGCTGAAATTTGTGAAAAATTAAAAATTAAAAATGAAACTAAAGAAATATTAAAATTATTCATAATTATTTTTTATAATTATATTGAGAAGAATTTTAGCAGATTAATTTAATTTTGTGGATAAATGGAATTAGTCTTGAATTTAATAAAGTAATATGCATACAATGTCATTATAAAAAGTTTCACATTTTAACAAAATTTAAACATTTAATTTTATTAAATAAATTTACTGCGGTTACACTGTCTACCATTTTCATTTTTTATTTTTGCAGGCAAAGTGTTTACAATTCATCTCAGTTCTCGTACTTTTATTTTTCCTTTCATGAAACTAGTACCTCCTGCTACCTGCTATTCAACTTGATTCAACATCTAATGCCTGTATTCTTTCTTTCCAGGCATACGCACCAAGGAGGTTAGAATGGATGGAGTAAGCATGACGTCACAAAAATGAGGCGAAAGGAATGTTACCCATGGACCTTATAAGAGATAGACTAACCCAGTGGGCGGGGCACTCGTCACCGACATGTCGGCAAGAAAGAGTAGGGACGATCTGGTTTACTTTAACACTGAAACATATGGCGTTTGCATCACATAACTCTTTTTAATTATTAAATGTGATACGTTGTCTAGTGATGAAATTATGAAAGCCACAGTTTTTTCCTAATAGGGTTTAATATATCTCATTAAAGCACTTTTTACTGCATTTCGCGCATGTTTTTCACGCGAAATTCTTGTACAAGCATCTTTACTTTGGTAAAACGGTAAAAACTCTAGGCACAAAATTTATGAACTTAATTTTGCGTACAAATAACGTAAAATTAAATAAGATTGATAGTACGTGATGCTTTGAAATATAAAAGGTAAAATTAAACAACATCTTATAACTTTTTTTTAAAATTTAATGACCATTTTCAGGCAGTGATTTTCAAAACTATAATAGCATTACAAAACAAAGATTTATTTGATTATATCAAAAGAAGAAGATTACTCAAGAACTAGAAGCACTCAGATTTTATATTACGCTCAAAAGGAACTTTTTTTAACGTTTGTGTGTTACCTATATTTATTGAACATCATGTTCTTCGCCCGTAAACCACATAATTTTGAAAACAGCATATCTTTAGAAAACTTTTATGAAACTGGAGATAAATCTATTACTTTCCGTACAGTGCTGTCTCTGAACTCACGTTGAGTTTGTTAATCAAAAATTCGTTAACGTTTTACAAAATATGAAATAGATTAAAACAAATTCGAAATTCGGCCGTCCAGATGCCCCTGTTCGGGTGGAGGATTACATTATTCAAAATTTGATGGCTCTAGATACTGTCGTTTTTGTCACAGTGCGAGAACCATACATGTATTCTACAGATTCTTCATTATTTAATTTCTTTACACATAATATACGGCGATAATATTTGGTAACAAAATTTGCAATGAGACACTGACATTTATAGTAAAACAGCGCAAAATGCTGTTTCGAAACTGACAGCCTTTCTAGGTTACCGCCCCTTTGGGCTAACAAATTGAATTAACAGTAAATAAAAAAATCTTATGCAGAACTAAAAATAAATTTAAAAAATAATCACTATGAAATACAAGCAAAATTAATTATTACAGTTAAATACAATTTTAATATTAGAATTAAATGTATAAACATTTTTAAGGAGTCAAAAATGTTTATCACTATGGTGTATTCTGAAATATAATTGAAATAAAATTCCTTTATAGAAATTGTGCTATAATACTCATCTATAATTTTAAAAAAGCAGCATAATTTAGAATTTTAAACACAAATTTCAGAAATTCGTTATTAAATATTTTAGTATTTTTACTTATTTACAGCAATAAAAAGCATAAAAATTGCAAGAGAAAATTGCTTGTTTGAAATTTTCTATTACTTCAGATTTAAAATATTATTTTCTAAAAGAAGTAGTTACAAATTTCCTTACAGCATAGGAAAAGCTAAAAAAATAGCCAGCCCTGAAAGCATGCAATAGCTTTATAATTATTTGGAACGTTAATTATGCTTGATAAATATGCTAAATTTTTAAAAAACAATCTCAATTTCAAAAATAAAAGTATGTAGAAATTCTAATTTGTGAAATGAGGCGCTAGAACCAGCTTTTTCTTGACAATTATACACGCTGCAATAGGCAACCACTGTTAAATTTCTGCAAATCGTCCCTACTCCTCCGGATGTGATCAAGGTGACAGCCGGGAACGCCTCAGACGAGGGAGAAAACCCATTTGGGTTAGTCTGTTTCTTATAAGGTCCATGATGTCACCAACGTGATGTCATGACTTAATGGCAGCCATGCAGCGTATGTAGAAAACTACGAAACATACTGTTAAATAAAATTACACTAACTTTCAGAGCAAATATCAACGTCCGGAAGCTCAGTGTCTTTAGGTACAATTTGCGTAAAATACCACTGGAACTTCAACTGGTCTTCCAGGTTTAATCATGTATACATTTGGCTTATAGCTACTTACACATTTTCATGTACCAAGATTTTATGAAATTTAATCCTTGTGGTTTCTATGTACTAAGTGCGAAATTATTTATGTTAAGTATTAAAATTAGAACGGGAGACCTCATAAACATTCAATGATGAATAGCAAACATGTAGACAACACAATTAGAATGTAAACAAAAACAAGCAGAAGTTTGTAGTGGCCCAGTTAGTGCATGAGAAATAATTATTTTTTATTTCATATATTTGTTCATATATTTAATTATTTTATAAAATTAACTTTAATATTTTGTTAATATTCATATTTATATTTCTTTTATGCTGAATGGCAATAAGTAGTTCATATTTATATTTAAATTTCTTTATGCTGAATGGCAACTAGTTCTAGTTCTGATTCATGATTGCTAGGTTTTGGTTTCAAAACGTTGCTCGTAGCGTCGCATTTCGATAGCTGGAAAATAAAATGCAATAACTTAGCTATTTGTTTATAATTCATGCTGTTACTAGACATAAATTAATTTTAAACATTAGTAGCCAAGGCTACAAGTTCGTTTATGGCTGCGGCCATGATAAGTCGTGACGTCATACCCTGATATTTCATGGCTTCCTTTTCATTGCACGGGACATAAATGAGGAAGTTTACTCCATTTATTCTAACCTCCTTGTTACGTACAGTGATATATGTGAGTGAAAAGAAAGAATTTGGACAGTGATTCTGAGGAACATCTGTATCATAAGTTTTTATTTTTTCCTTTTCTATTCAATTTATTATTTAATTAATTCAATGTTTTAGTAGATTTATTCATTGTTCGACTTTTTATCATTTACCTTTGAAAGTTCTTATTTTCGACTGTAGACTACCATTCTCGACAACAATAACTTCGTTTCCTAAGGCTAAAAAATTTAATTGCTTTTGTTTTGCAACAGGTTTTAGCAGCAAGTAGGCCCTCAGGGAGAGAAATTTTTGTTACTGACAGAATTAACACGAGACATTTTGTTACTGACAGAATTAACACGAGTATTTCCTTAGGTTCTGCATATTTTTTAAAATATTAAACTTCTTGCATTTAATTTGACCATTGCCATGTGGATGGATTTTGAATTCTTGTAATACTTTTCCTAATCATTACTTTCTCGAAAGACTTCTCATTACAATTTACTGTTAAATTAATTCCATTTTATAAGTTTAAGCCTTTAGCTTGTTTAAATATTTCACAATTAAGGCTAAAAAATCTACAATTTTCAAAAACAAAATGTTTCCTTAAGTCTTGATTAAGAATTTGATTGATTTTGATTTGTAAATGTTTCAAGGCAGCTTTAAAAATATTAATTTGCCTGCTCTTTCGAATTTGATCAACTGTTTATTTAGTTTGGGAGATTCTTATTTTATACTGTTTAAGTTTGCACACTTTTTTTTTTTTTTTTTTTTTTTTTGCATCACGTTGGAGAAAATTACATTTCGATGATTTATTAGGAAGGATAAATATTTAAGAAATTTCATAATTTATTTTATTGCATTCTTTAGTTATTCATTAATTCAATTTATTTGGCAATTACTTTTGATTTTCATTCATTCAGATATAACTCAGAAATGAAGCTCTGATGAAACTTTTTTGGCTGCTTTTTGAAAAAAATCAAAGGAATTTTCAACTGTTCGTTTTATTTATTATTTTTATTAGGTTGCTTTATTTAATTGCTTTGTTTTCATACCATTTTTATGTATTTTCTTCCTGTTAGACTGTTAAGCAAAGCTTTGATTTAATTATTTAATTATTAGATCCTGATTAAGTATACATATTGTCAAATATACGTATGAGCTTGTTTCAATTGTTATAAGAACGATCGTAAGATTTTTCTTTTCACTACTGTTTCAGCCAACCTCAAAATTCTGAATTGAAATGCAGATGAAGCTTAACATATTTATTTGAAAGAAAATTTTCAGGCGTACTTGCAATAACATGATAACTAATATTTTTCGCAAGTAATTACACTAAAGAAAGAATCCAGCAATTGATAGCACCATTAACGTCATTGCATTTGTTTGAAAATGCGTTTCTTTTTCGTTTTCTTCTTTCTGCAAAAGTCCCCTGAAAGTTCGGACTCAATGATCCATACTTTTGTGTTCTTTCAAGGATGTCACGAGGATTGGTAACCCCAAGAGATACCAAAGGCAATTTCTCGTGTTAATTCTGTCAGTAACAAAAATTTCTCTCCCTGAGGGCCTACATGCTGCTTTTATTTGATTAAGGAATTACCTAACTACGTTACTTTCTCTTGTCGGAAGTTTGATACTTATTAAGTTCTTGTTTGAGAAGAAATCAATCACCGTTACCAGTAAAACTAAATTCTGAATCGAAACCATGTCACATTTAAAGCTTTTATTTAAGCATCCGAATAATCGCATCCGAGCAAATTTTAAAAGCACAGAGGGGGGAGGGAAAGTAAAAATTAATTATTAGGTTGTGACGAAAGAGAGGAATATATTTTTCATTTTATAAGGGTTTTTGTTTTCTTTTATTATTAAATAACAATGTTTAAAGCAAGGAAAGCTGTTCAATACTTTAGTACTTTCATTGTGAATATGTATAAAGTCTTTAAATAAAAGGTTTATTTCCATGAACTATTTTGCATGTTTAAAACTATGATTCATTTATGACGAATGATCAGATATGAAACATATATTCTGTACTTGTGCTAATGTAAAAATATACAATAAAACTCAAATCGAAATGCACACATGCATAATATAAACATTTGGGAGAAAGATTAGTTTCAGAACAGGAATCTACTAAATTATATTAAAATACTACTTCTGTGTAAGTTTCTTGCTTTTTATGTAGTAACTTGCTTGAACAGTATGTGTAAGGGTTTAGAAATGTAGCAAAATAACTAATCATATTTAATCATTACCGTTGAAAATTTCAAAATAAATAAATTTTAAATCAATATTCTGCGTTTCTGGCTATTGAAATTGCTGCACCATGAAGGAAAACATTTAACAAAACTATATTTATTTTTACAAAACCATTGCAGTGGAAGAATGGGATAATTAAAATTTGAGATAATTTTGAAGTATAGAACATCCAGAAATTAATGCTTAGCATCCATGTCTGGCAAATATGGCAATTACTCGTATTATATGGTTGGGCATGGAGTTGAACAGATTTTGAATGGCAGTTACAGGTATTGCCAGTGTCAGATTTACGTATAAGCTGAACAAGCTACAGCTTAAGGACCCCTCTTTCTTCCCCCCCAAAAAAACTGTAGCATATCTCATAGAAAAAAATTTATTCATATCCCTCACAAAAGGCCCCATATCTCAAATAGCTTATGATCTCGTCAAATCTACATTTGGTCCTGGGTATTGCAGTCTACGAGGCTTTAGTTCTGAGCCAGAGTTCATTTGTTGTACTAGTTTGTAGGGTGGTAGTATGCGAACAGTTTTTCAACTATTGGCAATGCATTTTTAGGTAAAAAGAGACGTGAAGAACACGATAGCCAAGGCAAAAGTCGAACCCCTACGTAGTGAAAAAATGTAGGACAGAGTGGACAATATGTAGTCTTGCATTGTCTCGTTCGAAGGTTGGATAGATAAAGCATAGCCATTGAAAGCTGAGGAATGTAACACTTGCTGGTCAAAATAGTAGATACGCGAACTAGAGGTGAATGAGATGTACTAGTAGTACTTCATAGGACAGTCCAAAATGCTGCGTCGGTATGACAACGAATAATGCAAGGTTTTAGTTTTCGATCCCTTCGATGCCTCATCATGAATACAGCTATCCCGATACTGTGAAAAGATGACGTTAGTACACTAGAGTGTACATGTATATCGCTGAATGTATTAATCGTAAACCGCTGAGATAATATTCGTTTCATGTTCTACAAAGCGAAATTTAATGCCATCCTAACAGAAGACATCTGTCACCTGTCAAACCACAGCTCGGAACTAGGAAAGCAGATTACAAAACAAATCAGGATGTTACATGTGCATATAATGTCAGCTGAATCATGAGCATACAAGTCAACTGGGTATAAAAATCAGTCATTGCAATGGTAGTTTCAAGATTATTCGTTATTTATCTACCGAATGCAGATAACGTGGTGTAAATTAAGTATATAATAATATCCGTCAATTAAATGTATTATTCAGAATAAGATATACAAAATGCAAACATAATGTAGACAATATGAAGAAATATTGATTAGAAGTTAAGAACATTATACATACACATTTATTCCATAATGCAGTCAGATTTAAGGAAATTGTACAGGCATACTACAGTAGTAACCATAGTCTGTTTATATACAGTACAGGAAAAATGAGGACAGAATATATAAAAAATATGGGACTAAATATATACAAAATTGAATGAGAACAGCATTTGTAATATTGCAATTAGTAACGCACAGTATTGTTATAAAACAGGTACACGTTACATGTAAAATAGAGTGTTACATCCTCAAAGAGTAAAAAATATTCTTCACCCTTTGAGACTGGGAAGCAAAAATGTTTATTTAAAAAAAACCTTTTAATGTATATATAAATTTAACTTTTAGTTTATTTTACACTCAAATAATAAAGAAGGACGAAACATGTGTTTAGAATTCCTTAATTGTCCTTGTTTAATGTTAAAAATTATCACCTCCTGATGAGTCAGTTTGAAGCATCAAACTATGAATAATTAATCTACTGATTGCCATTAGTGTTTCTAAAAGATTTTATTGTTTACTTTAAAGGAATATTTTATTAATATTTTGTTTTCATTGCCTAATATTATTGCTTACTGTTTCTTAATCAATATTTCCCATTACAATTGCTTTTATCATGTTTCAAGATGGTACAGTCTTTTATAGTGAAAAAAATTATTTTGTAAAATACACACATATTAATAATATTTATATGTATATATATATTTTAATTATAATTGAATTATATAGATATAATTTTACAAAATAAATATATATAATGAAACAGACATAGATGTATTAATATTGTAGAAACATTGATTGCACAGATGTTGAGCCATAATGGAAAGCAAACGTGGTAGTTGAAGCAGATTAAATATTCCTCTTATTCCAATTTGCGGGCACCAACAAATTGGATCACTTTTCAAGAACATTTACATTTTTGATACTGTTGCAGCGAAACTATGTCTTAGAGAGAACAGAGGTAGAATCAAAGTGCGTATCCAGTATGACACTTATTGAGAGAAAGGTTTCGATTCTCGAAATTTTGAATTACCTTCCAAATCTGCTAAGTAAAAGTCATATGATAAGATTAATCTAGAAATGACACATTACAAAAAAGTTATTACTATTTTTAGAATAGAGAGAAGAAGAATTAAAGGGCTACTATTATTTTAAATTATAATTTATATTCACATATATTTTGTCTTAAATATTCGCCTCGTAAAAGAAAAAAGGCTTAGCCACGGAGAAGCATTTTTAGAGAAAACGCGTTAACGTCAAATGAAGAGAAAATTAATCATGGAAAATTCAGATCGTAAAATTTTAACCAACATAATTATTTAAATAATTGCAAAATTTACATTTTGATAATACTTAAGAGTCCTATTAAATTTTCAGTTCAAACGTCTTCGCGTTCTAGAATCTACACAATCATAGTTTCTCTGGGAAAGCTTTTCAAAACTTTCAATACAGTGTCACAGATAGGAAAAACTTCATAACCCCATTTCTTATTTAGAATTATTACAAACTTCAAAATTTTATAGCATACTATTTGAAATACTCTGGAACGTTCTCTGAAAACACTCATTATATCGCTTTGAATAGGAACTCTGTGCTGTATTAATATTCGAAAAAATACAGACGATAGGAAATGTTCTTTATCATTTCTGGATAAAACTGAAATTAAATACTTAGATCAAGAGATATGTTTCATAAGGATGCAGAATAAAATGAAATTAGTAGTCATATATAATCTTCAATACTCATCATAACATTATGATTCCAGAGATGAATTTTTCACCCGTATTTACGACATCCTTTCAAACTAGATGTAATTATGTAGAAATATTGATACGGTAGATATTGAAGTATTTACTTTCGTAGATGCTAAAATGTTGATTCATAATGGAGAGCAAACTTGGCAGCCGAGGCAGATTAAATATTCCTTTTATTTCAGTAAAATTTTGGGGCCACAAGGAAATTGGATCATTAATTGTGCCATGTCAATAACATTTTAATTTTTATATTTTTGCGATAGGAAGAAAGCAACGAGGCAGCGTCTTAGAACAAAGGTAGAAGCCATGTGCGTAGTTATCCAGTATGGCCGCTTATCAAGAGAAAGGTTTCAGTTCGTGAAATTTTGAATTACGTTCCGAATTAGTTACGTCTTCACCTCTATGTAAAAGTCATATGATTGGTTTAATGTAGAAATGTCGCAGTACAGAAAAAGTTATTATTTTTAGAACAGGAAGTAGAAATACCCAAATTAAAAAGAGGAATTAAAGGGCTATTGCTAATTTAAATTATAATTAATATTTATATATTTTTATGTTACATATATGGTACTGTAAAACATGGTAATTTTTAAATACGGAATACAGACCTTGGGCGTACGTTAAGTAACACACAATTATGTATTATTTACTTGTATTGGCATAAAGATACATTGTAGTTATAATTGTACATAATATTGGGTCAGTCCATGAATTCGTGTGCATTTATTGGTAAAATTTAAATAATATAAAAAACACAATTTAACATTTTAATCAATTATATATGTTTCTCCATCATCTACAATATCTCGCCATCTTACAAGCAGCCTTTTTATGCCATTGCTGTAGAAAGACGGGTTTTGACGCAAAAAAAACTTAAAAGTTCAAAGTGTATATCCTGTTTAGAATTTAATTTTTTCCCAGTAAAAAATTTTGTAAGGCACAAAATAAGTGAAAATCACTTGGGGCAATATCTGGGGAGTAAGCAGGATGTGGCAAAAGCTCCCAATTAAATTAACTAATTTTTTGCAGCGTTGTTCGAGCCGTATGCGGTCTAGCGTTATCATGAAGAAACAACACTTTCTTGATATTCACCAATCGTGGGCGTTTTTTGATCAATTCTCAGTTTAAACGCAAAGTTGTTTACTATAAACGTCTGAATTAATCGTTTGATTTGGTACTAACAGTAAAAAACGTCCTGAACGGGGTTCATAATCAATGCTGCTTTTTCCAACTTTAAATTGTTTAAACCATTTCTGGTCAGTCCTTACACTAATAGTGTGTTCACCATGTACACTATTAATTTTTATCGCTGCAAACCTGGCAGATTCCCCTCACGAAAATAAAAAATGTAGCACAGTACGTTTGTACTGATTATCTATATTCATCTTCTATGGGTACTAAAATGCGTTCGATATTTACGAAAGTTGGTGATGAACTGAATCATATGTTAGTCAAACGATGACAAGTTTCAACAGGTTCAAAATTATATTGTTTTAGTAAATTCCAAGCATACACTTAATGCGCACGAATTTATGGACTGACCCGATATATACGTAATGCAGATAGCATGAAATAAAACAAAATTACGCATATTAATAAGATCAGACTATTTAATATAGCATGTATATTAAAATATACGAAGTTTGTTAAGTTAATTATGGCAAAACACACTAAAGCTATCTCCATAAAATGAAATACAAATATAATACCGTTAACCTAAACCAAAGTTAATATTTAATTCAGACAGTTTGAAATATAAAAACGTTACGGATATAATACGAACAAAATTAGTACACTCTGTCAGAAAAAAAAAAAAAAAAAAAAGGAATGTGCTATGCCTCCCCTTTCTACCGGGAAGATTGCCGAAATTTAACTTGCATTTTTCATGTCTTGAAAGTGCGACATAGGATATATATTAGACTTGCATATAGCATTGTTTTAACGTATTTTGACACAAATCGGATTTTTCTGAAATGATATACCTATTATTTTTCAATATTTCTATTCGGCAACTCAAATTATGCCCAAATATTAAATTTTGTAAAATTTGCCAAGAAACTTAAAGAAATTAAAAAATTAATCTTGGCGCACTCTTTTCAAGTTTGTTCCAAGAATAATTCACTTCATGAAAATCATAATGCATAATAACCTATTTTCCTTTTCCTTTCACTGTGTACGAGCGAAGAAAGGGTGAATCTTTCATTCTTTCAAATAATTTTCTTTATACTGTATATTTTAATCGTAGTTGCTATTTTTGGACAAGTAAATGACATTTCACGTTATTATTGCTTAATAAATACCAAATTTCAAAACGCAGCAGTATGTAAATTCACGTATATCTTTGAAAACTCTTAATAAATACTTGTAATATTTTACAGGTATATTTAGAAATACACCTACTTCAAGATGATGGTAAGTCTTTTATAGGTTATAATTCAAAAGTGTTTTCGAAAACTTATGAAAATTATTAAAAAATACAAATTAAAACATAAATCAGAAACTATCTGCGAATCTTTTTTCTTTTCTTTTTCTTTCTTTCTTTTTTTTTTTTTTTTTTTGATTAAATCTAAATTTCTAACTTCGAAAGAAAGAATCAAGTAAGTTTAATTAAAAAAAGGTATTAGTATATATATATATCGAATTAACACTGAAGGGCTAAAATTTTGAGAGGTGATTTTTTTAAAACCTACTCATGCAACTTTTACAAGACTTAAAACTTTGGCATAATTTGAGTCGTAGACTCGAAATAAAGAAAAACATCGGTATGTCATTTAAAAGAATTTCGGGTTTGTGGCAAAATACCTATGTCAGAACAATGCTCTATGTTTATGTGAGTATCGTTTGCTTCATTTTATTGTTGCAAACAGCGTAAATTCCTTTTGCTTTTCTTTCTTTAGTTTTGAACTTTATGTGTGGCAACAAGATAATTGATTGATAGAATTGTGTTTGTGACAGCCATGTAGAATGGCTCGCTTATTTTGTATCAATTATTTTGCATCGCTGACAAGTGTAATTTAATAAAAGTGTAGGAATACAGTCCATTTGTTGATTGATTATAGTTTGTGAAACATATTAACTTTAAGAACACATATTGTTGGTCAAAAGTCTAGCCGGAGAGCTAGTGAAGATAGTGACTGTTCTAAGTGTATTCTAACAACGCAAATATGCAGATGGTTTGTGAAAATTATCCACTTTGTGAGGTAAGTGGATTTTGAACAAAAATTCGTTTAATTTGTTGTTAAATTTTAAGAACAATGTTGTAATACAACATAGAATTCGATTTCATTTTAATAATAGTGTTAAGTGATTTAAGAACAATTTCTGTTTTTGAATTGATCAATTATGAGTGAACTTATAACTTTTAAAACAAAAAGAGCGGTCTTACGCAGGAGTGTTACTAATTATGTAAAGAAAATTGAAACTATTTTAACTGCAGATGAAATTAATTTAATAGAACTAGAGGAATGTGTCTAATTATTGAAACAAAAAGAAACTGAGTTAAGGAAGCTTGATTCTGAAATCGAAAGTTTAATTACAGATACTAAAGAATTAGAAAACGAAATAGATAATGTTCAGGAGTACACAGATAAAATTTATTTGTGGAAATTTAAAGGTGAAAAAATATTAAAAAATCAAAATAATAAAAATAATTCTAATAGTGTAATTTCAGAACAGGTTCTTGACAATATTAAATTACCCAAGTTAACATTACCGACTTTTGGTGGTAATATTACAGAATGGATAGCTTTTAAAGATCTTTTCAGTGCTTGTGTAAGAAATAATACAAATTTATCTAATGCTCAAAAATTGCAGTATTTGAAGGCTTCGTTGAAAGGTGAAGCATATCGCATTATTCAAACCATTCAAATTTCGGATTGTAATTTTGAAATAGCATGGAATCTGTTAGACGAAAGATATTCAAATAAGAGAGAACAAATTTTTGCATATATTAAAAGTTTTTTAAGTTTACCAACTATTCAAAATGAATCAGCATTTGCTATTTTAAATTTAGTTGACAATATTAATGAAATAATTCGTTCTTTAGAAGTATTGAATCAAACCATTGATAATTTTGGTGACACTTTAATGACTTATTTAACTTTGCAAAAATTAGACCCTGCTACAAAATTATGGTGGGAACGTCAGTTAAAATCTAATGAAATTCCAAAACTTACGACTTTAATTGAATTCCTAAAAAACTATGCAAGAACACTTCAAAATAGCAAATCAACAAGTAATAAGGTACCTAAATCTGTGTTTCAAAATAAGAATAATGTTCTGGTTGCTACTTTGGGTTGTGGTTATTGTAAAGAAGATCATAGTTTAGCCAAATGTTCGAAATTTCTAAATTTATCGGTTCAGCAAAGGATAGATTTTGTAAAATCTAATCGTTACTGCTTTAATTGTTTATCTAATATGCACTTGCTCAAAAAATGCAAGAGTTTAAATACATGTCAACATTGCTTTAAGAAGCATCACAGTATTTTGCACATTGTAAATAATTCAAAGAATAAAACTCAGTTAAACAGTATATCTCCGCCTACGCAATCTATCATTAAAAGAGATGAATTAACGAGTCCTAAGGACGTTTCAGCCACAGTTTGTGCCTCTCATTATGATTCGAATGCAAAAGGTAATCAAACCAGTCACATTTTATTGTGTACTGCTTTAATAAAAGTTCAAAATTCTAAGCAACAATTTGTGAAGTGTAGATGTTTATGTGACACTGGATCTCAGAGATCATTTATTTCAAGGGATTGCGTGAAGAAATTAGGATTACGAGTGAAAGATAATTCCATTTCTGTATCATGTTTAGAAGAATTTAATACTATAAGTAATGGGGAAGTCGATTTAGTATTCACTTCTCATTTTAAAAGTGATATTCGTGTATCAACATCAGCGTTTGTACTGGACAAGGTGACAGATAACATTCCCTATGTATCTTTGCCATCAATCATATTCGATAACTTCAGTGATTTACAATTAGTTGATCCATTATTTTACAAGTCACAATCAGTTGACATTTTATTTGGAGTATTTCTGCATTTAATGACGGGAGAAATTGTCAAACGTGGTCCTGATCTACCATTTGCTCTAAATTCGAGGTTGGGATGGATAATTTCGGGTACTACAAATTTTGAATCTACAAATTTTGAGCCAGTATATGTAAATCATTTGAATACAAACACAGATGAGTTAGTAAATTCTTTCTGGGAGTTAGAAAAGTTTCCAAATGTACAACCTTTAACAAATGAAGAAAAACTTTGTGAAGAACATTTTAAAAACTCGCATTTTAGAGACACATCAGGTCGTTATTCAGTTGCATTACCATTCAAACATAATAGAGATATTCTAGGTGACTCCCGTGAAGTGGCGTACAGAAGGTTTCAATACTTGGAGAAGAGGCTGTTATCTATGAAAGAAATTTACAACCAGTATATTCAGTTTATGAAAAAGTACTTTTCACTAGAACACGTAGAATTAGTGCCAGACACAGATTATGAATTAGAGAATAAACACTATTATATCCCACATCACTTTGTGTTGAAGGACTCTAGCTTAACAACAAAATTGAGAGTTGTTTTCGATGCGAGCGCTACAACAACCACAGGTGTTTCTTTAAATGATACACTAATGATAGGCCCAAAAATACAAGATGACTTAATTTGTATTTTACTAAGATTTAGACTTCATAACATTGCAATAACCGCTGATATTAAAATGATGTACAGACAGATAAAGGTTCATGAAAAAGATAGAGATTTTCAGAGAATATTATGGAGAGATAGCCCATATAAGCAAATACAAGTCTGTCGTTTGAAAACAGTTACATATGGAACTGCAGCTGCTCCATTTCTTGCAACCAAAGTTTTGAGTCAGTTAGCGATTGATGAAGGATTGAACTTTCCAAAGGCAAAGAATATAGTTTTAAGAGATTTTTATGTTGATGATATGTTAACTGGTGTAAAAGATAGTTCGGAAGGTATTGCATTGATAGACGAATTGCAACATCTGCTAAAAAGTGGTGGCTTTGAGCTTCACAAATGGTCGACAAGTGAACCGTCATTGTTAAAAACCTCTGGCTTAACAAACACAGATACTGACAATATTCATCGTGTAATAGAAGACAAACCATTGAAAGTTCTGGGATTGGAATGGCATCCGGACAATGATGAATTCAAATGTAATGTCGGTGTAATAGAGTATCAAAGTGTTCCGACTAGAAGAATTATTTTGTCATTCGTAGCAAAACTATTCGATCCATTGGGGTGGATAGCTCCGTTTATAATTCTCGCTAAAATGATCCTTCAGCAATTGTGGAAATTACAGTTATCATGGGATGATCCTGTAACAGAAGAGATTGATCGAAATTGGAGAAATCTATGTAGAGAAATTGAACTTTTGAATTCTATAAATATACCTAGGAAAATTCTGCTACCTGACTATTTTCGATGCGAACTTCACGGATTTTGTGATGCGTCTGAAAGAGGTTATGCAGCAGTTATTTACATCAAAACTTGCAATAACTCTGACATTAATGTTAAACTCGTAACAGCTAAAACTCGTGTAGCACCATTAAAATCTATTACGATTCCAAGACTGGAATTATGTGCAGCAGTGTTATTGGCACGCTTGATTCAGTCTGTAAAAGCTGCATTAGTTATAAATTTTGATTTAGTGCAAGCTTGGAGTGATTCACAAATCGTGTTGTCATGGCTAAGGTCAGATCCTAAAAAATGGCAAGTATTCGTATCCAATAGAGTTTCTGAAATACAATCCATCTTACCACCTGAGAACTGGAGTCATGTTGATGGAAAGGAAAATCCAGCTGATTGTGCTTCACGTGGATTATTTCCCGCAGAACTATTATCTCATCAATTGTGGTGGAATGGTCCTTCTTGGTTAAAGTGCAGTGAGATTGCCTTGTTTAAAAATATTCTTATAGATGAAGAGGTGTTACCAGATGCACGTAAAACAGTCTCATTTGTAGTTTCTGAACCTGTACAGGAACTTGCTATTATATCAAATATATCTTCATTTCCAAAGTTACAACGCATATTTGCTTGGATATTAAAATTCATATCGAATTCTAAAGTAGCATATCTAGAAAGAAATACGTCTTTTTTATCTAGTAATGAAATTCGAGCTGCAACTTTCTGTATTGTCCGAATAATACAGCGATTTCACTTTTTTAAAGAAATTCAATGTTTGGAGTTGGGAAAGGACTTACCTACAAACAGCAACCTCCTTAGCTTGTGTCCAATTTTAGATGACAACAAAGTGTTACGTGTAGAGGGAAGACTGAAAAATGCGCAACTGTCAGAAAATGAAAAACATCCAATCTTATTACCTTCAAAACACAATCTGACAGAAATCATAATTAGACACTTTCATGTCAAATATCTGCATGCAGCACCGGAACTTCTTCTATCTTTAATTAGACAGCAATTTTGGATCATAGCTGCTAGATCTGCTATCCGAAAAGTAGTAAAATCTTGTATCACGTGTTGTAAACTTAGAGCTAAAACTGCAAGTCAAATAATGGCTGATCTACCGGAATCTAGAGTAACACAATCACGACCATTTCATCGAACTGGAATAGATTTTTCTGGACCGTTCATGATTAAACATCGTGCAGGACGTGGACAAAAATCATTTAAATATTACGTATGCTTATTTGTGTGTTTTGTAATCAAGGCAGTACATCTTGAAGTGGTAGAAGATCTGTCAACAAAGGCATTTTTAAGTGCATTGAAACGATTTATTGCAAGAAGAGGGAAACCATTTGAGATTTATAGTGACTGCGGTACTAACTTTAAAGGTGCAGACAAAGAAATCAGAAAATGTTTTTTGCAATGTAAGCAAAATCAAGAAATTCACAAATTTTTGTCTTTAGAGGAAATAAAATGGATATTCAACCCGCCATCATCTCCCCATTTTGGTGGACTATGAGAATCGGCAGTAAAGTCAATGAAATTACATCTAAAAAGGACTGTTGGTGATACTGTGCTGACCTATCCGGAATTTCAGACCTTGATAGCGCAGGTTGAGGCTTGTCTCAACTCTAGGCCATTGTGTCCAACATCGGCTGATCCAAATGATTTAACTGCATTAACACCTGTTCATTTCCTAATAGGAACGTCTTTAACTGCCATACCTGAACCAGACCTAAATTATAGTTCCTTCAATCACATTGACAGATGGCATGTGAGACAGTTTATTTTTCAGCACTTCTGGAAAAGATGGAGTCGAGAATACCTGTTTCAGCTTCAACAAAGACCTAAATGGCAAAAATGTCAAAACAATTTAGAAGTCAATGACTTAGTCCTCATCAAAGAAGACAACCTTCCGCCTCTTAAATGGAGGTTAGGGAGAATAATTGCTGTTCATCCGGGCTCAGATCAAAGAGTCAGAGTTGCTAGTATTAAAACTGGTCATGGTGTCATTAAACGACCAGTCGTGAAATTGTGTCCTCTTCCTATTCAGACTAAAAAACTATGAACTGCTTCGCATATAATATTTTGTATTATTTTTTCTTATGTTTATCTTTATTACAGACTAAGAAGTTTCAAAATGCTCCAACTGTTGAAATCCCCTGGGATTTCAACGAGGGCCAGGATGTTTATGTGAGTATCGTTTGCTTCATTTTATTGTTGCAAACAGCGTAAATTCCTTTTGCTTTTCTTTCTTTAGTTTTGAACTTTATGTGTGGCAACAAGATAATTGATTGATAGAATTGTGTTTGTGACAGCCATGTAGAATGGCTCGCTTATTTTGTATCAATTATTTTGCATCGCTGACAAGTGTAATTTAATAAAAGTGTAGGAATACAGTCCATTTGTTGATTGATTATAGTTTGTGAAACATATTAAGTTTAATAGAACACTCTATGTAAATCTAACCGCAACCAAAGAAATGGGATAAACCAATACTTTATATTTCAGGCAATCATCTTTTTCCTTTTTCTTTCTTTTTTCTCCTTCTTGCTAATAAAAATGGCTGCGGTGAGAAAGCATTTCTGAGAAAAAGCACTTTCTCATCTTATCTTAATTACATGATTTCATTACCAACCCTCCTCTATTTCCTCGGAAAGAGAAATTTACATTCTTACTGCTCTTGCTGCGTGGAATGCATTATATTGTTTTATCATTTCATTTCAAGTGGGTGTGTTCACTATGAGATGAGTTACTGATGTAGGTTACAAGGATCATTCAAGGTAATGATATGGAAAATATCATTGACTGTTATCTTCATTGAAGTACTATTCCTTGAACTGCATAATAAACTAGAGTAACTTTCATTCATTAATACAGAAATTTAATATTTTGGACTTAATGTTAATATTACTAACATATCAGAATGGGAAATATCTCTCTCTGTAAATCTCTTAAGCTCTCTCCAAAACTATATAATTTAGGAAATCAACATTTAATTAAGAATATTCCATTATATTTCCATCGAAATAGTAAAATTCTACTTGATCACTAACAGCATAATAATGTAAATCATTTACTGCAGAATGTGACTTTAGATATTTTTCTTGCAGCGTGACTAGAAATTGAGTAAAATACAAAAGAAAATATTGCCAACAGAGGATAAATAAACATGTATGAATTTTGTGAAATACAACATTTTTTTAAGATTTTTAAATCAGATTCCTCAAAGGGTATCAATAAAAAAGTTTAAATTTTCACTACATATCATATGGAGACCTGTCCATGTGTGAAAATGAATGAATTTTCCAGTGGGATGATTGGAAACAGGGGAATGATTTTCCACAGTTCACTTTAATTTCGATTAATCTTGGTATAAAGTTTGCGAGGTATGGGAAACATTATTCATTTTACTCATAAATGACTGAGTTACATTACTTAATATCATTATATTAGATAAGAAGATAGTTTTAAGTCACAAGAGTGTTTCATATAGGTTTAAAAAATTCAGTGAAGCTTTTATAAGAATGTAGGATATAATACGGCTTTAAATTTCACAGTGATACTGTGCTACTCAGGTAATATGCACTAAAATACCTAAATATCAATAAATATTTAATCCCAGCAGTGTTCCTGTATTAACTGATCTACCAGGAGAGAAGGATCACGTTTTTGCCAGTAATATTTTATTTATATTTTTAACTTAATAACAAGGATATCAAAGTTAAATTTCTGATTAATAATTTCTAAATGCAAATTTCTTTGTAATTAATCCGCCCTCATACGAAATACGATGCTCAAAAAGCACAAATGTACTTTGTCACGTTAATTTCTTTGCACGAATGCAGTTGTTCTATTTTAATCCTTTCATTTGTGGTAATTGGACAATGTTTCTTTTTTCTTGCTAAAGCTTCGTATAAAATCAGGAAAACGTTTAATTATTCTGATTGAGCAGACTCTCTCTAGAGATTTAAAATCGTGCTTCTAGACTACATTTTTCGTTTAAAGCTTAATCTAAATGGAGCAAAATAGCAGAAGTATGTATTCTAAATGAGTTGCACTGGGCAGAAATAGCTACTTTGGCTGAGTGGAAAACGCATTAAAGAGCTTTATAATCGTCGACTTGCTATATTTGGTTCATAATGACCCAAGCAAAATTTAAATCTCTTAATCTCTCAACAATCGAGAGAGTTGCGTAAATATTTTATCAGAATTCATATATTTAATAGCAGAAAGTAACAGGTTTAACATAAAACATTATTTTTGAGTAATAAAAAATTACAGTTTATTTACATTTCGATTAGGTGGTCCTTTTGGAACCATATATTTTTATAAGCATAAAGTGATACTCTTGGAAAAAAAAGGGTTATGGAAGTTTCATAAATTTCACATTTACATCATACTTCCATACTTCCGATTTTTATTTGAGTTTCCAAAGTAAATCCCCCCCCCGCTGGGGATTGCTAACTTGGATAAGTGCTCTTGTCTTTGGCTTTGCATTAAAATTGTCAATAATTGAATTCCATGCCGGTTAAGTTCTGAGCCAGACTCGCGTTAAATTGATTGTGTAGCTTTTGGGTTTTAGCTTATTTGAATTTAAGTTTCACATTTGACTGGATATTACTTTAAGTTATCTCGTCACAAGTAGTTGGCTGAGTTGTAAGCATAAGTGAGCCTCCTGTTCTTTAGTTTTAATAAAGAGTTTTTTTAGAAGTTTCAATTATTATTTTAGACTTAACGATAAGTCTCTTAACGTCTACAAGAGTTTAAACACTTTGGATAATAGTTAAGCATGTTTATCTCTACAAAATATGATTCATGTTTCGAAAATTGTTTAAACATTCTTTTCGTTGCTTACATGTTGTCAGTACCTAAATATCAATGCAAAATTAAAATATTGTTCAGTTTAAATTTTTTTAGTAATAATTCGTGTTTTGAAAGAGATAATGTTGTTTATTATTAATATGAGGCCTATGGACGAAGGAAATTCGTATAGAATTAATTAAAGCGAATTCTGCATGAAATCCAGACTGAGAATTTATGGAAATTATTACATCAAATACAATGAGCTAAATATATGAAATCTATCAATAGTTTATAAACATTTATCGGATTGAAAAATTAATAATGCTAATGTGTTGTTTGTTTCTTTAAATAAAAATACAGGAAAGAGTTTTTACTCTGGAAATTTTTTTTAAATGTCCAATGTTGGTCACTAGCCGTTATAGGCATTAGCCACTATTAAGTGGAATCAGTGGTCACTTTATTATGGAGCCACCTAATAAGTGGGCTACCGTCGCATCGTATGAAGAGGCAGACAACTTACATCCAAGCTTTCTCCGGGATTCGAACCCGACACCTTCGTTACAGCACTCAGAATCAGTAATCACCTTCCCGTCTAGGCGGCTTCATTGTCAAAAGAAGAAGGAAGAAAAATGTGAATCATTTTTATTCTAAGTTTATTTATTACGAGGCTGCCATGCGTCTGGATTTCAGATGCAATTTTACGCTTTCTTTGTGTTTGCATAAATCTTTAGGTAACATACTTGTGATATATATCATTTGTTTGACAGTAACGTCAGATCAATTTCACCAATTTCATCGTAGCTAGGAGCGTAGGACTGCGTTTATTGTTGTCATGGGCCTTGGGCAGCTTATAAGGGACAGAAATGCTTTGCTCGATTTCTCTCGATTTAAAAAGATCGTCCCCGGGGCACGTTTCAAAAGTCTCTCTGCGCTTTTCTACTATCATCAAGCCATTTGAGAGGAATTTAGGCTCACTGTGTATTTCAAATGCCCCTAAGAAGGTGTAACATTTGTTAGAATTGAAGTTGACATAAAAATTAAACCATGTTATAATCATCTTAGGAGATGTAAAAACAAGTATGCTGTTGAAAAAAAATGCATATATACTTTACTGGTAAATGCTTTCACTAACTTTAGTAATTCTAAATGTAATGAAAGGTAATGAAATGAAAAGTTAGTTTTACAAATGTTTATACTGATTCAATTTTTTTTTTTCTGAAGGGGGAAAATCCTTAAACGAATATATCAGAGTAATCAGTGCTTTCTCAGAAGCAAACAAAGTTTAATATGGAGGTCTGTTGAATGTAGTAGTGACCTTATATTTTATAAAGCAAAAACTCAAATAGAAAAATTATATATAGTTAATTCCATGATGGTTTATTCCGCTTTATTAAATATGGAAATATAAGGTTAAATTACGTCCGTATTATATGATCAAACATCTTGCATTTCGATTAAATTCTTCTCATTATTGTAGTCAGATTTTGCTTTCATTTTTGTAATAATCTGTGAAAGTTTAAGGTATTTCTGAAGTACATGTCCTATGTTAAGTCTAATATCCATTACACGTGTTTAGGTTTCTGTTTACATTCATAAAAATGCATATATGTAGGCTTTTATAAGTAAGTTAAATTCAACGATTTATTTTAGAAATGTGACTGATTTTAGTTTTTTAAAACTTGTATGCAATAATTAATGTATTATTTGAAAGTTTTGTTATAAACTTCTTAAATATTTGACTTCTTTTTATTCTTTTACCACTCTGTGGAGACATTATCACAACGAAAGCTAATATTTGAGAAGGGCTATTCAACGCACATACTCTAGAAAATAAGAGCAGAAAAGAATAATAACCGATTTCTCGTCTAGTTTTCAATTTAGATCTCTTGAAGAAATGATATATAGATTATTCGCATTCTTATTATGGTTAAGCTTTAAAGTTATTATCTGAATAAATCAAGCGTGGCCAACCTTTCTGGGAAGATTGCCACTGTTTGGAGAAAAGGTTATGCATGCAACTTTCAATGTTTTAACATACTAAAAATACAAAAGGGGAAAAAATAATACTTATATGCTGATTATGGTATTTTCTGAAAATAGCATATTTTTTATTGCTAATAAGAATTTTTAAAGGTTCAGTCAGATAGGTTATGTACAAATAAAACTGAATAATTTGAAATATTTAAATAACTATTAAACGACTGTTTAATGTGATTCTTGAGTATGTTTTCTTTTTTTTTTTTCCCCAAGACATGTATATTAGAATTATTTCTTGAAGTTGCTAACAAAATTAGATGTTTTAGGTGCATATCAGTTCATCTTGAAAACTATTTTGATTTATTGTGTTCAGAACAGAAAACATTTGTTCGCAAACATATGTTGATTCAAACCTACAACAATATCTAATATATAATCAGCCAAATCGTAAAATTTGGAAAATTGCTTATATTATGTAGTTAAATATTATGAAGTTAAATATTATGTAGTTAAATATTATGTAGTGATCTCAGGTCCATGTTTTCCAGGCATCGGAGCAAAACACTTAAAGTTTCGTTTTATATTTTGGTAAGAAGAATCTTTAAAAATGCTTTGTAAAGATTTGTGATTTTGCAGTTTTTAGACTTTGTCGAGAAGGAATCTGAAAGATATTTTGCTGCGTGCCTTAGCAATGCAGTTAGAAGCACATCCGCCTAACAGTCGGGAGGTACGGGGCTCGAATCCAAGCCAGTTCACTACACATTTTTCATATTTCCTGCTTCGGTAAACATAATAGACGCTATAAATTGCTCGGTTTCATAAGAGCTTTTTAAAATTTTCATAGAAGAGTTTGAAACTTATGCACACAAGCTAATATAGAATTGATATTTTCCTATCCGTTAGCTACCTTCCATTCATCAAACTTTTTATGTCCTTATTGAGTTCTTAATGATTTAAGTGAAAATTTTAAAAGTCAGCAACAAACAATTACCGCAGAATGAACAGCATAATAAGATAGCTGTTAAAAGTATATTTTTATAAGTTTTGAGTGGCTCACTCACGTTATCTGTTAACCATTTAATGGCTAGTGCTATCAAGCTTAATATTTTTGTCTTCTGTATTTTTGTAATTGTGTATGTACAAGACGTAATTATATATTAATTTGAAGATTCTTTGAACAATAAATTTGAATAAAATTTTACTTAAAAATTAATTGCTGAAAGGCAATAATTTTCATTTTTATATATTAACTTTGCTTCACAAAATATTAGCTTACAGTTTTATGCATCAGTGCAAGTGAAGTAATTTCTTAACTAAGAAGTAATATAGCATAAAATTAAATTTTAATTTTCAGTACAACATGCCATTTTATATATTTCGTAAATAATTAATATAAAAGTAAAATAATTTAATAAAAGTAAATTTATCTTAGAACGAAAATGAAATTAAACATAATTTTACGAATTTTGTACATAAATAGATGATTTTAGTACAATTATATGTGAAACTGTTGCATTCTGTATAACGCAGCATGAAAATCTAGAGAGACAATGATCTGCCAGAAAAGTACGAATATTGGGGCATTTATAATGACCCTGTGTTATAAATGCCAGAAAAGTACGAATATTTAACATTGAGTAAATGTCTATTTCGTTAATTTGGCGAGAAATCGCTAAAATTCGGCAAACTTGGCGACCATTTGGCGGCATTTTGGCTCGGTTCCTGTATAACTATGATAAATATTGTAACTGAATAACTGTAATTGATCCTATGTGTAGGTGTAACTATAATTTGGCCCTCATATGCCCTTCAGCATTTTCAAGAAGTAGAATATACTAGAAATATCTCGGAGGCTGTGTGAAAACTACATAAGACCGGAGAGAGAGTCTTCTCTAAGTTGTTAGTTCAACCTGATTTCGGAGTACAGAGATATCTCCGGGTTAGCTTCGCTCATTAGATGAGCTTTGCATTGTATTGTGTTTAACGTTCTTAGTAGTTTGAAGTGTAATAACTGATTGTACTCTGTTTATACTGTGAGTTGTACGACTCCTTTTGTCGAAAGTTCGAGAACTGTAAAGTGTTACTTTTGGTAAATAAATTTTACCAAGCTGTCATCAATTCTGTGTGCATTCAGTGTGTTACGAACCTATACGCAGGCAACAATATCTTAAAGAGAATCACTCACTCCTCAAATCCTGCAAAATATGAAGAAGATTTCGAGATTCTAAATTTGAACCTTGGTGCTTGTTTCGAATTCGAATCCTAACTTAAAAGACCCTTAAATATTTCAACAAAAACTTTCGGGAATACTGCTTTTATTGTCCTTCGATGCAAACATTCGTTAAAAAAAGCACTCTTAATTTTCTAGAGAGAATTTAAAGTAGTACATTAATATTTACCTGTGTGAACTCTTCAGATATTCTTATCTGTACATTTCTTTTGATTTAGTAAAGCTTCGAAAAATTACCAAAAATGTGAAATGTAACTTGATTATTTTTATGCATTTAAACTGACAATACGTAGATCGTGTTTCAAGAGTTTTAAATATGTACAATTTTCGTTAAATTTAATTTCTATCGTCTTAATACAGATAGGTATATTTTTAAAACTATATTTTGTAAATTTTCAACTCAGATTCCAAATTTTGTTTTAATTAAAAAATTCTTCTACTAAGCAAATATTTCTTTTTCTTCTTGTTATTCTTATGGAAAGATCTGAGGGATTTACAATTCGAAAGATTCAAAAGAGGTTTTACAAATTTACTTTAAAAATTCAGATTTGAGAAAAAATAATATTCGTCTCATCTATGGGAATCTTTATAATATTAGCATAGCATTTTCCTGTGTTTGGAATGATATTTATGTCATCCGAAGTTTAAAATATTGCCTATTTACTTTTCGAGAATTATAAATATCATCTTAATTTTGGTATTGTAATATTTGAAAACATTTTCGATATTTCTTTTTAAGAAAATGATTCGCACATTTTAAAAAAAATGGTCATTCCAAAATACTTTTTTTAATGCACGAATGCTATCATTTATCGAGAGTGTAATGCCCTTACAGTCAGAGCTATATATAGATAACCGTAAAATACAGAAAACTGGAAATAAAAAGATCTGAACAGAAATAGGTCTCTAGAGGAAACGTTTCACCAGTCCTTCCATCTAACCATATCTTCCGCGTTGATTAAGGGTGGTACAAAATGGAGAATACCGTTAGTCCCGACGGCAAAGCGATGAGAAAGCAACAGAAGGCAATCAAGGCGGGGATTCGACTTCAGTTTGACTCAGAGCCAATTTGGAGGATGGCCAACTCACCGTTGCCTGGTTATTAACTGCACTTTTGATCTTGATATTATTAGAGAAAGCGTGAAAGGTTAAAATTCCGTGACCATCACATGCTGCTAACACGGTAACCCTGTTCTACCTTTTTCGCTCGCCCAGAACTAATCACATCTGAAAAATTAATTGGATGTCTTCACAACGCTGCCTACTACATTTATGAATTCATAGTCGTTATCTGCATGTTCTACAGATGGGAAAAAGTTTGGAACAGCTTTTAAAAATATTTTCTAAATTTGTAATAGTGTGAGAATGCTTACAATTTGATAAACGTTTGCCAATTTAATAGTGAGACCAATGGTATCAAGATTTTATTTTTCAAAAGAGTAGTTTCAGATATAATATGCAAGGACGCTTTCGCTGTGTTTGTGTGCCTTATTTTTACAGTTCTAGAGTAACAGCTTTTAACGCAGTACTCTTTACCTGCCAAAAATAAAATAATTGTTTTCTTTCAGAAAAAAGACAGTTGGAGAAGCATAAATTAGAGGTAGGATGAATCCTTAATTTTTCGAATCCAGATATTACAGCCTTCTTTCATCCAACGAAACCACGTCAGGAAAATTAATAATAATAAGAAAAAGCAAAGAAATTACTTCTTATTAAATATTCTTAAATAACCCAAAATTTGAGTTTAATAAAAACTAATGTAAAAATATTGTATTTTAAAATGCACCTATATTTATTAAGAAAATACAATTCACATTTATAATAGAAGTAAATGATATATTGCAATACTAGATGGCTTACTGAAACAGAATAAAAATCAAGGTCATGATATTGGTGTGTGAATGCCGCGTGATATTGGTGAATCAGATACCATTTGAAAACGTAACAATCGTTTCTTACTTTAGTATTTTAATGCCTTCAATACAGCTATTCTTTCAATCTTCTAAGTTAAAGTCTTTACCGGATTCAATTAAAATGACCTGAATAATGAAAAATACTCAAAGATACGAGTATTCGGATCTATAATTGTATCCAAGGTTCATGGGATTCAAAGATTCGAATACTGCATTATATAAGTATAATGCTTGCAAAAGCAAAAGTCAGAATTCATACAAAATTATTGAATATCCATGAATATTTAGCATGAAATGTATAATTATTTAACTTCATAATGCATGTGCATATTTTAACTTAACTTTAAATACGAGATTTTATAATCTCTCTAGATGCAACTAAAGAAAGGTGAACTTTCATCAGCCTATCTTCGTACGGGTATCAGAGCGCTTAACTAATTACCTGAGTAATAGACTGTGCCCTAATATGTAAGTTTGAATCCTTACAAACGAATTGTTACGACTAATCTAAATCTGAAAATTATGAGTAAAGAAAATGAACCTTATGAATACTTACAATTTATAAATCTGACGAGGAAAGGAAAATACAAAAGTGTAATATCTATAAAAAGCAGAAAGCAAAAGGATTAGGATTAGGATTATTCAGTTATGGCAAAGCACACGAGGGCTATCTGCCTATAGGGAGGGATGCCTTTCGTAGAGGACTTTATAAGGGAAACTGGCTCGTATCCACGTTACACATGGGGAAAACCACGAAAACGCCCATACAGCCAGCCCGTTCGTGGGATTCAAACCTCGGACCGAACTAGCAGTGTTCAGCGTCTTTACCGCTAGGCCGATGGTGGGCCCCAGGAAGCAAAAGAAAAGAATGTTATATAATAAAAGTAAAAAAAATATTAACAAAACTTTGGCTTATGTAGGATTATAATAAAATAAAGGTAAAGAGATAAATTCCGTATAATACCAGATAATGAATTGTTAAGGAATATTAGTAAAGAGAAATATTTTATGGCATTAAAAAAATAAAGTATTTAATTAGTCTCAAATGCATTAAACTGTAGCAACTGATAAACTTTTATTTGATAATTATTAAAAAATCTCTTTTGATTTCAAAATAGCTAAGTCTCTGAATAAGAAAATTAGCATTCTAGTAAAGATATTCTTTTCAAACCATTACGAAATATTCTTCAGTTAGCCCGATTGAAAGACTTAAGAGAAAAATGTATATATTTATTGTTATTATTAAATGGTTTCAGATGCTTTGAAACTTCATTTGAAAGAGATACTGAAGAAGCATCTGTTTTAAGCATATGGCTTTGTGATTCAGTGTCAGAAGAATGCGATAACTTTCCATGTCTGGTACCACGTGTGGATTAGAAAGTAAGAAGAAAAGTGACGTATTCAGAAAGAAAAAGACCTCAGACTAGACTGATAAAGAATGTAGGCTAGACGTAACATATGGTGACAAAGGAATGGGAGGACAGGCACAAAAGAGTCGCATAACTGAAGCAAAATAATAAACACCAATTTTAATTCTTGAAACATAATTAGAAGTAAAAGATATAATAATGTAATATGTTGTATCAATAGGCCAGATCTAAACATAAGCGACCTAAAGTCTGGATTTCTTGGAAGGAATCAGTTTCATTTCATTCACTAGCAATTAAGCCCTAACGGACAGAGAAAATACGCTAAAAGACAGGAATAGTTAATATTAGAGCGTAGTAGAATGGGATTTTTCAGCACTCCAGTCGCATCACAAAAGAAGTACGCGCCACGTAATTATTAAAAGGGCACTTGAGATTATAAAAAGCCCATATCTGGATATCTGTTGCGAAACGTGGAGTGAGGATCGCGAGAGAAACGGTGTAACACCGGGGTTCCCTAGGTTTAAGAGCATACCCACAATCGAATAATTAAGTAATTGCGAATAAGTACTGCGCAATAACTGAACTGCGTCAGATATATATGAATACTGATAAGTGATTGCTGAAGTTATTTATTTTTTGGAGAGGGGATTGTTGTTTATATTTTACGACCGAGTTTTACTAACCTTACAAAGAAGGTCTTTCAACAATCAGATCTCAATTTTTCGACATTGAAACATTAATTTCAAGAATATTAAATATTGATTTCAACATTGAACTCTCAATTTTCAAATAAAATAAGAAAGAAAAACTACTCAATTTTATTTAGGAACAGTACTTTCAATTCATCATTTTAATTTAGATAGAAATCTGAGGTATAATTAAATCTAATTCTGGAATCTAAGGTGCGTCATCTGAAAATTAATCCGCACTGCACCATTCTGTAAGAGTAATTCTGTAATTCATTGCGAATATTTTTTATCCAGTTGCACTTCAACATTTAAATAAATGAATCAATTCTATAAATACCGCTGTTACTCTTTTTTTCTACTTCGCTTGCTGCTTGCCAATAAACATCTCTTCATTTATCACCATTGTTATTTTATTCATTTATCACAACTACTTGACTAAGAGGTCGGGACGGACATTCTAATGGAAATTGCCTCGTATACACGTTGCACATGAATAATCTATGGAACCTCTCATGCAACAAGCTCGGTATCCTAAAATCGTACTGTACAGGTTAAATTACCAGTATTCAGCGAATTTACCATACGGCGGCTGCTGGGTTCCCAAAGGGGATGAGATATAATGAATTAAAAATTTCTACATCTTCCAAATTACACTTTCAAAAAGGAAGTTAATGTGTTAGAATCAGTTCCTTAATTTCATAAATGTAGCAAAACAAACAAAAAGTAAACTTCCCATCAAGATTTGTGATAGATGTAAACTTTCTATCAAGATGTGTGAAACTTTCTATCAAGATGTGTGAAACTTTCTATCAAGATGTGTGAAACTTTCTATCAAGATGTATTCTTAGATATACCGCGCATCCATAAGCTTTCAAACTAGCATCAGAAAAGCTATGAAGTTCTATTTGTTTCACATCTATATCTGATATTCCCTCTAAATAGTAGCGGGGAATCCTCAGGTGGTTCAGTTCTTCAATTTCTTCGTACCAGACTTTCCATTTATAACTAAGATCAGGTGGCAATTCATCGTCCCAATCAATTTTGGCAAACCATATTTCCTGAATCAGACACTTTATTCTCATAGTGAAAGGGCCATAAAATCCGACAGGATCAAAAATCAGGCCTGCGGTTTGCAATGGAAAACGTTTCGAATTAATTGGCGAGGAAATGAAATTTGTCAAGTGCTGAGTGTCAAAATTATCATTATCCGTATTCCAGTTAAATCCTAACACTTCGATCGGGACAACTTCAGGAGATTCTTGCATCGGAAATTCTTTGTGGTGCCAAAAGTTTTTGAGTTCTTTTGAATTAGTATGCCATTTATGTAGTGACATGCTAGCTTCGTAAAAAATGTTCAAAATTTCTAAACTTGTTTTCAAGGCTTGTTCTAAATTTTGTTGACTAACAATAATGTCATCAACATACAGACAGTTGTTTAAGAGTTCTACTGGTTCAGAATATATTTCTGAATATTTCTAAGGTGATGCTTAACCACTTCACCGGCGAGCAAAACTTCTATATTTTGTACCATTTTTCTCTTCCAAAGGTAAACATTTTGTGTCTGAAATTTAGCTCAGTTAACGAGAGAAATATTTCCTTCCCCCTTCCACTACCTGTGAGGTCTATTGAGAAATTCTATTGAAATGAACCTGAACCCCGTACTTGTCACACTCAGGGACGTCAGTGACAACCCCATAAAGGCGACCATCGAACACAAAAGCTGGTACCTCGTAGAGGAGATATTATCAGCTTTGACCACACTACCATTTAAGACCAAGCTATGTCGTCCCTGGAAATCTGTTTTTATAATTATTTTAAATATAGGAATAATTTTAAAGTGTAATATATCATACATCATTTTATAAATAATAAAACTATATTCCTACGAAATATTCCTAAATTAAAAATCTTACATAAAAATAAATAAAATATCTTAATACCTTATATAATATATATATTCTATCTTTTCAGATTGTATATTATATCTTATATATAATATACAATCTGAAAAGTGAAACGGTCATCTAAAGTGATTCAAAGCAAAAATTCCGAAACGAGACTAATAGCTCTTTTGGGTTAATAAATTTAGATTAAAAAAAAGTCTAATATGTATTAAAAAAAGAGCAAATAAAATAACATGCAAAATGATAATCCCAGATTGTGGATAACATCAAGTGATTAGAAGTCTTGTGGAAATCAAACTAAAATGATAGCTTGTGCAGCCTGATTTGAAAAGCGACCAGATCCTGTTTTTTGCAGATGCAAGAATTTTTCTTTTTACTTTTTGCTTTTCCACAAGCAAAAAGATTCTAATCTTTCGATTTTATTCTTATTCTGGGATTATTAATTTTAATATGAGTTTATTTGCTGTTAGACATTTTTTGTTTATATTTATTTACTCTATTTTTAATTATTTAATTGTACTTATGTACTTATTTATCACTTTTATATTAATCCTCTGCCCTCTTATTTCTCTTCTCAAGAGATATTAACCACTCTTTGCTGTAGTCCTAATAAAGAAGACTTAGACGCTCCAGAAGGATTAAAAGAAATTTTTTATTATTATTATGGATACAAGAAGTAGTCATTTTAGTTCCCTCCCTACAAGTTTTCCAACTATTTTTTTTTTTTTTTCTGAAATAATAACCAAAGAAGAATAAATCAAGATTTATTCTTTCCAAAAATAAGTTAAACTATTGACCAAAAAATGAAAACATCTCGTTTATTTTTGTGAGCCCACCAGCAACTGAGCGGTAAACTCGCTGAAAACTGGTAATTTGGTCTGGGGTTCGAATCCCTGCGGAGAGACTGGCTGCATGGGCGCTTTCGTTGTTTTCCGATTTGTAACATGTATACGAGCCAGTTTCCCTTACAAAGGCCTCTACGAAGGCATCCCTCCTCTTATGCAGATAGTCCTCGAATGCTTTGCCGTATACATCTAAACCAAACCGAAATACTTTGGGGAATGAACAAAAAGAAGAATAAAAAAAAAACTGATGTGAACACCACAAGACGACTTATTTACATCATACATATTTTTTCTGCGTTTCATTTAAACTTATTTTCTCGAATTATTCTAATTAACCGATCCCTCATGCAAGTTGAAAATGAGACGAAAAAATAGCACTTAATATCCCGAGAAATTTTTGTCGTGCAGATGTCAAGCTTCTTGTAACTTTTTTTTTTTTTTTTTTTTTTCATAACGAGTACAGAACTAGCCTAAATAGGCATGGGAAACTGAAGAACACATTGAAAGATAGATTTCAATATTTATCCAAATAATTTTTTTTTTCTTTTAATTTGACATTGTCAAAACATGCATATTTTCATCATTTATAATACTTTCATAATTGGATATACATGACTACCACCAAAGATTGAGAAAATAAAATAAAAGCCGTGTAAAAACATTTAAGCTGGTAAGGGGCAGTATATATATATATATATATTTGGTACTGCCGATTGCAATAAAAAAGAGAAGTGCACAACTAAATGTTATAGCTGCCCAACATACAAAATTTCATTGTTATAGGACTAATCGTTTTTGAGTTATGCGAGATACATACATACGTATGTACGTACCATACAGATGTCAGGAAAAAAAATCTATTTTGAATCTATTTTACTGTTTAACTACCCATTTAAGAAAAAATGACTTCTTTATTCTGTCCGTACGCACAGTTGGAAAAGGATTGTGAAAATGGATTTGGGAACGGGCAAAAGGGATATTTCCGATGAAATATGAACCCCAAAAATTTTCGCGCTTATAAACTTCCTTTACTTCTCACAGTAATAAAATAAAACAAAAGCGAATACAATCACTTCAACTAAAAAACAGCCAAATAACATGAAAAAGTGGTAAGTTTTCAAAGTGAATTCATTTCTCTACATTCAAAAAGTTAAAAAAAAAATTCTTCAAGGAATCAAAATTAAAACAGAAAATATTTTATTTATACTAAGTTAATCATGAAGGGGTAAGGGAATTATTTCTATGCGAAATTCTTATTACTTCAGAAAGAGTTCAGAGTATACAGTGTATGTACTCAAAAAAAAAAAAAAAAAAAAAAAAAAAAAAAAAAAAAAAAGGCCATGTTCGGATTTGAAAGGATAGCATTTAAAACCTTCAGACTTGTTTGTCAGTTAATGGGAAGGTGTGTGAATTGTTGTGCATCTCTCGAAATCTGTGTTAAGGGGGATTATTCCCTCGGAAAAAGCGATCCCCCGTCGTTTGCTTTTCAGGTACAATCTGTGGAGTGAGTCTGGTCAATTAAGCCATCAATCACTTCTTTTCCTTTTCGACTGGTACTGAGGGGTAGGAAAAATAAGAAGCGTCGAATCTCTCTCGGGGGTCACGGTTCATGCCAAATTTCACCTCGACGATAGTCTGCCGTCGCTGACGGTTAAATAAACATTTCAAACTGACGATACTCTATCGGGGCAAACGGTGAAGTGGTTAATAGTAGCAGCTAGCAGAAAGGGACTAGATTTTACTCCAAACAAAACTCTTGTAAATCTAAAGGTTTTCAAATTTTTATTGCTATCATCAGGATCATCCACTGGTGTGCAAAAATTAAGGACGAAGTCGAAAAATTAGCATATCAGCTGAACGAAGAGGCATAGCGGACAAAAAGACCAATCAGGAGATTAAGTAAGGTGATGTACGGTAGCACATGCGCAGATATGCAGGTAGACGTAATGTGAGAATGTCTGAGTAGTATAAAGCATGCTGTCGATGTAAGATCAGTATTTCTGGCAAAGAGATTGCACGCCGTATAGCAGTTAAAATCACACCGAGTTGCTGCCTCAGCGAGAAATGGTGAATAATCAATCTGTTAGACGACATCTGGATGCTTTTACCCGAGGTCGAATTATTGGGAAGTTGGAGGAAGGCCGCAGTGTGACAAGTGGGGCTGCAGAGTTCGGAATTGCTCACAGCATCGTTTCACGACTTTGTAGACAATTTCAAACTACAGGAACAGCTATCCGGGGGTTTAGTAGTGGTCGTCCACGAGAAACCACACCCGCAGATGACCTGTATATTGCCTCACAGGCCAGAAGAAACAGGCGGCAGACACGGACACAGGCACAGGCGACTGGACGACCGATATCGCGTATTACCGTAGCCAGAAGACTGCACGGTGGTGGTCTGTTTGCACGACGCCCTGTACGGTGTGTACCTCTAACGCCTGCCCATCGGGAGAAGGTGTTCTCTGTGGTGCCGGGAACACCGGAATTGGAGAGACAATGAATGGGGACGAGTACTCTTTACACATGAGAGCGGATTCAGTCTGAGTAGCGATTCTCATCGCATACTCATCTGGAGAGAGCGGGGAAGCCGCAATCATCCCTCGAACATCATTGAAAGGGACAGGTATGGAGGTGGCGGTGTTCTCGTTTGGGGAGGCATCATGCTTGGTAGTCGTACAGACCTTCACATCTTCGACGTAGGTTCAGTCAACGGGACCCGTTATTGTAACGAGATTCTTCTTCCATATGTGCGTCTTTTTAGAGGCGCTATGGGTCCGCAGTTCCTTTTCATGGACGACAATGCACCATGTCATCGCACAGTAGCTGCCGAACAGCTCTTACAGAGTGAGGATATTGAACGTATGGATTGGCCGGCACGATCTCCGGATCTCAATCCCATCGAGCATAAATGGGATTTTCTAGGCAGACGCTTGGCAGCTCGTACCTTACCACCAGTAACGATTCCGGAGCTTCGATTGGCGTTGCAAGACGAATGGGCAGCAATGCCTCAACAAATCATTGACACCCTCATTCTCAGCATGGGCAGACGCTGTGAAACCTGCCTAGCAGTCAGGGGAGATCATATCCCCTATTAAAGACCGGATGTTTCTTGCTGGACACCCATCACAGGGATGTTTCGGCCTTCAGTCGCATTGCGCTCCCTGCTACTTTTTCAATAAAGCTTCTTTTTATCCCTCTGATTTCTCTTTTAGTAAGTGTTGCTTACATTACTCATGTCCTTACGTATTGGAGATCTTACGGTATTAAATGTGTTGATTTGAAAAGGTTTTGTACAAAGTTATATTGTTATATTATTATTATATTATCTCGTCCTTAATTTTTGCATACCAGTGATCTTTCCAAAAGAATCGTGTAACGGTTCCTGTCTTCTTCGTTTAACTCTATCTGTAAAAATGCTTGTGTAATGTCCGCTGTAAAGGCTTTTAAATTTTGTCTAAATTTTATCAATAAATAAAAAGTATCAGGATATAAGTTCGGTCCAGTATATAAACAATCGTTCAGAGAAAGTGTCTTTGGTTTATGGGCTGAAGCATCCTAAACTATTCTTAGTCTGCTTGTTGCTCTATCATTCTGATGACTGCTCTATGAGGTAAATAAAATAGGGTCTTATCACTTTGATTGTCTTCCTGAACTGGTTCAATAATATGTTTTAACTCCTAATCCTTTAAAATCTCTGTGTATTGAACAAACAAAGGTTTATCAATTTAAAATTTGTTACTCAATTTCTTAAATCTTTCAAGTGCTATATCCCTATTATCTTCCATTAAATGTTTTGAATTTGGTTTCCAAGGTAATTTTACTTGGTATCTGGTATTCACATCTACATCTTTGGTATTCACATTTACATGTTATAGCAGTCCTATATACAAAAATTCAACGTCCTGAGGCTACTCGTTTTTGAGTTATGCGAGATACGTACGCACGTACGCACGTACGTACATGCGTTTGTACAGACGCCACGAAAAATTCTCTTCACAATTAATTTTAAAGCAGTTTTATAATTTTTTTGGAGCAAATGAGTCTTTTATTCTGTCCTTACGTACAGATATCATGCAAAAACATCGTTAAATTGCATTCGATAGCGGTCAAAATGGATATTTTCGTTGAAATATGCTGCCTGAAACTTTTCGCGATTACAATATTTCCTTTTTACTTCGTACAAGGAAGTAAAAATTGCACCGTTTTTATTAATAAGAGAAGAATATTCGGAAATCTGATGTTGGCGGGAAGAATTTAAAGAAACTAATTTTTAGCCCAGAGGGACGTTAAGCTAAGAACGGATATTAGTTTTGAAACGGCATTTTGCATCGAATTACTAAAAGCGTGGAATCTCTTTTCATATCGTTGCCACAAAATATTGTCGCCCTGTATTAAAGAAATTAAATAATGAAGAATCTGTACAAATATGTCTTATGTTTCTAACACTGTGAAAAAACATCCGTACTTAGGGACATCAAAATTTCAATTACGTAGTCCTCCCAAATATGGACACCTGGAAGGCCGAATTTTGAATTGCGAATTTGTTTTGTTTATCTTCAGCGCGTAACACTTTCTATCAGAAATTCTAAAAGTATGGTGTTTTCAAATATTTTTATTCCACTCGCCGGTTGAACGAGGTTACGAATAAACACAGCTATCCTCTTCCTAGAATTGTCGAAATTCTGGCCATTCTTTCTAGAAGCAAATGGTTTTCGGTGCTTGATTTAAAGACTGGATGCTGCCAGGTAGGCCTACACTCTGATCACTGACAAAACAGGGCTTTTACTACCGGACAAGGACTTCGGCAGTTAAAGGTGCGGCCATCTGGTTTATGTAATGAGCCTGCAGTATTCGTACGCCTCATGAAGACAGTATTGAGAGGTCTTTTCTATCAAGCCTCTCTGAGACATATGGATGAAATCATGATCGTAGGGAAAAGTTTGAATAAAATCTTAGAAAGGTTCTTCACAAATTGAAGGAAGCCAATCTAAAGTCATGTCAAACGTAAACTGTGCAGACAGGAAGTTACCTACATCGGACCCATATCATCCTGTAGTGGCATTAGGCATTTTTGATAAGGGAGAAGTGAAAAATGAGCAGTGCCCTTGCCGGGACTCGAACCTGGACCTCTGAAATATGGGCCTAGTGTACTATCGTTACACCACAAAGACATGCAAAAAGGAGGCAGAAAATACCTTATAACCTCCGTCAAGGTTGTGTGTACATATCCAGAAAAAGCGTCTACAAGTAAACATTGTTCACGTCCCGAAAATGCCATCAGCTGAGATGTTTCCTAGGGCTTTGTTATAGGAGGTTTGTGAAGGACTTTTATTCCATCGCAAGCTATCTTTACAAGCTAACAGAGAGCAAGCAAAGTACTTAAGGACCAAATAATGTGAGGATGCATTTAACAAACTGAAGGAGGCTTTAACATCTGCTATAATTCTGATGTATCACTTAGGTCCATAAACCATTTATTTTTGATACAGATGAAAGCACTGAGAGTGTCAGTGCTCTTTTGTCTCAGGAAATAAACGGTCAACATCATGTCATGATGGAGAGTGGGATATTGGAGCAAGTGTGTGTGTCGAAGCCCGAATAGATTACTATGTCGCCAGGAAAGAGTTGCTCACCATAATTAAAGCCGTTGAACATTTTCATTATTATCTCTACGGAGAAATTTCTTACTACTCACAGACCATGTACCTTTGATCTCGCTCTTAAATTTCAATAATTTAGAAGGCCAAATAGCGCGATAGATACAGAGACTCTACGAATATGACACCACTATCTCTGTCATTGGAAAGGATGACGACATGAAAACACCAATGCCTTCTGTAGAGCAATGCCCAGACTGCTGCTGATATTGTTCCAGTTTCAAAAGAGCTGGTTAATCCGATCGTGCTACAACTTACAACTTCAACATCGGCTGATAGAGACATACGGAGTGACAGAGAAGTCAGGAATGACCAGTTAGAAAACAGCGATATTAAATCCTAAATTGAAATAATGAGTCTTTAAACTGCTAACCTATCTGGCAAGACATTTTGACCTGAAGGTCAAAATCAATACTGGGCTCTGGGACTCATTCCATATTCAAAACAGCGTCTTGAACTGAACGTTTGAATCGGATGATGGAAAGCCAAGCCATGACCGTGCCAGTTGACACTTCCAAGATCCCGTATTACGGACGTCCTTAATGAACTACACATCAGTCCAGCAGGAAGGCACTTCGGAATAATGAATGAAATAATTTGTATAGAATTCGAGAGCGCTTCTGCTGGAGTGTATCAACGGCTGACGTGCAGAAGTAGTTCCAATAACGCGAGGTTTGTGCGAATCGGAAAGGACCGAAGAAAACAGTCAAGAGAAGCTGTAACGTTACAGTATAAAGGCCTTTTGAATGCATCGCCTTTGACATCCCGGAACCTCTGCCACGAACTGCTGATGCCACCAAATACATCCACGTTGTCACTGATTACTTTACTAAGTGGCCTGAAGCATATTCTATCCCTGATCAACAGCCTGTGACAGTAACACAGGTAATGCTACAACATTGGATTTCCAGGATCGGACTGTCAAGGATTTTCTTCGGCTGTGATTAAAGAAGTCTGCAAGTTAGTCCGAATCGACAAAAGCCAAACGGCATCTTTACATCCCCTGTCAGACTTTATGATAGAGAGGTTTAATCGAACCACCTTTAATAACATCTCGCTTGTGGTTACTGAATGAGGCAAAACGCTATCGCTGTTTTTACTGGCCTATCGCAGTGCTTTCTACGAGATTACCGGCTATTCCCCATCCCATATGCTCTTCGATCGTGACTTTTGTCTGCCTTGTGATCTGTTCTTTGATCGCCCTTCAGATGTGTCTTCATCGCCCGAGAAGTATATTCAAAGTCTCCAGCACAGTTTGGAGTAATGCCCAATTTTGCACGAGAACGAGTGACTTGATGAAGGAGAAGATGAGGACCCGATACGACTCGAGAGCTACAGGATATCGATTCAATGAATATTAGAAAATGTGGTTATGAAAGCCTGCTGGAAAGAGCTCTGACCTAAACTGCAGTAACATTGGGGCGGTCCTTACACAGTCCTAAACAAGCTGAACAATGTCGTTGTTGGGACCTGTAAGTCTAAGCCTAAAGCCTAAAGTCAAAGCCAAATTCTAAGCCTAAATTCGTTCATTACGAAAGGCTAGCCCCTTTTTAAGGCCGTAGTGTGTAGTCCTCATAGCGTATAAAATCTAAGTAGTATACTAAGCCCATAATCATATTTGTATATAAATTTATTTATTTGTTTATTTAGTATTTGATGTATGCCTTTTATTGCAATTATTTTTGTGTATTGCACTGACATTCCTTAACTGAAAGTATGCCTTCCTGTCCAGGGATTGTACTGTCCGGGAAGTATAGTTCTTGGGAAGGGTGCAATGTTACGAATTTTGTACATTGTGAGATGATTTTAGTGCAATTATATGTGAAGTTGTTGTATTTTTCTATATAATTTAACATGAAAATCTACAGAGACAAAACTTCCGGGAAAAGTAGAAATACAGGGTCAAGTACATTTAAGATTGAGTAAATGACTATCTCGCTAATTTGGCGAAATGTCGCCAAGCCAGCAAAGATTTTGGCAACTTATTCTCGTCGCCAAATGTGACAAGAAATTTCGAAAATGTAGCCAATTTGGAGATCATTTAGCGACATTTTAGTCAAGTTTATTTAAAGCTATAATGGGTAGGGTATTGCAACTGAATAATTAATGTTCTATATAGCTGTAACCGTAATTCGGCTCTCATACGTCATCCAATAATTCTCAGAAGCATAAAGTACTACAACTATCTTGGCAGCCGGCTGGAAACTGTATAAGACCAACGAAAGCATTAGTTCCTCAGTTTTTCTTAGCTGTTTAGTTCAGCGTAAGTTCACAGTATAGAGATATCTCTGGGTTGGTTTTGTTTTGTTTTTGAGATGCGCTTCGCTTTTGATAGTTTGAAATGTAACGACTGATTGTAATTTGTGATTGTGTGAAGAGGTGTATGACTATTTTTTGGAGGAAAGTACAAGAACTAGTGTTTCTTTTGATAAAACAAATTCAACCTATCATCCAAACTGTGTGCATTCATTCTATTACGAACCCATACATCTATTACATACGTATTTCATGATTTATGTAAAAAGATTGAACTATCAAAATAATGCTTATTATCCAACATTCTAAGTAGAACCATATATCGAGGTAAACTCTGGATGTTTATGACATACTATTTACCAAAAAACCTTCTTTTCTTAAAGAAGAAACATCTGGCAACTGCATTCTCGGAAAAAAAATATTTTCAATGCGAATTACAATAAATATTGAAAGGATTTCAAAGGATAACCCTGTGGTTATTCCCTGGCAAACTGAACTTATTTTTAATAGTGCACTATTCACATAAAAAAGAAACGAATGAGGAAATTTAGAGAAGATTCTGCGATTAAATTATCTCTTTATACTCTCGAAGTTGACTTTTGCACCTGTACATCAAATCAGATAATTGTATCATGACTCAATTAGAAACTGGGTTTCTTTTGATAATTTTGGTGAAATTTAATTACCCTTTATGAAAACAAAGCAATGAACTTTACATTTAGAGCTTCAGTAATAAATAAAGATAAAATCTCAAAGTTGAATTCGAAGCACTGCGGGATGAGAGTGAGCTAGAGTTAGAATTTTTTCACTCGAAACCATTACTTATTCAGGGAACACTGTCATGGCTATGTACGTTGTGGACAAAGCAATCAGGTAATTCGCCGTGGCCATTTTGCCGTGGCCGTTTCGACATGGCCATTTCGCCGTCAAGACATATTTTTCTTTACACAACTGTATTATATCTTACCGTATTATTTTAAGTTGTTTTAAACTAATAACTCTGTTCAGTTTAATAATTTAATTTAATTTGTTAAACCTTTTATGTAAAATAATATATAAAATGTTTTTTGTACAGTTTTATATAAATAGACCGTTACACATGACATATTAATTTTAAGAGAGTAAGGTGCAGACAAGATTCCATTTTCCATTCAGAGTCAATTCAAGTAATTCCATTTTCCATTCAGATTACATAAAAATGTAAATTTCCTGCTTGTATGAGTGATTTCTCCGAAGTAGCCGATTAAAATTTCAAGAAATATTGACGAATCATATAAATATTGTGTAAGGATTACGTTAATTTACCTAACAGTTAAATTTTGAGTTAAAGTTCCTTTCCTGTCTTCCTGAATTTCAACTTACAACCTCCGGCCAGAACGTAGTTTAGAATAGCGTTTGAATGCAAATGACAAGCATGTAACCATGAAGTTCTACTGACTTCGTTAGAGAGAACTAGTGATTCTGACTAGCGCGCGTTCACCTTCTTAGGCTATTCTCTCTTAAGCTATTATTACGCTCGGTCGTACTTTAGGCCCTTGATAGCTTCGCCGTTATTTAGAATTAAGGGGCCAAATCTGTTAGAATCTTGATAGCTTCGGCTATATCTTTTTGGTTAAGATTAGTAAAGTTTTTAGTTGTTAGTTTCCTAAGCCCGAGTGACGGCTTTATTGTAAAACTCCAAGACGGAGTTCTGTTAAACCTTATTGGAATAATAAAGGGTAATTTTACCTTTCTTACGTATTGTCTCTATCTCACGAACTCAAGCGATTATTCGCTGATCAGTTCTTCAGATTCTTCAACTTCAACTGTAACTTAAAAGTACACAGCACAGAATCTTGCAATTGCATCCGCATAATTTTAAAATCGATAATATAACTTTTGTTATATCAGAAGTTTAGTCCCAGTTCTCTTGGATACTGACATAATTTCCCAACTATGTGTAATTTCTTTATATCTCATAACTATATATATTGTAAATAACTATATATATTAAAAACAACCTTTATAATGTATACAAAAGGTAAAAGGTAAACAGAAGTATTAAAATAAATAAATTTAATACGAGTATGATACGGAAAGATAAAACACAGTCATGTAAAGAAAAATATGTCTTGACTGTCAAACGTCCCGATGGCGAAACGGCCAAGCTGAAATGGCGGAGAAAAATCCTGGCCCCAAGCAATCAGGCTGTTCTCTGAGTACCTAAAGAGATGAATTCCCACTGAGTAATCATGTTTAAATTAGAGAAAAGTATCAAAATTTTCTCATCCATCTCAACATCCATAATATCATAGCATTTTTTGACTCCTCTGATCTTATATACTTGAAGAGTTTCAATTTCCTGATTTACTACGTTGACACAGAATATTAACTATCATTCTAGATCTTGAAATATAAGGAAACTTGTTAAGATAAAGTGGCTCGTAAACACGTTAAAGATGAGGGAAACCACGAAAATGTCCATGCAACCAGCCCCGTTTGCAAGGACTCGAAGCTCAAACCAAACTACCAGTGTCAGCGAGTTTTACCCTCTGACGCTGGTAAGCCATCTAAAATTTATCATATACATTTTTAAAATACTTATTAAGATAAATTGTTTGAAGAAAGTTTTGTCAAATATTTAGTCAGGAGACATTGATAGTGTATTTACACCAATACATTTTGAAATGGCAAATGAATACTTCTAATCTAAGGCATATTGCCGAAGAATTAGTAAACAGTTGCTTAAAATGCTCATGAGAATGAGAAAACTGAGCACTTAACTAGCAGTTAAATAAAAAAAAGTCAAGTTTAATCGTGAAAGGTAATAATTTAAAATTCCAAATTTTTACTTTTTGAATTCCTTTGCTTACCCACTAAATATCCTTTCCTTTGCCACGAAATAGATTGGAATGTTGCCATATTATATAAATGCTAAAAGGACCAAAACTCTAAAAAATAGCTTCATATTTTGGAACAAGCACTGTTTCCTAGGCAACAAAGGAAATTAAATGAAGTTCATTAACGGAACGTCAGGAAATGTTTAAAATGCTAGCATACAATGCAATTTCTTCTTTTTGAATCTGCATTTTTTATTTTTTAATATTGATTTTCTAACTTAATTTAGTTGCACAAATTAATTTTTTTACAAATTTTCTCCTCGTTCGCTCTCCATTTATGAAAATGATATTAAATACTGTATACTTAATTTTTAAACTGAAGAATAATTACATTTACTGAATTCCATTTTCACTTTCCTAAAGATTTTCTTTTTAGATTATACGAAGTACAGAAAAATCACTATTAATAGATTTATTAAGATTATATGCTTACATATTAATATCTTTTTAAATAGATCACTGGTAAAATTCTCTTAATTGAAAAATTTATTTTATATTTTTATGAATAATAGAAAATCTCTAAAACTCGTTAACAGATTATTGAATATTATAAACTATAAAAAGAACAGGATTACTCCCCTGTCAGGATTAAATTAGAATAAATCAAAATTTTTAGGTAATAATTAGTTGGGAAAGTATATTATCTTCAAGAATCGTTTCACATCTAGAATTTTCGGAGCATGCTAAACAATTTTAATGTGAAATAAAAAATCAAACTTTATTCTTAGTAAGCCAGATGAATTTTTATAGAAATTGTTTACATATTTTATGAAGCACATTTTATGGCAAGACTATGAAAACTAAAATCTTAACTTTTATTTGCGACAGTGCATAAATATTCTATATAATTCGGTTACTTTTCTGTCTTAAAAGCAGTAACAGGCTTTTAACAAATCTTTCCAAACTATGTCCTTTCAAAATAATTGCTGTCATTCTTGCGTAAAGCTAATGTCACATATACTTTTATATTAAAATTTGAAAACTGAATATAAATTACGGAAAATGAATGAAGTCAAACCAGAACTGTATTAACTAAGTTTCCACAATGGAATCTGCGCATTCTTCTCTTTTTCATGCTTGCTCTGCTAAAATGTCCGTGCTTGAATTTTTTACCCATGAAATATATTGCAATAAAGTTGTAAGAAAGCACAAATGTAACTAATCAAGAACGGGACAAAGGCTGCTCCGATTTAAGTATATTTTCATCAAAAGTATAATGTGAACTACTTATTAGTGATACGTGTCTCCAGTGTACTTGCCGCATATCACGAAGAAACTTTCAGACGCCCAAAAAAAGTCTAATAAGTTGAATATTTGCAGTAAATTTTACATTAAAATTCTAGTAGAAATCGCTTGCTTCAAATATTAATTCAAATATTAAATGATATATATATATATATCATTATATATATATATATATCATTTCTTGGGTACTGAAATTTTATGATTCTAATGTTTCAAAATTCGACATTATACCTCTTTTTAGATGTATACATTCGTAAAAACTACACATATCCTGAAAGCATTTCTAACAAATAAAACAAAAGTATTGTGCATATAATTTCTTTCACTTTATATTGCATTTTGTGTTTTTAATATTGCCAAACAAATTAATTTTAATATTGCCAAATTATTAAGAGTTTTTTTAACAAAAACCGAATGAAGAACAAACGCTAATCCTTTGAAAAATGTAAATAAAGTTGCCTATCTCTCCACATTGGGGTTAACTCTAATTACATAAAAAGCAATTTTTGACTTATTAAGACTGTAAGATAGGTTAATGTTCGTAAGGTTGTAAGGCATTGTAACACTGTAGAATCGTAAGTTTTCAAGAAAATGAATAAGTTATTTACTCTCGTCAAAGAGCAAACGTCTTTCTCTTTTTCTTCCTCTTTATCATTGTTCAGGTGCTTGAATCTTATGCTTTACAATTTTACAGGACTGGTCGTAAGTACCAGTTTAAGAATTGAGTCAAATATCATACACTTTTAGATTTAGATTAGATTTTTTTAATGATAATATTCGTGATCATATAACACTGTTAAGTAAAAATATACTTTTGAGCTTTTATGCAAGCTTCCACCTAATAAATTTGTCTTCAGTAAATTATTTCTTAACCGATTAAAAATATTTCGGAAATTTAAAAAATGTAGGAGTAAGTAAAATATATATTTGTTAGAGTAAGTATAATATATATTGTATATATTGTATTTGTAGGAGTAAGTATAATATATATTAGTATAAATATATATTTGTTATACGAAAATTTGTCTCTGAATAAATCACAGAGTTGCATAACTTAATCAGTTACTTTTACCAGAAGAAAAGAAATTTTAGATTTTAGAGTTTTATTCAGTGATAATTTGCTACCAGTAAGTTCATTCATGGCCCATACCTGAAATTCCTAGTCTGAACATAAAACATACTAGACCAACCAACCTTCAGCATTGATATGATAAACGAAAGGAACAGAGAAAAGAGAGAACATCTTCAATAATAATCCCTATTGTTGAATTGAATAAAATAACACATGTCTATTTTTCAGAGGACACAATTTCTGTTTGTACTAACTTGCCTCCTCAGCATGGATTTCTTAAAAAGAAACCCATGTACCTTATGAAAACGAGTGAGAAATGAGTTATTTGTAGAAAACCTTTTCTAGCTAAAAAACTAGCTGACTACTGAAATTGTGCTATTTGTAGGAAATTAGATAAGGAAGTCAAAGGATCTTCTGCTGTTCTCCTAATGTTTTTAGAACAAGCTTATAAGCTAGTTTTTTAACTTTGAAAATAATTGGATCATTATTATTAAGTGGTCTCTTATGGGTGCACAGGTTATACATTTATTCACTTGCTTTTGTATTTAATGCAGTTGCTAGATAATAACTCGCCGTTTTAATCGCATAGCTTAATATGATATTGGACAACATTAATTAACAAGTTAGGAGGCTATACATCTGTGCATTTCCTTTAATACATTGAAGACCTGCGGGAAGGCTCTAGATCTCAGTGTTATTCTATTGATACTCGAACGTAATCGATGCCCGCAAAATTCAGCTCCATTATTCTGGTGAAATAATTTATCCATTGAAGTCAAATTAAGTACAGCCGTCGTTATTTCAAGCCCTCAGAAAATTATTATCTGGTAATTATAGAACTCTCTCAAGGAAAACTTTTGTCAGTTGTGAGCGTAAAGCCTTCGTATGAATTCTTCATGCAACTCTGAATACCGACTTGCAATAAAATTGTTGTGCTGTATATCAGATAGGTCCCAGGTCTGGCGTTAATTCAGGGATTAAAACTATTAATCCTGATAAAAATCAGGTACCCAGCAATTGCTTTAACGTCCACTTTCCTACACCAATTGCGAAATTTGAATAAAAATATCTTGAACAGTACTTCTCTCAATTTCAAACTGATAGGCTTTAAAAGCACACTACTGCACTTCCTTTGGGTGAATATAAACAAGTTTAAATGGGAAATTTTTGTTTACATACCGTTACAATCTTTCTTAATATCTTTTAATCCTAGGTAATAAAGCTTGATTAGAAAGGGCTTCTTTCACGACGGAAAGCCGTGCTATTCTATCATATTTATACTTCGATTTATTATTAATCTGCGCTACTTAGTTAACAGCATTATCTTGTTATACTATTCCAACTCATATTTACATTTGTACATACAAATGGAAATATCTGTCAATCGTTCGTAGGAAATTATTCACAGCGTCAGCTTTTCTCGAACTAATTAACTCTCTTTAGCTTACCGGTAATTACGTTGCAGAGACATTAGGTAGTTTTTGGAAGCAGGCAAGATAAAAAATGAGAACGCCTTCGCCGGAAATCGAACCACGGACCTCTGGAATACTCGCCCAGCGTGCAGACCACTAACTACGAAGATATGTTAAGAAGGCAGGAGAAATACCTTATATACTCCCCCTTTTAAAGGGCAACTGGGGTTGTTAGGGGACCCAGTTGCCAAATCCTGGGTATGGAGAATCATCATCCACCACCCTTTTAATTCGGGCGTCAATGTAGAGACATTAGGTATTTTTTGGAAGCAGAAAAGATGAAAAATGAACAACGCCTTGCCGGAAATCGAACCACGGACATCTGGAATATGCGCCGAGAGTGCAGACCACTACATACGAAGACATGCTAAGAAGGCGGGAGAAATACCTTATAAAGTATATATTTCTGCATCTACTTTAGTAAAATTTAAATCCAGAAATGGATGAATGTGTAAATAGACTAAACTTTAGTAGTCCCTTTTTGGTACCATGAAATTTCCGTAATACCAAACATGGTATGCTTTGTTTTATATGCATGTTATTTGAAGTGACTTTTGTCCAAGCGTCTTTTGAAGAGTCCAAGATAAATCTGAAGTCTCATCTTTGAAGTGTCTAAGTGTCTGTTTAGCTTCATGAAGGCACACTTCTCTTTATCAACGAGCTAGAAAATTAATAAAATTTAATATTTAAAGACACCTAGTTTAAGAAAACTGCGTTGTTTGAAAAGTTTAATCGATGAGCATCGTGAATTTTCGAATAAATTACTAATGCTGTTCTTTACTTGCATAAGACCCGAAATCCAGAAGCCCCGTCAATTATTAGACAGAAATTATTTAACCATTACAATTACCTTCTTCCTGTAATAATGGAACTAATGAATGTAAAAGTAAATTATTATAACATTCTCAGTTATTTATTGAAGTTTGTAATCCAGGTTTTAACCGTTGTTAAACATTCTTTTATTAAGATAAAAACATACCTCAGACAGAGCAAAAAGCAATTCATACAGCAGGTATCTACAAACATACATCACGCATTAAGATAAAAATATTATTTTCTTTTCGACAGCACCCTTGAATAAAAAGGTTGTAACTTTCAAACTAAAGTGCTGTTGTGTTTGTAGTGGAGATATATTTTCATGCGTTTTATATGTGTGCAAAAAGAATTCACGTAGCAACGGGAAGGTGTAGCTCAGGAATCCGATACCTCCTGAAATTTTACAGGTTGTATTTTCTATTTTTACAAGAACTATGAAGCAAAATATACTATGTGTAACTTAGTTTCATGTTTTTTAACCCCGAAACGAGTAAAATTCTGCCAAGACGGAAAGATATTCGGCGTGTTTTGAAGTATTGATCTCTGACATCTCAAAGGATTGCTACGATGCAGCAAAGGTCTTTTTTCGGAGACCTTACAATTGGCATTTGTTCACTACGCGGAGACGAAATTTCCATTGTATCTCACAGTACGGAGGCAGACAACATTCAGACGCCTTTTTTACGCATCTAAATATATTAAAAACGTAATTTTTATGATGAAAGTCTGATATGAAAATATTTAGGAATATGATACCGAAAAATCACAGATCTATTCAATTCAAACTCAGAAATGTGAAAGAGAAAAGAAATAAGGCTGCTGAAGAGTGAAGTGTTACTTTACGTGGCATGATATTTTTTCCATCTTGATTAGTAGTACATGTAAAACATAAAAACATACTGTTTTAATTTTTACATATAAAATTCCTTACTCATTTTTAACTACCGGCGTCTATCTCACACTAGCCAAGACACAGTGGAGCCATCCTCATTTTTAGTTTGGAGTATCGATTTTTTCAAATAAAAAGAAATGCTTCTATGGTAAAATTAATTATAAATTCATAACAAATAAAAGTCTCTCCGAATAAACGTTTTCAACCAAACTTCAATATCCAGACTTCTTCAAACAAAAACGTAAAAATGCTTTTATTCGCCTTCGATCGAAAAACTAGATGAATTACTGACATGTGAGAAGCAAATTTTCTACTTTCTGATAGCAATAAAACAACACGCTGTTAATTTCAAGGTAAGCTATGAAAATAAATTAAAATTACATTAATACACGCTTATGTGCAGAAAATTATTTTTCACACCACACTTGATCTTCATAGTTATTTTGTAATTAAACAGATATGCCCCATTTTCGAAAGCTAGGTTCCAGTAAAATGCTATTTTAAAATTTTAATTTAAGAAGCTGTATTTCATCTTTGTAGCTGCAATATAATAATGTGATTTAATACGCAATGCTTAAAATAAACACCTTTATTTCTTGTTTGTATGTCATAAATCAAATGTTGGCCTCAATTACCTTTACTGCAGAAAAAAGTAGACACCTTTAAACATGTCCTTCATTTATTTGGGGCAGAAAATGTTCCAATTTTGTGAAAGACATGTCCATGATAATTCGCAAATTTGTATAATATCACTGATAAGGACAATCAGCTTTAGTTTAAGAAATTTCGAAAGCCTAGGATTGTCTCAAACCTTCTAAGACTACTGTCTACTGTCGGATCAGTATCCAGTATGAAGGTTAGCTGCACGCTCCCGGAGTGAATCCTACACATGCTGAATACAGATTAAGATCGGAAAAGTCTGCTAGCCATTCTAATTTTGAATTCAGTTTCTTCTTCAAGAAATTAGGTGCACGAGGCGAGCAGTGTGAGGGGTGGTACTATCTGAATGCAAAATGAAGGTATGCTCATTGCGGCAGCGTACGGACGAACAGTAGGATTTAGTATGTTATCTCTACCTTTACGCATTAAGAGTTCAGTGGCAACACATGCAGGTAAGATCGCACATCTAAAGACTCTCCTTCTCACACAAGAACACGACCTCATGCATAGGTATTCTTTTCCCATATACTAGACAGAAGAGATCGAGTGTTTGCTTCTCTCCTTATGTACGTATGCCGAAAGTCACTTTATTAAGCGAAGTGGCACTCATCAGTGAACATAACAGGCTTCCACTGATTTTCAGTGCAGCTCACATGATTACATGCCCAATTCAAACGCCCCCTCTGGTTGCTAGAGTTAAGCGAAGCGTACAATGTGGGCGCATATCATACCGACTCTATCATGTTGGCTTCTGCGTACTGTCGTGGCTGTTACTGTTCTTCTTGTAGAAGTAAGCGCAGATCAAAGCTGAGATGGAATTGCAGTCCTGTGGCATTGAGCACCAAGTCGCAAGTACCAATGATCTGCAGAAGGGATAATTCTTAACCTACGGTAAGACTTCAAGAGGGAAAATCAGTAATTATAATTTGGTTCCACAGTCAGCTTACTATGAAATGGTCGACTAATTTGCAAAGAAAGATTGCTGTTGAGCAGCTTATAAACACCCTTTAACTTTATAACGCAATTCTGCTGGCAAATATCTCCTCGAACGTATTCTTTAGGTATCTTAAATTGTTTATTATACCCTCGATCATTGAATAACAATTCTGTCCTAAAAACTGTTTTAATCTACGTTTACCTAAGGCAATGACAGCAGCACTCTTTTGCATGATGCCACTTTATGCAACTTACTTTTACTCGTATATCCACATTTCAATTTTTTGTTTAACGTTTAGGATAACGTGTAGCTGTTGGCCCAGAAGAGCGCCTAAAATCATTATTATAAAAAATTTTAAAAAATGTATAAAAATTTTTGTGTCCAGATAGTAATTAATAATAACACATATTTCGAACTCCGTATATTTCTTTGAAATCGCTTAGTTTGTGAATTTATAATAGACAAAATTAATTTGAAAGAAAATTTAGATATCTTGCGCTTTGACGAGTGGCAAAATAAAAAGAAATGCTTTTTTAAAAATTTTTTAAAAATTGCTGAGTTTTCTGATTAAAACTGGAATATACATATCTTAAGTTTTATCGGGGAGCAACATATTGTTGATGAACAGCTGAATTTGCTAATCAAAAGTTCATTACGTTTACTCAAAACATAAAAAATAAATAAAAAAAGAATTCGAAATTAAAAAAATTGAGCTTCGAAGTTCCCTTGACCGGTGAAGGACTATGTATATTCAAAACCTGGTGGCTATAGGTGCCGCCGTTTTCCCACATAATAAAAACATACATACTTACATACAGAGAGACAGATTCTTCGCTATGTAATAACAGGATTAGTTACCTGTTTCTACTATTAAATAATGAAGTATCTATATGTTGTAATAATAAAGATAAGTTCTTAATATCAATATAGTTTTTAGTAGTAAATTATCAAGGGATGTAGAGTGTAAAATAAATTACTTGCTCGAATATTTACTTGACTGAGAATTCTTTGAGATAATTCCCCATCTAAAAATGTAAGAAATTTATTAAGTTGCTGTTGCAATAGAACAATGAAAGAAGAAAAACTTTTAAGTGTTACGAAGATTTCTCAGAATTTTATTCACAAGCTTTGTCAATCAACTTAAATAAAACTGGAAAATAGGAATTTATATTTCACTTATAAAATTCTAACGTATTTTAAAAAAATATCAAAGTTTATCTACGCATTAAGGAATGTGTAACTGCGAGAATCTAAAACAATTTTTGTTAGAAACAAAGCGAAGGATCTTACGACCAATGACTTTCTGTATAAAATGCATAGGTACAGTCAGTGATGCACCGGTGGCATCGAGTTTCTGAAGGGTGATGTATATTGCCAGAAATATTTGAGAAAGGAAGAAATAAACAGAAGTTACAATTATTTTTCTAAGGGCAATGATCCTTCTGTCACTTTCTATCTATTTTATCATTCATCTCTGTTGACTCTAACCATTTCGCAAAGAGAAAACACCGCAAGTTCTACGACAGGGAAAATCCATGTCTATCTATTCCAGGAACAAACATTTATTTCTCTACCCATGACAGACAGAAAAGGTTTACACCCACCGTCAACATATATGCGGCGATATACAAACAGGCTTTTAGGTACAGACGTTTGCTTTCATGAATTTATTTTATACTTTTTTTCCAGTTACACTACGTTATATTTTGTCTGAGTTTTACGTCATAGTGACGTAAGATGTTGCCTGGCGACCATCATTTTAACATTTTCGAGTCGTGGGAATATATTTTGAAAAGAAAAGAAATTCGGAAACTTTCATAAACGTGCTTTGACACCATATGCTAGCATGAGCCTTCTTTTCGAAAATTCCTCTACCTTTTTTACTTTCTGGAATACTGGAGTAAAATTATACTCTAAACTATAGATTTATTTACTCAGAAAATTTATATTTCTTCTTCAAATTCACAAAAGTAAAGTTACTAAGAAAGTCTAGAGCAAATATAAATCACAGAGTTAATGGACCTGGCAAGCAAATGATTTCCTTTTCATCCTCATAAGGCTGAAAAACGATTTCTGAAATTTTTATAAAGGCAACTCTGAACTTTTTCTGTCTTTTCATTTACATGTTGACGGATGTTATTTCATGCAGTGACATAAAAACTAAAATGTAAAGAGAAACGTAATTATTATTTTATTTATCTGCTACTTATGACAATTTCAGCTACGTTATGCACTCAAATACTGCAGTAAATTAATTTCAGCTGCAACCAGTGTTTTGAAATAATCAGAGTTTACGTTGCCTCGCAGTTTGCTCCAAGATATGTTTGCTGTCTGATATATTCTAGGCCTTCTTTATTACAGGATTTTTTTTTACAATTTCGTTTTCTATATATGAACAATACAGCATTCTATAATATTAAGCTATTCACCTATTTAAAAGGTCAATATTAAATATTTATAAGGTAAATATTAAACATTTAAGTGCGTTTGACTTAGCGTCTGATATTAGTTCTTTAAAACTGCAAACCGTTCAATGTTATTATTTACATTTTATATTAAATTTCCTGAGGCCTTTGCAAATTTCAGTTCTTTCCAAAATCATGAGTTGCTGGAATTTTAGTTCATGTGAATAAATATTTTTAAATTTATGTCATTTGAGACGTACACGTAATTCTCTTTTTACATAATAGATACTTTCCTAATTAACACGTGCAAAACATTCGTTTAAGAAAAGACATAATAGATGTATGGATATTAGCTCTGGAGTTAAAAAAAAAGTCATCAAAAATAGCTTTAAGAAAATCTGAACTATAATCGTTTTAAGCTTATTTTTTTATTTGAACAACATACAAATGTGATAATATTTAATGAAAATGTGTTAAAATAAATTTGCATTTGAAATAAAATAAAAACTGCTTTACTCTAACAATAAAGCGCCTCACATGATTGCGTACTATTGGAATATCATTCGAATTTTTGTGGACAACGTCTTCATTCTATACCAATGATTTTTTTTTTTTTTTTTTTTTTTTTTTTTTTTTTTTGATCTCTTGAGCAAAATCAACCCGGATGTGATTTGGTGACACTTTATCGTTTTATGAACAGATTCAGTTATTAATCTTTGTGTCCTTGTTATCGTTAAGCCGTTTTGTAATACTTTGTAAGTGAAGAATAAAATGACGTCTTCCATATATGTGACAAACATTTATTTAAGCTATGAAGACGTAGAACAACAAAGTAGAAACATGATATTACACAGCGCTTAGCACTTCTCGCTTACATGCGATGCTCACCATTCACGTTGGCTAATTACATAGAAAAGTATTACGCAGCAGAGAACTTGCTTATCATGCGCATGCGCTAGCGAAATCAACGGCTGTTGCCAACATACCCCTTTTCGACGTTGATTCTCCTATTCCTGAAAAGTAAAACAAAATACATATTAAACAGTATTCAATCCTATAATTGTAGGACAGTTTTGATGTTTAACAGGAGTCAGGAGCTTGGTTAACACATCAGCTCCCATTTCACTGGTAGGTATGTACTGCACATCCAATTCACCGCGTTCATATACCTCACGCACAAAATGATGGCGAATGTCTATGTGCTTTGTAAGGAAATGAAACACCGAGTTCTTCGTAATTTTCTGAGCTCCTTGGTTGTCACAGTATATTGTTGTTAGGTTTTCTATGTTGTAACCCAGCTCTTTCAGGAAACAACGTTGGTAGACGATTTCTTTGGCGGCCTCAGACAAAGCCATATATTCCGCCTCCGTTGAAGATAGAGCTGCACTGCCGGCTTTTCGTGATTCCCAGGTTATGGCTGAACCACTTAATATATATAAAAAAACCTATGTAAGATATTCGATCATCGACATTTGATGCCGAATCTGCATCCACAAATGCGATGAGTGGTTTTCCTGTTTTCATATAAATTAGCCTTTGATCTTTGGTTTCCTTTAGATATCGAAGTATCCTTTTCGCAGCATGCCAGTGTTCTTTTCCGGGATTGCTGTTAAATTGACTTAAGAAATTCACGGTCTATGTGATATCTTTTCCAGTAGCTGCGGAAAGGTACATTAGCGATCCGATCACATTTCTAAATGGAACATTTTTCATGTCAGCAATTTCGTTTTCGTTTTTAGGACTCATCTCTTTTGATAAATTTTTGCTATTATCTATAGGTGAAGACCGGATTTAGCATTTTGCATATTATACCGATTTAAAATATCATCAACGTATTTCTTTTGAGAAATTTCAATTGAATTCTCGTTTTGGAAAAATTCTATGCCTAAGCAATAATGTAATTTCCCCAAGTCTTTCATTTTTAAAGCAGAAGCTAAACTATCGCGAATTGTTTCATACGTTTGCTTAGAATCGGTAAAAAAAATAAGATCGTCTACATAAACAATTTTAATAGTTTCACTGTTAGACGTCTTTTTAATATAAACACAATTATCTGAATTAAGAGATTTAAATTTCATAGATTATAATTTTTCATCCGACTTTTTGTACCACTGACGTCCTGACTGTTTAAGACTGTGTAATGATCTGTTTAAAAAACATATTTTATCTGAATTAGTTTCATCGTGAAAACCTTCGGGAATTTCCATGTAGATTTCTTCATCTAAATTTCCATTTACATAGGCCATTACAAAATCTTATTGGTAAATTTGAGACTGTGTTCTACAGCGTAGGCTAAAACTGTTCTTATGGAATTTAATTTAGCAACAGGGGAAAAGTTTTCAGTGAAATCGAAATCAAAGATTTGAACACACCGTTTAGCGACTAGCCTAGCTTTGTATTTTTCGATAGTGCCGTCGTGATTATCTTTTAACTTAAGAACCCATTTACTACCAATAACTTTCTTCTTTTCAGATCTTTTTACTAATTTCCAAGCCTTTTCTTGAACAGGCGAGTTATATTCTGACAGAATGGCATTATGCCAATTTTCAGCCATATGGTCCATTTAATGCTTCTTGCACCGTAGGATTAATGCTTTCCTCAACAACATTTTGAGTTTGTTCATTTTTATTTACAACTGTATAGTGATATTCCTTTCTAGGCCTTCCTGGCAAATCTGTTTTTATTTTTTGGGTCGACCAGGCCCTCTTTTAATCACGATAGGAGGTATTGATTCGCTATCAAAATCACTTGCGTTTTCCTTTTCAGATTCAGAGTCAAGTGGTGACTCACTGCTGTCAAGAGGTGATGATTTATCACAACATGCTTTATTTATAATTTTTTTCTCCGGAGCGAAAGGCTCTTTGTAAATATCGTCTGCGCGTGTGGTTAATCTGGCATTGTTAATCACCATAATGTGCGCATATGAGGATCTGAAAACCCCGTGAATACCGGGTGGCACAAAGGGATTCCCCAAAGGTTAATGTGTGGTGTGGACTAATGCACTACCGAGTCACTGGGCCTTCCTTTTTTACAGAAAAGACGGTCTCATTAGTCGTATACTTAGACATGTTGGAAAACTTCGTATTTCCACAACTAGAAGAGCTTCAGCCACATGTCGTTTTGCAACAAGATGGTGCATCACCTTCATTGGGATACCATCGTTAGTAGTTCTTTGAATGACCATTTTACAGGAAGATGGATTGGGCGAGGCGGTCCAATTTCTTGTCCACCCAGATCACCTGATATAACGCCGCTGGACCTTTTTGGGGATTTGTAAAGGACAACGTTTACAGGGGGAGAGTGTCGAACACTGATGATCTAAAAGCCAGAATTATAACCGGAATAGCCTCTGTGGATGCCGAAATGCTTGCCGGTACCTGGTGTGAAATTTGATATCGACTTGTACTCTCCGTGCGACGAAGGGGACAAACGTGAAAGTTCATTGACAAGGGTCATGAAACTTTTGGAGTCTATCTAACCATTTATGTTATTAATTTTAATCTATCTTTATTATTTTATGAGTTATTAAACATCAAAATGGGTCCGGCATTTTTAAACACCATGTATTTCTTGCTCTGAGTCATAACTGCAACAGTTTTCAAACTCATTAATGAATTTTACGTCTCTGCTTATTATCACTTTACGTGCCTCAGGTCCCAAAGTCTATACGCTTTTGATTCATCAGAATAGCCAATAAAAATACTTTCTTTAGATCAAATATCAAATTTTCTTATTCCTGGCCTTTTATGTAGTGGAAATGTTTTTGGCCAAAGGTTCTGAAGGGAGGGTCAGCTGGTACTCTGCCAAACATCACTTCGTAAGGTGTTTTTGTTTCGCTTTTTAAACCTCTCGTTGGGCAGCGATTTCGAATGTAAGCAGCCGTATTGACGGCTTCGGCTCAGAATTTCTGAGGCAGATTGGATTTGCAATAACAAACATCGCGCCATTGAAATTAAAGTGTGATTTAATCTTTCGGCGATGCCATTCTGGGCTGGCTTATAAGGAGTGCTCATTTCGTGTTTTATTCCCGCGTCGTTAAGAAAGTTATTAAAGTCTTTCCCTAAATATTCTAGCCCGTTATCGGTTGGCAGAATTCTGATTTTAGAGTTAAGTTTATTTTCAAAAGATGATTTAAAATTTATGAAAGCTTTTTTAACCTTATCCTTAGATTTTAGAAAATAAACACGAACATATCGAGATTTATCATTGATAAATGTTGCGAAATAAAATAATCTACCTATTGATTCGATTCTCATGGGACCATACAAATCAGAATGAATTAGATTTAACAATTCAGAACTTCTATATTTATATTCCTTGGTAAGGGGGTTGTGATTTGTTTACCTTGAATACATACCTTACAAGTAGAAAGAGAGCCATTTTAAGAAAAAAAAAAGACCTTTAACCATGTTATTTAATTGAATTTTTTTAGACCATTTTCATTTTAAATGGCCAAGTCTTGTATGTCACTGATCTAGTATTTCTTTAGCAATTGATACAGATTCAAATATTGGCATGACAAAATAAAGATCATTTTCGCGTTTAGCTAAAATTACTGTTTCGTTGTTAGAATTAATTATTTGGGCACATTTTTCTTTGAAAATTACTGAAAGATTATTTGCAGTTGCTTCAAACACTGAAATTAAATTATTTTTCAAATCAGGTACACTAAATATTTTAGTTTGATATTTTCGGTTTTAGAACCTATACGAACTTTAAATTTAATCTTTGCCTTTTATACACTGTGGCTAAATCATGTTACAACACACATTAAAAATTGCTGGTTTTAATTCAGTTAAAGCCAAGCCACTTTGCCTGATATAATTCATAACTGAGAATTTCTTCCATACATCAGATGTTGTTTCATCACTCACTTTGTCAAAAACGTGTTGTAAAATTCGTTTTACGAAGTACACACTCCATTTCGAAATCATTATCTGATTTAACCCTTTTTTTCCGATGAAGGAGATAGAAGGCGAAAAAATTATTTTTAATGCGTTGTCTTCTCACGTTTATAAAACAGACCTTTGATACTGTATGTCGATTCATTTCCATTCCTTTTTTTCAGGTTTAGAGAAGAAACTCGGTGTAAGAAGAAGAAATGCAGTTCTACAACAGCTTTTCAGGAAGTTAATAAATGAAATAACTAAGCATTGTATTATAACGACTATCGGAAAAAAAAGATGTTGCGGCGGCCAAAACTTTTTTTAAGATGTAAAAGAAGCTCCCAACAACTCTGAAGGTAACATCTAAGTTTAGGATTCTTTAATATAATAAAAACATTAAGACATCGAATTGCGCCAACTAACATTGACCAGCTTATTCAAAGAGTTTATGCTTCACTCAATCCGTTAAATAATTATCGAACCATTAAACATTGCTCTTTTGTCTTTTCAGAAGGTCATAGAATATACTATGTATGTTAGGACGGAAATAATTATAAATTGCTATACAGGAAAAAGGCAGTGCTTCGATTGCAAAAGAAGCTTCTGGAATTTGTTAGTTATGTCAAAGAAACAGATGCCACCCATGAATCAATAAATGATTTTAAAAATTAAATAGTATGTAATAAGTTACAGTCAAAGTACAATATCCTTTTAACATTGACAATAACTTCGTCTTTTGGCTAATGAGATAAATAATGCAGAATAGTTACACTTACCGGTAAATATTAATAATTACCAATGAAGTTTGTTAATAGTGTACGAAGTGTGGTTAATAGATTGAATGTACTAACTGTGTACGAAGTAAAATTAGTAGATTAAATTTTTGTGTGATTAATAGATTTAAACCCTGAGCTGTAATATACTTTTAATATCATGCCATGTGAAGTGCATGAAATTACAGATCTTTTAGAAATGAAATTTGGTCAATGTAAAATAAAATGTTTTAAATTAATCATTTCTGTTTTTGAAGGATATATTCATTGTTTATTACATCAAACAAATGACGTTACTCATATAAAACTTAAAGCGATAAAAATTTTCAAATATATTATATTTCAAATACAGTATTATCACATTTCTAACAAACATGCGACATGCGACATGCGACGGGGGACGTGGGCACCACCCCTTTACCGTCGGTTAATTGGTGTAGCGCCACGTCCACCAATATCTAGAGTTGAACCTTGAGTCTTTCAAAAGAGCAATTACATGGCCATACAAGGGCTGTTAATATTTAGTATTACATTCTTGTTTGCTGGTTAACATATTCTATGGATAACGTGATTTACAGAGTTACATACTGACTTTGTCTCTCATTTCCGGCATACAATGCTTATGCATTACCTGAATTACATTAATCTTACATTGCGTTGGATTACTTTTGTGTACAGTTACAGTTTTTAGCTGTACATTTCAATAAATATACCTACATTACTTGTAGATTGCATATAAATACAGTTTGCATGTACAGTTACATATGCCAATATTACATGTGCCTTGCGTTACATTATTTTTATATACATACATAGTCAGGCACGCCTGCTTCACATATTACTTAATTTTACCTACACTGCTTAACCTTAGGTTACATATACTTGCAGTTGCATATAGATACATGCAGATACATTCTGATTAATTTTTTAGATACAAATATTTACAAACATAATAGTCTTACAGGTTACTTAACTTACATGTTATTTGGGTACTTATTGCATAATTTTCCAGTACATGAAATAGACATTCCAATACATACATTGCTTTGCGTTAGACATCCTATATCCCTTATTCATAATACAAAACATATATGTTACCCATGCATTTTTATTAGACATTTCTGCATTTATATTGCATTACTTTAAATTGCATAACTTACTTATACATAGCTTACTGATACACAAAAATATTTACATATATTACACTCCCTTACATTACTTTGCTTACAGATATATGCACTTTCATACATTCGTTATGCCTACATTATATATCGGTTCATTATATATGGTCTTACGGTATAATTTGCCGAAATTTATTTACACAGTACATGCACATTGTTAAATGCAACTGACTTTACAGGTATGAATACAGGCAGTCTTTATACTGTGAGTTTCTAGTCTACATTACAGTTTCTTACAATTCACTTGAATGACAGTTTTCCTACATAGCAATACATGTCCTTTTTAAAATGCTTAAGTTGTTTTTACATGCTGGGTTGTTCTATGGCTGACACAAGTCTGTATCTAAGTCGGACAGTCTGTCCATCAACTGTACCAGCTTTTTAATAAAGTGCCGCTGTTTTATCATATATTTACAGAACGGCTGGCGATTTGTTTCAGGTAGATTGATATGCAGTCCTTCTGTTAATGGGCATGACGTTAGATAGTGCTCTGGTGAGCCTGAGTCGCCGCATGCACATTGACTTGTGTGACTTATGCCACGCTTGAAGAAATATTCCGGGTAGGGCCCATGCCCGGAAATGAACCTTACCAACTGTGCGTTCGCTACATTTCGGCTAGTGTCCACATAGCCGATGAAGTAGTGGGTCCTTCTCCCTGTGGTGCTTTGGTATGCGGCCATGGGATGATAATTGGTGCATCAGGCGGGTCAGTTGTTGCCTCTTTGGCGAGTTGGTCGGCAAGTTCATTGCCATAGTGGCCAACATGAGCCTTTATCCACCCTAATTTTGTGCGGTACTGGGGGTTACTTCTAAGATCTCTCTGGATTCCCTGTATAATCTCCAAGGGATGATCTGCATTCCAAATGGCATATAACGATGATAAGCTGTCCGTTTTAATGGTGACATGGCTATGCTGGTGCGAGTGCAGATAGCGAATCGCTTGTGCAATTGCCACTGCTTCGTTTTGTTGTTATGTTGTCTTAACTGTCCCTTCCATTTCTCGATTGCGTTGTCTTGTTTCGTGGCGACATAGGCGCATCCCACTCTTTCGTCCAATCTAGATCCGTCTGTATAGATGGTCATTTACCTTGAGTGATGAGTTGCAGTGGGATTAATTGAGATAAGTATCCCTTTGCCTTTCTCTGCCGGGTGGACGTCAAGAGGGCAACGTTGCAGATACTTGCTTGTATAAGGGCGAGTCAAATGAAAGTGAGCCAATGCGAATATATGACAAACATAGTACTTTATTTAAAGGTAGTCTCCATGAACATTGAGACATTTATCCCATTGACAAATGAGCCACGTGATCCCCGTCTCATAAAACTCCTTGGGCTGTCGATTCAAAAAGTTTGTAACCGTCTCCTTCACGGCGTCGTCCGACACGAATCTGGTACTCTTGAGATGTTTTTTCAGTTTCCCGAAAATGTGAAAGTCGCATGGCGACAAATCTGGGCTGTATGGAGGATGTTGCAGCGTGTCCCACTTGAACTTTGCCAGTTGTGTCTTAACCACATCAGCGACGTGGGGACGAGCATTGTCGTGTAGCAAGATCACACCATTCGTCAATCTTCCAGGTCGTTTGTTCTTGATTGCGACACGCAGCCGATCCAGCGTTGCACAATATCGCGAACTATTGATAGTCTCTCCACGTTTAGAAAATTCAATCAGTAATGGCCCCTGACGATCGAAAAAAAAAGTCAATAGCACCTTTCCCGAGGAAATGACAGCCTTTGCTTTCTTCGGGGGTGGTGAATTCAAATGTTTCCACTGTAAGCTTTGCCGGCGTGTTTCAGGTTCGTAGTGGTGGCACCATGATTCGTCTCCGGTCACAATTGCAGACAAGAAGTCGTCACCCTCATTGTGATACCGGATGAGATGAGTCAAAGCAGCGCCGAACCTCTCCGTCTTCTGGCGGTCGTTCAAAATCTTGGGCATCCATTGAGCACACAAAAGCCGATAACCGAGATGATCATGAATTATGGTGTGAACCGAACCTTGACTGATGTTCACACGCTCTGCCAGTTCATCGATGCTTATCCTCCGTTCTTGTCTAATCAGCTCATCAACCTGTGCAATTGTGTCGGGGGTGATTGCAAGGTGGCTTTGGCCCGGTCTTGGATCGTCTTTGCAACTTTCACGTCCTTCTCTGAACCGTTTGCTCCAACGCTTCACAGTGGCCAATGCGACGCAATGTTCACCGTACACAGCAGTCATACGGCGACTAATTTCATGTTGGGAAACACCTTCAGCTGTCAAAAACCTGACCACACCACGCTGTTCCTCTTTTGGAGCGTCCATTATGTCACGCTACCGTCTTCAACCCAGTGTAAGAGCGCCTTAAAGAACTTTAACCTCACACTTTCGCGCCACTTTCGTAAATGAAGGCTGTCTCTGTGCTACGCGCATGCGCCGCAGATGATGGACCGAACCATTCTTGCTGAGGAGGGGTTGGCTCACTTTCATTTGACTCGCCCTTATAAAATTGCAAGACTCAGATCTCTGAGCACCTAAATTAGAATTCTTACGAACACATTCTCTTACACTTATCATAATACCTCTAACTTTAGTCATTGAAATAAGAGCTTTAATCCAGACAGTAACATTATTTCGTGAGTAGAGTTCTTTAAAATGCAATGTTTAGTACCTAGTATATAAAAATTACATTTTAGAAATTTTCACTGTTATAATAGCCCGGCTATCAGGACCTATCAGTCTTTGGTGTTCTTATTCAAACAGTTTCTCCTACAACAGCATCTAGAAGTTTTAACTTATAAAGCCTTAACAAGTTCTTTCTGAAGTGGGTAACATCTTTTCGATGTCTTAGTTTATTCTTTCAACTGAACCTTGTGATTGATTATGTCTTGGTTTCCATAAACAATTCTGAGTTCCTTCTACAAACCTCTTCAAGAATTCTACTAGCAAATTCTCGGCCATTGTCACTTTGAGAGATGCACAGCGTTCCAAATATTGTGAACGTAATAATATATTAAGAAAATAAATATCTAGGACAATGTCTATGACAATAGCCCCCACAGAAAATTATGACTGTGTGCTAATAAAGCATTTTGCATCATAATCGAAAGGCTAAATCTCTCAGGAAATGTCCAGTTCGGAATGTATTTGAGTAAATTCCCGCACAGACACAAATATGTTTTTCTTGAAAGGTTCTCTTTGAAGAAAGCAACACATTTTATAGGCATATAATTTTCCTTTTCACAAGTAATTATCTAAGCAAGTATTAAAAGACTCTTTCACATTTTAAACTTGCGATATGTTAATAATAGGAATTTCTTGCAACCCAGTTATAGATCCAAATCTATCTATAGGAAATGTCATAGCAGAAGAAGATATTAATTCCTACAGCAATGATTTCCAGAGCAAGCCTAATAGAATCATAGATACAGTGTTCTCAGCCTACGAGTACTAAAAAAATCTTAAATATTGTGTACTTACTAATAGAATCTTAGATATACACTCATGTCCATAAAATAAGGATAATTCGCAGTCACGCGGAAATGGAACTCTAAAATAAATATATCACCTGTAAAATCACTACACACATCTTCAAGAATCATATGCAAATTTCAGGAATTAACCAGATGACACCGATGATACGTCACAATGACGAGAGTGTAAGAGAGTGATATATAAGGAATACAGGCAAAGAAGTAAAATTGTTCGCAGGTGCTTTATAAGCATTTCAGCGCAATAACCGAATAGTTATGACACAAAGGACGCATTTGGATAATTTTTTACGTGGTAGAATTATCGGCCGTCTGGAATGTGGGCGTACCCAAGTATCAGACTAACTTGGAATTGCCCAGAGTGTCATCTCCAGGCTTTGGCAACGATTCCAAGATGATGGTAATGTGAGTAGACGTTACAGCACAGGTCGCCCCACAGTTACAACGCCGAATGAGGACCGGTATTTGGCAGTAACTGCCAAACGAAACAGGCGGAGTACAGCCTCAGACCTGTCTCGTCAGCTCTCTTCAGCCACTGATACGACAATTTCAAGGCAGACCGTGTACAGACGCTTAGTGCAGATTGGTCTATATGGTCGTAGACCTGTCAGATGCGTTCCACTTACTGCAACGCACTGTCGCCTGCGGTTAGCCTGGAGTAGAGAGCATGCATTGTGGACACGGCAACAGTGGGCTTGTGTGATGTTTTCCGACGAGTCCAGGTTTAGCTTGCAGTCTGATTCTCTCCGGACTTTCATATGGAGAGCTCCAGGTACCCGTTACCAACAAGAAAACATCATTGAACGACACCTTTACGGTGGTGCAGGTGGGCTCGTTTGGGTTGGAATTATTCTGGGTTCCAGAACTGACCGCATGTTCAAATTGGAACCATGACAAGCCAAATCTATCGGGACGTCATTCTAGAACAACATGTACGTTTGTTTCGAGGCGCCATGGGCGCACAATTTGTGTTTATGGATGACAACGCCCGTCCTCACCGTGCAAACATCGTAAGCGAATGCCTTTAATCGGAAAATGTCACCTGTATGGACTGGCCAGCATTCTCACCGGACTTGAATCGAGTACAGCACGTGTGGGACATGCTTAGCCGACGAGTTGCAGCCCGTCAACCTCCTCCTACATGTCTACTGGAACTTCGGAGAGCATTGCTTTTTGAGTGGTGTAATATCCCCCATGATCAGATCGATAATTTGATACTCAGCATGCCTAGGCGTTGTACGGACTGTATTGCATCGTCTGGGAGACATACAATGTATTAACAATCATACCAACCATGTAATATTGGTTTTTTGTAAATAGGTTTTCTTTGTAATTTGCTCCAGGGAGAAAACATCGCTATTTTTTTTAATAATATCAAACATATAGCATCCTTTTTTGCTCTTTACCTTTTGTTTAATAAATAAGCTTTACAAATAAGTCAAATTTGTTTTGCTTCTAACTCTTCCTTTGCCTGATTTTGCATTATCCTTAATTTATGGACATGAGTGTAGTGTGGTTAACCTATTTTTATTTGCCAATATTTAGTATTTCTGCTTTTAATAAATATACTTACTTGATACTTAAGACTGCCCGGCGCAAATTCTTTTATTTTTTCCGTGTTTCTAACCTAAGCATGATTTTAAACAAATTCTGTACATTAATTTTTAAGCTTGCTGATACTTAGCCAGTTAAATACCTTATCTACTATTCGAAACTTACTCCATGTTGATAATTTAAATCTTATTAAGAACAGATTGATGGAATTATAATATATTTAAATTATTATTAATAAACCCTTTTAAATTAACTGAATTTGGTAATTATTTCGTCTTACTTAAAATAAATTAAAATTTATACCTGTTTTATTTTTTTAACTTGATGTTAAAAGGAAATGTTTTAGTCTATTGCAAAAAGGCAGTTAAAAGTTTTTATTTACTAATACATACATTTTTAAGTAATGCAGGTAAAATAATGCCCTATTATTGTAACTTTTTAGTACTATTTGAAAAAAACTTTGTAAAGAATTATCATAGTTTCCCATGCTTGGTCTATGGTGTAATTTGTACCACGTCCATTTATCAATTGGAAGTTCGCGGTTCGGATTCCAGCAAGAACATATTTAACTTTTCAGGAATTTTGCTTTCCAAAAACTTATTGCTGTACAGTTTCTCTCTTATTTAAAGAGCGGCTGCGAAAAGGCATGAAACCCAGTTTGTCAAAATTCAAGGGGTTACAAATTATCGTACAGCACATTTTAATTTAGGCACCAAATTAGAGATATAAAATTTTTTAAGCTGAGAAGCTTAAAAAAATGAATTACGCTTTCACTGAGATTTTTCGAGTGCTAGCTGAACGTACTTTCACTTATGCCACAAGACCGCGCATATGGAAATGCGGTAATTGAAAATAAATTCTGGTCTTTGAAAATAAATTGAGATAAGATAATTACGAAGAAAACCTTATTGTAATAAAATAAGAATGTAAATTTCTGATACAATACAGGCATTAAATGAAATTTCAAACTAAAATCGTTGACCTAGCTTTGCATTAAAGAATTAGCATACGCCATTATTTTAGATCATTAAAATTAACCAAAAAATTTCTATTTGTATTGGAATAAATCTTTTCTTGTTGCGCATAATTTACCATAATATTTATTAAAAACAGATGAGAATCCCTTACGAACACATTATCGGATAGCTGTTAGTCGAAACATTTCTCATTTCATGTTACTAATAGTCTATTCTACGAATAATTTAGCTTCTTTTTCAGTTAAAAGTTTTACGAGTATAATGTCTTTTTTGTCTTTTATTGATTGATGCCTGGGTCATGAATTACAGGTTGCGGTAGAGATTTAGAAGAATTTAAAGTAGCGCTATTTATTAGAGGACTTTTAATATGCATGCATTAATTTTTTTAAACTGCATTACAAGTACTCTTATGATAAAAGTTGTGTTTACAGTGAATTGATACAACAGAAAAGCACATTTTGATTTGTTTTAGAAATTTATTATTTCAAGAATTTGTATAGTTCTGATAATTTTGCTTTAGAAATTTTTCCAGACATACTGCAAAAAATGTAACTAGAATATATCCAAAATATGCTTAATTTCGGTCAAAATAAATATATATTTATGAAAACCTATGATATAAGAATTTTTTCCATAAAATAACTTCAAAATATTGCATTTTCTTTTTATTCAGGCAAAATAAATGATAAATTACATCATCAAAATTCCAAGGTAAGAAATTTTAATAACTTGAATTTATCGTACAGCACATTATCGAATGTGAACTTGGAGAATAAAGATAAGATCAAAGTTATGCATCAGTGAGTAAGATGAGAAAATAATCAGAAATCAGGAAACACTTGCAAAATACATACTTGACAGTACGTCTAAACTGTCTCCTTCTTGAATTTAGCTTCTACTTTTATATAACTCTGCCTTCAAAGAAGATTCGCATCAGACAAAAGCAAAATAAACATACGTAACACAAAATAGTAAGAAAACTATTTTGCACACAACTTTGTGATTTATTTAATTCTAATTTTGGTTTTAAAAGTTTAGCGTAATCAAATTGTTATGCGATTTGCAGTTTGTTCCAAAATATATTTACTATATGCTGTCTAATATATTCCAGGTCATTTTTATCATAGTATAAGGTATTTATCCCGCTTTCTCAGCATGCCTTCGAGGTGTAGTAGTCAGCACGTTCGACGTGAATTCGAGAGGTCAGTGGTTTGAGTCCCGGCAGGGCATTGCTCATTTTTAATCTTTCCTGCTTTCAAAAAATCCTAATGTCTCTACAATAGGATGTTTATAAGGTAAACGTTCTGCATACGCTAGCTATGGAACATTTCTTAGTATCAACGTTTTCATCCAATTGGTATTGTTAGCAATATATATATAGATTTAGATTAGGGCCTCTAATATTACATCTTGAAAATGAAAAGCCGTTCTATGTTGTCATGTAAAGTTCATATTAAATATGCCTAAAATAATTGCAGATTCCACTTTAAAATCAGGAAAAGCTCCAATTTCGATTGAAAACCGTAGTCTAGTTTTAGACAGTTATTTACGGTGAATTAAAAAGCAGAGATTTTGAATTAACGATGAATTAATTTTGAGTAACTCTTACTAAAGAATTGCCTCTGAGAAACTAAAATCAACTGATCATAATCAGACGGATCAATGTCTGCTTTAAGTTTTCGATCGGACATACATTGGCAGAAACTGGGAAAGCAAAAGCAGAACTGTGTTTTTAAAGCCAGAATTTGTCACAGAAATTTGGTAAAATATCAGGCCTCATAATTAATATTTCATATGTCGTGACCAAATTTCAGAATTAAAAAAGACGTAAAGCATCTACTGCATTTATGAATGAAAAGAAAAACCGTTTATTCCATTTAACGGCTGATATGAAGGGGCTACTAACCTAAAATCTATAACTAGAACACAGAGACGCGTATTTTTTTCCCTAATGACTTGATTTTTAAATATATTTTTTTCTTTTTTTGTGACCTGTAGTGAAGCAGGAGAGCTGTTGAGCTGTTTTGCTAAATTTCTCAATAAATGAGGTAACAGGTACCCTCAGTTTATGAACATTGTCATAAACTTAAATAGCGAAAGGAAATCGTATGTTATCGACTGCGGGCAAATGAAGCATTGCATTCAAACATGTATGTAAATATATAATTGTATAAATATTATTTGCAAATTTTATTAAAACCCATCAGTTAATTAACACCTGTGCTTTATTAAAGAATTAATTGAAAAGCAAGACATTAAATTTAATTAAATATTTCGAAGTTTTTAAGTCAATGACTTGCATAATAAATTAGAATTTTGCTAGGTTGAAAATTTTAGAGATTTCGTAGAAAGAGCTCGTTAATTACAACGGCGAAAAGTGTTCTAAGTATCAGATTTATTAATCACGCAATTATAGACATTAATATAATCCTTTTGTAACAGAAGGCTTGTTTTTTACGGTCTATGGGAGAAAGGTACACAATTTCGGTTTCTCACCAAAATGGTCTACAGACTAGCACAGGAAATCAGTAAGGTCTTATTGTATGGATCTTCCTCTCATTATTTCTCTTTTGAACGCAATCAGTTAATTTATGATATAATATCTATTACGCCATGCATGCGAAACGAAAACCAGAACTATCTACTTTTTACGAAGAAAATAAAAAAAAAATATTTCCTTAGCCCATAATGGAAAGGTTACGAGAAACAGCTATTCAGGAAACTTTAGATAATTCTCCTTTAGAGTTTCAAAAGAAAAAAAAAATGCTATACATTAATGTAAACGTAATCCTAAAGTAGATTGTTTTAGAATTTTGCATGAAAGCCAGAATAAAAAATTGCATGCTAAAACTAGCAATGCCAAATATTTACCTATATTTATATGACAAAAATATTTAATTTTTGACATAGAAGGTGATAAAGAAATAGATGCAATAAGATATAACTTTGGCATATCATTTTTATTAAAATACGTTTCGATAAATACAATAACTTTCACGATATTCGTAGTATTGTACACGGGGTAAGACGCGAAACGGCAGACATGACGCCTGCAGAAGATGTTAGATAAGGAATAATTACGTTATCATTATACTTTATTTCTATTAGTTAACTAAGGGTTTGGTCTGCGAAACTTATTTTTATTATTTAACAAATCTTTAGCATAATGTAAGCACATGCATCGTTAGTGTTATATGAGAATCATATGACAAGGATTAATTTTGAAATGACGCATTCCAGAAAAAAATATTGTTAGCATGTTATTATTTCTAGGATATAAATGGAAGATAACCAGATTCCCAAGCGGATTTAAGAGAATGCTGCGTATTAGATTAGTGCTACACTATATTTGAACTTATAACGTACAGATACACATATACTCATATAAATGTATGTAAGATCGGAAACATGTAAATCAACATCCTAATTTAAATTTCCAATACTGTCTTAACGCTTCATTTTATGTTGTAAAAATAGTCACTCCTTAAACCAAAGATCTCTAAGCTGCGTCATTTCAAAATTAATAACCACCATATGTCACTTACATAGAGCTCCTGGCGCAGATAACTTACATAAGACTTTAAGAACTTCAGTTAATAATACATTTTGGAGCTTGAGAATTATTCCATCCAGATAAAGGAAACTGAAGCTAACTAATTGCAAACCATAATTATTTTCTTTTGTTCAAAGCTTTCATTTTGAACACATTGCATTCGTGTTCTGCTTCTCGGTCTAGCATCATACCTGCTGCCGGCTACTTCTCTTTTTACTGCAACATAAAAAATATAGAAAATTTTAGAACAGGTGTGCTTACTGCACCAGTTTATATGTTTTAGCCTTACAAAATGTTTGTCAACGATAATAGAAACAATATTTAAACCGCAATGACTATGAAGCACCAAATGTCATGGCAGAAGTCAGGAAAAAAGGAGGCTTATACGAAAGACAATACTGTATTAAATTTAAAACATAATATAAGCAAATTTAAATATTATACTCAATTTTCGATTAATGAATAGGCATAAAAAACTGTTAATAATAAATAAAAAATTATTGAGCTGACAAGAATATGAGAGTTTCTCTAGAATACCCAGATTCCTTCACAGCATTAGAATGTCTTTGAATTTTGTAACAGCTATCAAATTCTGGTTGCCTTTTCATAACAGGTTTCGTACTAACAGTTATCATCCTCCTCCTCCTTATTATTATTATTATTATTAGTATTTATTTTTTAAATCATTATATCAAAGATCTATTTGTTTAAATTTAATATAGATACATATATATCTATATATAAAAGACCATTAATTTAAATAATAATTAAGACAAATTATCATTTAAATTAGTAATGGTGCTTTGATGCTTAATTTTAGTTTGGTATATTGCTTCTGCATTCTAAAAAAAGTAATCTCTTTCAGCATTGCGTCAGTTCGAGACTGATCTATGTCCTATGAATCTTACATAACAGTGATGATGTAAATTGAACTAGAACACCCAATAATAATTTTACAGTAGTATTACCTATCCAATCAAAATGCATTGAGAACGAAAACTAACTCATTCCGTATTAAGATTTCATCCTGAACATACCTCACTTCCTTTCTACATTTTGGCCTAGTTGGACAGCTGCTTTCTGCTCTCTCTGGATCTACAATCTGCATTTCTGCGGCATCAGTATTTCTACGTATCTGTGCAATTAGATTTTCTACAGTATTAGTACTTCTAAGTTTGTTTTTACAAATGTGGCAAACTATCTAGCAGAAAGGTAGGAATTAAAGCAACTGAAGCAGAAACTTGACAAAGGAAACTGAGATAAAAGTAGTAAGTTAAAGCAAAAATAAAACAATATTCGTTAAATATTTAACAAATGACTAATTTATCAAGTTACTAATTGAGCAGTCTTTTTAGCTACATTAATAATATTTAATAATTATATATTTTTCACTTTCTGATATCTCTTTGTGATATATATATATATATATGATGATTATATAATTTAGTTCAGTGCAGTAATTTGGTATGATATAAGTGCTTAACTAGGGAAGACATTATTTTGTAGTCGCGAGTGGAATGAGGTTAGAAGATCACTGAAAATATCAATTACGTAGTTGGAGATGCGGAGAACTTTTGAAGAATCACCAAATCACTTGATAATTCAAATATCGCTTTATTTCTTGTTGATTGTCCTATGTCGTGGCACATCACAATGGGGCTAATTGCAACTCATAATTTTAGTGACGAGGCATTACATTTTTAACAGAACCAAGCAAGAGACGCCCTTTAGCTAGCAAGTGTAGACAGAAGAAGAGAAAGGGTAGTTGGATTACAAGGCAATTAATAGTAAAATGTTTCCTTAATATGATTGGATAAAACTTACAGACAATGCAGAAGTTTTAAGATGACATAATACGGAATTAGTTTTCATATATGATGCTGTTTCAAGAAAGTTATTTGTAGAGAGGAAGCACCCAAATTAAAAATGAGCAATTAAGAGGCTTTTTAAATTGTAATTTTGATATTTACATATTTTTATCTTAATATCTAAGAAAAATAAAGAATATGTAAAAGATAAAATTTAAATTAGCAGCCCAAATTAATTTCCTTTCCTGTTCTAAAACTAAAATAGTAATTTCTTGTGCACTGCATCATTTCGAGATTAATCCATGTCATATGACTCATAATTCTGATGATACATAATTCTGATGATTCTGATTCTGATGATAATCATACATAATTCTGATGATGTAAATGGAATTAAAACTCAAACAGTCAAAAATAATTTTACGGCAGTATTAATTATCTAATCAAACTGCATTGATATCTAAAACTCATTCTGAATTAAGATTTCACCCTGAACATAACGCACTAGCACGTTACTCTTCGGCTTAGCTGGACTGCTGTCTGCTGCTTCTTTCTTACTGCAAAGTTATCAATAATGTAAACCTCTTGAAACGGGCATAGTGCCATGTTGTTTGTGACCGCAACATGTTTTCTGAAATAAAATAAGAGATTTTTTATCTGCCTAGGCTGCCAATTTCATATTCATTGTGAATCGGCATTTGAGCATTCTGCGACATCAAAATTCTCGCTCTGTTCATCACGGATTCAACCATCTACGTTCTATGCATAAATACTGCAAAATACCCTTTTTCTATTAGTTATATATATATATATATATATATATATATATATAAACCATATAAATGGGGGATTAAAACAGATTTATCAAGAATATAATTTCAAACCTATTAAGGTAAATATATTGATGATTAACATCTTTTTGTCTATTTATACCGAAAACACTTTGCCTCAGATCGCACTAAGCGAAGGTGATTATGGTAAAGCTAATGAAAATAACTGTTTATACACTTTTCAAATTTTGATGCATTAAGAAATTACAATTCTGATGCATTGCGCTTATATTAGTTTATCAGTTACAAACGGAATATTTCATAGATAAAACTATGAGGAATATGCACTTCACGGAATTAATTAATACAATTATTAAATAAAAATTATATGGACACTGAAAAATATGTCTAAACTTTGAGATATTTGGTCAGAGAAAGACGCATCTATTTCGGCACAACTGTTAAATACAAGAATATGAGACAATGTGAGAAGGTAGATATTTACTCTAAAGTAAGAGAAAACATTCAAGAAATCCTCACTAAAGAAAACTCATAAATGTGAGTTCTTCAGAGAACTGCAATAACATAAAATTGAAAGAATAAACACGAGAAAAAAAATGCTGCTCCCTAGAGTGAATCTTAAAGGAAATATAAAAACGTGAACTAAATTGCGGAAGGAGTATAAGAGATAAAAAATATATGCTGGAAAAAATGATAAATATCTGAAAAGTGGCATGCTGAGTGGTAAATATGTGTCGTACATTTTAGAAGTCTTCCAAAATTCAGAATAATTTCGAGCCAGTTATATTGTGAAAGAGTAGGCTACTGTGTAAAACACAGTCGCAATCCAGATGTTAACAAAGTAAGGCATGTTCTCAAAGCCATTAATTAAAGACAATTATTCTTACTTACCTGTTGTCAAGAATCGATTACGTTTTAAAGATATTTAAATTGGAGAAAATACGCTCTTGAAAAAGATCCACAGATTTACCCTATCTTAAGAATATTTATATATTCCTGCGTACCTGCGTCACGAAGGCATTAGATTAATATGATCCGAAACAATGCTTTATAATGTTTCGTAGGTTAAGATTAATTAAACGTGGTATTTATCACATCTGTTACGTATGTTTCTATATCAAAAGAAATTTTTTTTTAAATTGCAAAGATTACCACTTGCTCTAATAAGTCGGTGGTTGTACATACAGGGTTTAAAGGTCTGAAGTAATATAAACGTAATAAACATAAGAGTAATATAAACGAATGCATAATGTTTTTTTTAATATCTTAGACTATTCATATAGTATTGATTTCAGTATTATATGTTTTAATTAAAATTTCACATCCCAAACTGCATAACATAAATTTTTATTATATTTATGGGTGACAGTTAATTAATGACTCCATTTACATTGCAAGTTTTTGGTACTAATTTTTTTGTTCCTTTTTAGATTAAGAAAATGGCCAACATTTTCAAATTCGCCACTAAATTTTGAACAGGAGAGAGATTTGAACATGTGTACAGGAGAGAGAGAGCAGCAATAGTGGAACTTCATTTCGCTAACAAATACTCAGTCATCGTTGCCCAAAGAAGATTTCGCGCTAGGTTTTGTGAATGTGCATCTCCTTTTCGGAAATTAATTCTAAGTTATATTGAATTCCATAGAAACAGAGGCAATGTAATGGATGCTAAACGTACGTGTTAGGCGTAAATCTGTACGCAGTGAAGAAACCATTGACATGATGACATAAAGAATGTAGAGATATTAGATTATTTCAAAACAGGAGAGATGAAAAATGAACAATGCCCTCGCCGGGACTCGAACCACGGTCCTCTCGAATACGCGTCGAGCGTGCTGACCACGACGATATGAAAGCATGCTAAGAAGGTAGGAGAATTGCCTTATAAGAGGACCAAAGAAATCCGAAAGAAGGTTATCACAAGGGCTTGTTGTGAACAGGGAAACAGCGCACAACATCTTGAGAAAAGATCTTAGTTTGTTTCCTTATAAACTTCAGGTACCCCATAACTTCAAATCTGCTGATTTTCATTTGTTGTTTGGCATTATGCAGACTTGTGATTGTATTGAACCTATCCAATCAGAATTCTAGAGAGGCGCTCATAATGACTGATGAAGTACACTTTAATTAACCCGGTTACTTGAATAAAGAGAATGCGAGAATATGAACTGGATGTAAATCCATGTGACCCATGTGAGATCATGAAATCCCATTACATAGTGCAAAAGTTATTGTTTGGTGTTCAATATCATCAATATCAATATCGGATAGCATATCTATTTGAGAACGAAAGTGGTTTTACTGTAAGTGTTAATGGCGATGTTACAGTAAAATGATTAGAAATTTTTTATGCCTGAGTTAAAGGGGCGAATCCCCGTTGTTAGGGACATATTCTTTCAGCAAGATACTGCAGCAGTCCACACAGGTCGTGAAATAAGGCAAGGCCAACTAGCGGCCGAGCGGTAAATTCGCTGAACATTGGTATTTCGGTCCAAGGTTCGAATCGCGCGAACGGGTTACTGCATGGGCGTTCATGATTTTTTCCATGTGTAACGTGTATACGAGCCAGTTTCCCTCCGAAATTCCTCCACGAAGGCATCCCTTCTCTTAGATAGCCCTCAATGCTTTGTCATAATCAAAGATACACACACACACACACTTGAAACAAGGCAATTACTGCAACAGACATTTCCCAATCATGCTATTTCTCGTTTTGGTGACATCGAATGGCTTCCTCGGTTCCCAGACATAACTGCTCCCGATTTTTTTAAAAGTCTATTTAAAGTTATTTAATTTAAGCTATTTAAAGTCTGTGTCAATAAATTAAACAACGTATAGGACCCGAAAGCTTCCAAAAGAATTGAAACTCACTTGATATCAAATGAAACAATTGCAAAACTTATGGACGACATTTTCGTTCGATTCGAGGAAGGATTTCTATGGTCTGTAATTTTCAAAACACAGACAGTGTTTGTTATTATCGCGTATTTTTATGTATCATACTACTTACTACTTCAATTCTGTAGTTGAAATTTTCACACGACTTAAATAACACTAAATATAAATGCGGTTGTTAATTAATTGTCAGCTTGTACTTTGGGACTATAATTTGCTATAGTTCAAAACACATACTTTAGCATACGCCTTACAAAAAGTCCGTGGTTCGATTCCCGGGGAAGACGTTGCTCATTTTTCATCTCTCTGGCTTTTCTATAAAACCTAATGTCTCTACGGTGGCGCCCGAACTAAAAGGGTGTTGCACGATGATTCTCCACACCCAGAATTTGGCGATTGGGTCTTCTAAAAAGCCCCAGTCGCCCTTTAAAAAGGGGGAAGTATGTAAGGTATTTCGTGGTGTAATGTTCAGCACACTGAGCCGGTATTTCAGAGGTCCGTGGTTCGATTCCCGGAGAAGGCGGTTGCTAATTTTTCATCTTACCTGCTTCCAATTAACCTAATGTTTCTACAACCTATTAAAGAATTTTAGTTCAGAATACTTAGAATTCATTCTGTATCACTCTTGGTTTGTCTAATATTTCTAATAAATAGATGTTATTAAACATTTCCTCGAAGAATAACCCTCCCGTGACTTTCCCGCAAGCTTAAGGATTAAGCAAACGTTTTTACTTTCCTTTTAGACCACACAAAGCTGCATGAAAGTAGGAAATATACAACAAATACTTTCAAGACCATAAAACTCTCTCTTCAGTAATTTCATTGAAAGGTACTGTTACAAATAAAACAAGCAATGCTATCCTTTCTGCGTCTGTGAATGGACAAAGATTTTTAAAAGTTCGTTCTTGATAAAAACCTTTCGCTAAATGAAAGCTTTTCATTTACAGAACCTTAAGATAAACAACGCTTGTTTCTTCTTTTTTTATGTTACTGTTGTTGGGAAAAATAAAAACATGTCATGAATGGTCAAATCTGTATAGTTCATTTTTTGTTGAAGAAATATCAGTAAATCATATTTAAGATAGAATACTATGTTTTCGCACAAAGCATCAGTTCTTTAAATTAGAACGCATTATATATAATGCTCAGACAACAATGTGAAAAGGCATGTGCCAAATACTTCCTAAGATATAATTTGAAATCATGCCAAACTTTAGTATTGTGTCCGAAATCTTTCCATTTCGAGCTGCATTGAAAACTTTATGTGTAAAGAAAAATTCAGAACAGCTACATAATAAGCATGTTACATAATAAGCCAGATGTTGCAAGCAATCAACATGAGCAACAGCGTGTCGGTCTATTTTGCGAATTTTTTCCTCCTCGGATATGATGATAATAGCAGGTCATTTTTTTCTCATCAGATATGATGAAAATTAGCAGGCCATATTTCGTACCAGACAGCATGGCTGCTGAGAATGTTATGGGCGAATGAGACACATTTATCATCAACTGCAAAACTAAACTCCAAGAACTGCGTTCACTAGGCTGAGGAAAATCATCTGGATCGGACATCAGCGCCTTTACGTGAAGCTAAAGTGACTGCGTGATACAGTATTATTATAAGACATTCATTCTCGACGCGTACTTCTTAGGAGAGTTCACTTTCACTGCTTAAAAAGAGCTCCATCATAAGTTCTCGGCATAGAACAATTAGGAAGAATTACATTATTCCAAAACTGCAGCTGTGAAAAATGTCATTAATGTCATTATATGTATGCAAGATTGTGCTTCTCCACACCTCGCTACATGTGTTCGGCAAGTGCTGCAACAGCGCTTTGGAGATAGAGTTATCTCCAGTAACGTTGCAGTTTCGCGGCCACCCCTCTCCGATGGAATTTTGGTTCTTGGGATATTTGAAATCTAAAGTATGCACATCAGATCCACGAAATTTATCAGAATTTAAAAAAGTTATACAAATTCCTCCTGAGATGTTATGTTCGTCATTGTTGTCAACAACTTTTCGCATACATAGCGTTATTGCCTGCGAAGATGGACTCCTTGGAAACTTGCAATTTTAATAAGTTTGTTCCCTCGCTTTCCTTTCTTGTGTTATCATTGCTCCTTTACAATGCTGTTCTTTGTCAATGTTTCCTTCCGGCAACATTTGTCATACCATTATTGTTCCAAAGCCATTTATTGTTTTTAAATGTGCTGATCAGTTTGTGCATGAAAAAGGTGGATGTTGCCATTCGAAAATTTCGAAATGTTTTTCATCCTAACCGTAAACAAGAGAGCCCTGTTGTTTTAAATAATCACAATTTCTGGCACATACCTTCAAATAACAATACCTGAAATTTCGATTAATATAAAGGATAGGCCGCTAGGGTTCCATACACCGTAGAAATTTTTTATGACCACCCTGTCTATCAGTTTTTATTCCACTTACTTTAGAAAGGTGCCATGCGTATCCGGTTATAATTTTTACCTGATAATTCGTCTGATCAATTGCACAATTAATTATAATCCTGAGCCTCAGAAAACGTTTAATGCAAAAGCTGAAATTACTACAAAATATATATTTTTTTTTAAATTTCAGGCGAAGTTAAGTTATCTTACTAATATTACCATTTCAGGAAGTTTAGTACTATAATTATTTTTGTTTTTAGATGAAAATAAAATTAAGTAATTCAAATGTGCCATTAATTTGTTTCTTCTAGCTGCTTTGCCATTTACCATCTGAACTACTTAGAACCGGCACATAGTTCCAGTTCTGTTTATTGAAACCAGTTTTCTACTTCTTGATTCTTCTTTAGACATTGTAGACAATTCGGATGAACTGTGGACAAGCACAAGAGTAAAATTATATCATTAAAATTAGTATTTGCCTAATCAACGTTTTCTCTATTTCGAGATCAATTAGCTTTGGCGAAACATGATTTTAAAAGCAAACTCGTCATTAATAATCAGGCTTTTGTAAAGCATTTTCACTGACTAACTGGTTTGTCCCTGATTTACTTAGATAGGCCTTTTTTTACTCTTTTCTTTCTACGTGAGGTGTGACTTTTTGTAAGTAAACTGTCTAGACTAAAGTACTTTTAGAAAGCCCTGTTATGTCTCCTAGGTTCCCATTTTAAGAATGCGCTACTGTAGATGGTCTAAATATGGTATTTCTTTATATCTCGCATAACCCTTAATTATTAAGTTAGGTGTAACCTAGGTCAGGGGATTTTATCGTCTTAGTGAAGTAATTTAATTTCAGAGTAACACAAATATTAAATAAGAGCCGAAACTTATTAATGCCCAATATGATCATAAATTTCGGAATTAAAATTCAGTCGTTTATTATAACTAAGTTCAGTATAAACAAAACGCGTACCTAATCAAGTTCGAACTTAATCGTGCTACCATAAAAGCCCAATGGTTCAACTTCACCTCTCACTTTCCAACGATTCAACTACCGAAACCTGCAGCTTAAGATTTCTAGACGATGATTAGTTCTGGCCATAGGAGCTACCTAAATTAATTTATAGCAGACACACTGTGCTCTAAGAAATCATAACTTTATCGTTTTTCTTGTTTTATTGAATATTAATTTGCGTATTTCCGAGATGAATGAATGTTACTTTAAAGATGTAGTCTTGATAAAAAATGAAATAAATTGATGATTTAAAGATTAATAAGAAATAACTCTTTCAATGTTTAATTTTAAATCATATACGTGTCCATCTTTTTATTTATTTATTTATGTTTTTGTAAATGCGGATCATAACATATACTTTCAAATACAAAATGTTTTAAATTACGCAAATATTCCCGTTTTTGTATTTGACCCCCATGAGACAAAAGTTAATCAGTGTATTAATTTCAAAATTTGGAATTTCTATCTTCTTTTTCGTCTGCCCTTGAGAGGTCAATTAAAATATATATCTGAATAATTTGAAGCTGATTTTTTTCCCTTTTAATATCATTCTGTTACATGTTTTGTGGATTATCAGAGAGTAACATTTTTTTTTAAAATTATGTTACACTTGGTATGCTAAAACCATTTTCATACAGGCAATTTATAAGTTTTCAGAGGTTAATCATACATTAATAATATTCATATGCGGTGTAATTATATTAATGTAACAGTCATGTAAAAATCATTAGCATAATTTTTTTTTACTTTTAATTGATGCTAAAATGTGCTATGATATGGTTATATCAGTTTGTGGGTAATCCCTGAGCATCATCTCAATCTTTAAAATTAAATATCTCAGTTAATTGTTTATCGTATGGGTGTCAAATGTTTTGTTTTCTGATTGTGTATAAAGTTTTGCTAACTATAACTATAAACTCTGGAAAGTCGTATAAAATATTAGATCTCTAACTTTTATAAAACTGACATATATGTTTTATAGTTTTATATATATCTTGTAGCTTTATTTTGAATATTAAATCAATAGGTCTAATGTCAGAGCTCAGGAAAAATATGATATTTGTTCTTTAAACAGAAGACTAATGATTATTGCACATTTTCTAAACCCAAGTTTTTTAAAGTACTTCAATTTTGTATTATACCGAAAGGTCATTAATAAATCATCGGCTTTCTGCTCGAGTAAAAAAGCGTAACTCTTAAAGGTATGGAAAACATTTATCTTAAAGCATAATACTTCATAAAAAATAATGAGATTTATAATGATGAATTGTAATGCTATGTTATAACGAGAAACATAGACCTACAAATGGTGAGATCCTTAATAAATAAAAGAAATTAAGAGAAGTACATGCTTTTTTTAATTTCAGATGAAAGTGGTTTTTCAAATAGTAAGTCAATTTTAAGTCATTTATAATTACACATTTTCTTTTATTTTCTTTTTCTTCTTGCGATATACATACGTTTCTGTCCAAAGAATTTCATATTAAATCGTTATTTAATGACATGCGAGGAAAAAATGTAGTCTAGCTTTAGAACACTTCTAAAAAAATGGGCATTTATAAAATGTCATATTTCAGAATGAAAACTTACTCGCTTTTAATAATATTTTTCATTGCTTTACATTAAGTTGTTCATATAACTCGCAGATGATGGTGGTATATTATGTTTTATTTTATATCATTGACAGTAAAACACTTCACACTCTATAACTACTAATTTATTATAATATAATTAATTTCATAAATTCAGTTAAAAAGAATCTTGCATAATTTTTATTAGTTGGAGTTATAAATTTTGTACATTTTTGTTAGCGTAACTATATATAAATAATTTACAGTATTTTACTTTATGCGTGAAGATTCATAACCCCATTTTGCTTGATGAATATAACAGCACTTTATGAAACAAAATCTATACCGATTTTTAAAACACTTGCTATGATTATTTTATCCTGCTTAGGAATATTAACTACTCCGTTATTACAGCATTTCTGTATAGCAGTTTCTTAAAGTTTCATGAAATCAAACATATATCATGTGGTATATTCTTAGATGTCAGTAGCCCACCAGTGGCTGAGGAGTAAAGTCGCCGAATACTGGTAATTCAGTCCGGGGCTCAAACCCCGGCGAATGTATTGCTGCATGGATGTTTCTGTGGTTTTCCCCATGTTAACGTGGATACGAGCCAATTTTTCTCAGAACATCCTCCCCGAAAACATCCCTCCACTTAAGCAGATATTCCTCGCGGGCTTTGCCAGAATTAAATAAACCAAACCTTAGATGCTAGAAACTCATAACTTATTATAAATTATTGACAATAATTTACTGCGAATAATATGTCAGTATCCTTTTTCGTCCTTTATTACTGTAAACTTGTTGTTTTTATCTTATAACAAATCTCGTCTTTTATCTGCAAGGTAGTAGGTCACAAGCTAGTATAAAACGGAAGAAAAAAAGATTGCAACAGTAGCAATAAATAGTGGAATATATATGGATAAGGCTACAAAACATACGACTAATGAGTACCTTGAAAATGACAAGTCATTACTGACCAGCTTTAAGAAATCAGTTACCAGGTAATGAAGATTAATGTTCCCCCCCCTAGATGCTTAATACTGATCCCTTTAACGAGAGGCTAATACACAAATAACAAATATTTCTTTACGAACTGTTTTAGAAACTCGCTCACATGTTATCCCACATTCAGTCTCATATTATCCCACATGTAGTGAAATAAATATTCTGAAAACTAGATCGCCTACAGAACTTCATAATCTTAACTATTCTGATATAAAATAAAAAGAAGCTCTTACAGTTCTTATTTTTGAATTTGTAGTCTTGTAATTTTAGTTGTGTCTATGTTCATGATCTTTTGATAATAGAAGCTCAATTGTTTGGAAAAGCATTGAGAACAGAGCTAAATTGAATAAACGATCTTTAACGGAATGTTTCATCTCAAAATTGTCGAGAATGAGGACTCCGTTGATGAATTTAATTTTAGAGATGCGTAGGTTTACATTGCGACTGACATGAACAGAGTATTCTGCAAAACTGCCTATAAGCGTCTTTTTCTTTAGTGCACATAGGATACCGAGAAAATTTAAGAATGTTAAGTTTTTAATCAGACTTGTTAATTTTTCAATGAGTAAAAGAAAACTGAGTAAATCATGAAAAAGAATTTCTGTATCTGCCCTTCAATATTGTTGGCTTTAGGATAAAGGTGCAGTTTAATGCCGATGGTCAGATTTCATTTATTTAAAACATTAATGTCAGTTTTGGAGAGGAATATTTTTTTACAACAGAAGAAGACGAAACTAAGAAAGACAGTTAACGTTTTTCTCCGTTACACAGAGAAAAGACTAATTGAAGGAAGTCAAAGAATTGTCAGCTACTGTGGGGTAATGATACATCACCCGAAGTTTCCATGAGGAGTTACTTTTCCAATTTCACGGTTATTTCTCTTTCTGTTTTCAGGCAGTCTCACAAAAGCGATATATTGCTCGAAAATGTTCAGTGTAGGAGAACAGTACATCTGTTTTCATAGAGTACATTTTGATTATTATATTCTTACGCTTCTGAGAATATTGCACCAAACAGTTTCGAGTTTCGGGCTACCATTTATTAATTTGCTACTTATGAAGTGACATTATGGAAAATTAATAAATAGTGGGAAAACGTCATAGAACTTTGTGGCAGAATAAACTTATAAATTAATGATGATGAGACTCGACAGTGAAAGCATTATAAATCAGGATGACAAAGTTACTTAATCTTCTGCTTAAATAATAAGAAAATGTAAATTAGAAGCATGCCTTATTATTTTTAGTCCTTTTCTATTAAGGAGCTGCACAGAAGATTGACTAATTCTTATTTTAATACATCAAATATAGCATTACATGCAGTTATATATAAAAGAAAGAATTTAGAAATTTGAGACTCAAGATTAAAAACTATTAAAGACGACGAGCAGCACGCTGCGAAATTAATGAAATAATCAAGACATAATAAAAAATACAGTTTGAAAGAAGTTCAAAACCTAACCCAGTCATGCGCTGAAGGCAACTACAACAGGTGGCATATTGAATTAAATATATTACATATTCAATCTAAATTAAGCTATTTAAAGATAAAAGAAATGTTTGCATAAGCAACGAATGCTGTGAATAAATAAACTTAAAGCATTTTGCGTCGATTCTCTATAAACAGCGAATCACTTTTCAAATTGTTGCCACCAAATATTAGCGCCCTGTGTTATATTTAAAGAAATAAAATAATGAAGAATCTGCATAAATGTATGTATGTTTCTCGCATTCTGATAAAACAATGGTACCTAGAGCCATCAAATTTTGAATAACATAATCTTGCACCCGAATACAATCATCCAAATTTTCGATTTTTCTGGATTTCGACAAAATTTCGATACCCAAAATTTTCTCTTAATAAGCGGCCATATTGGATAAGGGCGGAATTTTGCTTTCTGCACCTCGACCTAGATATCCTGTTGTCTGCTGCTTCGTTTCTTATCGAAAAATTATCAAATCTGTAAAGTACTTGAAACGGGCAAGATTAGAGTGCCAAGTGAAATTGCTGCTGCAAATGTCAATTGAAATAAAAAGGAATATGTAATATGCCTCGGCTGCCAAGTGAGCTTTTCATTATAAATCCCAACAGCTTCAATATCTACGCTATCATTATTCTTACATCATTACAGTCTACTTCATTACATACAAATAGAAAGTTGATATATTTCAAATTAAGGTAATTTTAAAAAATTTAAATTCTTAACAAATACGTATAAAAGTAAAAAGGTAAAAAAGCAAATTTAAATTCTAAAAAAAGGGAAAAAGCCAAAATAATTTAAAAATATGCAAACATGTAAAAGATTTAATTCTTGAACTAATCTACAATATCATTTAAATTCAGAAGCATAAGCAAATCAAGTGCAAAATCTATTCATGAAAATAAATCTACTAATTTAATAAATTAAAATTAAATTAAACAATTTTTTTAAAAAATGCATATGTGAATGATCGTAGAGTAGGCAGGAGACAGACTTATCAAGGGGAAGTTGCCTCCAAACCTAACTCTCCAATCATTCAATTCGTGTTTCGTCATTCATGCAGGCAAGGGTAAAAGTCAAAACCAAAAGTAATTCCAATAAAGTGGTACCCTTAGAAATTAACATTTAAGTATTAACATTTAAGAATTAAAGTTCAAAAAGGAAAATAATAATTAAGTCTTTTGAGAAACAAGCAAGTATAATCAAAAATTAAACTTTTTCTTAAAAAATTAAATTTTTTTTAAATTAATTTTTTATAAAATAAAAAAAATCTAGAAACCAATGTATTTTAGAAATTCTTGTCTACAGAAACTTCCCCTACACGAATATGCATATCAATAAAAAGAAACTATAAAAGAACTATACATAATTCATATAAACCAATAAGAAATAAAAAAACAAAAAGAAACAAAAAGAACTAATTCACAATTTTTAAAATAAATATATATTTAAAAATATAATTTCATATTTAGAAAATACTTAGATACTACATAAAATTTTTTTTTAAAAATACTTAAAGCAAGTAAATAGTAAGTTTTAATTCTAACTTACCTACTATATGAGTGTTGGGGTCTGCAAAAGTGTTGTGAAAGAGAAGTAAGTGTGTTCTTCAAATTATATAGATGGCGCTTATGTAGGTAAAGTTGAGTGTCAAGCTGCTATCTTTGTTATAGTAAAAATATTTTTGAACTATAAATATTAATTAAATTAAATTAAATTAAAAATCCTAAAGGTAGTAATATCAATTATGTAGTAAGTAACTGAGCCAATTAAGAGATGTATGTTATGCTTGAAGGAAATTAAAGTGAAGTGGTATGTGAAAAAAAAATGCAAACTGTTTGTAATTTGAAAGGTGTTTTCTGTTGAAAAATTGTGAAAATTGTTAAAAAATTAAGTGAAAGATATTTTGTGTGAAAATTGCAAAAAATTAAAGTAATTAAGAAAAACTGAAATGTTTTAATATTAAAGTTTTAAAGTAAAATTTCCCAAAATTTTTTTGAAATGAAGTCCTTAAAAAACCTCTAAAAATTCCCAGAAATTTTTCAAAAATTCCTTCAGGAAGTTAAATAAAACTTAAATTTAAATTTAAAACTTAAATTAACTTCCTACAGGAATTTTTGAAAAATTTCTGGGAATTTTTAGAGGTTTTTTTAAGGACTTCATTTCAAAAAAATTTTGGGAAATTTAACTTTAAAACTTTAATATTAGAACATTTCAGTTTTTCTTAATTACTTTAATTTTTTGGAATTTTCATACAAAATATCTTTCACTTAATTTTTTTTTAAATTTTCACAATTTTTCAACAGAAAACACCTTTCAAATTACAAACAGTTTACATTTTTTTTTCACATACCACTTCACTTTAATTTCCTTCAAGCAAACATACATCTCTTAATTGGCTCAGTTACTTACTACATAATTGATATTACTACCTTTAGGATTTTTAATTTAATTTTATTTAATTAATTTTTATACTTACACAAAAATTTTACTATAACAAAGATAGTAGCTTGACACTCAACTTTACCTACATAAGCGCCATCTATATAATTTGAAGAACACACTTACTTCTCTTTCACAACACTTTTGCAGACCCCAACACTCATATAGTAGGTAAGTTAGAATTAAAACTTACTATTTACTTGCTTTAAGTATTTTTTTAAAAAAAAATTTATGTAGTATCTAAGTATTTTCTAAACATGAAATTATATTTTTAAATATATATTTATTTTAAAAATTGTGAATTAGTTCTTTTTGTTTCTTTTTGTTTTTTTTATTTCTTATTGGTTTATATGGGTTATGTATAGTTCTTTTATAGTTTCTTTTTATTGATATGCATATTCGTGTAGGGGAAGTTTCTGTAGACAAGAATTTCTAAAATACATTGGTTTCTAGATTTTTTTATTTTATAAAAAATTAATTTTAAAAAAAATTTAATTTTTTAAGAAAAAGTTTAATTCTTGATTATACTTGCTTGTTTCTCAAAAGACTTAATTATTATTTTCCTTTTTGAACTTTAATTCTTAAATGTTAATACTTAAATGTTAATTTCTAAGGGTACCACTTTATTGGAATTACTTTTGGTTTTGACTTTTACCCTTGCCTGCATGAATGACGAAACACGAATTGAATGATTGGAGAGTTAGGTTTGGAGGTAACTTCCCCTTGATAAGTCTGTCTCTTGCCTACTCTACGATCATTCACTTATGCAATTTTTAAAAAAATTGTTTAATTTAATTTTAATTTATTAAATTAATAGATTTATTTTCATGGATAGATTTTGCACTTGATTTGCTTATGCTTCTGAATTTAAATGATATTGTAGATTAGTTCGAGAATTAAATCTTTTACATGTTTGCATATTTTTAAATTATTTTAAATTATTTTGGCTTTTTACCTTTTTTAGAATTTAAATTTGCTTTTTTACCTTTTTACTTTTATACGTATTTGTTAAGAATTTAAATTTGTTTAAATTTAAATTTCATTCCTTACAGCAATGGCGCAAAGAATATTTAATTAAATATGTATTTAAATTTAATTTTTTTAATTAAACTCAATTTATTCTTATGAAACAATTTTTTTAATTAAACTCAATTTATTCTTATCAAATTAAGGTAATATATTATTAAAATCTATGCTAAGAACATGCTATGAAATTAATTAAAAAGTAATCAAAACATAATAATTAAATCTGAATTAGATCATTACATATTTATAGGAAATACACGTATCAAAATTAAAGAAATAACAAATTGAAACAAAAACAATTTAATATACTTAATAAAACATAAAACTGTTGTAAAATATATAAAATTGTTGAAAGTTTCTTGGTCTGTTTCAAGGGGCATACGGAAAAGTTTCAACAGAGTCACTTTTTAGAATTATATCTAAATGATTGCGAAGTCTTGAAAATTTCAAAAGAAAAATTAAAAGAAAGTGCGAATTAAGATTATGTAATTAAAATTATAACAGCCAAAGTGCCCTAAAAGCGCTACAAAGTAAAAATTCCATTAATATTTTAAATTTTAAATTTAATTAATCATCAGGATATAATGTGGTCCGACTTTACCTTAAGGAAATAATTGAAATATATGCTACAAAAGTGCACATTAAAAGAAGAAATCTCGAGGAAGAAACCGGAAAAAAACATTGGTTAACTAAAAGCAATGTGCTAAATAAGTTTCCAACCAAAGAAGAAGCAGAATTGCTAAAACAGTTTTCGACTTCCCAATTAAACTCTCCTTTCAGCAAACTACCATCAGTACGTATATGCACGCTTGAGGAAATCGGACATTCACGAGTGGCTGCTAACTTGAAAAACGAGAATAAAAGCTGCGATTCGCGTCGCTGTAAACTTCAGAATCTGTATGTGCTTTATGCCTGAGTGTACCAGCCTTTATTAATATGGATATTTTTCATGCGTAAGCTTTAATGATTTAATTATGTACTTTAAAATGAGCCATCACAAAAAAAAAAAAAAAAAAAAAAAAAAAAAAAAAAAAAAAACTGATCTAGAATGCCAAAATTTTAATGATGCATGGACTGCAAACTATTTATTTATACATGCAATAAAGCAATTTGCATAAACCGTTTGCCATCAGACAACTGCTGTAATCAAAGAATACAACTTAAATAAGCATTTTTAAGAAAGCATTCGAAATGTGAATGAGTTTTAGAAAATAACTTAAAAATATCAAATTATGTCAAAGAGTATTTAGTTATATTTCATTCGTCAAAATTATATGAAAGAAATATTCTGTTAAGAAAGAACATAAAAAATAAATACTATCAGAAATTACTGACGAAAATTTAAATTCTGTATTAAAAATTGCTAGAAGTGAGTTTCAATCTAATTTGAATGTCCTTGCATAAGCAAATAAATTCATTCTCAAATTAATTTACTTAAAAATGCAAGTAAACTATGTATAGACATTAGGATATTTTTTGGATGCAGAAAATATGAAAAATGAGCAAGGCTCTCGACTGGATTCGAACCTCTCGCATACGCGCTGAGTTTGCTGACCATTACACTACGAAGGCATACTAAGTAGACGAGGGAAATACCTTATAACTATTAATGAGATTTATTGTCAATTATTATATGAGTTATTCTTTTCTCCTGTGGTTTCTTTTAACCTCTGTCGCATAAACCGTGATTTGGGGTTAACCTGAGAGGTATGCTATATTTATTAAACATTTATTACCATTTTCATCTGAACTACAGCTTCTCTTTTCTGTATTTCTCACCAGACTGTAAATTAATTTTCAGTGTATTTAAGCTGAGGATTTTGAATTTTAGTGAGAAGCAGCTTCTGGCAGTCGCGTTTGTTGTTAGCATATTTTCGCGGGCTTTGCCCAAAACTGATGTTTCGGCTTTGGTATTCTTGTTAGCGAATGCTTTAGAATTACGCACCGGTAAAATATCTTGAGCCTTTTTTCTCATACTATCTAATGTGTAAGTTTAGACCACGTATCAGCGTTTGATTTTAATTATCTGTTATTGCTTAATTTGTATGAAGTACAATGTACAATGAATGTTTGGATGATGCATGTTCCACGTAATTATGTTATATTAATCTGCCATAATCCAACTTTTGTTAATCGGTTAATTTACAATAATCTTTGTAATAATTGTATACCGTGTTTTTGTGATTGTATATTCAACACGTAAGTCTGGAATTAATGTAAAGTTTCTATGTAAATGTCTTGTTAGGCTGGCATCTGATGCGGGCCAACCGAACGCCCAGCGGATACAGTAGTACAGTAGTTTCGCTTTTCGCTTTAGTAAATTAAAACTATGCTCATTTTCCTATGAAAGAAAAAAATGAATGAATGAAAAAGGTGCTATATATGACTTATAAATAAACAAGTAATGTTTACTGTAACTGATCAATTTGCTTTGCAGAGGAGATGTAATTATGTTATATTAATCTGCAATAATGTAACGTCTTTGTTCTTTATTTTTCCAGAAAAATTTCAGTTAATAGAGTTAGTTTGTTTTCATTCCTAGTAACGATATTGATTCGACAGGTTTTAAAATATGCGCATAATAAACAAAGTTTTGTTGTACAGCAAAAGTAAAACCCAATATCTTATGTAAACATGCATGTAGATTTCTAAAGTAAGAATAAAAATTACATCTGCGGTGTTATTGTTGACGCCCTTTGAAAACAGAAGATAAGGAAGCGATTGATGTTTATGCTAAGTGACCAAAACACACTAACTCCAGTTATTTATTGGTAGAAACTACTAAGCTTTTGGAATAATGAATGAGAAAACATCATCTATATTCTCGAGCGATTCAGGCTGTGGAACTTGCATAGCTACCTGGATGTGTTAATCATTGGCATTCGTGAGCATATATAGGGAATATATAGGGAATGCGATAACTCCTTATATATCTATTAAATTAAATAATTGAAGCCGCAGGGATTAATCAAAATAATCGCTTGAGTAATGTTTACTCTTGTGCGATCTGCACTGCATGCAGATGTGTTCAGGAAATAACATACTATTCGATATTATTCCTACTAAATCAGCTTCGAAAGTATTATTCTTTTTGAAAAACAAGATTATTTAATCCATTATTCTGCTGTGTTGTGCAATGTTTTTTTCCGAAGATATTAAAATATAAAATCAAAATTTTAAATTAACGAAAAAGTAATATTGCAATTTTATGCTCCTAACCGATATCCCTAATAAACTACTCAGACGCTAGAAAAATATACTTTTCTATTAATTTTAAAAAGCAAAGTGAAGACAGACTCAAATAGCAGAGAATAAATACAGCCAGTCATAATATTCGAGAAATTGTCTCTGATATTAAACACTGGTAGTTTGACTCACATTATGGGGAACTAGCTGGCTGCTTGGGTCTTTCACAGTTTTCTGCATTTGTGACATAAGAATATATTCTATGAAGATAAACGAATTCTATCCTTAGAATAGAATCTTCCGTTATAAAAATATCTTCCTTTAGAATATTTTCTATGAAGCAACCCTCCCTTGGATAGGTAGCCGTTAGTAGTCTTGCGTAAACTTAAACTAACGCTCCTACAACGAAAACACGCACACGAAACCTCAGGAAGAATTACAGTGAAGTTTTTAAAATGCAGTTGTTATAATGAAAACTATCTGAAGTAGCAGCGACTAGTTGGTTTATTTAAAATAAAATTCGCGACGTCTATTTTTAAAAGGAAGAAACCCTATATATGGGACTTTTAAGCAAAATTCTACTTGTATTCACTTTATATGCATTGAGAAAATTACCAAAACTCCAAGTAGGCAATCTATTTTGTAATAAAACAACGGACAATATAAGTGACTTTAAAAATTCAGCCATGTAGAAGTCATTTGTATTTTGCCTATTTCTGCGATTTTTTCGCATTATTCTATTATTTTTCTTTGAAATACACGGAGCGCATTCTTTAATCATTTTTCCTTGAGAACAAAAGGAAACATGATTAAGTATCATTTTTAAATTTCTGAAGAAACCTAAAGGTAATCCGAATCAAAAGTGTTTCGGGAAAATGTTTTGCAGAGAAACGAAAATAGAAAAGTAAAATTTATGGCGTAATCCGTGGCAATACCAAGTCACACTGCGAAATTGCTTGCGAAAAATCGAAAGCAGCGTGAGATGAAAAGGATGTATTTAATCCCTACTTTAACACTCACGTAGGCGTGCATGCATCTGGCAGACCTCGTGTAATCTCGTAGTTTTAGTTATATTTCAACATTCTGTGAAGCTATCTACGAGATTATTTCTGTATCCCTGCATTTTTTTTTATATTCGCCTGATGTTAATATTTTGAATTCTGAAATGGTTTCATAGATGAAAGCTGTAAATTTGTGTTTCATGCAGTGTTCTAGATTTACTGCCGTTTCATATAAGTTTTGCAGCGACATAAATTGATCTATATAAAACATCGAGATATATATATTTATGTGTGTATATCTGACGCTTTCGATAATGGCATCTGGTGGTCCAAAGAAAACGGGCGTTATAACGATTGTCCGTCTTAACGGAATTGGATGCAACATATTCTCAAGAGCTGATGATTGTTCGCACCTATCAAGTTAATGAAACTTTCGTTATGATGAGAAATCGTTTTAATGAATAACGATTGAATACAGGGTGTTTCTGAACTCCTAATACAAACTTTAAGGGAAGGCAGAAAATATATATGTAAATCAAATTCACATCGAAAAAGTAGGATCAGAAATGGATAGGTGGTGTTATACTCCAGCACTACCTTTTGGAGATTCTTCATTAAATTTTGTAACTTCGTGCAGCATTTTTCCAAATGCCTGTTGATTCTGACGTGAACCTTCTGCCGAGAAAATCGCCATCGACGCTGCTAATATTCACAAAAATCAAGACGTCTTCGGAAGTTCTTGGCAATCCATACGGCGTCGCTGTCCGTCACGCATTACTGTGAATGGTAGGAACTTTGAATCTTCTTGCGCCATTTTTGTACTACTTTAGTTATTATACTCTTACTGTGTTATTGCGTCTGTTTTCTACCGTTCGGGTAGTGTTTTGTTCTTGCTTTTTTAAGTGAATATGAATCACATGAATATTATCTCTCCTCAGAGTTTGTATATGGCGTTTTGAGACATACTGTGTATTGTTTTCTGTCGCGCATCCATTATATTTTTAAGCGGGTTGTTCTTGCGATGTGTGCGTTGTTATACAAACAATTCAAAATTAACGATATGTGGACTATACTAATTAATATTTTATTTTAGAATCTTAATCACATGCGTTCCATCTTTTCAAGCGATGACTTACTTATCTAACCAAAAAAAAAAAAAAAAAAAAAAAAAAAAAAAAAAAAAAACTGAGCGAGCGGTACAGGATTGTTGTAATGACCCTCTTACATCCATGAAAGAAGCAACATTAAAAAATAACACATTTAGTTATGTCAATAGTATTAAACATGTGTAGAATTACATTTGATATGGTAATGCTAATTATTTCAATAATCCTAACAGACGTAAAGTAAATTATCGTTATATCTGAAACAACGACAAATTCGTGAGAAGGTTAAAAATAACCTTTTTATTTAAACAAAATTTAGAACACGAAGGCACTTGCTTGTGCTACTATATAACCATAACTCGTAGTGATACAACTAAATAGAACAGTCAAATTTAAATAAAATGCTGAACATACTACAGAATTAATTATTAGAATTACAATTAATTATACTTGAATTCAATTAATTATACAAGAAGCATGCTCAGTACTCTATCAGAGGATCAGAATTTAAATGTCGGCAGAAAAAAAAAAAAAAAAACGCAAAGCCGAAATAATTACAACTACCAGATCTGGCAGGAAATTAACAAAAGTAACACAAATGCGATACTAGAAACACGTTTTTCCTTAAAATCCCAAAACCTCAGCTTAAATACTGGCTACTTATTTGCATTCTGGTGACGAATAGGAAAGGAGAATTTATAGTAAATGACGAAATTATAAATAGCTGATTAATTAATATAACATTACCCACACAGGTAAAACCACTCAAAACATGATCATAAAAAAAAAACGTTCCGATGTTACACTGAAACTGGTAGATAGTTTGTGCTTCTTTGCACAAATCGTCTACAGACATTCTGACAATTTTGTGTTTTCTAATAAATTTCAAAGCATGCTTCTTTTGAATGCCTTCCGAAACAGTAATAAAGTCCAATCACCAATGGAATCAGGGTTGTAATTTGTTGAACTGATATAATAAAGCTTGGGAGCTATGACAACAGTAGCCGGTTTAACGTGAACTTTCCAATATGTTGTCATGCAGGTTGCCGCAATGATCGCATACTTCAAACTCAAAAAAAGAGTCATGTTTTTCTCTGAATGACTTCAATTTAATGAACTTGTAAACATGAATATAATATTAAAAGGAATTTGTCTTAAGATTACTCACTGGAATAAGTACCCGCAAAATCCAGAAACTGAGCACGAAATTACAAGCAGCAGCGGTAAAAAAGTCCACATATGTTCTATCAATATGTATATAAAAAAGCAGAAGCGCTGTTGATGCAGAGTAAAATTTTTGTTAGTGATAGCCAAATTAGCAGAACTGTTGAGTTTTTATTTTTCTTCTTAGATTGGGAAGGAACAATTTTCGCTGCAGTCTTCTTGAAAATATTTGATCTGTTAGGATCCCTAAATTCATTCGGTCACTATGTAACACAGTAGCCATAAGCTCGAAAAAGATAACTTTTGCGGCAACATGGTTTTCAGTACGCTTCTTGTGTTGTTCTCATTATCCTCAAGCAGAGGAAAGATTTGGGGATGTCATTCCTCTTCAGTAAGGTCTTCACGATAACCCTTATGGTTAGGACCATTTTTTCGCATATGCGATATTAATAGAAAAACAAATAGCACTCATTATTTAGAAAATTAAATATGTAAATATTCTCAATATTCTCAGCCAATCAGAAGACATAGTAAACGAATTAAGTGCAGACGCTCGTATTGGAAACTGGAGCAGCAACCCCCGCCGTCGATGGCTCTCTCTCCAAACTCCTGCGACTGCAGTAATGAAAAGCGAGCAAATATATAGGCGGCATGGTTTCCTCTGCAAGAAATAAACAAGCTGATTGATTGAAGTAGAAAAGAAGTTGTTAGCAAAATGCTGATTGATCCTAAAGAATGAATGAATTCTTACACCGTCGAGGAGCTGCACAAAGACAAAAAAAGAACGGTTAGCAAGTTAGACAGTCTGAGTTTGTAAATCTCCGATTCTATAAATTGTAAATCTTCGACTGTCTTTCATTGAGTATTATTCGAATACTTTTCTGCTTAGAATTCGTTTTCACTGATCGACGTTACAAACCGGCATATAAGGAATCTTGGCTTCCTTCCGAAAATATAAGACCCGAGAAGAGTTGTATTTTCGGAATTTTACTTTGAGTGCTTTGCCTCCGTTTAAAATTAAAAACTGCACTTAAAATGCGAAATGCAAATGTCTTTGAAACGAATTAGGAAGCCACTGTTCAAATCTTCAAATTTCATCTCTGTATATTTCCCAGACATAATGGGTAAAAAGTGAAAAAGGGATCAGAAAAAGGGTAAACAAGTTGACATACGAATAAAGCTCATAAGTACAATCAATCCACTCATTCGATAAAACGACGCGGTACCTAAAGACGTTAAAACTTTGTTTGAGTGTTATTACACTTCTAGGGTCAAAAGAAGATTTCTCCCCCCTTTTTTGTGTGTTTTCTTGCTTTAAAATGTTTACTTTTACTTCGTTTATAAGCTATTAGTGGTCAAAGACTTATTTTCGTTATGTTTGAAACTGATGACGTAGCATTTTCCGAATCAATCATCATCTCCTGTGTCCTGCGCGAATAACCTGGCGGAGTAGAATTTTACTTGCTGACGGGAGCGATCGATATGTCTGAGTGGGAGTCACGTGGTCTCCCGTTTCCTGCGAGAGAACGCGGCAGGTGCATGGCCTGCTACGAGACATTATGGGGATTTTGCGTTATTGCGCAATTACTCTTGTTAAATGACTATTATCTGTTTGCTTTTACCGAACAATTTTGTCGGCGATGTTTATCAATACGTTCGTGGGAGACATCCTAATTAAACAACACGTGAATAACTAACTCGGCACAGGCTCGCAGTTAATTTCGACAAACCGCTCCATATGTAATGTGTTTCACTTTACAGAGTTTGCTAACTATACTTCAAATGATTTGGTCTCAGCGGGTTACTTTGAAAAATGCTTTGCATTTAAAACAAAGTAAAACTATAGTTCGCGGATTATATACACAGTGCTAAATCGAAATCTGGTGAGGTAATTGCACGTTAACTTTTAAAGTATTGATTGTTAACATTCGATCTGAACGTGATTTCAAAATTAAAATAATAATAATAATAATAATAATAATCGGAACATTTTGAGAAGGGTTATGGTTGTGCGCCACTGACCGGGCTTCCGGTCTAAGGTAAAACCGAACGGAATGATGCCTGATCAGTGGAAAAAACAACAAGCAGCCACCACAACAAGGCAATGGCTGAAAACCAAGTGCCATTAATTGCTCTTAAACAGGAATGTCACAGAAAAGTACTTTAAGTAAAACGTCAGTATATTAGTGTACTATAATATTATAGTACAATAATATAGTGGATTTAATAATAAGATACATTATAAGGTATTTCTCCCACCTTCTTGGCGTGCCTTCGTGGTGTAGTGGTTCTGCACACTGGGCCGGTACTTTAGAGGTCCGCTGTTCGATTCCCGGCGAAGACGTTTCCTCATTTTTCATCTTGCCTGCTTCCAAAAAATACCTGATGTTTCTACAACATGAATACATAATTTAATGGTATTCCATAGTATAATGTCTTAATATTATGAGATAGAACTATGATAAAGTACGAGTAATACTGTAAGTTAAATACGACTAAATGTGACACATTAAATTTATATTGCTCGACGTAATAACTGTAGTAACGCAAAGCGTTTTATAACACATAAATAGTTATTTTAAGAATGAAGTACTGGGTGATCAGCGAATAAGCCCTGATTTAATTCTTTTTGTTGAGGAGAGGGAGTCATTAATTTTTACCTGAAAAGTCCTGTTTTTAAGATAGCTTTTCATAAGCTTAATATAACTGATGGGCAGATGAACAAGGTGTAGCTATTCTATCGATCTTTGTTGAAGAGATATTTAATTTTGAAATTAGGGCTTATTCGCTGATCACCCTGTAAATAGGCGATATATGAGTGAACCAAAATACGATAATACATTGCGTTAGGTGATTATATTAGTTGTTTTAAAGCAGTGCCCCACTTACTCTGCACATACCTTACAAATATTACAGCAAATAAGGCGTTACATGAAATGATTCAATGAAACAGTTATACTATATGTAAAATGACAGATATGATAATAATTTAAAAATATACTTGACACAGAAATTCAATAACAATATGCAAAGTATTATAACAATTAAATCAATACTTGAGGTGTTTATGATATAAATTAAAAAAATAATAATAAATTTAAAAAAAAGATACTAAAAGTAAATTTCTAGTAATTCGTTGCAAATATTGCAAAGGGGAAAAATGGATGCGCATTTAATTTTGGAAAAAAAAGCATATATGAAAGTACAAACAAAGAAACTGCATACTTAAAAAAAAAAAAAAAAAAAAAAAAACTGAGTAAGAAGAAGAGTTAACATTGCTTCTAATTAAAGACGTACACGTTATGATATCATTAAAGGGCAAAAATATGAGTTTTTCATACAAACGTATATTGATGAGCTACAAAAAATCGTCAGTGCAATTTAAATATACAAGATAGTATATAAAAAGTATACTCTTGTAATTTCACTTGACAGCCCTTGTAATTTAAGAGATGGGTTTCTTTTTAAGGGTCTTGCTGCACCTATTATCATTGCCGAAGTTTTTGAAGAAGATATTGTGATTTTGTGATTACGGGCCCAATTACTAAATATATCCAAATAAAATTGAGCCATCAGTTGTAGTTTTGACTTCCCATGTATGACCATTAGGAAGTAGTCTGCATAGGCAATCATTTCTCATTCTTGAAAGTGTTTGAATTCTCTTCAAGAATCGAATTAGAGACTATGGACCAAAGTATCGGTCCTAAGCAAGATCCCTGAGGACCTCCTCTTTGAAGCTTTCTGGTTACAATCTCTGAGTCTGTTGTAATTTTTACTATTCTGTCCTGTAGATAGCTCCTGATTACATCAATAAGATCAGAGGGATATCCCATACTGACTAGAGCATTTATTATGTCCGGCCACCATAGGGAGTCAAAAGCTTCTTGAATATCCATGCTTATGGTTAAAGAGTGCTGTTGATTGTTTCTGTTATTCTGCAAGATTGTTTTGTAGCTGATATATGGCATGTTCTGTCGATTTTTCTCTATGGAATCCAAATTGTGATTCATTTAAGATATTATGAGAAGATAAACAAAATTGCAAGCGTCCTAAAATTATAGGTTCCAGTAACTTCCCCAATGCTATGATTAAACAGATAGGTCTGTATGAGGAAGCTTCTAAGGGTTTTTACCTGTTTTATAAAAGAGAACAACCTCTGACCGTTTGGAAGAAGTAGGAAAATGGCGTAATTTTCCAGCAACAGTTGATGAACGCTAAAAGGAAGACAGGAAAAATTCTGTAGATCATTTGTAAAATAGCGTTATCGATACCATCAGGCCCAAGGGCTTTCTTGAGGTTTAAATGCTTGATGATATTATCTAATTCAAAGTAATTTCGTTCAGGCTGTGATGAAAGAGAGGAAGACATATATACATTGAAGTTTTCTCTAATAATAGATTGAATCGCTGTATCATCTTCTGGATTATCACCCTTGAAAAGTGCAGATAGTAAATATGTGACTGTATCTGTCGGTTTCTTAGCCTTTGGTTGTATTTGAGAGAGAAGAGTAGTTGGCCAATAGATCTTGTTCGCAGCTACTTTAAAAAGTGATCCAAAAGAATCTTTTGCATTTTCACATTTGTCGCTTCTTTAAAAATCAAGTAGAATATGCTGAGGTTAATAATCATCTGTTTTCTTATTGTTCCCAGCACTGCAACGGTTAAACATTTTTACTGAAAATATTCGTCGGGATGAATCGAATCTATTGATTATTTAACCATTTCCTCTCCAAGAACATTGCCTAGGGTGTACTACAGATGATAGGCCGATATTATACTTACAGAAAAGCGAAAACACACAGAGAAATATAACCAAGTCTTTGGTCAAAACTGCATTCACACTTTACCACTCATCTGCTATTACGTACCATGCTTTTCATAGCAATTCTTGCTATGAAAAGCATGGTATAGCAATTCTTGCTTGTTTTGAATGAACGTTTTTGTAGACAGAGTACAAATATTCTGAACTCGTATATTCAAGTACATTTGGCTAATACATTGAAGCTTCTCTATTATGCTACAGAAAATTATTTAATGTTTTAGATGATATGCATAATTTACAGAGAAAAATTACTGCAAATTCTTATGGTATCTAAATTATGTTACCACTTTTCCCCCATAATTTATGTTTTGGCATATGTGTTTTGACATCGAGCAAAATGTTTCCAATAATAAACTTTAATATTCAAATTTTGCGTTGCAGTTGATGAACCAATAGACATTGCCAACAAGGCGCAACTTTAAAGACGTCCGCTTGATTAATAAAGATCAAATAGATCTGCTTTTTTGCAAAGAATGAAGTGCTTCTACAAAAGGTGAGAATATTTTGAATAACTTGATAAATAGCAGTTAGCATGGATGTCGTGTGTAGACATTTGTATAGATGATGCCCCTTCCATTGTAGGCTGTATTAAGAGCCTTACAGCTTTTATATAAAAAAAGAGAGAGAATGTAACTCATTGCTTTCTACATATTGAGGCCTTGATGCAAAAACATTGGGAAAAATTTAAGAACTTTAGATCAAGTTGCTCAGATGGTAAACTTTATTAAAACAAGACCTGTTAAATCGAATTTATTCAAACTGCTTAGTATCGATATGGATTTACAAAACAGACCGTTGTTTTTACACATTGAGGTGCGGTGGCTAGCAAAGGTGAAAGTACCTACCCGATTATACTACTAGCTAAGATAAGAACTCCGTGCATTTTCGGAAGAGATGTAATAATTGCATTTTCGTAACCTCCTTCGGTGTGAATTTTGGCTTAAGCTACAGTTACTCGATACAATACATACAGCACCTCAGCATTTTGTATGTAGGCATTCATATATTCAAGACAATTTTCGTACATCAACTGATAAAATCAAGGGTTTTAGAGAAACCTGCAGATTTGAAAACGGAAAAGTGCTGAATGCAATTTGGAAATGTTTCCTTTAGTAAGCAATGCTTGCATAAACGAAACACTTCCAATCATAGCTGACTTGACAAATTTAGAAAAAAAAAAACCCGAGTTCTTATTATATAACACTAAAAAATAATACTGGATTCATGGAAATTTCAAGTGATTTGGGTTTAGCATTAGCTAACGAAGAAGAGCGCACAGCTATATCCACTGTTTGTGGATTACTGGTTAAACATAAGAAATTGCCTCTTGAAAACGTTTGGTTTTTTTATAGCAGAAAAATATGTGTCAATATTTAAAAAGGCTTTGAGCGTTTTACTACAGTTTTCAACATTATATTTATGTGAAAGAGGATTTACTACTCTCACCTCAATAAATTTTAGAGAGAGGAATTTTTCAATGTACAGACGAGGAAATGAGAGTTTGCCTTTCCAATATATGCTGAAACATGAAAGAAATTATAAGAACACAGTGTAGGGTTCTATTTGTTTTTACTAATAATTATTTTATTTTGTGAGCCTTTCCTGAATTGTCTTACTTCCTCTCGCGTTTCCTCGCCAGGATATAAATGAAGTACAGTGAACAAGAATATTTAAACTGTTGAAGCGAAAAGGTTAGACACAGCGTGATTTCGCTATGTGAACGCACGTTTATTTGTTTTTACCAGCTGTTAATATGAATAGTGGCTATAGCATTCTGGCTATCGAGTTAGTATCCTGCCGATGTAAGTTTTCTGAGTGAACCTGCTAGTTTAAATTGAATTGTGTAATCTCTCACTACTCTTTCTACCTTTCATTTAGAAGACATTGTAACATGTAAGTCTGTGTCATCTGTTAAATAGACTGTGACCAATAAAAGCGAGAATTCGAAAGGTAGAACACTTAAGTAAATACAGTTATATTTTTATGGTAGCCAAAAAAAAAAAAAAAAACTAGATCTTTCAACATCAGCCTCATGTTTTTCATAAATACAAGAATGAATGAACTGTACCATCAGTTTAATTAACTGCACTATGCTTAATTTTATTTTTTATGGCATTACCATTTTCTTTAATTATTTGATTAGCTTGTTATAATGTATGTATTTCTCAGAAATTCGTATGTAGTACTCCTACAATTATTTATAGGATTTCAAACGCATCTCGACTTAAAAAAGTTTGAAAACCACTGTTCTAAGGACTCATGTAAATTTCATTGCATTTTCCTTATGTAATATCTTATTTTTTAAGGCATGAAACGTTCGAAAGCTTCTAAAAATTGAGTAATATCATATTATAAACAAAACGGATTGAAGATTTAAGGATTAACATTTTGGACATTTAACGATATTTTTAACATTAATGTCAGCCTAATCAATGCCCATTTCTACTTATTAATCAAACGGAAATTTAGTCAGAGCTTAAAATAAGCTTTGAGGAATTTACATATCCTATTAAACAGCTATTATGTAACGAAATTCAATTCCTAAAAGACTTTTTGAAAACGCTTTAAATCTGAACTGAAATATAAGTAAGCTTCCTTTTAGCATAGTCATTATTTAAAGCGTGATGAAGCATATGATGGACAAAAGAATTTGCAAAACAAACGTGAAAATATGTATATTAATTGGCTCCCCAAGGAGAAAAACTCAAGTTTTCTGTTAAAGTGGAGTCCTTCTCTAAATATTCTAGGACAACGTCAAAAGGTCTTTCCCCACCTGTAACGAGAATACTTTCAAATAAAAGTATTGCAATAATGTACAGAGATGAGAAAGAGGATTTCTGAAGTGCGCTATAGGAAAGAATGAAAGTACAAGAGATTAAATAACACTTTTGTCTTGAGAATAAATGTTAGAAACTGCAAAGTATTATATTAATATTTGTCATTCTTTTTTATTCCTTTAATGAATAAAAGCCATACAAGAAGATATTTAAGCTGATATTTAAGTTGATATTTAAGCTGATAAATAACCAAAGTTTGGTTACAAGTGTCAGAACAGATTTTATTAGATTTAATTTTACATACCTCAAGCATTCTAACAATGAAAACGAAATTTTAAATTGTCTACATGTATAGGACTATTATTTTGAACATATGTTAATATTTTTTATAACTAAGACAATATTTTTTCCCAATGACAGATTGTGAACAATTACAAATGTAACGTATTCCGTTAATTTATACAAGGCCGGATGTGGTGGTCTCTTTATTATGGAGGCACCTAATAGGTGGGCCACCATCGCCTTTCCTATGAAGGGACAGACAGTTACAACCATGCCTTCTCCGGGATTCGAACCCAGGCCCTTCGGTAACGAAGTCAGGCTCCCCTAACCACTATACCGTCTGGACGGCATGCCCCTAAATATAGGTATATAGAAATGTACGTAAACCTAGTGTTAACTCCCGTAATACAAAGTATTAATACAATATTAGTCTGTCGATTTTAACTATCAGTGTCTGTCAACACACAAACAGAACTGCGAAACATAAAAAAGAAAAGACAGTGTGTTAAAATTAAAAAGGCTAGTTAACAAAAACGGTCAGAATTTGGCAAAAAGCTTAAAAAATTAAATTAAATAAAACTAATCATTTTTACGCAGTTCACAATTCTATTTACCTAGTCGACAGTTTTCCATATGAATTATTATTTCTATATATTTTCAGTGTAGACACTTATCTTATACTGTCAGTGGCCCACTAATGGGTGAGTGAATAACGTTGCTAAACCACGGTAGTTCGATACGGCGAATGGACTAGCTGCATGGGCTTTTCAGAGGTTTGCCCCGCTTGTAACGAGAATATATGCCAAATCTTACGAAGGCATCCTTTCCTTAGGCAGATAAGCTGTAATCAAATAAACCAACATAATCAAATCCTTCTATTGATCAGTAAAATTCAATTTATTAAAATCTTTTCAAAACTAATAGCGCATATTATAATTGGAATATTTAAACGTAGCTAGGCATTCTGTCACTTCACAATGGTACCAAACAGGGATTACGAGAATGTCTCAGAGGCTAAAATTGAATAATTAAAAAAAAATAAAAGAAATTCATTACTAGGTGGTTGTGCCGTGTGAGCTTCGTTTATTAGATTTCCTTTGTATTGCGTTGGGTTTAGCCTTCTTAGCACTCTGAAGTGTAACTACTGATTGTACTGTGATACTTAGAAGAGCTGTAGGAGTATTTTGAGGAAAGTTCGAGAAGTGTAAAGTTTTTCTCTTGGAAAGATCGTATGTAGCGTATATATAATATGTTGGCCGGAAAAACTGGTGCATCTTGAAGGTATATTGGTTATTTGGTTTAATTGTAAATAACGTGAGGGATATAGGGATATCTGCTATAGGAAAGGGATGTCTCCGTAGAAGGCTCCTCCTTTGTAAATGGCACGTATTTGCGTTACCTAAGAAACGACTTTAACGCTCGGCCGGTCGTGAGGAAAGAAATTCGCAAAATCATATTTATTCTATTAAATACATTCTAATGGAAGGACTGAATGATTAGAATTTTGAAATGGAGAACATTCAGAAAATAGCACCTTGGGCATTCGCCTGCAGTAAAAATAGTAACTATTATACGGCTGGATATGGAGTTGAATCATCGACCAGCCGTTTTCAGTTGATGAGATCCAATGTTTTGAAGTTAGAATTTTGTGTATTACCCTAAAAACATTAGACTGAGTGCAATTATAATGTCTCACACTATCCTGTTATTGTCCTGACGGAATGGAGCGTACATTGCCATCGATGCCTGCGCAAACCTGGATGCAACCATCATGATGCTGTACGCAAAAGCAGGGTACATAAGAAGAGACGACGTCACCTATTAATGTGTCCGAGTGATGCGTCATTTGTCACAGTTCTGACCAAATGTTGTCTTAAACCGTCTAATATGCAGATACTTGGTTCTATGCTATGCTACGCTTTTTATATCGGGGACATGATATAGTTATAAAATACCTAATAACAACGGGAAACAAGATGTATGTTGTATCGAGTATTGTTGAATGGAATTAAATGTGATGCTGCACGTCTCTCTCGGTAACGTTCTTGGACTCATCAGTTTCAAATTCTCATAACAGTTACTATCAGCTCGAACAACAGTTACAATTCTAAAGTCTCACTAGGCCATGATTCTTCTAGTATCGAATTCTAAGACGTGCTTATGAAAAAAAAGACCTTCAACACATACACATTTACACGTTCGTGTACTCGGAGTGAAAAAGTGGAACAGTGAGTAAGGACGATTTCCGAATGGAAAGTCGGCATTTTGTCCGCCTTTTTATGTTTCCTCACGTATACATCCTCGAAATGAACTAACGCCGTGAAATATTAATAATTTAGCGACTCTACAATCTTTTACTTTTCGTGAAAGTTTCCGATCTCTTACACGCTTCTTTCATGTTGCAGATATTTTCATCTTCAGAATGAAGTGTACTATAAATTATTTTGGCTGTAATTTCTGCTACGTAACTGTTACTAATAATTTATGCCCAAACTAGTGGAAAATGAAAACGAATTTGAAAAGTAAAATTATACTAGTTTTACGATCCTTTATTATCTTTTTTTTACTTTGACTCTAAGGATGTCATTTGTCTCTCATACAGCCTATAAAATAAATATATATAATATTGTTACGTTTTTCTTCTGACATCAGTTGTTACGTTATTTTCTTCCGTCTCGTTCGTACGGGGTTCGTGAGGATTTGGAGTGAATAATGACAATACTACTTGATGAAGTATGGAAACACACTTTATTGGCCAGTATTGCCAGGACAGCTCCAAAACACGTTTTTACAGTCGTCGATAAACTAATATAAACACTATGAACGATCATTCACACAGCCTTCACACTGTCAGGCAATAACGGTGGAGACAGCTTCACTGCAAAGCTCCCGACTCCGCTCGGTCGTTCTCGGAACTCCACATACTCTCGAGACTCTCCACGCTACAAATTGCGATGCACTCGACGACACACAGAACACGGCTCCCGACTCTTCGGTTCAGTCGTTCCCGGGGTTCAACACGCTCTCTCGACGATGCACTAACCGCGATACACTAAGAGGCTCTTCGATGCACTCGACGACCAACTCTGCGCTAGACTTCGAGACACTCGCTCAATGACTGACTATCAGCACGCTAGACGAGGCACACACTGACTCGCCCTCTCGACGAGGCACTCACTCACTGACTGCGGACCAGCAGGGTTTATATAGCTTTCGGCTTGTGTTCGAAAACATTTTGGGCTAAACCGGTAAGAATTCGCTCCAGAAGCTTCTCCATCCGTCCAAGACATATCGCCAATTTTGTGGCCAAATGGGCAATTTCTCGCCAAATGTGGTAAACCTGCCTTCCTTTGCCATGCTATGGCAACCCTAAAACTGCTTTGCGGGGAAGCCATCTTACCGACAATATAATAACAGTTATATTTGGATATCAGAGGATATTCTCCACTGGTACACTGATATCAACTTGAAAATTTTAATGAAAAGTTTAAGTCTTCAGTGACATGATTGTCGTTATTCCTTGTTTTTTACTGGTATTACATTCCCACAATGATGTCGAAATTGGCCGAGAGCAAACCCATAATACAGAGCATTTAAAAAAAATTGAATGTATGAATATGCCTTGAATGTTTCTGAATGAATACGATTTGAAAACATGATAGTCTTTAATATCATGAGTGAATGGATAAGTTTTTGCTTTGAAACTTTATTTAATTTTGTCCTCAATTTCTCATCAGAATTCTAGCTAAAACATCTGCCTCTTTTAGCTAGAATTTTTTATGTCTAACTAAAAGTCTGCACTTTACTCTCCTCGCGATATGCGCAGAAATTTGATATAGTATACTATTTGTGTTTACAATTTTCTGGTTTTCTTTGCGGAGCTCTGTCAAGATGATACTGAAAAATAAACAAGAAGAGAACATAATGGAAAAGCAACTCCCATTTGCCTTTCCTCGGTAACGTAAAAGGAAGTTAATTTCTGAATGCACTGAATGTATAATATTTGTATTGAATGCATAATATTGTATAATATTATTATATATATTGAACATAATATTTGTACTGTAAATGCAAACTGAAGAGATGGTTTTCACTTTGTTTCCGAACAAAAGCACTTTGGGTACATCTTGTCTTCCGCAAAAATGCTGTCAAACTCATAAAGATAGTAAAAACGGTACTGTTTTAAAATAACAAACTCATGATGAAGCACTTTTAAGTCGAATCAGGATCCACACAATTGTTTATTGGAAAGGTCTGATAGACTTCAACCTTGTAAAAGAGAAGTTGATATTTCCTTATCTGTAGAGTGGAATCTCGAGATACGAGTTTTATTCGTTCCAGCATTGACCTCGTATAGCGAATTTCTCCTACCATTGAAAATAATGGAAATCCAGTTAATCCGTTCCGCCCCTCCCCCCCCAAAAAATATCCAAAATATCAACATAAAAATCAGTCCCCAAAATATCAGCATAAAAATAAATTTTTCTAATAAATTACAGTGGTAAATAATATAACCGTAGTTTACCTTTACGATAGCTTCCGACACCGAATCGCCTTTTAACTACTTCTCGTAAATCCGAATCAACAACAGCTTCTCAACATCTAGTAATTTTGGACTGTACTTCTTTGACCACATCAACTTTCTTAATTTCTTCAAAAGCTTTGCAGAGGTTTGGATTCGTATTAGAATATCCTCGTTGGCCCTAAGGCTATGTAAATGGATAACAGGAAATAAAAATTATATCAAATTTGAGGTGACGTATGAATTTAAAGCTGTAACTAGTTAACAGCACAATCATTAAAAATAATATTTTCCCTCCTTTTGCGCAAATGCCCAATATGGATTTACATCAGAAGGGGATAAAAATTCCTCGAACGGAATGAATATTTTGAAATGACTGTGAAGGAATTTTCTCCGCTCTCATGTAACTACCTGACTCTGACCTAGCTGACATCAGAATTTAAGACAACTTAAAAAACTAAAATATTTTGAAATATTTTCGACGCCATATCTCTGAATATTCTATGGAGCTTTCTTGTAAATTGAATTCAAACTACTTACTTTCTATTTGAGATGTTGACGAAACGAGATATTGCAACTTATTTAATCCTGACTGCTTGGAATAGTTATAGCCTCTAAAGCCGCGTGCAGTTTAAAGTCGAAATAGGAGGCGGGACCCAACCGACAACCTTGATGGTGTTATATAGAAAAATGCTTTAACTTATCGACAGGAGAATTAATAAGAGTAATTGTAATTATTTAAGAAAAACTAGAATTATTTTAGCGTAATTTTGTTTCCTTATGCTTTTATTTAACAAGAAATTTTTATTTTACTAAATTAATTATCTGAAAACCAGTGCTTCAATGCTAATTTTGTTTATTAAATTTAATTTGAAAATTGTGAAAATAAGGAAGTAATTGTAAATCAAGAAGGTTGGCGGAGGAGGTTTTTGCTGTATCATTCTATTTGTAATGTGCGGGAAACGCGTAGAATGTTTTCGAAGCTTTTTCTTTTGTTCTTTATCTTGCTCGGAGATTGGAATATGTGATATCCTTCAGTAAAGGTCAAGGTTTAATGTTAGGTTACGCGAAAAGGTCAACGAGTTTTGGCGTACTAGTGTCCACCGTTGGCTACTAGCCTGAATGCCCGTGCTTGAGCAAATGGTTTTTTTTTTACTGTTTTGACCGAAAAATGGTACTTTGTCACTATGGAGGTGCGAAACTTGGAAATTTTGTTATCTGGAAGTTTTTTGTCCGTTATTTTGCAGGGGACTTGTGCAGCTCGTCACTTAATGCAGACTGGATGTCGCTTGTCGCTTGGGTTGTGTGCGAATTTTGGGAGGAGTAGACTTAAACATTCTTGGTGTTTAACTATGTCAAAAGAAGTAATTTAACTACTCGGACCCACCGTAAAGAAGGTTAGAGCAATAAGAATCAACTGTGTAGGATTTAGTGACAATATGAATGAAGAATAAAGTTAATGAGCTCCTTTCCCAATCCGTGTTTAGTTACGTCATTTTTCGCGAGCTCGCGTAAATTCCTCTACTTCTTACGACGTGGTAGAGCTGGATGATATAGGTCTCGAAAAGGCTGCGACTTGAGGTTCCGACACTTCGCCATTAATCCATGAGCATCCGCTCTTTGAACGTGAAATCTGCGATGGAATGTGTTTAGAACTTTTTCTTACTTTACCAGTGACTGGAAGCCGCCATTAGTTAGACTAACGTGAAACCCTATGTCGTTCCTCGTGCTCGTCAAACTGGTGTTGCTTCCAGCAAGTTCCTTTTAACCTGGCTGTTCCTGCGTATTTTATCTAATATTTTTTTAGAATGTCATCGTTTCGTTCAAGTGCACCTACCTTGCGGTGCTGCCCTCCGATTTCTCTTTTCGAGCCAGAATCACCTCGAGTTTTCACCGCTGAGCTGATGTTTCTTGTCAAGGCCTTGTTGCAGACTCCCGTCTGAGGTCCAGTGTTCTCCCAAGAACAGGTCGTCATCGGCGGGGTATATCTTTTAAGATAAGTTTATGTTTACGTTTGTTTTCATTGTTTTTCAGTTTACTCTTTATCCGCTTAATAAAAATTTCGTTTTAATGAACAGTAAAATTTTTCGCTGACTTTTTTGAGTTTTGTATATTGATAAAATCTTAATAAATTTTGGCAAGGATTGATAACAGTATTAAATTAGGAGAATACACTTAAGAAATCTTAATATTTATTAGAATGGATTAATGAAGTTTGACAACTGTAACTGACTTTATGTGCAAGAAGTGTGAAAAATAGGGTTTAGAACGTACGTAGATGAAAGGATTTCTAATTATATGTTTTCTTTGCAACAAAATAGTTAACCTAGAACTTAAAAGTAACAAACAAATAGATATTAATCTGCTTAAAATGCTTCCCCCTGACTATTATTTGTTTATGATAATGGTTCTCTTGGTATGGTTATTCACTGGGGCTTATTCACTCACAGTATGAAAATGGTGACAACTTTACGTACACCATCTTTTAGTTATGGAGCCACACGTACAGTCATTTGGTTTCTTGAAAGAGGAAACATAAAAAATGTTCAATGCTCACGGCGGGATTCAAACTCCAGACTTTTCAATGATAGCTGGAAGCAGTCCGCAAGGAAAGGCCTGCTGTACATGATTCATGGCTTATATTGTAGAGTCATTAGGATTTTTTTAGAGGCCAGCAAGATGAAAAATTAGCAAACGCCTTCGCCGGGAATCGAACCACGGACCTCTGAAATACCGGTTCAGTGTGCAGAACCACTACACCACGAAGGCTCGCTAGGAAACTGGGAGAAATACCTTATAATATGTGTGATTAAATCTTACCACTATTAAAGAGCAAGATCCCAAGATCTCTCCGCTAATCATCTTGCCTGATATACACTAAGTCAGAGATGGCCAACCTTTCCTGGAAGAGTGCCACTATCTGAAAAATAAAGTTACTTCTAACTTTTCCAATATAATAAAAAAATATAAAAAGGTGAAAAAAGTGTTATTCATAGGCTAATTATGGGTTTTTTACGAAAATAGCACATTTTTTATGCAAGTACTAGGCATTTAAAAATAATATAATAATAAACAACCATACAAACTAGGGTTTTAGTGTTATTGGTAATACACATTTTTAAATGTTCAGTTAGGTTATAAATAAAATAGAAACGAATAATGTGAAACATTTAATTCTAAACGGCTGTAGTCAGTACTTAATTAATGTGGATTTTGAATGTGGAAAAACATTTTTTTACCAAGTCATCTATATTAGGATTAGTTCTTGAAGATGCTAACAAAATTAGGTGTTTCAGGGGCATATTAGTTCATTTTGATTTTATTATGTTTATAACAGAATACATTTGTTCTCAAACATATGCTGATTCAAATCAATATCTAACAGCCAAGCTATGTAAATTTGGAAAATTGCTTATTGGTACAATTTTTCAAAAATTCAATATAATTTGGATCACTTGCAGTTGAAAAATGTTCTTTATATTCGCTTTTCAGTAAGCCAATAATTTCGACTGTTATTTCAGTTAGGTAACAATTCATGTCTTTAAGAGTAACTGAATAATTATATTTATTCTAATGTGTTCATACGTGTATCTATCGTCGAAAGTGATACAGACAATGTATTATTTTTTCAATATTTCAATAAATTTTCTTTTAATATTTCAATAAGTTTTATCGCGCCACTGTTAAACTTATGTCTTGTTACACTGTGGCACGCTTGCCGCGGGTTGGCTATCCCTACACTAGGTCGTAAATTGCAGCAGAATTTCAGAAATTATCACTAAATCTGAAATAGCTGCTAAATATCAGCATTTGGAAAATTGCTTATTGGTACAATTAGTGCGCTTAAGAGAGAACAGAACGACATGAAACATTTATAGCCTCTGCCACTTCATATAAAATCATGAATTGTCACCGAAAGTTACCTTGTTCTTCTAATTAATGAAATTTATCATGTAATTGTGCTATAATAAAGAGCTTTGTACATGCCATATTGTAATTATTTTTTAAATTTGAAGACTGAATTAAATCGAAGGCTGTTTTCGGAATGACCTCCTATTTCCAAATGACGTTAGGCATATGTGAGTGTAAATTCTCTCAAATATTTGGTTATCTTTAAATATTATTAGAAATTTGCAGAGAAACAAAATATTTTTACCATTCTGTAAACTATTTACAATGCATTTACTCTCATTTCATGTAACGTGTCTTTCATAATCTCTTTTTTACTTCATTTTTGTTTCCAACTCACTGTAATATCCGTATATCGCATCAAATTATCTAAATTTCCAACTATATCGCTAACCTCAATCCTGTATTGTTGGAACGAATCAGATTATACTGTTCTTGATCTTAACCTGATTTTAAGTTTCCAATATTATAAAGAAATTTCAAGTTAAATCTGTAGCTGAAATTAAGCTGGAGAATTCGGAACTTGAAATTGCTAGTACACAATAATATATTTAAATTGTTTTTTGCTAAGCGAATAAACGCTTTTTTTTTTGTTTTTGATTTGTAAAGCAACTCAGTTTCTCTTTCCAAACTTTTAAAAATTAAACTAGGGCTAAAATAAGTAAGTTTTTAATTTTTACGTTTCTCCATGGCTGAGAAGATATATGATTTATATGATTGTGACAGTTCAAAATTAATGCCTGTTAACAGTTACTGAATTATGTTTTTGAACAATATGTTATTTACTTTACATTTAATACAGGTCATATATATTTATAAATTTCAAAACATGTATGAGGGGAATAGACTGCTGAAGAGCTACTGTTGTGTTGTGACATATCTCATTTGTCTGACACTAACATCAGAACAATCCCACGAAATTTATCGTGGTAAGGAGAGTAAGATTGCGCCTGTCATTGGCAAGAGCCTTGAGCACCATACGGGTAACAGTACCACTTCGCTCAGTTCCTCCACCAATTTGGATGGAGAGCACCCCGGGGGGGGGACGGGTCTGAGGGTCTTCCGCTCCTCTTCCCCTACCACCAAGCTCTAGAGAGGCCTTTCGGCTCGCCATATATTTAGGGTGCATGGGGGAAAAGACGCAAATACATTTACAAACATCCGTGCCTTCGCCAGGATTCGAACCCGGGCCTTTCCATTCCGCAGTAAGCTCCAATACCGGCTATACCATCTGGGCGGCGCTGAAGATCTATTAATGTATTGAAATGAATGTTTTCCAAAATTGGTGACTGACGTACAATTAAAGTATGAGCGCATCTTTATTTTCGTAGAAAAACGTCTTTTCCGAATTGCATCTGAATTCATAAAGTTAGCCAATTTTTGATATCATGTTCATATCACTAAAAGATAAAATGTAAAAACGTCATTTTAAATCTGAAAAATGTTTAATATATAGTGCAAAGTATCTGTCATATGCATCACAATAAAAATTGCAATAGAACAGGACTTCAAAGCGAATAATGAAATTAGCGTTAATTTGAACGGACGAACTTTTAATAATTTCTATGAAATTATAGTATAATTTATATGCAATGATAGTACTTATGCAGCTATTCTTCTTTGTATTATCAAAGGCATAGGAAATCAGAATTGTTTGGGGATGTTGGATAAATAAATTACTGTAAATAATCGGATTTATTTTGTAACGTTTGACAAATAATTGTATTAAGAAACTTTATTAATAAGCTTCCGTACGTCTTTTCAAAAGATTTAATGGGGCTTATTCGGGTCTTAAGCCTCTTTCGACTCTTAAGCATAATTTTACCGCAGCCTGAAATTCACTGCCTTGTCATTTATGTATAATGATAGACTTTGTCGTTCTTGATGTTCATTAATTTCTGTTTTAAACTTATAAAATTAGAGAAAGTTTTTCACAACAGATATGCACTAGTCCTATGTCCTAAGCATTTGTTAAATTTCTTATTTTTTCTATGTTAAATGTCTTTGGTGACCATCAAATAATTTCTTTCGTGTCCAAATAAATAATACTATAGCGAGAATGCTTTCAAATAATTGCAGGCGATATTTCTTAATTTAGCCACCGAAATAGTACACTTTAGACAGATATACTGTTGGGAAATCATTTTAATCACAAAAACATGATTTTAATTGCTGGTGGCACGAAATTGAAATACAGGTACTAAACCTTCACAAAAAAGAAGAAAGCAAAAAATCTGATAATCTGGGGGGGGGGCAAGAAGTATTCTACGTGTAATTACAATTTTATTCTTTGCTGAACCAAACTGTCAAGTTCTCAACTGTTTTTTCCTTCTTTTATGTACCTCTCTTTCTCTCTCTCTCTCTCTATATATATATAACTTTAAAAAAATATTCAAATGTTAATAACAGTACGTTTTTGTAATACATACGCGAAACCCGCATGAAATTTTTTATATGATTTTTAAACATTATTTTCATTCGAACATTCTTGTATAAGGGCGAGTCAAATGAAAGTGAGCCAACCCCTCCTCAGCAAGAATGGTTCGGTCCATCATCTGCGGCGCATGCGCGTAGCACAGAGACAGCCTTCATTTACGAAAGTGGCGCGAAAGTGTGAGGTTAAAGTTCTTTAAGGCGCTCTTACACTGGGTTGAAGACGGTAGCGTGACATAATGGACGCTCCAAAAGAGGAACAGCGTGGTGTGGTCAGGTTTTTGACAGCTGAAGGTGTTTCCCAACATGAAATTAGTCGCCGTATGACTGCTGTGTACGGTGAACATTGCATCGCATTGGCCACTGTGAAGCGTTGGAGCAAACGGTTCAGAGAAGGACGTGAAAGTTGCAAAGACGATCCAATACCGGGCCAAAGCCACCTTGCAATCACCCCCGACACAATTGCACAGGTTGATGAGCTGATTAGACAAGAACGGAGGATAAGCATCGATGAACTGGCAGAGCGTGTGAACATCAGTCACGGTTCGGTTCACACCATAATTCATGATCATCTCGGTTATCGGCTTTTGTGTGCTCAATGGATGGCCAAGATTTTGAACGACCGCCAGAAGACGGAGAGGTACGGCGCTGCTTTGACTCATCTCATCCGGTATCACAATGAGGGTGACGACTTCTTGTCTGCAATTGTGACCGGAGACGAATCATGGTGCCACCACTACGAACCTGAAACACGCCGGCAAAGCTTACAGTGGAAACATTTGAATTCACCACCCCGAAGAAAGCAAAGGCTGTCATTTCCTCGGGAAAGGTGCTACTGACTTTTTTTTTTCGATCGTCAGGGGCCATTACTGATTGAATTTGCTAAACGTGGAGAGACTATCAATAGTTCGCGATATTGTGCAACGCTGGATCGGCTGCGTGTCGCAATCAAGAACAAACGACCTGGAAGATTGACGAATGGTGTGATCTTGCTACACGACAATGCTCGTCCCCACGTCGCTGATGTGGTTAAGACACAACTGGCAAAGTTCAAGTGGGACACGCTGCAACATCCTCCATACAGCCCAGATTTGTCGCCATGCGACTTTCACATTTTCGGGAAACTGAAAAAACATCTCAAGAGCACCAGATTCGTGTCGGACGACGCCGTGAAGGAGTCGGTTACAGAATTTTTGAATCGACAGCCCAAGGAGTTTTATGAGACGGGGATCACGCGGATCATTTGTCAATGGGATAAATGTCTCAATGTTCATGGAGACTACCTTTAAATAAAGTACTCTGTTTGTCATATATTCGCATTGGCTTACTTTCATTTGACTCGCCCTTATATATATAAAGAAATTTCTTTCAATTTATAATGCTTTTGAATGAGCGTCTTGTTCAAATGCGACGGATTATTTACCGCCGTAATACTTTTTGTAGTTAGCGCTGTTAGCAAAATACAACACACATTCTTTAGTAGTAACCCTATATCTAAGATATTAACTTCTAAAAGAGAATAGTATTTCTAAAAGCAAAACTATTTGCATTTTGAAAATATTAGCTTGCAATCTAATGCCTAAAAATGTTTACCACTTAAGTTTCAAAAAGTTAAAAACAGAATTTAAATTCAAAAATTTTTTAAATTGTAATATTGAAAAGAAACTCTCATTTGACATTAGCTCGCAGATTTAAATTTAACACCTAAAATAAGTTAAGACAATCAATTATGGCAAACATATTAGACTAGTAAACAATTATGACTGACATGTTAGATTAGTAATCAGTGAGCCAGAACCTCTTGATATAGAATATAAAATCTTTTATTTAACACTAGATTTACAGAACCCGTCATTTTGACGGTTTTCGGATTTCACGAGCAAAATTACAGAAACAATAATTTTTTAGTTTTCCAATAGTGCTGATAATTATCGGTGTAATGAGACGAATACGTACCCGAATTTATTTCCTTCCAGTCCTTTAATTTCAGAGTTCTCTATGTGTATACCTATCTTTACGGATACCCGTCAAAATGACGGATAGTCTCGTTTAATAGTTAATCGTAATAATAATCGGTTAATCATAGTTAAGCGGTTTTTTATGAAATTATTTTTCTGGTGACAAATATAAAATTAGTTGAAACGTAGCTACTAAATAAAAATTGCAATATAGCGGAAATATCTTTCCTTAACTTCGAAGTCAATATCAATGCAAAGCGATTCGCCACAGCAATGATATGTCACGTATGATTATCTGTCAATTGTACGTGCTCAGAGCTCAGATATAAAGCATTAGACCCAAGACTTAGAAATGATCTACAGTTGTTGAGTTCCAGTCAATGTGTCAAGGCGTTTTAGAAGAAGTTTCAGTTTGTGAGAGCAGAGACAATCAAGAAAATATTGGATCGTTATGAGTTTAAGCAATAGCATTATAGAATTAGAGGAAAGTACTATTTTTACTTTATTCTGACGAAATATCCTTCTTCAGTCATCATGAGTCATTCAAGAAGAAAAACTGGATTACTAGAGGGAATAGTTAATATCAGCGATTACTCTCGTACAAGCTCTGATAAATCTGTTAACACCGAAACTACCGTAACGTTTCTTTTACACCGATAAAAACAATTAGAACTAAATTTGTCAAACTAACGGACGGTATGGGTAGTTCTAGTATTATCAATAGTTCATTATCGGTAGTTCTGTGTTAAGACTGTAAGTGTTTTTAAATTAAATTAATCTTTTTTTTAAGAATATACTTTATTTCCTATACATACCCTTCAATCTTACGGATATCCCTAAATATATATATATATTTTTTTCGATTGGCAGATTGTGAACAGTTACAATTTTTGTAACAAAGTCCATTAATCTACACTAAGACCAGATGTGAAGGTCTCTTTATTATGGAGGCATCTAATTGGTGGGTTACCATTGCCTCCTATGAAGGGACGGACAGTTACAACCATGCCTTCTCCGCGATTCGAACACAGGCCCTTCGGTATCGAAGTCAGGCTCCCCTAACCACTATACCGTCTGCGCAGCATGTCCCTAAATATAGGTATATAAAAATGTACGTAAACCTAGTGTTAATTCCCATAGTACAAAATATCCTCAGGATATTCTATTTAAGTCGCATAAATCCCAGGACATACTTAGAATATCCTGAGTATGTTGATTCTCAGATATCCCGAGGATACCATATTTTAACATCCTGAGAATGGCTTGTTTAAGTCCTGAGATATGTGAAGATGTTCTGAAGGTGTTTCTCAGACGTCCTGAGGACTTCTCAAATTTCAGATCCTGAGGATATTCATACTGCATTTTCCGAAGGACTTCCATTGTTAACATTCTGAGGATATTTTTTCTCAATTTCACGAGTTTTGGTTTTCGAATCTGAACGTTTGAAAGCATGCACATTCTTTAATTTTCATACGTATTTTGCAAAGTGTTGTTTCTAATTGTTCAATAAAAATATTTATATCCAGTTTTATATATAGTCATTTTATTTCGTTATTAATTTTAACTACTATTATTGTGACATTTTTAAAAATTTATTTAGGCACGGAAAGATAGTGGATTAGCTGATTCCTGAGTATTTACTAAATTCTAAATAAATATATTTTATATAAAATATTTAAAAATTGCTTGTATAATTTCTTGCAGATTGCAAATGGTATTATAGATACAGGCAGATTTAGAAAAAATAAAGATTTTTTATACGGTTATTATTTAAATTACAGGGTGGAAAATGCTTTTCAATTCCGTACAATGTTAATGCTATTGAATTACAGTCGCTCGATGATTTCGCAGTAATAAGAATTCTCTGAGATGACTAGCCACAATTCCAGACATTTTGGTCTTCTGTACGGATGGTCGTCTTAGAGAAACAATACTTAGTATCATTATTAATTTATATTCTTAGGAATACTGGTCACTTTGAGAGGTGATGTTCTATATATTTATCTATTAGTATTCTCGGGAACAAGTTTTATTTATATTCTGAGAAATACTGGACAGAAGGTATTGTAGACAAAGGGTTCATTTATGGCGTGTCGGCAGTATTTTACATTTTAATGAAAATGAATTCATCATTATCTAACTATCTATATTTACTTTTGTGTTTTACGAATTTATGTCGTTAACATTTCATTTTGGTAGTTAAATGTGTTAGTGATTTTCAGCTTTATATTTAGTGGGCCGTTAACGATCTGTCATAAACATTATATTGTTGCGTGCGTACGGGTTCGTTATGAAGTGAATGCACAAGTCCGATGAAAAATGAACAAAACTTTTTATTATCACAACAAAAATGCTTAAATTTTCTCAAATTATCATGCAGTATTACAATATCTCACAGTAGTTATCTTTTAACTACTCAAATGTACAATAGAACGTAATTCAAAACAGCTAAAGAACACTAATCCGCGAATTCGCTATAATCAACAACAGCAGTTTTCTAAACAACAACAAACTAAGCAACTACTCCAAACTGAGATGTTTTCCTCCTTTTTTTAAGACTTTAAAATCACGCGCTAGAATTTTCCAGCACTTTCTCGAAATCAAAAAGAGATATTTATTTATTTAACGCACGCGCTCTTGTATTTTTAATTTTTCCGGCTTAGCTTTCTTTTAATATTCGTCACGCGCTGCACAGCGCGAGAAATAAAACCATTTAATTTATAATTGAACTAACATTAGCTTTTTAAATGCGAAATTCATAACAATATCATACTGTAAAAACTATATATTGAAACTTTACTTTTTCGTCTTGCTTTATGCCGTAAACTGTCTCAATGGGAAGTGAATTATGTGTTTTCAAGTATTTGATTTACGTCTAACCAATGAGCACTTTAAAAGCCAAATAAGAGGGAAACGTTTTATAATATTTTACCATCGTAAATTAAAGCTACGTGGATATTATTTGTATAATTCTTTAACATACACTTAAGTATTTAATACATAGTAAGATATTTATTTCAGCGGATCGCTGGCCGGCAAATCTTGCAATAAATATTTCTTTTAAGCGAAGCGTTATACTTTCAAAGGCACGCTACACCTTCAAAATAAAAGAAACAAACATTTCGAATCTATTTCAGGCGTTTAATAACTGTATTGAAAATTTCCGGTAGTCATGCTCTCTAAGCTGACAAATGAATACTTATTGGATCTATCCAAGAAAAAGTAGAAAACATGTGCGAAATGACACAGTGTCTTTCTAAACACTGTAGTATAGACTATATTATGTTTCGTGAAAATATCTTTAGAAATAAATTGTAAACATCCGTTTAAAGTGCAGATAGATAAAAGATAGAAATACCTGCGTCGAATAAAATATTTCTTATGATTCTTATGATAGAATTTCTAAGCAATTGAAGTCATTTTATATGCACTGCAGGATTTTATGCTGCATATAAAGATTATAACACATGTGGCACTTATCTTTTCTCGCGAAATGAGAATTTGCTCCTCTGTGCCAATAGAAGAGCCATAAAAAGTGTATAATGTTACATTTTCTAACTGTATTGCAATCATCAAATGTTCCCGTTAGGCAAAGATGTATTACGTCCTGTATCATACCAACTCCTAACTTGAAGATAGTTTTTATAGTTTTTCTAATGCAATAAAGTGAGATGAATTAGATTTTCCAAAGCAAAATATCATATTTCTCCACAATATATTTTACTTAGAATCTGAATTAGAATTACTTTAGCATCTGGATAAGGAAACGAAAAGTGGCACATGATAAGACATTAAAAAAAATTTTAAAATAGCATGCATTTTAATCCACATAAACATTTTTATAGAATATCGAAAATTTCTTTTCTGGAGTATACATTAAATGTTAATGTTATTTTTTATATAAAATTTTAAAGTGATTAATAATTTTTTCAAATTTTTGTTTTGTATTTGAAAATTAAATTCCTACTTTTTTATTGTTTAAATTATTAATAAATTAAGTCTCCTTATTATTCTTCCATTTATGAATTTAAAAGTAAATTAAGTATCGCATTTTGAACAGAAATAGCCGAAAAATTAGACATTTCAAATTGAGAAATATTAGAAATTAAATGTGCCCTCGCTATGATTCGGACCAGGATCTTCCGATTTCCAGCTAGACTTGCTCCCACATACACCGTAACAGAGAAAGACACGAAGATGCGATTATCTCTTATAAAAGAACAATTCCATTTGAGCGTATAGTTTTCAGCTACTGAGTTTACTGCGGTGTGTCATTAGAAAGTTTTAAAAAATTAATAGGTTTTCCGCCTCATGGTACATAATTATTTGATTGTGCATAATTTATTAAATATATATGAAAACGAAAACCATTTCCGTCAGTTTCTACGATTTCATAACGTACTATATATAATGTGTTTAATATAAAATTGTAACCTCAAATGTTTTTGCAAATGAAATATTTATTATTGACCATAGTTTATTGTTCCAAAGTAAAACCAATGACAAATAAAAACTTATTGCAGTTGGCAATAAACAAAATTTTACGTGCAGTCTATGTAATTATGCAAAGAGTTAACAAAACATGAAGAAGCTTTTAGCTTGCAGTTATAAAATAGCAGCTTTAATTCTCAACAAATATATTTCAGAAATATTTTAACTTCACTATGCAACTCGAGCTTCAACAGTTCCTTTTGTTTTAAACTGTGTTTAAAATACTTAATGGGTTATTCCAGAAATAATGCGTTTATTTATACTTCTTTTACTGTTTTTACAATTAAGATAAACAAAGATCTTTTTAAAGCAAAATATACCATTCTTGATCCTGTTAGATACTCACAGTTAACTGGGATTTGGTTTCACCAGGGTTTGCAAGTGGCCCTCGTCGAGCACTGCAGATCTTCCAGACCTAGACTTGTCTTTTCAGGTGCAGTATCCGGCTTGGAGTTTCTGGAAAACACCGTTGGCACCAGTTGACTAACCATTTTTCGACACACTTCATTAACATTTCCATTCGTAGCATTTAACTGATAAATCAAAATATTCCGAATGTGCTTCTTCGTCACTACTATTATAGCCATGAAAAATAACTGTTAAAATCGCAATTTTCAAAACTTGCTGTAAAAATAAGAACGATAAAATTACTACTTTCTTTTATAGCAAGTTGATGCAGATAGATTATCTTTATTCCCTCGGACTTTTCTGCCGGTGAAAAGACTGCATTACTTATGGAACAACTCAATGTTATGCCAAAGCACTGAACGGCAGTCGGTCTTAAATGCAATGCCTTCAGAGAGGACATTCAACAGAAAATGGCTTACATAGATATTACGCAAGCGAAAACAGGAAACCTTCAGTCAGTTATTTTGCTTATTCATCGTGAAAAAAATCAGATGAACAAAGAATGTTCAAAATTCTTATGCATCTAGTCAATAAAGGTCAGGCTGTGGTTGCTAACTTAAACATAATTCGCAAAGGTATGCTGTAGTATTTCAGCTCAGATTTCTATTAACTAACTTCTGTGTCTCTAATCATCATACGTTGCTTTCGTTCTTCGTATTTTCGTGTTTAAACCCGGGTATTTCTTGGGGCGAGTTTTACTAAAAAAGAAGGAAACGAGTATAAATTAAGATATATTTTTTGATTTAATTAAAACATAAAAAATTATATTACTGCTGAGTAGTGTCCATCCATTGGGGAGGGGTAGGTATGAGTGACATTGTTTGTTCCAATATAGATGAAATAAATAATAGTTCATCTTGTTAGATAATGAAGCGATGAAGATGAAGAGATGCACTGCGCAGCAAAAGAAGAGAAGTGTTACAATTTTTCATGTCTAGAACAACCATGCTACGCTCCCATTCGTAATTCATACGTATGCATACTTCTGAAGCCAGTCTCCTCCCCCCCCAAAGAAAACAGATGGATTGAGGAATGAGGAGAAGAAATACGAAAAAAATACCTATACTACAATTTCCGTCTTAATTTAAAAATAAAATTTTAAAACATTACTGCATAACAGTATTCTCTTGTAGGAAATAGGAAAGCAATAAATTCGCGCAGAGGATTAATATGGTTACAGAAAGAGCTTATTATATCTTTTCAGTCAGTATTTTTTAACCGGTAAATCTCTTCCTAGGGGGTTCGCGTCCTTTGGGGGTAGAAATGTTTCAATCTCACAATGATAGACTCAAACACCAATTAGCCCTCTTTTATCGCGGTTAATCAGTTCCAGAGTCTATATCGATAGTTGAATTCCTGCGAAGTAGGATACTTTACTTATAAATTAAGTATTTTCGTAGTTAAAAAATAAGAAATCTGTTTACAAGCTAAACATGTTTTTTAACATCGTTAAAACCTCTAAAAATACAATATCACCCTTTAGTCACAAGTATACTCGTATTACCCAATCTGCTAGACAAAATAAGAGGAAATAAGATATATCAGACCTACATTTATTATGTATGTAATTATTATGTTATTGTATGATTAAACATACAATAAAAGCATCCATCCCTAATATGACTTAAAGTAAATTTGAGAAGTGGAAATTACTGAAAAGGCACGCTACTTTTTAAAGTCGGAGTTTTGATATAAAAAAAAGGTAGGCAGTCTAATTAGGCCTAGAGGAGTACACAAGTAAAATTTTGTGAAGATAGCATTATTGTTTTAATTCTGTGGGTGTGCCCAAAGTGAAAATTTGAAGCTAAGCAGTCATAATAGGCTTACGAGTTTATAAATTAATATACCAAGTAGTTAAATGAAACAACGTAATATCTTACACAGAAAATATGCTGCTCGTAATGGCAATGTAAAATAGAAAAACAAAATTGCTACGATATTAGTTCATCGTAAATTGATGCGATGTGGTGCCAAAAAAGATGCTTTTTCACGATGTACACTTATTTCATTGCTCTGCCTGTGTACGAGTTTTGCAGCAAATATTTCTCTCAAGTGTGAATACTTGGTTTTTGCTAGAACGTAAGATCTGAGTGCTGAAAGCAGAGAATATTTCCGACAGGTGATCTAACTATCTATATTTTGAACCTTTGCCCCGTTCATTGAAAAACATGGTGAGAACGCAGAATAAATAAATAAATGTTAAGAGCCGCTGTTTTAGTTTAATCATACATAGCAGCCATTAATGAAATTTGTTTAAACCCTCGATCTCTTATTTAGAAGTCATTAAATATTTTCTTCACGGTACAGTTCCATGTAGGAAGTTCCAAATTTCATTCACTTAAGTTGCTTACATTTAATACGAATTCGTTATTCAGCATGTAGTTTTATAAAGGAATTTTTTAATAAACACGAAAAAAATCTTTAAAGAAAATTTATTTTGTATGTAGAGAGTTTTCCAATACATGTTTTATTTTAGTATGTGGCTCTGATCAAAGAAACATTATTGTTTTGCGCTTAAGCCTGCCTTTAACCACTTTTTTTATTGAAAAACTGCAAAGCTTTCATTTCTAATGAAGTACATATAAATTTTTCAGTCATTTAATCCTGACGGTATAAGAATTAGTTTATACTATCATAATCCATTTATTGTTTATATTCCATCTAAGAAAAAACTTCGGCAAAATACGGACTTTCATAAAATAATTTTTTTTCAGTACAGGAATTGTACACTCCCGAATAAAGATCAAAGAGATTGATTACGCCATCAATCATTCTATATCGCATTCTTGATAGTTGATCATGATTAAGTTTACTTTAATATATCGGGTTCGAACAAAAGAGTTCGCTGTTCAGAAATGAAAAATAATATAATGATGAATAGTTATTCATTGCAAGATCAAGATCATGTAATGCATATTCTGAAGAACAGGGGATTGCATTCTAGGCAATTACTCATTTATATAGATGCTTACTAAGATTAGGCAGAAGATCGAATGTCAGCGATTGCAATGAAACAATGGAAAAGATTTATTGAATATATCTGAGCAAATTACAGACATAATTCATTTTTAATGTTACAATAAAACGAAATGACTACAAGAAAACAAATGGGAACATAAAAATAAGGAAAAATGAGCTGGATAAGATTTTGAATTACAATATTTATAGAGTCACATCAACAAGATCGCAAATTTGAGGTTTTATTATAAGTAGAAGAAAACTTCATGAAGGAGAAAGGTTTTTGAATTCAATTTCCCTCAGAATCCGGAGTTTCTTTAACTCCTTAATAAGGGGGAAACTCATTTCAGGTAAAAATGTGTAAATTCCACTCATCGTGAAAGTTGTGAATCACTCAATAGGAATCGTGAAGGTTGATTACTGATTTCGTAATAATCTTCGTTTCTTTAATACAAGTAAATTTAATTACTTCGAAAGAGTAAGAATAAATACTTATAACATATAGTGAAAAATGGTAACATATGTCACTGAAATTTGCTTCATATATCGGTAAATTTCGGTATCGTCGGTATTATTTAATAATTAAATTTTATTTGTCTAAATAATTGCGACATTTCAAGTTGGTAGTCTGTAGCTTCTATATATCTCGCGATCTCAGATTTTGCAAACAGCTAAATTTCAATTAAAATAGTTTAAAAAAGATTGAAACATATTCACCCATCAATTAGCATATGATTTGCTAGCTTATAACAGAAGAAAAAAATTATCTCTGCAATAAGAATATTTAAAACTGAAAACTGGGTGTTAATTTTCACATTAATGCATTATTATGCATTATTTAACAACTGTAATATTGTGTCTTCTCACAACATTAACTGGTAAATCCGAAACTGAGCAAATAAATTATTTATATTAGCACATATTTTAGTACATTCATTGACCACGATTTCGAACAAAAATTTTAAAAGAAATGTGCATTCTTATTTATCTTAACTACACTATTTTTGATTTGCAGCCAAACCACATTCTTTAAACTATTTTTAATTGAAACGCATTTAAGATACAGGTAAAGTGCGTAATTAATAAGCGAATTCAACAAGCCAATTAGAGTTATAATGGTGTTGATTTCAAAATTTCGACGTAGTTAACTCTTGAGATGTACCAATATGGCAATGAGAATTCCTAGCATGAATTTATGTGGAAAGACAGAAATAATATTTATTCACTGAGTTTGTCCAAGGTCGAAACTTGCAAGACTTGAAAATCTCTTTTCCAAGGCCAAAAGGGAACACGTGTCTTCGGTGCAACCAGACATATCTGCATTCTTATTTTGGCTATCTTTCGAAGAAACAGTTCCAAAGGTTACAGATGACCTCTTTACTCTCCGAATCCAGATGTAAGGGGATGGAACTACTAGTTCACCAGAACGCGGGACCTTCCTCCTGGAGCATGCGGCCATGAAATCAGATTTCCGGAACATACGGGGGAATCCTACTGAATCGTCGTTATAAGTAGGCAACAGTATCTAGCAACCGTTAGCAGCTACAATTTCAAGGTTTGCATTATTAGAGTTACATTCCGCACGCGACTCCCCGAGGAATAGTAGTCCATTATCTTTCAGGCGCAAAACGGACTCTAGTCAGGAATTCCAAAGAAGATACAACCGCAAGAATCATTCGTTTAATTGGCAAGGAAAGAACACAGAGATTCGCTCGAAGAAAATAGAAGATCTTTCGAAACCACTTCTAAGAAGACACCATAAGTCTCGTCATAATGAGAAGGCGAATTAGCCCGCCGTCCATGGTCTCGGAACAAAAGGCAGTCGCACACGAAGAAAATTTCAACTCATTCGTAGTTCGTATCTCAATTCACCCAGCAAAAAGTGAGTCTCCAGTTCCAAACTCCTCTCAAATCGCTCAAAAATTCCCGAAACCATAGTTTTTAAATTATCGCCATCCTTTAAGGACTAATCTCCACCTTTTCGCCAAATTACACAAAACAGCCTGTCTAAGACCCGGTGCCAAACTGGACCCCCAATTTCGCTAAATCAGTGACCTCTAGTCGTAAGAAAAACATTACCCCTGACTCTTGTCACGTGCCATATTTATTCCCTATTAGACAAAGGAATTCTTTCTAGAATGTTCGAAAGAAATTCAAGTTTTGAAAGGGAATGACACAGCAGAATTACTGTCTTTTCCTGAATCTTTTCACAAAAAATACGAAGCTTTCCCGGTTAAATAAAATAAAAAGCAAAATATCATTAAAGCATTGGTTTTTTCCAAACGTATAATTTAGATAATAAAATATTAATACGTTAAATTTATAATCCAAAGAATTAAATTCTTATTTTTCTTAAATAAAAATCAATAATTAACTTAAACTTTTCTCAACATTGACCGCTGTGATTTTCAACATTGTCATACAAAGAATAAGAATTATTCAAGTATCGACACACAAAATAAAGCGCGCTAAAGTTGGTAAGAGTAAAGAACCTAGGTGCTATAATTGTAAAAGTGTAGATCATAAATCGAACTCATGTAACTATAATTTAAGTGCTTTAAATGCGACTTATTTGGATACATAGCCGTGATTTGTTAGAATAAAATGTCTCCTAGAAATAAACAAATTGCCATAACTGTAACTTGAATTGCTCACACTTGTCAGAAAGAAACTCAAAAAAGCTTTTGATTTAGGTAATTTGCAAATGAACACTTTAATAGATACTGGTAGTCAAGTAATGTTAATCCGACATGTACATACGAAGCAAATAGGTAAATTGAACTTCAGTAAGCAAATCTACAGTTAACGGGATTTAGCAGTGAGGAAATTAAAACTGTAGGGAGATATGAAGGTGAATTCGAAATTGATGATTTTTTATTAGGTAAAATATTTGTATTACTGCAGAAAACGGAATGTTTTTACTAGCTATCATTGGTACAGATGTTATAAGGCAAGCAAAATAAACTGTAAAAGAAAAAGGGAATCAAAATTTAAAACAAACGGCAGCTAGGAAATTATTTGATGTGCATTTCAATATTTATAATGATAAGGAAATAGATATGAATCACTTTAGTATATTCTGCTGTTTAATTATAGTGGATTGCAGGATGACTTGCAATTACCCCATTCTAGAACTCAAGAAACTTAAGAGATATAATGTTGACCGAATCTCTTTATTGGCCTTCAAACATTAATTTGGCTGAGGAACGGTGAAGAACACGGGAAAGCTTTGGCTTCAGAAGCGCATCTCGAAGAACTTCTACAACGTTTAAACTCCAGTAATTCCCAGCAACCCTAAAGCTCCAAACGGACGCTAAAAAACCCTAACAAATTTGCGACTCTCAGTACACAGACAGAAATACAATTTGTATAACATGAAGCATATCCCCAGCCTTGAAGTCCCAAGGGGGTTCAACAATAAACTAAATTATATCAAACTGAATTGTCCTGAGAAATAAAATATTAAAGTCTCTAAATCAGGAATTAAGTGGCCAAGGACATAGCTTTGCTATAGGTCTCTAGTTTATCACTGGAAGTGCGTAAACTCACCACTCGAACTTTCGCATCAAGACCAGGATACATGTAAAGATCGTGACTTGTAAAGATCATGACTTGTGAAGATCGTGACTTAAAGAGAACGTGAAATATAAATAATAGGACAAGAACTTGCATTTTACGGTGTGGCAACAAGAAGAGGATTCGAAAGATTTTTATATATATTTTTGTTTAGAGAGCTGAATGTTTTTAATTTTTGAATAGTTGTAAGAGTTTTAACTGCAGTAATTAAGAGTTTAAAATTTTGATAGTTTAGAGCTGCAGTATTTATTTTTTTTGGTTCTGCTTTAAAATTTAAATAAAGGTATTTTGTTTATTCTGAAAAATTAGCTTTATTCTTCCTACAAGATTCAATATTCATTATATTGAAATAAGGAAAGGATTTTTACTGGCGCAGTCGACAGGATCGGAGTTTCCCCGCATATAATTACGAACCAAAATAACTCAGGTGAGAGCTCAATTTACCTTGGAAACGTAAAATAGTTAATTAAGATTATGAAAAGTTAATTATTGTTTCCGTCATGGAATCTTAGTTTATTTACTTGTCAAAGTAATGAATACGCCAGTGTTCAAATGTAATTTTCAAAGTAATGAATACGCCAGTGTTCAAATGTAATTTTCAAAGTAATGAATACGCCAGTGTTCAAATGTAATTTCGTTTGACTCGCCAGAGTAGGTGAACAACACATTAAGTATTGATTCTACTGATTGATTTTCGTGTCGAATAAAATTAAATTCATTGTGAATTATATTTAAATAGAAAAAGAAAAGAAAAAAAATAGCTTTTCATAAAACTAAGAGTCTATTGGCTGAATAAAATCGAGACATGGCTTTTATGGGACGTGGGAAAAAAGAGGATTTGCTGGCTTTAGCTGCTGAATTAGAAATTCAAGTAGATCCAAGTATGAAAATCGTGGCGATAAAAAATGAAATAATTCAAAGTGATACATATGATGAAGCATTTGCTAAAGAAGTGTTTTTAACGATTATTGAAGAGAGGAAAAGAAAAGAAGAGGAACAGCGAAGAAAGGAGAAAGAAGAGATTGAGGAACACCGAAGAAAGGAAAAAGAAGAGATTGAGGAAAGACGAAGGAAAGAAGAATTAGAAGCACAGCAGAAAAGAGAGCAAATGGAATTTGAATTGAGGAAACTCGAAATTGAATCTCGTGTTCGACTAACACAAACTCCACCAACAAATGAAAATGGACATCATAATTTTGATTTAATTAAGCTTATTCCCAAATTCAATTTAAGACACGATGATATTGTGATTTATTTATCCTTATTTGAAAGACAAGCTAAAAGGACAAAGATTGATCCTAAAGATTGGGTTTCATGTTTATTGACTTTAATGCCATCTGAAATCATTCAATTAATTGGTAGGGAATCTGAAGAAAATTTTGAAGATTATGAGTACATTAAGGCCATTTTATTGAAGAGATTTAAATTAAATCCTGAAAGCTTTAGAAAAAAATTTGTGATGCACCAAAAGAGCGCTGAAAAATCATGGAGAGATTTTTGCTACGAAATTACAAGTTATTTTGAAGAATGGATCAATGGTCTTGAAATCACAAATTTTGCCGCGTTAAAAGACTTGATTATTACTGACCAAATTAAGAAAAGAGTACCCTATGAAGTAAGAGACCATCTTCTTGACGACTGGGCGAAATTCGTTTCTACAACCAAATTAGCTGATAAACTTGACGAATATGACAGTGTTCGTAATATCTCAAAACAGAATGGTGGTAATCCATCAGCAGACAGAACTAATAAAAAATGGCAACCTCGTTCTCCACTTCCAGAAAGAGCTTTCAGAAATAAATCGCTGTACGCTGAAAACACGCCAAGAGTGTACCCATCCCGTAAGAGTGACGAACCACAAAAGACTAATTTCAAATTAACTTGCTATAATTGTGGAAAAGAAGGTCATACATCTAAGTTATGTACCAAAAATCGGATACCAAGAAGTGCTTCTGCAACAGCACAAAACAACTTAATACAAACACAAGCACCCCTAGCAGAAAAAGAAAAACCAGAAGTGCTAAGTGCCAAGATCTCTATTCCTGTCTCAAAATCAGTGGACGTATCTAGAAACATAGATGAATTAAAACTGGTCAAAGTTAAATGTGGAGATATTATTCTAAATGGAATCGTAGACACGGGAGCACAAATTTCAGTAGTCCGTGAGAAATTGGTTGACAACATACCTTGCGAAGGAGAAAGTAAAATAGAGATATCTTCTGCTTTTGGTGAAAACGAAATTACTCCACTAAAGATTTTCCAGATGAAAATTGACGATGATTTTCACGGTAGAGTGTCCATTACGTGTGCTGTTTCAAAAAAGCTAGTTACCGACTTGCTATTGAGTTCTTCAGCTTATGAAACACTCTGTGGAAATATCGAACTGTGGAACTGTGATCGTCATTGGAATGCATCCCCCTTAGAGTACAAAGAGACAGATGATAAACCCTCACCAGTTGAAGACATTACTACAAATTTGGCTGTTGTTAATCAGATTTCCCAAGAAAACATAGAGTCTCTGAAAACAACGAACAAGGTAAGACTAGAATTCAAGACACATCAAGAACAAGACGAAACTCTGAAAAAATGCTTTGAATGGGCAAATAAAAATCAAAATTCATATACTTTCGATGATGGCATATTACTTCATTCCGAATATATCTGTGGTGAAAACATTAAGCAAGTTGTATTACCTTTAGAAAAAAGAAGGGAAGTCCTAAGAATGGCACATGAAATCCCTCTTGCCGGCCACCTCGGTGAGAAAAAGACAATTCAACGAATCAAGTACTCATTCTTTTGGCCTACTATTAAGCAAGATGTTAAAAAATTCTGTGAAAGTTGTAAAGAATGCCAATTGAGGAGAACAGTTACGTACAAAGATCGAATCCCAATTCAACCTATTGTTAGGCCGGAAACACCCTTTGAAGTATGGAGCGTGGATTGTATCGGGCCATTAGAACCTCCATCCAGGAGATGTCATCGGTTTGTGATATGTGCAGTTGACCTATGCACCAGATGGGCAGAACCACCCCCGTCAAAGACATAAGTGCGAAAACAACATGCAACGTTTTGATGAGGTTTTTTACTCAAACTGGATTTCCAAAAGTGATTTGTTCCGACCAGGGAACTAATTTCACAGCCAAACTCACCCGAGCCTTTGAGAACTTACTTGGTGTGTCTCCACGATTCTCCACTCCAGGACACCCCGAGAGTATGGGTGCTGTCGAGCGTTGGAATAGAACCTTAAAAGAGATGATGAACAAAAATATCCAAGAACATGGCAGAAACTGGGATTTGAATCTTCCCTATCTCCTGTTTGCCTACAGAGAAGTGCCACATAGCACCACTGGTTTGTCTCCCTTCCAGATGGTATATGGAAGAATACCACCAGGACCATTATCTTTGCTGAAAGAAATATGGACAGGTGAACGTAGCATTCCAGTTACAGCTTCCCGTTCAATTGAAAATTATCTACAAGACCTTTTAGAAAAATTAAGAAAAGCTCATGACATTGCATCAGCAAATTCCAAAATATCTCAAGAAGAGTACACTTCAAGATACAATTTACGTTCTCAAGAAAAGACTTTCAATGTTGGGGACAAAGTCCTCGTGTTAATGCCATCATCATCACATAAATTGCTCAACACGTGGCAAGGACCAGCTACCGTGATCAAACTTACCAGGCCACACTCTGCCAAAATCGAAATGGAAAACGGAAGTATTAGGGAACTCCATATAAATAAGTTAAGGCCATATATTGCTCGTGTAGATCACGTTGGTATCATTTTTGACCAAGATGAAGAGTTTGGAGATATCCACTATGCACCAGCAGATCTTATGAATAAATCTGCTGATGATATCTGGACCCATTTACAAAATTTGAAAGGTGACTTAAAATATTACCAACGGGAAGGACTATTTAAAGTACTAAAATCTTATGTAGATGTTTTCAGTAGCAAACCTGGTCAAGCCAATGTTGATGGTCATGACATCAATGTTACAGAAGGATGTAATCCGAAAGGATTGAGGCCCTACCGTGTTCCTGTTTCACTTCAAGAGGAAGTCGATCGTCAAGTTAAAGAACTGTTAGAATGGGATCTTATAGAACCCAGTGACAGTAACTGGGCACATCCTATAGTATGTGTTGCAAAAAAGAATGGCGGCGTTAGACTGTGCATAGACTTCAGGCTTTTAAATAGCTTCACAATTCCGGACGCCTATCCGATGAAGATTGCTAAAGATTTACTATTCGAAATAGGGAAAGCCAAATTCATAACAGTTCTCGATTTAACCAAGGGATATTGGCAAATTCCTATGAAAGAAGAAGCTAAACCCTACACAGCATTTATCACTCATTCCGGCCATTACCAATGGAAAGTTCTCCCTTTCGGTTTGAAAAATGCTGGAAGTACCTTCCAAAAATCGATGGATAAGGTGCTTGCAAACCATAAGAACTACTGCCGTTCATATATTGATGATGTGGCAATATTTTCTGAAACTTGGGATGGCCACCTCTATCACATCGACCAAGTGTTTCAGACACTGAGAAACGCAGGTCTAACCGCAAATCTAGAAAAGTGTGATTTCGGAAAGAGCCACGTGAAGTTTCTAGGACAAGTAATAGGTTCTGGCACTCACTCTCCAAATCCTGAGAAAGTAGAAGTCATCAGAAATCTGTCTAAGCCTACCACTAAAAAAGAAGTCAGGAGTCTTTTAGGGCTAGCAAGCTACTATAGGGATTATATCCCAAATTTTTCTGAGATTGTTTTACCTCTAACAAACCTTACAAAGAAGAGTGTTCCAAATAATATTCCATGGGACTCTGAAAAAGAAGCAGCTTTTAACAAACTTAAAGAAGAGTTGATTAAAATGCCATCTCTGCATACTCCGGACATCAGCAAGCCCTTTCAACTCTATACGGATGCATCTGCTTTCGCAATTGGAGCGTGTTTAGCTCAAAACGACGAACATGGCAAAGAAATGCCCATAGCATTTTTCAGCAAGAAACTAACGCCCTGTCAACAACGATGGTCAACCTTCGAACGAGAAGCAGTTTGTGTCATCGAAGCCTTGAAAAAATTTGACACATGGATTTTCGGTGCCAAAGTGCAGATTGTGCCTGATCACAATCGCCTCACCTACTTGACCCAAAACGCCCCTCATGAAGCTAAACTGTCTCGTTGGGCCTTAGCGTTACAACGGTATAACATGACTGTGACATACCGCAAAGGAAGTTCACATGGGAATGCTGATGCTTTGTCAAGGTTAGCTGTTAACTCTTTCTCTCTCAATGAACTCTGAGCAACATTGTCTCTACGGTGACGAATGTGCTTCTTGTGGGGGGACTTGTAAAGATCGTGACTTGTAAAGATCATGACTTGTGAAAATCGTGACTTAAAGAGAACGTGAAATATAAATAATAGGACAAGAACTTGCATTTTACGGTGTGGCAACAAGAAGAGGATTCGAAAGATTTTTATATATATTTTTGTTTAGAGAGTTGAATGTTTTTAATTTTTGAATAGTTTTAAGAGTTTTAACTGCAGTAATTAAGAGTTTAAAATTTTGATAGTTTAGAGCTGCAGTATTTATTTTTTATGGTTCTGTTTTAAAATTTAAATAAAGGTATTTTGTTTATTCTGAAAAATTAGCTTTATTCTTCCTACAAGATTCAATATTCATTATATTGAAATAAGGAAAGGATTTTTACTATACACTTTAACAATTCCACCTAATTTCCAGCGTAGTGGAGGTAGATTTTCTTTCTTAATGAGAACCGTATCACCAACCCTCAAATCTTGTTGACAACGTGCACCACTTGGGTTTCTGCTGCAACCTAGATAAATGCTCCATCTCTTCGAGCAGTGTTGAAATAGCTTTTGCAAGTTTCTCTAACGATCACTGCAACTTATTGTTTCTTGAATTTGGTTAGGCTCTGGAAGAGAGCTTAATACAGCTCCTGTCAAACGTGTTCTGGTGTAATGTCCTCCAACTCGTTGCAATCACTTGAAGATGGTACCAAAGGCCTAGAATTAAGACAAGATTCAGTTTGGGTTATTAATGTCAAAACTTCCTATGTTAACATAAGTGATCATCTTATTAAATGATGTTCCATGCACTTAATCCCCGGTCCCCAACGTTCTCCAAAATGAGATGCAGAGGGTGAATTAAAGAATCATTTAATATTCTTCGAGGAAATGTAACCCTGTAGCTGTTCATCATGCTGAACAGTAGAAAAAACTTTCTTTAATTCTTTATTAGCTGCTATAAAGTTCGTTTGCACAATCATATTGAATTTCACACGATTCGAAATGATGTTGAGGCTGATATTGAACACTTCAACAATAATAATAAATTTTTATATAAAACGTAAAACTTATAAGGTATTTCTCTCGCCTTCTTAACGTTCCTTCGTGGTGTAGTGGTTCTGCACTCTGGGACAGTATCCAGAGGTCCGTGGTTCGATTCCCGGTGAAGGCAGTTACTAATTTTTCATCTCTCCGGCTTTTCCAATTAACCTAATGACTCTACAACTTTACAAAGTTCTTCAGTAGATAAATAACCCTTTATACGCTTTGCAGGTAACTTACTACAATTATTTCTGAATCTTAAATACCACGCTAATACTCGATATAGCATTACCCATGATGAAAACTTTGAAAATACACTAGGCTCTTCAAATTTGAAAACATTTCAGTCTGTAGGATTTTTTTTCCAGCGACATAATTCCATTGAATACCTTCAACAGCTTTCTGAATCTTCGCAACCCGATTTGCTACAAAAGGAGGCTCGGACGAAACCCATGCCATTGTAACCCATGAGTCGGCCCATGCGTAAATACTGTTAATCGGCAGTTCTATGCATGATAATACTGCATGTACAGGGTGATCAACCAATAAGCCCTGATTTCAAAATTAAATATCTCTACAACAAAGATCGATAGAATTATGCGGTAAACTGTACGTTTATTAGCAAAACTGTAAAAATGGCGTACAAAAGTTTAGAAAATTTAGTTACGAAAATCATTAACAGATAGCGCTTTGCGCTTAAAACTCTTTCTCTGAAAGGAGTCTAAAAAAATAATAAAGCGGGAGTAGCGGGATTGTTTCAATAGGCAGTGTCTTTCAATGCGTCCCACAGAAAGAAGTCACAAGGACTCAGATCGGGAGAATATGGAGGCCAAGCAATTCCTGTGTCAGTAAATTGCGGATAATCTAACGCAATTACTCTATTCCCAAAGTATTCATGAAGAAAGCGAAAAACTTTATCTGTTCGCTGTGGTCGAGCCTCATCTTGCATAAACTAATCGATACCTGGTCGATCCTCCAACGCTAGTTCAGTGCTGACAAACTGTTCCAAAATCGTAACGTAACGTTCAGCAGTTATCGTTTCTCGTACGAAAAAGGGTCCGATAATGCCTCTGGTGCATACCGAAGCCTATGCAGCAACTTTAGGCGAATGCAGTGCTTTCTCTTCACACAAATGAGGATTTTCGGAACCCCAAAATCTCCAGATTTGTTTATTAACAATTTCATTCAAATGAAAATGTGCCTCATCTGTGAACCAGATGCAGCTCACATCAAATCTGTGGTTGCCGATCATTATTAGAATCTGATTCGCAAAGTCAACCCTTTGTTGCACACCTTTCATGATGACTTTGGATTTTGTATGGAAACAGCCGTAGGCTATTTTTTAATATTTTTTTTGTGTGCTTGTGTACTTTAAACCTGTCTCTGATGCAATCCATCGGATGCTTTTCCTAGGATTTTGCTGAACAATTCCAGAAACTTTGGCTGCATTTTTAGGAGTGACTACAGTTTGCCTAGGCCCAACATTTCCCTTTCGATCATCAGCCACGCTGCCAGTCCGTTCGAATTTTGCGAGGAGCATGGTTTTCGCATCGGGTGAAACTGGAACATTGAATCGGTTTTGAAAACTGCGACGTGTTGCCGTAAGACTATGTTCTAATTAGTGAAATTTAAAAAAAAACTAATAAATAAATAAACGTTGTTTAATGGAATACATTTTTCACTTTCTACGCTAACCTCTTTTCACTAGCCAACAGTCGTACTGATCACTTTCAACGTGTCTCAAGAAATTTCTGTAAACTTTGGCGATTTAAAATTTACTCCTTAATATGAATTAGGAAATGCAAGACACTGTCGATTTGTTTTTCTGTTAATTTCATTTAAAAAGGATGTTTTCATTTAAATTTAAGTGACTAAATGGGCATAATACGTTCGAAATTGGCCCCTGTAGCCCACGGGAAAAGGTTAAAGGCTATTGATGGGTCATTGCGATTACAGCGACCTCTGTTGATGAGTTTCGTAACTAAATTTTCAAAACTTTTGTACACCATTTTTACAGTTTTGCTAATAAACGTACAGTTTACCGCATAATTCTATCGATCTTAGTTGTAGAGATATTTAATTTTGAAATCAGGGCTTATTCGCTGATCACCCTGTAAGAGGTTGGTTAAAAGTAACGTAGCACACAACTCTATTCTCGGAAGAGCCTGGGTTTTTAAGAGAGCTGCTCTTGTTTTTGATGTTAGAAAGCTAATCTTGTAGGGATTTCCTTATTTTGCATAAAAAAGTTATTTTAAGTTGATACCTTTATCTGAACTTCTCAACTTTCCCTCGCAGGATGTAAATTTAAAGTTAAATGAATTAAACGGGTGAATCTCTGAGTTTATTCAAAGTGAGTTTTCGCTAGCCAGCGCACGTTACGTTGTTGTTTCACTGTTACGCTAGTTAGCCTCTTGGCCATATCGGAATTATCACCACGCCTGTTAGGTTCTTGTGAGTCCACTTGCGAGGCGTAACTTAAGTGCTATCTAGCACTACTTTACTTAGGTTTTGACTTGAATTATATCCTACGTTTCTAGTTCCACTGCAAGTTTGACGGTGCTTTTGTAACGCTCGAAGATCGTGCCCTTTTTTTAACTATTTTAAATTAATAAAGGGTTATTTTCACCCTTCGTCTGCGTTGGTAGTTTTTCACACCTATGCGAGAATTCGCCAGGTCATTGTAGGATCTAGTTTAGTTTATGTGTGAAAAGTAGAGAGCGACCCTACAACCTTGACTGAAGAATCAGAGGTGATTGTATAATACGCTTTTTCTGAAGCATTGCAGAAAGCATGAATTTCTATAATTTTTGCCTTCGGACTCAAGACATACCTCGAAATTTGGAAGCTTTATAGTAAGAGCAAAATTCTAGGTAGAAACATTTTCACTTTCTACTTATTCTCTTGTCAACGATTCATTCCAACCAAGTTGTAAACTCCACAACTCTTGTAATAATATTTTCGCGTATATCATTGTTGGCGGTAATCATCCCATTGGAACAAAGATTTTGTCTACCTCTTGGTACTCCTTATCACTTATTCATTCTGAAAAATGAAATGTTTCAATAGAGGTATTCTAATTAATGCCCAACACCTTCACTTTATTATGACTGGTTATTTCCAAAGCAGTACTGAATTCTCTTAAGGAATATTATTATTCCGGAATATTCTCTAAAATAGTTGAACTGCTCGAAATCCACTTTCTTAAATGGAATCTACCCCTTTCCATCATTTCATTTAACTGCTGAACTAAAACATTCGCTTCCTCTTCATTTCGTTGCCCTGAAAGCAAATCATCTACATAAAAGTCACGAAGGGCAATTTTGATGTGAAAGGGAACCTGGCTTGTTCATCTAATGTAAGTTGTTTCATTACTCTAGTAGACAAATATGGTGCACAGGCAGTACCGTACATAACTGTTACTAATCTGAATGTACTCAAGGGCTCACTAGTAGTGTCCCTCTATAGTATTCGTTGCCAATTAGTATCTTCTGGGTATATATGAATTTGTTTGAACATCTTCTCTACATCGGCATTTTTTAAGTTCAGTAGAAGAATTGGAAACATCTCTTGTTGAACTCTTGGCCTAACCATCAAAAGGTCACTTAATGAAAGTCTTGAAGTGGTTTTAGATGAATCATCGAAAACGACGCTCAGTTTAGTCGTAGTACGTGCTTCCTTCAACACGGCATGATGAGGCATTTAATACGTAGAATCAATAAAAATCTCTTCCTCAGCACTCCATGTCTCATCTCAAGGTATTCCCTCATGAAATCCTTAAAATGTTCATATATCTGAGGCCTTTTTGAAAGTTAATTCTCTAAAGACTTAAATCTAAGCATAGATAACTGTCTTGAATCTCCAAGCTGAGAAGGCGGAGAATGAAACGGTAATTTCACAGTATACATACCACTTTCCTCTCTCGTAAATGTAGATTTGAAGTAATCCTCACGTGCTCCTTCTGATTTGGTAAGCATGTCAAACCTACAGTGAGTCCCAAAATTGAGGGTAAACTTAATGCTAACTTAATTTATAAGCTATCAAGAATAGAAATTATTATGCAAGTTTTCCTAGTTTTGTCCCATTAAAAAATATACATTTTTCTTCTTAACTACACAAAAAATAAGTTATAAAACACCGTTAAAAAATATTATATTACTTAAACGAAAATCTTCAACTTCTGAAAGTCACAAAATTGAGAGTACACTTCTTAAATGACTGTGTAAAAGTAACAGCAAAATTTTAAAAATAATTTGAACCTAAGACTTATACAAAAATACAAGCTTTTAGTATCCAAATATTCCAAATTTGAGCTTACTACCTTTCTGTGTGACAAATATGGAGAATAGGAAAGAAACTACGATTGAGGAAAGAAAACTGTTCATTAATCTGTCTAATCAAGACAAATCTTTGAGAAAAATAGGAGAAATTACTTGGAAGAAGTGTAAATTGTATTAGAAAAATCATTCAAAAATTTAGAAAGGATGGTACGCTGGAAAACGAAGCAGGGAGAGGCAGGAAGAAAATTCCCAGTTCAGCAGCAGAGAGGAGAATTTTACACAAGGTAAGGATTGATCCTACAATAAGTGTCCCCAAAATTGCCGCAAGTACTTCGGAAACTGGGGGTAAATCTGTTTCTGCAGAAACAGTGCGCAAAATCCTCAGAAGGGCTGGTTATAATGGCAGAAAAGCTTTCAAAAAGCCCGTCATTAGTAAAATAAATAGAGCTAAGAGATTAAAATTTGCTAAAGAGCGCATTCTAAAGCCTAAAGAGTTCTGGAGTGAAGTTATTTTCAGCGATGAGAGTAAATTTATTGTTTTTGGCAGTGACGGTCATCGTATGGTGTGGCGCAAGAAAACTTCAGCTTTAGATCCAAGAAACACAATTCCAACTATGAAGCATGGAGGTGGGTCAGTAATGGTTTGGGGCTGTATGGCATCATCGGGAGTTGGAAAGCTAGTGTTTATTGATGGAATAATGGATAAAATGGGTTATCTTAATTATATTGAAAAATAATTTGAAGAACAGTGCTACTCAATTGGGACCAGGATCAAAATTCACATTTCAACAGGATAATGCTCCAAAGCATACAGCAAATACTGTCAAACAATGGCTTCTGTATCACTGCAGAAATCAGATGAACACACCTCCTCAATCTCCTGATTTGAACGTGATCGAAAATTTGTGGTCCCCCCTTGAAGAAGAGGTCCGAAAACTTCAGATCACAAGTAAAGAACATTTGAAGCATGTACTAAAAGTGGAGTGGGAAAACATTTCACCCGAAATTACGAAACATTTTGTCGATTCGATGTCTCGGCGGCTGGAAGCTGTCATCAAAGCCAGTGGGTATGCTACAAAATATTAATGTGTTGTTTTTTTATAATTTATGTAATAAATCAATTACATGTACCCTCAATTTTGTGAGCTCAGATTTTTGACAATTTCTGTTGTACATTTTGTTTCTGTATTTCATGCATTTTTTTATGTCTATTCATGAATAAATATTTAGATTAGGTATCTTTCTACATCCTCGTCTAAAGGTTTTGGTGACTGTCTTTATCTGACAGTTTTTGTTTTCATTCTAAACATGAATTATGTCGTAGAATGGAGTGTACCCTCAATTTTGGGACTCACTGTAGGTGCAGCATCTAATTTCCAAACGTTAGACAGCAACTCATCAGTTTCCACTTGTATATTATTCACACAGACAGTGAGATTAAGCTCTATTGAATTATTGATACTACCCGAAATAATGCATCCTAGTTCAGAACGAGAGGGTATTGGTTTACCTTCTTCTCAAGAGGTAAAGCGATAGCTGCGCCTTAAAGTAGTTTATCAACAGGCCCACTCTTGTAGAATGTAGGATCTGCTAATACTTAAATCATTATATTCCTTAACGTACTTCTTATCTAATGTAAAATGCAGCAAGGTTCCAATAATTCTTTTGATGATAAATACTGGAGTTTTAAATGGCACCTTCGCTGGAAAACGTGGGAACAAATTTATTTCCGCAATTCCATTAGTTTTCGCATCCAAAGCCCCTAAACATAAAATAAAACTTTGGCTTTAATCTTGCTAACCCTAGTCTCTGTACGCAATCTTCTGAAGTCAGGCTTGCTTCACTGCCAGGATCAAGGAGGATTCTATACAATTGGTATTCACCAGACGAATCTAATACTTTAATAATAACCGTGCATAGTAAAACTTCAAGCTGAAAATTAAAGTCTGATACACAAGATTTAATTACTGGACAGGAACTTGTGAAATTCTCCCCTGACCTAGCGGATTGAGTACGAGGTCTGACTAGGGGAAAAATGGATTAGCCGTTACCGATAATTCTTTCGAACTGTTCGTCGTTCGTCACTCCTTTACGTGCTTTCGGCTCATTTTGAACTCTTTCAAAATGTAGTAATGTGTAATGATTTTTAAAGAACTTTTTACATTTATGAATTCTTCTACACTCGGAAGCTTTATGATGTGAAATAATACAATTAAAATACACATTGTATTCTTGACAAAATTAACGCGCTCCTGAACATTCGGATATAAAACTTATCACATTTTAATACTGAATGACCGGCTTTACAATACATACACTTCTCGCGAATCTCCGAAGCCAATAAAATTAATTTGTCTCTAGGTCTTTGTTTATTAACAACTTGTGGCTTACCTGCTTGCAGAGATCTGGCATGAGATTTCAGGAATTCTAACAGGTTACTAAGGATTGGTATATCCTCACGCTTTAATGTTCTTTCCCACCATCCTCTTGTCGAAAATTCCAATTTAAATTGTACTATTATCATTAAAATAGTATCCTCGAATTGCTACACTTTTAATCCCAAATTGTCAAAAGAACATGCACATTGTCTTCCGGTATCTACCGAAGCTAATAACTGAGTAAGACTTTCAAATTGTAAATTTGATAAATACAAGGTTTTCTTTAATAACGATGAAAGTAATTCCCTCTTATGTGAAAATCTTTGATTCAGTAAATTCCATGCAACTTCAAAAATTTCTATCACAAATAGTTAAAGCTTGAACAATCCTTAAGGCATTTCCCTTTAAAGAGCCCTTTAAATATTGTAGCTTTTGCACAACCGATAATAGGTCTTTATTCCACTATCGCCGTTTTAAATAAATCAGAAAATGATAACCATTCTTCAACACTGCTACTAAATACAGGAAGAGTTAGGTAAGTGAATACTCGCTATTTCACAAGATTTAGCTTCACAGTGATGTCTTTAACATTCTTAACAATAACTCTGGTTAGCATTAAACATAACTCATCAGCAGTATCTTGAATGACCTGTTGTTCTTCTAACGAGTCAATATCTTTCTGTTCACAAACTACATAAATGTTACTAAAAATATCCGAAATTTCAATCATTACATAATATAGATTTAAAAAGTTCCAACTGAGCGAAATCAGCAGATTCTGTAATTTGCTCCTTTAGCTTACTTAACGTAGCTTCAGGAACACGCTTTTTTGACTTAAACGTTGTAAATTCCGTCATCTAATAAGAAAGATATCAAAATACACTGACAAATTTTACTCCAGCTCCGTAGTCGACGAACCAAAAACCATGTATATTCCGTTGCTTAACAATAGTGGACTGTAGAATGACCTGCGATTATCTCAGTCTAGAATTCAAGAAACTTCATAATGTTGACCGAATCTCTTTATTAGCCTTCAGACATTAAGTTGGCTGAAGAATGGCGAAATACACGAGGAAATCTCCGACTTCAGAAACGCATCTCGAAGAACTTAAGCAATTTTTAAACTCCAGTAATTCCCAGCAACCTTAAAGCTCCAAACGGACGCTTAAAAACCCTAACAAATGTGCATCTGCGCCGCTCTCAGTACAAAGATAGAAATACAATTTGCATAACATCAAACAACCTAAAAGACAGAAGTGAGGAAGAAATAGGAGTGAATTATAAGCTGTATAAAATAAAACTGTGTGCTCTGAGAATGAAACTAAGTGTTGACAGATATACTTCCCGTTCCTTGTGCCTTGAGACATTTCCCTCTCGTCGCAGATCAGCGTAAAATTGATAAACAGATTTCTACCAGTTACATAAACAAATTGTAACTCTAAGCTGTTCCAATTAGTTTGTACAGTAGTGCGACGGAACAATACCCGTGTGAGTATATGCAAACTTCTGGTACTCCGTCTACGTTTTCCTGGCCCTGTTCCGATTAGTGAGTAATGATGTGTTGAACAGAAAAAGAATTGCTTACACCGACTATATCTAGATTTCAGACACCTGAATGGCAAAATAATTCGCGATCGCTTTCCACGGTCAATCATTCATGATGCCATTGATAAATTAAGAGTCGGGAATGGTATATACTACATTAGACTTGAAAAATATACTTTTTCATGAAGTAGACGAAGAAAGTAAAAAATATCCATTTTTCATAAATCGAAATGGAAACATTGAATCTTTAAAATTCGCCTGTGTTCTTGCTAACAGCCCAAAGTGTTTACCAAAGATACGTATATCTACGGCGTTTTTCATGATCTTCAAAGGAAAAAATTGTAGTAATCGATAAGGATGATATCATCATTAATTACGAAAAAGAAACTTTGAAATTGGAAAGTTGGATGATCCTTCCAATGTCCGCACCCGTAAATCTACCTTGAAATTTTGTATAAATTTTCAAAGCTTTCTAAAGCAACTTCAGATTATTTTTAGATGTCAATTTCATTTTCGTAATCCATTTCCAAGTATAAAGAGAAGAATACTTCTTAATAAACTTTGGTGTTGTAGCAATCATGCGATCTTGGAACTATTATCTATTTTCACCTAAAGTTTTACTACTTTCATCTACCCTCATATAAAATTTGGTGTTACCTTCATCTAAATTAAATTTACAGATATTTGAACATTTAAATTCTCATAGCGTTTTTTATCTTTGATATTACTGATTTTGGTTCTAGAATTTTTTTACTTTTCGTTGTGTTAAATGGCTCGCAAATATCGATAGCTATTACTTACCTGATAAATACTGACTTTTTCCCCAAGCTCAGTTCAGAGAATATATCTTTAAAATTAATATTTGAATAGAAAAAGTAAAAAGGTATTACTGAACTAATAAATTCTGTAAACAGTATATAACAGAATTATGTGAAAAATCAAAATTTATTTTCTGTAGCTAATTATTTTTTGTATTAGCTAGCAGTATAATACGCTGTTTCTTCATGTTTATAATTAATCACATGTTGGTAAAACGCCCTTAAACATGACAAATCTTGCAGATTCAGGAAATTTTATATTCAGGAAAATTGATAAATTTCAGGAAATGGCATATAATGTTGAGAGATGGCATTTTATTAAACTCAAAAGATTAAATTGTCAGTCTTCATATTGATATAATATACGACCTTCATCAAGTTTTTGGAATTGAATATTTACTCTTTCCTCATTTGAACCTAAACTATTCATGCTTATCTGGTGTGCTCAGAAAAAAATTTTTAAATTAATTAGCTTAGGCAATATAAAATTCTTTGAAATTGGCAACCTCAGTTTAATTTCTAATTAGACTCTTGCTATGTTTGAATATTTCAATTGGTTGCTTATGTTTCCCAAGTTTTTTATCATGTGTAAATCATATAATTTGGTGTACTTCTTATGTATAATACATTCAATTTAAAATTTATTCGATTTGGTATACTTTACATATAATATTTTCAATTAAATCTAGAGGAAAAAATCAGCATACAAAAACATATTAACGCATCTTCTATACATATGTTTGCGAACCGTTATATGCGATAAAAAGTGCTTTGAATGTCCTGACAAATTTCAAAAAGTGAATAAGGAAGGCCCACAAATTTCATACATCCTATACTTGTTCGTCTGTGAAGAAGTATTCTCTGTAGCAATTTGTTACTTATGATGTTCCGCGTTGAAGCACAGATGCAATGGTCATTTTCATATGCATGTATGCATGTATATGCCTGAAGAAGGTGAGTGAAAGGAATAGATACACACATTTTCATACTTTATCTGGCCCGTTATCCAGCTTCAGAGAGCGCGAAGTTTCATTTTTCTGAAGGATAATAAGATGTGGTCGATGCTATCCATTTGCAGTAGGAAGTGATAGGAATGATTTATTTCCCTCATCCTTTGCATGCAAGGAATGTAGATCAAACACGAACGTTGAGTCTAATGTGTGTAAGAAAATCACGTCCATTTCGTATATATTTCTCTCTCCCAAATACTACTGAAAGAAACATGCAACAAACTAATACAAATATTTTCGTATGGTGAATTTTCTTCAAGCAGCAATCTATTCATTTGTTAAACATAAGAATAACATTTTGTGCATGTTGTAAGAATATACACTGCAAAACTCTTAATATTTATTCTGGTTCTTATAACGAATCATTATGAATCTTATTCGCAGAAAAGAAAAATTTACAAGTTGCTCATTTATATTGTTATGTTTCTATCTTCGTGAATTTCTAAGCGAATGATTCAAGTAACAAAAATATTTGATTTCTTTATTAGGAAAGCACTTAAGAATTAAATAAAATCAATTGGAAGGAAAAGCAGATAACTCTTTTTGTGTAATGTAATGAATAACGTTTTTCGATTGACGCCCGCCAGCGACGTGCTGTGGTCTGATAATTGGTTATTGATGATTGATTACGTTTTATTGCTGTATCCAGTGATTTGAATTTCACTTATTATTATTTTCATTGTGAATATTATCATATTTATTTGCATTTGTTTTACTAATTTCATTGCTTAACACGAGAAAGAAATTTGCGATGCGTACTGTTTTTGTTAACGAAAGGAAAAAAAATACATACACAACTATACTTACTATGGAAATGTTTGATGACTTTACCATACAGTCATCAAACATTTCCATGGTAAATATATATATCTTTCATTTTTCACTTCTTCAGTTTTATTATTCAATATTTCAGAAAATGCCTTCCACAAAATATTTGTTTCTGTACCATACCTACTTTCACTGTTAAGTCAAAAGTTAAGGACTAATTGCAAACTACTGATAAAACACACGTCCTGTATTTTCAGCATCATGGAATAATTCTTTAACTGTACATCTTAAGACTCAACTAAAAGTGATCAACCTCCAATAGGATTACGCAATATAAATGCTTTAAATCTAAGACAAAAATGCCACCATAATCGGTATAGTGTTTGGTGACACTGACAGCCTTACCGATGGGCCGGACTTCAAATCCTGGAGTATGCATGGATGTTTGGAACAGTATTGTGTTTGTGGGTCATGGGAACACTCAAAATACTAGCGAGTCGAAAGTCCACTGGACTCTTGAACTGTCGTCCTGGGTGTGCTCTCCATCTAAACTGCGGTGGGGCTGATGCACAAATAATGCAGGGGAAGAGATTCACAGAGTTTCAACTTCAAATAAGAGCTTTATGTTCAAAAACTAGCTAGAAATCTCAATTCTTTTACAGTTGCCAAATGTTGCGACATTTTTGGCAAATGCTATCAGCATCCTCGCTAAATCCGCAAATACGAGTAAGATATTTACTCTCGTGCACAAAAAGGCAACGTAAATCGAACGTTCTGTATCTGAGCATAATAATAGTACATGCAGTAGAGGTAAATGCTGCAAGCTTTATATCTTGGGTGGGGAAATCCTTCTCCGTTTCACTTAAGTAGAAACAAAAGAATCTAAATATATTTCGAGCGAAAAAAGATGGTTCACCTTATCATCAAAGAAAAGCTATTCTGCGAGTGGTATCCTGTTCACTTTTAAATTCGAAAAGTATACAATGTCTCGAAACTGTATATACTGGCTTCGAGAGGAAGTACAGAAAATTGATACGAACTATATTTACATAGAAATGTATCATCGGACATATTACTCATAGGAATTAAAAAAGACATAATAATAACACAATACAGAAAACAGTGTAAACATTACTATACAGTAAAATAACTAATAGATGCAGAATACGAACATGACTACAGAAACTGATAGACCTAGAATACAAAGCTCGAATCCAAAATAATGATGAATATAACTAGAGTGATGTTGCGTGTATCTACAATCACCGCATATATCTAGAATTTCGCGATATTAGTAACGTCGATGGCAACCGATGTTGTGAGGTTCATTTCAATAGCAACATGTGTTTTGTTTACAATTACCCTCCGAGATCGAAACCGATGCTAGATAAATCAATTAAACACAGAAGGGCATGAGATGAGTCAAACCATGCCCAATCCACTGATTCCTAAATGTCCGGTCTACCTGCTCAGGCACATGGGGGTAGCGTAATCGGCTGCGGCAAGTCGTGTTGGAACTACAAGCAGCGACGTACAGCCTTGGAAAATCATTCAATAAATCAAGGACAAAAAAGCGCGAAACTTCCAAGCATCCATATGGAAGGGAGGGGTTGAGTAGCAGATAACTACGTACTAAATAAACAGTGATTTACAACACCTACCTACACATCACTGGTCAAGTACAGTTGCTCTGCACAGGATTATTTAGCATGGAATACCTCCTGGGCCTATATCTATAAAAAAAGCTAACACATATATGAAGTGCAACTCAGCGTTAGTAAGCTATGCTAGTTCCCAGTAAGGCTTTGCAAGTTTTGATAAGCAAACTCAGGTGCCGACCTTCAACGCTGATACACAGCCCGACCTATTCTTTTTTCTTTTGTTTTTTAGGAAAATATCATGCATATCGAAGTTCTTAACTTCCTCTTAAAATCTGTCAGAGTTTGGAGATATTCGGCATTGCTCAAATAATCACTGGTCCTTTGCATTTAGGCTAGAAGAATTTTATAAAATTTTCTTACCTGTAGATTACTGATAACAAAAACATTTCGTAGAAATATATGGAAACAATTTTTGCAGCGTCTTAAAAAATTTATTAACCCAATAATTACTTGATTTTAATGAATGACTGCTAAGGACATGTTTTGTCTTCTCAAAGGAAGAAATGTATTTGCTTGGTTTCCTGCTGGGTTTACGTTTTAGCAAAGCTCAGTTTCAGCAAAGTTTAAGTTTTTAGAAGAGCTCAATTTGATAACTTTACAATTCTGACTATGCAATTTTAAAAAATTTTAAATTACATGATACATATTTTATTTTTTTATTTTTTGCAAAATAAAGCATTTCCGAAATATTTTTATTTCATTGTGCATAAGTAATCAGATACATTTTTATTTTTCTTATATAATGTTATATGTCTGAAGATTTTAGAGAAAATGGTGATTTGACAGAAAATGCATTTTTTAGATAAATATTTAGATTCTGAATTGAAAATTTTTGTAAACTCCTAACAAGCTAGGTACCTGTGAAATACAGGTAAACGTAGAAATAGTTGAAAAATGTCAAATAATAAAAATTAATGGAATCAATCCCTGTGCTTTTTTTCATGGTAAAATAACTGCACAGCGCATTTTCCAGGAAAACGAAATGAACTCTGAAAAATGCTAAACCAATACCTCCAACCTCATATCTTGTAATATCAGGAGGTGATGTCAAAAATTTCCTGCCTTCAAATGAATACGAAATCTCTCCTTTTGTCAGGCGCCGAATCTATTTCACTGTGATGGAGAATATAATCTGAAGGCTCTTTTACTGAGATCCGGTATCCATGGTGACTCAATTGATCTTACCTGTGCTCCGGAACCTTTTTATAGGTGACAAGTGAGGACAATTATTTTCCCTGTCACTTCTGTTTCATCTGTGCTAGATGAGAGCAGACAGTTCAACTTTTGGTTATTCTTACTTGTACCTGATATTTTAGAGCGAGAAGAAAATTATTTTTGAAGTAAAGTGTCAGAAATATCGTGACATCGTAAAATGAAGAAATGAATTCTTTTAAATATTTAACGAACTATCCAAGTATTCTATTAGAGACTTTCAGCATTTGTAATGAAAAAAACTCCATGTAACAATGTATTAAATCATGATTTATAAACCTAAGTTTTGGAGCTATCAAGCAACTAATAAGTAGAACATATTTTACTCTTAAACGAACTAAACATTTTCAGTGCAATTATATAATATTATTAATATGTATTGATAAAACAATGCATGATTCCGGAAGCTAAAATCATTACAAAAAGCTAACAGCTCTTCAACTGGGAAATTTGGAAATAACATTAAATATTCACAATCATAATAACTGCCAGTAATATCGGCCGATTAAAAGATATCCACTTTTTATTTGAGGGTATGGCAATTAGAGGAAGAAGCTCCAATGCCGATGAGCCATGATTCGAATTTCTGGAGTTGCCTGAACATACTGTTGCTATCTACGCAAAATGTATCGTACAGAATTAATCGATATGAAAGTCTTATAGCCTTTAGCAAAAAAATGGGGCGAAACTTCTTGTAGCCGGTTAATGTCATCTTGTAAGGCAGCTGCGTACATATAGCGATTTTACTCGTCATTAATGCTCTCATTAGCAATATTCATTGTTATTATAATGACAATGAAGGAACCTCACACCAGTATTTCGATCCATGGGTTCAAGGTACGAAACAGTTTAGAAAGGTATCCTGAAAACCAATTTTTTCTCTTATTTTATAATAGGTTAACTTCAAGTCCTGGAAAGAGTGGATAAGTCCAATCCGTAGAGCAGTTATGTAATAGATTATCTTAAACTGTTACAACATATATCGCTCTTTACTTTGGATATCAATAGGAACAAACTTTGATACCGCATCTGTAAAGTGTAAAATGCATTGAATTGGAGTAGCATAGTTCTGCCATGTTTAATAATAAGTCACAATTTTTCTTTCAATCTGCAACCGAAGAAAGGATTTGTGCTCGGTAGGAATTCATTAATATTGTCCTAAGACCTGGATTAATGTACCTGTCAAGTGCCATTTTTCAACATGAAAATGATCGAACACACATGATGAAGGTTTCCGAGAACTATTCGCATATTGTGACTACCCTCACATGGTCTACCATGTATTCAGAACATATCTCAGTTCAGCACTTCTGTGTGGTTAGGATTTACATACGTCTCGCATTGAATGTGGATAATGTATCAAAATTTCCTGCAAAAGTTGTTGGTAGATTTGGAAGAGGACGTTTCAATAGCCAACCGGCAAGGTATATTTTCATGCTCAATAGAATATTGGAATATTTTTTACAACATTTTAGAAACTATCTGAATATTATTTTTCTGGCCATTGTTGAGTTGAAGCGGTTTCATGTTTAGATTCCAACAATAGCTTGATATAACAGGTTTCAATTTCTTTTTCATGAGTGCCTTCCTTGAGTCTGAAGACGAGCTCATCTCCAGAATTTCGGTTGGTGATGCAACTATGTGCAGTGCTCCTAATATGTTCAAGAAGGTCCTGCAATCCTTTACCGCTGTTAATTTTCCAACAATTGTTCTTGGAATTGACTGTTAATTTTCCAACAATTACTATATATACTCGTATTAAATATTTTTCATTTTATGTGTCATTCTCGTCTTACAGCATCATCTTCCATTGCACCCTTCTATCGCAATGTAAAGTACTCCCTAGAGATTTTACGTTTAAATTTCAACACGCATTCTATCACAGAATTCCATGTGCTATTTCCATGTGTATGTTATTTCCATTTTATTTTCACCCAGTCTTAGAGTTTATCGTATTATTCTTGACGCTATCCTTGTATTTATTTCTGCTTTTATTAATAAAAAAGTTTTGGATTGACAATCCTATAGATAGTTCGATACAGACTAATCCTTTTCATTTGGAGCCAACCAAATGTTATAAACGCTAAAAGGCCAATCTTTTACAAACATTTCTCTCTAGAAACTAGAAATTCAAAAGTCGTTTTTACATTATCAACACCATGGACAAGTAATTTTCATCTGTACTGCATCTATAAACAGGAGTTTCTTAGTTGAAATCTGGTTCCTTCCAGAGATCTGGAAGGAAAACTAGTTTAATGAAATGTTACACAATCAAATGGCAAGTAACATGAATATTTATATTTCTCTTTTAAAATTCTTATTTCATTCATGACGTTATTTAATTATCTCCCCGTGCTCTCTGACATGTGTTGTAAAGAAAAACACCAAACACGAGCGTGTCTATGTACAAGTGTTCAACACTACCGCCTGCAATCAAAACACTAACGTGTTAAAATTCAACATAACAAGACCTCAGAACACACCTTATATTCATCTCTAAACCCTGAGGTACTATTCTGAAAAGTGGATAACTCTGAAGTGTAGCGTCAGAGAGCCTAACTACATTCATTCAACCTTTAACACATATTCACAATAATTTGCTCTTTTTACAGTCACACCAATAAGTTAAAATTTTTTGGCATTGCTCTAATATTTTCACTTTTAACATATCACAGTATTTCTTAACTTTTAAGATAACAGTTCACATTGTATATAAGGACATATTAACATTCCGTTAATTTTACGCATTTTAAAACATACATTAGTAGTACAATGTTAAATTCTATTCTTTTCCAAGCAAGTGCCAATTCTTCTACATTAAAATACTGCATTTCAAAAGTCTTTCAGACTAAAACTTCTTTCTTGCCAGAATCTTTTAAATAAAATTTTATACAATAATTTTTACAATTTTCTTAAGGTACCTTTCTCAAAGATTATCAATGCTTTCACAATATTCAAGTATTTACACATTCCTATTATACATTAATTTTAGTTTTACACGCGAGTAATTGAAAAACAATACCAAAATAGGTAACAACTCATTTCTCGCCTTTTTGGCGATAAAGGTAGGCCTCACATGAGGTAAAACTTCTTGAATTCTGCCACTTGCAGTAAAAATGAAAAATTAACTTAAAAGTTTCAAAGTAACATAAAGTTTTACTTATCTTTGTGATACTCAGACATCCTTTTTTCTGCCCAGTCCTGGAAAGTAGCGAAGACTACCGTCTGGTTTATCTTCCTTCTTGTGCGGGTTTCGCACTTCGGTTCCTTCCTCCATGAGCTTTCTTTTTCTTCCAGTTCGGTCACCCTTGAAGACCTTCTTTTTAGCATCTGCTTGTGGTCTCGGCCGTTTGATCGCAGCTGGTCTTGGCGGAACCAGGACAACTCTCTCTCGTTCTTGCTTGGATCTCGTTGCTGGCTGTTCAAATTTTTCTTGCTTCTTTGCATCTGCAGCTGGTCTTCCTTCATCAATTCGTCGACATTTTCTGCGTAGACTCCTATCCGATGTGTAGATCTTCCGTTTTGGAGCCGTGTTATAGTTGCGGTCATTTCTCCTGGCTCTCTTTGCATTAGTCGCACTTCTCCTATCTTCATTCTGGGGGTGGTCGTGCCCTCTCCTTTCTGGTCTGTGGAACGTCTTCTTTTTCTTGTTACCTTCAGTTTTCCAACGGGGGAACTTTCTTTTCAATTGCTCCTGTCTCCTAATGGCTTGCCCTTGTGATTGTCGTTGTTCCACCTCTGGAGCTTGTGCCTGCAGTGCCTGCCGTCCCGGATCCTGCAAAAGATCTTGAAATTTTGGCATTTTATTACGATTATAAAATGGTTTTATCTGGTCAACGTTTGCGGTGCAGGTTTCACCATTCCTGGCTTTTAACACCACTACAGCCTGAATTACTTTTTCTATGACATATGGTCCTTTAAATCGTGCATAAAATTTGGCAGTTTTATCTTCTGGTGCTGAAGAAAGTGAATGCTTAATTTTTAACACTTTATAAGTTACTCTACTTTATAAGTTACTCCCCGTCGTTTCATATCATAATAGAGCTTCTGTTTTCTTTGTGCTACTTCAGTGTTCTTTTTTGCTTCTTTAACTAAGTTTTCTATATCGCCCATTTTAAATTCTGGGGCTCTTTGTTGCACATAAAATAATTTATCTAACGGTGTTATAATCTTTCTGCCTATAAATAACTCAGCAGGATTTTTGCCCGTCCTATCATGTTTTGCGGTCCTAAGGGCGAAAGCTAATTAATTGACATAGTTATCCCAGCTTTTATGAAAACTTTTAACATAACTACGGATAATTTTCACTATATTTCTATTGACCCGTTCCGCTATATTTGATTGCGGCCGATACGGGACCATTTTTAAATGACGTATGCCCAGTTTTTGGCACATGTCTTCAAATATATTACTTACAAATTGAGGACCATTATCCGATATAACTTTTAGGGGCGCCCCGTATTTTAAAATATATTTATTTAAAATAGAATCAGTAACTAATTTCGCGGAGGCTCGTTTTAAGGGAACAATTTCGGTCCATTTACTAAAATGATCAACCATAACAAGGAGATAGCGACTTTATTTAACTGACTTTTTGGGAAAGGGCCCAATAAATCGATGCCAATTATTTCATTTGGAAATTCGGATTTAATACTATTTAGAAACCCGGCCGGGCGGAAATAATATAATTAACTGTTTGACATGTTGGGCAGGACTGGACATACGCCCTTGTTAACTTTTGCAGTTCAGGAAAGTAGACTGCCTCGCGTACGCGTTGGATAGTTTTTCGAATACCAGCATGAGAAGCTAAAGGGCAGTCATGGAGCTCCTGCAGGATATTTAATCTAAGACTAGCTGGGATAACAGGTCGAAATTCGTTGTTGGAATTCGTAGTTTTTGTATAAAATAATAGATCATCTATTAGTTCGTAATGGGCCGCCCTATTTCTTATTGCTACAATATCTTGGTGGCTAAAATTTTCAGGATCCTTTAAATAATCATAAATATTTTTAAATTCAGGATCCTTACCCAGTTCGGTTATTACAGTTTCTCGGGAATGTATCGTACATGCTGTGAACATTGCCACCTTTTCAGTATTACCTTCTTCATCTATTATTATTCTGTATACGGCATCTGCTACGATATTTTCCTTTCCGGGGGTGCGCTTAATTACCAGATTATACTCTTGTACTTTGAGTGCCCATCTTATTAACCTTGGGGATAAGTTTTTCCCTGAGTACAATCTAGTTACTGCCGCATGATCAGAATACACTGTTATGGGCGCCCTTCTAAAATAGACTCGGATCTTTTGCACTGCTAACAGAACTGCAAGTGCCTCTCTCTCAGTCGCGGAATAATTTCTTTGTGTTTGATTTAAAGTTCTACTAAAAAATGCCACAGGCTGCTGATTTTGCGAAAGTACAGCTCCTACAGCATAATCCGAAGCATCCGCTGAAATTTCTAAATTCTCATCGTTTTCAGGAAATTTCAACACAGGGGCTTGCGTTAGTGCTTGCTTTAATTTTTCGAAAGCGCTGTTGGCTTCGGCCGTCCACGAGAATACTGCCTTTTTCCTTTTTAATTTTAACAATGGTAACCTGAGTATTTTAATTCAGGGGCTGCAAATTTGCACTTTTCGACATTAACATTTAAACCGGCCTCATTTAATAATGAAAACACCTGTCTTAAATCCTGTACATGTTGGTCCAGATTATTACTAGTAATAATGATATCGTCTAAATAGATAAATGTGGTTTTTCCTAGAACAGGCCTTAGCACAATGTCCATACATCGCTGAAATGTTGCCGTTGCCCCTGAAAGGCCAAACGGCATACGCAAGAATGCATAAGTGCCAGACTTGGTTATAAAAGCAGTCTTAGGCACATCTTCTGGTTTAACACCTATTTGAAAATAACCAGTCGTTAAGTCTAACATAGTCATATATTTCGTAGAAGTTATGTTCCTTAAAATTTCTTCAATAATAGGTAACGGATATACCGGATATTTAGTCATGGAGTTTAATTTACGATAGTCAATTGCAAAACGCCACCTTTTCGGATGTGTTACTGGATAGTCATTATTTTTCTTACATAACACAACCGGGCTAGCATAACTACTTGAGATGGGCGTTATGATCCTTTTACGTAACATATCTCGAATGTGCCACTCTATAATTTTTTCTTTATTCTTGTCGTATCGATACGCCTTGTGGCGAACTGGCAGTGAATCTCCTGTGTCGATACTATGGTTAGTAACTTGAGTAAATCCGGGAATATCACTAAATAACGAAGCAAATTCACTTACCACTTGGCGAATTTTTTGTTGCTCTCCCGTAGGCAGGTGGTTGAGATTTAACGTTTTTCTCTTTTTTTCTTCTCGAACTGGTTTCATCGTCAGCTTAAGGGACGCTTCGTTAAAATTCAGCGTTGCTTCTGCCTCTGAAAGAAAATCTATACCTAAAATGACATGTTCTTGTAAATGTTTTACGATAAAAACGCGATCTTTACTTGCTCGTCCTTGATGCGAATATATAATGGTATTTTACCTATGCATTTGCATCTTTCTCCCTGCGCAGCTAACGCTGTCGTATTATCCGAATTATATATGCGGTATCTACGGAAGTACTTCCAAAAAAAATCTTCTGCCACTCAGGAACACAGCGCGCCTGTATCCAGGAGTGCGGTGGCTGGGAAGTTTGGTTGTTCACCAAAACTTCAATCTTTGGAAGAGTCAAATTTTTCACAATAACTGTATTTAACTTGAAGGAAGAGAGGTTTTCTTGGCTTTCGGATTTCCGCATGCTCCCGTCAGCAGAAATCTGTTTTAGTTTAAATTTTCTTTCCTCCTTTCCATGCCTTCCTTCTTTTTACGCTGGCCTTCAGACTTTTTTTCTGGCTTACTATTGAACTGTCGACGTTCGCCGGTTGCTTTTGGATACTCAGGTTTCCTTCCCCACTGATTCGATTTGCTTCCGTAGCCGTGTTCTTGCCTTTGCTGTGGTCTTGGCGCACCAAATTGGCTTCGTTGCTCATACTGGCGTCTTCTTTCAATGTCCGCCGTTCTTCTACTTTCAAACTGGATGGCTAGGTCAAATAACTTTTCTAGTGGAGTCGGATTCCTTAATTCAATAACGTCTTGTACTTGGGGAAGTAACTTTGGCAAAATCACTTGGATTATCTAAGGATTCGGATGGCTTCCATACAAGAGTTTAAAGACGTGATTTTTTCTTAAAATAAAGGTGGAAAGATTTTCGATTCGTTGCTGGTATATGCTGAAGAGTTCCGTTTCTAATCTTGCACGATCTCTTACGACAGGGAAGGCTTTTACTAAGGCAGTCTTAAAATTTTCGTAAGTATAGGTGGGGCTTCCCGCTTGACCCAAGAGGTTTCTGCCTATACCTTTGAACCAATTAAGCGCTTGGCCCCTCAAAGCGCTGGTAGCTAAGGTGACTTTCTGGAACTCATGGACTGGATACAGCATGAAGTGGTCATCCAATTTTTCCAAAAAACTGGTTACCGGTGAGTTTCCATTAAATGTTGCTTCTGGTTTCATCGATGCGCGCATGGTCTGTACGATGTACCCAAATCCTTCCAGGGCGGCAGCTGGCATTTCTGGATTCTGAGCCGCTTCTGCAGGCACCACAGGTTCTTCTTGAAACTCGGCCATGGTTATTCTTCTTCGTCGGGCGCCACTATCAGGACTTGTATTCCTCTTTACTTGCCTTGGAAACATGAACTGTTCTGACTCGGAACAGGGAGCTTACTCAAGCTATGTTCAATAAATTGTGAAGTAGACAATACACACAGGAAGGGTATACGAAACCCTTTATTTTTCTATCTTTACAGAGATTTCCGGAACTTCGGAATACAGAGACCAACCACTTGTGGTCTGAACGTAAGAATATAAAACTACTAACTAAAACTCTAACTAGAACTAACTTTGGATTAATATACAAGTGCCTACATTTGAGATTGGCAGTTATTTAACAAAATCCGTATGTAGTACAGAGAGCTGTTAAAACTACGATACGTTTAAAATTATCAAGAGGACTAAACATTTGGCTTTGAAGGCAACCAGCAACCGAGTAAAACTACTATGGCAAGCGGCCTGCTTCTAATAACTCCTTCCTCTCTCTTGCTTGGCAAAAACCACAACTTAAGTACTTGGCGTTAGCAAGACAAATTTGCATAAATAAGTTAAAGCTTTTAATTCTGGCCGGAAGTAGAAAATAAGAAGTGATAGTAAAGATTTAAAATAAAATAAACGTTAGTAAAACTTAGGATCCTTACACAGTTTGTAGATTTTAAGTTAAATAAGCAAATATTCTCTCTTCCATTTTTTCAAACAGTGATCTAACAGATTTTGTATACGCGTGTATCAGTTTATCACATTTTCTCTATCCGCATTAATATTTTAATCGTATGTTATCGAAGATAATGAAATAAAATGTCTTCCTGGAAGGAAATGCAAAACAGTTTGCTGAGTCGATTTTTTGTAGATTACTGCATACATAAATGATTGGTCTTAAGCTTATCACATGTTCCATCTCTGTCTTCTTAGTCCTTCGGTTAAGAATGATGACGTCCCAAATTATTTTCTTGTGGCTCGTTTTCACTGTTTTTATTATACTTTCATACTGGATCACCAGACTCCTCTTTAAACGATGAATTTCCAGTGAGTTCTAATCGCCCTGAAAAATTCACTCACTTCATGATGATTAATTTTCTTTCATATTTCCATCAGTTTTGGACTTGCTGTCTTGAATATTTTTGCATTAGCCGATTAGATTGTAAAACATAGTTCGCTTTGTGAAATAAATTTTCGAAGTGAAAGTAAAAACGTTTCTGTTAGTAGATAAGAATTTAGTTTTAAATGAATGGCTTTCGTGTTTGCAGATACATATTAAAATATAATACTTTTCTTTAGTCCGTCTTGTAAACAAGGATCAAGAGAAATCGATTCGAATCACATCGAAAGGAAGAGAAACTTGAATAAAATCTGCTGGAAGCGGAGCTGTGACTTGCACTGGAGGACGAACCTCATATCTTCTGAAAATGAAACAAGTAAAATTTAGCTCTGGTTTTATTTCTTTAATAATTTTAGTTGTAGCTGTTCTAAGCGCTTCTTCCTATTATTCTCAAGTCTATTCATTATCTAACAGAACAATTCCACAAACCTGTTTCCTCGAAATAATTCTTGCTTCGTAGTTTCTATTGTCTAGTGCTGATGTTGCACCAAAATTACTAAAACTATTATACCGTTCATTTGCATTTCAGTTAGAAGTATTAATCCAGATGTACATGAATGCACATCTGGTGTTAATACACATACAAATGATTTATATACGTACGCAAGTAATTCCCTTACATATTTAATACAGTATTTTACAAGAGTTATTGGGCATACTTTTACGGTATTCTTAGGTTTAGCAGCTTCGTTATAGCATTAAATAATTCCAGAGTTCGGATGCCTGGAGCTCCACCTAACGGTTGGAACTATTAATTCGTAACACACCTAGACTGTAATACTTTATTTCTATGGCTTAGGTCCCCTTTTAGGGACCACAGTTTGGAAGTGTATCCCATCATCAGACAAATCGCTTAAAGAAGCCATTAAAAGTGTTATTAAATTTTATAAGCAATAAACAGAATATGAAATAAAAAGCACATAAGTAATAATATATTAGCTAAAATTATTTCTGTAGCATTTGTTTTATCTTTCATTGTTAGAGAACGTACGAAAGGTTAACAATAGTGAATAGAACTTGCCCGTCGGTCGTCACTTAATCAGACTACACAGCAGAAGCGGCCATCTGGAAAATTCCTCGGGCTGGATTCCATTACGATATCAGTCGCGAGTATTCATAACATAATTGGAATCTCCTTACAAAGTACATTTCCTGTGGCGTTCTATTATATTCAGTTGGTTACCTATGTATTAATATGATGATTAAAATTTAGCATGGACATTTTCCAGTATTTATGACCATTCTAGAAATTCACAGTAATAACTGCACATAAAACAATTCTTTTAAATAGCGTACTATTGTTCTAATATGGTACCTTTTAATTTATTAAACTAATTATTTTGGATTAAAATTATTTTCCATTATTTAAAAACCTACATATAAGAAATGTATTAGTTTCCCTGGAGCAAATTATAATTATATTTATGTAGTGTTCATAATATGCGACAGATTGCTTATTTAAGTAGAAATTTTATTTTTTATTGACTAATACATTATTTATTTAAAAATGTTTGAAATATCTTAGTTTTTACCTGATGACGATAAATTTCCAAATTACTTGTTTTGCTACAGTCTGAGATCAACTAAGTTGTGTGATGGTTCGAAATCTAACCTCAGGAAATGGAACATTTAATTTCTCTAGTCCTACTTTTGACGGCTCTAAATTGTGCAAACAGAAAAATTTAACAATGTTAAGTGTACCTGGTTTCGCGAAATTTAGATTCCTGTTTTCTCTTTGTATTTGCTTAACTAGATAACTTCTGTGATCACGTGTTGCGCATTTGGTGTGCACGAAGAGTTCATTATGCTTTCAGATAAAAATATGTTATTTGAAAAATTTCTTCTTTCTTTGTTTTTTATCTCGTTACTTTGAATATGAATTGATTACGTATTATTCGTGAGTACTTCTTTGTATTTTCCATTGTATAAATATCTAAGGAATGTCTTAGTATGCATTGCGTGGACACGCGGACATTCATTTTATAGTAAAACCATTGAAAAAATGAATATTCGAGAAAAAAGTAACTAGTATTTATGAAACGGAAAATTTAAAGCGTACATATACTGCTGGACTTTCAAAATGCAGAACCATGAAGAAAAAGAGATATGAAAGCCATATTTAACTTGACAAATAATATAGCGTATAAGGATTCATTATTTAAAAATAAGCTTCTTATGATCTACAGAATACACACACATCAGTTATGTAGTCGTCATGGCTGACAATAACTCCTGCGACACGCCTCAGCATTGAAAGAAAGGGATTTTGGACGTAGGCCTTGAGAAATGTCAGTCCATGATTTTAACAAAATGTAGTGTAGCAACGCTATGATGTAAGTTGGACTACATCATAGCGTTGCTACACTAGCTAGTCTACATTTGCTAGTCTACTACATTTGCTAGTCTTCGATATGCCATTTGAGACACGTGACATGCTGGAAGAACGTAGACCTACAAAAATAATGGAAGTTGATGGGCACTGAAAGGTAGTTTTGAATTGCGCTGCACTTGTGGTCGCGCAATATCCTTTTGAAATTTGATAGCTGGTAAGCATTCAAAGCCCTCAAGAACAGCAGGATACAAAACTTCATATACACCGAAGAGCTATTACATTATGACCACCCTCCATCTATTACAAAGGGCTCGCCCAGGAACAAAACCAATGCGCGTTCGCGGCTGATGCTGGAGTATAAAAAACGGTTCATGATGGCAAGATGTTCACATTTTCTTTCCAAACACACTAGTTGTTCTGAGGTTGCTTTAAAACAGCTTCGCATACAATTACGGGCACGTTAAACATGGATAGGATTTTGGACCTTCTGGGTTCTGAAATTACGAACCTTGAGCTTGTCTTGGAAGAGCGTGGTTATCTGACGAAAGGAGAATCGGGAGATCTGCCTTTTTTCACAGATTTAAGGCTTTCGCTGAACAAGAATTTACTCATCGACCCTCTCAGCAAGCTGATGCTACTCTAGATGCTATCTCCAATACAACGGAACCATTTACCGATGACATCCCTCCTCTACTACCCAGCAAAGCAAATGCAAGGCGTGCGGTCAGCCCTACAAAATCCGATGAAGATTGCACTGAAACGGTCGGTGCGTTGCTTCTGCACCCACTAATTTCAAATTCGCGCAACTGCGGGTTGATTTCATCCAATCTGAGTACCGATTTCTCGGAAGGATAATCTGCAGCTTCTAATCGTCACAATTTTTCCTTTGTCAAATTTATTCGATTAGCTGCCATTTATGTCAACTAGATATACTCCAAGACGCAAAGGAAGCCCACCAGCGGTCAAGCGGTGTAGTCGCTGAACACTGGTAATTATGACATTGATTCGATTCCACTTGAACGGGCTGGCTGCATGGGCGTTTTCGTGGTTTTCCACATGAATAACGTGTATACCAGCCAGTTTCCCTCAGAAAGTCCTCCATGAAGACATTCCTCCCCTTATGTGGATAGCTTTAGTGTGCTTTACCGTAATTTCAGTAAACCAAAACAAACCAAGACGCATAGGGACAGAGGCAAATATATAGCTTCAGAATTTGAATGTTTTATTCCTTTTTGTAGTGTTCCTCCTTGGCGTTACTGGCACACGGGAGTTGCATATGTGAATGCAATACTAACCATTTCTATGTCCTTTTGAGAATAAAGCATGGTATAAACTTTTGACCATCCAAATTGCAACACTTGTAGGAATTAACCAACTGATTTAAAATTTTCGTCATATGCCAAAACACAGAACATGTAAATATTTAGCTCAACAGAGCAAAAGATTTATTCAACTAGCGCTATCAATAAGCTTTATAAAAAGGGGTAGATGTCGGGTGTTTAAAGTGCTCATGATGGATATTCCTACAGCTCTTTTGCATGAGAAACTATAGCATGTCTCGCTTTCTAAAAAAGGCAGTTTTTTGTATTAGTTTCTGAATTTCACATCGGAAAAAAGGTATAACTTATAAACGCCACAGACTATACTTCCAAGACATCCGTGCTCAAACATTTTGAATTCAATTCAGCGTGATGCAAATATGAAATCAGTGGGTACAGAAGGACCGGAACGATGGACGGGAGGATTACCTCAGGCTTGTTACTCCACCGAAGAATAGAGTAGACATGTGTGCATGATAATGACAGATCACATAAGACCTTTAAGTACTCTAATGCAGAACAATCTAGCTCAGCACGTACCATTGTGCGCAGAGAAAGGGAATTTTTACTTCCATCTATTTCTTCTGTTAAATATATCCTGCATATGCTGTTATAGTGCGCTAGCAGTGCCGGAATGAACAAAGAAATAACCTATTTACAGAGAATCTTGATTCCGCTTATAATGCCGCAATGGCAGTATTTGAATCTGATAGCACCGTGGTACAAGATTACGATTTATTGTGATATTCACTTATATCCCCATATCTGAATAACGCTAATTACCTATATTTTCATGATCAATTGTTATATCTGTGAATTTTTGGACTCTTCAAATCTCTTGTCATTTCAAAGCTTGCCTGCGCCCAAGTTTCAACAGGAAAATACACGACCGTACATGGCACGCAATGCCCAACAATGTTTCACATTTGCCTTGAACCTCCTACCTTTTCAACATGTTGCCCATCGAACAGCTTTTGTCGTTACAAATTATTACTCTTGTTACGTCAGATGAACTTATGTAACGTATGAGAAAGATGTAGACTAACTTACCCTAAACCATGCATCAAAAATCCCGTTCTTCCGATACCGAGGCCGTAATTTCCTTTTATGTCGGTTATGCAACATATCGATTTCTTCAAGCTCTTCAAGTCGAACCAGCAGATAAATAGCGGTGTAAACCTAAAAGTTACTTGCGTGTAGGGAAAATGTAGTAGAATGATTCTATACATCATTAAAAATGTAAATGATGAGTGTTGATAAATGATAAATGTAAATGATGAAAAAAATGTAAATGATCCGTAAAAATTACCATAATATGTGCATTCACTCAAAAGATAAAAATACATAAGCAATGTTATAGTATATATAACGCGATCGTGGAGTTATTTGCAAGTAACGAGCAAAAAACAGTCGAATATAGATAATTCAAGGTACAGTTATCGATTATGAAAACAGCAAACGCTATACCAGTATAATGCAATACATTTCGATAAATGAAAATATTTTACTTAAATTTACATATATGGAGATACACTACATTTTATCTGTTCAAAACAACATTTTTTAACATCGCGGCATACGATCAAATTCTACTACAACAATACAAATAATAATAAATTCTCACTTAAGACGTCTTGCAGGTCTCGTACTTAATTTATTCCAGAACATACCCGGAATGCCACGCGAACATGTTCGGAAGGCCTCACGCACATGCTTGCCGATATGTGAACTCTCAGATATCTCTCAGATGTGCAAAAGTCTCACGAAGTGAATCTTCTATATATGATAAGATATTTTTCAGAAAGATAGTTATAGTGTTTTTTGATTCTATGCGTTAATCGTAAGAATGCTTAGCAGATGCACATAAATTTATTATACACAGTTCACTTTATTACAAATAAATTGACGTAAAAAGATATTGAGATATTTTGTTTACAATTTTAAGTTTTCCGCCCAAGTACTTCACTTAATGCCCATAAATTTTAGACATGTGATTTTAATTGATTTTATCGATATATAGGTTTTTCTCACACAGTGGCATTTTCTGTTACCGCTATTGTACAAATATTATATATATATTTTTATATATATAGGTTTTTCTCACGCAGTGGCATTTTCTGTTACCGCTATTGTACAAATATTATATATATTTTTTTATATCTGTAAGATTCAGAATGTTTCGGTCACTAATTGTTTGGTTTTGTAGAGTTGAACCTTCCTTAAATCCAATATATTTTATTTTAAATACCTCAAGCATTGTTTTTTATAAGCAGCAGATATAGGTAGGCGTAATCGGAGACATAACAAGTTATCACATACACAGCATTAGCAAAGAGTTTGCTAATAATTTATGTGTCAAAAAATAAGTTATACCAGCATTTCTCAATCTATGATCTTCGAATCCTGCCCTTGTAATTCTCATATCAGACCTCGTAGTTAAATTCCTAAAGACAAAAAATAAAATTCAAATTAAACTGGTGAAAATCTAAGAATTTGGAAATTGGATAGCCTAAGGCTGTGGTGCTTCCTACCAGCATATATTCGATCACAGAATAGCTATGAACCTGAGTATATAAGGTATTTCTCCAGCTTTCTTAGCATGCCTTCGTAGTTTAGTGGTCAGCATGCTCGGCGCGTATTCGAAATGCCCGTGGTTCGGTTCCAGGCGAGGGCGTTGCTCATTTTTCATGACTCCTGCTTTAAAAAAAACCTAATGTCTCTACAATGGAGATTGAACTAAAAGGATGTTGCATGTTGATTCTCCACACCCAGGATTTGGCGATTGGGTCCTCTAAAAATCTCAGTTGCCCTTTAAAAGGGAGAGTATATAAGGTATTTCTCCCGCCTTCATAGCATGCCTTCGTAGTGTAGTGGTCAGTACGCTGAGGGTGTATTCCAGAAGTCCATGCTTTGATTCCCGGGGAAGACGTTCCTAAATTTTTCTTCTTTCTTGCTTTAAAAAAATAACCTAATGTCTCTACAAGTGCGAGCAAGCTGTTGAAAGAAAATATAATTTCAGACTTATTTAAAGAGTAATTTTATCTGCTATAACTAAATGTCTCACTTTGTCACACTAATAGTAAATGGGCTGTTATAATTTGGAAAATCGTGTTGAAATTGTCAAGATAGGATTTTTCTTCCCAAAAGAAAAACAGGGAGACCAAAATGAACTCGATCGCGCTTTATAAAAGAAAGGAAATATCTCCCTTTCTGTTCCCTAAAGATTCTAGTGTATTCTGGTATTTTTATTCCCTAAAAATTCTAGTGTTAAAAAGTTTGCATTTGTGATACTAGCATTTTGTAATCTATCTGATATATCCAGATAAAAATCATTTAGAGCTTATCTGTTTCACCATTCTGTATCCCTCAGACAAACTACAAACAAGAATCCTGAAACTCGATTACATGATTTATCACTTCCGCTCTGCAAGACATAATGATTTCATAGGTATCGATAAAGTACTTTCCGCGACATCAACATACCCATTAACAGACTTTTCTTTTTTAAAAAATTTATTTATACAGCAGTTGCCATTCCCCACTTAGGGCAAAAATGATTTCGTTGCGTGTTATGATGAAAACCACCCACACAAGAAGAGTTCATCGACATTTGATATTATGACTCACTATCTAACAGTTAGTATTAGAACCTAGTAAAATATATATTATGGGATATTGATATAACTATTCATCTTTATATTAATATTTAAAATGCATTGATAATCAAATTTAATCGATAAAATGCTTTTGTAAGTACAAGAAATACATATTGTTATAAAGTGGTATGAATCTAGAAAAATTTCGAGTAGATGTTCATATTTTCAGTCGTCTCGACGAAAGATGAGATCAGTTCATTTGCATTTTAAGTGTTAAAGAGAGTTTATATATTGTACTACATCTTTTGTTTATATTTCTTGTATTTATATGTATCGTACTGTATATTGTATTCTTTTATAGCTTAAAATTAATAAGGGAGTCATCGGAAAAAATGTTGAAAAATTTAGCAAAAGTTAACGGATTTTTTTTTATTCTTGAGGCCATTCGTTGTATGCTACGTTCGGATCAATGAATTAACAGTTAAACCAGAGATAATGAAATGGTTACATTTTTTTATCATACATGTGTGTGACACGTGATGGCAGACTAACGGTTTTGAAAACAATCATAACAGTCTGAACTAGAAACCTTTAGATTTTGGAAAAGTGAGCTTCTTCTATTCTTACCTTGCGATAACTAGACGGGAGGAATTTCTAGCGGAGTACATGCACTTGTTAACCTTAAGCACAATAGTTATAAGTATGCATGACTTAGCCAAAATTTAAAACTGGGCCCAATAACGTGGACACTATCTCCAGTAAGCTCCCTACAAACTGATTAGCTAATGGATTTCAATGCTTTGCAATGAATAATAATTAATTACTGTACATTTGTAACATTTATCCCTTTTATTAAAAAATTATCGTAATGTAAACTTCAGTCAACCATAAAAGGCAAATTAACAAAAGTGAACACTGAATTCGGTCGTAAATGAAAGCAGGTGGAGTGTTATTATATTGGTGACCTTATAAATATCTACCATTAATAAATTTAAACAATTCAGTTAAAATATCGTCTTTTTTTTTTTTTTTTTTTTTTTTTTTTTTCTTGAAAGAGAAAGACATAAAATGTTATTACAAATAGACACAAGTAAATAAATTTTAAAAAAATCACTTCATTTATAGGTAAGCATATCTCTTCTTGAGTGTCGTTTGCTTCTTGGCAAATGTCAAGGATTTAATGTATTCTCTGCCGGTTTTCTTCAACGTTTGTGACTTCAGAGATTCACAAATGTGACAATATATTTAGACAGAATTTCAAGTTTTTTGAATTTTTAAAATTTAGATAATTAGTTAAATTTTGGATACCCTACAGCGATATGTATATATATATATAAGACTAATGGCTCATTTTATTGTCTGCTGCGGTGGCTAGTTCTAACACGACGCCCCCTTTTATGGCTAAAAATCGCCATAAAAGCGTCAGGAGCTGGTCCTTAAATCAAATCCATTAAAGCCAATCTGAATTCATTCAAGAATTACAAATTTGTAGACTGGTATTTTATCCAAACTTTACATACATTATTTCAAAAATACTGCATGACGCCAGTAAGCTCCCTTTTTTATTTTAAGATTTTATTTTAGGTATATTATTTAAATTGGAAAAATGAGTCAAGCAAAGACGTGTTTTAGACTGCCATAGCTTTGGTCGTGTTATTTATTAAAACTGAAGCGAAAAGATTTAAGTTCGCCTTTTCCAGAAAATTCCAACTACAATAAACCCTGCTTAAGAGCAACTCGTTTAAGACGAACGCTCAGCGAACATGAGGAAAATTTCGGACCTGGCGTCGATCTATATGATCTTATAGGACATCTTATCGATTAATGCGAATTTCGGTTAGGATGAATTACGAACTATTTCAGTTCGTTGCATCTTATATTTTACCATTGAACACGAACTTTTAAAGTTGCCGCATTTTTTTAAAATATTTTTTCTTGTTGTTTCTGAGCTAGGACGACATTCAGAAATGTTCTGTCCTGTTTAGTTGAAAACCTTACAGAATACACTGTATTCTTTAAAACATAGCCAGCATAAACACACTGCTCGAAAATCTAGATCATTGCGTCAATGATTAATTTTAGGAGTTTATTAGCGCAGATGTGTCTGAAGTGCAACAAATGTCATCAGAAGAAAGTGAGGAGGGCAATATAATTCCGCCACATGGCAGGAAATATTACACGCCTTGGACACTGTAGAACGTTTTGCTGCAACATCTAAATTGACCGCTAGTTTTACGGATGCCAGGAGTACCGGTGGCCGTGAAGCTGTTTATCAGTTACTGCATTTTTTTCAAATTACAGTACAATAATTAATGTAGTATCGTAGTATTTTATATGACGACATGCGTAATATATTGTATTATTATGCAATTATATACTGTAAAAGTTTAATATCTAGAAAAATGTATTTCAAAAATATCATTTGAGCTCCCAGTTAAAACGAAATTTTTTAACACGTATTCTTTGATTCTTCGACCCTTGAGATCAACGGTGACGTTTTAAATCATATAATTTTGAATCCCTTCTGAGGAACAATTTTGCATATTACAGAAGTGAGTATTTAATTTTTTTTAAGATTCTTTAGTCGAGATTAGAGGAAACATATTTCCGTAAACTCTCTTTAAGTACAACTCCTTTAGTAATATCCATATACAGCAAATGAAAGGTCTAAAGAAAGATATTTCTAGATTCCTTAATCATATGAAAATGCAAATCTTTGACTAGTTAGTGAAAAATGGTTTTCTTACTTAATTTGCTTTATTACAAATATATATAAACTCAGTGGCGTAACAGCCCTAATGGGTCAAGGCCTGCAGTGTCCGAAATCTACTTTCTTGACCGTGGGCTCGTGGCGCTTAAGCATATGCCCTGAACAAGTGGTCAGCTTGTCGCAGGACTCCCAGTGTTTAGTCCCCAAGAGTACGTGGTACTCATTTTATCGACCCAAGTGATGGAAATCAAGGGATGAAAGGTTACTTGCCCAGCCCGGGTATCGAACCTCGGACCTGTGGTGCTGCTGCGCGATGCGCTAGCCACTGCGCCACGGACCCTCATGTACAAATTTATGCGAAATTTGCAATACAAAATTTGCTGTCTCAAAACCTCTGTTAATTTATTTATGAAATTAGAACGATGGATCTACCGCCAACCATTCAAGAATATTTAGTGGTTCAGTCTTTCTGAAATAATATACGCTAAAGCTAGAAAATAGTTCATTATTTCTATGTAGTAACAACAAAAAACCTACGCATAATAAAGCTGTGTGTAAATTACATATTTTTGAAAATTAAAATTCTATAATACTATTCCGTGCGTACGGAATAATGCACAAGGTAGACTGAATGCGCAGACTGAATGCAAAGGTTGATAAAATTTATTTTATCAAAAGAAACGCTTCAGAGTTCTGGAACTTTTCACAACTCTTCAAAGTGTACAACTCTTCGCAGTGTCACAGAGTACAATCAGTAATTACACTTCAAACCACTAAGAACGTTAACTACAATTCCAAAGCGCTTCTATAGAACGAAGGTAACCTAGAGATATCTCAGTATTGTACTTCCGCTGAACTAACAACTAAGAGCAGATGCTCTCTCTCCGGTCTTATATAGTTTACACCCGGCCGCCAAGATACTTCTAGTACTTTCTACTTCTTGAAATTCTGGAAGGCATATGAGGGCCGAATTACGGTTGCAGCTACATAGAGTATCAGTTGTTCAATTACAATATCCGTTACAGTTATACAAGGAACGGAGCGAAATGTCGACAAACGGTCAACAAGCTTGACGACGTTTGGCGTTGTTTCGCTCAATTTGGCAACAAAAATTAGCCTCCAAAACGTTGCCCAGCTAGCCGATATCTCCCCCAATTTAGAGAGATAGCCATTTACTCAGTGTTAAATAGACTTGCCCTTGTATTCTTACTTTTCCGGCAATCTTCGCTTCTCTAGATTTTCATGTTACATTGAACAGAAAAATGGAACAATTTCACATATAATTACACAAAATCATCTATCTAATGTACAAAATTCATAACAATACTAACGACAAAGAAGAAAATAATTTTAAATTATGTGTTCCTTATAGAGAAGTAGATTTATCATGATAAATTTGTCCCGATGTACCGATTTCTATATTTAAGCCCAATCGACTGTTTAAGTTATTTTATCGATATAATACAGTGGTACTGACAGTGAAAAGACATTCGTGACAAGCACAGAGAGGTTTTAGTATAAAGGGTTATTCGTTACAAGCACTGATAAAATGTAGTACATATGTTTCCGATCGACTAGAAGAGCGTAGATTAAAGAAGGTTCACGTAGCGTGTTACCAGATTCTTTCTAGAAAATATGATAGCGATATAGCTATCTTGAGATTCATATCCTTTAACTTGCAGCTCAAGATTCTGTTTTTCATATTTAAACGCACATACTTCAGAGGTCAATTGGACTATTTTATTATGAAGAATAAAGTGTTTGGGACTAATATAATAATATTATATTAATATAAAAATGTTATTATAAAAAGTTTTAAAAATGGAATTTATCTTAAGATTTTCAGTTCCACTTATATGTTAGCTATTTATTGATTTATTTAAGGAATATTGGGCTTCAGTCTTCGTAGCTATTCTTAAATAAAAGTCATATAGTGACGTCATATATAAACGTCATACCATAATAAATGATAAAAGTATATAAATAATCTTGAGTATTTTATATTACATTTCATTTTCTAAAAATACAGCATTTGAAACAGAGGCTTCTGCTATCATATATATGTGGAACATACTGCTAGTCCTGATAACGCTTCCTCCTTGATTTCGATGAAAGCAACTTTTCAAGAAATATTTGCTTCCGACTATTCTACGTAGTTCCTATGATCATTTCTTCTTTGTGAGTGATTCACCCTACTTGAAATATACTGCCGAAATCCATGAGTCAGATGTTATGTTATTATTGCATAGTTTTCTTTAGTGAAAAACAATCTAATAAAGCTATATTTAAGATACGCGTTTCTCGGCAATAGTTTGTTAATTTCTCGTACCACAAATTCCTTTTTATAGTTTTCCCCTGATGGAAATAAACACCATTTAGATGTACGTTTAAATGACATGTAAGAAGAGACTAATATCCGAACTTTAAAAAACACAGTAATGATTAATATCTAAAAATATTTGTTTGATCAACCGAAATATAAAAAAGAGCAATGCGCTATTTAAATTAAAAATATCCTTCAAATAACGAGACTAGCAGAAGATCTTTCTTAAATAGCTGCGAAACTTGCAACTCTCATCTAGATAAAAATTTCTGCGGCTTAAAATCATCTAAATTACACAGAACTCCTTCTGTAACAAAGTTTTCGTATTTTCTAATTCTACAAATAATGACTGGTGAGAAATAATCTCTTACTTTAAAACTGCCTAAATTAGCAATGAAAATAAAACGAAAGCAATAAGAACATTTCATTTGTTTAAGAAGAAGCCTAAAATCTTTTTTTTCTTTTGTATCTCGCTTTCGGTTAATGTCTTAAATGAGGGTATTTTTTGAATAAGCGAAACATTTGTCGATTTACTTCTGGAAAAAGTGTTGTTAGCTTAACGATAACCGATCTTTCGAGACATGTAAATTACGTTTTTTACTCCTAGATATAAAATACATGGCCATGTACTTTGCTGTTAATTTGAAAAGTGCCTTTTAGAGTAACTGCTTGATGTTATTAGAAAGAAAGAACACAAACATCGATTTGTGATATTTATAATCATAATCTGTATCAAATTATAAAGGAAATATATATCTGTTTATATCTAAAGACTGGTAAGAATATTCAGAATAATAAATTTCATAAAAAGAAAGAACTGCTAATTTAAAAATTTGCCTTTTTCTTTACTTAGATGGAGTATAAGGTTTACGTGTTTACGTAAGTCTTGAACTTTTTCTATTTTTTATTCTGAATTTTATACGTTAAACTTGTAAGATATATTTTAATTTATAACAGTTACTTTAAGTTACTTTAAGTTTCTATTTTTTATTCTGAATTTTATACATTAAACTTGTAAGATATATTTTAATTTATAACAGTTACTTTAAGTTACTTTAAGTTTCTATTTTTTATTCTGAATTTTATACGTTAAACTTGTAAGATATATTTTAATTTATAACAGTTACTTTAAGTTTATACCTCTTTCCTATCTTTACTAGCTTCAGCTTACAATTCCCTACCAGAATGAAATTTTTGAATCGCGTTAAATGCAAATGAAAAGTAGAATAGTATTTAAGTCAAATTTCACTGACTTCGCCAAAGAGAATTAGGATTCCTGAATAGCGCGCGTTTGCTTTTGTGCTATATCTCTCTAAGCTGTTATTACGCTAGGCCGTATTACATGCCTTTTAATAGCTTTGCTGGCTAATTTAATATTACGGGCCAACTAGTTTAGAATTGTGTTAGCTTCGGCTAAATCTCTTTAATTAGTTCTTATTGTTTTTACATTTTGAGTTTATGCCCAAGTGGAGGCTTTGCTGTACGCCCTGAGAAAGGGACCGACTGTTAAATCTTTATTTTGAGCAATTAAAGGTAATTAACCCTTCTTGAGTTTACGTTTCTGTTCTTGGATATAAACGATCATTCCCTTAGCAGTTCACTAGGTTTCTCGACATTACATTTAACAAGATAAAAGTGAGGAACTCTTCAAACTATTTTAAAATGATTCCTTACTTCAAAACTCACTTGGGATAACAATTGAAACATAGCTTTGCAAATGTTAACCTTTTTGATTTAATTTTTCGTATAAAATCTGAATATTATAAAACATATTTGATTATTTATGAAGAAATGTATATCATAATGAATTTTATTTACAAAAAAAAAAAAAAAAAATATTGGTAAATGCAATTATTCTGCCTAAATATTTAAGTAAATAGTTAGATAGATATTCATTATCACTGCATAGTTCTCTAATTCGTAATTTTGGTTTCCATACTGAAATGTTAGCAATTAAAACCGGAACTAAAATGTTCTCCACAACTCTGTCAGTTGACGGCCATTAGGATTTCATATGAGCAATAAGTGGATGATCTTTCAAAATCACTAGGAGTCTTGGCAAAAATCAAATCCGACACTTATTGTTAGTTGGATGTTCTGACCACTAAAAAGAGGACGGAAGGAGAATTCCTTATAAAATAAATACCGAAATGTTCTTAAGCTTATCTTACTGTTTTAAATTTTCATTCTCTTTATTTAAACGTGTATACAAAAAGAACTGAATTTCTGAAAAACATAAAGAAAAGACACACATTATCTGGGACATAATATGCATATAAGATTATGCTGGTAATTTTGGAAACAAAACATGTTTCCGAAAATCAATTTTTCATTTAGATAAGAAAGAAGGAAAAAGATTAAATATTTAAATAATTTTTATTGATCATGTAAAGGCACCAACATAATAATACTGTTTACCTATATTCGTTCTCTCAAATAAGAGACAGAAAGGTCGTCAGCCACCCAATGAATGAGAACAATGATACTTGTTAATTTCCTTCCATTTAGATTTGCGCCTAACATATAAGTACTTAATTTGAATGAACTTTCATATTTGTGACGTAAATCAATAAGCATTTTTATTTCAAAAAGACTTTCACGAATGCTTTATGCCTACGCAATACTGTAGTACTCAAGTTTCATGGCGTAATAATCCGTCTAGCGAGTGTAAAACTTCTTCAAAAAGGTTGTACGATTGTTAAGTGCTTATTTTTTGAATGGATGGGTGTTAGACATGCGGTTCAAGTTTAACAATTGAATCAAATGAAAGCGGCTTCTCATTGCAACAATTATATTTACGAGACATCTTTTGACAAAATTATATCAAATTAAGATTTTTATATAGCGTTCTGCAAACAAAGTACTTATTAGAAAATTACCTTTTTCCCTACTAAAGGGGCTTTGGAAAAGAGGCCAGTACGTGTTATGGAAAATGGTTCGAGAAAAATAGTAAATTAACAATGTAAATCATTTTTTCCTAGGAAAAAAACATCGATTTGAATGTTGTATAATATTTACATATGTTAGTTTCAAATTCTAACATTTCTACATTTTTTAAATTAATGCTTTTAAATTCATGGAAGAATGTTACATAAAAACGTTTAGAAACTACATGTACAAAGTTAAGATGGATCACTACCTTAAGCAATCTTCTAATTTTAATCTTGCAAGGATGAATTGGATTCCAACCAAGGTAAATAATTTTCTCATTAACAATATTGTCTGTTTGCCGAAACGTCTGCAAGAATGCTGAGTTTTATACATTTTTATTAAAAGATATCATACCAAGGTGTTCCACTATCTATTCATCACATATTTATATATGCAATCGTTTAAATCCTTCCCCCAACTAAAACTGCTAAGTGGCTGAAAAAATGCATGTTGACATCGAATCGGCATGCAAAACAAGACTTCTCAGAACGAAATTCATTACATAATTGCACTGTTTTGTTTAACTTACAAAAGATTTATTATTTTATATCTAAAGATGAATTCATTCTTTTATCATCCGTTGAAGCAAACAATATGATTACTTTATCCAAGTCAGTGCAGACAACTTTCATCTTCTCGAGATCTGCGTTGCTGTCTTCTATCGTGTATTGCAAATTAAATGCACTTATTCTGCCGTAGGGTTAGTAACTAAAATTTTTATGTCTTGCAATAATATATACTGTCATTATTTCATTACAGGGTCATTTCTCTATACAGTGTAATTTGAGGGATTTCAATAGATATGCCTCGAATCGCATTGTATAGAGAAAACATTCTTAGCTTGTGAAATTTTTTTAATTACCTAATTAAATTTATTAATTTTAAGATTTCCTGTTGTCCATATTAATATCATTAAATCGCTTCTGGAAAATAATATACAGAGGAGAAAACGCTTGAAATTTTCAGTGTCATAAAGAATAACTTGTTTTTGATTTTCATGTTCATGCAATCTAATAGATACAGTTCTATTCATGTAATCTAATAGACCCATTTGAGTAAAAGTTTATCTAACAAACATTATTTTATACGATCCGGCTAACATTTTAGTTAGTAAATTGCTTTTTGTCTTACTGAAAATCTTGTGGAAAAAAGCAAACAAATAAATGGGTACATAATACGCCAATTTGCCATAAAGATATTTGCATAGTTATGGCATTATTCACTTCATTATCATGATATGCTTTCGTATCTTTCTTAAGACTTTCTGTTTTCATATAGTCAGGATTGGCCACTTCTGCACGTATGCTTCTTTTCAGAAAAATATGACTTGACAAAGAATAGCCATATTTAATTGAGATGACTTTGGCTAGACGACGTGTTCATCAATTTACTCGTGGAACGAAAGACAGTAAAACGGGCATGTGCCCATTTAGAATTTCTGTGCACAATTGTTCCGCCAAGAGACAGGAATAAGTCAGGACAGAGATGAAACGATGTATATATGTTCAAAACGCATAAGCTAGAAAAGCATAAACCAGGTGCTTGTCTATATTTGATATTTATCGAGTTATGTTTACAGAACTTTTCATTCAAATATTATATTTATATATAACAGCAAGCAAGCTGAAGAATCGTGATATCATCAAATTTCAGTTGTAGGTTTGATTCTTTAATCGAACTTCAATTACTATATTCTATGTAGTATAAAAATCTGTCTTCTTGCCCGCTGGCCGAATTGCTTGTTTTTTCGTAGCAACTCTAATTTTAATTGTAAAAATTGTTTTTTTTAATTATCTTAACTGTATTTGGTGTTTTAGTTTTTTCTGCATTTTACAATTTTTAATAAAGAGATGTTTTGAGTTTTTATATATTTTTGATTTGCCGCAAAGTTAGAACTAAATTAATTGAATGAGAAATATATCTCTAATGAAATTCGAGGAAATAAGTTTAAATGACAGGCAGAAAAAAATGTGTATAATTTAATAGTCCATACAAGGAAGTCAGGTGGTGTCGACATCAGATTTTTTATTATATTTTTATTTATTTATTTTTTATTTTTGCGTGGACAAAAGATTGTTAATAAAATATTTACTAGTTCAGGAATGATTCCTTGTCGTCACTAAATATAAGAATTACAGTTATTTATTATTCAATCCTATTTTCACTTAGACATATTTTTAACACGGTTTTTAATTCACACTATTTACCAAAGATTTTTCGATAAACGTAAAGGAAAGAAAATCATATTGTAGTTTGTGTAATGACTGTTCTGCCGTTGACATAAAACAAATTTCACAGTTTTAATTTTTAGAAGCAAAGCAATGAATGGCCTTTTTATTTATAACGTTATTGCTATTTTTTATCTCCACGTAGATTTTGCGTGTTAATATTACCTTTGCATTTAATTTAATTGCCACATTTCTTGAAAGAATAATCTTACAGGTTTCTTTAGGCAGGTTAGATTCCATTATAATTTAACATAGTACGTAATATAAAGCGTAAAATTTGAAATGTTAACCGTTAGCAATGACTGTTCTTAACAATCAAATGCTTCAATGCCATAATCAGGCCATCTTGGAAAGAAATCTCCGACTTACTCATGAAATGAAAAGATGACTGTATCAGGTTCAATGTTTCTTCTAACCTTCTTCGGAAACATACAATGACCTGACTAGAACAGAGAGCTTACTAAAGCTATGTTCACTAATTGTAGTAAGTAGACAGGATACAGACGAAGGGTATACAAAACCCTTTATTTTTCTTTATATACAATGACTTCCGTACTTCGGAATACAATGACCCTCCACTCGGGGTCTAACGTAAAAGATATCAAAATAAAACTAAACTCTAATTTAACTTTAGAATAATATACGTGTAAGATTGGCCTTATAGTAACAGGAAGCGTATGTAGCACAGAGACTATGAACACTACAATACGTTTAATTTATCAAGAGGATTAAAACCTCTGGCCTGGAAGGCAATTAGCAACTGCGTAACTTCTAAGGTAAGCGGCCTGCTTCGAACTCACGGCTTCCTCTCTTTCGCTTGGCAAAAAGGCCACACTTAAATACTTGGCGTTCGCCAGACAAACTTTGCATAAAATCCTTAACGCTTATAGTTCTGGCCGGAAGTAGAAAATAAGAAGTGATAGTAAAGATTTAAAATAAAATAAACGTTAGTAAAACTTAAGATCCTTACATACTTCCCGCCAGAGTTAATTAGTTTGAAACTGAGGTCTAAAACGACCTTGTTGAAAACTTTTAGCTCTAGAAACTAACGCGAGGCCAACCTTTTACAAAAAATGCTTCGCTAGAAACTAGAAAATTTAAAAGAAAGAAATTTGTTACAATAGCAGCTCCCGGGATATACAACAATCTTTTTTTTTTTTCATCTGTACTGCATCTAAACAGGAGCTTTATTCAATTCTGGTTCCTTCCAGAGATCTGGAAGGAAAACTAGTTTAATGAAATGTTACAGAATGACATTGCAAATAACATATAGAATATACTTCTCTTAACATTCTTATTTCATTCATGACTATTTTAATTATCTCTCCCCGTGCTCTCTGACATGTGTTGTAAAAGAACACCAAACACGAATGTGTTTATGTCTATGTGTTCAACACTTCCTCCTACAATCAAAACACTAACGTGTTAAAATTCAACATAACGAGACCTCTTAACACACCCTACTTTCAACTCTAAACCCTGAGGTACTATTCTAAAAGTGGCTAACTCTAAAGTGTAGCGTCAGAGAGCCTAACTACATCATTCAACCTTTACCACATATTCGCCATGATTTAATCTTTACAGTCACACGAATAACAAATTTTTAACATTACTTTCACTTTTACCATATCACGGTATTTCTTAACATTTAAAATAACAGAACACATGTATATAAGAACATATCAACATGCCGTTAATTTTACACATTTGAAAACATACATTAGTAGTACATTGTTAACTTCTATTCTTTTCAAAGCAAGTGCCAATTCTTTCTACATTGAAATAATACTACATTTCAAAAAGTCTTTCAGACTAAAACTTCTTTCTTGCTAGAATGTTTTAAATAAAATTTATACAATAACTTTTTACAATATTTAAGTCTTTACACAACGCTATTATACATCAACTTTAGTTTTACGCGCGAGTAATTGAAAAACATAATAAGAAAATCGGTCACAACTCATTTCTCGCCCTTTTGGCGATAAAGGTAGACCTCGCATGAGGTAAAACTTCTTGAAATCTGCCACTTGCAGTAAGAATGAAAGATTAACTTAAGTTTGCAACGTAACATAAAATTTTACTTATCTTTGTAATATTCGACATCCTTTTCTGGGCCCAGTCTTTAAAGGTACTGCAGACCGTAGCCTGGTTTATCCTCCTTCTTGTACGGGCTCGCCCTTCAGTGCTTTCCTCTGGAAGCTTCCGTTTTTCACCAGTACGGCCACCCTTGAACACCTTCCTTTTTCCCTCTGCTTGTGGTCTTGGCCGTTTGAAGGCAGTTGGTCTTGGCGGAACCGGGAAACTTCTGTCGTGATCCTGCTTGGACCTCGTTGTTGGCCCTTCAAATTTTTCTTGTACTTTTTCCTCCGCCACTGATGGCCCTTCCGCAGTTCCGCGACTTTTGCTGCGGAGAGTTCTGTCGGATGAGTCGATCCTCCGTTTTAAAGCCGGGTTATAGTTGCCGTCCTTTCTCCTCTTCACATACGTCGTCCTTCTCCCTTCTTCATTCTGGGGGTGTTCGTGAACTCTGTTTTCTGGACGGTGGAACGGCTTCTTTTTCTTTTTAACTTCCATTTTTCCGCGGGGCAATTTTCTTTTCACTTGCTTCTGTCTCTCATTGGCTTGCCCTTGTACTTGTCGTTTTCCCACCTCTGGAACTTGTACCTGCGGTGTCTGCCGTGCCGGATCCTGCAAAAGATCTGAAAAGATTTGCATTTTATTACGATCAAAGTAGGGCTTAATTTGATCAATATTTGCGGAACAGGTTTCACCATTTCTGGCCTTTAACACTACAACAGCGTGAGTTATTTCTTCTATAACATATGGTCCTTCAAATCGTGGAAAAAATTTGGCAGTTTTATCTTCTGGTGCTGAAGAAAGTGAATGCTTAATTTTTAGTACTTCATCCCCTACTTTATAAGTTACTCCCCGTCGTTTCAAGTCGTAATATAACTTCTGTTTTCTTTGTGCTACTTCCGTATTCTTTTTTTGCTTCTTTTATTAGTTTTTCTATATCACCCATTTTAAATTCTGGGGCTCTTTGTTGCACATAAAATAATTTATCTAACGGTGTTATAATCTTTCTGCCTAGAAATAACTCAGCAGGAGTTTTGCCCGTTGTATCATGTTTTGCGGTCCTAAGGGCGAAAGCAAATTCATTGACATAGTTATCCCAGCTTTTATGAAAATTTTTAACATAACTACGGGTAATTTTCACTATATTTCTGTTGACCCGTTCCGCTATATTTGATTGCGGCCGATACGGGACCATTTTTAAATGACGTATGCCCAGTTTTTGGCACATGTCTTCAAATATATTACTTACAAATTGAGGACCATTATCCGATATAACTTTTAGGGGCGCCCCGTATTTTAAAATATATTTATTTAAAATAGAATCGGTAACTAATTTCGCGGAGGCTCGTTTTAAGGGAACAATTTCGGTCCATTTACTAAAATGATCAACCATAACAAGGAGATAGCGACTTTTGTTTAACTGACTTTTTGGGAAAGGGCCCAATAAATCGATGCCGATTATTTCATTTGGAAATTCGGATTTAATACTATTTAGAAACCCGGCCGGGCGGAAATTAATATAATTAACGGCTTGACATGTTGGGCAGGACTGGACATACGCCCTTGTTAACTTTTGCAGTTCAGGAAAGTAGACTGCCTCGCGTACGCGTTGGGTAGTTTTTCGAATACCAGCATGAGAAGCTAAAGGGCTGTCATGGAGCTCTTGCAGGATATTTAATCTAAGACTAGCTGGGATAACAGGTCGAAATTCGTTGTTGGAATTCGTAGTTTTTGTGTAGAATAATAGACCATCTATTAGTTCGTAATGGGTCGCCCTATTTCTTATCGCCACAAAATCTTGGTGGCTAAAATTTTCAGGATCCTTCAAATACTCATAAATACTTCCAAACTCAGGATCCTTACCCAGTTCGGTTATTACAGTTTCTCGGGAATTTATTGTACACGCTGTAAGCATTTCAACTTTTACGGTATTACCCTGTTCGTCTAATTTAATTCGTGATAGGGCATCTGCTACGATATTTTCCTTTCCGGGGGTATGCTTGATTACCAGATTATATTCTTGCAGCTTGAGTGCCCATCTTATTAACCTTGGGGATAAATTTTTCCCTGAGTACAATCTAGTTACCGCCGCATGATCAGAATATACTGTTATCGGCGCCTTTCCAAAATAGACTCGGAACTTTTGCACTGCTAACAGAACTGCAAGTGCCTCTCTCTCGGTCGCGGAATAGTTTCTTTGTGTTTGATTTAAAGTTCGGCTAAAAAATGCCACGGGCTGCTGATTTTGCGAAAGTACCGCTCCTACCGCATAATCCGAAGCATCCGCTGAAATTTCTAAATTTTCATCCTTTTCAGGAAATTTCAACACAGGGGCTTGCGTTAATGCTTGTTTTAATTTTTCGAAAGCACTATTGGCTTCAGCCGTCCACGAGAATCTTGCCTTTTTCCTTTTTAATTTTAACAATGGCTCAGCGATAGCCGCAAAATCTTTTATAAAGGACCTATAATATGAACAAAGTCCTAGAAAAGAAGAGAGCTTCTTTGCCGTGTTTGGAGTCGGATACTTTTGTACAGCGATTATTTTTGATTCATCTGTCTCGATCCCTTTTTGCGATATTTTGTAACCTAAATATTTTAATTCAGGGGCTGCAAATTTGCATTTTTCGACATTAACTTTTAGACCGGCCTCATTTAATAAAGAAAACACCTGTCTTAAATCCTGTACATGTTGGTCTAGATTATCACTAGTAATAATGATATCGTCTAAATAGATAAATGTGGACTTTCCAAGAACAGGTCTTAACACAATGTCCATGCATCGCTGAAATGTTGCCGGGGCTCCAGAAAGGCCAAACGGCATACGCAAAAATGCATAAGTGCCAGACTTGGTTATAAAACAGTCTTAGGCACGTCCTCAGGCCTCACCCCTATTTGAAAATAACCAGTCGTTAAGTCTAAAGTCGTCATAAATTTGGTTGATTTTATGTTCCTTAAAATTTCTTCTATGATCGGTAACGGATATACCGGATATTTCGTTATGGAATTTAATTTACGGTAATCAATAGCGAATCTCCACCTTTTTGGATGCTCCAAAGGATAATCATTATTTTTCTTACATAAAACCACCGGACTAGCATAACTACTTGAGATGGGCGTTATGATCTTTTTACGTAGCATATCGGTAATATGCCATTCTATAATTTTTTCCTTATTCTTATCATACCGGTATGGTTTTTGACGAACCGGCAATGCATCTCCGGTGTCAATACTATGGTTAGTAACCTGAGTAAATCCTGGAATATCACTAAATAAGGAAGCAAATTCACTTACCACTTGTCGGATTCTATCTTGCTCGTCATTAGGCAGGTGGTCAAGATTTAACCTTGGCGGTTCAACCTTTTCTACACGCACTGGTTTCATCGTCAGCTTAAGGGACGTTTCATTAAAATCCAGTGTAGCTTGTGCGTCTGAAAGGAAGTCTATTCCTAGGATTAAATGTGCTTGCAAATTCTTTACTATAAAAAACATCACCTTTACTTGTTCGTCCTTGATACGGATGTACAAAGGTACTTTACCTACGCACTTACATTGTTCTCCTTGCGCCGCTAATACTGTTGTATTATCCGCATTATATATGCGGTATTTGCGAAAATACTTTCTAAAAAAGACTTCTGCCACACAGGAACACTACGCGCCGGTATCCAGGAGTGCGGTGGCCGGGATATTATTTACCAAGACTTCAATCTTCGGAAGAGTTAAATTTTTCACCATTACTGTATTTAACTTGTAGGAAGAGGGGTTTTCGTGGCCTTCGGATTTCCGCACCCTCTCGTCAGCAGAAATCCGTTTTAGTTTAAATTATTTTTCCTTTCCATGCTTTCCTTCTTTTTCCACTGGCCTTGAGACTTTTTTCCTGGGTTGCTATTGAACTGTCGACGTTCGCCGGCTGTTTTTGAATGCTCGGGTTTCCTTGCCCACTGATTCGGTTTTCTCCGTAGCCGTATGCTTGAGTTTGCTGTAGTCTTGGCGTACCAAATTGGTTTCGCTGTTGATATTGGCGTCTTCTTTCGACGTCCGCCGTTCTTCTACTTTCAAACTGGATTGCTAGCTCAAATAACTTTTCCAGTGTAGTGGGATTTCTTAATTCAATAAAGTCTTGCACTTGGGGTAGTAACCTCGGCAAAATCACTTGAATTATTTCAGGATCCGGACGGTTTCCATACAAGAGCTTGAAAACGTGAATTTTTCTTAAAATAAAGCTCGACAGGTTTTCGATTCTTTGTTGATATATGCTAAAAAGTTCCGTTTCTAATTTCGCACGATCCCTTACAACAGGGAAGGCTTTTAGTAGGGCAGTCTTGAAATTTTCGTAAGTATAGGTGGGACTTCCTGCTTGACCCAAGAGACTTCTGCCGATACATTTGAACCAGTTAAGCGCTTGGCCCCTCAAAGCGCTGGTAGCTAAGGTAACTTTTTGAAACTCGTGCACGGGGTAGAGCATGAAGTGGTCATCCAATTTTTCCAAAAAACTGGTTACCGGTGAGTTTCCATTAAACGTTGCTTCTGGTTTCATCGAAGCGCGCATGGTCTGGACGATGTACCCGAATCCTTCCAGGGCGGCAGCTGGCATTTCTGCATTCTGAGCCGTTTCTGCAGGCAGCACAGGTTCTTCTTGAAACTCGGCCATGGTTATTCTTCTTCGTCGGGCGCCACTATCAGGTTCAGTGTTTCTTCTAACCTTCTTCGGAAACATACAATGACCTGACTAGAACAGAGAGCTTACTAAAGCTATGTTCACTAATTGTAGTAAGTAGACAGGATACAGACGAAGGGTATACAAAACCCTTTATTTTTCTTTATATACAATGACTTCCGTACTTCGGAATACAATGACCCTCCACTCGGGGTCTAACGTAAAAGATATCAAAATAAAACTAAACTCTAATTTAACTTTAGAATAATATACGTGTAAGATTGGCCTTATAGTAACAGGAAGCGTATGTAGCACAGAGACTGTGAACACTACAATACGTTTAATTTATCAAGAGGATTAAAACCTCTGGCCTGGAAGGCAAATAGCAACTGCGTAACTTCTAAGGTAAGCGGCCTGCTTCGAACTCACGGCTTCCTCTCTTTCGCTTGGCAAAAAGGCCACACTTAAATACTTGGCGTTCGCCAGACAAACTTTGCATAAAATCCTTAACGCTTATAATTCTGGCCGGAAGTAGAAAATAAGAAGTGATAGTAAAGATTTAAAATAAAATAAACGTTAGTAAAAGTTAAGATCCTTACAACTGATTATAAACTTTTCTTCCGTTTTTGCTATCTGGCGATAAGCTATACAAAAGTTCAGTCTAAAATTCCTTGGCATTGCACAACTGGAAATTTTAGGACTAATATTTTCAACTTAACATAGAAATCCTGATAAATAATAATTATTAGTTATGATTACTGCTATATGTCAAGTCGTGTGATTAAATACTATCCGTTTATGAACAGAAGTTTTGGAAGAATATTTGTTCCTTTGGCTCTTTACGTGCAGTGTGAATAATATAAGGGAGTTTTGCTTCGAAACTACTGCAATAAGGCATTCTTTCTATTGATAAATAGATTTATTTAAGATAATGTAATGAATCCCAATCCAAACAGATTTTCATTTACACTGATGTCCATAAATTAAGGATAATTCGGAGTCACGCGAAAATCGAACTCTAAAATAAATATGTCACCTGTAAAATCACTACACACATCTTCAAGAATCCTATGCAAATTTCAGGAAGTAACCAGATGACACCGATGGCACGTCAAAATGACGAGACTGTAAGAAAATGATATATAAGGAATACAGCCAAAGAAGTAAAAGTGTTCTCAGGCGCTTTCAGCTGTTCAGCATTTCAGTGCAATAACCAAATAGTTATGACACAAAGGATGCATTTAGATGATTTTTTACGTGGTAGAATTATAGGCCGTCTGGAATGTGGGCGTACCCAACTGGAAGTATCAGTCGAACTTGGAATTCCCCATTGGCAACGATTCGAAGATGATGGTAATGTAAGTAAACGTTACAGCACAAGTCGCCCCAGAGTTACAGTGCCGAATGAGGACCGGTATTTGGCAGTTACTGCCAAAAGAAATAGGCGGAGCACAGCCTCAGACCTGTCTCGGCAGCTGTCTTCAGCCACTGGTACGAAAATTTCAAGGCAGAACGTGTACAGACGCTTAGGGTAGATTGGTCTATATGCTCGTAGACCTGTCAGATGCGTTCCACTTACTGCAACCCACTATCGCCTGCGGTTACCCTGGAGTAGAAAGCATGCATTGTGGACAACGCAACAGTGGGCTTGTGTGATGTTTTCCGGCGAGTCCAGCTTTAGCTTGCAGTCTGATTCTCGCCGGACTTTCATATGGAGAGCTTCAGGTACCCGTTACCACCAAGAAAACATCATTGAACGACACCGTTACGGTGGTGCAGGAGTGCTCGTTTGGGGTGGAATTATTCTGGGTTCCAGAACTGACCTGCATGACAAGCCAAATCTATCGGGACGTCATTCTGGAACAACATGTACGTTTGTTTCGGGGCGCCATTGGCGCACAATTTGTGTTTATGGATGACAACGCCCGTCCTCACCGTGCAAACATCGTAAGCGAATGCCTTCAATCGGAGGATATCACCCGTATGGACTGGCCAGCATTCTCACCGGACTTGAATCCAGTAGAGCACGTGTGGGATATACTTGGCCGACGAGTTGCAGCCCGTCAACCTCCTCCTACATGTCTACCGGAACTTCGGAGAGCATTGCTTTTTGAGTGGTGCAATATCCCCCAAGATCAGATCGATAATTCGATACTCAGCATGCCTAGGCGTTGTACGGACTGTATTGCATCGTCTGGGAGACATACAATGTATTAACAATTATACCAACCATGTAATATTGATTTTTTGTAAATAGGTTTTTTTTTTTGTAATTTGCTCCAGGGAGAAAATATAGTTTTTTTTTAATAATATCAAACATATAGCATCTTTTTTGCTCTTTACGTTTTTTTTAATAAATATCTTTACAAATGAGTCAAATTTGTTTTGCTTCTAACTCTTCCTTTGCCTGATTTTGCATTATCCTTAATTTATGGACATGAGTGTAATTTAGTGGGTACTGATGCTATGGACTGAGTGACTGAACAAACAGAAGACTGCTCGTTTTCATTGTGTAATTCAGTTATCGTCGAACATTTTATTGCAAAGAAAAGAAAAAGCGTAACTGTTTGTAAAGACTTCTCCTTTCTCACCCCAGATTTTATACTTACGGATTTTTTTCTGTTCTATAAAATGAAAAGTGGGTTTTAAAATTGTGTAAAAACCTGCAAAGGTAGAAAACGTATTCCAAGAACAAAGGTGTTTTAAACTCCTTATGGACATGCCAAGAAATGCACAACGATAAGAGTACTATCCATAAACAAAAAGAAGTTGATTTTTATTCACGTGCCAACTTTTTATAAATATTTTTCTAAAACTTTATAGATAAATTCATCACGAATATTTCATTTGCAACGTATATATTAGAAAAAATCTTGTTTTCCCATGAGATATAAATTTTGATTTTATATATAAACAAAATTTAAATAACTGTTTGAGAAACGAAATAACTATATAAAGAAAATCAAAGAAGAATAAAAAACTCCATTATGAAATGTTCAATTAGTTCCATCAATGTTTTATCAAAAATAAAGAAATCAAATAAAAAATAATCAGTATAATCAAAAGAAAGGGGAGCAAATCCCAACTTCTAAAATTAATTATTAAATTTCGATTTTTAATATGATCTTATTGCAAGAAATCACATGTATTTAAAAATACATTTAAAGCACTCATTTTCTTAAATTTACCCATGAAATCAAATTTTCTAAAGGTTAGCTTTTTAATTCTACTACATAAATCGAAATCTGTAATTGGTATGTCAATAGGCTCTATTTACACTCTGTATTTGTTAAAATTTTCAAACTCAAAAGTCTGTTTTGGTATAGACGAGCTATGTAACTTTTCGGAATTAATGAAAGCGAATGCTAAAAATTAAATTACCAGAAATTTCCTTCAAGCTTAAACTGCTTCATGGACCAACTTAAAATCTTTAAAACAGTCTTTAATGAAATGGATTCCTCATTTAACCAAAGTAAAAGCAGAAAACGTAAAACTTCATAATTAATTCATAAGTCTCTCTAGGTTTAACTAATGACCTGAAAGGTAGAAGGACTTTCTAGGGATATGATTTTTATTGCGATCGTCTATAAAATGATTAGTAGCAATTCCTAATAATTTTTATAACTTTTAATTTTTAAATACATCTTGTAATCCTCAAAAGGCAAATATTTTGTTCTACAGATAAACAACGGATTATCAGTTCATGCGTAGTTAATCTTTGTGCCTTAGAATACATTTTCGTCTTATCATTTCATCAAATGGTCATTTTTGCATTCCGATAAATGTAATCCGTCTCAAGTAACCGAATTGCAGAAAGAGAAAAGTTTAAATAATGAATAGTCAGAATTTGAATATCTTAACTAATAATTAAGGAAATAAGCAGCAGTTTCTCACTTGTTTATTATAGCTTGTTATAGTTTTCACTGTTATGACACCATCTGGAAACTACTAGTACTTGAAAAGACGAAACGTTTGACTAATAATGTAACTCATTGTGTTTAAAGAAAAAAAGTAATTCTTTAGGCTTAAAAAAATTTTTAAATTCAATACTTATTCTCTTATGAAGATCTTCTGTAATAAAGTAATTGTCATTTCTCATGCTATTCTTAAAAATCTTAATAATGGTGTTGATGTCGTCTTCTTGCACATAGTCACATTGGCAATCTGAGAAATGACTTTTCATTTCTCAGATTAGGTTGACGAAATAAGGTATAAAGTTTCAGATTAACACTACCATGACACCTCCTAAGTCATTCATCGAGGTTAGAGCAAAATAATTCTCAAGTGGGATGAACTACATAGAAATTCTTCTATAACCTCTTTGACTAAATTATTTTAACCGTTCTGTTTCTTACTGAATAATAAACATCGAAATTACTAAATTTCTATCTTTATACGCTAATTTCAATTCATGTCTGAAGAGATTTGAGCTAACATATACAGATTTCAGTTCTCGTACCTTCAGAAGAATGCAAAATGTCGAACATTTGTTATTCTACTTTTCAAAGCTTACGTTGGAGAAAAAATAATTTCCCAGTTAAATTCTTTAAACAGTAAGTTTCCTCTCCCTTTCCATGTCTTTGTTCGAGATAAATGGTACTCTATTTTCTGCTGTACATATATTTCTTCCGTGAATTTGTAAATTTTATTTTATTTCGTGTTGTGTTGTTCATATTTTTTTTACCTTGTGCCTCAAAGCGCATAAGGATATGTGGTACACAAGGACTTTTAAAAACTGTTTTAAATTACAAAATGTTAATTTATGAGGGGAAGAAAACTAATCTTTATCACAGCACAAAAGAAAGGTATTAACTGGACAAGAACACCTGGCAACATTGTAACTATTTCTAACTTTCGAAGGTTTGAATTTACAAGTGAAGAAAATAAGAAATGTGAATGGAGAAAGGCAAGAATAACGAAGGCTATAGGAGTTTATTATGCCAAGACATGATTAATTCCTATAGCTGAAATAGTAAATGAAGAAGCCTCTAGAAGAAAGTAAACAGAATAGTGAAGACGAAAAAAAAAAGTAAATATGGCCACTATGAGGTATCTGAATATGTAAACAACTATTAGATTATGCTGGCCAATAAAAGAAGTTTGAATTTAATGACACCAAGGTTTTGAGTAGAATTTCCTAAAAATTAAATAAGAAAGAAAGATTATAGAAAAAGGAAAATCAACATGAATCTCAATTACGAGCATGACAACAAAACATTTCTAGAAAAAAGCTGAAAATTGAATAAAAATGTTAGGCTCATTTTTTAAATGAACCCGGGATATTTAATGCTCATCCCCTTTTGCATTTCTTGCAAAATCCAGTTCAGTAAGAGAGAGGAGTAGGATGCATTTTCCTTGCAAGAATCAGGTTTTGTTTGTCTCAGAGAATGTATTATGATACTTGAAACTAGAATCTTAAATAACAGATTTAAAATTTATTATTTATTTGTTTTATTTTGTTACTTTTCTGAATCTTTTTAGAATATCTTTTAAAATTCTATTATGAATAAATTAGTAACTTTTCAACCATAATATTAATAATTTACAAGCAGAATTATGTAACCGTAGTTTTTATTACGATTATAAAATGCGCTGTAGATGTTAGGGGAAAATAAAAATCGAAAACTGAATAGTAATTGTATTTGTAGATAACACGGAATGATAAAATATACGTATCGATTAGCATGATTCAGAAAGATAGCCGTTACTTTAAAGATAAGAAAACAATGCCATAAGTTGAAAATTTATGGACCTCTGCAGACTTGCGCTCGATCAGTAACTGTAATTAAACTGATGGTAGCTATTAAGGCACATCAGGCTAACAGACAAAGAAAGCGTCAACGAATCGATATCATCCAAAATCGATATTTGGCCGAAACTCTCATTCACTCGCTGACTATATAGTGACCCATCAAAACTATTCAGTTATCAGATGCAAAACAATCCATCGATTTAGAGGAACCATTTCGGTTTCTAACTAACGCGAAATAACCCGGATGCAAGCAACAGTAACTGCATAATATTGGTGGAATCGTAATATAAATCGTATTTCCCAATGACCTGCGCATTCTATTTGATGGCAGCAGTCGTTGGGGGTTGTGCACTTACAGAAAAACTATTCCAGATTTAAAATTTATACATCTCAAGAATTTAATTATTTTTTGTGTATCAATATTGAATTTTTAAGCGAAAAATAAAGTATCCGGTTTATATGAAGCTTTTTCAGTTTCTGATGAACAGGATCTCATTCAATTCGTTGAGATTATATATATAGTCAAAATTTGGGAATGTGATAAAAATGATTTATAGCAAGGTATAAAATCATATTTTTCATATGGCTACTGATTTAAGAAAACGTAAAATGTTAACAGAAAAATACGAACCTGTACTTTAAAGCAGGGTTTATGATATTTTAACGCTTCAGTCTGCTACGGTCTGCTTTTTGCATGAAGCATGATACTGTTCAAAGAAATAACTACGAAAATACAATTTTGAATAATTACTTAACTTCAGATTTAGAAGTTAAAAGTGGATAAAACTGGATAAAGTCTATAAAGAGACAATCATAGTTATGTAAAAAAGAACATTCTTTGAGAAAAATAATTAAAGAAGAATTGATTTCGTTGTTTCATCCATATATTTGTAAAGAATATCAAAGGAATGTTTACATATTCTCGTTTGAAATAGACTTTGAAAATTTTCATAAATCTTAGATATATCAGTTCACCTTACTATAAGAAAGGCCCTTTCCATTCCACCTGTTCTAAAAGTATATTGGAAGATATTTCGAAGTGCAGATGCCGGGTTTCACTTATCAGTGTTACAAGGCTTTGAAAGTAGCATCATTATTTTACAGTTTATCAATGTATTTGACAGAGATCCTAAAAAATAGGTTTTGCGATTTTTCTTTTATCTTCTTGCTCTGGGTTGAAAAAATGAATCATTTATTCACAAGTTCACTTCCAGATTGAGTATTAATTCTAATCGAATTTATTTTCACAGAGTTTTAAGACATGGGTGAAACGAAGAGAGCTTTCGCATGAAAACATGTATACATTAATGTACAGAAAAAAGTTGTAAATGATTAAGAATTGTTAAAAGATTGTCAAGATATCTGTATGTTACCTGCAGGATGAATCTAGGATTTCATAAATTCTTTTATTGCTATACTAAACGTATATATATTTACATTCAGTTCTAAGTTTAGGAATCCTGGTCGCATCACACGCCTTCTCTAGACCAGTGCTCCGCAACCGGTGTGCCGCGGCACACTGGTGTGCCATGAGTAGGATATAGGTGTGCCGCAATCAAATACATGTATTTGAAAATTTGCAATTTTTTATCATGTATTTAATACACAATGACAATTTTTTTCCTTAATAATGTCTATTTTAAATGTTTTTATATATTTCACTGTTGTCTGGTTGTGTGTGTGATTGTAAGTGTGTCAGCATTTGAATTTTTTCGGAACTCTTTGGTGTGCCACGAAATTCCAGAAAGATTTTTTGTGCGTCGCAGGTGAGAAAAGGTTGCGGAGCACTGCTCTAGACTCTCGCTTCAAGATTATAATCGTTCGCCCTCTATCGTCGGCTTTTCTACAATGCCATCTATCGGCTGATTACAGGATTACATTCATTTTGGATGACAGCTGCATTAAGTAAATATTTTATTGATTAAGCTGAAATAACTTTGTCATTACTAGTGATTATTTAACAATAACTTTATACTGCAGTTTCTGTTTGGCATATCGAACATGAACTACAATGCAAGCACAGCTTCGACTCAACAAGAATTTTCATATTTATTCAAAACGTTTTAGAAAATTTGGATAACGTCATATTTCATTTTTGATAACACTATAGGTTTTTCCCAGATGTCTACTATTAACGCTTTCTAGTAGACAAAATTCTGCACATTTCCTCAAAAGAAAGTGTGAGAAAGGGAAAAATTATAAAAACTCAAAGAGCAAGATGAGCAGAAGCACTGATTATCAACTGCACCATCTTCTAGGAAGATCTTGATTCATGTAATAAAGTTAGATGTGTTAGAGAAAAGGACCCGATCGATACATTTGTTAAGAAAACAAACTTTAGCTACAGGAGCCAGATGCTCTTTATAATGCTAACGGCTGTTTTTGTAAAAGTATTGGCACTAGGGCTAGTGGATTATAGCTCTGATGTTGGGACAGAAAGGGTTCTTTACACTTAAGAAATATTTTAGGAGGCATTATGGGGTAATATTTACAAGAAAAGACAAAGCAGAATGTATATTACGTGCTAAATAGACTATGTCTCGTCATGCCAAACAACTTGCGTCGAATTACAATAAGAGGTAAAGACAGAATTACGAGTATTTGCAGCTCTTAAGTAGTTCAAATGCAATTAAGTTTCGTCCACATATATTAACTGTCCTCTATCTGGACTTCACATCCGCTCACTGGACTACATTACAGCTTTTCACTAAACTTTACGAAAATTCATCAGGCTGATAAAGATATTCAGTTTAAAACGCTCTAATATTGCTTTCTAATGTGATACTTGGTAACATTACTGCATGCTACTTTCGTCGACTGTCGTAATGCTGGACTCGTGCATTAAGCGCCCGAGTAGCATCATTAATATCTTGTAGCGGTTGGGAGAAAGAGAAAATAATATCTAAAAATTGCTGGTAGTCCAAAGTGTCCCTATCATTTATGTCAATTCAATTCGGATATCAAATGATGTTGCTTAACAAAATGATGTTCAATACACCAGTTCGCGGGCAGATTGAGTATCGATGTTATTAGCATTGTATACGTGCACCGCAGGAATTCGATTCACAATTCATATGACTGTGGATGTTATTAAACTGCGTTTATATAGACACAACAACGTGAACATTATGAATGCAAATTTTAAACTGCTCATGTGTGTTCTAATTATCTGAAAACCAAAAATTTGATTATAAAATTAACAAATTCTCCCACATCACACTAAATATCGCTATGTTGATAATTACGGCCTCATACGAAATAATTCTAGGACCTGCCCATGGCCATTGTTTAGTGCATTTTAAAGCTACAATATACTGATATCTGTCTACGTATTTTGCCAAAATTATCTACACAAATGTGTTTGAAAATTCCGTTATACGTTATCTTCTGTTTGGAAAACATTATGCATTACTCGAACATTTGCTTTTCCATTAGCAACTCCAAAGGTTATCTGGAAGTTCAGCACTGAGGTATGTTTTAATTCTGCGAGTTCAGTGTTGATTACCCTAGAATTCTGTTGAGAGTTAAAATTAGTGGTCTTCAACATGAATAGTATTGTTCCTTTCTTTGAGCAGCAATAAAGGTTTGGAGGTACGCTGTAAAATCTCAAAAGCCGCTAGATTTAGTAGCAAAGCTGCTAATTTAGAAACCTTACAACCACTGATTAATTTCTGACAGTTGGTTATTTGGAGTATAGAAAGAATGTCCTGGTTTTTCAAGAACAGCAATTAAGCATCTGCTATTTTTTGCAATAAATATTTATGTGAAACTAAGTTTTCATCTTTAAAGAATAAATATAGGAGCAACTAAATACTGAAGGAGACTTGTAACCTTACTGCAACAGCATAATCCCAATCGGGAGTGAATTATACCAATGCAGACATATCTAATAATCTCCTAATCTCCCTCATTATCCAACAAAATTTTTATAGGATTTAAAAAGAACTGTATTATTATTTTATCATTTAATTACATATATTGCTTTTGGATATAGAACGTAATGTGCTTGTATGCAGAATGATCCAAAAACTCATATATTTTAAGGGCACTTTTAAAAGGATTTTTAAAGAATTTTTTCTCATGTTAAATATATTTCTTATATTGATACATTCCTGCATTTCTACTTTTTGCATTAACCCCAGAAGGAATGCAAAATAAGTATGTTTAATTACGAAAGATAATATAAATTAATAACGTTTGTCTGTAACTGTACCTTCCGACCGAAAAGCAGTACTGGTTTCAGGCAATTTCTATCTTCCTAGAATTATGTAGTAATCGCGCTTGATTTATAGCCGGATTTATTAATCTCTAATATATTATTTGATTTATAGATATTTAAAATATTACTGTATTATAAACCAGCAAGAAACGATTGTTAAGAAGCTTCACTACAAGATGCAAGTTAATTCCTCTGAAGACCTTGCCTCCAGAATTAACGTCGCTGAAGTGTATGCCAAATACGTGGTTATCTTGTAAAAAATGCATTGCGGTTGGTTCATTCATTTGAACGCTTTATAATGCTCCTCGATCTTTGTTTATGTAGAACGTAAAGGAACCTAATGAACTGTCGAGTGACTTATTGCTGAGTTTACGTGTATAATAACCAAGTCCAGGGAAGAGTTAAAATACCTTTTTATTCACTCAAAGAAATAATAACAGGTGGCTAGACACAAATACCTAACGTAGTTGGCTCTTAATTTAACGTAGCAGGCAATTATCAACAGGCATGTACAATACGGCCGAGCCTAGTAGATTTAAGAGCGAAGTAGCCAGGCAGCAAACACGGGCCACTAAGGACTCCTAAACTCTCTCTCTGGAAGTAAGTTGAACCTTCCTTTAGTACTCCGTTTAACTCACTTGCATAAAGCGAGATACTAAAAATTCATCCTGGTAGGGAATAGTACATGAAAATCGAGAGTAGACAGTAATGCATGTTTAAACTTAAAACAATTGTTAGAAATTTAGTAACCTGTACAACGTCTTGTAAATATTAAAAATTATTATTTTCAAATACCCGTGATTAAAACGACTTTTCATTCTCCATGTTTATCGTATATACACTGCTTTCTTTTTCACATTTAACATTCCATCGCATACTGTAATACGAGTATTGTTACTTTTGCAGTTTTCTTTCATTCCTTGTAAGTTCTAAACGCCAACCTTGATACACCCTATAAGTATATGAGAAAAACTCACAAACATACGGAAATACTTGCACAAATTTTAGCAGCATAAATATTTACGCAAATCTACAGCAATATCATAATAGAAATCGAAGACAATTCATATAAATCGATTGAATTCGCCAAATAAATGAAGTATTATAAATTTCTATTAAAAGGTAAATTTTCTTTAATAAAAACCGTTACATGAGAATAGAAAGTCAAGATATAAAGGCACAGAAGAGAGGAAGTCAGCATATGTTTCATTCTAATACTTGTTAAGCAAATTATGAAAATGGATATATATCTTATTAATGCTTATAATACAAATTATTAAAGTCAGTTACTAGGATGTGCATCATCAGGAGCATAAAGCAAGCAGATGTTAACCACAAAGCTCTGTAGTCCGATAAATAAAGACAAGTAATGACAGAAGCTCTTTTACTTCCTATTCTCATCCACTTGCGGCTAGGAGAACAAAAGCTTTGTGTAATCAGATAAAAATCAGAAACAGAGAGCACGGTGCTTAGTGATGCAGTTGCTAAGGTTGATTTTGCATTAGTACAGCAACAATAATATTTAGACTGATTAGCATAAATCTGTAATAATAACCTGCATTTAAACAGCATTTATTAACTAAGTTTGTTTAATGGCTTATTTTAGTTTCTATTTTGATAAACTTACATTCATTAAGATGACACTTACATTATTAAAGAAAGTAAGAAAGCAAAATATCTTAAATTATAAGCTCACATGTACCAACTGAGAAAAATTCTCATGACCGGATAAAGGTGGTCATGCCGCTTAGAGGGTTAAAACATACTGAAGAAAATGTTTTATATTATTGCTCAATTTTAAAATAAAACTGCAGTGAACGTTCTTTAAGATAATTACCTAGGTTGCTATGTGATTTTGGTGTTCTTTGGAGATGTTCATTTTGGAGAGGTTGTAAGGTATTTCTTCCGCCTTCCTAGCTTGCCTTCGTAGTGTATTGGTCAGCACACTGACTCAGTATTTCAGAGGTCCGTGATTAGATTCCCGGCGAAGGTGCTGCTAATATTTCAATCTCTCTTGCTTCCAAAAAATACCTAATGTCTCTATCTCTACAAGGTCATGATAAATACATGTATTATATATATATTCAGAACTACTGGTCATTTTTATTGGTAGTGGTCAACGGAAGAGTATCGCCACGAATTTATTGTACTTATTTTTCAAATGTTCTGTCAGATGGCATTTCTCTGAATTATTAATCTTCATCGTTTTTCCAAGATATTTCTAAGATGTAAGATCATTTTTATAATTAACATTATTATTTCCCTTTCATTTCTATTTTCCTGCCTTCCATAGTCCATCGACCGTTTTAATTATCGTTTCGGAAATTATTTTAGCTGTGCATCGGCCCAGTGGTTCACTGTAATATACCTATCTCAATTCTAGTTTCACCAATACATTTTAGATGTTCAAGTGGTTGATAATTTTATCGTGATCCACTCATAATTTTTTATAATTCAATTGGTAAAATATAGAAACTCCTTCAATAAATGTAGGCCTTGAAACTGTATTTCATAGTACAAATTTTTTATTTTAATCTAATTTTCTTTAGTTTACAGCATTAACTTTATCGAATGTTTCTTTGAATTCCAGAAGGCAACTGTGTGGATCTTTTTACACGTTTACTAGAACAGTAATAAATCTACCTATTATATTAAATTCATTTGCATAAATATAAGCTTCAATAACTTAATTTATTATAAACCATTATGACACAATTATGCTCGAATCCTACGCAAACAGCGCTAAAATTTTCAATGAATCATTACTATTGTCGTTACTATATTAAATGATTCTGTTTGAATGAACTGCTGAGCGTTTCCCATCTATCGAACCGAATGACAATTTTTATTCGGTTCTTCATTTGATTGTGCTTGGGACAAAGATAAATTGCATACAGAAAGAATACACAAGGCAAATTATTTTTTTAAAAATAACTGTGGGATTTTTCTTATTTTGCGTAACAAATATATTTTGAGTACCTGTTCTAAACAGCAATTTATTCAGAGCGTATTTCGCTAACCAAGCGCACGTTTTGTTGTTATTTCGCGGTCACGCTAGTAAGCCTCTTGGCCTTATCAGATTAGTATCACGCCAGTTAGATTCCTGTGAGTCCACCTCTTAGGCGTAATCTTAAGTGCGCTCTTGCACTATTTATTGTTTTAAACGATATTTTACGTTTTAATTTCCACCGCAAGTGGTCGGTATCTTTGTAACGCACGAAGTCCGTGCCTTTCTGTTAATTAGTTTGAATTAATAAAGGGTTATTTTCCACCCTTCTTCTATGCTTGTATTTAATTCACGCCTTTGCGAGAATTCGCGAAGTTTATTGTAGGATCTAATTTAGTTTATGTGGAATAAGAGAGACAGATCTTTCATACACAAGTGGTGTTTTTCGCGTAATATTTAGAATAATGTCATTACTCTAAAATTTATTCAGCGCATATGTTTCGAGGAACATATTCCATAAGAAACTACAAGAAACTTTTAATAGAAAGCATCACTAACTTAAAATTTTCATATAAGGAATAACGTTTATTTCTTATAAAAAATTAACTTTTTGTTATAATATTTATATTCCACGGTGCAGAAGACAACAAAATAGTCTGAAATGAAGCACCAAAAAATGAATAAAAGCAGTCTAGAAGAAGAAATCACCAGATTTATAAAGATTCTGAACATGAATCGTCTACTGTTAGCCTATCTGTCAATCGTGTCAATTTAACATGACTAGAAGACATTGTTACTTGGGTACGGGTTTGTAATGGATTGAATGCACCCAGAACCGATGTCAGCTTGATAATATTTATTTTCCCAAAAGAAACATTTTACACTTTTGGAATATTTAATAAAAGAATTCGCGCAGCTCTTCTCAGTATGGCAGAATACAATCAGCAGTTATCACTTTAAAGTACTAAGAACATTAAACATAATACAATGTAAATCCATCTAAAGAGAGAAGCTTGTACGGATATCTCTCAATACTCCGAAGTCTGAAAACCTGAGAATTGATTCTTTCTCTGATCTTATATAGTGTTTTCGCGACAGCAGAGAAATTTCCTATAACATTCAAATTCTCGAATGTGATGGAATGCATACACACAGTTGCATAGAACCGGATTTGATTACAGTTACATTAAGAATCAGACCAATTATAGTTATAGAGGGATCAAACCAAAGTGTTACCAAATGATCATCACGTTTGGTAACTTTTGGTGATTTTACGCCAACTTTGGCTACAAAAGTTAATTACTAAAAGCATTGCCAGCTTGGCGCTCTCTCGCCAATATTTTACCTCAGCGTTAAATGGACCTGCCCTTGTAATCTTATTTTTGCGGCTGAGCTTAGGATTTTTTAGGCTTTTCTTGTTACATTATCCAAAAGATATTACTATTTTATATACAATTTGACTAAAGTATTCACATATGTACAATTATCTTAACAATATAAATACTTATATTGAAGAGGGGATAGTGAAGATGTTACGGATCTTTACTATTACAAGTTCAAATTTGACAGATAAGAAATTGTGTAAAAATGTCAAATAGTAACTCTAATACACTTCTACAAATTTCTTTAGAAAATATTTGGTTACAAATGGAGAAATTATAAATCATTGTATAGAAAATGAATCAACTTTTATAGATGTGGTTTCTTAATACCAAGAACTACCGCACGAATGGAAGAGAGATAAGTAGAAGATATTAAACAGTTTTATCATTAATATACCAACGATTTCAGCACATTCAGGAGTTAAACATAAAATAAAATGCACATTCTCATGTATTCATAATTTACATTGTAAAAATTCGTTTTAATTTGGTATAGAAATAATGGAACCTTACTTTAGCCTAACCACATATTCTTCTGCTTCTAATTACTGTGCGCTTAAATCAGCGATTCTCATCCTATGAGCTACGCTTCACTAGGTAGGCGTTATATTACTAAATGAGGGAGGGAGAACATATTAAAAAAATGGATTAATTTACGTAAAGGAAAGCAAAATAAAATACATTCTGACATAATAATAAACAGAATGCACATTTATACTGATAGAACACATCTACAAATAGCATTGTATCAGTACTGCACAATTTATTTAATAATTCATTTATGAATACTAAATTAAAAACAAGTTTAATAATTATTGGTAGTATTCTTGGGCCTGCATTTTAGAGCAAAAGTTTTCGAAGGGAGGTTTAATATTAGGATTAGACACACTAAATATTTTTTCTTTATTTAGATGAGATCTACGTTTTCGTGTACGAAATGCTTTTGTTTCCAGTGCAGAAAATTCATCATCCTCCTCTGCCCAAAATCCAAAGAGTGATTTATTACAATCGTCATTTGCACAATATTTAGACCATGGCTTACTTCTTTGAAAGCTACAGCTCATCTAGGATCATGTAAAGTGTCTAGACACACTGTGGAGAATTTTGTTCCAGAAGTTCCTGTGCTCTTTGAATCTTCCAGGCACTGAACGAGCACTATCGGTTCATATTTCGACGCAAACTTTCCACTTTAACTTTTTACAGTTTATAAAATCATTTTAAGATAGCAAAATAATTCCAGTGTTATTGCTTTGAGTTCTATTGGTTTTCAGAAAGATTAGTTTTCCCACTGCTGATATAGCATCACAAAATCGAATACAGATATTAAAATGAGCATTTTTATTGCTATCTGTTACCTCAATCGAGCTGAATTGAAAACAATTCGTTCACGCAACCTCGGTAAAAACAGATGCCGTAGTCTTCAGCTCTATCACCAATTCGACGGACAACAGTATCATTTGACAGAGGTATAGACTACAATTCCTTGACAAAATTATCTCCAAAGAATCTCATGCCAACTGGGAAAATAAGCTCTTCAGCACTGGTGTAGGCTTTTTACATCTGGCTATTTTCTATGAAACTTTGTAAGAGACAAGTAAAGCTTTTTCATTAAAGAAAAAAAATAAACAAAAATTGTCTTTTGTATAATTTAATTTTAATTCGAAGAAATCTCGGGATTTGCTATGGAGTGTTTCCAGTTTTATTCATGTTGAGTTTTATACTGTCTACTGCCAAAATGTTTAAGAAAATGATACACAGGGGCCATTCTTCTTCATTAACTTCAGTACTGATAGGTAGACCAAAAATTGAAGTATTCTTAAAAATATTTCTTGATTTTATTTTCGGAACTACGCTCATCTGTGTACTTGTTGATGATTCGCTATCCTTTACGTCTATTTAAAAATTATCCTCTATTTTTATGAATCTACTGCCGTGAATATTTAATACTGTAAATTGTAATTAACACGCAAATTACAACATACACATTCGCAACAGATTCCAGAGCAGGAGAAGGATTGGCTCGACTGAGACTGGCTGCAGTTGAATAAGTTGCAGCATTTATACACGTTTTGCAACGTGGTCGCTCAGACATTCCAAAATATTTCGAGACAAATCGGAACTTTTTGCACAAAGACGAGAATATTTGATGTGGTGGACATAAGACAGACAGAATTAGACAGGCATCGATTCTGGTTTGGAAGTGTCTCGCGAATTATTATTCAATTTACTTATTCTTGCTAATGTTTAAAGTTTATGATTAAGGTGGTAGTGTAGCTTTAGCGTCAAAATGCTCAAAATACATTATTATTGTGTATAGTGATATTGTATCTGAGGGAGGGAGACGAAAATTATGATTGAAATTGCATCATAAAAAGTGAAAGTTTGAGAAACGCTGGTTTAAGCGATTTTGTTTTATAATTTTTACTGAGCATTTTTTCTAGGAACCAATCTTGACTGGTTGATTGATATTACATGTAACTCTCCTTCCAGACAGCACTAAATTTTCACTCATCAGTAGTTCAATATATATTGATTGATGTTCTGAAAGTAATGCGTTTGTCATAGTTAGTTATAAACCATTCTCAAAGCATGTGACGGAATAATTCCTCATTTTTGACCATTTTGCTTTATATATTTTTGGAGGAGAACGTAATCCTTTTTGGGTTAAGGCTGTCATTCAGAACTGATAAATGGATATATCAGACATTTCTACATAATTGAACTGATATATAAAATAAATGACTATATAATCATCGATTTCTGTGAACTCTAAAGAGAAATTAAGAATATTTTGAAATGACTGTACTTCTAATGTGTAAGCATCTGCTATACAGAGATTGCGTTGTTATCTTTCAGAATACTTTTTAAGTTCTTTAAAGAATATACATCCTGTTAAAAATAAAACATTTTTGAGAATTTTCCTCAAAATTTATATTTGTTTAAGAATCATTTCATAGAAATGTTTAGGAAGGTTAAACGTATAAGTATATTATGATTAATTGTTCCTACGCAAAGCATATTCATTTTCTCCTACGTACAACATCAGTGGAGCAGGTGTATAGATTAAGGGCTTAAAATAGAAATGCATTTTTGAGACATTTATCACGGACAGAAAAGAATAAACTTGTTGAATATATTAGGTGAGCTAATTGTCTGTTAAGAATTATCTCGATCACTAAAATAGATCATTAAAAGGGTATTCTCTGTCCAGATAAAATTATATGAAAGCTGTTTTGTTTTTTCTATTTTTAATTGATGATAATGTGATGTATTGTTTATTTGTGAGAAACATTGTTTATTTAAATACATATAAATGAAACTTCATTGTGATAATTTAGAAGTAAAACAACAAAAATCAGCATTATTTTTTCCAAATTTTCGCAGGACTAATTTCGATGTTTTTATCGAACCGTCATCCTCAGCTGCAAAAGCGCAAATAAACGAGATAAGATATAATGATTAGATAAAAAGGACTGGTCAGGAGTTAAGCTACTGGTGCCATCATTTGATGAAACGAGAACTAAAATATAATTTGCTTAAATTCTGAAGGAAAAGATGAATTGGAATTAGGGTAGTTAACTAGAATAGAAAGATTTTTTTAATGTGAAATGCCTCCAGAAAGTCCGATTCACCAATGGAAGATTTTTTTAAAATAATTTTGTCAGGAGAAAAATTGAAAGTGTGATTTTCAGACCAACATTGCAGGACAACAGAAAACTTCTGTATTTTCTTTTTTCAAACATATGCCTCATGTTCCTGAACGCGAAATTTTAAGGCTCCAATTTAAGGCTAAGTTTGACCAATGTAAATTAAACCATACTGGCAAGGAATCATGTAAATACCCCAGGAATTCATATCCGGAATGGGGTCCTTGAGTATGGAACTCGGAATTTTACTGATGGGAGATTAAATGACACGAAATTTAAATTTCTGTAAAATACGTGCAGTTTTATAGCATTTTATATAATTAATTGATGGAAAGAAGGGAATGACAACAGAATTCTTATAATATCCTAAAACAAGAGTGTGCCCTTTCGTGTGTTGAGATAAGAATTTTTTAACTGCTTGATTAATAATGTTGGGTAAAACGCTCCTGTCAGTAGCTACTGCTTTTAAATAATCATTGAGGATTAATGACAGATGACAGTCGGACTTTATGCTCAGTTCCACCCCAGTTTTGAGGAAGAGTACACCGATCTGAAGGTCTTCCACTCATATTTCCCTACCACTAATCGCTCAATAAGACTTTCGGCTCGCAGTATATTTTGAGTGTACCCATGCCGCACAGGCACTGTACATTTACAAACAACCATAACTTCTCCAGAATCCCAAACCTAGCTATTGGCTCTTCAGTACGGCAGTCAGCGGCGCTAACCACATTTGTCTGAGCAGCTAAGTGAAGGTTTAAACTTGTGCAGTTTTTATTTATAATCATCAGCATTTTTAAATTCCTAAATATTAACTGTTTTACAGATATCCTAAATTCAAGGAAATCTTATTTCCTTAGAGAGTTTAATGTAGTATTTCAATAATTTCAAACGCAGCATGTATCTCTGAAATAAAAAATGTTTAAAATTCCCTACATTAAAACGCATTCAACTCTTTAATACTTTTTCTGCTCTCGGATGTCCTTATTTGAAGTACTATGCTCTTTTATGCGATTCGAATGAAGTAACCACTCTAAAATCCCGTTTGCTTTCTTCGCGTAGTTTATTGTTCTTCAGTAGTAACAAAGAACACCGTTTCGAAAATAAATTTAGTCATCAAAATGTTTTTGAAGCAGTCCGAGTTTAAGCTTCCTAATAGAATAATACTTCTAATGGAAGATAGAAATGCGCAGATATTGAAAATTTTCTTGTTTCAAAGTCAGTGTCCTTTACAAGTCCCATAAATACATATATTTGAAATGTACCCTAGATTCCAAGAATGATAATGGATAATGGTTTTACTCTTAATTTTATGAAAATAATAGTACAGTTATTTAAACTAGATATCTATGTCCAGGGGGAATTTAGATAACAATAACTCTTAATAACTCTTAATTTACAGAACTAATGAATAAAACGCATATATCTACATGAAAATAAACAGGTTATATGACCTCTAGAAGAATTTTAATATGCAGCTAAAGTAGCCGCTTCAGTTGGTAAGATTTGGTCGTTAAGTAAAGATTGATTTACTTCTCGGTATCTTCCACTTACTAAACAGAAATTAGAAGATTGCGAGAAACTACAAGTGTTTCCACGATGGGAGGAATATTTTAGGTACTTAAATATCAATTTTTCGAAATGGATACATATAAAAAGTATTTTTTGCCATTGGTGTTGCTTTCTCGAAACATATTCATTTTCATAAGGCCACCACAGCCGTCAGAGCTCTTTTTCTTGTATTTCGATGCGTAGATGATATAAGTTGTTCAGTGAAAATGACCTGATCTAAGTACTATCTAATGCGCAAAATACTATATTAATGTACTTAAAATATTTAACATTTTTAATGTATAAAATGTTGAACTGAAATTGTGTTTCACTACAAGGATTGCAAAATTGTAACAAATTTGCTTATTTTGAAATTTTTATTGCTTTCAAAAGACAAATAAATTTGCTCAGTTCCACCCCAGTTTTGAGGAAGGGTACACCGATCTGAAGGTCTTTCACTCATCTTTCCCTACCACTAATCGCTCAATAAGACTGATTCCCTTAAATTTCTATGTTATTGCGTCTACCTAAGTCTATAATTTTTATACCGTATCAGGTTTAGAAAAGAAATTCTGTAAGCGTTACCTAATTGACTGGGGTTTATGCTACACATGATCAAGTTACTGATTATCACGGAAAGATATTAATTATTTATAAATAAATAGATAATTAGAAATTTTAGCTATGCGCAATATTGTACTTTTTCTGGTGTCTATAAGTCGAAAAATAGCTCAAGCCATTCAATATATTAAAGTTTTGCTTCTGAATATGTGAAAAGGTTTTAAAAATGTTTTTGCTATAGAAGCTGAGTGTGATTACTGCTGTTTCTCTTCGTTTGAGCCAAAACAATAGTATCTTCGAATTTCGATTTCCGCAGAATGTTCCAGTAATGCTTGCTTTCCTCGACACTCTATCTGCTTCGTATTTTTTCATTTTTAATAGTGCCTTCTTTTTTAATTTCTTTGTTTCAGACTAGTTGTGAAACTCGGCATTCTAAAGATATATATAAAACACCAAATGATAAAACAAAGCGTAAACACCGGGAAGAATTAGGCGCAATTAACAGTATGGTTTCGATTAAAGGCGAAATCTGTAGAACGAAGCATTTGCATGAGGAGTTTCTTTGTTTTCATGTGGGTATCGAGAAGTAGTTTTTCTGCGTCAGTCTTCTAGAAAGCCATTCCATCTATTTCGAAAAGTTTCATGTATACTTTGCTTTAATATATCGCCTAGTTACCTATCTATGCAACCAAAGGAAACCAATCACTGAATTTTTCTGACCTTGATCACAGATTTATGCGTTACCAAGAAAATGTAACAATAGAAGCATTTTCACCACACCTAACAACTGTCTGAGCCCTGTAAAAATGAATGTCAGTGTCAAAATATTAACAAAGAAGTCTAAAAATTGTGCTGTAGAGAATGAAATACATGGTTTTGCCTCTTGACAAGAATTTTCCTCATGAATTGATTTATTTTTATGATCTGGTATATCGAACTGAATTCTAATATTGACTAATATTTAACAATCCAGCATTTGAAACTAAATTTTATTTCATCTGCAGGCATATAATAGCCTATAATAGAAATCAGAGTGAGTCTAATGTAATTAAATTCAACAGAATTTCTAATACATCGGTCTTTGGTTTTAAAACAAATTGTAATTATTTTTAAATCTGAGTCATTAATTTATTCCTAGGTCAAGCTGCAACGGCAATAAAAAATTTCCTTATTCCAAAATGTTCAACAAAGGAACGGTAAATACTCACCTTGAGGTTTCTTCTGCCATTTCTATAAACGAGTCCGCAGATGGCAAATATCTTCTTTGCTTAAATATAAAATTCATCAGAATTCACAAGAAGTGATCTAATTATGAAAACATTTAATAAAGCACGAAAGCTCCAAGCACATTTTACAGCGTTTTACAAAATATACTGCTTACTCAAAAATTCTATGCGGCTACAATTCAAAATCGAAATTTAGAGTCCATGTAGGTCAATGGTCTATAATTCATGATATTTTCAGCATCGCAGAGTACTGTGTATAAGTGTTCATAATTAAGCGTTTCCTAAAGCACGCCTAAGTACGTTTTTTAACATGTCTTTTTTATTAGATTCACCCAAATCCACCAATTTGCTGATGGTGGATTGAATTCCTGGTTATTAGCTTAAGCGACGTGAATTCTTGTCACCTGAACTAGTCAATTAATTTTAGTTCGTAAGCCGTACCCACTAAATTTCTTCCATTTTCGGAATATATTCTAACCCCTTAGATAGATGCTTTATTTCCCCTGTGTATATCTCCAGCCAAATCGGTTCCTCTAAGAACATGTATTTCGTTTGAATCCTTCTCGAATACACATGAATTTCCATTTAAAGCAATATCGCTCACAAATATACCAAGTTTTTTTTAATCTTTTACACAGTCGCTGTCTCCAGTTCTAGGAATATTCGAGTAAATTTTCTTTTGATCCATAATCTCAAGTTGTCAGTACTAGATAGTTTTTCGAGATACCTTTTATATTTTCCTGTTTTCTCAACACCCCAAAACAAAACATGTATCGCTGTTCCTTGTCCGAGGAACTTCAAACCCAATTTCTCAGCCACAAATTTGCTTATGTAGCTGTTCCGACTTTCTGAATCTAAGTACATTATTTTTATGCGAGATTTTGATAAAATAGTATGTTCTTACTTTTGTGCGAGATTTTGATAAAACAGTATATTCATTTATTTCGTTTTCATATCTAGTTTTTTTTTATTAAGATAAATTATTTTAAGTTTAAAAACACATAATATCAAAATGCTTTCCTTGCAAAACGAACAATAACTTCTACTTTACATTGTTTTGTTTCAATTATTAGAAACAAGTCCCCTTTTTCATTAAAACAGATTTCCTTTCTTCATATTAATTTCATATTACTTGCATACATCTATCTTTCAAAATCGTGAAATTTATTACAAAAATATGTAAGTATTCTTCACATTTTTTATTTTCCTCTGAACTCAGAAGACCAACAGAAATTGGTAATTTATCTTAACTCATACGATTAATGTTTTGTTTGAGATTTCCCAATGAGTCAGCTTGGATGCTCCTTTCAAATGCGAAATGACTGAAAACATTACCAGAGTCACCTAGCAAAGGTAAATTTTCTCTCGGTTCTAACCGGTCGTTCAAAAAACTGACTAAACTGTCAAATTTATATTCGGAGTTTCCACTGAGGGCAAACATTTTAATATCACGGGGCATAAAAAATTCCCATACGTGTCTGAAGAAGTTCCAAGAGATTCGAAACTACGAATCTGCGTCTGGCAATTATCTAGTAACTTTCGAAAGGTTCTGAGATCGTTAAAACATTTAAGATGGGAAAACCTTATTAATGTGAACATTTATCAAACCATGTTTTCTTCCATGTCAGTCAGTTAATAATTTGACAGCCTTATCATAATTATCAGATATGATTGAGAAACTGTTGCTGCGACTGTTATATCAAAAGTTTAATTTTTGAAAGGTGGTATGTTTGAAATTATTATGATTATCACTTAATTTCAATTAACTCTTTGTGGTCGTATTAAGTTTATATATAGGTATCCTGACGATCGAAATTAATTTTCATTAAATGAATAGTAATACATAATATACAAGATTTTGAAGCTTGTCGAATTAATATAGAATCATAATATAAAATCAGTATGGTTCTTTGCTGTGGTGGTTGAGAGCAGACATACGACTGCAACGGTAAAAAATGCTTTGGTCGTTGAAAGTGGACATACGACTGGTACGGAAAAAAACCCTTCTGGTGGCTGAAGGCAGGCATAAGACATGAACGTTAAAAAAACTGTGGTGGCAGAGGACGACCTCAATTGGTAAAACCAATAATTTAAAACGTCGGGGCTAACAACATAAATTTAGAGATTTTGTATAATGCGGGATATAAACTAAATACTATATCTAAATTAAGAGATGACAGAGATGTCCGCTTAAAATATTTATGTTAAAGAAAACATTATGGTTTCCGACCCTGGATTTTAACCACTGATCTTTCAATTACTAGCTGGACATGCTAACTACACACACTACGAAAGCATGTGCGGGGGAATATGATAACTATTCACATTCTGCTCTTCATAAAATAGGTGAACCATGATATTTAGCCGACCAACCTTAAGTAGCATAGATTATCATCCACTTATTAATACTTTGGGATGCAGGAAACGTAATAAATCAGTTTTGACCTCGCAATGCAATCAAGTATTGATTCGTAGGCAATATCATTTTTTATTTTAAAATACAATTTAAACTCATTAAATGACTTCTGATTTTCCGCACTCTTCCTGATGTAAGATAAGTATGTTAAAATAATCTTATATTTATTCCTTAATTTTTATGATAAATAAATATGTTTTTGCTTACGCTACTTTCACTATTCTCCCTGAGGAACACCTACAACGTAGACAATACTTTCAAAACTCAAGCCTCGTAACGCACTCTAAAGTCGTCATATAATCTGATTAATTAAGTAATTTAAATAGAAGGTAATTTCCATACAATATGTTAAATTGCTACAAATTTAAAGAACTTTCACCACATTTATGTAAATTAAAAACATAAAATAAAATTCTAATTTTAATTTGCAGTTTTTTAACTTTCTTCTTAAATTTATTACTCCCGTTGTGTCCTAAAAAAATAACTGCTTAGAATAAATCTCTCTAAACTACGTTATTTTAAAATTAATGACAGTCATATAATTCTTGACAAATTTTCTGACGCAGATAGCTACTTACGGCTCCAGCCAATAATAATTTTAAAAGTTGAAGCGTTAACCTTTCAGAATACTTTTATCCGAAGCTTTCATTTTGAATGCGACATCCTTGCTAGCTTCTCTAACGCTTGCTGCTTCAAACGTATTTCAAAATTTTATCGGTGCAGATGTTGCTGCTTTTAAGGACGTTTCATGAAGAGATGCTTACTACGGCCATTATGATGTGTATAATTCATACTAACAGTCGTTTAACACTATACTACTAATACTAACAGTCGTTCAACACACTTCTTGATTTCTTCCTTCTCAAGAATAAAACAAATTATGTTTCAGCAGCCATCACTGCAAGTATTTGAAGCCTCTTCAAATTACTACATATGTATGCGAAAACTATATTCTTGCATGCTTTCATATAATGGTGTATAATCTCTAAACATGAGTAATCTTAACAATCTCTTGCTATAAGCTTCGTCTCTACATCCTTCGAAATATTTTTGATACCCCCAGACTAGCCATACAGGTCACACAACTTCCAAAGCAATTTACAGTGGATGGATATTGTCAACATTTTGAAGAATGAAAATTAAAGAAAAAAAGAACGTAATTCAATCAAAGCGAAACTTAATAAAAAATCCCCAAATCATCTGTAAAATGCATATCTTATCCAAAGCCCTTTTCCTAACCAATAATGCTTTAGTCGTATGATTTCGACTGTGGAATCTTAAATTCTGATTTATTATAAACAAAATACAGTTCGTACGAAATGATACCTAACTAAAGACATAAAGTCACAATAGCAGAAAAGATCAGGTATAAAATTCAAGTAAAGCAATTTAAAATTTCAAAAATACTACTCAGATGTAAGGTATATCTCTTTTTTCCCTTAGAACCTGAAATCCATATTATTTTTAAATCTTTCCTTTTACTAGTTTAATGACAACACCGTGGTAAGATCCAGCTTAAGAGTTAAAGTTAGATAATTTTTAGTGACAATGAACTCGAATATAGCTTTAGATGGAATGTCTTGGCGCCTTCCTGAAGAAAATTATCTATATTCAAGGTAAAGGTTAGAAACATGGAAATTTTTTTCAGCCAGTCGATTTAATCGCACGGAACGTAAAACCTACCCTAACTTGCCAGTATTCCAGTATTACCTACAGTATTCTGCTGTTTCAAACGTTCAGCAAATGGTACGTTTTGTCTGGAGAAAGGCAATAATAAGATTATAAATTTATAATAAAAAGAGGAAAAGTGATAAACCGTAATATGCAAGTTAAGTACAGAACGTAATTGAAAATCATACAGAAAAGAAGGTACAGTAATGAAATCATTTTCTTCTAAAACTGATTCCAAAACTATCCAATTTACAATATTAAAAAACTTGCATTTAATAAATAAACTACAATAAATATATTACAAATAGTATGCGGGAAGTAAACTTCACAGAAGCTATCCTTGTCAGAGCTGCTGCAAAGCAATACGCTAAGTTAATGTAAGAATTTAACATACGAGATAAAAGTAAAGGTTTAGAAATTTTTAGGAATACACCAACTACTTCCATTCCCTCCCCATTATTCCCTGCTTCAAAGTCCAACTACTTTGAAGAAGTATAAAAAAGAGCATTTCAGATGAATCTTTCTTAACAAGTTCTTTCGAGGAAAGATAGATGGCACTGCAGTCTAATTCGTCTCAGCCGATTGGTGGTTCTCTGTCGGGACTCTGCGGTATTCCTTTCCGACGTTCTCTGTAATCGCTGTTATCAAACCGGCACTGAGAAATACTCTACTTTTTGCCTTCTTTTGCTTGCGTCATGATTAGTACTTTGCAATAAGTGGCCGTAGACCATAAAATAGTGCCATTTATTACTTTAAACTAAACAGGTATTTTGAAAAACAGGACTAGTGAGTAAAGAACAACTCCGAGCCAAAAAGGTAGGATGAAATTTCAGTTAAATGACAGAATTTTAATTTCATTCCTGTCTTTTTTTCATGAAAAACGCATTTCTGTAGGAATTCATTTCAAAGTTTAAAATTCTGTTATATATTTTAACATTCAAGGAGAGTTCTTTTAAATAATATAACTATTTATACGGAGGTGTTTTAGTTGAGGTACAAAATTGTAGAAAAAGGTGTGGTAACCAGAAAAACTTTATTTAAAAATTTCTGAATTTACTTCAGAGCGTATTTTTCAATTATTTAAATATTACCGAGCATCTCATTTGAAGAAATCAATTTATGCCGTAAACTGCTTAAATTAATCATAATTTTTCATTATTTGAATTTGACTATCTCCCGTTACCAATTTTTAACAAGCTCATAAGAAACAGGCTGACATAAACAATATTTTTAAAAACATAAACACTAAATTTTTGCTTTTTATATATCTACTTTTAATTCCTTCAGGGGAATTTTAATTGCCTTTGTCCTAAACTAAAGCAAAAATAGGCAGAAACATTTATTGTACATTGAAACTTCTTTTCATGCTATATTACTTTCTATTGTTATATTACGTAATTTTTAAATGCTTAAATTGATATTCGCCTCAAAGTTTTTATGGAGTACCGCATACAGCTAACAGCAATGCAGTATTTGTATAATCATTGTGTTAGCCGTTATCTTTCTTAATTACTTGTATGGAAACTGAAATGAGTACTTTTAAATAGTTTTAATTTAGAATTTTAAAATTCTTTATTCAACATACTTAAGTTATTTCTGCACATTTTGACAGAAATTTAAGCAGAGATTTAAAATAAAACCAGAATAATTGTAAAGTGTCTGCTAAGTCAGCATTTCTGTTAATCAAAGGAAAAAAAAATATCTTATAATCATTCATAATTTTGGAAAAAAAAGAAATTAATTTTATTTATGATTCATGAAGTTAATTTAACTATGTGCTATATTTATGTAACGTATTATGTAATCTTCAACTGCCACTGGTATATGAATAATTTTTACTACTGCTCGCATTTGTTATTGCAGTTAAAATGTGTATCTATTATAATATATTAGATGTAAGCGATTGTGATTGTTTTAAGTATAACGGATGTTATAGTTTATAATACCATTTTTATGAAACACAAAGCTTTGTAATTTTTATAATGTTTACTTTAGTATAAGTTTGTTTCTTAAAAAAGTGAAAAAAATGTATAATTTCTTTTAGTGTTTATGTAAATATGTATATCTATAATGCTTAGTAAATATGTTTCTGTGTTTTCTTAGGTAAGTACTGCATGATTTCCCGTTCTAAACGTTTATAAGAATAAAATCTTGGATCCATGTACACATATTAACTGATATCTGTACGTCTTCTGTAAAATATTGCACCTACTTTACGTGTAAGAAATATTTGTTTTTGTTAATATTTGAAAGGAACTGTAAAATTCAAGCTTTCATGTTAAATACATTAAGAAAATTCCTATCTTTTTTATAATATCATTATAATGAATTTAATTATAATTATTCAGCCATAACTTGAAACGCTATGACAATTAGATATCTTAAAATGTTTTATATTTTTCTCCAAATATTTCTTTTCTATCGCGAAGTCTGATAAAATTACATGCCGGATCTGTTACATTTTAATGACACATTAAATTAATAAATTCTTTACATATGGCATACAAAACGCTTTCTTGGTTTCCATGCGGAGTTTTCTACAATTTGCCTTTTGCCGTGTAAATATTTGAGTTACACACATTCCTATTATTTCCTGTTTTTACCTACATGTGTACAAAATATTATTGAAAATTGTCTTCCGTTTTGCTGCTAAGAAAGTAGATCAGTAAACGTACTAAGGTGAACGTATATTTATTAACCTTAATCTACTTTTTTATCGCGTAAAATATTAGCAAATTATCAGTTTATTTGCAGAAATATTTCAGTTAATTTTGCTATAGCGTTTTAATTCTTACGTGTGTTCCATGATTTCAGTTATTTAAAAAGCTAAATTTCTTCTTACGGTTTTCTATTTAGAATATATAGTGATATTTATTTGCGAAAGAAGTAGCATTTAAAACTAAATGAAATTGTAAATAAATGATGCAGCACTCAGAAACCTTAAATGAATACTGTAAAATAGTGAGGAATAATGTCGTGTAGAAAATTTTGATTAACTACAGTTTCCCGTGTAACTTGAATGTAAATTTCATATAATAGAGCCTTACGTTCTAATTCTACTAAATTTTCTTTTAGGCTGATCTTAAAAAGACTTCATGACTCAAATTAGAAAAATTTCTTAACACTTTTTAACAACATCCTTGTTCCATATGACGTAACATTTTGATCTGGTTATTTCTTGTTAGTTAAGTATTTCTCTTGATTTTTTAAACCTATTATTACGACTCAGAAGGACAAAAATTTAATAATTCTGTTTTGAACAAATTTAGTCAAATAAAATTAGTATGTTATTTTTTGGGGGGAAGGAGTAAAATATTTTTGCGTGTGCGTGATCAAAATTAAAAATGTTTTGCAAATTTTCTTGGAAATACTCTATCGGTTTGAATATAAGATGTTTCTTCTTACATTCAAACCGATGTAGTATTTTTCTTCATTTGTTTGCTCTGTTTCTTCAGTAATAGTTTTCTTCTGTTAAAGTGACTTTCGGATTACTTCGAAATTTCAATCATCCTTATATGCTCAGCCAAGCGTTAAATAGTATACAATTTTCTACTTGTTGGATGATTTTTTTTACGCTAAAGGAAAGTATTTAGTTAGCTCACATTGGGGTATAGTATTTTAAACACTTAATTACTTTTCTTATGGAACACTTCCAAAATATCTGTCCTTGGTAAATTGCATCGAAGTGGATGGACGTCTGATATGTGAGGCCTTTTAATATTCGGATGAAACGATTTTTAAAGGTATAAAAATGTATAAAAGTAAAAAAGAATAATATAAGTAAATATTTACAGTTAAATAAATTATAATTTAGGCCTAATATCGTATTTTTTCAGAGATGCGAATCTGTGTCTTAATTTGGCCCACCAGCGGCCGAGCGGTAAAGTCGCTGAACGCTGGTCGTTCGGACCGGGATACGAATCCCGGCGAACGGTCGGGCTGCATGGGCGGTTTCGAGGTTCTCCCCAGGTGTAACGTGTATAGGAGCCAGTTTCCCGTAAAAAGTCATTTACAAAGGCATCCTTTTCCTTATACAGATAGTCCTCTAGAGCTTTGCCGTAATTAAATAAACCAAACCGAACTGACTCTTTCAAACATATTTAAAAAAAATAATGTTATTTAACATTTAATTGAATAAACATATCATAAAATTCAAGCCACATTTGAATCTAAACATTAATTCAGCTTACGCAGATAAACTGGTGTGTTATGGTAGTAGATTACGTGTGAATTATGGTAGTAGATAAAGTAGGGAGTGTGCGTGTAGTCAGTGACTCAGATGCAATACGGTATGCATTTCGAATGCATGACAACCGTAGTCTGTTATTAAAGTTTGTATTATTATTCATGACAGATGATTTTGCAATTGTGTAAACCTAAAACCTTGTATTTCCTTTTACATGAATTTTTATGAAATAATTTTTAAAGGCCGCACTCTATTTGATCAGTTAGATAAATATTTAGGGAAATTAAGGTACTTTATTTGGCTACAAAAATTTAGAAATGACCCGGAATTGTACTTCAAAAGCAACGGAATGACGGGTTTTCTTTTTAAACTGCAGAGATAATAAAGTAACGTTCAACATAATGTTTAATTGTGTTTTAATGTTCACTGAGGAATCGTAAATTATATTTCTTGTTGTTTATATGATAGCTGACCTTAGAGAGAAGAAAGAACTCTACTAGTTAAAGTATTTATTTTTGGCATACATATTAGAAATGTAAAGACTAACGATACAACTCCGTTTAAATCTGAAATAAGAAGGACGAAATCATTTCAACTAACATGTTTTTCCGGATTCCAAATGGGAATTATTTTTGGTAGTTAAGGAATTAAATAAATGCTGATTATAATGAGTAGCAAAAGAATATAATATACCATATCTGTATATTATCTGTTGTATCATTATTATTAGTTTATCTGTTGTATCATCACATTAAATATGCTGCCTGACTTTCTTACATTTCTTATATTAACTATATCATGCTAATATCGAACTAAACATTAAGTTAAGATTGAGATTGTATTTGTTTTTAATACAGGAAACGTATTTGTATTTAAAGGTTTAAACATATGAAAAGTTATTGATTCTAAAAAAACGGAACTTAGAATAACGGCTTTTCGTCTTTTTTTATTCCAAAAGGTTTTACTCTAGCAGTATTGAAAGAAGAGAACTCTTCGTAAGTAGAAACAAAAATTAGTAACTATATTTAGAAGTTTCGAAAGAAGTTGCATACATTTCGGGGTATCATTATCAAATACTGTTCCCCCCCCAAAAAAAAAAGAAGAAAAGAAAATCATAGAACTAACACGAAGTATAGGTATACACTAAATTAACAAAGCATTAATATATTAACAATGCGAATAAATGTATTAGTTTTAATTTTGTGGTAAATCATTTTTGTAAATCGCAATAAGATAAAATTTCTTTCTGTGCTTTCTCTGTTCCAAGGGATCATTCATCTTTGGAGGTATGTTACAAATTTGAAGTTTTGAATAAGTTTGGAATAAACAAAGAAAAAAAAAATTTTTTTAAATCTGAAAGCTTTCATATTTTATATTACGCCCAAAGGCCTGCTTCTTAACGTTTTATGTGTTACCTTTATTTATTAAATATCATGTTCTTCGCACTTAAACCATGAAATTCAGTTCAACAGCAAAATCTTAAAATAATTTTTAAATGAGCATATCTTTGTATTTTCCGATACACAGTCTCGCGGCCTGGAGATAATTTTTTTTAATACAGTGTTGCCATTGCTCGCTTTGAAGTCGTTGAGTTTCTTAATCAAAAATTCGTTAAAGTTTTACAAAATATGAAACATATAATAAAACAAATTCCAAATTCGAGGTTCCACATCCCCATATTCTAGTGGAGAACATTTTACTGAAAATCTGATATCTGTAGTTACAGATGTTTTTTCGCAGAGCGAGAAACATACATACATTTATGCAGATTCTTTATTATTTAATTTCTTTAAATGTAATGCGGGGATCTAAAATGTGGTAGCTACAATTTGAAAAGTGAACTGACATTTATAGTGAATCAACGCAAAATGTCAAAACGAAATTAATAGCCCTTCTGGGCTTTGGGCTAAAAATTATGAACTTTCATATTTGTTCAGTACATCATCATGTAATTAGTATAAGCGTTTTGAGTTTCTGATTTTTATTAGCCCAAAGTGGCGTTCGCCCAGAAGAGCTGTTATTCTTGAAACGTAATTTTGCGCCGAATCACTATAAACGGCTGTATCACTTTCAAATTGTTGCCACCAAATATTATCCCCCTGTATTATATTTAAAAAATTAAAAATGATTGGTTTATTTAGTTATGGCAAAGCGCACTAGGGCTATCTGCCTAAGGGGAGGGATGCCTTCGTGGAGGACTTTCTAAGGGAAACTGGCTCGTATACAAGAAATTAAATAATGAAGAATCACCATGAATGCATGTATGTTTTTCGCATTGTGAAAACGAAAACAACGATACCTAGAGCTATCAAATTTTTAATAACGTAGTCCTCCACCCGAATCCCTGGAAGCCCGAATTTTGAATTTCGAATTTTTTTTATCATTAGCCCAAAGGAGCGTTAGCCCAGAAAGGCTATTAGTATCGAAACGGCTTTTTGCGTTGAATAACTAAAAGCGCTGAATCACTTTTCAAATTGTTGCCAGCAAACGTTACCGCTTTGAATTATCTTTAAAGAAATTAAATAGTGAAGAATCTGCATGAATGTATGTATATTTCTCGCATTGTGAAAAAACAATGGTACAACAAATTTTGAATAATGCAGTCCTTTCCCCAAATTCCAAGGGCATATGGAAGCCCAAAGTTGGAATTTTGAATTTGTTTTACTGTCATGTTTTGAAAAACTTTAACGAATTTTCAATTAACAAACTGAACGATTCTCTACACTGTACGAAACACTCCACGGAAAAAGAAAAAAAGCACATTTTATCTTCTGTGCGCGAGAGTGTCTACCAGAAATTCTAAAGATATGCTGTTTTTACCCCAAAGAGACATTAACCGAGATGCTCTTGGAAGGTATATGTGTGTGCAAATAAAAAAAAAAAAAAAAAAAACTCACCTTTGGGCGTAATATACAATCTGGAAGTTTCAGTTTTTTTCCCTGTTTCATATTTATTAAACTTTAATAAATTTTATCTTAAGAACCTCAGCGATTTCAAACCGAGCGGTGACAACACACTGTACGGAATAAAATATTTTTGTCTCTAGCGCGCGACACTGTCATCGGAAATTCTAAAGTTATGCTGTTTTTAAATATTTTTTAGCCCAAAAGGGCGTTAACCCAAATGCTCTTGAAACGTGAATGCATGTGTAAATGAAAAAAACGCCCCATTGGGCATAATAAAATATCTAAAAGCTTTCAAATTTTTATTTATTTATTCTTTTTTAATTTTGTTTTGATTAAACTGTATTTTGAAATTAAGCAAAATTAAAATTTATTTGGTGTTGATTTCAGAAAAACCTCCTGCGCATTTAAAGAATTTGATGAAATATATCTTCTTCAAGGGGAAATAATTATGCTGTCTGCATAATAGAAATTGCTGTCTTTCTGAAATTAATGCCGATCTGAGAATAATTTTTTTTTAATTTTTAAAATTCGCGTGTTTTCTTTTATATGTATTTGAATTTCTTAATTATACTTTGAAAAAAAAAATTGTGAAAGTAGAGCTTAATGCAGAACTGTTTACAACACTCATTACTATGCAACCTAACGGTTATATATCTACGTCTGATAATATTATGATATCCTCGAAAACAGATATATAATTTAATTTAGATAAAATGTAATTAAAATATTTTTGGTGGTATATCATAAGTGTTTTCGTTTTTCTATCTTTTACGCAGTTGATACAGAGTTTGTATAAAACTGCGCTTCTTATAGCAATACGTGTGTAGGGTATGTCCATGAAATTCTCTTACCCTTCTAACAAGGAAGGTCTTCAAAACTTTAACTTCCCATTTTTCTGAAAAATGTATATGTGAATCTACTTGTTTAGAAATACATAACAGTAGAACAATTTTGATGCTAATATTTTATAAGTAGTGTTGAAATATTGTAAAAATGAACGAGCTATGGTGATACAGCACTGTTTGACAACATCGAAAATTTCAGTTTGTGCAGGTGAGTTGCAGTAAATAATGTTCCAAGCAGTAATCAATTTAATCAAGGTAGCGAAATAAATCGTATAATATGTGTAAGAATATAAGTGGCTGAGCGGAAGACCGTATTTCGTTCGAAGTGAATGGATTGACTGAAGAAATATTTTCGTGGTTTTCCCAGTGAGTGACTTGAATGCAAAAGTCATTTAGTTTGAAAGTTTTCTTAAGCTAAAATTTTTGTGGCTCCTTTCGGGTCTCTCACTCCTCCAATAAAAAGTACTGCAGATACGTATTTCATCTGCTAACTTTATTTTGGACATATTGAAGTCTACATTTTATTTTGCTTTTTTCGTCATATTACGCCAGAATTTTATCTCTTCTTTTCCCCTTATAGTCCTTATTATATAATTAAGGCTTTGGTTTTCTTTCTCCTATTGATGAAATAAAGTGGAACCTCGAGTTACCAGTTTAATTCGTTCCGGCATTGAGCTCGTATAGCGAATTTCTCGTATCTAGAAACAAACTTCCCATTGAAAAAAACGGAAGTTCAGTTAATCCGTTTCGCACCCCCAAAGATCTCATTACCATCTCATCTTCAGTCGACGTACCTGGTGTTTTTCGAATAAGGTCCAAGTACAGATCCTTAGAGCAAATGATAGCTTCCGACACCAAATCGCCTTTCAACTGCTTCTAGTTAATCCACACCAACAACGGCTTCTCAACATCTTCTAGGAGTTCTGGACGGGGCCTGGAGATAATGGTAACTGCTTTGGTCACATCAAATTCCTTAATTTCTTTCTTCTTTAGAATAGTTCATATAGTCGATGTCCGAACGGGCATATTGTCTTTGCCAATTCCATCACTCTTACACCACGCTTATGTTTATTTATGATTTCTTTCTTAATTTCAATGGGTATGGCTTCTTTCATTTTCTTTGCAGCACTTCTGAGGCAACAGTTTTCTTGGGAGGCATCGTGAAGTAATTATTTTCACGTTAAATGTAAAAAGCAATGAACTCACCAGTGCACAAACACGTAGATCAAAGAAAGTGAGTGATCTGAGGAGGGTATTCCTCGAGTCGAGTCTGATCGAGAAATGCGCCACGCATACCAACAGCCTGGCTCGTTCCTCGTTACTCGAGTCAATGTTCGTATTTAAAGACGAATGTTTTGTTCATACTTTCCTCTTATCTCGAATTTCTCGTATATAGAGGTGCTCGTATCTCGAGGTTCCACTGCATCTCAGAATTGATTTTTGGATGCGTTATACAATTTAATTTAAGAATGAAACATGGATGCTTTTTAATGAATTTGTCATCCGTGATTTACCTTCGAATTTTAAATTTCAGAAACCAGAGTTTTCAGTTAAATATTTTCTCGTGTAAAGTTTTAGTTTAAAATGTCTGGCTGTATACTGAAACAATACTCAGACCATATTGTAGTATTTATACCCTAAAATAATGACATAGTTCAAGATTAAAATTTTAATTCGTAATTTCCTTACTTTTTAGAACTTGCATGACTGCAAGTTACAAAACGTATGTTACTTTCACTTTGAGGGGGGTTCACAAAATACTGACTTATATTGAGGAGGGATGTTCCCAAAATGTTGACTTAAATTGTGTGCATTTAATTTATATATATATATAGAGAGAGAGAGAAAGAAAGGAGAGAGATGGTTAATTTACTTTTAATAATTAAAAAATTAAAATTAAGAAAAAAAATCAGAAAATTAATTTTTTTCCACAAGTTACCACACTTTTAAAAATTAAAAAATAATTAATTAATTACATTATTAAATTACTAATACAAAATTAATAACAATTAAATTTCCAGTTTTAATCGTAGTTTACGTTCTCGAACAATTTCATATTTCAGTTTTACACGCTGCGTATTTACATCTCAATTCAGATCTTGGTTTTATTATTTCCATTAATCAAACTTTAATCAAATCGTTTTCTCGAGGGTTACGCGGAAAAATAGCCATGTAATTGTTTTGTTTCATTCAGATTTTATTTTTTTTTTCAAATTTCAGTGAAATTAATTTATTTCAGTTTTATTTATTTTTTCCCAATATTAGACATATTGCTTTTTCATTTTAATTTTGTTATTGCTTTTTTATTTTAGGCTATAAGATTTCCATTTTTATTTTGTTTTCCCGATTTGAAAACTTTCCATCATTAATTACTTCAAATTCTTATACTTATTTTACTTTTGATAAATTTGTGTTAAATAAATTCGTTTCCTAAAACTTTTGCTTGAAAAATTTTTGGTATTGTTTTACAATAGTTGCTTTTGATTTAAGTAGTTTTTTAATAATTATGCTTTTTTAATTGGGCAGAAATTTAATTAAGATTTAGTTAGCACGTTGCTTTTGATTACGCTAATGTTTAATCTAATTTTTAACCCGAGAATTCATTTTAGAATCTTTTTTAAATATTTATTTTTGTAATCATTTTTATTCTGGTCTCTCATTGGAGCAGTTCTTCATGGTTTATAAAAATTAATTAAATTTAAAAAGTTTTAACTGTATTGAAAATTTAAAGCACGTAAATTAAATAATTTCAATTCATTTTAATTATTTTTTTACAATTTTCTTTTAATTATATTGCGAAAATTCGCATCATCTGGCTTTAATTCACTTGTTGAAACGTGATCCTTTTGAAAATTCTTCGGCTAGTCATTGAAAAAGACAAGGAATTTTCAACAGTATTTTTTATATTAATTTTATTATGCTATATTAATTTTATTACTGTTTATGTTTCAATTTAATTATTTTTTCCAATTTCGATGAGTATACTTCCGGTTAGAAGGCTGACCCATTTCTTGATTTAACTATTATCTCTTGATTGTATACATATACATAATGAAATATAAATGGAGTGTAAAGAATTTCATTATTTATACTTAATTTGATTAATATTTTATGACTTGTTTATAAAGACGACAAATTGCAATGTTCGCATGTCGAAATATGGTGCGAATAGTTAATAGATGGTTTACGAAAGAAAATTTTTAAAGCTGGGCAAATCTGTACAGAAAACTTGTGTCTGGTAAATAAATAAATTTCGTTTATTTAGCTTATTTCATCTGCGGGGATTTAACTATTAATTTAATAGCTTTCTTTCTAAAGGAGCTTTTTTCTCTTCCCATATCCGCTTAAAGTTCACTTAAGTGCAGATTAAAATTTTGCTGAAAAAATAAGGAAGCTTTTCCGATAAAAACAACTAAAATTATTAAAAATAAAGCAATAGTCAAAATAGCTACAAATGGATTTTCTTATTTGGAAGTAAATAATGTTAAAAAATTTATTTATAAATTAATGCGAATTGAAAATTGAAAATGTGCAATTGGCAATGCAGCTGTGTTTTGGAGATTTCAAGAAATTTTCCTGCTGATGATCAAATTCTTCAGTACATTTGCCATTGACGCTAAAAAATACCATACTTAACAATTTATTTTGAACTTTCTGTGGAAAATTAGCAGCTAATTCTTGTACTATTATATATATTTTTGATAAGTAGATTCATGTTTATTGTTTTTAGAAACACAGAGTTCAGAATCAGAAGACCTTCCTTGCAAGAGTGTCAGGCGATGTTTTGCCCAGTCTATGTAAGTAACAACTGAGTCCTGAGAAGGTTTAAAACATCTGTTTTATTTAAAACTGAACAAATGCCTGAATGGTTACAAATTAAACCTCCGTAGCTTGCAGTTTATTAGATAATATCAGATGAACTTAAAATTTAAATTAAATGTATGCTGGAGATCCTAGTGAGCTCTAACGAAAAGAAGTGACAGTACAATTCTAAATCATAAGAGAACGGGTTCATTAATCTAAAATATACTGCCTTATAGTTTTTGATCTAGAAACAGTATGCTGTTTTTTTCTATCAGAATTGAAAAACTATTACTATGTAAGTGCAATCACTATATAATGCAAAAAGATGAAAATAAACAATTGAACACCATAACTTTATCTTCAACTTGCAGCATTTGTTTTTCTTTATACTATTAAACGAAAACGCGGTTTCAAAATGAAATAATCTTTATAGGCCAGTCATAATATCTGCGTTTTATTTAGTAATTTTTTAATTAGTTAATTTAGTTACTAAACTTGAAATGTAATAGATAAGTTGTAGTATTGCTTTTTCTTACCATGTAAATAATAAATTTTAAGATCACGTAAGTGAGGATTTAGTGACGATAAGGATAAAACGTTTTCCTGTATTGGCTTCTGAAGATTACACTGAAGCGTTTTTAGCTATTAGTTGAAGACGCTTACTGTAAAACACTTGTAAGATTTTATGGTAAACTGATCGCTATTCTGAACATTTATTTTATTTATTTATTTGTTATTGTTATTTTTTATCTGCTTGGATTTTGAGTTGTTGACTATCAACCCGCTGAATTATTGGGTAGTTTCTAATGAAACTGTCTTTGAATGACGTCAGGTTTCTGCTGGTAGCTGGAAACTGGAAGCTCTGAGATTTGTGCAAACATTTTGTATTGCGATAACGCTACAAATGGTTGATGCAGTTGTACTATTTGTTGCGTAAGCCTTAAACAGTGAATGCTAACGAAATCTAGTCCGTCACAGAACCTAGTCAATATTAAGGCTGCTATAATTTTACTAATTAAAAATAGAAAATTTTTCAGTGACTGCAGTAAAACATCAATAAATGCATTAGTTGAAAAGAAACTAATGAATAACCTATTCGCCGGTAGTTTTGCGAAACTTTGCTTAAGAGATTTGAAGCTACAAAATGAACACTCTGGACAACGTAATTCTTCCACTAATTCAAATAAATTAAAAGATTTGATCGAATTATATTCTTAACCAACTGTACGAGAAATCGTCCAGTTACTAAATGTACGCTTTTCAACTATTTCATTGCACTTAGAAATAACAGAGAAAATAAGAAAGTGTATTCATTGGAAACTCTGATGATGAAAATAATACACGTTTGAAGTGTCGAGTTCTCTCATGAGAAGAAGTAAAGAAGAAAGTTTCCAGCAGTAAACTGTGATTATTGACGAGTAGGGAACATTCTACGACATTTGTTGAGGTTCATTGCAGGGGCTGAAAGGAAAAATGCTCCAAAAAAGACTCCTAGTCACCTTTTCATGTAAATCAGATGTTGTTCAATCTATGAAGAATTTCTTCTGGTATTATTCATTATTTATTTCTGACACGAAGTGAAATGATGAATGCAGCTCGATATTGTATATATATATGGTAAATGCATGACAAGTAGTGTCTTGAGCACAGTACTTCTGAATATATATATGGAGTCTTATTGCTGCAAGATAACGTTCGACAATATCCGGCAGTCTCAACTTTACAGCAAATCAAAAATTTCGTATTCGAAATTATGCCTCCTCATCCTCCATGTTATCTTCAAATTTCTATAAGCGATTTTCATTTTTGAGCATGTCTTTACACACATAAAAATGCCTTTCAAACGGAGCATCAATTTATCAGGCAGTGATAAACTTCATCACTTCCAGAGAAACTGAATTTATCAACGTGGTAAAAAAGGCTCTGCCACACGTTGGTGACAAAGCATTGATACTGGATAGAGATACTTTTGATTAAGTAGGTTGTGGGGATTTATTTAATTTACTTAAGAGTTATTTTTTTTCGTGTAGCTTCTTGGATTCAACTCATACTTTCTTGCTAGGATGCAAATCGACTAGCACGCGTGTATTCAAATGAGGTATAAAGATATTTGTATTTAAGAGAAGGTTTAAGAAATTGAAATCAGCGCATGTTTTGCCTGCCTCAAAACGTTGCTATCTTTGATTTTCTAGCGCTATGATTTCTGTAGCGTTGAGCTGTTCTTGCCATTTAGCTGGTTTACGCCAACGTTTCGAGATAGACCCAGCTTGCGCAATAGTTAACCTATAAAGCTGTTAGGCTGACTTTTATGTCATTTAATATTAAGCTAAAAGTGTTGGTTTTAATAATCACGAGTTCGTGCTATCTGTGAAGCTGAGTTTCTAATAGCCAGACAAACGAGACGTTATAAGATAGAATTTTTCCTTTCCTTTTTCTCAATGGTCCCTAAATTGGCTATTTGATTTGCAGCATCCCGGTGTATTAGATTTTAAGATAAACCAATATAATAAACCAAAAAAAAATTCTTTGTTTGATGGAGTTGTTTTTGTCCGTTTGCATGACTTAAAATGCATGCTTCTAATTCTAACAGAACTAACTCCAAATTATCTATTGAAAATAATGTTTGAGCACTACAAGTTTTCTTTAGTAGTTATAGTTGAAGATTTGATTTTCGTATTTACGGATACTTTACCTTTTTCTCTGTCCTTTCCTCTATAACAGATATTTAATGTGAATGTATAGTATACTTTGCTGTGAGAAACAAAGTAGAAATAAAAGTTAAAAAAACTATATATATTTTTATAATATAGAAGTTATGTCCAAATGCGCTTATTTTGCGACTCAGGTTCTTAAACTGAATTATTTTATGAAAATTTAGTAATTTAATGTTCCGTGTTAAAAAAAAAGAAATATTCATTCCTTAATTTTGCTATTTTCCAAATGGGAAAAACTTTGCAGTTTATTTAGATAATTTTCAGGCTTCACATAAGAAATTTTGCTAAATTACGTAAGTGCCAGGAAATGTGCCCATCCAGTAAAGCTCCATTTAAAAGCTGTTATAACATACTTTTCGCAAAATGTTCTCTATTAACTTAACTTTCGGGGAGAAATTGATCGTTCCAAAATTTTTGACTTCCTTTACGTATCGTTATTTAAAATCCTACTTAGACAGAGGGAGAAATATTACTTGTATATATCTTGAAAGCAAACGGAATATTTCATTTTGCCATAAAATTTACTTTTTTATTAAAGAGTAGAATGTGAAAATGTTTATTTTCCAACTTTTTAAATGGAAATGCACATCTGAGGAAATGATACTTTAAGGCTTAGAACTTATAGGATTTTTCCAAATGCTTTTATTTCGAGAGAAAAGATTTTCAGCAATTCCCTTTTCCGTATTAGTGCATTTGAATTTTCCAGTTCAATGCATTAACTAACTATGCATTTTTATTTCCAGTTGCGTTTCGGGTTGTGACATTATATTGTAGATAATCTGATTTGGAGCCATAAGGTATGAAAACTTGTTGCATCAAGAAGGCAGAACTAAACCGATAGAAAGATCGTTACGATAACAGCAATCTAGACTTAAAATCTAACAGTTTCATGTCCTAATGACGGATAATTTAAAATTGAAGTTTAAAATACATAATAAGAAATAAAATACTAGAGATGTTACTAATTATAAACTGTCTCGAATCTGGAACCCAATCTTCAGAGGTTCTCAGATTTCTGAAATCTTGAACTGTCAGATTATTTACTTAATTAGTTTACATGATAGTGATGATGGTGTTATTGATGATGATAATAATAATTGTAATCATAATAATGAGTAAAAATTATAACTAAAAGCTATTAATTAATTAATGAAAAGTTTAAAGTCTGCGTTTAATGAAAAAAAAATAAAAATTCAGTTTTTAGAAATTGTACTTATGTTTATCAAAATATAAAAAGTTTAGTAAGTGCTGCTTTAAATACATTATGAAAATTGTTAAATATTTGTTCATTTTTCTTCAGTGATTTTGCGAGAATTATTTCAGTAACTACTGAAATTTTTTTTAGGTTCTTCAAAATTATTTCATTATTTCCAATTAGAGCAATCGCGGTGGGAAGCGCATTACTTTAAGAGTTTGATTTTAATAAACAATAAACAAGGGAAATTCAGTTCTTTCAGAAAATGAAGAGTGTGACATCCAGGATCACTATGAGGTAATAATGGTAAGCAGGTGCCACTGAAATTTCAACTCACGTTTTCAATGAACATTTCTATTGAAAATCAATATAATTTTTCCGAAGTTTAATTTAAAAAGTTTAACGGTTTTAGATAGAATTCAAAAAATTGGAATGAAGCGTAACAATTTTGAGGTTTCCAAATCTGGAAATAATTTTCAAGATTCGTGAGAGTCTGAATGCTCTATTTATAGAAAATTCTTTTTTAGACAATGTTCTAAAAACACAACGGAAAAGAAAATATAGATTATTTTAATTAAAAAATTAAAGTAAGTCTTCCGAATTGACAATAAAATAATTAGAGCAGATTCCGGAAGCCTATTTCTCATTTTGCCCACAAAGAGAACTTATTCAGGTATAAAGCATAGCCATATATTGCGTAATATATTGCTATGCTTTATACAGAATAATTTGCTCTTAAATTTCTGAACGTGAAATGTACTACTGCTAAATTTAATCGACAAAAACGAAAGAGTCGATAAGAGCATGGTGTATAGATAATTATCAGAATGATCCCAAATTGTACGACGACTTTAAAATCGTTATTCTTTCAATAAAAATTTTATGCCAATAATTGTTAATTTTGAGGATTTATTGATTTTTGTGGCTATGTTCCATCTTGAAAACTGTTCATTTCTTTGCATTTGTACTGATTATCTAAATACTTGAACAAGTAAAAATGTTTACAACATTTATTTTTTAGCTTTACGAGTATTTATCTTGTAATCCGTATTTTTTTTTTTTTTTTTTTTTTTTTTTGGTGCTTAATGGTAAATCTACTGCTCCTATTTTTCAGTTTAAAAAAATCTGATGTGTACACCACATGACTTCCTTGTACAGATGTTACGAAGCGAATAACGATATCTAATGGTAGTTCGAAAGGCTAGTAATAACTTGACTATTCTTGTTCGAACTATATTTTGTTTAAAAGAGTTTGCATTAGTGGTAAATTTGATCTTGATTTGGATACAAAATATTCATGACGATATCTTTCATTTATATTTAATGAAAACACCAAAATATATCACAGCAACACACATACATCGCAATGGCGAACCACAGTTACATAATGTAAAAAACACAGAATTCTTTTGGCACAACAGCGCCCTCTATCCTATGAAAAGTTCCAACACACCCCACCTGTGCTCTTTTAAGAGCACATTAAATTTACATATCAATAATATATTTAGATATAATCAAAACCAATATGCACAAATTAATACTGAAAACTACATTGCAAATTAAATACAATACATGAAACAAACATATATATATAACTTTAAACTTCAAAAGGATAGATTAATTGGACGGGTCTTCGATAAAGTCCTTGAGAAGTACGAATCAAACATGAACGCACATACCCATCCCTACCTTTATAAACTTCTTCTATAATTCCAATAGGCCATAAAAATTTTGATTTCGTCGACCCCTCCAGCAATACAACCTCACCCTTTTTAAGATTCCTTTCAGGAGATGGATTTAGAAAAGTATGCGCAGACCGTAATTCGAGGAGATACTTCTCCTTCCACTTTTTCCAAATTTGTTTCAAAAGATTAGTTTGATACAGTTTTCTCCTAGTCAAAGTCTGCCTGTTCAATGGTTCATTCCTGAAAAGGTCGGCGAAATGTACAGGATAAGAAATATTTTCTTGCCCTGGAAACAAGAAATGGGCAGGTGTAAGAGCTTCTGGCTCTTTTATTTCATTATGGACATAAGTAAGAGGTCTATGATTTAAAACTAACTCAATTTCTGATAGAATAGTCATCATTTCCTCAAAGTTAAGAAGAGCCCTTCCGAGAACCTTTCTCAAAGGATCTTTGATACTTTTCATAAGCCTTTCATAAAAACCACCCCACCAAGGCGCGTGAGGCGCAATATATTGCCAAGTTATGCCGTTTATTGATATGAAATCTTTCAATTTTGAATCTATTATAATTTTTGCTAATTCTTTAAGAATTTCATTAGTGGCTCTAAAGCTCTTAGCATTGTCGGAAATGATAACTTTACAATTTCCTCTCCTAGCTAAAAATCTCCTTAATGACAAAATAAAATTTTTTGTTGACATATTTGTGATTAATTCTATGTGCACAGCTCTAGTAACACTGCATGTAAATAATGTTATGTAAGCCTTTTGAGGCGTATCCTTTCCTGATTTTATTAAAACTGGGCCAGTGAAATCTATGCCAGTTACAGTAAAAGGAGGGTTTTCAGTAATTCTACATTTAGGTAGTTGACTAGTTATTTGTTTAGCTGGTTTCAACTTATACTTTCGACAAATTAGGCAGTTACCTAATACTCTTTCTATAATTTGTCTACCTCGTGGAATCCAAAATCTAGACCTAAATTTGGCTAGCGTAAATGTAACTCCACCATGAAAAATTTTATTGTGTTCTCGAATAATAATTAACTCTGTAAATTTAGACTGCTTAGGAAGAAGTATAGGATGAGCTTCATCCTTTGTAAACGCTCCTTGTTCTAACCTTCCTTTTATGCGCAATACACCACAACTGTCCAGAAATGGGGCTAAATTCGAAAGTGGTGAGTTTTTAGGAATCGATTTACCATTTTTAAGGTTCTGTAATTCTAAGTTGAACTCTATGTTTTGCTCATGTTTTATCCAGTCTATTTCAGCATTTTGAAGTTCTGCTGTGAGGGGACCTGCAATCGTTTGTCGTTTTTGAAGTTTATTAACAAACCGTTTAACTAGTGCAGTTACTCGTAGTACTTTTAAAAAACAACTATGTTTCCTTAAATCTAAAATAAATTTCGAATTTTCTACCAAACAGTTATTTTGCACTGTACTTTCAAATTCTTTTTTTAGCTCTAAGTCTACGTCTGTAGATTTTAAGTTCTCTCTTTCAGTAGGCCAGTATTCAGGTGATTGGCTTAGCCACGGTGGACCGTGCCACCAAAGATGGTTTGTAGCTAAATTTGCTGCAGAAATTCCTCTGGACAAGATATCTGCAGGGTTATCCTTACCAGGGCAATGAGCCCAATTATTGGTATCTGATAAAGATTGAATTTCTTCTATTCTATTTTTTACGAAAGTTTTGTATTTACTAGCTTGTCCCTTAATCCAACATAATGTAATCATCGAGTCGGTCCAAAAATAACTAGAAGTATTAAATTTAAGACATTTACTTACTTGATGGACTAATCTTGCGGACAATAAAGCTCCCATTAATTCCAGTCTTGGTAATGTAAGACCTTTCAGAGGAGCTACACGACTTTTAGAACAAATAAAACTGATACTTATCCTCCCATATTCAGATATAGCTCTTAAATACAATACAGTTCCATAGGCTAAAAGAGATGAATCTGAAAAAGAATGAATTTCAAATGAAATAAATTTACAGTTCAAATTTGAAAAATAACATCGAGGAATCTGAAGATCTTCTAAGTGTTCGATTTCACTGCACCACAACTGCCACTTGTGATCCAGTGACGATGGAAGTTTATCATCCCAGTCTATGTCATGACTCCACAGTTCCTGTAGAATGCACTTCAGCTTTATGATGAAAGGCCCAAGAAATCCGATAGGATCATAAATACGACCCACTACTCGAAGAATAAACCTTTTCGAAGCAGTTCCGTTCTTGACAAACTTTGATAATTCTTTCACGTTAAAAGATATACTGTCCGCATCTGGATCCCAAACTAGACCCAACACCTTGGATGGTGAGTCAAGTCCCGTACTTGAGCTCTTTTCCTCATCGATGTCGAACTCAGCATCTTTCCACAGCTTACGCAGTTCCATGGAATTGGTTTTCCATTTTCGTAATATCATGCCACATCTTTTGAGAATTTCTACACTTTCAGTCGTAATTTTCAAAGCCGCTTGCAAGACTTCTTCACCTCCAATCAAATCGTCGACATAAAACCATTCTGACAGTAATTTGCAAGTATCAGGAAATTCTTGTTTACATTTATCAAAATGATATTTCAGAGTTGCAGCTAATAAATATGGACTTGGTTTTAGTCCAAATAAAACTCTACTAAAGTTCATTTCTTGATATGAATTAGAACCGATATCATCAGTCTAGAAGAATCTAGTAAATTTTCTATCACTAGGATCGATCAAAATTTGTAGATACGCTTTCTTTATATCCGCTGTGAAGGCGATTGTATTTTGTCGAAACTTTAAAATCATTTCAAATAGATTTGGATACAAGTTTAGTCCTTTAAATAAACAGTCATTAATTGAAAGTTGTCCTCCTTCATGAGAAGAACCATCAAACACGATTCGAAGTCGACTAGTAGATTTGTCCTCGCGAATGACAGCATGGTGGGGTAAGTAGAATGACTGCTCAGAATATGACACTTCAGTATCTGACGACGAATTCTCAATGATACCTTCCTTACGATAATCATCAATTACCTTTTTATAATCCTCATAAAAAGCTGTATCATTTCTAAATCTCCTAACCAGACCATCGAAACGTTTCCGAGCCACTTCTCTATTATTTGCTAATTTCTCCTGCATACCTGGTTTCCACGGCAACTTTACACAATACCTTCCATCTACGAACCCAACAGAATTATTAAATTCATCAAATATCTCCTGTTCCACTAAAGTCAAACACTCCGCTTCCTTGTTTTCAATACCTAAACTTTCCAGTTCCCAGAAACGCCTGAATTCAGCTGATACAGTGCTTTGATCACCTAAAACTAAGTTCACAGCAGCCGTTTTACTCATATCACCACAATTTCCCTGCAAGGACCATCCAACTTCTGTGTTTACAGCTACCAAAGACGTATTTAACCTTTCAAAACCTTTTGTCAACTTCCAATAAAAATCTATACCTATTAACAAGGAAATTTCATTATCATCTGACGCTTGATTATAACCCCACGTTAAAGTTAATCCCTTGGCTTCCATTTCAGCTCTTGTACGCTCATTCGGCAAATTAATCGCCGCCCTCGAAATTTCATCTGTTTCCAACGCCTGTATTACGACTTCATTTCCATCTAAAATATTTCGCAATCTCACTTCAACTCTGCGACATGTTTGCAACCTAGGATCCTTTTCTCCAAATGAATAAATCTTTAATGTTTCTGACCCTAGACATTTTAATCCCAACTTCATAGATACATTTCTTTTAATAAAACTCTTCTCACTACCGTTATCAAACATTGCAATAACTGTACCTGACGATTTACGACCAACAATTTCTGTCCTAACACACTGCAATAAAATCCCATTCCTATCATTTACAACTGAATTCGAAATAGTAGGCTGAATTTCCAATTCCTTTGGTTTTTCTTCTTCCGGTTTTGAATTAGATTTACACTTGCTAGAATTTTCAAATTTAAAACAAATAGCTTTGGCGTGTCTACCAAAGCAGAATGAACACTGTTTAGCATTACATTTTTTCACAAAACAGTTTGTGTTACAACATAACAGACATCTCCTTTCCTTAATTAATTTGTCCCTTTTTTGCTGTACAGTCATGTTCTCACATTCAGTCTTACAGTGACCTTGACCACAGAATAAACAAACTTCGGAAGTTTTCGCCATAAATTCTGTTACTGACGCGTGTTGATTATTGCGACTCGGAGGGAAGTTTCGTTTCTGATTTCGAAAATTGTTTTGTTTGTGTTTTTTAGAATGAAAATTATTATATGAAGATACATTATTAGAATTAATACGGAATGCCTTTTCTCTTGCACTAATAGCATTGTGTAAAAACTTCATCAATTCCTGTAAATCATGACAATTATTTATATTTTGCTTCGAAAATTCAAGAGTCAATTCTCCTGGCAGATTTTTTAGTATTATGTTAGTCAGTATTGTTGTGTATGTTTCCGATTTGACATTTAATTCCTCTAAACATCTAATTTGAGTTTGGGCTTCAAAATAAAGGTTCCGAAGAGCCTGAATGTTAGAAGCATTTTTTACAGGTGCCAGATTTAATAAATTTGACAAGTGAGCATTTATTAAAATGTCTCTTTGGCCAAATGTTTCAGAAATTAATTTAACAGCCTGTTTATAATTCTCTGGAGTAATTGAGAATCCTTTAATGCTAGCTAAGGCTTTACCACCTAATAACGACTTTAAATAGCAAAATTTGTCAACCTCAGTTAAATTAAAATTATTATGCACAGAATTCTGAAACTGATTCCAAAAATCTAAATATTCTGAAGGCTCACCATAGAATCGAGGAAGCGAAAGTTTAGGAAGTTTAGTTCTGTTTCCTGAAGTTTTATTTTCTACGTGAACATTTTCTGGATTTACTGTTTGTTCACCTGACTGATATGGAACTTTTCCAATTGATTTACTTTTGTTTTGCAACTTTACTTTAACTGGTATTATTTTTTCGTTATATTCATCTACTGTGTTAATTTCATCCTTAATTTCTTGTTCTTCTTTCAACAATTCATCAATGTCACTATTTAGTATGTTAATAATTTCAATTTTACTATTCAACTGTTCTAAATATGAATCACATACATCTATATCAATATCTGATTCATTCAAATATATGTTTATTTTTTCTACTAACTTTAATGTTTGTTCACGATGTGTGTCACGCTTAGTTCGAAGCTTTAACAATTTAGCCATTTTCACAGTTTCTAGCAACAAATTTTACTCCTCAAATACTTTAACAATAAATTCTAATTCTAGAATTATAAGAAAACAAACTGTAATTTTCAACAACAAATCACACTTCAAGCATTAACAACAAATTCTAATTCTAAGAAAGCACAACATTTTCTTATTTGCAAATACCAATGCAAATATTCAGTAAATGCGAAACCTAAAGTTGTACATTTTTACCAAACAAGATCAACAACATCAAACAACCCTACTACTTCAACAATTACAAAATATTCTATTCAACCAAATTTTCAACAAAACTATTTACTCACCCCACCATTACGATAATTCCCGGCGACAGCACCACATTGTTACGAAGTGAATAACGATATCTAATGCGTAGTTCGAGAGGCTAGTAATAACTTGACTATTCTTGTTCGAACTATATTTTGTTTAAAAGAGTTTGCATTAGTGGTAAATTTGATCTTGATTTGGATACAAAATATTCATGACGATATCTTTCATTTATATTTAATGAAAACACCAAAATATATCACAGCAATACACATACATCGCAATGGCGAACCACAGTTACATAATGTAAAAAACACAGAATTCTTTTGGCACAACAGCGCCCTCTATCCTATGAAAAGTTCCAACAACAGAATATTAAATTATACGCATTTTTTCTTGCATTTTATTTAAACTTATTAGATTGAATTAAACCTACTTCGCCGACAGCGCATAAACCACAATAGAATAAATGCATTCTCTAAAATTCACTTTATTTACCATAGCGACACTCTGGCGCTAGGTTTACTTAACAGTATTATATTTCATTCATATTATAACTCAGAATTCACATAATGTATATCATTTAAAGAATTATCTAATCGTTGCCACATGTTCTATTCAAATACTATAATAAAGCTAGAACTATGTATAAAAGAAATTAAGGAAACAAAACAAAAAAGAAACAGTTTTTCGCAGACGATTTATCAGGGCTAGTGTTCCTCTTTACTTTCTTTGGAAACATTAACTGTCCTGACTCGGAACAGGGAGCTTACTAAAGCTATGTTCAATAAATTGTGAAGTAGACAATACACACAGGAAGGGTATACGAAACCCTTTATTTTTCTCTCTTTACAATGATTTCCGGAACTTCGGAATACAGAGACCAACCACTTGTGGTCTGAACGTAAGAATATAAAAATATTAACTAAAACTCTAACTAAACTAACTTTGGATTAATAAACAAATGCCTAACTCCAAGATTGGCCGTAAATTAACAAAAAGCCGTATGTAGTACAGAGAGCTGCTAAAACTACGATACGTTTAAAATTATCAAGGGGAATTAAACCTCTGCCCTTGAAGGCAACCAGCAACCGAATAAAACTACTATGGCAAGCGGCCTGCTTCTAATAACTCCTTCCTCTCTCTTGCATGGCAAAAAGCCACAACTTAAGTACTTGGCGTTAGCAAGATAAATTTGCATAAATAAGTTAAAAGCTTTTAATTCTGGCCGGAAGTAGAAAATAAGAAGTGATAGTAAAGATTTAAAATAAAATAAAGGTTAGTAAAACTTAGGATACTTACATACTTCCCGCCAGAGTTAATTAGTTTGAAACTGAGGTCTAAAACGACCTTGTTGAAAACTTTTAGCTCTAGAATCTAACGCGAGGCCAATCTTTTACAAACATTCCTCACTAGAAACTAGAAATTAAAAAAGTCTCTTTTACATTATCCACTCCATGGACAAGATTTTTTCATCTGTACTGCATCTATACACAGGATTTTCTTAGTTGAAATCTGGTTCCTTCCAGAGATCTGGAAGGAAAACTAGTTTAATGAAATGTTACACAATTAAATGGCAAGTAACATGAATACTTATATTTCTCTTTTAACATTCTTATTTCATTCATGACGTTATTTAATTATCTCCCCGTGCTCTCTGACATGTGTTGTAAAGGAAAACACCAAACACGAGCTTGTCTATGTACAAGTGTTCAACACTACCGCCTGCAATCAAAACACTAACGTGTTAAAATTCAACATAACAAGACCTCAGAACACACCTTATATTCATCTCTAAACCCTGAGGTACTATTCTATTATTTATTTATGTACCAACTTACTGTGATGACAAAAAATTGAAAACATGAAGAATTCCTTTTTTTAATGATTAATTTGTTTGCACGCAGCGATAATACTTCACAGCCAGCATCCATTTCCCCTCCATAATGTTATTCCGTTTATAGTTCACTTTCCATTTTTATGTAAATTCCATCACTTGCTTTCCCTTGAAAAAATAGGGTTTTGGGAGCTTCATTTAGGCGCTAGTAAATAGTTTTATTTAGGCGCTAGTCGTCAACGGGACTTAAACTGCCTGAGAAGCACCTTCCCGAGCGGAGCAGCTGTCGGCGGAGAAAAGAAAAAGATATGGAAACATGTTAATGTTTTAACACTCCGCACTATCTCATCTATTTGAATACAAATTCATTTAATCTGCTTTAATAATAAGATATTTTCCATTTCTAATATACTGTTACGTTTTTCACTCATCCATTTATTTGTGTGCATGGCTAACAGAAACAATATAGGAACTATATAAAGGAAAAAGGAATAAACTTTGTTTTAACAATTTCTTTAAATAGAAGCCTAAGAGGAATTACATGGGATAATGTAATAAATTAAATGATAATTCCAGAATCGATTAAGCATATTTTAATTCATAATAATAAATAAAAACGAAAAATGGCATAACGAATAATCGTATTTGCGGCAATGTTTTATTTCATTCCCTGCGGAACCTGCCGTCGAATGTACTGCTGATCGGAGTTTGTCGACGTCTTCTAGGTACATTGCATTTACTAGGTTATTGCATTTATTTCTTTTGCATTTATTAGGGTAACATTTATCACCAAATTTAAAGTAGTAGTTGCAATATGATCCATTGGGATTTTATTTCTTTCTTGAAAGACTACGATTCGTGCTTCGATTGAAGCCAGAGTATCGTTGTTTACTTCTAGCTGCCCGTGGGCATTTACTTCTGAAATCTGTTTTTCTAAGATAAAATTTTGTCAAGCACAGTATTTAGTACAGAAATTTCTGCACCGGCAGAATATATTTCTGCCGTTGAATGCGTTAGGCGTATTTTAGTTCACAATAATAAAGGAAAACGTTTAGAATTACGAATATTAAGCAGCAAACTTTTTATTGTTATCCATTATTGCTGCCATTTTAGAGAAGCTAAGCTTCGGAGACGACAAAGATAATATTTATACGTATAGTGGCTGCTATAAATCAAACATTTTGTGAAAGGAAATATCTGAGTAAAATTTTGCAATACAGTGTTTTATTTCAGTGTGTAAAGACAGAAAGAAGTTTGCTATGGTTCCGAAGTATCGTTGGGAAGAATCTGTCAAGTGTGGGCAATGATCGGCTGTTTACAAGTAGGGCAGATATTTACGGAAGCAGTGAGATCTGAAGATAGTCTATGCGACGCATTAATCGACCGCTTTTCCTTCGGCTAAATTGTTTATTAACCTGACTCTTAAGAAAATTATTAAGCAGGATATGATTCAACGTGCTATGGATAAGAGTTGGAGGATTCTGGGGGAAGAGACAACTTTCATTCCCAGTTTTCCAAGAAAGACAGCGGTAGCTCTATTTAGGCGTCTGACCGGACCTGACTGTTTGCGAGACTACCTCTACAGAAAATTGGAGTGGTGGATTCCCAAAACTGTATTTTGTGTGAGTCCAATCAGCTTATGATTTTTGAACATTTAAATAATTGTATTTCACTTTCTCGGTATGAGGACATTGTTAAAAAGTACTAGAGAGCCCATGAACTAATGGCTTAAGAGCTAATGTTTGGCATTTGTAAAATAAAAGATAATCTATGCGCAGTGAAAAATTTCGGAACTCTGTAACTGTTATAAGATGGCCTAGACAAAGTCGTAACCGACTAACAACTGTTTTTCAGTATCGTTATTTAGCTATAATTACTGGTTATAACAGGTTATTAAGTTCCACTGCTTGGCAGTTAAGTTCAGAATTTGTAGCCACCGCTGGAATTGTTGCATCACAGCAAAGTTTAATGAAAAGGGTATTTATGCCAGAAAACTAAAGATATGTGTTTCACTGTCTTCACAAAAGAGGGATCTCTTTAACTGGTACAAAGAACATCAGAACTGTAATAAACACCAGAGGTCTAATGTTCCATTTTCTAATGAGTAAAAGCTTAGTTAGCATCTGATTCTAAGCGTATGCAAAACTAAAAATCTTCCTTCGAACATTATACAATGTGACTATTTCGTTTATGCAAGACGATGGTATGGGGAACAGTAATGATCGATGGTGGGTACACCCCTATACGTTTTTAACAGTGGATGTATGATTGGCTAGAGATATCGGGATCAGGTCTTAGAGCTTTATGCAAGGCCTTTCAGAGGTGCATATAAATATGGCGTTTTATTTACGGATGATACTGCTCGTCCATATCGAGCAAAACTCGTTCACGAATTCCTTAAAATTGAGCACATTGAGCGAATATAATGGCCAGCAAAATCTTCTGATCTTAAACCCGATGGAGAACTTATGGGACTACCTTGGAAATGCAGTTGCACAGAGACACCCTTCTCCTATAACTGTTAATGCCTTGAAGACCGCATTGGTGGAGGAATAGAGCTTTATTCCTCAAAGTGTGGTTAAAATTGTAACTGCCAGCATTGCGATAAGTGTGAGACGTTGTGATATCTGTGTACAAGGCAGGTGAGATCACATCCCATATTTAATTCATGAGAGTTAATTTTTTTCTGAACTCTCCTTGTTACATATGTTTGCTATTTTATTCTTTCATGCTACAGTTTATATCATATGCACTACTCTTAAAGTTTCCCCTTTGTATTTATATGCCATGATCTTATGTATCACTCCACATAAATTCATAAAATTATAACTCATAGTTTTTGAGAGTGCATGATTTCATGTAGCTGAAGATAACTTTGTACTTGAGTGTATCCTTCTGATGGCAAGAAAATGTTTTGAGCTAATTATTTATTAAATCTAGCGACAGACTAGAATCAAATTCCTTTATATTAATTTTAGATATATTACGTTTGTCAAACTAGCAAGCCATTAAATTTATAATTTTTTATTTCTAATTCCCACACTCATCATTTATGAAATTATTAAGATTTTTATTACTGGATATATCATCATCATATTATTAAAATTAGTTTCACTGCGAAAGTTATTATATAAACTGAATATACTTAAGAGTTGCGAAACATTTTTATACTTAATACAATTCACATCATCATTGTTACATATTACTTGAATATAGGAAAGAAATTTTAAATCCCTCTTCAATAACAGAAAATTCATGTTTTGCTAATTTATACATATCTTATAAGTTATTTTAACATACATGTGCTCACTTGACTCTAAATTCCAGCAATTATAATTTAAGGAATCTGAAAGCTTCTGATGTTAATGCAAATCGAAGCAACAACGATGGACTTGAAGAATTACATATATACATACATATATATATATATATATATATATATATGCAATGAAGCAAACTTAGCTAAAATGCTGTAGGATAAGTTGATGACATAGAATGCTGAAATGTTGATCCTTAATGATGAGCAGCTTGGCTGCCAAAGTTGATTAAATAGTTACTTTTATTTCGGTAACATTTTGCGGCGCAAACAAATTGGCATACTAGTGGTGCCTATTTCAAAAGGTTTAAATTTTTGATAGTTTTGTGATAAAAAGAGAAAGAATCAGCAAGCAGCAAGCAGAAAGCAAGTGACTTGCCCTTAGGACGAAATCTTAATTCATTTGAGTTTTCAATGTATTTGGTTGGGTAATTAATGAAGCTGTAAACTTATTAATAGCTGTATGAGTTTTAATTCCATTTAAATCACCAGCGTTATATATCACCAGCGTTATGACATGACATATGAGTCATATGGCATGGATTAATCTCGAAATGACGCAATGCAGAAAAAAGTATTGCTATTTTTAGAATATAGGGGATAACTACCCAAATGGCTATTGCTAATTTAAATAAAATATATATTTATGTATCTATCTTTCTTACATGTATATGTTCTGGTTATGAATGGAACAAGTTGAAAGAGCGATTCCTTGAGAAATACATTATTGGAAACGGGAGTCACTTGTCACTTTAAAATTTTGTCAAGTGAAAACTGAAAGAAAAGATTGTAAATCAAATCATGATCCGACGGTCACATGGTTATAGCGTGTTGAACCCTCGTTATACCCCAGTTCTTCCTGTACAACAAATGTAGTTTCACTAAACAGCAGATCCGATGTCCTCGTTTTTTGTTCTTCGACCTTCAATGTTGCTATGCCCATTACTCGTGACGTAACAGGTTTTTATGCTCGACTGACCACTAAAACGGGTTAGTAGTTAATGAAAATTTATGACTGCATCGATCGGGTATAACGTTTCATATATCTTTCAATCTACTAATGACGTCATATAACACACGGAGATAATGGATTTTCAATAACTCGTCGGCTCAAAGTCCCAACAATGTGACCGTCAGTTACGCTGCATTAATATAATATAATTGCTCGTATGTAAATCGCAACAATCAGCATTGCAAATGTTAGGGAATAACCGTATTGCTAATTCTATTAAATTTCGATTTTTTACTGCTTTTGGATATTTTTAGAACATTTTTATTTGCGTGCATTGTAAATCAAGATAAAAATATAAAGGCAAAATGAAATCGTCGCTAACGTCGAAAGAAGGGATTAGAGACATACACATAATAGCTGGTCGGTTTATTTATGGTAACTTAAATAAACAAAAAAATTAGTTCTGATTTAAACTTCACTTTCGTTGTTATATTTATGCTTAATATGCTTCAAAGCAAAACAGTTTTGCAATATTCAGGATTACCTACCGTTTCTAAAATTTTAATAAACGTTATTTTATTTTTTCGCCTTACAAGGAAATCTTCTTGTAGGAGCAAGAACGAATTTCGAAATTCTTCTCTTAATTTTAAAAATTGTAACTAAATAGACTTCGAAATATATCTGCATGAATTTCATCCTAAAATAAATTCTTCACAGTGCTTGTGCATTCCTGAAATTGATTGTTTATAGTGATGAAGCAGTTAAATACTCGAGTCCCATCAATCTTGAAGAATATTTGAGATTTGAAACATTGCGGATATTTTTTCATAGAAATCATAAATAATTTTTTCATAGAAATCATAAATAATTTTTTCATAGAAATCATAAATAATTTTTTCATAGAAATCATAAATAATTTTTTCATAGAAATCATAAATAATTTTTTCATAGAAATCATAAATAATTTTTTCATAGAAATCATAAATTCATAAAAATCGCAAAATAGGTGAAAATTATAAAAGTGATTGTCTTCATTTAGACTGTAACGCAGCACAATCAATAGGATTTGGCACAATGTTAGTTTGGAGAATACTTCTGACTTCAGATGCATTTTCTGGTTAACTCTGTCATAAACACGTGTTCTGGCACCTAGGAACTGAGACAATCTCAGTTAGTGCTGGTCTGCCAGGGGTTGAACTGAAGAATCGACGGTGATGAAGCACGGTCGAGTCGAACATGCTGATAACTAGAACAACCAAGATGTGGACGCTGGTACATCTGTTCCATCTCATCAACACATCTCAAACACGTACCCCACTCGTGCATTCACTAGCGCATTACACTTCTACTAATAAACATTGGTGTTGCTGAAGTCACGAGCAGCTCGATAGAAAATAAGAAAACAAAACTCTAAGAGTTTGAAAAAAGTTACAAAAACATATAATATTTTGCATCACCCTTAGAATGTTAATAAACAGTTGACAGCACTTTTTAAATGTAATTTTATTAGAACCTATTATTGTTTGTAATTCTGTAGCAGCAATGGACACAGTATTTTTATGCACATAGCCAATACTCATGTAATCATATACACCATAAAATATTAAAATATTGTATCCATATGTATATACATGCTTATGTTTTATGTAATTATGTGATAAAAAACGCACAAAATGCATGTTAATGTGAAACATATATGTATATGTGTATGTATTATTTTATGTAATATAAATCTACAATGCGCGTAAGTGTGTCTGCAGTTAATAGGAAATACGTTTTACGCATTATATTATTTTTTACTTGGTTGTAAGTTTGTGAAATAATTAGCATTTGTATATAAAGAGGAAATTTTAAGTTCTTTGAAATAAACTGAAATTATACAGCGGTATGAGTTTTATCCAGGAATAACTCAACTTTTGCAACATTTTCTTCCGGCGATGTTACACATTTCGAGAACATACGCTCTTAATATCAGCTTTATTCTTCAAATTTTACAAGGAACTTTGATTCAATATCACTATCAATAATACTATTTACATGTTCCTGACGCTAATCACCTAATATTTATCGCTCTTTTCCCGATATAGAATTGAAGGAAATACTTGATCACTAATACACAATGCGTCAACGAAATTTCAGCAATGAATTCATAACACAATTGAGATTTCAAGGGAAGAACAATATTATAATTTAATTTAACAACTCTTCCTTTTTGTACATGTTCATAAAGCTGTTACCTGTTTGTTTTCATAAATTAATTTGTGGAAATGCTGTTAAGGGGACTCGGTACCCCAAAATCAATGAAATTACCAATTTTTCGGGTTTTTTTTTTTTTTTTTTTCTGGAGAAGTACTTTAATATCCTTACTACACTAAAGAGAAATTTTGAAATGATTTGATGTTAATAATTGCTATAAAGAGGTTTTTTAAAAATTTTGACACTCCTTTAAATGCCACACCCCCTCAGTGTTTATCTTTTTTACTTCTTAATGTTTTCAGTAACTTGCTAAAAATCAGTGTAAATGAAAAGGAGTGTAATTAAATATGACTCCAACTATCAAAAAACTCTGTTTATGTGTATATACTGATTTATTTAAATACAAGTTAAAGTTGGAATTTTTTTTTCACTTTTAAACTGGCAAGTTTATATATTTATACTGAGTTCAGTAAATAATTTTATGTGTATTATCAGTCAACTTTGCTATGCTTATTCAAAAATGTAAATTATCTGTGATTAGATACGAACAGAAAGAAGTGGTGTAATGAAAGTGATCAAGTTTCTGACTGTAACGTTATTGAAATAGGGCTGGAACAAACATTAAACTCTTTAATTAATTAAAATGCACATAAATTAATTTAAAATGATTGATAATTTGATTAATAACTTGTTAATTTTATATTATTTTCCCAAGTGCACTTATATATTTGCTCAAGCGTATTGTTTTTATGTAATTTATTTCATACTCTGTCCAAGTGTAGGTTACATATTTCTTATTTTTAAGCATCAAACAGAGAATCCAAATTTAATTCCTTTTTTGCTTTTGAAAATCGTAGTGTGTTGCCTAGCTAAAGTTTCGTTTATAATAGGCAAATTCGAAATGAACTAAGTTTAGCTAATTAAGAAATTCAAATGAAAGGATACATACAGTAATATTTTTGAATCCCACTGTAATTAGATTTATTTAAATACAGCGTTTTGAGAGTGACTTCTCAAGTGGCTTTCAAATGCTTTGTTTCGGAAAGGTGAACATTTTCTAATGCCTAGTTATTTCATTAAATATAAATAATTATCGTTTAGTTTTTGTAATATGTTATTAATACCTTCTCCGGCAAATTATATTGGCATAATAAATTTATGGCTGCTGTTTAACTACTCTATTTTCTAAGTTAAAAACTAAGTTAATGCTTTGTTTCGGAAAGGTGAACATTTTCTAATGCCTAGTTATTTCATTAAATATAAATAATTATCGTTTAGTTTTTGTAATATGTTATAAATACCTTCTCCGGCAAATTATATTGGCATAATAAATTTATGGCTGCTGTTTAACTACTCTATTTTTTAAGTTAAAAAAGAGCCAACTGTTTCCCTCTTTCAAGTTATTTATTTAAAAGTAAAACTGTATCCTATTTCCTTCGAAAGTTAGCCACAGAAAATAGTCACAGAATTAACAACTTTCAACATTTTGAGACTACTCTTCATAATTCACAGTTATATGAAAGGTAATACAAGTACTACGTGTACTTTTATATAGATTATTAGAAATTTTATGATTCAAAATGATTGAGAGTTACTTGATATCTTTGGTCAAAAATAAAATATTTCTTTGAATTCAAATTTACTTAAATATTCGTGTGGTGTCATCAAAAGTATATTTTTCGCCAAAGTTCTAACTCGAGCAACTCACCAATTCCTTACAAGCTGACAACCATGACTGATGATGCAATGCTTGCTGAAACGTAAACTATGAGCAGGATTAAAAGCATGACCTTCTAACTACTTATTCGAGAGTAACTAACAAGGAAAATATCTGGAACTTAAACTGTTAAATTTTCTCAAATGTATGAAACAATTCATTTCGAAATACATATTAGTAACACAGTTATCAGTAAGTATTCCATAGATAATCCAAAATAGATACACAATTAACACCAGGTATTCTATACATAATCCAAAATAGTTACACAATTAGCAGTCAGTATTCCATAGATAATCTAAAATAGTTGCACAAAATTAGCAGGAAGTATTCCATAGATAATCCAAAATATTATTGGATATAGAATTTTTCATTGGCAATGACAAACGTTCTGATGAAATGCGATAGAATTTTAAAATTTCGTTAACAGGTAATGTATCACACGAAGCAACAGATTCTTCCAATCTCCCGAGCTGTGCTGGAAGTAAATGTCCGCAGTATAGAACATTCGGAACCAGAAACGAAACGAAAATACCCTTGGAAACACAGTCTCCTCTTAAATAATAGTAAACGAAGTCACTCCATAAGGTATTTTCTCTCTCTTTCCCCATGCCATCTTGGTGTAACTGAAAGCACACTCGACCACGTTGTCACCAGGATTTATCGAGTGAATCGCCTCATCCCCAGTCGTCCTTAACACTCTCGCTGCGTATCCCGCGATTTCCACGGGCAATGTAGAAGTAGTACACTTTGCGCAACCGACGATTTCCATGGGGATGCATTTTTACCGTCTATTTAATTGTGCATCCCACATTTTTCCTGTGGTTTCATGTCGGCTTTTCTGTGATGGTTAATTGTTTCTTCAGATCTGGGTTAATCGATAGCATTAGTTGGCCGTATTTCTGTGAAATATACGAGCATGTTTTGCACCATTTTGCGTGCTCTTTTTGAAGCTCAAAGATGTCTGACAGGAAGCGTTTCGAGTGATATAATCTACATTCCTGACAATATTTCCAACAATGATATTAGTTCTGACGCTGATTTCAAGTATGTTGAAAATAATTATAGGGAAACTGATGAGAATTTCTCAGATTTCTGTGCGGGTACTGAATTTGAAGACTTCTTTTCTATTCAAAACTTCCTACAATGGTGCAAATTTGATATGCAGAACCATCTCCATATCCACCATATCCACCATCTCCTGCTTCATTTCCTTTTCTTAGCAATCACTGTGGAATGCTTATATCCTTTATAAAAATGATAACCCATTGTAAAATATAATGCTTCTAGAGTTCCGTTTGCCAATTATTGAACTAACCATGCGGAAGTATTCAGGTGGAAAATCCAGTGATTGCCTAGGTAGATGTAGTTCAACTCTCAATCCTATGAGACTAACTGCTCGGCATTTTGTTAGACATATATCCCTATTCCCATAAAGAAAGAACCTCGTAGAGAGTCTGCTGCTTGTTGCTCAAAAGCGTTCGTAAAGAAACGCGAATTTGGTCCAAAGATTGCGAGGTAGGACTTTGCCTTAAGCCTTGTTTCGAAGTTTATCTGCTAAACGTCATTTCTAATAAATGTTTTATAAGAATTTTTAATATTTTCATTAATATATACCTTTTTACCTTTGTATTTCATAAAATAAATCGCAATTTGACCAAGGTTAAATTTCAAAGTTTTGCTTTTATATGATTATTCTTTAATTTCAATTTTCCGACAACTTTTTCTTATGATCTAATTCTATGGTGAATAAAAAACTCTTTTACAAAAAAGTTTGTATATTTTAAATCTAAAATAAATGTAGATTTGAAATATGTAAAAAAATACGGAATTTTTTAACCTGTTTTGATAAAAAAATTTATGCAGACAGAGGGCTGAAATGGGGGATATATAAGATATTTTCTCCCTCCTTTTCGCTTGTCTTTGTGGAGTATCTGGAAGCACACTCTACACGTATTCGGAAGGTCCGGAATTTCAATCCCAGCGACAGCACTGCATATTTTTCACCTTCCAGCATCGCTTTAACTTAATGACTCTACAACTCTATCCCAGACTAAAGATTTATAGTTTGAATAACCACATTAACCATTAGCTTGTCACATAAAGTTGCACATATTTCTCTCTTGCCGGAGATCGCAGATCAAAATCATCTAGGCCTGTATGAAATCTAAGGTCCTGGATGAGGCGCAGCATCGTTTCAAGTGGCAGAAGACGCTTCTAACAATACAAGGCAAGCGGATGCCATTTTTATAATCAGCAAGCAAATTTACACCGCTTTTATCAGTTGTTTCTGTTACATTTCAAAGCACTCGAACCTCTATTCAACGAGGAAAATTTCAAATTAACTTTTTTTTCCCATTCAAAACGAAAAATAACAGGTTCATCAGCCCAACTATCATCTGTTTTCCTGTCATTTTACATGTCTTTTATTCATCCTTCATACAAAAATAAATTAAGTACATTTGACTTAACGCCAGACTTATCACTGCCCACACTCCTTTTTCGTTTAATAAATATTTTTGTTATTTATCAGCTTCTTCATTTTTAATCAAAACTAATACTTAACTCAGCCACCCCTCACGATATCTCTCATTATTCTAGAGGGATATTTTGAAATATTTCGGGATATTAATCAAAATTATTCGATTAAGGAAGGGAGGCAAAAGTCATTTTATATGTGTTAATAAATAAAAAAAGTGCTCGAACATCTTATCGCATTTTCATGTTTGTACAGCCTAATGCTTTAAAGAAATTTGATGCATCCTTAGACTACTAGTTTAGATCTAATTTTCATCTACAATAGCAATTAAATGCTATTTTTGTACAGGGTGATCAGCGAATAAGCCCTGATTTCAAAATTAAATATCTCTACAACAAAGATCGATAGAATTATGCGGTAAACTGTACGTTTATCAGCAAAACTGTAAAAATGGTGTACAAACGTTTATAAAATTTAGTTACGAAAAATGTTAACAGATGGCGCTCTAATCGCAATGGCCTATCAATAGCCTTTAAAATGTCGTTCGAAGTCGAAAGTTATCAGTACAGCTGTAGGCTAGTGAAAAGAGGCTAGCGTAGAAAGTGAAATAATGTGTACCATTGAACAACGTGTAGTTTGGTTCTGGAATTTCACCAATTAGAACACAGTCCTACGGCAACACGTCGCAGTTTTCAAAACCGATTCAATGTTCCAGTTGGACTCGTTGCGAAAACCATTCGCATGCTCTTCGCGAAATTCGAATGGACTGGCAACGTGGCTGATGATCGAAAGAAAAATGTTGGGCCTAAGCAAACTATAGTCACCCCTGAAAATGCAGCCAAAGTTTCTGAATTTGTTCAGGAAAATCCTAGGAAAAGCATCCGACGTATTGCATCAGGGACAGGTTTGAAATACACGAGCACACAAAAAATATTTAAAAATAGCCTACGGTTGTTTCCCTACAAAATCCAGTCATCGGGCCGTACCCATGAAAGCTGTGCAACAAAGGGTTGACTTTGCGAATCAGATTCTAACAATGATCGACAACGACAGATTTGTTATGAGCTGCATCTGGTTCACAGATGAGGCCCATTTTCATTTGAATGGAATCGTTAATAAACAAAACTGGAGATCTTGGGGTACCGAAATCCTCATTTGTGTGAAGAAAAAAGCACTGCATTCGCCTAAAGTTATGGCATGGGCTGCGTTATGCGCCAGAGGCATTATCGGACCCTTTTTTGTACGAGAAACGATAACTACAGAATGTTACGTTACAATTTTGGAACAATTAGTCAGCACTCAACTAGTATGGGAGGATCGACCAGGTATCGACTGCTTCCTGCAAGATGGGGCTCGACCACATTGAACAAATAAAGTTTTTCACTTTCTTCATGAATAATTTTGGAATAGAGTAATTGCGTTAGATTATCCTCAATTTACTGACACAGGAATAGCTTGGCCTCCATATTCTCCCTATCTGAGTCCTTGTGACTTCTTTTTGTGGGGCGCATTGAAAAACGCTGTCTGTCGAAACAATCCTGCTACTCTAGATGAGCTTGAATCGTTGATTGGTGTTGCGTGTGATTCCATTTCCGTCGAGACATTGCAAGACGTGATGTCAAATTTCATTGTTTCGAACGGTGAACATTTTGAAAAAATTGTATTTTGATTGCAAAGGCTGTTTTATTTTTTTAGACTCCTTTCAGAGAAAGAGTTTTCAGTGCACAGCGCCATCTGTTAACGATTTTCGTAACTAAATTTTGTAATTTTTTGTACACCATTTTTACAGTTTTGCTAATAAATGTACAGTTTACTACATAATTCTATCGATTTTTGTTGTAGAGATATTTAATTTTGAAATCAGGGCTTATTCCCTGATCACCTTGTATTTTGCAAACAGAATGTGTTATAAGAATCATGTATGTCGTTTTCCTCAACTTTATTTGACTTTTCTAAAACAAAGTAAAGTTAGGTTTAAAAAGATATAAAGAAAGTTGCGTAAGTACGCAAATAAAAACTATTCAAGTCAGAAAATGAATGTAAGTAATGTAAAATGGATGTCATAAGTATTTCCGTCTTATCAAGGAAAAACAACCTCAAAAAATACAAACGCAAAACAGATATGCCGTGTCTTTTGAAATATTTTCAAACAACTTGTAGAGACATTAGGTATTTTTTGGAAGCAGACAAGATGAAAAATTAGCAGCCGTCTTCCCGGGAATCGAACCACGGACCTCTGGAATACCGACCCACCGTGCAGAAACACTACACCACGAAGGCACGTTAGGAACGCGGGAGAAATACCTCCTAAATTGAGATGTATAATTCGAAGCTTTATACTACCTTGCAATAAATAAATAGGTTTTAAGCTGAACAGTCTTAGATTATATAAATAGAACATAAATTCAAAGATGCATTCATATTACTATAAATTATATTTAATTCTATTTTAAAGATTGAATGTTGTTTTCTTGAGTTATTAATTTTAACTTCGCTGAGAATAGAAAATAATTCAATAAACATCATAAATTCTTAAAATAACTGATTAAATCCTACGAACGAAGATCACAACCTCTTTACTGTAAAAGCTGAATGTGCATTCTCTGCAGTGCACAGTACTTCAACAATGTGAAATGCCTTAAACCCTTTCCGGCACGCTACCTTTTAAAGTTGGAGTTTTGATAAAAAAAAAAAAAAAAAAAAAAAAAAAAAGGTAGGCAGTCTAATTAGGCCTAGAGGAGTACACAAGTAAAATTTTGTGAAGATAGCACTTATCGTTTAATTCTGTGGGTGGCCCAAATTGGGCACACTGATTGAATAGAGCTTCGAAAAGAGTGCTGAAATGAGCATTGTTGTCAATGAACTTACCGATTAGATGCGGAGAAACAAAGAATACAGACTCTCAATTTTCCTAGATTATCGGTGAGCCCGGTCTGGGCACACCTAGGGTTCACCGTCTCATTTTAGGCAAGATTTCAAGGTAAAAATTTAAAGCTAATATAGAATAAGGAGATTAGCATACAGCCAAAAAATAACATAGAAATTTCTTTTCAAACAATTCCTTTTATATCATAAAATACTCTGGAATATTTCTCTGAAAAATGAGAGTCTTAAAAAACTTAACATGGCTAAAATATATGGACTGGTGTTGAGTTGAGCTGCCATCTACTATAAATAAAGAAGGTTCAGAGTAACCTATAAATCATTTTTCATTCAATTTTTCTGTGCGTACAAAAGGAAATTTTTAGGTGTGTCCAGACCACACTGTGCCGCAAAGGGTTAATGCCGATAAGTATCTCTCTCGTGTAAGGCTACAGAACAACCTGCCTTGTAGTAAACACAGCATATTCAGTGCTTTGAAGTAGTCTCAACAATGCCATGCTGTATACATTATTGAACCATAAAAATCCTGCGTTGTTGAATTAGAACTTCCTTAATTGTTCTCAGTTAGCACTAAAAAAAACATGTAAAAGATATTTTCTTTTAATTCGCATTGCATCAACTTTAACTCTAGTTACGCATCTTCGTTTAAACATTTCAGATTAATAATGAAATAACTTAATTAACTTTCCTGAACCATTTGTATACTTAAATTATACAAATGGTTCAACATTTCCTCCAACCTCACGCCCGAATTCTTTGTTGCTTCTGAATAATGCAGAAGCAGCTTTATTGAAAACAAAAGTGTGCGGCTTTACGTTCTTTAATTAAATTTAATGAAAAGGCCGCATTAATCACTGCGGCTATTCCACCGTGAGAATTCTTCATTACGCTATATGGCTATCGCAAATGATGAACAGCGTATCCTGAGCAAGGAATGTTGTGATATATATCCATGTATTATTATCAGAAGCTTAAAAATGTTACCCATTTAATATTTCCCCTTTATTACACATTCAACAACAAAAAGGAAAAAAAAATAACACATTGGTCCTGTTCTTATAGATGGAGTTTTCAGGCATTCAGATTTGGCATACTCGATAATTGCACTTTCATGTTTCTTTCATTGAGCACCCTACGGAGAATTCCCAAATCTTGTGTAATTTCACTTGTTTTTCCTTCTACGACTGATAAACACGGAGGTTTCATTCAATTAGAGAAATAATTAAAACTGTTTTGTTTAGATTTATTATTCTTCATGCCGTCAAACTGGCGTGTAATAATATTGAATTTCTTGTATTATTAAAACAAACACGTAGATAAAAATTGCGTAGATAGAATTCATTGATATTATCACAAATTCTTCGCCTGTGTGATATTTGTATAGTGGTGTTTAAAATTAAATTCTGGAAATGTCTTTGCAGAAAAGTAAAAAAACTTTTCAGAATGTAGAAAAGTTTCATTACTTTAAGTTTCATTATTTTAAGTGATCTTTTAATTGTTATATCACACCACAAAATTAAAGCTTAACAAAATATTTAAAACTTGAATTCGTTTGAATAATTACAATTTTATTAGCGCAAGTGATCTCCAGATTTTGTTCGTAAGAGCTGTATAAATCATTTTTTCTGTCGGTATGTAAAAGCTCGGGGGACCATGTGCAGCCATTAAGTATGGATATATTAGACAGTCACAAACACAGGTCATATAACATATAGAGCAGGTTTGCAAAGTATGTAATATTTGAGTTACAATACAATTATCCCAAATAGCGAAAGAAACTCTGAAATCAGAAACTGAAGCAAGGCAGTTCGTGCTTTTGACAGACACCAGTCATTACTTTTATGACGCCTTATGTGATCATAGTCAGGCGTTTTAAACTTTCAAATTGTTCGCAAAAAACCTATGGAACGTTAAGCTATTTAAATCGCAGTAAGTAGTTAAGATGGATAATCAAGCGCCTTTTTATTTGTACCAGTTACCGTTTTACTGAGACATGCAAGTTTTTATCCATTTTACATCTATCCCATATATAAGATGGTTTAAGTTACCAGTTCAGAATGAGAAATGTATATTACATACTGAAATGAAATAAGCTCTTAACACTTTGTACATTTTACAAGATATTATTTTTAAAAAGCCGGGTTTAAACGTAAATTGTGTTGAGTTATAAATTGCATAACACTTTACTTATTGCTTTGAATTTAAAAAAATATTCGAAATTCTGTAGATTTATGCATAATGTGTTCCTAAATTTGGCATCTAAAGATATGTATTTGACGTCTAAAATGCATTTACAGGATACGAGAACTGAGTACAAAATGAGTTATCTATGATCTCGCTTATTTCAAGTTTTAAACAATGAAATAAGCATTAGTGGTCCTTACTAAATTTAATAGCTGGCAAATATTTGTTTTTCTTCAGAATCAACATTTGTGCTAATTTCCAGGAATAATGACGCCTATAGAAAACCTCGTATAAGAGTTTCGATATCTTTTTACTTCAGATAGTTTTAAAGGTATATGTTATCAATTCTAGCTTTTAACTTGATGCTGAAACTAATAAACTGGAAAATAATTAAATAAGTGCCGATTAGCTTTTGCTTTGGTAGCTTGAGAGTTATAATATATTTCTGAGCAATGCAAAGTAATAAATATGTAAGCGTCAGATCCATCCAAATTAACACATTCATATTTACGCAAAGAAAAGAAGTGGAGTAAAGAAGATGGCACTGCCAACTTTATGCACAGAAGGAAAGCTGAATATAATAATACAATATCAGATATTTTAACTAAAACCCTAAAAATGTAGTTTATGCATTGTATACACAAAAAATCCTTACCCAGCCTCTACTTTCGTTACCACTGGTCGTAGATATACACTTACAGATACAGAAATGTCTAAAATAGTATGAAAATTCGTATTTCTGCAGTTTTAAATTTAAGGAAATCAGTTTTTTAAACGTAAGGAAACATTTTAGTCGTTCCTGTAGTCCTCCAGTTCCTCCAGTCTGTTTAATTCCTATACTTATATTTAGGGAAATTCTGTCCTCAATATGAAAAATAAAATGCAAAATGTCTGACTTCCGTATCCCAAAATTGACTGGGATATTTGATATAAAAGTCGGTAATCATATTCAGGAACTGTACATAAATTGAACAGCGAAATGTTTGCATATGTACTTAACTAAAATATAAAATATCATTTAGGGAAAGTTTTGAGATGTTAAGAAATTTCGTGACGAGCATTTCTAAACAGATTATTGTGAAAAATATTGATTAATATTATTTTATATATCAATTTAATAGCATTGATCAATATAATTTTTTTCATAAAAGAGATCTTATTCACAAAATATTATAGACATCATGTTCTAGAATACATTGGCAGGCTTCAGTATTGGCATGCAGCTAACTGATAATATCATTTTCCTTAACTGAAATGAAAAATATTTGCACTTTAATAATTTTTTTCCTATTATCAAATTATGATTCTTAAGTATGAAAACTTCATTAGAATATTAATATCAACTTTCAGACTATGAAAACTTTTAAATTACTTATGTAAAAATTCTTCTCAGCATACCAAACATAACACAATTATGAGTAAAGACACTAGTAATTCACAAAAGTATATCATTTAATAGCATTTGAGTGGAGAACAATTATTTTAATTTGTTTATAAATCGACCTTTCACTGGAAATTCAAAATGATGTCATTTATCACAAATGTTAAAAATAAACATCTCAATCAATTTTTGTCAAAGGGGAATCAAACTTTTATGTTTTAGTTTGAATAACGAGTGCACAGGTGTTTTCTAAATATATGAATAGGGATCGGTTGAACAAGCAAAACGTTAAATTGCATATTTTGCACAAAATTAATTTTTTAAGTTTACAAATTCGTAAACATTAAGCCTTGTGTGATACGATATTTTCCCCTCCTTTCCTCATGCCTTCGTTATGTAACTGGAAGCATACTCGACGCGTATTCGAGAGGTCCAGGATTCGAGTCTCGGCGAGGGCATTACACATTTTCATGTCTCCTTCTTCAAAATAACCTAATACGTCTACAGCGTCGTTTGAGGCGCATTTCTATAAGTCTTCGTCCAAAGGTTGCGCAAATAAAAGCCGGGTAAGGTTTTTTGTGGACACAGTAGGTAATTAAATACATGTTTTATGAAATTTAGATAGCAACTAATTAAAATATTTCATGATGTTTTGGTCTTGCTCTTTCTTACATCCTTTGCATATGTTAAGAAAGGTGCTGATAAAACTGGTTTAAAGCATGACCAAGAATTATAAAAAACTAGTTTCCTTGATTTACCAAAAACAATGCATTAATCTTATTAATCTTATTTTATGAAGTGCTTTTTAGTTAAAATTTCAAATATAGGCTTAGTTTCTTAAATTAGAAAGCATTTTCCGTTTTTTTCGCTGTGGCTTCTGAGGCTTTAGCTGAATAATAGTATAAAATAAATATTAAAATCAATAAAATTACCTTTTAAGATATACTTGGTTTATTACTTAATTACAACTGTTAAGTCAAAGAAAATAGTTAGGGTATTAAATCCGTGAATCATTAGATAATTTATTTGAATAGGCTGATTAATTCGCATTAATTTGCAGGCTATTAAGAGCGTCCGATACATTTATAGTCAAATGTCTGGTAATAATGAATTTTTTAAATCAGAATTATATCTTGTTTAATGTTTGAATGATTCTTCTCTAGTTAGCTTAATGAATACTTTCTATTTTATCATCAATTGCCACAGAACTAACCAAACGTATTAAATGTAATAAACATTTTACCCCGCGAGTACTATTTAAAAATTAAACTTTACGGTTATTAAACATTACTACTTCCTATACTAAAATTGTTTTTATAAATTTCTATGCCTCAGTTTCAGAAAATGTTTAACTGGATATCTAAAATCAGACTTCAAGTAAAAATGCGCAAACCGTTATTAACAATACTGTGTTTGAAATTTTTTGTCATGTCTCTGTAATTAAATGCAATTTCAAATAGCGATGACTCTTATGAGCCATGTTCGTTTACGCTATATTCACAGTTTTAAAAGATGATTAATGGAAATTAATACAGCAGCTTTTGAGATATGACATTCATCTTCTTTAGTATAACCCAAATAAAATAACCCGCACCTCTAAAAATAGGAATAAAGCTCCTCTTTTCTCAAATATAAGATGCCGTCATGCACTTCGAATATGCAGTAAAAATTAAAAAGCCCTGAAGGCAAAGGAACGTCTCTTTGTTGACAGTTAAATTGGAATTCATCGGACCAGGACGAAAAATTTGAACTGATTTTCGAGCTCAAAGATGTGACAGACATTTCCACAAATCGCGTTTAATATTTAGGATATGAGTTACTTTCAGCTAAAAATAAAATTTAATCATTTGGGAACATATATAAGGGGGAAAAGGTTCCTAATCATGCATCAGGGAAATTCTCTGCAGGGGTGAATAGTGCTGAAATTTATTATTCTATTGCACCTGCGATCTTGTGTAATATGAAATTTTGAAATATTATAAAATAATTAGATATGCAGTTTTGAATATTATTTAGTAAACAGTATATAGAAATATAGACAATCTCTTAATTAAACATCATGCATAAATTTATAAATTCCATAGATGTCTTCGAAGTAATATAGTTTTAATATTGTATGAAATTCATATGCTGTTTATAAACTGAATTCAGCAAAGTCGAAATGAATATTTTTATGCTTCCACCTTCCGTTAGAACAAGATGCACATCAGGATGAAACTGCGGAGGGAATGCAGAGGACGTTTACAGAGAATGGCTGAGGATGGCTGAAGATTACTGCAAACGGGGGATGAAATTAAATTGTTACAATTGAAATTCATTTTAAATTTCGGTCTGAAGATGTTTTCTATATTAATGCAACGAAAATAAAATGAAAGGGGTCTTGCTCCTGTGAAACACAGTATGAAAGAATGAATGTGAGGAATATTGGATGGAAGATGAGAGCCTTTACAGAATATTGCACAATACCATACAGGCCTGGAATTAGTAGTCTTACGCTCTGCGGTTTCATTCAAAATTTTTTTTGCAGCGTGTTTTAAAACTCTTTAACATATTTTCAACCATTCCATTGAAAACATTATTGTTTGTCACGTTATGAATACTTTATTTGGGACTAGTTCAAATATTTGATGACAACTCTCAGAAGCGGTAGCTGTTGCAGGAACATTGGAACTATATACTTCATGTGCTCCTCTAAAAGCTGACATCAAAGTTTGAAGCTCTTCAGACAAGGAGTCATAACTGACATGATGACATGTAATTTTCCCATCATGTGTTTGGGATACCGGGTGCCTATGCATCCATAATTTGTAACTTCTGGTAGTTCGTCTTGTGCGTACGGGAGAAGAAGTTCAGTGGCTTTCATTGGATGGCACGTGTCATCTCTTTTGTCACAGAAATGAATTATTCTTCCCATCTTGCTTCAAATTAGACCTGCTGTACCATTTGTTAAAATTTAATAGGATACAAGTTTTAAATACTTTCCACTTCTTATTCGTTGGCGCATTTTCATCGTTTTGGCGTTCAAAGACTCGACAAATACAAAATTCCTAAAATTCCTAAAAGTCTAAACGAGTCCTTTCTCATTTCAGCTTTTCAGACACTTAGCATTTTTCATCATTGTATTCATATAGATTCTGATGCGACTATTTTCAAGTTTAAATGTAACAATTTGTTACAAATATTCGATAATTTTGATTTGGGTATTTTTATTTAGTAAAAGGTATTCAGTTGTTGTTGTTGTTTTGTCCATTAAGTTCATGGAAGAATGGTTGCCATAGCTTCAAGGAGGTTAGACTTTTATTTCCACTCGAATTTTGAGAGAGAGCATCCCGAGGGGTGGTCCAAGGGTCTTCCTTCTCTCTCTCCTAACAACAACTCATGCGAGAGGACTTTCGGCTCGCCGTATATTTAGAGTGCCCCCATGCCGCAAAGACACGATACATTTACAAACATCCATGCCTTCTCCGGGATTCGAACCCGGGCACTTCGGTACTGCAGTAGGCTTCCCTAACCACTATACTGTCTGTGCGATTAAGTATTTAGTATTTGAAAGATATTTATCTAGTAAACTATGTATGTAAAATAAAATCAAAAGAATCTCTTCAGTTCAAAGAAATTTTTGTCAGAATATACTGTATAAATTTAGTATACTCTTAATTAAATTTAAAATAAAGAATACAATTATTTCGAATATATTTATTTTAATTAATATTTCGATGATTTATAATATTTCGATTGGAATATGTTTATTTTAATTAATTAAGAATAAAATTATTTCATTCTTAATTGAGATGGTTTTAAATATGGGAAAAAATCTTGAATAATTCTAAATTTTGTTACAGACCGCATAGAGCAACATGTGATGAAAAGGTAACGCAAAACAATGACATAGAAAACAGGATTTTAAGTTATGACAAAATTGTTTGTTATAGAAATTAACGTGATATTTCTGAAAATATGCTGATCTAAAACTGGGATTCTTAAAATGATCACGTGCAGTACGTGAATGTTCAGAAACATTAATTAAAGCAAATCGTTCTTCTAATATACAGGGATTATGATTCAATCGCTCACCACAGAACTCTTCGCACAAGCTTATTACCTCACCTGAGAACTTCTTTGCGTGTTCTATCTGATTGGGATCTGGAAATCTTGCTAGCCATAGCATTTTTTTATTTTTCTCCAGGTGTTTCCCTTCTATATGAGCAGTACAAGGCTCTTCATTATCGATAAGATTTAAGCATTTGTTCTGATTTATTTTAAACCTTCGTTATAAAAAGAAAATTTACAAAAAGAAAAGTTCAGTCGTAATTTATGCATTTCAGACTCAAGTACATATTACCTTACATTTCTCGTTTAAGATAATATCTCGTTCTTTTATGTTCATAATTTTAAAGCTTACATGGGAGGAAGAAAAGAGAGTAATATTTTTGACAGTTATGCATTATTATTGTGTTTAAGTCAACACCAGCTATTAGTATATTTTGCGAATTTTCTAAACTCATCAAGCTGATGAATAATGTTATGCTTATGTTAATGTTTTAAGTTTTATTTCACGTGATTCACTATTACGTTTTGTTTACTTTGTTTTTTAGACTTAGTTAGGAACTTGATGTTTGCTGTTGAAACTTCTAAGCGTTATTATTCATTTAACCTATATTTATATTTTTACTTCAATTTTTTTTCGAAACTGCTCTCCTTCAAAATTGAAGGCGGAATTGAGCGAAGCCGTATTGTCACCTGCATGGTACTCAGGGCTTTTACCAACAACAGACGCAATCTTTCTCTTCTTGCCACGATACATTCCGTGGGTTTGTTCTGATGTTACTGACAGACATTGTTTAGTATTTCTTTAAATCCACCACTGCATTTTCTCACATCTATTTCCAGGAGTGTGAAAGGCAAAATTGTTTAGCTTAGAGATATTTTAAAAATATTTAAGCAAATCATCTAGCATAGAATTGATTAAGCATTTGAAAAATATTTAATCAGATGCTTTACCATACAAGTATTTAAACAAGTACTGTGAACACGTTTTCTCCCTTAAAACTCTTCATCTTCGCTTTCCAGTATACCTGAAAAAATAGTGTGTGAAAGTGCAATATTTAAACAACTATTAACAAAAATTTTACATGAATAATCATTAGACACACAAGACCTCAATGACATCCTATTTCAAAATCTACGCCTAATGTTCTAGATTTTCTATGCCCTTTAACTTTCTAAGAATTGGCTGTAAAGCCTAACTTTTAAGCACCTCATTTGCAATATGCTAGCTCTTTAATTTTTAATGCATCCTACTAAGAACACATTTTGCTTTTACTATGTATTAGATTTGACATATTGTTGTGTGCCTACATGCTTGTAATAGACTGAATGCACAAGTCCAATGATAAGTTAATAAAATTTATGTATATCGAAAGAAATATTTCAGAACTCTGGAATTTTCCACCGAAATATTCGTGCAAGTGTTCACCTGCACGTCCTGGGCAATACAATCCATGGACAGAATGGCATACTCGCAACTAAAGCATCAATGCAATAATATACATTACAATACAATAAAAAATAACATACACAATAATTACCATAAATAACTGAAACAAATCAAATATTAAATCAATAAATGAATGCAAAGATTTACAAATTTAGAAACAAATGGAGCCATGGTCTTATACTATTTACATTATAGACAATATATAATATGGCTCTAGTAAGGAGCAATATTGTCGTAATAAACGACTTTAGGCTTAGAATTTGATGATTTACGGATCCGAACTACTATGTCATTCAGTCTGTTTAGGACTTTGTAAAGACTATCCCAAGGCGACTGTAGCTTAGGAGACAGTCCTTTTCGCCGAATCATATTCCACAACCACACCTTATCTCCTGTGTTGAATCGATGCCTTATAGTTCTCGTGTCATATCAGGTCTTCATTTTCTCCGCCGCCAAATTGACTCGCTCTCCGGCAAAACTGTGCTCCACTTCAAACCGTGCCTGCAGATCTTGGATCTATTACTCAGGCGATGAAGGCGCATCAGGAGAGCGAGCAAACAAGAAATCACAAGACAGACGAAGGTGACTACCGATAAGCATATGGGATGAGGAATAGACGTTAGTCTCTACTACAGCACTGCGATAAGCCAGTAAAACAGAGGTAACTTCTTTTTCCACTCCTGTTGGTTTCTGAAAACCACCAACCAGAGATTATTAAGGGGGTTCGATTAACATTCTCTACCATGCCATCTGACTGGAGATGTAAAGGTGTCGTTTGGGTTTGTCTGTGCCAAATAGCTTGCAGAGTTCTTTAATTACGTCCAATGTAAAATGTCTTCCTTGATCGGAATGTAACCGAAGAGGCATTCAGAATCTGGAACTCCAATCTGTATCATGACTATTAGGAGATAGTATTTTATGCTTATTTATATCCTAACATAAAAATAAAGTATAGAACAAGTAAAAATACAGAAACGTAATGAATACAGAAATTTATGAATACAGAAACGTAAGTGATGTCATTACGTAACGATTGAAAGTAAGAACTGTAGTTTCTAGCCTTTATGATTGGTTGAGTAGATACGATGTGAAGGGGCTGAACGTTCTCTTTCTTTGCCTCTAAGTTATGATTGTGATCTTTAGAAAGAGTATCAGAATGAGGCCAATATTCTGGAGATTTGACTAACCATGGAGGGCCGTTCCACTAAATTTCCAGGCTATTTAGTGTTGCTGGTTAAACTACTCGAGAAAGTTTGTCAGCTGGATTGTCTTTGCCAGGGCAATGTATCTATTGTGAAGGATTAGTATAGGAAATAATTTCTGTTACTCTGTTGCTAACAGAAGTTTTCCAATTGTTGAGGTCACTGCGTATCCACCTTAAGACAACTTAAGAATCACTCCACAATATTGCATTTGACGAACAGATGTTTGTTTCAACACAGAAATTTTGCAACAATCGTGCTCCCATCAGGGCTTCCAAGAGCTCCAAACGCGGTAAGGTAGCTTTCTTTATAGGAGCTAGTTTGTTGCGACTACACACTAAATTCACATTCGACTGGTCACTTTTAAATGTAACAATGTACAGAACTGAACCATAGGCACGTTCAGATACGTCACAAAACACATGAATAGCAAAAGGAACATGAGATGAAATGCCTATGCATCGAGGAATTTGAAGGAGCAAATGTCATCAATTTCTTTTACAGCTGCATAACATAAAGTTGATAAATTAGCAGGTAGTAATTCATCCCACTTGATTTCAAGAATCTGTGTATCTTGGAATAAAATTTTCCCAAGGATAGTAATCAGTGAAAAAAGTCCTAAGGGATCATAAAAACTACCAATGCAGCGGAGTAAACATCTCTTTGTAAGTGGTGTCTGTAGAAACACAGAAGGAAATCTTGAATACATGCTTCAAAGTATCAGAATTTGTATTCCAGCCAATACCTAAGGCAGATGTTTCCGTTTTGTGAGATTTTTCATGTGTTTGTAGTACATCTTTGAGTTTCAAAGAGTTTGTAGTCCATTTTTTCATACGCAATTTCATTATAGCCATTAAATTCCTGATCTCGTGATATAGCATTATAATGCGTGATTCAGTTTCCATACTAGCAAGAACGTCATCCATATAGAGATGTTTGTCTATCATTGGTGCAGCAATTGGAAATTCTGCAATATGTTTTGCAGCCAATTCTCGTGTGGCAGCAGAGTAAAAACGGGATGCAAGTAAGGCCAAATGGTAAACGAGTAAATCTGTAAACAGTTTTTTCATCTGTAAAAGTAGAAGGTTGAGATGAATCATATTTTAATTTGTACCACAAAAATTTTATGATATCCCTATCTTCTTTATGCAGTGACAACTGTAAGAAAGCTTGCTTACCATCACATGTAACAGCGAATTCATGCAATCGAAATCTTAGTAGAGAACCAATAGTTTCAGGAAGAAGATTCGGGTAGCTTCCAAGGTATGGTTCAGTGAAATCATTCCTGGAGCATGCTAGGAAGCGTCAGACACAATTCTCCACTTGGTTTCAGATTTCGTTTTCTTTCTTACATCATGATGAGGAAGGTAATATACTGGCTTCTCATTGGATTCATCTATGGAAGAAACTTTAACATGCTTTTGTTCAGTGAATTCAGCATACATTTGTCATATTGTGTCTTTAACACATCACTAGATGCACGTCGTTTTGGAAGAGAATAAAATCTGTTTTCCGCTATAATTTTGTTTGCAGGCGAAGGTGTGACCAATGATTTTCTAGGCAGAAACACGATTCTTTGATTGTCTTCAGTGTTGTAAGTTTTGTGAAATTCTGATAAATTTTCTTCATCGCAAGTAGTCATTCTTCGTTTCTGCGCATCTTGTCTCCCTATGGAGTCTAATTCCCAGAAGCGACGTGCCTGATCATTTAAACAATCAGTTCTAACTTGCACACAAACTTGATAGACAGGAGTCTTCTCAGCGATTGTAGTATTTGTTCTTGTTTCACTAAGAACCCATCCAAACACTGACGGTACCATAACAAAAGATTCTGAAAGCTTGATTGGAGCTTCTGCGGAAACAATTTGCCTATAATGATCGCTACCAATAAGTATTTCTGTGGGCTGAGAAGTGTCATCCGGTGGATCAGCAATTCTCAATATTTTCTTTTGAGCAAAGTAAACTATTTCTGGTGGAGCAGTAGAATGTGTAGTATGAAAATTGGAGCTTTCAAATGCGGATATTGAAAATGCTTGGTTGCTCCACAAACTTGAAAGTGACAGTTGAACACATCTACGTTGTTCTTGTGAAGTAAAAGATTCAAATGCTTGAACTGAAAGTGAGGCAGAACTGACAACTTTAAGCTTAAGGAGGTTTGTGTGAACAAAACTTGCTTAGCTACCACCATCTAAAATGCAGCGTGTTAATTTAGTAATGCCTGTGGGACCAGTAACATACACACGAGCAGTTTGCAAATATGTGAAAATTGTTTTAGGAAAGATTATGTGATTTACAGCACTGTTAGTTATCCTCAGTTGATTGTTTTCAAGGGTAGAACAAATAGAAACATGACGCCTTTTCTGGCATTTAGTGCATCGTGCAGTATTTTTTCTTGGGCAGTTTGAAACCCTATGACCACGGTTAGTACACAGAAAGCAGCGATTTGAAGTTTAAATTTCTTAACGCGAGTACCATAGTCTGTAACAGTTTCACAATATTGAGGACAATGTCCTATAGTATCACAAAATGAACAAAATGGCGAAGTTTTTTTACGTTTGTTTAATATTTTGGAATTGATATTAAAATTTTCTACAGTGCACTTTACGGTGTGATCAGAAAAAGACGTACCTTTAACTCTTCGGGCTGCAACTACACTTTCCATTTCTTCTGCCAAGAATTGCATCAATCTAATAATATTACTTTCGTTTAGTTTTTCACGCTTGGCGTAGATAATCCAGCGGCAACAAATATCATTGGGAACGCACGAATAATTTTTCGCACTAGGATTCTACCGTATGCTTCAATATTTTCACCCAGAGCAGCTAAAGCTTGAATTCTTCTGTTACATTCTATGTAAAGATCATTTAGATGCGTAGGAGATGGGTCTTGAATAACATTTAAATGTTCTAAGTAATCTAAGTGTGATTGGATAATTCGATCTTTATTTCCGTATCTTTCTTCCAACAATTTTTTTGTTGTTTCATAGGTTTCTCCTATTACACTAATTCCATCAACAAGGCGTTTAGCTTCACCATCTAGATAACCTCTGAGGAAAACATGTTTATCAATAACAGAAAGATATGGATTGGCATCTATAGAAGATTTAAACTGTTCCCAAAAACATTGCCACTGTTCAATTTCTCCTGTAAATGATTGTAGTTTAGTTACTGGCAATTTAACTGTATATGATTGAGTCACAGGCGCTGTAGTAAAAGGGTCGCAAAATGTCATCGCCAAATCATTGGTATCCATATTCGAAGCAGTAACATTATTTGCGTACACAAAACAAACCTGTTCTTACAGAAGTAAAGGAAATTTTATCTTTTATTTTTTTCAAAATCAAGTATATGTGTCTTCACGAAATGGCTCCAAGTGTGTTAAGTCACAGTTCTGTTGATTTTAATACGTGTCCGAGATTAATAGCTATCATTAACTGGCCTTTTTCGGTCCATGGTTTTCGTCGAATTTCTCTGATGTTCGATGTCTTCCTCTGATATTGGTATTCGACTGTTGTCTACAAGGGACTATATTAAAATGTTTTATGTCAAGACTCTTAACATTTCCTCAAAAAATTGACTTATGAATTCCCTGCCATTGTTTGTGATTATTCAAATTGGAACTCCATACTTCAATATCAATTTATTTAAAATGAATGATCAACAATTTTCACGGACATCCTTCTGAGGGTAATTATTTCTACGTACTTCGAATAATGATCAGCAATGACGAAAAAATCCAGTTCTATTTTTTTTTCACTACGTGGGTGAAAAGCTAATAGATCAATTCCTAAGATTCCTAAGATTAAGACACATTCCTAAGATTAAGGATTGTGTCTTATTCCTTACTCGGAAGGCTATTTAGGTACTTGGGAGACCCATAATTAATGTCATTAACTACTTGACGAGCGTTACAAGGCTTGAAATATCCCATTGCAAATATTTGTAGCGGGTGAAAAAAACAGCTTCTCTTATTTTTTGCGCTAATTTTCTGATTCCGAAAGTTCCTGATAAAGGTTAATCATGAAATTAATGTACAATATTTAATTTTAAACTCGTTGGTATAACTGTCATAATTTATTATTATTATTTATTCCTTTCGTATAGAACAGAAGGTCATCAATGATTTCATAACTTGTGGCATTGTTCCTAATCCCCATTATGTCATGGTGTTCAAAATGATCTGGATCTTTCAAATAACAGTAGATAATTTTAAATGTTGGATTTACTCTCAGTACTTAAATAACTGTTTCTCGTGATTCTAAAATTTTTGAAGTTAGCGTGGCACATTTTAATTATTCCCCTTCATCATCTAGTTTGATCCTAGATAGGGCATCTGCTTCATTTTCTTTCCCAAGAGTATGTTTAGTTATTAAATTGCATTCTAGTAATTTAAGACTCCATGTTATTAATGAGTGACAAATTCGCCCCCGAATACAGATGTACTATAGCCGAATTGTTCGCATTGTTCATAGCGGCTCCTTCCTAAAGTAAACTCAAAATTTTTTAATGGCCATCAGGACTGCTAATGTATCTCTGTAGTAGTATATCTTTGCATCGGAAGTGTTTCCTAAAATATGCTACCGGCTGTCCTTCTTGCATAATCATGGCTCTTATAGGGAAATCAGATGCATCTGCGGCGATTTCTAATTTTCTGTTCGCTTCAAGAATTTCAAGACGGGCGCTTCCACTGATGCCGATTTACTGTGTACAGGCCTTAAGACTATGTCTATTGCCCTTTGAAATGTAGTTTGAGGTACGTTTGGACCAAACGGTCTTCTAAGGATGGCATACAAACTACATAATAAATGTACTTTGAAGCATGGTTTCCAGTTTCACGCCTATTAGAAAATACCCAGACGTAAGGTCTTGCTTGGTCATATATTTTGTAGATTTAATTTTCCGTATTGTTTGACGAGATATTTTCCGACTGCCAAAAAGCATCCCACCGTCAGATTTGCCATCTAGTATTTCATTTACATGCTTTTTTCAGGAAACAGGCGGGGAAAATTTTCGCTAATTCTTTCTTTGTATTCGTTCCTACGCGTGGGTACAGACGCAGACATCTTTCAAATTTCACAGCTAACTTGAAAAGCAGTTTTAGGAAGCAAAGTTTCATTGCTCTAAGAAATTTCGGATATGCGACAACAACCCAGGTAATGTTAACGCAGTATCTTCTGCAACGGGATTTTTTCTTTATAACAATTTCACCTCCTGTGCTTTTTCTTAGAATAAAATTAGACATCTCATCCACAATATTCTGAAATTTACCGTACAGTTCTGTTTGCAACTCGGTCCTATCTTTAACTACCTGAAATACTTTCAAATGTCCATTTCTAATGTATCGAACTTAAGAATTGCATTCCCTAGTTCGTCTATTAATTATTTTGTAATAATACTTTTATAAAAATGGAACGCTTAGTCTTGCAGCGCAGCAGTTCTGATAGACACCTTTTGCAATGCTCCAACCAAGTATTATAAAAAGTACAGTTCTATGTTTTTAAAAAACGTCCGGAACTTGTCGAGGCACGCATAGTATGTACAGTAGATCTGAAGCCTTCTATATGACTTGCTTGTGGTGTAGGAACTTGGAGTTTTTGGTGGTGGGGGCAATCTATATGTTGCGTTGTCTTGTGACATGATTCATGATAAAGTTGAGCACCAAATGTGATGTTCTGCTACATCTACATACTTGTGTCAATGACCTGCAACGATAAGTAGACTGGAAGCTGCTTATCGATTTATTCCAAAACAAATAACCAATCTTGAGTAAGTTAAAATAACCTTTTTTTTATAGATGAACCTCTGATACTTGCGGGTATTTAAATTAACATAAAATAAAATTAAATTCAAAATGTAGTTAAGATATATGAGAGTACACACACCTTACATGACTTCAGCTGGCTAAGATAATCAGCGGCGCGTATTTTAAACGTCGGCTGGCAAGTTGTTAAAATCAGAAATAAACCTAAGAGCTGGCGATAGTAACAGCAAGCGAGGCTGCCAAAAGCTCTCACAAACATTTGGGGCAATCGCGGGCCTTTAGTAATTTATAGTTTGTAAATTAGCGACACTTTCGTCGCTTTTAAGCGGAGGCATTCTTCTGCCGATGTACATGAACCGAATCAGAAGACTGTGAGAAAGGCGGCTTGGCTTCGGGGATGTAACTTGAGGCCATTAAATTTGAGCGGAATTCTCTACGATACGGTAAAAGAGCTCTTGTTCCTCTAAATTTAAGAATCCATACTCTAAAATTTGCGAGCGTTCAATGGCTCCATGGACGCCGTTCATCCTGTCCCAGCATCTGTATGCTAATGAGGAAGCCCGAAATGTTTCAATGTTTTGAGCCCTGCGTTTGATGTGATTGATCGTTGCGTTGGTGGGCAGTTCAGCTTTGTTCGTTGGCCATAGCTGGTTGGGTCTGTTTAACACCTGTGAAGCAAGGTGTGTGTTTGGCACGAGGGACGTAATTCGTCAGTTTTTCTCCAGATGGGCGGATGGTGGAAGTGCGTGTGCCAGTCACGTCCGAAAGGGCACCATTGTGACGACTGCAGAGCCGTAGTGGTTTAAAGCTTGCAGTTGTGCGACACTTTAGGTGTTTTAGGAGGCTTGCTTGTGGCGACGTTCATGGGTCGAAATAGTAAAGTTTTGCGAGAGGCAGCTTGGCTTCCGGGGTAGAACTGGAGGTCATGACATTAGAGCGAAATTCTGTACGGATAGGGCAAAAGAGATCTTGCGCGCTAGATTCTAGAATTCCGACTCTTTCAAATTTACTAGCACTGAATGGCCCGTCCATTTCCACCCTCAGCCTAAGCAGTGAGTAAAAAAATTTAAGTCTGGTGAGGATTACGGGAAGGAGAAGTGATGGCTAACTCATTAATTAACATAAAACCTTACAACATATGTGTTCGATGATTTAGCTCCAATTTCCTCACGCAACTCAGAAATGTGGCTCTCAGAACTCAACAAATTTCTCTCTTTATGTTTGATGTGATTGTCTTTAATAACACAGGAATCGTAGAGAAACATGATTTTTTAATGTTTTTTAATCTTTTGTAATAAGTGATTCGAAGATCTATTTCCAAGTAAAATATGACAATCGAAAAAGTCATTTTACCTAAGTATCTAGATTCAATCATGATCTTTCTTTCAGCATGCATATGATTTCTTTTTCGGTTATAGTTACCATTTAGATTATAATATCTTTCATAGTTTAAAATGTGCAGATCAGTATTGGATATTGGTATCGATATCTCAATATAATGCGTTACAAATGAGTTAATACTGCAACCGAGGAACATTAACATATCTAACATAAATCAGAAAAGAATTACTGCCAGTGCATGAAGGGTAATCAACACTTCTTATAATATTTATTATAAACTCTTCTGCTATGCGTCAGATTATCAAAATCAATATTATAAAAGTCGTTATACTATACCTCTGGAAAAAATAATAAGATAATTATGTCTCGTTTACTATTTCTATAAGCCAAGCAGAAAACGTCAAGTTAAATTTTTTTTAAGACTTGTAATTGAATTATGCTAAAAACTATCGAAATATATACATATATATGAAATAAAAAGCAAGGAAAAGCGGAGCACTGTTGACGCGTAATACCCAGAGAAGATAGATCGTCGATCCATATTGAAGAGGAAGAATTCTGATTGCGTAGTATGCTATTTATGTTAATTTGGTAATATCTAACGAACTTGGCAGTCGAGGCAGTTTTAATTCCATTTTTATTTTCCAGTTGGCGTTTGTGACCATAATTCACTAAGCACTCTAGTCGAGCCTATTCAAGAACATTTACATTTTTAATATTATAGCGGTAGGAAGCAAGCCAGAAAACTACATCCTAGCAGGGTTGACAACGAAGCTGAAGTGTGTAGTTATGCAATATGGAAGCACAGGAAGAGAAAAGTTTTGGTTCCTAATTATTTTTTAAAACAGAGAGGAAGAATTAAAAGGTTACCATTAGTTTATATTATAATTTTGATTCACATATTTTTTATCGTACATATATAGAGAGAGATAGATAAATGTATAAATCAGGTAGAATACATCTCAAACTACATAGAAACTCGGAGATTTGAAAACATTGTGACTTTATTAAATTTACTGTAGGCTAGAACCATCGAGCTTCAACTACAGAAATACAGCTTACCCTCACGGGTGAATAGAATTGGAACGAGGCTCTCGGGATTTCTTCCGTTAGATGGGAAGTGTCACAAAGGGGAAAGTTGAGACTTAGTTTTGTGACAGGCGAATTGGCATAATAACATCAATAGAAGGCATTTCCGATTGGTAAATACATTTATCTCTTATGCTGTCAAACTAAACAGCCAGAGAGTTTACATTAGCTTGTATATCTTCCTGTCGTTCTTAAACCGCTCCTTGTGTAGGGTAATAAACGTAGTATTCAGTACGGAGCTGGGTAAGAAAAGTAAGAATATTACAAATTTAACTGTATTTGTAAAATGTTTATGCTCAGATAAATTTGCTTTTTTTAATGCGCTTTATCTCTTTTTAATTAAAAATTCATCTTCTTGTAAACTTAGTGAACTGGTATTTAACACTATGAAACATTGTTCAGAAATACATATATTTGCTTTCTGAGATACTGCTACAATAAAACTATGTTGAAAACTGTTTTTCAAGCTTTTTACTGAGCATTATCAGCATATACTCGCTATTTTTTAGTTTCACTAAATCATTGCACGTATATCTCAGTAAAAACATTCCAACAAAAAGAAAGGCAAGTAATATTTTTCTGAGATTTCAGCATCCTTAATTTATTTTTATAACAAAAGCTTGCAGAGACATTAGGTATATTTTGGAAGCAGGCAAAATGAAAAATTAGGAAACGCCTTCGCCGGGAATCGAATCACGGACCTCTGAAATACCGGCCCAGCGTGCAGAACAACTACACCACGAAGGCACGCCAGGAAGGCGGGAAAAATACCTTATAAGTTTATTAATGTTTTGTGCGCGTAATACTTAACTAGTTTTAGGAATACCATAATAGTTAGTGAACTGATTTTTGTAACTAATAAAAAGTAGCTATAATATTTATTAATATACGTTTAAAATTTATCCCATATTCAGTTCGGAATAACCAAATAACACAAGTTAGGCAAAAACCAAATAACACAAGTATACGGTGGTAAGCTGCAAACATTTTTTGCCAATTTTTCTAGCGGTTTGCTACAGTGCTTCTGTTATTTGGGTTTTGCATATATTTATTCCGAATTAAAGAAGAAAAGATGGAAGATATTAGGTATATTATATTATATTTTTACCACCACCACTTGTTGCTGCTTTCAGCGCGCAAGTGTATTAGGTTTCGAACAGCTTTTTACTTTATAGTTATTCATTATATAACAATTAATTATACTGTTTGCTCCTAAAGCATTCGTTAAATGCATTCGTGAAAATGGCAGAATGTAATAACCATTTCAGAATGGAAGGATTCAGGAATAATTCCACTTACAGCATATTATGAAAAAGTAGTCGAGGGTCTCTGAAACGAATAAGAATTCCAATTACGAGAGTTTTACTTAAATTACTTTTTTCATGCTAACAATACGATACATAACATTCAAAAGTTATTCTCTCCAAATTATATATGTTTGATAAGCGATCTATCTGTAATTTGGTAATAAATTTTATTGCATCACCTTTATTCTGAACATAGTTATCATATACTGTTAACTTTTAAATGGAAATATATGAGAACTTGTCTTAATATGACTAAGTTATGCTTAAATTAATGATACTTAAGATATACTTACCTTAAATTTCCACAAGCTAGATTTTTGCTCGAAAGTTTCACCAGGTACAGTTGCTTATTTATCTAGTTAAAAATAAAGCAACTATGAATAGTATATGAAACCAATAATTTTTATTAAAGAAGGTAACAACGTACAATGATAAACCAAATCTTAGTAATTCTAGACCCGAACTGCCTTTGATATCGTAGTACATTAGGTAAGATTTTTTCGATAAGTGAAATTTCATGCTACGTAATATGCTGGTTACTGTCAGATATGGCGAAAGTACTTCGTACTTCCATCAGTAGATATGTAGCACTTAAAATCAGCATCTTCCTTGACCAACGTCTAATGTTAAATTCTCTTTAATAAGGCATATTGTCACATAGTGGTATGTCATGTCTCCTAGCAAATGTGACTAGGTACAAAAATAAACTGTCAAACAATAGTTCAAAATATGTGTTGGTAAATTTATGAAAATCGTGGGATTTCGGAAGTTGCATATGATATGAATGGATAATAAATATAGAGTTAATAATTACTGTTACGAATTTTGTACATATTTAGATGATTTTAGTGCAATTATATGTGAAATGGTATTTTTCTGTGTAATGTAACGAAAAAGAAAAAATATTAAGAGGCAAGTTATGCCGGAAAATTAAGAATACAGGGACAAGTCTGTTTAATATTGAGTAAATAAGTGTCTCGGTTATTTGCCGTAAAATCGCCTAAAGTCGTTGACGACATTTTGTTCGTGTCCCTGTATCACCGTAATAGGTATTGTACTTGAAAAAATTTAATTAAAAATGTATCACTATATTAGCTGTAACCGTAAGTCGACCCTCATATTGCCTTCCAGTAATTTTGAGAAGCACGAAGTACTGGAAATATCTCAGTGGCCCGGTGAAAAAAATATAAGGCCGGAGAGAGCACTTGCCATCAGTTGTTGCTGTTAGCTGTTAGCTCGGCATGAGTTTGGAATACTGAGATATCTCCGGGGAGCTTTCTCTTTAGCCGTGCTTTGCATTGTGCTGTGTTTAACGTTCACAGTAATTTGAAATGTAACTACTGATTGTGATACTGTGAAGGGTAGCACGACAATCTTTGTGGAAAGTTCCAGAACTTTGAAGTGTTTCTTTCCAAAAAATAAATGTTATTAACTTATCATCGGACCTGTGTGCATTGAATGTATTTAGAAACCGCACGCACGCAACAATGCTTCAACAATTATTTAACAAAAAATTGTTTAAAGCTGTTCAAGCATAATGCCTCCTTTTTCTACAGTTATAATTAAAAAATACATATTTTTGTTTTAATTTCATGAAACTTTAAGGTCCCTGAGAATATGATGAAAGGTAGTTAGAACTCAACGTTTGGAAGGTAATAAATAGTTCATTAGTGGATAAACTTAAAACAGCTTCTCTTGCTTACCTTGTACACGCTCCGTAATGACTTGTTTTTGAAGATTTATTTCATCGACCATGTTCCTCTCTATTATTTAAACGCAGAATTAGCGCAGAATTTTGTTTTATTTTCGAACCTATAATGCGAGTATATTGTAAGATTCCAACCTTTAAGTTACAACTAAAAATGAGGAACCTTAAGAACTGGTAAGCGAATAATCGCTTAGTTCAGTAGACAGACAGCAGAACTCAAGAAGGAATAAATACCCTTTATTACTAAATTTCTAGAATTTAGTAATTCAAGAAGGGTTAAATACCTTTTATTACTAAATTTATTCAAAATAAATATAACAGTCGACTCCTTCTTGGAGTTAATAATAATAACTAAAAAGATATAGTCGAAGCTATCAAGATTCTGCTAGAGTTGACCGCTTAACGCTAACTAACAACGAAGCTATCAAGACAAGTACAGTCGAACGTAAAAATAGCTTAGAGAGAGTAGCCTAAAAGGCGAACATGCGCTGCTCAGAATCTCTGGCTCTCTAACGAAGTCAGTAGAACTTCAACTTTAAATCCTTGTTCTTCCTTCACTTGCATTTAACTGCGATTCTAAAAACACGTTCTGGCCGGGAATTGTAAGCTGAAATTAAGAGGCGACAGGAAAGTGGCTTAATCTAAACATTAAGTGTTAAAAACTTAGGATAAACCTTACAGTATCACAAGAATATTTTCTTTGGTGTGATTATTACACTCAAAATCGCACCAATTTCACTTGAAAGAAACGCGAAAAGAATTAAAATTTCTTACAATCTAATGTCATTAGATATCAGAATGCAGTTACACGCTGTAGCATCAGGTGAAGGATGGCTATTTCTATCGTCTAAAAGAACTCATCAACCTGAGTTTGTCAGATATGCGTGAAAGGCCGATTACCTTCTAATACTGAACATTCCGAAAAGCGGTAAAATGTCATTCATTAAAATATTCTTATTGTTATGTGAAAAAAAAATTGTGAACTATTGCTGCCAAAAGTATTAGAATCCTATACTAATCCTATCACCACTTACACTAGTTCACTTTTTAGCTGCAAGCATTTCAGTGTATTACTTCCTTTTTTGTCTAAGCAATTGCATTTAGCTCTGTAAGGACTGAATCTTTAAAATGACAAGGGACATAACAGTGTCAAATTTCAGTTAAACTGCTTGGCGTTTTTAAAAAAAGGTAACAATATGAATAACATTTTTCTTATCGATAACTTTATAAGGTATTTCTCCCGCCATCTTCATTCTGCCTTCATGGTGCAGTGGTCATCTCGCTCGACACGTATTTGAGAGGTCCGTGTCCCGCGAAGGTGTTTCTCATTTTTTATCTCTCCTGCTTCGAAATAACCTAATGTCTCTACAATGGCGCCCGAACTAAAAATGGTGGTGTATGATGATTCTACTCCCTCCAGGATTTGGCAACTGGGTCCCCTAATCCCCAGTCCCACTTTAAAAGGGAAGAATATAAGTTATTTCTCCCGTCTTCTTAACATGCCTTCGTGGTTAGCACCCTCGATGCGTATTCGGGAGGTCCGTGATTCGAGCCCCGGCGAAGGCGATGCTCATTTTTCATCTCTCCGGCTTCGAAATAACCTAATGTCTCTACAACTTTATAAAAGATACAAGGATAAGTAACCAATTATTCTTTAATTGAGTTCAACAAACATTTGTCTTTTAGTAAAGCAAAAATATGTTTTATCGTGATGTGAACAGAAATGATTTGAGAAGGATAATTAAACCACCTTGATACAGTAAATCAATTTCAACACGTTTGGCTTCAGTATGAGCTATATTAAAATTAATTCTCTTGAAATATAAATTCAGACTTTTAAGTATAATTTCCTCAAGAGTGTAAGTCTTTCAGTTTTACTGGCATCGTATAAAATGACAATGTTTACGAAGACGACGGGCCATAAAACATTTTTAAGTAATGTAATAATAATAGATAATATTTTTCTCAACTTCTCTCCCTACAGTGTTCAGCATAGTAATATTTGTGATTGGAATTGAATGTATTACCATTTTATAGTTTAATAGCATAATAACAAAATGTCACCAACTTATGTCCGAATCGGGCTGACGTTTATAGTATGCATGCAATATTTAAAATAAAGAAACCTTTTCTCATTTCGGACGATGTATGTACGGACAGTGGTGCATTATTTGCATTTCCCAGCTTTCAGTGGTGTCTAGACTACCACTACCATCTGCTACCAAACTACGCAATATCGCGCAGAAAGCGTGTATAATACTTGGAATCGATATTGTAACTAGCGTCCTTGCTGCGCACGTAGTTGCTTGTTTATCGGTCAGCACGACTGCCGCTTAGGATGCGTATTTTTAGCAGCATTGCTTGATGCTTATGATTTGTTGTAGTTTAGGAATAATGCGTCTCTAGCAGGGTTAGTATAACAAATGCGAATACCTTCCGGGGGGTATTTATATCGTCCAAAAATAATGACAGGCTTTGTATGGATAAAAGTCAATTATCCGCGTCGGAATCAATTTTTCATCTACTTTCCTGTATTTTGTCTGTATAAAATATGTATTCCTAAGTAACAACATAAAAACGGCTCTATTTTCATTAAAAAACGAACATTTTTTTTTTACATTAAAAAAATAAATGCCGCATGCAGTACACTAATATCACTTATTTCTGAACACAGTATTAATTTGTTCAGATTCCAACTGTCTGTATCAGTTATTCAAATGTGTATGTTGTAGACATGCACATGGGGTTGTGTGTTAAATGTAAAAGAGAAAATATTACATCTTGTATAATTTAATACTTATAATGGCGATGCACCGTCAGTGTCTGGTTGGAAAAACAATAAAAACTAATGCTTTAAAAAAGAAGAGAAATGCTTATTGTTCCAATATCACTTAAAATTTTCTGAATTCTTCAGAATATTTCACGTTTCACTAGAGTGCCCGTGAAAGCTTATTAAACTTTCTATCATGTCTTAGTAAAATTAATTTTTATGCTAAACCAACCGAAAAAAGATATACACTCATTTATTTTCCTGGTGGATGATTTATTATACATGGTATATCAGTAGGTGACGGAGGAATGGAACATCTGGTGTTTAACAAAAGTAAACAGGTATATGTCCCACGCCTCCACTATCTTGAAACGGCAGCTCCTGAGACCCAAGAGGCCTGCCTCGGGAATGCATTTGCTTCTCTGTGAAGTCGCATGAACAAGCTGAGACCTGTATGATGTTGCATGAATGCCTTAGCTGCATGAATATATAAGAATGCATTGGTGATGCTTTTGGGCGCACTTTGCCATAATTCTTACATTCATTAAATACTACTACTAACAAAAATAATAATATATCAAATACTTGCAATACTACATTAAATATGATCCGTCAGTTTGATACATTAATACCTTGGATACATGATTCGTTACATGGATACACTAATTATGTACTTGAGAGCTTGATTACAGTACGACCCTTGAATACATTAAACCTGTTTACATTCATTATTTAAGGATTTGCGTTAAGGTGTATCAGTACAGGTGACAGGTGAGAGCGGATCCGGACACCCGGGTGGCTTACTAGAACTATTCCGGTATCGTCCAGAATCCGCAACTGTACAACGCGATAATTCTTTGGCGCCCCAGAAACCCGGCGTCAGGAGTTTAATAGGAACTTTTGTTGGTGCTGTATATTGAAATTTGGGCATTTTGAGGTGTACCAGTGCAACGGTGACCAACCTTTACGACAGATAGAGTACACCTAGACGATGAGAAACCACACAGCAATGTATGGTAGGGAACGCTTTCCTAGCGCGTTAATGACAACACACAAAAAAAGAAAGGACACGAACGGGGTGGGTAAACATAATTATTATTCGGAGTACAACAAAACAGAGAAAAAACAACAACTACTTTTAGATCTCTAAAGACTGTTGTTTCTTTAAAGACGACGATCATTATCAAAGAAGGTGTTCGAAATTACGACCTGGACCGTGATACAGGAACCGTGCGTCATGCATCTTTCATTCGTGACGCAGATATTCTATGCGCCAGAGTAGCGAGGCCTGCCTCGTGGTCCGGGGTCATAAGCACTACTATGTGATTTCCCCTCTTCTAGGTGTAATCTATCTCTCCTGAAAGTTTGTCAAGCTGTACTGATAAACCCTGTATATAAGTCCAGCGTATATGATTATTTAAAGAATTAATTGCGTATTGTTGCTTAATTTTGACACGCGTACTACTTTCACGCATATTGAGCTTAAGAATAAACTGCTAAATGCTAAAATAATTTATTTTAATTTAAATTCAAAAATTAAGAAAATGTGAAAAGTTCCCAAGAGGGACAAAACTTTAGAATAAATAATGAAAACCTGTTCACCATCTTACATTTATTACACTTTCCTATGATTCATACAGAAAATTTAAATATTTATAAACTCCTTTATTTATTATTATAACTTTCAACTACAAGACTTCACGACGTTTAGATTTTGATAAAGTTTATAACCCTGAAGAAAAATTACTAGACGGTAACTTCCGCGCAAGTTGTGAATATTCATCGGCGATCTGCTTCTTTTCTAAGGGACATTAATTTTCACCTAAGGGGACAAAAACTGTTCATATGCAAATGTGAACTGCGAAACAAAGCCGTTATTCTTATTGCAGATATTTAACTGATGGTAGTTAAATTTTGACAAGCATAAATAAAAGTTAATGATATTTGTAGCTTCAAATCTTTAAATAAGATTTGAATCCCACTGTAAATTAATTAGCGGTATCTATAGATTTTCTAGGTCGTTACTGACGCTTGTTTCCAGTAGTGAAAATAATGCAAAATGAGACTCCATATCATTAAAATCAAACATTTTTTAAAAACATTTTCTCATAATAATGTTAATAAATTTGCAGGCAATTTTTTCTCGGAACATTTAAATTAAAGAAGGACGCATGCGGCCTGTAGATTGCTCTACACTGAAATATGTTTCAGTATCACCGTGAAAGAGTTTTACACTGCAATTCTGCATAGGTTCAACTTGTATCATAATAATTCTACCCTTTTGCATTTGTATTTTAACTCTGTATTTATATTTTGTGTATAAATATATAAGGTGCCGTATACAGTAATTATGTCAAATATGCATAAATACGAAATAACGTTTTGTGATGCTTTGAGACTTTTGACTAACCCATAGCCTCCTACACAACAATATGTAGGATAAAATCCGCAGGGAATCCTAACAACATCCGGAGGGAATATTAACAACGTTGTAGGGTTTTCCTTATTTTGCATAACAAATTTATATTAAGTTTTCCTGTTCTAAACTTCTCAACTTCCCCTCACTTTCTCTCGCCGAGATGTAAATTTAAAGTTAAGTGAAGTGCTATTTAAACGTGTAATTATCTCAGTTTATTCAGAGCGTGTTTCGCTAGCCAAGTGCACGTTTCGTTGTTATCATGCTAGTAAGCCTCTTGACCTTATCAGTTTAGTATCACGTCGTTTAGATTTCTATGAATCCACCTCTCAGGCGTAAATCGAAGTGCATTCTTGCACTGTTTATTTTTATGATTTGACTTGTATTATAGTCTACGTTTAGTTACCACCGCAATTAAATGGTGTTTTTGTAACGCACGACGTCCGTGCCTTTCTGTTAAATTAGTTTGATTTTAATAAAGGGTTATTTTGCACCCTTCTTCTGTGCTGGTATTTAATTCACGTCTGTGCGAGAATTCGCCAGGTTCATTGTAGAATCTAATTTAGTTTATGTGGAAGAATAGAGAAAGGTTTTACAACCTTACTTACGAATGGCTCTGTCGTGCTTAAAAAGAAAATCTCGAAGTCATGTTAATTTGATATTTCATAAAGCACTTGAGAGCTCTTCATTTCAACGGAATGGCATATGATTTGCTATTAAAAATATGCCAATCATTTATGAGACTTCTTGGAAGTAACTGTCATCGTAGCAGGACATGATTTATCGTAGCTGCTCAAAATCATTTGAAAGCATAGAATGGGAACATTCAGGTTTCCACAAACTAGGAAGAAGAAAGTCATCTCGCTGCTAATAACTTTGTTTTAGCAGCAGAAAGGAATGATACCGGTCAATTTTTGTGAAAAGAGAACAACAATTAATGAAGCTGCGTAACAGAGTAAGGAATTATGTTGTCGTCAGGCACCAGTCATTTAAATTATTTATTAAGCATGTATTGTTTCCTTTTGACAAATTTTGTAGCTCATTTTTGCTCTTAGATTAAGGGATTTTGTAACATTCTATAAAGGAGATTCTGAATATCCGGATCTGGCGGTTTTTGCCGCCAGTTCCAAAAGTTTTGCATTTTTGTAATTGCCAAGCGCCATGTATCTACTCACAGTTTTAAAAGAATTTAAGATTACTAAAAAAGTGACACTTTACAACTTAAGACATCGAAAACCTTTTCTTAGGCAAATGCCTCAAGCTAAAGCGGTTAATTAAATGTAAAACTAAAGTGTCTGTCACAAAACACAATTGTGTAGCGTCTTATATGCAAATAAATTTTATTCTCTTAAGCAAAGATCTTCGTAAATTTACATTAAGGGGGCATTACGTGTACTGTTTAAATTGTAAATCTCTTCGCTGCAAGTAATTCACACAAATCATTTGAATCACCTTATGCACATCAGTTGAGTTTATATATACTGACATACTAATATATTTTCACATGAAAATTTTTGAAAATATATCTAATTGAGTTTAATCTTCTATTTCTCAGCTGTTAACATTGATTCATTTATACAGCCAATGGAACTAACAATCATTTTGAAAATTGTGTTCAGTTTTATTAGCATATATTCTTTATTATTATGTAATACGCTTTACGTAATTCTGTGCAAATTTGGTATTTAAGGCTCATTCTCTCTAATAGAAAGGAATTCAAGAGAAATTTGTATGGAAACAAAAGCATATAAAATCAAGAAATATGTGTAATCTCTACCCTGAGTTATATGCAAGAGTTCACTTTTCAAAGCATGTGGAGAAGGTATTTCGAGAAGCAGTTTATAATGTACATGATATGTACGGATTAAACAGAGTCATCAACAGAATCATATTTTCTTCTGTAGAACTTCTCTTCTAGTATAAAAAGACAGAAATCACATAGAGCAAGATAAGACATATATCTAAGTTTTGATATGGTTTTATTGGACATTTATGCGAAACAGCTGAAGGCAAGCATTAAGATACAGATAGGCATTATCTCAGTGTCCAATTATTATCCATTCAGATCGTTTTCCTCGATATGTGTTTTCGCAGATACTTCAGACCTGAAATATAACATGCAGAATTAGGAATGCAGTTGTTCTTTGGAGTAAAGACAGGTTAATAGGCCATCATTTTACAATTAAAAAAATCATAAAGATTATCTTTCCCACTATTTAGTTTATGTTTCCCACTGCCATATTTTTTCTGGAGGAAAAGAATCAGTGTAATTCCGTCGATTTGCTATGAACTTCGGTATCAAAATAATGGATATACATTTCATGGTAAGTTATTATTTTCTTTAGCAAAAAATAGTATAATTTTGTACCAGTATTTTTTATTTATGCCGTTGATGAACGTTGGTTAATACTTATTCTCGCCAGTCTATGGGGGACCAGTCTGAAGCAACAAAATGAAGAGACTTTCCGAAGTATTCAACCTACTGCAATATTCACATGACATTAATTTATCTTCTTTCAGGATTATCCTGTCAACATAAGTATTGGCAATACTTAGGTCAACCAGGCCTACAGGTAATCCGAGTTTCTGTTTGAAATCACAGTGTCATCTAAATACGTTTATTCTCTAGAACAGTGTTTCCCAACCTTTTTTCCCTCGCGAACCAAAAGATAGGTCCGAAAAAATTTGACGAACTCCCTATGTAGTCGTTAATGACAGGTAAAAAAAAAGCAATACAATTTCATGGAATATATATCTTTCATATTGCAGAATAATTGATTTTATTAATCGTGAAACATTTAAATAAAACAATAATAAGACTAAAATGATGGCTATAAAAGTTGAAAACAAGATAAATTTAACAAACTGGTTCTTATGTTTTACATTTGGAAAAACTCTTAATGGAACATTTGTGGCTGTTCGATAGAACAAAGCAATTGAAAGTTAGGCTCAATATCTGACAATTTCAGTCTTAGATAAGATTCTGCATTTAAATTGTTTCTGTATTTATCTTTCAGATAAGTACATGTTGAAATTCCTTTCTCGCATAGATATGTTGTGCAAAATTGTAATAGAACTTCAATGGCTTTTTTGATAGAATAGGATATTCATTTTGTATACTGAGCCAGAAGTCAATTAAAGATTTATCTTTAAAAATTGCTTCTAGAGAACTGTCACAAGATAACTCTATGATTTTTTTTCCAGTATATTTGGAGAGGTTTCTGAACTTACATTTCCTTGAAATGGATTACGTATCCAGTTGTTTGAGATGGATATATTGCATCTGTTAGGAAAATAGTCATCGAAAGTTAATCGAAGATAGTTCAGATGTTCACACATACTCCTTTTAATGTTTTCGTCAAGTTTAATTGAATTTTCTGATAAAAAAGTGCTGACAGAATCGAAACATCCATACTCATTCATCTGCAGGCATTGAATTCAAAAATTGATCTTTTTCAACATAGCCTGAATTCTATCATGTACACTGAAAATGGTGACACCCTCGCCTTGTAAAGACATATTTAATTCATTTAGTTTACAAAAAATGTCAGCTAAATACGCAAGGTTTTGCAGCCAAAGCACATCGGATATACAAGGAGACAAATGAAACGGATTATCAATAAAAAATACTTGAACTTCAGACTTCAATTCAAACAAACGCGTCAAAACTTTACCACGGGAAAGCCATCTAACTTCTGTGTGAAGTAGTAAAGAAACGTGGAAACTTCCAAAATCCTCACAAAGCGTACGGAATAGATGGGAATTTGTAGCACGCGATTTTATAAAAATCACAATTTTCACAGCATCACTTAAAGTAGTAGATAACTCTGCAGGAATACGCTTACATACTAAAGCTTGTCTATGAATACAACAATGAGTCCATTGAATTTTCTCGTTGATATTCTTCACCCGTGCCATAAAACCAGAAAAATTTCCTGTCATTGATTTTGCACCATCTGTACACACACCCACATAATAAGACCAGCTTATTCCATTCTTTTCAAAATACCCATTGATCATATCGAAAATCACTTCTTCAGTTGTGTAAGTTTTCAAAGGTTTTGCAAATAGTACATCTTCTTGAACAATATTCGTAAAAAGATATCTAACGTAAACAAGTAAGACTGCGGCATTTGTTACATCCGTCGAGTCGTTAAGTTGAATTGCAAAATAATTCAATTTTATTCTTTTTAGAGGTTCGTTCTCCACACAATTAGTCAAGTCATTAATTCTACGCGACACCGTGTTTTTTGATAAGGGAACTAGCTCAATTTTCTTTGCTGCCTTTTCCCCAAGCATACATTTGATGATATCTTTCTCACATGGGCCAATTAAATTTTCTGCTATTGTATGCGCTTGTTCAGATCTTGCAATTCTATAACTTACTCGAAATGATGCTTCAAGGGCCATTTTACTATCTTCGTTTGAACTCAAGAAAGAAGAAAGGCTACACTTTTTGATATCTGCTAATTTTCTTTTGAAATATTCAAGAGGTTTATCTTTGTGTGCCGGATGTTTTGTTTCAATATGTCTACGAAGAAGTGATGGTTTTAAACTGCTGTTGGCAAGAACTTCGTTACATATAACACAAAGCGGTTTAGGTTCCGACTCATCCTCAGTAAAATGAAAACCCAATGGTAGATAGTCGCTGTCATATTTTCGCTTTTTCCCTTTTCTGTCATCATTTCCTTTGTTTCTCGTCTGGTGAAACGATACCTCACTACAGCTTTCAGTACTATCATCTCGATTATCATGCCTCGTATCTAAACGACCCGTTTTTAATAATGAAAATAAGCTATAATGATAATTAAATTAATAATTATTAAATCATTTACACGAGAACTTTACAGTCACAGTATCACTATCACTCAAGCTTTACAAGTGGTAAGTCTATGTATGAACGTCGACAGACAGACAAACAAAATAGACAGTTAATACAACACTACTCTCCCATTTCTCGATTGTGAACAAGTATCTAATTCTAAAATCTGTAGTAAACTGCCTTAATTTGATATTTATTTCCAATTGTATTGTAAAAAAAATATTACATAGAAGGGAAAACTGCTGCAATGATTTTAAATATAAAGCAGAACATGATACTAATCACATTGATAAAATGTTTTAAATATAAATAAATGTTTGCAATAAAAAGAGAATAGTATTTGATTACTTGAATAAGAGGAATAAATTATAATGTATAAAATTGTTGATATAATTTGATATTGATGAAGTAATTTTGAAAAACAAATAAGGAAAAAAGAAATGAAAATATTGAAATTTATTATAGATTTCTTAACAAACAGGCAGCGAACAATCTGTTTTACAATGGGTGTTTTCTTTAATTTTTGTGTTTTTTTTTTTTTTTTGTTTTTGTTTTTGATTTTAATGGTGTTTCAAAAAATCCGCCATTACAATATTATTTTCGCCAACACCCTCTGAAAACACTGCGAACGCCCAGGGGTTCGCGAACCACCGGTTGGGAATCACTGCTCTAGAACATTTTCAGTCGTATGTTTGTTTCATTAAATCAAATCGTTCTAGAACTGTGATAGTCCAAACACTATTTTTATGTGTTCCGCCTAAAGGCACTACACGGAAGGGAGAGATGCCTTTGTAAAGGACGTTATAGGGGACACTGGCTCTTATTAACACGTTACACATGAAGAAACCACGAAAACGCCCATGCAGCCAGCCCGTTCGATTCTCGGACCGAACTACCAGTGTTCAAGGACTTAGACCGTTCGGCCTTAGACAAAAACACTAAAAAAATTCCTTCTGTCATCTGGCATCAAAACTCCTCAATTAAAAGCAGAACTATGTGACCCATTTAGAGACCTTTGCGGTATATTCTGATATAATACAGAAGTCTGTAAATTAATTTACCGAGTTCATTATACTCAGATTATTTATAAAATGCTCTTTAAATTAATAATGTCATGCTTCTCACGAAAATTCAGAGTAAAAATATTAAAAGATATGCAGATATATTATCTCTGATGAAAATTATGATTATATATTATCAGGTTTAAGAGAAATATTTTGCATAAACATATTCTGCTAAAACGTATAGATAAACAGATCATTATCAATTTATGCTTCTAAAATGGCCTGGGGACGTGATTAATGGTATTATACATCGTATTTCCAAATATATTTGATATTATATATGCTAAGAAGACTACAGATATACAGAGACATAAGAAGTAAGATTTACATCAATATAAATCTTCCATTCTGTGTCATAATTTTACGAATTAACTTAAATGGAGCAGAATACAGGCCAATAATCTCATGAATCATATCAAACCAAAAATTTCAGACTACAAACAAAATACAAATGTGGACATAGTGATTTCCTCTTTCTTCTGTGTGTAAAAGCCATAAATAATATTTCAGTGACTTCGAGCCAAACTACGAACGCGTGCATGCATATATTTTGAAGCAATGGAAACGTTAACTCGAATCGCGGACATAGGCAGTATACGCTCTTGTCTCATGATAGGCATTTGACATTAAATCACCGTTTCAAAAGACGTAGTTTATTTTTTTAGATGTCCTTAGAAATAAAAAATGAGTGAGAAGTATATTTAGATTTTTCGATTTCATAGATTATATTCGACCTAACGCATTCATTGTACTGATGTAGCATTCATTGTACATCGAATGTTTTCCATTTACATTTGAGATGCAGAAATGTTCCAGAGCAAAACCAGTTTTCCGAAGAAAATTAGTTAAAAATGCCTGTAGAGTGTCCTATGAAAAATTGGATATGTGATAATTATTCAGGACATTTTTGTTAAATTGCAAAGGATTGACTTACTATTATTCCTTTTGTCAATACCAATCATGGCACAATCTATTCAAGGAAATATGAGGACTAATTATTTAGACGAAAGTAAGTGCTAGAGACTGTTAAAAATTATATTTTTAGCCCAAAGGGACGTTAAATCAGCAGGGCTTTTACTCTGGAAACGGCATTTTGCGTTGAACCATTAAAAGCGGTGAATCATTTTTCAAAATGTTGCCACCAAATATTATCGCCCTGTATTATATTTAAAGAAATTAAATAATGAAGAATATACGTGAATGTTTATGTGTTTGTCTCATTGTGGAAAAACAACGGTACCCAGAGTCATCGGATTCTGAATACTGTAGTCCTCTCCCCAAATGTGACACCTGGAAGCCCGAATTTTGGATTTTTAATTTATTTTGTTATCTTTTTAATATTTTATAAAATTTTAACGAATTTCTGATTAAAATGTTCAATGATTTCAAAGTGAAACACCGTGCAAAATTTTACGGAATAAAACACGTTTACCTCCAGCGCTCGAGACTGTCCGGCGGAAGTTCTAAAGATATACTGTTTTTAAATATCTTTAGCCCAAAGGGGCGTTAGCCCAAATGCTCTCGAAACCTGCTTATGTGTGTAAATGATAAAAAATGCTCCTTTGGGCGTAATATAAACCCTGAAAGCTTTCAGATTTTTTATTATTATTTGTCAAATACATATTTGAATTCATATTTGAAAGAAGTGGTATATATTATTTACATAAGCTCGGCAGAATGAATTGTGCCTCTTGATTCAGTTTGATATCGTGAAAACAGAAAATTTATTAATTTTAAAACACATCGTCAGCACCAAGTAGAAAAGAAAATACGAATCAAAGCTCATACATAAAGCATCGTATCTTGTGCTAAAAGTTTTAAGATTTTTGTGAAAACATTGATTAGCATATCGAGCTTGCCTTTATTCCGCATCAGCATGAATTCTTTGGAACAAGCCTCTTATGTTATTGTGAAGATTGATGGGTTTTGTTCTAGAATGATGAATCGCTCTTTCACTGAGTGTTGCGAGCTCTTCTATTGTCATTCCAAAATACAGTTCGTTTGTCCCTTTTCTTGGATACCTATTCTATAATAGCAAACGTATAAGAATTCTTTTTAAATACTTTTTAAATAATATAGACAGTACCTTAATACATTATACTCAACTTATGGGATTTTGATCTTAGTTTGATCTATGCTTATGCGATTTTGATCTCAGTGATTCTTTATCAAATTTTAGATATAGCTATATATAATAAATTTTAGACTAGCTGATATATATACACAAATTGTTGTAGGATATTTTTTGCAGTACATTGTTTTAGCATTTAAGATTTATCCAGTACTTTGTAAAGTTAGATTTAGTCCCATGAACAGGCTTTGTACTGAATTTGAACGGAACTGAAACTGATATATAAAGTATCCTTTAAGAGTTTTATGATATCAGTTTTTTTTTTTCGATATAGCCAAATAAAAAAGGGGGAAACGCTTTATTCAGTTTTATTCAGTTTCTTTGTCAAGAGAATTTGTTGGCTGTCGCAATATATGATCTAATAGTGTTCAAACAACCTTTCAGTATTAAACGTAGTATTTCTGTGAAAGGTTCTTTTAATTGGTGATTTTGGCGAATATGTACAGATTTAATTTTGTATTAGCATCGAAGCCATAAAGCGTAGTTTTGTATTCCCTTATTTGCATATTTTGTCTCACAGAGTTGCTGATTTATGTTATCCAAACTCCATGTTTGCTAATTATTAATGCATCATCAAGAAAGAAAGATTAAAATAAAACTATCGTCATTTCAGCTCATGATTCATATGAATAGTGTCTTTAACCATTAAATAAAATCGTCTAGAAACATTACCACAAGATTTCCATAAAAAAGTGCATACTTTCGTGCTACATTCATAAGACAGGTAGTAAGATGGTAATTAGTAATTTACCTTTATTTAACAATAACTGAAATTTAAAAATTTGTGAAAATCCGATGCTTTTGTGAGACAAAGCACTTGTGAATGCTTGGCAACACAAAGCTTTAAATGCATTATATAAGATATTAAACAAAGAAAACAATAGTAATTATGTCCAAAGCAGGATAACTTGAAGAGTTGTGGAGTGATACAATGGCCACTGCTTGTGATATCTTCTTTATGAACACTGTAATGTTAGGTAGAGTTATGTAGACTTCAGAGTTAACTCTAACTGTTGTTCAATTGGGTTAGCTCATAATAAACACACTAATAATCACTTTATTATAGCCTTGGAATTAAATTTCTTAATATAATTATTTATATATCTATTTATATATATCTATATCTATATTTGTCTATCTCTGTCTATAGAAGGAGAGATAGACAAAAAGAAAGAAATTTAGAACCAATTTCACAAAGACTCAAAAGAAGTGAAATTCAATACGAATGAATTTCAAAATACCCTATAAATTTGTAAAATAAGAATAAGAAATACTAAAACTTAAAAATTACAAAAAACCAGAAACATACAAAAATTAGAAAAAATACAAAAAAGAGGAATTTATTCAAATCTGATATAACGTTATGAAAAGGAGGCTACATCAAACTCAACTGCAATCCCCATTCCACTTGAAAACCACTGCGTTTCCGTATCCAAAAAAATAGCTGATGAACAATTCCAAAGTATTTAATTATAAGAGTATTATTTAATCCGAAAATTTTGATGTATTATTTTTTTATCATTTTTGTATTTCTTTTCTCTGTACTTCTACTATTTTAATGAATATTAGTTGAATTTTACATATTATAGAGAGCCTTGATGATAAACATGACTACAACTCATGAAGTTAAACTAGGATTGGTTTATTTACATTAGAATGAGAATAAAATAAATGAGAATAAAAGTAAAAAGAATGGTTGTCAAAACATTTTGTGCACGTCCGTCCTCACGATCGTTCACACCGTGTCTGACCACACCTTAATCTGGATGGGGCTTTTTTCATAACCTTAGTTACATTTATAGTTCCCACAATATTTATGGGGAAATTTGAATTTTATTGGTTTTTAGTTTCCTTTCTTTCATGTCTTGTGGATTTGGTTCTAAATTTCTTTGTTTTTCTCTATTTGTGATTAATTTTCAGCAGCATTTTCGCGAGAAAGGTATTGAGATATTTTGTTAAAAATAATATATATATGCAATGATATAATTTATTTCCTTGCAGTAATTTGATATTAGATGAGAGCTTGATTAGATAAGCTATTATTTTGCAATCGCGAGTGGATTGAGGTTAAATCACTGAAAATGTTAATTACGTAGCAGATGATGTGGAGAACTTTTGAAGAATCGCAAAATCACTTGGTAATCCAAATATATCTTTATTACATGTTGATTACTCTATGGCATGGCGCATCAGAATGGGCCCAATCTGCTCCCCCACAATTTTGATGATGCATTACATTTTGAACAGAAACAGCAAAGCACACGTCGTTTAGATAGCAAGCGTAGGCAGAGAAAGATGGAGGATACTTGGATTGCAATGGTATTTATAGCTAAATACTTCATCAATCTGATTTGCAAAACTTATAGGCAACGCAGAAGTTTAAGATGACATAATGCAGAATTACTTTTGAGCTATGACGCTGTTTCGGGAACGTTATAACGAGAGAGGAAGTACCCAAATTCTAAATGAACAGTTAAGAGCCTTTTTTAAATTATAATTTTGATTTGCATATTTTTATCTTACATATATGATAAAAAGCCGAAAAAAGCGTATAAATGGTGATCCATAATGAATAGAAAACTGGCAGTTGAGGTAGATAAAATATTTAATTTTATTTCAGCAAATATGTTGCGGCAACAAACAACTTGGCACATTATTTGTGCCTATTTAAAAAAGTTCTTTTTTATAAATTTGCAGTAAGAAAGAAGCAGCAGACAGCAGACCAGCTAGGCCAAAGAGTAGCCAGCCAGTGCGCTCTTTTCGAAGTGAAATTTTAATTCAGATTGAGTTAGTTTTGGTTCTCAATGCATTTTGATTGGATAATTAATACTGCTGTAAAATTATTATTGGCTGTTTGAGTTTTAATTCCATTTTCATCATCAGAATTACGGCGGAGTCATAAGAAATGGATTAGTCTCAAAATGACGGAGTGAAAAGCGAAATGACCATCCTTAGAATACAGAAGTGAAATTAATTCGTTCTGCTAATTTAATCTTTTACATACTTTTCTTTTTTCTTACATATTCCCCTCGCAACATGTTTACTTGGTATTTTAATCTTGCTTATTCAAGAGAATTTATTTTTTTAAATACTGTTGCGATAAGAAGAGAGCACAGCGAAATAGCGTCCAAGCAGTAGAGATGTTCAATCTAAAAGTGCGCATTTATCCAATATGGAAGATCGCCAAGAGGAAAATTTTAATTAAGGTCAGAAAGGTTTTGGTTCTCAAAATGTTGAGTTTATTGTCCGAATTATCCACGTTATCAGCATTGCGCGGGCCATGCAAGATGCATTCATCTAGAAATCACGCAATCTAAAGATATTATTAGGCTTTCAAAATAGAGAGGGAGAATTAATTGGGTTACCGTTAGTTTAAATTTTAATTTTGATTTACATATTTTTATCTTACATATATATATTATGCATATATAAATAATTAGTTTTACATAATCGTCTCTACCCGCTAGGGAAAGGTAAATAGTAATTAATGAGGGCCGACTTCGAGTTTCAGGAAGTCAAGTATTATTTTCTCCAACACATTAGGTAACAGTCCTGAACAGTCTCTGGAACATTGCCCACAGTTGTCACATATTTTATCGCACATAGTCGCAATCCCTATAGAATTTTACGAATCGGAAAGAAGAGGACACTCCGAATAAACTCTTGGAATGAGAGATTGTAGATAGAAAATTCCACACTGGACATATCAGTCAGATGCCGCATTTAATATCACGAAGACTCTGTGGAAACAGTCACCCTTCAAATATAAGTAACCTTGATCACTTCGTTACCTTCGGATAGAGACCTCTACCTCTGAGTGTTTTAAAATGTCTGCAAAGTGGAACATTTCTTCAGCGTCAGACAGGAGACATTACCTCTCAGTCTTTTCTTAAACGTCTGTAAAATCGGAACTCTTCCTTACTGGTTGACAGGTCAATCGAATTCATTTCATGTCCAATAAAATTTCATCATATTTCGAATTTTTTAAATTCATCACAACATTACTCTAGTTGCTTTTTACATTCTAACACAGCTTTATTACTTTTTATTCGCAATACTTTCTTAATTTTTTCCTTTTCTTCTTCGTATTTCTAAAATCTGAAGCTAAACACTTAAAATTTCGCTTTCCTTCTTCTTCTTCCCTCTTCCTAAAAAAAAAAGCTGCTTTCTCAAACAATATCTTTCCTATATAAGTCTTGAACTAACTAGTAATTAAAAGCCCTCTTCCTATACAACTACGCCTCACTTGATCTTAATCGGAGAAATTTAGTCACCTTACAACTGGTTTTAAACCAGTTACAGCCATGGAACTATTAAAATTTTGCACCACACGTTATTTTTTATATCTCGTCCCAAGAAAATAGAGAATTTTTCTATATTCACGCATTGGGAACCCTGCATTCAACAAAACATCTGTAAAGAAAATAAGAGACCTAATAGGCATCCAGTCTACCTTTTGTTTCCTTTACAGTCACGGGCCATTTAACAATAATATTGCGTCATACCATGTCTTTTTTTGTCTAAGCTACCAATATCGCTGACGTCCTAAACAAATTTAATTGCAATATATTTCTACTTTCTCTCGTTTAGTTCATCTGCCTATATTAACAATCGAACGTAACTCTGAAGCCTCCTTTCAAAGGTTCCAAGTCCATTTCTATTGAGCCAGTAATCCGAGGGTCGAAAGCGCGTTATTTGTTATGACAAGGGAGGGCATTCTCATTCCCATATTCATAATCTCATTGCCTAACTTTTTTCCGTCGTCTGTAATTTGACGCTCATACCTCTGTTTCTCAACTTGCCTGTCAAGGAATTGAACAAGAGTTAGCCTACATAACAATACTTCTTTATGAACTTTATTATGAGCTTCATCCCTTTCCAATTATTAAAGCATGTCTGCTATGTTATCGTCATGCCATGATTTCTAGGTACTTTATTTTTTACGACGATATTTTCGACGATGATTTTTAAATTGCGAAATTTTTGAATCGCTTTAATTTAGACGACGATATTTTGTACCACGATGTTTCAGAATTGCGATGTTTTCTCTTTGCTTTATTTTCTTCCATGATGTTTTGTACCACGACGTTTTCTTCTTGCGTTGTTTTCTCCGCGACGTTTTGTTCGCGATGTTTTCGGTGGACACCCAGCGAAACAAAGGTAAAGCCTGGCAGTAAGCTCAAATAACATGCAACTTTCCTATGACAAAATATTCTACAGCGCCCATAAGTGGAAGCAGGCTATCGGGTAGATATTCTTCAAACAGCTGGCAAACCATAAAAAAAATATAATTAGTGTACAGAAAAAAATATTTTTATGTATTAAAAATAAATAAATTAGCATATATCACAGTGATCATGTATAAAAAATAATAAATTAGTGTATATATAGCGGCAATGCGAGACTGTATATCTTTTTCATGATCGGGTTATATTTGATTTCAACGCTAGAATAACTTATACAAACCATCTTTGGCTTTTAGTAAAAGAATATTTGTAATTTACGTAACATGCATTGCAGAAATTATACTTTTTGGCTATCAGAAAACTAAAATTACGATACAAATTGAACTTTAGAATTAAATAAAATTAAACTTAAAATTATAACAATATTTAAACTTTAAATAAAAATGTTAAATTACGATAAAAAAATTATACAGTAAAGTACTATTTGTTTATATAAGCACATTAATACATTTATACCTTAAGTCCTTTATACATTAATATAATTAATATAACTTTATTTATAGTATTTTTCTTGAGAATATATGCATTTTATTATTATCATCAAAATTTAATGAAATATTTATTTTTTTTTACTGGCTTAATTGATAATTAATCTATAAATGGGTGCCACATGCATGATTTCAAGAGCATCTCAAAATATGAGGGACACTTTCATTTGTCTGAACTTAACATTTGTCTTTGTCTGACCAACATTTGTCAGAACATTTGTCTGAACATATTTAGCAAAAGCAGTTTTGACTTTTGTTTTCTGGTTCTTACGTCTATGTCATACCATTTTATTTTAATATTTAATGCTCTTAAATCAATTTCTTTCAGGTGACTACGCTGTTTATGCCACAAAGTGTGCGTGGTATATTTTTCAAAAGTACCATTGTGAAAGAAATAATTTTGATGATAGGTGCAATTTGTTATGTAACGTGCATAGTGCATTTCATATAGAAGTTTGAAAAATATAGTGCATATTTTTAATCATTGTGTTGAAACAGTGCATACCTTTTCAGGCATACGTTTGGCGCCTGCTTTCCATGCAGAAGTAATAATGACGATTTTTCCGTTTCTGATTAATAATATTGCTTATCTTGCACTTATTAAATTTTAATACCATGCATTTAGAATGGTTTCAAATTACAAGGCATATTTTAAGAAGAAGGCATATTTCTCTTCGGATCATTAATTTTTAAAACCTATCCTTCAATACACAGCTTGTTCACATGCGACCGTTTTGAAAGAGTAATAAATTTAAAAGTAGCAGACGCTATTCCTGATTTCAAGTAAAAAGTTGTTGCCGTACATTTTTAATCCGAATCATTTGCTAATTTCATTATAATTTCAAAATGTTATTTCTATACATCTGTACATATTTATGTATTTAATGGGTACTTGCCTATGTCACATGTCTTCATTAATTTTAATCTGCGTTTTATTTGACGAAAGGGATGGTTGCATAACTGTTTACCCCATGTGAAAAGTTTATAAGAGACAGTTTCTTTTAGAAAGTCTTGATGAAGATATCCCTTCTCATAATCATTTGCTCTAGAGTGCTTTTTTTTTTTTTTTTTTTTTTTTTTTTGTAATCAGATAAATAATCATTAATTCTTAAATGTTGTTTGCTGTTTAACAATATTAATTTACGTTTTCATCTACTTATGGCATAATAAAAACTAGCATTTTTAATATAAAACTAATTTCCTTTTTTTAATAATTTTCCAACTATGCTAAATATTGTAAGATAGTAAATGCTGTTTGCCTGCCTGTATTATGTACAATTTTCTTTTTTAGCATGGAATAAAGGGAAGATTCTTATGACTTTTGTAACCAAACCCGGTTCACTTTTGTGCTACAATAAAGCAAACATATTTGAATATTTAAGAAAACTGCAACTCAGGTTTTATTTACTTTCCAAAATATTTCCATATTTAAAACATAAACGTGATTGCGATTGCAGTTACATTTCCCCTGGAAGAAATAGAACTACTGAAAGCTTTTTCTAGAAATACCGCGGTAGTTCTTCATCCTTTCTTTGGTGGGAAGCAAATTTTCTTCCAGAGTTTCCTTTTCTGCGAGTTGCATTTCTGACTATTAGAGTCTAGGGTTCAATGATTAGATTTGGCTTTTTCTGATGAAAGGGAACAACGTATTCAGTAAACGTTTGCTATTCAAATTATGCAAAATCTCGGATTGAGAATAATACGTTCCGCGTTCAGTATACATTTTGAATAGAGTAAATTATTATGATTTGTTTTTTTAATACTGTAAACATTTTATTTCAGTTCCCTCATCTGTTCTATTTTATTCCTCCAAACTTCCAGTTTTATAAAAAGCTTTTTTTATTACTTATACTTATGATGCTACTGGAATATAATTTCATTTTAATAACTGGACAATACTTTTAATGTAGAATGGTTTTATTCAGTTTGGTTTATTACTTATTTTATTCAGTTTGGAAATTTTGTATATCCAAATCGTGCTAATAAAATTATAATAGTATGCTTGGCCTAATCACCGTTCATGTTCATACGCTTTTTATCTACCAATCTACTCAATTCTAACTCTCGGCAACCTTGTCTCTGCATTTTAATTGCCCTTATCTAACACAATGTGTCAAGGTGAATCTGGTTCTTCAAGTACCCAAACTAGTGTTGTTCATAACTTAATACTATTTCCAGAACGTTCCAAAGCAGTTCAAAGGATATGAACAAAAAACCTAATCGTCTTGTCAAATTTAATTTACGGTATTCTTAATCTCGTACTTCTCGCTGAGGAAGAAGTAATGTGGGAGCCCTATCTTATTTACAACAACGGGCAGTTAAAAGAAACAATTTTTGCAATTTAGGCAATTTTGCTGTGTTAGTTACATTTCTTCACTGTAGCTAAACAGAAAATATAGTAATGGCTCATACAGGAATTGCTTTTTACAAATAATATTGTTATAAAATTGTATACATTACCAGAAATAATCGGCTATAAAATTACCATATTATTTCTGTTAAATCTCTCTGAATACAGCTAAGTTTATGCAGAATTTCTTTTTGATCCTTTCTTCCAGCATGACACTTATTCTGTTGATTTAAACTGAAATTCCGGTGATGTGTATCAGTTGATGTATTAATAAGCCAGGCAACTGTAAAGCACGGGTAATCGAAAAATGGTACCTGCGATTACTCAAAAACTGTAGTTCTTAGGAAGTAAAATAAAAGGGTTGTTCAAAACAGGCTATAAGTGAAATGATGATAACATTTATGTGGAGGTTTGTTTCGTTTTGAAAATTGTCTTCTATATCCTCTCCTTGGTAAATATATTGATATTCATTCAAATAATATGTTAGATAAATGTATAGTGCAGTTAAATTTGAATTCAGTTTATTAACTCCGCAAATAGGTATATTTAATCTAAGAGATTGTTTACATATCCCAATCTCACATGGTGATTTTGCCTACTATTTCACTGCCTGTTTCATTTTCATGTTCTTCTCCGGCTAACTTTTAGTTCACTGCGTCAAATATATCGTATGGCTTTCTGTGATTGTGAGATATGATATGTTTGGCTAGCATGAAATGGTAACTAGATCTACTTAAAGTTCGTACCTGGCCACCTTCACGCACAGGCATGAAGATAAGCACAGCAGGTAAAGGGTGTAAAAGATCCTTTGTTTATCACAAACTGAATAATAGATGCCACGGACTTATATTCTTACACAAAATCACCGACCACTTGTGGTTTGAACTTAAACGATAGCAATAAATGTAAAAGGTAAGGTTGTAATGCTAGACTACACAATTCAATTAACTCTAACAGGCTGACTCGAAAACCTACACTGGTGATATACTAACTAGACAGGAAGAATACGTAGCCACTACTAAGATTATCAGCTGGAGGACAAAACAGCAAATATGCGCTTCACTAGCGAAATCATGTTCTGTCAAACCTTTTCGTTTCCACTGTTTAAATACTCTCGTGCTCTTACTTAATTTGCATTCTGGCTAGGAAATGCGAGGGGATTTAAGAGAATTTAAAAATTAAAATAATTATTAATGCAACTAAACAGAACTCTATATCATAATTGTATAACTTTTATTATTTTAATCTTTGTCCAGCCATATTTTTGTACTTTTTTTTTTTTTGAAAAGATAATTTCAGATTTTTGAACAATTCTAAAAGCTTCCTCTTTTTTTAAAGACACTAATTACTATTTATTCTAATCATGAATTAGTATTAAGCTTGAAAAAAAATCTTTGAGGGAGTTTCTACGGTAAATTCTTTGTACCTGTTTTAAGTATTAAATTGAGAACTTATCTTTTGGGAGAATTATACGTAGATTATCTTTCAATGAATAACAGAGAATTCATTGGAATTCTTCGATGATCATGATGTAATGCAGATTTGGAGAGATATCTAATTGATATCAATCTTCATGTTAAAACTTCATCATCAGTCCTTAGTTATAATTGCCAGCAGAAAGTTTAACGCGTTTATTAAAATGAAATTACAATGTATACTTGATATCAACTGTCAGTTGACGTCCGTATTCAGTGCTCAACTTCAACGCTTCTGCCTTAAGATTTTAGATTCCTAGGAAGAATCACTGAAGCTTACATTATAGCGTGCAATTTATGCAACAGCTAGTTAGTTCCTGAATACACAAGAGACATTTTTATTTTAGTTTTATTTTAGTCTCAATTTCATTCTCACAAGAATTCTGTTTATAGAATTAAAAAATTAAGCACGTAATCCAAAAAGAAAATTAATAAGGAAAAGTGTCCTAATGTAATTAGAATGGATGAAATCTCTTCCAAAGAATTAGCTTGGAGTTATCAACTATGAAATCGATATTTATAGTAGGACTGTTTTTTAATTTGCCAAATTATAAGGAAGAAATATAAAAGAAGTTTTTGAACTTTTGAGGCAAGTGTAATTTTATGACTGGGACTTTTATAATTATGAAATCTGTAGACACCTTCATGTAGTCTAGCTAAAGCTAGAAAAGTTTAAATTCAATTATAGATAAAATTCGACAGGGAATTTTTCATTGACTTTAATATGATTGCTTAACGCCACCCTCTAAACTAGAATCTACGGTTACACAGAATAACGCATTTGCAAACAAAACCTTCAGCTGTTGGCAGTTTATTAATGCGCAAAAACCTATTTGCGCTACAGTAACTACAAATAATTACTTTCCGAATTTAGGAAGTGTTCACAATTATAAATGAATTAAGATATAAAGGTTTAATTCAAAATTCACTGGCTATTCAGCAAGCACACTCACTTAATTCAGACCACCACACTCATCCACAGGCTACTGGAAGTAAAGTGAATTTTAAATAGACTGTAATGGATCGTAATATTAACCAACAATGAATCATAATCATTAATTGCTTAAAATGCATAAACTGAGCATAGAACGCTATACCTGGAATTATAAATTTTTATATTTTGATAAGTAAATTCACTTATCAAACTTTTCACTTATCACTTATCAAATATTCAAAGAAATAAATATGCATATAGTTCTGGAGGTTTCTGATGAAAATCAAAACCCGATACATTAACTAACTCTTCGTACGATCACGCTCATAATCAGCATTAGTTTTACTTGCACGTATATTTAATTATAAGGATCACTAATTTATTTTATATTAAATTATATGGAATATTAAAATTTATTTTAATGTTTAAGTCGAATAAAATTCGAATATTTATTTCGATATTTTAGTATCTAGAAAATATTAAAATAGCTATCTGAACCATTGATTAGGTGTCCTGCTTAATTAATTGTGTGATAAAATTGAGGACCCAAGATCAAAAGTTATTGGTTGTTTATATAAATTTAGATACTCCACTGTTCTTTCTGCAGAACCTAACTTCAGATCTACATAAAAATGATAAGTATATTGTACATCATGCGTTTCTAATATTAAATTCAGAATGTTTTTAAAACTTTTAAGTAGTATTCTTTAGTAATTTCAAGATGCAACACTCTATCTATCTGTACTGAAGTGTAGGTTTTACATTGTTCAAGGTTATCCTTTCGAACTTTCAAATGCCATCTATGATTTTTGCCGAAAAATATTAAGTTACACTGAGCAAAAGTATTAAAGATTCTTTTTAATAAAAAATTAATTAACTGCATATTTTCTATAAATCATTTTTGACGTTTCTGAACTATTAAGCTTTCTAGTAGGCTAAATGGTGGGATGGGGAGACAAACGTCCAATAAATGCCAAGGATTTCCCTAACTCGTGATTGGAAATGGCACCTAAACACGATATATCCCAGTTGTAGTTTTTTAAGGGATTCTGGTGTGTATTTCAGCTGAAGCATCGTTTTTAATGAGATTTGTCTATGATTAAAAACCGGAATTGTCATTAAATATTTATTTTGTCAAAAAAATGTTGCATTTTATATTTATTTTAAGGAAGAGAAACTTATTTCATATTTTCATTCATTTTTGTTGATTGAAAGGATCTGAATGTTTTGTATACAACAGAAGAAAACCTGAACTTCCATACCTTAAAATATCTAAATACAATCTATCCTAGTCTTGTTTCAATCGTTGTCTATGTATTATTTGACTTCTAACTTCTCTTTGGCCTGCAAATAACACCCTTGACGTCTGAATGCGGAAAAAGACTGTTATGTATAATTGATCAGAATTTAGTTCTTCTAAAAATGCATCATTAATTTATACATCATTCATTAATTTTTTTCTTTCATTCATCATTCATTTTTCATAATTCATTTATTCATTTAAGAAAGCATTGGGACTTTTACTCTTAGTTGCGCATAACATATCCAGACATTTACGTAGGCAAATCAGATAAAAATAAAAAAATATGCTGTGTAGAACTTCTTAATAATCCACACAGCGTTGAAAAGTTCTGATATATCTACCACCTTGTGTTACGAAATTATATAATTAGAAGTAAATATTACAACGTATTTTGCAATTCCACACTAACTCCATTTGTGTATGTATCGTAAATCTATATTTTAGCTCTAATGCTGCAAGCATCCGATTCGCTCTTCAAATTTTGAGACAAAACTTTAAAGCAGAGACTAGGGAATTTTGAAATTCAAAACAACATCCTTCGGAGAGTGGTGAGATCTCGCGTTCGATCTAAGGTATTTTCTCTTTTTAGAAAGATAAAAGTGAGCAACGGGCTAGCTACAAAGGAATTTTCGCCATGTGTAATATGAATACGAAGTTTTTTTTTTTTTCTTAAAAGTTCCTCCACAAATCTCTCGCTATGTAGATAGCTCTTGTGTGCTATGTTATAATCCAAGTAACCTAAAAATGCCAGTAGATTTATCACTGTTGTGGAAGGCTAATTTTCTCTTGCTTACGTTTACTAATAGAAAGAATAAATTTAGTACTCAAAATTTTCTCTTTTAAGAGGTAGCTGTTATTTTTTTTTTGCAAATAACAAACAGAATATCTGTTTATTGCAGTGGGCCCACCAGCGGCCGAGCGGTACAGTCGCTGAACACTGGTAGTTCGGTCCGAGGTTCGAATCCCGCGAACGGGCTGGCTGAATGGGTGCTTTCGTGGTTTTCCCCATGTGTAACGTGTATACGAGCCAGTTTCCCTTAGAAAGTCCTCCACGAAGGCATCCCTCCCCTTAGGCAGATAGCCCTAGTGTGCTTTGCCATAATTAAATACACCAAACACCTGTTTATTGCAGTAGACTAAGTCTCTCTGTAATAAATGAACTACAGTATCATCGAATCATATATTTCTGAAAACATTTGGCAAAGAGTCCTTACTTCAGTTTGAATTTTTGTCTGACATCCAATCAGCCGAGTTTATAGGTGATAAGAATCACTGTTAGATTTTGTTTTACTTACTTAAATTATTTATATATTATATATTTGTGTATATGTGTGTTTGTGCAAAAATAACAAAAATCAAACATACAAAGTGAAAATGTATAATTTTCCCCTCCCACCCCCAAAAAATTTCAAAAGGTCTGCTCTCAGTACTGGTTTAGAACACTACAATATTTAAAATCATTCTTTAGAGGATAACTGATTTTTATAAACCATCATTTTAAAACATCATGACTTTCCTAAACCATCTTTTGTATATTCCAAAAGTTATTTTTGCTACATTATAACGAAAAGCTCTTAATCTGTAAGTTTTGAGAGTTACATTCATAGGAATTGATGGTTAAGTTTAGAATTAATGATTTGTACTTATTATCATGCTTCTTCTTGAATTCCTTCTCGAAACTTAAGATAATCAAAGACGGTAACTCTAGATATGTTCGGTCAGGAAGCCTGAACACATACATGTACCAGCTGATGTGTTCTGTACGTAGCCCGTGCCCCCTGAGGTCTTTTACTGTTGTCTAGAATCAGTCCATGGGGGAGGAATAGAGGAGGTAAGAATTCCTCTCTCCATGGATCAGGCAATAATCTGACCATCACGCCTCTAGAGGACAAAGCTAAGAACCATGATTCTCGGATAAGAAAGACTATTCTCGGGTTGGCGGATTATGTCGTAAGCCCATGGAACTGGCGGGTTGCCTTCCCGAGGCACTATGAATACATCTTCTAAAATAAATGGGCCTACCCTATTATTTTTTTCAGCTTTGTACATCTCCGTCCACCTTCAATTCTACTTTTATAAGTTCATTTGTAACTGTTCAATATAAAGCAATATTTATAATTGCTGTGCAATTAATCATAGCTGAAGTACAGAATTTACTGGAATGTTACAACATTCAAACCTGTGCGATACTATTTTCTACAGCTCTTCAAAATTAAACCTTTCATTTGAAACATTTTCAAGCCAAAATGATACAAAACAAGTAACAACTACTTTTAATGTGTACGGAAAAATATTTTAAATTGTTCTCGTGTCATAAACACAAAAACGTTATATTGTTTTAAACATCACATAAAGCCTAAAATAATATTAAATGAAAAAATTACTATAATATATTCCCACCTCAAATAAGCTAACACGGCACAAATAATGTAGTATTTTATCTTCGAAGCTTGGAAAAAGGTTAACATAGAAGAATTCTTAAAAGACGTGTCCGTGACCGCGGTGCATTTGTATCGTGGATCAATACACGTTATCCGACGTAATATTTGAAAGTTAAAATGATATCTTGCAAGATGTCCTTAGCTTATATGCAATATTGCACTAAATTTCGTAGTTTTCTTCGATCATTGTGCAAAACACGAATTAGACCATATTTTCGTTTTCAGACTTTTGTATAAAAGGAAAATCCTATTCAGATTTCTTTCTAAAACTGAAAAATCTTTTAATGTAGCTTCATAATGCAAGTGAATTTTTTTAAAATGAGAGATACTCGTAACTAACACTGCAATGAGAAAACTCTTTATTTTCTAGATATGATGCTGCGTTCTGTATCTATACCTGTATAAGTATGGGTCTTTTTTTAGATTTAATTTTTATATCATATTTTACTTTATGGTGTAGAGACATTAGGTATTTTTAGAAGCCAGCAAGATGAAAAATGAGCAATTACCTTTGCCGGAAATCGAACAGCGGACCTCTGGAATACTGGCCCAGCGTGCCGGTACACTACACAACGAAGGCACGCTAAGAAGGCGAGAGAAATACCTTATATACTCCCCCTTTTAAAGGGCAACTGGGGTTTTAAGGGGACCCAGTCCCCAAATCCTGGATGATGAGAATCATTATCCAACACCCTTTTAGTTCGGGCGCCACTGTAGAGACATTAGGATTTTTTGGGGAAGCAGAAATCATGAAAAATTAGCAACGCCTTCGCCGGGAATAGAACCGCGGACCTCTCAATACGCGCTGAGCGTGCAGACCACTACACCACGGAAGCACGCTAGGAAGGCAGGAGAAATACCTTATATATATTTTCGGAAGCAGGCAAGATGAAAAATGAGCAAACGCCTTCGCCGGGAATCGAACCACAGACATCTGGAATACCGGCCCAGCATGCAGAACCACTGCACCACAAAGGTACGCTCAGAACGCGGGAGAAATACCTTATAATGGAATGTCTGTATTACGAACTTACAGATATGATTCCTAGTTATTTGATGACTTCGGTTTTAAAACGTACTGATTTCAATTCAAATATTTTCTTAAATTGCAAGCATTTTTTCTTTAAATCTAATAATTTAATTACAACTGCATTGCACACAAAATCTTATTCTTTTCCAAGCATTAATATTCTTCATAATATACAGTGTAGTATTATAGGGATCTTTTACACTATACAAAAACGTGTGGGAAACAACTTTCTCTAGAAGGACATACTTTCAATGCGAAAACATACTGCATTTAGACTACGGTAAAATGCTCCTAAATATAAGAAATATATCTCTGAGGTTAGGTATTTTGTTTGGCGCATGTTGTCCTGTAATGGAAATGCTATATAATATGCTCTGTCGTTCGTAAAGATTTAATGCAAATTCAGGTTAATTAAAAATTTAATTGTGCGACGTATAAATTCTGTTATTTGTGGCACATGTAATATTAATTAATTGGCATTTTTGTATGGAATGCATTGGCATTTTCGTCGCATTCCTTTATATGGAACGGGAATTCAAACCTATTCTCCCTAGATAAATTTTAGGTAAATCTATTCACCCCCTTAGAAAGGTATCCTTTGCATTTTTGCAGTATTCATGTAAACAACAAATATAATTTCACGTAATTAATTAACAGAAGTTGTCTAAATAATTTAGGACTTCCCCGAAAAAACTTTAGAGTAGATGTTTTGTGCATCATGTGGAAAATTTATAATTATATTTTCTCTCGAAAATAAATTATAATTAATTTTAAATTGCATTTATTAGTATATAATTATAAAGTAAGTTAAACTAGAGTCACAGTTTCTTAAATTTTCTGCATATATATTAAATTTTGATTGCTCGAAAAAACACAAAATAGTTTTTAAAATAATTCATTTTGATACTATGGTTCTAGTCTTTCACTAAGGAAATCTTTCATTTTCCCATTTATTACTTTATGCGAATTATATGCATTTTCAGTTGTAAATTAAATTTGCTGGGGCCATCCATCACCTTATTAAGAATCTGAAGTAAAAAATTTTTACTTTACTGAGGCATGAGTAATAATCTAGCCAAAATTCTTAATTTTCTTTTTATAATGGTTTAATCTCTGAATAATCGATTATGTTACAAACCATCGATTACCGGAAGTAGCATACTTTCGAGTTGATTATTAGGATACATGGAAATTCTAAGTAGAATATGCTTGTCGCGTTTGCTTACTAGAACTTTACTTCCACGAACGCCCTCTGGCGAAAGAGACTAAAAGTAGTCAGTTGAACGGCTGACGCGTCTAACAGATGTATAACGATAGACCGTCTCCGTATAAATTATGCTTGTAATCATTATAACTTGTAACTATTTTGTAGATATCTTTCATATGAATTAAAATTTCTTAAAAAGTTTATAGCTGTGTTGCGCAGTAAATCGAAGTTCATCATAGAGACAGATACCGAGAAGAAGGAAAAGCAGGCAGTTCAGGGCAGCCCTATTTAGAAGGTAAGTGAACTTTCACTTATCTATTTAATGATCAAAAAATTTTAATAGTGCAAAGTTGATAAAATTTTTTAACATGGCGCCCGAACAGGGACTGCCAGTAACTGCGGTTTTCCTAACTATTGAAACTGTCTAAATTGATATCAGTTATATAGACAATACATAAGCATAAATAATTAGTGAATTGCTGATAGTTGTTGAATTGTTGAATATTAAATAATGACGGAATTCATCGATACATTGAAAAGGAAACGCGGCCACATAAGGGCTGCCGTTACAAAATTAATTGGCCGAATCGAAACTGAATTACCAAAAACAGAAGTGAATGCAGAGGAACTAGAAATTTCCGTAGAACTCTTAAATGAAAAATCGAACGAGTTAAAACAAATAGATGCCGATATAGAAAAATTAATAGACATAAATTATCTTGACCACGAATTAAACGGTGTTGACGAATATCGTGAAAGAATAACTACATTTAAATACAAAGCTAACAAAAAATTGAAAGAAATTAATATAGAACAACAAAAATTTAATGTGTTACGAAGCACTGAACAGTTAAGTGAAAGTATTATAGAAAACGTTAAAATCGAAAGTCATAATGTGAAGCTTCCTAAACTTACGATTCCGAAGTTTTATGGCGAGAGCTGCGAATGGCTGACATTTTGGAACACTTTTTCATCAGCCATACACCAAAATAAAACGCTTGATGCTATAAGCAAATTTAATTATTTGAAATCCTTTTTGGGAGGCACTGCTTATAACACCATTGACGGTTTCGATTTAACCGAAGAAAATTACGAAACTTCAGTTAAACTCCTCACAGAAAGATTTGGAAATAAAGATGTACTGATCAACGCCCATATAGATAAATTACTGAAAATAAGACCTCTAAAGGATTCTAATGACATTCAAAATTTCCGTAAGTTATTCAATTATATACAGAAACATATTCGATGTCTTGAATCATTAAATATGACCTCAGAAACATATGGAGCTTTATTAACACCTATTTTGCTGAAAACATTGCCCGCAGATTTGGTTTTGGAGTATAATAAAACAGTTCGGAAATCAAATTACGATTTGAATCACCTAGTGGAATTTCTTTCTGAACAGTTAGTTGCGCGGGAACGTACATTCCAGACGGTCCAGCCAAAGGCGGCGCCGCAAAAGCATAACAAACTGAGTGAACCCAGACCTATTGCGAAACACACAGCTTCGGAGTTAACGAACGCCAGTTTGCGGGGGGGACAAACACCGTGTGTTTTCTGCGACTCTTCTGATCACGAGTCTATAACGTGTAAACAAGCATCTTTATGGTCTACTGAGAAAAAAAGGGAGAAATGCAAAGCGAAAGGGATCTGTTATCGCTGTTTACGCCCACGGCATCTTAGTTTTATTTGCACTTCTAGAATAAGGTGTGAATTATGTAAACAACGACATGCCACTATAATGTGTTTTAAAACCGAAAACGGAGAAATTAAGGAAGAACAAATTGAAAATAAGGCCTTAACGAATAATTCATCCTATGAAAGCGTAATCTTGCAAACTTTAATTGTCAATGTTTACGGAGATGGTGAAAGCAATTTTATACGAATAATTCTGGATACCGGAAGTAGCAGATCATATATCAGCACATTTCTTGCGGAGAAATTAAAACTAAAATCTTCAGGTCAGGAAAGTGTGACTCATGGGCTTTTTGGAGGAATAGAAAAAAGGGAAAATCACAACAAGTATCTGATTAAGTTAAATAATCTAGAAACAGGATTCACATGCGAAATGGAAGTTTTGAGCCAAAAAACCATATGCTCACATATTCCAAAATTGGAGGATAGGGAATGCTTAAAGAAACTAAGAGGTTACAAAATTTTTCCCAGTGATGTAACTAATGAGAATTCTTGTTTATTTGAAAAACACCCTAACGAAATACACATGCTTGTAGGAGCAGATTATGCCGGAAAACTCTTTACAGGGGAAACAAAACACGTAACGGAGAGTTTAGTAGCGATGAATACACACCTTGGTTGGACTATATTAGGGAGAACGAAGGTAAAGGGAAAGAATTTTAATGAAATTCTTTTATCACTACACATTAGTGACAGAAAAATTTGTGACTTGTGGTCTCTTGATTCTATCGGAATAACTGAACCAGCTCTTTCTCAAACAAAACAAGAAATAGAAAAGGCTACAGAAAATTATTTCATCCGTACTTTAGAAAGAGATGACACTGGAAGGTATCAGGTATCACTGCCATGGCTTCAAATTCATCCTGAGTTGCCAGATAATAGAATCCTTGCAGAAAAGCGTCTGAAGTCTTGCGTGAAAACCCTTCAGACAAAGAATTCCTTAGAAGCCTACGAAACTGTTTTAAAGGATTGGGTAGAAGAGGGAATAATTGAACCTATCGATATTTCGGAGGCAGAAAAGATCAAAGGGCATTATCTGCCACATAGACCCGTGTTTCGGGAAAATTCGACTACCAAAATTCGACCAGTGTTCGACGCATCTGCAAAGGAGAAAAATTCGGTATCTCTGAACGACTGTCTGGAAAAGGGTCCTAATTATCTTGAATTGATCCCCAAAATTTTGATAAAATTTTGAGAGGGGAAGTATGGAGTAATTTCGGATATAAAAAGAGCATTTCTTCAGATAGGTGTGAACCCAGCGGATCGAGATTTTCTCCGCTTCCTATGGTGGGAGAAAGGACAGCCTGAAAAACTGACTATATATCGGCACCGAAGGGTTGTATTCGGCGTAAACGCCAGCCCCTTTTTACTCGCTGCCACGATTAACTACCATTTGGAAAATGTACCAAAACATCATCAGGAAATAGCTTCAAAGCTAAAGAAAGCCATGTATGTGGATAACTGCGTAGCGAGTGTGGAATCAATTGAAGAATTAAACTCATTTATCAAAGGATCTAGAGAAATCATGGCAACTGCAAAATTTGACCTAAGAGGTTGGAAACATAATAGACTTAAAAATGAAACTTCAATTCTAAACCTTTCTGATAAAGATTATGAAGATGTTGTGTCAGTATTGGGATTGAAATGGGACTTGTTTGACGATACTTTGTCTTGTCACGTAAAATATGAAGAAAACCCTGTATTGAGCAAAAGATCTGTTCTTTCCGAATTGAGTAAAATCTTTGACCCAATTGGGTTTACTAGTCCAGTTACTCTCATGCCTAAACTGATTCTGCAAGAGTGCTGGAAACAGAAAATTAACTAGTATACTAATCTGCCGAATGATCTAGCAAGGAAATTTTTCACATGGTCATCTCAGTTAAAATATTTGAAAGACATCAAAATTCCTAGATTGCTTCCCAAAATAGACGAAAGTACCACTCTGCATGTATTTTCGGACGCAAGCAAGGACGCGTATGCGACCTGCATTTTCCTTAGACACAGCGGTGAGAGTGGAGTCACTTGTCAATTGATACAATCTAAAGCGAGAGTTGCTCCCCTAAAAGCACTCACCATACCTCGACTAGAGATACTCGCTTGCACTATTGGAGCCAGGCTCTCTCATACAATAAGAGAAGACTTGAAACTAAAAGAGGTTCCAGTTTTTTACTGGACGGATTCCACAAATGCTCTCTTTTGGATAAAACAGAAAGAAAATTGGTCCACTTTTATAGCCAATCGAGTAAATGAGATTCGAAAACTGAGTAACCCAGATCACTGGCATCACATTCCCGGAAAGTTTAATCCTTCGGATTTGCCATCACGCGGTTGCTCTGCAAAAGAATTGAGGAAATCCGAATGGTGGAAAGGACCAGATTGGATTTATCGACCTCCAGAAGAGTGGCCTATTGCAGATGGAGAACATCCTGACTTCGATATAGTAAATGGAGAGAGAAAACGAACTGTGGTTTCAGCCAGCAATAACACGAATACAGATAAATTTAAACTTTTTGACAATATTTCAAAATTTGAAAAGATCATAAAGGTCGTATCTTGGATCTTTAGATTCGTTAAAAATGCTACAACACCACCATCTGAAAGAACTCATGGGAGAATTTCAGTCGAAGAACTAAAAGGAGCTGAAACAGTGGTTTTCCGACTCATCCAACGAGAATCTTTCGAAGGATTGAAAGATAAAAGAATACGTGCTCTAGAACCTATCATGGACTCCAATGGCCTTATAAAAGTGAAAACACGTATCTTTCAGAGAGACGATGATGCTGACTTTCGTTACCCAGTTTTACTTCCCTCAGAACATCCATTAGTCTTAAAACTGATCAAATCTCAACATGAAAGGCTAAGTCACGCTGGAGTACAATTCGTTATGTGCGCTTTGCGTGAAAAATATTGGATCATAAAGAGTAGGAAAACCGTACGCAAGGTTATCCAAAACTGTGTACGATGTCGAAGGTTCGACTCTGATTCATATAAGATTCCTCAAGCGCCACTACCTGAAGACAGAATAAGAGATGCTTTAATTTTTGAGATTATTGGTGTTGATCTGACGGGTCCCTTAATTTTAAAAGGAGGCCAAAAAACATGGATCGTCATTTTTACTTGCGCAATATATAGAGCAGTTCACTTAGAGCTAGTCTCATCTCTATCAACTGAAAGTTTCCTGCACGCGTTCAGGCGATTCATCGCTCGAAGGGGTAGACCTGTCACTGTATACTCTGACAATGGAACCAATTTTGTTGGATCAAATAATTTGTTTAAGACCATAGATTGGAATTCTATCTTAGAAAATGCAACAGTTAAGAAAATTGAATGGAAATTTATTCCCCCTTCCTCGCCATGGTGGGGAGGGTGGTGGGAAAGATTAATTGGAGTACTAAAGAGAATTCTTCGAAAGGTACTAGGAAAATCTTCTCTGAACTACGAAGAATTGTTGACAATCATTTGTGACTGCGAGAGCATTATGAACAACCGTCCTCTCACGTATTTGTCAGAAGACGTAAAGGATTTAAGAGCTCTCACCCCAGCAATGTTTCTAACAGAAATTCCAGAGACTGGAGTTCCTGAATTAGATCTTTTGGATTCTAAATCCATCAATAAAAGATACCTTTACAGAGCCAAATTGAGAAAAGATTTACGAAAAAGATTTCGATCAGAATATTTAGGGCAACTAAAACAAAGCTCAAAATTCATCCGCGAACCATCTTCTGTGAAAGTTGGTGATCTTGTAATTGTGTCCAACAACGGAAAAAGGATAAACTGGCCCTTAGCTAGAATCGTGGAAATTTTTCCATCCCACGACGGACACATTAGATTAGTGAAACTGAAAACTGCACAAGGTGAGATTATAAGACCTACTAAGAACCTCATACCTCTTGAACTCAACTTTACACCTGAGTCGGATATGCTAGTGAGGTATTGAACTCGACGTATGACGAAAACTCAAAAGACTTGAACTACAGGTCAGTTGAGGTCCATCCTCTGTTGATACTGGACCTCAAGGTGGGAGTGTCGCGTTTGCTTACTAGAACTTTACTTCCACGAACGCCCTCTGGCGAAAGAGACTAAAAGTAGTCAGTTGAACGGCTGACGCGTCTAACAGATGTATAACGATAGACCGTCTCCGTATAAATTATGCTTGTAATCATTATAACTTGTAAATATTTTGTAGATATCTTTCATATGAATTAAAATTTCTTAAAAAGTTTATAGCTGTGTTGCGCAGTAAATCGAAGTTCATCATAGAGACAGATACCGAGAAGAGGGAAAAGCAGGCAGTTCAGGGCAGCCCTATTTAGAAGGTAAGTGAACTTTCACTTATCTATTTAATGATCAAAAAATTTTAATAGTGCAAAGTTGATAAAATTTTTTAACAATGCTAATGAGCTCATTTTTTTCCCTCGTTACAAATGCTTTTTCTTCAGCAAGTAAATCCTAAGATGAGATAAAGAGCTTAATATCCGTTTTTTTCGCAATTTATATGCAAAAGCAACACATACTTTAAAAACTATTTCATTATAATGTTCAACGAAGCATGCACTGCAATTATCTTTTGGTATGTTCATCTCACAGTTTTACTTCTATCACCGGTTACTTCATAGAATTTTCAAGGCAATTTTCTGGTGAAATTTGAGGATTATTTTGTGAAGGAATTGACTGCAGATCTTTTTTTATGATTGTGGTCGTAGTTATTAAGGGAATGCTTTTAAAAAGATTTTTCGGAATTTTCTGTTATCATAATTGTAATTGTATACAGAGTATTAATATTAGATAAAAATAATGGTATTACATGGAGGAAAAATAACCATTCTGATTTAATTTTCATAGAATTAACAAGTGGCATATATATAATTATCATTAATCAATCCATTTTTAGAATAAAATATTCCTGAAATGTAGATAATATCATGATGTCATCCAGATGCATAGAAATGCTTTGCACAAGGTAGGTATACTTTAATTACCTGCAATTTTGCGTTGATTTCAGTTTTATAGCATCAATTCAGTTGACGCATTATTAAAGTACGGTTTCCAAAAAGATCTGAAATATACGTTTTGCATTTAGATGAAGAGCAGACAGTTATGAAAGGGCAAGATGGCTGAATATTTCAAGAAAGTGTGAAGATATTGAAACTGCTGTTAAGAGACCTGGACAGTCATAAGCTGTTTGATAGCTGAGGTTGCAATTACCAATCAGCAGATAGCTTTCAGAGGTTTTTTGCCAGAAACCTAATGGTTTGCGTTCCGCTGAACATCAAAACAAAGAGAGTTCACCTGAACATTTTCTAGAATATCAGTTTAACATTTGATTTCAAACTATTTTATATCAAGAAGCAGACATGAACATGAAATAATCCAATCAGCCTTAGGGAATATAAGTATATACAGTAAAAATATGATATAAGGGAATGGAATGTAGTTGAGTGAACGTATTCTTCGCTTCCACATTCTTCTATTTGTGTCTTTCCAGATGGCTTGAGATGAAGTCTTACGACACTGCTTAAGCATTTTTAGTGTTCATATGAGACTTTGTTTTGGGATTGCATTCAACAAACCTATTTGATAAATTTGTTGAAAACTAAAAACATATAAACCAAGCAACCGAATCTTCTTACTCCTATGAAGAAAGGTAAAATGGCGAATGTCTCCAGCTGTGCCTTAAAAATCAAGAAAGGAACCTGTATCACAGCCTTTATTACATTAACTGAATTGTAGATTTCACACAGAAAATAATAAGTACATAACAACGTCACATGCAGTTTTGGAGAAATGTTCAAAATTTTGTGACTTCATTCATGTGAATAAACTATTTAATTATAATTTACTAGGCTATTAACTATACTATTTAATTTAATGTCACGCGACTCGGCTATTTAAAAAGAGTGTTTTTTTTCAGATTTTGTGAAATTAGTCTTGTTGTTCAGAGCTAGAAATGGCGATATGATTTGTGTGTAAGATTTAGGTTAGATACAATTCTATAACTTTGGAAATCATCTGCATGTTTCTGCGAAGTTCTTACTTATATTTTTTTCAGTTTTATTTGTTCCATAACATAGCTTAATGCCATGCGCATTCACATTCGATGATTCTGTTATATTTTTGCTCTGCGATATTATGTATCACTTCACCGCCCAACCGGGATAGTGCTTAGTGTCTTTAAATACCCTATCGATGGGCCTGGGTTCGAATCCCGGAGAAGGCGTGGGTGTTATATAGTGTCTTTGCTGAATGGGACTCTCTAAATGTATGCGAAAATGAAAGTCCTCTCGTGTGGATTGGTGTTAGAAAACGAGGGATGAGAGACTCCACCTTTCGGGAACTGCATGGAGCTGGTCAAAATAGTAATGTTACTTATGTGGTATGTGTAATGTTGTACTCCTTGCCTCGATGAATTTTATGGGCTTGTTCTGATGACAAGCATGATAAGTCACAACAACAGCAAACACAACAACGTATCGCACATCACACCACAGTTTTATAGACTACTTTTTGAGAAATATACATTTGTGCATGTTAATACTTATAAATGTTATTTCATGCGTATTGCACTTTTGATGTGAGTCCATAAACATTTCACTGAGTTCTTGCTTTTAAACTTGGGCACTGAAACAAAATATTGTTGCCATGCATTTTATAAACACAATAATTACAGTTTATTTAGTTTATAGCAGCGGTTCTCAACCTTTACCATCTAAACAAACACGTACCATCTAAACAAAAAGTGAAAAACGTTAGTACCCATCTCTACATTTTACGGTGATTATTTCAAATTCTCAATAGAAATATTAAAAAATATGTATATATATTGCCGTCTGCATAAACTATTGGCTATTTATATTAAATATGCACTCATAAAAAATATTAGAATAAAAATTGGTTACCATTTAAAGTATCAAAATTTAAGTAATAATACTTTAATTCTAAAATTTAGAGTTAAATATCGGCTTTTATAAGAGAGATTAATTTCTTTATGTCTGGTCTTATTTCACTTAGTTTTAACCGTAAATGAGGATCCACTTTTAAATTTGTTCTGTGTTTATTTTTCAAGTATAACATGGAAAAAAATCCTTGTTTACACAAATAGGTTGTGCAGAAAGGCAATAAAAATTTAATAGCTTTATTTGAAATGCCTTTAAATTCTTTTTTTCAGTTCAGCCAAAAGTTAACAAGTGTGTTATACTTGAAATCTTCAGTTAGAGTTCCATCACAGGAAATTACTATCAACTGTTCTTTTTCTTCACGAAAGTTTTTAATTAAATAGCTAAAAACAATTTATTTCTTTGCGTATCACCTATTTTTCTCTTGCGTACCACCAGTGGTACGCGTACCATCAGTTGAAAATCGCTGGTTTATAGTATTTTAAATTAATTAATATTATCATTTAAAATTGCATTCCTCTTTTTTACTAAATTTCAAGACATGTTGTTTTGTTTCAAAAAAAAATGTTTAGTAACTATTATAATAGGGTATTGCTATGATTAATGAATATGTACTGGCGAAATATACAAATAATTTCTAGAACTTGCAGCATTCTGACTTAAAAAATATATTAACTTTAGTGATAGCAATAACTTGTACATTTTTACCATAATAGCAGTTTAGCAATTTAAATGTAACACATTATTATGATGAGTTCTCAGTATAACAGTTTATCAATTTTTTGCAAAGATTTCTTTAAAAGGAACTAAAACAGTTTTCATACAATAGACAGTCAAAACTTTAATTAGGGCAATGACTATTTAACTTGATTAATCTATACTGTAAACGACTCATATTGTTCTAAATATTTAGCAATGTTAACTTTAGACTCTTATTTATTTTACCTCCTGTCTCATTAAAAATAATAAATGTCTTTATATTTGAAATAAATCATATGTCAGGACTAAATAGAAGGTTTCTTTTCTCTATAATTTTAGTAACATTTAAGAATAAAATATTTTTGTAATGCAAAATACAAATTCATGCTTATCATAAAACTATACTTAGCTCAGATTCAGCCCATGAATGTAAAAATAAGTTAAATATATATGTTCTTAAGAATGGTATAATTAATTCTTAAGAAAGTTTCTTCTTCTTTATATTAGTTTCCAAGGCAAATATCTTCAACATTTTAGAACCAAATTATTTTGAAGAAATATATGCTACTTTGCTGAAAAAAAAAATTATTATTTTATAATTTATTGATGCATGCATTCTAATTTCTTAATTTAGAATACATGAAAAAAATTATAAAATGAGATATTTTGAACATACTAACTACTTAAACAGAAGTTTAAAATTTGGAATGTAAATGTGAGATGTAATATAAAATGAGCAGAAGGATCAGAAATGAAGAGAAATAAGACAAATCCTAAAATGTATCTGATAATCCGAATATTGCTGCTGCTGATTTTTGAATCTCTTGAATTTTATACAACGGTAATAATACGAATAAAGAATACAACATTAGAAGTTTTTAATTAAAGCAAAATTTGAAATCTGTATTAAAAGGAAACCGCAATTCTTACAAGTAACACCTGATGTATCTAGATGATAGAAATGAAATTTAATAATTGAAGGACGTAATAATCCTTGAATTCTTCACTCAAAAATATTTGATGGGGGAAAAAAGGAAAATAATACAGTTGAAATCTTTTATGGCTTTCCAGAATATTTTAAAGTAAACGCAGAGTGAAATTACTACAAATAAATACTAAACAAGAAACTCTAATCTGCTTCCAGTAATTTAAGAGAGTGGCATTAAGAGGTCTGCATATGAGGGATCCAAATGGAGCAGAAATTGCAAAAACTGAATTTTTGTTTCTATTAGGCATCGAAGTCCCGTTTGACATTGTTTCACTAAACGCTTTTATTGAACGTCAGCATAAGTAGCGTTTTCAAAATTTGGAGTTAAACGTTTACCGTCTTTTAAGATTGAATTGGAAATAATCGAATTATGGAAAATGCATGAATTTTCCCAGTCTGGAATCTTGTGGAATTCCAATCTGTAGAATATAATAATGTAGTATAAAATTCGGTACTAAACTATATTTTACCTCAGGTAATGTGATATGTGTGTGTGTGTATATATATGTTATATAATCAGTATTGAATCCAAATTTTAAAAAACATCTGAAAGCTTTCAGATTTTATATAACCCTCAAAGGGCTCTTTGTTTTAACATTTTCTGTGCTATCTCTATTTATTAAATATCATATTCTTCGCGCTTAAACCATAAAATTCAATTCACTAGCAATATCACAAAATATTTAAAAGAGCGTTTGTAGTGAATCAACGCAAAATGACAAAACGAAATTAATAGCTCTTCTGAGAAAATTTCCGTTTGGGCTAATAATTGCATTAGAAATTATTAAGCTTAAGAAAAATAATCCTAAATATTCAGTCTCTTCATCAGTTAATTCTCAGTGCATCTTCTATGGTTCTGATAAACATTTCTCTAAGCTGACTTCCTTTATTCGGGTCAAAATCTTTTTCATAATAGTTATCGAATTAAAAAAAAACAATAGTTATCTAATATTAGGCCTATCATTTTACTAACTTACAGCTACAGTTCTGAAATACACTGGTGTGCAAAATTTAAGGAATAGACGGTTTCTCGAATGCAACGTTGTGCAGAAGTTTTCCACATCGGCCCAGATTATATAATAAGATCTTCAAGATATGAAAATATGAGACAAGTGAGCAAACTATCCAAACAAGGAATCAAAAGGGAAAAAGGGCATATTTTTGAAAATGTAGCTCAGAGCACAACTGAAGAGAAGTCAGAAACGTCCATGTGACAGGTGCCTGGAGAAGGGGATATGATTGCTACTGATTGCGATGTAGGAATTAATGCATTTCTCCGTGCTAAGGACAATGATGTCAAAGAACTAAGAGGTATCTCGGCCTTTTTCTCTTATATAGCCGATCTCAGCTACGAAATCTTTGCTATTGGACAGTCACATGCTGCAAAGCATCTCCTGAGAATGTCCCATACTTGAAGGAAAATCCATGAGTTGAATATCTTCACTCTCCAAATGCTCTGCAAGAGCTATTTTAGGATTCAATGTAAGATTCTTGTTCATGAAGAGGAAGTCTGGACCCACAGCACCTTTAAATAGACTCACGTGAGGCAAGAGAACCTCGATACAATAGTAGACACAGTGAAAAACAAACCGTATTTTTTTAGAAGAAATCGACGATGTTGAAGTGCTAATTGCGTGTTCCTTTTTCTCTCCAGATATATATACGTCCAGAATCACTTCTCAGTTTAAATGGACTCTCATCTGTAAAGAGCACTCAAAGGCAATCCTGCTGTGTACAGTTCTTATACTCCCAGGCACCACAGAAACCGGCTTCTCCGATGAGCAGTTGCAGTTGTCAAAAGCTTATAGCGTCCTAATTACGCGACTTTATATAAAGTTTTCCAGTCGTCCAAATTACGTCTATTGGATTGCTTGTTGGCTGTTTCACACGGCAATAGCAACTCCATGTTGCTGAAGTAAACGTATACCGTCTAATAACTTTCTCGAATTGATGAGCGTATTGCGTCCGTTGCTTTAGACCCTTCCGACACTCCTCTCCCAACATCATACGCCATATATGCGCATGCCCTACTGTATCGGTTCGAAATCTATTTCATGATTGGTCTTTCGGTCCGTTCTGCTGCCTTGTTCTGCCTTTATGTTACCTTCTCCCTTTCATCCTGTACACAATTGCGTAAAATTTATTACTGAATCATCATCTGAGTTAAATCTATCTTTACTTGAATCAAATTGCTTGTTTCCCTACGAACTATACCTTCGTTATCCTATTCTCATATTTTTTGTTGCTGACTGTATTATATATTAAAAATTAGCTTATTTTATATTATAAAGCATAAATTATCTCAGTCTAGTAGTTATTATAATACTCCGGAAATTATATATTTTTCCTTCCTTGCACCGTTTAAGTGCTTCGTCCCTCCCGGTTTAAGTGCTTCGTCCCTTTTTCTTTAATTCAAGATCTTTCACTTTGCATGTGTCTACAACTAACCATCTATATTACATTTTTTTTTCATATTTCTGTGCATTGCTTTTTATAATTTATGATACGCAATTTCAGTTCAGATTTAGATAAATTATACAATGTGTTAAACTTAAAGGTATCCATAACGTTGAGTCTGGAATGCACAATTAGGATACTTTTACTGCAAATAAAATCATTTTCGATTTCTTATTTAATGTTTCCAATGACCCAGTTTCCAGTTTTCTTGTTTAAAATATCTTCAGCGTCCTTCATACATTTATTTGAATATATCAACTTCAATTGTTTCAATACGTCTAGAATACTGAATGACTACTTAAGTATCTGCAGTGGTAAGGATATAGAGTTTAGAAATGTATTTCATTTTCGTTCTGAAGAAGCTGAAATGCAACCCGAAATTAGTTCAAAAAGTCAAAAACACGGGTAGTCAGTCATACATTGGAATAAAATATAATACATATTTTTAATATTTGTTTGGAAGTTGACTTTCTTTAGAAAAGCATCCTGTCTCTTTTGGCATTAATTCAATTATTTAATTTCCTAAAAGGAATCTATTTCTGTTCCTATAGAAGTCCAAAAAGCATATATTATAAAGGTATAAGTAATTCTGATCTCTAATTATTTTGTTAAGATTTTCTTCTATGCATATGTTCTACTGAATTAAGTCATTAGTTTGACTAACCGATTATTAAATTTCTATATTTTAACCAGATAGCCATTGTTTCACAAACATTGAGTTGTATTATCCTGTAGAAAAACCGAATGTTTTTATAGCAAAATAAATTTAGCAGAAGATAAACTTCTTCTCATTGCTTCTTAATAGTAGTAATGTCTTTTCTAAAGGATGGTGTTCTAATGAAAGTTTTCATAAGAAGTTTAAAAAGCGTTTCTTCCTTCTCTGTTCACTTCAGCCATTTCGATATGGGATCAGGAAAGTCATTTATATTGACCGCACCCTAACCCATTTCATAGCCTAATTTATTTTAGTGATGTTGCATCTACCGCATTTATTTTACAAGACATCAAAATGGCATTAAATGTCTCTTAACTGCCCAGATATCAGATGCAGCATCCAGTTCTCTAAATTATACAAATTTTCTCCATCTAATAATTGACTACCATGGTTATAATATGATTAGAGTAATAATAAAAAATGGTTATTATTGGAAGAGTAATATCCTAACACTGACTTTGCGGTTTCTATTACATTTCGTGTGTTAGGCTAATATTGCGCTAGTTATGCTTAATGCAACACAATCTGTATGAAAATCAATCATAGACAACTGAAGAACAGTCCCGTATTCAGAGTTCCACTCAATTCAGAGAGCCAATGAAAAGACTTCTTTGAAAATTGTTATATAAGTCAATTACTTAGAAAGCATTTTCTTAGACAGCATTTCATGGATTGCTTACCTTTAATATAGGAAATAAAAGCATAAACAAAGTATCTATAAATTAGTTAGGCAATTTCGTAACTTAATAACTTTCGAAATAGTAAATGAAATTAACCAATTTAACACAAAATTGTTTGTGATTTTGAATCGGTTACGTCTAAAATCAACTGTAATGCTCTTCTTATGTAATACGTTTTAAAGGTATAAATAATATCTTGATCTAATGGTTGGAGTAAAGAAGTAGTGTTAGGTTGTAGGAACAGTATTTTGACGTTGGGATTATTCCAATCTTGCGGGTGACATAGAGCATTATCTAATAGTAATAGCGTCTGGAAACTCAAATATTTCTCTATCTTTACAACAATATGTACTTTAATTGTTTTCCTGTAAATTAAGTTCAAACAAATCATTTTCTTTTGTCCAACTAATTTTTAGATATATGTATATCTCGCCGAGCAGTTTACACTTAGTAGGGAAAAAGGTAATATCTGTTTCTCCATCTTTAAAAAATCTAATAGCAAATGACACCATGGAGACTAATTTCCGTTGTGTACCGCGAGCCTACAATAGGAATCATAATGCCAAATATAAACTAAATTTTGCCTTAAGAATATTATATCCAGTTCCTTTTTACGCAATGTAAAAGAGAGGGTTGCATCCACTAAGAAAGTCCAGATTTTAACAGATATTTAACATTTTACCATGATCACGCAAAAAAAGCAGAGCAGCGTACTACGATTAAGCTGTAAATTATAATTTTCAAAGAAGACTTCACTAGCATCATTTTGATTATCATTTCATGAGCCACATATGAGGGTAAGTCATTAAGTATGTCACAAATGAACATTATATATTATATATACTTGAATCAAATTGCTTGTTTTCCTACGAACTATACCTTCATTATCCTATTCTCATATTTTTTGTTGCTGACTGTATTATATATTAAAAATATATGACCCTCCTATACCACGGTAGATAGGGTCCTAAAAATGCCGTGTTGTGTGAAATCGTGTTGTACGATACCCATAGCCAGAAAAAAAGGTTACGTTTCGAAAACTTATTTAAACTAAGTATTTTTTTAATTCTACATAAATAACCTGAATTTTTATTAAAACTATAAATGTATGTACAACACAAAACCAAAAATATTACTTTTATTCAACGCAACTTTAATTTAATTAATTTCGTTTTCGTTATTGCTCAGTATATTGGTGGAATGAGATCGCTTTCATTTTCAGAACTCTTTTCTTTATTTAAAGAAAATAATTCTTCTCTCTTTAAAAAATCTCTAATTTTACTTTGATTACTAGTTCTTACCAGTTAATTGATTTGATTTATAGCTTCGGATGACATTTCCATCAATTCTGTTATAAGGTATGTCTCCCGCCTTCTTAGCGGGCCTTCGTGGTGTAGTGGTTCTGCACGCTGGGCCGGTATTCCAGAGATCCGTGGTTCGATTCCCGTTGAAAGCGTTTGCTAATTTTTCATCTCGTCTGCCTCCAAATAATCCTGATGTCTCTACAGTGGCGCCCGAACTAAAAGGGTTTTGTATGATGACTCTCCACACCCAGGATTTGGCGATTGGGTCCCCTAAAATCCCCAGTCGCCCTTTAAAAGGGGTAATATATGTATGTTTCCAGTTCTTTCAGCGACAACGATATGATGTCGATACAGTGCTTGATTGAAAATTTCTTCCAAGCTTCCCTTATATTAATTGATTTTGAATCCGTTACGTCGAAAATCCACTGTAACGCTCTTCTTATATAATACGTTTGAAAGATATAAATAATACTTTGATCCAATGTTTGGAGTAACGAAGTAGTGTTAGGTGGTAGGAAAAGTATTTTGACGTTGGGATTATTCAAATCTTGCGGGTGACATAGAGCATTATGTAATAGTAATAGCGCTCGGAAGCTGAAATGTTTCTGCCTTAAATAACGTTCAATGTTTGGCACAAAACAATTTAAAAACCAGTCTTTAAATAAATTTCCGGTTGCTCAAGCTCTTGGATTTGCTTTCGAGTATACCGGTAAGATGTTCTTAATTACATCTTTAAGTTCACGAGGATTTAAAGACCTGTAAACTAACAAGGGTTTTGTCATAAAGTCCCTCAACGCGTTAGTGCACAAAAGAGTGTTAGACGATCTTTAGACAAAATAAATCCGGGGGCAGTTTTTTTTTTTTTTTTTTTTTTTCGATATAAAGTTTCTACTGGGCCTTTTTTTTTCCACTACAGCCCTCGTCGGCATTGAAAATTTGATCTGCTGTGCATCCCTGCTCTTCTATAATATTTTGAATTTTTTCAGGAAACGTCTTATCAGCTTCATAACCAGCCGATGCAGATTCTCCTTGAATTCTTATGTTATGAATGGCAAAACGCTTTCTGAAATTTTCAACCAACCTTTACTTGCTACATAATCTGGATTGATATTGTGATCAGAGGATTCTCCATGTTCTTTAAGGTGCTTGCAAATTTTGAGTCCTTTTTGTTTAATGATATTACCATCCAACGGAATTCTTTTTTGACAACTATCATCAATCCAAATGCTGAGTACCTTTTTCATCTTCTCAATTGTTGGTGCTCGGGGGCAAGTCGCACGTTTTGTGGATGTCGAAGATCCTGCAGCAACTGCTTATTTCTTTTTCATTTTTCTTACTAGTCCGGACTGTTGCTCCATTCAAATTAAGACATTTTCCAATGCGAAATGCCTTTTCTTCTTTTAAAAGACGATCCAAGATTTGGATCTTTACTTCTAAAGAAATAAATTCTCTCTTAAACTTTTTAAAAATTTTATCGGACATATTTTGGGACTGAAACTTAATTTCTTAATGCAAAAACGTTATTCTTTAATATACCGTGGCTCCACGCAGACTGATGACCAGCGGCGTGGCACACTTTTGTTTTCAGGTCACGTAGATGAGAATTCGAATTTTGGAAGCCGAACATTCAGGTTGTACGTTTTGGAGCTCTCATTGTGATCTCATATCGTTCATCTTCTGCGATAGTGAGGTTCCTTCATTGTTATCTAGTGGGTGTGGTCTTCTGTGACTGGGCATTGTTTCTATTGTGCTATACTTTGGCAGTCATGGAAGGAAACGATTTTAAAACCGTTAAAAATTTAACGACCGGTTAAAAATTTAACAATCAGTCTCCAACATGTGGCTCTTCTCCCTGAAGATTTTTTGTTCTTACTGAAACCGGACCTTGGAAGACAACTGGCAGGACATACGAAATAAGGATTCTTATGTGTTAACCGTTAAAAGACTCAAAATGTTGGAAAGGTTTACTTAAAAAGACGGGAAATAGGAATGTTACTTCCACCTTCTTCAATTATCATTTCAATGTGAAATTACTAATCTTTTGAAACCTTAGTTTATCGGATAATGACTATCCCCGCACCTCGAAGGGTGAGAGGGGCAGAATTTCTCTGACCGATATTTGGGTCAGAGCCGTTTTTCGAAACCCTGCAAATCTAGCCTATATTTCGGCCATCGTCTTCGAAGTGGATTATTTAAGTGCTTTGCTCAAATATGGAAAAACTTCGTGCGGAGTTCGTTAAATTTCTTGGGATTGCTTGGGCAATTTTCTTATCGTGTTAGAGCAAAACCGTGTTATAGGATGCCGTGTTGTAGAAGGGTTCTCGCAATTTATGTTTCGTGGTATAGCGAAACCGTGTTACAGGATGCCGTGTTGTAAGAGGGCTACCTGTATTTGAAAATAGCAGATAGTGCTTTATAGATGGCAACACCATTTTCATTAATGATATTCATGTTGTAAATTACCAAATATCATTTCAATTACTAAGTACCATTTGCACATGAGTAGTAATTTTGAAAATGGCAATGAAACTCGATTACTTTACAAGAGAGGATCAGCGTGCTGTTACCCGTTATTTTTTTGGGGGGAGGGACAAAAAGACTTCCTTCGAAAGATATTTATGAGAAATGTTTCCTGTTTATGAGAAGAAATGTTTGTTGCTTAAAGCTATGCGTAGCTGGGTTGAGGAATCTTCGCAAGGCCGCCCCAAAATTTATGATGATACCCGAAATAGGCGACCTGTTCAGATTCAATCAGCAGCTCAACGGTTGGAGGAATTGATTCGTGTTGATAGACGAGTAGCCATTGACACTATAGCAATAGCAATAAGAATTTCTCATGTTTTAGCCTACATTTCAGGCTTTCAAGTAATTACAAATAACTCAAACATTTTTATTTTGATTTTTAAGTCCTAGTGTACAAGTTCACGAGCGATAGAGAACTTAAACAAGTAATGGTTAAAAATGAAATAAGCTTTAAAGCTCTAGATATTTTGTAACACTCAGGTAATCTTACAAAAATTTAGTTTTGGCATAGTATGAATATAAATATATAGTAATGAATACCAAATACACAAATGTGGGTTAAACAATGAGTGATTTTAAACAGGCTAACGCCTAAGTAGAGGTAAATTAAGTATTTATATTTTATAAAAATAATCGTGTACATTGAATCAATTAACTACAATTCTAGTTTTAAGGAAGTACCTATTTTATGATCACCTGAGCTACATTTTCGTGTGCAGAAAACCATCAGGCTTCCCGAAAATTGTTTCGTTTTGTTAAAAGCATTTCATTCGATTTCTGGTACACATTTTTTTTTTTTTTTTGTTAGTGAACTAGTCATGTTCTAGGTATAATATATTTTACTCCTTAACTGAACTTCTGTTAATTTATAAATAGCCTTTCTGTTATTCTACAAGAAAAAACAGGTTCTGAAAAACTAGACAAGATTATTGCTTTGTAAGTTGCTTTTCACTTCTTGAAATGGAGTTTTGTATTTATTACGAGGTTAAAAATGATGAATTTCCTTTTTTTTTTCAATTTATTTGGTGCTCAATACGCGGACGTTGACTACAAATAACCAGCGATAAGGCGTGCTTTATCGTTGAACTAAAGTTCTTCCTTTCTTATGCAGAATTCTTTTATTCCTAGCCAACCAGTTGACTAAGTATAATACTTTAGTCTAAGAGTACGAAAAATGCTTGGAAAAAAGCCACTTATAATTCGATTTGGGAAACGTTCCTTCAGATTTTCCTTTTGTTTAGTATCATAATTACATTAAAATAAATTTAAACGTTAAAATTCCCCTCAATTTATTCAGCTTGTTGTTTTGCATCAGGTTACTTTGTTTATAGAAGGTTCGTGTTATTTTTCTTTAATTAAATTAAGTAAACTTGGGTATAACAAAAAACTTATAGTCAGAGGATTTAATGTGTTACGTATGGCAGCATCAAGTTTAAGCAAGTTGTAACAAGATTCTGACACGGTTATGGTGTTTAATTAATATATTTCGTTACTTTACTTGCAGATGTATGAAATCAAATGCAAAGATCAATTAAAGAAACCTTATAACGCTTTTTTGTGAAAGAACCAAATATTAAAATCATTTCTTTAATATACATTATAAAACATATAATGTTTAGTAGACACAGGGATAGTCATAGGTACCATACTTTGCTTTACATGTGTTAAAGTATACTGATGTATCCAAATTCTTGAGTTAAAAATCTATCCTTAGATATCAGACTTCGTAAACAGAGTACTTCTAACATACTTAGTTCAAAGCCGGCGAGCAGAAACTATTTTAGAAACTACTTAGATTGACATGCAAATGAACATGCAGTTTCATGAATTTGAATAAAAAAAAAACCATTGAAAAATGACGTGTTGGTGATGTCAATATTCTCGCTAAATCGTCGTTACAGGAAATTTTGCTTAAAAAATCATTCAGTGACTTCTGTTAATTAACTACATAAGATTAAGGTTGTTCGAGATCAGAATTGCTTCACATATAATTACGATTGTTCGGTATCCCATGAAAGGAATACCCACACATATACGGACACATTCTCGATGAAGATTGGATTATGCATAAATAAAACATCTTGCATAAATTATGAGAGTTTTGCTGGTGGATCCCAGGAAAGGAGTAATTACTTACGGAGAAATATAGGCTCAAAGAGCATTCGATCATATATAAATAAATCATCATGCAGACACTATGACAGTTTCGCTACTGGACACCTGTTATGTAGAGAAATTATCTGATAGCGTTATAAAAAATTAAGTGAATGATTTTATGATTTATGGAAATTTAAATTTTTTTTTGATTCTGAATTATTTAATTTAAGGCTTTAATTTTGGGGAAAAACAGATGCTTCTGGAAATATTATTTAGTTTAAAAGAGTATTATTTATTTTCCTCTATTTGTAAATCTTGTACAAACTTTTATTCATTGTGAAAGAAGCAGGGAAAGGGAGGCAATTTTCGCCAAGTCATGATTTCGCGCGCTTTAGAATGTTCGAGAAAGAATTTTCATTGTTAGTTGACCTTAAGAGAGGAAAGTACGTGACGGAAAGGTCAAAGGTTGCTACTTGTCTTTCAATGTAAGTCATTCAGGTTTTTTGGCGATTGAGGGTCCGGTTGTTGGCTAAGTGAAGAAGGGCGCGCATGCGCGATCACCCTTATTTCCGCATTCTGGAGTTGAAAACGAAGATTTTGCCATAATTAAGGGGGCGATAAGTGAAGCCATAGTGGGAGCCCGTTTTGTGAAGGAGACGAAGGAAATTCGAGTTGGATACAGACTTACTGTGGACTCGTTTAGGCACTCCATGACTGACTCGCTGATTTTCGGGCTTGCTGGACAAAATGTAAGTGACTCCGAGAGGTGTTTTCCGGCGGGGAGCGGCAAATATGCTCCCCGGCCGCGTTTGGTTAAGAGGCGAGACACACTTACTCTTGACTCGCTTAGGCACTCACTGCTTGGATTCGCTGACTTTCGGGCTTGACGGACTTGTTGACGGAGACTGAGAAAAAACTTGTGGGTGTTGCGAAGGAGAAAGGAAAAGATTTAGTCGGCATCGAGCTGTGCTTCCGGCCGGGAGCGGCAATTATGCTCCCCGGCCGCGGGTTTTCTCAAAAATGCGAAGAAAAAAAAAACTGTTGAGCGAATAACAAAAAAATTAACAGAGACTTGGGTCTCTATCTGTATCTGTATGCTCCCCGGCCGCGTTTTGGTTAAGAGGCGAGACTCTCTTACACACTTACTCTGGACACTCTTACTTTTGGACTCGCGCACTTACTGGTTGGCTGGACTTGTGGATGTTACTCTGGAACTTACTTGGGACGTTACCCGTGAAGCTTGCTCTTGGGATGAGTAAGAACAGGCGAGCCGTACTTTCCTAGCAACAACGTTTCTGACCGGCGAAATTTGAACGAGTTACCTGCGTGTTGACATAGGACTTTCAGGACCAAGCGGATAGCCGTCCTGGGCAGCAGTGCTCCTGTTTCTGTTCTACAGTAGTGAAGTGGGTCTACATTTTTAGAACCAGTGTCAAGATGAGCCCGGCTGACATCAACGCGGGATAAGATAAGAGTCCTCCGCTTCAAGATGTCCCCACTACAGATAAGTTATATATTTTTTTTGTGTTTATTCGATCCTCTCACGAAACTTTCTTTCTTCATAACATTGGTGCCGTGACCTCTGCTTAGTGGGGGATCGGATCGAGAATTGAATTTACCTATTTTGTGTAATTTACTTTTTAAGGAAGGAGTTAAATTTTATGTGCTAGGATTAATTAGAGTTTTTTTTTATTTGTGTTTGCTTATTTGTTAATACGAGAGTGATAAAGTTTGAAAATGTGTGTGAATTTCAAAAATTTTGGACTTTAACGTTAGGCAAACAGAATTGAACTTTAAAATTAGGAAAAAAATATATTTTAATGTAGCAGAATAGGTACTGTACATTTTTACTGTTGAAAAATCCTTGAGTGTTTTCTAGATGTGTATTTTTGATTTTCGACGTACTGATTTATGATACAAGATGGAAAATTAATTATTTCACGATAATCCTCTGCTATTTGTGTATCCTTGTATAAAGTTTCGAGTGCTTGTCGGTAAAAACTGGACTCATTTTTGAGCACTTCTAAGAGAAAGAGATTAAAGACTCTAATTATTTTACTGAATGAGACAAGCCATAGCTAGGCGTAGCTAGAAATTTTTTTTTTGTGTGTTTTTGCAAATTATTTAACCCAGAATCTTGTGAAATGTGTAATCGTGAGGGGTTACGTTAGAGAAATTTTGATTATTTTGAATTGATTGAATAATATTTTGTGAAATGTATGTAATGTTTTCATGATTATCTAGTTTACCAAGTATCTTATTATTTTTTTGATTACATTGTTTTGATATGATTCCAGTATATTGTGTAATGTGTTAGTAATTTAATTTAGTATTGAGCAATGAATTTTATAAGTTCTTAAGACATAATGATACAAATGAATGAGTTAAAAAAAAATGTAGATTGTTTTTCAATTGCCAAATTCTGTTTTAATATGAACATGGGTTAGATTTGGATTTTTGCCTGAGATCAGCAATAGTGATGTTTGGTTATTTAATTTTTTTTTTGGATTGAATTCATCAGCTTGAGTGAAGTTCTAATTAGTTTAATGAGTCAGAGTAATTGAGATGAGTTATCTTCTGAGTTTTAAGTTTGTGAAGAGTTGTCATGTGAGAATTGTTTAAACAGTAGAAATTTAGTCTTGTGAATTGCAGCAAGTGAAGTTTAATGAGAATTTTGTGACAACGGGAATTTGTTTGGTGAAAATGTTTGAAATAAGTTTGAGAAGATTAGTTACTTTTGCTCTGTACTCATGTGTGGGAATTTTCTGTGGATTACAAGTAGTTTGTCTTGAATTTACTAGTGGATCGTAATAGATTTGATTTGAGTTATTGAATTTTCTTTCTTGGTTGGACTTGTTGCTGAATTTGGGGTTAATTCTTGTTTTGGCTTGAGTTTTGTATTTGAATTGGTAGTATCAAGATAGTTGTATCAGGTTTTTGTTTTGTTTTCTGGTGGTTTCTGCCAAGGTCCGTAAAATGTAAGTTCTCTGATGTTTAGTTTCTGTGGAAGAATTGAGATTTCTGTGGTCATAGGAAAATAGTAGAATTTGAGTTATGGATTTCATTTGTGTGATTTTTAGGGATTTTGAGTTACGAGTTATGAGTATTTTTTTTAGTTTAGCACTTTTGAGAACTTTGCATTTGTTGCTTGCAGTTAGGTCTTGCGTGAAGTTGTAATGTCCTGAAAGCTCGTTTTCTTGTAAATACTTGCACTTCATGGTGGCACTTGACCTCTTACACCGGGAGAAACAGGAACTTGTTATCTGAGAAATCTATTGTTGTATCTTTTTCATTGTGTTGGTTCAGGATTGTAACGTTTCAGTCAGCGCACTTTTCTTTCCGAGATAAGAGATCTTATGTTCTCTTTCAACGTGTCTGGGGGTTTGCTTGATACGTAAAGTTTGAGTCTGTCATTCATAATACAGCGCTTTTCTCAGCTTACATGGACGCGGTAAAGAGTTACTTTGTTTCTATTGTTTGGGTGGAGGTGTTGCTGAAGGCTGCTACTTAGGTTACTATACAACGTTTTGGAAGAGTCTGATGCAGAATAGATCTCAGTTTTTGCCAAAAATTGGGGGGTTTGTTTTGAACACTTTTTTGATTTGTGATATTTTATTTAGTGTTCTAGTAACGTGCTTCAGTCCAGCTTTGATTGATTTCTTTGACTAGGTTGAATTTTTTTTTCTCGTGGACTTAAGGGATTTTTAGAATTACTGAAATTTTTGTTGTCTAACTAAGGGGACTTAAATATGGTGTTGTTACTCACTAGTGTTTACCGTGAGGTTTGAAAAATTTTTAGCGACACTTCACTCTTGCTGGTTGATTTTTTTTTGGCTTGACTTGAAATACAGTGAAATTATTTTTTGACTTGATATGGTTTAACGCAATGACTATTTGTGTATTTGTTTAGGTATTGCAGTTTAAATTTTTTTTTAAGTATCGCTGATCTCATTGCTCATTTGAATTATGTACGAAATTTTTACAGTTTAATTGTATTTTCATTTTATGTCTATATGTGTATCTTGGTAGTATCTGTTTGTAATTATTGGCCAAACGTCATTTTGTATATACATTAGGTTGTATTATTACTATTATTTTTGTGTGTTTTGGATAAAATTCTAATTGGTATTTGCACAGCGTATTCGTTATGTTCATTCTCGGAATTGATTTTGGTTGGATTGAATTTTTGGACAATCACGTTTTCCTTCTTTCTGATCTTTGTGTGGGGTATTTTCGGCTGGTTCCGAGGTTCCTTGTGTTGTAACGTTCTTTTCTTTTCTAATGCTTGGCCCTGATCAGGCCGCTTCTGTTCTTAGACGTGACTGTTTGGGATTCAATCTTAGAAGTTATTCAATTTCGTAGTACTTAGGGGTCTGTACTCCTTATTTGAATACGTTCATGTGACATATTTTATTTGGAATTGTTTGAATTATTAGTGTGTTTATTTTCTCAGGAATGTATTTTATGTATCTGCGGCGCGTTAATTATCTTATTTTTATTTATTTCATTTTTTTTGGTGTGAACACTTGGATTAGATTATTTCTTGCTTCGGGTGTGTGTATCCGAACACATTCAGTGGCTTATCTATCGTAAGGAAAATTGAAAGATAAAGTCTTCTTCAACTTTGAAAGAGTGATTGTTCTTCCTTGGTCGAAGGTGAGACGTAGGAGGGTGAAATCTGGTTTCTTTTAAGGTCAAGTTCCTCTACTAAGGAGTATTGTGGTGCTGAGTTCACATTCCGGGGTTGGTTGCTTTCATTTTCTCGCGTTGAAGGCTGCAGGGGGGAGTTGTTAACACAATCATTTCTAACTACAGAGTTTTCCCTCGCTTGCATTGACAACTCCGTACTCATTTAATGTACTCCATGATTGTGCTCAGCAGAAATTGTCACAATAGTAGAATGTGCTCGACCTCAGGTGAAATTGTTTACATTAATGGACTGAAAAAGAATGAATAGATAAATAAATGTTCAGAAAGGTGGCCACACAGAGACTGCAACACTAATGTGATGCAATGAACTGAAAAAAAAAAAAAAAGAGAAATTCTTTTTGTCATGAAATTATTGATTGATCTTAGACATATTTTGTTTGTGATTAGCGCCTTATTTTTATTTTTATTTTTGTATTTGTTCTGAGTATTTCTAGGTTTAATTAAGTGATTTAATTGATGTTTTTGATTAATTATTTTTGATGATCTTCCTTGAGTATTTTAATTAGTAATTGCTTTGATTAATCTTGTTGTTTTACTTGCACATTTTGGACTTTACATTTAATGTGTCAGTAACGTCACTGTACCAAGGAGTCGTATGAAATATTGTTACATCATGTTATCCTTTAGCCTTATTGCACAGTATGAGTCATGGTATTTCAAGAAGTGTCTGTCTTCTAAATTTTGGTAAACCAAAATTTAATTCCTTAGGGGAAAGGAATGTTATGTAGAGAAATTATCTGATAGCGTTATAAAAAATTAGGTGAATGATTTTATGATTTATGGAAATTTAAATTTTTTTTTTGATTCTGAATTATTTAATTTAAGGCTTTAATTTTGGGGAAAAACAGATGTTTCTGGAAATATTATTTAGTTTAAAAGAGTATTATTTATTTTCCTCTATTTGTAAATCTTGTACAAACTTTTATTCATTGTGAAAGAAGCAGGGAAAGGGAGGCAATTTTCGCCAAGTCATGATTTCGCGCGCTTTAGAATGTTCGAGAAAGAATTTTCATTGTTAGTTGACCTTAAGAGAGGAAAGTACGTGACGGAAAGGTCAAAGGTTGCTACTTGTCTTTCAATGTAAGTCATTCAGGTTTTTTGGCGATTGAGGGTCCGGTTGTTGGCTAAGTGAAGAAGGGCGCGCATGCGCGATCACCCTTATTTCCGCATTCTGGAGTTGAAAACGAAGATTTTGCCATAATTAAGGGGGCGATAAGTGAAGCCATAGTGGGAGCCCGTTTTGTGAAGGAGACGAAGGAAATTCGAGTTGGATACAGACTTACTCTGGACTCGTTTAGGCACTCTCTGACTGACTCGCTGATTTTCGGGCTTGCTGGACAAAATGTAAGTGACTCCGAGAGGTGTTTTCCGGCGGGGAGCGGCAAATATGCTCCCCGGCCACGTTTGGTTAAGAGGCGAGACACACTTACTCTTGACTCGCTTAGGCACTCACTGCTTGGATTCGCTGACTTTCGGGCTTGACGGACTTGTTGACGGAGACTGAGAAAAAACTTGTGGGTGTTGCGAAGGAGAAAGGAAAAGATTTAGTCGGCATCGAGCTGTGCTTCCGGCCGGGAGCGGCAATTATGCTCCCCGGCCGCGGGTTTTCTCAAAAATGCGAAGAAAAAAAAACTGTTGAGCGAATAACAAAAAAATTAACAGAGACTTGGGTGTCTATCTGTATCGGCAAAAGTCAGGACGATGTCCTCTGAACTCCGACTTGAAAACAGAAGGAATTATGTCACCTTAGTCAACTGGAAGCCTGCGTTAGCCGTTCTCTAAAATGCATAGCTTAATTGTCTACGTTTTCCTTGGTGGAGCTGAGAGTCTGGGCAGACAGCCGTGCGGTGTAAGCTGTTCTCTTGCTTCCAGTGGGAATAATTTTCTTCTATGGAAAACAGTAGCAGGCGTAAGATTTGACGGTATAGCTGATGTAATTTATTGTCGTGCCGTTCGAGTCTCTGTCTTGCGGATTTGCCAAGTGACGTAAGGATTGAGCTAAGATATGAGCTCTCCTCCACTTCAAGATGTCCACTCAAGATAAGTATTATTTTTTTTGGTGTGTTGGAACTTTAGGCAAGTTTTTTCAAAAACGTCCTTAGCAGTAAAAACAACGTCGAATCTAAAATTTAACTCTCAGGCCATAAATTGTTTCCCTTCCCTTTCTTTTAAATCACCAGACAAATCTTAAGTTTTTTTTTATGAATTTAAATGAACAGACTCAGACTCTCAGATGAGGTTAAGATTTTTCTTATTGTGTTGTAATTGAATAAACTGATATTTAATCTGGAACCTCTTACAGTATGTTTTTCTTTATATATTTAATATGAACTTTTCTTTTATATCTTGTACATGTTTTATGTTTTCGATCCTCTCACGGCGCGGTCCCGGAATGCATTTTTTTTTCACAACGCAAAAATGCTGTACACGTTTCACTATACGATCACAAAAATTTGTTAGTTGGCAAATTCTTAAGAGTTTAGTTTTCCTTCCTAAGAGGAAGTAGAAACCTTTTCACGGCAAGTAGCTTCATATTTAACATTTAACATATAGGAATTTCAGATTTAACATGGTACCTTGAAGTAAAACTATTTAACCTTGGTGTCGAAACTTTTCTTCATAACACACCATGCTGAGATTATGAAAATTTTCAAAGCATATTCAGTATCTTTAATACCTTTGGAGCAGGAGGGTTTGAACTCTAATCCTAAACGTTTCGCTTGATTTCTCATTTTAAAGTTAATACTAACTATAAAAGCAGGTACTTCTCATTCTTTTCTAACATAAAACTATGTGTGAGAACAAGGATATTGAACATTTCAGTCATATTAAAAAATAAAATTTTCATTTATTTGAAATAAATCCAAATGTTTTCAAGCATTATTACTCACAATGAATATGCAAGTAGGAAATATGTCGCTTAAAACTTTCTGTTAAATTTCATTGAACATATTCAAGTATTTAACTTACTAAAACAGGAAACAGGAATATCAGTTTGGAACATAAAAACTGGAATTCGATAGGTTTGAAAAATATAAACCAAGGTCTTAATCAGAAATGCAAGAAAAAAGAAAAGAAAGTTTATTTGAAGTATGCGGCTTTTTTCAATTTTAATACTTGAAAATAAATGACATTTTATTTTCAATCAGTGAGGCAAAACAAAATATATTTTCAATGTGAAATATGGCCTATGAAATGAGAAAAATTCTCGGTTTATTTGAAAGACATAAACCAGCGATTTGTGAAATTTTTCTCTTAAAATGGCAATGAAAACTTCTTTTCTTCTCTCTTAGTCTTCAAATGTGAAAGCGGTGTATTGTATACGGTAACAGATGATCGTTATTCTGACATCATAAAAGGAAACCGCAAGAACTGGTAGAGATAATGTGTTGCTTTCGTTTCATCGGTTTTCCTTACAACAGGAAAAAACAGCTTTTATGGCAACTTAATGTTTTCTTTCGGATGTTTTCGTGGTGTCGTAAAACTTTGTTTTGTTACGGATGGGATTACACTGAATATCAATTTTTGTAAAAATGCTTCGTTGAACTCTTTTCTATTATATTATTTATGTTCTATTATGCTTTGTAATGAGGACAAGTATCAAGATGCACGGATGTATTATATATATATATATGTATATAAAGGCGCCCAACTATTATATATAGGTGGCATTAAAATTTTTCTTATCAAATATCGTGGTACCTTTTTTATGAAAATGATCGTGCATTTTGTTTTGCCAAAACTTGACATTACCTAAATTTGAATTTTAAAAAAGATACTTTCATTGGCTTTTGCTTTTTACTTTCAAACAAATTAATTAGGAAAGCGTGGGAAAAAAGACAGTCTAAATTTTACGAATCTTAGAAAACGTCTCTTTTTCACAAATAACCCATCACAGTTATTTCTAAATAATTAACAGTTGCATGTCTTCAGTTTTAATCAATGTTTACTACACTCATGTCCATAAATTAAGGATAATGCAAAATCAGGCAAAGGAAGAGTTAGAAGCAAAAGAATTTAACTTATTTGTAAAGCTTATTTATTAAACAAAAGGTAAGAAGCAAAAAAGATGCTATATGTTTGATATTATTAAAAAAATTAGCGATTTTTTCTCCCTGGAGCAAATTACAAAAAAACCTATTTACAAAAAACTAATATTACATTGTTGGTATGATTGTTAATACATTGTATGTCTCCCAGACGATGCAATACAGTCCGTACAACGCCTAGGCATGCTGAGTATCAAATTATCGATCTGATCTTGGGGGATATTACACCACTCAAAAAGCAATGCTCTCCGAAGTTCCGGTAGACATGTAGGAGGAGGTTGACGGGCTGCAACTCGTCGGCCAAGCATCTCCCACACGTGCTCTACTGGATTCAAGTCCGGTGAGGATGCTGGCCCAGTCCATACGGGTGATATACTCCGATTGAAGGCATTCACTTACGATGTTTGCACAGTGAGGACGGGCGTTGTCATCCATAAACGCAAATTGTGCGCCCATGGCGCCCCGAAACAAACGTACACGTTTTCCAGAATGACGTCCCGATAGATTTGGCTTGTCATGGTTCCAATTTCAACATGCAGGTCAGTTCGGGAACCCAGAATAATTCCACCCCAAACGAGCACTCCTGCACCACCGTAACGGTGTCGTTCAATGATGTTTTCTTGGTGGTAACGGGTACCTGGAGCTCTCCATATGAAAGTCCGGCGAGAATAAGACTGCAAGCTAAACCTGGACTCGTCGGAAAACATCACACAAGCCCACTGTTGCGGTGTCCACAATGCATGCTCTCTATTCCAGGCTAACCGCAGGCGACAGTGAGTTGCAGTAAGAAGAACGCATCTGACAGGTCTACGAGCATATAGACCAATCTGCCCTAAGCGTCTGTACACGGTCTGCCTTGAAATTGTCGTACCAGTGGCTGAAGAGAGCTGACGAGACAGGTCTGAGGCTGTGCTCCACCTGTTTCTTTTGGCAGTAACTGCAAAATACCGGTCCTCATTCGGCGTTGTAACTCTGGGGCGACCTATGCTGTAACGTCTACTCACATTACCAGCATCTTGGAATCGTTGCCAAAGCCTGGAGATGACACTCTGGGCAATTCCAAGTTCGTCTGATACTTCCAGTTGGGTACGCCCACATTCCAGACGGACGATAATTCTACCACGTAAAAAATCATCCAAATGCGTCCTTTGTGTCATAACTATTCGGTTATTGCACTGAAATGCTTATAAAGCGCGTGCGAACATTTTGACTTCTTTGCCTGCATTCCTTATATATCACTCTCTTACACTCTCGTCATTGTGACGTACCATCGGTGTCATCTGGTTACTTTATGAAATTTGCATATGATTCTTGAAGATGTGTGTAGTGATTTTATAGGTGATATATTTATTTTAGAGTTCGATTTCCGCGTGACTCCGAATTATCCTTAATTTATGGACATGAGTGTATTTTAGTTAATAAATCGGTGTCATCTGGTTACTTTATGAAATTTGCATATGATTCTTGAAGATGTGTGTAGTGATTTTATAGGTGATATATTTATTTTAGAGTTCGATTTCCGCGTGACTCCGAATTATCCTTAATTTATGGACATGAGTGTATTTTAGTTAATAAATTATTATGATTATTTCTGCTGATAAGTATATTAAATAGGTCAAAATAACCAAGATTCAATTATTTATCTCTCTTAATTTCACTCAATATTTTTTGAGTCTTGTAACTGTAAGTTCTAATAATCTAACGCAATAACTATTATTCTGTAAAATACAGGAATGAGTCCTTATCATTTAAAAACTTAAGTTAGTAAACTTTCTTTTTTTAATCTATTCTCGGTGTAGGTAAATAAAAAACTTTAGTTAGTAAATATCTCTCATTAACATCAAGATCAAGAATAAAGTATTACTTATCCTAATTTATATTTCTACCTTTCTCCCTTTTGAAATTGGAAAATCCTCGAAGAAAGCTTTTCCCCTCTCTTTTTGTAGATAACCCTGTTTTGTCATCTTCAAATGAATAATACAGTAAAAATGACCCTTCTTATTGAAGAGCATGCATCAATATTTGCAGCCGATGTTCAGCTGTTTCTTTCATCGAATGTTCACAAACGAGTTCAGCTGTTTCTTTCATCGTGCTGCCCCAATGCTCACAAAGAAGTCTGATCATCGGAATTATCTTCCCTGACATTTATTTGTGAAAAAAATAAAATAAATGTTATTGATGCAATAAGCAAATCTACAAACTTCTTCTAAATGTCTTGACCTTCTGGTGGCTGAATGGTTAAAAAAATTAAACAATCGTAATTAGAGCTGGATTCAAGTTCCGGCAAAAAATCCAGGTGCATGACTGTTTTGTACTTTTTCCCCTATGTAACGTGCATATGAGCTAACTTTCCTTCATGAAAGCATTCCAGTTCAGGCAGATATCCTTTGAACTCTTTTTGTCTGTATACATAAAAACTAACAAGCCAATCCACTTTTATGTCATAAAACTGCATTTGTGTCGGAAGTAGACCGATTTTTGCCCCTGTGTAGAAGTATTTCTTCTCATTCCATTACCAGTTCCTCAGTATATTAGTTTGTAAACATAGGTATGATATCGATTAATGTGGTCTGAGGTTGGATATATTTATCCTCTCATTTGTTTCAACAACAGGAACATAAAATATACGAGGAGAAAAGTAATTGCATATAATTTTCGGCAGAGAAAGTGCGGTAGGAAAACTGGGAACTGCATATTCTAGAATGCTTTTGTTTATAATAATATAGGTGTTTCGTTTGATACCCGTGGTCATTTTGCTTTTTCTGTTAGTAAGGATAAAGTGTCCATGCTTTGTTTTCACCCTCTTATTCAGCGTTTGATTAATTAGCGTAAAGGAATTAGATTGAACTGGGCATTTTCAGAAGTAAATATTATTAAGAAAATTAAGAATTTATCCTCCAACGTAAATACGAAAATAGACGAATTTAATATTGGACTGACTGGACGAAAGATTTCTAAATTTGCATATTGTCTTTATCGTTAGAAACTCAATCTTAGCCCAAACCTCGAAGCTAACTTACCTGTGCTTTTAAAAACGAATTACGAAACTTTACTGTAAGGAAGGAAAAAAGTACCTTCAACTTTCTTTTAATTAAATCTTATTTTATCTTCAACAGGTTTAAAATTTTATTATTCTAAGTAAAAATCCTTTATGTTTCAAAAGCAAAAATCATTTAAAAAACATTGGAAGCTGAGTATTTACCTTGCAGAAACGTCTAGATCTGCGCTGAGTGTTTGCACCTTCCATCGAAACTCCGCCTGAATAATTTAGAAGACTACCTAGACTTAACAATACCATACATGTTTAAAATAAAACAGAAAATTAAAGTGGAGAACAAAGATAATGGTAATCATATGTTATCAGAGGCAAAAATAATGAGACTGCTTTTCTGTAAGGAGTTGTGAAATCTGAAAAAAATATTAATACTTTTTTTTCATTTTATTTATGCCACTTATTCCCAAAAAATTCCTCATGTTAATTTCTTGATGAACTAATACATGAAAGGATTAATTGATTGAATTGATTGTTTTGGTCTAAAACTGAGTACTTTATTTGACGCATTTTAGCCAGCTAATGATCTTTTAAAAGTAGTATCTCTATTACTGAACAAAAATAACAAACCAATTTAGTTCAAAATGCGTTCTCCTAACTTAATTGAGTTATTTCATTTGAAAGCAGGATGAGAATCAAATCGGTGACATCTTTTTTAATCCAAACTAATTCATTGCAAATAAAAATAGCTTTGTAAGTACAGATTCACTGGAAGCAAAAACAATTTCTGTTAGTTTATTTAAATATCGGTGGGAATTCATATTTTGTTCTGCAATGTAAATTTTACAAACTTCCTAGGAAGTAATTCTAAAGCATTCTAACTTTTCTGTTAGAATTTTTTAATTTAAAAAAAGTAGTTTTTTTAAATTCAGTCCTAGTTTAGGTACTTGAAGAATTTTCATTCCTTTGAATTACTTATAGTATCGTTTTCATAGACAGAATATGCAAATATTAATCCAAATCATAAGAGAAGTAAAGAAGAAATTTCAATTAGTTTAGTAACTCTTCTTATGTATGTGCATAAGCAAAAATTTTTAAAGAAAAGAGGCTCATTTCTTATTTTCATATTATACTATCAGTATAAATCTTTTAACTTCAACCATTTCTTTTTGCCTTGATATATGGAACTGAACGATAAGTTACTAAAGAATTGTAAAGTATCTCCTCAGAAGTACTAATAACAGACTTCGTAAATATCTGCGATAGAAATAATAAAAGCTACTATAGCAATTTCTATAAAATTCTGCAATTCATTAATCATTTCATAGCTTAAGATGTTATCAGTCTAGACTCGCTAAAGAGTGTTTATGAAGGATCATATAAGACATTCGGAATTTCTAAAGCGCTTAACTTTTTAGATGACTTTGATGCAAATTTATATAGCATTTCGACAGGAAATTCACCCAAGATGTTTAAAGATCATAAAATGTCGTAATCTTTAGACGACAGCGATGCAAATTTGCTTAGCGTTTCCACATTCATACACATTTCAGTTTGCTGTGCAATAACAATTAATTCAACTGCGTAGTGTTTATGCAAGGGAGTTTTAAATGCATACTAAAACACAATTCCTTGTGTGTTTTAACTTCCTCTTCAGTGTGGGCTTTACGTTAAATATAAGTGATCAGGCCGCACGGCTCCATGATTATCATATGAGTAAATCTCTTAATGGTCTACTATATACAATCATGCTTGGACAGCATTGTTGGACTATTCATTTTATAGCAAAGCACAATAAGGCTATCAGAATTTCAATCATATATATAAGCTGTCATTCATTAAGAAGAGTGAATATTTACGCACCTCTGCAAATTTTATATTTATCTCCATGTTCTCTTAAAAATGCAAAGCGCTGCTTTAGTATCAATATAAGGACATGAAGAATAGCTTTCGAAAAATTGTCCGTATTGTAGTATATTAGAAACTGATTTATGAAATTTAAATAATTATTTAGACGCAATTTTTTAACTTACAGCATTTTTCAATAAATCATATATCTGATTAAAAAGTGATTGTAAAGAAATGAAATAAAAAAATATTTTCCCCAAATTGTAAATTGTATTATGAACTTTGCACAGTAATAAATTTAAGAATAATTATTTCATTTTTTCGATAATTGGTGTTACTTATCTTGTGTATCTAGTAAACATTTAATGAGATAAAACTTGTGAATCTTTCGTCCTTCCGAAAAAGAAGCAATCATAAAATTTTGTGCTTCGTCTGTAGAGACATTAGGTTATTTCCAAGCAGGAGTCATGAAAAATGAGCAGGGACGTCACCGGGACTCTAACCATCTACCTCTCGAATACGCGTCGAGCGTGCTGACCATTACACCACGAAGACATGTTAAGAAATCGGAAGAAATACTTTATATACTCCCCCTTTTAAAGAGCGATTGGGGATTACGGAACCCAGTCGTCAAATCCTGCTGGTGGAGAATCAACATCCACCACCGTTTTTTGTTCGGGGGCCACTGTAAAGACATTAGGTTATTTCGAAGCATGAGTCATGAAAACTGAGCAATGCCTTCGCGGGGACTCAAACCACAGAGCTCTCGAATACACGTCGAACGTGCTGACCACTATACTACGAAGGTATGCTAAGAAGGCGGGAGAAATACCTTATACGTCTTATTCAGCCTAAATAAAATTTTAAAATAAACCAAAACAAAACCAATTTTTTTTAAATAAACAATCTAAATATTTTTTGGATACATATGAGCATTTATCTTTTAAATAATTAATTGCAATCTTTCTAGGTTTGACTGAAATATGTATTAATTTATAATACACTCATGTTCATAAATTAAGGCTTATTCAGAATCACACATAAATTTTAAAGTAAAAATGTCACCTGTAGAATTATCGCACACATCTACATGAATAATATTCAAATTATAGGAAGCCAACAGATGACGCCGGTAATAAGTCGCAATGACGAGAGTGTAAGAGAAGTGTATTTAGAGAATGGTAAGCAAAGAAATAAAATTGTTCACAAATGTTCTGTAAGCCACTCAGTGCCACAGTCGATAGTTATGACACAGAGGACGCATGTGAATGATTATTTACGTGGTAGAATTATTGGCTGCCTGGAATGTTGCCGTACGCACATGGAAATATCCAGGAAACGTAAAATAGCCGAAAGTGTCATCTCTAGACTTTGGCAAACAATTCCAAAATGATGGAAAAGTCACTAGACGTTACAGTTGAGATCGCTCCCGAGTTACAACTTCAAATGAAGACTGGTATTTGGCAGTAACTGCCAGAGGAAGCAGACGGAGCACAGCATCAGAGTTGTCTCTTCAGCTATCTTCAGCCACGGGTACGACAGTTTCAAGGCAAACCGTGTACAGACGTTTGGGACAGATTGGTCTATATGCTCGCAGGCCTGTCAGATGTGTTCCGCTCACAGCTGCTCACAGTCCCCAGTGGTTAGCGTAGAGTAGAGAATATGCAGTGTGGATATCTTCACAATGGGCCTGTGTAATGTTTTCCAACGAGTCCAGTCTGATTCATATCGGACATTCATATGGAGAACTCCAGGTACCCGCTACTACTATGACAACATCATTGAACGACACCGTTACGGCTGTGCAAGATTGCTTGTTTAGTTTGGAATTATACTGGACTCCAAAACAGATCTGGAAGTTCAGATCGGAACCATGAAAGGCAAAATTATCGGGACATCATTTCTAGAACAAATGTACATTTGTCTAGGGATGCCATGGGATCAGAATTTGTGTTCAGGGATGACAACGCCCGTCCTCACCATGCAAACATTGCAAAGGAATGTCTTTAATCTGAGGATATCACCGTATGGAATGGCCAGCATTCTTACCTGACGAATCCAATAACGTGTTTGTGGGATATGCTTGGCCGAGGATTTGCAGCCCGTCAAAGACCTCCTACATGTGTACCGGAACTTCGAAGAGCAGTACTTCTTGAGTGGAGTAATCGTCCGCAATATCTACTCGATACTTTAATGCTCAGCATCCCTATGCGTAGTACGTAGTTTCATTGTCTGGGAGACAAACAATGTATTAACCATCATACCGACGACGTAATGTTAAGTTTCTGTAAGGATGGTATCTTTTGTAATTACTCCCGGGAGCAAAAATCGTAGTTTTGATGAATGGCATCATACATACACAATCTTTTTTGTACTTTATCTTTTGTTTAATAAATGGGCTTTATGAATAAGTCACTTTTGTTTTTTTTTTCTGAACCATTTCTGAACAAATATGAAGGAGATGGCATTATCCTTAATTTAATACCACTACTAAAACTCACCTATTTCTTGTCTTTCAGATTTATATGTGATCAGGTTCAAATTCCTAATTTGTTATTTTACATTTTTTTTCTGACGAAATGCATGTGTCTACTCCAAGACTTATGTTTTTATTTCATAAGTTTCTTGATAAAATTCATGTTCATCTGTTTAATACTAAAACCAAAGTAATAAGAATTTCTTTAAGAACATTTATTAGGTTTAAAATTTGTCATATTGATCACCAGGTTACGGAAATTCCTTTAAGTTTGACAAAACGTTTTATGAAATTAAAAGATAATTTGAAACTTCTAAAACTCGAGTCATTAATTAAATGATTGAGATATATTTATTGCGCAATGGTTCAATGAATATGTCTAACTGATCATATTTTTTAAAAATAATAAATACTTCAATATCCTAGCTAAAATAGTTCTGTAAAAGCTAGACTACTGAAGTGACTATATAACTGTATAGCGACTATTCGGTGAGTTCTTGTGCGTAAGTAACAACTCCGGAGAAGAGTTAAATTACCCTTTCATTCCAACTAAATATATTAACAGATGGCGCTTCTTGGGCGTACACGAAACCTGTACTTGGGCTTTAACTCAAAATAGAAAATATGAAACTAAACTAATGCTGGTTAAATTTAATCAACCGAAGCTGCACAGAATCAAACTCTGGTAGTTGGCCCTTATTTAAGGATCAACGGCGTGTACTACCGGGCACGTATTAAGTACGGCCATAGAATATCAAGCTTAAACTAATAGTAAAATGGCCATAAGGGGCAGATAGCGACTTTTGTAATTGCAATTTGATTTTCCCCTTAAAATTGATCAGTCATCATTCGTAGGAATTTTTAACACACTTCATTTTCATTTGTAAAATTCTATATATACGTATATATTATAATTCTATACATATATAAAATTTTCTTCAGAATTTACATATACGTATATATTATAATTCTATACATATATAAAATTTTCTTCAGAACTTACATATACGTATATGTATATATATAATGCATGAAATTAATTTTCTATGATATTAATTAAAATGTCTTCTTGTTAACTTATTATAAAACACTGAACGACATTAGTGTTTCAACGCAAATTGTAATTCTCAACTCTCTTATTTAGTTTTCGAAAGTAGTTTGTCTTTCGTCTTTAATTCCTTGAGAATAACTTCAGTATTTATATGCCAAAACTTCTGCATGATAGTTATTTACGTATATTGTCTCAAAATATATTTATAAAACTTCATTTTGTGTAAATCCGTATTCATTTTGTGTAATGTAATATTTAAGTTAAAAATTTCAGAATTTTAACTATTTATTACGGCTTTTTATTTACTTATAAGAGCATGGTCCATAGTTACAGTTTTATTATTTTATTCTCGGTTTTAATGTAGATTTTATACGCGATTTCTATTTGTAATTTAAAACTTAAGCTAACAATAACTCACTGTCCTGACACTGTGTTATTAGTTCTCAGTAGCCTCATTCAACACGAATATTATTCACATATCACCTGCACATTCCTACTTTCTTTAGTGGAACCGAATAGTTGTCAATGTAATGTTTTTGCCAGTGATCAACGAGCGTACCTTTCTTATTTGTTTGAAAATTCAATCTAAATGTCACGTTGAGGAGAAAAACGAAATAATGGAAAAATCAACGTACCGTTCAATTCATTTCGGAAGTTTAATGGGATAGTGTACAGCATGAAAGCAGTTACAAAATTCACTCTTTCGCCATCACTAAAGAAGTACTACTTTTTCCTTTCTTTCTAAAAAAGTATTTGTAAAGCCAGAAAAATGGCACTTCTGTTTCCTAATAAAGAAATAGTTCAGTTCTGTTTTCATCACGTGAAAACTGTTATATATATATATATTTATATAGTATATATATATATAGTGTATAATAAAATCACATTTAGAAGTACTGATGTAGGAACACATAGACGTCGAAACGTAAAAATACTGATGACGTAGAATGTAAATCTTTAGTGAAGAGTACGAAATCTGATTGCCAAGAGTGCTAAAATGTTGAATCCTTATGACTACAAATCTTTGCAGCCGAGTAAGATTAAATATTCATTTTTATTTCAATTGGAATTTGTGGCGGTAATCCACTTGGCACTCTAATTGTGCCTTACACTTTTGATGATATTATGATAACAAAAGAGCACAGCGAAATAGCATATTTATAGAAACAGAGGCAGAAGATAAAATGTGTAATCATCCAACATGGAGCTGACCAAGAGAAGGATTTGGTTTAGGTTAGAAAGTTTTCAGTTCTCAAAATTTTTTGTCTAGGTTCCAAATTAGCTACGCATCAGCGTTATATAAGGTATGTGACATAGATTAATCTAGAAATGGCCCAGTCCAGAAAAGTTATTATTATTTTTAGAATAGAAGAAATACCCAAATTAAAAATAAAGGATTAAGGGGCTATTACTAAATTAAATTATAAAGCTGGTTTACATATTTTTTATCTTACGCATCAGCTTTTATTGACAGACATGTATCATTTCGCTAAAGAATTATGATTCTAACTAGTAAACGATGACCAGATTTTTAGTTTTTTTACCTTTAAATATGTTATGTAGAAGTGAGGGGGCTACCTAATATTTACCATAACATAACATACATTTGAATATGAAAAATATTTTCCTTAAAAATTTTACGTAAACTTCCTTTTTAGTTTATTAAATTGTAAAATATTAACTTTCACATCATAGAATATATTTTAATATTAAAATATGTATTGAAAAATTAACTTATGTGTATAAATTCTTTGCAATTTAAAATGTATTTTATATATTTTATAATGAAAATATAATGATATTTAAGATTTGATTGAGAGTTAAGTATAAGATTTAGATTATATAAGAATGAAATTAAGTGTAATTTACAATGTTATTATTAAGAAAAAATAAATTTTTACAACTAGTATGGAACAAAATTTGTAAGCATAACGTATTATAAAAAATAATTCTTTGCTTATATTGCCCTTACCAGAAGCATTATTTTTAAGACTTACTTTAGTTATACAGTCGTAGTTAGTATACTTACTTAGTCAATCGAATACGTTGGTAAAGAATAAGCTGTGTTAATATTCAATTGAATTTTCCGATTAAGCATTTTCCCTTAGTTACTTTTTTAACCGAGATGCCAAAAATCGTCAGCTTCAGTAAGTTTAAACTGAATAATCTCAAGTAGTTGTTTGAGTAACAGGGATCATAGTCAATATTATTAGACATTAAAGCTGGACATTCGTTATAATCATATGTAGCAGGGATGTTATAAGCCAAATATATATATATAAGTATTGGTTTGTTCCCTTTGACAAGTCATAGTGTAAATACCGCAATCTTCTCCGAGGATCTGCCACGACAAGATCCACGCTGCTTTTCTTGTCCGTCTAAAATGATATCGCTCCGTTAATATGTATATATAAGAAATTATTGTAATTGTTTATGATGAAAATATATTGTCTATAAGAATTATTCTAATGTGCCTAGAAATAAAGATGGTTATTAGCTGAACTTGGTTTGGCATCAACATCTTCGTCCCGTCTTGCCGCTCTGCTATCACGACTACGAATAAAAAATATTACATACGTATAATGAGTAAAAAAAATATCGTTTTGCCTTGCCCCCTTTCTAGTGATTAAACTTCCAGTCTACCTCTGCTTTGTAATGAGTGATCAACAGTTAGAAGTAAAAATAATATATCTATCTTAATTTATTAACAAGTGCTTCAAGGTTCTTACCCTGATGTTTGGTCTACATTCGTTTTCAGTGTGCGACATTGATCCTCTTGTTTACCTTTATTCTTCAGCTATTTTATCGCTTACATTAAATGACGTTCTTTCAAAGGTTCAAAAAGGAGAATTATGCAATGGATTTTAAATTTTGCATCTAAATTTAGAGAAGCATTCCTAAATTTAACAAAAGCAAGGTTCTGTATTTCCGATATGATTTGTAATTTACAAATTTTGAGAGTTTATTTAATGTTATTTTGTAAATTATGTATGCTAAATGTTTTTCATTACCATCAAGTAAGTGATTTTAAATTAAGTACTGCTTTGAAATTTATATATCTAATGTTGCTTAGATTTTAAAAATTTAGTACTATTTTTATGAAAATCATTAGAATTTTATGATAGTAAAAAATTTAGATTTTCCTAATTATGTGTTATATAATTAAATAACGAATTTAAAGATTTCTAATTATTTTATTAATTTAGAGAAGGTTACTAAAATTACTGTAGTTAAATTTATCAAAGTTATAACGTTTATTATTTAAAATTTATGACATTATTAATTAAAAATTATTATTAAATATTTATGACATTATTATTTAAAAATTTGAATTTTAAGAATTTTGAATTATTTTAAGGATAAAACTGTATGTGAAAAATTAATGAGTTACGTTTGAAAAACTTACGTTTTGAATATAATGTAGAAGATACGTTACTTATGATGAATGTAAAAAAAAAAAAAACTAAAAATTTTAAAAAGAGAAAATAATTGCATGAAAAGAGAGAGTAGGATGGGGGAGCACTGGTTCAAAACAGAGGCCCTGTTATTACCTCTTCTTACCTCTCTATTTGTTCTTTCACCTTCTTCATATCAGAAGATATAAAATTTGAAGGCTCCCCATGAGACGGTTTTAAGTAGTTCTGCCCAACAGATGGAATTGTTTGAATTAGAGAAAGCTGTGGGTTCTTCTAGTTTTGTGTAAAATAAGAAAATTAGAAATGCAACAATAACTGTAAAAACCATAATTTTAATAATACTGTTATAAAATTTATGATGTTAAAATATAAGTTATAATATTGAAAATTAGTTATGTTTTGAAAATTTTGAAATTTGTTGTGATTATTCTAAATAACTAATGTGTGCGCAAAATTTTTATAACTGTAATATTGTGTACAAAGCTTCGCAAAGCCTTCCCTGAAGAAATTTAATTATGTGGACTGAAAACACAAAGACGTTTGGACTGAAAATTTTAATAGCACTCTAAAATATTATCTAAGTTTTTATTTTGCAATTATATAAGTAATTATTTATCCGATATTTCAGGCTTTGTATTTTTTAAATTACTTCTTTTTTTTTAATTTTATTTATTTATTTATTTATTATTATTATTATTATTATTATTATTATTATTTTTTTTTTTTTTTTTTTTTTGCTAATGCTTTTTAACGCTTTCTTTCTAAAACACGTTTTCTCTCACTCAGCCCTTCTCTTCTTGTAGGGGGTAGTATGTAAAATATAAAATCTAGCTTTCATATAATAAATTATTAACTATTTAATTCCTGTCTTCATTTTAAAAATAACAGAGCAATAAATTTTCTCACTGAACAAAAACGCTCCGTCATCTAATCTGTATTGCACACTTATCCATGAAATCTGTATGGGCATTAAACTGCCATGTGATCTAAAATGGAATTTGTATAAAAGCTTAATTATGTCGCAACTCCCTCTCCTTCTTCGCTTTTCATTTCTGCTGCTTTCTGCTGTGTCCCTAGCCACGCAAAGTTTATTTTTTTTAATTCATCCATTGTTTAAGATTTAAGCTGTACGAAACTGGGGGAGGGGGGTGCATAGCGCATCCACAGTGATAATGTACATTATCCAGAAATAAAATTATTTGTGGAATTTAGGCCATGTCTGCAAGTGTTTTGGTTTATGCATCCATCATTCTAAATACGCAATCAAGTTGTCTTTACGTCATTGATGCCGAGAACCACCGCCAATCCGTTGCAACTCTCTCCAAGTCATCTTTTTGCAATAATAACGCAGTCTTATCACAATAATGAAGCAGTTTTATTACACACACAAACACACAAAGATATATATATATATATATGTAACGTTGTAATTTTAATTTGGGCGGAAGGTAAAGACATTTCACGGTCTAGTCATGGCCGAAAATACTGCTGCATAGATTATTGGAAATTGCGTCTTAATGGAATGATCCGACGGAATTTTACAAGAAGCATGACCCGCTTGATAGTTAAACATCATTTATTTTTGTATGACGAATTTCTTAGCACATATCTTCATAAATGGTAGAAGATTAGGGGTGCTAGACGCCCCCCATAATTTTAGATGTGCAACTACATTTTAAATAATGACGAATAGCTAGAAGAGGCTGTTAACAAGCAGGCGAAGAGGCGAAAGAGAGGGAGCTCTCCTCTCCTTTTTCCTGCTGTTGCCATGTTGAACTTGCAGTTAGCAAGCTGTGTACTGGCTGTCTTGAGACTTGATGAAGGACATTACAAGTATAGGAATGCCTGAGTGTGACCGGAGGACAAGATGTAAGAGAGAGACTAAGCAGTTAGTAGCTACAAGGTGAGGTTATTAATTTCCAGGGCTGCTTTAACTCTTTCGCATCGAAGTCGCCCGTAACACCCGTTCATTCAGGCAACGGCAAACCGCCCCAACGCCTCGTTTATTTTCTACCTAGTGTTTTCCCCCTCCACGTTAGTGTATGGCTCATTGGTTTCGCGAGTTGTTAAGAGACATGTCAATCATTCTTTTGAAGCAACTAAAGGAGACACACGGAAAGCTATTGACGTTCGCAGGTGCAATTCGGCTCTAAGGTGAAACTGCGCACAATGGATGAAACCGCTGAAAAACTCCCATGAGAGAAACAGTCATTTCACTTAAGTAGGTTATTGTTAATGCTGTAGCTATCTACCAAGCAGGGGGAAAGTAAAACTATTCCAAGACAAATTCGAAAACACGGGCGTTTTCGATGTTTGATGAAAACAGATATGGTCATCTCTCGATGCGAAACAGTTAATAACACCAGAACAGATGATGTGAAAAACGTAACCTTTTAATATGTTTCGAAACAATCCCCATCTGCCGTAATTCACTTCTATGCTTGGCTGTTTAAGTTGTGGAAACAACTTTTAAAGTCCTCTTTCGGAAGGCTCTTCAATGTCGACGTCACGTTCTTCTTGATGTCTTCAACATCCACAAAGCATGTTCCTTTGATCGCAGTTTTGAGTTTGGGAAACAAAAAGAAGTCTGCGGGGGCCAAGTCAGGAGAGTATGGCGGATGATGCAGTTCCACGACCTCATGCTTGGCCAAAAACCTCTTCACTGGCAACGCAATGTGAGGACGGACGTTGTCATGCGACGTGACGTCAACATTGAAAAGCCTTCTGAAAGAGGGCTTTAAAATTTGTTTCCACAACTTATACAGCCGATCACAGAAGTGTATTGCAGCAGATGGGGATTACTTCGAAACATATTAAAAGCTTACGTTTTTCACATCATCTGTTCTGGTGTTATTAGAGCAGTCCTGGAAATTAATAGCCACACCTTGTGTTTATACTAGGTAGGTGTATGTGTATAGCTAAACATCGACTGGTTAATTTTAGGTTTTAGTTTCCTTTTACAAGCAACGTTATGTAACTTGGAAATATCTCGAATTTAGGAGAACAGATGAACTTAGGGAGAGAACATCAAATTTAGAATAGTCAATTTTAAGGTTGTCAGTTATTTCTTAACGTAGACATTGTATTCTATAATATCTTACATATAGATTATAATAAAGTATGATCTATGCAGAATTCTGCTATTGTGGTCAAGCGTTTCCTATGAAAATTTTCATGAACTTCCTTATCCATCGTTTTTAATACATTTAACTACACATTTCATACAAAATTCTTTTCGTTTCTGTTATTAAGGCTGTTATCATTTACTTTCAATCATTATTCAATATCCAATTTATATCTACTAATCTTTGCTATGTTCGCTGTGTTTATCAACACTATCATTATCATTATAATCAACACTTGGCTATATCGAGTCTTAGTGATTTGATCCTAAGTTAGTTATCCAATGCAACACACAAGAACTGAGCGAGCTTTCGAAAAATAACCTCGAGTTTAAGATTATCGCTCATTGCTTTTTTTATTGAGTAGCTTATTATTTTTAATTTATTAATGTAGCAACTTTCATTAGCAGTAAGTAATATAACCAAACATAAATAACCTACTTTTATGCAAAATGCAAGAATGTAATTCCTCAAAACGAAACTCAAAATGAGAGGTGTATTTCCTCGTCTATATTCTTTTACTACTGTTGATATTAGATTTTGACGTTACGATGGCAAGAGAAATATCGCGTAATGACTTTTCCAATAGTTTTTCTCTTTCAGAGCTAAAACCACAGACACAACGCTGATACATTAAAGCTTGCTATTAATCATTTACACACATTTTCTTTTCCATTATGCATTTACGTCAAGTCAGACGCAACAAGCTGTAGAATGATATTTCTTTAAGTTAATGGTTGGAAGGAGTGCTTGGAATAAAGCTCGTTTATTCTTCCAAAAACGTACTGAGCACTTTGTGGGGTGAAAGGACATTTCCGGATGATACAAAGAAAACATCAACAGGAAATAAGGTAGAAAGTTGCGGAATTGCTTGAGGGAGCTCCATGACACCGTATCTTTCATGGGGTTGAAGTAGTGCTGAAACGACCCAGGAAGGTGTTTCTTTCAGGCTGTGTATGGAGGTTAACAGTAATAAATATACACATGAATATAATAATAAGGATAAACCACATTAAAAAACGGCCTCTAATTCATATTATTACATGTTTTGCTAATGCGAGTTTCAACACTTATTTTAATTCGTATTTCTTTCTTTTATGCATTATATTCAAAATATTTCTCTGTATTATTATGTAATTGTAACATAAAGTGCAATTGAATTCGAATAATTACATTTTGTATCGCCATATTTAATTATTCTGTTGTTTCGAATGCCTCAGATAACTTTGATATGCATTTGTTTAAAGTTAGTGAAGCCATTTCGAAATTAGAACATTATCGACATAAAATATAAAATATGGATTTCTAGTCCAACGAATGGGAATGTTTCTCTAATCTGTGACCTCGTATTCGCTGATCACGAATATTGAAATTATAATTGAACACTGTATTTCTTATTTGCCAATATATTACAAAAATGGGAGTTTTAATTACCAATATCGACAAAGTTTATCTTCTTATTTATTATGTTCAGAAGCTTAATATTTCCAGGTTATGTCACATATGAAACTTTCCTATAAAAAGATTTTAAAAAGCATTTTTGAGGATCGAGTTATACTAATGAATTATATGAATGAAATAAACTGTAAAATACTTCAATTAATGATGTTATTAAAAATATAACTACACGTTGCAAAATAAATTAGAAAAAAAATCTGAAAGTTTTCAGATTTCATACTTTACACACACATACACATTTAGAGAGCATTTGGGCTAACGCCCTTTTGGTCTAAAAATATTAAAAACAGCATATGTTTAGAATTTCCTGTATACAGTCTCGTTCGCTGGAGATAAAAATGTTTATCAGAACAGTAGTGTCACTGATCGCTTTGAAATCGTTGAGTTTTAATCAAAATTCATTGAAGGCTTACAAAATATGAAATAGATAATAAAACAAATTCGAAAATCAAGATTCGGACTCACAGGTGCCCATATTCCAAACGGACGTTCTTCAAAACCTGGTCGCTGAGGTACCGTTGCAATGCAAGAAACATACATATATTCGTGTAGATTCTTCATTATTTAATTTCCTTAAATATAATACAGGGCGATAATATCTGGTAGCAACAATCTGAAAAGTGATTAAACGCTTTTAGTGATCCATCGCAAAATGTCATCTCAAGACATTTAACCCTTCTGGTCTGATGTTCGTTTGGGCTAAAAATTAAGATATACATTAAGAAGAAGTATATATATTGCTTTTAAATCACACATTTAGTAAATATATGGTTTAAATTTGAAGGATAAATTAAAAGATCATTTATAGCATCTTTGACAGTTAGCAATTTTCCAAGTAAGAAGGATGATAAATTAAAACTATTTTCTCATATGACATAGAAATACCCCTAAGAACTGGCATTTTGTGAGACTTCTTGGACAATAATTGCTCTGTAAGAGTAATGTTGTGCAACGCTACGTAAAAAGTGACAGGACTAGTTACTATAGCGTTTTTAAAGCCAGTACTATATTTTGAGAAAATAGATGGAAGTATTATATGAGCACTTAAAGATGTAAAGAAGTATAATTTAATAAAATTTCAAATTCATAGGAGTTATCTGTTTGCTTCTAGCCATGTATAGCTTCGCATTTCGACTCTTCTGATCTGCAATTTTATGTTTTTCTTAATTGCGATTTGTACTTTCTACACGTTTCTCTAACTATTTCATTATTTTCATAAAATCAGAGCTTGTTCCATGTGAAGTGTGATTACGTTAATTATCCAGTTATTTATAATTTCAGCCCTTACTATTACTTGTCTTTTCCGTACTTCTCACTAAAATACAAATAAATAGCTGGTATTTAAACTAAGGTTTTTGAATTTTAAGACAGAATGTATTTCTGGCATCGCGGGCAAGCTATATGTTAGTTTCAGCCCAGCTCTGATAGTTGCAATTATTCGGCTTTGCGTTTTCTACCTGCCGAGATTTTAATTCTGTCGTTTCGGTAAAGCAGTTATCTAGTTTATAGTATAGTAATTAATTATGTAGTCCTAAAATACTGCTCAACATTTGAGTTAAATTGGACTTTTAGGTTTATTTGCATCCCCACGGTTTGTGGGTATATTGTAGTACAAAAGAGTGCCTTTATGCTATAATTTCTTTAAATAAATTGTTTTGAACTTCTCAGGAATTTGTCATTGTTCTCAGATATAGCGATAACTTGGTTCACGTCTGTTAGGGTTACTAGTCTAAAGTAGCATTACTACTTCAAGTGTAACCCAACAGTTTCGTTATAATATATCCTGCAAGAAACAGGCTTAGACTAAATATATAGCAATAAAACTTCAACCGATTTCTGGGATTATTTTAGCTTTTCTGTTCTCCTTCCCAGTGTTTAAAACAAGTGAGCATTAGTAGTTCGACCTGAGTTGGAATCGCAGCGGAAAGGCTGCCTACATATCCGATTTCATAGTTTTCTCATATGTAACGTGACTGCAAGCCAGTTTCAATTAAAATAATCAAATTGTAAGCATCCTTACCTTACTCAGATAGCCCTCGTGTTTTGTTGGGCAGCGATCAAATAACCCCCAGTTTAATATTCTTCCTTTAAATATCATCTTCAGAAATAGAAAAAATGTTCAATACTCATAATTATTTTTTTTAAACTTGTGTACGAAAATTTTACTTTTATTATCAGATCCATTGTAGCACGCAAATATGTCATCTCATTACAGAACCTCAGGTGTTTAAACACAGGCATTTCAGTTTTTTTACAGTTTGAAAGCTCTAAAACGTTTACGCTGTTTGGTGCATTTTTTTCTTCTCAGCCTATTAAGATCAATTCGAACAAGACATCAAACTTTATACATCAAATTGGACATTTTCTACAAAACATTTCTTTTAACTCTCAGCATAAAGCATCTAAGCATGTAAGCTTTTATTTTTTGCTTAAATCCAAAACTTGTTCGAAGTCTGTAGTGAAAAAATATTATGATCATGAATATCATATTCATTGAATGGATTCATGAATATTTGTATCTTCTGTGAAGAAAATAACCGACCAGATAAATCGAAATTGGACATGAAATTTGAAACCTGAATTCGTTTTTTTTCACCCTATGTTGCTTGGTCAGCGTCATCAGATAAATTCCAGTGAACTAGAAAATGTAAAAGAACTCCATTACCTTATTATTCACTTCAGTCAAACGATAGAAGTATGCAGAGCAATAAAGTGAGGAGAAATCTTCCAATTTTTAAAATTTCTTTGGTAACAAGAGCAGTCTATAACATTCTGATAGTTTGAAACTTTTTGTCATATTTTAGAAAGCGTATTTTGTCAAAAATGCATTTTATAACAGGCATTCTTACCCAGGGCTCAGTAGGTTCTTCAGTGGGCCCTGATTTGATCGATTGTATCTCCGTGAAGCATGAAGGTTTGTAGAGAGTTCAGATACTTTTTTGGTCAATTCAGCTACTTGTTGTTCGAGGGATGAACTGGAAGGTGCAGCATTAGCAGGACTGACATAAGCTGGAGTAACAAGTTCATTGATTTTGTCAGCCATTGCTACTAAACGGGTTAGATCTTCATTGGAAGCAGCAAGAATTATTTGTATGTTATTAGGGAGACGCGAAAGCCATAGTGACTTCAACAAGTCGTCACTAAAATGGCTTCCTGCCAGATCACGCATTCGTGACAGCAAGTATGAAGGTCGCTGATCTCCAAGTTGAAGTCCTTGTAGTACGTATTTTTGAAGATTCACTTTCTGAATAGATTTCAATGAGCCGCTGTTTCAGTTTGGAGTATTTGTCACAATCAGGTGGTTTGAGAATTAAGTCATGCACTGAATTCAGAATATCAGACTGAATTGCTGCAACTACATGATTGAATTTTGTAGAATCCTCACTAATGCGAGCGATAGAAAATTGTGCTTCGATCTGAGCGAACCACAATGAAGGATTATTTTTCCATAAAGGCGGTGGCTTCACCGCAACGCGTGTGATTTACGGCTCTGGTGGAATATCGTCGGACATACTGATAGATAATTTTCACTTTAATTAATAAACACTTAACAGCACAAATATTGTAGCAAGAGGATACACTATTGATATTTGGCCATGATAACAATAAATAATTTAACCATGCAGAAAAAATTTACATAACGATACACACACAAATAATACAGGGTCAGCAATTACACACTCAAATAATATTTTACCGAAATGCATTTGAAAAGAAACCCCTATTTGAGAAAAAAAAAAAAATGATGCGTTCATTTTGTATTGCGCACACACAAAATCACCACTTCACACTGCTAAGGCACTTTCGAAGGAAAAAAGGAAATCACTCCTGTAGCACATGGGGAAAAAATTCACTACTTTCGAACACTGAGGGAAGAATTTTGCAGTAGCACGTTGCAGAAAAATTACTGATGTAGCACATTTAGCGAAAATCACTATTGTATCACATTTGTCACAAAAGTTGAATGATCGAAGAATTATTGCACGACTGGCGAAGTCAGCGGAACGGAACAGATCACATTGATGATTTGCTGAAGCTCCTTGCGATGATATGCACGACTTTGAAAAAAAACACAAGCAATATATATCAATACTTCTAGAAATAATTGAAGGGATACGTTGTAGCATACGTTTAATGTCCATATTCGTTGTTATTTTTAGTCAGTTCTTCAGAATGCCTTGGAAGCACGTGGCTTAGGGTCGTTGAAAATCCATTCTCAGTAGCGTGCTCAGTCAAAAGGTCACCACTTTTGGTGGTTGTGTGCTTAATGCATGATATAATTAAAGAAAATAAGAGTAGACAATCTCCTATAACAAAAGAATATATTAAGTACTAAATTACAATTTAAATTACATTGCAGCGATCAACGCAGAGCTCGGAACACAGTTCATGCTACCGTCGCGTACAGTTGTCTGAGTGAGTAATGACGTCGCTCCGATTAAGAACTGGATTTTACACGTGGCGCCATCTCATGAATAGAAGTTGAAGTATCTGTCGGAACGCCACACGGTCGTCTGATTTTAAAACATGCATAATTTCAAGATTTATTTTTTTCTGGCTGATTTTTCGCTTTACACGTTTTAGAGACTGTTATAGAGTTCGAAGTTAAGCCGCATGAAAAATCAACTACACACTCCTTGGGATTCATACCATGGGTCTTCAGTTTGTTAGAAGGACGTAAAAACTACTTATACCACAAGAGCGACGCGCAGGAGATTACGAAATTTCTAGCATTCTCCCTGACGTAAAGCGCGGTACTGTAGAGATTGTTCGCTTTATAGAAGAATTAAAAGAAGCTCTGGCAACATTGGGATTCAAACCGAGAACTTCCAACTGTTAGCTAAATGTTCTAGCCGCCTAAGCCATGAGAATATACATAAAATTCTATTATTCCTAACAAAATAACTGTTCTGTAATATCTAATCTTAACTATCCTATTAAAAGGAAAACTCATAAAACGCGCAAGAATCTGTAAATAAGAATATAAGTGAGTAAATCTGTAAATGAGCGCATGAGAGAAAGTAACCAATTAAAGATTATATTGCATTATAATGGAATATTTTTGCAATAATTCTGTATAATAAACAGCTTATTCCCCTAGACCGCATTTCCGTAAAATCTTCATCTGTATCTTGCTATGAAGAACCGACTTCAAAGATGTTACTTCAACACAGACGACGATATCGTTACGAAAGTCATTTAGTGGTGTAAGACTTAGGACAAAACATTCTATAATATGATTGTAAACAAATTGCAGTACATAATGTATAAATGTATTAATGTAAGAGGTGATTATATAGAGAAATTAGAATAAATTATTTGATAGTCTGCTGCACGCATCAGCCTTTTTAATAAGCTACTAGACAATGCGCGGTACAGTTCCTACTTGACTGGCAGCACATGTCAGTGGTGTGGGGCCAGTGATATTAATTTAGCAGTTCTGCACTGAACTCAATGAAAAATAAACGATATCTGCAAGAGGTGTTCCTTTAATGTATTTTATTGAAACCGTGAACTGTTCATGTAGAAATGACGTTTCAAGCAGACGTTCCCAGCACTTAACCTTACGACACATCATCAAGAAGGGATTGCGTAGTGCCTACGTATTATAATAGTCTAATAGGTACTATGTTTTCTACAGATATTTCATACTGCATCTTACGTTTGCTTGCTTTTATATAATTGAAGCAGACTTCATATATAAGATAGAAATGCTCGCGTGCATCTATGGGCATCCGTAGAGCGAAATCCGATTATTATCATGTGAATATGAAGAACGGATCGTACGATATCCAGGTTCACAACGACCTCAACGCGCCAGTTATCGAGAAGATAGACAGCTTGTGATAGTGGCCGTATGAAACGTGTACCCATATCAAGCAAATCAGCACAAGTAATTTGTAAGAAATGTCAGAACATACGGAGCGACGTAATCTAGAGGACCACGGATTGTTTGCTTTTAAATAGCGGTTATTGCTTTGCTTAATGTTAACGATACTGGATAATTAACTGCTGTTGCAAAGATGCACCATTGCATGAGCAGATATATAAATAGCTTGACGCCATCTTATCATATCAATCTACTTAACTTCATTATATAAAAATGCTGCTTCAATTATATAAAAGCAAGCAAACGTAAGATGTTTACTCCTGCATGCAGCATCATGATGGATGGATGCGCTTATGGCATTGCCAAGGTTCTTGACGCCACTACGACATTGATGGAGAGGTACCCTTTACCTTCTGTATTATGACACTGATCCACCACCAAGAGGATTGGATACGAATACCACTTGGAGCTGGTGCGCATATTTGGTCCTCTGACCAGTCTGCATTACATTACAGATGTGTTAAAGACTGCAATTATCGCATATCCCAGGAATAACCTTCTAGCGGGACAATGTCCGATCACAAGTCTCGCTCCATGTCTGGCGCTTCCTCAACGTGCAACAGGTTGTAGTAACTTCTTGGCCTGCACATTCGTAATATCTTTCCCCGATACACGCATCTCAGGACTTAGAAGAGAAGGGCTAGCTCATAGAGCTTTTCCCCCTGAAGCAGAAAGTGAGAAGTGTTGACGTAGCCATGATGACACTGAGCGCGCCAATATAATTCACAGCTTGGAAATTAGCGTTTTTGAACCAGCGTTTAAAATGAGCTGTGTGTGAAAGATAGCTATAACTTGGAAGAGGCAATGTTACTGCTTTATGCATTTTAGACTGAACCATTAAAAGTTCCGTGTTTTTTTTTTTTTTTTTTTTTTTTTCAGGTTTTTTTATTTAATGCACGTTTATTTCTAAACATTTCTTTATTTGCATGCTAACTGAGAGAATTTTTATACTGCTTCTAAGATAACTATAATAGCAGCTATTTAAATTTACTCAAAAAACAACTTTACATTGACATAGGTTTAAACATATATGACATATATGGCAACATTTCTGCTAACATTTCTGCGTTTGATTTTTCTGCATCTACGTTTGATTTTTTGCCTAATTGTAAATTTTACATTGTTATAATTCTCTTCCGATTCAATATAATAGATATTTTTAAATAATTTTGTAATTTATACTTATATCTATATTACAATTAAATAAATGTATATAAGATTGTTACCTTAATTTTGACAAAATAGCTTTATTCAGAGTACCTAAAACAGTTATTTAATTTTTCAAAAGTGTGAGTAAAGGAAGCAGGTCTTTTTATGCCAATTACTTTGATGTTTTATACTATTATATTTTATCTAGAATGCTAATCTAGCACAAAATCTAATCAATAATTAGTTACAAAGGATACAATAAGAATAACTTTAATAAGTACTTAGCCCACCAGCGGCCGAGCGGTAAAGACGCTGAACACTGGTAGTTCGGTCTGAGGTTCGAATCCCACGAACGGGCTGGTGCATGGGCGTTTTCGTGGTAATGTGTAACGTGTATACGAGCCAGTTTCCGTTCGAAAGTCCTCCACGAAAGGCATCCCTTCCTTTAGGCAGATAGCCCTCGTGTGCTTTGCCATAATTAAATACACCACACCACCACACACCTTAACAAGTACTTAAAAAAATTAGTTTGTTAAATACTTGTTATTCTTGTTGGTACTATTTTGGTACTATTCATAATACCGAAGATATTATCGATTAACTCATAGAAGTCAGATGCTTTCTGATTTCCTGTGGGGTACAGTATACCTTTTGCGGTACTTTTTGAAAATAATGTTTTCTCTGGAACGACTTTTTGTCTCTCGTTTCCCTTGACCATTAAATAATTTGGTTTTAGTTTGTGACACAATTTGATTTCTTCTCAATCTCTATTTAAAACCTCTTTAATAATATCAAAATTTAAAACAGTTACATCTTCTAAAACAAATCCTCTATCTAAAACGCCTTTTCTCAGTAATTTGAGGCAGAGCGCGAAATGAGACCTCTGATTAAAACAAACTGCACATTTTGAAAAGAACCAACTTAGTCAAGTTTAAAGTCATAGCAGAGTTTTCAATCTATATGCATTTCGTCGAAACTGAGAACGCATATTTTTTCTACAGAATACAAATATTCGCCTCTTTCCTTCTTTAGAGTAAGAACATTACTTTGAATTCTTGGACTACACTAAAATTTAGAAAACACTAAAAAATAAAATAAACACCATTTCTTTAATTTGTTAATACTAGGTAAAGATATTCCAATTTTTTTCTTAATTTTTTTTTCTTTCCAAAAATCAAAGCTTTAAGATGACAAAGCTCTTATGACGATGCAATGTGAAATATTTTCACTACTCCACCTGATTTTTTTCTTCTTTTTCAGTAATGCATTAATCTGCGTCTTTATAAAAATAGGCTTTAGACATTTTTCCAAATTCTCGGATTTGTGCTCCCCCCCCCCCAAAAAAAATTTCGCTATTTGAGATTTTAATTTCTGATACCAATTTCTGTCTAGATGTCGTCCACCTTCTTTATCGCTGAACAAACATTCTAAAATTTTTCTTTTCTCTATTTTTCAATATTTTAATACAATTTAATACAATTTTCTAAGGATATTATTTTGTTCTTCAAATTATCAATGCATTCTTGTTTATCCTTAAACATTCAGGATGATCTACATTTTCATTTGTGAGTTTTACTTCAAAATCATTAAAATTTGATTTATTAATGTCATCATCAATTTCGATTTATTATTGTCATCGTAATTTACTTTCGGTACAGCATTCCATTTCAACGGTTTCTTTTTGTGGCTATCCAAACAAGCGATTTTTCATATCATCTTCATAAACACTGCATAGAAAATGTTCGCTGCAGATTTTTCCGCTCTTCACATTAATAGAATCTTCTCTTTGACATTTGTGTATCCATTCTTTCGTCAAAAGCAAACTATCATTTGGATCCTTTGGTCCCATGAAATAAAATATCTCATCCTTTCATACTTCTGTAAGTGCTACGGCACGTTACTGCAGCGCAAAAAGCCATTTTACGTAAACAATACAATATAGAATTTAAAATAAAAACTGACTAAAATTACATATATATAAATTATTTTAAATATATACATAATTAGAAAACAGATACATATATTATTAAAATTAATTTGGGATATGTAACCTCTAGAAAATCTTCTCGCAGCTCAATGAAACTACTGTTTTAAACGCGGGAAATCAGGACAAGTGGCATCACAGTGACGTCAGATTATTGCCTGTTACGTCCCCCCATTAGGCTCGCGTCGGCGAGGAGTCGAACAAAGAAATCAGCTAGCCCTTCTATTTATCCCTGCACGCGTCTGGTCTATGAAAAAATAACATTTGCAACAGATTAATGCAATATTTTCCGCCTGCCTAGACTGCAACATACCCAAAAGACTTCCAATATATCTTTTGTATTATGTTTATTGCATTAAACCGCGGTTCACAGTAGCTATATTCATTACTGATTATATCTCATTTTTTGTCCCACCGTACCTGAAATTTAACACTCCTGTGAAATAAATTTAGTTGTGTTACCATTTCTTCTTGTCATACACATCTTACAACGGTTTCGGATCCCCCTTAATAAATGCTTAATTTTTAAAGTGTATTTTTTAAAATGTCCGATCTGATACCCTTTTTTTGAATTATAAGTCTACATCGTGGTTTTTTTGATAGAAGGACTTTGTGAAATATCCAGAGGTATTGATTTCCTTTCCTCTTCCTTTATTTTTCAAAATATACCAGTCGTGGTGGGTTTGCGCATAGAAAAAGCTCTTTTAAAGAGACCAAAGCCACAATAATCGACAGCTGAAAAGCCAGGCAAGAAATACGTTTAAAAGGTATGTATGAAATATCTTTATTAGTCTTCATTCTTTTAAAGAATGAAGTGGTTTTTAAATAATGAATGAAGTGGTTCTTTAAAGAATGAAGTGGTTTGAAAATTTTAGAAGTATGATTTGTTGCATTGTCTTTATGAAGTTTCATTCTTTGAAAATCATTCGGATAAAGAAATGAAGTATCTTCTATGAATATCGAAACGGAAAATGACTAGTTGCTTCTTAATAATACTTAATAAAGTTGATTTTAACACTTTTTGTTTAGTCTTCTTTTTTTTAATTTCTCATTGCAAGAGAATTCTTAAACAATCATAAACACCTTACTGAAGCTTTCTTTTGCGTTTACGGAGAAAGGTTTTTCTCTTCGTTTTTAATAACAAATGGATCTTTTTGTTGCAGTCATTCAAGTAAACACATGCTTCCTCAAGTATCACTATTATTTCGCTTTATCCCCTGCTAAATAGTTTTCTTGATGTCTGCGTCGCCTGATGTTCTTTATAACGATTTAACTTTCGAAACATTCGAAAACAAGTACGTACCTTTTTCAAGTATACGTTTAGAGTCTTCTTTTCCATGTAAAAATAATGATTGACGGTTTTTTTGTTCCCGATTAATAATGCTTCTTATTTTTCACTTCGAAATTTTACTACCATACACTTCACAGCGTTTTTGAATTGTAGAATAGGAATATGTTTCTTCGGAAAGCGCAAAACATATTCTACAATCCACAGCTAGTTTACACGCCGCATATCGGCAGAAGAATAAATTTAAAAATTTAAAAATAGCAGACGTTATTCCTCATTTCAAATAATAAGTTGTTGCCTTTAAATTTTATTCCAAAAGATTTGCTTTTTAAAAATTCTTTATCGAAATCATTGTAAAAATCGTGTTTGTAGTCTAGCAATTTTAATGGCCAGTTGTATATTTTAAAAGAATCCGTGCATTTCAAAACCGCAGACTTCAAGGTTCAAGTGTATACTAATTGTGTTCCGAGTTTTATGTTTAACAAAATTAAGGACCCTTTAATGCCCTAAAAAATTTGGGCATGTAGGAAAACTTTCCTGCTAAACCTATTTTCTTCTATTATAAATTACTACTTTTGAGCACTTAAAAATCTAAACCAAAACTGTTTTATATCACTTCAGATACAATATGCTTTAATTACAGTTGCATGTGGAACAGATGTTCCTTCAGAGTAGCGATAATTTAATAAACTTACATTAAAATGCAATTATCTGGCTTAATTTACTTTCTTTTTCCCGCAGTGCGCTTTATCTTGTTTCCTTGTGCCAACATAACGTAGACGTAATACCGTAATACTCATGGCTATTAATTATTCTTATTTTTACAACCTCAACGCGGCATTCTGATTCAGGTATTTGTTTAAAGAAAATCTATCATAAAAAGGATAAAAAATTCTCACAATATTAAACATTTTTGACATTTCCTGATGGCAAATTATAAACAATGCGACATTTCTAAATAAATTAGATTTTTCTGCCCTCATAATATTAACGCTCTGGTTTAAAAATATCAAAATATTTTGCGAAAATCATAATAACCGCAATTCCATAATTTTTAGGGGGAATTTTATGAATATATTCGTAATGAATTGAATACAAGATTATTATTTTATTAGAAAAATGAAGCATTTTAAGAAATATTCTAAACGATAAATGTTTTATTGCATCTAAAATTAAACGTGAATCTTTGCTTTTGCAGGCTACATATGTAAATCTGAATTTTCATTAAAGAACACATGTAAACTAATGCTTTTGCTAGTAACGTCGTCTTTTGATAACAACGAGCTTCCCCGCATTAAGTATCAAGGTATGTTTCATTCATTGACATTTTCCCCAACATAAGTTGCTGATTACAAATTTTGCTATCTTCTAAAAGATGCAGTGCCTTTTAAAAGTGATTAAAAATAGTTCATTTTAAGCATATACATCTTCTAATAAAAATTAAAAGATAATGTCAAGTTCGACTATGAAAATTTAAAGTAACATTCTATTGAAGGTAATTCAGATGTGTGGTAACTCAGATGAAAGTAGCCTTTTGTAATTTTTTGAAACATTTATGAAGCATGAAACGGAAGATGACGGAAATTTTACAAATAAGTAAACACTATTTGTAATCTCATTACAGTATATATGCCTGAATTCCACTGTAGATGTAAACTGTCTGTAAATGACTGACAAATCAAGCGCTTAGAATAAAAAAAAACGAAAAATGTAAAAATTATTTTTATGTTTTAATACTGCGAAGATTACCTGGTCATGAGCTGTGACAGTAATTATGGTTGCACAGCTATTTAGCAATATTTTTTTATTATTATCAAAGAGTGATTATAAATTACTGCTATGGATCTGAAACATTGTATTTAAGAAATATTACACATGAAATAAAGAATGATATATGAAAATAAATTTTACTTTTCCAACTTTACATTCCAGTTTTAAAATTCCCTCGTGTATCTCAACGAGGCACGTCCAGGACGCTGTATTAGGAAATTTCGCTAAAGATGATTTAACTCTGCCCGCATGGTCTTCGTAATCTCCGGACCTCAAGGTTTGTGATTTCTTTCTTTAGGAATATATTAAATACTCTGTCTGCATGAGCCCCTCCATTGCCTAAAACTTCGGTTGAGGTCGAGATACTCGGATATTCATATATTCAGTTGCAATATATAGTTCAGGTTTTTCCCTTTGTTGTTAGGAAATTATCCCTTGATGGGGATCAAATTAATTTTGGACTTCTTGCGGAGTTGTGGAAATCCTGTAGAGAATCAGAAAAGATAAAGACAATAGTAGAAACTTTCTCCACTGAAAACGTTTTCTATCCTGACACGGTGATTTGAATGTGACTGGAATCAGTTTGGCAGCAGAGAGAAATTTGTTTCTCTTCGTAAGAAATTTACGATGCATTTTCTATTCTAAGGAAATGAGAAGCAAACGTGCGTAGGAAGAAGTTGTCTTGTTTAACTTCTTAGTAGAAAATTACCTGTATTGTCTGTTCTGGCTTTCCGGAAAAAATTTCATTCATTTTGCTTAGTATTCATATAACTTTCTCAATTCTCAGGCCTTTGTGTAGAATAGCGTTTCGTATGCACCGGTAATGCGGCGAAGGAATTTCTGAATGAAAATTTTGGGTGACTTGAAGTGTTAAGATACCTCTGCTACTAGCATCTGCTCATCCGGGAGAACGCATAAGAAATAACTGGACGGGTAATGACCTTAGATATTCTGCGTTTCCCCGCTAGGCTGAGCCTAGAGCTGGCTGAGAGGAACGGTTTAATAATAGCACCCCAAAAGTTTCCTCTTGACGTGATTTGCGTGTGTCGTCCACATATATGACGTTACTCTGAGGTATTTTGTTGCAATGACAATAGGTATAGTCTTTTCAAACAGTTTAAGCTGCTTAACAGTCCTGTGCCTCTGTTTGTACTTTCTGATGACAAGAATTCGGGATTTCTTAGGGTTGATGCGAATTTTTTCGTTTTTAAACCATTCTTTAATCGCAGGTACAGTTCTTTGCAGTCTTCCGATGGTGCAACTTGGCTTTCAAGAATTAACCAGAATAGTCATGTCATCAACCTGACACGCAAACAATGCATTGTGATCCTGGAAGCTATTTGAGACGACTTTGTGGCATATACCAGATACAAAACTGGTTCTAAGATCCATCCTTGCGGAATCACCTGTCTAGTTGGGTTTTGGTGCAGAAACATAGGCTCCTAATTTGACAGAAAATGTCCTGCACTCCTATAAGAAGTTAAGTATTTTAATTATTTCCATTGTGAAGCTCATCATGATTAGCTTTAAAAGAATTCCCTCATACCAAATGCGGTGTAAGTCTTTGGCAAAGTCCAGCATGACGAATCATGCTAGACACCGAACAGCAAATCAGAATAAAGACTAGCCTTGAACTAAGCCTTGAAACTAAGATTCGTCAAGAATATCCATTAGACTTTTCCATTTTGAGTTAGAGTACTTGATTACAATCGGTGGGAGGTTGACTCAACGTCGAGGATACTGGTACTTTCGATGTCCTCATGCAAACTTTTCTTATTCTCCGTTTGATTGCTGGTTGATCCTCTATCTCTTAACACTTCTGACTGATTGCTGGACAGATTGTTGCGTCGAGCAGGGGCATCAAGGATTTGCCTGTTGGCTCTTCCCCCCTTAGTTCTGATTTGTCGCTCGGTGCTTCGAGCTAGGAACTATTCGGATTCTGAGGTTTGCCTCTTTCAGCTTAGATACTTGAAGTTTCTACTTTTTTAAGGAGTTTTTCGGTTTAAAGCAAGCGGTAAAGGAATTTCCTAACAATTGTCTTGTAATACAAAGAATGTGCTGTTCGAAGTGACAGTGAACTTGGTTAGGCTGCAAAGTCTTTTAGTTCTAGTCAGTGTCTAATCTATTTCTCTGGTTCGTCATCATAGGGGTAACTATCAGTGAATTATTTTGAACATCTTCCATGTTCAACACTGAGTTTGCAGAAGTAAAATCTTGCGTTCTCTTTATTCATGCATGGATTTGAATTTTGCAGAGTTCTTATTACCAGTCTTATCTAATATACTTTTTTTCTGTCTAATTGCCTCTATTCTAGCACGCTGAGGCTCGATGAATACAAGAAAGAGTTTTGCAGTAAACATCTCGAAATTAAGTTCAAATTTTGATAAATTAGTTTAAAGTCATATCACGATCTTCTGAACTTAGGAATCGCATCACCATGCGATTATAACCAGAAGAAGCTGTTATAAATCATGGTACCAGATGCTATGGTATTATCCAAAATTTATTAATGATGGAAATTACTATGTGTGCCCAATCAATACGTGATCTTAAAATAAAATAAATGCATTGCATTGTATAGCATGCAATGACCCAAATTTATCAATTTAAAATTATGATAAATACTATATTCTTTTGATGTTTTACTAGCAAATCAGAATAAGAGTTGTACTTACTCCTTACCTGCATAGTGCCAATAAGACATATTACCAGTTTCACATGTGATTATTTTATTCCTTTTTTTAACAGCTACTAAATTAATTTTCATGATTATAAGACGTATTTCCAAAGACACAATACAGAATCCATCATCATTTTTACAATCTTTATTCATAGCCACATTATACTTGATAATCAGACACGTGCGTGTCTGTAAAGATCCTGCTAAATAAACTGTCAACGAAGTATTGAACACGAAAAAAAAAAAAAAAAAAAAAAAAAAAAAACCACTGCTGTTGATCTGTTCTTGAATTTATGCAGATAATTTTACAAATATGAAGAACTGCACTAAATCTCGTCTGCTTTATTTTTTAGCCAACAGCATGTGGCACGCGCGCACAATAGCAGGACGAATTCTTAACCGTAAAGCATCATTCTTAGTTGAATGAAAATACTTCCTTTAAAAATTAAAGTTACATGAAACATATCTGCGTTTTGAGATCACAGTTTATGCTTTCTTTCACTGAACTCACACTAACATTTTGTGCTGATTTGAACAAATACGTGGATACTTTATGTTTGTTTTGACGTATCATTCTTTGTTCCATATACTATTCTAGAAATCCCGGCGGTCATAAAAAATGACCGCTGTTCTAGATATTATAAATTGTAATTAAAATGATTTGTGCAAAGGTGTCTGCTAATTTAAACTGAATTACCCAGAGCAGGCGGCGAGGACGTCCCTTTGTTTACTGCCGCACGGGGTTTCACCCTTCTACTTGCTTAATTGCTTTAAGTAGAGTGCAATGAAGGAAACCACTGGCGGTACATTTCTTAAGAGCCCACCGCTAACTCAATCCGTAAAGGTAATTTAAATAATGAAATGTTAATTCACATGTCAAAGATCTCTTTGTACACAACATTTCTTGTGTAGATCTTTCCATCATATTTAAGCTCGCCTTGCAGAGGACTATCCATTATTTTTAATTTTACGTCCGTTCTTTCACGAAATCTTGAAAAGGCAACATAAAGTTGACCGTGTCCAAATGCAGGCTCAGGTAAAAAAATTCCAACACGTTTAAGCGTTTGGCCCTGAGACTTATGAATGGTCATAGCAAAGGCAAGTTTTACAGGAAATTGTCTACGTCTCAATTGAAACGGTAACCCTGTGCCTTGGCAACTTCACCCCATTCGGTAGTACAGTTACGCAAGCAACCAATAAACTATCGGCGACAAACAGACACTTAAACCGCATATATATATATATGGGGTGAAGTAACATCATCTCCTCTGAAACGGCTGGCTCCCGTGCTTAGCGAAGCACTCCGTTGGATTCCGCGGGTCCGTGGCACGCCATTTTGACCATTCGCGTCTTCTTATGACTCTAATTAGCCGAGCTATTAATTAAAAACTAAATTTATCCTACGTTTCCCCTACATTTTATACTCTTTTTTTGGGGGGAGGGGGTTCCCTATTACAGGGATTTGGCTACGTGCCAAATTCTTTTTTCTCGAATATCTATGGAACTGCGCCGAGTTGAAATTCGAGACGCGTATCCTCGGATTCCAAAAAATTCTCCGAATCCATTCATATCATTCTCATTTTCGTACGACTTTAATCGGTCGAGATATTAGTTAAAAACTGCGGACACGTTAATTTCTGCGCTCATTTTTCCAAGTAGCAACAATAAACTATTGGCGACACACACTTTAGCCGCTTATATATATAAAAGATTTTTTGAAATGTACTGTTTTAAATCTCGATAAATAATTCATGATCCAACTGCATAATATTCAGTTTAATTAAGACACAATAACACGCCGAATAGAGATGGTGGTTCGGTAAAACCATCGAAACTAGTTCTGCGAAATTTTTGTAAATATAACGCTGAATTTTGTTGTTTGACTTCTGAATTAGTATTCAGTTTAATCTTTATAGTATGATATCAATATTAAAATTGATCACATTAAATTTTAAAATAAGTTTCTTTTGTAAATTACTGATTTGCCATATTAATAATATATCTTTTCATTTTCGTAGGAGGTTTGAAAATAAATTGCGAAACTGTTCTACTAAACTTCTTTTTTTTCCCATAATAATATCAATTCTTTGAATGTTGTAAAAATTGGCAAGTGGTAACCTTTTGTAACAAATCGTCTCTACAAAGATTACTTTTAAATCGACTATGTTTCCACATTTTTGATAAATCTGCAATAATGCTTTTTCATGCTACTTCGTCTCAAAAAACGAAAAACATCAGTCTAAATTTCTGCCTATATAGAAATTTCAAAATATTTGTTGCAAACTGAAGTTGTCCACAGATTCGTTTTTTTTTCATCTTACAAATATTTTGGGAATCCTGTCAGAGGACAAGAGTAGGAAAATGTTATTACATTTCATGATTCTCAGTTATTGAATTCTTCGGCATAAATTTTATCGCATTAGCTTTGAGAGAAAATACTCAGCATTACTATAAGATATAAACATTGGTCCTATTTTATTTGTTCCCTGACTACATAAAGTAGGATTCGTTGTTAATGTGTTTCAGATGTCTGATGTACTGACATCTCATTCCTTTCTCTTCTATAAATTTAGTAACATCTGCTAAACATGTATTATTTTTAACTCGTGATCCTTATGTCTCTTTGTGTCAAATCTGCAAGGCAAATCAGAGACGATGATTTTCTGAACCGTTTTCAAACCTATAACGTAAGCTTACAAATTTAAAATAATTCGCCATTAAAAACAATATATTAAATAAAAGGCTGATTCTAAAATTTAAAAAAATCCCTTTATGATGAACACTTAAAACCTTATTACTTACGTGAAGCCTTTTGTGAACCAATGTATGTTTTCATTCTGCTATATCCTTCGTCAAGTCCTTTTTGCAAGCATCGAAATTGATTAATAATTAACGTGTCCATTTTGGTCTTTGAATTGTAGAGAAATGAAAAAACTATTGTATATTGTTAAGAATTTAAAATACATGGTATCCATTTTATGCTATGGTGAAATATACTGTAAGGCCTAGAAAAATATTGGGTCGCAGTTTGCATTATCACGTTTTATCGGTACGTGATTTAAGAAGGTGTTATGAATTACTAAAGATTCGAAGTCTTTACGTTTTGTTAAGTTCTTAATAAGTCAAGATGCTTTCGAAATAAGATATTTTAGAATAAGAACTTCAAATTTTTCATAACTTTAGGAACAAGAGCTGTGGAAAAAAAGGTCGAGCCACTTAACTTTTTTCCCACTTTATTTCTGTTTATCGTGTTTCGCTTCATGAAAAGCTCATGAATGAAGGTTGACTTGAGCTACAGGCTGAAACGAAGAGGAGGAAATGCGTGCTGTGAGGTGATGACGACATACATTACTATTTACAGATGGGGTGAGAGCTGGCGATGGCCTTGAAATTCCTATTAAAGAAAGAAGCTATAGTATTCCACCAAGAGCTCTGTTTTGTAAACTTTGTAGTTTACTTCTGCTGTTTGTAAATACTGTATCAAAGATGAGGAAATTTAGAGAATTATTTCTCTCTTTATAGCTTTTAGTTTCAATAGTAAGCTTTTGTTTTTGTCCTGTTAGGGATAACAGGTTCATAAATGTGCCCTTTTACTTTACATATACACGAGATTTGAGTTTTAAATTTGTATTTATTCCATGGAACTTAAAAACACATACAAGAGGAAGCTTCTTCGCTAATACGAATGTTTATATTATAATTCATGAGCAGTTTACTTCTATTCCGATGGAAAACGGCTGTAAAACTGTTCTGGGATGAGGGGCAAGAACATAAACCAATAATTTTTAATTGTCATTATATTAAGTGTTAGTGACCTTTTGTTTGTCGTGATAAGTCGAAGTTGACATCTATTTGTTAATAATATCTGCTGTCAAGTCAAGAACTAGTAGCTTTAATAATGAATTTTTAATATTATTTTTGTTCTCAATTTTTAACCTTTCACAAAGTCGGTCTACGTTATGAACATTTCCATGGAGCTGCCATATTTCACAGTACGCAAATAATCTCTGAGCATATGTTTATTAACGAGCTATTGCAAGATTTTACTGAATTTGTGGTTTTTGAAATGTAAAATTTGACATCCTGAAATTTTTAAAATATTCCGAAAGAAATTTTCTTCCGAATTTTAAGTTACTAAACGGGTTTATTTTAATCTAATTCTGTCATTCCAATTTATAGTAACGTTGAATGACAGAATTATTTATTGCAAATATTTTGTATTCATTTACTTAGGAAGTAACAAAAAAAGCTTTTTAAAATTATAGTAAATAATCCTTTACCTGATTCTCTTGCAGAAATCATATTTTCATATCGTAAAATATTCCTGTAATTTTTCATGCTTCCTTGTCGCAAGAAAGTATTTTATTGTAATGTAATTTTGTATGAAGATTTCTTTTCTGTTGCCATTCCTTAGAGCAAATTATTTTTATCATATCCTTTGTATATTTAATTTTCCTGATCATTTTGAATTCTAGATTTTTTTCTTTTTATAATCATCAGAAAAATATTTTTTAGGACCCGAAATTAAAATTTACATTTTTAGATTATTAAATCTGCTATTTTAGAACTTCCTAGTTAAAAATATTCTTTGCAAATCCCATAGCCATAAATTAATTCAGGCTTAAGCTTTTGTAATTGCAAGTCGTAAAACTGTTGTTAACTGTTGTTCTATCAGTACTAGTCTATAGAAAATATGACAATAATAAGAAAGAAACGTGAAAAACTGAACATCAAAAAACATGAAAACTAATTGATACAGTAGCCATCATATGGGAGATCATATAAAATCTAGTGTTAACTGTTGTATATGAGAAAGTTAATGGAAGCTGTTTTTGTTGCTAATATGTTGATAATATACTGTTAAGTACACATATTTAACCATTATGCTACTCACAGTTAAGGTTTTATTATGAAAGATGAAAAATACCAGAAATTGTGAAAATCAGAGCTTACTATTAAATTTAATACTCCAGATATAACATTGCAAAGCACTTCAGTGACTCAGACTATTCATCACAAAAAATTCAAAATATATTCTAATCCTGGCAAATGGTCAGACAGAATGAACATGTTCATTGTTTTTCCCATATTTAGCGGGAATATAAGCGAATTTTGTTTAGAAATTATTCCACGAAGGCACACGTTCCCTTAGATAACTGTCGTATGTAATCAATTAAATAAATCGCTTGCTGAGAGAGAACGCATTTTATTATATATGCGTATAATCATTTTATAATATAACACATAAAGTGTAAATGCAAGTCCTTCAACTTAATACCAGTTTGAAATTTACTATTAATTTTTAAAAGTTATTTAAGCCAAATAGCATCCTTCATGTGAAAATTAGAAACAAAAATACATATTGCTGAAACGTAGAGCAATATAAACAATTCAATTGATTTTTGTCTCAAAGGTATAATACATGGAGTTCGAGTAAATTATTTGGAAGTAAATTCATTTCGTCTTTTGCAGAGCTCTGTAGCTTTATTTTTAAAACTATGTCGCTTACAGAAAAAGCAAAATGCCAGTTTGATGAGTTACGCAATCGATTTTGTGATAGAACTATCGGAATCTGTTCTCTCTTGCTACACACGTAGAGAACCTGCTGTGATTTTTAGCTCTAATGGTTATTTTCTCTTCTTTGGGAGCGAAACTTAGCACTTGGCACTAATGGCCACTACTCAGAGAGTATCAGATCATTTCGGAAATCGAAAATATGCGGTTATTCTTCACTCTTATGGCATTTACAGTCTTGTAGATGGCGGAAATATACGTATTTTATTGATAATTTACCTTTATGGTACATAGATTGCTCGCATCAAAATCTTTTTCCTTATCGATTTTTGAATATTTTATAGCATTGCCACTAAATATAGATTAAATAATATACATATATAGAATGATTCCAAAATGATCGCCTTTTCCACATCGTTCTTTAATTTGTTTAAGGCTTAAATGAATATCTGAATGGTGTTTGATAATCATGATTAATACTTCACAGCTTTTAAGATAAACAGTAACAAGAGATTTATCGCGAAGTTCATTGGGTACTTTTATTTTTTATTTAATATCCTACAGAGACGTTAAAACACCCTAGAAGTTTAAAAATCAAGAGACAGAGAGACGTTTACTATTGAAATTCAGATAAAGTCTCCTCCCACTGGCAGAATGAGCCACCTGTATATGTTATTTTATAACCTTTCTTTATGTGACATATGAGAGATTCAGTTTGCTTTAGACATAGTGGTAGATAGATAAGACCACTAAACTTACATTTCGTACTTACGAACTTATACGGGCTGGCAGGATGGAGATTTTTAGGTTTCATATCTGCGCTATGAATATGAGCCTCGCTTCTTCTGAAAAGCATTCTTGCTAAGAGAAGATAGCTCACATTTTTTCTAAGCTGACCAACATAACGTATTTTGTCCCAATCTTTTACGAACTTACCTGCTTATATTATAAAATACGAATAATAAATATTTTTAATAAATAAAATAAAATAGAGATAACTATTAAATAATCTTTATAAATAATAAATAATCTTTAATAATAAATTAAATCGTACTTTCATCATAGTAATAAATGTAATCATAATTAATAAGTAATTATTAAATAAATTTTATTTTTTATACTTTAATTTATTTTTAACAATAAATAATCTTTAATAGATGGTAAATATTTTTCTAGGTTGATTTGAGAGGATCAACCAAATAAAGCGGTTATAAATCGTAGTTCAAAAGTCTTCATCAAAGCATAAAAGCTGTGAGCATGAATTTGTTGTATATGATACGTCATGACTTCAATGGTTATAAATCACTCATAGGAATGTAGTATATTATAGTACACAATCTCCACATTACATACGAATTTCCTTAGTTCATTAAGTGATGTCTAGTCGCATGCATCAAGAATTACCTTTGAATGAATAATTATTCTTTGTAGAGATGCTTTATAGGGACCTTAAAAAAATTAAATCTTTGGCTTAAAACTCTTAACAAATATTTGTAACACAACCACTGAGCTAATTTTATTAATAAAATACATGTCAAATTTAAATGTACAAACATGTGTCTTTCTTCGAGTAGTATTAAAAGAAATAACTTGTTAATTATTTATTGTTCTCGATTTCTAACAAAAACTTGTTTCATGAATTAATTATTTTATTTAATAAAATTACGCCTGATGAAGTTGCGGAGGAAACTTTTCTCTATTTAAATCTTAATACTTCCCATTTAGTCTCCAGAGATACTACATTGAGAGTATACTGAAATATAGACGGCTTTAATTACTATTCTATGTACATAATTATAAGTTTATCCAAAATTGATCTCAGCATATTTCAAGGAAAAAATAATTCAGATAATAAATCAAACAAAATTGCATTTATTAACAGTTCCATATAGCATACTTCCTTCGCAATTTTAGAAATTAAGTATAGTATTTTGATTTTTAGTTGGCCAAAAGTAATAATTTTATTGTCACAGGGATGACAATAAAATCTAGACTGGCTTTTATTCTAAGTTATTGACTGTAATTTGGTTGGTCATGGAACTTAAACTATAATTTGTTGGTCACGAAACTTAATTCCAGCTACAAGAAAATATAATATTTAAATATATATTTTGTATTTGCATCCAAATCCTGCACATCATACGTAACAAGTTTATCAATAAAATACAAAATTTTGCTTGAAAGCGTGTAAATCATCAGTTGCGAAAAAAAATTTTAAAATCTCTGTTTAAACTTTATAGTGATTGCATGTTTGTTAAAATTCAATAAATTAAAAATCTAGATTTTTCAATAGGAAATAATATATTTCTTATTATTAATAAGAATAATATTTATTTCAAATATATTTGACCAAAACGTTGCGAAAATGAAACTGCAGTTTATACGTCAAATTCATTGAACCACTGAATTTAAGAAAATGATGAAAAGGATTAAACTTGAAGGAATGGAAATTGTAAAAATACAATTTTTTCAAAAACGTCAGAAATGTGGTTAAAAAATGTTTCGCTAGAATTATTTAGAATATTTCATTCAAGAACGCCATGTCTCGTAAAATATATATGTATACTCAAATGCAGCTGAGTCAACAATATTCAGCTTCTAAAACTAGTAGCATGGAACATTCCCTATGCATTAAATCCTTTCTAAAGCTTCCCATTTTACTTTTAACGCTTACGGGTATCGAGCGGATTTGTTTCGAAATGTTGCTCCTTAACGTTAAACCCTCTTTAAAACTGATGGACGTTCCCAGATAAAGTCTTCTATTCCAAGAAAGGTTTTATGTATCCACTGGCAGCACGTCACTCCCTTTAGAATAAGTACTTTAAAGAATGTCATGCTAATGGAAAGCCATCATCCACTCCTCATGACTTTGAATGTCTCAACTCATACTATACTCGGAACTGAGTAGGTGTGGAAAGCGCGTGCCGTGCCCAAATTTCCTCTATACATTCGAGCAATATCGTAGAGAAGGATACTATCGAAGTTCTTTCAGTTAAGACATTCTGTAGTCCATAACAAGTTCGGAAAAGGATCGAAAATAAATTTAGAAATTTCTGTTTATAGTTCTGCAATGCATATATTATAGTAGTAAATGTGCATAATGATGATAAACAAAATATTTAGAAGCTTTCTTAAAATGGAAATATTTTATACCTTATGTCGTATTTAAACTTACATTTTTAATTTTTATGCCTTCGTTGCATCATAAAACTTATAATATGTACCCGTGTATAATCAAGTATCCTCAAAACCAAATCATCATAAAACGAATTATGTGATAGACATAAAACTCTTTCATTGACAGGCTTCAAATTACATCATAATATAGTTATGAATAAGCTAATACTGCGATGTAAAATTTTATAATTAAAAGTAAGATGATGAAATATTTATCATAAGGATGACTATTCAACAACGTATCGCTCTCATATTTAGGTAAAGACCTATAGTGAGCAGTTAGAATAGTAAACTGGCATTAAATAATAATATTGGAATGCATGTTAGCCTTTCCTCAGCATAACTTTTAATCTTAAAGGGCAAGTCTTTTAATTTATTATTTTTTATCAGCTTAAAAGCATGTTAAGACTTATCTGACTTCTCTGAATGGCATCAGAGCAAGTCCTACGAATATTATCGTGGGGAAGAAGACAGTACGACGTTGCCCAACTCCCCTTCACTTTTGAATCCTTTCGAGGACGGATCCAGGGGTTTCCATCTCACTTTCCCCGACCACAAAATCACTCGAGAGGACTTTCCGCATCTTTTAAGTTCTAGATGCCACAAAGACACTTCACGCTTTCAAACATCCCCAAATTTTTCTTCTTTTTTATTCTTATCCACTCAAAAAGGCTATCAGTCTGGAAATGTTGCTTTACTTTTCGTTCAAATCTACTGCCATTCGAAGAAATTTACATTATTTTTTCATATTTAATCTGTGTCTACTGATGAAAAATATGCTAATTAAAAACAACAGATGCAGGTCTTAAAATATTACTTTTACTTTTGCAGTTGGCTGATTTAAATAAAAGCCCATTTAATTCATTATGCATCTAATTTAAAAAATTAAATATTTCTATAAAATTATACATATTTTTTCTGTTTTTAAATATACAGAAGGTACATACCGTTCCCTTGTTAGACTAAATGCATATGCGTCTAAATAATATCCTGTAAAACGTTTGCCTATTCTACTTGCGCCAATTTTATCGATAATATCTGCTGTTAAACCATATTAAACTTTAAAAAAGCCCTTTTGTTCAATCGTTAAAATCTGAACCATTTCAGAATTTATTTTTTTTTAATTTTATTTATTTCATGTTAAAACTTTAATTAGCTTAAATACTGAAGATAGAAATTCTGTTGTAAAATTTTAAAAGTTCATATATAAAAAGTTTTAAAATAAAGCAAGGTGAAATATTATTAGGTATACGAAATCGTAACGAAAGTAGGTTTTTGAAATTAAAATTTAACTTCAGTTACAAATGGCGGAACTGATTATAACAAAAACTGGCTATTCTCGAAAAAAACCACAAAATTTTATAATTGTTAGCTGCTGTAAATAATTCTATCTTTAGAAATGGACATAAAATTAGGATTAACGATTAGACTTACTTTAAACATATTGTAATGTGCTTACGGTTTCGTAGTAGATTGCACGCACACAGAACCGATCATTGCTTGATAAAATTTATTTTACCAAAAAAAAAAAAAAAAAAAAAAAACACTTCTGGAATTTTCCACATTTTCCAGGTCTTCTCCGTATCTCAGAACACAGTCAGTAATTACATTTCAAACTACTAAGAAGATAAACACAACGCAATGCAAAGCTCATCTAAAGAGTGAAGCTTACACGGATTACCCTGTAGTCGACTCAGAACTGAGAAACTGAAAGCAGGTGCTCTCTTCGGTCTTATATAGTTTTCATCCGACAGCCGAGAAATCTCTAGTAACTTCCATTTCTCGAAATTACTGGGAGGCAACAACGGTTAAAGTTACATGTAAGGGCCGTATATGATTACAGTTACATGTAGGGATCAATTACAGTTACTCAGTTACAGTAGCAGTTAGTTATACAGGGACGGGACCAAAATGTCGCCGAAGTGACTTTTTGCAATTTATCGCAAAATTTGCCAACAAAACTTAGTCATCAAAACCGTCGTCATCTTGGCCCATTTTACTTCAGTGTTAAATAGACTTGGCTCTGTAATCTTATTTTTTCCGATAGAACGTCTAGTCTTCAGATTTTTACGTTTCATTATACAAAAGATACTGCAGTTTTAAACATAGCTTCACTGAAATTATTTATATATTTGCAAAATTTCGTAACAATATGATCAAAAGATTAGACTTTTTTAAAAAGATTTAAGGTTAGGTTTTAGTAAACATGAATACTAATTGTTAATTATTAATGCATAATTTCTGTCCCTCCGAAGGAAAAATAGGTTTATCAACTCGATTGAGAATTAAAATGTTTAAACAAAACCTGATGCATAATTTGATCGACATATAGTAAATAAGTTTATTTAATTCTCAGAATGAAATAAAATATATATGAGTTATGATTCTAAAGCCTTATTTAAAATTTTCAGAATTTTTAACACACGTTTCCTATAAAAAAGATATTTAATAAAAAAGTTAATTAATATAATTTCGAATACATGAAAACTTTAGATTTCGAAAGTTGACCATAATAGAACTGGAGGCATCTAGTATTATACTCAACATGAAATATTGGACGAAGCTCAGTGAGATTTGGAATAATGCAGTATGTGGTTACAATTGTAAGCCAAGCTGTCTTTCCAAGAAAAAATAATGTGTACACCATCATCTTTCCTATGCTTCTTTTAACATTCACGAAAACCTTAATTTGGTATCTTTGTAAGGTGAAGCATATAGACATTTGAAACACATGGAATTACAATTTATAAATTACTGATCTGTTAATCTTTTTGTACAGTTATTATGCTTGTAAATACCGCAGGAGAAATGAAGCTTTTTCGATAACGTCAAAGTTTTGATGAGTCACCATATTTCTCATGAATCAGCAAGACTCTCCATTGTCATTAAATTGAGGAAATAAATATGATAAAAGTAGTAATCGTCGAATCGTCAAAAAACGATCGCTATTATTAAAAAATTACTTACAAAAGGATTATAAGATTAAGAACCTGGACTAAATGCAACATTACTGCAGAAATAGCTAAAAAATGTGCTTATCTATTTTACGTCTTTAAATGTCGTAAACAACGCCCAGTCATGTAGTCTGAATTAAATATGTGAACTGAATGTGAAATCTTTTACAGTTTTAAAAATTCGAATGCTTTTTTTTTTGGTATCATCTCTTATGAGGTGAAACGACATAAATCAGTGAATCTCAAAATATTATCAGGAATATCTCAACCTTAAATAAAATTAAATATTAAAAGGACGCATGGAAGATTGCATCATACACACACACACACACATATATATATATATATAAAAAAATAGGAAATGACGTAGCAGTGTTGTTTGGCATAGCACGTAGATAGCATATTGAAGAGAGATAGGAAGCTTGGCAGTCGAGGCAGATTAAATTCCATTTATTTATATTTAAATTCACATTTGTAGCCTTAATTCACTTGCCACTCTAATCGTGCTTATGTTCAGAACATTTACATTTTTGAATGCTCTTGCGGTAGGAAGAGAACACAGCGAAATGAAATGGCGTCCAAGCATCAACAGAGATAAAAGCGAAGTGCGTATTTATCCAATATAGTAGCTCGTCAAAGAGGAACGTTTTGGTTTAAGTTAGAAAGGTTTCAGTTCTCAGGTTCCGAAATAACTATGTCATAAGCATTACGCAAACTTTGTGGCATAAATTAATCTACAAATGGCGCAGTGCAGAAATGTTATTATTATTTTTAGAACACAGAGAAAATAACAAAATTAAAAGGCTATTACTAAATTAAATTATAAAACTGATTGACATATTTTTTTATCTTATATATATGTGTGTGTGTGTTTATTATTTATTGCCTCCATTTTATAAAAGCATAAGAGTATACGCAGAAAAGTTGGAATTTTGGATTGTAGAAACTTTTTAAATATTTATTCATATTAATATCATAAGCACTAAAAGGAGGCTTTAGGATACATATTTCTTTTTAAAATAACTCATTAGAATGAGTTATCCTCTGTGATACCTTATACAAAAACCTTTCTTCTTATGGTGAATGCGGTAGCTTTTGCTGTTGAAGTTGTCAGAGCTTTATTACTGGTCAGCGACTGCAAAAAGAAAATGGTAACATTTGAAAGGAGGTCTTCGGCTAAGCTGAAATTATATTGTGTTCTTTCCTTAATTTCCTTATTACGTATCTTACTTGATCTGCATAAATAATTGATCGTTGTGACCATGGTACTCTTAAAAGGCTTCTTGCTTTCTCATTCGAAACATTTTGCAATGAATGATGACGTGAAACGATGACGTATATCATATCTCTACTTTCTATTGAAGTCATAGAGTTTGTAGGTGAACATGTTAGTTATCATTATACCACCATTCAGACAAAAGAAATGAATTCGCTTAAACTTTCTTTCTATGAAAAGTATTTTACAATTAAGACAGTAATTTTCCCATATCGGTTTGACATGGTGAATGTGTAAAGATATAACACCGAAGCAGTTCTAGACTGCAGGAAAATTTGTACGTGAAAACGTAAGGGTATTCACAAAACTTTTCGAAGTGTTATACGATGGAAGACATACTGTTTTAGTAGTCAGATTTTGCAGAGACATACTGTTTTAGTAGTCAGATTTTAAAGATTATAAATACGAACAAAGATAGAGTTGGAAATCGGCACTGAGACTCAGATTTTGGACTTTACATGCTTTTGTCCTTATATTTGTTTTTTACTGGGCAGTTCCATTTTTTGATCATAAGGCCGGTTTGTGCCAGATAGGAGGATCAGGACTGTGCCCTTATAGTAATAATAATAATAATAATAATAATAATAGTATTTTAGTATATACAGCCCTGAAAATTTTAGTGATGATGCACTTGTATGTGCTCGTGTAACTTCTTTAACTCAAATATCCAATCAGTTTTCCACTCCCAGTGACTCCAAAGCAATTTCATTTCTTTACAAAACTCTAAATAATTTCTAACAACAATCGCTTTAAATATTAATCGTACTCAAAGAATCCATTCGTAAGTCTTTTGATTCCAAAATTCTTTAAATGCAGTTCTAAACTTAAATTCTATAGAGTGTATATATGCTGCTTCTTAGGTAGAGGATATTGACAATTAATGTGCGATCAACTATGAACATCCTGACGTTTCACCTGTGGAACAAGAGGAAACTATCTATAACTCATTATCCATTTGAAAATGTAAATCGATTAACTATCTAACAGTATATACACCCATGCCCCTAAATTAAGGATAATTCGGAGTCACGCGGAAATCGAACTCTAAAATAAATATATCACCTGTAAAATCACTACACACATCTTCAAGAATCATATGCAAATTTCAGGAAGAAACCAGATGACACCGATGCTACGTCACAGTGACGAGAGTGTAAGAGAGTCATTTATAAGGAATACAGGCAAAGAAGTAAAATTGTTCGCAGGCGCTTTATAAGCATTTCAGTGCAATAACCGAATAGTTATGACACAAACGACGCATTTGGATGATTTTTTACGTGGTAGAATTATCGGCCGTCTGGAATGTGGGCGTACACAACTGGATGTATCAGACTAACTTGGAATTGCCCAGAGTGTCATTTCCAGGCTTTGGCAACGATTCCAAGATGATGGTAATGTGAGTAGACGTTACAGCACAGGTCGCCCCAGAGTTACAACGCCGAATGAGGACCGGTATTTGGCAGTTACTGTCAAAAGAAACAGGTAGAGCACAGTCTCAGACCTGTTACGTCAGCTCCCTTCAGCCACTGGTACGACAATTTCAAGGCGGACCGTGTACAGACACTTAGGGCAGATTGGTCTATATGCTCGTCAGATGCTGTCAGATGCGTTCCACTTACTGCAACTCACTGCCGCCTGCGGTTAGCCTGCAGTAGAAAGCATGCATTGTGGACACCGCAACAGTGGGCTTGTGTGATGTTTTTCGACGAGTCCAGACCATTTTAGTAAGTAAGTAATCGAGTAAAAACCATTTTAGTTTGCAATCTGATTCTCGCCGGACTTTCAGATGGAGAGCTCCAGGTACCCGTTACCACCAAGAAGAAGTTATTGAACGACACCGTTACGGTGGTGCAGGAGTGCTCGGTTGGGGTGGAATTATTCTGGGTTCCGAACTGCATGTTCAAATTGGAACCACGACAAGCCAAATCTATCGGGACGTCATTCTGGAACAACATGTACGTTTGTTTCGGTGCGCCATGGGCGCACAATTTGTGTTTATGGATGACAACGCCCGTCCTTACCGTACAAACATCGTAAGCGAATGCCTTCAATCGTAGGATATCACCCGTATGGACTGGCCAGCCTTCTTACAGGACTTGAATCCAGTAGAACACGTGTGGGACATGCTTGGCCGACAAATTGCATCCCGTCAACCTCCTCCTACATGTCTACCGGAACTTCGGAGAGCATTGCTTTTTGAGTGGTGTAATATCCCCCAAGATAAGATCGATAATTTGATACTCAGCATGCCTAGGCGTTGTACGGACTGTATTGCATCGTCTGAGAGACATACAATGTATTAACATTCATACCAACCATGTAATATTGGTTTTTTGTAAATAGTTTTTTTTTTGTGTAATTTGCTTCAGGGAGCAAAAACCGCTAATTTTTTTAATAATATCAAACATATAGCATCTTTTTTGCTCTTTACCTTTAGTTTAATAAATAAGGTTTACAAATAAGTCAAATTTGGACACAATAACACGCCGAGCAAATACTAATTCAGAAGTCAAACAACAAAAATCAGCGTTAATTTACAAAATTTTCACAGGACTAGTTTCGATGGTTTTACCGAACCATCATCTTCAGTTGCAAAACCGCAAAATGCGGTCAGATGCTGTCAGATGCGTTCCACTTACTGCAACTCACTGCCGCCTGCGGTTAGCCTGCAGTAGAAAGCATGCATTGTGGACACCGCAACAGTGGGCTGCAAAATGCGCAAAATTCATTTTGCGGTTTTGCAGCTGAAGATGATGGTTCGGTAAAACCATCGAAACTAGTCCTGTGAAAATTTTGTAAATTAACGCTGATTTTTGTTGTTTGACTTCTGAATAAGTCAAATTTGTTTTGCTTCTAACTCTTCCTTTGCCTGATTTTGCATTATTCTTAATTTATGGACATGTGTGTACATTATGTAATATAAGAAAAGAGCCGGTGTGTGCTCACCCTGATTGCCCATCCTGAATTTGGATAGCTTTTTTCCACAAAAATTTAAAGTACACTTTCTGAAAATATGTTTATATACTTGAGATTTGTCCTATAATTATTTCTATGAAAAGTTTGAAACATCTACTAAATACATGGTTTTGATACCCAATATTCATTAAGACACAATAACACGCCGAATAAATACTAATTCAGAAGTCAAACAACAAAAATCAGCGTTATATTTACCAAATAAAGCTTATTCTTGTCCAGGCTTTCTTATCTTATCTAATCATTATTTCCTATCTGGTTCATTTGCGGTTTTGCAGCTGAAGATGGTGGTTCGGTGAAATCATCGAAACTAGTCCTGTAAAAATTTGGTAAATATAACGCTGATTTTTGTTGTTTGACTTCTGAATTAGTACCCAATATTCATGTCAGAAATTTGTTTTTTTGCTTGCCTGATGACCAACCATTTTTTCCTTAGTAAAATTATGTAATTATTATTTATAAATTATTTAAAGGCATCTCCTTCAACTTAATTACGCTGTTTTTGTAAAGAGAAATACACTATTTTTGCAACTTATAAAATATTTAAAATAAAATGAATCAAAAGTTTAGTAAAATGCATTCGTAGATCATAAATAAATCATCGAAAAGTCATTAAATTCTAAACAGACAATTATTTATTGAGCGTTATTTCTGAAACGTCTTTTAATAAATACAAAAAAAAAAAAAAAATCCTTTGCTGAAAATATTGAGATTATGATCTCCAGACTTCGATTGATTCAGAGTGATAAGTTATCTGAAAGAGTTTTAAATAGTATAAATTATGGTGATTTGTTAAGTTTGTCATGAAGTAGTGGATCTCTATGGTCAATTTGTAAGTTAAAGGAAGTGGTAGTGGTACTGGGGCAGGATGCAGGAACGTGAAAAATGCGCAATGCCCACACCAGGATTCGAACTCTGCACCTACCGAATACAAGTCGTGTGTGCTTCCAGTTACATCATGAAGGTATGGGGAAAGGAGAGAGAAAGAAACCTTATAACGTTTTTATGATATTTATTTCAGTAGTTATTTATTTTTACGGTAATTTTGCTACGTATATAAAAGTAATGTTATTACATTATTCGGGCATACCAATTTTTCCTGAAATTAGGGATCTGGAAAACAGATTTAAAAGATTCACAAAGCTAAAGCTGCCGCCCATTTTAATGCCTAAAATGTTGTATTGGATAAAATAACTTTCATTATTAAAATTGTTGTTGATCCTTCAAAAAATGTTTTAATCATATCTCTCAAATAGTTTCAGGGAAGCACAGAAAAATACCATTTACTTTAACCAATTAAAATACAAACATGTTTAACTAAATGGAAATTTTGATCTGCATGGATAAAATAAAAGGTTATTTTGTAATTTTTAAAACCGTTCTTATAAAATTATTTGTCATATTTGTAAAATCTTTATTTATGAAAACACATGCTTAAGTTCGATATACAAGGCAATAATTATGTAACGCCGTTTCTCATATACAGAGAAATATTAATTTAATCATCAGCTATAACTTATATACAGGTATATCAGTTATAGCTGAAGATTAAAATTAATATTTATCTTTACACTTTTTCTATATTAAAAGCATTACATATGAGTGTATTCTAATCATTTCTCGCGCGTCTTTTATTGTGAAATCATTAAACTACAATTATCTGTAATTCATTCAGCTTCTATTCCATCGTATTCTACTTGCAGAATAAAAGAACATAATAAACTGCAACAAAATAATACCGTAAATTAAAACTATTCTCAATGTAAATAAGAATTAATTACTTAGTTGCTGATTATGATGTGAAAAAGAGCAGTTTTTAAACTTTTAAATAAGGTGAAATATACAAATATGGGAATCCTACAAATCTTGGAAAAATATTTTAAATTTCTAAATTCTTATCTTTGTTTACGTTTCCATCTTTTTAATCTTTCGAATCCTAATCTGAGAACTCGTGAAAAGTTTTAACTCGAAACCTTGTAAGGGTTTGTTTTATTGATGTACTAGAGGAGCATTTGTTTAAAAAATGACATGATTGCTGCAGTTTCATTTGACCTGAATCACCAATATCAACCTTGAGTGCCACTATGGAGTGATCTGGGGAATAGTTATCATTTTCTGGAGAAAATTTAGCGTTTCATGTTTAGTGCTTAACTTTTCATGCTTAACTCTTGAAATATTTTTCTATTTATATTCATTTTGATTTAAAGGGATTAAAAAATGTGGAAAAATTTTTAACCTATGAACTGCTGTTCAAATACATTTTAGCAAATTATTTTCTTAAAATAAGTCTCAGACTTTAACAGTTTTAATTGACTTCATTTAATAGAATTCCTTCTGTTTTGTTAGCGAATATAGGTATATTTAAAAAGCATTATTCTTAAATTTTTGCATTATTAAACTCAGATTTCGTAATTTTTTCCCTTTTTTAATGATTTTTCATATATTAAGGATTTGGAAAATTTGAATGGAATCAGACTCTACGCAATTTAGGATTCGTGCTACCTTTACTTTTAAGCCACTTTTGCGCTGAACCCAAGTTACCACATTTCGAACATAGATAGCGTGCCCTTTGCTTCAGAACTGTCATGGACACCAACAAAAAATTCCTAAACGCTGGAAAATGTTAGGGGCACGGAGGCAAGTACCGATAAATAACATATTTCCCTAATGCATGAAAGAGAAATCAGCATGTATCTGATACAGAAAATAAACGCGTTCAAATAGGATGCAATTACAACAGGATATTGACCTTTTCACGAAAAGGTAGCAAAGTGTGCGAATATTGACGTTTTACTATTCGAATTCGGAATGTCTTTCAGTGAATGGTAAGTGATATGCGTTTTCTGATAAATTCTTTTTAAAGCTCTTTCAGTTAAATTTTGTATTATTATTTTATTTTGATGAACACGATGAATAACTATATTAATTCAGTTGAATAAAATGATTTCTGAAACATATGGTATTTTGAACAAAAATCGATAAGAGCCCAATGAATTGCAGATTTTAATTGCAGTGAGTGTCATTTTCTAATATAGTTTTAAGGAAAATGTTTTATACTATCAATATTGTCCTCACTGTTTTGAGATAATATTCTGGTATAATTTCCACACCAGTAAGCCTAAAGGCACAATTTTTGAATGCCATATTCGTTTAAATGCTTAAATATTTTATTAGAAGTGCAGCTTACCTCTATATAAATGTTCCTATTTAGCAGGCAAGTGTGTAGCTTCCTTTCACGATGTTATTTATTACCAATAATGTCAACGGCTTAGAGCATCATTTATTGAATGGCAAAACGTAACTTCACTACCGAAAAATCTCTTAATTGATCTCTTTGTTTTGGGTAAGTTTTATTGAATAAAACACATTACAGAAAAGAAAATCTAATTATTATAAAATTAGAAAAGTTATGCGGAATGTCTAATGAACGGACGTTTGAGATAATGAGATTACACTGTATGCTTCATTTCACCTTAAATATAACTTACATGAAATTCTGAACCAAATTTTTAATTACTCTAATAGAAATATTTTGAACGACATTTGCGTTACTCTAAGGACACATAACTCAATTTTAGTGCAAATAAAAATATCTTAAATTTTGTTTGCGCAATAATTACTTTTACAGAATAGTAAGCATGGTTTGGAGGTAGAATTAGTATTTCTAGCCTTGTAAAATCATTATTACTTTTTATAACAAGTATTTTTTTCCGTTTTTAATTATTCATCTCATGAACACAATGAAAATGCATAAATAGTAATTTTCCTTGCACTTTTTTATGTACCTTAACAGAAGCTATGTGAAAAGAACATTCATGTATTTAAATTTTAGTTAAAACGTAAAAATTATAATTTCTTGAGCAGCCTAAATCTCTTCTCAGTGTTTAAAAATATTATTTCTTCTAAGAATTGAAACATCGAATTTATCGTCAACTCCAGACCAATGTACTGAAAAACTACGTTTTATCTGTAACATATTAAAATTAACTTGAAAGAAACCTATTTTAAAAGATGGATAATCCCTAGTCCGCCTTTATCATCAGAAACAACTTTAAACTTAAACTCCGCAGATAATGTCTTTGTATACATACAGAATAAAAGTTTCTGTACAGTTTCAGCCATCTGTGCAGAATACGAATAATTTCAGCTGTAACGGTAACAAACAAGTAAACAGAAATATATATTTAAGAATACAAATTGGATTTAATAATGAAAACATGTTTAATGAAACTATTAATCGGTATATATGAGAGACAAGATAAAAAATACTTGGGTTATTATGAACTTTGTTTTTTCTTTTCTTCAGTCTTTGCATAACTCATTGCATGGCTCCATTAAATTCTGAATGCCATTTTAATCCTGAGCTGCCTTTCTATGAGAGGATCCAAATTCAAGAACGCTACCAAATAACAATTGTGCACCCCTTGAAAAAAGGATGTATAAAGTTTTTATTGAGACATCGTGCTTAATTTTATCCAATCTGAATAGCTTGCGATTACAATTACAGTGCTGAAGGAAATTGTACGTATATATGCCGGTTTCTCCTATGCCTGCAATTATCTAAATATGATTCTAAAATGCTTATGCTGCTGTTGCTCTACCTTCTTAAAAAAACAATTAATAATTTGCTATGAAGTGCGACTATGAAGAGGCTCTTCCCCTTTTTATTTTCCTTCCATTTGTCAGTATATTTTCATCTTTATTTAGGTTAGAAAATTATTCAGTTTTAAAATATCAGACAAAAATTTTCCCTACAAAAATCGGTAGTATTTAAAAATTATGAAAATTCGGTAAATTACTTTATATATTCCTAAAAACTCAGTAGTATAGATTTTTATCTGTTCCATGGTGAAAAGATCCTAATTGTGGAATGAATAGTTTTACTGTTTAAGAATTTCTGTGAAATATTCAACAAGTAGAAATATATATGTAGATCTTGCAATCAACGGTTATGGAATATCATATTTTCATTGTAAATACATGCTTCTGAAATGTTTCAAGAAAACCGGATGGTTGAAAAGGATCAAAAATTATTTATAAACTAACAGCGAGAACATGTTACAAACAATACATAAAGTGGATTGTTGCATTTACTACTACATAAAAGTGGATTGTTGCATTAAATAAATTCTGAGGCATATCAAATATATTTTCTTTAACAATTCATTTATTAAAACCCTACCAGCCCTATTATATGTTTCATGTTATGAGCTTCGTAAAAAGAGCAATTATAATATTTATGACATTTACTTGCAAATTGCTATACTTTAAAATTTATTATGAATCAGGCATTTTAATATTGCATTTGCATTCCTAATAATATTATTTATATTAAAATTTCACCTTTATTTATCAGTATAAAAGTACGTTAAAGTTTAGTGATTGCATTCAATAGACTTGGAAAGATATTAAATAAATTTCTATTAACAGTTCATTAATTATTAAAAGATGTGTTTCGAAAAAGGTAGAGCAATTATAATATTTACGACATTTACTTACAAGTTACTATACTTCAAAATTATGAAGCATCCATTTCTAATGTTACCTTTTTCATTTGTAAAGAGGAATAATAATTAATTATATTAGAATTTCTCCTTTATTTATCAATATTTGTTCTTACATTGATGGCAATATTTGTCTCGCTACGCATCGACTGCTTTTTGATGAATGAGTCACGCCCTTTTCAGTTCTTTCTATTTAGATAACATCTCTGACACACCTAACCACACCCTGTTCTGGTATTTATGTCTTGTAAAATGTATTTTACACATCGGCCTTGTTAGCCCGAAAAATCATAAATATTAACGGGTAATATTAATTTTTACTCATTTCTCTACCCTGTTGCGTGTTGTTCGTATTTCAAAGAGATGGTAATAGATAGGAAGTTACTATAGTAACTGTTTTTTCTTCTTTTTTACGGATTCAGACATTTGTCATGTGGTTATTTTACAGGAAAATAGTTAAAATTATATTATAAAATATATGCATGCCTAGGTTAATGCTTTTTCGCAATTTATTATCCATTTCCCGATTCCATATTTCAATAATTTAATAAATTTTATGGATATTGTAAATGATTTCTCCAATAAGAATTATCCTATTTTATGAGAAAGCGCATCAGAATAAAATATAACTCCTCTATATACAAAAAACTTCTAAAAGAATTTGTAACCCTTTTAGAAATGTTTCCAAAATTTAGTGGCACTGTTTTTTGATATATGGTTTTATTATTTCATTATACTATTTTTTAATTCAATTGCTATGCGATATTTTTCTTTAGAATTAAGAGACTTATTATTGCAATGCAAAAATATTAAAATGTATCTGACAATAATATCGCAAATGAAAACTAAATGTAAATCATGTCTTTTACATCTCTTGGTAAGCTTGATTAATAAGCTAGAATATTTTTTTTCCTTTACTAAAATTTAAGATCATGAGGCAGGTTTTATGCTCAAAATACTTTTTTTTATTAGATGAGAAATAAGCAGATTTATATCTATAATTGTGTCAGATTAATTGCACTCCAGATACGTTGATAAATTCACTTTTCTATTGCAGTTATTTTATGTATCAACGTTATATGATCAAAAATGAAACCTCAACTTACCTTTTACTTAGTCGTGAAAAGAATAGTATAGTTATTTGATCTACATATTTTATAGAATTATTGAAAATACATTGGCGTTTTCAGTTATTTGTTCAAATGATTATAGCATTTACGATAACATTTACATTCTCTTAGAAGCTACTGAATTTCAAATTATGTTACTTTTAATTGTAATTTACTGTTGTTTATTCAGCTTTTAATACTTAAGCACTGCAAATTATAGTCATTATTATTATTGCACAATAGTACATGGTTTTGGGTATGATTTATACAATCTCCATCTTTAGAAATATTTTTGATTTACTTATAGCTTGTTATGTCCATTTATCATTTTTGGTCTAGTTGGTTTCGATTCGTTGCAACTGTAATGATCTGATTCCGCATCAGTGATATTCTAACTCAGAAAACATGCATGATCGAATTTCTTTCTCTCTAGGGAACTAAGGGAACTTGCATAAATAACTGCTCTTTCTCTATAAAGTTTCACTTTTTATAACGTGAAGAGCGGGGAAAAAAGGAATGAAAACTTTTGAAAGATTAATATATTAATAAGCATAACAATAAAGATAATGAATAGTTTCGACAGTATTTCTCTAAAATAAATTAGAGGAAACAAAGAAAAAACATTTGCTTTCTTTTCCTAACATCACGGAATTTATTCGAAAAAAATTTAATGTTAAAAATTTAGTAATATAAATTTCCGCATTGCTTCCTTAATCATAAATTTATTATTTTTTCAACTGATAAAATATTTGTTTATAGCTACTTCATTTTCTAAACTTTTAAAGCTGTGGACATAACAGAGAAAAAAAGGCATGTGGTTTCTTATTTGATGATGAGAATTTAATTTTTATCACCAGAATGTATAGGGGTTTCCAAAATTATCTTTATTTGCATTAAAACATGAATTCTTAAAATCTATTGTATAAAACTTAATGAATTTATTTGATGGATTAAAAGCATTATAAATTCGAAGTGAAAAATAACAGCAAGTTATACATAATATAATGAGACAAATAAAATTGAAGTAATATGTGAAAACGAAATTTTAGGAAACTCGACTGCCTGGAAAACTGGTACAGATGTTTTACTTTGATAGGGAATTGATCTTTCCTAAATTGTATACGCATATTGCACTGCAATTTCATGCTTTGCGTAAGGTTATAAATTAGGAATTGGGCTGGGGTTAATTTCCATTTTCTCAATTAATATAGTCATTGAAGCATGAAACTGCGTCGAATCAGAATTTTGCCTTACAATAAATTTTATTGGTTTCTCCCAAGTTCTGTGATTGGTTTAAAATCAGGCCATATGACTCGGCAATTCATTTCAATATTATCATCTTTTTATAGAAATTTATAAGATTCCTGCTATTTTAAATAACCAGGTATATTGTGATATATACCAGTACTATTACTTCCTTCTATCGTTTTCCTATCAGAATGTAAATTAGTACGATTGTATTTAATGAGATACTTTCGGATTGTAAGATAGAAGCATGTTTCTGCATCTCGATGCCCTGCTTTTAAGTTAGCTCAGAAAAGATGTATTGCTCGGCTTGCCTTTTAGTTGTCAATATTTAAATTGTTACACTAGTGAGAAGTCTGAGTCAACTTCGCGTTAAAGCAATTGGTGACCTATGGCTACTAGATTTATTTGTTTTTTGAAATTAAAATTTAATATAACTTCTAATTTGAAATTACTATAACTTTAATTTACATCTTGACAAGTAAACGGCTGATCATGTTAAGCACGGGACCAGCATTTACACTGGCGTGCAAAAATTAAGGACGAGACGGTTTTTTCAATATAACTTTGTACAAAAGCTTTCCAAATCAACACATTTAATACCGTAAGATCCCCAATACGTAAGGACATGAGTAATGTAAGCAACACTTACTAAAAGAGAAATCAGAGAGATAAAAAGAAGCTTTATTGAAAAAGTAGCATGGAGCGCAATGCGACTGAAGGCCGAAACATCCCTGTGATGGGTGTCCAGCAAGAAACATCCGGTCTTTAATAGTGGATATGATCTCCCCTGACTCCTAGGCAGGTTTCACAGCGTCTGCCCATGCTGAGAATGAGGGTGTCAATGAGTTGTTGAGGCATTGCTGCCCATTCGTCTTGCAGCGCCAATCGAAGCTCCGGAATCGTTACTGGTGGTAAGGTACGAGCTGCCAAGCGTCTGCCTAGAAAATCCCATTTATGCTCGATGGGATTGAGATCCGGAGATCGTGCCGGCCAATCCATACGCTCAATATCCTCCCTCTCTAAGAGCTGTTCGGCAGCTACTGTGCGATGACAGGGTGCATTGTCGTCCATGAAAAGGAACTACGGACCCATAGCGTCTCTAAAAAGACGCACATATGGAAGAAGAATCTCGTTACAATAACGGTCCCGTTGACTGAACCTGCGTCGAAGATGTGAAGGTCTGTACGACTACCAAGCATGATGCCTCCCCAAACGAGATCACCGCCACCTCCATACCTGTCCCTTTCAATGATGTTCGAGGGATGATTGCGGCTTCCCCGCTCTCTCCAGATGAGTATTCGATGAGAATCGCTACTCAGACTGAATCTGCTCTCATCTGTAAAGAGTACTCGTCCCCATTCATTGTCTCTCCAATTCCGGTGTTCCCGGCACCACAGAGAACGCCTTCTCCGATGGGCAGGCGTTAGAGGTACACACCGTACAGGGCGTCGTGCAAACAGACCATCACCGTGCAGTCTTCTGGCCACGGTAAAACGCGATATCGGTCGTCCAGTCGCCTGTGTTGTGTGTCTAGCGATTTCTCCCGCTGTCTGCCGCGTGTTTCTTCTGGCCTGTAAGGCAATATACCGGTCATCTGCGAGTGTGGTTCCTCGTGGACGACCACTACTAAACCCCCGGATAGCTGTTCCTGTAGTTTGAAATTGTCTCAAAAGTCGTGAAACGATGCTGTGAGCAATTCCGAACTCTGCAGCCACACTTGTCACACTGCGGCATTCCTCCAACTTCCCAATGATTCGACATCGAGCAAAAGCATCCAGATGTCGTCTAACAGTTTGATTATTCGCCATTTCTCGCTGAGGCAACAACTCGGTGTGATTTTAACTGCTGTACGGCGTGCAATCTCTTTGCCGGAAATACTGATCTTACACCGACAACATGCTTTATACTACTCAGACACTCCCCCATTACGTCTACCTGCATATCTGCGCATGTGCTACCGTACATCACCTTACTTAATCTCTTGATTGGCTTTCTGTTCGCTCTGCCTCTTCGTTCAGCTGATATGCTAATTTTTCGACTTCGTCCTTAATTTTTGCACACCAGTGTACGTTTGCCGCTGTGATTTAGTATAACGATTTGCTAAATCATCACGAGACCCTTGATTTCTGTCCAGACATAGCGATAATTCGCTTAACGTCTGTTAGGAGACTAATATTAGTTTAAGCTAAGAAAACAAGTCAAACTTTATAAATGTATCAATCAAATTTGACCTGGATTCTCGTTATACAGCCTATAAATATTTGATCCACATCTACCTCTAAAAATTCCTTTCATTGAACTATTGGACTTAATTTCGATATCTGCGAGCAGATATTGAAATTATTTCAACTATAAATTTAATTAATTGATTATTTCGATATCTGTGTCGAATAGATGCAAAGAAATATGACAGTTGATAGTTATTTCTCACTATGTCATCATATATGCACCCCTGGAAGGCTCATATTTTCTAAAGCTGGTGGAAATGTCCCGTATTCTTAGCTTCCTCCAAGTGAAAACTTTTTTTAATCGCATTCCATATTGAATCTTAGCTCGTCACCGAAAAGAAAATAGGACCATTATTAATGTTTAACTCTGTTGTTCTCTAAACCAGTTCATGCAAGCTCTGCTTTGTTGCGAGGTCAGCGAAGAAAAGCTTATTGGCTTTCTGACATTCAAATCTTCCTCATTATGCTTTCCGCATACCGCCTGCTGTGATACAGAAATTTAACCAGTGCCTTCAGTTTTCAAACTCGGTAACCAAACATAAATTACTTTTATAGCCGGCAGTTACGTTCACTTACAAATTTATCTCATCGTCCTAGCAACAATTTCCGAATCTTTCAAACGTTTGCAGAGAACAGCTATTGTCTTGAAATTATTTAGAGAGCTTAAAATGTCCGTGATTATCCGGTTTCTAAACAGTTAGCAGCTTTCCAGATCAACAATTATTCCAAATGACACTTCGAAGAGTTCTAAAAGAGTAATTTTCTTTGGTAAATACTTAAATCAAACACTAAATGTCAGAGGTTTGCGGGGAAATACACATTTTATGTGGGTAAGAATAACTACTGACATCAGTAAATAAGTATGTGCTCCGACTTTTTTTCAAGTCTATGATTTGTTGTTATACACATTTAAAAACTGGATGGAATAGATTGCAATAATATAATGCAATCAGGTTATGGACTTCTTAAATATGTTTTCACTTTGTTCTTAAATTTTCATATAAAGATACAAGCTACATTTTCATGTTCTGTTCGAAACAACTTATATTAGTTATTTATGTGACTAATAGACATTTTATGCATATGTTCGTAATTTATAGTATGATAGGTTTTGAAACAGTAACAGGAATTAATTTATTTCATACTTCAAATTAGAATTTACAAACGTAGTATAATAATATGCTCAGGCATACAGATAGTGTAACAAAAAATGTGAATAGAAATAAATTACAAAAACTGATAAAAAAATTATAACATGAATGTTCGTAAGCAAAGTTTTTCCTTTTTCTGTAATTAATTTCTGTACATGATACAGCTGTAATATATGATTCAACAAGTTCCTACAGCAAGATCTTGTTTCCTAATAAATTTATTTATCTCATCATTACAGGAATACGAATCTTCTACTTCTTTTTTATCAAAATGGAATTTTTCTGTGAAATATTTCTTACATCGAACTTTCATAAACCCAAAAATCAATCATAAATATATTAGGTAATCATACATCCAAACTTTGCCAGACACAAAAAACAATCCGCAGATTACTAACAAGTATTCTATGATAATCAATCTATATTATTATTAATCCATAGTAAACGAAAGAATGTTATTATAAATATGTAAAGAAAAACCTACGTTGTGTGTCGCTTTCCACACCTACCGCAAAACAAAGCTAAAAGATTGTGTGGCCATGATAGTAGTCATGATTAGGCTGAATTATTGGAAAATGGAGGAGGTGGTTGTCGTGGAGAGTATAGCAAAATAGACGGTAAGAAAGAATGTTTATCTCATCCCAATTTAAATCCATAAACGCAGACACGTTACTAAAGTTTACAACTTCTTTGTCTCCTTTAGTATCCAATGTTGTGTTTATCAGCTGCTACATATGCAATTGCTGCTTTTAAGTACTCCAGTGTTAAACTCATGCATTTTTAAGTCATATAAGTTTATTGTAGACATTCAAAAACGTAAAACTAAACCACATTAAATCTCTTTGCTCTAAGTTAAAGCCATACTTTTCTTCAAGCGTGTTCTTCTAATGGCGCAGGATCGATACTAAATAAAGTTGCTTTTTCTCTTGAAAGCTCAGTCCTCTTCGAGTACCTTTCGATACGGGAAAAGTAAACTAATATAGGTTTGGGTTATAATAACACCTCGATGGTGATTATTATAGGAATTACGATAGCAAGAATCAGAGTAGTATTTCATATATAAGTATCATAGCATATCATATGTTTGCAAGTTTAGCTTTAGAGGTTTAAATATAAAAGCTTCTTCTTCAGCTTCAGATATACAAATGACGAAAGGGAAGATTGTACTCAGACGATAACAATAAAGCAAAGAAAGTTCCTCTCACTGTTATCGCCTGAGCACAGATTTCTCTTCTATCGTTTGCAATTCTGCAGCTGAAGAAGAATGTTCTTTATTTCAAACTTTCAATTTAGTCCTGAAAACTTCTGAATATGACACTAATTCTTGTTGCCTTAATTTCTTCAATAATATATTCAATTTGAAAAGCAAGGTAACATAACACGAGCATACACAAGAATTACATAGAACGAACATACGAAGAATTAGTTTTTGACTTCCATCTAAAAGACAAAGCATTTTAGAGCCCTTTATTAATAGCTATTTTCATGTAAGCATAAAAATCTTCACTTATACAATAATTACCTTTGCTCTTTCATTCTGTTCATTCAGATGCCTGCAGAATGTATTAAGTCAAAATTCAGTTTTCGATTACAAAATCTAAACGAAGTGTCTGTTGGTCCTTTGCATACACCGATGAAGGATGTTTTCACTTCACGAGAATGCTTTTGGTCATGTAGCTGAAATTAATAGCTGACATCAGATATTTTAGTCATCAGATATTTAATAATTTTCTTACAAATTATTAAAAAAAGCATGATCTATGTGATGGATCATTTATTCAGACATGCGCATGTAAAGTGCGAAAGACGTTCTAGATAAGTACAGAAATAAGAAACAAGATTTAAAAGCTTTGAATTCTATATCATACAATCTAAAATATCAAATAAAATACTTATAACCCTTACTAAACAAACCACCTGTCAGGTCCATGAATCATTTACAAAAACATTTTCAGGTAGACGTTCCATTATAATGTAAAATATAAATTAAGTAAAATAAAAATTTAGAAATAAGTTTCAAAAGCTTGAGTTTCTATTTTATGAAATCTAGAATTTTCAAGTAATATACTTATAACTCAAATTACGGAAGTCACATGGCAAATTCATGAATCACTTTAAAAAGATACTGTACATAAAATATACGTTTTTTGAAATACCCTTAATTACATCAAATTCAGAAATATTAAAAGAGAGATTAAAATTTATGTATTATTTTTGTATAAAACTAAATACGCATCTACCGTTGAAATTTAATGATGTAGCATAAATTCAGTAATGAATGTTATTTTTTCTTCTTTTATGTATCTAAATATTATGCTTTCGCGATTGAAGTATTTTTTCCTCCCAAAACTTTTCTTGTTTCTTTATAATGAACAAAAGAAATTTTCTAGACGAGAAATATTTTATTGATTTAAAGTAAGAAAAAACACTTGCTATTTAGTTTTGGAAAAACGCGTATCATTTGAAAAACTAATAAGATTCAATAACACGAAAATGACTTTTTTAGTCAAGAAACTTATTATTGATTTAAATGAAAAAAAAACATTTAAAAATCTATTTAGTTTTGAAAAAAAGTTTGTATACTTCAAAATAATAAAATATAATTTAATTGCTGCATAACTCTGAAAAGCTCATTTTTCGGAAGTTAATTAGAATTTTCTTTTAAATATATATCTGGCATTTAATTAACTTGAACTGAACAAAAACGAGCAAAAGAAATATATCAATTAAAAATATTCAAATCAATTCTTACTTTTACTGCATTTTAAAATGAAACCAGACATATCAATATTAACTTGTACTTGAACAAACTGCAATCAACAGATAAACTAGAAAGTGAAGAAAACTTGAGTTAAAAAAATGAGTGCTAGATGCAATGTAATTCAGATATTTTTTATAAGGTTTTACGTTTTAGTAATTTTTAAGATCCCTCTTTTCAGACGAATCTCTTATTGATCTTCAGAGATTTTTTTCAAGCCCTCTTCACGAACTGATACCACGTTTCGAGACACACTTCAAGCGCCGAACGTGTCTTACGCTTCCTGTTTACTTAGCTACTTAATTCAAGCGTGACTCATGTATATTGGATTTGTCACGACTTGCAAGCGAAGTGCAAATGTGTCTTGATGGTTTCGAAGAGAAAGGGATTAGAATTCGTTTTAGTTGAAGCGCAGATGTACTAAACATATATGAATTTGAGACCTAAAAGAGATTGCATCAATGATAAATTATTCCGTTTAAAGTAAAAAGCGTTATTATTTTTATACTCTGTTGTTTTGTATGTAGGATATCGAAAACTGCTGAAATAAATATGATATTTTACTTATTTAAGAAACGAGAAGCAGCGTTTATAGAGTTTTGTACTTGTTAAATAAAATATTTGTAAGAATCAAAATAAAGAATAAAGACTCTTTTTCGTGGGGGGGGAATTCATTAATTAGTTTTAAAATCACGTTTTGTAAATTAACTCTAGATGGAAAAGTTTTCGAAAAAAGATGTATTTTAGTTTTTGAAATACACTTGTGTCTAAAATTAACTTCACATGCACGATATCATGCATTTAAACTGTAAATTTATGAATGTGTGTAAAATGATACATAACCTCAAAACACATGAATACAATTATAAAAATATTAAGAGCATTTCATGGTATAAAACTGTAGCATGAAATATAAAAATGGAAATAATATGTTGCATGAAGAGTTAAAAAAATAACTCGGAAAGAATTGAAAGCGTATGACTTTAATGCACTGTGATCTCCTCTGACATGTACACGCATGTCACAACGTATTTTCGTGCTGGCAATAACTTTATCAACCGCAATTTTGGGAATTCTTCCTGCCGTGCGGTTTCAGGGCATTTACTTCTGTTAAAAGGGGGTATCTCCGTGCAACTGCTTTTCCAAGGAAGATCCATAAATTCTATATCGGACGAAGATTAAGAGATTTTTCTGGCCATGGTATTAGTTCAATATCTTCACTTTCAAGGAATTTGTCAGCGAGGTTTGCTGGATGTGGCCTAGCATTATGTCCATGGATAAAAAAGTCAGATCCATATGCACCCCTGAAAAGTCTTACGTAGGGTTCAAAAACATCATCCTGATATGTCTGGGCTCTCACAGAGCCGCTGTTGAAAATGTGTAGGAGCATACTTCCATCGATTATTAATCTTCCCTATACCATCACATTTACATTATAGAAGTGGTCATCTTGCATAATGTTCGAAGAAGGATTTCACGCTTCAGCCTCCTTCCAGATGCAGGTACGTTTAGAATCAGATGTTAACTTATACCTCAACTCATCAATAAAGAAAACCTGAAACCATTGGTGTTCATTACGGCTCTGATGTTCTTTGCACCAATTAAAACGATCACTTATTTTCTTGTGTATAAACAGAGAAAGACATACCCTTGAATTTAAGACTTTTTCATTAAGATTTCTGTATACAATTTGCCGTGATGCAACAGTTCCTGTGTAGGCTGTAAGCTATGAGCGTAATTGTCGAACAGTAGACTTTCTGTTAAAAAGGGCAGTAATTGCGATATATCGATTTTCAGAAGCGGTTGTTAACTTGTCCTTGTAAATATCTTGTCCAGGCCTCCTTACAATAGTTCCAGATTTCGGTAATCGTTTCCATGGTGTAGAGACTGTCTATCGTGAAGTATTTACACATCTTATTGCTTCCTTGATTGTCTGTCCAGCTTCTAAACGGCCAATGATTATCCACAGCACAGATTCTTCCAGATGATACTTGGGGACCACAAGAAGTCATTTTGAGTCCTTACGCTCTAAAATCAAACTCTGTATTGCATAAATTTACTCATATATTCATTCTGCAAAAACGCTTGATTACATGGCGTAATGCCTTGATTTCCATATCAGAAACAATTTGATCACTTTAATTGCATAATACTATTTATGTTTGTCTTTCATACATTTCCTGCAAAAATGGAGTACATGAGTTGGATATTTCATGGAATATCATCATTTTTGGATATCATGAGATAAACCTGGACATGTGCTTATTTAAAATATATTTTTACATGGTTTTAGATATTTAACTTAAACAAGGGCTTAATCTTGAATACAAATGGGAATCTGGTACTAATTATAGTATATTCTGCATGGCAGAATGTTATGTATGTTTAGTGAAAGGCTGTACAGATACTTATTTGGAAGTCCCTCTGCCAGATTGCAAAATGTTATGTTTGATTTAAACACGGGGGAGAGAGCGATACCGGCTCAATTTATATTTTCACGTAGTTTTAACCCATGCAGTACCAGTCAAAAAAAGGATTTGTTTTCATTGCATGTAACTATTTACACTTTGTTGTACAAACTATACAAAGTTTTATGTATCTGTTGAAAGCGTCAAGCAGATTTGGACAAATTAATATTATTAATTTAGAAGTCAAACAACAAAATTTATTTTTACCTAAATTAATATTATGTTTGACAAGAGATAGACAGAACATTTAAAAGAAATAAAATGACAACTGAACCTGAAACCAGATATATCACACTTACATTTGCGCAAGCTCAAAGCCTTGTTTGTTTCTTTTGAAAAAGAGAAGGAACACTTTTGAAACCCAAAACGTATCTGACATACTTCTTCAAAGTCCATTAAAAGGCAATCATGTTTTACTACATTCACAGATGTCAAATTAGATATTCTTTTAGTTTTCTAAAATATAACAATAAAGTTTCGGCCATCAAGTGCAGATGTTCATTATTCATGGGTCATTCAAAATCACAAAAATGCTTCTTATTTAAAATTTTTTATTCTGTGAAGGTATGTGTAAAACTTTATACGTCATCTTGTATAAATTATAATAGTGTACTTTCATTAGCAGTATAGTAACGCTATTGGTATATTATGCCTATCTGTTCCACTTCTGAATTTAGTGGATGTGTCTGTTCAAGTTTAAACATAAATATGGAAAACTACCCTGTAGTTCAATTTTTATCAAAATAAATTATAAAGGCTTTGCAAACAACAAAGCAATTTAGTTAATTTACTTGAATGGATCTGAAAATGTCTTTAGATTTTAACTGCATATTTCATATTAGTCCTTTTGTCAATGTTTCTCTTGTATTTACATTATTAAAGATACATTATTAACAATGCAGTAGCACAAATCGATCATCTGCTTTGTGATTTCATTTCTATATATAATTTATTTTAACTGTATCTTTTGCTTACAAGAATTATTATTTGCCTTAAAATTTCGGTCCTAATAAGTAAAGAACTTGCTACGAAAATTATTTTACATGTTGCAGCGGGGTATTAATTTGCCGATTTAATCAAAAAGAATAGCAGCACATCCAACTTAGTATAATCAACAATTGTGACAAGAGATAAAAAGATTATCATTTTTGTTCCTACTTATTTCTCACTCGGAAAACTTCCCCAGTGGCATAACAGCCACTTTTGTCTTTGCTGAACAACGGCGAAAATTTCCCTGCGGGTCCTAGAAAAGTATTACTCAGGAAAAGCTGGAATTTCTTTGCTGACGGGCAGTTCTTTTTGGTTATTCTCTGGATGATATGAAACAGGAAACACAAATTGCTTTTCTATCTTCCTATAAATTTTCCTTTTATTGATTCAAGTTTACTGAGAAGTGATAGAATAAATTGTATCGAAATGGCATAGTATTCCGAAAAATAAAGGCATCTCTACAAATTGGAGTTCTCAACAATAATTTTAACAGTTGTTGTCCAGTTGGTTTGATATCCAACATAATTTTATCGATAAAATATTATTGGTTATTTAGAAGACATTTATGGCATCACAAGAAAACATACTTGAATTCTGGAAAAGCATTATTGATTTTTATGCTTTATGTTTCAGATTGTAGCATTAATTATCTTACTGCATCTGATTTCTTTAAATAAGCTAATAACTTGCAATCTGATAAAATATACGGCAACAGAGGATAAGCCTGTTACTGCAACCTTCTTGGCAAAAGATATTTTTATAGAGGCCATTCTAGTTTTATTAATTATTGCCATGAATCTCATTATTCAGGATTGACAGATACTTTTTTTTAAATTTCAAAGCTGTAAGCAGCATGTAACATTCTGTATTGAATAGTTATACTATGTTTTACCTTATACTGAAATTACTTTCGTACAGGCCAACATTTAATTTAGAAATCAATTCACATAAAGTTTTCTGAATATAATCCTTTAGTTAATAGGTTAAATAAATCAAATATTTTCTTATTTTTAGATGAGCCACAAAAATTTTAAAATTTTAAATTGTCTACTCATAATACAAATAATTTTAATAAATTAAATAAAATAAATATTTTTAAAGAATTTTTTTCAGGGCAATAAGTCTATTTGTGATTTTTAGTTTAACTTTATGGATAGAATTTAACAACCTTCTTTCGCAAAAATCAATAACAGAATACAGCGTTTAGAAAAATTTTGAGACTGAAATAATATTTGAGATTTATGAACATTCTCTTATTTTAATAGCTACCAAATGATTGTATGAGGGAAGGAACTTCAAAATTAACAACTCTTTATTTACAAATGTCACACAGCAAATAATACCTGTATGAAACTTTTATTGCCCTTCCATGTATTCACCCCAGTTGTATTCCCGAAAATACCAATGATAAGGAATTTATAGTTCACTTATAAAAAAGGATGATCTCTTGATAGTTCCAATGGACTCATTTGTTGCTTGAAATAATCCATGGAACAGTTCAGAAATGAAATCTTAGGAATTAATACATAATCACAGGATTTTAACCCATAGGAGTATGATGGACGACAAAACTCTTTTTAGTCCCACTGTGTGAAAAACTGAGCGAAATGTTTCACTATATGCACCCGAGCATTTTCCTGTAACATGATGGGAAGATTCCGCAGAATGTGTCGCTACTTCGTTTAAAAATCTGGAAGAAGATTAAATTTTAGAAAAAAAGAGTGGTATTGCACAATGACAATCTTTCCTTGAAGTGCGATGTACATCAGGATAATGCTATCACTGTCATAATGACTATCACCAAAGTCTTCAAGAGTTTTAAAGAACTTTTGGATATCTTTTATGATGCGTAACGAGGCTACTTTTTTTTTTGCTTTGGTTCTGGTTAGTAAGATGTGGTCTATCTCATTTAGCTAATGATATGGCTTAAGGAAATCCCTCATTCGCACTTATAGCGTTCCAAATAGGCTTTGAGCAGTACTCATTAAAGCCACACCTGCATTTCTATAAATCCACCCTTCCTATTTTTTAGAATAGTGTGGCTGCACAGATATAGACAACTTATAAAGGTTTGTATTCTTCTCGGCTCAGAGCTTGGGCGAAAGAGGAGAATAAAGAGTTGATATTGAACTATACTATTGCATAAGAGAAAAGTATTAGTATATTTACATGTTATATATTATATCTACAACAGTGTTACCAATAGTAAAATTCCAACCCATACACTATATAAATAAACATTTTTTACCATATTTTTTGTAACTGCAATTTTTTCAAATTTATTTGGAATGATGTACTGTGAAATAGACTTATTTGGAATAGTACTTAGTTACAATTCTGCAAGTCATCTATTCTTCATATTCAACTTCAGTAATGATATACTATGAAATCTACCCTTTGAGTTAGTTAGTTATGCCTAAGATGATGCCACTAAAAGGCGACTTTTAACGTAGCCAAAAATAGGCATCACTTTTATTAACGAATCTCCATTATGCTTCTGCGAGGTAACGTTGAAGCATTTGCAGTTTTGTACTCCAAACTTCATTAGTTTCATCATTAAGTAATAATAGCTTCATAAAACAAAAAATTCAATAACTTTCTTATTCGAACGTCTAATAAAATGGCGGAGAAAAATCAGTAAATATATAAAAATAATAAAACTATGAATAGTTTTTGTGGCTCATCTAAAAAGTAGCTAACTAATTAAAAGCACTTGATCACATACTACATCATTACTTTTAAAATTTCGATTTAAAATTGAAAATTTCATCATCACCCTTAAATTGCAGCTGCAGTGCTGATTTATATTGTGATTTCACTTTTCACTGCTTTTTTTCTGCCAGCAGCCTTTTGCTGCTGGCAGAAAAAAAGCAGGATACGAAGAGTGCATTTGTCCTTCAATATTGAAATGATAAAAAAAAAACTGAAAAGGGAAAGTAGTCTTTTCCAACGTTTCCTTAAGAGTTTCAATATTCATATCGATATACGTTTTAGGATTCATGAATATTTTTATTTTTGTTCTGAATTGAGTGAATTAATGTAAAATTAGAATATATATGATTTCTGAAGTTTCTTTACGTTTGAAAAAGAATTCAAATGTCTGTTCATTAATTTTCATCGTAATACGCAAGTAAAGATGCTCATATAAATGTATGGTTGTTTGTTATAGATATAAATGTATAGTTGTATGTTTTATGTTGTAGAATTAAGTTGAATTTAGGATTTCAATAAAGTTTCGAGCTTTCAAATAATTGAACATATCTAGAACGTATAATGGGATAGATATTTTATTAATAAAACAATCATTTAATTTTGGCCCCATCAAGGTGTTATGCAAAGAGAAATTGGTTAAAATGCAATGCTGCTTTATATCAAAATATACTCATTTACATTTAATGATCGAACTTTACATCATATGAAACTTTTTCATCGTTAAAAACTGCAAAAATAAAAATATATTCCTGTGATTACTTTTAAAAATAGCACAATAGTGCTCAGCTGCATTACACGAATATCATTGTTGTAAACGACTTCTGAGAAGGACATTGTCTTTTAAGTGATTGAAGCATCTGACAGAGCGATTTGAAGAAACAGTTGCCTTAAATTTGTCTGTGTTGAGTTGAATTGTGTTGGTACTTATTTCACTATTCCTTCGGCAATCCCTGATTTAAGTATTATGATTTAGATATTATAAAACTACTAGAAATAACCGTATGTCCAGTGCAAAACGTCTCTTTGTTCAGCTATTGTTTAGCTGTATTCAACTATGTTATTTAACTAAAACTATGGACTTTATTCTCATTTTGATTAGAAATAACTACTGATGAAATCCTCTGAAACGCAGAGAAACTCTTAAATACAGTGCATATTCTCTCCTATAAACACATCCAAGAATTTATTTCTTTCTGTTCGGGGAAGATGCATTAAAGTTCATTTCCAGCATCATTATATGTGAAATTATAGAATTATTTTTTAGATCATCTGTTATATCTACAGTAGCTTCAAGCAGCAAGAATGAAAATAAAATCTTGTGTTCTCCTGATGATCTTGTTAGCACTCTTATACTAATTTCATTTTCTAGGATTTTTCGGTAGCTGTTTTCACCACAAATTCAGTTTTAGGAAATTCTCCTCTAAATACTGGATATTACTGCTGTCGAAGCACTGCCATATAATTTTAGCTATCTTGCATTACTGTTTACTGTGCTTTAAAATATATTTTATCTCTGCAATGCGGATCTGTTTGCAGTACTAATGCAATGTGCAGTAACTCGTGTCTAAAACGATTGCTCACGGTTCCTCGAGAATTAGTCGTCTGTGGAAATGGTCATGTTACAAATGATGACTGGTAGATATTTTGAATTTGAATAAATGAAAAATAAGTGCAAGAATTTGAATATTATTTTGAAATAGTATTAAATTCCTCCTTACTTTACTGATCTTCGATATGAAATATCAGTGTAGTTTGAGAGGGAAAATATAAATTCACATTATATATTTAGAGAAATACAAGTGCTCACATTAACTTGCTTTGCTTTTTACGGACAGAGATTAAGTCTTTCTCTATCAAAGTGCACTGTAACTGGTCATATAAAATAATTAATAAATCTGAATTTTCCCAATAATAAAAATTCTGTATTTGTAGCATTTGATTGGTAATATTATTTATGTAGTATGAGCTAATAAAATTCAAAACATATAATTTCGCATTTAAAGAGAAGTTTTATAATTAGCATTTTAATCTAACATAGCATTTACATTTTTATCCAAATAAATTTCATTTTTAACTATTGACATGAGGAATTTCTTTAGCGGAGCCTTTACAGAGCCTTTTCGACCAATAAATTATTGCTATTAACGTTCCGCTACACTTGGTAAGTGTAGTTACTGCTCAAAACGTAAGCTGCTTGATTTATCTCAAATGCGCCACTAGTTCTCAAGTATTTCTACACTGAAAAATGGAAGATTTTAACGTATTTTTTGAAGTTTTCCACTTGTAATTGCATTACCCTGATTTAATTTTAAATATATTATCACGTTTTTAAGTCTTTTACTGTTGTAAACTGTGTCCAAAAATTTGGTCGACGTATGCGTCTTATCGCTATGTCTGAAATTACAGCAGTCCGAATAAGGGCGTATAGAATTCTTTATTAACTTGAAATAAAGTTAACAGACGGCACCAACTCGTGCTTACGGTAGCCAACACATTTGGCTTAAAATCAACGATAATGGATAAACCTTAAACTAATGAAGTTAGTCTAGACAAAACTTGGAGAAATTTTTGTCTTAATTTTGTCTACGAGGAGATTGGTTCTACTGAGTTCATTGATACATTCATTGATTGAGTTCACTGAGTCCATTGAGTTCAGTCTCTGCGTGAGAAGAGAACTGATTATTCAAGACATACCTTTTCATGCATTTTACAGGATCGCTTTCGGACGATCGCTTTCAACAGATGTTTCCTTGAAAGATACATAATTCTTATTTTACAAGATCATAAAATGCGCTTACTGAAAACAAAAGCACCTCATCGAGGCATATATTAAAAAATCTTTGATATTGGAGTCTTGTTCTCGTGTATATTTTTATCGTTCTTCCAGCATGCCTTCTTGGTGTAATGGTAAAACACACGAAGTGTATTCAAGAGGTCCAGGTTCGAGTCCCGGCGAGGGCGCTGCGCATTTTTCACATCTGCAGCATCAAACAAATCTAATGACTCAAGAGTGGCGCTCGAACTAAAAACGTGGTGGACGATAATTCGTCACCACCCAAAATTTGGCGATTGGCTCCCCTTATCCCCAGCTGTCCTTTAAAAGGGGGGAGTATCTAAGGTATTTTCTTCCTCTTTCCAGCATTCTTTCGTGGTGTAACAGTAGCACACACAGCGCGTATTCCAGAGGTCAAGGATCATGTCCCTGTTAGGGCTTTGATCATTTTTCATTTCTCCTTCTAGATAACCTAATGACTCTACACACATTACGTATATTTGTTTACCTTAAATAGAAGCTAAATTTAAATTCACAGATTACTAGTTATTATATGTTTAGGTTTTTAATTTTACAAAGAGTAAGGTAAAATTTAAACCAAAGTGAGAATTTTGAGTTGTTAAAATAAATCCTCATAAAAATTGTTATACAAATAAAAGCTAAAGCAAAATTAAAATTCTTTTTCCGTTGAGGTGTCACAGGAGTCTTTTAGGCTTTCTATACCCATACAAATATTTTTATATTGCATTATTTGAATTCTAGTCTTCCCAATATTCTAAAATTATATCTATTCTTAACATGATTCCATTGTTCATTTCCAGATGACACCACTTGATTTTTATTTCTTTTATTAGATGGTATGTTTCCTTTCATTATAGGAGAAATTTGAAAGCAGTTAAGCTACTTATAAATTCTTATACATTCGTCGTAGACAATACACACAGGAAGGGTATACGAAACTCTCTATTTTTCTCTCTTTACAATGATTTCCAAACTTCGGAATGCAGAGACCAACCATTTGTGGTCTGAACGTAAGAATATAAAAATATTAACTAAACTCTAACTAAACTAACTTTGGATTAATCAAACAAGTGCCTAACTCCAAGATTGGCCGTATATTAACAAAAAGCCGTATGTAGTACAGAGAACTGCTAACACTACGATACGTTTAAAATTATCAAGAGGATTAAACCTCTGGCCTTGAAGGCAACCAGCAACCGAGTAAAACTACTATGGCAAGCGGCCTGCTTCTAATAGCTCCTTCCTCTCTCTTGCTTGGCAAAAAGCCACAACTTAAGTACTTGGCGTTCGCAAGACAAATTTGCATAAATAAGTTAAAGCTTTTAATTCTGGCCGGAAGTAGAAAATAAGAAGTGATAGTAAAGATTTAAAATAAAATAAACGTTAGTAAAACTTAGGATCGTTACAACCTTTCTAATAGCGCGTAACACCACCTTTCACTTTCCTGAAAGCTGCAATTCGTCCTGACATGGATTCGACAACGCACTCGAATTCGACGGGAAGCCAGACGTATCCATGACTGCTGAACAGCCTTCCACAATTCACGAAAATTAGGTGGAAGGTGGTCGGAGCCTCAATTATTTCTCTAAATTGCATCTCAGATGAGCTCGATCGGATTCAGGTCAGGTGTCCTTAATGACAAAGAAAGCACATGCAGGTCTGTGGAATGTTCATCCAACCATTCCGATACAGTTTGAAAGCGATGGCACGGTTCTTTGTCTGAAAATAATCTCTATAAATAATCTTTATAATGGGCTGTCGAAAGCGAACATATGGAAGCAGATGGTCCTCAAAGATATCCCGGTAATGCTCATCTGTGAGACACGATGTCACACGTAGCAGGGGTCCTATTTCAGTCCATGTTACGCTCCCCAAACAAACATACCACCTCCACCAGCTTGAAGTGTCCCCTGCTGGCAGGAAGGATCCATCGCTTGTTGTGGTTTACGCCGTCTACGTACTGTGCAATTGGCATGTACCATAGTAAATCTCAACTCACCACTCCAGGCAACATTTTTTCACATCTCCGACGGTTCATTCGCAATGTTCCCGTGCCCATGTTAACCGTTAAGCCATGTTTTGTGCAGTCAGCAGAGAGACTTCCGTTGATACCGTGAGCAGCTTGTCAAACTACTGCTTATGCCATTTGCAACTTACTTCATGCTTACACAGAACTCAAAATTTGCATAACGCCAGCTATCCCGAATTCAGTTGCTAATCAGTGCAACTGAATAATATTAACTAAAAATGATCAACTGAAGTCAGTGCAACTGACTTCAGTTAATAATTTTCCTAAACTTCACTCATCAAGAATAGTGCTTACAACGTAGAGGATGAATAAAACTACTGACATTAACACATTTTTACGGAAAAATTATCTCTTGCATGATCAGGGCACTCATATACATATATTGCTCTATCGCTCCATATGAAGTTTGCAAATTGTGTGTCGTAGATGAGAATAAGATGAAAGATTCTACTACTCAAATGCTGATTACTATAACCAATTATAAAGCGTGAAAAATGCTCTATACACTTAAACTTTTTTTATACTGTCACCGTAGAGGAAAATGTTAAATTTGTAAAATGTTCATTGTAGTATCGTAAGTGAAAGAGAAAATGCTTCTTGCTTTTGCATGTGTACTTGTAAGTAATAATTTCACAGAACTGATTCACATAATCTTAAGAGCACTTTTTATAGTAAAATAATAAGTAATACGTTTTGTAATAAAATTTGCATTTGTTGAAAAGCAATCTGTGAAATAATTAAATTCATGCTCGAAATGTAGTTGGTTAGACCCTTGAGCACCATACAGTTGACAGTACGACTTAAATTCGGCTCAGTTCCGCCCGAATATTGATGGAGAGCACCCCTAGGGACGAGTCCAAGGGGCTCCCACTCCTCTTTCCCTACCACAAACCTCTGGAGAGGACTTTTGGCTCGCGATGTATTTAGAATGCTCTCATGCTGCAAAGACACTATAAATTTACAAATATCCATGCCTTCTCCGGGATTCGAACCCAGGTCCTTTGGTATCGCAGTAGGCTCCCCTAATCACTATACCGCTTGAGAATCAAATACATGGTTGCATTGGAATGTAATTTATGAAAGTATCGAAACACTGAAATTAAGAATTAATTTTAATATCCTTTCTTCCTAAAAGAAAAAGGGATTTCCAAACGAAAATTATATTTTTAAATGAAATTAGGCTAAAATTTCGTAATTTAAAAGCAGCGGAAAATAAAGGAAATTAAAAACTACAACATTTAAAATTTTAAAACATTATTTAATATATCACAATATGTACTTCTTCTAAACTTCCACATTTTTTAACATGATACATAATCTTATTTAAATTAAAGTTTCTGATTTCTTAATTATGCATTTCAATCTCGAAAACAGTAAAATATGTAGCTATCACACAAAATCTGCTTTAGCAGGCAGGTTAGTAACACTGAACGTATTATATATTTGTGACTTTATATTAGCGAAAGAACATTCGAAGAACTCGCCAACTTCTAGTTTTGTCTAATAAGAGAATAAATTCATTTTAAACTAAAACGCGTCTTGGTACCAAACATGCAACCTATTGTAGTAAAACAAACGAATGCTTTAAACGACTTTCAAAAACACTCAAATGCAGAAAAGCAATGTTTTAAGAAATTTGCAGCTGTGAATGAAAAATATTTGCTTACATCTAACAAAACTTGTTAATTAACTGCAAAAACTAAGTCTTTAAGATAAGAGTATGAGGTATTTCTGCCGCCTTCTTAGCGAGCCTTCGTGGTGTATTGGTCTGCATGCTCAGCGCGTACTTGAGAAGTCTACGTTTCGCTTCCCAGCGAAGACGTTCCTAATTTTTCATCTTGCCTGCTTCCAAAAAAAATACCTAATGTCTCTACAGGAGTCTTAACTAACATTAAGATCTAGTGTTGCCTACTGAAATAGAAATGTCGGAAATACGTAGTTCATGTAATAAAGTATGAATATGAAATTCATCAAATTACTTTATTGAATGGTATTGATTCCAGATGATTTTTGAAATTAGTAATAACTTTTTTCAGCAATTTACTTCTAAGCTTTCGAAAGCTTTAAATTTTGCATTTCAATTACATGAAACAACTAATATTCTGAACTTGATACAACTGTTTGTTTACATAAAACATATACTTGTGAGAGTAATATTCGTGAAGAATAGTTTTATTTTACCTCCCTTTAACAGCGAGCACTGTAGGGAAAGATGTTTATCTTAAAGTTCATAATTTGTTTACACATGAGGGTTTAAAAAGTAGTATTAAGTCGATATCTGTATAAATGGTGGTCGGGCAATTATGGATGAGAATACTAAATTTGTATGAGGAGTCAAAGATGATGACAGTAGATCTATTATTTTTATTCCCAGCATGATTCATCAAGAAACAATCGAAAATAAAGCAAATTTTCATCGGATTTAAACGATGTATTTGCGCTGCTATGAATATCATTATCATAGAAAGCTAAAGCTTAGCAGTTGTGTATATTTAAATCTTTATTAACAAATGAGTTTCAATTATCAAACTTTACCCCTGCTGCACGTGCTGCGTATAATGACTCTCAGCAGACGACATTTACGCAGATTGTTACTGTTCAAAGGCGAAGAGATATTTCTAACTGAACAGAAATCAGTTATTTTCTCGAAGAATTATTCTGCAGTTTTATCCAAGAATTAAGTCTGTTCAAAGACGAAGAGATATTTCTTTTTCTGTTACTGTTCAAAGACGAAGAGATATTTCTAACTGAACAGAAATCAGTTATTTTCTCGAATAATTGTTCTGCAGTTTTATCTAAGAATTAAGTCTTTATGCAGATGTAAAAAAGCATTTATTCATTAATATGAATATTTCGCTTTGCTCTTAATACATAGAAAAAATTATATCCGTATGTTACTTGCAATTATTATTAGCAAATATTTTAATTTGTATTCCTAGATTTTATGCTTCTACAATTAGGGTTACAAAATTATTTGCTCGGAACGGAAACATTAGAGAAGCCGTACTATAGATTGCATCCATCGCTTTGTAACGCAAGGACAGAGAAAACAACTCAACGTTTCGCTTTGAAATCTAAATTGAATGTGATTTTTATCTTTTAGAAATACTTATTTAATTTCAACCAACATATTATACTTACCTGCAATAATTATTTTCAAATCAGTAGGACGTTATATTTGTTTTCCTTTTAAAGTTTTGTTACTTTGAAAATCATCATTCATACATTTGTGTTCATTACTTACTACGTTATTCACAATGCCACGTGTTACTTATACGTGTCATCGTATCACCATTATTGCTCATTTGAAAGGTATGTTAGCTACTCTAAAAACAAGGATAAAAAAGCACTTAATGTGTGTACTCTATAATAAATAAATATTGAGTTTTAATTTTGATATCAGCTGCCCAGACGGGAAATTAGTAAGTGACTATGACTGCCGTACCGAAGGCCCCGGGTTAGAATCCCTTAGATGGCATGGATGTAATCTGTTTGTCCCTTCATAGGAAGCGTAATGTTATAGGTGCCTCCATAATAAAATGACTGAGAAAACAACTCAACGTTTCGCTTTGAAATCTAAATCTAATGTGATTTTATGTCAGAGTAATCAACCAAATGCTCCAAAATAAAGCATTCATAATTGTTCCAGCTGTTTTTCATTTCTTAATACCTTGACTGAGGACACAAAAGTCATTTTCATCAGTTAAATAAAATAAAACTATTTTATCACTGCATAGGCTTCCAGTATGGGAATAAATCACTTTGAAGAATTTAAAATTTTAATACAATTTTAAATTGAACATCATCGTTTTAATTTCATTATTTCTCAGCATAGTTTCTTTTCAAGAATAAATTTATGTATTTTATTTATTTTACGATAAAGTCTCAGGTAGTTCTTTGAAATATGTGGTATCTCATTTGGTTTATAATAAGATCGGTTTTCTACATTTTGTTTATTGAAGTAACCACATATTTACATAAACGTGTATATCTATGAATAAGATTATCAAAAAACAATACGTTTTGTGTACATCGCATAACCAAAGTGAAAAGTGCTCTCCTTTAGGAATCAAACATTTCGTAATAGGTATTTGTCTGTAATGATTGGCAGTTTAGCCGTCGGAACATCGACGGTACGTGTTTCGCAGAGTCAATATACCAGCATTGTATCAACGAGATGGAAGCAATACACACAAATAACCAACTTTTACGCGGAAGTCGAAATCAGACGCTGAAATTCGTAACAGCAGTCGCGATGCGAAAAGTATTATATACCGTGAACTAAATGGGAAAACTGCGAAAACATTCATAACAAAATTAATGACATCACGTTGGATGCTTAAAGATGTACGTGAATATATCAGGTACAATGTTTAGCAAAACTTTTAAGTATGAACATTTTGAAATACTTTAGAACCAAACGGGAGAAGGTCGAAACGAAGTGAAAGTGGATTTTTCCACTCAAAAAAAAAAAAAAAAAAAAAAAAAAGAAGAAGAAGAAGCTCAAGAGATGAGCGTACTTTGTATATTTGAAAATAGCTGAAAAGAACAAGAAACGAAAAAAGAAAAAAATCAATAAAAACGCCCAAGATGGAGTTTTGTGTATTACTTTTATTTATTAAATATCATGTTCTTCGCACTTAAACCATAAAATTCAGTTCAACAGCAATATCGCAAAATAATTTTAAGAGGAACATATTTTTAGAATTTCCGATACACAGTCTCGCGCGAAGGAGATAAAAATGTTTCTTTTTAACACTGTTGCCATTCCTTCCCTTGAAATCTTTGAGTTTATTAATCAAGAATTTTTTAATATCCGACAAAATATGAAACAGATAATAAAATAAATTCCAAATTAGGGCTTCCAGTTGTCCATATTCGCTGGGGGATTACGCTACTTAAAATTTGATGGCTCTAGGCGTACTATTGTTTTATCACAATGCGAGAAACATATATAGATTTATGTAGATCCTTCATTATTTAATTTCTTTAAATATAATACAGGGTTGTAATAGTTGCGACAGTTTGAAAAGGGAATCGACGCAAAATGCCAAAATGAAATTAATAGCCCTTTTTGGCTGACGCCCTTTAGGCTAAAAAATGCAGCGCCGCTTGTTTTCTATATGTGGTTATGTTCCTCTTTTAAGAGTTGCATTTTTTAAAACATTTATTTAAAAAATATAAGTGAATCATTACTATTGCGCTCCAAGTTTTTTTTTTTTTTTTTTTTGTTCTAACGGATGCGAGTTCTTCAATAAATTCTCAGTTTTTTATTATTATTTTATTTATTTATTTTTCTATGGAAAGAGAAAATCTATTCACATTCGCTTAACTAAATTTTATTATTATAATATCCACACATTTCGTATCTACGCTATAAAAGATAACGAGATAAAGATATCATTTCCTTGTCGGCTAAAAATAAAAACGTGGGTGATATCATAAAGCTTATATCGGGCGACAAATTAAACGACAAAGTAAATCCATTTCTCCGCTAAGTACCCATAAAAATATACAATTCAAAAAGATAACGCGTGTTCAAACGGTGCGTAACATTGAATACACATTTTATGGTACTTAAATCCTTGACAGAATATTGCGGTCGCAGTTAAAGAAAAACCAAACCCTTTCATTTCACGCTTGATTGGTTCGTTCATCTTTCTCGAAATTCATTCGGGGTTCGTCCCTTTACGTCTGTGCGAGAGAGTCAAGGGATCGATCGTAGCACTGCCGGAAAGCCACTTCTCCAGACAAGAGCCAGACGCCACTGAGAACCGAACACCGAAAGACGCAGCGGGAAGGTCAAGTCGACACAATCTGGGATTGACCACAAAGTGTGCCTGTAAACATTTAGGATAAATTATAGCAAGCAAAAGCGGATGCTAGGATATTCCTATGCTTTAACGGTAGGAATTTTCATCGAATTTTATCTCACCTCGTTTTAGTACGTTTTTATTTATTTGTTAATAATTCACTATCGATGATAAATAAATATAACAAGGTGTATAACGATTATCGATTTTAGTCTCGTTTCATTATCGGAGACGGCAGTAACTCAGATAAACAATTAATTCTCATATTTTAAGTTTTACATCTTAAAAAAACCACGGATTTTATCATACGAAAAATTAAACGATTTTAATAACACTATTTTGCTTGAATATAGATCTGGAATATTCTACGTGTAATCTGTAAGCCCCGTAATTACTTGTTGATACTGCGTGAAACTGCAGTTGCTTGTTGTAGCCTAAATGTGTAAGCAAATTATAGGCTTTACTAATATTTAATTATTAATGGAATATATGGACTCTTTCTAGCTTAATTTTCTTTTGTACAAAATGACTGCTATCATTGAAACTTTACGCTTTGCATGAAACCAAAATCTATTCTTTGTGACATTAAAAATAATAGTAAACTGCATTTTTTATCCACAAAATTACACGAACAGAGCCAGTTTGATCCAACTTACTTGAACTAATCTAATCTAAAATATAGCATGATATCTGCATGCATTTTGGTGAATATTTTATGACATTTGATATATTTTAATCTTTGTCCTCTATTTTGGCGTTGTATTTCTTGGTTTATTTTAGTACATACCTTATTAATATTTCCCAGATACGATGGAGGAACACTTTCTGAAATTTGCTTTTTACGCAATTTAATTTCTGTCCATCAAAACAATTTAAGCTTTGATGGACAGAAGGAAGGAATCAAATGTTTGATGTAAATATGTTCATTTTACCTTCCGTGTTTTCCTTCCCTTCATGAAATCAAAATGTTTCGTATCTGGTATTTTCGTAAAAACATACTGTTGCGTGAGTACGGATTCGTTACGAAATGAATGCACAAGTCCGATGAAAAATGAACAAAAATTTATTACTATCACAACAAAAATGCTTAAATTTTCTCAAATTATCATGCAGTATTACAATATCTCACTTTTAACTACTCAAATGTCCAATAGAACGTAATTCAAAACAGCTAAAGAACGCTAATCCGCGAATTCGCTACAATCCACGAGAGCAGTTTTCTAAACAACAACAAACTAAGCAACTACTACGAACTGAGATGTTTTCCTCCTTTTATAAGATTTTAAAAATCACGCGCTAGAATTTTCCAGTACTTTCTCGAAATCAAAAAGAGATACTTATTTATTTAATGCACGCGCTCTTGTATTTTCAATTTTCCGGCTTAGCTTTCTTTTAATATTCGTCACGCGCTGCACTGCGCGAGAAATAAAACCATTTAATTTATAATTGAACTAACATTAGCTTCTTAAATACCAAATTCGTAACAATACGTTTTCAAAGAAATATCTCAATTGCTGGAAGATTGTGGTATTGTTTTAAAGTATTGTGGTATTGTTTTAAAGGATGTTAGTCGAATGCTTTGTAAACTGTCCTAATTTTCAGTAAGTAAAATTTTAGTCATCAAGCTTCCAGTTTCGCACTTTCAGTTATGAGGAAGTTTTCGTTAGATTTTATCATAAGCACACTATAATTAAATTACATGTATATGCTAAATGGAAAAATGGTTGATATTAATCATTAGATAATCTAGTTCTCTGCTACATCGAAAAATATCTCATTGGTAGCATACTAGCTTCAATTTGGGGCAGCAGTAACGATTAGCTATGTAGACATTTTTTGTTAGTTTACTTGTATGAAGCAATGAGTCACGGCTTAGGAAGATCTTCATGATGGCAGCACACTCGCTAAGCAATATGCCTTATTATTAATTAACTAACATCCCAAATGTAAGATTTTTATTAATAACTCAAAATCCTGGAAAGTATTTCATTTCATACACCACTGAAAATTAATATTAATGTTAATTCAACATCAAAGTCAGGTTGTAAAGCTTTTTATTTATTAACCCAATACCTTATTATTTTGCCTCATTTCATTTTGGTCTGCTTCTACCAGGATGTAAATTAATTAATATATATAAAATCAAAGTTCTTGAATTTAGAAGAAATCTTTGGGCAATAAATACTATTTCTATTACTAGCATTTTCACAGGACTTCTAACGTTATTTTAATCAGCTGTAGCATTTGTTAGCCATGTTTGCTTGCGTGAGTCAAAGGCCTGACAGAACACTTATAGGCGGACTTCGTTTTGTAAATTTAATATTCTCAATTTCATTTAATGATTTCTGTTTTGCTAATTCCACATGTAATGCGGTTTTTTGTTGTTATATGAGCTGTGTAAGTTGTTAAATTCAAATATTATTTTCTAGTAGTTGAATATGGGTACATCACGAGATTGCCTAGGCATCATTACCTATCTTGAATAATTGCAACTCGATTTTTCAAAAGGTGTTGCAACAAGTAATGCAAACTCGCGAAAGCTGCAATATTGGCTTTATAGGAATTTCGTCTCGACGATAATATCATCAGTAAAATAGCAGTGCTGTCGAGCTAGTGAGTAGAAATCGAGCACAGTGACCATTACAATTAAAAAGAAGCATGGATATTCTTACCGAAAACTACACCAATTACAACACACACTAACCGAAAAGATATGTAAATGCAGAAAAAAGTATTGTTGCGAAATGCTGAATAATATGCACGACAAATTAATTATGTCAACGGAAAGTGCAACGCTAAGCTATCCTTTGATATGTTAAATAATACAAACATTTTATCTGTTGAGTATGAGGCACTTCTGACTAGTAGTTGAATTCCTTTTCTATTCAGGATCACTTCTAAAACAAAAAACTTCATCTATGCTATTAAAATCTGTGTTTTGCTCCCTGGTTGGCTCTCAACATTATACCCTCTGGAACGGCGGGAAGTTGAATTTCGAGAAAGGCACCCCAGGTTTCCAAAACGTCGTGGGTAGCCATTTTAATCATTCTCATCTTTGTGAGATTTTAATTAGTCGAGATATTAATTAAAAACTTCCAAAACACTAATTTTCGCACTCATTTTTCCGAGTGGCAACAGCCTTGTGCGCTGGAGATAAAATTGCTTTATTTCGAAAAGTGTTGACACTGCTCGCTTTTAAATAATAGACTGCTAATAAAAATTTGCAAGTTTTAATTTGTAACTTAAAGGTTTCTCTAAAATCAACAGTACCTACGATTCAATTTATAAATTCAATAAAGGAGTTTTCTGCTTTCAGAAAAGGATGTTTAACACATCTAAAATACCTAACCCATACTGGTTACTGAAAGTAAGTAAATTAAGTTGGAAATGATTAATTTCTCATTAAGAACTATTAAGCTACTTTGTTTAGAGTTGTTAAATTAGATAAAATAAAAATCACTATTGAAAGTTTACTATCACTAGCTCGGCGTCAGTTCTCTTATTTGACATGTGACATTTGCTAAATTCATTGACAAAGGAGTTGAATGTAGAAAGATGGCAGCAGGAATGATCTAAAAATAATCCTCATGTGTACATACTCCCGATTTGAATAACACTACTGTTTTCGCTTACATCTCTAACAACACTTGATATCGATTGCATTTTTCAAATATTCATTAAATTTTCAAACTTTTGAATTGGAGTCAATGGAATGGAAGAGCAGAAGACAGGCAATTAAAATCAGTACTGTTAGTTAAACTGAAATTTTACAAAATAACCTGGAATAATTTAACTAATAACTAATGCCGATCTGCATATGATACTATTTACTGTTTTATATGTAATTAACTTCATAGCAATCAAATTATCTCTACCCCGTTCATAAAGTGTAAAATTAATATCAGATTAATTTTATTCTCGTGATCTTCAACTTTAATTTCAAGTATACTTAACGTTTTCTTTAGGGATGGGACATTTTCGGGGATTTGACTTGTGGGATTCCAGCTCTCGAATTCTGGATTTCGAAGTTTGAGATTCAAAACTCTATTTTCATAATTGAAATATTTCGAGATCTAACTTTAAATGTCTTGACTCAAAACTTTGAGAATATTAATTTTATCAATATGTAATAGAAGATTGTTTTGAAAACGATGAAGATTATTTCAGTGAATTTCAGTGGGTTTGGGTCATCAATATCGCCATGTTGGAGCATTGAATACTTCCTTTTAATTTTTTGGAGAGAATATTTTTTAATCTTTAGTGGTTATCTATGTTAATTCTTGAAATAATCTTTCATAAATTAATTGTAAATAAACTTAAAATATTTTTCTGATTTTTAAATCTTTTTTTTTTCAAATTTTATAGAAAAAATTATTTTTAAGTTTCATGTATTTTAATTATACACTTTAGTTACAAAATTTTACTTTCAGTCTAATAAATGTAGAAATACATTTCAGAGGTGCATCCTTAGGTTTATTCTTAGTTAAATATGGATCTAGAAGTTTGGTTTAATTAAGAACTTTTAATATCATGTACAATTATTTTTATTATTAAATAAAGGATTCGAAAAACTCGAGAAAGTCTCGACCATCGTATTCGAGAAAGTTTAGAATTCGTTTCACCTCTAAATTTATTAATCTCACAGCTTGAGTATCATGAACGGCCCGAGTTTGATCCCTCTCCAACTCCCACAGTAATGCAGCAGTATTATTACATATATATGTATCGCTTTTAACATATACTATATATTATATCGCTTTTTGAATGATGTTCATAAAATTAAACGTATAGAGTTTTGTATCAGTGTACGTCTCAGTTTAAGTGTCCTTTCTTACCTATGAAATGCTTGGAAAATTCCTTCTTTAAAATTATATACAGCACTTTTCAGTAACATTCCTAGCAGAGCTATCCTAGTGTCATTAACTCTGTGTTAAATGCAACATGATTAGAATTCTTCGTAACTTATATTCCAATTTTTTTCTATTTTGTGATAGATTCGTAGTTATGTTGTTCAGGACCATGTCTCAGCCTGAATTCTTAAGAAATTTATAACATCCCTTATCATTATGAGATGATATTCTAATGCAATTTCATAAATTCGCATTTTGGGATACGAATCTTATGCTAAAAAAGAGAGATTGATAAATCTTCCGAGTAATAACTGGTGTCTAGCAACTTCATTTCAATGTTTTGCATTGAAAATTATTCAAAACCAATTTTTTTTTGGCTAATGAAATTTTTTAAACACTGTCTTCAATTCCTTTCTCCGTCTTTCGAATGTGATTAAAAATTACATTATTATATATTTTTTTTTCTTGGGTTTTTAATTGTCCCCAACAGGTAACTCTGTAGTTGTGCCTTGGTTTTATAAAGCAATGTAACACCTATATAAAAGCAAAACGACACAAATTTAGCAAAACGCCCTCTGATAAACATTAATGCTTGGTAGCGAAAGTCCTTCGAAAATAGTTGGTTAAAATAGTCCTCGAAACGCATAGTAGTTTTTATTAAATTCAGTATAATTCTGTGGATGTATTTTTGCATGACTTTAAAAATTGTAATTCATTTTGAAAAAAGCTAAATTCTATGGCCAGATATTATTTAGTTTTAATTCTTTGACTGTTTACTTTCAGAATAATTCTCAAATAGAAGCAATCGACATTTTATGTCGTGTTGATAACGCTTCTATTCAAATTCACAGTAACTTTAGGTTATATTTAAGCATTGAAAAAGCTTAGTTAAAATTAAGTGTTAGTCTAGGAGGAAGATACAAATTAATAACCATGTAATGCAATAGTAGAATTAAGCACCCAAAGTGCTTCGTTAACTTTCAGGGAATTAAGTGTATAAGTACATATCTGCAGCAGAAAGTTAAGTCACTAACTTTCTTTTACGCAAACTTTCCTTTATATTTACAGAGACAGTTAAGTGTTTTATTTTAAAGCAGGAGATGTGAAAAATGTGCAGTGTCATCTCCAGGATTCAAATTTCTGTCTTTCCGATTGCCAGCCGGACGTGCTCTCCAATTACGTCACTAAGTTATTTGGTAAAGTAGAGAGCAAATACCTTACAGCAGCTGTTCTTAACCTTTTGACTAACGCGTACCATCTAAACAAAAACTGAAAAACTTGACCATTGCATTTTGCAATGATTATTTTTCAATTTCTCAATAGAAATATTAAAAACATTTTTTTGCCATTTGCACAACGTATTGGCTATTTGTATTAAATATGCACAGTAAAAAAATTATATTATTAGAAATTGGTTGTCATTTTAGTTATCAAAATGCAAGTGATAATACTTTAGTTCTGAAACTTAGTGTGAAATTTGGGAGTTTGTTTTAAGAGTGATCAATTTCTTTATATCAATTAATTATTCTTAATTTTCTTATGCATTTATTTTTCAAATATAGCATGGAAGAAAATCCTCGTTAATACCCTAATATAACCCTCGCACAAATAGGCTTTGCAAAAAGGCAATCAAAATGTAATAGCTTTATTTGGAAATTCTTTTCTTCGTTTCAGCCAAAAGTTAACAAGTGTGTTATTTTTGAAATCTTCAGTTAGAGTTCGATCACAGGAAATTTCTATCAACTGTTCTTTTTCTTTACGAGATTTTTTAATTTAATTTAAAAAATCCGTTGTTTCTTTGCGTACCAACAGTGACACGTGTACCAACGGTTGAGAATCGCTGCCTTATAGACATTGAACTAACATTCACTATCATTGCTCTCAGCGTCACTCGTCATGAACGTTAACCAAAATTGCTTGCGTTGAACTAGTATTTTAGTTTTTAACGGTTGGTTTCGAGAACACAGTAGCAAGACATTTTGATTAACTGTATTGCAATGTTTGAAAAGATAATCCACACAGCCTCGATTCGAAAGCAATTCAAATTAACTAAATCCTATTATACGCGTTACAATGTGCGGCAATGGACATTCAAAGGTAATCATCTTCCGCTCCACGCAAACTCGCGCAGGAGATAGAATCTAAAGAGAATTTAAAACGCTTACAACATCACTTGATTCTCAACAGTTCTATTCGGAGAAACCCCATTCTGCGTCCGGCTGGTAATTACTAAATTTAAGTACGGACCTTGCGGGCAACGCAATGCAGAGAAATTAATTTGCTAGAAAGATAACACAAAGGAAGTGTTTCTCCGCTATCTTGAGTGTACTTCCAAATGCCGCTTTTAAATCCTTCTCTTTCTCCGGTTCTGGAAATATGATTATTTTTTATCAGCTAGATGTAAAACATAATCACATGTGAAGTTTGAGAAAATAATTCGTTCAAAAGTTCAAGTGAAATAAAGATAATGATCTTACGCCGTTAAGAAATAAAATATACAGAAATGCATTTGAAATCACGCGGTTTGAGATGATTGAGTTATAAGGTATATCTCCCACCTTTGTAGAGTGCCTTCGTGGTGTAGTGGTTCCGCACGCTGGGCCGGTATTCCATAGGTCCGTGGTTCGATTCCCGGCGAAGGCGGTTGCTAATTTTTCATCTTGTTTGCTTCAAAAATATACGTAATGTCTCTACAGTGGCGCTCGAACAAAACGCGTCTTGGATGATGATTCTGCTCACTTAGGATTTGAGGACTGGGTCTCCTAAAAACCTTAGTCGACCTTTAAAAGGGGGCAGTATATAAGGTATTTCTGCCGCTTTCCTAGCGTGCCTTTGTGGTGTAGTGGTCAGCACACTGAGCCGGTATTTCATCATACGTCCTTAGTTCGATTCCCGGCGAAAGCGGTTGCTAATTCTTCATCTTACTTGCTTCCAAAATTACCTAATGTCTCTACAGAGTTGAGTAATAAAAAATAATTTTTTAGCTGTTATGCTATTCTTGATTACATGCGGCGAAAAACGAAATCGTAAACTCCTAACATTGGCAAATTTTAAATCAGAATTGCCAAAGAATGTCGTTTTTATGCTATTACTATTTATTATTATTTCTTAAAATTTATTTAATAATCATCTCATATAATCTGTATGTGGGCGAATAGTAATTTTGTTTTTAGTCATATAAGACCTATTAAAACTGTGCAATTTAAAAAAAAATATGTAAAAAATCTGTTTTTCGTGTAGTCCACACAATACAGGAAAGTCATAAAAAGTTACGAAATATGCATGACGTCATCTTTTTCTCAGAATCTTTCTACTGTTTGATACCTTAAACGTATACCCAAGTAATTTAAATTTCTGTTTAGTTCAGAGATTGGATTTCCTTTCCACTTAAAGTCATGGTGTAGAAAGATTAGATGTTTTTGGAAGTAGGCAAGATGAAAAATTAGCAACGCCTTCGCCAGGAATCGAACTGCGGACCTCTCAATTAGGCGCTGAGCGTGCAGACCACTGCACCACGAAGGCTCGCTAAGAAGCCGAAAGAAATACTTTATAATGGTACTATTAAAGTCATGGTGTTGATTTAAAATTTCATGATTACTATCAGCAAACAGCTTAAAAAAGCGGCATTATGTGCTTAGAATGTAGTAAAAGTGTTAAGTGTGTTGAAAGGCATCAAAAATCATTTTCAGATTTTGTGCCAAATACACAAGGATAAGTAAATTTAGAATCTGGAAACACCCTAGCTTATAACTGAGTCAAAGATATGCTTATTCTCTGAACATAACGCATGGATAATTTCAGTCGTATAGTAATTTTTCTATCATGTACATTATTATTGTTCAGCCTGATTGCTTGATAGAGGGATAATTCGCTAAAAATCACTATGTCAGCCGACACATAATAAACAGTCGCTTTCTGTATCTAAAAAAATAAATGTAGACGATAGATAAGGCGCCTTTATTTCTATTATTAAAAAAAAGCCTAACCATAACTTTACGTTAAATAACTTGGGCTGTGTGCAAGCCCTTCGAAAGCATTTGTGCTACCGAAATTCATTACATTCCTTATTTAGATTTCAGAATTAGCTTAACTTGATAGGGATAAAAAAGGAGGTTTGGTTATTTCAGTTGCATTAAGCTTTTTTAGCTCACTGCCTGATTAGTAGACATGTTCGAAAGAATTAGCCGGCTTAGAAATTGCTAATGACCTCGGTCCACAACGGCTAAATTCAGCAGGTGGCGCCGAATGATTAATGTACGAACCGAGCAGTTTGTTTCACGGAGTTGTAGTTATTGGATTGGAAATACTTCGGAATTCTAAAGGATAAAGTTTCGAATACAAACTGTAAAAAAGCGCCTTTCCATAAAATATAAGCATTTACTTGCGTCTGGAAAGAAATAAAGTATTAAGTTAAACTCAAAGCTACGTGAAATAAATATTTCTTGCGGTAATAAAAGCACAAAAGTAAGCCAAAAAAAGGAATCGTCTAAGCAAAATATTAATCCAATAAAATAAAAAAAAAAATATTAGTAACCAAGTACTAAACTTGAAAAATTATTTTCGTGTATATTGTGATATTTATTTTCATTAATATGCTAAATTCATTGGCGAAACTCTTTTGTAAATGGGAATATTAACAATTAGGATGCTTCCTTAGCCATTTTCATATTCACTAGTATTACTATTCAGAGTGATTAGCTACCAGACCGACAAATTTGCAAGGTGTGTAGGAGGTACAGAGATGACTCGGAATCACATAGGAATACAGGGTCGCAAATGGAGTAATTGCGAGCTATGGTGCAAAGAAGCAGAGAAAGAAGAGAAACAGCAACATATTAATGGGGCAGAAAACATTTTATTGAAAGGTGTTTACGACTAGAAGTCTTTAGCCAGGCCCGACAGCGGCATTACATAGAATTCCTTACATTCTGGAAGATTCCTCCCGGCAGTCTTGCCATAGATAACACTGAATGGAAGGTTGCGTAAACAGCGATCCTGCTAGAAGTCGTCATTTGCGATCCATTTCGCAAGGTAGTTGGATGAACGCATATTCAAACAATGAACTGATCGACATGCTGATCATATATGGAACTGCAGATAGTAACGGGTACGCTGCTCGGCGGTTTTACCAGGAATGTTACCCTAAAAGGCGTGCTCTACATCACACGACCTTCGCAAGTGTGAACAGAAGGTTACGTGAGTCTGGTTCTTTAACGAGAGCTACAATGAATCGTCAGCGAACGAAGAGGACACCTGGCAATGAGGAGGCAATCTTATGTCTGGCAAAAGACTAGTCAACAAGTGAATTTATCTCAATTCATTGTCTGGAGGATGCTTGCAGCAATACAAATGAGCGCATATCATCTTCATCGAATCCAATTATTAGAGCCTGAGGACTATCCCCTTCGGAGGACGTTTGCTGCATGGTTCCTGCAACAGAATTCTACAGACAGAGCATTTGTTGCGTCCGTACTGTTCACGGATGAAATATACTTCACATGTGAAGAAGCCTTCAATGAGCATAACACCCATGTGTATGCTTTGGAGAACCCTCATCATACGCAACAATGTGCAGCTCAAGAGCGTCTCTCGGTCAATGTTTGGGCATTGCCTCTCAAATATATAAAGCCATCAGCCTGGTCTGTGACGTCAGGAGTACTAGGCCGTAGAATACGAAACGGCGGAACTTCCGATAGCTACAATATCTCTGTGCATATGAGTATTAATTTGCTTAAAATAAAGAACTCTCAAAATAATACATAAACTATATTTCAACAATAAAAAAGTTATGTTACTATCGGACTATCTTTGAAAACTGTTTTAATTGATTAGACATATTATTTAAAATTAAAACATACTATTTCTTTAATGATTACGAATACCTTTACGATGATACCTGAAAATTAATATTATGGGAAAGTAAGTGTTCCGAAATATATTTATCACCTCAATAAAAACTATTTTTCTAATTATTTCAAATAGTTTAATTATGAAATATTTTTAAATGAAATTATAATTCTTATTGCTTTTACACTAGATCCTTAGTAGGAAACACAGTTACTACTATCACACTTTTAATGATACTGATCACATTCTTTAACAGGAATCAGACAAAGCTTCTATAGAAAATTAAACAGGTTTCACATTTTTATTTTCTCTTTATAAAAATATAAATAGAGAGAAAAACTTTAAGAAAGAGAAATATTGTTTTTAAACTTGCATAGCTTTTCAAAAGCAATGAAAGTCATTAAAACTCTAGAATAAATACTAATTTAAGGTCAAATAAATATTATTAACTTTAAAATTAAAATGAGTAACTTCTAACAAAATTATCATAATTATACTCACATTACAATACAGGAGCAATAAAACTCATTAAAGATGCGGGAATTTTGCTACAGAATTGAGGTGTATTATTGTATTCTTCAGTAACCTGAGGTAGTGTTACGGATTTGGTATTTAAACAGCTTATGTTAGCCGAATTGTAAATTAAATGAATTTATTTCCCGCGCAGTGCAGCGCGTGACGAATATCAAAAGAAAGCTAAGCCGGAAAATTGAAAATACAAGAGCGCGGGCATGTAACATTTAATAAATATCTCTTTTTGATTTCGAGAAAGTACTAGAAAATTCTCGCGCTCGAATTTAAAATCTTTTAAATAGGAGGAAAACCTCTCAATTCGATGAGTTAGTTAGTTTGTTGCTGTTTTAAGAGTTTGTTTAGAAAACTGCTTTTGTTGATTGTAGCGAATTCGCGGATTAGCTTTCTTTAGCTGTTTTGAATTAAGTTCTTTTGAATGTTTGAGTAGTTAAAAGATAACTACTGTGAGATATTGTAATTCTGCACGATAATTTGAGGAAATTTAAGCATATTTGTTGTAATAATAATAAATTTTGTTCATTTTTCATCGGACTTGTGCATTCATTTCGTAACGAACCTGTACGCACGCAACAATTTTTGGTGTCAGAAGAGGGATTTGAATGGCAATAACAAGAGCGATGGAAGAGCAGTTGAGGCAGTTGATACCAGCCTTTGCCTCGTTTAAGGAGGAAATGAAAGCGGGACAAGAAGAAATGAAAGATGAGATGAAATCTGTTCACGAGAAGTTGGAAGCTGGTCAAGTAACTTATAAAGTAGACATAAAAGCTGTACAAGAAAAGATTTGAAGCAGGTCAAGACGAAATGAAAAGAGAAATAACCTGCGTAATAGAAAGTAAATTTGAGGCTATGGAAGACAGAATAGGAGCTGTCGAAAATAAAGTCGGGCAAATTGAAGAAAAGGTTTCTTCTGTCAAAGTTGAAATAGAAGATAGAGTGTCGTCTGTGGAGCAACGAGTCGAAGGAAGAATTTCGGCCTTTCAACAACAAATTGAAGAAAGAGTTTCTGCCGTCCAAGGACATATTGAACAACAAATCGAAGGCAGAATTTCTGCTGTCGTCTTCAAAGAAGTTGACACTTTAAAAAAATACGTAGCGACGGCAGGGAGAGCACTTCGGATGGTTTAAAATTTCTACCCATGCCTGTTCATCCCTCTCTGAAGCCATCGACATATGATGGGAAGACCTCCTGGCAGGTGTATAAGACACAATTTTCTATCGTGGCGGATGCGAATGGATGGGATTGCCAAGCTAAGGCCTGTCATCTCGCCGCTTCTTTAAGAGCCGACGCAGCGGATATCCTTCAGACTCTTCCCGAAAACAAAAGGTTAAATTTCGAAGCTCTGTCCGGCGCCTTCGAGCTGCGCTTTGGGGAAAAGTGTTTAAAAGACTATAGCAGGCTCCAATTAAAATCTCGTCAACAGAAGCCTACCGAAACACTTCAGGAGTTGAAAAGCTGTCCCATCTTGCCTTTTGCAGAAACAAGGGAAATCCTGTCCTTGCAATACTTTATCGACGGCATCCGGGATACTGAAATACAGAAAGCTCTACGAATGGCGGATGTAAAAGATTTAAAAAGCGCTCTAGTGTACGGCATGAAATTCGAGGCAGCCCAACAAGCAACTCGTTAAAAAACTCGTTAAGACCGCCACCCAATCAGAGCTGCTCATGTCCAGGAGCCAAGGGATCAAGTCACTGTTCGTCTAGACGATATAACCAGGGACAGAGAAAAGTGGACAGAGCACCAGAACTTCGTCAGTGACTTTTACAGGTGTTGCTCCGCCGCACTACTGTACCTCGCTGGGCTTTTGTTGGCCCGCATCGGATGCTAGCCTACCAAGACATTTACATAGTAATTTTACATTAATACTAGACTTACGTATTGAATATACAATTACAAAGACACAGTATACAATTATTACAAAGAAATTGACCTATTAACAAAAGTTGGATTACGGCAGATTAATATAACATAATTACTTCGAACATACATGATACAAACTTTCATTGTACATTGTACTTCATACAAAGAATATATTTACATTAGTATATCTAGTTACATCGAATTACAATAAACATCTTTTTAAGGAACTAATTGGGGAATAATTTTTTTTTGTGCATCTCATTATATTTAGTTGAATTCCTAAGGCGAATTATCTTATTAATACATTTCCTTTCATTTTTTAACTTGTTACACACAACTGCATCAGTACTGAAGTCTTACATTATTATTTTTGTAAATTATGTATCATAAACACAGAAAATATACATTAGAAAATCACATAATACTTACATTTACACTAATATATCTAAAAGAGTCGTATATTATTTTTAATAATGATTTGATTATTACCTCCTCATCTCCTAATACAGTCCAAATTCTTAATGTAATTATTTTGTAAAAACTATTCATACCATATTTAGCCTTTTTTCAGACATTTGCAATATTTCTGAAATCTTGCATTATTTTTGCAAGTTATATAATAAGAGGTATTCACACAGATATGATAACATCTTGACATATGTCTTCTCTTTTATATGAGAAAAGTTTCCTCATAATCAAGGAAACCTTTTGTCGTAATTGAGGAAGCATGCATTTAATGTACTCAGGCGTAATTTCTGACCAATATAACCAGACAACTCAATATAAATGAAAAGAAACCGACCTTAAAATGTTGGAACTGTGGAGCTGAAGGACACATACGGCGGAACTGCAGAATAACCCGGGGCACGGATGTTAAGACCGCTCTTAGCAAGCAGCAGGGAAACTAATTAGTGGCCATCTCGTGGGGCCGAGGTTGCCAGATAATGTAAAGCGCCAGTTTAAAGCGCTTCAAATTTCTGCAGTCAGAGGCGGCAGTAATGGACTTTTCGTAATAGGACATATTAATGGAAATCCCTGCAATATGACGATAGATACAGGAGCAACCGTTACCATCATCCGAAAAGATGTGGCTCAACAACTGGGAAGCAAACTTATCTGGCGCCGCCCTGCGTTACCCTCCAAACTGTGTGCGGTGAGAAGATCGACATCGAAGGAAAAGTAAACGTTAACATCACGTTTGGAAGTGCCGCTTACCATCACGCGGCATATGTAGCAGAGATCACTGATCCTTGCATACTCGGATTGGACTTTCTAAGGAAATACAATTTTTCCTTAGACTTTAAAAATAACAAATTGCATTCTACATCTGAGGACATAGCCCTATTCGAAACTAATGATGGAGTGAAATCTATCCACAAAATTATAGCTCAAGACGATATCACAATACCCGCAAGAACCGAGTTTTTACTTCCTGGATCCATAGTCAAAAATAGAAATTTCCGCTACGGCATCATAGAATATCCCATTAACTGTAATAGCCCGAAAGGAGTACTAGTAGCCTCAACACTCGTCGACCTATCCAGAACGGTTATCCCGGTGAGAGTCGCCAATGTAACTGAGAAAGGGAGAATTATTAAGAAAGGTGAAATGGTTGCAGCATGTACTCCAGTAACCACCGTTGAAAGAAAGAGTAACATACAAGGATCCGTGTCCTCATAGAGCATTACATCGAAGTTATTGAAGAATGCACAATTAAACGATAAAGAGAGGAATGCTGCCGATCGCGTCATTAAAGATCTTCAAGTTGTTTTCTCCCGTTCGTCTTCTGACGTGGGTCGAACTAGTTTGACACAACATAGAATAGATATCGGCGATCATCCCCCGATCAAGCAACATCCAAGACGTCTACCGTTTGCTAAACAGGAAGAGGTGCGAACACTGTTAAAACATATGGAAGAAGGCGATGTCGTCGAGACTTCAGCAAGTCCATGGGCATCTCCCATCGTCTTAGTCAGAAAGAAAGACGGCTCAACAAGATTTTGCGTCGACTATCGCCGGTTGTATGAGATTACGAAGAAATGCAGTTACCCTCTTCCTAGAATTGACGACATTCTAGACACTCTTTCTGGAAGCAAGTGGTTCTCAACACTTGATTTAAAGAGTGGGTATTGGCAGATAGAAATACATCCTGATGACCGAGAAAAGACGGCATTTACTACGGGACAAGGCCTTTGGCAATTCAAGGTGATGCCGTTTGGACTGTGTAATGTGCCGGTAACATTCGAACGTCTTATGGAGACTGTTTTGAAAGGCCTTTCTTACGAAGCCTGCCTGATATACCGCGACGACATCATCATCGTCGGAAAGAGTGTTGAAGAACATTTTTGAGAATCTTAGGAAGGTGCTTCAGAAACTGAAAGAAGCCAATCTGAAGCTGAGTCCCGGTAAATGCAAATTGTTCTGAAAGGAAGTGACTTACTTGGGACATGTCATCTCTACATAAGGTGTGTGCACGGATCCTGAAAAGGTGTCAGCCGTTAAATCCTGGAAACGTCCCGAAAATGTCCATCAGCTAAGAAGCTTCCTAGGGCTTTGTACCTACTATAGGAGATTCGCGAAGGACTTTTCTTCCATCGCAAGACACCTTCACAAGATGACAGAGAGCAAGCAAAGGTTCTTGTGGACAAAAGAATACAAGGATGCATTTAACAACTTAAAGAAAGCTTTAACATCTGCTCCAATCTTGATGTATCCTCAGCTCGACAGACCATTTATTCTCGACACGGACGAGAGCAATGAAAGTGTCTGTGCTGTTTTGTCCCAAGAAATAGACGGCCAAGAACGTGTAGTCGCTTACTGGAGCAAGTGCCTGTCTAAACCGGAAAGGAATTACTGTGTCACCAGGAAAGAGTTGCTCGCCATAGTCAAAGCCGTAGAGCATTTCCATCATTATCTATACGGCAGAAAGTTCCTGCTCCGCACCGATCATGCATCATTGACCTGGCTTTCAAATTTCAAGAATCCTGAGGGTCAAATAGCCAGGTGGATACAGAGACTCCAGGAATATGACATCACTATCCGTCGCCAAGAAAGCTGCCGCTTTTGTTCCAGGGTCGAAGCGAAATACGAGCTGCTGAGTCCGGTTGCACGACAATTACGACATCAACAGCGGCTGATCCAGACCCGTGGAGTGATGATGAAGTCAGGAAAGAGCAGCTGGAAGACCACGACATTAAACCCATAATTGATTTAATGGAGTCATCAAACAGAAAACCTACCTGGCAGGACATTTCTATCTGTAGTCCTACAACCAAACAATATTGGGCACTCTGGGATTCACTTCACATTCGAAACGGCGTCTTATACTGGAAATTCGAATCGGATGATGGGAAGACCGTTCCGATGGCAACTGATACTTCCAAGATCCCCGATTCCGGAGTTACTTAAAGAACTACATAACAGCCCTGCAGGAGGTCACTTTGGAATAATGATGACCTTGCAAAGAGTTCGTGAGCGCTTTTATTGGAATAATGCAAAGGATGACGTGCAAAAGTGATGCCGATCTTGCGATGCCTGTTCAGGTCGGAAAGGACCGAAGGCGCAGCCGAGGCAAGCTGCAACGTTACAACATAGGGGCGCCTTTTGAACGTATCGTCTTTGACATCTTGGGACCTCTGCCACAAACTGCTAATGGCAACAAAAACATACTCGTTGTGATTGACTACTTCACCAAGTGGCCTGAAGCGTACCCTATTCCTGATTACGAGGCTGTCACAATAGCTGAGGTGATGGTACAGCACTGGATTTCCAGGTTCGGAGTGACTCTTCAGTTACATTACGATCAGGGAAGGAATTTTACGTCGGCAGTAATTAAAGAACTCTGCAAACTACTCGACATTGACAAAACCCAAACGACGCCGTTACATCCCCAGTCAGACGGCATGGTAGAGAGGTTTAATCGAACTATCCTTAATAACCTCTCATTAGTGGTTTCCAGAAACCAACAGGGCTGGGACAAGATATTATCGCTGTTTTTACTGGCTTACCGCAGTGCTGTTCACGGACTACCGGCTATTCCCCATCACAGATGCTCTTCGGTCGTGACCTTCGTCTTCCTTGTGATCTCTTGTTTGGTCGCCCTCCGGATTCTCTTTCATTCCCTGAGGAATATATTCAAGATCTCCAGGCCCGGTTTGAAGTGATGCACAACTTTGCCCGAGAGCGAGTCAACTTGGCGACGGAGAAGATGAAGACTCGCTACGACACAAGAGCTACTGAACATCAATTCCACGAAGGAGACAAGATGTGGTTGTGGAATCCGACTCGACGGAAAAGACTTTGTCCGAAATTACTGTCACCTTGGGATGGTCCGTACGCTGTCCTAAACAGGCTGAATGACGTCGTGGTTCGGATCCGTAAGTCTTCGAACTCTAAGCCTAAAGTCGTTCATTACGACAGGTTAGCTCATTACAATGGCCATAGTACGTAATGTAAATAATTGTAAATAGTGTAAGACCATGGTCCTTTTTGTTTCTAAATATATATTTAGTATTTTATTTGTATTTGATAGCATTTGATTTGTTTTATTTATTGCATTTATTGTTAATGTTTTTTATTATTTTACTGTAATGCCTATCATTGTATTTATGGCTTAGTTGTAAGTTTGGCTTACTGTCCAGGGATTGTACTGCCCGGGACGTGCAGTCCTTGGGAAGGGAGCAGTGTTACGGATTTGGTATTTAAATAGCTTATGTTAGTCGAATTGTAAATTAAATGGTTTTATTTCCCGCGCAGTGCAGTGCGTGACAAATATTAAAAGAAAGCTAAGCCGGAAAATTAAAAATACAATAGCGCGTGCATGCAACAAACTGTTTTAATTGATTAGACACATTATTTAAAATTAAAACATACTATTTCTTTAATGATTACGAATACCTTTACGATGATACCTGAAAATTAATATTATGGGAAAGTAAGTGTTCCGAAATATATTTATCACCTCAATAAAAACTATTTTTCTAATTATTTCAAATAGTTTAATTATGAAATATTTTTAAATGAAATTATAATTCTTATTGCTTTTACACTAGATCCTTAGTAGGAAACACAGTTACTACTATCACACTTTTAATGATACTGATCACATTCTTTAACAGGAATCAGACAAAGCTTCTATAGAAAATTAAACAGGTTTCACATTTTTATTTTCTCTTTATAAAAATATAAATAGAGAGAAAAACTTTAAGAAAGAGAAATATTGTTTTTAAACTTGCATAGCTTTTCAAAAGCAATGAAAGTCATTAAAACTCTAGAATAAATACTAATTTAAGGTCAAATAAATATTATTAACTTTAAAATTAAAATGAGTAACTTCTAACAAAATTATCATAATTATACTCACATTACAATACAGGAGCAATAAAACTCATTAAAGATGCGGGAATTTTGCTACAGAATTGAGGTGTATTATTGTATTCTTCAGTAACCTGAGGTAGTGTTACGGATTTGGTATTTAAACAGCTTATGTTAGCCGAATTGTAAATTAAATGAATTTATTTCCCGCGCAGTGCAGCGCGTGACGAATATCAAAAGAAAGCTAAGCCGGAAAATTGAAAATACAAGAGCGCGGGCATGTAACATTTAATAAATATCTCTTTTTGATTTCGAGAAAGTACTAGAAAATTCTCGCGCTCGAATTTAAAATCTTTTAAATAGGAGGAAAACCTCTCAATTCGATGAGTTAGTTAGTTTGTTGCTGTTTTAAGAGTTTGTTTAGAAAACTGCTTTTGTTGATTGTAGCGAATTCGCGGATTAGCTTTCTTTAGCTGTTTTGAATTAAGTTCTTTTGAATGTTTGAGTAGTTAAAAGATAACTACTGTGAGATATTGTAATTCTGCACGATAATTTGAGGAAATTTAAGCATATTTATTGTGATAATAATAAATTTTGTTCATTTTTCATCGGACTTGTGCATTCATTTCGTAACGAACCCATACGCACGCAACAGTGGCAATTTTGTCCATGTAATATTACTATGATAAGAATTTAATTAACACTTTAGTCTAGTTATAATTAATTCGTTCAACTTTACCATTAGTTTGAGGCCAGTTAGTAGTAGTTAATGTTGGTTTGTGCATTAGCACTGAAGGCGTAATGAGTAAGTTTCCTCAGGCGAAGTTTTCATTAAAGAATCATAAGTCAAAAAATTAACTACGAAATCTTTATTTAATAAAATAGGAGAATTTTGCTTAACTTAAGCATAACAAAAAGTAATAATTTTCACAGACATTAAAACACTGAATTATAGAAAAAGAGATAACTTACATACAAATATACTTCATACATCTTCAAGCATACCTATTTAGGCAATAAGAAAAAACAGGAACATACTTTGACACCGTACCTGAAAAAGAGAAAGTACTAACTGAATTAGACTTTTGGCCGTGATATAAGTAGCTAGGGTGAAAATCGAATACACTGCACATAGCTAAGGTGAAAGTCAAATATACTGCATTGCACACGAACTTTACTTTCTCTCGCCAATATTTATCTTGGCGCACGTTCGTTTCGTATGCGTTTCGAGTTTCATTATGCAAAATACCTAAATTTATGCTAACATTGCCCCTGTTTTGCTAATGAAACTCATACCAATTGCAATTAATTCCTGCAAAACTGAAATTTAGCTTTAGGAATTGGTTTAGTCATAATATCAGCAACCATTTGCTTCTGTTGAAAGATGAGTAAGTTTTACTATTCCTTTATTATTCAAGTCGCGTATATGATGAACTTTTGTATCAATATGTTTTGTACGCGAACTGAATTTTTCAGATTCTACAAGTCTTATAGTAGACTGATTATCTTCATATACCTTTATCGGTAGAGTTTGGGATAGATTGAAATCTTCTGTTAATTTTAATAGCCATAATAGTTCTTGCGTAGCTTGCGATAGTGCAACATATTCAGCTTCTGCTGAGGATAAAAAAACACAAGTTTGTTTTCTTGAAAACCAGGCAATACAGTTTTTTCCTAATAAAATAACACTTCCTGATGTAGATTTTCTACCTTCAATATCTTGTCTCCAATCAGCATCTGAATAAACTGTAATATTAGGTTCTTCACTCGACAAAATTTGTAAGGATAGATTCTTTGTCGTGTTTAAGTATCTAATAATTCTTTTAACAGCATTCCAGTCCTTTTGACGTGGATTATTACACCTTCTGCTGAGTATGTGAGTTGAAGCTGCGATATCTAGTCTTGTGATAGACGATATATACAAAAGACTTCCAATAGCTTGGCGAAATTTATCATTTGAAGTTAGGAGATTTTCTTCCTTGTTTAGGTTATAATAGTTTGTTTCAATTGGTGTGCTAGCGGGTTTCGCTTCTTCAAGTTGAAATTGCTTCACAAGTTGATTTATTTTATTTTTCTGTGATATGAGATAACTTCCATCTTCCTTGCGATTTATTTTCATGCTTAAGAAATATTTAGCTTCACCAAGATGCGTTATTTGGTAACGTTTCTTTAAATCATTAATTGTTTGAAGAATTAGTCCTTTTTCTGTAGAACTTATTATGATGTCATCAACATACACTATTAAATTAATTCTTTTATCACGAACCACTTTTGTGAAAAGACACGGATCTGCTTTGCTTTGACTGAACCCAAGATTTTTCAATCTATTTTCAATTTCTGCATTCCAGCACCTATCTGCTTGTTTGAGACCATAAAACTACTTCTGTAATTTACAAACTTTAAGTCTTTCTTCCGGAACCTTGCCATACAAAAAAGCTGTTTTAACATCTAGTTGATGTGGCATTATTATACGCTGCCCATGCTAAGAAAACTCTTATCGTAGTGTGTTTCACTACTGGTGAAAAGGTTTCATCATAATCACTGCCGTATTTTGAGTAAATCCTTTGGCTACTAAGCGTGCTTTGTATTTTATATTTTTACCAGTTGCATCATATTTTGTCTTAAACACCCATTTTCTGCCAACTGCATGTTTTACTGGTGGTAATTCTGTAAGTGTATAGGTTTCATTTTCTTTTAGAGAATGTATTTCTTCTTGCATAGCCTTGATCCAAGCTTCTTGTTCACGTTTTGGTAAATTTAGACTTTTTTCAAAGCTTTCTGAATCTTTATTTTTAGGTAAGATTGATTCTTCGTCTTCTGCTTTATAAGAGAATCTTTCCGGTGGGACCCCTTTGGTTGATCTGCTAGGAACCCTTCTTTCTACATTTCTTCACATTTAATTAACTCTTCAGAACTTTCTGAATCTTCTGTAAAATCATCGCCAAGAGATGTTTCTTCATTATTTTCTTCATCTTCTTGCGAGTTATTGAAGTGAATTAATTCTAAATCTTCAGCATTATTTTCTGAATGTTTGTCAGATATAGGCGCGTTTTCTGAAAATTTAACAGTTCTACTTACTATTATTTCCCTTTCAACTACATAAATCTTGTATCCCTTACTTCGTAAATCGTATCCTGCGAATATTCCTTCTTCAGCTTTGTTGTCGAATTTACGCCGTTTTTGTTTGTTCACATAATAAAATGCTTTACAGCCAAATACTCGTAAGTGACTTAAGTTTGGTTTTCTACCATTCCACAATTCTTATGGTGTTCTATCTGTGGCTTTAGTTGGTAACCTATTTTGAAGATATGCGGCAGCAGCTGCTGCTTCAGCCCAGAATCCTTTCGGTAATTTAGAGTTTATTAGCATAGCTTTTGTCATTTCTATTAAAGAGCGATTTTTCCTTTCTGCGACGCCGTTCTGTGCCGGACAATAAGGAACCGAAGTTTAATGAAAAATACCAAGTCTCCTTAAATAATTTTCAGTAGTTTCGTTACCGTATTCTGTACCGTTGTCGGATCTGAGAACCTTTATTTTCTTTCTAAATTTATTTGTTGTCTATGCAACATACTGTTTAACTTTGTCGAATACTTCATCTTTTGAAGTAAATTTATTTTATTAAGTATAACGCGAAGAGTCATCAATGAAAGTTACGAAATATCTTTTCCCTCCTAAGCTGTTGACTTCAATTGGCCCACACACATCTGTGTGCACTAAATCCAGTGGATTTTTAAATCTAAAACCACTTTTGGGATAAGATTTTTCACTTAGTTTCGCTTTTACACAAGTAGAACATTCCACACTATGAGTGCTTTTGCCAAGTTTAAGGCCGTCTGCCAAATCATTTTTCTCAAGTGTTTTTATGGCATCTATATTTCTGTGGCCTAATCTTTGATGTCATTTTAGTATACAGTTCGAATTAGAACATGAAACATCATTAGCTAAGTATGCTTTCTCGTCAATTGAGTTTACGGTCAATTTATATAAACCTTGCTGAGCGTTGCCGTCGGCTACGAGTATATTGTTACGCTTTATGTAACACTTATTACTATCAAATGTAACAATGCAACCTTTATTCGTAACAGATTGAACAGAAAGTAAATTACTATCTAAACCTGGTACATACAATACATTTTCTAATTTTATTTGTATAACCTGACCCTTTAAGTTTTGAACTTTAAAATAGCCTTCACCAGTACCATAAGAATTTAATTTAGCACCATTGGCTGCAGTTACTATTTGTTTATTAGAGTCATTTAACTGAGAGAAAAAATTCTTATCACTCGTCATATGATCTGAGGCTCCTGAGTCGATAACCCATTCTTGCGTTTGCGTGTTTTCATGTTTATTTTCCACTTTTAGAACTTGATTAAACTGAATCTGCAAATTTTCAGTTTCAATACTTTTAAGATTCTTATTTTCTTTAAGTTTTGTTATGTTTTCTACACTTTGCGTATTTGCTATTTGGCATGCATTACTTTTATAATTTTGAGAATAATTTCTTACGTTACTGTTATTTACATCTGTTTTCGGGGAAGTTCTAGCGTTGCGTTTTAAATGAAAACAGTCATTTATCGTATGGTTATTTCTCTTAAAATAAGTACAATCTCGTGTAACATACTTTGATTTATTTTCGCTTTTACCTTTTAAAGCAACTGAATAGTATTTTTGAACTTTCTTAGTTTCCACACGTCTACAATACTCATCTATTAGTTTGTTTTCAACATATTCTAGCGACAATTCAGCTTCCGATTTACTTTCTATTGCAGTTATTAAGGAGTTGTATGTATATGGTAAAGAACATAGTAATATTGCTATTAAGTTATTTTCTTTAATTTCTTCACCTATACTACGCAGCTTTTCAGCCAACTCTAGTACTCCTTTGATATGTTCCTGCATTTTAGAACTTTTATTATACCTAATGGAATATAGTTTTCTAAGAAGAAAAAACTTGTTTGTTAAATTTACACGTTCATGGACACATTTTAACTTCTGCCAAACTTCTTTTGCAGATTTACTATGCAAAACATGGATAATTTGCGAATCCGAAATGTTTAGGCATATTAAAGCTTTAGCTTTACGATCATTCTTTAACCAAATATCAGTAACAGTTCCCGGTTTTTCTTCGAATACAACATCATCTAAACCTTCTTTTATTAGAAGTTGTTCTATTTTAAATTTCCACACTGAGTATTTCATCTGTTAACTTTTCTATACAAATTGATGCTTTTAGAATAGACATTATTATTTGTTACAATTATTCTTATAAACCTTGTAACTAGTATTTTTCAACAAATAGTTTTAACACTTTATGCCCCTAGAATCTTACAACATTACAAAATTTCAATTTTAGAATTTCGTGTTTTTTTTTTTTTTTGTTTGTTTTCCACAAGGCAATTACCCTCAGTTTCATAATCTTTTGTTGGTTTGTTCATTAGCACTGAAGGCGTAATGAGTAAGTTTCCTCGGGCGCAGTTTTCATTAAAGAATCATAAGTCAAAAAATTAACTACAAAATCTTTGTTTAATAAAATAGGAGAATTTTGCTTAACTTCAGCATAACAAAAAGTAATAATTTTCACAGACATTAAAACACTGAATTATCGAAAAAGAGATAACTTACATACAAATATGAGTCATACATCTTCAAGCATATCTATTTAGGCAATAAGAAAAAACAGGAACATACTTTGACACCGTACCTGAAAAAGAGAAAGTACTAACTGAATTAGACCTTTGACCGTGATATAAGTAGCTAGGGTGAAAATCGAATACACTGCACGTAGCTAAGGTGAATGTCAAATATACTGCATTGCACACGAACTTTACTTTCTCTCGCCAATATTTATTTTGGCACAGATTCGTTTCGTATGCCTTTCGAGTTTCATTATGCAAAATACCTAAATTTATGCTAACAGTCAATAATTGTTTTACATTATGATTTGCTTAAAAAGTGCTTAACTTTTTAAGAAGCAACATTTCTATCACTTAAAATTTTCTTTGGTAGTTGAATTTGAAAAATGTATCTTAAACAATTCATGTAACTATCTGCAGTTTCACTTTTAAAAGCAAAGGTCCATATATAACGAGTAGCATGATCAATAATTAAGTGAATGTACATTTTTGTAGAATTATAACAGTTTAAACCACCAACAGTGTCAATAGATAATAATTCAAAAGGTTCACTAACAGATAGTACGGTTTGCATTAAACAAAATCATACCATCTGAACTAAACCTACAACCATGAACTAGCAAGTCTGCTCTAGGAACAGGATTAAAAAATTTAAAACATTGATCCACAGAAAATCCCAGCTGTTTTTTTTTTTTTTTTTTTTTTCTTGAAATAAATTATCAAGCATTTTCCTAAGATAAGAGATAACAGATCATCAAAACAGTCATTAAAATAACTCTGATTTTTTTTCTGTGATGTCATTAACATTTGATGATTTGAGCTCAATTCTTGTTTACTATTCTTATTAAACTGACATACTTCGCAATGTTTACAGTAAATTCTAACATCTTGGACAATTCCTGACCAATAATATTAACAAGATAATAAATTTAGCATTGAGGACACACCAATATGACCAAAATTAATGTGAGCTTTTTCAAGTAATTTAGTACGAAGAGAGATTGCTATTACCATGTGCTAAGTGGCGAAGTGATAAGCACTGAAATGGAGGAGACATGTGCAATTCAAATTCCACAAAACATCTGATAATATTTCAGTGATAGCGGGGCCAACCACATGTCTCATAGCCGAGGGAATAGCTATAGAAGTACGCAGAACTATCAAATGAGACGTTCACCACGCTTAGTATTAATCCCCCCATGATCCAGACGCAACGTTTTTGACAACTATTAGGTACTACACTAAATTACATAGTGACTGATCATAGTGCTGTCTCAGCACAAAGTTATGCACACACGTGTAGTTAACCACTCTTTCCAGTATAGGCCTATTATCCATCTTTAAGTAGCATATATTGCTTATGGAAAAAGATTGTACGTACTTTACATGGAGTAATTGACTTAAACTTTAAAGCTAGGGATAAAGTTATATTACATATTACAATCTGCTGCTCTACAGTTAAACTACTCGTATAAGTCTACTGTTATACTGTTAAACTGTAAGTATAGTGTAATGCTCTACACTGAAACTGTAAGTATAATGTACTGCTCTGCCACTAAACTGTAATGCAATGCTATTGTTCTACAATTAAACTATTAGTGTACTGATTTACAGTTGAACTCTGAGCATAGTAAACCTTTTCAACATTTCTAACAAGCAATTATATACACTGCAATTTATTTACGTAGTCACTAATTTTTTCAATGTTATTTTTCTAGCTTAGTAAATATTCCGCTGCAGTTCTGGTAGTTGAAGTAAATGTTTTAAGCATTCTATCTCTCTAATAGCATAAGTAATCTTAATATATAGGACCAGTATTTTGCAAAGAACAAATCAAAAATAGCGCATTGCAAGAAAAAGTAGTGTAGTTATAATTCATTTAAAGGGGTAATTTAATAATTTATTCTGATCTAAATGCGTTTTGAATGTCCGAATAAATCACCTGATCCTATATTGAATTCATTCTTAAAACGTATAAACCCAAGAGTTAATTATATGTCCACATGCATCACCTAAGCATTCATAGTCAGTTTCCAATGCCACTCAACGCAATTAATTCTCATAAGGCACCATTGTGCTTTTTTGTTCCTTCGATACTCTGGAATTCCATTAATAAGAGCTCATAAAATTCGGTGCGGCATGTCTCATAAAAGATCTCCAACAAAAGAACATTTGAGAAATAAGAAGCAATCATTAAAATCCTTTGTTATTGAGGGCGCAGCGAGATCTCATCCCCTTTCGATTCATCGGGTGAGAAGATTTGCGCAGCACGAGGCCAGTCTTGAAAGGTCAACCGTTTCCTTGCGCAGAATCAAGTAGTGACTGGGATGGGCAAAAATTATTTCCGGTTTTTTTTTTTTTTTTTTTTTCCCTTTCTTTTCTAAAAAGGAAAGTCCGCAGAGTTGCTGAAACCTTGCATAAAAAGTCAGAAATATTGTCCTCTGTTAGTATAATGTTGTCTGTAATACGCTTTGAAATAATGAAGTTTAAAATTTATTATGAATTACTAAATATGAAAACGCATAGTCTGCTTTATAAGCATTTAAAATTTTGTATAATTTTTACGGAGAAAGTGAGTTAATGATTAAAGACAAATATATTGCATTAAAAAATATTTTTCATAGAGCCGTTACTGGTCTTATGCAGCGGATAACCATTTAATAAATAAATATAACAGAAATCGAAATATCTAGAACTTCAATCACTCGAATTTTCTCTCGGTCTCTCTGCCCAATTAAATAAATGCGGTGGAATTTAATTGATCCCAAATTTCAGATATCTAGAATTTTAATTACCCAATATCAATTTTTATTCGTATGTTTTTCGATTTAAAACAAATTTTATAATCACTATGCTTATATCAACGCTTATTGTTATAGAAGTTGCCAACAGAGTTTTGCAAAACTATTCAATTAATTTACTTGAATGTGTAAAACAAGTTTATTGAACTGTAATGCATAGGAAATATGTATGATTCAAACATTAAGGGAAGGTAAAAAAGCTAATTACGTGCTGCATGTAAGCTTCCTTTTTCTGCTCGTTCCATCAGTCATTGATTAAATGTTTAAAAAAAAAGTAACTTAAAAGCGTGTTGTGATATTATATCCACAGTACATGCAGTCCATTTGCAGATAAGGAAGGGAGGAATTTTTGTCTTATATTATGGAGCGCAAATGCATTCCGTTTCCTTCTAGCGTAAACAAATAAAACAATTATTTTACTGTTTAACGCCCTCAAACATTATGTTCATTATAAAAATGTTTTACATTTTTAATCGAATAACTTCGTTGAAGTAAAATGAAATAAACGAAAGTTATCTCATTAACACAAAAATAAGGTTTCTTTTATTTGAGTTAAAATAAATATGTATGTTGGCCCCCAAAATGATAACCCAAGCATCACAACATCCCGGAATGATTATCCGAATGGCCTGTGGTCTTGATAATTTCGAATATTTGAAATTTTGTTAGTAATCATCCCTATGTCATGAAATTTGTTTCGTCCTCTTGAAAGAATTTCTAAAGTTCAGTGCAGCGATATTAAATCTAGCATTTCAAAGGTTTATAGTTTACATCAGTGTTTCTCAACACTATTCGATCCGCAAACGCTATTCACCGGTCCTTTCAAATTCTGAAGTATTATAACAATATACCTACCGTCGTGTACAGAAGAAACCCATTAAAATCTGGCAACTGTGTATATTATCATGCATACTGCTCAAGCGCTGTCTGTTTAATTTACGTTTATTAGTATTAGGGGACCTATCGTGATAATCCAAACGTGTATTTGAGCGTGTAAACGCTTATACTTTGAAGTCCGTTGAATAATTGCAACTGTATTATCAGTGAAATAAAGGGAACGAACTTCTTAATAAATTTAATTATTTAAAATTTTTAATTTAAATAATTTTGTTAACAAGATAAATAATTTGAAAGGTTTCAGATTTTAAATTACGTCCACAGCGGCGTTTTTTTAACGTTTTGTGTGTTACCTTTATTTATTAAATATCATATTTTTTTGCACTTAAACCATAAAATTCAGTTTGTAGAGACATTAGGTATATTTTTGGAAGCAGGAAAGGTGAAAAATAGCACCCGCCGTCGCCGGGAATCGAATCACGGACCTCTGGAATACCAGCCCAGCGTGCAGAACCACTACACCACGAAGGCACGCTAGGAAAGTGGGAGAAATACCTTTTAGTTCAGCAGCAATGTCGCAAAATAATTTTAAAATGAGCATATCTTTAGAATTTCCGATACACAGTTCCGCGCGCTGGAGATAAAAAGGGTTGTTTTCCTCGTAGAGTGTTGTATTGCTCGCTTTTAAATCGTTGAGCTTGTTAATCAAAAATTCGTTAAAGTTTTAAATTTAAAAATATGAAATCGATAATAAAGCAAATTCCAACTTTCAGATTTGGGCTTTCCAGATGCTCATATTCGCAATAGGATTTAAGTCATTCAATATTGGATGGCTCTAGGTGGCGTTATTTTATTACAATGCGAGAAACATACGTACATTTATGCAGATTCTTCATTATTTGATTTCTTCAAATAAAATGCAGGACTCTAAAATTTAGTGGCATCAATTTGAAAATAAATATGTCATTTATAGTGATTCGACGCAAAATCCCAAAACGAAAGCAATAGTCCTTCAGGGACAAAGCTCATTTGGACTAAAAGCAGAGGTTAAGCAAATGACAAAGAAGTTTTTTAACCAAATTCATTTATTATTATAAATTCTGATTATTTAAGCAATGGACGTGAAGAAGTTGACACGTGGCGCTTCAGTATGGTAGATCAGGTGTGGAAAAATCCCCCAAATGATTTATGTATCGCCGTTAGAGGGCGCTTCGCTTCTGAAAAAGAATGTTAATTTTTAGTTTGCGACGTAGTTAGTTAGCAGTGAACCTTCGATGCAATCCAAGTTGCTTTGTAAATAAAATGATTATTTTTGTAGATTGTTGAAGTATTTCACTTCATTTAGAATTAGAACCACCTTTCGCAATATGGTGCATCGGTGCCAAGAACCTTTGGCCAATTTAGAAGTTTGTGTTTTTTAATTTTGGATATCATTTTATGCGAAGACAGCCAAGGTAAGCCTGTATTTTCTATTTTTATATACAGTGTCTCAAAAAAGTGATGGGACACTTGTGCTTTACAAAAGGAAACTGCAATAAAATAAATTTAATAAACATGTAAAATTTTTTGTGGGTGTGTTTCATACTTAAATTTAGTAACAATTATTACATAACATACATTTTCACAAAATATTAAAATATTAATTTAATAAAAATACAATTGTTTAGAACGGAGCAGAAAATGGCTCACTTAAGTGATGGGACACTACGTACCATGCAACAAAATCGTCTGAAGTAAGCAATAAAAATATCTTCTGGGGTATTTATTTTTACTCAAAAGCAATTGCCAATAATTTATAAAATCGTCTGCAGTATTTCTCACCAGTTTGTTTTGGAATTTTTGTGTTTTTTAGCTCTGTGCAGCCATGAATGCTAAACGAAAAGAAACTTTGCCTGGAATTCGAAAATTAGTTATTAATTTGCATATTGAACGTGGAAAATCTATTAGAGAAACTACTGAAAAAGTTAACTTCAGTCATTCAACAGTTTTCAATATCATTAAACGATATAAAAAGAATCATATGATTCAGGATAAAAGAAGACCCGGCCGACCATTAAAGCTATCCAATGGAATAAAGCGAATTATCGTTCGAAATATTAAAAAAAATCCAAGAATGAGGGCTCCTAAAGTTGCTGCTGATTTACAAGCATTATATGGAATAATTGTTAATCCTGAGACTATTAGAAGAGTAATTCGATCTGCTGGATATCACGGTAGAGCAGCCAGGAAAACATTCTTCGTAAGTGAAAAGAATAGAAAACTCAGACTGGCTATCGCAAAATCCAACATAAATAATAATTCTGATTACTGGAATGAAGTTATATTTGCTGATGAGAGTAAATTTAATATATTTGGTTCTTACGGTAGAATCTTGGTGTGGAGAAAACCCAGGGAAGAATTTCGCAAACAGAACTTGGTGCCAACAGTAAAACATGGTGGAGGAGGAGTTATGGTATGGGGGTGTATGTCGTCCGCTGGAGTTGGTAATCTTGTTTTTATTGACAGTATAATGGATCAGTACAAGTATATTGACATTTTAAATAAAAATTTAAAATCTTCAGCACGAAAATTTAACCTTCATAACGATTTTAAATTCTACCAGGACAATGACCCCAAGCACAGTGCTTTGAACGTTACACTCTGGCTGCTGTATAACTGTCCTGAAATAATAAAAACACCCCCACAATCTCCACAATTAAATCCCATAGAGAATATTTGGCAAGAATTGGAATCAAGAATTCGCAAACACACCATTTCTTCAAAACAACAATTAAAATCGGTGCTTCAAGAAGAATGGGGTAAAATCACTCCAGAAATCACAAAAAAATTAGTCGAATCCATACCAAGAAGATTAAATCATGTTTTAAAAGTAAAAGGAAATCCAAAAAAATATTAAAACCTTTTCAAAAGTAAAATTTTTGGATAAATATTTGATGGAAAAGTAAGTGTCCCATCACTTAAGTGAGCCATTTTCTGCTCCGTTCTAAACGATTGTATTTTTATTAAATTAATATTTTAATATTTTGAGAAAATGTATGTTCTGTAATAATTGTTACTAAATTTAAGTATGAAACACACCCACAAAAAATTTTACATGTTTTTTAAATTTATTTTTATTGCAGTTTCCTTTTGTAAAGCACAAGTGTCCCATCACTTTTTTGAGACACTGTAATATGGAAGATCTTATTGCTAAACTGAAATCGAAACGAAAGGTATTGAGGACCGGAGTGTCCAAGATATTGAAGAAAATTGAAACCGAACTGAATAAAGATGATAGTAGTATAAATGTAAATGTATTAGAAGAAATTTTAGACCAGTTAAACGAAAAATCAAAATCCTTGAGCAATTTAGACGCTGAAATAGAACGAGAATTAAAAGTCGAAGAAGACGAATTTGAACTTGAAATCTCATCCGCTTTGGAATATGAAGAGAAAATTCAAGTGTGGCAGTTTAGAGGAAAGAAAAAGTTGAAAGAGTTGAATAAGTTGGAAAATTCGGACAATGCAAATAGAGACATTTCTAATGAAACCGATACAGAATCCCAAAACGAAAGTAACAAATTCACTCGTCTTCCAAAATTAACGATCTCTAAATTTTATGGTGATTCTTCGGATTGGTTAGAATTCATAGGTCAGTTCGAAAATGCGATTGATAAAAATCCGAATTTATCAAAAATAGAAAAATTAATTTACTTAAAAAGCTTTCTTGGTGGCTCAGCCGCCAAAGCTATTTCTGGTTTCGCTCTCATCGAAAATAATTACGAAGCTGCTCTTGAACTGTTACGTTCCAGATTTGGTCAAAAGAACATCTTAATTAATTCGCATTTACGACAACTCTTAAGTACTTCACCTGTTAGAAATCCTAATGATATAAACGGATTAAGAAAACTTTTAGATCACGCCGAAGTACAGATAAGAAATCTTGAAGCATTAAAAATAGACTCTGATACCTACGGAAATCTCTTAACGCCTTTAATTTTGAAATTACTTCCTAATGAATTCGTTCTTGATTATAGCCGAAAAATTAAAGACGAAAATTGGGATTTAAAAGGTTTGTTAGCCTTTTTGAGGAACGAAGTATTCAGTAGAGAACGCGCGGCTTTTGTTAATTATAATTCTAGAGAAAAATATTCACGATTGGAAAAGCATTTGCCCTTCAAACATAAACATTCTCCAGCCATAACGAGCAAGCCGTCTACAGTTGAGTTGTTAGCGGCGTCATCCGAATCGCAGTGTCTGTTCTGCGGGAACACAAATCATAAATCTGCGGATTGCGAAATTTTAAGTGTAGAAAAGAAAAAAAGAGATCTTAAAACGTGAATCGCGGTGTTTTTTATGTTTGGGTCGGTTTCACCGGATTCAAAATTGTAAACAAAAAATAAACTGTGCCTTCTGCTTTAATAAACACTCGAAAGCCATTTGTTATTCATTCCATCAGAAAAAGATAATGAAAAACCTGAAAAGAAAACGTCGGATTCGAACGTTATTTCCGCTGTTTCGTCATATAATTCCGATGAAAATAGATCTAATAAAATATTATTACAAACGGCTTCTGCATTGATCCGAAATAATGATAAATCTGAAAATGTCAGAATTCTTTTTGATAATGGCTCAATGAGATCTTTCATAACTAAAGATGTATCTACTAAAATGGAACTTCCGATTGTTAGAAAAGAATCACTTTCTGTTTATTCCTTTGGTGATAAAAGTGCGTTAGAAAAAACCTTTAATGTTGTTAGAGCAAAACTAGAAAATGTAAACGATCCTAGTCTTAATATATATATTGAGCTTCTTGAAACCGGAAATATATCCAATACTGTTATCTCTCCTCCAGATTTGAACTTTGCTAAGAAAAATAAAATTTTACGAAATTTACAATTAGCAGATTGTTGTAGAAAAAGTGACAAAATTTATATTCTCATAGGGGTAGATTTCTACTATTCTATAATTACTGGTAAAATTCAAAGAATTTCAAGAAATGTAGTAGCCACTGAATCTTTATTTGGGTGGTGTTTGCAGGGTAAAGTAAATAATGATCATAGTGAATTATTAATTATGAAAGTAATTGTAAATGAAAACTTGATATCAGATCAGTTACAACAGTTTTGGAAGCTAGAAAACTTGGGTTTGGAAAGTGATACTCAAAACGACAAAACTGTTGATTTAGAAATTATGAAATCTTTCGAATCTGATATCAGGTATAAGAACTGCAGATACCAAGTAAAATTACCTTGGAAACCGAATTCAAAACATTTAATGGAAGATAATAGGGATATAGCACTTGAAAGATTTAAGAAATTGAGTAACAAATTTAAAATTGATAACTCTTTGTTTGTTCAATACACAGAGGTTTTAAAGGATTACGAGTTAAAACATATTATTGAACCAGTTCAAGAAGACAATCAAAATGATAAAACCCTATTTTATTTACTTCATAGAGCAGTCATCAGAAATGATAGAGCAACAAGCAAACTAAGAATAGTTTATGATGCTTCAGCCCATAAACCAAAAATACTCTCTCTAAATGACTTTTTATATACTGCTCCGAACCTATATCCTGATATTTTTGATTTATTGATAAAATTTAGACAAAATTCGATAGCCTTTACAGCGGGCATTACACAAGCATTCTTACAGATAGAGTTAAATGAAGAAGACAGGGACGTTACACGATTCTTTTGGAAAGATGATCCTGGTGATAACAATGAAAGTTTGAAAACCTTTAGATTTACAAGAGTTTTGTTTGGAGTAAAATCTAGTCCCTTTCTTCTAGCTGCTACTATTAAGCATCACCTTAAAAAATATTCAGAAATATATCCTGAAACAGTAGAACTCTTAAACAACTACCTGTATGTTGATGACATTATTGGTGGTCAACAAAATTTAGAACAAGCCCTGAAAACAAGTTTAGAAATTGTGAACATTTTTAATGAAGCTAGCATGTCACTACATAAGTGGCATACTAATTCCAAAGAACTCAAAGATATTTGGCATCGCACAGAATTTTCGATGCAAGAATCTCCTGAAGTTGTCCCGATTAAAGTGTTAGGAATTAACTGGGATACGGATAATGATAATTTTTATTTTGACACTCAGCACTTGACAAATTTCATTTTTTCGTCAATCAACTCAAAACGTTTTCTATTGCAAACCGCATGCCGTATTTTTGATCCTGTCGGATTTTATGGCCCTTCACTATAAGAATAAAGTGTCTGATTCAGGAAATCTGGTCTGCCAAAATTGATTGGGACGATGAACTGCCACCTGATCTTAGTTATAAATGGAAAGCCTGGTACGAAGAAATTGAAGAACTGAACCACCTCAGAATTCCCCGCTACTATTTAGAAGGAATATTAGATGCAGATGTGAAACAAATAGAACTCCATAGCTTTTCTGATGCTAGTTTGAAAGCTTATGGATGTGTGGTATATCTGAGAATAGTTTTGAACAATGGAACTTTTCAAACAGTTTTTGTTGCTTCCAAGAGTAGAGTTGCTCCTCTGAAATCCCTTACACTTCCTAGATTGGAGCTTTTAGGTGCGCTTTTATCCGCTAGATTGAGTGATAAAATCGCAAAATGTTTAAAATACGAAGTAATCCCCTTCCACTGGACTGATTCTCAAATAACGTATTTTTGGATTCAGGGATCTCCCGAAAAATTTAAATCTCTCATCAAAAACAGAGTTTATGAAATTCAGAAACTAACTGAAAGCAATAATTGGCATTATTGCCGTGGGAAAGATAACACCTCCGACCTCATATCACGAGGAACTACTGTTGCTAATTTAAGAAATTGTTCACTTTGGTGGTTTGGACCAGAATGGTTGCAAAACAAACGTATAGACTGGCCAGATCAACCGAAGTTTGACGTGGGAAACGATAAGCAACTAGAACTCCGTAGTAAGATATCTGTTTATGACGTTGTTGTGAAAAGAGATGATCAACTATTGGATATAACAAAATTCAGTAATGTGCTGAAATATCTCAGAATTATGGCATGGGTTAGACGTTTCGTTGCTAAGGCAAGAAAACTGCCTGCTAATAGCGGAACATTAAGTGCTTTTGAAATTCAGGACACTGAAATTTTTTGTGTTCGTAAATCCCAGATGGATTTCTTCACACCTGAAATTAAGGCTCTTCAATCTAACAAGTCAATTTCTCCAAGCTCTGATATATTCAGCTGGGCACCGTTTCTTGATGAAAATAAAATTCTTCGAATTAAGGGAAGATTAGAAGAAACCGAATATACAGTTGACGAGAAGCATCCAGTTTTTCTTTCTAAAGATTCCAAATTTACTGAATTAATTGTAAAAAGGGAACATAATAACGTTCTGCATGCGGGAGTTGCAGCAACTTTAGCCAAACTAAGACAGAAATTTTGGATTCCTAAAGGCCGTCAGTTGGTAAAGAAAGTCTTAGGGAACTGTTTAATTTGTCGGAAATACGCAGTAAAACCAGCGAAACAAATGACAGCTCAGTTACCTAAAGATCGAATTGTTGAAACTCCACCTTTCTATGTTACAGGCGTGGATTTCACAGGTCCAGTTTACATCAGGTCTGGAAACGACATTCAGAAATCATACATCGTATTGTTTACGTGCGCTGTTACACGAGCGTTACATCTAGAACTCATTTCCAATATGTCTGCAAACAAATTCATTTTGGCTCTCAGACGTTTCATTTCGAGAAGAGGAAACTGTTGCACCTTTTATTCAGATAACGCGAAAACTTTCAAATATGCTGCCAAAGATTTACAGTATTTTTACAGCATAATTAAAGGTAAATTTAATTAATAAATTTAAAATAATTAAAGGTATACTTTCAAAATTTTCTAACAAATGAAGGCTTGACTTGGAAATTTATCGTCGAGCTTGCTCCATGGTGGGGAGCTTTTTATGAACGCCTTATGAAAACCATAAAGGAACCGTTGAAAAAGATATTAGGCAGAGCTCAACTGAATTTTGAAGAATTTATGACTGTGTTGACAGAGGTCGAAAATATTGTGAATAGACGTCCTTTGACCTACGTTTACAACGATTTACATGAACCTGAACTGCTTGCACAGGCTGATTTTCTATTGATCGGACATAAGGATGAATATCCATACAACTTTGCTGAGATCCTGAATAACTCTCCAACAAGAAAGAGTCTAATAAAACGAAAAGAATATCAAACAACACTTATAAAACAGTTCTGGAAAAATCAGTATCTTCTTAAGTTAAGAAATGCTCACTTCTTCGGTACACCAGAAGCCAAGAAAAATCTTAAAATTGGTGATATAGTTTTACTTGAAGGAACAACTAAATCTAAGTTCCTCTGGGATTTAGGTCGAGTAATTCAAGTCTTCAAAGGACGTGATGGTCTTGTACGATCATGTGTGGTAAAAACTAAAAAAGGTGACCTTAAGAGACCTGTACAATTGATATACCCCCTTGAACTATCAGACTGAAAATGAACTAAATTTGTAACCTTTTAAATTTACTTCTTGTATTTCATATTCACTAACATTAATTTTAGATAATTAGTTTAGTTATTACTAATAATTTACTGTTTGTAATTTGAATTAATATTTACGTATTGAGAAACATTTGAGTTGATGCAGTTAACTATATTTGTTTATTTTATAGAATTTCCTTTTGCAGTTTATATTTACATCAGTTGAATGTATTTGATATGTAAGTTTCTTTCTTATATTTCATTATTTGTATGCTGAAATAGTGATAATTTTTGCAAAAATTATCAGGTGGGGAGTGTGGAAAAATCCCCCAAATGATTTACGTATCGCCGTTAGAGGGCGCTTCGCTTCTGAAAAAGAATGTTAGTTTTTAGTTTGCGACGTAGTTAGTTAGCAGTGAACCTTCGATGCAATCCAAGTTGCTTTGTAAATAAAATGATTATTTTTGTAGATTGTTGAAGTATTTCACTTCATTTAGAATTAGAACCACCTTTCGCATTATCAGGAATTCTCAATCGTGTGTCCAGCGGACCGTCACTGGTCCGCTATTTATATATGCAATGATTTTGTTATGGTTTTTAACAATTTTTTGCGATTTTTCACAAAGGTTTATTTACTTGAATTCATAATCTTCAGGAAATAAGACGTTTTGATAAAAGAAGAGAATTTTTCTACAATAAAATAACATTTCTTACTTACAATAAAACTTACAAAATGGTACTCCAACACCTCTAGAAATGTTGTACAAATACAGTTATTAATCATATTAAAAACGTTTGCACTGAAATAGATCAATCAGAAGAAGAAATTATAATTCTAACTGAAATTCTAAAATAAAAATAAATTCAAATTAACTTCATTAACAGACTTTTAAAAACTGCTGGAGTAGTCTACACTGTATAAAAAGTTTTATCTGAAAGCTCAAATAGAGAAGGATAAAGAAGAATGTTTTAGAACGTTTGTTATCAATGTAGGACTTACTGTATTCTAGTTGTCATGAGAAGCCCATGACGTGAAGACGTTTTAGTTCTCTAACCTTTGCTTCTTTTCTTCCTTTACTTTCTTTTACACATCCCTTTTATAAAAATTTTAAAAATTCTTACGAGCATTAAATTCACATATTAGGAGATTTATAACTCCCCTTCGCCAATTGTTTCCGCCAGTGAAGCCAAATTGGCAACCTTTAGCGTCGGTTTTGAATCTAACGTTTCTATTCTTTGTTTCGAAATTTTTAGTTTGATTACAGAGTTTTTTAATTTCTAGTAGATTTTGTATTTCTGTACTTTCTATACTTTTCTATATTGATCAATTTTCAGCAGCATATTGCGCGGAAATACATGGAATAATTATGTTTTTCAATAAAAACATTTTGTGATAATTATATATAATAATTACAATATTTACTTATCTTTACATTTAAATATTATTGTAGGCGAATTATAATGCGAATATAAAAATTAAATCGGTCTGCAAAATGTTTTCGTAAATTTTACCTTTCCGCGGTAAAAATCTCCCATGGGATTAAATCCTAAAACTGGGTTCAGAAGCACTGGTTTACACAATGCTATTTATGAAACTTTAAAAGTTCATAAATAAATTGCACAAATGAAACAAAATTTCGTTATACTGAAATCAGATTCGGTTCATATATTTCACAGCTTCTAACTGTGCCTAAGTTTAGTGGTACAGCAGATTTCCAACTCAAAATCCGTTTCTTTCTATACGCATGCTAATGTAATCAAGTCGACCAATCATCAGTGATATGATTGAGAACTCACGAAGGCTGATTGCATACTGACGAGGGAAAGGAAGTGAAAAGGCCGTATCATCCTTCGAGCAACTCTTGAGAGAAAACTCTCGAGCAAGAAAATCTCCCATGAGATTAAATCCCAAAACTAGGGTGGGCATTACGTTAAAGTCTACATCTTAGTTCTACGTATTATTTTCATCTTTTGTGCAAAATTGTATTGAAATACATTTGAAAATGATCGATCCTTGTGGAGAATTTTGACTGAGAAACTTTGGAAAATCGTCTCGATATTGATCTCTGCTGCAGTGAGCCAGATAGCTGTCTTCTTGAAAGATAATGATTTCCCTTTTCATTTAGCTGTGGCGTCAGTAAGATTAAGTAAAGTAATCAGAGAAGTATTTCGTTACTTCATATTACATTCCACTAACTTTGATAAGTATAACGCATTCCTGAAAGATATTTATTTGTATAAATATACAATAGTATCTAGTATCGCATAAATATTAATATGCTTCCTCGCGTATAATAAATAGGCTGCTTAAGCTATCATGTGGAGTTTCTAGATTTTCTCTTATGCTAATTGCCAAGTTATCATGTTTAATACGAGCTTGGTAAATTTACCAATGTCTCGTACTTGATGGATACATCAAATTCACTTTTGAAATGGATGATAATTGAAATAAAAATTATATATTCGTATTTCTAAACTTAAGCGCTTCTGTTTGATTACTTAATTGGTATATTTCCATCCAAATAACCCAAATAAATTATAATAATTTGGTGCAGATTTGTTACATTTTAAGTACTTAGTATTTTGCTATAACGCCTTTTAACACTTGTGTGTTTGAAGACTCTGGTTTACTTTTATATATCAGAGTGCACACATGCAAAACATAACATTCAGATATAATCTTAAAAATAATTAAACAGCATTTTGTATCAAAGAAACAGATCAGAACTCATTAAAAAATAGTATAACAAATACGTCTTAGCTAAGAACGGAAATGAAACAAAATAGATAGAAATGAACGCAAAGAGAAAAAAACCTATATACATACAGGGAGGTTGGAAATCAATTCGCATTCAAAAGCAATCATTCGGGTACCTCGCCTAAGTTTCACTGAAACCCTGGAAATATTTCTTCCAAAACGAAAATTGAATGTTTTTTCTAATCGATCCAAAATATTAGCATTGTGCGATAAATTTCTTGCTTCGTGCTTTGCGTGATAAATTTCTTGCCACTAATGATAATTGTGGCGGTTTAAAATTCCTTCAGTAAGAAGCAGGGTTCAATCGCTGAATAGGATTTGGTCAAGGAACTGCGCCCAGTCGCTATGCTTAACAATCATGGTCTCTCCAATCGCTAACCGATAATCATAAGCTTCCGCTGGTAGTTGTTAACAATAATACTCACTTTCACGAGCGGCTTGGCATATGCACTTTTGTGAATTTGGACCAGAGCTAGATTTAGACTTGATAATGCCCTAAGCTACACTCCTCACAACAATTAAAGGATATTGCGTTTTTAGGTGGATCTTGTGGCTGGGGAACTTTTTAGCTGATTGATACATGGTTGACAGACGTAGTAGGTTATGAGAATAAATTACATATGTTTGGCAGAAAAAAAATGCATTTTATTGCTCATTTGTGTACAAAAGGAAAAAAAACACAATTTGTGCGTATGACAAAAAAGAAAAAGGAAAAGTGTTTTCTTCAAAGGAAATCATTTTCAGTAGGGGGTATGGTTTTCACCGACGGCCAGCAGCGTTGAACACCTTTGAGGCATGGAGACAATGAGGCTATTAATCATGAGTTGGGGTATTCTGTCCCACTCTTCCAGAAGAGCTCTTTCAGTTCTTGGAGAGTTTGTGGGGGTGGTTGGCGGTCAGAAACTCGTCTTCCTAGAGCGTCCCAAACGTGCTCTATTAGATTCATGTCTGGAGAATACGCAGGCCATTCCATTCGTACGATTCCTTCCTCGAAAAGGAAATACTCCACCAGGTTAGCACTATGTGGCCTGCAGTTATCGTCCACTAAAATGAAGTCATCTCCGATTGCTGCAGCGTAAGGGACTACAATAGGTCTGAGGATCTCATCCCTATATCGGCGACCAGTCAGAGGTCCATCTCGAATGATGTAGAGATCTGTGCGCCCGTCAATGGAAATGCCACCATACACCAACACTCGCCCAACGCCAAATCTGACACTTTAGTGCACGAACTCAGGGTTATTCCTACTGCCACGGTCCCTCCAGATGAAAATACGCCTATTATCAGGATGAACAGAAAAACGGGACTCGTCAGAAAAAAAGAATAATGCTCCATTCATTTCTCCTCCAGTTCACATGCTCTGTTGCCCACTCCCTGCGGTCGCGACGATACCTTGATGTTAGTCTAACACATACCATCCGTCGGCGAGCATACAGACCTACACCATGGAGCCGGTTTCGGACAGTCTGAATTGAAACCGTGGTACCAGTAGCCGAGCGAAGGTGTTGTTGGAGAAGAGTAGCATTCATATTTCGGTGTCTCCGAACCGTTAACACTAAATAACGATCTTCATTGGGCGTTGTTGCCCGTCTACGACCTTGCACTGGTCTTCGGCCTGCACTTCCAGTTTCCAAAAAACGGTTCCAGATCCTGGAAATCACACTTTGTGACACTCCAATGGCTTGCGCTACTTCGGCTTGAGTTTGGGCCCCTTCTAACCTACCAACAACTTTTCAAGCTTCTGAATCGGTTAAACGACTTTGCTGAGATATCGTACTCATCGAAACAAAGCACTCACTGAATGCCGATCATCCTTGTCTTCATTGTCTTTTATTCAGTTGAAAGTCAAATTTTATTCGCTGCCGCTGAAGCGACGTTTTTGACGTTGAACTCAAAATTAACATACTCCACAGTTTGAAAATCAGAAAAATTTGCATTTGTGATTCTCTTCTTCCATTTTCGGCAAAACAAATTTTGCTTATATCTTCATTTTATATAAAACTTACAATATCCTGTAATTGTTTTGAGCAGTTTATTTGAGATATGGGGCCCTTTATAAGTCTGTTATACTATATTTGTATTATATTTTAATTTTTTCGAATGGTATTTCTTGAAAAATCATACTATAAAAAAGGTCCATTAATATTGCGCCATCGTCTACATATCTTTGTAAGAAACTGATATACTTCGTAACGGAATGCGATGGGGGCATGGTAACGCAATGTCAGACATGGAATAGATTGTGTAGGCAGTCAGCTTGTTATTACATTTAATTTTGCAAGTATTACGGTTTTTATTTTGTATATTATTCTTAGTTTAATGCGCAAGATGTTAAATCTTTAAATATGACAGTATGCTTAAATATGACAGCAGCTTAGGCTCACCTGCTTTTTACAGTTCGAATTTTTGCAGGTATTTAAAACATGCTGCAAGCATGTCCTATTTAAAGGAATTTTCAAAAAGTTAAAATCAGAGTTTACTTTCACCTGTGCAAAAGTAGACTTTGAAAGCTATTTTTTATCTTATTTGTAACAGCAAAAGTCCTCTGTTAATTCTTTCTGTTATCGAAATTATACTATATTAATGCATATATTATGTAAAAGTAGGTTGCTCTTTAAAGAACTTTTATGAAGAGAGTGAAATCTGTGTTTAGTTACGCTTTTCCAATTTTTCATGTATTCATATTAGACGTTTATAAAATAAACTTTTAAAATATTTAATGTTGTTTTAAGCATAGCACTGTTTATTTATTAATACTTGACCTTTTCGTTTCAGAGGCATGGAGAAACAACAGGCGGATTCTTTGCAGAAATCGCCTGTACCTAAGCCCGTCACATCTACAGATACTGAAATTAATGGACAAAGTACCCAAGTTCTTACTAATGGTTCTCATCTAGACAAAAGCCCAGAATCTACCGAGAAGTTACCTTCAGCCACATATCAAGACGGAATACCGTGTAAAGAATCCTTTGTTGATAAGAAGCCCATAGAAAGTGCCGATTTAGATGAGAAAACAAAAACTGAAGTTAAAAAATCAATAGATGGAGAAGAGGTACCTCACGCAATCATATCAGTAGACATCCAGAAAAGTATGCCTTATGAAAAACATGCAGTTCCTCAGGAAGTGGGAAAAGATTCCAAAGGGGATGTACCACCTGAAGTATTGGCTTCTGTAGTTACAACCGCTGTAGTTAATGAAGCTGCATTGACTGTCAGCGGTACAGACGCTAGTATAATCAATGGTACTAAAATAGTGAGTGATTCAAGTAAAGTTGATGCAGTAGTTGAACAAGAGCTAAGCAAAATGAGTGATTTAAAGACTGATAATATTGAACTTCAAAACGGAGAAGAAAGTTCCAAACCCATACTAAACGGCGATATTGACCATTCTCCTCTTAGCGAAGATACTACTGCAGAAACGGCATCACATTTAACTGAAACATCAACATCTTCGAAAGAGGAAATCAAAGCGACGAAAGAGGTAAGTGATAAGAAGGACACCACACATCCAATTAAATTAGAATCCGAATTACCGAAACAAAGCATATCAGAAACTAGTAGTAAATTAGAAGATACAAGTGTTGAAAAAAGGCAATCTATAGATGGTGGGCAAGTTAATGGAGTGCCAGGGATTATTACCGTAGAATCCATTACTAAACGAGAATCTACTGAAATTTTCCGTGGAGAAGAAATAGGTTCAGTTACAGATGCTGATAAGCAAAAATACAACATTGAGACAATGACTTCAAATTCAGTTACTTTATCTGAAGATTTAGAAAACGTTAAAGGAGTGCCAGGAAACGTAAAAGAAACAGACGCCAATAAAAATGAGCCAGAGAGCTCTGAGAAGTTATCAAAGCCAGATGAAATGAAATCAGACAAAGAAACCAAAGTAGAACTTCCAAGCATAGAACACAAAGTCGCCGACGATAATTTAACAGACAGCGCGAAACTGTTGCGCGAAAATTTAACTGATAGCGCAAAACTCAAAACAGAAATAACTGAAAAACCGAAAATTGAGCCATTAGTTAAATCCGAAAGTGAAATAATTATGGAGGTGCATAAAACCAAAATCGTTGACGCCGCCGTAGATAAATCAAAAGAAGAAACGCCTCAAAAATCCAAAGCAGAAAATATAGAACAACAAGACAAAAAAGAAGAAGATAGCTCCAAATCTAAAGATCAAGTTAAAAAGGATGATACGCTCTATGCGGCAAAACTTGATGAAGGCAAAATTGAAGAAAAAGGCGCGAAAGAAAGCAAAGACCTTGAGCAAAAAAGTGAAGTAATAAGTGAAAAAGACAGTAAAGAAAGCAGTTCAGCTACTGAAGTTGAGACTTCCACATTTCTTGAAAAGAAAGAAATAGACCAAAAAGACATTACCTCAGATGAAGCTTCACCAAAAATATCTCCACTTCCTGATGAATCCATCAAAACAAAAGAAATCTGTGATATACAGACTACGAAATCACCTTCTCTAAGTCCTAAGAAAACTAAAACAGAAGAAGGAATTTCACCGTTTATAACATCTGTACCCATCTCAGAAGAAGGCAGTAAATCGGAAGGTGTTGCATCCGAGCCACAAACCGAGAAATCTATAGCTGAAGAAATGGCTGAATCAAACAAAACTTCTGAAACCGTCTGTGATATGTCATTGATGATGACGTCACAAATTCTAACACCAGAGCTTCTCAGTGCCGAAGAAGATACAGAATCTATCGAGAAAACTAAGGAAGTGTCTGAAACACTCATTTCGGGAGAAACCAGAAAAGATGACACACGAGAGAAGTCTCTAGAGAAATCTGACGTTACAGAACTACAAAGAGAGGAGAGCTGTCGAATATCAGCCGCGAGATATTCACCAGAGACATGTGACGTAGCAGTGGGGCTGGATGAACACAGAATGATTCGAGTAGCAGCTGGAGATGGAGGAGAAGAAGAGGTAAGCTTTTATTTCAGATATTTTTTCAGATATTCACTATTTGAAACTCTAATAATGTTGTGATAAAACATTAGTTTCGAGATTATCTTTGCATTTGAATTTTAAATTTTGATTGCGAGCAAATAAAATCGTCTAAAAGTATTATCTAAAAACATAAACATTTTCCTTTTTCAAATTAATGTGTTTATTATTATTATTTCAACGTTAACTAATGAGGCGGCATATTTCAAAAGCAAATATACATGGTATTTGAATATAAAAATGATAAAACTGAAAATAATTCATAGTATTAATTATAAAGGGAGTAATATAAATTGTCATTATTTAATATGAATGATATTCAGTATTTTTATAAAAATATTCCACTCAAATAAAGTAATGAATTTAGAAACGTAGTCGAAATTTTAATTCATGTTCGATTTTGCGTTACATAAAACGCATAAATTAATTTTTATTATGAAATAACTACACTAACAATTTAACCATTATAATAGAAGTTAATATGAACCTAAAACATTACTTACTAAAACGACCTTCAACTGTTGCTCTACGTCGGTAACTCTGAAATGTTTCAAGCAGAGACAGACAATAAGTACTGAAAATAATGGTTTGTTAAATTTATAATTCTGCTAACTGCTATCGTAAAATAAAGTGTTTAAGAAAGGAAAATAGAAATGACGCGAAAACATTATCGCTGTATGATTTTCTAAGATCTGAAAGTGGGGATAAATCAAAACGATCACCTTTAACGTCAGCAGCTAACACATGGAAATTAAACTCCATCTTGTGCTACTGTATTCAGATATTTTACAGAATTACAACTCATCAAGAAGGGAAATATGGGTTTTTTGAAGATGGCTTATAACCAACCATGGTGAAAAGACAACAAGCAATAAAAAACGTGACGTTTTCTGTTTTCTTCAAAAGGTGAAAGCCATCAGGTTAGAAAGATAAAGGACCGTTACAGCTATCCGGTAGACCACTAAATGTCTTCCAGAAATTCTTTAATAAATGAATAGAAAGGGACTCAGTCTTCACTATGATGATGCATCTTCTTATTAAGCAAGACTTACAGTCAAATTTCTTGAACAAAAACACATCAAAGTGATAGAACATCCACCTTATTCTCCTGACCTTGCTATGCGTGACTTTTGACTATTTTTTAATCTAAAACAAAATTTAAATTATAAGGTATTTCTCCCGCCTTCTTAGCAAGCCTTCGTGGTGTAGTGGTCTGCACGCTCAACACGTAATTGAGAGGTCCGCGGTTCGATTCCCGGCGCAGGCGTTGCAAATTTTTCATTTCTCCTGCTTCGAAAAAATACGTAATGGCTTTACAAAATGATCGTCGTTTTTTTCCAAAGATTAAGCTATGAAAACAGATTTTTCATCTACCAAGAAATGGATATTTTGAAACATTTAATCTTTGAAAAATTCGCCTACAGAAGTGCATTGATGTTAGAGAAAACTACTTTGGTAATTTTATCTTGTGCAGTTTAGCTGTATTTGAAAAATTTCTTAGTGACACTTGTACTATATGTGGCATTAATATTCATATTCTAAACCAAATTAAATAATAAGTTGATAGTAAAAGTCTAAACCAAATAAAATTCGAACCAGTATTCGGGGCAAGAACACCTACAAAACAAAATCTGTTTACTGTATTACCTTTAAATTATGCGTGATTAAATAATTGTTCTCTCATTCTCTTTCATGCTTATTAAGCTGCTCTCTCATTAAAATTTATTTTACTATTTTATTCAGAAATTTTGTCAAATTTGAAGAACTTGCATTTTCACTGTGTCGTGGTTCGACTTTAATTCGTTCCCTTCCGTGCTTCGTATTTCAAAACCTTTTTTTTTTTTTTTTCATTTTATCTTATGAGAAATAATTTAATTAATTCTCGTATACAGATTTTTTAATTAATTCAATCAAAATTAATTAATTACGTTAGTGCTTTTATGTAGAATTTTTTAGTATTATTCATAAAAGCTTTGATTTTACATGCTTACTATAAAAATAATCATTAATATTTTTTTAAATATTAATTTTTCTTTTGTTTTTATTAGCTGCTTTCTGCAACTAATAACAAGAGAAAGAGATTTAAAAGTCTCTCTTACGATGAATGAATCTATGGTTTGTTTGACCCCTTTGTAAAGTTATTATGACATGATTATTGAAGATATTGGTGGCTCTAGAAACAACAGCTTGATCTAGATTAGTACTTCTAATCCGCTTTCTGTCCTTTTTTTCTTATTTCTCCCCTTTTGTTGCTATCTTCTTTATTCTCTGAAGGTATTTTCTTTTCCTTCTTATCGTCTTTTTCTGCTCATGAATCAATCTACTGTAGCTCTTCAAATATCACCTTGTAGAGTCATTAGGTTTATTTCGGAAGCAGGAGAGATGAAAAATATGCAACGTCTTCGGCGGAAATCGAATCGCGGACCTCTGGAATACGCGCCCAGGGTGCAGACCACAACACCACGAAGGCATGCCAAGAAGGCCGGAGAAATACCTTATATACTCCCCCTTTTAAAGGGTGACTGGGAATTTCAGCGGACCCAATCGCCAAATTCTGGGTGGGGAGAATCATCATCCACCACTCTTTTAGTTCGGGCGCCACTTATAGAGACATTAGGTCATTTGGAAAGCAGGAGAGATGACAAACATTCAACGCCTTCGCCGACAATCGAACCGCGGACCTCTGGAATACGTGCCCAGTGTGCAGACCCCCACACTACGAAGGCATGCCAAGAAGGCGGAAGAAATACCTTATAACCTCAACGTTGTTTTCCTCTACCAACTCTTCTCTATCTGCTTTGTTAACTTTTAAAAGCACAGTTTTACTCCAGGAAATAATAGTATTTACAAACTCTCGCTTGCCTGACCTTCGCACATTTTAGGACACAGTCGAGACATATGTTTTTCACATGAGTATAGTGTTTGCTCAAGAATAAATTCGCATCCAGAGGCTAACATGAGATGTAAAAAGGTTTGCCTATTAAAACCCTCTGGGCGGCCCGGGGTTTCGCTAAGAAAGCACAAATTTCCCAAAACTACTATGAGAACAAATTATTTTTTTTTATTTTAATGCAAAAACTCTCCTGGTATTTCATACCTGGATTTACTCTCTTTTGATATATTGCCTTAGTTCCGTTGACATATTTTAATATGCAGATATATATACGTTCTTACAGATATCGCAATAAATATTCTAGAACGTATATATACGGCCTTGCCGCTTAGAGGGTAAGACGATCGTTAGTCGAGGTACCACTGACTTTTCACTGTAATCGCTATTTTCTAATTTTAAAGTGAGGATGATACAGACGTACAGAGTTACAGTGAAACGTGCTGTGACTATAATACGTGTATTTTGGTACAATATAAATATCATAATAAGGGAAAAATAATTTATTTCAAAATGTAATGAATCTTTTATGCACCCTGTTCAATAATTATTGTTTGGCTGGAAAGTAAGAATAGCACGTAAGTAGATTGTAACTTTTTGGTTTGGTTTGGTTTATTTAATTACGGCAAAGCACACTAAGGCTATCTGCGTAAGGGGAGGGACGCCTTCGTGAAGGACCTTCTAAGGGAGTTGGGTTGTATACACGTTGCACATGGGAAAAACCACGAAAATGCCGATTCAGCCAGCCCGTTCCCGGGATTCAAACTTCGAACCGAACTACCAACGTTCAGCGAATTTACCTCTCGGCCGTTGGTGGGCCTTAGATTGTAACTGTCTTATATTGATTTTACAGTATCTCAAACACACAGTTATAAAATTAATAACTCACGGCTTTCAACGTCGATTCATAGTCTCTCTCGTATGCTGACTCTTATCCACATCACAAGTCGCGTGGTGGCAGACACGAACATACATACTTATAGTCGGACTTTCAACACATAAATCACACATACAAATCAAAAATAAGATAACATGAATTTCAGTTACATAACCATACTTTATGTGCATCATATTCAGTACTAAAATAACTATGAAGGCAATACTCACTTTTAGTTCCTTGTACAAAATAAAGGTAAAGTACGCACAGATATCACGAAACTGTACGAACGTTCCCCACGTATAGTTGCGTGACATCCTTACACACAGGCAGAATAAAGGACTGTTTTTACCATAAAAGGATTGTAAAGTGGATTCGTATGCATCTCGCAAAACCTGAAGAACAAATAGCCGCAAAACGTTATCATCCGCCACCTTTTTAGTTAGGGCGCCACTGTGGAGTCTTTATTCAGAATTTTCGGGTTCAGGAAATTAAATAAATCTGCACTTCCTTTGCCGGGACTCTAACTGTGGACCTCTCAAATACTCGCCGAGTGTGTTGCTGTTACACCACGAAGGCATGTAGAAAGAAGTAGAAAATACTTTATGTACTATCGCTTTTGAATGGCGACTGGGAATCACGGGACCCAATCGCCAAATCCTGGTGCTGACGAATCATCATCCACCACCTTTTAGTTCGAGCGCCACTGTAGAGTCATTAGGATTTTTTTTAATGCGGGAGATATGAAACACGAACAATGCTATCGCTGGAACTCTAACCTGGACCTCTCACATACGCGCCGAGTGTTCTACCGTTACACCACGAAGGCATGCAGAAAGGAGGAAGAAAATGCTTTATAAAAAGTGTACGGATTATGTACTTTTAATATTACGGTTAAGGTTTGTCTGCCATTCGTTAATTTGCTTGCAATACTTATAGAATTATCAACAATTTAAACTTTGAGTGACGAGTTAAGTTAAAAACAAACCGCCATTTGTTTACATTTGAAATTCAGTAGAATAGTGAATTAATTTCTCCAACTTCAATGTCTTTCTTCCGAGCGGAACTAAAAGTAAACTTTCAGTTTTGTGCACCGAAAAATCTACCTTCTTGCCGCTTGAATTGCTTGTTTTTCCATAGAAACTCAAATTTTAGTTGTAAAAATTTTTAAACTGTTTTATGTTTTTCTATATTTTACAATATTTAACGAACATATTTTGAGTTTTTATGTATTTTACGCTCTGCCGAGAAGTGGAAACTGAAATAATTTAATGAAAAATATATCTCTAGTGAAATTCGAGGAAATAAGTTTAAATCAAATTCACCCAAATATGTATAATTTAATAGACCATACAAGGAAGTCATGTGGTGTCCATATCAGATTTTTGTAATAGTGAAACACATAATTTTGTAATTGGCCCTTTGAATGTACCAGTCTGAGGTTTTACATTACACACACGAACTTTTCTAGCTTTACCATAAAATCCTTCTATTATTCTACGAATTGACCAGTTACAACAAGGCATCGTGCCCTTTATTAAGACCATGTCATATTTAAAATGTACTCTTTGCCAATTAGATCGATTTTTTAAAGACTTAAATAACTGGAGTTTCATTTTAACCAAATAATTTGTACCAACCCTGTGATTTTCTGCCTTAACTTTAACATTCGTGATATTTGGATTAGGAATTCAGTTAAATACTCTGCCAATTAAAACGTGCTCTAGTCTTAGGTCTTCCGAATTATCGTTATTTGAAGAGAAATGTATCAGCGGTCGGGAGTTTTAAATGCCTTCAATTTAGTTTGTTAAAAATTGTTCAAATATCATTCCTGAATTACCTACGAAATGTTTCAAATGGTGCCTGAAGAACTTAATTCCAGCCTCCTGAAGCCCTCTAGAACCGGGCGTTCTGGCAGGGAGAAATTTCCGTTCGAAACAGTCAGAATTGAAGTACGTAGCCAAAGCTCATATTGTTCATTTACTGATTTCTTTAACTTTTTTAATTCTTTATTTGTACCTAAAAAATTAGTAGCATTATAACTAAATAGCTTCGAACACTCACCTCTTCTATCAAAGAAGCGTTTCAAGGTAGCGATCGATGCTTCAGATGCTAGTTAGATCATTATCAAATGAAGCCTTAGTGAACATGCAATTGAATATACATGCATAAACCTTCTGATATATACCTTTTCTCTCGTTTTTGTATTTAATTAGGTCAACTCTGGTACAATTAAATGTAACGTTAGCTGTAATCCTTTTCTTGGTTAGAGATTATCCATGATTTACTGAGCTATTGTCGAATTAGACTTAAAATATATGATACACATTTTCACAGCCTTCCTACAAGCATTTCTACCATTTACAATACAAAGGTTTTATGTTATATGGTATACTAAAGATTGAGGACTTGAATGCAGGTATTGTTAATTTATGTTTAGAAGGCAGAATACTAGGAAAATTGTTCTCTGAAGTAAAGTTTCTGTTTTTTAATCGACCTCCTGCTCAAAGTAATCCATTATTGTCAGAAAAGGGATTAAGTTTCTTAATAGAACTCTCTTCCACACCTGACTTTTAAGACCATTTATAAAATACTCACCTTATATTATATCCCCACTTATGTTAATAAATTTTATTCAGCTGCTGTTAATTCTCTTAATTGTAAAATTCTCTTAATTGTTACCTACCTTATCTGGTACTTACAATTCTTATAAAACCTAAAACAAAATCGAATTATATGAATCAGTTTTAAATATTTATTGCTACAGTTCAATAAATAATTAACAAAGTTATTCACATTTAGACTTAAACATGTTAACATTTCAGAGTCAGCATAGCTTTTTAGTTCTTTAGTGTATATTTCACTTACGGCTTCAGGCACAAGTTCTGTTAGAAAGTACTTTACCTTCATTAAGAAGTCAGACCTTTTCCGCCAAAGTTGATTCAGTTTCAGTTTCTTAGCATTCATACTTCTAGATATGAGGTCAAATGGGTTTTCTTCAAAAGCAATGCAATACTATTGTTCAGTTTCAGTAAAATCCTTCATCTCTGAAATCCGGTTTACAACAAACGTCTTGAGCAGATGGGGGTCTTTTTTTAATCCATGACAACACAACCATAGAATCACTCCAAAGGCGAGCGTTAGGCACCAGTTTCAACGATGATCTCACTCGTGCATTAGTTTTGCTCAGAAAACTACTGCGTAGAGCTGTTGTCTTCTTCAGGAGGAGTAGACACAAGATTTACTGCACACCAGCCTCACTGATTTTTCTGTTCGATGCTGATGTGGCCGTACAGTAGTTACCTGCTCCACTGTCTGTCTCTAAGTCATCAGAGAAGCCATCTATCTTGATTGTAGCTATAATAAAAAAATCTGTCGAATTCAGTATTTAGCACGTTGCAAGGTAGTGAAAAATTCCTCCAATCTTGAGCCTCCTTTTCTGGCAGAACATCATTCCAGTTCAATTTTAGTGACCATAATTTCTGCATGAATATTTTTGCTGTAATTATAACTGGGACTATTAAACCCAGGGGATCAAATATGTGAGATATGAGGGATAACATTTGCTGTTTAAAGATATCCATGCTGTTATCGATTCTAACGTTGAAGTTAAAGCAATAATTTTCAACTTTCGTAAAGTATTTAACGCTTTATATTCTTCTGATTCACCAAACAGGTCTATTTTGTCTTTTGTTTGACACTCTTTAGTAGCATTACTACACCACTTATGCAGTACCTTACCTCTATTTTTCAAAATGCTTTTCAACTGATTTTGGATATTCCAATGCTCCTTCTCTGTTTTCTATATGTTTCAGTAGGTGGAATGTAATACGATCTTTGTTTCTTCTCGCTTTCACTATCTAAGCCATGGGCCCTATCCAAATCATTATCCGAAAATGTCATCCGCAATGTAATTTAATGTCACTTTCGGGGAATACGTTACCGCTTACTACATATCCGAACACTGTGTTTTTTAAAGTTAATTGCAAACCTAGTGTAGGTAATTGTTCTGGTCTTAACAGCGTAACATAATAGTATTAATAAAATAATACTTCTGTCCCTAAATATATGTCACTATCACCAGGGGGATTAAAATTAACATTCACCAGTTTTATTTAGTGTAATCTCACTACGCAAACAATTAACATTTTAGATGGTGTTAAATCTTTTATTTTGTGCAGAATTAAAAAACCCATTTCCTTTTCGAAATTTTGACCTTCGATTTTTTTTTTTGATTGGTTTTAATACACCCCTTAATCATCATAGATGAGTCATTCAAACAAGAAATTATGAAACCAATTTTTCTCCTTTCAATTTACGCCTCTGCGGGGTGTTTTTGTAACGAAAGTTGACATAGAGCCTACATCCAGAGCTTGGCTGACTAAAATTGACCTAATTTATCCTTCTTTAAACAAGTAGCAGAAGTAGTAGCTACACTCAGCAAAACGGTTGGTAGTTTATTATTCATAGAACTCGTCCCTGCAATCGAGTCCTTTGCACTTTAATCGATAGGGGGTAGATTCGTTTTGCCCCCTTCATCACATCATCAATCTTTGAACATATGTTAAAATTGCTATCCGCACGCTTAACTGCGAAGGAATTGGTTTTATTCTCCCGTAAAAACTGTGAGATTATAGTGTCTTTTATTACACTCAAAACAGGAGACTGACTGACAGTTTCTAACCTTGTGATTAGAAGGAAGACAAATAAAAAAAGATTATACTTTTTCTCTATTTCTAACCTTTCACGCACGGATAGCTTTTCAAATTCAGGAAATTTAAATAACGCTTCAGATTTTGTTCTACCCAAAATACATTTTTAATTATTTATTCTCACTCCAGAAATTATCGTAGTAACTTTTGTAGAGTTTCTTTGTACATTTACACATGGTTTGAACCCGCTACTTGTCCTAACTTAGTTTCACACTCACTTCCATTAGGCAAACTCTCTTTTTTTAACATACGTTTCCTACTAATGTTTTGTGTTAGCATCTAACTTAACACATAAGCAAGACATAATAGATGCGAGTCCCCACTGATTTATTTCTATCGCTCGAATACATTCACTCGCTCCATCTATTTAATTTAATACGGTAGATGATGACTCACTTTGCATATTTGGTGCGTTAAGAAATATCTATACATACACATTTGTTTGTCACTTTTATTTGAGTTCCTCTGGTAATGACCAACCAAAATCATAATTTCCGTCCGTTAATAGCCATTGATTACATGATTCGAAAAGCATCTCCTTTTAAAGTTTTAAAGAAAATATGAAGTTTTACCGCGCTTGATAAATTTGGAGTTTGCTGATTACTGGCTTTAAAAATGTCGAAATGGTAACCGATCATGTAAATTGCTCCTGAAAATAGGTAAGGGTATTTTTGGCAATTTTAAAGATTTATCTGAAGACTTAGGTGCAAGTAACATGTATTCCGGCCCCTGGGCTTGAACCTCGTCCTGAGTTGAGATATCAAGAGCGCATAACTTTTCTAGAACTTAACGTGGGCGAACAACCGAACTGAGGGTAAGATTTATCTGAAGTAACAGTTATCTGAAAGCTGTCTTTTATTTAGACTATTTCCTTTTAAACTCTAATTTCATATTACCAATTACTTAAATAACTTCTTCATGTGTAATAGCATCAAATTCCTTTTCATCACAAACATTATCAATGGCTTTAAAATCTGTTTCTAAACTTTTAGCTTCTCTTCATCTTCAATTAAATCGACGTCAGTGACTTCAGAACAACTAGGATCAACTAAGTTTTGTTTTAGCTTAGGGCAGCTGGGTTTTTAGAACCCTTGATTTTACTAAACGTTCTTTTAAACTCAACATAAATGTATAAAACGAAACACTCACCCAAATCCATAATCCTCACGTCAATCGAAAGTGAAGAACTCTCTTGACTCCAGTTCTTTCTTCGCTAGACGCATAACAAACATTTCGTCTCGAAAAGTAATAACAACATTTAAGTGAACTGTAAATTTATTAGATTAATCTTACAATATTTCAAATTCGCAGTAATAAAATTAAATAATTCATGGGTTTCAATAATCCATTTCAAAGTCTGAGGGCAGTTGTCACCAACATTACAATCACGTGACTACATTGTAGACGCTCAGCGTGAACAATTATAATAATCAATACATGTAATATTCCAACAACAACAGAACCAAATTTAATTTTCTAAAAATATAGTTATGGTTTTCTGCCTAGACTCGATTATAGAACAATGTATAAGTGGACAAACAAATGATTAAATGCTGTACGTCACTGTCTCAAATCTGATGTACATTATTCTTGCTTATTCATTTCTAAAGACAGGTGAACATTAAGCATTTAGCTATAGACTGAAAATCGAAGAGAGATCATCCCTAATGTATGAAGAAAATCATCTTACCTAGGGTTCAGTTAAAACAACTTGAGGTCTTAGACTCAAACATTTTCGAGAAGCTTTCACACACATTTTCTTGATTTTATGAAGCGGAAACATCATTATGAGCATTACAGAACGATTTTAAGATCGCTTAAAATCTGAGACCTAAAGCCTAGGCTTTCTCGGCCACGAGTCAATCTATTATGTCTAGATTAATGTTCTTAATCTAGTATGTATCTTCTCTATTTTATAAATATATATAAATATAACAGAGAGTTATACTTATCATTAACCAAATATCGGAGACTTTGTAAAAGCCAAATGAGGTTTACCAAAGCTAATTAAATAAAGTGTAATTTCTTATTTAGACGTTAGAATAAAAGACGCAAACTAAACATTATGCTGTATTCATGCTTCAAAGAGAAACTTTCAGGGAATAAACACTATCAAATCATATGAGAAAATGGATGAAGTGCTATTTCGTGATTATATTAGTAAACAAAAGGACAATCGGTTTTCTAAGAGCAACATCAAGGCTTTTACACAAACTTTATGATAGTAAACGTCGGTGCTAAAAGTTGTACAGAGTGAGACAGTTTAATATTTACGATGCGAATCTGTCTCTATATTCAAAGGTAGGCGTTAATTTCAGAGCATATGACTAATTTGATAACAGTTAGCTATAAAACTGGGAAGAAATCCTAAATCATCAGATGATTTTCTCAAAAGTTATTATTTTGCGGGCTTAAATGTCACCGCTTGTTTATAAATTATACGTGGAAGGACCACTATCAACATTAGAGTTAATAATAAAATGAAACTTGTCTTAATTTCGAAGATTTCCAAATAAGAAGCATCTAAACAGTTATTCTTGAACGCTTTGTTGGTTACTTATACTTACAAAAATCAAAACACTGCGTGGACAAAAGAAAACTTCATAAAAACTGGGTTTTGCTAACTTTGGGTGTTCTATTGTAGAGTATTTAAAGTCTTCCAATTTTCCAAGAAAAGAATGAAACAAGCTGACATGATATTTTTAAAAATACTGTTATAATCTTCATATGCCACTTGTCAGTGCATAATTGAAAACTTTCAAATTTTGATTTAAATAATGTAGTTTACTGAATTGCAGAGCAGTAGAAAGAAACTAGACCATGAATTATTGCAATTCATGGAAGAAACTGTTAGGAAAACTTGAAAGAGCAGCAATTGATTGTGAAGTTATTAGGAATATAAATAACATTTTTAATTCCGATGTTACAACAAACTCCAAGCTTTGAAATTATGACCAGAATAACTACAAGAATGGCTCGACAAAGACGTACAATATTCATTAAGAAATTGAAAATTTTATATTGAAATTAAAACCTGTAATAAAATTGACTCCCATTAATGACAGTGATACAGAAAACGAACTCAAACAAATACAGTAATGGTGACAGAGTGACGACTAGCCCTAAAGTATGTGAAGCAAGCATTATTGATCAGAAATTAAAATTCTAAAGCGAAAGCAATAATTACTTTTTTTTTACTAAGTACCATATAAAATCTACAACATGTATATAATCATTAGCATACATTGAATATATTCTTTATAAATATTGTCATTTTTATGCTTTCTCAGTGTGGTGTATATAAAATAATATTTAAGTTGATATGTATATTGAAACAATTCATCAAAGGAAATATGTACAAGATATTAGTCAGTATGCAATAATCATGTCTGTCTTTACTGCACAAAAGTTGTAATAAAATGTAAGTTATTATTCGTTAACCTTTTAATCCATTTTACGTTACATAATGCAGACTCTGATCCTGTTTATGTCAGATAATCCAGACTATTGTATTTTCTTACATTTTTAAATACTGCCTTCTGAATTATTTTGTTTTTTACCGTCTTTCATTCAAGTTACTTTAGTTTATTGATGCCATTATGAATACCTATGCTTGAATTTAATCTTTCAATATGCTTTTAAGTTATTCAAGTGCACACATATCGTTTTATTTCTATTTTCTTTAAAAACTGAAGTTTACTTTTCCAGAAGCTCGTAATTAAATTCACCTGAATTGTAATCTACAGGGGGTCACGTTCCATGGCTCACTACGGTGGATTTATTTCCTTCCCTCTCTCTTTTCGTCGAAACTGGGATTTTTTCTTTACTACACATGGTTTCATGCCAAAGCATTTGATGGAAAAAAGATCCTCATTCTCTTTAAACACGGTAGATAGGGTTTAGAAAGAAATCGCACAGAAATGAGCAGGATTAGAAACACTAAATTGCACACGAATGAAGATAGGAAATTGGTTTCAGACATGAAATCACTATTAAAGTAACATGTCTTCTCAAAGCAGAAAGATCTTCCTTAATAATAATTTTAATTAAACATTTATTTGCATAATTTAATTAAATAATATGTAATTAAAATATTTAAATGTTTCTAACTTTCAACTGGAAATAAGAGAATGTATTTAATAATGTTCTAACTTATTCTTATATGAAATGAACTGTATTTCTACATTTACCATCATTTGCCTAACAAAAGAAATGAGATTTTGAAAATTCAGAAACACGGAATGTTGTTTATTTCGTAGAATAAAATATAGATAAACTTCTTCTAAAGTTGAATGAAGTTATATTAGTGGAAGTAGTTAATGCTTAATATTATGTTAGCATAATATTTCAACGCGAAGTTTAGTGCACAAAATGTATATTCATTTAGTATAGTGGACCAAATCTAACTCAAAAGATGTTATAATAAGGGACACTGTTGTTACAAATTTAAATTCTGAGAATTTTCTCATGCATATGATCATTTCCTTGCTGCTTTGTTATAATCATAAAATGAATATAATATTTATATTTAAAAATCGCCGTGCACCTGCTTTTCTAATAGAAATATTTTATTAATAATCCAGTTGCCCTAAGGAAATTGAAAAAAATTTTTTTTTTTTTTTTTTTTTTTTTTTTTTTTTTTTGTTTTTCTGATTAAAAATATAGTTTTAGCGTGTGAGGTATTTCTCCTGCCTTCTTCGCATGCCTTCGAAGTGTGGTGGTCTGCATGATGAGCGCATATTCCAGAGGTTTGTGATTTGATTTCCGGCGAAGGCGTTGCTCATTTTTCATCACTTCTGCTACCAAAACTTCTGCTACAAATGTCTCTACAGTGGCGACCGAACTAAAAGGGTGGTGGATGATGATTCTCCACACCCGGGATTTGGCGATTGGGTCCCCTAAAAAACCCCAGTTGCCCTTTAAAAGGGGGAGTATTTCTTCCATCTTCTTGGTGTGGTGGTCTGCACACTAGGCGCGTATTCCAGAGGTCCGTGGTTCGATTCCCGGCAGAGGCGTTGCTCATTTTTCATCGTTCCTGCTTCCAAAATACCTAATGCGTAATACAAGCATACTACTCGTTGGAAAGTCAATGGTACTACTTTTAGCTAAAAAATTATTTCTATTCGGATGTAATGTTTGTCTAGAAACTATGTTGCAAAGAGAGAGAAAAGAAATAATTGTCTTCAAAAGAATAATTGTCTTCAAAAGAATAATTGTCTTCAAAAGAATAATTGTCTTCAAAAGAATAATTGTCTTCAAAAGAATAATTGTCTTCAAAAGAATAACTGTCTTCAAAGAAATAATTGTAAAGTCTTAAAAATCAGGAATGTGCATTTACAAATTCTTAATTAAAATTTTTCGCAATGATTTATTTTCTGTTTTTATTAAATTTACCATAAGCAGTGTTTTAAATTACTTGTAATTTTGTTCGCAACTTGAGGCTAAATTGTCATCATTAAATACCATCCTTTATTTAAAATTGTTTTTATTTTATTTGAATTTGTATTTGGCAAGACAGCGTATCACAGTATTAATGATAAACAGTATTAATGAGAAAACAATTATTCTTTGAGGAAAAAAAGAATGCCAGCGTTATTGAAAACTTATCCTTAGGACGTATTTATTTAGACAAAAAATACCAAGACAATGGGATATTTTCTTTTAAGGAGCTCCATAATTTGCAGGAATGCCTATTTAAAGTTAAATACTGTTTCATTTTTGAGTGCCAAAAATATTTTTTCTTTAATAAATGCAGTGCTACCGTGCTTTGTAATAAATTCAATCTGGTATTCGTCCTATATGGACTCAAAGATATTTGATATGTTCGACTGGACTACGATTCAAGTTGAATGAGTCAAATTTTGTTTGGACTACGACTGAAGTTGGATGAGTCATAACTGCGCGCGGTACACTTGTTTATCTCCTTCAATAGAATGCTACGACTCTCCATGCGCATCAATCAGCACGCCTGTTGCTACTACTCAGTAAACATCCCACACTGTATCTCTAAATTTCCAAGTGATTCTGCGTTTTTTCGCGTAAAACTGTTGCGAGTTTGGGGAAAGCTAATGAAAAGAATCTAGCAACAAAGAAAATTGTTAGAATCACCATGGAGGTGAAAAAAAAGATGTTGTTGAAAAATATGAAAATATGTCCTTAGCTTGACTATTTCATGCTATTCGTTCGTGTTTGCTTTAATTTTTAATTATGCATTGAAATTAAACATTAATTTAAAACTAATTTCTGTTTTAAAAGTTAAAATAAGTAATTGGAGGTTAAAACAGCGCTGTCTTTTTAGTCAGATAGGAAACGTATTACTATAATTCGCAAAGTGTATTGTTACACCGTAACATTTAATCTTCTTTCTTATATACCGCTTTTAGTGTATCAGTTTCATTCATGTGAAGCATTTTCACATCTATAATATATATTTCTTTAATTTCTTGTCAAATGCTTTTAAATATAAAGGACTGTCTTTTAGTCGAGCCAACCGGTAATTATTGTCTTGAGCTGAAGCTGAAGTTAATACGTAATATATAAATGTATTACAAGCCCTTAATACTTATTGTTTAAATTCGTATATGCAGCAAAGCATCAATAAATATGATACACTAGGAATATGACATGAGCATTTTTCTCTCTCTTAGAATTATTACCGGGCCAGGAAATAAATTAAAGAATGAATCTTATATATTTGCATTATAAATAACGAGAGAATAGAACTGACGAAATGACTAATATAGTGTTACTAAAATAAAATGCTTGCTTGTAAGAGCATAGAAATGATCCAGGGCAAAATGCTAAATTACGTAATGACGCTGCATAAAGTCGCTTTTTTATCAAAATATTATTGTAGCCAGAACTCTTAAGATGCATGTTATTTGCTAAACGTTTTCATAAAGCACAGCTTTATAGCATACTAAAACTCAGACTTCTTTTATATGGCTGTATATGGTGTTATATATATTTGAGTAACGTTCTTTTATACAAGAATGAAGAAAGGTCAAAACATAACCCTGATGATTTTACTAATACAAATAATATATTTAAGTAAAATAAACTTAACCTTGATTATTTTGCAAATATATATTACTAATGTGCGTAATTGGGGTTGAAAATACTTCATCAATTTTGCCGTATTTCATAACCATGTTCGATGTAGGTGTAAGAGTTTAAATAAAACTTGGTCTTCGCAAGAAGAAATCTTAGTAGACCATACAACCACTGAACATCTCTAGCACTTTTTCTTTCTTTGCCACTTTTGAATTTTAACCTAGGATTACGCTCTTACATATTCGCATAATGATTTTTGGGCGCAGAAAGGATAGAAGACTGTTTTTACGTTTTTACTTTTGAATTAATTTATACATTTTTGCTGAAAAATTCAGAAGGAAACTCAAGTATTCAAAAACTGAAAATGAGTTGAAACATTTAATGCTACTTACACCAGTTAATATAATTTTGTAATTAATTAAATAATTTTAATAAAGATAACCACATGCAGCTACCCATCTTCTTTTTTCTTATCATTTTAGAGTATGTTTCTCCTGAAAAATTATCTGAAAATCCTTCACAGCCTATTGTTTTTGCAATTTGTACGATTTTCTGCTTTATTCTCAATCGATGAAAATCTATTAACATTGTTGATAATTTCCGGCCAGCGCTGATGGCAGCAAGCATTCATTGTTGAAGAATTCATTTGTCCCCATGCGAGTTTAATCATTTCGGTGCAGTGTATTATGTTGAATTGTTTCCAAAGTCGTGCTTTCCTTCGTCTAATGCTTTATGTGTGGAGATATAAGCATACCTAACATAAACGGCTCTCAATGTTTTTATGGTTCCATGATCCATTGTTTGGATTAAGGAAGTGGTGTTTGGTGGAAGGAGTATACATTTAAATGCGGTGTTGTGAGGGCTTCCGTATATCGTCCTGGAGAATTTTTGAGAATTAGAAGACCTTTGAAGTCAAAGTTTTGATGTTCTAAGACAGTGGTTTGAAACTAGTTGAACCTCAAAGCAATTTTATGCGGCAGGCGAGTACATTTTCGTAAATTAATTAGCATTATAATGACAAGAATGTGAAGAAAAAGTTTAAAATTTTAATGGTTTGGGATTCAACTTTGCAGCATCTTCGTTAAACGATAACGAACAAGAGTAACGCTCCGGAAAATTTCTGAATGAAACTAATTAATTTACACTGTGATATAAATCTTCTTCAAAGATTTGATAAATCGAGTTTGATTAAATTTTATTACTACTTGTCAAAAGATAAATATCCTCAGTTCCGAATTTTTCAAATAAGAATAATCGCCTTGTTTGGGAATACATTTACATGTAAACAGTTTTTTTTTTTTTTTTTTTTTTTTTTTTTTTTTTATTAGAAAAAATTAACAAGTCTAGGAAACGAACCAGATTGTCGATGATTATTTACAAATTGGCTGTGAAGATATATTCTAATAATTTTCTTCCAAAGTTACCAATTATACGAAAGTCGAAACACCATTAGGTATTGCAGCTGAAAGACGGAGTAAACCATGAAGAAGTTTATAATTATTTACGAACAAATATTTATATTTTTTGTATGCTTTATAAAAAAAATATAAGAAATAAGAAACAGAATAGGTTGTCGTTATTTATTTTCAAGTTTTGTCTCTGTTGGGAACTTTTCCTATATTTCTTTCTAGTTTTAATTACAAGTTAGTTATCTAGTAGCTACTTCAATATATTACAATTATTTAAAGGAATATCGATCTGAAAATTTTAATATTTAACTGTCAATATGTTTGAACTACAAATTGTGACCATAAACATTTCTTGCATACACCAACCTTTAGTTTCAGGTAGGAAATGAGTGTAAATTTGAATTTTTCTTTGCGTCATTTTTATGTTTTTACAAATGTCATTTAATATTTTTTTGAATTTTATAAGGTATTTCTCTCGCCTTTTTAGCATGCCTTCGTAGTACAGTGGTCAGCACGCTCGGTGCGTATTCCATAGGCCCGTGGTTCGATTCCCGGCGAGGGCGTTTCTCATTTTTCATCTCTCTTGCTCTTTTTCTCCAAGCCTGTACCAACCACGGGAAATTCCCAGCGTATTACAGACGTTTCCTCAGACGGGACGTCAACTGTTCTTGCGGTTTTCGCGGGGAAGACGCAGACTCACTTCATTACCTGCTCTCCTGCCCTCTGACAGAGCACCTTCGACAGCAGTTCTTTCCTTCCGACTACATCACATATCCTGTGAATAGACTGTTCATGGACTATTACTGCAACAAGGGCATCTTAGAGATAATGAAGCAAGTGAATGAAAATAATTATATCCAAGAAACTATGATTAAAGTAAAATGTAACAAGATTGATGATTATGATTAAAGTTGTACAAGATTAAAGTAAAATGTAGAAAGGCGGCCTAACCGTCAGATTGCTAGCAATGACTAGGATGACTTCCTAACCCTGTAGTGCCATTAACTCAGTTTGGCGGAACAGGTTAAGTAAAGTGACCATACCATATCTCTCTTGCTTCGAAATAAACTAATGTCCCTACAGTGGCGCCAGAACTAAAAGGATGGTAGATGATGATTCTCCACACTCAAGATTTGGCGATTAGATCAACTAAACCCCAGTCGCCCTTTAAAAGGGGGAGTATATAAGGTATTTCTCCCGTCTTCTTAGAATGCCTTCGTAGTGCAGTGGTCAGCAAGCTGGGCGCGTATTCCAGAGGTCCTTGGTTCGATTCCCGGCGAGTGCGTTGCTCATTTTTCATCTCTCTTGCTTCGAAATAATCTAATGTCTCTACAATTTAGTTAACAAATTATGTTTTGTTAACATTTTTTTATAATTGAAGCTCGTCAGCTACTTCTCGATCGCGCATTTGGCCCACGTGCGATTTGAATTTGAGAACTCTGTCCCAAGTAATATTTGACTTTTTTAATGAATGAGTTTTCAGGCCAGTTATTAAAGAAGACTATCGCAACGCCGTCAACACTGCAGAATTTCGCGTATATTCGAAATTCTTGCGTTCGGCAAATTGAATGGAGACAATAAGGAGAACACGTATATGCAATAATGCGTTCCGAAAGTCCGCGTTTGGCAAGGGCTTACTTTATTTGTCTAAAGACAATGAAATTCCAGTCCGAAACTTGGAAATAGATTATAACGAATTCTAAAACTTTTGATCATCGCTCTAGATATATTTCCGTTCCGAAGTAATTTTTATGGTTCCAAGCCCGAGAAATTAAAATTTAAAGAAGGAAATTTCATGCAACTTGCATTTAAACGACATGCAATTTACATGGCATCTTCCAAGAAAGGTTATCCGGATGTCTGGAAGCAACCAGACGTCTACGCTCCATGAGTTTTAGAAATACTGAGAAGTGATGGAATGAGAAAGATGGGTCAGAGAACTTTAATATTGATCAAGTGAAATTCCTTATTTGGAAAACGCTGACACTTTTCGCAAAAAAAGCTGTAGTATTTGTAGTCTTCAGTTTGAAAATACTTTCAAGTTTCCAACGTAATTCGAAAAATTTTGTGAGTTAATATCCTGATGGGGATAATTCGGTCAATCATGTTTAAAATCTGTTGATAAGAACTTTCACCGTTTAATAGATGGATCAGATCTATCTCGCATCCATGAACACGAAAGATCTTAATACGAAATTTAGAGAGAAAGATCAGTACGTTGAGAAACGTAATACCTTGCAGGAGCCAAGTTTATCCATTTGTAAAGAGATCACTGGTAAGAGTCAAGCTGAGGGCCAAATTTATTATTTGGTTGCGACCGGAGGTTGTTTTGAGAGAGGTTAAATCTAGGTTCTCCTTTTGACGTCAGTGCAGCGCTGAAATTCTGACTCACATTTTCCTCCCAATGACTCGTTGTGAAACGGATAATCATGTCCCCGAATGAACTGCCAGCACGCCAGTGAACTCAAATCATAATGCCAGTGAGTCATTATGTCAGTACTACTGGGAAATCCATTACTGTTTAGATTTCCTCTCACGAAGGAAGAGAGTGTCTTGTTCTCCATCAAAGAACTCTTTGGCATGACCAAGCTCTTCTAGACCAAATTTAATACCCATGTAAATCTTTATATGCATCTACTGTAATATTTTAAATACAATAAATCTTATTAAAACCTAAGTTCTCAATTACCCTTTCAGGTCTTACGAAGTTACCACATCTAAACTGAGGAATAACATGATTTTTACCGTATAGAATATTGTTATTTCGTTATTAGGTGTATTATTACATTATGATTCCCCAAAATGAATGGAAAACACTTATATAAATGTAAATGGAATGAAATATAAAAAAAAATTACTTTTTATTTTAAAACTCACGGATAATTAAGTATACTGATTCAAATTTTAAAATGACTGATTGTGATTTGTATATATGCAACTGTTCTTAAAGAATAAAGGAACAGAATAAATGAAAGAAAGTAATAGAATAAAGTAATATAATAAAGAATGCTGATAAATACATATACTTTATTAATGACTGCAAATATGCTAAGAATTATACATAAATATGTGAAATTATGTAACAAGACAAAAATCATACACATTTTTCGCAGCCCATCACAGACTGTCTTTCAATCGATTGTTGGGTTTCAACCTATTAATGAGCCCTAATCTTTATGATATGTTATTAGACGTGGTGAAAGGCATATTATGAATAATGTTTTACTAACATTCCGAGCAGTGGTCTTAAAAACAATGTAGCTTCTTAATTGCAGTTTTAATTGGAAGCTTTACAAAATATAAATGTTAGCTTAGACATATATTTCGATTACAAAAATCTGGTAACATTCAGGATTGCTATGACACTAGACAGCCAAAATAATCAGCATGATGGTAGATGAAAGTACCCCCATAAGTCTCCTGAAAATGTCATGCAAGATTAAAATGCCTAAAATAAGCTACTTTTAGAAGTGCAAAGTCCAAGTGATTTTTGTACTAAGGGTTTGTTTTTTGGTTGTTAGAAGTAAAGAATTACATATGTTAGGAATTTGTGTAGCTCTGTGATGAACGGTTATTTGAATTCTCAATAGCAATTCTCTTATGCATGTTTCTTCTAAAACTCTTATTTTGATAACTATTACATTTTTTTCAGAAATAAAATGAGAAATTTTACAAACCTTACTGGAAAAGCCATTTACTTGTTGGACAATTTCAGATGCGCAGTAGTTTATTGAGTTACTAGACGGCAACATAATCTCTTTTTTTCTAAATCTTCGCTTAGCAGGTGCCAAGGAGACAAGACGGCTAAACACATACGGTATCGGCAGAGTTCGATACCAAGCAATTCTAAAAATCAAGGTCTTCAAGAATTACGACACTCAACATTTCTTTTCTCACTATGAGCGAAACGAAGATTTTTATTTCAGATAATGCTTAGCTTCTATATGAAATGCAGCTTTTAACTTTGTTAGATAATTCTATGTTAAATTGTTGAAACCTTTTAAGACATGAAACCGACGGACTATAAAATATTCTTAAAATATCTTATAGTCCGTCTGCTTCATGAAGCGGAAAGTATTTTAATTTAATAACTGTGTCAGATTTTATCGGAATTCATAAGTATTCGAATAAAATTAATCGGAATTCATAAGTGTTCGAATAAAATTAATCTAGCATACTAGTATTTTGATTATTTTAAACATCAAATGTATCTTCCTTGCAACATGTTTGAATTTAGTAGTTTAAGCTATGTAATATGGAACAACATTTCATATTCAGTATGCTTTTTAAATAAGATGCTTAACCTTTTACATTATATGCTTGAATTAGTATGCTTTTAAAAGTAGTTTCTTTCAAATAGCTTTCCATATAGTAAATAACTTTCAAATAGATTGGTTTTCAGAATGGAAAAAAGTCTATTCTTAAATCAATATACCTTTGAAGTGTGACTGGAATCTCTTATCTTAATCTTTAACTTGTTCAACGACAAGTTAAAGATTAAGATAAGAAATTTTTATTGAAAATATCGACTACCATTCTTCAAGACATTTAAATATATGTGATCGGATTTGTGATTTTAGTCCATGATGGAACTATTCACTAAGGAGAAAAAGCATTCCGCTATGCTCTTAAGTACCGGCGGGATAAGAAGGAAAGGGGAGTGAGGAAAGTGAAGCACTTCCTTCAGGTGAATCACTAGAAGGGGCACCATATTGGCGACACGAATCGAAAATTACATTAATAATATTTTTAAAGTTACCATTTAAGGGAAATAATCTTCATCACACCTAAATTAATAAAACACTATGTAAAACTTAACGTAGATTTTAAAAAAAATCAAACACGGCTGCTTTTTCTATAGAACATGAATGAAATGAAAACATTATTGCCGATTTTGCTTCGCAAAAGGAAGAAAAATTAAATTAGAAGAAAACTTGAAAATTAATGCAGTGGATTTAATAGTATTTCCTATTTATCAAAAAATTGTTTAACATTTTCATTTGAAAATAATATATATAATTAGATGTATTATTTTTCTGAATTTATAAAATTACGATTAAAGAATGCTTTAAGAATTACGGCATAATTATTCTATAAAAATTATAATATTTTAATTTAATATACCTACTTTTGTTTAATACATATATAGCTAAATTAATTGCAAGTATGGGTGCCAGTTTACCTCTTTGTCTCACGTGAACAAACATTTAAGCACTTCTGTGCGCCAAAGGAATAATTATTTCTGGATTAAGAAAGTTTATATGGCGCGCTTTTGAAATTGAGTATTCAACATCTGCACCTGTAGATAAAGTTTCGTTTTTTTCCTTATTAGATAGCAAAGTTATGATACTTTATAATGGTGTACAATAGCAATTTGTTTCTGAAAGAACTTGTGCGAATATTTAATTCAAAAATGACAAATGTTTTGTAAACCACGTGTAAAATCAAGAAAGAGAGTTCCCTAAATTGATAAAATTTCAAAAAATATTCATAAGTCTGATTGTCTTTGTAATATTCTTATAGATGGAAAAAAGACCATTTGCGGTAATAGGAAATGAATGTTTCTATTAACATTTGAGTTTGAAATGTATATACATTTTTTTATTACCAGTACGCCTTACGATGGCTCATGTTTGACTCGTGCCATCTACCTCTTGCTTCTTATTTTAAAGGCTTCTGTCACCACCAGTGGGAAATTTTCTTGTTGAGGAAATCAATCCAAATTTTCGCAATATCAGTTGGTGATTACAATTTCACTGTGTTATGATTATTTCATTATGATTTCATTTGGAGGCATTCAATTCCTTTTGATTTTCTGATCGAGGATATATTAAGTGTTCGCAGTCCCACTGCTTTTTTCATCTTCCAATTCTCATTTTAATATTTCCTTCCAAATGAAGTTTGGAAATCTCTATGATGTCCCTTGCAAATTTTAAGTCCCTTGCATGCTTTTTTAATCTAATTTTAAATTTTTTTAATAATGTAAAAATGTTTAACTTTTTATTGTTATGTTAATGTTTATTTTTTATTGTTGCTAGTGATTCCATACGTTTTTCTTTTTGCTTCTATATTTTTATCAACCTCGATGTTTCTAATTCTACTAAAATATCCAGCCCAAATTCTATTTCAAAAGTAAGGATTTTAAAAGTATATTTTCCCAATAAGTTTACTCCGATATGTCATATATGCTAGATTTTTCTAGAATACTGATCCCAAAAGTTCGAGAAATATTTTAATAAGGAAAATGCTAAAGAGAAATTTATACACGTGTTTCTAAAAATTTATACATAAATCTAAAGATATTAAATTATTTGTTTCGCCCCAAAGCAAACAATAGCTTTCTAATAGTCAAAGAGTTGCCTTCGTAGAGAGTTCCTAAGAAAAAAAACTGCTTGTACCGTCGCAGGTTGGAGAAATCGCTTAAACATTATGCAACACGTGTTTACGAGAAATTAGAAAAGGATAAAAATTATCTCAGGATTATTAATTCGTAGTTTTAGTCTCTCGCCACTAGTGGGTGCAAATCGAAGTATAAATCTTTCAGTCATAAAGTTAAGAGTAAAAATAAACGATATAATTATATTCTTTGTTGAATATATACTTTTATTCATCAACTCATACGCTTACAATTCTTATAATTGATTTACATTGTGGAAATATACGTGCGAAGCTCTAAATTAGAAGCTCAACATACTTAAATACACAATAAGGTATTCAGCAATAAATTGTCAATTAAATTTTAGATTTAAAAACTTTTGTCTATAGTGATGTTCAAATTAATGCAACACACTGATAGGAGAAAATGGATTAAAAAAAATCTGCTGCACACTTTTGCCACTTAGCTGTACTTTCTATTTTTTGATCATCTTTCAAGCATTTATTTAAAACTAGCAGCTAAGCGGTCAGCCCAGCCTTCTTATGGTTTTTAAATGTACCGGAAAAAGGGCTTTAGGGAATACCAAACGTTAAATTTAAAAACTGCACAGAATTTTACTCTGCAGAACAACTTCATTAAAAAAATAAATAAATAAAACACAAATTTTTAAAAAATGTATTACATGTAACAAAAATTCAATGAAATAAGCAATATCCCTTAATACAAATATTAATTATCCTAATAAATAAATTAATCACCTTCCCGTTGCCTTCTCTCAACAAACGTCCAGTATCCAAGAGAAACATTAAATTTAAAAACTGCATAAAATTATCGCCCTCATGGCACAAAATTATCGCCAAATGGCAACAGTACTTATTTTCAACAGTCAGCAGTATACAATTGAATGAAAACTGTTGCCAAAACTACATTTCTAAAAGAATGAAACTATTCAAAATGATGCGATAAAATCGAAAAGATAAAATTTAAAAAAATCTGATTAGAATTTTGAAAAAATCGCTTCGAGGTGCACCTATATACCAAATTTCGAATCCATGGGTCTATTAGCTTACGCACAGCACGAACGAAAGACACACAGACTATTTCCTCTATTTTATCTAGAGATAAAGGATTTAATAATCTGCAATATCCTTTGGTATAACTATATATAAAACCAATTTAAATTCAGTAAACGGTCAAGTGGTGATTTTAAGATGAAAGTATTAAGAATCAGATATTTTAGCAAATAATAGTGCTTGAAAGGTTTTCCATTATACAATAATACTTGTATAAATCCCCAATGATTTTAAATTACGCAGTTCATTACCCTATGATTCTGAAATTCCAGAATAATTTTGAATTAAAAAAGAATGTAATTTTTAGGAATTTAATTAGGATTTTTTTTGAAGAAGAAAGAAGTGAAAAATGAACAACTCCTTCGCCGGGAATCGAACCACAGACCTCTGGAATACGCGCCCACCATGCAGATCACTAACACCACGAAGGCACGCTAAGAAGGCGGGAGAAATACCTTATATACTCCCCCTTTAAAAGAGCGACTGGGATTTTAGGGGATCCAATCGCCAAATCCTGGCTGTGGAGAATCATCATCCACCATCCTTTTAGATCGGGCGCGGCTGTAGAGACATTGGGTATTTTGAAAGCAGAAAAGATGAAAAATGAGCAACGTCTTCGCCGGAAATCGGACCACGGACCTCTGGAATACGCGTTCAACATGCTGACCACTACACCCCGAAGGCACGCTAAGAAGGCGGGAGAAATACCTTACATAATAATAAAATATTCGTAAGTGTATAAAATAATTAAGCATAATACAATAATAATAATAGCAAAAGTGTAATATTGTTGTAAATGAAAAAGAGTGAAATAAATTTGAGGTAGAAAGTCTTTGTATCCCACTAAAAAACGTGGCTCAGTCTTAATATTGAAAGATTCTTAGGTTCAATAACAAAATACAGTATTTCTTGATTAGATTTCCAGATAAAATAAAAACATAAATTTGGATACCACGTTATTAATAAACAATGGTGCGATTTAGGAAAGTTCTCACAAATATCTTATCCTAATGTTACCATTTCCATTCCATTTCAAATCTTTAAGCTTAGAGCCTGTGTTTGCTTGAGTAAGACTTCAACATCTAAACTTTTAAAGTGATTTTTATTGCTTAAGGAGCAACTGAACTTTCAGTTGAACAAAGCGTGACTAGAATCGTTTTATTCCCCACGTGCACTGTAAACACAGTCAAAGGATTCGATGTTCCTGAAACTCAAAGTCGATTGTGATTTCGAATGGAAAGACTAAAACCATTTCGAAAGATAATCTGACGGTCTCGTTTCATTTAATCTGACGTGGAGTTTTGCCTTATATATATATTTCATTTAGAATTAGACCATAAATTCTTGATTTTGGCGCCAGGTAGGAAATCGGACGTTAGTTCTTCTTTGGTGACATTTTGATCACTCAGTTAGTTATCTTCCTTGCGTGTCTTTTAAAAGGGTTAAATTTCAAATGTCAGATCAAATTTACAACAAGAAATATGTAAGTTGCGTATTATTATATGAAAATTCTGTGTCTGTAACGGCTGATTAACAATCCAAATTAAATATTATATAAAGCATGTTTTTAAGCAAATTAGCTCTTATTTACCCTTAAATACACTTTTGGTTTTTTTTAACTATCTATGAACTTGGGGTTTTTCAAAAATTGTTTGATTTTGCTTGTGATCTTCAAATTTTGACCTCATTTGTAAAAATGTTATTATTGGGTTTGCTTTAATATTAGACTTTTATATTAGCTTTTAGATTAGACTAAATCAAGTCTTGCTTTGAGCATACCGTAGTTTTTAGTGCTTCTAATTTCCATGAAATAAAGATGCATATATAAAAAGCTGGTATTTGTTAAAATGAAATACCACAGATTAATTAGTTCTTATTTGCCTCTTGATGTTGTACGTTTCATTTAATTAACATATTTATTATGAATTTAGATCTATACTTTCAATTCTCTTTTTCGATACCCATCAGCAGTGTGTAAATAAATAAACGTATTTAAGGCAAAAATCTTGAAACTTTTAGTCATGACTTTTGTCAGCGATGCTCACAGCTTCTGTTTTCTCTCCCCCATTTCTACCGAATTAGTATTCCGACATTAGTAATTTTGCCACCGAAATTCGGTCGCGCAGTTTTCGTTACCGTTACTGCTAATTGTTGGTAGGACAGGCATGCAACCGTAATGTTTTTGACCTGTAGTTGGATGGCTCAAGGCTTTTGGCGGGTGTAAAGAAATAAGTATAGAGCGCCGCCTCGTACGGAGAGAAAAATACTGTTTGAGCTTGTTACCTCTCGACTGGCAGAACTGAAAGTAGAATGAAGTGGCCAGTAAATCTTAATAAGAATTAACTAGCTGCAGTAATATTCATGGCAGAATCTTCATGAATTTATATAAGTCTTTAAAGAACACAACAGAGGGAATGTTGAATAGGACTCGGTGGGCAAAATACATTCAAAATAATAAATATTATAATAAAACCACAGATACAAGAACACAGTTATAAATAAAATACACCTCGCTATAATGACGAGAAAATATATAAAAATACACACTTTAGGTATTAATAAATGGCATTATGATAAATCGTGCGAGGAAGTTTAAATGGATAGTTGGATCATTATCCTCTAAGCTGGTTACAGGGACATAATGAGAGTTTGAAATTTTTCTCAAAGAATTTACGTGATCTTCTAATGATGTAATCATGAGCGAAAAGTATTTCAATATCGTGGTGATTATTCTGATTTTGAACGAACCACAGTGAATTTGTGATCGTTCTAAGAAGTTTATTTTGAAAAACATAGTTTCTTGCTATAAGATTCGGGTGCTTTGGCACAAAGTGGTATGGCATAAAAGAGAATTGGAGAAATAAATGTTTTGTAGAGCCTTTTTCACTCTGAAGTTTAGCTCCGATTTCCTTCCCAAGAGGCTATACAATGTCATGAAGGTCGCATTAACCTTGCTTAAAGATATTTAATGCTTGTAACAGTGAAGTAGAAGAACATTAAACAGACAAAATGCGATCTTTCTGAAGGCTAGAAATGTGAGTTTTGAAACTGAGCAATTTACTGGAAGAATGTTTTAAATTTACTGTTTGCGTAACTTGTTACATGCCTCAGCGAATAAATAAAAACTTAAAAGAAAAGAATAATAATGTGTTAAAAGAACTACGATGCTCTTGGTAAATGCACCCAAAGAAAATCTGCACATTTTTCACCACTCCTGCTTGGAAAAAAAAAAAAAAAAGGCTTGATGAATCTTCAAGTGGCGACCGAACTAAAAGATGATGGGCAATAATTCATCATCACCAGGATTTGGCGATTGGGTTTCCTCATCGCCAGTCGCCCTTTTAACGGGGGAGCATATAAGGTATTTTCTCCCCCCTTTTTGCATGCCTTCATAGTGTAATTGGAAGCATCCTTGATGCGTATTCGTGAGGTAGGGGGTTCGAGTCGGGAAAGGGCACTGCTCATTTTTTACCTCTCCTGCTTCAAAAAAGAAACCTAATGCCTCTACAAAGTGCTATCAAACTCTTTTCAGAATTTATTTCTAATCTAATAAGAGATATTTTTATTACTATAATTATCTCATTACTTATTGTTCTGTAGAGAGATGCTTCTTTCTATCCTTAGCCACATTTTGCTCACGTTATTGTAAGATAGTGCAACTTCACATTCATACCCTTGACTAGGTATTTAGTTTTAAAATAAAACATCTGATTATCATCTCGAATATTCCTCGTTTATTTTACTGCAGATTTAAGCATTTAATCCGTAGAATTCTTTTACACTAAATATTTTTATTCAAAAGATCAGTCCTCAGGTCAGTGAATTTATACGCTAACGTTTTATTCACAAATGACCTTCCGATTAATACACAAGCTACATATTTTTGAGTTAGATGATTATGGTAAACTTTCGACTCCTATTTTATTAAATATGCAAACTGTAGGAAGCATGGTAGCTCTTCCAAAAACCTTTTGTTTGATTTTTCATTTAAAGATTTGATTCATCTAATATAGTACATACACGCATATATACATATACATATACATATATATATATATATGTACATATATGCGTGTGTGTATTTATAATTCTATAATTTACATAAAACGTATAGATCGGTGGGAATTTTTTATCACTCATACTATCCAGCATCATGAATTTCTGAAAAATGTACAGGGAACTTCGTCACAAGAGCAAAATGAATGAGACTGCTTATTTCGCAAGGATTATTGACAGAGATTAAACTTCTCATATAATTCAGAGGAATAAAGATCGTATCCTTGAACAAAGGACTGCTTTTCTGGTCATTCTGAAGTTTAGTCGCAAAGTGCGTTAAGACATTATTTTGTAAGAACAGCAGGTTTTAGATATCTAAACCCGCTGTCGAATGGTAATTTTAGCGAATTTAATATTATACACTACAACGAAAATGATTCTACCAGTCGTTTCTTATTTGGGGGAAGTTTGGAAATCACAGCCACTGCTCACCAAGGCCTTAATATCTAAGAATGCTTAGACTGTAGAATAATTACATTTAGAAAAGTAAATTTTAAAACATATAGCTCTCCCTTCTGGGATTATGATCCAAAATTTGAGTGAAGATTTGGTATTAACTTTTGATCTGTAAATAATGAATCTCATCCAAGTTATGCTTTTATTTAAAAAATCTCATCGTTCCGTAGCGTAGTGAGTCCTGATTGGAATTTTATGAATTCGAAACTGCTCAAGATTCACAAACTAGGACCAGGCACAGTGCTCTGCTGGATATTTGAACGCCCACACAGAAACAGCGTGAAAAAACGTGCTAAAAATACGAATGCTTTTCTCCCGTTTCCTAAAAGATGTAGTTCAAATTTTCATTTTAGGAATCTGAAAAAAAAATTGCAGTAAGATGGATGTAACTAAATATGTTGCAGAAGCATGTTGATAAAATGGAGCGAGGGGTATGAGTCCCGTCTGTAATGATTTCTGTTGTCAGCTATTTATAGTACTTAATGTGCTACCTGTATTCGATCAGGGAGTAACTTGTTATAATTTCCATGATTTAACAAAGGGGTGTTCTAATCAAATGTGATGTTGAGATAGTGATTCAATGCTATAAATTCAATTGCAGTGCTTGAGTAATATAAATTTGTTTAATATTCAGCATTAAATAGTTTTTAAGAATAGTCATACTAAGAAGCAGCAGGCTAAAAAAACGGCATAACACTTTAGCTTCTGTTTAAGGAAAATTTTTTGTACCATTTAATTGTTGAGTACTTAACATTAAACGAAAGGTCAATTAATTTTCCTGACTAATTTAGCTTCATTGTAATTTTTCTTCTTTGAGGCATACTAATTGTTTAAGTACATTGCATGACATACTCTTGTTTAAAATACGGATTACATACTTTTTAATGAAAATAAAATTATAGCTGCAAGGGTAAATTAATGTTATTTATTACATTGTTGCGCGATTATTGCATATATTCATTTGCGAGTTTTGTTCAAACTATTCGCCTTCATTTTTAAGTTGCTTAAGATTCTTTTGCTGAAAATGGCATTTTAGTAACTAGAAACAAGCATGCCATTTTCCGAATTGAAGTTTTTTCTTTTCTTTTTAAAAAAAAAAAAAAAAAAAAAGAGAGAGAGAGAGAGAGAGAAAATCTGAAAGTTTTCAGATTTTAAATTACGCCCAAAGGGGCGTTTTTTTTAACGTTTTCTCTGTTACTTTTATTTATTAAATATCATGTTCTACGTACTCAAACTATAAAATTCAGTTCAACAGCAATATCGCAAATTAATTTTAAAATGAGCATTTCTTTAGAATTTCCGATACAGAGTCTCGCGCGCTAGAGAATTTTTTTTTTCTTTTCGCACAGTGTTGCCATTGATCGCTTTGAAATCGTTTAGGTTTTTTGATCCAAAATGCGTTCAAAGTGTTACAAATTCTGAAATTGATAATAAAACAAATTTCAAATTCAAATTAGGGCTTCCGCATGCCCATATTCTATGGAAGATTACGTTATTCAAATTTTGATGGCTCTAGGTACCGTCGTTTTATCACAATGCGAGAAACATGCATACATTTATGAAGATAATTCATTATTTAATTTCTTTAAATATAAGACAAGGCAGTAATATATGGTGTCAATGATTTGAAAAGTGATACAGCCTTTTAAAGTTTTCAACGCAAAATGTCAAAACAAAATTAATAGTCCTTCGGGACAAATTGCCCTTTTGGACTAAAAAGAAAAAAAAGTCAGAGGGAGGGAGAGAGAGAGAGAGAGAGAGAAAAGGAACTACTATAATATTATATTATTAAAGAAATATTGGTTTTTATGAGATGAATAAATGAAATCTTATTTTGAAAACGATATACGGCTTTAGTCCAAATTTTTTTCAAATACTCGTACATAACTTGAATTTGAATATAAAATGTTCGTTGATGATAGATTGATGTATTTAAAGACGGTTTGATTCTATCTGTGTTCAGATGAAAATTTTCTGCCTCCATATTGGCAAACATTTGGATAATAAATACAAAGGAGCTTTAAAGAATGAAGGGAGTTTAATAGATTTTGAATCCAGTGTATTACTACGGCAACTTAATTACATCGCACTATAAGCGTGCTTATTTCTGATTGCTGTTTTGATAGTCTTTAAATATTTTACTGTGTGACCTTTGCATTTAAGTGAATTGCTGTTATTTGGACCTGTTGTTATCTGATCTGTGCTACATGGATTGTAATTTTGCTTATAGACATTTGTGATTTCTTTTTCTTTGAATTTCTGTTTTGTAAAAACAAGTACGTAGCGTCTTTCTTCACAGGTAAGTAGTTCTTTGGGGTTTGGGTGGATTTTTTCTTTTTGTTAGAACAGAATTTTAGACTGGATTGTTTTTGTTTTGGATGATTATTAATTTGTATATGATTATTTTTATCTGGAATAGATTTAGAATATATTAGATAATGACCCATAGTAAAGCAATATTTGCTGAGTTTAGTCGGTTAAAGGACATTAAAGACCATAATAAGCAGCTTTCACTTAAAGAAGAATCTGCGTTTGGATTTCTAATTAAAATGATAGATTTCATTTTCTCTGTGTCACTTGAATTCGTTTCTAAAGTCCAAGGTTTAAACTCGAATGCGGTCGATTGTTTTCTTAAGTATACATTATGTTTCTTAAGTGTATTTCTTAAGTATAGTCGATCTCTTAGTTATGATTTCATTAATATTTAGGATATAGACTTTGAAAATTGAAGCAAAAATGTTCCAAGTGCCCGCTTAGCTTTACCTCTGTGGATAAAAATTCTATCACCCTTGGCATTGCGTTTAGTGTACTAGAAGGCGCTGCGATTATTGAACAAAATGAATCTACACATGCCACTAAAGAACTGGACTAAAATGCAAAATGAAAACGAAGAAAAGGATCAAAAGAGTAAGGGATCAAAAGCAAATACTATTGATTAAAATTGACGACAACAGAATAAATTTAACTCGGCTAAAGAAATACCGAAAAGCTAGAAATGCTAGGTTCGCTTGAGCTAAATTTTGATTGACGTTAACGAGTCATCTGCTTCCAAAGAGTAGTTCTTATTGTTTGTGAAAGGTGTATATGAAAACTTCACAAATAATAAGAATAGGGATTCGAAAAATTTCTCCCCTCTTATTTCCAGAATGTTTTCCGCCAGAAATACCTCCTATTTCAGTCTTTGATGGAAAATACTCTTGAAAGACTTCCATGAAAATTTTGGAAAAAACAAACGTAACTGAATTTACCGCCCAAAAGAAAGTGGAAGGTCTTTATGAAATCCCTCCTCAAAACCTGATAGACACTGAAATTTAACAGATATTTTTAACGACCACGATTTACTTAACATGTATATGTCCTCCCAGAAATAAAGAATCTGAAATGTGTTATTAGACATTTGCTTATCCCCTTTATCCATCCGATACCCAGTTCAGGTTACATAACAAAGAATGTAATGTTCTCAAGGAAGAACAATTTATGCGATAAAATGGGAAAGAGGGAGAAAACTTCCTGTTTCTGTAAGTATCCTTCCTACACACGCTCAATCGAGTAATATCTGTATACTTAAGTACCTCAAATACCTGACTATTAAAACCAAGACATACCGCGTCAAACGAGGACTAACCCCACGTTGTCGTTGCCAGCGATTTCATCACTCACAATCTGCCTATTACCATCTGCCTAAGTATTGCAAATGTGCTGTTGATCATGATCCCCGGCGTTACTCCAAACCAAAAGACACAGATTAAATGTGGGTGGTGGAAACTCCCTAAGAAAACGTACACTGCACAAAAAAAGGGGGACATTTCCATATCTCCCGTTCTACTGGGCCAATTCACGAAATTCAAATTGCTTTTATCATGTCTCGAAAGCGCGAGTTAAGATATATATTAGATTTATATGTAGCATTGTTCTAACATAGGTAGTTTGACACAAAATGGGCCTTTTTCTAAAAAAAGTACCATTTTTTTTCTATATTTCATTTCTGCTACTCAAATTATGCCTAAATGTTAAATTTTGTAAAATTTGGTGCGAAATTTACAGAGAAATTCAAGAATTTAGGTTGGCGCATACTTTCAGTTTCCGCCAAGAATAATTCACTTGGCGATTTTCTTAATATATGGCAACCTATTTCCCTTCCATTGTGCAGGAGCAGAAAAAAAGTTCCGCCGTTCCTACCTTTTTACATTGTGTCTGAGCGGAAAAAAGTCACATCGTTCCTTCTTTCAAATAATTTTAACAAAGCGCGTAAACCACATTAGATGTTATTATCGCTTTCAACAATTATGCCAAATTTCAAAACGCGCCAATATATAAATTCATGTATATCATCAGAAATTTTGAATAAAAAGCGCTAATTTTTGGCAGGTGTGCCTAGAAATACATCCACTGTAAGCTGATGGCAAAAATTTTATAGGATATGATTCAAATTTTTTTCTAAAAATTTATAAAAATTATTTAAAAATACAACATAAAAAATTAGTGAATTTTATTTGGAATGAACCTAAATTGCAAACTTTGAAAGAAGGAATCAAGTATGTGTAATAAAAAAAGAGATATTAATAAAAACATACCAAACTGAATTAACATTCAGGAGCTAATGTTTTTTTAATCTACTCGTTTTTACATAAACTTGGTAGTTTGAAATAATTTGAGTCGTAGAATGGAAATATGGAAAAAAAAATGGCATGTCATTTCAGAAAAAGTCCGATTTTGTATCAAAGTACCTATATTAGGACAATGCTATATATAAACCTAATACATATCCTAAGTCGCGCTATCGAGACATGAAAAACTGAAAAACGCACTTTGAATTTCGTCAATCCTCCCAGTAAAACGGGAGATGAAGAATTGTGTCCTTTTTTTTTTTTTTTTTTTTTTTTTCTTTTCTACGCAGTGTACCTCAAAACTCGAGAGGTTGCGAAAGGATTCCTAGGCCAAAACTCTCTCAAAATCTCATTAAATACAAAGATAGATTCATAAACAATAAATCCTACGCGCAGGCAAAGCAGAAAAATATTATTCCAGATACGCTGCAATTATTATATATTACATGATTAAACACAATTACTGAAGCACCGAAAATCACGACGAACCCTTGCGGTCTTATTTTGATACTACAATAAACTAGCGAAAACATTTCTCCAGTTATTTATATTAGTAAATATTGAATTTTATATATCATGGTAGTTGCCCTCCACTAAGATAAAAACCTCAAAATCTCTTTTGTATCTCTAAATTGGAAATTACCACTGATTTTATGTAAGTGAGGTTTCCCGTTCCTGGGGTAATTTTAAAGTGCTAGCAATAGCGGTATAATTTTAGTGCTCAAGCTTGAATAACTATAGTATCCGATAAGTGGCAACAGAAAACAACTTTATTTTGATTTGTATTTTAGATGTAGACTGAATAGTTTGCAATATTTTAGTAACTGTGTAGAGACATTTATTTTTTGGAAGCAGGAAGGATGAAAAATTTGTAACGCTTTCGGCGGGAATCGAACCGCGGGCTTCTCAATTACGCGCTGAGCGTGCAGACCACCACACAACGAAGACACGCCAAGAAGGTGGAAAAAAATACCTTATAACTGTTTTAAATTATGCTCTGTATCCGTTGAACCTGATTTATCATTAAGTCATTTGAAGTTTATTATCACCGGAGGGGTTGTTAGTCTCGAAACACACTTTTCGTCTGACTTAACTTCTCATATTGTTGGCGTCAAATGTTATCGCGAAGTATTGCTTTAAAAAAATGATGTACAGTCCGTACGTATGTAATGTTTCTTGCAATGTGGAAAAACGACGCCACCTAGATCCATTGAATGATTTGAAAGTGTTAACTGGCAACACCGTTCGAAATAATTTTTTTTATCTCCTACACGCCCGACTGTTGCCATTCGGCAAAATGTAAGATATTTTGGTTGATCTTTACATTATGGTAACTTGGCGTTTTTTTGGCGAAAATTTGGCGACCAACTCTCCTACAGCAACCCTCTATTATTTTTTCCCGCCGCCATTTTGTCTTCACGAAATAAAGACATGTTTCTTTTCTTTTTATCTACTGAACACTTCTTCCAACAATCTACTAGCCGAATTACACTTATGCTAGAAATTTTATCTAACAAAACTGCTTAATCATGACAAATATTCACTGCAAAATTGGGAAAAAGTGCACAATACCATACTCCTTACGCGTTTTTCAAAATAACACATACACATAAACCATGTACACGCCGACTTATTTTTACTTAAAAAAACATCCCAGAATTACACAAAAATGGCATTGCGCACACTCTTCACTATATCCATGTACACTGCTTTTTTCTCATAAATTAGAAAAATTTCACGAAAATACATGACAATTTTCTGAATGTTTAAACCCGGTAAAAAGAACATATATGAAATTACCTGATCGCGAAAAAGTACATACCCTTTCCAAATATGAACATTTCCCCGTATAAAATAAATAAAATATCCAAAAATTTTTACCTTTACATTATCTATTATATTACAAACGTCACTAACTAATTCATACCTTTACTTCATTACAAATGCTTACAAATACTTAGTGTCAAATATTTAAATTATTTCCATGCACGTTTACACAAATTAGTTTACTTCCACCTTACATTTAGAACAATGCATAAAAATAATATCCTCAAATAATTAAAAATACTAACTTACCTATTCTTCTTCAGAATCTTGATTACGTGTCCGATAAACTTTTCTTATTTCTGTTTCAGGATCTTTAAAATCATACTTATAGTTCACACCAAGGTACCAGGTAAAATAAATAACTTAATAAAACATCTTTACTTCTATCTCGCACAACCTTAAAGAAACACTTATTACCCCTTTCAATCCCACTAAATACCCATTTCGAATTCACTTTAGTTAGGGCCATGGGATCCAAAAATTAACGAACACTGTTTCACACAACACAGAATAAAGGCAAATACAAAATTTCCATATTTTTTCCCGATTTCCCCCTTTTTCCGATTAAAGAACCGTAATTCGTCCATTAATATCACATGACATATCACATGATCTCTCATTTCCCTCACACAAAATAATGCGTAATCGGAACTGAGTACTGCTCACATTATTACCAAAGTCCTTTATCGCCTCCAAAATGTCGCCAAACTACCAGTTACCATATTGTAAAGATCAGCCGATATTTTATCTTTCACTTTTAGTCCACAAATTTAGTTATATGAAAGAAATGTGTTACTGCTTTATGTAGAATACTTATCATCTTACTGTACCAGAGTGCTGCCATTCAGTAAATCATAAGATATTTAATTTTGTGGGGATTTATTTCATTTACTTAACAGTTAAATTTAATTTGAAGCAACCTTTTCTATCCCTTTTGCTTTCAACTTACGCTTTCTTGAGAGAATGTAAATGAGCTAGCACGCGTTTATTTAAATAAACTAGAAAAATTGAGTATTTAGAGGAAGGTTCTGGAAGATGAATTTGGCGCGTATTCTCCCTACCTGAGGATCACGTTGCTATATTTGATTTACTAGCGATTACAATCCTGTGACGTTGAGCGCTTTTTGCTGTTCGGCGTGGTTACGGTAACTTTTACGAGTCTGAGATTTAAGTAACCTGTGAAGCCGTTAGGATAAATTAATAATTCTCAATTTAAAGTTACTCGTTACCTTTTTGAGTTAAGCTAAAAGCGTTGTCTTTTGTAGGTGCTAGTCGGTATCATCTGTGAATTTTATTTGAGTGAATTAAGAGTTCTTTACACCCTTCTCTGGAATTGTTCGTACATAGGGATTTCCTAAGTCTTTTAACGTCTAGTTAGTTTATACTACTAACGTAGTATACGTTACAACTTTCATATTTAATTTTGCTATAATTGAGTAGCAAAACCAAGTGATTGAAAAGTAATAAGCGCAACTCTTAAAATATTTTGTCTACATTTTAATTTGATTAACTTAAATAAAAATGCATTTAAATCATGAGATTTCTATTTTCAAATATTAAATATTTTTATGAAATTACACAGTCTGGACGCATTCAAATCACTATATACGATTTTTTCCCTTTTTTTAGGATAAATCTTTTATGTGACGAGCCACTCGAGCAGCTAGTTATCAAACAAATAATAAAAGTGAAGATAAAAAAATCTATGACAGTGCCTAGCATTCACTGTCGGAAATTCTAAAGATGTGCTGTTGTTAAGTATTTTGTGATTTTGCGCTTGAATTTTATGTGGTGTAAGTACAAAAATGCTTAGTTATAAAGCTGGAAAGATAAAAAAAAAATAAAGAACCTATGTTTGCTGTAGTGAGCCCAAGAGCAGATTTGTAGGTTGCGATACTCAACGAGAGCACGAAAAATCTTAGCAAATCCTCTGTTTTAATGTTAAAAGTTGAATACTTTCAAATTTTCTTTCCTTATTTCCCCTTTATGTTTTGCACTCAGTTTTGAATCAATAAAATATTGAAATGTTGAACGTAATATTAGACCAGAATAACCAGAATTTGCTTAATATCAGTACACGATTTCTGTATTTTATAAAGAAGGGACTGAGAAAATGCCAGAAAGAAATAAAGTAAATTTAGATATGAAATTGTATTTAATATCTCAAGCTTTTAACTTGCAAATACTGTAATGCAATGAGAATTAATTTTAATAAAATAAATAAAACTTTCTAATTGTTAAAATTGTATCCTTAGTATTTCTGCTGAGAAAAAGAGGATAGGAAATGTCGTTCATCATATTTAATAATCTTCTAGTTATAAATAATTTATAAAATGTAAAACATCAAACGTGATGACGCGCTGTCATTATAAAACTATTCTAACTTCACACTTAATTTTTACAAGAACTGCTTATTAAAATGATATGGAAAGAATTAATTACTTCACTTCTGTAAATTTTTACAATGATTTTAAAGATTTATTCTACCGTTATTATTAACTCTTAATAAACATTTTTATTTTAATACATTTATAATATATAAATTGTAAATATTATTATCTGTTTCTTATCCCAATAAAGGTTGACGGCCAGCAAGCAAGTGCGGAAGTCGAGCTAACAGATGAAGCCTTACAATCCCATACTGATGAAGATGCAGGGAGTGAAAACATCATGGGAAATGGAGCAGCCAGCCCCTCAAGTGGAACACCCTCTAGTGATAGAGTGGCTTCATCAGCTAAAATATCAGCCACGCCTTCGAGTAAGCCATCTTCTGGCATCAGCCAAAAAGACGATGAATCTCAAAAAGATGAAGACAGTAAACCAGCATCGGCAGTATCCCGGTCTTCCATACCAGACCCTATTATATATGAGCCTCCAGAAAGACGAAAATCGGCTACCTCGACTACCAGCGAAGACAAAAAGGATCTTGACGCTGATAAGTCCCAAAACGACGAACAAGAATCGGAAAAATCAGCAGAAAGAAAGGCTGAGGAAGAGCGCACCGAAGGTAAATAACGAACACAAATTTCAAAGTGAAAATGTAGACAAAGAAACCGAGTAATGTTATACAAATTTTAACTTTGCCTAAATATTCTTTCTAAAATTTATAAAGACTTCTTAGAACAAAGAATTTCTGAAAAGGCTTCATTTTATGCTACTGTAGGCAAACAACCCCAGAATTTTTTTTCTCCTTCCAGAAAAAATTCAGGTATTCATTTTCCAACTTTGGTATTTATCAGGGCTTTGTCAATTATTTCAAACTTCGTGAACCGAGGGCATTGAATTGCAGATAATACATAATGAAAATAGTTATGATTATAGTGTTGCAGTAAATGTCAATCGAAGGCGATTAAATGTCGTGTGTAAAAATTAAATGTCGTGATTAAATGTCGTGTGTAAAAGTGTCGAATTAGCCGAGCCTTGTTTAAACAAATTTTTTTTGGTTCACTCAGAAGAAATCTAAAAACGACTTTCACAAACATTTAGAAAAAAGCCAAATTTATGTGGAAAAAACAAAAGGAGAAGAAAGTGCGTGGGATAACAGTAGTGATAGCAGGTTGAAATCACGACATTTAGGAATTGTTCTGATCCACAATAATATACATTTTAAACTGTGCATAATCTGCAATATATAAACACTGTTAAATCATCTATTAAAAATAAATTGCAAAATCTAAAAAATAAATTAATCATACACTTATTAATCTTCATTTTCCATTCACCATTATCGAAATACGACAGTAAGAGAAACAGAAACATTGTTCTTTCGATTTTTTGCTGTTTTGAATTCTGATTTAATTTGTGTAGCCAAATGAATGTAGTCTCTGGATTATATTGCTTGAAATTACAGATTTCTTATCAAGAGTATTTTCTTGTTAATTACAATGGGAGTTTTATTGCTTTGCTGTGTTTTATAATTATGTTTGTTTAACCGCGGGCATTGCATCCGGCGTTATCTTAGTTAACTGGTATTGTAATCTGCTTATTTTACTCTGTGATAAGAGTTAAAAGCATTTCAGAATCCCATGAGTACTGTATACAAGAAACAGAAACATACAGACGACGAATACAAAAATAAGGCAAGGAAAATAGGATAACTAATAAAAAATAAAAATTCATTTTTACTTCAGTCTATCACTGTTTCCGTTTTAAGTTACTTATTTAGAACTTTTTCAATTTATACATCTAGATTTCAATCTATTATCAAGAAGCTCTTTTTTGAAACAACTAGCCATTTTATCCTCTCACATAATAAAATTAATTAACATGTGCATATTCAAGCAATTTTAATATTTTCGATTTACACTTAATTTTCAATGCCCGTTATATACTGTAAAATGGAACTGAAGTGCTTTTCGCGCTCCAGAATTGCACCGAATTTCAAAAGACTTTATAAGTTGCACCTTATATATATATATATATATATATATATATATATATATATATTCTACTTTAGAAAACCAAATTTTAATTTTAGGGATAACGCATTGCCTAAGAAAGTTACATTGGGCCTGTGTCAAATTCCTAATTTACATGCAATGCACAGATTTCATTAGTAATATCTTTCATGCTCCATTAGCATGTAACACAAAAGTAGTAGCACAAACCTGATGACAAGAGTCACGGATATTTTTAATCGATATTTTTTTGGCGAAAAAAGTGAACTTACAGGTTTAAAAAACATTTAAATGGTGTCCGATCTACAATTCTGAGGACAACTCAACGCAATTTCGGCAATCTGGCCAGTGGCTTAGAAATTGACGATTAATCTTTATGATGCTGGTGTTATGGTATTCTTTGCATCTGAACCAAGAACTTATATATTCTTTGATTTTTTGTTAGGAAAAAAAAAACATTGTCATTTTCAGTTCTTCTTTCGACCTCGTTTAACATTACTATTTTCAAGAATGTGAATCTGTTGTGCTCAGTGAAATTTAACTCATGATAACCTTAATTTTCTTCAGTCATGCTTTGTAATTTTGTTCATTATGATGCTAGTTGCAGCTTGAGGTCACCCTATAGTGAAGATATAGTCTTACAATAGCAGAATTTTGGATTTCACATCAGATGCTACAATAGTATATATTATACAACTATTTTTTATGCACTGTTATTCTATATTCATGTATAATCGCACTGAAAAACATGAAATTTGTGCTCATCTATGTGCTCATCACAAAACTTTGAATTCATTTATGTAATTTCCTTCTAGCTTGAAATGAAAATTACCATGAAGTGCTTGATATCCTTAGCAACCTCTTTTTGTGTTTGATATCTTTAGCGATCTCAATCACCTTACCGACCTGATTAGTTTTTGCCTGATGTTCTTTGCAAACAGTTTGATGAAAAGAGAAATACCACCCTTAATGAAGCTGGGAGATGTACACATTCTGACTGTTTACAATATGAGTAGATCCAGTTAAAAGGCTCCGTAAAGAGAGCTTCAATATCGCTAGAGAGACCGCTTAACATGGCCTGTTAACCAAGAGTATATTGCTTAACTTCATGATAGACGAAAGCAAAAACTCCAAAATACACATTAAAAAAGATAATACCGAGCATCATGAATCTCACTAAAATAGCGTGTTCTTTTTCTACATCTAAAAAATCGATAAGTGACATATTTACATGGGCTGAATACCTTAATAACTTACTTTCGGTGGATTCGAGCATGATATCCAGTTTTTCCCCTTTTCCTCACAGAAATAAACGAATAACTAATATTGACTGAATTTGACAAAGTTTTACAGAAAGAAGTCAACTTATTGCCAGATTTGTCGACAAGAAGGATGAATTTTCAGAAATTTCAATTCTACTCCAGACATTTATTAGCTCTAAATGTTCACATACACCAATTTTCATGCCCTTAACCACCATCCCCCCAAAAGAAAATAAATAACATATATCGTGTCAAATGTTATAAAGATACCATGCTGTAGTAAAACATTTTAACAAATGGCTGACCTTTTTTTACAGAAACTTCAGCTGAAGAATCAGATAAGAAAGAGGAAGTGAAGATCATAGATAATAAATCTGAAACTACAAAAGAAGTGGCTGATTCTAAAGCAGAAGAGAAAGTGTCAATCACTACAGGAGACGAAGAGAAAGAAAAAGAGGAGAAAGACCTGGATATTAATAAAGAAGTGGAAAAGGAAGATGAAAGCAAAAAGGCGATAGAAACTGAAAAGGTAACGGAAGAGAAAACAGAAAAGGGTGTTGAAGATGAAAAAGAAAAAGAAACAATCGAATCTAAAAGAGAAGTTCCAGAAACTGAAAAAGAATCGGATGGGGAAAAGGCTAAAGGTGTTGATAACATTAAAGCACCAACTGAAAAAACTTCAGAAGCAGCGAAAGAAACAGCTGATTCTCAGCCGGCTGAAATTTCAGGATCACAATCTCCGACACCATCAGTAAAAGAAGATGATAAATCTGACAAAGCAAGCGAAAAGAGAGATGAAGCTTTGGATAAACATTCTGAAGAATCGAGCAAAGAAAAGCCTGATGAGGAAACCAAATCTGAAGAAAGCATAGCTGAAAAAGAAAAGGAAGTCAGTGCCGAAAAGTCCGAAGAAGAAGGTAAACTCGAAAGCTTAGAAAAGCAAGATAAACCAGAAAGTTCAGAAAAAGAAGACAAAGCCGAGGGCCTTGATAAAGAAGCAAGACCCGAAGTTTCTCAAATGGAAGACAAAGCCGAAATTTCACAAAAAGAGGAAAAGGCCGAAATTTCTAAAGAGGAGACAGAAATTACTAAAAAAGAAGCTGATTCCGAAATTTCTGAAAAAGAAGTTGATAAGACCAACCTTCCCGGAAAAGAGGATAAAGCTGAAATTTCTGAGAAAGAGAGAGAGTCCCAAACTTCTGAAAAGGAAGATAAGGCTGAAGTTCCGGAAAAAGAAGACGAAGCTGAAATTTCTGAGAAAGAGAAAGAAGCTGAAATTTCGACTGATGAAAAAGAAACTTCCGAGAAGGAAGACAGACCTACAACACCTGAAAAGGATTCAGCGGAACCTGAAGCCAAAACGACGGTAACGGAGGTGAGTATATTATTTTCCCTTTGGTATGTAATTCTTATGCTAAATAATTTAAGCGAATTATCTTCTGAAGTGTAAAAAAATGCTTTTAAATAATAAAGATTAACAAGCTTAGATTTCAGTACAAACTCACTGCACATAAACTTTTTTATCATAAATGATGAAATAAACAAGCTGTAAACTAGCACGAAATTCAAAATTGATCATCCGAAAAACTTTCAAATTTTCAACTGAAAACTTGTTGCTGATAAAGTGAACACGCACAAGTAATAGGTATTATAATTATCAGAATTTGTATTAAACAATATATTGTGTAGTACAAACAAAATTACTTATATTGAAGGCTATAAAAAATAAATGTAAAATAAAACATGTATATACGTAAAAAAGCAAATTTAAAGTTAAAATAATTAAAAAAATGTGCAAACATATAAAAGATTTAATTTTCGAACTAATCTACAATATCATTTAAATTCAGATAGCATAAGCAAATCAAGTGCAAAACCAAAACATGAAAATAATTTCACCAATTTAGCAAATTAAAATGAACCTAATTTTTTTTTTTTAAAATGCATAAGTGAATGACTGTTGAGCAGGCAGGAGACAGACTTATCAAGGGGAAATGGCCGCCAAACAGATAGACATGACTAGCAGAATAGGATCTTCATTTATGTTTAGAGCAATTAAATACAAGTAAAGAAAAATTGTTGGGATTTAGAAAATAAAGTATTTTATTTAAGATCGTTCAAGAGAATAATCGCATTATTGCTGTATAAAAGCGAAATTTATGCAAAGAATAGTTTTCAGTTTTTTCATTTTTTATTTATTGCTTCATCCTCTAATAAAAACGCACTTATATAAAAACGAAAGGCGTTTAATTTATTCATAAATTTAACGATTTCACAGGGAAAATTTAAAATCATTCTTAATAGAATTTCATAATTTAAAGTGCAGCCAAAAGCCAAGGGATAGTAGACAAAGAATAAACTAATATTGATACTCAGTATCATAAGCAATCGCATTCTAAGATTTTTTCACTTGTTCATTATCATTGTTTTCATCACGTGTTTCTCATATAAATGTCCACTTCGCTTAAAGTATCCTTTACACAAGCACTACCTCTCAGATAATTAGTCTGATAGACATTTAGCGCATCTAATTAGCCCTAAACTAACCCTAAATTCAGTTTAATTAATACAAGAAGAACTCAGGTTTTAATATCAAATAATATCAAATATATCAAAATATGCTAAGGGCTATAAAATACAATAAGGAAATTCATAAGCATTTTAAAATGGGGAGAGAGAGAGCAAGAGAGGTAGCCTTTAGAGAGCTTACGCGTTAGATATAATGTAAATGTGCGTTCTGCGACATATCATAGACCTCATTTGTTTATTTACTGTTCATAACGAGACGAATAAAAAGAAATATTTTGAACAAAATCTTTAAAAAATAAAAAATCTAAAATCTTTCAGATTTTATATTACGCCCGAAAGAGCCTTTTTTTTTACATTTTGTGTGTTACATTTATTTATTAAATATCATGTTCTTCGCGCTTAAACCATAAAACTCAATTCCACAGCAGTATCACAAAATATTTAAAAATATCATATCTTTAGAAATTCCGATATGTAGTCTCGCGCACTGGAGATAAAAAATTTTAATCGTGCGTTGTTGCCATTGCTTGATTTGAAAATCGTTGAGTTTGTTAATAAAAAATTTGTTAAAGGTTTACAAAATATGAAATTCAGCGGAAAGTTTAGTTAGGGCACCAGCAGGGTCGGACTAAGGCTTAGGCAACCTAGGCACGTGCTGCGGGCCCGTAATTTTTGGGACCCGAAAATTAGATTATAATTTTTTAATTTTTATAATTAATTTTTATTTTTATTTAACAGAACAACGTGATATTCATAATTATTGCTTAAACGTATCCAAATTATGCCTAATCGTTGATTGATCGATTCGGCATAATTTGGATACGGCGAGAGAATTGAAGTCGACGAGTGTGGACGAGCGTTCCCGTGCTTATGCATCCACGCCCGCTTGTGTCGATGTGTGTAAATACGATCGAGCCTCGCGCCTATCAAGCCTTTACTATGCACGTGTTTAAAAAGTCAAACGTAGCTACTTAAAATCAGTGTCTTTTGAACGTATTGCATCTTATGTGAGTTGTGATTGAAAATTGTGCAATTAAGACTTATATACCTAGACTTGATTGCAAATACTTCACAGGTACGTGGTCTTTAAAATGAGTTCCTATAAACATTTAAGTGGAAGTGAAAAAAGAAAACGAAAAGCAGATCGAGATAAAGTGGCAAAACAAATGAAAAGATCGTTAGACAAATTTTTAACTGTAGATGGAGAACAATTACAACAATTGTCATCATTCACCTGCTCAAACTCCAGAAACGTCATTTGTCTCCGAAACTATTCTGCAAGACCAGCAGGAAAAACCAAGCAATTCCGTTTATGAGGATGAAACAAAAGGAGAAAATATAAATTTAAAATCATCTCAAAGTAATGATGAAACTAAGAGTTTTGTAAACGATATTGCATTATGGCCAGAATACTTAACAGGCTCCATACGAGAAAATTATATACGAAATCAACCAAAATCAATAAATGGATCTTCGGAATCATCATCTATTCGATGCAACGAAGGGTCAAAACAAGTCACAAGAAAATTAACTATTGTCTCCTTCTTCAGAATAATTAATAGCGGAGAAAAGTTAAAAGAGGTTGGTTGGCTTATACCGAAACCAACAACTTATTGTACTGTTACGTCTGTAAATTATTTTCCAAACAAACAACGTTAATGACAAAAGGGATGAATGATTGGTAAAATGTACATAAAAATCTAAAATTACTGGACGCATTGATACTGAACTGGAAAAACAAATTATAAATGAAAAAAAATATTGGAGGGAAGTACTTAAACGTGTGGTAGCGACAATCAAATTTATTTCTTCATACTCTTTAGCGTTTCGTGGTAAAAGTGAAATGAAGTGACAATAATGGTAATTATATTTTTAGTGAAAATAAAGGTAATTATATGGGCGCTTTGAAATACTTATCCGAGTTCGATCTATTTTTGCGGGAACACAAGAAAAAATACTATAAACTATAAACCGGTACTATAAACTATTTGTCATCTACAATATGTGATGAATTTATTTCTATTATATCGAAATATTTACAATTCACAATAGTGAATGAAATAAAAGAAGCAAATTTTACTGTCTAATTATTGATTCAACACCCGATATATCTCACATGGATCAGCTGACCGTCATTATTTGCTATGTTCTTCCAAGTGGTATAAAAGACAGATTTTTGGGATTTCTGAAAACTTGGAGAAAGTTATTTTAGAATTTTTAAATAATATAGATTTAGACATCACTAACTGTCGGAGACAGAGTTATATGATAATGCGTTTAATATGTCAAGTAAATACTATAAAGGACCCCAATCCAGAATAAAACAATATATTTTTTCTGGCCATTTTATATCATGCGCAAATCATTCATTAATTTTAATTGGAAGCGCTGCTGCCGAAAGTTGCATGGAAATGACCACTTTTTTCAATATCGTTCAGGAATTGTACGTATTTTTTTCAAGCTCTACACATAGGTGGAATGCATTATAAAAATTTTGTAAGAGCAAACACTTGAGTATTAAACCTATTAGTGACACCAGGTGGTCTGCTCGTTTCGATGCTGTGAAATCCTTAAAGGAAAATTATGAAGAAATTAAACATTGTTTACATCATTTTTCTTCAAAGATGAAAAACCATTAACAAGGTCCGAAGCTGCCGATTTACATAAGAAACTTGATACATTTGAATATGTACTGATACGTACTATATAGGAAAAGATTTTAGAGTGAATAGATGCTTCAAACAAGGCTCTTCAACAAAAAGACGAATCCCTAAGTACAACAGTTTTAATATATGATTCATTGATAGACTTCATACAAGCTGTTAGAGATGATTTTGTCAATTTAGAAAAAGAAGCAGAAAAAGTTGCTTATTAAGGATATTGCATATACTAATGATAAAAAACGGCAGAAAATACGAAACCTATTTCATGGGGAAATTCCAAAACATGAAATAAGATTCAGTGTCAAAGAACATTTTAAAGTTAATATTTTTTGTTGTATGCGATTCTTTAATTAGCAACATTAGAAAAAAATCTGAGGGATATAAAACTATTAACAATAAATTCAAAACAATTTTTTATGATAGGGATGTTAGCGACTCTTCAATAGAGGAATTGAAAGGTTATGAACAAGATTTAAACTTAGCAGAACTGAAAAATGAAGTGTTACAATTTAAGACTTTTATAAGTAAAGAAAATATTATTTCGCCTGTATCCATGTGGTTATTTATTCAGAAAAATAATATTATTGCAACATCCCCTAATTTAAACATAATTCTGAGAATTTATTTAACACTTCCAATAAGCAACGCAAGCGGTGAAAGATCATTCTCAGTAATGGGCAGAATATAAAATATTTTTAATATCCACATTAGGCCAACAAAAATTAAATAGTTTATCATTACTTTATATAGAAAAAGAGTTATTAAATAACTAATAATTATGAGAAACTGATTGACGAATTTGCAGAATTAAAAGTGAGAAAAAAGGCAATATGACTAATGAATCTGGGTATATTTGTTTAAATATTATTTTTTGTTTTAATAAATTATGTTTATGTTTGTTTGTTTAAATAAATTATGTTTATGTTTGTTTGTTTAAATAAATTATGTTTATGTTTGTTTGTTTAAAAAAATTATGTTTATGTTTGCTTGTTTTAATAAATTAAGTTTATTTAATTTTTGTATATGTATATTATTTTTTTTCCTTTTTTTTTTTTTCTTGGAATCCGATAATTAAATAGAACTACATAATACTTGCTTTAAAACCAAACTACCAAACGCAAAGTATGTGTCATGACTAAAAAATAGTTTCGGAATTACAATGTTACACTGCCACTGGACACCAGTGACTGACGTGGCACTAACCGTGTTAAAACATCTTACCTTAAGGCATCCTATAGTTTGCACAACAGACATCTTTCGCTGATTCGGCTGTAATTTATTTACTTAAAAATTTATTTAAAAAGCACTTTTATAGGAATGACACGAAACAAAGAAGTTTCTTTGCACGATGCTAAAGAGTTCATGTTTTCATCGGGCAGCGTGATAATGACTCAGTTTGTATACTTGTAACTAATTTTAAAATAATCATTAATATGCTGTAGAAAAATTTATTGGAAGCATTTAATGCTAAACAGACTTTTTTAGATGCCTTAAAGGGCAGTTATTTAACATGATAAAAATTGATGGCTAATTCTCCATTTTTGAAAATATTATGAAAATAATATAAAATATACATCTGTGTAAAGGACGGAAGCTAAATAGTTTATGAAACAAAATAAATGTATGGCCACGACCAGATTTCATTTTTATATTAGTTAACTCTGAGTTACGAGTATTTCATTGTTCGAGACTTTTTCTATTTTGATTGTTTGCTCTGGACTAAATCGGTCTGATTTTGCAAAAGTAATTAACAGGCTCGCCTCTGGTAACGCAAACGATTATTTTTGTTGCCAGCAGCAACAAAGCATAATCCGCGGGAAAGAATTCAATTATTTTCGGTCGGTTAGATAAGACTGAAACATTATTCTTTTGTTCCCGAAGGTTTGAGTCAAAACAATTGTGAAAAGCTTCAGCCTTATTAAACGAGACAGTACAGCATTTTGGTATCTTGCGCATTTTACATATCTCCTATGTATTTTTTCTTAAAACTTTTAAAAAGAGAACTAAAGAAATGAGGAATAGTACTGAACATTAATTTCCAAGTAATGGATAAGATTTAGTCCTGATATTTAGTGGGAAAATATTTTTTGAGAATATAGGATACATTTAGCTTTTCAACATATTTATTTTCCTCGCGTATTTTTTTAGTTTCTTTTTTTTCTCTGATATTGAATTTTAGAAATAGACAAATAATTTATATTTAGCATTATTCAAGTGTTAAATTATTACTGGAAAACATGAAGCCATATTTATTCGCTCATTAGAAAAAGAAGAGAATATTTAAAAAAATCTGAATTTTTAGTATCGCATATTTTCAACTAATATGAATAACCGTGTTGAAAAGAAGTTGTATCGCTGTCATTATCACTAATGCGCAAAAAGTTTAATTACTTTATAAAAGCATTAGATGTAAAATTGTATATTAGTATGAAAAGTAGGCGATATTTTGTTGCCTGCGAATCATCTTGAATTCAATAAACAAAATGAAATTGAATATTAAATATTTCTGCTTGGATGAGATTTAAAATAACAAATTCCATTTATTTTTAATTTCAGCTTGGATGTAATTTACAATTAAATAAAAATGAAATTTTAATACTGTAGCTAAAACGTTACACAGAAATCACAAAATTGTTTTGATTTCGTAAACTAAAAAACAACTGCATTTGTACAGCATTTATTACCCTAACTACCCAAATATCATATATTTGAAATGGGATCTCACTGTGAACTTTTGATTCACATTCTCGCCACAGCTGTAAATTTCGTACAACATGTTACTAATATTTGCCCCCAAAACATCGTTAAGGTTTCTGATCACCGAAAATACAACAGTTTATTCAAGAGTTTAATGAATACCTTTTTTATACGGTGAAATTAATAAATATCAAAACTCTATGCGATTGATGAGAGGATGCTGAATAGATAAATTAAGAGCAAAGATAAAGTAAGTTTGGATGTAAAAGCAGTACAGCTTTTAAATGAAAATGTAGTAATATCTTTAAAAATTAGTTTAAAGTTTGTCTATAAGAGCAAATATGTCTTTATAGATTGCATTATAAGTTAACTTAGACTACGGTGTCCAGACTGTAGTTACAAACACAAAACATGTGATATCTCGAAACAGAACTGGTTTATTGAAATGGAATTTTGTAGGCAGATATCCAGTACTGTGAGACAACCAATAATAATATAACAAAATAAACAGCGGTTAAATATTTTGTGATGTATAACTGAAACCTGAAAGGGCCAAACGATTGTAGGAAACATTATGTACTTTTGGAAGCGGGCAAGATTAAAAATTAGCAACGCCTTCGTCGGGAATCGTACCTCGGACCTCTCAATTACGCGCTGAACGTGCAGACCACTACATCATGAATCAGTTTCTCTATTGAGAAACTAATTCTAAAAATGAAATCGAAAAATTGATTCTAACATTAATTTAAGATCTATCTTACAGGGTTCCAAATGGTGCAAATAGTAAGCGAACGTCGAAGAAGATATCTAAATAGTTGTGCGATGCCCATGAAATAAAATTATATTAATTTCTTTAATGTGTAATGTACTAGTTTTATTATTTATCTTAAGAGTATGTAATATCTCTGTTTATTCTTAACATGACAAATCGTTAACAGTATATAAATAGTCTTACAAAGCTCAATAAATCCAACCAATTTGTACTACAAGAGATAAATTTCCTTACTGTAGAAAATACCATTCAGGTCATTACAATAACTTCTACTCTTGCAAGTTAAGAATTATATACAATTCAAATAGATATTCTTTCATTACTTCTTATTAATTTTATAGTTATACAACTATAGTGGACTGTAAGCCTAAATTAAAACACAACAGAAAATGACGTAAACGTGTTTAATGAGACACCTGTGATTGCATTGATCCAGCTGTTGATAGTTGCAGGCGAATGACTTGTTCTGCATTTTCTCGGATTTCATACACTGTTTTGTACTTATATAGGCGGAATTCCTGCTTTACAGGGATGTGCCGCTGAGGGGCTAAGAACGTTTTCCGATCACATTATAAGGTATTTCTCCCGCCTTCTTAGCATGTCTTTGTGGTGTAGTGGTCAGCACGCTCGATGCGAATTCGAGAGGTCCGAGATTGGAGTCCTGGCGAGGGCTTTGCTCATTTTTCATTACACCCGCTTCGAAATAACCTAATGTCTCTAAAACATTATATTTAACCTTTCCAAATTATATAAAAACCACTTGTCTATCTTCTAAGGTGACAGCTGCAGTATGTGTAGGACCACATAGGAGAAGGGTACCCTTTATTAAACTCTTTAAAATTCGCAATGCGTCGACTTGACGCTAACACACTGCGCTTCACTCGGGCGGTAACAAATAACAAGAAGATATTAAAAAGTAGTAGAAATTAATCTTAAGGGCTCAGATACCCCTGTTACTTAAAACCGGGTCAAAATTTGTGGCAGCAAAGTAATAGCTGTTACGCCACGCTAACCAGCAATAAATGCAAGCTCACGATACAAAAATAGAGCATTTGCCCGAACTCCTCTAACTTTCCTTTCTGGAACTCGGTATTTAAACCTTTTCTCCTCTAGGTAGAATTTGCATTACTTTACGCGCGCTACCAAATTTAAATATTCTGGCATTGACAATTAGGGGAATGAAGACTTACTAGAAAGAACGTAAAATTAAACTAAATTGGTTACTTAAAATAAGTATAAATTAATGCAATATGATACGAGTTTTAAAATATTAGTGGTAGCTATTTCGAATTATTATATACAAATGTGTTTCTAACTTTAATTTTGGGCAGCAGGTTATGTTTGCATTATTTGTTACAGGCCAAGAAAACCATGACGCAACTGTCGTATAACTGTTATAAAATTGCCATTGTTAACAAACAATAATTTTAGTGGTTATTTATTTGGCGTTTATTTCACGTGAATAGAATTAGGGCATTTTGATAGATAAAAAAGTATTTTTCAATCTTTCGGGCGTAAATTATTTTGCGCAGGCGCAGTGGCTTAATTACTATAAATGTCATGGGTTAATTGGATTTTCTGTTGAGCAATGTATGCAGAAAGTTTAAAAAGAATCAGCTTTAGTGAATTATGCATATTAATTTTAGTTGTACGCGGAACTGTCCAACTGTTATGAATTTTTTGGTGGGGAGTGAGAGCGGATTCTAAGGCGGAATTAATTTTTATGTGAAAGAAAATGAGCATAAAGTAATGAGTACTTTGCTTCTAAAAAGAAGTAACATACTGTCGATATTCATTATTTTTATATTAAATCTGCATTAAATAAATGCTCAGCGTTTCGAAATATTAAAACGCTGTAGTTGTCTTGAAACCTGTTACATATGTTGTGCCAGCAGTCTGTGCTAAGCCAGTATACTCACTTTTCAAAGTCATTAAGATAGACAAAATTTCTTTATATAATTAAGAAGTTTATTTTTATATAATTTTGCTTTTGTCCATAATGTCTTCTCCCATAAGGCTTCTGGACTGGAGTGACAGATCTACTCTAACGTTCATTAGAATACCTAAAGAAATTACTTAGTCCCTTTTCATTAATTTTAGAATCTTTAGTCGCTTATACTAGGCAGTTCTTATAATTTCTGTTTGCGCCAATTGCATCCTGGGGCTGAGCCTTGGCAATTTGAGATATTATTCTAAAAGGAATGAGAGAAAGAATCATTCGTTTTCCCATTCAAGCTTTCGCATTAGCTAAACTTGAGAATTAATTTTGGTAATGAATAAGATTCAGTACAGAACAATTCTTCACGCCTGTTAGGGAGCCCTTTTAACTGCTGCTGATGTCTTTCGCATTACATTAAAGCGAAAAATTCTTGTCCATCTAAAGAGTTTTAGTTTTCCTATTATCATTATTGACACAACCTTTGACCTATAGTTCGAAATAAATTAAAACTTAATGCAACAGAATGCCCTGCAATCAAATTTATTATTATTATTTCAATAGTTTGTTCTTCACTTCTAAATTAAAATTTTTCAATTTATCTTTATGAACTTATCCAACAGATATTTAAAGTCGGAAGTTGAATTCTTTTATAATTTCGCCACATAATTTCAAAAATTTGTTAAAAGTAACTTAATTGCTCGATAAATAAATATACCATATTATCAGTAAATGGTTCAGTAGGTATTTTGTTTAAATGCGTTCTTAAAAACAGACCCAATTCAACTGTACTGGAGCTGATAATGACTAAAAAATGTCAATGTATTCTTTACAACAGCAAACAGAATAAGGTAAGAGAAAATTCACCTGAGGTGTGTCGATATATATTGCCGATATTGAGTGTCACTGTCTCTAAATTACAAGCTAGTATGTTATGTAAACTCAATTTTTATTTTTGTAAAAAATAATAAAAGAAATTTAAACCATGGAAAAGAATTTTCATCAAATAACATATTAATTAAATAAACGTTATTACAATCTTAATAGAAAGCAATTGATATCCGCCGAAAACATCGTGGCAAAAACATTACGGACGAAAACTTCGTGGAGAAAACAACGCACTGCGAAAATGTCGTCGAACAAAACATCGTGGGAGAAAAGAACAAGGGGATAACAACGCAGTTCTAAAATATCGTAGTACAAAACATCGTCGCCGAAAACTGAAATATCGAGGTAAAAAATAAAATACCAAGACGTGATCGCATGACGATAACATCGCAGAAGTGTGTTTTTGAGGATCTAGAAGTTGTAATTGCATATTAACATAATCATTAGTGAAAGCAGAAAGGAGTGATAAATATTTTTAAATTCGAATCTATGCTATGAATGATGTAAAATAGAACTAGTTTCCTGCTGAACTGGCCAGCAACAGTGACCGACTGCTAAAATCGCTGAACAATGGTGGCTCTATCTGGCGAATGAGCAGGCTGCATGAGATTTTCGTGGTTTTCCTTTCCCAATGCATAACGTTGATACAGGCCAGTTCCTGAGAAAGTCCTCAACAAATGTATCCCTGTTTGTAAGCAGGTAGCGCTAGTATGATTTGCCACAATCAATCCAAATCCCTTACAATCCCTTCTTAATCCAAATATTATGCATCTGATATGCTTCGTCATAACTAACAAATCAGCATCCAAACGATTAACCGCACACAGTACATGAAAATATTAATGGCACTTTAAGAAGACTAATAAACTGAAAACAATAACCACCATTTAATTTCCACTAAACGAACGTCAGATTAATATAAGTGAAGGAAATTAATCTGATAATTTGACAATTAGCTTGACAATTTTAATAGACTCAATCTCAAACATTTACTCATCTTCCGATTCGTAATCTTTTCTTACATTATTTTTTCACGAAAAAATACCAATAAAACTTTATAAAAGAGTTTAATTAATCAATGACCTGTATTAGTTAACTGCTTAAAATTGCACTAATTTTTATAAGTATATTTATTATTCTACTCATTTTCAGTTTTTGAATAAGCTTCCTTCTTACTTTTCAGCAAAAATCTATTAGTTAATTCAAAAATAAAATGTGCGATGATTTGTAGGCGCTTTATTTTTTACCGCGATGTTGGAGACGACTATGTTTTTAAATTGCGAAGTTTTGAACCGCTTTATTTTCAACGAGGATGTTTTGTACCACGATGTTTTAGAACTGCGATATTTTCCCATTGCGTTCTTTTCTCAGCGACGTTTTAGTCCGCGGTGTTTTCTCCTATACTTCAATCACGGATAAAGCACAGAAACGTCTAATAAAAATGAGTATGCGTCACCCTGGTTGAAAGAGAAGAAGATGCAAAACCGTAGCTGTAAACTACTGAAAGACAAGATGTCGAGTTTTAAGTACACTTACATAATGAGAAGATTTTGGAAGAATCAGCTCTGGCAAAATATAACATATCTGTTTGGGAACTTCACGTTTTATATAGGTTGTGTTTTAAATGAGGCTTTTATATCAGAAACGTGCATCAGTTACATCCATGAGATGATATTGCTGCCAAATAAAGAATAACTACAAGCATTGTTACGTGCAAAATACCTATAAAGAAAAGCTATCACTGTATATTTTTAATATCTTTTAACTCATAGCACACACACAGTTAATTTGTAATATATTTAGAATACTTCAATATTAGCTATGCACAGGAACACTTCTAATCCACAGTAAGTTAGAAAATACTAGTGAGCACCCGATTCTCGAACGAATGGAATTAGCAAATGCGTGAAACCCGTTATGGTATGAATTTTTATGGGAATGAGAATGGGACAGTTATAAAGTAGAGAATAAATCCAACTTCAAAGTTGTATGTGTATTTTGAATTTAAGCGGTAAGATTAAACAAAATTAAATAGGAGATTTTTATATTAATTGGCCACTTATTTACGATTTCAGTCTTTACTCTTTTCGTAATTCTCACCAGAATGCAAATAAACAGTCAGTATTTAAAATGAAGTTTTCGGATTTTAATATCGTTTATTTCAACGCGTGTGCGCTACTTTGTTAGTTTCTTGCCAGCTGATAGTTGTCATTATTCGGATTTGCGTTCAATCTCTGCCGATGCTTAACGTCTGACGCTCCGGTGGAGTTAGTGAGTCAGCTTCTAGTAATATTTAATTGTGTAATCTTTGATTACTCTTCAGCAATTGATTTAATTTGCACTGTTCTATTTTATTTTGCAACACGAGGAGTTGTGGAAATTGTAATACAAGAGAGTGCCTTTGTGTTCTAAATTCTATTTAAATAAAAAGGTTATTTTTAACCTTCTCACGACTTTTTCGTTGTTTCAGACATAATTCGTTTTAGGACCGTTAGGGTTATAGGACTAATTTAGAATTACTATGCAATGCGTAAACAAATATGCAAATAATGCTGGATAAAGTTTAAACGAAGTTAGATTAATAATTCATTATTATCGTTTACTATTGTTCTTAGTGTTTTGTTTTAAAATATAACTTAAACTTTGCGCAACAATGATCAGTAAAGTTGACAATATAATTCAACTTCTAAAATTAATCAAATCCTTCACTGGACAAAATGTTTCGGGCAAAAGCATTATTAAACATTATACATATAATATTCATGTACTGTACTTTAATTAAATGTAAACATTTTTGAGTATAAAATTCGCCTTTGCTTTAAATAAAAGGTAATATTAAATTGCCATACAATCAGTGCCTAAGCAACAACCACTCACTTTTTCCCGTTATAGGCAGATAGGAAAAAAATTCATCTATGCTTTGAAGTTGCGGAAGAAAAGGAAGGAAAAGCAGAATTCCATTGACCTTTGTCAGCTGTGCGCATGCAGCCTCACACAGTTTTTTTTCATTTCGCTTTTCCTAAAATGTTTCCAAGGCTAAGCCCTGAGATGTTTCGCCATTTCAGTAAACGAAGGGGGAAAAAGTGTCACTGTATATTTTAGAATAATGCAAAACGTACGAGAGCTATCTGCTTAAGGAGAGGGATGCCTTCGTGGAGGATTTTCTACGGAAATCTTGCTATTATTCACTTTACCCATAGTGAAACCTCAAAAACCAATTATGCACTCCGCTCGCTCGGCCGGAATCGAACCAGGGTGAATTTCCGATATTCACCTGTCTTCACGGCCACTCGTGGGTACCGTGGTAATTTAACTATAATAACAGAAAAAATATTACATACTAAGGATTAATATGAAGTAAAATTTTTCTATTTAAAAAAATTGCTTTCGAGTAAATACTTTGATCAGTGAGGTCTCTACTTTTATACGAATATAAAAATTATATGTTTTTGGATGATAAACAAAACATTAAATATTTCACATCTGCTTGATCTGTAAAAAAAAAAAAAAAAAAAGAATCAGCTTGTTTATTTATAAACAGACATCACAATTTTCCGCATGAAATCATTTCTATTAAAAATTCGTTTTTGTAGCAATCATACCTTAATTTCATTAAGCTAAATAATTGTTCAGTTCTGAGTAATATCATTTATTAATAATTACCTATTTGTATTAAGTTAGAAAAGTAGATTTTTCATGTTCTAACCCTGTTATCTGTAGAGTACTCTCTACATTTCGCAAGCAAGTAACGTCTGCTTTAAAGTCAGCGTAGCAATTTCTCTTCATTTAGTACTCTGATATACGCAATGTAAAACGAGACAGATTCTATGAGGCACGAAATATAACCCTGCTATCTATCCATTGAGAACTGAAGATGAAAGAAAATTTCTTCGTGAATCCTTGCTACTAAAATCATAGCTGGATAATTCAGTTGTTTCAGGTTATACAGAGTGGAGAGAATCAGACTACAAACATGTCATATTATACCTTAAAACTTCATGACTGCTGTCATTAAAACAAATTAAATTTTCTGTAATAGCATCATAAAGGCTGCAGCTATATAAGCATCTCTTTATGATTCTAAAATGAAACGGTACTTCCCAATTAAAATCTTTTCTACCATCATTCGAGAGTGTTATTCGACGAAGTACATTTAGATTTTGCCATACCCCTTCTTATTTACCAGATTTACAAACATATGACTTTCCAAAAATCAAAACGCCGCGTAAATGGCGATCTTTTGATGATGCACCTACCATACTGAAAACAACGATGGAATCAATATACGCTGTCTTTTTGAATACAAAATAGTGTATGAATTTTGGAGGAATTTCTTAAAATAAATAAAGCTTAATAGCTGAAGTCATGATTTCTTGTTTTTATTTTCATCAGTTTTATTTCAAAATCGCTGCTCCAATTAATACATATTGCATGAATAGAATAATTTATGCATGTATAAGAAAAATTAATAAATCCTGCATGTGTTTTACCTTGTAGAATAGTGAAGTAGTGCTTCAAAATCCGACGTATGGATATTATCATCTATACATTAAGAATGGGTATGTATTTATGAATTGCTGCTATTTAGAATAGCCGAATGAGCACCGCCATGTATAGATAGAAAAAGCATGCCACTTGAAATATTGGTGTAGCGCTGCATTAATGGAAACTGCGAAATAATGCTTTTAACTACCAGGTACTAGAAGAACCGAAAACCTTAGTTCAAGAAGAATCAAAAGTTGATGAGACATCTGAAAAAGAGGCGGGTAAGTCTGAGGAAAAAGAAGAGGACGACACAGAAAAAGAGACCACACCAGACGAAGAGGTTAAAAAGGAGGACAAAGAAGAAGACCAGGAGAAAATTGCCGCAGAAAATGAAGTGAAAAAAGAAGCGGAAACAACAGTGATTGAAGAAGCGGAAACCGTGAAAATTGAAGAAACGGAAGAGGTAGGACATTTCTGTTGTTGGAAAAAAGAAATTGTTTCATTGCCAGCGGTGGCATTTAAACTTTGCTCTTTGCAGATGCACTTGAAAGAACTGATTTTTGCAATTTTCTGTTGAGGATTAAATAAAGTCTGATCTTTTAGGAAGTGTTTTTGAATAATAATATTCTGTGATTACTTACTGGTGTCATTTAATGGTATTGTACATAAACGTTATAACTTCCATTAAATAAATAATTTCCTAAATGTTAGGGAACTGTCTTCTTTCAAACGTCAAAAAGAAAACGAAGTCATTTAATATCTTTTTACAAGCAACATTCTTGCTTTATTAAATAGCATAATAATTCAAAATATTTTTGTTAGTTTATTCATTTAAATGCATTTCGTTTTTTACTTGTTTCAATTCAAAACTTGTTACTATTAATCTCAATTTTAAATTTCTTTATAAGGTCATAAATAATGATAAAAATTGCATCTTTATATCAACCTTTTGTATCTCTAAGTTTCTTTACGTATATGTCTCATACGTGTTAAGAAAATGGCTTCGCTGAAGTCTTAAAAAGGAAAAGAAATCATTTATATCTTATCACAAGCATATTTATGTTTTTGATAACATTAAATATGAAGAAACATGATCATGTGTAATATATTATCATATTTTATGATAACATATAACTATTTAATTTAAAATACCATAGCTAAATACTATTTATTTATTTAAACGCATATTTTTATATGTCAAAATGTATATTTATGTCAAAATTATATGTTTTACATATTCAAAAGATACTAATTTTAGACTTACATTTAAATTTCTCCAAAATTTGATAAATAATGATATCCTTAAATTTATCTCATATATTTCTATGTTATCATTTTTATATCAACAATAAACTTTTATATTCAATTTCTTAAAGTATCTTGATTAGATAACAATCGAATTTCACAGGTTATATGCTGATTATTTGAGATGTAGACTTGATTAAAAATATTTGCAATATATAAATTGAAGGTAATTATTACGCTTATAAAATTTATACCATTGCTTTGGTCTAATTTATTTAGGTTCGTTTTTAAAAATTCGTGCAAATAATGATGTAATTAAAATGAACATATAGGATGGTCTCAGCAGATTTTATGCATTCAGTATCTTAATTTTTAATGTCATATTTTAAAATATTGAAGAGACAGCAGTTTCTTTTTCCAGCATTGGAATTGTGTCTCTTCTCACTGATCTCCAAAAATAGGAAAAGTTAAAAAAAAAAAAAAAAAAAAGTGAAATTGAAAGAAAAGTAAAGAAAGAAAAAGTTTAGAGAAGTTAGTCTATGTCAAGTAATCTTTAAAGTAGACTGGCCTTGCGAAGCTGCATTCCACAGACCGGTATTTTTTGTCTCCCAGTTATATACTTAGTGTACAAAATTAAGAGAATTTGCAAATTAATGTCTACTTTTACTCAAAGTATTCAAACTAAGCTACTAATCAAGCCGCCGAAGAATTATGCGAATATTCAGAGTCCAATACGTAAACGTACATGTGCGTGTCTGCGGAGCTGTAATTCTTGGAGGGGATATAAGCGCTCGAGAGGTTTCGGCGATTTTTGTACTCGTACTCTTTCCCGATAATCGCCCTGTTTCTTGCAGAAATTGGGCAAACTGGGTAAATTTTGAATTATAGAGTAATTGGATAAATCGGGTTATAAAGTAACTAGGTAAATTGGATTTTTGAGTATTTGGGTAAATTGGGTTATAGAGTATCATTTAAGTTCCTAATCAGTTATTTTATGTTAGTTTACTTTTCAATCAAGCTTTGTTTCGATTTCCTTACCAGAAGTAAATTTCCAGCTTGCGCAATATTCAAATTAGATAGAAAGAAAAATGTATTTGAAGGAAGGTTTTTGGAGTGTAAAATCAGAGCATTTTCTGCCTGCTGGAAGGCTACGTTACTAACTTTTATTCCCTAGCGATCATTGTTCTGTGGCATTGAGTTATTCTTGCCATCCAGCTTGTTTACGCCGACTTCGATCAGAGCCAGCTAGTGCACTAGTTATACTGTGAAGCCTTTAGGCTATGCATGAATTTCATTCATTTTAGTTCATCTATTATGGCTTTTGGTTTCGGTATACACAGATTAGTGCCGTCTGTTAAACTTTATTTGGATTAATAAAAGCGTCTTTTACACCTTTCCCTGTCTGTGTGCTATTTATGAGACACAGTGAAAATTCACTTTAGAGTTCTGGTCTAAGTTCATGTTACCTGAAAAGGCCAGACCTTATAACGTATCAAAAAAAATAAGTAGCCACGAACGTATGAATTATGGAATGAGATACAAAATTGTCGATAAATTGGAGGCAGGTGGATTACAAGCGCAGGTGGATACAAAGCTCAATGTACCGTCCAGTCATGCTGTTTGTGGAAACAGTTTTAGGACACCTGATCCATATCAAGAAGACCTGCACACGTTCGACCAACATCCACAGCGACGAATGTGGATCGATGTTTGGCATTTTTAGCGCGGCGTGACAGGTCTGATACAGTTTCAAAGCTTTCGCATGAGCTTATGCTGCCTCTAAAATTATAATTTCACTGCCTGCAGTTGCCTATAGGCTTCAAAAGATAGGGCTGTATGCCAGAAGGCCAGCTGTTTGTATCCCGCTTGCTGCAGCACATGTAAGAGCGCGTTTAACATGGTGCAGACAGCATGTGCCTTGGACCAGACTTCGGTGGAGCACTATGCTTTTTACAGATGTGGAGATTCAACCTGGACACTGAGTCCTGACGTACCTGTTTCTTAAGAGCCTGGAATACGATACCATCCCTCTCCCATCAAGGAAAAAGGTCATTATGGAGGTGTACGGTAGAGGTGTAAATGTAGGTCAGTCATTATGTTGGACGCCCGCACACCCTTGCATATGTTTGATAAAGGCTGCTTCACTGCTATGAGGTATAAAGAGGATATATTTGAGCCCTATATGTTCGACTTCTTCAGAAGTGCAGTTGGTCTGTGGTTTTCTGTTAACTGGCGACAACACTCGTCCACGTAACGGCTCAGCTTGTTGATGAGTACTTGTAAAGGGATATTCGAGGCATGGATTGGCTAGTCAGAACTCTGACCTTAACCCTATAGAGCATGTCTGGAACTCTTTCAGGAGGGCAATTTTATCGGACCGTCCGTTTTATCGGGTCCAACAACCATCACGGACTTGACAGCTGCCTTCCTGTAGGTATGGAATCGACTGCCACAGGGACTCTTCAACTGCCTTTTGTCCAGTATGCCGTCACGCTGTGCGACTTGTGTGGCTGTAAGAGCGGAGCATAAAGCATATTGTTTAGTTCGATATCAAAACGCCGATTTTTTGCATCCATACACAATGAGCTTTATCGGTAGTCATGTATATATAAAATAATTTTTGAATGGTTCAGCCCTTTCTTTATTACAAATGTATTATATTCATGCCACAATCATTAAAATCTGTCCAGTATTTTTTCAGAACTTCGACATAATATGCAAATTCTTTTAATATTACACGCGTGTATATTAATGATTACACGAGTAATAATGGTTACACGAATAATAATAATAATATATTGCACGAGTAATGATGCAATAGTTAGGAAATACCAAACATAGGTTTTGCACTTAAATAATAATCCTCTTTTTATAAATATATCTTCTTCAGATAGTGAACATGTTTAATAAAATCTCAATATTTCACAGAATAGCAAAGCTTGCAGCTGGCGAAATAAATGTTAAACGGCGACAGATACTAAAATATTTGACCGTAAGAATGTTCATATTTATTAAACAGAAAATAAATAAACAATAAGATAAATTTCTCGAATGGCAAATGTACTTTATTTCTCAGCAGAAGAACAAATTATCCCTTTCCTATTATTGTTTGTTAAAAGTTCAGGCATGAAAATTTGATAAGTAACTCCAACTTTGCTTTTGTTGAGTTTGTGCTTATTAGCGTTATATGCGCATCACACGAAAACCGTTTATTTAGTCATGATCTATTCGAGCAAGATGAATTATAAGCATTCTTTTTTTACCATAATAATATATGAAGAATATGTAGGAATACGTAGTATATATGTAACATGGAATAATATTCAAATAGTTGATGTAATTTATGTTGTTATATTTCTAATGGAAATGAGAAATAACACATTAATAGGAAGATTTTAAATACTTTTAATAATTAAAATATTATTTTCCACGTAAATATTTAATTACTTTGATTCACGTTTTCTGAGTAGCTTAATGTTGTCTCAGATATCTCACTATTTTCGTAATTTAAAAAACGTTATTTAAAAACTGTTACATTTGCAATTTTTTGCTAGAAATCTGTTATAATTCTTTTGTTGTTATTTACAGAGAAATATCATTTTTAGCCCGTGAGAAACATATTTCTAACCAGTGATATGAAAGACATAGAATAATCATAATGTCAATGTAACGGTGATGACAAACGGTGATGACTAGAGCATGTAAGAAACGATACATCATCGAAAGGTAGAGAAATCATTAAAAGACAAGCACAATCTTTATTAATTTGTAAACACACTTTTCGAAAAAAGCACAAACAGAACATCTGTTGTTCAAACTTCAGTAATTTAAAATTTTTTATAAATCAAAAAACAAATTTCGCACAGGTGAGCATTCATAAAAATTCATTATTAACTTTTCTATGTAATTTTACTTTATTTAATTACAAAATCAAATGTATTTTTTGAAATTAAACCGAAATTGTTTTCTGTATCTTTGTCTTTCGATTAATGAAGTTAGGTTAATTTATGTAAATCTTAAAATTTTTATGCCTTAGATCTTCCTTATTGGATCCTTGCGAAAACAATTTTTTTTTTGTTTCCGAGGCTTCCCGTACCATTCAGTCATTGCGACAAGCAACAGGGAGATTTCTGCAAAACATTTTACTCCAAATAAAGGCAGAACATTGAAATAAACCTAATTTACAGGAAAGCCTAAAATCGTTGTTTTGGAATATTAAATAATGATTATCTTTTTTTAGGTCTTAATTACTGAAAATTAACTCTGAAGTCTCTATTCCGATATGTTATATTGTAAACTATTATAAAGTATTTCTCCCGCCTTCTTAGCGAGCCTTCGTGGTAAGTCTCCTGCTTTCAAATAACCGAATAGCTCTACACTATAAGTGAAAGTATTTTAATAAAAAAATAATTAAATATACGATGGAAAATACATGCTATAGAAGAAGCTTCTGCATCATAGAACTTTCGTAGTATGGACAAGCGAGGTTTTGTTTATTCAGAAATTCTTGTTAAAAGTGTTGGTTCTCTCATTAAAATAAAGAAGGAGGATGGGGGTAAAATAATAAAAAGTAAATAAATAGTTCATATTCGATAAATCAAGAATTGAAATAATTGCATCAAATGCTATTTGTAAAGAAAGAAAATATTATTGGCACACAGATATATACACAGATATACATGGACAGGCGTTTTAAGCTAGGACAGTTTTTGCCATGCATAAACAGCACCTGTTTCCTTGAGTGAATTTGTGTTCGCCGCGAATAAGCCTCTAACAAAGGCTTAATAAAACAGCAATGTATTCTAGAAATTCAGTTTTATGATTTTATTTGACATGAAGGATAATGGAATTTTTTGCATGTAACAGTTTCTTAGTGTAAGTATGCTATTAAATTTTGAATTTCTTACTTTAATGAGGTTGCAACGTATTATCGTAAGCTAAAACTTCAATTGCATGATTTTTTTTCCTTTTCACTTTTGCTACTTTCTAATTTTTTTTTACTGTTTCTTATGGTTTGATTGTAATGTAGTAAATGTCATTTCCAAACGTGTGCAACAACAAAATAATAATGCCTTTATACAAAAATTCCGCAAAATGAACAAAAGCCTATTTTTAAGTACAAAAACATTACAAAATATCTTGAAAGACTAGATTAACTGTGGTATAGATGATTTATGATTAGCAGGATTGTTCGAAAACGGAAGGCTTGTAAATTTCTCTTCTTTCATCATCCTGAAACAATCTTCTTGCAGTAGTCGTATAAAATACCACATATTATAACCGAACTGATAAAATAAGTTATGTTAGATGATACGCTAGTGCTCTGAATGTGTTAAGGCATGTAACATAGCACCGTAACGGCCATCAGCGTTTTCCTCAGCATCGGTATTTCAGATTTTTGACATTTTTATCTTTTCATTTAATGATGGAATCTAATTTTAATGCAAATGTCGCGTATTATCGCGTAAATATTTTCCCTTGAATGCATTTCTAAAGTTAATTTCATAAAATAAAATAAGTTTAAAATCATATTTGTACTGGTGAATAAATCTTTATATTAATTCAAATTTCTGTCAATCAATAAATAACTAAATATTTAAGATTAAATTTATAAATGCTGTTTACAATTAAAAATTACAAATTGAAAACTGAAACTTCTAACGATATGAATATTTGCCAATGTAACGTTTAATAGTTTAAATAATACAAATCAGTCCTTTTGTGATGTTGTCTATATTAGTAGAAATATGGTATTAAAATGCTTCGTATTTTAAGGAAATCATAATTTTAAAACATTTGCACAACAAAAGTATTAAAATTCCCTTTTAGGCAGCTGAGAAACCTGAGGAAGAAGAAGAAAAACCATCAGCAAGTATCACAGAGGAAGCAAAATCATCAGAAGTCGGAGCAGAGAAAGAAGAACCTGCAGAAGAAGAAAAAACTGCAGAAGATGCAGAAGAGGCAAGAAAATCTGAAGAGAGCGAAGGAGAAGCTGAAAAAGGAGAATCAGAAGCCGAGGAGGAAAAGAAAGATGAAGAAAAGAAAGAGCCTGAGCAAGAGGATGAAGAAGAAAAACAAGATGAAGGCAAAGAACATGAAGAAAAGCCAGAATCGCCACCCAAATCTCCAACCAAGAGAATGAGATCACCTGACAAAGCTGGAAGAAGAGGTAAAAGATTTCATTTCTCTATAAATTTAAATTTCTTGCTTAAATGTTTATAGCAACTAGTTCCGAATAAAGTTACTTAAAAAAAGTCTAATTTGTATGCTGTGTTGTTTATAAAGGTTACCCAACTAAGCTCATCTTCTTCGATTCTCTTCCTAAAAAGTAACCATAAGCAATAACCATTTGTCGTAGGCTCATGGCTCCAGTTTACGACGGGATTCAAATAATACAGGCTTTCAAAATACGACAATATTTTGTCGCATGGCACTGTCTGTTGAAAGTGTGCTAAATTTAATCTACGATCCCTTAAACGATAAATTTAATCTACGAAAAATTAAATATTAGGAATTTTTATTCGAAACTTTAATTGCTTTTAACGGTATTTGTATATGGCACTGATTTAATTAATCCTATCTGAGTTCATTTTACCTTTGGAATATTTTTCTTCACTAAAACATTTTTTTCCTCCGGAGACCCCCAAAAATTTTTAAGTTTCATATTTTGTACTAAAAAGTATAAGATATCGCATGACCAAAATAACTGCCATTTTATGGTCTTGTTTAGTTAATATATTTCTTAAAATGGTAAAATATGTGCATGATAAACAGTCGTAGAGAGGTATCAGTCCTTCAGAAACTGTGAAGATAGCGCCAAAAACTGCTCTAAGAAGCTGAGGCTGTGCAATTGCAGTTGATTTCATTTTTGGCTAGGATATTAAAGTTGATAGTTTTCTCACGTTTCCCCTTCAGATGAGAGAGTTTTGCGGTAAAAAGAAACTATTTAATATTTAATTTTGTTTTTGTCATAACACCTAACCATTCCCAAAAATCTTAGCTATTTAATATTACTTTCAATATAAATAATGTAGTAACTGATGAGGAATAACTCTATTCTAGTCCAGTACTGGAAGTATCTTGAAACCCATTAGTATATTATTCTACACAGTAACACTTCTTGCGCATTTTACTTAATGTAGTAAGTTTGACTGATTATAAAAACGGATTTAATAAAGTTAAAATCAGTATGAACACATATTTATAACTGAAAATCATTTTCTTTAAAAGAAAGAATTATAAAAGTTAATAAGTTATTTAATATTGGTTTGCATTATATTTCCGTGTTGAGAAATATTGATATCGTTACAAAATTCTGCTTTTACTGTTAAAAGTCAAACCTTGACTTCAGCTTTTTTTGTATGTCTTGCGTATTTTTAAGCATATAATATTTCTTTTCGCTAACCTCAAAACCTATATTACACTTCTCTCGTGCTTCTTCTATAATTTAGAAATATATAAATGCATCATATGTAAACTGCAATATATACCATTGTATGAAAATGTTACATTGTATTATAAGGTATTTTCTCTTTTCTTTCTGCATGCCTTCTCGGTGTAACGGTAGCACACTCCGCGCGTATTCGGGAGCTCCAGGCTTGAGTCCCGGCGAAGGCATTGCGGATTTCTTTGATTTCCTTGTTTCGAAAAATTCTAAAATGACTCTACAGGATGTCCTAACTAAAACATGGTGGGTGATGATTCTTCACCACCAGGATTTGGCGATTAGATCCCCTAATCTCGTCGTCCTTATATAAGATATTTTCTCCCTCCTTTCTGAATGCCTTCGTGGTGTAACGGTAGCACACTCAGCGCGTATTCAAGAGGTTTGAGTTCGAATCCCGGCGAGGGCATTGCACATTTTGCACTTCTCCTGCTTCAAAATAACCTGATGTCTCTACAGTATCAGTACATATTCATAGAGTAAGTTGGCATTCGATGCTAAATAAATCAAAACTTATTTCCTTCCATCTACTTATTCTAATTAGTTCTTCATTGCTTTGCATTAGTTGCTATACTTTTTTTGGTTTAACTGAAGTGTTTTTGGTAAACTCTTGGCGGGTATCTTAAAAAACAAATTTTAATTCTGGAACGAGTTATCACCTTAAATTTAATTAAATAATTCGAATAACCCAAAGGCAATTAAAAGCCAATAGTGTCTGAAGCAGCTAAATTAAATTTAATGGTGTGTTTTTATTTTAGACAACTAGATTAGTGAGTAATCGCTTGAAATTTAGCAACATATTGCCCCTGGCCCAGCTTCATAAAACTTAAAGATTTATGTCTTAGACATTTTAGTTGGTAATTTGCTTAGTTATGTCTTCAGAAGTTAATTTCGGCATGAAAAATTATCGTTTAGGCAACTAAGTTAGGCTTTGCGAATTATCATCTTAGACAGTTAATACACCTGATAAGCCTAATTTAATAATTTTAAATGAACACACAAAGGTAAATTTAGAAGACAGAAGGAAAAGATGTCAAACATAAAATTTGCAAAGCAGGAACCTTGCGCTTGACGTAGAATTCAGTGATGACTGCGTTGATTTCGAGAGCAAACAGTTACAGGTCTGTCTTCAGCAGGAGCAAAGAAATGTGCAGCAAAGGGAATGCCATACTTCGGTAGCTAATCATAGTTGAAAATTTAATCATAATTTGAACTATGGGTCTCCAAACACTACCCAAGAAGTGTCTTACATTGGTGAACTGGAATTTTTTAAGCACATTCACAAAGATTTATCTTGTTTAGTTAATGACTTTAATTCCAATCCAGTCCTTCCTAATGCTTTGAAAATTATGTTAATTTAATTTTTCAATTTTCATTCCTATTTTTTTTGCCAAAAGATAGTGCTACATTCTTTTTATGGTTACTTCTTTAAAATATAAATGCATACATCTGATGAAGAAGGGCCTGTACCTGTTTGTCCTCGAAATCGACAGATCTTGACTAAAATCTACGCCAAACACAAGATTGTTACGTTACTAATTTTATAAATTTAGAACTTAGTTTATTAATACCCTATCATTTATCTCTAAAATAATTAAAAACAAAGCAACTATTGCAGAAGCAAAGCTATTATTATTATAATATTGGCGACTAATTTTTTTCTCCAATTTTGGCGATAAATCTTCAAAAATCGCCAAACTTGGTGATCATTCGGAGGCATTTTGTCCGGCGTTTTTATCTTCGTAATAAGTATTACAATTGAATAAATAAAATTGGTCACTATATTAGCTCTAACTGTAGCTGGCTCTCATATGCCTTCCAGAAATTTTGAGAGGCAGAAAGTACTAGAAATGTGTCGGCGGCCGGGTGAAAACTATATAAGGCCGGAGAGAGCATCTGCTCTGAGTTGTTGTTGTGAGTCGTCAGTTCAGAACGGTTTCGGAGTATTGAAAGCTTTGCCTTTTAAGTACTGTTCACACTGGGATTTATATGAGTAACGGAGACATCTGACACAACCGGCACTGCTCTAAAAGCAGTTTTTCTTCATAGTGGAGTGAGCTGAAAAATCTGAACTTCAGGTAAAGCGGAGCTACTCGACACATAGACCAGACTCCGCTAGTGCAGATAAATGAGTGTGTGAATGGCCTTTTAGGTGCGCTACCTTTTAGGTGTGTAACTACTGCTTGTACTCTGTGTTACTGTGAATACCTGCACGAGTATTTCTGTGGAATGTTTCATAACTCTGAAGTATTTCTTTTGATAAAATAAATTTTATCAACCTATCATCTGGTTTGTGTGCATTCAGTCTATTACAAACCCGTGCGCATGTAGCAATAATTCTCGTTTTATATAATCAAGTTTTAAAATTTTTCTAATCAAATCTGAAAGCAACAGTAAGAAATTAATTTATTTTAATATTCAGTTCATATTCACTTGCTCTTATTCAATTAAAATATTTATTAGTGTTTTGTCAGAGCATTCGTGTCTTATTTTGAAATCCGTGAAATCTTAAATTTATTCATTAAACGTAAATTTTATTTATTACTTTAAGTAATGTTTATTTTTTTATTACAAATGCCCAGAAGGTTGGCTATGACGCCATTAGATCTATAGCCTTCCAATATTTCTGAACTTTACCATTTAAAAACACAAGTGCAGAGCATGAGCCAAGATGAGTATAAAAAAATTGATATTGTCCGCACAGAGAACATAAGGAAGAGTCACAAAGCGCAAGACAGTGCAACTATGCAGAAAAACAGTCATGGCCTGTAGTAATGTGGAAAAGTGCCACAGCTGCACTTCTAGGAAAATCTGAGATCAACTGTGTATCTTTAAGTAGTCCCCATGGCTTACCGGCAGAGTCGAGTCACACAGTGCTCTCTGCTTTATCCTGGAGGCATATCTTCTTTTTATCAGTAGTTTGACTGAATTAAATAAGAGGCTTTCTAAAGGTCTCTGGAGAGCCCTTGCGCCCTTTTTGAAGAAAATGGCGGCAGCCTCGTTCCCAGGTATCCGCAGTGTGCGGACATCCACTGGAAAGAAACAGAGATTGTCGTTAAGAGCTCTTTTCACTCCATTATACGGATATTATCCATGTATTGTCTATTTTCAAGAGATTTAAGAGCAGACAGGGAGTCTGACAAAATCACCGCTCTGCAGAATAGGAGGAGCAGATATCCAGTTGCTTTAATGCAATATAAATAGCCTCGATTTCGCCATAATAATTGGTGGAATGAGCGCCTGTTGGTGCATAGCATGAAAAAAAATCACAACACACACCGTCTCCCGCTATGTCTTCATCGTTAAACGTTTATATATCTGTGCAGACATGTAACGATGTTTCTCTATGGTATTTGTTTTCATTAGTAGATAGAGAAATGGCAAGAACATGTTGTTCGCTCATATGACTGTTATTAACCTGCATATCCAGCTTCAGCAACACCGAGGTCTCTCCATATCCCAAAGGTCAAACAGGCCAACAGAGAAGTTGAGGACTGAGGTAGACATTCATATCAGTGGCTGCCGAATAAGCTTATTGTATAAAACCTTTTTTAGTTTTAACATTTCTCTCTGCGTTGGTATCGCAATCCCTCCGAAAGGTATTGTTGGGCAGGTGAATCAGCTTTTCATAAAGAAGGACTGCATCTCTTTCAATTATGTTTCTTAGTGGAGGGTGAGATAAATATTGCATTGCTAGTATAGAAGTGGTTCTTACAGTACCCGTAATAATACGGAGAGCTTGGTTTCGAACAGTTTCAAGTTTTTGAATAGTACTAGTAGCAGCAGAGGCCAGAGCTTCGTTACAATAACTGAAGATTGGCTGAATGAAAAACTTGAAGGTGGTATTCAGAGTGCCTCGGCTGCAACCCCATTTGTAACCATCAGCCACCCTTTCAAGAACAGGAAGTTTTTTTAGCAATTTTTTCACATACATAATCAACATATGTGTTCTAACTCAACTAAGAATAAAGAATGCATCCTAAATACTTAATACTTTCTGCTCTTTGAATTGCCGTATCTTGTAATTTAAGGTTAGGTACGAAAGGAAGCCTACTAGGAGCAGGTGGTTTCTGATTTGTTGACAGACGTGGCCCTGTCAGAACACCAAAAACTGAGTTGCTGAAGGGCTTTATTAAGTGTAGCGTTTAGCCTGTCCGGGGTGTTCTTTGACTTGCTCTCCCACATTGTTGGGTCATCAGCAAACAGAGCAGTTTTTATCCCGGGAATGCTTTCCAAAGAATTAGTTAGATCGTTATTATAAATATTAAAGAGTATAGGGCTCAAAACAGAGCCTTGAGAAAACCTATATTCCATTTGTACTTAAAGTAATGTTCTTCTGTGGTTTAATGATCTAAGGATTTCAGTTAGGCATACTGATTTTACTGTCTGAAAGGCCTAGTCAATTCATATATTCAGATATTCTCATTAATCAGTAATCTGTATTATTTCATGCAAATCTAGAAAAATTGGTTGTAAGAAAATAAAAAGCACAATAACCGCACTACATATGCTTTTTCAAAAATCTCAGAAGGTTGACACTATTTCTAACAAATGTTAAGAAAAATAAAGAAGACTGTATATAGGTCACTAAATGATTGTTGTTAAGTCAGCATTATATTAGCAAATTTTTTCAGCCCTGTATGCTAACTGCTCTTGCATACTATTTATACTTTTTAAGGTAACAAACTTTTTTTTTATTTTTCTCGAAAAATAAATGTTTATAAAATTGCTCATACTATAGAAGTCTATTAGCGTTTACTTAGAAAACAGAACTTTTATTTATAATAAATCTGCAACAGTATCCTGGAATTGTATTGACTAGAAATTATCTGAGCCATGACAATCACAATATTATCAATCGAAATCCTGCTAATCCTTGCCCTCTAATCCTGCTAATCCTTGTCATGAAGGATTAAGTTTTAATTTTATCATAGTCTCTATCAACCACTGGCCCGAGTGAAAAAAAGTAACGCATCAAATCACAAACGACTTTCTCCTTCCTTATCACATGCCTTCATTGTGTAATTGGATACACATGCGGTTTGTGATAGGGAGATCCGGAGTTCGAATCACAGTGAAGAGATTGCATATTCTTCACGTTTCTGATTCGACAAATTCCTGAATTGCTTTATAAAATTGATATTTAGCAGTTTATTGTTGTCTTATATGTAGTGAACTAAACTGATTTTCGTAATATGCGAAACAAATAATATATAACTTTGATAGAGATGCTAAAACGTAAAAGAAAACCTCCAATTTCTCATTAAATAAAGCAACTGCAATAACTGTATTATAATTAAAAATCCAAGATCCTACAGACAACGACAACTATATGCTGTACCTACGTCGTGCAGCACTGCAATTGCAGGACAACTAAATATTGCGTAACGCACCATTAACTGATTAAACCACATTCGCTTAGCAGATTAAAGTTAGAGAGATACAAGGTCACGTGTTACTGTTAGGTTCCTTTTCCCAAAGTATAATTCTAATGTAATTATTAGAGAATGTTTATTAAAAGATTCAATGCATCATTTAGTGCATAACATTAAATTAACACATAATATGCATAGAACCCAGACCAAAATTTCCTGTAACACAGACGAAGGTAAAGCATCTCTATAACGTTCACGTGACTTAAATTAAAATAGTTTAAATTCCTTCCCCATGCTTACGAACTATGCTCTTCCGTGAGCTACTTGTCAGCGTATATACTGTAGTAAAGGACATTCGTGATAACACGCAGAAGGGAAACTTCACCTACCCTAGATGTACAGAAGTTGATATATGTCCTGCTTAGGTGAAGTATTTCCTAGTTTTCTTCCATGAGCAACATGCAATTCTTAAATATAATTCCAAATGAAATAGAATGAAAGAAACGAGCACGCAACAAAAATGATTGTTTGTATTATAGTATTCATTTCTTTGCAGAAATTTTAGGCCGAGAATATTTCGCTTTCTAACATTGCAGTTGTGAAAAATATGAAGGTAACTCTGCCGAAACAATTTTCTGCCACTGGCTATTAGTTGATAAATGATTGCGAAGCTATTGAGGATTGGTGCATAGTTTAAAAGCTGCAGACATTATTTTTAATTAAATATAGCTTTTTCATTAAAGCACATCCTTCTCACTCAAGGAATCGAAACTCTTTAGCGCATTGAAATTCTTTGATTCGAAAGAGTTTAAGTACTACAGAAACAATCTTAAAAGCAATTATACTTTATGATTTACGATTCAATGTGTTTTGTTCCAGATTTTCATTCGCTGCCTAATTTTCTTGCAAAAGCTACTTCTGCCCTTAAACAAACAATCTCTTTTGTCACGTATTCTGTCAGATGTAATATTAAGGACACTTATGCTTTTAAATAAGTTAAATACTCGTACCAAGATATAGGTCAGATTTTACTGTCGATGATTAAATAATTCAACAAAGCTAAATGCTACACATAAGTGAAACATGTACTGTGTCAGACAGAAAACACATTTTTTATAAAATCGCGCTATTGAAATGTGAAATCTTCTACTTTTATAACTTGAATAAAAATATATACTCAACAGCCGTTTCTGTCAAATTAATAACATCAATTCGCCAAACTCTTGCGTTAGATTCTCCTTTTTGATAACTTACAATAAAGTGAAACCTAACCAGAAATTCAGAATGAAATGTCCCGTGTTTAAGATTCTCGGTAAAACTTCCGTACCTGCATAAATCAAACTTAAAATCACCTTTTAATTAAAGCAGGTTTCTGTACTCAAGGGTAATTAACCAATAATAAGGTACAAGAACTGTTAAGAAATACAGAAGCATAAAATTTACTTTTTATGGTTAATAGTTTAGTAACCGGAGTTTTCATGTATAAAAGTATTATTCTGTGGCATCCTTTCACGTTTGTATATGAAACGTATCTTAAGGCGGTTTTTCTCTAGTTCACATTTTGAATCCTTATATTTGATCCTTATCTTTAAAAGGTAATTCTCCACTTTTTAATAAACACTGTAAGTGAATAATTATGTAACTGTACCATTCATTTATATAAATTATAGGGTTCCTCACTTTGTAAATGTTACGTTACTGTTGAACGTGAAGAACCGATAAGAGAGTAATCGCTTGAGTTCGTGTGACAAGAAACAACAAGATGGAAGGGTAAATAACTCTTTATTATTTAAATAAGTTTTAATAGAACTCAGTCTTGGAGTGTACAATAAAAGTCGACACTTGGCCTTAAACTTAAGAGGCTAAGAAGTAAACTAAAACCAATTTTAACGAAAGAGATATAGCCGAAGCTATCAAGATTCTTACCGAGTTGGCCCCTTAACGCTAATTGACTGCGAAGTGATCAAGGGCCTAAGTACGTCCGAGCGTAATAATAGCTTACGAGAGAGAAGCCTAAAAAGGCGGACGTTTGCAGACAGGATACCTTGTAACTCTCTCGTTAAGACCGAAGAACTTAGCGGTTTAAATACCGCTCCTCCTCATTATGTATTCAGATGTGATTCCAAAACTAATTTCTGGCCGGAAGTAGTAAGTTGAAGTTAAGAATTGACAGGAAAGAAGTTTAACTCAAAATTTTACTGTTAATAAAATTAACATAATCTTTACAAAATATTATTGTTTTATTCCTTTTGTATGTGAAAAGTATCTCAATGTAGCTCATTTTATTTCACATTGTTGAATACGTGTATACGGTAGTTCTTCACTTTTCAATAAATAAACTATCCAGCTTCGGCTAAAGCAAAATTTCATAAGTTCTATGTACATCTGAAAAGAAAATGTGTAAACACAGTTCAGTGTAAATGAAATCAATTCATTTTTTCCAAGCCACAACCAATTCGTAAATAATTTTTTGTTGCCAAACTAGGAAACAAAAACTTTTGACATTTCAGATCAATATGTATACGTATGATGTCATGATTTAAAGTATTATAACAACATTTTCTCAATATCAATGTTGCTTAACAAATAAATCATAAGCTCGAAAATCTCTGCCGACACTTTTTAAAAACACCAACATTTATTTTCATGCAATTTCTAATTCTACAAAATCTTAAATGCAACTATCAAACAGAAAAGCAGACGTAGACGTAATGATGCATCTGGGCACGTGATCCTCGTGACAGACGAATTCTTTAGAGTTGACACAGAAAGGCAGTGTGTCGCCACAATCAATAAAAAAATTAACATGGCAATAGCATATTGTGTCAATCATGGAGGTTATAACTTCCATGGATTCAATTATCCTAACCTGAAACAAAAAAGTTGCCAACAGCAGCTATTTATTTAAAATGCTGGCATTACGATACATTTTCGACATGCAATGACGTCACATGCAATCGCGTGGTTTCTTCAACATCAGAATATGATCTTATATAATAATAATATGTTTAACGTTTGTTAAAGCAATTTTTATTTCATATTTTGTAAAACTTACGAATTTTTGATTAACAAACTCTACGATTTGAAAGCGAGCAATGGCAACGCTTTTTGAAATAAAGCATTTTTATCTCCAGCGCGCGAGGCTGTTGCCACTCGAAAAAATGAGTTCGAAAATTAGCGTTTACAGAGTTTTTAATTAATATCACGGCTGATTAATGTACGAAGATGAGAGTGATCCAAATGGCTTCCCATGAGTTTCTGGAATCCGGGAAATACCTCTCTCGAAACAACACCCCGCCGTTTCGGAAGAGATGATGTCACAAACAGACAGACTCGTACAGATTTTAAGAGTATAGATTCTAAATATCTTTACTGTATTACCATTTTTAGTGAAATTAAATATTTATTTTAATAAGGAGGTCACGCAAAAGAAAGGAAGGGCATTACCAAAATTTTCTATGATTAAAGGCCTGTGAGTCACAAAAAGTTTGAAAAAACTTATACTAGGGTATTTTTTGTTTTAAAGCATTTACTTAGTGTTTTAATCTAAAGCATGCTTGCAGTCAGAATGTGGGAATCAAAACACAGTACCAGCAGTACAACGTAAAGTTAACGTTTTCTTGACTTTTTCTATTGCACTTGTTATCTTCATTACTCGTTGATAAGCATATGAATCGAAGTGGAAAATGAATCTAGAAACCAAATAAAAGTATAAAATTTTTATTTTAAATCTTTACAAGCTAACAAAATACTTAGATTTTGAGTCTCTATGAAATCCTTTTAAACATTTTATTTAAATCACCCTACTTGTATATCTTGCATAACTACAGTCTAAAAGTGTAACTTTCAGCAGTTAAACCAGTAATTTCTATATAAACAAAACATTTCATATTACATAGGATAAAGGTTTTAGTAAACCGAAAAATACTTTGAACAACAGATCGTTTTACTAGATACATAATAGGCAGGGAAGACTGAAATTTTTATTCTCTATAGTTTATGCTGCAACTTCCATGTAACAAGAAATTTTGTCAGATGTTCTTGAATCAAACACACAAATAACTCGTCTGTATAGTAGCAAATGTCATGTAACAGAACTTCTTTTGAAGCGGCTGAGTTACTCTTGAAATTCTCTCTCAGGTATCTTGAACTTTATTTCAATACGCAACTCTCAACTGAAGCTAATATTTACGTTTCTGTTATTACAGAATATCATTTTTAAGTAAAGATATGATTCAATTTATTAAAGTAATCAGTAATGTTTCATTCTGAAAATTTATTGAAAAGTGTAAACTATCATTTTAATGAAAAACAGCATATGGGAACTAAGGCGAAATTCTTTGACAAATGCATAAAGTAAGTATAAATAACTAGATATGGTGAAATTTCCTTTTGGCTCTTACAGGCGTCAGCAAAATAAATTTTAAAAAAATCTGATGTCTGTACCACATGACTTCCTTGTACGGAATATTAAATTATACGCATTTTTTCCTGCATTTCATTTAAACTTATTGAAATTAATTAAGTCTACTTCTTCGAGAGCGCATAAACCACAATAGAATAAATGCGCTTTTTAAAATTCACTATATTTATTTACCATAGCGATACTCTGGCGCTAGGTTCATTTAACAGTGGTACATCTCCATCATTTTATAACTCAGAATGCAAAAAACGTTATGTCACCTGAAGAATTATCTAATCGTTGCCTCATGTTCTATTCATATACTATAAAAAATTTAAAAGGATGTATAAAAGAAGTTAAACAAATAAAAAATAAACAGTTTTTCACAGACGATTCAGCGCTACTTACCTAATGCGCATGCGCTACTCCTAACCATTCTCTTCTGTCCGAAACAGACTGGCTACAGTATTTCATGCTAACATGAAGCACGTATTTCCTCGAATTTCATTAGAGATATACTATTTCTCATTCAATTCTCATTTCGCGGCAATGAAAAATAATAAAAACAGAAAATATCTTCATAAAACATTTAAAGATACTGTAAAACATAAAACACCAAATACAGTTAATTTTTTTTTTTAATTACAATTAAAATTACAGTTTCTACGGAAAAAACAAGCAATTCGGCCAGCAGGTAAGAAGGCATAATTTTCGGTGCAGCAAACTGAAAGTTTACTTTTGGTCTCACTCGGCAAAAAGGCACTGAAGACTAGAAAGACTTAATTTGTTGTGGACGCTATGCTGAGTCAACATATGGGATAATTTAATAACTTAAATTATAATTCTAGAATGGATTAAGCATAATTTAATTCACAATAATAAAAGCAGACTTTGTTGTTGCGAAGCTTAGCTTCTCTATGTTAGCAAAAAATCCACTATTTTGCTAGGTTTCAAATGTAAACAAATATGGCAGCTATGGCAGAAAATTAGGCTTAAACAACTTTTAAACCGTTGATCATCTACAACTATAACATGCAAGTTAACTAAAGACATAAAACCGGAAGATAACCGGAAGATAAAAACATCACATTCAATCACTTGTTTGCAAATCAAAATTTTGCAAATTGCGCAAAAATTGCACAATTTGCAAACATGTAAGAATAGAGAAACTGAGCTCACTGAGCCGAGTAACAAAGTGGATATATATATATTTATATACTTTTGCTGCGGCCGATTGCAAGCAAAATAGAAGGTGCACATCTACATGTTATAGCAGTCCTATATACAAAATTTCAACTTTCTGAGGCTACCCGTTCTTGAGTTATGCGAGATACATACATACATATGTTCAGACGCGGCGAAAAAATGTCTTCAGAAACCGTTTTAACATTTCAACCAAAAACGTTGTATGCAGTCTATTTAGTCCTAAAGGAGTATACGGGTAAAATTTTGTAAAATGCGCCGCCAGAGCTTTTAAAATTGCGACTAAGCGAGCATTGCAGTGAAGCACGATAATGAGTAGAAGGTTTTGTATTATGGCTGTATACATGGTTTCCTGAATATACACAATGTTCTTGAATATATACGGATAAATGAGATAAATATCTATAAACACAAGTCCTATATACAAAAATATTTACAAATTTTCTTATTTCTTAGCTTCGTGAAATTGTTCAAAGCAAGTCACACCTTTTTGATGGAAGCACAAACCAACTACGGTTAAAATAATTAAATACGATTAATATTAACAATAAAGGAAAAATAAGCCTATAATATATACATACACGAAAAATATTTACACAATTATTGAAAATAAACGCGAATGAAACTAAAAAGCGACAGCAAAAATTTCGCGCAGGTCTAAGTAAAGATGAGTCAAGCTACTAATAAAATTCCCGCTTAAAAAAACTATTCCCAAAAATTTTGAGATGCCAATTTTAGGGCTTTCATAACACAAAACATACCTCATCCCTCAATACTGCTTTGTTCAAATTCATCCCCCCCCAAAAAAACGTAAACAGAAAACATAAACAACGGATGTTCTCTCCTAAGCACGGATGTTCTGATTCGTAACAGCATGAGATCCCTAAAGGCGCAGTGTTCCCGCTAATGGAATGCCCGGTTTTATTCAATGATTCTGCGTATGGTTTTTGTATGAAAGATTTAAAAAAAATATAGAACAAATAATTTGGAGTACAGCCAGCAAAATTATGCCTAATTTTTTCCCAAATGAAATTTTTTATATCATTAAAAAAATAGAGAAAATTACTTGAAAAAAGTGAATTTTAATAACACATAATAAATGAAAATTCTGTGTCTCCTTGTGATATGCTGCTATCTAATGTTTAAAAAGAAAAGTTCAAAGTATATTATAAAGGCATTTTTATCTATTTACAGTTGAATTTAAAGGTTTCAGAAGCGATTCAATTTGGGTGTTCCATGTAGTGGAACACTGAGCCACAAAGGGTTAAATCAGTGTTATAATTTTTTTGGGGGGAACAGCCTTTTATTCTGGTTTTACTTACAGATGCCATGCAAAAGCATCTTTAAATTGCGTTCGATAGAGGTCAAAATGGATATTTTCGTTGAAATATGATACCCGTAATTTTTCGCGATTACAATGCTTCCTGTTTACTTCGTACAAGGAAGTAAAAACACTCCAGTCTGAAATGCAGATTGCATAGGCAACAAAGATATGATACAAACTAGATTGCCTTAAAAAACAGAGTTTGCCGTTTATAAAAATGCTTCATTATGACTGACTTCAGGAAATTCAATGTTAGGGCATCATGTAATACCAAAGTAATAGAACATAATGTGATAAATCATATGATACCTAATATTACAACAATAATAATGTAATAAAAATATTACAACATAATATGAACACTGCATTCTAAATACTGCCAAATCATATCGTTTTCTTTTAAAATCCAAACACTTTTCTTTGCACATTGTTAGAGGATTCTTATCTTGGTTTCCTGGACGTATTACTGTGATTTCCTTTTGGATTGTGTCTTAAGCTCACGGTGTTGTGTAACAAATTCAATTAATTAGGTAATTTACGACTGATCGAAAATTAATATTTATATTCTAAATTATGTTACACAACTTGTATTTTATTTAATCTCTGTGTGACTTTGTTTAACTTTAATTGGAGTTTTGGTACTTAAGATTTGTGCGTTCATTCCACTCGCTATTCGGCGAACGCGCAGACAAGACGTTGGAATCAGGTATTTTACCTACGTAATATTTTTGATTTTATGTTACTTAACTTTACCTATTCATAACTTATCCCACTGAAAGCAGAAAAATTAACTCTTCAAATTAAAACTACTTGCAAGTCAATAGCTGTAATAGATTTTTAGTTAATGAAGTTTATTTAACTAATTTTTGCATTCTTGGCCGTTTTGGTGTGAATAGGCGAAAGAACACAGAAAAACACAGATTTTAGCAAGATCTTATCTCTCCTGCTTTCACTGATAAGAAATTTCCGGTAGTGTGAGTATAGGTTTGCAATTTCTACCGTCGCAGATGTTTTGGTTTGGCGGTCTTTTGGCGATGCGTGAATTTGTGGTTAATTTAACGCCCTGGGAAAAGGAGAAATTTTACAGCGTGTAAGGCAGTGGGTGAAAAAAACTAGTTTTGTCACAATTTCAAGCGTATATTGGCGATTGGGGTAAACTACTTAACAAAACCGGAATGTATTCAGATGCAACTCACTTTATGCTCGACTTTACTTCCTCTACTTCAGCTTCAGTTTGTTATGTGCGATCAGATGTAGCTCCCACATTTGGGGTGCTAAAAATGTTAGCGACGACGTTTATGATGCTGCAGCTGTTTATGATTCCTGAGGCTTTTGATGCTGCAGAATTTCCTTTACACCTTCAATCACGCTCCGAGAGTAGCGATTTCGCTTTCAAAGATTAATTCAATACGTCGTCCCTTTTGGAACTCAGCCTTACTTTAATTTGCCTTTTTTGTCGTTTTTGCCACCGAAATAAAAGATGTCAGCAAGGTTCTCAATACTTTTGTGTTAGAGGAGGGGTCCGTCATCTTCTTCAGGCTGCTGTCCCAGCCAAGGTTTCCTGGTTGGCCATGTTAATATTTCCATCTAATGAGGGAGACTGCGGAGTGATTCTTCATCTTTTATCAACAATTCCAGCCATGGAGGAACTTCCTGAAAAATAAATAACATCTGATAATCACCATCATAATAATTAACACCATCTGATTGTTGCTTCTCCTTGTTTCCTACTTGGATCTCGGAGGGAGGCGACCTTGTTTCTCACCTTCAGTCTCAGTCGGTTCTGATGACATATTTATAACTTTTCCAAAGATGCAGATAAGTTTTAAAATTTTATTTTTTTGTTTGTTTAGTAATCACTCAGTAATAGTAATTAAGCTTCCAACCATATTAAGGTAAAAAATTTATTCTTTACTAAGTTAGGGGAATTTTTGAATTTTTCTGAGTCGATCTGATCTGTTTAAGGAAATGATTTCCTTACTGGTAATAGTTTTGATATGAAATGTGCAATCTATAAAAATCAACTAGAGCAATATTTAGGTTATAAGGTATTTCTCCTACTTCCCTAGCGTGCCTTCGTGGTGTAACGGTAGCACGCTGGGTCGGTATTCCAGAGGTCCGTGGTTTGATTCCCGGCGAAGGCGTTTGCTATTTTTCGTCTTGTCTGCTTTCAGAAAAATACCTAATGACTCTACAAGTGGCGCCCGAACTATAAGGGTTGTGGATGACCATTCTCCGCGCCCAGGATTTGGCGACTAGGTCCCCTAAAACCCTAATCGCCCTTTAAAAAGGGGAGTATATAAGGTATTTCTCCCACTTCCCTAGCGTGCCTTCGTGGTGTAACTGTAGCACGCTGGGCCGGTAGAGGTCCGTGGTTCGATACCCGGCGAAGGCGGTTGCTAATTTTTCATCTGTCTTGCTTCCAATTAACCTAATGATTCTACAAGGTTAAGGTAATCTATGGTTGTAAATAGGGAATTTTTCACCAAATCTAGTATAAAACTGTTAAGGGAATCATAATGTATGCAGAAGGAAATAATTATTAATATTTAATCTCCCCGGGGACATTTCTTTTAATTTATCATGGTATCCATTGTTTTTGATAATTGCTAACCTTCCACTTTAAAACTAATTTTTTTGGAGGAAAATTTAAATTTTTTTGCTGCGTCCTCTAAAGGCACCACATAACAAAGGTAGTCTTCAGCTTACATTTTAAGGTCATTTTTGGATGCCCCTCGGAGGAAAAAAATCACGGAGTATGATGTCTGGTAAGTCAAACATCACTTGATTATATAAACAACCGTGAAAAGAGTTTGTCAAAGCATTTTTTGTTTTCCCACACAGGGTAAAGTGCAGGAGGATTATATGCCCCTTAAGAACTTCTGTGGATGCTTTCATCGCATATCATTATTGCTGGATTGCTTCGTGTAACCAATAAAAATAGAAACGTTTTGCACTAATGATATTATGCGATACAGAAAGCTCTTTCAGCTTGTGTAATGAAAATGCATCCTGTAACTTTGATTTCTTTTTTGATTTTTCTTTTGCATCTTAAGGAAATTTCTCTGCCAGATAAGATATTATTCGAAAGGGTACATAAAAGTTTGGTAAACTAGCAGAACATTCAAGTTCATAATCCTGTGTACTCTTGTAATCATCTCTGTACTATTCAGCAACGATTATTTTAATGGTTACCCATTGGATATCCCCAAAGTATTACAACCGGAGAATTTTCAAAAGATATAGCGTTGAATTATTAATTTAGCTATGTCGTCTTTATCTACGACTGATATACGTTTTTATCGGCGAGTGATATATGATGTTTTTATCTGCGTCGTTGTCTTTATCTACCAGTAATAATGTTACTGTAATATTATCAACTAGGAGATTATGTTTAAGCTTTAGTCAAATGTAACATATTTTTTTTTGTCATAAATAATTTTTGCCCCATTTACGCTTACCACTGCTAATGAGGTTATGAAACATCCATTTTGGATTCTAAGTGTGCTATAATATGCAAGAAATGTATCGGTTGAAAAAGCTTTCTTTTTGCTCTTTTAAACAAATAACATTATTTTAAACTTAAAAATATTAAAAACTTATCGGTATGATACATTTTTTAAAATAAATCTGCAACAAAAGAGCATTATTTTGAATTGAAAATATATCAAAGTAATATAATTTTAAAGATATAATTGTATATAAAATCTGAGAGAATTAAAACAGACATTTAAAATTGAACATAATACTGAAATTACGTATGGAAAATGACAACTTTACTAGTGAATAATATGGTGCGTGAAAAAGAGTGTAACTAACAAGCAAAACGATACCGAAACCTAAAAAAAAAGGAAATTCTTCTGTATTTTAAAATTCGTCAGAATTACCGTATTTACCAGAGTATAAGATGCAACGGATTGTAAGACGCAACACCCTTTTTTATACACGTTTTTGAAGGATAAAACTTTATTACTACTCATTATAATGAATTTTCAATATTTTAAATAAAACGTAATACAAACACAAAGTAATACTTACTGCAAATACCCAATCTATGAGTTGCTTTTTTTAGATCCTCTTCCTGATTTCACCAATTCATTACCATTTTCTCAGATGGAGGTGGCCCGAAATGCCTCTCTGCAGCCTTGTTTCCGTGTTCTTCAGCATACGCAATCAGAGCCGGATTTTAGATTTGACGAGATGCTGAGCCATTTGAGATACGGTGCCCTTTATAAGGGATGTAAGTCATTTTTTTATATGGGCTATGGTACAATTTTTGGTGATGGCCCCAAGAAAGTGGGGTCCCTAAGCAACAGCTTATGCAACCTTATACATAAATCCAGCACTGTATGCAATCACGCGTAGCTTGTATGCTATGTTATAGCAATGCCGACGTTGTTTTTAAGCCATAACTTTCCAAAAAATTTAAGAAAACTGAAGAGTATAAATTTCACACACTTAAAAGTCGCTCACAAAAACTGGAAAGTTTAAACGAACCCAGCTGTGATCGTCCATAATAGCGCATGCGCATTCACTAAACTGTAATATTCTTACACTCCGCAAGGAAAGAAGAACAAATCGCATAACTCCGGATAGAGGAAATTTCCAGAAATGAATGTAATCAAAAACTGAGTATCGACGTATAAGACGCACCCGTTTTTCAGACCTATTTTCAATAAAAAAGTGCGTCTTATACGCGGGCAAATACGGTATACAGACAAACGTTCGTGTTCAACCATCTGTAAAATGACCATAAAAATTCAGATAAAGTAAAAGCATGTGTTTTATATAAGAATCATTCGTATACAATTATACATGTTTTCCCAGATTTACAAAAGTACAGCTTCTCTGTAAAACTATTCGCTATTTGAAATGGTGTAAAATAAAACATTATTGCCAATAATTTCTATTCAAAAAGGTTTTAAGTTTTCTCAAGCTTTAGGAAAATCTCTCAGATTGTGCAAAACATTTCTTTAAAAGCTAAAACAACAATAAAGGATATAATTATATATTATTAGCATATATCCAACATATTTCAGATTTTCCAAGCTGAAAAATTTTGATGTGGACAACACATAACTTCCTTGTATGGCCTATTAAATTATATGCGTTTTTGGCTGTGCTTCATTTAAACTTATTTTCTCGAATTTCATTAGAAATATATTTTTCATTCAACCAATTCAGTTCTCCTTTCGCGACAACACATAAATACTTTAAAACTCGAAACATCTTCATAAAAAATTATAAAATACAGAAAAACCAAAAACGTTAAAAAAACTTTTTTTTGTTATCAAAATTACAGTTTCTACGTAAACACAAGCAATTCCGCCAACGAAAGAAAATTAAAACTTTTACTTTTCACTTTCTTTCATTAAAGCAAACTCAAAGCATTTAATTAAAGTTTTTGGTTAAAGTGGAGTTTTGTAAAGAGATGGAATATCCTCCATACTAATAATACACCACATCGAACGATATAAACACTGTAAGTTAGAAATAGGTTGATCTTTACATTATGGTAACTTGGCGTTTTTTTGGCGAAAATTTGGCGACCAACTCTCCTACAGCAACACTATTTTTTTTTTCCCGCCGCCATTTTGTCTTCACGAAGTAAAGACATGTTTCCTTTCTTTTTATCTACTGAACACTTCTTCCAACAATCTACTAGCCGAACTACACTTATGCTAGAAATTTTATCCAACAAAACTGCTTAATCATGACAAATATTCACTGCAAAATTGGGAAAAGTGCACAATACCATAACTCCTTACGCGTTTTTCAAAATAACACATACACATAAAAAAAAAAAAAACATCCCAGAATTGCACAAAAATGGCATTGCGCACACTCTTCACTATATCCATGTACACTGCTTTTTTCTCATAAATTAGAAAAATTTCACGAAAATACATGACAATTTTCTCAATCTTTAAACTCGGTAAAAAGAACATATATGAAATTACCTGATCGCGAAAAAGTATTTACCCTTTCCAAATATGAACATTTCCACATATAAAATAAATAAAATATCCAAAAACTTTTACCTCTAAATCATCTATTACGTTATACACGTCACCAACGAATTCATACCGCAAGCATTACAAATACTTAGTATCAAATATTTAAATTATTTCCATGCACGTTTACTTCAACTTAAACGTATACCAAATTCCTACAAACATAAAATTCACAAAATAACTATCATTTAATTAAAATATCACTAAACCATGTACACGCCGACTAATTTTTACTTAAAAAAACATCCCAGAATTTCACAAAAATGGCATTGCGCACACTCTTCACTATATCCATGTACACTGCTTTTTTCTCATAAATTAGAAAAATTTCACGAAAATACATGACAATTTTCTCAATCTTTAAACCCGGTAAAAAGAACATATATGAAATTACCTGATCGCGAAAAAGTAATGAACATTTCCACATATAAAATAAATAAAATATCCAAAAACTTTTACCTCTAAATCATCTATTACATTATACACGTCACCAACGAATTCATACCGCAAGCATTACAAATACTTAGTATCAAATATTTAAATTATTTCCATGCACGTTTACTTCAACTTAAACGTATACCAAATTCCTACAAACATAAAATTCACAAAATAACTATCATTTAATTAAAATATCACTAAACCATGTACACGCCGACTTATTTTTACTTAAAAAAACATCCCAGAATTGCACAAAAATGGCATTGCGCACACTCTTCACTATATCCATGTACACTGCTTTTTTCTCATAAATTAGAAAAATTTCACGAAAATACATGACAATTTTCTCAATCTTTAAACCCGGTAAAAAGAACATATATGTCAGATATTTATATTATTTCCATGCACGTTTACTTCAACTAAAACGTATACCAAATTCCTACAAACATAAAATTCACAAAATAACTATCATTTAATTAAAATATAATTAAATTTAAAAACACTACTTAAAATATAAATGAGCACATACACTAAATTAATACATACATAAATACCCATTTCGAATTCACTTTAGTTACGGCCATGGGATCCAAAAATTCACGAACACTGTTTCACACAACGCAGAATAAAGCCAAATACAAAATTTCTAGATTTTTTCCCGATTTCCCCCCCTCCTTTTCCGATTAAAGAACCGTAATTCGTCCATTAATATCACATGACATATCCCATGATCTCTCATTTCCCTCACACAAAATAATTCGTAAACGGAACTGAGTACTGCTCACATTATTACCAAAGTGCCAGGTAGTAACCTTTATCGCCTCCAAAATGTCGCCAAACTACCAATTACCATATTGTAAAGATTAACCTAGAAATAATGCTTTCCCATGCTGTATATCTTAGCGAATGATTTTAACCATCTTAGCTTGACCTTTAATACTATGAAAATTAAGTAGCAAGCACAATTTTCCAAATATTTCGAAACGGGTAGCTTTAAAATTAACCGAAAATTTTGAAGTTACTTAGAATTTGAATGAGAAATTTAATTCGCCTAGGAATTTCATGTAAAAACTGCAAAAGATGTTAATTTACGAGTTGCAGAATTCATTATGTTCGCAAACTGAAACATGATTCCCTTTTTATTACAAGTCTAATGTTCGTGTATAACTGTAAATGATTGTTTTTAGATTAACATATTTCAACAAAAATAACTTCGCACTTTCTTTTAGTAAATACACTTAGCTGAAGGGCTACCACCGCACTTGAGACTAATACTAAGCACGCGGCAGATGTCTACAAGTCTGTTCAAAGGTGGCATGTAATATCATATTCTGAGAATAGTTCTCAGGAACTGATATCATCGCCAGAAGACAAGAATAAAAGAACAATAGTAGGGCGGTCAAAAAGCAGATAAAAACTGTGAGTTAATTTTAAGTGAATAGCTTCGTGGCCAAACAACTGTCAATAGTTTGGCTATGGAACTCAGCTGCCTCTGGAATAAATATGTGAACGAAAATTTTGTCTAGATATTGACAAAGAACTGGCTTTATGTTGATTGGTAAGGAATTTGTATCCACCTGTCCCCTTTCCCTAGGTGCGTCTTTTTATGTATATTTGTGACTTTGTGATTATCATCTTTAAAAAAAGTAACACTGGATCTCTATTCTCTGATGCTTAGTAATATACAAATTGACTTGGAAATTTTTGTAACTGGAAGGTTGGCATGATGCTTTGTTATATAATTAACGTATCTGAAGCGGATGATAGATGAATCGACTACTGCGGGGGCAGTACTCTGGAATATTTTTATGGGGTGTTATCATATTGGTCGTCTGTATGCCGCAATTGAACTTTGAATGGGGTATTGCAGCTACGCAGCTTGTAATGATTACACTTTTGCACGTAATAAGAAGCATTTGTATACTAGCGATAGGCCGTAGTTGATATTCAGGGACATAAAGCTATACAATATAGAGTTGAGACTTCTTTGAAAAGAAGGATATTCTGTGATGGATTGGCCAGCTAGCTTATTAATAAATGTATATATTAGCGAATGATTTAACTTACCGCCTAAAGCACGGGAGTCTCCAGAAGGAGTTGCTGAAGGACATCACTCGGTTTGCAGAACTTCCCAGTAGTTTAAAACCCAGCTTTCGTATAACACTGGCCTTTCTAGCCACAAATGCTTTTTAGAAACCCTCTAACGGGTGTACAAGCACGTTGCCAGATACACGTTTCTTCAGAATAAAGCTATTTCTTTTCAGCCATCCTTTTTTTTTTTTTTTTTTTTTTTTTTACATTTTTCACGTGCTGTGTTTTAGATATTTTTCTCCAAATTTGAATATTGCATGGAGATGTTCTGTTGTTTTTATTTTACATGGCCATGTTAATCTCTAACAAGAATTATATTTGTATTAAATTTCATTCAAATTAAAATAATATATATTATGCGACCCAGTTTATATTTGTTAAATTCTGAGCAAAAGTGTAGTTAATATTTACAAAAGCCATGTCATAGTGGATTTTAATATTGCTGTTTCTAAATGAACATTTCTTGAACCAATAACATATTATTTAGTTTTTGGAACTCTCTAATTCTTTATTGAATAAACAATTGGTTTTAATGAATAGTTTCTGAAACGAAAGAGATATTCGATATAAATGAAATTTATAATCTGTGCCACTTGTCTGTACAAACCATTATGTATTATTTAAATTAAGAAATCAAATCATTCTCAACCATTTATTTGTGCTATGCTTTTTCTCCATGTGTGTTCTATCAGCTTATGCTTTTCCTCTACCTTCCTGTTTCCTCATATGCGGCTTTCGCAGCACAAGCACTCGGACTTGCACGCACTCTGCACTCTCTCTTCTTTAGCTGTGCAGAGAGAGAAAGCTCAGCTTTTCGGGTTTTTCCCCTAGGATCTCTGCCTCAGCTTCGCCTCGTGCCCAAAGGTAGCGGCGGATGGGGAGTTAAGGGGTTGCCGCCAGTTGGACGAATATCGCCAATGGAAGGTATGTCACCATGAAAGCATTCATGGACTTTCACATTTGATTTTGATGGTGTGCATGCAGGTTCATTACATTTCTTAAAATCAAAAATATAAGCAACTTAGTTTTAAGCTAAAATTTACAAAAAGTAGTAAAGCAATACAATATGTATAACCTAAGGAAGAACATACTTCAAAGTTATTCACTTAATATTAATTAAATAGATTCTTTGAATTCCTACTTGTATTGGAAAGTAGCTGTATTATTAGAAAGAAGAAATAACACTTGTAAATAACATTTTTGAATTTTTTTCTGAAATTCATAATTTCAAATTATTTTTAGGGATTCTTCGATATGAGTATAATACATAAATGTTCATAGAAGTAGGTCATTTAATAAATATTAAATAATTATTAGATCATACAGTTAAAGTTTGCATAGATTAGATGCTTGCATAGAGTAATGTAACTAAAACAAAGAGCTTTACCTGAACTAAATTTTTAATTACTTAATGTGGATTGAGTCTTCATCAAATTTCGATTCTAAAATTATTGATTTATGTCTTCTACTGGAGATATCAAACATCCAACGAATAGGTCAATATTATGCAGTAAAATCCGTAATATCTGCATTGTGCCAACCAGCTACCTACTGTCCATAATTAGACTTTTTTAATACTGTGCAGTCCTAATGTTTATTAACTTTGTAAGGCAATTTGATTATTGATGAAAGAAATTCTATAATACTATATGCAAAGCGTGACGAAACAGCTTTCAAATTGTCTTCAAAAACGGTAGAAGATGTAAAATACTTGACTATGGTATGGTGCAAGATGAATGTGTAGTGTAAAGATTCAGAAAGGCCGACGACAGCATCTATATTCGAGAACTGCGACTGCAAAACAGCTGCAAGAATATATCATTACCTATAATTAATGCAGAGTAAAGGTCATATAACAGATGCCGTACAGCAAATGTCCTACATATGCGGGATCACTTTTTATTCTTACTTTCATCTCTAGAAGTCTAACTGATTCGCTGCAAGCTTTCAGTAAAACAGACAAAACGTCCGATTAACAGACATCCCAGTTATCTCTTGAAGACTGGAAAAATGTATTGCTATAATAGTCGAAGCTTTTTTAGGGAGAGAGGCATCAAAATAATAATAGTGTGTGATGTCAGCTACGTGAAGCAGTGAATGTTGCGAAAAAGATGAGTGTTGTCTTGTCCATGAGTGGCGTTTGTTTGGTTTGGGAGATGAGATTTTCCTGGATTTGGGCTGTTTAGGATTTTAATTTCTGGTCTTTTGATCGGTGTCTTCTATAGGCTTTGGCAGATTATGTATATTTTACACAATTTTTATTCTTACTAGTGAAGAAAGAAATTTTCAAGACTTTAAGCTCCAGAGTGCTGGTCCTAGTACTACTGAGCATTTTTGGATAGTACATCGCCTTTTGCTAACTGGGGGCTGCCTCTTATGTCCTTGCTGAGTAGACATAAAAACAGTTTAGGCTATTGATAAAGCGGAATATATAGATTTGCCAGATATTAAATATGTGTTCCATGTTCAGTGAACATTTGGTATAAATTCGACAGCAGAATTTATCCACAACTCCAGTGTTGAGTCAGAAGGAGCATGTAGTTGCTGAGTTCTGAAGATTTCTGATTTAACAAGCTATGAGACTAAAGCGTTATGAGATTTCTGACTTAATGAGTTATAAAAACTGCCTTTGCTAAGCTGGAACATAGTACCTTCAGATTACCCCACTGTCTGTTATCATACTGAGCCCATGTGTCATGCACAAGAGCACGTAATGAATAACTTCATTCTTTATTGATTTACTAAAGTTGCAAATTATGCAGAATTAAAGTATACTATAATAAATGTGATATAAATATTTTTATTCATTATTATTAATTTTGTAAAAATAGTAGAAATATTTCTTGTGACTTAAATATACATTTTTATTGGAATATACCTTATTTAACACCGAAGTTGTCCTAATTAGTGAAATTGAATCAAATTTCTGAGCTACATAGTTATCAAATAACATAGTTCTATTAAAATTTCATGTCAAAAATTTAATTATTCTACTCTGAAGACAAATAGCACGAGATTTGCGACTAGCTGGTTTGCTGTGGTAATTTAGTTCAAAAATCAAGAATCCTTTTTAGGGCAATTTTGGATAGCGAACACGTGTATAGTCCAAACTTAGAGTGAATTTGAAAGTACGTCAAAATAAAGCACTAAATCATTCTTCATTAATTGAAACTATACAACAGACAAAATTTACTATACACATTTTTTACTAAATTTCACACTATATTTCTATTAAATGATTTCCACAGCCATTTGAAATGTACTTAAATTGGAGTGTCCACATCAAATAATAATCCGACTCTAATACATTTCACAACTGATAGAACTTAATTAAAATTAAATATAACTTTTCATGTGCTCTAGAATAATGAGAAAATAGGCATGTGAAGGGGAGGAAGCGAAGTGTAAATTTTAGATAACTAACATAACTCTTTTCATTGTCAGTTTTATTAAATATTAAATTTTTTCTCATTTTTCGTCCATTTTAAAACTATGCATCTTGTTGTTAACATAACTGAAATATGTACATATACTAAGAACTGTTCGCACATTTTTAGTCGATTCATTTTATTTACAGAAATATTTTACCTAAAATTTTTGCGTTTTAAATTTTCCATTTGATAATCCTAATTTGTCACTGTCTTTCTCAACCATAATTTCCAAGATAATAAACCTTTGTTTAGTAGCGGAGGAGGTATTTTATCCTATTATCCCATTCCTCTTCAACAGTTTTCTAAAATTCAAAGAGGGTTGTAGATCGACGTTTGAACAATCCGCTCTTTAAAAGTCCAAAAGCGCAAAAATTTGTGATTGATACATCAGGAGGGTATCGTAAGAATATGAGTGAAGTGTACGGCCTTGATACACGTTCCTTGTTCCATTTTTCCAGAAAATTAACAATTTTGACGTGTGGCTGCATGCTTTGTCTTGATGCATTTCTACTGATTGATGGCACTGTGGGTAGAAAGAAGGTAGTTCTTTGAAAACTGGGTAAAACAAATGTTCCTGATAATATGATAATATGAGCTGACCTTAACAGTTTTCTGCAATCTCTTTAATTTTTATTTCCAATTATATTTAAAAACCAGCAACAATTATAAATCCCTTTGAAAAACTCTCATTAGATTCTCTGAACCATGTTCAAATATATTTTTCTTCTCTTTAATGATAATAATGGATCTCTTTTATTGAAGTCTTTTAAATATACCCAAGATTTATCTATCGTGACAACATTTTTCCATTTCTGTCGGAATAAATGTTTCTCGTGTAGAATTCTGCAGCAAGTTCTGCTTTCGGCGATATGTGGTGGAGAATGACGGTGCAGATTACTTTTTTTTTTTTTTTTTTTGCCTTTTTAAGATTCAACTCAGTATTAATCACTTTGTTTATAGTTGGCATTGAGCATTTTACGATTATGCAACTGTCCTTTGACTTCGAAGCTTTAACATTAAAGTTCTTATCTTTCCAACATTCGAAACATTCTTGTTTTTTCCTTGCATATGTATTTTGAACAATTTTTCTCCTTGAAGCCAAATTTGACGTTTTCTCCCTTTCTTATTGACAATATTACCTGCCGTTGCTTTAGATACCGAAAAAATCATGGCTTTCACAGCATTTGTTAATAACTAAATACGAATAATTTTCTTCGGAAAGAGTACAAACTAAGCCTTCTGTCCATTGCTTCTTTAAAAGCCCATTTTGTATGAAAATAAAATTGTCAAATAGCGGATGATAATTAGTAAAATTTCAAAAACATAGTTGCAATTAAAAACAGTTTTGAAGCACTTTTTTATAGCAAAGAAACGTCGTCTAAAATTGTGCGAACAGCCTTTGTAAAACAGGTTTGTTTTTAAAACAAAACAAAAAAAAATTAAATTCAAAACCAATCTTCGTCAAAATTATTCAAACAGGATTTATTGACGTTCTGCTTCTTAATTTTTACTTCCCTGCTACTTCTTGCGAAATGGATTAAATTAGTTACCTTCAGTTATTGTTGCCATGTACTCGCCATCACATTTATGAGATCGCAGTTTAATATAGTGATGATATAATTTTATCACTTCTTGTGTATTTCTACTCAAATTTCTGTTCGCTTTTTCTTCGTATTTTTTACAAAATAATTTTATTAGCTTACAGATTTTCATGCCTAGACTCAAACGTAGAAATAATACCTTTATGGACTTTGAGATAAGTTGCAAAGGAAGGATTTTACTTGGACATGCCACATGATAAAAACACTAACTATACTGAATTATTGTTTGGTTTATTGAGATTACGGCAAAGCACACTAGGGCTATCTGCCTAAGGGGAGGGATGCCTTCGTGGAGGACTTTCTAAGGGAAACTGGCTCGTACAAACGTTACACATGGGGAAAACTACGAAAACGCCCATGCAGCTAGCCCGTTCGCGGAATTCGAACCTCGGACCGAACTACCAGTGTTCAGCTACTTTACTGCTCGGCCACTGGTAGGCCCTACAGAAATTATTTAATACAAAATAGAAAAATTCAAAAGCGTATAATAAATTAACTTCTAATTATTTGATTTTTTTGTATGATTAGTTGCCACTTAAGTTAATATATTCTAAATGGGATTGTAATCCTAGATATTTTTAATTTCGTAAATTGCTATGACACAGAAATTTTCAAAATCGAAGAAATTTTCAATTCACCAAAAATGACTCTCTTATATAAAAAAAATTATGAAAATATATATACGTATATGCTTACCCTCATTTATGTATTTTATGTTCAAAAATAATTTAATCTAATTCTTGTGTTTTTTTTAAATTTATGCATGAATTATCAATTCCAGATACTAAGGATACTAAAGGAATACTAAACTAAAGGAATGAATTTAATGCATAGCATAAAGCAATAAATTGATTTTTTTTTATTATCTAATCTGTATTTTGTTAAATGAGTCATTTTATTTTTTATTATATCATTATCTGTTCCATCATGCCTTATAATTCTTTTTATTTTCGAAAATAAATTATCTTTTCTGTTCAACTAGAACTTTCAATAACTCAAGCGTTTCCTTAAATCCATTTTCAACTAGTATATTTCCTTACTTAAATTTCAAAAATCCAGAAACTGCAGAATTTGTTCCTTAAAATAAGGAAAGGAGAATTATATATATCCCTTATAAAAGGATTAGAGACAGAATTAAAATGAAATGAATTTACAGTTGGGTAGAAATATCGCAATTTTAAACAGGAAAAATTTTCGTTACTGAATTTGCAAATTTATTCGAGTTGAAAATTACAAATATATACATGGCTAGATGCATTTATAAAAAATATGTTTTAGAAACATATGCTTGAAACAAGATTATTCTTTTTTTAATATATTTGATTTCCAGCCTTCATATTTAGTTAAACCCAGGCAAATAAAATATGCAGTTCTTAAATATTCTAAAAAGGAGAAAGTAAATTGCATCTTGTTTAAATGTGGATTGAAAAGTAACAGAATGTGAATTCTTTACATCTTTCTATATTTATTACAGATACTCAGAAATTTTTTCCATCTGTGTGTGTGTTTGTGGATATAAAGATAGAGAGATGGGAATATAAATAAATGGGTAGATGGAGATATAGATAAATATATTTAAATTGAACCCTTTCTTTAAAGGTACGTCATGCTGTTAAGAAGAAATGATGGTAAGCATTGGGTTAGGTTTATATTTTTTGATTAAATACAGTTATAACGCAAATATATTCTGTATTGCCTAGATATCCAAATACATACAAACAAATTAAATGACGTACCATTAAACACAAAATTCAGAGCTGAAGGTTTTTTAATTTAAATCTGAACTCACTGCATCTTGACATTTTAGATTAAAGGCAGGATTTTCTTTTAATTTGATCAGCGGATAAAAATTTATCTTTATTTTATTAGTTTATTTGCATGAATCTTCTCAAAAGGAAAAGCAAAGTAGTTTAACTATGAACCATTATTAAAACATATTGATCTTCCTAATATTCGATAAAATTTAAAATATTTGTGCGTACATAGTTGTGAGTAGTATATAAATGTCTCTGTGTATTATAATAAGGAACTGAAAAGGAAGTAGGTGGAAATATTGGGTCACCCAGAAGGTTCTACAGTTTTTTAAATCTAAGTGTTTTTACTTCTAATTATTTTGTTACTTCTGATAAGAAGTGACCTTTATAGAAGCAAATGTTTAAATATGGTCTTTTCTGCTCACAGTATGTAATTCGGGAATGTATTGTGGCCTGGTTTTATTTCAGTGAATTGCGAGGAATGGAGAAACCAGAAATTCATTTTTGTCATCTTGTTTTCTTTTATTTAAAAAAAAATAGAAAACTGTAGTGGGACTGTTTGTAAAATTTGTGATGCCTGTGAACAAACTGCTGTTTCTCATAACATAGTTCAAAGGTGTTTGAAGAAGCACGGAAATTTCAGCCTTGAAGATGATACCCGCTCTGTACAACCATCCGATGTAAACAAGGGCCATTTAAAAAAATCTGTAGCTAAAAGCTTACTCTACACAGTTCAAGAACTATCAGACGGATGACGTATTTTAAAAAATACAACATATGGCTATTTTCAGAAGATTTGGTATGTCAGCTGCTTCGTTGTATGGGTATCTCATATTTAGAATATGCTTGCTCAAGTTTCCACGTGTGATTATTTGCTGAAAACAAAAAGCTTCTTTTTTTAAACGAATCAGTACTGAGGATGAGAAGTGCATACTATGCAACAATGTTATAATACAAAAGTCATGGGCTAATCCAAAAGAACCTCTTTTAGTAACGTTGAGAGGGTACTTTTGTATGGTCGTAATGTAGAGTCGTTAGGTTAAAGCAGGAGATGTGAAAATATGCTATATCTTCGCTTGGACTCGAGCCTGGACCTCTCGAATACAGCCGAATGTGCTACCGTTATACCACGAAGACATGCTGAAAGGAGAAAAAAATACCTTATAATAATATAGAAGAATTGTATACTGTGAATTGGTGGCGCTAAATATATCCATAAGTTCGGAAAAATAGTGTTCCCAAATAGCAGTATTAAAAGCAGAAATTGCAGCAAAGCGCGGAGAACTGCTGAATTATTTAGAAATTTAGATGTTGTTTTGCTGCATGACAGTGCTTGACCACACATTTCGATGAACGTGAGACATAGACATGTATGGCCGGGATGTTTTTTGTCACCCTTTTATTCACTAAACCTTTGATTTTAATCTCCTCAGATCTCTTCAAAACACTTTGAATGGCTTAGAGTTCATGCCTTTGAAACTGTCATACAGCACCTATATAACTTTTTAATGAATAAATCTAATGAACGTTTTCAAAAAAGGAATTTTTCAGCTGTGGAGAGATGAAAAAATATCATAGACCAAAATGGTGCTTATATGATTCCACGAAAATTTTTTTATGTTTTTGTACTACTCCATTTGTATTTATCATCCCAAAACCTCTGATCTTTCCGGATGACTCAGTAATTAAATCATCATAAACTCAATAGTTAAAATTATAAGAGTGCTGAACAGCAAGCATTTAAGCGTATTCATGTTTAAATGTTTGTTAAATTTTCAGGTATAAGTGATTAAAAAGAATTTAACGAATTATAAAACACTTTTTAAACGTATATTGCATATTAAACAATGAATAATGTATGAGAGTAAACTTCAGCTCATCAACATAAATTTTTAGTGATTTTCGTCATCTGGCCATGCGGCACACGTCTATTCGGTATTCGAGTTCAGTCCAGATTTACGTCACTAATAGCCGTATATGCATCAATAATGCGATTCTCGAGCTCCACTTATGCTTCCGGCAGTGCAAGCATGTAAACAGAGTCTTTAACATACACTCAAAGAAAGAAACTGCAAACCATGAGGTCTGGAGATCGGTGAGGCCATGCAAACAGCATTACAAACAGTAGATCTTCACAGCCTACTTCAGCTGTAAAATGAAAAACGTATGTTTCGTGCACATATTAAATACCAATGAAACAATAAAATTAGGAAAGAAATGGCGGATTAATGAGCAAAGGTTTGCTTCAACTGTTCATAGTCATACTCAGTGTATTACATATCTGATTGTACAAGTATATCCATGTAACTAGGTCATACTTTTACCTTATAATTTTCTACAGACTTATTTTATAATTTTCTACAGAGCGCGTTAACTCTTCACATTATGGAAGCCCATTAACAGTATTTAAGTTGTACCTGTCCATCTCTAGCTGTATACAAATGGATACTGAAATTGTTTTACTTATCCATGTTGCACCCTTCTTTCATTCCTGAACCACTAATATATCCAGCACTCTTTTTTTGCACCTCTCAGCACTAGTCTTGCAAGAAACACACCAAAGTGATTTTTAAAATTTTGAAAGGACTGAAACAGAAAATTTTACTTGCCCCTCTGCCACACATAGGCCTGTTAACATTGTAGCAAAGTGAATTCCGTCAACAGAGCCACCTGGCCGATCTGCTAATTGGCCCAGTGGATCGGCTGCCCCACCGTCGGTAGAAAGAAAGAAAGTAATTTACTTTATTTTTGGCATTGATGGATATCTTTCTCCCTAATGACTGGAAATATAGAGTTAATAAGCCGTTTATTTCTTCCTTCTTTGAAATTCAGTTTGAAAGATCTTCATTGCTCCGTCACTGATTTCTTACGTACTTTTGTGGGGTTTTTTCCATTTTAATGCATTCCTAAATTGGCATCACGCTTAGAATATAATTTGCTTTACTTTTTTATATTATTTCATTTGTTCATTTTATACAAACTTCACCTCTTCTCCTTCTACGCATATAGTACCGGCAATATATGAAATGCTGCATTTTAGACAGTGTAGGGAATATAATAATTATTAATATACGTAGAAATAACTCCAAAAACATGTTGCAAGCATCAGCATTTGAAAAGTAATTATTGTGGAGGGAATGTTTTAACTTGGTCTTTAGGCATATGGCACTAGTTGTCCAGCAGCGATTGTGAGGGTAAATAGAGTAAGTTCACAGACGCGTCAAAGCGATTGAAATGGTAAGACGTTTAGAAAAGTGGTCTCGCTTAGACCAAGGACCGAGGCGTTTTGATTACAGAGTATCTTTGCAAATTAACTGAAATTACGAGCCGTGATTCGTTGCCCTGATCGGGTATCTGGATCGTGGCCGTACCGTTACAGCCGATCGTTATTGTGCCAATTAGATAAGGTTACTTACTTGAAGCCATCTGACGGAAGCACTCCATCTTGAGTGATGGTGTCATCCTCCTGCATGACAATGTCTGTCCTCGTAAAGCTGGCCAAACTCAAGAATTGCTGCAAAAGTAGGAAGTCGTGAGTCACCTCCCCCCCCATATAGCCCAGGTTTAGCACTCTGTGACTACTTCCTTTTTCTGAAATTGAAGGAACATTTATTTGCAATGAGATTCTCTTCAGATAGTGATGTGAAAACAGCTACCGAGAACTGGCTTAATGGGCAGGGACGTGATTTCTACCAAGCCGGGCTAAACACGTCGGTTCTGCGTTCAGATAAATGCCTAAATAGATCTGATGATTATGTGAAAAAATGACAGACAACTATGCTTCTTAATTCCGTTTCGTATTTTCTGTCTATTGTTAACAATTTTCCTTTATTACCCTTGTAACTTTTTTGGGGGTCCACCCGTACTTTCCCTAAGCATTGTATTAAATACCTAAGCAAATTGCAGAATGAGAAATTCTATTTAAACAAAGTAAAATAGCAAAGTAATAAAGTAAAAAAGCAAAGTAAAAAATAATGAAAGAGTGCAATTAAAGAACTTTTATGAAATGTACGTAAAGAAAAGTGAAAGTTGTAAGAAACAAAATTTATGCCTTTCTTGTTAAAAAAAGTACAATTTTCATATAAAAAAAATTTAAATTAACCTACTTGTTGCAACATGGTAGCCTTGAATGACATTTTGAATCACATTTCATTACTTTTCCGCGCAAAGGCTTTTCATGTATTAGCACTTTGTTTTACACATACAGTCAGTCGACGAATTCTTCGCCGCTTCTATTGTCTGAGCAACTTAAAATAACCGGATAGGTATTTCTTGGTCAAGAATGTCTTCAGTTCTAAGCAAGTTCTATCTCGCATATAGTTGTTTTTTTAAATTCATTCATTCAGAAGTTTACGGAAACTGTCTACTGTCACACTCATTACAATTGCCAATACAATGAGCGAATGACCTCGCGTCTCGCCAACGTCAGAATCCCACTTCAGTTCCCAAATCAGCAGTGGGAATTTTTCTCCCTCGAAGTCATTTTCATTTGTTGTGGTTATTTCATACTTTGCTCTTTTATCATTTGGCACTCTAAAGAATGCCTAAAAAAGGTGTGAAATCTTAATCGTTCCGTAAACCGCAGACCAGTTTTCGCCAGTAATTTTCGGCCAGTTTTCATAAAATACTTATAGAATGCCGTCATTCATACATTGCCTGTAACATATGTAAATGATCGACATAGATAGATAGACAATCAGATAATAGATAAAAAATGCAAAAATACATTGTTGTTATTGGCCAATAAAGGTAAATTGCATTATTATCTTGTAAATTTGCATTTAATGTAATCATTACTATCTTATTATTTTTTCATGCCTGTACATGCATATATGTAAAAGAAAATTTCTTTTATTTATCTAACTGTAAAAGCCTTTTGCCCACGAAACTCAAAATTCAAAGAATTGACAAAATTATTTGCTGATAAGTTTCCGCTAATATGAAATAATTTCGAATATACGGAGTTAGTCTTGGAAGTAGGAGAAAACTGATACCAAATTTGAAGCTAGTTACTTTAGTCAGGCAGTTAAAAGACAAAATAGATTTTGCATTTTAGTTCTATGAAACTTTAGATTTTGGAAAAAATGGTATCGAAAGGAAATCGTATTAAATTGCCTTTTTATGTATGTGAGCTGTCTCTTTCATTTCACGTAGCTTTTACTCAATTTATATGGAAAACGTAGTATAACTGACATTGATTTATTTTCGGGAATTTCGAATTCCTCCAACGCCTATAGCGTGCTCTTATAATAGTGCTCGCCAGTATAAATTTATTAAAAAAAAAAAGATAGGATCCTTTGAACTCTCTTTTCTAAAGACTTTACTTTTTTTTATCAATGTTAGTACCTTCACAATGAAGATTTTAAAAAGAAGGGCTATTTTTAAAACATTTAAATAAATTCCTCTGCTGTTGAATTTTTTTCCTTTTCAGTTTCTGCATGCAAAATACCTCTTCAGCGGCTAAGTTCGCGAAACAAATGTTTACTAGAATATTCAATCATTTTTCGATTACTTACTTTTCTGTATAAAAGACTTTTTTAATTGTTATTTAATTTGAAAAACTGCTATTAAAAATATAATAAAAAACTTGAAAGCTTTCAGATTTTCTAGTATGCCGAAGGGGCGTTTTTCCCATTTACTCAGGCATACATAAACGTTTCGTGAGTATTTGAACTCATGTTCCTTTGGGCTAGAATTATTTAAAAACAGCATATTTTTAGAATTCTCACTAAACAGTCTCGCTTCTTCGCCATAAAAATGCTCTTTCTCGTACAATGTTGCCTTTGTTCGCTTTGAAACTGTTGAGTTTGTTATGCAAACATTCCTTAAAGTTTTACAAAGTATGAAACAGGAAATAAAACAAATTCCAATTTCGGGCTTCGAAGTGCCCATATCCGGGTGGAGGACTACGTTATTCAAAATTTAATGGCTCTAGGTACGTTTCTTTTTCACATTGCGAGAAACATACATACATTAATGCAGATTCTTCATTATTTAATTTCTTTAAATATAATACAGATATTAATACAGTTATACTTAATATTTATATATATATTGTTAATATAATACAGGTATACTTAATGTTTGGTGGCAACAATCTGAAAACTAAAATGGAAATTTATAGTGAACCGTCACAAAATGTCGTTTTGAGACTCATAGCCCTCCTGGGGTAAACACTATTATAAACATTACATTTTACTAAAATGTAATTTTCAGAATAATTTTGTCATGGATATAAAGTATTTCGTGTTTGAACTTCAGAGCTGTTTAACTTCTACTTAATGCTTAGCCATCTTACGGTGTCTCAATTATTTTTTTATACATTATTGAGTAGTGTGATGTTAATACCGACTAAAAATGAGAGTTTAATAGGAGAATTCCTTTTGCTAAGCAGGGCATAAAATTTTACATAACATACAGGTCAAAACAGTTCTTTTTTTCCAACTGGGAAATGCTACATAATACGTTACTGCCTCTAAGCCACTAGGTATAATATGAAACCAAAGTAAGCAGAATGAGAACCTCTGCACTTCAGTTTCTTAATTATCATTTTCCCAATAGAACGGTCACGAGTTTGTATCTCACTCGTAGATAGTTGTTAGTTTGGAGTGCTCGGAAATCGACTCGATGATTCTTTTATCAACGGCTTATTTCATACAAGATCCGATGGATCTATCAGATGTCTTCTTCAATCCTAAGGTATAATTTTTGTAGTGCGTTAGCATTAAAACGATACTTTTAATAAGAATCGTTCACAGATATAATATATTTTGCATGTTAATTTGGAATAAAATCTCTTAAAATATGACTCAGAATTTCAACTGATTACATTAAGGCAAAGCACACTAGAACTATCAGCTTAACCCCACTAGCATTACGATATTTTCGGTTTACCTTTAACTACGGTAATGAACAGAATCTGGGAGTTCAAAGTATTTTTAATAAATTATGCTATAGTTTATTGAATATTTTTGTTACAAGATTATAATTCTTAAAAAAAAATTTTAATTAATTTTTTACTCCATAGAATTACCTGGCAGCAATTAATATTTTACGGCAGAAGACCATTAATATTAATATTATACTCTACACAAACTTTTTTGTAAGATTTACGGTGCCAACGTAACTAATTCCTTTATCCCTTAAATTTATTATTAATTGAAGAAATTAAAGCAATTTTCCATAGCAACTTTTCTCCCGCTATTACAAAAGTTCAATCAACCGATAAACTTTCAAACAATTTCTTCTACTGATCTGCTTTCATCTTTTCCCAAATATCGATATCCATATGCAAAGCATGTTGTCTTTGCTTTGAGTCAACTAATAGGCAAACTTTTACGCCGAATTTTTTGGTTTTTCGGCATATATTGAATAAAGCCTCATCTTGTCTTTGTAGGAACAATTGTTCATCAACTGTACTATTTGCATCTGCTTTCTAACATAACAAACAATTCTCTGTAAAGTTATCCCATGTCTCTGAAGCAACGGCAAATCGATCAGTTTGTAATATTTGTGATCTAATAGACTTCAAGACAAAACGCAAGTGTTCCATTATTTCCAAGAATCTGTCCGTAGTTATTGTTTCACTAAGGAATTTTGGGCCCCAGAATTTGGACTATGAACAGAAAACAGAAAGTTCTTTAGCAGCCGAAACATATAATAGAACAATAAAAGCTTTTAGCTGATTAAATGTCAAGCTCCAAGTAAGATTTTCCGACATTTAAAATGCACTGGCTTTAGTGCATTGTTTTATATAATACAATATTTTATAATTGACAAAAAAATCTCTATGCATTACTTGTATTCTCAACAATTATTTTACTCTTGGCAAAAGTAGTTTGATCGCCTGCTTCATGCAAAACATTTTGAACAAGTCTTCCAAGTGATTTAACTGATATAATTTCCTTTTTCACATTGTACTATCATTTGCTATTTCTCCATTTTCAAAACATATGTTTGCCTTCTTTTTCTTACATTATGACTTTCTAGTCTTTCTGGACCACAATTACTTCATTTTCCTGAATGAAATCTCTTTCAAGGCTAAATCCATAACCTCCGAAACTTCCTTTTACTAGAATTTTATTTTTCGAATCGGAACACTTTGGAAATAATGATGTCTTGTTCTTCTCGGAGACCAGAGGGTGAAACATTAAGGAATTTTCTTTTGAAAAAATTGCAGAATCATCATTTTATAAATCCGGTTCACTTTTTGTAGTCGAAATAATCAAATCTTCGTCAGATAAAATAGAAAACGTTTACCAAGTGTTCTTCTGATAGATATTTTTCCTAACGGGTCTACGCAATATGATAATAGAAAAAAACTTATAGATTAATCAAAATGGTAAAAAGCCACGAACAGTGTCAAGCGAAACGAAGGTGTGACTCTGAACAAGGCGAAGAATTAACTAAAACTTTCCGATTAGAAACGTGAAATCTGTTTGGAAGTTTAACCACTTTCAGAAGGGGGCCTCACTTTTATTCCAGCCAGTTGTCGAATAACATATGGCATGAAAAATGAAAATAAAAAGAAAACTCCCCAAAATGGCATCAGGATGCTGCAACAAACAGGCCACTTACAGTCAGGACGATGGTAATCAGTAATTTCGGGTATTTACATTTATGTAAAACATAATCATTTAAAACAGGCCAAATAAATTATTTTTTCATGTTGGTATAATTTAAAATATTCAAAATAATCCAAAATATTTAAAAACAAAATTACTAAATGCAAACAATTTAATTTTATTTGTGGTCAAAATGACCAATTTCTTAATTCTAATGTTAAAGGTGGAATGCCTTCCTAGAGCATCTTTTAAGATAAACCGGCTCAGGTTCACATTATACATTGTGCTTTTCAATGAAATTTGATACGTTATTTTGGGGGAATTTATTTTTAAATTAATTGCCCTAAGTGTCAAAAATATTTTCAGCTTCAATAATTCTGTCATTTGTATTCACTACTTCCTAAGTGAATGTTCGCCCTGTACTATCTAGTATTCAGTTTTTAACTGAGCTGATAATGCTAGCTAGAATTGCGATTGCCTGAACTGTCATCCAAATATGGCATAAAGAAGAAAAGGTTTTATAATTCTTGAACTGAAGATTTGGAATTCTTCTTACGTAAGGTATTTATATACCAGTTTATATCTCTAGAGGATTAAAATGGAAGCACTGATAAGAAATCCCGTCTAACAATAAAATATCCATTTCAATCACAGACTTCTGATACAAAAATAAAATCATGAATAAAACATGAGAAACTGAATGCTAAACTGGGGTAGAAAGTGACAAGTTAGAAAGAAGGCTGAATACAATGCGCGTACACGAATAGAAAATGACAGCCTTGTTCTGCATACAAATGCATGATGCTAGATCTAAGGGAGTAAAATGTATTCTTTTGGGGAAAATATAAAGTAACCAGTAAAATTCGTTTTGGTGTTCATTTTGTAAAGGCTGTAAATCATTTTGAATGGATAAAAGTAACTTTTCTAACCTATTGGGAGGAAACTACTGTAGTTAGGTTTATATTTCATGCATGATGAAACTGGGTGAAATAATGGGTTAAAAATGTGTTTTGTCTTTTCGAAGAAAAAATGGTTAAAATCTGATTTCATGTATTGAAATGACTTTACTATTGCTATTTAATCTTCGCAAACAAAGGTTGAAATATTACATTTATTGCATTTTACGTTAATTATTACTGCTTTAGATTTGTAATACTTATGGCGGTAAATAACTCTTCACTAAGGTCAAAAAATTATCAATATACAAATAAAAAATTCAGCGAAAATTCTGCATTTCTCTAATTATTAATGTCGACATACTCAGATTTATGCATAACTTTGCAGCAAGAAGGAAGCAGCAGACATCAGTCCAGTTAGGTCAAAAGTGCACCATGAGTTTACGGACACATTGTATTTTGATATTCACATATTTTGGTCCTGTAATTGTTGAACAATTAAATTTTTGACAATTTAACTAAATCTATGTTGTAATTATTATTTATTTTATGTTTATCATTACTGAAAACATCAATATTTGTTATTCAATTCCTTTTAATCTGATGTTCTTTTGAGTTTCATGTTAAATTAATTTTCAGAGTTTCTTGTCATTTTTCGTACTACAATTTAGGAACTATTTTCTAGAAAATGTAAATATCTCCGAAACTAATTTTAAGTTATCTGAACTTTGTTTTATCTGAACTTTGTTATTTCGTTCTTAATTTTAAATTATCTGAACATTCTCTTAATTCTGATTAATTTTTTTACTTCGTCTCAGAAGAGTTTTAGCTCTGTTTATTTCATGCGTATGTTAGTACGCCAATATTTAATTTATATCTTAGTACTCAATTTACTTTCTTCTCAATTAAGTTTATCTTCTGCCTTTCTGGACTCATTCCCTAATACTTCTAAATACTAAAAGGCTTTCTGTGTAAACGCAAGTTTATGTATGAAAATGTGTTCTTTTAGACAGAAATAGGTTAAACTATTTATATTGTCTTTCTCTCTGTGTAATGCCGTGAACGTGATCGAACACGGTGTATCGAAACAGCAACATTTTGGACGCATTACAATTTTAGAATGCATTTTGCGAGATTATTTTCCTTCTGTATTTTATTTGCTATTGATCCCTTACACACATAAAAAATTTATGTTAACATATATATGACATCAGTTCGCTCTATAGTATACATACTTAGCCATAAGTTTCAGTCAACTAACATCCATGGCAATGGAGGACAATTCATATTACTCGAATTAAATGGACTGATACCCATACATTTCAATTCATCTTAAACTACAAATACAAATTCATTCTACTCAAGTTTAGTTGTAATAAACACAAAGACATTTATACTTTTAACGCTAATAATATTTAACCGGATGTAATTAAAAATCTTTTATTTAATATAAGATTGGCTTGTATTACTAACAGAGATTCGACCAACGTTTGAAATGGATTGCTATGATACAAATTTTAGAATAAACACGAAATCTCAGATTTTGCTTTCCCTATTCTAATTTTATTTAAATTATGTTCGCTAAACCTTACATGATGATAAGCTATACAGAATTTCAGTACATGCCCTGTTATCGTAGGCACACATAATAATTATATTAGAACTCTTTCTTTCCAATAAGGTGACCTAAATTCATGGTGCCTTTCACTTCTAAAGGGAACATTCACAAGAAAATGTCTTAAATTCTCGTTATTTATAAATATTTTATGTATAATATAAAGACAGTTAAAATGAATAATTGCATGTTAGAAATGAGTAAATAAAACGAATATAAGAAATTATGTAACAACAATTATATTAATGGAAAATGCCCCACCGTCTCTCTGCGTAGACCTTCTACGCAGAGACTGCTTTGGAATCTATGAGAATCAATCAGATGTTCTCGCTTTGAATGCTGTCAAGGGACAGTTGCTGAACTAGAATAAAAGTACTAGAAAATTCTAGCAGGGTACATGAACTCGCGTGTTGCAGTTACGTTACGGATTTTTCATGACGTCAGATCAGCCGGCGTTCTACGTCAGTAGTGCAAGATAAACATGTTCATGGCCGATGTGGAATCCAGATCTTGTCATAAACGGAATGAAACATGTCATTGGAGTCCATGACAATGTAGCAACGCTTCCGTGATAACGTCAAAACCGCACGTCCCATGAGAGCCTCAGAGCTTCAGAAAGTTCCGCTCACTGTGCACCTCAGCGCTTCAGTAGAATGCAAGTAACATCCTTCCCCTACTGTTAACAGTATACGAAGTTTGATAAACCAGTTTTTTAAATAGATCCTAACTGATTTTATTATCCTCTTATATTTGTATATTTTATTGATTAAGATTGTATGAGCTCACCATGATTCGAGGAGTTAATAAAGGAGTTCTTTTAATTGCATTTATTAGTTTTTGCAAACTCTAAGCAATAGGGAAGCAAACTTCCAAATTTTATGAGTAGCCCCTACACCATCTGAAATTTAAATAGAGCATGTATAAGAATTCTTAATAATAGAAAATGCATTTTTCGGTTTTCATTTTTTTGCTTTAGTTAAAGTGCAAATTTATTTTTCCAGATGCTGCAGCGCCGAAACTTTTTTCTAACTGAGTTACAATTCACAGTCTTTATCCTTTAATTCGTAGAGTATCTGAATATTAATTAATCTACTTGTGCATTACAATTATATTACGAAATTATCATTATAATATTGTTGGGAAGGGCAGCTGGATGCAAAATGTTTGTACAAACACTATGTAAGAAGGTAGTATTCATTAAACCTTAAGAGAAAAGTTTGTGATGTATACTATTCATTCAAACCGATGTTTAGAAATGTTGCAAATTGGCTTAGTTATTTAAATTAATTGATAGTGTTGAAGGCTTAAACTAATTAATGAACATTTAGTATGCTGTAGTATCTCCGTAGAGTCCCTCTGAAGAGTTAAAATGATATAAGCTATCAACTCTACTCTTCAGAAACTCCCTGAAGTAAACACTAAGAGCATGCAGATCTCGTAAGCGCAGCGAATATGGGCCACGTCCTCCCTCTTTAATTCCATTTGCCTGAAAAGGTTCCATTAAAATTCAACATGTTACCACGACGTTAGTATCCGAGTGAATCATTTCATTTTAATTAATATTCACATACCATGTACTTCTAGTTCACATATTGGGAGGCACTTGAAGCATCATTGAAAAAGCGTAGCATTGAATTCCTACCAAGTGATTTATTTAATAAGAGTAACTTGTATTATCTGTGAAATGAAAATATAAAAGCTATGATTCTTAAGCTATTTCTGTTCTGTTCGGTATTATCGTGTCCGTAGGTACACAGCTGAGATAATTATACGAGCCTTTTTCCGGGGGGAGGGGAAAGCAATCAAATGAAGAATGCATTTTTTATTTCATATCATTGCGCTGAATATATACTAAGGTAAATTTAATTATTCTACTTTGTATAAATTTTCAAAGTGTAAATGCTTCAAAATTGTACTGTGATAAATTGTGTAGTGTATTGTTGTGAAATGCCCAGCGGATGCGCAGTAAGATAGCTTCTCCGCAAACTGGGTTAGGGTTACCTAAAGGTGCAAGAGTATGTATGGCTGCCATATTTGGCGCAAAATCGCCCATTTGGCGGTGTTTTGCGACAAAATTTGGGAAATGCCATAGACGGAGCGAAAACATTCTAGAACGCATTCTTAGCGGTTTTCTTGGGAATATTCTCAAATAAAAGATGAAGCCATATATACCCTACCTGTACTGAGAGAAAGTATTGTCTTAAGTTCAGAGATTAGCTTGAGAGCGATCGACCGATTCGTTAGGTGAACTTTAGCGCTTTAACGTGAAACTGTCTTCACCGTTATAGCCTGGAGACTGTGTTACTGATTGTTTCAGCGTGTTTGTCGTAATTTTTCGACGAGTATAGACGTATCTCTGGGACTGTCTTGTGTAATAGGGCTTAATGGCCAATAAACTGATTTGATTCTTCATCAAGTGTTATCTTCAATTACTCCAAATCTACCAACCCGTAGAGTGCAACAGTATTTATAAAGAAGAATGAGCTTAGAGTGTGATTTTATGGAACCATTCTGATTTTATGAACCATCTTAGTACTCAATTTACTTTCTTCTCAATTAAGTTTATCTTCTGCTTTTCTCGACTCATTCCCTAATACTTCTAAATACTAAAAGGCTTTCTGTGTGAGCGCAAGTTTATGTATGAAAATGTGTTGTTTTAGAAAGAAATAGGTTAAACTATTTATATTGTCTTTCTCTCTGTGTAATGCCGTGAACGTATTCGAACACGGTGTATAGCAACATTTTGGACGCATTACAATTTTAAAATGCATTTTGCGAGATTATTTTCCCTCTGTATTTTATTTGCTATTGATCCCTTACACACATAACAAATTTATGTTAACATATATATGACATTAGTTCGCTCTATAGTATACATACCTAGCCATAAGTTTCAGTCAACTAACATCCATGGCTATGGAGGACAATTCATATTACTCGAATTAAATGCACTGATACCCATACATTTCAATTCATCTTAAACTACAAATACAAATTCATTCTACTCACATAATAATTATATTAGAACTCTTTCTTTCCAATAAGGTGACCTAAATTCATGGTGCCTTTAACTTCTAAAGGGAACATTCACAAGAAAATGTCTTAAATTCTCGTTATTTATAAATATTTTTATGTATAATACAGTTAAAATGAATAATTGCATGTTAAAAATGAGTAAATAAAACGAATATAAGAAATTATGTAACAACAATTATATTAATGGAAGATGCCCCACCGTCTCTCTGCGTAGACCTTCTACGCAGAGACTGCTTTGGAATCTATGAGAATCAATCAGTTCTCGCTTTGAGTTCTGTCAAGGGACAGTTGCTGAACTAGAATGAAAGTACGAGAAAATTTTAGAAGGGTACATGAACTCGAGTGTTGCAGTTACGTTACTCGGCTGTGGCAGCTATTGGTGATATTAAAATGCCTACAATTTTGATTGGTTATTTTGCCCAACTCCACGTGGTTTTGATCCACTACACTGTAGGGCGGAATTCAGATTTTTTGAGCTAACAATAAATAACATGTAACGCTCTAAAAATGCATTTGTAAAAATTAAAACTTTTATCGCACTTGTGTTTATTATCTATTGTCTTTTAACACTTCATCAGCTGAGCATATATTTGAGAGATTCCTAATCATATTCCTTAAATGTTTCGTTTTAATAAAATCTTCTGGTCTTCCTATACTGAGTATCATTGATTTCTTAGTAAAATAGTACACGTCTAATACTAATAACATAAATACAATAGGACTTCTCTCTTTTTAGTACTATCTAAGTAAATTGTGATTTTTAATGATAATAAATGCAACTTTGCCCTATTAAAGACTGATAAATTTAATAAAACTTTAAATATGCTTTGATCACTTTCCGTTAGGCAAATTGCCCTTTTATGCTTTCCGTAAATCTAATAAATCGAAAAGCCTAAATCCCAGAAAGAGCATTTATGTTTCCTACACATTATACTACTGCGAGGTTTTAAGTATGTAATGCTGTAATAATTCCGATGTTAGTCTGCTTTGATATACTGCGATAGAACTCCCTTTCTTTGCCAAAATCAGCTAAACATGCGAACAATACCGTAGAGTGTTAAAGATGCAGACTCTGTGATAGTATGCAAATCATTCAAAAAATAGCAACTCTGAATTCATTACTTAACATTGTTTTACAATTTCTTCTTTTTAAATTCTACACTATTTAAACTCGAAATGATATGCAGTAATCAGTTTCTCTTTTTATTTTAAGTAAATTTGAATATTAACAATAAGAATTATTTTCTAAGCCAAACTTTACATAAAATTAAATTTGATTTTGTATTATTTTTTTAACAGTAAGTGCCCTGAATGTTTTATGCCAGCCTGCGTTAAGTTTACAGACATCAATATCGTTAGAAGGTTTACAACTCAGACCTTATACTCTATAAACAATTTGGTGTGAGATATAACACCAATTATAGAGTCGTCAGGTGTCTTCAGTCCCAAAGTCTATTTAATAGCTTATCTAAGGCATATTGACATCTTGTTTATAGTTCTTATTAATAGTCGCATCTCAAGTAAAATGACACCACTATCTATATCTTCCTGAATCATCTATTTCGCACCAAGCAACGTGAGTAAACCTTTGATGTGAGGAGGAATAATTTATTTGATATTGACATTTATTGCAAGAAGAAACATATAATTTCGCTTCGATCAATGATATGATTGATCTACTTCCTCAGTGAGGGTCGTCTTCATGTATGGCGGACGGAAACATCGTTAGCAGAAGGTCATTATCTTAAAGCTTTCATGTGCATTGAATTTTATCGACCTCGAATTTATAAATAAGTTCGATGTATAATTAATATTAAGGTTTTTGAGGGAGATAATATTAGCACAGTTTAAATGGAGCGCAGAAATTTCACATTTAGCGGGTTTTCTGACATGCATATCCTTGTTGCTATTATAATTGTTCTCATCTAAAGTATTCCAATTTTAAAATGAAGGCATCATTTTAATAGCAAATAACGAAACCTAGCTTTGTGGTCAAAATATAGTGATGAAATTTCATGCCTTACGGAAATTTTTAAGGCAGTGGTCAAATACTTACTCAACATTAATTCATCAAGAATGGCCAATGCCTTGGTCTTTTAGCCATCTCATCATCAAGAACTTTGGGCAAGGAATAGATGGGTATTGGATTCGCAAAAAGAGCGAAAAAAAGTGCAAACAACCAACTTTTAAACAGGAGTTGACCTCGCACCTGTGAGTGCCTCTAGATCGTCTGGAATGCAACATAGAACTGGCATTGCACAGTAAAGAATAGAAACTTTTGCTCAAAAATGGGTTTCAACTCAATTCCGGTTTTGATCCCGTGCATGTATCCTAATAAATAAACAGTTAATCAAATTAATGTTCTATTACTCATTTTAATCCAGGAAATCATTACGGAAAATGTACTATATCCCATGCCAACCTTTCCTATGTCGTGTCGGTCTTATGCCAGTGTCGACCCTACACAATGTTGATTCACGCTTGTGACAACTTTGTGAAGATATATGATATGTTGATTCTCTTATTCATTAGTACATTGTTATTAAAATTTCTATTTTGTCCTGTCGATCGTGTGCCGGTGTCGATACTGCGCTGAGGCGATTCTACGCCATGTTAAGTGTCAATCCTACGAATGTAACCCATATCGTCCAGGACGACGCATTATGAAAGGAGGAAGCAAGTATTCTTATCAGTACTGGTATATTCTCCGGCTGCAACTGCTTCTACATAGTTAAAATAATTAGTGCTTAAATTAGTTCTGGTACTTCTCGTTGTTATATCATTATTAAAATTTGTGTTTTATTATGTGCCGATAATTAGTGTCGGTTGTATGCCGGTGTCGATCCAGCGCTGTGGTCGGTTATATACCATACCGGTCTTGTGATGGCGTGTTGGAGTATCTATCCTACGAATGTAACCCATGAACGATGCGTTATGAAAGGAGGAATAAGTTTTCTTTCAAGTGCTGGTATATCCTACCGCCGCAAGTGCTTCTTTGTAGATATAGTTACAATAAGTACTTAAATTAGTTTTGGTAATTCGCAGTTTTTAAGATAAATCGCACTGCCAATCAGAGTTTACCATCGTCCTAAAATAAATTAAGTTCAGGAACTATTGTGTTCGGCATGATTTACAGTTGTAATGCAGTAAGCCATGAAACATAATAAATGAGATTGGGTTGCTATTATTGTAAACCAAAATATGGTATCTAAGAAGCTGTAGTTTCACGTAATTATACCTATATTTAGACAGTATATAGTCTTTAAAATTGTGTCATTTCCTGAAGAATCATCTCATATAAAGGTGCGGTATAATGAAAATTTTCGAAAATATGGGACAAAGATGAATGTCTATTTAAAACTATTATTATTGTGTATTTCATGATCTGCACTTTTGAAACGATGATTTAAAATTTTTTAAAAGAAATACAATACTCAATTTTGCTTTTACCTTTTTCATTTTACTTCACTTATTTTCTTTCTTAAAACGTTATATCAGAAACAGCCCTGGCCTATGGTATATTAGTGGCGCAATACTTTGACCTCTGGAAAATTTATTAATGTAGGAGTTTTTTTCTAACCATATACAGTTACTTTTACGATTTTGTCCTTAGTTAATGTGAACAGAAAATTGTTAACCAGAAACTCTTAAAAAATATTCTATGAACTAAGCATATTTTGCTCCTCGAAGATTTATTTACTCGAAGCTCTTATTATAAATTATCTATCTAAACACTATTTTGTAAAAGAGGATTTTTAAAGACATTCATAATTCATTTATTTTTTAATATTCTATAATTTATTATTTTTCTACATTTTATTTTATATTTAAATTAATTTTTGTATTTTAACTCTTTCTAATTGCACATTATCTATTGCATTATTTACTACAATTTTATTTTTTTAATGTTTTATTCATCATTCCAGTCTACTGTAGACCTCTGACACATTTCAGTTTAAAATCTAAATCCCGGCTAAAAATTAAAGCCTCTAAAATGCCACCGTGTTTTCTACGCTTTTATCTCCCCCCCCCATATAATTTTTCGCAATATCAACGACGGAACGTTTGTTAATGATTACCTGAATTAAAACTTCATATGACATGTATTATTCAACGACTATAATAATTAGCTTAATTTCAATAAAATATTATTAGTTTATAGAAATAATTAATATATTTTTAGATTATTGAAGTTCTTCCTCAGAAAATTTGTTGTGAAATTAGACATCCTATTTTCTTGCTATTGTAACACTTAGATGTAAGAGTTAATACGCGTAAATAAATTTCTTACAGAAAGATATAGGAGTCAGAGTAAAAAGAATTCAGAAGTATATCCATGTAATTAAAAAGAAATCCTGAATTTTCTCTTGAAATATTTCAAACCATCCGATGGCACACCGACTTAGATTACATGTTATCGTGACACATGTGTCGTGAAAAAATACTAAAAGGATTAAGTGTTCTTATCAATGTTATTTTTGTCTCTTTTCTTTACTTTATCGCGTTCGACCTATAGAATGAAAGAAAGATTTAATTTTGCCTTTCTGGTGGTCTATTTCATTTGTGTTCGTCACGCATGTCTGGCAATAAAAATATCTATCTGAATGAAGCTTTACAGTAATCATGTCTATTCGTCAGAGACAGGTAATTAAGCCTGGCTTGTCAGTTCAAGAATTGTCTTCAATTCATTTTGAATCTTAAATTAAAAGGAACCGTCACAAAAATTCTATTATTAGGCATAATTTTGTGCATTTGATTTCTTAACCTTGCAGGCAAGATCTACAGTCTTAGAAGCTAGCAGAAAGATTTTCTTTTATTTATTTTAATTAAAATGTAAATATATGGGAAAAAATGACTTAATGTAAATCAAAATGTAAATGTATTTAGATTTTCGCACAAGGTTTAAAGAGCTAGAAAAAGAATATTTTTAATTAAAATGTAAATGTATGGGCATAAATATATGCTATATAAAGAAATGTCTTATGTATATTATATATTGTTATAATGTCTATTATATATTATTTCAGGCAAACTCTACCGTATTGAAATTCATACTAAAAGGCAAAGAAACGTATTTAGCATAGAAGCGAATTCGTAAATTCATAAATGAGAGGACTGTTATTCAAATCAAGATAAATAACTCTTTTTAGCCCAAATGGCCGTTAGCCCAGAAGAGATCTTAGTCTTGAAACAGCATTTTGCGTCAAATCAATTTAAATGTCCGAATCGCTTTTCAAATTGTTACGACCGAATATTATGGCCCTGGATTATATTTAAAGAAAGTAAATAATGAAGAATCTACATGAGTGTGTTTCTCGCATTGCGAAAAAACAACGGTACCTACAGTCATCAAATTTTAAATAACATAGTCTTTCACTCGAACATGGGCACCTCGAAGCCCGAATTTGGAATTTGTTTTATTGTCTATTTCATATTTTGTAAAACTTTAACTAATTTTTCAATAAAACTTTTAACAATTTCAAAACAAGCAGTAGCATCCCTGTAGAGAATAAAACATTTTTACCTGCAGCGCGCGAGAATGTACATCAGAAACTATAAATACATGTTGTTTTTAAATATTTTAGCGCAATGTGGCTTTAGCTCAAATGCTCTCGAAACGCGGATGTGTCTGTAAATAAAAATGGGCGTAATAGAGATTTGAAACCTTTCACATTTCTTTTTTTTTAATTAAAACTCTTTTTGTGTGTGTGTGTGTTGCTCATTCTTTGAATAACGCATCGATTATTGCATTGTGACCATTACGGAATCTAGCTTAATGTGCTGCTGAAACGTTCTGCAAAAGAACTACCTATATTTTCCAGTGTTCAACGCATTCAGATTCTCTATTACAAATCAAATCTTTCATATTGTTACTCGTTACTTCTATCATATTTAATAACTTTGCAGCCAAATCCTCAATGAAAGATTACGTTGATCTACTTAATCATAAATACACTCATGTCCATAAATTAAGGATAATTCGGAGTCACGCGGAATTTGAACTCTAAAATAAATATATCACCTGTAAAATCACTACACATATCTTCAAGAATCATGCAAATTTCAGGAAGTAACCAGATGACACCGATGGTACGTCACAATGACGAGAGTGTAAGAGAGTGATATATAAGGAATACAGGCAAAGAAGTAAAATTGTTTGCAGGCGCTTTATAAGCATTTCAGTGCAATAACCGAATAGTTATGACACAAAGGACGCATTTGGATGATTTTTTACGTGGTAGAATTATCGGCCGTCTGGAATGTGGGCGTACCCAACTGGAAGTATCAGACGAACTTGGAATTGCCCAGAGTGTCATCTACAGGCTTTGGCAACGATTCCAAGATGATGGTAATGTGAGTAGACATTACAGCACAGGTCGCCCCAGAGTTACAACGCCGAATGAGGACCGGTATTTGGCAGTTACTGCCAAAAGAAACAGGCGGAGCATAGCCTCAGACCTGTCTCGTCAGCTCTCTTCAGAAACTGGTACGACAATTTCAAGGCAGACCGTTTACAGACGCTTAGGGCAGATTGGTCTATATGCTCGTAGACCTGTCAGATGCGTTCCACTTACTGCAACTCACTGTCGCCTGCGGTTAGCCTGGAGTAGAAAGTATGCATTGTGGACACCGCAACAGTGGGCTTGTGTGATGTTTTCCGACGAGTCCAGGTTTAGCTTGCAGTCTGATTTTCTCCGGACTTTCATATGGAGAGCTCCAGGTACCCGTTACCAACAAGAAAGCATCATTGAACGACACCGTCACGGTGTTGCAGGAGTGCTCGTTTGGGGTGGAATTATTCTGGGTTCCAGAACTGACCTGGATGTTCAAAATTGGAACCATGACAAGCCAAATCTATCGGGACGTCATTCTGTAACAATATGTACGTTTGTTTCGGGGCGACATGGGCGCACAATTTGTGTTTATGGATGACAACGCACGTCCTCACCGTGCAAACGTCGTAAGCGAATGCCTTCAATCATAGGATATCACCCGTATGGACTGGCCAGCATTCTCACCGGACTTGAATCCAGTAGAGCACGTGTGGGACATGCATGACCGACGAGTTGCAGCCCGTCAACCTCCTCCTACATGTCTACCAGAACTTCGGAGAGCATTGCTTTTTGAGTGGTGTAATATCCCCCAAGATCAGATCGATAATTTGATACTCAGCATGCCTAGGCGTTGTACGGACTGTATTGCATTGTCTGGGAGACATACAATGTATTAACAATCATACCAATCATGTAATATTGGTTTCTTGTAAATAGGGTTTTTTTTTTTTTTTTTTTTTTTTTTGTAATTTGCTCCAGGGAGAAAAAATCGCTCACTGCATAGATTTTCCTTAAATTTGTTGAATAATTTACAGCAGTTCTCTGAAAATGAGAATTTTTAATCGTCAGATTTTTTTATCAATATTAACTCTAAATTTTATTATTAATGCTCCGAAAAGATGCTGATATTTTTCGCCACTGCAAATGAAGATCAGATGCTGTTATTATTCGACGAGACCTCAGACCTTTCTCTTCCATATTATAAAAGTACACGTCTCATCGGCAAAACGAAGTAATCATTTTAAAAAGACATTTTATGCATTTCTGAATAATATTTTGAAGCAAAAATTATTTCACACCATTAGGATAATAAACAGTACGTTTCAAATAACATATGATAATCGATGACGAATTTTTTATTTATTTTTATGTGAACTATCGTCAAAAATAAAATCTTATGTTAATGATGAATTTTTGTTTGTAGATTTCCATCTTCTCTACCTATTTATTTTTATAATTTTATTCAAATAACAATCTTCGTTTTCAAATGTTAATGCAATTGTTTCAAATGTTAAAATTTTTAATATTTATACCATTTTACATAATATTTCTGAAGTGTGTCGGATAATGGTGAAAAACAACCAAAGAATAAAAAAAAGAGTGCTAGGCGGTTAATTATTTTTCACTTAAAATTCTAATTAATAAATTTCTGACATGTAGCAAATATGTTAGTAACTATATTCAAAATGTATGCGTTACGTGATTGTGAATAATATATTATGAGAAAATATTAAGGTTATTTCTTAGTTCTTCACAAAAGAAAAAGGAAATTGTAAATTTTTGCTGTACTAAAAATATCTTTAAATAGTTTTCGACATAGTGTTTATAATTTAAATGCTATACTAATGTTTTAATTAATCAGTTTTATCAATGAAAATAGAACTTTTGGAAATATTTCAAAATCCAGACTGTTATAATAATGAATTCAGCACACAGAAATGCTTAAGAAGCTTTTAATATCATTTCATAGTCATTTTTCTCTTTTCAGGTGTTTCTCCAATTTCATCTCCTCCAAAGCCACTGAAGGTAAGATTGTGATTATGAATTTATTTTATGCTATTTTTGGCCATTTGTTTATAAGTGTAATAACTACAATTAAATTATGCGTGTTTTACGTACGCAGTGTTTCCATAGGGTATTCAAAAATTAAAATCCACTCGATTATTTTAAGTTAAAGGAATTACATTCAATGCCGTTCTACAATATACATCATTTCAACAAAATCCCTTAATCCTTCTTAACACATTTTTAACTGTTTACTAAATCATTTTAGTGTTATTTTATACCACAAACGTAATAAGAACTCACGACAGAAATCTGTTGCTAGGTCATAGAGCCATCTTAGAATCGCTATTTGTGCTTATCCATGATTACCAGTTTTTTGTTCATTTAGATTATCAGTTCCTGTAGAATTTGTTTCTAAGACTGTCATTCTGCAACTGCTGAGAATCACTTTATCAACCTGCAACACAATTTTTTCTGTGACTGACATTGTCGGCTTGCTTTAATGATCAGCATCAATCACGTCTGTACTATTAGAACTGCTCTCAGCATTTGGCTATGACTCGACTATACTACTATTTTGCTCTTCCTGCATAATTTCGCAGATATCGATACAGTTAGGACGTTTTGCATTAAAAAAATGCTTTATTCTTCATATTTCAATTTTACAGTGAATTCCCAAATAACTCTCTACTTTATTTCGTACTAGAATGAACTGCTTACCCCTACTCCAACGAAATTGTTTTGGTAAAAAGGCATGAATGTTAACTTTTTCGTCCATGTAGTATTGTGTTTTCTTTGTTCTGTTAGGTAATTCATAGCAACATTTATAAACTGCTTTATATAACCCATCTCTGTAATTAATCGAATTTTATCAAAGTTCGCAAGTATACTTCTAAACTAAGTTTTAATAGTTATGCACTTCGAAGCAGAAATCCCGGTGTTTAGGACTGGTAAAACAGTTAGGCAATATGAAAAACTTATCGTTAATGAGATGTTTTCTTCTTTAAAGCTTTTTAGCAATTCATGCCTGCAAAGATTAATCGACAAAGTAGATATTTTAAATTTATTTAAACTTTGACTTAAATTTATTTAAACTTATTTTCGTAAAATCAACGAATTTTATACTGATAAGAAATCCAATTATATTACCAAAATCTATTATCGATACTATGGAAAAATAATCTTCAGTTATATTGTTTGCAATAAAACGTTCCGAAATGTTAATTTTTACAAAAATTAATATTTTGTAATGTAAGATTCTGTACTGTGTACTTTTAAGTTACAGTTGAACGGGAAGAATCTTAAAAACTAGTAAGCGAGTTCGTGGGATAGAAAACAAGAAGTAAAAAGGGTGAGATAACCTTTTATTATTCCAATAAGGTGTAACGGAACTCCGTCTTGGAATTGTACAATAAAGCCGACACTGGGGATTGAACTTAAGAGACTAAGAACTAAACTAAACTAATCTTAACTAAAAAGATATAGCGGAAGCTATCAAACTTCTAACAGAGTTGGCCCTTTAACGCTAATTACTGCGAAGCTATCAACGACCTAAAGTACGACCGAGCGTAATAATAGCAAAAGAGAGAGTAGCCTAAAACGGCGGACGCGTGCTAGCCAGAATAACTAAGACAGTAGAACTTCGAGGTTAAATACTACTCCTTAAATTTGCATTCAAACGTGATTCTAAAAAAAAAAGTTCTGGTCGGAAGTTGTAAATTGAAATTAAGAAGCGATAGGAAAGGACTTTAACTCAAAGTTTAACTGTGTTAGATAAATAAAAATAATCCTTACAGTAAAAGAAAATTAATATCTTCCAATAAAACAAAGCTTAAAGTTAACATTTAGATACCATATTAACAGTAAATAGTTTTCATTGGGTTGGCATTTCATTGTATGATTCTATATATAAAATATTTAGCAGTATCATGATGGTTTAACCATTTTTCAGACATATTTCTAAACTATCGTAGGTAAGTTTCTTAGCGTTGCATGTAAGCTAATGTTTAAAACTTAATCGTCACCCCCCAGTAGTCAATTGGTACTAGTGGTGCCTGTCATCAAAGGTCACCAGTACCTTGAACTCTTAACAGTTCGATTGGTTTGGTTTATTCGATTACAGCAAAACACACTAGGGCTATCTGCCTTAACGAAGGGGTACCTTCGTGGAGGACTTTCTAAAGGAACTGTCTCGTATACACGTTACGCATGGGGAGAACCACGAAAACGTCCATGCAGCCAACCCGTTCGCATGGAATCTAACCAAGGACGGAAATACCAGTGTTGAGCGACTTAAACTCGGTTTCTGGTTGGCTTTCTTTGTAGTTCGACCCGGGCCCATATCATGATGAACGGATTGGTTAATTTTCTGGTTTCTCCGTATGTGTAATATGCACAGAAGCCGGTTTCATTAAAAAAATCTTCCAAGGCATTCTTATTCTGAAGCAGATAATCTTCTGCGTTTTCTCTTTCTTAAACAAACTAAGGAACGAACCATCCTCGCCTTTTACATTCATTCCACAGCAGATTCAAGTGCATTTAACATTGAATGTAATGTAACATAATGTTAAGATACGTTATCTGTTACTGTAACGCACTGTGTATCTGTTTTGAAAAAAATGCATTTGTTGACATCTTTCTTGAAAAAATGATCTGGTAATCACATTACACATAGAGGAAATATAGAAACTTCCATGCTTAAATCACAAGTATCCAACCCCAAAGATTAATTATTAATTCAAGATTGTACTCATTTGTCCGCTACTTTAACAGAGATTGACTGCTCAGTTAATATTACGTTTACAAACTATCAGTCTGAGAATGAATCTCTTTCATATTAGTAAACTAAAAACTGTCGTTAGATTAAGGGTATTAATGTTTATGTTAGAAAAATATTTAGAATTTCCAAACAGTTTTAATATTATATTTGTATTTTGGTTTAGTTTTATAATGTTAATATATCACAATATTGCTATGTTAGAAAAATATTTAGAATTTCAAAACAGTTTTAATATTATATTTGTATTTTGGTTTAGTTTTATAATGTGAATATGTCACAATAATGCTGCTAATTTGTAAAAGATAAAGTTCTGAAATATAATCTTTATTCTTACACATAGTCAAGTAAATTTAAAGTTATCATTCGTTCAGCATTTTTCTTATTATTGGCAGACGTTTTAATTACCTGGACATTTTTATGCAATTAGTTTCTTTTTTTAATGTAGATAATTTTTTTACATGAGCAGTTATCTTAATGTAGAATTTTGAAGAGATAAATAGCATGCTGTCGTACAATAATGCTAATAATACGTTCTGGCGTAAAATTTTGGGTTTATAAAATTTTACGAAAACAAAAGTGTTGAATAATAACACTTGTGAGTTAAGAAAAAGGATATTTGAAGAAAAGAGCTTTGTCATTTTCCAGCTTTCTACGTAGTTCGTTCTGTGGCTGAATATATTTAGGTATGTTTTAAGACTTCTGCATGTTTTCGTAGAAGCTTACTAAATGTTGTCAAAACTTCTTAAACATAGGATCTTATTTTGGGGAGTAAAACCAGTCCGAAAAATGCCAAATATGGCAAACAGAGAAAGGATTAGAAAAAGTCACATTTTTCTTTGCAATATAATTGTACTTCTCAAAGAGCAAATAAAAATAATATTTTCTGACTTAACACGATGACTTCTTTTCAGAAGTGGAGTCGATTGCATGGAATCTCCTGATTTCCCTTTTAATTAAAATTCCATACAAATTGTCCACGGTTCATAAAAAAATTCATCAACAGGTCTTTATCGGAAGTTCTTAAACGCAAAGTTATTTTAATCATGCAAGTGACTGTTAATTAATCGTCGTGTTAGAAGTGAAATACCAGTTTTTGTCACTAGTAGTATTTGTTTAAAATGTTCGGGCACTTTCTTCTTGCTTTCCGATTTTCAGCTTTTGAATCAGTGTTAAAATAGGTAAATTAAAATAGAAACCTAAGTAAAGATAAAATTTCGTGATCAGATATTTTAAAGTAAATATATATATGTTACAATATATACACTGATATATGTTAATAATCAATATAAATAGTTACTATTTCTCAAAAATACACTGGATTAGGTTGGAAACTTTCGGCGAAAACTTTCGTGAATGCGTTGTGTATAGTGATATTTCTTAAAACATTGGAGTACGTTACTTTCATACACATAATCTAAATGATATGTATTAAATACGTTTTTGTTGAATACATCGTAATGCAAGAAAATGACGGAATTTTAATTAAGTTTTCTTTAGCATGGGCCGGCAGAATAGCCGCGTGTTTAAAGCTGCAAATCGATGGGAATTTATCTTGAGTTCCGTTTAGTTGAATTGGATCAACTTTCTCCAAATGCCGGATCCTACTTTAATATGTAAGTTTAGTATTCATTGAGTTTTGCTTTCTTGCCCCAGTGCTTTGCCCACAAAAACAAAACGCGAGTTTGCAGACCTTACAACTAACCTTACAAATCTTTAGTTACAAGTTAAAAGTAACATGAAACTCTATTATAATTTTTCCAATAGCAGACGTCGAGATTTAGTAATTTAATGACTTCATAGATGAGACATGATACTAAAATTTATCGCTTATTAATTTATTTTTTGACTTCTATTTTAAAGTTATCTGCGGCGCTCAAAGACATGATTATTACGGAAGCAGGCACAAGAATGTTTTTACGATACTAGTCTAGACTAAATCGGGAAAAACATTGCTCCACAAAAAAAAGTTTAAGAGACCCTAAATTGGATATTTGTAAGAGCTGTCTGTAGTTGTAACATGTTTAAAGGTAATAAGTTTCTTAGAAACTCCTTCATTAAAGTGTCCCATAGTAATCTAACCCCAGGATCACAAAGCTGTGGTCTAAGGGTCCTTACTTGAAGAGGTATATAAATTCTCCTGTAATTCCTTACAATCCTGTTATTCATGTAAAAGAGGAAAACAGGCATTGGTGATTTCCTGAGAGACTGCTACCTATAAATTCTCAGACAGGCGTAATTAAACATCAGGTAGTCCTTGTATACTTTGCAATAATCTAATAATCCAGTCTTGTACATAAACGCGAAACAGTTATTTATTTATTCAGATATACGTTGCTTATAATTAAATAATATCTGACATTATATCTACGAGATTTATTTTTATTAAAATAAAAATACATCTATCTAGCTATACCTCTGAAGTAGTTTTAAGTAATATTTTTGAAAAATAGTTTGTTACTTGGATCTGCATATCACTAAAATACTCCATATATAAAGTATTTTTGTCAGAAATATTGGTTTTTATTTAAGACAGCTCTTTCAAATTATATATTATAAATTTCTCCCTAAACTTCTTAACATTTTAAGAAATGCTAATAAAATGTTGCCTTTTATTTTTCCTTTGAACAATACTTTCGGTTTTATTATCGTTTTACCTGTTAAGACCGTGTTTCTCTCTCTTGGTTTCTACTTTTCTCCAGAAACAATTCCTATCTCTCAAACAGAAAACTTATACAGAAAAATCAATACATAAAGCAAATACCTAGTAAAAAAAATCACCCGAACGAACACAAATGCAGTGATTAACTGCCAGTTATTTCGCTAAGTGCCTTAGTCTTTGTTTGCAATTGTTAAAAAGCTGCTTTCCTTAGGCCCTCATTGGATTTCTAATTCCAAACTGTTAATGGGAATGTGTGTTTAGGATCCTTGAAGCCTCGGAATAATTGATTGGTGTATCTAAAAGAATGATATAATGGATAAAAGCGGATTGTATAATATGAGAGAAGGGATTTAAGTTAAGCTCCTTGTTATTGCGTGTACAAAACTGAGCTTTCTGTATATAAAAGAATGATATAATGAATAAAAGAGGATTTTATAATATAAGGGAAGGGATTTAAGTTAACCTCCTTGTTATTGCATATACAAAAGTGATCATTCTGACTACAGGTGTAACAAATGTATTATTTTCCTAAAATACGATTAAAGCTTGACATCATGAACTCCGAACAGGCAAGAAAACAATCCTTAAAAATTAAAGGAACTAATGTTGAATATATTTAAAGGAAATTAATGCTTTTATAAACAATAAAATCGAATATCCTAAAATTTTGTTTAAATAAATCCGTTTTTAGTCAGTAGTTTTAATACATTTTTAATGATAATTTTTTAAAGATTTTCAAGGTACTTTTTAAGGCAATTAATATCATAAGGAAAATACTTAAATAAAATATTTGCTCAGATAGTGCAAAAATTTTAATATTTCTTATGGCATCTTGATACTTTATATACATTTAAATTTCCAGAATACTTAAAATGCTTCTAAACATATATTTCTACAGTATTTTAATGTTTCTAATTAGTTATAAAATTCCTTATATTGATTCTATATTACTTGCCAAAGCTAATTTTACATTGTTTTCCGTTTTTTCTTTCGTCAGTTTCTAAAACGTGATCGTGAATATTTTCAGGTAGGGCTTTTATACATATGTTAAGTGAAATGCACTTTTCTTTCGAAATGTAACGGATACTTGACTATTTTTAAAAACTAAGTATCCCAACCTATGCAAACTGAAAGTGAATTCAAAATTTTGATGTAACAAGTAAAGTTACGTACGTTTTACTAAACTTCATTTCATTAAAATATTAAAATAGTACTTCACGACTAGTGCACTTACCTTGGATTCATTTCGGAAAAAATACCATTATTAATTTAAGAGAGGAAATGCTTGAACTGGAACTAATCTTCTTGAATATAAGCAACAAAAAGACATCCAACAACTTATTTCCATTCGTATTTGCATTTACCGCATGAATAAGCTACTTTTGAAATAGCTTTGTTAATCAACGAATATGGGGGAAACTTGTGGTAAAAAAAAAGGTCTTACAAAGCAAACAGCGTTAACTGCATCAGTTAACATCTCATAATAATATTTCACAGCTCATGTTAATAAGAATCTGATATTACTGGTAGTACAACTGATTGTGACAAAGCAAAAGAGCATTACCTGCTTTGGACTGATGCCGTCATAGAACACTTTTGGAAAGGAACTAGTTGGTAGTGATGTTACATACAGGACAACTACATAAACCCTGGCAGACAACACGCTTCCAGTAAATGTATCCTAAATATCCGAAGAAATTTGAATTTCGTTTCAAATTATTTTAAATAAACTTAAGAACACTTTTGTTAATTATATTAAAAATGCATTATATTATTATGGGTGTCCGCCGATAACATCGCGGCAAAAACATCGCGGACGAAAACGTCGCGGAGAAAACAACGCAAGGCGAAAACGTCGTGCTACAAAACATCGTGGGCGAAAACATCGCAAAGAGAAAACATCGCAGTTCTAAAACATCGCGGTACAAAATATCGCCGTCGAAAATAAAGCGGTTCAAAAACTTCGCAGTTTAAAAACATCGTCGTCGAAAATATCGTGGCAAAAAATAAAGTATCTACAAATCATCGCATGACGATAACATCGCAGACATACTTTTTTCAGGTTTTAATAATTGTAAATGGATATTCCCATAATGATTTGTGAGCGCAAGATGTTAAGAAGGAGAATTTTTACTTTCACATTTTTTTATTAACTAATAAATTTTTGCTGAAAAAGTAAGAAGGAAACTTAAGCATAGAAAATTAAATGCAACTTATAGATTATAGTTTTCATGAAAAATTACCAGTAAAAACTTTATAAAAAACGATTTATTAATGGCCTTTGTTAGTTAACTATGTCGGTTTAAAATTCTATTAAGTGCTACAAGTTGCATTAATTTTCTATGCTTAAGTTTCCTTTTTATTTTCTCAGCAAAAAATTTATTGATTAATAAAAAATATGAAAGTAAAAATTATCCTTCTTTCCATCTTGCGCTCACAAATCATTACGGGAATATCCATTTACAATTATTAAAACCTGAAAAAAGTATGTCTGCGATGTTATCGTCATGCGATGATTTGTAGATACTTTATTTTTTACCACGATATTTTCAACGACGATGTTTTTAAACTGCGAAGTTTTTGAACCGCTTTATTTTCGACGTCGATGTTTTGTACCACGATGTTTTAGAACTGCGATGTTTTCTCCCACGATGTTTTGTAGTACGACGTTTTCTCCTTGCGTTGTTTTCTCCGCGACGTTTTCGTCTGCGATGTTTTTGCCGCGATGTTTTCGGCTGTAACCTTATTATGTTATGCAATTTATATTTTGCTGCATTCATTTAGAAGATTTCTGAAAAAGAAACGCATGAACGGGTTATAAGTTACTAAAATTAAATGCAAAGTATACATTGCAATATAAAAGTAAGAAAAGTAAAATTGATAAACCATTTTTTTTTTATCCAGATAGACAAATGCAAGCTTATAATCCAAAAAAAAATATCTTATAATGTGTAATATAATAAAAACCTTGGCCAGGAAAGACATGAAATTGACAGTTTTAGAAAATTACTTAAGCAGAAATTCAATTATGTTGAACCAATTTTAATGTCGCATCTAAAAGTAAGTATTTAATTAAATTATTCGCAGTGCTTTTTTTGCCGTGGTAATATTTGGTTTCCCTTTTTTAACAAAACTTTCTCAATTAAAATTACAGTTCTTTAATTAACTTTCTTAAAATAATAAATTTCCTTCCAGAGAAATAAAATGTATCATGAAATAAATATTTCCTGAAGTCGCTCGGGTATTTTTCGTCTGACCTCAGAAATACGTATTTAATGGCAAAACATTTCTTTCCATTTAATGGCTAAACGCATGATAAGCTTTGAAAGTAATTAACCATCCATCTTTCCTAAAATTAATACAGTGTTAGATTATCCACAAATGTGTTATTGTTCCTTGTTTCATAGATTGAATTAAAATTATTTATTCAATATTTTATCAGTTGCTTCGAAAACGATATACTTCTATCCAATAAGCTGTTCGTAGCCATTCTCCAATTTTTTCCTCCATCATTGTTCAATATCCTAATGAACTGAGCCTGAATATCACTGTAGACATCGAAACATTGCTATTGCTTTTAAACTACTGCAAGGTTTGATCATTCTGCAAACTGTAGTACTGATATTGAAGAGTCATTAGGTTTGAAGCAGGAGACGTGAAAAATTGGCAATGCTCTTGCCGGGACTCGAATCCGGACCTCTCGAATAAGTGCCCAGTGTGCTGCCGTTACACTACGAAGGCACGTGGAAAGGAGGGAGACAATACCTTGTAATATATTTATTGCATTCTCATATCTCATTTTAAAGCAACTTTCAATATCAATGATTTTTTATATTCCAAACATTTCTAAAACGTATTTTCACAATTTAAAACTCGTAGTAGAGTACTTTTCCCTTAATTTTATTCCATCTCGTGCAATTCTCGATTTTTGTCATGATTTTTCTTTAATGTTCTTTTATAGAAACCAGAGCATTTAAATGAAAAAATATAAGGAATATTATTTCTTGTGGCAAAATAAAAGACCGAAGTGAAAATAAAATGATGTTGATGTATTTAATTATGGCAAAGCACACGAGGGCTATCTGCCTAAAGGGAGGGATGCCTTTCGTGGAGGACTTTCTAAGGGAAACTGGCTCGTATACACGTTACACATGGGGAAAACCACGAAAACGCCCATGCAGCCAGCCCGTTCGCGGGATTCGAACCTCAGACCGAACTACCAGTGTTCAGCGTCTTTACCGCTCGGCCGCTGGTGGGCCGTGAAAATAAAAACTAAAGCTAAACATAATTAACAGAAGTTCAAGTTTTATATTTCATTTCATTTATAAGATTTAGGTTAAATATATAAACCAATATTTATTTACAAGTGCATTGCATCATAATTAGTAATGGCTAAAAGCGAAAATAATTATGAATTATATTTATTATCATTAATATTCTTAAATATTTTAAAAAAGGATTCTGGATTAATGAAATATTTTACCCTTTGCATATATATTTCACAGTTTTGTTATAATGACGCAAGAAATGTCATAGAATTTTCATCTACTGGAAAAGCAGAGCAAAACATGATCTTGAAGCTAAAACGATTCATTGAAAAACTAAGCAAGCTTTTGAAATAGTAAAGACTGTAAAGGTGTAGAATCGCGTCCCGTCCATAACGTTAGGTGAAGAAATTAAAGTACCACAACTTCTTCCAGAAAATTACGATTAGCTAATACTTCTTATTAAATCTTAACTTTAGAGGATGCAGGCTAACCGTTGACAGTTATTTTGATAGAGCTTCGTGCAGCCATTGATCTTGCTGCATATCACTAGATGGTACTTCGTTCCTGAAAACAGCATTATTTTGCATAGGTTTGAATTATTTGTTTTAAAAGAAAAAATGTAAGGTTATTTTTAGGAAGCAAAATTGCATCAAACTGGAGTTTGTGTAATTTGCATTAGAATGTACTATTTTATTATTTAAATTTTATTAAACCAAAAGGGACTATTATTCTCCAAATGGGATTTTGTGTCGATTCACTCACTGACTATAAACGGAATATCGCTTTTCAAATTGTTCTTACCAAATATTATCCTTCTTGTATTATTTTTAAAGAAATTTAAATAATGACGAATCTGCATGTATGTATATACAGCCATCAAACTTTGAATAACGTAGTCCTCTACCTAAACATGTGTACCTGGAAATCCGAATTTTAAATTGCGAATTTGTTTTATCATTTATTTCCTATTTTGTAAATCTTTAATAAACTTTTCATTAGCAAACTGAACGATTTGAAAGTGAGCAGTGACTACACTGTGCGAAATAAAACATTTTTATCTCCAGTGTGCGAGACTGTTTTTATTCGAAAAAAATGTAAAGTTTTTATCCTCCAATTTTAATTAACAAATTCGGCTGTATGAAAGGAATGTGTTGCTGCGCGCGGGAAAAAATACTTTTATCTTGCGAGCGTGTTCCCATTCAATAAAACTTAAGATAGTATATTTTCAAATTTAATTTGGAAAGTTAATGAGTAATAAACTGAGCGATATAAAAATCAATAAATACTATGTATTTATGTATAAAATAACCATGCTTGAAAATGTTTGATTTCAAGAGACTTCATAGTCATTTCAACAAAACTCAGTTTATGGCTCAAATAAGAAGCTTAAAGGAAACACCTTGTTATCTAATAAATTACTTTGTTCTTTTAAAACTCTAATGCTTTTCCTTTCGTGAAAAACGTTTAAATTTTCTTAAATGAAATAACTTTTAAAGCATAAATTCTTCGAAACTTTGTACATGATTTTATGTTAACTATCACTGTCAAAGTGACGTAATATGATTCATTTTGCAAAACACAACTTTCGGCTTTAATTACATGGATAAGTAATAGGTAATTAGAAAACAAAGAAATAAAAATTTAAACTTAAAATTTAAAACTTTAAACTGCTAGAAGTCGTGGGAGCTCGTTCACGTCCTTAAGTATTCTCTGACGTATCCTTACACTATATAATTAATTTGTGTTTGTTATGAGTACCAATTTCTTAGATTTATGCGCGTCACGTTTCTAAGATAAGCAAACATTTTAGTAAACTTCATGAATATTGCTTTTCATTAATCATTCATTTGTGTAATTAACGTCATTAATTTAATTTGTTTTTCACGTGAAAGCTGAGTTATGAGGATTATCTGTATTATCAATTATTATTTTACGGCTGTTCGAGCTGAATAAATGTCCTGAAAATAACCTTTCAAAGAATTACTTCCATGACTCATTAATTTTCCAAAATAATGTTTAATTGAAATAATTGGAAGCAAATTAGCCTGGATTCCGAATAGATTAGTGCTAAGATGAGAAATAGAATCATAATAAAAATAATTTAAACCAATTTCCTTTGAGTATAATTAACTTTTGGGTGAAGAGAAAGCTTCTAACATTATGAGCTATTATATTATATCGCAATACTTTCGGTTTCGTTTCAGAGAAATCTCTTTAAAATATCTTAGATGGGTTGTCTACGTATAATATAAATACGAGGTAATTTTCGCTAAAATTTCTTCTGTTGAGACATCTCTTTCTATCTACAGATTGAAGCTCGTAGCTTTGTCGAAATCAATTAATCAACCTGTCAATTAGTCATACATCCTAGAATATAACGTTTGAATACACGTTAAGGAAATCATCAATTTGTATTGTAAATATGTGATCGCTCTTCTATAAACACAGACGCCGGCTAGCTCTAAAAGTATTTATTAACTAAACACAAAGACAATATACACCAAAACTGAAGATACACCAAGAAGGATCAAATAATATCTAATTATTAATATTAGTTAGAATTACGGAGACATAATGATGAAGAATATATCACTCATAGCAGCTGCAGGTCGACTGACTGTAAGTTATTCTCGTCGTCACTAGATGGCGTTCGGTTGCTACGAAATAGGTCTGTTGCATCTCTGCTTTTTTAAATTAATGTGTTTAATTATATTATTAAATTATTACGTCATATTAAGAGACAATTTTTCTACGTACCATGAATCAGTGCTAAGTACAGGAATAAAAGTAATTAATGTGACCTGCATATATGGAAACGGACATGTTGTTACGAGTTGCGGGTTATTCAAATAATTACTTCAGATGAGCAGGAAAAATTGACAATTAATTGCAAAACTCGCAGTAAAAAATATAAAATAACTATATAAATAAATAACAAACTATGTAAACATAAAAACTCTATAAACAATAACTGTATAAATAACCTAAGGAGAATGCAGAGCCAAAGCAGATTGTTTTTTAACGCACGAGAAATATCGCATTTACCGATAACATTTACAGAATAAGCTCAGATAGCACTTTCAATTGCACCTAGAATTATACTGAGTCCTATGTCTGAAACACGGCCACTTATACTTGTTTTCTAAGCCTTCTATAAGCTTCGTCGAAAATCTCTCCTAACGTTTGAAAATGCGTTTTCCGAAAACTTCCAAAAAGTGGCCATATGTCACCAACTTAGTGAAAACATTATGGCTAAGGTCTATCAGGAGTGTTTGTGTCTTTATCTGAGTTATTTGTACAATTTATATGTCGATAAATTCAAATTAACAAGTACAGTTCTGTACAGTTAATAAGCACCTTCAAATGAAATATAAAGCCAAAAATTCATTAGCACAAAAAGTGCGCTCTAAATTTATTGCATTGAATACAATAAATAAATAAAAATATATCATTATAACAGTACATAAAACCAAGAAGGAAATCAAATGGACTCACATATTTACAGAAATGTACAACAATTCGAATTATATTGGAGAAAAATTTTGAGCATGTCTATCCATTGGTATATTTCACAGAACTTATAAATGTTAAAGTTGACAAATACAGGGTGTCTAAATAAATCAGTCTTTTTTTAACAAGCAATTGAAGTTAAGAAAAGTATCTACTTATCTCAAAATAGTGTTATTTATTTATTGGACTCCATGAAGAGATTATCAGTATCTTATAGAATTATAGTTATTTCCTGGATTCCAACAGCTGGTGTGTTATTTTCTGAAGTACATCACTAATATTATTTCGAAGTTCGTCTACATCACAAACACTTCAATCAGTGTACACTTCATACGTAATTTTGAAACTGTTCCTGATTTTCTTTTTCTTCATGCATTTTATCTTTCACATTTATCTACGTTCATTAACAATGGTATGAATTTGAAAAGGAAAGTGCATACCTGAAACAAAATTTGAAATAAAATAACAATTATTTTAATTCGAAATGCATATATTTGTTCTAGTATAAGTTTAAATTAAAATTTCATCGTAAAGAATTTCAGTTTCTTGATTTACAATTGCTAAACTATGATTTCGAATCAATTAAACCACGATTCAGAAAAATATTCTTAAAGACGTCATTCTGGAGGCTTTCATGCATAATAATTAATTTTTGAAATTTGAGGGTGCATTTATAGGTGAAACGTTAGGTCTGTAAAACAAAGAAGGACTTTAAAATATGATGTTTCAATATTTTAGTAAACTGCTTGTTTCTTGTGCTAGAATGCATTTTGATTTCTTATACACAGTATGATTTTTTTATTTACAGTGTGAGTATTTAAAGTACTGAAATGAGTTCGTTTTAACAACTTCAGTGAAAAAAAAATCCTCTTTTACTCAGTTATTAGTCCAAAGGGATTTGAATCCCGAAGGACTATTAGTTTCGTTTTGGCATTTTGCTTCGGACGGATAAATGTCGGTTCACTTTTCAAACTGTTGCCATAAAATGTTAGAGTCCTGCATTATATTTGAAGAAATTAAATAATGAAAATCTGCGTAAATGTATGTATATTTCTCACATTGTCATAAAATAACGGTACATAGAGTCATCGAATTTTGAATAACGTAATCCTCCAACGAAAATGAGCATGTGGAAGACCAAATTTGAAATTTGTTTTATGATCGATTTCCTATTTTTTAAAACTTTGACGAATTTTTGATTAACAAACTCAAGGATTTCAAAGCGAGCAATGGCAACGTTGTGCAGAAAAAACATTTTTATCTCCAGCGCGTGAGTCTCTGTATCGGAAATTCTAAAGATATGCTCGTTTTAAAACTATTTTGCGATATTGCTGTTGCACTGGATCTTATGGTTTAAGTGCGAGGAACATGATATTTAATAAAGAAAGGTAACACACAAAATGTTAAAAAACGCCCCTTTGGACGTAATTTAAAATTTGACACATTTCAGATTTTTTTTTTTATAATTATTTATATTTTATCCTTTTACTCTGATATTAAAATTAGAAAATGATTGGAAAGGACCGCTTATAGTGAACGAAATTAATTTCTGTGACATATGTGTATTTAATGCGAATATGACATCTAAATTTACCCTGATAACTAAAATTATATTTCTTATATAATCAAATATTTACTATCTAATTTTCTGGATTATTCTGTTGGTTAACTATTAATTTAAATTGTTAATACGACTGATTATTGTTTCTTCGTTAATTAAGGATTTTACTTATTTTGAATGCCTTTCATTTCTGGTAAATGACTTAGGAACTAAAAATGATATAATGTTATACCTAAATGAGTCAGAGAAAGTACTGAATACTGGTAGTTCGGTCCGAAGTTCGAATCCCGCGAACGGGCTGGCTGCATGAGCGTTTTCGTGGTTTTCCCCATGTGTAACGTGTATACGAGCCAGTTTCCCTTAGAAAGTCCTCCACGAAGGCATCCCTCCCTTTAGGCAGATAGCCCTCGTGTGCTTTGCCGTAATTAAATAATCCAATCCAATCCTACTCAATAATGTTTTGTAGGTATCAGCAGATTTCTCGGATTTGGTTCTATGCGATGGCTGTAAAATATATTCAATTCGTTATCAGAAAATTAAATTTTTCAATATTTAGCATTTATTTTATTATTGCAAGAAGAAGATTCCATTAAAATGAAAGTGGTGCGAAGATTTACTGCTGATTTTCATAAAAGCATAATATTTATTTGTCGTATTTAAAAATACTCAGATTTATGCTAGCTTTTTCAAAGCCTGTATGGTTATTTAAACTAGTTTTACACTATTTTTATGAATTAGTAGAATCCAGTTATTCTTGCCGCTTAATTATATTCATTTTTTCTCAACGGAAATCATGCCTATTGTTAGAAATTTTGAAAAATCTGTTCAATATGAAAATTCCGAAAACTGTATTGAAGTTCAGTTTCTCTTATGAATAGAATGTCTTTATGTCAATATTTATGAAAAATATATATTGAAGTTAAAATATTGCAAAACCTTACCTTGAAACCTCTCACGAAACTATTAGTATAATTTTAAAAGATAAAATACCAAATTACTACTCCAGTTATTGAAATAATTTTATGTCTACGCTTTCTTCTATAATTAAAATTAAGGTACCTTCGCGCTACTTCCATTTGTCAGACGCAGCTCAAAATTGCAAGCCTAGACGATTTTCGTATACAAGAAGCCACTTAAGAAGATTAAGTTCAAGATTTCGCGTCACATCCTTTCTCTGTGATATATGGCTGGAAAAAATTGAATTCTTTTTCATGCAACTTACTCAAAAATACATTTTTCAGAAAGGTATCCTCTCTATAAATTCTTATGTACTAAATTTAAAAACGAAAAATAAACTTCATACTTCTTGAATAAAAAGGAGATTGGAGCAAGCTAGCTGTGATAAAAGTATAGTATTTTATCGGCATGTAAACTAATGCATAACGTAATCTTTAAATTTTCGTGCCTAAAAATGCATCTAAAATCTCCGGAGTTTAAAGGTAAAAGAGAACTTCAACAAGCAAAAGAATTTTGATGTAATTCGACCAGACCTTAAATTTTTGGAGCATGCAATAAATTGGCAGAACATTCTAGCTACTGAACTGCTTTCCTGATAAGATGTTCTAAATTCTTCCATTCACTGCAAACGGAGCACGGGCTTGCTGGGAATATCAGCTCGTGGTTTTTTGAATGAGCAGTTTTAAGGTCGAAGACTACATCTCCTAGCCACCTGGCTCTTCTTCCCTTCCAGTGAATGCCATAATTTATCTGATTTTTGTCAAAAGAGACAACTTAAAGTCATTATGGGATGCAGAACGGGAAAAAAGACGCAAAACATATAAAGAATACACTTAATGTGCTATTATAGTTACATGCATGGTGCCAGATATGTTAGTTGAGATTCATTAGGATGCGTGATAAAATTTCCTGTGTATCTACAAATAGTTTTAATATAATTTGGAAAATATGTGGAATATTTCGTTAATAAAGTTAAGAATTGTTAATTTCAATCACGCATCTAGAAGTTTCGGGCAATTTGCATTTTCAGGCACTCTGTAATCACAGCTCATGCAGTTGTGAACTGAATTCGAGCAGCTAGTCAGCAGAACACTAACTAATAATATTGTTCGTTACTTAATAGAAAGCCTTCCCTTATCATAAATTGACTTACTATAACGGATTGGACGTCATACAGTTTTCTGCTTAATACTATAGTTTTTAAATGCTAAGTATTAATAATCTAATAAATATTAATGTTAATATCCTGTTTCTATTTTCCTCCAGACTCCACCATCACCGCAGAAACCTCAAAAATCTACATCCCCGAAGAAGAAAAATGGTATGCTGTCTCCTGTCAAAGTACCCAAGACTCCAGGATCAGACACAAGGAGTAAGCCTTCACATTTTCTGATTTCTATATCAGTTGCAACAATTACTTTTAAGAAAAAGAAGAAAACGTCAATTCCGAATGAGGGCAGAAAAGAAATCAATAATTTTACTGATAATTTGCTTATAAGAATTTGTGCAAGCAGTCGATAAGAACTCACGAAAGTACGAGTATATTAGTTGAAATATTTAACTTACGCAATTAATTTTATTTTCATTAGACTGTTCAACCCTCCATACAACTGAAAATACCTCTCCCTTGAATCTTGATGATCTCCGAATACTGACGCAAAATATGTACTTGTAATTCTGAACTGCCTTAAAACACAATTGTAATTCTGAACTGCCTTAAAACATCGTAGCTGTAATCTTTCCTTACGATATGCTACGTTAACAGTTTTAACACGTTTCAAAGTGCATGTACGTGCACTTTACATGCTTTACGGTATGAGAAACATATTGTTGAACGTGCGTCTGTAATATGTGGTTTGAACATTTTGAAGACTAAGAGCAGTCATTAATTCTTTTATTGAGAGTTCTATATAAAAATTGAATTTCTTTCTGGGTATTAAAATATTTTCAAGTTTCTGTACGGCAGATGCTGAAGCAAACCTAATCAAATGTACTTCATTTTCGAAACATGCGATGGAAGAATTTTCTCGCCTATTTTACTTGTACTGAAAGACATTTTAGAGAAAGTCAATAGACAGGCTCTTCGCGACGCTGACGTTATAAGGTATTTCTCCCTCCTTCTTAGCGTGCCTTAGTGGTGTAGTGGTCTGCACGCTCGGCGCGTATTCGTGAGATCCGAGGTTCGAGTGCCGGTGAGGGCATTGCTCATATTTCAAGTTATCTGCTTCAAAATAAACCTAATGTCTCTACAGTGGCGCCCGAACTTAAAAAGGTGGTGGATGATGATTCTCTACCACCAGGATATGGCGATTCGGTCCCCGAATCCCCAGTTACCCATAAAAGGGTAAGTATATAAGGTACTTCTCCCGCCTTCTTAGCATGTCTTCGTGGTGCAGTGGTCAGCACGCTCGGCGCGTATTCGAGGTTCGAGTCCTCGGAACTTGAATACCTTCGTATGTACCTCGGACCTTCGTATGTCCGTGGTTCGAGTCCTCGGACATCTCGAATATCCTCGGACATTGCTCAGTTTTCAAGTTTCCTGCTTCAAAATAAACCTAATGTCTCTACAACGTCACTTACAAAAAGTGAAGAAACGAAGACACAAAGGAAGTAGTTGCATTTTAGCAGACTAGAAATCAATGATATCAAACCTTGTAAAACTTTTTAATAAACGAGGGCTATTCAGAAAGTAAGGAAATTTTCCGTCTGATGTCGCTAGGCGCTCGCCGATCACGTATATTTTGGTATCTGTGTACTCGGCATCTCCGTCGGCGTCCAGCCATCCCAACGGGAACATTTCCACGCTGCCCGTTTTTTTTTCGATATTCAATAAAATGTAAGCTGCAATTGAAAATCCCGCCAGTTGTGAGGTGCGATCTGTGATACAGTCTTTGTTATCAAAAAAACCTAAAACCTATGGAAATTTATCGGCAAGTGTGTGAAGTGTACGTAAACAACGTAATGAATGAAAGTTCAATGAAATGGTGCATTCAGTTTAAAAATGGCCGAACTAACGTGCACGATGAAGAGAACAGTGGACGTCCTAGAATTGTGACTGACGAACTGGTCGCTAAAGTTGATGAAAAGATTCGTGAAAACCGCCGTTTCACAATAACGGAGCTTTCGATTAGTTTTCCACAAGTTTCACGGACTTTGTTGTTTGAAATTGTCACACAAAAGCTAGGCTGCTGCAAATTTTGTGCCAGATGGGTGCCGAAATTGCTTACAGACCACCATAAATGTCAGCGAATGGGGGCAGCTTTGACATTTCTGGAGGCCTACAACAGACATGGTGATTCATTATTGGATCGAATCGTAACTAGTGACGAGACGTAAGTGAGACACGTGAATTGCGAGACAAAATTACAGTTCATGCAGTGGGGGCACACAAGTTCCCCCCAAAAGACCAAGAAAATGTTTCCAAAACTTGTCACCAAAGAAGATTATGGCGACTGTGTTTTGGGATAGGCAAGGTGTACTTCTGATTGATTTTCTCGAACGTAGTGCCACAATAAACTCTGAGCGATACTGTCAAACTTTGCGCAACCGTAGGAGAGCAGTTCAAAACAAGCGCCGAGGAAAGTTGACGTCCAAAGTTTTGTTTTTGAACGACAATGGTCGACCTCACACGGCAAACCGCACTCAAGAACTCCTTAATTCATTCAAATGGGAGGTTTTCCCTCATCCGCCCTATACTCCCGATCTTGCACCTAGTGATTTTCACTTGTTTCCAAGAATGAAGAACTGGCTAGCGGATTTGTAACGAAAACCGCCAGAGCATCGTTTCAGAAGCACTAGATTAAATTATTAGTTTATACTGTCGATCCATTATGGTGATTGTATTGCCCCAAATTCAGTTCTGAGCAGAATTTTAGCGTCACCGTAGACATACTGTTCTGTAGCATTTCTGTTGATTTTTAGCGCCTTTTTGGGGGATTTTAAAATAGTCTCTAACATAGTTTTTAACCTTATAACTCTGCATGGAATGAGAGATTTAGAAAACTAAAAACTCCAGGTATTTATCCGAAATGTATTGAAAATGGCTTAAAGAAATACTAGATTAATTTGCACAAGTCCAAAAATACGAAACTTCAGTTTTATTTTAACTTAAAAAAATTATTTTTTTTAATATGAAACTCGTGTTATCGATTATTGACAAAAATTATTGTTTACTAAAATACAGTTTGCTTTGTACGTGTGGAAAACTTTGCACGCAAACCTTAATCTAACACGAAAACTTTAAAACGTAAAAGAAAATTCTTCCTACGCATTTCGGTCAAAGACTAACATTGTGGAATGAAGCTTGAGACAAATTCCAGTTTCATACGTCATCTTCAATAGCAATTGTCTGACATTTTAAGCAGAGATGCGGTAACAACCTTCTTTTTTTTTATATTACTCAGCATTGAAGAATACGGATATCAAACGATAAATCAAGAAAGAATACTTTTAAATTACAAAATATTTTTATGGGTTCATGAGATAAATACTTTTTTCGAATGGCGGTTTCTAACAGTTTATAGGCGATAGCCACTTCTAAGGTCGAAAGCGTTGGTCACTTTATTATTGAGGCACCTAATAGTTGACTACCATTGTATCCTATGAAGCTACACACAAATTACATTCATGCATTCTCCGGTATTCGAGCCCGGGTCCTTCGGTACAGCAGTCAGAGTCACTAACCACTTTTCCGTCTGGGAGGTTATGACAAATATACAAAATTAAAAACGTAACTTAAAGAATCCTTTATGCCGAATTTGTCTTATATAATCCATGTAACTACTAATCCTTGTAAAACTACATCCAAATGCATTTATAACTACTTTTATCACTTATAATATAGCATTTTCGAGCCAAAATTTAGGATAATTCAGTGAATCAAATTTTTACAAATTAGGCTAATTTTAATTTTTCGATCTAACATAGATACAACGAGAAAAAATTTCTTCAAGTTTCCAGTAAATGTTTCTTAATTTACATGAATTCACATTTCTGTCAGTTTTATTGGCCAGTGCAGAATTTAACAATTTAATTTTCTACCCCATAGTGTATGTAAGTAAATATATGTAGATCCAAATAAGAAAACCCTTCGATTAATGGTGGAGTATCTGATAGCTCATTCTTGATTCTATTCCCTATGTTTTGAATTGCTGACTTGAGAGAATTTCTGCAATTTAATTTACTCTGTGAGCAAAAACATAAATCTCAGTCAGTTTCTCTTACAGAGTTCTCTAACATTAAGGAAACACTGTCGTTTCCTAAAACACATACCCTCTTGCACTAAACAATAATTTGTTAAGCTACCAGTCAATCAAAAAAGGCAAATAAAAATGTTAGACATAAAACAGCTCCAAATGCCAGATGTCTATTTTCATAGCTTTGAAAGAACAAAGCAACGGAAATTACCATGTGCAGAGTCAGAGGGAGTCTTGGATGTCGTATGTGTCACCAATAGCATCATCAATACCGAGCAAATGAGTCCACAATGTATGAAAATTTTATAATAATCAATGTTTTTCCTATTTTGTAAAAAGGTGAACGAGTAATTACCTCTGCGGAAGAAATTGTATACACCATTAGTGAATATTGTGGTACCGTTTCTAATATCCATATTTACACCACGCTATTTTTTTCTGTTACGAAGTATTTAAAGAGAATGCCAGAATGCCCATTACTTTCAACTCTCTCAAAGCGGAGTCTTAGGATGGTAATTTTACAGTGTTCGAGCTTAAGTGTTCTTAGTCTCAAACGTACAAATCTAATTCAAAAACTGGTATAGTAATGAAATGATACAACATCTAACCTGCACAATAGATGTCTTTACATATTACTTGAAATGATTATAAACTGCTGCTCTACATATTACGGAGGAAGAAAGTGCAAAAATGTAACATTATATCGCCTATACAGAAATATATTCCAAAAAACAGAAAATAGTTATGTATTAATATGCAGGATAGTTATGTATTAATCGTTTTATTTTTTTTAAGCTTAAGTTGTTTTGCTTATTTCAGTTTTGATTCGTAATTGAAGTTATAATTTTTTTTTCCCTTTCTAAGTGGGAACTTAGGGCTTTTAGGCTTAGTATTGACTTGTTGGTTGTCGTTTCTTATTTTACGTGTTGCTGAGTTTTGGGTTATATCACTTTTGCTTACTTTTGTATCTATTTGGGTAGGTTAGTTGAACAACTTATGAGCAACTTTGGGTTTTACTTTGTAGTTTATTGATTTTATTTTGGAAGACGACTATATTTCGTTCTTGGTATTGGATTCATTGATCTTTGTAGTTTCGTCGGGTTCACCGTTTTGGTTCGGTGAGGTTAGTTGTGTACTAAAGTATACTAGTTGAATTCTTGTGTGTGTTTGTTTTTGCTCGGCTTTGATTCGCCGTTTGTTTGATTAATACTTTGAGTGCTTACTTTGAGTGGTTTGTTTTACTGGGAGTGTTGGGTGATTCTGATTCTCATTAGAATTGGTAGGTTAGTTAATTGTGTTTTCACTTATGTGTTTGTTAATGTTTTGTAATTTCTGCCCAGTTTAGGTTTGTTGGTTTAGGTTTAGGTTTCTATATAATTCTTAAATTATGTCACTGTCACCATTACTTAGCTTGTATCTTGCAATATGAGTGTTTGTAAAGTCAGAGACTATTGATTCTTTCGAATTCGGAACGGGGGAGGATTTGTTATGTATTAATCGTTTTATTTTTTCTTTAAGCTAAAGTTGTTTTGCTTATTTCAGTTTTGGTTTGTAATTGAAGTTCTATTTTTTTTTTTTTTTTTTTTTTTTTTTGTTTTATTTTCTGTTTAAAGTTGGTTGTAAGTTTAAATTGTAACTTTTGTAAACTTTAATTTTTGGTTAGGTTGCTTTAAAAGTTCTGAGTTGGAGTTGTTTAATTTTAATTTGAGTTTAGGGACTTAAGATTTTTGGTTTTTGTATCTAGTGTTTTGACCCTTAAGGTTGTTTAACTTTAATTTTATTTTAAAGCCTTGCTGTTCCACTTTTGGTGTGTTAATTTTTTTTCTTAACCTTAAGTAATTTAATTTATATCCCTCTTTCTTTTAACGTTAAACGAATACATACTTTCTGACTGGCGGAAAAAAAGAAAATATTGATTTTATTTCTATTTCATTTTGGTGTATTGTGTATTTAATTATGGCAAAGCACACTAGGGCTATCTGCCTAAGGGGAGGGATGCCTTCGTGGAGGACTTTCTAAGGGAAACTGGCTCGTATACACGTCACACATGGGGAAAACCACGAAAACACCCATGCAGCCAGCCCGTTCGCGGGATTCGAACCTCGAACCGAACTACCAGTGTTCAGCGACTTTACCGATCGGCCGCTGGTGGGCCCTTGTATTTTATTTTGGATAAATTGACTGTGGACTTAAATTGTGGCTGAGGAAACAATTATTACAGTGCTTAATAACAAAATTATGGGGTCGTGATCGTATAGTGGTTAGTGCATTGCATTGTGGCCGCAATAACCCAGGTTCGAATCCTGGTCACGGCACCATAACTTTTATGTAAAAACAATATAGATATTCATACTTAATAATTACAAATGATCATCATTTCTGTGAAACAACTAGAGTAAAAGTTCATACTGGATTATGAGGTAGGTAACTGTGTGTACAAGTCACATAACAGAACATATCAATCAATATTGTATCAATAACATACTAAGTATGTGAGCAGTTATCATAGTGTAACATAAGAACAAAATATGTAAACAATTCTAAAGGCGTTGAGTAATTTTCAGTAACCCATTCTAAGTTTAAGGTCCAGTGTAAAAGTTAATTACAATAATTACAAACAGGATAATAGAATCAAACTAACGTTTATTTATGGTAGGAAAATATTACGCTTACAAAATAGAAGAGAGTCATGACACTCACTATTTACTTTACAATTAAAACGTGGTGGCTGAATCAATTAAATGAACTGAGGAAAACAACAGAAAAGGATGACATACCCTCCTTTAACATATATAAATATATATATTTCACAGTTCCGGACTTGGGATCCATCATACAATTTTTTTGTTAGATTACTTGACACAGGCGAACAGATTGATCCATGGAAAAGATCTGGAAGTAAAAAAAATAAAGTTATTAAGCTGATAACGTTTAAGTAAGGCTATTGTTTCGGAGGCCAGGCTTCCCTCCTATTACTGCTTCCAACCAGCAGGACACAGGTCTTCCTTCCACAGGCCATCATGACAGCGTAAATTTTAACAGGTATTGTAGATGTTGCAGCCTCTCTTCGGTGCTGGTTATTTTACGTTGCTACGTCTACGATGCGGCTCACCTCCAAGCTGCTCGGCAAAGTTGACATCTTTTATGTTCTCGTGAAATTTCTTTTCTCCGTCTCTCCGTCACTCCGTCTCCATGAAAAACACTGCGCAGGCACTGTAGCTGGCGCGGTTTTTGAAAACTTGGCGTAGATGTTGACTAGCAGGTAGCCGAAAAAAAGCAACCCAAACTCTGGATCTTCACGGGAAGGGGTTTCCCGACTACCAAAGGAGCCGATTCTCGCCATTCCATCGTTCAACTTCCAAGGCCACACCAATGTGTCATCAAAACTGCAGACGGAAACAGAGGGGGAAACTAGCCTCGCTCCAGGTTCCCAGTTGATAATGCAGATCTTCTATCTCAACGAATATTTTCTACCACCATAAGCACGCTGTAGAACATCTCTCTGCTTGCCTGGTCCAGCAAAACAGGGTCCTCTTTTCGAGAAAAACATATGGTATGACTATCCAGCACTTCGCCCCACACACATGGTGGAACGCTTGGTAGAAGGAATTTTGGGGTGCAGTACAACTGCTGATAAGAATTTCCGCTGGAAGAAACCCAAGCCGAAGGCAAGGGGTGAAAATCTCTGAACCAAGTTAAACCAAAATGGGAAATAAAAAAATGAAGCTACTAGTTACACAACATTATAATTCATAATAAAAATGTCAGCACTGTAATAATTGTTTTCTCAGCCACAATTTAAGTCCACCCTCGATTTATCCAAAATGAAATACAAATAAAATCAATAATTTCTTTTTTTCCGCCAGTCAGTAAGTATGTATTCGTTTAACGTTAAAAGAAAGAGGGATACAAATTAAATTACTTAAGCTTAAGAAAAAAAAATTATCACACCAAAATTGCAACAGCAAGGCTTTAAAATAAAATTAAAGTTAAAAGTTAACATAACCTTAAGGGTCAAAACTAGATAAAAAAACCAAAAATCTTAAGTCCCTAAACTCAAATTAAAATTAAACAACTCCAACTCAGAACTTTTAAAGCAACCTAACCAAAAATTAAAGTTTACAAAAGTTACAATTTAAACTTACAACCAACTTTAAACAAAAAAAAAAAAAAAAAAAAAAAAAATAGAACTTCAATTACAAATCAAATCTGAAATAAGCAAAACAACTTAAGCTTAAAAAAATAAAACGATTAATGCACATGCTTTGAGGTTTTATGTATTTTTATCTTTCCGCGGAGTGAAAAGTAAATTAATTGTATGAGAAGTATATCTCTAATGAAATTCGAGGCAATAAAATTAAATGAAATGCAATAAATAATGTGTATAATTTAATACGCCGTACAATTAAGTTATGTGAGGTTCACATCAGATTTTTTTCACATATGTTGGTTTACATCTTTAACTATGATTCCATATTAGAGGTTTACTGTTATGGTTTCATGTTTACTCTTTTGCATTATTTGCATATTTTCAGTTTCAGTGTTTAACATGCAATATAACATTTCCTATGTTAATGGAAAAAGATTTTAAGTTTCTTAATAGTTAAGAGTTAATAGTTATAATAACCAGAAAATTTTCAGTTTTTTTTTTTTTTTTTTTTTTTTTTTTCAGATTTTAATACCTATTATATATTTATAGATAATTTAATAAATTGCGATTCAGAAACTTAAATAAACTGCCAAATTAATTATTTGTTTTATTACGTAAATGAATAATCTTCACGAAAGATTGCTATATTTTCCAATGTAGAAATCCTTACACCGTTTTGCAATTACATGTATTACCTCTTCTTTTCACCGCGTTTTAAGTATTCCAATTTACATTTCTTTTCGAATTTTTCCTGCAACGATAAGCTTTATGGATGGAAACATTAACATTATCGTCAAAATAAGTACTTTCATCAAAGAGTTTCTCTCAGCTTTCTTTGTGCTTTAGGAATATAACCATGAATATTTAAACGATGAATTATGTTCAGCACTGCTCGATACAAAAAGTGTTATATTATTTTAATACTTCGAGATAAATTAGTTTGAATTATTGAGCTATTAGAAATAATAAATTCATCACGATTTCCGCCAAATTTTTTAACTTCAAAAGAAAAAAAGAATTCTCGTTACGAGTCCATTTTACAATTCCCATTAATGTGAAAAAAGGAAACAAATCAGAAAATTATCATCCTTGCATCTAGACTTAGTTCCTTCTTTCTTGATGAGAATCGGAATAAAAACATAAATAAGGAACATTTATTATATTTTTTTTCTCTTTTCTTTCGTAAAATCTTGAATCTTCTGCATGAAATGAATTAAGGGCGGCGATTTTTATTTTCTTTCTTAGATTGAGGAATAAATTCCACATTCTAAACTAGTTAACATATCTCAGGGCGCCTTAGAGGTAAAATGAGAATTTTTCTTTTTCTTTAGTCTGCTTTTTATGCATGTCTTTCCTCTGCTGCATTCTAAAGCTTGTGCAGTGAGCGAAAAGTTTCTGAAGAAGGGAAAAACTGAGGCAAAGATGAAATTAAGGAAAGTTGTTTCTTTATCGAAAGACAGATAACATATCTATATGTAGGAAACTTTGAAGATTTTTGCGTAATTTTTCTTCTAAATTTTAAGAGAAGAAAATTAAATTTTATGCAGAACTTCTTTTTCTTTCGATTGCTTATTATTATCATGGTTGATAAATAAGAAAAGTACTGAAATAAAAATGGAAAATAGCCAAAATATCTAAACTAGCATGAAATTTCTCCTGAAAATAATTGGAATGTTTTTCTCTATTTAGTGACAATTATATTTTGTTTACTGCAGCTAAATTTTGAGTTAAATGCACCATCAGATTTTGTGCTTTAGATTTAGTTCATTCACAAGTTGTGATACTGTTAAAATTTTAGTTCTTGCTATTCAGTTGCATTTTTTTCTGTGAAGATGATTCGCTGTAATAGGCTCACGACTAAAAGGGACTTGAACTATGTCATGACCATTTGAGAAATGGAAATTCAAGTTAATAACTTCAAACATACTTTTATAAATACCATTTGCATTGGGTTACCCAAGATATACTGAACCCAAAGTAAGTTAAGTCTCCCACGTTCGATTCAGTTTATCTTGAGAGTTCCTATACTGTTTAATCTAATAGATTAGAGGATCAAAGGAAACGAAAATGGACATATGTGATCAAATTTTAAAAACATGTCTGAATTAAATTTGCCTTGTATCTTCTTCGTTTATTCACTCTTCGGAGTGATTTCACTATTACTGAAATGATTCTTGGTTGACTTCTGATAAAAATGTGTTTACATCTTTTGCATTAAGACTGATATGCCATCTACATTTCGAGTGTTAAAAAGTTACAATAAACTTGATTATCATCTACAACTCTAATACAAAGGAGCACATCTCAAAATAACGGTCGCATGTTTCCATTACGAACAAAATCAAGTTACGTTAGAACTACGAATGCAGTAAAGACATTTTGTTCTAAATTAAGGGAATTTACATAATTCAACTCCAGTTTTATAGTGATGTTTTAATCCTGCTGGGAGTGGAAATTTGTGGCAAATATCCTAGAACATTATTATCAGAACGCATCAGTGTACAGTGCTGTAATAGTTTTTGCAGAAACAAAATATTTAATGGTCTCTCATTTTCCTTAATGCTATGTGACACAAAGAAGCTGTATGGGACTGAAATACTGAAGAAAAATATTTTTATTTCGATTACGAAACTGATATTCAGACTACAACGCAGAGAGTACAGTAAGACTCCGCTTGACGCTGTTTCGGTTTAGAGCTCTTTTATTTCAACCCGGGGATTCCACGAAATCGCTCGCAGCATACGGGGATTCCCCGAAATATTATGCAGCGATAGGTTTCAAATACATATCCGAAAGAGTGTACTTGTATTTCTTGTTTGGTGCGGTATTGTACAGACATATTTTGAAGGGGTAAATGTGGAAGATGTCGAAGAAATAATTCAAGAAGCAGCGGCTAGTCTTTCTAATGATGAGCTCAAGGAATTAACTGAACAAGAAGAAAACAAAAATGTTGACAACAGTGATTCAGAAGAAGAGCAAAAAGAACTTTCGATGGCGTTTGTAAAAAGGAGTTTGTCTACCATAACTGAAATAATGGATCAATTCATTGAAAATGATCCGAATTTTGACAGGAGCTCGAAAGTAAGGCGTGGTGTTAGAGATGCTCTATCCGTTTATAAAGAACTTTTAAGAGAACAACGCAAAAGAAAAAGGCAAACAACATTAGATGCTTTTGTCACAAAAAGGCAGAACACTGAAAACGCGGAAGGCTAAACAAATATGACTGAGAATTTTATTTGTTTTTTTAAGAATATTCGTTTTGTTATTTATATTTTGTTTTTATTTTTGCAAGAAATAATAATGTGGTATTAATTTGGGCTTTAAGAAATAAATGTTTGATTTTATTTTTATTAAAAAAACATACTTTTTAAATTTAATACCTAACCAATTTCCTAGCCATCTTCCCCTAACCCCAATATTTACATGTAAAGATAGCCTCGTTTAGCGCTGTTTCGCATTACGCTCTACTTTGATGGAACGTATCCCCCGCGTTAAGCGGGGTCTTACTGTACTAACAACAATTTGGTTAAAAACTATCTCCGGTCATTCTACTCGTGCTGAAAATATATAAGGTTGATTGATACACGCAAAAAACGACTACTTTGAGGGTGTAAAAAACAGATTTTCAAGCATTTTTTTTTTTAATTTCTCCAATCTTTTATTTTAATGAAACTAAGAAAAAAAATCAGTGTGAAAATAATTCTACAAATTATTTGCTTGTAATATGAATCATTAATTCTTAATCACTAGGTTTATAGTTATGTGACTACAATTAGAAGGGAAGGATCACCATTGCTATAATTCTCACGTATGAGAGATTGGTTATTGTGTTGTAAGGATTATCTTAATTTACCTAAAAAAAATTAAATTTTGAGTTAACGTTACTGTCCTATCTTTTCTTAATTTCAAGCTTGCAACTTCCTTCCAGAACGTATTTTTCGAATTGCATTTGAATGCAAATGAATAGAAATATTTAACTGTGAATTTCTACTCACTTCGTTAGTGAGAACCAGTGATTCTGGACTAGCGCGCGTCCGCCTTTTTAGGCTGCTCTCTCTTAAGCTGTTATTACGCTCCGCCGTACTTTAGGCCCTTGGTAGCTTTGTCGTTATTTAGCGTTAAGAAACCAACTCTGTAAGAATCTTGATAGCTTCGGCTATATTTTTTAGTTAAGTTTTAGTTCTTAGTTTTCTAAGTTCAAGCCCGACTGGAGGCTTTATTGTAAAACTCCAAGAAGGAGTTCTGTTAAACTTTATTGGAATAATAAAGGGTTATTTCACCCTTCGTGCGTTTTGTTCTCTGTCTGACGAACTCAAGTGATTATTCGCTTATAAGTTCTTAAGATTCTTCAACTTTAACTGTAACTTAAAAGTACACAGGTTAGAATCTTACAGTGTGATATCAATGAATTTCATTGAGCATGTTGCAAGCGACATACTCAAAAGTTAATGACATAAAAAAACGGGAAGGGCCGGTTAATGAGCATGTTCTTCTTTACTCGATTACCAATAATTACAAAATGATGAAAAGGCAAATAAATTTGGTCCTACAGTTCCACTGAATGCCCAGATAGGATTAACAGCTGCACTACAGTCCACTTTCCAGTTACGAAAACAATCGCAATTTCACAGTTTCACCTGCATGTTATGAAACAACAAACTGCTCATTAACCCAACCGTCAGAGGAGTTTCCAGTAGCCGCATGCATTTGCAACATCAATCCACTACACCCAACATGAAGAATTAATGTTACACTGAGGGATTAGATAAAGATAATGGAGTTTTCTGCACATTTGTTCAGTATGACAAAGAGCAAGAATGTCAACAAAGAACAAATTCCACCCACCAATAACATCTTCCAAATAGAAGCGCGCTGGCTAATAATGTGTCTAAGCCATCCTGTAAGCAATGGACGCTGTAGCGTCATTATCTGCAACGTCCATATATTCCATTCTAAATCCAGTGCATAGTTCTCATATCGTCAGTACCTTTCAAACAGATCTTTGACTTCTCCGTCACTTTAATTTTCATCTACACTTAATAAAGCACATACCTAAAATCGAGAAAATGAGCTAGAAGATGCACTAGCAAAGGGCAACTCACAAGATTTCACGTTATAATACTGCTATCTCAAAAGGATTCTCGACACCTTGGCTAAAGCAAAATGGCAATAAGAATGGGACCACTCGCCGCAAGTCTTCCGCGCCTATGTTTTCTTTTTCAAATTCAAAAATAAAAGATGTACATTTTAAGCACAGCTGACATGCTATATAACAGATCATGGCACACTCTTAGTCTATTTTCATAATTGAGGATTAAAGTGATGTGGACCAAAACGTTTGCGGTAATACGGTACCTCTCGAACATTACAAGACGAGCCGTCCACTGATATCTAGTTTATATCTCAGATTTCTAGTTAATACAGATAATAGAACTACGTACCAAGTCTACATCATCCAAAACCAAACCATCCATCAACAAAGATCAAAGTAATTCTGGATATTCTAACAGCACGTGGTCTGAATCTGTGGCCTGTAACAAAATACCTCTTTTGCACTGTTAGCTTTGTGCATCATACCGATACGTATTCCATATGCACAATACTCATCATCACTTTGTACTATGGTGATTTCCTATATGTTTTACCTCCGATCCTCGAATTCCATATCACAGATTATGTTCTTACTGCATTAATATATATATTAACAAGACATAGTGCACAATAAAAATTTAGCTTTATTTCGGAACTTTGCGCACACTCCCCGACAGCCGGCCTGTTTCGCTTTGCTCGCTACTCGTAAGAAACTTCTCTAGGGTTGCCACACTTATAGGAGGGCGCAAGGCGCGCTTCTTATCGCCATCACCACAGAGTTTCCCCCCAGTTCCTTTAATGGCTATTCAAAGGAACGACATAGGTTATGAAATTATCTCATAGGATCCGTACTGTCGGGTATTTTTTTTTTTTTTTTTCATGATTACAAAATTAGACTATAAAATTAGAAAAGATCAAAATGCAGTTCAGTATATAACAAGGTAATGACACATATAATAAACATGAAATAACAAAAAATATGTTACGACATGAATTTTAAAAAAATGTTTTAAATTGTTATGTAAGAAGCAAGTTTCTTAGGGAAGTGAACATGTCTTCCCGATCTGGTGACAGTTTGTGTCTTAGAGAGTTCGTTTGCAGATTTATTCTGCTGAACTGTCTTTAAGTCTTTATTTGTTTTCAGTTCAGGCAAATTAGAGTCTGAAAGCAAATAGGCTGGTTTTACACGGTCTATAGACACAGTAGATTTCAGACCGTTAATATCAATTGTGAAAGTTTTGTTCGTTCTAGAAAGGACTTTATGCGGACCTGTATATGGTTGGCACAGAGGTGGCTTTACTCGATCGACACGTAAGTATACATGCGTACACGACTTTAAGGTAGCACTTACGTAACACTTTTCTTGGCAATGTGCAGATGTTGCTATTGGATTTGATTGTTGCATTCTATGCCGAAGATTCGTTATAAATTGAGTGTCATACGGAGATATCTTAGATGACGTTATCATATCACTAGGCATCTTGAGAGTTGTGCCGTACACCAGTTCAGCACAAGATGACTGTAGATCCTCCTTTACGGCTGTCCGAATACCAAGCATAACAACTGGTAGTGTTTCAGTCCAGTTATTGGTCTCGTGAGCCTTGAGAGAAGATTTTAAATGTCGATGAAATCGTTCAACGATGCTGTTAGACATTGGATGATAGGCTGTTGTTGTGATTCTGTTCGTACCCAAAATGCGCGTAAATTCTGCAAAAAGTGCGGATCTCATTTGAGAACCTTGGTCTGTTGTTATGATCGATGGGCAGCCAAAACGAGATATCTAACAGTTGAAAATGGCTCTGCAAATGTTTTCCGTTTTCACATCCGGGATGGGAATGGCTTCAGGCCATCTGGAAAATCTATATATTAGAGTCAAAAGGTACACGTTGCCTTCTGATGGAGGTAACGGTCCAACGATATCCATATGGATTTCTGAAAAACGTGCATCAGGAAGAGAGAATGTGCCCAGTGAAGCTTTAGTATGCCTAGTAATTTTCGATTTTTGGCAAGATTCACAGGATTTCACCCAATTTTTGATATGACGTTTCATATCGGGCCACACATAACGAGAACAAACAAGCTTCGTAGTAGCTGCAATTCCTGGATGTGACAGATTATGCAGATGATTAAAGATGAGTCTGCGAAAGGAATTCGGAACAAATGGACGAGGAATGTCCGTTGATATGTCACAAAGAATATTACCATCAGAACACTGGCACGGTTTAAATTCTAGTTTCAAAGATGATGTATTGTTTTTGAGAAGGTCCTTGTACCTCCGGATCATGGCGTTGAGCTTCCGAAAATTTTTTAAAATCCAAAAATGGAGATTTTGTTATGGAATCAATTTCGATTCTCGAAAGAGCGTCAGCAACGACGTTTTTTGAACCTTGCACATGCCTAATATCAGTAGAGTACTGAGAAATAAAATCTAAATGGCGCAATTGTCGAGGTGAACATTTATGAGGGTTCTGTTTAAAAGCGTATATTAACGGTTTTTGATCCATATAAATTATAAAATTTCTGCCCTCTAACATGTGTCGGAATTTCTTAATTGCAGAATAAATAGAAAATAATTCCCTATCGTACGCGGACCATTTCTGTTGACTTTTATTTAGTTTCATAGAGAAAAATGCTATAGGTTCCCATGTTTGTTGAGACAACTGCATAAGTGTGCCGCCTATTGCGACGTCTGAGGCATCTACCCAGATGCTTAGCTGGGCTCCGGGAATAGGGTGTCTCAAAAGGGTAACCTGAGCAATGGCATTTTTGGCAGCAATAAAGGCTTATTCAGCATTCTCGTTCCAATTTAATTGTGGGGATGAATCCTGAACACGAGAACGAGATTTCTTTTTATTAATATAGGCTTCTAACAATTTTATTAAAGGAGAAAGAATATGTGCTGCTTTAGGTATGAAACATCTGTAAAAGTTAAACATGCCTAAAAACGGCGAAGATGAGTGAGAGTGGTAGGTTGAGGAAAATCTAAAATACATTTGACTTTGTCAGGAAGAGGTTCAATTCCGTTTTCACTAAGGTGAAAAACCTAAGAAATCAATAGACGTTTGACCAAAGGTGCATTTTGAAACATTTATGCAAAGTCCATATTCCTGAAATTTGGAAAATAAAGCTTTCAAATGCCTGCAATGTTCCTCAGAATCTTTAGAGGCTATGAGCAAGTCATCGACAAAAGCGTAAACACCTTCTAAATCCCGCGTGACTTCATCTATAAAACGTTGAAAAGTCGGTCGCGGATGCATTGTATAAGCCGAATTGCATACGGGTACTTTCGAATAAACCGAATAGTGTGCATATGGCGGTTTTGTGGATGTCGGCTGGGTTAATTGGTATTTGATGGTATGCCTTAATCAGATCGACATGACTAAAAATTTTAGTACCGTGCAATGCAGCAGTAAAATCGGCTAAGCATGGAATAGAGTATTTGTCTTTTATTGTTTGAGCGTTCAATGCTCGATAATCTCCTACAGGTCTCCATTCTAGACTTCCCTTTTTTGGAACCATGTGAAGTGGGTATGCATAATTGCTGCTCGAAGGTCTCAAATGCCCCAATTGCATCATAGTTTGAAATTCTTGTTTTGCTATTTTTAAGCGATCTGGAACTAACCGACGAGGTTTTGCAACCACAGGTGGACCTTTAGTTATGATATGATGAACGGTGTTGTGTTTAACAGGTTGGTTAGGATCTGGTAATCTAGTTATTGAAGGAAATTCTTTTAAAATTTTGTGATATGGTGTATCACTAAATACAGTTTTTACTGAATAAATGCTTGCATTTTAACGCGGTTTTAAACTGCGTTTTTAAATCTTTGAGACATTTGTTTCTGAGATCAGGCACCAATTCAAAGAAATGGAGAAAATCTGCTCCAAGAATGGGTGTACTAACATTTGCTATAAGAACAGTTCATGTAAACTGTCGTCTTAATTTGAAATCCAAAGAAAGCGTTTTTTGACCATAAACATGAATAGTGGAAGAATTAGCAGCGAAAAGTGTTTGTTGGGGAAAATTCCGTTTTTGAGAATTATTTGCTGGAAGTAAGGACACGTCAGAGCCGGTATCGACCAAGAATGAAAGGTTTGTTCTACGGTCACGAACGAACAGGCGACGTGAAACTTGAGGCAAAGAATAAGTCGCCTCTATTCTTTGCTGGTTTCGTTTCCCTGCCATGAACAAGGTTTTGTACATTTGTCTTTTCTACACTTTTTCCCAAAACGTCTATGATACCAGCAAACAGAAAATTCTCTCCTTTTCGAATTGCTTCTTTCCTTATTGCGATCTCCGCGATTTGGCGAGCGACCACGAGAAAGAGAAATGCGATCAATACGTTTGTTTAATTTTTCTGTTTGTTTAAATAATTTATCCTCAAAAGACTGATCGACTGTGCGAGAAACGGCACAAGTCCCTGTGGTTGGATTTACTTCTAAAATTCTGTCGGCAATTTCTGCAGCTTTATCTACAATTAAATTGGAAACCGCTGCCAAAATAGACTGAACAGTCGAAGGCAAACGTTGAAGGAATAATTCTAACATTAAGTTATCAGGAACATTTAAAGATTCTGCTCGACGTTTCATATTTCTAAGCAAATCGGAAGGTTTTCGAGAACCTAATTCTTCTCCAGATAATAATTGGCGAATTTCTTGCTGAGAAGATTCTCCTGAACGATTTATTAACTCAGTTTTAAGCTTTGTATATGGATCAATAGGGTCTGGTTTCATAAGTAAATCCCTCACTAGTGATGCAATATCTGGAGGAAGATGAGCAACTACATAATTATATTTAGTAATGGATTCTGTGATAGGTTTGGGGGTGGCAAGAGCAAAGGTACTTTCACACATAATAAACCATAAAGATGGGTCTGATCGGTTATAAACCGGAATTTGGACGGCATGAACATCAGACACTGTGCAAGGTTTTTAAGCCAAAATACAAGCAAAAATTTAACTAAAGAAAATGAAATTAAATGATAAGTAGAAAACAGAATTATAAAATGATCTATAATTACTACTCATCTGTGATCCGGAGGATGAAAACTGATGTAATCCATTACTTCTGGTTTGGAGATCTTGAGTGATGGCTTGTAGTCAAAACCGAAAGTGCTTGAGAACTGTTCATACGATTTTACACAGTCCGGGTTACCATTATGATGATTTCCTATATGTTTTACCTCCAATCCTCGAATTCCATATCACAGATTATGTTCTTACTGCATTAATATATATATTAACAAAACATAGTGCACAATAAAAATTCAGCTTAATTTCGGAACTTCGCGCACACTCCCCGACAGCCGGCCTGTTTCGCTTTGCTCGCTACTCGTAAGAAACTTCTCCTCTAGGGTTGCCACACTTATAGGAGGGCGCAAGGCGCTCTCCTTATCGCCATCACCACAGTACTTTTTTTCTCAACCTATCTCTGGTTTCGTTTACCTCTCGTCTGCTTGTACATCGTTTACTTCTCGTCTGTATTTGCATATACGTAAATTCCATTATTACCTAATGTTATCTTATACAAATTTTAGATACCAGCCTTAGTTATATGTAAATAATCAAACCTAAATTTTATTATACCTGCATAGTAGCTTATGAGTACATAGGGAAGCGTGAGACTAGCCATCAGAAATGACAACAAAGTACTGGTGTTCTCGTCTTCCTTTCACCTGTCACCGGTACACATTCTATGTTAATAACTGCTAATTTGAATGTTTTATAAAAAAAAAAAAAAAAAAAAAAAAAAAAAAAGAAGCATATGTCATACAATAAGAGAAGTGACAGACCAAAAATGTGGCCATGAAAGAAATCAAGGGATAAGGGCAGAATGAATAGACTCGTTTAAAGCTATAGAAAAAAATCCCTTGCTGCTAAAATCTGCAAACATGTTTAGTCTGCGATTGATGTTTGGAACTCACAATTTACTGATTATCATAGGCATTATCTAATATTAAGTACCAAGTGTCGACACGTCATGCTTACTTTCTTTATTTTCCAAGTTAGTTCTGTAAAATTTGCTTATGAACAATTAAGTTACTAGGTTTGTATATTAAAGCTACAGTACTTTTTAATATTTTTTCAAAATATATGTAAATTGCCATATTTAATCCAGGCTTTCTTGCTTAGGTTACTGTAAAAATACTGTTCTAAAGAAACGAAAACTGGTAATTTTATGAAGCAACTTATTTTATTACTGTTACTTGTGTCCATGAACATAATACTATTATAATCAATCACATTTCTCTCTAAATTTTCAAGCATTAATAACTTTTACTAATGCTTTTGTTAAGTGCTAATTTCCTTCTTGACTATAGCTAATTATAAAATCTAAAAACCAAAGCAGGTAAAATACAAAAATATTTTTCGTTTTTCAAACTAAGAAATGTAGCACCTTATCTAATCAAAAAATTGAATTTACAATTTTGCATTTGCAATTTACAATTTTGATTATTCATATTCATAGTATTACATAAGTTTAATAAAAGAGCATTATAAAATATTAATTTCCCTTATGTTTCAAAGATTATTTCATTTATTTACACATTTTAATATTTGCCATAAATTTTAATATTTTATTATTTGCACATTTTAATGTAGAAAATAAGGTCATGTTAGAGGTTTCAAATTTTCTGTATACAGCCATTTTTATGGTATGTTAATCATGTATGTTTGATGAAATTCTACATGCAAATTTGCATAAAACAAAATTCTTAAAATTTCTGTTAGATTCAGATGCTTCAGTAATATATTAAATCCTTAAAAACGGTGAAAATGCATTAATTTTCAATTTCTTCATTCTCCTTAAAAATAAAAAATAAAAAAATTTAATGACTTTCATATTTTTTGTTACCCGTTTCGTTCGCAATATAATTTTAACAAATGCGGTTATGCTTATTTTTATTTTATTTTTTGCTATTAAAATAATTTAATTTTACAGTACATTAATTTTTACAGTACACGTTTTACAATAAAGATATTTTTTACTTTAAAACTACAATTTTTGTACTTTTTTACAGTAAAAGTGAACTTGTGTAATTTTACGCTTTGAACGCAATTAAACATGCAAACCGTAAATAAAAATTTATTAACTACCATAAAAGTATGAACTGTAGGAAATGTTTTGAATGGAAGGGACTTACTCTCTGCTTACAAAAAAAAAAATCTTATGTGTACACCACATGACTTATTTCCTCGAACTTCATTAGTGATATATTTCTCGATCAAATTCAGGTCTCACCTCACGGAAAGAAACAAATACATAAAAATTTAAAATATCTTCATTAAAAATTGAAAATTATAGAGATATATAACACATCAAATATAGTTAAAAAACATTTTACAATTAAAATTACAGTTTCTTCGCAAAGACAAGCAATTCGGCCAGCAGGCAAGAAGGCAGATTTTTCGGTGCACAAAACTGGACAAAAAAACAAAAGGTAAAGAAAGACTTAATTCACTATTCTGCTAAGTTTGAAATGAAATGTAAACAATTATGCTCCTAGGGTAAAAGAATTAGGCTTAGCAACACTTAAACAACTTTTAAATTGTTGATAATTCTACAAGTATTGCATGCAGATTACTTAAAGACATAAAATCCTTAATCGGAAGATAAGAATAACATAATTCAATCATTTTTAAAACAAAAAATGCACAATTTACCAACATATAAGAATAAAAAAAACCGAGCTCACGAAGCGAAATAACAGAGTCGGTATATACATATATTTATATTTATATACTTTTAAGTATACTTTTTATTTTAACTGCATTGCAACCAAAAAGGGAGGTGCATCACTACATGTTATAGCAGTTCTATTTACAAAATTTCAAAGTTCTGAGGCTACCTGTTTTTGAGTTATTCAAGATACATACGTACAGACGCCACGAAAAAAATCTCTTTTGAATCCATTTTAAATGAGTTTTATAATTCGTTTTGGGGGGAAAAGCCTTACGTATTTTGCCTTACGTAGAGATGTACCTTGTAGAGACATTAGACAAAAACATCATTAAATTGCATTCGATAGCAGTCAAAATGGATATTTTCGTTGAAATATGATACACGGAATTTTTCGTGATTACAATACTTCCTTTACTTCGTATAAGGAATTAATTAAACAGAATTAATTTGTTTCAATGGGTGTGTATGTGAACCATGCATGATGACCAACGACGTTTCTAGATTATATTTAAATTCTGAAATGTTATTTTATTTTAAAAGATTATAAGGTATTCCTCCCGCCTTCTTAGCATGCCTTCGCAATGTAGTGGTAAGCACGCTAGGCGCGTATTCGAGAGGCCCGTGGTTCGATTCCCGGCGAAGGCGTTGCTCATTTTTCAAGTCTCCTGCTTACAAAAAATATCCTAATGTCCCTATAGTGGCACCCGAACTAAAAGGTTAGTGGATGATGATTCTCCACACCCAGGATTTGGCGATTGGATCCCCTAAAAATCCCAGTCGCCCTTTAAAAGGGGGAGTATATAAGGTATTTCTCCCGCCTTTTTAGCATGCCTTCGTAGTGTAGTGGTCAGCACGCTGGGCGCGCATTCCAGAGGTCCATCATTCGAGTCCCGGCGAGGGCATTGCTCATTTTTCATCTCTCCTGCTTCAAAATAGCCTAATGTCTCTACAAGGTTTTAAAATATCTTTCAGAAGTATTTTTAGATTTCCGGAGATGCAGCATGAGTAGTAAGTAGAAATGTAATTCACGAAAAAATATTTTTCACTGCAATCAGAAAAAAGTGGTGTTCTGTACTAATATAAAACAGATTTTCGAAAATGCTTTTCTAGCCAATATAATTAATTTAGCTTGAGTTTATTTATATTTTGTTTTGATTTTTGACGATGTTATTTGAATTTTCAATCTTTTCTTCTAGTTAAGCAAATCAAAACGTTCCGCTTCTTCGTTCTATTCTATTCTACTCTTTGAGCTTCTAGAAACATTTTAATTGCAGACTCTATTTTAGTGCCGTTTCATTCCATAATTTTTACAAATGATGCAATTTTGACTGTGACAATTGCGCGCTGCTTCTGTAATTAACAACAGTTGTAAACATTAAATTGGTCATTAACGGTGATGTATCTGACACGATTAAGGAAAAGAATGTGTACACCGAAAGCAGCTTAATATAACAATTTGTAGTTTTACTTAAAATTGGGTTCTTCTTTTCCACATTTGATTTCTGCATAATTTCAAGCTCATTAAAGATTCCAAAAATCTACTTTACTGAAGAATTGCAACAAATAAATTAGCACAGTTTTCTGTCTTAATTAATTTAGCAAAAATAACCTTTGATGAATATTAAACTAAGGACACATTATTGTAATAAGCACAATGAATGTAATTTTATCTTTAAATGAGAATAAAATTCCTTCGAAAATGATATTTTTTAACATAAGTCGGTTGCAAAAATGTTTTTCGTTTAACTTAACCGTGTGACTCCCTTAAATTCCATTCATAAATATTAACAATTAGGAATAATTTATATCAAGAGCATGTAAAATATTTATTTTTTATCCTTTAGCACAAGAAACTTGTGACTGCGCTCATATATGCCCTCTCTCACAGAACAACAGCAAAAAAATGAAATACGAGCCCCCAAAAAAATCTAAAAGCTTTCAGATTTTAAATTACGTCCAAAGCGGCGTTTTTTTAACGTTTTGTGTGTTACTGTTATTTATTAAATATCATGTTCTTTGTACTTAAACCATAAAATTCAGTTCAGTAGCAATGTCGCAAAATAATTTTAAAATGAGCATATATCTAGAATTTCCGATACACAGCTCCGCGCCTTCTGGAGATAAAAATGTTTTTTCCCCGCCGTAGAGTGTTGCCATTGCTCGCTTTTAAATCGTTGAGTTTGTTACTCAAAAATTCGTTAAAGTTTTACAAAATATGAAATCGATAATAAAACAAATTCCAAATTTCAAATTTGGTCTTCCACATGCCCATATTCGTAGGCGGATTACGTCATTCAAAATTCGATGCCTCTATGAACCGTTGTTTTATCACAATACGAGAAATAAACATGCATTTGTGCAATTTTTTCATTTTTTAATTTCTTCAAATATAATGCAAGACTCTAACATTTGGTGGCCGCAAAGTGAAATGGTGAAATGGACATTTATAGTGATTCAGCGCAAAAGTAAAATGGAAAGTGAAATGGACATTTACAGTGATTCAACGCAAAATCGCAAAACGAAAACAATAATCCTTCAGAGACAAAGCCCCTTTAGACTAACAATACTTATATATAGTCCAAAGGGCGCTGCTATTTATAAACATCGGAATCACATAATGGTAGACTGATTATAAAACGAGACTGGCTGTTATAAAATCACACTGCTCCACGAAAACTAAAAATGAAATTTATAGACTGCATCCGTTGGGCAGGGGATAATGACGTAATGTGCCAAGACGCGAAGAAAAAGTAGAAATACTTTACTTTACTTAAGAGGTTTCTGACGTCAAATTTAAAAAGAGTTGTCCTATTTCCGCTTTATAAAATTGAATTCTTCTCTTTATAATCACTAATTATCTTGTTAGTTAATTACATGTTTCGACTTCCTTAAGCATTGTTTTTATTTGACGAGATAGAAATTTTTCGAGTAAATAGGATTACATTTCTCATTTTTTTCCTTTTGGAAAATATTTAAATTTTGAAACATTTTGTAATTAACTGAGATCTCTATTAAATGCACAACATTAGATTTCAGAACTACTGTACGCATTTTATGATTGACTAGATACTCAGATTTTATATCTGGGTAAAAAGATATGTGCAAAGATAATGTTCTTTGGTAACCTGATATTAGAACTAGACCTCACAGGAGTGCACCGCAGTTTCTTGGAAGATTATCGTATAGCTATAATATTGTCAAATGAGACTAAAAATTGCATTAAAATGTATTCATTTATCATTTATAAGGTATTTCGCCCACCTTCTTCGCATACCTTCGTAATTTGGTGGTCTGCACCTGGGCACGTATTACAGATTATTACGGTATCACGGTTCGATTCCTGGCGAAGGCGTCGCTAATTTTTCAATCTCTCTTGCCGGCTTCCAAAAATACCTAATGTCTCTACAGTGGCGTCCGAACTAAAAGGGTGGTGAATAATGATTCTCCGCACCCAGGATTTGGCAACTGGTCCCCTAAAATCACCAGTCGCTCTTTAAAAGGGGGAGCATATAGGGTATTTCTCCCGCCTTCTTGGCATGGCTTCGTGGTGTGGTAGTCTGCACGCTGGGCGCGTATTCAAGAAGCTCGATTCCCGTCGAAGGCGTTGCTATTCTTCATCTTTCCTGCTTCCAAAAAAAATCTCAATGTCGTCTCTACACAGTAATACTCGTGTTCTTTAGTAATCTGCTATTAGAACTAGACCTTACAGGAGTGGAGCGCAATTTCTTGAAAGATTATCGTACAGCTATAATATCGTCAACTGAAACTAAAAATTGCATGAAAATGTACTCATTTAATTTGTGGAAGTTTATAATTCTGTAAAATAAGTGACGTTTTACCATTTTTTGTTGTTTCAACTACTTTCAGGTTTTTGAAATTCAGGTTAGTGAAAATGAAGCAATTAAAATATGTAAATATGAGTAAATAAAGCATTAATGTATCAGTTGTACGTGTCAAATTTTTATGTCCTGAGCCGTTCTTTTATACACATGGTAACGCAAAATTGTCTGATAACCCATATTTGCTCTTGAATAACATAACTGCCAGTTCTGAATATGAGCATAATATTAATTATTGTAATATTTTGCCTTTTCTGACACAATATTAACGTTTCATTGACCTTGAACAAAATCAGTTCAAAGGTTTTTCCTAAATACTATATTTTTTAACACTGATATTCATTTACCTTATCAAATTCAATTTTACCAAAACTCAAAATTTCAAGACCGAATATAGATTGACAGAGCATTGTGTTTTTTCCATATTGCTGGGCTCGTACCCCGGTGAACATCCATATTAAGAAAGACAAATAATAAGCAGAACATTTTAACTGATTTATACTTGCTTATTTAATTTAACTTTAGATTCTAGGTTAACTCTTTATGTTATAAAGAGAAGAATATATATTACAAATAAATCATATCTTAACAAAAGTAAGGAATACCTGAAAAGCCTATTTACTTTCCTGGAGCAGAAAGTCCGTTACATTTATCAAGCATTATCATTTCATAATAAATTTTAAGAAAAACTTCTTAAGTATATTCTTCTAATTTGATGTTACGATCAATACATAATAATAGTTAATTTAATTTCATAGAAAGTCAGCGAAGGAAATTTTAACTGCTCACTCAAACGAAATTGTTATCAGTTAATCAGATAAGGTGTAAACTAAGAATACTAAAGATAGACAACTAAAAAAAATAAACTTATTCAGAAGAACCCGGCTTGCCAACGATGCCTGTGCTAAGGAGAAAGCTGGACCTTCGGCTGGAATCTGTAACCAAACCTAGGCAGATGATTCTGGGCGGAAAATCACTCTAAGCGATTCTGGCTCCATAAGAAATTTAACGGGTAGCGTTTGGAATGACTACGCACTGGGTCGAGACGTTCTTAATCCAGAAAAATATTAAGTGGAATCGCTGGAATCGTCAGGTTGAAGAACTTGCGGTGTGCTCGCTGGTTAAACGATCGCGATGAAGACTTGAGATTTTTCACGCTGATAGAACTAAAGCAACAGCTAGTCACTAATATTGACAGGAAATCTTCCAACAACATTCCTACGAGTTTTTTTACATTTCACGGGAAGATGCACTTGGATTATGGCAAGGTACAAATATATCCGGTACTAAGCCCCTTTCTTGACTCATATTGTCCGACTACACGTTTCATACGAAGATTATAATGTTACGCGAGTTCTGCATAAAATATAGTGATGAGCGGTCGAAGAGCTCGTAAAATTTAATTCATTCATCTTTCCACAGGATTAGAGTAGATAGAAATTCATCTCGACACCTCTTACACACCGAAGGTCAACTCTACCAAAATCTCTAAACTCTACCAAAATGGCATACGTCTGATTGGCCTCAAAGCTCCATAACAAGTCAACGATTCTCCAAACTTCTAATGCTAAAAACGGACAGGGAGCTTAATTGAAGCTACTACACCATTAGCATCCGAGGAACAAGTCACGAAAATCCTACGCGCGATTTCACAAACAACCAGGGAACCAGAAATCCAGAATTTCGCACCCTCAAAACACGACTAAAACTACTTTTCCACCAAATCAATCAGACAACCTTTTTTTGAATCAAAGACAACCTTGTAAGTGCGGCCAGTCAAACTTGTAGCCCACAGTGGACAGTACCACGCCAAAACCCGTCGACCTTTGAACGTAATCTAACATTAACCCTTGACTTTACTGAAGGATGAAGGATATCGCGTATTCCAATCACTGAGCAGTATAAAGAACAATACAAAAGCTTCGAGAATATTCTATCGTATTCCCGTACTTTTAAAACAGAATGGCGCAGCAAGATTTGCTTCGCCAGCCCTCCTGAGTTTTACTTACAAGAATTATTTCCTTCTTTTCACAATTTTCGAATTAAATTTAATAAACAAAAATTAGCATTAAAGCACTGGTTTTCAGATAATTAATTTAATGAAAAAAAATCCTTTATTAATCGAAGCATAAGGAAACAAAATTACGCTAGAATAATTCTAGTTTTTCATAAATGATTACAATTACGCTTATTCATTCTCATGTCGATAAATTGACATTTATAATACATTTAAAAATTACAAAACAATTGTAAGTCAACCCATGGCAACTGCAGCGGCATATCGTGTTGCTAATGAGATCATCTGGCGTGAGAGTAAGCATACAGCACTATATCGTGTTGCTGATGTGATCACCTGGTGTGAGAATAAACATATAATGCTATATCCCGTTGCTATCAAATATGAGAGGAATCTTATACTCTTACCCTATCAGTCTCCTAATACGAAGGTGGAGCCAAACGTTTGGTTGTAGGCTTTTTTGAAGACGTCCTCCCAAGTAAGAGATTACATTTCTCTTTGAATAGATAAAGAGAACGTAGGTGACCCTTCTTGTATAAAGTTTCTTGTCCTTGATCCAATGCCCTCCATAAATGTTTAGCCGCTGTACTAAATATTCTATCCGGTGTGCTAAACGTGTTTACCCCGCTGTGCTAAATGCCGTTCCCAATCTCGTCGTTATTTGTTTAGCCGCTGGAATAAACGCTGTTTCTAATCTCGCCGGTGCCTCCAAATGTTTCTTAGGCGCTTACCTATATGGTGCCGAATATTAATTGTGAAATTTCGTCTAATTAACACTTTAATGAATATTAACAATTTTTACTTAATGTAAACAAATGTATATATGAGATAATGAAAAAAAGTACAAAACAGCTACGTTCTGAAATTCGTCGCAACTACATTTCTATATCGTGTCGCTAACGAGATACCTGGCCTGAGTGTAAATATATAACGCTATATCATGTTACTAACGATCAAGCAAGAGAGTAAACAATTGTTTTAATTGTTCAAAATATCCAGACACCTGCCATTTAATATATTAGGCGGAATAGCCAACCCATGGTCATTTACCTGTCTTAAGTTGCCCAAAGTGCATCGCAAGATGCTGCCGAATAACACCGCATGAAATGGAAGGCCACGGTGCTAATTTTGAAGAAGAATGCTGCGTGGGAACGATTCGTAAGTCTCATAGCCCTCTTCACCTGCGTCCAACTTCTCGAGAGTGCATTCGGCTTGAGAGTATTTTAAATTCCACCATGCTGAAAAAATACTATGTGTTTTCAAACATCCATACCTTCTTCGTGATTCAAACTCGCTCCAATTTTTTATGGCAATGGAATAGCCTTATCGCTATGCCATCAAGTCTTATGCTTAGCTTAACGATTTTTTTATTTTTATATAACAACCAAAAATTACAATAGTGGACTTAGAATTTTTATATGAATGCATACAATTTTTAAGAAATAATTACACAATTGGAATTTACACAATTTAGAAGCCTTTATTTTAGGAGGTTTTCTTTTAATGAGATCTTTTATATGTAAAAAAGGAAATCTCGTTATCTTATTCATATGTAAATTGTAATGTTATATTTTATGGTTGATTTATTTTATTATGACAAAGCAGTCAAGGGCTATCAGCCTAAAGTGAGGGATGCCTTTGTGGAGAACTCTCTAAGGGCCAATGGCTCTTAGATGGCTGAAACCATGAAAGGTTCCAGACCGTTCTATCTGAGCCGGACGCAAGAACGAACTACCAGGACTCAGCGACTTTACTGCTCGGCCGCTGTCGGGCCTTCTGATGTTTTATAAATTATCGAAAGAAACTTTCTTCATATAAAATCATTAAATTCGAAAAATAAATAATATTTTAATATTTCCTTTCTTATTTCCTTTCAGAACTCCCACCTATCAAAGCACCGGTAGGCTTGGCGCCAAATCCAAATCTCAAAAATATCCGATCGAAGATAGGATCATTTGATAATATCAGATATAAACCAGGAGGTGGAGATAAGAAGGTAAGCAAATTTTAAACTAAGAATTAAAAACCTGTTAAATGGAATTATTATACACAAAATCATTCAATTAAAATTTGTATTTTATACTTTAAATTTTACTTGAAATATATAATTCTTATACGTAACTTAATATTTTGTTGCCTGCATAAAATATTATATTGTAAATGAGCTGTAAGACGTACTAGAACTAAATCATATTTATTACAAATACAACTGTAGATTTTGTCTGAGTATCTATTTATGTGCTTTCAAAGCATTTTTATATAATGGCGAATATCGAACTCTGTGATAAATTCATTAAGTTTGAGACCGTATTTATTCGCAAATTTTCTCTGCTTTTCGTACTAATTTTACTGTTTAAATACCGGAAAAGAAAACATTCTCGGTGTATACTATTTCTGAAGAGACAGCTTAAACTATAAATAAATAAAACACATTAAAACATCCACCCATTAAGGCGCACTAATATTCTTAGATTATACATTTCAAACGACTTACCAATTTCAATGAATTTTTTTTACTTACATAAATCGAGTGCTTTGCCATAATCAAATAAACCAAACATAACTAATTTGCTTGCATAAAATACTTTCCTGTTTGTACGAATATTTTAAATTATTTGAATAAACCAGAAGTTTCTAAATCATTTGCCTAAAAAACTGGGCGAAAAACGTACGGGAGAGAAGAAGTATTTGAGCAAATAACTGTAACAGTCCGGAATTAAATTTAATTAATTATTGTATCAGACACTTCTAAATACGTCTAATCTCTTTCAGCAATAAGAATCATCTTTCAATCCTAGGAAATTATTCTGCACAGCAATATAATCTTTTGTTTTGAATACTGAAAACCTTGTGCTGCGTATTTACTCTGAACACAAAAAATAATTTTTGTCTTTAGTTACCGTAATGTTCTTGTTCATATATAAATGAATAACATCGGGAAACCCCTATAAAAACTACATTGAGATAGCAATAATCTTTTAAAGAACAATGAAGAGATATACAGAAATGATGCATTATATAAGAATGATCACAGTGAGTGCTAGTAAATTTATTTTGGCAATTTTTATATAAAATCCGTAATTATTAATGACGCCAAAGTTTTATTTTTTTGCGTGTATGTGACCAAAACTATTTCGATGGATATTTTAAGCCTTAAACTTTATCCGCGTATTGTAAAATGTTCTTTCATATATTTTATTACCAAGGTCGCGAAGTAAATAAAATTGTTTAATATATTTAATTATTTACTAAGCAAATAAGAGTGCATGTTTTCTTTCAGAATACCTTTGATTCGAATTATTGCAAATAAAAATGATCAATAGTGAATTTTAGGTTGTAAATACAAGTATATAAGCAAATTTTAGCATCATTTCATGTTAAACATTAATTTTTGTTAGCTGTTTATAAAACAAAATTCAGTCCATTAAAACCAAATGTTATTTTTCTGTTTTACAGGTGATTAGCAAAAAGTTGGAGTGGAAAGCAACACCTAAAATAGGATCCTTAGACCATTCCTTCAAAAGTGGAGAAAGAAAACACGGGAAAAGCCATTCTAAAGGAGATTTAAAGGACGGAAAGTTAGCTGATGGCCAGGTACGTTCTGTGATCCGTGCAGTTACGTTCTAAAATTATTTTAATATAATAGAAAGCATTTCTTAAAAATAGATATAGCGTTAAGTACAAAAATTTGAGGAATGCATAATATGTAAAGGACGCATAGGCCTCCAATGGCGCAATGGGAATGTGTTTGTTTATAGGCCGAGAGATTCCTAATTCAGTTACTGTTTTAATAAAATTTTTATAAACTGAATAATGTCCTCATTATCGTTATTCTTTGTAAATCATTCTAGCAAATGAAGCTTCATATTTTTTCTATAATTTGCAGCTTTCCAACTTTGTTTTAGCATTTTTTGCCATTCTGTTCAGAAAATTACGTTATGCGTCATTTTTCAAATGTTTCTAGGCTAGAACATTTCTGGAAGTCTTAATTATTTTCCAATATCTTTAATTATGATTCTTAATTTTTTACTAATTTAATTATGATCTAATGTGCCAAATATTCCTTAAAAGTTTTCTTACGATTTTTATTCTATGAAACGCAATTTTTTCCTGTTTCTCTCATCTTTTAGGCACATTTCAAATGCATATATATGCACATGATTACTAAAAATACGGCACTCACACAAACTGCTGGTAAAATCCGTATTTTTTATTTTATGCATAGGTTTTTTTTTTAATTTTCAAGGGATTTTGTGTTTCTTCTGGTACTGTTTTTTATTAATTCTTTAACAGCGAATTTTAGGAAAGTTAATGAAGAGGGTCAAGTAGGAAATAAAAGATTTAGGATCCCTATAAATATAAAAAGGGCAATTGTTGAAAAGTACAAATATCCATATGGTACGCTATTGCATATTGTATGGATACATGCATACCGTATTTATACCGATGGATGGTATGCTTTTCTATACCGTCTGCCTAGTACGATGGTGTCTACGATTGTGAAAAACAAAGATACTATTAAATCGGCTAACGTTGTGAAGGGGGAAGTCGATTATCAGACAAAGATCAGACATGTTAGAGAATGTTGAAAAATTTCTTTTGATCTGGGTAACGGGAAAACATTTATGTACTATATCATGTGAAGTACAGTATGTATTTTAGCTACTGCATTTGTATTTTAATATTAAACAGGAATATACTAATAGCAATAATCTTTTTATATAAGGAAGAATTAATTATTTTCCCTTATTTTTCATTGGAAACGTTCGTATGTTATATGTCTAAGGATCTAGAATGGATTAATGACGTATACCGAGGTACCACTGTATCTTCAAACATATTCTTAAATTTAATATATTATGGCTCTTCTATTTATTCTAACTACTTTTCTCATAATACAAACAAATCCAAATTATCCCTAAGTATTTTAGATATAAAAGTCTATTCTATACTATTCTAGCACCATGCTCTTGTGTGAAATACGGACTGTTTTGAACATTTACAGTAACACAATAATTTCTGTTACTGTAGGTCGGATTTGTGATTTTTCTCCGTATTCTGCACACTATGGATTTTTCAGAAGAAATCTCTATTTATACAGTCAATGCAAAAAAAAAATTACTTCATATAATATATTACAATTTGCTTCATTATTTCATACGTTAATTATATATATTGCTTAATTACCTTGCACTGAAAACATTTCTTCCACGACATACTTACTTCATTTCTGAAACCATCTTCTTTTACATGCAAGTTTAGTTTCATTTTAATGTTGTTTTACAATATCCTTCCAGCCGCTTAGATGTTACTAACACTTAATTGTTGTCTCAGTCCAAATATTTAACTGCATCAAGTTTTCATGCTATTTTAACTTTTCTTTCTTCATAATCGTAGTGATAATAGTCTCTTTCCACAGGTTCAGGACTTTCTTCGATTTCCATGTATTGTCGGAAAGGAGTGAAGATATAACTTTTACATTTGCCTTTATTAGTTGTGCAGAGATATTGTCAACACATCTTTTTCAAGTTCCATGATTGATTATGCAAAGCATGTGCATAACTAGAAACGCCTGAAATAAGCAAACAGTTCTTTTAATTGCATCTGATCTGCTTAATTCACAATTTATAAAATATAACCATCTGGAAAGGATTCTAAAAGATTTATAGTTTGTTTTATTAAATCGAATCATTCCTCGTTCAATTTTTATATCATTCTGAGCCAAAACAGGACTCATAATCTGAACTATGCTAGGTGAGTTTTTAAAAATAAATTCTGTTTAGTGAAAAAGAACTGGTGGATTTCTATAAAATTTTCTTTGTGTATGGGATTTACGTCTTTCTTCTTGATGTAGTGTTACAGAATTTTTATTTGATTTGTGCCGAATTCAATAACATGCTTCAAATTGCTTTATGCTTTATAACAGCTATTAATAATTCTAGTTTCTTTTACATCTTCTTATGCTGTTTATCGTACAACTGCCTGGCGAATAAGGAGAAAAGACATACGGCACAGCTAAACTAGAATTTAATATAAGGTTTCTGTTTATTGCAATGTTATGGTATGTCACTTTTATTTTACACCAGTGGAATTCAACGAATTTTTCTTGCATTTGACTGCTAATTGTTTTATTCTACTAACTATAAAGATATATCACTAGATGATTCCATTTTTTTACATAACTTTAGTGCTCATTTTAGTATAGTAAGTACATCGATTTGCATTTTTATTCAAACTCCGATTGGGTTCATCTTAGATTTAAATTTTGATTCCAAAGGAAGGAATTTTTAAATAAATCATTATAATTTTATGCTTATATTTCGGAAACCAAAAGACATTTTTTTCTACAAAAAGGTAAATTCTTTATACGGAAATATTTTCGGAATGGAACTAAAATTTTTAAAGAAAAAAATATGGTGTACTAATGACTGTAATCAAACGCCTATGCTATTATATTTTAATAATTTTATGTCGCGTGGAAATTCTATTTTTAAAATGCCTTTCCCAGAAAGAACAAGTTCTTTAGGAAATGATAAATTTCTTTCGTGAGAAAATGTGTCTTTTATTTTATAATGAGCTCCTTTCGTGTGACTTAATAGAAGTATTTATTTAGAATGAAAAATGATTTTAATCGTTATTAACATATTTTAAATAATATATTATCACAACCTGGAAAGATTTTACTTTCTGAATATTGTACAGAAATGAATTCAAAATTTTAATTCTTAAACTTGGAGGTCAATAAAAATTGCGTTTATGACAAGTTTTTTCATTCAATCATAAAACCTGCTGTTTTATGGTTTACTTTCAGCACTAAACTTGAACGAACTTGCATTTAATTTCGATGTTATGAGTAAACGCAAAAATATTTCGATACTGCTATAAATTCCGAGGAATGCTCTCAGCTTTTTGTATTATCTCTAAGTATTTAAGAGATATAAAAGATTATTTGGGATTATTTGTAATAATATTTTATAATTTAAGGAACTTTTTAACTACAAGTAATGTGCGCTATATCTTTGGTGATGATAAAAGAGTGCATTGACTTTTAGTGCCTAAGAATCGGTAAATGCAATGAAGCATTAATTATAAAATTAGCAAGAAGATGGCCAAGTTAAGAAAAACTGGATAATTAAATGTATCTCAATTGCAGCTTTTCGCAGTAGAACCGATGATTGAAACAGTTATGAAGAAACTCCATATACATATCCTGAGGGAAACGTAATGAAATATGAATAATCCTGTAAGTTAAAGTAACTTCACATCATACGAATTTTCATTAACCATTGCATATTTTTCTTATTTATAAAGCTGTAAATTTAAATTAGAGGATGGATAACATACATAATCTTAAAAGTTTATTAATTTTAGCATCTAAAATCTTTAATCAGACTTCAGTTTCTTTAATAGACTATATTTGATAATACCAGTTTTATTTGATTGAAAATCTGGATGGTGTGTGTGTGTGTGTGTGTATGTGGTTTTGGCAAAGCCTCGAGGGCTATCTGCCTAAGAGGAGGGATGCCTTCGTGGAGGACTTTCTAAGGGAAACTGGCTCGTATACACGTTACACATGGGGAAAACCACGAAAACGCTCATGCAGCCAGCCCGTTCGCGGGATTCGAACTTCGGACCGAACTACCAGTGTTCAGCGACTTTACCGCTCGGCCGCTGGTGGGCCTGAAAATGTGGATGGAAATATTAAATTTCCTCTGGATGCGACAGAGAGTTCCCTACAGTATACGAAAGTTTACGAGTGCTTTAAGAATAAGCATTTCTTAAATTGTATTATTAAAATTAAGTCAATTCCGATCAAGAATCTTCTTTTAAAAAAAAGACTTGTAACCCACGGCTCAACAAGCGCCACCTAGCGGCCGCCGGGGAAAACACCTTCCAACAAAGACTATAGCACTATAGCATTCAGTCGATGTACTGGACTCAAGACACTAAGCATGGAGTTCCCCGAGATTTACTTTGTAACTTAAATGTGTAATTATAACTCCCTTAATTGCAATGTTTTATCTTAATTGTGTTTTGTTAATTAAAACTATTTTAAAAGGCCAGTTGAGTCTTTTGTTTATGGTAGTTTGGATTATAAACGTGTTATTAAAAGTAAGCAACCAGCGGACTCAGATATAATTTTTAGTAAACAAAAATTCTTTGCTGGTTGTTGAATTTGTGATGCAGGAGAGGCAAGATATATACAGTATACAAATACTGTATATAACCTTAGTTTTTAGATGGCATAGTTTCTATTAGAGGTTGAAATGATTCTAGAGAAAAACACTATTAGGCTTGTGTATTACTAAATAATGGATGTCTTACCACCTTAGGCAACAATAATAGCTGCTAATTATTTAAAAATTATAAGAATGAAACGTAGGGTGTCCGTTCTGCATCTGAAATGCATGGAATTTAAATATGTTATGAAAATTCATCTATGGTAGAATGTAGTGGTGTCTAATGAGTTACTCGCCGTGCGTTCGTGTTCCAGGTGTGTTTAACTGACGATAGATTTGGTAAATTTGGCTCAGATACCAGTAAAACATGACAATTATACAAATACTGTATACCTTGATGCATTCATGTCACATGTGACAGTGCATTGTCCGAAGGGCATGACATATTTCCCTTCTTACGGATGCTCTGAAAAACAGAAATCACATATCACAATCTTCCATACATTTAATATCCAGATACAGATGGCTGGATTTCGATAATAAATATAACAGCATATTCCTTAATGCATTCGAGAAATTTCATCTCACAGTAAGAGCAGAGGGATTTTTATATAGTTACAAGATGTATTGAGCCTTTTACTACTATACCCCTAGACATGAATTTCTTTATCATGGTGTTGACAACAGAAGCGAGATTCATCTAAAGAGATAATGCGATATAGATTGTTTTCTGTGTATGATTTATTGTGCACCAATGGAATCACAGACATTTGTGTTGTAAATGCATCATTGTCGCAGAGAACGTCATACTCTGCTTGCAGACACTAGTTTTTGAAAATCAGACTCTAACTGGTGAATTAGAATTTAATGCAGCTGTATAATCACTCATATCTATCACTAATCCTAATTGCATATCTATCACTAATCCTTTGCATATTCTTCCAGAGTCGTACAAATGCAAATATTCGACTAATTCCTGATGCTGCGTATTTAGTGGCTAGAAGAGTCTTTTTTGAAAGATAAAATTTTAAAATGCTTTTGAAATTATTAATATATAAATGAATTTTGTTGTTCTATTAGTATATTACATTCCTTTGGAAATGAAATTCCGTATAAACCGTCAACCTAAATCTTAATGTAAAGATACCTCGCATTACGAAAGTAATATGTTGCGCGATGGCTTTCTTTATAAAGGATGTTCTATATAATGATTACTGCAGAAATTATTAATTCGTTTCCGAGCCCCACCTAAAATCGTGAAAAACCATAAAAACGTTCAGTGGGTATTAAAACTACCATCAAAGTTGAAAATGATAATTTAGTAGCTATAAAATATATATTACGTTCATTATGATTATTTCACACATTCTCATAATTTTTTTTCAGTCTATAGTTCACTTCTTCGCTAGAAGTGGGAGACTCAGCTATCCTTGTACAGTAATCCTTGTATCCTTAAATATCACTTAAATGAAGGGCTTTTCAAACAGTAATCAATATTGTAATTTTTGCATTATTTTTAGTTTTCGCAGTACTTGTTTTCCACGGATGCATCGACTTTTCATCTAAAGAGGAAGAAATGTATACTAGATAGATATTGCTGTCAAATAAAAATAAAAAAGCTCTTCATTGCAGCTTTAGGATTGCTTAGATAAATGTAGTTAGAGCGAAAATTCTGAAATCGTATTTCTAATTTAAAATGTAAAATGCTTTTTTAATAACTTGCTCTTATTTTTTCCTTTATCCTTTTTGCATGATTTCTTTTAACATGTTCACTGCGAAGGTGGAATTGCGAAAATTCACGGGAAGGCAAAACTAGTTCAAGGAGAGTACATCATAGATGTTGAATAATGGTTTCAAATTACGTTTCCTAGCGTAACATATTCTTCTTGCGTTGAAATTCCTGCATTATATTCTTTATTTAAATAGTTTAGAATATTCAGTACCATCTGTGTGATGAGTATATTCTTATTCTTCTTCATCCGAAGAATTGAATTCACTCATACAGATATCTGATAAATTGGCTTCTAAATATTTTGCATCTTTCTCACCTGTTAACGTCTTTCTTTCTTATATCTTGCTCGCTTGGGACAAGAACGTCGTGGCAAAATCGTCATTTTACAGAAAATATTTTGAAAAAGGAATTTGCATGAAAAATGTAAAACCTAAAACAAAAAAAAATTAAATTTACTCTATTTTCTAACATTTATCAGTGTTGCCTTAAATTTTTTAGCTAAAGTAATAAGTGAGGAATCGAAAAATTACAAAAGGTAGCACGAGACATCATAAATAATGTAATTTTTATGATGTCAAAGGTTCGTAAGTTCACATGACGTCTGATGTTATTGCTTCGTCTAAAGTTTCCGTAAGTTACGAATTGTAATTCATAACTTACGGAACCGTAAGTTAGGATTGTAATTCATAACTAACTTGGTGATCATATTACATATGTAAAATTTGGCAAAATATCTTAAAACCATATTGATAATTTTCTATTGCTTAAATATGTGTTTCTACTTTAATTGTGAATGAGTTTCAGTTAATATTCCGTTCTGATTGTTAATCTTATTTTATTTTATCAAATTCTGATTACTGATGAGAGGCTGCCTTCTTTCACAGTTAAAGTTTTTCTGTTGTTATTTAGAAATCTTCTGTTGCTTTGATTTTTAAGTCACTACAGTTGTCCTTAGTTCACATTTACGTAACTTTCGAGGCGAATTTGGGTCGCTTATTTTCATTCTTTCTACCTAATTCTCAAATATGGGTTTAAAGCCTTTTGAAAAATGACGCTGAAATTTTTTCGTGCTATTCATAGTTTACATTTAGTTAAAACTGCATAAAAATGTCTCTTAAACTTTGGAATCCTATTAGTAGATCACCAAAATGTTAAATAAAATAATCAATGAAACACATGAAAATACCCGCTACCACTGCTGTCGCTGAGTGCACATGCACTCATGGGCTATTATCACAGGATTGCCAGTTTCCAGTTTTAATTCAAGTTTAAATGAATTATTTTTTTAATATAAATTAATTTCATTAGATACATTATATTAACACAGACGAATTTTATGGTATATTTTTTTAAAAACAACAAAAAAAAGGTAACAAATGGTAGCGCAAGGAAATGATGAAGTAGCAGAAAATTCACAAAATCGCATAAATTTTAGTAGCACAAGTTTATCAAAAGTAGCAAATGTGTAAACTATCTCACGATCTGGAAATAGTGCCACTCATGTATATAATATATATCTCTCGCATATGTGAAAACCAAGTAGTAACATTTACCTCACCATGCGCTAGCACGTGATTGGCTAATACATGACACCACAAAACGCCCCAGCGCTTGATCAACAGCAAACGTATGAAAGAAAGAGCAATTAATATTCGACTCCTTATAGCTAATACTTTTTCTAATAAAGTACTTTTTTTCAACATTCATAATATTTAAGTATTGCAGTTTTAAATGTTACAGAAAAAATTATGTAAATGTTATTTTATATGATGTTTTTATTTATTTATTGTAATGTTTTTATTTATGACATGATAAACGGATAAAATATATTGAGGCTCTTTTGATATGGCAACTGTAAAACCATATTTCTACAGATGCTGTTTTCTTTTATATCATTGATTCGAGAAACAGGAATTTATTATATTGACATTTTACGATTTCCCGTGACAAGCCATTTATCTTAAATGCACTTTCTTCAAGGGGATAAAAACGCATTTCTCAGTGTAAATGAAATCATCAGAAATGTGCTATACTATATATTCATGGCATCATATTATTGAGTAATGGAAATATGCAAGAGCAATTTTATTTGGAAGTTAGCATTTATGCTCCAGAAGTTTTTCTTGGAAAGTGAAATGTTATGCTGCAAAAAATCATAAATTTAAAACGGTTGTTATTTTATCGGAAATATAAATGTATTACATATCATAATATAATATAGAGTAGATATCTAAACATATATAAATATGGAAAATCTTTTTTTTGTCAACATTCGATTTTACAGCGTAAAATTAAGAACAAGTTAGAACTTCCATCTGATTTCTTTTATTGTTTATTAGGAAAGGTAATTCCAATGAATTAAAAGTAGCTTCTTAAGAATATTATTACTTTTTCTTTCGTATTTCTTGTCATTTCGTCTGAACATAAGAAAGAAGTCTAAGAAAAGTCTAAGTAACTAAGGTCTTAAGAAAGAACTATGTGTGTATTAACAAACAAGTAGAGAGTTAAAGAAAGAAGAACGCCAAAAACAGAATGTGGTTATTATTTTGGATCTGTAAAATGCGAAGTTATTTGATATGTTATTACTGATACTCATTCGTATATTAATGTTAAAAATAGTTACACGATGTCAATTTAATTTTAAAATTTGCATATTTAAAAACGCAAATATGCAAGCGTTGCGAACGACGTAACTGGAATGATCGACAGAAAGAAGAAAATAATTCATTCTTGTCAGTCTGTCTTAGGATGTATTCTTGAAACTTCAAATGTTTTTACTTAGCGATGCATTTGATTGACATTTGAAAGCACCTATTCGCCATATGTTTGCTTTTTTTTTTTTTCCACATTCCCTTCTATTTGTTAAAAGCGCATGTCGGCACACCCTCTTTTGTTGAATATTACCTATAAACGTAATTCCATGTGCTTGTTAATCAATGAGTAGTGTGCAAGAAATATAACACGTGAGTTGAGTGCAGTTGAGGTAAATACGATTCAAACCGTGATTGTATTCAAAAGTTATGGAACATTTGAAAAATGCTAAGAAAAATAATTAACCCTATATTCCGAAGCTATATGCTTTATGTATGATAAATTGTTTAATATTTTTGATCAGAAACTGACAGAAGATCAATTTATTGATTTTGGCGAAAAATAAGTCTTTTTCCTCTTTAAAATATTAATTTCTATTTAGTTGCAGAAACTGGTTGCACGATTAATTGTCAAAATAAAAGTACCCCATTTTTGATTAAAATGTTTAATTATTACTAGTCAAAGAGAATTTTTAAAAGATTTATAATAAATTTCCTCAGACTTTTTAATAATTTGTTTGAATCTTATTTTTACATTAATTTTCAATATACAAAAGTATTGAAGCGTCTCCTAAAGATTGTAGATTCAGAAGATTGAGAAAAATAGGAAATTATTTCATTTACTACACTACGATACCCCCTCCCTTCTGTAGGTAAGTTGTCCTACCGGTAACGCTAAACGAAGCCCAGTTTCATAGTAGAAGCGTTACATTTATTAGACATCGGATAACAGAAATATGTTGTTTAGATTTTATTTTTCTTTTCTTTTGAAGAATTCAATAGCAGTGCTGTGTCATTCTTGAGGACAAGATAACTGATGTGATGACGGCTATGACTGCTTCAGGGCACCTTCTTTGAGGGACTTTGAAGTAATGGAAACTTATTGTTCACTGAATATGGATATGTGCTAGCTAAACATCATCATAAATATTGCAGTTAGTCGCTATAACATCTTTTAGCTGGAATAGCATGCTATATGTAGTAGCAGTAGCTCGTGTTAGATGGGCTTCGTAATCAATGATGCTTATGCCAAATAGAGTTTCATGATGTCTTAGATTGTGATGTGCATATCATACGTTGTTGCCATTAAAAGCAGTTGTATGTCTTGCAGCTAGAAAAGGGCAAGACATGAAAGCCATCTTCATTAAAAATATAGCTTGTATTATAAGAAAGGTCTGTTAAATTTATGGATTACAAGATAATTAGTATAATACATTGCGTTAATATTTTCTGCATTATGTAGAATAGAAAGGATTAGATTTTTTATGTGAATTTAAAATACATCATTCTCTTCACACCGGTCATTTCACTACGACTTTTTCTTACATTGGTTGATAAATTTCGGTGATATGTATAAATATAATATCACTCTAAAAACACAGCGCAAGAAAGGAATTTCCTAATTCATCTACCATATTGCCTATATCTTATATTAACAAGTTACTACCTTCAAATTAAATTGTCACAGAATGATTTTACCGCTCGCCCATTAGTGGTCCAGCGGTAAAACCGCTGAATACTGGTAGTTCAGCCTATTAATCGTATTTGTTTGCATTTGATATTTGATTTTAGTGGTTTTAAATTTGGAATAAAATGAATAAGTTTTGAGTTTGATAAGGTTATTGCTACAAAGATAGCATTGTATTTACATGAAGACTACATAAAAAGGCAGCATCGAAACCAAAATGGAAAAGCTTTAATTTTAAATTTCATAGAGTAATGAGTATTTTTAATTATTATTGCGTATAGTATTTTTATATCATTAAAAAATTCCCATGTTAAAATTCTTAAGAGGATTTCGACTTCATCTCTTTATGTGATTATAGATATTAAATGAGTTTCTATAAACGCCATTTGTAAGTAAGCTATAGAACGGAAACAGCTATTTTATATTGCACGTATGAAACAAAACAGGAAAATTTGTAAACTGGGGATTTTTAATATTAAGCTTTATCAGAACATTGGTAAATAAGCAGAGGTTCAGTGATTTTCATTCAGACATTTCTCTTTTCACCTTGACGTCAAAGCGTGACCAATCACTCAGCCAGATGCTGACGTCTAAGAAATAGATTCTCCTTATGATATTACCCCAAATTCCTCCACCCTCCAGCGATTATTCAATTTAGTGAATTCCATTTGCGGGAGATATAGATCCGATGCTGCTGCTGATTTTGGTACGCACTGGAATATCTAAAATGAGTTCATTCGATTCTCTTCATTTTGATTTTTACCAGGTCCAGAAAAAGAAAACTTTTTTGTAGGCTTCATACGCTAAATAGCCTTACTCAGCTTCTTAATATAAACTTCAAAAAGTCTCATAAATCTAATTCAATGAATCGCTCCACTTTTCCAAGAACATTACGCTTCTTGTCATTTAATTTTAATGTTTATAGATTTACTTCTTAGTACTTAATGGGTTTAGGAATTTGCCCAAGTGATTTCTACCAAAATATTATGTTTTACTACAGTTTAAATAACAGAAATGAGTTCTCATCTTTTAATAACTGTAGGACTCTGCTGATCCAATATTTCTTATAGCTGGTTTATAAGTGCATTGTTAAGTATATGTATTACAACCATTTTAAAAAATTCAAGTATAGAATGCACAACTATAGAGGAATCAGCGTTCGAATTCACTCCGTTTCGCATAAGCATGTTGTTTATCACTGATTCCATAACGGTAACAGAAGCGACTGAGCTCATGAAGGTTTCAAGAAAATATTACATATTTTTGAAAACATCAATGCTTATAAAGACACGTCCGCATAAAAATGCTAAGCCAAAATCTTGGAGAGCTACCAAATCGCATGTTAACTATATAAGACCTCATATAATAATAACAAGATAAAATTTCAAAATTAGGATAAAGTTCCTTTCATGGTTATCTAAGTAAATATTACAAAATATTCATGAAATCACGTTAATCATTTTGAATCACGTTCTGTAATGAAATGATTAAAATTGTATATTATTAGAGTCATTATACGTCAGATATAATAAAAACGTGTAAGGAATTTATAATTAATAGTTGTTTTTAAGAGCACTATCACTGATGGTAAAGAGTTTGAAGACTCTGGTTTCGTGTGCGATTTGAACCCGAAACCAATGTTATTTCGCGTGATTAAGCTCCTTTTGCCTTAGATCTGGCTTTTCTTTTTTCTCATTTAGAATGTAATTCGTACTTAATTATCGTATGAATTTGCCCAAATGCTTAATGAACTTGACAAAGTTAATACTTGATGAAGTTGAGTGGCGTTTTTTTTAAATTTGATTTGAATCAATATCATGAGCATTATTTTTGAAGATAACGTTTTGACTTCCTTTGTGGTCTTCCATTTGCTTCCTCTGTCATGCAAATTAATTTATCTATTAATTTCTTTAATATTTAATATTAATATATGATTATACGTTAAAGTCTTTAAAAATTAATTCGAGATTGATATGAAATCGAATTTCACGTAAAATCTCATTCATTCAAATCGAATATCCAGTAAATCAAGAAATGCTTGTAATTTTTGTAATAGTAAGTATGCTTTCATCTGAATACTTGGTAATAATATTATACAAATTATTGGGAAATTTATATTCTTTTTTTGAAGATTAGAATTAATTTATAAACTTTGTAAAAGTCTGTTATTTTCTTCTTTGTAATACAAAATTATACTTTAAATTATTCTAACGAAATGATTCTTAAATCATTCTAATCTTCTTCAACTTACTTAAAAATACTAATAAACTATTCAATTTTGAATCCACCAATAACCGAGTGGATAAGACTGTTGAACACTGGTATGTTACTCCGAGTCAAAATTCTAGCCTGTGGTTGGAGTGTATAAGATTTTCTTGGGCTTCGTTCAAGTATGTCGTAAATGTAAACTGTTATTTCTTAGGAAATCTTTCCATGAAGTATTATTACCTCTCCATGGGTAAATACCCCGCGCGTGCTATATTTTAATCACTTACATCTCTCATCTTTCGTTTAAAATTTAAAGATTCATACTGTAATTTTTATTCGAAATTTTAAAGTATTCCTAAAACAGATAGTTTCTGCGAGAATTTCTATATTTATGCTTCACGTTTTTTATCAGCATGAATTATTATTGTAATGAAATTCGTTATTAATAACTGGGAATGTTTTATTTATGACCGTGAAGAAAATTCTCTATATATTGTACCTAAAGAAATTCATTTCAAGAAGCAGCGCTATGTCATGGTTACATATTTTACATTTCTTAACAAGTATTTCTCTTAGTAGCTTCTTCAGATCACATACTAGATTTTACTTTCATCACAATCACATTGTCTGCAAGAATCTCGTAGTGTGAAAAATATCGTATCACACTCAATTTTGACACTTCTTTCTGTCTTTTCTTCGATTGTTATTTGAAACTTTGCTTTCGCAATGAGTCAGTGTCATTTCTTCAACAGAGAACCATTTGTCGCCGCTTGGCATGTAGCAGATATTTTCGTCCCTTAAGGTTTTAATGCCAGACGGGTTCCCATAAATCTTAATGGAAGTCGGTCTCCAATTTTGAATCTAATCCGACTTCCGAACTTTTATAAATGTTCCTGAAGGCGACTCTGAAAAGTTGACACGTTCTTAGTTTCAATTGAATTTATTGCTACCGTAAAACAAAATAATCGTCGCTTAACATGTGCAAAGTAACGGTCGCAGTTTTTACATACTTTTCCTCAGGGTATACGAAATGATGTATTAGCTTTAGGATATTTATGACCGTTCATATTTTACCACGCCTAAAACGTGATAGGTTATTTGACTACGTAGAAATACTGTTGCCAATCTTATAACTTGTAAAACATTTTTATTTTCTCAAACCAACTGCTGTTCTCGTATGTTCTAAAATGTATCTTAGAAAGTTGTCTTGACTTGCATCATTTATTAAAAATCGTAATTAAGCAATCATAAAAGTTGCACGATTTATTCATTGAACACTCATCTTGTGTATAGTTTTAATATTTTCATTTATGCTGAGAGATTTATATTGTTTGTAACTAAAAACCATTATTTAATTATGATTTACTTATTATTTACATGCACTATTCTTTAATACTTTTCAGATCGTATCATTAAATTATAAATTCCTCTTCTATTAAGAATCAGGTGACTAGAGAACAATTCAGCATTTAGTTCGAATTAAGAAAATATTAGACACTTTTCACAAATATGCACCTTTTGGTGTATATTTGTATATAAGTGGGTACCCTATAGTACGGAGCAAACATTTTTAGCGAGGGTCAAACCAACTTCCCTCCCGCTTAGTTACAGGTACATTCCGCATATCTATAAAAATAAAAGAAAGGGGTAAACAAAATTAAGTCGACCAAGGAGAGGAATATTTTTATGTAATATTGTTTCTTAATTTCAAGTTATCAGTTTTACTGCTTTTTAGTTCAGTTTTGTCAGTAGTTCAATTTTATTGATTTTATTTTATTTTGTTTCGTTTTAAATAATTGTAGAAGGTTAATTTTTATTTGTAAGCTGTAATTTGTTAACTTTTAATTTAAGTTTGGTAGTATTAGTCTTTTTATCTTTAAAGTGAACTTTGTTTAACTTTTAATTTTTTGTTTAAGAACTTAAATTTAACTTTGGTTTTATTTGTACTGTTTTGGTTTGAGGTTGTTTAGGTTTGCCCCTTAAGGATATTTAACTTTTAAAATTTAAAGCTTTTGTTTGTTACTAGTTATTTAACGAATAGATGAGACAGTGGTTTTTATTTTTAAATGTTTAATTGTCATGAGTCATCATTTAAATTAAATTAAGGGAAAATAAATGTTTCTTAAAAGGAATTTTCACTGAATTAATGTGTATTGAGACTATATCAAGTAATTTAATTAATTTCTAAATGTCAGAAGATAAATTTATAGATGTATTACTGAAGGAATAATGAGTTCTAAATTAGCTTTATATGTGAGTTTAAATTCTTGAGTGATATTTAAAAAGATTAATAATCGTAAGGTGTTTCATTATGATTTTGGTAAGATTTGGAAAATGTTAAAATTGAGATTAGTGTTCAATGAAAATTGTGTAATTACAGTAATGTACATAACTAATAATTTGGGTACACTGATCGTTGTACAGATTGTCAAATGAGAAATTATGAGCAATTTTTTGGATAATTTTTTCTAGGGGTAGTCTGGCCAGGTATTTAAAATTAAAATTTTTGAAATATTTAATAAAAGTTTTTATCGATTTATTATTGTATATTTTATTTTGAGTTTTTATTTGTGGTCTACTGTGGACCCTTATGGAAAACATGGTTATTTCTTTTCATCTCGAACGTGGGTAACTTATTGCGGATAGTAGGGAAATTAATTGTGTTGTAACTATACGGTCAGATTAATTAACTTATCTGAACTGGTGATTATCTTCTTACGTGAGAGATTTATCTTTCCCTGATATTTTTAAGTGCTCTGTGCTATATTTAAAAGAAAATTGGTTGAGGCTATCTCTAGAATTTATTGAAATTTATGTGTTTTCAAGAAGGAGAGCCTATATAGTTTTCTTTTAGAGAGAGATAGTATGGTGATGATTTTGTTACGGAAATGCAGTTTCACATTCTTCTTTGATAAATAATCTTTTGATTTTACCAAAACACGAGGGAGGATATTATCCTTTCATTATTGACTTGAAGAGTATGAGCGTTGATTTCATAAACTTTATTTTACTCTGTTGATGATTTATGGAATTTGGTCTAAGTTTTCTTAGTTTTCCAATCACCAGGCGCTTAAAGAGTTCATTTGGTTCCTTTTTTTTTCCGCGGCGCCAAGAGATGCTTAGTAGTAAGCCAGACAGTTTAAATAAAATAATATAAATATTTTTCTCCGTAACTCTGACTACCCGGAATTCTTCTAAATATTATTTAATAACGCTGCTCCGTAAGTGCTATTTTGAATTCGGTAGTATTCCATTTGAAATTCAACTATAACATGCGCAACGGGTGATACAAACGCTTTCATTAGTCTTGCAAAGAAGCTTATGCAGTCATTTTTAATGTGGTAATGTATATGGTTCTAATTACTGCTAAGGTGCAATAAACTGCATATTCTCGCTAATTCGGATGAAAGCCAATAATAATGAAATAGCTGTATAGCTGTTTTATATGTTTGTGAGAACTGAGGAATCTGACCATAATTTTCGCTGTTTTTTTTCGGGGGGGGGAATTTCAGTTTTTATTCCGATCTGGTTTAATGTTGCTACACTTATTACTGATCCTCTTTTACATATTTGTAACTAAAGTAAATGAACAATCTGAGACATGTAAGATACTCTTGAAACCATAATGCCTTAAAAGGGAGAGCAAAATATGCTGTACAAAAACGAGTAAATAAATAAAGAAAACGTAATAGGATTTTTCGTACTGAATGTCACCATAACAGTTTATCTTCTTTCGTTTTTTTAAACGTTCCCACTTCATGTTTCTATGGTGACGCTTCTCACATTTCTTGAATTTAAGGGTTCAGTGGTTTAAATTGCTAATCGTATCTCGTTACTGTATAATAATAGACTAAGAATTTAGAGTGTATATTTTACCTGCAAAATGTTCGAAATTTATATCTATTCGCATGTCCATTTTCATATGCCCATTTTTAACATATTCATTTCCAACATCATCAAATAATGTCTCTGTTTATCAATATTGTTGCGTTTTTCTTTTCTGACACTAGTTTTTACATTATCATCTTCCTTCACGTTCGTACGGGGCTCATAGATTTGGAGTGAATAACGACGACACTTGATGAAGTATCGAAACACACTTTATTACCAATATTGATCAGGACAGCTCCAAAACACTTTTACATTCGTCGAAGATCTACTATACACTCGCTGGAACAATCAGCGACACAGCCTTCACACTGTCAGGCTAAAACGGTGGAGACAGCTTCACTGCAAAGGGCCAGAATACAGCTCCCGATTCTGCTCGGTCGTTCTTGGAACTCCACGTACTCTCGAGACTCTCCACGCTACAACTCGCGATGTACTCGACGACCCACTCTGCACTCGCTGCCCGGCTGTCAACTCGATCGACTCGAGACACTAACTATCTCGCATTCTCGAGGCACCCACACACACTGTCTGCGGACTAACAGGGTTTATATATATTTCGCTTGTGTTCGAGAACATTCTGGGCTAAACCGATAAGAATTCGTTCCAGAAGGTTCTCCAACCGTCCATGGTATATCGCCAATTTTGTCGTCAAATGTGGCAACCCTGCCTTCCTTGCCATTTTATGGCAACCCTAAAACTGCTTTGCGGAGAAACTATCTTACTGCGCCTGTACATTTCGTAACAATATCCATTGCAGCAGGAATTGCCGAACAAAACCTCTATAATCCGCAAATCACTCGACAAAAGAAGCATCTTTCTAAACCTTGACATTGGTAATTCTAATGGGAAAGAAGCCAAAGATTAAAAGATTACGCCAGTGTACAGCAAAAACTATTGACCAGTTCACACTCTCAATATTTTACTCTCGGATCTTGAACTTTAATCTCAGCACGGCGCTCATACTGAGTGAGAATCTCAGTAACAACATTAGAATAAGCTGGTATTTCATGAAGACTTAGGATATTTTGAAATAGTATTGTAGAAATCATCAATAAGCAGGTTATTATGACTAATGTAATTAACTGTCTGAGAACAAAGACGCGTTCGAAGCATGGCTGAACACCTTTTTCACAAAAGGCTGTAGTTTCTGTAAGCAATGCCATTTGCATGCAAGCAGCTTTCCCGGGTAGGTGAAGCATAAAGCAGAGTATGCTTGATTACAGTCAGATCAAATTATCTTTTAATACCTAAGGAAGTCTTATAATCTGTCTTTAAAATAAGATCTTTGCTCAAAAACCTTCTCAATGCAAGTAGGAGATGCAAATTACTGGAATTCCTTTCTTAAAGCTGTTTCCATTTAGAACGTCTGTGAAGACAGATTTTGGCTAATACTGTGTGAATTTTACTTTGAATGGCCATTAGTAACCTATTTACAAATACAACTGAGCAACTTATATTTTCCAGTGTTTTCTGTTTTTCTCAAAGATCTAATTATATATTCTAGTCCAGTAAGTAATTGTGATTATGGTGAGTCAAATGATTATGATGTGGTCATCATCTAATCACAAATATTAATGTCCAGTAACGTCGACTCAACCAATATACAGAAATAATTGAAGTCACCTGATGACGAGCTAAATGATAATGATTTCCCTAACATCGATCGAGTTTACAAACTTGGCGATGAATTTACTAATCTTGAAAACCCTTTCAAAATGAAAAGGAACTTGAAGCAGTTTTAGAAACCTGTTCACATAACTGAAGAGTTTAAAACGCATGCTACGGATTTGGATCCAAACCTGGAAATAAATATTCAGGTTCATTATTAATAATGTAGATGTGAGAAAGGACGAAATTTTTTTTAAAAAAAGAAAACCAAAACAGCACTTTGGCATTATTCCGTCAAAAGAAAAAAGTTTCAATTTCGATTGTATAATAAAAACATTATAATCTTGAGTTCCAGTCTTGAGTTTTTGAATATTGAGTTCTTTATTACATTTAATTATATGCAAGCAGCTGAAAGAGAAAAGGGATATTAACAAATAATTAGACAAAGCGCAATATTTTATAAGATTTCTATTTTTGATTAATCTGTTTCATTTAATATGGCCTTTCACAAGGCTTGATCAATCGTATTAAGGGAAGAATTCCTGTGCATAGTTTTTCAGCTTTGAAGGAAGCTGGAAGAAAAAGGATTCAGTTTCTTTTTTCTTCTACACAGATCAGCAAATTGCCGTCGAATATCATACTTTGCATCGAGTTTGAATTTACCTAATAAAATAACTAAATATACATCTTACTTAAATCCACTTTGAAGTCTGAAATCAATTAGCGTAAGCCGAGCTCATAGGCTTCATTATTCATTCTCTAGAATTACCCACGTTATTTATCACGAATTTGAGCTTCATACAATGAACATGTCGATTTAAATTAATGTATTTAATGGTATTCCAATACTCTTTCTCACGAACCAGAGCCTTAATGGGACATGCATCAAAAGCTGTTTTCTTATTATTAATGTTTTTGTTTGGTTAACACCTTTCCTGTTAGTTTTTAAAGATAAATTGATATTGTAGTAACGGTTAACGAACAGCATCGTTAATAACAAGCACAAACCTGACTTTATAAGCACAAATTTGACATATATCAAAATTTAATAGTCTTTTATGATAATCTCGTCTTGTCCTTCTTACAAAACGTTTCACCTTTCATTGTCGACTATGACATGTCTCGAATAAAAAACAATGAAGAGTTTTTAAGTCTTAAATCTTAATCTTTTTCTTCTAGACAGTTATTGCATAAAAGTGGAAAAGATCCCATGTTCTAATAGATTCTTTGAATTCAGGGCTGAAAAATTCCCGTTACAATAAACCTTCCTTCTTTCCACAACATTTTGATGTCATTTCTTTTCATTTTGATGTTTTCCAAACTGAAATTTAAAATAATTTTAGTTTATTAACAAAGGAATTTAACTAGGTAAATATTTTGCAAGCCAGTCATTTTTAAACTTTTTAAGTCGACTGTGATTATTATTATATAAATGCCCAAATTAAATGACACAATTCAAATTATAAACAAAACTTTTGCAATCATGATTCGTAAAATAATAACCACAAATATATATTTGCGAGGGCCGAGGCAGGTGCACTCGCTATTCAATAATTTTAAACGCGTTTCACATATTTAATTACATCTGATGATAAAAAAGGAGACTGTAGATGATATGTTAAGCAGCAAGTGTAAAGATAAAAACGATTATGTTATGATGATAGATGATGAAATGACAAAAATGTTTTATTTCTTAGTAACAGGATATAATACTTCTTTATTGTCACTTTTAAAAAACTTTGATTTTAATACTATTCCTAAATAAATGTCAGATTAGATAGGTAACTTTAGAGGGTATTGCAAACTAAAGCTTTTCTTCGATCTGTTATGCGGGTATGTCATTACAAAGTAAAAATAGAACATAAAATGTAGTTAATTTCGAATTTTTATCTGAAATGTTTTAATGGCGTCTTTCAACAGAATCTGCAGAAAACCATCCCTAATCACTAACACAAGTAAAATTCGCTTTGAGTGATTAAATTTCCTGTCAATGAAGATTGCTTGAAAATAACTGAAAAACGGTCTTCTCATCAAAGCAGAAATAGCTATTTGCTGTAGATGAAAGCCTTTCATTACTATATTTATTTATTTCAAAATTTATATTACTTCATCTCCTTTCAACACTTGTGTTATTTCGATATTTTGTCAGAATCTTACCGGATCGCAGTCACGTATTTTGAAGTAACACTTAATTGCAGTCCTGGCATCATATTCCAATGATACCATATTTAAAATAACACGTTAGGAAATGACAAAAATGCTATATGTCACTTCAAATATCTTTTTAACTAAGACATTTTTAATTGTAAAAATGTATTTATCTTTTACAGAGTCCCTTACCATCTGGCGATGAAGGTGAAACAGAAGGAGCAACAGCTGTTGCCGAAACTCTCATCAAACCAGATGGATCCGGATCAACGGAAATGCCAGCCGCCATAACCGCTGAATCTTAAGGATGTATCACCCACATTAATTTCTAACTTAATTAAACTAATCGGTACAGATAATTAATTCAAAATGTTGTTCTTATCTTGGTATAAAATGTCTTAGGTCTTTAAACAAAAACAAAAGTCGTGTTTCATTGGACTGTGGCTGCGCTTGTGTTCTCTTTCTGCTACCAGTTCTAAACATGCAGATTTTAATAGCTTCACGAGAATCAATGTTTCTGGTTTTTCTGGAATTTGTTTGGCTTTTATTAAACTTACCGACTACACAAATCCTATTCTAGTTCATTTTTTCAAAGAGCATATCGTTCATTATGAAGTATATTTAACTATACGGATTAAATTTTTTAGAAATTCTTTAATAGATGTTATTTAAATTTTCAAGAAGTTTAAAATTATTTAAATTTTGTTAACTATGTATTTACTCAAATAAATGTCTTGTGCTGAGAACTTGTGATAAATATAATGGCAAAACATTCTACAAAACAGAATATGGAAAATGACGTAATGAAAACAGTTCCACAAGTTTTCTTTAAAGTAACTCACTGATCTCTGGAAAGCGCTTTTAAGTACTGAAAACTGATTTTTTGTGGTATTTAAACAGCGTTTTAAATTAAAACATAAACGATAAATTCTACATGAATTAAAAGAATAACCTATAAAATTTGAAACAATTGTGCTACTTGAATGGCTTCTCAGAACTATATAGGCGCAGATTTGGGTATAATAGCATGCTACAAGTTTATATTCCTAAACGATAGCTATATTTCAATACAAATATGCTACCATCATAATTATAACCATTCAATTGTTTAAAGAATTTCTCAAATTTTAACTCATTTTTATATAATTACTTTAAATCCGTATCCTCTCATTTTGATTAATTGACAGCAAGAATAAATACAAAACAACTACCTACTTTCATTACTTGGCAAAGTATTATTATTATAAATTACCTAGTTGCTCTGACGCTTCTGATTACATACTTTATGACCATTCCATATTTTAACAAGCAGAGAAAATATTTAGGCTGGAACCATTAAAACTGTTCTAACAGCAGATTAATATTCTTAAAACGTTCTTTGTCCTTTGTGTTTTTAATTCGCCAAAAAAATATTCCATAGACATCAGAAACTGTGATTATTGAGCTGCATAATATATATTTAGACGTTGAGGCATCTGTGGTTCAATTTTAAATTTTTATTGTCAACTCTTTTTGAATTCATTCCCTTCCTCGCTTACTTATTATCGTTATATCCGCACGTAATAGCATTAAACAATGAATATGGACTGGTTTTTTACACACAAATGCTCTGCGAGATGCCATATAATTTGACATTTACTGCTGTTTGTGGTGTGGTCGTGAGCGAGGTCTCATTAATGGAATATTTTTCTTTTACTTAATTTATATTTTTATTTTTGTTTGTGAGTTCTCTCTTTAATATTTTTAATATGTTTTAATGTCTTAGTTATGTTGTAATAGGTAATTCTGATACGTTACTTTATTTTCACATAACTAAAATTATAATGAAAATCTGAACTCATTATAATAGATAGTGGATCTCAAATTAAAACTAAATGTTTGAAAATGATGAAATATAACTGTTGTTTATAAATAATAAACTATTTAAATTTTCTTAATATTTGAATTCGTTTGTATTTTGAAAGGAATAACTTCGGTGTGTATGTCTGATGCAATTATAAATATGTACAATTATTATAATAATTAATTATAATTGATTATTATTATAATTGGTAATAATAATTGATAATTAATTTTTCCCCAAAAATTTTTCTTTACTTGTTCTTAGTTTTGTTTATGTGCTTCAGAAAATTTCGCCTAAGCGTACAACTTAAATGCACTGTTTTCTAGGGAAGCATCTGCGCACTTAACATTCACGTTTTACGTCTGCAAGAGCAATTAAGAGCTTAAATGTAATTGTATTATTTTCTTAAATAATTGCCTAAATTCTTAGAGTGTCTTCTCTTAGTATCACAATATTAATTAATGGAATAATTTACTTACAGTAATTCACATTTCTTTTAAACATTTTTGGTACATTAATTCCTAACTGATATTTCTCACTCGAAATTTTCAAAGAATGTGATTTTATTAATCAAAATGTTATTTAAAATTCGCTCTTTGTTATTTTCATTATGTGAATATTAAATAATCGGGCTATAAGATATATAATGTCATCTGTATAATTGTACATTGTAAAATTAGAATCTTTGTAGTGTTGCAAATGTTATTGAAGTTCCTATTTCTATTCGAAGAACTATATCTTGAAAATTATTGTAGAATCTTCATGCTAAAACAACTACTGCATGAATTTTATTTTAGAAAAATTTAAAATGTGTGATACATACTTTACCACCGAAAATCAAAACTTTCATTAAAAATTATTACCTATCTTCAAAGTATTAAGTGTTTTACTTCATCATTGCGTACACTTTCACAACATTCATTTATGTCGATACTCTCTCTTATCACACACGCGTCCACCAAATTTTGTAAATATTCGCTTCAATTAATGCAAATTGAATTCAAAATATTCATATTTGTACCCGAAATTTTCAACAGCTTCGGTAGATTAAAACGAGCCTATTCTAGCTCCGAGGGGCAAATGTGCCTTTTTAAATTCCTTACCGATCACAGATCATGAGGTGCTTTCGAAAATTACTTATCTCTACTATTAATGCCCCAGTTATGTAAATATGCTCCTAAAGTTACTTCTGTATTTATATGAATTTCAATTTGAATGGAGATTTTCCAAAAAAATTTTTTGTTTGAGTTAAATGACTTAGTGACATAGTTTGCTAAGTAATATTGAAGAATCGTATGTGTAAAGTCAAGCTAAGTCTTCTTCCTAGTTGAGCTTCCCATTTTCTTTTCTCTCGTATCTCCCGTCATATAAAATGAAAAAATCCTTCTAGAAAATTACACACTGTCTTATGTAAATAGCTTTATATATTTCCTGTAAAAATTATCTCTTTTTTATACTTTAAATGTTTTCTCTTTCTTTTTTTCATTTAATGAAATAATATTTCACATATATTTTGTCTCTCTTCACATCTAATTTAAGATTTATGATGTGATGCTGGGTAATAAAAGATTTTTAATGCTTTAAGTATGCAAAAAATTAAACTTTATTTAATAAGATTCTGACACATTTTTGTTGCATGATGAAATAAATATTCATCATTAGATTTGCTAATAATACGTAAAGTAAGTAGCAGATAAACTTAAAAGCAATTTAGAATAAACGAGTTCTGAATTACTTGCGTAACTTTTTCTATTTTTAAATCAATATAATGACTTTTTCTTTTCAAAATATAAATGCTCGGATAATTTTTAATTGAATTATACTTAGCATTCAGTGATAAAAAATTGGAAAGTGTTTTTATGTTCATTGTTTTTAATTTTAAAATTTTGCTTGCCCTATATGCCTACCTTCAATAGCAGTTGTTAAACATTTTTATAAGTTACAAACGAACTTCTAAAAAAATTTATACGCACATGTATGAGAATGGCGCATGTTTAAATTGATATGATTTTCTAATACAGTAAACTTTTAAGGAATTTTACTGTGATATAAATAAAGGTTACATTATTAACATAAGTTCTTTTAACTTTTTTAATTTTTTAAATATGGACATACAGTTAAATCCATTATTTTTACCTGCTCTTGCAAATTTGAAACATTTGCTACTTTTTATACTTTAATTTTGGGACTTTATTCAAAACCTCCCAATATAATTCTGGTATTTTACATCTTTAAAATGGTAATTTTTAAATAAAATAATTTAATACTAAAAGAACGTAAAATTATGTTACAGCTGTTGAAGAAATATTTTCTTGCAATTACGTGAGAATAATTTACAGAAAATCTGATGTAGAAGTATCCTTCTGGGTGGCAATAACATTTAGTAAAAGAATACTGCATTGATATTTTAATTAAATTTTAATCTTCAGTGTTTTCAATCTTCTTCATTTTCTCCTATTCTTTTAAATACGATATTATGCCTTTCAAACCAAGAATGAAACAAAACAAATTTTACTTCTACGTAAAATATTTGTTTTCTTTCTACGCATATGTATTAAGTAACGCTTTTACAATGGATATTCATAGGAACCAAGAACTTCTAATAATGTTTAAATTTATTATAAGTATTTTTTTTTATCTTTGAAGAGCCTTTTGAGACACCTCTTCGCCATGAAGTGCTTTCAAATTTAAAATAGGTTTATTCAATTAGAGGAAGTTTAAACGTATGTTTTTCAATGTTAAAAAATGCTTAAGAATGTTAAACAAGAATTCTCGCAATGTAAAAAATGGATAAATGCTGAAACTAGACTACGCGACATAATATTTCCAGTGTGTTTCGCCTAAATAAGTTTTACAATTTTTGGAGCATTGAGGACATGAATTAGGCTACTGTATGTGTATTAATCTAGTCGCTTTGTTAAATTTTGACAGAACTAGTCATAGATATGACGAAGTTGTGCTTGACGATTTAAGAAAAAGAGAATACTTCGTCACATAGTTATTGATGGCCTGTGATATATAAATATTACATATATATTATACATATATATATTTATTAAGTTTCCTTTGAGTTACACTGAATTTCTGCTGCTTCCTTTCATAACTGTGTTCCATGGATTGCATAGTTACTTCTAGCTTTTGCAGCCCTACATAGTCCATTTCTCTCCGTTCACTGTGACAGCAGAAAATTAGCTCACTATTTATTCTATTTTATCTTTATCATCTTTTTCCTTGCGTTAAAACTTTCTAAATACAATTTAGTACAGCTGTACCAATTTTAATCATTTTTCTGCAAGTCAACATTCTTACGAACTGTCAGTGTTGGGCATAATCGAGCAATTTTCGCAGATGGCTAAATTAACTTTATTATGCCCTTTTTTCGATACCGTATTAAATAAGCATATTTACTCTTAAGTTTCTACCTATTTGAATTTCTAAACTGTAGTGAATATTTAATTATTTCCATTGCAAATTATGTAGGTCTATTTAAGTGTGTTATAAACTTATTAATGGTGGAAATAATCGAAGAGTTTAAAGAAAATTCCTGAATATTTTCAGTAAATGTTGCTATTTTTCTCATTTTTCAGACATGAAATTCAATTGTAATTTTTCTCTATTGTCAGTATTAATCGATATTCTGGTGGAATTATGGAATTATTGTCATGTGTTTTCATGTGTTTGCATTTTTATTCAGCTGTATTATCGCTCAGCGCCTCTAAGCTGAGAAGTTGCATTATTTCTTAAATTCTTTATATCTATTTCATACTTACTTTATTACAATCAAAAACAAAACTTTATTCTACAGAAAAAGAGCCGTATGTCTTGTATCATCTTTAAAATTAATATTTCATCAAAATATTTCTATTGCCTATAAACTCATACTGTTAGTATAATATGAAAATTATTCTCAAGTTGTATTACTTTGTTAGCTTAACATTTGGGTTAAATGCTCACCATATTAAAATTTTTCAGGTATTCTAAAAGTCTGTATTGATAAAGTATTTAAAATTCATAATAAAGCTTTCGAAAAACCTTTTATTTATAAAATATACAGCAGATGTGATCTTAATATAATAAGAGTAGTTACAATAAAAAAATTTAATTTTCTAATAGAGCAAATTTCATAATCGTTGGTGTAAGGAGATTATATGTCATTGCAATGAAATCATAGACACTGATCGCGACACTGAAATACTTCTAATTAAAAATAATTCTAATTAAAATTTTATTTCCTGCCTCTGTGTTTAGGTATTTGAAATCAAGCTTACCTGTTTCTTAAAATATATTAAAATATTTATCACGCTTAAAATATATTAAAATATTTATCACGCCGGGCCAATTAAGAATATCAAAAATTTAGGAACACATGTATCATGCTAAAAAAGCACCAAGTAGCATGGATATATAAAATATCACTTAATATATACATTTTGCCTGTGCATAGCTTGCTTTTTCAACAGTGCTATTCTTGATGTTTCACTTCTCATTTTTCACGCTTGCATATTTCATTCTCTCTTCGGTCAAAATTAATCACTTTATACGGTAATGCCTGTGCAAACTTCCATCATCGTGAGAATCCATCGTGAGTACTAATCCATCATTGTGAGAATAAGGCTGTGTGTAATCGTTGCATTCTTGAATGGTTTTCAACTACACTTTCAGGTATTCATCAGAGAATAATTCTGAATGATTATGGATATTTTTGGCTATTTTGTTCGATTATGCTTATCACTTCGGCTTGATACAGAGCTCGAGATAATTCGTAGCTGTTAATATCCTCAATTATTGGTTTTGTATCTGGCGTCTTGATGTTGGCTTTGCTTTGAGTACATAAATATGTGGTTCCAAACTTTATTTATTGTATAAATATTAGAAATGTGTAAGTGGGGTTGTCAGAAGGTTATTGCGAGACCATCATTTTTACTAGTTAGTGGTGATAAATAAAAATGATAACTATGCCTTTTGAATACTATGTTTTATTTTAACACCTTAACCGTCACATTTCTTATCAGTTATGCCTTATAATTTATCTATCTCTACATGTAATAAAATTAAATTACTAAAATTACATATTTTTATATAAATCCATTAATCAGATAGAAAACTTTTGCTTAACTAAAACTTTCAGCTTCGTAGGAAAATTATATACGTATAACTCATTAATTGTATTATCAAGATTATTTATTGCATAGAACAATTAGGATTTTTTCAAACGTTGTTTATTTATTTTTTGAGTTTCAGAAATGAATACATATCAGAAACATATCTGCTGCTATTTTAAGCTACGTAGCAATGAAATATATTTTAAATTAGCATTTAAAAAAGTACTTAAGTTACATTTGATTATAAAAGAAACAAAAACTTACATTGAACATCGTAGGAAATAATTTTTGGTACCTAAACTTCTTTTCTATTTATGTGCTCGATTTGTAACTTCATCATGTTTATGGATTTCTTTAACAAGATATTTTACTAAAATAAATGTATCTTGCGTATGTATACATTGTACTTTTGTGCATATTCATAAACCTATTGTTGATTTTTGAACACTCAGTTATTGAAATTCATATATTACTTACACACGTTCTTAATTTATCTTTGATATGCTAACTTATGTAATTTCTATGAGCAAGGTATTCTCAAATTTACATATCATTTAAACCAGAAAATTTTTCCTTTAACTCTTATTTACGTTTTATGTTGCTGTCATTTGTACTTTACTTCATTGGTCTGTTTGCAATCATATTATTCTAATTCTTTATATGATTTTATAGATGAAGTGTCTAATAAAATTTGTATCAGCACGCTACATTCTGTCTATAAACAGATTCCTCATTAAATTTAATTATTAACGAAATAAAAAATATGTGTATTAACTTTTTATTGATTTAAAGAAATATTTCTTTATTTGTATAAGTTTCCAGTAGTCAAGTCATAAAAATTTTCTTATTTTCTGAGATAATTACCTCTATAATATCTCTTCTGTTTACATTTTACTACATAATAGCCTTTAATTATAATTTTTGTTGCGCTGGCTGCTGGTAAGCTGGAATAAAGCGAAAGTTTTGTAGAAATAAATAATAAAAATTTAGAAAAATGATGTATTTTAGTTCTGATGCCTTACTTTTTATGTGTGTGTGTACTTTATTTGTCAACCATTTTAAATTACCACAAATTCCGTTTTGTGAAATTATACAGTTCTAAAAATCATGTACACTTTTAAAAGCATTAGATTTATGATATAAATGGGGTGTAGCTTTTAATTTTCAAATAGAGACTCTGAAGTTTTCGCAACATACAGTTTTAATTATATTTGATGCTTGCACATATATCAGTTATCCATATTAGAGCTTCGCAAGTAAGAATATATTATTTTTCGGTTTTAAAACTATGATTCCTTTTCCATAAACAGCAGTTTCACTAACATTCGATATCAACTTCTCAATTTAACATCATTTTACACAAATCTATCAACAGTTATAAGTGTAGTATTATTATGTAGAAAGGAAATAAAAATTACAGCTTGATTTCTGAAAGGTATTTGGTTTCTTTAAAGGAAAACTCTTATACGAGTTCTAAATATCACTTTATCCGGTATTTGCTGTGATAACATCCTGTTTATGATTATGCAGATTGTAAAGACATAGCATTACATGATGTCATAGTAATTAACTTAAGTAATTAGACTACTAATTCACATTTTAGAAGATTTTGATAAAATTTTTGAAATAATGAAAACTTTCGTTATAAATATGATAATAACTAACAAAAAGAATGAGAAAAGGAGCAGTTCTATTACTAATCAACAGAAAAAGATTTTTCTTGCATTCTAGGGGAAAATAAACTATTTTCTGTATCCTGGATGCTGATTCAAAATTTCTATCAATTTGGTCATCGGCTTTAGTTTTAGAAATACAGCATAATAGTTGTCTTAGATGCTAATATATGCATATAATTCCAAATGTAATTAACTGTCCTTTTCCGTAGCAGCAAGAAATAAAATTAATTCCAATTGGTCATTCTATTAATACGAAAGAAATGTATCAGTCGATTCAGTGTAATTCTTAAAATAAAAATAAAAATAAATATCGTAATATAAATAATAAAGTAAGTGGATGACTTACGTAGACTTAAATGAAGAGGGTTTTACCTGGTTTACAAAATAGGTATACAAAGTAGCCAAGCTTATTATGTTTTTGAGAAAACATAGTAAAAATGTGATCAATTAATTTCAAAAAATTGATTTTAAAGCGAAATTGTACTACTAGGAGAACAAAATATAAGTTAATAATCTTTAGTGGACAGAAACTAAATAAAGTCACTTTCATTACATTTGAAACAGGGGCTAATGAAATAATCAGCGAAATCTTAGATTAGTGATAGTAAGTGCTCTAATGTTTTATTGCATGAGTTGGCGAATAGCATAAAAAAGTAATCAACAAGTCCTCGGAATAAGGAAACTTAGAAGAATTTCACATTTTCATAAATATGATGACAATGCTTTTATCTCATGCAGGGTTCTTGTTCTTTTAAATGTCGTAAACTTTCTTTGCAAATGTAAGATAGAAAACTATTCCTAATTAGCACAGAACGTACTCTTCATTTCTCTTAATTGTAATACAAGTATTAAGTTTCATTACCTACACAATTATTCAGATGAGTTTAAAAAATACTCTTAAGTTATTTAAATGAAGAACAAGTAAAAGGTCTTCAGTACATAAAATTTATAAAAATGTAAATATTAAAGACGCTGCGATGTCTTCTTCATTACTGATTACTACTGGAACCTTAAATTTCACGCTAGGTGTAATTTCACGCTAGGTGTCACGCTAAAAAGAAGTATTTTATGAGCTAAATAATTGCTTTATCTTTCATGCGATTGAATCTGAAGTAATATTAAATTCATAGCACTTTAAATATATTCAAAATTATTATATAATATTATGTTAAAATACAATAAATTGTCTATTTCCAAACTATGCTTTTATTAAGATTGAAGATGGAATCAGAATTTCTCAAGAATTTTTTTCCTGTACCATCTACACAATATTACACCAGTTTTAGTTTCTGCTTTTAGAATAAAAATGCTTTCAGCTACAAAACCTAACGCATTCTTATCATACAGGTGTCTTTTACTGAAATACTTCTTAAAATCATTTCTGTTCCATTAATCTTTTATCAAACTTCTTGTTAGAAGTATTAATAAAGTTTTCCATCCGTTTTCTGTTCGAAAAGGTATTGCTATAATCTTTCTGATTTATATACAGTTTACGATGTTATGGGGTATAAAATTTATTTTTCACCACACATTATGAACGTTTTCTCATTTTTAATGAAATAGAAATTACGTCCAACAGATACTACCAGCGCAAAGAGAAATGCGACCGATTTCTTTCTCTTTATGTACATATATTACACTGTCCAACAGATATTCTAGAATGTGCTCTAAGGGACAAAAAGGTTGCGTACCCCTGCCTTAATAGATTAAATGGTAGTAATCCTCGATTCATTTTTCTTTATTACTGTATCTTTATCCTTTACTGTTGGCATTATACTTTGATTTTTAAAGTTAGAAAATGCCACTAATTATCTTCAGTCACTATTTTCATAATATGTATTTGGTTACTTATCTGCTTATACCGTTTTTCAACAATTTTAAGCTTTACTTAGTAATAGTTTTTTTAAATGCAACTCACCTTTAAAAAAATCTGATGAGTATACCACATGACTTCCTTATACGGCCTGTTAAATTACATTAACTTTTTGCTGCACTTCATTTAAACTTATTTCCTCGAATTTCATTATAGATAGATTTCTCATTCATTTAATTCAGTTCTCACTCCGCTGCAAGACAAAAATGCGCAAAAACTTAAAACAGCTTCATTAAAAATTGTAAAGCACACAAAAAAAAATATCTTCTCGTAAAACTCGGGAGCTCGGTTACCAGCCCTTGCGAACAAGCTGTTACTGCCTCTTTGTCCTCCTGATTTGATGCATGATTTTTCCACTTAAAAATTCCAACTTTGAAGGTTTCTGAAATAATTTCGTAAATGGGAGATTGCGGAACTTCATAAAAAAACTTTATGAATTACATCATTTGTAAAATTCCTCAATTTGATCATTCAGCCATTTGACACTGTTCACTCTCGGCTGCAAAAATCAAGCTCCGTGACATTTTAATTAGTTAAACAATTTATATCGCCCATCAATGCCCCAGTGATATTGTCAACGATTGGTGAAACGAGCCGATTTCATTATCCCTTCGGTCGGCCTGAATTGGTTTTGGTGGTTTTGCCTTATGATTACAAGATGATAACGTGATTACGAGCGGTTTCGCGTGTATCATGATTAACAGTTTCCCTTCGAAACCTCCTCCAATAAAGCAATTCTTCCTTTAGGCTTATAGCCCCCGCATTACTTGCCATAATCAAGCAAACCAAACCAAACCGATTTTCCCCATTCTCAACATTTTTCTTGTTCACCACGTTTCTGTAATCTTTAATAATCGACTACAGAATTTCAATTGAGCAGATCCATTTTACTGTTTACACAATTTTGTAATGCATTGTTCTTAAAGCTATCTAAAACTGTCTTAATGCTTTCTTTAGTTTGTAGAGTTGGGCGCCTCCAACCTGCACGCAACCAAGAGGTGACTGTTGAAACTGGAAAATAGACAGAGTCTTGCTAAGGGTTTAAGTCCCTTTTTATTCAACTTAAGAAATTACAATTGCGTGCTCTTGACGCTCACAAACTACGCCAACCCGGCGGTAAAATAAAAATAAGAACCTGAAAAGAAAATAATAACAATACTCTAACTACGAGGCTCTCTAAAAGTAACTAACCTCACCGCGTTTTACAATACCGCTGCTAATTCAGCAAACTTTGAATATCACGTTGAACGATTAACAATACTCCGAGGCAAGCACACAGGCCGAAACGCGGGGTTCTTCAATTTCTGGCTAACTACCTCCGCGCTCGTGAAGTACGAACAGCACATCTCGAAATCGTTTCTTTTCTATTTAACTCAGAATACTTCCGCTGATAATTTGAATCCTTGCGCGTTCTACTAAAATTTACATACTCTGGCATTGGCAGTTCCAGGGGACAGTAAGGCTTGACAGGAAAGATAGTTTAAACTTAAAATAAATGTTAGTTAAAATAAATATAAACTCTACATTTGCCGCTGCCAGAATTTGGAAAACTTGGAAGCAGGTCCTACAAACGACCTGTTGTAAAGTTTGTACAATTCTGAACTAACTCTCAAGAGCCTCGTTTACACAAAAAAAATCTTATGTAACAAAATGTATACTAAATTTCTGTCGATACTTATATAAGTCTCTCTTCTTACAGCAACTTTTCCTGGACTTCATCAATCAGTCTTGTTCTTTTCGTTCCAGCATCTGGAAGGAATAAGTATCAGTATCTTCCTAAATACATTATAATTTACACTTTCTTGACACTGAATAAATTTTTGTTTTTAAACGATTCGTTTTTCTTAGTTACTGCTTAATTCACATTCATTCAATTATTCAAACATTAATTTAACTTTACCCTGGCTCTCCACCATGTGTGGTGTCATACGGGAATATTCGTGTTTTAGTCTTACAACATTATTACAACATTATTCGTGTTTAGTCCCTAACCACCATGATTTGTTAGAATTCAACGACCAAATAGACACACCTTACTCGACATTCTACAACTCGATGAGCTACTTTAACATTCTTAAAAATTCAAGTGTAGGTGGAGAACCCTACAAAACACATTCAATCTAACTTCCCCCTCATTCATCTTTAGACATGCAGGCTTTCGCTCTAAAGCATGATTTTATCTACAGTTTAATACTTAAATTCGAATTCATTGCTTTTAAGCATTTACTTTTAGCATCTAAAATTTTATGCTTCTAGAGTAAATTCTACTTTTACATAACTTTCAAGTATTTACGTATATTTACAAAATTTTAATACATATGATTTTTACAATTTACCATAAAATGAATAAGAGAAAATAAATTTTTACTTTACTCATTCTTCGCCAAGCTGGCGGCACAGAAACTAAAATTCTTATTAATACAAGAATACGAAGTTATTTTTATCTTCGGCCAAATTTTGGCTTTAACATAACAGAATTAGTCTTTCGACCAACAGAAAATGCTTGTTTTTAGCTTTTACACTTAAAGAAAATAATACTTTTGCCTTAGCTAAATAAAGTAAAACAAAACTAAGTCTCAACCGAGACATATTGACTTTCGTCAAAACATAGAACTTCGTACTTATGCATAACATTTCGGAACAAAAGAGAAAAAAAATTTATAGAAGGTTTTAACTTATCTTTGAGTTTTCGATGCTTGAAACTCCGTCATCCGTTTTTGGCAGAATTGGTCCCAAGTTAGAGGTTTCATGGATGTTAATCTTCTCCTTACTGCCCTCCGAGTGTCGTCCACCTGACTTTTTCTTTTGCGTCCTCTACATGCTGGCCTCTTGACGGAGTAATCGTCTGGTTGTTGGCCTTTCCGTTTCTCCCTGGGACGGCTGGTCTTGACGTCCTCCGGTCTGGAGTCCTTCTTGAATTTCTTCTGTTCCTCGTATTTTTGTGCCTCCTGTTGGCGTTTCAGTTTCCGGAACGGCGGCCTTGCTGGCACCTGACTCTGTGGCCGTGTGCGCGTTCTCCTTGATGTGTAATTTCTCCTGCCATCCTTTGTAGGTGGTGTTTTTCTCTTTACCACGGTTTCTTTACCCGGTTCATCTGTATTTTTGTTTTTCTTAAACACTGGAGTTTGAAAATTATTTTTTCTTTTTGATACCGACGTCCGGGTTGTAGAAGTGCTAGGTCTCTCTTCAGTTCTCTGTTTCTTGGGTGGTGGAATAGTTGTTGTAGTCTCTGGATCTTCTACTTCGTTTAGACTTGAGTCCTGCAAGAAACTTTTAAGGATTTCAAAATCATTTGGATTATAGTATTTTTTCACCTGGTCGGGACTTGCTTTACAGATTTCCCCTCTCTCGTTCTTAAGATATAAGACTACTCCTTTGATTTCCTGAATTACATAGGGGCCTTCAAACTTTGGAGCTAGCTTTGCCATAAAATTGTCTGGGGCACTTGATAAAGAAAATTTCCGCTTCACTACTTTATCCCCAACTTTGAAATCTGCTTCACGGCGTTTTCTATCGTAATATAGTTTCTGCCTATTTCTTGCCGTATCCGAGGTTTTAAGCGCCTGATCAATCAGCTTTTGCACATCTTTTTGTTTAAACTCCTGCTCTCTTTGTTGCACAAAGAATAATTTATCTAAAGGCGTAATTAACTTTCTGCCTAAAAATAATTCTGCTGGGGTTTTTCCCGTAGTGTCGTGATTTGCCGTTCTTAAAGCATAAGCTAATTCATTTATGTAGCCATCCCAGCGCTTGTGATGTGTGCTAACGTAACTGCGATATATTTTTACGATGTTTTTATTCACTCTTTCTGCTATGTTTGCCTGTGGTCTATACGGAACCATTTTGATATGGCGTATGCCAAGTCCAGTGCATGTTTTCAAATATTTGACTAATGAATTGTTTTCCGTTATCGCTAATGACTTTTATCGGTGCACCGTATTTTAAAATGTATCTGTGTAAGAATGCATCTGCGACTGTTTTGGCTGACGCGCGTTTAAGTGGAACAATTTCAGTCCATTTTGAAAAATGATCTACTATTACTAAAAGAAAACGATTTTTATTTAACTCGCTCTGGGGGAAGGGACCAAGAAGATCTATGCCTAAAATTTCATTCGGAAATGTAGCGCGAATGCTATTTAAGTACCCGGCCGGGCTGTAATTAATATCATTTATTAATTGACATTGATTGCAGGACCTGACATACGCAGTTACTATTTTGTATAATTGTGGGAAATATACCGCCTCGCGTACCCTTTTTAAAGTCTTTCTGACCCCTAAATGACCCGCTGTTTTCGCGTCATGTAATTCCTTCTAAATGCTTAATCGAAGGGAGGCTGGGATGACTGGTTTGTACTCGAGATTTTCGTTTGTTGTTTTCGTATAAAATAATAAATTATCTATTATTTCATAGTTTTCTGCTCTATTTCTTATCGCATCGATATCTGAGTGCTCAAAGCTTTCGGGGTCTTTCAAATATGCATAGATATTTCCAAAGTCAGGATCAGCTTTCAGTTCAGTGATAATCGTATCTCTAGAATCTAAAATTTTTGAAGTCAACACAGCGCATTTAAGTTCATTTCCTTCACCGTCAAGTTTTATACGAGAAAGTGCGTCAGCTACATTGTTTTCCTTACCCGGTTTATATTTTATTCTGAGATTATATTCTTGGAGTTTTAAAGCCCATCTTATTAACCTGGGCGTTAGGTTTTTCCCCGAGTAAAGTCTACCAACAGCCGCATGATCCGAAAAGACTGTTACTGGCGCTTTGCCGAAATAAACTCGAAATTTGTGTACAGCCATTAATACGGCTAATGTTTCTCTCTCTGTAGTTGTATAATTCCTTTGTGTCTGATTCAACGTTTTACTAAAAAATGCCAGAGGATGGCTATTTTGCATAAGAACCGCACCCACCGCATAGTCCGAAGCATCTGCTGCAATTTCCAGGTTTTCGTCCCCCTCCAGGAATTTTAAAACAGGGGCATTGATGAGCGCTTCTTTTAATCTTTCAAATGCTGTATTTGCTTCCGCTGTCCACGTAAATTTACTTCTCTTTCTTTTAATTACTAAGAGTGGTTCAACAATATTAGCGAAATCTTTTATGAAAGACCGATAGTAAGAACATAACCCAAGGAAAGAAGAAAGTTTCTTGGCGGTGTTGGGCGGTGGGAAATTCTTGATTGCTTTTATTTTTGAATCTTGCGTTTCTATACCCTTTTGCGAAATTTTATAACCGAGATATTTAAGTTCTTTAGTTGCGAACTTGCATTTTGAGGCGTTAATTGTTAGACCGGCCTCTTTTAATAATTTAAAAACTTCTTCTAGATCTTTAATGTGTTGTTCCCACGTACTACTCGTTATAATTATATCATCTAGATAGATTAAAGTTGATTTTCCTAGGACAGGCTTTAGAACAATAGCTTTAGAACAAATAGCTCTCTGGAATGTTTATGGGGCCTCACACAACCCAAAGGGCATGCGTAAAAATGCATAAGTGCCCGATTTTGTTATAAACGCGGTTTTATGTATGTCTTCGGGTCTCATAGCTATTTGATAGTAGCCAGACGTTAAGTCCAAAGTAGACATGTATCTTGTAGATTTGATCTTTCTAATAATTTCCTCTATAACCGGCAAAGGGTAAACTGGGAATTTAGTAATACTATTTAGTTTTCTGTAATCGATAGCAAACCTCCAAGCCCTTTTATCCGAAGGAGTAAACTCGTTCTTTTTCCTACATAGTACGACTGGACTCGCGTACTCACTATTTATGGGCGTTATTATTTTATTCTTTAACATCTCCTGAATATGTTCTTCGATGATTACGTCTTTTTGTTTATCATAACGATATGGTTTAGTCCTACAAGGTTTTTCGGCAATTAATTGTATCTGATGCGTAACTATTTGACAACTACCAGACTTTTCTGAAAACAAGTTAGAAAAATTACTCACCACTTGCTGGATGGCTTGACTTTCATGGTCATTCAGATGGCTAAGGTCAACTTGCGGTTGCTCCACAGGTTCCACCACCCTCTGGTCCATCTCCAGCACCACGGAACTGTCTTGAAAATTCAATTTGGCCCTCGCGGCCCTTAAAAACTCCATACCTAAAATAAGAGGATTTTGCAGATTCTTCACTACAAAAATTAATACTTTGAGGCTTTCCTCTTTTACCTGTATGTTTAATGATAATTTCTCGATGCAGTGACAGGTTTTTCCTTGCGCCGCTATAATTTCCGTATTTTTGGTTTTACGAGTAAATAATCGTAACCTATAAAAATTCTTTTTGAAGAATGTTTCACTCATAAAATTTCCTTCTGCTCCTGTATCGATGAGGGCTTCTACTGGTACATCGCCAACCAGGACTTGTATAATTGGTAGATGTGAGTTTTTTACGATGACCGTATTTAAATGTCTTTTTGAGGGTTTTTTTAAAACTTCCGGGGTCTGGACCCTCGCTTTCACAGGCTCTTTCCTTTCAACTTCTGCCTTCTGGGTACGCGGATGTTCATTTTCGAATTTCCTTTTTGGGCCTTGACGTTCGAGGTTCGATGAGTTAGCTTGATAGCTCTTTCCCCCATAAAAGCGGTTTCCATTTCTGGTTTGCTCATTTGAAGATTGCCTTCGGGTACTTTGAGAATACATTGCCCCTCTAGCTTTTTCCGCTATTCTGCGATTTTGAAACTTAACCGCCAATTCGAAGAGCTCCTGCAATGTGCTTGGGTTTCTAATTTCGAAGTAGTCTTGAACAGCAGGTAACAATCTTGGTAAGATTATTTCAATAATCTCCGCGTCGGGTTTCTTCCCATACAGCATATCCGTCAGCTTAATTTTTCGTAGAATAAAGTCCGTCAACTCTTCTATATCCCGTTGATAGAAACTATATAGTTCGGCTTCCAGCCTTGCTCGATCTTTCACTATGAGGAAGGCCTTTACTAACGATTTTTTGAAATTTTCAAATGTATATGTCTGGCTTCCAAATTCCCCTAATAAAAATTTGCCTATGTTCTTCCACCATAGCGCGGCCTGTCCTCATAGTGCGGATGTGGCGATGGCAACTTTTTGTCTTTCAGGCACAGGGTAGAGCTGAAAGTGATTTTCTAGGCCTTCTAGAAATATCGCCACCGAATTTTTTCCGTCGAAATTGACGTTTGGCTTGATTGACGCTCTCAAAGTCTGGACCAGGTATCCAAATCCTTCCAATTGGCTTGCCATTTCTTGGTGTTGTCCCGCGGCTTCCATCCGATTTTCGGCCATTTCAGTTCGATAAGAGTTCGGGCGCCAATGTAGAGTTGCGCGCCTCCAACCTGCACGCAACCAAGAGGTGACTGTTGAAACTGGAAAATAGACAGAGTCTTGCTAAGGGTTTAAGTCTCTTTTTATTCAACTTAAGAAATTACAATTGCGTGCTCTTGACGCTCACAAACTACGCCGACCCGGCGGTAAAACAAAAATAAGAACCTGAAAAGAAAATAATAACAAGACTCTAACTACGAGGCTCTCTAAAAGTAACTAACCTCGCCGCGTTTTACAATACCGCTGCTAATTCAGCAAACTTTGAATATCACGTTGAACGATTAACAATTCTCCGAGGCAAGCACACAGGCCGAAACGCGGGGTTCTTCAATTTCTGGCTAACTACCTCCGCGCTCGTGAAGTACGAACAGCACATCTCGAAATCGTTTCTTTTCTATTTAACTCAGAATACTTCCGCTGATAATTTGAATCCTTGCGCGTTCTACTAAAATTTACATACTCTGGCATTGGCAGTTCCAGGGGACAGTAAGGCTTGACAGGAAAGATAGTTTAAACTTAAAATAAATGTTAGTTAAAATAAATATAAACCCTACAAGTTCTTATCGAAAATAAATAATCGAATTTAAAGTTTCAGTTGCATCCTATAACAAGGATATTGCATGCAGCCCTTTCCGTGAAACGTCTAATTATAATAGCATTTAGACAACTGATGTGACCATGGTAGCAAATTAAAAAATAAAGTAAAATCCCATTTGCATGATATTCATTATTCTTTTTTACATTTGATAAAATAATTCGTGTCATCGTAACAATGAAATATTCTCTGGATAAATTGGAATCATCCAAACATTCCTCCGAGCATTCATTCACTTAACAAAGTATTTCAACTTTTCATTTTAACGCTTTTACATATTTTTTCAGACTAGAAGATACATAGATACTTTAACATTACAAGGCAAACCTAGCAGAACATATCATAAAAGCTAATGTAATTAACCATATCAGTTTGTTATCCTTCCTATCCTTTTGAATTCTTTTAAACTTAGTCTTTCTTTAAAAGTCTCTTTTTCTTTGTCTTTTCTTTTAAACTTTAAATCTTATATAAAACATGAGGCATGCATCGTTTCGAAGTGAATGTATAACAGACAGCTATCTTAGATAACAGGTATATATCCCAAGTAACTAAATTACCACAACTTGTGGAAAAATAAGGAACTTCAAAGGTAATCGATAATGTTGTTTAGCACTGTAAGACCTGTAAAAATTGGAGTGCAACATTTCCGTTAGCAGTTGAAATGAATTCTCAAGAACCGTGTATCGTATATCGAAAAGGCAACTTGCAACAGATCGAAATCAGTCTGACAAATTGTAAATCTGTGCTGTTCATTGTGTGCTTATGTGCTAACAACAGAAATTTCTGATCTTTTAGAAATGCCAAATTATTGCTGAATGTAATTGAAAATTGCTACATCCTTCAGCCAGCATCACACCTAAAAATTCGAAACCCTATAGAGCTAGTTCAATGGCAGATAAGCTACAGTATTTTACGGTGATAGCGAAGAGTTCCGTTCACCACTGTGTTTCGTTTAAGTCTAACAATGAAAAGGAGAAGAACATCGGAGGATTTAACTAAGTAAAATTTCTGGAAGAAAACATTTCTCGAAACATTGCCTTCGGTAAGGCATTATGGCAAAATAATAGTAATTTTAAAAACAATATATTTGGTTACAATATCTGAGAGCAGGTTTAAAGGCAATATATTTGGTTACAAGAAAACTATTTATATCTTTTAAGTTGTAATATACTCAAAATCTTCTTTAAAGCAGAATAAGGCAATCATTATACTAGTATTTACGGAAAGAACAATTTAGTCAAAACATTATTTGCATAAAATTGTAATAATATTTTAAAAGTAAGTTTTAACTTAATGTTAATTTTCGTTTGCTACAAGTAGACAGAGGGTTTTCATTTGCTAATAGTAAATGCAAACAATGAATTATTTAACTTCCTAAGTAAATAAAATACACAATGAAAAAAGTTCAAGTTATTCATACAAATTATCTGTGAAACGAAAGCGGTCTTTCTAAGTGCATGTATAGATTAGGAAAAAAATGTGCAACTTAATTATTAAATCATAAGACTTGCGAAATTATAGCACTGATGATATTAATGTAAAATGATGATTTCCCACGTTAATCACTTAATTCTATCTTTGGTGCATGAAATCAAATTTTAATCACTTTAGTCTTATTTTTATCCTAGATCTAAACTGATAAACAAATTCGCATAACTTAATGACAGCTACTACTCTGGCAGTACGGTGTCTTTGAATATCTACATCATAAAAAAATTAAATTATCGGAATGTTTTAAAGCCCGTATTGGATAAATTTAATTATTAAAATAATTGTTTAAAATCATCTACTATATGAGCATATGACAAATAAACAATGTTATTGGTACTACTCAATAATCACCCAAAAATAAAGATTTTATAAATTTGTTACAAAGTCTGATCATTGTCATAAAAATCAGGCGGTTGCGATTCAAAAACATATTTTTGTATGAAACTAGCATTATACTCGTTCTTCTCATGCGGGCGGGGAGGGAGGGAAATACTTTCATGAAGTATAAAAAACGCCAAGATGAAAAGGTCAGGACTGCAAATTTAAAGTTCCACCTAGCCTAGCAACGAAATATATTTCTTACAAAATAGATGATATTTTTTATGCATAACAGCTTTTTTTCTATTGTAAAATCTCGTTCTGAAGTACGTTTTCTTAATATCTTTTCATTACATCTTGGACAAACACACTAAAATGGCAAAAGAATATCATTCCAAATTTCATGGTTACTATTAGTTACTGTTATTGAGAATTTGTTTGCATCTCTTCTTAAGCTTCTGCTTATACAGGAATTATACTAATGTTCTTTGAACGCTAAAGCTTCAGGTATAAAATTTATGGATACATGTACTAAAATGACTATTCTTTATCATATGAGACTGATTGCAGCATTCCTAAATGAAAATTTTGGGAGTAGCGATCTTACGTTATGAAAGGCCAGCACCAAGTATGCAGAACAATAGTTCTCAACCTGTTTTGCCTCATGCCTTCCTTTCGCCATTGCTAGAAGATCATGTCCTCCTCTCCTTTCCAATACTAAAAGAAATGCATATACATTAAATCTAAAGAAATGTGTTTAATGTGTTTTATAAATTAAAGAACAAAAATATAGCAAATATTGATAAATACCAAAATTTGAGCAAAAGTAATTTTTACTATATTCATAAACTGAACCTAAATACTTAACAGGTAAATATAAAAGGCTGTCTACATCCTCTCCCGAAACCATGAAATTTGCCCTAAGGCTAAATTCTCCCTTGGTTTAAAACATCTGATGTAGAACATCACTAGTTTAATATGAAATGATGTACTACGTGCCCTAATAACTTGAATGGAACTCCTAAAATACATATCCTTTGAAACCTGATTCTGACATAAATACATCTCTAACGGCATTTGTGGCAGATGCAAATTTACTAATAAAGCTTACATGTGTCAGCAAAAGTTATTCTAGTAAGAAATTCATGAAGCATTAGGACATTACATAGAAGAACGATAAAAATTATGTTTAGAATTAAGAAATTCCAGTAATGCATGCTGGATGTTTTCATCAACAATAATATGCATCTGTGTTCAAGATAGAACATTTTTTAATTCTCTGTAACATTTCAGGTATTACATTGCTAGCTGCTTGGTCAATACTGGTTCGTAAGTCGTTAATGTCCCAAGATGTCGAGCTATGTGTATCTAGTGTTTTAACGTAATTAAGAGAAGTCGAATAGAGTTAATCAGGTAATTTCGATGGCCGCTGTATGTTACTCATGCGCGAAATGTTCCGACAAGAAGCTTCGTACTAAAACCAGCTAATGTGATGGACTGCCGTAAAACTAAAATCACGGATAACGTAGATGGGCTAAAGGCCAGCCACCTATGACATGATGTACTGCATGTGCAATAGCTCCAAATATTTCATCCACTTAAGGTACCATCATAGAACTGAGGTCCTATAAAACAATTGTTCCAAATACCGCACCAAGCCATTAAGGAACCATTGCATCTGATGAGGATACTTTTGTTGCGCTGAAAAGTTTTAAAATATCCTGTAGTGTGAATTGTATTGATTTTAACATCCCACTGAGATCGGATTTTGTATCATCCATCCTTATGATATTGAATTGTGATTTCGCAATTCGTAAAAAATTTGTTGTACATTACCAAATGTAAGGTCACGTTCTAAGGTATTTCTCCCACCTTCTTAGAATGTCTTTGTGGTGCAGTGGTCAGCCCACTCCACGCGTATTCGAGAGGTCCGTAGTTCGAGTCCCGTCGAGGGCATCGCTCATTTTTCACGTCTCTCAACATCAAAAATCCTAACGTCTCTACAACATGACATACTGATGTCTCTCATATTGCAAAGTCAGGAAGTTCACTGGTACACTGGTTCACTGTACGTTTGTTATTGACTCTATAGATACCTGAAAATGTAGGGCCTGCCCAAATGGAAACAACGTTTAATGCTCCTTATTTCTTTACGCAAGCAAACAATGCTAATGATAGCAGTTACAATGACATGAGAACAGTTAAGGAAACTTTACGCATATTACCGGGCTTCTTCTCTTACCCAATGACCAAATTACGGGAACAAAAAATTAATCTCACAGTACTCCTCTTGAATAACTAGTAATTTTTAAACTCGTAGATCCAATGTTCCAATGTTCAAACTCGTAGATCCGTGAATGCCCTGGGACAAACCTCCCTTGACTTCAAACGTATACTTTCTGATGAGGTATGACGTAGTGCTTTTATCTGCATACTAGTACTAAGTACTAAATGGGCAAACTGTTCATCGAAAGTCATTATATGAATTCACTTGCATACTGCAATTTCTCTGGTTTATCCAATTTTCTCTGCATTTTGAAGGGAAATTTCTTTCCCAGATTTTATATCTTGAGAAGTCATTAATAATCAGAATAAACTAGAATCACTTGTCCCGGCTTTGCCCACAGGGCAAAGCCCGGACAATGGTGAGGCAAGTGAGTACTTGACTCAGATGAATAACCATAAAAGTCACCAAATTATCTACGAAAATTTATAAACTCATTTCTAAGAAAGAAATTACAATATTAATTTTCAGTTTTGAAATACATCAAGAAGTATCAAAAGAATTTTATATTATAAAACAATCCAGCTGTATCAGGAGAAGGCTATAAAGTTAATTTTTTCTCAGCTATGCTAATTTTATACAGTACTAAAATTATTATTTTCTAAAATTAATTTTTTTTTTTGCTGAAACTAATGTATTGAAGCTAATTTGCGCTCGCATACACTAACGCATTGGGCTGCATTGTCTAAACTTTCTTAGAAAGCATCATGCTGCTGGCATCAGTAAATTCGTACTATCTCCATTTTAATTTGAACTATAGGTCTTATTGCTCTTAGTTAGTCGTAACAATATTTCTGAAGCCCGCTAACTAAATGTGGACGATGACGCAATAGCCTACACTATTGTAAGCAGATATATCACATAAAAGCTTACTTGAATAGCAAAGGAAGGCTAAATCAGGATGTTTTAAAATAAAATAGTTATCATATTTTCAATATTTTGTTTAATATATTATGCAAAATATGTCACTAAACAAGACGCATAGTTCAAGGTTTTGTCTTCTTGTATTCATATTTAATTTACGCTGAACTGTTCGTTTGCAATTATTTCTGGAGTAGTTACTCATAGTGCTGGACAGATAAACTGAATGGGCACATTAGTCAGTCTCATTCTCTGCATTCTCTCCGAAATGCAAACATACGCAGATAGATTTAAAACGGTTTTCAGCCTGATATACTGTTAAAAGAAATATAAACATTTTAGCACTTTATTTTTTTAATATGATCTCATTGCTCTTCTATACAATTTTTTACATCATTTAATGAGCAGCTCTTTGTCCCTTGAAAAGTCATCTGAAAGTTTGTCCTCAAAACGTTCTATAACGCATAACGCTTCTTTTCACGCTATCATCTTCCTATAAATGTCTTATTTTAGTTTAGAGAGCAGCTAATAGTCATTTGAAGCTAAATCTGGGCTGTCAAGAGACTTCTTAAACACACATTGATTCTGAGTAGCACTGACACGTTACTAGTTTTGAGTTGCTCAAAGAAATCGTGTACTTTCCTTGCAGAGACTTTGCTCATTGAATTTTTCATGCAGAATGCGTAAACCATTTTTAGATAGATTAAATCTTGCAGCTGTCTCACTTACTTTTGACTTCCAATCACTCAATATTTCTTTCCAGACACTCGCAACATTTTAATGTCATTGCTACCAATAACCAGCCTTCAAATAAATCATCATCTGCGGATTCTCGACAAGTGCGAAATTATTTTTCCCATTCTATATCAATGTAGAATAAGGAAGAGAGGAATCACTATACGCTATACACATAATCCAAATGTTGTTTAATTTTGTTGTCGTTTTCTTTTTGTTTCTTTAATTTCTAATCAAAACTGGGTCACAGAATTATATGCAAGTTTAAACATTTTAAAGCAAATTATTCCATTACTTTTTTGCATCTTTGCCTCAGGTGAAAAATTATGTAGGCAAATATATAAGTAGGCTCTGACTGTGAGATTCCCATTTCAGGAGTTCTGTTAAAAATTAAGGTATATATAGGAGCTGAAGTCATTTTGTATTTATAATAAATTAGTGACGCTCTGTAATGTTGCTATTGACTCTTTTCGCTGTCATATTTTTTTGCGATAAGATTTACAAATTCCAAAATTCGCCTCTAAAACCTCTGATGTCGATCGCGTATGATAGGGCATAGTCATTGACATAACTTCCACATTTCAAATTTTCTGCTTATAAAGTTGCTTCGGTGTTTAAGGATTACATTACATTCCCTACGCTTGCACTAAATCAGTGGTCTCAAACTGAAGGTTTGGCCTCCCTGAAGCAATTTTATGCTGCCCGCAAAGACATTTCAATTATCTATTTTTTGCAAATATTGTGTTGCGAAGATTTTAGTTATTTGAAGTCCGAATATACATTATTTTCATTTTCATTCAAAATGATAATGAGTAGTGCACCAGAATATCTATAAACTGAGCCAATTAATATAGTACAACACGATATAAATCTTGTTTGAAGATTCATTGATTTGAGGATACACATTTTAGTATTTAGTAAATTTTACTCGTACATAAAAACATAAATATAAATACGCTCAATTAAGAATTTTCGTATAAAGAATAATCCTTTTTCTTGGAAATTCAGTTATATGCCAATAGCTTTATTTCACAGTTGGAAATTAATAAAAACAGAGCCCGAAGGATCGATGAGCATCTACAATTCGTGATTAAGATAATTTCTTGTAATTTCTCTTCAAGGCTCCCAAGGCTATTTATCAGAATCGATTATGCATCAAGTGTCAAGCTGTCTTAAGAAATAACAAATAAGAACAAATAAGAGTAATTCAATAAGAATATATAAGACTAATTCAATAAAAATAAATAAGAGTAATTCAATAACAATAAATAAGAGTAATTCAATAACAATAAATAAGAGTAATTCAATATGAATAAATAAGAGTAATTCAATAAGAATAAATAAGAGTAATTTAATAGCAATAAATAAAAGTAATTCAATATGAATAAATAAGAGTAATTCAATAAGAATAAGAGTAATTCAATAAGAATAAGAGTAATTCAATAAGAATAAATAAGAGTAATTCAATAAGAATAAAGAATAAATAAGAATATTTATTTATTATTATATGCATATTTTTATTTATGAGGTGAAGAAAATTTAAAATATAAGAGAAAGCGATTAGGTTTTTATTATTATTTTCAAGTTCTGCTCCGACTGGCAAATTTTCCCCGAAGGTTTAAAAAGGTTTCCTAATTTGTGTATCTTAAAAAGTTATCCTAATTTGTGCATTTGAATATCTTATCTATTTTGCATATCTTTTATATCAATTTAAATTAAAGTAACTTATCTAATGGTTAAATAAACATGTTAGAATTATTTGAAAGAAATTTCAGTCTGAAAATTTAATATTTGGCTGTGGATATAAATTTGGCTGTGGATGAAATTTAAAATCGTTGGTTCGACCCCTTAGTCAGCAAAATGCTTCTAAATTCTACCAAGAGAGAAACTTTGACTCTGCTGTTATGATAAGGCCTCTTTGGGTGCTGTTTAATATTTCTAGGAATATACGGTTCTTAGTATCCATAATTATGCAAGCTGGACGTGGTAAGAAATGGAACATAATATTCGTAACAAACTCCTTCTTTAAAACAACTGAAATTAGTATTAAAAGACGAATGATGAAATATTACATTAGAAATAATAAAAAATCTATATGAATCTGCTCTTAAAGGGTTTAACTACTTATGTCTTTATTTTAGGAAATTAAACACATCCTATAACTTCTGTGTGTCTAACTAAATCTGTAATAGCAAAAGGATAGCTCTTTAGATTTCGTTGCAAATAATTCTAAGTAACAGAAAAAACGTAAAGTATGTAGAAAGTCCATGATGAAAAGTAACCATTAATATAAAATGTTTTGAGACTAATAGACTAAATTGAAGGAAGAATGGCAAGAAAAGTTTCGTAGCAAATAATTTTCATGCCATTTAACACTTAAATTCTAAAAATATGCGCTCTTAATTAAAATTACAAAGAGCTTAAGAAAAAGGTAAGATCTGTAAAAAGCAAATGAATACTAAATTATCCATCCTAAAGGAAGAAAGGTGACGTTACATATAATTATAAATTGAAGCATATCAACTTTTAACATGAAATGTAGCGAAGGGTATTACGTTTGATGAAATGCATGTAGTAAATTGTAAATGAATAAAACCACAAATTAGAAACACGTCAATTACAATCAAAATAAATCCCTTTGAAAGCAAATCAGAAGTTTTAAAAATTAAAATAAAAGTGAAATCTAACAAAATTTCTATGAAGCATATACAGGAGAATTGTTGTAAAGCCGAAAAGAAAGCGAAAAAGGAAGGGCTTCGGAGGAGGAAGAACTACCAAAAGTAAAAGATACAGAATGAAGAAATTTTCCTATTGAAAAAATTTGTTTTGGAACACATAAGAAGTGCTGGAAAAGTCCAATTTATAATAAATCCCTTTTTAAAATACTAGTAACAGAAAATAAGAAAAAACATTTAATTTATTACATTTAGAAGTAAGTGATCTCAGATGTTATATACATTTTGGATATCAAGTGACAGTTGCAATAGCTGAGCTTCTTCCAGATGAATTTTGAAAGCTTCAAAGTCATTATGTGATGTATTAAGAGAAAAAACATAGGAAGATTTCTTATTTTAAAAAACGGCAGTAATGCGGTTTAATAATTTGTGAGAACTTCAAGACTTTATTAAAGATAATTTTCTTTTTACGCTGAAAGTTTTAATAATGGATTTATAATTAAGATCAAGAATCAGAACAAACTTTGCATAATCGCTGAAAGATGACTAAATTGTGTTGATGATACAAAATAAATCTCATTTAAAAGACTTTTTCCGCTGTATGCAATGCTGCAACAAAAGTGTAATTCTACTGGTTGTACGGTCAGTTGTTTTTATATTTTTTATGTCTTCGTACACAGTAAGATATTCGCGTTAATTTAAATGTTCATTTGTTGGATCAGTGTTAATTTGCTGCATTAGTTCAAGTAGACTTCGAACCCATATATACACACATCATCATATGTATATATCAAAAAGAAAGTTCAAATAAATGGATGATAATAATTGTCTGGCAGTATGAATTTTCTGCAGATTTGCAGTTATGAAGACCACTCGTGATTACAGTTATCGAGGTAATTATTGGAATAAAACTATGGTTAACTTGATGGGAAAAACTTTTCTGTACAATTTATTATATGTTATGCGTTCTTAAATTTCTTTAAATTTGTGCAAATATATTATATCTGATAGGTATTGTCTAATATTACTTTGTAAAAAATAAAGTATATACTTAAAGCAAATGGGAGTCTTAACCTAAATTTGTCAGAAGAGTATTTAACTAATGCGTGTACGTGCTTAACTTCTCATTCTGATTAATTTAAGTTACAAAGTCAGGTTTAACACGGAAAACTCATTTTCTTACACTTGCAAGAGAATTATCCTTTTTGACATCCCTTCACATGCCAGCCTTCATCTGAGAGTTTCGAACAAATTTAATTTACAGCCAAACAGAATTTACGAAGCAGCAGATCAGTCTGTTGGAAGCGTAAAAGTAGAAATGCTTGTTCCTTAATTATAGTTTGATATCAAAGCGTGCTCTTCTAAAGAAAGAAATTTAATTTGTAGTCCACTAATTTATTTGGGTAGCGCATTGTTTTTAATTTATGAAACGAATAGCTGTCGAAGTAAATCTACTTCAGGTTTAAAAATTTTGTATATAAATAGATTAACATTCTAATTTTTTCATGTCTCATATTCATGATATTTTTTATTTCGCTTTTATCCAGTATATTACTTTAGAAATTTATTATTATTGAAGTGTTTAATATTTTCTAAGCATTTGGCTTTGTTCCTGAAATAATGTATTCAATATTAATTTTTAAAACTGTTAAATTCCTACTTAAATTTCAAAATATTTGATGTTTTGTTTTTGAGGTTTTCATACTCAATTATAAAAAGGACTAAAGCAAGGGAATTAAATTACTTCATTAATTTAATGACTTTTTTTCTACAGTAATGTAACAAAAAAAGTATTCAGATGTTTTGCATTGATTAATTAAAAATTCATTCTAATCTCAAATCTTTATTGCATTATTAATGTGCTTAAGTACCATTTCCCTGAGCCAATTTGTTCATTCTTTCCAAACTAAAATTTTATCTTATAGCTATTAATATAATATTGCTACAAAATGTACAGGAGCGGCAGGATGGCTTCCCCGCAAAGCAGTTTTAGGGTTGCCGTAAAATGGCAAGGGAAGGCAAATTTGTCATATTTGGCGATAAATCACTGATTTGGCGATAAAATTGGAGATATACCATGGACGGTTGGAGAACCTTCTGGAACGAATTCTTACCGGTTTAGCCCAGATTGTTCTCGAACACAGGCCGAAAGCTGTATAAACCCTGCTGGTCCGCAGTCAGGAAGTGTGCGTCTCTCATCGAGTGAGTGTGTCTCGTCTAGTGAGTCAATCCCTGCGGAAGCGATCGCGTTGACAGCAGACCAAGCGAGTGCCGAGTGGGTCGTCGAGTGCACCGAAGGAGTCTGTTAGTGTATCGCGGTTAGTGCATCGTCGAAAGAGCGTCTTTAGCTCCGGGAACGACTAAGCAGTGTCGGGAGCTGTACTCCGGAAACCAGAGTCGGGTGCTTTGTAGGAAGCTGTCTCCACCGTGATAGCCTGATAATCTGAAGGCTGAGTCGCTGATTGTTCCAGCGTGTTTATAGTAGATCTTCGACGACTGTAAAAGTGTTTTCGAGCTGTCCTGATTAATCTTGATAAATAAAGTGTGTTTCGATACTTCATCAAGTGTCGTCATTATTCACTCCATATCCACGAACCCCATACGAACGTGAACGAAGAAAAATAACGCAACAATTGGTGTCAGAAAAGGAAAAACATAACAATATAAACTGCCGATGGTTTTAAATTTAAGCAATCCTGATAAGTTATTGCACGAAGATCAAGTTACGTTTAAAAGAATATAAAATTTCTTTCTAATAAAATAGAGAAGGGAATAATTCAATTTCGATGTTATCTTGATTTGTATAGCGCTTCTGTGCGATTCTGAACGACTTCTGTTATTATGTAATATTTTTCCTTCAGTCATCGTGAGTGAAGATGTTCCTTTTCAAAGATCCTGCTATGAGCAGCGAATCAGTCCGATTGCCGGGGAGCAGCGAATCAGTCCGATTGCCGGGAAGCAGCAAATCAGATATCGGGGTTAGATCTTACACGTACCCTGATGCAAACCAAGAGAAATACCAGAACTATAAATTAATGTGTCTGAAACCAGACTAGCTATTCTTGTTGATAATAGACTGCACACTGCCACCGAGAAAAATATTACCTCTCCTATTCTGCAAAACACTACTGCAAAAATACGCCAACCGATTGAACTTCTGTAAATTAAGGACAAAATACTTACTTCTGAAGCAATTAACCCAATACAAGGAGAAAACAGATATGTTTTCTGATAATAACAAGGAAATTTCCCATGGAGTTCCGAAAGGTTTTACTAAGCCTAACAAATCTGCTAAGCTAGAACTTAATAAAAAGATTGCTGATTAACATTTCTAACAAAAACCAACTTAAACCTCTTAACTCTACAAAAAAATCAAGATAACAACCAATCATCTTCTATAAATAATGATAATAATAGTATTGAGAACTCCAAGTGCAAAAGAGCAAAATTCGGATATTCATCTCACTTCTTCCCCACCCGTTGTAGAAAAAACCTCTAGACGGAGTTACTTTCAGCGTTTGCAGTCATATCATCTCAAAATGATCTAAACCAAATTCCTCGGCAGAAATTAAAATTGTTCTTACTGTATTCAAAGACCATCGTGAACTCAGTAAACTATTACGTATGATGAACATCGAATACTATTTAGAAGCTGCTAAGCATGAGCGATCAATCAAAGTTGTTGAACGAGAACTATAACATAGACAAATCAGAAATTACCTGACCTTTAGCTAAAAGAGGATTGTTTAGCATAAAATTGTAAAACTAAGCAAAACTTAAATGAAAGCATTAACGCCAATTTTTCAAGTTCATGTTTTTCCAAAAGACAACTTCGAAAGCATTTGCAAAATTCACAGCTGAATGTTTTTTATTGCTTACGTATACTTTAATACTAACATACTAACATAAACATATTAATAAGAACCTTATTCCATAATAGAATAAATGCTAGAAATGGCACCATTCTTTAGACAATTATCATTTACATTTGCTTTGTGTAAGTATTCAAGAAAATCAATACTTTGCCTCGCATAAAGAAAATCTGAAAGCTCTACCTACATTAACTGGCATGAAATAGGACAGCAGGAAAATCTCGGAAATCAAACAAACACTTTCACATACCCCAAACTACTTCAAACACTTTCACATACCTCAAACTACTTCCTTTGAAAAGGATAAGACGTAATTCTTTAAGCTAAAAAAAATCCAACATGAACACAAATACAAAACCCTAAATTCTATTCAGAAGCAACCTATAACACAAACCTCAAAAGCAACTTCATGATATTCTTTTATTCTTTCATGTAATGAGAGAATGTTCCAAATTAACCTCCCTTATCAATAATAATTTACATAATTAAGAAATACCGAAACTCTAGTACAGAGAATATATTTCTAATATTTGAAGAAATGAAGAATTTCGAGCGAAACAATTGTTAAACTAATACCTTATTTTGAATTGTACTATTAGCTCAAGAACAAACATTAGAGCTTTTTCCATCCGCCAACTGTCTGCGCTGCTGCAGATAAGGAAACAAATTCAGGTGTCCACTAGTCTATGATCCGTCTGTGAAATACATGCATTGCTTGTACTGTGGGAAACTTTTTGTATATCTTGAATTTTTTCTGTATATCTTGAAATGACGTCATCTACTACAATATATGCAATATTTTTATGAGGAATAAATATTTTTGGTGGTCTCTGTCTTGTGTCGCTTCATTTCTTGTACCTTTAACACCACTTTTCCGTTACGCTTCCGGTCATGATTTGTTATGCTATTCTCAATCTTTTTGATGTGCCCTACCTCCCCTTAAAGTCTTTATCAATATTTATGAGACACCTTTATATTTACTCATTTATTTTTTATACATTTTCTTTCCTTAAACCCATCATTTCTAGTTTCAGGACAAAATTTTCAAATTTAGGAAAATCTCTAAGCAATTTGCGTGACCATACATCGTTAGTTATGAAGATTTTCATATTTGTTATCTACAGCCATTCGGTTGCTACTTTTTGTACACAAATGTTGGATAGGATTATTTGCTTACAGCAAAACACAGTAAGATTATCTGCCTAGGAAAAGGTATGCCTTTCTGGAGTACTTATTTTTGGAAACTAATTAGTAATCACATTATACATGCTGTATAGGTATGCATTCATAAATAAGAAGATTTATCTTTCTTAAATAAACACTGAATTATTGAGATTTAAGTACATTCTTTGTAAAAATAATTAACTACTTTTTAAATATTAAATAAAGTTATTAATTTTTTAAATAGTTAACTGCTAATGTATCTGTACTATTACTCTCTATCTCTCTATTCCTATATATGTTGAGTTTTTAATTGTGAATATAATCACTAGAATTACTGACTTGCATGCAAGTTAAACAGCAAAATTCTGCGCATGATCGATAAAATAAAAGTTTTATTGGTATATTTTATTCTTTAAAAATGTCCCTAAGAATGCTAGTAATCTGTATAACAGTAATAATTCAAATTATAAAGGTAACAGTAAATAAAATTATAAAAGTATGTCCTACTATAAGAAAGAATACGGAATAGTCCCCTACAAGGAAGAGCAGAAATAATAACTGAAAAATGTATTTTGAGCTGTGATAAATTTTTACTTTCATATATAGGGCTTTAACAACATAAAATTCATTGATTTTAAAACTGGATTGTAAACATCTTTTAGGGCAAGGTTATACTATTTTTATTTTAGTCATATATAGCAGTGAATTTATAGGGTATATTAAAAAGAAGAAACAAATTTTACTTTTTAGAAAAACTGTTTTTATCTTGGAATACAAATTTTGATCTATATCATCTGAGAGGTAAAACAAGGAAGACCTTTTTTTTCCTGTGCTCCATTATGTTAAAGATTTAATCTAAACTTAAAGCTATTCCTCACTGTTTCGTTGATCGAAATGTGCAAAGTACTGTTCTTTCGATCTCATTTTCTTTAGAACGTACCTCTTAAGTCGTTTTATAGACTTGCTAAAGAAACCCTGCCTACAATGTTATAACAATTGCTAGTGAATTGTAACAGAATGCATAACGTTAAGCCTTGTGCAGGTATAAGCGTATGTGGCATGAAATTAAATTAACTTTTCATTTTATGAATGAAAATTTATAAAAAAAGTGCACAAGCAGAATATTCATCCTGTAACTCCTAAGCGGTTAAAATTCTGTTTCTACTATTTAATTTATTCTTCAGCATGCGGAGACATGGATATAAGTTCTAATTTGAATAGAATAATATTATGTAATAAATTGGTTATATATTAAACAAATTAAGTTAATTAATTCAGGAAAGGACTTTAACAAAAACTGAACAAAATGCTGTTGTAAAAGTCAACAGAAAAAAAGGTGTGTCTACAACAATTCTTACCTTTTCCTTAAACAAGACAAAATCATTTCGAATTCACAGCCAACAAAACAAACAAACAGAAAGCAAGTTTAACGAAGATTATTAAAAAATGAAACTCTTTGACAAAAATACAGCTGTGTCAGTGCCACGGATGGGGTTCAAGAAAAACATTTCTAGATCCGAAATGTAAACAGGAAAATAACTCAAAAGAAGTTTCGTAAATGTGTTTGAGATTACTGCAGTTTTGAAAATGCATTTAAGATTGTTCTTTAGAGTTACGTCTAGAAATTGAGATTGTGCATTTTTTTAAGCCTTAAATTGTGCATTTTCAGTACCGCTGATCTCTTACAATCTTTTTAAATATATCATATTCAGGATTATTCATTTTCTAACATTTCATTTCGCATTAGTGTGGGGAAAGGCAACGACCATAGTTGATAACACACATTTATTACTTATTTACAAATATAGATTACATTAGGATTACAATTAATGAAAATGGTATACGAGCGATCGATCGACGTCTGCTCCGCTCGCCAGCTAATCCTCGTCTTCTTCCAAAGGCGGGAAACACATGCTGACGCAATGCATACGTCACACAGTAGGGGATTAGGGAATATCATGACATAACATTTCCCACATTCGGCCATCATGACCGAACAGGCGACCTCGCCTGAAGTAACATAGTATATCCTCAAATTTAAAAAAAAAATTATTATAATATAGTAACATAGGTATGGAAAAAATAATCTGTAGATACAAAGCTGAGGATACTTACACAAATAGAGCAAAAAAATAGTTTAAACACACCACAGCAGTTAACTAAAAATAAAAAGAACATTAGTATGACAAAATGAATTAAAAGTTGATATGAGGAAAAAAATTATTAGAAAGTTCTCAGGTGTCATCTGTCCAAACACAGGAGGACCTATAATGCTGACAGTTTAATAAAAATTAAGTGATACGTTCAATATTGTTGGACCATGGTTTCATGTATTCAGCACAAGTAGATGTTTTGGATGGTCCGTCGAAAAATGCACACTTTTCCACATCATATGTGTCATTTTGTTTGAGCCTGGTGACTTTATAAGGTCCGAGAAATTTTTGTTTGAGTTTTAGACCAGGGCCAAACTGAGTTCGTTTGATAGCCACGAGGTCATGAAGTTGAAATTTTTGTGCCTGTTTTCGTCGCAAATTATAAGTACGGCGATTTTCGTCTTGCACTTTAGAGATTTGCTGTTTTGCGTCCTTACGGAGATCGTCACGTTGCTGAATGAATGCAGATTTGATCTCTTCGTCGATTAGAGCAGCGATGTTTATGTCGTTTTGCGATTTCATTTTAGTCCCAAAGAGAAGTTCAAAGGGAGTAGAATTGATGCTACGTTGAAAGGTTGAATTAATAATTTGTTGCACGGCGGGAACATGGCGGTACCATTGCTCAGGGTTGGTTATGGAGAGTTTAGAAAGGAGAGCAATAATAATGGAGTTCAAACGCTCAACTTGACCGTTCGATCGTGGGAGGCCAGCTGTAATAAGAACGTGCTTTATTCTCTGTGTGTCACAATATTTTGCAAATGCAGTGGATTTGAATGCAGGGCCTCGATCAGAGATAAACCGTGAAGGATTTCCGAAGACTGATCTTTGAGATTCCAGCCGACTGATAACTTCATCTGCGTCTGTAGACTTTGTCGGATAAAACCACACGAATTTAGTAAACGAGTCTATAACTGCCAAAATATGTTTGTATTTCTTTGATGTGGTGGCAAAGGGACCTAAGTGGTCGATATGGTACGTGTGCAAGGGTGCGTCGTCTTTGTCAATGGGGTGCAGAAGTCCGTCTTGTTTGCCACGCTTTCGATTATTGAGGATGCATGGGATGCAGTTATGGATACACCGCTCAATTTTTTCTGTCAGATTTGGGATAAAATATTCGTTGTTTAAAAGTTCTTGAGTGCGGATTACGGCGAAGTGGCCTCGTTCGTGAGCTGTTTTAATGACATTTGCCTGCATATCCTCAGGCACCACACGTAAGTCAATGCCATTGAAGTTTTTGTACAGGAGATTGTTCTTAACGAGAAAGTTATCATACGAAAGCGTTGTTTGAAGGAGTGCTTTAATAGCCGTAATATGCTCGTCGGTTTCTTGTGCTTTGCGAAATTGGAGAAGGACACTGTCTTGGATAGTCATGCAACATGGACTGCGACTGATGGCATCCACGTGAGCCATCTTTGAGCCGATACGGTGCTCAATTTCGTAGTCAAAATCTTGGAGACATAAAACCCATCGGGCTATTCTCGAATTGAGTTCCTTTTTATTTAAAGTTTGGACAAAAGCGTTGCAGTCAGTGATAATTTTAAAATGTGAACCAAGGACGTAAATACGGAACTTTTTTAAAGCTTCAACAATTGCAAGGACTTCGAGTTCAAAACTGCTCGTTGTCCGATGTTTTCTTTGACATGTAGTAGACAGGGTGAAAGCTGTTATCGTTCATAGATTTTTGTAGTAGGACTGCCCCCAAGCCATCAATGGATGCGTCGGTATGAATTTCGATAGGACTCTTTTGATTAAAAATACTTAAAACTGGTTGTTGAGAAAGTAAATATTTTAATCTGGGAAATGCGGATTTCTGATCAGCATGAAATTGAAAGGGGGTGTCCTTACGATGGAGATCACTAAGGGGTTTTGCAATGCTAGAATACGAGGGGATGAATTTCCTAAAATATCCCGTGAGACCGAGAAAGCGTTGGACGTCTTTCGTACTCTTAGGTTCGGGGTAGTTAATTACAGATTTTGTTTTCGAAGGGGAAGGAAAAAGTTTACCACCTTCAACGATATGTCCAAGAAATTCGATTTTTTTGTGAAGAAATTGACATTTACGAAAATTAACTTCTAGTCCATATTCACTAGCAACTTTGAGTACTTGGTTGAGACGATGAATGGCCTCATTTTCATTTTTGGCGGAAATAACTACATCGTCCATGTAGGGTAAAACATAACCTTTGACAATTAAATCACGAAAAACATAATTTATGAAGCGCTGGAATACTGAAGGGCAATTTGAAAGACCAAATGGCATTCGAAGAAACTGGAATTGTCCGTTGTGAGTTACAAAAGCTGTATATGGTTTACTTTCGTCCGCTACTGGCACATGAAAAAAGCCGTTACGTAGGTCAAGAGTACTAAACATTTGCGCGTCTTGAAGTTTATCCAAAATGTCATCGATAAGAAGAATAGGAAAATGATCCTTAATTAAAAGTCGATTAAGTTTCCTATAATCGATGCAAACACGGGGTGTATCATCTTTTTTACGCACCACGAGAACTTGACTGGCATATGGAGATGAACAAGGTTCAATAATTTTAAGTTTCAACCATTCATTTATTTGTTTGTCAACAATTTCCCGTTCAACAAAAGGAAGGCGTCTAGGAGGGTGAAAAATCGGTTTATCATCGGATAGAGTGATATTAAGTTTAATATCTGTCGTCTTTGTTTTACTTGGGACATACGAATTCAGCAAACGTTCTGCCGCAGCACGAGTTTCTTTGGAAACATTTGAACCAATATCAAAAGCTGGAACATCGTCATTTATTGCAAAAATGAAAGATTCAGGAGCAGTTTCAAAGCATTGCTCGGAAGGTTTTGAAAAATATATACCGTCTGGTGTAATAGTTAATTTAGCATTTTTAATTACGTCACATCCTACAATAAGAGAAAATTGCATAGAATGATTTGGAACAACTCTAATATTAGCCGGAAAGTCCTGATTATCAATGTTGATAATGGTTTGAAAATAGCCAATAATAGGAATTTTCGAGAATCCGAAACCAGTTAACACTCCAGAATTATTTCAAAGTGGTGGGGAACCAAGTTGAATCCATGTGTTTTCGTTCAGTAATGTGACCTCACTTCCAGTGTCAATTAATCCAGAAACTGTGCTATTGAGTATAACGACAGTTTTACACATATTACCGTGAGAGGTTTGTACTGTATTTACTTCGGCAGGTGGAGTGGAAGTCTCATTTGATGTAGTGGGGCGGCAATCCATAGATTTATGTCCAAAACGACAACAAGTTAGACACGTTGGGCCAAGAGAACGATTAGGACAGGACCGTGAGAGGTGTCCGACCTCATTGCAGTTAAAACAATTTTGTGGTTTAGTTTTAGATGGACCAGTATTATTAAATTTCGTGTCGTGTTGTTGGTCTGAATTTTTTCGTCCAGTACCACGTTTGGGGGCATTATTCGTATTTTTAAAATTTGATAGATGAGAGATATTTGTATGTCTAGTCGTAACTACAGATTCATAAGTGCGTAGCTTTTCCTTGAATTCAGAATATGATTTTGCACCGTAGAGAATAATTTTATTGGATGGGGTACCTAGTATTCCTTGAATGGTATACTGAATGACAGAAGCCTCGTTGATAACACCGTCACCACGATTCGCAATTTCGCGCAATGCGATAAAATATTGCAAAGAGCTTTCATTCGAGCGCATTTTTCTTCTTTCGAGTTGTTTATGAATTTCAATAGAAGTAATTTTATCGGAGAACTCATTAAGTAATACTGTTTTAAACATGTCGTATGAATTGAGATTCCGTTGTGAAAACAAAAAAGTTTTAGCAGTACCCACAACAAGTCTTTTCGCAAAAACTAATTTTTGCTGGTCGGTAAGATTTGGGAATAATTGGAAATTATCCTCTATATCGTTGAAAAAAGCACGGACTGAATAGGAATCATTGCCTGAAAAGTTTCTGCAAGCGTTTGAAAGATCTCTCAAAATAAACCATAAGTCATGACTCATCTCGGTGTTCGCCGTCATATAAACACCGGAGCGACTCGAATTCAAATTTATTACTTCCGCGTCAGAAGAAACAACGCGATTTGGGCTTGGCGCCGTGGAGGGAGGGGAAGGGGGAACAGAAGAACTTAGACCTATAGGCGTCGGTGGACTGTCGGTGTTTGAAATTGAATGATCGTCATCGGATAAAAAACTAACATCTAGGGAATTGTGAAAATCCGTCAGATTAGTGAGCGCATGAAAATTTTTTCACATAAAACATCTTTATTAGTGGAAGCTTACAAATGCAATAAATTCGCCACTGATATAAAATCTGATAAAGAAAAATCTTTTAATAGAAGTTCTTTATGTTTTGCCAAATCGAAACTGTCCGGGAACGCGGCAAAATTTCGCATTCTTTTTCGCGAAGAATGATCAAAATCGGAATATCCGAGCACGGTATTAAATAATTTAATAACTCGTGTTGTGCCATATTTAAGAGAATTCTCTATCAATGGGATATCACCTAATTTTAGGGCCAAGGTTCTTTAAACAGTAAAATAGGACAATATGAATATGAAATAGGGTATGTATGAATGAGAATTAAACAGTATAAACACAGCTTAAAATCGTAATACTAATAAATTATGAATGAATCAGGGGAAAATGGGCCTACCTAACGTCGGGGCAGTCCTTATAATCCAATATATATCTTGGCCAATCCAATGTAATCCAAAATCGAATTTCGATTTAAAGTCCAAAATCAGAAGAATGGACAAGTAGCATGTAACATCATTCACATATGTCCAGCTTGAAGAATATTAAATCGTCATAAAGGCACGTCTTCATTCACATACGTCGTCTTGCTTGAAGAAGAATATTAAACCGTCATAAAGGCACGTCTTGCCTTTGTTAGCTTTCTGAACGTCTTTAGTAATTGCTGGTGTCTAGGGTTCGATTATAACGCATGCACAAAAGGCACGGTCGAGCCCCCAAAATGTGGGGAAAGGCAACGACCATAGTTGATAACACACATTTATTACTATTTACAAATATAGATTACATTAGGATTACAATTAATGAAAATGGTATACGAGCGATCGAGCGACGTCTGCTCCGCTCGCCAGCTAATCCTCGTCTTCTTCCGAAGGCGGGAAACACATGCTGACGCAATGCATACGTCACACAGTAGGGGATTAGGGAATATCATGACATAACATTTCCCACATTAGTTTTGAAATTATTAGTCTCTTTAAAAAAGCCACAGATTTTGAAGAAAATGAAGTAGACAATATTTCGAAAAAATGTCTGATTATTTCTTGTGGATTTCGTGTTTATTAGTGGGGCATGAATGATACTACTAAATCAATTCTTCATGTATTCAGATTTCGGAGGTTCATTGCAAAGATTGATCTTCTCAGTTTTCTATGGTTTTCTTCATGTCTGTGGAAGTCATGCTTATATGAGCTAGGTTTCCTTACATATTCTTTTATGAATGTATTCCTTCTAACGTAGATAGCTCTCAAGCGCTTTTTTTTTTTTTTTTTTTTTTTTGTTATAAATAACCTAACCATACCAAATTTAATCTAAACTTAAAATTATTCCTCACTGTTAACAAATTAAAAATAAAATTTATTTTTTTCCTTCCTCTACTTCATTCACGAATTTGGGTATACTGACAAATTGCCGCAATAAAGTGACTGCTAAACTAATGTAGAATTTTTGAACTTTTAAACTGAAAAAGAAAAAAAAAAATATAGAAAAAGAAAAACGAAAAGAAAGAAAGAAAATATGTTAAGGTCTCAAATCTTAAGAGAACTCATACATCTTAAAACCCTTATGATCTTTGAATATGTGACTATTGCAATAATTGGGATATTTTATTTATTTTAAAAGCAATTACTTCCAACTTTTTACTGACTACATAATATAGCTGCTTTGGAAACTAGTAACCAGAAAGTTTTTGCTGTCATAAATATTTTTATAATTTAATCTGATTTGTCACAAAATTTTTTATGCGTTCACGTCATGTTTCCACCTTGCGCGCACAGTTTAAAACATTCTGTTGCATTTTTATTCCATATTTAATATATAACTTTTATAACATTTGTAAACTACTGTGAAACACATCCTTTCAGTTAGAAGATAGTGCCTATATAACGAATGACGTGAACGCATAAAAAGTTTTGTCACAAAGCAGTTTAAATTATAAAAATATTCGTGGCAACACAAACTTTCTGGTTAATAGCTCCCAAAGCAGCTATATTATGTAGTCAGCTGTAAAACGTTGGAAGTAATTTCTTTTAAAATAAATAAAATATCCCAATTCTTGCAAAAGTCACATATTCGAAGATCTTAAGGGTTTTTAAGGTGTATGAATCCCCTTAAAAAGTATTATAGACCAGAATTATACAAAATACTTATCGAAACATTACACGAAAAAGGAACAAAGAATAGATAAAACACAAAATTATCACCGTTACTGCTATAGAATACTATAATTTCACACTGCAGCAAATATCGTTTACATTTCATTTTAAATTATGCAAGTCACGAAAATTCATTTAGTTATACCTCTGAATTAGGAATGCCTGCATAATAATATCACTAATTTAAAAATTTAAATTACCTCATTTCGTGATAAGAAGAAACTAAATCGATTTCTACAAGCACATGACGTAAATCTGGCTTGTGTTTTTTCGTTCGTTAAAATGCTTTTTAAGGGAAGATGACCACTCTGATTTGCCTTTTCCCGTATCGTAGCAAAAAAGAATTCGATTAAGTATTCGAGTATTTAAATCTGGGGAGTCCTATTATTAATAAAAGCCTGAAATAAGAAATCCGAGAGATGAGAGTAGAAGTATGTATGTTTAATGCCTATAGTAAGCCTCTTACATCTAATGAATATCTGGAGTCGGGCCGCTGAGAGAAAGTCATTGGAGCGACATTCTACCATTGCAATCTTATGAAATATAAAGACATAGCCTCCCCATAAAAACATGTTGAGAACTTAATCACCAAAATGCATTGTCTTGATACCTTGGCGTCTGCAGTTCCCTTTACATCTTCATGGAAGGGAAACATGAGTAGTCCACAAAAGGTAACATTTTGAAAATTTGAAGTTGTTGGAAAACATTAACAAAGTATCTAACATGTTTCAGTAATAATAAACGAATGTTTTGTCCTCCTCTAGTTTTTTCCTGATATTATAAAACACTATAATACTAGGAATAAAACTGTTTCGAAAATTAGGGAAATCATTGTTACTTAAAGAACTTATTAAAATAATTATACAAAAAGCTCTCATAACATATCTCAAAAAATAATTAATTTAAACAAATACCTCTATTATGAATTGTAACTTCTTGACTGTAGAATTTTACTTTTTTTCTTCATAATTTGCATATAATTTTTTGTTCTGCTTATTGTTATCTTTCTCCAACGTTTGTAAAATTAGTGACACATTTTTTCCAAGCAAGTATAACTTTCGTCTGGAGCAAACGAATTTAAAATACTATTTTTCTTTTAGTAAATAACTCCATGTAAGGTACAGTGGGTAAGATAATTTCCTTCCTTTTCATTCAGAGAATTTTCATTGAAAATTTAAAAATTGCTAAAATTTGCTACACAAAATGTAAGGAAACTGTCATTATCTCAAAACCTAATCGTATTTTTACTTGAATTTTAAGTGTTCTCAGAAACTCTGTAATTTTATAAGAAGGGAAAGAATGTCAGATGTTACCCTGACTTATGCAAATAACTCCTCCTCTATCTCCCAGTCCAGTTGGAATCTTATCGTCTTTAACATGAAATATAAATTACAATGAATTCATTTAGAGGTCTACTTTACGTTCCTCCTTAAACGAATTATGAGCAGTAGGAAGGTAGACGTACCAATAACAGACATTTATCTGCCAGTATAAATCACGGACTAAATTGTTAAAATAAGCGTGAAAGGCTGAGATTTTAAACTAAAACATTTTTTGCCAGCACTGGATCTTGAAAATGGGTTCAAAACTTACGCATCACGTTTAGTGTTACGTTCAGTCAGAATTAAAACTCTTATAATGGGATTCAAACGCACTGATATATCTATATCACATGTTGTTTTTAGTGCAATGTATTTCATTCGTTTTTCTGAATTTTGAATTCTCAGATCAAAGTATGCTTTTCGTTGAAGTGTGCTTATTGGAATAAGGAATGTACATGTTCACATTGGATGACGGAATCACCACTGACCGAGCAGTTCAGATCACTATTTGCTAGTAGTTCGATTTGAGTTTTAAAGAAGCAAAAGGGTAGGCTGCGTGGTCGGTTACCGTAATTTGCCCTATGTGGAATACGAATATGAACCAGTTTCTCTTAGAAAGTCTTCCATGACAGTATATAGCGCTCGTGTGCTTTGCCATATTCAGTTAATCTAACCGAACCTTACAGCGTAGACCTCCAAGACAGGAATATGGTTAGTGACACTGAACTACCATACTTAAGGGACCGGGTTCGAATCTAGGAGAAGGTATGGACGTAAATTGTCTGTCCGTTCATAGAAGATAACGATGGCTGCCAATTAGGTGCTTCCATAATAAAATGACCACCGCTTATGACCTTAGTAGTGGCCAAAGTCTAAAATGACTAGTACCTGCCATTAAAAAAAATTACTGCGGATAACCCCAATTCTTTCAAATTCTGCGAGTTGCCGTGGTACATTTATTTTCGGGTAACTCTATAAGAAGAAATACCATATATTAAAAACATGCAAGCTAGTCCACTTCATTTTGACTACTCTTGCTTTGAATAATCTAAGGCAATGTCCTTGTTATCAGTAAAATTATTCAAAACAATAAAAATGTGTTCCATGCACTGGAAATGAGAGCCGTTTACTTAAGACAGAACATTATACTCATTAATTACAAAACAAATTGGACTTCAATTTGATACCGCAATCTAGACAGAAAAAAGCTGCAGTACGTTCCTGTAATTTTCATCTATTACGTTACTCACATTATAAATCATTCAGGGGACGGAAATTCATATACTGTCTACAGATATGTTAAAGATTTCGTGACAGTGATTACGAAACGTTCTTCTTAAATGATTAGTCTTAGACGTAGCATTCCACCTTAAGAAATTACTCAAATTAGACAGGCTTCCCGACTGTGACATCTTTATTCACGTGAGGTATTTAGAAAGGTATACGGAATTTTAATGCTTATGAGGCTTTTAAAATAATGCCAGTCGTTAATATGCAAAGTATTAAGTTAGGTTAAATTAATCTATTAAGCACGAAGAGTACCTTACTAAGGAGACAGATGTCTTTATGAAGGGTTTTTTAAGAGAAAGTTGCTAGTATTCACTATATGCAAGAGAAAACTCATGAAACACTTATGCAGATAGCCCTTTTGTCGAGATTTGAGCTAGGATCAAAGTACGACTTTTCAGATATCTAATCCCCTCTACCACTGGTGGGTGGTTTCTGACATAAAAACTATCTCTTAGCAATCTGCTTTGGGAAATACAGTATGTAATCATGTTATTCATTCAGTGTGTAATTTTTCTCTCCAAAAAGTGTTATTTAAAATATCCAAATATCCAGAGTAATTTTAGTCACATGAAGATTATTTTTTCCTTTAATTCACTTATGAAAAATAATTTTCAATGGATACTAAGGGAAGAGATTCCATAAAATGTTAAAATTTAAGTTTTATATATATACATATGTGTGTGTGTGTGTGTGTAAGATTAAAAATATGAAAGCAAACTTAATTGGCGATAACTTCTTTTATTTTTTATTTAATTTGGGGACTTCCTCTCTTTTTCTTAGAAATAGTGCCATAAATCTAAACTGCGTCATTGAAATTAATCATGCGATCTTACGTAACGCTTAATGCAAATATCTCTTGCCCAATCAAAGTAATTGTAAACCAAAACTTTTTGACTCCTTTCCTTCCTCCTCTGCATTACTACTGCGACACTCTCTTACTCTTACGCTTACGCTTTCATCCTGACAAGACGCTGCTGCAATCACTTATGTGCTGTATAACGTTGCGCGCCTTCAACTTGCATGCAACCAAGAGGTGACTGTGAAAACTTGTATAAAAGATAGAGCCTTCTGAAGGGTTTAAGTCCCTTTTTATTCAACGTAATAAAATTACAATTGCGTGCTCTTGACGCTCACAGACTGTGCCAACTTGGCAGTCAAAATAAAAATAATAACCTGAAAAGAAAGTAAAGACAAGATTCTAACTACGAGGCTCTCTAAAATAACTAACTCACCGCGTTTTACAATACCGCTGCTAATTCAGCAGACTTGAAGCTCACTGGAACGATTACCACTACTTCCCGCCAAGCACATAGGCCGCAACGCGGGGTTCTTCAATTCTCGCTAACTACCTCCGCGCTCGTGAAGTAAGAATATCACACACCGAACTTGTTTCCTCTCTATTTAAATCATAATACTTCCGATGATAATTTGAATGCTTGCGCGTTCTACTAAAATTTACATATTCTGGCATTGGCAGTTCCAGGGGAAAGTAAGGCTTGACAGGAAAAATAGTTTAAACTTAAAATAAATGTTAGTTAAAATAAATATAAACCCTACAGCTGCTATGATCGATTCTATCACCATAGTATCAAAATTGTTCTGGAAATAGGCAGGATTGGAGTGCCAAGTAAATTGTGGCCACAAAAGTGAATTTAAAAAAAGGAATTAAAACTGTCTCGACTGTTAATTTCTTAATCTTTACGAATTCTACGTTTTAATTATCAAGTATCTTCACAATCAGCATATCTACGCATCTACATCTCAGTGGTCTTACATCAGTGTTTACAAAATTGTGCTTTTTTTACATGTTTAGCCCGACAGGATTGGATTGCGTGCTACTAACCTTAATGGAACACTTATTCCTCAGTTGTATTTCTGTAAAATAGTATCTACAAGTTCATCATTCTAAAAATTATATATCATAGAGTATTCAAATATGGTATACTATCATTACATTTTATGGCGATAGAAGCGACCATAGCAGCACATAGATAATTGCAGCAGCGTCTTGTCAGGATGAACGTGTAAGCGTAAAAGGAAGAAAGTGTCGCAGTAGTAATGCAGAGGAAGAAGAGAGGGAGTAAAAACGTTTTGTTTTACAATTTCTTTGATTAGACAAGCGATATCTGCATTAAGCGTTACGTAAGCTCGCACGATTAATTTGAATGACGTAGTTTAGACTTATGGTGTTATTTCTAAGACACAGAAAGGAAGTTCCCAAATTAAATAGAAAATAAAACAGGTTATCGGCAATTAAAATTAGAAGTTAGATTTCGTATTTTTTAATCCTACACACACATATATATGTATATATATATTATTATTATTATTATTATTATTATTATTATTATTATTATTATTATTATTAAAAGAAATCAATGATGCAAACTATCACGGCTATTTTGTGTACAGCCTTGGCTTTCTCAATTTCATTCACTTCTTAGTTACGCTTTTATTGTCTTGGTAAACTATTTATTTTAGATATAAATTAAAGACATGCGAGAAAGTTTAAAATTTTTCTCTAACGTGCGTTCTACTAAAAAAATTTGACCTACATTAAAAATTAGTTGGGGTACCCCTCTTCGCTCAGAGAGTTGATATGATATTATGTGGTAGTTGGAATAAAAGGATAAACTTTAAAATATAAAAGGTAATTTTTTATTGAAACATATTCTAACTATTTACAATACTTGTTTATAAACAACATGCTTCATTTTGTTATCCGGGGTATATATGGACAAATTTTTCGAATTTCCTACTCGAGACTACGCACAGTTGAGCGTGAGAAAAGCAGGACTCTTTGATGTAGATGCCGAAATTTTTTAAAGTTTGTCCTTGCGCTTTGTTAATTGTAAAACTATAGGCTAATTTGATTGGAAATTACAGTCTTTTAAATTGGAATGCCAGTTCGGTAGATATCAGTAGTATTCTGGGAAAAAATACTGTGTGTCCTTTGTCCTTTCCAGTCATAATTTCGGCTTTGATGATGTTATTCGATAGCTGTTTGACGACCATCCTTGTTCTATCACATAGTTTTGATGAGTTGAGATTTCTGAGTAGTATCATCGGAGATCCAATTTTCAACCGAAGGCAGTGTAATGGCATTCCTGGTACTTCCAAGATGTTTTAAAATTCCGTAGGGAAGTTAACACTTTCTTCAACGTTTACCATCGTGTGAATAGATTTGTATATTCACTTATCACTGGGAATTTTCTTTTGAATATTAAAGCTGATATAGTCGACAGCATTATTTTTAGTGGCCAAAATTGCCCTTTAAAATAGTCACTCTGGACTCTGGAGTGTTTGTCTTTTTTATATTCTTTCGTCGGCCCGTAGTGGAATGCTTCTTTTGTTAGGTTGTACTATTTACTTGTCTTTGTTAGAGCTTCTCGTAGGATGAGGTTTTTATGGATGGCTTGCTTGCGTTCGCAATCTTTTATCATAAGATTGTGTTGCAATCCTTGATTCTTCAATTCGTTCATTTAGTTGTTCTTCGTTTTCTCTGCTTCTCACGGTGCTCATTCTCCTCTGTTGGAAACCTAAACTGGTTTTGCAATCTTTGACTAAGCCCGCCAACGGCCGAGAGGTAAAGTCGCTGAACACTGCTAGCTCGATCCGAGGTTCGAATCCCGCGAACGGGCTGGCTGCTTGGGCATTTTCGTGGTTTCCCCATGTGTAACGTGTATACGAGCCAGTTTCCCTTAGAAAGTCCTCCACGAAGGCATCCCTCCCATTAGGCAGATACCCCTCGAGGCTTTGCCATAATCCCGCACACTCTTTGACTGTTTCATTTTTTCGCTGTTCTTTTTGTTTTCTCCGTTTTGCTTCAGAACTAGCAAGATATCCGGCTCTTATACGTTTGAGCATTCTGTAGAATATAAATCCGATTAACCTTTTACTAAGAAATACACTAAGTACACATTATGCACTTTATTTTCGATTTATATTCAGTCACTGTATCACTTTGATTAGTCATACTTCACTATTTATTTTCATTCACTCGCTTCACTGATAAGAAACTCACGTTCATGGATATGGCATAGTGGGCTACCACACCATAACATTATATATTGATATAAACAAAACAAGACAGAAATTAATATCATTGATGATGTGTCCGCAAATTTCTCCCACAGTAGAACTATTACAAGATTGATATTATTGTTTTTTAAATCCATTCCTGTGTTATAGTTGTAACACAGGAAGAGATTTCAGTTAATTGTACGTAAATGTGACATAACTCAGGTAAGCCCAATATTTGAGAAAATTAAAACTTCTCCGAAGACATATATTGTTCTGTAATATTTGTTCTGTAGTCTTATTATATGGCCACTCAAAAATAATTATTTCCGGATATTACACCGTAAATTTTAAAAAACGATCTGTCAAAATATACAAAAATATAACCTTCAAGTTGTAAGGATCCTAAGTTTTACTAACGTTTATTTTATTTTAAATCTTTACTATCACTTCTTATTTTCTACTTCCGGCCAGAATTAAAAGCTTTAACTTATTTATGCAAATTTGTCTTGCTAACGCCAAGTACTTAAGTTGTGGCTTTTTGCCAAGCAAGAGAGAGGAAGGAGTTATTAGAAGCAGGCCGCTTGCCATAGTAGTTTTACTCGGTTGCTGGTTGCCTTCAAGGCCAGAGGTTTAGTCCTCTTGATAAGTTCAAACGTATCGTAGTTTTAGCAGCTCTCTGTACTAATACGGATTTTTGTTAAATAGCGGCCAATCTTAAAGTTAGGCACTTGTATATTAATTCAAAGTTAGTTTTAGTTAGAGTTTTAGTTAGCAGTTTTATATTCTTGGTCTCTGTATTCCGAAGTTCCGAAAACCTCTGTAAAGATAGAAAAATAAAGGGTTTCGTATACCCTTTCTGTGTGTATTGTCTACTTCACAATTTATTGAACATAGCTTGAGTAAGCTCCCTGTTCCGAGTCAGGACAGTTCATGTTTCCAAAGCAAGTAAAGAGGAACACAAGTAACAGACAAATCTTATTTGAAAGCATAGAGAAAAGTACAAGCGATGTAAATATATAAGCTAAGGAACGTATTTCACATAGATATCTTCCACAAAATTAAATAAATATTAGATTCTAGAAACTCTTACATAACATACTTCTTGCTGCTTTCATTTGGATATCAAGGCAGTGCATACCAGCAGAAAGTTTGCACCTTAATTGCTTTATATGGCGATCGGCTTCAGTTTTACATAAGATATTTTAATTATAAAAGTATTAAGATATGAAACGTTTTCAAGGCAAGAATAACATTTCTCATAATTAATACAAACCGACAATATTTTTATAAAAGCTAACTTGCTGTTAGATTATTGCGTAATGAGATAGACGATGCCCCACAACATAAAATGATCCTAACATTTGTAATTTATTATATTAATACGATCTTGAAATTCATTCTAGACAGCTGAAAATGGCACGATTACTTTGTGAGATGCAGATTATTTGAAATATTTCGAAATGTATTCAGCACGGAAATATTCTGGTATTTTTAATTAATCGGTGTGAACAATGCATTCTCGAAATATAATCACTAAATCCTTGACGATTAATTGAATAGCATTAACTAAGATTCTTATTTTAAGACTGAACTGAACTGTTTTGTCTTCCAAATACCGTTCGCTATAATTAAAGCTCGATAAACCTTCCCTAACTTAAAAGGTTGAGCATTTTTTATATATATATTTTCTGTATATTATATATTTTAGATTACTCAAGACAAACTGAAAGCGTGAAATGTTCTCAAATATTGTAAACAGTTAATTTAAAATTCGCTATTCAAGCAGAGTTATTTAAATTTGTGGCGTATTTTAATATTATTTGACAATGTATGTTGTTTTTTTTTTCATTTCCATCGGCTACTATTTAAACATATTTTATTAAACAATTCATACGCGGAAGTTAATTATATGTGTTAACGACAAAATTTTCGCTTAAAACAGTTAAGTGATTTAGTGAAAAGTTAATATTCAATGTGTAATTTATTGATCTTAATCTAATATTTAGAATAGCCTTATCAATTAAAATTCTCTACCAAAATATAGAGAGGGCCTGCAATATTTTTTTCCAAGGAAATCTATCCGTTTGTAAATTAAACTATTGAAAATGCAACAAAATCTCAATAGTAATTTCCCAAAAATGATTTTATTAAAAGCTACGTTTTGTTTCCAAATTAGTTTAATTCTTAAAAATATGTTTTCGAGCGAAAAAAACATTAATTAAAAATCTATAGTTTTGCGTATAATGTGATATATTTGACATAATTTTCTATTAAAATAATAAATAAATAGCACAAATCAGCTTACATATGCCTACAAGAAAGAAAGAAAAGTAGAAATTGAAGAGAAAATTTAAAGATATTATACTCCAACAGGACTAGATTCTAGTTAATTTCTGTTCAAACATTTACATTCAAATATTAAAACGCGTTATTATGTACGTATACTAACATTCAATACATATTTTACGAGTTTCTAAGTTTGGTAATTTGGTCAGAGAAATCTAGTTAGAAGTATAAGAAAATCTGATAAAATTCTTTACATATTTAGTGCCGAAATGAGAAAACCAGCTATAACTATATAGAAGTAATGTACTGATTTCAAAAACATTATTCCTCAGTGTAAAGAAACACAAAGAATAGACTAGATCTTCATTATATATTAATATTTTCAGGTATGTTTACCCCACGGTTAAGCAGTTACATGGAAATGCAAAAGACACAGTTTCACTAAATAAAATTTAAAGAACGTTCTTAAGAATTACTTAAAACTTTATTTTATATACCCAATTCCTTAAAGAAAAGCAAAAACTTATTAAGAGAAAACACCATTAAAAAAGGCGTTAAAGTAATAAAAGTAGATATAGCACTATCAGTTTGTATAGGCATAGCACCAGCATTGTTCCCCAAAACATGGATCGTGAAATGCAAGAATTTAAATGCAAGTTTTTTTCTTTTGTTTTGTTTTAAATGCCATATTTTTATTAAAGAGCTTTCCTGCGAAGGAAATAATATAATATAATAGACAAACAAGATTGGGCATCTTGCGGAATAACTGTGTGATCGATATGCCAACCTTGAGATTGCATACTGCTAAACACTGTGGAATACAACAAATAAAACAGACTAAAATAAACTCCTAAATAATGAAGATCAGTGATCCATATCAACAATCGATAGAGATTCGGAATCACTGTTTGATTATATAAAAGTATTAAAGTAAAACATGATATATTCTTAATTTTTTAAGTACAGTGTAAGTCTGAAAAAAAAACAAATCAACTGATTTAAAATTATTGAAATTTTGAAAACTAACGTAGAATGATAATGCATGAATATAAAAAATGGACTAAGTTTTATTTACTAATGTTCAGTATGACTCTCTTTCGTTAGACGTATAATCTCAAGGTGAATTATCGCCTTGTGAGAAAATTCCTGCTAAGCATGTTCAAGTGCAACAAAGGTAATTATTTCTAAAGCAGCAGAAATGTGTTACTTCAATTCGTTTAGCTTTATAGGTATATATATTATAAACATCTAATCTTTCACATACCTTCAACGGAAAAAATCGAATTCCATTGCTTTAGGTTTGAACCTTTGAGTTAAACTTTAAAAATAATAAAGAATTATCTCATTTTAGCTGCACAGATGTAACCAGAAAAGTGCAGGACTGTGCATTTACATCGCTTTAAATGAAAGTAGTTTATTTGGTTAGGGTAAAGTATGCGAGGGCTGTCAGCCTAGGCAGATGCCTACGTAAATGACATTCTAAGGGAAACTCTCTTGTATCTGCATTACACAAGGGAGAATCCACGAGAATGCCCATACAGCTAACCCATCCGCCGGGGTTTGAGCACAGGTCGAATTACCAGTGTTCAGTGACTTTACCGCTTGTCACTGTGAACACTTAAATTGAACTTTTTCTTTTAATTGAAGCAATTCTTTCTTTTATATATATATATTAACCAAAGGAAGCTGGCTAAAATGCTTTTAAATACTCTGTTCTTTTACACTACTGTGGACAGGCACCACTTTCCCGTGCAAAGTATAGAATTTTTGAAAGCCCTGGAAAACTTACAGAAGAGTCATAATGTAAATGTGTGTCATCAAAACTTTAGAGAAATCATAAAAAATGGAAATTTAATGTGCAGAAATTAAATAGGAAAATATTTAATGTCCTATTGAAAAGGAGGTAAGTTCATATTTAGAAATTCTCAATATTACTATTTAATTCTCAACATCTAAATTTCATATAGAAAAAAAACATATAATATATAATTGGAACAGCATATATATATATATGTATATATGTAAGATAAAAAATATATGAATTAAAATTATAATTTAAATTAACTCTTTAGTGCTTCCTATCTGTTTTAAAAATCGTAATAACATCTCTGGATTGCGCCATTTCTAGATCATTCCTGTTTGCATGATCTGCGCGGCGCTGATGACGTAATAATTAAGAACTGAAACTTTTAACTCAAACCAAAACCTTTCTTTTAATGTGCTTCCATACCGGATAACTACTCTCTTCAGCTTCGCTCTCTATCCTGCTAGGATGTAGTTTTGCTGTTTTGCTTGCTATCACAATAATATCAAAAATGTAAATGTTCTGTGAATAGGTACGTCTAGAGTGCCAAGTGTATTGTGGCCACAAACTTCAAATGGAAAATAAAAATGAAATTAAAACTGCCTCGACTGCCAAGTTTCTTAGATATTACCAAATCAACATATTAGCATACTACGCAATCAGAATGCTTTCTCTTCAATACGCCATCTATGTGCTTCATCAACAGTATTTTTCTGCGTTTCTACGTCTCGGTGTTCCTACCTTCAGTACTTCTAAAATTTTGCTATTATTGCATATATATATAGCTGTATATTTTTTAGAATTGGTATGTCCTTTGAATTTTCTCTTCCCACTCCCTATAGTGGGCTTCTGCATTGAAATCTCCTACTATTAAAAAGTGTCTTTTTTATGTAGATTGTTCAATATGCAGCTCTCCCCAAAGTGGCTCAATGCCAGTTCTGGGTAGACAGTAGACGGCAGTCATTTCTATTGCAGTGTTTTAATTTTCTATTCTTATTGTCACCATATGGTTCGTTGTTCTAACTAGCATAAGTGAAAATGCTCCGTTATATATTATTGAAGCTAGTCGACTGTGAGGAAGAAAGATTTTCTTATGGGTTGAGGCACTACATTGAAAGCTGTTGTTGACATATGTTTCTTTAAAGATTCCTATGTTATCCTACTATGATTTGCACTGCACTACGTGTTGCTGAATTGCAGCTTTGTATGTTCACGGAATAATCTTCAACTCATCTATTCTATTTGTCTATGATGTGCTTTTGTACTTTAGATTTGAACCTTTGGACACTTCGGCAGATTTTTCTCTACACACCGAGCATGTTCTAGACGGGGCTTGATATTTGGTATCAAATGCTGTATTATTCTTTGTGTTAGAATTAACACAGTCTACCTACTCTTTATCCGATTATCACTCTTATGTTAGATTTTTCGCTTCCGTACTTTGAACTGGCCAAAGAAAACTTACATTTCCCGCCTACGTGATGGAATTCCTGCCAATTATAACAGCACTACACGCTGATATAGGGTCTGAATGGACAATAGCTGAAGCCCAATTAGATTATTTCTTCCAGCTGGGTTGCTAATCTTGACTCTATGTCTAAAATCCAGTTGTTCTTATCGTTCTGGCATGAGGGTGGTTTTAGCACGTTGAAGGACCTAGTTGATGAGGATGGTAATTCCTCTGTTAGAACACAATAATACTTCGGGTTTTAAGTCTTCAGGCACTCCGAAAATTGTCAAAGTCTCCCGACTGAGCTTTGGTTCTCTAATGGCAAGGGACTCGTTAAGCTGAGGCTTGTCCGCTGTAGTTTACTTGAACTTTGAAGGTATGCCCTCTCATGACACCTTATCAAAACGCTCCCTCCGGAGGAGGGATATTAATACTATCTTTTGTCCAAGAGTTACCCCTGGAACTAGTAATAAGAACGTCGTCAGACAAATTTTGAAGAGAAGATGAAATATGCAAGGTTGGTTTCCTCCTCTTCCGCGTCACTGGAATGCAGAAGATTTCATTGCTGTTTAAAGCTGGTAAAGATGAAGAAATTATTGCGACAGGAATTACGCAATGTTCTATAATGCACTGTGACTCTGTTAATTGTTTCTTTAGACTGACTATTTAATGTTCTTGTTCAATTAGGAAGTTGCGAATATCCGATAGACAGCGCTTAAATACGGTAGTGCCAGAAATGTTTAATTTATATTTTCCTCTTTTATCGGAAATTAAGGAGAGGATATTATTGCGAACATTATTTATCATGAACGCCCTATGAGGCTTCGCTAAGTTACACTCAGCGTTTGGGGAGCTATGCACTATTGAAAATGGAGAAGCGGAGCTGTATTCGTGCAAGGAACCACATCACGGGAATTTTCAGAGAAGATCCTATTTTTAGCCATAATTCGCGTACTTGGTTTTTAATTCCTCGTGGCATAAATGACAGTAATTCTAATGGTCCGGGGGGGAGAGAACTGCAGTAATATGGAGCGTAAGAAGTCAAGTGATTAACTGCTGAAATTATGCTTATAATATATAATATATCAGCATGATCACATACGCTAATTGAGATTTTCCAAATTAAAATATAGAAAACTGATATATTGATTGTCCAGTAAATTTTACTAACAAATACGGGCAGTATAGTAGGCAATAATAACTTAACGGTTAATTAGAATGAATAATTAATAAATTTGAATGAGCAGTTAATAAGCAACTTAATTAATAATTGCGAAATCTTAAATAAATCAACTAAAATGATTGATTAAAGAACACAGTTTCAGCAAAGCGTAAAACATATACAGCCTTACATCATTACATGATCTCGATACACTTAAGATGTTATTGAGGAGACTCAAAAGAAAAATAAAAGACTAAATCAATAAGTTAATTAAGATACTGAAGTTATTAATTAAAATGTTTAAAACATAAACTTATAAATAAGTTTTTAAATAAAACATAGTACCATGTTACAGTAAAAGATAATTATTAAAAGTGAATGTAACACTGTAAAATTGTTTATAAATTGCAACGAAGTTAATTAAATCGTGGAAATTAAATTCCTGAAAGAACTTCAAGTAAACAAGTAATATTACGGTAGTTGTAAAGAGAAAAATTAAATTACTTTATATTATTTCTAATACATCCAAAGAACCCATTGCAACAAAGTGCAAAGAGAAGAGAGGGAAAGAACTGAACTTCAGCCCAAAATAATGTATGGATATAATACTACGTTTTAAAAAACACTACACATGTAAAGAATTTTTTACAAGGAAACTAAGTCTTTAAACACACGCAAATCATCAAATGTGCTTCAGAAGTTACTTAAATTGCTACCTTGGCGGTCTGCAGCTTAATTATAAAGGTATCCAATTAATAATTTATGAACAAGAACACAGTTACTGGACTTAGAAAATGTCTAAACTGACGAGAAGATACAGCATTACGCAAATACAAACACTGATAGTTTTCGAAAGATGCCAAAGATTGGCCCAAACAATGTTGTTTACAGATAGGTAACACTATCGCACATAAGTCATCTGGAATTAATGAGTTTAATATTTGGAACCTATGCGACAGGCGTCTTACTGAGGATTTCCCTGACTGGTACAACAGTTTTTACAAACAAAAGTAATGGGGATAAATATTAAGGAAAAATTTACAAACATTTTGGAGGGCAACAGCGAAACGATGTATAGTGGACTGGCATCCCTGTTAAGATAGGCAGTTTTGAACAGTCGAACATTGAGAAAAAATTATTATTTTTTAATCAGTTCAAAACGCACTTAATGTGCGAGGTTTACAAAATGAGCTTCTAAAATCAATATGTTGATTTCTTGCTTAAAAACTACAAATGGCATTATCTTCAAAAATAGTGTTTCATAGCAGTCTCTTCTTCAACCTTAAAGCGTATCGAAGCGCAACATTCATCTGAGGCAATGGCGTAGAAACGACATAGTGGCAAATGAGGCTGCGGTATGAGAGCTCTTTTAGCATGATCTGTTTAATCATCGTGCTGCAATCCTAAGGGTAGCGGGTTCTGTCCAAGAGCACAGCAGCTAAAAATATCGAATTCCACTAGTATTGTTTTTCGAAGAATATCATTATTGACCACAACAGCAAACGAATGGTTCTAATTACTAACAGCGCACACCACTATAAACTAAAGCACCGTCCATCTTAATAACATATTTCAAGGTAGAGCGATCAGAGAGACTAGCACTGACAGGCTTTTCTTCTAAATAAGTGATGCCCCGCCCAACCAAAAAGGTAAAGGGGCAATGCCCTAGTCCCTCGTCACTTATCACTTACCCAACCACACAAATCTCAGTATGGTAAAGGGACAGTGCCTACGTCCCCCGTCACTAATCACTTATCACTAATTGTTTTGTTATTGATGAGGCTAATGTGCTTGAAAAGTCATCAAATCGAAAGTGGTCGAACACTTTCATCATACTAAGCATAAAAACATCGAGAAAAGTGTTACCACATAAGCACTTCATTTAATATGGCCTGTTGCTTAAATTTAAATTTTAAAATTTTGATGAGCTTCCATAATATCGAAAATATTCTTTCTAAATCCTTATCACTCTTGATGAACTTGTCAATGCATTCTCTCAAAAACATTTTTTATTTGCTTATTTTCGATCGACGCAATTTAAGCTAAGTTTATAGGTTACTTAGTACAGTTACGGTGATATTGATAATTTGAGATAATGTGAGTAACTTAACTTGTTCTATAATTAAATTTACTTATTGTGATAACTCTCTGAAATAATAAACGTCTAGTTAACTGTTAAGTTGAAGAGAAATATTTCAGAACCCTAATTAGTTCTTTTAAGAAGTTTAGAACACATTTTCTTATAACATTCATTGTTCTTTCTCAAGAATTTAATTTAGGTTTTTGATTATCGGAGCGATATGCTGAGCACGGAAGTGTAATAACATGTGAGAAGTGCGCATTATATCTTTATAGAATAGACAGATTTATAACAGACCTTAGGTGACTTGCTCATATTTTTATTAATAATTATTGGTACGATGTCTTTGTTATTAATAATAACATCCAAAAATAATTCAGCAAACTTTAATTAAAGAGAACATATTTTATAATATTGCTTCGGCAGAAATTTTGCTTTATGTAAATCTGATAAAATTATTCTTCACTGCGCTTAAAGATTGGATTAAAAAATAATTTAACTTTTTGTAATGCAAAATAAAGTAATAAATAATAACTCAGAAATTCTTCTCATTCGCTTAGTTCTTGCAGATAGTGAACGACACATATTTTCCTTTAAAAATCAATTTTTCAAAACGCCATATTTTCGTGGCTCCCAGAAAGCAAACCAGGAAACTATAATCGATGTTTAAAAGTTGAATGCTTTTGCGGGAGAATGGAAACTAGGTTTTTTCTAATAGTGTTTTTTAGCAAAATTTCAGTCATTACTTTTTCTAGGTACCTTGGAATATTTTTTCTTATGTAAGTTTAATTTATTTCTAAAACTACCGTATCACATTAAATTTAATTTAGTTTTAAACTGCCTTCTCCAAAAGATCTTATTCTTCAACTAAAAAAGAGCTTACTTTTTTAGACCACCCAGCATGACGTAACTTTAATCTTAGTTCGACTGTTTTTATTTTCTAAGTTATTTTTAGTAACGTTGCACTTGACATCTAAATCCCTGTAATTTATTTTACAGCTTATGTGATCCTACAGATAAAAAAGAAAAAATTAATCACCTTAAAATACAATATAACTACGGATATTTCCTTAAATAAATTGTCTACTGAGAACACGTTATTCAATCTAACAGCCAGTTAACTACTTTTCCAGCTATTTCACTAAAGACTTTCTAGAAAAAAAGAAAGATATCAAGGCACTTTCATTTAGGCAATCACTGGAAAATGAGATAGAAACTTTGTAATACAAAGTTCTCAGTTCCATACACAACGTCAAAGACAAAAATGAATTCTAAAATTTTTTATATGGCAATGCCTTGTCTTAATAGGCAGAGTTAAAGAAAAATGTTTCAAAATTTGGTGTTAATAATACAACACATTCCATTTAGTTTACTTTTAATAAATTCTGAAATGCGAAAATCTGCATTCCGTTTTTTTGGAAGATCTAAGTGCATTCCACTTACAGGACAGATGACAACTAATATTCAAAAGTAATATTCTAAATCATAAAAATTACGAAGACTATTTCATTTTAAACAAAAGCTTCAAAAATATTCGGCATTCAAAAACTGTAGTAAAATAACCAATTGATGTTTAGATGCACGCAAAACTAACATTTAATCAAACATTTTATTGCTAAGATTAATGAAGGTGAATTTCATTTCCTTAAATACTTTGCAGAATTTTACTTTTTTTTCTAATAGTGATTTTTAGTTTGGAACAAGCCTTTTCTTTCTTCTAGTTTCTCGCCTACGTTTCCCTGCCAAAATGAGTTTTCAGGATTACGATTTATGCAAGTAAGGTAGGTACGAGTATTTAAACAAGTGTGAGTCACTTCAATAGGAAAGTATATTCTGCCTTTTGGTCACGTTGTTGCTATAAGTCTAACCTTGCTACTCCACGACCGTACTTTATATGTGCCTGCTAGTATAAATCGGTGATCCTTAATAAGAGCCAACTATGTGATTTGATTCTGCGCAGCTTCGGCCGATTTAAATTTATCTAGGCTTAGTTTAGTTTATAATTTCTATTTTGAGTTAACCCCAAGTGGAGGCTTCTTGTACTCCCGAAAGTGGCCAATTGTTAATTAATTGAGTGTTAGAACAAAAGGGTATTTTATCCCTTCTCTGGACATGTTACATACGCACAGTCGAACAGTCGCTACACAGTTCTTCAGTATTCATGTTTCCAAGTAACTCTATTTTAGCTAGGATATTACAACTTCGACATTCAAGGTATTTTAAGATTATCTCTGACTAACATGTAACCCTTTATCACAGCCAAGCCAATCAGTGGGATGGATCAGATTGTTACTTATTTCGATTCGGGTTCAGACGAACGGTCTGGATGGATGGGCTCTTCCGTGATTTTTCCCATGTGCAACGTTAACACGAGCAGGTTTCCGCTGAAATGTCCTCTGCAAAAGTGTCTTCTTTCGAGCAGATAATTCTTGTACGTTTTGCCGTAATTAGACAAATTATAGCTATTCAAATTAAATGAGCGTCCACAACCTTCTTATTAAATAAATAAATTTTTAATATATATATATATATATATTAAAAGTTTTGTGCATTTTAATATTATACATAAAACTTAACTTTGGAGTGTTTTTCAGCAAACTTATGAATTTTTTTTAGTATTTTTTATTAATGCTAGAATTTTAAAAGCAGTCATACAAGCTTCTTTTAACAGGTGAGGCACCACACAGTTCTCAAAATTAGCAGTCAAAATACAAACCCTGATCTTTTACATAGCTTAAAATAATCAGATTTTGGTATCAAAAACCTAACATATTGCAAAATACATTAGTTACAAAGAAGCACGAAAACTAAATAACAGCATATCGATTGGCAAAAAGAGGAGTATCGAAAAACGAAAAATATTCCTACTGGAATTTATTCTACTAAAAACCACAATTTTTCTCTTAATTAAAATAATTCCCCAAACAAATCAGTTATAAGAAAGATGATAATTTTTGCGAAGAAAGGGACATATTTTTACATACAAATAAAAATGAAGTATCTACTTAGCGGGGAAAAGAATTTATGAGTATCATTCATTCACCCGGTATGTATTTGGCGATGAGTTCACCAAATACGGTATTTATTAAAGACAGAGGCCAATAACTTTTGTTTAAAATGAAAAAACTTCAATAAATATTTTATTTTTAATCATAATTTATAAACCAACAGGTGCATCGTTGTCATTCTTCCTAAAATGAAAACCTACGAAAGCATATTTGAAATGGTCGTTCAAATGACAACAAATACACAAAATCTCCAGTGCTAACAGTCAGGTTTATCTTAGCTTCTTGCATGAGGTAAATGCTAAGCATAAAAAAGTATGTACCCTACTCAGAATGTTATGTCGCATTTATTAAGCACTAGAATTGCATCGTCTTTGGACTGCTCATCAAGACATTAGGAGATGACTTACACATCAAGACATTAAGAAAACATTTAGCTCCAAAGGTCACTCAGAGGGGAATACATAGCATTGCACAAAACGTACAAGAGCTTCGATTCACAAGAATTCCTTGACTCAAAAATTTATTGTATTTGTATCAAAAGCAGAAATTTTGATTATTTATTTAATTTAAATGAAATAAAACTTTAATGGCTTGAAAAAATTATTTCCACGTGCAGTTCTAAAACGAAAAATTGCATGGAATTTTATTATGAGCGAAGAGTTTTACAATGAACAATTAGTCATTGTATTCCAGTAAATTGAAAACAATGACTAATCGCTCTTTCTTAAATGAAAGTTTGCCGAAATAGTTACTCCACATACAGACGCTCTATGCGAAGGAGTTATGTTCCGAACGATCGTTCGTACCGTAAAATTTGTTCGTATACTACTACTAGGTTCGCTACCATATCTCCTATCGATGTTCGTGATATATGAGCTGTAATGCTATCAAATAAACAATTAAAAATGCTAAACCAAACATAAAAAGCATTTTTAATTTTAAATAAAGTATATTATAAATAGTATCTTGGATTTACAAAAATACAATATTAATTATGAGCACAATACTAATAATTAATAATAACAAACTGACAAGATTATAGGACACTATACGGATATTAACAATATAGGACACAGAACTATTACCAACTGCTGATAAGGGGCAAGACTAGATGGGTAGCATATTATTAAATATCTTTTAACTATCGAGATTGCATGAACATTTTACCGTTAAATAAAGCTATACAGGAACAAATATATTACAGAGTATACCATAATAAAATGTCGGTATAATATGTGCTCATTAATATTTCCAGCTAAACTTAGTTTAAGAAAGGCGTATACTTACATTACACTACAAATTAGTATATTAATGCAACAGAGCAATGTGTTAATATAACAGTGGACAAGAGTAGCACTTTTATAAACATCAAACAGTAAAATAATATCTGAACGTGTAACCTACATAACACTTTAAACTTTTATACACGCAGTACATAGATTAAGTTTTGTATACCTAGTACACGTAGTACATGGATTTAAAACACAAGAAAATAATCAATACAAAAAGGAAAATGAAAACGTAACGTATATATCGTTCCCGGACTTTTTTTCGGGAAGAAGGGAAAAGAGCTGTAGGGAGGAATATTGTCAGGCTGTTAGCTATGCTGTTAGAAAGGCAATACAATGTCTTATACATATTTTGCTCATGTCCGTAGATCAGGCTTACATGTAACTAATGGAAGATCTTCTCAAGTGATAATTTTTAGTAAGCGGATAATCGAAAAAACATTTAACTGGATTAACGAAGCACCTCAGATACAAAACCCGAAACAATACAGGTAGAAAATATATGGGCAGTTGTCATTTAGATTTTGAGTATCGGAAAGTAGCTAATTACAGTAAATTTTAGGATAGATGATATGGAGTTTTCTGCCTCTTTTGCTCAATAGCTTGATCATCGTTTAGAGATTTAATGCTAAGTACGGCTTTAATATGTAAAGCAGAAAGAAGCACATTCATTAAACTTAAGTATGGCTTATTACCTGCCTGTTCGGGATCTCTTAAGGTGTTTCATAGCCTGAACAATGAATTATTGAAGTTTCTTGGACCAGATTTTTTTTTTGGCCCATAAGGTTGCCGTTCACTGCGCACCAGGCTTTTCTTATTTTTGCTACTCCCTTTGAACCATCCGTATAAACGGCTGTTGTTTGCTGCGTGGTGGAAAAATTAAAGTTAACAAGCATGTTGAAATCAGCCGAGATGTTAAATGGGGATAATGAAATTCTGGCTGTCCTACGATATAGTATATGTCTTGTTCCAAAATGTTGCATCTTCCTTCAAACTAATTACCTTCAATATGATACTTCTCTATGCTCAGCCAAGTATAGTGGTGAAATCCCTGTTACAATACTTAAGACTTTGAGGTTCTGAATCCTCGGCAGATGTTCTGCAGATATATTCTATATACGACAAATTCAAGGCCAACTACATTCATTTTGGTTACATTGATTCCCTGCATGGAGGCTCTATGAAGAGTTAAACACTCGACAACGATGGTATACCATGAATTGAGAGAATATGAGCAGACAACCAAACAGAGAACTTAAGTTGCTCTCATGCTATTCGAAATCTTATGGAGTTTTTCTTAGACACCACGCAACAAACAAAATTTCCTAACAAGCTGAATGTTCTGCCGTGCAATTTTATACATGGTGTACGCTTATGTTTTTTCTTAGGCCTAATCACCATTTCTTCGGTTTTTGAAATTGTAAATTTATGCTTCCTGACATTACGGCAATGTTTAATTCGTTTCGTAGCCACTTCGTCAAAATCCTTTAGAAACAAGCAGACATTTGACAACATGGACAATGATTTCTGTATTTTATTCATTGTCGAACATGCTGATCCTAGTATCGGACCTTTTTTGCCTAATTTCAATCATTTGTTTGCTCTATTTTCATTTGTTTAATGTTTTTCAACTTAAAACGCTCGTGAATTTGAATATACGTTTCGTTCTTCTAACTTAATCAACATAAATACCTTAATAATGTATTGCAGTTTTTAGGTGGGCCTATGTTTTTCACTCTATGCTCCGGAAGGGCCTCTTGTTATATTGGATGTGGGGTAAACCGAAAACGTTTCATAATCACTGCAATCGAACTTCAATCAGGAATCCGTTTCTTGTAAAGCTTGATATACATTGTGCCACAAACTTGAATTCTTAAGATTTCTTTCTTAAGAAATGTTTAAAACTGAAAATTAAGAAATTTAAATTTTCAAAATATTTATATCACAAGTTGATTAGTAATTATTTGAAATTCTGAATTCTTAATTATCCGAAATTTAAAACATTTTGAGCAGAGACTCAATACAAAAGTCGTTACTTTTTAATTTAACTGTCAAGAGATGATTTCTTACTAGTAATATATCTGTTATACGTCAATAAATGATTTTAATGCTAAGCAGCTACATTCTGTCTATGTCGGTTATTGAGATAGTAAAATTCTAGTTTACTGATCGTATGAGTACAAATTTTGCTTCAAGCGTAAAGTTAATGAAAAAGCAAATCACTCTGTGTTAAGTATGTGGATTCTCTTTCAGGTACGTTCTGTATCAGAAGGCGTTAGAAGTATATTTTAATTATAATAATGCATTTTTATTTATATTAGATTGAATTATTTCTTGATAAAGGATATAAGGTATTTCTCCCCCTTTCCTAGCGTGTCTTCATGATGTAGTGGTTCTGCATGCTGGCCCGGTATTCCAGAGGTCCGTGATTCGATTTCCGGCGAAGGCGGTTGCTAAATTTTCATCTCTCCGGCTTTTCCAGTTAACATGTCTCTACAAGGAAATAAGACTTTTAATGGTTTTTAAAGTCACCGAATTTGTTATATAATTACAGACTGATTAAATTTGAAAAATAAATCGAATGTCTTGTATTTTTAAAAGAAAAACAACACTCTGAGGACTTGTTAGGAAAGTTCGAGTAGACTTATGCTCCGTTTCCAGCAGTGGTAACATTTACCAAAGCAAGGTAATGATAGTAAGATAACGGATCAAAATTTTTGAAATACAACCCTAAAAACTTTCTGTCTTTCAGATTTAAGTTTTATATACTTCTTTATGTTATTATGTACTTCTTTATACTTCTTTATAGTATTTCTGTTAAACGTATCATGTGTCCAAAATGTCTTAGATTAAAAGCCTACCATGTTTGATGCATTGAATTAGAACTATGAGGCCCGATCAATAATTTAAGTGTATTAAGTTCAGCAATCTTTGTGAAACATCCTTTACCAAACATAACTGAATTTCATGCTAAGATATAGTTCAAATCTCTAAGACTTCATTAAGCACATTCAAATATTTCGAAGTCAGAAACACTTCTGGTTCTAAAAATTTCAGATAAGCGATACTCAGCTTACACTTCTCCAAATACTACAACCAGAACACATTTTGTGCATGCAGCACTTCAATAACGTAGTAAGTTCCATGTTATTTCAGCATTTGAATTGCATAAATCAAGAGCTTAATATTAATTTCAGAACTTTAACAAGGCTTCGCATTTCGATAAGAAGAGAAGTAAATAAGTATCCTCGAATCCTAAGAGCTACTATGCAAACTGAGAAGGATAACTTTAATGCGTCCTTGAACATAGCTATCTGAAAGCAGCTTGGTCACCATAGCAACGAATCCCGCTCTCCGTTAGTGTCTGAAAAGAAAACTGCTTTAGTAATATTACATGAAACAGGTCTTAAGAGCTATTCGAATTTAATAAATAAACTAAATTTTGACGTCTCAAAATACTTCACTCTGCAAATAGCATGTGCTTCTAAGTTATTTACATTTTTATATTCAGTATTTCAAACTTTTTCTATCTGATGTAAATAAATTAATAATTAAGATTGAAATGAAAATTGTTCTTATTAAAAACGTCGATCAGCTTCAAATTTCGATATAAATGTTAAAACGATAAGCAGAACCAGGACAAGGGAGAGACAAGTGAGGCACATGCAAGTGAACCACTTGCCTCAGATAACAGATAAGAAGGCGCTCCAAATTAGCTAAGAAATGTCAAATATTTTAAAAATTTATTATTCTTAACTTTCAGTTTTGAAATAGATCAAACTGTATTAAATTATTATTTAAAATAAAATGTCATTAACCCTATTTACAATAGTTTAACAGCATTACATTCATAGTACTGCTTTTAATCTTTCTGTACATAGTCGACGGTTTGCTTTATGTTAACCTTCTTTCGAAGATCTTTTCTCGGTTAGGATGATGCCTTTCAGTTTATGCTTTATGTAGCGTAGTGTTAATATCAAAAGAAACAAAATTACTTATATAAAACAATTGATTAATTTTATTGCCTTGCCGAAATCTAGTTTTTTATACACTGCGTGCCAGTGAAAATGCAGCAGTATGAATTCATACTTTGAAGAATATGTAAATTGCAGGGTAGACATAGTGTGCGAATTATGCGAAATACGTTGCGTTCTCCCGCAAGTGAAACGAGAAATAAAGGAAGGAATCTGAAGAATCGACAATAGCTGAGCTGTCTCGTCTGGCAGAGCAATCGTTTTGCAAATTGTCTATTGCAGAGGAAAATATAAGGAGAATGAATATAGATAAGGACGGGGAAAGTAATTAGAATGCCAGGACGCCGAAAACCGAAGTACTTGCAGCAGAGAGACAAAAGTACACCAGAGGTATGTTGATCACTTTGAGAAGAGCAGGTTGGTCTTTGAGCCGAATTGCAGCGACATTCAACTACACTCGTCTACGATGCACCGGCTGTGGTCAAGATGGTTGGAAGAAGGGACACTTCAGGTATGGTGGTGTTGTTACAAGGAGTAAATGAAACCTCTGGCATTCCAGTATAGTTTACTTATCTCACCACGTTCTATCTAATTTTGGGCATATATGCCCGAATTGCAAATTTGGCGTATACTATACGTAATGATGCCAATTTTATTAAGATGATGTGCCATGCAGTCGTGGCCTGTTTGCAGTCTGAAGTTGCCTCAGCCTCTTTACAGGGTATTTGACAAAACGTTTTCCATGTGTCTTGAATAATGTCTGGAATGTGACTGGACGTCGCTTGCATGCGTTGTCACACCTCGTTCAGAAGATGAAGTGTGGTAAATGGTAACAGGGAATGGACATTTAATCCCTCAGAAGACAATCCTCACGCTCCTTCCGTATGTACTTAGACGTGTTGCTGCCTATGTCGCTACCAGTGGTAGTCTTACAACTTACTGAACATGCTTTACAGTCACTCCTTTTGTAAGATTTTTATGGTGTAAAAACATCACTTATTTTTTGTTGCGGTACCTCTCCTTTTGCCGATTTTCATCACTTTCTGCCGATGAGTTCCTGGTGTTGCATTTTTTTTTTACTGTCATGTAGTGTTCGTATTTTTTATCGCATACTTTATCTTACTTTTTAAACAACTTAGCTGAATTAGCAGATGAATTGATAACATTGATCTGTTTTTTAAAGCGCTGATTTTGCACAGTACTCTACATCAAGTTTTCTTAAACGTTTTTCAATCGCGACCCCTTTTTACGACTGAGATGTTTTCGCGACCCCCCAAGACTCCGGGACCCCATAAGTATCGCACAAATCGGATACATGCGTGAGTGAAACTGTCAATGTTTTCGCTTGTACTGTAATATACTATTGCAGTTTTAGGTCATTAACTTTAAATTCTAATTTTAAGACATAGAACAATGTGAATTTTTTAAATAAATAACAGACGAAATGACAGCGTCACGTGCAAAGCAAGGAAAATGAACATTTATATTATAAAAGGAATGCGTCGAAATGTTTTCGTTTTTTCCTTTGTCTGTATTGTCTTATCTTTATCTATTTTCAAATGCACTGTGTAAAAATATTTGGTAATTGTAAAATTATTATAGTAAGTTAAAGAAATATCAAAACTGCTAAAATTTTTGACGATCCCCTTGGGGGTCTCTACCCACAGTTTAAAATACCCTGCTCTACGTCATTAAAATCGATTGTTGCCTCATAGGCAAACTTCCTTAGGAAGCATCAGGCAACCGACATTAATAATTCTCTAATACCTTCCTTTGATCTGAACTTTAGCTCTTATTTAGCCATAACAAACTTTCCAAAATCTGCAGACGGAATATAGGCAAATACTAAATTGCCTATAGTTTACTGCAGAAGACCTAATGCTCAAAGACCATTGAATTACAGTTATGAATGAAATGCTCGCATGGCCAAGTTCTCTATAGAGGTTGGGTCTCTCGAACCCGAGAACTCTACTGATGTATCACTCTTATCAGAATAACAAAGACACATTGGAATAGTATCTGGAAAATAAAGAATATTTGAAAATAATATGTACTTTATTATCAATCTTTTGCTTCATTTCTTGTGTAAAATTTGTCATTGAATGAGACGCGTGCCTCGAGATTTAGTCTTTTTGTTTCCATATGCAATTTGCACAAGAACTGCGTAATTGTTTTCATCATGCTATTTCTGAAGCCCGTTCCACTGAATGAATTAAAGAATATATTAGAATGTAAAATATAAGATAAGATATAATTTTTCTCTTTTGAATTATTTTATTGCTGATAATGAACAAAACAATAAAATAAATTGTTTAGTTCCAAAGAAATAAAAAGAACATCTACTTTTTTGAACCTTTTGTGGAAAATTAAGACAAAATGTTCTGAATAATTCTAATATAACTGACATTGATATAAAACAACTTGTTTCAAAAAGTTTAATTACGTTCCATTGATTAAGATAACCGATATTAAAATATGCAAAATATATTTTTTACTAAAAAAATATATAGAAATACAATTTCGGAAAGACTGAATAGTAAAGATAAAACTATAAGTGAACTCGATAAATCTGTTGATTTAAAGAATTTAATTATTGAAACTCAAATTAAAAATCAGGTTAGAAGTTACAAACTTGTTTATTGGTGCGAATAAAAATTAGTTGCAAACACCTAAGATATTCGAGATATCTAACATAATGAAACCCCTTATTAACTGATGAGGCAGGGTAAAAAGCATGAAGCACCTTCAAATTTTATATATGAATATTAAAAGCTGATTTATTGGTTACTCGATTAATGGGAGAGATCCATTGACCGTAAGTAGCAAACTCGTTTGCCATGAATCGAACCAATAGATGTTTTCAGTGTTACTCGCTCGGCCGCTTCATATTAACGGAAAAACAGAAGCATATAATTTATTATTTAAAGGTTACTGAGATCCAAAAATACGATTTTTGTTTAACTCTTATTCTAAAGATTTATTAATTTTGTGAACTTCTTGGTACTCGGTATAAGTCCAGCAATTCCTGTTATAAATGTTACAACAAATCTACGCCGGTCGATGCTTCGATGGCTGTCCGAAAGTCTGCTTCGGATATTTTTCTTGCCCATTAATAACTTAGCGATTTCTCTGTGATAAATAGTATTTTATATTAAATGTGCAAAATAGTTACATATTTTAAATTACTTGTAGAGACATTAGGTATTTTTTTTTTTTTTTTTTTTTTTTTTTTTTGGAAGCAGGCAAGATGAAAAATTAACAAAGCCTTCACCAGGAATCGACTTCTGGATACCGCCCAGCGTGCAAAACCACTGCACCACGAAGGCGGAAGAAATGCCTGATATACTTAACAAATTATTTCTTCTGCTCATTTATCATATGGATAATTTTTTTAAATCTTAATATTATTTTCGGCTCCAACTGTTTGTTGGGCACGATTATGATTGGTAACGTTTTATTTGGGAGATAATTATTTTCTTTTATAAATTAATCTTTGCATCTTTGTTTTATACCGTTTGAACTTTCCAAACGTTTCACAAGAACGCTTACTTTTGCAAAAAAAGAGTAAATCATTAGAACTAGATATAAATTGTATAATGCTGTTTTTCTGCTTTAAGCTGTTATCTCTCTTCCGAATTTTTTTTCTTTGAATGATAGCGAGAAATTTCTCTCTGTAGTAAATATTCCAGTTCGCACTTCTGCTATATTTATGTCTACCATGAGCATCAATGCTTAAGACCATTAACCCAGTTCCATCTGAATGTTCTACCAAATTTCAGACTATTCCTGGAAGTCAGTTAATCGGTTATCAGTTTTTATTTAGTTAGTGACAGGAAACCAAATCTCATTTATCTTTGTAATTAATTTCAATCTAATCGTGCTGAAATTTTTACAACATAGAAATTAGAGGTAAAGGATAATGTTAAGCTGCCGCATATTTCCTTGGAAGATGTTTTTATAACCTCAAGGGATAATATTTGACATTTAACAACAATTTTAATTATGGTTCTTTCATTCTATAGAACGGAAACTATCTCTTTCATAAGAAACAGCATATTATCCTGTGGCCTACAAACATTATTATTAGTTATTTAAGGGCTCTAGAGAAAAATTTGAGACGCATTTAAAAAAAAATATTAAAAAATTTATAAACCAAGTTTGTATTTAAAACTCATATGAAATCCTTAATGTACTAGAAGGAGAAAAATAATAGGTCAAATAATTTAATACGAACAAGAGGTTAAATCTCTTTACAAAATATTATCACGAATAATAAAAGCGTGTGGTGCCCTTGCTAAATTTCTAAAAATAATCGCTTACATTTTTACCATTACAATTCGATTATTCAGTTTCTGTAAAAAGGAGCACACGCTTTTATTGTTCGTGACATAAAATTTGTAAAGAGAATTATTTAATTTCGTGTTCCCATAAAAAGATATGATAAATTATTTACCCTCTTAGTTTATTAATGATTTTTAAATAAAGCTTATTTTTAAAACCTTTCCTCCATCTTATTTTATTTTTAGCTATTTAATCTCAGTGACTCGATATCAATCAAATTATTACATTAAAAAATCATTTTTGAACAATTAAGTAGACACTGCAAATTCTAAAAATCCTAAATACGCACATTTACGTACACACATTACGTACCTTTTAATGTTTATGCACGTGCCTGTTTAAGAAAAGCAAATGTGAATAAGATGTTAAAGAATTAGCAAAGGATTTACATACAACGAAAGAAAGACAATAACATTCATAGAGCAATTCAGAAACTAACGTAAACATTTGTAAAGAAAAATATTAATGCATTTAGCATTATGATGCAAGAAGAGTTAATTTCGTTGAAGGAAGATTTTCAAGAACAAGTCTTATTGAAAACACATGGAAACGCTAAATATTGGAATTTAAAAGTTATCGGAGAAAAATATTCCAAAATAAAAGCTGTTACTGAGCCAATATTATTGACTTATCCTTTTCTCACCTAGTGGATACAGGTTCTATTCCAGTCAATAACTTACTACGGAAAACAGGCTGTATATTTTTGAAGAGGTGATTTAAGAATTGAGTTAAATAATTTTATACCACATATTGAAAAACTGCATCAATACATCATGTACAAACTTCATATTAAATCTAACTTTTGTGTAATTAGAATCTGTGCCTTTGTTTTCTGCAAATTTGTCTATATTTTTAAAACTTGAATAATAATATAAAAAATAATTAATTCTCTAATAAATTCTATTTTTCAAAACATTCGTTCATATTTTCAGCTTGATTATCTTTAAGTTCTTTTATATGCAACTGTTTGTATTTTGATTATGTTATGATGTACATTCTAGAAAAAAAATATACGGGTTGCGGAGAAATTAGATTATTTTGATACGCAGGAGAGATGAAAAATGAGCAAGACCCTCGACAGAACTTGAACCACGGACCTCTCGAACACGCGCCGAGTGTGCTGACCACTACATCACGAAGGCATGCTAAGAAGGAGGGGTAAATACCTTATATACTCCCCCTTTTAAAGGGCTACTGGAGATTAGACTGTCCAATCGCCAAATCCTGATGGTGAAGAATCATCATCTACCACTTTTTTTTTAATTCGGGCGCCACTGTAGAGACATTAGGTTATTTTGGTAGCAGGAGAGATGAAAAATGAGCAATGCTCTCGCTAGGATTCTAAAAGAGGTCGAAGCAAGAGAAATTTGGCAATATCTGGTATAAAACAACACTTTTATAGATCATTAACGTCATTTATCCTTATTTATTTAAAATATTTTCAAAAATCATAAAACTTTTTTGCTGGAATAAAACGAAAACATATGACTTTAATACAGCCTCAAAAGCTGGATATAGATAATTTGTTAGAAAAAAGTGAGAAAATAAGGACTATAATAGAACAGCCAGACATTAACTCTTGTCATTTATGATATCAAAAAGTAGATAATAATCATAATTATTCCTATCTAAGTACTTTACTAAAAGTATGGCTGTTTGAGAAATATATAAAAGAATCAGAATTCGACTAACTGGATAGTATTTCATATATATGGCTAATTTCGAAGAACTAGAAAGTAATCCTACAATAATACTAATGATAATTTAAAATACTAAGTAATTTTAGAAAGAAATGAATTAACTAAAATAAAACTGTTTGGTTTCAGAAGGATGGATTTGTAACTTGGAAGTAAGGCATGCATCCCTAAATTAAAATTTTCAGATGATTTAAAATTCAATATCAGCTTTCCATAAAACGAAAAAATTCGTTCTCCAACAATATACAATTTTAAACTCATAAATTGGCATTGCTAAAATCCCAAACATGTCGGATCACTGGATTTTTGCTGTGACGAGTTTCAAGAGACATTGCTTACGAAGAACACAGTAGAGAAAATATACACTTATCTGTTTATAGTCTCACATGTTAAAAAAAATGGGCTTTCAATTTGAAGACACTATCTGAAATATATATATATATATATCTGAAGTATATAAATCAATACATAAAAGATACTTGATATGACATTGCTGATACTTACTTATTGTGGCATTTTTAAGTGATACGGATTTTAAGAGTACGTTTTAAAATAACGCAAGAAAAAGCATATTCAACTTAACCTAACATACATTTACTACTAATATTTGCAACATGTTTTCCTTTTAATTTTAGTTTAATTAAACGTTTTGAGTACCATAGCGATAAAGATACATGCATTTAGAGCAAACAATAAATCTAACTCTCACTCTTACTGTGCCGATTCAATTATTTCCATTTGGTACGGTTTTGAAAACGTTCAGAAAACTATGGTAAATCTGATGGTGCCAGACCAGATGAATATAGAGGATAATTCACAATTACTAAAACAAATACTCTAATTTATCCAGCATTTTATGTATCATGTGATGTTATGGTCTATCATTATAAGTTATTCCTTTTATGTGAGCTTATGTAGATTCTCTTTTACTAGTTTTCATTACATCAGTTGTTTACGGTACAGATCTTCAGTTATGGTTTGAATTTCAGATAGTAGTAAATAGTTATCGTCAGATCCCACCAAATTCTCATCTTCTACTTTTTATCTTTATATCTTCTACCTTCGTTCAATTTTTTCAGTTGGTATCCTATGTTTATCACGGCACTCTCTTCCACATTTAACATTTATGTAAAGAACTCACTTAATGTCACTGATTATTAATCATTTCATGAATAGTTTATATAATTCTATAGCTGAAAAGAACAAACCTAAATTTTCTAATTTAAAATCATAATTGACAATTTATCATACCTTTTAATCTAATTCAGAACATTTTATTAGAGCTTCTAAATGCCAGTGAACTTTAAATGGCTTAATTAAAATCACTCATATGCTTCATATCTTCTTTCAGCATGTCGTTCTTTTTCAAAATGTAATTCTGCTCTATTGGTGCACATAAGAAAAGGCTTATGGTATTTTTGGTGACCGGAAAAATGCCCACAAGAAAAATGTTCACAGGGAAAAAGGCCCACACAGAAATATGCTCACATAGAAAAAAAGCTCACATGGAAAAATGCTCACTTAGAAATATGCTCACACGGAAAAAAGCTCACACAGATATATGCTCGCATGGAAATAAGCCCACTGATAAATAAAATACGTGGAAATATCCTTACATTAATGAATCAATAACTAATCGATTTGAACATCGTACACCTACTTGAATTTTTCAAAGAAAAACTATTCAGATTACCAAAACATTTATGGTATATACATATATATATCAAAATCTGTATAACTTATGTATAGATTTAGTTGCTATATAAGATTAACAAACGGGCCCCGTTTTGAATTAGGAAAAAGAGAGGAGGAAGGAAGAAAAATGAAACAGAATATACAGCGAAAAATTATTACATTTTTAATTGTAAAATTAAAATAATAAGTTACACATTTTATAATATAAACATTTAGAAGAATAAGCAAATAGAAATAATTATTTTATTTAAATTACGTAAAATACCTTGTTACATATATATCATATATATTTCACATAAACTTATAAGATATTTCTCTCTCCTTCTTAGCATGCCTTCGTGGTGTCATGGACTGCACGCTGGGCGCGTATTCCAGAGATCCGTGGTTCGATTTTCGGCTAAGGTTTTTGCTCATTTTTCACACCTGCTGCTTCCAAAATACCTGTCTCTACAGTGGCGCCCGAACTAAAAGGGTATTGGATAATGATACTCCACACCCAGGATTTGGCGATTGAGTCTCCTAAAAATCCCAGTAGCCCTTTAAAAGGGGTTAGTATACAAAGTATTTCTCCGGCCTTCCTAGCATGCCTTCGTAGTATGGTGGTCTGCAAGTTGGGCGCGTATTCCAGAGGTCCGTGGTTCGATTCCCGACGAAGGCTTTGCTCATTTTTCACATCTCATGCTTCCAAAATACTTAATGTTTCTACAAACTTACTGAATATTAGCTAATATATGTAAATATCTAATTTTGTCATCAATTTCATCATAGTTTCTTACAGGTTTTGCGATTACCAAATGTAAGTTTTCATATTTTCTTTTTTTTACTGTATTTACAATAGCTAGTAATTAATGTTGACAGGATAAATCTTTTTTTTTTCAATCCGTCAAACAAAAACCACATACTAGGATGGCTACAATTAAATAATGAATTTAGTACCTTATGAAAGCTTTCGTAATAATTTGTTTTAGAAGATTGTTTTAGGAGATTATTCGAAGGCTGCTTCATAATCATTCCACACTTCGATTGGAAACTGTGGTCTTATAGAACTTTTTTGGCTCCAATCTTAAATAACTGCATGCAAACATCAATTTCTATAGATACACATCAAAAGTATGCAAAAATAGAGTAAATAAAAAACAAAAATAAACTATTGGCAGTTACGGGGGAAAAAATGTCTTACGGAAGCAATGGTATAAAATATTACAGTACACGCAAAATTTTGCTATAGTTTTCATTCTTTTATAATACAAAAATATGTTAATATATAAATTTAACATGAGCAATTATTTTTATAACATATAACATATATTTTATAACATGAGCAATAATTTAACAGTCCAATATTTTTTTCAAATGATCAAATAATTTTTCTTTAGAAAAATTGAAATAGGTGTACAATGCTCAAATCGATTAATTATTGATTGATTAATGTAATGATATTTCTATGTATTTTATTTATCAGTGGGCTTATTTCCATGTGAGCGTATATCTGTGTGAGCTTTTTTCCGTCTGAGCATATTTCCAAGTGAGCATTTTTCCATGTGAGTATTTTTCTATGTGGGCTTTTTTCCTGTGAGCATTTATACCTGTGAGCATTATTCCTGTGGGCTTTTTTCCTGTGGTTTTTTTTCCCTAGAACCGGTATAATACCATAAGTAACGTTACTTATGGTATCATAAATGGTACATATATATAACAATATGTACATTCTTTTTGTATATGTAATAAACAGACCTCTCAGTTTTGTTCGCATTTTACTTATGAAATTTTTGTAATAAAATACACCAAAATTTTAAAGCTGGATAGTAAATGCAGGTGAAAATAATTTGTTTCTTACGCCTCACAAATATTCGATACTTTTAGCGTGGCTTCACTTTCAATAAGACTTTAAAACATGACTTTATTTCTCATCTCTTCCATTGCATTATACCGGTGACACAATGAACTTTTCCCAACAGCAATGTTTCGTTTTAAAAGGATTTTTAATAAAGTACTAACTTGACGGCTAAACACCGTTAATCACCATTAGAGCTGTAACGGTAAAGCATTTGACAGATATGGAATTATTAATACGAAATTTATGAGAAAATTTCTGAAATCTTCTTCATTCTTCGCCTTAGGGAAAAGTATAAAGAAAGCTTCAATTTTAAAGACTTAGCAATTTAAAGTCTGATGTCGTACATTTTCAGCTTGATTTTCCAAATGCTTCAGTTTTCTCTGATCTTGTGATTTGAAACTGTTAGCTGCAATCATTTTAGAGGATTCTTAACCACTGTTGCTCTAAACATAATACAGTGAATAAAAAAGAAAAATATTTCTTTGTCTGTAAGCCCCGAAGCCGTACATACGCGCTCAACAATATTTCTCATGGAACTTCTAAACACAGAGACACGCATCTTCAAACGTGTCCATAAAATTAAACTATAATGTGTTTTGTAAGAAATAAGCATCATAGTTCAAAGCAAGACAGTCATTTGAGAATTATAAATTAGAAAATGCTATTATTCATGCCGTTTAGGGTAAGTTTAAGGGCTGGAGGCCGAACCATCGCCTGCTAGGAGAATTAAGTGTTATTCTCCTAAGTTACGATAAAAATCACTTACATGTTTAGGTAGACCGCAACTCACTATTACGCAGTGTTAATAAATACGCAGTCAAGTGCCCATTCTAAGCAGTTATATCTTCTTAAATTTTGAAACACATTATCAATCTTTCTTGCTTAAAAGTTAATATCTTCAATCGGAAACATTTGTAAAAAGTTTATAAAACCAATTATTCTTCAAATTTTACATGTTTCCATCTAACTGAATTCCTGCTTTGGGGAAATTGTCCATAAAAACATTTGTTCCCATGCAGATGTGTTACATTATTATTTATATTTATAGTAAATAGACCCACTAATGGACTTTTGATTTCTTTCAAATTTCTTAAAGTGAAGATTACAAAAAAATTCAGAAACTTAATTTATCTGCAATTACTTGATGGCATTCTAATGTTTGTAAAACAGCTAGGGAGCTTTACCTCATAAAACAGCTAGGGAAAAACAAAATACACATATTTTAGACTGAATGCTTTCAAACGGAAACAGCTTGAGTTGTTGTTTCACATGCATAATCAAATAGAAATGTCAAAATTTTTGTATAGTAATGGTAACAGAAAAATAATATTAAATTTCTGAATGTAATTCATTTTGCGAAGTAACTGTTTTACTTTCATATTCAAGGAGGAAACAGCATAAATAAATAACGTTTTTGCACATTTATCAAAATATTTATTATCATGAAATAAATTGGAATGCCTTTTTCTCCTTTCACAGTTCCAAAGAATATTTTCCATTTTTAATTTATTTGGTTTATTGGTCCTTCTTTAAAGGTAAATTCAAAAACTTATAACGGAATTCGTCTAACTGCCACACTTCGTAAAATTATTACTTGGAACATTTATGAAACATCTGAAAACGTCAGTGACATGTATGCATGCATTTTTAATATACAGCGAAACTTAATCTACCTTTTTTTTTCCTCGAAAAATAAAAAAAAAATGTTTTTTATTGAAAAATGCAAGAAAAGTAAAGGAATTAAGCAACTTTCTGCATGATCTGCTGAAGAAAGAAATCAAATATTTCATGCGAATAATAAGAAAAAACAACGTATACGACATATTTCTTTTCAGAAAAATGAAGAAAGTGCTTTTGATGCTAAATCTAAAGTATATTATTACAAATTTGATTGTCAAATTTTTACCTAAATGAAAAATTAATAGCCATGTTTATATCCCCTTAAAGGAATAAAAAGAACAAATACGGGAACTTACGTTTATTTGGTAGCCGACATGAAAAATACATATTACAATACATCCTAAAATTATTAAATTGAAATCAGCATCATTCATTCGTCAAAATGCTAAAATATAATGCTTGCGAACTACTATATTTTTATATATTTTCTGTGATAAAAGAATTGTAGCATATCACGTGAGAGAAGATGAAAATTCTAAGCCAGAAAAAAAAATGGGAGGAAGAAATACACTATTTACTAGCTGACTCAAGTCTACTAGCACTGAAGAGTATTGTTGCGTACGTGCGGGTTCCTAATAGATTAAATGCGTAAAGAATTCTTGATAGCCTGATAAAATATATTTTACCAAAAGAAAAACATCACAAATCTGAAACCTTTCACAGAAATAATCGTACAGCTCTTCCCACTACCACAGAATACAATCAGTAGTTACAGGTCAAATTACTAAGAACGTTAAACACAGCGAAATGCAAAGCACATCTAAAGAGCGAAGCTACCGCGGAGATATCTCAATACTCCGAACCATACTGAACTAAACAACAAATGCTCCGAAACTGATGACCTACGGTCTTATATCGTTTCTCCCGGCCGCCTAGAGATCTCTAGTACTTCTCGAAATTACTGGAAGGCATGTAAGGGCCGGATAAGGTTACAGCTACATATAACAACTATCAGAGTTACTTAAATACAATACCTATTACAGTTATACAGGGACCGAACCAAAATGTCGCCATTTCTTGCTATGCGAGATAGTTACTTAATGTTAAATAGACTTGCCCCGTGTATTCTTGCTTTTCCGGCAAGCTTCGCATCTTTAGATTTTCATTTTATATTATGCAAAACAAAATGAAGCAATTTCCCACATAATTTCACTAAAATTATTTATATATGTACAAAATTCGTAATAGTATATATTATTAACTAGAGATGGTATATTCTAACCCTTGAATACGATGAATCTTGACGAAGATTTGAAATTCGAAATTTCGAACTTCATACCTGTTTCTCCATTCGCATCTTTCGAATATTAATCTAAAAATCTATTAAACATTTTATTTAAAAACTTTAGAAAAATTAATTTTACTGGAGGCTAATTTAAAGCACTCGTAGATAAATAAATGAAGGTAAGAAATATTATAACAATTTTAGGAATACTTGGATACTAATGTCCCTTCGTGGCTGCCTTGAGTGCCAGTTTTAATTTTCTAGAGCGAATTTAGTGTTTAATTTTTATCTGTGTCAATTGTTGTAATCGTCTGTGTAATCGTCTGCTTTATACGTAAATTAAACATCTGATTAAACTTAAAGGTTAGAAATCATAAGACGTTTGAGCTGTTATTTCAGCAATGTTTGACAAATTATACTGAGAAAATGAACCAAGACTGAGGAGTTATTTATGTACTTTTCTTACTAAATTTCTTGTGTATCTTTCCACAAATTGAACTTTTAAAAGCAATTTTGTATTTTTTAGCATCAAACGCAGATTTTGAATTTTACTTTAATTGACAATTTATAACATTTTATTTTTCTTTTCCTTCTTATTCTTATATGAAGTATTCGAGAACCTTTTAAGACTCGGAATCAAAATCTAGTTAGCAGAATTGCTCGATTCTGGCCACCACTTTTAATTACACAAGTACGGGACAACTCTGTCGGCGAGGCAGCGTCCTACCTGGCTATTTGGCCTTAACGGACATAAGTGCCGCCCCACCGTTCTTAGAATTCACCATATTGCCCATGCCCACAGAGCATGGGCAGACAACGCAGTACCAGTACAGTCCCTGCCGAGCCTTACCCTGTCCCGAGAGCCCTCAGGTCTTCTGTGAAGTCTGTTATTATACCCCTATGGTTGAGACTGCCTAGGTACAGATCCTAACCACTACTTCCCAGGGATTTCCCTGAGTCAACCCCCCCGGGGGAAACACAAGTACGGGTTGCAGCAAAGCCAGCACCTTTGCATTCTTATAGATATATATTTGATACTATCGACCTCGTCAAATTTGAACGAGAATATTGCAAGCGGGAGGGTGTACAAAGGTTTTCCACACCTCTTCCACTACCACAACCTCTCGAGAAGACTTTGGACTTGCTGAGCATTTTGAGTGCCGCTCATACATTATAGGGTCTAAGCGGCACTTACAAACATCCATAATTTCTCTGGGATTCAAACTCAGACCCATCGGTATGGCAACCAGCATCTCTAACCTCTTTTCCCTCTAGGCGATTTTCTTAATAATATAGTGTAGAAACGATTATTTTTTTTAATTTTAATGATTGTCTTAAACTGAATTTTATTAGAAACAAGAACATTGCTAGATTGCAGTGGTGCCATTTTGTCTATAATATCTTTTGAACAACGATCTATTAAATTTCAAAGTAAATTTTATAAATTATAAAACATGTCAAATCATTTATGAAAACATAGATGCAGAAAGAAATAGCACCTACCAGTAACTCTGCTCTACTACATCGCAAAGCAAAAATTTGCATATGATTTAGTATAACAGTAAAATTTATACTTCGATATGAAATGGGCTTTGCATTTCTGAATAAACAAAAACATCTCTTGGGTGTTTGGAAGTGGTAGACAATTTTCATTTTTAGCTCTGTGGAGCCGTATCTTTCCCCAAATGTGAGTTTCTGTGTAAGTCGTTTTGTTAACAGCAGTCAATAGAAAAAATAGACGACTATGTTCTCATTCGGCAGAATGGTTTTTAAAATAAAAATTCAACTTCCTCTTTCGCTTATCGTTTCTCTTGAGATTTACTACCGGAGAGAAAGATCAAGAAGTCATTCTCAAAGTCTTCTAGTTTCTTCCCACCATTAAACACAGTTACTCCCAGTAGATTTTGTAGTCATTGCAAGCAAAAGACTTTTTTGAAACAGTATCATCAATCATAAAAGAATAGAAATATCTAAGCTGAGGGGAAATTTTAAATTCTGATTTAAAAATATCTTAATGAAACTGGTTTAACGGTGTTAGAATAGCTTATATTTCTGAACAGTTATTGGGCATCTAAATGTATTTAAATCATTTTTAACAGAATGCAGCGTCTATTAAACAGAAATAAAAACGATACAGAATATGTATCCTCATTATCAGTGACATTCCGCAATCTTTTACACAATTAATTTGTTCCATCAAAGAAAAACCTTACATCCTGGATTTAGTGAAATAGTCAACTTACTTTTTAAACACTCAGAAATGGGTAGCAAACAAAGAGTTTTGTATCAACTTAAATATAGATGATAATTTGATAGGGTTGTACCAGGGATATACGCCAGCATGCCAGCTAACATTAACATCCCATCCAATCGGTTGCGTTTTCTTGACCACTTTCGTGACCATGTGGATCGTAGCAACTGTTACTTGCAGCGATCGGTATTAAAATTCTGATCTGATTGCATCAGTTTATAATGAATGGCACATTCTTTATCCCAGGAAATGTACAGCAGAACATAATTTTGCGCTTAATTGTCGCTCTGATTCACTGAGATTTACTCTGTGTTTTTGCTTAATGGACTGTTGTAACAATTCATCACTAGTAGGATTTTTCAGAAGAGCTCTCGTAAGCTTTGCCATAAACAATTAATTTACCTTAATGGAATTAATTACACTTAATCTTTATTTTTTCATTCAGAAAATAAAAAAAGCATGCTCGAAAGTAATCAACCATTCAGGATAGAACATTGTATTTGCAAATAACTTGAATTCGACACCAAATCATTACACAAGAAACAATAAGACCAATTCCGATAAAACAGCTTCAAAAGTGATCGAAATTAGCTTACTTCATTTCCAATTGTAGATTGGATAACATCTTCAAACATGCTTGTTCATTATTATATTAAATGGTTGTCAACGAAATATCGATTGATATAGTTTATGAAGATGGAAATCCAGATAACACGAAGATCGAAGAAAACCCGACGCTCAGTGCCTGAAATATCTCTTGTTGAATAATAATATGAAAATGCTGTGGAAAAAATGGCTCACAGCCATGGGATGGTTAAAAATATAAAAGTGTTTTCGGTTATCGCAGGAACCTCTTCCTATTATCTGGTTTGGAAGCTAAGCTAGAAGTGACAGCCTTAAAAGGCCTTATGTGATAGTCTAATGGCATACCCTACTAAAGCAGAACCGTGCCTTTACCATCACATCTTCCCAAATGCGAATAAATTAGTCTTCATTTACTGAAACATGAATCATTACTGAAGATCATATAGTTTTGCTTGATATTGTTCGCATTAACTGAATCAAACATCACAGCATCTGGTGCTAAAGATGTTGGCCTCCTGGAAACCCAGTTTGTTGTCTGTATGTTTCCAGAGAACACTCGGAAAGATACCTCTACATTTGCAGATGATGTCACAAAGTCCCGATTAGTGGTTAGTAGTGGGGAGTACCTCCCTTTATGATTAGTGGAAATCACCAGGCTAGTGCTGCTCATTCGTATTCTACAAAGTTCCCAAAAGGTTTTACCGTTTTCCTAGCGCCATTCAATACGCAAGTGCCGTTGTGTCAGGCCTTTCAAAATATGTAATGCCAATATAGCTAAACCTCTAAACCGCACCTGCTCAATTCCTGGTGAAACGATGATTGAATCTTTAAACCCTATTGTATTACCTCCCTTAATTTGATCCACTCATATATTATTACAGGATTTGGCACCCAGAATTCCTTGCAGTACGTAGAATTTCCTGTGCTAATGTTGACCTTTACTAATTAAGTGAAACAATGTTTAAGAAAATAATTATGCCATGGACTGAGTACTTCAGATTTGCTTCAAACATTATGACTAACTGTCAAGAGAGCCTTTTCTGAACTCCAACTTGTACTTCTCCAACTTGTACAAAAACTTATTTAAAATAAATGACCGTATTTGAAATTTCATTAATCTCAAAGTGTTAAACAAAATATTAAATTTAAAGTCAACTTTATGGTAAATTAAAATTAAAATAATGGAAGGAATTATCTCTCCTGTTTTGCAACAAATCTTTTTGAAAACAGTGTACAGTTACCTCTGACAGAGATGCAAACCTTGCATCTTGATATCATAAAATTACTAAACTTTTGAGCAAGCTTTTTCCAAGCATCATTATAGTATTTATCGGCTGATCTGAATCCCAAACAGTGCATGTGGAAATCTATTATCTACCAGACTGCAACACCATGAGGCTGGGCCGCCAGATCAGAACAACATCTATTAAGAACTTAATTATGTTATATAGTTGCAAAATATAAAATAATAGCAGCCTACAGTTGGACTAACAATGACTATGATAACATAAACTGAGGTACAGAACGACAGAGTTACAGTAAAACTCAAGAATACGAATTCATTGCAATATACATAAAATACAATGTAACATAAGCAAGATGAAATATTCAGTTAACTATTTCATTCAAAAGTTACCGCAAGCGAGGACAAATAGTGTATGATATTACGAGTTAATCAAAATAATAGAATGCATCCCAGACATATGAAAGACATTTGTTCCAATGCTGCTGTTATAATAAAACAATTTATCAAATCACTCCATATGACTTATTAAATTAAATAAAAAGTTGAACTATGCTTGAGTGTATATATAAAGTATCAAATGAACTATCATTATAGATATTATGCTACATAAAATACAATGCGATACATGCAGCACAAAATAAAACACAAGGTATATTATATTCAACAGACATTTTACTACTTACTACACAATAATATTCAATGCAATGCGCAATAAAACAATAATGTAAAAAATCATATCTATTACCTCACATAATATTTAATACAGATAATGCAGTATTGTAGAGACATTAGGATTTAAGTAGGAAACACAAAAAATGAGCAATGCCCTTGCCGAGACTCGAACCTGGACCTCTCGAATGCACGCCGAGTTAGCCAACCGTTACACCATGATGGCATGCAGGAAGGGGGGAGAAAATACCTTATCTACTCCCACTTTTAAAGGGCGACGGGATTAGGGGCCCCATTCCGCCAAATCCTGATTTCTCCGAGACTCACCCGGATCTCTCAATTACGCGTTGAGTGTTCTACCGTTACAAAACGAAAGCATGCCGGAAGGAGGTAGAAAATACCTTATAATGCCGTTCTAAATTTATCTGTTACATTTGGAAGTTAATATCCATTTTAAGGGAAAAAGCAGAAGAATACTTTTCTAATATATTTTTAGTAACGTTTTCACTCTAGTTCTATTTGTTTGCTATTAAAGAAAAATATGAACTACATTTTTATCGTTATTCCCATTATTTTCATCGCTCTTTAAAACACTTCTTGCATAACCAGTGCTATTACTGAGGCATTTGTCTTTACGTTGCACCAAATTTTGCATATCTCTCTCATAGAAATTAGCCTTTTAACCAAAGGCGTATTTTATTTCTTGCTTCTTAAGTGCCGAATCTTTTGTCCGGTGGTGAAAAAGTGGAAGTCATTTGATATCAGACTGTTGAATTATAAGCTAGCCGTGTAGAAAGGATAGCTCATTTATTGCCAGCAAAATTGCTTAAGAAAGGTTTTAATGAATTTTTGCTGCTTAGCCTTTTCACCAAGCAGTATCTCACCTGAAGTCAGCATACAATCATCTTGTTTTGAATTGCTAGACACGCTCTGTTTAAATATCCGAAAAAAAATTTGTTTCGTCTCGAGACAAAACTTTCATACGTAAAATACCATGTCTTTGATCTTGCATAAATCTGCTTGCGCGAGTTTTAGATTCTGGGATATTCAGAGTGAGTCCATAAACTGTCATTTCGATTCTGGATTTGTATGACGTATCCGTGCTTCATTAGCTACAACAACATGACTTAAAAATTCATCACCCTCTGTATTGCATCGAATTAGGAGTTAAGGAGGATTCTAACCCATTTTTTGTGTGTCATGTTTTGTGTTTTTCTGTTTCCTTGGAACCAAATGGGGGGTCAAACTCTGATATGTTTTTTTCTCTCAATCGGTATCACTAAATTATTTTTGCCCCGATGCTACAGTAATGCACTTCTTGTCTCGTACGTAAAACATATGGTCATTGAGAAGAATTTAGAATTCTCTTAAGCATTTTAAGTCTTAATAAAACATAAAAATATCTTTTAACATTGGAAATATTGGTATTATTCGATTCTTGACAATATGAAGAAAATTGTTGCACGAATATGATTTATGGCACACGCAGTAATTTGTGTATAAACGTATTGTCAAAAATTGTTAATTTCTAAATATGCCTGGCACTTAATTGCCAAATTTTTGTTATAAAACTACGTTAAGTGAAAATTTCTAATTAATAGTTTAATTTAGTTTTGTATAACCATATAACTACATAAATTATAATAAAATATAATGTAAATTCAAATAAAAATGTTTTCTAATGTCCAATACCAATTAGAGATTCTTATAGTCCACGGAGAAAAGATAACTACTAATTTTTCAGCTAGGCCACGTACTCGGAATCTGTAAAACTCGACTCGACTCAGACTCGTATGTTCTCAGAACACAGATTTTATCAAAGCCCTATTTGTGCTCATTAATTATTCGAATTTTAGTGCTTTAAAATATTACCGTATAATAAGTCTATTTAATATATTAAAATTTGAATAATTAAGACTAAATTTCTTAATTTTAATTTTCATAAAATATTTTCAAATTGCTTAATATTTCATTCTAAAAGCTATTAGTTTCTCCATTTTTGTTTTACTTCAATTTTTTTTTTTAATTTAGAGTTTCTTAAGCATTTTTCAGGATAGTATAATTCTTTTCCAATTTTTATAAAATTAAATTTCTATTTATGTTATATTTTTAATTTATCTCATCATTTTAAGTACATGGTCTCTTAATCTAAGGAATTTTGTTAAAATAATTTTTGCAAATATAAATTTATTTCGTATTCTTCCTCATAACAATTCTTTCTAAATGTTTGATAAAATAATTTTTAAATATAAATTTAATTCTTATTCTTTCCAATAAAAATTATGTTTTCATTATTAATTTATTTTTTCTTTAAAAAATATTTTGTTTTCTATAAATAATCAGTAGCGAATCTCGTGTGAAAAAGAGGCAAAATGAGGCAAAGCCGAAGGAAAAAAAACAAATTTGGGGGGAAAAAACAGATCTACTTACAGAAACAGATTTGGGTTAAACATTCGATAACACTCCTTCTTGAATAGGGATTTGAAATAAAAATTTTCAAAGCTCCAAAATTTAGAAATTTGAAACTTTGCTGATAAATTATGATACACTCTGGCATCGCATTGTTTGTTACCGAATTCCTCATTTCTGTGAAGTATGAATTATTTCTTATCTGGTAATAAATTAATCGTTTAATGCAATTTCAATGTTAGGCTTGAATGCATGACTGCAGTTTTATACATGTTTGCAGCCATTATACAATTGTTCCCATTTTTAATCTTAGTATCCGGAAACGTATTTAGTGAATGTTATACCGAAAATTGATTATCTTTATTGAAAGGAGTTGATTTTCCAAAGAGTTAATTAACAACTATTTTAATTAGTTAATTAACAAAAAAAGGAAAGCTGATGTATATTGCATTCATCATAGTTTCAACTACATTATTTATAAAAGGCTCTGAACGTAAATTATCTCCATTTACTTTTTTCGTATATTTATATGTACTAATTATTCATATAAATACATGACATATTTATATAATAAATAAAGTCCATTAAAGCTGGTCTGAAAAGAAATTAATTAAGTTCGTGACACAATGAATTAAAAAGAGGTTTACATATAATATTACTATATATGCTTAAACCTATTACCTTAATGCATCATAATTTAAGGTAATTGGCATAGTATTTACAGTGTTAACCACAACATCAACATTTTCAGACACCTTTTCATAAGCAGAATTTAACACATATTGCGGGACTGGAATAAATATTTTAGCACAACATGTCACATTACTCTAGAGTTTGTGACTAATAGCTAACTACTTAAGTTACAGCGTCGAAAGTTTAATTAGTCTCTGAGCTTTTTCTGTAATATATAGTTAAGTACTGACAGCTGTGATGCAATTTGAGAGCTTCATCTTTCCATAATTGCTCTCCTTTTCGATTATTTTCCTAATTAGCATCAGAAATTGGAATTTCATACGCGATGTCTAAAATTCCGTCACTTTCGACTCAGTTTCCCGACACAATTAGTTTACCGCCTCCTTTAATGGGTCTCTTACCCAGTAGACAGAATGGCAATCATGATGAAAATTTAATCCACGAAGCGGACTTCTCTGATAATTTATGTTCCCCAGATGGCAACAGACAGGAAAATTTAGTGTAATTTAGTGCCATAGCTTATAGAAGATTAAATGTGATGAAAGTAGAAGTTGTATATGGGTATTAGAAATTGCGCTACTGAGACAGATGTCCTTAAATAACCTTTGCTCTTTGTTTTATTTAAATAAATGTTTGTGGCGAATTTACTATGTTCATCTGAGATTTCATTGAAAGAAAATACTAACCACTATGGGAAGAACTGGTTACAATTGTTAATTTTCTGCACCCAAAATAACAGCTCATGTAGTGAACTTTTGACACAAATGATAACTAGCAAAAAAATTAAAGGAACAACTATAAAAACACACGTAATTAGAGAGATTTTGCAACTACAAACATGAAACTTACATAAGATAGTTATTTTGTTAAACCTAGCATACCTCTAACACGCAGAATGACATATTTTAGGGGGAAAAGTAATTTAAATAAGAACATAGAAAATGTGGTATAAATTGGGGTAAGGAATAGATGGTGATACAACGTTTTAAATAGCTACATAAAAAAATTAATAAGGTGTATGATCATCCTTTACCTAAATGCAAACTTTACAACTATATCGCTGTGTATTAGATAGTTCGGGATTCCTACGGTAACAAAAGGTATTCACAATGAATAGCACCTTGAAGTTGCTTAAAAGTGCTAGGTGGGAGTTTCAGGGATGCATGTTGGCATCGTAGTACTGTAAGGTATTTCTTCTGCCTTCTTAGCAAGCCCTCGTGGTGTAGAGGTCTGCACGCTCATCGCGTAATTAAGAGGTCTGCGGTTCGATTCCCGGCGAAGACGTTGCTAATTTTTCATCTTGCCTGCTTCCAAAAATACCTAATTTCTCTACAATACGTTCCTTGTGTGTCCTAAAAGTGAAGTTTCTTTATTGTGGAACGGTAGAAAATTACTATTAGATACCATCTGCGCAAAACAAAGTTGCCTACAGAAAACACAGAAAGGAAAAGAACAATGTTTGGAATAGCATCAGTGATTGTAATTGATGTCACAGAGTATTTGTGAATTATTTTGGTCCCTAACCTATATAATTTAGGTGTACGTAACTGAAATTTATAAATATTGCACAATATAAAACAAAAGAATTCTAACCTACTTTTTCATTGAACCGAAGCTGAAATTTGGTGACATTGTTCAAGATATAAATATTGTTCTATAACGCCATTCCGGACATTTATTTATTTATTTTTTTTTTCATTTTTAGTAATGCTCATAAAACTAAATGACACAACAATCCTTAGTGAGCCATGGCTTGCAGTGAACTGATAGCTTCTTTTTTGAGATTTCGTAGAGCGCACGGACAGAACTAAACTTTTCTGACTGCTCAGTGTTGAAACTCGACGAGTGCACAGAAAGAACTAAAATTTTTCGGTCGCTCGTTTCTCTCTCTTAGACTGTTTTGATTACGTTCGTTTTCGATTATAAACATTGATTATAAACATTATTTATAAACATTGATCGGCTGAGTACTTCTCCAGTGATTTAAAATCGAAATGTCAGCTTATCTTCACATTTTTACGTACATTTGCATATTTTTAAACATAATATTTTTTAATGTGTCTGTAATATTTTTTGTAACATAAGCTCGTGTCGAGGTTACAGTCATTTGTTTAAGTATATTATTGAAGTTCTATTTTCGAATGTTTCTTTTAATTAAATAAAGAAAATATGTATTTATTATTTCTGGATGCCGGATGCAGCTGCTCGTCCGTGCCACGCAGACTTTTTTCCTCTTCTCTTTTCTGAATCACATTAACCAAGACGTTGAAGTCGCTGCTAGCGCTAGAAATCATAAGTAGATTAACAATAAGTAATAACTAAAGTAGGCAGTTTATGTCTTAAAACTCATTTATCTCATAATATCTTAAAGATAACATCAAAAGAGTTCACTGAATGCAAATCATTAACGTTAAATCATAATAACAAGCTTTATTATTGCACAGAATCTGAAAATTCACAATTTAAATATACTATATCTTACTTTTAGAAATATCTTACTTTTACAAAATGAAAATTTTAAAACGTAGAATTCCGTTTTAACTGCTTTACAAATCCTTGCCGCCACAGCTTCAAGACAAAGAAAGAATAAATTAAACATTTTGTGCTTTCAGATACTGAAGTGTACTGAAATTTTTCGGTGTTTTCAGATACTGAATTAGTATTTTGTGTTAACAGTTCGTATAAGCTCTGTGAATAAACATGTCAGATGGGTAAAAATATTAATAACAAATTTAATTTCTAAGTCGTAACAATTTTTTAAAGTGAAGATATCCAGAGCAAATCATTCAGATACTTTCCTCTATTCATATATCAGCTATAAATAGTATTGCAAATATAAAACAAAGTATGGCAACAGTTAACATTCTGAAAATGTGAACACTGACTAGCTTATTGCATCCACGACACACACATTCGCCTTTTTTTTAAATATAGGATTAGTGTATGTCGTTTAAGTCGACATACTGCCTGGGTGTTAATTATACTCAGTTCTGAGTTTGAAGAATACACTGCATGAGGTTACGACTGCACTACTACTCGGCTGTTGGGCGTTGCAATGATTTATTAATTAATGATATAATTTGCTAGTATAATAACCTATACAATGTGGATGGTACGTAACAAAAACATGATATTCATCGGAGGGTACATGAAACACAACCGTACAGAAAAGGTACATGCACTACATTGAACAGTCTAAACTAAGAAATACAAAAACCAAAACCATTTTAACAAACACATAATGTACAAACCAGTAACCAAAAATAAGTATATAATAATCACATTAAAAATGGAAACATAAGCGATAGAACTATGTAATGGCTGCTGACAAAAATAAAAATACATATATACATAAGTTGTTACTGTACAAAATCCAGCATATATAGTTGTTTGTAAGGATTTTAAGTTTTACTAACGTTTATTTTATTTAAAAACTTTACTATCCTCTCTTATTTTCCATTTCTGGCCAGAAAAGCTAGTAGGAATTCTTTATGCTAATGAAGTTGCAAACTGTATAGGTATTTCAGAAGTGGCTTTTATCCAAAAGAAGAGAGAGCCTTCTTGCTGCCCTGCCATGCGTGTACTTCAGTTCATGTCTGTCTTTACGCCCAGAACTTAGTTCCTACTGATATACTAAGAAGTAGTGTAGTATTTGCATTTCGCTCATTACATACCTAGTGTCAAAAGGCCAATCTTCGCGTTAATAGTCTCTGTAAAACATTTAAGTTTAGTTCTTATTTAGTTAAGTTAGTTTATTTCTTATTTTCTACGTTTTAGACCAAAAGTTCTGGTCTCTGTATCCCGAATTGCGGGAGCGGCTGCATGCTGTGAGAAATAAATGTGAAGTTAACCCTTCTTATCTGTGCTGTTTGTCCTACACACACACACACACACACGAACATAGTTTGAGTAAGCACCCTGCTCTCATTCAGGATTACTAAATGTTCCCAAAGGTAATTAGAAGGAACAGTAGTCCTGACATTGGCGCCCAAACTAAAAGGGTGGTAGATGATGATTCTCCCCACCAGAATTTGGCGATTGGGTCCCTTAATTACCAGTCGCCCTCTAAAAGGGGAGTATATAAGGTATTTTTCCTGGGTCTGTGACACTTAGCCGACAAGAAACTTAACCGACAGGACATTTAGCCAACATCGACACTTAACTGACACTGACACTTAGCCGATAGGTCATTCAGCCGACACGGACAGTTAAACGACAAGATATTTAGCCGACAAGGACACTTAGTCGACAGGACATTTAACCGACACGGACAGTTAGCCGACAGGAAATTTAGCCGATAGGACATTTAACTGACACGGACAGTTAGCCGACAGGATATTTAGCCGACAAGGACATTAGCGGACAGGACATTTAGCTACGGGACATTTAACTGTCGAGACATTTAGTCAGCAGGACATTAAGCCGACTGTGATGTTTAGCTAACACGTACCCAATAATTATTTAAACTTACTATCAATTGCAAAATTTCTCGAATTCTCCATAAGTTCAATATTTAACTGATTTTTTCACCTATCAGTAAAATTCAATTTTCGATTCTTAAAGAACGCAATGTGCTGTTAATTCTTGTGTAATTTAGCATAGTTTGATATATCGTGCTGTTTGGAGTATATTGCCTAAATTGAAAAAGCATTGAAAATTTCTCGTCAGGGGATATGAATTAATTTTTGAAAGGAAAAAATATTTTTTAAGCCAGGTACGACTGTCACTTAGTTACGTTTTAATACGAAATCTGTAAAAATTGTTCGTATAGTTTCTTTATTAAATCAACTGGGTCCTTTGAACACTTTCCCGTCATTAATATTTTTTCTTGTTTACTTAATGATATTAATTTTAATTAGTATTTCCTTTAAAAACAGAATTAAAAAATAATAGTGAATTTTACCTCGGTATTTCAGATTTGGAACATTCTTCTCATTTTCTAGCAACGCATTTATGAGAGTTACAGGGTTCCTCACTTTGTAAATGCTAATTTACAGTTGAACGTGAAGAATCTTAAGAACTGCTAAGCGAATAATCGCTTAAGTTCGTGTGACAAGAAACAACAAGATGGAAGGGTAACTAACCCTTTATTATTCAAATAAGATTTAATAGAACTCCGGCTTGGAGTGTACAATAAAAGCCGACACTTTGGCTTGAACTTAAGAGGCTAAGAAGTAAACTAAAACTAATTTAAACTAAAAGAGATATAGCCGAAGCTATCAAGATTCTAACCGAGTTGGCCCCTTAACTCTAATTGACTGCGAAGCTATCAAGGGCCTCAGTACCGCCGAGCATAATAACAGCTTTGAAAGAGAGTAGCCTAAAAGGCGAACGCGCAGCTAATCAGAAACTCTGATTCTCTCTCTCACTCAGCAAGTAGAACTTCGCGGTTAAATACCGCTCTTCCTCATTATGTATTCAGATGTTATTACAAAACTACGTTCTGGCCGGAAGTAGTAAGTTGAAGTTAAGAATCGACAGGAACGGAACTTTAACTCAAAATTTAACTGTTAATGAAATTAACATAATTCTTACAAAGTATAGCCTAAAAAAGCAATTTTCATTGGAAGAAACTAATTATATATTAAGTAAAACGGTCGCTTTATTTCTGTCAGGCCTAGTAGCGGCCGAGCGGGAAAGTCGCTGAGCGCTGGTAGTTAGGCCCGAATTTCGAATCCCGCGAACGGAATGGCTGCATGGGTGTTTTCATGGTTTTCCCCATGTGCAACGTGTATTCTAGCTAGTTTTCCTTAGAAAATCCTCCACGAAGGTATCCTTCAGGCAGATAGCCCTGTGGCTTTGCTGTAATTACATAAACCAAACGAAACCAAATCTGTTCCTGTTAGATGGCCGTAGGCCACGAGCCACGAATTTCTGGGCCGGAGCCCTATCTCAGATTAATAAATATACGATGCCTAATGTGTAAATAGTAGCATTCTGAGGGTGTAAATAGCATTTCAGAAAAAAAAGTAGTTCCAGTGTCACCAGGAGTAGGGTAAATCACTCTGCTTCCTGACAGGGAAAGGAAACCCCATTAGTGGGAAGAGCGAAACGACTTTGTACGGGAATGGATGTAGCTTGAGCAAAGCGGTAAGGAAATGTTAATATATTAGAAATCTGAAAGCACCGGGAAAAGCGAGACTCATTGTCGGCTTAGTCCTGTCGGCTAAGTGTCCTGTAGGCTAAGTGTCCTTGTCAGCTAACTGCCCTTGTCGGCTAAATGTCCTGTCGGCTAAGTGTCCGTGTCGGCTAAGCGACCTGTCGGCTAAGCTTCCGCGACCGATTTCCCTTGCCTTCTTTGCATGCCTTCGTGGTGTAGTCGTCAGCACACTCGGTGCGTAATCGACACGTCCGTGGTTCAAGTCTCGGCGAGGGCATTGCTAATTTTTCATCTCTCCTGTTTCGAAATAACCTAATGTCTCTACAGTTGCACCGGAACTAAAAGGCTAGTAAATGAGGATTCTCCACTACTAGGATGTGACGTTTGGGTCCCCTAATTCTCAGTCTCCCTTTAAAAAGGGAGAGTATATAAGGTATTTCTCCCGCCTTCTTAAAATGCCTTCGTAGAGTAGGGGTCAGCATGCTCGGCGCGTATTCGAGAGGCACTTGGTTCGAGTCCATGTGATTTTTCTAGAATAAAATTAACTTCTAGAAGGTTAAAATGATGAGAATGTGAGTGATTGTAACAATACCAACCAGTATGAAAATTGTGTTACTCTTAATCTATAAATATGTCAGAAGTTTACAGTAACTATCTGAAAGTATAAAGGTCTAAATAAATGTTTTACTTTAACAAACATTAGCAAAGTAAATACCCTAAATTTCGACGATATCTTAGTCATAATATATTAAGTTCAAAACAAAGGCAACCTAAATTCATTTTAAGAGAATAGAATATTCATTACTCTGTAATAGTCTAGTTTTTGAAATGAATAATATAGCAATTATGAAATCCAATTAACATGTAAAACATGCAACTAAATAAATTATGCAGTTGAATAAAAACCTAATCAGTGCAATAAACTGATAACACAGTTTATCTAATATATTATAAAGCATAATCAGAATTCTAACCCAGATAACATGCGGATAAAATATTCTTCATAGCAGTTTTTGGTATTATATCAGTGTCCCTCCGAAACGCAATGTGCTGTAAATTCAAAGCAAAATAGTGTACCTACAGTAAAACATAAAAAGAAATTTGTTTTTAATCTGAAAACTTTTAGATTTTATATTACGCCATTTTATATTCGCCTTTTTGTTTCATTTTCATACACGTTTCAAAAGCATTTGGGCTAGCCTCTTTGGATTAAGAAAATTTTAAAATGGTATATTTTTAGAATTTCCGATAGACATTATCGGGCTGGACAAAAAAATGTTTTATTCCGCACAGTATCGCCACTGCTCGCTTTGAAATCGTTGAGTTTGTTAATCAAAAATTCATTAAAGTTTTACAAAATATGAAATCTGCAATAAAACAAATCTGGTATTCAAAATCCGGGCTTCCATATTCGTGTGGAAGACTGCGTTATTCAAACTTGAATGACGCTAGACCGTTGCTTTTTCATAATGCGAGATACATACATACATTCATACAGATTCTTCATTATTTATTTTCTTTAAATACTCGTATAATACAGGGCGATGATATTTGGTGCCAACAATCTGAAAAGCGAAACGGAAATTTGTAGTAAACCGACGCAAAATGCCTTTTCCAGACTAATAGCCCTTCTGTGCTAACGCTCCTTTGGGCTAAAAACATGTCAAAGATATTTTCCATAAAGAAACAAATAGCTAATGACATGTTTTCAACGAATAAAGCATAACACAATATCATCATGATAAACGCAGGTGTTCATATAACTCGAACACAGAACGACATCTCAATAACTTCTGTCTCTGAAAGTGATTGAATATCTGTAATTATGAAAGTTTAAATGACCGATGTCTACACACAACCTCTATAAGAGCAATTGCCCTAATAATAGCAGAAAATCATCTGAAACTGAATGCAGTCATCTGGTTACATCGCTTGAACGGCTGCGAAATTTTCAGTCCTTTTACACAGATAGTATTAGAATATAATACAAACCTTTACTTTCGCAAATTGACATAAAAGGTCGAAACTGATATGGAGATAAACTAATTTTGCGAGAAAAATATAAAAACAACTTATAATTACCCCTAAATTTAACGCTGTTGGTAAATTTACACTTTTCAAAGTTCGCATATTAGTCTTCTACAGCTCCGTTGCTATGATTATTGATTATCTATTAATAACTGATCAACAACACCAGCTGATGATTGCTAGAGAACGGAAGTGATGGCGAAAATTAAAGAATAATATCCTTAAATCGGGAACTGCGAAGAGCAACGCATTTCTTGTCAGAGTTACAGGTCTTCGTGAATTGCTTTTTGATTAGCACTATCAACCAACATCCATTAAGATAAGTATACAGATAAATTAAATTTGACTTCAAAAATTTCAATGGTATCACAACATGCAAGGCAGTGAACATATTCAGAACTAATGACATTTATTAATAGTCCAATATAATTGTCCCCATTCAAAATATTTTTATTTATTTACAAAACGTTTAAGCAATTCCTTAATTCCTAATTTATTGTAGTAGATGTTTTATGTGTGATTTAAGTTTATATGTAAATATTTAAATGATTAATAAATATATCAATCAAAACACAAAGACTCTAGCCTGAACTCTAGTAATGTATCTTGTTGCATTGTTTTAGTTACAGCTAGATCTTACAATGTTATCCAGCAGCTATTTACATTGCTGTCAAACTGGATGGTCCAAATAAGCTATGTTGGGTGAGATATATTACCTTTATTGAACAAAAACACTAAATATACAGAAAGGTAAAAGAATAACAATCAAACATTATTTAGCGGCTAATAGTTTATTAAATTTATCTAACGCAAAATATACAAAATGTATAAACATTCATTTACAAACTATGTAATTACTATTATGTAACTATGTAATTACTAATTACTATTATACAAACTATGTAATACTATACATTGCTATATGTAGCCACCAGTACTTACATATAGTCAGTTACTTCAGTTCTATCCTGGAGGTATAATCCATCTGCTAATTTGTATCTCCTTTAATAGGTTAAATTAATACGCAGTTATTGCTAATGTCGGCAGTTGTGCTTATACCTGCTAACCTGTCGTTGATTAGTAAATAGTTATTTTATTTTAACCTGACAGGCTGCTTAAGATTAATAATTTTTACAAAAGAAGTCCTTGATACAATTCTAAATTAGAAATACTTTTCTTTCATTTTCTGGTTAGCGTTAGAATAATTTACCTTATTGCAATTGCACTAGGAATTTGTATTTGGGCAGTAAATTGTGTATTTATCCTTCTGAGTCCAAATTGCGTGAGCTCAGCTAATTTGAGTTAGACTACAAACAAACTGATTTGCCTCAGCCTTGACACTAAACTAACGTTGATTTAATGCAGCATTTATAAGTAATGCCTGTTGCATCAATTTTGATAAATTTAGCAAAATGGACACTTTGGTACTCTTAGATTTTCTCATTGACAATTAGCTGATAGCTAGACATTTAATGGAGGGAAATCTGAATTTTACATTTATATAGATGATTGTTACATTTCTGGCACAGTATATCAAAATATAAAAACTACCCTTCTTCCTATAGAATAATGAGAATTAATAGCAAAACTTGATTTTTTTAAAATAGTCAAATTTTTAAGCTTCTGGTTCATTTAGTTTTCGGGAAAACCAATTCTCAATAACAATCTTATTTAAAGTATTTGCAAGATTGTGTGTACGCAGAATAGAAGGTCAAATGTAAACATTGAAATAAGACATGTCATGGACCAATCAAGGGTCAAACTTTAAAGAAATAAATACCAAAAGAAGTATAAAACCCTAAATATATGTTCTAAACACAATGTCATACTTTTTGACTATTATTTTATTTACATTTATATTTACATTCTTTTACTCGAAATTTTATACTGCGATTAAACAGGGATGTATTCTGTGAGATGAACAAAGGAAAATAGATTATTTAGGAAAGATCTTCGAATTTGGGGAAGCACTGATTTTCTACTGGTTGCCATTGTGTGAAAGTAAATAGTACTCGGCAATCTTCTTATTGTCTGAGTACATTCCTATTACGAGAGGTATTACAAATTTAAGTACAAGTGATCTTTTTGTTATATAATTTAAGTTTATGGAAGGTTGAAATTTTGAAAAATTATAATTTTAAGTTAGCATTCATTGTCATTTTCATATTGATTACATAAAATCTAAAGTATCAAATACTCGTAGGTTGAAAGCTCTGCGTCAACTGTGGAACTTATTTAAATTAATTTAATTGGGCACTGGAAGTGCTACAGTTTGAAGTTTGTTTTCCACCTTGGAATCATATTAGTTATATTGCCAATGTATTCAGTCTCATGATGATTTAAAACTGTGTCATATAAAATATAATTAAAAGTCGAATTCTTATAATACTTAACAAGAAAAATAAATAGAATACTTCGGAAAATTCGAAAATTCTATAACCAAAGAAATAAATAGAGTAAGTTTTCTTTACTGTCGTTCAAGTTGCGAGTTTGAAAGGTTAATGCAAACTATTCCTCTCCCAGCAGCTGAAAAGGATGCATTGATGCATGCAATTTCAACCTACTCGTACCTGGTGGTCATTTTGCTCATATGCAGAATGTTGAGGTAATCAGCCCTGGCCAGAGGAAATATTGTTGTTTCAGTTGTGTCATTCCCACCTCATTGAGCACGCAAGATGTAACCCTGCATTTTTAATTGATGGAACTTCTGAAAATATTCTGTGTTCAGAAAACTTAAAATTTAAAACAGAAGCCATCCTGTACGAGATAAGACTGCGCTCAGAAATTATCTTCAGTCGAAGTGCGGCAAATTCGCTCTGAAGTGTTAGCTTGTTTTCATGTGAAAAAAAACTTTTCCAGATACATATTCTAAATCAAGCGGTTTCGACATATAATATATCATGATACTGACGATGACTTTAGATATGAAATTTTCTATGAGGCAAACATTAAACCTTAAACTTCCCACTGGGCAGATAAATAATAGGCATATCAGCATCAGTCCTTTATTGGCATTAAGGACTCTGTAGAGTTCAACGACATCTCAAGGACTTGGTAGAGTTCGACAAGATCTCTTTCTGGTTCCGCTTACTTTGTTACTTTTTGTTACTGGCTAGAAGCAATAGAATCAGTTGGCGGATTAGCTTTTCTGCCATTTCTTCAAGTGATTCTTTTATAGCAAATGCGAACCTTGGGATAAAGGTTATAGGAAAGAAGACGCATGAGGAAGAGCACCGCATCCAGAGACAGCCATCTTGCGATAGGTAGATGGCAGTGAAAGATGGCAGTATCTATTTTATTTATTTTATTTTCATTATATGTTTTTAAAAACTTCTCTAAATTAAATTCCTTTCCCAATATGAAATTGCTGTGTGCCAATCGTACCCCGATTTTTCACGAAACCATGTGTCTGTCAAATGTGCATTACATTCCGATGGGAGACGTGCAAGCAAATAAAAACCAAGAAATTCAATACTGGGTACATATAAAATTACAAAACGAAGCCAGACTTTTCTACGTGAAAAATGTTTGAAGCAGTTATAAAACCCGGAGATTTAATTGCATGGTTCAGAGAGATTATATTAGAGAATTTCGTTGCGAAAAATCTTGAAGTATAGTTTAATTCGAATTTTTAGACTTAATTCTAGAGAAGATTTCCTACATATTCCGAAATTCTCGACTTCTGATAAATTCTCAGAAACCTCGGAAGTTTGAATGAAAAATTATTATTTTCTGCTCATCTGATATGATATTACATTCTAAATCTGAAATCTGTTTTTCTCACCAAATTGGGCATATGAAGTACGATTTCTTCATATGGGAATAATTCCATAATTTGGAATGAAATGTAGGAAAAAACTGAACGATATACAAATGCAGTCTCAAATTACGTCATATTTAAGCTGAATATTTTAATGCAGAGAGTTGGACCATGATTCATGAAATGTAGAACGGCAGACACATTACGCAAGTAGCAACTGCTTTAAAAAAAGAGAAAGAGAACTTTTATAGCAAGATGCGATTAAAAGCAATGAAACCTAATTTAATGAAATAGATGGAAAAACGTTAAGATGCTTCATTTTTCTCTTTGCTAAATTTCTCTAAGATATTTTCTTTCAATGTAAAGAAAATTAAAGGACATTTTATCTCGAGATTGTTTCGAAATATTATTTAACAAATATCGCAAACATTATTTTTAATAGACTATACAGTAATGACGATTTGAATATTCATCCTACGCTTTTGCTGCATTCCTGAAATGTCTCAACAACGGAAAGAATCAATTCGGCAAAACTTGCGGTTAGTTATTTAAGAAAGTAAATATTTTATGAGGTATCGAACGAAATATTGTAATTCGTAATTTGGAAATACTGAAAAATGTATCGTTTTGCATGAAAGCAGTATCAGCGCAAAACAATGGAGAATTTCTGGAATATTTGGACCTGAACAGAAGACCAGTTTAGCAAATAAATCAATAGACTGCTTGAATATAATTTGTAAAACTATTTTAATAAATACTATCATTAAACAAAAAAATAGTAAAACAAACATTATTGTTTTTAATACAATAAAGAAAATGAATTGGTTAAAAGAATATATACAGTTAAGTAACCCAATATTTTCTGTTTAACTTTCACGTAATATTTGTTGCGTATTATTATTCTCTTCATTAAAACGCATTTTTGTAACTAAATAACTTTAACTTCGAAATTCTCAAGAAGCTTCAAAATGAAAATTCAGTAAATGAACTAGATATTAGTTCGGTAATTTTGGTATCTAAAGAAAGTAATAAAGGTGTTGTTGTGATGGGTGAAGTTAACTCTGTCTTTGAAGTAAACTTTAATTAGACGAAATAAATTGGGTGAACATTTGATTTTCCTGTGCGCTTCTAGAAAACCCGGCCACCATAGCGAGCTGAATGCATTTTGCAAGTCTAAGCAAAAAACTACGGAGTGGAATGTATTATCTTTGTTCTTTATTACAGTATCTTGGAGAAAAAATAGGGTGGAATACCTTGGGAGAAAGCCGAACTGGGTCGAGTTAATAGTTTTTGCCTTCTGAATATGATGCTTTACTCTTGTTATGATAGCTTCTTCTAGAAATTTGCCTATTCACAGAAAGAAGATAATGGAGGATTTCTTTGCGAATTCGGCTGACTTTCAGGCAATCTGGAAGAGTTCACACATTGTAGGAATTTGTTAAAGAATTTTCTGAAGAATGATGGACAGGCTTTGTGAATCAGTGTCATTATTCCTTTATCGATATGAGTCCTGGTGCTTTTCACTTGTTTAAAATACGTATTAGTAAATTAACTTCACTCTGAGATATGTCTGAATATCTTGGACTGAGGAGCCGTTGTGTATAATCTGATGATGATCTGGGTAATCTTCTTCAGAGTCTTGAGGACAACATAACAAATAGAAAAACTTCTAAATGTTATTTTCCTTAAATGTCTTAAGGACAACAAGAATTGTGTATTTTTCTCGGGGCATTTGAGGAAAATAACATTTAGAATTTTTTCTATTAGAGTATTTGCCGCATTTATGTTATGGTATAAACCAAAGTCTCCAAAAGGGAGTTGAATATAAGTGGGGCGGAAGACCTTGTTCATGTCAGTTTTGTATATAATGCCATTTTTTCATGAATTATGATTGCAATATTCTTGCTTTCTTTTTTATAGATTGCGCGCTGTCTGCGGAATTGACATAACATTTACTTGCGATCTTCTTCATTCATTTACTTTCCCGCTTTTTGCCTGGAATTGAGTTATAATTGTATAGCGTAGGGTCTTGATGATTGCATAGTAGAGGATCTTATTGATGTGCAGATTCCCCCCTCCCAGTTAAGACTCTGGAATTAGTGGGCTTTCCTAGCAATGGCTGAGTTCTGGAGCATAGTGCTCGTAGGTGCGGCAGATAGATGAGACCTTATCCGATATAAGCTCAAAGGTGCCTAAGTTCTTGAACCACTTTTATGCTTCTCCTTGCCAGCTTGACGTCGAATCTGCTGGTAGAGTTGGTACCTGTACGTGGTATGATAAGCACTGTCATTCCTTAAATGAGATGTGTAGTTTTAAACCCTTACCTGAGGCTGTTCACTGTACGCAAATGTCAAGACCTCGCTGCTCTAACTCTTTCCTATGGCGACTACTGGCAGTAAACTCAGCTTCATATGCGTTTTCAATTGAATGCGGGCCCACCAGCGGCCCAGCGGTAAAATTGCTGAACACTGGTAGTTCGGTCCGAGGTTCGAATCCCGCGAACGGGCTGGCTGCATGGGCGTTTTCGTGGTTTTCCCCATGTGTAACGTGTATACGAGCCAGTTTCCCTTAGAAAGTCCTCCACGAAAGGCATCCCTCCCCTTAGGCAGATAGCCCTAGAGTGCTTTGCCGTATTCTCAATACACCAACACACACACACACCATCAATTGAATGCGTGTATTTTGGATTGCGAGCAGCTAGTATAGAGTTGAAAATGAGATTCCAGAATATGGGGTGTGCAAAGGAGCCTTGGGGACATCCTCGTTCTTAACACTCGGTGGTGAAGCCAGTATCATTTGCCACAATATCTCTTCTTCAAGTAGCTGTCTAATTTACAGCAGATGTCAGTACGGTAGCGAGCAACTCTGAGGACCCATCTAATGGCTGGTCGCCACAGCTTATCGAATGCGCTTCTTAAGCGGTAATGAAGGCGGTATGTAGCTGCTAATTTCTGTTGTTGATGATGTTCCGGCGTACTTCTTCCAGTATATGCAGTGTGGATAGCAGAGCGAAATTTTTGATTCGTTGGTTAAATTAAATTTTTGAAAAAAAAAAACAAACAACTGACTAAATTGTCATTTATTCAAACAAGTTCTAAAAGATTTCTTCAAATGTACTTAAAAGAGAACGTCCAGCTAGCTAAAATACTAAATATGCTATGTATTTTTGCATGAGAAAGGGTGTAGCATAAGTACCTGCAATAAATTTATTTTTTATTCTTTTTATCCGTTACAGCATTATTATAATGATACAACAGATCCTTTTTTATCCTTTTCTTCTTTGATTCGGTCAAAAATGAGTAATAGGGTTTGAGCTGTTGAAGCAAATGCAAGATGTAAATATTTTATTCAAGTTACTAGATTCAGAATGGAAATGAAAAAATATTTTCACAGCATCAGTCATTTCAATTTTGTCACGAAACGTGATTTGAAAAGCGGTATGCTTCTTGCTTTACTTCATCTGAAATTACATCTCATAGAATGGGACTGTGTTTAAAAAAACAATGCAAGTAAAAATATCGTAAAGCAATCTAAAAGATACGCATTCATTTTTATTACTTTCATGGTTCGAGTTATTTATTTTTATCTTGTTCTTGTCTGTATTCATTTTCTTTGAAGCCATACCCGCCTGGAAAAATTGCAAATGCTTTTGGTGTGGCTTTAAAGCAAATCTTTCCGAATGAAGGAAGAATTATTCTATATATTTTGCTTTATTCATTCCCCGCATGACCATTGCTTATCAAACACTAGTGCAATATAGAGTTGCACAGTATTTTTAAATACTGGGTAAAGCTATTCTGAGATTAAAGATACTATCCTCAGCTCTCATTTCGAAGGCAAATAAGAGTTAAATTAGCTTAATTACTACTATTCAGGCATTCGTATTTTATTCTTAATGAAAACTCTACATTAAGAAATCAGCTATCATCTGAACTAATATTCAGGTCTGTTAACTCTTAAGGACTGCTTTATTAGTTGGAAAATAAAATTTGGAGATAAGAAATATGAAAATAATAATAACAATTGATAAAATACTATATATATATACATATTATTTACAATGGATGAGAAAGAACAAGAGTGAGGCTTAAAAACGAAAAAAAATGCAGAAGAAAAGAAATAACTCCCAGAATTAGACAATTTTGTCATTAAAACATCATACTCAGAAGAATAATCCTCAGTCGGCATCGTTTCTGCCAAGAAGCTTGAACAGCCTGAATAAAATCCATATTAACAGCTGAAATCGCTTCTACTAGTAAAGACTACTAATAATATACATACAATATAAACAGCTAAAGTGCACATCAGCAGATACAGGTAATTATGCAGGAAAGAATATTACTGATGATATGAGAAGATTTCGAATGAATTTTGATGGACATGAAAAAAATGCTTACTGGACCAGTTTCAAAAGATACCAAACCAGGAAAGAGGACTGCAGGATATTATTCATCCATGATAAAGTACGGACAAATTCCACGACATTGGTTGTGCTATAAACATTGCTACGTCTAAATTACTGAAGGCTGCATACTGCAGACTTTGTTTCTGATAATAGCTGGCGTACATGTATGCAAGTATCAGGAGTACGAAAACATAATCGTACTGGCGAAAGAGAGAGAGGTAAAAATGCCTTAAGAAAATGAAGACCGAAGCCTTAGAGGAAAAAGCTGAACTAACTCTACTGCAGTTCTTCATCTAGTAATACTTCTTTCGTAAATAGCCATCAATGTACATCACAAATAGTTTAATTAAATAATTAAGTAACTTAGATTCTTTCGTTTGTGTACTTATTCTCTAGAAATCCAGTCACATGGGCGCTTCGACGGTTTCTCTATATCTCTGTACAACGTCTCAGTTCTTCTTCATGTAAGTAAACTATTTCATTTTGATTATTGATTGAGAATTAACTTAAAGATGTTTTTAACTGAATTTCTGTGAAATCGAAATAGTAAAACTGCTATCATTTTGGAATCACAACTCTTTCTTGAAACCAGAAACCCTTTCTGAGAACGGAAGTGGCTTTGATTTTACTGTGTTACTGCAAACGAATAACGTGTTCTTGGAAATACGTAACTCGTTCAACATTCTGTTCATTCAAACAGAAACGTTTTGTGCTCTTAAAAATATTTAAATCCCGATGAAGTCAACTCTAAATGACATACAACAAATAGCTAGATTTTTAAAATCTTCGCCGACCAAAGCTAAGTTACTACATAAATTTACTTGTAGTCAGGAAGGTAACCGCTCAAATATCGAATGATTTCGTTACTTCACTAGAGTAGATGATTCTTTTCAAATACTGGAGACTAAGGAAAGTTTACTAAATTCTAACCGCTACTCGGCCAGCCTTCGCCTGGCTTCTAAATGTACCGAAAAATGTCTAAAGGGAACACCAAACATTAAATTTATAAACTGCAAAGAATTTTACTCTGCAGAACTTTATAAAAAAATTCCATAAAAATGTATTACATAAAAAAAATTACAATGAAATAAGGAAAAAGCGCAGAATAGGCTGCATAAACAAAGTGGAGAAGGCGGAGCTGTGTGACGTCCATAAATGGGTGGGACTAAGCTTGTGACGTCACAATGTTTTCTCCATGGACCTTATAAGAAATAGACTAACCCAGTGGGCGGGGCGTGCGTCACACACATGTCGGGAAGAAAGAGTAGAAACGATTTAGTTTATCGTAACATTGAAACATATGGCGTAATTAAACAAGATTTGGTAATTTTTTTTAAATTTTATGAACATTTTCAGGCAGTAGTAGCAAATATTTATCATTTCAAATGTTTATAGAAACCAAGGATTGTTTTATTTATTTTTTCTGTTTTCAAAATTATTATGGTATTAAAAGATGATCATTTATGACAATATTAATAACTCATAAAATTCGGAGCATAAACTTTTCTGAGTGTAATGAAAAATTTTTAAAAAATTCGCAGTAAATAAAAAAATCTTATGCGGAACTAGAAATAAATTTTAAAAAATAACTACTATAAAATACAATATATTATATGTCCAATCTTAAATTTTTATTAATGCGCCTAAAGTAACCTTGTAATTTTATATACCTGTAAATACTTTAAGCAGAATGACTATACATCCATAAATACATAAGTATGAAAGTAAACAATTTAGGATATTTGTTGCATTGAAAAATTCGCTTATTTCACTTTTTATTTCAAATATTTGTGAAAACAAGATTATATCTATTTATCTATTAATGTAAATACACACACCTATATATATATATTTAGAGAAAGAGAGGAAGAGAAATAGATAATATGGTTTATTGATGCTTAAATAAAATTAATTTAGTAAATCTGCTTCGAATATTTTCTCTCTGTTTAGTTGTAACATGCAACTGCATGATGCATTCTGATTTATAAATATTGAAATATCACTGCTTTAATTAATTTAATCAGGTGGTTTTTTTATCTGGCTCATCATCATAAATATGGTCTTGAAGAGAAGGAAATATATGTGTTCCTACGCTTTTTAAGACTTTTAGAGTAATGAAATTTATAATATTTTTTTTATTCAATTTAAACTCCTTTTCAGTCTGCCTAAAAATTATTTCTGCATTTTTGCAGATCATTCGGACATCACTGGAAGGAGAAGTCAAACCTTTACATGCAGATTTATAATATTTGAAACCTAGTAAACCATCATATGGTTATGTTGAAACTAAAGCTGAGAAACAGATATTACATTTTATTTTATAAGCTAAGCTTTTAACAACAAAACCAGCTATATAATATGTATACTTTTCGTTCTTAAATATTCTTATTTTTGATTAGTTATAATGCTAGGAATTAAAATTTACCTATAAATTAAAAAAGCAGCAAAACATTATAAATTTTAAAGAAAAACTTTCAAAAATTCATTTTTAGGCATTTTAGTATTTATCTATAGTTTAGTATTAGTTATAGTTTTAATAATTGTAAGAAAAAATTACTTGGTTGAATTTTTCTGTTAGTTCAGATTTAAAATATTATTTTCTAAAAGAAGAAGTTACAAATTCGCTTACATCATAGGAAAAGCTAAAAATATATACAAGCCTGAAAGCATGCAACAGCTTTATAATTATTTAGAACGTTAATTATGCTTGAAAAACAAGCTAAGTATTTAAAAAGCAATCTCAGTGTCAAAAATAAAAATATTTAAAAATTCTTACTTGTGAAATGAGGCACTACCACCAGCTTTTTCGTGATAATTGTACGCGCTGCAATAGCCAAGCATTGCTAATTTCTGTAAGTCGTCCCTACTCCGGATGTGATCAAGGTGACAGCCGGGAACGCGCCAGACAAGGGAGAAAACGCAATTGGGTTCGTCTATTTCTTATAAGGTCCATGGTTTTCTCCCATGGACGTTATAAGAAATAGACTAACCCAGTGGGCGGGGCGTGCGTCACACACATGTCGGGAAGAGAGAGTATGGTCCATGGTTTTCTCCATGGTCCATGGTTTTCTCGCATTATGCTGAGAGTACTTTCTATTTTCTCTTAAAAAATTCAACAATAATGAATTGTTTATTATTGTAAATTAACATCAAATTCTTTACTTTAAATTTACATTTCTAACATTTAAGCTTAGGCGTTACTGAAAATAAATATAAAAAATTGTTTATATTTAAAATTACCATGATACAGTTACCGAATTCTACCAATTTTTAAAACGAAAAAGAACGTCGCAGTCTCTAATACTTGTATCTCATACAACTTCAATATTTTCAAAAATTTTAAGCTTTATACAAATAAAAAAAAAGATTTTTTTAAATTTATATTCATATTGTATAATATTTCAATTTTATCATTTTTACAAATTACCTTATTGCAGCGTAACGACATAATTCCTTGCATACCAGTAATTAGACAATTTCATTATTTTCTAAAAATTTTAAACTTTACATTAATAAAAAAGAAAAATATTTTTATTGTTTTATTGGATGTAACCATCATAGACAGCTTTCATATCAGTTTCTAAAATGATGAATGAATACGGTAAAAATAAAAATTAACTGCTATTTATTATCTGCTTAAAAATAGTATTGCTAAAAAATAGTATTAAAAATAGTATTGCGTTAAATGTAGCTTAGAATTAGCATTGATTAGGAAGAAACACCAACTAAATATAGCATTATATTTTATCAACATTTTGAATTCAACAACAAGTTCGTTGTATTTTTCCGCGGTATTGAAATTGATTATAAAACGTTTACGTTGAAACCAAGAAATTCAGTTTATCAAGCATAATTGTTGGCAATTAAAATGGCTTTATCCTGGATCAAGAAATTATCCGTGGGGTATTACATTAACTTATACTCAGATGCCTTATCTGCTCTTATGGCGCTCTCTTGCCACTTTTAAAAGAATAATATTGTTAATGAAATTAATCATATATATTTAGAACTACGAAAGAAGCATATTTTGAATTTACATTGGATCAAAGCTCAAAGCTGGTCATTAAGGGAATGAGAGAGCAGATGCTCCAGCGAAAGATGCCGCTCTGGGGGTTAGGACCAAAAAGGTTTCTATTCAAGATTTGAAAAAGAAGACATGTACTGTAATATATGACAAGCTTATTAGAGACTGGAAAAATCTGTGGGATCTCTTTAAACTATCTAAATATTTAAAAATTAGCAAAAAAATGCGAATTTTAGGAGATGTAGATGTCAATCAAATTCTCACTGCACATGAAAGGTTCCCTGCTTACTTAAAAATTTCCTTCTCCAGGAAAATGATATATGTAAAGTTTGTAATAAATTCGGCGAATCAAAGCATTTCGTCGAGGACTGTTGCCTGACTGGAAGCGTGAGAGGAAAATATAAATTTGCGAAGTTTGAGGATTTATTTAGTAACTATAAATTGTTTAGAAAATTTGCAAGAGATATTATGCAAGCTGTGAATGAGAATAAGAAGAATATTGGTATCGAGATATAACAAAGCAGAAAATCATACTAAAAACAAAAATAATTGGAGTAACTTATTAATTTAAAATGAATTTTGATAATATAAAGAAGATTTGAATAATAATAACTAATTGAAAGTAAATCTTATAAAGATTTTTAACTTGGCAAAAAAAAAAAAAAAAAAAAAAAAAAAAAAAATAAAACGATAAATCTATATACTATTTCTGCTTTACGTTTTTTTTAATAACTTTTTTTTTTTCTTTTTCTTTTTTTTAAAGATTTTATGTTTGTCTTGTGCGATTGTATGATCTGAACTCATTACCAGATGTTTATTAAGTTCTTTATTTTGCGTTGTGTTAACCATTTTTTCTTTTTGTTATGCATTGTGGCTTGGCGTGTCCCCTCATAGCCACATGGCAGGTTTCGTCTGCTAGGTGGGCTGGGGGCCAGTGCTTAGAACTAACTAACTGTGAAGAGCTGTACCAACATTTTTTGGAAAGTTACAGAACTTCCAGATGTTTCTTTTGGTAAAATAAATTTTATCAAGCTATCATCGTCTCTGTATGCATTCAGTTTATTAGGAAACCATATGCCCGCCGCGCAGCTGTACAATATAAAGAGATAATATTTCTAAGATGAAGGTAACCATATCAAAATTAAACAGCTTTTAAAGGAACAATTACGTAAGAAAAATTTGGAATGTGCGTGTGAAAAATGAAAAAAGTGATATTTTGATGTTGAAAAGAAAGAAAATTTAAGGAGTAAAGTTAATCCGAAAGAAACTATCAGTATGCTTACAGAAGACAAAAAATATCTCAATTCAGCCCTTTAGGATACTAAGAAAGAGCTTGTGCAAAATCAAACAGATAAAGCATATTTGTCAAAACTTTATTCAGAAAAATTTTATGTGGAGACCACATGGCTTTCTTGTATGGTCCATTAAATTATGCATATTTTTTCTACAATTAAATTAAATTTATTGCCTCGAATTTCATTAGAGGTATAGTTCTCCTTCAATAAATTCAGTCTCACTTTGCGGCAAGGCAAAAATATATAAAACTCAAAAGCATCTTCATTAAAAATTGTAAAATAGAGAAAAACTAAAACACCATTGGCAACAAATCCATTATTCTGCTAAGTTCCAAATGTAAACAAACATGGCTACTATAGTAAAAATAATTTGACTTAGCCGCACTTAAACGACTTTTAAATTGTTGATAATTCTACAAATATTGCATGCTGATTTACTAAAGGCATAAAAACCTTAAGCGGAAGATAAGAACAACATAATTCAATGTTTTTAAAGCAACAAATGAGCAATTTAAAAACATATAAGAATAAATAAAGTGAGATCACTTAAGTCGAGTATCAGAGTGGGTGTATATATATAAAAATACGTAAAAGATTAAATTAGCAAAGAAAATTAATTCCCTTCTGTATTCTAAAAATAGTAACTTCTTTGCACAGCGTCATTTCGAGAAAATTCTATGTCATATGACTCTTATATAATTCTGATGATTCATTTCTTTCATATTGCCTATGAATTTATCACAAAACGATGATTTGAAGAGCTGAATAAATAAATTTTCCATTGACAGGAAACCATCTGAGCGGCTAACTGACATTATACAAACAAGGAAAAGAGGGAGCAGTGTCGATGCGTACTTAGATCCATACTGAAGAGGAAGAATTGCGTAGTATGCTAATGTGTTGACTTCGTAAAGAAAACTTGGCAGTAGAGCCGATTTTAATGCCATTTTTATTTCCAGTTGACATATGTGGCGCCAGACCACTTGGCACTCTAGTCGTGCCTTTTTACATTTTTTACTTCCTTGTACGAAGTAAAAAGGAAGTATTGTAATCGCGAAAAGTTTCAGGCAGCATATTTCAATGAAAATATCCATTTTGACCGCTATCGAATGCAATTTAACGATGTTTTTGCGTGATATCTGTACGTAAGGACAGAATAAAATACTCTTTTCCTTCAAAAAAATTATAAAAATGCTTTAAAATTAATTCTGAAGAGAATTTTTCGTGGCGTCTGTACGAACGTATGTACGTACGTATCTCGCATAACTCAAAAACGAGTAGCCTCAGAACGTTAAAATTTTGTATATAGGACTGCTATAACATGTAGATGTGCACCTCGTATTTTGGTTGCAATCGGCCGCACCAAACGTATATAAATATATTTATATATATATCTACTCTATTACCCGGCTCAGTGATCTCAGTTTCTTTACCCTTATATGTTTGTAAATTGTACATGTTTTGCTTTAAAAATGATTGAATTATGTTGTTTTTATCTCCCGGTTAAGGATTTTATGCCTTTAGTAAATCTGTGTGCAATACTTTTAGAATTATCAGCAATTTTAAAGTTGTTTAATTGCCGCTAAGCCTGTTTTTAATGGAGGCCATTTGTGTTTACATTTGAAACAGGAGACTAGTGGATTTGTTGCCAATCTAGAGAAACTTAGCTTCGCAACAACAAAGATAACGCATTCATTTATTATTGCCAATTAAATCGTGCTTAATTCTTTCTGGAATTTTTTCGAGGAAATAAACGTTTGAGATTTACTTCGTAATTTTTAATATAGATATTTTGAGTTTTTATGTATTTTTTTTTTGCCTTCTCGCGAAGTGAGAACTGAATTAATTAAATGAGAAATACTCAATCGTCTGTGAAAAACTGTTTCTTTTTTGTTTTGTTTGCTTAATTTCTTTTATACATCATTCTAGCTTTATTACAGTATTTGAATAGAACATGTGGCATGTTAGAAGTAGAGCGCATGCGCATTAGGTAAGTAGCGCTGAATCGTCTGTGAAAAACTTTTTATTTTTTATTTGTTTAACTTCTTTTATACATCCTTTTAGATTCATTATAGTATTTGAATAGAACATGTGGCAACGATTAGATAATTCTTTAAATGATATACATTTTGTGCATTCTGATTTATAATATGAACGAAATATAATACTGTTAAGTAAACCTAGCGCAGTCGCTATGGTAAACAAAGTGAATTTTAAAGAATGCATTTATTCTATTGTGGTTTATGCGCTGTCGGCGAAGTAGGTTTAATTCAATCTAATAAGTTTAAATAAAATGCAAGAAAAATGCGTATAATTTAATATTCCGTACAAGGAAGTCATGTGGTGTACACATCAGATTTTTATATTATTGCAACAGCAAGCAAGACAGCGAACTTACATATATATATATATACTTTTTGTGAAACCGATTGCAACCAAAACAGGAGTTGCACTTCTACATGTTATAGCAGTCTGATATACAAAATTTCAACGTTCTGAGGCTACTCATTTTTGAGTTATGCGAGATACATACATACACACGTACAGTGTTACACTGCGCAAAAAAAAGGGGGGACAGTTCCTATATCTCTCGTTCTACCGGCCGATTGATGAAATTCAACTTGCGTTTTTCAGTCTCGAAAACGCGACTTAGGATATGTATTAGATTTATATATAGCATTGTTCTAATATAGGTATTTTGACACAAAATCGGACGTTATCTGAAATAACATACCAATTTTTTTACATATTTACGACTCAAATTACGCCAAACTACTAAGTTTTGTAAAAATTGCACGAGTAGTTTTTAAAAACTTAGCTCTCAAATTTTAGCTGCTTAATGTTAATTGAGTTTGGTATGTATTTATTAATCTCTCTTTTTTTTTTATTAAACTTATTTGATTATACCTTTCACATTTCGAAATTCAGGTTCATTCCAAATAAAGTTCACCATTTTTTATGATATATTTTAAAAATTCGTATTTTTAAATAATTTTTATTACTTTTTCAAAAAACATTTTGAATTATGATCTGTAAAATTTTTACCATCATCTTAAAGTAGACGTATTTCTAAGCATGCCTGTAAAAAATTACAGTTTTTTATTCAAAATTTCCGAAGAATTTATAAATTGGCACGTTTTGAAATTTGGCATATGAAAGCGATAAAACACCAAATGTGGTTTAGACACTTTGCTAAAATTATTTGAAAGTAAGAACGATGGGACTTTTTCCCCGCCCACGCACAATGTAAAAAAGTAGGAACGAAGTGCCTTTTTTTCCGTTCCGGCATAATGCAAGGGAAAGGAAAATTGGTTGCCATATATTAAGAAGTGAGCAAAGTTAATTATTCTTGGCGTAAACTGAAAAAAATTCCGCCAAGATAAATGTTTGCAATTTCTCCGTAAATTTCGCACCAAAGTTTACAAAATTTAATATCTAGGAATAATTTGAGTCGTAAAATCGAAATATGGAAAAAAATAGTATGTTATCTCAGAAAAAAATTGATTGTGTAACGAAATACCTATGTTAGAACAATGCTATATATAAATCTAACGCATATCCTAAGTCGCGCTTTCGAGACATGAAAAACGCAATTTGATTTTCGCCAATCGGCCGAGTACAGGGGTCGGCAAGCTGCGGCTCGCGAGCCACATGCGACTCTTTGGATGTGAAGCTGGGGCTCTTTAGTTCCATACGCAAATATTATTTATTTTATCAAAAAAAAAAGAGAAGAACTGAAGAAGAGCATCGAGAATTCAATCGGGATTGGACGCAGTCGTTCGCTCTCAAATGGCCTTCCGACTTGTCTCATTTGCCTCGAAAAACTCGCACACAATAAGAAATCAAATTTAGAGAGACACTTCATTAAAAAACATACTCAGTTTGGTAATAAATATCCAGCCAGCGAAGAACGAAAGAAAGCTGTCGACGAGCTCCAAAAACAAAACAGCAATCAAGTTCCATGTTAAGTAACTGGAGCAATCTACATGTAATATTAATCTGGCAAGCTTCGCGGTATCATTACAAATTGCAAAAAAAAGGCAAACCATTCACAGATGGTGACTATGTCAAAAATTGCTTCATACGTGCATCTGAAGAACTGTTTTGTGATTTCAAAAACAACAGAAGGCTTGAAAAAAATCAAAGATTTGCCACTATCCTCTAAAACAGTACAAGATAGAATAGCTGAAATGTCTTCAAATGTAACATATTTGCAGGTGGAAGATATTCAGCTTTCTTCTGCCTTATCACTTGCTATAGATCAGTCTTGCGACAAAGACACGGCACAAGTTGCCCTTTTTGTCAGGTATATGTCTTCCCAAGATCCAAAAGAAAAACTTATAGGATTGCTACCGCTCTCGGCACAAAATAGAGGGGAAGATATAGCGAATGCCGTGCAAAAATGCCTAGAAGACAACAAGATTGATTTAAATAAAATCGTTTCAATAACAACTGATGGAGCCATATGTATAACAGGAAAAAATAGAGGGGTAAAAACGATTCTTCAGAGCAAAATAAACCACGAAATTGTTACGTTTCACTGCATAAACACCAAGAAGCGCTTTGTGCCCAAACATTTCCGCCCGAAATAGCTGAGGTCATGAATTTGGTAATCAAGACTGTTAACAGCATCTTGTCAAAAGCACTGTACCATCGTCAGTTTAAAGAATTCTTAAACGAAATGGAGACTTAGTATTTCGACCACCTCCTTCTTCACAATAAAGTGCGATGGCTTTCCAAATGAAAGGTGTTGAAACGTTCTGCTTTGTGCTTGAATGAAATAAATACATTTCTAAATGAAAAAGGCATTAATCACCCTGAATTAGAGAACGACAAATGGTTGCAAAAATTTTACTTTATGGTGGATGTCACGGCAAAATTAAATGAGCTGAATCTAAAATTGCAAGGAAAGGGAAACCCAGCCTATGTTTTAGAAGAAGAATAGGTTTGTTTTCAAAAAAATTAATTCTTTTTGCAGAAGATATTCAGAGCGGTAAATTACTTCATTTTCAATTTCTAAAGCACTATCGCGATAAAAACCATTGCAACTGTTGACACGAATTACTTCAGCACAGTTACAAAAAAATTAAAGATGAATTTGCTGACAGATTTGAGCAATTCAAAACCAACAAAACCACTCTAGCATTCATAGTAAATGCTCTCAACACAAATGGTAACGAAATCCACATTGAGCCGTTTGGAATTGATACTGAATCTCTAGAAATGCAATTGATCAATTTAAAAAGTAAAGCTTTGTGAAGTGTAAAATATACAGAGTTTAAAAGCAAGTTGGAAGAGTTGGATGTCCAGAAATGAATGTACGTAATGCAACAAAAGTGGTCAGCTTTAAGCGAAATGCCGCGAGTTGAGGCACTTATATTCAACTCATGGAACAGTCTTCCAGATTGCTACAGTGAGGTGAAGAAGTTGGCATTTGGAAAGCTGACTATCTTCAGATCGACATATTTTTGCGAACAAGCGTTCTCTTGCATGAATATAATTAAAAGTACAGTCAGAAGCTAACTAACAAATAAAAATTTACAGTCGTGTTTGAAACTTAAAACAACCAGTTGTGAGCCAAATTTATCCAAACTTTCTAAAACCATGCAAAGCCATTGCTCCCATTGAATTTGTTTGCTCAATTGTTTTTTTTATTGAAGTACAAGTTAGTGTTGTAAGTAAATGTTTAATTGTTTTAATTTTTTACTTAAATAATAAGTAATTATCTAATAATGCCGTATATATATTATCTAATTTGTTGTGAAAACACTATTTATATACGAATAAATATATATTTTTCTTATGAATAAATAGAAATATTTTTCTTATGAATGAATAGATTAGTTTTTGTTTATCCAAAAACTTTATTTATGCAAGTATTATTCATTGCTGGCAAGAAAAAAATTTGGTGGCTCTTTAAAAACTTTGAAATTTTGTAAATTGTAATTTTTTATTCTTTCGACTCCAAAGGTCGCCGACCCCTGGCCTAGTAGAATGGGAGATATAGAACTGTTCCCCCCCCTTTTTTTTTTTTTTTTTTTTTTTGGCGCGGTGTACATACGTAGGCACAGACGCCACGAAAAATTCTCTTTAGAATTAATCTTAAATCTATTTTATAATTTTTTGGGGGGAAAGGAGTCCTTATGTACAAATGTCACGCGAAAACATCGTTAAATTGCATTCGATAGCAATCAAAATGGATATTTCCGTTGAAATATGATACCTGAAAGTTTTCGCGATTACAATACTTCCTTTTCACTTCGTAGAAGAAAGTAAAAATAGAGATCGCCGAGCCGGGTAAAACAATGGATACATACATATATTGTCACGTACATATCCTAGTCATATATATATTGTTACGAATTTTGTGCATATATAGATAATTTTAGTCAAATTATGTGTGGATTTTTTTTTGGGGGGGGGTATAGTGTAACATGAAAATCTAAGCAAGCGAAACATGGTCACCAAACTTTGCCACCACTTGGTTACATTTGGATCCGGTCCCTGTATCATCGTAATAAGCATCGTAGTATCGTAATTGAATAAGTGCAATTTATTTCGTGTATACGGCCGAGTGAAAACTATTTAAGGCCAGAGAGAACATCTGCCCTCAGCTGTAATTGTTATGAGTTGTTAGTTCAGAGCCACTTCAGAGTATTGAAAGCTTCGCCTTTTAGACACGCTTTGTTTGCGTTGTGTTCAACGTTCTTAGTAGTTTGAACTGTAACTACTGTTTGTACCTTATGATATCGTGAACACCCGTACAAGTATTTCTCTGGAAAGTTCCAGAAATCTGAAATGTTTCTTTTGATAAAATAAATTTTATCAACGTATCATCGGAGCTGCGTGCATTCATTGTATTAAGAACTTGTATGCACGCAACACTTTTTGATGCCAGAAGTGGGATTGAATGCCAGTGACAAAAGCAATATATGAGCAATTAAGACACTTGGTGGTAGCCTTTGCTGCATTCAAAGAAGAGATGAAAGCCGGCCGAGAATCCATCAAAGAAGAGATGGAAGCTCTTGAAGCTGGCCACGGATATGTTAAAGTAGAGATAAAAGCTGTTCAAGGAAAGATTGAAACAGGTCATAAGGAAACGAAAAGATAAATTACCTGAATAGTAGAAAACAAATTTGAGACTATGTAAGGAAGAATAGAGGCGGGAGGATAATGTTGGAGAAACTGAAGAAAGGGTTTTCTCCTTCAAAGAACAAATAAAATATAGAGTTTCTGCTGCGGAACAACAAATCGATGAAAGAGGTTCTGCCGTTCAACAACAATTTGAACAAAAGATGATAACTGGCTTTCTGCAGTCGCCATAGAAGTTGATACTTTGAAGAAACTCATAGCGAAGACAGGCAGCAATTCTTCAAATCAGAACTTTTAAAAAATTTTTATCAAGTTTGAAGAAATAGTGTTTAAAAATTTGATTGTTAAGAATGTTTGCGTTAACGAGCAGAAAGGAAAATGGTCTGCTGACGTAAATCGTCATTCTCCGTATGGTTTTCTAATGTTATGTAACGCTGTATGACCGCGAAGCTCGATGACATGCATTTTACACATGGGACTGCGGGCGGAAACGAAGCAGCTGCTCAAAGGCAATACGCGGGAATCTTAGTTGATATACTAGTTAGTGCTCCTGGATGCTGTAGGGTTTGAATCCCGGATAAGGCATAAATGTTTCTAAGTATATAATATCTATGCAGCATAGGTAACACTAAAAATGCACGGTGAGAGCAAAATCTTCTCTTGTGGTTGATAGAGGAAAGAAGGGAGAGTACTCGTCCCGCGCCCTTGAGGTGTTCTCCGTCAAAACTGATGCGGAGCTTAATAGCTAGTACAAGTGAGACTACACCTTTACGAACAATGATGAATTTCTAGTGTTCCACCCCACGTATACCTATACTTGTATCTCCTGTGAGTCGCTCCGTTTCCATCCGCAGTCCCATCAATAAAATGTACATCAGTATTCGTATAGCGAAACATACTGTTCGGTTATGTACGAGGTAAGATATATACATTAGAATCCGCTTTTATTTACCGCTCAATGGAGCCCTTGTACCTGCTGAATGCGCCATTTTCGCACACTCCTTTCATTACAAAATATGTGTGTTCTGACCTCCTTATATTTTTACAACTTCTTTTTGAGTCATCCTATATAGATAGAGTGGCAAACATGTATAAAATAGTTTAAAGATTTATTTTTGTATTCCTTCTATTATACGAGAAAATTTTAGCATTACGTGCAATTATTTTGTTCTGTTTATTTGATAATTATAATGTCTTAGTCTATTGGATCGTAAAGATTTGTGTGCTTTCTATAGTGTATAATTATTTTAGGTTTGTGTTTTCGTTTATTTTTTGTAAAGATTATGTATAGTGGAATATTTCATTATTTTATTTAATATCTACAAGTATTATTATTTAGCCTATCATTGTCAACGGAATTTTAAAACTTACGTATGGTAACTAATATTTTTGTATTGTGATTGTCATACAATGATATTTAACGAGGCAGGTGAACAAATTTATTGTAGTACCGTACCCTTTGGCAAAACAAATGCTTCAAGCTGTAGAGACATTAGGTAAAATTGGAAAAGCCGGAGAGATGAAAAAGGAGCAAACGCCTTCGCCGGGAGCCACGGACATCTGGAATACCGGCCCAGCGTGCTACACCACGAAGGCCCGCTAGGGAAGCGGGAGAAATACTTTATAAAGCAACTTATTTTCACATAAACGCTAACACGGTGAAAACAATTACTCTAAATGAAAGCATTAACGTTTTGAAGAAAAATTTACTGTGTACAATTTCAAATATATATATAATATAATATAATATAAAATACACGTAAGGAGTTTAGAAGTTTATTACTATTCTTTTCATACAGCTATGCAGGAAACCTGCATGCAAATGATACAATGCCCAATAAAAGAACTCAGCAGTTTTATCTTACTGCTCTGCTTTAAATATTTTTCATTTTTTCGTCTAAATGTTAAATTCCAATCTATGCGGCTCTCATGACAAGCTCTTGATGATATGCATAAATTTTCTCCGCTTGTAATGATTATTTTTTCTGTTCTGCATTGACTATATACTCAATATACTCTTTCAATGTTTTTAAAAACTCTTTTAAATCTTTGGAGCAACAGTAAATGTTACTTATTACTTTTGAACACAATAAAATTCTTTCTCATCGCTGAGTAACAACTCCATAGTTAATTTAAGAAGTTTGTTGTTTCTGAAAGTAATGTTACAGTAAAATAGCAAATGTCGAAATGCGTCTTAGGGGATTTTTGAAGAAAGATTTTAGTGAAGAAAATTACAAGTTGCATGCAAAATGGCAGTCCGGGAAAAATGCAAGCTTTCTTTTGCTTATTTCTTATGATCGATCGAAAAAAGACATTAAGCAAAAGCGAATACATCCATCATTGAAACGTTTTCTATTAATACACGAAATTTTTGCCTCGTGCAATTTTCGTGAGCTATTTTCTTTGCAATATTTATTTTCACGGTAAGTTTGAGAGTAAGTTAGTAAGTTTCACTGTGAAACTATCGATTATCGTAGAGCTGCTGAATTCGAATGGCTAATTCACGTTTCACGAACTGTCAGTTGATAACGCACTTTCTAACATAATCGTATACTTACTAAAAGGAATAAAATTAGCTTATTTCTAAAGCGATTAAAATTTAATTTCTAACTGCATATTTATATGAGCTTTTAGTATTTTTCGTTTTATTTTGTTGCAATTTTGCAAGGAAACACAATTTTTAACACACTTTTAAGTGGTTTATTCGACACTTTGAAAATTGAAGATATTCGTTTGCAATTACATATTTATGGAAGTGAAATTTATTTTCCTACTCTTTGAGAAAATAATCTAAACTGTGTCTCTTCGAAATGAATCCGCATCATACTATATTAGGTAACATAGCAATGATATCTTTTCAATAGATATCTTTTCTCCAATCAGGTTAAAGATTTCAACAAAGAACTAAAACATTTAACTCCTAGCTCTTTTTTTCTGAATAAGACCTTTTAAGACCTTTTCCGCTTTTTTTTTTTTTTTTTTTTTTTTTTTTTGAATAAGACCCTTTTTCGCTTTTGCTTCAATCTGGCTGACACGCGTCGCTTCTTCGTCCACTGTCTTAAGATGAGCTAAGTTGCAAAAATATGCGGTGCATATTGGAGCCAAAATAATGAGTGAATCAAATATTGTGGCTCAGAATTGCTCAATAATAGCATTATATTGAATTCGTCTACGCCTGCCTATATGTGTCATTCTTCTAACTACTCGTAAAGTATTGCCAATTACATCTACGCAATAAATCACCTCAAATTCCATTACAGCTACCTATCCCAGTTTATTACAATGTATCGACGAAGTCTGAATCAGTGTCATGTCTATCAATTTTATTTTCTGCATATCTAATGAAACATCTTTCGGATTCTGCTGAGTATCTGAGAATGAAAACAAAATGTGCTCTGTTTCTTCTGCTGTTTAATAATTGCTTCAAAAATGTGGTTTTAACCACCAGTGCTTCAAAACTTATTTAAAGTTTTCCTAAAAATCTTCAAATTGTTGCAAGTAGTTTTTAAATTTTTCCATTCGGTGCTTCTGTTTTAAAACTGAAGCACTGAATGAATCAAACGACAATGATGTTTAATTCATTCATTAATTAAATTCATTAATTAATACAATTACAAATGTTTTGATAATCATCGACTAAAAAATGTGGATCGTATAAATTTCTAAATTAGTTTGGAATTTAGATATGTAATGCTGTTTTTCTTATTGTTGCAATGTTTTATGAAGATATCGGTCTAAAACTTTAGGGTATTGCGCCCTGAATTTTTATAATTTGACCTAATAAATTAAATAAAGAATTTTAAGATTCTTTTGGGAAGTTTATTAAATTTTAAAATGATTAATAGTTATAATTTTTGGAATTATTTTAAAAGGTAAAATATGAATGAAGTAATTTTGAATATTAGAACAGAAAATGGGCATAAAATTATCTTTTTAATATAATGCTTTTCTTTTCCCAATGGAGGGCACTAGCCATTATAAGCTATGGCCGCTATTAAGGTCACGAGACTATGGTTACTTTATTATGGAGGCAACTAACAGGTAGGGCACCATTGCCTCCTATGAAAGTACAGACTATTTACATTCATGCCTTCTCCGAGATTAAAATCCGGAGCCTTTGGTACGGCAGTCAGGGTCACTAACCACTTTCCTGTCTCGGCGGCGTTTCAGTATAATATTGAAACTATTAAATTATAGAATATTGAGTATGGTTATAATGAATCCATAAATACTAAACATTTAAGATAGTTTAATAATTTTATGTAAAGATAGAATACGTTTAGGGAGTACTGGTTCAGAAATAGAGGCCTGTTTCTATTTCACAACTGTTCTTTTTACCTTCTTTCATAGTAGATGAGCATTAAGAAAGTTTTAGTGTAACTCGCAATGATCAGTTTTCTTATGTGAGGGATGGAGCCATTTAAAAGTAGCCTCCGAGCATTCCTTTAAACATTCGTAAACTCACATCAGTCAGTTAATGTGGATATGCCTTAATGATGGATACATTTACTTGAAGAAAGCTGCGGGCTCTTCAAGTTTTGTGTAAAATAAGGATTGCAAATGAAATAACAAAAAAGCAGCTATCATTTCACTAAGAATGGTATAAAATTGATGATTTTAAAATATAAATTACATGCGTAAGAATTTTGAGATTTGTTATGATTATTCAAAATAAGTAATATGTATATAAAATGTTAACAATTAACTTTTTTATAATTGTGATATTCTTTTCAAATTTTTTTAAAACTTTCCCTAAAGAAATAAAATCATCATAGGGACTTTCAAAAAACATAAATATTTTTCCAAATTGGACTCAGATCTTAATAGGACTCTAAATTTATTCTTGAGGACAGTGACTTTTTGAAGTTGGACCGCATATTCAATAGCAGGATTCTAAAACTGTTCACAACTGTTCTTTTTACCTTCTTTCATAGTAGATGAGCATTAAGAAAGTTTTAGTGTAACTCGCATTTGTTAATTAACACTAAATTGCATTTGTTATCAAAGTTAGAGTGTCCTTTCTGTCCTAAAAATAGTAACTATTTGTAACATATAAACCCAAACTGCGTCATTTCAAAATGATTCGGCGTTTCACATGTGTTAAACTTGAAAAATATATTTTTTAAAGGCAGCACCATGTTCGTTTAGGGAAGGAGAAGACAGCAAATAGTGAAAAATAAAGAGAGATAGAGAAAAAGCGACGACCTAAGAACGAGACCAAAGACGAAGGATTATATTTTACGGAGTACCTGGGGTTCAAAACCATTTACCTTCACATCAGAATATACTAGATAGAGAACAGAAAAAAGAAAATTACATAAAAATATTTTTAAAAGAAAATGCTAGAGGGAACCACTTGGCTCGAGAAAGATAAGTATAGGAAAAATCATAAGTCTTGCTTTTTTTTAGAGGTTTTAGTCATCTTTAGCCCAAATGAGAGTTAGCTCAGAAGGGCTATTAACTTCTATTTGGCATTTTGCGTCGATTCACTTTCTGCGTTGATTCACTTTTCAAACTGTTGCCATCAAATATTACAGTCTTGTATTATATTTAAAGAAATTAAATAATGAAGAATCCGTATATATGGTTCTCGTATTGTGATAAAACAACGGTACCAAGAGCCATCAAATTTTGAGTAACGTAATCCTCCACCGAATATGGGCATCTGGAAGCCCTAATTTGGAATTTGTTTTATTAGCTACTTCATATTTTATAAAGCACTTATGAGTTTTTGATTAAGCACTTCGACGACTTCAAAGCGAGCAATGGCAACACTGTACGGGAAAAAAAAAAAAAAAAAAAACTTTTTTATCTCCAGCGCGCGAGACTGCGCATCAGAAATTATATAGATATGCTCATTTTAAAATTGTTTCGCGATATTGCTGTTGAATTTAATTTTATGGTTTAAGTGCGAAGAACGTGATATTTAATAAATAAAGGTTATAAAAACGCCTCTCTGGGCGTAATGTAAAATCGGAAAGCTTTCAGATTTTTTCCCTTGTATTTTATTTTATTTAATTTATTATTATTATTATTATTATTATTATTATTATTATTGGTATTTTTATAATTTTCGTTATACACAGTACGACACTAAAATGAAACGCGGATAGGAAAGCAATTAGTTATTAATAGGCTCCTTGGTCGATGGCTCTGAATCATAGTGCAATAAAGTAATGGAAACGCGTAAAAATATCCAAGGCAGAAATGATTCATAAGCGAACACATTGATAATAATGCAAATGAAGCCTCTGCTCATGATGATCAGAAGTAGTTGAGATAAGCGAGCAATTTTATGGCAGAGGGATATGTGAGACGTGGAGTGTCTTCAAAGCATGTGAGTCATGAATGCCGTCAAGACGCGGGTACTGGAACTGAAGAGGCAGGGATCCTGAAACCGTGAAATCAGGTGATTATATTAAGAGATGAGGAAGTATTTACGCCTTTTTGCGAGGGGAAAGATGCCATAGTCTCGACCAATGATAGCGCGAGGCCATTTAGGGGAACTGTGAATAGTAGGGTCATATGCAGAAAATGTTGTAATGCACGGTTATCAATCTCTGTAATTTTGAGAAGCAAATTTTGACTAAGTTTTTTAATAACAACAACTATAAGTTTAATGTTGAGATCCGAATGAAATTACATCGGTACGGACGTACCAGGCTGTATTAAGCACTCACCGAAGTGTTTTACTTTGAAAGGCTTGAATTTTTTTATACGTGTTTCAGCAGCGCTATTCCATATGATGGGCGCATACACAAATATTTGTCTTATATTGGCAGTGTAGAGAAAAGCTTTGTTTTTAACTCACAGATGGCTCTTTCGAGTTAAAAGGCGGTAAATTTGGGTTCTGACATTTATCGCTTTATTGAGTACAGAGTCAGTATGAATATGCCAGCGTAGTTTGGAATCAAATACAACTCCTGGGTACTTATATTAGATTAGAGAACATAGTCGTCAAAGAATCTTAAGTTAATGGAAGGGTACGAGGGGCACATGGAAAATCATGGCAGCACATATAGCGACATTATATTGATTTTCCAGGTAACGAGCCAGTGCTCAAGGTTCGAGAGATAATTATGAACCAGTCGATCCAAGTGTTTGTGTTCAGAGAGGATGACTATGTCATTCACATATAGTGCAGGAGTGACACTAGTATATTTTGGAATATTATCAATAAAGATGTTGAACAGTGTCGGTCCTAAAAGACTCCACTGGAGGACGCCATTTAGGATTGGACGGGGTGCCGAAATGATAGAAGTAACTCGTACAGAGAAAGAATGATTTGTGAGGTACGAGTTAATTATGTTATAAGGTATTTCTCCCCCCTTCATAGCATGCCTTCGTGGTGCAATGATCAGCACACTCGGCGGGTATTCGAGAGATCCGAGGTTCGAGTCCCGGAGAAAGCATTGCTCATTTTTCATGTCTTCTGCTTCCAAAATACCCTAATGAGTCTACAGTGGCGCCCAAACTAGAAACGGTGGGGGATGATGATTCTCCACCCTCAGGATGATTGAGTCACCTAATCCCTAGTCGCCCTTTAAAAGAGGGAAGTATATAAGGTTAGTTAATTCTAAGCACTGGCCTCCAGCCCATCTAGCAGACGAAATTTGTCATATGGCTATGAAGAGACAGGCCAAGCCATAAAGTAATAACAAAAAAAAAGTTAACATAATGGAAAATAACAACCTTAATAAACATCTGGTAATGAGTTCAGATCATACAATCGCATAACGAACATAAAAGCTAAAAAAAAAGAGTTATTAAAAAAAACACGTAAAGCAGATACATACATTCCAAACACTCTCGGTGAAATAGCATACAGATGTGTCGTTTTCATTTCTGTGTTTTTTCCTAAGTTTAAAATCTTTATAAGTTTTACTTTCAATTAGTTATTATTATTAAAATCTTCTTTATATTATCAAAATTCATCTTGAATTTATAAGTTACTTCAATTATTTCTGTTTTCAGTATGATTTTCTGTTTTGTTATATCTCAATACCTATATTCTTCTTATTCTCATTAACAATTTGCATAATATCTCTCGAACATTTTCTAAACAATTCATAGCTACTAAATAAATCCTCAAACTTCGCAAATTTATATTTTCCTCTCCAGTCACTTCCAGTCAGGCAACAGTCCTCGACGAAATCAGAATTTGATTTTACGGTGAGTATATAAGGTATTTCTCCCGCCTTCTTAGTATGCCTTCGTGTTGTAATGGTCAGCACACTTGTCGCGTATTCGAGAATTGCAGGTTGGAGTCCAGGCGAGGGCATTATTAATTCTTCATATCTCCTGCTTGAAAAATCCTAATGACTCTACAATATGAATACGTTAAGCAGAAAAATCAAGTGGCATGAGCTTAATAATAATACCCATACTCCAAGTTCTATTAAATGCTTTGGCGATATCAAGAAAAAGTGCGCCGGTAAGCATTTTGCTACGAAAGCCTTCATGGATGAACTCCAGTGTTCACAGATGCTGTTGCGTTGCGCAGTGTTTTACGTGGAAGCCAAACTGTTCGTCAATAAGGACATTTTGGCTACGAAGAAAATCATTCAGTCGTTTAAGTAGCACAAATTGGTAAATCTTTAATAACAAAAATAGGAGGCTGAAGGTTCTGTAATTTTGAGAACTTGAATGGCATAGCCAGATTTTAGAATAGGCATTATAAATGCCCTCTTCCAGCTTTGAGTAAAATAGCAATGCAATGACATATAATTAATTAGAATCACTAGGAAAAAATAGATAGCTGGTGGGAAGGTATTTAATCATGCGATTTAAAAAAAGAGTCCAATCAGGCAACTTTCTAGGTTTCAGCTAAGCGATGCAATCGCTAACTTCACTCCGTGATATATATTGCAGATCTATCGTACATGGAGAGCTTAAAAACTGTTCAACATCGTGTTAGAAGGAGTTTGAATTGTTCAAAAATATTCCTTCATTATGTGGTGTGAATTCTGTCCGGAGACTATTAGCAATTAATTCGGCTTTCTTCGTATGAGCCACCATAGCTAAGGACGGAATGTGTGATTTGTGTTTGCATAGTCTGTCGGATGCACGCCAAAGACTGTTGGCATTGGTTGTTAAGGGCTGAATGTAATCAGAGTATCGTAACTGGGCGATCTTAATATCTTAATCTCATTCTGGAGAATACAAAGTTGTAATTTTAAGCCAGGACACCTACTTCTTTGACAAAGTCTTCTTACTTTATTTCACAAATTTTGAATCTGAGTTCTTCTGGAAGTTTAGAAAAATTGGGGCAAAGGTTGTGTTTGGATACTTCTTTGTAAGTACTAGTTAAGGTAGAACTTAACTGATCAACTGCCTTTTCAATATCATCACTGGATTTAATTTCGAGGAGCGCAGATTTTTATTTTTGAGTTTAAACCGAAAATTGTCTCAATTTGTAGAGACGAATGCCGGAGAAATTTGATTAAAAGAACTGCATTTAAGGTCAATGAGTACGAGGCTGTTATCTGAGGATAAGCAACTTTCCACAGTCACGTGATAATCAAAAGGACTATTCCGAAACAGAGCCAAATTAATAAATGAAGGAGCTCTCCGTGCATCATATCTTGGTGGGGCGTCCGGCGAAATAATTTTAATTTGGGCGCCCTGAGGCAATTTTAGGAAGTCACGACCAACAAGGTTGAATCTTACATAACGCCAATACTGATGATGACAATTTAGATCACCAGCGATAATCATATTGTTTGAAACAGTGAGCAATTTGTTAAAAATCTTCCACTGGAAACTTATCACCTTTTGTATATAAAGGAGGAAGACAGGCAGACATCACTACTAGGGAGGGAGAATATTGTATTAAAATTTCCATAATTGTCTCCTCGAGTTTTCTCAGACTCGGAGTATCTATTTTTCTATGAGAAATATGATTTTTACAAAGATACATGTGCTACCAAAACACGTGAAAGAAGAAAGATACCAAGGATTATGTTTTATGAAGTACCTATGGCTCAAAACCATTTACCTCCACATCAGAATATACTAGATAGAGAGCAGAAATAGGAAAATTTTATAAAAATAGATAAAAATGAAAACGCTAGAAGGAGCCACGTGGCTCGAGAAAGATTAGGTATTTAGGAAAAACCATTGAAATCATAAGTTTTGATTTTTTTAAACAGGTTTTATTTATTTATTTATTTATTATTATTATTATTATTATTATTATTATTATTATTATTGTATTTTAGAAGAACGAGATTGCGCAAGCAGAGACCTTTTACATTAAGGCTTGATTACATTATACAGATTACAGTTTGGATCACACTGTAAGAATGTTTACATTCAGCAAATTTAATTTCAGGTACATAGATTAATATTTGGATGCTGGGTTAAGATTTCATCGCATCCCAGTAATAATTGCGCAACATAGACCAGATGACGGATCACTTTTCAGAATTATAGCGTAAAGATTGTATTAGAGTTATTGCTTTGATTATTTTTAGAATGGAGTGGGGAGCATAAATTGCGTTCTGTAGCGAACTGTAGTTTTCCTGTGCATGCGTCTAAACATTTAAGTGCAGTAAAATGTTGTTTGAATTTTTGAGTGGTAAAATATAAATACATTATTGCAAATAATAATATCTGATATTGAAAGAAAGCATGCGAACTTAAGCAAAACGCAGAAAATGAAGGTAATTAGTAAATTAAAATACAGTACTCATCTTGCTCATCTTTGTGAATTCTATGATGTGAAGAAACAAACTGTTTCGGATATCTGCAAGAATAAAGGAAATCTTCAAGCGTTTTGGCTTAATTTTAGTATAGACAGTTCTAAGGATGGTTCTTCAATATGTAATAGAAAATAGGTGAAATTCCCCAAACATGAACAGTTAGAAATAGCTACACTCATGTCCAAATTTATCTTTACATTCCCCCAACTGAGGATATTCTATGAAGTATCCAATCTATGTGTCCGTTTTCGCGGGGAATATATGAAAGACAAATCTAATTAGCATTGTCTAATCAAAAGTAATTAAACGGTTTCTGATTATAGATAGAGGGTAGAGACTAATATGGTAGATTAATATTTTGTCAGATTTCTTATATACAGTAGTTAATCCATTACTTCGTTATAAGCAACTGACCCTGTATTAAAAACTCATTATTTTCAAAATATTATTTACAGATAGATCGAAATTCAAAATTATTATTCCTGCAAGACCAGAAATTTGAAAAAATTTGTTAATGTTACATCGAAGAGCTATTTTAGCCCATAACCTGCCACTCTTACCGAAATTACTTGCTTTCATTTTTTCTAGGTTAATAAAGAGCTTAAATTAATAGCTGAGAAAGGGAATATGTTACTGAATCAATTTAAAGTACCGTTAAAATAGCACTGGTATTCAGTTTAAATATTTTCTTTCGATGGAGAGAAATTTAGTTAATGGAAATTCGAGTGCTTTTAGAAAGATGAAATTTAAGCACTTCATTTTAAATTCTGCATCTATTTTTTTTTTCATTTCTTGTTGAAAATTATTCCTTTAAATTAAACTTTAACTCATTTTGCTGCATTTTCCAAAATTTAGGTTGAGAAGAAAAATTAATTAATTTATTGAAGAACATTCATTAAAATGTGCAAAATATGACCATACTCGAATTAAACCAAACTGCAGTAATCTGAAGTATGTTATATTCCATTTTAAACAGATAACCTGATTACTTTAAGGAAATTCAAACAAAATTGAATAGCACGATGTTTAGGTAATTTTTTTTTACTTTGGTATTTTTGTATTTTTTATTTTTTTAAGCATATGACAGTTTTTATGACATTAATTAAGTTATGCAAATTTGCTAAGAAAGGAAGTAAATAAACAGGCCAGAAGGTTATTTAACGTTTTTCAAAAGCAACCATTCTTGGACTATTATTACCGCTCGCATACCGTCTTATATAGAGCATTACTTTCAACTTTTAGTCTACTCAGTCTATGAATATATTACTTCAAGGTTGAGCCGTGTCTAGATATTTTTTCACCCGATGCAAAGAGATAAATGTACTCTTCTATAAGCAACCAAATTAGCTTTTTGAATTCGCATACATTCAATTACTTTCTATTTCTGGCAGTTACAGAATTAGTTCCATATTGACCCTTCGAAAGATAGAAACTTTTGCATTACATTTCCTAGCTCTTGTCCTTCTTGCAGCCCAGCATATTTATTTTTTAGTTCTATAACTATAAGCATATTGAATAACAATTTTAATATAGACTTCTAAGATAAAACGACTGTAATGTATGCCTTAGAATGTAAATGCACAGTTTTAAGTGAAACGCATGCAAATGAATTGAACAAATGTTTTATAAATGAATTTTAGCATTAACATAAACAACAGCAAATACCTTTATACGTGCTCCTGCCACTTAATGCAGCTACACGGACTAGTGTCCCAGCTGAAAATTTATTAGGCAAAGGGCGGTAGTGCAACCAAAATTACTTACCAAAATTACAAAAAATACACTTGCCGAGCACTCGGGTCCCACACCAGGTTCATAAGGACTTCTTAATTTCTCCCTTACCGCACTTTCGAGCCGGACCCGAGAGGACACCCTGTTCTCTGCGCTACTTATGAGGCGTGACTTATTCGCCTGCAAATCTGACTGATCGTCAGTAATGTTTCCACCGGTAACTACGCGGGCTAGCCGTCATAGAGGACATTACCAAACACACCCGTCCTGTGAAGTTACTGCTGCCATCGGCTCTAGGACTTTACGCCAGTCTCCCGGATCTGATCGTAATGAAATGATTTCCCTGGTTCCTGAAACCGCCAGGTTCATGTTTTTTTCCCTCCAGAGTGCTCCTGTCATAGTAAAATACTAAGTCAGGGTGTGCACTCCAGGGGTGATAACATTAACATAAAATATATGCCGTGTAATGCAACTGAATACTAGAAAGACTGAAACTTAGTATATACCTATAATTGCCCAAAAGCAGTCAAAATGACTGCATTGTGAAAGAATAACTAATATGAGAAGAAATTTGTTTAAAATTATTTTTAATACCTTTTATATTATTTACAGTTATGTAACAAGTTATTAGTAAATATTAACAATAAAGAAATTACTTCACTTGAGAAAAATATAATTTATGCATTATTATTTGTACATTTTTTGCAAATGAAAGCGGAAATCTTTTTATGTGTATATCTTCCGCAAACATACTTTTGACATTATTCACATATATTATTTGTTTTGTTGTTGTGGCAAAGTCGTACTTGACAAATTTTGAGTTTGTTAGAATGGGTTGCAATGGGTGATGATGTTGCAGTTAATCTTTGTGGGTCTTCATGTTCTGATGACTTTTTCTGTCTTGCAGCTCTGTATTCGGTGGAAAGCTGATCTGCTAATTGAAAGAACTCTTTTCGTTGTATTTGCATTCCCCCCTTTTTTCTGTTGTTGTTGTTGTTGTTGTAAAGGATCCAAGCATTTATAGCAGCCAAACCTAAAATATTAAAAAATATTTGGAGGGGCCATCCACGAGAACAAGCTTTTACTGTATATTTTCTGTCCATTTGATCCATCGTATCAACTTTTATCAATTTTCACAAATTTATGCTTAGAACTTAGAACAGTTTTGGTTTGCTTTTATATATTGTAAGAACACAATTCTCTGATTTATATAGCAGAGTGTAAAAAGGAGGCATGTTATCCTTCGTTTGTTTGGATGATTTGGGGTAATTCTCTTTTGTTTCCTTTAATAGTTTCTACTAGAATTGTTTTTTTTTAGCCGATAATTTTGTCGCGAGTGATATGCTGGTGAAAAAGTTATCGGTCGTAATATTTCTTTCACAACTTGTATATGGCTTGACAAGTTTCAGAACAACGTGTTCACTAAGATTCGAATAAAACGTACTACTTTAGCTTATTGAGAACCTGCAACTCAATGTATTCTTATCAAATATACGCCCAAATCGACAATTTATCATGTACTTGTATGTTATCATGTGACGGTTGCAGAGTACCTCACTTTGGAATTCTAAGTTAATGTTGGAAGTGAGGAATCTAAGAACTGATAAGCGAATAATGGCTTGCGTTCGGTGGCAAGAAACAACAAGATAGAAGAATAACTAACCGTTTATTATTCCAATAAGATTTAACAAAACTCCGCCTGAGAGTGTACAATCAAAGCCCGCACATGGACTTGAACTTAAAAGACTAAGAATTAAACTAAAACTAAGATTAACTAAACAAGTATAGCCGAAGCTATCAAGGTTCAATTTGAGTTGGCCCCTTAACTTACTTTACTACGAAGCTTAGCAAGGGCCTGAGTACGGCCGAGCGTAATAACAGCTTTGAGAGAGAGAGTGGCCAAAAAGGCAGACGCGCGTAAATCAGAAACTCTGATTCTCTCTGACTCAGTAAGTAACTTCGTGGTTTAAATACCGCTCCTCCTCATTAAATATTCAGCAAGATTCCGAAAGTACGTTCTGGCCGGAATTGGTAAGTTGAAGTTAATAATTTGACAGGAAAGGAACTTTAACTTAAAATTTAACTGTTAATAAAATTAACATAATCCTTACACGGTAATCGGAAAAAAAAGCTGTTATTTCAATATAGAGCCGAACTGGTCATATAAGAAATTTACACAATTCAATAATAAGAGTCATTTGATTATTTAAAATTTCCCAAGCAGTCAAAATTACTGCTTTTGAGCAATATAGGTATAACACATATATATAAAGGAAATGAAAGAGGGGGCTAACTACAATTATCAATAAACGCATTTGTATGTTGTACAAAAAGTCACAAAATTTTAAGAAGCAGTCAAAATGACTTCCTTGGGCAATCTAGTGTTAATGCTTTCTTACAGTTAGTTTTACGTAAGATAAAATGTTTTGCACATCAACGTTTCTTTGTGCTGAAATGTACAATGAATAGTTTAAGCTGTACTGTTCTACAAGTGAAATATGTTGTATGCTTCCCATAAATTTAGTCTGTATGCTTCAATACCATTCTCTCAAGCAAGAACTGCCCCAAGTGTATATTCTAGTGCAATGTTATTGCAATGGCAACATTTTCCAAAGCAATAGATTACAAATATTTGATAGCGTAGCATAACGTAAGGCTGCAAATATTTTGAAAAACTCTACTAAAGACTTTTTAACGTCAATATAAATAAAACACGTACTCTTGACGACATGAGCTTCGAAATTCGGAAACCAGAAGTAGGTTCCGGCATTCATTAAGTTTGAGTGGGAAAGCCAATAAGATTGCTGAACATTGGTAAGTCGACTCGGGTTTTTATAATCTCGTTAGATAGGCTGGAGACAGGTTGTATGTATGTTTTCATGGTTTTCCGTATTAGTAATGAGAACTGCATGCCATTTCTGCAGTAAGTCCTGCACAGAGGAACCTTTCCCTCCATGTTCTTGAGTATTTTACCTTATCTAGTTAATTTAATATCGTTAAATTGTAGCTGTTATCAATCAACTAATCATGCTTGGTTAAGGATAAATCGTTATTTATACACCGGCCAGCAACACGTTTCCTAGATGACCTTCATTTAAGGCTGTTCTAGATTGAGACTTATGAGAAGAGCCAAAAAGAGTCAAACTTAAAGTTGATTTTTAATTTAAAATAAATATTATATACTTGTTACTAAGTCAAAAACGCTTTTTGCAGTATGAGAGATTTTTCGTCATTGGCTTAAACTGTTAATTCTTAACAAATTAATTCTCCGCAATAATGAAATATCTCTGAAAGTTTGTGCGTAAAATAGTTGAATCGCTGATTTAGTTTAATGCGTAATGAATATTTTACTAATTGAAATTTGGGTCTATAGACAATAGATAAAATTCAGATTTTATTTTATAGAAACCTAACATCCTCAGTGATGAAATTGATTTTATAAATTTTTCTATTTTATTTTGAGAAATTTTTTAACTGAAAGAACACATTTAGGAGCAATACTTAAGGAGGTACCGTTTCCGAATACCCTGCGCAAACGTGCATCTAGCCATTGGTTTAAATGAGGTGCTAAAGCTTTAGTGATGACCTTGTTAGTATCTTATTTACACATTATTATTTTTTATTTTCTTTTTAAGTAGAAATGTAAATTTTTATAATATTTTTTAAACTGACTTTGACTTTTGAAAATTAGAACTTTTATTGTATTTTTAGAACTTTTGTTGTAAATGAAAAATTTTTGTTGAAATGAAAGTATTATATTATATTTATTTCTAGGTTTACCCTGCAGATTTTGAATTCGCGATGAAATCCACTGTGGAAAAAAAAATATACGATTCTAGAAATTTGCAATTACTAAATTGTTTCTTTTTGTAATAGTCAAAACTGAAATGGGCATATGATTTGATTTGTAAACATTTATCATCTTCATAATTAATACATATGCGTGTTAACTGGTGCACATAACTAATTTTTAATGGAAAATTGTAGATTAAATACGGGTCTGCTTATAGAATTCAATATGAACAGTTAAAAAATTACTCAAATGCAGTAAAATTCCATTTTCAGAGCAACCTTCTTAAATGAAAATAAATTGACGGATTGAATTTGAAAGTCTTTATATATGGTAATAAATGTAAACAAAGAAATCAAATTGCACAGTACGTCGTATTTATCTCGCTATGTTACTGATTGTAAGATTAAATAAATCTAATAACGTGCTCATTAAAAAATAGCTAACATTGATAAAAGAACCATAAAATCATTTCAGTGAACGTATTTTTCAATTTTACAACCTGATCACGATTAAGCTAGGATTTTTAACAAGGAATTATTTTCTTTTGCTTAAAATTTATCTGCCTAAATGCTTACTTAAAATTGGAAGAGAATAACTAAGCCTAACCGAATGATATTAGAATTGCGATCTTCCCTACATTTCTAAAACATCAGTAACTGTTAGCCACTATAGAAAATTTTGCACAAAATAATCATCTTATAAATATTTTGTATAATCTCTCTAAATTTCTATAAATCATCCTGAAAACATAAAACAGCTGAAAACCGATTCCAGAATTGTTTATTCAAATTCTAAAATCAGTTGATTTAAAAGAAATTCCTCTCTAAAAACGCATAATGATAATATCTCAGTAAATCAGCATCTCTCAAACACATATTGACGATAGAAATGTTTCGGCTGTAATGGCAAACGAAATATTTCATTTTCATGAATTCTCTTCTCTAATGCAATAATTGTTTAGCCTTCATAGAAAGTTTAAAGCTAGTTATCTCATTTTGTAAGGATCTTAAGTTTTACTAACGTTTATTTTATTTTAAATCTTTACTATCACTTCTTATTTTCTACTTCCGGCCAGAATTATAAGCGTGAAGGATTTTATGCAAAGTTTGTCTGGCGAACGCCAAGTATTTAAGTGTGGCCTTTTTGCCAAGCAAAAGAGAGAAAGCAGTGACTTCGAAGCAGGCCGCTTACCTTAGAAGTTACGCAGTTGCTAATTGCCTTCTAGGCCAGAGGTTTTAATCCTCTTGATAAATTAAACGTATTGTAGTGTTCACAGTCTCTGTGCTACATACGCTTCCTGTTATTATAAGGCCAATCTTACACGTGTATTATTCTAAAGTTAAATTAGAGTTTAGTTTCATTTTGATATCTTTTACGTTAGACCCCGAGTGGAGAGTCATTGTATTCCGAAGTACGGAAGTCATTGTATATAAAGAAAAATAAAGGGTTTTGTATACCCTTCGTCTGTATCCTGTCTACTTACTACATTTAGTGAACATAGCTTTAGTAAGCTCTCTGTTCTAGTCAGGTCATTGTATGTTTCCGGAGAAGGTTAGAAGAAACATTGAACCTGATAGTGGCGCCCAAAGAAGAAGAATAACCATGGCCGAGTTTCAAGAAGAACCTGTGCTTCCTGCAGAAACGGCTCAGAATCCAGAAATGCCGGCTGCCGCCCTGGAAGGATTTGGGTACATCGTCCAGACCATGCGCGCTTCGATGAAACCAGAAGCAACATTTAATGGAAACTCACCGGTAACCAGTTTTTTGGGAAAATTGGATGACCACTTCATGCTCTACCCCGTGCACGAGTTTCAAAAAGTTACCTTAGCTACCAGCGCTTTGAGGGGCCAAGCGCTTAACTGGTTCAAATGTATCGGCAGAAGTCTCTTGGGTCAAGCAGGAAGTCCCACCTATACTTACGAAAATTTCAAGACTGCCCTACTAAAAGCCTTCCCTGTTGTAAGGGATCGTGCGAAATTAGAAACAGAACTTTTCAGTATACATCAACAAAGAATGGAAAACCTCTCGAGCTTTATTTTAAGAAAAATTCACGTTTTCAAGCTCTTGTATGGAAACCGTCCGGATCCTGAAATAATTCAAGTGATTTTGCCGAGGTTACTACCTCGGAGGTGCAAGACTTTACTGAATTGAGAAATCCGACTACACTGGAAAAATTATTTGAGCTAGCAATCCAGTTTGAAAGTAGAAGAACGGCGGACGTCGAAAGAAGACGCCAATATCAACAGCGAAACCAATTTGGTACGCCAAGACTACAGCAAACTCAAGCACATGGCTACGGAGAAAAAGCGAATCAGTGGGCAAGGAAACCCGAGCATTCAAAAACAGCCGGCGAACGTCGACAGTTCAATAGCAACCCAGAAAAAAAGTCTCAAGGCCAGGGGAAAAAGAAGGAAAGCACGGAAAGGAAAAATAATTTAAACTAAAACGGATTTCTGCTGACGAGAGGGTGCGGAAATCCGAAGGCCACGAAAACCCCTCTTCCTACAAGATAAATACAGTAATGGTGAAAAATTTGACTCTTCCGAAGATTGAAGTCTTGGTAAATAATATCCCGGCCACCGCGCTCCTGGATACCGGCGCGCAGTGTTCCTGTGTGGCAGAAGTCTTTTTTAGAAAGTATTTTCGCAAATACCGCATATATAATGCGGATAATACGACAGTATTAGCGGCGCAAGGAAAAGAATGTAAGTGCGTAGGTAAAGTACCTTTATATATCCGTATCAAGGACGAACAGGTAAAGGTGATGTTTTTTATAGTAAAGAATTTGCAAGCACATTTAATCCTAGGAATAGACTTTCTTTCAGACGCACAAGCTACACTGGATTTTAATGAAGCGTCCCTTAGGCTGACAATGAAACCAGTGCGTGTAGAAAAGGTTGAACCGCCAAGGTTAAATCTTGACCACCTGCCTAATGACGAGCAAGATAGAATCCGACAAGTGGTAAGTGAATTTGCTTCCTTATTTAGTGATATTCCAGGATTTACTCAGGTTACTAACCATAGTATTGACACCGGAGATGCATTGCCGGTTCGTCAAAAACCATACCGGTATGATAAGAATAAGGAAAAAATTATAGAATGGCATATTACCGATATGCTACGTAAAAAGATCATAACTCCTATCTCAAGTAGTTATGCTAGTCCGGTGGTTTTATGTAAGAAAAATAATGATTATCCTTTGGAGCATCCAAAAAGGTGGAGATTCGCTATTGATTACCGTAAATTAAATTCCATAACGAAATATCCGGTATATCCGTTACCGATCATAGAAGAAATTTTAAGGAACATAAAATCAACCAAATTTATGACGACTTTAGACTTAACGAATGGTTATTTTCAAATAGGGGTCAGGCCTGAGGACGTGCCTAAGACTGCTTTTATAACCAAGTCTGGCACTTATGCATTTTTGCGTATGCCGTTGGGCCTTTCAGGCGCCCCAGCAACATTTCAGCGATGCATGGACATTGTGTTAAGACCTGTTCTTGGAAAGTCCACATTTATCTATTTAGATGATATCATTATTACTAGTGATAATCTCGACCAACATATACAGGATTTAAGACAGGTGTTTTCTTTATTAAATGAGGCCGGTCTAAAAGTTAATGTCGAAAAGTGCAAATTTGCAGCCCCTGAATTAAAATATTTAGGTTACAAAATATCGCAAAAAGGGATCGAGACAGATGAATCAAAAATAATCGCTGTACAAAAGTATCCGACTCCAAACACGGCAAAGAAGCTCTCTTCTTTTCTAGGACTTTGTTCATATTATAGGTCCTTTATAAAAGATTTTGCGGCTATCGCTGAGCCATTGCTAAAATTAAAAAGGAAAAAGGCAAGATTCTCGTGGACGGCCGAAGCCAATAGTGCTTTCGAAAAATTAAAACAAGCATTAACGCAAGCCCCTGTGTTGAAATTTCCTGAAAAGGATAAAAATTTAGAAATTTCAGCGGATGCTTCGGATTATGCGGTAGGAGCGGTACTTTCGCAAAATCAGCAGCCCGTGGCATTTTTTAGCCGAACTTTAAATCAAACACAAAGAAACTATTCCGCGACCGAGAGAGAGGCACTTGCAGTTCTGTTAGCAGTGCAAAAGTTCCGAGTCTATTTTGGAAAGGCGCCGATAACAGTATATTCTGATCATGCGGCGGTAACTAGATTGTACTCAGGGAAAAATTTATCCCCAAGGTTAATAAGATGGGCACTCAAGCTGCAAGAATATAATCTGGTAATCAAGCATACCCCCGGAAAGGAAAATATCGTAGCAGATGCCCTATCACGAATTAAATTAGACGAACAGGGTAATACCGTAAAAGTTGCAATGCTGACAGCGTGTACAATAAATTCCCGAGAAACTGTAATAACCGAACTGGGTAAGGATCCTGAGTTTGGAAGTATTTATGAGTATTTGAAGGATCCTGAAAATTTTAGCCACCAAGATATTGTGGCGATAAGAAATAGGGCGGCCCATTACGAACTAATAGATGGTCTATTATTTTATACAAAAACTACGAATTCCAACAACGAATTTCGACCTGTTATCCCAGCTAGTCTTAGATTAAATATCCTGCAAGAGCTCCATGACAGCCCTTTAGCTTCTCATGCTGGTATTCGAAAAACTATCCAACGCGTACGCGAGGCAGTCTACTTTCCTGAACCGCAAAAGTTAACAAGGGCGTATGTCCAGTCCTGCCCAACATGTCAAGCCGTTAATTATATTAATTTCCGCCCGGCCGGGTTTCTAAATAGTATTAAATCCGAATTTCCAAATGAAATAATCGGCATCGATTTATTGGGCCCTTTCCCAAAAAGTCAGTTAAACAAAAGTCGCTATCTCCTTGTTATGGTTGATCATTTTAGTAAATGGACCGAAATTGTTCCCTTAAAACGAGCCTCCGCGAAATTAGTTACCGATTCTATTTTAAATAAATATATTTTAAAATACGGGGCGCCCCTAAAAGTTATATCGGATAATGGTCCTCAATTTGTAAGTAATATATTTGAAGACATGTGCAAAAAACTGGGCATACGTCATTTAAAAATGGTCCCGTATCGGCCGCAATCAAATATAGCGGAACGGGTCAACAGAAATATAGTGAAAATTATCCGTAGTTATGTTAAAAATTTTCATAAAAGCTGGGATAACTATGTCAATGAATTTGCTTTCGCCCTTAGGACCGCAAAACATGATACAACGGGAAAAACTCCTGCTGAGTTATTTCTAGGCAGAAAGATTATAACACCGTTAGATAAATTATTTTATGTGCAACAAAGAGCCCCAGAATTTAAAATGGGTGATATAGAAAAACTAATTAAGGAGGCAAAGAACAATACTGAAGTAGCACAGAGAAAACAAAAATTGTATTATGACTTGAAACGACGAGGAGTAACTTATAAAGTAGGGGATGAAGTACTAAAAATTAAGCATTCACTTTCTTCAGCACCAGAAGATAAAACTGCCAAATTTTTTCCACGATTTGAAGGACCATATGTTATAGAAAAAATAACTCACGCTGTTGTAGTGTTAAAGGCCAGAAATGGTGAAATCTGTTCCGCAAATATTGATCAAATTAAGCCCTACTTCGATCGTAATAAAATGCAAATCTTTTCAGATCTTTTGCAGGATCCGGCACGGCAGACACCGCAGGTACAAGTTCCAGAGGTGGGAAAACGACAAGTACAAGGGCAAGCCAATGAGAGACAGAAGCAAGTGAAAAGAAAATTGCCCCGCGGAAAAATTGAAGGTAAAAAGAAAAAGAAGCCGTTCCACCGTCCAGAAAACAGAGTTCACGAACACCCCCAGAATGAAGAAGGGAGAAGGACGACGTATGTGAAGAGGACCAGGAGAAATGACGGAAACTATAACCCGGCTTTAAAACGGAGGATCGACTCATCCGACAGAACTCTCCGCAGCAAAAGTCGCCGAACTGCGGAAGGGCCATCAGCGGCGGAGGAAAAAGTACAAGAAAAATTTGAACGGCCAACAACGAGGTCCAAGCAGGATCACGACAGAAGTTTCCCGGTTCCACCAAGACCAGCTGCCTTCAAACGGCCAAGACCACAAGCAGAGGACAAAAGGAAGGTGTTCAAGGGTGGCCGTACTGGTGAAAAACGGAAGCTTCCAGAGGAAAGCACTGAAGGGCGAGCCCGTACAAGAAGGAGGATCAACCAAGCTACTATCAGCTATACCTTTAAAGACTGGGCCCAGAAAAGGATGTCTGAATATTACAAAGATAAGTAAAATTTTATGTTACTTTGCAAACTTAAGTTAATCTTTCATTCTTACTGCAAGTGGCAGATTTCAAGAAGTTTTACCTCATGCGAGGTCTACCTTTATCGCCAAAAGGGCGAGAAATGAGTTATGACCGATTTTCTTATTATGTTTTTCAATTACTCGCGCGTAAAACTAAAGTTGATGTATAATAGCGTTGTGTAAAGACTTAAATATTGTAAAAAGTTATTGTATAAATTTTATTTAAAACATTCTAGCAAGAAAGAAGTTTTGGTCTGAAAGACTTTTTGAAATGTAGTATTATTTCAATGTAGAAAGAATTGGCACTTGCTTTGAAAAGAATAGAAGTTAACAATGTACTACTAATGTATGTTTTCAAATGTGTAAAATTAACGGCATGTTGATATGTTCTTATATACATGTGTTCTGTTATTTTAAATGTTAAGAAATACCGTGATATGATAAAAGTGAAAGTAATGTTAAAAATTTGTTATTCGTGTGACTGTAAAGATTAAATCATGGCAAATATGTGGTAAAGGTTGAATGATGTAGTTAGGCTCTCTGACGCTACACTTTAGAGTTAGCCACTTTTAGAATAGTACCTCAGGGTTTAGAGTTGAAAGTAGGGTGTGTTAAGAGGTCTCGTTATGTTGAATTTTAACACGTTAGTGTTTTGATTGTAGGAGGAAGTGTGGCACACGTAGACAGAAACACATTCGTGTTTGGTGTTCTTTTACAACACATGTCAGAGAGCACGGGGAGAGATAATTAAAATAGTCATGAATGAAATAATAATGTTAAGAGAAGTATATTCTATATGTTATTTGCAATGTCATTGTGTAACATTTCATTAAACTAGTTTTCCTTCCAGATCTCTGGAAGGAACCAGAATTGAATAAAGCTCCTGTTTAGATGCAGTACAGATGAAAAAAAAAAAAAGATTGTTGTAGATCCTGGGAGCTGCTATTGTAACAAATTTCTTTCTTTTAAATTTTCTAGTTTCTAACGAAGTTATGATTGTAAAAGGTTGGCTTCGCGTTATATTCTAGAGCTAAAAGTTTTCAACAAGGTCGTTTTAGACCTCAGTTTCAAACTAATTAACTCTGGCGGGAAGTATGTAAGGATCTTAAGTTTTACTAACGTTTATTTTATTTTAAATCTTTACTATCACTTCTTATTTTCTACTTCCGGCCAGAATTATAAGCGTGAAGGATTTTATGCAAAGTTTGTCTGGCGAACGCCAAGTATTTAAGTGTGGCCTTTTTGCCAAGCAAAAGAGAGAAAGCAGTGACTTCGAAGCAGGCCGCTTACCTTAGAAGTTACGCAGTTGCTAATTGCCTTCTAGGCCAGAGGTTTTAATCCTCTTGATAAATTAAACGTATTGTAGTGTTCACAGTCTCTGTGCTACATACGCTTCCTGTTATTATAAGGCCAATCTTACACGTGTATTATTCTAAAGTTAAATTAGAGTTTAGTTTCATTTTGATATCTTTTACGTTAGACCCCGAGTGGAGAGTCATTGTATTCCGAAGTACGGAAGTCATTGTATATAAAGAAAAATAAAGGGTTTTGTATACCCTTCGTCTGTATCCTGTCTACTTACTACATTTAGTGAACATAGCTTTAGTAAGCTCTCTGTTCTAGTCAGGTCATTGTATGTTTCCGAAGAAGGTTAGAAGAAACATTGAACCTGATAATTTTCCTTCTTCTCTCTTGAAGTAAAATTTTCATCCAGATATTTTTTTTGAAGAAGAAGAAGGAGGAGGAAAATATTTTTAGCTTCTAAAGAAAAAGTACAGTCCCTTTCGAAGTCGTTAAAGAAATTTGAATTTAGTTTTAGATAAAGAAAGGCAGATTTAATAAATAAAATTGAGTAGAATGCTATATATCCAGAATAAATGGAATCTCAGATATTCTGAATTCTCAAAATCCCCGAATAAATAATTTCTCTATAAAATATATTTCTATTTCAACTAAAATAAGCAAATTAAGTTTTTTTAGCGTAAACATAAGAAATAAACTCATAATCTTGTAAACATCGCTGTACTTGGATATTGTACACATTTTATCAGAATATTTTACTTACGTTTAAAGAACAATAATGCCGTATAATTCATGCAAATGCTTTTCCGTTTATAGACTATAAATGTGCGGAACTTTGCAGGGCAGAGTTTATTTAATCTTCTTCATGCTGGAACCAAAGTAATGTCTGTGGACCACTTTCCTCTTGTTCCCTTCGAAAGCACCTTTTTTTTAGCATATGTTACTACAAATATAGTTTTATTTCTTTAATATAATTGATTAAAATTAATTTCATTTTTATTGGTATTAACCTGTTATTTCTAACATCAGAATGTGTTCTTAGATGGCACGATGAGAACTTTCGAACAGCTTTATCAATGACTACGGAAGAAAATCCTCGGTCAAGGGCAGCAGATCTTAAATAATTGAGTTCATTATCAAGAAGAAATTCTGAAGAACAAACTTTGAGAGCTCGAAATACATAATAGTAAAAAGAAGCCATTTTTTGCTTATCCGGGTGACATGACTTAGCATGGGGAGGTAAACAAACAGAAAAAGGTTTACGGTAAACAGTTCTGCTGAAATTAGATCCATTGCGGATTATAAAAATATCAAGGAAGGGAAGTGTATTATCAGATTCAGTCTCAAAAGTGAGCTGGATGGCTGGATAAGTTGATTGGGATTTTACAAAATCTACGCCGAATACAAGGTTGTCGATTTGCCTGTTTAATTTTTCACGTCGGCGTGTTTGTGTCTTGACTAATCCGAATATCAGTGGCAGATAATTTCGCGAAAGTGAAATGTTGACGATTAAATAAACTTATGAAATGAAAGCACTTCGAGATTTTCTAATAAAATGATAGCAGTATTTATACGTTATACATTTATAACTGTTTCATTCTTTTAGAAATGTGGTCTTGGCAACAGTTTTTCATTCACTGCTTTGTATACTGGACTGCTGATTGTTGAAAATGTGAGATAAAATGCTGCTTATTTTCTTTAGATTTTTGGACACGCAACATGCACATCGCAATCTTCGTATTCTGACGCGCATGTATCTCGCGAAGCACAACAGAAAGAATTTCCTTTTCTCTCTCTCTCTCTCTCTCTATTAGCTAATGGCAAAGAGGTTTGTATATTTTGAATTATGTCATCCACAAAGCCCAATTTTGATTGGTTATTGCTTTCTGATGATAATTTCATTCTTTTAGAAATGGGGTTTTGGCAACAGTTTCTCATACTGGACCGCTGACTGTTTTCTCTTGAAAATATCAGATTTATTGCTTATTTCATTGTAATTTTTTATATTATGTTTTCATTATATATAATTTTAATTATATAAAAAGTTTTGCATGATTTTTTTAGAAAACAAAGTTCTTAACTTCCTTTATACCATTTGAATTCTTAAGATTTTGCAATGGGAAATTGGTTAATTTATTTATTAAGATAATAAATATTTGTATTAATTGCTTATTTCATTGTAATTTGTTATATATAATACTTTTTATTGAAATTTTTTTTGATAAAGTTGTTCTGTAGAGTAAAATTCTGTGCAGTTTTTAATTTTAATGTTTGGTGTTTCCTTTAGGCATTTTTCCAGTACATTTAAAAGCCAGATGAAGGCTGGCCGCATAGCGGCTAGTAATATATACAAGAGGCATGTAAATATAAACAAATGAAAACTATGCATGTATAGAGTCTCTTTAAAAATGAATAATCCTTATATAAAACAAGTTTTCAGATTGCTTTGCAGTTGTTACTAACAACTAAAAATGTTCTGTATCCTGAGAGAGTTTTAAGTTTTGCTAGGTGAAGAAACGTTACGAAATCGTACAATTCTTTCCAACTGGCATTTGATTATTTCTACCAGTTTTTTTCTTCATGTATGCCTCATAAATCATTTTCCATCACTATTTAATCCATTTGTGCTTATTGGCAATAGTATTGGAGGAAAGAAATGTCACTTAGACGCAGCGTGACTTTGCACGCAAAGAACCTCCGTTGCAGGAATAAAAATATTAGCGTGGAAATAAAAAGAGAGATTTTTGTTGTGATCAATAATGGTAAACAGTCTTGGGACAATCAGAATTCCTTTTTTATTGTCAGGCTAAAAAAAGTATCACCAAGAATTGTTTTCTTAATAACACTGTTTATGTGAGTATCGTTTGCTTCACTTTATTGTTGCAAACAGCGTAAATTCCTTTTGTTTTTCTTCCTTTAGTTTTGTATTCTTTATGTGTGGCAACAAGATAATTGATTGATAGAATTGTGTTTGTGACAGCCATGTAGAATGGCTCGCTTATTTTGTATCAATTATTTTTCATCGCTGACAAGTGTAATTTAATAAAAGTGTAGGAATACAGTCCATTTGTTGATTGATTATAGTTTGTGAAACATATTAAGTGTAAAGAACATTTATTGTTGGTCAAAAGTCTAGCCGGAGAGCTAGTGAAGATAGTGACTGTTCTAAGTGTATTCTAACAACGCAAATATGCAAATGGTTTGTGAAAATTATCCACTTTGTGAGGTAAGTGGATTTTGAACAAAATTTCGTTTAATTTATTGTTAAATTTTAAGAACAATGTTGTAATACAACATAGAATTCGATTTCATTTTAATAATAGTGTTAAGTGATTTAAGAACAATTTCTGTTTTTGAATTGATCAATTATGAGTGAACTTATAACTTTTAAAACAAAAAGAGCGGTCTTACGCAGGAGTGTTACTAATTATGTAAAGAAAATTGAAACTATTTTAACTGCAGATGAAATTAATTTAATAGAACTAGAGGAATGTGTCGAATTATTGAAACAAAAAGAAACTGAGTTAAGGAAGCTTGATTCTGAAATCGAAAGTTTAATTACAGATACTAAAGAATTAGAAAACGAAATAGATAATGTTCAGGAGTACACAGATAAAATTTATTTGTGGAAATTTAAAGGTGAAAAAATATTAAAAAATCAAAATAATAAAAATAATTCTAATAGTGTAATTTCAGAACAGGTTCTTGACAATGTTAAATTACCCAAGTTAACATTACCGACTTTTGGTGGTAATATTACAGAATGGATAGCTTTTAAAGATCTTTTCAGTGCTTGTGTAAGAAATAATACAAATTTATCTAATGCTCAAAAATTGCAGTATTTGAAGGCTTCGTTGAAAGGTGAAGCATATCGCATTATTCAAACCATTAAAATTTCGGATTGTAATTTTGAAATAGCATGGAATCTGTTAGACGAAAGATATTCAAATAAGAGAGAACAAATTTTTGCATATATTAAACGTTTTTTAAGTTTACCAACTATTCAAAATGAATCAGCATTTGCTATTTTAAATTTAGTTGACAATATTAATGAAATAATTCGTTCTTTAGAAGTATTGAATCAAACCATTGATAATTTTGGTGACACTTTAATGACTTATTTAACTTTGCAAAAATTAGACCCTGCTATAAAATTATGGTGGGAATGTCAGTTAAAATCTAATGAAATTCCAAAACTTACGACTTTAATTGAATTCCTAAAAAACTATGCAAGAACACTTCAAAATAGCAAATCAACAAGTAATAAGGTACCTAAATCTGTGTTTCAAAATAAGAATAATGTTCTGGTTGCTACTTTGGGTTGTGGTTATTGTAAAGAAGATCATAGTTTAGCCAAATGTTCGAAATTTCTAAATTTATCGGTTCAGCAAAGGATAGATTTTGTAAAATCTAATCGTTACTGTTTTAATTGTTTATCTAATATGCACTTGCTCAAAAAATGCAAGAGTTTAAATACATGTCAACATTGCTTTAAGAAGCATCACAGTATTTTGCACATTGTAAATAATTCAAAGAATAAAACTCAGTTAAACAGTATATCTCCGCCTACGCAATCTATCATTAAAAGAGATGAATTAACGAGTCCTAAGGACGTTTCAGCTACAGTTTGTGCCTCTCATTATGATTCGAATGCAAAAGGTAATCAAACCAGTCACATTTTATTGTGTACTGCTTTAATAAAAGTTCAAAATTCTAAGCAACAATTTGTGAAGTGTAGATGTTTATGTGACACTGGATCTCAGAGATCATTTATTTCAAGGGATTGTGTGAAGAAATTAGGATTACGAGTGAAAGATAATTCTATTTCTGTATCATGTCTAGGAGAATTTAATACTATAAGTAATGGGGAAGTCGATTTAGTATTCACTTCTCATTTTAAAAGTGATATTCGTGTATCAACATCAGCGTTTGTACTGGACAAGGTGACAGATAACATTCCCTATGTATCTTTGCCATCAATCATCTTCGATAACTTCAGTGATTTACAATTAGCTGATCCATTATTTTACAAGTCACAACCAGTTGACAATTTAGAGTAAATGTATTTCTGCATTTAATGACGGGAGAAATTGTCAAACGTGGTCCTGATCTACCATTTGCTCTAAATTCGAGGTTGGGATGGATAATTTCGGGTACTACAAATTTTGAATCTACAAATTTTGAGCCAGTATATGTAAATCATTAGAATACAAACACAGATGAGTTAGTAAATTCTTTCTGGGAGTTAGAAAAGTTTCCAAATGTACAACCTTTAACAAATGAAGAAAAACTGTGTGAAGAACATTTTAAAAACTCGCATTTTAGAGACACATCAGGTCGTTATTCAGTTGCATTACCATTCAAACATAATAGAGATATTCTAGGTGACTCCCGTGAAGTGGCGTACAGAAGATTTTACTTGGAGAAGACGCTGTTATCTATGAAAGAAATTTACAACCAGTATATTCAGTTTATGAAAGAGTACTTTTCACTAGAACACGTAGAATTAGTGCCAGACACAGATTATGAGTTAGAGAATAAACACTATTATATCCCACATCACTTTGTGTTGAAGGACTCTAGCTTAACAACAAAATTGAGAGTTGTTTTCGATGCGAGCGCTAAAACAACCACAGGTGTTTCTTTAAATGATACACTAATGATAGGCCCAAAAATACAAGATGACTTAATTTGTATTTTACTAAGATTTAGACTTCATAACATTGCAATAACCGCTGATATTAAAATGATGTACAGACAGATAAAGGTTCATGAAAAAGATAGAGATTTTCAGAGAATATTATGGAGAGATAGCCCATATAAGCAAATACAAGTTTGTCGTTTGAAAACAGTTACATATGGAACTGCAGCTGCTCCATATCTTGCAACCAAAGTGTTGAGTCAGTTAGCGATTGATGAAGGATTGAACTTTCCAAAGGCAAAGAATATAGTTTTAAGAGATTTTTATGTTGATGATATGTTAACTGGTGTAAAAGATAGTTCGGAAGGTATTGCATTGATAGACGAATTGCAACATCTGCTAAAAAGTGGTGGCTTTGAGCTTCACAAATGGTCGACAAGTGAACCGTCATTGTTAAAAACCTCTGGCTTAACAAACACAGATAGTGACAATATTCATCGAGTAATAGAAGACAAACCATTGAAAGTTCTGGGATTGGAATGGCATCCGGACAATGATGAATTCAAATGTAATGTAGGTGTAATAGAGTATCAAAGTGTTCCGACTAAAAGAATTATTTTGTCATTCGTAGCAAAACTATTCGATCCATTGGGGTGGATAGCTCCGTTTGTAATTCTCGCTAAAATGATCCTTCAGCAATTGTGGAAATGACAGTTATCATGGGATGATCCTGTAACAGAAGAGATTGATCGAAATTGGAGAAATCTATGTAGAGAAGTTAAACTTTTGAATTCTATAAATATACCTAGGAAAATTCTGCTACCTGATTATTTTCGATGTGAACTTCACGGATTTTGTGATGCGTCTGAAAGAGGTTATGCAGCAGTTATTTATATCAAAACTTGCAATAACTCTGACATTAATGTTAAACTCGTAACAGCTAAAACTCGTGTAGCACCATTAAAATCTATTACGATTCCAAGACTGGAATTATGTGCAGCAGTGTTATTGGCACGCTTAATTCAGTCTGTAAAAGCTGCATTAGTTATAAATTTTGATTTAGTGCAAGCTTGGAGTGATTCACAAATCGTGTTGTCATGGCTAAGGTCAGATCCTAAAAAATGGCAAGTATTCGTATCCAATAGAGTTTCTGAAATACAATCCATCTTACCACCTGAGAACTGGAGTCATGTTGATGGAAAGGAAAATCCAGCTGATTGTGCTTCACGTGGATTATTTCCTGCAGAACTATTATCTTATCAATTGTGGTGGAATGGTCCTTCTTGGTTAAAGTGCAGTGAGATTGCCTTGTCTAAAAATATTCTTATAGATGAAAAGGCATTACCAGATGCACGTAAAACAGTCTCATTTGTAGTTTCTGAACCTGTACAGGAACTTCCTATTATTATATCAAATATATCTTCATTTCCAAAGTTACAACGCATATTTGCTTGGATATTAAGATTCATATCGAATTCTAAAGTAGCATATCTAGAAAGAAATACGTCTTTTTTATCTAGTAATGAAATTCGAGCTGCAACTTTCTGTATTGTCCGAATAATACAGCGATTTCACTTTTTTAAAGAAATTCAATGTTTGGAGTTGGGAAAGGACTTACCTACAAACAGCAACCTCCTTAGCTTGTGTCCAATTTTAGATGACAACAAAGTGTTACGTGTAGGAGGAAGACTGAAAAATGCGCAACTATCAGAAAATGAAAAACATCCAATCTTATTACCTTCAAAACACAATCTGACAGAAATCATAATTAGACACTTTCATGTCAAATATCTTCATGCAGCACCGGAACTTCTTCTATCTTTAATTAGACAGCAATTTTGGATCATAGCTGCTAGATCTGCTATCCGAAAAGTAGTGAAATCTTGTATTACGTGTTGTAAACTTAGAGCTAAAACTGCAAGTCAAATAATGGCTGATCTACCGGAATCTAGAGTAATACAATCACGACCATTTCATCGAATTGGAATAGATTTTTCTGGACCGTTCATGATTAAACATCGTGCAGGACGTGGACAAAAATCATTTAAATATTACGTATGCTTATTTGTGTGTTTTGTAATCAAGGCAGTACATCTTGAAGTGGTAGAAGATTTGTCAACAAAGGCATTTTTAAGTGCATTGAAACGATTTATTGCGAGAAGAGGGAAACCATTTGAGATTTATAGTGACTGCGGTACTAACTTTAAAGGTGCAGACAAAGAAATCAGAAAATGTTTTTTGCAATGTAAGCAAAATCAAGAAATTCACAAATTTTTGTCTTTAGAGGAAATAAAATGGATATTCAACCCGCCATCATCTCCCCATTTTGGTGGACTATGGGAATCGGCAGTAAAGTCAATGAAATTACATCTAAAAAGGACTGTTGGTGATACTGTGCTGACCTATCCGGAATTTCAGACCTTGATAGCGCAGGTTGAGGCTTGTCTCAACTCTAGGCCATTGTGTCCAACATCGGCTGATCCAAATGATTTAACTGCATTAACACCTGGTCATTTCCTAATAGGAACGTCTTTAACTGCCATACCTGAACCAGACCTAAATTATAGTTCCTTCAATCACATTGACAGATGGCATGTGAGACAGTTTATTTTTCAGCACTTCTGGAAAAGATGGAGTCGAGAATACCTGTCTCAGCTTCAACAAAGACCTAAATGGCAAAAAAGTCAAAACAATTTAGAAGTCAATGACTTAGTCCTCATCAAAGAAGACAACCTTCCGCCTCTTAAATGGAGGTTAGGGAGAATAATTGCTGTTCATCCGGGCTCAGATCAAAGAGTCAGAGTTGCTAGTATTAAAACTGGTCATGGTGTCATAAAACGACCAATCGTGAAATTGTGTCCTCTTCCTATTCAGACTAAAAAACTATGAACTGCTTCGCATATAATATTTTGTATTATTTTTCTTATGCTTATCTTTTATTACAGACTAAGAAGTTTCAAAATGCTCCAACTGTTGAAATCCCCTGGGATTTCAACGAGGGCCAGGATGTTTATGTGAGTATCGTTTGCTTCATTTTATTGTTGCAAACAGCGTAAATTCCTTTTGTTTTTCTTCCTTTAGTTTTGTATTCTTTATGTGTGGCAACAAGATAATTGATTGATAGAATTGTGTTTGTGACAGCCATGTAGAATGGCTCGCTTATTTTGTATCAATTATTTTGCATCGCTGACAAGTGTAATTTAATAAAAGTGTAGGAATACAGTCCATTTGTTGATTGATTATAGTTTGTGAAACATATTAAGTGTAAAGAACAAACACTATTTCTTTCTTGCACATTTTTTACTGATCGTAATTGGAAATAGAGTTCATGCTTACTCCGGTGTGCTGGTTCATGCCAAGCATTCTAATAAAAGACAAGCACTTAAGAATACGAATTTCTTTACGAAAGTTTTATAACTTTTTGTATAGATATATGGTGTTTATGATACGTTTCCTTTTTATATTAAATTTTTATTGCACTATGAGCAATATCGTTAACGTTGTATCAAAAGCTCATTGTTTAACCCTTCTCCATTATTTCCTTTTCATTTTTTATAAATAAAATAAAAAAATAAAAGGAAAGTAAGAGAAATTTATAAACATTTTTCACAGCTTTGGGAAAATCAAATTTGGATATAACATCTGCGTCGAAATGACACCTTATATGTTATCTCTAAAAGCAAAAGGGTTCTTGAAAGAGCCCAGATTCATTTACTTATGTTCTTAATTAAGTATGAATCGAGTAAAACGTTTCAGTCATGTATATTTATAACAATCAGCTATGTGTTATATATATATATATGACATACGATATCTAAAGTTTGAAAGCTTAGTAAAATGTAATTTACAGGTTAAACCAGTGGCACCATAGGCACCATATAAGAATTATGTTTTTTTTTATTTGTTTTGTTTTGTTTTTTAAGTTTCGCAAATCATTTTATGTCAAAGTTAGCAGATGGATAGTGTTATGCAAATGCTTCTTAAAATGGTAAACGTTATGCTCGAAGAAATTTAAAGTGAGTATGGATTCATTATAATGAGATGACGTGATTAAAGTCAAGCAGACGTACTAAAAAACGGTTTTTCGATTTAACTAAATGAAATCAAAATGCTCATGACAAAAATGAATAACAAAACTATCCAGGAACTTTTTAATGACGCATGGATAACTTATTTAGCGTAACGTATTTAGCATTTTGTGTTCACTAAACCGGCCACACGTCAATAACGCACCAGAAAACCTACAAATGGAGCTAATTAAATTACACTGTGATGTATGTCTTATTCAAAGATTTTATAGTATTTTCTCTCTCCTTTTCGCGTGCTTTCATGGTGTAATCAGAAGCATACTCGACGTAAATTCCAGAAATCCAGGCTTTGAGTACCAGCAAGGATGCTGCACATTCTTCACGTCACCTGCTTCAGAAAAACCTAATGATTGTACAAATCGCGTCCGAACTCAAAGGTCGTAGAGGTGGAGGAACTTAAAGGTTTCGTCATCACCAGGATTTGGCGGATGGGTCCCCTAATCTTCAGTCACCTTAAGAGGGAGCATATAAAGTGTTTTGATCCTACTTTCCGCAAGCATTCGTAGTGTAGTTGGAAGCATACTCGATGCGTATTTGTGAGGTCCAGGTTCTGAGTCCGGGCGAGAGCACTGAATATTTTTTACGTGTCCTGCTTCAGAAAAACCTAATCACTCTACAACCTGAAGACACAGATTTGATTAATGTTTATTCGTACTTGTTAAAAATGAATATACTGAAAGACAAAATTTTAAAATAAAAGTAATCACTTTGTTTGAAAATACACTTATAAGTGAACACTTTTTTTTTCACGGTTTGAAATTAGTAGGCCTAAGAGTTGACTGATGAGCATCTACAATCCTTGATAAAGATAATTTCTCGTAAATTTTCTGCTAGGCTGCGCATACAAAACACCATTAATTGTCAAGCTGTAGTAAGAAATATGAAGGTATAATTATTTATATACTAACATATGTGATCTTTCTGAATATGTAGAAATGAATTCAATAAATAAAACAAAGAGAATAGGTAATCATTATTTATTTTCAAGATTTGTCCCGCTTTTAATATTTTTTAGAATTTTTTTGTTTTTAATCTGAGTTAAAATCAAGTTATTTATTGGTTAAACCACAGATTAGAACTATTTAAAATAAATAAATGCCAGTCTTAAAATTAAATATTTAGTAGTCAATACGTTTCAATTACAAAATTTAATTAAACAGAAATTTCTTGCACTTGCCAAACTTTAGATTTCATATAGAAAATAAATATAAATTTAGATTTTTTCCCTGTATGTTACTATTGTTATTTTTGCATACGTTGATAAATACCGAGTTGGCAAGAAAGTGATTTCCTTTTTAGTGTGAAATAAACTGAATTTTTTCTATATAAAAAATGAAATTTAATCAATCAAATATTTTCTGCTTTATTCAATGAACTTTTGCCATCTTACTGATAACGCCATATACCTGTGCTCATAGAACTTCTAGTCTTTTTTAGCAAAAAGCTGTGAGATTTGAGGTCATCGTTATTACTGAAACTTTTACCATTTAAGAAATTTTGTAAACTTTTACCATTTAAGAAACTTTGTAAACTTAATATTCCGATGGGGTAATGTCGGGGCTGGCTGGGGATTGCGATATCACTTCCCAACGAAGCTCCAATAATTTCGTACGTGCTGCTAAATATATGTAAGGCCTCGCATTGTCATGGTGGAATATGTTTCCTTTTGGGATTTACAAATTTTGGCCTTTGTTTCTTTGATTGCTTTTTCCAATGTCATACATTGTTGGAGTAAATAAGTGAGTTTATCGTTTGGTTGCTTCGAAGAAGCTCAAAATTACCTTTGTAATCCCACCAAATTAACAGCATGTTCTTTTTCTGATGCAGTTAAGCTTTCGATATTATTTGTGCTAATTCATCATGCTTGGACCATAATATTTTTCGATTAATGTTATTGTAAACCATACATTTTTGCATCAGTGATAATGCGTTTCAAAAAAGGGTAGATTGCATTATGTTTGAAATGAGTATCGCTAATACTGATTCTTTGTGTTAAGTGAATTTCTTTCAGTTCATGCGGAACTCAAATATCGAGCTTTTTAACGAGTCCAAGACATCTTATGTGATTTTCGATTGTTGCATGTGATACATCTAACCATTTTGCAATCTGTCGCACAGTTATATGATGATTCCATTCAATTATGGTTTAATTTTGTCATCATCAGCTTCAGAAGCTCCATCAGAACGCTGGTCATCTTCAAGTGAAAAATCTACAGAACGAAATTTTTTAAACCAATTCTGATACATGCATTCTGTTAAACAATTAATACCATAAACTCCACATATCTCTTTATGAGCCTCAGTCGCTTTCTTGCCTTTATGAAAATAAAAAAAATGTGTTGAAAATGTTTATTTTTGTATCCCATGTTAAAATTTATATTTTTTATTATAAATTAACTATAAACTAACAACTGTAAACAAAAATAGACGGAATTTGTTCCCAAAGCAACCTAAGAGTGTCAGCTGCCAAATCTCAAAAGAAAAAAATATAAGAATGACAGAAAAGTAACAAAATGAGCATAACCCTACCTATATGTGCAAATGAATTTACTTTCTTGTTAAATCAATAATTGAAAAGTTGTTGAGCATCTAAAGAAAACAGAAACGAAAATTTAACCGAAAGTCCCATAATTTTAGTCAAGTAGAGGAAAAGAAAAAAAATGAGTTTACGAATAGAAGTAAGTGTAGGGAAATACATTGTAAAAAGGTACAACTGAATATTGCTAGAATAATACTTCAACTGAAGGAAAATTAATTTTTAAAAGTAAAATTTCAAACATGTTACAAACGTAAATGCAACACATCCCACATACATGGCACGCATAACACCATGTTATAATGTGGTGTTATTCATACATTAAAGAAACCTATGGCGCAGTATAAATATACGTATATTCTCTATCGCTTTCTTATTTTCTTTAAAAATGAATTACGCTCTGTCAGATGCTTTCAGATCTTGCATTCGGCCAGCCTGCAATCTGAGTTTTAGACCACTGGGTTAAACTGCTTATTTTAATAATTACCTATTAAATGCTTTAAATGACTAGGATTGCATTATTTATAATTCATAAATTTATCATCCAGTGTATATGTAAAATTATTCCTTAATACTAATATAATAATTATAATAGGCACAAGAAATTGAGGTCTAAATGAGTATCTAAAATGCACTCACCATAGAAACATCCAGCGATGTTTGCGGCAACAAAATTTACTCTGAGATCTTCAATTAGGAAAAGTCATTTAGATATGAGTTTATTTTCTTCTAGATGAAATCTCTCCCAAAGGTGAAAAAAGGAAAACCTAAGTCCTGAATTAAAACTAAGAAATTTTATATTAAAATATGTAAATTAAAGAAACATTAATTTTGTTCTGGAGATCATTAATATCTGGAGAAGAATCGAGTCACATTATTGGAAATTACAGCTGCTTTTTACTTACTTGTACGAAGTAAAAAAGAAGTATTGTAATCGCGAAAAATTTCACGCATCACATTTCAACAAAAATATGCATTTTGACCGCTATGGAATACAATTTAACGATGTTTTTGCGTGACATCCGTACGTAAGGACATAATAAAGGACTCTTCCAAAAAAAATATAAAATTGATTTAAAATGAATTCTGAAGAGAATTTTTCTTGGCATCTGTACCGTACGTACGTACGTACGTATCTCGCATAACTCAAAAACGACTAGCCTCAGACTTTTGTATATAGAGCTGCTATAACATGTATATGTGCACCTCATATTTTGGTTGCGATCGGCCGAACCAAAAGTATATGTATATTTATATCCACTCTGTTACTCTGCTCAGTGATCTCAATTTCTTCATTCTTATATGTCTGTAAATTGTACATTTTTTGGTTTAAAAAGGGTTGAATTATGTTGTTCTGGTTAAGATTTTTATGTCTTTAGTTAACCTGCAGACAATAATTGTAAAATTATCAATAATTTAAAAGTTTTTTAAGTGCGGCTAAGCCTAATTTTTGATTACCATGCCCGCCATGTTCATTTGCATTTGAAAGTTAGCAGAATAGTGCATTTGTTGCCAATCTAGAGAAACTAAGCTTCGCAACAACAAAATAACGTCTTCTTTTATTATTGCGAATTAAATTATGCTAAATTCATTCTGGAATTATCATTTAAGTTATTAGCTTGTTTTTGCGTAAAAACTGTAATTTTAATTGTAAAAATTGTTCTTTTAATTGTTTTAACTGTACTTGGTGTTTTATGTGTTTCTATATCCTTCAAGTTTGAATGAAATTTTTTTGAATTTTTAAGCATTTTTTGCCTTGCCGCGAAGTGAGAACTGAATTAATTAGTAGTGCATGCGAATTAGGTAAGCGGGGCTGAATCATCTGCGAAAAACTGTTTCTTTTTTATTTGTTTAATTTCTTTTACATATCGTTTTAGATTTATTACAGCATTTGAATAGAACTTGTGGTAACTCTTCAGATAATATAATTTTTGTGCACTCTGAGTTATAAAAGGAATGAGGTGTAATGCTGTTAAGTGAACCTAACGCCGAAATGTCGCTATGGTAAATAAATATAGTGAACTTTAAAGAGTGTATTTATTCTATTGTGGTTTATGCGCTGTTCACGAAGTAGATTTAATTCAAAATTCGTTAACTGTTAATTCAATATGTTTAAATGAAATGCAGGAAAATTGCCTATAATTTAATATTCCATACAAGGGAGTCATGTGGTGTACACATCATATTTTTATATATAACATTCAGCATCAAATAAGCGAGTCCGACATATAGGATATTTGAAAAAGAAGGGAACTGTTAGCAGATTTCGCATTACATAGTTATTTAATACACTTTTATTAAATAACTATGTAATGCGACATATGTAATACTCTGCATAGAGTTTGGTCATTAGTGACGAAAACCATCTGACGACAAATCCTGTGAGTTTTTTTTTTTTTTTTTCTTTTTTTTTTTGTGTGTGTGTGTGTGTGAAAGAATATCAAGGATGTTATATGTGCATTGCTGTTTTTCCAGGTCTTCTAGAGTTATGAAGCCAAGCTACGTGGAGCGGAACAAAAGAATTTCACCATTGGTCGTACAGGAGTAGTCTCGTGGCATTAGCTGTTAAGCTTCGTCCCTTTATACAGAACACCCCAAGGGGGCAGTACGAGTATCTCCCACCTCTCTTACTCTAATACCAAACCACTCGCTAGGACTTTCGGTTCGTGTATTTTAAGCCTCTTGCCAATACTGCGCAGACACAATACACTTATAAGCATTTATGTTATCTCCGTGATTTGAACTCGAATCTAACGTTACAACAACGAGGAGTACTAAACTCTGTCCCAGTAAGGGTGGCACTCTGTTCCGATGGCCATCGGATCCCTCCGCAGAGTTTTGCTGTAGTGTGTATGGCAAGACCTCGATTATCATCTGCACCTATGTCATGTGACAGACGGCTCAGACGGAGGACCATAGTAAATTTAAACAGCTGAGTAAAACTGGTTCTTACGTATTAGCAATATAGCTAATTTTTACAGACATAAAAGTGATTCGGTGAATTTTCGGATTTCAGCTTACAATGGATATGGTTACCTTAAAACCTGTTACGCGTATGTTTGCTAGAGTTTACCCGCTTCTACTAAGGTGGTTGCGATAATGTGGAAGTATATAAAACTTTTGATACTGATAGCTTTTTCTCTCCGTAGATACTTTTTGGCACTTCTTTATAAGCGGCTTAAGTGTTCGTAGCCGATAGTTTATTGTTGCCACTCGGAAAAATGAGCGCGGAAATTAACGTTTCCGCAGTTTTTAATTAATATCTCGGCCGATTAAAGTCGTACGAAGATGAGAACGGAATCGATGGATTCGGAGAATTTTTTGGAATCCGAGGATACGCGTCTCGAATTTCAACTCGGCGCCGTTCCGTAGATATTCGAAAAAAAAAAAAAGAATTTGCCACATAGCTTAATCCCTCTAATAGGAAAAACCCACGAAAGAAAGTGGAAAATGTAAGGAAAACATAGGGGAAAATTAGCTTTTAATTAATATCTCGGCTAATTAAAGTAACACGAAGACGCGAATGGTCAAAATGACGTGCCATGGACCTGCGGAATCCAATGGTGTACTTCACTAAGCCCGGGAGCCAGCCGTTTCAGAGGAGATAATGTAACTTCACCCCATATATATATATATGCGGCTTAAGTGTCTGTTTGTCGCCGATAGTTTATTGGTTGCTTGCGTAACTGTACTAGCCAATGGGGTGAAGTTGTCACGGCACGGGGTTGCCGTTTCAATTGAGACGTAGACAATTTCCTGTAAAACTTGCCTTTGCTATGACCATCAGTAAGTCTCAGGGCCAAACGCTTAAGCGTGTTGGCATTTTTTTTTTTTTTTTTTTTTTTTTTTTTTTTTTTTTTTTTTTACATGAGCCTGCATTTGGACATGGTCGACTTTATGTTGCCTGTTCGAAAGTTTGTGAAAGAACGGACGTAAAATAAAAAATAATGGATGGTCCTCTGCAAGGCGAGCTTAAAAATGATGCAGGTTATTAAAAATTGTACACTTACCATGTATCCATATGTGTTCCAGTTCGACGGCTTCTATGACTGATCCTGCTTAACAGCTTAATTCTTCATAATTATTAATATAATCATAATAATAAGATTTACATTAAAATTTAAATATATATATATATATATATATATATATATTATATATATATATAAATTACATACTTTAAGTGCATGGTTATTTTCCATCATATTTCGCAGCAATTAAAATATTCTATGAGAGCTAAGGCCTTTGGCCTAGGCACCCTGGTGTCACAAATACCGCTCCACTGGAATGAATTTAAAAATTATGGAAAGATCTACTCAAGAAATGTTGTGTACAAAGAGATCTTTGACATGTGAATTAACATTTTATTATTTAAATCACCTTTATTTATTTAGCTAGCAGTGGCTCTTCAGAAATGTACATCCAGTGGTTTCCTTCATTGCACTCTACTTTAAGCAATTAAGCAAGTAGAAGGGTGTAACCCTGTGGGACAGTAAGCAAAGGGACGTCCTCGTCGCTGCCCTAGGTAATTCAGTTTGAATTAGCAGACACCTTTGCACAAATCATTTTAATTACAATTTATAATATCTAGAACAGCGGTCATTTCGTATGACCGCCGGGCTTTCTAGTTTATCATAAGCAGCTAATTTACCTCAAATCTATAAATTAGTTACATACTTTTTCAATTATCTTACGCATGATGATCTCGCTTTGAAAAAGAAAAAGGAATTAGTAAATGGCTTAAAGTAATAAGCATTTGGATCCATCAAAAAATATTATTAATCTAAAGAAAAATTTACCTTCAACCACGTATACAGCGCCAATATTCACGTGGTTAAAACTATTGAACACCGGTATTTCGATTGAGTTTTGAATCCTAGAGAAAGACCTCGTTCCATTAAAGCGTTTTCGTGTTTTTCCCCGTGCGTAGCATGAATGAATAATAATATTTCTTAAATTCCTCCAAGAAGTCATTCTTTCATTGGAAGATAGTCCTCGCGTGTTTTGGCGGCCGAGCGGTAAAGTCGCTGAACACTGGTAGTTCGGTCCGAGGTTCGAATCCCGCGAACGGGCTGGCTGCATGGGTGTTTTCGTGGTTTTCCCCATGTGTAACGTGTATACGAGCCAGTTTCCCTTAGAAAGTTCTCCACGAAGGCATCCCTCCCCTTAGGCAGATAGCCCTAGTGTGCTTTGCCATAATTAAATACACCACACCTCGCGTGTTTTGCTTAGCAAAAAATCAAATCGTTCAGCCTCATATGTTCAAAACATGCGCATTTTAAATTAAAATCTTGGTAATCTTAGATATTTAAAAATTCTAAAGTTTAATAGGAAATACTGGAATGAGCTCATACAACTGAGACTAATCCAAAGTTCAAACATTCAGAAGAAGTTCTCGAGCCCTTTTTTTTCTTTTTTTTTCTTTTTTTTTTTTTTTTTTAAGTCCGAAGGGGACTTTCTCCCTGAGGGACAATTGTTTTCGTTTTGCGATTTTGCGTCGGATCATTCTGAATGTCCGTTTAACTTTTCAAACTGTTGCCACCAAATATTATCGCCCTGTATTATATTTGAAGAAATTAAGTAATGAAGAATCTGAATAAATGTATGTATGTTTCTCGCATTGTGATAAAACAACGGTACCTACAGCCATCAAATTTTGAATGACGTAATCTTACTGCGAATATGAGCATGTGGAAGCTCGAATTTGAAATTTGGAATTTGTTTTATTATCGATTTCATATTTTGTAAAAATTTATAGAATTTTTGATTAACAAACTCAAGGATTTCAAAGCGAGCAATGGCAACATTGTACAGAAAGAAACATTTTTATTTCCATCGCCCGAGACTGTGTATCGGAAATTCTAAAGATATATTCAATTTAAAATTATTTTGCGATAACTGAATGAATTTTTTGGTTGAACTGAATTTTTTGGTTTAACTGCGAAGAATATGATATTTAATAAATAAAGGTAATACACAAAACGTTAAAGAAAAACTCCCCTTTGGACGTAATTTAAATCTGAAACTTTTCAGATTTTTTTTCTTTTGTTTCTGAATAATATTTCACATGGCGCTATGAAAGCAATACTATTGAAGAATCAATAACAACTGACTTCTTCCAATTTAACGCTACGCGTCGACAATGTCACTGGCTTTTGAAAACCCAAGCTGCGTTATTGATTCCGTTGTTCCGAGAATAGCAGCTTTCAACCAGTTCCAGTTTTCATTTGGAATTTGAAAGAGGAAGATAGCCTAGCGTCCGCGGGGCATCCAACTCTATGAAACGGCAACTGATAATAGAAAACTGGCATGAATTTTCCAATTGAATGCCCAAAAGGATCGATTTTTTTGGCATTTAAAATACTTTTTCGTTCATTGGATGCAAAACCTGAAACCATGATTGATAAAGGAAACACGAGATATCCGGTTGGGTGCGACGACTGCAGGGATAGACGGAGTCAAATAAAGACTTGCGAATATGTTAAAAAGGAAAACAATATCTATCAAAATTTAAGAAAAATCACAATGTAGTTATTGGAGAACTTTCAAAATTTTTTCCCACTTTTTGAGGAAAGCATCTCAGGAAATAATATGAAAAGCAGTTAATGTGTATGGTTCAAATGTACGTAACATAATTCTTTTACGAAGTTGCCACTGCAACCACGTAAAAATAAACAATCAGATCATATGAAATATTTATCTGTTAATCTTTCTAACTGAGAACATAACAAAAATGTTAGTTGACTTTATTATACTTCACATTTGACTTGATAACTCATTTAAATAAATAATTACTTGACTAAAATTGATTTTTAAAATAAATAGTTTCAGCGGAAAATATTAAATTTATTATTATACAAATAATAATAAATTTAAAATTTTCTGTCAAAAAGGAAAACGATATCAATCAAAATTTAAGAAAAATCACAATGTAGTTATTGAAGAACTTTATATTTCAAAATGTTTACTTGTTGGTACCTCCGAAAAGATTTACTTGTTACAAGTAAACCTTTTCGGAAGGCACTTCTTTATTTTAAATTTCTTAAAAAGCGCATAAATTAAAAATAGTTCAGTTTAAAATCATCTCTGGATAGTTATTTAAAAACATTCTAGAATGAACTTTTTTTTTTTAAATCTAGTGATTGGACGCTTGTTGGTTAAGTATTCAGAAATGACCAAACCTATCGGTGATTTAGCCACCTCTTCAGCGAAAGTGCTATCAGCAAGATCGGCGATTGGTATTATACTCGCAAAAATGGAAGATAGATATCCACAAAAAATAAACTACCTTCTCACAGCTCTATAGCCCGGACTCAACAATATGGCAGTCGGCTCCTCTAACCAAAAGAACAGCGATTGCGATATTTAGACTACAAAATATGTAGGTTTCTTATCCAAGGGTCTAATTAACAAAACGTTGGTAAACTTATATAGCGGTTTATCGCCATTCAGGTTATTACTATCTAACTAATCAACACAGAATTAGAAAACAACACAGAATTAGACGAAAAGAATGGTTTATTTAAACAAACAACTGTAGCTGGAAAACCAAAATAATGAATACAGAAGAATTGCTCTCGCAGTAGTTATAACTGTAATAACAACACTAACTATCTGAAATACGCACAAGTGATATGAAAGCTTTGGCTTTTATATCACTTGTGCGTATGTGAAAAGCACGCAATTATTTATCCCGCCACTGCATGCAACAAAATATTGTTGAGTTGTTACGGGTTTGTGGATTTGGAGTGAGGACAACACGACAACACTTGATAACAAGTTCACGAAAACACTTGATGAAGAATAAAAACATAATTTATAAGCCAGTACTGTTCAGGACAGCTCCAAAAAACACGTTTACAGTCGTCGAAAAACTACGACACATACGCTGAAACAATCAGCTTGTTGCGCCACTTATGGTAAGTAAATTACCTCAATTAATACTTTGTTTGAAAAAGAGTAGCAACGCCTCGGTTTATCGCGAGACTGCGATTGGAACAGAAGTTTTAAAATTTTTTGAAAGAAATGAGTTTGTAATGAAGCGGTTTGTTGCAAAATAATTGAAATAAAATGTTTATGTCTAAAAAGAAACATCTTATCTGTTAATTTCAAGCGAGCCGTCTCATTTATCTGATTTGATGAGTATCTTTAGTCTAAAGTAACCGACACAGCTACACAACCTTCAGGCTATAACTGTGAAGACAGCTTCACGGCAAAGCACTAGAGTACAGCTCCCGACTTGGTTCGGTCGTTCTCGGAACTCAGTGTACTCTTAAGACTCTCCACGCTACAACTCGTGATGCACTCGAGATGTAACTAGTGATGTTCTCAACAATGCACACTCTCGATGCACCAACTCGCGATACACTCGACGACCAACTTCAGACTAGACTGCTACTCCGCACACAAGCAGGATTTATATAAGCCTTCGAGAACATTCTGGGCCAAAACCTGTAAGAATTCTCTCTAGAATGTTCTCCATCCGTCTATGGCAAATCGCCTATTTTGTCACCAAATGAGAGATTTCGCACCAAATCTCGCAACCTTGCCTTCCCTTGCCATTTTATGGCAACTTTAAACACGCCTTGCGGAGAATCTCTCTTACTGCGGCTGGACATTTTCGTAACACTGCCCCCTGCCAAGGACTACACGTCCAGACAGTATCAATCCTTGGTCAAAAGACAAATTCCGTACAAATAAATGGTAATAAAACAAACAAATAAAGATAAATAAAGAAGCAAATATTTACACTATTTTACAAGTTATATAGACAGACAGACTAACTACATAAAAATTATAAACTTTATAAATTAAAGTTCAGAATGAATTTCAGGCTCAGGTTCTTCATTGAGTCATACGCGGGTCAAATACTCTGTCACTGCAGTTCTCAAATGTATTTTTGTTTTGTATATCACACTCTGAAGATTCAGTCCTTTCAGATTTTTCATCAACAGGAAAATCCATATTTTTGCTCACCACTCCGTAGTTTATTAGAATCATGTGTACAGTTCACCTCGGTATTTTTTGCACTTCGTACATGCTTATTTTTCTCTGTTTCACAGAAATCAGTTCCGATGTTTGTATCAGAGTTATGAATGGAAACCGATCCTTTACAAGCAATAGTATCTTGGTTTAGAATCAAGTTTGTGTCAGTATAAATTGTATTATGAGATACACACTTAGTTTGTGAAGTGAATGTATTTTCTTGCAATACTGGAACCCTCTGAGTAAGCTGTACATCAGCTTCTCCCATCTCTGCATCACATGAATTTTCAGATGGTTAACTGTCGCATTTTAACTTTCTTCCATTTCTACTTCAGGCACTTGAGACTCAAAAGCTTCTTTCCTGTCTTTCATTTCTTCATGTTTTCGTTCTTTTTCTTCAGTCTCGTTACATATTTCTTCCCCCATTTCTCGATCTTTCTCACAGTTCATTATCTAATTCCTTCATTTCTTCATCCTTTGATTCTTCAGATTTCACTAATGCCATTTCCACATCTTGTTTCAAGGCTCCTGTTTCCTCTGCAAGCTCCACTTTCCTCTGTTGGGGTTGCTCTCGCAGCTTTTCTTGGCCGGCTTTTATTTCTTCTTGTCCAGCTTTTATCTCTTCTAGTCCGACCCGACTTTCATCTCAGCCCTTAGATTCAGCTTTTATTTCATTATGTCCGGCTTTTATTTCATCATATTCGGCTTTCAACTCTTCTATTCCGGCTTTGCTAAGAAGTCCGTGAACTTCATTTCCTCTGCCATGGCTTTCTCCTGCCGGTGGAGCACTAGCATTCACTCTAAAACTCTACTCCTGACGCCAGGTGTTGTGTTTCTTACGGGCTCGTGGATTTGGAGCAATTGATGACAACACTTGACGAAGCATCGAAACACAATTTATTTAGCCAATACTACACAGGACAATTCCAAAATCACATTTACAGTCGTCGAAAAACTACGGCAAACACGCTGAAACAATCAGCAACACAACCTTCAGGCTATCAATCTATAACGGTGAAGACAGCTTCTCCGCAAAGCACTAGAGTGCAGCTCCCGACAAAGTTCGGTCGTTCTCGGAGCTCAACACACTCAACATAAATCTCGATAGCCTTAACGACGCACACCTTCGATGCACTATGAGACAATCGACGACCAACTTGACACTAGACTGCTACTCTACATACAATCAGAGTTTATATAGCTTTTGTCTTGCCTTCGAGAACATTCTGGGCCAAACCGGTAAGAATTCGTTCTAGAATGTTCTCTATCCGTCTATGGCATATCACCAATTTTGTCGCCATACGAGTTATTTCGAGGCAAATCTGGTATCCTTGCCTTCCCTTGTCATTTTATGGCAACACTAAAATGGACATTTCGTAACAATAAAATGTTTGCCAGTCAGTTAGTTACCTTCTTGTACCTTCCTTGAACTTAACTAAATTTTCAAGTATTTGACACATTTTAAATTAATAAAGTGATTTCATTTTGTTTAATCATGTTTGTTTCATTTTAAAATCAATATAAATTAAATAAGGAAAAAAAGTAGGATAGCACTGAGAACCCGCAAAAAATAGTATTTACATACTATTGGGCTTCTGTGGTGTATTAAACATTAAAATTATTTCGCATACTCAGTTATATCAGGTTATGTGCAACTTGTAAAAAGAAATGTATTCGTCACATGCAGTTTTTGTCAAGAGACCTTGAGCGATTTTTCAGTTATATTCCTGTAGGATGGTGACTTGTTACAAGCTAACCTCTAGACCAAGGATTCTCGACCGGTGGTACGCAAAGAAACAAAGTACTTTTAGCCCAGAGGGGCTATTAATTTCGCTTTGGCATTTTGCGTTGATTCACTATAAACGGCGATTTTTTAAATTGTTGAAACCAAATATTAGAGCCCTGTATTATATTTAAAGAAATTAAATAATAAAGAATCTGCATAAATATATGTATGTTTCTCGCATTATGATCAAACAACGGGTCCTAATGACATTGAATTTTGAATAACATACGTCTCCTCCCGAATATGGGCATCTGGAAGCCCAGATTTGGAATTTGGAATTTGTTTTATTATCTACTTCATATTTTGTAAAGCATTTATGAGTTTTTGATTAAGAACTTCGACGATTTCAAAACGAGTAATGGCAACACTGTAGGGAAAAAATATTTTATCTCCAGTGAGTGAGACTGTGTATCGGAAATTCTAAAGATAGACTTTAAAATTGTTTCGCGATATAGGTGTTGAATTTAATTTTGTGGTTTAAGAGCGAAGAACACGATACTTCATAAATAAAGTAACACTCTACAAAACGTTAAAAAAAGGCCGCTTTGGGCGTACTATAAAATCTGAAAGCTTTCAGATTTTTTTTTAATCTATTAAACTCAAAAATCTCATGAAGGAAATGAACAATTGATAGAAATTTCCTGTGATCGAACTGTAACTAAAGATTCAGAAAATAACACACTCGTTAACTTTGGCTGAACCGAAAAAAAATAATTTAAGGGCATTTCAAATAAAAGCTATTAAAATTTTAATGCCATTTTGCACAACCTATCTGTCTGCACAATCTTCCATTTTAAATTTGAAAAATAAATACAGAAAAAAAAATAGCCAAAAGAAAAAATTATAATAATAAAAAATCTGAACGCTTTCAGATTTTAAGTTACGCCCAACTGGGCGTTTTTTTTTTTTTTTTTTTTTTTTTTTTTTTTTTAATATCATAAAATATTTTTAAATGGCATATCTTTAGAATTTCCGATAGACAGTCTCGCGCTCTGGAGTATACTGCTGCCATTGTTTGCTTTGAAATTATTCTGTTAATCAAAAATTCTTTAATGATCGACAAAATATGAAATAGATAATAAAACAAATTCTAAATTCTAAATTTGGGTTTCCAGATACCCATAGTCGAATGGAGGACTACGTTATTCGGAATTTGATGTCTCTAGGTACCGTCGATTTTTCGCAGTGCGAGAAACATACATACATTCATGCAGATTCTTCATTACTTAATTCCTTTAAATGTAATACAGGACGATAATATTTGGTGGCAACAGCTTGAAAAGTAAAACGGACATTTCTAGTGAAACAATGCAGAATACCGTTTTGAAACTAATAACCCTTCCGGGCTACCGCCCCTTTGGGCAAATTAAAAATGGATCCTAATTTACGGTTAAAAATAAATGAAATAAGATTAGACATAAAGAAACTAATATCTTTTAAATAGGCCCAAATTTCACACTAAATTTATAATTAAAGTATTATAGCTTGAATTTTGATAATTAAAATGATAACCATTTTTAATCTAATATTTCTTTTATCTGTGCACATTTAATAGAATAGTGAATAGGTTGAGCAAATGGCAAAATATATATTTTTTTTAAATATTTCTACTGAAAAATTGAAAAATAATGATTGTTAAACATAGTGGTGGTACTAAAGTTTTTCAGTTTTTGTTTAGATGGTACGCGTTAGTCGAAAGGTTGAGAACCGCTGCTCTAGACGTATCAAGTGCAGCAACAACATAAAGTTTAAAGGAAGGATGTGATGCCAATGTAATTTATAGTTTGAATGATTTACGCAATTGTAATTTTCACTGCATAACTCTAGGATTTAATCTGCACTGTGTGAATTAAAATATACTTACCTACAAAGATAAATTTAATTCAATTTCATAAGGTAATTCGATACCTGTTAGAAATAATTAGGCTTTTCGGAACATGTAAAACAAAAGAGTCATCTGTCCATTCCGGAATTCGAAATATGGATCTTACAATTGCTCGTTCTGTGGGGCAAACCAGTTAACACCCGCGACAGCGCACACAAAGTAATGCAGCAATTACTTTCATGAGAACTGACTGATCTTCAATCTAAGGAGGTGTGCCTTAGTAGAGGGCTTTTCAAAGTATACTTGATCGATCTGGATCATATTCATGCGACACGAGGGAGTCACGGAAATGTCTATGCCATATGCTTCTTTAAATAGACATTCTAATGTGTCGCCATGAGTTTATTAATCGCAAAAAAACTTTTAATTTTGAATTCATTCCTGCATAATTTAAGCATTAAGAAAAGTACTATAATTAAGAGACAAATCTCGTTGAATTAATATAAATATTAAACTACTTACCAGTTGAAATGCGATATTAAGTTTAAAATAAAATTATAAGCATTTCATTGCGGTGAGTACGTGGTACGCTACTGAGTGTTTTATTTTCTTCAGAACCTTATGTTCATCTTCGTTCGTGAGCAAATCAAAGGCATTTTCTTTGCTCCCTCCTACCTCCATTTAGTATGTTCAAAGAGGTTGAAAATGCCTCCTATACTATAGTAAGACACAGAAAGGATAAAAACCAACACTTGTTATCATAACAAGCTCCAACATTTACAAAGAAACCTAAAACGAAACCAATTGAGAGCAGCTCTTTGATAGGAAAAGAAGACAACAATGAAAGTTTAGTTTTACTGTCTGTAGCATCAGTTTTCCTTATATGCCAGAAAAAGGTGGACCTATTTCTTGCTGATTTTGTTAGCGGTGTTTTTGCTCGAAGACAGTGAAAGGTAATCTATTAGTTCTTTTATTCTCGAAAAATGTAATTCTCTTATATTAGCAACAAAAAGCTTGGATACACTTTCTGTGGTTTTATGTGTAAAAGAATTGTACATCTCTGAAAGAAAATGATTATTAAAAACATTTTTTTCAAGATGATCATTTGAATTTTTAATGTATGCGTATCAATAATGAAATGTTTATCTTTGAGCTTATAAAATTTCTAAAAAACCGCAAATTCTCCGAATTTGGATCTAATCTGTAATCAACACCCAAATTGTTGATTTAATTTACAGTTTATCTTATTACTCAGCTGAAAAAAAAATGTTCCTACTGATTTTTCTGACATTATGATCAGAACTTAAACTGAATAAATTTGTATAGTTAACCCTCCGCATATGGCCCTCGCGATTTCCACGGGATACGAAATCCGTCTCGTATTACGGGTAGCGTGAAAATGGCTTGCTAAATTTATTTCTCTTATTGTCAATACGGATCTCGTTTTTTCTCCGTATAGGCTGAGAATACTGTATTATTCATATTTCACATTTCGTTTTGTACCTAGATGGCGCTACAGGTTATATCATTATAAAAAAGTATTATTGTTTCTTCACAGCCGAACACGATCGACGCTGTTGCTTCTTTCATTGTGGAATTATAATAAAATAGTAAATATGCTTAGATCTTTTCATGATGCGTCATATGTATCGGTTTATTCAAGAATTACAAAAGAAAAACTAAAGCCAAAAGTGATTTATGATTATAATTTTACAATGGGTAGTGTCGACAGTTGAGATCAGGAGATGTCGTACTACCCTAGTACCCGAAAACATCTTCGAAATATTATACAAGAAAATATTTTTCCATATATTTGATCAAGCAATGTGGAATTCATATATAATATACAGAAAAATAACAAGCACGAAAAAATCCCTTTTCGATATCAAGCTAGCTGTGATCGAGGAAATCTTTGACAAATACTCTTCTGCTATATGCTCATCAGTACGGTCTAATGATGATAGTATGAACTTTATTCGCTTTGTAGAGAGGCGTTGTACAAGCCACATACCACCAAATTCTACAAAAAAAGGAACCTAGAAGGCAATGCGGTGTGTGTTGCTCAAAAAAAAAGAGAACAATGGGAAAAAATACGTAAAGAGACTCGCATTTGATGCGAAGAATGAAAGTTGGATTAAGTTTAGAGCCATGTTTCAAAGTTTACCACATTAAAAAAATTTTGTATAATAATAATTAATATTATTAGCTTTACAAATTAGTTGCCATGTATATTTATCAAATTAAAAAATACTCTGTGTATTTTTATGTTTTTATTCCATGCACGCTAAAATCACGTTAGCCGTATTGTATGTGTTTTTTAATTAAAAAGCTATTAAAATTGATGCATTACACTAACTTTGTTTATAAAGATGTGAATGGTAATTTATGAAGATAAAGAAAACAAAAAAAAGCCCTTTATTTCAGGACCAAAATGTATCAAAATCGAGCAAAACGATGAGAGTTAAGCAAAAATATATTTGAAAATTAAAACTTCATCAGTAATGAAAAATAATTTTGCTGCTATCGTTATTGCTTACTCCAAATCTTTCCACGAAGACAGGCCCATGAATAATTAAAAATGAATCATTTATAAATAATATTAAATTTATTGCTCACAGTACGCTAGTACCAGAGCTCCGACCCGGAAAAAGCCATAGAACACAGAATACTCTGATAGCAGAGAGTATAAAAAAAAAATCTAGCGATCGCACAGACCGATTTGACAGTAGCATTACGAGTCCCTGCCGGGCCTGGGCGCCCACCGAATAGCAAGATGGTCCTAGTCCTATAAGGAAAGCTATTCTCCCCATACTGTCTACACTGTAAAAAAAAAAATCTGTAAAGTTACTAAGAAAAGTCGTGGAAACTGGGATGCCATGGATTATTTGAGTAATCAAAACAGGAATTTTCTTAGTAACTTTACAGAGATTATACCTGTAATGGTTACAGATGTTTGACATGTAATGTTACAGGAAGTTATTCTGTAGGCATAACAAAGTTTTTGTATGTTGATTACCGAAGCATATGCCTGTAAAGGTTACAGATCTTTGATCTGTAATGTTACAGGAAATTATCGTGTAAGTATAACATGTTTTTCATATGTGATTTACCAATGTAAACATCTGTAAAGATTACAGGAAATAATAGTGTAAGTAGATCGTAATTTTTGAATGTGAATTACTAAAGGGAATATTTGTAGATTACTAGTGTTCTGCTTGTAAGGTTATTGCAAGTGATTATGTAAGAACATGTATTTTCATGTGAAATTTTAAAGGATATATATGTAAAAGTTGCAGATAATTTACTTAAAAGTTCTTCCAAATAATTATGCATATAGAACATATTTGTCTTATACAAAATGCAAAAATGATGTATTCCTAAATATTAAATATTTTGATTGTAATATTACTATAAATAATTACACATGTAGAACATATGTTTTATGTGAAATGTCTACAGCTACTGCTTGTAACAAAATATGCTGCATTTATTTATTTGTGGGGAAAGGGAAGTTATGTAACTTTAAATATTAAGTTTTTTTTTTTTTAAGGAAAAATACCTTAGATTTTCTAAAAGATATACAACATTTTCTTTCAAAATATTTCCAATGTTAAAAAGAAGCTCAAATTTTATGTTTTTCTTACATCTGCATTACTTTCCTTTATTGAATTTTAAGACATCTCAAAGTTACATATGCATCACGAAATAGCTGGAAAAAAAACTTGTGTATTAAACTTAATGGTTTTTTGGCAATAAATTAGTAAAGTTCTAGAATTCCCCCGCTGAACACTGGTAGCTCGGTCCGAGGTTCAAATCCCGCGAATGGGCTGGTTGTATGGGTATTTTCATGGTTTTCTCCATGTGTAACATGTATATAAGTCAGTTTCCCTTCGAAAGTCCTCCACAAAGGCATTTCTCCACTTAGGCAGATAGTCCTAGTGTGCTTTGCCATACTTAAGTAAACTAAACCAAATCATTCTCCTTATACCCAACAGTGTAATCTAAAGAGACTGCAATTGGATATGATTACAGTAAAAAAATATTTTAATGAAATTGTTTCAATAAACAATTCTAAATATTTTTTCAAATTCTAAAAAAAATTACTTAAGTAACTCAACAATGAACTTAAATTCAGTTATCACAAGTTATCCAAAATTATTTTCATGCTTAATTGCATTATTCATTTTAATTACAACATATAATTCTTTTAGGCATAAATGCTTTTTAATCTCTTCTGCTACTGACCATTAATTGAAATAATAGATTAATTAATCGGACAGTTGTACAGGTATTTTCCCAGATTTAAAACTTTATTAATAAATTACATTCTTCTCATTGAATACAAAATTGAAGAATTAGTTAGTCCTAAATTTAATTTTTCAAGTATTCCTTCTACTAAAACATTTATTGCCTACAGGCAGCCAGACAGTAAGCTGAACACTAGCATTTGGCTCTAGATTTAAATCCCAGAGAATGGGCTGCCTGTGTAAATGTTTGTGTAACATGAAGTTTTCCTTAAAATATTCCTTTCCTTGGACAGATGGCCCTCTCTTGCTTTGTCATATTTCAAATAATCAATTCAAGCATTTAATGTAGGTATGACTTCACAACTTCGTCCCAAATTCTAACTGAAAAATTGAACAGAATCCCCTGATACTTTGTCTATAATACATGATGAATATAGAATGATCTTAAAAATTTAAGAAAGAAAATATAATGTATTTGGAAATGCCTTGATCCTATAATTATATTTTTCTCTGCTATGCCTAGAAAATTAAGAAAAGAATGTAAAAACTGAAGATAAAGAATTCAGCATTAATAATTGATATGATAGTAGTAATAAACTAAAAATTTTTTAATGAAAAATTGATAATGCATAATGGCTCCTTAAAATTTTAATTTTCTATCCTACTATTAATGGAACTAATTTATCACTATAATCAAAATGACTCAGATTTTCTTTCTTTAACTGATGTCAAAAATACGATGATTATTTCAAAATTCCTGTGGATGATTTAATTGTTCTCAAAATTTTCTATTCATTTATTAAATGGTTCAGATTAATGTTTTTGTTATCATTATTTCAAACGACTTTTTAAATCTTCGGGAAAAATGTTTAAATCTTCATTCAACAAAATTATATTTTTAGATAGATTTTTATGGAATAAAAAATTCTGTAAGATAATATTCATTCACACAAGATATTAACTTAGTATTTGCTCATTACTTTACAAGTATTCGATGAAGCCTTTTAGTGTAACATACAGGTTACATAAGGAACCATTTCATTTTAACGTAATATTCCATAATCATATATTTTATTTCAAAAATATCATATTTTGAAAATATTGGATATTGCAATGGATTTCGACTCTTTATTCCAATACACAGAATATAGAAACAAAAATAGGTTTATTTTTATTTGAAAACTATCCAAAAGAAAAATAAAATAAAAAATAGGTAAAATTTATATTATTGTTATTTTTAATTAACTAGTTGTGAAGGTGCAGTCCTCTTCTTCTTAGGATTCAAAGCATGGCTCCTAAATAAAGAAAAAATCACATTCGTTAGAAGTACATAACATATTCTAAATTTGTTATGTGACATTTTAATTTTGAATCTCTTCATAATAATTGCATGCACTTGCACATATTCCAAATGATTTAAATCTTTTTTAAATTAAATAATTAAATTGCAAACAAGATTCCTTTTGGTCCTTTCATGAAATCATAAATTGCATGTATCATCCATTTTTGAAGCAAAAACAGTACAAATTTAAATAATTCAGAAATATTGCAGAAAATAATTTGAGGTTTATTAGATATTTACTATATTTATTTGTAATATAAAATAAATCTGTAAAGTAGTTTTAATAATGATCAGATTTTTTTTAAGATTAATTTCTCTAGAAATTGAAATGTATTAAGGTAGCACTTCTCAATCTGTGGATCATACAGCTTGCCCTCATGGTACTCCGAAGTTTCCAAAGGAGACAAAAAAATTTAGTTGAAAAATCTCAGAGTTTAAAAAGTTACATATGACAATCATCTATCCCCTTTTCTCGTAAGATAGACATTTTATGAAATTTATTATTGGTTACCCTACTTACAGACTTCCCACTCAGTCTTAGCAGTAAAAGATGGATTTAAAGCACTATAACTGTGGTACTTACCACCATATATCCAAATATACTATCATATATCCACTAAGACTGTGGTCTTACCATCATATATCCAAATATAGAAGAGCCATGCAAGAATTACAAATCATTCTTCTCATTAATAATCTTGAAATATTAGAAATATAACTTTTCTTCAATGGACTTAATTATGAAATATAACGGATTTTAATTATATATTAAAATATAAGTGTACTAGTAGTAATATATGCTAAAAAATTGCTTTCGAAGGGAACAGCAGCAAGGTGATTCACAAATTATGATAATTCACATAATCTCTATTCAAAAAAAGTTTGAGAAACGCTGAAACAGAAGAATAATTAAATTATGGTTAATACTGGTAATTTCAGCCATATGCTTTAAGCTTGATGATCAACATTAAAAAATTCTCAGAAAGTGTTAGATCAAAAACTACTTTTCCACATAATATGAACTTATACGTAACAGCATTTAATACTTAGCTCACTGGCAAAATATACAAAATTTTGAAATGCAAGTATATATATATAAGATCAATAATATAGTTATCAACACTTAATGCATGAACTTCAATACTTACACAATTAACAAACACATGAACAATGATGTTACATGCATTCATCCTCTGAATTAACTAGTCAGTTTGGGTATTTTCTATCTTAGATGTCGCAAAAATTGATCATGGATTTAATATTTTAAATGTTTCTCTCATAGACATTTTAATACTTGTATTTTTTACATAGAGTGTCATCTTTAGTTTTACAGATATTCATTTGTTCACTTATTACGATTAAGTTTTACAGACAGAACAGATGATACCTGATTACATTAAGTGGTATTTAAGACAAACTTACTTACTGGTACTTAACACAGTTGCTAGAAAAATATTACATAGTGAAAGACAGGGTACAAAGTCAGAATCTGAAAACTTATTGACTTACACTAAGCTATTTAATGCTTGAAATATTTATGATTAGATAATATCTTTTACATCATCAATATCTAACAGTGATATGATATACTTTAAGTATACAGTAAAACCACTCTATAACTTTTCCATAATTTTGTACAATTTTGATATTTAATGGAGGTGGTTACTTCACAAAGCATGATTCTCAGTGATAATTAATATCAATGTTTGTATCACCAGAATACTTGACATAATCACTTAAAGAGGTATAGTTGCTAAGGAAGGTTTTTCTATACTTCAAACAATGGTTTACATATTTTAAAAAGTATATTTTTCTGACACTGTTATTTAAAAAGTGTATAACTCCTTCTACTCTTAAGCATAAAAATTTGAAATTTTTATGCTTAAGAGTCATTCATTTAGTTGTAACTTACAGGAAGATATCTTAAATGCCTAAAATGTTTTAATTTATGAAAAACAGCAGTTAGAGTATATTGAAGGGTGCTCCCTGTATTATCAAGGGAGCGCAAGTTTGTGCAATTCTCTGATGTTTTCTTAAGTGAAAATAGATCGATGTGTACATGGATAAAGTCAAGGGAGTGCGCGATGCCAAGTTTGTACAATTCACAGATTTTTTTTAAGTGAAAATAGGTCGATGTGTACATGGATACCGAGTATGTGCAATCTGTCTTCGTGTAGCGGCGGTTTTTGGCACACAAATCGTCGCTACACAAGCCAAAATAACATGGTCAAAGAATTGCACAAACTCGGTATCCATGTACTGCCAAAAATCGCCAAATTTTGCCAAGGGGCACCCATAAATAGGCTTTTACCAAAACAAGCTTTAAGGCATACTGCCAATTACATTTTAAATTCCAGTGATTTTTCAACACTAGTTCAAATACTCTAAGCATATGTTTGCATAAGTTACATAACTTTTGCATCAGCAAAATTTATAACTTAGCAAATATGAACTATGAAAAAAAAAATATTTGAGCTTACCTTGACCCTTGGATTTACTAAATCTATGACACTTTTAACGCCAAAGAAATTCGATGACCGAAAATACGCGATGATTTATTTTAATCTGGTTTTAAAATGGGTCATTTTAAGTTTGGCTATATCAACAACATATTACTCAGTATTGTTGGATAGTGAATTTGTAATTCTTTTTCATTCTTGAAATATATACACATGACAGAATTGGAATAAAAATTTTAGGTTTTTCAGATGAACTCATAGATTGAACTAATTTGTTGAATTTTATCAAGTAGTTCTTAAAAATACAACCAACAATTAATTAAAACCAACTGCAATTCAAATGGATACTCTTTGTCAAAAAGGAGCAGTAGAACTTATTTTAAACATTCAGCAATAAATAGTTTTCTGAATATATTTTTTAGCGTAACGGCAGTTTCAAACATAATAAAGAGAACAACATTCATTCTAATGAGGATAATTTTGAAAATAATTCACATTAAAATATATCTGAAAGAGATTTTTAAATGAAAAGATGACACAAAATAATTATTTTCAAAAAATACATGTTATCTCAGATATAGAAGAAATTTGGCATTGAGCTGAGTATTGAAATTAATATATGCAACTGACGTATCATTACTAATATTTCCATGATTTGATATTGAATGCTATAACTATTAAATATTAGCAAATGCATTTTATAATGAACTTTGCACCAAAATTTATAGTAAATTTATACGTAAATTTACATTGTAAGTACTAGAATGAATGTTGTACCATTTTATTAATATTTTACTTTTCAACAAGCATAAAGGAAAAAATAGAATTTTTTTTCTTTAATGTTCCTAGTATGTTACATCATAGTTAAAAATATGTCAAAGTCACGGCATTTCGTTGCCTTTTGTAAATGTTGGTTATAATGTAACTTAATAGATGCTTTATAAGTTGGTAAAGACTGTCCTGGATTAAAACTATCTTTAACACAAAAAATAATATACATTGAATACTTTTACAAATATGTAATTGCTATCCGACTATATAATCTTTTAAGGCGAACTTATTGCATGTATTAATGAAAGATATTCCATTTTTAATGTATGTTAAGTTATTTTGTCGAATTTTTTAAATATATTACATTTATTTTTTCTTTTTCGTTGAGATTAATAATAACATACATAGTGTAATAATGCTCTGAAAAATATTCTAAAGCAGTTCACGCTGGGATTAATGATAACATGTATGGAATAATAATGTTACATCTGTCAACAAAATGAAAAATATGAATATTCTAACGCGATATGTTTTAAAAGATACATAAATATTTAACATGAGAAATTATTAGACTATAGATAGATCATTAATATTAAGCTTATTTGTTTTTAAACTAACATATTAACAAATTTTTTCTGTTTATAAATATGAGCAGTTTAACTGCAGACACCTGCAGATGTAACGAATAAAAGTTGTTATTTTACTAAATGGAACACAAGCTCTGTGATTTGAACTCTAACAATAATTCAACACAGGTTTATTTAGGAGCATTAGAATTATAAGCTAAACATTAAAAGAATTTAATTATAGATAGTGTAAAGAACATAACAAATACATTACATAAAATTAGTAAAATACACGTCAAACACTATTTCGAACTTACCTCGACCATAGCAAAAATAATGGCTAACATGGCGACTATCGTTGAACTCTCCCGCTAAGACGCTGTTTTTCCACCTTCTTCCTGATTGGTTCTTCTCTCTCAGCCGTTTTAAGCCACGTGATCACACGGTACGGACAAAATCCAAGCAAAACTTCTTGAAAAACTCCTGTAGAGTTTACAGTTTCGTTTGGTTCTGTGTTCGTTACAGGTATTTCCTTCGTAATTGTTCGCATTTCTGTAACTATACAAGACTTTTGTCTGTAAACTTCGAGGTTTTTTTTTACAGTGTACTTAGACAGATCAAGTCATCAGCTCGGTGAGGGGGTGGTCAAGCCCAAGTAGCTGCATTAGCAGGACAGCCAACTCATACGTTGCCGGCTCTCTCCCACGTCGAGGGAGAATTCACAGAGAGGTTTGTTGGTGACAGACCTCAAACTCCAGTGTTGAAAATAGGACTTCTCCAAATGTCATCCCAGTCAGATCAAGAACAAATTCAAAGATGAAATCTAAGAATCCAATTCGTATACCTCCAGAAATTCATACAACCCACTTACTGCAGGATTCAGCTCTTGCAGAACTTGAAACTTGTATGATACCACTTTACAACTGTTCACAGAATCTTTCGTACTGTCGACCACGTGAGAGCAAAATCACATGACACCGCTCGAGCACTTGTCGAAAAATATTGAGAAACGGATGTTCTTTCAGTCACGACAAGAGCGATTTTTTCCACCATTTCATTTGAAATCTGTTTTCGTCCTCCTCCTCGCTGCACACACAGCTCCCCAGTCTCCTCAATTTTAATAATTACCTTCTTAAACTCTGCCTTTTGAAACCTTTCAAGCACCAATACTCTCGCAGAGCGGGCGAAAAATTAGTACCGTTCTGATATATATATATATATATATATAAAAACCTGATCAGTAAAGCTAGATCTTTCTTTCCTAAAGGAATGGTGAAGGATGGTTTTATGGCACTGACTACTGGCCTTTTAAAATGCCCCAGATATGCATAACGTCCTTCAGATACTCATAACATCCTCCGGGTACACGTAACATCCTTTCAATATTGCATGGAAAGCGCATTTTTCGGTCGAAATTTGAACTATTAATTTTAAGAGCAGATTTCGTTTAACCACGGCTTATATAGTGTATCTACCAAGTTTCTACGAGATATGTTTACTAGAATGGACTCTTTATAGGTCTAAATAGCATAGCTTTAATTATAACCATCCTGTATATAAAAAACTGGATAACATATTTAGAGAATTCTTTCATTTCATTTGCTGAAACTTTTCATAATTTGTTTAAGACTACTAAATATAGGCACTCGATTTTAAGAAACTCTGTGAATGGCAACAAATATCTGGGAAATATCGCTTTATAGCTCTCGATTATATCATTGTATTTATTACATAACATGATTTACCAACTATTTTGTTTGAACCATATCATTCAATATAATATTTTGTAAATTAACTCAATTTAATTAAGATAAAATAAAAATAATATTTTGTCTTCTAAATTAATAACTCAATTTACTTTGTATTTTAAAGAAATGGGAAGAATCCTAAATTTACTCAAATCTGAATCTTGAAAGGCTCCTCGAATTCCACATATAAGTATAATAAATAGAAGAAGAAAAACTTTTACTTACCTTTTAAAGTTTCTAGTTAAATTAAAATATAAAATCAGAAGAAAACTTTTATTTCACATTAAAATGTTTTAATTAAAGCAAATTTTTAAATCTATATTTAATGGAAATCAATTTTTATAATATGGTTATATAAAAATAACCTGTATTTGTTAAATAGTCAAAAGCGAAATTTAGTATAGGATGTATATAAATAAAAATCGAGTTTCGAGGTTCATTTTCTCGTAATAGTTTTAAAAAAGTAATAATAAATAGTAGAAAAAGCATAAGCATTTTATATTTTTATCCCAGGATACTTCTTTAATTAAATCAAGGGTAGGAAGGACAGGATTATTTTGAGATAAACTCTGAATGTGGCTCGCAGAATTCTCTTCAAAAAATTCGAGTGGCATTTAGGACGAAAGTGATAGCTATCGGAATCTAGGATTGCTGAAAGGAAGCAGTCGCATTCTTCTTTTAATGAAAGCTTCCATTCGAGTTTAATAAAACTAATCTTTCTAACAGTTTGAGTTAAATGTTTCGAAAGATTAGAATGCCGGAAAATAGTTCTTCGATTCGAATGTTCATTTTTTTAGCCCAAAGGGCGTTAGCCAGAAGGGCTATTAATTTCATTTCGGCATTTTGCGTTGAAAACTTCAAATGCCGGTTCACTTTTCAAATTGTTGCCACCAAATAATATTGCCCTGTGTTATATTTAAAGAAATTAAATAATGAAGGATCTGCATAAATGTATGTTTCTCGCACTGTGATAAAACAAAGGTACCTAGAGCCATCAAATTTTGAATAACGTAATCTTCCACCGAATATAGGCATCTGGAAGCCTTAACTTGGAATTTTTTTTATTATGGATTGTATATCTTTTAACACTTTAACGAATTTTTGATTAATAAACTCAAAGCGATTCTAAGATCTTCAAAGCGAGCAATGGCAACACTGTCCGAAAAAAAAATTTTTCCTCTCCAGAGCGCGAGACTGTGTACTGGAAATTCTAAACATATGCTCATTTCAAAATTATTTTCCGATATTGCTTTTGAATTGAATTTTATGGTTTAAGTGCGAAGAACATCATATATAATTTATAAAGGTAACTCACAAAAACGTTCGAAAAAGGCCCCTCTGGGCGCAATGTAAAATTCAGATGTCAGATTTTTTTTTTTTTTTTTCTTTCAAGATTCCTGCGATCTGATGGTTCGAATGTGCCATTCCCAGTATTTTGTGTTGTATTTGTAAGCGTATGTAGGTATTACAAAGTTAATGGGATGACTTACTACCTAATTAATTTCTTGTGTCAACCACTCATCCCCAAATGTTACCTTTACTGTAAGAGCGAGCTACCGCATAAATTATTGTGAAATTCTCTTCTTATTCTATAATCTCGACTCTGTGTCACGTGAGAGAGAAGCGAAAACGCGCGCTGCTCGGCTTAAGTGCGCATGCGTGGTGTTCATCAACTCATCACAGTCGGCAAACCTGGGGACCATTTGGCGACATTTTGGTCCGATTCATGCATAACCATAATTAGTATTCTAGTTGAAGTAATCTATATAGTAAGTAACCGTATCTATCCCTAATGTACCTAACTAATTTATACTATTTGTAACTATAGCTTCATATGTCTTCCAGTAATTTCGAGAAGTGGAAGGTACTACAGTTTTCCTGGTGGTCGGAGGAAACCTAAATAAGACCAGAGAGAGCACCAGTTTCTCAGTTGTTTAGTTCAGCGCGTGTTCGGAGATTCCGTGTTAGCTTAACTGTTTAGATGTGCTTTGATTGCATTGTGTGCACCGTTCTTAGTAGTTTAATTGTACTCTGTGGTACTGCTGAAGAATAATATGAGTACTTGAAGTGTTTCTTTTGTTAAATAAATTTTCTCAATCTATTATCAGTTCTGTGTGCATTCAGTCTATTACGAACACATACGTATGCAACAGATTTGATGTCAGGAGTTGGCTTGAACGTCAGTGACAAGAGCGATGGATGAGCAACATAGACAGCTGGTGACTGCCTTTGCGGCATTCCGAGAAAAGATGGAAAGGGCCGTCAACTTCGTTAAAGAATAGATTAAAGCGAGTTAAGAAGAAAAACACAACTGCCGAACTTGAAATCTTCGAAAACTCCAAACCTTAAATAGCGCTTTGAAGTGGCGCCACAGGCGCGCGTGATCTGCGTCTGCTCTGAAATTCTAATCATTTGCATACCTCACCTCCGCTAATGCATGTTGTAAATTTCATGTTATTTGCATGCTTCCTTCAGGATGTTGCATTTACGGTGGCCAGCAGTGTATTTATCTTCTACCGACAGCTCCGTTGTGCTTTAGTTATTATATTATTGGATATTTCGGAACAATTAAGATTTGTGTTTCTGCTGTTCAGAAGACGTATTCACAAACATTTAAAGTATTGGAATTGTCTAGAAATGGCCAGCTGAATGTTAAATTAAACATGTCTAGTAGCACTTCAGCCTTTTTGCCTTTGATATGAATAAAAGCATGAGAGAAGTCTAAAGCAGTACAAAACGCAGATAAGGTGATTGGTCAAGAGATAATTCCAAAATTATATTAAAACCTCTCCAGAAGAGAGATTATTGTTAATTCAAACACATGACAAGCTTGAAAGGATGTTTATTTTATAATTTCACTAGGAAAAATATCGGGAACACATGATTTTGATAATACTTCCGCACAAAGAAGATTCGATATCCAACAAGATGACAGAAATGAATAAGATGTGAAATCTCCGAACATTCAGGTTGCAATGATTAAAGATTTCATTTTCGAGACTCATATTCAGACTCACCAAGATCCAAGAAAAGGGAGATTCAGCAATGACTTAACTCTCCACCATAGGTTACACCAGCAGTTAACAGAAGGATAGAACTCTCGATGAAAGAACAGCTAGATTAGTCGATTAGTGAAAGAACAGATTAGTCGATGAAAGAACAGCTTTCAAATCGCATTTAATCTTACTAAGATACCAAACGCCTAATAGTCTTTCAGAGCTTCATAGCAGCTCTATAAGAGATCGTTTTGAAGTTCTGAAGATACTCTACAAAAATACGTGAATATTTGTTCTGTGACAGATCCAAACCAAAAGTGAAAACGGCGTAAATCCTGCGATGAAACCCACAAATGAAAAAACCCCACAAACATGAATACAAAGTCTCTTATTGCAGCACCACTTGAACGAACTGCTTTTGAGTATACTTGTTCCATTTTATGGAGCATTTAAATTTTAAATTAGGCTTAACTTACCCTAGAATACTTCGAAATGGTAAAATTTTCTCGCGGTATACATCTTGTTGTTCATGAAATGCATACACTGACACTTTAGAGCCATCATTATAATATCCTTGGCATAACGGCACACAACACTTTAAAGGCATAATGAAAAACGAAAAAAAAATATCAAGATTAAATTAAGCAGACATTCAACCAACTAAAACAACGTACATTCTAGTTGTCATGGAATGTTTTATTAAATGATATCATGCATCTCTGACCATGAAATTTTGACTGTAAAAGAAGTTCTTATAAAAAATTGGATTTTATAGTTTGAAACAGCGTTTCTTATTCACTCTGCTTAAGTAACGAATTTCATTTCTACTGCACTCAAAAGATTGTGTAAATCTTCGGCAATCAATGTACTTAGACAAAGCCCCTGTGCACACAGAAATTGAATAGATCTATCTTTTATTATTTTCCATTATTCATAACCCAGAGACACTAGGATGGGACCCAAAACTGGCTTATTTGTTTTTGTTAGTATACACGCAATACATTGCAATTCAAAAGACTATTGGATTTTAAATATCTTATAGATGATCCTTTGCCATGATCTTCCTCTGCCTTGTGATCTACACTTCAAACAATCGCTTGATGCTCCTTTTTTGCTTGATAAATACCCGAAAATCTTGCCACACGTTTAAAAGATGTTCAAAGGCTTATCAAATGGAGTCTCCATACAGTGACTAAGAGAATGATGACCACATACGATGCCAATCGATAGACAAGGAGTTTCGAGTGAAGATAGCAAGTGTTCTTTTCGAATATCAAACGTCGTCGAAGAATATTGTTTGAAGTTCAGGCACCCTGAGATGAACCCTTCCGTGTCGTCAAGAAACTGAAGGCGTGGTGGGACGTATGCCAAATAAAATTCTTTCTTCTAAAACTGAAGTAGAATGCTAGGAGAGGCCTGTTTCTTAGAATTTTAATAAGAGTCTTTGGAATTGCACTAATTAAGACATGTGACATTAAAAAATAGACTATTCTGTAATGTATGCAAGTATATTTGTTCCTGTGTATTTGTATAATCTCTAATTTGCCTCCCTACTGAAGGCTCGTAGTTTAATGACGTCACAAACTATTGGCTATCTCGATGGGTTACGAAAGACAGCCCCTTCCGCCTAAGGCCATCCAGATGTCATGAACAAGATAGGAAATTGAGAGAGGAAGCGTTAATGAATCAAGACGTTGTTTTAGTAGGTTGAATGTCTGCTTAATTTAATCTTGATATTTTTTTTCGTTTTTCATTATGCCTTTAAAGTGTTGTGTGCCGTTATGCCAAGGATATTATAATGATGGCTCTAAAGTGTCAGTGTATGCATTTTATGAACAACAAGATGTATACCGCGAGAAAATTTTACCATTTCGAAGTATTCTAGGGTAAGTTAAGCCTAATTTGAAATTTAAATTTATTAAGGTATTTGCTTCTTTATTTATTTAAAGGAATGGATACGTTAATATTAAGGAATTTCATTTCAATATACCATTGTGTATAATATTGTGTAAAGTAATCACGTATCATTTAGTATAATTATGTATCGCTGTATGCTAAATATTCACTTAATTTTTTTAATCTCCAATTTTTACTTTTTGATTAATTTTATAACTTGGAACTTTTAACTTCATACATATACAGCAGAATATGAAAATATTTAATTTAATATTTAATATGTTTTGTACTATAAGTTTTTGTAAAGAGACTGTGAAGGGAATAAATATGCTTATGGTTTTTTTAATTGTAATAGAAATCGCATAGTTTTGCATAAAATAAGAAATAAATTAAATTCCCAATACATGAAAATTGAAACATTATTAAACCTTATGTCACTAAGAAGCCTTTTCTCCCCCCCCCCCGAGTGGGAAATAAAGATACATAGGCTTGATATTACCTGTTTTGTTAAAAAAAATTTATTGCATTACAAGAAATCTTACTTTTATTACTTTATAAATTAATTTAATTAGGTCTATTTTTACATTTGCTGGATTTAGGTCTGGGAATTACATTTCCATGAGAAGGATTTTCAGCATGTTTCTGAGAAATACGATTAAAAAAACAGGGAAGAAAATAGAAATTCCATTAAAACAAGTGCGATTGAAAAGGAAATGCTGTTCCCTCAGTTTTCAGTGCTTGTCCCAAATATTTGTCTTCAACAAAATTATTTCGTAAAGAGCCGCTGAAGAGAGAAGGGAAAATGAGCATTTATTTTTACTTAATGTTAATTTTTATGGAAAATCTACAATTTGAATGTAATAAAAATAAGCACATTTTGAGAATGTTATTAAAATACTTGTTAAAATGACAGCAGAAGGAGAAAAAAATTGTTAATTTCATTACGGGAGGAGGGAAGGATGGAGTGTTAACGCAACAGACGTCCGGTATCCTATTATGTCATAGAACTTTTCCTGACTTAATTAGGCTCTGCCATGTACACTCTGGTAACGAGGATTGGAAACCTCAGCTAACACCTTGCTATTTACTAAAAATAAGAAAGAACTGTAATGCAGTTTGTGTATATATATGTGTATATAGAGTTAGTTTCCTTAATGGAAACTTTTGTGCTTATAAATCTTCCCTGCTAAAATTTAAAAGCTTCTAACATCCTTAAAAATATCTCCATACATTCTTCCAATATACTTTTTATGCAATTAAGTGACTTGAATATTATTAGTATGGAGGGAGATTCTAACTTTTCATTAATGCTACTTATTAAAAGCCGACCATTACTTTAAAGCAGTATTTTAACTGTAAATATACAATATAAGAGCATAAAAAATTAATAATATATAATGTATTTTGCGCATATGAATATGTTTCCAATATTGGATTCGCGAATGAATTCAAAATATATATCTTCATCTCTCTCTCTCTCCATATATATATAAATAATATAAAAGAAAAATAATATGTATATACATCATTAGAAGAAACTATCCTTTTAGTAAAGCTGTTAAGGCAGATAGTGGATAACCAACAGCGATTGTCAGCCGCCAGTTTGTGACGTCACGATCTGGTGGTTGGACTTCTGTTTAAGAAAGTGTTAGTAGTGCCTTCCTCTCCTCTTTGAGTAGAGTATGAAGAGAACGATGCGAGAATCTTGAATTAATTGAAGGTATTTAAATGTTTAGCCTAATGTGCTAACGAGTTTGCTACTCAGTTAATTTCAGTCTTTGCTCTGGAAATGATAATACAATTTCTGATATGCGTCTTTCATTAAAGTGAAATGAAACGCTATCCTCTCATTTCTCCTTTTACCCACTTTTTATCCACTTTCCCTCAGAATAATAATCATTACCGCCTAATTCTGTTATACAAGTTCACGTTTTTTCTCTTCATTTGGTATGGCTATTTATGAAAATCTTCACGATCTTGTAACATATGCATTACCCTTAATTACAGATACAAACTTTATTTAGTAATAAAAAAGAATTATTCATAAAACAGTTGCGGAAAGTTACTATTAAATACGCGTAGCATTCTTCACAGAACGTTTATTAAAAGACTGAATTTTACTATGTAAGACTTCAATAATCATAAAATTTCATTCATTATAAACTGTAACTTTCAGATCCATTCTTTATTATTTCCATGCATCAATCAATTATCCACAATCCACATAATCACGTAAAATATGTCTCTAATTAATTTCTAAATTATTATGCGAATACGTAACGAATATCTCTCCAAAAGATTTTTTTCTTTTGCTAATAGTTTGCTAATTATGATGGCAGTGTAGAAAAGGTGCAGATCAGAAGTTCATAACAACTACAGAATTTTTTTTCAATTAATAATGCATATATCAGAGATTTCATATTGTTTTCCATTGTTAAAAACGGATAGTTTTAATTGATACACTAAAAAGTTCATTTCACTAAGCGAAATCAAATTTAGTGAATAAAGTAAACCCTAACTAAAAGTGATTTAGTAAAAGTTTTTCACAAATGTTGATTGATAGGACGCAACAATATTGCATCTGGCTGTAGTTTCTGAAACATTATTTTGAAACATCGTTTTAAAATCTTGTTTCAGAACTGCTTTTGAACTTTGAAATTAGTCTTTGAAAGCTCATATTTTATTTTTAACCTTTGAACGGTAGATGGCAGCACCAACCATACTTTAGATCACTTACAAGAATTTAAGAAGAAATTTATTTTGCGTTTTCATGGTTACTTTACATAAAAATTTAAAGCTATTGTAAAGGTTTGCATTCCAATGTATAACATTTAAACAGCTATCACGTACTGATGCGTGCTACGGCATTTAATATCCAATCATGCCTTAATGCTTTACAAAATGCAGTACTTAATTTAATGACGCTAATTTGGAGAAAGAACAATAATTAGCAACGAAATTTAGCATTGATGTAAGTATTTATACAGCAGACACTACATAATGTGATAACAGTTAATATTATCATTCAGGTATTGGATTCCTAAAGTCCCGCCCGTTTGTATACGAAAACATGGAACATACATGATTTATTGCGATCGGCAGTTCAGTTAATATAATCCAAATATTACATAATAAAATTTTGGTACTATTCGGTTTCGAGGGCAGTAAAAAAATTGCAGCGAAAATGTACGCGCGAAAGCACCAAATCTAACCTACGCGCTGATTTCAGATTGCGCAAGTTTATTTAGTTCTATATTTCTTAAGACGCCATTAAAATACTAGATTAATTTTTAAATTATTTTTTGATTTTAAATCCTTTTTTGATATCCTACGGATTTCACAATTTGGGAATTGCCCATGACAAAAAGTCGGCAAATGAAGTTTGGGTAAAGTGCAGAATCACCCACTGCTTGACGCGTTTTTAAGAAATGCAAATACTCGGTATCCATGTGCACATCGACCTATTTTTACTTTAAAAAAAAAATCCTAGAATTGCACAAAAATGGCACTGCGCACCCCCTTGACTTTATCTATGTACACATCGACCTATTTTCACTTAAAAAGTAAAATGAAAATTGACAAAAATCTAATTGTTTTTACCCTTGTAAAAAGCGGCAAACAAATCAGTGAGCAATTCTGGACTTTACCGAGAATATTTTCAAAGGAAAGGCATCATACATTATAGAAAATTACTTTTGAACAACCAACGAGATGAAGTTATGTTTTAGCGATAAGTCGGTAGCGAAATAGCGATGCAGGCATCCATTCAGTTAAGTTTAGCAATTTTTATATAAATTATAATAATGATCTGAAATAGTTATTTACTCTTATGCTTCCATTCAGTCATGTTTAGCCTTTTTCATATAAATTATAATAATAAAAAAGTATTATATGAAATTAACCTTTCATCTAAATTAAAAATATCAATCTTAAATAGTTATTTACTATTATACTTCCTTTCTTGCCGCAATTATTTTTGGCAGCATTGGCATCAACAATAGTTTGGCGATTTTTTACGGCCCTCGAAACCGAATAGTACCAAAATTTTTAAGCTAAAATAAAGAAGCCAAATAAAAGATAAGTCCACCAAATAGTTTCAAAATTGATTATAAAAATTGCCAAGTGACAGAGAAATATCCTTAAGTAAGGAACTCAGTCGCCAAACAGTTTGGTTTCGATTTGAGTCAGTATTTAAAATTAGGACCCCCCCCTAAAAAAAAAAAAACTTAGTTTAGATTTTAGGTAGAACCCTATGCTTAGACTTTCCTTCTGTCGATTCTGAGTGATCGGAAATTGGTTCCTCTTCTTCAGGATCAAAAGAGTGTCCCGAAAAAACGTTTCTATAAACAATTATGCCAAGCTGGTTGTCTTTTTGCCTAATTTTAAATTTTACATTGGCAAGTTTTCTTCCAGTGATGGATGCCCTCCGAGTATCAAGATTAGAGATATAATATCAGTTAAATAATTTCCAGAATTGTTTTGAATAGTTCATGAACTTTTGCATTTTCCTAAATAAAACTTCATGAAAGTACCTATTTATATGCTTCTACTTATATTTAAATTAAATTACTTAAATTCCATTGCTATTTTTATAGCGTTTAATATTTTCTTTCGACTAATGCTATTAAAATAGATGTGAATAAATGTGATCATATTAAGCAGCGTCTATAGTAGAACAATTAATGAAGTGACGAAAGGAAACAATTTTCTTACCTTGTCTTTTCGGTAGTACGGTTGCTTACCATAGTCTTCCTTTTGTATTTCAAAACAGAACCCACACGAAATAACAAATGCAAAACATTTATTAACGCATTAACACATATTTAACTGAGATCATGAATAGTTAGGTGTTTTACATATTATTTTCAATACCGTTTAAGAAGTCATTATACGAGAGTCTTTCTACTTCGTCCTTTCACATCAGTGTGAAGAAGTGAAGTGTTGGGAATCCCAAAGTTCCTTTATTGGACTATCGCCCTGATGGGTGGTTGATACTGTCCATCACTATATACCAGCACCCCTAGTTGATCGTCAAATATCACAATCTGCAATGATTCTCAAAGTTTCTTGAACACAAGTTTTTCAAGCGGTTTGATGAGCACGTCTGCGATCATGTCGAGACTTCTACAGTAGTTTAGACTTAGGATACCATTTCGTTGAAGTTTACGCAAACAATGGTACTTTATATCTGCCCGTTTAACTGTGAAAGTTAGATGCAAGACTTATTATCATCAGAGAGTAACTGGTAGATTTTGTTCTAGTCCTAAATCTTCAAGTAAATTTAACAGTCATCGGGCTTCTTAAGGTTTAGCTGTTGCAATATACTGTATTTCAGTTGAAGGTAATGCAATGCAGTTTTGATTTATGCTGCTATATGAAATGCAGTTGTTTCCTAGTTTGAAGCATGTATCCACTAATATGTTTTCTAGTATATTTCGTTTTTTCCATTCTGCCTCTGAATATGCGGTCAGTATATATTCTTGAATTTCATTAAACTCCAAGTCTGTAGATGTATTTACGTATCAAATGACATTCTTTACAGCATTCCACTCAGTTTTTTGTTTCTTCTACTCAATAAATTCATGGAACATACAAATATTGGGTTGACTGATTGTTGCAACGCATATTAATGCCCCTACTGCTTGCCTATATTCTGTACTATCTTCTAGAAAAATGTCTTCCTTTTCCAGTTTGCAGTAGTTTGCTCTTCGATTGGAGTATGTACTGCTCTTCATCTTGAAGTAATCAAATCTTAGATTTGTTTGAATATTTGATTTGATCGAATTTTATTTGTTTCTTTTTTCAGATTTTAAGATATTTATGCTGAGTTAATAGTTGATTTCGTCTAGATCTTTCATTTTCAACATCTCTTTTAGTTGTTAGTTTTTTAAATCATAGATTTGGAATTATTTTTTCGATTTTCAGATTCCAAGCTGTAGTTGCTTCTTTTAGTCCATATATCGATTTCTTCAGCTTTCAAAATTTAAAAGGAAACAGTTTTGGAATTATTATGTCTAACATCTCGGTACAGTGTGCCAGCACATGTGTAACGTGTACACGAGCCAGTTCCATTAGAAAGTCCTCCACGAAGGCATCCCTCCCATTAAGCAGATAACCCTCGAGGCGCTGCCATAATCTCATAAAATCAAACCAAACCTTTAGTGGAGCACAACTAGAATCGAACATTTATATTCCTGGTGGTGCCTGATATTGTTCATCACTATATACTACGAATATCACTATATACTACCGTGATCGAAATTAGTTTTGTTATGTTGGAGCAGAATTGATTTAGTCCTCGCAGAAAAAAAATCCTACGGCTGTTAGACAAGTAAAATTTAAGTTTTGTCTTCTTGTTCGCAATCGGAAGAGATTATGTCTTGCAAAACAATATGTGATTAATGCTTGCAATAAACTTTTGAAAGAAAGTGTATGCACTGATATATATCTTTCTCACTATTTCCCTTTAAGGAAGACTGAAATTATAATCTTCTAAAAATCACTTTAAAAAACACACACACACCAAAAATAATGAGTGTAAAATCATGTCTGCAGTAAAGAAGAATTTTTACGTGAGTAATACAAATCCTCTCATATGTTGGCTTGGATGCAGATGCTGACATCGCTGTGGAATGAGCAGAAAATGGCATTACATGAGTAAATGAAGATTTTGCAAGAAATCCTGCTGCTAAAATTTTTACTGAGAATTCTGAAATCTTTGATGAGTGATGATATATTTCAGACGACAGCGAAATAAGAAATTAAAGTTTTCTTTCGCAGTATTAAAATAATGAAGTGAAAATATAAATTTGCTTCTTGTTGATCTATAAATTCTTTGTTAAAAACGCTAGTATTTTTATGTAACGACTATGAATACAGTTTCCCAATATCGATCGGGAAAAGACATAAAATTCATACTTTTTAGAACTCTGAATGGGATTCGCAAGCTATCGCCCTAAGGTAATTTCGATAAGAGAAGTAATCAGGCAGACTACCAGCAGCCAGTAAAACAACTGAACCGTTGTAGTTTGGACCGGATTCGAAAGTCCTTACATACTTTGTCTAATCTAAAGAATCTAAACACAGGCAAATTTTCATCTAAAAAAAAATTTAATCTGTTTACTGAAACAGCTCAATAACAAACTTGTAATGATAATATCATTATATGCACTGAAGAAAAAATGGTTTAACCTTTTTTTCCCTCCAGTAATAATCTGCTTAACAGTAGAATTGTATTGGCAAGTATCGCGGTCAGAAAATATTAGACTCTTCATCCTTTTTCTCCGTATCTTCCGTTAAATTTCTTCTGCCTCTGTTGCAATTCATAATAATTATGACTGTTCTCATTGGCGATATTTTAACCGTTTTAAAAAACTGGAAAAACAATGGCATTCATTTCTCTCATACCTTGAAATAATATATCATATTATAAAATCACTGTAATTTAACCAGAGCCCGGTTGAGCTACTTTTTAGTTTTCGAGTGAAATTGTAATTGCAGCCGGTCTCCCAAATAAAACCGCGATCTCTACATTATTTTATTATTAAACTATTTACCATTTGTTTAACAGTTTAGTAACATTTTTAGTCACCTAATTTCTAGTTATTTTTTAATAATTAATTACTTTATATTGTATTAGTTATTTCGTTTATTTATTTATTTTCTTCCCCTTTTCTACAGGTCTTCCACAGAACTCCGACACGTCTAATTTTAGAAATTGAGCATTTTAGAGCATAGTCTATAAAAAGTCAGTTAAACTTGCTTATGCCGTCAGGTTATTAGCCGCACTCCCGGCCGCTCATGCGGCTAATTCTGAGAAATGACATTTCGCTTCTATATTCCTACATCTCTGCTGTTTCTGTTCTCAAGCGAATCGTATACTGCAGTATTTTGCATATTTCACCAAAGAAACTAGTGAGCACAAAAATAAAACTACAAGTTGTTGAGACCAAATTTTTAAATTTAACTCTTGTAGTGTTTTGGATGAGTAGAAGTTTAAACCAATGCACTTCAGACCTTACTAAACCAACAAGCGACTTATTGCTCCATTCTGAATTAAGATGATAAAGTCTTATGAAAGCTAAATGTAACCTTTTTATTAAAAGTAACCTTTCTTTTAACTTAACAGAAGGCCTCACTTAAAATTCAAATTGGAGTCAAGTATTCGAAAAATACACAAGATGGTCTATTTAAACTCTTTCAAACATTTCATCGGTGCTTTTTTAACGTCGGCTAGCAAAATAGCTAAAGCCAGAATAATCTGTGACACATATGATATCAGCACGTAGCTTCAAGCGAGATTACAGAAGCTCTAACACTAAAAATTTCCAAACCCTAAATCTAAACAGTTAATTTGGACTTAAACAGTTAATTTGCATTCTGGCGAGGATTAAAGAAAGAAGAAGTTACAATACAGGTTTAAATCAAAATAATAAGTTAATTAACACAAAATATTTTACGACCTTTCTACGTGTCTCTAACGATTAAGTATGCCTCACTTATTTTGAATGATTTAACCCTAAAATGCGTGTAGTTGTCATTTGGCAACATACTCACATTTAGTCATATAAATCAAATCAAAATACAAATTTTAGCTTACCGCATAGTGTAACCAATTGGATACATATTGCTTATGTATATAGTTCTGAAAGTTCAGTGTGGTGGCACCACTAACGGTGTAACGGTCATTTTTCTGAGTTGATGTGTACAGTGTAGACTTCATTTGTGTTTACGAAATTTTTATTTTGCGTTTGTTGTTATTTTGATATATTCAAAGTTTTAAAATTGTTTCTACAAATTTACAAGGTATGTATTATTACAAGGTATGTATTATTAGGTATCTGTCATTCCAAAATTGTTATTACACATTTGCCTATCATATTTTTTTTTGTAAAAGTTAATAATATTTTTTCAAAAAATGGAATAAAAACTTTGTTCTGTTTTTTTAGTATTTTTTCTATTTTATTTGACATCAATTTTAATGTATTTTAGACTTTACAAATAAAAATAAAAATTTATGCACTTAAGCGTTAAAGGAGTAAAATGTATCTGGCTGTAATCATATAGCAAATTCCACATTAATGCATACATTATTATACTCGACTGTTTAAACAAGTTTCTTAAATTTTGCCATCAACTGTTTAAACAAGTGTCTTAAATTTAAAAAAGTGCCTTAAACTCGACTGTTTAAACAAGTGTCTTAAATTTTGCCATCATTGCAGACCAGAAGCAACATAATATTCTTATATATACAGGATTACTCAAAGTGATTGACCTAATTACAGAAGATCGCACTTCTGCATCGATTAAGCGAAAATTCTCAAGCTTTAAAATGCTCAAATGTCATGCTTGAAATGCTCCTTCAGTATTTGCCTATCTCAAGCAATTTGATGGTTGCCTTTCCACAGTATCATGAAGTGAAAGATCTTATGAGAAGCCAATTTTTCCTTTAAAGACATGTTTTCATTTGCCTTTACCTTACATTAATTTAATTGTATTCTAAAGTCTGCAAGATTTCTTCAACTCTGAAAAAACAGCATAAAAGGATATATAAGACTAAGAATGACAAGAATTTTGTTATAATTTTGAAGCTATTCTAAACGCACATAATTACACATACGAAGTGTAATTTAAAAAAAAAAAAGAAACTGGGAAAGCTGTTGTTGAACGTTACCCGACGAATTAGCACCAAAGCATAAAAACCAAAATTTCGATGGCAATCAGACACAGGTAACTATTATTCAAGAACAAAAACATTCTGCAAAGAACAGAATCAAATCGACCAAATTAAGCCACGTATATCGCTCAACTGACAAATTTTCCGGCTTTACAACATTTATAATGCCACACAGAGAAAACATCTGCCGTCGATTCCACTCCCAAACGGAGAAAATGTTGCATAACAGCAAAATTGCCTTGATCCAAAGGTTGTAAATAACTTGTTCAATTTGGGGAAGAGAACCTTTACATTCCTTAAATTCAGATAATGTATGTTACGGTCTTTACACCTGGTGCAATGTCATAAGAACATACCTATTCTGAACCATCAGTCGGCTATAAAAACGAAGAAGTCACTTACGAAATGATGAGCTGTCGATTCAAGCTTTCTTATTGTGAGAGTAGACGCAAAGCAAAATTCTGTTTACGTTCTTAAAATTCTCGGATTTATCGATCACTCAAAGACGGTGTTTATCACTCCCGTCTGCATTACGTACAAGGACAACAATTAAACGCTGTGTATTGCGTGCGCCACTATGACATTTGTCACCTTTTATTCTGAAGATACGACGTAAGAAAAAGATTGTAAAAAAAAAAAAAAAAAAAAAAAAAAAAAAAAAAAAAAAATCCAAATTTTGTTTATATGAAAAACTGTAAATTAACGCGAAATGTTTTTTTAAAGTCTATGTAATGAAAAACAGTGATCGTAATAAATTTTTAAAAATGTTCGTATGAAGCGAATTATAATTTTGCTACTTATCTGCGAATTCATAAAATGCGGCAAAAAAGTAATCTATCACGTCACTTGGTTAGGATACAGTCTGTTGTCATTCAAAAAATCTTTTGCTTCTGAGCGGTAATACTTCGGAACTTGAATCTTCAGAAAACGAAATAACTAATTTATCAACTTCTACATAAGTGTAAAATGGAGTCGTCAAAATAGAAGATTTTAGAATAAATAATGTGCCATAGACAATAAGATTAAAAATATTTCATCGCTTTTCATGCAAAGTTTGTGAAACTGGTTGAGTTCATTTCTTGTTCACGTTCTGCATACTCAAGACGCTTTCATTTTGTTGCATATGTAACATTTTCTTATTCCATTTTATATTTGACTTTTACAATTTGGTTTGAAAACTTTTTCCATGGAAATTTACTTATCCTATACGTCTGGGATTTTTCTGATAATTTACAGTACAAACTAGTGTGAACCTAGTTATACAGGAATTATCTTGAATATCTGCTTAACCGAATGATGCCGCCTACGTACAGAATGTTCTCCACGAATGTATTTTTTAATTAGTCCTTTACATGCTTTGCCGTATTCAACAATCAAATTCATTGCGCTCGTGTCTTTTCTCTATTTTTGTGGTATACCTGTTTGAATACCTGCATTTGAATCTTTTTTTAGCTAATTTTAAAGTACATGTATATATTTTAATCAATGCGTAAGAAAATTAGGAACGCTGACTCCGACTGGTTCTAAGAAATCATTCTGCATCTCTCCTTCTTAAGAATAAGGCAGTTAAAAGATAAAAATATGTTTCATATTTTATATAATGTATTTTATTTGCTTATGATGTGTGATGGTCATGATGAATAAAAATGTCATAGTATAGGCTCGTTTAATTAAAGTATTTGATTAAAATAATGCTTCCTTGAAAATGTGGCCTTTTTTATGTTAAGCTACAAAAATGTGTTTAAATTTCACCTACGTTACTATTACGATATTGAATCCCTATACGGAGTTCATGTCAATATTACCTGGTACGTGTGATATCTAAGCATAATTTTATTTTGCTAAGGATAATAACCATAATAAATAAAATGCCATGTTTTCTCAAAGAGCTGCAAGAGTTAAAAGTTAAATAATGACAATTTGAAATATGAATCTTACGTTAGAATGAACGTAATGAAAAGTATTTTAAGTTAACTATTGTGTTGAATCATTATACTAAATTCATGTCAGCATCATGATACGTAAGCATGATTTTATTTGTAAGCGCAATAAACTGAATGTCAAATATTCTCAAAAAGCTTAAAAGTTCAGTGTTGAATGAGATAATATGAATTTGAAATGCGCATCTTTTAGCTCAAGTTAGAAAAAATATCAAAAAGCTTTCAGCCTCATAAAAAAATAGTTATGATACAGATTGGAAAATATATTCGAAGTTCAAAAATATTTATATTCCAAGTTAGGGAAAGATGACAAACTTTCATTTCTTCAGAGCTTCGAAGTCTCTTCTCTGGTTTTCTGGAAGAGTTTGAAGAATATCCGCAGCGTCTGCTCTCAGAGTAGCGGCGAGATGACAGGCCTTAGCTTGGGAATCCTATCCATTCGCATCCGCCACTATAGAAAATTGTGTCTTATATACTTGCCAGGGGGGCCTTCCCATCATACATGGATAGCTTCAGTGAGGGACGAGCAAGCATTGGTCAAAATTTAAAACCATCCGAATTGCTCCCTGCCGTCGCTACGAATTTCTTTAAATTATCGGCTTCTTTGGCAACTGCAGTAACCCTGTCCTCAATTTGTTGTTCGATTTGGTGTTGGACGGCAGAAACTGTTCCTTCTATTTGTTCTTTGATAGAAGAAACTCTTTCTTCAATTTCTCCAAACCCTACTTTCGACAGAGTCTATTCTACTTTCCACAGCTTCGAATTTGCTTTCTATTACGCAAGTAAATTCTCTTTTCATTTCTTCTTGACCTACTTTAGTCTTTTCTTGAACACCATTTATATCTTCTTTAATAGATTTCTGAACAGATTTCCTCTCTTTTTTTAATGGATTCTCTTATCTTTTCCTGACCAGCTTCCATCTTTTCTTGAAAGAATTTCATAATTTCTTTAACGGATTCCTGTCTCACTTTAATCTCTTCTTTAAAAGATGCTTGGCCAGCTCCCACCTTTTCTTGGAATGCAGCAAAAGCAGTAACGAGCTGTCTCAATTGTTCTTCCATCGCTCTAGTGAATGGCATTAAATCCTACCGCTGCCACCAAAAAGTGTTGCGTGCGTACGGGTTCGTAATAGATTGAATGCACAAATCTGATGAAAAATTAGTAAATTTATTCTTCTCACAAGAAATAAAACATGATGAAATATTTCCTCACAGATATTTGTACAATATCACAGTAGTTATATTTTAAACTACTAAAACGTTAAACAGAACACAATTCAAAACGCAGAGAAAGCCAATCCGATCTCACCGCGAATTCGCTACAATCAATAACAAGAACTTAAGTAAACAACTGAACTGAGATTTTTTTTTCCGCCGGCTTTTATAAGCTTTTTAATCAATCACGAGAAGCTTCTGGTAATTTTTATTTTCTCAAGGTTATTCACCAGTGGGTTATAAATTTAATCCAAAGGAGTGAAAGATGTCGATAATTTTTAATAATGGCTTCTGAAATGGAATACCGAAATGCAGATTGATATTTTTCTTATTGAGAACTTGACAGGGCTTAAGGTAAATTTTCACTTCTAAGCATATTGAAGTTGTATACTTACTATTAAATTTCACAGCCTCAAATTCAGCTATTTGGGTAAGAGATTATTAGAACGATGAAAGAATATTATCACCGTAAAACGCTTGATAGAGAATAAGGAAGATACGGTACGAGAGCAGAAGAATTTGGAAGACTAGTCTTCTTGATGTGCAGTATTTGCTGAACCACGTTCCAGAAAAGACATTGAACAACTGTTTTAAATTTTCCAATCTTTTAATAAATAATTGAATGGAGGAAGTTTCAGAACTAAAAATGATCAGCTAATAAATATTATGAGGAATTTTATACTTAGTCTGATATTGATGGAAATCTTCAAGTTATAGCATCAATGCCAGAAGACAGCTACCAATAGCTTTCTGAAATAAATCTAAGAACATCAAGTGATAAACATTCTGAAGTAGATAATGATGAAGTCAGTGAACTTCTTATAAATGCAGAGATCAAAGATGCTGTAAAAATTTTAAGATCAGAACTACAGCATTGGTCAAATAATTTCCAGAAACATTATACGGTATATCTCCCACCTTCTTAGCGTGCCTTCGTGGTGTGGTGGTCTGTAGGCTGGGCACGTATTCCAGAGGTCCGTGGTTCGATTCCTTGCGAAGGTGTTGCTCATTTTTCAATCTCTCTTGCTTCCCGAAACTCCTAATGTCTCTACAGTGACGCCCGAACTAGAAGGGTGTTGGACGATTCTCCATACCCGTTTGATTGGCATTTGGATCCTCTAAAACCACAGTCTCCCTTTAAAAGGGGTTGTATATAAGGTATTTTTCTCTCTTTCTTAGCATGCCTTCGTGGTATTTTGGTCTGCACGCTGGGCGCGTATTCCAGAGGTCCGTGGTTCAATTCCCGAAGAAGGCTTTGCTCATTTTTCACCACGCCTACTTTAAAAAATAACCTAATGTCTCTACAACATTATGAACAGGAATATATTGTTGCGTGCGTACGGGTTCATAATAGATTGAATGCACAATTCGGATGAAAAATTAGTAAATTTATTCTTCTCACAAGAAATAAAACATGATGAAATATTTCCTCACAGATATTTGTACAATATCACAGTAGTTATATTTTAAACTACTAAAACGTTAAACAGAACGCAATTCAAAACGCAGAAAAAGCCAATCCGATCTCACCGCGAATTCGCTACAATCAATAACAAGAACTAAGTAAACAACTGAACTGAGATCTTTTTTTCGCCGGCTTTTATAAGCTTTTTAATCAGTCACGAGAAGCTTCTGGTAATTTTTATTTTCTCAAGGTTTCGGGAAAGCAAAAGCAATTACTAGATATCTAGATATTAATTGCGCGTGCTCCTATATTTTTACTTTTTCGGCGTAGCTTCTCTTAAAACTTGTCACGAGGAAATAAAACAATTTCAATTACATTTCTACTAAAAATAGCAAACTAAGTACAAAAACCGTAAAAGTATTGTTACAAATAATGAAAATAATTAAAAAAGTAAACAGACAAAAATGTTTAAAAAAATCTGAAAGCAATCAGATTTTATATTACGTCAAAGAGGCTTTTCTAACGTTTTGTGTATTACCGTTATTTATTTATTAAATATTAGATTCTTCGCACTTAAAAGATAAAATTTGCACAAATGGAATGTTGCAGTAGGGGCTCCTTTATTACTGCACATGAAGCCCCAATGAAAAACGAATTTGTTGACGAGTTAAATAATATAAAAGTAAAAAAACTTCCAAATTTTTGTCAGTTTTCCAGGATAAGTCCTCCCAACCTTTTTTTAAATACGCTAATACGTAGCTGACATACTGTATTGTAAGTTACTATAACACAAAGCATTTGGTTTGGGGATTTACTAGGACAGAAGCGAACAGAGAATTGGGGAGAAAGGACGCTGCTGATACCATTCCATAGGCACATCTTCGGCATGTGGAAGTTCCCACTGCTCGCAGTTATCTAGCCCGAACTCTCTTTTGGTTTACTATATTAAATGAAGTCGTTTTTACATTATTATTTTTTTACTCTTATCATTTTTCGATGCATATTTTTTACGAAACATTGTAAACAGTTAAGATGGCATTTAATAAAATCAGTGTGTCGGAACTAAAGCAATTACATTTTTCAATATTTTCCTTTGGAAAGAAAAATGGAAATTAAATTACTCAGGCCAACACCTTAAACCCTTGCGGCACTGTGTGCCACCTAAATTTTTTTCTTCTGCACGCACAAAAAAACTGAACGAAAAAGGATTTACAGGTTACTCTGAACCTTCTATCTTTAACATAACATAAAAAAGCATGAATACTCACAGTCACATTTAAACTCCATCTTAGAATTTAATTCGCTATGAATGGTGGATATTCACCAACAATTCGACACTGCATTTAATTCAAATGTCAGATGAGACGATCAGAAGATTACAAAAATCGTTATGCTCTAAAAATATTGAGTGTTTTCTGTTTTGAGCCGCATTTGAGCTTCCACTTCGAGGGAATGATGAAAGGGAGAATTCATTAAATTCGAGATTTTTCAGAGAATCATTGATCCGAGAGTCTTGCCAGCTTCTTAACAGAATTTGATTCGTCTCTTAACCCTTTGAGGTGCAAAACGGCCGAGACAGCCTTTTATTCAAACGACCACAAACGCCTGAAACGGTCGAGTTGCGATGCTGTTTTCTTCCCTCTCCCCTCTGAGGTATGCAATAGCAGGTGCATTTCCCTAAATGCATTGCATCCGTTTATTGCAGACAACTTTCCTGAAAGGTTTAATGGAAGCTTTTTAGTTAGAAAATCTTCACACCTCTCTGTGCGTTAATGGACGGAAGGGGAAAAAACGGACAGAATGAGTAATGGAAGGGGACGGGCGTTTCGGTATTTTAAGCAAACATGTTAGCGAAGGCTTCTGTTTTCTAATAGTTATAGATAATTTCACTAGTGCCAGTGTTTTCAAAGCAAAGTCAAAATGATTAATTTAATTGCGGGGTCACTGTTTGTAAGAACCACATAAAAAATGAGATCTCAAAAGGAAGTTTTGTTTCAGCAATAGCAGATGAAACTACTAATGTTTCATTCACTCCTCAATTCGTTATCGTTTCTGGTAATATAACGTTGAGAGATTCTGAAAATTCAAGAATCCGGGCATGATGTAAAATCTACAGCTGAATGTTTCCAAGCAAGTTTGGAAAAAGTAATAGACAAACCCAAGAAATTAATATTGCGAAGCTACGATGGTGCAAGCATAATGAGGGGTTATCACCCTGGTTTAAAATTTTTATTCAACGTACCTACAAGAATTCTGCTTTGCTAGGCCCATCATCTCTATTTGATTGCTGGGAAAGCAACTAATCAGAATCAGCAAAGTTCTAGTATTTTTTTCCCAGCTTGAGTGATATTACTAAATTTTTCGATAACTCTCACAGAGAATTACTAGTATAGATGAAACTGTCAGAAAAAGAATACATCATGGTCCAGCTACTACATGGAATTTTAATTGAAGCAAACCATCAATATAGTGTATGAATATAGGGAACAGCTCATTGAATGCATGGGAAAAAATAGAGTCAACATCTAACCAAGCTGTAGTAAATAAATCAAGCAGGGGTTATTTGTCCTGTGTTTTAGAAGACTTGGAATTCGTGTTTTGGCTTCAGTGTTTTACTCCATCATAAAACATGTCGATGTGTCAACCAGCTTCAGAAAACACTGATACTGTACTCATGAGAAAGCAAGCAAATGTTCTCCGACAGTCATTAAAGAAAGAAAACAATGGATACAGAGACAAAGGAGATATCGGAATCCACTTCAAGGAAAATTTTCATATAAATAAGAATTGTACTCTGCTATTTCTCTCCTCAAAGCTCCGAAACTTAAAGAGTACGAGAAAAAGTTTCCAACTCAGATTTTCGGCCAACAACTGATGTTCATTCCATGTTACAGAAGGTCAGATTTCTGGAATACGATTGACGCCATTAGTCTTCTACAATTTAGTACAGAAAACAACTTACAGACCACTTTTCGGAGACCTACAAACTGTTGTTAATTGTCTTACTGTTCCAATGACCACTGCCGAAACAAATGCTTCTCAACTCTAAAACGAGTTAAAACCTTTTTATGAATCGGTATGGGCGAGACCTACTTAAATTCAATGAAAAGGTTTTTGATTTATTTGCCAAAAAAAAAAAAAAAAAAAAAAAAAAAAAACAAGCGGATTTAATTCACAAACATAAGCAATGTTATGGGTTTATTAAATTCCATCGTAAGAAATAAAACATTTCAGTTTTCACTCTTTTGAAGTTTCATCGCAGCATTCAGTGGGTTACCTATTATGAGAACTTGTTTTCCTTTAGTTGCATTGTTTACCTTTAAATTATGAAAACACTAATGTATTTTAATTTGTAAATTATGTCTTATTCGCATTTTAATTTTCGAAATTTCTTTTGCGAACCTCTATTTAAATAATCCACGAGCCGCCACTGGGTGTTTGTTCTTTTATTGGGTATTGAAATGACAGGTAATTTTGCTCACAGCTTACTCATTTGTGTTTATGGTTTTATCCTTGTTGAGCGTTATAAAATTCCTGACAACAACATTACCTTAGAAGTCTTGCAAATCACACCTCAACTTTAAATGATATAAATATTTTTCACAGAACATTTATTTAGATCTTTCTTATTCAGACAGAGCAACTAAAGTAAGCTTTGTTATCTCTCCGTTCTTGCATCTTGCCATTTGTTTTACAGTAGTAAAATCAGAGTCCTTACTTGTAAGTGTTTTTGCATCTTCTGTCTAAATCGATGGGTCAGCTTACTTTTACAGTCCTTTTCGTGCGTTGGACGGCGAAGTGGAATTTTATATCCAAGTTCTCGGGTAGCTTGGTTGTGTTTCTATACATCTCTGCATTAACGGCAGGAAAGTGAAAAATGCCTTGTATTATATTAATAAGGAATACGAAAGTAGTGCCATTTGTCGAAGGAAATAGTCGTAAAGCATATTTCAATTTCAAAAGAGAGAACTAGATTGGGACTAAGGTCTATTATTATATCTCTACTGGAACTAAAAAAGATAATTTTTTTATGTGAAATGCTTCAAGAAAATCCAGTTTACCAAATTAAGCTGTAAGAATTATCTTCCCAGACTTTTAAGTCAAAACGGTGATTAAGTTTTCAACTATGATTATCAGTCAAAAATGTGTTTATTTCTCTTTTTCTGACAAAATAATAGTGTTCATGGAAGCGAAGGCTGAATGTTGAGTTTGGCCGATATATCTCTAACCACCCAGACAAGATACGCTATAAATTGCCCTAGAATTAAAATCAAAAATGGAATCTTTAAAAATAGAACAATGAATTTTACTGATAGTAAGAAAATTACTCGAGAGTAGAAGTTCTAAAAATCTGTTAAATTTTGTAACTGATAAAAGCATGAAATGGAACGACTACAATTTATTAATGTTAACACCAGAATGTCTTCTTTGACGATAAAATGATTTTTTTTTCTTTTTAAATCTGTCTCAATGACCAAATGAGAAAATCCTCTCTCAACGACAACCATTTCAGATAATTGAGTTCAAAGCTACTGAAGAACAAACTTCGAGAGCCGGATACACATGACATTAAGGGTGTGTTTTCATTTACAAATACATACAAAAAATATTTAAAAACAGCATATCTTTAGACAATCTCGCAAGCTGGAAATAAAAATGTTTTATTCTCAACAGTGTTGCTACTGCTCGATTTGAAACCTTCCCTTTTTTATAATAAAAATTTTTTTAAAGTTTTACAAAATATGAAATAGGCAACAAAACAAATTTTAAATTCAAGATTTGAGCCTCTAGGTGCCCATATTCGGGTGGAGGCCTACGTTATTTAAAATTAGATGGCTCTAGGTAACTTTTTTTAAAATTGCAAGAAACATACACACATTCATGCAGATTTTTAATTATGTAGTTTCTTTAAATATGATACAGGGCAGTAATATTTGGTGGCAACAATCTGAAAAGTGATACAACGGTCTATGACGATTCGACGCAAAATGCTTTCCAGACTAATAGCCCTGTTGTGCTTAGCTGTGTGTCATGATTTAGCATAAGGAGGCAAATAAATAGAAAACGATTAGCCAATATTGCTGAAACAAATTAATTTTGGATTACTAGAATATCAAAGAAAGGGATTTGTGAGATTCAGTTTCAAAAGTGAATCGATCGAATTCATAACAACTAAAATTGGTGTTAAATCATCATCTTCGCAAGAGAATCCTGAGACACTGAAACTTTCCTTGCACTGACAGTAAAGGCTTACACTTTTTTTTTCATTTCTAATAATAAATTGTTTTTTGTGGGGGTAGTCACATCTGTTAACCCCATACCTCATGAAAGCTCACATATCACACTTACACCTCCTTCTAGAATAGATTTCATTCAAAGTTTCAGAGCTCTACAAATCTTGGTTTTTTTATTTTTTGTTGCTATAGATGCACTTTGCAATTGATTATACTGTGCCTGTGGATTTTCTCTAGTTACCAACGCCTTAGCTTTACGAACAGTATATACCTTTTTCCATGTAAAAGAAATAATGATTTCCCATGTAGAAATAATGATTAACGGTCATTTCCTTTGCGATTAATAATGTTGCTCATTTTGTCCTTAGAAATTTTAATACCATGCATTTCACAACATATTTGAATTGTGCAAGAGCAGTATTTCTTTTTGAAAAGCCCAAGAATACATCCTTTAATCCCCAGTTCGTTCAAGAGCGACATTTTGAAAGAATAAATTTAAAAGTAGAAGACTATGTTTCTCATTTCAAATAATATCAGAAATTTTTATTCTAAAACATTTGCCTCTTTTTAATTTTTTATCAAAACCATTCTAAAAATCTGTAAATAGCATCTGTGCTTTCATAATGCAAACCTCTCGTTAACAATACTTATATTTCAGCATTCAAAACTTAGCTGCATTTCCTTCGACAAGAATTTTCGCCATTATATGGGAAAAACAATACCCATAAAATAATATGCATTTGCAGTACCAGTTTTAAAAATACACCCAAAATTACCCAGCAGCTTATAGTCCATTATAGACCATTGTCGAAAGAAAGTTGTGACGACCAGGCATATGCAACCCTCGGACTTCCAGGTGCTTAATGAGAACTTCCTGTTTTGTTCAGAGACAAAATGGACAGCCGTGAAGAAAGGTGCAGCGGAAACCCCCTAGTGAAGTTTCTGGTCATAAGGGACTAATTATTCTCTTTCCAGGTTTTTAACAAAACGAGGAGAGAGCTTTGTGCAAAAAGCTTTTGATGCTGTAAACGAGTGAAAGCAGACGCATTTTAGCGTCCTCGCTGTATCAGCGGCCTTGTTTAATTTATGGCTGTAATGATTCAATTATTTTAATACTTAACCAAGGATTTCTAGTTAAGTTTTTAAAATAAATATTTTAAAAGACAACCTGTCTTTTCTTGCACCCAACACGGGTGTTCTGACGTTACAATGTCATCGAGTCCCCCCTTTGCTGTAACTAGCAACGACTTAGGCGCCCCCTCTCACATAAAAAATAAAAATTCAACTAGGAGGTACCTTAAATGAGGTATACGTAATTTTTGTGTGCTCAATTACCTGAGCTAATATCGCAAGCTGTTAATTGCAACATAAAAATGGTTTTTCACATGACGCGTCCATTTAACCAACGCTGGCATGAAAAAGCTGTTTAACTTCGCACCGTCTGCATCATATTTAGCTTCTTGATCAATCATTCGGAAATGAAATTTTGAGTAGCACAAATCAAATTGAAAATGCATTAAATTGTAAACCTTTACCTTGATCTCCAGATCCTAATGTCTTCAAAACTTTGACCCTTGGTCATATTTTATTCCAATGACCTCCTAACACTCAGCTTGAAACTTACACATCAGTCCTGATAACAGAGTTTCTGGCTAGATAACTTAAAATTAACGAAATGACACAGAAGAAATGCCCCACAAATTAAATAAACAATCTTTAGCAGAAAAGTAACTGGTTCTTTCAAAAGACAATATAAAATAGAGTACTCTTGTATTTAAGAGAATAAATTACCTTTATGCATTTTGGATAGCAGGCTATATCCCAGTGGAGTAGCGAGGATAACTGGCACCCGGGAAAAAATACCTTTTGGCGACACCCCCCTTCCCCGAAAAAAAAAAACACAGTAATATGATGAAAATCTTGTTTGGAGACCATTTGGCATTTACTTTGCCTACGAACGACTGATGTAGTGAAACTATCATAGTTCACTGTATTAATATTTCTATATTTCTACCGCTGCTTAAAATTGAATATTTTGTTTACGAAGCTGGAATGTTGATATGTTGAATTTTATTATTTAGAATTAGTATGTACCTAATTTTGAATATTCTAAATAAAGAATATTAGTTTTGAAATTAGCATTTCAGCATTGGGTGGGATGACGGCGTGATTTTTGCACTGGTGTGAGCTTCACCAAAGTTGCCTACTAACAAATCCTACAATACACTTGTACAAGCCAAGCCTATTGCTTTTCTTCGTAGCCTTGCAGTTTCATTTTGCCTTGAACGGTCACAACTGATAAACCACTATGAGCCTACAGCTAAACCTTTTACAGAATAACGCATCACAACCAAGCTGCTAATGCAAAGTACCACAGCAGACAAAGGCTTCATCCTACATTTTTTTTTTCCAAGAGCACATTGCTTATAAGGTCCATCTGCAGCATATCTTATTCTAACAGATGTCCAGTTACTTTTGCTTTAAAAGTTGCAGTATTTTTAATGTCAAAATCTACAAACTCCCAGGTAATGAAATATGCAAACCTTGAAATACAAAAAACTACGAGGTTCTCATAGCCTCTTTGCTGCTGACAGATTATAGCTAGAGATATCTTCCATGCCAACATAAACGTGTAAGAGATTCTCGCCGTCATACGTTTTGATTGTGCCCAGACAAGAGCTCTGAATGATGGGAAATGGATAAAATTGCTGCTGTGCATGAAACTTGGGATGCATTCATTCAGAATTGTTTACAATAGTCTTTGTTGTCGGAAGCTACGTGACTGTTGAAGAAATGCTGGCCCTATTTTGGAGATGAAGTCCTTTTTTAGAATGTATTGGGTCAGTCCATAAACTCGTACGCATTTTTTGGTAAATTTTTAAATAATACAAAAAAAAACCACAATTTAACATTTTAATCAATTATATATTTTCCTCCATTATCTACAATGTCTCGTCATCTTACAGGCAGCATTTTTATGCCATTGCTGTAGAAAGACTCTGGTTTTGATGCAAAAAAACTTGAAAGTTCATGTGTACATCCCGTTTAGAATTTAATTTCTTTTCCCAGTAAAAAATTTTGTAAGGCACGAAATTAGTGAAAATCACTTAAGGCAATATCTGGGGAGTAAGCAGGATGTGGCAAAAGCTCCCAATTAAATTCACTAATTTTTTGCAGCGTTGTTCGAGCCATATGCGGTCTAGCATTATCACGATGAAACAACACTTTCTTGATATTCACAAATCGTGGGCGTTTTTTGATCAACTCTGAGTTTATGCGGAAAAGTTGTTCACTATAATCTTCTGAATTAATCGTTTGATTTGATTCTAACAGTCCAAAATGTCCTTAACGGGGTTCATCATCAATGCTGCTTTTTCCAACTTTAAATTTTTTAAACCATTTCTGGGCAGTCGTTACACTAATAGTGTGTTTCACTATTAATTTTTATTGCTGGAAACCTGGCAGATTGCTGGAAACACGGAAATAAAAAATGTAGCACAACATGTTTGTACTGATTATATATATTCATATTCTATGGGTACTAAAATGCATTCGATATTTATGAAAGTTGGTGATGAAGTGAATAATATGTTAGTCAAACGATGACAAGTTTCAACAGGTTCAAAACTGTATTGTTTTAGAAAATGCGTCATAGCGAATTCCACGCATACTCTTAATGTGCACGAAATTATGGACTGACACGATATATGCCAAAGAAACCTAATAAATATAAAATCAAAGAACTGTGCTTTGCAGACTTCAGAAACTTGAACATGAATGATGCATCCGTTTATACTAGGATAGAAAGTGAGATTCGTTGGAATATGGGAGTGCCAAAGCAAAGTCCTGCAACTAATCGAACATAACAAAGGAACAAACCAGAATGGGACTGCTGACAAATGACTCACTCACACTGAATGTTAAATATGCTCCTTCAAAATTGCTCCACATTTTAAATAAACACATTTAATTACATTACACAATACAGTTACATAGCAAATACGCGTTACACAGCTCTTCACACTATATTCTCAAAACCCACGCCAACTCTCGCTCAAATCGAAACTTTTCCTACACAGTTGAGGGGTACTACAACGCCCTCTATGGGAGATCTCAACATACACCCCTGCTCAGAACATCAAACTACCTCTTACATGAAATTATTACTTAACATTATTCTTAGTAAACATATAATTTCTAGATTAAATAGCTCTTGCTTATAAATATAATACCAAGCTTAAAACAGCATATAAATGTAAATAATGAATTACACAAAATTTAATAACATAAATAAGTAATTACACAATAACATTAAAACTTCAAATTAAAACTTTTAACATTCAAACATCAAATGAATATCGAGTTAAAGTTCAAATTTTTCCACGATACTTAACTGTCTGTTGGTAACACACAATTCGTGAATGGGTCTCTTGAATCCACCATCAGCAGTTTTTAATTTTACAACACGAACTCTGTAATAATTACCTGGGTAAATTTCGGTGATACGTCCCAGTTTCCATTTTAAGGAAGGTGTGTTATCTTTCTTAATGATTACTAGGTGATTTACTTTAATATTTGCTGAAGCACGATGCCATTTTGTGCGTGCAGCTGAGTCAAATAGTCCATAGACCATTTCCTCCAGAAGGACTGCGACATTTGCTGAACAAGTTTCCAACGATTGCTTAGTGTCTCGTCCACACATTTGATTCCGGAATAGGCTTTAATGATGTTCCTATTGAAACATGACCCAGTGTAATCACAGAAAAATCATCTGGATCACTTGAAATCGCTACTAATGGCCTTGAGTTCAGACAAGCCTCGACTTCTGCTAGATAAGTAGCAAATTCTTCAAAACTCAGAACTTAAGAACCAATTGCTCTTCTCATATGATATTTCATAGCCTTTACCGCACCGCGGCTTCCCACAGTCCACCAAAGTGCGGCGCAGAAGGCGGCTTGAAATTCCACATAATTTCTTCCTCCATTAAGTATCTAGCTACCTTTTGGTCAGAACGATACTATTTCAGTTGTCTGCTGGCACCTATAAAATTAGTGCCGCAATCGCTATACATTTTACATTTCCTCCAGTCTTCCACATCTAGCAATGAATCATTTGAGAGCTGCTATGAAAGAATCTGTCCTCATGTCTCCAACTTGTTCTAAATGCACTGCCTTAGTACTAAAACATATGAAAGCACAAACGCAGATCTTCACTCTCCGAACACCGCGCCCTTTCTTCGATTTAACTTGAAAAGGATCCGAAAAATCCACACCACATTTTGAAAATTATTATTTATTTTAGAATTACACACCACACAATTAGCTCTTGCAGAATTCACTCTGGATGCTGGAAGATCGCACATTGCTTGGTATGATGACAGCTCACTTCTGTGTCGACAGCAAGTTACACATTTACGAATGATCTTGCAAATAGGTGCTCGTGCATTGATAATACAGTATCTCTGCTTGATTTCTGAATGGAGAATTCGTGCTCAAGATATTTATAGTGATAATATCGTAGTATTATCAGTTCTGTAACATAGTGTGATTTAGGGAGAATGACTGGATATTTTACATTCTGTGCGATGCTAGCATTTCTTAGTCGTTCTCCCACTCTTAGAATACCTTCATCGTCTAATAATGGATTCAACATATTGAGTTTACTGCACGGATTCGCTAGTTTTCTCTTTTTGAAATGATCAATTTCTTCACTAAATTCTTGCATTTGCACAGACTATTATTACCCAAAAATGTGCTACGGCTAGCTCTCTAGTCTGGAGAAAATTTGATTTCGTCCTTGTTATTGATTACCGTTTCAAACTGGCAATAAATCTGAGACACCAAGCTATAACTCAAAATTTTTGTCCAAGAATATTTATGAAGCAGTTCATCAATCACTGTAGTATTCACAACGCATCCCTTTCTCTGTTTCTACTACTTTCATTGGGATATCCTTCAGTGGATGCTTAGGGAAAAAAAAAATATCTTTTCTTTTTAGCCAATATGGACCACACCACCAACGATTACCTTCCAACAAACATTGAGCTGGCAATTCCCTACTAACTAAATCAGCAGGATTTTCCCTTCCACTACATTATTTCAAGACCAGGGATCTGACATTCCTGCACTTCAACCACTCTATTACCGACAAACTGTTTCCGTTGTTTCCCAGAACCCTTTATCCATAACAAGACAATTAAGGAATCAGTCCAATACACAAACTTATCAATACGATCCTTAAAAACCTCTCCCAGATACTTTCATATCATAGCTCCTATGACTGCAGCCATTAGTTCCAATCGTGGCAACGTCAATTTCTTCAAAGGAGCTGCTCTGCTTTTCGAGATGACAAACAACACGGAAATCTCACCCTTACCATTTAAGTTACGACAATGCACTTAAGCTACAGCACCATAAGCTACCATAAGCACCATAAGCTACAGCAGACGCATCGCAAAATACGTGTACTTCCAAATTTTTTTAATTTAAGTTCTCACAATACACAAATTTATCGGAACTGAAATAATATTTAACCTCCGAACACCAGTTAGTCCACTTGCTTTTAAGGTCATCTGCCAATTCCTCATCCCAACTAATACCACGTTCCCAAATTTCCTGTAGCAAACACTTAATCCTAACTACAAATGGAACTGCAAAACCGATTGGATCAAAAATCATTGCTGCAACATGCAAAACATAACACTTTGTGCTCTTAAAACTCGATAAACTATCCATTAATCTTGCTATATCTAAAGAAAATTTATCATTTACTGGATTCCAGTTCAAGACTAAAACCTTCAACTGACAATCAGAAATACAAGTATCATCGCTAAGTCCATTCTGCATCCACAATGACCTCAGTTTCCCAGAATTAGTTTTTAATTTTCGCAAAATCATACTTGCATCCTTTAAAATCAACACAGCTTCAGAAGACAGCTTAAATGCCTCTTCAGCACTATTTCCCCCAAATCATCTACATATAGTGAACAGTTCAACATATTCGTGTTTATTATTTCTGTACTGCTTTAAGTGCTTTTTTATTGTTGCACTTAAAATAAATAGCGATGACTTACAACCAAACGTGTCATACGCATTATTTTATAGTCTTCATTTATATTTTCTGATAACCACAAGAACTTCAAAAATTTCCTATCCTCTTCTGAAATTCCAATCATCAAAAATGCTTTCTCTATATCAGCACAAATTGAAATTTTGAATTTCCTAAAATTTAACATCCAGTATATTGGAATTCGAATTCAGCCCAGTCTCTAAATAATCATTCAAAGAAAGATTTAGTTTCGTTTTTGAATTACAATTGAAAACCATGTGAACTTTAGTAGTATCAGTTCCCACAACTGCTCTATATGGCATGAAGTATTCCTTCGCATCCCTAGAACATTCTTCAATTATCCCTTTACTCTGCTAATCTTTAATTACATCTTTGTATTCATTCGCCAACCATTCATTATTTTCGAAATTGTTTTTTAAGTCCTCGACAAAAATTTTTTTTTTCAAATCCGTTGGCTTTATTCCCCATAACAAACAAGTTCCGTATCTTCCATCTACAAACCTCAAATTATCTTCAAATTGTTTTATCAAATTCTTATCTGCAATTGATAACTTATTAGAACCTTAATTCCTAATGATTCCAAATTCCATAGCTTCTGCATATCGGTGCCAACGTAAAAATTAGTTGATACTATATTTCCCTAAATTTTATCATCAGAATTATTTTGTATTCCCTAGAGGTAAGACCAAAAATAGTTTGTATACAGTTTAGCGTTTTGGTTATTTTTTCTACTTTCGACTCTTTAATGACGTCTCAATAATAATCTGCTCTTATTAAAATGTGAATACCTTCATCCGAATCCATGCATGCCTTAGCTAAATTTAAACCCTTTTGCTTTAAAATATTTTGAATATTTATATTGTGGAATGCAATGGGTGCGGCAGTAATTATTTCAGTAATTAATGCTTCTACCTCAATATATTTCTTAAGCTCATTCTTATTTCTCAATGTTAACTTTACTGCACTGTAAGTTTTATTTATGGCTTTCATGGACCCGAAAGCATAAACTGACAATCTTTCCTCTTGAATGGTTTTTACAGGGTTCGTACACATTTCCTTACATGAAAATTAAGGACTTTTAAGGACCATCAAAGAAAAAATTAAGGACCTATCACGAAAAAAAAAAAAAAAAAAAAAAACACGAATAGAATAAAGCAATTATCCATTTAAGAAACTAACAGAAGTGTGTATTATGCACTATTATTAAATTCAATTTAATACTTAACATAAAACAATTTTGAAAATTAAACTAACTCCCTACAAGTTATGTAGTAGATAACATTAAATTAAGAACATAATTTCTTGAAAAACTTGTGTAAGTGTATTTATTTCACACTAATAACAGTCACAGATATTTTAGAGATTTACATGATTATTATTTAGCTTATTTGATATTTATTTAAACACAGTCAACTACTATTATAATTGCAATGGAAGAATATTTTGCAGATTAAAATAACAGATTTGTAAACGTACAATTTATTTCTTTGGTTTTTTGAAGGATACTAGAATAATAAACTATACAATAAAAGATACAAAACATTTATGCTTTTTTTAAAATCTGAAATTTTTTCAGATATTTTAATATCTAATTTATTTATGTTTATTTCCTTTTCTTTAACTATTCTCCTAAGTTCATTTGTTTTGATAAACAAATCAATGTTCCTGCTGGTCTCGGCTTCATCTGCTAAAAGCATCTATCGAAGATGCTGCTGATCTTATTTCTTTATTAATTCCGATAGTAAAAATACCTCCAGAAAATTTTATGTAATCAAATACCGTGCGTTGAGAAATGTATGATGAGTCACTTAAATTTTCAATTTCAACTGCTTTATTTACAGAGAAGCCTCTTTCCACAAAGGCCTGTCCATGTGACATGATAAGAATCATTTTCACTATTTTTCATACTTTAGAATAGTGAAAATCATGAAAATAAGAAGTGAGAAATGTGTCAAGAGAAAGATTTTGAGGATCAAAAGTAGAAAATTCATGTAAATTTGTCTTAACTACTTTGTCTAGAATCTCTCCAAACTGCAGCAGAATTTCATCACAATTATCTTGTAAAACACGTTTATTCCGCGTTAATACGGTTGGAACTATTTTCATTTTGTTCTGGGCTTTTTCTGGACTTTTAGCCATCAACTGTGGGTCTTTACAAGATGCATTTCGAATAAGAGAATAATTTATTGGACATTTAGCCATTAAGTGTTGTACCATTGTTAAGACACATTGTTGATCTTGTTGTAGCGAACGCCTGCCTGAACTTCTATTTTATCCTGCAAAGTTTTGTTTCCTCTGTGTCCGAGGAAAACAAAATCTGGAGGCGGAAGGAGTTAGTCTGTAAAGAACGCTCCTGAACTCTACTAGAAAGACCTATGATGCTCTTGACTAGAGAGAACGTCGTTAGCAAACTCCTCACATTACGAGTACTGTAATTCATTTTAACGCCTATTTTAAAGACCTGTGAATGGCAACGACTTAACTGAGGAATACGCATGTGTAAAGAGAGGAGACTTCTGTTGAGACGCCTGTCGGAGAGAGTTTGGGAAGCTCCGCCAGCGAGCTGAGGTGTGGAGACTTTGTCGAGTGATGACGAGTACCATCTTCGTTACCGTCTCTGATCGTGTCACCAGCTCGGATATCTACTAAAGTTTTCTAAATGTATTAATGTTGTATCTGTGATATGTTGTGTTATTAAAAAGTGATGCATCACCAATACCAGTGTTGATTCCGTTTTCACTGAAGCATCCACGACGTCACAGACAAAAGAAATAAAAAAAATTTGGAGGTTCCACCGAGATTTGTGTGACAAGAGACCAGGTATGTGTTCTCCACAATATTCATTTCCAGGCCTGAAGTGTATAATGTAGTTATTACTTATTCGGGAAATCAATTCCCAAAGCAGAAGTAGCACATCAGTGCATAAGAGTTTTAAACACTCAATGTGTTTGGTTTATAGTATATCTAACAAGATATTTTCCTTTTGTGGTATATTCGGGAAAACATTTTCCCATTAACACGTAGCACATCAGTGCATTTTATAGCACGTCAGTGCATAAGAGTTTTTAAAACAATCAAAGTGTTGCATTTATATATCTAACGAGATATTTTTCTTTTGTATGATAATGGGAAAAATCCATTCCCGTAAATAAACAGCACATCAGTGTATGTTTAACGTTTCGTTATAAATTGGTGTGATAGAATCTGAACTGTTTATTTTGTGTATATGTGAAAGCACATCAGTGCAATATTGCGATTTTCATTTCTAAGTCATTAGAAGAAAATGTATGTTAAATTCTTGTGAAAGAAATAAGTTGTTGAAGATATTAAAAACTTGTTACTTTGGTTTTCTCATGAAAGCACACCAGTGCTGTATTTTAATATGATGTGTATTTTCGGATAAGTAGAATGTTAAATTTTTATCATTTCATTGTATAAAAATTAAAACTTTGAGCAGTAAAGAAATGTTCTAATAGTGTTCTGATTTAAACCTGCGCCTATCGAATTTACGTAGTAATTGCGTTGGCCATATGGTTGCCAGCGGAAGTAGCTGTCATGGAAACGAGAGTTAATTAAAGGTGTTTATATTTATTGGCGCCACTCTGGTTTTTTTTTTTTTTTTTTTTTTTTTTTTTTCTCTGTCTGGCTGTACTAAATGAAAAGAATTTATTATTTTTTTATAAGAAGTATTCAGTAAGGTTGTTTATTCGTTTTATGTTTGAAGGGAAATAAATCCACAGTGATTAGTGCTTTTATTAACCTTTTATTTTTATTTGCCTAATTTTGTAAGTAAGAAGAAAGTGTTTTTTATATCTCTGATATATTTTTATGTGTATTATTCGTGAATAACTATTTGAGTTCTTAATTTGTTTTGAACAAGAACTTTTGCGAAAATGGCATTTTTGGGGAAAGCTAAGAAAAGGGATCTATTCCTTGTCGCTTCAGAACTTGGGAAAATAGCTTTAGAAGGTATGAAAGTAATAGATTTAAAACATTTAATAACGAATAGTAAAAATTATGAGGAAGAATTTGTTAAAAATTTGTTAGAAAGTATTATGAATGATAGGATAGAAAAGGAAAACTTCGAGAAGGAAGCTAGGGAGAGAGAATTTCAGATACTACAACAAAATAAAGAAATTGAAAAGCAACAGTTAGAACTAGAATGCCTTAAAGCAAAACAGAACACTGAATCTGCTAAACCTGGAGGTGAAACGGTATTTAATCAGAATTTTCAGAAACTAATGCCCAAGTTTAATTTAAAGACTGATGATATCAGTTTATTCTTAGAACGTTTTGAGAGGCAAGCTAAAGTTCTAAAATTGCCCACGGATCAATGGGTGTCATATCTCATTGGTGTCCTTCCGGTTGAGGTAAATAATATAATTGCTAGGGAACCTGAAGAACAGGCTAGAGATTACCAACATATTAAAGAATTACTACTTAAAAGATTTAAATTAAGTGCGGAGAAGTTTCGGCAACTTCTTGTTAAGACTCAGAAAAATCCGGATTCTACGTGGTACGATTTTTATCACGAAATTAAGACATTTTTAGATGGGTGGCTTAAGGGATTAAAAATCGAAACATTTGAGCAACTCAAGGATTTAATGTTGGTAGATCAGATTAAAAGGCGCACGCCTAATGAGTTTAAGGAACATTTTATAGATGAATGGGCCACGATCACTTCACCAAAACAGTTGGTGGGTAAAATAGAGGAATTTGAAGATGCGAAAAAGACGATGGTTGGGAAAACGAAATTGGGTGAAATGAAAACGATAATATCAGGTAGACAAATGGGTGTTTTTCAGTCCACTGGTAATGTTTTCAAAAATAGAAAAAACCCTCAAGGTACACAATTTAAAAAAGATGATGATGCACGCAATGTTGGGAAAAAGTCAGACTCGAATTTTGATAGGAGAAAAAGACTCCAGTGCTATGAATGTGGATCTTTTGACCATTTACGTCCTCAGTGCCCTAATTTTAAAACCCAAAAGGCAGATTTGTATCGGATAAGCGGGAGATCAGAAAAGAATCTGTTAGATCCCTATACGTTAAATGGAAGAGTAAATGGTTTTGAAGTACCTATTCTAAGAGATACAGGAGCAACGGTAGATATTATTTGTCAGAACTATGTAGACATAGATCGAATGAAGGGAGAACACGTGTGGGTTCGACATTTGTTGGATGATCATATGACTTGTTTACCTGTTGCTGAAGTAGATATTGAATGCGATTTGGGTACAGTAACCACCAAAGCAGCTGTTATAGGAGACCACTTAGACCAAGGGCGATATATATTAGGCAACCAGACAGCGGCTCTTCTCAGAGGAACTGAGAAAAATTATTCGTCGTATGTCGGTAATATTAATGCGGTCGTTACTCGATCTCAAGCACGACAATTAAAGGAAGCGGAAAATTTAAGTGAGACGAATCAAAATTCTGAGCAGAATGAGTTAGAATTGGAAGAGGAGGACGATGCTCATGAGAGGTCTGAAAACAGAGAGATATTACCTCCTGTCGACCTTTGTGTCCCCACAAGTCCTGCAATTCAAATTGACTCAAGTACTTTTATTGATGAACAACAAAAAAGTAAAGAACTTGCACCTTTATTAGAACTAGTAAAAAGCGGAAGTGAAACAAGTTATGGGATAAAAAATGGAGTTTTAGTAAAAAAGAAGGTAAATAAGTTAGGAGGAGAAGAACATTTAATTGTTGTTCCAGAAAACCTCAGAGAGCAAATTAAAGCAATTTGTCATGAAGGAACTTCAGGTCACTTAGGAGTTCTGAAAACAAAAGACCGGTTACTAAGACATTTTTTCTGGCCAAACTGTTATAAAGACATTGAGGAATTCGTTAAAACATGCGACTCCTGTCAACGTGTAGGAAAAGCAAGTGACAAAAAGAAGGCACCGTTGGTAATAGTACCTGTGATATCGGAAGTCTTTAGTAAGGTTAATGTAGATGCTTGCGGGCCTATGCCTACATCTACTGAAGGTAATAAATATCTTATTACAGTTATGTGCTTAGCATTTAAAATATCCTGACGCCGTCCCGGTACCGGATATAACGTCGAAATCTGTTGTAAGTGCACTCTTGCAGGTATTTAGTCGGATGGGTTTTCCAAGGGAGGTTCAAACTGATCAAGGAAAATCTTTCATGAGTCGCTTAACAGTTGAATTTTTGAAGAGGTTTGGTATAAAAATTTCCAGAAGTTCGGTTTATCACCCCCAGAGCAATCCAGTAGAACGGTTCCATAGGTCAATAAAAAGGGTCTTAAAGGTATTATGTATTGAAGCTGCCCCAAATTGGGAAGTACAATTACCTGCCGCTCTCTTTGCCCTGCGAACAGTAACGCATGATAGTACAGGATTTAGTCCAGCTGAATTAGTGTACGGGACCAACCTCAGAACACCTGTCGCATTATTGTATGAGAAATGGTTAGATCCTCAGGAAAAAGAAGATACCGTAATAGAATATGTTTTCGAATTAATCAATAGGTTAAAGAAAAGTAGAGAATTAGCTACAGAGAAAATGGAAGAGGTGAGAGACAAAAGGAAGAAATGGTATGACAAAAATGCCGTGAAAAGGGAATTCCAGCAAGGAGATTCTGTATTAGTATTAGCAGTGAACCAACCCCATAAACTCGCTCCTCAGTGGAAAGGGCCGGGGAAAATAGAGAAAAGATTATCAGAAACAAACTATGTGGTTAGTTTTGAAGGGAATCAGGAAGGGAATCACATCAATATGTTAAAACCTTATCATAAGAGACCTGAACTTTTGAATATGGTGCTCCTTGACAACGAGGATATAGTTGAACCCTCGGAATTAGAGGAGGATTTTCCTTATATGTTAACTGACCCCAATGTGTTTGATTTTAATGAAATAATAGCAAAAGATAATCTTAAAGAAAGACTTAGTGATGAACAAATCCTGCAGTTGGGAAAGTTGTTGGTAAAGTTTTCTGCTATATTTTCGAATATTCCAGGGAAAACAAATTTAGTCGAACATGATATCGAACTAATCAGTGACAAACGCGTACAGCATAAGCCTTATAGAATGACAAATCGACAGAACGAAATTCTTAAAGTCGAGATTGAAAAAATGTTAAAATACAAGATTATTGAACCAGGACCCTCTGAGTATACTTCACCCATGATCCTTGTTGAAGCACCAGGTAGGGATCCTAGGCCGTGTATTGATTACAGAAAGTTAAACGAAATAACGCGTACTGAGTTCTATCCGATCCCCAATATAGAGCAACGTGTTGAAACTGTTGCAGTAGCCAAATTTATCACCTTGATAGACTTAACTAAAGGTTATTGGCAAATTCCGCTGACCCCTAGGGCGCAGAAAATTGCTGCATTTGCTACAAATTTTGGCGTATATAGGCCTTTGCGCATGCCATTTGGGCTTAAAAATGCTCCTTATTATTTTAGTAAAATGATAAGCGAAATATTGTGCGGATGTGAGAAATATGCGACCCCTTATTTAGATGATATTGCTATTTTTTCTGAAACGTGGGAGGAACATTTACAACATTTACATGAAATTTTAGAAAGAATAAGAAAAGCCAATTTAACTATTAAACCCTCTAAGTGCAAGTTTGCACAAGAAGAAGTGCAATATCTCGGTCACATAGTAGGTCGAGGAAAACGTTCTCCAGCAGAACTAAAAATCGAGGCGGTTCAAAATTTTCCTGTTCCCACAACTAAAACTGAGATTAGAGCTTTCTTACGGTTAGCTGGATACTACAGACAATATATACCTATGTTTTCTGCTATAGCCGCACCTTTGACAGATTTGTTAAAAGGGAATAACAAAAAGGGTAAAATTGTTTGGAATGATGAATGTAATGAATCATTCAAAGCGTTAAAAGAAAAGCTATCTAGTAGGCCTGTGCTACATGCACCCGATTTTTCTAAACCATTTATACTACAGACAGACGCATCAGATAAAGGATATGGTGTTGTTTTAGCCCAGAAGGATGATAAAGGAAAAGAACATCCCATATTGTATCTCAGTAAAAAATTTACTGATAGTGAGCGGAAGTATTCCACCACTGAAAAAGAGTGTGCCGCAATTCTGTATGGAATAAAAAAACTGAAAGGGTATATAGATGGGCAGACTAAATTTTCAATTCAAACGGACCATAATCCCCTAGTATGGCTAAAAAATAATGCAGGTAGAAATGGTCGATTATTACGCTGGGCTTTAGCCTTGCAATCTTATAATTTTACGATACATCATGAAAAGGGAAGTAACAACTTAAATATAGACTGCTTAAGTAGAAACTCTGTACATGCCAGTTAAATAGACTAGTTATCATTTCTTTTAAATTGTTTTGTTATTTGATTATGTATATTGTATTTTTTTTTAAATTCATACTATATAGTAAATTGTTAACTTGATTCATAAAGACAAAATTTCTGTGTTGGTTTTTCATATATTGTATATGTATTGTTATATGTATTTTTTATGATGGCCTGGTTATGAGAGTGGAGAGCCTTTGTAACAGTGTAGTTTAAAGTTAACTGGTAAAATGTTGAACAATCTGTATTGAAACCAGAAACTGTGAACTGTGAAGGTTTACTTCTCCTGTGTCCGGAGAAACAAAAACTGGAGGCGGAAGGTGTTTGTTTGTAGCGAACGCCTGCCTGAACTTCTATTTTATCCTGCAAAGTTTTGTTTCCTCTGTGTCCGAGGAAAACAAAATCTGGAGGCGGAAGGAGTTAGTCTGTAAAGAACGCTCCTGAACTCTACTAGAAAGACATGATGCTCTTGACTAGAGAGAACGTCGTTAGCAAACTCCTCACATTACGAGTACTGTAATTCATTTTAACGCCTATTTTAAAGACCTGTGAATGGCAACGACTTAACTGAGGAATACGCATGTGTAAAGAGAGGAGACTTCTGTTGAAACGCCTGTCGGAGAGAGTTTGGGAAGCTCCGCCAGCGAGCTGAGGTGTGAAGACTTTGTCGAGTGATGACGAGTACCATCTTCGTTACCGTCTCTGATCGTGTCACCAGCTCGGATATCTACTAAAGTTTCCTAAATGTATTAATGTTGTATCTGTGATATGTTGTGTTATTAAAAAGTGATGCATCACCAATACCAGTGTTGATTCCGTTTTCACTGAAGCATCCACGACGTCACATTGTTTCAATGCAAAAGTTGCAGCTTGTGAAATGTCCTTCTTGCGGCATTTATCATTCATTAACTGCTCAGCAATGAATCCAAAATAAACTTTACTTTTATCATTATAACAATTTGGATCATTAAAATTAAATTTATAAAGCTTTTCGGTACTATTCGGTTTCGCGGGCCGTAAAAAAATTGCAGCGAATAGCGCAATTCATAGCAATAGCGCCAAATCTAGCCTACGCGCTGATTTCAGATTGCGCAAGTTTATATAGTTCTATATTTCTTAAAACGCCATTAAAATACTGGTTTAATTTTTAAATTATTTTTTTATATCCTACGGATTTCACAATTTGGGAATTGCCCATGACGAAAAGCCGGCAAATGAAGTTTGGGTAAAGTGCAGAATCACCCACTGCTTGACGCGTTTTTAAGAATTGCAAATACTCGGTATCCATGTGCACATCGACCTATTTTTACTTTAAAAAAAAATCCTAGAATTGCACAAAAATGGCACTGCGCACACCCTTGACTTTATCTATGTACACATCGACCTATTTTCACTTAAAAAGTAAAGAGAAAATTGACAAAAATCTAATTGTTTTTACCCTTGTAAAAAGCGGCAAACAAATAAGTGAGCGATTCTGCACTTTACCGAGAATATTTTCAAAGGAAAGGCATCATTCATTATAGAAAATTACTTTTGAACAACCAACGAGATGAAGTTATGCTTTAGCGATAAGTCGGTAGCGAAATAGCGATGCAGGCATTCCTTCAGTTATGTTTATATGAAATTAACCTTTCATCTAAATTAAAACATCAATCTTAAATAGTTATTTACTATTATACTTCCTTTCTTGCCGCAATTATTTTTGGCAGCATAACATTTTCAACAATAGTTTGGCGATTTTTTACGGCCCTCGAAACCGAATAGTACCAGATTTTCTGCTTTAGTTATTTTTGAATATTCTAGTTTCAAAATTTTAAAGTGCTAAAAGCAATCGTTCACAAGTTTTAAGATATCTTCAGCAAAAAAGTGAATAAATGGTTTATTGCTTTGATAATATTCGACGAAAGGCAATATTTTCGACAGAGAGAGAAAAATATTTAATTTTATACGAAATGTTTTATCCTTAGTTGCCTCCAAAATATTTGAGAAGGATTTCAATGAATTTTTTTTAAACTGCCCCATTTCAACTTTTTTAACGTATAGTAGCAAGTCATCCCATATTTCAATGGCTCTTTCAACTGCTGGGACATTTTGCAACCATCGGTAACAGCAGAACTTCACAACAGAAAATTTTAATTAAAACATTATTTCTTTATCTATCAGATGATGGAGCAAAGATAAAAATTCTGCAATAATTGGTTTTATTGTTAAACAAAAATGTATGAATTTTTCTTACGCGTTATATTTTAACACTTAAAAAATGTACTATATTGATAAAAAATTGCGACATCGCGAAATATTCTAGGCAAGCATTCCTGCAGAGATTCCGTTACGTCGCTCAAATTGCCATAAGAATGCTTTATTGGCAATACCAACACGTTTTCTCCCTGTAGCAGCCATTTTGCTTATCGGTCATTTTCTTTTAATTTATTAATCTTCCGTTTCTTTTATTTTTTCCTTATCATTTCAACACTGACTTTTTATTCAGGATTTAGCTTTTATTTTAATTTCTAGTTATAAATAGGTGAAATTAGCTTAATAACAAAAGATAATTTCAATCATTATCACAATGAAATTTTAGATCGACCAACTATTTGGATAACTGATGTGATATTAAAATTCAATAACACTCTTCTGAAAGCAGTATTCCTTTTATAAAAATACCTAATAAAATTCTAGTATACGGTGCAGCCTTGGTGCAATTTTCAAAATTATCGCCAACACCAAAATGACCCGTTTAACTACTCATCGTATATGCCTCGTTTACTGCTCATGATAAAGTTGCCAAAAGTAGCCAAATCCCTTATGCAACGGATACCTTGTGCATAGGATTAAACCAAATACTTAATTGTCTATTGAAGCTTCAAAACGTATTTCCGAACTTCACTTTTTTTCGGCTAGCGTTACCGAATTTACCCTTGGCGACCTAAAATCGAAATGCAGCCAATATATTTCCCGCGAAATCGATAACAGACGCTCTGCAGAAATAAACTCATAATCCCGATATCCCATACATATATGTGCAAAAGAGAATAAACTCCGTATAAGGTGATCAAAAATTAATTTATGGCTTGGTTCAAACAAACACAGAAATTAAGGTAAGCAAAACCGTGTAAAAACAAAGTGAAATGATAAAACGAAACTTAGCTTTCATGTGAATTTTCAGCGCTGACTGTCCCATTCTAGAAATTTCAATTTGTTTCAGACAAAGACCACATTTAGCTTTATAAGGATTGTCATCCATCAATATCCAGTCTTTGTAGTCAGCTTGATGAAGCCACAGTTTATTGAAAATGCACTTTGCAGGCATCTCGTTCCTATTGGCGTCGGAGGGGTTGTGGCCTTCCAGGTTGGAATTTTTCTAATTTTGGCAAATATTTTCAGAATCCCCCCCCCTTTTTTTTCCTTGAGCACCTTCATCATCACTTCGCCTCCGTTTATTCATTTTGACCAAAATTAAGGACTTTTAAGGACCAAAAATCATTTTTGAAAAATTTAAGGACCATACGAACCCTGTTTTTAAGTCTAAGGGCATCTGCGGGAGATTTTGTTATCCAAGATATCTCACTGCCGTTATCCATTAACACCCGACATAGTTTCAAGATTCCTTTCGAACAAGCCAGGACAGTACAAGTTTGCAATAAAACACTGTCATCTGCCAATTGCAATAAAACTTGCCAATTAACTGAAGATACCTTACTCTTTGTCCATGCCTTCAAAAGAGAAACAAAGCAGTAATTTTATCGTTTAGCGCAGAAGATTGCCAAAATCAGAAATGATAAACTACTTATAATGACACACAAAGGGTACAGTGGATACTCTGAGCAGCTATACTTACATACTCAATTTTGAGTTACACAAGGAAATAGTCCATGGCTATTTTCTATTTATTATGCTATACATTATTTTTTATGATAGACACTGCTGGTGTAAACCATGTCATTGTATCAAACTACAAGGTACTTTAACATCACAGAAGATGCCAAGTAGAAAAAAAAAAAAAAAATTTCATTAGTCATGGCCTTTGTCAAAGCACACGTTTGCCGAGCTTCAGCAGCTTGTCATGAAGACTAAAGGTGAAGTAAGATGGAAACAGCCAGTTCCATGTGTGGAATCAGGTAGGGAAGGAAAGCTTTACCACATTACTTTAAACTTAGGAGTGTGCTATATATTGATGTAAAATGAAATTAGACACAAATATTAACAGATTAAGCATTACCTCAATCTTCAACAATTGTCTATATAGATTAAGACATTCAAGATCAAACAAAATTCATTAAGAAAACTGAAAACCACTATGGTTGAGATAATAGCATTTGCACAAATTTCATTAGTTAAATTTAATTTATTGCAGAAAAACATTTTTAGTGAGGATAAAACTAAAAATCCAGAGATTCGGTGATTTGTTGGGTGATGCAAGGGAAATTTGACAGCTACGCAACAGCATCTGTATCTCATCACACACTAATATATGCATTTAACAACATAATATTTACATTATTTGTCAGTACTTCTTTACGATTCCACAGAAATTTAAATTTTGCATAAAACTATGGTGCAACCTGATATTACATATGTTAACTACTAAATACTTATAAATTGTTACATCATAACAAGAAAAATAAATAAATTTTGACAGCAATTTTTTCTAACCAAATTCAAGAGAAAATTCAGTAAACTAATAAAATATAATTATTTTTCACAAACAAATAAGGAAGAATATTATTCAGATTCAGTGATCAGTAAAAAAGCTTGTGATCTTTGCGCAACCTCTATTTTACCGAGTACATTTTTACTTGTATATTTTTGTGTTTACCTACAAAAACACATGTTCCTGCATGCACAATACAGTTTTACTGCTCAGACATAGCTACACCTACAAAATGAACTACATGACCTTTCTCAATAGTTTTATTTTTCACCATTTGTTTCTTCTAGCATTCCAGAAAAGTGAAAAAATGCATTACATCTTTCCAAACTTTCCAAAGTACACCTCTAGAACATTCTACTATTTATTCCACAAATAATGAAAAACAATAAGGAGCAAAGGTCATACAGCACAGTCTGCAGGCCCAATAATGAAAAATCATTAAACTAATGATTAATTAAAAGTTCAGATATTCTTAAGATTTGCCTATGTCTAACGTTTTCAGTATGTGGATTATTAATATTTTCTAGACAGTTGAAAAGCATATGTCTTGCTGTAACTTTTATATTCAGTCATCATGTTTAAAACAATATTGATGAAAATTCTACCATAATAACCAAAAAGGAGAAATCATTTCAACAATATAAAGTTAAAAATGTAGTGACCATAATATGCATAGCTTTGAGCATAGAAAGAAGGCACTCATCAATGTAGATAATCACATTAACAAAAATATTCAGCGTTTATTAACCGCACAAATGAAAACATGCAGCCTACTTGATAATTTAAAAAACGGACAAGATAAATATAGCACATTTATATTACTAGTAAAAATTGGCTCTTCTGATTTAAAAATCAACATACTTCACATATAAGAAAAACTGCTAGCTCTGATTTTTAAGCTTCTGAAAGAAATGATGAAAGATTAAGGTTACTTGCCAGAACCAATATTTACCATAATGTAATGGATTGTTCTGGAAGAAATGACTGGCACATGGTTTTTAAAATCTAATTAAAGATAGGATTGTGCTTCTTGCAGGATTAAATTATGCTGTTTCAAACTGAAATCATGTTTTCCTCAACATTTACAAAGTCCCAGATCTTCAATACCAATAAATTGTCATTTAAATACAGTTTAATCCAAGGTCTGAATGAGTTATTTTATTCAAAGAATTTTTGTTTTATTCCGGAGGTACGTACTTACTAACCTGAAAAAACAGTCTAAAAATTCTTTTTTTATTGCTCAATAATCCTCCAGTGTACCTTATCGCCGATTTTAACTAACAAAGATATGTAATATGTCCACCACCCAGTACAACAGCTTTGAATCAACCTACTGATTAAAGTTCAACTTTTACAATGAATAATTTTACAGAATTACATTTGCTTAGGCAATAAGAGTAACTAATAACCACACTGTAACATCCTGCCATTTGAAAGGAGAAATAAGAATCAATGTACACAGAACATTTAAACTTTGTGGGTAAAAAAGTCTTGCAGCAACACACGAGAGGACTTGGGGAAGGTTTTTACCCTAGGACATTCTGAAATAGTGCATAAGTACAAATGTGGTTCAAATAGCCTGCATGCCGAATCTAGATATAAACATGAAAGATGCAAAAAAATTAGTAGTTCACAAAATAAACTACCTGATAATTTTATTTCCAAAATGAAAATTTTTTAAAGAAATAATAGGAAAGATACAGAAACTACCAAAACAATTTACAAAAAAGATGTAGTATATTATTATTACCTAAAATATTTTCTAAATTAAATCAAAGATTTCAAATACTTAAAATATAGATCAAAATGTTGATTATTTCACCAAAAGAAAGAATGAATGAATGAACGGAAAGGAGGGGAGATATCATTAATGAATTTTCCGAGAAGAAACTATTCTTATTTGCAATGAATCATCCAAACAAGCAGCAATTATTTACAGGCATGTTTTACATCTTTTATTATTTATAGGCATCATTTACATTTACAATTTATGTAACGAAAGAGTACATGTTGATTATGTGCCTAGACATTAGGCTTTTTCAAAGCTAGAAAACACAAAGTATCAGTTATGTCACAGAATTTAAAAGATGCATCTTTAACTTGCTAGTAGGATGCGCTATTAATTACACCATGAAGGCATGCACATATAAATAATTCCTAACACATGTGCGTGTTTAGTACAAATGACGTACAAAAACAATTTGTTTTACAAACATAATGTACTTCTACGCATTAAACACATTTTATGTTAAATAATAGCCTAATTATTAAAATTTTATCAAAAATAAAATTCCCTACTTAAATCTGATTTGATTTACAATAGGATCCCAGAGTGACACATTCTAAGTCATGAACTAATTCTACACATTTTAATGTTTAAAGCACTGTACAAATCAAATATTTCAAGTTACACTTAAACTTTGAATAAACATAATTGTCATTGCATGTAAATGTAATAATTTGAGAATTATATAGACTCTCCACCGACACATAAATAAATATCTCTCATATGTCTTTTCCCTACATCAGAAAAGTTGTATATTACTGAAAGAGGACTAAGTATAATCTAACAAAAATAACTGCTGTACCGAAGAAGAAAAAAAAAAAAAAAAAATACCTACAAGCAAAGTAATAAACCCTTTTCATTTGGGTTATCTGCCTAAGTGTGCCTACATGGAGGGTTTTCATCAGGCAAATTGGCTCATGTATACATTACATGTGGGGAAAATCACAAAAATGCTGATGGATGCCAACCTTTTCATCTAGAATTTTTATGATTTTTCCACTACAAAAAAAAGTGTTGACTAATTCAATCGTTTAACATTTCCCAGTTCATGGATTTAATTGACTTCTGTACCAAAGCCATTGTACAAATCAAATATTTAAAGTTTTATTACATTAAATAGTTTAACTTTGAGTAAACATAATTGTCACTGCATATAGTTTTAATAATTTCAGAATTATATAGGCCTTCCTACACATAAATAAATACCTCTCATACGTCTTTTCCTCCCAGCAGTTCCCAAAGTTATTACTGAAATAACTTTACTGAAAGAGGACTAAGCAAAATCTGCTGTACTAAAAAAGAGGAAAAAATTATCTACAAGAAAAATAATAAACCCTTTTCATTTGGGTTATTTGACTGAGGATTATCATCTGCCTAGTGGGCCTACGTGGAGGGTTTCGTGAGGCAAATTGACTCGTGCATACATTACAAGTAGGAAAAATCACAAAAACATTGATGCAGCCAACCTGCTCGTCTTGAATTTTAGTGATTTTTCTACTGCAAAAAAGGTGCTGACAAATTAAATCGTTTAACGTTTCCAAGTCCATGCATTTAATTGACTTCCGTATCAAAGGCCAGACAAAGCAGATGTCACAATTATGCCTGCCAGTTTTCATTAATGGATTAAAGCAGTATTGTAATGATAGTATTGCAATAGCAGGTGCAAATTTTGTCTACAGGGACCCTCTAATTCTAATAAAATCATGTAAGTGTATATTTTCTTTAACAGAAGATAGACTTTTCCCACTTTAATTTTTCAGCATATGCTGTTTCTTCCTTTTTAAAACTGCTTGTAAAATCTTAAGGCTTTTTCTAACAAACTGAGGCTTATTCAATTTTTCTGAACTCTCACACGCTGAAACATATTATTTATGATTCAATATTTAAATCTACTGCAACACTATCAATTTATCTCTTTTTTCACCTTTCTCCTTCTTTCTTTTATTTATCAATGCACCTAATTTTTTTTTTTTTTTCCATTATTTTCAGGGTTCACAGCTTCATGGCACACTGCAAACACGTCACAACTCTCCGATTTCTGATAAGATGATCATTTCTTTAAAATAGTCAGGAGAATATCTCAAATACAAAAATTATTAACAAACACACTCTTGCATGAATCACTTGTTGGACCTAAGTTCAATCTCCAGTCCTGCGAGGGGGGGAGAGCACACTCTTAAACAGCATAAATTACAAAAAATCTAGAATAACCAATGAGGATAAAATGGATGCAGTAAAGCAAGTTGACTTGGAATAAAATCCACAGCCCTGAGTAATACTACGACTGCTGTTATACAAAGTAGTTTAACATCAATGCTACAACATTTAGATATCTCTCTAAATAACTATTCAAAGATCACATGCTAATAAAGAAAGAACTGGATGATAAGTGGCAAAAATCTAATGCTATGGATTGGCACTGAGGATGAAGACTGACTTGCTAGGTACAACAGGATTCATATGACAAACTTCTCAATGAAAGTAAGGATTTATCTGCCTTATATGATGATCGCAAAGATTTTAAATACACCGGCAAGTGATTTGTTTGACTTTATGTTTTTAATTTCTATTGATTTCAATCTTTTTTTTTACTTTGTGTGTGTATCTATCTGCCTTACAATATAATCGTAAATTTTGCAGGCTCTTTTACGATTCAACTATCATCTTATTTGCAGAAATATAATATAATCCTTGAACCAAATTCAAACAAGAACAAAATGAAACATTGTAGCAGGATCCTCTTTAAGGAAATGGAGCAACTAGCATTATAGAATACTGAGTTTCCAAAGGTTCTATTACATAAATGTTAAATTCCGTTTCTACATCTTCAAGGGCATTTTTCCAAATGTTTGTTATATTTTTTAATTTATATGATTTTCTGAGAAAGTGTACTCGAACTTTTAAATACAATAATTAATGAAGACAACAAAAATTAATTATTTTGCAAAATTTACACAAAAAAGCTGAAAGTTTTTAGGTTGAAATTAATAAAAACATTAACCATCATAAGAAAATAGTGATGATAAAAAATTGTTTTTGACTTCCTGTTACATATATCAACCATACGCATACAGTGAAGTAAACTGGAAAATACTGATTCAGTAGTAATAGATGGCCAAATACATCAGTCAATACTCAAAAATATTTTTAAATGCACACATTACTGAAGGAAAAAAGTACACCTATCCTTCAATTTACACAATTTAATAATTAACAGATTTCAAAAACTTAGTAAAATGTATATTCAACTGCATATACTCAAATATATATACTTGAAGTTATTTTTGAATCTAATTCCTTTGGTAACACAGTGATGAAAGTGACATCATACCAAGTGATTACTTTTTTTTTTTTTAATGATCTTATATTTTTCTAACCTAAAATAAATTAAATATGTACCTTTATTACCAACATATATTTGTTATTTTATGAGCAAAGTATAGCTTTATTTTAAGATGTCTTACTTTTGTTTTAGGTAAATAACTAAATTATGCACATTTAGTGTGTTCTTCGTTTACATAGCAAAATCCAAGATTCCGATTTACACAGCTTTGTACGGAACCTATCTTCCATGTAAATCGAAGGATAGGTGTATAGCTAAAATTCTACAGGGTTAGAAATTCACAGCATGCATAATAATGGACAAAATCCGTGTGCATAATTTCAAATAATTCAATGATATACTTTTCGAGTTATCATGATCGCTGTGAATATAAATCCTTAAAAAAGTCAAGTAATATACAAAGCAGAAAGATCAACAGTTGGATGTACACAAAATTTTAAGTTACGTTGTTGCCAAACAAAAATGAGAAAATACATAAAAATATTTCCCCCAATTCTCCAAACATATTGAAAATTTAGTTAAAAAATAACACAGGAAAATATGAAAACTGGACTTTTAACCTGCCTTTCAAAATTTCACCTGCTAGAGAGTTATTTCCAGTTAGTTTTTGCTTATATCAAGGGGAAAAAATTTTTTTCCTAGCTAAGATTATGACCTTTCAAAATATTAAATTAAAAACTGAGTTTCTAGAAAAAACTGAACTTTTGAAGAAGGCTTTTACCTTAAAATATTAAAAAGTGTCTACTTTAAAAACTTGAATTGTCACTCATGAATTTACTAAAGCTTCAAAAAATAATTTTACTACACAATAAACAAATAACAATGCAAATAAGGAAAACACAATACATAGTACTCATACTTCTACTAAATTTCAGAATGTTTTTAAATTGGTTGTTCGTAAATAATTTTAAAATGAGCAGTATCCCATTCAAATATACAAGCATTTACAGTCAACAAATTACCAAATTATCTCATTACTTTATAAAATTTAATGATTACTGAAATAATTTCATGTATAACTGGTTACTTCTGATGTGGTTAAAGAAGACAAAATATTGTATAAGCTTAATAAATACTTTTCTCTGTTTTTTATATAAAATATAGACAGAAACCTAAATTTACTGATTTAGCAAACCTTACATACTTTATAGAAAAAATTTTAATACAATTACTACAGTTTTTCCCACTTTTGAATGAATTAAGCATGTTTCATTTTTATGCACACAGTTGCCTGAAAAATCGTTAAATGCATAACAGTCAAATTTTCAGAATGTGATGAGGTGGTTACACTAATAAATAAGTACTTTCCCCCCTTATGGTTAATTATGTTCCTCTTTTGATATTCATGATTTGACACTAACAAGTTTTACTTATCAGTTTCACAACATGATTACAGAGTATAAAGAATGAAAATCAGTTTAGTAAATGGCATGGAAACTCAACACTAAATTATGATTTTGCAGTTCACCATGAAAACTGAAAAAAAGGGAGGGAAGGGAAAAAAATAAAGAAAAAAAGGAAAGGTCTAAACTGTGTATACTGATAATACTTTAAACACTGCTTGATTAATCAGATAAGAGTTAGAAGACATCTACAAAAATTACTTAATTCCTAATTTAATAAAAATGTAGATTTATACAGAATTAACTTTGTAATTATGTTATAAAATATCACTATTTTCAAATGGTCAATACTTCTCAACCATACGTTATGGCAAAATATACTTTTTCATACATACTTCTCATTCTAACTGCACGTTTTAGCTACTGATACAAGATGTGAAATATAATGAAATTATAATATTAAAAATGTTAATCATGGCATTACAATTAGGGATGTGAAATCAGTAGGGAAAATGACCGACTCAGACTCCTTCATATATGTAAACACATAAACATGGATACAGCTTATTTTTTTAATATAAAAGAAGTAGTAGATGATACAGATAAAAATTCATGCATAGCAAACTTTTTATATTAATTAGCATTTATTATGAAATAAAAAAACTGGCATTAGTAATTTCTATGAAACAGTAAAACTTTGGGGCAGGATCTTCTTTGTTAGAGGACCATAGATCCGATTTGATAAACTTCAAAATTAAGAAGAGTCTTTCCACACTGATTTGAGTAGAAGAGCTGTTATAGTAACGGCTACTTCTTTTAAATTTTCAAGCTAAATTTTTGTAAGTTCTAAAAGAGGTGTCCTTTGCAAGAGCAATCATATTTATCTATTTCTTCAAAGGCCCTGTATAAATCTTGTTTGTATTTTTTCATTTTTATATCTAAAGGCTCTTGGTTCTTTATTTTCATTTGCTTTGCCTTAGCCTTTGCAATATTATCCAAATATTTCTCAAAATCTAATTCATCATTAGAAGAGGCCGATAGAGACTCAGTTGCAATATCTTCAGTTTGACTGTCCTGATTTGAATACTCCAGTTGTTCTGAAAATAATTTCATTCTTAATGAAAGTTTATAGATGGCTATCTGCCTTTTTAATTTGTCATCCAACAAAATTCAGCGTTTTAGATCTACATATTATATTGAACCCAGCACGATCTTATTGTCTATAGAAAACTGGTTTCTCTTTTTTTTTATTGAAGAAATGATTCCTTTTGCAATAAACCCTCCATTTCAGAAAGAACAAACATCGCATTCTTCCACTCTTGCCTCTTGTTAATTCTTCAGATTGTAGCTTTACGGTGGCTATATACAGTCTAGAAAGAAGAGTTTCTAATTCTGCAAGATCATTCCAGTCTTTCTGTTAGTGAAACATTAAGGTTATCTACATCTTCTAACATTCTTCAGATTGTAGTTTTTTTGTGGCTATATATGGTGTTGAAAGAAGGACTTCGAGTTCTGCAAGATCATTCCACAGTCTTTCTGTTAGTAAAATATTTGGGTTATTTACATCTTCTGAAAACGTTCTTAATCCTAACAACCACTATATCATCAAATATGTACTTCTCCATTGCATTGCTTCTTTTCCTACTCACTTCCTAAGAATGGCAACAATTTCGGGAGTTCTTCCGGCTTACCTCAATTCACCAATGAGATTAGTAACTAAATGAATTAGCTTAATCAATAATGGCAAATATCACATCCATCCTGCTCCCTTATATTTATTTACTAATATGTCAATAAAATAGAAAATAACTATTAATGTATATAGTTCATAAATAAAAATATTAACTTAATTTGTCATTATTTTTTTTCTCAATTCAATTTAATTTCATGTCAAATTAAAACTGTTCAATAAAAGCTGGAGTCTAAGTCGATGTGTTTTTTAGCAACTCCAACTCCTTTTACCCAAAAATCTACCCGACTCCACAGCCCGGATTACAATAAGCTTTCAAATACTGCCACCATAAATAAGTAGTTGCCTTAAAATCAGCAAAAAATGCAACCTCACATACTGACAGAACCTCAGCTGCATAAATTGAATCCTATCTTATTAAAAGGATAGTAATAAAATTATTAAAATTTCTGATTATCTTGGAAGAAAACTACATTAATACTTTATTTGTACAAATTATGGAATTAAAATGGCAATACACATTTTATACAAAGCTCTGACAACAAAATAAATTTATACAAAAAAAAAATCCCATGAAAACTCAGCATGCAAGATTAATCAATGGAAGCTACCTCACAAATGAATAAGCATGCCTGGCCAACTTAAATTCCATGTTGGCTGTAAAACTTATATTTTTTCACACCAATACAAATGAAATTAAATGAATTCACATGAAATGAATTCCATGAAAATTGCATGAAATCTCATTTAATTACGTTCTAATAATTTTTTCTTTTTAATTTTAAAATTATCCAGAATTTTACACACAGCCTTCACAGATAATACAGTAATTGTTCCAATTTCTTATTAGAATACATAGCTTAACCACTTGCACTACGACTAAACTTCACTGTTGTGGTGCCACGCGCTACAATATAACAAGTGGTAAAGTGTCTCATTTATGCAGCTCCCTTCGCACCTGCGAGTGCAATCCAGAACAGTAACTTGAGAAATAAACAATCTTGTTGTTAGACGAAGTGTGCACCACATTATTTTCATTTTTGCAATACATGTCTATTGATGTGTGTTCACGTCGTTCGCGGTTTGAGACACAAGCATCTCGATGTGTGTGGCGAGTCTTTTCAGCGCAGGTAGTTAATAAGAATCTTGAAATATAAAATATTGAACTGTTGTTAAAAAACAATTGATACTTTAATTTGACACACAAATTGTTAAATGCTTTGAATTCCATCACAAAGAATACAAGAACTATGCAGAATGCATGCATCTTACAATCTATTACTGCAAAAAAAAAAAAAAAAAAAGAAATTCTGTTCTAATGCGTAGCGTATTCGAAAACTAAGTACGGTTTCATTCTAGCGCCGTCGCAGCGCTGTGGTAGGCATCCTGCGCATGCGCACTAGTCTTTCTTGTTCACTGACTTTCAATTGTCGCCATTTTGGTTGCTCTATGTTGTGTTTTCAGTTTGCTGTGCACATTCAAAATGTTTAAGACAATTAGTTCTCCCGCTGACTGTGAGATTCGTGCCGTGATTAAATTTTTAACGCGAGGAATGTTAAACCGGCCGAAATTTATCGTTAAGTGACAAGTTTATGGTGAATACGTGATAAGTGATGGAATGGTGAGAAAGTGGGTAAGAATGTTTAATGGAGGTCGAACAAATATTCACGCCGAGGCTCGGAGTGGCCGGCCTTCTGTTGTCACTGATGATTTGGTAAGGAAGTTGATGAAGCAATTCATGAGAACAGATGCTTCACAATGACAACTCTTTCAGAGGCATTTCCACAAGTTTCATGTTCTGTTTTGTTCAAAATTGTGTCTGACCGCTTGAATTATCGCAAACTGTGTTCCCGACGGGTTCCAAAAATGCTCACTGATGTTAACAAAACAAAGCGACTTGGTAGTGCCCTGACATTTTTCACGCAGTACAGTGATGAGGGAGAAAACTTTTTAAACCAAATTATGACAGGTGATGAAACTTGGGTGTGTCATTTCTCACTAGAATCGAAACAACAATCGATGGAGTGGAGACACACTCATTCTCCGAAAAAACAAAAGTTCAAAGTGACAATGTCATCACAAAAAATCCTGTGCACTGCCTTCTGGGATAGGAAAGGCGTTCTGCCTACTGAATTTCTTCCCAGAGGTGAAACCATTAATGCGGCACGATATTGTGAGACTAACAAAACTAAGGCGTGCCATTCAAAACAAACGAAGAGGAATGCTCAGTAAAGGAATTGTGTTGCTCCATGACAATGCTCGCCCCCATACTGCTGGTGTCACTCAATCGTTAATTCGACAGTTTCATAGGGAGCAGTTCGATCACCCGCCGTACAGCCCAGACTTGGCGCCGTCCGACTATCACTTGTTCCTGCACATGAAGCGCGAGCTTGGTGGCAAGCGCTTTGTATCTGACGATGGCACGAAAAATGCTGTGGAGTCGTGGTTATCGAAACTGGCGGGAAGTTTCTTTGACGATGGTATAGAAAACCTGGTCGCCCGCTATGACAAGTGTTTGATCATTGGCGGAAACCATGTTGAAAAATAGTTTAAGACATGCATTTTCATCTAAAAATAAAATTGGATTCGAAAAAATTGTTTTACTATTTTTTTTTTTTTTTTTCAAAACGGTACTTAGTTTCCGAATACGCCTCATACATGAGACATATGCTTTATACATGCTTCAAACATTCCATTTTTATATTAAACTTGCTGAAAAAGCATTAATAAGAAGGTACAAAATATGTAAAAGAAAGATGAATTAATGTTGTATATGACAAAAAATGAAGGTTATTTACATTGAAAACTACAAGCATTAACTAAAACAAAAGGAATTCTATCATCTCCAAAATTTTTAAATGCAAAATTGGTTATTTACATTAAAAACTATAAGCATTAACTAAAACAAAAGGAATTCTATCATCTCCAAAATTTTTAAATGCAAAATTATTTGCACCCATTATCTTGTTTACCCCAGAATACGTTAACCGGCAAGTTCATTTTCTCCCCTACTTTCATGAAACTTCTGAATAAACTAAAGTTTAAATATTTTTTTAAATCAATAAAACTCTTCAACACTAAATAAACTGAAAATAAAACAAATTTTAATGAATCAAATACAGGTAAATAAATACATACAGAAGTACTGAACAATTAAAGTTTACAATGTCTCCCTGTACTACAGCAAAAATGCAGCTCATAATTACAAACTGAAAGAAAATAAATATGTATGTAAGAATGTATGTGTGTGTATATATATAATTGAACATAAGTTCTTAGTTTACATAAATCGTCCTAATGAGTTTGACATTGTACACCTCGAGGTCCATCATGTTCATCTTCTTCATATACTTGTTTGTATCTTTGATATTTAGAATCATGATCAGGTGAAATATCCATTAAAGGAACCTAAAAAAAAAAATCATGCATCAGTTTATTATAACAAATATTAAACTTAAAATTTATATGAAGCATACATTAAAACACATCAGCTAGTACAAAGCAGCCATAAACAATGAACTAGTTGCAATATCTGGCTTTGCATTTTATCCCTATATTTTTAGCAATTCTTTATACTTACAAAATGACTTTCTACTGAAATTTCAGTACTTCCTTGGGATTAAACAGTTCATTCATTTCAGCAAGGCCAATAATAGAGCAAAAATTGATAGTTAGCCCTTTACCTAACCATTTTATAAATTAAGCCCACAGGAACTTGGCTCTGATAATTCTCAGTTTTTAAGATACTCATGATTTTAACCAGAGCACATTAGGTCCTAAATAAGATCCACTTTGGAACTTTTTATGCAAATGTACTACAATTCTTACAAAAAATTTCTCTTCTAACATTTTGTCTTAGATGGAACTTAACAGGCTTGAAACTTAATACTAACTTATGATTGCATGCCTCTCTTTCCCTGTGAGACAAATCCAGATTCTTTTCCTTATTGCTGTGGAAGAAAAAAATTAAAAACAGTAAATTTTCTGCTTCCAAAATTACTACTGGTCACTCCACTGTATTCACTAATTTGGCACTATCAGTTAACCCAGGATTTACAACAGGATGGAGAAAAGAATGACTTAGCACTGTATAATACTAAGATAAATAACTCAAGTGTCTCTGACTTCCATAGAAAAGACAGCTGCCGAGGTATAAAAATAATTACTTACACAGAAATGTTGCATTGGTTCTCAACTTACACATTAACCTTCAGATTCAGAAAGGGCCAATTTTGTTCCCCTGTCACATCAACTGCTTGATAACTCATTATACTGGCATGGTATTATAGTCACAGTGTGCTTGACTTCTTCTCTATGCTTCCATACCTACCAAAATCTCCTATGTTCTCATACTATTTTTAGTATTCTATTTCTTTTACTTTAAATTTTTTGGGGGGACATGGATTTTTTTCAATAAGTATTTCTAATATTTTTTTTTTTATATTTTATACTTAAGGCTTGAACAAGAGCTCATTACAGGGCAGTTCTAAAACTTTTCAATTTTTTAATGAAATTTATTCCACCTGGAGTTGGAAGCTCCAAAATAAGAGAATTTTTAATTAATTTATTGATTTTGTATACATCTCTTCACATTTCAGATAAATTTATCATCAATTATTTATTATTTGTTTTTGTTATTTCTCCCGATGGCCAGGCACACGACTTTATACTCCTAACTTTGGAAATTAAGGCCCGATTAACCTGCATCAGATTTCAGTACTTGCATTTTCATTCCTTGCACAGTATAAGTAAAAGTTTTCTTTCTTTCGATATTCCCGTAGATATAAAAATGTACACCGATTTATAATTAGCCTTATGATAAGATTTGCTGTTTAAATGTTAACAGGTATTTTGCTGTTAACTTTCACATCTGAAATAAAACGAAAATGAAGACAAATTTCTTCACAAAAAGATAACTGTCTAAAAACAAACATTTTTAAGTTCTTTCAAGTTCCCCCCCCCCAAAAAAAAGTCTCAATAAAATGTTAAAAGCATGGCAAATTAATATCAGGCTAGGTCAAACTGTTGGATCTACTAAGCATAAGACATTTCATGCCATTCCACAAAATGAACTATCCGTAATACCCATTGCAATACTAAATAATATGAAAACCTTAATTCAACAAATAATACAAGACATAATTCATGCATTTTGATTCACAGAGTACTTACTGTGGCATCACAGTATGAAAGACATAATGTGTGTAGAAATACTCAATGAAAGATCCCATTTTGGTGAACAAAGTGCACTGCTCGGTCAAACATAGCAGCCGATCAGTGTCTGCCCTGCAATTTTGCTATTGAGGCATTTTCAGAAATCATGTTCATTGATACAGCAATGGTTTTAAACAGTAATACTGTAAGATTTTCATATAAATAACCGGAAAAATGACTTACACGAACTACATATGGCAAGGGAATTATCGAGAAGCATTTTCTTGACCTTGTGCAGAACAAATCAGATCTTTATTTGTCAAAAAATGTCCTATGAAACACTCTGAACTAGTAAGCTTCATAAATAAGCAGAGCTTGTAATACTTGTGTAGAAATTATCCTTGCAAATTATATTAAAAAAACTGCCACAACAGTAAGATTACAGTATGCTGCTGAAAATCTGCTTTTAGAATTAATGGCCCATATTATTTTGAGAACAAAATATTCTTGCACTTACTTTGGTATCAGAAAGACATATGCAGTACAAAATTACATGACATTTTCTACTTCAGTGCAAATACTAAATTATTCAAAATATTGTTTTCGTAGTTTTAATAATGTAAATGTCATCCTAATAAATAGATGATGGAAATCAAAACAAAATAAAAAAAATTATACAAATCTAACTAATAAATGCAACTCTCACTCAGGACATCTAAATATCATGCTTCTTTTAACTGGACGGGCAGGAAAAGGCAATTAACCTTTTCAGCAAAACTCTTGCTTTATTTACTATATCAGGTGTTACCATGAAATTATTTGCAACAATTACACATATTTTGTCCAAGACGGGTGAAAACAATGACCACTTCTAGTGTTATTGTCAGTGACCACCACCCACAGAACACATCCCTACAAATCAGTCTCCATGGTAGTCATGGAAACAGTTTTTCTTTTTCAAGCGGAGTGCAACTTTGCATATGATGCATTCCCACACTGTCCTCACAGGCTTTTTCTTGGTACTGCAGAGTGCACATTTGTGATGTTGTCTTTAATGGCTGATGCTTATTTTCTTGAAGACAAATTACTGCATCAACTACTGGCTTCTGTTCCTTGATTAGCTTATGTTTATTGATTACCACCTAGTGAGCTACAAAGGGACTTCAGAAACGGTCAGTCTTGAAAACCACTCACACGAGTAAGATGTTCAATAGAAAAGGTGATTACCGAGTTAAAAGTTTAAGAGTTAGCTTCCTATGATCGGTTTTTCAGCATTGAATTATTTCTTGCTTTAGAAACTTTTTGGCTGCTGCAATTACCTTAGCTTATGAAATGATTTCTTCCTCTGAGAATTTTTAAAATGTAGTCTTTGAAACACACACGGCAGACGTAAGAACTATACAGAAAATTTAAGCTATATTGGCAAGTCACATTGTTGTACGTTATGAAAAATGTTGTTAATTGAGTGCAGAAGTAAATTAACAAATAGTCTGCATTGATATGGCATTATTTTCAAAACATAGCAACATGTTTTGTGCAGTAAGAAATAGCATACATAAGTGTTAAAGTCAGTAACGATCTCCCAGTACCCATTCAATAACTATCAAGAGGTATGAATGAGAATGGAGTCAACTACAAAAAAAGACATTTCCACTGAATAAAAATTTTAATTTATTAGATTCATCCTAACTATAAAATTACTTTAAATAAACAATAACTTTAAATGTAAAGCATGTAACTCTATTTTTTAACACTAAACAGCAAAAGAAAATTATAAGAACACCTCATCTAAAACCAGAGGACAAATTCAGGCAAGTAAAAAATATTTATCTGATTATTGCAACTAAACACAAAACAGTCAAAATTTTTTTAATTCAGATAATGGTTGCAGACTGAGAACAATTTTGCAATATTATGCAACAAAACAATGGATAAAAATAAACAAAATTTTTTTTTAAAACATACCTCATCAGCATCATCAGGAATAATATGTTCAGGTCTGGGTGGTAGAACAGCTTCTAACTGGGGAACTGCAACGTGATCGATAGTTTCTGGGAAATTCACAATAAATTGTATTATAAGTCTGCCCTTTTCAAACGGATTCTTATACTGAGGCATGCCTTCGTTTAGAATACATTTTAGCGATTGATGCTTGATTACTTCACCTGAAATTAGAAGGATAAATCAATTTAATACGACATGTTTGCTTCAGATCTGAGAAGCATAAACACAACTCTTAAAAAATAAACACGTTTCCAACAGATGCAGAAAATTAATTCATCTCTTTTAACTGTTATTAACAAATAATTTCATTTAAAAGTATGTTTTCAACATACAGATAAATACAGAAACAACTTCCAGGAGCCTTAATGGGATAACGTTAAATTTTCTTTATTCAGGTAAAAAAAACCTAAAATGAAACTTGACGCATTTCTACCTTACGAATTACACTGCTCATCAAAATTAAAGGATAATTTGAGAAAATATACTCAATAATTATTAAAGCTTTCAACCAGTCATCAATAGCATACTTATTTTATGTTAATTTTTATAACTGAAAGCAAAATTGGAATTTTACTCATCAAGTTATACAGGGTTCATAGCCACATTTTAGTTAAAAAAAATAAGCACCTATAAACACTTTTCAAGCACATTTTATGAAAAAAATAAGCACCTGTCTAATTACATCATACACAACTGCATAACCTTAAAAATTAGACTTGTAATTTAAAATATGAGAAATAAAGTACTTATTAAGAGAGAATAAACATTACCTTAACCATGGAAAATAATTACTTTTTTTGTTTGTTTGTTTTTAATTTTAAATAATAGTTTAATTTACAGAACTAGTTTACAATGAGAGAAAAAAAAACTACGAAGAACTAAACTATATTACAAGATTTAATGATGAAATTTCAGTTCAAAATAGAAAAAATAAATAATAATAAGGCATATTTATTGTATTTGCTTGGAACCTAATAATAAATACAATTTATATTTCCACTCGTATTGATATTTAAATAATTTAAATCTAAATTCTGAACATTTTTTAAATTTTCATTGTATATCAGTTTTCTCTTAACAGATATTGCAAGAAAAAAGAGGAACATTTCTGAAATCAGAAGACAGAAATTTGCTTCATGCAGTCATCTTTAACAGTAAAAGCTTAACTCGCATACTTGGAAATTGGCGAATATTCGGACAGTCGAGCGTAACTTGAAGGAGAGGAGGAGGGGGATAGACTGTAGCCGCTCTTTTGATTTTTCAGCTAAATAAATGCTTTAGACATTTCAATATGTACATCATATAAAAATAAACCAATGGAACTAAAAAATATTCTGCTTAGCAAGCACAGTAAAACTCTTTTAAGTGTTCATAAACAAATCTCAGACTGAACATCAAAATATCGCAAACGTTATTGCGCAATACGTGTGTCGTAATTCTTCCCTACCTGATATTATGCAATCGGAATCAACAACTGCCGGCATTGGGAGAATAAAGGACTAAATAAATGGGGTGTTTTTCATTCTAATTTTCAACAGACAGTGTTAAATTTCCGGAATAAAGCCAACTCCGCTTGGGTTGGTAGACCGCAGAACTTTTAGTCCTATTCAATGCAGATTGGAAAGTGACCCCCCCCAAAAAAAGAAGGTCCGTTGCTTGTTTTGCAGGGAACTGTAACAGTTTCAATATTCAAGATTTTGCGGAGAAAGGGGAGACCTCCCAACCTTCGTACTGTATAATGTATTGGCCAAAAAAAAAAATGAAATTATTTTGACTATTCGATTACTTTCCTTTTATTTAAGCCATTCCGAATATTATTCCTTAGAAAGCTAATCTGTGTAAAAACACACCCATTTTTGGAAGTTTATCTATACTTCAGCAGTTACTGCAACTATATTATTATAAATATTCATGCATATACTCATAATATAAGCATAACGATCATAATAAACACGAATATGAACTGAACACGTGGAACAAGAATGCAAATTATTAAAATCTTGATAGAAATTCAAACGTGTGTAGTATTTGGGTAGGAGGAAAAGAATGCCGAATGTAGCGGAATTTTCTACTGCTTTCGCAATTCTTTGACCAATAGAACAACGGGCACCTGTCTGTACTCTTTGTGCACACCAAAGGTTATGTTAATGCAGAGAAAGGGGGAAAAGCTATTTCCGGGAGTATGACTCACCATCTGACATTCCACATTAGGAAGAAAAGTTGCTTATTTAGTTTCGGCTTTGGTACCGGGAAAAACAGCGCGTTCAATAAAAAAAAAAAAAAAAAAAAACTAAAAGCAAAAAAATAAGGACTAAAAACAAACAAAAAAAAGGGGGGCTTTAAAGATAAAGTAAGCACCTAGAAGGGCCTTTATATTTTATTATCAAATATAAGGACTTATAAGCACTTATAAAGACCGCTACGAACCCTGTATTAGGTAGCTATATTTGACAAAGGCTACATGTTGAGATTTGGATGTGCAGAGTTGTTTAAAGTTATTATTCATTGTGATCATTCTAATGATAATTATTCATTACTTACTTAAAAGTACCACCAAAGGCAAAAGCAGCAGTTAATAGACTTGCGAGCGAACAGACTTGCGAAACCACTTACTTCAGTATGTAGCAGAAAGAACTGATAGTTGTTTTTATTCTTTTCCATATCTATCTGAAGAGCCTGCTTTTAAAAGGTCATGATTTTATACAGTTTATTATTTTTATAGCATCATTCAAAAATATTATTTTCCGATGCTATTTCATTTAATAAGAATTCATTCTAAAAGTTTAGTATTTCACTTGTTGATATCTCTGACAGTTCAAGATAGTTTGCAAAGAAGATCCTCTTGAAAGCTTTGCAAGTAGGCATACGTAACCCTTAAAACTGCTAATCTGGTAATGTCAGTCGACTATGAATTTGATACACCTTATGCAACTCCACAAGTGTCACTTTCATGCCAGCAGTCATGTTGCTGATTGGTTGAAGATTTTTATTTGATACAGGTACTGTGACTAGTATGTGGTATAAAATACTTAATCATACTATCTGCATATTTCCTGAATTTGCCGATACTGATCTTGCAACCACTTGTTTAAAACATTAAAATTACCGGCATTTTCAAATTAAGAACATCTCCAGATATTAGGATGATAGTAAAAAATGATTGTATGTAAAGAATTTGAAGGCATTCAAAAAATATATAGATTCGTGTAATATTGATACACCAAATTGTAATCATTTTTCTGCTTATCATTCTATCATTTTCGTACTGCAAATTGTGACCAACTGAAATTGATCTACCAAAATGTTAAATGCCATTATGTACACTCTTTAATTTTTCCTTTCACAGAAATTCCACAAAATGTTATTTTGAGTAAGGCCTACAGTGCCTTGCACAAAATTATTTTTTGAATTACTGCTATCCATGATCACAAACTAGATGTGAATCACTTGTTTCAGATCCACAGAATACTTGTTAGTAAAAACTATATCCTGAACAGCAATTAGATCCTGCTCTGTGATAAAAGAGCATTTTTCCAATTCTTGCCTTAAATTACAATGCTGTGCTACATAATAAAATGTTCAGGAATATGATGAAAAAAACTAAAGTAGTGTTTCTGTGATAAATACATATTATCAATTATGCGGTCAAAATCGCATAATCTAACCTTGAAAGTAAAATATTCTTTTTTCTTCATTTTCACTACTTATGACGAATGCTTCAAAACTACAAATTGCAATTGTGGCAACTTGAATGTTTTTATTACATGCAGTTACGTTGTGCATCCTTTAACAAGCGACACATAGTCTTCTAGAAGAGATGCAAATTGAACTAAATAAATTACCACCCAGAACATAATTTCAAGTTTTTTTTTTTTTAATTCTTCTTTAGGTATTTTATTCTTTAATCTTTAACAAGTTCATTCATTTTATTTTCCTACACATGCTGTGAACCCCATGAGATAGGTTGGGAACTGCCACATTAAAAGAAAGTTTACATATCGCAGGAGCTTTATAGACAATTTAAATAACACAGCATTTTAATTAGCATTTAACCTAAGTGGCATAACAGTCTAATTTGGTCATGAGACTATCATTTGGCATATATCAGATTATAATTTAAAACATTTTTCTTTTTAAAATAATGTAAATATTTTAATGAATGGAAGTTTTATGAAAACAGACTAAATATACCTACTAAAATTCAATTATAAAAATTCAGCTGATAGAAATTATTTAAATGCAAATCTTCATGAGCATATCTAAAAAAGCCATGCCACTCGAAGAATAAAAAACAATGATACTAAAATTATACTGGATGTCTATAAATTAATTGAGCAATTTCGTAAGTAAATAACTTCTGAAATAATAAATGAAATTAATCAGTTTAAAATTTAGACTAGTAGTAATATTTCCTAAGTTTATTCACAGATGATGTTGGATGTTATTATAATTGGCGCTATCATTTAACGCACTTTTCATTGTTGTTCGGCATTATGAAAATGGAGACAGACGTATAAAGGTTATGAAAAAGCAAATTGCTGTCTCTGGTTCCATAAAATTAATTCTACTTTGCAAGTAAGACAAAATTTTGTTCGAGAATACAAGAAAACAGCCCCAAAAAGAGATACTATTATGGCATGGTATCGACAACTTACCGAAAAAGGACGTGTGGCTCATCGAATCAAGTGCCAAGGCCAACAGGCAGCTTCAGAAGAAACTTTTGACGTATTAAGAGAAATGTTCATGAGAAGTCCCACAATATCCACATCATAGCTAGTTTGGAGCTAGGAATTCCAAAATCCCGAGTTTCAAAAATCCTGCATAAGCCTCTCAAGTTCAAACCCTACAAATTAACACTTGCTTCAATCTTTGAAGCCCGATGATCTGAAAAATTGACAAGAATGTTGCATGGATATGCTAAGGTGCATGAAGAGTGATAATGATTTCTTGTCACAATTGGTTTTCAGTGACGAAGGAACTTGTCACCTAAGTGGTAAAGCGAATAAACATAATGTAAGAATTTGGGGATCGGAAAATCCTCATGCCATCCTGCAATATGAAAGGGATAATTCCAAAGTAAACGCATTTTGTGCAGAGAGTGCCTCAAATCTTCTCAGCCCATTTTTCTTTGTGGAAAAGACTGTTACAGGAATTATTAACTGGACATGCTACAGATTTTCCTTATGCCAATCATTAAACAAAAAAATACCAGACAGTTTCATGTTTCAACAGGATGGCGTGCCTTATCACTACCATAATAACGTCAAAGATGAGGTGCCCTTTTGAACTGGTCGTGGAGGTGTTATCGATGGCCGCTATGATCACCAGATCTAACACCGCTTGAAGGAGAGGAGGAGGGGGATAGACTGTAGCCGCTCTTTTGATTTTTCAGCTAAATAAATGCTTTAGACATTTCAATATGTACATCATATAAAAATAAACCAATGGAACTAAAAAATATTCTGCTTAGCAAGCACAGTAAAACTCTTTTAAGTGTTCATAAACAAATCTCAGACTGAACATCAAAATATCGCAAACGTTATTGCGCAATACGTGTGTCGTAATTCTTCCCTACCTGATATTATGCAATCGGAATCAACAACTGCCGGCATTGGGAGAATAAAGGACTAAATAAATGGGGTGTTTTTCATTCTAATTTTCAACAGACAGTGTTAAATTTCCGGAATAAAGCCAACTCCGCTTGGGTTGGTAGACCGCAGAACTTTTAGTCCTATTCAATGCAGATTGGAAAGTGACCCCCCCCCCAAAAAAGAAGGTCCGTTGCTTGTTTTGCAGGGAACTGTAACAGTTTCAATATTCAAGATTTTGCGGAGAAAGGGGAGACCTCCCAACCTTCGTACTGTATAATGTATTGGCCAAAAAAAAAAATGAAATTATTTTGACTATTCGATTACTTTCCTTTTATTTAAGCCATTCCGAATATTATTCCTTAGAAAGCTAATCTGTGTAAAAACACACCCATTTTTGGAAGTTTATCTATACTTCAGCAGTTACTGCAACTATATTATTATAAATATTCATGCATATACTCATAATATAAGCATAACGATCATAATAAACACGAATATGAACTGAACACGTGGAACAAGAATGCAAATTATTAAAATCTTGATAGAAATTCAAACGTGTGTAGTATTTGGGTAGGAGGAAAAGAATGCCGAATGTAGCGGAATTTTCTACTGCTTTCGCAATTCTTTGACCAATAGAACAACGGGCACCTGTCTGTACTCTTTGTGCACACCAAAGGTTATGTTAATGCAGAGAAAGGGGGAAAAGCTATTTCCGGGAGTATGACTCACCATCTGACATTCCACATTAGGAAGAAAAGTTGCTTATTTAGTTTCGGCTTTGGTACCGGGAAAAACAGCGCGTTCAATAAAAAAAAAAAAAAAAAAAAAAAAAAAAAAAAAACTAAAAGCAAAAAAATAAGGACTAAAAACAAACAAAAAAAAGGGGGGCTTTAAAGATAAAGTAAGCACCTAGAAGGGCCTTTATATTTTATTATCAAATATAAGGACTTATAAGCACTTATAAAGACCGCTACGAACCCTGTATTAGGTAGCTATATTTGACAAAGGCTACATGTTGAGATTTGGATGTGCAGAGTTGTTTAAAGTTATTATTCATTGTGATCATTCTAATGATAATTATTCATTACTTACTTAAAAGTACCACCAAAGGCAAAAGCAGCAGTTAATAGACTTGCGAGCGAACAGAAATGAAAGTTGATCAAGATCAGAATATCCCGGAAGTATTATACAGTACAACCCCAATTATCAAAACTCTGACAATCCAAATTGCTGTTAGATTGAAGAGGGAAAAAAAAGCTTAGAAAAAGGAAAAGGACAGGAGAAGTTGGGCATGGCATGTCATTTGAGGAATTAACCCTTTGGAGCCGGGTAGCGCAAACACGCGCTTATTGCGGAGGCCGGCAGTGTCTTACGCGAGCATCTGTTCAGGGCCGGAGGCTTTTTTGCTACTAAGCCTAAATCCATGAAATTTCCGAAGTATCAACGCATTGTTTAATAATACTCTATAGAGTATTTTAACGGCTTATGCTTTATAGATATTTTTATACTATATACTTTAATTACCTTATTTCTTGTTTAAATGCATATTTTACACATTTTATTTTCATTACTCACCATTTTATGACTTTTAACATTATACATCTGAAAACTAAATATATTACTTAAAATTCTCTTTTCGTATGAAATATTTGAAAACAGGGATCTACAAACAGTCCTACGTTACATTCCTTGCACTCGTAATAACTCATTTGCCGTTTTGGAGGATTTTTCTGGGAATGTGAACAAACGAAGCATCGTCATCTCATTTTCTTATCAGTCTCTTCTGAACAAAGTTTTGGAAAATGTCTTTCAGTTAATCTTTCAGAATCAACATCAGAATATCAGAATTTCAGAATCAATATCTGAAATATTTTGCATCATTTCTGCTATTTCATGCCCTGTTAAACATTTTCGACGCTTCGACATTGCAACGGTAAAAACAGAAAGAATTCACGTCTAACAAGATCTAATTATTTTCTAAAAACTGAACTGCAAACCGAAATAACCAACGCTTTAGCGCAAATAAAACTTCTCTACTTAAATAAACAACTACCATGTGCGAATAAAGTGCGATTTAAAGAGACGTCAAAAATCACGCCATTCGGAAACATTTATTTCCCCTTTTGTTTATATAATCAAAAGCACGTGTATGTGAGTCATGCTTCTCTCATTTCGAGTAGAAGGTCTAATGTACATGTGTCTGAAACCATATGGACATACAGTGCCATCTTGTGGCAGAAATTATAGTTATTACAACGTTCCAGGACACTGGCACAAATATGTGACAGTCGGTAGTGAACGGGAAAATGCTCTGGCACGCCTGCGTGTCGGCCGGGAGGTGAGTGTGTTCGCTGCTGGCACGTAGACGTGACAGTCGGCGCGAAGGGGTTAAGAAACATTCTTTTGAAAATTCCTGGATGTTCAGAAGTTAGTGCTGAGGATAGTTACAGCATAATGGATGGTGTGTGCGATTCGTCAGATCCTGAATCTCAAATTTTAAATGATGATGAATTTATTAGAAGCGTGAGAAAAGAAAGCATCAAATAAAAAGACATTAATGTCAAAGTTGAAGCAGACACAGAACCATAACCTAGTAAATTGTCTGCCAGCCTTGAAACTGCGTTGAATTGGATGGAATGTGTTTCACTAGATAAGAGGTTCCGGCAAAGTTTTGAGTCAAGATTTTTTCAAAGAATTTTTCATTATAGGATTTTAAATTTTTTAGGATACATTTTAGGATAAATTTTAATTTTATTAAAGATTCTTTTTATATTAGAAAAATCTTTTTAAATTGGAAGATATTTTTAATGATTTTACATTTTTGTCACCTTCCTTCACTTTGAGGAAGACCAGAATTTTCGGATGAACTATTAAGATTAAAAAACCTATTAAAATCGTTTATCAACTAATTCTGGAGACACAGAAAAAGCAAGGAATTTGTTTTGGAAGGGGAACTGTAATTATTCGACATACCTCCTACTGAGGACATTACGTCGAGGTTGATTGGATTTCTTCTTTCTTGTTTTTTTATATTCTTTTTTTGTTTTTTCTTGTGATGGTTTATTTTAATTTATACATTTTAAAATATTCTTATTCTACATTTATATGATTTTATGAAGTTCATTTGAACTTCAATTCTTAGTCTTTGTGAAAAAAAGGTTCTAATTTTTTTTTTTTTTTTTTTTTTTTAACTCGCATATAAAATTTCTATGTACAATTTTTAAAAAGGCATGGGGGCGAGTTGCTGATAATGATAAAGACCAATGATTTACTTGGACACACTGCAAATAATTAATACAAAAACAAAGAGGTTTCTGGCTTTAGAAGAGAAAATTTTCCTTTTTTTTTTAAATATAAAAATAACTAACAGTTTTCACCTTGACAAAAAAAAAATGAATCATTTCAAAAAAACAAACTATTTACCTGGTATAGAAGAAATTACTAATATCCTATTATCTAGTGTTTTAATACTTCTCTGGAAGCCACATAATGCCTCAGTCAAAGTTAGTTCCATCCTCATTATCAGATCACTCCCACTTCTTTTAAATACATCATGCTCTTTTTCATCAAGAACAATGACAATATCACCAGGTTCCAGACCAGGCTCTTGATCACCTTCACCAGCAAAGGTTATCTTATGTCCATCTTCCATACCTTTAAAAATTTAATCAGACATACTGAGCTCACAAAAATGACATACATAATATTACATATTTTCACAACATACCATTTATTCATATAAACTATATCTGTAATTAAGTTTAAATCAAAGTTATCTCCAAGACTTTAAAAAATAAACAGCACTTGGGTATTAATGCAACCACTTGGTGAAACGAGACCAATAAATGAAATCCTTAAAATTTTTGTGAACTCATTCTGTAATTTTTTGCTTTATTTTTCTCCCCATGTATTTTTCCCCAATTTGTTTTTGCTTAAGAAAGCTTAGAGGATTGCATAAACGTGGCATCGTGCAGAACTTCAGCATTACTAACAAGCTATCAAATGCATCTGATAATTGTTTCCTTTAGTGATATTTTTGGCAGAACATTCCTGCAATTTTTTTGACGTGAAGTGGCAGATATTTTATGATGTATTCTTCAATTACTGGCAAATTTCAGAAGTGAATATTTTTTTAAATTGAGTTAGAGGCAAAAAATATCAAGATTTGTCTATAAAAACTGTTGAAATATAACAAAAAGAACGCATAAGAAAATGACGACATTGACTGAAAGACTGATATGGTTGTCTGAAGAATCCTTACGCACATGATAGCCAAATGTGACACATTCTGATCATTTGGCAGCTTCTACTAAGGTGGTTGTTATAACACCTTAAAAAAAAAAAAAAAAAAAAAAAAAAAAAAAAAAAAGCTTCGAGTACCAAAAAAACATGAAAACATTTCAGAAAGCAATGTTAAACATTTAACACCCAGCATACTTTATTTTACTTCATATTCACATCAGATAATTCAATTACATTAAAAGAATGAAACATTTTTAACAAGAACACTGTAGGATATTTATAGTCATCAAGAATATATAACTACATGAATCGCTATAATGACCATCCCATTATGGCACAAACTCCATGACAATATATTATGAATAATGGTGCCCTCTGAAAATATGCGAGATTATTTATTCCAATATGCTATTCAAATTTAACTCTTCTTTCAGCTTCTAAACAAGAATTGAATCCTTTCATTCAGCAAGGACACTTTTCTCTGTTTGCCTTGTATTAAAAAAGCAAAGAAAAAAAAAAGAAGAAGAAGATTTTTTACAGGTATACTACATCAGTAGGCTTTTGTGTTTATTTTTCTATGATGCAATACATACAGGAAAAAAGGAACAACTAATGAGCATAAATGGTAACTGACAAGTATGCTGAAGACATATTTAATGATAATGACACTGGCCTTTTTCACTTAAAAAAATCAGAGAATTGCACAAACTTGACATTGCACACTCCCTTGACTTTGTCCATTTATACATCGATTATATTTTCACTTAAAAAGTCAAAGAAGCACCCAATTCTAGGTAAAAGTATATTTACGGAACATTCAACTATTTAGGTTACCATAAATGAAACAACAACTTTGCGATAATACAAGGGGTACCCCTCAGTCTACTCTAACCATACTTAGTTCTGCTATTGGACACTTTGAGCCTTATTGTACTACTTTTCCCAAGAACTACAATTTTCTGCTTCTCCAAAGCAACTCTGAATTTTACAACGAAGACAGCTTGGTCATTTGAAGAATTAAATATATTTTTGTTTAGAAGGCCGTCCTAAGATTTCCGCGTTTGTTTTTCTTGCGAGCTTTATCTAGCTGCATTAGATGCAAATATATGCCAAAGTTGGTTTTCTAAGTTCAGGTTAGATAACTCTGATCTTTGTAACTCACCTCATTCAGGAAGATCAGTATTTTTTACTATGTTTCATAGATAGAAGAGGGAGCAAATCCTTGTCAAATGATCAGAGTTACTAGATAAACTTAATGCACTCTGGTCATCATCAATGTGAAGCATATACGTAAAGTTACAGAGGGTAGAACCAATTCAAAACCATAACTGTAAATCTTTGTCAATAATTAGATCCAGTAAACCAAGTTACAATTGATAAGTATCCAAGCCCTTTCACAGCGTGACAAATGAAGACAACACTCTGTAGGGAAGACTGGATAAGTTGAACTGAGATGCTAAGTACCCTTACCCATCTTATTCTGCTGACTCCTTTAACTATTTATTCACGTTTTTGTAACATTTCTTCAAATGAATAAAATTCAAAATGTAAAAGAAAATGGAATTTTCAAATTTTTTCCCATTAAAAAAACAGCCTTTTTTTCTACAGATCAACATATGAAAATTTGCGTACCTGGTGGGAAAAAAATCATTGACAATGAAGGTGATTAAACAGACTCTAAATATATTTACTTTGACAAAAAAACATGTTACTTTCTGTTCCCTCTTATAAATACTACTTCTCTTGAAAGCAGCAAGTTCACAGGAAGCTTACTCAACCTTAACAAAAAATTACCTATGCAGGAATAATTTACTGACAAGAAAAATACGATTATGATTGATGAAAATTTTCATTAGAAAAATATAAAAATTCAACTTGAATGATACTTTTTTTAACCATGACACTGATGAAAGTGGTAAAGCATATTCAACACTAAGAAAAATTTCCATCTAAAATAAATTTGCCATAACATGCATGATCATCACGAAAAACATTAAATGCATATAGAATCACTGTACATCAGCTGCAGCTTGAAATATGCTTGACCAATTCAGTTTTTACGTATTACATTTAGCAAATTATTTATCAGCTCCATCTATAAGCTCAAAACTGTCATGCTCTACTTGCTATAATTTTATATTCCAATGTGTTAAGCTAATCACACAGGAAACAAATAATAATCAATCATAAAATAATTTTAAAACAGATCAATAAACACATTAAGGGAAGACAAAAATTATGCTTAACCAGTCAAGATAAAATATAAAAAACAATTACTATATAATGGTCACTATACCTTTATCAATATGTACTTCAATAAGTTTTCTTTCACGAACCACTTTCTTGCCATGACAGTTCTTACATCTGTCTTTGGGATTTATGTATTCTCCTTGACCAGAGCATGATGAACAAACAGTCTGAATACGTTGTACCATACCAGGACCCAACTGCTGGACATGTGTTTGCATACCACTACCATTACATTTTGCACATTTTTCCAATGCTCCTTTTTTTCCACCACGTCCTAAAAACATTAGCATGAATTATAAATTATGTAAATTCAGCTAAAATAACAACAAAATGAATATGGACATTCAAACTACACTGTGGTATATAACAAACCATGAACTGCTTTAAACATCTTTCATTTGTACTCAACATGCTATACAGAAACATGGAAAAGCAGAATATGTAAACATCACTGTGCCAAGCTTAAGACAGGTTTATGTGAGAAGAGATTAAACAGTAACTACACACATTAACAGGGTTCATAGCCATATTTTAGTTAAAAAAATAAGCACCTATAAGCACTTTTCAAGCACATTTTAAGGAAAAAAATAAGCACCTGTCTAATTACATTATACACAACTGCATAACCTTAAAAGAAAAATTAAGACTTGTAATTTAAAATATAAGCAATGCAATATTTATTAAGAAAATGAGCATTACTTCAACCATGGAAAACAATTTATTTATTTTTTAATTTTAAATGACAGTTCAATTTACAGAATTAGTTTAAGAGAAGAAAAAAAAAAACTATGCAGAACTAAACTATATTACAAGATTTAATGATGAAATTTCAGTTCAAAATATAGAAAATAAATAATAATAAGCCATATTAATTGTATTTGTTTGGCACCTAATAAAAAATAGAATTTATTTTTCCACTCGTATTAATATTTAAATAATTTAACTTAAATCAAAATTCTGAACAATTTCTAAATTTTCATAGCATAACAGTTTTCACTTAACATATATTCCAAGCAAAGTAATTTAAGTAAAAAAAGAGACACATTTCTGAAATCAGAAGACGGGAAATTGCTTCATGCAGTCTCCTTTAACAGTAAAAGCTTAACTAACCCGCATACTCGGAAATTGCCAAATATTCCGGATAGTAAGAGGAAAAAGAGGAGTGGGGGAGATAGTAGCAGTTCTTTAGATTTCTCGGCTAAATAAATGATTTTGACATTTCGATACGTGCATCATATAAAAACAGACCAACGGAACTGAGAAATATTCTGCTTAGAAAGCACAGAAAAACTCCTAAGTGTTCATAAACAAATCTCAGACTGAACATCAAAATTAATTACCTCTGCAAAATACGGCAACGTTATTGCGCAATACGTGCAGGTAATTCTTCCACATGTGATATTACGCAATCAGAATCAACAGCTGCGGGTATTCGGAGAACAAAGAACTAAATAAGGAAAAGAAAGAGACTTACTAATTTGGGGTGTTTCTGATTGTAAGTTTCAACAGACTGCGTTAAATTTCCGGAATAGAATCAATCTTCGCTTAGGTTGGGTAGACCGCAAAAACTTTTAGTCCTATTCAATCCAGACTGGACAGTGTGTGTGTTGGGGGGGGGAAAATCCACTGCTTCAATATTAGAGATTTTGCGGAGAAAGCGGAAAGTGGAGAACCTCCCAACCTCCGTACTGTATAATGTATTGGGGGGGGGGAAAGAGAGAGAGAAATTATTTTGACTATTCGATTACTTTCCTTTTATTTAAGCCATTCTGAATATTATTCCCTAGAAAGCTAATCTGTGTAAAAACACACCCATTTTTGGAAGTTTATCTATACTTCAGCAGTTACTGCAACTATATTATTATAAATATTCATGCATATACTCATAATATAAGCATAACGATCATAATAAACACGAATATGAACTGAACACGTGGAACAAGAATGCAAATTATTAAAATCTTGATAGAAATTCAAACGTGTGTAGTATTTGGGTGGGAGGAAAAGAATACCCAATGTAAAAGAATTTTCTACCATTTTCGCAATCCTTTGACCAATAGAACGACGTGCACCTGTCTGTACTCTCGTGCGCACCATAGGTTACAGGTTACAGTAATGCAGAGAAAGGGGGGAAAGCAATTTCCGGGAGTATGATTCACCATCTGACTTTGCATATAAAGAAGAAAAGTTGTTTATTTAGTTTCGGCTTTGGTACAGGAAAAAAATTCATGTTCATTAAAAAAAAAAAAAAAAAAAAAAAAAAAAAAAAAAAAAAGGGTTTTAAAGAAAAAGTAAGCACCTATAAGGGCCTTTATATTTTATTTTCAAATATAAGGACTTATAAGCACTTGTAAGGACCGCTACAAACCCTGATTAAATATCTGTTAATGTTATCAACCACCAGTTTCAAAAATCTACTGTAATACAAATGAATTTGTATGAAATGATATTTAACATAACATAAATACAAAGGAAAAAATGTACGAGCTTTGCATATAAAAATTTAACATGAAATAAAAATGACAATATGTTGTTGTTGTAAGGAGAGTTTAAAATATATTTTTAAAAACTTAAGCTTGCATATTTAAATTGAATTATAGAAGTAGAGTTCTTCCCTGACTTGTATACACATATTTCATACAGTTCTGGGAATTATTTTCTGCTCCTCCAACAATGCAATCTTCAGGACACTGCATCTCTATCAGGAGGATATCTTTATGCAACTGCTTTTCCAAGATAGTCCTATAAATTCTCTACTAGATTAAGATCATGAGATTTTGCTGGCTAGAGTATTCAAAGCTTTTGTTTTCAAAGAATTTGCAAATAAAATTTGTTCATTGTCGACAATCATTATCTTCATTAATAATAAGTCAGATCCATATGCACCTCTAAAAGTCTTACATAAGATTCTAAGACAACATACTGATATCTCTTGCTAGTCACAGATCTGCTGAAACCATGGTGAAGGCTACATCTATCGATCACATACCATCACTGAAACTATCACATTCTATAATAATCAAAGGAAGATTTCACATTCCAGACTCTCTCCCGTATTAACATGTTTAGGATCTGATATTAAACTAAGCCTAGATTCACAGTAAAGAAAACATAGGACCATTGGTTCTCACTCCAGTTTTGTTATTCTTTATTATTCATGATCCCTCTTTTGTTAAGACAGTGAAACACATATCCTTGGCTTTCTGCACAACAGCCTTTTTCATTAAGCCTTCCCTATACAATTTGCTGTTACATAACAGTTCCAGTGCCTGTTGCAAGCTATTAACTGCCAAGCAGTATACTTCATGTTACAATGAGAAATTATTGCTAGATACTGATCTTAGGAAGCAATTATTCATTTATGATCTTGTCTAGTCCTCTAAAACAGTTTCAAAGTTCTGATATTGTTTCTATAGCATTGCGATTGTTTCAAAATATCTACACATCTTGCCGCTTCTATGATTCTCTTGCTCTGCTCCTAAACAGCCCCCAATTCGCCACTTCAGAGATCCTTCCAAATTATAAATTCAAAAATTCCTTTTTGTAAGAAGGAAGCAACTGATAACTTACTTTCAATGCACTACAACTAGCACATAAGTCTCCTCTTAAAAAGCCACTTAGCATTTTTTCTTTGCTATGACATTTTGTTTTTGCTCAGTTTATCGATCAAATATAACAGTTTGCATACCCAGGTTTCATAATATTCAAACTGTCATATGTCATTATGGTCTGTCAAACATCCAAACATTTTTTTCAGAAAACCACTTACTTCAGTATGTAGCAGAAAGAACTGATAGTTGTTTTTATTCTTTTCCATATCTATCTGAAGAGCCTGCTTTTAAAAGGTCATGATTTTATACAGTTTATTATTTTTATAGCATCATTCAAAAATATTATTTTCCGATGCTATTTCATTTAATAAGAATTCATTCTAAAAGTTTAGTATTTCACTTGTTGATATCTCTGACAGTTCAAGATAGTTTGCAAAGAAGATCCTCTTGAAAGCTTTGCAAGTAGGCATACGTAACCCTTAAAACTGCTAATCTGGTAATGTCAGTCGACTATGAATTTGATACACCTTATGCAACTCCACAAGTGTCACTTTCATGCCAGCAGTCATGTTGCTGATTGGTTGAAGATTTTTATTTGATACAGGTACTGTGACTAGTATGTGGTATAAAATACTTAATCATACTATCTGCATATTTCCTGAATTTGCCGATACTGATCTTGCAACCACTTGTTTAAAACATTAAAATTACCGGCATTTTCAAATTAAGAACATCTCCAGATATTAGGATGATAGTAAAAAATGATTGTATGTAAAGAATTTGAAGGCATTCAAAAAATATATAGATTCGTGTAATATTGATACACCAAATTGTAATCATTTTTCTGCTTATCATTCTATCATTTTCGTACTGCAAATTGTGACCAACTGAAATTGATCTACCAAAATGTTAAATGCCATTATGTACACTCTTTAATTTTTCCTTTCACAGAAATTCCACAAAATGTTATTTTGAGTAAGGCCTACAGTGCCTTGCACAAAATTATTTTTTGAATTACTGCTATCCATGATCACAAACTAGATGTGAATCACTTGTTTCAGATCCACAGAATACTTGTTAGTAAAAACTATATCCTGAACAGCAATTAGATCCTGCTCTGTGATAAAAGAGCATTTTTCCAATTCTTGCCTTAAATTACAATGCTGTGCTACATAATAAAATGTTCAGGAATATGATGAAAAAAACTAAAGTAGTGTTTCTGTGATAAATACATATTATCAATTATGCGGTCAAAATCGCATAATCTAACCTTGAAAGTAAAATATTCTTTTTTCTTCATTTTCACTACTTATGACGAATGCTTCAAAACTACAAATTGCAATTGTGGCAACTTGAATGTTTTTATTACATGCAGTTACGTTGTGCATCCTTTAACAAGCGACACATAGTCTTCTAGAAGAGATGCAAATTGAACTAAATAAATTACCACCCAGAACATAATTTCAAGTTTTTTTTTTTTTAATTCTTCTTTAGGTATTTTATTCTTTAATCTTTAACAAGTTCATTCATTTTATTTTCCTACACATGCTGTGAACCCCATGAGATAGGTTGGGAACTGCCACATTAAAAGAAAGTTTACATATCGCAGGAGCTTTATAGACAATTTAAATAACACAGCATTTTAATTAGCATTTAACCTAAGTGGCATAACAGTCTAATTTGGTCATGAGACTATCATTTGGCATATATCAGATTATAATTTAAAACATTTTTCTTTTTAAAATAATGTAAATATTTTAATGAATGGAAGTTTTATGAAAACAGACTAAATATACCTACTAAAATTCAATTATAAAAATTCAGCTGATAGAAATTATTTAAATGCAAATCTTCATGAGCATATCTAAAAAAGCCATGCCACTCGAAGAATAAAAAACAATGATACTAAAATTATACTGGATGTCTATAAATTAATTGAGCAATTTCGTAAGTAAATAACTTCTGAAATAATAAATGAAATTAATCAGTTTAAAATTTAGACTAGTAGTAATATTTCCTAAGTTTATTCACAGATGATGTTGGATGTTATTATAATTGGCGCTATCATTTAACGCACTTTTCATTGTTGTTCGGCATTATGAAAATGGAGACAGACGTATAAAGGTTATGAAAAAGCAAATTGCTGTCTCTGGTTCCATAAAATTAATTCTACTTTGCAAGTAAGACAAAATTTTGTTCGAGAATACAAGAAAACAGCCCCAAAAAGAGATACTATTATGGCATGGTATCGACAACTTACCGAAAAAGGACGTGTGGCTCATCGAATCAAGTGCCAAGGCCAACAGGCAGCTTCAGAAGAAACTTTTGACGTATTAAGAGAAATGTTCATGAGAAGTCCCACAATATCCACATCATAGCTAGTTTGGAGCTAGGAATTCCAAAATCCCGAGTTTCAAAAATCCTGCATAAGCCTCTCAAGTTCAAACCCTACAAATTAACACTTGCTTCAATCTTTGAAGCCCGATGATCTGAAAAATTGACAAGAATGTTGCATGGATATGCTAAGGTGCATGAAGAGTGATAATGATTTCTTGTCACAATTGGTTTTCAGTGACGAAGGAACTTGTCACCTAAGTGGTAAAGCGAATAAACATAATGTAAGAATTTGGGGATCGGAAAATCCTCATGCCATCCTGCAATATGAAAGGGATAATTCCAAAGTAAACGCATTTTGTGCAGAGAGTGCCTCAAATCTTCTCAGCCCATTTTTCTTTGTGGAAAAGACTGTTACAGGAATTATTAACTGGACATGCTACAGATTTTCCTTATGCCAATCATTAAACAAAAAAATACCAGACAGTTTCATGTTTCAACAGGATGGCGTGCCTTATCACTACCATAATAACGTCAAAGATGAGGTGCCCTTTTGAACTGGTCGTGGAGGTGTTATCGATGGCCGCTATGATCACCAGATCTAACACCGCTTGATTTCAGTGTAAGGTTTTGTAAAGGATCAAGTGTTCATGACACCACTTCATGCATCCATTCCTGACCTAAAATTCAGAATCTATACTGCAGTTGATCAACAGAAACATGGGACAAAGCTGTAGCAAGATATGACTTACCAATGGAATATTTATAGGGTAATGAAAGGAAGTCACATCGAACATTTGTGATAAAGGTAAACTATTTCTCTATCTTACCAACAATATGTACTTTAATTTTTTCCCTGTTAATGGCATTCAAATAAATCTTTCTTCTTGCCAAACTAATTTGCAGACATCCTGTATCTGAAAGAAACACCATACACTCTTCAAAGGCATTAAAAGATTATGCTATAAATTACAATATGAACTGTCATTTAGCTGCCAGAAAAGACAGCTCCCATAATGTTCTTAGTATTTTATTTCCCAATTTTCTATTGGATTTATATATATACAGAATATTTGGCCCACTTTACCCATGGATTCTTTTATTCTCAAAATAATCAGTCATTATTGCAGCACAAACACCAACATGCATTAGAAAATGATATTACTAACTGCAACCCTAAACAATTCAGCATAAGGATTAAGAGCCTCCTCTCTGTATATTTCAACATTCAAAATTACACTGGTAAAAATGTCTAGGTTAGTGTGGCTATTTAAAATAATGTCCCCCAAACTATGATTCCATCTCCTTTTTACCACAGCTTTTCAGACATTTTCATACTTATGGTGTATCATTTTGCTTCCTACAAACAGTAAAACATCTGGTAACACTCTCTAAATGACAACGAGACAGATCAGTAAAAGAGAGCTTGGATTCAAATCAGGACACTGAAATTATGATGATCTATGCGCCACTGCAATTGGGCACATTTTGCAGCTCAAGCTAGCAGGACACAAATCATGGATTTCTCTTGCACACAACCCTTTTTCTCATATAGCCTGTTATTCATTATATTTGAACAACCAAGTTTCTGTAGGTGAAATGAAATCTCTTGCCATCTGGGTTAATGCCAGTCATTTATTTATTTTTAGACACTGCTACCAAATAACAGCCCCCAAACGTCTGTCATAATATATTTTTACCTTGAACGAACTGTCTGCTGACATCAAAGATGCTTTAAACCACTTTTACATTACTGATATGACACTTTAGATTACTTTGTCTTCATAGAACTATGCCAATGTTTGTCCTGCTTCTATTCTAATTGCACATGACTTCTCTTAATCCACCAAATGCCTTCTCAATGATTTTCCATGTGAAAATTTTATCTAACTACTCATATAATAATACAAATAAGAATTTGAAGAAACCTCCTGCACTCCTCCCAAAATAATAATACTGCAAAAACTTGCATGTTTCTACATAATAAAAGTAAATTTCTGAATACATGTTAACGTGTCTCAAACTTAATTATTCCTTTCACTTTCCCACCAATGCACATAAATGGGTTAAGAGCTTGTGGCCACCTCAATCGCAGTAATATTTAAGCACTCAGATCCCCTTCTTAAAGTTCACACCAATAGTGCAATCTTTACATGGCTAACTTTTAATAAAGTTAAATTTTATAGCTAAATTTATGTGTAGATACAAAATGATTATAATTCAAACAAATATGTAAACCAACAAGTGTCAGATTATTAGATAAAAAATTCTGAAAATGAAGCAAGTAAAGAATAAAATATTTCCACTTAAATCTTACCTTCGCATTTATCACAGATAACATTTTTCTGTACAGCTAATTTTCTCACTGCACCATTGTACAGTTCTTCAAGTGTAACACCCAATTGGTGAACAACATTCGCACTTTTGTTATCACGTTTCCTAGTACCACCTCCGAAAAACATATCAAAAATGTCCATTGGGGAAGACATTCCATTGGCACTGCCAACGCCACCTTCTTTGATAGCTTGTTCTCCTCCCTGATCATATATTCGACGCTTTTCTGGATTAGACAGAACTTCATATGCCTGAGATATTTGTTTAAACTGCAAAGAACATTAACATATATCAATTTTCATTGTTACTGCAATAAGACCACATTGTTATTTTGGGCTGAAAACTCACAGATATTAATTTATATACATGGGTACTTTTCCATTTCGCCTGCACAAATCTTGCCAAGCAGACTTTATTAGCGACAGCATACAGTTTACACATAAAAATGTTTATAAATGTTAGTTCTATGAATTTTTTATTTAGAAGGCGTACACATTTCAACATCGTTTAAAGTTTTGTAAAATGCCAATAAATTTGTAAAAAGACATTAATTTAAGAATTTACTATGTATGCTTTCATGGTTCAACATCCTGATTCGCCGGTTCATATCACGTGACTTGCGTAAACTATGCTACAAAAATCTAATCCTCTCGGTAATTATCTACATTAATTTCAAGTTACATCTTAATTTTGAATACAAGTTTAAATGCAAGAATTATTTCAATTCGTACGAATAGCTTACACAGAAATTACATAAAACCACAGTGCTTTTACTTCGCTAGTGCATTCTCATTAGAATTCATGAATTTAACCCTTGACTTTTCTATAATTTCACCTTCGAGTGAGCGGTGTGATTGCATCCTGACTGACTTAATTACCGCGAATGGCCTTAGGGCATAAAAATTGAACTATCTTGTAAAAATTCTATGTAATTGTGTGCCTGTATTGAAAGAAACAATCAACCTGACAAGAAATGGCTGTGACTTGTTTTCAAAATGAGGCGTAAAAGGTAACCAATGAGGATATCTCATTTCGCTTTGGTTGTACCATTATTGGAAACTATCACCTGCGCCGGCAAAACGGAAAAGTACCCATATCTGTTATAAATTCCTCATATGCTTAAAAAGTTACATCTTAATTCTTTCTAACACCTTTGTAACCTACTCATGCATACAAATAAATAAAAACATGATATGTTCTATACCAAGAGAAAATGGTAATATCTGATTAAATCCGTTTGCAACTTTTTGAATTTGTGAGATATGTTTTGGCTCATATATACTATTCTGTTCATAAACATTATAAACATAGCATTTGAAAAAAAGATGGGCAAGAAAACAAATTTATATCATCCATATTTTCATTGTTAGAGGCAGTGACTTGTATTTCACTGTATAAAGTATGTAATATGTATTTAAAACAAGTAACCGTAGTCCATGCATGCGTAGGTTGGCTATTGTTCCGTGTTTACTCGAAAGTATGGCCAAACCACAGCAACTCTTATCAAATGTTGAGATTTGGGAGGAAAGGATTGGCAGTGACCTTGGGCAGCGATTACAAATTTTCACTTGTACGAGAACCAAGGGGTTAATAATCTGTTTCTTCATAATCCCATTATCTTAATTTGTCATTGTGCAAGCACTGTTAGTGGTAACTGAAAATATATTTAAAAGCTAATATATTGTAACGTGAAGCTGCATGTAAAATGCAATCTTTAAATAAAAGTATATTTTTGTAAAGTGGTATTCTTTATTTCCTAACATAATGAGCAGGACCTAAAATCTGTTTTGAATATACTGTGGCAATGACTATCAACAATTCAAGCAACCTCTACCTGAACGCCCACATGAATTCAAAAATTACACCATTTATGTTGTGAAAACAGTAAAATAGATATGGTGTAATAAATCTGGTATTTGAAGATATAAGATATAGCTATCTGAAATAATGTTATTTTGAATAATTTTACATAAGAAATAAAATCACATCAGTTTTACATTTCATGCATTGTACATATGGCAATTACATAAGCCAATTTTAACCGTCCATATAAAAAATTTTCCCATTTAAATTAAGACATATTGATTTTCACCTATAAAAAAATTTAAGAATGCTTCACATTTTAAATCCCATCTTTCAAGCCCTTTTGTAAGTTTTTTATTACCACTTAACATGGATATTAAAATGAACAGATGCTTCAAAATAATTTTTTTACTTAAATTCAACTTATCCCATAAAAATGCAATCTTGCAATCTAATTCATTATATTCGAAATTAAATCCAGCATTACAGCATGCCATAATTATCAGTTTTATTGGTGCTACTTTAGTAGACAGTTGCATGGATTTTGGCAATTTACGTTGGCACGGTTCGAACAATCGTCAGACATCTTGGAAAAACCCTGTTTTTGCGTATTTTAAGCATAGTAAAGTATTCAAAACTTTTAAAAATTATCGTTAAAAACAATGTATTATTTTTTTGTTGAAAAAGTCGTTTTTTAAGATGGCAGGCAAATGTAAATAAATTTAACACGGGTATAAAATACTTAAGTAAGGTTAAATTATTACTTTTGGCTTTACTCTTATATGCGCCCTAAGGTTGCCAAATGCGGCAATATGTGTTATGCGCTGGTTTTTGGTGCGATTGCGTGTTCTTTTCTGCGATGCTCGTTTCTATGGCAATCCTTTTTACGTGGAAACTTAGGATTTGCTAGTTGGTTCGCATGGTAATTGAGTGATTTATGGACGTGTTGACAAAATTTTAGTAGCGTGCCTGGTAAAACTATTTTTTCGGGTGACTGGAAATTCTACAAGTATTTAGAAGAAGGTTTTGAACATTTATTTGTGAAACATAGTACCAATTTTGTGGATAGTGAGTGTGGTTGTCATATCAATATGATAGAGATTACGTGACGTCACGTTAAAGCGGCACTGCCGACTTATAATTGGGAATGTGATTTAGAGTTTTATTTGGTGGTTTATATATTTTTCCATCGTTTTTCTGAAACAGGAGAAGATGCTTTTAACAAATTTGTGGTGAAATTGTTTTGGTGATGTTTGAAATTGTTATTTCTGCTGTTCGAAGAAGCATTTATTTACGGTACATGCATTTTGTTTTACTCGTTTTTATTTAGTAGAATGTTATGCTCATTGTTTCTTTTAGTACGAATTTGTCATTATTGTTGTTTTTTTGAACTGTTTGAAATTTATTTTACTTTATTTTGTTGATTGGTGCGCAATGCCTAGATTGCGCAATTCGTAGATGTTTTTTAAAGTTTAAACAGAAAACAGTGTACATATTCTTTGAAATCTATTGTTATGTTAATTTATTTAAACTAGATGTGCTTAGTTCATAGATTCCTTCGTTGCATGGATTGTGCAATTTTGTGATTTTTTTAAAGTTAAAACATATCATTGCGTACATGGATTCTTGTCAAATATTTTTGGTTAAAAACTTTACATTTTTGCTATCTAAATTGTTTGTTTTTGTTTCGGATTTTTAGCTTAATCGTGTTTTCAACGTGCAAACACATCTTACACATGCGAAACTCGCTTTCTTTTGCAGACATTTTAGGGTAAAAGTTTGAAATGTAGACAAAAAATTTAGGTAGTAATGGTAGCATGGAGTTTCTCGCCAAAAATGTTTGTCGCCGCATTTGGCGACCTGAGAGCACATATAAGAGTAGTTCCTTACTTTTATATAGCAAAGAAATATAATAAAAATACTGCCATAAAAACATTACGCCACCATTTAATTGGATTAAAACATCACTTAAATTGAATTTTGAATTAAAAACATACCTACGTTTAAAAGAATTAAAATATTACTTAAATTCAAATACTTTAAAATAAGTTTTATAGGATAGAATTATTTAACATTAAAACATATGTGGCAATAAATATGTCAACAATTTTTTAAAACGGTGTATTAATTTTTTTAATAAAAATTGAAGTATACAATTATAAAGTAAAAGAAAATATGTACTTACATTTTTTTTTAGTATTTAACTTGTCGTATATTGATAAGTATCACAAAAAAAAAAAAAAAAAACACTATGAAATCTAAGGAATTCGAAGAGATGAATAATAAAATTTTAAAATGGCACAGTTATGCACAAATATTCAGTAACCAATCAGGGAGCTGAGTACAGCTCCTCAATGCACAAATATTCTGTAACCAATCAGGGAGCTGATTACATCACGCATAGAATTGAAATTATTTAAATAATCATACATAATAAAATCTTTTTCAAAAATGCAAAATTAAATTTTATTTTAATTATATTTAATAATTAACCATAAATAACATTTAAAACATTAAATTTATAGATATTAAAACCAATTACTTTTAAAATAAGGTGACATCATTGATTACATCATCCACAACATAAAATATCAGGTGCTACTTTGGTAGACGGTTGCAAAGATTTTGGCTGGCAAATTTTTTTATTTATTTATTTATTTATTTATTTATTTTTTGCGAGCAATACGACTTATGATAAACCCACTGCTATACAAGTTATTTATGGTAACCGATAATTTGTTGTCATTTTATTATGCAAAAATTCCATGTTTTAAATATTATTTATGGCTTCTAATTATTAAAAATCAATTTAATTTTGCATTTTTATTTGAAATAAAAATTTCATTGTTTATGAAATTTTATGTTGTTGATGATGCAATGAATGACGCCACATTACTTTAAAAGAAACTGGTTTCAAACATTATTTATGACTTAAATATTAAAATACAATTTAATTTTGTATTTTTAAAAGATTTTATTATGTATGATTATTTAAATAATTTTACTTCTATTCTTGATGTAATCAGCTTTCTGATTGGTTACAGAATATTTGTGCATTAACGAGCTGTAATCAGTTCCCTGATTGGTTCACGCCATTTTAAAATTTTATTATTCATCTCTTTGAAATCCTTATATTACATTTAAAACTTTTTTTTACAAAATTTTCCCTTAAATTACATTTTTCAAATTTTTTCATTAATATCTAAATTATGATTCCGATTTTTTTGTGGTACTTATCAATATACGACAGGTTAAATACTAAAAAAATACAAGTACATATTTTTCTTTTACTTTATAATTGTACACTTCAATTTATATTAAAAAATGGGTTTTCTTCCGGAGAGGATCCGTTGGCGGCGAAGTGTATTTACTCGCCAAGCTCGTCAACGGCTAATCGGCCATGAGTTTAGCGGTGTACAGTTAAGTTCAAGATATTTAAAAAGGTTAACCGTAATACAAATTAAAGAAACATATAAAACGCAGAAAAAAATTATCAAAAGTTTAAACATGATATTTAAAGCATAGAAATTAAGTTATATTATTATATATATTAAACAAACATATTGCAAGATAATTAAACGGGTGATCCGTGATGTTTAAAGCATATAAATTTAAAAAAAAAAACATATTAAACGCATCTAAATTTGTGTTAGCCGCAGAAAAAAATATCAAAAGGTTAAATATGATATTTAAAGCATAAAAATTATGAAGAAACATATTAAACACATATAAATTAGAGTTAGCTGGCAAAAAATAATATCAAACAGTGAAACATGATATTTAAAGGATAAAAATTAGACTTAGCAGGAATAGACAGAATATTAATGAGTTAAACATTATAAAGCATATAAATTAAAGTATATATAGCAATATTCAAGATTAGCAATATGTCATATATCTTTTGTTAAATTTGTATAGCCCTGAAAAGGGCCTTTTTTTTTTTTTTTTTTTCCTTCCAAAAAACTGTGTTGTTAAGGAAATTGCTGGAGATTTTATGTCACTGGAAAGCAATCCTTGATGGCAGCCAGAATTTCTATAAATGGATCCTTATTGTTGTGACTTATTTCACGCCGAAATAGGGTCAAACTACCAGTATCCAGCAACTGTATTGCTGAACTGCTTGTGAACTGGAACAAAAGTATGAATATCTTGTTAGTGAAACCCATAACGTAAGAAAAACGGCACACTTGATAAAATGTTCATGATTAATGGTTGATTTTGTTATGAATCCCATGGTTCTGACATGTTTTAAATATACTCCTTCCACACTATTAGAAGCTGAATGATCATTGTCCTGCTTACTACAGATATAACCTTTCAATGTATAATCTGAAGGAAAGTTTAGGTTATTCGAATATGGCAAAGCATACCGGCTGTTGACCTGAAGAAGGATGCCTTTATGAACATTCTAAGGGAAACTGGCTTGTATTTGCATTACATATGAGGAAAACTAGAAAAACCAACCATGCAGCCAGCCCTTTAACCATGATATGAACACAGATCAAACTACCAATATTCAATGGTCTTAACCACTAGTAGGAAAAATCTAAAAAAATGCTTGCAATATCATGCAATCAGAAATTCACTAAATGTTGCACAGCAGGATTACTTTTTCAAGTGTTGAGGATGAGAATACTTAATTTTGTTTTGTTTATATAGGTATTTGGTCATGGTATTATTCATTACATATATTCTCTGTTGTTCATACAGATACTAATATTTTAGTACATTTAAAAGTGTCTTTTTCATTAAGTGCTTTGCTTGTCAATATTCCCAAAATTGTGTTTCATATGTTAAGTGCTACTGTACATATAATAGATTAATGGATTCATTACAGAATAATACATTTCAAACATCCATTTTATGCAAGCAATTTTCAAAGTTAATTTTTGAATTTACTTGCTGATAGCTTAAAATATTTTATTTTGAAACAACTGCCTTTTTCACAATAAACTGGACATTGCCAAGAATCTTCAATAATATTCAAATCCTTTAGAGTAGCATTGTAAATAAAACTATAAGAACATTATACATTTTGTTATCTTTCAAAAGTCAAACTTTGATTATTACTCAAAGCAGTGGTTTACTAACTTTGATGACCAATAATTTTTTTTTTTTTTTATATCTCATCTCAGAGAACCAATAATACTTTTTTTATTCATTATTACTTCTTTATTTCATTCTAATCATCTATCATATATAAACACCTAGCATCTTCTGAAAGGTAATTGCTAAGATACATTAAAAAATATGTCAAATTTTTAAGCATGAAAAGTGATGTAATTCTTGTTATTTTAGATAAAAATAAGAGTAATAAAAATAAAAACTTTAGTTAATTATTTAAACCTTATATTATTGCGGCCCACGTTAATCATGTTTTAGGACTCGGGTACTCTATGGTTCTGAGTGTTTAGTCTTTTAATTATTAAGAGAACACAGTCATACTACTCTAAACAGGCGTGTTATCAATTATCAATAAGCCCCCCCCCCTCCGCCGTAATTTCACCTGCTCATCCGGTAGTGATGCACCACCAGCCACGGACGCACAGAACATACGAGAACAGATTCGTTGTCTAAGCAAAGAATCAGATTCTTTGGTCTAAGCGTTTGAAGAATCAGGTTGCTACCTACGACCTCCGAATTCGCCGGGTTACCAACTTTGCACTGTTATCGCCAATTTTGGCGATGTTTACATTTAACGGATCCTCTGCGGAAGTGCTTCCTAAAAAATTAATAAACTGTTTTCAAAAATTGCCGAGGTATTCATTGCCACATGTTTTAATGTTAAATAATTATATCCTATAAAACTTACTTTAAAGGATTTGAATTTAAGTAATATTTTAATTCTTTTAAACGTATGATGTTTTTAATTTGATATTCAATTTAAGTAATAATTTTTTTTAAAGTTGGCATGATGTTTTTAATTCGATATTTTAATACAATTAAAAGATAGCGCAATGTTTTTATAGCGGTGTTTTTATTCTATTGTTTTGTTATATGAAATTAATAATTTAACCTTACTTTAGTATATTATACTCATAGTAAATGTATTCTCATTTACAATTGCCTGCCATCTTAAAAAACGACATTTTCAACAAAAATTTAATCCATTATTTTTAATAATATTTATTTTTTTACAGTATGCGTAAAATATGTTAAAACAACGTTTTTCAAGATGGCTGACGATTGTAAAAACTGTGCCAACGTAAATCGCCAAAAATCCATGCAACCGTCTTCCAAAGTAGCACAAACGCATTATTTTTTAAATAAAATGACAACAAAGTATCGGTTACCATAAATAACTTGTCCAGTAGTGGGGTTATAATAAGTCGTATCGCTTGCAAAAAAAAAAAAAAAATCGCCAAAGATCCGTGCAACCATCTACCAAAGTAGCACCTTTTTTTTATTATTATTTACTTACTTTCTTAAATTAACAAATTTTTTAGAACTATTAAATTTTACACAGCATTAAAATAAAATTTTAATTACTGCAATATAACTACTTTAATTTCAAATTATCCAAAATTATAAAAACTACTCACCTTTTCTCCTTCAGAAGGATTTTTATCAGGATGGTATTTTAAAGCCAATTTCCTGTAAGATTTCTTTAATTCTTCAACTGTACAATTTGGTTTTACACCCAATATATCGTAATATGTAGTTTCCTTTACCATTTTTAAGCCTAGGCAAAAACAAAACTTTTGTAATAAAGACTTTCACTGGTATAATTAAACACATTTTAGCACACAAACTTACAAAATTACCTATCTGCAACAGAGAATTGCATATATATGATGCCTCATATTTGTTTAAAATATCCAATTCTGTAACAACATAACGGTAGAAAGATTTTGAAAAAAAAAGGGAGGAAAAAAGTGTAAAATTAATTTTATACAGAAAACCAGGGCTTAATTTCTAAAATTAGATGTGCCAGAGACTTGTGAAAAACTGTCAGGAAAAAGATAAAAAAAAATTTAAAAAATGACTAATTAAAAGCATTAATATTTTAAAAATTCAATAATTAATGCTTAAAGTAATTAAAAGTTTAAGTTAAAATTTAACAAAATATGAAGAGAAATTAAAATTTAATAACCGATTTCACATTCAAAATATTGTGCAAGTGGCTAAAATGGTTTGACAGAGAAAAATAAAGCTTTATTTTAATGTTATTTTTTAAATATAATTCCATAAATATTACCATTATTTAAATGAGATTTATCAATGTTACAATATTCTAAAAAATTCGTTGAAAAATTCCCAGATCCGTGTTTTGTATTAGCTGAGAAACACTTGGCGACGGAAGGAGAATCTTGGCTAATAGCGCATGTGCCACCAGAGTTGGCGCTCAAATATATTCTGTGAGAAACTTGATTTTTGTGGTACATTCGAAGTTGTGATTCATATGTTACACTGTAAGTGAAACCTAGTGCCGAGAGTCGCTATGGAAAATAAATGTATTGAAAATTAGAGTTTCTGTGTAATTTCTGTGGTGTTATTTTATTACTATATATAGTTATCGATGGGAAATAGAATAAGTCAATTCAAGTTTTTTGGTTCGTCGAGCTGGAGCAGCTAATGAAGTTTACGAGACTGAATTTACTTTCGGTTTTGTGAAACGAAGAATTACAAAGGATACTTCCAGATTGAAGTTCTGTAGAAACGAAAGGGTAAGTACCCTCCCCCCTTCTTGAAGCTCTTTGTTTATTGACTTTTGCTAATCAAAATGTCACTAAAGCAGATATTAGCGAAAAAACTTACATTGAAAACACAGTTAACAAAGTTAAAACAAAAGGCTGCAGACGAAAATGTCCAAGGAAGTGACTTGGAAATACTGAAGAATAAGTTTAAAGTGCTTGAGACAGATGTAAATTCCAATTTCGATTCTTTGGTCGGGTTATGTACGTAAGAAAGTATTGATGCTTATGTAAAAGAGAAAGAAGAGATTGACGATATTCTCTTAGATGTAGAAGTCGAATTAAATCGTAAGTTAGTTAAACTTTCCAAAGAAATTAAATCAGAGCCTTTGGTTTGCACGAATACTGAGAGCAATGCTAAATTACCCAAAATTACTTTGCCAACATTTTCAGGTGACTTACATGAGTGGCTTTCCTTTAAAGATATCTTTTTAGCCAGTGTTGATTCAAATCCTAATTTAACAGATCCAGTCAAATTACAGTACTTAAAATCTGCACTAAGAGAAGATGCTTATCATATTGTGCAGCCAATATCCATAATTGACTCTAATTATAAATTAGCCTTTTCATTAGAAAGTTCTCTAGTCACCGCGAACAAGTGTATGCTCATCTGAGACGATTTATGAATATGCATACTATGCAAAATGAATCTGCATCAGCAATATTAAACTTAATTGACATTACAAATGAATGCGCGAGATCGTTAGAAGTTTTAAATCAGAGTGTTAACGGTTTTTCTTTTAGTGTATTTGCATACATTTTAGGGGAAAAATTAAATCCTAACACCAAAATATGGTGGGAAAGAAAATTAGAGAAAGAGAAGTTGCCTAATTTAATAGATCTTATAGTACTATAACAGCTTGGCACAAAATTATTTCACGATGCTTAGAAGTCACAATAATCATATTAGTTATAAAATGCCACATATTAAGGTTTTACTATACTAAGGAAAAAAATTAAGGTACCATACTTGGTCAGCAGCTAATTTCTGGACTAGTTACACTGCATTTAGGATTGAAATACTCAAACCAAAGCTGTTTCTAACAGAATGAGAATTTGATTTATTACTTAATTACTGCAGAAGGTCAACAACCTTTAATTTTCTTTAATATGTCTCCAAAAATGCATTATTTTCAAACATTAAAGCTGCAATAAATATTTAACATTAGAATAGCAGATGAATGATTTTTAGAGACTAGCAGCTTCTAATAAAACTCTCATAATAAATATCGCACTAACGTGTGACAAAAACTACATAATGGTTGGTAAATGAGAATAAATATTTACATTTAAACTCAAAATGACTTTCATCCGACTATGATCACCGCACTATCAAATCTACATAGATTTAAGTTATTTATAGCAGATGTCTGCTAGACAATAGACCACTCTACGATACTACGAAATTACTGAACACGTACTTTTCGAACAAAAAAAAAAAAACAAAAAAAAAGACAAACAGCTTTCTGTTAATATTTATATATGAATTTCGCATAAATACGTTGTAATTCTAGTATAAGGATTAAAATTATAATATAAGATAACTATTATTCGAAGCCTAACAACATTTAACAGCTGATTTCCAATCGAAAAAATTTTAATCGTATGAACTGTTAATTACTGTATTCTTTCATCAAATAAGAAACTACATGAAATGCTACTATTATATTACTTCTCAAATATTATTTGAACTAAAACGTATTTAATACAACGCAAACCAGCCATTTTTAAAACAACTGCATGGCTTAAAATTTCATTCAAAAGAAAATATACTGCAAAAGATCAAATAAACTTACCTTTGAGATGGCGTGGTTATGCTTAAAATATAAATTTCGCGAATGAAAAGCTTTCTTCTCTGCGTGAACAGGCAGAATACGTTAACACTGTTACAATCTCTCAGAACTAAGAGAAACGAATGGAAGGTTCTGGACTAAACTATTGTGAACTTAATCATCATCCTTTCGCTGATGCGCACGCATATAGCCGTTGCCACTGCAGGTACAGAATGTGACTGATCTCAGTTCAGGGTAACGACTCAAAAAAAAAAAATCTGATGTGGCCAGCACGTAACCTCTCTCAATTAAGAAGTAATAAGGTTCGGAGAACAGCCTTGACGCCAAAACGAGGAGAAACAGCTTATTATGGTAGACCATGTTATTGTTGTCATCCAATGACGTACTTCTTGTAGGAGGACAGCGTGATACTTTTTCCCTGCTGAGGGATTATCCGTAGCAGCAGATCGGGATACGTATTCGGAAAATATATTATGAGTGCTATCAAGCAAAGAGTATTAAATTAGAAAAAGCACATAATTGAATAAAATATAAAATATTGATAATGTATGTAAAAATAAGTGTCTTGCACCTGTAAATATTTATTTAATGCTTTATTTCATTTGCTTTGTTATGCTTCCCTGTACTCATCGATGTTCAAACATGGTTTATTCTATAGCTTTTTAGTATTTATTTTATGTGCATTGATTGCAAGTAATCTATAAACAATTTCTTGTACTTTCTTTCTTGCAATGTGTGCTTTCATATTGTAGTGCAATAAAATAAGTCAATGTGTGCTTTCATATCATATTCATAGTTATGTACAGTAATCTGAATTCAGAGGAACTTTAAATTTACCTATAGAGTGACAGTTTTACTTCACAGTTGCTAGAAATATCTGGCTTAAACAGACCTAAGTTCTCAGACTAAACATATTTGCAGTATATTTGTTCTGGGACATTTGTAGCCTCAGTCTGATATTTAGTTTATAGCACATTTAATATTTTTAGTATTTATTGTACAAATTAGAAATAATAATAACTTTTTAGAAATATGTATGTGATAAATTTGTGTGCTGTTAGACATGGTAATGCTCTCAAGTCTTAATTGTTCAAAATGCAATGGTATTGTATTTCATTTTTTAACTGCAGTATAAATATAAAAATTTCATTAAACCTGCTAGAAGGATACATATTTTGTAGTATTTAAACACATATTTAGTTACATGCATTATGTAATGGAAAGAGTAATTTGCATTAAACATTTCCTCATCTTTGTAGTATTTTATATATAGTATATAATATGAACTGAGAAGTCTCAATAAATTTTAATAAATTAACATTTCCTGATGTCACAAAATAATGCTGTATGCAGTTAATAAAAATGGATTTAAATGCTATAAGAATAAACTGAAAATAGTTTGGGTAAAATCCTAGTATACGGCCTTGGCGCGATTTTGAAAATTATCGCCAACACCAAAAACGACCCAAAGAACGTCTATGTATATACTATACACTATATATTATCACTACATACATACTATATACTATGTATAACTACGTATATATATTCTTTGAATGACCCGTTTACTACTCATCGTATATGTTTCGTTTTTACTGCTCATCATAAAGTCGCCAAAAGAAGCCAAATCCCGTATGCACCGGATACTAGGATTAAACCATAGTAGTTTGTTTCATTTTTTATTTTAATTGTCATAAATATAAATCATCTCCAACTTACAGAATGTGATAGTGAAAATTTTCCAGTATTTCCTTCATGATTTATTTAATTTAATTAAGTAAACTGAAGTCCTTGGTAATTGTTTATGATTACAGCAAGGTATTTGAGAATTATTATAAATCAATTGTACAAATAGATAATGCAAACTTCAGGCATTACAATGACAGTGGATCTTGTTTACGAAACAGAGATTGATTCTACTGCAGACCTTGTCAGCCAATTAGCATCACTGCAGCAGAGACTTGCTGAATAGCTTTCAAAGTATATGCCAATCACTTCTTTGTCATTGTGATGCATGTATTGCAGTTAGTAACAGTTCATCTGATCAATTCTGATAAATATCAAGCGTTATTTCTTGTAAATATCTATGATTAAAATGGTATTTTATTCTCTATGTTCTTTGTACTTAACATGTTTCTGTAGTCATGCTTCACATTCCACAATACATTGTATTGCAAAAATTATTACTTAAGCCATGCTATATTATACCTTAGAGGGTTGACTATAGAGGCAAATAAAAATTAAATTTTATGTATATTAGGAATAGTATTTATATGATAGTTGAATATAGAGTTCATATCATAAGTCATATACATAACTACCTATCAAAATGTTTTGCAATGAAATTTATTATCCCACTTTTTACCAAATAGAAACAAAATTAGGCATTTAACACCTGTAAGCTATGTAAATAATGAGGCATAGAAAATCTGTAAGGCATGTAAATAATGAAACATGTAAAATCTGTTAATCATGTAAGAGCAATACAGTTATTCAACTAATATGTTTAACAATAATATTGATTCTAGATTAGCTAATTGCCTCCCTTCTTGAAAAAAAAAAAAAAAAACATATAATGCATAGGACATTTTACAGAATTACAGCTAAAATTACATACTTTTTAATTTACTTATTTAGTAATAGTTTGACTTATTTTATTGTGATTTTCATTTTTATTTTAATTTGATTTGGCTTAGTGTGCATGATTTGTTTATGGCAAAGTATGTGAGAGTTATTTGAATAAGCAGAAGCATGCTTTCATAGAGGACTTTCTAAGAGACACTCTATCCTCATTACACATGCAGCCAGTCTGTTTACCTAGAATTGCAGTCAGGTCAAACTACCAGCTTTGAACAACTTTACTGCTCAAGCACTGGTGGGCACATTTTTGTTATGATGGAATAAATTTTTGCATTGTATTTTTACATTTTTCTTTAAAACAGTTATGGATTTATTTTCTGTTTTTAAGCTGTGATATTGAGACTATTGTGGTGTCATTCATACATGTGCCCCCAATAATACTTGTGTAATTAAAAACTTGCTCAATGCTTATTATGCAAAGTATTCAGTTTAAAAGTGTACCCTTCATAAAAATCATAATTGTACACATTCATAAGACATACTTTGCATATATCATACATTCAGGTTTCAGCCTTAGAAGGTCAGCGAGTGATGTTGTTCCATTTGGAAAGACTGATTGGAATGAGCCTGTACGTGAATACTTCATAATAAGATAGATACTTCATTTATTGAAGAATACTACTGAATTATATAGATATTGAAACTATCAAAGTGGTAGTACAAGAATTGGATCAGAGTATGGAATCATTAATCAAGGGATACTATGTATGGCTCGACAAATCTACTCCATAGATTGATCTTTGCATAAATTTCACCTTTGAAAACTGCCAAAAATATTTAACAAAAAAAAGGGGGGAGAACTCTTAATGTTATGTGCAATGAAAGGAATGGGTTTTTATTTCTATAGCAGGCTACACTTTCTGAAAATAGATAAATTAAGTACACAAAGTAATGAAATCTTGCATTTTAAAAGAAAACCAGATACTTTATCTGGTAGTAATGAAGAAAATCTGAAGGTATTCCTAAAGGTTTTCTAAAATTGCCAGAAGAAAACTTCAAAAAAATGCTACTAAATATGTAACTAGTAAAAAAAGGTTGTTATCTTGATTCACCTAAACCCCAAGATGGCAGTCAGCCTTCTACAAGTAATCCAGATAATCCTAATAGTCAAACAGAATTTGTCACCTCAACCTAGTTCAGTTTCATGTATCAAATTCCAGAGAAGGCGTGAATGTCATATTCTTTCTGGCATGAGGGCATTTGAATTCTGCTGAAGCAAAAGTTTCCCAGAGCAGCCGATGATAGAAAAAGATTAATGCAAGATCATTAGCTAATGAGTTGCACTATTTTGCATACACAATCTTATGCTTTCAAATATATTTTCATTTCAGAGCACATTTGCCAAAATGGGACCTTCATTTATTACTTAATTATCATTTATTATTTTTAAAAAATGTATTTATTACAGAATTTCAAAATTTTAGTGATCAGTTTATTAATTAAACTTACTTAATTTTTACAAAAGTAATTATTGAGATATCTCAGGCTATTATAAATCTCAGTATATCATAAATTTTAAGGTATGTATATATCTGAAACTGTTTATAAGAAATTAGGCACATTCACATTATGTAAAATTCATTTCATAAACTTGGTATATTTTTAATATATTAGAGGTATTTTGAACTGTGAGTCATAATTGGTTTGGTTTAGTTGATTATTGCAAAACAAAATAGGGTACTCTTTCTAAGGGGAGGATGCCTTCGTGGAGGACTTTCTCGGGAAAACTAGCTCATGTACATGGTACAGGTAGGGAAAACCATGAAAACACCCATGCAGCCAAACCAATTCTTCTGAAATCAAATGGGAACTGCCCGTATTCAGTGATTTTTTACCACTCAGCCACTGGTTACCTATGAGTTATAAGACGTGCTGTCATTTACACTGAGTAAAATAAATTCTGCTTTATCATAATTGATGACACTTTTGTATGTCTTGCATTAAACTCGCATTTAAAATTATTTTACCGTAAATGCAAAATTCAAGGAGGGGGAAAAACTATCTCTTTCAAAAACATTGAGATTAATAGTTTTAGAAATTTTTATAATACCAAGAGTAATTTCTTGTAAATAGTTATTCAGAATACCAAGAGTAGTAAATTACAATGTTATATAGAGAAGGGAATGAAATTCTAAAATAAAATGCATTATAGATAGAACCATTGTACAGTATAGATTATCTTGTATAAATAAAGCAACAAGAAGAAGAAAGTTCACAAGGCTTTCAACTTTACATGTCAGTATTGAAAAACATTCTACAAAAGGATGAGAAGTTTTACACTGAATTTTAACCATGTGGTTTAATGTTTTATTAATCATAAGCATATGCATTTCAAGTGCTATCTGCCTAGAACAAGATGCTTCTTAGCATCAAAAACATGGCTGCAGTTCAATTGAAAGCATCCTTAAATCTTCCATAGATTTAAAGATGAAATTATATAACTTTTTCTAAAATTACTTACATGCACAGTAATGCCTTACTTTCAGATTTATATGCATCTTAATCAAGAAGTGCAAAAGAGGTTAATTTGATTATCCTGTCAATGCAAAACTGAAGTGTTATAGCAAATAAGAAAAATATTGTAAATAATCTTTATTACAAAAAGAGATAGAATTTATATAGCTAAAGCATTTTTCATAAACAGCTGAAGGACACTGAAAAAAAGATCTGTCTTAATATGGGAGAATTTGCACTTGTATCCCTGGTATTTAATGCATATAGGTAGTGAAGGAATTATTTAATGTAGGAAAAACCAATTCATTAAGCATAATTCTAACATTATTTTGATAACATTTATGAAATCAGCCTGTGAAAATGCTCTATTCTAGCTATAAGATATGTAGCAGTCTATGTAAGATTTTATTAGAAAGACACACAAATAAAGGCCATTATTGGTTTTCGTGGTTTTCCCATGCGTAATGTAAATATGAGCCAGTTTATCTTAATAAGTCCTCCATGAAAGCATCGTTCCTCTTAAGCAGATACCCCTTGTAAACATCGCCATATTCAATTAATTTAACCTACAATTTCAGTTGCATTTCTGTAACATATAAAACAGCACACCAAAAAGGAGTTATCTGAATGTATGTGTGTGTGTGATTATGGCAAAGCCGCGAGGGCTATCTGCCTAAGAGGAGGGATGCCTTCGTGGAGGACTTTCTAAGGGAAACTGGCTCGTATACACATTACACATGGGGAAAACCACGAAAATGCCCATGCAGCCAGCCCGTTCGCGGGATTCGAACCTCGGACCGAACTACCAGTGTTCAGCGATTTTACCGCTCGGCCGCTGATGGGCCCGAGTTATCTGAATGAGACGAAAATCTGTAGATGGATTGAAAACGAAACTAGCATGATAGGAATTTAATTTTTTATTTAGGAAATAATGCAATGGCCTACCTTTAGCTCTAATGCAAACTCTAATCCGGTTAGGCATTGACTCGTAGAGTTGGCGGATGTGCTCCTGGAGGATTCCTTGGCATATACTTTCAAACCGGCAAGTTAAATCGGCGCCATCCAGGGAGAGTCAGACATGGCTCCTCATAGCCCAAACATGCTCAGTTGGGGAGAGATCTGGTGATCGCGCCGGCTAGGGAAGTATTGGAGACGCACGAAAACAATTAGTAGAAAGGCATGCATTGTGTGTTCGAGCATTACCCTGCTGAAATGTATGCCCAGAGATACATGGAAGGAAGGGCAAAAGAAAGGGGTAGAATCTCATCGAAGTGCTGCCGTGCTATAAGGGTGCCACACCTAACAAGGCCGGCTGTCAAATGAAATGGCATCCCATACCATAGCTTCTGGTTGTCTCGTTGACAGTATCCAGATGAGTATGCACTGCTGTTCTGAACGTCTCCAGACATGTCTTCGCTAGTCGACGGAACTCGCTTCGAAGCAGGACTCATCGCTGAAAGCAATTATATTGCAGTCTGTTAGATCCCAGGTCGAATACCTCCGGCACCACTGCAATGGTGTGCAATGACAATGGGTAGTCGGCGCAATGCCTTCTTTGACTTCAGCCCCCGTTCCCAGAGTTTCATTATCACTTGTCATTGCACCGATGTTCCGGCTACACGTCAGATTAAAGCATCAGAGGCTGAGGTTGTGAGCGTGTTTGGACAATCACTTTGTCTTTGCGTTTTGCCGTCGCTTTTGCTCCACCGTTACATTCTTTATGCTCTCTACAACTATGGTTCACCCATTCCTGTCAACATCATAGAATGGTCGCATCGCTCAGATTCAAATATCTAGCTATCCTGCGGCCATCCTCATTCCTTTATTCTTAAATGGCGACATCTGCTCATACTTTTGACGAACCCGTCTACGAGACGTTGGTACAGTCCACCTACATCGACGGACCCCTACTCGCATGGAAGTTATGCATTATCAGTGGAATATCTACCGTTTTATGTACCATCCATCCATAGCTTAGTTGGAAGAGCAGTGGGGTGTAGAGGTATTGACACAGCTATCCATTTCATCTGCATGCTCCGCTGGAGCTCCATAGCTTGTCAATCATTCATAGCCATACGCAATTTCTACCTATTTGGATAACTTCTCAATGAGTCGATTTCCATGTTATAGGCTGTATGTACATATGATAGATTTCAATTCATTCGCAACAGTACTTATTTGTCAGCTGACAACATTACGCTACTGCCTATTAAAATTGCAACATTATGACGGCGACATGCAATAAATGTCAAATTTGCATGAACCTCAAGTACTGCAACCTGGATATAAAAAGAACAATTAGCATTCCAGCGCATGCGCGCAAAGCATGTATGAGTAATACCATCTGCATTGCATATAAATGGGTAAAAAATTGAACAATGGGTTTTTCATTCAGAAATCGTATTTAAGCGTTAGTTGCTCGGATTAAGATTATATTACTCCCCCTATAAAAAGAACAAACTCTTACTAGTATGCGTTGGAATTCGACCACGGCAAGATTGTGGACTCTTTGGACTGCGATTCATCCTTCTGCGACATTGCTGCCCGTATTGGTCGGGATCCCATGACTGTAAGGCGAATATGAGATCAATGGGTCCATATTGAACGCCGTGCAAAATCTCAGCGGCCTTGGGGCATTAAAATCCGAGAGAACGTTGCAGGCAGTGAGATGACGTCTGCAACATTGTGGACAGTCAGCACAATGACCACTGTTGCTGCTTCCCATGATGCTACAACAGAAACAGGTGCACCTACAGTGGACGTCATCGACGACACTGGGCACAGGAGTGCACCATGTTGTGATTCAGACGAAACCCATTCTTGTGCGCACCTGTCGTGCTGGTATGAGGTGCCATTCTGCCATCATCCTGGTTACGTCTTGTTTCCATAACCGGTAATGTGGGCAAACGTCTTTACATTTGATGTGCTAATGCCCGTGGCTGTGCGCTATCTTCAAGGCCTGCGTGACGCCATCTTTCAACAAGATGATACACGACCTTATGTTGCCTGTGCTATCCTGAAGTTCTTTGAGACAGAATGTGTTCGAGTGTTGTCCTGATCAGCCCATTCTCTAGATCTCTCACTCATCTTATCATGGGTTGCCTGGAGATTGCCATGCCATCACTGGCCAGAAAATAGAATTGAAGATGCATGGAATGAAGTACCTGTGTTTGCCATTCGAGCTTAGTTCGATTAGATGCTCAGCCGGTTTACAAATGTTGCTGCTGCCAGAGGTGTTAGCTTTATGTACTGAATTGCGCATGTTAACCCCATACCACTTGTTAATTTAATCATATCTTCCTCTTATTACATTAATAAATACGACGTCTGCAGCACCACGGACAGTGACCACTGTTGCTGCTTCCCATGACGCTACAACAGAGACAAGTGCACCTACAATGGACGTCATCGACGATACTGGGCACAGGAGTGCACCATGTCGTGATTCAAACGAAACCTATTCTGCGTACAGCATGAGAACGAACGCATCCGTGTGTGGAGGCATAGAGGAGAATGAACGTTGCCAACTTGCATTAGTAAAAGTCATACAGGCTCAGCACCTGGCGTGTTGGCATGAGATGCCATTCCACTTTCACCCTGGTCACCTCTTGTTCCCATAACTGGTAATGTAGGCAAATGTCGTTACATTTGTGATGTCTTAATGCCCGTGCCCTGTCTTCAATGCCTGCTTGACGCCATCTTTCAACAAGATGATGCACGAACTTATGCTGCCTGTGCTGCCCTGAAGTTCTTTGAGACAGAATGTTTCCAAGTGTTGCCCTGATCAGCACATTCTCCAGGCCTCTCACTTATTGAAAACATCTTATTATGGGTTGCTGGGAGATTGCCATGCCATCACTCGCCAGAAAATGGAACTAAAGCTGCATGAAATGAAATACCTGTATCAGCTTAGTTCAATTAGATGTTCAACCGGATTACAGAGGTTACTGGCTGCCAGATGTGTCAGCTTTGTGTACTGAATTCCGCATGTTATAAACACCAAACCACTTGTTAATTTAATCATATCTTCCTCTAATTATATTAATAAATGCAATACATATGATAAATATGATTCTGTTATTTGCTTTGCTTCCTGGTATAAACATTTGAATGAACAGCACCGTATTTGTTATCTTCTTATGAATCTGTACTACAATCTAAGTTTTTGAACCGTCGATATTTGCATCTTTATATCAGAATCTATGTCATATTCAGGTCCAGTTCTGTTAAGTGATCAGTGCGTGCATGCAAAAAGGCCACCAGATCCCTAGTTCGACCTATAGTGTATTTTAAGGAATAAAATCCAAACACTTGGTTATGTATGAATTCGGTGTTTCTATGCTGTTGGTATGTATAGGGCTGCCCAGACAGTATAATGGTTAATGATGCTGAATGCCGTAGTGAAGGGTCTGGGTTCGAATCCCAAAGAAGGCGTAGCTATTGGTAAACTTATCATAGCTTCACATTATAAGCCACCATATGCATGGATGTTTGTCAGCTTATAATGTCAAGCTATTATAAATTTACAATCATCCATGCTTTCTTCATGCGTGAAGCAAGCGAGCACTCAAAATACAAGGCCAGCCGAAATTCTCTCGAGAAGCTGATAGTAGAGAAATAAAAGTTGGGAGACCCTCGAAACACCCACAGGCCCAACTTCCATTAAAAACTGAGATGCAGCTTACTAGTTAACAAGACTCAGCAATACACAATGTACTTTCGGGAATGGACGGGTGCTTACTAATTAACTTAACCTACTACTGCCTTTTCCATTCGGGATGTTATGAATGAAACTTCTATATGATAGAATATGTGAAAAGATTTATTTCCATAAAATTAACAAGTGTTTTTAAACTTAATAGTCCTCAAATAATTATTAACGGAAACATATATCTAAATTTAGTTACAACCTCTCCTGTATTCCCGAAAATTCTTATAAATGCTGTTAGTACAGGAAGTTTTCAAAGCTAAAAATTAAGAGCAACATAAATAAATGTACAGTGTGGGGGGGGGATATCCGAACTGATTTATATAGTATTTTTGTGGTCAGTACAAAATCTTAATTCAAAGTAAATTATTTTCGACATTGTTTGACTGATTGATAAATAGCGCTCTAAAATAATATTGACTGGTTAAGTTTCGAATTACAAAACATCACCAGCATTATGTAGACAGACATTACTAGAAATGTGTATGTAGGAAGTCACTTGACATGGATTAATAGAGGAATGACGCAGTCCAGAGAGGTTTATTATAAGCAGCTACTATTTTTAGTACAGAAACTGAAAATACTTAAATTAAAATGATGAGTTAAGGACAAAACAAATTTAAATTAGAATCTTGACTTACATAATTTTTATCTATCAATCTCTAGATATACACATAACAATATACAAGAAACATTAAAAAATTAATATTCTATTTTCTAAGGTATTTTTTAAATATATATGCAGGAAAAAGACTAATACTATCTATAGTTCAGATTTCAGACACGAACTGTCTGCCTAAAGAGATTTGGATTTATTAAGTTATGGAAAACTATGCTAGTGTATATTCCTTGATGGAATAATGCTGTTAAGGAGGGCTTTCTGACGGAAACTGTCTTGTACTCATGTTATGCAAGGAAGTATCTATGAAAATGTGCATGCAGCCAATCTGTTCCCTGGGAATTGAACTTGGACTGAACTATCAGTGCTCAGCTGTCTTACCTGCTGGGCTGTGAAGGAAAAAAAGATGCCTTCATGGATAACTTTCTACGAAGAACTGCCTCTGTTCATGTTATATATGGGAAAAACCATGGAGCGAATTTATTCACCATAATTTGGAGTTTGTCTAACTATCAATGTTCAGCAGTCTTACCCACCAGATTCCATGGTAGGCTGTATATATTGCAGATACAGTTGTTAATCACATTTATGGATTTTATGCCATCTCAGTGTGTTCCCTATATTCCATTCCTCTCCAGTGTGTATGATTTCAAACATGAAAGCAAGATTTCAATATGCAAGCAATAAAAATTGTTTAATACATAGCACTAATGCTGTTATATGAGAAAATAAAGCAAAGATTGTACAAAATTCCGAAAAAAAAAATTCATATGGCAGTAAACTATGTAACACCACATTTAACAAGTGACAATGTATTGTTTTCAGAGATTGTTTAAAGAATCTACCTGGTAATAAGAAAAAATTTTTCAATTTGTGTGAAAACTGTCACTAAATTTAGTTTGGTAATGACACAAGATTTTCAATGTATTTCGATAATATTAAAGAACTTTGTTATTCTGCATATGATAGGAAACAAAATCAAAATGCTCATGTTATGTCTGAAGGCATGACACACACATACAGGCAATAGTTAAAAGAGGCAGAACAGTTTTAATTCTAAAAAAAAAAAAAAAAAAGTAGGTGATAATTCATTATTAATACCATAGACTTGAGCCACAGTTATATGGCAAAACTGTTTTGTTAACAGATATATTTTTAACTAAATTAGGTTAGATTATTTATATTGCACAGCACATGAGGGTTATCTGCAGAAGGGGGGGGTATTTTTGTGGAGAACTTTCTTAAGGTGAGCTGGCTTATATTATGTTAAACATGTCGAAAACCACAAAAACTCTTATGCAGCCAGCTCATTTACAAGGATTTGAAGCATCCATATTTAGGGATTTTGCCACTGGTGGATGTTTGTTTATAGTATGGAAGACACAAACATCTACAGAATTCAGGTATGCTTGAGATTTCAGTCTCTATAGGGGTATACACTGATAATCAGGGTTAGGTCAGATTAATTTATTACACATGAGAATATCTGCTCATGGAGACATATATCTTCGTGGAAGACTTTCTAGAGGAAACTGGTTTGTATTTATGTTTCATATGGAAAGCCATCCAAACACTTATGCAGTCAGCCTGCTTATTGGGATTTGAACACGAGTCAAACTAACAATATTCAGCTTTCTTATTCACTTGGTCGCTGGTGGGCTACTTAGAAAAACTACAAGAAGTAGGTATGAAATGTCAAAATTTGTATTTCAGCTTTTTATCAGAATTTGTATTTTTATCTCGTACTCTTGCAGGGCAGTGATATTTTTGAATAAAGACTAATCAAAACTATATCAATGTCCCTTTTTCAACTGACCATTTTTCTTAAAATATTCTACTTACTTAAGCATTTTTTTAAATTTTAATTGATGATTATTTAATTATAAAGATATAAAATATAAAAAGAACTGCCATCTTATTCATTTAAAGTTTTATCTAATAAATTATGAAAAGCAAAATGACATGATTTTTTAAACAATTCAAAATTAATTTTTAAGATGGTTTTAATATATAAATATCAAAGGAAGATTCATTAGACAAAATTATTTCTTTCACAGTTGAAATAAAAAGTTTTTTAATTTTATATTTTATTCATAGACTTCATTGTTGAATTGATAAACAATTTAATTGCATTAAACTGTCACATATCTGTAACTTGATAAAAGTTTAGTACAAATTCAGTATGTATTTTAAAGTACTTCACATTTTCTGTTTCTTTTAGATTTTTAAAGAAAAAAAAAACTGTGTTAAAAATGTGTAAGTTTATATTTAATACAGTAGATAATAAACTGAAACCATAAAAACAAAACATTCAAAAAGGTGACATATTTTTTTTCTTTAAATAACAACAAATTAAAATTGTTAAATAATATAAGGCTATTTCACAAAATGCATATATAGGCTTTATATGCGAATGCACTGTACATTATTTACATGAATAATATCATTAACATGCATTAGTGACATCTGCCATATTCAAAACAATCAGATAGCCTCCAATATTTTAAATTGAGTCCTTTATAACGGTACCAACATCATTATACTTAGAAAATAGAGCTGGTTAATTTTAACACCATTAAATGCTACAATGTATTATATGTTACAAATATAGATTACTGATTTCAAGAGAAGTTAAAATTTACTGTATTACCATGATTGTTATTAGTGAAACTTTGATCCAGTATTTATGGTGTCGCATACACTGAATGTGTACTCATAATTACACAAGTGAATAATCATTACTGAATATCCAGTAATATAATTTCATCACTGTATATAACAGTTAACAACTGCTAATGCCTAATTGAAACTTTCTAAATATTTTATGAAATGATCTATATTAGCTAAAATATTTTTCAAAATATACTTCACTTGATAAAACATTCACTTCCCAGTGGGGAAAAAATTAACATACATACATATTAATAATCCTTTAAAAAAACCCTTTAGTCAGGTATATATTTCATAGCAGCCATCCCTTGAATGCTTTTGTGAGGTAAACATTCAACTTGATTTGAAAAATACATTACTTTTTAAAAAATTTTCTTTCCTCTCCTATCTTGATATATCTTCTACAACAGGGATTTTCAACCAAGGGGGCTTCAGGGTAAAGAACATGGTCAACCTTTTATTTACATGTTAGGTATTTAGTTCATGAATATGAAAATCTACTTTTGTTCAAGTTTTGGCCCTTATCAACATTTTCTATACTTTTGTTGTTTAATTTATAAAACAAGTTGAAACATAGTCTGAATCTAAATGTACGTATAGGCATTTTTCAAGAGTTGGAGAGAGGGGAGGGAAGGATTTTCTAGCAATGGCAAAAGAGATGCATGAGGTAGAATAGGTTGTTTTATTATCTTTAATACATGTATGTTATAGTTTTTATTATAATTAAAGCCATGCCTTTCATATACTTTTATAATTGATGAATCAAAGTAATATCCTTTTAATCTTCATTCAAAAACACATTACCATCATAAATATTCATCTAAAATGTATACGTAGGAAGTATTTTCGTGAAAGGGAAGGCCATAAAGTACTGTACTTCCTTTGTATTCTCAGATTAGTCATGCTACTGTAACATTTATGTTCTCAAAACCTGTGCACTGCATTATCATTTTCCAGGTTACAACTTTAGTTTGACTAAAAAGAAAAATAAATTCACAAATGTTTTATTGCACAGAACTTATAAGTTCACAAAATGTTGAGTAGATACTAAAAATTAAGAAAAGTTGAAAACAGTAAAAATCGTACTATGCAACCAACTCCAGAAACCACCTGTTGGTGTTTAATGATCTTTTGCACATGTTGGTTCATAAAGACTGGACAAGTTTCCCAAAGATTTAAGAATATTTGCATAGGCAGTTATATTCTTGTATTAGCTAATTCTGTTTCAAAGTCATCAGACATCATGTCAGTAAGAACTGCATGTTACAATTCAGAAATATTCAAGAAACACAATTAGTGTTTATCATGTTTCAAAATTAGCAAAGCTTTTCAATAAAAAAGAAATATTTTAAGTAAATTGCCAAGGTTTTATTTCAACAATAATGCTTACTTACACGAATAAAGAAATAGCGGTACTGTTCTGTTATCGGAATCGAATTCAAAAATGTGTGTATGCGTTTATGTGTGCATGTTCATTGTATGCATAAGTACAAATATATGTGTGCATACAAATACACATATAAGCACATATATACCAACACATGTTCATACATTTTTTAATCCAGTCCCTTGGTAATAAAAAAGTACCAAAATAACTGTTACTGTTTTTGCTCAGTATCCGAGGAAGTACATTCGTTGGATGTACGAATTGTAAACTTTTCTATACTTTACTTTTTATAGCTAATAAATAAAGCTTTTCCTTCAGATTTTCAATTTTTCTTTTTCGGTTATAATTAAAAACAGATTTTAATAGCAGTAAACTGAAAACAAAAGAAGCAATGTACAGCTGTTTACAATAATGTAAAAATAAAGCAGTAATTTGAAAATACAGAACTATGGATTTTTACTTGATTCTTAATCTATACAATCTCCTCATGGTAATGGTAAAAAGCATGGGAAACAAAAGGGAGGAATGAAACTGTAAGCTGTCAAACTATTGGGGTTATAGAAATGTATATAGTTAGTTTTTTGCTATTGTGTGGGCCTTCAGCCCACTTCAGGATCAATATAGGGATCAAACCTCACTACTGCATCATATAACAACTAATTCGTTGGAAATTTGGATCATTAGATATGTTTTGTATTTCCTAATGCAAATCACAGTACAGATATTTATAGGGCATTCAGTACAATTTGTGGTACATTATGAATGCAGGTGCTACCAGGATAAAAAACATTTATCTTCACTGCTACACTGATGACCACTACACATTCCAAGAGTAATATTAACATGGTAGTTAAAGATATGGCACTGTTTGACTTTTGTTTTTACTTATCAGAGGTTAGCAAATAAGGCATAGTTTGAAATTATTATACACACAATGTGATTTCAAAAAACTAAATTAGTAATTATTAAAAAGACACACAAATCACAAATTCTGTTTCAAAAGCAATTACGTGAGTAAATTATGAATACAACGTGAGTAAATTATGAATTCCGAGTCTCAGTTTGGCCATGCTTGATCTTTACATAAAGTATATGGCATATAATTATAAAAAAATAACTTCTAAGAAACAGTATATTCTTAATTTGTTTTAAGAATATGTTCTGAAAATTATTCAGATTTTTGAAGTTTTTAAAAAACAAGACTTTTTTTTTCACTTTCATACAATATATAAATTGCTATTTCAGTGTCGATAAACTATCAGACTTTCAATACTCAACTACATAAATTTCTATTCATAAAAATTGTTTTCTTACTTTTTCATCAGCAACTAATAATAGATTTTATTTTAGATACAAAAAATGCACTCAGATATATATGTTCTGTTTTACCACTCAGAAATAATACTTAAGCGAATTTTGTGGCATGGGCTATACTTCCACATCATTTTGAGTTTATTAACTTTCTTTAGAATATGGTCACTTTAATCTGGTTGCATGTGTAGTCCTCCCTTTTATTTTTGTTATTATTTCTGTCTTTAAAATATATTGAACTCGCATTTTCTACATTGATTATATATTCTTTATGAAAATGAATATTCAGACAAAAGAATGCATAAAACAATTAACATTATATAACATTACAGAATTAATTCTAGAATGGCTACTATGTGGAAGGCTATCAAATACTGCATTTTTAAAGTAAATAATAAAAGCATATTTCAATCGTAGTTATATGAGAACTGAATAATATGAGATCATAGTATAGTTAGTTATACGACAATATCTGAAATAATATTTTCACAAGCATACACATAATGTTTCAATACTTGGGTTTTCAAAGCAGAAAAAGTTATAAAATAATACACATCCAGTGTGTTATTTTATAAGTGTCAAAAGTAGCTAGTTATCTGTTACATATGTAGATCATATGAGCAGGAATGTGATATATTAATACATATATAAAATTGGATCGAAAAGTAATTGCCATGTGTTTTCGCAATAGACGTACATTAATCGACTTATAATGCTAATTTAGCAACATAACAAAACCACAAATTAGCGATCAGATACCAAACAAATATAAACACATCTTAATCCCGTTTTTCCCCATGTATTTTCCTGTTCTCCTTAGTATTCCCCACATGATATTTACTTCCGTTGGCATAATGAAATGTCGCCCATATCCTTAAAAGAGCCAAGTTGGCGCAACCAAGGCTGTTCTCCGAACCTTACCCGGTTTTGCCGCCAGTATAAAATATAAATAATAAGAGTACTGTCTGCTAAATTCAAGAAAATTTATGCGTTTATGAAATAAATAAATTACGTATCTAAATTATCTGAATTGCTGATTTGTTGACATCACTTGTTTAAATCATTTGTTTAAAATTAACTAGCACTAGCACGCAGTATGATGTGTATCGTCTGAGAGACAGCTATAAAATGTTTTCTTAATTGCCAGTGCCAAGAAAGGCCAATAAGTCCAAACAATAGCTGTCGAAAACAAATTGTAAAAAATCGGGACTGTCTCGCCGAAAGCGGGACGTCACGTCACCTTATCTTAGATGTTTACCATTTCCCAGAGAAAAGCACAAATATCCATCTGACATTCTCCATCCTTAACATTTGTTACTTATATTAGATTCTTCAGTTCACTGATTTGGACCTTCAAACAGACACTCACCTTTTTCGTCGACTGATGGCGGCCACCTGACATTTACTTTCGTCTTTTGGTTTTACTGATGTTCTTCTCGTGATACAGAGCAAACGGAGGCGCTGCTTTCTGAAACTCAAATTCACTATATGTTCTTAGTTAAGCTCCTCTAGTATATACAGGATACATGATTAGTTAGTTTAGTAAAAGCGCATAGCTGCAAAATAATTTTCGCTATTTTTGGAACACGACCTTGGTTTATATTCAGAGATGGCAACACTTCTATGTTCCAGTTTATAGCTAATACAGAATGGCATTGACTTGAAATATTGCAATCATTATGATTAGAGTGGATTTCTATTATTGTGTGCCGCTTTCATAGTTGATATGATGTTTGCAATGTAGTTGAATAGTGTTTTGTTGTGTTTGAGATTAAAACTACTTATTTATCGCAATATTTGGAAAATACGATTGTTAGTAAAATGGCAGAAGCAGTTGCCGAAGAGTATCGATCATCGTTATCTGATCTGAACTGTAACAGCAAGCCTCATATAAATATGCTAACAATGTTAGCTGAAGATAACATCAAGCATGCTCAAATAATCGTCGAAACAATCGTGAATCATATAAAATCGGTAAGTATTAATATGTAGTGTTATGTGATGAAACAGAAATGCGAATATCGGAGTGTAACATTATTTTTTTGAATTCGTATATACCTACACGCGTATATACATATGTATGTCGATTTACTTTCGTTTCAGCATATTTATTTTCTTCAGAATTGTTTTTAGGTTTTTATTCATTTTTTTTACATAGTACATACCCATAATGTTTTCAAAACATATTTTATGTGCCAAATTAGATATGTATCCTCCTAGATGACTTTCAATTTTTCTGGGCAGTTTCATCAATGTGTTTGCAGATTATGATCCCTTGTATGTGAATTTCAGAATTTTAACGTAATGGTAAACAGCATACTGCAGTTTTCACCGTCTTCCCCAAATTCTTGGAATTTGTTCTTTCTGTATGCATAGAGCATAATTATGTCGTTTGCTTGGAAGCTTTTCTTTTTTCCTTCACATTTTATGATTTTCAACATTTAAATCGAGCTAAGGAACTTCAGTTTCATCAGGCTTTTGAAATTTATGATTAGTTTTGTGTGCTACTACAACAGTGAAACAGTGAAAAAAAAAGTGTGTGCTAATTTTAATTTAATTACAAACTAGAGAAAAATTTAAAAAAAAGAAATTGTTTTTTTAATTATGCTTTTCAAAAGCCAGTCATTATAATGAAAAAAGATAAATGATAAATGACAAGATACATTCAAGCTAAAAATTTCCGTTTCCGATCTGTAGAAGAATCAAACCCCAGACTTCCATGATATATAATGCAACACACTCTCTTTTTATAGCTTGAGTACATGTCAAAATAAACATGTTTAGGTAAAATTTCTAAATCTTGTCATTTACTGAAAAATATCTAAAAAAAAAAAAGGCCTTAAAAGTTGATGACAAAATATTTAATAATTAATTACGGAACTACTCTGATATGTGCCCTCAAGTCGGCAAATATTTTTGGCGAGAAACTTCACCCTGCCATATTACTATCTAAATTTTTTGTCTACATTTCGAACTTTAAGCCTAAAATGTCTCCAAAAACACGGTTTTTGCACATGCAAAAACTACGTTTTGAACACATGATTTAAGCTAAAACTCCGAAACAAAAACAAAAAATTTAGATAGCAAAAACGTAAAGTTTCTAACCAAAAATATTTGGCAAGAATCCATGTACACAGCTACATTAAACAGGATGGTATTCTTTGAAACTTATTGTTATGTTAATTTATTAAAGCGAGGTGTGCGTAGTTTGTAAATTCGTTTGTTGCCTACATTGTGCCATTCGTAGATGTTTTTTTAAGTTAAAACATGCGCTGTGTACATGGATTCTTGTCAAATATTTTTGGTTAGAAACTTTACGTTTTTCTTATCTAAATTTTTTGTTTTTGTTTCGGATTTTTAGCTTAAATCATGTGTTCAAAACGTAGTTTTTGCATGTGCGAAAACCGCGTTAACAACTCCAACATCGTACCTTTTCATACTAAATTTACTCTGAACACAATCTAAAATACGCAGCTGAAACCTTCCCACCACGTCTTTCATCGCAACATAGGCCATTTCAAAAACACATGCGACACGAACCAACTAGTAATTATTAAACTACTCCACCAAAAGATTTTTCAACGTCGACATGGTTGCCATACAACGTGCAATAGCGCCAAAAACCAGCGCAAAACTCATATTGCCACATTTGGTGAAATTAGGGCGTTTATCAGAGTTGTACCTAAATTACATACAATTATTTGTATAATATTATACAGTGGCATAATTTTCTCTATTGTCATAAGTATTGAATATTTATATATTTTATACATTTGAATATTTATTATACATATTTATTATTTCATTCAAGTAAGAATAAATTGTTAATGTTTAAATTGAGAAAATTTACCTTTTCCTTGCAGTTGTCAATATTTATGCATTTTATATTAAAATTTGATATTTGCTTATGTGTGTTGCTAAGCTTCTGTTTCTCACTAAGAATGCTTGATAAAAGTATATTTTAGGGTACCCCTTGGTGAAACATGGCAATTTTTGGTGTTACATGGATACCGAATTTGTGCAAGTCTTTGACTTACTTAGCACAAAAATCGCCACAACATAAAGCCAAAATAACAAGACAAAGAATTGAACCAACTCGGTATCCGTGTACACATCGACCTATTTTCACTTTAAAAAACATCAGAGAATTGCACAAACTGGGCTTTGCATACTCCCTTGAGTTTGTCCATGTACACATTGATATATTTTCACTTAAAAACTCAAAGGAGCACTCAATTCTACAGTAGAGACAAACAAAAAATACATTATCTCAATAAACTACATTTTAAACCAAACAATAAAATAACATAAAAAAGGATTATGCATTTAAGCATTACACAAAGTAAATATTCACTTACCTCCGTGGCACACAAAATTCCCTAACAGCATCCAAAAACTTCTTAAAATTATCTGAACTAGAATCCATATATCGGCGTCGCTATATAAATTCACAAAAGTAAAAAATATCATATGTATGCCAGACTATCTCGAAAATGGCTAATAAGTAAATCTTCAATTAATGCACTTTTCCCCTTTCGTTCCAAATTGTACAGAAACTTCAAATTAATCTTACTACATTCAGCCATTCTCCTGTCTAAACAAAAAATCTGATGTGTACACCACATGACTTCCTTGTATGGAATATTAAATTATATGCATTTTTTCTTGCATTTCATTTAAACTTATTGGATTGAATTAAATTTACTTCGCCGACAGCGCATAAACCACAATAGAATAATTGCATTCTTTAAAATTCACTCTAGTATTTTTTTACCATAACGACACTCTGGCGCTAGATTCACTTAACAGTATTATATTCGTTCATATTATAACTCATAATGCACAAAATTTATATCATTTAAAGAATAGAATTATCTAATCGTTGCCACATATTCTATTCAAATACTATAATAAAGCTAAAATGTTGTATAAAAGAAATTAAGCAAATAAAACAAAAAAGAAACAGTTTTTCACAGATGATTGAGTATTTCTCATTTAATTAATTCAGTTCTCACTTCACAAGAAGGCAAAAATACACAAAAACTCAAAATATCTTTATTAAAAATTACGAAGTAAATTTCCTATTTTCACTTTAAAAAAAAAATCACAGAATTGCACAAAAATGGCATTATGCACATTCTTGACTTTATCCATGTACACATAGACCTGTTTTGAAAATTGACGGAAATCCAATTCTTCTTACTCTCGTAAAAAAGCGCTAAACAAATAAAGTGGGCGATTCGGCACTTTAGCAGCGAAGTTGTTTTGGTGAAAATGTGCTTTAGCCCACTGCTTGGCAATTTTCAGTAGCGGTGATTTTTTGAAAATCTCAGAATACGTTATATAAACAAAGTTGCGAAGGCGGAGCTATGTGACGTTCATAGATGGGTGGGACTAAGATTGTGATGTCACAATGTATTCTCTACAGATGTAGAAATAAGTATACTAAATTTTTTGTATTTCAAACTATTAAATACGGTAAGTGAATTGTAACAGTTATTAAAACTGTAACAATTTATTAAATAGTTATTAAAACTGTAAACAACGTCGCAGTCTCTCACACAGGGTGAATATTTTTAAGCTTTAGTCTTTATACAAATAAAAACAGATTTTTTAAAAATTTTAATTTCATATTGCGAAACATTTTAACTTTATCATCTTTACAAAATTACCTTATTGCTACGTAACGACACCATCTCTTACATACTAGTAAGTAAACAATCTTCATTATTTTTTAAAAATTTTTAAGCCTTTATATTAATAAAAAAAGAAAAATATTTATTATTGAATATCAACATCATACACAGCTTTCATTTCCATGTTTCTTAAATTCCTAAACCACGTTCTATACTTTCGTATTAGAATTCTACACATTAATAAATTTAAAAAACCTAATTTCTCACAATGAAAAAAAATAAGAAAATATTAAAAATAAGCAATTTTAAAGAAAAAATATTTTCACTTACCCTTTTCAGGAAAATAAAAAGTCTTTTTGACAATGACGGCACGTTTCCCTTGCATTTCCAATAAAGTAATAAATTTACACGTACATTCACTCACCTCTCTCAGCATCACAGATAAATCCATAGCGATTGTTTATTTAACGAAATATATGCAGAAAAATGGCAAAAACACACAGATAAAACCACTCGATTGATAACTACCACGTGAGAACATTCAAACGGCAAATGAATTAACTGCTCAAATTATGAAGTAAAAACTTGGAAATTCTTTTTAACTGCAAGTATAGTTTTGAAAGCATAAATTATTGTCTGCTACTTGACAATTTGCCTTTGGACATTTGTGCTCTCTCCGGAGAAATTTATTCGTATCTAGTTATTAAAAAACGCTGTGAAAGCCATGGCTTTTCGATATCTAAAGCTACGATAGGTAATATTGTCAACGACAGGAAATTTTAAAAAAAAGACAACAAATATAATGAAATTAAAAAAAAAAAAAAAAAAAAAAATCTGAAATTTAAGATTTTACATTACGCCCCAAAGGTGCATTTTTTTAAGACTTTGCGTGTTACCTTTATTAATTAAATGTCATGTTCTTCGTACTTAAACCGTAAAATTCAGTTCAACAGCAATATAACAAAATAATTTTAAAATAAGCATATCTTTAGATTTTCCGATACAAAGTCTCGCGCGCTGGAGATAAAAATGTTTTTATCTGTAGAGCATTGTCATTGCTTGCTTTGAAATTCCTCAGTATGTTAATCAAAAATTCGTTAAAGTTTTACAAAATATGAAAACGATAAAAAAACAAATTCCAAATTTAAAATTTGGGGCTTCCAAATGCCCATATTCGCATGAGGATGACGTTATTCTAAATTTGATCTATCTAGGTACCGTTGTTTTATCAAAATGCGGGAAACATACATACATTTATGAAGATTTTTAACCGTTTAATTCCTTTAAATATAATACAGGGCGATAATATTTGTTGACAACAATTTGAAGCATTGGCTACATTGGCTTTTCCCATGTACACATTGATCTATTTTCACTTAAGAAAACATCCCAGAATTGCACAAACTCGGCATCGTGCACCACATTGGCTTTGCCCATGTGCACATCAATCTATTTTCACTTTAAAAAAAATCCCAGAATTGCACAAACTCGGCATCGCGCACCACAGTGGCTTTGCCCATATGCACATCGATCTATTTTCACTTAAAAAAACATCCCAAGATTACACAAACTCGGCATCGCGCAAAACCTCAGCATTGCGCACCACATTGACTTTGCCCATGTGCACATCGATCTGTTTTCACTTAAAAAAGCATCCCAGAATAGCACAAACTCGGCATCGTGCATCACATTGGCTTTGCCCATGTGCACATCGATCTATTTTCACTTAAAAATAATCCCAGAATTGCACAAACTTGGCATTGCGCACCACATTGGCTTTGCCACTGTGCACATCGATCTATTTTCACTTTAAAAAAATCCCAGAATTGTACAAACTCGGCATTGCGCATCATATTGTCTTTGCCCGTGTGCACATCGATTTATTTTCACTTATAAATAATCCCAGAATTGCACAAACTCGGCATTGCGCACCACATTGGCTTTGCCCATGTGTGCATCGATTTATTTTCACTTGAGAAACCATCCCAGAATTGCACAAACTCGGCATTGTGCACCACATTGGCTTTGCCCATGTGCACATCAATCTATTTTTCACTTAAAAAAAATCCCAGAATTCAACAAACTCGGCATCGCGCACAACCTCGGCATTGCGCACCACATTGGCTTTGCCCATATGCACATCGATCTATTTTCACTTAAAAAAACATCCCAGGATTACACAAACTCTGCATCGCGCACAACCTCAGCATTGCGCACCACATTGGCTTTGCCCATGTGCACATCGATCTGTTTTCACTTAAAAAAGCATCCCAGAATAGCACAAACTCGGCATCGCGCATCACATTGGCTTTGCCCATGTGCACATCGATCTATTTTCACTTAAAAATAATCCCAGAATTGCACAAACTTGGCATTGTGCACCACATTGGCTTTGCCACTGTGCACATCGATCTATTTTCACTTTAAAAAAATCCCAGAATTGCACAAACTCGGCATTGCGCATCACATTGTCTTTGCCCGTGTGCACATCGATTTATTTTCACTTAAAAATAATCCCAGAATTGCACAAACTCGGCATTGCGCACCACATTGGCTTTGCCCAAGTGTACATCGATTTATTTTCACTTGAGAAACCATCCCAGAATTGCACAAACTCGGCATTGCGCACCACATTGGCTTTGCCCATGTGCACATCGATCTATTTTTCACTTAAAAAAACATCCCAGAATTCCACAAACTCGGCATCGCGCACAACCTCGGCATTGCGCACCACATTGGCTTTGCCCATGTTCACATTGATCTATTTTCACTTAAAAAAATTCCAGAATTGCACAAACTTGCATATCGCACCACATTTTCTTTGCCCATGTGCACATATCTATTTTCACTTAAAAAAACATCCCAGAATTGCACAAACTCGCATCGCGCACTGCATTGGTTTTGCCCATGTACATATCGATCTATTTTCATTAAAAAAAATCATCAGAGAATTGCACAACGTTAGCTTTTCCAATCTTCTAGGATTGAGCCAAAAAGAAATACAAAATATTAAAATAAGCAACTTTAAAACGAACCAAACAAGAAAAAATTTTTCACTTACCCTTTTCAAGAAAAATGTAAAGTCTTTTTGAGGAGTTTTATATATGAATTTATTTCAGGGGGAAACCGTTTTGGATCCCCCCTCATCTTTAAATAAATTTACAAACGTTTATATGCCATTTCCGTAATATATGCAGAAAAAAGGCTAAAACGCACAGGGGGAAAAACACTGGATTAAAAAAAGAAACCACATAAGAACATTCAAACCGCAACAAAATTAACAAGTAAAAAAATAATAATAATAAAAAAAATAATGAAAGCTTTTAGATTTTACATTACACCCAAAGGGGCATTTTTTTAACATTTTGTGTGTTACATTTCTTTATCATATAATGTTCTTTATATTTAAACCATAAAATTCAGTTCAACAGCAATATCGCAATATAATAGTAACTGCACGTAAAAATGTTTTTTCCCCCCGTACTGTGTTGCAGTTGCTCGCTTTGAAATCTTTGAGTTTGCTAATAAAAATTTCGTTCAAGTTTTACAAAATATCAATCAGATAATAAAAAAGATTCCAAGTTTGGGCTTCCAGATGCCCATATTAGGTTGGAAACGTATGTTATTCAAAATTTGATGGCTCTAGGTACCGTTGTTTTATCACAATGCGAGAAACATTTATGCAGATTTTTCAATATTTAATTTCTTTAAATATAACACAGGGCGATAACATTTAGTGGCAACAGAATAACAACACAGCTTCAAAACATCGGGTTAGCCATGTTGACGCATTTATTGCCTATTGAAAAACAATTGCCAAGCAGTGGGCTAAACCACATTTTAACCATTGTTTCTAAGTGCTTATGAGCTAAAATCACGATCAGACTTTTCCAGAAAATACCACATGACATGTCTCATTATCTCTCATTTCTCTGAGACAAAATAGTCTGTGATTTGAACTGTGTTCTTCTCAGATTATGGCTAAAGTCCTACCTAGTAACCTTTATCGCCTTACCAAAATGTCGCCAAACTACCTGGTACCATATTCCAAAGATTAGCCAAAATGGGTGTTACAATAAGAAAAACTTAAGTACAGTCAAAAGTCGTTAATTCGGACACCCATAATCCGAACCTCAAATCTACAAACTTTTTGCGCATCAGGTGTTTACGCGTGCACGTAAGCACCTTTATACCTGCGAATATGCGTGTGCGCATGCGCATAATACGTTTACGCATGCACGTTTAATGTATAACAGACGGTATAAGCTAAGCTAAAATTATCTAATTCAGTTAATGTTGCAGATTGCGTTGTTCCTTAATCTTCAAATTGGATCCGGCTTATTATTTTTTGCAAACTGTTAGAGCAATTGGTACTATTCGGTTTCGAGTGCCGTAAAAAAATTGCAGCGAAAATGTATGTGCAAAAGCACCCATTTAACAGCGCGCCAAATCTAGTGTACGCGTTGATTTCAGATTGCGCAAGTTTATATAGTTCTATATTTCTTAAGACGCCATTGAAATACTAGTTTAATTTTTTAATTATTTTTTTGATTTTAAATCCTTTTTTGATATCCTATGAATTTCACAATTTGGGAATAGCCCATGACGAAAAGTCGGCAATAGAATCTTGGGTAAAGTGCAGAATCACACACTGCTTGACGGGTTTTTAAGAATTGCAAATACTCGGTATCCATGTGCACATTGACCTATTTTTACTTGAAAAAAATCCTAGAATTGCACAAAAATGGCACTGCGCACACCCTTGACTTTATCTATGTACACATCGACCTATTTTCATTTAAAATTAAAAAGTAAAAAGAAAATTGAGAAAAATCTAATTGTTTTTACCTTTGTAAATAGTGGCAAACAAATAAGTGGTCTATTCTGCACTTTAAAACCGAGAGTTTTTTCCAAAGAAAAATCATCATTCATTATAGAAAATTACGTTTGAACAACAAATGAGATGAAATTATGCTTTAGCAATAAGTCTGTAGCGAAATAGCGATACAGGCATCCATTCAGTTATGTTTAGCAATTTTTATATAAATTATAATAATGATCTGAAATAGTTATTTACTCTTATGCTTCCATTCAGTCATGTTTAACTTTTTTCATATATATTATAATAATGAAAAAGTTATATATGAAATTAACCTTTCATCTAAATTAAAACATCAATCTTAAATAGTTATTTACTATTATACTTCCTTTCTTGCCGCAATTATTTTTGGCAGCACTGGCATCAACAATAGTTTGGCGATTTTTTACAGCCCTCGAAACCGAATTGTACCGAGCAATTTTATAAAAGTAAGCTTGAACTTTCGATTATGTCTAATAGAATTTCCGATATATATTTACTAATATGTAAAGGATCTACAAAGCGAAAGTATGTTTCAAAGTCCATTAAACAGAAAGTGGAAGTGCTGCAAAAAATGGATAAAGGCATATCCTTTGATCATCTTATCATTCCAAAATGTTTATCAATTTAACGCTGCGCTGCGGCGGGGTGGGAGTGGCGAACGACGCGGCGCGCAGTGAATTGGAAGTTGAACTGTTAGCACTATCCTTATCTTCGAGGCAGATGTTTTTATTTTATTTGGCTTATAATTCCTTACTAAATGTAGTATTTTATCTCGATGTACTCCGTCTTTGGTATGATTTAAATGAAGTTCTACGTCATTATAATTCGCTTCCGATAGTGAAGAAAGTGACACAAAGGTTATTGAAAACAAAAAAATTTCGATTGACAAATTAGTCGGTATTCTCGACACAGCAATTGTAGGACTTGAACAGCGGAACTTTGTAACTAAACAAGAAATTATGTCTGTTTAATAGAATTAAAGAGAAAGTATTATCACATGAAACGAAGCAACTTAAACAACTTACATTGAAAGAAATGTTTAATAAAGTAAACAAATAAATATTAAGCTTTTTCTTTTTGTAAATTTTGATACCCTTTAGATCATAATTGTTCTTTATTTCATAAATTACGGTTTCATATTTAATTTTATTTATTCATAAGTCCCGACAAGTCCGGATTAACGACTTTTGACTGTAATTTGAAAATGAACTGTATACAGTGAAAGGTTGTGAATGTGTTGCAGAAAATACAGTGGGGAAATATTTATGTGACTAGGGTTGTTATTTGAAATTCAAGTACTTTCTGATTATCTGCACTCTTACTGAAAAGCCCCCAAAGCGGTGTTGACTTTGGACAGTATTCTTGAATTCATTGCCAACTTTGGACTGAAACATTTACTTGAGTATCTTTGTCTATTCAACAATGCATAAATGACACTTTTTGTTAAAATTCATTAAAAAAATAAAACATTTTTTGAGAAATTTTTCTGTAATTTTCTTGTGCTGTCGTTTTTTCTATGCACACAGTGAATTGTTTTAGCATTGAGAAATACAGTGGATGGACAAAAATATGGAAACGCAATGGAATGCTTGTGAAATGCATGTTTGAAAAGAAAGATTGATTTTAATGAAATATGTAGGTGGCGCTGGCGTTTTTGACTACTGACGCCACCTATACAACTTCATAAATGTGCTAAACAGTTCAGTTGTTGTCGGAGTACTGTTATGTGAAGTTGTCATTGCATTATGTCAGAGTTAACAGACTTCGAACGTGGGCAAATTGTTGGAGCACGTATGGTAGGTGCTTCCGTAAGCAAGGTAGCCGAGGTGTTTAGTGTTTCAAGAGGTACTGTATCGAAGATTTATTCCGCATATTTGAAAAGCGGAAAAACATCATCTGCTAAATCACAGCGTGGACGAAAGTGTGCCCTGAGTGATCGTGACAGACGATCATTAAGGGCAATTGTGACAAAAAATAAGACCACAGCTGCAAAAGTTACTGCTGAAATGAATGTTGTGTTACCGAACCCTGTGAGTACCAAAACAATTAGAAGGGAGCTTCATAAACAGGGAATTGCTGGCCGTGCTGCAATTGAGAAGCCACTCATCAGTCATGCTAATGCCCGTAACAGGAAAAGGTGGTGTTTAAGTCATAAAGCCTGGACTATAGAGCAGTGGAAGCGAGTAATATGGTCTGACGAGTCTTCTTTCACATTGTTTCCCACTTCTGGCCAAGTTTACGTCTGGAGAACACCATCTCAAGCCTATAATACAGACTGCTTGTTGCCAAGAATGAAACATGGCGGGGGTTCTGTTATGGTTTGGGCAGCCATATTGTTGTTCTCTGCTAGCCCCATGATAACTGTGTCAGGGCACATGACTGCCAAGACTTATGTGAACATTTTGGCCGATCAAGTTCATCCCATGGTACAAACTTTGTTCCCCGATGGTGATGGTGTCTTCCAAGATGACAAAGCCCCTGTTCACACAGCTCAATTGTCCAGGACTGGTTTTCTGAGCATGAGACTGAGTTGTCCCATCTCCCCTGGCCACCACAGTCACCAGACCTGAATATTATCGAACCTTTGTGGTCTACATTGGAACGGAAAGTGCGTTCTCGTTATCCACCGCCAACATCGTTATCTGAACTTGCCACCGTTTTGCAGGAAGAATGGTATAATATTCCCTTGGCAAACAACTGTATTATCCATTCCGAGAAGACTGCAAACTGTTTTGGATGCCAATGGGTTTCCTACACCATATTAAGCAAAGAAACATGTTTTTTTAAAGGTGTTTCCATATTTTTGTCCAACCCCTGCATATAAATCAAACCTAGTGCTATTTATTCAATTGGTAAATATAAACATAGATTACAAACCTTTTTGTAAAACTTTATGTGGCCAGAAAAATTGCAAAAAATCATAAAACGCAAGCAGCGTTTTTCTTTACCTGTTTTTGTTTTGTAAAACACGTTCAAAATAATTTTAATACATTAATTAATTAGAATATTGTTGCGTGCATATGAGTTTGTAATAGACTGATAATAGTTCGTAAATGATTGTCATTGCATTCATATCCGATGATAGCTTAATTAAATTTTATTTTATCAACAGAAACACTTCAAAGTTCTGGAATTTTCCACAGAAATGCTCGAACAAGTGTTTAGAATATTACTAAGTATAATCAGTAGTTATGCTTCAGTCTAATAAGAAAGTTAAACACAACGGAATGCAACACGCATCTTAAGAGAAAGTTAACTCAGAAATATCTCCAATCTCACGCTGGACTAACAATTGGCAACAATAACAACTTATATAGTATAAATAATGTCATAAAAATAGTGTAGTATAATGAGATTATTACTTTGAAACCAATGTTTCGAATTGATGCCGAAGAAGAACCAATATTTCCCATTCTGCTTCATTGCATATCTTTTAAATAAGTGAAAAAGTCATTCAATTAATTTCCTTTATCATTTTTTTTAAAAGCGGAAAGTTTGTTTTATAAGCTGTGAAAAGTACTGTGCCTGAAGTTTGTAACCGATATATTTTTAGATATGAAATTTTAAAATTAATGGGCGTCAAAAAGTCTAAAAATATGAACGATTTTCAAAAATTCTCCCAAAATATTTTTTAAAAAAACTACGATAAAAATTTCATTTCATTTTTTTTCGTCCACAGTGTGTTATGGTGCAAACTATAATATTCTGAGATTTTCAGTTTATTTGTTAATATTTGCGAAAAATAGTTTCAACTTTAAATTTGAAAAAAATCTAATCCTCTAAAAATGAAAAGCGTGACACCACAAACACAAGCAGTGTATGTACAAAGTTTGAGTTCTATATCTTATCGAGAAACAGTTTAAAAATCCATGACCATCTTTTAACCATAGCGACAAGCACCAATTGTGAACTAAATAACAGCTTATAAAATAATAATAATAATAATTAGAAAGCATATATTTTTCAGGAACCATTACGAAAGTTCAGGTACCAGTTGCGAAAGTACAGATTACAAAATTAACAACAGTAAACAACGTTAAAAGTGTGTAAACAGTATTAGAAATCTGCCAGTTCGGAGACGTGATTGTTCACAGAGGCTTAGGTGTAAAGGAAAGGAAGACGGTGGTCTTCTGAACGGGTCCTAAAGACGAAACTCTTTCATGTCTCTTTTTCTCCTCCTGCTAACAGCAGCTGTGTGAAGGAGTGTTGCATGTGAACGGGGCTCTATAGTCAGCCTCATGGTACACTTTGTGGAACTTGAGAATTTGGAATTAGAACAGCGTTTCTCAAACTAAAACTATGGGGTTGGTTCAGCTTATCGAAACGTTGAAAATAGATTCTTTTAAAAAATTATTAATTTACTCAAAGGAAAATGAAATACACTTTTACACTGGTATGATATACTTATAAATGCATCAATACTGCACAATGTATTTGATAATTAATTTATCAATACTAAATTAAGGACAAGTTTAATAATTACAAGTGACTTCCATGGACTTTTCTTTCAGAGCAAAGTGTTTCGAAGTAAGGTTTAATATTACAAATTGATGCTCTAAGTTCTTTTTCTATATTTACCTGAGATCTGTAATTTGTCTCCACTGTAGAAAATTCAGTTTAATATAGGACTAATAGAAAAGATGAAATAAGATGTCTAATAGATAAGATGAACTTAAGATAGGATGAAAGAAATAGTAATAGTATATGAAATACTTTTGTTTTCAGTACAGAAAATTCATCATCCACCCCTGTCTAAAATTCAAAGAGCGATTTTTACTAAATTGTCTTTTGATTTCGCCACTTGACATGAAATGTATGAAGATGTCTTTTTCGGCAGTTGAGAGCTTTTCTGGAGAATTTTGAAAGGGATCCATAACCCACTCGCAGCTTGCTATCAAGTTGTCGTCAGCAAGAAAATACTTTTTTAAAACTCTTTGCCAGCATGGCTCAAAAACAACTTCCACATGTTCTTCACCCTTATAGGTCTATCTGCATTTTCAAACATTTCTAGGTTTCTTTGCTTTAAATTTCTGCTCCATAATTCTAATTATCTACAAACAACATTAATTTTGTCACTCATAGCCAACATATGTATATTTGCTTCTTGGAGTTGAAGATTCAAGGTATTTAATTTCTCGAATATATCTACCAAGTAACTCAATTTCATCACAAATAAACCATTTCGAAACTTCTTGGGTTTTCTTCTTCTGGAAAAATGGCAATTTCATCTCTTACTTCATAAACATGTTGCAAAAATTTCCCATATGATACCTATCTTGCCTTGTAATAAAATAGCAACCATGAATGCACTGCACCCATTTTTTACAAAGTACAGAGAAGATTCTTTAGGGGTTTCATTTTATATAATTTACTGCAGTCACAACTGTTGTTATCGCAGTATTCAGACCAGAACTCATTCCTTTGGGAGCCAGAGCTTCTCTGTGGATCATGCAGTGTGTCGAGATGCACAGTAGAGACTTTTGTATACAAATACCTGTATACTTTGAAATCTTTCATATATTTTATGAGCACTGTCGGTGTATATTCTAATGCAATTTTTCCACTCTATGTTTGCCTGAGTGGTTTACAAAAATGTAGTAGTTCTGCAGCTGACATACCATCACAAAATCAAACATATGCATGCAATGAAATGAGCATCTTTATTACTATCTGTCGCATTATCAAACTGAATTGAAAACAGTTTGTCATGCAACTTCCCCAAAAGTTGCTGCTGTGCATCTTCAGCTGTATCATCGATTCGACGGGCAACAGCATCATCTGCTAGACGTATGGACTACAACTGTTTAGCAAAATTATTTCCAAACATATTTTCTATGATTTCAATTGCAGCTGGCAAAATAAACTCTTCGCCAGTGGTGTCAGGCCTTTTGCATTTGGCTATTTTAGAAGAAGCTTTGTAAGAAGCAAGTAAAGTTTTTTATTTGCAGACAAGATTTAAAAAAAAAAATTTTTTTTTGGCTCTTCATATGATTTTAATTTTAATTCAAATGTACTCACCATGAAGTGTTTCCAAATGTCATTTAAGTTTATTAGGTTTCAAACCGTTTGCTGCCAATATTTTTGAGCAAATACTACGCGGGGCCTTTCTTCTTCATTTACTTCAGTAGTAGTAAACCGAAAATTTAATTACTCTGGAGGATATTTTCTTGATTTAATTTTCAGAACAAAGCTTCTCTATGCACTTGTTTATGCTTTATTATCGTCTAATGTTATCTTATGACTTACAAATTTATCCATGATTCTGTTTAATCTACCATAAATCTAGTGCCATAAATATTTAATCCTGTGAAGTGCAATTAACATGTGAATTACAAAATACACATTCAAGATAGATTCAGTAACAATAGAAGGATTGACTTCAACCGAGACTGGAATTACTGTGATATAATGTATTATACTGGGTTTTTATTGCCGGAGCAATAATTCCCAGTCATGCAAAGAGTTCCATGCATTGCCTGGCAAATGAAGAGTCCTGAGTGAGTTTCTTCTGAGGGGAGAAATAAGAGGGAGAGAAATTAAAATAGACCGAAGTCTACATCATGCCTGGAAATAGATGTCGTGGGGCGAGTAGTAATCCATTAAAGTTCGTGTATGTCATGTAACACCGGCTTCTTAATCTTCAGATTCAGCAAGTTTCATGAGTGTCATTGCCACCGCGTTAAAACCGGCAAGTAACTTCTCTGCTGTCGTCTTTGCTTTTCTTATTTTTTCTACGTGTGAAATGATGGTTGTCAAGTAACTGTTGACTTGTCTGTCTCTTAACCAATTCAGAGCTTCACTTTGCACTTCTGGGAGGAGGCTTGAGTTTTCTCTTCAATTTGTCACTGTAGAGGGATGTTTCGGCCATTTTCTGCTTTTCTCCTTCTACCTCCTTTATGAATATTGGAAAATCTGCATCTGTTGGTGGTGGGATTGACTTCTTGGGAGGGGTATTTTTCCTTTCAAATTTTTTACGGTACGGTACTCCTTACATCCACGATAACTGGATAAATACTTTTCTTGACAGAAAATGCTGGTGGGGGTTTCTTCAGGTTTTAATCGCACTTATTACTTCTATGGTTTGCATTCCGTAGATTGTTGCACAAATGCTGTGAGTGAGCCCACTTCTGGCAGCGAGAGCACTGAGTCGGGCTTTTCTTCGGAGCAAAATTTTCGATACGAACATTCACGCTGAATATATTGTTCAAACTATGGATAGCGTGACCAGCTTTGTTTTTCTTCAATTCTAGCAGGTAGATTCCCAGTTTTTCAAAATTGTTCCTTTTACTTCTTTGAAACTGCTTTACTTTCTCGATAGGAAATTTACGTCTTTTGCCTTAAAAATTGCTTCTTCCATAACATGGCTTGGGAGATTTTTCAGCACCACCCGGATGGGTTTCTCACAGTTCAATTGGAAGGTGTGAAAGGGGATACCTTTCTTCTGTAAAACAGACATGGTGTTTTGGTAGTCCATTAGATTTTTAACTTTAACAAATATAGTTTTACTTTTCATATCTGCTTCAAATTCTTCCAAACAGGTTGAATGCAAAATTTCTTCGATTTTCAACCAATTAATAGCTGCTCTTTGGAATACAATAGGTGGGGCGTTTCCTTCTGCGGGGCCACTCCCTCTGACTTCTCCTCGCTCTGCTGCTCTAGGTTCTTGATATTTTCTCCACTTATTTCCCTAACCAGACTATCAAAACGGTTTTTCTTTACAATTTCCATCGGCTCCACTTCTTGAGTTACTTTAGCCATCTTGTTTGCGAAATCAAAGGACCATCTTTTTCTACATCAACAAGATTCTCTGTGGCCTTCTGGGCTGCCATTCTTTTCTCTTTTTCTAACATCAGCTCGCTGACATATCCTGCACCTTGATCTTTGAATAAGCTTAACAGTTGCTCTAACTTCTTTTCCTCCTCGTTGCATTTTTCGGCTTCGTTTTCTCAAAGTCCGATTCAGTCGCTGTTTTAAGCTTCTTCTTTTTGCTCTTCTTTTTAGGAGACTTGAGGAAATCATCTTTCTTTAGCGGGAATCGCAGCGATCTTGTTGAGCTCAGCGTTCGGTCAGATTCTAAATCATCATCAGAAGATTCACACGGCATCCTAAATAAGGACATTTTAATTACCCTAAGGTAATGCACTGAGCTAATTGCATACAGTAACACCAAAAATTCGCACTAACAAATCAAGACTAACGAATATCCTCTCTGTCCGCCTACGAGACTGGGACACAGTTCCAAAATCTTAAGCATAACCACAACACAACCTACTAGCTCGCAGTCACAGCTCATGTCGAGACTGGAATTGAACGAGGTGCAGCATTTATATATGTTTTGTGTAGATGTCTGTGAGAATGCTGGATGTGATGGATATAAGATAGAGAGCAACAGAGACTATACAATTCTTCTGACATTTGTACTTTTAGAAATGGAAGATTGATATCCTATTACTTAAAAGCAACATATACAAAATTTAATACTTATCCTGATAATTTTTACAGTTTATAATTAAGGTCATATTGTAGGTTTAGCATCAAAGTACATTATTATTGCATTCAATACATTGTTATTGTATGGGATGGCATGATGAAAATTATCATTGAAAATTGGGTCGTAAATATTGAAAGCTTGAGAAGCACTAAATTAGAGTTAACAAAAAAGGAGGGAGGGGCATATTTTATTTAGAAATCTAAATAGGAAATTACATCTTTTTCTTTTGAAGGGGGGCATTAATTATACTTGCAGAATGTTATATTTGCATTTATGTGTTACATAATATGACATCAAAATGTGTGACAAAAATGCTTAGTGATTATTTTCTAGCAATGTTGCACAGATGTGAACTTCACTCATGCACAGATGAGTAAACAAAATGAGCATGAACCACTGACTTTTAATTTTTTTCTCTTTCATGCTTTGGTTCATGCTGTATGCTACATCCTTACGTTATGTATGAACATTTTGCCTTGATGATGATTATATTTTGTAAGATCATCAAAAAATGCTGGACAGATCTGAAAAATGTCTCGTGGACTTTCTTTGAAAGAAGACAGTGTCTCCCAAAAAGAGGCTGGATTACAAGTCTGAGCATATGAGCTATGAGTCTAAAAGAATGGATTTATATTGCTGAGTGGCTGCTGTAATAAAATTGTAGTTAACCTGCAGGAAGGCATGTACTTTAAAGTTGTTTCAGCAGTCGCATGGAGTGTTACACTTGAGTGGTTGTGTGCTTATTGCATATTTAAAACAAAATGCTTGTTATCTGTGTGCAGTTTGAACAAAGTAATTCATATGTTCTATATTATCTGCTAGCATATTATTTCTCTGGCAGTGCAACTTTTGAAACAGAAATCAAGTTAATGATTATACTTTGTAGCAGGAATATTACACTTAGAAGGCTTACAGACCCTTAGATTGATGCAGAATTCTAAATTGATAATTATTCCAAGTTTCATTGTTAAATATTTGTTTAATGCAAAACTTTTTTTCCCTTTTTAAGTCAATTATGCTGTGGTTTTTTTTTTTTTTTATTATTTTTATTTATTTAAAGGTTTGCCGAGAACAATTATTTCATTTTGTTATTCGTGTTGATTCAATACAAACATTTTTTCACTTTTCAAATTGTTGCCACCAAATATTATCACCCTGTATTATATTTAAAGAAATTAAATAATGCAGAATCTTCTTAAATGTATGTATGTTTCTTGCATTGTGATAAAACAATGCAACCTAGAGCTATCAAATTTTGAATAATGTAATCCCCCCTGCGATTATGGGTATCTCCTTCGAATATGGGCAAATTTGAAAATTGGAATTTCTTTTACTATCGATTTCATATTTTGTAAAAAGTTAACGAACAAACACATGGATTTCAAAGCGAGCAATGGCAACATTGTACAGGAAAAAAAAATTTTTATCTCCAGCACATGAGACTGTATATTTTAAATTCTGAAGATATGCTTATTTTAAAATTATTTTGCAGTATCGCTTTTGAACTGAATTTTATGGTTTAAGTGCGAAGAATATGATATTTAATAAATAAAGGTAATTTAAAATCTGAAACCTTTCAAATTTTTTTTATGCCTGAATTGCTTTAAAATGATATTATATTCATGTATATTTTAAAATGTTAAAGTTCATCTTTATTGCCCATGAAATCACTCTTCATTAATGCTTTTTTTTTTTTCTTTTTTTTCCCTCCCCTGTATAGGTTTCTCCAGAATTAAAGTTGCCAGCCATGTATTTAGTGGATTCCATCATTAAAAATATTGGTGGACTTTACATTCCTCTTTTTTGCAATCATTTGATTGTACTTTTCTCTTCTGTTTTTGAAAAGGTTTGAAATAAGCTTTTACATAATTTAATCTTTAATTGTGTTTTTGATGCATTAAGTATTAAATACAGCACATGCATTTTTCTGTATGTGTAAATATATAAGGGTAAACATTTGTCACATTGAGAATGAACGTCATGTAACAAGGAACATATATTTGGTACATATACTATATTTATTTGCTTAATTAAATTAGTTACATAACAAAATGTTAATTCACCAAAATTAGATGCCATGAAAGATATTCGAAAAAGAAGAAATGATTAGGATGTGAATATTTGACGGAAATTACTTTTGAATAAGAAAGGTAATGCCATTTATTTCTGAAAATGCATGGAGCTTTTTTATTTTAAAACAAAGCCTAACAAAGTTGAAAGTCAGCTGTTTAAAGGCTTAAGAGCTTTTTTTGTGATTGAAATATCATTCTAAGGAATAGAAGATTATGAGATCAAAGAGTAAAAGTAATATCTATATAAATCAAAGAGTATAATAAATAGTTAGGTAATAAGTGCTGTTTAAATACAGCTGTATATAAGCAGATACAAAATGCTGTGCCATTCAGAACTTTAATAATTTGACCATGCCTGTAAAAAAAAACATGGAAATAGATTAGGAGGTGTGTTATAACTAGGCCTTTAACAGTGGTAGTTATTTTAAAAGTAAAGTGAATCTCTGAATTAGAAAAATTGGTACTTAACATATTATTGTACCACTTTAGTAAAAGTCACCAGATTTTTAGGATGTGCCAAAATCTGGCTATCATGCTTGTAACAGGCCTTCAGCAACATTGACTTTTTTTTTTTTGGTATGCATTCTTTTTGTTATATTCCAGGTTCTGATGATTTTTTGTAGACAGATTATGATATTTTTTGCCTTAAACTCAGCTTTAAAATATGTGCCTTTGGAATTTGCAAGCAACGGAAAAAACTGCAGTAAAATTCTTGTAGAAATGCAGTATTTTGCCACAAAACTGTGTAGTGGAATAATGACAAGATGAATTTGATAGGTAGCCTGTGTATGAGTTGAGTTTTGCTGTTCTATGATTTTTTTTTAAATGAAAACCCATAGGAATATAAGAAGAATTCTAGAACATTGCGATTTCGCAAAAATGTGTTTTATTTTTTCTGTATCGCGTAATCCGTACTTAATAATTCAAATTTTTATTTTAAGTTGCTAAAATGTTTTTCTTTTGATATGTTGAGGATGTTTGCTGATTGTGTTAAATATCGATAGTTTCTGAAACTTTAAAGAAAAGTCATACTAATTTGCACTTCATAAGTAACTTTTCAGCTGTAAAAATCACCATATTGCACCAGACTGGTTGCATTAATGTAAGTACTGCAACATTTTAGTTTGAGAGATTAATTTCTGAATTTCAGTTTGAAAGAAACAAAATTCTTAATAATTTAGATTCAAGACATTTTAGCACTGCATCAAATAGAACATTAGAAAAAGTAATTTAATATTGAAAGGAATCTTGAAGTATTATGAACTTATTTACGAATCCAAATGAATTTGTGTTAGTGTTGCTGGAAAGTTATGAATATATTCTGGTAATCAAATATTTGGTTAAAGGTTATGATGTAATTCATAAATTAGAAATAATATAAAGAAAGGGAAAGCCATTTTTGCAAACTTTGGAAAAGGCTTAAAAATCTAGCATAATTTGCATTACATGAAATTAGCAGTTTTTAAAAAAATATTTGGGAAGATGTTTTAAATTTAGAAAATATCAGAAGCTGAAGTATTTTCAGGAATCTGGCAATGTGAACTTAAGATTTTCTCAGATTTATCCACATTTTGGCTGTAAGATTTGATGAAATTTATCATCTTTAGAAATAATATTTGAATTAGAGGGAATTTTATGAAAAGCCTGTTACACCTTTTTAATTAAGATTAGTATTGAATCATTCATTATCCTTGTTAGTATTGTAGTGATGGTTTGTTTTGTATTTCTAAACATTTTTGTTAATTTTTAGTGAAAAGACTAATCATTTTGGAAACAGTGGGTGTAAATATTAGTGAAAATTATATTTCAGTAATGCCCTGAGATAGAAATACAATGGAACTTTATGTCAGAAATGCCTCACTTCACAGACGAATTATCTGGACCAAAAACTTTGGTGATGAATAATGTCTCGAGTTATGAATACTGAAGTTGGCTGCATGATTTTCAAAAGTTTTTGAAGTTGCCTATGCCACATCTGAAATATCATTTTAATATTTTTGTTTGCTTAGCTTTCATCAGCAAAGCCTGCCAGCAAATAATTTGCATGACCATGACTTCGGCTCTTAGAAAATTATGGCAAGATTGAGTTCTAGATAGAAAGTTTGACTAGCTTTAGATTGAAAGTTAAGACAATTTTGTTTTCTAAAAGCAAAACATGATGTAAAAAAATTGATTATAAAGACATGGAGAAATATATAAGTGAGCCCAACAAAAAAGAAGTGAAAAAGTTTTAGAAGCAGCAATAAAAGTCAAGTGTGCAAGAACTGTCTTTAAAAGAAGAGCAAGAGAAAAAAAAAAAAAATCTTAAGTCTCTGATCTGTGAAATTTGTGCAAAATGGGACAAAATGCAAAGTAATAATATCACTGATAAAGCAGTAGTCAGCTATAGCATATTTTAGAAGTATTTTAAAATTTAGGAAAGACAAAATTTTTGGAATTTAGTAGAGCACTGAGTGGCAAAATTAAGGGATGAAAATTTGTTTATAATTTAGGGAAAGCACTGGTATCCAAAGTTTAGGGCAGCAAAAATTTAGAACTTAGGGAGGCATTTTGCAACAGAATTTAGGACCTCCAGAGATTGCATCAGACGGTAAGATAGCTAGCGTCGGCCCTCGATAAGCCTTAAGTATGTATGGTAGTTTATTTATTCAAGACTCAGACTAGCCTTAAACATGTGCTAGAAATAGATGTAGGTATAATAAATAAATGACTAAATCAATACAATTCAGGCTTCATTGTCTCAGTACGCGATAGAAGGAAGACAAAATTTATCAGAATAACTTGTCTTTTGTCGCCAATCACAGGATACAGAATACATAGCCAATAATGTATAGCATACGCTATTAAGCTAGGCTAAAATTATACTATACTGATTCTATTCAGCTAGGCTAAAATTATACTCTACTGATTCTATTCAGCTAGGCTAAAATTATACTAAACTGATTCTAAGGAATTTCAGTTAATATAGCAGATTGCACTGTTCTTTAATCTTCTAATTTGATCCAGCTTATTATTATTTGCAGACTGTTATTATTACAGAAATTTTATGAAAATTAAAACTTGAACTTGTGATTATGTCGAAAAGAGTTTCTAATTTTGCAGTTGCAACAGGATCTACAAAGTGAAAGCATGTTTTGATGTCTGTGAAACAAAAAGTGGAATTGCTGCAAAAAATGAATAAAAGTATATCCGCCTCAGAATTATGCAAGGAGTATGGCATTGAAAGTCAACTGTATATGACATAAGAAAAAAGGAACTTTTTGAATTTTTTGTGGATTCTGAAACCCCACTCACAATGAATAACAGAAAAATTTTTCATTATGCTAAAAGTGACGTTCATGACAAAGTGATGCTTGAATGAGTCAGACAGCGTCACAGCGAGGGTTTACCATTGATGGGTCCAATGCTAATGGCTCAAGCCAAAGTATTTCTTGAAGAAATGAACTTAAAAACTGAGTGCACATATTCAACAGGTTGGTCACGACTTCATAGTTTTAATTTTATGATTCTGCATGCCATCTTACTAGATTTAAATTGCTGATCTAATATCTGAAAAAACCCAAATCCAGATTCACTGAAGTCCCAACGAGTCCGGATCTTGGACTTTGTACTGTATGCTTTTATTTTGAAACATAATATTTTTCGAGAGAAGTGTTGTCATGCAATTTATTTTTTAAAGAATTAAGATTTATGTAACTTTTATTCAGTATTATCTGTAACATAGCTTGGGATATCAAAAACACATACATAAGTTTTAACTGTTAAAAGAGTAATACTCCTAGTGTCTTGAGGTTATTCTAGATATCCTGCTTTTTACATGTCTTTTCTGGGGGTGAATCTATCAGTTTATTCTGTTCAGTATAACCATGCCACACTTCTGATTTTTAATCCATTATTCATGAATTAGCATGGATGAACATGCGTACACATACAGGCTAAGTAATGCAAACTATAAAGTAGTAAATAGTAAAAACATAAAAAAGCCATTGTGAAGGCCAGTTTTAAGGACTTTGATTAAGCCGAGTTTTTTATCCAAATATGAAAAGTGAAAGGAAAAAAACTTCTTTTCTTGATTCCATAATTCTGATAAGTACTGCAATGAATTTAAAATATAAACTTGATTTTTGTGCATTTCTTAAAATTATATTCTTCAGTTTTTTTTTTTTTTTTTTTTTTTTTATGATACATAGTTTTTTAAGTGGAATTTATGTACCAGCATCTTATTTAAAGTACAGTACATAATATGCAGTAAATATTTTGTTGTTTATCTTAATTTTTAAAACACCTGCTTTTTTCTTTTCTGAATGTTCCATGGTTTTTAATTCAACTTTACAGCATATAAAAATGGAATTCACATTAGAAAAGTCAAATGAAAGGTAAAATTTTCCATTAAAATTACAAAAGTAATCATACCAGCTTGGAATATTAAAAGCCTACGTTTAAAATTATATGAGGTTTAAAAAAAGGTCAGAGGTAAAAACTGACAATATATTTTGTGGGCCTCAAACATTTGATCCGAGTATGAAATCCTGCTGAATGTGAAAGTTCGTGGAGATGTCATCAGTCAGTTCGGCAGAAGTTTAAAAGAACAGCTTGTTCTTTCTTTGGTTAAGAGGGATACAAATTACAAATATAGGATATAAAAAAAACTTAATACTTACTTATGTTTCTTCATATTACATGCCATTGTTTATCCATCTGAGGTGCATAGATGTAGCTACTGACAATAACATATATCTTCGCTTGTTTTGATGCCCGGATTTTGTAACTTTGAAAATACACAACTTCGTGCTGTCCTAAATATTAATCATTTTCTTAGAATGTGAGGAAAGTGTAGAACTTATATCCATCTTTATAAAAATTAAACGGACTCAATTGAGAATTAACTGAGTTTACATTAAACCAAAATGAACATGATTGTGTCGTGACATCATGCATATAGAGCGCTAAATTGCACAGTTCGGTGACAATGCATACATGTTAAATAGTATTATGAGCTCTATAATGCATTACAAATATTCTATTTACTGAATTTAGGGGGCGGGAAGGAATTTCTAAAATTCTTTAATAATCCACTTTTGAATGACAAATAGTAGAGCTTTTACTGTGTGTGAATTTAATTCTTGGCATAAATCAGTAGGAATTTGAGCGAAATATTAATTTTTTCTGTTGTGGCTTGAAGGGTATTTGTTTTTGCAGAACTTCACGTAAATAGACATCTTAATGGTACATCAATTTCATTACTGTAAAATTTGTAGTAGAAGTAATACTTGTAATGTATAAGCATAACAGTAATTTTTTATTAGATAAAATGTGTTTCTTTAAATGAAAGGAGGTTCAGAGAAAATCTATGCAAGTAAATATAGTGTATGGAATATTAATTAAAAGTGACATTTGTTGACCCTTGTATATGATGTAACTATTTAAATTTTACTTTTTTGTATAAAATTAATATTATTGATAAAGGTAAGAAACAGGTTTAATAGAATTGTAATGTTTTCTTCTATTGTAAAAAAAAAAATGTAATACTGTCTATTAAAATATGTATGAACTAGATGAAATTCTCTATGTTTATATACATTACCTCTTTGACACATCATTATTACAGATTAGAACATCTTAATTTTTTGTTTTTATTCAAAGTATTTTAATAAACTATGCATTGTGTTTAAGAAGTAATTAAAGTGTTTGAATAAACATAATGATATTGCATGATGCTTTTTTTAATATTTAATTTTTTGTAAAAAAAAGTCTGAAATATTTATATATTAATTATATGGGTACCATCCTATAAAAACTCCAGGAAACCATGGGAAAAATTTTCAGGCTTATCTCAATATTTTAAGAGCTGCCCTAATTCACTCAAAATAAATATATTTTTTCTTGTATAGCTTGAGGGAGGCATGGGGAAATTGCATACTGCAACTTGTAATGTGTTTTAGAAATAAATTTTTCAAAGCATGTTTGAAGTGATTAAATAAGGATTTGTGGGTGAATCTTTTTGACTTTTTTTTATAATATAAAGGGCAAAGATTTTAAAAATATTATAACTTTGAAATTTAAAGAAGTTTCCATGTTACCAAAGAAAATTTGTGCTTATTTTTTTCATATTTTACTGCATATAGGTGACAACATATAGTTAATTTACTTCGATATATAACGATGTATTGTATTATAGGGTGTGTTAAAATGGTTAGATGATCTATCTTGGATATGCATTTCTGATTGCAAAGTTCTCAAATTATATAAAAAATAGCTATGGGGTATCTTGACTGTTAATTCTAGACCTATACTTCTTATTACAGATTTTCTCTAAATAATAAATAGAATTTTATAAAAGGATATAATATGCTAACTACAAAAAATTCTATATCTGTATATGCAAAAATAGCATAGATGTTTACAAACAAATTTCCTGATTGAGATCACTTTTTAGTGCCATATTTCAGTATTCTCTGAAACTTAGACTACATTTTAGAAGTAACTGCAGCAATAATGCTTGTTTGGTAGCTGCTAGTTTTATATTGAATAAAACAGGCTATTAAATTTGTAACTGACTTTTTGAGAATATTAATAATGCATTTTGCATGTTGCATTTAAAGTCCCAATCACATTATGTTTCTGATATGAGGGACTTGACGTCTAAAGGGACAATTCTCAAAACCCGCACCTTTCCAGGAAACTGACGTAGCTAGGTTACAATTTTCACTTACTACAAAGACTTGAATGCCAAACAGTAATCGATTATCGCTCAGATTGAGATCATGTAATCCTTCAGAAGCAGAACTTTCTTGTGATTGGTTGATCTCTACACAGGATAAAGCTGCAGCCGAAACATTTTCGACAAGGCTTCAAAAAATCTCGCTTAGCCAGTACATCTGTTCTGTAGTTAGGTGGGATTTCATTTATAGCGGGGTTCTTTTTTTCTAGGAATCTTCCCGTTTAAAGCTTGCTACCAGAATCTCGTTTCTCGGAAAAGTCCCATCTAGCAGGGACCGTTGCTAGATGTGATAACATCTTAATTGAATAAAACTTCTGCATTAAAGAATATTTCACAAAATGAAATTTTTACTTTATGACTGTTATATAGCAAGTTACCTTTTTTTTTACCAAACGTTTCCACCTAGTGTTCAAATTGCTTAAAATTTTCAACCTTGAGAAAATTTACAAAGGAGGTATATGTGCAGAAGGTACTGTTTGCAGAAATAAGGCCTATATTCACTTTTTAAATTTAATTTTCATTAAATAATTTACTCTATAGTTTATCAGTTTAACTGTTTAACACACTACATTTTCAAGTGACCTTGGAGATGGGTGAACTTTTCTTACTGAATAATTTCATTTGTGGATTTTAGTATTGTGAATAAAGAATGGTGTCAATTTTATTTAATTCTTGGTATTTGAATGTGATACAGTCCATTTCGTAAACAAATTATATCACACAGTCAGAAACAAGATGCATTACATTTTGAGCATTTTTTTCATTGAACTGTGGTATAATAAACAAATGCAAGTTCAACATTACTATTTATAATTGTAACAAAAATTTTTAAAATTTTTTTAACATGCACCTATTTTTTCTTTTTTGGTAAATAATTTGGAAGTTTTTATGCATGATTTTTTAATTTTTATTTCTGTATAAAAGTATGAAAACTTTTATGCAGAAATACCTTATCTCAGACCTTAGACAGAACTCTGTCTAAGGTGTGAGAAGGTTTTTTTCAAATTTATGTAATTTTCTTAGGTATCCCACTGATGTAAAATAAATAGCAATTATTAATTTTCGTGATTGATTCTCACTTAAACGTGTGAAGTATATTAAGATTTAGAATGTGTATCAAATGAAGAAATACAATTTTGATGTGCACTATTTAATTTGATGAGTAGAGATGATGATAAAGTAAATTTTATTTATGCAAAAGAACGTGAATTTAAAAATTGCAGTAGGGAATGTAGTCATGCATGCAGCATAATTATTTTTTATTACTTGTACAAATGGCACCTAAATTGGCAAATTTTAAATTTAATGTATGACATCAATAATTAGGTAATTTTGCATTTTTCAATAGCAGTAGCATTTATGTATCACAGAAATACTGTGATATTTTTTATTAAATTTTTTTGAAAAGTTTTCTGATATTATTTTACATGGCTCCCAAAGCTTTTGTTTGTATTAAATGGTAAAAGTATATTTTAGGGTACCCCTTGGTGAAACTTGTCGATTTTTGGCGATACGTGGATACCGAGTTTGTGCAATGCTTTGACTTGTTATTTTGGCCTGTGTAGCGGCGATTTTGCCGCTGAAAATCTCCTAAAATATGCCCGCTAAAAAAAAAATCCCCGAATTGTGCAAACTATGCTTTATGCACTCCCTTGAGTTTGTCCATGTACACATTGATATATTTTCATTTAAAAAGTCAAAGAAGCACCCAATTCTACAGTAGAGGCAAACAAAAAATACATAATCTCAATAAGCTGCATTTTAAACCAAACAATAAAATAACACAAAAAAAGGAAAAAAACCTGTTATGTATTTTAGCACTACACAAAGCAAAAATCCCCTTACCTTATTTAGAAATTCGTTCGTCTTCAGTCTGTGGCACACAAAATTCCTTAACAGCATCCAAAAACTTCCTAAAATTATCTGAACTACAATCCGTATATCCACGTCGGCACGGAAATTCACAAAAATTAAAGTCAAAAATATACTAAGTAGTTTCGGACTATGGCTACAAGTAAACCTTCATTTACACAATTAATTCACTCAATTAATGCACTTTCCCCTTTCGTTCCAAATCGTACAGAAACTTCAAATTAATTCTACTACATTCAGCCATTGTACCGTCTAAACAATGAAACAAGCAATGTACTACCTAAGCAACACACACCACAAAAGCCTTTGCAAAACATCCCATGATTCAAAATTTCCCAGAATAATGCAAACGATTACGTCATAATAGGGTTTCCGTAACGTTCAACTACTCAGGTTACCATAAATGATACAACAACTTGGCGAAAAACGAAATAACAACTTGGCGATAAATGAAACAACACTTCGTGATAATACAAGGGGTACCTTAAAGTCAACTCTACCCGATTAAATTTATTAATGAAGTTTAAAAAAAATGTAATGATTTTGAAGGGGTAACATGATTACTATTTTGGCAAAAAGTTACTGCACATAATTTATGTTGTTTGTAATGTTTCGTTAGGTAGGTTAGAATAGCTTTTAATGTGAAAGGACACAGAGTGCATATTAAAAATTAAATTTGGATCTTATCTTTTACGGTTAATGTTGAGAAATCAATGGCATAGCTAAAGGAGGGGGCATAGGGACATCTGTCCACAGGTGAATAAGTCTCTTATATGTCAAATGATCATAATTGATTTTTAAAACTCCTGTCTCTCTCACTGTTAAAAATTTGTATCATTTAATAATTTACTAGTTACTTTAATGATGAATCAGTTTTAAAGATAAGGTGACCATTTATTTTCATGAGGATTCATTAAATACACTCACTTCCAAAAGTTAAGCACGGAGAGGAAAATGCTAATTTCTTGAAGCCAATCAGAGTTTAAGAGGATGCAATTCGCTGCAGAAATAGATGGAAGTATGCAAATATATTTGGTAACAGCCAATCACACTTTCATGTCAAGAAACATGCAAAAAAGGCAGTCTTATAAGAAGCCAGCTTTATGAAGGGTTACAGAAGTTGATTGTAAGTGCTGATAGAAGGTGTTTAAAACTTTCGTACAATTTGTTTTCAAGACATATGTGTTTCTATGACTTCCAGAAGATTCTGAGCGCTGCCGTGCTGTGGGGCGTATTGAAGCAGGACAGTAGATCACAGATGTTGCTCTTTTCTTCGTCATTCGCCATTCTGTAATTTATCATTTATGGAAACAATTCCAAACCACACGGACAGTTGTCCGAAGACCCGTAGCCAGTCACCCAAGGGTTACGACCCCCGCGGAAGATCGATATATTACTATTGTCTCAAAGCGGAATCGCAGTGACCTGCACATGTGTCACATCTATGGTTACAGCGTCCATTGGTAAGGCGATATCTGCAGCTACTGTACGCCGAAGATTACATATGAGTGCATTGTATGCCCCGGTACCTTGAGTTTGTGTTCCTCTATTCGTCCAATCAAGAGGGGCACGATTACAGTGGTGCCGAAAACATGCCAATTGGAATGTGTCTGACTGGGGCAATGGCATGTTTACTGATGAGCCAAGATTTGCTCTGGAGCCAGATGACAAGCGTATAAGGATATGGTATGAACAACGAACACCCAATGAGTCTCAAAACATCACCGAACATCACGCATTCCGTGGCGAAAGCATTATAGTGTGGACAGGGATTTCATTAGGATACCGCACCAACCTGCACCTCTTTAAACGGGGTTCTGTGACGGCTGTCCGATATCGAGATGAAGTCCTAGAACCCATTGTGAGATTGTACGCTGCAGCAGTTGGCCCTACTTTTGTTTATAGGACGATGACACACGTCCCCATAGAGCTGATATCGTCGATGACTACCTGGAGAGTGAAGGGATTGCGCATATGCTGTGGCCAGCATATTCTCCCGACCTTAATCCTATTGAAAATCTATGGGATGCTCTCGGCCGTGCTGTATCTTCACGTTTCCCACCTCCAGCCACTCTTATTGAGCTGGAAACTGCTCTACAAGAAGAATGTCGATTGCTTAATTCTGCGGTGGTTGACCACCTAATTGAAAGTATGGTCACAAGGTGTAAACTTTGTATACAGATGAGGGGGGATCACACATCCTATTAATGTCCTTTTTTTTTTTCATTTTATGCTGTTTATTTTCACTTTATACATAATTCTGTTTAAGCCTCCAGTATGTCATTATCTGATGACTTACTAAAATTTAATATTGTTTTCATTTCTGTATATAATTATTGATTTTGTTTTATGCATAAATATACCGTATTTGACGGCATATAAGATGCACCCGCGGTACCACAATAGCTTAAAATGTGGTTTCTTTTAGTTCTCATGTTTTATAAAAGCCAAATAAACAATCATTGAATGCAATTACCAAACATATTTTTGTTAAGGAAAATTAACAAACGGCAAGCTATTTTGAACATGATATGTAAATTTCAATAATGAATAAATGAATGAACAGCAAACAATCAAATATAATACAAAATAAAACAAAAATAACAAAAAACACAGATTCAAGGAAAACGTTGCCTATCATGAAATTAGACTTTAATCACTTTCAAAACCATAAAAATCCTTTTCACTATCATCATCATCGAAAACGAGAATATCATCATCACTACTGTTTCTGTCATCGCTAGTATCACCTTCTTCGAATAATGCGTCATCTTCTGTTCCATCAAGAGCATTACTGATTCCGCACTTCTTAAAGGACTTAAAATTACTTCAGCCTTTACGTCCTCCCAATATCTTTTTACCCACTCACACACTTGTGAAATAGAGGGCCACTTCATTCTACCTGAGGGTGTGAGGCGTGATGTGGCTCTCCTATCCACTTGCTCCATCGTTCTCTTTTTTTTTTTTCCTTAAATGACTTATTCACCGATACATCTAAAGGCTGCAATTGGCTATTCAATCCACCAGGAATGACAGCTATCTGGGTTTTTAATTCTCTCGTTTTATTCTTTATGGTTTCAGTTCTATGGGCACTAAACTGATCCAAAACCAAAAGAGAGGGTTTTCTTAAGAGTCCACCAGGTCGCCTCGCCCATACGTTCTGTAACCACAGTTTCATTCCAGCTTTGTCCATACAGCCTATAGGATGAACATGAACAATTACACCCGTTGGAAGTTTTTCTTTTGAATATGAAAAATGGCGGTAGTTTTGTGCCATCAGCACAACATGTTAGAACTACCGTATATCTGGTTTTTTCATGACCTGTGGTTTTTATGGTTATTGATTTAGACCCTTTAATACTCACAGTCTTGTTGGATGGTACATCAAATGTGAGTGGAATTTTAACCATATTTCCTATTTGACCGAGCTCAAAAGAAGTTTTCTTGCGTGCATTTATAACAAATCTATGAAATGCTAGTATTTTTTCTTCATAATCTGCTGGCATTTTCTGTGCAATAGTTGTTTTTGTGCGCATTGATAAGCCTTGCCTTTTCATGAACCTGTAGCACCAGCCCTCAGACCCTGAAAAGTTCTGATTCGCATGTTTTTCTGTAAATCTTTTGGCCTCATTGATTATAATTTTGGTTGAAACACTTATCCCAGATTTCTTCTTATCTGTCACCGACATTTTTATGGCATTTTCAAGTTCAGGCCAAGATGGAGCTGGGCATCGAAGGTTATGTTTTTGTTTTTTAGCAGTCTTCAGTTGATCTTCCTGCAGTCCCCAAGTATGTATCATTTTTTCGGTAGGTGGTGGACCGAAATGCCTTGCTGCTGCTCTGTTTCCATGCATTTTGACGTAGTTTAACACTCCTAGTTTATACTGAATTGTATAGCTTAATCTCTTGTTTCATGTAGTCATATTTTCCAGGGTATTTTTTTTAAACAAATAGTTTTAAGCACTGATACCGACACGTTTATAGACGTAATGTTACCGTCGAACCTGTTCGAACTTCGACATCAACTTCGAGCTTTGGCCCTTTTTTCCGACAGATATTTCACGCATGCGCAAAATAATTATGGCAGATGTAGAAAAAGTTATGTATGTCTAGACCTTTATCTGGGCTAAAAATACCATTCAGTATTGAAAGTTAACCTGTGTCCTTCACGTATAAGACGCAGGTAACTTTTTTGAGACCAAATTTAGGAAAAAAAGTGCATCTTATACGCCGTCAAATACAGTATAGGGTACTTTCCTGCCGAATTTTGTGTCAATCAAAGCAGTATTTGTTGATTGTTTTGCATTTTACATCTTCGTGCTTAACTTTTGGAAGTGAGTGTATATGATCACTGTGTTTTTCAAATAGACTCATTATTTTACCTCAAAGCTACAAACTTTCTGCGCATGTGTCGCTTTGACGCATGCACGTAAGACCTTTACGGCTGCGCATATGTGTGTGCGCATCCATATAATACATTTACGCATGCGCGTTTAATGTATAACGGACGGTATAAGCTAAAATTATCTATTTCAGTTAATGTTGCAGATTGCGCAGTTCCTTAATCTTCGAATTGGATCCGGCTTATTATTTTTTGCAGACTGTTAGAGCAATTTTATAAAAGTAAGCTTGAACTTTCGATTATGTCAAATAGAATTTTCGATGCTATACCTTCCAAAGGATCTACAAAGCGAAAGTATGTTTCGATGTCCATAAAACAAAAGGTGGAATTGCTGAAAAAAATGGATAAAGGCATATCCTTTGTTTCTCTAACCATTGCGAAATCTGTTTATCAATTTCACGCTGCTCTGGGGGGAGACACCGCTGCGCACAATGAATTGGAAGTTGATCTGTCAGCACTATCCTTATCTTCAGGGCAGATGTTTTTATTTTATATGGCTTATAATTCCTTACTAAATGTAGTATTTCATCTCGATGTACTTCGTCTTTGATATGATTTAAATCAAATTTCTTGTCATTATAATTCGCTTCCGATAGTGAAGAAAGTGACACACAGGTTATTGAAAACAAAAAAATTTCGATTGACAAATTAGTCGGTATTCTCGACACAGCAATTGTAGGACTTGAACAGCGGAACTTTGTAACTAAACAAGAAATTATGTCTGTTTAATAGAATTAAAGAGAAAGTATTATCACATGAAACGAAGCAACTTAAACAACTTACATTGAAAGAAATGTTTAATAAAGTAAACAAATAAATATTAAGCTTTTTTTCTTTTGTAAATTTTGATACCCTTTAGATCACAATTGTTCTTTATTTCATAAATTACGGTTTCATATTTTTAATTTTATAATTTCTGCATGCCATCTTACCAGATTTAAACTGATGATCTATAATCCGGAATCGCCGAAGTCCCGACGAGTCCGGATTAACGACTTTTGACTGTAATGAGGTTCTTTTGTAGTCTGGGGGAAAAAAGAGAAATTCATAGGATAAAAAATTTAAACAATAGCTAGAATGAAATATATCTTTTGAAGACTTCACTAATAAATGTTCTACTGAACACTTAAATCATCATGTTATTCTTATTTGATGGATGCTGTAATGAAATATTGTGAAGGAGAGATACAGATTAGGTTAGGTCATTTGAATGTGTGCAAAGCACACGAAGGTTATCTGCCTTTGTGGAGGACTTTCTAAGGGCAACTCCCTTGTATTTGATATAGAAACACAAAGCATACTAATCTGCCTGACAAAATAACATTAATCAGTGGGCATGTTATGGGACTGGAATTTTTTATTTGTTCCACAGACCCCCCCTTTTTTTAAATTACAGTATTTGAAATGCAATAAAATAAAATCTGCATGTAATTAATATTTACATCAATAATGGTTATAACAGCAAGACCTGTTTCCATGATTGCTACTAAAATTAATGAAATTAAGATTGAACCATTAGTAAATGGCATCTGTGCAAACTAATCAAAATTAAAATTAGGTAGGATAGATTTTAAATAAGCTCTCTATAGTGATCTCTCTCAGATCATACTTATAATCTGTAATTTTGTTCAAAATCTACACCAATCAAAGGTTGCTTTTTGGTATAATATTAATTTTTACATTGGCATGTTCTTTTCCAATTAGATTTATTTGAAATTAATATATACTACTAAAAATGCTTGAAATTTTTGCTCTGAGCTAGAATTTCAGCATTTTACAAAGTTTCAGAACTTATACCTGAAACAAGGAAAATATACACTCATGTGCAAAATTAAGAGAATTTACAGACTGTGTCTGTTATTATGAAAAGTATTCAACCTAAGGTACTAATTGTGCCACCCACGAATTATGCAAATATTCAGAGTCGAATATGTAAGCATATTTATGCATGTTTACAGAGTTGTGATTGTGGAGTGCATGCTAAGTGTACGAGAGGTTATGGGTGATTTGTGTGCTCATACTCCTTCAAGACATTGCCATGTTTCTTTTTTTCCGCACATATACAATGTAAAAAGATAGGAACGAGGTGCCTTTTTTCCCACTCCTGCATAATGGAAGGGAAAGGAAAATTGGTTGCCATATATTAAGAAGTTCGCCAAATGAATTATTCTTGGCTAAACTGAAAAAATTTCGCCAAGATAAATTATTGAATTTCACCAAATTTTTCGAAATTTAATATCTATGTGTAATTTGAGTCATAGAATCAAAATATGGAGAAAAATTGGTATGTTATTTCAGAAAAGTCCAATTTTGTGTCAAAATACCTATATATAAATCTAATATATATCCTAAGCTGTGCTTTCAAGATATGAAAAACACAATTTGAATTTTGTCAATCAACCCAGTAGAATGGGAGATATAGAACTGTCCTCCCCTTTTTTTTTGCACTGTGTACATAGCATCCCAGTTACGAATCTGAAAAATTAATTTCCATAGAGAAGCTTCTAGAATTAAATGTCTTTGGTTGGGAAATTTTTAAGGAATTTGAATTTATTGTGGCAAATATTGGGACTTTTATTCATTTATGGAAGGTTTTATAAGATAAAATTGCCTCTGATTTGTATTTCGTATGAGGAACATATATGTTTTACAACTGTTTAATTTTTATGTATTCAGCCACAAATGGTTTAAAAGAATGTAAGAAGTATACTTTAAAATTCTTCAAAAGAAAACATGTTTTTCTATGGTTGAAGTTATATATTATCAGAACTTTAGTCAATGTAACTAGTAATCTTTTTAAATAGGAAATTTTAAAATATTCAGCATTAAGATGACAAAGTATGGGTAGCATGATTGAACTTTTTCATTGAGTTTAAAGAAGAAAGAATGTCTACCATAACTTTTTATTACAGAAATATCAAGTGTAAATTTTAGTACCCAGATTTGAATTCATTTGATTTTTTTTTTTAATATATACAATATTTTTGGTTAAGTGGCAAAAAATATTCATACTTCTCATACTTGGATTTTGCCAGTTATGTATATAGTGAATGTAAAATTAACGTATTGTGGCTCAGAAATTCTTAATGATTATTTTCTAAGATACGCTTCTGAAATTTTATAATACAAACAGAGATGTAAAAAACCTTTTATTCCTGAAGTATACTTGTGTTCATTGCCATCAAATAAATTTGTCAAAAAGTGGTAGAATTTTATTTTTGTATGCTGTTAGTCAGCTTATGAAAATTTATTGACGATTGAAAATTTATTTATTTATTTATTGACGTATATGGTTACAGAGTGGTAAACCATTAAAATTAATTATCTAAAAACCATGTCTGAAAAGAGAGAGAAATAATTATAAAATAACTGTCATAAGGTAAAGTATTGTATTTCCTTTCTTCTACACCTTTGCAAAGTAATGTGAAGATGTAATCGCAATAAAGTTTAAATAATCAGACATGAGCTTGCGATTTTATTATTCAGTTTTTAAAGGTTTTGATTAATGAAAATAATGTAAAACGTGCATCTAATATTATTTCCTTTTTATTTTTTTCAAATGAGTTTTTAAAGCCATTTTTACTACCTGTCATTGAAGTAAATTAAATCATCATTGGCATTGTATGCATGAGATTCAGAAATGTAGTGTCATATTGTTTTGCACATAGACATTTATTTTTTATTTGAGTATAAATATAATTTTTTGAGAGAAAAAAATGTTTTTTTTATCATTGTTATATGTGTATTATGTTATACTTAATTTAAAATTTTGAAGTCAATCAAAGAAATTTTGAGAAATGTGCAGTGTATTATTTCTGCTTGGTTGCAGTTTTAAATCTTATTTTGCAGATAAGTATTTGTAAAAGTAGTTTTATAAAATGCATTATAAATAAATAAATTCTTATTTTATGAAAATTTAACCATTTCTTAATACTGTTTGTTTGACCTATTTCATTATTATGCTAAAATATTTATGACAGGTACTTGATATGAATTATTGTGTATATATGTTCTACATTACCTGGATATATTACACTGAAAATAAAATGTTTATGGAAAGTATTGTTATGTAACATCAGTAATTATTTCTTTCTTGTCTATAAAGTATAAAACTAAATCGTTTGTAAAAATGCATGAAAGGAATAAACTTTTCTTGTAAGGCATTACTTGTCCTATTTGAAGTTTTTTTTTTTTTTTTTTTTTTTTTTTTTTTTATGTATTATGTGTATATAGGTCCTGTACCATATGTTTTTTTTTTTTTTTTTTTTTTTTAAATTAATATTAGCTGATTGAAAACTTCAGAAATTTGGACTTCAGGTATCATTATGATGATTGTGTTTCTTAATTTTGTAGTCAGTGTAGGAGAAGGTACATTTAATTGGTAAATTGTAATTTTTTAATAAATAAGCATTTTATTCTTTTTTTTAATGCATATGTAGTGAATTATTACTGTAATGAGTATTTTTAATAAATATGCTTTGTAAATAACAAAAATGAGTTATGATTTAAGGTGTGAAATGTTTGCATCTGCTGTATATTTTGAATGCTGTATTGTGTTTTATAAGTAAAGGTATTGTAAAATTAGGTTTATTTATATGCTTAAATTGGTATTCTTTCTGATTTACTGTGTATCTTTTTATATATACAAATAGATTACTTAAGTTTGATTGCACTTTCATCAAATATGTGTAATATGGAAATCAGAAACTTCAGATAAATGGACTGATGATTTCTCTTTCATGTGAAATAATTCTGATTTGTTTGTATTTTGATCCTATATGTGAAATAATACTGATAATAACATTATCCACATGAAATACAACTTTAGAGAACAGACATTAATATTGGATGGAATGTGAAAGTGTTAACTATTAACTAACTGCCCTTTTTAAAAGCAGTTGCTATGATATACCTTAGTTTTATTCATATATGTATATGTGTAGTGAAAAGGAGATTCTTATAGAGTTCTCAGCTTCTGTGATGTATCTCAGACTTTGTTTCATTCATAGATACATAGCGAAGAGGATACTCTTTTAGCTCTGTCTATGCAGTTGGACTGGATATGTATTTAAAAAGAATGTCTTATTTTATGTTATTTGAATCTTTTTTTATGACATGAATATGGATTGATGTTTGAAGTTTGCTAATTAAATGCTTGCTGTGAATGGAAAGAAAGAAAAAGAAAAAGACTTCGGATATAGAAATTTTACTGTGTTAATTAGTTGTATTGGGGATTTTCATTTATCTTTCTTTTTTCAACTTAATATATTGCATTTTGAATCTTAACAGCACAATGTCATTGTATATTATAGCAAATTGTATATTATAGCAATATGTTTTAACTTAGTATTGACTATTGGCACATTGTATGTCAGAAAAAGTGCCTTTTTTAAAAATATTTTTATATAAATCTCTGTTGCTTTGAAATCTTTTACTGTAAGATGTGTGTTAAAATATGTGTGTAGGAATACAAAAGAACCATAGTGCGAAAAAAGGAAGAATTTAAGATAAACTTGCTGTACTTAATGCTGGAGATGCATCAATTTGGTATGAATGCATTTCTTTTTGTTTCTTTTGTATGTATGTGTGTGTGTGTGATATCTTTGTTGCTTTGAAATCTTTTGCTGTAAGATTTGCATTAAATATACATGTAGGAATACAAAAAAGTTACAGACTGTGAAAATTGTAAGAATTTGAAATAAGCCTTCAGTACCTAAAGCTGGAGGTGTGTTTATTTGGTTTGTAAGTGTACATGAAAATAGGGAGCATATATGGATATTGAAAAGTTGTAGCTGATATTTTATTTGATTAATTTTTTATGCTGTATTGGAAAGGGAAATTGTTAAGCTTCAGAACAAAACATCTTTGTAGGGGGGTTATATAAAATAATATGCTTGTATTGGAATATAAAAATTTCAGTTATAAAAATGAAAATTTTGAGTTAGTAGGTAATTGGTTTTAAGCTAGAGTTAATATCTTAAAAGAATGTTGTGCAGCTTTATACCCATATGTAGCAGATGTAGTTATATTTATTTGGCAGAATAGTACCAAACACAAGAGAAATAATTAGCACAAATAATCTGAATGTCTTTTGAAAGGTGCAAAAGTATATTTTTTTGGGGGGGGGTGTCAAAAGTTGAGTGTAAAGTTTGTGAAATCTCTATGCTTAAATTTATGATTTCTTTCTTTCTGTTGGTTATCTGGTCTGTCTCAGCTTCATCGAAGCATTTATTGTTATTGTAGATTCAAAAGAGCCTCCTTGCAATATCAATGAAATAAGATTTAAATTTTGTTAAGTTTGTTTTAGTTGTAATGATTCTAATTTAATTAGATGCATTGAAGCTTTATTTCAGTGAATTATTATGTTTCTGCTTTAATCTTTATCTAATATTTTGAAGTTATTTTTTCATGTAATCACCTTGCTAAATATATAGTTTTAGAAGAAAAATTTGGTTTAAGACAATAATTGCTAATCATATGAGTAGCCCAATTATATTCCTGTTTAGTACAAGCAAGCATGAGAAAAATTATTCCTTGCAGTAATATGATAGAAATAAAATCTTCGAGGATCTGTATCAGTAATACTACCTTTTATCCTTCAGAGAATGCTTTACAAGTGCTAGAGATTCCTAAGAATGGATTAAAATGGATTTCATTTTTCTTTTCATAAATACACTATAGAATTGTAAAAAAATTTGGACATATCTTTATATTATGGTACGTGCTTTAATTTTCTTGCTAGATTAGGGCTGCCCAAATATTATCATGCATGAGCCACATCTTTTTTCTGCAGATGATTTTATGACGTACTGGTGAAAAAAAAATTATAATAATATAAATGTTTAAAGTAGTTCTAAAATAATATTTATTACAAGTAAGGAACACTTTATTAAACTGACAAATAACCATGATACGAAGAAAAAAAAAGATTAAAAACTAATTTAAGGAAATAAAAGTAATCATTCAAAATATGTAATGGAAAATAAATAATAATTATTATTTTAGAAAATTGCAAAATGGTAAATTTGCAAATTAATCATGCTATGAAGAAAAAGACTAGAAACATAATAATGTTTGTTGTGAATTACAACTATTTTAATATCTGTTGTCTGCTTGTTACTGTCTTTTTTGTTTTGTTTGTTGAGTTGGTCTTATGTGACTAAGACAATGGCAAACAATAATCACAGTGTTCACCAGTTAAAGATTTTCTTATTGTTATATCAGAAAAATCAAAAATCCCTCAAATATGCAAAACTAAAAGCATGACTTTTTTCTGGCTATGTTTTCAAATGCAATTTGTAGACTTAACATTAAAAAAAAAGTTTGAACCATTTAAAATTTTATTTATTTCTAATTTATGTATTCTATGTAATTAAAGTATGCTTAATCAATTAGACATTTTTGTCTCAAATTAATCATAAATTATATTATTGCAATAACATGATTTAGATTATATGTATTGGGGGAGGGGAGATAATAGCTTCCAGTAACTACAGTTTTATGTAAGTTATTTCATGGAGTTTTGTTTTGAAGCTGCATATTAGTAATATATTCCTCTTTTTTTTTTTTTTTTTTGAAAGTTAATAAATATACTACTAATTTCAAATTGCTGATAAATTTTTTTCAGTAATTCATGTAATTCTTATATCTATTCTTATATACATTTCACTTTTCTTCTTTTGAATACTTTTTTTAATGCACTGACACTTTCTACTATGAAAAAATCATAATATTCTTTACATTTTTTGATCCGCTAGTTGTGTAACGCATTTTTAAAGATTTATGTTTAAAATATTTAAGGATGAAATGTGGCTTTGTATCGCAGGGGTTTTATCCCATTTTGCAGTTGCATCTGCATGCAGTAGTTAAAACAATATTATTTTTTGTATGTGAGCTAGTTATTTATTTTATATGTAAATTTAAAAATTTTTACTCTTGTCTTTGCAAATGTTTTAATTTTATTATTAATACATTTAATTGTTTTGTTTGCTGAATTAGTTTATAACCTTGAAAGTATCAAATTATTTGTATATTATGTAGTTTTTTAATATTAGTGTATGTCATAAAAGAGCAGTGCATATTTCTTTGGTACAAATAAATTTTTATTACAGGTATATTGTGGGAAACTTGCTTAATTTATTTACCATGCTTTGTTATATAAATCTGCACTGTTATGTGGTATTATATTGTATTTTGTATCTGAAAAATTAAAGCATCCATTTCTGAGTAATATATATGTGGAGTATTAGTAGTACATATAATTTTTATTTTGTGCCGTTTGTCTGGTAAAAGTGATCGGCCAATGAAAATTTTATTGTACATGTGATTTACCTTAAAATACTTATCTTTCATCTGATAGTTTGGTATATAACAATCTTTAATTTTTTCTAGCTAACAGTCTGTATATATTTGTATGAGAAATATAATAAATAAAATTAGCTGTTTAAAGTACTCTGATATGCTATTATATTTAATGACTACCACACAGGCACACCTTTTTTTATTATTATTATTTTGAATATTTGATCTATTTAACAGATTGCTGAATAGTGTTTTCATATGTGGGATCTTAGTTATTACATTTGATAGTTCTACATCCAAAATTTTGAGAGAATTTGTGAACTGTATAATTATTATCTTTTAAATATACATATGCCAGATGTAAAATTTAGTTTTATAAATGGGATAAGTGTATAGAACTTTAAAATATTATTTATGACATTCTCAATTAGTTTTTTTTTTTTTTTTTTTTTTTTTTTCCCCCAGCAATTTATTGGTTTTTAAACTGGAAGGCTTAAAATTAGGATGAATGGGTAAAATTTTCTGAACATAAACTATTATTTGTTGAATAGTAAATGTCATGAAGACTTTTCTAAATATGCTTTATATTATATGATTATTGTTATATTAAAAGTGTTATGGTAGCAATAAATATGGTGTATACTTTTTCTTTGTGAGAGTTTTTGTATATTCAAGTATTAGACCTGTAATTTTTTTTGTACATAATTATGTAGAATTATCCTTTAGAATCTGGTTAATTTGAATATTTATTATATAATAATTGCATTTAACTTTTGTTTTTATTTGAAGAAGAGTTTTAAAAAAGTGCCTTCTTTTGATATGATGATGATTCAACACCTCTGTCATCCTATGTGTTTAAATGTTGAGTCAATTTCTCCTTGAAATTCTTTCATGCATGTGTCTTCCAAAAGGAAATGGTCTTTTAGAGTGTTTTTACATAAGATGCTTTGTGTTCGTTCCGTTTTCCCCCTATATTTGTCTTAATATTTATAATTTTATTTCCAGTGGGATTTGGAAAATAGTAATTCTTTTTTTTTTAATACTTAAAATAAACTCATGTGGCTAGCCACCTAAAATAATAATTATATATGTAATGATTTTAATGAATCCAGCTGTTGTAATTTCATAAAAATATTTAATTTTTCTATTTAGATATCTCAGTATTTAAATGCATTTTTATTTAAATAGGTGAGATAAAAAGTGTAGAAAATAATCTTGAGACCTGTGTTTATTGCTCTTAAATCACTTGGTTGGTTACTGAATATCGGACAGATTAAATTTGAAAGTAATTTAGTGGCTCCCAAAAGTATTAGTACACTTTAAGAATTTGTAGAAAAGAAGCCCGGAATTTAATTCAAATCTAAAGCCCAGTATTTTTTCATATCATCTCCATGCAATTTTTTTTTTTAATGCTGACTTATTTTCTTTTTCTAAAATTGAAAAATATAAGGAGGCATAGATAAAATATGTCACAAAAAGGATCATGCATCAAAACATTTTCGTAAAATTTTATAAAATTATCGTTTGCCACTTTATTTTTTCATTTTGTTGATATTTAAAAATTTTCTTTTCTTTACTCTTTCCTTGTTTACTTTATAATATTTTAATTAAAATATAAAAATTTATCATAGTCATAAGGAAACAACAATTATCAGTTGAAAATTGATAATTTTTCATCATAAGGGTGGAAAATCAATCCAGGATATTGCTAAATTAGTAAATTTATCCCATTCTAGCATATTTGAACAATGTCTTATTTGCAGATCAAAGCAAATTTAACATTTTTGATTCCGATGGGTATGTAGTTGTTTGGAGAAGAGGAAATGAGGAACTTAATCCCAAGAAATTGAACAGTAAAGCATAGCAGTGGAGGTGTTCTTGGGTAAATCAGGATGTCAGCATCAGGATTTGGTTATTTAGTATTGATTGATGACATAATGAACCATGCTGTTTATTTAAATATTTTAAAATATAATTTTATATTATCCACCCAGAGTTTGGGTACGGCATTTATTTTTTATCAAGATAGCAATCTTAAGTGTACGTCCCTTAATGTTCTTTTGTGTTCCCCTGTAATTGTCCACAAGTTCTAAAAACACCACCTCACACACTAAATTGAAACTCAGCAGAACACATCTAGAGGGAAATAGAGGTTAGGGTACGAAGACACAACATAAAAATGACAAACAAAGTAAAAACAAGAAGAATGCAGGAAACAATTTTTTTTTTTTTTTTTTTTTGACGAAACAGAAAAATTGGGAACTCTATGCTTAGACATTTGAAAGCTGCCATAAATGCTTAAGAAAGCCTACAAAATATTAACTCACAAAAATACTACAATATTTACTAATATGTGCAGATTTCTTAAAAATGTATGATTACTTGTGAGGTATCTTTTCTGTTAATTTTTTATTATTGATTTAAAAAAAAAACTTTTACTATGTTCATAAAATAACTAATGTATTTTTGCTAAGAGAATTTATAAATATAAAAAATTCTCATTCTTAAATATTAATTTTTATTAATGAATAAAGCTACATTTCACTGAAACTCTTAAATGTTGAACACTTTTGGGAGCCACTGTATCTCATGCTGTAAAGAAGGGCAGCACACTGGTACGTGTAAAATAAAGGTATTTTATTTCAGGTAGTGGTAACACATTGCTTTTAAATAGTGGCATTTGTTGAATAAAGTTTAAAGACTAATATATTTTGCCACATGGCAATTGTCTCATTCGTTGGAGATAAAAGTGTTTTATTTTGAACTGCATTGTCACTGCTTGCTTTGAAATCACTGAGTTTATTAATAAAAAATTTATTAAATTTGTTAAAAATATGATATGAATCAAAAACAAATTAAAAGTTCTGGCTTCGAGGTGAACATGTTCGGGTCAGAGATTATGTATGTTCAAAATTTGGTGATTTGAAGCATATAAAACATATATTTCATTCAGTAAATTCTCTATGGTACTTGAAATATAATTAAAATGTCCAATATCTGAATTTTCCAAAAGTTTTGTTGAGGGAAAAAAATCTTGGTGAGGCATTTGGATAGTGTTAAATGGTGTTTTCTTTTTACATGTTTAATTATATCATACCACTCATCTGGCTAAAAAATGTTTTGAAATTTTTTTACGTGTGACTCAGTAATGGCAAAATCTGAATCATCAGGCAAATAGCTATATCCAGTTACCGAAAATTTGTTTCATTGACTAAGCTCTTATTTCCATACTTTGAACAAATTTCTGTAAATTTAATACAATTTTGATATTTCTAGTTTGTCTGGCACACAAATCTGAATATGTTACTATTTTTTCAAAATTTTGAGCATAAGTTTTCATGTACTTTATTAGGCATGATGAAATATCTTGAGCCTTATGAGATCCTTCGAAATTCAGTTTCTGCCACCTGAATTATCTCACCATCTGAAGATTGAATTTTTATTTACAAAGAAACAGAAGTTTGCTATATGCTTGCATCCTTAAACAGTTGTTTAAAATGTAAATTTTGTAGAGAGTACCGTATAGAAATATTTTTATTTCACTAGTATTATGTTTTGCTTTTCATATTATGTGACATATAGTTAATACATTTTTGGAATATTTAAGTCAAAATTTAAATATTGTTGTCTTGGATTATAAGTTCTGGTGTACTGACTAGTGTTGGCTGGAAATGATGCTAAATGTTTTATAATGTGTGACGCTAATCATTCTAAAACTTGTGTCACATTTTATTGCTTGCAACACAACCATTGCATTGATCAACCAAATACCTAACTTGTTCTTTAGAACAACATTTGTATATTTGCTCATCATTCTCCTGATAAGTGTTCCTAAAATATTTTTTGCTAATGCAAATAATATGTTGGTCTTTTTGGAAATAATGTGTAAAGAAATGTGATATTGGTTCTTTAATCCTCTCAGCATTATTACGGCTGGAAAATTCTGTCTAGAAGGCTGCTTTCTATATTCATTACAAATCAAATTTCTGCTAGCTTTTAATGTATTTGATTTCGGTTTGGATATATTTTGGAAGAAAATGAATCAAGGTACAAAATGAGCGATTCATTTTTTAATTAAAATCAAGAAAATGCCACGTATTCATGACATAGTGAGGAACTTTGAAATTTCAAGGCTAAACTCGTAATGTTCGGAGAATTAATGTTATTTGTGGGGCATCTATTTTTTATTTCTTTTAATACAGCCTCTGAAGCAAGTATTTTGTTTAAGTTGACTAAACTATGAAATACCTTCACAGAGCCTCTCTCTTATCCAAAATAATTGTTTGATACACTTCTGACGACATTTGCGTATTAAATCGACAAATCTTTTGCAGATATAAAATTTCCTCCTTTATTCCTGTATGCCAAACCTTTTATTCTCTTATGCTTTTGTAAATTTTGGGCCCAATTATCAGGATTACAACTTCTGTTCCTTCCAGTGAATGTATTCGTTGCACTATTTTTACTAATGTAATCAAAAGAATCCAAAGAAAAACATAACTATTTTCTTGAGCCAGACTTTCTGTTAATAAATCCTATCGAAGAACCATCCGTTGATTCACTTGTTTTCCCACATCCAAATTGTTATTAGTCTCATTCATCTTGATTGTAGCAGTGTAATATTTATTTTCTTAAAAATAACTATGAAATTGAAATAATTCTTTATAAATAATTCAAACACAATACTTGACTCTGTGAGACCTAGACTGTGATGGATTAATTTATGTTACTTTAATTCTATTAAAATGACATTAGAAAATTTACTGTTATCTTTCAGCACATGCTACTGAATCTGAGTTGAATTGTTGCAATAATTTACATTAGAGATAGAGTTAATCAAAATAGCTTCTGAAATAAATTTTTTATTATTCAGTGGTCAAAAACATTTTGTCGTTTAATGGCGTTAATCTTTATTATTTGAGAAATTTATTATAAGTATAAAAAGCTATGATTGAACCAAGTGTTTGACATTTAAATTTAAGATATTTAAAAAAATGGAGTTAATCAATTTATACAGTGAAATGGCTCATTCTGTTCAGTTCAGACTGACATTTCTTAGCGGCTATCAGTCACAGTTAGCGACTAATTGCCATACTATCAGTCACAGTTAATGATTATTGTTATTATCATCATTATACGAAAACCTTAAGCTTGTTTAATATTGGTTTTTTATCATTCCAGTGATTATTGTACAATCTTTAATCCCAGTTGAATGTTGACAGCCAGATTTATGCAGATTTTATTTATAATTTTTTTGTAAAAATCTTTATATAAAGCAGTGGGTGTGAATTTGGATGTTATGAAACTGATTTGCTAAAACATTTTAAAGTTCTGATAAATCCAAATAGGCATTGAAATTCTGTAATTCCGCATCAATAGTTTTTATTTTAAAAGCTAGTTCTCATGCTTAATTTTTGTGAAATATATAGGTGTTTTTTCTCTGGAAGTAGCTATTTTACCGTAAACCAGTGCTTCTTATTTGATATGCAATGGCTAGAATATGCCAGGCTAAATATAAATAGTGCACGTTTTATTTTCGGCATCTAGTTTCAGTGGGAATATGATAGCCCTAGATTCTTTAACTTTACAGTTAGCTTTAATAATGTTAGGTATAACTTAAATTTTACTTTTAGCTTTCAAAATACATGCGTGACTGTTACTTGTATGAGCTAAGTTCAATAAAAAATGACTGTATTTTCATTTTATTAGCATTGTCGTAAATTAAATCAACACGACGTTCTTGTGATGCTCAGGGGAAAACATCATTAATATTTTGAAATTCTTAATAGAAAGATATTTTATTTGGGTTCAAAGCCTTTTACAGAAAAGCTGAAGATATGTTGATCTGTTTGTTAAGAAAAAAGAATGATTAGCCTGGAATTGACTGAATTAAACACTTCAGGTTACAGAGTATCTCATCATTTTTAAATACTAAAATATACTAATAAGTTATGCCATTTGCTAATTGTATGAATAAATGCTTTTATCCATGATATCATAATAAAAGTGTAAAATGATAATTTTTAAATCTTTAAATTAGGAATTAATAGGTTGTTCAGGGATTATTCTTAATATTGAAAATTCTGATTATGCATTTTTAAAGATATTTAATATCATGAATTTTTGGATGAAATAACTTAGTAACTTAACATAATGGTTTTATCATTTTAAATAAAATTATTCTAAAATTTCACTATGCTCTTATTATAATTTTTTATATATAAAAAGTTAACTCTGTATTTCATAAAATTAGATAAAATTTCTGTGCAATTAGTGTAATTTAAATTAATCTTAATATAGTCTCACTTCTACAGTTCAGATTAGCCAGATTTTATTTTCATAATTAGCTTCCTTTGTTGAAAGTAAAATTCAATCTTGTTTTAGAATAATTAATGTATTATGCTATCTTTTATTTAATTTTATGCATTGAAATTAATTAAATGCTATATATAATTAGAGATGCTTCTGAATTCTTTGAGGTAGTTCCTTTAGAAATGTATATATTTCCAAAGGGGGCAGAAAAAATGCATGCCTTCATGACCTCTGCTATAAGGGAAAAAACAGTCTTTGATGGCTTTTGATTTTATTTATTTCAATTATTTCAGAAGAAATATTTTTAAAATTTCAAGAAATTTGGCATACATTGTACATTTTTTATGGAGTAGAATTAATCATTATATTGTTTTATAAGTGAAAATTGAAGTTTACAGTATTCTTGCTGTTGTGCACAAACAGTATATCAAAATGTAGATGTGTATGAAATTATTTAAATACTAAAAAAATTACCTCTTGTGGTTTAATGAAAAATTAATTGTCTTGTTTTTGCACAATAAATTCATTCTTGGAGTGTTTTATTTTAGGATTTTTTTTAATGTAGCCATAGTTAAAAAATATACATAACTTTAAGGTTTTAATTTATTGTTTTATATTTTGTATGGGTGTTTTATAGTGGCCTAATCTAGTACTTACAGTTAAGCAGAAAAAAGTTACATATTTTGCATCATATTTTGAGTGATTGTGCCTTGTGCTGTGTTTTCATATTGACTCAGTTTCTTGTTTATTACTCATGTTGTGAATTACTTAAGTTTCAGGCTGTCTGGTCTGTTTTTGGTGATTTAGCCATTCTTTTCTCTTTTAGATTATTTTAGAAAGAAAGGTTAAATCACAGAAATGTTTAAAATTTGTTTTTTGGTTATTCAACCTATATTTTCTTCCTGGCACCAACCTCAAGGTGAGCCAAACTATTATATTATGCGTATTAATTTCAATATGAATGTTACTTTGGCTAGGTTGAAGAAAGCACTAGGAGTCTTCTTTATAAATTACGTCAAACGTGGAATGATATCTTGCCCAACAATATTCTGTATGGTGTAGATTGCCGAGTAAATGCTTTGGATCCTGCATGGCCAATTACAGCTACAGCTCCTGCAAAAAATAGTATTCATTTGAATCCAAAGTTTTTAGGTTCTTCTGTTGTTCAGGTAAGCATAAAATATTTTATTACATTTATCTTATTTTAATCTCATGTATAATATGCTTGAAATCTAGAAAATAGGAAAAATATATTATTTAAAAATCAAATAAAGTACCAGCCATTTATTAAAATCACTTTTATTCCAAATCTATTTGAGTTTTCATTAAGCAGTTGAGTGTAATAGGTGGCAATTTCCGTGTTGCAAACAGTGATATCAATTAAAAATTTTCAAACGAAATAAGTACTAACAATTAATTCTTTAATTAATCCTAAAATAGTAATTAAAAATTAATATTAAAAGTATTTTTACTATTTTGAAATTCATTTTTTAAAATTTCTTCAAAAATATTTTTATACAGTGCAAAGTCCGAGATCTGGACTTGTTGGGACTTCGGTGTTCCCGGATTTTGGATTTTTCTGGATATTAGATTGTCAGTTTAAATCCAGTAAGATGGCATCTAGAAATTATAAAATTAAAAATGTGAAATCATGCTTTGAAGCATTTATGATCCAAAAGGTACCAAATTTACCCCCCTCCCAAACAAGGTCCTTAATATTTCTTTGTTTACTATATTAAACATTTCTTTCAGTGTAAGTTAAGTTGCTTCATTTTTGTGCTAATACTTTCTCTTTAATCGTATAGACCGATATAATTCCTTGTTCAGTTACAAAGTTCCATTGTTCAAGTCCTGTTATTGCTGTGTTGAGAACACTAATTTGTTTTCAATAACCTCTCTGTCATATTCCTCACGACTGGTAGTCATATTTTCTGGATTACAGATTTCGTCATTAGTTAATTGACTGATGATTGGTGCATTGTCACCGCAATGAAAATTTCTGTTAAATCATCTTCAATTAGTGCCGCTTCTCCATATTTCTTTGAAAAATGCACTAATTGGAGAATTTCAACTTTGGTTTGTGATATCTAAAAACTTTCAAATTCTTGGCTATCATTTTCATCATCCTCACCATGAAATATGGTAAATGGCCATAAATTATGCCAAGCATTTTTTAAAGTATCTGAAGACACATCCTCCCACAATCTTGCGATGCTCCACACAGCAGATTTTATGCAAAAATATTTAAAAAATTCTTGAATAGTCTTGCCATTATTCAAGAAATTTAACATGGACTTCAAAATGCCACTTTATATTTGCATTTCTGTGCACGCACTGTTCCGATATCCATAGGCTGAATGATGGACGTTTAATTTGGAGAAAAGCATAATATAGATACATTAACTTTCGCAGGTGAATTATGAGCGGTACCATTGTCAAAGTTCAGAACAATTTTTGCGACATCAGGTAAACCAACTGAATTCAAATGTTGCCAAGCCTCGGGTATGATTTACAAACCAATCATTTATTAATGCTTATGTCATCCATGTCCTTTTATTTGCACGATATATAACAGGAAAAATCTTTACTCCTTTAAATGTCATGTATTTTTTCGATTACAAATAGTTTATAAGTGCATGTTCCTGCAGCATTTGCACATGCTAAAATTGTTAGTCTCACTTTGGGATCTTTGAAACCAATTGGCGCCTTTTCTGTAGAGGTTGCCGAGATATTTTGCAGTACTTATAGCCAGAAAGACCAGTTTTGCAGGTGAATTATTCATTATTGAATTCATCAGTGTTGTAAATTTGTTCTGGAGATAGAAGACGAAAGAGAAGTTGTTCTGCTAAATTTTGTGTTGCTTCTATCATGCACTGAGACAATTAAGTCTGAATTGTATTAGTTAAGTTATTTATTATACTTAAATCTATTTCTAGCAAATGCTTAAGTCTTATCTGTGTTCTGAATAAATAAATTCCCACATATGCTTAAGGTTTATCGAAGATCAGTGCTAGGTGTCTTACTTCCTGATGTAGTCTTTGCGGGCCTTAAATTCTGCTACCAAGTGCCTCCCTAAGTTCTAAATTTTGAGTCCCAGTGATTTACTAAAATTCTAAATATTTTGCCATCCCTTAATTTTGTTGCTTGATGCTTCTCTAAATTCCAAAACTTTGTCTTCCCTAAATTCTGCAGCCCGGTGAGTCCATATGAGCTTTGGCGCCAGTTCTGAGTTTATGTGAATGACAAATCAGATATTCTTATTTCGAATAGCACTTAGTTTAATCTTTTGGCCTATGCGTATCATTGGCAAAATCTTTTTTTTAGCATATGGAAAGAAATTTTTGTTAAATTTTTTTCTTGTCAACATTTCTTAGTGCATTTAACTTCAATCTTTAATCATTGCCAAGCATAATGCCAACAGAAAAGACTACCATACTCTTTGTTTTTCAATTACTAATATAAAAAAAGAATGTTTAGGCATTGCTGCATGAGTCATTACTCAAGTTGTCATGTGTTGGATAAAAATATGGTGATGAAAGCAAAATATGATAAATAATGATTCGCCAGTTTAGGCGTCATATATAGAAAATATTACTAGGTGTAAAATGAACGATGTTTCTTTGTTTTGCTTTGAAATGTATACCAAGCACATATGCAGGTATTGAGTCAAACTATTGATTACACAAATTTATGCTAAAATGCTCGTTTATTCAATAACGAATTATTTTATTTAGTGCCAAAGTGAAATTAAGAATCGGGACTCTCCACATGTTTTATTATGGGAGGGAAAAAAATTGAATGCGCATGCATAAAGTAGACAAAAAAAGAAATATTGTTGTTGGCTTTTGAGGTCCGGATTTTAGATTATCCCAGATATTGGGCATCCGGATCGCAGACTGTGTACTGTAAGTACTTTCTTAATGAAATTTTCTGTCTTAGAAATAACTATTCTATCTGTATTTATTTCATATTGTTCAATAATAAATTTTAAATTGTATTTTGTAAAACTGCTAATAGCTTTTTTGATCAGCACTTTTCAATTCTAGAATTTTACTTGGAATTTGCTCTGCTTGTCTAGATTTGATTAGTGATGGCTTGTTATTACTTTCACTGTCAGTTTCTGCAGTTCTTTTAACATTTTCGTGATAAATTTTTAGGCACTCTGTGTCAATATTGTTGTGAATTGACAAATATTCTAAAAATGTTATCTTGAAACATTCCTCATTGTTATCTGAAATGTTAGCTATAGTTTGAAATTCCTCTGAGGCTTCTTCTGTGTAAAATTAAGTTTTCAAAAACAGTTCTTAAATGATTTTAAGAGTAACCATGCAATGACTATAATATGCATAGCCTGTAACAGAGATATTAGCCTAATTATTACTAGAATAAACACTTATCTCCTTCGAGGTGCTTGCATTTTGCAAAATTCAGTTCTGTTCATCATTATCTAAACTTCTCTTCTGATCTGACATTTGGAAGCTTTTATAATACCATAAAATTGAAGGTTGAATGTGTTAGAAGTTGTGTTTGCTGAAAGAGGTATTAATTTTACTGAATACTAAGATACTGAATTGCGTAGGGGTTCTTTTGAATAAACTGAATGCCGTATGTATGGCAGGAATATTGTTATAGAATTTAGGAATAATGTCATTATTAATGGGTATTTGATGGTATGCCTTAATTAGGTCAGCAGGACTAAAAATTTTAATACCATGCAGTGAAGCAGTAAAATTGGTTAAGCAAGGATTGGGATAGTTATCTTTTATTGTTTGGATGTTCAATGCTTGATAATCTCCTACAGTTCCAAAGTTTGCTTTTTTGGGAGCATGTGAAATTGGGATGCATAATTGTCTCAAGTGCCCCAATTGCATCATAATTTGAAATTCTCGTTTTGCTATTTTTAAGCGGTCTGGGGCTAACCAACGAAGTTTCACAACCACATAATCATGTTCTAATGAACGGTGTTGTGTTTAATTGCTTGGTTTAAGATCTGGTGATTTAGTAATAGATGGAAATTCTTTTAGAATTTTTAATAAGATGTGTCGTTAAAAACATATTTGCTGAATAAATGACTGCATTTTTCATGTAGCTTATAGTTTGAGATTACATTTAAATCTTTGAGACATTTGTTTCTAAGCTCAGGTTCCAATGCAAAGAAATGGAGGAAATCTGCTCCAAGAATCGGTGTACTAACATTTGCTTGTTTGAAAAGTCCAAGTAGTCTGCCATTTAATTTAAAAATCCAAAAAAAAGTTCCTCCCCCCATAAACATGAATAGTTGAAGAATTGGCAGCAAAAATTGTTTATTGGAGAGAATTTTGGTTTTTAGACTTGTTTGCGGGATATAAGGATGTGCCAGAACTGGTGTTGACCGAGAATGAAACTTTTTTCCTCGGGTCACGAATTAACAGGTGATGTGTAATTTAAAGCTAAGAATAAGTCACCTCTTGCAATTTTTTCCCAAATGCCTATGATACTAGTAAATAGAATAATCTCTCTTTTTGGTACTGCTTCTTTCTTTATTGCAATCTCTACAATTTGGCAAGCAACCATGAGTATGGAAAACATCATCAATACGCTTGCTTAATTTTTCCTTTTTTAAAAATAATTTATCCTCAACTGATTGATTCTGTGAGAAACAACACAAATCCCTGGAGTCAGATTTACTTCTAAGATTCTGTCAGAAATTTTTGCAGCCTTTTCTGAAAAGGAAACCCTGACAAAATAGACTGAATGGATGAAGGCAAACGTTGACGAACTAATTCTAACATTAGGTATGTAACTAAGTAAATCAGAAGTCTTTCAAGAACGTAATTCCTCTGCAAATAATAATTGGTGGATATCTTGCTGGGAAGATCCTTCTGATTGATTTATTAACTCAGTTTTGAGCTTTGTAGAAGGGTCAGTAGGGTCTGTCTTCATAAATAAATCCCAAACTAATGATGCAGTATCTAGAGGAAGACGAGAAACTGCATAATTATATTTAGTAATTGATTCTGTAATACATTTGGGAGCAGCAAGATCAGTGTACTTTCACACATAATAAACCATTTGGATGCCATATATATCAGACATTGTACAAGGTTTAAGCCAAAATAAAAGTAAAAATGCAGCAAAAGAAAAATGTGAATGGTGAATAGAAAACAAAGCTATGAAGTAATATGTAATTAGTACTCATCTTTGATCTGGAAGATGAAAATCAGTGTAATCCATAACTTTTGATTAGGAAATCTTGAGCAACAGCAAATCGTCAAAAACTGCAAGTTACTGGTCTTGCTGCTGAACTTTTCACAAGACCTGATGTATCAATATCCAAAAGTCACCGTTATAGCATGGTGGAGATCATAGCACATTAAATATTCTCACTGCATTCATCGTTAGCTTTAATCATACATAATACACATTAAAATTTTTTCTTTATTTCGAGATTCCAAATGCACATCACTAGATAAGATGGTCTCATTTCTCTTCCTTTTATGAAAACTTCTTAAGGTTGCTGTATATTGGCAGCAATGCATACTCATTTTTGGCTTTCCATGAATCATTGCCCTAAAACTTTAAAAGATGGGATACAGAAGTTGGATTTTCCTCTCATATCAGCTGGTATTTGGAAATTAACCCTCACACATTTACAATGCCACTCGAGAATTGTTTTGTTAACCTTAACCCTTTAAAATTCGGTGCATAATGTTTTTTTTTGGGGGGGGTTGAAAAAAAATAGTTTTACACATAGATAATTAGCCCAATACAATGTAATTTCATGCCTCCCCCCAAAAAAAGGAAGAGGTAAACCTTTAAGATAACTGACGTGGTGGGATACCAATTGTCCCACTGTGCATCTAGAGCAGTAAAATGGCATCTTTGCTTGAACGTAAATTTTTCTAATATGATTATCTAAAGTGTTAGTTTCAGCAACCAAATGAAAATGCAAGATATAAAAAATGGGTACTTTTCCGTTTTGCCGGCGCAAACAATAAAGTCACCAATAATGGTATAACTGATGCCAAACGAAATATCTTCGCTGGTAACCTTTTACACTTCATTTTCAAAACAAGTTGCAGCCATTTCTTATCAGATTGATTGTTTCTTTCAATACTGGCATTTAATTACATAGAATTTTACCAAGACCATTTTCAGTAATTTAATCAATTGAGATGCAATCACACCTCTCACCCGAAGGCAAAATTAAGGGTTAAATTCATCAATTCTAATGAGAATGTACTAGCGAAGTAAAGCACTGCAGTTTTACATAATTTCTGAGTAAGCTATTCCTAGCAATTGAAATAATTCTTGCATTTAAACTTGTATTCCAAATTAAGATTTAACTTGAAATTAATGCAGATAATTAACTGAGAGAATTATATTTTTGTAGCGTAGTTTACGTGGGATGAGATCACTTTGGGTCACGTGATACGAACCGGCGAATCAGTATGTTGAACCATGAAAGCATAGTAAATTCTTAAATTAATGTCTTTTTAAAAATTTATTCTCTTTATTTATAGGCTTTTCACAAAATTTTAAATCATGTTAATATGTTTATGCCTTCAAAATAAAAAATTCTTAGAACTAACATTTTTTATGTGTATACTGTATGCTGTCGACAACAAAGTCTGCTTGGTGAGATTTGCGCTGGCAAAACGGAAAGTACCAAAAAACGTGTTTGAATAATTATCTAGAAAATATTGATCATATTCGCAAAATAAAAAATATTTTTAAAAAGAATTACATAATTTAAAAAAAAATCACCTGTCTGTACGAGTTTTGAGATATTTTTTAATGATTTCATAATAGATTTGAAACATTTTCACTCCAGTACTCTATTTGCTGCAGGTTTGAAAAGGAAGATATTTAGAAGGCCATCATGTTTATTTACATTTGACCTCTCTTTCCTTTGCTTAGGATATTTTTCTATAGAGAATCACACTCACATATCCATTTAGTATTCAATGACATTTCATGTTACCGAAATATATTTTCATTTCTTTCGGAAAAAATAGTAAATATTTTTCAAGTTTTAGCATTATTGCAATTTATTAAAAAATATAAATTTGTATTATCAACATATAAAATGAACATGTTACTTGAATTAAAAAATATTTGAACAGTGCTGCCATCTAGTAAAAGCAGTTCCTACATGCACGTTGGGAAGTATTCGTCCCACCTTTTAATTTCAACCATTCTTAATTAATATATATGAATTCGAAAACTCATTTTTATCAGAAAAAGAAACTTTCACATAAAAATATTCGTTCTAACACTGAAAGTTGTTGTTCAGATGATTTAAATTCCATTAGAAATTAAGAAAAAAAAAAAAAAAAAAAAAAAACTGCTTCAAAATTAGACCTGCAAAGAAGTTTTATTTTACATTATTTCCATGAATGAATAATAGTGCTGCCATCTGTTATACATTTAGAGAGCTGAAAGGCATAATTATATGTATTATATAAATGGAATTTTGCAGCTTTCATCTGCGAGATAAAAACTGATAAAAAAGGTGGGACGCCTGGTGTTCCACCGCCCGTCAAAGGGTTAAGATAAGAAAATTCTGCAGGAGTCCATTGCTTACAAACAACTCTGAAAACAGTATCTTGCAGGTGCAGAGACTAAAGGGGTAGGGTAGAAAAATTTTCGTCAAACTCAGTTTATTGATGCAGAATGATAAAGCTATGGTCCACAGTACATTGAATAGATAAATTATATGATAGACCGCTATAGGTACATGTGGGATATTCTGGCAGTGAATAAATGAGTCTCTTCCTAATCTAAGTTTAATAAATGGCAGTTTTTTTATTGGTTATTGTGTATTTGTTTTGGTACGTAATAAGGAGCTGATTTATTAACCAGTGAGTTTAATAAGTGGTGGGTACTTGTATAATACAGCACAGTCTAAATTATATCAAAACTAAAAGAGCTTGTTTTATATAATTTATTTTTTATGCTTAAATTGACTATTTCAAGTAAATAATTTATTCTTCAGTATTACATTACTTACGTTAAATGAATATAAATTTGTTTTCAAGCATTAACTTTCTTATTCTATTAAATATTATAATTTTTTAGCAGAAGAAACTGAAAAAAAATCAGTGTTTCAGTTTTTTTTTTTTTTTTTTTTTTTCCCCTTGCACTAGAATCCTAGGCATTGCACTAATTCTTTCACCCTTTGTGACAAGTTTCCGACTTGTTTCTGGTTGAAAGTAAAGCTTTCCCCTTCGTAACTTTGATACCATAGTTTTGAGAAACACACAAACTATAAATTTTCATTCAAGCTAAAAAAATCAAAGCTATCTGAAGGGAAAGGCAAACAAGCCTCACTAAAATAAAAGAGAGGCAAATGTAAATTATGATAAGATGAATGTAAGAAGAGTTTGACTTAAGAAGATCAAAGAACCAAATTATTGAATGCTAGGTAGATTGGAAGATTTCAGAGAACTTTGTGTACTGCATGGGTATCTTAATTCCATATTTTCCCTGAAATCTTTGTTGACATATGTTGAAACAAATTTCAGTGACTTTTTAAAACAAATCTTGTAAATCATGATTTGCTATATTGTATTTATTTGAAGTGAGTAGGCTTAGAATGGGTGGAATATTCGCAATCGTAAGAGTAATAATTGCTCCTGAATATATAACCAGGTGGATTTTCCATAGCTGTTTTAAAATAAATACAAAAAGGGTTGGAGTTGTCCTTACATTTTTAAAATTCTTAATATTTCATGAGTATTTTAATTATTCTAGATTTTGAGTTAAGTGGATAAAAAAAGTATGATCCATTGACTTACATTCTGAAAATCAGGAAGACAAGATGCAGTTATATCCCAGATGGTATTAGGGTTAGGTATTGTATTGCAACAACAATGATCCATTTACTCATATCAGCTGCAATATTTCTGCTGATCTGTTGTCATACGTTTGATGATGTGAAAGTAATAGTTGGTAACTGAGAGAAGACTACTGCACAGCATAATGGGTATATTTTTCTTTTTTTTCTATGTATGTGTGTAGCATAAACTTGAAATTCTTTCTAGAGCTTCTTTTACCCTCAGCTATTGAGCTGAATTTCAAATCTATGGTTGTTATTTCAAATCCATTTTTCACCATTATCTCACTAATGAAGAAAATTTTACTGCTTGTTCAGGAAGAAAAACCAAATTTTAAATTATTTTGCCGTATTCAGATGAAAAAGCCCATGCAGTATCTACATGTTAAACTTTCTAATTGATTCAGGCAAGTACTTTAACTGAGCTGGGGCAACAGAGGTAAGAGGGTATCCAAAGAACTCATTTTGCTGAATTGTAGCCTGTGAAATAAGTGAATTGATATTGATCCTTTACAAATTCCTTAGTTTAAACTTATAGAGAAAAATTATCCTTGCTTTTATCCAGGATTGACATAGTATATTGATTGGTAAGTTTTTTCACTTTTATATGTTCACTGAAATGAACAGCTATTGTTTAGTCATTTATAGGCACTTAGGAATTTTATAGTTTGAGAAATTTGTATAAACTACTGGTCTATTTTCTTTACAGAACTTTTCAGATAACCTCATATTGTAAGTTTTAAGAACTAATTTGATTTTCTGCATACAGCAAAATCTCTCTTAACCGGCTCTCAGTTAATTGGGAATATCAAAATAACTGTAATTTTGAAGTTTTAAATTTAAATCTTAAATTTAAGCCTTCGAGATAAAAGAAAATCTGATCTAAAGACTTGAATGGGGTTCTGTTTGTGTTATGCGTCTGCTTCCGAATGTAACAAACCTTATTTAACTTAAAAACCAAGAAGTTGTATAGAATGTAAAGATGAACTATTGCTTTCTTTTTATGAACCAATATATGAACTTTGAAGGAAGTATCCATGATTTTGAGAAACAATTCTCATTATAAGATGCTGTATTTACTTTATTTCTTGCCTGGAAAGATATAAGGAACATTACTTTATGTTGCTGTTAGCATATTGTGAGCTATGATCATGCTCATAGAGAATGAATTAAGTGATGAAAATTCTTTTGTCTGTGAGTGTCCAGTATCTTAGATTTAGTTGCATTTTCTGAGAAGGTGCAGGTTTGGGAGGATGTAAACAATTTTGTTTCCATCACACACAATCAAAATAATGACATAATAATTATATATGTATTCAGAAGTGAGAAAGGTGATGAGAGAGTGGATGCAGTAGAAGAAGACACGAGGACCAAAAAAGTTATGTGGAAGGAAGCTGATGAAGGTTTTCAGATTACAATAAGATATTGTAATGACATTTTAAAGAACTCTCGCCATTTTTGAACGAACAACCAACTTTATTAGTCAAAACTTACAGAATAACTGAAAAACATTTTTAAGCGCGCATCGTCTGCGGGTATTCTCTGTGGATAATCGTCTGTGGTAATTTACCTTTCTTAGTGAATCTATGTTGGTAGCGTAGCAACGCAAATATGTTATAGTTTTAAATTCCTTCCCTCACGGGGGAACTATTTGAAGAAAAGTTTTTTCTTAATACATTATTATTATTATTATTATTATTTTTACAAGAGAAAGGTGTTCATGACAAATACAATTAGATATCTGACCAAATGAGTACAAGTGCTTTCAAAGAAGCATTTTAAATAAAAATATAAAATGTAATATTAAAATTTAAGCAATGAAGTTTTAAACTTCCTAAAATGTATATTTTTAGTGGTCAGATGTTTGGATACAATGACTTAAACTGTTAGCATTTTGTGGTGCTTCCCCTTTCTATGCGCATCTTCATATTTAAAAGGTTGTAAGATCAAAGCCCATCGTAATAGTCTAGAATTAGTCCCAGTGTTTTTATCCAACCATACTAGAGAGTTATGATCAGTCTGATTAATGAACTTACGAGGTCCATCTAAGTAGAATTTTAACTTTTATACAGCAAAGACAATAGCAGCACTCTCCCTTTCGACTGTACTGTATTTCTGTTCAGTAGGTAAAAACTTTTTGTTAAGAAATATTATTGGATGTTCTTTGCCTTTAGCATTTATCTGTGATAATACAACACCAATACCAATATTCAAAGCGTCGCACTGAACGATAAATGGTTGAGAAAAGTTCGCACTGTATAAGACTGGATTTTGTGTTAACCGTTTCTTGAGTTCATCAAAAGCGGTTTGGTAATCATCAGTCCAATTTATGGTTGATTTGCAACATTTTCCTTTTAAAAAATTTGTCACTGCAGAAATCACAGAAAATTCAGAAATATACCTTCAATAATACCCTGCATGTCCTAAAAATGACCTGATTTGTGTTTTTGTTGGTAGGTTTAGGGAAGTCCTTTATGGCTTGAATTTTTATTTTTGCTGGTCTTCTTTGACCTTGTCCTACTACATGACCTAGATATTTGACGGTCGTATGAGCAAACTGACATTTTGAAGGCTTAATATGCAGTTTAGCAATTTTTATCTTCTCCAAATTAATTTCGAAGTGCTTCAAATGTTCTTCCCAGGTTTGCAAGAATACTGAAACATCGTCAATATAGGGAACAGCAAATTCTTCACAGTTTCTTAATAATCCTGCAATCAAGCAACTAAAATCATATGGTGCATTTTTTTAGCCGGAAAGGTAACCTTAAGGGTTTAAATGTTCCAAAACTTGTCACAAAAGCAGCGTAATGCAAAGCACTTTTAGTTAGTGGGATCTGCCAGTAACCTCAAGTAAGATCTAGAACAGTTATATATCTAGCAGATGACACATCTTTTCTACTTCCGTTTTTAAAATCTCGGCTTGTCTGGCTGACATCCGATAAGGTTTTGCGCATATTTGTCCTTCTGCTTCCAATTCTATATCATGTAAGGTCAGTACATCCTGTTGATATTGTTGATATACATCAATTGTATATAACTGTTGATATACATCAATTGATATACAAGTATGCCTGTATTATCGCTAATACTTGTATATCAATTGCTTTAAATCTTTTCGTTGGTCTTCAGATAATAGTGAATTCAACTGGATGCCTTGCAAAACTCAGACATTTCAGTATCTGCACTATAATTTAGACTCGGTATTTCATCTTCATAGCCGCTTATCCTGTCTTCTAAACATAGCAAGTTTATATTTTCTGCTCGTTGAAAATATGGTATCAGCATATTAATATGGTACACTTGAGTTTATTTTTCTCGGGAAATTTGACTACATAATTCGTCTCTGATTATTGTTGCAACTATTTTTCCAGGACCTACCCATTTAACTGATAGTTTGTTTGGCTTCGAGGGAGCTACAACTAAGTCTCCTTCTTGAAGTTTATGTTCTACCGCTGTGCGATCATACCAGAGTTTTTGCTTTTCTTTCGTTTCTTCCATATGCTGGACAGCTAGTCCTTGAAATTTCCTCATTCGATTCATTAGTTAAAAAATATAGTCCACTACTGCATTTTCTTCCTCTTCTTTACCAGATAATTTTTCGTACAATAGTATAATTGGAATTCTTAAGTTTCTGGCATGAACTAATTCTGCGGGCGAGAAACATGTACTATCCTGAATAGTCGTTCGAAGAGCAAATAAAGCCTGAGGTAAGATTTTATCCCAGTCCGGACCAGATTCTAGACATAGGACTCGACGAATTCTTTTTAAGGTTCTATGCATCCTCTCTACAGGATTGCTTTGTGGGTGGTAAACAGGACTTTGTACAACATTTAATTCCGAATTTTTCTAGGAAATTCGATGTCAGCGCACTCATAAAAGATGTGGCTTGATCAGTTTGGACCTCCTTTGGAATCCATTCAACTAAAAATTTGAAGGAATACATCAACAATCGTGGTTGAACAAAGATTTGCGACAGGAACTGCATTCGGATATTTTGAAGACATGCAGTTATAAGATACTTATTTCCTGAAGGTGTCACGGGCGGAGGCTCACAAGCGTCAGCATTTATTTTTGAAAATATTTCTGTGATAACAGGGACAATTTTCAAAGGTGCTTTCTTTTTATCTTGTGGCTTTCTGATTCTTTGACATTTGTCACAAGTTTTAACAAAATTCTCGACGTCTTTGTAACAATTTGGCCAATAAAAATTTTTGAATAATGCATCTTTGGCCTTTGTTGCACCAAGATGGGCTGCTGTTTCTTCATGACAAATAGTCATTAACTGTTTCCGACATATTTCAGGAACAACAATCGATAGTCTTCATGTTCCATCACGATCTTCTTTTTTGAAAAAGAGCATTTGGCCTTTCGACATATACCTTGTACTTTTAGAAGATTTTATTTTAGCTTCTTCATAAATTGACTTTTTCATTCATTTTTCATTTAGCTTTCATAAATTGACTTTTTTCTGAATTCAACGCTCTCCTTCTGTTCTTGTATAAATATTTCTTGAGAGGCCTTTATCAGATTTAATTCTGAACGTTCATATTTCACAGCACGCAAATTTTCATTTTCAGTCAATGTGTCTTTGTCATTAATTTCAGAATTTAACTCATTTGTTGAGACCAGATTTTCCGTTTCTTTTAGTTGTCGCTGTTGAGTACGAGTTACGAGTTTATACGACGTTTATCATATGAATTTGAACTTCTTCCTCTAGTTTTGCTTCTTCAAATAATGCAGCGGCTTTGTTACCTAGAAGATATCTCCCTTGATCTAATGAATCTCTTAAGACTGCAGCCTTTGTTATTATAGGACCAAGATCATATTCAAGCTCTACCTCAGCCAAAGGTAAGCACACTGGATGTTCTTCCAGAGGTGTTAGTATCTACACGGTCTCACCCGTATACATGGAAGGCTGTACATACTTTTGGCAAATTAAATCCAAAGTTGCACCAGTATCTCTGTATGGCCATTTTATAGCCATTTACTTTACCTAGGCTGGTAGGTGGAGGCATAATATCCTTAAAACTATTTTGGGAAAATTCATTTGATGGTACAGTTTCATTGGATGCTTCAGTTTCTAAATTCTTCTTGAGTTTAACCCTATGATGTCAAAGATGCAAGTAAGATCTGCATTCATAACAACGAGGTTGTTTCATGAATTTTATTAGTACATTCTATCCTAATTATAGGTTTAGGATTAAAAGCTTTCAAGATTTTTTTAGGATTATATCTATTATTATTATTATTATTATTTTATTATTGCATTATTGCATTTTGTTCACATTTTGACGACTTTCTTGAAGTTTCAAAACTTGTTTTCTAGGTTTTTCCCTCTTAAAGCTCTGTTTAATACCCTCATACTAATAAGAGTGCTAGCTAATTTTTCTGCTAGCTCATATGGAGTTTCTAATTTCATCCCTTAGTCGAGAAAATGATCCTTTACTTCCATGGGAAACCCTATATTTAATTTGCTCGGTAACTATTAAATCTTTCATATTCTCAAATTTCTTAATTTCTAAATCCACAATCCGCTCCAAAAAATGACTATAAAGTTCATGAGCATAATTTCTCCAAGATTTTTCAGGAGTTTTTTTATGTCGATAAAAGCACTGTTTCAGCTTTACTCTGTTAAGTTTATATCTTCTTAAGATTAGATTGTTCACATATTCGTACTTAGTCGCATCTTCAGATGGTTCTCTGGCTAACAAATTGGAGATTTCGGTGGGTAAAACACCCAAAAGATAAGCCACCCAATCATTCTTAGGAACCTGAGCCATTTCAGCTTTTCTCTCGAAATTTATCAAATATAGTCCCATTTCATCCCTTTTTTCGTCAAACTTTGGAGTAATTTGTGACAACTGGATTTTGTTGCTTGATTTTACTGTATTCGCTGTTGATTCTCTAGCTCGTATTACTTAATTTTCAATTTCAACCCGCTTTATATCCAATTCATATGCCCTTGCTTCTCAAGCCAGACGTTCTTCTCTCGCTTCTTGAGCTAGGCGTTCTTCTCTCGCTTCTTGAGCAGGCGTTCTTCTCGAACCAGGTGTTCAGCAATTATTCGGTTTAGAATTAATTTAACTTCTTCCTCATGGTAAAACTGACTTTCAGTGATTATCTTTTTAATTTTTGGGACCTTACTAATTAGCAGCACTTCTTTGACTACTTCTATTAAATCTTGTTTTCTTCCTTTGGCAAAAAAATGACATGTTTAGAAATAGAAAAACTCTTCAACACTGTTTCAAAAGGCTTTTAGTCAATATTCAAAAATTCAAATCAACTTTCTCAATCTAGCCTTTTTTTATTAGAAATTCAAGTATGACACAACATATTTTTTTTTTCCTAAAACACTTAATGCAGTAAAACGTATGTGCTTTCCAATAAACAAAAATCTGCGAAGCGTGCTCTTAATGTTATACTAAAGTAAATTAAAAAAATTCAAGCCTCTAAATTGATTCACACAAAATTCTTGATTTGGGTCTGTAAAAAAAGAGCTCAAATTTCATAATAGAAATATTCTACTATTAACTTAGTAAATTTAGTAAAAATTTGATAGGGAATATATTTTAGCATATGATTCTCACAGCGTAAAGAAAAGGTGATAATGAACTTGATTGCAGAATTCATATGTACTGAAATGCTGATTTGGGATTACCAAGAAAACATCTCTCTTAAATGTTATCATCTGCAGTAAGTAAGCTGAACTAACAAATGGGAAAATACATCTATAAAGTAAACTATTTCTGAAAAGAAATGTAAGCATGAAAAACCCTGCATCTACCTTCTTTGCAGTATTTTCTTCAAATGAATAGGTAATTGCAAACAAAGGAACAACTTATGTAGACATTACAAAGTAGTGAGACCACTCAGGTTTTTATCCCTCTGGGGGATAGTATGAATGCAATTGAAAAATCCTTATCAGAGAATGTTTTTCATGGGTTATTTGACAATGCCTTGAGCAGAAAGAGGGATAAAAGTAAAGGGGTTAAAATGACCCCCTTCTGCCGTTCTAGGAATACATGCCAATATTTCAAAAACTAACAAACCTATAATGCTGAAAATTTTTTTACAAATATTTGTTATCTATTTAGGAAAAGTCAAAAAATTCCAAATGATTTCTTCTAATAAAACAAAAGTAATCAATAGGCAAAATGACTCCTACCGCTGTTCTAGTGTTAAAGTATGGAATACCCAGGCATCATGATGGCTTATATATCCAATTTTTTTCAATTTATCATGTACTGTATTTTTTTAATTAGTCTCTGATAGTTCCTGAACTATATAATGTGGATTTTCAGGTATAGCTTCTTTTAATATGGCCTTGTTTACAGAGGATGGTCTTCCAAAGTGGGCATTGATTCCAAGTCTTAAATTTCCATGCTTGTTCTTTACCTTTGAATTGTGTTATCAAAAACTGCACTTTGTCCATATACAGCAGAAATTTTATGAGTAGTCTGAAATTTCCCCTTTTTTAAAATTAAGGAATATAATATGACAAATCACAATACTAACTAGAATTACACAATGCAAGTAGAAATGATTGCATTTAAATACGTTTTTATAAATAATAGCGTTTTGATGAGTTTCACTCCTTATCAGCAGTAACAAAATAATAATAAAAAAACCCACTGTAACCTGAAAAATCTATGATTTTTCGATTTTTCAGATGTTTCAATATTTATAACTCTGTTAACAGTCTTGTGAAGAGGCAGACATTTGAAATTGTATGTCATCGCATTAAAAAATTCATAAGTTAATGCATATGGTAATTTTAAAATGCTATTTATTTTTGTGTTTATGAAATATAAACTGATGTATATGTGTTTTAATTTTAAATAACCTGTATGATTTTCGATATTATTTATTTAATTGGGATCGATAGATTGAAAAACACCACCAAAAGACTTCGCGTGCTACAGGTTCTGCTGATGATGCTGCAAAACATGAAGAGGTAAGTTCCAGAAATATATTATCCGGAAAAAATCTCTCCGGGATCGGTGAAATCCCATTGCTGCCGGTTATGAGAGATTCTACTGTACTTCAATATCGCTGCTTTTTTTATATTGAAGGAATTGTACATGAAATCAACAGTATTTTATTTGTTTACAATCATAAATAATTTTATTTTTAAATTTACTATAATTTGTTTAATTTTCTAAGAGAATTTTAAAAGCCAATAAATAATTTACTCATTAAGTAAATTTTTAGTATATAACAATGATTCCTTACCCTTATTAGTTTTCATATTAATATTTTAATTTAGAGTATAAAAATAAATATTGTATCTCAGTTTCATGTAAATTGCATACTGAGTGTAATGGTCGGGCGTTAAGTATTCTTAAATATCATTGTTTATTACTATTATGGAGGGGATATTTCTTAGTGTTTATTACTATTATGGGGGGATATTTCTCAGAAGTTCATATTTTACCTTAATTAATTAGTTTGTAATAATATGATTTTGACTCACTAGTGGGCTAGTAGTTAAGAGGAGATCATTTTTTCTATGAGTCATTATATCAAGACAGTTGAGAGTCCTACAAACACTTGCAAAACGCATAAATACAGTACAAAGTCCAAAATCAGGATAGCCAACCTTTTTTTTTTTTTTTTTTTTTCCTTCTGTATAAAATTAGGGAAAGGAAAATATAATACTCAAGGAAAAGCAGGTGTCCTGTAAAAGCAGACTGAAATTCTTCTCTGCATGTCACTTTCAAATGCCTGCTGGCTAGGATATCAGTCACTCCATGACCAATAATAATATGTTAATTGACATTGGCCATTACCACACTTTAGGCCCTTGAGCGATTGTAGTGATTTAGCACAAGAAGTGAAACTATAAGACATATATGTTTGGGATGAGATGTTACTCATACTGGTTTTCTTTTCCTTTTGGGGATAGCATCAGAGAAGGGAGAAAGATTTCAAGGAATTAAAAAAAGTTCATTTAATATAGTAAATTGTGCTCTTTCTTAACTTTCTGCAGGCCATTATTATAACAGTATCTTTATAAAATTAAAGTTTAAATTTTTGATTAATGTTGAAAAGAGTTTCAAATTATAAAGCTTCAGCAGCATCTGCAAAACAAAAGAATTTTTAATGTCAAGCAAGCAAAAAGTAGAATAACCGTAAAAAATGGATAAAGGGATATCTGTTATAATTATGCAAAGAGACAAAAGTACTTTTTTGAATTTTTCGTAGATTTTGACACTGCACTTGCAATGAATAACAGAAAAATCATTCATTGTGCTAAAAGTGTTGATTGAATGGGTGAGACATACTTCGTAGGGAGGACATGCCATAACAGATTCAGTGCTAATGGTTCAAGCGAATCTATTATATGAGGAAATAGACTTAAAACTGAGTTCACATATTTGACAGATTGGTTAACCAGATTTAAAAATGATTATGGTATAAGGCAGTTAAATATTTCAGGTAAGAAAGCTTTAGCTGATACTGAACAGTTTGCTGTTGATTTCATAGAACTTGTTAATTGTAAAAAGTTATTTCCAAAGCAAATTTATAAATAATAAAACTGCAACAAGGAAAAATTTGAAGTAGCTACAATACTGAAGAAACCAGCTGTTATATTTCCTCAAGAATCTGAAGTAGTATATGCGATTTTTATTAATTTCGTCTGAGAATTAAAAACTAATTCCTCTTTATTATGTGATATATATTTTAGTTTTTGTTATCTTTATGTCTATGAGTTAGTGTGTGTGTATCTTGGTATGTTTATATCCAGAATATCTTTGTGATTAGGGCAGAAAGGTCTCATCTGGTATCAAAGATTCAAAAGTAAGATTAATAGTTTTGTCATGTTCATGTGTAGCAAAAATATGCAAATGTAAACTTTTCAGAATCAGAAAAAATATACACTGTTGGGTATTTAAAGGAATGAGTATTTCCTCTGTAATCTGTCATTCAGATAAGAGTATGCATGAAATTCATAAATTACATCCAACATTAATGGATGATTAGTCTGAAAATCATTCCATGCAGGAGGCTTAGAAACATTTGAAATTACTTGGTTTACCAGGTAGTGCAAAAATGTTCTGATCATAGATAATTGTCCATACTGTACTTTAAAGATCTAGTAAAGATAATATCTCTCTCTAATTTTTCCCCTCCAAATTGTACATTCATCATTCAGCAAATGAATATTAGAGTGCTGTATGTGCAGGGATGCAAATATAAAGCAGCCTTTTTAGAATCTTTGCTGAATTTTCTGAACCATGCAAGATCATTCAAAAACATTAAATCTGCTGTGTGTGGATAGCTACCATATTTCTCGATGGTTATGATGATGAAGCTGCAATTTTTTTTTTTAATTACAAGCAAAAGGTGTAATTTTCTGATTAATGGAATTTACATAGAAATCTGGAAATGTAATAATAAATGAAGATAATATAACAGAAGGGTAAAAGTATATTTTAGGGTACCCCTTGGCGATTTTTGACGGTACATGGATACCGAGTTAATGCTATTCTTTGACTTATTATTTTGGCTAATCCACTACACAAAGCCAAAATAACAAGACAAAGAATTGCACAAACTCTGTATCCATGTACACATTGACCTATTTTACTTTAAAAAAAAAAAATCCCCGAATTGCACAAACTTGCATTGTGCACTCCCTTCACTTTGTCCATGTACACATCAATATATTTTCACTTAAAAGTCAAAGGAGCACCCAATTCTACAATACAGGCAAACAAAAAATACATAATCTCAGTAAACTACATTTTTAACCAAAGAATAACATAAAAAAGGAAAAACATGCTATACATTTTAGCATTACAAAAAGCAAATATCCACTTACCCTATTTAGAAGTTCCTTTGTCTTTAGTCTGTGGCACACAAAATTCCTTAACAGCATCCAAAAACTTCCTAAACTTATCTGAACTCGAATCCATATATCGGCATCGCCACATCTGAACCTTTCTTCGTACAAACACATTCAAATCCATCTAAACGGTTTTTACGTTCAACTAGACGCATGTCCTTCCTACATAAAGGACACTTATATAGGCTACTAAGTAAACCTTCATTTACACACCAGTCAATTAACGCTCTTTTACCCTTTCATTCCAAATCATACAGTAACTTCAAATTAATCTTACTACATTCAGCCATTCTACCGTCTAAACAATAAAACCAACACACACCATAAAAGCGAACAAAAAATCCCACGATTCAAAATTTCCCACAATCATGCACCCGATTATGTCACAATAGGGTTTCCATAATATTCAACTACTCAGGCTACCATAAATGAAACAACTTGATGATAAATGAAACAACAACTTCACCATAATACAAGGGGTACCTTAAAGTCTACTCTAACCAACATAAGTTTTCTATTATTGATGATAATACCCTATTCATCAATCGACTATGGGTCTGTTCAGACAGTGATATAGATATCATAGGCATAAAATGCAGGAGTTCCGTTAACACTTTTGAGATGAGGTTTAAGCTGTAGCCAGTTTCAGAAGCTAAATTTGTGCATGTGTGAATATGCCTACAGCTTTTTCGTTCAATAGGTTTCTCACATTCACTCTGGTTAGTTTACTCTTATACTAAGTTGACATAAAGTTGAAATAATGCCAAAACCTGTAAACCAGTTATGACATTTATACTACAATCTGAATGGAGCCTTATGGATAACAAAATCTGTTGTATCGTTTTGAATCCTGTTTGGAACTATATTGCTCAGCCGATAAAGAACATCCTCCTGAAATCTTGTACTATATGATACTTCTATCTGGAGACTCTAGAACTTCAATATCTGAAATCTGACTGGTGTAGAGTATATACCAATGAATTGTGTTCAGTCATTTCACCAAATGTCAATGCTGGTGTGTCTTGTGAATTATTCGCATTTTATATTCCTATCAGACATTTTGGAATTACTTTTCATGGTGAGATATCTGCTGTTATGGTAGCTGTACAACAACTTCTGATTAGGAATTTGACTTCTGTTAAGGTTATGATACTGTCTGACTTGAAGGCAGCTATTCAAGCTGTTGCTTCTGATGCCACAACTACATCTTTAGGTGTATTACAATGTAGAATTTATTTGCAATAGCTCAAGAGAAAGGGCATCTACTTTACCATTCTGTGGATCTCAGCCCACTCTTATGTATGGTAATGAACAACTCAATCTGTTAGCTAAAAAGGGATCCATGGTTCCACAGATGATTAAAAATGAGATTTCTTTTCCAATTGCTAAAAGTAGAAATTCTACAAAGAGTGCTGATTGGCTTCGTCCTACAGCTCTGGTGACATTGTGACTAATACTGGGTATGATTGTTTGGCAGTGCACCTGTTTTCTATAGGTAACCTGCCCGCTATGCAGCAATGGTATTATGGATAGAGACCGTCTTAGGCAGTTAATTGCGATTCATGAAAAATCTGAGACTAAGCTATACTGTTTTCTGAGACTGTGCATGACTCAGTGACATCTGTATTCTTTTATGTTATCTTGTTCAAGTACTTTACCACTGGAAATAATAATAATAATAATAATAAAATGTTTAAAATCCAGAAGACATTACTACCAATAGTGAAGAAAGCGACAAAGAGGTTGTTGAGAATGAAAGAATTTTGATTGACAGTTTAGTAATAATTGGCAAGGCTGCAATTGCAGGACTTAATGGAACTTTGTAACTGAGCAAGAAACTTGTGGTCATAAATGCTTCATTATTTTATAAACAGCTATTTAACATTTTTTATTTTGTAATTGCTGTGTCATCTTGCTATATTTAAATTGATGATATAAAATTTGTAAATATCTAAAATCCAGAATTGCCGAAGTTTTGACGATTCCAGATCTTGGCCTTTGTACTGTATTAAGATTTTTAAGAGAAGACTGTAACGAGTGCTTGAATTAACAGAATTTTAGTTATGGATCAGAGTCAAAAACATTTAAATACTATTTTATTTTGATTTTTTTAAAAGAAACAGGTATTTATAACAATTATATCAGTGTGAATGTTTTTCAAAGAATTATTAAACAGTGTTTCTCAGGAAAGGGGTTTTCTTTCTTGTGGAATGAAAGAATTATTGAGAATTGAAAACTGTAATGTATAATTTAATGTTTGAGAAAATAATTTCTTTTCACTAACATTTGAATACAAAATTATGTATATTGACATTGTTAGCTGATGGAAACAAACTGGCAAAATTGAAGACCAGAATCGATATAAATAAATATCCTGCCAACTTGGATTTATTTAATATGCAATATAATAAATTTTGTCATTGTACTTTTCAGAAAAATGTTTTGCTGGAGGCAGAGGCTGAAATGAAGAAAAAATTGAATTTTCTTCAAGAAACAAAAAAGGAACTTAGTAAAACTCTGGCAATGAAAAAACTTGAAGTAGCTACGAAACAAAAGAAAACAGCTGTTGTGCTTCCTCAAGAAACTGAAGTAATATATGTGATTTTATTAATTTCATCAGAAAGTTAAAACTAATACATATTTATTATTTTTTGTTTGTTTGTGAGTATTTCTAATTCATTGTATCATTTCTTTTAACTTAATTTTTCTCAGTTATGTATTTGATATTTCTGATAAAGTTTAGATTTCTCTTATGTTAAATAAGAATGATAAGCTGCATGATACACATGTAGAAATACCTTACAGAAGTAGTTTCTTTAACTAAGAAAATTATGAAGTTGTTACAGCCTCCCTGGTTCTTTATGCATCTTTTGAATGATGATTATATAGCTCTAAAAACTTTGTCTGTTAGACTGAAACACAACACTTTAGATTAGAAATGCTAGCAGCCATCAGTTTTTATTGTTGTAAAAGGTTCCTGTAAAAGTTTCATATTCATTGTTGTAAAAGGTTCTTAAATAGGAATTGCTCTGCATTAGGAAAAATACAGTAACTAAAGAAGCAGGGCTTAGAAGTTTTAAAAATTGATTCTGACAATAGACTCAAGCAATAAGATGTTGCTACTGTTTAAAACTTGGTAAATTGTAGCAAAGATTGAATTCTGTCTTGTTATGTGATAAGAGGTATCTGACATATTTATGTTATAATAATCATATCACATAATAAGTAGTACATTATTATACAGACTATATGACATATTGTGCATGCCTTATATCAGGAGTATGTATAGCATAATTCAAGAAGTTCAAAATTTTCACTTTTAAAAGAGAATTTTTGAGTGCAGTTGAATATTTTGACTTGCTTCAGAAACCTTTAAAATGTCATTAATTGAATAAGATGTTGCTAGTTGTCACCAAATTTTAACACTAAGTACGCAGACTCCAAAAATAAAAACTAAATCTGTTGTCTGAATTAAACTAAAAATAGAAATTGCAAGAAAATTACAGTAGAGTCCTGATTATCTGACTTAAATGACCAATGGTGTGGTCAGATGACGTGAAACATAACAAATATGACATTTAAAGCTTTAAAGAAATTGCAGATTTATGCTGTATGTATACTGTACTGATTTATACTCTATGACAGAGAACTGTAAAGAACAGTCATACCGAATGAAAAAGAGCTGATATTTGGCTTTTGTTTGCCAGCTGTTTGATGTTTTCTTCCAACTAAATCTCACAATCTCTTGCAGAAGTAAAAACTTCACTAATGAAGTCTCCTCCACCTGCTTCACATATTTCAGTGCTATCTCCAGGACCGTGTGTCCTTGGATATGAGAAAGTCTGTCCCTGTAAATAACTTTTTTTGCTTCATTCTGCCATTCACTGCTTCATCATCATTACATTCTGTATCTTTGTTGTTCAGAATTAGAGAGATTTCTTGCTCTGTCACTTCATGTTCCTTATCTTGAGAAATCCATTCTTTCAAGTCACTTAATAAAGTGTGTCAATGTAATAAGTCAACAATAAAGTATGAATACTCGTGGGCATTCAAGAATTTGTGATTTTCTCCTGCTGAGCAGATCAGATGATCAGGACTCAACTGTATTTACATAATTTCTTCCCAGCATTGTATTTGGTAGTTAAAATTTCATAATGTTTACTTTCTTTACCTGTATATGCTAATTCTAACATTTTGTCTTTTGCTGTCTTATTGGAAGATAAGAATTCCCAAATTCTATAGTGGGTCTTAAATGATTGGGTAATTCAAATAAAAATTAAATTGCATATTGAATATGATAAACTCTTCTTACTCTTAAAAATTGTAGTAATGTTCGATACAATTGACCATTTATATTTATGTATGAAATATTCTGACTTAACCATCATTAAGTCATCATTTAAGTTTAGAGCAAAGTTATCATATGAAAAATTTCCATTTAATCATAATTTTAGCTCATCATACTCCACTGGCTTTGTTAGGGGTATTTGAAAATTATATGCACCACAATGATGCATATAACTTTTATGTGCATCTAACAAATGCATGTGAAGTTTAATTATTTGATTGAACCCAAAATTCTGAAAGAAGCTGCCAGTCTTCAATGCCAGTCTTTCAATTTACCTGTTGGTCATGAATAGTGCTGTATTAAAGAAAATGGTAATCATATAGTATGTAATCTACTGATTTTAGTTAGTTATTTTTTAGGCGGCAGAACTAAATTTGGTTGATGTTTTACCGTATTTGATGGCATATAAGACGCACTGACATATAAGATGCACCCTTATTTAGAAGACCATACACAAGGAAAAAAAGTTTCAATAACTTAAAATGTGGTTTCTTTTAGTTCTCACGTTTATACAGAGTAGCACCGATACCGACACATGTGTCGGCTGAGTCAAAGAAAGTCTATGTAAAGAAGGAAACGCTGCATAGACGTAACGTGACCGTCGAACCTGTTTGAACTTTGGCATCAGCTTCGAGCTTTGCCACTTTTTGGCGATAGATATTTCACTCATGCGTAAAATAATTATGGCAGATGTAGAAAAAGTTATGTGTGTCTAGACCTTTATCCGGGCTAAAAATAGCATTCATTATTGAAAGTTAACCTGTGTCCTTCACGTATAAGACGCAAATAACTTTTTTGAGACCAAATTTAGGAAAAAAAGTGCGTCTTATATGCTGTCAAATATGGTAATCATTTTTTTTTCTTCTCAATTTTATCATTGTTTGAATTTAAAACAAGCATTTTAATGGTGCTATCTAAGAAATAACTAAGAGCATTAGCTTGTGTACTTCATGATTACCCAGAAAACGATGATCATGAACGTTACCAATTCATGGAGTGCAGTGGCTTAAACATTTGTCATGAGGAGGCTGTTGTTTAGTGAAATATTGAGAAATGCTGATTGAATTCATTTTCTGAATCTTTGGGAATACACAACTAGTGTTCATTGTAGTTTAAATTGTGAATGCTTTAAAATAAAAATTTGTTGAATTCCCTTAAAGAAAAGGCAAAACTCAGTGTGAGCATGCTGGAATAAATTAATACTAATTATCTGCCAAGCATGTGCATAAATTCATGAATTAGAGATTATTTGTAACAATTTTTAACATCTTTCTCGGGTACTAAAACCAGACAATTCACTTAAGCTTATTGTATCACTTCTGTATTTTAGTACATTAGGCAAAATTAAATGGTAAGTTTGGGGAGGTAAATAGGTTTATTAATGTCATGAACTTACTATTATTTTATTTACTTGCATATTTTCCCCTTAGAGCAAAGTTTTGAAAAATGTTTATATATTTTTGTAATTTTTTCCTTCAAGTTATCCAGAAAGCAAGCTCTCTAAATTTTGAAATGAATATATGCATGCAGTGTTATTTTCATCTTACTAACTGATTTGCTTCTGGATTTTGAGTGCATGGTCTTTGATTGATGAAGCATTTGTAGTGACAGCACTGAATAAATTGAGGCCATTGAGATAGTTGTGAATAACAATAAGAGTGAGAGAGATTCAAAATACAGTTAAGCCAGATATGAAAATATTAGTATGTTAATATTAAAATGTATTCATATGAGAATATATGTTTTTTTAATAAATAATAATGCCATACATAATGGTAATTTAAGCCTGAATACTTTTCATTTGTTATGGTTTTACTATTAATTACTATTATTTCGGGAATTAAATTATTCACAATTTTCTCCTCATGGTTATCTTATAATAAAATAATAGATAGGGGAGAAAAAATATATGAATAAGTAAGGTATTTTATTTTAATTTAATGTGATTAATATTGCTGAAAGGAGATTAAGTATCACTTTTCACGGATGGTTTTTCAAATCTTTTCCATTATAGAACAACACATGTCAAATAATTTTCTGGTGAAAGTTATATAACAATTTGATACTTCCGTTGAGGAAAAATATTTTTTCATCTGCTCATTTTGGCTGTGGTAAAATGTTTTCTAAACTTAAAAAATAAAAAATAAATTTTAAACAACTTTTATTGATAATACTTACTTTAAAAATAAAATGAACAGCAGAAACTGATAGCAGCAATTTAATTAAATTTATTTTGCTTATTTTTGTATTAATCAATTATTCTTTGGTTATTGTTTTCTTTGAAAGTGCTATGTTTTTTATGCTTATAGGTGTATAGACATATACATTCCTTAACGGTATAAGTTTGTGAGGCATTTTATTACTTGAACAAATGTTTTGCTAATAATTTAATCTCTTCAATTACAGAATGTTATCAGTCATCGAGATCCACGACTAAAGAAAACTGTTGTGACACCTCAAGAAGTGACTACGATAGCAACAAATAAACTGAACTCAACTTCATCTACTCTTCAGTCTGTTGTAGTTGTGCCAAATACTAAAATTCCTACTCATAATTTAACAAATATTGACAATTCCTTAAGTGGTTCTGAGAATCTTATCCCTAAAGTTAAGCCTGTACAAAATGTAATAAACTCAGGGAATAGTAAAGGATCACATTTATCATTAACTGATAAAAATGACCCGACTTCTATTACTGGAGATTCTGAGAAAGTTCAAGATATAGCCATTAATAAACATTTAAGAAGTGAAACAAATAAAGATATTATTAATCGGGAAAGTGAAATATTAAACAAAGATCATCCATCAAAAAGGTTCAAAAGTAGTAAGTATAATAATGATATAAATAGAAAAAGGCATTTAAGTCCTGTAAATGATTTAACATCTGGGCGTTCCTCGCCTAAAGTTATCTGTAAAGAACACTGTTCTGCCACATTAAGGACATATAACAATAAAATGCAGAATTCATTAGAGAAGGAAAATAGTACAGAAATGAAATCAAACATAAAACATTCTGTTGTTGACAAAGGTTTTCAATCTGTAAATTCATTAACAGTTGATCATCTGTTAAAAAATGAATCTGATCCAGAAGGAAAAAAGTCATACTGCTCAGACTCTAGGCAAGTATTTAAAATCTTTGTTATTTCATATTTTTTATATTAAAAAAACTAAATTTATGTTTTGTCACTTTGATATATATTAAGGAATTTTCAAAAGTTGTAATCAAAAATTAAATCCAACTAACAGCTTACTTAAAACTTTATATGTAACTCTCCTAGCCTTAGTTTCCCTGCATATTTAAATCTTATTTGTATTTGATGATTATTTTTATTAATTTTTACTTATACCTTAATGCATTTAAAATGTTTTATTGCTTATATATTCATGTTAATTCTTTTCATATAAATGCTTAACATTTTTATATGGGATTTAATAATTTATTAATTTTGTTTGTATTACACAGCACGCTTCAGCCTCCTGCTCTTGGTAGCAAAGATAAAGACTATAGATTGCTGAGGAATGACAGGGACTATAAATTAAATCAGTTGCATAGCCAGGCTGGACATCCATCTAATTATAAAAGTAACTATGTCTTCAGTGTTTGTGTTAATTTTTTTTTGGGGGGGGGATCTATTCTTGCTTTGTGTAAAAATGTGTATATATGTAAAAAAAAAAAAAAAAAAAATTCTTCATCATAAAGCGAGAAAACTGTTTCCCTGTGAAATCCAGTGCATTAGAAAAGTAGAATCTGAAAATTATAAAAGAACTGAGCATATTAACAAAATATGTGATGCTATATCATATGTGAACTTACTTGTTGGTGCAACCTTATGATTAAAAATTAGTCCTGAAATTATTCATGGAGGGTTTCCATTCTTTGGGCTGGGTAGGTCAGGGAGTGGAAAATTAGATTTTTTTTTTAAAAAAAACGTCGTAAAATCGGAACATTTTCTAAAAAGTGTCTTAATTCACCCTTTCAGGTTTTAAGATATTCCTCTTGTGTATACAATCAATTAAAAAAAAAAATTATCTTCAGAAGAAAACAAGTTGTTCTGAACGATGTAGTACTTAGCTGAAGTTGGCTGCTAGTTTATCTTTTTCCTTCCTAGTATCTTTCCATTTTTTATGAGTGTAATATCAATTTAACCTGAGTAATGCTATTGATGATAAGCGCTGAGTGACTTATGGTTTAGCCATTCCTAACAAATGATTCAAGAGCAAATGGTTTTTAACTAGATGGAGAATTTCATAGTTTTTTGTGCGAAATGAAATGAGCATTTTATTTACTTGTTGGCTCTGTTTTATAAATAAAAAAAATGCTTTTATTTAAGTTTTAATTTATAAAATTCATCAAAAATAACCTAAATGTTGATTGATAAAACTTAGTTTGAAAGGAATGTGCATTAAAGGTTTGTAATTAAATTTTTATAGTTGGGAACGATGGCTTTTCCTTGTCAAAAGGCCCTGATGTCAAAAACCAACCCTTTGAATATAGGTAAATGATTTTATTTTTTTCGTTTGCTTTTGTGTTTACTGTATCATTTACATAGTCAAAAGTCTTTAATCTGGACTCTCCAAGACTTCGGCAATTCCAGATTATCGGTTTTTCCGGATTATAGATCATCAGTTTAAATCTGGTAAGATGGCATGCAGAAATTATAAAATTAAAAATATGAAACCATAATTTATGAAATAAAGAGTAATTATGATCTAAAGGGTATCAAAATTAAAAAAAAAAAAGAAAAAAAGAAAAAAAAAGCTTAATATTTATTTGTTTACTTTATTAAACATTTCTGTTAATGCTCGTATGCGTAAAGTATACATTATGCATAGTCGAAATTAGAAAATTGCAATCAGAAAACTATTTGATGTGTATTCGTGATATTTATAATGGCAAGGAATTTGATTTAAATCATATCAAAGACGGAGTACATCGAGATGAAATACTACAGTTAGTAAGGAATTATAAGCCAAAATGATGCTAAAGCAAAGTTTATAAAGTTAAACATTTTAGCAATAGTAGCAATAAAAGCTCCCTGAGATAATATGTTGTGCAGACATTGAAGACAATAAAAATGTTTCAAACTTAACCAATTTATTAACAATATAATAAAGAATAAAAACACAGAAAATAAATTTAAACAATATCAGAGTCTTAGGAAAAATATAATATAACCATCATTTATCAAATAATATTTTTACCTGTTCTCCAAAAACAATGGCATTCAATACAAACAAAAATGTCCTAAACAGTAATTATGCGGCCTTAAAATGAAATTGGCTGCAAATTCAAAAAGTCCATGATCAATGGTCAAGAAAACACCTGAAATTTAAATCAAGTTCTTGAAAGCACTCAAAACCGGTGTAACTCCGTTTGCATTAGTTGAACATGAGGAATAGCCGCTCATGTATTTTAAATGCCACCTTTGTGAAGAACGTGGATGCCGCCCACGGCAGTCACTCACATTGTAGCTTCTGGAACCAAGGAATTTATTCTTGGAAGGTCATCTTGTAGACAGGAACCAAGGATCTTATTCAGGAACAGTTATCTTGTGGACAGGAACCAAGGAACTTTATTCAGAAACAGTCATCTTGTGGACAGGAACCAAGGAACTTTATTCAGGAACAGTCGTCTTGTGAACAGGAACCAAGGAACTTTATCCACCGGACTGCATGCATCCTTCAAAAGGGGCTGGAAACTGCACACCCAAGTGCCAGGAAAGCAGGAACTAGAAGGGTTGAGCCAGAGCGACGCGAGATACTTATAGCAGAAGTAGGCATGACATCATCTCACGTCAACCAATCAGCTATCGGCACGAATCGGCTTTCCGGATGACGTAACATCACGTTTCATTTTTGCATCTCAATTAGGTTGAAATAGTCCGTTCTCAACGCAAACAGTGTCAGTAAGAAAAAGAAGTAGAAGTAACTACTATATCACATTAAAATAAGAACTAAACTAAATAAACATTTCAAGGAGGAGAGATGATGCAGTAAAAGGTTTACAATAAGTTATATTTTCCAACACAAATAAAATAAAAACATCTGCCCTGAAGATAAGGATAGTGCCGACAGATCAACTTCCAGTTGGTTGCGCATGCGCGACGTCTCCCTCCCTGCAGAGCAACGTGAAATTGGTAAACATATTTCGGAATGGTTAGAGAAATAAAGGATATGCCTTTATCCATTTTTTGTAGCAATTCCACTTTTTGTTTGATGGACATTGAAACATGCTTTTGCTTTGTAGATCCTTTGGCAGCTCCAGAATCGGAAATTCTTTTCGGCATAATCGAAAGTTCAAGCTTACTTTTATAAAAATGCTCTAACAGTCTGCAAAAAATAATAAGCGGGATCCAATTAGAAGAGTAAGGAACAACGCAATCTGCAACATTAACTGAAATAGATAATTAGATCATTTTAGCCTAGCTTATACCGTCTGTTATACATTAAATGCGCATGTGTTATGCGTTTACGCATGCGCAGAAAGTTTGTAGCTTTGAGGTCTGGATTATAGATCATTCCGGATTATGTACGTCTGGATTAAAGACTTTTGACTGTATAATACATTGTATCATTTATATGATATTTAACTCCCTAAATTGATATTGAATATATTTCAGAGACCACAGAAAGTTATATTCATATGTTACTTCTGTAATGGATAATCCATACACTATCATGCATCAGGCAGAAGAAAAATACCGAAGTGGAAGAATTTCTAAATATGAATATGATGAATTATGTCGTGATATGCATCAAATGATGGATAGTGAGGAATTTCATCATATTATACCTTTTGGTGTTAATGTAAGAATCTGCAAATTAAGTTTTCTTTTTAAATTGTATTTCTAAATTTAAAGTGAATTTTTTCTTAAATTTTTAATAAATTTTCTCTTTAGGACAAACCATTAACTGTAGAAGCAAGAAATTCTCCAAATTTTATGAAATCTTATGAAGAGGATAGGCAGAATTTTAAACCTTTAAATGTGCATCATGGAAAAGGTAAACTTTAACACTTGCTTTAGAATCTGTTTTATATATATATATATATATACAGTCAAAAGTCTTTAATCCGGGATGGCATGCAGAAATTATAAAATTAAAAATATGAAACCATAATTTATGAAATAAAGAGTAATTATAATCTAAAGGGTATCAAAATTTTAAAAAAAAGCTTAATATTTATTTGTTTACTTTATTAAACATTTCTGTCAACGCTTGTATGCGTAAAGCATACATTACGCATAGTCGAAATTAGAAAATTGCAATCAGAAAACTATTTGATGTGTATTCATGATATTTATAATGACGAGGAATTTGATTTAAATCATATCAAAGGAGTACATTGAGATGAAATACTACATTCAGTAAGGAATTTTAAGCCGAATAAAATAAAAACATCTGCCCTGAAGATAAGGATAGTGCCGACAGATCAACTTCCAGTTCGTTGCGCACGCGCAACGTCTTCCTCCCTGCAGAGCAGCGTGAAATTGGTAAACATATTTCGGAATGGTTAGAGAAACAAAGGATATGCCTTTATCCTTTTTTTTTTTTTTTTTTTTTTTTTTTTTTTGCAGCAATTCCACTTTTTGTTTGATGGACATCGAAACATGCTTTTGCTTTGTAGATCCTTTGGCAGCTCCAGAATCCGAAATTCTTTTCGACATAATCGAAAGTTCAAGCTTACTTTTATAAAAGTGCTCTAACAGTCTGCAAAAAATAAGCCTGATCCAATTCAAAGGTTAAGGAGCAATGCAATTTGCAACATTAACTGAAATAGATAATTAGATAATTTTAGCTTAGCTTATACCGTCCGTTATGCATTAAATGTGCATGCGTACATACATTATGCATTTACACATGTGCAGAAAGTTTGTAGCTTTGAGGTCCGAATTGTAGATCATTCCGGATTATGGACGTCCAGATTAAAGACTTTTGACTGTGCATATATATATACAGTATAGATTCCTCCCTTACAAAGTCTAGGAATGGAAAATATAATACTCAATAAAAGCAAACAATTATACTGTCATTGTTGTTTATCTGTTAACTAAGATATCTGCATGTGATTTTCAAACATCTGCTGTCTGGGGAAGAGTCACATCAAGGCCTTTGATACAGTACAAATTCCGTAATCTGAACTCGTCGGGACTTTGGCAATTCCGGATTAGGGTTTTTTCGGATTATAGTTCATCAATTTAAATCTGGTAAGATGGCATGCAGAAATTATACAATTAAAAATATGAAACCATAATTTATGAAATAACGAGCAACTATGATCTATCAAAATTAAGATCAAAATTTATGAAAAAAAAGCTTAATATTTATTTACTTTATTAAAAAATTTTTTCAATGTAAGTTGCTTCGTTTTTTTGTGCTAATACTTTCTCTTTAATTCTCTAAACAGACATAATTTCTTGTTCAGTTACAAAGTTCCACTGTTCAAGTCCTGTAATTGCTGTGTCGAGAATACCGAAATTTTTTCATTTTCAATAACCTCTCTGTCACTTTATTCACTATCAGAAGTGCGCATGGGTAAACTCTTTATCCACATGTGTATGGGTAAACGCTTTACCCGCATGCCTAGCAGACGCGTGCATTAAAAGCGCATGCGTAAGTTTGTGGCTTTGAGGTCTGGATTGTAGATCTTTCCGGATAATGGACGTCCGGATTACGGACTTTGTACTGTAATACATTGAATTGGCATTATATTGATGTTGGCCAGGATTACACTTAGCCCTGGAATGGTTGGGGATGGGGTTAGCATTTTTCTATTTGACTTAAACAATAAATGAAGCCCTGATATTGCCATGTGTATATTTGATTGTACTAGATTTTAACTGATGATCTAATTGTGATATCTATGCGTGAAGGGAATGTGCTTTATAACAACTTCTTCAAGGCCTTTTATTGGAAGTAAGTAGGGCTGTAGGATATTAATTGCCTCAGTGCATTCTCATTCAAATTTGTTTATTAGTTCAGCCCTAAAAGAACAGTAAAAAGATTTTAAGTGGTGCACTCACATAAAACTCCAAATATGTCTTCTGGCAAAAGTATGAATGTTTTCCTCCGTAATTTACGTATTTCAAATAACATTCTGTGCATAATTTAAAAATACTTGTTTGCAGTTTCAGATATGCTTTATTTTTGACAAATATATATCACAAAGTATCAAGATTTTTTTCAAGGGCAAATAGTTATTAAAATCTGAGTTTATTATATATAGGGTGTTTCAAAACTTATCGTTCAAATTTTGTGGGGAGGTAGGGAAGACGTCAGGGAACTGATGTCATATAGGAAAGTGTGTCCGTAAATGTATGCAAGGGCGCTGTGTGTATCCAACCAGTGTCAGGGTTGCCACTCAAATGGTAGAATGAAATTCCCTGACTTCCAGGAGTGTTTTAAGAAAATTCCAGTTTATCCATTACTGTTCTAAGAGGTAAATTAATTGTGCTACCACTTAAAAACACAAAAATTCATCTGTTACATATGATTATATATATATATATAATCCCCCCTATTATAACTATAATAGGAGTTATTTTTTCCACAGAAGATGTCCAATCTGGATTAAAAAATGTCTTTTTTTTTCCTGACATTTTTCAACTAAAACAAGAAAAATCTGTTTAATGATATTTTTAAAAAAATTCTGATATTTTATATTTATTCAGCAGCATACATAAGCAAAAAAATCTGTGCATTAAATTTCGTAATAGTATGCTATCATACTGCTAGAATTAGTTTCAGGCTTATGCCAGAGAAAATTTCTTGAAATTTGGAAGTATTATTTACTAATAATAAACAACATTAAATGATATGGGTAACATAAAAAAAACTTAAAATTGAATTAGAATAATCAACGATATTTTAGCAAATATAGTTATATTAAATGGTTAGTCTGGATGACTAATTACATTTTTTTATTTTACTGCAAAATGACAAATAAGGCATTTATTAAAAAGAAAAAAAGTTTAAAAGATTTTGGAGTAAAATCCTAGTAGTATACAATTCGATGCCTTTCGAACGATTTTAAAAATTGTCACCAACATCAAAATTACCATTTACTGCTCATCTTCTACTTCTTCTTCAATGGCCAGACAGTCCAGGATGGGCCCTTGCCATTCTCAGAATCGAATTCCAAGCTCTTCTGTCCCTGGCCATGGACATCCAATTGGTTATTTTTAAAATTCTTAAGTCTGTTTCCAAACAGTCGAGCCATCTAAGTTTAGGTCTCCCTCTTTTTCGGGTGTTGAATGGTCTGGTTAAGAAGATCTTTTTAGTTACTTGATTCTCATCCATTCTGCACAGGTGTCCTGCCCATTTAATTCTCTGAATCCTTATATATTTTACTGTATCTATTTCTTTAAAGCATTTATAGAGTTCAGAGTTGTTCTTCTTCTCCAGATATTGTTACATTTTATGCCACCAAAAATACTTCTCAAAATTTTTCTTTCAAAGGTAGAAATAATACTTTAAGCTTTTTCTGTCATCGCCCAGGTCTCAGCAGAGTATGTAAGAATGAGTCTGATTAAGCTTTTGAAAATTAAAATCTTCATTTTTCTGCTAATGAAGTTAGACTTCAAGTATTTTTTTAGACCGAAAAAACATTAGTTAGCATCTGTGACTCTTATTTACGGATCTCGGGCATTAAATCATTGAGAATATTAACCTCCGATCCTAAATATTTAAATTTGCTAACAGTTTCAAATTTTTAATTCCCAATTTCAAAATAGGGATTGCTATTATTACCACATGGCATGTATTTAGTTATATTTTGGTTGATTGCTAGATGCATTTTGCTGGCTGCAGCCTCTAGAGATGTAAAAGCCTCTCTAAGTGACTCGGAACTGTGTGCGACTACGTCAGTATCGTCAGCAAGCACAAAAATCTGAACAGATTTGTTAAAAATAGTTCCTCGAGTATTAATGTTGGAGTCTTTTATGATTTTTTGGAGGGCAAGGTTAAAAAGCAAGCAGGCCAGTGCATCACCCTGTCTGAGCCCACTTGAAACAACAATAGGCTCAGAAAGATTATTCTGCATTTTAACCCTAAGTTTTGTCTCAATAAGAGTAATGGTGACCAAATTTATAAGTTTTTGAGGTATTCTCTCATAGCTTCAATTAAATATTTTCTGTTTATTGAATCGTAGGCAGTCTTAAAATCAACAAAAAGGTGGTGCGTTGCAATGCCATATTGATTAGTTTTTTTCCAAAATTTGCCTAATGTTAAAGATTTGTTCTGCTGTCGATCTTCCTTTGCGGAAACCACATTGGTAATCACCCACAATATTTTCTGTATAAGTTGCAAGTCTACTAAAAAGTATATTGGAAAATAATTTGTAGAAAACACAAAGGAGACTAATTTCCCTGTAGTTGGTACATTCCAAAATGTCTCCTTTTTTATGTATAGGACAGGTGATGCTTAGTTTCCAATCTTCGGGTAAAACTTCTTGATTCCAAACTGATTCGATGAGGTGGTATATTTCCTCAATGTTTTGACCTGCAGCACTTTTAATGAGTTCTGAAGTAATTAAGTCAGGGCCTGGGACCTCGTTAGTTTTGAGCTTTTCAATTCCTTCTCTAACTTCTGCCAAAGATGGTGGCGGGATACTATCGGTGTTTACAGAGGTATTTGGGTAGGTTAAAGACCCATTCTGTGTATGGTCATTCAACAAATTACTAAAGTGCTCATTCCACCTGTGGAGTACCTCTTTTCTGTCATTTATGATGATGTTGTTTTTATCTCTACAGGCAGTAGTTCTGAGCTTAAAATCTTTGTGGCCAAGATTAATTTCACAATAGAAAGCATGGCTTTCATTGGAACCCCTCAGAAGTTCAACATCCTTAAATAGGTCGTTATGAAAAAGTCTTTTCTTAAGCCGGTTGGTCGTCTTCTTCTGTTTTCTAGATCTCTTATATTCCTCAACAGACAGTCTTGAATGTCGCTTTTGAACCATATTTTTATAAGCAGCTCTTTATGTCTGTGTTACAAGGAAGCATTCATTATCAAACCAATCCCTTGGTTTGGGTTTTTCCATATATCCCAGTGTGTTGTCAGCTGAGTGTATGATCGAGTCTTTGAGCAAGCTCCACTTATTTTCCACGGTTTCCAGTTCAGTCATGTTTTTAGATCTTAGTTCTCCCTGTTTACTGCTCATAATGTCGCCAAAACCCGTGTGTAGATGGAGGTTAGAATAGAATACATGAACCTCCGTAGTACCGTATACTAGTATTAAACCGATTTTGTTTTATACGAAAATACATATTTTCTTTAGTTAAACATGTACAGCGCATGTGAGTCTCTCGATCAACATTACTGAAAACCAAAGTTGCTGGAAACTCTTTTGCCTTTCTAAAAGACTATCAAATTAGAGCTGCAAAATTGGCTCTGTGCCAGCTGCTCGAATGACGTTCACGCGATACGCAATTCGCCAAGAAAGTGATTGCTTCCAACGTCGGCTCCAAATTCACTTTTTTGGGGGGGGATTGCCGTATGAAATTTTCTAACTTTTCCAGATTTTGACTAAAATATTTAAATTCCCTGATTTTTTCCGGTTTTTCCAGTAGCGTGGCAGCCTTGCAGTGTACAGTTTGCCCGACCACTCCTGCTGTCATCAGTGTACAAGTTGACTTACTAGTGATAAGATGAATCATTTTATGCATCAAGAACTGGTGGATATGCACCTCGCATATTTGGCCGCTGAGCTTGACAAGTTTAGAAAGACCAATAGCAACTAAGCATTGTGGCGAATACTGCACGACGAGCGTGTGCATCCTTACCATCTGCAAAGGGGGCAGTTACTGCATCCTAACAATTATCCAAAGTGTGTGGAATTTGCACAATGGTTCATGCATAAAGGTGCCGTGGACTCCAGTTTTCCAGCTTCTGTCCTTTTTACAGATCTAGTTTCATTCACTTGTGAAAGTGTGTTCAATACGTACAATTCACGTATGTGGGCTTGCGACAACCCGCATGGTACGAGAAGTCACGTTGCGCAACATCGTTTTGCCATGTGTGGGCTGGAATCATTGGTGACCATTTTTTGGGACCTTACTTGCTACTGCCCCAATTGGACAGCCGGAAATATCTAGTCTTTCTCAAGACAGTGTTACTGATTTTTCTGGGCGCTGTTCCTCCGCATATCCACCGAGATATGTGGTATCAACATGATGAGGCTCTAGACAGAAGCACAACTGATGTGCGTGATTACCTGAACCGAACATTCAAAGCTCGATGGATCGGCAGAGGTTGACCGACCGCTTGGCCACCCAGGTCACCTGATTTATCACCCATGGATTTCTTTTTGTGGGGGCCATGAAAGAACATGTGTATGAGACCCTCGTCGACAGTGAAATGGACCTTGTTGCACGAATAGTGGCCGCTGCAGGAACTGTCCATAATATGCCAGGCGTTTTTTAAAATGGTCAGAGTTCAATGCAGCGGCACTGTGAATCCTGTGTTTGTGTAAGTGGTTGCAGTTTTGAGCACCTACTATAACCTGTACTTTACCTTGTTGAAGTAAAGAAGGTCACATTGTTACCACTTAACTGAAACTGTTTCTTTGTGTTAACTTTATTTGTCCATTTTATTCATGTAGATGATGTTTATGGACATACTTTCCTATGTGAAATCTATTTCCGGACATCTTCCCTACCTCCCCACAAAATTTGAACAATAATTTATAAAACTACACTATTTTATATACAAGTAACCCTTCGATAACACAGTAGATAGGTTCCTAGAAAATGCCGTGTTGTATGAGACCCAGAGGCAGTAAAAGAAGGGTGGTTACGTTCCGAAAACTTATTAAAAACAAATATTTTTTTTTAATTATACATAAACAACTTAATTTTTTTAATATATATATGTATGTACAACACAAAAGAGAAAATATTGCATATTTTAATTTAACACAACTTTAGTTTAATAAATTTCTTCGTTGTCATTGCTCAGTATAATCAACAGAAGATGTTTTTTCGGCGGAACGAGATCACTTTCACTTTCAGAATTACCGGGTCATTTTAAATTTCTCGATATAGAGCTAGAGTTTGGCAGCTTCTTTTTGAATTTTCAGCTTATTTCAGCGGAAGGGACTCCACTCAAGAAAAATAACTCAAGATTTTCAGCTAAGCGTAGGCCTACTTTTAATATTTTAATGTTAAATTATTAACTTCACAATCTTCATCAGGGTAGTGTCCTCAGAATCGATTTGATTTACAGCTTCAGATGCCATTTCTATCAAATCTTCGTTAACTTCTTCTTCCGCTAATAAATCTTGTTCGTCCTCAATAGCCATGTGCACAAAACCTTTGCCTCTGATTGATTTAGGAAGTTCTAATAATATGCCACCAATTTCATTTTCTGACGATTCACGCACGTTTTCTATTTCAACTGAAGAGGGCCATATCTTCTTCTAACATGCATTTAGCATTGATGCTTTCAGTTCTTTCAGCTATAAAGATATGATGTCGATTTAGCTCTTGATTGAAAATATCTTCCAAGCTTCCATTACATTAATCGATTTTGAATCAGTTACATCTTAAATCTACTCTAATGCTCTTTTTATGTAATATGTTCTAAAGGTATAAATAATACCTTGATCCATTGGTTGTTGTAACGAAGAAGTGTTAGGTGGTAGGAACAGTATTTTGACATTGATTCAAATCTTGTGGGTGACATGGAGCATTATCTAATAGTAATAAGTGCCTTGAAGTTCAACTTTTCTGCATTAAATAATGTTCAGCATGTGGCACAAAACAATTTAAAAACCAATTTTTAAATATATTCCCAGCTGCCCAAGCTCTTGGATTTGCTTTCCAGTGTACCGGTAAAGTGTTTTTATTTACCCCTTTATTTGCACGAGGATTTAGAGATCTATAAACTAACAAGGGTTTTGTCATAAAGTCCAAGTCATACTGTACAAAAATAGTGTTAGACAATTTTTAGACATCTTAATTAAATCAGGATACAGTTTTTTTTTTTTTCTTTTTTTCCCCAAATATAAAGGCTCTACTGGGCATTTTTGTTCCACCAAAACCCAGTTTTGTTGGCATCGAAAACTTTAATTGTTGTGTATCCATCTTCTATGATATTTTGAAATCTTTCAGGAAATGTCCTAGCAACTTCATAATCAGCCGATGCTGATTTTCCTTGAATTCTTATGCTATGAATTGCAAAACGCTTTTTAAAATTTTCCAACCAACCTTTACTTACCACTTACTGGCTTGACTGGTTGTAAAATGTATATGAATCGATCAGAACCATTGCTAGCGTTTTTAGCACCCAGGACAACTGAAAGTTTTGTGCCCTATTCTGTTTGCCAAAAATGGAAGTCATTTCATTCTAAAATTTCACAACATCAATTTGGCAACACTGGATGCTACTATAGAGGTTTTCCCTTCCCCATTTTAGCTAGGCACTGTAATTGATAAAACTCAAGTTGAAGAGCTTAATAATGTTTATTTTCTTTAACACATAATTCACCATTTGAATGTGCAGCATAGAAGGGACTTGATGTAAACTGAGTGCATGCTTCTCTTTTATTGATAAAGGGATTTTCTCTGATAGAAAAGGCTTCTCACCACTAATAGTACATGATGCTGCACTTGCTATGTGAGTACAAATAGACAAAATATTCTAAATGTGACAGAACACAGTTTATTTATTGATTTATCATATCTGTTGGTCTATTTTTATTCACAACATTGAAACAACAGGTTATTTCATATACTTTTTTTGTGAATTTTATTTCGGTTTAAAAAGTGTTTTACATATTAGTTTATCTTTTTGTAGATGCAATGGGTCTCCCTGTGAGGAAATCACTTCGCATTGATAATAAACTTCGAACAATTTATTTTGTGGGCTGTCAGACTCTTACTTTCTCAGATGATAATGAACCTCGAGAATTGATGTTCCAGGGCCCACCCAGAAATGTCTATGTTGAAGGATTCGTAAGTTTTTTATTTACATTACGCACTGAATAATTATTAAATTGTTTTAAAAACAGCTTGTATAACAATTTATAATTTTTTCTTAATTTTTAGCCACATCCATTCATCTTAGGTTTTGATGGGAAAGCTGTAGAATTTGAAACTGAAGGAAAATGGAATATCATGAGGTTTGGAACTCCATTTCAAGAAATCTATATTAACAATCATCCATATGAGGCTCAGTTTGGTGGGCCTCATTTCACTGTTGTATTGGCTGACAATAAAGTTCATAGAATACGATTAGATGGACCTCCTCCTCGAGTTATTATGAGTGCTGCTCCTGCTTATGATTTGTACAAAACATATAAGAGTCTATTATTACAGCATCCAGTACAAGATCAAAGTACTGAGCAAAGACCTTTTGAATCAGCTATTCAAGCACAAGATGTTGACATGCGTTTAAAAGGCAATAAGTTACAGTATCCCCCAACTTCAGTAGAACCTACTCCTGAAAGCATGAAAGATGTTGACTGGCGTCAAATCACACCACAGGAATTCCATCAAAATTCCTGGAATATACCAAAAAGTAGTGCTATGGAGGAAACTGGTGACATTATCCAAAGCAAGTCTTATTCTGAATCTGTTGTTGTCCAGGTAATAATTGATTCCATTTCATTTTTCTAAATTAAATATGTTCACATGTAGCCTAGATTAATTTTTAAAATAGTTTATATCTTTTAATCCTGTAAATGTTAATTTTTTGCAACTGATAGTGACAATTCATCTCATACAGTGTATTTGTGCGTTTTGGATTTTATTCACCATTTGTCTGGCGCATAATAACCTTCAAGGTTTTGTGCCATTATTATATTGATCTAGACTAGTTTATTTTACTCCTTGTTTACATAGCATTAAAATCATAAAAATGATTTCTAAAGCTTTAAACAGTATTAGAGAGCAGTTTAGTTTTAGCCAATTAGAAAATTAATTTAAATAGAGCCAAATATAATGACTAAATATGTAAAGGATTAATAGTTTCATAACTAATGCTGATAACATCTGGCATCAACTGAACTGGCTTAATAACATTTGCAGTAGCATGTGTGGAGTGGACACCGCACATTAAATAGCAGATAAGAAAAAGTTCTTAAAATGTAGTAGTTTTCTACGTGCTATGTTAATGTACAAACTACTAATACAACAAATTTATGATGTTTAGCTTCACCATCATGAAAGATTGAAAGGACAAAAGGTGATGAAGAAAGCAAAACAAACTGTTTTTAATATCTTATTTTTACTTAATTTTTTAATTTAGAATTTATTTTATTTGAAAATCTGCACTATTCATTCAATTACTGCCTAACTGTGTTTAGATTTTAATTATTTGACTAACCTGTGCTTCTTTGATGGAAAAAAATAAGCGTGACAAATATCTTTTTCTCTACATTTTTACTTGACTTTTGTTCACAAATTTAATTTATCAGAATTTTTTAAGATGTCTACGTTATTGTCTTAATTGTTTTTGTTCTATTCCTTTCATTAAGGTATTTTATGTTTTGGTTATTAATTTGGCTGTTTAAGTTTTAATATTCAAACTTTTTTTTCAAATTGGTCATAGTTTTAATCTTTTAATGATTAGCAAATTTTATTAACAAGTGTTATTATTTTTACTATGTTGGAAAAATAACTTCCTCTCAGAATAGAAAGTGTTACATATTCATATGTAATAATAGCTAGCAGCAGTGCTTTATTTTATCTGTAAACAGCTTCTTCAATTTATGTCATGCAACAATATCAATGTGATTTTATGCATGTTTATAAATATGCCACATTGCAGTACAATTGATGCACATATATATACTTAACAACATGATGTTAGAGAGAGAGTAGTAAAGCTGAAGTCAAGCTGGGTGAAGTAAGGCAAGAAGATATTGGATTTGAAGTCTGATAGTAAGCTGTGTTGTATGTCAGAGAATTGTGTTCTAAATCGTATATTCATTTAATAAGGTGTCCTATTATGAATATAGTATGTTTTATTCAGCAGAGTAGTGTCAACGAGAAACCTGTTATTAAGATGATTCCAGCACTAATCCAACCATTAAACCCATATCACATAATGCCAAGAATTCTTAACAGTGCATTGAAACAAAATCAGTAATTAATAATGAAAAAGAACTTTGCAGTGTTGGTAGCATAGAATGTTGAATTCGTAATGAACAGCAAACTTGGCAGTTAAGGCAGATTAAGTACTCATCGTTATTTCAATTTACATCTGCGGCCACAGTTTGTTGGCAATCTAATCAATCATGCCTGTTCAAGAACATTTATTTACATTTTTGATACTATTGCAGTAAGAAGAAAATCAGCACACCATTGTCTTAACAGGAAGAGGTTTAATAGGAAAGTGTGCAGTTATTCAACAAGAGAAGGTTTCAATTTAACCCTTTGTTGCATACAAATAATCTAGAAAAGTTAAACGAAAATGTTTGTATTTTTTCTACTTAAAATAACCTTAGTAATAATAAAAAAATTAATTTTATACAAATTTCGTTTTAAATAATTGCTAGTTTGTTCACTACAGTGGACAGCATGCATATATGTACATGCATACAAATCTCTTCCCAACAATTTACAGTCATTGCATTTGAAATCATTTCCTGCCTTGTTTGCAGTGATCATTACCATCTTCTAAATGGTAAATCTACAACTGACATGTACATATAGATCCTCCAAAATACCTTCATTTTGTCGATTGTGATTGAATTCATTTTGCTACGATTTTGTAACCTGTACTTATTGGATTCAAATGTCAAATGTTCTAGAAATTCCTTGCCAAACATAAACATTTGTAGTGGTGTTTTGGCTTGATAAGCAGTACATTTGGGTTTCAATTCACTCTTTTTGGTAGATCTTTATCTACCCACTCCACAATTTTCTCAAACTGGCATTTAAAATAAAATGTCTAAAATTACTAATTATGAATAAAAAATGGCAGTGTTATATAATGTTTACTATGAGAAATTGTACTAACTTGGAAACCAGGATTTGTATGGTCCTTCAGTCCTTAAAAGTCCTTAATTTTGGCCAAAATCAGCAGGAGGTCCTTAATTTTAATGATTTGAAATTTCTGTCTGTTTTTATGACTGCCATTTTGAGTGTGAATTAGCATTTTGGAGGAATATTTTTGGTGATTCACTGACACATATCTTTTGAATGGGTTATAATTTGTTTCTGTTTCTAATATAAATGATGGGATACTCGAGTTTCTAAGCAAGAAGTGAAACATAAGCATTTTGAAATTCACTTTTTCTAATAAAGAAATCTTAAACAACTTTCAGTGTGAATTCATTTATTAAACAGTTCTAAACTTGGCGACTTGTCAACATTTTGGCGATTTTAAGATCAGTTTCTATAGAAAATTTTTAAATTCCGAGATCTGAGAATTTTTAGACGTTTTTTTTAAAACATCACAACACTGATAATTTCATTAAAATAATGGTAATATATTGAAATTATATTTAAAAAATAACATTAAAATAAAACATCTCTATTTTTCGCTATCATATTATTTATTTATTATTAAGTTTCATTTTGGCAACTTATTATGCAATATTATGAATCTGAAAAATAAGGCATAATGCTATAAAGCATAATTTACGAAACAGCTCTTAACAAGAGCAAAATTAGCTATGTAATTAATTAAAAATGTCTTTTTTTAAAAAATTTTCCATAGTAAGCATTTCCCCTGTCTCAGAATATTCAAAATTCTCCAAATATGCATCAATTTTCTCTATAAAATTAATTTTATACTTTTTCCCTCCTTTTTTTTTTTTTTTTTTTTCCAAAATATTTCTGCCTTTTTGCTGTTACAGAATTGATAGGGATAATTGTTCTCTAGTATTTTAGACATTGCAGCTCTGAAAGTCTAGAAGGATTTGAAGGCATGATTTATAGACCCACGATTCTAGAAGATTCGAGAAATATGTGAGAAAATGAAAAATGTCTCCATGGTATCAACATGTAATGGATGTATTTTACAGAAAGTTTGCGATGAATTTCTCACCTTTTGGAGAACGTCTGGAAGAACAAGGAAAACATAATATTTGAATGTTTTACTTCCGATTGTAGAATCTTTTTCCTAACATGTTTATCTTCCCTTTTTCTCTACTTCTCACTAGACACAAGTATGGAAAATATCAAAACTGCTTCTAATCTTATCACTTAGCCAGACATTATAGAAAGGGATTTTTTTATTAATAAAGAAATTGAAAATTTACAATTTAAAAGATTCATCTAATATGTCTTAATGCATCAACACATAGCTGGCACCTGATGGCATTTCCCACCTGATGCAGTCTCTGTGGATCCTAAATTCTGCTTCCAGTGCCTGCTCTAAATTCTAAAAGTTTTGCTATTTCTAGATTTTGTTGTTCGGTGTGTCACTAAGTTCAAAAAATTCTGCCACATCAGCTTTGTAACCCGTCTTTACCATATATACTTCATATTTCTTCTGAATGTTCATATTACTAAATAAAATTAACTTCTTCTTCTATACGTTCTAAATGCATTTAGTGTTTTTTACAATAACAGAAATCCTTAGTTAGATTCAAAAATTCTAAAATGAAATGGAAACATGTTGAAGAAAGAAACTGAGTACATAAAGAAAATTACTCCTCAAAGATGTGTGCAGTTGTTATTATGTAATTTACCTGTTGTTTATGATTTCAGCCTTTCAGTTTATGATTCAGTCGAGGGTTTGGGACTATTTAACTTTTGCCAAACCCTCATAGGTACCTTGTGGAGAGGTTGACAAGTTTGAAGAAAAGCACGCAGAAACTAGCGAGAGCATTGGTTTGCATATTGAGACAAATCTCTAATTGTTAGGAAAGATGCTTAAAGAGAAGGAAATCAATATAAACTAGCCAAAATGTTTGGGAAGGCTTCAAATTAAAATGAAGGATAAATATTTTGTTGCGTGTTGTTGTTATAAAACTTAAATGTTTTGTAGCTTTTAATGTGCATCCTAATATCGTTTAAGAATCAATGTCATAAATTATATATATATTTTAAACTGTGAAAATTTATTATCTTTTGATTTTAATAGGCTTTCTTAACAAATATTGTTAAAAAATAAAATTTAATAGCGACCATTTAAATCCATAATGACTAAGGTTATCTAATTACCTAATTTAATCATTTATAATTAACTGCTTACCCTTAAAAATTATCTCTGCATATTAAAGAGAGCTATTGCCTTTCATTGATATTCACTGTGGTCACAAAATAAAACACAAAAATGTAAAAATTCAAGTAAAGCTTATGCTTTGCATATAATGAAACTTAAAAATAATACAAAAAAAAACTTATCATCTCTGGTACTTTAATCGCTTATTGGAACATTAAAGTATATTAACTGAGCTACAACCCCATGGAACTCTACACAAAGCTATGACACTAACTGCATCAAACGGAGCCTGACTAACTTTCAACACTTCCCATCTGTGTTTACATCAGGCCGTTCAGGTTTGTTCTAATGAGCAGGTCTCTCTCTAGACAAGCAACAGTGGTGACAACCTTCAGTCTTTTGTTATGAGTCATGCTGATTATGATCTTACTTCTCATTTTAACCTATGCCTTTTGACATAAAATCTACCTGCTATTTACTAAACCTTTAGACTGGCTAAGTATGTGACAAAATAAGACATTAAAAAAATGGACATAAAGCTAACTATTAGTAAAACATAAATGCCACTTATCTTCTTTCAAATATGTCCAACTATTATAATAGTTAAAAATTTAAAATAGTTATTTTTTATGTAACTAATTTAAAATAGTTAATGCTACTTGATAAATTTCATACAATTTATTTTATTCTCAAACTTATCAATAATTATGTTAATGAATTCACGTTTAGTAATAATGCATACTACTCAGGGATCTATTTTATTTTTAGAATGGTATTACAAAAGTGAAAATCAGGGATAGAATAATATTTTTAATTGAATTTATTCAATTCCCATTTGCTCATAGGTCCTTAATTTTTTCATTAATGGTCCTTAAAAGTACTTAATTTCCGTGTGCAGAAATGTGTATGAACCCTGGAAACAAAAGTAGCAGCCATTTTCCAAATAGCAATGCGTTATTTAACAGCCATCTATGATCGACAATTGAAAGTTCTAGGAATATAGAATGAATAAACACAGGAATGGAATCTGTTAAGGCATTAACAGAAGAATAAACAAATTTTAACTTTTGTCTACTAGAGTGGACATGGTGCAACAAAGGGTTAAGCTTTTTATTAAGGGAAAGTTTCAGTTCCCGAAATTTTAGTTCAAGTTCTGAATTAGCTATGTCATCAGTATTATGCAAATCATATAACATAGATTGATCCAGAATGATGCAGCACAGATAGAGAGGGGGAAGGGCCCAAATAAAAAGGAGGAATTAAGGGGCTATTGGTTAATTTAAAGTTTAATTCAGAGTTACATATTTTTTATCTTACATATTCCCTCCTTGAAGAAGAAAAAAAAGTGTTTTAGAAGAGAGTATTGAAACATTAGCAAAACAAAAGAAATACACTTTAAAAAAAATTCATAAAAATTTTGTCTAAATAATTTTTTTAATTAATAGAATCTTGTAGATATCATTTTTAACAATAAATACAAATTGAAAATTCTGTTGAAATTCTGAAAGTCTGCTGCAAGTTCATTTTTCTGTGAAAATACTGTAAAGAGTATCCTAATTTTTTCATGAAATAACTAAAAAAATCGCAATTTTGGAAAATCTTTTTTTGAAATCATAATCGTAATCATAATATTTTACAGGCTTTATCTTGAAAGTCTTGCAAAATCTTGAAAGTGGAGTCGGTAGGGAAAATGACCAACTCCAACTCCTAGAATTTTAAAGACTCCATTTCGACTCCCTCATATACACATGGGTTACAGCTTTTTTTTTTTTTTTTTTTAATATAAAAGAAGTAATAGATGTTACAGAAAAAAATATTGATGCCATAGCAAATTACTTATATTAATTAGCATTTATTATGAAAGGGAAAAACTGGTATTAGTTATTTCTAATAAACAGTATAGCTTCGGCAAGATCTTTTTTGTTGGAGGGCCATAGATCCTATTTGATTAACTTGAGAGCTGAGAAGAGTCTTTGCACACTAACTTAAGTAGGAGGAAGAGCTCTTACTGTTAGGGCTACTTCTTTTAACTTTTCAGGATAGATTTTTATAAGTTCTAAAAGAGGTGTCTTGCAAGCGCAATCATATTTCTCTATTTCTTCAAAGCTATGTAGAAATCTTGTTTGTATTTTTTCATTTTTGTATCTAAAGGCTCTTGGTTCTTTATTTTCATTCCTTAGCCTTTTCAATATTATCCAAAAATATTTCTCAAAATCTAATTTGTCACTGAAAGAGGATAATAGAGACTCAATTGCAGTGTCTGCAGTTTCACTGTCCTGATTCGAATTCTCCAATTGTTCTGAGAATAATTTCCTTCTTATGAAAGTTCATAGATGGCTTTCTTTGCCTTTTTAATTTGTTTGTCATCCAAGAAAATTCGGTGTTTCGGATCTACATAAATTGAACCCAGCAAGATCTCATTGTCTAGCAAACTAGTTTCTCTTTTCTTTATTGAAGAAATGATTCCTTCTGCAATTAACCCTCCATTTCAGAAAGAAGAAACATCCCATTCTTCAGATTGCAGCTTTTTTGTGGCTATATATGGTGTAGAAAGAAGAGTTTTCAATTCTGCAAGATTATTCCACAGTCTTTTTGTTAGTGAAGCATTAGGGTAATCTACATATTTTTAAAAAGTTCTTAATTCTAAAAAACCTCTTTATCATCAAATATGTACTTCCTTATCGCTTTGCTTGATCAATAATTGCTACTTTTCCTGCTCGCTTCCTAAGAATGTCAGCAATTTTGGGTGTTTTGCTGCTATTGCTGCTTACCTAAATTTGCCAGTGAGATTTGTAACTAAATGAATCAGTTTAATCACTAATGGCAAATATCACATCTATCCTCCTTCCTTATATTTATTTATTAATATTTCAATAAAATAGAAAATAACTATTTATTATTTATATAGTTCATAAATAAAAACAGTAACTTAGTTTGTCATTAATTTTCAATTCATTTTGATTTCATTTCAAATTCAAACTGTCCAACAAAAGCCGGAGTCGAAGTTGACGTGTTTTTATAGCGACTCTAGCTCAGACTCTTTCTACCCAAAAATCTGCCTGACTCCGACTCCACAGCACTGTTATTCTGTACAAAGACCTCACAGCTTTCCCTTAGTACAAACATTTCATCTGTTAGGTGAATCCTCATTAATGAATTTGGTGTATACTTAACATTGTCTAACAGATGCTCAGGCAGTTACTATAAAAGGCCTCCGTTCCTTGTTTAAATGCAGCTGTCCTTTTTGAACTGTGCTATAACATTCCACAAAAGAAAAAGTAACCACACTCCATTATATTAAAAACATTAATAATAATTATATATAAAAAAATTAATAAGTGGAGCCAAGAAAGTTCTTAAGATTCAAATTTTTTAACCTTTTGCGGTCCAGTGTGGACATACCTAAAAATTTCCTTCTGTACGCACAGAAAAATTGAATGAAAAAGGATTTATAGGTTGCTCTGAACCTTCTTTATTTATAGTAGATGACAGCTCAACACAAACCAGTCCATATATTTTAGTCATGTTTAGTTTTTTAAGCCCCTCATTTGTCAAAGAAATCTTCCTTTTTTTTAGGGTATAAAAGGAATTGTTTTAAAAGAAATGCCTGTGTTATTTTTTTTTGGATTTATGCTAATCTCCTTATTCTATATTAGTTTTAAATTTTTACCTTGAAATCTTGCCTAAAATCAAACGGCGTACCCTAGGTGTGCCCAGACCGGGCTCTCCAATAATCTAGGACAACTGAGATTCTGTATTCTTTGTTTCTCCACATCTCATCGGTCAGTTCATTGATAACAATGCTCCTTTCAGCACTTTCTTTGAAGCTCTATTCAATCAGTGTGCCACTTTGGGCGCACCCACATAATTAAAACGATAATTGCTATCTTTACAAAATTTTACTTGTGTACTCCTCTAAGCCTAATTAGACTGCCTACCTTTTTTTTTAATCAAAACTCCGACTTTAAAATGTAGCGTGCCGGAAAGGGTTAAACAATACAAAAATAGATCAATCAAGTTTATAACCTTCAACAAGTAATTCTTTAATTTGTTTAATAAACATTAAAATTCTTTAGTTTGTTAAAAACCAAATTTGCTAAATTCGAATTTCTGATACCACATAATTTTTAATCTTTCAATAATGCTGTACAGTTAATCCAATTAAAAAAAAATAATAATTATCAATAGTTTACTTTTTCATAAAACATTTTTAATTATATTAATAGATGACCAAATTATCTATTTCATGACCAAGAAAAATATTTAGTGTAAACTATGGTAACAATATTAAAAAGTATTAAAAATGCATTACAAAATAATATTAAAAGTACTCACAAATTTCTTGCATTTAAAGATATTGAATTGTCATCCTTTCATTCCATTTTATGTTTTTTCAAAACAGCGTAATGAAATTGCAGAAATTTTAAGCAAAATTTAGATATAAAAATAGAATCTGCGGCGTATATAATAATTTTGTTTCTTTGCAAAATTATGAATAAGTTCACATGAAGATGATAATTGGATTTTCGACTGATGAAATCCTATTAAGTAAAGTGGAACTGCAAATGGTAATTTTCTATCGCACATACTTGAAGCACATTCTATAAATAGAGATAAATTTCCTTCAAAAACCACACTGTTGTGCTGCTTTTCTTCCTATCGCAGTAGTGTCAAAAATTTAAATAAATGTTCTTGAATAGTCATGGTTACAGTGTCAAGTGCATTTTAGATGCAAATGTCAATTGAAATATAGATGAGTATTTAATCTGCCTAGTAATATAGATGAGTATTTAATCTGCCTAGATGAGTATTTAATCTGCAAGTTTGCTGTTCATTATGGATTCACCAACGTAAATCAAATATTGTTACTGCTGTTAGCTGAGATTGCATACCAGTATATTAGTGATTATCAATATAGGGTGTAAGCTTAGAATTTGAAGGGTTTCCTATAATCTGAACATACTCATAAGCATCTGCATATAGCTAAACACGCAAAAGATATTTGCCTAAAAAGAGGGATGCATTTGTGGAGGGCCTTCCAAGGGAAACTGACTCATATTCATGTTACACATGAGAAAACCACTAAAATTAACCTGCCAGCCACCCCATTTGCCTGGGACTGAACCTAGTTGAACTCCCATGACCACCAGTGGGATTAAGAAGTGAATGTTTAATGTTATTAAAAAGTGATTTAATTATTTTATTTCGATTAACCTAAAAATAAGTAGTTGTTCAGGGGAATAAAAAATAATTCTGTAGTTTAATTTTGCTAAGGAAAAGTTTTGTATTTAATTTTATAAAAATATTTTTGAATGGTCTAATCTTTTTATTAAATAAAATTAATTTGAAAGAAAATTCAATGATATTCAAAAAATCAAAATGGAAAGTTACCTTTTGTTTTGGCTGACAGATTACAGAGGTTCCAACTTTTGCCGCCAACTTTTGAAATCTACCAATAAGATTGTCCATTTCATCATCATCATTTCCTGATGAATTCTCATCTAAGGTACTACAAAATGAAAGCACTAGTCATTCTAGTCACTATGCGATCGACATTGCAAAATTCTTTTTCATTACATATATATGTGTTTATAGGAGGTAATGAATAAGGGGAAACTTAGGCAGACAGAGCTGCATAAGCGAAACATTTTCATTTGAATCACAAAATGATCCCTCTACATAACCAGGACATTGGTTCTAGTGAGACTGTTTGGGCTAGGAATTCTCTCATTGAAATCAGCGGTAGGAGAATGACAAGTTTCTATCTCAGAAAAGGTTCTCTTCTAGCACTGTGAGATATAACTTCGTTACACAAACTTCAGTTCTAAACTAGGAAGTTACAGTTGCCAATATGCATGCCATAAATATTAATTTTCTTTTTAAAGTTTTGTAAATTTGCATGAGTAAATATGTCTTTAAAAATTCACTTTAACAACTGTTGGGGATATTTTTCACATTTTAAAATTTGTATCAGTTTTTAAATGTTAAGCTGGAATTTTGTATTTTTTCAGTTTAATTTTTTTTAATTAAGGAATTTTTTTTATTTCATTGAATTGTACACACAAATAAAGTGTTTCAGTTCTTGTATCACTTTTGCTTAGTATTTTTGTTTCAAAATCACTTTTTGATTATCTTAACTTACCCAAGACTAAAGTTTTGTACCCCTTTTTTAAATGGAGTTTTTTTTTTTTTTTAACTACAAATATTCTTTGTTGTCTAATGCTATTAAAAATTGTTCATGTTTTATAATTTGTTAGAGCAGAGTTCGTACGGTCCTTAAGAGTCCTTAGATTTTTTGGAATTGATTTCTGGTCCCTAAAAGTTTTTAATTTTGGCCAAAATCAGCAGAAGGTCCTTAATTTTAATCATCTGAAATTTCTGTCTGTTTTTACGACTGCCGTTTTGAGTGTGAATTAGCATTTTGGAGAAATATTTTTGATGATTCACTGACATATATGGTTATCTTTGGAATGGGTTCATGGGTTATAATTTGTTTCTATTTCTAATATAAATGATGGGGATGCTCGAGTTTCTAATAAAGAAGTGAAACATAAGGATTTCGAAATTCACTTTTTCTAATAAAGAAATCTTAAACAACTTTCAATGTGAATTCTTTTATTAAACGGTTCTAAATTTGGCGACTTGTCAACATTTTGGCGATTTTAAGATCAGTTTCTATAGAAAGTTTTTAAATTCCAAGATCTGAGAATTTTTTAGAACATTGTAACATTGATAAATTTCGTTAAAATAATGGTAATATATTAAAATTATATTTAAAAAATAACATTAAAATAAAACATTTTTATTTTTCGCTGTCATATTATAAAGTTTCATTTTGGCAACTTATTAAACAATATTTTGAATCTGAAAAATAAACGAAGTATGATGCTATAAGGCACAATTTATGAAACAGCTCTTGGCAAAAGCAAAATTAGCTATGTAATTAACTAAAAAGTCTTCTTTTTAATTTTTTCATAGTAAGAGTTTTCCCATGTAATTGTCTCAGAATAGGCATCAGTTTTCTCTATAAAATTAATTTTACACTTTTTCCTTTCTCTCTCTCTCTCTCTCTCTCTTTCTTTCTTTCTTTTTTTTTTTCCCTCAAAATAGTTCTGGCTTTTTTGATGTTACAGAATTGGTAGAGATAATTTTTCTTTAGGATTTTAGACATTTCAGCTTGAAAAGTTTAGTAGGATTTGAAGGCACGATTGTTAGATACACGATTCTAAATGATTCAAGAAATATGTGACAAAATGAAAAATGTCTCCATGATATCAACACATAATGGATGTATTTAACAGAAAGTTTGCGATGAATTTCTTACTTTTTGGAGAATGTCTGGAAGAACAATGAAAGCATAATATTTGAATGTTTTACTTCTGATACTAGAATCTTTTTCTTATCATTTTTATCCACCCTTTGTTCCTTATGTTCTAAGTTTATTTTAAATAAGGTGCTTATTTAAACCTTTGTCTGATATTGTCGTTACTTTCAGCCATAGCGATAATTTGCTTCACGTCTGTCAGGGGGTTTGGACTATTTAACTTTTACCAGATCAAATAAATCCTGATAGGTGCATTGTAGAGAGGTTGACAAGTTAGGAGATAAAGCACGCAAAAACTAGCGAGAGTGTTGTTTGCATAATGAGACAAATCTCTAATTGTTAGGAAAGAAGCTTAAAAAGAGAAGGAAATCGATATAAAGCAGCCAAAATGTTTGGGAAGGCTTCAAATTAAAAAGGCGTATAAATGTTTTGTTGAGTATTCTTGTTACAAAATATAGCATTTGTAGCATTTAATGTGTAAGTATCCTAATATCGTTTAAGAATCAATGTCATAAATTACATGCATTTTAAACTGTGAAATTTTATTAGTTTTTGATTTTAATAGGGCTTTTTTAACAAATATTGTTAAAAAATAAAAATAGTGGTCATGTAAATCCTAAGGTTATCTATCTACCTAATTTAATTATTTATAACTAACTGCCTACCCTTAAAAATTATCTTTACATATTAAAGCGAGTTATTGCATTTCATTAATATTGACTGTGGTCACCAGATGAAACACAAAAATGTAAAAATTCAAATAAAACATATTCTTTGCATCTAGTGAGACTTAAAATAATACAAAACAACTTATCACCTCTGGTGCTTTAATGGCTAATTGGAACCGTAAAGCATATTAACTGGGTTACAAGCCCTGGAACTCTACACGAAGCTACGACACTAACTGCATCAAACAGAGCCTGACTAACTTTCAACACTTGCCCAACCGTGCCTACATCAGGCCTTTCAGGTTTGTTCTAATCAGCAGGTCTCTCTAGACAAGCAGGAGCATTGACAACATTCAGTCTTTTGTTATGAATCATGCTGATTATGATCTTACTTCTCATTTTAGCCTATGCTGTTTGACATAAAATCTACCTGCTATTTACTAAACCTTTAGACTGACCAAGTATGTGACAAAATGAGACAAAAATAAATAAATAAATAAATAAAATAAAATAAAGCTAACTGTTAGTAAAACGCAAGTGTTGCTTATCTTCTTTCAAATATGTCCAAGTATTATAAGTGTAAAATATTTAATGCTACTTGATAAATTGCATAAAGTTGATTTTATTCTCAAACTTATTAATAATTATTTTAATTAATGTTTAGCAATAATGCATATTACTTAGGGATCTATTTTATTTTTAGGATGGTATTACAAATGTTAAATTCAGACATAGATAATATTTTTAATTGAATTTATTGAGTTCGCATTTGCCTATAGGTCCTTAATTTTTTTCATTAATGCTCCTTAAAAGTACTTAATTTCTGTGTGCAGAAATGTGTACGAACACTGTAGAGTAAAGTAGAAATTTTTAATTTTAGCATGCTGGTAAATATTCTCATGTGATACAGATGAATAATACATCTCTTTACATGATTGTGTGGTTTTAAATTTCAACTATGTTCTTTTACTTGGCGTTAAGTAGTTTTTTGTTGTCTTACTAATTTAAATATTTTTTTATTGTATTTGTAAAATAAAATTTTGCAGGGAACACCTGAATGGAAAAATCAAATTGCCCAGCCTTCAGAAATTAGTCATTCTACTGTGAGACTAGGAATGCCTCTTCCTCCTCCTTTACAAACAGATAGGCTCTCAGATGTCATAAAAGAACCTTCAAGACAACTTGAGTATGGTTTTTTTTTTTTTTTTTTTTTTTTTTTTAAAGAATAAGTTTTTTTTTTTAGTCCAAAGGAGCTTTGTTCCTGAAGGACTATTGTTTTCGTTTTGCGTTGAATAACTTTAAACGGCGTATCACTTTTCAAATTGTTGCCACCAAATGTTAGAGTCCTGCATTATATTTGGAGAAATTAAATAATGAAGAATCTGCATAAATGATTGTCTATTTCTCACGTTGTGATAAAACAATGGTACATAGAGCCATCCAATTTTGAATAAAGTAATCCTACTGCGAATATGGGCATCTTACAGCCCAAATTTGAAATTTGGAATTTGTTTTATTATCAATTTCATATTTTGTAAAACTTTAACACAAATTTTTGAATAACAAACTTAGTGATTTAAAAGCGAGGAATGGCAACACTCTACAGTGGGAGGAATTTTTTATCTCCAGCGCGCAGAATTGTGTATCAGAAATTCTAAAGATATGCTCATTTTAAAATTATTTTGCAGCATTGCAGTTGAACTAAATTTTATGGTTTAAGTGCAAGGAATTTGATGTTTAATAAATAAAGGTAATGCACAAAACGTTAAAAAAAAAAGGCCCCCTTGGACATAATTTGAAATCTGAAAGCTTTTATTTTTATATTTTTTTTTTTTATTTTAAAGATGTTTCACTTGCTTAAAACAAATGAGTGCCACTTTCTTTTGAAGCTGTCTCTTGTTGCTGAGAAAATTATTCAAGGAGAGGAATGCATCTCTTGTTCATGTGACATCAGGGAGCTGTTGCAACCAGTACAGTCATTAAGAATTTAACCTTTTGATATTCATTGAGGTCTGGAATGCATCATTCAGTATTAATGTCAGAACAGATTTCAGGGCATCCTCTGTCATGAAATTGCTAGCATTTAAAATTGAGTTTAGTCTATAAATTTCCCATTTATATACTTTATTATATATACGTAGATTATATGTGTTAAGAGCAACAGAAATTGCACCAGGTGGGCAAAGGCATACTAATATTCAGATACTGCAAACAAAATTCTTTTGTATATGAATGATGAATGAAATATTGCCTTACCATGTACATGTGCTAGCTTTTGGATTGTTGTGTAGTATGACTGCAAGAACAAAACAATTTTAGCATTGGTTGGGAAATTGAATGCTTTCAGAAATGTCGTAACATGTTTTTGCAATTCAGTGCTATAACTACTGTTTAACATTAAAATAATTAATAGTTTTTTTTTTTTTTTTTTTTTTTAGTTTCTTAAACTGTAAGGGTCGTGACTTTTCAGTCACCATATATTAATTTTGACCGTCTATCACAAACAGCAGGAAACTGACTCCACAAAAATCTATCACATTCGGCAGGAAACTGACTTCAGCCATGCCCTGGATGAGCTGGATACAGTTCCATTTCTCTGGTTTAGTTAAAGAAACAATGAAATGTGTTAAATTCCATATTAATATTTTGTGATCATGGGATCTTTTGTCTTAGTTTTCTGTAATTCTGAAAATATTCTGCTTATATGATACAAAATGTGCTTGTTAGATTATAGTATTTTTGTAGATTTTGCAGGAAATCTGAAAATAAAATTATAATATATCAAAAAATAATTAAAATATTCAATAATCTTTATTCAGACTGTCTTAAGATTTATTGTACTATTCGTACAATGTGATTCTAGATATAGTTTTGAACTGTGATTCTAGATGTGATGAGAAGAAATTAAATAACTCTTTAAAGTTATATAATTAAATATTTATCAAGCTTTTATAACTAGATTGTTCTGTGTATGTAGTTATGATTTGCTATACCTCTAATCTTATTTTTAGTGATAGTAATCTGATTCAAAAGAATACTGAACCTCCTTGGAAGCAGCCTGATTTTCATGGGACTGAATCATCATCTGTGGCATCTAGTTTTAACACAGGTCCTCAAGTTACTACAGCAGCAAAACCATGGCAACCTCTGCCTCCACCACCTATGTTTCCAGGACCTTTACCAAGGCCTCAACTGAGGCCACCACCACTGCCGCCACATTCTGAGTTGCTAAAACCATCTGTGCCACCACATTCTGAATTGCTAAAACCACCTATGCCACCACATTCTGAATTGCTAAAACCACCTGTGCCACCACATTCTGAGTTGTTAAAACCATCAGTGCCATCATATACTGAATTGTTACAGCCACCACCACTACCACATCCTGAACTGTTAAAACCTCCTGCACTTACTACGGAATTATTACAACCACCACCTCTCCCTCCCATTCTATCTGTACCAATGACATTAGCTGGTGCTAGTGTTGCAGCTTCTACTACTGCTACAAGTGAGTAATTGAATGATAGAAATATTGTAATGGAAATATACTCTTATATTTTTTTTGCAATAAATTAAACTGTAGTATTTTTTAATCTGTATAAATATGATGCTTGCAGAAGAGTGTGATATGTAATCAGATCTTCTTACTGAATCGAGTGTTCATTTGTTTGCATTTTTATCTCAATATTTTCATGAAAAAAAATGATTTTATGGAGCAGGCAATATATGAATTTAATATGACTAACAGCATTCATAATATATTCCTTGTGACCTGTAAAAAATTTAAAGATTATCTGAAAAAATTGTGCTCATTGATTAAAGCATTCAACCAGTGTCCAGTGATATGATTATTTATGTTAATTTACTTACAACTGAACTAGAAATTGGGCTTCTGTGCATAGGTTAATTCACAAATTATGTAAATTAGGCAACTGACAATATGTTGGGTAATAGCTGCATGTTGAAAATCAGAGGCGTAGTATTGTTAATGTGTTTTCTGAGAGTGAGCAGTATTTATTAATTGTAACTTAAAGACATCATGCATGAGAAATGCAAAAAGGGCAGTTAATTAATAGACTCAAGTGGGAACACAAATAGTGGTCACCCAAGATCTTGGAATCATTTTTAAAGCAGTGAATTTGATAGACAGCCGTGTTAAGGGAAAACACAGGACTGAAGACTGTTGTTCTCTCATTGCTGATTAATGGAAACAATTAGAGATATACAGTGTCTTTGCTTCACTTGTTTGCTTTATTGCAGGGCAATCTTCCATTCGATAGTAGCAGATGTGCAGTGAAATTGACTAACTTATGGTAAATAGCAGCCTCCCAATCTTTTGCCAACAGTCTCATTGTTGGCTGAGAAAAACATAAAGCAGTTGTAACAGAGCTGGTTTCAGACCTTCAAGCAGACACAGAAATCAAATCAGCCATTCTTTTAGTGTACAAAGACTTCAAAGTTTGGATTTTATGTGAGAAAACCAGTGGTTTGTGTCCTACGTTCTTCTTCTTCCAATAGGGCCCATATAAAGGGGTGTCATCATTGAATCATTGCAGTCGAGATGAGTGGGATTGTGTACCGTGTATTGAAATGGTCCAGATATAGTTTTGAACTGTGATTCTAGATGTGTTTTGATCTGGGGTAAGCTAGGAACATGGAACTTACCTTCTTTTTATAAAAGATTCTGTTTCAATAAAAATGTTTCATGGCTTGGAAGGGGAGATCATCAAAAATAGTAGCACCAAGCTCCAGATCTTTCATGAAAGTTCTATAACAAGTCACAGATATGTGGATGAGGTCTTAGAACCCCATGAAAGGCTGTTTAAAGTAGCTGTTAGCCTATTTATTTTGTTAATGGATATCAATACTTCACTGCATCAGACATCTCTGGTGTCAGAATATTGGAAATAGAAGATATCTCTTGATGAATTGGCCAGCTTACTCGCTTGATTCGGACCAGGTTGAGTATGTGGTAGTGTACTTTAATTTGCTGGATAGCAACGAGCACCCCAAATGGTTTAGGGCTCCCTCTAGGATCTGAAAAATCTGCTTTCAGAAGAATGGTGTGCAATTCTGCAAAATTCAGTCAACATTTTGGTAATTTTTTTTAATTAAGATGTGAGTTTTTTGTCTGTCGGAGATGACCACGCACTTCATTAAAGAAAAACTTGTTGCAAAATATAGGAGGTCAATTTCCATTATTTTTAATTTCCTTAAATTTGAATTTAAATGAGACTGAGCATTTGGCAAGCATTGTAATTTATATTAAATAATACTTTTGTACATATTGTTTTTAATTTTTTTGTTTTTTTGTTTGTAAATGACAGTTTAGTTAAATGTCTGTCAATACCATTTAATTTTTATGAACTGTGTATATATCTAGTGATGTACATCTTTTGTTTTTGTTTTTTAATGTTTTATTTAAGATTTTCTGCTTTTTCTTTTTCTTATTTTAGAAGAATTTTTTTAATTAAATATAATGAACATATTTATTTATTATATTTAATATAATAACAAGGTTGCCACACTACCTGAAAAACTGGGAAAAGTTGGAGAATTCGAAAATTGTCTTTCAAAAAGTTACTTTTTTAAGTAACGGAATTTAAATATTTTAGTCAAAATCTGTAAAAGTCAGGGAGTTTCGTGCAGCGATCCTCAAATGTTTTTCATGCCAACATTTTAAGCAAGCACTTTCTTGGCAAATTATGTGTAACATGAACATCATTCAGGCAGCTGATATAGAGCCAGTTTTAGGAGCTCCAATCAGATTGTCTTTTAGAAAGGCAAAGCAAGTTTCCAGCAGCTTTGGTTTCCAGTAACATCAAGATTTGCATGGGCAGTGCATGTTGAACGAAGAAAATATCTTCCCATTCTCGTATAAAACAAAATCGGTTTAATCCTAGTATATGGTATTTGACGACATAATGATGAGTAGTAAACAAGTCATTTTGGTGTTAGCCACAATTTTCAAAGTTATGCTAAGACTGTACCGTATACTAGGATTTTGCCACAAAATCTTTTCCTTTTTTTATCCTTTTTAATAAATGCTTTATTTGTCATTTTGCAGTAAAAAATAGTAATCAGTCATCTAGGCTAACCATTTAATATAATTATATTTGCCAAAATATCATTGATTATTGTAATTCAGTTTTTAATCTTTAAGTAATCAACTTTATTTAAATGTTATTCGTACCATTTAATGTGGTTTCTTCCTTCTAAATTTGTTTATTATTAGTTAATAAATACTTTCAAATTTCAGACAATTTTCTCTGGCATACTCCTGAAACTAATTCTAGCAGTACGGTGACATACAATCATGAAATTTAATGCACATATTTTTTGCTTATGTATGCTGCTAAATGAAAATAAAATATCTGAATTTATTTTTAAATATCATTAAATAGATTTCTGTCTTTGATTTAGCTGAAAAATGTGTGCAAGAAAGACATTTTTTAATCCAGATTGGGCAGATTCTAATCTCAATCTTCAGTAGAGAAAACAAATATTTTAGTTGTAATAGGTTGTTGCTTTTGGTATAAGTCATAACCAGTTGGCAAATTTTTGTGTTTTCAAGAGGTACCGTAATTAATTTACCTCTCAGCACATCCAACGCGGAAAGACTGGAATTTTCTTTAAACACACCTGGAAAAGTCAGGGATTCCATTCTCCTGTTTGAGTGGCAACCCTGTAATAATATAATATATATAAATATAAAGAACAGATTTATTTAAGTCAATTTTTTTTCTGATGTTTTTTCAGGTTTACCTGTTCCTCAGAATAATTTAAATGTCCCATCAAAACCTCAGTTTTCTAACACATTTGGATCAGTGAATGTTGAATCATTCTTACAAAAGTTAGTTGCTGCTGGTATAATTGGTAACAAATCTAAGGAAACATCAACTCCCATTGCATGTGAAAATCCAAAGGATTCTGAAAAACAGAGTGAAGATAAAAATGATGCTTCACTTGAGACTGAACCTATTCCTGAAATTGAATTTACAACTAAAAGTCTTAGGCAGTAAGTATTTTATTACATAATTTTCGTGTAAAATTTTTAATTTTGGTGTTATTATACTATCTTGATGTATTATTTCTCTCAGTTTTTAATTAGCATTTATATAGTGAAAAATCTCTTAATATAAGAGAAATTTTTGTTGTCCCTTATAAATGAGTTTAAGAAAATTAACATAAATAAGAAAATTTATTATCAAATTTCATTTTAATTGTTTGAAATAATTGTGAAATCAAAACCTTTTGTGCAGTTTTTTGTTTTTAAATAGAAGTAATCATAACTCAGGCTTGATTTTTCTTATTGCATACTATTGTGTGTGTACATGTTCATAATAGATTGAATGCACACAGAATGATGATGGCTTAGTCAAATTTATTTTTACCAAAAGAAACACTTTAGTTATGGAACTTTCCACAAATATACTCGTACAATACTCTTGTCAATATCACAGAGTAAAATCAGTAGTTGCACTCCAAACTACTGATAATATTAAACACAGCACAATGCAAAGAACATCTAAAAAGGCAAATTTTGTATAGAGATCTCTCAATACTCTGAACTCACAGTGAGCTAAACAATTGTGAACTAAGGCTCCATTCAGACGATAGTAAAAATGTCATCATTGGTCTAAGCTGAGCTTCATTGCTAGGTAACCAAACATTGCTATGTCACAAAAGCTTGTTTAGGGGGTTTTGGCATAAAGTTCAAGGTTTGCAACTCTATGCCGATGTGGTATAAGAGTCGATCAATTAGAGTGAACATGCAAAATCTACTGAGCAGAAAAGCTGTAGACACATCCATGCTTGTGCAAATTTAGCTTCTCTAATAGGCTGTAGCTGAGACCCCTGTCTCGAGGTGTGAATGGAATTTCTGCATTTTATGCCTTATGACTATGCCTCTATGACATTTATACCAACATCTGAATTGAGCCTGCTGCTCTCTCCGATCTCATATAGTTCCCTCACCCCCGTCCAATTGATATTGGTATTCAACCTCAATACCAATTAGTTGTACAAGGACTGGACCAAAATGTCACCAAGTTTGGTGACAAAAATTACTTTCCAAAACCTGAAACATCTGAATGGAGCCTGATGCTCTCTCCGGTCTCATATAGTTTCCCCCTAGCCATTGAAAAATCTCTAGTAGCTTCCATTTTTTGAAATTACTAAAAGGTATATGAGAGCTGGACACAGAGTTACATATAGGAAACAATTGCATTTATTCAACTTCAATACCAATTACAGTTGTACAGGGACTGGACCAAAATGTTGGCAAGTTTGGTGAAAAAATTTACACTCTAAAACCATCGTTAGCTTGGTGATGTCTCACCAAATTACCTCAATATTAAATAGACCTGTCTCTGTAATATTTTCTTTTGAGCAGAGCATCATCTCTTTCAAGTATTTGAAGTCACATTATACAAAAAATACTGCTCTTTCACATATAAGTTCACTAAAATTATATACATAAATACAGAATTTGTAACAATGTTTTTATGTCGTGTGACACTGATATCTGACATTAGAGTTGGAGCTTTTCACTGTCTGTTTTCTCTCTGTGACCGTTCACATTCTTGCAAAACTTTAGTTTGCAAAACTTTAGTTCTATTTGTTCTACACTAAATTTTGACTCATTCACTTTGTGTTTGCTCGCTCCCACACTGCATAAAGGGGCTAAGAAGATGAATAGCTTTTTTTATCTATAATTTACAGGCTGGTTCTGCAACTGATTTGTAAAAGAAACCCAACTTGACGTAGTTTGAAAAGTTTACTGACCAATTCTCCATTGCTAAGTGTAAGAATATGCTTGAAATTTACTATTTCTGTTATCTGGGAAATGGATGAAATGCAAACTCTTTAAGATGTACAAGCTTCGCAAAGGAAATTCATGCTTAGAAAAGTCAGGCTTAAGATGAGCCAACAAACTTGCTGCATGCTTTCAGAGTTGAATGTACCTAAACTGTAATCATGGAACATGTATTGTACTGAATCTATGAAAGTATCACTGAAGCATATAGTAGGCTAAATAATTTTGTTCCGACCTTAAACAGAGGTACCAACTCTCCCGATTTCCGATCATACTCCCGCCAACCCAATTTTTAACATATTTCTCCGGACTTTATCTTATTCTTAAAACTTCTCACAATTTTTATATTGCTTAGTTTAATATTTTGTTATTTATTCCCCCCCCCCAGTAAAGTGATTTGGGGCATCTGAAAGTGCTTTTTTTTCTCTAGACGTATGTAAAAAAAACTGAAGTCTTTTCAACACTGAAATATGCAGCGTTTCTGCTTTGTGTATGAGAGTACAGAATGTGTGTTCGAAAATGTCATTTTCCTGTTTTTTAATGAGAATCAAGCGCCGCTTCAGGTCATTTGGTATACATTAGCCAATGAGCACAAAGGAAGATCAAGGTTGTTTATTTTGTTCATTTCGTGAGTGGGCAGTGTAAGTTTCACATGGTTCCCAGAAACAGTTTTAATAAACTGCGATCTTTTGTCTTAGTTATGTCTGCAAAAAATTTAAAATACTCATTCAAAGAAATGTAATATTGCAATGTGTATTGTTTATCATTGCGATTTTTCGATTTTGCATGGTGGAAGAACTATTATGAGCTGTGCTGGAGAAAAAAAAATAAATATTTTTGTGGAAACATAGGAGCAAAAAGTTCTTAATGCAGAATGCCTCTTCCCTGCCTTCCCAGCACAACCTGCCACTGAATGCATCGGATCATGCTGCAGCTTTTTTATAAAATTGTTTCCTGGCAGTAAAATCGTTTTGAAATGCTTAAGTGCAAGGACAAAAACAGCTGCAGTTTTAGAAGAAATGGTTTCAAGAATTCGGTAGGAAAAATAAATCTTCAGTTATTGATTGCATTAAAACAGTCCTATTCTGCCCCTCTGCGGATGGAAGCAGAAATACCAATGCAAAACTGTATCGACTTTTTTTTTTTTTTTTTTTTAATTCCAGTCTTCAGAAATTGAGTGTAGTTTACTTTCTCTCCCCACTTAAAAGAGATTCGATAGGCTTTAATATATAGCACAGCTAATTATCAAAACCTTAAAAGAAAGTGCAGTTCTTCAGGATAATTGCTTAGGGCTGTACCAGCAGTGCACCAGGAATTGTAGGCTGTAAGACAAAAAGATTGTTTCCAAAGATAAATTGTTTTGATTAATAACTGTAATATCCATTATTTTTAACTGATATTCAGTATTCACTTATTATTCAATGACAAAATAACTTGTATTGTTTTTATGAAGGTTCTATCCAGGTGTCATAAGTGCTCTGTATAAAGGTTCTCAGTGTGCTACTTGTGGGATGAGGTTTAAAGAAATACAGAGTGAACAATATAGCCGTCATCTAGATTGGCATTTTAGAATGAATAGAAGGGAAAAAGATGGTGCTAAAAAGCCATTTTCTAGGAGATTGTTTTATGAAATAAAGGTAGGTGGTTTTTTTTTTTTTTTTTTTTTTTTTTTTCCCCATTGGAACTTTAAAGAAGTTTTCTTAATATCATCAGTAATATGAAAGCTGTAGACTGGATCAGCTTTGCTAAAAATTTTAGGATTAGACATCAGAAATTTTTTTTAGTGTTTACAAATGAAATGACAAGTATATATATATATATATGCATGTATTTATTATAGATAATACTATCAGCTTTTTTTTTGTTTTTTTGTTTGTATGTTTTATTTATTTATTTATTTATTTTTTATTTATTTTTATTATTATTTTTTTAATGTTGTAGGACTGGATCCAGTTTAAAGAATTTGAAGACCTGGAAGAAAGAGGTATGTTTTTATATTCATTTTCACAATCAGTGATTATACGAAATTGAAAATTCTTAGATAGTTAAATAAACTATGGCAAAAGATTTCCAACTGTAAATTCTTTTCAAGTGTGTACTAAAACTATTAAATTCCTTGTGAAAACAAGTCAACAAATAAAATATGTTATCTCATTCAAATATATCTAATTAAAATTGCCCAGTTTTATCACTGAGTTTTGTATGATGGTATTTGATATGGAGTAAAAAAAAAAAAAAAAAAATTTTTTTTCCCCCCCTTCCCAGCTCCGAGTTATTTTGAGCTTCAGGCTGGTGGTGGACAATCAAAGGCAGAAGAACATGAGCCAATTTACAGTGTCCGAGCTGGTGAATGTGAAACAGAGGTTTGTGTGCAATAACTTTTTATATGAGATTTATTAAACTTCTTTTTGCTTCCCTTAGAATCTTCATGTTGTGTTCTTTATATCAGGGGTACCCAGAGTACAAGTTGTGCAAATCAAATATATGTATAAACTATGGTAAACTAAAACTACTCAATGTCCAAAAGAAAGTAATTGAATTATTTCACTTCTTTTTGCAAACTTATCTGTAAACTTATCAATGTCCAAACATAATTATTTTATTTCTTGTTATTTAAGAAATTTAGTAATGTTATTCAAAAATAAAAATATTATGTTGATTTTATCATTTATGAATTTTGTAAAGATCTTTAAAAGTCAGATTTGCTTTTGGATGCTTAACAAATTTATGGATGAATGCTCTCAAATTTCTCAATCATTAGTAGTGGTAGAAACAAAATTAGGTTGGTTTGTGTGTGGAATAAAAAATTCATGTAATGCATCAGAAACATTCAATATCATACTGAATTCGAAGTTTAAAATAATTTAGAAGTTGATTTGATATCTGAATTGGTAAGAAAATTATGTCATTTGGAAGCTTTATGAATTTCTTATAAATCTAGTGACAGTTACAACTTAGAAAGCAATGTTTCCTTTAGAAAATTTCGAAAATCTGTAAAATTTGAAGACAACAGATCTGTGGCTTACTTACCATGAAAACAGCATGCACAAGAATTATAGGACGATTTCGAAGCAGCAAAGAAACAATTAAGCTTCCTCCTTTTTTCATGAACACTAAATCCCTGCAAATTTCTATTTTCTTTCACAAACTGAATGACTGCGTTTTTCATTCGACAGGAGCCATATTTACTACTAAAAGGAACACTAAATAAACTGTATTTTATTTAAAGCAAATGCAGTTTACTAAAGCTTTTTTATGTTCACTTCAAAAGACTACAGATAGAAAAAACATCGGACTCCTAATTCCTTAAATTCATTCGCATCAGAAAGTGCATTCTTACCTCAAATTATATCCCCTTTTTCTCGAAATCCGAGATTAATGTTCTTGTTCATACTTGCATTGAATACAATGTGTGCTGTTTGTAGAATTATTTACTATTTCAAGCATTTCCTTCACACATGTTGTTCCCTTATCTTTTGTCAGTTCTGTATACCATTGTCTAAAAGCATGAAGAAAATATTCAAATTAATGGCTTCAAAAGATAAGAGCACAGCATGTGCATCTTTCAGTTTAGTAGTTTGGGAAGGAACATACCAGAGATTCCCAAGTTAATGAATATGGCATGTTAAGTGTAATTTATTGCAAGAACTGCCTTTCCAAGTATGTTTAATATTGTCTATTTTTGACTTTCCTAGCCACCACTTTCAAAAAATTGTTGCCGAACATTCTGATTTTATGCCATTAATGGATAAAAAATTATGTCATAATGCAATCATAGATCTTTGCTTTGGTTTTATGTAAATCTAATAAGTGCTAAAAAAAATGCAAGATTTTACTTATAAGGATGTAATTTTAGGGCATGGCCCTATCTAACTGGCCAAATCAATGTTTAACTATAAGGATGCAATGAAAGCCCCATGCAGTAACAAGCAAAGGCCATCCATACTGTTATATAAGCAGAAAGGCTAGGGTGCAGGAAGTGAGTAACAAAAAAGTTTAAAAATAGAATAACTAAAAGTAATACATCAGGGGCGTAGCTAGAGGAAGGCAAGGGGGGGCATCTGTCCCCGGGCGCAGAATCCATGGGGCGCCAAACTGATGTTACAACATTTTAGAATTAAATGTTTTCCATCCTTGGCAAGCAGTAGAGGGCGCGAAATCTTCAGTTGTCCCTGGGCGTTGAAAACCCTAGCTATGACTCTGTAATACATAAAAACAGTTCTAAAGAGATACCCTCTTTGCTCATTAGATCTGAACACATACGTACAAATCAATAAATAATGTGAACTTGGGGATTTAAATTAGCTATTGTTTATCTGATTTTCTGTTTCACTTTGAAAAAGTGATTAAAATTTGGGACTTGCCTTTAATGGAAGAGCATGCAATGAGCCTTTTGAAAATAACGGGTTCCTGGCATCAAGAAAACTGTGCTAATGTGATGATATGTGACTTTATTTGAAAATGGATAAACAATGGGGATGCAGTGAAAAAAATTATGGCAAACAGTTTAAGTCTTTTATGTAATATATTCATAACTTGGGTCTCTTGATTACCTACCTAATTAAAAAGTGATCAGTTCCTTCAAACTTTTACTGAAGTGTATGTTTAGTGTCATGCTTGTCGGAATGGCAGAGACGTGACACAATACATTATTGGAAAATGAATCCTTTATTATATAGAAGCACGACTTTTATGTACAAATATTTACATGACGTTGATATTATATGATTTAAGAAAATAACTTCAATGAAACACAGTTGTTTAATACCTTGTGTAAATACACATATACATTCTTTGTTGCATTTGCTAATTAAATCTAAAAACTCAATATTCAAATCAAATAATAGAGAAATTTTGCTTACCTGTCAGATGCAGCAAGGATTCTCGCCTTTTGTCATTTTATCCAATTTTTATTGACGATACAATAAATACATTTACAATAAAGAAGCACTTATAAACTTAGTTCGCAATTCGCACTAAATTGTAATTTGTTGTTACATCACTCACAGTCATCAAAGTTCTGAAATCCTCAAAGGAATTCAGGTGCACACAGCGCCATCTGGTTCAAATACAGTTTCTACACCTTACAAATTAATCTGCCACACTGGCTAAAATTGAACTCGGATGTAAATGCCCTACCACGCTTTCTGCAGACAGCTCTTGTCTGTCTCGCTTGCTGGATTCTTACCGCGAGGCAGGCAGCTGATTGGCTGACTGCAGCCAGATACATGACACACCCCCCCCCCGGTAAGATTGTGCTACGCCAAAGCGAAGCAGAATCTGAAAGCTGAACCAGAATCTGAGTTCACAAATTTAAATTGTGTACTCCATAAGCCAATGCTTAATAATTAATGCATTTATTAATATTTAAATAGTCTCACATTGAAATAAACAATTAAGAACTTAAATGACATATATAAACACTTTTACAAATGTTGCCTAATATCTTGCCAATGCTTGCCTAATATTTCATTATATATTTTTTCTTAACCAAATAAATTCAAAATATATGACATGTATACATGACGTAATAACAATATTGGAGTTCTGTAGTAAAACATATATGCAATACTATTTCAAAACAGAATATTATAATGCAACATTAAATAAATTCCTTTTTTTTTTTTTTTTTCTCCAAAACAGATGGAAAGTAGCTGTTGTACAATTCCGGAACAAAAGAAAAATAACTAATGTAAAGTCTTAAACATATCAGTTCATACTTAGTTCATACCTATTTCATTCACCAACTAGTCTTGAAAGACTATCTGCAGTTTTTAATTGTGCACCAGGGCAATGAGAAATATGAATATTATAGCGCTGAAGTGCCATTGCCCATATTTGTAATTTGGCAGATTGAGGTGCCGACTTATGCAAATATATTACGGTCTGTGATCAGCTTGATATTTGATCCAAATACCCAACACTCAAATTTTTTTAATGGTCACACAATGACATAAGCCTCACGTTCAATAGTTGACCAATTCTCGACATCTCAAGTTTTCGAAAGTTTTTGACTGGATAGGATGCAAACTGCCTTAGCTGTCTTGTTGTGACAAGCATGCACCAACACCATATGAACTAGCATCACACTGCATGATATAAGGTTTTTCTGGATCTGGGGTGTAAAGTTTTGGTGCTTCACACAGTCGACATTTCAGATCTTGAAATGCTGATTCCTATATATCAGTCCGTGGAATTATATCAGGAATTTTCTTTTTCCTAAGCTCCGTCAATTGGTGAGCTATTTCTGCATAATTCTTTATGTAATCATGATAATAGTTGAATAAGCCTAATGCACTCTTTAGAGCAGTCTTCGTTTTAGGACTTTTCATAATATCGATGGCTTGCAATTTTTCAGGATCAGGTTGATGTCTTCCAGCTCCTATTATATGTCCTAAATACTTTATCTCCGAATGTGCAAAAACACATTTCTTTACATTCACCATAAATCTGAGATCACTTAATGTAGTTAGCACAGCATCTAAATGCTTGAGATGTGAATTCCAATCTGGTGAAAAGATAGCAATACCATCAATATAGGCTTTGCAAAAATCACTATGTTTTCTTAAGGCATCATTCATCACTCGCTCAAAAGTAGAAGCTGCATTTCTTAATCCGAAAGGCATCACCTCCCAACGGTATTGGAAATGATGTCTTGAATGATGTTAAATCACGACTTTCTTCTTCTAAAGGTATTTCTCAATAACCTTTCAAAACATCTAAACAAGTGATAATATTCGCATGTCCAATTTTATTGATTAGATCAGTCATATTCTCCATTGGAAAATCAACAGGCTTGGTTACTTGGTTCAACAATCTAAAGTCAATACATAAACACATACTTCCGTCTTTCTTGGCAACACATATGAGTGGGTATGCTATTTTAGCTTCACTTGGCTCAATAAGACCCAAGCTCTCTAATTTGATTTGCTTATCTACTCCAGGTAACAACCAAATTCTATGTTCACCAACACTGGCTGTTTGGATCTTACAGAATAATGCGATATGCTTGAGTAAAAGCTTGTGTAATTCCTTTTGTTTGCTGCCATCTAAATGACAAATATCCACCTCGATGTCCCTGTCTCCTTTATTTGGAGTTGGGTGAATTTCCCCACACTCAGAATCATCTTCAAATATTACTCCCACAGTTTGTGCTTGGACATAAAATTTTCTTATTTTGTTTACATGAACATGCCACACACTCCCATCTGGTAATTTAACCTTATAAGAATGAGGATTTACTCTTTCAACAATTTCACATGGTCCTGTCCACCTAGCATATAGCTTGTTGCTAGAGTCTGGTATAAGTAAATATACTAGATCACCATTTTTAAATTCTTTCATATTTTTCCAGCGGTTAAAATAATGTGCGTAAGCTTCTTGTTTTTCCGCGGCAGATAAAGAAGTGAGCTCAGGGGCTTTTTCTAAATTTATCTTTAATTCTTGTAGATGATCAACTGTTGAATTACTCAGATTAAGAGGTAATGGTATTTCACCAGACCATGATGATTTTAATACAGCTAAGGGACCTCTAACTTCACGACTGTACATAAGCATAAATAGAGATACACTTGTAGTGCAGTTTGGAATTTCACGATACGCAAAAAGTAGATAAGGTATATGCTTGTCCCAATTAACAGGATCTGTGCAAATTACATGATGTAACTTTGTTTAAATACCCGATTCCATGTTTCCACTGAGCCGTTTGATGCTGGGTAACCAGGTGTAGAAAAACAACGATGAGTTCCTAACCTTTTTTCGAATTCTTGAGTTAACTGTGAGGTAAAATTAGTGCCTTGATCACTACAAATTACTTCTGGAATACTGGTTTTCATAAAAATGTCTAAAAGAGCATCACAAGTAGCTTTGGCGGAAAGACGTTTTAAAGGTATGACTTCTGACCATTTTGAATAATTATCTATCAAACACAATATTTACGTAGGTAAGTTGAAAAATAAGTTTCCCCTGTCGACTGTGGTCAGAGTTGTGTAAGTCAAAAAATAGAATGAGACATTAAAGATATGACATACCTTTATTTTTCCACATAGGTACCAAGTGCATTGAGACATTTGTCATATCGCTTGATAAGCTTCAAAAAGCCCTCCAGGAAAAAATCAGGGTTTTGCATATGGAAGAAGTATTGAATGGCTTGTTTCACTTCAGTATTGCGAAAGAAGGTCAAGACAACTCCCTCTGCAGGTAAAGTGCTCCTCACAGTTTTCTGGGACGCCCAAGGAGTTTTGTTGCTGGACTTTTTGGAGGTTGGAACTATCAATGCTACGCGTACTGTGACACCCTGTCGAAATTGAAAGAGGCGATTCGGAAAAAGCGGCCTGGCCTTCTCACCTCTGGCGTTCTGCTGTTGGATGACAATGCCAGATCACATTCGGCGACGGCAATGCAAAACCATATTGCAACTCTTGGTTGGGAGCGCCTACACCATCCGCCATACAGTCCTGATCTTGCACCAAGCGACTTCCATCTGTTTCCGGCTTTGAAGAAAAATCTCGGGGGAAGGCGCTTTGGAAGCAATACTGAAGTGAAACAACCTATTCAACGCTTCTTCCATATGCAAAGCCCTGATTTTTTCCTGGAGGGCTTTTTGAAGCTTATCAAGCGATATGACAAATGTCTCAATGTACTTGGTACCTATGTGGAAAAATAAAGGTATGTCATATCTTTAATGTCTCATTCTATTTTTTGACTTTCATACACAACTCTGACCACAGTCGACAGGGGAAACTTATTTTTCAACTTACCCTCGTATGTTTCCTTCCTGAAGGCGGTGAAATTTCATCAGTCAAATCTATATTTACTGTATGAAAGGGATATGGCGCACGAACAATAGGAGTAATCAGAATTTTATCTAATTGTCTTTCCATATTTTTTAATTGACATCTTTCGCATGTTCTACAATAATTGTATACATTTTTGGATATGTTCAGCCAATAAAATGAAAGCTTAGTTTTCCACATACCTAAATGATTTCCAAATATGAAATCATGAGCTATTTGAAGGACTTTATTTGGATAATTCTCGTGCAAAACTAACTGTTGTTTGTTTCCCCCACAAATTGTTTCTTTATGAAATAATAATTCGTCCTGTAAAAAGAAATTATTCTTCCCTAATTCTGCGTCCTTAAAAGATTTTATTAATGTTTGACAATTTCTCTGGTCGACCTTAAATTTTTTTCGATTCCGAATAATTCATCATCCTGATTTGCAACTGAGCTATAAAAAAGATTTACAGTACTATATCATTTTGAGGACCATAAAAAAATTGCAACAAAAATGTATGTGCCAAATCTAGCAAATGCGCTCATTTAACAGCGCGCCAAATCTAGCGCACACACCCTTGACTTTATCTATTTACACGTCGACCTATTTTCACTTAAAAAGTAAAAGAAAATTGACAAAAATGCGATTGTTCTTACCCTTGTAAAAAGCGGCAAACAAATAAGTGGGGGATTTTGCACTTTACCGAGAATTTTTTCAAAGAAAAGGCATCATTCATTATAGAATATTATGTTTGAACAACCAACAAGAGGAACTTATGCTTTAGCAATAACTCGGTAGCGAAATAGCGATGCAGGCATCCATTCAGTTATGTTTAGCAATTTTTATATAAATTATAATAATGATCTGAAATAGTTATTTACTCTTATGCTTCCATTCAGTCATCTTTAGCCTTTTTTATATATAAATTATAATAATAAAAGAGTATTATATGAAATTAACCTTTCATCTAAATTAAAACATCAATCTTAGATAGTTATTTACTATTATACTTCCTTTCTTGCGTTAGGATTTCCGCAATTATTTTTGGCAGCACCGGCATCAACAATAGTTTGGCTTTTTTTACGGCCCTAAAAACTCAATAGTACCAGATTTACATTTGACAATTCAATAGTGCCGACCTTAAGTTGTTTTTGTTTATGAGTTTCCGGTTTCATCTCAGGGAAAACTGTTGATTCATTCTTGTCTTCAAATATGCAATCCCATACATCTGGTGTAATTAAACATTGAATTTATCTGTCAACGCAAAAAGAGATTCTATGTACGAATATAGACAACTATTTGGTTTTTTGTAATAAATGGGAATAGTTGCTAGCGTTGCCTCTATGACGTCGCCGAATGCAGAACTTAAAATGATTTTACCCTTACTCTCTATTTTTAAATCAGGAATGAATGTAGTGTTCAAAATTGGTATTTCTGTACCTGAATCTTCTATTTCTTCTACTTGCTTCCCTGCAATGTAAATAGTAATCTTTTCCAAGGAATAAAAATTAAGTTTTCCATTGGAACACTCGCGTTTTTGTAAATGTTTAGAATTTACATTTGTAACAACTGCATTGTTCTTCGGTTTACTTGAAGTGTTAACTTTTGGTTTGACCAGAAAATTATCGTTCTCTTTATTGGACATCTCAAATTTATTTCGCCTGTTCAGGAATCCTTAGATAAATGTAAACTGCTACTACACACGTAACATTCTCACGGTTTAAATGACTGTTTCTGTTCATTTACCACTGAATCTTTTCTTAGTGTTGGTGGAATATATTTAGAGTTTTTGTTGCATGAATCACTAAAATTAGTGCATTTATCACCTCTTATGTCATCAAAAGATTTACTTTTTGTGATGAAATATGTGTCACATTCCTTTGCTAGTTCTTCCGGACGAAGCCAACTTTCACCTTGTTGAACTGCAACATGGCACATTAAATCATTATCCAATGTTAAAAAAGTTTGTCAGAAATTATTATTTAATTAAAGACTCAAAATCATTGACATTTCTACTTTTACAGTAATGCATCCAACATGATCTTAAACTAGAGGCAAACTGCAAATGAGTTTCCCCCATCAACCTTTGAGCTTGGCGAAAGTTTTCGAAACATAATTGACGATTGTTCATATTCCTTAAGGATTAAAGATTTAATTTCCTCATAATCTTTCAAATCATCATCTTTAATATATACTATAATATTAGAAGATTTATCACCTATCATTTAAGTAAAATTTCATGATTAAAAACCCTTTCTATTGAATCAAAAAATAAGTTCCATGCTTCATCCTTTTTAGGTACACAAATCGATAATGTCTGTACAGCTTTCAAAAGCTTGTCTAATGAAAGTGTATTTTCTACGTTGTTACTGGATTCGCTGCTACTTTCGATTTGCATCAAATACGGTTTCGCAATTTCCTCTGACTTTTTCCTTTCTTCAACCGTAGTATTAAGGAATTCAGTGACAAAATCTTTATCTTTCAAATATTTTTTAAAACTTAAAAGCTTATCTTTTAATTCTACAACTTTTAAAATGGAATCGGCTTCTTCACCGAGTTCCTTCAACACTGAAATCAAATCACTTTTAATTACTCCCTTAAACATATTTATAAGAAATTTTCTTTAAAAATTACAGCAAAAAATTTTCACATTTTCTCAAAATCCATTCACCTTCATTCTCTGGTTCTCGTAAGAGAACATGCTATCATACGTGTTGGGATGGCAGAGATGTGACACAATACATTATTGGAAAATGAATCCTTTATTATATAGAAGCACGACTTTTATGTACAAATATTTACATGACGTTGATATTATATGATTTAAGAAAATAACTTCAATGAAACACAGTTGTTTAATACCTTACAAATTAATCCGCTACGCTGGATAAAATTGAACTCAGGCATAAACGCCTTACCACACTTTCTGCAGACAGCTCTTGTCTGTCTCACTTGCTGGATTCTTACCGTGAAGCAGGCAGCTGATTGGCTGACCACAGCCAGATGCATGACATTTTCATTTCATATCTTTAAAAAGCCTATGAAAATGTGTCATTATTATTATTATTATTATTATTATTATTATTATTTTTAATTTTGTGTGTATGTGTGTGTCTAAAATGCTTCCCCTTCAAAATCTTACATATGTGAAATGTAGGTTTGTGTGATATTCAAGTTTATGACAAGTAAGATGATTGCTTTTATAATTTTAGGCTGGAAATTTAATCCATTCATTTGACTGTTCTACCTTAAATTGTATTTTTTTTCACTCAGCTATCCAAAAATTTAATGTATGTACCATTTCCAGACAATTGTGCCTTTATTCTGTTGAACGTGATGTGTATGCAGTTTATTTTTACACACCCTTTTGCGCTAAAAGCAGTTTTTATTTGTAACTTTTATTATGAACCTTTTAATTTAAAATTTTCTTTTTTCCAGTATTAAGAGATTTTTTTTTTTTTTTTTTTTTTTTTTTTTTTGGATTGATTCAGTCTTGAAATTTCTGACACTCATCTTATTTTTATTATTTAAATAATTTGACTGTTGTTCTTTTATAATTGCTGTGTGTGGTTTTCTCTAAATTAGATTTACCTAATTTAAATTTTTAATAATTCTGCAGGATGCGAGTATTGTAAAATGATCGTACGATCTTTTTTTTTTTTTATAAATTAATACAATGCTTGAATTTAATGCAATTAATACAATATTTGTTTTTCTGCTTCATGCATAAAAATACTGTTGCTCCTACGTTCATGCATGTACACTTCAGCAAATTAATCCATTAACTGCCTAAACTACAAGGAATGACTCTTTTTCTCTGGAAAATAATAACAAATATTAAATTAAACATTTATAACATAAATTTACATTGAAAATTTTAAAAAAATGCTCTTACCCGTGGAAAAAGTGAATGTTGCATTCACGCAACATCAGCGTAATAAGACTACAGATGTTTAGTAAGTAGGATTGTACTTGTGCTATGCTTCCTTGAGTGGAGCACTGGATTACTTTTTACTTGTATAACGTTTTATAAATCTACAAACCATTTGTAATTAATTTAATATTAAAATATACATTATATTTCTTTTATAAATACAATACAGATTATTTATCAGAGGATTTTATCTTTACAAATACAAATTATTTCAGTTGAAAGATTCAAGCATGAAAAGCTTCACTATAATCATGATGTAAAGCTACATTACATACTTTGCATCTATAAACAGTCTGGCTATGGCATTCTTTACAATGAACTCTTTTGTTATCTTCGGACTTTACGATGAAATGTTTATGCAATAGTCTCCATGCAATAGTTTTTGAATGCTGAATTTACTAGGTCTTCCTGTTGCTGATCTAATTCTGGCTAATTCTAAACTCTCAATAGGAGTGTATGCAATCTTGCGTCTGAAATCTAAAAGAGACTTTTTATTTCCAGTAGTAGAAAGTCGTGATATTTACCATGCATTTATTTAACAAGGCTACATCAATGCAATTAGTAAATATTGGCCACCATCATTTTTTGCCACAAACTCTTATTCTGTAATTGGTTACTAAATTGTCACATAAATCGACTCCTCCCATTTTGGTATTGTATTGTTCGATAAGATGAGGCTGAGATATAAAAACCTTTTTCCTTTGCGTTTTTACTCCTATCCACTAATTTTACCTTGTATTTTGTCTGTTAGTTTCTCTTCTATCTCTTTCTTCATTTTCTTCCTGAGACATAACTGATGGTTCCTTTTTTATCCATTTCAAGTTTTCACTTTTCTGCTTTTTAAACTTTTTCATGTGACTAGCACTGCTTTTAGAAGGCTGAAATTTAAAAATATTATTGTCATTCCCTTCTTCTTCATCACTAGCTTTTGCAATTTCTGGGGGAACAACAACAATATCGGTTTCATTCTGCTCATTATTAACATTATTATCATCTATTTCTTCATCAAAAAATCTTTGAAGGTCTTCTTATGATGTGAGATACCTTGTTATAGACATTTTTAAAGCAGCCAGAACATCGAAAGAAATGAGTAAAAAATTAGATTACCTGTTTCCTGCTGACGTTGCGTCAGCACAGCACCTGTTTTCCCTTCCTTCCCAACATAAATATAAACATCTGATTGATGTAATGTTCTGATAAATGGTGACCTTGACTAAAAATATATCACTAAAAAAGATGGTGATTCTTTTGTTAAATATTTTCGGCAAAAATACCGGGTCAAAAATTTTGCTTAAAGTATGAGATTAATTATTTATAAACAAAATGATTGTTGAAGGCAATTATTTTTTTACAGAAATAATCTTCATAATATTTCCTACACAAAATCATCTGCTGGTATAAAATATATTAGGTAGTTATATGCGCATTTATTTTGACCGTTGCGTCAATGCAACACCAGCAGCTAATGTGGTTGAATAATGTCCTTCTAGTTTTCGAGCTGCCTAGAATTTTTCCATGAGCAGGATATGCATTTCTTGCAAGAATTGTTTTATGTGTATCAATTCTTTTGCTAGTAATGATCATAAGAAGGAATTTGAAGTAGTTGTAGCATCTCTTTTATTTTTATATAGGTTAATAATTCTTCTCTCTTTATGTTCTACTGAAAGTTTACATGGAATTTATCTGATTGAGGTGATTTGAATGTCAAATGGACATCATAATTTGCTGCAGAATAATTATGTAATACGCATAATTTTGCAATTGCAGATATTTCATTGTAGCTATTGGTTTAAATTGAGAAGGGCAAAAGTTAATAGTATTACTTTATGAAAAGCCCTCACCAGTAACCAAGTAGTTAAGATCACTGAATAGTGGGAATTCAACCCATATTCTATACCAGGCAAATGGGCTGGCTGCATGGTTGCTTTTTATGATTTTTTTCCATGTGTAACAGTTTCCCTTAAAATGTCCTCCACAAAGGCAACAATTTTCTTAGGCAGATAGCCCTAGTGAGTTTTGCCGTATTCAATTAACCTAGCCTAAGCTATTTCTGTAGATGATTTAAGTGTCATATTGGAATTTTTATGTAGCGAACCAATAATTAGAAGTAGTTGCTTTTGGAATTTTGCGTAGTGTTGAAATGCCACTAGCAAACATTGTGGGTGAAATTGGGTGCAGAATTTCTTCAAATTAAGGTACACAATAAAAATTGGAGCAATGTACTGATTTAGTGTTATGATTAAATTGTTTAGAGTTATGTAACATTATTAAAATATGCAAAGATACAAAGCAATAAAAATGCTTCAGTATTGAAATGACACTGATAGACATTCTAGTATTAAATGATATATGAATATGCTTTTTATCAATAAAACAAGTTTTTATGCTAGTAGATGTAAGGGAAACATGCCAACTTGAATTAAAAATTTGGCAGAGTTTAACCTCAGGCTGGCATTTATGAATTATGTGCATTTCAAGTGAATCTGTTTTAGCTCAGTTTTTATTTTTGTTGTTTAAGATTCAGTCATAGTTTGGTTTTGTTGAATAAGAGCAAACGTCATAATGAATTTTCAAGATTTTTATGCAACATTTTTAAATGGCATACTATACAAAGAAAAAAAGATGCTCTATTCTTCATAAATTAATTACAAATCCAAGAAATTGTGGTAATTTGCATAGGAATGCTATAGTTTTTGTATACTTGATCTGAGCACTGTAGAAAAACTAGTATGAGTCATCATGTGGTATGGAACTTTTTTAAATGAATGTTACATTGCAAAATAGCTTAACTTGCCAGCTTAGTTGATAGAATGTAATTTAAATGTTGTCTTAGCTGTTCTAAAAGTTTTTTTGCCTTTTTTCCTTGTCAAGTCAATAAATATGTTTTTGTGAAAAAAAATAATTTTCATAATTTAATAAGAAGCAATATTAAAATTTTGAAGTTTTTGTTTCTTCTTTATTTTCAGAAATGTGCTGTTTGTGGTGAACAATTTCAGTTGTTTTGGGTCGAAGAAGAAGAAGAATGGCATTTAAGGCATGCTGTAAGACATAATGAACAGGTATGGTTATACATAAATCAGCGATTAATTATTATTATTTTGTTAATTAAATTTGATAGTAAGAAACAAGCTTCTCACTTTTTTATGTGCATGAATGTAGTCTATATGGGATAAACTAAATTCTTCTTGGTTTTATCCAAAATTTAATAGTGTCATTTTTAAGATAATTAACAAATATTTACAAAGTGGAAACCATGTTGTAAAAATGGTATGTTTGCTTTTTCCTACAAATGGGATTCTGTGAACACTGTTGAAAACTTCCACTGTAGGAAGTTAAACTACTTAAAAAAACTATTCTTATTGAACATCAGAAATCTGGGTCACACTACTCTGCATGGAAGCGAAAGGGATGTTCTGTATCATTTTAATCCATGTTTGTAAATCTCTAAGCATGTGACGCTTTCCTGTTCTGTTATGCTACAATTATAGAGAGTTTGTGGGCTTCCTTGAAGGTGATTAATCATTTCATTGTCATATAACTTTCTTTTCTTGCAAATACAGCTTTTTAAAAAATGCATGGTGGTTTCAGTGTTGCCTGCCTGAGTGACAGCAAATAAAATACTAGATGGAAATCGCAGAACTATTTTTTGCAGTCAGATTTTTTGTGATTATTTTTATAATTTTATGAAATTTACATTTCAATATTAGTATATATTCCCCTCCCTATGAATATTTTATTTATTTAAGAAAAATGGGTAGATCTTTATGATAACTAATAGTGTGCTTAATTTGAACAATTGACTGATTCGGAGAAAATATGAAAAATGAATATATAGGAATAAAAAAAGTAGTATCTCTAAAGCAAATATAAAAAGAGATTTGGGTATTTGTTGGAGCAGTATGAAAATTAATTTCTGAGAGAGAACAATTGTTGATCATTCTTGAATTCTAGTTTGTTAAAAAAGAAAATACCTATTGTGAACATATCAAGACATGTTAAGAGCATAAGATAAATGCCTTGCTTTTCTAGTGACAGTGTCTTGTAGTTTCTCATTTGATAAACAGGAGTTTGTGTTGGATTGTTCCTTGAAATGTAGAGGACTCTCTGTTTAACTTCATTGCCAATGTATTTTGATGCCTGAAGTGATTGAATTTGGAACTTAAATATAGTATTCTGTCAAATATATTTTTATATCAATTATGTATAAAAATTCAGTGTATGTGTGATGCATTAAATGTCTTTTTATATTGATTAATTTAAATTTTTTAGGCTTATCATCCAGCATGTTATGAAGATTTTAAGAAGGTATGATATATATTTTATATCTATATATATTTATGAATAATTTATTTAAAAATTTTTGTGAACAGAATATTTTGTTCTGAGATATATTTTGAAGTTATGAATTTTTTATTTTCAGACTCAGTATTTAAAATAAATTTTTGTTTTGATAATTTATGTTAACTTTTCATGGTAAATATTATGAATGCATAAGATAATGTGAAGATGGGTAGAAAGTTTTTATGGTTAAGTACACAGAAAAGTATTAAAATTTGTTTATGCTCAGAAATATTTTAAAAGAGAATATTTGTTATCAATCTTTTAATTGTATACTTTGAGCATCAAAATATTTTGGTAATGTCTACCTTAAAAATTCCTTTTAAATATTAATATTGCAAGTGAGGAATTGGGGCTTGTTCTCCCTTCTAAACCAGCTTGAATTATAGAAATAATTTCATCATTATCTAAAGGTAATTTTTTAAGCTAAGATAAGCTTGGGCTCAAGGGATTAAACTGAATTTTAAAATCTGTTTATCTTCTTCTTATATTAAATTGAAGATTTCTTAAATGCATATAATATTTTAAGGAATGTGAGCATTTTTATCAAATAGGCTTCAATAGATTTTTAATTCAGAATTTTCATTTTATAGGCTTCAGAATGTGTTGAAACTACAAATGTTGAAGAAGTGCCTTCTCCTATAGAAGAAGCAGATGAAGAGTCTGATAAAACACAACTGCCATCTGTTTCAGATGAGCTTGATGTCACATTCATAAAACAAGAAATTATAGATGATGCTGGGGAAATAAAAATTGATACAGCTATAGAAAGCTCTGAACATTCTGATGAAGTATCCATAAAAGTAGAAGAAACAAATAACAGTCAAAATGACAATGCATCTAGTGAAGTATCATTGAACATAAAAGTAGAAGCTGATATTGAGAGTCATACAGCTAGTACAGACGTTGAGTCATCTGAGCAGACTAATGAAAACATTGAAATGGCAGTTGTAAAAATGGACACTGATGTAACAGAAGTGCAGCTGCCTAATGCCAAAGAATTAAAAGTGCAAGTACCTGATGCCAGTGAAGTAGATGAACAGTTGCCTAGTACCAGTGAAACAAAGATGCAGATATCTGATGTCAATGAAGGACAGTCATCTGATGTCAAGCCTAATGAGGAAGCTAGTACAAGCTTAGACATTGAGGAAGAACCTGAATTCCGTCCTCCAACCCCAGATCCTAGATTTCAAGTTATGGAGCCTGTTTCTAGAGGAACAGAACTATCAGCATTATGTTGCATCATGTAATTAATGTTTGGACTTCTGTACATACAAAAAAATTGTGATATTGTATATAGCAAAGTATCTGTGATCAGAACAATAAAATGTTCTCTTTTTATCAGATTTGAAAATTAGTTTACAATTTTAATTTAAAATTTTATTTTACAATTATTACTAACAATTATAACTTCTTTGTGTTTGGCATAACTAGAAAAATTCTCATCCAGAGAAACTTATGAGCCAGAAATTTATGTTGTTTAATACTTCAGTTCCATCTGCTTGTATTATGAAGACGTTCAGAATAATTATCGAACTATGATAGTTCTCAAACTGTATAGTTTCCTAGTATAACTTCAAAAATTAAGACTTTTTTCTCTCTCTAAAGCTGATTGGGAAGCTTTAGAGAATTAAAAAGACTTTTGAGTAAAAATCCAAACCTTTTGAAAGTTACTAAATGTTTCATGATGTGAGTGTGAATTTTGTTTAAAAAATCAGTCCCTCAGTATGATAATTTTAAGCACCACACCCTTGTAATCACTAGTCTATCTCATCTGACAGAGATATAAAGTAACTAAATTTTTATTTATAAGATTAAATACTGCCCTTTTTTAAAACGCTAAAATTGTATCCAAATTGCTTGCTTAATTTATTAATTAAAAGAAAACAAAGAGTTAATATACTAGCTTCTGAAAGATACATACTGTGTTTTCTTATTATATTATTTAAGTTAATAAAAAGAATTAAAAATCTGAGAACAAATTAATAAAAGCTTAATTTTACTTAACTTAGAAAGAAGAATAGTTGTATAAACTGGAGTTCTACTGTACTAGGGAAAAAAATATATATATATTGAGATGAATTGCAGCCATTTTTGAACAAAATTTTCCTGATCACATAGACAAATCCCATTTTTTAATTTATAATAGATTGCTTATTAATTGTTCTAGTAATTAATAGCAGTTTTAAATTAAGCAATGAATATATGTATGGGAATGTAGTTGTTTAAAAGTTGATCCTAAATACAGTCTGACTTTTATCACATTAAAATTTGTAGTGCTTTGGTGAACACTGAAAGTTAGAGTACTGCTGATTGGAAAGGAATTTACATTATCTGCACATGTACACTGCGTTAAAAAGAAAAAAAAAAAAGGGAAGGACAGTTCTATAGCTTCCGTTCTACTGAGCCGTTTGACGAAATTCAAATTGTCTTTTTCATGTCTCAAAAGTGTGATTTAGGATATATATTAGATTTATATATAGCTCTATTTTAACATAGTTATTTTGGCATGAAATCGGACTTTTTCTGAAATAACATAATTTTTTCCACATTTCAATTCTACAACTCAATTTAAAAATTATGCCCAAATATGAAATTTCGTAAAATTTGGTGCGAAATTTATGGAGAAATTCACAAATTTATGTTGCCGCTTTTGTTCCAGTTTGCACCAAGAATGGCGAACTTCTTAATATATAGCAACCTATTTTCCTTTACCATGAGAGGAAAAAAAATCACAACATTCTTTCTTTCAAATAATGTTCTTTATATTATATTTTTATGTTATTATTTTAAATACTTTTTTTCTTTTTCGAATTTCATTTTAATTGTTGCATGGTTTCTTTCGAATAATTGTTTTAAAAATTTTCTGTGTACCCATTCGAACTGTGTGGTAATTTGAATGTGTAGGTGCATCGATAATTTTGTTTTTCAAATAGTTTTCTTTATAATTTTTTTATGTCACAGTTATTATTTTAGGTAATTAAGTTTTTAGACTTTTTAAAAAATTTTTTGTGTTGCATTGTCTCTTCAAATTTTCTATTTATTAATTCAAACTGAGCATTTTAAATATATTTATTAATGTAAATTTTTCGGGATTTTATTTTATTTATTTGAATTGCATTTCTTTCGGAAGAATACTTTGTGTCCCAGACTATGATGCATCTGAAAACTGAATATATTAAAAGGGAAAATACAGTAAAGCACTTACGCCTTCCATTTCAATGTTCCGTTCAGAAAAGCTATGTAGATGAGAAATATATATAACCGATATTTTAACTTAGGATGACTTTCATATATTGCTTTAAATAGCTTTAACATTGGGCTCATTGCTTTACACAATTTTATCATCCTAGATTTAGTTTCTTAATATGTTAATCATATTTTAAGCAAATATTTTTATTTTTGAAATTGCAAAAATATCATAACATTAAAAAGTTTTAAATTTTTAAAAAATACTAAATTTTATGCAAAAATTTATTTTTTCTTCTTAATGTCTTGCTCTTTTTCTTCAGACATTCTGCAAGTATATTAAAAAGCATCCAACTTTTCGAAACATCTTGGTATTTCTGACATTCATTTTAAATAAAATTATCGTCTTCCATTTCATGAAGGCCCACAAACAGCCAAGCGATAAAGTCGCTGAACACTGTTAGTTCGCTCCGTGGTTCAAATCCCGGCGAACAGGCTGGTTGCAAGGCCGTTTTCGTGGTTTTTCTCATTGTAACGTGTATGCCAGCTGGTTTCACTTAGAAAGTTCTTCACAAAGGCATCCCTCCTTTTAGGGCAGATAGCCCTGCTTTGCCGTAACTTAATAAACCAATTCAATCCATTTCATCAGTACTTGGTCTGAGCTTTATCAGTCTTTAGAGACTAAGCATTTTAAAGCATGAGATGAAAGGAAAGACTGGTTTCTTCAAGAGGGAAAATGCCTTTAGGTGACATCCACATACATCACTGGATAAATTTCTGAATATTCAAATAATTTGACTAAGAAATCATGGGATTCTCCATTTATGATGATAGGATGCTCTATAATGTAATTTAAATTTATTCATTTATTATTAATTAAATTTATTAGTCGAAAACCAGTCACACTTCACTTTAATCTGCAATGATATCGTTTTTGTCTTTTCCATTAGCACAAGCTCAGTTGATGGTATTTGCTGGTATACACATCCAAGCAGTAAATACAGTAAACTTTGTAACTAAACAGTAATTAAAGTAATACAGTAAACTTGTAACTAAAGTAATACAGTAAACTTTGTAAACTAAACAACAGTCTCTTTGAACACCTGAATTCCTTGAAATATTCTGAAAGTATATTTAAAAGCATCCAACTTTTCGAAACACTTTGATAATTCTCACAGCCAAATTCTCTTCAAATTTTTGCTTAGTTTTCTCCCTAATTTTCTTCTTTCTTTCTACATTTATTTTCAGTGCTCACCACAAGAAAATTAAGATTTTGTTACACTTCCATAAATTTTGCATTCTTGTCAAATTTTTAAAATATCAATTACAACAACTGTGTTTCAGTTGAAGACAGCTTTTCATTTTCTAAGCATTTTAACTATAAATAAAGTTTAAAGCAAAGTCCAAAGGATAAATATTTTAATTAAAAGATTTTTTGTTAAATGACAAAGGAACAAAACAGTCCAGCAGTGTTTATTCTGTACCACTGAGTAACCCGATTATTATATCGGCTACCAACAATCTAAATCATATTAAAGATCATGTTTTTATACAATCTTTAACATGAGAGAAAATTAGCTACTTAAAACATTCTTTTGAAGAGGATTAATGTAAAAATTTATACTTATATATATAATTTTTAAAACTAGGACATGACTCAAACTATCAACATCCTGTTTGCTTAAAAACATTGTGAAAATAAACATCAGACAAACTTTCTTAGTTTTAGGCAATTCAATTTAAATGCAGTCAAAGTAAAGTAGCACACAATAACACGGCGAAGGTAAAAATTTACTCTTACAAATATTAAAAAAAAAAAGGAAGACCGAAAGAAATTAAAAAAATTTAATAATATCATCTATAATTTAAAAAAAGCCTTTCATATAGTATTAATAAATATTAATTATGCATCACTGAAGGAAAAAATTTCATGTAATTAATTCTCTGTAAAAATTTATTTGAAATTTAAGGTTAAAAATAGCTGTGGCAATTCACGGTAACCAAAATCCATAAACCACATTTGGCATTATTATTGCGTAAAAAAAAGATGCCAAATTTCAATACGTGAAAATATGTAAATTCATGTATATCTTATAAAATTTTGAATAAAAAACTCTAATTTTTTGCAGGTATGCTTAGAACTACGCCTACTTTAAGATGATGGTAAAAATTTTATAGATTATAATTCAAAAGTTTTTTTGAAAAATTTATAAAAATTATTTAAAAATAGAAATTTTAAAAATAAAACAAAAAAATGGGTGAATTTTATTTGGAATGAACCTAAATTTCAAAATGTGAAAGGAAGAATAAAAAAAGTTTAGTAAAAAAGAGATATTAATAAATATATGCCAAATTCAATTAACATTGAGGAGCTAAAATTTTGAGAGCTTTTTTAAAAACCACTCTAACGATTTTTACAAACTGGGCAGTCTGGCGTAATTTGAATCGTAGAATCAAAATATGTAAAAAAGTTGTTATGTTATTTTAGAAAAGTCCGATTTTGTGTCAAAATACCTCTGTTAGAATAGTGCTATATATAAATCTAATATATATCCTAAGTCAGGCTTTCTAGACATGAAAAACGCAATTTGAATTTTGTAAATAATAGGCCCAGTAGAACGGGAGATATAGAACTGTCCCCCCCCCCTTTTTTTTTTCTGTGTACATGGAGATTACTTGTTTTCTGTATATCTTGTCTTTGGGAAAATTTTAACTTTAGAAATATATATTTCTGTTGCTGTATGAAAGCAAAGCATTCCTTTGTAGTTACTGTAAGCTGAAATGATATTAAGGCAAAGTAGCAAATACCATTAGTTTATATAAAAAGTTTTGAGTGTCTTTAATTTAAATTTATTTTTAACAAAATCACTCTTAGATGCCAGTTTTTTTCCTTAAAACATGAAAAAATAATGGTATAATAAATATGTAAACAATCAAGACAAATGAAAAACATGCCAAAATAAAACATAAAGTTTGGCAAAGCACCAACCTTTTTATTTGGCATAGAATTTAGTCAAGACTCTATCAGTTTGGAGTTCAAACATATATAGGTTCTTCTTTGCTCCTGATAAAGAGGGTCCTACACCTGTTTGCCGTTGAAATCGATAGAGTCTTGACCTGTGTCAGAACACAATGTTTTTGCTTTCCCTAATTTTATGCAGATGATATAAATAGAAATAATGTGTATGTGATAAGATTTTGTTTTCTTAAATTAATAAAAAAAAAAAAAAAAAAAAAAGAGGAACCATACTGGAAGCTGTAAAGTAAGGCAGTAATGATTACTCTGAACCACTGGATATTCAATATTGAGTAGCGAGAGATACAGGAGGAAGATTGTTTATTATATCTTATATTTGTTTTCCTATTTCTTTCTTAAGTGCAGTTTCAATGTCTGCCTAGCCAAATATTGAAAGAAGAATTTTATTTTGCACTGATGGATCCGAAAAGCGTGAAGTAAGTGTATTTGGCTGCTAAGATTGATGCATTCTTTTGTTGGCAATCAAATCTTCCTTAAACTCATATGCTGTATCAAAATTAGTTTACTTTATTGCAATTATTGCTCAAAACAAATACTGAACTGTGCTTTTAGTTTTCACCTTTCTTTATTAAGTCCTTTTTAGATTTCTTTTATTAAGCAACAAAAAGCATTAGCTCAGATTATTTGTAAAATAGAGGACATCTGAATAATGCATTTTAAGTAATCTTTTTAACAAATAAAAATTTCTGTTATTTATTTTAAAAAATACACGCTTGTTCAAAATGGTAGTACTTTGTTTGATCAGTGTGTTCTGTCAAATTTTCAAAATTTGTATTCAGAATGCAGTGAAGTATTTAACCATTTAAAACTACCATAAATAAAATTTCAGTCCATATGAATTTTATTTTAATCTTATCTTAAAATACTCCTGTTTGTAACACAGATTTTATGGATATTTACTCTGCAGTGATGACAATATTATCAAAAAGAATTTTTTGGCTGTTTTGGAATATTAAAATAAATTTATATGCTTGAAAAAAGAATTGTGTAATTAAATATTTCGTGAATTATTGGCCGTAGACCAAGCCACCCAGACACGATAGTGGTTAGAAACACTGACTGCCATACTGAAGGTTCTGGGGCTCGAATTCCAGAGTTTTGTAAGTATAATGTTTGTAAGTATATTGTATTTGTATGGCAAGGAGCACTCAAAATACATGATGAACCAAAATCCTTCTGAGAGGTTGGTGGCGGGAGATTCGCAGACTACATCTCAGTGTGTCCTCAGGGTTACATCAGAACCTTAGCAATTAGCAAGGCCCAGTGATACTTCATATGCCAGCTTGGATGCACAGGTGTTGGCCTTGTTTAAAATAATATGTCTTTTAATTAAGAAATGAAGTAATTTTATGTAGACATACAGACTATGGCTGTTTTGGCCATATGATACTTTTTACATACTTTGTAAAACTAGATTATTTATATGATCTCATCTCAAAAGGTGTAACTTGTAAACATGATCTTATTAATGAAGATTTTTTAAGATGGGGGAAATTCTGGTTCTGTTCATGAAAACAGCTGTAAAAAAATTACCAGAATCATCAAATTTAAACCACCTTTAAACACCTGATTTGAAAATGTCAAGTTTAAGTCAAATAAAAATTGAATGTCATGAGATACAAAATTTTGAATTAGTGTCTGCATATCACTGGGAGTATGAAGCTTATGCATATATATTTATATTTTTATGATATAAAAGTATCTTGCAAAATTTTTGCTACATTAATCTTTTTATTCACATGATTGAAATTGTCATAGATTAAAAACTGAATCATGTCTGTAATCGACTTTCCAAGGGAAATTTAGCTATCATATCTTTCTGAAAAACTCTGGAGGGAAATTTCATGCATGCCATAATGCAGTTTTCTTTAAAATAAATAATTAAGTAAATAAAAAATAGTTTAATCTAATATGGTCATATGATTTTTGTGTATTTAGGGTCTTGATTTAGATAATATAATCGACAGTTGAGTATTCATGTAAATTTCAATATTTTTATTTTTCATTGTATGTAAAATTATAGGCATTTATTGCATTCCCCCCATTCCCCCCATGCATTTTCTAGTGATTTAAGTGATTAACACTATCAGTTAACATTGGAAGATCCATAGTTAAAATCCTGCTAGAGTACAGTTAGTTCCTTCCTGCTTTAGAAAGTCATGGTCTTTACAAAATGACCAACAATTTAAAATTTTTTTTTTATTCTGCAGTGTTATATAAATTTTTTGCATTAAATGTAGACTATGTGTTGAAGTCATATAATTGAAAGTGTTCCAACCCTGCAGTATAAATATTATTTTTAGAGAAGTCTTGCTTGTCATTTGTAGAGAATTTCATAACTTGAGAACTAAGATTATTAATTCTTTTGATTTGCCCAACGTATTTAATAAGTTTTGCAAGTAATTAGCTAAATACAATTGTACGCTTTTCAAAGATATTGTTTTTTAGTGGTGGAGTTATTGGGAGGTATGACGTTAAATTTGCATGCTTATAATATATAAGTAATAGTCATTTAAATAAAAATAATAGTCATTTTGAGCAATGACATTTTTGAAATTCAGTTTGATATATAGGAGCATATTTTAAAATAAAGAGCTAAGCCTACTACTACTACTACAAGTTAAGTTTTATCTGAGATTTTTTTTTTTTTTTAACTAGTACTAACAGCTGCTAACTTTATCAATAAAATTTGTAAAGAAATACAAGGAGAAAAACTTTAAAATTGAGGAATTTCAAAATTTAGTTTAAAATGACTTAAAAAGTAAAATCCTGCACTATTGCTGCTAAAATAAAAATATATTTAATAAATGAAAAATTATCTGCTAGGAAATGTGAAGTAAAATTTAGATAGTAAATGGGTACTATTGCAGAAATCAAAAATTGGAATTTGTAACTGATTAAGCTAGAATATGGCAATGGACTTTTAGTGTACAGTCCATTGCATTGTAAATGATGTAGACACAATTTGCTGTGTCAATAGATTGTATTAATTGTGATATGGTTGCGGATGTAGCAGTGGCGCCATACACACAATATGCCTTTCTTCCCGTGGTGCGATGAGGTGGTTGCAGTTGCTTCTGACCGCCAGTCATTCCTTCCTGAAAATGAAAATCGTCCTTTCATAATCTAGGTTACAACTACATAAGAGTTTTAGCCTATAGTTCAAGTATTTTTGCATAAGGTAATTATTCAAAACTACTTATATGGAAGATTTTCATAAAGTGGTTACAGGGAAGGAAACACGTCATCAGTCTCCTAAAACTTTAGGTGAGCACCTGTGCTCTTACAAAAGTTAAGTAGAATTGTAGATTCTACGTAACAGCGAAGATCAAAGGCCCACTTAGGAGATTGCTGGCATCTTTCCTTCGCTGGAACCACTTTATAGAAATCTTCTGTATAACTAGTTTTATACAATTACTGTCCAGATTTTGCAGAGTACTTGACCTTCATTATATCTCTTTTTAGTAAATTTACATTTTATTACAAGTTGAAAAAAATTCGTTTACATTTTTTTAGGTCGAAAACGTTTCACTTTAAGTTTTTTAGGAAGAAAATTTCCACTTTTATTTTGTTTATGGGAAAATCCATGTTAATTTCAAAGTACAAGGAAGGAAAGTTACACTTTGATTTAAAAAAATCGAAAAAGCTTCACTTTAATTTTTTTAGGAAGAAAAATCTCCACTTTTATTTTGTCTATGGGAAAACCCATGTTAAATTCAAAATGTAAGGGGAAAAAGTTACATTTTGATTTTCAAAAGTTGAAAAAGAAATCATTTAGATTTTTTAGGTGGAAAAAGTTTCACTTTAATTTTTTTAGGAAGAAAAACATTTTTTATAGGTTACGGTATACTTCATTATCGCTCTAACTTTTTTGCTTTTGAGTTGCAATATTTCTGAATTTGAATCTTCAGAAAACGAAATCACTCTGATTTATCAAATACCTTCAAGTGTAGAATTCAGTCTTCAAATAGAATATTTTAGTATAAGTAAATGCATTATAGACAAAAATAAGATTAAAAATACTTCATTATTTTTCATGCCCTATTCCTGAAACTGCTTAAGGTTCTTACCCCTGACTCATCCCATTGGGGATATTTTCAGAAAAAAATATTCATTTCTTGTTCATGTTTTCAATATCGAGATACTAATTTTGTTGGTAATCTGACATTTTTTTTTTTTTTTTTTTTTCCTTCTTCCATGTTATATTTCACTATTGCTCTGGCTTGGGAGGAAGTTTTTTCATGGATATTGCATACCTCTCCTATACGTCTGCGACTGTTCTAATAAATTACATTACCAACTAGTGTAAATAATATCTCTAGAGATATAGGTATTCTCTTGAATGTTTGCTTAATATGTAAATTTGTGAAGCATTTCTGTTTGAATACTTGCATTTTCATTTTTCGCCAGAAATGGGCACCTAGAAGATTGAATTTTGAATTTGATTTATAATCTATTTCATGTTCTAAAAAAACTAATGAATTTTTTATTAACAAACTTAAGGATTTCAAAGCCAACAGTGTAGCACTGTACGGAAAAAATTATTTTTATCTTCAGCGTGTTAGATTGTCTAAACCCTTTTGGGCGACCATTAAAATCTAAAAACCTTTCAGATTTAAAAAAAAAAAAAAAAAAAATCATGTGTACACCACATGACTTCCTTGTACGGAATATTAAATTATTCGCATTTTTTCTTACATTTCATTTAAACTTATTGGATTGAATTAAATCTATTTCGCCGACAGCGCATAAACCACAATAGAATAAATGCATTCTTTAAAATTTACTCTAGTATTTGTTTACCATAGCGACACTCTGGCGCTAGATTCACTTAACAGTATTAATAATTATATAACAGTTAACTTGTATAATAATTATATAACGGAAACTAAGTTAACTGTTATATAATCCAATAATTATAACAATTAACTTATATACGTATTTCGTTCATATTATAACTCATAATGCACAAAATTTATATCATTTAAAGAATAGAATTATCTAATCGTTGCCACATGTTCTATTCAAGTACTATAATAAAGCTAGAATGATGTATAAAAGAAATTAAGCAAACAAAACAAAAAAGAACAGTTTTTCACAGACGATTAAGTATTTCTCATTTAATTAATTCAGTTCTCACTTCGCGACAAGGCAAAAATACATAAAAACTCAAAATATCTCTATTAAAAATTCCGAAGTAAATCTTAAACACTTATTTCCTCGAAAAAATTCCAGAAAGAATTAAGCATGATTTAATTGGCAGTAATAAATGAATGCGTTATCTTTCTTGTTGCCAAGCTAAGTTTCTCTAAATTGGCAACAAATCCACTAGTCTCCTGTTTCAAATGTAAACATCAATGGCCGCCATGAAAAAAGGCTTAGCGGCACTTAGACAACTTTAAAATTGTTGATAATTCTAAAAATATTGCATACAGATTTACTAAAGGCACAAAAACCTTAACCGGAAGATAAAAACAACATAATTCAATCATTTTTAAAGCAAAAAATGTACAATTTACAAACATATAAGGGTAAAGAAACTGAGATCACTGAGCCGGGTAACAGAGTGGATATATATATATACACGTTTGGTGTGGCCGATTGCAACCAAAATACGAGGTGCACATCTACATGTTATAGCTAGTCCTATATCCACCAAACCTTATCATCTGAGGAGACCAAGTGATTTATTTTGGCTACAATGGGCAGAAACAATCTGCAAGAATAGTATTGCTAAACGCAAATTGAATGAGGTATTAAAGTACTGTGCACAGAGTCATGCAGGCATAAACCGAGCGAACACTTCAGAATAATTGACAATTACTGCACACATCTGTACCTTGTACGCTCACAATTAAAGGATCATCTTAGGGTAAAGACTTCCTTGTGAAAGACATAACATTAGCTTTATTACCATTGCAGAACCTTGAACTGTTCAATGTTTGTGTGATTTAACCACATTTGTGTATAGAATCTTAATTTTTCATTGTACACATCTTCGTGACTTTTAGATTACCCTACAATTAATAAGTCTCATAACTGAAAGAATCATTAAAACGTATTGTAAAAATTACTATGTATATAACTGTATCATTGTTGAATTGTATCTATTCCATTATTGGCAGAATTATATTTATTTATTTACTCAGCATAGATGGAGGTATAACTTATTGTTACCAAAATTTTTTTTTTTAAGTTAGAGTACAGAATATAAATTGGATTATGCTTGAAATATCAATGTTTAAATCATGTTGTTGGTAGTTCCACTGTATTTGCTAACTAGGAATGGTTTTGAAAAGTGTATTGTAACCTAACCTTAGCATTTTTCATTTATTGTATTATCTCTGGTACCTGCATCAATAATGAAGAACAGTGTATGGTCTGACTAACATTGTATATTATTTCTAAATTTTGCAATAATATGGCTAACTAGTACAGTGTGAATTGTAATCAAGATATAGAGCTACTGTATTTACAGTAATTGTTCAGTATATCTGTATAAGTAGTAGTATGAGGTTATGCGACTTTAATGCTTTTATATTTTGTAAATTTTGTACATATATGTAATAGAATCGCAATGTAATATACCCAATGTAAAATGCAATTCTAGCCGAGTTTGTACTTTTGTAGCTTATAGTACTAGAGTGTAAAGTTTCGTAGGCATTGTATTTACTCGAAATTGTGCGATAGAAAAATGATCTAATATTATCGTATTATATTAATAACCAGGTTTTCTATGTCTTGCATTTATATAGGATATTCTATGTCTTGCATTTATATGTTTTTCTATGTCTTGCATTTATATATGATATTGTTACAATGTATAGTACTCAGTGTAAAATGTAGTGTGGTCTAGTGTAAAACATTGAAGTAGTATTGTAGTGTAAAGGAACTATAGCAACATTGCCCATGTTAAAGTAGTGTAGTATAGTTAGCAGTGTAGTAGTTAAAATAGAATTTGAGTTAACAACCAGGCAGTTATAGATACTAAAAACCTAGGTAAAATAATGAGTGATCATGAAACCTAAGATTTTGAAATAATAAATGCTGTCGGATCAGCGAGTCATGATTAGACAGCATCTGCCAAGTGGAAACAAATACCGTAAGGCTTACTATAGTTAAGGGCGGCAGTCCACTTGAGCAGCGTTCAGCTAGTCCTATATACAAAATTTTAACGTTCTGAGGCTACTCGATTTTGAGTTATGCGAGATACTTACGTACGTACATACGTTCCTACAGACGCCACGAAAAATTATCTTCAGAATTAATTTTAAAGCAGTTTTATAATTTTTTTGGAGGAAAAAGAGTCTTTTATTCTGTCTTTACGTACAATCACGCAAAAACATAGTTAAATTGCATTCGATAGCGGTCAAAATAGATATTTTCGTTGAAATATGTTGCCTGAAACTTTTCGCGATTACAATACTTCCTTTTTACTTCGTACAAGGAAGTAAAAAATGAAATAATATAAATGACCTTGCCTCTATGCAAGATTTTAAAATTTTTTGAGGAATACAGAATTTTTAAACAAATCGGTTACAAACTTTCAGGAGAGCTAGAGTAAACCTAGACCAGTGGTCGGCAAACTTATTAGCCAAAGAACCAAATATGAACATTACAACAATTTTATAATATAATTATATAACAGTTAACTTGTATAATAATTATATAACGGAAACTAAGTTAACTGTTATATAATCCAATAATTATAACAGTTAACTTATATACGTATTTCGTTCATATTATAACTCATAATGCACAAAATTTATATCATTTAAAGAATAGAATTATCTAATCGTTGCCACATGTTCTATTCAAGTACTATAATAAAGCTAGAATGATGTATAAAAGAAATTAAGCAAACAAAACAAAAAAGAAATAGTTTTTCACAGGCGATTAAGTATTTCTCGTTTAATTAATTCAGTTCTCACTTCGCGACAAGGCAAAAATACATAAAAACTCAAAATATCTGCATTAAAAATTACGAAGTAAATCTTAAACACTTATTTCCTCGAAAAAATTCCAGAAAGGATTAAGCATGATTTAATTCGTAATAATAAATGAAGGCGTTATTTTTGCGTTGCGAAGCTTAGTCTCTCTAGATCGGCAACAAATCTAAAATTCTGCTGTTTCAAATGTAAACAAATATGTCCGCCATGTTATTTAAAACTTAACCGCCCTTAAACAGCTTTTAAATTGTTGATAATTGTACAAATATTGCTTCCAGAATTACGAAAGGCATAAAAACCTTAACCGGAAGATAAAAACAACATAATTCAATCATTTTTAAAGCAAAAAATGTACGATTTACAAACATATAAGAGTAAAGAAACTGAGCCAGGTAACAGAGTGGACGTTTGGTGTGGCCGATTGCAACCAAAATACGAGGTGCACATCTACATGTTATAGCAGTCCTATATACAAATTTTTAACGTTCTGAGGCTACTCGTTTTTGAGTTATGCGAGATATGTACATACGTTCGTACAGACGCCACGAAAAATTCTCTTCAGAATTAATTTTAAAGCAGTTTTATAATTTTTTTGAAGGAAAAGAGTATTTTATTCTGTCCTTACGTACAGATATCACGCAAAAACATCGTTAAATTGCATTCGATAGCGTTCAAAATGGATATTTTCGTTGAAATATGCTGCCTGAAACTTTTCGCGATTACAATACTTCCTTTTTACTTCGTACAAGGAAGTAAAAATTAGCCCAGAAGAGCTATTAGTCTTGAAACGGTATATTGCGACGATTCACTAAAAGGGTTGAATCGCTTTTCAGATTGTAGCCACTAAATATTATCGCCCTGTATTATATTTAAAGAAATTAAATAATGAATCTGCACGAATGCGTGTATATTTCTGCCACTGTGATAAAACAACGGTCACCGAATATGAGCATCTGGAAGCCCTAATTTGGAATTCGTTTTATTATCGATTTCATATTTTGTAACGCTAATGAATTTTTAATTAACAAACTCAACGATTTCAAAACGAACAATGGCAACACAGTACGGGGGAAAAATTATCTCCAGCGCCCAAGACTGTCCATCGGAAATAGTAAAGATATGCTGTTTTTAAATATTTTGTGATATTGCTATTGAATTGAATTTTATGTGATTTAAGTGCGAAGAACATGATATTTAATAAATAAAGGTAACACACGAAACGTTAAAAAAGCCATTTTTAGCGTAATATGAAATCTGTAAAAAGCTTTCAGATTTTTTTTTTTTTTTTTTTTTTTTTTTTGATATTTTCTGTTTTACATTTTTTAAAAATTTTTTCTAAAGTTTAAAAAAGAAAAGCTTTTCTTCACTCTAATATTAATAACTGACAAAGTTAAAGATATTCTTATTCGGTTTCTGAATTCAGGTATAATCGAATTAGATTGTATATTCTTGCATTGTCTTTAAAAGCGTTAGCGACTGAAATTAATGAATGAGTGGTTTTTAAAACTAGGTATTCTTATGAATGAGTGGTTATTAAACTAGGTATTATAATAGAAAATCTGAAGAATTTGGATATTTAAGTGCTAAGTAAAATCTGCTACTTTTTAAAATCCTTAATCCAGTGACATTAACTTTTCACAAGCTAGAAACTGAAAATCATTAATTTTTAGTACCTGTCTTAGACAAAGCAACATGGCACGTCGTAAGAATACGGAGCCAAAGAGGCAAGTATGCCCCGACAACAAAAAGCAGTCGGCCACCGCTCCACCAACAGAGCAGGACATTTCACAGATGCCAAATAAGGACATTCCGACAACAGATGACACTATTAGTTTATAAGAAGTGCTAGATTATGTCACTGAACTTGACGGCTTATTAGCCAAATACGAAATATCCAGAAAAGCAAGTAAGAAGATCAAAGATCATCTTCTGAAAGTTCTTAACCCTCTTACGGATAAAAACTGTAGAACAGACTATCAGGGTCAATGTTCCTTCTTACCTTCTTCGGGAACATACAAGGACCTGACTCGGAACAGAGAGCTTACTAAAGCTATGTTCACTAATTGTGGTAAGTAGACAGGATACAGACGAAGGGTATACAAAACCCTTTATTTTTCTCTATATACAATAACTTCCGTACTTCGGAATACACTGACCCGCTACTTGGGGTCTAACGTAAAAGTATAAAAATAAAACTAAACTCTAATTTAACTTTAGAATAATAAACGTGGAAGATTGGCCTTATATTAACAGGAAGGCGTATGTAGTACAGATAACTGAGAACACTACAATACGTTTAAAAGTTATCAAGAGGATTAAAACCTCTGGCCTGGAAGGCAACAAGCAACTGCGTAACTTCTAAAGTAAGCGGCCTGCTTCGAACTCACTGCTTCCTCTCTCTCGCTTGGCAAAAGGCCACAACTTAAATACTTGGCGTTCGCCAGACAAACTTTGCATAAAAACCTTAACGCTTATAATTCTGGCCGGAAGTAGAAAATAAGAAGTGATAGTAAAGATTTAAAATAAAAATAAACGTTAGTAAAACTTAAGATCCTTACATACTTCCCGCCAGAGTTAATTAGTTTGAAACTGAGGTCTAAAACGACCTTGTTGAAAACTTTTAGCTCTAGCATCTAACGCGAGGCCAATCTTTTACAAACATACTTCGCTAGAAACTAGAAATTTAAAAGAAAGAAATTTGTTTTTACACAAGCAGCTCCCAGGATATACAACATTTTTTTTTCATCTGTACTGCATCTAAACAGGAGCTTTTATTCAATTCTGGTTCCTTCCAGAGATCTGGAAGGAAAACTAGTTTAATGAAATGGCAAGTAACATATACAATTATACTTCTCTTAACATTCTTATTTCATTCATGACTATTTTAATTATCTTTCCCCGTGCTCTCTGACATGTGTTGTAAAAGAACACCAAACACGAATGTGTTTCTGTCTACGTGTTCCACACTTCCTCCTACAATCAAAACACTAACTTGTTAAAATTCAACATAACAAGACCTCTTAACACACCCTAATTTCAACTCTAAACCCTGAGATACTATTCTAAAAGTGGCTAACTCTAAAGTGTAGCGTCAGAGAGCCTAACTACATCATTCAACCTTTAACACATATTCGCCATGCTTTAGTCTTTTTACAGTCACACGAATAAAAAAATTTTTAACATTACTTTCACTTTTACCATATCACGGTATTTCTTAACATTTAAAATAACAGTTCACATTGTATATGAGAACATATTAACATGCCGTTAATTTTACACATTTGGAAACATACATTAGTAGTACATTGTTAACTTCTATTCTTTTCAAAGCAAGTGCCAATTCTTTCTACATTGAAATAATACACTTCAAAAAGTCTTTCAGACTAAAACTTCTTTCTTGCTAGAATGTTTTAAATAAAATTTATACAATAACTTTTTACAATATTTAAGTCTTTACACAACGCTATTATACATCAACTTTTAATTTTACTCGCGAGTAATTGAAAAACATAATATCAAAATCGGTAACAACTGATTTCTCGCCCTTTTGGCGATAAAGGTAGACCTCGCATGAGATAAAACTTCTTGAAATCTGCCACTTGCAGTAAGAATGAAAGATTAACTTAAGTTTGCAAAGTAACATAAAATTTTACTTATCTTTGTGATATTCGGACATCCTTTTCTGGGCCCAGTCTTTAAAGGTATTGCAGATAGTTGTGTGATTTATCCTCCTTCTTGTACGGGCTCGCCCTTCAGTGCCTTCCTCTGGAAGCTTCCTTTTTTCACCAGTTCGGTCACCCTTGAATACCTTCTTTTTCTCCTCTGCTTGTGGTCTTGGCCGTTTGATGGCAGCTGGTCTTGGCGGAACCGGGAAACTTCTGTCGTGTTCCTGCTTGGACCTCGTTGTTGGCCGTTCAAATTTTCCTTGTAACTTTTCCTCCGCCGCTGATGGCCCTTCCGCTGTTCGGCTACATTTACTGTTCGGCTACATTTGAGTCCTGTCGGATGAGTCGATCTTCCGTTTTAGAGCCGGGTTATAGTTGCCGTCATTTCTCCTGGTTCTCTTCACATATGTCGTCCTTCTCCCTTCTTCATTCTGGGGGTGTTCGTGAACTCTCTTTTCTGGACGGTGGAACGGCTTCTTTTTCTTGCTACCTTCAATTTTTCCGCGGGGCAATTTTCTTTTCACTTGCTCCTGCCTCTTATTGGCTTGCCCTTGTACTTGTCGTTTTTCCACCTGTGGAGCTTGTGCCTGCGGTGCCTGCCGTGCCGGATCCTGCAAAAGATCACTTGTCGGATTCTTCCTTGCTCGTCATTAGGGAGGTGGTCAAGTTTTAACATCGGCGGTTCAGCGTTTTCTGTACGAACTGGTTTCATTGTCAGCTTAAGGGACGCTTCATTAAAATCCAGCGTAGCTTGTGCTTCTGAAAGAAAATCTATTCCTAAAATTAAATGTGCTTGCAGATTCTTTACTATAAAAAACATCACCTTTACTTGTTCGTCCTTGATACGGATATACAAAGGTACTTTACCTACGCACTTACATTTTTCTCCTTGCGCCGCTAATACTGTCGTATTATCCGCATTATATATGCGGTATTTGCGAAAATACTTCCTAAAAAACTCTTCTGCCACACAGGAACACTGCGCGCCGGTATCCAGGAGTGCGGTGGCTGGGATATTATTCACCAAGACTTAAATCTTCGGAAGAGTCAAATTTTTCACCATTACTGTATTTAACTTGTAGGAAGAGGGGTTTTCGTGGCCTTCGGATTTCCGCACCCTCTCGTCAGCAGAAATCCGTTTTAGTTTAAATTATTTTTCCTTTCCGTGCTTTCCTTCTTTTTCCACTGGCCTTGAGACTTTTTTCCTGGGTTGCTATTGAACTGTCGACGTTCGCCGGCTGTTTTTGAATGCTCGGGTTTCCTTGCCCACTGATTCGCTTTTTCTCCGTAGCCATGTGCTTGAGTTTGCGGTAGTCTTGGCGTACCAAATTGGTTTCGCTGTTGATACTGGCGTCTTCTTTCGACGTCCGCCGTTCTTCTACTTTCAAACTGGATTGCTAGCTCAAATAACTTTTCCAGTGTAGTCGGATTTCTTAATTCAATAAAGTCTTCCACTTGGGGTAGTAACCTCGGCAAAATCACTTGAATTATTTCAGGATCCGGACGGTTTCCATACAAGAGCTTGAAAACGTGAATTTTTCTTAAAATAAAGCTCGAGAGGTTTTCGATTCTTTGTTGATATATACTGAAAAGTTCCGTTTCTAATTTCGCACGATCCCTTACAACAGGGAAGGCTTTTAGTAGGGCAGTCTTGAAATTTTCGTAAGTATAGGTGGGACTTCCTGCTTGACCCAAGAGACTTCTGCCTATACATTTGAACCAGTTAAGCGCTTGGCCCCTCAAAGCGCTGGTAGCTAAGGTAACTTTTTGAAACTCGTGCACGGGGTAGAACATGAAGTGGTCATCCAATTTTTCCAAAAAACTGGTTACCGGTGAGTTTCCATTAAATGTAGCTTCTGGTTTCATCGAAGCGCGCATGGTCTGGACGATGTAACCAAATCCTTCCAGGGCGGCAGCTGGCATTTCTGGATTCTGAGCCGTTTCTGCAGGCAGCACAGGTTCTTCTTGAAACTCGGCCATGGTTATTCTTCTTCGTTGGGCGCCACTATCAGGGTCAATGTTCCTTCTTACCTTCTTCGGGAACATACAAGGACCTGACTCGGAACAGAGAGCTTACTAAAGCTATGTTCACTAATTGTGGTAAGTAGACAGGATACAGACCAAGGGTATACAAAACCCTTTATTTTTCTCTATATACAATAACTTCCGTACTTCGGAATACACTGACCCGCTACTTGGGGTCTAACGTAAAAGTATAAAAATAAAACTAAACTCTAATTTAACTTTAGAATAATAAACGTGGAAGATTGGCCTTATATTAACAGGAAGGCGTATGTAGTACAGATAACTGAGAACACTACAATACGTTTAAACGTTATCAAGAGGATTAAAACCTCTGGCCTGGAAGGCAACAAGCAACTGCGTAACTTCTAAGGTAAGCGGCCTGCTTCGAACTCACTGCTTCCTCTCTCTCGCTTGGCAAAAGGCCACAAATACTTGGCGTTCGCCAGACAAACTTTGCATAAAAATCTTAACGCTTATAATTCTGGCCGGAAGTAGAAAATAAGAAGTGATAGTAAAGATTTAAAATAAAAATAAACGTTAGTAAAACTTAAGATCCTTACAAGACAAACTAGAAGGTCAGATTGAGCAGACCAAAAACATTGAGGGCTATGTAAGAGAGATAGCAGGAATGGAAAAACAAACATACTTCAGCATAGCAAAAACAGGACGTTGTACTTCTAGAGCAAGAATTGAAAACAATAATAAACGGAAACAAAAATACGTTACCATTGCCTATCCCAATAAGGAACTAGCATCCGACGAAGTGCGAGACAAAATAGTAAAATACATAGACCCTGCAAAAATCAAAGTAGGCGACAGAGCGATTAAGAAAGGAGAGGTTTTAATACAAGTCAATGAAAAAGAGGACTTATTAAAAGAGCCATTCGAGAAAACAAACAGTTAAAAACCATTGACCGCAGGAAATAAACCCCAAGATAGTTATATATAATGTTAATAAAGATCTAGACAATGAGGAATACAAGAAAAACTAGTTACCCAGAATAAAGATCGGAAAAACGCAAATATTGAGATTCTTTTCAATGAACGGAAGATTTGGGAAACACTGTGTAGCGTCTATTGACTCCACGTCTTTCAAAATAGTAATGAGAAACAAGAAACTAAACCTCTAGTGGACCACAAATGACGTTAGAGAATTCCTCCAAATTACGAAATGTTATAAATGCCTAGGATATAACCACTCCGACAAAAACTGTACAGATAATGTGATGTACAGGCTGCGGATCTGAGGACCATCAGAAAAAAGATTGCAAAATGAAATCCCCAATCTGTGTAAATTGTCACAAAATCAATATAAAATTTAATGCTGGGCACGACAGTCGAGACAGAAAATGTGCATGCTACTTAAGAGAGTTACAAAAATAAAACAAAGAATAATTTATGAGTAAAATCTCCAAGTTCTCCAGATAAACCTACAGAACTCTCGGGGGTGCATCTACATACTTAAGAGAACATTTAGAACAAAATAAGTTATAAAGATAATATGCAAGCAGGAACCCTACTTAAAAAACAATCATCTACAAGGATTCCTCACGAGATTCAGAAAATTCTAGGCAGCACAAAACAGCAGTTATACTTACAGACCAGGCACTTCCTGCCTTAGACGTCCTTAGCACAGATAACATCACAGCAGTGCGAGTCGAAGGAAACCACCCTTTCCTGATTGTTTCTCTTTACTGCCGTCCATCACAGGAAATGGAGCCTACATTGGCTCGCTACAGAACTTAATCATAACAAATGTTCTATTTCAATTTTAATCAGCGGAGACTTCAATAGAAAACATCCAATTTGGAGTCCCACCCAGCCAGACCCAAGAAGTCTCAAGATCTGTGAACTACTAGCAGCCACGAATTTAGACGTCATTAACAACCTAGATAGCCCTCGTACCTTCTCTTGTTGCAGGGCTACCTCATGGATTGATCTCACTTTATTTCGGAAAGCAAATTCAATCGAGATTTCAAATTGGAAGGTCCAGGAGGAAGCAAACCTCAGTGACCATAACTACGTCCAGTATGACATCGATAATGTAGACTTACAGAGCAAAAACACCAGCAAAATTAAACTAAGTCATATAGACTGGATGACATTCAGTTTCACTACCACATACCATCACGGAAATAAATAATTACATAGAGATCACCACGAAACTCGCCCATGAAAATTATGAGCACACTAAAAAAGTCAGTAATTCAAATACGAACAACAAACATTAGACAAGTAACCATGGTGGAATCAGGATCTCACAATTACAAGAAAAAAGGTACGAGCCCTACGGCGGCGGTACCATCGCACCGCAGGAGACATGCGTGCCAAAAACAGAATCACCTACAAAAGGGAACAAGCTATTTATAGAAAAAACATCTTAGAGGCCAAAACAGCCTCCTGGGACACATTCTGGGAAAATCTTCAGATCTCTTCCCCGTTCGGGGCCTACTATGATATGATTAAGGGCAAAAGCCTAGGATCACTATAACTAAGCTCAATACTCAAACCAGATGGGACAACCACAACTTGAGTTGAAGACACTATTGGAGAAATTCTCAAATATCACTTTCCCTACGGTACTCAAGATGAAGACACCCAACATCACAGAGAGATGAGATCAGCAAGCAGCCCTCAAAACACCGCAAATGATCCCTCCTTCTCTACCACAGAAATTCGAAAGATCATAGGAACTACCAAAAGGGGCAAAGCCCCAGGCTTGGACATAGACTTGATTAGAACGACATTATTGAACTCAATATAGACTCAATATAGTCGAAGAGTTGAGAATCGCAAACGAAGACCAACTAACATATCTATTTAATTCATGCCTTCATAAAGACTACTTTCCAGATGCCTGGAAGAATGCCGAGCTTGTTCTTTTCAAGAAAGAGGGCAAAGACATTAAGCATCCGAACGCATATAGAAATATCTGTCTCCTCTCCGCCTGGGAAAAGCTTTAGTCAAACGAATAACCAGACGTCTCATTTTCCACCTGGAAATAAAACCACCTCATGAACAAAGCGCAATACAGCTTCATGAAGGGAAAGAACACCATTGACGCTCCTCAAAATCTGCAAGAGCAAATACACCATAACAAGCAGCGAGGTCTCACACGTGTGTTATTGCCTATCACACGTAGCCTCGGCCTTCAGACAACTCTGTAGGCCAGCCTTCAGGAACCAATTCAAACATCTTCAAATGTCCTAAGAATCTCTTTAGGATCATAGGCAGTTATCTTCACAATCGTCACTTACCAGCGAGATGGGGTCATTGTCACCCACGACTACTGTAATAGCCCCCCCCAAGGGTCCAACATTGGCCCAATATTGTGGAATCTCATTGCGAATACTGCAGTAGATCTAGATTTCGAAGGAAATGCACAAATCCAGGCCTACGCGGACGACTTTATCCTAATCATTCAAGGAGGTAATCACACCGAAATAGATAACAAGGCGAAAAAGCCATTACGGCTTATCACTGACTGGAACCTCAAACTCAACCTTAAATTCTGCATCGATAAGACAGAAATGATCACCTTTCCAAAGGGTAATAAACTTATAAATAGCCCAGCCCGTATAAAATGGCAGGACCGAGCACTAAAAAATGAAGATACTTTAAAATACCTAGGATTTTTACTTGATAGAAGACTAAACTGGGTACCGCATTTAACGATGATACGAGATAAAACTTGCAATCTTATTAATAGCCTAAATTGTATCGTCGCAAATAAATGGAACCTAAAAGGGAAACTTTTGAAAGAACTCTATCTGCGGGGCATTGAAAAGATGATCCTTTACGGCTCCCCCATATGGATGACTGGCACGGTAAGGGTTTATTAAAAGCTCCTCCAAATTCAGCGCATCGTCCTTCTCAAGATCACTAAGTGTTTTACTTACATATTCACAGCAGCTCTTCAAATCCTAGCAGGGGATCCTAGCAATCCTAGCAAATCCTAGCAAATCCCTTAGATGTCAAAGCAGAAATTGAATGAGGCATTTATAGGTTAGTTCATTTTAAGGACTCCTTCCAGCTCGATGTCTCCTCATTCATAGACCAGCGCTCCTTAGAACCACAATGTCACTATACTACCGTCCACCCAGATCTCACAAAAGATCTAAAATGGCTTAAACATCTACCAAAAAGACAGGACTTAGAAATCTTTTCTGATGGCTCCGTTTTCCAGCTGAGTCCTTTGCTTTAACCCTTTGGGACACAGAGTGTGCGGTCTGGACACACCTAAATTTTCCTTCTGTACGCACATAAAAATTGAATGAAAAAGGATTTATAGATTACTATAGGTTACTCTGAACCTTCTTTATTTATAGTAGATGGCAGCTGAACATAAACCAGTCCATATATTTTAGCCATGTTTAGTTTTTTAAGACCCTCATCTTTCAAAGAAATCTTCCAGATTTTTTTAGGGTATAAAAGGAATTGTTTGAAAAGAAATTTCTATGTTATTTTTTTGGATGTATGCTAATCTCCTTATTCTATATTAGTTTTAAATTTTTACCTTGAAATCTTGCCTAAAATCAAACGGCAAACCCTAGGTGTGTCCAGACCGGGCTCACCGATAATCTAGGATAACTGAGAGTCTGTATTCTTTGTTTCTCCACATCTCATCGGTCAGTTCATTGACAACAATGCTCGTTTCAGCATTCTTTTCGAAGCTCTATTCAGTCAGTGTGGCCAATTTGGGCACACCCACGGAATTAAACAATAAGTGCTATCTCCACAAAATTTTACTTGTGTACTCCTCTAGGCCTAATTAGACTGCCTACCTTTTTTGTATCAAAATTCCAACTTTAAAAGGTAGCTTGCCGGAAAGGGTTAAAGAAGGCAGCTCTCTGGGCAGGCAATACCAATTTTCCATCCATCAGCTTCTACACGGACAGCATGAGCGTCCTACAAAAATAAGAAGCCCTGAACAAGAACGGCACTTTCGTTACGCAAAACATCTCCTTATTAAAAGAAATGCTTATTACCCTATCTTCTTCCAAACAAGTGTCTCTATGCTGGGTACGTAGTCATCAAGGTACCCAAGGTAACGAAATGGCTGACTCTTTAGCTAAAGAAGCCACAAGTCACCCTTCCATCGACTAAGAGACCCGCTCACCATAGTCGCTGCCAAACACAAGATCTTCTGCGCTTTCATGTCCATCTGGCAAGCTAGCTGGGACGACTAAGACACCGGTCGACACACCTACTCCATCTTTCCCGTGGTTTCCACCAAGAGGCTCAAAACAGACTTCTCACTACAACAATCTTTCACAAATCAGGGAAGATTTCCCGCGTACCACAGCAGGTTCTGCCATCAAAATGTCTAATGCACCTGCGGTGACTTAACTTCTTCAGCAGACGTCTAACATTACATCCACGACTGTCCACTCACTTCTCCCATCAGAGCCTCCCTTCCTCAGCTCCAGGGATCACATAGCCTCAAAGACTTTCTTTAAGATTACTACGGATAGAGGAGCGTCAGAACCATCATAGAGTATACATATTCTAAGAGAAACATAATCATAGCAGGTAACCAGGTCTAGGCACTTAACGAAATGTAAAGACAGCAAGCCTCTATTTATGTATACATGAAAGTATCTCTAACCTAATTAACCCTTTTTGCTAATTTTATACTAACATACCCAAAAAACATTGTAAGTTGGAACAATGCTAAATCTATTTATTAATAATAAGGTTGAAAAGATAAACAACCAAAAAAAAGTTTGCTGGTGCAACGATCAGAATAACATCACTGACCTGCAGTGCCCATTGAGAAGTGAAGCAAGCAGAATAATAAAAAATAAAGTAAAACATACCTCCTCTTGTGTTTATGAGATTAAAATATCACTCATTTCTTTCATTTCTACTATAAAAAATACTTTTTGGCAAATTTAGTTTTTCATCAATTGATTCTTTTCAACCCAATTTATTAACCTTTGTTTTTCACTTCTCTTTATATTCTGTTGATATATTCATTTTAACAGTAAATTTTGTCATTTCTCAATATTATTTTTCCTCATTTTTCGTAAAGGGTAATGATTTCGTAAAGATATTCCTTCTGTTGTGTTTGTTTAATTCGTTACGCAAAACGTACGATGCTTCTTTGTCTATGGAAATGGATAATTTCTAGTGGAAACTGCCTCATATTTACTTATACGGGTGGGAAAACCGCGAAAACACCCATGCAGCTAACCCCTTCGGTGGGATTCGATATTACGTTAATCGCAATTAAGTGCAATTTTTGTATCCTTAGAACTTTTGATTGCAATGCTTTATTTACCTTTCTTTTTCTTGTAGTATTAAGTTCCACGAAGACATAATATGTAAAATTTTAATCTGAGTTGCTTAAGGAGTTTGTTAGTTTCAATGCATTACAATGATTTATTATTTGATGTCTTATAAATCTGATTTTTGTTTAAATATAAAGTAATAATCATCAGTTGAAAATCATATAAAATGCATGATTTTTTTTTCTATCCCACTTTAAATATTTAATCCTTCACACAAGTGCACAAGTGCTCAAGAATAAGCACTCTGTTTAGTGCTTCAGATGTGATATTCCTCAATAAGTATCAGAATTGAAAGTTATCACTCATAATTTTTTTAATGTATTTTTAAAATTTAGAAGCTCATTTGACGCCCATCTTAGCCGTTCACTTGAAGCAAGTGCCTTGTTTGCCTCACCCTTGTTCGGGCTCTGTGTATCACTAATGGATACATGGGATGCAAAGGGTTAAGCAACTTTTGCGAATGAACTATATTCTAGTATTTTCAATAGAACTTAATTCCCCCCCTCAATAAAAGGAAGTATCGCTATGAAAATTTTTGCATTTTATATTTAATAAACACAGAATAGAACCGTTATTAAAAATCTAACACTTTTTACCCGATTTACATGTAATTGGAATTTCATTATCCACATAAGTTCTTGCCATGATAGCATCCACTTAGTTTCACAGAGACACAACCATTCCTATCCCTTGTAAAGCACTTATAGTTTTGCAAGTAAGTGAAGTTTGCATATCTATAATGTGACTAGAAGATAGAATAGAAGATATCAACTCTTTTTAGTAGAATTGACATTTTCCTTCTTCAGTATTTCACGTACTTGAAAGGATTGCCGTAACAATGAATATTTTCAAAGCACCAGATGCGGTAGTTGTAGTCTATAAAGATGATTTTTGTAATACGAGATGTTAGAATTGTAAATTATTGACATTTAGATTCAGCGGCTTTTGTCGGTTTTGTTATGACTTCTTATATTTAAAGATCTGAATGAAAAACAAAAATAACGACTTCCAAATGGAGTATCACATGCCTCCTTGTTGCGCACAGCGCAATTAATTTTATTTAACAGATGATCGTAAAAGACGTAGAGTTACTTATCTTTTATTGCTGAGCTAGAATTAATAAAATGAACGACCACCCGCAACTTTGCTGCTAGAGAGAAGAAAGCTTTTGATGGCATGTGGATTCTCTTTAAACGATTACTGCAGAAAATAAGAAAGCATAAATATTCATCTTTTGGAAACATCTGCTGACACATTCTGCAGACGGTACGATTCTCAGCTTTAGTTCTCATCTTCACTACATTAAGTTTTACTGTTATATGATATAGATGTTTAAATATCTAAGACTACTGTTACAAGTACTGAACTCCGAAGAAGTAGTATGATTCAAAACTTAGATAGTAGTAGTATGATTTTATGATTCAAAACATTTTCTGCTTTTTTTAAGAAGGTGTGATTTTATCTAACTTTTCTTTTGTTTTAAGGAAAGGTTATAAGAAGTATATAAGTAGGAGTTAAGATGTATAACTTTTTTAGAAAAGATGTGTTCAGATTTATACGTATGAATATATAAATAAATAAAAATGTTTGAATACTTAATCATTTATTTCTGAATAAGCGTCTGCATAACAATGACAAAATAAGTGCTGCTTATGAATGCTGAATGCAGTTTATGTAAAAAATATGTTGTAAAGATTTATTCATTTTTCGATCACTCGGTATTTTTTCAACATATCATTTTCGGATCAATTCCTTATTTTCAAGTGATTCATTCGCTCCTGAATTGTGCAAATTAATCACTGAGAGCCACATGGGATAACCACTGATCTGACTTTTTTGTAAAAGTCTTACAGGTTTAATAGTCATCCTGGCAGAAGAAATTATTCATTCCATACTATATAAATATTACATGGGCATACAAGGCCTGTATATAAACATGGCTATGTTAATTACGTGTACAAACGATGTCTTGTAAACAGTTACATGGGATACTTAGGTATATGAAAGTTATGTGTTTATTTAAACATTTACTGATTTCATATTGGCATTAAACTTGTAATTCAGTTACACATTGATTAGAGTTTCTCTATTACTTTTTAACTGCTTTACAATATTTTCAACAAGTACATGCAAAATGGATAGTAATAAGCTCACATTACAATAAGTTTGGGCTCTTACAGTGCAGTTGCTATTCTACAGGGCGGGCTATTTTTCTAATGTTGATTTTCAATTGTTGTGCTTGGAATAGTTGCGACTGCCATTATAGTCGTAGTACCTATCAAGGGAGTATTTTGGTTACTGGTTCGATTACTTTGGTATTACTGTTGTTAGAAGTAACTACGCTAATCTGCTGCTTCGTTATCTGCGAATTCTCAATTCAATGTACTCCACTTTTGTAAAGCCTCTCCCTACCACTGGTTTTTTTTTTTTTTCTAGTCTACTGGGATCATTGGCTGCAGATTTCGCAAGCAAGTCCGCTGCTTCGTTGCCAGTAATACAAATATGAGCTGGATCAAGTTGGGTCTGTTATCTGGTGGCATAATTTTTGGAGGATTTTTGCATGCCTTGCACTAACGGATTTCTAGTCCTTTGCCTTCAGATGTCCTCCAAACTTGAGGCGGATTCGCTGTACACATTTACCTTTTGTTACTAACTGATACTTTGCCAAATTGATGGCTACTTTTAATGCTAGACGTTTCGCCTGAAAGACGGTATTTTTACCTTATAGTCGCCTTTTCCCAACTTTTGACCACTTCTTCTTCTTGGAGTACGCAGTACATGCTGCCTGTGACGTTCTCCTTCTTTTTGGCCTTCTATATATATATAGCTAGTGCTTTCTTATCTGGCTGGGTGTATTTTACAGGTGCAACTATGTCCAATAAGTCCGTCTCTGCTGAGTGTCCTAGCATGATCGACTTGCGCTTCTCATAGTCTGTGTGGTAGAATGTCTTTTGCCACAGAGAGATGTTATCTTCCAGGTGCAGTGTCCTTAATAATAATGATTCTCTCTCCACTTTAGAAGGTCAAATGGAGGGATACTCGCCAACATTTGCAGTGACGTGGTTTGGGAATGTTCTGTAACCTTTGCATATTGTGAACAGGTGCATTCTTTGGATGGTGAGAAGCTGCCACCTCATATGGACGGTAAGTTTCCTTCCCCATTCGGCAGCCCATATAATATGATCTTTTCTGAGATTGTTCTGTACCAGCTTTTGAGCAGAGTGATTGGAGTATCTCAATATGGTCCTGGTGTTCTAACCATGGAATTTGCTAAGTTGATTTATTTTTTGCTTAAGCTCTTTAATGTATGGTAGCCAGAAAGTCTATTGTTAATTATGATACCTAGGTATTTACGTTCGCTGACTCATTTATAGAGATTCCATTTAGCTTGATGCTGAGATTCCTATTTTGCGCTCCTTGCCTACTTGCGCTTGCCTACTCCTATTTTGCGCTCCTTGCCTCCAGTTGTTTAGTTTTATCCGCTGAGATATTTAATTTGTGCTGATTTGCTCAGCTTGCAAAAATGTTGATCGCATTTTGCGCTTTTATCCTGGTGTCGTGCTACCAGATGTGACAAACAGAAAATCGTCCGCGTACGCCTGGATATCCACTCCTAGTTGTTGGTCGGAAAATGCGAAGGCTCTGTTCTCAACAAGATTCCAAAGCATAGGTCCCAAGCAGGACCCCTAGGAACAGCCTGTTTCCAACTCGACTTTGATTATAACATTGTCCGTTGTAACTTGTATCCAATGACCTTGCAAGTAGCTGCCTATAAGGTTCAGAATTGCCTTTGGGCATTTGGTGGTGTCTGGGCATTCGACTACGTTTGGCCACCATAACGGTATGTTCAAATTGTTGGGTTTGCTGTTGTGTCTGTCCTCGTTCCCAGACAAAAGCCCATTGGACGAAAGCGCACGCGACAAAAGCCCACAGAAAAAAGCCCACTATGATAATTGCCCACGCTACAAATACCCACAGCGATGAAAGCGCACATTGATAAAAGCCCACGTTAATAAAAGCCCACATAGATATAAGTCCACGCTGATAAAAGCCCATACTGATAAAAGCGCCCATAATCGAAATGGACATATGGTTTTTTATTACTATACCATGTATTTATAATATTAATTGTAATAAATGGAGTTATTCAGATCTGAATTTTAATGTCTCAAATATATGTCTGTTTGTATACATATATTTGAGACAAATATTTGTCTGTCTGTTTGTTTGTTTGTTTAATTCATTATGTTGAAAGCCCTAACTTTCTACTCTCTGATTAAGTGATTAGCTATAACGTTTCGATGATAAATCTAAAATTGTATTTTATTATTTATTTACTTATTTAACTTTGATATGTGTATGTAAAAATGAAAAATATCATTGTGGAGTTTCTCACATGCTATTTTTAAGGTAATATGGCTGAGATTAAATATAATTATGTTTCATTATTAAAACTGTTAACTTTTTAATTAAAAACAGTTGAATTTTATTTTATTTCTTTAGTTTTCCCTTTAGTTCCTTTTTAGTGTAGGAATATTAGAACAGTTAAGCACAATGAAAACTTGGTTAAGAGATATTTTATTCTTTACTTTAGACTGAGCTTATTATCAAGGTTTAAATATATTTCTCATTGAAAGCCTTTTTGAATGGAACAATTATAATTTGGTGATTTTCTAGAGATATTTTCTTTTAGATTTCTGAATAAATTAAAACTGTCAGCTGAACCCTGGCAGAAAATGAATTCCAAATATAACCTCTTAATCTTTCAACTACAGCAATTTGGAATAGTGTTTTTAATTTTAATTTTATTTATTTGTTTATTTTTTGGGGGGATGGAACAACTCTGGAACAACTCAAACATATAAGAGTCAACATATCTACAAATTTAAGTACGATCACCTCAAAATATAGTAGTAAATATGAAGCATTTTATTAGAGATTGTGAAGATTACAAAGAACTATGCATATAATAACATCTAATAAAATTTTGTAACTACATAAAAATATATTTATAGAGTCATCAGATTCAAAATTCGTCGTTTTTAGATTCTAAGTATACATATTATATAAATTCATCATTCATTAATAGTATTATGTATAGTAATAGAAAATTAGTATTAATGTTACAAATTGTAATATTTTAATAACTTGTCTTGCATTTGCTATATATTTGTTCAAGACGTTTGGATATCAGTTATATAACATGAAAAATACACAGAAAGCAGGTAATCTTATCTAACAGCTGATTGTGGAAGAAAAATTACTGTGCTCTTAATTACAGTTACAGTGCTTTTAAATCTCCCTATTGTAAATAACCGTATTCTAGCTGACATTAGATTAAATTAATTCCATTATCCATTAGAAAATAAGCCCACTAGCGGCCGAGCGGTAAAGTCGCTGAACACTGGAAGTTCGGTCCGAGGTTCGAATACCGCGGGCTGGCTGCATGGGTGTTTTCGTGGTTTTCCCCGTGTGTAACGTGTATACGAGCCAGTTTCCCTTAGAAAGCCCTCCACGAAGGCATTCTTCCCCTTAGGCAGATAGCCTTCGAGGCTTTGCCACAATCACACACACATTAGAAAATAGTAATTATAGTGAATTATATATATTGAAGACATTTCTAAGACGTCGCCTTTTGACAGAGACCTGTATTTTTTGTTGAGATAAACAAACATTACCAGTGAATATCATATTTCTAAGACCGCCATATCTACAACCAAAATCCTTTAAAACCGTGAACGGTTGCGTTTTTAGAGGGCTCGCTATATTTTTAGTAAAACATGTACATCTTCGTTGTACACTTGCTACACTTCGTTACACACTTGCTCCATTTTGATTTTCTGTCAAAGCAGAGGAACAGTGGTTGTATTTCTTTAGAAGCATGTGAAATTAAAAAATCTGATGTGTACATCACATGACTTCCTTGTACGGAATATTAAATTATACGCATTTCTTCTTGCATTTCATTTAAACTTATTAGATTGAATTAAACCTACTTCGCCGATAGCGCATAAACCACAAGAGAATAAATACATTCTTCAAAATTCACTTTGTTTACCATAGCGACACTCTTGCACTAGGTTTACATAACAGTATTATATTTTGTTCATATTATAACTCAGATTGCACAAAATTTATATCATTTAAAGAATTATCTAATCGTTGCCACATGTTCTATTCAAATACTATAATAAAGCTAGAACTATGTATAAACGAAATTAAGCAAACAAAACAAAAAAGAAACAGTTTTTCACAGACGATTGAGTATTTCTCATTCAATTAATTCAGTTTTCACTTCGCGACAAGGCAAAAATACATAAAAACTCAAAATATCTGTATTAAAAATTACGAAGTAAATCTTAAACGCTTCTCTCCTGGAAAATATTCCAGAAGGGATTAAGCATGATTTAAATAATAAATGAAGGCGTTATCTTTGTTGTTGCGATGCTAAGTTTCTCTAGATTGACAACAAATCCCCTACTCAGCTGTTTCAAATGTAAACAAGAGCAATGGCCGCCATCAAATTAGGCTTAACGCACTTGAACAATTTTAAAATTGCTGATAATTCTAAAAATATTGCATACAGATTTACTAAAGGCATAAAACCCTTAACCGGAACATAAAAACAACATAATTCAATCATTTTTAAAGCAAAAAATGTATAATTTACAAACATATAAGAGTAAAGAAACTGAGATTACTGAGCCGGGTAACAGAGTGGATATATTTATAAATATATTTATATACGTTTGGCGCGGCCGATTGAAACCAAAATACGAGGTGCACATCTACATGTTATAGTAATCTTATATACAAAATTTCAACGTACTGAGGCTACTCGTTTTTGAGTTATGCGAGATACGTACGTAAGTACGTTCGTACGCACGTACGTACATACGTTCGTACAGACGCCACGAAAAATTCTCTTCAGAATTCATTTTAAAGCAGTTTTTTTAGTTTTTTTGGAGGAAAAGAGTCTATTATTCTGTCCTTATGTACAGATATCACGCAAAAACATCGTTAAATTGCATTCGAAAGCGGTCAAAGTGAATATTTTCGTGGAAATATGCTGCCTGAAGCTTTTCGCGATTACAATACTTCCTTTTTACTTCGTACAAGGAAGTAAAAATGGACAGTATAATGACAAAAATGGAATTAGATTCAAAAACACGCCTCTTGAACATGTCTGAAATTCATTATTCTGCTCGGAATAAATTTATCTAAAGAAAATGAATGGTTAATAAATATTAAAACTCAAAGGCTAAGTCAGTTCAAAGTAGTAAGGGTCATTTCGTCTGAATATGTCTTTTCTTAATCATAAAGTGACTTTTTGAACAACGAATGAAACAGGAAAGACAGAATAAGTGCGAAAGGCCGCGGACAGACGACACTATTTAGAACGCGGCGTGAAAAGAAAACTGACGAAATGGCACTAAGCCAAGGAAAGGCATGCCTTCTTGGAGGACGTTTTAAAGGAAACTCGCTCGTATACATGTTCGCAAGGGGAAAACCACGAAAGCGCCCATGCCGTCAGCCTTTCCACCGAGATTTGAACCCTGGACTGAACTACCAGTGTTCAGCTTTCTTATCACTTGGTCGCTGGTGAGCCTTGTGCTAACATGAAAAGCTTAAGAATTGGATGAATGACGCTTTCTTAATGTACAGCTTTTAGACAGAATTAGTTTTTAATAGTGACTGAATGTACATATAATTTAACTTGTCTCACTTCTCTTATACTAACTTTTGTTATATAGAACTTCGGATTACGTGCATGTTTTTTGAAAATAAAAGTTAAGACACAAATTTAAAAAAACAAATATGTTTAAAATTTGACTTTGAATTCAAAAACGTTTATTTGGTAATAACCAGACTTAATAAACCTAAGAGTTCAAATTTGAAGTATACCTTACTTGTTCTTACTAACTCCTGCTTAATTAATTATTCTTAGGAAAGAAGCCTAAAAACTGGTGAAACATTTCATGCTAGAAAACAAGATATTAGAAACTTTTGAACTCATTCAATACGGGAAAAAAATATTCAAAACTTAGCTCCATAATTAAGCATTTTTTTCTACTTGATCGCCAACACACGAGGTCTATAAGAAATATCTCCTAGAAGTTATGTGGTCACTATTTCTGTGTTGTCAGAATATGGAATTCGTATAGGGAAAACAATGCATTTCGATGTGAAGAAAATGACTTAAATTTGAGTTTTTCTAAATAATAAATTTTTACATGTTATGCGTTTCTTTTTCTTAATCTAGGTGAAATAATATTCAACATGTAATAACAGCACAAAACCCACAAAAGAAGTGAAATTCAGTTTTTAAATGCTGTTTAAATTTGCTTCATTGAAAGTTTTTGTATATAAATAATTACGGTAAATTAAAATGAACTGTTTTTTAAGTGTTTACAGTTAATCGAGTAACATAATATTTTTTATTGAAATAAAAATTATTTTTAATGTGCAAGATTACTTTTCTTACAATGGTTCATGGTTCTTAAATTCTCTTGTTCTTGAGTTCAGAAAACTTCGTTATTAAAATTATTCGAATAGTTTAACTTTTATACGGCTTCTTATTTTTCATTTTAACTTTCATATGGCTTCATTTTCAACCATATGAAACTTAAAATGAAAAATATTACATTTACGTAAATTTTAATACATGTAATAATTTAATTTTTTTAGAAATAGTTCAGTAGTTTTACTTTTAAACAATGGCTTTACTTCGATATAACAAACATGTTTAATTAGTTCATCAAAAAGTTGTTAGAGACACTATCGAATCAGAAACTAGCATATTTTTCCACTCTGCAGTTTTACTGCAAAAACAGTGAATTATCCCTTTAAAAATGGTTAAGAAATATTTAATTCCTTTCGTTTTCCAGTTATTGAAATTTTTAAAATAATTAAAATTCTAACTAAATCCTTAAATAAAAAGTTATTCAAGAACTAGACTAAAGAAATGCAAGAAAAGGGGTTAACTTCAGTTACAAGCGGAATTTCAGATATTGTTATTTTCTAGTAACTAACAAAAAACATTTAAAATCCTCTTTAATTTATTCCTGACCACCTTTTAATTGCTCTTCTGCCATCCCGTCCCTTCTGAGGCCGTTCTTTGGCACCTTAGGTTCGATAGGGGATAAAGCAATTAAGCAAGGTTCTCCTCTCTTTAACTGCTTTTTCACACAGCTGGGGCAAAAGAAAAGGAACGCAGTGGTTTCCACCTGAAATAACCAGCGGCCAGTTAAAAAGCTGCAAGACAAAAGCCCTCGAGCGAATGCCCATTTATAAACAACACACATTTTCAGGAAATCCAAAATAGCTATGACTTCATGAAAAATTTTACGAGTAATAATTATTATGATTAAAAATGAAATTTCAAGTGGGAATGAATTAAAAGCACGGTTTCAAATAATCTAGTTAAATTTTGACAACAATTTATTTAAAATCCAAGTTGTCAAAATTTAACTAGATTATTTGAAACCGTGCTTTTAATTCACTATTAAAACAGTGTTTGTGATAACGCACACAAATGTTTTCTTAATCATAATAGAATACGGTACTTTTATTTTTTTCCTTGAAATGAAAGTTAGGTTATAATTCTCCATATTAAATTCATTATCTGCAAAATTTTCTGCAGTGTTAAATTATTCATAAATTATTCTCTGTATGTGATGAAAATTTACATACATTTTATACTTCTTATAATTTTGTAGAATTAAAAGAAGCAGTGTGCCCAGTACTCCCTTTCATCTCCCTTTGTCGGACTTATATGAGGACACTTCCATTTGTCGCATAAATATAAAAACAAAGTTACACATATATGTTTTTAATTATATTATTTTGATTGACTCTCTGTTCTATATACATATAGGATTTTAATTCAGCCGGAGCCCAAAATGAAATGTGTTCCGCTACTTAAATTTATTGTTCAATTATTTGTTATTAATTTAATTTATTTTTATTTTATCTTTAGTCATGAATCTGCTTTGTGAAGCTGAAGAAAAAGGGGAAAACTATTAATTTTAACGTAGCATATATATCGGTGTGGGTTTTTGTCAGTGTGGGCTTTTATCAGCGTGCGCTTGTATCTATGTGGGCTGTTATCAATGTGGGCTTTTATCTGTGTGGGCTTTTATCAATGAGCGCTTTCATCGGTGTGGGTATTAGTTGCGTGGGCAAATATCTCAGTGGGGTCTTTTTTGTGGGCTTTTGTCTAGTCACCGTCTGTCCTATGTTATCTATTACTCATTTTAAGGCATTGTCTGTGGATTTTCTTGCGCAGAATTCGTATTATTTTTCGTTTTTAATCTTGTTTCTGTATATGTGGAAATTAAGACGTTGTATTAATTTTTCTAAAATGTTACTAAGTAAACATATAGGCGTATATGATGCCGTGCCTGACGGGTCTTTGCCGTGCTTGTGAAATTGTGCAATTTCGTCTAGTTTCATGCTTCTAGAGAAGTGTCCAAATCGCTAGCAGGCTCTGCACAGTTTTGGAAACAACTCTTGGGAATTCTTTGTGAATTTTCTGGTATTATCTATACCATCGGGACAATGGTATTTTCTATACCATCGGGACCTCGTGCTTTTTTGTATGCTAGAGCTTTCATGGTGATATTCACTTCGTGGTCTGTAGGAGAAGTAATATCTCTGTTGCTGCTTTTCCTATTAAGCTTTTGTCTTATTTCTGTGTGAGTCACTAAATCATTTTCCTTCTTATCTTTGACAAAGATTGTTTCTAGGGTAGTGGTTACAGCTTCTGTTTTACTTTTTGCATCTTGTCTTACTTTCACGCTAAGTTGCAGTAGTTTAAACATCTTATTGGGGGCTATTTTTTGTAATGTTCCATAGGTTGCTCGCACATTACTACAGTTCTTATGCAATGACTCTTGTTTCTCAGCTTTGATTTTTTTTTTTTTTTTTTTTTTTTTTTTTTTTGTAGTTTACCGATATTCATCAAAATATTTATTTAACGGAAATAACAAATGCGATTTTCGGTTAAGCATTGCAATTTGCTTCAGTAATGAATCTTAATAACTTGTCGATTCAGAGACAAAAAAACCTAATACGTATAGCAAACTAAAGATTGATTAGATACTGAGTCACCTAATAATTACATTGAATGAATAATTTATTTACTTCAGATTTAAAAAAAAAAAAAAAAAAAAATGTTTGAAGGAACAGTTTGAGTAGAAAATTCTATCTTTCTAGGATAACGAAATATTAAATCTTGTCTTACTTTCACGCTAAGTTGCAGTAGTTTAAACATCTTATTGGGGGCTATTTTTTGTAATGTTCCATAGGTTGCTCGCACATTACTACAGTTCTTATGCAATGACTCTTGTTTCTCAGCTTTGATTTTTTTTTTTTTTTTTTTTTTTTTTTTTTTTGTAGTTTACCGATATTCATCAAAATATTTATTTAACGGAAATAACAAATGCGATTTTCGGTTAAGCATTGCAATTTGCTTCAGTAATGAATCTTAATAACTTGTCGATTCAGAGACAAAAAAACCTAATACGTATAGCAAACTAAAGATTGATTAGATACTGAGTCACCTAATAATTACATTGAATGAATAATTTATTTACTTCAGATTTAAAAAAAAAAAAAAAAAAAAAAAAAAAAAAATGTTTGAAGGAACAGTTTGAGTAGAAAATTCTATCTTTCTAGGATAACGAAATATTAAAATTATTATAAATAGAACAGAAGAAAAACACGCCAATGTGACAATCAAAATCGCAATAACAACCTTGTATTTAGCATACATATATTAAAACACTCAATCGGTTTCGAGGGCAGCTAAAGGTCCCTCTTCATCAGGAGAACGAAATTATTAGAAAGGGGAAAAATAAGAAAAATAAAGCATCAGTAAAGGAGTCTCAGAAACACATGGCCGTTATCAGCATTGCACGTGGTCGTAACCGGATTTTGAATCAGAGTTACACTGGCCGCCTACTTTTACTGAGTCAGGCTATCTGATCAAACATATAACACCTAGACTAAAAGGAAAAAAAAAAAAAAAAATTGATGCCCGAAGGTGCAGTTGCCCCTGGCTCCCTATTTTTTTGACTTCGCTGATTTTTTTTTTTTTTTTCGTTTTAGTCTATGTGTTAATTGTTTGATCAGATAGCTTGGCTCAGTAAAAGTAGGCGGCCAGTGTAACTCTCAATCGAAATCCCGTTACGACCACGTGCAGTGCTAACAAAGAAAGTCTATGTATACAATACATATTCTTTGGTGCTGATAACGACCACCGGGGAAAGTTGCTGAGACTCCTTTGCTGATGCTTTATTTTTTCTTCCTTTTTCCGGCCCACCAGCGGCCGAGCGGTAAAGTCGCTGAACACTGGTAGTTCGGTCCGAGGTTCGAATCCCGCGAACGGGCTGGCTGCATGGGCGTTTTCGTGGTTTTCCCCATGTGTAACGTGTATACGAGCCAGTTTACCTTAGAAAGTCCTCCACGAAGGCATCCCTCCCCTTAGGCAGGTGACGGAGTCTGGGGACGCCTGGCGTATAGCATAGGTAAACAGGCATATGTCCCACGTTCTCCACTGTCTCGAAGAAGGAACTCGCTGGAGCCCCGTGAGGCTGCACCGGGAGTTTACATGGCCCCCTTAGGCAAATAGCCCTCGAGGCTTTACCATAATCACACACACACATTTCTTCTTTTTTCCCCTTTCTAGTAATTTCGTTTTCCTGATGAGGCGGACTTTTAGCTGCCCTCGAAATCGATTGTTCTAATATATGTACGCTAAATACAAGGCTGTTATTGAGATTTTGATTATTATAAATAGTTAGATTTTTAAGACTACTTTGCATAAAGTAACAGTCTCTGCTTAAATAGCAGAGGAAACCTTGTTTCCTCGGATTTTACTAGAAGTGCTTTGATTAACATGATTACCGTGTCTTCAGTACGCAACTCCCGGAGCAGGGCATTACGAAGGCACAATGAATTTTTCGTCATTTGAACCAATTTCTGGGCCAAACGCATTTTCTTTTTTCTCTTCTGTAGCAGTAGCTAAGTTCAAAATTGTAGCTGTATCTCTAGTAGCAATTTAAAGTAAAAAAGTCATCCATTATTTTGACTATTTGACAGCACCGTAATCTTTGTTTACAAATCGTACACAGTGGGACGCTGTAGAGGACGGGAACACTTCCTTTCACAGTGATTGGCTAAGTGAATTCCTGTACTAACGAGAAAATCGTTCCGTGTGGACAGGCGAGCTATCTCAGATATTGTCGGCCATCTAAACCGGCCGAGGAAATCGCTAAGTGTAGACGGGCCTTTAGGCCAGAAACCAGCATAAGAATGCAACATAAGAAAACCCTAAATCTTCCAAAAAATTGTCGATTTGGCAAGAAATCTCCATATGTAGCCAAGACCTGTCAGGAGCGTGCTTGCGGAGGAGCTCCATATTTTGCATTACATCTGAGTTATTTTGCAATTTAAAACGCTGCTGAGTTCAGAAATGAAAGATCCATAATTCTATATAAGAAATAAACTTTTGTGTACAAAATATGTGGCCACAGATTCAATTACATACAAAATAAACAAAACAATATACAATATTACAACAGTGTTAAAAACAATAATGCAAACAATCAGTTTTAATATTTACAGCACTGTACAGCAATATGAAATTAGATAACAAAACCAAGACGTTTATATATCAAAATACCTGGCTAGCCAATCGATTCTTCCAATATCTTCAATTTGAAGGGAATGATTATTACGTGCAACCCTATGCAGACGACTGTTATCGTCGATTAACATGAAGCTAAGCTAATGGCTTCATGAAGAAAACTTGGTACAGAAATTCAAGATTTTTTCCACGTAGAACCAAAACATTTATACTTCCTCCCTAGAAACATGTATAAATACCTATGCTCATTTATCCCTGCTCATACTAATAAACTACCATCTGCAAAGGAATCTTTTTCCTTTCGATCTGATGGTTGATGCAATATACATGATGTTTCGGTTTGAATAGACACTTTTCTTTGTTTCTGAATGGCAACACAAAAGTCAGTAGAAGCGCGTTTATAATAGAACGTTAAGTGGCAAGTGTACTTTGGAACTTCGCGATATCGATTTAGTTTGAATGCTGCTGATGTTCGATTTGTTTAATGCAGCTTGAATGCTCTTGATGAGATCTTAAATATATTCTAGGTTACATTAATTTGTTGGTATTCTAATAAATTTCCATTTAAACTAGATTGAATATTGACTTAGATAGAAACACCGCTGAACCACATACTGTTAGAACCCAGCCTCAGTTGTTATTTTTCTTTTCATAGTTTATCAACTGTAAGAGTGGCAACCATCTGATCTTTGTTGTAGTTTCTTGAAGTTCTATGTATTTTGAAAATAAATATGACACTGTAGAATTTTATATGTAAAGTTATTTTATTTTAAGTTTATTAGGAGAAAGGAGAACGATTAGTTCTTGCAAATCTCGAACAATTTTGGTGACGATGGAAGTGATCGGTAAAACAAGTCAAGGTAATTTTGTTAGTTTTATCGAATTTAATTCTCTTTGACTTTATTGAATTTATTTTTATTGAAATGGAATCGTTAATTGAAAACGAAAACCTGTCAGAGCGTCTTTTACGAGAACAATTAATGCAATTTTGCAAGAATTAGAAAAGGAAATTCCTGATGCAAAATCTGTAAAAACGAAACTTGTTACTTTAGAACGTTTATCTGTTGAACTTAATGCATTTGATACTCAAATATTAAATTCGGAATTTTCTTCAAATGATAAGTTTGAAAGTGAATGGGCGAAAATTGAAGAATACAAAGAAAAATTAGATCTAATACGAGTAGAAACGGAATTATTCTTCAATCGCCAAACGACACTATCCATAGGCAGTGTTCCGCCGAATTCGAACAAACGGAAACTGAAATTACCTAAAATTAAGTTAAAACAATTCGGTGGCGAAATTAAAGATTGGTTACCGTTTTGGGGGCAATTTCGGCGAATACATGAAGATAAAGAAATTCAAAACGAGGATAAGATGCATTATCTCGTTCAAGCGACCGTACCCGGTACGAGACCACGGGATATTGTAAACAGCTTCCCTGCAACTGCCGAAAATTATGAAAAAGTTATAGAAAGCTTAAAAAATAGGTTCGGCAGGAAAGAATTGTTGGTAGAATTCTATATTCGGGAATTATTAGGTTTGATTATTAAAAATGTCACTGATCAAAAGGGAAAATGCAGTATATCAGAATTGTATGACAAGTTAGAGTCGTATTTACGTTCGTTGGAGTCAATAGGAATGACAAGCGATAAATACGCTGCAATGCTGTTTCCGCTCGTGGAATCTTGCATTCCCGAGGAAATTTTACGAGTTTGGTTTAGAAATTATGCATCAATAATTACAGCAAAAAATTCTCACTCTGATAAATTGAAACAATTATTATTGTTTTTAAAGAATGAAGTGGAAGGAGGGCAGAGAATTTCTTTGGCAAAAGCTGGATTTAAATTGATTGATTCGGGTGCCAAGAGAGAAAGTAGAAGAGATAAAAGGTACTAGAGTGAACATTTCATGTCTACAGCAAATCAATTCTCAGGCCATAATAAAGCAACCAATTATAGTGAGAAGAGTTCTTGCATATTTTGTGAAAAATTTCATGAAAGTCGAGATTGCTTTGTTGCTCAGAAGATGCCTCTGAGTCAAAAGAATGATGAAATTAAGAAAAAGAAGGGTTGCTTCTTCTGCCTTAAAATTGGACACGGGGCCAAGCAATGTAAGACAAATGTTCGATGTATGATATGCTCGAAAAGACATTGGGGTGTCATGTGTCCGGATTTGCCCACCAATCAAAAGAGCAATGATGTTGAAAATAATAAAGAAGAGGAAACACAAAACGTATCACTTGCGAGCACTAATTTCTTAGATGAAGTGTTTCTTCAAACACTATTAATTAATATAGACGCAAACAAAAAGCAGAAGACAGTAAGGGCACTTATCGATACAGGATCGTAACGTTCATACATATTAAAGGAGACTGCTGTAGACGTATTTGGATAGGTGCCACGTATTTGGATCTGAATCTTTAATCCATGCAATTTTTGGAGGAGTATCAATAAAGAGAGAAATTCACAAACCCTATGAAGTGAACGTTAGAAGCCTAAGAGGTGATTTTTCTTGTTGGAACAGTCGAAGATTTGTGGACCAGTAGTCAGTTTACAGCCTGGACCATGGATAGAAGAACTAAGATAGAAGAATATCCATGCATCTGATGTAGGAAAAAAGAATTTGAAAATAGAAGTTCTTATTGGAGATGACGTCGCAGGTGTTCTGTTAACCGGAAAAATTCAGAAATTAGAAAATGGGCTGACTGCTGTGGAATCACTACTTGGATGGACAATCATGGGAAAGATAAAAGATAACGTTTCAGAAAGAAACTCCTTGTCCATGTCTTCAACCATAACGTCGATGTTGACTCACAGCAGTGACATAGAAAACTTGTGGAAGCTAGAAGCACTGGGAATTACAGATGCCAAAGAAAATAAAACTGACTCAGAGTTAGAAGAAGCAGTGTGGGATCACTTTCACAAGACTTTGAAGAGGGTGGATGATCGCTATGACGTCAGTTTACCTTGGATTAACGATAAAGAAGCTTTACCAAGTAACAGAGAAGTTGCTGAAAAGCGATTGATTTCCACGACAAAGCTCGTGTTGAAAGATAAATTTGAAACATACAATGCAGTGTTCGAAGAATGGCTCGAATCTGGAGTAATAGAAGAAGTAACAGAAGAAGAGGAACGAGTTAACAATCATTATCTTCCCCACAGACCGGTCTTCAAAGATAACTGTACAACAGCAGTAAGGCCTGTATTTGACGCTTCGTGCAAGCAAAAAGATTTCCTCTCACTTAATGACTGTTTAGCAAAAGGTCAAAATTTAATTGAATTAATACCTAGATTGCTTCTTGAATTTAGGCAAGGAAAAATTAGGAAAAATAGGGATTATCTCAGATATTAAAAGAGCTTTTCTTCAAATATCTGTTCAAAGATCTGATGGTGATTTCCTAAGATTCCTATAGTGGAAAAACTCGGAACAAAAGGAAATAAGAAAATTTCGCCATTGCAGAGTAGTCTTCGGACTAAAATGCAGTCCGTTTCTTTTAGGAGCAGTGATCAACTCTCATTTAGACCAATGTGAACCTTCTTTGAAGGAAGTGGCTACAAAATTGAAAAATTCCTTCTATGTTGACAACTGTGTCACTTCAGTGAATTCGAACGAAGAAGCAGAATACTTTATTGCAAAATCAACTCAGTTAATGGCAAGTGCTAACTTTGACTTAAGAGGGTGGGAGCAAACAGAACTGAACAGTGGAAAATCTACAATGAGCGAACCATTGAAAGTACTTGGTCTTCTGTGGGATAAATATGAAGATTCTTTTTTTGTGACATCCCTAATATCAACTTGATTGATCTCTCAGTGACAAGACGAAACGTTCTATCGACTGTACAGAGAAGTTTTGACCCAATAGGTTTCACATGCCCTTTTACACTCCTTCCAAAGTTATACTTGCAAAAGAGCTGGGAAACTAAATTGAGCTGGGACCTGAAGATATTAAAAGAAAATTCTTGAAGTGGGTCAACGAATTGCCCTTGTTATCCTCTGTGAAGATTCCCAGACTACTTTCATTGACAGAAGGACAATCTTTTAGTTTGCATACGTTTGCCGATGCTTCACAGGGATCTTATGCAAGTGCAGTATATTTGAGAAGTCAAAATAAAGAAGTGAAAGTGACCCTAGTGCAAGCCAAAGCACGAGTGGCTCCCTTGAAAAAAATAAGTATACCACGACTTGTATTGCTTGCTTGTCTTATTGGGGTGCGATTAGCATCATTTGTCAAGAAGAACCTTAAGGTCGAAATTTCAAAGGAATATTACTGGACCGATTCATCAACAGCACTGTTCTGGATAAAGAACGTAGAAGTTTGGGGCACTTTTGTGAATAACAGAGTTTCAAAAATTAGAATCCTATCGGATTGTGAAAATTGGCATCATGTACCAGGTGCGGAAAACCCAGCCGATATGCCATCAAGAGGATGTTCTGCGAAGAAACTGATTGAATCAAGATGGTGGGAGGGCCCACCTTGGTTGGCACTGCCGGAAGAAGAATGGCCTCGTTCTATCCCAATCGATAATAAAGAAGAGGTTAATACTGAAAAACGGAAAGCAGTTATAGTTTCGTTAAGCAATGTTAGCGATATGTCTTCACAATTCTTTGGCTATTTTTCAAAGTATAAGAAAATACTTAGAATGATTGGGTGGATACACAGATTCATAGGAAATACCCGAAAGAAGAAAGAAGAAAGAGAATCAGGAGAGTTAAAAGTTTATGAATTGATAAGGGCTGTGAAATCTATCGTGAAGATTATTCAAAATGATTTTTTTTTCATCTGATGATATTATGAAGCTGAAGTCAATAAGTGTGTTCAAAGATGGAGAAGGCATTTTACGTGTCAAGTCTAGGTTAACTGAAAGGAAAGACCATGAAAATTTTATTTATCCGATGTTACTTCCGAAGAATCATAAGGTTGTGGAGAAATTGATAATTGATAAACATCTCTCTATGTTTCATGCAGGAATTCACGTACTGATGTCAACACTTAGAGAGACGTTTTGGATCCTGAAAAGTAGAGCTACGATTCGAAAAGCTTTATATGCATGTGTCAGGTGCAGGAGACATGGAGGTAAACGACTACAGTTTGTGCCTGCTACTCTACCAGAAAACAGAGTTAGAGAGGCTCGTGTTTTCGAGGTTGTCGGCGTTGATTTAGCTGGCCCATTAATTTTGAAGGATAAAAGAAAAGCTTGGATTTTACTTGTCGCATGTGCTGTTTTCAGGGCGGTCCATTTGGAACTGATTTTGTCCCTTTCAACTCAAGGATTTTTACTTGGTCTTAGAAGATTTATTGCTCGTAGAGGGAGGCCATTGATAATTTATAGCGATAAGGGAAGCAATTTTGTCGGATCCAATAATCTCTTGAGATCGATTAATTGGAATACCATTGAGATAGAAGCCGCCACAAACAAGATCGACTGGAAGTTCAGTCCACCCGCAGCACCATGGTGGGGTGGCTTTCGGGAACGACTTGTTCAAATGATTAAGAAGCTTTTGCGTCGAGTCCTAGGCCAGTCATGTCTGAATTATGAAGAATTGATGAGTGTGCTGTGCGACTGCGAAGCAACTGTGAATGCCAGACCACTCACTTATGTGTCAGAGGACTGTGATGATCTCATCCCTTTGACACCGTCCTTGTTTTTAGGTGAAATTCCAGTCTTTGGAGTTCCTGACTTGGATCATCTTGATAAAGTTGATTTCAACAAGAGACTGAGATATTTACAGTATTTACGAGATCTCTTGAGAAAGAGATTTAGAAATGAATATCTCGGCCTGCTAGTGCAACGTCCATCTAAAGTGCCGATTTCTCAACAGATAAAAATCGGGGATATAGTTCTTATCGAATGTGATGACAAACGCAAGGTGTTGTGGCCTCCAGCAAAAGTAATTGAACTATATCCCGGAAAGGTCGGCAACATTCGAGTAGTTCGTGTCAAAACCATGTCTGGATAATTAGTTCGACCAATCCAGAGAATATTTCTTCTCAAATTACCTTCATCTTTGGAGTCAGATGAAACTGAGACGCAGGGTGAAGACAGTTTAGTCTCAAAATTACCAAAGAATAATTCACCTGCAGATTTATCAAAGGACATTAAGACTGTAGGGACTAGAAGTGGACGACAAATTAAAATTCCATCTAGATTTCTAACTTGAACACTACTTGATTTATTTTAGAGTAGAAATTTAAGAACTTAATTTTTTTCTTTTGTTTATTATTTAGCCTTAATACTTGTGTGGACAGTATTTTTTATAATATTTTTTTTGATTAATTAAGTATATGTCATCAATCAAAAGGTGAGAGTATTGCTCAGTTGTTATTTTTCTTTTCATAGTTTATCAACTGTAAGAGTGGCAACCATCTGATCTTTGTTGTAGTTTCTTGAAGTTCTATGGATTTTGAAAATAAATATGACGCTGTAGAATTTTATATGTAAAGTTATTTTATTTTAAGTTTATTAGGAGAAAGGAGAACGGTTAGTTCTTGCAAATCTCTAACACATACATAGAAATTTAATGTGGCATTTAGATTTATTGTAGAACTTTGTTAGGTATACCGCACCGTTATTATCTATTGAACACATGATTCTCTCCAAATAAATTGACTGTCACTTTGCAAGCTGAATTTTTATTCATCAGTAAAGAGAGCAAGAAATCAGCTATTTTGTCTATATGAACACTGCTGATTTCAAAAGTTCAAATGACCTACAAGGTAGATGATATCAAAAAAACACAAACTGAGCTCTCATGTGTACAAATCAGTATCTTCTGTTCTTCGTCTATCGTTCATCTTAGCAGATTTTTAACCAGTGTGTGAAGACTTTTTCTGTTATATATCTGTCACATTTTTAATTATTTCATCGCATTTTGTCATATACATTCTGTCTTTTCCCATTAATAAAACTAAATAGCAATAGCCTTCTACCATTGCACATCTTGTATATTACTGTTCATATCTCCTTATACGTGGTAAGTCTTCATGAACTCTTTTCATATTTGTTCTGGGTTACAACGTTCTGGGTTACAACATGCAAATTTCTTGAAAACTGAATCTGGCACTCTCTCGTTTCAAATTGGTATTTGGCCTCGAAAGAAAAGAATTGTAACATGGGTAAATGATACGCAGAATTTAATTACAAACAGCTCTTTGCATTTACTCATAAAACGCAAAACGACCGGCTTGTATTTTGATTAGCTTATTGTCCATCATTTATGTAGACTGTCTCATTTACAGATATCTCAGTTTTCGGTTATATTGTTACGAATTTGGCATTTAAATAATTAACGTTAGCTGAATTGTAAATTAAATGGTTTTATTTCCCGCGCAGTGCAGCGCGTGACGAATATTAAAAGGAAGCTAAGCCGGAAAATTGAAGATACAAGAGCGCGTGCATTTAACATTTAATAAATATCTCTTTTTGATTTCGAGAAAGTTCCAGAAAGTTCTCGCGCGTGATTTAAAAATCTTATAAAAAAGGAGGAAAACCTCTCAACTCAGTCATGAAGAAAGAAATAATCCAGGCAGATCTGGAGAGAAGGAAATTCCCGATAAGTAAAGTCAAGCAGTTTTCCAGACGAAGAGGAGACGCTATCGAGAAACTTCCGATTTTCCTGTTGGAGCTGAAGAAAACGAAGGAAGGACGTGCAATTCATGGACTCAACAATATGTTAAGTGTTAATGTCAAGATCGAGAAGTTTGCCCCGAAAAAACGCGTAATTCAATGCTATAGATGTCAAGAATATGGACATTCGCAACATCTTTGCTCAAATCCTGAGCGATGCTGCAAGTGTGAACAGCACCATAGAAGTAAAGAATGCCCTCTAAAGCCAGAAGAAAAACCTAAGTGCATCTTCTGCTCATCTTCCGCATGTAAGTTTATACAGATGTTGCCCCGTGTACAAGAAGCGATATGAAGCAAAGAAGCAGCAGGCGAAGCCAGCAGCTAAGATCCCTACGCCGGCAGATTTTCCGAAATTTATCGAAACAGAAGAAGACAGCAGTAAAACCCAGATGAAACCTCTCTACAATGATAGAGTAAAGAAAAAATTGGAAAACCCACCCACAGAGTACAAGGATATCATAAACTGGATCCAAGATCCTGAAATCAAAAAAATTCTGAACAGTATGGTTGAGCACGTTGAGAAGATCCGCGCTGCAAAAACTACGGCTGAGAAGTTTACTGCCGGGTTCAAAGCAGCCATGACACTGATGAGATTTGCTGAAAGTGAAGAGTAATCACCAGTTTAGAAGCATTTGAGGGAATTTCACTATGTTTACGATTTCTTTTCACTTTTTCAACACACAGGTTCCCCTGTTTACAGCAGCAGAGCTCGGGGTCAGTACTTGGATGGGTGATTACCAACGTGACTGGCCTCGACGTATCATCTTTCTTCAACTAGTGAAGATATATCACAGCTTGTACGGAGGCCAAGATGCTTGAACCATCCTTCTCCAAAGTCTACTTGACCAACTCACGTGCATCAGCACATGTTCTTGCTTATCCTTTGTCGGTGCGGTGTAAATCACCTTAATTTTTAATTCTTCCCAACGCCTTAGGGCATACCTCCAACAGAGACAGTTAAAGTAGCAGAGGCTACTAAATGCCGCCTAACCATTCACTCGATTTCGATTTCGATTTCAATTCAGTCAGTTATTTTAGTTAGCTTGTTGTTGTTTTAAGAGTTTGTTTAGAAAATTGCTCTTGTTGATTGTAGCGAATTCGAGGATTAGCTTTCTTTAGCTGTTTTGAATTAAGTTCTCTTGAACGTTTGAGTAGTTAAAAGATAACCACTGTGAGATATTGTAATATTGCACGAATATCTGAGAAAATTGAAGTATTGTGTTTTATTTATTTGTGATAATAATAAATCTTATTCATTTTTCATCGGACTTGTTCATTCATTTCATAACGAACCCGTACGCACGCAACAATATGTATGCAAATTTTTCTTTATCTGAAGGTTTTAATCAATATTAATTATACATTTTTATAACATTTTATAAGCTAACAGCATAGCATAGCAACGTCAACGGCTATGTGATGCTAAAAGTACCGGTATCCATCCGAACAAAGAGTTACGCAGCATCGCGCGCGATGAGCATTTGGGAGAAGACAGCCGTGGGAATAGCATATTCTTTTGACATTTTAATTCAACCAGATCATATGCTTAATTACAAAAGCTCTTAGTGTTGCTGGAGAATATAAACTTTTAATCCGACCGTGGTGCCTCCTAGATTTCAATAACGGCCAAGCGAATCTTGACCTTACCTTAAAAGTTAAGGAAGAACTGCATGACTCCACAACCTATTTATTTGTATTTATTTGCAATGATCAGGTTGCGGAAAGTCGAAAAAGAAAAAAAAATACTGAAAGTCGTTTTCCAGAGAATCAGAAGACTCAGACATGTTATAATTCAGATAAGCAATGAGATATAGTATATACTGACATTCAGTGAAGGACAGAGACATTAAGGCTGGTGTACGCGGCAAGCTTTTTCTTTTTTTAAAGGCTTTCTTTTTATAATACTGTCGAAAGGCCTCTTTTCTCAAAGCCGTCGTATTTTAGATTATGGGTCTGTCCTTCAGGTTCTTGTCAGCAGCACGGCTTGCTGCTCAAAACGTATTTATCAATGCCGACATGTTTTTTAATATTCTTCCCGACTCAGTAGCACTACATTGGGTACTAGTTCATAGTGGAGTGCAGGAAAATGAGAGTTCAGGTGTTCTGAGAAAAAAAAGGAACTATTCTCCAAAACTCCAAGAAATTTGATGACTTTTCGTTCTGTTAAGAGGCTGATGAATATAGTATTTTGCAAGATTCATGATTCAAACCTATACATAAAACTCTTTGGGAATGGTTTGACGATAACTACTGGACAAAGAATATAATATCTAGATTCATCTTGTGTTAGAGCTGTGGCATTTGGTTTTGGCAGGATATTATGTTTCCCTAGTGCTCATCTTTTTTGCATTAAACTTAGGAATTTTCCAGCCTATTCTTTTTGTTTAGTAAGATCTAGGAGTTTTATATCCCACAAAATAGCAGCCGTTGTGAGAAACATTGATTGGAAGAGGTGCAGTTATGTCTTCTTGGGTATCTAGAATACATTTAAAGACAGTTTTCACGTAATGCTATTCTGGTTCGTTAAATCGAGCTACAAATATGAGGATTAAATATGGAACCCATCATATTAAATTTAATTCATGATCATGTTTCAAAAATTATCCTACGCTGATGGCAATTGGCGATGATGATGTTTTCCCTATGAAAGCATTGGCTACAGCATTGCAACACCTACCAATTTGCATCCATCAAATATTGCATCCATATTCCATACTTTGTAATGATAATCAGCGTGCATGTATTCGGCTATCAGTGTAATGCACTGAGAATCTGCATCCCCTTTACCACGAGATTTTTCCACCAAAAATTTGGGCAATGCATGGTCGATGATATTGTGCCCATTTTATTCATTGTTGTCAATGAAGTAAATCCAGTGCGGTTGTTGCCTATGCAACAGTATATAAAGAAGAGTTCCTTGAGATGTGGGCTATCGAGCATTGCTATGTTTATCTTTGTTGTAGAAATGAATGATTTGTTTGACTAACGCCTTACAGTCGCTCTAAGCAATAATTCTTATTCTTCATTGTTTTCTAGCATCAGTGAGCTGAGGCCACGACACTGAAACCACGATGCATCGTTTACTTCCTTTCTTGCGCCACTAGACCAGACGATGTATCTAGAATAGCAAGCACATAAACGAAACAATGATATATTGGTTCCGAGTTACTGGTTTTAACATTGGCATTGAGTCAAGAATAAGTGAAAAATTACCACTGATTCATATTTCTAGTCATTTTACCAATGTCTGAGTCTGAAGACATAGCAGATTATTTTTTTATTCTCTGCATGTTACTTGCTTGTGAGAATTTTCTTTCGAAAAAAAGTGATTTATAAAAATAAGTGATTAAAATTTATATTGAGATTTTTTTCTCTTCTAAATTTATTATCGAATCTTTCCTAAACTTATAAATTTGCAAAACTTTAACAGATTGATAGAAGAGTGTGAAACGTTCTAAATGAACCTCAGCCAGGGTTCTCATATGTCATGTTGAAATAGTTTTTATAACGCTTTTAATTTTTTTAATGTTTGACTGAATCATTAAATAAATTAATCAACTTTAGCTATAAAATGTACTTAGAAATAAAATCATGGATAATATTTTAATAAATCTGTACAAAAGATGTTTAAATAAATTTACCAGAATTATATTTAAATATAACAGATTACTGAGATTCTTTCATTTTCAGATAACATTCTACTTAAAAAAAAAAAAAAAAAAAAAAGCTGTGCTTTGTATGAAGAGAAAAACTGAACACACTTATTGGCTCAAATTATATTTTTTTTAAATCCCATTTACTGGAACTGCAATTAGTTGATTTATTAAGAAAAAGGACGCTGCGAAAGAGAATCTTTTAAAGCAATCGAAATCTCTAAAGAAACCGAAACGAAGAGAACAGTAATAATTAGTTAGTCTCGAAATTTAATCCCGATTATCCTTTGAGCTTTCTTTTCAGAGCGTGGAATACAATACACAAAATGCTAATAATGACGTTCATTTGCAACGGTCTTTTTTATGTCTTTTTATTCATATTTGTCTTATTTTACTTATTTTTGTAGCGATTTTAAGTACTGATATATGTATGTATACATACGTGAAGTACGTGACATCACTAATAAGTACCCTTCCGCTGGAGATTCCGGTGCTGTTGTTCTTGTAGGACTTATCGTAATCGTAGTATCTGTGACCGAAGCATGACAGGAATTGCGAAGAGGGCTGCGGGCAACAGTGGTGTAGGCTGCGTTATCTTAAATGCTATTTCATCTTTTTAAATATATTAAAAATATTGTGTGTTTTTTACGGAATCACAATGCTCTTCGTTTGTTTCTTTAACCATCTTAATTATATGACATCATCTAGTTGTATTTATATAATATTGACAGAGCGAAAAAAAAAGGAAAACTGTCATATGAGAAAAATATCATCAGTTGGTGGAAGGACAAACCGTTAATTATCCCTGTTGCTTTTCAATGTTTCAATCCCTGTTAATAAAACAACGTTGAATAATAAATAATAATACAGTAATAATAACTTCTCAATTATCTGTTGTTATATTAATGTTTTTCCAACAAAATAATAATAAGTAAAAAATTTAATTGTATACAAAACCTCTTAAAGATGAACATTACTATAAAAAAATTTAATTATTTAAACATATAAAAGCCTAATGAATTCACAATTTTAATCAAGTGCAATAAAAGATGTGAGCTAATTTTTTTAGCTATCATAAAATTCTTTATCATATACTATTATTAAAAATAATATCGTAGATCTGTTAAAATTAGTGGATTTTTTATTAAAACTATCAAAAAAGAAATTCTAAAAAATTCAACGCAATCATTTTGTAGAGACATTAGGTTAACTGTAAGCAGGAAAGATGAAAAATGAGCAATGCCTTCGCCGGGAATCGAACCACGGACCTCTGGAATACGCGCCGAGAGTGCAGACCACCACATCATGAAGGCAGCGACCACTGTAGAGACATTAAGTTAACTGGAAGCAGGTTAAGTGAGCAACGTCGTCGTCGGGAATCGAACCATGGACCTCTGGAATACACGCCCAGCGTGCAGACCACCACACTGCGAAGGCATGCTAGGAAGGCGGGAGAAATGCCTTATAATTTAATCATATTTATAAATACCATTTCTGTTGTATTATTTCTATTTTGCTTAAAATTCGGTTAAATGTCCTAATACAATTCTTACATAGCAACCCACTTTGTTTTTAGTCACATAATATAATCAAGAAAATTACAGGAGCTAAAAAAAAAAGGTTATTTTTTAAATTTTAGTACGTTTGATTAAAACTGTGTAATTTAAAGAGTGTTCCCCCCTTGTATTTCATTTTTATTTATTTTTAGTCTTTGGAATGCGACAAAAAAAAGTATAAGAAAGCACTGCCTCTGAACGTAAGAAAAGAGTTTTTCCTGGAAGTAAGAAAATTACACTTCTCTGAACGCAAGAAAATTACATTTAATTCAAATTCTCTTAAACTTCTGTAGGACCGCCAGCGGCCGAACGGTAAGTCGCTAAAAACTGGTAAACATAAATTTCAACTTAATGAATGTTTTGTTTAAGTTGCATGTACTGAACACCAGTGGACCTACAGATGGGTCGAAGGGTGTGAGACCCTTGGACCCGTCCTCTGTAATGTTCTGGTTCAAAATTGGGTGGAACTGTCCAAAGCCTTATTATCACATCTATGATGCTCAAGACTTCATAGCATCTATGATGCTATGATGCTCAAGATCTATGATGCTCCAGTGACACATGCAATCTTGCATTCCTTGCCAAGGTAAAAATTCGTGGGCTTATTCTGATTATGTCAGACGAGTGAGATTAGTCACAACACACTAAAAACAGTAATAATAACTTCTCAAGTCATCCTGACGTCATTAAGTTATTACATGCATTTAATATACCTGATATTTTATCAAATAGATTCCTAAATAAAACAATCTTTCCAAATTAGTTCTACCAATGCCCGATTTTCTAAATCGGAAATCTAGGAAAAAAATCCATTACAGAGACTCCCTCCACCTCTAAAGTTTCAACACAGAAGATATAATCGAAACAAATTACGTTTCATATAAAGTATTTTAAGAAATGTGTCATAATATTACATTTTTAATTCTAGTTATTTAACTATAAAGTGCATTTCAAATTTTTGTGCGTTTCCTTTTCATGGTTTCTGTTCAATATGTTTATAAAATATAAACTTACGCTTTTTAAACCAAGATCATGTGTTCCTCACATCCTCTTTCTTGAAAGGAACCAAGAAAAAGGAAAAATTCCAACATATCACTATTGATTTCTATTACAGATGTTAAAGCTTCCTTCAGTTTATAAGTCAATTATAAATCTCCTATAATAGGTACAAAGTCCCAAGGAACTTCTCAGCTGATGGACATTTTGGGAATATCTCCAGGTTTTAACTGTTGACACTTTAATCTGGATCCGTACACCTTCGGCAGAAATGACATTCCCAGGTAAGTCACTTCCTATCTAGATAACTTACATTTGGAATTTTAGACTGGCTTTTTTCAGTTTCTGAAGCACCTTTCTAAGATTTTTCTAAATGTAAAGTTTCCCAGACAATGATGATGTCATCTATGTACATCAGATCGGATTCGTAGGAAAGTTCTCTCAGCACGGTTTCGATTACATAATCCAAACGACGTCATCTTAAACCATCGAAGACCTTGTCCTGCAGTAAATGTCTTCGTTTCTCGGTCATCAGGGTATATTTTTACCTTCCAATATCCGCTCTTTAAATGAAGCGTCGAAAACTACTTGCTTCCAAAAAGAGTGTCCCGAATATCAGCAGTTCTAAAAAGAGGGTAGCTGTCTTTCTTCGTGACTTCGTTTAACAGACTATAGTAGACGCAAGATCTAGTTGAGCCATCTTTCTTTCTGCCCAGAATGATGGGAAGAGGCCCAAAGACTTGCTGAAGGCTCGAAAACGTCGCTTTCTTGCATGTCCTTACTTCTCCTGTTTAGCGATCGGTAGACGTCTTGAATGTTGCATGATTGTTAGATGATCTCTTGTATCAATTTTATGCTGTGTCAAATTGGTTCTATCTACATCAGAATATGAGAGGGAGAAAACATCTTGAAATTCTTCCATGACACTTTCGGCATCACTCCTCTCTTCATCTCTAATTGAGCATTCTGCACTAGGGTCTCCGAATTGATTGGTGAACTTTTGAATCGTTTAACACAGATTGGTGTTTCCTCACACAGATTGGTGAACTTTTGAATCGTTTAACATAAGTCATTGGAGTACATGCTAAAACCAGTTCGCCTTTTTTAATGATCTTCGGTTTATCACTGATATTGGCAACACTCACCGGGATCCTAGACAAGTCAACGAGTGTCGAGGCTACTAGAACTCCTGGCGGAGTGTTACAATTCTTGGGCTATTCCATTACAGCGTGATGGAAATTTTTGTTTACCTCTGTGGGTTCAGGAAGTAAAAATTCCGTTCTAGCCGGAACTGTATCGTCATGAGGTGGATTTGGTGGACGGATTTAGTTCCTTCATCCTTTACTGCGAATAGGCTTATGTCCTCTGAGGCAAAACGATGTTCGTTACTTTGAAAATCCAGGAAAAAATTATATTTCTAAAGTTTAATCCGAGTATACAAGAGTCGGTAATATCAGTTACATATGCCGTGTGATGGTAGACGACACATGTCAAACGACGATGTCAAACCTGATGGTAACGATTAATTTGCCATCGATGTCGATCCCTTCTACCCGGACACAGCGTGGAGAATAACGCAGGATGACGTCCAGATGACTTTACCTTACAATTACTGATCAAGATCTTTTAGGATCATGGTAGCACTGGCTGCAGTATCTATGGTCATATTGTAAAGAACTCGATTTATTTGTCCCATGAAATGAAGAATCCATTACTGCCGTCACTCATTTCAGAAAACTGAAGCACTTTAAAATGGGGTTTCTCATTATCTGGCAACCTCTGCCCCTCGAGATGGTCATTAATTAGTTTCTCTCCTTCTTGGTGAGAGCAATATTATTATTAATTATCTAATTATATTATTAATATTAATTCAGTTATATGTTCCACAATGTTTTAATATTCATGGTCCCACAATGTCCAATAATAATAATAGATTATAATAATGAATAAATTAATTATTATAATCTATCATATAAAATATTCATTATAGATTAGATTAATTATATTCTAATCTTATAATTAGATTAATTATGTAATTAAATTTCAATAAAATGTCATCAAAATGAAATCGAATTTCTTAAGTTTGATAAAACTTAAAAAGGCCTGTTTTCCTGTTCTTGAAGATTTGGTTCCTATAAACGTCAGAAAATATCGGAGTAGTTAATACAACAATAACACTAATTCTCATTATGTAATCCCGTAAGTTTCTATCAATATTGTTGATAGAAACTTATGGGAATGGAAAATTGAAAATGGGAAATTGAAATGGGAAAAGAAACACTCCAATATAAATTTAAAATTAGGCCCTACAGCTTAAATCTACAAGAAAATAATGCTGCTGTTTTACATATTTTTAAAAGAATCGTTCATTACAGCCAAGAAGAGGAAACGAAAAGTTATACAAAGTCACAGAAACGAGTCATTTTACCTATTGATAACTTAAAAAAAGTGAGACTGCTTATTTTATGAGTGGAAATTTTCAGCAGGTGTTTTGCAGCGCATTTTTGTTCATAAGTTGCTCGTTGTGATAAAGGTGTTTACGTGTTTACATGCCTGGGAAAATACGAGCTTTACGCAGCTGTTTCCTTCTTGATATAGCAGGCAAACAATGTTTGCAGTAATCTTAGCCATTTGACTATCAGCCCTTATTCTAACTTAGGTGTACGGAAAAATATTACATTAAGAATAATTAAGTAACTGAGAGAGTTTTGATGAGTGACCAAGAAAGTAACTTTCATGACATTGAGTGAAGGCTAAATCACATTCGCACTTATTACAAATGTTGACAGAATTTTATTTATGCAAAATTCCAGTCCTCTTTTACATCGTATATTAGCTAATTTAACTTAAACGTGGTTTATACTAAAGTTTTAAAATTTAACTTTAGTATAAACCACGTGAACAGTTTATACTAAAGTTGAGTTTTAAAAAATTTTACTTTAGTATAAACTGTTTACGTGGAATCAATTAAGAAGTAAAATATAGTTTCCAAGCAGCTTTGTAAAAATTAGCCAGGGCAGAGACCGCTGTGTCTTTGAAAAGATTCCAGCTTAAAATAAGTAAATAAATAAATAAAAATCTGAAAGCTTTCAGGTTTTACATTACGCCCAAAGGGGCTTTTTTAAACTTTTTTTTAACATTGTTTATTAAATATCGAGTCCTCCGCACTTAAACCAGATAAAATTCAATTCAACAACAATATCGCGAAATATTTAAAAGCAGCATGCCTTCAGAATTTCTGATAGACAATCTCGCACCCTGGAGATAGAAATGTTTTTTTCAGTACAGTGTTGCCACTGCTCGCTTTGAAATCGAATTTGAATGAATGGAGTTCGATGCTGAAAGCGGTGTGTGTAGCTTGGGAGTGATTGTTCTCTGACTGCGTCATTTCGCGATTTGTTCGAACAGCTCTGAGCGTGCTTCTCTTGAGTTCTGAGCATCGTGGATTATTCTGTGTAGCGATTACAGGTGCAACGTTTGTGTTTCTACAGCTTTTTGTGCACGATTTCGGATTAAACTGTGGTGCGCTATAATTTTTACTGGATTATTATTTTGGTGTTTCATAATGAGTGATGGAAGGAAGTAATTCCCCCCCCCCGTTGCCCGAGATGGATACCACGGCTGTTATCCGTCAGCGCGTGGCGGGGTTACCAGGTGATATATATATATAACTATATTAATCAAGTTCTAGACGATAACTGGACGGATTTACTCAATAAGGATACATTTACGTTGAATGACCATGTTAATGCTCTTCATAAAGCCGAGCAGATTTCGATAAACATGAAAGGTACTGAATCTTCTGCGTCGAGACTTATCAATAATGCAAAGACTAAGCATGAAAAACAGAATATCATAGCAGCGTTCCAAAGGCAGAAAGGAATAGCTGAAAGAATTTCACAACTCTTACACGTTCACAACACGCTATGTGAGCAGGCCAGCAAAATTAGTAAAATGTAATACAGAGATCTCATTAAATAATAAATCTGAGAATTTATCTAATGAAAATGGTAATAATGTTGTTCAAAGGCAAAATGAACCTGAGGTTATTTAAATTGCACCTAAGGTTAAACCGATAAGGGTCAAACTTGAAATTAAATTTTCTGATTTATGAAAATACTGAGCAGATACGAAACTTGAGCTTGTAGGGAAAATAAATGGGGAATTTTTCAAAATATTCTCTAAAGCCAAGGATGGCCATAGGCAAATATCCAAGTAGTTAGTTGAAAAAAATGATCGATCAGCTATATAATTACAAGAAAAATGGAACGACCTATTATAGTAATTAAGGGACTCCATATTGATTGCCCCCCTGATGAAATCCAAGAGTTAAATAAGCTTGGCTTTAAAGCCAGAGAGCTGTCGCAAATGCACCGCATCAAATCGCATGCTCCTATGCCTTTATTCCATACACAATTGGAAAATATACCTGGCTTAGAAAAAATATACAATTTGAATTATTTCATGCATTTTTATGTTGAAGTATCTGTATACAAAGTGAAATGAGGTATTAATTTAGACGTCAAAGAACAAAAATCAGCGTTATATTTGCAAATTTTCACAGGACTAGTTACGATGGTATTACCAAACCATCATCCTCAGCTGCCAAAGCGCAAATGAACGAGATAAGATATAGTGATTAGAGAAGATGTTAAGTTATTATTCATAGAACACTATAAACATATAGTCATATGCATTAATTACTACTAAACATCATTACTGCGTAATAGAAAATTTTCATGTTTTAGCTAATATGGATTTTGGATGATGTGTGAACATGTTCAACATAAGTAAATATTTTCTCAACCAATACTGTATCACTCATATTAAATAACAATACGTGTAATTATCAGAGTGAAACATAAATAATAAAACAATTCTAAATTACCGTGATTAATAATAACCCATTCTATGACTAAGGTTCAGTGTAAAATAACTAGAATTAAGTACAATGCAAGGTAAGTAAAAAAAATCAATCTTACGTTTATTTAGAGAAGTTATAGGTTTACAGTTACAATTTGTTTAATTTGGGTAATGGCGGTCATCAACGTTAACAATTTTGGGCTGACATATCAAAATAAACTGACGCATACCTTATAATGATTTAACATTCTAAAATTATGGGAGCTTCGATTTGTTCACTGGATTACATTACATTCTAATTTTTCATACTGCAGTTGTAGGGTACATTACAGGGAAGGAAAATCTGTAAAACAAAAGAACAAAATAAGAGACTATTAGTTAAATGCTGATCCCGTGGCGGCGGCCTGGAACTCCGCCATTCTGCAATTTCCCTCAGGCAGACACCTGGGCTGCTGGTCCCCCGGCATTCTTATTTCGGCGAAAAATTAAACCTTCAGCGGTGCAGGGGTCTTTCCAGGGGAGCTGGTGCTTTATCCTCCAAGGTTCCGCTTTCTTCTCATACTCCGCAGCCATTCCATATTTCTAATCTTCGTATGGAATTTTTTCGACTTCTAAAGACGTATTGCGACGATTATGCTACGATGCTTCTTGTTTTCGCTCTCTTCTTCCTCTCCATCTCCCTGTCATCGACTGCGCAGCCACTTTAATAACTGGCGCGCTTTTGAAAAAATTGGCGAAGTATGATGATCGGAAGAACGCCAAGCACAGCAACCCAAACAGAGAAATCTTCACGGGACAAATCTTGTGGTCTACCAGAAGACGCCAACTATCGCGGTTCAACCATTCAGCCTCCAAGGCCACTCCGCTTAGTCAATCTCTTCTCTGCTGAGGCAAAAGGGGGGGGGGGAATTAGCCTCGTCTCGAGGCGCATATCCAACATTGCGAGCTTCCTATCCAACGACTTTTCACTCTCATAAATTAACTCTCTGTAGAACATTTCCCCGCTAGAGATGTCACAGCAAACGGGTCCCGGTTATGCCATACTGCACATGGCCAGTCATCAGACCATGTGGTGAAAACATCAAACATGTGTTCAAACGCTTGGGCGAAAGAATTTCGGAGTGCAGTAATCCCCAGATAGGGAATTCTGAGAATGAGTTCCAAGCCGACGATTTGGATGTGAAAATTTTTCAGAACCAGTGAATAGTTTTTTCAACACAATGACCAAATTTAGAACATTAAATATTTAACTATTACATAACAATTAAATTCATTAAAAATTTCAGCACAAAATAAATTGTTTCTTCTGCAGCAATTAAGTATACACATTATTAAGATTGAGTTTCAAATACTATTGATTTACCTTACCACCAGTAAGAAAATATGAATTCAAAATACTTTAAAAGAAAGAGGAGTAAAAATTAAGTAACCTTAAGTTAAATTAAAAAAATTAACACACTAAAAGTGCAGCAACAAGGCTTTAAAATAATTAAAGTTAAAAGTTAAACAACCTTAAGTGTCAAAAACAAATGTACAAAAACAGAACCTTAAGTCCCTAAATTCAAAATAAATTAAACAACTTCAACATAAGAAAGCTTTTAAAGCAATCAGACCTAAATTTAAAGTTTACAAAAGTTACAATTTAAACTTACAACCAACTTTAAACAACTAAAGCAAAAATTAATAACTTCAATTACTGAACAAAGCTGAATTAAGTAAGCAAAACTTAAAGCTTCAAAATAATAACAATTAATACATAACAAAAATAAGAATGGCTGGCCAGGAGTTAAGCTACTGGGCCATCTATTGATGAAACGAGAACTAAAACATAATTTCCTGAAAGGCTGAAGGCAGTGATGGATTGGAATTAGGGTTGTTAACTAGAACAAGAAGATTTTTTGAATGTGAAACGCCTCTAGAAAATCTAATTCACCAATGGAAGGAGTTTTTTGAATAATTTTGGCTGCAGAAAAATTGAAAGTGTTATTTTCGGACCAGCGATGCTGGGCAAAAAAAAGGACTTCTGAGTTTTCTTTTTTTCTAACATATGCCTCATGTTCCTTATCGCGAAATATTAAAGCTCTCTTAGTTCCACCAGATGTAAATTAAACCACACCGGCAAGGAATCCTGTAAATACCCCAGGAATTCATATCCGGAATAGGGTCCTTGAGTATGGAACTTGGAATTATATTGATATGAGAATGAACGACCCGAAAGCTAAATTTTTGTAAAATACGTTCAATTTTATAGCTAATTGACGGAAAGAAAGGGATAACAACAGAATTCTTATAATCTCCTAAAACAAGAGTGTGCGTTTTGGTGTGTTGAGATGAGAATTTTTTAACTGCTTGATTAATAATTGCTACTGCTTTTAAATAATTTAGTTCTTGATCAAGAGCCATTTTGGTGGAGCAAACTTGAAGTGCACGGAAGATATAGAAATAAAATTAACCTAACTTTTGTTTAGTCGGATAACATGATTTGAAGTGTGGTGGAAGGCAAACCGATGAAGGTTTACGGTAAACCGTAGTACTGAAGTTGGATGTGTCACTTGTGACCAAAATGTCGAGGAACGGAAGAGAACTGCATGCCTGAAGTTTAAAAGTGAACTGAATAGCAGGATCGATGGAACTCATTGTTGAAAGTATTTAAATCATCTTTATTACTATCAAACAGGGTAAAAGTATCCTCTACGTAGCAGAATCACAGCGGGAAGTTTAATGTTTCAAATAATTTTGATTCATAATAATGCATGTAGATATCAGCCAGGATGGGGCTGAGGGGACTTCCCATGATTAATCCCTCAGTTTACTTGTAATACTTATTTTTGAACACATAATGTGTTTGTTTCAAACAGAATTGAGTGAGGGAAATTAGTTAATCAATTTCGATGCAAGAGAAATGAAATTCACGAAGTTTGGTTTCTAGATATCTTAAAGCACCCTCCACTGGAACATTGTGAATGATGACTTCATCAAAAGAAACCATGAGTAAATTTCTAGGAGAAATGCTTTTAACTCTTTTTTACAAACTCTATTGAATTTTGTATGGTGTAAATGCTATTATCTAATAGGTACTAACAGATCCTATTAGATATTCTTCTGTTAGATACTTCTAAATTTCGCGTTAAGGAACCATGATCTGTATGTTAGAAAAAAGAAAACACAGAGGTCCTCTGCTGGTTCAAAGATCACACTTTCAATTTTTCTGCAGCCAAAATTATTCAAAAAAAAATCTTCCATTGGCGAATTAGATTTTCTAGAAGTGTTTCACTTTCAAAAAACCTTTCTGTTAACTTCAATACATCTTTGCTTTGAACCCTTAAGGAAATTATGTATTAGTTTCATCACTTTCGCTGTGGCAGTTGAGGATGATGGTTCGGTAAGACAATCGAAACTAATCCTGTGAAAATTTGCAAATATAACTCTGATTTTTTTTGTTTGAATTCTAAATTAATACTTGTTCGACGTGTTATTTTATCTTAATGAAAGGAGGTACTTAGCAGTGTCACAACTGCCAGCACTTCTGTCACTCCTCTGATACATGTAAATTAAAACCATGCTGCATAAAATGCATGGGGCTTCATAAAATTGAAAATTTTATTAGCAAAAGAATAGAAATAGTTGAATGCTGTAATTGCCAATAAGCAGGGCACACAGCAAATTACCGCGCGTGCCCGAAATTTCCAACTGTAAAGCCATCAAAAAATCAAAATGTAAATTTAAATGCGGGTTAATCTACTGGTAATGTTAATAATAATGTTAAAAATTATGGTGTTGTTTCTGGTGTTAGCTATGCCAGTATACTTCAAAATAGAACTGTAACCATAAATGATAATGATCCTATGTCAAATGATGTTAATGAAATGCTCAACTTTAATAATAATAATGTTAATGAAAATGCTCCGCGTAAGAAACCACATAATGATAGCGACTTTTCGAACCCCTTTAAGTTCATAAAAGAATTAAATGATACTCTTAAAGGGTATTAATAATAAATGATAAATATCTTACGTAAAATTTCTGTCAAAATGCCTGAACTTATGTCTGCTGAACATGCGATTGACAAATTATCTGCTTTATTTAACTTATTTGAAGAGATTTTCATTTCAGCTAACAATGTGTAATTCTGTATAGTAGTATTAATATTATTACATGGAACATAAATGGATGGTCCCATAAAATTAATGTAGAATCGGTACTTACTGTCTAGGAATATGATGTTTGTAAAGTTACTTCTTAGGTGGTTGTCTAGGGGCTAATAAACTAGTCCGATTTATGTAAAACTTGAATATTTAATGAAACATGAATAATTGCTACAAACTACAAAGTAATTACATACGTAGAAGGAAATAGGTGAGATTATTTACAAATGAAGAGAAGGAATCATCTTTTACATTCAAACATCTTTTAATCGCGTCATCGTCTTAATGCCGGAATCGTCTGACTTCTATCATCGAAAAAGTAAAAGATTTATTCTCACAGGTTGTCGCGTCATCCGATTATAATGAACGATGCCATCCCACAACTGCTCATCCATCCTGATGCAATGCGGCCTCGTATTCTCTTAGCACCACCATCTCATCTTGGGATCTGAAAAATAAAATTTAAATATATATATATATATATATATATTTTTAGTTACTATTGAGGGAAAAGTCGTCTTAAATGGTTTATTTCAGCCATCTTCCCTTATCATCTTAACATCCTCAGAAATAACGGCGTTAGCTCTTCTTAAATGCTCTTTCAGTGTTCGGTCATCTTAAACAGTCTATCTGAATGCATGTATTTACCTAACACGTCTTCCTTTCATGTTGTCTGGAACAATTCGTCTGGATTCGTCTTCGTATTTGCGTCTTCTTAAACATCATATGGATACGTCTTCTGAATGCGTGTTAGATATCTTCAAGATCCGTCATTCGAATGCGTCTTCTTAAAATCGTCTTTTTTAAGCCGTCTTCCTTCATACATTTCATCCTTAGACATCGTCTTCAGTCTTCTTAAATTAGTTCACGTCTTTAAAACAATAGTCCATTAGTCAAATCGGGAGAAATTCGTCTAGTCGAGAAAAAGTCTAAATCAGGAATCATCAAAATCCTTATTTCATTATCAAAGATTTTCGATTTTTTTCCTGGGTTTTCTGAATCTGCATTTCCGCTTCTTTTTTCTCACCTTCTTTAGTTTCTTTTGTTCCGTCCTTGCTTTCTGTATCAGCGTCGTATTCATCAGACTTTTTAACTGACTTCTGCTTTTCAATCTTCTTTTCTTCTTCGGTGGTCTCTGTAGTTTCCTTGTCTCCAGTGGTTTCTTTTGCTTGTCTGTTATCAGATATGTTACTGAAGTTTTTTTAGTATAATTAAGAATTAATTCATCATAAACTCTAACATGAGATTCTTCTTTAGGAACATGCTTCTTTTGAGAATCTCCTTCTTCAGTGGCGTTTCTCCTCGTTGGCTTCAAAGCTAATTGTATTGTGCTTGAGTTTCCTTTTTGCACTAATTCAAATTCATCTTTAATAGCATCATTTTCACTTATATCAGAATCTGCATTACTCGGGACGTCGTCAGAATTCACAATCAGGAAATCATTGCCACTTGCTTTGTGGATGAGGTATCCAGTTTGATCACATTCTGTACTGTAACGGGAACTATACTAACAGGATCCGTTTCTGGTTTTGGAAGTAAAACACCGTAATTAACAACTTTTCCAAATCCTTCTTCAGAACCATTTCCATTGCAATAAGCATTTTTTTGCTCTTCAGAATCATTCTCAGATTTCTTGTTTTCTGCGATAAAACAAATATTTTATCTAATGAATATTTTATCTAAATGAAGAACCATCAATTTCGAATTCACCTTCAAATCTCTCTATAGGTTTGTTGCCAAATTCCGTTAACTGTAGCTCTGCCGACTTAAGTTCAGGAGAACCTATCTTCTTACATATATCTTCTGGGATTAACGTTACCTGACTACCAGTATCTATTAAAGCATCAATCTGCAAATTACCCAAATTAACAGTTTTATGCATTTCTTTCTGACAAGTCTGAGTTATTGGAGTAACAGCTTTGGCATCTTGGATATTTTTAGATGATGTTTTCGAACAATCTACGACTTTGTGTCCAAACAGATCGCATTTAAAACACTTAAATCCTTTACTCTTATTGTTACAAAAATTCGACTTATGGCCTAAACTTCCACAATTATAACACCTTGGCTCTTTAATCTTACTAGGTACAGCGTGTGTTTTATTTTGTGTGTTAGTACTTGAATAACCCTTATTTTTCGTATCTGGAACGCGAATTTTCTCATAAATTTTTAATTTCTCTTTGAATTCAGAAATAGTTTTACACCCGTACAAAACAATTTTGTTACTACTCTGATCTGGTATCCCATTGATTACATAATCAAGAATTGATGAATCATCAACAGAACCACGACTGGCTATTTCACGCATGGCAATTAAATATTCGGAAAGTGGGAAAGTGATTCACCAGGTTTTAAGTGTCGTTTCTGTAACAAATTATGAAGTAGTGCACTGTTTATTTTAGAACCAAATTCAGATAAAAGATTTTCTTTTAATTTATCCCATGATATTATACCCTTCAAAGACCTAATAAATACTTTAGCAGAACCAGTAAGTAATTTTTTAGCAAACACAATTTTCTGTAATTCCGATAACTTAAATAATTTAAAAGATTCTTCTAAATCACCAATGAAGGATTCAACTGGATATGTATCAGTGCCATTAAATTCAGAAACAGTTTCTAAAATATCACGAAAATGTAGGGAAATATTGCTAGGCATTGTAATGTTTTCATTCACTGAGTTATTTATGGGAGGTGATTCTGACCGAACAGAATTAATATCATCACTTTTATCAGAATCATAAACGCTTTCGTTTTCAGATAACTCATCATCGTCATCACTTTCGGATTTTAAAAGCTTAAAATCACAAAGACTATTCAATATTAAATCACAGTTTTTATCGGGATTTGAATCATAATTAAGATGTAACAAATTACACACAGAAATAAAATCATTTGTAGTAAGAGTTTTAAGTAATTTTTGTTTTGTTTCTTCAATATTAAAATCAGATGGAAAACCACAAAAGTTACGCAATCTAGCTCTATTTTTTTTTCGATCACCCAAAGTTCCAAACACAATTTGATGTAAAAGTTTAATTGACTTAGTAGGCCCAGTCTTTAAAGAATTTGAAATTCTAGGAATAGAATTTAAGGTAGTCATCTTAATTCACAGTATCATAGAACACTATTCTTAGAAGTAACAATGTGCAAATAATCGAAACAAAACTTACTTCACTTCTTTTGTAATATTAATCATGCTTCTTCCTAAGCTCATACCGGCCTGAGCGCCCAAATCTGTAGAATCGGTACTTACTGTCTAGGAATATGATGTTTGTAAACTTACTTCTTAGGTGGTTGTCTAGGGGCTAATAAACTAGTCCGATTTATGTAAAACTTGAATATTTAATGAAACATGAATAGTTGCTACAAACTACAAAGTAATTACATACGTAGAAGGAAATAGGTGAGATTATTTACAAATGAAGAGAAGGAATCATCTTTTACATTCAAACATCTTTTAATCGCGTCATCGTCTTAATGGCGGAATCGTCTGACTTCTATCATCGAAAAAGTAAAAGATTTATTCTCACAGGTTGTCGCGTCATCCGATTATAATGAACGATGCCATCCCACATTAATGAACTCAGGGATTTTGTAAATGAGTACAGTCCCGATCTTATGTTCTTACAAGAACACAGGCTTGGCCCTGCTACCCCTATTTGTATTGCTAATTACTGTGTGTACAGATCAGACGGGATTGTTTCTGGTAATAGAGGATAGCACTCCCTATTACCAGAGACAACACTCTGCATTCTTCACCATCAAATTACAATACCATAGCCTTCAGTCATTGAAGTCAGCTATTGCACCATAAAAACTTTCACGACATACACTTTTGTCTCTATTTATATTCCACCTTTGCGAGATAACCACGTTGGTCAAAACTAACCTCAATATTCTACTTACACTTGGAAAACATATAAACATATTAGGTGGAGATCTTAATGCATGACACCGTACATGGAACTGCTACAATTACATTCCCACAGGACACGTAATATTTAATTTAGCCAGCACGGCTGCATTGCGCATAGCAGCTTCAAACACCCCAACAGGGTATGCTTCTGGTTCCACAGGAATCACAGACTTCTTTCTTCTCAGAAAGTTTGTGCTGTGAAGGCTCTCGCTCTTTGAAATAGAAAGTAGCAAATGTTGCAGGGGGGAAAAAAGTTTTGTTACCACTTAATTTTCGGAACTAACATTTTAAAATGCTTGAAACACATGCTATGTGTAAAGTAAAATAAATAAATAAATAAATAAATAAACATTCATAAAGTATTTTTTCCCTCCTCTTGAGCATGCCTTCGTGGTGTAAAGGTTAGCACACTCGGCGCGTATTCAAGAGGTCCAGGTTCGAATCCCGGAGAGGGCATTGCTCATTTATCATGTACTCCTGCCTCAAAATATCCTAATATCTCTACACATTGCAAAAATTTAGTAATTTCAAAAACATTCATTGCTTTTTAAAATATTCATGCAATGTAGTCTGCCTGTTTTTTTTACCTTTTAATTATTGTCTTTATTTTCGGTAAACAATGTCAACTTTAAAAAAACCAACCATGTCATTAAAACTTAAATTACGAAACATGCAAAAGTTTTTATAAGACGAGAAACGTAGTGACAGAAAATCGTTAGATCTTCCGCGCTTTATGAAGTGTTATGAAGACTCACATGAAGCAGCATTTAATATTTATTATTAAATTAATACTAATAATAGTTATTTTCGATTTATCTCTGTAACATTTGCCCTTCTCAGTTCAAATTAATTTAGCTTTATCATGTTCCTTAAAATGGTCGCACCAGCTGTTCATCCAATTTTTGAACCTCATTATATTAGAGCAGCTTCGGTTTTAACATACACGCGTACTCTAATGCCAACGAGCGCTTACATTAAAAAATAAAAATGTCTTCCCTCCTACAATTAAAAAAAAAAAAAAAAATCTGATGGGCACACCACATGACTTCTTTGTACGGAATATTAAATTACACGCATTTTTTCCTGCATTTCATTTAAACTTATTGAATTGAATTTAATCTACTTCGCCGATAGCGATAATATCACAATAGAATAAATGCGCTTTTTAAAATTCACTATATTTATTTACGATAGCAATACTCTGGCGCCAGGTTCACTTAACAGCTTTACAAAAATTATATCATCTGAAAAATAATCTAATCTTTGATACATGTTCTGTTCAAATACCATAATAAATCTAAAACGACGCATAAAAGATATTAAACAAATAAAAAAAAAAAAAAAAAAAAAAAAGAAAATCTGAAAAGTTTCAGATTTTAAATTACGTCCAAAGGGGCGTTTTCTAACGTTTTTTCGTGTTACCTTTATTTATTAAATATCATGTTCTTCGCACTTAAACGGTAAAATTCAGTTCAAGAGCACTATCGCAAAATAATAATTTTAAATTGAGCATATCTGTAAAATTTCCGATACAGAGTCTCGTGCGCTGGAGATAAAAATGTTTTTCTTCTGTACAACGTTGCCATTGCTCGCTTTGAAATCCTTGATTTTGTTAATCAAATATTGGTTAAAGCTTTACAAAATATGAAATCGATAATAAAACAAATTCCAAATTTGGGCTTCCCTATGCCCATACTTGCAGTAGGATTACGTCATTCAAAATTGAATGGCTCGATGTACCGTTGTTTTATCACAACGCGAGAAATATACATACATTTATGCAGATTTTTCATTATTTAATTTCTTCAAATATAATGCAGAGCGATAATATTTGGTGGCAACAGTTTGAAAAGTGATACAGCCTTTTAAAGATTTCAGCGCAAAATGCCAAAACGAAAACAATAGTCCCTCAGGGACAAAGCTCCTTTGGACTAAAAAGAAACACAGTTTTTCACAGACGATTCAGCGTTGCTTACGTAATGCGCATACGCTACTCGTAAACATTTTCCTCTGCTCGAAACAGACTGGCGATAGTATTTTCTGTTTTAATGTGAAAACACTTATTTCCTCGAATTTCATTAGAGATATATTTCTCATTCAATTAATTCAATTCTCACTTCGCAACAAGGCAAAAATAATGAAAACTCAAAATATCTTCATTAAAAATAGAAAGATAAAGGAAAACATAAAACATCAAATACAGTTAAAAAAATTATAAAAACAATTTTTACAATTAAAATTACAGTTTCTACGCAAAAACAAGCAATTCTGCCAGCGGGCAAGACGACAGACTTTTCGGTGCGCAAAAAGTTTACTTTTAGTCTCACTCGCAAAAAGACACTGAAGACGTAGAGACTGATTTAATTTGTTGTGGACACTATGCTGAGTCAACATATGGGATAATTTAATAAATTAAATGATAATTCTAGTATGGATTAAGCATAATTTTATTCGCAATAATAAAAGAAGACGTTACTTTGTTGTTGCGAAGCTTAGTTTGTCTAGATTGGCAACAAATCCACTGTTCTGCTAAGTTTCTGAAAGTTTCAAATGTAAACAAATATGGCCTCTATAGTAAAAAATTTAGTCTTATTCGCAGTCAAACAACTTTTAAATTATTGATAATTATGCAGTTATAACATGCAGGTTAACTAAAGGCATAAAAACCTTAACCGGAAGATAGGAACAACATAATTCAATCATTTTAAAGCAAAAAATGCACAATTTACAAGCATATAAGAATAAAGAAAATGAGCTCACTGAGGCGAGTAACGGAGTGAAGATATATATATTTATATAATTTTGGTGCAACCAAAAAGAGGGGAGTACATCTGTATGTTATAGCAGTCCCACACAAAATTTCGACGTTTTGAGGCTATTCGTTTTTGAGTTATGCAAGATACATACATAAATACTTACCTACGTACAGAAGCTACCAAAAAGTCTCTTTTAAATCCATTTTAAATCAGTTTTATGATTCGTTTGGGGAAAAAGAGTCCTTTGTTCTGTCCTTAAGTACAGATGTCACGCAAAAATATCGTTGAATTGCATTCGATAGCGATAAAAATGGATATTTTCGTTGAAATATGCTACCCGGAAATTTTTGTGATTACAATACTTCCTTTATTTCATAAACAAGGAAGTAAAAGGGATTATAGTCTTAGTCGAAAGCTCTCTTTATCAACCCAGATTTTAATGTTTCCTTGCAAATTTTCCAATGCTGAAACATACTGAGTATCATTCGATTAAATGTGTAAATGAATATTTTCCTACTTTTTCGTAAAGAAAATATCTCAATAAACGTGTTGAAAATGAAAGACGGGTTTTTGTGGTCTTTCGATTAAACAGAATTTAGTGAAAAGGAAATATATTTTAGGCATACATCAGTATTACAAAGCATTACCCTTCTGTTTTGAATCAGCAATAAGGAGCAAGATAAGTGTTCACATGATGTCAAAACGACGTATTTAACAGACAACGAATTTTGATCGATTGACATTCGCTTTTCCCCTCTCATTATCATTTTATTCGCGTCTCATCTCAGTGATGCCAGAACAACGCTTTGAAATATTTCTTAGTTGTCTGAGGGAGAGATTTTTTTGATGCGATTTCAAGCAATTTATATAACAGCAAAAGTTTATACAGCCGTTTGTTTTCATACATAATGGACATATGAGAAGCGGAAGTCACTTTTAGATATAAGAGCTTTTCAAAGATTAATTTTAAAGGAAGTGAGAGCCTTCCTGAGTTTCCGCCGATTCGACTATCATTTGGGCGTCAAGTTGGTGATATAAACTCACTTTAGAATAATCACGCTATTAGGGAATAGAAAGCTACCTTAGAATATTTAGGATTAATTTGTAAGAATAGGCGTACACACATGTTTTTATGTACCAATTTATAGTGTCTGTGACAGAAATTTATCAACATGAAGAATTGAATGATGGATCGGCTTGCACACAGTGATAATGCTTCACAGCCAGCACACTACTCCCATTACCTGTCCAAAATGTCATCCTTTATGGTTCACTTTCCTGGAATTATCTGGAATTATTCTGGAATTATCATTTAAGTGTCAAGAAAGATTTAACAGATTAAGTTCGCATTATAAAAGAGACGGGTGTTGATGGTGATAGGAGTGAAGTCGTACATTTGGATGTCTGGAAATGTGGAGCTCATTTTAAAATTCTGGCTATATACAGCCCTTCTAGAAAACATCCTGAATTTTCCTATGTTAATTTTTTAAAAAATTATATTTTTTTAGGAGATTTTAATGCTCATTCTCTCATGTGGGGATATTCTGACACAAATGAAGCTGGAAGGAGAGTCCAAGACCTCTTGAACTCGACTACTTTCGAACTTATGTAGAATAAAAAAGTCTCCATACTTATCTGCATTATACTGGTAAAAGGCCAATCCCAGATCTGTTCATGATCACTGCTGACTTTTACAATTTCACAAAACATAGCGTCTTGAAGGACCCTGAATCAGGACACAGACAGGTACTTGCAGAAGTTAAAATACCCAAAGCTGATCGAAGGCCTCTTTCGCCATCAAAAATCCTTGGAATTTTAAGAAAGCAAATTGGCCTCTCTTTAGCGAATTGATGGAACAGGGCCTTAATCATGATAAACTTGACATTACTTTAAATCCTAATAAAGCTTAAAGAATTATCAAGGACACAATGATATATTGCGCTAAAAAGTCCATCCCTAGAGGAAGGCAAAAGAAATATTTCTGGGCAGATGAACTGACCTCACTGAAAGCTAAGAGAGACAGGCTTAGAAGAAAGGCAGAGTTGACCTACCGACGCTGTCATGTTCAGGCTTGGAGATGAATTTATTTCAAATATAAATTACCAAACTGATAGTAAAAGAATATTTAAATTTATAGGCAATCTAATAAATGATCCTACTGGCTCACCTAAGCAAACCTTCAATGTCAAAGATTAACAACTTTCTTCGAATTCTTCTGTAGCGAATGCTTTTGTACAGCATTTCTGTAGAGCTAATAACAAAAAAAAAAAACAAAAAAAAAAAACTTACGCAAAAATACATTCGTCCGGAGTTAAGCAAAAAACCTACTCTCCTGCAGTCGGAATTTGAATCTTCTACTGATTCAGTTTTTGAGGCACCCATTACTCGAGACGAATTGACCTGTGCTCTAAGAAACCTTCCTTGTAGTAAATCACCTGGTGGAGGTGGATTACTACAAGGAAGTTCCATTTTTAGTTTCTCTCCCATCTTGGTCCTAAAGAATTTGAGACTGTTTATATCTTATTCAATTTAATTTGGAACACTGGTATTGTACCAGCTGAATGGCGAACTTAACTCCGCAACTATAGACCGTAACTATAAACCAATATCACTTACTAGTATTACGGGGAAGGCTATGGAGAATATAATTGTGAGAAGACTTAATTATTTAGAAACTTGCGGACTTCTTGCCGAGGAGAAGGCGGGGTTCAGAAGCTCCAGATCTACTAACCAACATGATGCCTTCCTGAGTAAAAGTGTCAAGAACGTCCTGGACAAAGTATGGCGGGAGTGCCTTCTACTGAAACTGTCGGGGTATTAGAGTAAATATTTTTAATTGGATTAGAGGCTTCCTGTGCCAGCGCTCTTTCAAAGTCAAGTACGGCAACGCTCTATCGAAATCTAAGATCATAAAACAGGTCTCCCACATGGAGCTGTTACTAGCTGCTCCCTTTTTAACATCTATATTAATGATTTGATTTCTAAAATGCGAGAGACTTCTGGCATCAAGTGCCTCTTATACACTGATGATTTGGTTTTCTGGACATTTTCTAAAAAGGAAAATGCAGTGAGAAACAAAGAGACTAAACCCTCTGTTGCCTTGAATGCTTTGGAAGTTTAGTGTGATACTAATAATATGGAGGTGAATAAATCATACTGCCTGACTTTTTCACTTATGCTCCAATCTTTGGATCTTCAGCTGACGTATAAGGGTACCCAAATTTCCTTGTGCGATAAATTCAAATATTTGGATGTGACGTTTGACCGCAAACTAACATGGAAGCCACATGCAGAGGACTTGTCCAACCGTGCTACGAAAAGACTCAGTGTCCTTAAACGCCTTGCTGGGTAAGGTGGGGTTGCACTAGACAAATCTGCTCCAAACTTATCATTCATTTATCCTTCTCGTTCTGACTTAAAGCTGTGAACCACTTGTTGTGACCGAGGAAAATGTACTCTATAATCTAGAAAAAATCCAAAATCAGTGCTTAAGTATTGTTTCTGGAGCCGTAAAGACCACCCCTATTGACGCCAAGTTTATGTTAACTGGTGATAAACTCTTGAGAACCGTAATTCAAGAGAAGGCCTTAATTATCTCGGAAAAGATCATTAATACCCTCTATTTTGAGAGCCCTCGAAATATTAGACATTTTTTATCCTGAACCAGAGTGGCTTCGGATCTTTACTGATAAACCCTCTTGTCTGATGGCCCTAATGCAGGTGCCGGAGTTTTCTCCGAAATTTTCTCTTTCTAGAAACTGTCAAATGCAGACCCTAGGGGGCCGAGGTTCTGCATTTCACAGTGACATTGCTGCGATTCGCACAGCTCTGTACCAGCTGCCATGCCACTTGGAAAAATTCACAGGAGCTTTTATCCTCAGTGATTTCCGAGCTGCTCTGTTGGCTATAGTTTCAGATAAAAATCCCATATTACAGCACATATTGGATTGTCGACGTTATATAAAAAACCTGGCATCACTTGAAAAAATTATAGTCTTCCAATGGGTTTCTTCCCACTGCGGGGTCCCAGGTAACGAGAAAGCCGACTTCCTGGCAAAGCAAAAAACGTGCACTTTAATGCTGCAGAATATTTCTCGTCCTTTGTCTTTTCACACTGTTAGGGATCTTAATGAAAGATCTTTCAAAGTACGTGTCAGGAAGATCTCTGTCATCGTGTTTCTCATAAGTCTTGGAAGAATTCTATCCCGAATTTGTTTAATGGCCCAAGGCGTACAGCGGTCGTTGAATTCGGCCTTGCCATCAGACATGACTACCTATTATATCATCTCCATAGATCCAAAATTGTTCCTTCTTCGATATGCACTCTGTGTAGCTTTGGAGAGGGGATGGACGCCGCACATCTACATTACAGTCCTGCTCTGCCTGGGCAAGACTTTTCTCGCACAGCGTTACGAGCGGGCAAGAGATATGCTAGATTAATGGACCTTGTTACTGCTTTTTTATACTGTGTTGCTGTATTCTATGTTCTTTGTCCTCCCTTTTTTTTTTTTTTTTCTGTAACTGTTCATAATCTGCCATTGGAAATAAACAAAAAATAGTTCACTTTCCAATTTTTAACTCTTTCGTTCGTGTTTCCTTGCAAAGACAGACTTTGGGTAAAATGACCTAAGGCGATAAAAAGTAATTGTAGCCGTCGACAAGACTTAAACAGGCCGACAATCACCTTTCCTAAGCGGACCTGCCCTGCCAGAAGAGAAAAGAAAGAAAAAAGATATCCTAACTTAATCATCTGAAGTCTTTGATGTCCTTCAGGATTAGGGATCCTATTTCTTAAAGATTACAATAACCAATTTTTCCTCAAATTATTAACATTACATTGAATTTTTTAACTTTGCTGAATTTAGATTAAATTATTTAAATCAAGAACTCTCAACCAGAGGGGTAATTTAACCCTAAGATAGGGGAAATTTGAAGTTTGCGGAGATCAGATTAGTCGACATAAAAGGAAACAAGAACCTCATGGCAGTGAACAAATAAGGCGTCACTGAAGTCAAATGACCCAAAAAGCTGAAAAAATTAAAATGTAGGCTTCAAAGAAAGGCAATGAAATTAATAGAAATATTGGCTTATTTAAATTTAGTAAATCTAGTCATATTTTATGTATTCATAAGCATACACATTGTAATACTTCTTTGGCGAAATGAAGCAACTCCAATGATGGAACACAGCAATAAGTTTTATTTAACACTCAAAAAAATGGCGACATGCAAACAAGAAGAGAAAACATATTCTAAAAACTTATTTAAAAAAAAATTACATGCTTCGTGCGAGAAAATGCATGCAGCTCTCGGGCCTGCATTTCAATATTGCCAGTAATCTGTACATTATTTATTATTCATCTATTTCAAATGCACGAGAGATTAATAACGATATTAAAGCTGTTACAACCTCTCCCCCAACGGAGAGACTTTTTCCGAAGGGAAAAGTTCTGTAAAATTTGACAGTTTAATAAGCTCGGCTTGCTCATTTGTTTAAAGAGAAAAGGTAACTTCTCTCATAAGTTTCCAAATTTCAGGTCAAAAATTTAAAGTTTTAAACAAATACTTTTACACCACATTTAAAAAGAAAAAAATGGAGAACGTTCAAATACATCAGTTGATCATACATTAAATAATAAAATAAATTCTGAACGTAGTTACATACACTAAGAGTTATTACATTACTTAATTCTACTCAGAACATCTACGTTCTTGTGAAAAGATCCTTTGCGATGAATGACCTTAAAATTATAAGGTTGTAATGAGAGTGCCCAGCGAATCAATCTAGAGTTACATTTGGCGTTGGATTGTAGCCAGACCAAAGTATTATGATCAGTTTGAATCAAGAATTCTTGCTGACCATCCAGATAAAAATGCAGTTTCTTGATAGCGTAGATGATAGCAGCGCACTCCTTTTCAGTAGTACAATAATTCTTTTCAAACTTAGTAAATTTTTTGCTTATATACAAGATAGGATGTTCACGTTGTTCATCATCTAATTGGCATAGTACTATACCCATGCCATTGTCTGAGGCATCGGTTTGTATAATAAACCTTTTATCAAAATCGGGAGCATACAGAATTAGTTTCTTGAATAGAAACTCTTTTAAATTTTTAAAAGCTTTGTCACATATTTCAGACCATTGTATATATCCTTTTTTTGTTACCCCTTTCAAAGTGTCCGTGAGGGGTGAATCAATTTCTGTAAATCTCGGTATGTACTGGCGATAATACCCTACCAGTCCTAAGAAAGCACGTACTTCTTTCTGTTTTGGTTTTAGGTGTAGGATACTCCTTTACAGCCACGATCTTTACTTCATCCGGGGTTCGTTGTCCTTGTCCCACAACATGGCCTAGGTATCTCACTTGATCTTGTGCAAACTTACATTTTGATGGTTTTAGTCGTAAATTTGCTTTCTGTATTCTTTCTAGAACAGAAGTTAAGTTTTTAAGGTGTTCTTCCCAGTTTTCTGAGTAAAAGGCAATGTCATCCAGGTATGGTACAGCGAAACCTTCGTATCCAGCCAGAACTTTAGTCATAACTTTGCTAAAAAAATATGGGGCATTTTTTAATCCAAAGGGTAAACGTAGAGGCCTGAAACTTCCAAAACTAGTTACAAATGTTGCATATCTTTGGGCTCTTTCTGTTAACGGAATTTGCCAGTAGCCTCTACATAAATCTAATAGGGTAATATATTTTGCTTTTGCTACAGTTTCGATACGTTCTTCAATATTAGGCAAAGGATAGTATTCAGTTTTAGTAACAGCATTGAGTTTACGATAATCAATACAAGGCCGAGGATCCTTTGATGAAGATTCTATCAAAATCATGGGAGATGTATAGTCCGATTCTCCCGGTTCTATAATTTTAAGATCGAGCATTTTCTGTATTTCTCTTTTGAGAATTTCAGTCTATCGGGGTGACAGTCTGTATGGCTTTATTTGTATTGGTTCGTTATTTAATAGCTCAATATCGTGACAAACTAAGTTTGTTAGTCCAGGATTATTTGAAAAACAACCAGAATATTTCCATAAAATCTTTCGTAAATCTTCTATTTGCTCGGATTTCAACCTTTTCTCGAGTTCATTCTCCTCTATGATGTCCGAAAAATTTAATATACTTGGATTGGAAGGTAAACGAGGAATGTCCATTTCTAAGTCTCCTTCCACTTCAGTTATCATATTAATCATTTCTGGTCTTTTGTAATATGGTTTAAGCATGTTAATGTGATATACTTGATTTGGCTCATTTTGTTCCTCGAAACTTACAATATAATTGGTTTCTGAAATTTTCTGCTCTATTTTTCCAGGTCCTTTCCACTGTACTTCTAGTTTATTTTGACGGTTCGTTGATAAAACAAGAACTAAATCTCCTCTAGCAAATTCTCTTTTCACTGCGTTTCGATCGTACCATGTTTTCCTCCGTTGTTGAGCTTCTTTCATGTTTTCCACGGCAAGTTCTTGGCATTTCTTCATTCGATTAATAAGTTCTAAAACGTAACTGACAACATTATTACTTTCTTCAATCGGTTCTAGCCACTGCTCATAAAGTAAAGTGACTGGCGTTCGTAGGTTTCTGCCATGAACTAATTCTGCAGGTGTAAAACCAGTGCTTTCGTGTGTGACTGTTCTGAGAGCAAAAAGAACTGATGGTAGATAATTCTCCCAATCCGAAGTCGCTCCTATACATACGACTCTTAACACCCTTTTTAGCGTTCTATGGAATCGCTTAACGGGATTACTCTGCGGATGATACACAGAGCTTCTTACATGTTTAATGCCGAACCGCTCCAAAAATTCCTCTGTCAAAGCACTGACGAAAGAGGTCCCCTGATCTGTTTGGATCACTTTTGGGAAACCCATACGACTGAAAATCTGTAAGAAAGCATCAATCACAGATGGCGAAGAAATGTCTGTTACCGCAACAGCATCTGGATATTTGGACGACATACACAGAGCTGTAATAATATATTTTTTTCCAGTCTGAAATAGGTAGCGGACCAACGGCATCGACATTTATTTTAGTGAATATTTCGGAAATTACTGGTACTAATGTCATTGGAGCCTTCTTTTTGTCATTTCCTTTTCCAGCGCGCTGACAAGCATCACAGGTTCTTACAAAATCTTCAGTTTCTTTGTAACACCTCGTCCAGTAAAAATATCTAGCAAGTCTGTCTTTGGTCTTTTTGACACCCAAATGACCAGAAGTTCCTTCGTGGCACGTCTTTATAATTGACGGCTTGAGTTTTTCAGGTATAACGACAAGCTGTCTTTCAAAGCCCATTTTATCCGTCGTTTTTTTAACTAAAAGTTTTTTTCCTGTCAGACTATAGTTCTCATTTTTGCATGTACCTTCTTTAACTTCTTGGATGATTTTAGACAGTTCCTTATCAGCAAGCTGAAGTTGTGCAATTTCTTCTGAGTCAATGTTTACCAGTTTCATGAGAGTTTCATCTTCCGAATTTAGCTCCGGTAAATTATCTTCTTCTTCAAAAACATCTCTGGATGCTTTATTTTCTTCCTTCATCGGTTCCAAGATCTTCTCTTCGGCTATTTCTCTTTTCTTTTGAGCTCTAGTAGAGACAGCATTAACCTGGTGAGGACAACTATCAGGTTCCTTTCCTTGTTTATTCAACAGTGCAAAAGTTCGATTGCCTAATAAATACCTTCCTTTGTCGAGTTCATTTCTAATAATGGCAGCCTTAGTTATTACTCGCTCAAGATCGCAATTTAGTTCGATCTCAGCTAATGGTAAACAGGTTGGATTCAAATCTAATGGCTGTTGCACCCACACATTTTCACCTGTCAGCATTTCCGGCGTGATGTATTTGCGACAAACTATATCAATACTAGCACCTGAATCCCTTAATATATGAATTTTATGACCATTTACCTAACCCATACTAGTATAAGGTAATAGAAATTTATCCTCTGGTTTTGCACTAATTCTGTTAAGATTAGCAGGAGATTCAGTACTATTCTTAAGTTTTGGACATTGGGGTCTTAAATGTTGATAGGACCCACACTGATAGCATTGTGGCGTTTTTCGTTTTTCATATTTATCATCTGGACGTGGACTTCTAGGTCTATGAAACCAGCTTTGAGAATTAAGTCCTGATGACAATTTTTTTTCAGTTTTATTTTTATTATCTGAACTCAATTTCCCTTGAGTTAGTGCATTGTATCTTTCTTTCTGCCGATCCACTACAGGCCTTTTTGGAAAGTTTCCGCAAACGTTTTCATGGGCATCAAGTTTTTCAGCTAATTTTTTAGATGAAATCATCTCTACCCATTCATCAAGAAAATGATCTCGAATTTCAGGAGGAACTCGACGTTTAAGTTGGTCAAGCACCATCAAATCTAGCAATTGATCAAAAGTCTTAACTCCTAGACCAGTCACCCATTCTTTGCAATAATTTTCTATTTCATAATTGAAATCCACCCATGTAGATTCGGTATTCTTTTGATGTTTCATAAATTTCCGCCTAAACTTTTCTGGGCTTAGTTTAAACCGTCTTAACAATACATTTTTCACGTGTTTCACGTGTTTTCACGTGTTCACAGTCTTTAGCTTTATCGGAGGGTTCTCTAGCTATTAACTGGGTTACTTCGTAAGGAAGTAGTCCTAGTAAATGAGATATAAATTCTTCTTTATCAATTTTAGCCCATTCTGCTTGCCTTTCAAACAATAGCAAATATAGACTAATATCTCCTTTCTTATCATCGAATTTCTGCATAAGGTGACGCAGTTCCGTTTTCGGCCGGATCTGTCCGGTATTTTGAGACTTTGTCTCTGCTTCAAGTCTTAATCTCTCTAATTCATACTGTTCGTTCCTTCTCCGCTCTTCTGCTTCTTCCTGTCTCCTACGTTCTTCTCTTTCCTTTTCATCCCTCTCTTTCCGTTCTTCTCTTTCCTCTCTCTCTTTTTCTCTTTCCTCTCTTTCTTTTTCTCTTTTCTCCCTCTCTTTCCGTTCTTCTATTATTGTGTCTAAGACTCCTTTGACGAATACTTCATCATAATCTCTACTTTCAACAATTTTTTGTTTTAAATCGACTATTTTCAAATCTGCAGTCACATGAACTCCGAGTTCAGCCGCGAGATTTTGCAAATCTTCCTTACGAGCTCTTTTTAAGTAAGACATTGTTTCTATGTTTAAAATTAACGAACACTGTGTTCCTTATATTTCCTCAAAATAGCTCAAAAATGAAATATTTAAATTATATGAAGTTCATTCTCTCTACCACATTAATTGTGATTAAAATAAGAATAATAACATAGAGTAATATATATATCTACCGTATGGACAACTAAAATGAATATTAAATATAATATCAAATGCGGTAATAAAATAAGACAATTTATTATTAACAGGAAGTAATAATCTGGTATCACCAATATTGCGTTCAGTGAAGAACTAATAAAATAAAGCAATTCTATATGAACAGGAAGTAATAATCTGGTATCACTAATATTAGGTTCAGTGATGAATTTATAAAATAAAAATACGCACGATTATTTGATCTCGGTCGGTGCCTCTAAAATAATTATGACTGTAATACTTCTTTGGCGAAATGAAGCAACTCCAAAGATGGAACACAGCAATAAGTTTTATTTAACACTCAAAAAAATGGCGACATGCAAACAAGAAGAGAAAACATATTCTAAAAACTTATTTAAAAACAAAAATTACATGCTTCGTGCGAGAAAATGCATGCAGCTCTCGAGCCTGCATTTCAATATTGCCAGTAGTCTGTACATTATTTATTATTCATCTATTTCAAATGCACGAGAGATTAATAACGATATGAAAGCTGTTACAACCTATTATATGTTAAACGCAAACGCAAAACTGGTTGGTATAAACCTTTAAGTAATTTTTTTTACTTGCAATAAATAAATTTAGGGTTTTACATATATAGAATTTACCACTTCAAGAAAAAAAAAAAAAAAAGAAAGAAAGAAAGAAACTTAGAAGGGCATTCTTTGCATGATGAGAAGGTGCAAGGGGCAATGAATTAGTAAAGTTTGAGAACCACTAATTTAGAGTATCAATTCTTAGTGACATCATTAATAGTCAATAATGGAAATATAAAGAAACACCGTCTATATATAAAGATCGATAGTTCATGTTATTAATTCTGCTTTACTATTTGCGCTTAAGATTTTGTGTCCACTTTTGACAACAGAGCTAATGTTACACAAACTTTAAAATAGAAGAAGTTAAAGCAATGATCAAAATTTGGAGCCTAGTATTTTTCCAGTCTTAACCAATGGAGCCTGCACAAAAATAAATTATTACAATTGCTTTTCACAGCAAATTTCAGGGTTTTAGTAAAGAATTATTTTTTTTTAATCTTAATTCGCATTTCTTAATGTAACATCCTTTAAATTTTGATTTTTTTTCAAAGGTTATCTCTTAAGTTTATATTTATTAAATAATCAGAACAACAGCCTCTTCGAGGTGCTTATTATTTTTACTTTATAAATAGGCGCCGTTGAATATGATCACCTTTATCCAGGATTATTTTGATAACATTGACTGAATGATAACATTAAACAATAAGAAAAATATCCGTCAAAATATCAATAGAATTTAACTAATTTAATGCATTTATAACTATAAACATTATCGACTCTCACAGCTTATGAATTAGGGAAAAATGTCATTAAGAGCTGGTTGTTTGCGACTCTTTTACAAAAGTTCATTAATGTTCACAATATTGTTACGGTTTTTGTATTTAGTTTGCTATTTTTAGTAGAATTGTTATTGAATTATTTCATTTCCCCGTGCAATGCTGCGCCCGACAAGTTCTAAGAGAAATCTATGCCGAAAAAATACAGGAGCACGCACATGTAACGTTTAATAAATAGATATCTCGTAATTGTACTCTTTTGCTATCCAGAAAAATCGAGAAAATACCAGAATGTTCTCGTGCATGATTAAAAAGCTTATAACAGTCGGATCAAAACATCTCAGTTCAGTTGTTTACTTAGTTTTGTTATTGATTGTAACGAATTCGCGGTGAGATCGGATTAGCTTTCTCTGTACATTCTATTTAACGTTTTAGTAGTTCAAAATATAACTACTTTGAGATATTGCGATATTATACGAATATCTCTGAGGAAATATTTCAGCATTTTGTTTTATTTCTTGTGATAAAAAAAAATTATTAACTTTTTATCGACTTGTGCATTCAATCTATTATGAACCCTTACGCACGTAACAATATATTCCTGTTCATAATGTTGTAGAGACATTAGGCTATTTTTTAAAGCAGAAGTGATGAAAAATGAGCAAAGCCTTCATCGGGAATAGAACCACGAACCTCTGGAATACGCGCCCAGTGTGCAGACCAGAACACCACGAAGACCTGCTAAGAAGGCGAGAGAAATACCTTATATACTCCCCCTTTTAAAGGGCGACTGGAATAAGCACCCAGCATACAGACCACCACACCCGAAGGCACGCTAAGAAGGCGGGAGAAATACCTTATAATGTTTCTGGAAATTATTTGACCAATGCTGTAGTCCTGATCTTAAAATTTTCACAGCATCTTTAATCTCAGCATTTATAAGAAGTTCACTGACTTCATCATTACCTACATCAGAAAGTTTATCACTTCATATTCTTAGATTTATTTCAGAAAGCTATTGGTAGCTGTCTTCTGCAATTGATGCTATAACTTGAGGTTTTACATCAATATCCAACTAAGTATAAAATTCCTCATAACATTTATTAGTTGGAGGTATCATTTTTAGTTCTGAAACTTTCTCCATTCAATCATTTATTAAAAGATTGGCAAATTTCAAACAGTTGTTCAATGTCTTCTCTGAAACGTGGTTGCAAGATATGTTCAGCAAATACTGCACATCAAGAAGGCTAGTCTTTCAAATTCTTCTGCTCTCGTATCGTATCTTCCTTATTCTCTATCAAGCGTTTTACGGTGATAATATTCTTTCATCGTTCTAATAATCTCTTACCCAAATAGCTGAATTTAAGACTGTGAAATTTAATAGTAAGTATACAACTTCAGTATGCTTAGAAGTGAAAATTTACTTTAAGCCCTGTCAAGTTCTCAATAAGAAAAATATCAATCTGCATTTCGGTATTCCATTTCAGAAGCCATTATTAAATATTATCGACGGCTTTCACTCCTTTAGATTATATTTATAACCAACTGGTAAATTCTTTACTCTTTTAAATCATTATGGATATGAAAATTTTGTCTTTTCCCGGTTACTAATAGCTTTCTTTTTTTTAACCACATAATTGAAGCAGCACAAGATGGTCGCTCGATCTTTTGCTATTTGACATCATTTTTGAACTTTCAGTTTTAAATAAGTATGTATGTTAAGGCAATCCGTCTGGAGTATAAATATTTTCAGGACAATATTTCGTACAAAATTTAGATTATTCATTTGACGATCATGTTCCTGCAGCATCTTTTTCTTCATATAAAAGCCTTTATAAACAATCGCTAAGCCAACCTGTTGTAAAAAAATCATATTTCCCAGTTTTAACGATTAATTTTTCAGCGTTCTGCTGCATAAATGGATTACCACATCTTTGCTGAGTGATGATTGTCACATCTTTTCAACGAACATTTGTAAACCAAATCTCTAAAAGCTTTCTGAATATTGTGAATTTTCCCGTTACGCATCCGTTTCACGTTTTCAATTCAGTTTTGCTTTGATTCACAAATACAGTACCCACTGCTTATTAAACTCAATGGTTAATAAATTAAGTCGTTATTACGTTTGAATTTTCAGAAACCAAAACAAACGGGATATCGACAAAACAGAGAAAGGGTGACCTTTCTGCTGGCAAGAAATATAAATTTCAAAATTTGTATAAATCACTATAAAACGCAAACTTTTAATTTGTTGTTAGCTTAACTTGTAACATATCGAAATGCCAAGAAAAAGAACTTCAGCTTAAAAGGAAAGCTTAAACAGTTGACAGATTTTAATACTCTTGGTGACTGCAGCCAAGAAAAGCTACATTTAGAGTGGAATATCCCAAACAACATTGCTAAATTACTTAACCTAATAATTATGAATGATGAAGAAGTAATAAAGAATGCAAATGTCTCAAGGAAGCAAAGGAAAGGAAAGAAAGAATAAAAGGCAAAAATCGAAAGACGTTGAACCTGCTTTTCTAGAATGGTTTCAAGCTATAAAGCTAAAAAGTGTTCCTATTCATAGTGCTTTTTTCAATAATTCGCTAAATGCTAGGAAAAAATTTTATATCCGTTAACATATGACCTACTTACTGGCAACTGACATATGATTTAGGGAGAAAGTGAAATCACGCATTGTTCATCAGAAATTGCATGGCGAGAAAGAAAAAGGGGATCATCATCCAGGTAATAACTGAATACTAATAAATGGATACGCTAAATAAAGTCACATGAAATTTATAATACAGATGAAACTACACTGCGTTATCGAACATTACCAGAACACACATTAATATTTAAAAGTTTAACAAAAACTGGTTAAAAAAACTGAAGGAATAAGTTATTGTGTTATTTATGTACTTTGTGGACCTACAATGAAGAAGATAGCACTGGTTCTTGACAAAAGCAGAGATCTTCGATGTTTCAAAGGAGTCAAGGATTTGCTTCTAACTTAGCAAAAGAACTCATGGATGAAAAATAGTATTTTTACTAATTTACTTTTGAAATAAGACAGCGAACTGAAATATAAAAAAAAAAAAAGTTGAGTAATTATATAACAATGCAGCACACGCACCTATGATCGTTTTTTTGAAAACCATTGATTCTCTTCTTGTAACTTTAAACCTTTAACTCTTGAAGGTACAGTGGAACCTTGAGATACGAGTTTAATTCGTTCCAGCGTTAAGCTCGTATAGTGAATTTCTCGTATCTAGAAACAAACTTCCCCATTGAAAATAATAAAAATCCAGTTAATCCGTTCCTCACTCCCAAAAGTATCAACATAAAAATCAATTTTTCTAATAAATAATACTGGTAAATAATGTAGCCGTAATTTACCTTCATGATAGCTTCCGATACCGAACTTTTAACTGCTTTTCGTTAATCCACACCAACAACAGCTTATCAACATCTTGTAGGAGTTTTCGACGGTGCTTGGAAGTATTGATAACTCCTTTTTAACTAGGAATCAAGATTCTTAACTTCTCCCTGCTTCTTCAGAATAGTGCAAATCGTCGATGTCGAAAAGGCCGTAAGTTTTCGCCAATTCCGTCACTCTTATACCACGTTTATTTATCTATGATTTCTTTCTTAATTTCAGCGGCCGTGGCCTCCTTATTTTTCTTTGCAGCTCTATATGAGGCAACAATCTTCTTAGGAGGCATCGTGAAATTATTATTTTCACATTAAATGTAATAAGCAATTGACTCACAAGCGCACAAACACGTAGATCAAAGAATACCGAGTGATCGGACGAGAGTATTTCACGAGTCGAGCCGGATCGGGAAATGGTGCCACGCATACCAACAGCCTGGCTCATTGCTCGTTACTCGAGTCAATGTTCGTATTTAGAGATAAATGTTTCGCTCATACTTTCCTCGTATCTCGAATTTCTCGTACATAGAGGTGCTCGTATCTCGAGGTTCCACTGTATTATAACAATTTCCAAATGTCATTGTACAAACAATATAAATGGTGAATAGAATTAAATTTTCCTAAAATGAAAGCATTTCGAAGGAGATATCTCTGCTAGAAACTATGCATATTATAGTCAATGCAGGGGCTTAAGTCTCTTAAAATCAGTTATGAGCTGCTTTTGAAAACGTGCTTTTATTGTTTCAGAGGAATTGAAGGAATTGAACTTCAGAGGAACTGAACTATACACACATCACTGAGGGAAGTTATGGAGGTTAATTTTCAGAATACGTGTCAGTTCACGACAATATTGAGAATATGTGTATAAAATTTAACAATGAAAGTGTTAAAAAAATTGCGAAAGTGATGCGGGAAAATGTGATGACATGCCATGATCAATCGAATTTAGAAAAGCACTTCAAATTCGAAAAAAATTTCTTCAACTGAAAGGTGCTGATCAGAAAGCTATCAGCAACTTTACGAAATTAATAACAAAGTTGAGAAAAGGCTGGGAACAGCATAAAACAATTCCAGGCAGAATAACTGTTTTTAAGAGAGAAAATTTCCTCAAGAATGTAAATACATTTTTTAAATTTAAAAATAAGTTTCAAAATTGCGTAAATAACTTCATTTTAGTATTGTTTTTTTATTCTAATTTTAGAATAATTAATGAATTAGTTCGTAGATATTATTTTACTTAAAATGTTAATTTTAAAGGAAAAAAAGTTGAATTAATTTATTTAAAAAGTTCATTATTTTCTTAAAAACCTGATTTCACGATTTGTAGTACACAGATCGCCGATCAAACTCAGCCGCTTAATAAACTCAAATATATTTGGAACGGAAGTGATTTTAATAAGAAGTTGGTATTGCAATAGCTTCATCATTCTTCAAAATCTTCATAAGAGGAGTAGAGAGATATGTAACTTGAGAGCAGCAGTCTGTTGACTCAGTTTTCAGGCCCCAGCCGAAGCCCAGTGATTAAGGCCGCTGAATAGCGGTAATTGAACCTGCTTTAAGTCTGAACGCAGGCGAACGAGTTAGCTTTATGGTTGGTTTCTGTGGCATTTCCCATGTGTAACGTGAATACGTGCGAATTTCCTTCAGAAAGTCCTTCATGAAGGCATCCTTCTTCTTAGGCAAGAAAATCCTCTATAAAAGCCTTCCTTCTTTTGGGTAGTCTCTTGTGGCTTTGCGGTATTTGAATAACCTAGTTTAATCTACTTAGTTTTCGGAGTTGGTCAGAGCGGTTTAACTAGTCGATTCTATGTTTAGACTGAGATCACTACGCCTTTTGCTAGACTCCATTACCTCGGTTATAGGTCATTAATACTTTCCAGATCCTAGGTCGTATACGAAACAATTTTTTCCTCTAGGAAAAAAAGGTAAAATTACTAATCCGCTCTTATAAAAATAATCTTATTCTTTTTATTATACCACTGCTCGACACTAAAATAAAAATGCACTATTTGAACTAATATACAGCACATAAATAAAGCACTGCACTTAATGAATATTGTACATAAATGTTTTTCCACTATTCAGATCAAAACCAACGTCTGCGTTTTTTCCAATGCACGTTTTTGAAATGCCTGCTATGAAAAAAACCTAGTAATGGAGTAATTGTCGTAAACTTGAAAGAGTGCGACCATTATAAAATAATAAGCATTTAAAAAACGTTTAAAAAGTTATGTTGATAAAAGCCTCAGTGTCTTTTCTAGTGAGTGAGAGTAGTAGCGAAATTTCTTAAAAATATGCTATCTGAAATTTTTATTTTTTTCTTTAAACAGAAGTGGGGGATGTAAATATAGTTTTTCCGGTACCTCTACAGACAAGGAACTCCTGTGTGATTTATGGCAAACCTACTTATGCTAAAAATTCGCCTCTTAGGAAACATAGGATTTGGCATATCATCTGCAATAGCCAAGTTCCAGATACGTGTGCCATCTTCATATTCCTCAACAATTTTTTTTTTTTTTTTTTTCCCTCCTCCATGGTAATTTTAGCAATTTTGCCGTTTCTTGACTCTTTTCATTAACTTTGCTAAAACTCACTGTTAATGAATTTTTAAAACATTTATCCGAAAAAAACCTAAAATGACCTTAAAATTCAGAGTTATAGTGCAGGTTGCTTACTCAGTAGTAGCAACAGGCGTACGAACGTTCATGAGCGTCGCAGCATTATCTGGAAAGAGGTAAACAAGAGCAGTGCGCGACTCATCTATTTAGAGTCGTATTAATTTTCGGACCCAAGAAGACGTATACCGAGGTTCTCTACTGATTATTTTTATAATATTTTGATACCTTTTTCTACTTATGTCATTGTACATACAAAAAAGAAACGCAAAAATTATGAGTTTTTTAAACTGTTCTTTTTTAAAAAATTGTGTTTCACCTTTATTCAGCAGAAAGGATTTAGCTTCACGAGTTGGAAACCGTAGATATTTTTTAAATTTATTAAAAGAACAAGAAATGTTCTGACGGTTTTCCAATTTTTTTTAATTCCTTTATTTTTTTGCCTTTTCAGCTTTTTAATTTAGTAAACTCTTCTTCGGGATGTTAGTCAGTTATATGAATTCTACAGACATCTAAAATATCAGGCCTGAGAACAAAATTTCAAAATTGTCAAATGAAAAATACTACCTTAGTGTTTCGTCAGCCAGGCTCGGTAAATCGTAAACTGTGTTTCACACTGATTAATTATTTCAGCTTCATGAAATAAAGATAAAACAAAATAAAATAAAATAAACTATAAAAATAGGTTGGTAAAAAGAAAACAAAAGCTCGAATTTGAATTTTCCAGTGACAATTTTGTGAACTTTTTATGATTCTGGTTTAAATTCTACGTAAAAAAAATTGCATTAAAAAAGTAAAGAAAAGAGCTTAATTGCTGGATAAAAAAGAAAGTCTTATATAAGAGATACAGGAATCATTTAAATGTAATGCACGTTTTTGAAATGCCTGCTATGAAAAAAACCTAGTAATGGAGTAATTGCCGCAAACTTGAAAGAGTGCGACCATTATAAAATAATAAGCATTTAAAAAACATTTAAAAAGTTATGTTGATAAAAGCCTCAGTGTCTTTTCTAGTGAGTGAGAGCAGTAGCGAAATTTCTTAAAAATATGCTATCTGAAATTTTTATTTTTTTTCTTTAAACAGAAGTGGGGGATGTAAATATAGTTTTTCCGGTACCTCTACAGACAAGGAACTCCTGTGTGATTTATGGCAAACCTACTTATGCTAAAAATTCGCCTTTTTCAAGAATATTAAAGTCGTGGTTTCAGATACTAAATTCAGTAACTTGTTGAAAAAGTTACGTAATATATGGCCTTTCTACAATTACGTACCTGAATTTAGGAATAATGAGAAATTGTTTAGGATTTTGAGTTTTTTGTATGATTATATTTCCCGTTCTACTTTAAGTGACAAGTTTAACTGATGTGTCCAAATGAATATTCTTACAAAAGTTAAAATATTTCCCGACTTATTGATACAGTTATTTAAGAATTCTAGAATGAATAAAAAATCAACTGTGCTCTGGCGCGATTCGAACCACTTGATCTTCCAAATGTTAGCCGGACGTGCGATGTTAGCCGGACGTGTGAACTGGAAATAGCTGGACGTGTGAACTACTTACACAATATTTACGCCCTGATGGGCGTAAGTATTTTGTATTAAGTATTCCCTTTGTGTATTATCAAATACACAAAGGGAATACTTACACAGTGGGAAAAGGCCATGCTGTCTTAATCGCCTCCACTTAAAAGCTAACTAGGGTAAAAAACAAGACGCATTTGACCGAATCCAGAGGGTGATGAAATATCGTCTCTCACATTTTAGTTGTGGCATCGCTGTAGAGACATCAACTATACCGTCGCCAGGATTCGAAAGATTAATCTTGCCACTTGTATTACCTGGATGTACTACTTACCACTTGCATAACGAGAACAAGAACACTGAACTGAAATAATTCCTTGCAACAGTATTTATATAATGATATTTCTGAAACTCTTGCTTCGCTACCTTAAATGAAAGATTTTAACTTTAGTGTGCATTAAAAAAGCAAATGTAGAATTAGATCTAGTTTGTAGAATTAGATCTAATTTTATTTTGAAAACTGATTTTAAGCCATTTGCTTAGGCTTACGTTTTATTCTTGATTTAATAGAGTTTAGTAAATATTATTCCTATTAACCTGTTTTTCCTTGCTGGTAAATAACCTTTCTTCACCTCAAGAATTTATCTAAAAATGAATACTAACTTCTTATAATATTAGGCTGTTTATTGGGCAAGTAAATAATACTACTAAATGTTATTAATTCGTCCTAGGCTATATCCCTGCCATTGTAACAACTGGCCGTGTTGGGCCTTCGTAGTTTCCCATGCGTAATATTAATACGAATCAATTTCTGTCAGAAAGTCAGATTTTTCTTTTACTTAATTTCCCCGAACCTACGCGAAAGCAAACCTTCTGAGGAGAAAAGGTTCTTCAAAATTTGACTGTAATAAATGACATCACTATGCAGGATTTTATTTTGTATTTCTAATAGCTATTTTTATTTTGGAACAAACCTTTCCTTCTAATTTCCTACCTATGCTTCCTTTTCAGAATGATTTTTCAGTATTAGGCTTTATGAAAATAAGCTAAGAACTAGTATTTAAGCTGAGGTCTGGGTTACTTCAGTAGGAGAGCGCATTCTTTCAGCCACGCTGCTGCTATTCGTTAATCTTGGTATTCTACGACCGTACTCAGTACCTGCCTGTTAATATACGCCGGTGATCCTTAATTAAGGGCCAATTACTCGATTTTGATTCTCTGCAGCTTCGGCTGATTAATTCTATTTAGAATTAGTTAGTTTCATATTTTCTGTTTCGAGTTGAAGACCAAGTGGAAGCTCTTTGTACACTCAAGAGGAGTGACCTGTAAATATAGAGTTAAAACAAAAGGGTTAGAATAAAGGAGTTAGAAAAAAAGATTCTCCGGAATTGTTACTTATGCAGGAAGAACTCGGTGAATAGTCACTACATAGTTCTTCGGTATTCCAGCTTTCAAGAAACTCTACTTTAGCTAGGATATTACAACTAATAATAAGATTCTTTAACCTATCTTTTAATGGTTCTGAGAAAGATATAATGGTAGACAAGGCCAACTATATTACAAAGAATTTCAGCATTCAGAACTCAGAGAAATGGAGGAAGATTAAAAATGCATATATATACAATAAATCCTCCAAATATTCATAGGACTACTAAATTTGTTCCCAATATAGAGGCGTACTTTATTCTGAGAAATCAAACCATTCGAATAAAAAAAATTCATCATAATTTTTGGTTTTGTTAAATTTTAGTATTCGTATTTTATGCTACTAAAAATATTTTCTTTTAAATATGTTATTACAAATAAAAGTATTCATATTATAATTTGTGAGCAATCAGTATCTTTCAACTTGAATGACATACTCTTATTTTCCGTAAAGATAAAATGTAAAATTTTTTATCAATTTTATAAGACGTAAAAAGGGGCTATGGCACAAAAGTCAAATTTTTCAGGAGAAACAAATGAATAAATAAATAAAAGATTTTAACAGTCGCTCAGAAGGGTTTGTTAAAGTTTTCTACACTCTCACTGAGCTCACTGAGTTCACTGAAATCTAGCAGTATGCTTTTAAACTCACTCCTCCTAACCCATTCCTTTTTGTATTTTTAGCTTTATTGTTAAGCATCATTTTCTTCGCACTTCCGCCATATACAATTCAACTGCAAAATTACACAATTTTTAAAAGCAGTATAGCAATATATGTTTAGAGTTTTCGATACTGTGTTAAGTGTTGACATGCGTTATTCTATTTTTTTTCCAGTCTTTTCTCATTTTGTCATATCAATGTACAATTTTCTTAGTAAGGTGGCATGCAAAATGTTTTTTTATATTTTTATTATTAACTTTTTATATGTTAAATTTACTAAATAAATATCCTGTTCTTCGCATTTAAACATATAAAATTCAGTTTATTTAAAAAAGGCATCTATACTATTAAAATCTGGATGTGTCTGTCTGTTTATATGTTTGTTTATCTGTAACATCATCTCTTTCGGAACGGCTGGGAGTTGAGTTTCCAGTGAGGTACCCCCTCCCGGATTCGAAAAATTCGTGGGAAGCCATTTCAACCATTCTCATCTTCGTACGACTTTAGTCAATCTAGACATTATAATTAAAATCTCTGAGAACGTTAATTTTCATACTCATTTCACCGAGTGGCAACAGTGCCGCACGTTGGAGATCAAAATGCTTTACTTCGAAATGTGTTGCCACTGCTTTCTTTCAAATTTCATATACGCATATTATCATTATTATATAAGATACCATTCTGACGTTGAAGAAAACACGCAATTGCATGTGACGTCATTGTATGTCGAAAATTTTTCGTTAGTATCAGTATTTTAAATAAATAGTTGCTGTTGGCAACTTTTTTGTTTCAGGTTAGGATAACTGACACGGTATGTTACTACCACGCTAATTCTTTCATTGATATTGTGAAAAAGTTATTATATTACATGAAATTTGAATCACGACACCATACGCATACTTTAAGTGTCAAAAGTTTTTGTTTCCTGGTTTGGCAACAAAAAAATTACTTGCTTATTGGTTGTTGCTTGGAAAGAATGAAGTGATTTCATTCATACTGAAATTATTTTACACATTTTCTTTTCGGGTATACATAGAACTTAGAAATTTCGCTTCCGTCGCAGCCTGTTAATTTGGCGGACTTGCCCGCTAGTATCTTTAGAACATCCGCTATCCAGTCTCGGGCGCTGGAGCTCGTGTTTTAATCCGTGCAGTGTTGCCACTGCTTACTTTCAAATATTTGCTTAGTTAAAAATCCATTAAAGTTTTACAAAACATGAAGCATAAAATTCGAAATTTAAAATTCAGACTTCCTGATACGCCTATTAAGGTGGAGGACTACGATATTCAAAATTTGATGGCTCTATGTACTTTTTTTTTTTCAGAATACAAGGAACATACACATATGCAGATTCTTCATTATTTAATTTCTTTAAAAATAATACAGAGTGATAATATATTTGCTGACAACAATTTGAAAAGTGATCCGCCGTTTATAGTGACGCAAAATCCCGTTTCTAGACTAATAACCCTTTTGTGTTAAAAAAAAAACTCACCCATTCTTCACAAGAATGTCAGAAGTCAACAACAAAAAAGTATGAGATCGATGTAACTAGGATCCATATCATTTAGTATTTTCAAACGTCTTCTGTCATTCATGTGAGAAATGGGTAGTTTTTTGTTGTTCCTGTAAAATTTAACTTTTGTCACGACGTAGCCCATTACTGCACCTGACGATTCATTTCTATTCCAGTTTTAGAGTAGCGCATAGAAATCTAATTCATTTTCTTCATTTGCTAAATACTAAAAAACGAAAATTCTAAAATAACTCTAACAAAAACTAAGTCTAAAATGCGAAGAATTGAAAGAATTTAAAAAAAAAAAAAAAAAAAAAAAAAACATTTTGAAATATTTTGAACGCGTGATTATTTTCTTGATTAATCCTTAAAGCCTTCAAATGAATAGCGTCTCATTAGCTTGAAAGTACATTATGACTTGATCTAAAGGTTAACATATAGACGGGGTGTATGGTGGGAAAAATACAAAATCTATATTCTAAAGTCTTAAATCGGAAAGATGAGAAGTCCGTAAATAGCAAGATTTTATTAGATTTATCCTTAAAAACTTTTGCATCGGAAAGATGCAAAGTATTATGACATTGCGTCGAGGGTCATTTAAGACATTTTACTTGCTTCGCAGTTCTAATCAAAACTTTTCTGAATCTTGTGTTTGAAACAGCGACTGATTTTGCAGCACAGCATTATAGACAGGTGCTCATTTAATGTTTTTCCTGCAATACGCTTTTCACTTTTTAAGCAAAGAGTTTTATTTGGAAGAACTCCGTAAAAAAATACGGTTTCATCAGCATCAAAAGTATGTTTTCATCATACTTTTCACAAAATATTTGTAACTTTTCCATTCAGCCTTCTATTGCAGGTAGATTAACTGAATTAGCTTCTACAGAAACAGAATCGATTACAGACACTCCAAACATTTCTTAGCACCTGTTTGCAGCTTTAAATTTGCTATTCTCTAGAGCAAGAGTTCTCATTCTAAGAGGAATTTCATAGTTTCCGAGAGAGACAATGTGGTCAGACTTTTATTTACCTGTTAAGTATTTCGTTTTATTTTATGAATATAAAAAACTACTTTTATTCGAGTTTTAGTATTTATTAAGATCTTAATTTATAAAACACATGAAAAATTAATCTAAATTTAAATACGTAAATATTTATGTATTTTTCGAGTTTGTAAATAGAGGGGGAGGAATGACCGTTTGCAATGATGAACGAAATGAGTGCAGGGAGCTAAAGAGCTTAGACAGTCACTACTCTAAAGATTTAGCCAGCTCTAGAACTTGTTACAAAATTTGACAAGTAACTGGAAATTTTTTGGAATGTTCTGTAGGAAAGCAGCTAAATACTGGAGAATCAAAAGCTTAGAAATCCAGTTTCCTTAATTTCAAGTATTTATTTTAATTATAATTCACCATTTACGGTTTGAGAATTTCTTATTTTAATATATTAGCAATAACGGATTTACAACCCTAAGTCTTTTAACTCGGATCCTAAAGCTAAGTTTTCCTTGATCGGAACTTTCAATAATACCCATTTTTTTTTCTTTCTGACATTTTCTCAAAATGATATGTTCTACACTGTTGTGAATTAATCAAGTTTTCTATGAAGAGAGAGAACGGTAAATTTTATTTATCTCAAACTTCAATTCAGATATATATATTAACCCTGTAGAGAAATGAAAACCCTTCTTTATCTTAGGTAAACATTGGATTGCATATTGTTCTGAGAAGAAAAAAAAAGAATTCATTGTTTTAATACAAAACAAACTGGTCAGCATTCTTTACATCCTTTCGTATCAATTAGAAGAAATGGCAAGTCTCATTTAACGAATTATTGATTTATAGAAATGGTATGAATTTAGCCTCTACTCTTTTCACAATTCTCTTTCTACAAAAGAATCAAATTTTTACACATTCACTGGACAACAAATTAGAGCTTTTTTTTCAGTATCCTTGATATAAAATACGTCTTTATAGGGAAATTACGGTGTTAAATATGGAAAAAAGAATGAAATTCAAAAGTTAGTTACGGATTTTTATTTATTTTAGAAATACATTTTAAATTTCATATTATTTATAAAAAATTATTTGAAAGTGATTTTTTAACACTCAATACGTCTTCGTTTAACTACTTGGTGATACACTACATATGGAGCATCTCTAATAAGTGTCCAACAATAGTTAGCAAGCATGGAATGGCTCCATTTTCCTTGAAATCTTTTTTCCGTCTCTGCAGTGTCCTGGTGAAAACCCTCACCTTGTTCATTACTAACGCGCTGCAGTTATACGGGAAAAAAATCTAGGTGGGAATCAAGAAAATGTATTTTCAAAAACATGCTGCAACCTGTTTTCTTAGATGTTCCTCCACAGCTTCAGTATAATTTTTAGACTCTTGTTTCTTAGGAAGTTAGTAGCAACTCGTCGAAAATGTATTATTTAGTTTCTTTAAATATAATACAGGGAAATAATATTTGGTGGCAGCAATTTGAAAAGTGAAACAATGTTTGTAGTGAATCAACATAAAATGCCAGAAATGAAATTCCTTCTGTGCAAATTGCACCTTTGGACTGGGGAAAAAAAAGAAAAAAAAAAAAAAAAGATTTTTTGCATTTACTTTTTTCTTCTTGCATTTCTGACATTCTTCAAAACTGATTAGAAACAAATTTTACTTGCTTATTGCAAATTTATTTTAGAGAATAAAAATTCTCGTCTTTTTGTTTGCAGCACTATTTGTTTCTCTTAAGCATATTTTTATTTTAATGTCCATACTTTGCAACTGCATAGGTTGTTATTTCAAACTTTAATTGCTGGAACATAGGAATAATTTCACGTGAAAGGATTGTGGCAGTATCATTAAACATGTAAAAGTCATTAGATTATCATTATGACAAATCATGAGACTTATCCTGCATAAATAATGCTAATAGCCCAACTTAATATATTCAAGATACCGAATTTTATTCCTATATTTTCTTAATTTCATTTGTTTTTTTTTAATTTGTCTATTAATCCTTTATTTTTATTTTGGTTTTAAGGCGATTACTGAAACTTTCAATGCATTTCCGAAACTGAAAATACTTTTTTGACTAATCAATATTCTTTCTTTTCTAGATTTAGAATTATGAACATACATATTTTAATGCATACAAATTGTTATTACTGAATATAAATTTAGAACCTTGGTTAAATATCTAAGGAAATTAAGTTCATTTTCTTAAAAAAAAAAAAAAAAAAAAAAAAAAAAAACATGTAGACAGTATATTCAAATTACGAAATACACATCTAAGGGGAAAAAAGGCTAAAATTCAATAGAAAATGATTAAAAATCAATAAAGCCGTTAATTTCGAAGTTAATTAACAGTGAAAAAAGCTGTTAACCGAAAAGGTGAAGAAACTTTCCTATAAAATTAAATGTAGGTGTAGGTGTATAGAGAATACGGCAAAGCACACTAAGGCTAAATGCCTTAGGGAAGGGATGCCTTCGTGGAGGACTTTCTAAGAGAAACTGGCTCGTATACACGTTACACATGGGGAAAACCACGAAAACGCCCATGCAGCCAGCCTGTTCACGGAATTCGAACCTCGGACCGAACTACCAGTGTTCAGGGATTTTACCGCTCGGCCGCTGGTGGGCTGTAAAATTAAAGAAATCCAAGTAAACATTTCGTAAATTAAAGACGGCGGTAATGATAATTAACGGCTATATTCATTTGTAATGAAAACTTAGTTTGGTTAATTATATTGAAGGATCATCGAATAAAAATCAAAATGACCGAACCTAGTCACTTAACAGTTAAAACTGTTAACTATTTCTTGATCATCAGTTATCGATAATAAACGTCCATTACAATGCAATTCAATGCAAAATGCACCAAAACAGCTGTGTATATACATTCCAGATCAGCAGAATATAGAAATAATTCAAAAGTCACAACTTGGATCTTCATTTGCGTAATCAAAAAGAGTTGCACAGCAATATATGGCGACTAAACTCTGATATCGTTCGAAACTTTACTGATTACTAAGCTATTACAATACTTATCTCTAGATGCGATGTTATGCGAAACACTTACTGGATTCCGAAGCTATTACAAAATTTAATTCTGGCTATCAATGTGTATCAAATGAAAATTATGCCTTAAGAATGCCTGTCTTGCAATGATATTTTACATACATCTCACAACTTCAGGCTTTCTGTTTTGGTACAAAATTAAAAGTGAAATTTTATTGAAGGTTCTTTAAATGCCCGCCTTAGGATCTTTACTTTGACAAAAGCAACAGATCCGTTCATTATTTTATGGCCCACCAGCGGCCGAGCGGTAAAGTCGCTGAACACTGGTAGTTCGGTCCGAGGTTCGAATCCCGCGAACGGGCTGGCTGCATGGGTGCTTTCGTGGTTTTCCCCATGTGCAACGTGTATACGAGTCAGTTTCCCTTAGAAAGTCCTCCACGAAGGCATCCCTCCCCTTAGGCAGATAGCCCTAGTGTGCTTTGCCATAATTAAATACACCAACACCATTATTTTATGCTGGACCTCAATAGATCTTCCAGTCGACTAAGTTATAGGCGGATTTCGGGTACTTACATATTTTGCCATCGAACGTTTCTGTCAGTATCGCCAAAGAATATTTGTTTTTGTGTTTGTTTGCTTGTTCAGGATTAACTCAGGCTATCGTTAGCAAACTTTTTACAAATGTTTTCTGGGTCCTGAGAAAGGTCGACATCCACTTTTTTCATAAATAAATAAATAAATTTGAAAGGTTTCAGATTTTAAATTACGTGTAAAGGGGCGTTTCTTTAACGTTTTATGTGTTACCTTTATTTAGTAAATATTATGTTCTCCGCACATAAACCAAAAAATTCAGGTCAACAGCAATATCACAAAATAATTTTAAAATGAGCATATCTTTAGAATTTCCGATACACAATCTCGCGCGCTAGAGATAAAACTGTTTTTTCTGTACAACTTTGCCATTGCTCGCTTTGAAATCCTTGAGTTTCTTAATCAAAAATTCGTTAAAGTTTTAAAAATATGAAATCGATAATAAAACAAATTCCAAACTTGGGCTTCCATATGCCCATATTCGCAGTAGGATTACGTCATTCAAAATTGGATGGCTGTATGCACCGTTGTTTTATCACAATGCGAGAAACATACATACATTTATGCAGATTTTTCATTACTTAATTTCTTCAAATATAATGCAGAGCGATAATATTTGGTGGCAAAAGTTTGAAAAGTGAAACGGATATTTATAGTGTTTCAACGCAAAATCGCGAAACGAAAACAATAGTCCTTCATGGACAAAATCCCTTTGGACTAATAAAAATAAAATAAAATAAAAATAAAAATAAAAAATCTGAAGGCTTTCAGATTTTACATACGCCCAAAGGTGCGCTTTTTTAACGTTTTGTGCGTTTCATTTATTCTTTAAATATCATGTTCTTTGCACTTAAACCATAAAATTCAATTCAACAGCAATACCGCAAAATAATTTTAAAATGAGCATATCTTTAGAATTTCTGATACACAGTTTTGCTCGCTAGAGATATTTTTTTTTTTTTTTTCTTTTTTCCCGTGCAGTGTTGTCATTGCTCGCTTTGAAATCGTTGAGATTGTTAATCAAAAATTCTTTAATGTCTGACAAAATATGAAATCAATAATAAAACAAATTTCAAATACCAAATTAGGGCTTCCAGGTGCCCATATTCGGTGGAAGATTACGTTATTCAAAATTTGGTGGCTCTAGATACCGTTGTTTTATCACAATGCGAGAACCATAAATATATTTATGCAGATTCTTCATTATCTAATTTCTTTAAATATAATACAAGGCTCTAATATTTGTTGGCAACAATCTGAAAAGTGAACCGACATTTATAGTGAACCAATGCAAAAAACAAAAATGAAATTAATAGCCCTTCGATGATAATTGCCTAAAAAATAATTTCTGAAAGCTTTCAGATTTTACATTACGCTCAAAGGGTCTTTTTTTTTTTTTTTTTTTTTTTTTTTTTTTTTTTTTTGACATTTTGTGGGTTATCTTTATTTATTAAATATCATGTTCTTCGCACTTAAACCATACAATTCAGTTCAACAGCAATCTTGTAAAATAGTTTTAAAATGAGCATATCTTTAGAATTTCCGATACACAATCTCGCGCGTTGGAGATAAAACTGTTTCTTCTGTACAATCCTTGAGTTTCTTTATCAAAAATTCGTTAAAGTTTTACAAAATACGAAATCGATAATAAAACATATTTCAAATTTGGGCTTCCAGATGCTCATATTCGCAGGAGTTGTTTTACAACTCCTGCAAATACACAAAACCTTGCTGTTATTAAATAAAATAATGGAATAAAATAATTACAAATTAAATAATTAGATTATTCGATTAAAATAATAAAAGAAAAATACATTCATCTGCATTACATTCATCTGTTATTGCTACCAGTGTATCTGCTTTCAATTAATGTTTAGTGACACTCTCACAGTAGTTGATTAATGCTTGAAAAATATTTTCGCAATTCAGGGAAATCTAAAAATTGTTTTAATATAGAGACTGACCTTGCATGTTCGCACTGCAGGGAACGCAACAACAAAAACGATAATGCTGAACGTGATCGGGTTATATAGATCTTAATGACACTATATGAGGAAGTAATGAACACAGCCAGCGAAGTGATGGCTTGAATGCCCCAAATCGTCATTTTTAAGCAAAGTAATGCTTGTAAGAGACACATCTGAACTTAAATTTTAAGTGACATAAAATTCAGTCGTATATTAACATTAATTTTCGTGGAAATCCGTATGCATGTCGAAAGAACGACTTAGACATAACGAACTTCTTTCAAGGAGTAAACTAGGTGCGAAAATTATCTATGTAAATGTTTCACTTACCTACTACCATTCTCATTCGAACATTGCTCACACATTACTGTAGGCAAAGAATTCGCGCAGCGCCCGAAACTGAACTACGTTCAATAACTACTATTAAAATTTGTATGATTTTATCAAAATATGTAGAACTTTAGCTGAATTTTGCCTAAATTTAAAATTTGAATTATACATATATAATATTTTAATTCTAAAAAAGGAAAAAAGAATTATTTGAATTTTTATCAAAATATTGCTCTTAAAAATAAGAATACTTGATTATTACTCTCGTCTTGGCAAACTGATTGATTTGAAAATAATAGAGCTTAAAATAAATATGAAAATTAAAATTTTTAATGCACTTGGATTGAACATTTATTATTCCCATAACCAATCTTTTAACAGATGCTCCTGCTTTCTAAAAAAAAAAAAAAAAAAAAAAAAAAAAAAAAAAAAAAAAAAAAAAACTATTTGAAATTAAATAACGACTTCATTAAATATTGCATCTGAGGCAAGAGGGTGATTTTTATTTGAAAACGCTATGCGTTCCAAGCGCGCTCGCTTGGAAACCTTTTAACTGCTTTTATCGGCAAACCTTTTAACTGCTTGAAAATCCTCCTAAAAGTCACTTGAAATTAAGTTTTTCTACGAAATGTTTCTATGTAATGATTAAAGGTCGAGTTTTATCCAATTCTGAATTTTGCATTTCCATGCATTTCCTTGCTTATTGTGATAAAATTTTTGAAGAAAATTTCTTTTCAAAAAACCTTTCTTCAAAAAAAAAAAAAAGAGGGGGCGGGATTGCCTTTTTCTTTTTTTTTTTTCGGAAAACTCATTTCATCCAAATAGGAACAGAAAGACTGCAGATTATGTTATCAATTCCTGTTCGAATGTTTTCCAAAGAATAAACAGACGGATTATTCATAGTACATACTTTTTTCAAATCATATATTTTATAGCTTCACTTAGAAAAATCACACTTATTCTTTCTTCCAAGCCAGTCCATTTTTAACTAAAACGTCCAAACTTCCTCGCAACTGACTCAATTCGCTTTGCTTCGCGGGTGCCGCGGAAATGTGATCTTCCGAGCGAAATTTCATCGCAACCGATGCTGAACGCTGCAGAAAAGCCTCGGAGGTTCTTCTTGGGTGGTCTTGCCACCAAGCGAGAAACTCAGCTCCGCGCCTTGGGTGGTCCGCGACTTCTGATTCCTCGCCACACCCCCTCCTCCACCTCCTCCTTCATCTTCGAACTTAGTCCATGTTGATGTCGAAAGATTATGAGAGGACCTGGTGGCAGGCGCCATCTAGTGATAAATCGGCCAAAACAATCGTCAACTGCTCCGCAAGACAATCGCAATTGGTGATTGAGTGTGTCGTTTCTTGCTTGTTAAATAGTTACATAATTGATAGTGATTTCTTTCTTGAAACTTAACTTATAATATAACCGATAAGAGATGTCGTGGTTATAAGTTTTGTCTAAACCTGCTTTTTTCATTATAAAACAGAAGGTGTTGTCAAAATATTAATTCCTCGAGAATTAGTATTTGATAACTATTACAATTTAAAATGCTTCATAAAATCTAAGCTGCAATATTACTCGTTCAAAAAAAATTATAAATTCAGAGTTGAATCCGTGATACATATATTAATAGCACTTTGGTGAAAATATTGTACATTGCTTGAATATTTGAAGCAAATGTAAAAAAAATTATGAAAATAATATAAATACTAATTTATCAATTTTAATTACATGGCTCAAGTTTACTTGAAATACCTCCGCTCTGTATATCTTTAGTGAGAGTAATTTTTTCTCAAAGTGTATTTTACGGAATGGGAAAAATTACAGTCATTAAAAGAAAACACTCTATAACAAATATTGCTGAAAATGAATAATGATATCGCCTTCAATTTATCTTTTATAGAATGGTAGAAAATGTTTTACTTTTATTTTGAATTCCTTTTTGGTGTTGAATAAAGATGTGAACGTGTTCTAGCTCCGTTTTTATTTATTTAGTCTAACACCGTAGTATTTAAAATCCGCGAAGTGGAATTTTATTACTTTACGGCCATTTCGCCAGAAATATTATCACTGCAGCACATCTGATTAAGTAGAAGAGGATGCAATTAAACTGAATTAAAATGGTACATTTGTTTGAGAAAGTTTACTTCAGTTAATATGGAATTCGTTTAATATCAGGAATTTTTGTTTATATAATTTAGAAAATTTTATAAAACTTTGAAATATTATTTGCCTATAAATTTGTGTAATATAGAGACAGATTCATAAAGTTAACAAAAACATTTTTACAAAATTTTACATGGATAACATTTTCTCAAATTTTGGCAATAATTGACTACATTCCTTTCCAAAAACTCATTAAACAATCCTAAAGGAGAACAAAAATAACACTGAGAAATGAGCTGATAAGTGTAATACGCAGTGTGTCACATTTGTTTTTTGGACACTTGTGATTTTCAATTTTATTTTCAAATATCAGCTGGAGAGATGAAAAATGAACAATGCCCTCGCCGGGACTCGAACCACGGATCTCTCGAATTCGCGTCGAGCTTGCTGACCACTACACCACGAAGCCATGCTAAGAAGGCGGGAGAAACACCTTATATACTTCCCTTTTAAAGTGCGACTTGAGTTTTAGGGAACCCAAACTCCAAATCCTGGTAGTGGAGAATCATCATCCACCACCTTTTAGTTCGGGCTCCACTGTAAAGACATTAAGTATTTGGAAGCAGAAGACATGATGAGAAATGCCATCGCCGGTACTCGAACCACGGACCTCTCGAATACGTGTCGAGCGGGCTGACCACTACACCACAAAGGCATGCTAAGAAGGCCAAAGAAATACCTTATATAATCCCTTTTTTAAAGGGAGACTGGAGTTTTAGAGAACCCAATCGCCAAATCTCGGTGGTGAAGAATCATCATTCACCTCCTTTTTGTTCGGGCGCCACTCGAGAGACATTAGTTTATTTCGAAGCTGGAGATATGAAAAAGGAGCCATGCCCTGGCTGGGACTCGAACCACTGACCTCTTGAGTACGCTTCGAGAATGCTGACCACTATAACACAAAGGCATGCTCAGAAGGCGGGAAAAATACCTTATAAGTTCTAAGCAGTTTTCATCATTTTATAAAATCAAAGATAGTTAAACGCTTTACATTAAGGATTTCTGGATGCTTCGAATACTTTTTCCATCTTTAAAACGATGAAAAATTAGATTTCTAACGGAAGTTGGATAATTTTAACCATGTTCATATCAGATTGCAAACGATAATTCTGGTAATATATTATCATTTAGAATAAAAAATTATGACAAGAAACATCGTCTTCCAAAACATTTCCACAAAACTTCCGAGTATCAGAATTTATGTGTGTTTCTGATTAAACTTTTTGAATAAATTATTTTATCACAAGGAACGAACAACTTATTTTGCAACAAGCAAGACTTCAAAATAGAGAAAAATAATAGATTAGAAAAAAAAAAAAAAAAAAAAAAGAAAAAAAAAAAAAAAAATGAGTCTATATTCGAATATTTTGTACTGTTATTTAATTTCTTCAAATATAATGCAGGACTCTAACATTTGGTGGCAAAAGTTTAAAAAGGGAGACGGACATTTATAGTGAACCAACGCAAAATCGCAAAATGAATGCAATAGTCCTTCAAAAGCCCTTTTAGACTAAAAAAAGAAGTTCCACAATATAAAATGTTAAAAAGGGGAAAGTGTTAAAAAATTTTAAAGAGTAAAATATCGAAAATATTGTCTCAAATGTTACATATAGTGTTAGAAACATCTTTTATTAATTGCTACAAAGCTGCAAGTGCTTCTAAAAATTATGAAGTGGTTATATTACATCATAATTAGATTGCTCACTTTTTTAATCAGGAACAGACGAGTTTAATCTTGTAAATCTTTTGCTATTCTTCGCTATTTTTCGCTTTATACTATGCAACATGCGTTTCCAGAGCAGTGCAGTACAGGTCCATCAAGCCACCAAAGCATTCTGCGACGGTCGACAGCTGAAAAATACTAATAATTACCATACAGACAAAAACTCTGGATGGCAAACCATTTCTTGTGAAACTAGAGAAAATTAGAGAGAGTTTCAAGCATAGTTCTTTAAATCATGAAATTGCGATAGCGAAGACTCGTCATCATTATTATGTAGCCAATCATTTGGATGATTTTGTGATGGTGATTGCAACTGAAACTATAACGCTTCGAAATATAACCAAACCATTTGCAGAAGAGACAGATCAAGCGATGTAAATTTGTTAACGAAATACGGCATTTTGAAATTTGATTAGACGTTTGTAATAATACTGTAAATTACATCATGCTGAATGAAAAAAACTAACAATTAGATGTTATCATTTTAGCAGACAAAGAATAATATCTGCTTATGGACTTATAGGAAGGAAGGAAATAAAAAAGAATCTAATCAAAAATTTAAGGTCTATCATCTTCAAACGTTTACATATCTTATCTTCTTTTATCTTCAAAAGTTCCAAGACAGATTTAATAAAAGATCTAAAATTTTCAAAATATAGAAGTAATATATTTTCAAAAATGGCATTCTAGTCTTTGTAAGTTAATTTTAATTTAAGTCGTGAAACAGTTTTAATCTAAACCGAAACGACAAGCTAAAAGTTTAAAAATTAATTCCCTAAGCTCCTTGATCATAACTTCCAAATGAGCTTTAAAAACAGCAATGCCGTATGCTAGGAGAGGGAAGAAAGAAACAAAAAGAACTTACTGTGAAATTTTTTCAACTTAAACTACCAATTTGAAGAGATTTTCAAGCTTATTTGATAAAGAAATGAGTTAATTACTCAAGACGAAGATGTTGATTTCCTTCACTGGATAGCTTGTGCAAAAGGCTTGCAACAAAATATTGCCTTCAAGTAGCAATATATTTTATTTTGCCACATTTGCTTATTGACACAATAAACACATCGGAAGAGGTTTTTTTGGGTTTAAAAATTTCTGAGAAGAGTGAAAAGAACTTAGAAGCAGAAACTAATGCACTAGGTAACAATGTGGTTATGGGAACTTAGGCATCGTGTTACTGTTATAATGTTAAAAATTAGGTCCCCTCCCCGAAAAAAAAAAAAAAAAAAGTTTAATGTAGATTTTGAATAAAGCTCTCTCGATTTCGAAGGCGATCGCACACAGGTTCCTCTTCTTCATTTTTGCTTCAATACATATTTTTTCGTTATTTCTTTTCTGCTTATATATTTACGCTGTGTATCTTTGTCATTGTAAGCTTTTATTGTTTATTTTTGTTTATGGCGTTTTTAGATCTTTTACAGTTTGTGGATATGTGTATACAGGTTGTTTCAGCAAATCAGTTAACTTTCAGGAGAGCTAGAGATGAAAAAACACAGAGCAATTGCATGGTCAGAAACACTTTCCTGGCCCGGCAATGACGACGTAAAACACAAGAAAGTAAGGACACAAATAGGGGGAGAATGTATGTTTATTATGCTTAAGTACTAAGAATATAATCAAGAAATAAGAACAAAAACAGACGATCGTCATCAAAGAACGTGTTCGAAACGTATCCTCAACACTGGATCTCCGGGTGTGGTCCGGTGCATAGGCTAGCGAGATCGCCAGACCTCACTTGCATTGACTAATTCTGGAAATACGTCAAGATAGTAATGTACAAAACCCTCATTAGAAGTGCTGAGGAACTTGGCGCACTCATCATGGCAATTGCTGGGGAAGTCTGGGACGTGGCAGTATTTTGCAGAATATCAAATCTTTTATGTGTGGGAGACTTGAGGCCTGCATCAGGGTCCGGAGTTGTAATTTCGAACATCTTCTTTGATGACGATCGTTGTCTATTTTTGTTCATATTTCTTGATTTCTGCTGGTCTAAAAGTATAACAAATATGTTTCCTCAACCAATTCATGTTCTTCCTTTCTTGCGCACTGTGTCACTACCGAGCCAGGAAAGTCTTTTCGACCATGCATTGCTATGTGATTTTCCATCGTCTAGGTCAGTGGTCGGCAAAGTGCGGCTCCAGAGCCGCATGTGGCTCTTTGGCTCCTTAAGTGCGGCTCTGGTACAAATATCCACGGAAGGCGCAATAATATTTCCATTTAAAAAAAACTTGGTAAGAAAAAAATTACATCTTATTTTGATAAATTAAAATTCTTCTATAAATCGAGAACATGTATAATTTTTTGTTTGAGTAAAAAGATAGATAGGTAATTAAAATTTTATATTTTTATAAAAATACGTAGCGAACATCGAGTTTAATTTTATTAGTTTTCGTAAACGTAAACATAAACCATGTACAAGCTACCGACATTCGCGTGCATGCTTTTTATAAAGTAGTGAAGGTATGGCATCACAGAGCAGCAGTTGCAGTGTGAACAGGGCAGTATGTAAGATTTATGTCTCATTCAGGCGCTAAAGAAGAACTTTTATGATTATTGCCACTCAAAGGTCAGACGCATGGAGAAGATATCGCCAATGCTGTAATTGAGTGTATCGATAAACATCATATTCCCCTCGATAAAATTGTGTCGATTTCAATAGATGGGTAAAAGTATGACCGGCGTAAGAAAAGGGGTTGTTGCTATTTTGAAAGAAAAAATTAATCACGAGATACTTGTTTACCATTGTATCATTCACCAAGAAGCGCTTTGTGCGCAAACATTTGCGAAAGAAATTTGTAAAGTTATGGAATTAGTGATTACCATTATCAACTCCATTTTAGCTAAAGCTCTTAATCATCGCCAATTCAAAGAATTTTTATTTGAAATGGATAGTGAGTACGCTGATCTTCTGCTTCATAACAAGGTACGTTGGTTATCAAGAGGGAATTTTTAAAACGTTTCGCGTCCCTTTTTCCGGAAATTAAAGCATTTCTTCTTGAGAAGGGCGTTCACTACCCAGAACTAACAGACGATCAGTGGATCCCAAACTTTTATTTCATAGTAGACGTTACATCTCATCTAAATCAGCTTAATCGTAAACTACAAGGGAAAGGAAACTTAATTTTTTCGATGTTAGAAGAAGTAATAAGATTCGAAAACAAATTATCCATTTTTGCACAGGATTTTGAAAGGGAAACATTGTTTCACTTTCCGAGCATGCTGAAGCATCGCCAAGAAAATAATTCCTCTATTGATAAACACTGTTTTAAAACAATCATTTTAAATATGAGGGAAGCATTTCTCAGCAGGTTTCACTAATTTAATAACAGCAGAGCAACTTTAGCATTTGTCAAAAATCCTCTTAATGCTACGATAACAGGGCTGAAATTTTCTCCTTTTGAAATTGACATTGGTAGCTTTGAAATACAATTGCTGGATTTAAAAAACAAGGAGATATAGCGCTCTAAATTCGAACGTCTTTGTGTTGAATTGGAAATATTGGAGAAGAGAAAATGTGATCTTAGTTCACAACACAAGTGGTCTGCTTTTAATGACCTGGAGAAGGAAGACATTATCATTTTCAACGCTTGGAATAGTATTCTTGATTCTTACGATCAACTGAAAAAGCTCGCGTTTGCTGTTCTTTCCCTTTTCAGTTTTACATCTATATGCGAACAATCTTTTTCAAGCATGAACATTATCAAAAGTCGTCCATTGAAGTCGTCTTATTGATGAGAACTTGGATGTAGAAGTCGTCTTACTGATGAGAACTTGGAATCATGCCTAAAATTAAAAACAACAACACACAAACCTGACTTACTCAAACTTTCCAAGGAGATGCAAGCACACTGTTCGCATTAATAAATATTTATTAAGTATTAAATTTAGTTTTATTTAGTGTGATAAAAGTTTACTAAACAAGCAGATTTGGCTCCCAATGTTTTTAAAAATTGTTGTAATGTTCATATTTGGCTCTTTGGCTAATAAGTTTGCCGACCACTGGTCTAGGTTTACTCTAGCTCTCCTGAAAGTTTGTAACCGATTTGTTTAAACATTCTGTATTCCTCAAAAAATTGTAAAATCTTGCATAGAATCTTGCATAGAGGCAAGGTCATTTATATTATTTCGTTTTTTACTTCCTTGTACGAAGTAAAAAGGAAGTATTGTAATCGCGAAAAGTTTCAGGCAACATATTTCAACGAAAATATCCATTTTGACCGCTATCGAATGCAATTTAACTATGTTTTTGCGTGATATATGTACGTAAAGACAGAATAAAAGACTCTTTTTCCTCCAAAAAATTATAAAACTGCTTTAAAATTAATTCTGAATAGAATTTTTCGTGGCGTCTCTACGAACGTATGTACGTATCTCGCATAACTCAAAAACGAGTAGCCTCAGAACGTTAAAAATTTGTATATAGGACTGCTATAACATGTAGATGTGCACCTCGTATTTTGGTTGCAATCGGCCGCACCAAACGTCCACTCTGTTACCTGGCTCAGTTTCTTGTCTTACTCTTATATGTTTGTAAATCGTACATTTTTTGCTTTAAAAATGATTGAATTATGTTGTTTTTATCTTCCGGTTAAGGTTTTTATGCCTTTCGTAATTCTGGAAGCAATATTTGTACAATTATCAACAATTTAAAAGCTGTTTAAGGGCGGTTAAGTTTTAAATAACATGGCGGACATATTTGTTTACATTTGAAACAGCAGAATTTTAGATTTGTTGCCGATCTAGAGAGACTAAGCTTCGCAACGCAAAAATGACGCCTTCATTTATTATTACGAATTAAATCATGCTTAATCCTTTCTGGAATTTTTTCGAGGAAATAAGTGTTTAAGATTTACTTCGTAATTTTTAATGCAGATATTTTGAGTTTTTATGTATTTTTGCCTTGTCGCGAAGTGAGAACTGAATTAATTGAATGAGAAATACTAAATCGTCTGTGAAAATTTTGTTTGCTTAATTTCTTTCATACATCGTTTTAGCTTTATTATAGTATTTGAATAGAACATGTGACAACGATAATTCTTCAAATGATATAAATTTTGTGCGTTCAGAATGTCGTTATAGTAAACAAATACAGTGAATTTTAAAGAGTGCATTTATTCTATTGTGGTTTATGCGCTGTCGACGAAGTAGATTTAATTCAATCCAATCAATTTAAATGAAATTCAAGAAAAAGCGTATAATTTAATATTCCGTACAAGGAAGTCATGTGGTGTACACATCAGATTTTTTTTTTTTCCTTAATTAAGTAAAGCGCTCGTTAAGCCATGTACTTTCTAAATTTTTACTGCATTTGTTTAATGAGCATTCAATTTACTATGCAAGAATCCACCCTTTGAGTTATTGCTAACTGTGTGGAACTTAAGAACTAGTAAGCGAATAACGCTTAGTTCAGACAGATAGAAACGTAAACGTACGAAGAGTTAATTACCCTTTATTATTCAAAATAAATTAACAGTCGACTCCTTCTTGGAGTTTAACAGTAACGTCTCCACTTGGACTTGAACTCAGGAAGGCTAAGAAATAAAACTAAACTAAAAAGATATAGTCGAAGCTATCAAGATTCTAACAGAGTTGGCCCCTTCACGCTAACTAAACGGCAAAACTATCAAGGGCCTAAAGTACGGCGAAGCGTAATAATAGCTTAAGAGAGAGTAGCTTAAAAGGCGAACACGCGCTGCTCAGAATCTCTGGCTCTCTAACAAAGTCAGTAGAACTTGAATTTTAAATGCTTGTTCTTCCTTCATTTGCATTTAATTGCGATTCTAAAATCACGTTCTGGCCGAAAATTGTAAGCTGAAATTAAGAAGTGACAGAAAGTGGCTTAAACTAAACATTTATGAACTTAGGATAGACCTTACAACTATATATCTTACATGTTTTTGAACATTTAATAAAAATGCATTTTCCCTATGGTAATAATATTTTCCCTTGATTTTTTTATTTCTAAACACCAGTTTTTGGGATATGATACGTAACATTTATGGAAAACCACTAGGAGCTTTTCTAGCATATTATCCATAAATCAGATTTAATACTGCTTTTATTTATCTTGACATAGCTAATAAATTAGTCAATATATGATGCAATAAAAATTGGTCTTGTATTTGAACAAGCAACATTATAAAAAATTTATACAAATATACTAATCTTTGAACCTATTTCGTAGGTAACATATATCTTATTGAACTTTTTTTTTTTTTTTTTGTCTACTGTACATTTTATTGTTACGGAGTTAGTGACCGATATGTAAGACTTGTGCTTTCGTAGTTTTTTGTTACAAGGCCAGTTCAGAAGTAAAATAAAGGATACCCCCTTTATTAAGGGTAGTTAGAAAAGAAGATAAAAACGTGTTTGATAACTGAAAACTCCCATATATTTTTCTACTTTTTACAGGATTCGTTGTTACAGATTCAGCAAAAACTATAGTGGAATGAGGAAATATTGAGTCTCAAGGCAGTCGTAAACGAAACTGTATAATGGTGTATTATGATCCGGAAAACTCGAACATAATACGTTAGTTTCTTCAGGCAATAATGCGGTTTCTGTACATCTTTTCAGAATAAGACGCAATCTCATGTCGAATTCTCCAATGATTATTCTCTCATTTCCTTAACAAACAACAAAGAAATAAAAACAATTAGTTTCTTCCAAGATTAGAAGTATATCTGAAAGCTCAAAATTATCAATTTATGTAAAATATGTAGAAGCCGGAATAGTAATTTGCAGGTTCTATCAAAGATTAAAAAACTTGAGCTTCGTTTAGTTTAGATTGTAATTTAGAAATGAATTTTCGGTTTATTAAATAAATTAATTTGTTTTCCGACTTTTCTCATCTGATATCAATGTATTTGCGTAATAAAATTATTCTTTAAGATTTGGATGCAAGTGTTAAGTCGCTTACCCTAAATGGTACAGCAGAAGAGATCTTGCAATATTTCAACGCTAAACCAATGAAAACTTCTAGAACTTCTTTAGCCTGACTGAGAAAACTTTGTATTGAAAATGATTAATTAATCTTGTGAAATTCCTACTACCACTTATTCTAATGTTAAAAAATTAAAGCTTTTATGCGGCTTCAGTTGATTAAATTTTATTCGAACTCATATTAATTTAATCATTCTTGGTTAAAATAAAAAAGTGCAACTTCAATAATCAAAAGAAATCTCTTAGGTGCGCGCAATGCATTTAAATTTAATCCTGCGCTTAGATGGACATTAAGTTAAGGTGTTTCTCGTATAGCTTAAACACTGGCATAGCTTTTTGATGGCAATAACAGTGATTTGCAAACGCCTAATCAAATAAAAGTCTTTAGTTAACATTTAATTCACTTTGAATTTGGTTACTTAAATCCCTTTCAGATTTTTGATATTTTAATAGTTTATTACGAAAACTGATTTAGTAATCATATAAAGAATAACTACTTTTACTCCCCTCCGCAATCTCCTCTTTTGCAAAATATTCTGAGTAAAAAACTGCTTGTTTCTAACCATTGAGATTCACTGTGTCACTGGATAAATTAATTCTTATTTGGTAGTTCAATTAACTAAAAGCTGTTTTTGCTAGTAGAGTATTTTTCACTTTTATTCAAAGGCTTTTTTCTCACTTCCAAGCCTTCTTCTCTTGTTAATAATAACGAAGTTGAAGAAATTATCTACAGATCTGGTATCCTTATATGGCGGAGACGAATTATTTGCATCAAGTTACACTCTTTTGCAAAAAAATCGAAGCACTAAGAAAGACGTTTGCGATCGCGACGAAATTTGGTATGCACAAACATCTTAATACAACATTCAAATGATCAAAGTTTCAAGGCAAATGAACAGGAATTGCGATCGTAGCTCGCATTTCTAGTGCGCAACTCGCAAAGTATGAAACCAGTAAAAGAGGCGGAAAATGTACCTTTTTTTGTTGCTGCCATTGTAATTCCGTAAAGAAGCAACTAAAGATGCCATTACGACGATATCGAAGACCTTACAGACAACTAAACGACTTCGAACGTGGTCGCACTGTAGGGTTGCGTGAAGCTGGATGGTCATACCGAGCAACTGGCCGCCACCTGCAGCGTACAGACACTGCTGTGCAAAGATGTTGGCAGCAATTATTGCTACAAGGAAATTGCCGTCGAAATGAAGGCTCTGGAAGCCAAGGAGCACAAATGAGAGGCAAGATAAGATGATTGTTCACCAGGCCCGAACCGCCCCAAAGGTATCATTGTCGACTATTCAACGCACTACAGCCTATACCTCCCGTAGTACCGTCCACCATCTCACTGCGCTTGTCTGAGGTGGGGTTACGCTCACAGAGGCTTTTAAAACGTTTGCCGTTGACCCCAACAACACCGGCGGAGTCGTCTGGAGTGGTGTCGCAGCCGATAATCATGGCTGCCATCAGACTGGCATCGTATAGTGTTCAGCGATGAATCTCACTTTCAGATGACCATCGTGTTCGTGTCTGGAGAGGACGGAGCCAGCGGTCTCAATCACCCTTTGTTTTACAAAGGTATGCAGCCATAATCTCTGGTGTGATGGTGTGAGGGCTATTTCTTATGACAGCAGGTCATCTTTAGTCCTCCTCTGTACAAACAGCTCAACGATTTGTTGATACCATCCTGAGGCCGGTTGCATTACCCTTCATGGTACATCATCCTGGGGCCATTTTCTAACAAGATAATGCCAGGCACATACCGCTCGCATACCTCAAGACTGTCTCCGTGCGGTTGATACTCTTCCTTGGCCATAAAAGTCACCAAACCTTTCACCAACCGAGCATGTCTGGGGCATGGTAGGCCGCCAGATCCGAGCACCACAAAATATCGCAAATCTGGAGCGACAACTGATGGATGCCTGGCAAAATGTGCCACAGGATGACATTAGGAACCTCTACCACTCCTTGCCTCAACGAATTCAAGCATGCATTGCCACCACGGGCGGTTCGACCAACTACTAATTTGAACACTCAATGAGTGACTGTGAGTCGTGAACAGGTACTATGACCTTGATTTTTAATCATTTTGTTATCTGTGTATGAGCTATACACATATTCAATTTCATCAAAAACAACCACTTCCTTCATGGTGCTTCGATTTTTATGCAAAAGAGTGTATTTTACTCAAACTGTAATGAAGCTCAAGACAGAGGCCGAATATAGTACAATTAAAAATAGGAAAACGTTTAAAAAGTCATCACGTAAGCGCAGCGAAATCAATGGAATCTTGTTAACAATAATTTATTAAACGTAATTACAACTTACAATATCAATGCATATTAGACGTATTTACATATTAACGCAAACACCTTAGGGCAATTTCACGTTTTTTTGCAGATGAAAAGGAAAGACTTTCTTATCGTGCGCAAGTTATAAGTTTTCACGACTTTTTACTTCCTTGGACGAAGTAAAGGAAGTATTGTAGTCACGAAAAATTCCGGGTATTATATTTTAAGAAAAATATCCATTTTGACGGCTATCGAATGTAATTTAACGATGTTTTTGCGTGACATCTGTACGTAGGGACAGAATAAAGTACTTTTTTTTTTGCCCAAACGGATTATAAAATTGATTTAAAATGCACTCGCACGTACGTACGTATCTATGCGCGTATGTCGCATAACTCAAAAACCTCAGAACGTTGAAATTTTGCATATAGGACTGCTATAACGTAGTTGTGCACCTCCCTTATCGGTCGCACCAAAAGTATTGGGATTTATTAATAATCGGTCGCACCAAAAGTATTGGGATTTATTAATATTTTTAATTTAATTCAATCTTATATATACATATATATATATATAATTAAAGGTTAGGTTGTAAGTACGATATTATATATATATATATATATATATTAGGAGATAATATAATTATATATATTAGGAGATAATATATATATATGTGTGTGGGTTCTTTAGTTTTAAAATCACAATTCATGTTTAAACAAAACACATTTAATGAAACATTAATACATCTATAAGTTCGTTCATCTATTAGTACAGCATCTATATCATCTTACATCTATAAAACAACATCTTACATCTCCTAAAACAAAGTGGCGAGAGTTCTATCAATTTCACTTGTGCAGTCAACAGCTAAAATTTAAACAGCTCGCGAGGAAAAATATTAAGCTATGGATTTAAAATCCCACATTCGGCCTTCCTGCTATGCGTCGAGCTCGACGACATTATTCTACTCTTGACATCATAAATCATTGGTCATCTTACATCTTCGTTGTCTTCGGTAAAAGAACCATCACCATGAATAAGCCGAAACCTGAAAAGAAATACGAAGGGAGAGGGGAAGATTGTGTGCTAAGGACAAAATTGAAAGGAAACATCTTAATTGTCTTTCATCTTTGCAACAATAACCTCGTCAACAGTCCCTTCTATTTTTCAGAAATTTCATCTCAATCGAAAAGTATCTTCAATCTTTCACATTTCTGGAAAAGTTCATTTAACCTTAAAAATAACATTAACTGAAATAAAAGTCATTATTAGGTGAAAAATCACAGTTCGGTTATCAGTTGTATCACTCCTGGTTAAAACCTCATAATCAGATGAGGTTTTAACGAGGTTTCAACATCATAATCAGAATAGTTATCAATATCAGAGTTATACTGAACACCATGTTCATTTACTAATAAAGCCTTAAGTGCATTCCACGAATTAATTTTCATTTCACTTTCAATAAATAATTTTGCTTTACCAGTTAAAGATCTTTTGGCGAATATCAGTTTCTGTAATTCATTTAGTTTTAACAAATTAGATACATAATCAAAGTTTTCAATAAATTTGTCAACAAAATTATAAGGATTACCATCAAATTTAGAAATCAAACTTTCAATATCATTAAAATTTACATACATATTTGAAAACTGTGAAAGCGGTGAACTGACGACTTACTAATATTTTGTTTTAGCTCATGATCTTCATCAACAGCAGCAAAAGAAGAGTCGTTGAAAATTCGAGCAGTTGATGCATCGATTTCACTATTAACAGAAATATTCCTTCTGTCATCCAACATTGCTTCATATTCATCTATTTGTTGCTTGTAATTTGATCCCGATTCTGACACCAATTTTGTGGGTTCTTTAGTTTTAAAATCACAATTCATGTTCAAACAAAACACATTTAATGAAACATTAATACATCTATAAGATCGTTCATCTATTAGTACAGCATCTATATCATCTTACATCTATAAAACAACATCTTATATCTCCTAAAACAAAGTGGCGAGAGTTCTATCAATTTCACTCCTGCAGTCAACAGCTAAAATTTAAACAGCTCGCGAGGAAAAATATTAAGCTATGGATTCAAATTTTTTTAAAACGTTTTGAACCTTTTGGAGCAGCAGCTTTTTGGTAACTTTTAGGCGAGCTTACTACAATTTTTATATTTTACTTATTTTGCAGCATATTGCGCAAGATGTTTTCTAGACCAAAATTGGTTTTTTTAAAATTATAATTACTACTTTGTTTGATATATACAATAATATATATATATATTTGGTTTTTCATAAATTGTTATTACTGCTTTGCTTGATATATATATATATATATATATATTGTTACGAATTTGGTATTTAAAAAGCTAATATTAGTTCAATTATAAATTAATTGGTTTTATTTCTCGCGCAGTGCAGCGCGTGACGAATATTAAAGGAAAGCTAAGCCGGAAAATTGAAAATACAAGAGCGCGTGCATTAAATAAATAAATATCTCTTTTTGATTTCGAGAAAGTACTGGAAAATTCTAGCGCGTGATTTTAAAAGCTTATAAAAGGAGGAAAACATCTCAGTTTGTAGTAGTTGCTTAGTTTGTTGTTGTTTAGAAAACTGCTCTTGTTGATTGTAGCGAATTCGCGGATTAGCGTTCTTTAGCTGTTTTGAATTACGTTCTATTGGACATTTGAGTAGTTAAAAGATAACTACTGTGAGATATTGTAATACTGCATGATAATTTGAGAAAATTTAAGCATTTTTGTTGTGATAATAATAAATTTTTGTTCATTTTTCATCGGACTTGTGCATTCATTTCATAACGAACCCGTACGCACGCAACAATTTTTGGTGTCAGAAGTGGGATTTGAATGCCAATAACAAGAGCGATGGAAGAGTAATTAAGACAGTTAATATCAGCCTTTGCCTCATTTAAAGAAGAAATGAAATTGGGCCAGGAATCCGTTAAGGACGAAATGAAAGCCGTTCAAGCTGGTCAAGAAAAGATTGAAGCATGTCAAGAAGAAATGAAAAGAGAAATTACCTGCATAATAGAAAATAAATTTGAAGCTATGGAAGGCAGAATTGACACAGTTGAAAATAAAGTTGGACAAATTGAAGAAAAAGTTTCTTTCGTAAAAGATCAAATTGAAGAAAGAGTTTCTTCGATGAAAGAAGAAATAGAAAAAAAAGTTTCTTCTGTAAAAGAACATATAGAAGGGAGAGTTTCGGCTGTGGAGGAACGAATTGAAGGAAGAGTTTGTGCCGTCCAACACCAAATCGAACAACAAATTGATGAGAGAGTTTCTGCAGTTGCCAAAGAAATGGAAACTTTAAAAAAATTCGTAGCGAAGGCAGGGAGCAAGAGTGATGATTTTAAATTCTTACCGATGCCTGCTCGTCCATTTTTGAAGCTATCCACATATGATGGGAAGACATCCTGGCAAGTGTACAAGACCCAGTTTTCTATCGTTGCGGATGCAAATGGATGGGATTCCCAAGCTAAGGCCTGTCATCTCGCCGCTTCTTTAAGAGCCGACGCAGCGGATATCCTTCAGACTCTTCCCGAAAACAAAAGGTTAGATTTCGAAGCTCTGTCCGGCGCTTTGGAGCTGCGCTTTGGCGAGAAATGTTTAAAAGACTACAGCAGGCTTCAATTAAAATCCCGTCAACAGAAGCCCACTGAATCACTTCAGGAGCTCGCCACGGATGTTGAAAGGCTGTCACATTATGCCTTTTCGGAGTGTCCGACAGAAACAAGGTAAATCCTGTCCCTGCAATATTTCATCGATGGAATCCAGGATCCCGAAATACAGAAAGCTCTACGAATGGCAGATGTAAAGGATGTAAAAAGCACTCTGTTGTACGCCGTGAAATTGGAGGCAGCCCAGCAAGCAACTCTTAGAGATCGCTACCCAGTCAGAGCTGTGCGAGTCCACGACCCAGGGGACCAATTGATGGCTCGTTTAGATGATTTATCCAGACAAGTCGATGCTTTAATACGGAGTAGCAGTTAGAACAAAGTGGCTGTAAGATGTTGGAGATGTGGTTCTGAAGGCCACCTACGACGGCATTGCAGAACACCCCAGGGCACGGATAATAAAACGGATGAGTTGACAAGACCAGTGAGTGCTTTAAGACGGAATAGTGGTGAAACGAAACCGACCCTAAAGTGCTGGAATTGCGGTGTTGAAGGCCACCTACGAAGGAACTGCAGAACTCCCCAGAGCACGGAAAATAAGGCATACGATTTAAACAGACAATTAAATGCCACGGGAAGGAAAAGGACTGACAAGAAACCAAAGTGCTGGAACTGTGGAGCTGAAGGCCACGTACGAAAGAATTGCAGAACACCCCAGGGTACGAAAATTGAGACAATTTCTGAGCAACGACGCAGGAAACAAATTAATGACCATATCAAGGAACGGAGGTTGCCAGATACTGAAAAACCCTGTTTTAAAGCGCTTAAGATCTCTATAGTGAGTGGCAACAATAACGGACTGTCCATCAATGGGAATATCGATGGACTTCCTTGCAATATGATCATTGACACAGGAGCTAATGTTACCATCATTAGGAAAGATTTAGCTGAACAGTTTAAAGATAAACTTATTTGGACGCCATCCTGTGTTACCCTTCAGACTGCGTCTGGTGACAAGATCGACATAACTGGGAAGTTAAACGTAAACATCACGTTTGGAAGTGCCGCCTACCATCACACGGCATAATATGTGGCGGATATTACAGATCCATGCATACTCGGATTGGACTTTTTAAGGAAATACAATTTTTCCTTAGATTTCAAAAACAATAAGCTGCTTTCAGCATCTGATGGCATGACTATCCATCCTCAAAAGGGATCCTCGCCTGGAAATGTCGACGCCTTGTCCGAAAGATCGAGCTCGGGAAGCTGCCGAAATCATACCAGGGTCGAAAAGAAACGCAAGACTACCAGCTATTCTCCATCTCAGAAGCTCTTCGGTCAAGACCTTCGTCTGCCTTGTGACCGCCTGTTTAGTCGCCCTACGGATGCGTCTTCATCGCCTGAGGAACACATCCAAGATGCCCAGGCCCGGTTTGAGAGGATGCATCGTTCTGCACGAAAGCAAGTCAACTTGGCGACGGAGAAAATGAAGACCCGATGCGACACAACAGCTACTAGACAGAGATCCAACAAAGGAGACAAGGTGTGGTTGTGGAACCCAATTCAACGAAAAGGACTGAGTCCTAAATTACAGTCACCATATACAGTGCTGAACACGAATGACGTCGTGGTTCGGATCCGTGAGTCTTCAAACTCTTACGACAGGTTAGCTTATTACTATGGCCATAGTACATAATGTAAATAATTGTAAATAGTATAAGACCATGGTCCATTTTGTTTTTAAATGTGTCTTTGATTTGATTTGTATTTAGTATTTGATTTGCATTTAGTATTTGATTTGAATTTGATAGCATTTGATTTGTTTTATGTATTGCATTTATTGTTCATGTTGTTTATTATTGTAATGTAATGCTTATTAATGCATTTATGCCACAGTTGTAAATTTAGCTTCCTGTCCAGGGATTGTACTGCCCGGGACGTGCAGTCCTTGGGAAGGGGGCAGTGTTACGAATTTGGTATTTAAAAAGCTAATATTAGTTCAATTATAAATTAATTGGTTTTATTTCTCGCGCAGTGCAGCGCGTGACGAATATTAAAGGAAAGCTAAGCCGGAAAATTGAAAATACAAGAGCGCGTGCATTAAATAAATAAATATCTCTTTTTGATTTCGAGAAAGTACTGGAAAATTCTAGCGCGTGATTTTAAAAGCTTATAAAAGGAGGAAAACATCTCAGTTTGTAGTAGTTGCTTAGTTTGTTGTTGTTTAGAAAACTGCTCTTCTTGATTGTAGCGAATTCGCGGATTAGCGTTCTTTAGCTGTTTTGAATTACGTTCTATTGGACATTTGAGTAGTTAAAAGATAACTACTGTGAGATATTGTAATACTGCATGATAATTTGAGAAAATTTAAGCATTTTTGTTGTGATAATAATAAATTTTTGTTCATTTTTCATCGGACTTGTGCATTCATTTCATAACGAACCCGTACGCACGCAACAATATATTAGCAGATAATATGATCAATATTACTTTAGTAAATAATATATATATATATATATATATACAGCTAAAGTATATATATATATATATACTTTTGGTGCAACCATATCTTAACATCCTATCTAAATTACCGTTTCAAAATACAGACTACTGTTTATTACACCATGTATCGCATTTAACATGTCAAAGAATCAAGGTTTGCCATCCTTTTATAGATTCTTGCCCTTAAAGAATTTCATTTTAAAACAAGTGTTTTTTTTTTTTTTTTTTTTCGAAAGTAATATTTTGGAAATAATTAATTCATAACACATTTACGTTGATACGAAGGGGTAAAGTTTCACTTCAGTGCATATGATATTTTCATTGCTCCTTAAATCTATATTCTGTTTAACAAATGCAAATGAAGACAAGCACTATTTGTTTTTCTATTGATCAGCGACTCGCAAACATGTAACTGAACACATAAATAAAATTTGAACTCTAGATTTTGGTATTTGATAAGCTACTTAAAACATTTAGCCTTGACATTTTTCAAACTTAACATGAGAAATGACAAATGGAGGAAGAAATGTAAAAAAGAAAATTGAATTTTCTTGTTTAAACTCTTTCATATACACAGCAAATTTTATCATAATTCATAAAGTATGAAAAAAAAAAAAAAAACTTCTGTCATGTCTTTTCTCTGAATTGGATGTAAAAATATCGTATCAGTTGTCAAGCAAAGTAAAATTTTATGAAAAATCGATAGCATTCGTCTGATATTTTTATTAACAACTTATGATCACAGACAGATGAATTTCTGCTTATAGAAAAATTATATCACTCTCTTCCTTCCATCAAATTATTTCACCCCAATTTGAATTCTGAGACAGAACACCTCAGAGTGGCGTGAATGCAGGTACAAGTAGAAGCTAGGCCTGAGGTAATGCTTTACCTAGCTAACTCTAAACGTTTCCCCCAGTTTTGGATAAAATCCCGGAGAGAAGTCTGAGGGTCTTTTATCCCAATTCCCCTGTCATCAACCTCTTGAGAGGACTTTCGGCTCGCCATGCATTTTGAGCCACACAGATACCATACGTTTTCAAACATCAGTGCCTTCGAACCCGGGCCCATTAGTATTGAAGTTAACGTTGCAAGATCTAGTGTGGTTAGCTATCATAAAATGTAACTAGATCCAACTAAATGTTGATCTTTGCGAATTCTCGCACAGGCTGGAAGATGAACGCAACCAGGATAAGGTTGTAAAAGACCCTTTTATTGAGCACAAAATACTTAACAGATGGCACGGACTTACGTGCTTACAAAAACACCGGCCTCTTCCGAGTAGAATTTAAAAGATAATATAATACTAAAGGCAAAGAGTAGTGCGAGACTACACAATTCAATTTAAGCTAACAGGTTGCCTCAGAAACTTACACCAGCAGGGTAATAACTCGGTGACAAAAAGACGTAGCCCCTATTAAGGTTAACAGCTGGTAGAAACTAACAATGTGTGTGCTCAAAATAGCGAAATCACGCTCTGTCTAACCTTTTCGCTCCAACTGTTAAATACTCTCGTTCACCCTAACTCACCTACATCCAGGTGAGGAAGCACGAGGAGAATAAGAGAATTTAGGAAAGGCTTACAAAATAAAATAACTATTAGTAAAAATAAATAAAACCCTCTAATATACCGCTATACCGACTAAGGCGGCCGATGCAAGGAATATAGACATCTTCATTTTTTGAAGGTCCATTATTTTCAACGATTTTCTTTTTCCAGCTTCTTTAGTTACGATAGGAATCCATTCATTAGATGCGTAATTCTCTTTCGGTTGATTTCATCAAATTTCTATATTAAAGATAAGCGTTTTTACTTATTTTAGTATTTTAATTTTACTTTAAATATACAAATTTACTTCTTATTTACTTATTAAACTGTACGTAGAAAAATACAATAAGAAGTAAATTTTACTTTAAATATACAAATTTACTTCTTATTGTATTTTTCTACGTACAGTTTACATTGATTTGCATTTAAAAGTGGTAGCTTTTGTCTCCAATTAATACAGTTAGTATTTAATAGTTGTTGGACTAATTAAGCAGAATATGGAATAGTTAGAATAATTTAACTTTTCGTAAAACGTAACTTTTCATAATACAAACGCTTCGTTTCTAAGTCACCTGTCGGAACTAATTGTAAGAAGGAATTCTGCCCCGTTAACCTTTGAATATAAAGAACATCTCTGCAAGTTTCTTTATACAAGGCAATCAAAAGTCGTGCACACCTAACTTAAAAAAATTATGAAGTTCTAAAACGAATGTTAACAGCAAATTGTTTCAACTCCTATCATTGTTTCAAAAAATGATATATCACTTGAAGTTTCTATTGAAATTTATGCTGTAAGTTTAGAAAACATTTATTTCCTCCAGTTTGGAGATGAGTATTTCCCGAATCTTTATGACTGAGCATTGCTTCACAACGCATAAATTTTTCTGGGATGCCATCTTCCTCACATTCTATGTTGACAGTTGAAACAATTTATTCCTGACTTCGTCCCTTTTGTTAGAATTCATTGTAAGAATGTAAGAATGCATTGGGAAGTAATGCTCAATCATAAAATTTGTTTCTACTTAGGAAATACTTAAGGGTTCAGGTACCCTTAAATATTTTTTTAAAAACTGAAATTTTTTTATGCTTTTATATTCCAATTCAGTTTCTTAAAATCATTTTAAAATAAACTCCGTGCAATAGTTCGCTCTAAGTTATTTGAAAAGATACCAAAGTTATGGGAAAAGATAGTTCTGAAGTTTTGCAATTTAAGGAGTCAGTTTACATTTCCAGATCAGAAAGTTCCTCGATTAAGTCTTCTCAACTACATATAAAATGCTTCTGAGAAGAATATAATAATGTAATGATTCTGTACAGAATTTCATATAAATGTATAATTACTCATGATGGAAAAGTTAACCTATTCAGATATCTGTATATTTATTAATATTAAGAAAGTAATGTGCTTACATGATTCCCAAGGCAATTCCTTTTCTAATTAAAATTTCACAAAAATGGGATTTTCCTGCTTTTTCTGATTAGAATTCCAAGAAATTCTGATGGACTTAACAATGTAAACAGTATATGTGGCCAGTTATTGCGTTTCTCACATAAGAAATTTAGAACTGTAATTGAATTTGAAATCGTATGAAAATTCCGGCTCGCCACTTTTTATCGTCTCAAAATTATGATGATTATATATGCTAGATTATTTGAATATATAATTATACGTATTTACATATTTTAACATGTTAATATATATTTTTCGTTTTCTTTATTAATATTAAGAAAATAGGGTGCATTTACTGGATTTAAAGATAACTATTTTTTTTTTAGATTCCACAAAACTGTAATTTTCCTGCTTACGCACATGTTTTCTTTAAAATTAATTTTCTTAGTCATACTTTGAAAGAATTTTGCTTAATTGTATAAACTTGATATAGATGTAAAATAAGCAGCTCTTACGCTTCTCGCATACAAACTTCAGGAATTACGTTTGATTTTATGCTAAAAAAATCTGATGTGTACACCACATGACATCCTCGTACGGATTATTAAATTATATGCATTTTTTTCTTGCATTTCATTTAAACTTATTGGATTGAAATAAATCTACTTCGTCGATAGCGCTTAAACCACAATAGAATAAATGTACTCTTTAAAATTCACTATATTTGTTTACCGTAGCGACACCCTCGCTCCAAGTTCACTTAACAGCGTTACATTTCGTTCATATTATAAATCAGAATGCATATAAATTTATTTGATTTGAAAATTATCTAATCCTTGACATATGTTCTATTCAAATACTATAATAAATCTAAAACTATGTATAAAAGAAATTAAGCAAACAAAATAAAAAGCAACAGTTTTTCCGAGACGATTCAGTATTTCTCATTCAGTTAATTCAGTCGTCACTTCCCGACAAAGCAAAAATACATAAAAAATCAAAATATCTATATTAAAAATTACGAAACAAATCTTAAACACATATTTCCTCGAATAAATTCCAAATTTGATCAAACATGATTTAATTCGCAATAATAAAAAAAGGCGTTCTCTTTGTTGTTGCGAGGCTTAGTTTCTCTAGATTGGCAACAAATCCGCTAGTATTCCAAGTTTAAAATATAAACAAACACGTCCGCCATCGCAAAAATAATTAGGCTTAACTACACTTAAACGACTTTTAAATTGTTGATAATTTCACAAATATTGCATGCAGATTTACTAAAGGCATAAAAAACTTCACCGGAAGATAAGAACAACATAATTCAATCATTTTTAAAGCAAAAAATGCACAACTTACAAACATATATGTTAGCATAAATTTAGGTATTTTGCATAATGAAACTCGAAAGGCGCGAGAAAAAGTAAAGTTTGTGTGCAATGCAGTTCAGTTAGTACTTTCTCTTTTCAGGTACGGTGTCAAAGTATGTGTCTGATTTTTCTTATTGCCTAAATAGGTAAGCCTGATGATATTTAGGACTGATGATGATTCTATGTAAGTTATTCTTTTCAATACTTCAGTGTTTAATTTCTGTGAAGATTATTACTTTTTGTTATGCTTAAGTTAAACAAAATTATCCTATTTTATTAAAGAAAGATTTCGTAGTTAATTTTTTGACTTATGATTCTTTAATGAAAACTGCGCCTGAGGAAACTTACTCAATACACCTTCAGTGCTAATGCACAAACCAACAAAATATTATGAGACTGAATAGTGTAATTGCCTTGTAGAAATGCTTCTAAAAAAAACTGAAATGTTATAAGATTCCAGGGGCATAAAGTATTAAAGCACGTTGTTGAAAATACTAGTTACAAAGTTTAAAAGAATAATTGTAACGAATAATTATGTCTATTTTAAAAGAATCAGTTTATGTAGAGAAATTAACAGATGAAAATTATTCAGTGTGGAAATTTAAAATAGAACAACTTCTAATAAAAGAAGGTTTAGATGATGTTGTATTCGAAGAGAAACCGGAAACTGTTACTGATATTTGGTTAAAGAATGATCGTAAAGCTAAAGCTTTAATATGCCTAAACATTTTGGATTCGCAAATTATCCATGTTTTGCATAGTAAATCTGCAAAAGAAGTTTGGCAGAAGTTAAAATGTGTCCATGAACGTGAAAATTTAACAAACAAGTTATTTCTTTTTAGAAAACTATATTCCATTAGATATAATGAAAGTTCTAAAATGCAGGAACATATCAAAGGAGTACTAGAATTGGCTGAAAAGCTGCGTAGTATAGGTGAAGAAATTAAAGAAAATAACTTAAAAGCAATATTACTATGTTCTTTACCAAATTCATACAACTCCTTAATAACTGCAATAGAAAGTAAATCGGAAGCTGAATTGTCGCTAGAATATGTTAAAAACAAACTAGTAGATGAGTATTGTAGACGTGTGGAAACTAAGAAAGTTCAAAAATACGATTCAGTTGCTTTAAAAAGTAAAAGCGAAAATAAATCAAAGTATTTTACACGAGATTGTACTTATTGTAAGAGAAATAACCATACGATAAATGACTGTTTTCATTTAAAACGCAAAGTTAGAACTTCCCCGAAAACAGATATAAATAACAGTAAAGTAAGAAATTATTCTCAAAATTAAATAAGAGTAATGCATGCCAAATAGTAAATACGCAAAGTGTAGAAAACATAACAAAACTTAAAGAAAATAAGTATTTTAAAAGTATTGAAACTGAAAATTCGCAGATTCAGTTTAACCAAGTTCTAAAAGTGGAAAATAAACATGAAAACACGCAAACGTAAGAATGGGTTATCGACTCAGGAGCCTCAACTCATATGACGAGTGATAAGAATTTTTTCTCTCAATTAAATGACTCTAATAAACAAATAGTAACTGTAGCCAATGGTGCTAAATTAAATTCTTATGGTATTGGTGAAGGCTATTTTAAAGTTCAAAACTTAAAGGGTCAGGTTACACAAATAAAAAAAAATTAGAAAATGTATTGTATGTACCAGGTTTAGATAGTACTTTACTTTCTGTTCAATTTGTTACGAATAAAGGTTGCATTGTTACATTTGATAGTAATAAGTGTTACATAAAGCGTAACAATATACTCGTAGCCGACGGCAACGCTCAGCAAGGTTTATATAAATTGACCGTAAACTCAATTGACGAGAAAGCATACTTAGCTAATGATGTTTCATGTTCTAATACGAACTGTATACTAAAACAAAGATTAGGCCACAGAAATATAGATGCCATAAAAACACTTGAGAAAAATGATTTGGCAGACGTCATTAAACTTGGCAAATGCACTCATAGTGCGGAATGTTCTACTTGTGTAAAAGCGAAACTAACTGAAAAATCTTATCCCAAAACTAGTTTTAGATTTAAAAATCCACTGGATTTAGTGCACACAGATGTGTGTGGGCCAATTGAAGTCAACAGCTTAGGACGGAAAAGATATTTCGTAACTTTCATTGATGACTATTCGCGTTATACTCAAATTTATTTTATTACTTCAAAAGATGAAGTATTCGACAAACTTAAACAGTATGTTGCATCGACAACAAATAAATTTAGAAAGAAAATAAAGGTTCTCAGATCCGACAACGGTACAGAATATTGTAATGAAACTACTGAAAATTATTTAAAGAAACTTGGTATTTTTCATCAATCTTCGGTTCCTTATTGTCCGGCACAAAACGGCGTCGCAGAAAGGAAAAATCGCTCTTTAATAGAAATGACAAAAGCTATGCTAATAAACTCTAAATTACTGAAAGGATTCTGGGCTGAAGCAGCTGCTACTGCCGCATATCTTCAAAATAGGTTACCAACTAAAGCCACAGATTAGAACACCATATGAATTGTGGAATGGTAGAAAACCAAACTTAAGTCACTTACGAGTATTTGGCTGTAAAGCATTTTATTATGTGAACAAACAAAAACGGCGTAAATTCGACAACAAAGCTGAAGAAGGAATATTCGTAGGATACGATTTACGAAGTAAGGGATACAGGATTTATGTAAGTGGAAGGAAAATAATAGTAAGTAAAACTGTTGAATTTTCAGAAAACGCGTCTTTATCTGACAAACTTGCAGAAAATAATGCTGAAGATTTAGAATTAATTCACTTCAATAACTCGCAAGAAGATGAAGAAAATAATGAAGAAACATCTCTTGGCGATGATTTTACAGAAGATTCAGAAAGTTCTGAAGAGTTAATTAAATGTGAAGAAAATATAGAAAGAAGGGTTTCTATCAGATCAACCAAAGGGGTCCCACCGGAAAGATTCTCTTATAAAGCAGAAGACGAAGAATCAATCTTACCTAAAAATAAAGATTCAGAAAGCTTTAAAGAAATTCTAAACTTACCAAAACGTGAACAAGAAGCTTGGATCAAGGCTATGCAAGAAGAAATACATTCTCTAAAAGAAAATGAAACCTATACACTTACAGAATTACCACTAGGAAAACATGCAGTAGGCAGCAAATGGGTGTTTAAGACAAAATATGATGAAACTGGTAAAAATATAAAATACAAAGCACGCTTAGTAGCCAAAGGATTTACTCAAAAATACGGCAGTGATTATGATGAAACGTTTTCACCAGTAGTGAAACACACTACGATAAGAGTTTTCTTAGCATGGGCAGCGTATAATAATGCCAAGGTACATCAACTAGATGTTAAAACAGCTTTTTTGTATGGCATCTTAAAAGAAGAAATATATATGGAACAACCAGAAGGATTCGTGGTTCCGGAAGAAAGACATAAAGTTTGTAAATTACAGAAGTCGATTTATGGTCTCAAACAAGCAGCTAGGTGCTGGAATGCAGAAATTGAAAATACATTGAAGAATCTTGGGTTCAGTCAAAGCAAAGCAGATCCGTGTCTTTTCACAAAAGTGGTTCGTGATAAAAGAATTAATTTAATAGTGTATGTCAATGACATCCTAATAAGTTCTACAGAAGGAAGGACTAATTCTTCAAACAATTAATGATTTAAAGAAACGCTACCAAATAACGCATCTTGGTGAAGCTAAATATTTCTTAGGCATGGAAATAAATCGCAAGGAAGATAGAAGTTATCTCTTATCACAGGAAAATAAAATAAATCAACTTGTCAAGCAATTTCAACTTGAAGAAGCGAAACCCGCTAGCACACCAATGGAAACAAACTATTATAACCTAAACAAGGAAGAAAATCTCCTAACTTCAAATGATAAATTTTGCCAAGCTATTGGAAGTCTTTTGTATATATCGTCTATCACAAGACCAGATATCACAGCTTCAACTCACATACTCAGCAGAAGATGTAATAATCCACGTCAAAAGGACTGGAATGCTGTTAAAAGAATCATTAGATACTTAAACACGACAAAGAACCTATCCTTACAAATTTCGTCGAGTGAAGAACCTAATATTACAGTTTATTCAGATGCTGATTGGGGACAAGATATTGAAGATAGAAAATCTACATCAAGAAGTGTTATTTTATTAGGAAGAAACTATATTTCGTGGTTTTCAAGAAAACAAACTTGTGTTTCTTTATCCTCAGCAGAAGCTGAATATGTTGCACTATCGCAAGCTACGCAAGAACTATTATGGTTATTAAAATTAACAGAAGATTTCAATCTACCCCAAACTCTACCGATAAAGGTATTTGAAGATAATCAGTCTACTTTAAGATTTGTAGAATCTGAAAAATTCAGTTCGCGCACAAAACATATTGATACAAAAGTTCATCATATACGCGACTTGAATAACAAAGGAATAGTAAAACTTGCTTATCTTTCAACAGAGCAAATGGTTGCTGATATTATGACTAAACCAATTCCTAAAGCTAAATTTCAGTTTTGCAGGAATGAATTGCAATTGGTATGAGTTTCATTAGCAAAACAGGGGCAATGTTAGCATAAATTTAGGTATTTTGCATAATGAAACTCGAAAGGCATACGAAACGAACGTGCGCCAAGATATATATTGGCGAGAAAAAGTAAAGTTCGTGTGCAATGCAGTTCAGTTAGTACTTTCTCTTTTCAGGTACGGTGTCAAAGTATGTTTCTGATTTTTCTCATTGCCTAAATAGGTAAGCCTGATGATATTTAGGACTGATGATGATTCTATGTAAGTTATTCTTTTCAATACTTCAGTGTTTTAATGTCTGTGAAGATTATTACTTTTTGTTATGGTTAAGTTAAGCAAAATTATCCTATTTTATTAAAGAAAGATTTCGTAGTTAATTTTTTGACTTATGATTCTTTAATGAAAACTGCGCCTGAGGAAACTTACTCAATACGCCTTCAATGCTAATGCACAAACCAACAATATAAGAGTAAAGAAACTGAGATTACTGAGCCGGGTAACAAAGTGGATATATATATATATATATATCATTTATTTACTAAATAATATTGATTAATTGATTATATCATCTCCTAAGTTTAATTAAAGTAGTAACTTGTTTTCGCACTAAATGAATTTAAGATCATACAACATTTTATATATATATATATATATATATGTGTGGGTTCTTTAGTTTCAAAATCACAATTCATGTTCAAACAAAACACATTTAATAAAACATTAATACATCTATAATATAATTCATCTATTAATACAGCATCTATATCATCTTACATTTATAAAACAACATCTTGCATCTCCTCTCAAAAAAGAGTGAATTTTTTAAGTGAATATTATTCAATCATTTGTAAAGTAAGTCATTTTAATTATACATTATTTTTCTAATTTTAGGGTAAACAAGAAAACTAAAAATAGTGATTTGTTTATCCACATAATTATTTCAATTTTATGTCGACAACGAAGAAGGGAATATTTTTATTTTATTTGAGATATTTTAACTTCTGACTCATAAAGGGTAGCAAATGCAATACAAAGGAATTCATATACAAAAAATTTCCCGATCAGAGCCCAGTTAAAATTTTTGATATTTTAAAGGTACCTGATCTGTTAAGCGCTCGACTTAGGAATAGTCGTTTTGTATGAAAAGGTGCTGACTTATTTAGTGAGAACTTACAGATTCATGAACATGCAACCAATAATCAAATATAAAGGTGACATGATAATACAATCGAACTTCCTTGAGATCGCCACACACAGTTGCGACTTCTTTGGTCTTTTATGCAAGTGATCACATTCGGCTTCGTTCAAACGACAGTTTAGTCTTCATAAAGCTTTGTGGTGTTCAAGGTGTAAAAATCATCAAGTCCATTAACACCTGTTTAACAGGGTTTAAAGTGCAAATCAATCGGGAACAAGGCAGTTGCAGATGTGTAAATGTGTAGTTGACTCAGCGAAATCGTCGACCGATGTTTGCTTTGCTGCGACTGGTGATTCTTATACCAACTTGGCATAAAGTTGAAAAGATAGAATTTTTAGGCAAGAACCTTAAACCAGATTTTATAAGGTAGCAAGATCTAGTTGCTCAGCAATGAATTTCGAACGAAGCTTTAGAGTATCACCGCTATCAATGATGTTGAGGACCATTATTTAGTTAACGTTCTCAGAAGCACGGTCACTTTTAGGCTGCGTTCAGACGGCGGCGTAAAGGGCATAGAGGCGTAGTCATAAGGGCATAAAATACGGGAATTCCGTTCACACTTGCGAGAACGGGGTGTAAGCCGTGGCCAATGAGAAAAGCTAAATCTGCGCATGCGTGGATGTGTCTACAACTTTCCCGCGCTGTTCTCCTGCTCGATTGATTTACCGCGTTCACTCTGCTTGTTTTGTGACAGCAAAAGCTTCTGTAGAACCCCGCTTCGTTTTAGCTTCGCTCTGATTGGTCGATGCTTATCCCAAACTCGGCGTAAAGTTGAAAACTTTGAATCCTATGCCACGAGCCCTATACCAGATTTTGTGACGTTGCACAGACTGGTTGCCATGGCAACGGAGCTCAGCTTTAATCACTTACGCCCTTTACGCCCTCGTCTGAACGAAGCTTTAGAGGAGGTTATCGTAGGTAATTTGGTCACCATGAAAGTTTACGTTATACTTTCGTTAAAATATTTTCAGCGATGAATATCACAAATGTAAAATACAGATCGTAACTTATATATGAATATCTTGATTACTTACGAGCAGGATGTCATCATACTCTCCTAATTATGAAGCAACAGCGTATGAAGTGCAATGCCAAACATCATAAACCTCTATCTGTGCTATTAAGCAATTATTTATTTTACATAAAAGTGCAATCAATAATTTTTATATCTTAAAATTCTAATTTTGGAATATCTTTTTGTTGTTTGACTTCTGAATTAGTATTTGTTCGGCGTGTTATTGTGTCTTAATCTTTTTGTATATTATGTATTATTACTAACTATGTTAGTCTATAAATTTACCTTGAAAAAATAAATGTGCTTCGCCACCCCATTGATATTCTAGAATGTGCTCTAAGGTACAAAATGTTTGGAGATCCTTGCCTTGCAATCACTTACCATTATCAATTTCAGTCGCTGCTATCTGCTTTTAGTCGTGTATAGGCCTGAAAAGATCATTTTATTTCAAGCTCCGTAAGCATTTCATCTAATGTATAGTATTCCTGTAGTTTATGCAAGAAATTACAGTTTTCAATTGAACTTCTCACATTTCTCATATATGTACAAAGTTCAAATTCTTCGCTCAGATCTTGTACTTTTATCATCAAAACGAAACAATCTATTGAAATCAACTTGTACTTTTATGTAGAGTTACCATAAATTTAGATAATTAATTTTCGAGATTAGTGTGGTTACCCTTTTTTATTTCTTTTTCGTTCTTTTTATTCAGTCTAATCATTGTTTTTAAATTGAGCAAACTATTCACATTGATGAATACGTTTTGTTATTTCCCAAATTTCTTCATAAATGATAAATTCTAACTCTCAAGTGGCTATTGACATTTACTTGCCTATCAACAGACGAGTTGTAAAATTGCTGAACACTAGTCGTTCGACCCAGGTTCAAATGCCGAGGAACGGGCTCACTGATTGGAGTTTTCGTGGTCTTGCTCACGTGTAAAGGAATGCCAGTCAGTTTTCTTAAAAAGCCCTCTGCGAAAGCGTCTTTTCCTTGGGTAGACAGCTTTAGTGTGTTTAACCGAATTCAAACAACCTGCCAAGCCATGACAGGCTTTAATTTCTTTTGTTTATTAACTGCATAGTTACAGAGCAAAGTTTTTAAGATAAGGCACCTGACATAAAGCTGAAGTGATCCTTCATAAGTGGGTTTCTCTCAGAAGGGAGAAAGCCTAGTGAATGCAAAAATGAACAAAATATTTCACAGGACATTTTAAAATTTAACATGGACACTAAGTATTGTTGTCTACTTCCGATACGAAATAAGTAATCTAATGCAACGAAAATTTTTTGAAAATTATGACTAAAATATGAGTTTAAATACATTTAAATACTAAAAAGCTGATTTAATTTTTGATAAAGATAAAATAAAAGTTCATAAGGTTATACATAGCACAATTATAACATAGTGTGCAAAATCATCAATTCTTTAAACATAAAAAGTTATACCTAAGTATAATATAAATATTTGTAGATCCATGAAATTTGTCAGTAGCGTCGCGCTATGTCAGACTGACTGTAAATGAATTTTTTTTCAATATTATAATATTCATTTAATTTTCATTATTTTAAATATATCTTTTCAAAACTTCACACATTAACTTAAAAACAAATTATTTTAAAGAACTAGTTCAATTTTTAAGTTCAATATAGTTTTAACACGAGATCAGATTGACTTCATTGGGCAGGCTTATGCTAAATTTGCCAATTACCTTCAGACTCACAGTGTGTATAATATGTTACATTTTGTTATAGCTAAAATCCATTTGAAAGTTAAGAATTTTAGTTCATGTTTCAACGATTTTCTTTTTCTTCAAGGCTCTGGCCTCCAACCTGTCAAATAAGCTGAATAAATGTAAATAATGTATATATCATTAAATGATGTCCATATTTAAATTCGGAAAACACTTCCTCCGATAAATCTGTATATGCTTGTAGCAAAATTGTTTCTTCGTGTTCCTGCTTCTTGTCCCCGTGGTAACAGGTATTTGTGTGTCGAATTTTAAATGGACTGTCGTGCTAAACTAAGATGTATCGCGCTGTCCGAATGATTTATGCTTGTCATTTCCAGAATCGAAATATTCTCAAAGAACGGGTTTTAAATCTTTTATTCTCGGCCGAATGCGCGATGTTTCGTTCGATAAGGACCTTTCCGTTTTCTTCTTTCAAGCCCGGGACTTGAATTTCAATTTCCAAATCTAGCATTGCTATCTTTATTCGATATCAATATCAGTTGTAAAAATGCAAGGTGGTCCACGAATCTGAAGTGATGGACGGATGTTGGCGTGCAGCCTTCGCATATATCCATTGGCAGTTTTGGCAGAATTTTGTTGTACAAATGACTGTTTTCTAGTCTTGCATCAATTCTCTTATGACTAAGAAAAATGATGTCTTCAAGGATTATTACATTACATTCAGGAATTTTCTTTGGGTGGGGCTGCAATGAAAACCGTAAATGATTATTAAACAATGACGCATTTTTTTCCATGTATTCGTTCTGCCGCAAATACAGCTAATTCAATATCCGAATGATCAATCCAAGGAACTAATTCTACTTATTTAGTCTAAATTTTATCCCTTGATACTATTAATTACACTGACGTCTTCAATGAATATTCTAGAGCTATAGGATTATTACAAAATACCTAAAAGTAATCATCAATATTATTATCTACTTAGCTTTACATTTATGTAACTTAGTTACGTTAAATGTAACTACATTTTAGTAGTTTTACATTTTGCATCAGCATTCCAAGACCACTGATGACCACAGCGCTTCACTGATGAAATCGCTTAATACTGGCAGTTCGACCCCTGGTTTAATCCCGCCAAAGGCCTAGCTGTATGAAGTTTCATTCGTGGATTTTTTTACGCATAAAATGAATATAAATGAATTTTATTTAAAAAGGTCCTTCACGAAAACATCTCTCCCTTTAGACAGATACTCCTGGTATGTTTTGCCGTAATTCAATGTATTATATTCCATCCAATGTCTGTATGTTTACTTTTCGTAGTTTTCTGCATGTGTGACGTAAATAAGAGCAAATTTGCCTTAGAACGTCTGCACGAAGGCATCTCTCTTCTTAAGAAGATAGCCCTCGTAAGCTTTGCGGTATTCTAATATCCAACTTAACAATCGGGTGTTCCAACTGCAATAATAGTGTGGGCTTGCTGCTTTTATTCATTCATAAATCTTTAAAATTTCACATAAGGCTTTTTTAAAAGACTGAAAGACAAACCTGGGGATCAAATATCTCTCTTTCAGAAGTTTAATAGAGTAGTTCTGCACTTTACGCAATAACCTAATTTTTCAACTAAACTGTCTTTATTCAAAAACGCATATATTCAACAGCCGTATGTAAAACGCTCTATGTGCTTTATAACAAATAACCTTCATTTGAATTGGTATATAGATTACAGCAAATGACACATTACTAACACATATACAGCTCAAGTTATACGAAAAATAGCACAGTATTTATAATAACGTATATTTAGAGACAATGACAAAAAAGCATTGTACACCATATTCTCATTCGGTGCCTGTAATAACCACCAACAGCTTAATAAAAATTCCATAATGATACTTCGAAATATCGACAGTTCTTACTTCAGTCACTGTAAACACTTTAATAATGGTGTGATGCTTCTTTGGCGAAATGAAGGAACTCCAATGATGGAACACAGCAATAACTTTTATTTAACACTCAAAAAAATGGCGACATACAAACAAGAAGAGAAAACATATTCTATCATTTAAAAATAAATTACATTCTTCGTGCGAGAGTCGCACGAGGCACTCGAGTCTGGTTTCAAATATTGCCATTCACAAATACCTTAATGTTCATCTATTTAAATTATTTAATCTACAAGATTTTAATATTATTTAAAGCTGTTACAACCTGGCGCCCAACGGAGAGACTTTTACCGAAGGGAAAAGTTCTGTATATTTCGAAAGTTTATAAGCTCGGCTTGCTCGATTGCTTAAAGAGAAAAGGTTATTTCTCTTATAAATTTCTAAATTTCAGGCCAAAAAATTTTAAGTTTTAAACAATACTTTTACACCACATTTAAAAAGAAAGAAATGGAGAACGTTAAAATACATTAGTTGAGCATACATTAAATAATAAAATTAATTCTAAACGTGGTTACATACTCTAAGGCTGCTATCACACGTCGGTTTGTTTTGAAAGAACAACTGTTTGGAACAATTTTTCTGCTTTGTCACAACAGCCAATCACCACAGATCGCTTTGGGCTTAACACAGGGAAAACTGGTTCTCCAATTACAAACAAGCTAACAGCATTCGACACTGATAGCTGATTGGTTAAAACCGAACAACTTGCAACTTTTTACGAAAGGAAGGAAAAAATCGCACGTCTTTCTTTCAATAGTAAACCAGGCAGAAAAATTGTCCGAAACAGTTGTTCGTATGAAACAAACGCCATGTGATACGGGCTTAAGAGTTACATTACTTAATTCTACTCAGAACATCTACGTTCTTGTGCAAAGATCCTTTGCGATGAATGACCTTAAAATTATAAGGTTGTAATGAGAGTGCCCAGCGCATCAATCTAGAGTTACATTTGGCGTTGGATTGTAGCCAGACCAAAGGATTATGATCAGTTTGAATCAAGAATTCTTGCTGACCATTTAGATAAAAATGCAGTTTCTTGATAGCGTAGATGATAGCAGCGCACTCCTTTTCAGTAGTACAATAATTCTTTTCAAACTTAGTAAATTTTTTGCTTATATACAAGATAGGATGTTCACGTTGTTCATCATCTAATTGGCATAGTACTATACCCATGCCATTGTCTGAGGCATCGGTTTGTATAATAAACCTTTTATCAAAATCGGGAGCATACAGAATTAGTTTCTTGAATAGCAACTCTTTTAAATTTTTAAAAGCTTTGTCACATATTTCAGACCATTGTATATATCCTTTTTTTGTTACCCCTTTCAAAGTGTCCGTGAGGGGTGAATCAATTTCTGTAAATCTCGGTATGTACTGGCGATAATACCCTACCAGTCCTAAGAAAGCACGTACTTCTTTCTGTTTTGGTTTTAGGTGTAGGATACTCCTTTACAGCCACGATCTTTACTTCATCCGGGGTTCGTTGTCCTTGTCCCACAACATGGCCTAGGTATCTCACTTGATCTTGTGCAAACTTACATTTTGATGGTTTTAGTCGTAAATTTGCTTTCTGTATTCTTTCTAGAACAGAAGTTAAGTTTTTAAGTTGCTCTTCCCAGTTTTCTGAGTAAATGGCAATGTCATCCAGGTATGGTACAGCGAAACCTTCGTATCCAGCCAGAACTTTAGTCATAACTTTGCTAAAAAAATATGGGGCATTTTTTAATCCAAAGGGTAAACGTAGAGGCCTGAAACTTCCAAAACTAGTTACAAATGTTGCATATCTTTAGCTCTTGCTGTTAACGGAATTTGCCAGTAGCCTCTAGATAAATCTAATAGGGTAATATATTTTGCTTTTGCTACAGTTTCGATACGTTCTTCAATATTAGGCAAAGGATAGTATTCAGTTTTAGTAACAGCATTGAGTTTACGATAATCAATACAAGGCCGAGGATCCTTTGATGAAGATTCTATCAAAATCATGGGAGATGTATAGTCCGATTCTCCCGGTTCTATAATTTTAAGATCGAGCATTTTCTGTATTTCTCTTTTGAGAATTTCAGTCTATCGGGGTGACAGTCTGTATGGCTTTATTTGTATTGGTTCGTTATTTAATAGCTCAATATCGTGACAAACTAAGTTTGTTAGTCCAGGATTATTTGAAAAACAACCAGAATATTTCCATAAAATCTTTCGTAAATCTTCTATTTGCTCGGATTTCAACCTTTTCTCGAGTTCATTCTCCTCTATGATGTCCGAGAAATTTAATATACTTGGATTGAAAAGTAAACAAGGAATGTCCATTTCTAAGTCTCCTTCCACTTCAGTTATCATATTAATCATTTCTGGTCTTTTGTAATATGGTTTAAGCATGTTAATGTGATATACTTGATTTGGCTCATTTTGTTCCTCGAAACTTACAATATAATTGGTTTCTGAAATTTTCTGCTCTATTTTTGCAGGTCCTTTCCACTGTACTTCTAGTTTATTTTGACGATTCGTTGATAAAACAAGAACTAAATCTCCTCTAGCAAATTCTCTTTTCACTGCGTTTCGATCGTACCATGTTTTCCTCCGTTGTTGAGCTTCTTTCATGTTTTCCACGGCAAGTTCTTGGCATTTCTTCATTCGATTAATAAGTTCTAAAACGTAACTGACAACATTATTACTTTCTTCAATCGGTTCTAGCCACTGCTCATAAAGTAAAGTGACTGTCGTTCGTAGGTTTTTGCCATGAACTAATTCTGCTGGAGAAAAACCAGTGCTTTCGTGTGTGACTGTTCTGAGAGTAAAAAGAACTGATGGTAGATAATTCTCCCAATCCGAAGTCGCTCCTATACATACGACTCTTAACACCCTTTTTAGCGTTCTATGGAATCGCTCAACGGGATTACTCTGCGGATGATACACAGAGCTTCTTACATGTTTAATGCCGAACCGCTCCAAAAATTCCTCTGTCAAAGCACTGACGAAAGAGGTCCCCTTATCTGTTTGGATCACTTTTGGGAAACCCATACGACTGAAAATCTGTAAGAAAGCATCAATCACAGATGGCGAAGAAATGTCTGTCACCGCTACAGCATCTGGATATTTGGACGACATACACAGAGCTGTAATAATATATTTTTTTCCAGTCTTTGAAATAGGTAGCGGACCAACGGCATCGACATTTATTTTAGTGAATATTTCGGAAATTACTGGTACTAATGTCATTGGAGCCTTCTTTTTGTCATTTCCTTTTCCAGCGCGCTGACAAGCATCACAGGTTCTTACAAAATCTTCAGTTTCTTTGTAACACCTCAACCAGTAAAAATATCTAGCAAGTCTGTCTTTGGTCTTTTTGACACCCAAATGACCAGAAGTTTCTTCGTGGCACATCTTTATAATTGACGGCTTGAGTTTTTCAGGTATAACGACAAGCTGTCTTTCAAAGCCCATTTTATCCGTCGTTTTTTTAACTAAAAGTTCTTTTCCTGTCAGACTATAGTTCTCATTTTTGCATGTACCTTCTTTAACTTCTTGGATGATTTTAGACAGTTCCTTATCAGCAAGCTGAAGTTGTGCAATTTCTTCTGAGTCAATGTTTACCAGTTTCATGAGAGTTTCATCTTCCGAATTTAGCTCCGGTAAATTATCTTCTTCTTCAAAAACATCTCTGGATGCTTTATTTTCTTCCTTCATCGGTTCCAAGATCTTCTCTTCGGCTATTTCTCTTTTCTTTTGAGCTCTAGTAGAGACAGCATTAACCTGGTGAGGACAATTATCAGGTTCCTTTCCTTGTTTATTCAACAGTGCAAAAGTTCGATTGCCTAATAAATACCTTCCTTTGTCGAGTTCATTTCTAATAACTTCTTTAACTTCTTGGATGATTTTAGACAGTTCCTTATCAGCAAGCTGAAGTTGTGCAATTTCTTCTGAGTCAATGTTTACCAGTTTCATGAGAGTTTTATCTTCCGAATTTAGCTCCGGTAAATTATCTTCTTCTTCAAAAACATCTCTGGATGCTTTATTTTCTTCCTTCATCGGTTCCAAGATCTTCTCTTCGGCTATTTCTCTTTTCTTCTGAGCTCTAGTAGAAACAACATTAACCTGGTGAGGATAATTATCAGGTTCCTTTCCTTGTTTATTCAACAGTGCAAAAGTTTGATTGCCTAATAAATACCTTCCTTTGTCGAGTTCATTTCTAATAACTTCTTTAACTCCTTGGATGATTTTAGACAGTTCCTTATCAGCAAGCTGAAGTTGTGCAATTTCTTCTGAGTCAATGTTTACCAGTTTCATGAGAGTTTTATCTTCCGAATTTAGCTCCGGTAAATTATCTTCTTCTTCAAAAACATCTCTGGATGCTTTATTTTCTTCCTTCATCGGTTCCAAGATCTTCTCTTCGGCTATTTCTCTTTTCTTCTGAGCTCTAGTAGAAACAACATTAACCTGGTGAGGATAATTATCAGGTTCCTTTCCTTGTTTATTCAACAGTGCAAAAGTTCGATTGCCTAATAAATACCTTCCTTTGTCAAGTTCATTTCTAATAATGGCAGCCTTAGTTATTACTCGTCCAAGATCGCAATTTAGTTCGATCTCAGCCAATGGTAAACAGGTTGATTCAAATCTAATGGCTGTTGCACCCACACATTTTCACCTGTCAGCATTTCCGGCGTGATGTATTTGCGACAAACTATATCAATACTAGCACCTGAATCCCTTAATATAGGAATTTTATGACCATTTACGCAACCCATACTAGTATAAGGTAATAGAAATTTATCCTCTGGTTTTGCACTAATTCTGTTAAGATTAGCAGGAGATTCAGTACTATTCTTAAGTTTTGGACATTGGGGTCTTAAATGTTGATAGGACCCACACTGATAGCATTGTGGCGTTTTTCGTTTTTCATATTTATCATCTGGACGTGGACTTCTAGGTCTATGAAACCAGCTTTGCGAATTAAATCCTGATGACAATTTTTTTTTCAGTTTTATTTTTATTATCTGAACTCAATTTCCCTTGAGTTAGTGCATTGTATCTTTCTTTCTGCCGATCCACTACAGGCTTTTTTTGAAAGTTTCCGCAAACGTTTTCATAGGCATCAAGTTTTTCAGCTAATTTTTTAGATGAAATCATCTCTACCCATTCATCAAGAAAATGATCTCGAATTTCAGGAGGAACTCGACGTTTAAGTTGGTCAAGCACCATCAAATCTAACAACTGATCAAAAGTCTTAACTCCTAGACCAGTCACCCATTCTTTGCAATAATTTTCTATTTCATAATTGAAATCCACACATGTGGATTCGGTACTTTTTTGATGTTTCATAAATTTCTGCCTAAACTTTTCCGGGATTAGTTTAAACCGTCTTAACAATAAATTTTTCACGTGTTCATAGTCTTTAGCTTTATCGGAGGGTTCTCTAGCTATTAACTGGGTTACTTCGTAAGGAAGTAGTCCTAGTAAATGAGATACAAATTCTTCATTATAAATTTTAGCCCATTCTGCTTGCCTTTCAAACAATAGCAAATATAGACTAATATCTCCTTTCTTATCATCGAATTTCTGCATAAGGTGACGCAGCTCCGTTTTCGGCCGGATCTGTCGGTATTTTGAGACTTTGTCTCTGCTTCAAGTCTTAATCTCTCTAATTCATACTGTTCGTTCCTTCTCCGCTCTTCTGCTTCTTCCTGTCTCCTACGTTCTTCTCTTTCCTCCCTCTCTTTCCGTTCTTCTATTATTGTGTCTAAGACTCCTTTGACGAAGACTTCATCATAATCTCTACTTTCCACAATTTTCTGTTTTAAATCAACTATTTTCAAATCTGCAGTCACATGAACTCCCAGTTCAGCTGCGAGATTTTGAAAATCTTCCTTACGAGCTCTTCCTAAGTAAGACATTGTTTCTATGTTTAAAATTAACGAACACTGTGTTCCTTATATTTCCTCAAAATAGCTCAAAAATGAAATATTTAAATTATATGAAGTTCATTCTCTCTACCACATTAATTGTGATTAAAATAAGAATAATAACATAGAGCAATATATATATCTACCGTATGGACAACTAAAATGAATGTTAAATATAATATCAAATACGGTAATAAAATAGGACAATTTATTATTAACAGGAAATAATAATCTGGTATCACTAATATTGAGTTCAGTGGTGAACTAATAAAATAAAGCAATTCTATATGAACAGGAAGTAATAATCTGGTATCACTAATATTATGTTCAGTGATGAACTAATAAAATAAAGCAATTCTTTATGAACAGGAAGTAATAATCTGGTATCACTAATATTATGTTCAGTGATGAACTAATAAAATAAAAATACGCACGATTATTCGATCTCGTCGGTGCCTCCAAAATAATTAAGACTGTGATGCTTCTTTGGCGAAATGAAGCAACTCCAATGATGGAACACAGCAATAACTTTTATTTAACACTCAAAAAAATGGCGACATACAAACAAGAAGAGAAAACATATTCTATCATTTAAAAATAAATTACATTCTTCGTGCGAGAGTCGCAGGAGGCACTCGAGTCTGGTTTCAAATATTGCCATTCACAAATACCTTAATGTTCATCTATTTAAATTATTTAATCTACAAGATTTTAATATTATTTAAAGCTGTTACAATGGTAAGAAAGATAACGGTATTCTTAGAAGTATAAAAGCATATAAGTATAAGCAGCTTTTATTAAAACTCTAACTTTTGCTAAAAAGTAAACTAATTTGTTCGTAGAATAAATGATTTAAGGGTGGGGGATCAAGCAATAACAAATATTAATCTTAAAATAAATGTATGATTTTTTAAACATCTAATTAAATACACAAACAAGTTTAATTTGTAAGGCATTAGGATTTTTATATGTTGATTGAATTTTATGAAATTAAAAAAGTTATTTGCAATCCTTGTGTTTTTTCTATACACTAAATAGAAAATCTTTTATGTTAAGCATTAAAATTAGAACGGGAGACTTCTAAATATTCAGTAATGATTAGTTAACATATAGACAACGACGATTAGAAGGTAAAAGAAACTAAACAGAAGTTCCCTTATGGCAGCGGCTATTGGGAGTTGTAACGTCATACCATGACGTTTCATGGCTTCAATTTCACACTTCACACACACTTCATTTCACTTCAGTTTCAAAACGAGATTATTCTAACCTCCTTGGCTGGAGATAAAAATATTTTTTTCGAATAGTGTTGCCACTGCTCGCTTTCAAACTGTTTAGTTAATCAAAATTTCGTTAGAGTTTTATAGACTACGATATAAATAATAAAACTAATTGGAAATTCCAAATTCGGGTTTGCAGCTGCACATGTTCTGGTGGATGATTACGTTATTCAAAATTTGATGGCTCTGGGTACGGTCGCTTTTACACAGCAGGAGGAACATGTACTCATATATGCAGATTTTGCATTTTAAAATATCTTTAAAATAATACAGAGCGATAATATTTGGTGGCAACAATTTGAAAAGTGATACGCCATTTGTAGTGAACCAACGCAATACACGTTATATTAAACTGTAAGAATCATATTAATAAATTTAATATGAAGACTTGATTTTTAAGACTTTAATTTAATGAAAATGCTAGTGACAGGTTTAACATATAAACAAAATTAAACGTTGCAAAGGACATGTTCCAAAAATTAAGAACATACCCCGATTTCTCTTTTAATTTGCAAATTTTATTCCAAATTAAGTAACTGAAGCGTACGTAGTTACTTCTTTGATTTATATTTAAAAATATACCTACTCGTTATTCGATCATAATAGTTATATAGAAATAAATTAATATACAAAATAATTGCATAAAAATAAAATAATACCGGTGTAATAAAAAAATGTATACCAGTTTCTCAAGCATCTTGTAATTTAAAGCATTTTGTACTCGTAATCTGATTAGTCTTCTTTCAGCGAAGCAAAATCATTACTTCGATTTTTTATGCAAAATCTACTGTTAATGATGTCAGTTTCTTGTAGTTGTGGTTTTCAAAATCGTAAAATCAACCTTGTATTTAGCGTAAGTATATTGAAACCCTCAATCGATTTCGAGGGCAGCTAATGGTCCCTCCTCATCAGGAGAAAGACATACCTGGAAAGAAGAAAATAAAGGGAAAGGAGTCTCAGAAACACGTGGTCCTTATCAGCACTGCACGTGGTTATAACTGGATTTTTAATCAGAGTTGCACTGGCCACCTACTTTTACTGAGCCAGGCTATCTGATCAAGCATAAAGGACAAGAAAAATTAGCGAAGTTAAAAATAGGGAGCGAGGGGCAAATGCACCTTCACGCTCAAAATCTGAACTTAGATTTAGTAGGCGGCCAGTGAAACTCTGATTAAAAATCCAGTTATAACCACGTGCAATGCTGATAAGGACCACGTGTTTCTGAGACTCCTTCTCCTTTATTTTCTTCTTTCCAGGTATGTCTTTCTCCTGATGAGGAGGGACCTTTAGCTGCCCTCGAAATCGATTGAGGGTTTCAATATACTTACGCTAAATACAAGGTTGTTTTTACGATTTTGATTGTCACATTAGCGTGTTTCTCTTCTAGTCTAGTTGTGGTTTTATTTGGTTGAAAGTCATAGAGGCTTATGAATCATGTGTATTGGCACATATTATTGCAGATTAAAATTAAATGTTTTATGCACCTCTTTCTCAATCAATTTATTTTATATATCCCTAGAAGCACAGTAACTAGTTGCTGAGAAAGTATGATCCTGAGTTCGATTCTGGAGTGAATATTTACTTTAATCGTATGCAACATAAATAAAACCAGTTGTTTAAAAAATTTGCTAAAATTCCTCTTGTAAAACTTACTAACATTGCAAGCAGTCTGAATAACTATTCTGAATTCAATAAAGAGTTTTCTCACAAATTCTGGAAAGGCGGACAATTTAAATTAATTTTTGTATTACATAGAATGTTCCAAAAGGTCTTTTCAGGCTTATTTTATTGCATATGGATTTTGTGCGTATACATCCAAATATAAAATTCCTTAAAATAAATTATATAATATTATAAAACGGCTTCTACATAGTGGAGAGGGTTGTGTAAATGATTTTCACAGCCCTCTCCACCCTGTCTGTACAAAACTAATTGTTAGAAATTTAGTTCTTACGGGATGGCAGCTAGAATTGCAAAGGGAACTTCCAGAGACTTTTGAAACCTTTCCTTCAGTGGGTCGCCTTTATTAATTTTTGGATAAAATACTGGTGATTACAAAGGAACTTTTTCTGTTTTCTGCTAAGTCTTATTGTCCTTCGTGGGTAAATCCACGAAGTTGCTATTTCATAGTCGAATGATGGAACGTTGACTTTTGCAGACACTGACTTATATTAAAAATTAGGCCTCGATAGCAAATATTACCTAAATACGTCTATCATCGATACGTATTCTAATCAGTTTTAGTTTGTTTTTCAAACTGTATATAGTTTAGAATTACATGCATTAGTTAACAATTTTAATTTGTACATGAAAAACATTTTTCAATTTTTGTTTCATGCACAAATTAGCAATTCGGATTAATTTTTTTAAATGAAAATCGAGAAAAAAGTTTAGCTGTATACATATATATTAACCAACTTTCTTTGCACTTTTTTTATATCAGCCTCTTTTTTCTTTTTCATTTGAGTATTTTTGTGATATTCTCATTTAGTTTTTAAAAAAGTACTGATTTTCCTCTTTGAATTGCAGCAAATATTTCATCATTCAAACTATATGACTGTTAATTTTTTTCTTACATTTTTGTGATAATAGCTTTCGTTTTTTAATGCGTGTATCCTTTTTAATATTATCCTTTAGTTTTAGAAAAATTATTTTTGGCAATATATCCATTGTATTATATTGCATTTTGCATTCTTTCGGATGGCAGTATTCTAGAGAGCAAGTGAATTATGCGAAATACGCTGAACGTTTTTGGCTCCGAGCTAACATTGCAATCTTGAAAGAAAACGAAAGGAAAAGTCTTTTTACGAAACTTTTTTTTTTTTTTGTGAGTAGTGCGAATGTCATCGGACAAGCAACAAGGAAGGTCATAGAGCAATAACTATCCTCAAAGTCTGAGGGGTTAGGGGGCAGAATGTTTTAGGCCGATATTTCAGTCGGAGACTTTTTTTTTTTTTTTTCTTTTGGAAACATTGCAACTCTGACCTGTATTTCGCCTGTCTTCAGAGCACGAATTTGTTGCAATTTAATTTCGCTGCTCTCGTTTTTTAAGTTACGTTTATTCGGCTAATTCGGCAAAACCTCAGCTCGAATCTGATTAGACATACGCATAAAACATACCTTATACAAACGCGTGCAAAAATGTCTTCTTAAGACTAAACATTAATCGAAAAGCTCAGAGAAAAGCTTTATAAGAAACTTTCAGGTAATATTCTGATTTGCCTATATCATTATGAAAAGCTTTTATTGCATCTCTTTAATTCTGAAGTAACATTCATTATTTACGTAAAATAGCTGATTGTTATCTATCCCCCTTTATATTTTCTCTGATTTGGAAAGTGAATGTCTAAATACTTAAGATTCTAAGAAAATATACTAGAAATGTTAGCACAATCGACGCTTGTTATAACGGCCGTTATATTACAATAACCTGTATGACAGGCCTACAGTTGATAAGAGTTTATGTTATGTCAATATTCGCAATAACTATTATTCGTTATCATGCAGATTGTCTTCTGTGCAATACAAGAAGTTCAAATATATTTACATCAATTCCTTATGAATCATATCGAATAAGATTTCATTATCAGTTTGAAAAATTAATTAAGCAACGAGATTTAAATATTATCTTTCAAAATTATATACATAAAACTATTATTGAAATTAATTTGCGTCAGAAAAAATGGTGTGAAGTATACGATGCTCATAAAAAGCAATAATTTTTACATCGGCCAAGTCACTTTTTTCGTATTTGCGAGAAAATTTGATATGTCGCTGCAATTTCCTAAAACTGGGAATTCCAGTGAACTTCGAGGGTCTTGACTTCGTGTACCTTTATTTTTGTCGTTTGCATCATGTGCTCGCCTCAAGAAATTCAGAACTTATTCTCACAATAGTTAAACCCGTAGTTGAAGTTTTGGTATAAGCAATATAGAAGGACTGTATACAATAGAATCCATCTTCTTTTAAAATGTTAAGGGTACTCTACCTGCCTCATATATATATATAATTAAAGAAAGAAGAACCAACTAAAAAAGACTTTTGCGGCCAAGAATTTTGCGCATTGAGCATCAAAAATTAGAAAAAAGGTAAAAAGAATATTCTTAATGCTTCCGCTAAATGTTGCTTTGATACTGCGGTTCCGTTGAAAAATTTTTTTTAACATAAGTAAAATAAAGTGCAATAAAAAGTTTAAATACTAAAAAAACAATATTATCACTAGAATATTTACAAATAAAAAGCGTATTAAAAACTCAAATCTAATTGGAAGTAACATGTTGATCAATGGGAGGCAAGCTTTAATATATATATGTAAATGAGTATGAGGCAGGTAGAGTAAAGGGGTGTGAGACAGGTAGCGTATTTATTTTTACTTTAAAAATTTAATTTTACCCTTAAAAATTTAAAAGAAGACGGATTCTATTGTATACAGTCCTTCTTCTTTTAACCGATAGTTTCCGGATCAATTACTTTTCTATTAATATGTAATCATAATTTACCTACTTCACAGTTGCAATTACAGTGTAATTACAAATAGATTACAGTATTGCAATTATATTGTGATAATTGTACAAGTGATTTTTAATTACAGTCACAATGTAACTGCAATTACGTTGCGATTGTAATTAGATTGCATAGTTGCTATGTAACTGTAATTCGATTATACAATTACTTTGCAAATGTAATTAGATTTCATAGTTACTATATAATTGTAATTAGATTTCATAGTTGCTATGTAATTGTAATTAGATTTAACAACTAAAATTATATCGTAATTAGATTTTATATTTGCAGTGCGATTGTACTTAGATTTCATAGTTACAATGTAATTGTTATAACGATTTAATTGCAATTACACTATAATTTCCAAGTAGCATATGACGTAGCAAAGACTTTGCAAACAGCTCCGAGAAGTTGCAACGAGGTTATAATTACAAATTAATTGCATATTACATCCAATTACAAAATGTAATAAAACTTTTATATTCCCTTTATAAGTTTGATACTTTTGTGGGCATTTTCCAGTCGATTTAGGAATGTATTTTTTCTAGGCTCAGAAAATGTAAAATTGGTTATCAGAAGATATTAAAATAAAAAAAGTATTTAAAATTAGTTTCAGATTTTTTGCGGAACGATGCGGAATAACTTGACAGCAGCGGACAAGTTTCTAATAACAGTCTCTGCATTTCTCTTAGTCCCCATCAATCAGCCCTGATCCCCACCTGCGCGCTATGAAGCTGACGGTTTTCAGTCCCATCCTTGTATTCATTCGTTCTGGTGTGGGGGGTAAGGAATACTGCAGAAATATTCCTGGAAAAAACCCTCAGTGAATGAGAGCTGATTACAGGATTAAGCAGACCACCGTTTAGCGGAAATATTTCATTCGTTAGGGACCTGTGCCTGACCAGCTGTCCTGCCATTCACGATTGTGAGAGTAATAACGGAAATAACGAAACAAATATGAAGCTAAAAATTATACTTTCCAAGAAAAAGAGTTTTTTTTTTTAGAATGGGGTCAAATTCAATTTACATCACCCAAGGAAATTTGCTATGAGAAAAAAGAAAAACGTTATACGTAAAGTGACACTCTGAGGTATTATCTAAAATCGATGATTTTGTGTTAAGCTTATTCCAAAGCTTTCATAAAAATTACAAAAAATTTTGCTTGGAATTTCATTAGATAACTTTAAGAATTAAATACATAATGAAGATCTATATATGTATGCATGAAATTAGAAAGCGGAAATAACTTATCTCATAAAGGGTGAATTAAACCGGAAATAGTAAATTCCTCAAGGAATGCACTCTGAAAACTTCAGAATTTGATGCAGATGACGGTCTAACTCTTTATAAGCGATTTTACCATAAAATATATGAAGATATTACCAACTCCTGCCAATAGATAAAATTAAATATTTACTCTGAAATAAAATGTAGAAACAAAAAGTAAGTGTTTAATTTTGGAAGCTCAGGTATATTAAGATACAATAACACGTTGAACAAGTATATTAATTCAGAAGTTAAACAAAAAAAAATCTGCGTTATATTTTCAAATTTTCACAGAACTTGTTTCAATGGTTTTACCCAACCATCATCCTCAGCTCAAAGCTCAGTTTGTTTGACTTCTAAATTAATGCTCAGGTATATGCTTCTACACATCATTTCTGAATGAAAATTAATATTTTCGTTTTTAAATGCAAAATTCATAGATAAAACAAATATTAAAACGTATACTACCATTTGAAGATAAGATTATTTTTTCAAAAGAATTTAAAAAAAAAAATGTATTTTAAGAATTGTAATCGGTATATTGCTGTAAGATTCCACCATTACCGTTAAATTTTGTTTTTGTTATACTGAAATTGTACACTAGAAGAAGAGTTAAAATTTTTGCTATCGACAGTTTAAGAAATTCTTTTTTATTTATCTCTACATATAATAAAAGAAAGAGTCTGTCTGTGTGTGTGTCGTCACCATCGAGATAGATAATGCCTGCGCTCTGAATCGAAACTGGCTTGTGACGTCACGGTTAAGGGACCTTCAGCAAACTTTTTGTTGGCCTTTATAAGTTGTAATTTTTTATTCATTATGTTTTAAGAGATGAATTTATGTTTACTTCTGACATCTGAAGCATCTTCCCTTGTAATAATTACTAACACTAGTAATATACAAATTGTCAGCAAAATTTATGATTATTTATTTTAATTGGAAACTAATTTTATATAAAATAACTGTCTTAAGGTGTTAAAAGCATAACACTTATTTTATTACATAATATGTGGAATATACAATGCAGAGTAAATTTGATTCTTGACAGAGTACTGTTTTCTTAAATTTAAATATCAGTGTTTTTTGCAAATCATTAAATATCATTTTATCATAAAGAAACTTAAATGCATATGTTTAGCTAATATAGCTTCTGTTCACTTTTATATATATTATTATCATGCAATCAGTTTGTTTAAAATTTGTTATGCAATATAAATCTTTCTGAGAATGATAGAAAAGTTTCTAAAGTAATGTGTGTAAGATTCATATTAAGGTAATTAAATTGAGAAACTGCAAAATGAAATTTTAAAAATGTATAGTTATTGAAGAAGCAGTAATAATTGAATTCATATGTAGACATACTTGTTTTCATTGTATTTCAATTCAATGCAATTAAAACAATTTTTTTAATTATCTTTTCAATTACAATCTTTAATTTGAGTACGTGGCACCACCAAAAGCTATGTAAGGTAAGTTAAAAAAATTGCTTACATTATACAGAAAAGTTTTGAACATGATGTTAGGATTTATATTTTCTTTTCATGTGGATATTAATAGAAAAGATATTTTCAGAACAGAGGTAACGCTTATAGTTAAATAGGTATAATGTAAATATTTGCAAGAAATTTCAGTTTCTAAAAATTTTTTAAGTATTTCGTATATTTTTTAAATATTTTCAAAAAAATTGTGTATAAGTTTATTTAAAAAACTTTTTTCCTGTCTTATTTGGAATTTTAATATTGATAGTCTTCAGAGCTATGTAATAAACATTATCTCAATTTAACTACAGATTCTGTCGAATAATTATGTAGCATTAAAAGGAAAACATTAACTGTAATACAGATTAACATACAATATGTAAGTAAGAAATAATTTTAAGAATAGACTATTTAGTAATTTATTACATTCAGAAAAATTTTCTGACTGATATAAGGCATTTAAATGTTAGTCTAAATATTAAGTAGTCTCTTGCATTCGTTTGATGTTTTATAATCCTGCTACATTAATATGATAGATATAAAAAATATGCAATAATTATAGAATGAGAGATAACATGTGTTCCCACCGGCAAACATTTTGTTAAAGTAGTGGGTGAAACAAAAAAATTTGATGCGGTGGTGGGAATCAACGAGAGACACAATGACAGTGCAGAAAAATCAAAGTAAAAATTTTTACTACTTGAATTTTAAAACCAATTTTTCCTTCAAAGAAATGATTTGCGTTTAAAAGCACCACACCATTCTCAAATAATTTTGTTTTGAAAATAAATACCAACAAAAGAAAATTAAAATATTTCATATCCGTATAAGCTTTGTAAAACATTATATTGCCGCTTGTAATTTTGTTTTAGACTGATTTTATAGTATGAGATACCAATTTCATAGAATAGGTTTATAAGAACGAGTGTTTAGCAAGGAAGCTAAACTGCGCGAAGACCGGTCCCCTAGCAGTGACGTAGTAACTCAGCGCGCAGGCCTTATCTATCTCGATCATGGAGGTAGCCACACCACCGGAAGTGGTTAGGTAAGAAAGGTAGGACCCTTTCCTACCTCCATGATCTCGATGATGACGGTGTGTGTGTGTGTGTGTGTGTGTGTGTGCCTTTCGCTCGCGCTGCGCGTAAGCTAATAGACCCACGGCTACGAAATTTTGTACATAGGGTGCATCTAGAAAAGAGCCAGTGCACGCGATTTTTTCGAAATTCGAATTCGAATTTTTTTTTAATTTTATGTTTTGTGACGAAATCGCGTCATTTTGAGACATAATGGGCTATAGGAAAGCGAGATTTTACTCTACACAATCCATTTTCACATCGTCATGAAACGTAGGCACCTAGCTATTTTACGAACTTAAAATAAATTTCGTGTTTCAATAAATCGATTAAATGCGAATTTATTTAACAAAGGGTGCCTAACACCTTTTGAACGGATTTTTTCTAAAAAAGTTTATTTTTTAAAATGTACAGTTTATTTTCTTTGATTTTTGGACACGTTAAACTTTCATCCTTGCGACTGCTTTTACAAAAAGAATTTTCGAAAAATTATAATATTTTGTATTTTTAAAACATTTTCTTAAATGAAGCTTCCGAGTACACATCTCACATCTCACATCCTTAAAAATGTGATTTTGGCAACAATTTTCTTTCTTATTGTTGTTGATAGATTTTTGATGAAATCGCATCATTTTGAATAGTTTCATTCTTTTAGAAATATGGGCTTGGCAAGAATTTTTCATCGTATTTCTTAAGTCACTGCTTTTAAGAGATTGGCATATTTCATTGTGTGGTGTTGCGTGACCCCAACTTGCCCGCAACAGTAGTAGTGACTGCTATGAACTGGAAATTACACAAACTCTTAAGAAGGGTTTAACTCCCTTTTTATTCCACTTTAGAAGTTACAGATGCGTTCACTTGACGCTCACAAACTACGCCGACCCGGCGGTTAAATAAAAATCGAAAAGTACAACTAAAAATAAATAACCGGATGAATAAATAACAAGTCACTACCTACGAGGCTCTAAAAACGTGACTAACTTAACCGCGTTCTAAGATACAGCTGAGATTTCAGCAAACTTTCTGAATAAGAAGTTGAAAGATTCAACTAACTGCCGAAGTAGGCTCACAGGCCGAAACGCGCGGTTCTTAAATTTCTACCTAGCAACCTTCACGCTCGTGAATCAAGAAAGCACACCTACAAACTGGTTTCCCTTCTATTTAACTCAACTTCCGCTGAAAATTTGAATACTTTGCGCGTTCTACTACGATTTACATACTCTGGCATTGGCAATTCCAGGGAAAAGTAAAGGCTTGACAGGAAAGATAGCTTAAAATAAATGTTAGTTAAAATAAATATAAACCCTACAATTGTCATTTATATATATAATACATTTTTATTGATTTTTCTTTTTGATAAAGTTGTTCTGCAGAGTAAAATTCTGCGCGAAATTTTATGTTTTTTGAGTTGCTTTCATGTTTTTTTATTTTTTTTTATTTATTTATTTTTTTTAAATTTATTTTACTGTTTGTAAGATATTGAAAAGTTTTGTATGATCTTTGTTTCTTCAACGGAAAATTGGTTAATTTTTTTATTAGGATAATTAATATTTGTATTAAGGGGTATAGCTTACTTCACTGTAATTTTTTCTTCCTGAAAATATAAGATAAAGTATCATTAATTGTATTTTGCTTTTCAGAATTTCTTGTTTTTTTGTATTCTTTTATGTTATTTATCGCTCATTTCACTGTTTTTAAGATATTGAAAAGTTTTGAGTGATATTTTTAGGAAACAAAATTCTTAACCTCCTTTATACCATTTGAGTTCTTAAGATTTTGCAAAGGGAAGTTGGTTAATTTATTTATTAGGATAATTAATTTTTGTATTAAGGGATATTGCTTATTTCATTGTAATTTTGTTATACGTAATAACTTTTTTTTTTTATGAAGTTGTTCTGCAGAGTAAAATTCTACGCAGTTTTTAAATTTAACGTTTGCCATCTTTGCCTCTTCAGCCATTTTTCCGGTACATTTAAAAGCCAGACGAAGACTGGCAGCGAAGCTTCTAGTTGTATAATAAAATAATATTATTTTTCAAAATTTTATTAAAATAGGCGAGTAAATACGTATTCACTCCCCCGAAAAATGAAACATTTCAAGCTATCTAAAAATTTTGCAATATGTTAGTTACTATAAAACTTTGTTTTTCTATAATCATAGAATTTATTTTTAATGCAGACAACAGTATTCATTAGAAGTAGAGCTAGAAATTCCGAAATCAATCTACTGTAAGTTGTTATAAACCTATTTTATTCATGCTGTTCGTAGTATAAAATAACAATTGTAACAAAATGACGCTAAAAATTGTAGATAAAATGATTTTTAAACTATTAAATTATCTTTGTGAAAAAGCGTACTTTTTAGTGATAAATGAAAAGTATTATTTGTCGCCCGATTGGCAGAAAACGTCCATTTTATATAGGACTTGATTATATAGAAACTGAAAGCAATAACTCCTCAAAGAAGCGTTAAAAAATTATAAGCCTTGATGCAAGTAATCTGATTTCATCGAATGTCTGGTCTATTTCATTGAAAGGTTAACTACTATTCGCCACGTTGTTACATATCTACATATATACTCATCATTTGATACGAGTAATTTGCATTTTATACGTGCTTAACTTTCGGAGGGCAGTATAATATTCCTCCATAGTTTTTTTTTTTTTTTTTTTTCCTGTATTATGTTCTACAGGCAGAAAAGTATAAAATAAAATATAGAGATTTTTTTTTTTTAATTTCGCTATTTTAATTTTAATGCTCTGAAAAGTAAAAAACAATTTTTGATCTATTCATAATATCCTATGTACGAATTGTATTAAGAGAATTCAAAACGCTATTTTTTGTTGAAATTAAGAAAATTTTAAGAAATAATAATGTCGAAATGACACATCCAAGAATAGCTGAACTTAATTTTCTCATTAACAATTTTTATTTAAACTAGGTGATCTTTAGCAGTTGCACGATTTTACTTTTAATCAGAAATGATAAGAATATTGTGATGGTATATGATAGCTGAAAAATCATTTTTTAAGTTTCGGGGCATGTAACTACAACTATTAATTCAACAAAATTATTCACACCTATATTTTACTAGATATTAAAAATTTTCCCCTATTTCTGGTAATCGAGTCACATTATAAATTAACTTTATTTCTTTCCCAGCTCCCATACTCCATTATTCTCAATTCGATACCTTAATGTGCGCTTCCTTCGGGGTAAAAAGTACCACCTGCAAGGCTATGAGATTGCAATTTGCGGGATGTAATCAGAAAACTCTCTGGGTGTTTCTGGCCCTAACAACCACCGTTTAGAGGAGGGACAATGACAGGGCTTGCTCGCAGTTGTTGGTCTGAAATGGACGGATAACTTATAGTGATGTCTATATCTGAAGCCATTCCAGTCGGAGATGGGCGCTATTTTTCCTCCCTTTCCCAGTGATTATATTGGGCGGAATGGCATAGCTGAGGATGAATGTGAGACTTTGTGATAAATCACATTATGTGATCGGAATAAAGCGTCTCTGTTATACAGTTTGATATATTCCAAAGTTCAACTTAATAGAATCAAATTACAGAACGAAAATTATACAGCGTAATATAATATTAACGTTTTATGAAGCAACATTTAAAATTTCTTTTAATATTCAACATTAACGTTATGCTGTCCGTGACACTTAGCCGACGGGACACTTAACCGACAGAACATTTAGCCGACAGGACGTTTAGCCGAAACGGACATTTAGCCGACGGGACACTTAACCGACAGAACATTTAGCCGACAGGACGTTTAGCCGAAACGGACATTTAGCCGACAGGACTTTAGCCGACAGGTCATTTAGTCGACACGGACAGTTAGCCGACAAGACATTTAGCCGACAAGGACACTTAGCCGACAAAACAGTTAGCCGACACGAACAGTTAGCCGACAAGGACACTTAGCCGACAGGACATTTGGCCGACACAGAGATTTAGCCGCCAGGACATTTAGCTACGGGACACTTAACTGTCAAGACATTTAGTCAACAGGATACTAAGCCAACAGTGACGTTTAACTGACAGGCACCAAATAACTATTTAAACTTACTATCAATTACAAAATTTCTCAACTTCTCCATAAGTTCAATTTTTAAGTTTTTTTTTTTTTTTTGTTTCATCTATCAGTAAAATTCTTTTTTCGATTCTTAAAGATCTCATATGTGCTTTTAGCATTGTTTGATATGTATCATGCTGTTTCGTGTATATTGGCCAAATTGTAAAAGCGCTGAAATTTCTCGTCACGGAACCTGAATTAAATTTCAAAAGGAAAAAGAATTTTTTTAGCTAAGTACGGCAGTCACTTAATTACATTTTAATATGGGATCTTCAAAAATTATCCGTAAAGCTTCTTCATTTAATCAATTGGGTTCATTTGAACACTTTCACATCATTAATAATTTTTCTTGTTTACTTAATGATATTATTTTTCCAATCTCGCTCTTCCAAATGCTTTCAAATTTCTAATACCTTTACGTTTCATTACTATTTTACTCAGTACATCATGTTACATTCTTTCCCTTACAAATTCGTTTCGCTCCTCCCACTAATGGAATTTCCTTTCCCTGTCATGAAAAATCTGAATAATGCAATAAAAATTATTGTTATTCTTGAATTATACTTTTTATAGAAACATATGGTGGTAAAAAAAGTGAAATTTTAAGACAAGCAAAGGTATGAATTATTTGTGACCTCTATAATAAGCTCTTTATGCCACCATTCTTGAGATAAGAATTCATTTTATTGACCACGCGTACCTGCTCCGATTTCCCGGTGGGGGAACTAGCTGATAGTTGACACTCTGATTGTCCTTAGAAGATTACACAAATATAGCTTATTAAAGCCCAACTGAGCTAATATGCATAAGCAATTAGCATTTAAGCATTGACCACGCCTCTCTCTTAAAATACTTGCTTAGGTAAATGTTTATAGCACTAAACTGGTACATAATGTTTAATTTAGAAGTAAAATATTCTTTAAGGTTTTGTTTTATTCATAACTGAATACATTATTCACTCTTCATATATCGAAAACGTTGCTGATATGAAATTCTTTGCGTGGGAAAATCTCCGAAGAGAAATCGGAGGAAGCTGCAGAAGGAGGGACCACAAATCAAGCAGAGCGGAGCAAAGCGAGACATCCTGAAAAGTCACCGTAATGCGGTGCCATTTGTTGATGTTAGATTTAACTAGATCAGTCATGTAACTAGATAATATTATGTACTCTCTTTTGAAAATCGCGATGTGTAATTTTCAATATAATATGTTATATTAATGCTTTTCTTATAAAATGTAACTTTTCTCAATATCTGTTAAAAATGTATAAATTTTCATTTCATTTTTCTTTAATTTAATTTTTCCCCCTCTTTCATTCCTTCTCTTTCTCGTTTTTTGTTTAGCTATATGGTAATGGAAAAAATTGTGGAGCCCATTTTTCTGAATACATTTATAAAGTTCTAGTCTAAAAAAGCAATTTTCATTGAAAGAGACTGGTTATATTGTAAGTAAAATGATCATTCCATTTCTGTTAGGCCCAGCAGCGGCCGAGCAGTAAAGTCACTGAACACTGGAAGCTCCATCCGAATTTCTAATCCCGCGAACGGACAGGTTGCATGGGTTTTTTCGTTATTTTCCCCATGTGTAACATGTATACGAGCCAGTTTTCCTTAGAAAGTCCTTTCATTTCAGTTCACCAGTGGAAATCTAAAGCACACGAACCATTCCATCGGAACCTGGTTAGATTTTAGTAATTGCCAAACTTCCATTTCGTCTTTAACTAACTCTAAATATTATGCTTTTAAATTCGGTTTAACTTTTAATTACTTTGGTGTCTGTTGTACGAGATTGCGAAAGATAATCTGATGACCAACGTTTCCAGAAACTTCGGAAAAGAACTTCATTTAATCTCCACTGCTCAGTAAGTTTAGAAACAGCCTGATCCATGGAATTCAAAATAGTTAGTGAATAGTTAGTGACCAGACGTAAGAATATTCACGTCGTTAGGACCGTTGAAAAGAACTACAGATCCAGTAAAACGGTGTCCTAATACCAGGCTACCTGGGTTCCGAGACCCTACCCCTTGGGGAACAGAATTTTGGGAACAAGTCCCCTTGGGGAACAAGAAGAAGTTTTCGAATCTTGAGAGGTAAGTGGAAAAAAAAATACAACTGTCCACAAACAAAGATGATAGGCTTAAACTAAAAAGAGATAGAAAGATTAATCTTGCATGGAGGTCATCTGCATAATAGTCTGCACGGTTTGTAGCAAATTACGAAGTTTCTCAGCTAAATTGATGTTTCGAAGAAAACTAAGAATTTCAGAAAATACTTTGAACAGTTCTTGAATATCTGGGCTGACGAACCAGGATAGGAGTCCTTTCATAATTTTAGGCGACTTTGCAGGTCTATTTCTCACTGTAGCTGGCTTTGCTCACAGTTCCGCTCCGCTGAGACTTGGTCGTTGTCAACTCAAAAAAAATTTCTTGGGTGGCATCTGGGGGTGGTTTCCTCTGGGTCTTGGGCTGTCTTCCTTTTTCAAACCTCTTCTTATATTCTGCGCAACCACGGAAACTGTTTACATGCTCCCCTTGGCAAAAAATGCTGCATGGCTTTTCCTCAGGTTTTCTCGAACAGGTGTTACTCCTGTGCGGCCCTCCGCACTTCACGCATCTTTCCGAGTTATTACATAGATGCTGCGTATGACCAAAGGCCTTGCAGCGGAAACACTACACAGGCCTTTTCTTCGAGTTGTATTTCTCTGCCCGTATGTCGAAACTGAAGACGTTGTTCAGCTGGAAAATCTGGTTCATTCAGTGTTTCTCTGGAGTTCAACAAAGAAAAATATGGGCAGTTTGGCTTTTACTCCATTTCGTGTACTTTCAAACTGCTTTACCTTTACAGCAGGAAATTTTCTATTCCTCAAATCACTTAGAATAGCGTCTTCCTTGATAACAGCAGGGAGTCCCTTCAAAATCACTCTTATATTCCTTTCATGACGTCTTTGGTACGTATGAAACGCATGATTCCTTCCCTTGAAAAGTTTCATCATAGTCTGGTAATCTGCATGACTCTTCTCATAAACGTGGATGGTTTTGGACTTGACACTCGATTCGTAACCGCCTGGGTAGTTTTGGCAAAGAGTTCATCGATCGACAGCCAATCAGGCGTATCGCACGGGAATACAATGGGCGGGGCGTTTCCATCTCAGTACCTCCGCCTTCCTCATTAGTATTTTTTTCTCCAAGCTGCTTGAAGGGATTTTCATGCGTAATTTCCATGGCAGCCTCTTTCTCCTGGGATTTTGCCGTTTTCCTTGGTATTTTCCACTCGTTATCTGGGTTCACATTATCCACCTGGCTCTCCGCCTCTTTCTGGACGTCTCCATCGCGCTTGAGTTTCTTAGCATTTTCATTGCTTTGTGAAATCACCGCTTGTTCGTCTGGAGCTGGTTTCACAAGTCTCACAAGGTGATCCATTCCATGCGTTCTAATACTTTCCATCAGATACTCCCTTTTTTCCTGATTCGTTAGAACAGAAATGTCTTTCTTTCCATCTGTGCAAGGCTTGACTTCTTCTTTTTTCCTTTTTTAACAAAATCCTCTACATTCCATTTCGCCCGCTGAGATGTCGTCGAAATTCTTGACCTCTCCGTGTCCATTCCTTCGTCATCATCTGAAGAGTCAGCCGCTGTCCTGTAGAAGGACATTTTGGTGTACCCGAGGGTACCTAAATTACAACTAGAAATCGCAGTAAAAATTAATAAAATACCTTGCCGTCCACCTATTTGACTGGGACAGCTACTGCTTGCTTCATCTCACACACTCCAAAGAATAGAATAGAATATGAACGTCAAAAAAGCTACAGCAGTTCTTGAATTTTAACGCGTTTTCACTGGATGTATTAAAGCAACGAACGCTTTATAATTTAAAATCTGTGTATCAACAGTTCTTTTAAGTTCAGCTTTCATTTGCTTCACTCTATACTTCCAAAGGTCAACAAAATGAGGGAAATTTGTCTTAATTTTCGATCAGCTCATATTAAATTCGTACGTGTTTCAAAAAATGCTTGAGATTTTCCTTTGCGAACCACAAACTCTTTAACGCTCTTAGGAATGCTTCAGAACTTAAATCACTCACAGCGTATAAATGAATATACTTAGTAGAAAAATAAATATACATAACTTTTGGTTGGTTTTACACTTCTTCTTTTCTTATTCGTATTAGAAATGAACCCGAGAAATCAATTCTGACTTTTGAAAATATTCTGTCTGGCACTACCCGAGCAAGCGGCAGATGAACTGTGATCTGACTAACCTGGAATACTTCATTCATTTATAAATATTTCTTTTTACAGCCTTTCGGGCATTAATTATCTAAAAGCTTTGACGAATGGAGGAAATTGTCGAAGAAATTCCTTTGTGAAAATGGTTGATGATCAAGTCTGTAACATGATGCTTCTTAGGCAGATCTGATTTATTTGACTGGCGTTTCATAGTTATCCACCTATTCCTAATACATTTTCTAAATGAAGAAAGAAATTGAAATATAAAATCTTATTGTTTGAATTGAAAATTTTAACAGATTTCTGTATTAATTTATCAAATACGTGTTATCGAACCAGTCTTACAATTGTAAATGTAACCTTTTACAGCTCTTGAATCTGTAGATCTTTCAGTCGATATCTTGAAGTTCATGTATCTTAAACACTGATCCAGTACTCGCTTTAATTTAGTTCATGAAGAGAATTTGAACAGAAACTCAAATTTTAGCTTATTATAAGTTAACAAACCACAGTTTTACGCTTTTCTCAAAGAAGATCTTTATTAATGGAGAGTCAAAAGCTCTTAGTGATAAGTACTTTTCTCTCAGCCAAGAAAAACTACCACCACAATTGTGAACTTGCAAGATCTGCTTTACATCCTCATGAAATAATATCATTAGGGTTTTTCATACTCTTGCATTACTTCCATCGAGATAGGGCAATTATAGTTTGAATTTCATGTATCCGGTTGGCAACAAATAGTTTCCAATGATTGGCAGAATCTCGTATTCACTCCTCGTAGGACGATTTGTGAGTCAGTATAACAAAATATGTTATCATCAGAAATTTGAAATAATTCTTTTAGATGACTTATTTTTCTCGCTGCTTTAAAAGCACCCAAAAGTTCTAAAGCGATACAGAGCCAGCTTCTTGAAGGAAGACATTCTAGTCTTAGACAACACAAAACTTGTTGAAATAAAATCTTGATTTCTGAAATAAACAACCGCACCGCATCCTTTGGGACAGGCGTCAAGAGATACATTGAAGTTATATATTTCATGGCAGATACCCCTGCTTTAAAGTAATCACAGTGACTGTACAACCTATTTACAGCAACCACCTTCACAAGACATTAAAATCATTTAAAACTATGAGTGGTCGTCCTGAGAAAGTTGACTGCACTTTCTGTCCCTAGCCATAATAATTTATGGGTGTAAGAGAATTTTCTGATGTAGAATACAGTATATTAATACAATTATTTTTATGGGAATAATTAAACAAAGTAGTAAACATTTTCATGCTATTGTTTAACTGCGTTTTCGGCTTGAAGAAGTAAATGGAAACAAATTTATTCAGAAAGCATTTTTATTCTTCAGATAAACATAAAATTTGCCAGGATTTTGCTGTGCAGGCATTCCTATTCTCTTAAGTGTTTATTGATATTGCTAGTTCCAAATTTAACATGGTAATTTAGCTTTTGATTTTTTTTGTCTGAATACAAATTGTAATGTTAAAATTGAAGTGATAAAACCTAATATCTTCAATTCAGCTCCGAAAGGAGTTGAAGATTAATTGCTTAGGACGCAAGGACTGTTTTAATTAGCAAGAGAGTTTTTATGTTCTCATTAGAAGAGAAATAGATTAGTATTTAAGTTACATATACGGAAGCCGTTATGACTCCACCCAGACAACCGTCTCGCCGTGAACGTCATAGATTGATATTGCCAGAAGTCGGAACTTTTATTTGTGTTCCTGATGAATATAGGCTGTTTTTATTTGTAATTTTTCAGTCATTGAAGAATTAGTGCCACGTTTTTTAGTATAAAATGATGCAGCTTTTTTACAGTAATAACATAACTTTCTCTTTCAAAATAACGAAAGCAAATCTGTCATTAAAACTGCTCCACTGAAGCTTCAAATCATGCAGTCATTTAGGAACTAGTTAGGAATAAGGTATTAGATGAAATAAATTAAACATGAACAAAATAAATAAATAAAACGCCATACTTTTTTAAAATAAATTTTAAATAAGTCTAGTTTTCATCTGAAATTTTTCCAGTGGAAATAAGAGCAAATTTTCGTTAGAAAGCCCTCAATTTTACCCTTTTAAGCAGATAGGCCTGGTGTATTTTTTTCTCAGTGGTGAATTAAACAAACAAATGAACATTCACATATACCAATTATACCTCAGATAGAAGATGGAATTCGTTGAGTTTGAAATATTTGGAGTTTTATCTAGGTGATTGATATATTATGTGAAAGCTCTCAAGTGGTATCTACTGAAGGAAGACTTTCAAGGGAGAATATTCCTTGCCATTAAACTTTTATCTTTTATTAGATCTTATGCCACACTTGATAAATACAACTTAACGCATTCAAAAGCTCCAGACTTCCAAACCTTATCTCACCATAGTTTCTCCCTTCTTTTTCATACAGTAACATATTAAACTTCATAGAGTAACTTTCTTTTTCATATTTAAAATTAAAATATTTTATTTCACATAGCGTTTTAGGAATAAGTTTTTTTTTTTTCTGTTTTTATTAAGGCAGTTTATTGCGATTAGATTATTTATTACGTCAAAGAACTCATTGACTGTCTTTCTTTCGAGAGATGCCACTATGGCCAACTCCCTGCTTTGCAAAGAAAGTAGCTGCTCTTCACATTAAACTTTTCGAGGGAGGGGGGCGGGAAGAAAATGAAATTAAAATAGTTTGTTTAGTCCTCCTTTACCGAATATAAGGCAAAATATCTTGGCTTGTCCTTAGACATCGTGCAAACACTGGAGTTCTCGGTCTTAGGCAACCAACAAGAAATAAATACTTCTAATATGTTGTCCAAGAAGTTAGTTATTAATCAGATAGCATTTGCATATATTTCATAAACGTTAAAGGAAAGTACTCATCTCTCTATCGCTGAAACAGAAAATGCTCTGAAAAAACGGCAAGTATGCTATTGAGCTGGCAAGTTGAAGAAAAAGCAGATATAGCGATTCAAGATTCAAGGAAATACAAATTCAAAAAATACAGGCAAGCAACAACAACAACAACAAACTATACAACAAATGAACAACAGACTTCAAAACAACATGTGCTAAATTTAAGATAAAACTAATATACGGCAGCAAAATAACAACTTGTTTACATCAATCAAAAGTAATGGTTGAAACAACGAAATTTATTTATGGGGAGGGAAAGAACTGAATCACTCTTACTACTTTTGTTAGAGTTTGCACAATATTTCCTCAATGATATTGGAAAGGGCAAACAGTTTATCTATCAAGGTGGAAGTGTCACAAATTTTCTCTCGATCAGTTCTTATAATATCAGTTACGGAATATTCAGCAAAATATATTATTTCCTAAACGATTTTAAGAGAATCATTAAAATGGTTTCAGTAAGACATCTGAGGGATTTGTTTCATGTTATTCTGGGTTTGTTTCTATGCTTTTCGAAATTTTCAGGGCTCTCTTCCTGTGGTATTGTAGTTTTCATAATTTTTTGAGTATTTGTTAGTTCAGTCGAATTTCCTTGAAGATGAGCTGTGTTAGTCTGTAGAGACATTAGGATTTTTTGGAAGCCAGAGAGATGAAAAATTAACAACCGCCTTCGCCGGGAATCGAACCACGGACCTCTGGAATACCGGCCCAGCATGCTGCCGTTACACCACGAAGGCACGCTAGGAAATTGTGAGAAATACCTTATAAGTCGACTCTATAGGAGTCTTTTCTAGAGTAACAGAGGCTTCTTGAGCTTCGCGTGGCTCATAGTGTGGCTCCGGGCCTGCCGCCTGTGGTACCTTAGGCATTTCTGACGATTTCTGTTTGATATTTCAGTGGATTCCTAGGACACATTTTACAGTTAGCAGCATAAAATGAACTGCAATTTCAAACGGTCAATTTGGAGATCCACTTGTTTTCACAGTCTAAACTTCTGTACGGAAGTGTACATTTAAGAGACCTTGAGCCGACTTTACACACATCCGAGGAGTTATAGAATTACCGACAGCTACAGTACTCGACTATCCCTCCTAATTTATATGCATTGAAAAAAAAAAAAAACATCAATCGTTTGCTAACTGAAGAGAGAAACACATAAGTACCCTGGTTCTAAATATAAATACTGGCATCCTTTAAATGGCGGTGAAGCCTCAGTAATAAGCTCTTAATTTAGTTTCATTTGTTGTTGCTTTGTTGGGCAGTCGAAGGCCAAATTCATTATTACAACCTTGACATGTTTGACAAGCAGAACCATACATTACGTAATGCCGGTTATTGCTAACTTTAAAATATCGAGTGCTAGTTTGATGATTATCAAAACTTATCCTTCAAGAAATCTCACGCAATTTTGGCGGTAGACATAGCATTCATTTCTCTTACGAACGTTTTTTTTACAAATCATCGAATTTCATGCTCGGAATATTGTTTAAATTTTTATCTGAGGTTTTGCCTTTTCATTCGGAATATTGCTAACATCCATATTATCATCCATAACTCAGATTATCAACATTATAATCATAAGTAAAAAAATTTCAAAGTAATTTAAATTTTTTTATATTACGTAAATTAGTGCTATTTATCATGAGCTTCCTCGGGTGGGCAGTTTTACTGAGGTAAAAATCATTAACACCCAATTTATCTTTTCATTGCGTTCTAAGTCTGCGAGGACTATTTAGCTTTGATTACATACGAGATTGCACGTGCTGGCTTATCGGCACCATTTTTCAATACATCAGCAAATTACAGCTCACTAGAATTCACTAGAATTATTAGTACATGAATAAACGACTGATTGTTATGCGCCATAAAAAAATTCACACTTTTTTTCAGATTGTTCATTTTCACCTCCAATCCAGAAATCTGCATTTCTACCATCATCCGGCGAACATTCTTCTCCACCTAAAGGTTTCAATTAGAAATTTTTGAGAAGCAACCCTAATTAATATATTTTTGCTACACATAGAAATACTTGTGAAAGTACACAGAAATAATAAAGTCAACTTGATTACACCTTAAAAAAAAAAAAAAAAAAAAAAAAAAAAAAAAAAAAAAAAAAGTTAAGTTTTTCGCCAGTAAATCATCTAAGAACTTATCTTGTTAGGTAGAATCTAATTCCAGGTTACATATCAAATCAATGCCTCTCTCAGACACGAGATCGCAGATAACATTTGAAGCCATAATCATGACAATGCACAAAGACAAAACAGAAAAACAGCCACAAAATCCGATGTACTCTTAAGCTAACACGATCTAAGCCTAAAACTTCTCGTAGTAGAATAAATTTGTTCAGTCATGAATCCAGTTAGTCAATTTTGAGTCATACTTGTGACGGAACTATGTGACACTGTACTGTTATTAAAGTTAAAAATTTTTGCAAATTAGGAAGTTGAAATTCTAAATAACTGATATAATTAGTAATTCATTTAAATAATATAAATTATTAAATTCTTTTAATTTTTCTTTATGACATGTACTTTTAAATCCTGAACATGAAAAGCTCCTTTTATTTAACCTCCTCCTTTTGTGGAGTGAATAATTTATTCACTCCACAGCCTCAAAGAGCAAAATTAATAAGGTTTCTTAAATTTTACGTTTAATTCTAGTGAAGTTAAATAATATTAAAAAAATGCATTTATCTTAGTTGTAAAATTCATTGAACTCTTTCTAAGACAGCAGTCCACAGTTCTAATTGATTTTAGTCTTCTATGAATGTAGTTAGTTACCTTAGAGAGATGATATAAGCATCCAGTATAAGCATCAGTATAAGCATTTGTTTGTACTCTCAATGTTGTTGAAGTGTTGGTTATTTTTAGAAGTGATCGCTTTAAGGAGACAATAGTCATAATAGGGTTCATTGTACATGAAATGTTTAAAATCTAAATAACGTAGATATGGGATCCACTTAAATTAGATATTAAAAATTTAATAGTTTTCAAATAACTCTTATAATTTTTACTGGCTGTAAATCTCTTGTTTTCGTATTCAGAGTTCATTACTGATAGGTCAAATATTTGCTTCCTGTACTAAAAACACGTTGCTTTTAATTAAAATCAAATGAAAAGTATATCATACTTGTATAAAAAATGAATGATATTCTTATAGCAAGCGTGACTCTAACTAGTGCAACTAAACTAGTTTTTTGATTTAAAACTGTCTCTACACCTACTCTAAGATGAGGTCTTTTTATGAAACTTCACTTAAATACTGTTTAAGGCTATTAGATGAGGTACAAGAAGCCTCTACTGGTGGCTTAAGAATAATTTGCTTACCTCTATTTCTGCTGTCAAAAAAGACTGGAAATTGGTTGCATGCAGGTAACAGTTAGAGGAATCAAAGAACTCCCTTAGAAGTTCCTTAGAACTATTATTCCAAAGTTAGGTTATAATAAGAGATTTTTCTCTCTCAGCTTAGCTACATTTCAATACATGTCTTATGTTCCTTATTGCAAAACTAATGGGGCCTTATATACTGTTTCTTTTTTTTCCCCCCGGTGCCATTTTTTACCTACAAAACTTTTTTAAAATTTTGTTACTTCTAGAGAGATCATTTTAATATATTCATATTAAAGCACAGACTCAAATTATAAAGACTAAAATTTGGATGAGTATATTATTAGCATTAATTATAAAAATCAAGAAATTGAAATTAAATGAAGCGTATTCTTTCTCTGGTACTGTGGTGTCTTTGGTAAATAGGTCTGTTATTTAACATTGTTATGCATCAATCATTTTTTTTTTAAATCAAAAAGCGCAAAACGTATTGGAATAGCAATTTATTTTTGTTTAAACGCGAAAGCGCATTTTATGGTTTCTTATATATTTTTTCTTTTTTTTCTTTCTGTTTTTGTTTGAATAATAATCAATAACTTGGTCTTACCTTGCGTATCAAGCGACATCAAATTTTTATCGTGTCGCAAAAGATTTTTGGAAAAGTTTCAAGAATTTTTAAACAGCTTTAAACTCGAATGAACTTTAAAAAAAGTCGCTTAAGTGTGTGTTAAAAAAAAAGATTTGAGGAAAAACTAAACTCTCCGAATTACAATTTTCTGAGAACCGATAAATTTACTAGTAATTGCCGTAAATCTTTTCCAATTCTTTTCGGATTTCCTGTCGTGATTCTAGGAGCGTGGGGGGTCCGGAACCAGGTGAGACGCAGTGCCACACACGATCTGCAAAATCCCTGGGGATAACAGGTCGGCCAATCGTAAACACTGCAATTAATAGTCTCTCTCTCTTTTCCCTAACACCTCTAGCTCCAATTAAATTCGACACATTTATATCTCTCTCTTTCCTTTACCCCGCTATTTTATGCATTGCGCAAGCGCATTTGAGACTGGGAAACTCTTTTTGTGGGTGGCATTTGTGTTTCAGAATGATCTTTGTCGATTTCGCTCAATTGTGAGTAGGCAGGGCCAGTGCTAGTAAAATCTGTGCTCCTGTACCTAAAGGCAGAATTTAGGAAAGGGAGAGATTGTAGCAGCCGGAAGAAAGCCTGACATCGAACGTGTTAGTAAAATGAAAATGTATTTGGAAGCTGTTAGACTGAAGAAAGTCCAGTGAATGCTAAATGTCACAGGCATTTTTCTGATTTCTGATAAACCTTCATCTGATCTACTTCAAATACAACTATTGTAAAGTTATCTTAATTTCGACCCAGAAGCATTGCTTAGTACCTGATATAACTAATTAATAGGAAAAAAAAAAGGCTCATTGAAGATTCGAAGAATTTTATATTAATTAAGAAAAATTATTTACTATCTCACTTGAAAGGCATAAGAGGATTTATTCATACGTAGCTAAATAATATTAATCTTTAAATTGTCTAAAATACAGTAGAATTTTCTGTAACATAATACCCAATGTTATAATGACTAAATTATATCAATGTTCAATAAGTTCTATCATTACTTTAATTTATAAGTAATATTCTTAAAACTAGCATTTGCAAAATATTCTACGATAACTATATAAGATTCTGAAAATACTGATACGTTATTAGACCTTATAACCATTTTGCCAAAGGTTTAGGAGCGTTAAATGTCTACCATTAGATCTTAAGAATTCATCAGAAATTTTATAAACTTTCCCCTTCACCCACTTTGTCTGAATTTTGCATCTTCAAGTAGAAATTTATTGTTTTGTTATAAAAGGCACTTTTAAAATGGGAATTAATGAAACTGGCAAAGATAAAATTAACAAATAGCTGAAATAAAAGCGGTATTTTCGAAGTATTAGTAAATTTTCAATTATTAGACTAAGACATTTTTTATTATTTGACGACTGAGAATAGCAAATATACCAATGACACGGTTAATCTATTTTCAAGTAAAGACAAATGCGATGGTAACCCGACTGCCTAATGACGGTTTCACTTTATGTTTAACCAAATAAAATTTTAGTTTTTTTTTTTTTTTTTTTTATTAATATAAGGAGAAATCGTCGAAATAAAATCGTTGCATCTTTATGTTAAAATTATTAGTTTCAATTAATTTTACTAGCAATTATTTTAGCACGTTTTTGTACCAAATGAATCTGATGAAATTTGTACTGATAAAATGATCATTTGGCAGATTTTCGTCTTTTTCGTTTATGGAGACTTCTTGGTTAAGAAAAAGATTGTTTCAGTTTTAAGATATCTTTTTTAATTGTTTTACTTTTAAGATATCACTTTTAAGTAATTCTCTAGTTAGGAAATTCGCCCTTTCTTATTTTTGTGAGATAGTTTGGATTATCATCTGAGACAAATGAATCCTATATCAATTTTATATTCTCTCATTGCGATCTACTTTGCGAGAACATAAAGTTGAAATTCCAATTGGTAATTTTCAGAACTTTGTTAGATGACTAAGCAAATTTAGGCCATTATAGGGGGCATATGTAAACATATCATATACGAAGCAGGGGATTGAAATTCTGTGAATCCTCAGAATATTAAAAAAATGAAAGATTCTTTGAATCTGAATATAACAGAAAATACTACCGCCTTCAGTCTATGACAAATTAAAACTAGATTTTTTACAGTTCTAATTTTCATAGAGATTAAAAAATGGTATTTTTAGAAAGATAAAAGTGTAGAGAATTTGAAAATGCAGAAATCCGAAATAGCAATTTTTTGAAGATTTTGGGGTTCCAACATTCCTTTAACTGCACAACCCGATCATTTAAATTTTATACATTTCGTATTTAATTTCTATACTGTATATATATACTGGCATTTCAAGACGAAAATGGCACAGTTATCTGGGATTGTAACAAAGAAACATTGAGAAAACTCATAGCTTCTTCTGACAACACAAAAGTAATTTAGTAATTTTTTATAGTATATCTGTTATGTCCACTATCAGCATTCGATGATCGATAATGTCAAAACGTTTATTTGAAAATTAATCTTTGACAAGCTTGTGCTTTTATATGAAAACAATCATACATTTTTAGTGTTAATAGAATTAACACTTAGTAACAGATAGTCAATTTCATGCTTTTGTTTTTTAATTCCTGCTTTCTTTCATTTACAATGCAGGAACATTTCTTGGCGTTCGTAAGCAATTTATGTTTTATAAAATCTTATGTTAGTACAGTCTGGGTGTCCAGATTATAATGCACAAGAAAAAATAATGAAAGAAGAATGAAATAAACAATAAAGCGCTGTTTTTTTTAACTGATCTTAATATCTTTTTTCTTTCGCTATGAAAACGGGCAGCATTTAAAATTATACAGTTTTTTTGAATGATTTCAATGCTGAAATATTTAAGTTGTATTTTGTCGAAAACTGAAGTTAAAAAGTTTATTGGAGACTAAAGTAAAAGAAAACGATATGGGGGGGGAAGGAAAGCTAAAACATTATCCAAATTCTTTATTTTAACATCATTGTTCCTTTCTTTTTGCATAAAAATTTAATGCTTATTTCAAGTAAATAAAATTTTTATTTAAATTTAAGCTGATATTATTGAAAGATTCTCTATACTACTGCTAAGAAAAGATATAATTTCTAATAACTCTTGAACTTAACGTATATTCGTCAAATTAAATGAATTTTTAACATTTCACGTGAGAGAACACAAATTTCAAGTCAGAAAAACCGAAATGGAAAAAATTCATTGCTGACAATTATTAGTGATTTAATCATTCTTTTAACTTAAATTCTGCTAAACTTTTCTAGAAAATTTCTTCGTTTGCATATCAGATTTCATTGAAATTTCCCATATTCATCAAAATAACCAGCTGTATTTAATAATTTAATCTCTTTTCTGCATTTTCAAAACATTTAAAAAAATTTTCCTCATTTAAAAAAATTTTTCTTTTTATTTTGTTTATCAGATGGCATTAAAATGATTCCTTCGCCCACTTTTTTTCTAAGTATTTATTTACTTCTATATCGTGCCTTTAAGAGGCGTTGTATATTCAACGAAATGGAACGGTTGAAAATGTTTCTCATTGAATAACACCATATTGATTCAAAAGTATAGTTTCTCTGTAAGACCAAAAATGTCAATCTTAGGCTGAAATGTGTCTCTTTCCTGAGCTGATGTTGTCATAATTCTTTCTTATCTACTATTCGGCCGTATTTCATAAATTCATGAATTACTTAGTCCAGACTGTTCGAGGCTAATGATATCTAAGTCATGTTATTAGAAAAACTCAAGTGTCTAATAAATTGCGACATGTGACATACATGAGTAAAAATGGGACTTATGCACGATTTCTTCCCAACGTTCATTTTCTTGTATGGTGGTCTCTCTTTTACGTCTAACTTTTAACCTCAGTCTCACCTGACTAAGCATTTCCGACGGTTTCTTCCGCGTGTACGTGTCTTCTTTCCGTGTGCACTCATGTTTTAGACCACCCTGGAAACTTGTCGTACATTTCTTATTGCTATTTGGCTTGTTGTTTCTTTGCATTGTGCATTCTCATCTTGTACCTAGAATTCCATAATCGTTCTATTTATATTATTCTTATAAAGTGTCATTGTCCTCTTTTGTCTTCAAGTTTGAAAAACATGCAACACTCCATTCAGTAGTAACAGGAGAAATTTTTCCTTTTTTGAAGCTCGAAGAATTGCTAATGCTTTTAAACGCTCGTATTTCAACGAAATCATTAATATTCCACAGCGTTAAAAAGAGGCTATCGGTTTTCCTAGCAAAAACAGCTGAAAATTTTTTGAAAATGTAATATGTAATATATATATGTATATTTCAGTTAGGGAGGGTACATTACATTTAATTGAATGAAAAAATAGGAGATTTTCTACTTGGTAATTCACAACGTCATTGAGCAGTTCACTTTCGATCTCCTATCAAACCATAAATTGAGAAATGCAATCGAAATGTATGAACTGTTTTTAAGTTTTGATTAAATTGTAACAAAAAACGTAACGACTAAGCACCTTTGCGGAATTTTGTACGAACTCATTCCTTTCTACTAAAATCTGAATTGACAAAACTTGTTTCATTACGTAAGTAAACACATTTTCTTATTGGATTCAAAATTAAGCATGTTCGTTCTTTGAAAGAGATGCAGAGATCAAATTTGCGAACAATCGCATTTATTTCAGCTTAAAAGATAAACTTCAGTATAGCACAATCCAAATAATATTGACTGATTGTTTCAAAATAATGTCTTAGTTTGATAGGACAAATCTTAAATAAAAAATTTGTAAAGTACTTAAAACAAACTATCTATTTTAATATCAGCATGTTTACTTACCCAATAAGCTGTAAACGTTGTCAATACTTGTATTGTCATTAAAAAATATAGTTTTCAGTTTATTTCTGCATCATATACTTCAGCTACATAAAATATGTTTTAAAAGGTACACTTTTAAAATTATTTGCTTTATATAATACCATATTTTTCATTTTATATTATGCCTGAAGTCCCACCTATATAAATTTTATATTGGGATGGTGGATCGCAGTTAAAAAAGAAATACTCCTTCAATAAGAAAGAAGTGTTTTGAGTATTTTATAATTTTTTAAACAAATAGACAAAACATAAAGAGAAAGCGAATAGGAAAGCAATTAAGATTAATGGGCTCCTTTAGACAAATGGATGTTAAATAATAATTTAGCAATGTATAATAATAACTAGGAAATATCCTAGGCAAGATTTAGTATTCAGAAACTGATATGACAACAATGTGTAACAGATTGATAATAATGCTTGAAGATTTTGAATGAGGATGGATGAAGCAGATTGATGGGAGCAGAGAAGAAGAGAAGCATTTCTTTTTAGGCGTTCCGCCTGCAGCTTCCATCATGCCGCAGAACTGCCCATTGGTCGAATTACCAGTGTTCAGCGATTTTATCGCTCAGCCGGTGGTGAGGCTTGAAACCAACTCAAGTTAGTTTCTAATTTCTAATCACGAATGCTCAATTCACTATATTTTTCGTTCCATATTCGGATAATTCAATGCTTTTATGATTCTAACTACTTGTTTCCAATACAAAAAAAAAAAAAAAAAAAAAATATTTTACTTGAACTGGAACCATTTTTCACATGTGGAATGATTTCAGACTTTAATATTTCAACATATTCCTTTGTTACGCCTAGATTAGATGTTCCTACTGTGGAAGCACCCAGCTTTGACCTCAGTGTGGAGGTCACGGTCACTTCAGCTATCATAACTAAGAAACGTAGTGACACATTTCATTTTTATTTCATGATGCCAAAACTTTTAATCATAAAAAAATAATAAAAATTGAAAAGACTAATAGACAGAGAGGGATCCTCTACCCAGTCTGACAATAGTTCGCTAATGGAGAACAAAATTGAAGAGATTGAAATAACAAAAACCTCTTGTTTATCATAACCTAAGAATTAAGAAGGAATAAAATAGTACATAGTCGAAAGGATGCTATGATATTACACAAGGGAGAGACCACCCAGCTAGAGATAAACAAATCAGCAGAATTTCTCACAGCATCATTCACATTTTTTTTTTCTCTAACACGCCACTCATCACTAGAACGTGTCCCAGCTCTCTGCCTTGGCGGTATAAAATATTGTCAAGAATCATAAGTATATTCATGTGGGAGATAGGTATTTAATAACAGGGAAAGAATCAAGATCTTGCAAAAATATATGTGAGTCAGACTAACGCAGCAAGGGAAATAATGCATAAGTTTGACGTGTGCTATACTCCAGAAATTTTTGAAGGTAGCGGTTACGACTTTAATTAAGGCAAAGAAATGTATGGTATACTTTACAACTTAGAAATGCATAATTCAGAACTGTCTCAAATAGCTGCTATACTAAATCAGTATTAGAAAAGTCATCGAAATGACTGATATTGGCTTTAAAATTTAATGATTTTTAGATTTAATAGCATATTCATGAGCGGCATTACAAAATAGAAAATGCAGTTCTGAATTGCAAAAAAATAAAGAAATTCATGTTTTAATTAATTTAAAATTTTACAAATATGTAAACAACTCAACAATTGAAAGAACGTGCAAATGGAAAACATCCAATGCTAAGACTACGTCCAATATTTTGTTCTCTACGTAGGAAAGCAGATAGTTATTCTTTGTTAGATAGTATTTTAAGATCTTATCTTCTTCGCTATCATAAAGTAAAATGATCTTACTAGGAAACCTGGCGACTTCTCGCACAGGCGTGAATAATACATGGACCTTATAAGAGATAGACTAACCCAGTAGGCGGGGCGCGCGTTACCAACATGTAGGCAAGAAAGAGTAGGAACGATCTGGTTTACTTTAACACTGAAACCTATGGCGTTTGTATCACATAACTCTTTTTAATTATTAAATGTGATACGTTGTATAGTTATGAGATTATAAAAGCCACAGTTTTTTCCCAAATAGGATTTAATATATCTCATTAAAGCACTTTTTACTGCATTTCGCCCAATTTTTCACGCGTAATTCTTGTACAAACATCTTTACTTTGGTAAAACGGTAAAATCTCTAAGCACAAAATTTATGAACTTAATTTTGAGTAAAAATAAAGTAAAATTAAATAAGATTGATAGTACGCGATGCTTTGAAATAAATACGGTAAAATTAAACAAGATCTGATATTTTTTTTTTTTTTTTAAATTTAATGAACATTTTCAGGCAGTGATTTTCCTAACTATAATAACATTACAAAACGATCATATTTATTTGATTATATGATCATTAAATTATTAACATTAAAGTGGTTTAGTTATTTTAATAATTCATAAAATTGGGAGCATAAAATTTTCTGAGCGTAATGAAGGAAAAAAAAAGATAAAATCTAGAAGCACGCAGATTTTATATTACGCCCAAAAGCAAACCTTTTTTAAAGTTTTGTGTGTTACCTATATTTATTGAATATCATGTTCTTCGCCCGTATACCACACACATTTGAAAACAGCATATCTTTAGAATTTCCGCACTGGAGATAAAACTGTTATTTTCCGTACAGTGCTCGCTCTGAACTCGTTGAGTTTGTTAATCAAAAATTCGTTAAAGTTTTACAAAATATGAAATAGATTTAAAAAAATTCGAAATTCGGATGATTCGTCCAGATGTCCATGTTTGGGTGAGGATTACATTATTTCAAATTTGATGGCTCTAGATACTGTCGTTTTTGTCACAGTGCAAGAAACATACATTGTATTCATGCAGATGCTTCATTATTTAATTTCTTTACATATAATACAGGGCGATAATATTTGGTAACAAGAATTTGCAAAGAGACACGGACATTTATAGTAAAACAGCGCAAAATGCCGCTTCGAAATTAACAGCCTTTCTAGGCTACCGCCCCTTTGGGCTAATAAATTAAAATAACAGTAAATAAAAAAAAATCATATGCAGAACTAAAAATAAATTTTTAAAAATAATCACTATAACATAAAGCAAAATTAATTATTACGGTTAAATACAATTTTAATATTAGAATTAAATGTATAAACATTTTTAAGGAGTGAAAAGTGTTTATCACTATGATGTATTATGAAATATGATTGAAATTAAATTCCTTTATAGAAATTGTGTTATAATACTCATCTATAATTTTAAAAAAGCAGCACAATTTAAAATTTTAAACACACAACTTTCAAAAATTCGTTTTTAAATATTTTAGTATTTTTTACTTATTTACACCAATAAAAAGCATAAAAATTGCAAGAGAAGATTGCTTGTTTGAAATTTTCTATTAGTTCAGATTTAAAATATTATTTTCTAAAAGAAGTAGTTACAAATTTCCTTACAGCATAGGAAAAGCTAAAAAAATATCCAGTCCTAAAAGCATGCAATAGCTTTATAATTACTTGGAACATTAATTATGCTTGATAAATATGCTAAATTTTTAAAAATCAATTCCAGTTTCAAAAATAAAAATATGTAGAAATTCTAATTTGTGAAATGAGCTTTTTCCTGACCAGCTTTTTCTTGACAATTGTACACGCTGCAATAGGCAAGCACTGTTAAATTTCTACAAGTCGTCCCTACTCCTCCGAATGTGGTCAAGGTGACAGCCGAGAACGCGTCAGACGAGGGAGAAAACCCATTTGGGTTGGTCTATTTCTTATAAGGTCCATGGAATAATACCAGCACAGAAGAAGGGGAAAATAAACCCTTTAATATTCGTCAAACTTTAAACATAAATGTACGTACACCGACGACTTGCGGTAGAACTTAAGAATAATTTAACAATAAATTTAAAGATAAATAGTACGGCTAAGAATTTAGTTTAAGGCTGACACAACAACCTACCCGGCGATATACTTATTAAATGGCGAAAATGGCATTTCAGCAACTCAGCGTAACAACAGCAAGGACAAAATGGTAACGAGCGCTGGTTATTGAAATCACGCTGTGAATAAACTACTCGTTAGGTCTGTTTTTATACTCACTTCACTTAACTTTAAATTTGCATAAGGCGAGAAAATGCAAAAGGAAAAATGAGAGGTTCAGGAAAGATAACAAACTTAAAATAAGTTTTTATGCAAACTAAGGGAAATTCATGTTGTGTGTTACTGTACCAGTACCCAGCCGTCATATACCTACCACTAACTTCGAGAAGTATTGGACATTTCTCGACGGCCGGGTGAAAACTATGTAAGACCGGAGACAGCATCTTGCTCTCTGTTCGCACTTCATATCAACAGTTCAATTACAGCATGTTACTTAGACGACACTGCCCTAGCAGGGAAGTCTGCAAATGTTAACCATGCTGTTAAAAAACTCCAACATCACATCCCTCTCATAGAAGATTGGTGTAATGGAAAGTACAGATCAATGCTTCTAAATCGCATATTATAATCGGAAAAAAGAAAAAGAATGTGAAACTCAAAAGACAACTACTGCTCTTTAATGAATCCATACCAGTAATGAGAAACTCTAAATATTTAGGAGTTATCCTGAACAGCAAAATGACTTGGACAAATCACATGAGTAATATGAGAAACAAAGCTATTTACGTTATGAAGTGTCTTTACCCCATGTTAGGACAATTTTCAAAACTCGATTTGGCAAAAAAAGACTAATTTACTTTTCGATTCTGCGACCTATCATGACGTATGCATCTCCAGCCTGGACCACAGTGTCAAGGACTGATTTAAATAAGCTTCAACTGGATCAAAACCACTTCCTAAGACTCATCATCAATGCTCATTTCTTTGCGCGGAGCGAAGTATTCCACAAGGACTTAAAAATCGAGCCACTAGACACTTTTCTACATAAAACGAATGACAGTTTTTTTCAGGAAAGCAAAGACTGTGAACATCTGAATAAATTTAATTTGCTTCACTACGAAATATTAGATGAGGACAGACATCTCCGTCTTCTTGCTACTTTCATTTTGAATAGCAATCAGAACTTTCCTACTTAACTGCTTTTTCCATTAATTCAAGTCTGACTATATGAACTCCAAAACGAAGCAGCATCTCTCATCTCACTTGGGAGGGTGGCCTCCCACCTGACCTGTGTACTTCATTGAGCTATTTTTTCAGTGAATTTAAGCTTTCTTGAATCTACGTATATATGTAAATACTGAATATTTAACCAAGAAAATTATATTTCTCCTGTATTTTGTATAAATGTTACATTTCCAGATCACACCCTCTTCTCCACTTCAGCTATCCTGCCAAAGAATCTCCCCAGCTCAAGCATTTCAACATCTTAAGCGCTCTTAGAAGCACTTATCTCATGACTGCCGTAACACAGCATGCAAAAATGCGTGCTAATCGCAGCATAGAATGGAACTTGGAACTCTCTCTTAGTTGTTGTTGTTAGCTGTTTGGTTCAGAGTACTGAGATATCTGGGTTAACTTTACGCTTAAGATGCGCTTTGCACTGTATTGTGTTTAACGTTCTTAGCATTTTGAAGATTAATTACTGATTGTACTCTGTGATACTGAGAACACCTGTACGAGTATTTCTGTGGAAAGTTCCAGAATTCTGAAGTGTTTCTTTTGATAAAATGAATTTTATCAGCCTATCATCGGACCTGTGCGCATTCAATCCATTACGAGCCCGTACACACGCAACAATATAAATATTTTCTAAAAGTGAAGCATCGTAAAGGGAATTTTCCTGAAGCAGTCGATATGATATCTGTACTGTTCAAACTCTGTGAAAATATCTGGAGGCTATTATTTTGCACTCATATGATAACTGTGTAAGGTCCCTCACTTTAAATTCTAAGTTAATGTTGAAAGTGAGGAACCTAGGAACTGATAAGCGAATAATCGCTAGAGTTCGAAGACAGGAAACAACAAGAGAGAAGGGTAAATAACCCTTTATTATTTCTATAAGATTTAACAAGACTCCGCCTGGGAGTGAACAAAAATAAAGTTCGCACTTTGGACTTGAACTTAAAAGACTAAGAATTAAACTAAAAAGTAAGTAATTTCTTGGTTTAAATACCGCTCCTTCTCATTAAATATTCAGCAAATTCCAAAACTACGTTCTGGCCGGAAGTAGTAAGTTGAAGTTAAGAATTTGACAGGAAAGGAACTTTAACTTAAAATTTAACAGTTAATCAAATTAACATAATCCTTACAACTGTTTACGTTTCAATTTTAAAATTTACGTGTATCAACTAATATACAGTTGTTTATTTCTCTAACTGAACAAAAAATAACAGATTTTGAAATTTTTCGAAACTCACAAAAAATTTTGCTAGAGGATGGCCAAATCAGGAAAAGTATCTTTACTCGATCTCTGCTCATATCCCCCCCCTGTGATGTATTCATTGACATTCACCTACTTTCCACCGCTAGCTCAAATAACTACTATAACGTATTCGAGGTTATTAATTCAACAAAATTCTGAACCTGAGACAACCTAGGCAAGATTATTTGGATAACCTCCAAATAATCTTGGAAATCTCCTAGGACTTTTCCTGTACAAAAAGTTTACTACAAGTATTTTCCTCAATATAAACTTAGTCAATTCTTCAACCTTAGTTTGATATCTACCAAGCAGTTCCGCTCCTAATTTCGCCTTCTCTTTTACCACTGGAAAAGCTTTCACAAGGGCGGTTTTAAATTCTTCGAACTTATATTTCTCACTGTTATTCACCTAATAAAAAATTACCGATGCCTTTGTACCAGCTCATTCCCTCTCCTCGAAGCTTGGCGATTAATACTGTGAACTTTTTTAATTCTGCAATCAGGTAAAGTAGAAATTGCGTCTCTAAATGTTCCAAAAATCTACTATGGAATATAATGGCTTTATTCCATCTGAAAAATGAATCACAGATGGCCCCTTCTCGGGTTTACATTAAGCCTCCACTTGGGCTTTGCACAGAAATAACTAATGCAGTTGACCCTTATTTAAGATCATCGGCTAATACTAGCAGGCACGTAACAATACGGCCGAATAGTTGCGAGATTTGACTTATAATAACAATGTAGTCAGAAGGCAGAACACGCTCTTTTAGCGCTTTACTAGGCTCTTCTAAACTCTTCTAGTGATGTGAAATCTTGTGATCTTCGACTAATACCGACGAACGAGACTTCAACTTAAATGCTGGTTTCTACCTCATTTACATAAAACGCGATCCTGAAAACTCGTTCTGTTAGGAATGGTAGGCAGGAAGCAAGAAAGTAAAGAAAAGGTTTTCTTCGAAATAAAAATAACTATTAGAAAATTAAAATAAGCCCCTACAGCCATTTAATTTGAGCAATCAAGCACAAAACTGGAACTAATAATATAGGGTTATGTAATCACAAGTAGAACTGAGAAGTTATAAATTGATAACTTATCATGGCACTGACCATTTATTTAGCTGTGATAAAAAAACAAAATTTCAAACGTCATTAAAGTAAGGATACGATGACTATTGCCTACTACTGCCCTGTCTCCAGACATGAATAATATTGAATGCTGCATATATATATATATATATATGCAGCATTCAATATTAATATATATCTGGTATATATATATATATGTATATATATGTGATGTATCAGCTTTAGTCGTAGCTTAAATAATCAGACGATAACTTTAAAAAACAGGATCCATTTATTATTATTCAGGAGAAATAGCAGTTACAAAACTCAGATATCTGGAGTAAATAAAAAGAATTACTAATAACTTTTTGTATGAAGTTTACTGCATCGTGACATTAAGAAAAAGCTCCGATATTCCTTTTGCGAGTCCTTTTATAGCCTCTGGAAGGCGGAGCTTCCAAGAAATGACGTCAGCCTCGTCAGCCAATCCAGTTCGTTTTAAATATGTTCAGAACATTCTAAAACTGTGCGTGTAGAAAAGGCGGGAAAAACAATTTGGCTACGGGCTGTGGATTTAATTCCACGTACTTTCAAATAAGAGAATGTCGCCATTAAAAATGAAAAGAACATACAGTTAGAAATTTAAGTGTATTCTTGACTATGGAATTTTATTATTACATATATATATATATATATATATATATAAACAAAAGTAGGAAATTATAAAATAAGTGCAAAGGTCTTTTGAACATCTAGAGATAAAACTCGAAATTCAGCGACGTCAAATTTATGATGGTTGAAAATATATGGTCAATGACATGAGGATATTTCGAGGGTTAAAAGTGGTGCAACAAAATATTAATATTTCTTAAGATCGAAAGAATAGAAACCATTTTTCTATTCCCATTTTTAATAAAAAAATTTCATTGTTATTGAGATATTTAAAAAAATCATCTATTTTCCGTTTCAAGTGTTTTGTTTCAGGTTTCTTCATAATTTTTACAAATTTAATACTTTTTTATATTTATTTATTTATATTTTATAGTATGAAAATTGATTAAAAGTATTATAGGATTCTCCACTGTGTAATTCTAAGTAACAGTTGAAAGTGAAGAATCTTAAGAACTTGTAAGCGAGTAATCGCTTGAGTTCGTGAGACAGTAAATAAGCTTGAAAAGGGTTAAAAGACCCTTTATTATTCGAACTAAAGTTTAACAAAACTCCGTCTTGAAGTTATACAATAAAGCCGACACTTGGGCTTAAACTTAAGAAACTAAGAGTTAAACTAAACTAATCTTAACTAAAAGGATATAGCCGAAGCTATCAAGATTCTAACAGAGTTGCCCCCTTAACGCGAATTGACTGCGAAGCTATCAAGGACCTAAAGTACGGCCGAGCGTAATAATAGCTTACGAGAGAGTAGCCTAAAAAGGCGGACGCGTGCTAGCCAGAATATCTGGTATCTCTCTACTTAAGACAGTAGAACTTCGTGGTTAAATACCGCTCTTCCTCATTAGCATTCAGACGTGATTCTAAAACTACGTTCTGGCTTGAAATTAAGAAGCGCTAGGAAAGGGAGTTTAACTCAAAATTTAACTGTTAATAAAATTAACATAATCCTTACAGTATAAAATATAAAAATTTAAATAAAATTTAAATAAAAGCATTCCTGCCGATTTAAATCCGTGCAGATATTTAGAAGTTACACTGTGAATTTGAAAGTAAAATATATTTAGTAAAATTCGTACTGAGACAAATTAACTGTGCGACTTATTATATGGCGAAAATGGAAAGAATAAGATAGGCATTTTGTGCTTTAAAATATGCTTAGACAAATACAAGACTTCATTGACAAGCGACATTAGCAAACATTTTAGACTTGATGGTGTGATAGGATATTCTAAGAAATATTAGCGCTGGCTAGTGGGATACAGACCCAAATCTAATTATATATCATGCAGGGGAATGAAGTTGAAAATTTCAAAATAAAAATAGTAAAATAGAAAAAAAATCGTAAATCTTAATATGGAATGCCAGGAACAGCAAGATAAGTGCAGATATTCTTCGTTAAAGAAATATGAAGTAAAAAATGTAAGGAAGGGCTCATAATGCGTTGTAGAATAAGCGGATGAGACTGTTGTTATTGTGATTATCTTTCTTGAATTGAAGATTGTATATTTAGATCAGAACCGAGAGGTTCTCGAAGACAAAATGGAAAGAGTTCTACTTGTTGTTGGCAAGGGTTTTAAACGCCCTCATGAGCGACGTGATAGCAGGAGTTTCTCCAGCATCTTCCCAGTTCGTACAGAACATCACGGGGGATGAATCCAAGGGCAACATACCATTCTTTTCTGCCACCACCCTCTTGAGAATACTTTTGCCTCGACAGCGTATTAAGTTCTCTCATGTCACAAATACAATACTTGTGCCTTCTCCGGGATTCGAACTCAGAGCCAGCGTTCTAGCAGTTGGCTTCCCTGGCATGCCGAATAGGGTAGAGAGACTGAATGGACCGTTTTAAAAAGCAAATAGAGTTCAATTTCAGAATCTTTTAAGAAAGAATTTAAGCGACGTACATTATTTTAGAAAGTGCAACAACAAAATGCAGCAGCTTATCATAATAGTGATTGTACTACTGAATATCAGACTAAAAGAAGAAATTCAAAAATATTTTATTGATGTTACTTGATGGCTTACAAAATGACATCATTTTAGATGTCGCCTTATTAAACCGAACTATAGTCCTATTTTAGGTAGATAAAATTTGCTTCAGTTGGAATATGTTGTCAACGAAGAAATCACAATTCCTCCTTCACAAAAATGGAGACTCCATGTAAAATTTTTATAAGTTTTAACCGCAAAATGTTATGTTAATTAACCAATCATCTTATTATTTTTCCCGTTTTGCTTCTAATTTCATTTACTTCCACCAAGATGCAAATTAGTTTAAGTATTCATGTACAGAATTCTTGAGATAGAGCTTTTGGCAGCCATTGCTGAACAGTCAGTCTATTACTTTTCCCTAATATTATTTAATTTCCGTGTTTAGCTATGCTAATCGTAATTTCTTTGTGAAGTAATTAGGTTTGAACAAATGCTTATTTAGGCGCTTGTAACTTTGCATTTAATATTTTAATTTGGTTGCAGCATTTGCTCAACCTTTCTCCCAAGTAATGGCTTTTACTTATGTGTTTAGCGAATAGCTTAGGAAACCCTGTATGACTAGCAAATATAAAGATTTATTTCAAACACGATACGATTAGCAATAAACACGATACTTACTGATGTCTTTACCACTTTTGTGGATGCATCTTTTATTTCGAAACACTCTAATAAGCACGTATTCAATATCATAGAGAGTTTCGAGTGCAATAATATAAACACATAGTTCCTTACATTTCGCGGATATTCTGTGAATTTTCTTTTTTTCTTCTCCACCTATGTTTGGTGACATTTCTTGCTGACATTCCGAAATGTTTCTTACTTTCCCGAAATGACTACAGGCATTTTCTTGATAACATACCCTGTGATCCCTTTGAACACTTCATCAGCATTATTATTGTTATTATTATAGAACGTACAATGGTTTCTTTTCTGCATGTTTCTATGAGTTAAACTCTGCAATTGCATCGGATCTGATTAATTTCCAAAATGACAACTTTCTGATAAATTAAGATGAAGTGTTTCTCATACTAGTAGTAATCATCTCTATTAAAACTCGTTTATCGCATAATCGTTCGGAAACAAAGTAACTCTTTTAAGTCACGTAAAGGACCGTATAATTAGCGACCCACACCTTATGCGGAAACGTAAACACTCTTTGCTTTTAAACTATGGTCAACAATAAGAACAAAAAATTTCCTTACGTCTTCCCGAAATAGAATTATTTTATTTCATCCTCCCTATTTCATTATCCATCAATCATCATTCATTGGGTTCCAGTCATTATGATCTCAGGGGGTAATTGGCTGACTTCGAAATGCAAGGTTTTAACATGAATGAAGATATGGCAATCTTTCTTTTTATTTTTTGCCCTTGACATTGACTGATGGAAGAATAAGAGGAAATCAAGATTCTATAAAAGAAATAATTGAGGCTTATCCTCTTATGTTTAATGATCAGTTAATGCTAAGCGGTCATTTCCATACGATGATGTCAGTTCTGTTATTCATTTTCTAATGCTAATGCACTTGAAAGAAAAAGAAACGGATAGAATTCCAGGCTGAAGTTTCAAGGAAATTGATCTGTCTAATATTAGCAAAAATTTGTGAAACGTGTCTTAATTTCTTTGGCCAGCTAAGATTTACATAATAAACTTGATCGGTGATAGCATAAGGAATTTTCCGTCCTTCCAGCTTGCCTTCGTGGTGTAACGGTAGCGCAGTCGGTGCGTATTCGAAAGGTCCAGGTTCGACTGCGGGGAGGGCATTGCACATTTTTTTGCTTTAAAATAACCTGATCTCCCTATAATAGCACTCTATTTTGCAAATACAAATTAGGGAAAAAATACTTGAACAATAATTATCACTGTTCGTTTCTGTTTTATCATAAACCACTGAAAAAAAAAAAAAAAAAAAAGTCTACATCTCATTTTACACATGAATCTAGCGTAAATCAATGTAAATGGCCTCTAAAGAGAAACAAATAAATTCAAGAGAATTATTTAAGAATTAAACTTGCTTTAACAACATATCTTATTTCAAAAATCCTTTCCAAAAGAAACACACCTAACCGAGCAATTAAAAATAATTTTTTTAAAGCAGATCCGTGGGATGAAAGGGCTTGAAGTTTATATGAACACTTTAAAATGCTTAGCTTCATGCTACAGAATTTAATAAGATTTAGAGTAAAATCCAGATAGAATATCATTTTTAATAGAGTTTTGGGAATAAAATATTCACGAAATTTAGATGCTGGAAGTTCTTAAATATGAAATTTTCTGAAGTAAAGATTTTTTTTTTTAAACTATTTTCCTAGCAATGATCAAAGGAAGCGAAATGAAATGAATGCTAAAATTATCTGATATACACTAATGTTTGTGAAAATTACAGCACCGTGAAGGAATTATGCAAACTTACGGGAAACGTAAAGTGACGTAAGACATGCAAATGATTAGAATTACAAAGCGATTGCGCATGCATGGAATGAGAACCTGCGACTTGTTCCACATATATAAAAGACTAAACACCACCAGAGGTGACTACTGTCCTGACCTTCTCAATGAAAGGCTCTTAGTGTTTTATTTATCACCCCAGCAGACAATTTATTGGGCCTAGTGATACTTATACCTGGGCAAACAAAGCCTAATTCTGACATAGATACAGATAATACGTAAGTTTGAGAAATCACAAGTTTGGGAACTGTTATAAGGCAAGAATTTAAGTACTTTACATTGCATCTAATTTGCCAGGTATGTTAATCAAAACACCAGTTTATATTAAAATAGTAATAATAATGATATTAAAAAAGAGAAATTAAAAATAAAAATAGCAATAATAATAATAATAATAATAATAATAATAATAATAAATAGAAGAAGAATAAAAATAATAATAATAATTTAAATACAGCAATGAGTATAAAAAGATTTAAGTAATATATCTCCAGCATATTATGCTTGAAATTCACTCCAATGTTTATACATAATCAGTAAAATAAGATAAACTCATTAAATACAATACATGAGTTATGCAGAAAATGCGTATCCATACGCTGTTACGCATATTCCTGCACTGTTAACTGAGTACTATTTCTACTTTTCTTACTACCGTCTTTATTTTTGTTATGCTGTTGACCCATTGTGGCCAGTACTGATCAGCAGGGGTACGTAGATGTTCATTAAGTGAACCCATTGCAATTGAAGAGATAGTTGTTTGAGTCCCCTTATTTCCCTGCAATGACATAGATCAGTGTTGCGCAGAAGGACACCGTACACCAGAAAATGCCCATGTCCTGTGAAATATTGCGTTAGTCATCCATTAGAAATTTTTAATTCAGAGCTCGCTTTTTGAAAGAATTTAAATGTTCTTCTTCCTATGGTATAATTCTCCCAATGCAACTACCACTGCTGAAATAACTTTTCCCTTGTTCTCTTTTTGAGAAAAGAGAATGGAAATTTAATTGTTTGCTCCCTGAGATTGGTGTTGTTAGCCGCTGTTTTAGCTAACCTGTCAACTTCCTCGTTACCTGTAATCCGATTGACATATAGACGGCTTACTACTGAAAGTCACAAAAGCAGTTTTCTGATATTAATTACCTGGTCACTACTTCTATTTCAGCTTTTAATTGCTGCTAGGCTGGAGGCTGAATCTGTGTAAATTGTTCTGGTACCAGGAAGATTGTTAGATGCGTATAAAATGGTATCTTTAATTGCCACTAATTCTATTTGGAAGACTGCATTGTTCTCGTTTAATCGTCTCGACCAGGAATAGGTAATATATGTTTCTTCCATAACGCAAAAAGCCCTGCCAGTATCTCTTTCGATTTTGGAACCGTCTGTGTATTTAGAGATATTGTTTCTCGATTGGGGATGCGTACGTTGTGCGGGTATAATCTGTCAAGTCTATATGTGCTGGATATCCTATTAACTGTTGGTGTCTGGATTCATAGTCCGAGTGAGTGAGACTAAGACCCCATAGCTCTGTATCTATTTCATGCTGGAGAACCAACATATATAAAGGACTGTAAAGTTGCATTGAAATCTGTTTATCGTCCTCTGTCTGAGGTGAACATTTAATTAGGGTTCAGTATGCCTTGTCAACAGCGGAGGGTGCCATCCAACAACTAACGGAGTTCGAACGAAGCCGCATCTTCTGTATGAGGGTGGACTTTCGTATCGTGCAATCGCATTCCGCACGGAGCGTAATGCCACAACAGTGATGCCTGTTTGGAAGAAATGGACAGAGTCGAAACAAACAAAGCGAAATCCTGGCAGTGGATCACGGTACAGCACAACGGCACCGGACGACAGAACACCTCATCCGCGTGGCTGTAATTGGCTTCAGTCTTCGAAGTGTGTTCCAAACAATTTGAAAGGTTAGAAATTAGCCAAAAATACCTCACTACTTCTATTCTTAGTATAATTTTTTAATACTTTCCCATAGGATGGATGTCTTGCAGAGCAATGTTTGACAGGCATTTTGCAATCTAAACGCAAAAGTTTTAAAACAACTGCTATATATTACACTGCTTCCCACTTGCGAATCGAAACTCTTGTTTGTCTTGAAGTCAGAAGCATTGAATATCGACAATGAATAAGTGTACTGTTTTTTCTTACGAATTTCGATTTAGTTTACAAATTGATTATATAGATGTAACGGATGTAAATATATATTTCTTTAAAAAAGTTTGCTAAATATATATTTATTTAAAAAAATTTGCTGATCAGGTAAAAGGATCAGGGCGGTGATTCGAAATGTGTTCATTATCTCGATAATAAATGCAAACCGAAAATTTCCCATACTCTGTGTCACGAATTAGTTAGATATGCAATGGTAAAAACTACATTTGTATCTGTAATCATCGATGATAACGATCACATGATATCTGTTAATTAAAACCGAAGCATTTGAATCGATATCAAATTGTAGAGCATTTTATTGAAATTAACGCATTTTGATAAAAGCAGTTTAATTTCTCACACTAGGTTAAGGCATTATCATCTTCTATACATTATGGCAGCAATGAGTGTACTCTAGATGTTTACTTTGTCAGGTTCAGATTATCGCAGGACTAATAACATTTTTCAAAGACACTTTATTCGCGAGAAGAATAAAACCTTGTAGGTGGCTGCGGAGACCACCCACTTTCATTTATGTAAGTAAGTTCAGTGTCGGGAAATTAATGAATCGGCAATATTACTCGTCAGGCGAAGCCAGACCAAGTGAAGCACTGAATTCGAAATCCATCATGTATTTCCTGTTTGTTTGATCTATCATGGGAATAAGTAGAAGTTTCTTATGTTCCTAAAAGGGCAGGATGTGCGAAATAGACGAATGATGTTGAAGGATTTGTAACACTTCATTTATGTTCTCAAAGTTTTAGTTATGTTATATTTCACTGCTCTTCTTTCAAATAATAAAATTAAAACAATACAACAGAACGATTCACTTGCTGCTTAAATGAACTGAAGTTCCTAAAGAATATTTATTTATTTATTTACCTATTTACTTTCTTTTTTACTTTTATAATTATTCTTTATCAAAACCTCTCTGGCGTCCTTCGAAATTCCTAAAATGTTTTCTGTTGCAAAATGTTGCTTAATACATTTTGTTGTTAAAATATTATGCGCTAATATTATGCTTTAAATATAATAATTAACTTCTAATAATTGTAATTGCGAGTGTTATTTTTACTTTAAATAAATGTATAATTTTAATTTATCCAGCCATCACATTCAAATTTAAAGCTAGTTCAGTTAACTGTCTTACTTTCCTTTATACTTTAATTCTGATTAATAGCAATCTTGATTTCGTTACTAATTTTCACCGACAATTTCTTCCTTCAGCTGCCCTCGAAGTCGCTAGAGTTTAATTTAAAATTTACTTCAATCTGAGACTGGTTTTCGTCTAATTTTACTTTGACTGTTATCAATAAGTGTTTTATTATTATTCACAGATTATTGAGCGATTAAATTGAGTTAGTTCAGTTAACAGTGAGTGTCTGATGAGCTTACGGGACGAAACTGCATAGAACTGACAGCCTGTTTGTCAGCACAGGAATTATTACATTTCGCTCAGTGTGATGTCACTGTAAATCCATACATCCATCTGGCAACTGGAAGATACAGCTCAGAAGTTCGAATCCCAGCTAAGGCACATTTTTGTTTTTTAGTTATTTACTTACTTGCATTCAGTTTTGTTCAGCCTTTGATTCTTTATGGAATCGAGAACTTCATGAGACTATTAAATAGGATAAGGAAAAATTAATTACGCTTCTTAGAATGTTTTTTCTGAACATAATTATTACTCTATAAGACTGGACTTAAGTACAATCTAATTTAGTATTTCTTTCGGTTAATTTTTTAAATCGATGGAGCGTTCATTAGATTTTATCAAATTTGGCGAATGTTATAAAGATTCGATTAGGTTTCGATCTTTTAAAGCTGGCTTGCTGAATACAATGTTAAATTCAGCATGTAACAAATGGCATGAATCATTCTTCAAAAGAAAGCATCTGTTCTAGGTCACGTGGTGCGAGATTCGTCAAAATATAAACATTCCTTTTATTTACAGGTGATGTGACACAACAAACTTTAGAGTTAGAACTTGGAACGGGTCTTGCGAGCTATGTAGCTAAATAACTCTCTCACTTTTATTATTTCTTTTGTGTGTCTCGTCATACTTAATTATCTTAATTATTAACCTCCATATTCTTTAATAATGAAGAAAAATGTGTGTTATAAATAAATCTCTCTGCCCAAGAACGAGCCGAAAATTCCCATGTAGATGGATACTTTAGAAGCAAAAGTGATGGTGACAGACAGCCAATGGATACATTAAAGATAAATAAACTTTAATGTTTGCTTGTTTCTAATTAGTAAATTCGGAACTAAAGAAAAAGTAAAAAATTGTGGTCGCCTTGACCTAATTTTGTTTTCACTGACTATCACGATCCAGTAAATTTAAGAATTCTAGTCACGGGGACCTAATTTCGTTTTCATTGATAATACGAATCAGTTAAATTCTCTGTTGAATTTGAATTCTTTTATATGAAGTGTGATCATCCTGATCATATTGTATGAGTTCTGTTGCATACCAGTTACTCTATTGCCGAAAGATAAATTTTGAAATATTTGAAGTTTAAAGATAAATTTTGAAGTATTTCTGAAAAGTTGAAGTATTTGAAGTTTAAAGTAATTTTGTAGTACTGCTGAAATTTAAATGAAGAATTCAGTAGTAGCACCCGCTACTTTGGCAATTTTTTAAAAAATAATATTTGAATGAATATTTCGTATAAAGTTTAAGTATTTAGTTTTGTGCAAGTTTCGATATGAAGCCGTCAAATGAATTTCAACAGCACGTAAAAATCTAAAGGATTCTTAGTTTTGTTCTGAAAACAGAAAAATAGAAAACGTATTGAAATATATAGTTGCAAGTTGCTATAAATTTAAATTACTGAAAGTATTTTACATCAATTTATGTTCTGAGAATTGTGTATTTTATATCTTATTTCAAGCATTCAATAGAAAGTAATGTAAAATGAGTTATTACTTTATTTCGTGTTTTGCTTTTGAATATGTATATTTGATGTGTACTAAATGCATATTAAATTTTTTTAAACCTATATATGTTAGTATACTAAAAGTTATAGGTGTACATTTTGAGGAAATTTATCCACTTTCAATTAAGCATGGATTATTTAGCAAAAGGAAAGAAACAGAATTTAGTTGAATTTAGCCGAGACACTAGGTGTAGTGATAGAGGAAAGTTTTAGAATCTCTGAAAATAAGTAATGCTATAATCACTAGTCTCACACGTGACGCGGAGTTTACAAGAGAATGGAATGTTTGAACCGCACCGTAAATGATAGGAAACAAATGGAAATAGAACAGCGTGCTGAGAGAGAGAAAGGAAATGAACGTTTGTTTGAATTGGAGAAATTAAAATTACTATCTAATAGATTGGAGTCTGAAAAGGTATATTTTTCTGCAGACGCAGAAATTCCTAAGTTAGAATTGAACAAGTAAATTCCTAATTTTGATCCTAAAACAGCCGATATGAGTTTATTTCTGGGTTTATTTGAGAGGCAATTAACCCTTCTCGAAGTAACAGCTTCAAAATGGGCGGTCTATCTTGTTGGTCTTCTGCCAATCGATGTTGCAAAAGAATCTTCTGATGACGCTCAGGACTATCAGAAAATTAAACAAATTCTCTTCAAATTAAGTGCTAAGAAATTTCAGCAACTGTTTACCCAACATAAGAAAAATCTTGAAAACTTCTGGAGAGACTTTTACTTTAAGTAATGCAAATAAAGATATTGGGAGCGATCGTCCTTCAGTTTCTGTATCTATTAAATGTAAATTATTTACAAAACTATTTTGATCGGTGGCTTAAGGAATTAAAAGTCACGAGGTTTGAGCAGTTCAAGAATTTGATACTGGCAGACAAGATTAAGAAGCCCCTTCAGATGATAAAGAACACTTCTTGGATAACTGGAGTGAGTGGAACAACACACTTCAGCTTGCTGTCAAATTAGATATGTATAAAGAGGTTAGACATGCACGAAATAAAAGGGATAGTAAGAAGACCCCTAAGTTTCAACAACGAGATGGTACCAAAATTTTTAGAAGTAACCCTCAGCGTACTTCGAATGCCTTTCAGACTGAAGACTGCTCCGGCCACTTTTCAAAGATTAATTGATAAATTCCGAAGCCGTTTAAAGGATATGCTTGTTCTCTCTTACTTAGGTGATATTATAATACTGTCAGACACTTTTGAAAAACATATAGCTGATCTAGAAGCAGTTTTCTAGAGACTACAGCAATTTAAACTTAATGCAAATCGCGAGAAATGCAATTTTGCTTGTAGTAAAGTAAAATATCTTGGTCAGTAGATTACTAGTGAAGGAGTAGAAGCTGATTCAGATAAAGCCTTTGCTATACGAAAGCTACCTGCTCCAAGAAACGTGAAGCAAGTGTAGTCTTTCTCGCAGACCTGTTTCTGGTATAGAAGATTCATACCGAAATTTTCAGAAATAGTTAGATCTCTAAGCAATGTAACTAAGCAGAACGTAAGCTGGACATGGGGACAAGAGGAAGAAAATTCTTTCCAAACATTAAAGCGACTTCTTGTTAGACATTCCATCTTAAAGCAGAATGATGCAACAAAGCCTCATCTCATTCTGACGGATGCTAGTAACAATGGTTTGGGTGCTGTTCTTTACAAGGAAAAGGTTCAGAGGAACATCCAATAGAAAATGCTAGCCGCTTGTTGTTCACCGGCGAAAAAAATTACTATATGACAGAATGAGAAGCCCTCGCTTTTGTATGGCCTTGAATAAATTCATGGCTACAATGATGGTCAAGAGATTAGTGTGGCCTCAGATCACCAACCGTTGGCGTGTATTCTAAGCTTAAAGTCAACTACGGGCAGACTTGCTAGGTGGGCTATGCAATTTCGGTTTTATAAATTGAAGATGTAATACATTCCTGGAAGAGTTAATTTTGTACCCGATATGTTGTCACGTCCTGTGTGCAACCATGAACGAGAATCATGTGAAGTTTGTACAATAATTAATATGACAACTAGAAGGGCAGAAGACATTTGTGGAGAAGAGCTGAAGGATGCGTATCTTAAAAAATCATAGAATCTTTCAAAAGGGAAGTAAAAGAAGAAACATTTTTCTAATTAGACCAGACGAGTTATGTAATGAATCAGGGAATTTTGTATCGCTATTCCCCCGACTCTGAATCAGAGGAAACTCAACTAGTAGTACCACAATATGAACAAGAAAAGTTTCTTAAACAATGCAACGATGCTCCCACTAAACTAAGTTGCACAACAGCCCTAGTGGTCCAAGGCCTGCAGTGCCCGAAAATCAGTTTTCTTGACCGTGGGCCACGGGGTACGTGAGCATATACCCTGAACAAGTGGTCAGTTTGTCGCAGCACCCCCCCCCCGGTGTTTAGTTCTCAAGCGAACTTGGTACTCATTTTATCGACCCACTGAAGGAATGAAAAGATGAGTCAACCTTGCCCAGCCCGGGGATCGAACCCCGGATCTGTGGTTCTGCTGCGCAACGCGTTAGCCATGCACTACTGGGCTTCGATGCTCCTACAGCAGAACATTACAGTGCTGAAGGAACATACTACAGAATTTCCCAGAGATATTATTTCACAGGAATGCACAAATACATTGCAGATTATGTAAAATTCTATGAAGTGTGTAACCGTTACAAACCTTCAAATCAAAAGCCTCCAGACACCAATAAATGTTCAACGCTTCGAAACGCTTTTCATCTATTTATATGGTCCATGGAAAAAAAAAAAAAAAAAAAAAAAATTTGATTGTTGAAGATTGCAACACGAAATCGGTGGAACCTTTCTCTTTACTCACTGCTACTGCAAAAAAATGTGCCATTACATTAATCGAAGAAATTTTCTTATGGTATGGATTGCCTCGGAAGCTAATCAGTGATAATGGAACTCAATTCGTTAGAACTGCCATGCAGCAAGTGTGTTTTCTAAGGACGGATTAATTTTCATCAATTCATGAAACAAAAATAATATTTTGAAGAGAAATACTTGTTTGAAATGTAAAACTGTAAACATTCTATGCTTATTAAATTTTCCTAAAGCATAACGCTTTGGCGAAATTACATAATCTTGTTTGTTCCAACGAAATCTAATATTTACTAGAACTCTTATTTCGGTAAAGTAACTAAGTATTACATGAAGTTACAATAAGTAGTATGTATAATGTTTTAGTATGACATATTTTAAAGGAGCTTTAAAAGGCCTATCTTTATACGAAAAGAATATTGTATTCGCTTGTGAAAGAACAATTTAGTTTTAATTCCATTTTGTGTAAAGAATAGCATTATTTCCTTCCAAATCTTATTTTAACGCAGAATTTTTTAAATTAGGTAACCAAAGTTAAAAAAAAAAAAAAAAAAAAAAAAAAAAAAAAAAAAAAAAAAAGAGCAGACGATCAATAAAAATAATAATAATAAATATTAATTGGTACTAACGAAACGTTAGCTGCACTCACAAAGCACGAACCGGAAATGATGTAGCATCTTTTCCTCTCTTCCTACCTCATCGCTACTTTCAAATACCATACCTACAAATCTTAGACTATTCCAGCAAACAAAAGCAGCCGTTCCGGGTTTGAGCGCCTTCTTTAAAAGGCCAGTTTCAAAATTTCTGATATTCTTTCTTCTAGAAGACAGAAAATTAGAAATTTCGAAATTTCTAATTGTTCCGCCTTCTTCATTAAAAGTAAAATACGATGATTATGATGAAGTTTTGGAGTATGATGAAGCTTGCAAAAGTCATTATTGCTTTAAATATTATTCAGATCTCTTTTGATGTACTCATATTTGAAAGTGAAATTCGAGATTCAGTTTTTCAGGTATTAGTTACCAGATTTGATTTGGCATATCAATTATTTAACGTGCATTCATCAAAATATAACTTTTTAATTTGAACATTAGCAGGCAAACTTTTAATTAACAAAAATCAAATTCTGTAATAAATTAATAGTATTTACCTTTCGAATTATTTTTGGTTTACTGACATTTTTTCTAGCTTTCTTTAATTGGTTAATTTGCTTTCTTTAAAGCTACCATGTTTAAAACGCAATCAGTTTCGGATCATTTCACACAATTATTTTGTAGAGACATTAGGAATTTTTTGGAAGCAGGCAAGATGAAATATTAGCAAACGCCTTCGCCGGGAATCGAACCACGGATCTCTGGAATACCTGCCTAGCGTGCAGAACCACTACATCACGAAAGCACGCTAGGAAGGCGGGAGAAATACCTTATAACTTGAATACGTTTATATAACTCGTGGCATCTTAATTGTTTTCATTTGGTCAACAGAGAGTGTTTATTATCTTTGTTATTTAAAGCAAAAACATCAGAACAATAGTCTATTATTACTATAAATTTGCAGCTGACTAACATGGAAAAAATTAAGAAGTAGTAGGTAAAAATATTAAACCATGTTTTACATGATGTCCATCATTAATTTAGTCACAGACTCTATCTTTACATCAAACTTATCGCATTCTGACGAGAAAGTATAAGCTTATTACGTGCTCCGCCCTTAGGCACTACACGGAAAGGGAGGGACGCCCTGTTGAGATCTTTTTAAGGGAAACTGGCTCGTATCCCAGTTACACATGGTGAAAACCACGAAAACGCCCATGCAGCCCTGCCGTTCGCCGGGACTCGAACCCCGGACCGAACTACCAGTGTTCAGCGGCGTTTACTGCTCGGCCACTAGTGGGCGATGAGACAGTATAAACCTTACACTAGAGAGATGGCATTTTGTAAAATTGCTCCCTGGATAAATATGAATTGTTATTTGGACGTATGAAATTATATTTCTATTCTTAATCTTGTAAAACAAGAATTTCTCATCAACGAATATTTTTAAGAAGCATGATGCCATCTTAAGGTACATTACACTAGTAATCCTCAAATGAATTTCATATCTACGTACAATGCAGAAATTCTTTTCGACTTTGATGCTTGAATTGGAAAAGACGACAATTCCACAGACGAATAGACAAATAGCTGTGGAATATTTCACAGAAGAATAGCTATGAAATGTTTCTAAGAAAACCACCAATTCGGGTCTCTGGAAGGCAAAATATAAGTTATGCTCTACTCAGACCAATTCCTTTGCATTACTGAATAAATAAAATGAGAGCAACTTAAAAATATCTTACAAACTGAAAACTTGAACCTAACTAAGTAAGATTTCTTCCAATTCTCTATTCCATACCTGATGTCAATTACAAGTCTTAAAAGATTTATTTGACTAATGAGTACGAGGAAACCCTAACTAGACACTACGTTAAACCTCTTTGAGGCACACATTAAAGTGTGATATCATTATTGCGTGCCAATACAATAGTGAGTAAAATTTTTCAGTGCATTTAAAAATTATAAGATACGCATATTAAAACGGTGGTGAAAGGATTGTCAACACTGTGAAAACTTTTTGATTGTCTGGCCAATTTTAAATACCTTTATACAGAAACTCAGTACTGCAGCAAATATGAGGAGAATGGACATCCGAGCCCCGAACTGTAGTCTCACCCGAACAAAAATTGTGCCGATAATACCCATGCTAATATTTTTGCATCTCGGGAGGAGGAATTTTTTTTAACGAAATCAATCCACTTGCTGAGCGCTTTAAAAAAATATCTGCACTATACAAACTGAAAACAGGATTTCGAGTAATTCAAACTTTTGAAAGGTTCAATGCTAAAATTTTTAATTTCGAAATAACTTTTGCGTTAGATAAACGAAATCAATTTGTACATTAGATTTGCTATTTCAGATTAGTCATATATTCGTTCCAATTAGGCATTTTCTTCAACACCACGGTTTTTCTTCTGAAGTATCAAACAGAAAATTGTGGCAGAGTGGATGGACCACTGCGCATAATAATCTGACCCGAATTCAAATGCTGGATACATGAAGTTTTGGTGGTTAGCAGGGGAAAAGGACAGTTCTGGATCGGCAGTTTAGTGATCGGGAGTTGAGGGAGCTCCAGAGAAGGAATAGTCAGCCGGTGAGAGTTATCTGAAAATGGGAACAGGGAGCCTTATCGAGTAGGGTTAGTAGCTACGTCACAGGAAAAAGACGTGTGCTTAGGTTTTATTAATTAGGTGATTTAGACATTTAGTAATTACATGATAATGTGTTAACTTTCTTATTTATATTGAATTCTTAAAAACACATATCAAGTAGGTGTTTTAAGTGACTGATACAGTTAATTTCCTTAAACAGATAATAGTATAAAATGAAATATTTCCTTCAAAGTATAACCTCTTTGGAAGATAGTTATTTTCTTACTTGTATTTATCCTATAGTCATATGTATTCAGTCGAATATCTACAAAACTGCTACATGTCATCACAATTATATTTTATTGTTTTACCGGAGGTGATTTCCTTCGTTAATAAATTTTTAGCCTTTGTGTTTGTTCTTCGTATTCTAACTGTATTACTACGTATATGATGATTATTTCCTAGGTACCCTTAACGGCGATTATTTTCGAATTTAATGATTGAGTGATCCTATACACTCAGAATTTTACCTTATTTCTTAAATCTTCTGTTCATAATATACTTTCCGTAATCTTAATTACATTACTAATTTTTATTATTAAATTCATTTTACCAAGAGTATTTTCATACTTGTTAGCCATGCTTTTAACTTATTTGTTATATTTTACGAATGTAATTACTAAAACACGCGTTTTTGTGTGTTATATTATTCAATGTTAGATGCAATTTATAACTTTTTTCATTCTTCGTAACGTTAGTGTCTTCAACATTTTCTGTATTTTAACTTATTTCATATATTTTCTAATCATATAGATGACCTGTATTTAATATTAGATGTAACATTTCTAGCTTATTTTCTACATTTTAACCTTCATTATATTTAATATACACTAATTTTTAACCAATTTATATTTTCACACTATATACCTGACTTTTACTTGATTTCTCTCATACATCTTAACCTTCATAATCTTGAGTATAGTCCCAATTTTAACATAATTCCTATATTTCCACATCATATACCTGACTTTTATTTAATTTTAGGTGTAAATTTTAACTTCTTTTCTATATTTTAACGTTTTTAGTTTCCAACATACTCTGAATTTTAACTAATTTGCTATATTTTCAAACTATGCACATGACTTTAACTTAATTTATAGCTAATTTCATAAGTTTTAACCTTCGTGATTTCAAATATACTTTTAATTTTAGGTTAATTCCTATATTTTCTGACCATATATAGGAATTTTATTTAATTTTAGATGTAATTTTTAACTTGTTTCGTACATTTTAAACCTTCGTAATTTTTAAAGTACTCTAATTTTGAATTTGCTTATTACATTTTCCTACCATATGCCTGACTTATTTACTTCTAGATGTAAATTTTAAGTCCTTTTCTATTTTTTTTATCGCTTTTAGTTTTCAATATACTAAGAATTTTAACTAATTTGTTATATTTTCACATGACTTTCCTTTAATTTGTAACAACTTTCATAATTTTTAACCTTCCTAATTTCAAACAGGCTAATAATTTTAGCTTAATTCCTCTATTTTCTTACCATGTATATGAGCTTTTTTTAATTTTAGGTATTATTTTTAACTTGTTTACATTTTATATCTTCGTAATTTTTAAAGTACTCTAATTTTGAAATTGTTTATTACATTTTCCTACCATACTATGAAGTTAATTTTAGATGCCATTTTTATACTTTTCTGACACTGGTTATCTTTCTAGTTTCCAACATAAACTAAAGTTTAACTCTGTTTTATAATTTTTGATTGTAATTGCGCTGTTGATTTTACTATTTCAGCTAAATTTACATACTTAAATTTCTTAAACATAGAGATAGATTTCAATTAAGCATTTTATTTTACAACCTTTAACTGTTAATCATATCCAATTCGTTGAATATCCCTTACTTAGTCTATACTTAATAGTACTATTTTAATTTGCCAATTCTACAATTTATCATTCTGTAGCACTCTTACCATGACTTATCCTACTATTTTACTTCATTATTAATTTCATTCGCATTTTCAAACTTTATGATTTCCTGCATATTCTGGTATTTCCTTTTAATTCTTAATACCCTTTATATCTAATATGTTTTTAAGCTCTTCAATGATACCAATGTTCAGTTTTGAATCTTGAGTCTCATTAAGCTAATTTGCTAGATTCCGAATTTTTAGAATGAAATCTCAACTTTCATCCATGATTTTAGAACCACATTCATTTTTTCATGTACTCATACAAAATTCTTTCTTATTATTTTGACCCTCAGTATCTTTTAATTCAGTAATTTGTACTAATTGAATGCATTCTACATCACTTTATATGTCTCAACTATGCAAATTTTCACTTTATTATCTTTTCCTACACTAAGTACGGATATTTCTGCCTTCATGAACGACTTTCATGTGAAATTGACGAAATTTGACGTTACATGTACAAAAGAAATTTCTAAGATAAACTTTTCCAGTATTGCATAAGAGATGAATGACCATCGATTTTATCCATTGGTTACAATTTCATCTCTTGAAAGTTTGTTTTATTGATATGCATTTATTTCTAAAGCATAATGTTAATACATTTTTTAACTTAGTCCAGTTCCAAGTTAATTCACTAGACAATTTCATATATCGACTATTTTTTTAATTTCTTAGACTAAAATGTTCTTTTCGCATATGTCAGTTTGCATTAATTTATTTTCCTATGAACGAAATCTTGTGAAGTACTTTACACAACATATATCATTACCAATATACCTATATTTACAGAAGGAACCAAAGAGAGAAGGAGTAAGAGACATTTTACCCAAATCTCCACTATAATTTCGAATATTTTAACCTTCTTTCTGACAAATACAGAAATTTCTTCGTACGATACTCATCATAGAAGTTAAATATTCCTTACTAATACACATTTAAAGAGGAATAACACATTTTCAATACAAAATTATTTCCAAATAACTGTTACTATAACACTAAATATGAAAAATGCTTATTTCATATTTAGCTAAGGGATATTCAACGAATTGGATATGATTAACAGTTAAAGGTTGTAAAATAAAATGCTTAATTGAAATCTATCTCTATGTTTAAGAAATTTAAGCATGTAAATTTAGCTGAAATAGTAAAATAAACAGCGCAATTACAATCAAAAATTATAAAACAGAGTTAAACTTTAGTTTATGTTGGAAACTAGAAAGATAACCAGTGTCAGAAAAGTATAAAAATTGCATCTAAAATTAACTAAAGTTCATTGTATGGTAGCAAAATGTAATAAAAAATTTCAAAATTAGAGTACTTTAAAAATTACGAAGATATAAAATGTAAACAAGTTAAAAATAATACCTAAAATTAAAAAAAGCTCATATACATGGTAAGAAAATAGAGGAATTAAGCTAAAATTATTAGCCTGTTTGAAATTAGGAAGGTTAAAAAGTATGAAAGTTGTTACAAATTAAAGGAAAGTCATGTGAAAATATAACAAATTAGTTAAAATTCTTAGTATATTGAAAACTAAAAGCGATAAAAAAATAGAAAATGACTTAAAATTTACATCTAGAATTAAATAAGTCAGGCATATGGTAGGAAAATGTAATAAGCAAATTCAAAATTAGAGTACTTTAAAAATTACGAAGGTTTAAAATGTACGAAACAAGTTAAAAATTACATCTAAAATTAAATAAAATTCCTATATATGGTCAGAAAATATAGGAATTAACCTAAAATTAAAAGTATATTTGAAATCACGAAGGTTAAAACTTATGAAATTAGCTATAAATTAAGTTAAAGTCATGTGCATAGTTTGAAAATATAGCAAATTAGTTAAAATTCAGAGTATGTTGGAAACTAAAAACGTTAAAATATAGAAAAGAAGTTAAAATTTACACCTAAAATTAAATAAAAGTCAGGTATATGATGTGGAAATATAGGAATTATGTTAAAATTGGGACTATACTCAAGATTATGAAGGTTAAAATGTATGAGAGAAATCAAGTAAAAGTCAGGTACGAGGGCCATCCAGGAAGTAGATTACGTTTCCGTCTGTGTCCGCTAGGGGCGGGGCTAGCGCGGCCATCTTGGGGTCAGAGCGTTGCGCAGCTCAGTCTGCATCTAGCCGTGCTAGTGAGAGGTTCGTGCTGTGCTCCGTTCAGATACTGTGACGGTTTGAAATGTCTGCGTTAATTGAAAATCCCGCGAGCTGCGAGGTGCGCTCAGTAATAAGGTTTCTGACTGCAAAAAACTGTAAACCGATAGAAATCTATCGGCAGCTTCGTGAAGTGTATGGGGACAACATTATCACTGAAGGTGGAGTGCGTCAGTGGGTCATAAGATTTCAAAATGGCCGAACCAATGTTCACGACGAAGATCGAAGTGGGAGACCCAGCATAGTGACCGCCGAACTTCTCGAAAAAGTCGATGCTAAAGTCCGTGAAAATCGAAATTTCACAATAACGGAACTTTCTTTGAGTTTTCCACAAATTTCGCGAAGTTTGTTGCACGAAATCATCAGCGAAAAGCTTGGTTACCACAAGTTTTGTGCAAGATGGATTCCAAAAATCTTGACAGAGGACCACAAAAATCAGCGAATGGCTGCAGCGTTGAACTTTTTGGACGCTTACCATAAGGATGGTGACTCTTTACTCGATCGCATCGTTACTGGTGACGAAACATGGGTGAAACATGTGAACTGTGAAACGAAATTGCAATCAATGCAGTGGGGGCACACAAGTTCTCCCCAAAAACCCAAGAAATGCATGCAAACAATGTCGGCAAGGAAGATGATGGCGACTGTTTTTTGGGACAGAAAAGGTGTAATTTTGGTGGACTTCCTGGAAAGAGGCACTACAATAAACTCTCAAAGGTATTGCCAAACTCTCCAAAAACTCAGAAGAGCAATTCAAAACAAGCGCAGAGGAATGTTGAGTTCTAAGATCTTGTTGATTCACGACAACGCCCGGCCCCACACGGCAAATGTCACTCGTAAAGTTCTTGAATCTTTTAAGTGGGAGTTGTTTCCTCATCCGCCGTACAGTCCCGACCTGGCACCGAGCGACTTCCACCTATTCCCAGCAATGAAGAAGTGGCTGGCTATGCAGCGTTTTGATGACGACGCACAGCTGCAAGAAGAGGTAACGAAGTGGTTGAAGGCGCAGGCGGCCGAATTTTTCGACGAAGGAATTTCCAAGCTCGTACATCGCTACGATAAATGCCTTAATTTGTATGGTGACTATGTAGAAAAGTAGTATTTGAGTGTGGCTTTCATCTGTATATAATAAAATTTGTTTCCTATACTTTGTTTATTTTTTTATTCCAAAACGTAATCTACTTTCTGGATAGCCCTCGTATATAGTGTGAAAATATAAATTGGTTAAAAATTAGAGTATATTAAATATAATGAAGGTTAAAATGTACAAAATAAGCTAGAAATGTTACATCTAATATTAAATACAGGTCATCTATACGATTAGAAAATATATGAAATAAGTTAAAATACAGAATATGTTGAAGATTACTAACGTTACGAAGAATGAAAAAAGTTATAAATTGCATCTAACATTGAATAATATAACACACAAAAACGCGTGTTTTGAACCTTATCGCATTCTTTTTCCAAGAACTAGAATTTTTTGCATTGCTTTGAATTGCTGTGCATTGCTTTGAACAGCTTTGAATTCTTCAAAGAACACAGTTTGGTTGTCTGAAAAATTAAGCATGTTTTAGTTTAGAAGGTCGTCTTAAGATTTCAATAAGTTTGCAGGGTTTTTTTTTTTTTTTTTTTTTTCAGTTGGTTTCTAGTTTTAGCTGATAAAGTTCAGATTTGATTTCATTATTTAAAGAATCTTTGCGATTTTTTTTTTTTTTTTTTTTTTTTTTGTTGTTGTTGTTTTGTTTTCTTAACATTAAAAGTTTAGTTTAGCATAATCGGGACCACCAAATTTTTGTGTTGTTTAAAAGGCAATTTGATTTAAAGTATATTAGTTTTACTCTTTATATTTACTTTCTTTTGAATTTAGGCTTTGCATAGAATAATTTTAGACCAATTTGATATTTTAATGGTTTTTAGGTAACGTAAAGTTTTGTGGTTTTTTGAATAGTAAATTTAGCACAATGTTATGTTTTACGCGTTTTACCAAGTGTTTTGAAGGCATGTAGGGAAATTCCTGGAACATTTGAGATTCGAGTTTTCAGTTTTTTATGAACTTTAGCGTCTTAATGAAAATTTAATAGATTCTTTTTCCGGTTTTTGATTTCAAATGAACCAGGAGAACGAAACACGTTTTCGAAACATATTAATCTACTTTTGTGAAGCTTTAATTCATTTTCTCCTGATGAGTTCTGAATTGGAGTTTAAGTAAAAGGAAATTAATTTTTTTTATTATTATTTTTTTATCTTGTATTTTTTTCTCTTTTTGCATTTTTATTTTAATTTTAGAGTTTGTACTTTTATGAATTCTTATTTTAATTTTGATGTATTTGGATTTTGTGTCAAACCTCTTATACACGATTGCTTATATTAATATTGTCGATGAATAACCTTTCTTTAACTCCAATTTACTTTTAACTTTAGAATCTTTAAGTATATATATATACAATCCTCAAATTCTGAAACTTAAAAAAATCTCTCAGACTAATTTAGAGAGCAGAAATAATGAATCTTACCGCAAATCCTGACTTTTATTTCAATGTAATGGAAATGTTTTGGCTGTGCCTTTTAAATGAAGTCTGATGATGAAATCAAGCTTCACTTCATATGATCAAGTCAACAACCATTTAGTCACAATGAAGCTTTGCAAAATAAGATGACATTCTTTTACAACTTTCTTCATTTATAAAAACGATGAGTGTTTGAACTATAAGCAAAGCTTCGTGATTTATTGACCTTTCACGAACATTGACACTTCTAAAGAAGATGAGAGGTCGTGCCAATGGCCTTTACATAGTACTTCACAAGTGCAACGAATGTGACAAATGTAATCATCACATGCTTAAATGTAAAATCTTATACACCCTTAATTTTGCCCTAGAAAAAGTAAGATTAAGTATTAAAATCTTTTTGAGTTTATCTAAAGAGCATTTTAAAAAATAAAACTATATTTCTTAGCCGTCATTAAATTCTGATGCAGCCTAAGAATAAAATTTTGATAAGTGAACAGATGTTTTCAATAACTGCTTTGATTACTAGAGCAAATCGTAATGCGCTTGAGGAGGAAATAAATTGTTTCAATGCGACAAATGCATTTTCAGAACTTTATTCTGTTCGATATCTCTTATAGAGTTAAAAAGTTGAGCTGAAAGAGACTGAGTTAAATGAAAGAATTGGAAAAAAGGAAAAATTAACTTAAAAAAAGAAGAAAAGAAAAAAATTACAATCTGAAATCTTCACATTACGATCTAATGTCTGATATACTCATCATTTAAGTTTGAGCGGAAAAAAATAAATTTATAAAACATGCAAATCTCAAGATAAAAAAAAAAGCAAAATAAAAGATTGCAATTTCATAAGGTATGCATTTTTCAGGTTTTAAAATAATTTCTGAAATAATTTTTAACTAAGCAGTATGATAGGCCTACTAGTTAAAAATTAATACTGCAGAAATCAGAGATACAGAACATAAAATTTGATGTTTAAAATGAGATGTCAAAATGTCAAAGTTAGTTTTAGGAGGGGGAGCGGTAAATGCTGTGTTCATCATCCTAAATTAACGCCATTTGAAGATTTGTTCACTTATTTAATGAAGAAAAGACCTAATTATGTGCGAGTAAATTTCACTTGAACACAAGATTTGCAACTAATATTTCTTTCAGTTGATAATACATTTCATTTTTCCAGGACATGAAAACTACTTGCTGAAAACAATAAACCCTTCGAACAAGTTTACTTCGAGGGTTTAATTAATAGATAAATAATAGCATGTTTTTGAAATGTGTAATAATCACATAAAACAGATAAATAAATATCTTAAATACTAGGGTGCATTTTGACATTAGAAACTTTCTTTTCCATTATCCTCCTCCTTTTAAAAAAGTATGAATTTTCTTATTCTTTACAGAACTTCAAAATGAAACTGAAGAAACTTTATAAATTTTCCTAAAAAAGTGGTTCAAAAGTAAGAATAAAAAATAAAAACTGAAGACATGAAAAGAATAAAAGAAATTTCACATAACAACTCCACTAAGAAAATGTCGTAAACTACATGGCACGGCTAGTGATATGAGAAAATCTGTCCACATTCCGCAAACGATAAGCCTACAGTTGTCTCTTGAAACTAGATCAGAAGTTTCATCTCCGGATTCAATGATTCTTTTTCTTTTCATTCCTTGAAAAGAAGTCCGATAAATTATAGTATTCCAGTAAAGCAAAGAACCTTGCATTCAGAATTCGCAGAAGGTATTCACTAAAGTTTTCCACGAGAAAAAGACAATGATTCTCTTTCATGGCGTTCGAAAATAAAATCAAAATGTTTGTTTCTTTTGTCTAAATTTTCCAATAACGATAAGAAGGACAATAACTCTTTCATAATTTCTTCTATTTCATACTGTATTCCATTTTTAAGCATTGGGTTATAAACTACAAAGGATGTTGTAATTTATCTTATAAACTCACAGTCAAGGCATTCATTCGCTGTAAGATCAGTAGCAGGTTGCGAGACTATAGAAATTATAGAATTGATCTTCTAGACGTTGTAAAAGTGCAGAAAGTTAATATCATAGCTATTGGACTTGTATTATCAGGTTCAATGTTTCTTCTAACCTTCTTCGGGAACATACAAGGACCTGACTAGGAACAGAGAGCTTACTAAAGCTATGTTCACTAATTGTAGTAAGTAGACAGGATACAGACGAAGGGTATACAAAACCCTTTATTTTTCTCTATATACAATGACTTCCGTACTTCGGAATACAATGACCCTCCACTCGGGGTCTAACGTAAAAAAGTATAAAAAATAAAACTATAATTTAACTTTAGAATAATACACGTGGAAGATTGGCCTTATAATAACAGGAAGCGTATGTAGCACAGAGACTGTGAACACTACAATACGTTTAATTTATCAAGAGGATTAAAACCTCTGGCCTGGAAGGCAAATGGCAACTGCGTAACTTCTAAGGTAAGCGGCCTGCTTCGAACTCACTGCTTCCTCTCTCTCGCTTGGCAAAAAGCCACAACTTAAGTACTTGGCGTTCGCCAGACAAACTTTGCATAAAATCCTTCACGCTTATAATTCTGGCCGGAAGTAGAAAATAAGAAGTGATAGTAAAGATTTAAAATAAAATAAACGTTAGTAAAACTTAAGATCCTTACAGTATATATCTGTCTTAGAAACTTACACTTAAATACAAGTAAATGAATTGGCTTTAGAAAGCCCGTCTATCTTGGTTTTGAAAGGCAAAGCTTTTACATTACTTTTTTTATTTTATCTCGTATGATTTCAAGTGATTTGGAAACACTTTTTTTTTAAATTTTATACAAATACCGATCTTCAGTGCTTCTAGCAGTACCTTTTGCATATAGAATGGCTGTCATAGACAACTAAATACGTAGAATACGCAATAAATTAATTTTCTCTGCAGAGAAAACTTAATCACCTGAAAACATTGCATTAAGATTGCACTCATGAGTGAAGCACTGTTAGTTCAGAATCCAAATAAACTCTCCATGACGAAAACCGTTGCCCTATCTAGAAACTAATTGTACAACAAAATGTCTTCTTTAAAAATAAAACCGTACAATCAAAAAAGCTGACAAAGTACAGCAAATACTTAGCATTTAATAATCAAGAATTAAAGTTTCTGCTTCTTACAAGAAAAAAGTATAAAGTATGTACAAATTTAACAACCATCTGTAAATTAAGTATTCTACGTCTACAATTTACATAAGTCTGCGTCAGCCTATTTTGAAGCGAAAATTATGGGTAAATATTCAACTGAACTTTACAAACTTGCTCAAGCTCATCTTATTAAATGATAATTACGCTCTAAATACTCTTAATCAATTACTAGCTGAAGGCATCTAATCAATTTCGCAAGTACTATACTTCTTCGTCAATCTGTTACTATGTAACAGTATTTTATTCAGCAAGTTTCAGTCTCAAGGGCGTCTTTTTTTATATCTGCACGTTTCTGCAAATAATCGTACGATTCAGCAAATAAAAAAGGGAAAGGAGAGAATTGTTTAAAATTTTAATTAGAGATCGAATTCCAAACCTGACATCGACGATGTAAAAATTTGAAGATTTTTTTTTCCGTGGCTAGACGGATTTTAATGTGCTCATATTCCTCATTTTCTTTTTCATTTCTGGCGTGTAAAATACACTGCCGATTAAACATATGACATTCAGCTCCACACTTAATAGAAAAGTAATGAAAATTTTATTTCAGTTAAACATTGAGGATATATGTTTTAGTTATATAAAAACAGGCACCCAAAATTGAGAATTTTTGAAAGTGGAAAATTCTTTCAAGAACCGAACTGGTATCTTATTATGTGAATTAAACTATTTTCTTCTCTTTCATATAAACATTACAGCATTATGGTGGAATATATTTTTAATCAGTCACCACAATATGCATTTTAGATCATTCTATTTTGTTTTGATTAGACACCTATATTTGCATTTGTATTACATTCAGGCAGTGTATTCAGTGTGGGTTTATTTTTTATGGCATGCACGCGACACTTTTGAATTTTTCATTATTAACGAATTGATTTTACTACAGATAGAAGAATCGGATTCTATAGTTACATTGCCCTGATACTAAGATAGAGCTTTAATTTCTCCAATAATTTGTGTGTAAATACATATCGTTATACACAGATAACATATCCTTCTATACCTCTCGTTTTCACAGATGATGAGTTTTAATGCCTTTTACAATAACTTTGTAAATATTTAATTTTCTAATTTTATTTAAAAAAGCTGACTTTTTTTATTTCACTCTTATCTCGAACTTAGTTACTAATATGAACTCACTAATATGTTGAACTTAGTTAGGTCTAATGAATTCAACACAGTTTAATTTTTATATTTGAATTCACTTAATGTTATTTTACTATTATTCATGCAATCCTATTCAATTAACTTTAGAGTATTGAAAGATATCGCAAACTTTTTTGCACTTTTGTGTATTAGCTTGTTTTCTTTTTACTTTAGTACAATCTTTTTTATATCCTTTTCCAATTTTTGAAAGCAACTTTTTATTGATTGTATTAAATTTTTCAGTTTTCATAATTATTGTTCCTTATTGGTCTATTTAATATTATTTATTTTATGAATTTACAAACTTTTGTTCTATACAGTTATCAGGTACGAGTACGAAATAGTGCCGTCACAGGGTTGCTAGTTGCTCCATTCCTTATTCACCCCTTTCTTTTCTTGTTTACTTACTTGTTCCTGCCTTTTTTCTACTTGCTGGATTTACTATTTGAGATTTATAATTTGTATTAAAATTTGCAATGGAATTTTTAAACTTAAAAATGTATTATTTTAGAAAGAGAGGAAGATTTATTTGCTTTTTATTACTTTAGAATGTACATGAAATAACAGCTGAAGTGCGAATGCTAAATGTCTCTCTTTACTGATTAAGTAACCAGTGCTTTTATAAAATGATTAATAAAACTTAACCTGTAATCTTCTATTAGCATGTAGATGAAATAATTTACTATAAATTCTACTGACTAAACAGATGAAATTTTTCAGATGAAATGACGTTATGACGTTATCAGATGTAAGCACATAGTTTCAGATTTCATAAAAATATAAATTTCAGAATGAATTTAAGCTAGTATTCATTTGCATAATTTATTGCTAAATGATTTTTACATTGTTTTCTTTTAAACATTTTGTTTCAAACCTGATATTCAAATTTAAAAGCTAGTGAAAATATTTTCGCAAAAGACTAAAACATTGTTCCAATAATGAAGGATATGAGCATTTTTGAGAAAACTCGTGATTATTTTTAAGTGATTAAAGCTTGATACATAGTTACAGTTTATAAAATAATGAATAACAGATTGCTTTCAAAGGTAAGTAATGTTTTGTGTCAAATTAAACTAGTAATTAAATATAAATAAATGTTATAAACTAAAAACAATTTTCCAGAGTAATTATAAAAATTATTTAAATATTTTAAAAATAATTGTGTAAGTAAAATAAAGTTATTATTAAAAATTGTCACACGTTAAAAAGATGGAACGAAAATTCACACACACAAAAAGAAGTTATTCAAGAAATACATGAAAAGAAAAAAGACCTCAATTTACATCCTATAAAGTATTTCAATCAATCCTTCAAAAGGTTGTGGCACTCATTGCCCTCGAATTTGAAAATTATAATAAATACTGTAAAGATATCTTTAGTATTGGGTTGTTTTAAAACTCATGACGCATTTTTTCTGTTGTTCTTCTGAGGTCCTTTATATAAAGTACGATGATCAGTCAATAAATAGTATATGCCTGTTTTGTTCGATACGGTTTTTGCTTTCGTTTCATTGGGTTCATAATTCCTCATTCTCAAAAGAACCTAGCTTATCAGAGAAAAGCTGAATAAAGTGATGATTTACAGCATAATATGAATTGAATGTTATAACCATGAAAGAAATTTTGAGAAGAACGAAAAAGTGAAAATCTGAGGGCACAAGATCAGGCGGGTATGATACGAGTGGCAACACTTTTCACCCAAACTTCAATAATTTTTGTCAGATGATCAAATTTGTGTAGGTTCTCGAGTTATCGGGATGAAATGCAGCTCCTATGTGATTAATGAGCTCTGAAAATTTCTGGAAGATGGATGCTTTGAAACTGTCCAGCCTTGGTGACAGCATGCATGCGAACTGATTTGTTAGCTCGTAGGTAGGAGCTTGAAAATACGACCACACGAAAGTCTGATCACTGACAAAAGTTATTGGAATTTGGATGAAAATATTGTATCATACTCGCCTGATACTGAATATTGTATCATACTCGCGGACTTTCAATTGTTTTGCTCTCGTTAAAATTTCTTTCATAGTATAACATTAAATTTAGATGAAGCCGTAAATCAGCACCTTGTTAAACTTTTCTCTGATAAAGCTAGTTTCTTTTATGAATAAAAAATTACGAAGCTCATTAAAAAGAAAGCAAAAGGTTAAACTATACAATATTAAAATAATACAAAAGAGAGGGAAAAAAGAAAATATATATGTATATAATACAATAAAGCATTAAATTCTATTCATTACAATACCGTATTCAAATCAATTTAAACCAACTCACCAAATGTAGTATTATTAGTGCTATGTGCCCATTATGGATAGTTTTGCAACATACTGATAGTTTTTAAGAGTTTGAAACATCCATTTTAGCCATTTATTTGAACAAACTCAAACAATATTTTTGCATAGGGCCGTGATAAACATATATATATATATATATATATATATATATATATAATTTATTTCCTAAACAGTATTGATTAATTGATTATATTATCTCCTAAGTTTAATTAAAGTAGAATTATTTTAAAAGTGTGCATCCATACTGCATTATTTTAAAAGTGTGCATCCATACTACATAAAGTGTGCATCCATACTTTAAGTTCATACAACATTATATATATATATATATATATATATATATATATATATATAAACGATCAAATGATTCTGAAGAAATTCATTGATTATTAGTGTTTCAACAATCTGTCACTGATTTTGTGCTTCTGAAAAGAATGGTTCATATTCAGACCAAAGTAATTTTTTGAATACTATTGTTGCAGTAACTTGATCTTGACTGCCTTATTCTGCATCGCAATTGCCTTACTCTGCATCGCTAAACAATATTTGCAACGCATTCTTGATTGCCTTACTAATATTGCTTCATTTTTTGTTTATTTATTATTCATAATTTTTCGTAATTTTTATTAAAATGTTTTATTAAAATATATTTTGCATTATATTATTACTTGAAATAGTTAAAAAAATCGATTCTCAGATTGAAAATAATAAAAATAATAATAATTTTCTATATAAAACAATCAAACCGCTTTTGTATCAGAGGCAGGTTAATAATCTCATTAGCAAACGAATAATGAGAGTGTTATTTTCCCTTACAATTTCTGGGGTGGTCTGAAGCATACACATTCTGGTAAATTACCAGAGCAAGGTATAAAGAACAAAATCAGCAGGGACCAACGCCGGAGTTAAAATTGTAAACAATCCTTCATACATGTTTCTTTGACACGAGATCACAAACCGCCTAGAGGCATGAATTCTAGACATCAGACGCTTTACATGTCTAATGTGGGATATTATGCAATATTACTTAATGCTGCATCTATCTAATTTATAAACTTTTTCTTAATCGCTGCATCTGACAGACTCTTATAGTTTTTTGAATGATCACCGATAGATTCAAGCATCATGAGATAGTGCTCAGTCATGTTTTGGAAAGATCAGTTATCCTCAAGCATATGGAAATATCCCACAGGGGAACATTTTTAAAGGTGTAACCCTTTACTCTCCGTGACAGAACATTCTCTTAGTTACAAAGTAACTTAATGTCCACTTAACGGATCTGCGATGCACCTGCCTTTAATGCTATTATAATGAAATTTATATGCTTGTATCCTTTATAAATATCTGGGTAAGTTTTCGCTTTCTTACTTGTAACATATATCAGACAAACACGGTTTCGATTTTTGTTTCTCTCTTTTGGAAGGTAGGAGGGAGAACTCAGTACGGTCAAAATAATTCAGTGACCCTTGTGAATAAACAGATTGCTAGTCTGCAACACTTCCCGTCTAGACTGTGAAATTAGAAAGTAAAGATAAAGATTTTATTGAAAAACTTTCATGATTGCAAATTCACGGTGAGATGTAGAGATGAAATTGCTGGTCTTATAAAATTTCGAAGTAAATTATAGAACATGGTTTTGAAATTCAAGTACCATGAGAAGGCATGGGAGTTTTTGTATGGAGTTTTAAGAGAACAAATGCCATTCAAACACTATGAACGCACATGAACTACACAGAGTTTGATATCCAAAATCCTTTTCAAATTATCATTCAGACAAATAAGCAAAAGACCTTAACAAAATTAATTTTGAAATCTTTTTTGGCTCTTAAAGATGAAGGACATATGTCATAAACCACCCGCAAAATCAATGGCGTTTTATATGAAGCCAATCTAAAGCTGTTTTTTTAACAAACTTTACCTACTACTCAAGTTTCAGTATTTCAGAGAATATTAAATTTAACCACTAGTACTGAGACATAAGAAGTCCTACTGAGACAAGTATTGCCACTAAATAACCCTAAGAAACAATGCAAAACGAGCTGTTGGCATTTGAATTCCATGCCTACCGTAGCAAAATAAAAGAAATGAAAGAGGCAATATTTATAGCTATTTATAGCAATGGTGACGTCTGAACACCCGTGTTGGATGAAAGGAAAAGAGCAGTTATCTTTTAAATATTTATTTTAAAACTTAATAAAAATTTCTTGAATACTAATAAGCAAAATAATCAAAACATTACAGTCATAATACAAAACAATGGCCGCTGGATGCGGCAACGACGCGAGCTGCGTCTTCTTTAAAGTCTTTCACTGCATAAAAAACTCACGCAGAAGCTCCTCTCTTTCATTTTGTTAAACTTCTTGTCGGAAATACCTTGGAATGGGGTAATTTATGACGTCCGGAAACCGCACCAAGAGATTTCCGCAAAACCTTTCCTCAAAGTCCTAACTGACAATTAGTCTCTGGACAAAACAGGAAGTTTCTCTAATTAAGCAAATGTGTGTCAGAGGTGTGCATATTGTCACACACTATTTATTGCTGGACGTGTTCAAACACACCGGGAGTTTCTTTGATTGTAGCAGCTGCGCAGGCGAGTCTTGCCACGGGATACATTTCAGACACAACAGGATCGTGATACACGGCACTTTTGATGGATTCCCACAAAAAAAAAATCAAGGTTCGATAAATCTAGTGAGTGTGGGGGCTAGGGAACTGGTCCACCATCACCAATCCATCGGTGCGGGAATACTCTGTTCAAATGGCTACACACATCCAGTCCAAGATGAGCAGGGGCCACATCATGTTGGAATCACATGTGGCACCTCACATTTGGTGGAACATCATCAAGCAAATTGGGAAGAACCTGCTCCCGAAAGATCAAATAATTCATGGCATTCAAATGGTCCGTCGGTGTCAGGCCAGCAGATGATGCAATTATCGAGCATTTGTTGTAACATTCAAGCTGTCGCAAACCATTTGTATTCGTGTCCAATAAATGTTTCAAAATAATCACTCTTGCTTCTTTTCCAATCTTCTACCTCTATGACCACTTACCCCTGACATTTCCGGGTATAGGTTCCTATGCAATTCTTAATCCTTATGAAGGGCCCCACTTCCCCTAGAAGTTTGTTGCAACATTTACGGTATACCCTGTACTAGTTGTTGGTTGAAATTTTAAGTCTTCGATGCAAAGCTTTGAACCTCCTTTGGAGAATTTGTGCGTTTGTAATGACTTGTTGATAAGTAGTAGGACTAAGGAGTTCTTGCTTAATTAAATTATAGTAGGATGTCTTTCAGAAAATACTGAAGTTATTGTTTGCTTTATCTGTTTTTCTAATAGTGAGTTTGTCCCGTAACTGCTTGATATTAAGTTTTAGCTCTTTCTTCTTGTGATTGTACTGAAATTTGCAGGGAGTCGAGATGGAAATTCTCCAAATAAAATCTTTAAGTAAAGTACCTTTCCCTCAAGAAATAGTAGGAAAATTTATTTGGTAACTTTCTTTGACGATGAAGGTGTTCAAATCCTTTCTGAATTGTTCAATGCAACATTTTTTGCTGACATGGAAGGTGGGACGAAACTTGGTGCCTAGCTGCATTAACTGTCTTAAATTATTGTCTTTAGCAATTTCTTAATTTCTTGTAATGATGTGCTGGTGAAAAGGATCATTAATTACTGTTTAAATTAAAATAAAAAAATTACTGTTTTCTGTCTCAGGAACCTGGAGTGTCGATTTCATGGTGGTTGGTGATCAGATTTCCAAGCGTTTTATTGAATTTAAAGCTACAGGTGTTGCTTTGAAGTGCTGAACAGGCAGCAGATTTTGATGCTTGTTAAAAATCTGATTGACTTACATGTTATCATAAAGTGGGTACTTGAAATGAATTGTGCAAAAAATCTTATGATGGAGAAATTTACTAGTGTTTAACTTGTAATTACAAAGTCAATTATTAAATCCTTATTAATTTTGTGGTCAGTATATTTTTTCTTGAGAATGTCCCTTAACGTTTTATTTTTGAAAGTCTGTATTAATTCAATAACATTTTTAGTGGCAGATTTTTCATTAAGGAATTTGTTGAAATTTTTTGCGATTTAATCGACCTCCAATCACAGAGAAATAGTGTTTCCCACCTTTATTACATCTTCTTTTTCCTCGTGTGGTTTTTTTACTAAATATTTTAAACTGACTGTAAATCGTGTTTTCTTTGTTATCAGTGGTGATGTCTGTATAAATCGTGTTTTCTTTGTTATGAGCGTTTATATATGAGTTGAGTCCATAAGGGTAAAGTGATCTGTTTTGCAGAATGAAAATCGATTTTCTTAATTTTGTGTTAAGGATAATATCCAAAATAGCAATTTCAATATTGTCAAAATTGTGGTACTGGAAATGTTCTAAAATGGCTATGTTGCTATCTTCTTTGTTGTTGTGCTCAGATATCTAAATTTATGTGGAAGCTATGGTTATTAATTCTGAGACTGAGGTTGTTTTTTGTTTGACCTATATAAATGAGACTGCATTCTTTTCAGGTGATTTCGTAAATACAATTAAGTGTTTTTCAAAATGTCTGCTGCTGCTTTTCATTAAGTGGTACAAGCGTGGCATTAAGCTTACATGTTTTTCAAAGCGAACAGTTTACAGTTTTTTTTGGGGGGGCGGGGGAGGAAACTAAACTTGCCTTTTTGGAGAACGAAAATTAGTAAAATCTCTTATATAATTTAGCGGCAAAAAGTGTTAACAATAAAACGAGATGAAAAGAAAGGTAAATTTTATTTTAAGCGCTGAAACCTTCATATAGAGGGAACACAAATTTTCAATTTATTTCTGACATTTCCTTTTTGATTTATATATATATATATATATATATATATATATATATATATAATTATTATTATTAGAAAAAGTTTTTCATATATTATCTCCAAAAATAGAAATTCAATTAAAGGTATGAATTATTAAAAGGGAAAAAAAAGTCTAGTCTCTATTTCAGTAAAAATCATTTAGATTTGTAAAGTAAAATCTTGAATCGCAAAAATACCAGATTCAAAAGTAAAAATTTGAAGTACTGAAAATGTAGTCAGTGTCATTGATTGCAGATTAATTGACTTGTCAAGGAAAACAAACCAATCTACTATCAATCAATAATAACACAGTTAAGTGAAAATGATTCGTCGTTTTTCCAAGTAAAGGTTAAATTATTATTTTTAGAGCTAAATCAGAAGTTATATACAATTAATAGAAAGAAATTAGTTCATTTAAGCCAAAAAACTGTCAAACTAAATAAAAATGAGTTAGAAATTCTTTTCAATTTTAAGTTAATCTTTAAGAACAGAACTAAACGAGATCCTTACTTAAGAAAAATATTTCCCGACACTCTCAAATTCAAACTGAAAATCCAAAGCGAAAACCAACTTTATACATTTTTAAAATTAAAATCCAGAATCAAAAGATCGCGCATATAGGAGATAATATACAATAAATAAATAATGTACATATATACATTATAGTGTGCGTTCGGGTTCGTAATAAATTGAATGCACACAGATCCGATGATAATCATACAGGTGTTCGCAGTATCACAGTGTACAGTCAGTAGTTACACTTCAGACTACTAAGAACGTTAAATACAACGAAATACAAACAGCAGCTAAAGAGCGAAGCTAAACCGGAGATAGTATTCAGAATTCACGCTGGGCTGACAGCTAACAACAGCAACTGAGAGCAGATGCTCTCACCGGCCTTATAATATTCACTCGGCCGCCGAGATGTTTCTAGTACTTTCTGCTTCTATAAATTTTTGGCCGGCAGTTTGAGGATTGAGTGACAGCTAATATAGTGGTCAATTAAATTTGTTCAGTTACAATACCTTTTACACTGATAGAGGGACCGGACCAAAGCGTCACCAAATTTAGCGCCTTTTTGCGATTGCTCACCAAATTTAATGACAAAAATTAGTCGCCAAAACTGTTGCCAGCTTGGTGATATCTTGCCAAATTACCGAGATACCCGTTTACTCAATGTGGAAAGACTTGCCTGTGGCTTCTTACTTTTCCGGCATAGCTTTTCTCTTCAGATTTTTCGCGTTACATTACACAGAAAAATACAACAATTTCACTTATAATTAATTGCCCTAAAATCATTTATCTATGTATGAACTTTGTAACAATATCTATGTACGTATTATATAAATTACGAAATTTCTTGCTATTATATCCGGTAATTATAATTGAATCAGATCCTCGAAAATAATATAAACTAATAAAATACAATCACGAAGCAATAATTAAACACATGCTATGATTTTATTTCTTCTCTTCTGCTCTACAAAAGCACTAAAATAATGGACAGTTAGCACTTATCATCAAACTAGAGATCTCTGTAGATCAAGGAAGAATCATATGAAATAGAAACGTGAGTGGGATAACTGCTATACTTCAATTATCATGTACTGACATGTATTTATGCAATAATTAAAAACAGCTGATTACTGCAACGATCATTTTAACTAAGGAGTGCCCATTTCGTCAGTACAATGCATTCCAGAGAGGGAATGTCATTAGGTTTTTTGGGGGAAAACAGTAAAAAATTTTCGAAAAATACAGCTATCATCAAGTTCCGGACTACTATTATTTTAAAGAATAATGAATTTCTTAGATGCCATTTTAAATGAAGGACAACACCTCTGACTGTTCTCGTCATCTCGTCATCGTTTTCGATCCGGGTGGCCTACCGAACCGGGTGAGAACGGCACGAGACACGTAGATCGAGCATCTCAGGCGAAACCGTTTCTTCATCAGAGACTTGCTACTTACTGTTGTTAGCCGTTCACCCCACCCTCTTGGCTAATAGCTAAAATCATCATTCCCCATTTCAACTCCCTCAAGTCTTCCTCATGAACTCCACGTGCAATTAGCTGCATGGCAGCTAAAGGGCGTGGGTGGTCCGCCACCCAAGTGGAAATCGTCGCCAAGGGTACAACCTGTGATGAGTTAACAAGTAGTCCGGATTTCATAAACAGTATCTTAAATTAAGAGTTAATAATAGTTAGTCCGCGGGTAAAGAGTAAATCGACTTAAAAAAAGCAAATAAAAAGGAATTGATTTACTTGCTCATTAAGACTTAAATTTGCTTCCAATTGGCTTTATTTGCAAATACCCAGATTTATTTTTTATTTCTTAAGTTTACTTCTTAGCAAGTGCTAAAAGCCATTCCTCATATACCAGTTACAGTTAATGGCCCATTAAACGAGATAAATTAACCGAATCCAATAAAAAAAAGTTTTGTTTATTGCAGAACGTTTAAAAAATTACTATCACAGACAAGAACGTAAAACAAATATACCTACTGAAAATGCAGAAAAATATTTTTTCTTAAAGTGCGTAGGATAGCACCAGTAATAGCTATTGATATCACAGTCATTTATAATTTAGTTTCTTTTTTTTTAATTGAGATTTGTTCCTCCTTCCTTTGTAACTTTTTTTAACATGGTTTATTTTATGTAACTAAAAAAAATTATCTTCCATTTTAAACTACTTGAAAATACAGGCCCGTTGTTAATACCGTTTATCTGCATGTGAATAAAACCTCTTTCCTTGGTTTTTAGTTGCTTCGTAGAGACATTAGGTTAATTGGAAGCAGAAAAGATGAAAAATATGCAACCGCCTTCGCCGGGAACCGAACCACGGACCTCTCGAATACCGGCCCAGCGTGCTGCCGTTACACCACGAAGGCACGCTAGGGAAGTGGGAAAAAAAACCTTATAGCTTTCGGATTAACTATGAATTTGGGTGTGCGGAAAAAATGTCACCCAGAAAAAAGGGAAACGGAAAGAATGTCCCCGGAGAGTAAGGAAAGGAAAAAATGTCACCAGGAAAATTAGGAACGGAAAAAAAGAAACTCTAATATCTCGCCAAATAATATCGCCAATCGACTTTTTTTCCTACAACCATAAATTTGAGTTAACAGTAAAATTAATAGTTGTATATGCTTTTGCCACTATTGACATTTCGCCCAAATATTGTTCCCCCTCCCCATTGGCGGGTAACAGTTCTATCTCATTGTGATGGTTCTCTCTTCCCCTCTGATAATCTTTCGACCAAATCACTTCTTCCCCCTTCCCTTAGCAGAGGTGTTTTCCTTCCGATAACAATTGCTTCTCCAAAAAGCCAAGATTGTTCTGTGATTTTCTGCTAAGTTGTTCTTGGCTTAAGTTTTTCTTATAACTTATTTCAGTAGAATATTCTACATTACAGCACAATGTAAATGGCAGTATTTACATCGCATTATTATGTATTTGTATGATTATTACCAAATTCAATAAACATGTGCAATATTCCAAAATTTGGATTTCTTTTATAATTACCCAACTATATAGAGCATTTCATTGACTTCACGAAATAATCTAGAATTATACGATGTTTGTTTAACTGATTTGTTAAAAGTTTCCATATTACTCGTATAGTGATGGACGATTTGAAAATGTTAAAGACGTAACTTTTTACTCAGGCAAAAATTCAAATTTCCGTAATATAAGTGGTATTAAGCCATTTCTGATTCTGATTAATTCTCTATGAAATAGTTAAAGTGTATAGTTTCTTAATGATAGAAGATTCCGTATGCAGATGAATATTTTCAGTTTAAGGCAATTTATTGTTACAGAGTTACCCATCATATGATTCGTGAATCATGATTTGAATTTATTATTAGTCCAAGGGGGCTTTGTCCTTGAAGGAATATTGTTTTCGTTTTGCGATTTTGCGTTGGTTCACGATAAATGTCCGTTTTACTTTCCAAACTGTTGCCACCAAATGTTAGAATCTTGCAGTATATTTGAAGAAATTAAATAATGAAGATACTGCATAAATGTATATATGTTTCTCGCACTGTGATAAAACAACGGTACATAGAGCCATCGAATTTTGAATGACGTAATCCTACTGCGAATATGGGCATGTGGAAGCCCAAATTTGAAATTTGGAATTTGTTTTATTATCCATTCCATATATTGTAAAACTTCAACGAATTTTTTATTAACTAATTCAACGATTTCAAAGCGAGCAGTGGCAACATTTTTATCTCCTCCACGCAAGGCTATCTATTCGAAAATCTAAAGATATGCGTTCAAATATTTCGTGACTTTGCTATTGAATCAAATTAATTTTATGTGGCTTCAGCTCCAAGAACGTGATATTTAATAAATGAAGTAAACACATAATAATAAATGAAGTAAATAAATGAAGTAAAACGTTATTAACAGAAATAAAAAAAAAAGTTTGGCAAATTCATCTTTGTAAGAAAACTGAGCACTGATATGATGAGCTGAGAAAAGACTGAAAGAAAAAAAAAAAAAAAAATCTGAAATGTTTCAGATTTTAAATTACGTCCAAAGGGGCGTTTTTTTAACGTTTTGAGTGTTACCTTTATTTATTAAATATCATGTTCTTTGCACTTAAACCATAAAATTCAGTTCAAGAGCAATATCGCAAAATAATGTTAAATTAAGCATATCTTTAGAATTTCCGATATACACAGTCTCGCGAGCTGGAGATAAAAGTATTTTTTTTTTTTTTTTCTATATAACGTTGCCATTTCTCGCTTTTAAAGCATTGAGTTTGTAAATCAAAAATTCGTTAAAGTTTTACAAAATATAAAAACTATAATAAAACAAATTCCAAATTTGGGATTTCAGATGCCCATATTCGCAGTAGGATTTCATCATTCAAAATTCGATGGCTCTATGTACCATTGTTTTATCACAATGCGAGAAATAGACAATCATTTATGTAGATTTTTCATTATTTAATTTCTTCAAATATAATGCAGGACTCTAACATTTTGTGGCAACAGTTTGAAAAGTGAACCGACGTTTATGAGTCCGACGCAAAACGAAAACAATAGTCCTTCAGGGACAAAGCCCCTTTGGACTAAAAAAAAAAGAAAGAAAGAAAAGTGTGTGCCAACACTTAACGCTGCATCGACAGTTCTAAACGTACACTACTATACTGCTGTTAAAATTTTTAAAATTTTGCTGTTGAATTGCATATGGCGTAAATGCGAAGAAAATTATGTTTAATAATAAAGCTAAAAAGACAAAAAAGATGGGTTAGCAGACTAGTAGACTGAGAGCTCAGCGAGAGCTTAAAAAACCTTAACAAACCCTTTAAGCGACCGTTAAAAATCTGAAAACTCTAAGAATTTTATTTTGATATATTTATTTTTAATATATTTTTTTTTTTTTACTTAAAAGGAAAATATTTTTATGTGAACTATTAAAAAATTTCCAGTGACCTACTGATAATTCACGATCGAAATACTTGTGACCCTTGTTCTAAATATTTAACAAAGAATGAGCAAACAAAATTTTACTACACATATTTCAGAGCTAAAAAAAAGAATACCATAATAATCAAGAAGATTAATGCGGATTTAACTTGCTGTATAATTTAAAATTAAATTTTATTTAAAGTATCCTATTTTTGGCACGGCTGTCTACCTTTCAGAAAGATTAGGTTTTTGATTAATAGCTGAGACATAAAAACTATCAGCGTAGCTGGATGGATGTTTTATGGAATCCTTTATACCAGAAATTCACTCCTCTTCAAATTATATATATGGAAAATTCTGAGGAGCGAGTCTTTTCGTTGAATTTTCGTTAAAGAAATTTCTTTACATCAATGTATGTTAGTTTTCCTAAAGCAAGGTTTTATAAGACATTATTGACATTAACTCAGGGAGACGAAAAAAAAAAAAAAAAAAAAAGAGAAAGAAAGAAAAAGAAAAGAAAAATTAAGCTAATTCATTATCAAGAGTTTTAAACGAATTCACAGTATACGATTAGTATAAATGACTTTTTCTTCATGACTGAAGAAATAAACGATCTAATGAAATAAAGGATTAATTAATGATCGAGAAAATTTCTTTCAGCTTTGATCTTTTACCGACTTGCGCCATTTTGTATTTTCGCTTCGCCTACTGTATATCTTCATTTTCTGGAGTTGGTGAGTTCATCTCTTTATTTCGTTTTGAGCATTTTAACATATTCTCTGAAGAAATTACATTGTTTATTTATTATTTATTTACTCATTTTAAAATTTTATCAATAGTGTTTTGTTCTTGTTGTGTTTCGCTTTCTTTGGTTATTCCGTTTGTAACGTTGTTCTTTAGATAATTTCATCATTTCGGGTTATTTATTTATCGGCTTTTCATAATTTTTATGATCACCACTCTTTCGTGCTTGTTTCGCCTTTTGGAATATGTCAATAGACAAGAACAGATTTTGTAAGTTACGTCTTAAGCGTATGAAATTCTTGGAACATTTCCATTTTTTGCTTAAATGCAAACATCATAATGTCATTTCCAAATTTATACAAGTGAAATGTAGTCTTAAATCTTCTGTTCATGTTTCGAAAATTATTCATAAATTCAAATTGTCACTCCTTCGTCACATTGTAAGAAACACGCATAAACGTTTGTCTAAAACTGAATATGAATTATATTAACTTCATTTAAAAGTGGCTAATTCTACTTTTTTCTTCAAATTCTTCCTCGTTTGACAATAAATCTTGGTCTAGAACTGAAATCGTTTGTGTACGCCTTAAAAAATGTCCTAGGTTCTAAAAGCTCATACCCCGTTCGGCTAATCACACCTATCTTGGTTATCTTCCCACAGTTAATGCTAATCCCATTGTGAATATTTCGAATGCTAATCATTCAAAGGATCAGATGAAAGTATTAAAATATAACTTTTTCGAAGACATCTAAACCTTCAGTTCGTCAAATCATCGCCCCTATCGCAAAAGCATTGAAATTCTTCAAAATTTCAGAAACGAAGAAAGATACAATTCGCCACTTATTACTCATAACGTAAATTTTATTAACAAATTATTTATTCCAGATCTTAATCAAAAAGAAAGGCAGTCCTTACATGAAATTCATTCTAATCCCAACATTGTAATTTCCAAAGCTGACAAGGGTGGCCAGATCGTTGTTACGCACAAACATACATATATTGATGGAGTCACGAAACCGGTAAGTGAAGGCCCATATTGCTAGATCCCTAAAGATCCTACAACTTCTGACCTCATGAAAGTTAAAAAAGCGTCTCATATACTGTCAAATCAGTGTAAGAAATCACTCATTCCACCTATTGCTAACTGTGCTAGGTTTTATGCCTTCCTCAAAGTTCACAAAATTTGAATTCCTTTTTGACCTATAGCTTCCAATCTAGGAACAGCATCTTATCCTTTGGCCAAATATTTAGTTGCCGTATTTTCTCCTTAAATGCCTTAAAACTAAGTTCCGAGAATTCCATTTCTCTCATACTGAAACTGAAGAGTTAATTTCACTTATTAAAGTCACTTTGAGTCAAACTCACTTTGTTTTCCAAAATAAATATTATCATCAAATTGAAGGATTAGCTATTGGGTAATCCCCTCAGTCCTATACTTACTGACATTTACATGCACTACTATTAAGTCAAATTATTTGAGAAACTACCTTTTCGTCTCTGGATTCGCTACGTTGACCATGCTTTTGCGCTTTATGACGGTAACTTAAGACTTATCACGTATTTTATCTATTATTAATTCGATTGATCCATCCATCCAGTTCACATTTGAATCTGAATATGATAAAGTAATTCTCTTCTCTTCCTTGATATTTTTTAAATCCGCAATGAATCTGATTTCAACACTACCGTTTGCCGTAAACCCTTTTCTGTTTGCTTCTTCATTCGAAATCATGTCACCCGACTAAACAAAAAATGGCTTCTTTTTACTATTATGTTCTTCTCGCTCTCAAAGTTTGTTTCTCTGAATCTGCACTTGATAATGAACTCAAATATTTGAGAGCAGATATTATTGACAGAGGATTTTCTTCCATGGTCATTGAAAACCCTCTTAAAAAGTTTTCCTCTTTCCATCCAAAAAAAACATTCCGCTGTTAATAATAGAAATTCCCTCTGTTATAAAGAATTTTAGAAATAATGTTAATAACTTAGTCGTGCTTCCCTTTCATCCTTCGGTCAGTTACAAAACTGCAAGAATTCTCCAGAAGTTCAATTTTCAAGTCTTTTTCTCGCCTTTCAATAAGATCCATGGTTCAGTTCTTAAAGATACTATTTCTGACTTTAATTTTTGACGAATTTATAGCATATGTTGTCAGTGTGGTTCGAGATATATCGGCCAAACCAGCAGAGCATTAAGGTTTCACATTAAGAAACATGAATCTTATGCCCGAAAAGGTGGAATTTACAAGTTTTCGATTGCTAATCATAGTTGGAAATTTAATCTCAATTTCAACTTTGGGTCTGCAAAAATTATCCAGAAATCTCCAAATGGAGAATTAGTTTTTCTTGAAGCTTTTCACATTAACAAAAAATTTACTGTGTTTAGTTAATGATTTTAATCCAATCCTACCTAACGCTTTTAAATCTCTATTTCCTAATTTTTCAATTTTCATTATTATTTCTACTAATAGATGGCGCTACTCTCTCGTCTCTCTCGACTTCCTTAGGTAATATGTTGGTAACTTGGTTTATCAGTTGCAGATTTCTTTACTCCTGATGAAGAGAGACTTTCTTCGTCCTCGAAATCTTAGAGTTTCTATGCTAAAAATCTACGCCTGACACAGGTTGTTGATTCACTTTTATGATTAATGACAGTGCTTAGCTTAAGTAGATTGTTAAAAGGAATTACATATTTTAAAATGAAACGCGGTAAATATTTAAGTCGCATACTACAGCGAGCCGGAAAAGTTATGTTAAATGTCGCATGTCCAACCGATGTCATTCTTGTACTGCATGTGCAAAACAGAGCCCGGAAAAAACAAAACCGAAAAGAAGAGCATTGCAATCTGAGCATAAATCAATCCATAAATATCATAGAATTTAGCAAAATAATCCGTTTTTATTTTCGCAAATATTCTTTTAGCCTGAATGTTATATTATTATAGGAAATAAAAATAAATCCCTGTAAAAAGATAATAGTATCTTAAAAATTCTTTCAGAGCTGATCGGTTTAGTAGTATGTCTACAGTTTATGCCGCCACCATTTAGGGCTCGTATTCAATTAGAATTGATATATTCAAATAGGCTATTTTCAATTAGAATCATTTCTTTATGTCGATTTGCTGTCTCTAACAGTAGGTATTTTGTCTTCTTGTTGCTTTGTATTCCTTACTTTTCTACGCGATTTGAGAATATCGTCGTTTGTTTTGAAAAATCCGTAATATACTGTTCATTTAAACATGTGGGAAAAAATAATAAAACAAACCTAGATTTTTCAAAATAGAAAAATAGCTATGGTTGACTATGGTTGATTCACAGGTGATGCATCCAAAACAATATACTAGCACTAAGAATATTGCAGAGAAAAGGAAAATTCGTTTAGAAAATATAATGAAAGTTCTTTATCATTTGGGTTTACTTGGAATGGAGATGAAATGGACCCTCAACCTCAATGTATTATTTGCGGTGAACTATTATCCAACCAAATTACGAAACCGTTGTTACTTAAAAGACATCTTGAATCTCAGCATGCCAGTTTAAAAATCTGAAGAATATTTTAAGAGGAAATATCAGAGTTCAAAAATAGTAAACAAGTAATGAAAGGTTTTGTTACTTCAAGAAAAAAAGCTTTGGAAGTTAGTTACTTAGTAAGCCTAGGCAGGCTCACACTTTTCGAAAGAACGTTATATTACCAGCAGCTAAAGATATCGTTTTGACATTATTAAAAAAAAGCGGCTAAAGAACATAATAATATTCCCTTATCAAATGATATAGTATGTCGACGAATTCATGAAATAGCAAATTCCATAAAAGAGAGAATTTTTCAATGAGTAGGTCGTACTGCAGTTGGATCAAAGTAACTTTGTTCAATTATTAGCTTACATTCGTTTCGAAGAAGATAAAAGAATTGCCGAAGAATACAGTCAAAAGTCGTTAATTCGGACACCCACAATCCGGAATGATCTATAATCCGGACCTCAAAGCTACAAACTTTCTGCGCATGCGTCGCGTTGACGCATGCGCGTAAGACCTTTACGGCTGCGAATATGCGTGTGCGCATGCGCAAAATACGTTTACGAATGCGCGTTTAATGTATAACGGACGGTATAAGCTAAGCTAAAATTATCTAATTCAGTTAATGTTGCAGATTGCGTTGTTCCTTAACCTTCGAATTGGATCCGGCTTATTATTTTTTGCAGACTGTTAGAGCAATTTTATAAAAGTAAGCTTGAACTTTCGATTATGTCAAATAGAATTTCTGATATATATTTGCTAATATGTAAAGGATCTACAAAGCCAAAGTATGTTTCGAAGTCCATTAAACAAAAAGTGGAATTGCTGCAAAAAATGGATAAAGGCATATCCTTTGTTTATCTAACCATTCCAAAATCTGTTTATCAATTTCACGCTGCTCTGCGTGTGTGTGTGTGGGGGGGGGGACGTCGCGGCGCGCAATGAACTGGAAGTTGATCTGTCAGCACTATCCTTATCTTCAGAGCAGATGTTTTTATTTTATTTGACTTACAATTCCTTACTAAATGTAGTATTTTATCTCGATGTACTCCGTCTTTGATATGATTTAAATCAAATTTCTCGTCATTATAATTCCTTCCTCGCTTCCGATAGCGAAGGAAGTGACACAGAGTTTATTGAAAACGAAAAAATTTCGATTGACAAATTAGTCGGTATTCTCGACACAGCAATTATAGGACTTGAATAGCGGAACTTTGTAACTGAACAAGAAATTATGTCTGTTTATAGAATTAAAGAGAAAGTATTATCACATAAAAAACGAAGCAACTTAAACAACTTACATTGAAAGAAATGTTTAATAAAATAAATAAATAAATATTAAGCTTTTTTTTTTTTTTTTTTTGATACCCTTTAGATCATAATTGTTCTTTATTTCATAAATTACGTTTTCATATTTTTAATTTTATAATTTTTGCATGCCATCTTACCAGATTTAAACTCATGATCTATAATCCAGAAAATTCGATAATCTGGAATCGCCGAAGTCCCGACTAGTCCGGATTAACGACTTTTGACTGCATTTATTTTCTGAATCTCTTCATTATAGACCAACTGCAAAGGAAATTTACAAAGTAATCGGCAATTTTATGTCTAAGAATGATATTCCTTGGAATAAGTGCATTGCCGTATGCAGTGACGGAGCTCGGACTTTGACAGAAAAAACATTCCGGTGTTATTTCTCAAATAAAGAAAGTCGCAACCCAAAACTAAATTTACTCCCTACTCCAATCATCGTGATGTTTTAGTAGCCAAAATAATCCCCCTAAACCTGAAAATCGTTTTGAATCGAGCTGTGAAAATGGTTAATATTATTAAAAGCCGAACTTTAAATTCAAAAATATTTACAATTTTATGCCAAGGGATGGGCACTGAACACGAAACGCTTTTGTTATATTCTGAAGTAAGGTGGTTATTCAGAGGCAAAGTTTTAAATCTTCTGTTTGATCAGAAATTCAAATTTTCCTCTGTGATTTAAAATTTGAATTGCAAAAATGTTTATTTAGTGAATTATGGTTGGCGCATTTAGTACATTTAGGTGATATTTTTGGAAAGTTAAATGAATTTAATTTATATAGGATAACAAGGACAAAGAGTTAATTTTTTTACCATTAAAGATTAAATAAATGCAATGATAAAAAAACTCCAGCTAACGATCAAAGAATTGGATAATAATATTTTAAGCTTTTTATCAGTTTTAGACAGTTTTCTTGTCTAAAACTGATAAAATAGATTGTCGAAAATAATTTGATAATAAAAGAAAATTTAACATCCGACATTAAAAATCCTTGTTTTTTATTGATAAATAATTTGAACATGTATTTTCCTGAGAATTATGAAAAAGAAAATTGGATTAGAAATCCGTTTTGTTAAAGTGTACACCTTGCACAAAAAAACAAACAAGCAAAAAAAAAAAAAGGAACAGTTTTACATCTCCCGTTCTACTGAACCGATTGTCGAAATTTAACTTAACGTTTTCCACGTCTCGAAAGTGCTATATATTAGATTTACATGCAGATTTATGTACGATATATTGAATATATTAGATTATATTAGTTATATGTACAGCATTATTCCAACGTAGGTATTTTAACACAAAATCGGACATTTTCTGAAATATTATACCAATGCTTTTCCATATTTCGATTCTGCGACTCAGATTATGCCAAAGTGTCAAGTTTTGTAAAAATCGCATGAGTAGTTTTAAAAAATTAGCTTTCAAAATTTCAACTTCTCAATGTTAATTGAATTGGATAAGAGATAATAATAAATATTAACTTAAAGTTAATATTTATTAATTTCTCTTTTTTTATGAAGCTTATTTGATCCTTCCTTTCATATTTCGAAATTTAGTTTGCTTCCAAATAAAATTCGCCTATTTTTTATGATTTATTTTTAGTCTAAAGGGGCTTTGTCCCTGAGGGACTATTGTTTTTTAAGTCGATTTTAAAGTTTTGCGATTTTGAGTTGAATCACTTTGAATGTCCCTTTCACTTTTCAAACTGTTGCCACCAAATATTATCTTCCTGTATAATATTTGGAGAAATTAAATAATGAAGAATCTGCATAAATGTTTTTCTTGTATTGTGATAAAACAATGGTTCCTACAGCCATCCAATTTTGAGTGATGTAATCCTACTGCGAATATGTGCATCTGGAAGCCCAAATTTGAAATTTGGAATTTATTTTATTATCGATTTCATATTTTGTAAAACTTTAACGAATATTTTATTAACACGGTCAAGGATTTCAAAGCGTACAATGGCAACGTTGAACAGAAAAAACATTTTTATCCCCAGCGCGTGAGACTGTGTGTCGGAAATTCTAAAGGTATGCTCAATTTAAAATTATTTTTTGATATTGCTCTTGAACGGAATTTTACGTCCTTTAGACCTGAAAATCTGATGGTTTACGTCCTTTAGACCTGAAAATCTGATGATTTACGTCCTTTAGACCTGAAATTTAAAATCTGAAACCATTCAAATTTTCTTTTTTTTAAATTTGTATTTTTAAATAATTTTTATAAAATTTCGGAAAAAAATTTTGAATTATAATCTATAAAAATTTTACTATCATCAAAGCAGATGTATTTCTACGCATACCTGCAAAAAATTAGAGTTTTTAATTAAAAATTTTCTAAGATGAACGCGATTTACGTTTTGGCGCTTTTTGAAATTTGGCGTATTTATTACAAGGGACAATAACCAAAATGCGATTTACGCGCTTCGTTAAAATTGTTTGAAAGAATAAACGATGAACCTTTTTTCCGCTCGTGCATCAATGAAAAAAAAAAAACAGAAAGAAGGGGGAAAAAAAAAGAAAATTAAGTCGGTTACTATAAATTAAGAATTCGCCAAGTGAGTTATTCTTGACGCAAACTGGAAAAAATGTGACAAGATAAATTTTTAAATTTCTCGACAAATTTTTCACAAAAATGATGAAATTTAATATCTGGGCGCAATTTGAGTTGTAGAATCGAATTATGGAAAAAAAATTGGTATGTTATTTCAGAAAAAGTCCGATTTTGTATCAAAATACCTACGTTAGAACAATCCTACATATAACATATATCCTAAAACGCGCTTTTGGAGACATGAAAAACGCAAATTAAATTTCGAATTAATTCGAAAAATTAAATAATGAAGAATCTGCATAAATGTATGTATGTTTCTCGCATTGTGATAAAAAAAGATACCTAGAGCCATCCGATTTTGAATAACGTACATCTCCACCCGAATATGGGCATCTAGAAGCCCAAATTTGGAATTTGTTTTATTATCTCTTTCATAAAAGCATTAATGAGTTTTTGATTAAGAAACTTAATGAATTCAAAGCGAGAAATGGCAGCAGAACACAAAAAAAAAAAAAAAAAAAAAAAAAATCTTCGGCTCGCGAGATTGTGCATTGGAAATTCTAAAGATAAGCTCTTTTTAATTATTTTGTGATGTTGCTGTTTAATTAATTTTTATGGTTTAAGTGAGAAGACTGTGATATTTAATAAATAAAGATAACACACAAAACGTTAGGTTTCTTCTTATATATAGATATTTAAATTCAGTATTCGTGCCCTTGGGTAAGATAAAACGCTTTCAGAGGAAAATTAGCACTTATTTCATGTGTGCGCAGCATATTCTAGTGGGAGCAGAATTACGAAGATGAGCATTTATGAACCATTCCTTCATTATGAAGTATAACTTTAGGTGAGTAAGCTCGATTGCTTGGCCGTTTGATTAATTGATCAAGGTAATGCAAATCGAGGGATTTCTGCCCAAGGAAAGAGATGTAGATAAGCGTGTGCGAAATTATTGTCATAACATTAGAATTTCTTTCTCTGGTGTGCGGAAAGAAAGTCACCCGAAAAAAAGGGAAACGGAAAGGCGGGCACCGAAAATAAGGAACGGAAAAAAAGGAACTCAGAAATGTTGTCTCCTAGGTTCGCCAAATTTTTGCTAAAATACGTAAACATAAATCATTTTCCACTTTTGAAATTAAATGATGAGTTTTCAATTCCAATGGGATTTTGTTCTCTACAGTTGTCTCATGACGCCCACAAGTTATGATATTCTCTCTGTTTTCACATTTCGTGATCTTTTAAATAATCGTTACAAAATAAATGAAATTAGTATAAATTTGCATAAATATAGATTAGACATAAATACAAGACATCTTTAAGATTGTTTTTTCTATTCAGTCAGTGGAACTTGAAAATTTTCAGCAATAATTTTAAGAAATTTTGTTGAAATGGGCCTCAAACCTGAGGAATTCCAATAACAGAGGTATCACATCTTAATTTATTTACTTTATCTATTTTTTTAAAGTTTTATCTCTGCTTTGGGACTGTTATAACAAATTATTTGATGGTCATCATATTACACACTAATTATTGTATACTGCAAAAATTAAGAGGAATTTGTTTAAGAATGCAGTCTACAATATATCGATTAAAACTGACCGTGGGGCGAAAACTTTCGTTGCAGCTTTAACTCTTATTGCTGTGATCTGTGGGGTGTCTCTATCAAGGGTGACGGTGTGAATGTCAGAGACCTCCCACACAGATAGATGCTGCCTCTGACCTTACGACTTGGGTGGCCTCGTGTCTCTGCCACGTGCTGCACCAGATAAAACATCCCGTACGCGTTTTAATGACCGGGGACACCGGTAACTTGTCTCCAGAAAACCGCAGCAGGACATATCAGAACAGACAAGACACGAAATAATTCTTCCCTTCGATACAAAGATAGACTCTTTGCAGAATTTTGAATGACTGCGAAGCCCCGAGGTCCATAGACATGGGCCTTTGACAACATTTCAAAGAGCTGGAAATAGAAACAAGTGAAACAAATCGAAATAATCGTGGGAAAACTGTTATAATTTTTAGGTTCGAAACAAAAAGCATAAGAACTATTCTTGGAGGCTTCTCTTTCATTTCGATTTCGTGCTAAAAAGATAATAGCACGCGTGATCTCACTGAGCCACAAACACTTTATTATGATTACTGCAGCATTCTAACTTAATGAATAAGACGACCTCGCTCTATTGAATGACTGAATTTCTTTTTTAAGTGAATAATGCCATTTTTCATTGCCCTTCTTATTTTGAGTATATTATTCAAGATCTAATGCTTAGAAAGTTATTCTTACACATAGAAAATTGTTATTATTTAAATCGGTTTAAATTTTAAATAAAATTACAGAAACTATTATTTGCTTTATTTTAAATTATTGTTAAAATTTTAATGAAAAATGGAGACGCAGTTTTAAGAAAGTTAAGAAAAAAAAAATAAAAAAATAAAGCAAATATTTGGTAGTAATTTTGCAGACTAGAAAATCGTAGAAGTTGTATGCATGGAATGAACATCTTTACTTTTTAAACAAAATACTATATCTGATAAATTTTATTTAGGGATAAAAAGAAAAAAAAAAAAAAAAAAAAAAAATCTGCCTTTGTATTCTATAGTTAAACTATTGATTTACATATTCCTGAAATGTAATTAAGCGCTGATTATTGTTGCATTTTATTTGATACATTCAGAAGACTAGGCATGTTCATTATTTAGAAGTATAAATTAATTAGACTTTTAATTAGTGTCTAGTAATGATCATTTTCGTGGTTTCTCCATCTCTATAAAAGGAATACGAGCCTGTTTTCTACAGAAAGTCTTGCATGAAATTGCTCTCTCTTCAGGCAGAAACCTTGTTTTTTTATCCTATAATCTAATTAGTGGAATTTAATAATAAAGGATTTTTCACTATGATTACATATATATCATTTTGATTGATTGAGAAATTTGCTAATATAAGAAGGTCGGGAAATAAATGCTTTTTATGGTTATCTTCAGTAAACCTTTTCAGTACGCAGGAGAATGCTGCCGAATTGGTAATAATTAATACGAATCTTCGCTGATGAATAAACGAAGCTCCTGAATTTTTTTTTTTTTCCTTACAAGATCCTGAGGTATTTCTGACGTTGCTGATGTTAGACTATTCTCTTCTCTTATAATAATATTCAGATATTTAAAGTTTTTCTTCCTCGCAGGAAATTAAGCCTTGTAGACGTAGAGATTAAGGAATTCGATACTTACATCATATTTTTATTTTCCCCTAAATTTATCTGAAATGACTCTTGTTAATGAACCCGTTGTTAATGTGTACCATTAGATTGAAAGTTGTCAGTGACATCACAATTATCCTCAATAAAATGTGTAACAAGTATTTGTAACCTGTCTTAGTGTATTCGTGTTACTTTAGGCCATCTGGTTAACATTATACTAAAAATCTACAATATTTCTGATCATATATCAGGTGCTAAATATAAGGTGTATGTACTATGTATCAGGGATCCCCATAATTCGGCTTGCGAGCCGCATGCGACTCTTGCAGAAGATTGATGCGGCTTTTATGAGAATAAAATACTAGTGTGCAAAACTTAAGGAACTTTTCTGACAGTGATTCTGCACAAAATTAATTGAAAGACATAAAATTCATACTACAATGTAGAGACACAATGTAGTTACTTAACGGATGAGGAATGTATAGCAGCAGAAAAATGAATAGGGCACATACAGTACCTAACGAATAGGAAAAACGCTTTAATGACAGAATAGCATTGGCACGAAAAAAAAAAAAGTGGCTGGACAAAAGGGAGAATGACAAACCAAAGAGCCTTAGTAAAGGATATGACCCCGTCTAACTGCAGAGGTTGCGTTTCACCATCTGTTGATAATCAACAAATTTATCTAACAGTTCTTTAGGTAAGAGGTCCATTTTTCAAGGAGATCTGTTTCAGTTGTTTGGTGTTTCTCGGAGGGTAAGATCGAGCTGCCAGGCGTCTCCTTAAAGTATCCCACACATGTTCAATGGATTAAAATCAGGGGAACACGCTGGTGAACCTATTCTGTGGTTACGTTCACTTTCCAAGAGCTCCTCCACAGCATAAATCCTGCGCATTGCCATCCATAATATCAAAGTCGGAACAAATGGCACCACGGAAAAGACGAACTTGGGGTAGGAAAACTTCATAACAGTAACGATACAAGAAGTAAACCTTCGTCAAAAATGTGGAGTTTCTCCTTCAGTACATCATAATGCCTCCCCATCTAAGCATGCCAGGACCATCCCAACTATCTGTTTCGCTGATGTTATTGAACAAAAGCGTGTCACTACTTCTTTCCATGTCCAATAGGAAGTTACTCCATTGATGAGGTGTCCAGTCTGTGTTCTCTACACCAGTGTAAACGGTGTCGCCCAAGGGTTGCTTAAAATCATGGAAGTAGGAAGTAAAAGAGGGAGTGGCCCTAAACAGGTTTCTCCCGTACCCCGCTCTGAAGCACTGGCGATCCCTACGTGGTGACCAAAACATTGGGTCATTTACCATTAAGTTCAATGGGTTTTGACGCGATCGGATGTAAATATTTTGTAATTACGTCGTACATATAAATGTATATATTTTCTTTTCTACAACACTTCAGAGTCCTAAGTATATGAAAACAACATATTTTTAAACAACATTCCATTCTAAACGGGATTAAATGCTATACTTTTCGCAGAACAGTTTTCTCAGAATGGTTTAATTTGAATGAAATATTTTCACAAGTTTTCGCTAATTACATTAGAAAAAAAATTAAGGTAATTCAATTTTATTCGGTTGAGGTACAAAAATTAAGATCAAAGTTTATTGTATTATTAATATTAAAATTATACATTATTTCTTTTCTAATTATAGAGCTTCTCCCTAAAATACTTTCTTAAACATGACATGATTTTTTGGCTTCTGAGGCATCTTTTAAATCGAAATATATAAGTCAATTTATAATTAATGAGCTATTTTATTCCTTTTAAATTAGAGAATTATTAGAAATTAGCAAAATACTTTAAATAGTACTTAACTTTCTTTGAATATTTCTGAAAGGGAATAAAATAAGGATTTTTTTTAAAGTATTATTTAAAACTTGTAACTGAGTTATTATAAAATGTGAAGGGAATAATTCTTTTAATTATACTTATCAGATTTTTTTTAACCATTAATTTTAACAATACGTATTCCAAAACTCTTTATTACTTTCTTAAGTGCGCATCTCGTAGTATTTGCTCTACAATGCCTTTTAACAGATTGCTTTCCAGTACGAACAATTCTTGCTTAAATAGTTTTATAACGTATTTGTCAACAGGATTTCAATTTATGTTTATAATTCAATATTAAGGTTATTATATATTTAAATAACATTTATAATCATTATAAATTAGATGCATTTAATAATTAGATTTCTTCACAGTTGTTTATAAATGAATAAATTCTTCATTTCAAATACATTTATAAATAATTTAATGAATATTTATGTATTTTGTTAAAGGCAGATACATGCTTTTTGCAAGCACATGCATAAATACCCATACATATTTCATATTTTTCATTTCCGGCATGCGCAAATCTTTAATTTCTGTGCATTCACTATTTTATTATTTATTTTTAATTAACCCAAATAAGTAAAACGTATAAGCCCAAAGGGATTATTTTTCAGATATATAAAATTAAAATGATGAGTTTAAAATGAGCAGCAGTAAAGCCTCTCCTCTAAAAAATTTTAAAAGGTACATGTTACAATAATATATGGATGTGAAAAAATTTATTTTATTTAAAACATTTTGGCGTTTGGAACATAAAATAAAAGTAGTGAATACTCTATCAAGGGTATCGAAAGACGTATACAATTTTAAAGGTACCGTAAGGTATTTTTCATTCTTTAAGCATAACATTTTTGTTAAAATCTATATTTTTGTAGTTCAACAGCTTAGAATTTTATAAAACAAATTCATAATCAAAATCGCTGTTGTTAGTTATCGAAAAATAACCAAGATGTGATTTTTGCGTAAATGTCACTAAACTATACAGATTGCTATTATCCATCACATTATGAATGTTTCTCTCATGCGAAAGTGTCCCTTTTTCGATTTGTATGGAACTGTCATGTGTCGAAATACTATCAGAACACTGTTAAGCGAGCTTCTGAATGTAAACAAAGAACACCCCATCTAGTGTTCGAAGCAGAGCTTCACTTCTAGTGCCAGTTGGCCATTCTTTCCTTTCTTACCTCCATGGCTTAAATGGTATGCAGCTTTCAAGACGGCGGTCGAATAAATCCAGGACCTAAAAGAGACTCTATTTATCCCTGGAATAAATCACCTTTATGAAGTTATCTGGCCTCAGTAAACTGGGACACCCGGACGCTCGTTTGCAGTGCTCAACTGCTGAGCAGTATTGTCCGCTCTCTGGTTTCGATCTCTTTTCGTCTGCAGGACGATATGTAGGTTATAAATCATCGTTGTTTTCCGTGGCAGACAACCATCAATTACAGCTGTACCAATCGTTTGAAAGGCTTTCAAAGCTCGTGAAGCAACACTATTTTCAATTCCGAATTCATAGTTGACAGACGTCAAATTATGTCCCTTCGCAAGCTTTCTTCATCATTTAAATTAAATTTAGTGATAAACAATAACCTAACTGCATAACCGGTGACAAGGCCGATGCAAATGGTGCGGCTAAACAGAGCTTCAGAATTCTGATGGCAACGGGTGGTAGAATTTAGGAGCGGCAGAGGCAGACATTTTACTGAAGAAAAAAAATCCTAGCGACTGCCTTGCCTAACTGCTCAGTAGTAAAACCTCTGAACTTTCGTAAATACGTATTGGTTACCAGTTGTAGCGGCTTGAAACAGACCGACTACGTGGATGCTAATTATAATAGTACAGAACATAAATTCAAATTACTGTTTCTCTAAGAAAGCATTCCTTCCTAGATACATAACATTTTGTCTTAGGAAAGAAATAACATAGTTGACTAAATATGTAATTTTTTGAAAGCATTCCTTTCTATATAGGTAACTTCTGCTCTTTTTGAGATACAGACTTCTTAATGAAATACCGAAGTGCCTTTTTTTGGCCGCCCTTTTAATATGAGCAGAGATATTATTTCGTGTGATACTGCTTTGGTTGCCCTTTTTTCGGGACAATTTCGTGTCCTATCACAAAGTTGCTCCATTCTAATACAGGTCAATCGTTTTTTCGAAAAGACAGATAACTTCAAATGCCGGAAATACTCTTATGCAAGTCTGATTTTTATTTTGAGTTAAAGATAAATTAATTACGCAGGGCATGTACTGAATTTTTGCTTGTAAGATGATTACTTTCTTGGGCAAAGAATTGAGCATCTGTATGAAAAACAGGAAATCTACATAAAGATGCCCTTTAATGAGCAATGCGAATGAAAATCGAACTTTCGAAAAGGTGCATATTCCTTTAAGAAAGCTGCTTCTTTGAAATTAGGAAATGATATTGCAACTATATCCTTACGAATTTTGTATATATGTAAATAATTTCAATGAAATTATTCGTATAATTGTAATAGCTCCTGTATAATGTAACATGAAACGCTTCAAGAGAACAGCCGGCAAAATACGGTTTCCTCAAGCTTCAAGCTCTGCCGGCAAAATATGGTTACATGGCAACTCCATTTAACACTGAGGAAAATGGCTGCCTCACCGAAGTTTCAAGTTAGCTACAACCTAGGAACGATTATGGTGACTAATTTATATCACCAAATTTGGCTACCATTTGATGACATTTTGGGATGGTCCTTGTATAACTGTAATCAAATAACTGCAATTGATCCCTCCATGTAACTGTAACCATATCCAGCCCTTATATGTAACTTTAGTAGTATATGCCTTCCAGTAATTTCTAGAAATGCGAGGCATTAGAGATTTCCCTACAGCCGGGAGAAAACTATAAAAGACCGGAGAGAACATCAGTTCTCAGTTTTTAGTTCAGGGCTGACTTCGGAGTATTAAGAGATCTCCGTGCGAGCTTCGCTGTTTGGATGCGCTTTGCACTGCGTTGCGTTTAACGTTATTAGTAGTTTGAAGTGGTAACTACTGATTGTGCTGTGTCCTACAGAGAAAAGCTGTGCGAGTATTTTTGTGGAAAGTTGCAGAGCTGTAAATTGTTTCTTTTGGGAAAATAATTTTTACAACATTATCATCGGTTCTGTGTGCATTTAATCCATTACGAACTCATACGTGTATAAAAAAATTAATTGCTTCGGACTCCGGAAATCCTGGAGACAGGCTTAGCTTTTCCAAACTTGAACTCTTTTTTTCTCATATCAAAAACTTATAGACCTATTTATCAAGATAATGCATAATAATAAAAGAATTAACTGCTAATATTCTACATAAAAGCTAAAATAAATAGGTAAATATGGGAATTTTCGATTCCAAGTGCCGAAATTACTGATGAAATTTTTCACCAATAGTGAATTTTCTAATGAAAGCTAAAAATTTCATGAAATCTTCGAAAAAGCGTTGCGTCGTCAAATATAATTATACTTGTACATTTTTAGTTTCCCATTCACATTGATCTAGCAAAATTTTTTACATCATTTTCTTATAAATGAGAAAAAGCGTTTGTGGTTATTTTGTATATTGCTTTAATTTCAATTGCTTCTATTGAAAACGCTTGGTTTTTCAATAAAACTGTAATCTGCCTTTATGTGAACTTTCAGAAGATTAGAGAAAAAGGATAAACAGGTTTCCACGTCTTCAGAAAGAAAGATATTGAGCTAATGTGTTAAGTTCCTGTAGATGCAATAAACAAGCAAAGCGTTTAGAGTTACCAAAGGTTAACAGTATTTAGAGATTTACGCCGCCTTAAGAATTCTTTTTCCTCGATAGCCCTGAGTCAAGAAAATGTTTGCAACAGGTTTTGCTTTGGAGCATTGCAATATGTCCTTTGAATCGAAGTCTTTATAATCAAATTAAATCTAAATAGTCAAATTATTTACGCCTTATTTATGTCACATTATAAACAGATCTACTTTTTATTAAATGCACATTGCTATCAATATTATGTAAATTTTTGAGCAACGGAGGAGATAGCAAAGTGCAAATGGCTTTTTTTTATTTTTTTATTTACAGTCAAGTTGGTTTCTAATGTCTGAAACTTAAGGAAACATTGAATTAGGATTTTAAACATAAACTATATCTTTATTTGAGTGCATAAGTACGTACAAATGCGGTTCGAATATTGTTTCAAATTATACGAGCAGGCATTTGAGATTAACAGATTTTACACAAGAAGATATTTAACTTAAATTTGAAATAATTTCTGAAATTTAAATCCGGGAAAAATTACGAATGCCGAAGTAATAGAAAAAAATCATTGCCTCGCCGCTCTGAAAATGAATAGATGATATATTTGAAAGTGAATTCACAGATGTTTCGCAAATGATAAATACGAAGGAAGGAAACCTTAAACATATACTACGGAATTATGAGAAAGAAAGAAACAAAAGGAATAAAATTTTGGCATAATATAAAACGGAAAAAAGAGCTTGCTATGTAACCAAAGTAAATGTAAGCAGGTGAAAAATTTCGGGCATTTTTATTGTTGGAAGAAAGAGCTTCAAAAGAGAGAAGAAGAGAAAAAAATTACTTAAAAAAATTTTGCACGATAAATGAATCGTATCCATGTTACCGAAGGGAAAATCCAAGAAAATCTTCCTTCAGGCATCGTGATCATGTCAGTTTCACACAACTGGGCATTTGCACACATCATCCCTATCGAAACATGAAATTTTCTAGCAGGCGTAACCGCTTATGGGCAACAAATGACACTTCTGATCAGTTTGTCAGAAACAATCAATCAGCCTTCTGATTTATTGAGGTGATTTTTCTTAAATAGTGCTTATTAATGCAAAGACGATTTTTCTGAATGGTTCTTGTGTATTCTTCTTTTTTTTTTTTTTTTTTTTTTACCTTCGAATTCATTTTAGAACATTTACGCTTAATAAGTTTCACCCTTATGGAAACAAATAAAGACAAACAATCGCAATCTATAACAACTATCGGTATGTATGTAATATTGTTTAAATATATAATTATGAGTATTTACAAACTTTAATTTATGGGTACAGTTTTATATCTCTTTATTAAGAAACTACTATGCTTTTAGAGGATTTAATTACGATTATAGCTTTAAGATTTCTTATAACTGTAATTTTATTTTAAAAGAAACTGAACCACTATATAAACCAAGTGAGTTTAAAATATACAATTACTAGGGGGTCTCGCCTTAAAATTTTAGAAATTATTTAAAAAAATAATTGATTTAAAACTACGAACATAAAAGTTTAAAAAAATGTAACCTAAAAAAATATGTAATCCAATTACTTCTAACGCTTATATCTTTATTGTTCATTATTTTTCTATTGTGTTAAACTAGTGATTTGTTTATATCTAACTAGAAAGCCCAGCAGTTATACGAAATGACCGCTGTTCTAGATATTATAAATTGTAATTAAAATGATTTGTGCAAAGGTGTCTGCTAATTCAAACTTAACTACCCAGCGCAGGCGACGAGGACGCCCCTTTGCTTACTGCCCCACGGGGTTTTCCCCTTCTACTTGCTTAAAGTGCAATGAATGAAACCACTAGCGGTACATTTCTTAACAGCCACCGCTAGCTCAATAAATAAAGGTGATTTAAATAATAAAATGTTAATTCACATGTCAAAGATCTCTTTGTACACAACATTTTTTCTGTATATCTATCTATCATTTTTAAGCTCGCCTTGCAGAGGACCATCAGTTATTTTTAATTTTACGTCCGTTCGTTCATGAGCTCTTGAGCAGGCAACATAACTTAAAGTTGACCGTGTCCAAATGCAGGCTCAGGTGAAAAAATGCCAACGCTCTTAAGCATTTGGCCCTGAGACTTATGGTAAGGCAAGTTTTACAGGAAATTGTCTAAGTCTCAATTCACCCCATTGGCTAGTACAGTTACGTAATCAACCAATAAACTATCGACGACAAACAGACACTTAAGCGGCATATAATAAAGATATTTATTTATTTTTCATTTTATTTGTTTTTCATCGTTGCCGGTTGCATATTTCCGAATTCTATTATATATAGATTTTAAATTTATTTATTAAATGTTAAATGCACGTGCTCCGGCTTAGCTTTCTCATAATATTCGTCACGCGCTGCACTGCACTGGGAATAAAACAATTTACAGTTACGCAAGCAATCAATAAACTATCGGCGACAAACACTTAAGCCGCATATATATAAGAAGATGCTGAGTGCAGTACACATAAAAATATCACGTGGATGACAAATAAAGTATTTTATTTAAATATTTTAAATGTTTGGGATATAAAATATAGCTAGCAAAAGCATTATCAAGAGTATCGAAATAAATATACAAAATTTCACCCTCATAAACCAGTTATAATGATATAGAGCTTTAAAATTTGTTGCATTTTAGGACTATTTTGACATTTTAAATGTACCTGACTTGTTAAAGTATTTGTCATTCTTTATATGTTAAATATGCATAATATAAACATTTTGATAAAATTTGTATTTGTTTCCAAGCTAGTAGATTAAAATTTTGGGAAGCATATTAATAACTCAAATCGCTGTTCCAGGTTATAGAAAGATAATCAAGAAGTGAAAACTACCACTAAACTACTACTACACATCCAGCAACGAATGTTTCATGTGAGCAAGTGTTCCTGCTTTTCGATTTCTGCGCAAGTGTCTCCCCTCCCAGGGTCGACTGGGAATGCAACTCCCGGCGTTCTGGCTAGGACCAGTACCTAGACAGACTCGACTCCTGGATACATAATCAGTGTGATAACACTCCTTTCTTCATCCTCCGCCTCATAGAGAAATAACTCCACCTTCTTGTATTTTGACATTTATTGCGCAACACACAAAACTAATACTAATAACTATTAAGTAATACAAGTTAATTTCGTTTTCATTAATAGCTCCCACGAACCTTCTCTATGACCTCTCTGTCAGTCTCCCTCTTGGAAACTAAACTTTTGACACCTCTCAGATTGAGAACCAGAGCCCTCTATACATCTTGTTGGTTGGCGTCACCCATGCAACATAATCAGTCTTCATATTGACTAGAACCATCGTTTCTTCTGTAGTAGGTTCAGACTTGCAGGGACCATACTGGTACTGACTTTCTGCCCCTTGGTTACATGGTTTGATATGGACGATACAAATGTCCATATTGATGGTTTGATAACTATATAACTCGATTCCCGATGTACAGATATATTTATATATATGGTTACATGGTTTGATATGGAGGACGTTATATGGTTTGATATCGAAGGCTGTCTTTCGGAATTTGTGACTATAACGGCTAGTGCCTGCCATTGGAAATAAAAAGTTTTTTGAAAGAATCGATCAACCTGCAGATTTTCCAAACTTTCAAATCTGAGCTTTAGAAAATTTTAGATGTTGCAAATAGCGTTGTATAGCCAAACCTCGTAATTTTTTGCATTTAGACTGTTTAGCTACAAAATATTAGCAGCTAATTCTTTTACTATTTTGTATTTCTAGATGCATAAATTCATATATATTTTTTCAGAAAAGTTAGAAGTTCATGGTTAGAACACCTTTTTAGTAAGTTGAGGTTTTTACTGTGTAAACTGATATAACGCTATCCAAATTATGGTTAAATAACTTGGAAAGTAAAGTCAAAGAAATGCTAATTTTCTGAATTCTTGATGAGTGCACCCTCTTTCGTAGAGTTGTTGTTCCCCTCACATTTTACGAGAATAAGTCTGGCAACAACTGTAGTAGAAAAAATTGTACATCACTTGAATGGCAACAGCGGTTGATATTCCATACAATTTTGTTTTTAATGCAATCAATGCATTTTCCGATTCTATTGCGTTAAAAAGTTGAGTTTTAGTGTGGATGAAATGAAATTCGCTTCGGATATTAGGGAGATTTCTCAGTTTGCTACGTTTTAGAAAATGAGGACTCTTATGTTTAAGTTTGCGATTTAAATTACAAAAGTTTCCTCAAGTTTAGAAAAAATACGCTGGACTTATTGCCGATGTACAGATAAGTGAACTTTTATGTTATTGTGGTTACATATAATTTGCAAATTTAACTATGAACAGAATTCTGTGAAATGCGTTAAAAAATCTGGAATGGTATTTAAATTTGTAGATGTTGAGTATATATTCTATGTGAAAAAAAAAGATTTTTTGCTCACGACAAGAGTGTTGAAAGAAACATCTTCTTATTAAAATAATTTACTGAAAAATTAGATGGGGGGGATTTTCGTAATAAATTGTAACAGTAAAACTCTTCTTTTTATGAAAATAATTTAATGAAAAGTAAACAGAAAATGTGTTAGGCAATAAATTGGAGTAGTAAAAGCCATTTAATAAATTTTACTAGTCAAAAGGAAGAATTTCGAAAATTTATTGTCGTTCATTTGACTCGACAAATGACGTCAACGAAAACAAAATTTTCAAATATATCTGATTTTAAGATAAACTTTTTTGGGATTATTTAAATGTTGCAAGTGAAAGAAGATCGTTTAGTTCAACACATCACATTGAATATCGGCATCTCAATACAACTTATTTTGTACCCTTTAAACAGGAGATGCTAAATCTACCACTGAGATTCTTGTCATCACATGATGTTGACTTATACAGATATATCATAGGTGGGCAATTCTGTGGTCCGAATGGACCGTCATTCTCTCGATAAAGATTTTCTTAAAAAGCTATGGCCCTGAAGTAGATGAGGTGAATACTTTATAAATTTTGTATACCCACCACTTGTTGCTGCTATCAGTGCACAGTTGGATTTGAACTGCTTTTTATTTTGCATTTATTCTTTATATATAGAGAAAGAAAAGAAGAAGAGTAAAACTTAACCAAAATTTTAATAAAAGCTAGATCTTCTAGCACAACTAAATTTGACAAAAGCTGTCCACTTTGTTTCTTTCCACCGACGGCTTGGCAGCCGATTCATTGGGGCAATTAGCATATTGGCCAGGTGGCCCCGCTGACAGAACTATATTAATATCAAAATTTTCTGCATTACAATCTCACAAGGAATATTTCTTGTAAAGGGGCAAATAAATTGATGGGTTTTAGTTTTTTTCAATCAGCTTCAAATTCGCTCACTTTTTAAGCTCAATCTGATTTACTTTCTGGTGACTGCTGATGGAAGAAATAGAAGATACAGAAATTAATTAACATAAAAAAGAATTTTTAAAGTAAACCTTTCAAAGTTTGCAATGCCATATCTTAGGGTTAGGAGCCGATTCATCCTGTTCACATTTCAGATTTGATAATTTTGTTTTGATTTCAGCCTTAAAGGGAAAATTTTTGTAATTTTATTCCCGGTTCAGCTGCATTGGGAAATATTCTCTCATTTCATTTGTAAACCTGCCTGAGATTTTACAACCACTTTTATAAATAAAAAAAATGTAAAACCAGTGCTTTTAATAACATAATACGTTTTTTACTGTTGTTTATCTTCTTAGGATATAAATATGCATGACAATAACATTGCATAAGTATTTCGATTTATTTTGTATTTCTTTAGCATTTTAAAAGCTCTTATTTTTCCCACTATAATGTCGAAAGAGAATGTGCGAAATATTAGCGCATTTACCACGCTGATTAATCCGAAATCGTGCCCGGCAAATCCAAAAATGGTAACGTAAAATTTTAATAAGTTATAAGAATGGTAAAAGGAAAATACCCTGAAGATTTTTAATGAAGAACATACTACGCTGTACTCTTTAAAATAGAATTTAATAAGGATAGTAATAAAATCAGCACATATATTAAATCTTCTTCCGAAAAACATTTGATATATTATTTTTACTGCACTTTTTTTTTAGAGAGATTCAAATTGACGTTTTTTTTCAATGATTTGTGACTAGCAAAAACATGCAAGTTCACAATCATCTCCCCTTCAGATAGAATTTTTTTTTTTTTTTAAATTCAGAGAATGAGTTTGTTTGATACAAACCCAAAAGCATTCAAAATGACTTATTCAATAATACTGCCAGGATGCAATCCAACCGCACAGTGTATATTGTATATATTTCCACACATTATCTTCTAACTTGTCAGTAACTTAATGATTTCAAACCGGCGATGTGAGACAGTTCGGAGTTACAGAGTTTGGTGGTATCATGCCGTAGTTAAGGACAATTTAAGATACAAGGAGAGTGCAAAACTCTGTCGAAGAGATAAAGACCACCCCTGACCAATCTTCTCTCCTTTAAGAAGCTATTCTAATGTTAGTTCATCATTTTCTACACTTTATCTATCTTAATGAAGTAAAAGAAAAATTAAGTTTCTGAAGCAACTACTGTTTACTCATCATACAGGCAAAAATATTTTTTGAATCAATATAAATGTTCCGAACTTCTTCTCAAGTAAAATCTGCAATAGTAATCATTTCTGATTACACCGTTTTTCTATTAAAACTTCCCGAGGTAAAATTTCCTTGCATAACACAGAAAATTAATAATTTCAATTGCCATAAATTTACTTATTCACATAACAAGGCTATGAAAAGAAAATTTTAAGATATATTTCATCGTCATTTCATTTTAAAATTCATCCCTCTTTAATTATTTTTCACTAACTTTATTTTTGTTCATTTTAGTTATACCACAGTCCATCAAGGCTAGCTGTCCAACAAGAAAAACGCCTGTGGGCAGGATTTTTTTAAGGGATATTAGATCATATTCCGTTCCACATGGGAAAGGACCTACCAGCGATTGAGTGATAAAGTCGATGAACACAGATAGTTCGACGTTGAAAATTCAATAATACAGGCAAAAAGGCTGGCTGCAAGGATGTTATAGCGGTTTTTTCCATGCGTAACGTCATTATGAGCCGGTTTTCTTCAGTCGTCCACTAAAGCAGCTCTTCCTTACAGAAGATAGCCCTCGTATACTTTTTTCGTAATTAATCAAACTAAATCAAACCACATGGGAAAAATCATGAACGCGTCCATGCAGCTAATCAGTTCCTAAGATTATACTTCATACTTAAAAGGTTACCTCATAGCGTTTAAAAAACCAGCATAAGAGAGTTGAGCCGCATTTTTCAGTGCAAACTTTAATATTTAGCTCTGTTCGCTGTTGTTAAAATTACAGTTGTGAATTCTGCGTAATTCCGAAAATTGAAGTGTACTAATCACGTGAACTGCGAATATTCCTTTGCGAATGAGGCATAGCATAAATGATAACTGAAATTTAAAGTGAAACAATTATTACTTTTTAACAGATGAAAACACTTTTGTTAAATTTTTAAACGTTTGCTTCATTTTCTACACACTCTACAATCTAATTTGTTTCTTTTTTTATGAAACTAAGCTCTTATATGATATTTTTATATTTATTATATGATATTTTAAATTTTTGGAAAGTTAGGTGACGTAAGAATATTGTGTAAGGAGAGTAGCATTGTATAGTAAAATGCGAGTAACAGAATAAGGCGAACAACAGAAATTTTTGGAATCATCGTAATAATTTGTATAAGAAATGAATCCTTATTAAAAATATAACAAATTCAATGAGTCAGTAACAAGATAGATCGTATAAAATGTTATAAATTGGAAATTATTTGAAATTAATATAAAGATGTGAAAAAGAAAATATTTAAAGCTATATAACAACAAAGAACTGAGTATGAAGCACTGTAAAAACAGAGTTAATGTCAACTTTTGTGAAATATGAAAGAAAAAAATGCAAATTTGTTACTTAAGGTTTTGTTATTATCCAGTACAAATTCAAGTAAAATCTCATTTGGCCTTTAAAATGTTAGAAGTTTTAAAGGCCAACATTATTTAAATCTAAAATGGTCGGAAATTTAATCAATTTTCTGGGGAAAAAAAAAATTATACAAAAATGTCCTTCAATCTATTGCAAATATTTTAATGAAACTATATAAAAATTCTATATAAAATATATGAAATTTCGTACTTTTCTTACTAATGTTACTAAAAATGATTCCCAGATTTGTCAAAAACCTTATTTTACCAATTACTTGACAATTTTCCCTGCATTCTAAAACTAAGTAAACGTATTATATTTTAATAAAGTTCAATTACCTTCTGCTTTGATTAAGATATTTTGAAAAGTCATTTTTTTCCCATAATGAATCGGAATGAAGCATTTCAGTTTATTTGAGAACTCTTGATAACCAAACTAATTAAAATTGATCCCAAAATGGGAAAAAAAAAGTGTACAAAATAAAACGGTAAATTAGTGTCTGCACGGAAAATGCTAAAAATTTCTGAGCAGGAGGAAATGATTTCTTTGCAAATTTTCATGAAATGCAACAAAAACTACCTATCAGATATTTAATCTATTTCCTGTAAAAACAGAGAACAAGCAAAACAAGAAAACGCCCTTCATATTATAAAGTTATCATAACTGTAATGCTGTTACTGTAATAATATTACAAACTATGGAAAAAACTGAAAACGAAAGATTATTGCGTAGCTAAGGTAAAAGACTCGGGCTGCTCTGAGGAAACGTTAGAGGTATTGTTTTTCAATGAGATATAAGTGCAATGCTGTTTAAGTGAAGGATGTGTAATGTAAGCGAAAGAATTAGGGATAACTTATTATAAATTTTAATTTTTCAGGTTAAATTTAAATGCTTTATAAATGTTGCATTTTCTTCCTTATTGAGCTTAAAGCAAAGACCATTTTTTTCTGTAATATTTCCATAAAATAGTGCGAAAATTTCAGCATCAAATACAAATATATATTTATTGTGCGTTATATCCAGGTACATCCATTATATACAGAAAAATAGAGTGTAACTCTTTCGCATTGAGACAGAACCAAATCTGTTTTCCTCAAACATCGAAAACGCCCGCGTACGAATTTCTCTTGGAATGGTTTTCCTTTCCCCATGACAAGTAGAATGCTACAGTGACCTACTTATGTAACAATAACCCACTTAAGTAAAGCGACAAATTTTTTCTTGGAAACTTTCACCACTGTGCAGTTTTCCCCTGCGACAGGATTGCAACTTCGGAATCAGTAGCTAAACGTTGACAGTAAACAAAGAAAAAAGAAGGTGTATTAAAATAACAGAACTACTTGAAAACGCTTCAACAGAATGATTGGCATATCATTTAACAACTCTCGAAAGCAATGAGCAATGCACTAACGTGATGGGGGGGGAACACTAGGTAGAAAATAGTAATTGAAGCGTTCGGTCAAAGACGTTCTTTGGTTCGGGCGACCTGCCAATGTCTGAATGGTGGGGTGTTTGGGAAGACTTCGACGTGAAAGAGTTAAAGCTTAGATTGTTTTATAAGATACCTGTCTAATTTTCATCTTTAATTATTTTAACTTTTTTAATATGTAGTTTCGAAGTAAAATAAACGCAAAAGTAAATCAAGGCTACGCTTAGTAGACTAATGCGGGATGCTGCGAGCTATCCCTATTGCCCTCAGAAAGATGTGCCTTGAGAAAACTCAACCACTGATCTATGTTCTTTGCTGAGTAATAAGGCCATCTGCGTGATAAAAGTTTAATATTTCTTTTTTAAATCCATCTATGGGATTCAAGAATAAAGTTTGAAAAGATTTATCACTTCCATTGTATTAAATAAGGAAAGTTTTGAATCGAAGTGCGATACTTCTAATTACTTTCAGTGTATTAATAAAAGGTGTACATATGATGAATTTGTATATCATGATTAGTATATATAATAAATAGATCAAAAACGTAATATAATAAGCCTTTACGTTACACAGTTTTATCAAACCATAACAAAAAATATAAATATAATTGTTATCACAATATCCTTGATAGTATGGTAAAATATAAAGCATCAAAAAATATTTTCTTAAAGCATTCTTTATATTTATTGAATCGATTATATTAAATTACTGATGAAATCACCTGTGTAGAATGTATTGAATATATTGCTAAAACTTTATCACTTTACTTTTACAAAAAAATATTAATAAATACATAAAAAAATAGAAATATAAATGACTAAACTTTTAATTCTCTTACTCTGCTTTTCAACGAAAGATTAAAAAACTTTTCATGTTAGCATAAAAAACAGCGTTTAGCAATCTTTACTAAATAAACCGACAACAAACAATACTGTTAGTCCTTTTAAACTGATAACGTCGCAAAATCGAATTTATTTTAAAATTTCCTAGGTTGAACAAAAAATCATCGAAAGCGGACCAATCACACAGTGAAGCCAATAACCAGCTAGTTGCTTAAATAACTGGTTCGTTAATAGGAAAATTAGCTTTGTAATAATACCATTCTTGTATGTTACTAAAAGCGAAATCGTGAAGCGTCCGTAAATATATCAGTTGGAAATGTTCGTTATTAATAAAGTGTAATGCTGAATATCTTTGAAATTGAAATGTTTGAAGCAATTATTAACATTGTATACTGCTGATCATTAAAACTGATACATTATGAAAGGAGCTCACAACAAGTCTGATATTCGCATGAAAGTTGGGAGCTGGGATATAGCAACTGATTAGCATTTCACAACATACGCATATTTCAGGAAAGCATAATTTTATCTCCAATATAATTTGGAGATGCAATTTTTCAGTCGGAAATCGCATTTATTGGTTGCTTTTTGTGTTTGAAGTCAATTCATGCCTCAGGTAAGTAGGAACGTGTCAGAATTCGATTCCAAGAGAGGCTTAATTACGCGTACTGCAAACTGTGCAAATAGCGCTCGAATTAATCTCGATAGATTTACTTATATGGGTATTTGTAATTTATGAGTTCGTAAGGGCCACAGAGAGCGTAATAGGAGAGATTTCAACAGCTTTCCTTCATTAATGCCCTAGAAGAAAAACATCTTATTCACATTATTGTTAGAAATCGTATGGCACATCATGCATCCTGAGCAGGAAAACAAGATGAGTTGCACAACACCAAGCATCCGCACGTATGATGCGACTGACGACTCCGTAGTGCCCCGGATTATCAGCAAAGGGACCATTGTTTTAGCTTCCCTTGACGCTGCGACAAACAACCAGTACATATAACGCTGCATTTAGAGACGCACATAGCTCCATCCATTTGAGATCATCTTTACTCAAAATCCTGCTTTTGTTAGGAGCATCAAAATGACCGTGTGCATGTGCGGTGGGACCAAAAAGAACGAACGCTGGAAACTTGGTAGCTTCATCGTCATATTCGCTAAACACCTAGAATTAATACTGATCTGATGCGGTCAAGTCATAAATTGCCACCCTAAATACGGGAGACGCTGACAAAGGAGATATTGCGTGCTTCAAAGTTGCGGACAATTGTGGAAGTCGTTTTAACATCTAACTTTCTGCATTCAATTTTATAGGAGAGTGAGAGAGGGTGGGGGGAAACAAAACAAAACAAAACAAAAAAAAAAAAAAAAAGATTTCTTTGAATGAATGCAATTTTGCACTGTGAAAATGAATTACTGAACGATAGACTTTAGGGCAAATAACATCTTTTTTAAAAGGGCATAGAAGTAGAAAAACACACATTTGCTACATCAATAAATTTGTAATATAAATATTGAGTTTCGTATTTCGAATGCTATGTTACATGTATAGGATGTATCTAAGTAGCTGAGAAAATAGTGTTAACTCAAATGGCTTTCAAACTTTTCACGTCTAAGGACAGCTTTTCAAATTAAAAATACATTTCTGGTTGTCGGTTTTTGGTTAATTTTCTATGCCATGTAAACATTTATTGTTTTTAATTCGAGCCTTATGAATAAAATAGCGCAAATCAGATTGCAGAAAATTCTTAAGAATGAAGCTAATAATATTGAAAAATACATTATTGATGCAATTTTGGTTTACATACGTATTAGTTAATATGGTAATTAAATTAGGTATATCTATATGTATACAATGGAACAAAATATGAAACAAGCTATAAAATATTAAAGAAAAATAACTTCAATATAATATAATGTTCATTAACATAAATATATTTATGTAATATCAATATAAATGGTTAGTTAGTTTTTGAAGCATTTAGAAGTTTTTAAGTTACATGTATATATGTATATAAACTTTAAAGCATCTGAAGTTAAAATAAATTTGGAATCAAAGTAAGGCAATTCCTCAACAATATTAATAATTGCAACGGTGGTTAAGAAGTTAAACACTCTATCTAAACATATTAAAATTAAAATAAGAATACATCAGTAGAATAAACTTGAAAAATAAAAATGCGAAAAGGAAAAAATATACAAACTATAAAATTGAATCTCCTTTTACTGAAACTCTAATTCAGAACTCATCACGGGAAAAAAAATTAAAGTTTCATAAAAGAACTACCAGTGTTCATGAACGTTATCACTCATCTGCTAGTGATCCACACCCACGCCGACACATGCACATACGTGTGTGTGTGTTTGTATGTAATGTACATACACATTAAATTATTAAATTATATTTACATGTCGTTGATAAAGAGTAATTTAGTGCAAATCAGTGATAATGAAGTAATGAAATGTTAATGAAGTAATGAGCAATGTAAATAGGTATAATCAACAAAATCATCTGATAATTATAATTTTATTCGCAATTATAAGTAGATATATGTTATTAATAATTTCGAAAGTTACATACTAATATTATTAAACAGTTTAATAATACGTAAAAGAAAAATAGCACTTTTTTCTTATATATAAATTATTCCACTAAATTACCCAATATATAAATTATTCCATTAAATTACCCAGATCCTTTTTAAGCGTCATCATATTCTTAAAGAGAATCTCAGTGCTGATTCCCCATCGAAACTGTTTATGTATTCCTGAACTGAATTATATTTAGAGAATTATTTCACATGATTATAGCTGAAAATGCAGTTTTGTTAAGTCATTTTTTAATTGCGCTTGATGCATTTAAATTAAAAAAATTGGCATATTAATACAGATCACTGAATTAAGGTACTCGTTAAAGGATAGATTAATTAGCTAATGAATTTTAGTTTTCATTTAGTAAAAGCATATTCATGTGCATTCTATGAGAAATAAAGCATTCGGAAAAACTTTTCTGTTTTGGCAAACATAATTTTTTTCTTGTATATTCAAATATTTCATTTCGTTACAATTAGTAATAACTGCGTGAAAATGCAATTTTAATCGATCTTAACTTAACCTCCCTCTGATATAACCTTCTTTGGATTTCAACAGAAATCGGCTAGCTTTCTGGGATTTATTTCCCTTAATAGTGCATCACTTGATCTGCTAGGAGGATCTAAGTCCAGCGGTGATTTTTAAAAAACGTTTTTAACACTAGGATTAGGATTAAGTTTTCTTAAAGGTTTTCCATTTAAGGATGGTGTCACTAAATCTGAAATAGATTGTGCAGTCAAAAAGCTGTTCATATCACAGAAATATTATTCATCGAGTTTCAAGGCCGTTCAGACTAATGTTCGAAGTTCAGTAACGTATGTTTTTCATTGAATAAATAAACTAGCATATAAAAGAACAAGGGGCTCAGAATTAGAGGGAAATTTAACAAGGGATCGCACGAACTCCTCTACAGCTTACTACTGTGTGTAAGTATTTTCGTGATTCTCCTTAATAAATCATTCTTTAAATATGAGCCTATTTTCCTTGGAAAATGATCTATAAAGCCATGCTTTTGCAGCCAGCTCTCATATACTTTGCCATATTGAATTTAATAAATTCACAAAATCATTCTTAAGATGATTAAATAATTAGTTTCACATTAGATGAATCACTAATAATTTAAAAACTAGGATACTTTTCATAAGCAATTACAGTGCTGATTATTGCTGCTCATCTGGAATTGGATTGGATTAGTTGTTTATAGCAGGGTTTCTCAGGCTGACCTATATGTATACATTGCTCAGAGGGGAAGGGGGGAAGGAAAGTTCGTAGACGAAAATAATGTAATAATGAAATGTTAATGAAGTAATGAGCAATGTAAATAGTTATAATCAACAAAATCATCTGATAATTATAATTTTATTCGCAATTGTAAGTAGATATATGTTATTAATAATTTCAAAAGGTACATACTAATATTATTAAACAGTTTAATAATACATAAAAGAAAAATAGCACTTTTTTCTTTTGTGTATTTTATGTAAAAAACTTTCCTCGCCTATATAATTTGTCTTCATTTTGTTCATATCCATGTACAAACTTTGGTAACTGCTGACTTAAGTAAAAACAGACGAGATCTGTTTCTGTAGCTCCATTCTAGTTTTTATTCCTGATATACTGATACTGAACGAGATAGAAAAAGAACTTTCATTTACAATATAATCTTCCCTCATGACCTCTAATACCAAAGAATTTGTAGACAGCTTTTTGTCTAATACACCTTCGTAATTAGCGTCATTCTTCCCTTCTTGACCGCATTTCCGAAGATACCTCTGGATTGAAAATATGGAGGGCCACTTGGTACACTTCCTTTTCGCCTCTAATCAGGTCTATCAGCACGAAACTCAATTAGAAACTTTTCTGAGTACAAAGAAGTATCAGAAGAAGAAAGGAAGATCTCTTGTATTGATTCCTGTTCTCCACGAAATAGAGATGCTGGCGGAATTTGTTCCTCACCTACCCAAAGTATTGGGGGTACGTACGTACAATAAATAGATCGCTGATCTCAACTATTTCGGTTAGACACTTTCCATTCGAAAAAATTCTTCTCCGTCACTCGTCGTTAGATGTGATAAAGCCATTAGTGCCCACAGCTAGGACATATCTTTAGAACCTCCTTCCCCCACCTTTCAACAGAATAATACGAGACCTCATCTTGCGCTCGCTGTCGTACGTTTCCTGAATATACAGAATGTTCGATTCTAGTTTTGTGCGTACATTCTACAAATCTTTCAGCAACTGAAAACTTCTGGTCAAAGACTGTAAAGGCCGTAGTCTCAATGTGGCAAATAATCCTTTTGTTCTCAGCCAATCTCACCACTCTATCTAAGCTTGCTGAGATTGGCTGAGTGGAGATTCTGAATTCTTCACATTTCTACTCATGACCTCTTCCTGTGGGGTATTTTTGTCTACTTTTGTTTCTTATTACGGACTGATTCTGATTTACATACTAAAAGAATCTAAATACAATTTTGTTTTAAAAAACTAATTAATTTTGTAAAGATTTTCAACATTTTTTTTTTTTTTTGTGTTACTGTCTAATAATTTAAATTTAAAACTTCGTAATATTTTAGTTTCCTATCATGATAGTCATTTGCATTTTATGCGTAATTCTGTTAAGTTAGAATACAGAGCCACCTGATGTAGACACAGAGAAATTCTTACCTCGATATCTGAATTCAGCTAAGCAACATGTCAAAGCATATATTGGTACTGAATGTAGTAATTACGCTAATAAGGTTGTTAGTTCTCTTTTTTTGCAGTCCTCTCTTTAGTTCAGAATTATAAGAAAAATAGTACAAATTCCCTTTAGATTCAATTTTTCTTTGATTTTCAACATTTTCCACCCAATCTTTTCTGCTACTCATATTTACTATATTTCCTTTGAATTTAATTTTTACTCGATTCTCATCATTTAGCCACTTTCATAGATTTCAGCATTTAAACTATATATTTTTATCGCTAATTATTTGGATTTTCTGGGCAGTAATTTTGGATCTTACATATTCAGCTATTAGATAAAGGCTGCTTAATATAACTTTCAACAAAGATACAGAGCAATACATTGAGGATATATTTTTGTTAAATGAATACTAAAAATTAAAGCACTCTACAGGACATTGACAAATGTGTAGGTTATCTCTCTCTCTCTCTATATATATATATATGTATGTTTAAATTTTATATTTGCTATTTTCTTTATTCGCACAATTTTAAATACCACCTACATATGATGAATGGGTTTTGATTTAACAAGTAACAGCTAGAAAGACAGAATACTTTAAAACATCTGATGTACTTTATGTAAATTGCTGCTAGTTCCATAACAGAAGTTTTGTCAAAATTTGAGTAAATTCACCACCCAAAATTGCTCTTTTATTTTATTTTATTTCACTTCATTTGATTCATGTTTCATCTCAATAAGTGTAGTTTTAAAAAGTTCATTCAAAGACAATATTTAAAAGCTTATTATTTTGATGAAGGATAATTATGATAATTTTAGACTAATAGATTTTAATTCGTGGTATTTTTTTTTCTTTTTTAATGAATGATTCATAGAATTAGTTTAATTGTTTTTCAGATGGTGCAGATTCTTCTTTTGTGTTTCGGAAACATAATCTGGTAGAACCTTCTGAAAGAGGAGATAGCGAATTCTCACTAGAGCTTGAAAGAACAGATGACTGCAAAAGAAGGTTTTAATAACCTTTTTATTTTAACTAAACTGAACAAACTCAGACTCACTCGGTGCTCGTACTTTAACCACCAACTGTAGCTAAGTAACAGAAAATAGGATATACAATCACAAAAAATTAAAGATTAGCTACCCGACTGGCTCCTTCTTTATCTAAACCTCTAAATCGTCTGCGCACAGCAAAGCCGAAACTAGAATATCAATATAATCTAAACAAAGTGGCTAGCACCAACTGTTTAACTAGAAGGTTATTAGAATCAACCACACGGCATAAATTCAAACTAACTCTCCTACCACGAATTCTTAAAACTGCTGCTTAAATACTGTTTCCTAGCTCATTTAGATTTATTAAATTTACATTCTGGTAGTAAATTGAAATCTGAAGGGAAAGGAAAGTTTCTTAAACTAAAAATAATTGGTTAGAACAAAATAAGGTCTTTACAATAGATGTTTGATAAAGTAAGGCTTTCTAAATGGTTTATTAGGAGCAAGAATGCTGATCAGTTTGTTGATTATAAATTCATGTACATTATATCTCTCACACAGTTTTTGAATTGACTGTTAAATAATTCTGTTAAATATAACACAGCACCGAATCATTTTTAGGCAGGGTTACGTAATACAGCAAATGTGTAATGCTTTCTATTGTTCGACTGCCTATTGTGGGAAAATGTTTACTATCTTCAACAGAAGAAGTAGTATTTTAAATACAGCCTTAATTAAAATTATAAATAATGAAGATCTAAGCAGAGTGTACATATACAAGCACACATATCTTTATTATCGTGTGTATGTACACAATTATAAAATTATGTTAAAATTTCGAAAAATTCAACTTTAGATTGGTGAAGAAATGATATCTTTCTCCTTTAAAGCGCACACTTTTTCTATAAAACCAATGTCTGTTTAAGGCTGAATTATGCCCAAATTAAAATTTGACTTCATTCTTTTCTGCTTTTGAATTACCTGTTATATAATTGTTTGGTGCAGTATTATTTAGTGACATCAATTCGATAGGAAAATAATTCGATAGGCTACGCGACAAAGTAAAAAGTGATAGTAAAGATGTAAACTAAAATGCAATTTGTTATTTAAGATAAACTAAATTGTCACAAGCTATGTGAGTCAAAAACATATTTCAAGCTTTTACATTGATAGATAAACTGAAAAAACCATCCCAAATAAAGTCTTATAATAAAAATCTAGAAGTTTCTCATGTAATAAATGAAGGCAAGACTTTGAAACGTCTGTAATAAAAGTTTGAGACCCTCTTAAATCTTAAAACACCTTGATTGTAATAAAGGAAAAATTTTAAATGTTCGCTTAATACGCATCTAATATGTTTGAATTATTGATAAATATATCCACGACTATTTAGCTCTTTAAGGCTCATCCTATTTAAAAATTTTTTAAACATATGGAATAACAACGGTAGTGTTGTAGGATCCGATTAAGACAATCTGCTTTAAGAAAATCATTAACAAAAATTTTATTTCCTGAAAAAAATATTGTCAAAGCTGAATCTTCAGAAAAATGATTATTTTTCACATCCAGGCGAACGAAGAAAAACATTCATTATAATCAAGTTTATAAATGAAAATATTTTTTTATAGTTTCTATTTTAATATGAAGGTTTACACGATAAGAAATGAGTTTAAAAAAGTACTGATTCACCGCTTTAAATTTATTTAATAAAATTTGATTTCGTCGAAGATTTTCATTCGTCGTTCTTTACAAGATTTATATTTAAAAAAGAAAACGAAAATTTTGATCTACTACCATTTGGACTGGAAAGAAATTTCATAGAGAATATCCAGATGCTATATTTATGTTAAAATTGGGAATATTCTTAGCATTTGCAACATACGTACTGATTCAGATAAAAATTCCAGCGGCACATTTTTAAAATTTACGAAGTCGATGTGAGTCGTATTTAAATTAATGATAGAAGACTTTAGGAGTAGGGTGATAAATTTCAAGTTGACCGTCTTATGAGATATTTTATCTCTTCTTACCATCTGCCTTCGCAGTGTAACTGGAATCACTTCCGGTTGGCAGTCAGGAGGTCTGAAATTCAAACACTGATTTCTCATTGTTTACCGGCTCTAAAAAGTCTAAGTGACGATATAATTGGAGCAAGAACAAAAATGTGGAGGGCGATTATTTGTCACTCCCAGGATTTGGTGACTGAGTGCCCCTCTCACTCGCCCTTGAAGGGGGGAGAATGTAAAATATTTTCTACCTCCTTATCCCATGTCTTCGTGATCTCATTGGAATCACATTCGGCTAGCAGTCGGGAGGCCTCTATTTCGAATCCCGTTGAGGCCGTTGCGTATTTTTCATATTTCCTGCTTCGGTAACCTAATCATTGTATAATCTTCCAAGAAGGTGATGTGGCACTGGCGTACAAAACAGTTCTTCACAAGTGGCATCTGCGCACATCATCACTGCCGGAAATGAAATTTTCTAACGGTAACTAACTATGGACAAACATAATTAAATCCCACCTTAAAGGTAGACACTTTGTCGTTCAAGTTTCAAGAATATATTCTACTCACCGAGCTGTCAGGGCCGGTGTTCCACAAGGGTCTCTTCTTGGTCCCACTCTTTTTAATATTTGCGTGAGCGACATTTCCACAACGCCTAACACAACACTAGCTATGTGCGCTGATGACACAGCGATCCTAACATGAAGTGCATTTGTTCGTCCAGTCGTTCAACGATTGGAAAAATATATATATGCTTTAGCAATTTGGCTTAAGAAATGAAAAATCGAAGTGAATGGGCAAAAGACCAAGGCCATACGCTTCACCAGAAAAAAAAATTAATTACAGCATCAAATTCTATGTCACTAGAATCGACTGGACTAAGCAAGTCCCATATCTTAGGGTGATCCTCAATAATACTCTTACATAGACCCCACACATTACATCTATCATTCAGAAGTTTCGAGCCAAACTACCCGCTATTTTCTCGAAACAGTGTTTTATCTATTGACAACAAATTACTTATATACGAATCCATTCTGCATCCCATGCTGTGTTATGCATGACCTATGTGGGCATATGGCTGTAGGTCAAATCGAAGAGGTTATAAACTGCGCAAAATTCTGTTCTAAGACAGCTCACAAACTCCCCGGAGTATACGTTCGCTACAACAGAATCCACGAGGAGCTCAAAATTATCTTAATAAAAACCCACAAACGACCCCCACAAAAAAAAAAAAAAAAAAAAAAAAAATATCACGAACGACAGAGTACCATCAACAAACCGCTTATTAAAATTTGTAATTATGATTATAATGATTTATCTAATATCAACAGACCGCTTGCAACGCTCAGTGTAGTATGTAAGCTCTGACTTTGTATTCCAATTTTAATTCAAACTTTTATTATAATATTTAAATTAATGTCTTGTAATATCTATTCACAACTTTGCTGTGTAATTCTAGGCTACACTTTATAAATGCACCTTTGGATTCGCACTAATTCACCTCTTACAGCTTACAGTCACTAGGCTGAACCACTCTGTGGAGCATTTTAGGAGTTTACTTGTACTTTTTGATGTTGCCGCGTATTCAAATTTCAGAAACGCATACTTTTCTATTCATAATTATCATTTTTCTTACACTCAATATTTAATCTCTTATTATTAAAAAAAGTTCTTATAATTTTAATCTGTGCATAACGTTATTGTATAATACTGACTTTTTATAAGATAGCAATCATTTTTGCATATATACATGTATATGTAAGAAAAATAATATAGAAAAGATTAAATTAGCAGCGTAAATTAATTCCCCTTCTCTATTCTAAAAATAGCAACATCTGTTTGCACTGCGCCATTTCGAGAAAAATTTATGTCATATGACTCTTACGTAATTCCGGTGATGTAAATGGAACTAACTCAGTTTGACTTAAGATTTCATCCTGAACATCAAGCACTTCCTTTCTATGCTTTGGGCTAGCTATACTGCTGTCTGTCTGCTATTGCTTTCTTGCTACAAAGTTATCAAAAATGTAGGCCTTTTGGAACAGGCACAATATGTAAGAAAAATAATATGTAAAAGATTTAAATCTTCAGTTTTATTTTCAGCAACATGTTGCGGCTACACACAAGTCGGCACATTAAATGTGAAAATGATTGAAAATTTGATTCTAATTAGTTGAGTATGTAAGGCATTAAGTATTACTCTTTTGGAAATATTGGAGTGCCAAATGGATGAATTTTTATCAAAATCTCTTCTTTTGTCGTACATTTTAATATCTTTAAAATTTATAATGTGCCAATCTAGGTAATTAATATATTCTTGTTGGAAGTTAGTTTTATTTAGTTTCAAACATGAAGGATAAGTGTGACAGTATTCTGTTTGATTGTAGTTGTTGAATGTAATAATATCATCCATGTATCTGTATATGTTAGAGTAATATGAACGTTGTACTTGAGATAATTGCTGTTGGAAATGAAATTCCTTGGTGAAAAGGTAAATATTACAGATCGCGGAACTCGAGCAAGTCCCCATCCGGATTCCGTTGATTTGTTTAAAAAGAGCATTATTAAACGCTATGTAGTTATTAAATAGAATATTTTTTAAATACAGTTGCCACTCTCCTTTGGAAATAACAGTAATAACTTGTGGAAATAGATCTGGTACAGTAGTAAGAATGTCAAAGACATCTTGTACAGAAAGAGCTGTGTATAAATTCTCAAAATTGCAACAGTAAATATTAGCAATCTTAAGAGTGTGAAGTGCTTCTACTATCGGCACGTTATTACTTATTATCCAGTTGAGATTATGGACTTGCATCTGTTCATTTTTAATAAAGTAGAGAACTTTTTAAAGTATTTTCATGAAGCAGTAGTCTATTTCTTTCATGTAATTTCGGGTCCCGTTAGTTATGAATTGAAATTTGACAGGCGTTTTGTGAAATTTAGGCAAAGCATAAAGATTAGAAAAACTGTTGTAAAATTTATTAGTAATTATAAGTCTCCGATGTATGGCTGTGAAACGTTTTTGCAGGATATTCGCCTGAGTTTTAACCTTATGATAGGTAACTGCGCTATGGAGTTCTTTTTTTGATCAGATTGCAGTAGAAAGCATTTTAAATAATAATAAAGTTGTTATTGGCATTGTCCATTTTCGTAATGGTGAACAGATCCTGTAAAATTTTCACTTTTTTGTTTAAATCTTTCTTATTATGTGCGCTATTAATTATATATGCTATCTTATGCTTAAGAAGCAGACTTTTAAATTTTTTAATGTGAGCTTGGTGGTTGTTAATCCTAATGTTAAGTTTGTTCTTGGTTTGTCCAATATAACTTAAGTTACATTTATTACAGGTGATTTTGTAAATACAGTTATAAGTTTTTGAAAGTGTTTGTTGCTGTTTTATACTGAGTGTTGAGGAAGTAGTATTAAATTTACAAGTGCTTCAAAGCAAATTTTTACATTCGATAATTTCAATTGATTTTAACTAAGATATGAAGGTAAAGAGAAGCTAACCTACTTTACAGATAGTCTTTTTAGAAGGAAAACTAAAAACCTAAAAATTGCTCAATATTAAAGGAAAAAATCTTGCAAATTTACCAATCGTAAATCGACTAAAAACCTTAATAGGAAACAGGAACACAAGCGCTAAAAGCTGCTAATGGTAGTAAGCATAAAAAGAAATATATATATTGGCTAAAAATTCGAATTGAAAATTCGGACATTTTTTTTTTAACTCGTCCTGCGTTATAGCTGCAAAATTAAAGTTGAATAAACTTAAAGCATCTAAATGAATTAATAAATTGGTATAAAAGCAAGGCAATTCCTCTATAATAAAATAATTGCAACCCTGTATAAGAGTTACAAAATATCAGAACTAATAGAATTAAAGAGGGAATTCATAGTAGAGCAATCTCGAAAAATAAAAATGCGAAAGGGAAAAACTACAAAATTTTATAAATAAAGAATTGATCTCCTTTTATTGAAACTCCTTTTCGGAACTCATTAGGGGAAAATGAATTAAAGCTTCATAAAAGTCGATTAATATGTTTCGAAAATATGCTTCGTTCTCCTGGTCCATCCATTTGAGATCAAATGTTGTCGTTAGGAAAAATGAGGACAAGAATTAGCGTTTTCAGAGATTTTAAGTAATATTTCGGCTGATTAAAGTCTTATGAAGCTGCGAATGTTTGAAACGGTTTCCCATGAAATTTCAGAATCCTATCGTACCTTTCTCGAAACTGAACTCCCCCCTCGTTCTAAAGGAGATAATACCACAAAAAATAAACAAGCAAGCAAAAAATTGACAGACGCGCACAAATTTTAATAGTATAGATTTTATAACTTTCTATATATTTTTATCATTTATAAAACGAATGAGTAATATATAGACTTTACTATTATTATCAGATTGATTCTATTTTAAAAAAAATTCAGTTTGCATGTAACTTCAAAGATATGAGTCAACGTTGTAGTGATAATGCTACATCATTCTTGCATAATCACGTCATCATCAGGTTGCAACTATAGTTCAGATTTTTGAATCATGTTTAGATTTAATGCTAGTTAAAAATTGATTATAATGTATTTAAGATTTTAGTTGCTATAAGTATTTAAAATTAAAAAAATTATAAAACAAAATTACACAACAACAAAAAAATCTGAAAGGTTTCAGATTTTAATTTACGTCCAAAAGGGCGTTTTTTTAACGTTTTGTATGTTACCTTTTTTTATTAAATATCATGTTCTTTGCACTTCAACCATAAAATTCAGTTCAACAGCAATACCGCAAAATAATTTTAAAAATGAGCATATCTTTAGAGTTTGCGATACACAATTTCGCGCGCTGGAGATAAAAAGTCCCCCCCCCCGTAGAGTGTTGCCATTATTCGCTGAGTTTGTTAATCAAAAATTCGTTAAAGTTTTACAAAATATGAAATAGATAATAAAACAAATTCCAAATTTGGGCTTTCAGATGCCCATATTGGGGTGAAAACGTACGTTATTCAAAATTGGATGGCTCTGTATACCGTTGTTTTATCACAATGCGAGAAACATACATACATTTATGCAGATTCTTCATTATTTAATTTCTTTAAATATTCAGGGCGATGATATTTGGTAGCAACAATTTGGAAAGTGAATCGGACATTTATAGTGAACCAACGCAAAATGCCAAAACGAAAATAATCGTCCTTCAGGGAAAATTGCCCCTTTGGACTAATAAATAAATAAATAAACTTCTGTTGTAAATACTTTGCTTTTTAAAAATTATTTGAATTTTTAATTCGCCATTGCAATGATTTTTAAGGCAAAATCATAAAAGGAAAACTGCAAGTTGACTTGCTTTAAATGTAGTCTTAAGTAACGAGATTATATTAATTGTTTTCAAAGTAATATTATTTAGTTTCTTAAGAAATTTTTAAGGAGTAGAAGAAATTCTAGGCGTATTTTTTTTCTTTTAGAAACACAAACCTCTTCACAAATTTTCTCTCTTGTCACGCACCGTATGCACTGCTTATTTTCCTACCGGTTCAGAGCATTTTCCCTTGAGCAATACTATAAATTTTCAGGAGAAAATGAAGCGAATCAGTTCATAAAGCAAAAAGTTGAAAAGAAGGAAAACCGACTCCACCCCTTCAACGAAGAAACAGGGCGTTGGGTAGCTGTTGTTGTGTCACCTGTGAGTTGTACGCATTGGCTAATATCTCCATTAGCAGTCGCCAAGATCAAAGGGACCGACGGCTGCTAAGACCACCCAAGGGGATTAGCTGGCAGAGCAAAAAAGGTATAAAGTTCCAATTGGTTCCACTAGCTGCAGGGGAGCTATTTTCCCAGGACTCCTGTGATCAAGAAAGGGGCAATGTGTGACAAATGCGAGCCTTTTTTATTTATTTTTTTTTTAATCTTTCTTGACCGTTTCTCGCTTTCCAGGCTTTGATATTCGTGCTATTTGGAATTTTTCTTGAGATGTCTGGAACTCATTAAAGATATTTCACTTTGTTTCGTTTCACTACGGAAAAACTGCTTTCCTTTTTTCAGGAAAAACGTGTTTTCTCTATTAATTTTACTCTTTTCTTCATTTTACGGGGGGGAGGGAAAGTCGTCACACAGCTAAAGAGACTATAACCCTACAGCTTTAATTGGCACATTAAGAAGCAGCTCCTGATTATTTAGAAAAACTTATTTACTAGTTCAAAAACAAGCTTAATAATTCAAAATCATTCTCTGATTAAAAAGAGTAAAAATACACATCACGCTTAAGAAAAGAAATATGTTATTGGAAATGTGTAACTGGAATTAAAAAATTCATTAAATTTATGGTAAAAATCTTATTGATCATTGTTGAAATTCATCTAACATCCCCAAATTTATTATTATGTTCAGTATCTGTTATTTCGCATAAATCATTATCTTTCATAATTGCGATTGCCCTTTGTTCACATATTTTCCAAACATAAAATAATAAGAAATTGAGATAAATAAGCTAGACAAGGTACTTTCACAAGGTGCTAAAGAATGAGAAGATAAGAGCTGCCCATATGTTTACGAGAATTTTTTTTCAGGACATACTATTTAAGTTGGTTGTTTGCACATATGAGTGAAATTCTATGTGAGAGAAATTCTATATTTATTTTGCATTTAATTAACTGTTAAAGTTTAAAATTTATAATATAATATAGTACATATATAACATTAATATTTACGAATGTAAGTGATTAATGTCTACAAATGATGTGTAGAATTTAATTCTAATTATCGGCTAAAATTAAAAATTTATAATACACTGAAGCGACAAAAAATGTCATGGTAAACCTCCCCTATTATCGTGTCAGACCTCCTTGTGCCTGGCGAAATGCAGCAAAAGTCGTTGGAAGTCCCCCGCAGAAATACTGAGCTATGCTGCCTCTATACTTATAATAATATAACATATATATAGTATTAATATTTAAGCATATAAAAGCATTATTAATCTACAGGATTTCCATAAATGGTGGGTACATTTCAAGATTGGTGGTAAAATGAAACTACACAGCACAGCAAAAAACGTTTATGCATCAAAGATAGATATATTGTTCTAATTTTTGTTCATCTCAATAAATAAGTCTCCACAGGAGCGCCTTTGGCTGTATTTATAAGAGCCATAAGATTTTCAGTTTCTGCTACGTATGCTGTAGAAGATCCGATATGTACGAAGATAGCAGCAATGCGTGCTGAAAGGTCATCAATATACATGACCTTTATCTTATAGACTTTGGATACAACCCCATCGAAAAATATCAATGTTTTGATAACTGAAATCATAACGGAGACGCCGTTTTGCTCACTGTGCCTACTAGCACCGCTACTCATCAGAATCTGAATCTAAAACGCTGTTGGCAAACTTTGACAATTGCCAGTGTATTTCCTAAAGAAGGAGAAAGAAAGAAAATGTGTTCATTTTTTATTGTACAGGACGACGAATCTATATATATCATTTGTGGCCGTCCTGTGTTTTCTTTCACATGGGCATTACTTGTGAAGAAGGTTGACCTAATTCCTTGACATTATCATTAGAATAAACTAAACTGCTAGCCATTAAAACTACTACAGCAAGAATAAAATCAAACAGCAGAATATTATTTATTATATAAAAGCAATATAATAGAAGGTGTGTGTGTGTGTATTGAGAATACGGCAAAGCACACTAGAGCTATCTGCCTAAGGGGAGGACTTTTTAAGGGAAACTGGCTCATATACACGTTACACATGGGGAAAACCACGGAAACGCCCATGCAGCCAGCCCGTTCGCAGGATTCGAACCTCAGACCGAACTAGCAGTGTTCAGCGATTTTACCGCTCGGCCGCTGGTGGGCTATAATAGAAGGAAAACATGGTCAAATTTGCAGGTGGTTGGAGAAAACAGTGTTCAGAATTCATTACACCGAGGTACTACCTCTAGCAGGAACTGTAATCCGAATGGTTATCGTGTCGAACTGAACTTTGACGACAGAGTACTTCATTCTTCATTCATTCCGCGGCTCCATGCATAGTTGCATGCCATTTTCTCGGCAACCATGACCTGATGATTCCCAGTGCTTAAAAAGTCTACAGTGGGCTGACCAAGACACCTTCTATACCGAAGAAGGTGAAGACAACACAGGTAATATGCAGTCGTACATTATCTTGTTTAAAGATAGCCATTCAGGCTTCAAAGATAGGGTACATCCAATGTAACTGTGACGTGGAATCTGTCTGTAAAAATTTTAATGGTGCCATTCCTGTGACCATTGTCGTCGTTCGTCGAACCACTTCGTTGCAGCGTCAAGGGAAGCTGCAACAATGGTCGCCGTGCTGACTGCCCGTGGTTCTGCAAATGTTGTCACACTGTCCGTGTGGACAGTTATTGTCCAGCATAAAATTCATTCAGGGTACTTGATGCATTTATACGATTTCGCGAGGATAATATATCTGTTCCCTCGGTCATTGGTGGCCCGGGGACACAGAGATCCAACATGGAATTCAGTATGGCACTTCTATACCCGTCGATTTCATATTCTCATGAGGAATCCCGACCAATACGAGTAGCAATGTCGCGGAATGATAAACCGCAGTTTCGATACGCCACGATTCTCTCGTAGTCGAATTCGCCAACGGTTGTGTTGGTACACTACAAAAAAGTTCAATTCAACGTTGAGCTATTTATTGGTTTAAAATTAAAGTAGTACCAAAACACGGTTCATTTAATTTTTTAAGAAGTCTTATTTTTATGGTGAAACTTCGGAAATTGAAGTTTTTACTATTTTAAGGTAACATGCTGTAATCAATCAAAGCAAAGCATTCAGCGTACGCCTGATTTTCCCATGTTTTGAAAGTTTAACTGCGGCTGTTTGCATATATTCACAAACAGTTGACACAATGTTTGATAAATAAGGGTATGAATATTTTCAGTTTATTTTTCATAACTATATTTTGATTTATATATGTGCATTAAATTTGTGTACTAATACAATGTAACATACAAAATTGCTGTTAAAACACATTCGCAATAATATTTTAATGAATTTGGAGTACACCAGGGCTAAATCACCAAAACATTCAACTCATGCCTAATTTTCCTGTGTTTTGCAAGTTTAATGGCCGTTGTTTGTGTATGTTCACAACAACATGTTCGACACAGTATTTGATAATTAAAGGGGTATGAATATTTTCTGTTTATTTTTCATAATTACATTTAGATTTATATATGAACGTTAAATTTGTGCACTAATACATTGTAACATACAAAATGGCTGTTAAGACCCATTCGGAATAATATTTTGACGTATCTGGAACATGCAGGGATAAATCCCATTTTCTCCATTTCATTGTTACTACTGTATTTAACGCAGCTGAATAGAACTCTGGAAAGAGATTCCTCAGTTTTCTTAGGGCTAAAACATTGTTCATAACATACGGTACATTATGATATGCTCAGAGATTTTTTTTCCTGAGTGGCATTCATCATATCTCTGTAAACCTGTATATTCACTCATGACGAACATGACGTACTGTAATTTAGCTAGTTGTTGATTCAAACAGGAATAGAATGGAAATTATGCCCAATGTTTTGATTCTAAGTAACTTATTAAATAATTTTTGAAAAATCAGAAAATTATAAAAATATGAAAGCAAACTACTAACTTTAATTTGGCAATAATCCTTTTTATTCTTCATTTTAATTTGGTTTCTTCCCCTTTCTGTCTTCAAAACTGTAATTGTTTACAATATATGAATCTAAAGTGCGTCATTTTAAAATGAACCGGTATCATACCTTCTCATGTAATCCGGAACCTCTTATCTAATAACAGATTAAGCTATCTTTGGACGCTTCCAATCTTCTGAATGCGTACTGCTTTTTCCGCTTAGCCTTTGCTCTTGGTAACATGCGCTGCTGGTCTCTCTGTTTCGTCCATTGTATAATATGTAAATTTTAAAGAATGTTACGAAGATTGGGTGTATATTGTGCTTATGAGGATGTGTGAATAAGATTATGTAGCTCAACGGTTAGTTGTCCAGTAATAAAATTAGGCGATGTATCTTCGCCCACGTCTACCTGCAAATTTCCTTCGCTGTGCATCATTCAAACTACGCAGTAAAATATCTGCCCACATTCATTACAGCTATAGCCAATCATCAGCATATTACAGTTGTATTATATGACATTATATATAGTGACACATATTTATTTTCTGACTCTTGCATTTTGGAAATTTATTTGCTGAGGTCTTATTCTAAATACCGAAACACAGACTTCAAATTTATTTTTAATACGCTATTTTTTCTCTACGTTAAGCCCTGCTTGTTGTAAAATAAATATCATCAAAATATTCCACATAAAAAAAATAATTTGTTAGAAACGTGTTAATCAGCAACACACATAATAATTCGGACCTTTCAAACTTTATTGACATGTTTTTATAGACAGCTTTTCTTGTTGCAATTTTTTGTTTTAAATGAAAATGCATCTGAAGAATTATTGTAGGCATTCCAAAATTATTACATTTTGGCAAAATAAATTAATATTTCCCTATATGAAGGGAACATACCAAGACGTTACAAATTAACGACATTTAGAAATTTACACATGTGTAAATATTACGAATGCCGTAATACAAAATGTTACACATGTTAGGAATTTAATAATTCTTCTTTTTAAAGATGTATGCAAAAAAAAATCCTTTATGTAAAGCTGGTAACTATCTCTCTGATGCTATAAACGACACGAATTGCTTGGAACCGTTGAAAAGGCTCTGAATTCTACACCACATTCTAAACTAACTTCACCGAATTGAGGAGTTATTATTCGAAAAATTAAACATCAGCCAACAAACGTTCTGCAGATTTAGAAAAGCGATTTGCAATAAAAGTTAACTCTGTCATTTAAGGCATACGGATCCATTTGGCGATCAGAATGAAAAACATTCTTTGCCAAGAGGACAACAAGGAAAATAATGCCTAGTGTTCCGCAAAATCTATACTTTTATAGTATTCCAATAATGCCTCATTTGCAGAAATTTTATCGTATTGGAAAAATGTTATATTTTGAGGAAAGTCAAAATTTAATATATTTGAGACAGGCAAACGAATTAATATATGGCAAAAGTCAAATTAAGAATTGAATTTGAGAAATATATTGTCTACTGTTACGCACGAGGGTAGAGTAATACTAGTTTGAGGATGGTTTGGTTTATTTTATCATGGCAAAGCCCACTAAGGCTCTCTGCCTAAGGCAATGGATACTTTCGTGGAGGACTTACTAAGGGAAACTGGCTCGTATACACGTTACACATGGGGGGAACCATGAAAACGCGCATGCAGCCGGCCCGTTCGCGGGATTCGAACCTCGGACTGAACTACCGGTGTTCATCGCTTGGCCGCTTAGTTAAGGGATGTTTCGCTGCCTTTGGAATAAGAAATTTAGTGTTTATCGAAAATAATATGGATTAGTATAATTCTATAAAATATTCTTAATGAAAGCATCTGCAAGAAAAATTGGAATACAAATATCTTGAAATTATCAAAACTCTTGAATATTCTCCGAAATTAAATCCTATCGAACATGCCAAAGCTAAACTGATGAAAAGAATAAAACTTGACGTTTCTTTGAAGTTCTACTAAAAGCAGTTCTTACCCAGGAATGGAACAAATGAAACATTCTTACACGAAAAAGTAGTTGAATCTATGCCAGGGATTATGAAAGGTATGAATTTAGCTAAAGGATATTCAACGAAATATTTAATGTCTCTTCGTTTTCATGCATTTATTAAATATGAACTCTTTATACAATGTGTCTGAATATTTATATGAGTTCATTTTTAGAAACTTTTGAATAAATTACTTTTTTTGATGAAAACATTTTGCATAATTTCTTTCAAAACAAACAGGTTTTATACTAGATGATGTGTGAAAGGAAAATCAGTGACTTTACTAATATTTATATAATGATATTCGCAAAACAAAGCTGAAAAACACGCGTGTACGAAAACAAATGTAATCACTGCGTATATTCATCGATTTTAAAATTATTAGAGGTAGAAGAAAAATGGGAAAACTTAAAGCTTCAGAAAATTTCATCCTAAATAATACTTGATATAATGTATATTGTAAAGTAATAATAAAACTTATTTTTGTTAATTTGACTTTTGAAAAGATTTCGATAAGAATAGAAGCAGTAGTAAATAATCCATATATGCAAAAGTCCTATCAGCGTATAGTTGGAACAAATTTTTTTTTCAATGTTTTCAAACTAAGCCATTTCTTTACAATTTTTCTAAAATGTTTAAGAAGGCAATTTTGATATGAAAATTTAAATATTGTTGGCTTAAATTAAATTTACGATTTAATTTTTCTGTAGATGAAAATCTTGATACAGCATAAATTATTGTTAAAAATGAGAGAAATTTCAAATTATCACCAGCTTACTGTTATTATGTATGTATTTTGGTAATCAATTACATTAAAAAATGCATTGTGAATATTTTGTTGAAGATGTTAAGTTTTTATTGCTTTGTTAAAACTTTTGTTTGTTAAATCTTATCGTTTGATTAAAACCTTTTTGAAATAATATCTGCGCTTTCCTTTATAATAAAAGTATTTTTTGATAAAGATGCATTGAATTTTCTTTATTTAGCCAGGTTGTCAAATATTCTGTTTGGATGTATAGTCATTTGGCCAAACTTGATGTTTAAAATTCTTTTGTTTTCTTTTGTTTTATATAATAATATATATTGAACTAGAACAGTTATGTTTATTGTACACACTGTTGGGATTGCTGCACCAAACTGCTACAAAAATGCCATAAATTTACTGATTTTGCCCTAAATACTGATTCAGTTTAGCATCAAACTGCTGCAAAAGTTGAATTTTAAGGAATTCTGAGCATTTTACTTATCACTGTCATATTTTATCTCAATTCGTGTTTTTGCAAAGATACACTATTAATTCGCTGAATTTCTGAAGATCTTTCCAAACTTGTGGTATTTTTAACAGCAGAAAAGATAACCATGTTGATCTCTTAATCCCTTTGATATTCCTGTAAAATCATGTTTCTTTCTAATTTTAGGTGGATTTGAAATGATTTATAGAATGATTTCTGATTTTAGCAAATAACATAATGTGTAGCTTTTCCCGCAAAGTACAAACTCTGCATAAATTAATAATTTATTAATTAATCATAATTAATGTATTTAAAGTAACAGCAACTAAGAGTCATTTAATTCTTTTTTTCCTAAAGGTGTTAGGAAATGTTATTGATTTTATTTATTTATTTATTTTATTTTTTATGTCTGTTTAATCTTCTGCAAAGGGAAATTCATCTGTCTTAAAAATATTAGCAAGCAACTGTTGTTAATTTAATTGTTGGTTTGCTAAAAATTGCTTGCTAAATTGCTTTATTAAATTGTTGCTCTGAGTTACCTTTAAATTCTTGAACATTTGAGCACAGTACATTGATATATAGACGAAGCATTGTATTATGAAACATTTCATGAAAATAAAATTCGCATTCAAGAATCGAAGAAAAGTGAGAAGGAAAATCCGAGAGGTCTAAACCTCGTTATACTGACACTACGCTAACGAACACCGTTTTGAAACAAGATCTTTGACGCTCGAAAGAGATGTTACGAAACTCAAATCCAAGGTTCGACAGCTCGTGGTATTTGACGAGGGAAAAAATGATGAACCCCACATCATGCCAGATCGAGTTCCATTCTCTCAGACTGAGAAATGATCGGGGCTTTGCAAATAAAAACTAATTCATTCGTTACTGCTTTCTGATTCCCTCCTCAAGCAGGTGTCCGACAAGGGAAAGAGCTCGAAAAAAAGGGCTCGGATGAGTGACAACTATCGACACCTAATACTAATGTGCCGCCGGGTTGAGATCAAATCGTCGAAGATCGAATTCGTGAGAAGGGGAAAAAGTGCTCTCATTGCAACATATTCCAGCTATAAAGAACTTATTTCGGACTCTTTTCCTTAAACTGATCTTCAGTTTTTATTCTTTCAGAGAATATATGCCTGAATTATCTGAGCTTAACTATTTAGATTAAAAAAGTAATTTAATGATAAATTTTTAATAAGAGTGCAAAGAGTATGTAAGAAAAACTGTTCAATAATTCAAATACCACTTTCCGCAAACTAAGCACATAAAAGCTTTTATAATTTATTTGGTTTCTCCCAGTTTTAGTTGCTTTAATTAATTTTTCGTAAGCTCTACTTTTTAAAAATTGCTCCTAATTTAATTAAGAATTATCTCATAAACCAATAAATATTTATTTTCAGTTCATGTTCCGTGTCATTGCTCTATTTTAGTCCAATTCTGCTAATTATTATTGTACAAATGATATCTGTCAAAGTGAAAAGTTTATTCATGTACATTGAAAATTATAATGAGCTTTTGTCTTTTGGCTAAAGAACGAAAATTTTTCACTTTTTTACTTTTTGCATAATTTTATCGTAATACAATTATTCGGTTCAGAGGATCATCTCTTTATTAAAATAAAACGTTTTTGAGGATAAAACTTTAAAATAATTTACAATCGAAAAATTAATAACTTTTAATTCGTTTTTATTTATTTTTTTTTTCCAGAATGTTGTTTTTGGCCCACCGCTCGATCGTGAAAACAGTACAGATAATGTCAGTACTCAGAAGTACTAGCAATTTCAGTACTACGTATTGTTGCGTACGTACGAGTTCGTACTGGATTGAATACAAAAGTCAATAAAAAGTTAATAAAAGTTATTATTATCCCAAGAAATATAACAAAATGCTGAAATTTCCTCAGTGATATTCGTACAGTATCGCAATATCCCACAGTAGTTATATTTTAAACTACTAAAACGTTAAATGGAACTCAATTCAAAACACAGAGAAAGCTAATCCGATCTCAAAGCGAATTCGCTACAATCAATAACAGCACTAAGTAAACAACTGAATTGATTTTTTCCTCCGGCTTTTATAAGCTTTATAATCATGCACGAGAACATTCTGGTTTTTTCTCGAGGTTTCTGGAAAGCAAAAGAGTAAAATTACGAGATATCTATTTATTAAATGCTCGTGCTTCTGTAGTTTTACTTTTTCGGCTTAGCTTTCTCTTAAAATTCGTCACGCGCTGCATTACACGGGGAAATAAAACAGTTTTAATTATAATTCTACTAAAAATATCAAATTAGATACAAAATCCGTGACAATATAAAAGCGGAAAATGTAGGAAAACTTGGCACAAATTCAATTTTCGCGGTAGTTGTTAATAGGATTAAATGAGATGGTACTATTTCTTAATTCCTTTAATCAGGTAAAATGTACTGTAATTAATTAGATAATATAATTGTTTCTCCTGTGTTTATACTAGTGAAATGTTTTGTCTCTAACCCTCAGTGAAAAACTATCTTTGTCAGAATAATATGAAAATGATTTTACTTGCTTTAATGATTTACCTCATACGGTAGCTAAAAAAATCAATAGAATTGTAAGGACTTTGAGTAAAGAAACTAGATAATCAGAAAAGTTATTCAGCTTACGTAAATGAGAATGATTTTCTTCAGTTAAAAGAATAACTTGCATACGAAAAAAAAGCAAAGCTGTAAATAAAAGTAAATCTTAGAACTAAGAAGATATCTGTTAAAGAATTTGAGATAAATTTCTAACCGTATTGTATATGCTATCTTACTGAGCTACTTTACCTGATGCTTACCCTGATTATGGATTGAAGCTTCCAGTCTTGACATCACCATCTATGTGGATATTTAAACACTGTAATTTTCCATGAAAAATGGCGCAGTCAAAAGTCTGGACATTAAATAAAGATGTAAGTATTATGATTTTAATATTTAATACAATTTCTGAAGGTCTTTTAAAAAACTGACCGTATATTTTAAAACTCTATTTTTAGCATTTACTCCTGCCATTTTAATATACAAACAGTTATTTCCGATAGAGACTGTGGTTAATTTTTCTCATGAAAGAATCCTTCTAAGCAATAATTTTATTTGCATGACATTTACATTTTAAGTAACTCACCTTTATGTAAAGTTCTAGGACGATAAGTTCTTCGCTGTTATTCGGTCAAGGAAACTTCTAAAACAAAATTTTTCTCAATCTACAAGAATGCCTGAACGAGTTGTCACATTTACTTGCAAATTCGCATCATCTTTTGATTTAAAGATTACACTAGAATATTGCAGGATACTCTGCTTAAAAAACTCCTTACACTACTGCAAGAGTAGTGTAAGGAATGATGTTGACAGTTTAAGTATAAAAGAACGGACGTCAAAATACAGGGTGATTATAATTAAAGTTTAAGTTTCAAAACGCTATAGAAAAAGAACCACTCATGAAAATGACGCCAAATTTGAAAGGAATGTTATTGAAGAAGGCGGAAAGCGTATGGCAGAAGAAAAAATTTAGTTTCAAAAGTTAGCAATAGATGGCGCTACAAGCGGAAGAAGACAAATTAAAATGTTAGTTAAATTTCAGTGTTATAAAGCCGCCACGTACCAGGCTGTTCCTCATTTCGCGTCTCAGACGTTCGCCATGGGTGTTTCACTGCAGGACCGCGCTCTGCTGGTAAAGCTGTATTACAAGAATGATGATTGTGCAAGAGTAGCTCTGCAAAAATTCAGGACACTGAAGGGTATAAAAGAAAGCGTTGGTCCAATGAGTGTCGTAGGTCTAAAGAAAATGATGCAAAAATTCGAAACGACAGGTTCGTTTGATGTGCAATCTGGTAGAGGGAGAAAACGAGTGCATTCGACGGTAGTTGAAGAAGTGGCCACAGCATTACAGGAGGGGTCGGCCGGTGGTGTGCAACCGTGCAGTGCACGAGGAATTGCCCGACCATTGGACAGGCCTACGAGCACGGTGCTGAAAATTGTACGAAACATCCTGTAATGCTATCCGTACAAAATTGGCCATGTACAGGAGTTGCTTCCGCCTGACCTGACAGCTAGGGAGACGTTTGCGTTAGAATTCCTGGCTCGCATGGAAGTGGATAATGAATGGCCGTGGAAAGTTTTGTGGAGAGATGAAGCCCATTTCCATCTGACAGGATACGTGAATACCCAGAATTTTCGAATATGGGCAACAGAAAATCCACTGGCAACGCACCCCGTACCACTTCATCCTGAAAAGGTCACGGTATGGTGTGGCTTTACGGCATCATTCATCCTAAAACCATATTTTTTCGAGCAGACGGGTGCTTCCGGTCCTGTTACTGCAACCGTCACTGGTCAGAGGTATGCGTCTCTTTTGCGCAACCACGTGATTCCAGCTCTGCAACAGCGTAGATGTGTGGATGAAATCATTTTTATGCAAGATGGCGCTCCTCCGCACATTGCACATCCCGTGAAGCAGCTGCTGAGGCCCCATTTCAGAAATGCTCGAATTATCAGCCGTCATTTCCCTACAGCCTGGCCGTCCCGATCGCCTGATCTTACTCCGTGTGATTTCTGGCTGTGGGGATATCTGAAGGATGTTGTGTTCCGTGCTCCAATTGCAAATTTAGCGGAATTAAAGGCACGCATTTCGCAACACGTTCTGAACATCACCCCGGAGACACTGCGATCCGTTGTGGAACATGCTGTTTGTCGCTTTCAACTTGTTGCACACAACACCATATTGAACATGTTTTGTGCCAGTCTCGCGACAGTTCCGAACTTCTTTGATGAATGGTTCTTATGCGGTATGTCGCCGCAAAACTCTTGAAACCGATTTGTCCCTTTCGATGTGATATGTACAGTCATGCAAATAAAATTATTCAACAATTCTAATTTGTCAATGCGTTTTAATGTGTAACTTCCACCTTAGCCATTGTTTTACGAATCGCTTCTCGTTTCTCGTCGTGATTCTGCCGCTTACAGCGCCATCTGTTGCTAACTTTTGAAACTAAATTTTTTCTTCTGCCATACGCTTTCCGCCTTCTTCAATAACATTCCTTTCAAATTTCACATCATTTTCATCAGTGGTTCTTTTTTTATAGCGTTTTGAAACTTAAACTTTAATTATAATCACCCTGTACATGCTATGTGGAAAATTATCTGCAGATATTGGCTGATGTTGAAACAATTTTGTTTTCTATAGTATTACACTCTTTCTATTTTAATGCTATTTGAATATGTTTCAATTTCAGAAGAAAAAGTTCTTGTTTGCTTAGAAAATTGATAAATCTCTATACTTCTAAAGAGTTTATGTCTGCCTACGTTAAAATGAACGCGTAGTTAATTACGGAAATTTTTAAAGGCATGGCTGGTTGATTAATTGTGATAAACTAACACAGTTCTTTTAAACAGACTTCAGTAAATCTTCGAAAAGTAGACTGTTGAAGATTCATTCCAAAAAGTAATCATTTTACGAAAACATTCACTTGGAAATACCAAATTCCAAAAACAACCATTTGCAATTTTCTACTAAAATTAATTCACACTACTTCTAGACTTCAGATATGAGATACCTCAGAAAATCAAGATGTTATTTTGCGGAATGTTAGGGGATTACATTGAGGAAAGTGAAAGTATATTTCTCAGCCACAGAAATAAGTTCGAGGGAGAACTTTTTTTAAACAGCACAAGTTGAAATTTTACAAGCTGTTAGAGAAAATTAAAACAGACTTTTTTTCTTTTATATCTAACAGTTTTAAAAGAGCATTTGTGGAAATGTCAAATTTATTGAACACAAGACTAAATCTACTCCTATAGATATTTCTACTGAAAATCAAGAAAATCTAAAATTAGCTGAGAACAGTGTGTTGTAAAGCTCTTTAAAATTGAAAATTTATTGTTAGATTCGGTTTTTCTTAGTTTTGTTCACTTTATTTCCCGTTTCATTGCATTGTATACTCACAATTATATTGTCATCTTGCTTTTCCTTTGAACATTTACTTAATTTACTTTCCTACCGTGATGTTATCTTCAATAAATCTATCTTACACTTCCTCCTTTGACTGATAACATGGGAGTAATCTGCGCTGAACAAAGAGGCTATTTAAAGGCTATACCAAAGAGGCTATTCAGACAGAAACTAAGTGTAACAAAAATTCACAATGGATAAATATAATATTTATATGTCACAATAAAAAACAGTATGTTATCCATAATCCAATTCATATATTGAAAAAAACATTCTACATGCAAAAATATCTGTTTGTAGAAACACATTAATATACTTATAAAATCTATCTAAAGAAATGATTTCTAAATTCTATATTTGAGGTCAATTTAAGCTGGGAATACTGGATATGTTAGAAAGTATATCGTCTGCCAAAGAATACAATTTTATTTTTTCTACCAGTGCAGAATTTATCCTGAGCAGAATAATGAACAATAATGAACCGCAAGCATGTCAAAAAATACATATATCTGAATCTAATTACGATTTTGTTATATAATGCCAATTCAAGTTCACATATTTTTAAAGCTATAGAATAATGTTTCGGTGCTCTAAAGAACTAAATAAAAGTGTGACGAATGTATAATTAAAACTCACATACCTATTTTATTAAAAGTGCAGTGAGTCCTCTTTAAATGCGACCATTCTCAGCTCTAGAGGATTTCGGAGCTTTGTAGATGTGGCGGCCTAAGAGAGGTGGTGTTTAATACCAAGGTTTATGTTCTCAAAAACGCCGATTTGTTTCAGAAGTGTTGCTTACCTTGGATCGTCATTAGAGAATTCAGTATAATTATTTTCCATGGTGTAAAGGAATTAATTTAATTTAATGTAACTTAAAAGCGTATGTTTATTCCAATAGAGATGTAAGAATGAGAAAGTGAAATTTTTCTTCAACAATCAGCTTTTATTCAAGCTTAATTATTTTCTTCATATTTTTCATTGCATAAAACTGATATATGTATAAAACACACGCATAACAAACTCTTAACAAATTAACATTTAAAATAATAATATTTTTATTATTATATATAATGATGCTATTATTATATATGATGAATTTAAGCAATATTAAATGCACTCAAAATGTGTACTGATAAAATTTTTAATTTTTGAATTTTACGACCTACATAAATATAAATATACTATATTCTATTAGTGCAAGATTTTACCAGAAGTATATTATATGTGCTGTTATCATTTATAATCTTTAAAAACAGGGATAACATGACACTCATTTATTACCATATTCTGTCATGAACAAAAGTATCTTTTACATAACTGAAATTGCACACGATAGATCTTTAACGTTTCTTATTGCATATATTTAAGTTCCTAAAAGACAAGAATGTAACTTAAACCTCAAGTTTTCGAATTTCTATAACGAAATATAATTCCGAATTTCATATTGGTGATAACGTATTGTTACAAATTTACCGAATTGGAATAAGTTCGTCACGAACCCACACAGGTGAAAATATACATGTGAAATCAGTTATATCCCAAGACAACTACATGGTTTTCTCAGAATACTTAATTATTATTATTAATTCATAATTAGGGGAACAATTCTCCTGCTTTTCCAAAGAAAAGTAGTTAAGTGTTTAAGTATTCCTGACCAAAAACAAAAGGAGCAATTGTTATCGGACGTCTATCCACAGATGAAGGAAGTCTATTCCTACCTCCTTGCGGCTACCCAACAAGAGATTTCCAACAGCCAAGAGGACATGTCCTTGCCAATTAAGAATTTTTATTTCGAGAATTTAAAATAGAGAAGTACTGTTCACAGAAAAATTACAATTATTTATATTAATTTATACTTATACTTGTTATATAGTGGCCTTAGTCCATTGTCAATCACCTTTCATTTCTTTCACAAAGTCGCAATGTAATTTGTGATAGGCATTGTGCAGATTTACAGCAAATGAAGGAAACATTATCTAATGTCAAAACATCAGATCCTGGTGGGCCTGATGAAGTCGCTGAACACTGATAGTTTAGTCCGAGGTTCGAATCCCGTCGAATACGCTGTCTGCATAGGTGTTTTCGTGGTTTTCGGCACTACATATCTAACGTGGATGCGTGTCACTTTCTCTTAAAAAATCCTTTACGGGGCATCCCTTCCTGTAGATGAATACCGTTGTGCGCGATTATAAAAAAAAAAAAAAAAAAAAGCGAAAACATCCTCTCAAGCTTGGGCAGCCCCCTCCCCGCGCAACTGCCTGTGTTGCAGCGCCTCTAAGCCGTACCTGTTCGTAATAATTCCTCAAAGACATTTATGTCTCCATATATTAAGGGGGATTAATTTTAAGCAAGCGTTCTTATTGGATTAACCTGTCCAGATTACTTTTATTCATTGTTTAAATGAATAATCTGTAACTGCGATAGGATCTTTCCAGGGAACATTGACAATTGAGTAATGCATGCTTCAAATGAAAATCAATATGTAAGATGCATACTTTTACTCATACTTGCTATTATTCCTCAAGAGAATTAAAGTAATTTTAAAGTGTACAATCACAAAGATAAGTATTGAATACTTTAAAAAAATAGAAAAAAGGAAAAAGAAGAACTTTAAAATTTTAGAGCTTAAACAGAAGTACTATTAAATACCTCTCCTTTTTTACTTCCCTGTACGAAGCAAAAAGTAAGTATTGTAATCGCGAAAAGTTTCCGGCATCATATTTCAACGCAAATATCTATTTTCAGCACTAACGCATGCAATTTAATGATATTTTTGCTTGACATCTGTTCGTAAGGACAGAATAAAGGACTCTTTTCCCCAAAAAAATTGTAAAACTAATTTAAAATGAATTCTGAAGAGAATTTTTCGTGGCGTCTATGCATACGTACGTAAGTATCTCGCATAACTCAGAAACGAGTAGCCTCAGAACGTTGACATTTTGTATATAAGACTGCTATAACATGTAGATGTGCACCTAGTATTTTGGTTGTAATCGGCCCCACCAAAAATATATAAATATATAGTATATCCACTCTGTTACTTAGCTCAGTGATCTCAGTTTCTTTATTCTTATATGTTTGTAAATTGTGCATTTTTTGTTTTAAAAATGATTGAATTATACTGTTCTTATCTTCCGGTTAAGGTTTTTATGCCTTTAGTAAATCTGTATGCAATATTTTTAGAATTATGAACAATTTTAAAGTTGTTTAAGTGCTGCTAAACCTAATAATTTTTGCCATGTCGGCTATTGCTTGTTTTCATTTGAAACAACAGAATAGTAGATTTGTTGCCAATCTAGAGAAAGTAAGCTTCACAATAACAAAGATATCGCCTTCTTTTATTATTGCGCATTAAATCATGCTTAATCCATTCTGGTATTATTTCGATGAAATAAGTGTTTAAGGTTTACTTCATAATTTTCAATACAGACATTTTGTGTTTTTATGTATTTTTGCCTCGTCGCGAAGTGAGAACTGAATTAATTGAGTGAGAAATACTGAATCGCCTTTAAAAAAGTGTTTCTTTTTTTTTTTTTTTTCTTTGCTTAATTTCTTTTATATATCGTTTAAGATTTATTATAGTATTTGAATAGAACATGTGGCAACGATTAGATAATTCTTAAGATGATATAAATGTGCATTCTGAGTTGAAAAATGATTGAAATGTAGCGCTGTTAAGTGAACCTTGGGCCAGAGTATCGCCATGGTAAACAAATATAGTGAATTTTAAAGAGTGCATTTATTCTATTGTGGTTTATTCGCTATCGACGGTTACAGCCGAAAACATCGCGGACGAAAACGTCACGAAGCCAAAAACGCAAGCCGAAAACGTCGTGGCACAAAACATCGTGGGAGAAAATAAAGCAAGGAGAAAACATCGCACTTCTAAAATATCGCGGTACAAAATATCGTCGTCGAAAATAAAATGGTTTAAAAACTTCGCAACTTAAAAACATCGTCGTCGAAAATATCGTGGTAAAAAATAAAGTACTTACAAAATCATCGCATGACGATAACATCACAGACATGCGTTTTTCAGGCTTTAATAATTGCTAAATGGATATTCGTATAATGATTTGTGAGCGCGAGATTTTCATATTTTTATTAACTAATTAATTTATAAAAAAAACAAGAAATTTAAACAAAAAAGAAATAATTTTCACTGTAAGAGTATCAGATTAAAAACAGTAAGAAAATAATCTCATAATTAACTTGGCAATTTTTTTATAGAGAAGAGCATGCAGTTACTTATCTTCCTTTTTCTAGTCTTCTTTAGATGACACTTTTCATGAAAAATTAACCAGTAAAACTTTATAAAAAATTTATTTATTAGTGACTTTTGTTAACTAACTACGTCAGTTTAAAATTCTATTAAGTGCATATAAGTTGCATAAATTTTCTATTCTTAAAATTCCACTTCACATTTTCAGCAAATATTTATTAGTTAATAATAAAATATGAAAGTAAAAATTATCCTTCTTTCTATTTTGTGCTTCCAAATCATTATGCGATTATCCTTTCGCAATTATTAAAGCTTGAATTATAAACGCATGTCTGCGATGTTATCGTCATGCGATAATTTGTAGGTACTTTATTTTTTACCACGATATTTTCAACGACAGTGTTTTTAAACTGCGAAGTTTTTGAACCGCTTTATTTTCGACGACGATATTTTGTACCACGATGTTTTAGAACTGCGATGTTTTCTCTTTGCTTTCTTTTCTCCTACGATGCACGACGTTTTCGTCTTGTGTTGTTTTCTCCGCGACGTTTTGGTCCGCGATGTTTTTGCCGCGATGTTTTCGGCGGACACTCTATCGACGAAATAGATTTGATGGTAAACAAATATAGTGAACTGTAAAGAGTGCATTTATTCTATTGTGGTTTATGCGCTATCGACGAAGTAGATTTAATTCAATCCAATAAGTTTAAATGAAGTGCAAGAGAAAATGCGTCTAATTTAATATTCCGTACAAGGAAGTCATGTGGAGCACACATCAGATTTTTTTTTTATGTACTACATCTATTTTACTTGAAAAAATAACTAGCAAATTTTGCAAGTATTGGATTAACCTCTAATATTTTCTTTAAGTTATTTTTAGGATAATCAGGGAAACCGATTAATTGGACTAAAATGTCACAGTACGATGTATTTCGATTTCGAGTTAACTGTAACTGATGTATTCATAATTGATTCAAAGGTGTAAACGTCCCTTCAGTAAAGCTTTCTAACTAAGCGCCTTATATTTTAAGTGAAACTACAGAATATTCCCATATAAATTTGATCGTTCATTATATATTGTGATAAATTCGCATAAGAGAAGAAGAAACTGAAGATTAATATGGACAAGGATGTCTCGAGAGCATGAGATGAATATTATTATTATTATTTAAATTCCGAACACGTTTCAATAGTTGTTAAGCTGAATTAATTGTTTTAAGTAGTTTTCTGAAACTCACGGACTGGAGGAAACGGCGTTCGCCAAAGTCCTCATCTCCTTTTCTTCTTGCTTAAAAGCAAGATTGCTAAAGATTGATAAATTGTTTTAAAAAATAATATTAAGATGTGGCCATTTTTTCAAACGCAGGCTCGAGAGCCATGTATTGTTCTCGCTCGTAAAATGTATAAATATTGGAATTTGTTTGAAAAAAATGGAAGATATAGGTTTTTCTCTTGTTGATTGTATGTAGCCTTTTATTTTGGGAGTTCAATAAAATTTTCATGTGGTGTTCCATCACTAGAGTTTTCATTGGAGTTCAACACTACACCGTTGAAGCATGAACACCACACCACAGCAGTAAATATTAAATATTAGTGGCAGCATTTAGGGATTGTTTCTGAGAGTAAATTTAGGAACTGACGTTTTCGCCTGTGAACTTGAGTTAACATCGTGCGCTGATTTCCGTGCGTCTCGTTATGTGAGCAGTCAATACTTTCTTCTCTGCACAAGAGCGGTCTGATTTTGGGTGCAAGGACAGTTCGCGTGGTGATTCCTTTTCAGAAAGTGACAGTGTGTCAGAAGGAAACGCCGGAGGAAGCGTGATCTGGCGCCGCAAAATAGTGAAATTTTCCGGAAGAGTTGGAGTATCCAAGTTAGTGCCAGGAGAGTCATCGAAGGCGTCTTCAAATTGGTCAGTACCATTTTTGCGATTTTGTAGAAGTTATGCCAGTTATTCGAGACTAAGTTTATTTTGGATATAGCTCTGTTATTGGGGATCAAAAGTTTTTCGGTGGTTATTGAAAGTTAGTCTTGTGGTTACTTATGCTGATTGGAAATTTAATTATTTGTTCTATTGTTTTAGTAACTGTTTAAATTGTATGAATATTGTATGTAACGGTATGCTTTGGAAAAATTTAGTTTTTAAATCAGTCCAGAGTTAGAGGACAATATTTATATAGTTGAGATAGAGCAGGAAAAGGTTGCCTCTTAATTAGTACTTTTGATTTATATTTTGTATGTAGGCATAGGTATTATCATTTAGTGTTGTAAGGCCATTCGTGTTCAGAACTGTTAGGGTATTATTCAGTTTTGGAAAGATAGACCTGTTGTTGTTTTTGTGTTATTGTATTTTGGGGTAGGTTATTTTCCTTTAATTTTCCATAATGGGTGAGTTTTTGAGGAAATTTACTAAAGCTCTGCTATTGGAGTTAGCGGAGGAGTTTGATACAAATGTGTCTCAGGCAAATAGAGTAAGAGAAATTAAGCAGGCTGTTCTAAATGCCGATGACTATGAAGAAGAAGCGGCGAAAGAATACGCGGCAAGAATTTGGGCTGCAGCTGAGCAGAAAAATGCAGAAGAAATAGCCGAACAAGAGACAGCAGAACGAGAACGTGAACAAGAAAGAGCAGAACGAAAACGAGAACAAGACAGAGCAGACTGGGAACACGAAAGAGCAGAGCAGGAATATGAACAAGAGAGAGCGGAACGGGAACGGGAGCGAGTTTTTGAATTGGAAAAGTTAAAACTGATGAATGTGGTTGAGACTAATAGCCTAGCTTCCACGGCGATTGAACAATCTAGAGGACAGTTGAACAATCTAGAGGAAAAAGGGTTAATTTGGAAGATCTAGTGTCGCGTTTTGAACCGAGTAATATAGATATTTCATTATTCTTTATGCTATTTGAGAAACAGGCTCAAAAAGAGAACGTTAATGAAATTAATCCCTTTATTACCTCATGATGTAACTCAGTTAATACTAAAAGAACCAGCGGATAAAGGGGATGATTATCAGCATGTTAAGAAATTACTCGTGCATAGATTCAAGCTCAGTTTTGCGGCTCTAAAAACAAAATTTGAAGAACATTCTAGAAAGGACGGGATGTTATGGGTGGATTTAGCGTATGAATTGAGAGTTTATTTAGAGAACTGGTTGGATTCGGTGGAAGTTCGCGAGTTTTAAAATCTTAAGGAACTTATGCTCACCGAGCAAATTAAGCGGCGAGTCCCTCTAGAAATAAGAGAGCACTACTTAGACAATTGGGAAGAATTTAAAACAGTTTCTATTTTAGCACAGGAATGCGACAGATATGAGACTTTGCGAAGAGATACGAGGAAATTAGAACAGAAAGCGGGGTTAAAGAAACCATCTGAGAAAGATAGAGAGCGGTATGTAAATTCCAATGGTAGTTATAATTAGAAAAGTCGTGGTCATCAAAGAATTAAATCAAAGGAGCATAGAAAAGTGGAGGCTCCTAAAAAAAGCAAGTTTTGAATGAAGCAGGTTTCGAGAAACAGCGGAAAATAAGGTGTTACCAATGTGGAAAGGACGCACATATCTGACCTAACTGTCCATCGCTGGAAAAGAATAAGGCTAATCTGGTGAATAATCTAGGAACGGAGAGTTTAGGAAAATGTTTTGAGTCGTATTTCAAGAAAGCAGTAATTAATGGGATAGAGAGAGAATATCTGAGAGATACTGGAGCTGGTATAGATCTGTGTAATAGTACTTGGATTAATACTAATGACTTATTAGGGGAAACTGTATGGGGGAAACAGCCTTTGGACACAGAATGTAAATGTTTAGCTTTGGCGAAAGTCACCATTGAAGGTGATTTTGGTGTGGTCACCACAAAGGCAGCGGTTACTCCGGTAGAGTTAGATAAAGAGTACTATTTGTTAGGGAATAAAACGGCACAGTTGATTGAGGAAATTAGGGAACGACCGGTTCTTTTGAATACTGTGGAGACTCGTAGTCAGGTGCATGCGCGCAGGAGTTTAGAGAGAGAGAGTGCAAAAGACTTAGATTCCAGATCGGAAGAAAAGAAAGAGATAGAAAATGAAAGGGCCGTCAATAATGAGCATTCGGAAGAAAGGAATTTAACCAGTAATACGGAGGAGGCAATTAAAATTGCAGACATCAGTTTAGAAGAAAGGTCTATCCTTGCGGATGTTTCGCCAGCAGAATTCTTGGAAGCACAAAAAACTGGCGCTAGTTTAGCGACCCTGTGGAAGGAAGGGGAAAGTGAAAATGAAAAAGAGTTTATAATAGTCAAGGAAAGACTATTCAGAGTGGCAAGTTCTAAAAAAGGGGAAGATAAGCGTCAGCTGTGTGTGCCTCTCGTTTTTAGGAAAGGGATCTTGAAGTTATGCCACGAGGAAATCTCTGGTCATTTAGGAGTTATATAATTTTGTGCATCTCCAAATCAGATGATGGTGGTTCAGTGGGTTTACTAATTTTAACACTTTTACATTTTAAACAATATTTTAATTACTATATACAGAGCGTATTCTTAGGCCGCCGCCTTCAACATGAACAAACTTTATTCTCTTACAACTAAGCGAGCAACAGCGCCCTCTAGCCTTTTTCTTCAAATTACACAACACTCCCCACCTGAACTCGGTGGAGAGTTCATCTTTCAATAATATATTCTAGAATATTCAATTAATATTTCGACAATAAATCCTGGAGAAATGGTTAAATATAACAAACATGCATACATAATTATAAGCACATAAAATTTTACAAAACATTAAACGATACCTATCAGCAAGGTCAGGAGAATCAAACCTAAAAGTACAAATACAAACATTAGTTAAGTTCCATATTATATAACAATTGTATAGGCCTTTTTAAGGTACCAGTAGGTGTTTTAATTATGCAAGATCTTATTTTACCATCTCTGCCTGGCATTAATTCCAAAATTTGCCCTATTGTCCAGAGATTTCTGGGATGTTATTTGATTAGCAGGGCAGAGATAGTAATCGTCTACCAATCAGAAATTGAGAGGGCGTTAGTGGAGAAGGTTCATTGGGATCGGTAAACACGTAGGTAATTGGTCTACAATTAATCATTGCCTGGATTTCAAGCTCTTTCACAGTAAGGGATGCTCGACCAATAATTTTGCATAAGCTGGATTTTATGGTTCGTACCATACGCTCCCAAAACCCTCCCCACCATGGACCCCTCTCAATAATAAATTTCCAATTTATGCCTCTAGCAGAAAATAATTCTTTCACAGATGAATCACTCAAAGTTTTAAAAATATGTTTTAGTTCTTTATCAGCTTTTTTAAAAGTCTTGGCATTATCGGAGTACACGGTGGTACACAGTCCTCGGCGAGCTAAAAATCTTCGGAAAGCTAGCAAAAAACTTTCAGTGCTGAGATCAGTTACTATCTCTATATGTAAGGCACGAGTGACTGCACACGTTAACAACAGCATGTAATCTTTACCATGCCTGTCTTTCGTAAAAAATGGACCGGCGAAGTCCAACCCGGTCACAGCAAATGGAGGCGACTCTTGGATTCTGTCTGGAGGAAGTGGAGCGATATCCTGTACCCCAGGACGAGCACTATATCGTTTGCATATCACACATTTGCTGATGATAGTCTTAACACGCTGTCTTCCCTTAATGATCCAATATTTGTCTCTGATCTGAGTTAGTGTCGAATTAACTCCAGCATGGAATACCCTTTCCTGCGAGTCCATGATGATCAACTCGGTAAACTTGCATTTTGAGGGTAATAGAATAGGATGTTTTAAATTCTCGTGACAGTCTGCAAATTGAATGCGACCTTTCACCCGAAGAATTCCCTCCTCATCAAGCCTTGGATTAAGGGAGTAGATGGAAGAATCGAGAATTGATTTTTTATTTGATAACTTAATTATTTCCGCTTGATACGATTCTCGTTGCGTAATTTTTACCCAATAATGTTCAGCTGCTTTAATCTCAAAAGCACTTAAAGGTCCATTCCCTGTAGACCTTTTCCGAAGCCTCCCAATAAATCTAAATACATAGGCAGTAATTCGAAGTAATTTTCCTAAAGAACTGAATTTTTCTATATGCAAAATTGGGGATTCATTGTTAATTACAGGTGCAGTCAAAATAATACTTTTTCTTAACTCCAACGATTCTGAATTTGGTTTTAATTTCTTTTGTTTTGGAAAGTTTTCAATAGGAAAACGTAACCAGTGTGGCCCATGCCACCACAAATCATTCTTAATTAGTGACCGAGCACTAATTCCTCGAGTTAGTAAATCGGAAGGATTTTGTTTCCCTTCGCAATGGTTCCACAATTTTTTGTTGCATATACTCTGTATTTCTGTAACACGATTGGCGATAAATGGTTTCCAATTATTTGGCGAACCTTTAATCCAAGTAATGGCGATTTCGGAATCACTCCAAAAATAAACATCCTCAATTAAATCACCAAACAATTTTTTCAAATATTTATACATTCGAGCAGCCATGAGTGCTCCCATTAACTCTAAACGAGGAAGCGTGATTGCTCTTAAAGGTGCAACTCTGCATTTCGACATGATAAAGGAAGTTTTAATTTTAGAATCACTCGCACAATATCTGAAATATGCGATGGCCCCATATGCTTTAGGACTAGCGTCCGAAAATAGGTGAAGGCTTATATTCATTGGATCGTCATCAAAGAAATTTCTCTGTATCGATATTTCAGTTAAATCATTAAGTTCCTCCCGCCAAATGTTGAATTTGTCCTTAATCTTTGCAGGAAGGACCTCATCCCAGTCAGAACCGGAACACCAGATTTCTTGCATAATAATTTTTGCCCGAATAACAAAGGGTGCAATAAATCCAAATGGATCGTATATTTGGGCAATGCTTTGCAAAAGTTTCCTTTTTGTAGCAAAATCGTTTCCAGTAGAAAAGTCAATTAATTTTTTTTAATTTAACTTTATATCGTCTTCAATGGAATTCCAAATCATGCCTAAGAAATTCGATTCACTAGTTAATTTGTTATCTGATTCCTTAATCCCATTTGAGACCCATAAATCGTTTAATGCTTTAGAATTAGTTCTTAATTTTCTGAAATTCATCCCAGCATCCTTAAATATGTTAACCGCATCTACGGATAACCGATATGCATCTTCAACCGTTCCTGCTCCAAAATATAGGTCATCGACATAGACAGAAGAATTTAACATTTGGAAACTGTCCGGCATTTTATCTTTATATTTGCGAATGTGATATTTTATAGTGGTGGCCAAAATGAAAGGAGATATAGTCAAACCGAAAGCTACGCGACACATTTGCATAATCTTAAAGGAGTCATTATTTTCATTAAACCAAAGAAATTTTAGAAATTTTCTATCACCTTCAGCAATTCCTATCATCAAAAAGGCTTTTTCAACGTCTCCACAAAACGCTATCTTAAACTTACGAAAATTTAACATAATGTCTAGTATATTTGGATTTAGATTAGGTTCCGATTCAAGGCAGTCATTTAACGAATTCGTGTCCTCTGTCCTTGAGCTAGCATCGTACACAATTCTTACCTTAGTAGTTTCACTAGGTCGTATCACTGCTCGGTGCGGCATAAAATATCCCAAATTTGTATCATTATTTGGACATTCCTCCACAATTCCTTCTAATATCTGGTTCTCAATTATATTTTTATATTCCTGAAAAATCTCCGGAGTTTTACTTAGTTTATTGTGAAGGTTTGCGAATCGTTTCTTAGCTACCTCAAAATTATTTCCTAAATTATTCGGACTGTATTTCCAGATTAAATTTGCCTCATATCTTCCGTTTTTAAACTGCAAATTTCTTTCAAACTGGTCTACTATTTCGCAGTCAATATCGGAATAGTCATCAGAATCATTAATTCCCATATGTTCTAATTCCCAAAAACCTTTTAAATCTTTCAACACAACAGTGTTTGTCATTACCGCTAAATTTTCAGAACAATTTTTGTTTGTTTTATTTTTCTCGATTCCGGCGGCAACCCAACCAAACACAGAACTGACTGCGTACAACCCTTCAGATATTTTAATTCTTTCAGAATAAACTACATTCCAGAATTCATCCCCTCCAATTAATATCTCAACATCTATGTTATTTTTTCTTGCGCAATCGGCGATCTGCAACCCCATATGCTCCATGAAGTCTGCAATTTGTTTACTAGGCACACTGATGGACGCCGAGGAAATGACATCCGAGATCAAACATTCAATTTTTATTTTATTATTTTGTTTCCAATTCTGAATTTCGATTTCAACGACCGGATAGGAGTGATTCATTGCCTTCGTCGCACCAAATGAATAAACAGAAAGTCTTTCATAACGGATTGGAGTAAGTTTTAAATGGTCGGCCAACTTTTTCGTTATAAAGGTTCTGTGACTGCCTTGATCAAGAATTAATCTAGTTAATTTTGATTTATACTTAGAACAAGCATAAACTGTACAAGTTTGTAATAATATTTCCCTGGCATTACAGTCATTATTATTATCACCTTGAGGAACAGAAGCAATCAATTTTAAGTTTTGAACTTTATTTCTTTCCTCAGAATTCAAAGTCAGAGATTCAGTTTCATTTTTGGAATAACCTTGTTCCAACTTTTTGTTTACAAGGGATTTATTAGTACAAATCGATTCATTGTGATACATACAGCCACATTTATTACATTCAGTTTTATTTCTGCACCTTTTTGAAGTATGGAATTTTTTAAAACAAGAAAAGCAGCGGTTTTCGGATCTTAGTTTCTTTAATTTATCAGAAACATTCACTTCGCATTTAAATGACTCGTGCAAATTATCACAAAAGATGCATTTTCGATTAACTGCAGTATGAAATGCAGCCGTGGGTGTATTTTTTACATATTTTCTAGTTTCATATTTTGATTGATCGACTCGCGGAGGCACAGGATTTTTCCTTTCGCTTAATACTAGATTTGAAACTTCCCTGCATTCTATTTCCGTTTTAATAAATTGTGTTAATTCCGAAACTTCAACTTTATCTTTCGATCCTCTTTGCCGATTAAATTCCAAAACTAAATCGTCCGGAATTAATTTTAATAATATTGGAATTAATAAATGTCCATATGAGCCAGAAGTTACTTCTAAAGTTTCCAAATTACGAATCGAAACTTCTAATTCGTCATATAATTTATGTAAAGCCTTTACGTTAGCAGAATTTTTAACAGCTTCTAAATTGAGAATTTTAGTCATGAATGAATTAATGATCAGGTCTTTTCGACCATATCTGTCCTTTAGTAATGCTACACAACTATCATAATTACTTTCTGTTAACTCAAAGCCTGACACAACCGTCGAAGCTTGTCCCGTTAAGAATGTTTTTAAGTATACAAATTTTTGTATTTTTGAAAGCGTTTCGTTTTTATGTATCGAATTTTCGAAACTATTCCAAAATTCATTCCATTGTTTGGGGTCTCCCCAAAATTTGTCAATCATTAATTTTGGTAATTTCAGCGTACTACTCCCACTAGAACTGGAACTTACATGCAAAATTCCATTACCACTAGACTGGATTAAATCAGAACTTTGGGGATTCCTCGCTGGCGGTACTGCGGTAACCGCACCTAGAAACTGCTTAATTTGACTACAAGCAATTATACATTTGTCATTGTATTCTTCGCTTATACTACAATCTTCTTCAATTAAGTTAACATCAATTAACTCTTGTATTTCATCATCAAGCGTTCTTAAATTATTTTTCTTTTCGGTTAATAATTCAAACAATTCTCGTAATTCTTTAATCGAATTTTCCTCTCCTTCAATTTTTAATTTATCTTCAATCACTTTAATTAACCTAGTAACAGAAGATCTCAATGTGGAACGTTTACGTTTCAATCTATCTAACTTCTCTTCCATTTTATTTAATTTAAATACACCCACAACAGCAATAATAAATACTTACTAATGTACTACAAATAATCACTAAATAATTAATTTAAGATTTCCCTACCTTTATTTGGAATTCCATTGTCACTTGAATATGAAATATCCATTGAAATCGAAACACTTGGATCGAACACCTAAAATCTTCCCAAAGCCTTAATTCCCGGCCGATGCACCATATATAATTTTGTGCATCTCCAAATCAGATGATGGTGGTTCAGTGGGTTTACTAATTTTAACACTTTTACATTTTAAACAATATTTTAATTACTATATACAGAGCGTATTCTTAGGCCGCCGCCTTCAACATGAACAAACTTTATTCTCTTACAACTAAGCGAGCAACAGCGCCCTCTAGCCTTTTTCTTCAAATTACACAACAGGAGTAACAAAAACCAAGGATAGAGTTTTGACACACTATTTCTGGCCTAATTGTTACCAGGAAATTGAAGAATTTGTGAGGATGTGCGATATTTGTCAGCGTGTAATTCACAGTAGGGATAAAAAGAAAGCTAATAAAATGAAGATTGTGCCCATTATATCAGAAGTGTATAGCAAATTAAATATTGATGCAATAGGACCTCTGATCCCTAGTTCACGTGAAAATAAATACTTAATTACGTCTATTTGTGTTGCTTCCGAATATCCAGATGCCATTCCTGTACAGAATTTAAGCTCTAAAAGTGTAATTCAAGCCTTGATACAAATCTTTTTTAGATCAGGTTACCCTAAGGAAATTCAATGTGATTTGGGTAGATCGTTTACCAGTGAACTTACATCTGAGTTTTTTAGCAAGTTCGGAATTAAGGTGTATCATTCTTCGGTGTTTCATCCTCAAAGCAACTCTGTCGAAAGGTTGCATTCCATTTTGAAAAGGGTACTGAAGTCTTTGTGCTTAAAAAATGGGAAAGATTGGAAAGTAACTAGTGTGAGTTCCGAAATGAACTATACCTTAGCGATTCATGGTAAACGTAACAGTGGTACCATTTATCATGGTAATTTGACTGAACCTTATCATCAGTGCCCTGAGTTTGTAAATCTGATGATGGAGGAGGTTGTGGAAGAGATCGAGAGAGAGGTTTATATTCCTTATCCTTTGGCTGATTCAACGCAGATTGAATCAAGGAAAATGATAGTTGTCGTTAGAGGTTTTTGTAGCGTTTTGGTATTATATTATTTTACTTTCAAAATTGTTTGCATCGTATGTTTCTTTGTCAAAATGGTTAGAATCAAATGTTTTATCTTAAGTATTAGCATTTTGTAAAATTTGAGGAATTTACTTTGTATGAGGCAGACATTAGGAGTAGTTTAAATCTTTTTGTTGTATTCTTGCGTTTATGTTATCTAGAAATGAGTGCAGGGTAATGTAACTGGCTTCTCTATTATCGCTTAAACAGTTACCACTTGTGTTTTGAAAGTAATGAAAAGTATTTAAAATTTTTCCTTCCATAGTCTAGAAAAAATTCTTTTATGAGGGGAGGAGTTGTGATAAGTTCCCATAAAGGAAGTAGAAACTGAAGATTAATATGGACAATTATGTCTCGACAGCAAAAAAAGATGAATATTGTTATTATTTAACTTCCGAATACGTTTCCAATAGTTGTTAAGTTGAATTAATTGTTTTTAAAAATAATATTGTTACGAATTTGGTATGTAAAAAGCTAATGTTAGTTCAATTATAAATTAAATGGTTTTATTTCTCGCGCAGTGCAGCGCGTGACGAATATTAAAAGAAAGCTAAGCCGGAAAAATTAAAAATACAAGAGCGCGTGCGTTAAATAAATAAATATCTCTTTTTGATTTCGAGAAAGTACTGGAAAATTCTAGCGCGTGATTTTAAAATCTTATAAAAGGAGGAAAACATCTCAGTTTGTAGTAGTTGCTTAGTTTGTTGTTGTTTAGAAAACTGCTGTTGTTTATTATAGCGAATTCGCGGATTAGCGTTCTTTAGCTGTTTTGAATTACGTTCTATTGTACATTTGAGTAGTTAAAAGATAACTACTGTGAGATATTGTAATACTGCATGATAATTTGAGAAAATTTAAGCATTTTTGTTGTGATAATAAAAAATTTTTGTTCATTTTTCATCGGACTTGTGCATTCACTTCATAACGAACCCGTACGCACGCAACAATTTTTGGTGTCAGAAGTGGGATTTGAATGCCAATAACAAGAGCGATGGAAGAACAATTCAGGCAAATGATGACTGCATTTGCTGCTTTCCAAGAAAAGATGGAAGGGGCCGTCAACTCCGTTAAGGAAGAAATGAAATTGGGCCAGGAATCCGTTAAGGAAGAAATGAAATTGGGCCAGAAATCCGTTAAGGAAGATATGAAATTGGGCCAAGATTCCGTTAAAGGAGAGATGAGATCCGTTAAAAAGGAAATGGAAGCCGTTCACGAAAAGTTGGAAGCTGGTCAAGTAACTTTTAAAGAAGATATAAAAGCTGTACAAGAAAAGATTGAAGCAGGTCAAGTCGAAATGAAAAGAGAAATAACCTGCGTAATAGAAAGTAAATTTGAGGCTATGGAAGACAGAATAGGAGCTGTCGAAAATAAAGTCGGGCAAATTGCAGAAAAGGTTTCTTCTGTCAAAGATGAAAGAGAAGATAGAGTGTCGGCTGTGGAGCAACGAGTCGAAGGAAGAGTTTCGGCCTTCCAACAACAAATTGAAGAAAGAGTTTCTGCCGTCGAACAACAAATTGATAATAGGGTTTCTGCTACCGTCGCCAAAGAAGTTGACAGCCTAAAGAAGTGCATAGCGACGGTAGGAAACAATTCTGAAGGTTTCAAATTTTTATCGATGCCTGCTCGTTCCGTTCTGAAACTATCTACATATGATGGGAAGACCTCCTGGCAGGTGTATAGGACACAATTTTCTATCGTTGTGGATGCGAATGGATGGGATTCCCAAGCTAAGGCCTGTCATCTCGCCGCTTCTCTGAGAGCAGACGCAGCGGATATCCTGCAGACGCTTCCCGAAAATCAAAGGCTAGATTTCGAAGCTCTATCCGGCGCTTTGGAGCTGCGCTTCGGCGAGAAATGTTTAAAAGACTACAGCAGGCTCCAATTAAAATCTCGTCAACAGAAGCTCACCGAAACGCTTCAGGAGCTCGCCACGATGTTGAAAGGCTGTCACATCACGCCTTTTCGGAGTGCCCGACAGAAACAAGGGAAATCCTGTCCCTGCAATATTTCATCGATGGCATCCGGGACCCTGAAATACAGAAAGCACTGCGAATGGCGGATGTTAAAGATCTGGAAAGCGCTTTAGTGTATGCCATGAAATTTGAGGCAGCCCAGCAAGCCACCCGTCGAGACCGCCATCCAGTCAGAGCTGCTCAAGTCCAGGAGCCAGGGGATCAAGTCACTGCTCGTCTAGACGATTTAACTAGACAACTGAACGCCTTGAGACAGAATATTGGTGACAAGAAACCGACCGTAAAGTGCTGGAACTGCGGTGCTGAAGGACACATACGACGAAACTGCAGAACACCCCAGGGCACGGATGCTAAGACCGCACCTAACAAACAGCAGGGAAACTAATTAGTGGCCACTCGCTGGGCGGAGGTTGCCAGATCATGAAAAGCCCCAGTTTAAAGCGCTTCAGATTTCTGCAGTGAGAGGCGGCAGTAATGGACTTTTCATAATAGGACATATTAATGGAGTTCCCTGCAATATGACGATAGATACAGGAGCCAACGTTACCATCATCCGAAAAGATTTGGCTCAACAACTGGGAAGCAAACTTATCTGGACGCCGCCCTGCGTTACCCTATAGACTGTGTCCGGTGAGAAGATCAACATCGATGGAAAAGTAAATGCTAACATCACGTTTGGAAGTGCCGCTTCCCATCACACGGCATATGTAGCAGAGACCACTGATTCTTGCATAATCGGATTGGACTTTCTAAGGAAATACAATTTTTCCTTTGACTTTAAAAATAACGAATTGCATTCTAGATCTGAGGACATAGCGTTATTTGGAGTCAATGATGAAGTTAAATCTGTCCATAAAATCATAGCACAAGACAATATCACAATACCGGCAAGAACAGAAATTTTACTTCCTGGATCCATAGCCGAAAACAGAAATTTCCGCTACGGCATCATAGAATATCCCAATAACTGTAATAGCCCAAAAGGAGTACTAGTAGCCTCAACACTCGTCGACCTATCCAGAACGGTTATCCCGGTGAGAGTCGCCAATGTAACTGAGAAGGCGAGAGTTATTAAGAAAGGTGAAGTGGTTGCAACATGTACTCAGGTAACCACCGTTGAAAGAAAGAGTAACATCCAAGAATCCGTGTCTTCAGAAAGCATTACATCAGAGTTACTTCAGAATGCGCAATTAAACGATGAAGAGAAGAATGCTGCCGATGGCGTCGTTAAAGATCTTCAAGTTGTTTTCTCCCGCTCGTATTCTGACGTGGGTCGAACTAGTTTGATACAACATAGAATAGATACCGGTGATCATCCCCCGATCAAGCAACATCCAAGACGTCTACCGTTTGCTAAACAGGAAGAGGTGCGAACACTGTTAAAAGATATGGAAGAAGGCGATGTCATCGAGCCTTCAGTAAGTCCATGGGCATCTCCCATCGTCCTAGTCAGAAAGAAAGACGGCTCAACAAGATTTTGCGTCGACTATCGCCGGTTGAATGAGGTTACGAAGAAAGACAGTTACCCTCTTCCTAGAATTGACGACATTCTAGACACTCTTTCTGGAAGCAAGTGGTTCTCAACACTTGATTTAAAGAGTGGGTATTGGCAGGTAGAAATACAGCCTGAAGACCGAGAAAAGACGGCATTTACTACGGGACAAGGGCTTTGGCAATTCAAGGTGATGCCGTTTGGACTGTGTAATGCGCCGGCAACATTCGAACGTCTTATGGAAACTGTTTTGAAAGGCCTTTCCTACGAAGCCTGCCTCATATACCTGGACGACATCATCATCGTCGGAAAGAGTTTTGAAGAACATTTAGAAAATCTTAGGAAGGTGCTTCAGAAACTGAAAGAAGACAATCTGAAGCTGAGTCCCGCTAAATGCAAATTGTTCCGAAAGGAAGTGACTTACCTGGGACATGTCATCTCTGCAGAAGGTGTGCGCACGGATCCTGAAAAGGTATCAGCCGTTAAATCCTGGAAACGTCCCGAAAATGTCCATCAGCTGAGAAGCTTCCTAGGGCTTTGCACCTACTATAGGAAATTCGTGAAGGACTTTTCTTCCATCGCAAGACCCCTACACAAGCTGACAGAGAGCAACCAGAAGTTCTTGTGGACAAAAGAATGCGAGGATGCATTTAACAACTTAAAGGAGGCTTTAACATCTGCTCCAATCCTGACGTATCCTCAGCTTGACCGACCATTTATTCTCGACACCGACGCGAGTAATGAAAGTGTTGGTGCTGTTTTGTCCCAAGAAATAGACGGCCAAGAACGTGTAGTGGCATACTGGAGCAAGTGCCTGTCTAAACCGGAGAGGAATTATTGTGTCACCAGGAAAGAGTTACTCGCCATAGTCAAAGCTGTAGAACAGTTCCATCACTATCTATACGGCAGAAAATTCCTGCTCCGCACCGATCATGCATCATTGACCTGGCTTTTAAATTTCAAGAATCCTGAGGGTCAAATAGCCAGGTGGATACAGAGACTCCAAGAATATGACATCACTATCCGTCATCGTAAGGGAACATCACACGGAAACGCCGACGCCCTGTCTAGAAGACCTTGCCAAGAAAGCTGCCGATATTGTTCTAGGGTGGACGCGAAATACGAGCTGCTGACTCCGGTCGCAAGACAAATTACAACATCAACATCGGCTGATCGAGAACCGTGGAGTGATGATGAAGTCAGGAAAGACCAGCTGGAAGACCGCGACATTAAACCCATAATTGATTTAATGGAGTCATCAAACAGAAAACCTACCTGGCAGGACATTTCTATCTGTAGTCCTACAACCAAACAATATTGGGCACTCTGGGATTCACTTCACATTCGAAACGGCGTCTTATACCGGAAATTCGAATCGGATGATGGGAAGACGTTCCGATGGCAACTTATACTTCCAAGATCCCGCATTCCTGATGTCCTTAAAGAGTTACATAGCACCCCTACTGGAGGTCACTTTGGAATAATGAAGACCTTGCAGAGAGTTCGTGAGCGCTTTTACTGGAATAATGCAAAGGATGACGTGCAAAAGTGGTGCCGATCTTGCGATGCCTGTGCAGGTCGGAAAGGACCGAGGAGACGCAGCCGAGGCAAGCTGCAACGTTACAACGTAGGGGCGCCTTTTGAACGTATCGCCTTTGAAATCCTGGGACCTCTGCCACGAACTGCTGATGGCAACAAATACATACTCGTTGTCATTGATTACTTCACCAAGTGGCCTGAAGCTTATCCTATTCCTGATCAAGAGGCTGTCACAGTAACTGAGGTAATGATACAGCACTGGATTTCCAGGTTCGGAGTGCCTCTTCAGTTACATTCCGATCAGGGAAGGAATTTTGCCTTGGCAGTAATCAAAGAACTATGCAAACTACTCGGCATTGACAAAACTCAAACGACCCCATTGCATCCCCAGTCGGACGGCATGGTAGAGAGGTTCAATCGAACCATCCTTAATAACCTCTCATTAGTGGTTTCCAGAAACCAACAGGACTGGGACAAGAAATTACCACTCTTTTTACTGGCTTGCCGCAGTGCTGTCCACGAGACTACCGGCTATTCTCCATCACAGATGCTCTTCGGTCGTGACCTTCGTCTGCCTTGTGATCTATTGTTTGGCCGCCCTCCGGATGCTCATTCATCGTCTGAGGAATATATTCAAGATCTCCAGGCCCGGTTTGAAGTAATGCACAACTTTGCACGAGAGCGAGTCAACTTGGCGACGGAGAAGATGAAGACCCGCTACGACACAAGAGCTACTGAACATCAGTTCCACGAAGGAGACAAGGTGTGGTTGTGGAATCCGACTCGACGGAAAGGACTTTGTCCGAAATTACAGTCACCTTGGGATGGCCCGTATACAGTCCTAAAAAGACTGAATGACGTCGTGGTTCGGATTCGTAAGTCTTCGAACTCTAAACCTAAAGTCGTTCATTACGACAGGTTAGCTCATTACTATGGCCATAGTACGTAATGTAAATAATTGTAAATAGTATCAGACCATGGTCCTTTTTGTTTATAAATGTGTATTTGATTTGATTTGTATTTAGTATTTGATTTGCATTTAGTATTTGATTTGTATTTAGTATTTGATTTGTATTTAGTATTTGTTTTGTATTTAGTATTTGATAGCATTTGATTTGTTTAAGTTAGTTATTGCATTTATTGTTTATATTGTTTGATATTGTAATGTAATGTTTATGCCTTAGTTGCATTTATGCCACAGTTGTAAGTTTAGCTTCCTGTCCAGGGATTGTACTGCCCGGGACGTGCAGTCCTTGGGAAGGGGGCAGTGTTACGAATTTGGTATTTAAAAAGCTAATGTTAATTCAATTATAAATTAAATGGTTTTATTTCTCGCGCAGTGCAGCGCGTGACGAATATTAAAAGAAAGCTAAGCCGGAAAAATTAAAAATACAAGAGCGCGTGCGTTAAATAAATAAATATCTCTTTTTGATTTCGAGAAAGTACTGGAAAATTCTAGCGCGTGATTTTAAAATCTTATAAAAGGAGGAAAACATCTCAGTTTGTAGTAGTTGCTTAGTTTGTTGTTGTTTAGAAAACTGCTGTTGTTTATTATAGCGAATTCGCGGATTAGCCTTCTTTAGCTGTTTTGAATTACGTTCTATTGTACATTTGAGTAGTTAAAAGATAACTACTGTGAGATATTGTAATACTGCATGATAATTTGAGAAAATTTAAGCATTTTTGTTGTGATAATAAAAAATTTTTGTTCATTTTTCATCGGACTTGTGCATTCACTTCATAACGAACCCGTACGCACGCAACAATATTAATATGTTGGCATTGTTTCAAACGCAGGCTCGAGAGCCACGAATTGCTCTCGCACGTAAAATGTAGAGATATTTGAATTTGTTTGAAAGAAAAGGAAGATATAGGTTTTTCTCTTGTTAATTGTATGTAGCTTTTTTTTTTTTTTTTTTTCGTTCAATAAAATTTTTATGCGTGGTGTTCCATCATTAGAGTTTCCAATGGAGTTCAACACCACACCGTTGAAGCGTTAACACCACACCATAATATTCTGTAACACCACACCATAATATTCTGAATATTTTATTGTGCTGAAAAAACCAGACAATATTTTATAATATAATATTCAGCAGAGTTTTTAATTTTTTCTTTTTCCACCATTTTAAAATGTTTCTTGTACTCACTTTTATGCCACTAAAATTTTTTCTTTTAAAAATAAGAGCATAGCTAATAAAAATTGCAGCAAATATTGCAAAATTTAGGCGTTATTAAAAAATAAATTAAATATGTGTAATAAAAATATTTAAAAGGATCGCTTGATGATTGAATCATTTTACATCATACAGTCACAATAAGAGCATAATATTACTGACAAATATGAAAACCTTACCTAAATATTCACAAAAAATAAAATATCTACTATATAAAAAGCAAACATCTGAAAGCTTTCAGACTTTACATTACAAAGATTTTACATTGCTTTACATTTTTTAACGTTTTGTGTATTACCTTTGTTACAGTCTCACAAACTGGAGATAATTTTTTTTTCGTATAGTGTTGCCATTTCTCGCTTTGAAATCGTTGAGTTTGTTAATCAAAATTTCATTAAAGAGTTACAAAATATAAAATCGATAATAAAACAAATTCCAAATTCCAAATTAGTACTCCCAGATGTCCGTATTCGCTGGTTATTAAAAATTTGATGACTCCATGTGCCGTTGTTTTATCGCAATGCTAGAAACATACATATATACATTCATGCAGATCTTCCTTATTTAATTTCTTTAAATATAACACAGGAAGAATACATTTGGTGGCAATAATTTGAAAAGTGAAACGGACATTCAAAGTTTTCAACGCAAAATGCCAAAAAGAAATTAATAGCCCTTCTGGGCTAACGCCCTTTAGGCTAAAAATACTTAAACACCGTGGTATTAATTATGCTATTCTTACTTTTCGTGATATATAGTGGCATCTTCAGTAAAATTTATCTGATAGCGAGATAAATTGTGTTCAACCAATAAATATTTTCTTCGAGTTGAAATCAAATATGCAATTTCGAAGTCTTATTTTTTTAAAGTCAAATACTTTATCGAAATTATTGTCCTTTTCTGTCATATTTTTTATGAGTGAAACAAACAATTTTATAGAATTACTTTTTTTAAATTTTTATTAAAAATTTTTAGCTACTTGGTTATTCGTACAATTTTCTCATCAATTTTCAGTGCTGTTAAAGACGACTTGTGAAGGACATATGTCGTCCGATTACGATTAAAACTCTTATCTCAGCAGGTCAGATTGTCAAGATAACATTAAATTTCTTCCTTTAAGCACGTAATCTCTAAACATCCTTAAGTAGAAAGCATACGAAATACTCACTTAGTAGCAGCTTGACCTCGCAGCACAGAAAAGTTCTTTATTCAAATCTAAGCAGGCTTTCAAGTTTTCAAAAACTTGCTTTTTAAACGTCAACATTTAAATGTGACTTTTTGACTGCTCATTAAAATCAAGTGAGAAAAATAATTCACCAAAATATAAACTGATTGCTTTGAAACATGTTTGTAAAGCGTGAATCGATGCTTGACTCCGTAAAGTTATAAAAATATCTATGTGAGGCTACAGAAATGCGATAAAGTAAATTTTATCCTAATAATGAAAGTAATTTTCTTAAAAAAATTAAAAAATGCTGTCACCTATTATTATTTTTAATACAATCCTATTGATATAAATAATCGAAAATGGTATAGTCCTGTCAGAGGATCTAAAGAATTCAATTTTATATTAGGTAGAGTTCAAAACTAATAGGCTGTTTTGGTTTGAAACTAAACAACAATTTAATTTTGAATTATATTTTAGTGTTTATTTATTTGACTGACCAAAGTCCAAGGCATCTGTGCAAGAGATGGCTGAGTTTCGTTTGACAATTTGGAAAGAACTAAATTTAACTCTGAATTTTGAGTACATATAATTTAAAATTCCAGTTTTTTTGTAATGGGTTTATGTGTGTGTGTTCCTATTTATGACTGAAGACATTGGATGCAAAATTTCTTTATGGGCGTTAATCCAAAATAACATGTTTAATGCCCCAGTGTTGACATTGGTTTGTATCTTTGCATAGTAAAGTGCTAATTGATAAAAAGGATAGATTTTCTTGTTTTCCTTTGTAGCAAGAAATATCTACGCGTATTTTCGTATGCTATATAGAATAAAAAAATCTGATTTTTTTTTTTTTTTTTTTTTTTTTACGAGAATTTTATTTTTGCATACTTAGGATATATTAACAAAGATAAGACTCCGAATTCTGTGAAACAAAATCAGTCTTCTCAAAAGAATGGCAAGCAAAAAGTCATACAAAAGTTTCGTTTCTCTTAATAATAATTCTTAAACAAAAGAAATTCCTCTACTGCCACATAATAAAATCAAATATTTACTGTTAACATACAGGATATTTCCAGCATGTTTTCTTAGTGTATTGAAAATGCATTCGAGCTATCCGAGAGGCTCAGTTTCGAATCCCGGAGAGGGCATTGCTTATTTTTCTCGTCTTCCGTATCAGCAAAACCTAATGACTATACAAACTAAAATCAAAACTTAATTCGAAAAGCATTTCAATTAAAAAACATCTTGAGTGTTCGTTTGAACATTTCTTTTTTTAACTTAAGAATGGTATAAAGTACCAAATATTATTAAAACGCTTAAAGTATCAAGCATATTATAATACTAATTAAAATGTTATTATCATTTGAATAACGTAAAAAGAAGGAAATATATTACGGATTATAAACAATTATAATTCGTATACGTGCATAGGAAATAGAATTATAAATTTTGTAATTTTATAAATAATATTTTTTGCGAATATTAGCAGAAGAAATTAATTTTGAAATGACTCAGTCTGCTACACTAGTAATAAGTAAAGTATTTTTTATAACTCAGGATGAAAATGTATTGTGCTTTGTTGATTAACCGCAATTCCTTTTTGCCAAAATAAAAATTGTCAACATACGGGATTTGAAAACGTAGCACTTTATTTTAGGAATTAAAAGGAAGGAAAAACTAATATTTTAAAGCATAAACTTCGGGTAAGAAAATTAAGCTAATAAATTTTTACTTTTCTAATGCAAGCTAACTAACGATTACACTCTTTGCCTAGAAACTTTCCAACGCTTCTTATGCATTACACAATTAAATTTAACTGTTATAGTACGAGTCAAGATAATACCATCTTGAAAAACTCTAACAATCTAGAACAGTGATTATCGGCTTTTTATGTCCCTTGCACCCCTTTTACCACAAGTAGAAAATCACTCCTCCTGCAATGTTTAAAAAATCGAAAAATACATACCTGCATTTATTTCGCTGCTTTTAACGTGTTTCTTAATCTAACAGCAAAAAAATACAAGAAATGCAGATGAACTCTAAAATTTTAATAAAACTAGCTTTTTATATTCATAAACTAAAATTTAATACTTCACAGCTAAATAAAAAGCTGACCGCATTTCTCCATATAAACTATGAAATTCTTCCGGATTGAGAAATTCTGGTTTAGAAGATGTAGTTTAAGATGAGCATCCAGTGGTTGTCAAGAGCAACAAACATAGCAAAGAGAAAGAATTTTTAATTTAATAATAAATAAATAGGAGGTTTCTAAACAATGCCATGCTGAAGTGAAATGCAACTAACAGCCGATTTATGAGGAAGACCTGGTCAGGGACGTAAGCTTTGAATGCTGTGAGATAGGTTTCCTTATGGATACTTAATTAAATGTTTCGCCACTTCATTTTATCATTTAGCATTCAAACTAGGACAGCCACAGAAAATCTTTGCAAAATAAACTAAAAAAGAGTTTATGCAGCAAATTAATTTTGAACAAGAACTTATTGATTAATATTCTGATATAAGCTTTAATTTTGTAGGAATAGCAGCATTGACTTCAGAAAACTTCCACATTTTTATTGGAAAAATTTTTGTTTTATTCCTTGAGTCGTTATGAGTTACAGCGAGATAGACGTAACGGCGATCTTATTATGATGAGGTTTAAGTGAGTTGCTGAGAAGCTAATTTAAGTGAACTAAGTAAATTTGTGATCAATGAAATTGTTTAAAAAACATTGATACAAGTGATGCAATTATACCGGAATGTATAACTGATGCTAATAGCAATTAAGAGAACGTGACAGTTTTAAAGCAAAAAAAAAAAAAACACGTATTAAACTTCCTTTTATTTAAAACATTGATTAAGACTTAGTGCATGCACAAGGTGCACGACTTTCTAAAACACACTAACTGAAAACAAGCCAGTAACATCCCATTTTTCAAGCGCTCTTTGGCAACTTACATATTAGCAATAAAATTTACTTTTTTTTCCTAACAGTTAAGTGGCAACGAACATTCAATAGTTCTAAATATTACATGCGTACGCATATAGGGAACTTCAAAACAAAGTTTTCAGACATTTTGCAACTGAAGGTAAGCAAAAAATGACCTATGAACGCATTGTCACTCAACATTGTTAACACCTTAAGCGCATTGTTACCAAGTTACGAGACGTTTAATATTCAAGAAAGTGTGTGTGTGTGTGTGATTATGGCAAAGCCTCGAGGGCTATCTGCCTAAGGGAAGGGATGCCTTCGTGGAGGACTTTCTAAGGAAAACTGTCTCGTATACACGTCACACATGGGGAAAACCACGAAAACGCCTACGCAGCCAGCCCGTTAGCGGGATTCGAACCTCGGACCGAACTACCAGTATTCAACGACTTCACCGCTCGGCAGCTGGTAGGCCGTTAATATTTAAGAAAGAGAAACTCGTCAAAATAAAAATTAACTCTTTGCACTCGAGGTCAGTAACTGGAGACGATTTACGTTCTTATAGCTAACGTAAAATGATTTCACATGCAGTTTAAAGAAACCTAATTGTTCTTTTACGTCTGAAGGTACATGCTATGCTGAGGTTGCTTCGCCGGATAAAAACGGTATTCTTTACTGTATTTCTTCGGATTTTGTGCACGTTATCCATTTTGAATATTCTATCTCTTCTGCTGAATCATTGTCGCTTTTACATTCACTATCTGTTACCCCGATTTTTCGTTTTCTTACACCTTTTACTTAATCGCTATCTTCGCCACTGCTTTCGTCCTCTCTGTCGTCAAGTAGCATATGCATAGATGTAATTTTGTTTCTCATCAACGAAATATCGAACTCATTTTCACTTGAATTGATCCCCATCGTATTCTACGATTAATAGGCTCCGTAACATTTCCAGAGCTCAGATATGCTTATCGGGTTCTGTAACTCGACAGTCGTGATTCCTATTGCCACGAGTGCCGAGTTCAAACTATCGTCGAAGATACGATGCATGTGTAACAATAAATCTAAAAAATCTAAAAAACGTATTTAAGATTGGAAGCTGTTTTATGCGCATGGTATTGTTGAATATACTCATGAAGCGATAACTAAATAAAATCGTTATCGCGTCAGACTGAGTGGTGACTGAGAGTCACCTTTTGCATGCAAAGGGTTAAAATTAGGTAAAATAACAACCTTGTGTTTGGAGTAGATTCTACTGAAAGGAGATATACATAGAAGGTTACTGAGATATTTTTCATAAAATGTTCTCACGATCTATATCAATAGTTGTATAAGATTTCTAGGTGTCTTGGAGTTAATAAACGTGCCGTAACACTAGTCGTGTTTAAATCAGGAGATAAAAATGGTTTAAATTAGATAGGCGTATTAAATCATTGAGTCTATAATCTTGAAAACTAATTACATTAGAATTCCATAATATTGGAATATTATCACAAAAATTGTAAGCAGTGATAGAGTTAATGGATATAATGAGTAGTACAAGTTCTGCAATATTTGATAAATAGTGTTAGAAATATTCATATGCATTCAACGTCATACGCTTTAGTCAAAAAGACATTCATAATAATTAACTTTCATAATGATTCGTGGCAATTAACCTGTACTGCAAAATTCTTTGCCTCTAATAGCTAGGAAATCCATAATTTTTGCAATTTTGTTTCTTCTGTGTTTGTATTTTATTGCAAATCTTAGAAAAGGTAAATGTCCTCACTCTAAGCTAGGTTTCATAACACGTAATAAATTTGTTAGTGTGTAAGGTATTTCTCCCGCCTTCCAAGCGTGCTTTCATGGTGGGGTGGTCTGCACACTGGGCCAGGATTCCAAAGGTCTGTGGTTCGATTTCCATCGAAGGCGGTTGCTAATTTTTCATCTCTTCTGCTTCCAAAAATTACCTAATATCTCTACCGTGGCGCCCGAACTAAAAGGTTGTTCAATGAGGATTGTCCACACCCAGGATTTGGCGATTGGGTCCCCTAAAAGAAACCCCAGTCGCCCTTTAAAAGGGAGAATATATAAGGTATCTCTCCCGATTTCCTAGCGTGTCTTCGTGGTATAGTTGTTCTGCACGCTGGGCCGGTATTCCAGAGGTCCGTGGTTCGATTCCCGGCAAAGGCGTTTGCTAATTTTACATTTCTCCTGCTTCCAAAAAATCCTAATACCTCTACAGTGGGACGCGAATTAAAAGGGTTGTGGATGATGACTCTCCACACCGAGGATTTAGCGATTGGGTCCCATAAAAACCACAGTCGCCCTTTAAAAGGGGGAGTATGTAAGGTATTTCTCCCGCCTTCCTAGCGTGCTATCATGGTGTGGTGGTCTGCACACTGGGCCGGGATTCCAGAGGTCCGTGCTTCGATTCTCAACGAAGGCGTTTGCTAATTTTTCCTCTCTTCTGCTTCCAAAAATTACCTAATGTCTCTACAAGTGGACATGAAAAAATACAGTATTCTTGGTGGCCTCTTTCTCCCCATACACAAAAATCTGTAGATGATACATACCTTGCATAGAAATAGGTGGGAAAGTGGCCATATTCTAGTGACGAACCATATGATTTGTTGGACAGTATATGGAAGAGAAAAGTCTATTTTTGGTAATAGGTTGCATGTTCTTAATTCTGTGCTCGTGATATCCCGACATTGTTGCACAGACTTTTATTAACAATTCGTAATTTTGATTTAGGTGGAGAGCTGAATATGGAATATAAATTTTTGTAGCAAATAAACCTCGAGCTGCTTGGCCAACTGATCAGTCTCCTCATTACCTTTATGTTTAAAACGAGCTTTTATCTATAAATTATATAAAAATGTTGACCTTTGAAGGATCATTTATTTAAAATGATCTTTCAAAGGTCAACATTTTTATATAGAAAGCTTTGAAGGATTTATTTAAAATTTCTTGAATAAATAAAGATTTATGGTTTGTATTAGCGATGACATGCATTGCAGATAAGCAGTCATTATAGCTATATGTATTTTATAAACGCTTGGTTAAACTTTGCTCGATTGCTTGAAGAACTGCGTAGATTTCTGATTGAAAAAACGCTGTTTTCTTTACCAAGTTGGCATTTATAAGTGATTCGACATCCCTGTAATTTTAATTGCACATCCTTTCCCACTGTTGATGTCAGATCCATCAGTATATATTTTTGGGGAAAAGTTTGAAGTTTCTCATATTTTACGCGTAATACAATGTCATTTTTACTAGCTGGATGTCTTATGCAAGAACGTGAAGGGAAAGAATAAGAATTATCAGTTATTATTTAATTACTAAATTCACAGTTTCTTTAGCCCAAAGCGGCAATTTGCTCAAAAGAGGGCTATTAATTTCGTTATGGCATTTTGCGTTGATTCACTATGAGCGTTGTTTCACTTTTCAAATTGTTGCCACCAAATATTATCGCCTGTATTGCATTTAAAGAAATTAAATAGTGAAGAATCTGCATAAATGTACCCATGTTTCTAGCACTGTGATAAAACAGCGGACCTAGAGCCATCAAATTTTGAATGACGTAATCCTACTGCAAATATAGGCATATGGAAGCCCAAATTTGAAATTTGGAATTTGTTTTATTATCGATTTCATTTTTTGTAAAACTTTAACGAATTTTTGATTAGCAAACTCAACAATTTCAAAGCGAGCAATGACAATAATGTACAAAATAAAAAAAATTAAAAAAATCTCCAGCGCACGAGACTGTGTTTCGGAAATTCTAAACATATGCTCATTTTAAAATTATTTTGCGATACTGCTCTTAAACTGAATTTTATGATTTGAGTACAAAAAAAAAACCTGATATTTAATAAATAAAGGTAACACACAATGTATTTAAAAAACGCCCCTTTGGACGTACGAGTAATTCCAAAGCTGAAAATTTTCAGATTTGTTTTTCTTTTCTTTTGTATTTATTTTAGCTGTAAAGTTTTTATCTGTTTTATTCTATCGTTCATTGTTTTAAATCTTTTGATTGTTATTGTTTCTACTCATGAATTAATTTCAAAATATATTATTTTCTGATCTGAAATTTGTTCATTTTCTAGCACTTTTCATTCTTTTATTTTGTTTGCAAAACCAATATTGACAATCGTAAGATCTGGTCAACCATCCCCTTTCTTGTTCCAAATGTTGCATGAGCAAAGTGTTCTCTTAGGGAGTGTTTTCATTAATAAAGTCTTTAACTTTGGATGTTCTTGTGTCCGTTCATTGGCACCCTGCTAAAAATGTCCCGTAGAAGCCCATAAACATTTTTTACAGGAAATTGGCCCACGGGTACCCGTACAGCTCTGTGGATACCAATAACAAAACCAATAGAATTATACCATAAAGGAGTAACCATACATAGAATCTTACATAGAACGGGTATCTATATACAGAATCCTATAAAAGACAATACACAAAAATAGAACTATAGATCAAATTTCCATAAAAACTAGTAAATAAAAACATAAACCAACAAACAGAAGTACATAATTAGCACTGATGAAATGTACAGAACTAAATGGTAGAGAAAGCATGTAGAGTAATTTTAAAGAAAATTCAATACGAATAAATAAAATTTTTTAAATATCTAGAAGCCTACAAGCCCCTGTTCTTATCAATGCATGTCAATATCTAGAAACATATTACAAATATTTATATAAAATTCTCTCTGCAAAAATTTTTTTGAAAATAAAATTAATAGAAACGTAATAATCAAAGTCATGATTCACAACCATTGAATGATATATGTACATATATATGTGTAAGAAAAATAAAGATTATGTAAAAGATTAAATTAGCAGAGTAAAATTAATTTTCCTTCTCTATTCTAAAAATAGTAATCTCTCTGCACTGCATTATTTCGAGATTAATCCATGTCATATGACTCTTACATAATTTGATGTTGTAAATAGAAATAAAACTCAAACAGCCAATAGTAATTTTACAGCAGTATTAATTATCAAATAAAAAGGCATCGAGAACCAAAATTAACTCGGTCTGAATTAAGATTTCACCCTTAACATAACGCATTTGCTTTCTATGGTTTGGCCTAGCTGAACTGCAGTCTGTCTGCTCCCTCTTTCTTACTACAAATGTATCAAAAATGTAAACTTTTGGAATAGGCATAAATAATGTGCCAACTTTCTTGTGGCTGCAACATATTTGCTGAAAGAAAAGTTGAATTTAATCTACCTCGACTGCCAAATTTCTTATTCATTGCGGAATTGAATTTTCAACATCTCTAAGCCATCAAAGTTCTTGTTGTTCATTACGGATTCAACCGCCTGTATTCGACTACAGAATTTATTACACACACACACACACATATATATATATATATATATAATTTGATGGTTGCGAATCATGACTTTCATTGTATATATATTATTGATTTGATTATAAATATATACATATAGTACTGTATCTTACTGCATATTTTTGTGTTTCAGTTCTTTAATTGGGAAATTAAACAACGGCATATAATCACATCAGCTTGTTTAACAATTTGATACCTAATGAGAAATGTATTGCCAAGGAATGATATTTTCTAGCATCTGCTTAAATTTTAAGTTACGTACAATGCACTAAACCAAATTTAAACAAAAATAAATGTAAACCTAATTTTCAGGAAGAGATACACTATTAACAAGCAAGCAAAAAGAATAAGGGATTTGCAAATTAAAAACTGAACGTAGAATTCAAATTTAGCATACTTGCTATCCCCTTAAAACTCGCTTACCACTGATAGCAACACCCTGCAGCTTATTATGACACGCATACACATAGATGTTTTGCGTGGAAGAAAGGATGAATCCTAGAATATAATGTAATGAAGAATTAATAATATACAAACACTGTGTCGACCACCTCTTTGCAATACTTTGAATGTTACCTTATAACGTTGCGCGCCTCCAACTTGCACGCAACCAAGAGGTGACTGTGAAAACTTGTATAAAAGATAGAGCCTTGTGAAGGGTTTAAGTCCCTTTTTATTCAACGTAATAAATTACAATTGCGTGCTCTTGACGCTCACAGACTGTGCCAACTTGGCAGTCAAATAAAAATAATAACCTGAAAAGAAAGTAAAGACAAGATTCTAACTACGAGGCTCTCTAAAATAACTAACTCACCGCGTTTTACAATACCGCTGCTAATTCAGCAGACTTGAAGCTCACTGGAACGATTACCACTATTTCCCGCCAAGCACATAGGCCGCAACGCGGGGTTCTTCAATTCTCGCTAACTACCTCCGCGCTCGTGCAGTAAGAATATCACACCGAACTCGTTTCCTTCTATTTAAATCAGAATACTTCCGCTGATAAATTGAATCCTTGCGCGTTCTACTCAAATTTACATATTCTGGCATTGGCAGTTCCAGGGGAAAGTAAGGCTTGACAGGAAAGATAGTTTAAATTTAAAATAAATGTTAGTTAAAATAAATATAAACCCTACATTTGCCGCTGCCAGAATTTGGAAAACTTGGAAGCAGGTCCTAGAAACGACCTGTTGTAAGTTTCTCTAATTCTGAACTAACTGGCGAGAACCTCGTTTACACAAAAAAAAATCTTATGTAACAATTTGTATACTACAATTCTGTTGCTCGTTTTAACTCTCTCTTCTTACAGCAACTTTTCCTGGACTTCATCGATCAATCTTGGTCTTTCCTTCCAGCATCTGGAAGGAATAAGTATCAGTATCTTTCTACATACATTATAATTTACCCTTTCTTGACACAATAAATTTTTGTTTTTAAACGATTCGTTTTTCTTAGTTATTGCTTACTTCACATTCATTCAATTTTTCAAGCATTAATTTAACTTTACCCTGGCTCTCCACCGTGTGTGGTGTCAAACGGGAATATTCGTGTTTTAGTCTTACAACACTTCCCCTAACCACCATGATTTGTTAGAATTCAACGACCAAATAGACACACCTTACTCGACTTTCTACAACTCAATGAGCTACTTTAATAGTCTTAAAAATTCAAATGTATGTGGAGAACCCCTACAAAACACATTCATTCTAACTTCCCCCTCATTCATCTTTAGACATGCAGGCTTTCGCTCTAAAGCATAACTTTACAGTTTAATACTTAAATTTTGACTTCATTGCTTTTAAGCATTCACTTTTAGCATTTACAATTTTATGCTTCTAGACTAAATTCTACTTTTACATAACCTTCAAGGATTTACGTACATTTACAAAAGTTTAATACATATGCTTTTTACAATTTACCATAAAATGAATAAGAGAAAATAAATTTTTACTTTACTCATTCTTCGCCAAGCTGGCGGCACTGAAACTAAAATTCTTATTAGTACAAGAATACGAAGTTATTTTTATCTTCGGCCAAATTTTGGCTTTAACATAACAGAATTAGTCTTTCGACCAACAGAAAATGCTTGTTTTTAGCTTTTACACTTAAAGAAAATAATACTTTTGCCTTAACTAAATAAAGTAAAACAAAACTAAGTCTCAACCGAGACATATTGACTTTCGTCAAAACATAGAACTTCGTACTTATGCATAACATTTCGGAACAAAAGAGAAAAAAAAATTATAGAAGGTTTTAACTTATCTTTGAGTTTTCGATGCTTGAAACTCCGTCATCCGTTTTTGGCAGAATTGGTCCCAAGTTAGAGGTTTCATGGATGTTAATCTTCTCCTTACTGCCCTCCGAGTGTCGTCCACCTGACTTTTTCTTTTGCGTCCTCTACATGCTGGCCTCTTGACGGAGTAATCGTCTGGTTGTTGGCCTTTCCGTTTCTCCCTGGGACGGCTGGTCTTGACGTCCTCCGGTCTGGAGTCCTTCTTGAATTTCTTCTGTTCCTCGTATTTTTGTGCCTCCTGTTGGCGTTTCAGTTTCCGGAACGGCGGCCTTGCTGGCACCTGACTCTGTGGCCGTGTGCGCGTTCTCCTTGATGTGTAATTTCTCCTGCCATCCTTTGTAGGTGGTGTTTTTCTCTTTACCACGGTTTCTTTACCCGGTTCATCTGTATTTTTGTTTTTCTTAAACACTGGAGTTTGAAAATTATTTTTTCTTTTTGATACCGACGTCCGGGTTGTAGAAGTGCTAGGTCTCTCTTCAGTTCTCTGTTTCTTGGGTGGTGGAATAGTTGTTGTAGTCTCTGGATCTTCTACTTCGTTTAGACTTGAGTCCTGCAAGAAACTTTTAAGGATTTCAAAATCATTTGGATTATAGTATTTTTTCACCTGGTCGGGACTTGCTTTACAGATTTCCCCTCTCTCGTTCTTAAGATATAAGACTACTCCTTTGATTTCCTGAATTACATAGGGGCCTTCAAACTTTGGAGCTAGCTTTGCCATAAAATTGTCTGGGGCACTTGATAAAGAAAATTTCCGCTTCACTACTTTATCCCCAACTTTGAAATCTGCTTCACGGCGTTTTCTATCGTAATATAGTTTCTGCCTATTTCTTGCCGTATCCGAGGTTTTAAGCGCCTGATCAATGAGCTTTTGCACATCTTTTTGTTTAAACTCCTGCTCTCTTTGTTGCACAAAGAATAATTTATCTAAAGGCGTAATTAACTTTCTGCCTAAAAATAATTCTGCTGGAGTTTTTCCCGTAGTATCATGATGTGCCGTTCTTAAAGCATAAGCTAATTCATTTATGTAGCCATCCCAGCGCTTGTGATGTGTGCTCACGTAACTGCGAATTATTTTTACTATGTTTTTATTAACTCTTTCTGCTATGTTAGCCTGTGGTCTATACGGAACCATTTTGATATGGCGTATGCCAAGTCCATTGCATATGTTTTCAAATATTTGACTAATGAATTGTTTTCCGTTATCGCTAATGACTTTTATCGGTGCACCGTATTTTAAAATGTATCTGTGTAAGAATGCATCTGCGACTGTTTTGGCTGACGCGCGTTTAAGTGGAACAATTTCTATCCATTTTGAAAAATGATCTACTATTACTAAAAGAAAACGATTTTTATTTAACTCGCTCTGGGGAAAGGGACCAAGGAGATCTATGCCTAAAATTTCATTCGGAAATGTAGCGCGAATGCTATTTAAGTACCCGGCCGGGCTGTAATTAATATCATTTATTAACTGACATTGATTGCAGGACCTGACATACGCCGTTACTATTTTGTATAATTGCGGGAAATATACCGCCTCGCGTACCCTTTTTATAGTCTTTCTGACCCCGAGGTGGCCCGCTGTTTTTTCTTCGTGCAACTCCTTCAAAATGCTTAATCGAAGCGAGGCTGGGATGACTGCTTATACTCAAGATTTTCGTTTGTTGGTTTCGTATAGAATAATAAATTATCTATTATTTCATAGTTTTTTGCTCTATTTCTTATCGCATCGATATCTGTGTGCTCAAAGCTTTCGGGGTCTTTCAAATAAGCATAGATATTTCCAAATTCAGGATCAGCTTTCAGTTCAGTAATAACCGTATCTCTAGAATCTTAAATTTTTGAAGTCAACACCGCGCATTTAAGTTCATTTCCTTCATCGTCCAGTTTTATACGAGAAAGTGCGTCAGCTACATTGTTTTCCTTACCCGGTTTATATTTTATTGTGATATTATATTCTTGGAGTTTTAAAGCCCATCTTATTAACCTGGGCATTAGGTTTTTTCCCGAGTAAAGTCTACCAACAGCCGCATGATCCGAAAAGACTGTTACTGGCGATTTGCCGAAATAAACTCGAAATTTGTGTACAGCCATTAATACGGCTAATGTTTCTCTTTCTGTAGCTGTATAATTCCTTTGTGTCTGATTCAATGTTTTACTAAAAAATGCCAGCGGATGGTTATTTTGCATAAGAACCGCACCCACCGCATAGTCTGACGCATCTGCTGCAATTTCCAGGTTTTCGTCCCCCTCAGGGAATTTTAAAACAGGGGCATTAATAAGCGCTTCTTTTAATCTTTCAAAAGCTGTGTTAGCTTCCGCTGTCCACGTAAATTTAGCCCTTTTTCTTTTGATTACTAAGTGTGGTTCAACAATATTAGCGAAATCTTTTATGAAAGATCGATAGTAAGAACATAATCAAAGGAAAGAAGAAAGTTTCTTGGCGGTGTTGGGCGGTGGGAAATTCTTAATAGCTTTTATTTTTGAATCTTGCGTTTCTATACCCTTTTGCGAAATTTTATAACCGAGATATTTAAGTTCCTTAGTTGCGAACTTGCATTTTGAGGCGTTAATTGTAAGACCGACCTCTTTTAATAATTTAAAGACTTGTTCGAGGTCATTAATGTGTTGTTCCAACGTACTACTCGTTATAATTATATCATCTAGATAAATTAAAGTTGATTTTCCTAGGACAGGCTTTAGAACAATGTCCATAGCTCTCTGGAATGTTGATGGGGCCCCACACAACCCAAAGGGCATGCGTAAAAATGCATAAGTGCCCGATTTTGTTATAAACGCGGTTTTATGTATATCTTCGGGTCTCATAGCTATTTGATAGTAGCCAGACGTTAAGTCCAAAGTAGACATATATCTTGTCGATTTGATCTGTCTAATGATCTCGTCTATAACCGGCAAAGGGTAAACTGGAAATTTGGTAATACTATTTAGTTTTCTGTAATCAATAGCAAACCTCCAAGCCCTTTTATCCGAAGGAGGAAACTCGTTCTTTTTCCTACATAGTACGACTGGACTCGCGTGCTCACTATTTATGGGCGTTATTATTTTATTCTTTAACATCTCCTGAATATGTTTTTCGATGATTAGGTCTTTTTGTTTATCATAACGATACGGTTTGGTCCTACAAGGTTTTTCGGCATTTAATTGAATCTTGTGAGTTACTATCTGGCAGTTTCCTGGTTTTTCTGAAAACAAATGAGAAAAATTACTCACCACTTGCTGTATTGCTTTACTTTCATGGTCATTCAGATGGCTAAGGTCCACTTCAGGTGTCTCCACAGGTTCCACCACCCTCTGGTCCATCTCCAACACCACGGAACTATCTTGAAAATTTAATTTGGCCCTCGCGGCTCTTAAAAAGTCCATACCTAAAATAAGAGAGTGTTGCAGTTCTTTCACCACAAAAATTAATACTTTGAGACTTTCCTCTTTTACCTGTAAGTTTAATGATAATTTCCCGATGCAGTGACATGTTTTTCCTTGCGCCGCTATAATTTCCGTATTTCTGGTTTTAAATAATCGTATCCTATAAAAATTCTTTTTGAAGAAATTTTCACTCATAAAATTTCCTTCTGCTCCTGTATCGATGAGGGCTTCTACTGGTACATCGCCAACCAGGACTTGTATAATTGGTAGATGTGAGTTTTTTACGATGACCGTGTTTAAATGTCTATTTGAGGGTTTTTTTAAAACTTCCGGGGTCTGGACCCTCCCTTTCACAGGCCCCTCTACTCGTTTAAAGCTTTCTTTTCAATCTGTGTCTTCTGGGTACGCGGATGTTTATTTTCAAATTTTCTTTTTGGGCCTTGACCTTCGAGTTTCGATGCGTTAGCTTGATAGCTCTTTCCCCCATAAGAGCGATTTCCATTTCTGGTTTCCTCATTTGAAGATTTCCTTCGGGTACTTTGAGAATATGTTTCCCCTCTCGCTTTTTCCGCTATTCTGCGATTTTGAAACTTCACCGCCGATTCAAAGAGTTCCTGCAATGTGCTTGGGTTTCTAATTTCAAAGTAGTCTTGAACAGCGGGTAACAATCTTGGTAATATTATTTCAATAATCTCCGCATCGGGTTTCTTTCCATACAGCATATCCGTTAGCTTGATTTTTCGTAGAATAAAGTCCTTCAATTCTGCTATATCCTGTTGATAGAAACTATATAGTTCGGCTTCCAGCCGTGCGCGATCTTTCACTATGGGGAAGGCCTTTACTAACGATTTTTTGAAATTTTCAAATGTATATGTCTGGCTTGCAAATTCCCCTAATAAAAATTTACCTATATTTTACCACCATAGCGCGGCCTGTCCTCTTAGTGCTGATGTGGCGATGGCAACTTTTTGTCTTTCAGGCACAGGGTAGAGCTGAAAGTGGTTTTCTAGACCTTCGAGAAATACCGCCACCGAATTTTTTCCGTCGAAATGGACGTTTGGCTTCATTGACGCTCTCAAAGTCTGGACCAGGTATCCAAATCCTTCTAACTGAGTTGTCATTTCTTGGTGTTGTCCAGCGGCTTCCATTCAATTTTCGGCCATTTCAGTTCGATAAGTGTTCGGGCGCCAATATAACGTTGCGCGCCTCCAACTTGCACGCAACCAAGAGGTGACTGTGAAAACTTGTATAAAAGATAGAGCCTTGTGAAGGGTTTAAGTCCCTTTTTATTCAACGTAATAAATTACAATTGCGTGCTCTTGACGCTCACAGACTGTGCCAACTTGGCAGTCAAATAAAAATAATAACCTGAAAAGAAAGTAAAGACAAGATTCTAACTACGAGGCTCTAAAATAACTAACTCACCGCGTTTTACAATACCGCTGCTAATTCAGCAGACTTGAAGCTCACTGGAACGATTACCACTACTTCCCGCCAAGCACATAGGCCGCAACGCGGGGTTCTTCAATTCTCGCTAACTACCTCCGCGCTCGTGCAGTAAGAATATCACACCGAACTCGTTTCCTTCTATTTAAATCAGAATACTTCCGCTGATAATTTGAATCCTTGCGCGTTCTACTCAAATTTACATATTCTGGCATTGGCAGTTCCAGGGGAAAGTAAGGCTTGACAGGAAAGATAGTTTAAACTTAAAATAAATGTTAGTTAAAATAAATATAAACCCTACAACCTGTATCTCTCGGAAGCTAAATGAAACATGAATATAAATTATAATAAACTTAATAATACCCACAATACAATAAATTATATTGAAACAAAATGAACTTAAAAAATTTACAAGTCTAAACAAATACAGTTTCTCAACCCATAGTTCGGGAATTAAGGAAATATTTCATAGCGTATAATATTTTATTAACTTTCGTACTGTAAAACTTCCATCTCTGTGAATAAGTAAGAATATGCTGATACTCATATACACGTAATTATAAGTATCTATTTATTAAATAACTATTTTAATGAAACTAAATTCCTATAGAAAAAATATATAAAAATACCATTTACCTATATCTATATTAATAATTTATTATTACAAAAGGTTTTTATATATCATCTGAAAGGAACATAAATTTAATTAAAGCGATTAATTATTGGAATAAATTTGAGTCAGTGTTTTAAGTATAAGTTATTTAGATTTCAATTGTAGAAAAAATACTTTGAAATGTGTATAGAAATATTATTTTGAACCATAAAAATTCTAAATAGTAAAATTTAAAGTACTAAAAAGGTAGCTATTGTTATTGACATTAGATTATATAATATAAAAATACTTCATGCTGAGCATTTCCTGCTTTTACAAATGAAATTTATATAGTGCAGTATTTAGCAATATAAATAAATCTTCTGTAATTATACAAACGGAGTTAAAATTACTATCATTGCGATTAAGCGGATATAGCACATATAGTTACATTTGTTTACATACAGTTTTATTTACATTAATATCTATATAAACAGATTTATATTTGAAAGCAATGCTAAAACAGTGCCCTTACAAGACTTATGATTCAAAAAGATTTGGTTTCAATTGTCTTGTAAAAACTTTCAGTTACTTCTGCAAAATTCATACACACGTAAAAATTATTACACCTAAATCAATTGATTATACAATGAAACTTTCCTAAAAGCAATCAACTCCACAATTCCAGATAATGCCAGTTTCCTGTAGCTTGACAAACTATGAGTGCTTTTAAGTAACTGTTATTTAATCATGTTTCTGACAAATGTGTCACTGTCAGAGGTGGTAATTTAAGAAAATAACCACTATATGAGGTTTCATTTAATGTGATTTTTTTCAAATAAATAATTCACTTTTTATACTCCCAAGCCCCCCCCTCAACATTTAATATTACATAAACTCTATTAATTATTCACAAATATATTTCTATACTCCCAATACTCTGCACCCTTGGCCGGTATTCCAGAGGTCCGTGGGTCGATTCCCGGCGAAGGCGTTTGCTAACTTTTCATCTCTTCGGCCTACAAAAATAATAAACTAATGTCTCTACAGTGGCGCCCGAACGAAAAGGGTTGTGAGTGATGATTCTCTACTCTCAGAATTTGGCTATTGGGTCTCCTAAAAACCCCACTCTCCCTTTAAAAGGGGAAGTATATAAGGTATTTCTCCCGCCTTCCTAGCTTGCCTTCGTGGTGTAGTGGTTCTGCACGCTGGGCCGAAATCCAGAGATCCGTGGATCGATTCCAGGTGAAGGCGTTTGCTAATTTTTCATCACTCTTGCTTTAAAAAAGTCCTAATGCCTCTACAAGCTATGCTCAAATTTATTAGTACATAATATTCAAATGATAAAGCATCTACATGAACAAGCTTTTAAAAGTATTTCTAAACTGTAGTAAAAAAAACAAATTTTCAAGAATATAGTTTCAGTAGAATGCAAAAACTATATTTGTGCATCCGATCTAAACACACTGAACCAAATTATAAAATCTGAAATTATCACTTTTAAGCACATTGCTTATTAGGATAAAAGTAAAGATAGAAAATCAATTTCACCTACAGAAACTCCATTTCAGAACTAGTCAGCTATCCTCAAAGTTCTCTCAAACATTAGACAAGATTACACGTGCATGGCTTTTAGTAGTATTTGCACAGTGGTGGTTTTAATGGTATTTAGTGGTATATTCACAGACAGTGTTGGTATTTTATTATTTATTACTAATTTCTAAACAGTAAAACATAGTAAAATTTGTAATATAATAAATCATAATAAATTATATATTGCATTACTACATCCCCGAAGAAAATAACACAAACATCACACAACAATAAGTAGAACGGCGTCATATTGATTGTTTGGGAAACTTCTGAGAGCGGGGGAGGGAGGGGAATTTTTTTCCTCAAGTCAGCGTTAATACGAAGAAAATAGTTTTGCGATTGTGAATGCACTTGGTCGCGTTAAAGAGATGTTGGTTGATACCGATGTTTATCTGTAATATCAGAAATAAGTGCGTATGTGTGTGTATTCAGAGAACTAACTCGTAGCAAAACCCACCTGCCTAAGATAACCGCCTCTTAAAGAAACCAGTATTTCTGAAAACATAAGCATATTTTGGTATTGAATATTCACTCTGTAAGGCGACCATTCACAAAGAATCTGCAAGTGTGCCTGGTCGCCTTAAAGAGATTCATTTTGTAAATGCAAACTCCCTAAGATGACCATCTATAAAAAATAAACGTGTTTCTGAGAACGTGAGTATATATTAGCATTGAGCATCACCTCTCTAAGGCGACCGCTTTCAAAGATGCGTGTTTATTTGCGGCTGGTCGCCTTAGAGAGACTTCGTTGTGTGTAGTGTATATGATTACTGCTATAGTTTCATGAAAAAAAATTTTTAAATTGAATAAATAAGCATATTTAGTAAAAAAACCTCTCTAAAACGATTACCTGCGTTTCCAGGTTGCGCTGATGGTCTTAAAGAGATCATATTTTCATTCTATTAATTTTATTGTTTACAAGACGTATAGTAATGTCAGATAGAAAATTAGCATAAACCCATATAAACCAACAGAAGATTTATTATTATATTGATACCAGTTAGAAAACCAGTAAAAGTCAATATAAACCAATACAAACCAGTAGAAAGTTCTGACATTGATGTTGGTTGTATGGGTGTCAATTGATACCAGTAAGAAAAACCCACAGAGATCAATTGAAACCAGTAAAAGTCAGTAGAGACCATCAAAAATTCTATAGATATCAGTAGAAAGTTTTACTGGTTTCTATGTCATTTTGAAACCAGTAAGAAAAACCCACAGAGACCAACAGAAACCAGTAAAAGTCAATAGAAACCCATAAATTTTATAGATACCCATAAAAAGTTTTACTGGTTTCTATGGGGTATTTTTATCAGGGCCCAGATTTGACTGTGGACATTAAAGTCACCGCCAATAATATAAGGGATGTTTGGAAATCTATTTATTATGGATTTTAACCGATCTAAACTGGTGGAAATATTTTGAGGTGATGCACAGAATGAATTTATCAATAATCGTTCTTTTGTAGAATTAATAGCTATTGTAATTATGTCTTTTTATGAGAAGATCGTTGATGTAGACCAGTTTATACGGTAGCGTTTCCCTTAATTCACTAACCAGTTATTTTAATTTCGGTATATATTCTGAATTCTCTATTTCCACTTGTATTTCTTCGCCAGGATGCAATTTAAGAGGGTGAAAGCGAGTATTTAAACGGATGAAATGAATAGTTTAGACAGAGCGTGATTTTGCTAGTATAGCGCATGTTTGCTATTTTTGTCCTCCAGCTTAGTAGCGGCTACGCATCTTGGCCGTTTGGTTAGTCTATTGCCGATGTAGATTGAGTCAGCCTGTTACGTTAAATTAAATTGTGAAATCTAGTACTACATCTTATCTTTCGAATTTATTGTTAAATTTACCTTAACTTCTCACCGCAAGTAGTCGGAGTTTTTGTGAGCACGAAGTCCATGTCCTTTTGTTAAAGAGTTGTGATAAATAAAAGGGCTATTTTCACCCTTTGCTTGCTGTATTCATTTTCACGCCTGTGCGATATGTCGCCAGGTTGCGCTAGATCTAGATACTTTGTATGATAGCAAAAAAGATTAGATCTTATGTATTATTGCAGATTATGGCTGCTCTAACTGAATTGAGATTATTTTCTTGATGTTGATATTAGTTCCAGTTTGATGGGCTAGCATTCATTTTCCTTTTTATGCAGTATGTCTCTTGGATAAATATTACACCAGTTTGGTTATTGACTGGGAGTAATTGAAGATTAGCTGTTGCAGTTTGAGCTTTTTGTAAATTTATTTCAATGAATTAAATTGCAGGGGTGCTTTTATTGCTTTAAAAGTGTTGTGGTTTGGCAAGTAACCGTTGTTTCTCGTTGTAAATTGAGTGTTGCCTTTTTTAATTTTCATTGTCATCCTTGATTTTTTGAATTTTTGTACAATGCATTGAATAGTTAGGCGAAAATGCAGCAGGATTTCGAATTTGCTTTTTTGTTTATTTTACATTTTGTACAAATTTAATGAATTTGTTTAATCTTTCAATTTTAATCCTTATTATTTGAAAGCAATATGCTACCACTGTTTCAAAGAGAATCATTTAGAGAGTAGTGTTACCTTCACGCACCAGCGTAATCCCTGCTAAAAATGCCCCGTAGAAACCCATAAAAATATTTTACGGAGAAATTGCCTGTGGGTACCCATACAGCTCTGTGGGTACCCAAAGGCCAAATCCCCGTAAAAACCCACAGACAGAAACCCGAACAACTCTACGGGTACCTGTAGGCCAAATCCCCATAAAAACCCATAGAAAGAAACCCGTACAGCTGTACGGGTACCAGTAAGCCAAATACCCATAAAAAGAAACCTGTACAGCTGTACGGGTACCCGTAGACCAAATATCTATAAAAAACCTGTAAACAGAAACCCGTACGACTGTACAGATACGAGTAGGCCAAATCTCTGTAGAACTGTAGACACTATAAACGAAATCCCAGTAAAAACCCATAGCCAGAAATAAGAATTTTATGCATATCCATTGGCCAAATCTCCATTAAAAAAAATGGACATTCTGCAGGTCTATGCCTTGTAAGAACCAGTAGACAAAAGCACGTACACCTATACAGGCACCTATAGGCCAAATCCTGTAAAAACCACTACACAAAAATCCACAGACCAATAAAAGTACCTCTCGGAAAAATCGCTGCACAAAACAATACACAAAAACCCATAAACAAAACCAATAGATTTATATCATAGTGGAGTAACCATACATAGAATCGTACATAGAACGGGTATCCATATACCGAATCCCTATAAAAACAATACACAAAAATAGAACTGTAGATCAGATTTCCATAAAAACATAAACCAGCAGAAGTACATAATTAGCACTGATGAAATGTACAGAACTAAATGGCAGAGAAAGCATGTAGAGTAATTTTAAATAAAATTCAATGCAAATAAGTAAAATTTTTAAAATATCTAGAAGCCTACAAGCCCCTGTCCTTCTCAATGCACGTCAATATCTATAAACATATTACAAAATATTTGTATAAATTTTCTTTACAAAATTTTAAACTCCCTTTATATAATTTTGAAATTAAATGAATAAAAGATAATAATCAAAGTCATGATTCACAACCATCGAATCATATATGTATATATATATGTGTAAGAAAAATAAAGAACAGGCAAAAGATTAAATTAGCAGCGTAAAATTAATTTTCCTTCTCTATTCTCAAAATAGTAATTTCTCCGCACTGCATCATTACGAGATTAATTTATGTCATATGACTTGATATAAATATATACATAATTTGATGTTGTAAAAGGAACTAACACTCAAACTGCCAATAGTAATTTTACAGCAGTATTAATTATCAAATAAAAATGCATCGAGAACCAAAATTAACTCGGTCTGAATTAAGATTTCCCCCTTAACATAATGCATTTGCTTTCTATGCTTTGGCCTAGCTGGATTGCAGTTTGTCTGCTCCTTGTTTCTTACTACACATTTATCAAAAATGTAAATTTTTGGAACAGGCATAAATAATGTGCCAACTTATTTGTGGCTGCAACATATCTGCTGAAAGAAAAGTTGAATTAAATCACCTCGACTGCCAAATTTCTTATTCATTGTCAATTGGAGTTTCAACATCTCTAAGCCATCAAAATTCTTGCTGTTATATTATGGATTCCGCTGCTTGTATTCGACTATAGAATCTATTACATATATATACATATCATTTGATGGTTGCGAATCATTACTTTGACTGTATATATATTATTGATTTGATTATAAATATATACATATAGTACTGTATCTCACTGCATATATTTGTATTTCAGTTCTTTAATTGGGAAATTAAACAATGGTATTTAATGACATCAGCTTGTTTAACATTTTGATACCTAATGAAAAATGTATTGCCAAGGGATGATACTTTCTAGCATCTGCTTAAATTTTAAGTTACCTACAATGCACTAAACCAAATTTTAAAACAAAACTAGAAGAAAGCCTAATTTTCAGGAAGAGAAACACTATTAACAAGCAAGCAAAAAGAATAAGGGACTTGCGAATTAGAAACTTAATATAGAGTTCAAATTTAGCATATTTGCTTTCCCCTTAAAGCTCGCTTACCACTGATAGCAACACCCTGCAGCTTATTATGACACGCATACACATAGATGTTTTGCGTGGAAGAAAGGATGAATCCTAGAATATAATGTAGTGAAGAAATAATAATATACAAACACTGTGTCGACCCCTTATTACAATATTTTGAATGTTACCTGTATCTCTCAGAAGATAAAGGAAATATGAAAATAAAATATAATAAACTTAATAATACCCAAAATACAATAAATTACATTGTAACAAAACGAACTTTAAAAAATTCACAGGTCTCAATAAATACCAATTCTCAACGCACAGTTCGGGAATTTAAGGAAATATCTCATAGCGTATAATATTTTATTCCGTATCTCACTTTAAGTGCTATGTAATCTTCCATCCATTTTATATAAATAAAATCTATAGCATAATAGGTATTTATACTGTATGGTTTTCTTGATGTAAAAAAGATTAACTTTCGTACTGTAAAAATTCCATTTATGTGAATAAGTAGAAATATACTCATAATTATAAGTATCTATTTATTAAATAACTAATTTAATGAAACTAAATTCCTATAGAAAAATGGGAAAAGTGTAGAATCGGCCACTACTTGACGCGTTTTTAAAAATTGCACATACTCCGTATTCATGTACACATCATCTTATTTTCACTTAAAAAGTCAAAAGAAATTTGACAAAAATCCAATTCTTTTTACTCTTGTAAAAAGCGCCAAACAAACGCCAAATAAATAAGTGGGCGATTCTGCACTTTACCCGAAAAATATATATAAATACATTTTACCTATATATATTAATAATTTATTATTACAAAAGTTTTTTTATACCGTCTCAAAGGAACATAAATTTAATTAAAGCGATGCATTATTAGAATAAATTTGAGTCAGTGTTTTAGGTATAAGTTATTTAAATTTCTATTGTAGAAATAAAACTTTAGAAAGTGTATAGAAATGTTATTTTGAACCATAAAAATTCTAAATAGTAAAATTTAAAGTACTGAAAAGGTAGCTATCGTTTTGACAGTAGATTATAAAATATAAAAATATCTCATGCTGAGCATTTTCTGTATTTACAATGCCAAATGAAATTTATATAGTGCAGTATTTAGCAATATAAATAAATCTTTTGTACAGCCTTATACAAATGCAGTTAAAATTACTGTCATTGCAATTAAGCGGATATAGCACATATAGTTACATTTGTTTACAAAAAGTTTTATTTAGATTACTATCTATACAAACAAATAAATTTAGTGCAGAAAATTGTAACTACCATTTCCGAAGTATAACTAATGAAAGAAAATAATGTTTAAATATTACTCCTAAGTGTATTTGAAAGCAATGCTAAAACAAGACTCATGATCCGAAAAGCTTTGGTTTTAATTGTCTTGTAAAAACTTTCAATTACTTCTGAAAAATTTATACCCACGTAAAAATTACTACACCTAAATCAATTGCTTATACAGTGAAACTTTCCTAAAACAATCAACTCCACAATTCCAGATAATGCCAGTTTGCTGTAGCCTAACAAAACTATGAATGATTTTAAGTACTGCTATTTAATTATGTTTCTGACAAATGTATCACTGTCATTTAAGAAAATAACCACTATATGAGGTTTCACTTAATGTAATTTTTTTTCAAATAAATAATTAACTTTTTATACTCCCAAGACTAGTACATTTAATATTAAATAAATCTTATTCACAAATCTATTTCTATTTCAAAAGCAATTTATGAAAGACACATTTACAATTTTCTTCATGAAACTAATAATAATGAAAATTAAAGTATGCATAAAAATGATTATATATGTTTTAACAAAATATTTAATGTAAAAATGTGGTTCTTGTCTCATACTCGTAAAGAAAAATAGACCAAAAAGTAAAAACAATGTAAGCTACTATGATCTCTAAATTTTCACATAATTTTAGTAGTGGAAAAAAGATTCTTTAAGCTTGTATGTCTTGTCTACTCCATTCAATACGTAATAAACGCATTAAATATGTTTACTTCATTAATAAAACTTACCTTTTTTGCTCGCGAAATATAATTAGTACATTTTTTAAGACATAAAAAACATTCTTTTTGTTCGGCGATATCACATTAGTCGAAAAATTGAAAATTGAATCATGCAAGATCATTTTTAAGTAAGGCATGTTCAAATGTAGTAGTACATAATATTCAAATGATAAAGCATCTACATGAACAAGCTTTAAAAAGTATTTCTAAACTGTAATCAAGAAAACAAATTTTCCAAAATACAGTTTCAGTAGAATGCAAAAACTATGTTTCTGCATCTTACCTAAACACACTGAACCAAATTATCAAGTCTTAAATGATCACTTTTCAGTCTTAAGCACATTACTTTTTAGGATGAAAGTAAAGATGGAAAATCTATTTCACGCGCAGAAATACCATTTCACAACTAGTCAGCTATCACTTAAAGTTTCTCAAGCATTAGACACGATTACACGTGCATGGCTTTAGTGGTATTTCCTTTCATATTCATAGTCAGTGCTGGTATATTATTATTTATTACTAATTTCTAAACAGTAAAACATAGTAAAATTTGTAATACAGTAAATCCTAGTAAATTATACACTGACTACCAATAAGTATTTGGACACCCATGCAAATGACGATATCTGCGGTCCTAAGGTATTTCACGGACTCCGTCGGTATATATCGTGTAGAAAACAGCATCGGCTTTAGTCGCATGCAAGATGCCTCGCAGTTTGGAGCTCTCTGATTTCGAGAAAGGTATAATTAGAGGGTATCACAAATGTGGCCGATCCTTAAGGGACATACCTAGCAATCTGAAAAACCCGAAATCGACAGTGGCCTATGTGATTAAGAAGTGGAAGGTGAGCGGTGATTGTCGGAATGTGCTCCGAGTCGGCAGACCAACGAAACTGGGAGATAGAGATCGAGGAGTGCTGTCCAGAGAAATTCGGAAGAACCGAACCCAACCTATGGCCCTCATCTGCGAGGAGTTTCAACAGGCATCCGGGAGTATTGTTTCAATGAATACCATCCGTAAGGCAACACATCTGCTTGGTTTTCATGGTCATGCTGCTGCCCATAAGCCTTTGATCACAAAGTCCAACCGCGCTGCTCAGTTAATGTGGTGCAAAGCACATCAAAATTGGACCGTAGATCAGTGGAAACGGGTTCTTTGGAGTGACGAATCAAGGTTCACCCTTTACCGTTCGGATGGCAGGGTCTGGGTCTGGCGTCTACCTGGAGAACGTCTCCTGCCAGAATGCATTGTGCCAACAGTCAAGTTCGGCGGAGGTGGAATTATGGTCTGGGGGTGTTTCTCCTGGTATGGGCTGGGACCCTTAGTCCCCATTCATGTAAGCTCAACTCCGATGCCTACTGCACTATTTTGGATGACAATGTGCTTCCTACGTTGTGGCAGTTTTACGGGTTGGACCCCTGTTACTTTCAAGATGACAATGCCAGTTGTCATGTTTCGACGTTAACCAAGGCTTAGTATGGTGCCAATGGAGTTCATCGAATGAACTGGCCTGCCCAGAGTCCAGACCTGAACCCTATCGAGAACCTCTGGGACGCGTTGCATCGCCGAATTTAGGGGTGCACTATCCGTGCAAAATCGGTGAAGGAACTTCTATGTCTTCTCCAAGCCGAGTGGAAGAAAATACCACTAGCTGTCATACAAAGACTTGTGGAAAGTATGGCCCGGAGGGTCCACGCTGTAATTACCTCTCGTGGAGGCTCTACCAACTACTGGTTTTGAATAAAGTTAATTTTTCTTTTCTATCACAGGTGTCCAAATACTTATTGGTAGTCAGTGTATATTGCATTACTACATCCACGAAGAAAATAACACCACCATCACACAACAACAACTAGAACGGCGCCATATTGCTTGTTTGGGAAACTTCTGAGAGTGGGGGAGGGAGCATGGGAGGGAGGGGGAATTTTTTTCCTCACGTCAACGTTAACACGGAGAAAAGTTTTGCGATTGTGAATGAACTTGCTCGCGTTAAAGAGATGTTGGTTGATACCGATGTTTATTTGTAATATCAGAAACGTAAGTGCTTATGTGTGTGTATTCAGAGAACCAACTCGTAGCAAAAACTACCTCCCTAAGACGACCGCCTCTGAAAGAAACCAGTATTTCTGAAAACATAATATATTTTGGTATTGAACATTCCCTCTGTAAGGCGACCATTCACAAAGAAAATTCTGCAAGTGTGGCTGGTCGCCTCAGAGAGATTTATTTCGTAGATGCAGTCTCCCTAAGACGACCACCTATAAAAATAAACGTATTTCTGAGAACGTGAGTATATATATTGGTATTGAGCATCACCTCTCTAAGGCTACCACTTGCAAAGATAAATTTTTATTTGTGGCTGGTCGCCTTAGAGAGACCTCGTTGTGTGTGGTGTATATGATTACTGTTATTGTTTCCCAAAAAAATTTAAATCAAATAAATAAGCATATTTAGTAAAAACCCTCTCTAAAACGACCACCTGCGTTTCCAGGTTGCGCTGATGGTCTTAAAGAGATCATATTTTCATTCTGTTAATTTTATTGTTTACAAGAAGTCTATTAACGTCAGATAGAAAATTAGCATAAACCCATATAAACCAACAGAAGATTTATTATTATATTGATACCAGTTAGAAAACCAGTAAAAGTCAATATAAACCAATACAAACCAGTAGAAAGTTCTGACATTGATGTTGGTTGTATGGGTGTCAATTGATACCAGTAAGAAAAACCCACAGAGATCAATAGAAACCAGTAAAAGTCAGTAGAGACCATCAAAAATTCTATAGGTATCAGTAGAAAGTTTTACTGGTTTCTATGGGTCATTTTGAAACCAATAAGAAAAACCCACAGAGACCAACAGAAACCAGTAAAATTCAATAGAAACCCATAAAATCCTATGGGTACCCATAAAAAGTTTTACTGGTTTCTATGGGGCATTTTTAGCAGGGATGCCATTCAGTCAAGCGTAAGCTATTTAACTTTCAAATTTAATATTTTCTGTTACTGAATAGTAACCCATGTAATTGAAAAGCTTTAAAATGCAGTTCGTAAAAATATTTTTTCTGCTTTTTTATCTGATTGATTTAAATAAAAATGAATTTAAACAATGCGATATCTGATTAGAAATAATAAATATTTTTGTGAAATGTCACTAGCTGGACTCATTAAAATCATTATATAGCTTTTCCTTTTTTAAGATAATTTTGTAAGGCAGCTGTCCATTCAAGCAACAAGTTTTCAAAGAAGTAATCTAGTGAATATAAAAAAATGCATGGCGACTCCTAACACTTCAAGAATTCTAAAAATATCAGGAATTCTAAAGATATGTTGCTTTTAAATATTTGTGATTTTGATCTTGTGGCGTAAGCGCGAAGAAAGCGATGCTTAATAATAAAGCTAAAAAGACAAAAAAAAATTTTGTAACCAGGAGAGATTCCAAGCACAAACTGTAAACTGGAGACCCAAGGGCAGACTCGTATGCTCAGCAAGAGCATAAAAGAACCTTAACAAACTTTCTGGTGAGACGTTAAAATTTGAATTCTTTCAGAGTTTCTTCCTTTCTTTTATTTTTCTTATTTTAAATTTTTTAAAATTTTAATTTTATTATGTGTATTTTATTAATCGTATTTCAGTTTTGATGTTTGTATTTCCCGTTGGGCGGCTATTTAATATTTTGATTTTATTTTTGTTTTAATTATTATCTCTTTATTATAAAAATATATATACACATATACATATAAATGTATGTTTATATAGTTTATATGTATATAGCATCTGTGGCATCAAGGGAATAAATAAAGTTTAATTCTTTCACCTCTAAGGAAACTGAAAAAATCTGATAGAATTAATGAGGATCGTTTGGTTATTGAAATTAGGAGACAATAGTGAAGAAATTTATCACACTAAATTTTCATACATTTTTCTATATTTATTATCTTCAGTGAAATTAAATAGGCTTTTGTTAATTCTATTCTGCTTGTGTTACAATGTTGAGGGCAGGGAGGCATATTACCTGGATTTATGTAACAGAATGAGGAAACTTCTGAGAAGAAACAAGCACAGTGGTTCAAAAATGATGAGAAGGATTGATGCATTGATTCAGAGCAGATACAGACTGGACTGGAATCTTACACTTTGCTGGACTCCTATTGCCCTTCCTGTCTTCAACGTCAATATCTAAGTCAACATACTGTTAATCACAACGCGGTAACTCGATGGAGAGAAAAACAGCTACAGCCACGACATCAACGACGATAACCTCTCAGATAGCGACATCAGGACGATACGTAGCTCTAGCTTCTATGATTGTATAAAGCTGCACTTCTCATTGTTTTCATGACTACGCAGAAGCAAGAGAGAATACGTATTTTCAACATTAAGAGCATGTATACATATATATTATATTTTAAGATTCGTGTTTTAAAGCTACAATTTCATATATTTAAAATTTTTGATTTTGTTTTCTGAAACTAAAAATCTCTAATCACTACTGTAAGACACTGTATGCATAATATTTTGAGCATTCCAATTGAATGATCAAAATAAAATCGTATGAAAGCATTATTTCATATTTATAAGATTTGAAGTTGCTTAATGACAAAAATAAGAGATAATAAAAGAAAATATGCAAGCCCATGTACTTTCAGGAAATGAACTTGAAGATGATGACCATAATTAAAAATCAGCCCTACACTGCAAAAGTGCTAAAGTACATGCTGTCTGTAAAATCTGAAAATATTAATAGACTTTTCTGATTATCCAAAAGAATACGCAATCATCTTTGAAATATGAGGTTTTTAATAATTTAAATAACATGAAATTGTTTAATTTTAATTATTGTTTAAATTTAATTAATTTTTAGTGAATTGAATCCTTGAATCAGTGAAGACTGGTTAAATCAGCATTTGAGAGATACTTATAAAAATTGTTAATCATTTTCCAGAAATTCATTTCCAGAATAATCTGTTAGCAGGAATCAAACTTAGAATTGTAGTAATACCGAACGTTGTGCAAGAATACATTGTGGCATAAAGGGAAGAGATGACGCCGCGCAAATAGTTGTGTGATTGCAAAACTGTTATTGAATTTAAGAAAGATACTATCAAAAGAGATAATAAAGGCAAAACCGAAAATTTAATTGTCTAACGGAATTTAATAGCAAAAGTAGAAAATCTTTCATAATAGATCTCCATACTTTCATCCTTGGAATAGATCTTTTTTTAACAAAAAATAAAACTAGACGATTCAAATGTTTTAATTGTAACACCTATGAAAGCAAGAGAATATGAAACTTCCTTTTAAATCTTTAAGGAGAAACCATGATGGACTGTTGAAGAATGCTCTAAACACGATGCCCATTAAATAAAACAAAGAGCATTCTTTATGTTTTCTAAATAAACGGAAATTATGTAAATATGTACAAGTTCTTTTGTTCTTTTATACTCAGATATGTCTAAATCACTATCCCATATTAAAATGTCAGTGTGTAATATACATTGATTGTCAAAACTGAACAATAATCTGAAAAATGCTGTCACTGTTTAAAATTTCCAGCTCATGTCCATTGATGTATTATTTTATGCCAGTAATGTGCAATTGAACGAAAAATTAGACTTCTGCTCATAAGATATGCAAATTAGGAGGCTGAAAGCTTATTGCACAATCGTCGCTTGTTAAAATTTGGATGTGTAGTGTTATTTAAAATTGTCTCTGAATGTGATCAGTATTCGTTAAATATAATTCTAAAATAACATTTAAATGAAGAGCAAAAGTGAGGATTAATTGATATACTCTAGAAGGAAACACAAGTGGAGGTTGCGCAAGACCTGAGCATTCTTAAAAGTTTATATAGAGAACCTGGAACCGTTAATGAATCAGTTAATAAAAACAAAGACGACACAGAGATCAACTGCATCGGAAGACCGTTTTCTGTCTCGTCAGCTCGAAGAAACCATTATGCCACGAAATCACGTTAAATTAAAGGAAAATTGCTTTTTGGCTTTTAGGCCTGCCACAAGGACTCAAATCGACCGCTCTGCTGCTGCATGAAGAAGCCTCGATGTTAGATTTATGTAATAATATCAGTGGTTGGGTCCACTAACTTCATTTTCCAATAGGGTCCGTTCGAAATGATGTAGATGTCGCTTTCAGGAGAGCCAAGAGAAATAGGACCATGAACTGCATTCTGACGAGACTAGACGCATCCTGAACTTCGATTCTAGACTTGTAGCCATATGGGAAGAACAATGAAGAAGTTTACCTTTCCTTATACATCAAAGATCCCGTTTTCAAGTAAAAATTGGAGTGGGATCAACAAAACTGGCTTTAATCTTTGTTAAAGTTTCTGTAATCTGCCACAGATACCTGAAAAAGAAAGATCCTTGAGTCCCATGTGAGGCCGTTTAAAGGCACTGTTGGTTCAGTGTTTTGCTAATAAATGATAATCTTTGCCTTGGCCAGCTTGCTCAAAGCACAGGCTTGCACAGACACTCGACTAAACCTGTGCGGAATGGCTAAGGCCGCCGAACTGCAGCATGCCAAATGCCTCCTCTGACCCTCTAGGATCTGAAAAGTGAGCTTTCAGAAGAGAGATATGCAGATGCCCAAGATTTGTTAAATAACTTAATAAATCCTATGAAACTAAGATTTTAATCTTGCCTTTCTGTCAGAAGTGCTCATGCCAAAGAAATATTTGCTGCAAAACAGAGCGGATTATATTTCCATCATTTTAAAATTACCATAAATTTGATTTTAAAAGTTAAAAATTTTGAGATCAGTTCCCTGGAAAACATGGTAGTTTATGTTCTAAGTTAAATAATGTTTTTGTACAATGCTTTTGATAATTTTTCAATTTTAAATCTTATTTCCATAAATATTCTCTAATTTTGACGTACGTATAGTTATTAATGTATATATGTTTAACAACAGAAAAATTTTAGCTCGCTTTGCTAGTTTTGAATTCTATATTTGCAGAGAAATAATGAGGAAATTTTAGTATGTAATTCCCCAAATATGAAAACTTTTATATCGTTTATGCTATTCGTTTTAATCCTTCAATGTTTATAATCATTAGGTTAAAAATGTGTCTTTGGGTCAAAATTTATATACAGTGGAACTTTCGTATATATGCTGTAGTGTTCCAAAAGTTTCATACAGCATTTTCTATTTAGGTATTCTCAATGCTATTTTGTATATAGAACATCGAATAAATATTGTATATTCCGCATATTTTACTGCTGAGGCGACTGTGGAACTGTGCGTAAAAGAAGTAATCGAAACAGTATAAAAGAAAATTTCTGTTGAACATACTTCAGTCAGAAAAAAAGATTTTATAAATTAGTAATTTTTAATAACAGTTTAATTTCATTTAAACTGCAGTTTTTAATTTTAGCTTAAGGCGCATCACTTTTCAAGATATAGTTGCGATAATGCTCATTTAAAGTGTTATACTTATTTTCGATATAATAAATAATGTATCACAAAAATGAGTGCTGGGTAATATTAGTGAGTGCTGACTAAAATGAGTGTTTGTTTGTTCGTAGATTTAATTAAATATTAAATCCATTGATGTATGAATGAAATTTTTTAAAATAATACTATATTATATGAATAGGAGAAATTCGTTTATTATTATTATTGCTATTCTAGATACCTACAGCTCTTCTTTTTATAGGAATTTTCAATAAATGAAGCAGAATTAATTCCCATTTCTTAGTTTATTCAGAATATTTGATTTATATGAAATTTATAAATTAATTTTTGATCCAATAAAAGATTTTTATTGCATTTTTGCATTAAGAAAAACTTTAAAAATGCTTCATTTAGGAATATTTATAAAATACAAAATACTTGTAAAATACTTGTTTAAAGCATTTAATTCGAACGGCTTGAATCAATTACTTCACATCGATATTTTTAAATCTCTCTGAATTGGATCAGTTATGTATAACTTAGTACATTTTGTATATTTCTAAACAGTATTTTTCTATTCCATAATACTGCTGCGCTTTCCATTATGAAACTAAATTATTTTAAGACTTCATAAGATTTCATCAGTTACGTTTGAAGTGCCTGTAAAAGTTAATTTTCTGCATTCACTGTAGCTATGCAGAGAAGCCACACTTCTTATTTCTATTCACGGAGGAAAGAGTACTCCTAGATCTAGTCTCTCCTCCGATTTCAGAACTCCTCTATTAGATTAAATCGAGTGCATGAAAATTAGGGAAGAATAGACTTTTTGCTTTACATTGATATTTATATTCATGTGAGAGATCATTAAAAAAAGCATGAAAAATTCTTAATATTCAGTGTGTAAGACAAAAACTTAAGAAACTCCCCCACCCAATCGACAAAAAGGAAGGATGAATAAAGCTTTAGATTTTTATTATTTACTATTTATGGTAAATATTATTCAAAGAAAATCACAAAATTATGGTAAGTTCATTTGGCAGAAGCAATTTTTATTCATTGGTGGGTAATTTTCGAAAATGCTATTGATTTACACTATAAGGCGGTGTATAGAAATTTTACATAAATTATTTTAGACTATCGAATTTCTTTTAATTGATGTTGTTATTTAATTTTCAGTAATTTTAAGTATAACTTGTATGTTACTGGTTTATTGAAGTTGTACAGAGCAGGGACAGGAACATTAAAAAGGAATAAACTGTTAGTCAAAAGAAGCTCTTTGTAAAACAGGATATCGACAAGAAAAATATTTGCACGTTATGCATTTAAATGTTAAAATATTTCTGCTGAGATTCTGTATTTAGAATTTTGAATATGAGAAAATTATTTTAGGAAATGTATTCAAATTAACTTTGTATATGTTTAAACTTAATTTGACTTGAAACCAAACACTGCTTTAATTTTCTAGACTATCAGACTTATTCTCATCTCGTCTTCAGCTGTCTATATCAGGACACTAAGTAAAACAACAATGTAAACAAACTAATTATTTATTTGAACTTCAACCTCGAAGTTAAAAAATCTACCCTAATTAAAAGAAATTGTTCAAAAGTAAAGAAGGAGCAAAAGTAAAGAATCGATGCATTTACAAATAAAAATCTTAACTTAGATCATAGCAACTGGGCTCCACTCTTCCAAGGCTACTAAGCTAATTTTCAATTAGAGAAAACTCATCCGATAGTAGCAACTACGCTGATAGATAATCACAAAAGAATTTCTTAATGGTAGAGGGTTGTTTCCGAACTTCTCTTTCAATCTCAGATTCTTGCTTCTATTTAAAACCCACTTCAGTTACACTTTGTAATCGAGCAGCTGAAACAAGTGCAAGACATCTTTTATATTATGTAAATGAAGAGTAAAAGTGCCAGATAGCTCTTATAAAAAAATAACGTGTCAATTAAAGGAAGTCAGTCAGTTGCAGGTTTCAAGTAGTTAGTTGAGCCAGGGAATTATTAAGCCAGGGAAAATTAAGACTTAGAAACAATTGAAAATGAAAGAAAAATAGCAGTTTTGAAACATTGATTTAATGTAACGAAACCTCATAAAGGATTATGCTGTTCTCTTCTACAGTATATTTCTAAGATATGTTCGTTAAACTAGGCATGTTTATACGCATATTTTCTGGCTTTTATATTATTAATTATATTCATTCTTTTAAAAAAAAGCAAACTGTAAGGAACTCTAATAACTAACATTGCGAATCAGAAGACGAACCTGACGAACAATATGATTATTAACGATCAATGGCTGCCTTGCGACTAGCCTTAGATTCGAATTCCGAATAAATGTGAATGGTTATGACTATATAGTGCTTCTGCAGATGAAAAGCTGCTGTAACAACTTAGGATTCTATCTTCTAAAGTTGTTCTTCATCAAAACTAAAATAATGTTAGGTATATCACGACTGACATTAGAAATATACTTAAATCCCATATTTCAAGATACGTCATACTTCCTTATAGAAAAAAACTTATAGTTTCTGCAGTGCTGTCTGAACTAAAATGTTCTTTCCGGTCACCTTTAAAAAGGGGGAAAATATAAATAATCACCACATTCTTGTCTTTAAAGTATTCAGCAAGCAGCTGCAAGATTGATGGTTTGATTCACAATAAAGACATAATTGAATTTTCACTTTTCTTAGCCCAAAAGACCTAACAATTTTTTCATGTATCATCATTTCTCTTCATAAAGAAATATTAATTATTTAACTAGCAGCATCAAGAGGTGTAGAGTTGAATGAGATATTTACACAGAAAACTTAGAGCATTGGTGAAGATTTCGGCTTGTATGTTTAACTGGATTTAAATTTTTGAAAAGGATATGTAGAATTTGACTTAATTCACAGCATGAGAGCACGAAGTAATATTTAAATGGTTTATTTAATAGAAAGAAATAAAAGTAATTAAGAAAAGTATATAAAGATGAAGTTAACGGTATGCAGGATTAACATAATGATGTAGTCCTTTTACACCTAAAGGCATAACATCAAAAGCACAATCTAAGTTCATAAACTCTTGAAGACGTGTGAGCCGTCTGCTCACGTCTGCCCTCCACTCTCGACCAGGTCTCAGCGCTGTCTGGGATGATTCTTACTGCGCTGGGCTGTACTGATGACGTCATAACGGGCAATTCTAATTTAGCATTGAACGTTATGATTTCCCACAGCTTCGGCCAGCCTGAAGAGGCATCGTCCTCGATGCCTCTTCAGGCTGGCCATCATGTACCTGCAAATGAACATCACCATCATGTACCTGCAAAGAGAATAAAAAAAAAAAAAAGAAAGAAAGAAAAAGAGTATCAGGTCTTTAGGTTTTGAGCTGATACAAACATCAAATCAATTTGACCATGGCTTCGTATGGTCAGCCGCAGTAGATGTCAAATTTGGTCCTTCATGGCATCCTACTTTCTCGACTTCATATCTGTCATTTGGTCGAACAGCTATGATTTTATACGGTCCATGAAATTTAGGTCGTAGTTTCAAACCAGTCCCATATTGAGTTCTTTGAATGGCTACCAAGTCGCCAATCTTGTATAGTTTCGGTTTCTTACGTTTCTTGTTGAATTGTTTTCGATTCTCTTCTTGAATCTTCAAAATGTTGTTTTTAGCATCTTCTCTCATTTCATCACGTTCTTGTATCAATTGTTTTAGATATTCTTCATTCAATATCTCACTAATTCTCAAATCTTCTTTATTCTTCATTTTCGTGCCTATGAGAAGCTCAAACGGTGAATATTTTGTACTTCTCGTAGTCGTACTGTTGATGATTCTCTGAATATCTGGAACATACATAAACCATTTCGTTGAATCCTCATGTGATAATTTTGACAAAACAGGAATCAAAATTCTATGAATTCGCTCAATTTGTCCGTTACCTCTTGGAATACCTGTAGTAATTTTGACATGTTCTATTCCTTCTTCAGTACAATAAGCTGAAAATTCTTTCGATGTAAAGGCACTACCTCGATCTGAAATGATTCTGGCTGGATTCCCAAATACAGTCTGTTGTTGCTTCAATTTTGAAATAACTTCTTGTGTAGTTGGTGATTTCACTGGATAGAACCAAGTAAATTTCGTAAAAGCGTGGACAACAGTTAGAATGTGTTGGTATCTCTTGTTCGTCGATGGAAGAGGTCCAATAAAGTCGATATGATACGTACTCAAGGGAACGTTTTCTTTCGAAACAGGATGAAGAAATCCTTCTGCTTTTCCTTGCTTCTTGTTGTACAGTATACATTCTATACAGTTAGCAATTACATTTTCAACTTTACATTTCAGTCTGGGAATATAGAATTCTTGCTCTACGGCATTCACAGTTTTATCTACAGCAAAGTGACCTTTTTTATGTATCTTCTGTATGATTTCATTCTGTAGGGATTCTGGCACTACTAGAAGATCTTTACCATTTTCAAATTTGTACAAAATATCATTTCTCACGAAGAATCCATTTTCTTCTCCCTTCTCAACTAAATTCTTTATCAATTTCACATGTTCATCTTCATTCTGTTGTTGTGCTAACCGAATCTTCTCAGCTACATCGGGTGTGTAGGATGTTAAAATTAGAGCATTTCTACTTAAAGCATCAGCATGTTTCATTTGGCTTCCTGAACGATGTACACTGCTCAAAAAAAAAAATGGGACAGTGCTATATCTCCCGTTCTACTGGGCCGATTGACAAAATTCAAACTACGTTTTTCATGTCTCGAAAGCGCGACTTAGGATATATATTAGATTTATATATAGTACTATTCTAACATAGGTATTTTGACACAAAATCGTACTTTTTCTGAAATAACATACCAATTTTTTTACATATTTCAATTCTACGACTCAAATTATGCCAGAATACCAAGTTTTGTAAAAATCGTACGAATAGTTTTTAAAATATTAGCTCTCAAAATTTTAGCTCCTCAATGTTAATTGAATTTGGCAAATATTTATTAATATCTCTTTTTTTATTAAACCTTTTTGATTTTTTCTCTCACATTTCGAAATTTTGGTTCATTCCAAATAAAATTTACCTATTTTTTGCGTTTTATGTTTTAAATTTCTATTTTTAAATAATTTCTATAGATTTTTCGAAAAAAATTTTGAATTATAACCTATAAAATTTTTACCATCATCTTAAAGTAGGTGTATTTTTAAGCATATCTGCAAAAAATTAGACTTTTTTATTCAATATTTTCTAAGATATACACGAATTTACATAATTTCGCGTTTTGAAATTTGGCACCTTTTTTTTGAGCGATAATAACGCCAAATGTGGTCTATGGATTTTTGTTACACTTAATTGCCACAGCTATTTTTAACCTTAAACTTCAAGTAAAATTTTACGGAGAATTAATTATATGACATTTTTTCCCTCAATGATGCGTAATAAATATTTATTAATACTATATGAAAGGCTATTTTTTTAAATTATAGATGATATTATTCAAATTTTTAACTATTTTGTTTTAAATTTCTCTCGTATCTTTTCTTTTTTTAAAAAATTTAAGAGTAAGTTTTTGAAGGAGTAAATTTTTACCTTCGGCGTTTTATCGTCTGCTACTTTACTTCGTTTAAATCTAATTGTCTAAAACTGAGAATTTTCGTTTGATATTTATTTGAATTTTATGACATTAACTGCATAATTTATTTCTAAACAAACTGTTGCTTTTGAAGTGGCTGAAAGAGCGGCTGATACTATTATCCATGTTTTTAAAGCACAATATATTTTTATAGAAACATAATATTTAGAAAAATCATTTTTTTATAAAAGTCAAATTATGATATAAACATACAACCCTCTAGAGACTGAATTAATGGAAGTTCAATGGTTATGTAGAAATGATCTGCAGCTACTTAATGGCTGGATAAGTCAGCAGATTCTGTGGACAAGTAAGAATAATTATATAAACGACACCAACATTCTGGATTAAATAAACAACGAGGATACGATGTTTACTAAATGAATTTAAGAAGTTTTAAAACATAAAAATTCAACTCATATTTTTCCTAAAATGTATTTTTGTGCGTAGCGTATTTTCATTATATCCTTAAAATTCTAATTTAGAATGTAATTGTCAAGAACTGAATCCTAATCATCAGTAATATAATAAGTAAATATTACGGTTATTAATAAATCCTTCTTATAAAGTAATTGCAAATATTTCAAAAAACTTTCTGTCTGAATGCAAACATTTTTCTATGCAAATATTTTTAATTTTATATTAATCAAGATTGCACACCATATTACTTATTTCCACTTCAGTTCTTACCGTCAGTTCTAGTAGAATTTACAAATCAATTATATTTAATTAAGGATTGGATTGGATTATTTAATTATGGCAAAGCACACGAGGGCTATCTGCCTAAAGGGAGGGATGCCTTCGTGGAGGACTTTCTAAGGGAAACTGGCTCGTATACACGTTACACATGGGAAAAACCACGAAACCGCCCATGCGGCCAGCCCGTTCGCGGGATTCGAATCTCGAACTGAACTATCAGTGTTCAGCGTCTTTACCGCTCGGCCGTTGGTGGGCTATTTAATTAAGGAATGACCATCTAAGTTAAGAAACAGCGTACCGTAACAACATTTCAATTATTGGTTACGTATCTTTCATGTTACTCCCGATTGGCTAGCTACATGATTTTTAATGAGTATTCGGATTTTACTAGTAACTTCACTTGGAAATCGCGCTTAAACTAGGTTAGTTGGTTATTTGAACATAGAAAGAACATGGGAGCTATTTGATTAAGATGCTTTCATAGAGAATCTTTGTAAAGAGAACCTAAAAAACTACGAAAACCAACCATGCAGCCTGGGTTAGACTGAGCAGCAAACAATTAGTATTTAACAATATTTTCTTTTTCAAATGTTAGGCAACTGATGAGGCTCCAATTAAATCTCCAATTTAATATTTTATTTGTAAATATTTAAAATATTGTTGTATTCTTTGACACAAAAAGCAGAATTTAAGTTTTGTTAACTCGTTAGTAAACTACCAAGCCCTAGTGCAAATGAATATTCAATTTCTTTGGCAATAATTGTATTCAGTTAATATTCTTGGAATATGAGCTAAAGAAGGAACGTTCTTGGAAGATTAAAGAAGTGTTTAAATCCAGTGATATTAGGTTTGTCTTACAAGCTCAGGATCAAAACGATTCTGCAATTGCCCGAGTAGTTGACTTGTAAATGGATGTGAATTAAGCAGATGACTTTTAATCTTACGTTATTCAGCCAGAAAACGTATTCCAAATGTTTTGTATTGCATGATAATGCATCTTTTCATTATTCAATAACCAGTCGGAGAACCGCTTGTGTTCGGAAAATAAGTATGTATATTCAATCGTCCTGCATGTTCTTCAAATTTGTCTTCTTGTGATTTTTTTTTCTTTCTCAAAAACTAAAGTTGCCTCTCAAAGGAAAGTTTTTTGACATTGAAGAGACAAAATTAATATGACATCTACTTTTAGAGGCATGTCAAAAACAGATCTCTACAAACCTTCTCTTCCATTACATGCTGTGCAGTCAGACAAAAAGTTACATCAGCGTAAATTCTATAATCTATTTTTATTATATTCTGATTACTTTATTAACATACAGTGAATATATACTAAATCTTTTACTTTAGCTTAAGTAATTCGGAATTTTTGACGGAATTGTTGTCGGAACTAGGACTTAGAAGATAAGTCAAATTAAATATTTCGATAACCCAGTAAATTCAAGTTCGAAATTTCAATATTTTATTTTCGGAGGGAGGGGAAATGTTTTCAGTTTTGGTCCATTATACTAAGTGTATTTGCTTCGATTTTTTATTTTTCCATAAAAGCGAAAATTTTACGCATGGTATACATATAACGCATAGTTTCAAATTAAAATTTAATAATATACAGAGTGGTTATAATTAAAGTTCCACATTGAAACGGTCATAAAAGGAAAACTACTGGATCAAATGTTATCAAACTTGGAAATCGTGTAAAGGAGGTCATGGGAATTTATTTTCCGCGAAAAAAAGGAAGTTCGAAACCTCACTTGCAGGGGGGAAATGGCGCTGTATGCAATATTGTTAAACGAAATATGGGTCGGAATTTAACTTAACCTTTTGTTAAACGGGTTTAATATGTTGTATACCCTTAAGAAACTTTGAAGTAGGCAAATTACCATTTAAAGACGTTAAATTCAATAAATGTCGAGTGCGCCATCCCTGTAAGTGAGAATTTCGTCCGTGAAAACCACGAATTAGCGATTAGAAAATGTGAGATCGCAAATCACTCTCACAAGTGCGTACAATCTGGAAATCGTTTTCTTACAGATCGCTAATTTGTAATTTTTTAAGCCTGAATTCGGTACTAAAACATGAAGATACTGATTCAAAACGCTTTTAATCGATTTGGGCCAAAGAAATCTCTCATGTTATCTATCTAGTTCCATTGCATTCTCCTACTGCATTCGATTGCATAACAGTCATTTCACACCGTTTACTGTTGAATGACAGCTAGTTTTATAACTGAACCATTTTTTTCTGAAGAGCAGTCGACAGCTGGACCACTGCGATTGCAGCTCACTTAGAGCCAATATTAAAATGTTTCGTGATACATGAACTGCAGTAACGTGGCATTTTAGATACTACGATTTTTATGCAGGGCTGGGCACCACCTCAAGAGCGTCGCATAGTTACTTAGGCAACATTTCACGAATGAACGTCTTATAGGCCAACACTTCCCCTCTTCCCACCAGACGTCAACCTCTGTGACTTTTGTCTATGAGGTTATCTCAAAAGCACTGTTTATGGTGATAATCTAAACAATTTGGCAGAAATGAAAAATGTGATACACTGATAACATTCCTCCTGATATGCTATGTGTAACGTGTATACGATCCAGTTTCCCTTAAAACGTCCTCCACGAAGGCATCCCTCCCTTAAGGCAGATAGCCCTCGAGTGCTTTGCTGTAATCTAATAAACAAAACCAAAACCAAACCTGATATGCTAAGAGCTGCTGTTGAGAATGCAGTAACATGATTTAACTTGTTTTCGGAAAATGCTGGACGCTACATTGAACATGATTTGTAACACGTTTCGGAAAATATTAAACACGTTTTAAACAGATGTTTTCGTGTCTTATTTCATTTAACAATATTGTATACAGCGCCATTTTTCCCCTGATGGTGAGTTTTTGAACTCTTTTTTTTCCGCTGAAAATAAATTCTCATAACCTCCTTTACACGATTCCCAAGTTTGATAACATTTGGTCCGGTAGTTTTCCTTTTATGACCATTTCAAAGTGGAACTTTAATAATAACCACCATGTAAAATAAGCTTTAAAAGTCTGACAGTTTGGTTCAAGTCCCAACTTTAAAAAATATATATATAAATATAAATTTTTATATTAATTCTCTTAGAAAGCATGTTTTAAGAAGCTAATTTTTCTCTCGCGTTATAGATTGTATAAAAAAACATGATCTTTAATATGATTTAGATTGGTTCAGCCGATATAAGAATCGGGTTACTCTGTGGTACAGAATAAACCCTGCTGGACTGTTTTATTTCTTTGTCATTTAGCAAAAATCTTTTAATTAAAATATTTATCCTTTGGACTTCGCTTTAAACTTTATTTATGGCTAAAATGACTAGAAAATGAAAAGCTGTCTTTAGCTGAAACGCAATTCATATAACTGATATTTTAAAAAATTGACAAGAATGCAAAATGTATGGAAGTCTAGCAGTCGAAAAATCTTAATTTTCTTGTGTGAGCACTGAAAATAACTGTAGAAGGAAAGAAGAAAATTAGGGAGAAAAGTAAGCAAAAATTTGCAGGGAAATTGGGCTGTCAGACGTACCAAGATATTCAAAAAGTTGGACGCTTTCGAATATACTTTCAGGATACTTCAAAGAATTTAGGTGTTCAAAGAGAAAACACTTGGACGAGTACACCAGCAAATACCATCAATTGAGCTTGTGTTAACAGAAAAGACAAAACGATATCATTCCAGATTAAAGTGAAGAGTGACTGGTTTTAAACTATATGGTTGTGTAAATTACGTTATAAAACACCATATCGTATCATAAATGGTGAATCCCATGATTTCCTCAGTCCAATTATTTGAAGATTCAGGAGTTTATCCAGTGATGTATGTGGATGTCACTTAAAGATGTTTTTTTTTCCCCTTCCTGATGAAACAGCGGCCGAGCGGTAAAGTCGCTGAACACTGGTAGTTCGGTCCGAGGTTCGAATCCCGCGAACGGGCTGGCTGCATGGGCGTTTTCGTGGTTTTCCCCATGTGTAACGTGTATGCGAGCCAGTTTCCCTTAGAAAGTCCTCCAGGAAGGCATCCCTCCCTTAGGCAGATAGCCGTAGTGTGCTTTGTCATAATAAAATAAACCAAAACCTTTTTTGATGAAACCAGTCTTTCCTTTCATCTCATAGCTTCAAAATGTTTAGCCTCTAAAGACTGATAAAGGCTCTGACGAAATACTTCGTGAAGAACTTTCTAAGGGAAACCAGCTGTCATACGCGGTACACATGAGAAAATCCACGAAAACGCTCATGCAACCAGCCCGTTTACCGGGGTTCGAACCCCGGAGTGAACTACCAGTGTTTAGCAACTTTACCGCTCGGCCGTTTGTGGGCCTTTATGAAATGGAAGGCGATAACTTTATTTAAAATGATTGTCAGAAATACCAAAATGTTTCGAAAAGTTGGATACTTTTCAATATACTTTCAGAATGCTTAAAGAAACAGAGAAGAAAAATAAATTTTTTCGTAAAATTTAGTATTCGTATTTTTTTAAATTTAAAACTTTTCAATCTTATGATATTTGATTCTTGCGATTTCAAAAATAAAATATTTGACTAAAATATGAATAACATTTTAAGAAACCAAATGTAGGATAAAATTGTGTAAAGCAATGGGCACAATGATAAAACTGTTTAAAGCAGTGTATGCAAGTCATCCTAAGTTAAAATATCAGTTATACATCTCTCTTATTTATATATATTTTTTCTGAACGGAACACTGAAAGGCGTGTAAAACTGTACTTTACTGTATTTTCTCTTTTAATATAGTACGCAGTTTTCAAACGCATCGTAGTCTGGATTACAAAGTATTCTTCCGAAAGAAACGCAGTTCAAATAAATAAAATCAAATTCTGGAAAATTGATATTAATAAATATATTTAAAATGCTCAGTTCGAAGGAATAAATAGAAAATTTTAAAACAATTATCTGAAGAGACAATGCAACACAAACAATTAAAATAAAAGTATAAAAATTTAAAAATGACCTAAAATAATAGCTATGACGAAAAATATATATAAAGAAAACTATTTGAAAAAAAAAATAAACGCTGCACCTTTATTTACGCAGTTCGAATAGGTAAATAGAAATTTTTAAAACAGTTATTCGAAAAAAAAAAAAAAAAAAAAAACGTGCAACTTAAACAATTAAAATGAAATTCGAAAAAGAAAAAATTACTTAAAATAATAAGTTATAATTAAAAATATAATATAAAGAATATTATTTGGAAAAAAGGAACGATGGTGACTTTTTTTCCTAAGGAAACTAGGTTGCTATATATTAAGAAGTTCGCCAAGTGAAGTATTCTTGGCGCAAACTGACAAAAAATTGCCAACATAAATTTGTGAATTTCTCCGTAAATTTCGCTCCAAATTTTACAAAATTTCATATTTAGGCGTAATTTGAGTCGTAGAATCGAAATATGTAAAAAAATTGGTATGTTATTTCAGAAAAATTCCGATTTTGTGTCAAAATACCTATGTTAGAATAGTGCTATATATAAATCTAATATATATCCTAAGTCGCGCTTTCGAGACATGAAGAACGCAATTTGAATTTTGTCAATCGGCCCAGTAGATCAGGAGATATAGGACTGTCCCATTTTTTTTTTTTTTTTGAGCAGTGTACAATTTCGTAATCGAATTCTTCAATAAACATTGCCCATCTTGCAATTTTAGGAGTTAAATCTTTCTTATCTAAAGTTTTCTGAAAAGCACTACAATCAGTTACAATTTTGAATTTAGTCCCTAACAAATAGTTTCGAAATTTCTTCAGAGCTTCTATTACTGCAAGGGCTTCTAATTCGTAACTACAGAGTTTCTCTTGCTGCGGTGAAGTCTTCTTACTCATATACTGGATTGGGTGATAATTACCATCATCAGACAATTGGAGTAATACCGCACCAAAGCCTTGACGTCTAGCATCAGTATGAAGTTCTAATGGATATCCTTGCCTAAATATGCGTAGAACAGGTGCTTGAGAGAGAATTTCTTTTAATCTGCAAAAAGCTTCCTGTTGTTCGGAATCGAACTTAAAACCAATACCTTTTCTAAGCAAGTCGCTAAGAGGTTTAGCTATTTTAGCATACTGAGGAATGAACTTACGAAAATATCCCGTTAGTCCTAAAAAGCTTTGTAGTTTTTTACAGTTACGCGGTTGTGGAAAGTTTCGAACAGCAACAGTTTTGGAAGGCGATGGTCGAATAGTTCCGTTTTCAATTACATGTCCCAAAAATTCAATTTTACGTTTTAAGAATTGGCACTTTTTGAAATTTATTTGTAACCCATACTCCGAAGCAGTTTTGAGTACTCTTTCTAATTTGTCTAAACATTCAACTTCATCATTAGCCGATATGACTATATCATCCATATAAATAATTAGTACACCTTCATTTAGCAAGTCACGAAATACTGAATAAATATACCTTTGAAAAACATTTGGACTAATACATAAACCAAAAGGAACTTTAAGAAATTCGTAGATACCATTATGTGTTACAAAAGCGGTACATTTGGTGCAATTTTCGTCTATGTCTACATGGAAAAAGCCGTTTTTCAAATCTAGTCTCGTGAAGACCTTTGACTGTTCTAGACGATCTAGTACTTCCGGGCAGTGGAAATTTGTCTTTAATAATCTTCTTATTTAATTTCCGATAATCTATACATAAACGTTTCGAATTATCACGCTTGTTACACGAAACAATAGGCGCCGAATAATTAGAATTGCTAGGCTTTATTATGCCCTCTTTCAACCATTCCTTAAGTTGATCGTCAACAACTTTTTGTTCCGCGAAAGACATGTATCTTCTATTTTGACAGACAGGAATATCATCGCATAAATTTATTTGCATCTTGAAGTCAGATTGTCTATTTTTCCGAGGCTGGTACGAATTAATTAAATTACACAGTCTTTCTTTATGTTCTGCATTCGAAATATGCGATAAATCAATCTCGTTGACAGAAATAGCATTCACCAGATGTGAAAGGAAATTAAACGTCGCGCTACTTCCGCTTTCGGGACTTTTGTTTACATTAACAGAGACGCCAGACGATTGCGAAGGATCATAAACATTCTTCAATGAGATAGCAATATTCAAATTTCCCATAACGCAACGAACGTTAGAATTTCGATATGACTCAGCAGTTATCAAGTTTACATTACTTTTATTCCGATGAGAAATTATTTGAAGACCATTCTCGGTGAAAGAGAAGTTAAACTAATTCAATACATCCAAACCTAATACAATTTGATTACATAATGACTTAACAACATAAATTTTCGTACGAAGTGAAAAACTATCAATTGAAATATCAGAAATGAAAAAACCGATGGGGTACGTTTGCTTTGATTCAATTCCGTTTAATGTGATATCGCTACAATTTAAATTAGGAGAACCAATCTGCTTGTGTAACTCTACGCTGCATATCGTTACATCTGAACCAGTGTCAACTAAACTATTAACTAGATGATTATTTATTTCTACAGTCTTCATAATTCTATCCTTTTCGGAAATTCGTTGTAATAAAGCTGCTTGATGTGTCTCGGGGGTCTGCTCTGGACAGTTCGTTGAATAATGCCCGAACTTCTTACATTTTATACATTTTACACCCTTTGATTTGTTTACACAATGTTTTGAATAATGCCCAAATTCCTAGCAATTAAAACATTTGACCTTATTAACGTTAGATTGATTTCGGTTTGATGACGAAAGCTTACTTCTATCTTTAACTTGAGTGTCTACTTTCGGTTTCGGATTTTTAAATTTATCATTGTCCGATCTCATTTTATCATAAATTTTAAGCCTTTGTTTAAATTCAGTTATTGTTTCGCAACCATATAGTATAGTTTTCCTAACCACCGAATCGGGAATACCATCAATAACATATTTAATTAATGAAGCATCTTCAATGTTACCTCGCGAACACATTTCTTTCATTCTCAAAAAATACTCATCTAAAGATTCATTAGGCATTAATTTACGCTTACATAACATTACATGCAATTCAGCAGAATTAAAAGCTTTACCATATTCAGATTTCAAAAGGTTTTTTAACTTACACCAGTCATTAACTTTAGGTTCACTCTGAATAAATAGTTTCGCTTTACCTTTTAATGATCTTTTAGCAAAAACTAATTTATGCAAATCACTTAATTTCAAAGAGTTTATAACGTCTTCAAATTCATCAATCCATTTATCAACATTTTCATATGCATTACCAGAAAAAAGATTAACAATACTTTCAATATCAGAAAAACTAAGATGAGGTTTAAAATGATCTTGAATTGGAAGCTGCATACTGTTGTTTACTTGAGACTCGTTAAAACCAGGATTGTCTCTTTGATTATCATCAAGCATTACTTCAGAAATTTTATTAATAGTTTCATCTTCAATATCACTATTTTCTTCATGCAAAATATTTTCAAATAATACAGATAAATCACATAGGAAAGAGACAATTCGGGTTACGACTTCCGTTTTTAAACCTTCTGAATTTATGCACAATACATTGCAAACTTTAATTAACTCATTCAAAGTAAAACTATTCTGCACTGCATCTATTTTCTTATTAAATTCTTCAGAATCTGGTTTAAATATAAAGCCAGAAAATTCACGTAATCTTTTCCGGTTATTTCGGTTTCCATCAGTATTAAAAATAAGCTTATGCAAACTTTTGATACCAGAACTTTTACTGTTCTTTAAAGCTGCTTCCAATTCTGGAATTTCTACTAATTTCATATTGGAAAGAAAGTTTTGTACTCACCCGACAGATGATCGTCGTCAATTGGGTAATCCACACTTTATACGAGTAATCCAATAAATAGAATAACTTTCACTCAGTAGTTCAAAGGACAGTTCTACTACTCGCACATTTTGGAATTCGAGGCCTCACGGTTGGTCGCCATATTTTTTTGTAGAATTTGACTTAATTCACAGTATGAAAGCACGAAGTAATATTTAAATGGTTTATTTAATAGAAAGAAATAAAAGTAATTAAGAAAAGTGTATAAAGATGAAGTTAACGGTATGCAGGATTAACATAATGATGTAGTCCTTTTACACCTAAAGGCATAACATCAAAAGCACAATCTAAGTTCATAAACTCTTGAAGACGTGTGAGCCGTCTGCTCACGTCTGCCCTCCACTCTCGACCAGGTCTCAGCGCTGTCTGGGATGATTCTTACTGCGCTGGGCTGTACTGACGACGTCATAACGGGCAATTCTAATTCAGCATTGGACGTTATGATTTCCCACAGATATGATGTTTAGAAATGAGAAGGAATTTTAATATAAATCAGTTATTGCAATATTTATGTTAAGGTAAGGTATATTAAAGTTTAATTGCTCAATTTAGATGTCTTCTAAATTGCACACTTAAATAATAATGCCCATTGTACAATCAAAATATAATAAATACGTAATAAATCAATATCTGGCTGCCTTATTCTGCTGCCCAAAGTATCCTCGCAGAGCATCTATATTCAACTTTGGCGACAAAAAGCGAATTTTAACTGAAAATTCTTTTTTTGTCGCCAAAGTCATTTTAATCATCCTTTCAAGGTTAGCGACAGTCAGTGTTGCCTTCATATTATGTTAGTTTCACCAGACTTTGCTATTTTAACCTCTCTTTAATGTGTTATGTCATTTTCTACTGTATTTGTGCTGTAGAAAGAATCCAAGGAATACTATAATTAGTTCGTTTTTTTCAACTGTGTGCTCCCTCTTGTTGCTGTGTTTCGTCTTATACATTTAGATTCTGATCTTTTTTATGTTTAAGACATAACTGAATCCATTTTGTCATTTCTTAAATCAATATCTGCATTTGCTGTCGTGATCTCTCTTTATAAGCTTTTCAATCCTCTGATGCATCAGATCGTGGTTTATCCGGCTCACTACCGCCTTCTATCACTGCATTGCCAGCCAATCACAGCTGCAGTTCCTATTACTGTTAGTGTTCCCTTTTTTGAACATTTATTGTGAATACTGTATTGCTGCAAAGAAGCACTTTGCGTTGATTTTGTACATAAACACATTTTCCTCTCGTGTCGTTTTTTTTTTTTTTTTTTTTTTTTTTTTTTTTTTTTTCCCGTTCCTGCCTTAACCCGTCACTTTAGACCCTAGATTAATATACAAAAAATGCATGTTTTAGCACGCCCCGCCACCCCTCCAAGTTTGTCCCATGATCTATGAAACACTCTGTATATATAATGTAAAATGTAATGGTGTATGTGTGTGTATATGGGTAAAATATAAAATTTGAAAGACACTTAATTGGCAGAGGCCTTTAAATTCCTAACTTTCAATTAAAATACAGCTAAATACATTAAAATACAACTGTTGTATACTGCGCCTCTTAGGTCACTTTTTCCTTGCAGTATCGGCATTGCGGTAAACTTTTGCCTAATCGCTATCCAAAACTGAAAAAGGAATTTCCAAGTTTATAAATAGCATTGCAACTAATTATGTGCCCTCTTTTGTCACTTCCTGCTGGCAACGTGTCTCTGATAGCCTCTGCTAATATGTAATTAGGTATTTAAACATTGAGGGGAGGGGTGCCTTTAACACCTCTAGTATTCTACCAATTAATAAGATATGTGTTAAGGAATTCGTTATCCAAAAACAAATGACAGTTAACTACAAAGCTGATCGTACTTCTCCCAAAAATTCGATCTTGTCATTTACTACGCCTCAATTCTCCAGTGATCTACTCAGTAGTTTTATTTTTTTTTTATTTTTATTTTTTTTTTGGCTGTGACTAGAAAGTGAACTGCTTTCATTTTCAGCCAAAACTACAACATTATAATATATATATATATATATATATCTGTGTTTGCGCGTGTGTGTATCGTTAGTATATGGGTATATACCTGCCATATATAACTTTAATGTATGGATATCACCTTTCTATAATCTGATGTTACGCGTGACACGTGTGTGTGTCATGATGCGTTAAGTTTATAATATGTTTGGAAACTACAGTTTAAAATTTTATTTCTCTGGAACATGGCTTAATTGGAAATTTATATCGATAATACTTCTTTGCATTTTATAGAAGTTTTTCTCTATGTTTACTCTTTATTTATCAAATTTAAAGTTTTTTCCCTTCTCTCCCCGGCTAAAATTTTGAGATTCTTACTTTCAGTTACTTTTTTTCTGTTTTCTTTAGTTGCCTAGTGCATTACAGCTGCTTATCAAAACATAATAGTAAGTAATAATATTAACAGCGCAAAGTAAAATATCAAATTTATATTTAATTTATGTTTCAAATCTGAATTTTGGTACTTGCAGGAAATTTATCTCGCTTCGTAATTCAAATGTATTCACAGCTAAATATTAAATTTTCAAAGTGAAGTTTATTTCAAATAATTCTAATATTTGAATTAATGACTAAATAACTTAATAAAAATAAATAAATTTTACGAACATTTTTCAAAATTTCAAAAAAAAAAAAAAATTCGAAATGGGACAAAACGGAAGTATAAATAATGACAATCTTCTGCCTTTCATTTAGTAAATTTTTCTTCCATACATGCAGGAAAAATATGCATATATTTGTATGTTAACAATTGTGATTTCTCTGTTTCGTACGAAGTTCAAGTTTTGATGGTATTTTGGTTTTGATAAAATTTGTAGTCTTAGAAAAACTGCTAGAAATGGTCTTCATTATGGATTGTAGATATATGTTGGTCAATCGGGTTAATTTTCCTTTATTGATTTTCATCTGCGAAAAAAACACTGTTCACATATAAAGGTTATTCACTAACAAAATTATTATTCTTAGTGAAAAAGTTTGCAATTGATGCTTTTAATGTTTTGACAAGTGCGAACGAAAGTGAATCAAATCTGTTTCTTCGAATCCTTGAATAAGATTTGTTTCACCATTGGTAAATTAATTAGCATCATTAGTAGATTTTCCGGTACGTTATTCACGTTGACTTTGTTCCTAATGAAAATAGCATGAAATTAGACTACAAATCAATAAAACCAGTGTATCTTTCTTGAAACTGTTTTCGTAAGAATGCTATTTTGCTTTCATATTTTTGAGATATTAAATTTCAAATAATAGGGCAGGATTTAAGATACAGGAAGCGCACAAAATACTTTTATTTAAATTGTGTTCCAGCAACTGCAGTTTAAAAGGTTTAATACAAGCACACATGCCAATGATACGTTTATTCTTTCCTAACATCTCTTTATTGAGAATCGTTAAGTGTCCGGTTAAATCAGTGAGAAATGTTAAATCCATGTATCGTTATATAGCTTATAACTTTTATTTATATATTTATTTATTTTAGTGTCATTAAAAGTTGATTTTACTTATTAAACCAAAAAACTGTTTTCAAAAACTGTTTGCTCTTCGAAATAACTACCTCACCTCTTTATACTAAATATTTTTTTTGCTCTCGCTTTTAATGCATAATTTCTAATAATTAACTTACTTTTAATAAATAAATAATTAATTGCTCGATTTTAATAAATTACTTCTGTGTATTTGCTTTTAATTTCTGCTTATATTGAAACAAACTCGATGATTCACAGATCATCCGCGGTTAATTTTTTTTTTTTATTATTTTTTTTATTTTTTATTTTTGTGCATCAGTAAGCTTATCCATTTGCACACTTTGTCAGTTTTAAACCACTTATACAAGGCATAAAGTTAAGTACCAAGACATGTTGATTATAATTAATGAAGTATCTTACAGTTCACATGAAATTGATTAAATCTGCCATTTTATTCACGAACGTATCAGTAATTATTCATTTTTCAGTGTAATATAGTAAAATATACCTTATTTCAGTGATTTCTAAACTATTCCGAGTCGCAACGTCCTTTTTTTAATTAAAAATTTTCCATGACGCCCTATCCTAAGTAAAAGTATTGTATGTAAGAGATTAAAAAATTAATTCACGTATCTTCATTATTTGACTTTTTTTTTATTACCATTAAATTCATAATCAGCGGGATAGTTGAGCCTGCAAATCCCTGCACGTTTTCTCAAATCGTGGAGACAAACTAGATGCGTCCACCCTCATTTCCGTTTTCCCGTTAAATTTACCTTTATACTTGACAAATACGACGTGAAAAATAAATTTAAATTCGCTGAGCCTTATCACTTAAAAGAAATATTCATCTTTTATTGAAATCTAAAATTTTATCAATTCCATGCTGCCAAATTTTGAATTTGAAAATATTTTTCAAACCAGATAATTTGCTGTGATAAATGCCCTTAAAACATGGTTTTTATATCTTGAGAATGATCAAGTTCATTTGACCTCAAGATTTGCTGCAGTATTAAAAAATATTTCTTGCCTGCATTTCCATTCAGTTTTCTTCTCCATAGTTTGAGCTTTTTTATAAAAGCCGATATTTTTTTCGTTTATTTCAAAATATGCATATTTTTTCTTCTAGAGACAGATTAAGAGAATTCAGCCTTTCAAAAATGTCGTACCAGTATGCCATTTTTACTAAAACATCGGTGTCAGCAAAATTTTCTGCATCTTTGTACCCATACTTTTTGACAAAAATAAAAAATTCTTGTCGCAGTTCAAAGTTACGTGATTGAACATTACAACAGGACAGTCATCGTACACTGCTACAATACAACAAAGAGGAGTATTCGGATCCTATATTCTCACACAGGTTTTTTTTTTTTTTTTTTTTTTTTTTTCAAAAACTTGTTTTCAGTGGACAAGATTTATATAATTTACCACATTCAACGCACATTTTAGCACCTGATTCAGTGCATGACTGGAATGCTTTGACGCAAGTGTGTCTCTGTGAATAGTGCAATGGCTTCACATTGCATTTGGTGATTTTCTTCGAATAAGTGCTTATCCTTCATAGAGTGAGACATGGAGTGAGTTCCATTAGCACCGATACAAACGCACTTAGGCCAATTCAAATTATTTTCAGATACGAATACATCAAGAATCTCGAACAGGCTACAGGTGCTGAGCCTTTTTCCCCGAGTAATATTTTTGCAAACAGAAGATCTTCTTTAATATTATTACCGTCGATAAACCGTGTATAACTTATTAAATGAGCATCCATAGCCTCATCTACTGTAATCCAAATTCCACTCCTTTAATGATTTTCATTTAATTGGTCATTGATATCCTCTGCCATATGTTGTATTATCCGACTAATTGTGTTATTGGATAAATGTACTTTTAAAAGCAGCTCCCAGCAGACTCAACAACCATGAAGTTCAACACATCTACAGCAGCCAGTATTATAAGTTTTGCGGTGGCATGAGGCTTCTAACATTTCGCGATACTGTAAGCCACCTTGTAAGATGCTAGCAAAACGTTGTTTGGTATTGATGCTTTCACATACTTTAAAAAATGCTTGTTGCTGTTGTTTCAGTTCTTTTAACTTCCTGGAAAAAAGTTCTTGAGGTTTGACAACCATGCTGTAGTGATTAGCTTTTAAATGGCCCTTCAGTTTTTTGGAAGCATACAATCCGTTGCCAAAGCTTTCATCTACAGTACACATTGTGGTCTCGCTTCACCATTCATTTGTTTTGACATAAGATCAAACTCTAAATAACCGTCATTATATAAGTTCAGTTTTTTTAATTTCCTGAGAAAAAATCCTTGAGGTTTGACAACCATGCTGTTGTGATTAGCTTTTAAATGGCACTCCAGTTTTCTTAGATGCATACAATTCGCTGCCAAAACTATCATCCACAGTACACATTGTGGTCTCTCTTCATTATTCATTTCTGTTAACTTAAAACCAAAGTCTGAATAACTGTCATCCTACAAGTATTACGATATTTTCGTTTCTTCACAATCGTGCTACTGGTTGAAGACATACTTTCTTTATCTGCACCATTAAGTTTGTTACTATTTCAAAATCTGTCCATCATCAAAAATACAATAGCGAAAATTCACAAGATTAATCACAGACAACAAGCAAAATGTTATATAAGACTAATTATACTACATGAGCTAATTTTATGCCACCATTTATATGAAGCGCAGAGTTTAATTTTACTAGACTTAGATCATAAACCGACTGACTGAGTCTAGCCTGCAACGCTTCCTTATATGCTTTACGCAAGATTTTCTAGAATAGATCAAATCTGTCGCGAAGGGCCTACACACCTGGACGTCTCTATATTAACGGTCAACCTAAACTGAGAACACTGTATATAGTAGAAAGTGTATGCGTCCGCCGTAGAGTATAATTTTACCACTTCGATGCCATATTGTAAAAATTACGCTATGAAATTTTAATATTGAGCAAAGAGAACGGAATAAAAAATAGATAGATTACGTTGCGTCTAGCTTTTTATTTAAAAACTTGCAAATATCATGTCAGTCATTCGATGATCAATAGGAATCCACAACATACGCACACATTTATACCGTATTTATTCATATATTTTTCCCTCTTGAGGAATTATTTTTCACCTATTTTTTGCAGCATATGATTTGGAAACTTCTGATCTATAGTAATAATGTAAGGGGCATGCACAAATAGAATTTTGCATAAATAAAAAAAATTTTTATTGAAATTGTTAAGTCCTTTGAAATTTATAATGCAGTAATATTAGTATATTTTTATATGTGCTCTTCATTGTACTATATTTATCATTTAAGTTGTCTCTTTGAAAATAGTACAAATAGTGTACTCGCAGGGTATTTTAAGGGTATATGTTTGAACGCTAGTAGGTAAGTTTATTGGTAGAGAAATTCAAAAAGGTCTCCTTTTACCAAAAATTGTAATCTGTGGGTAGTTAATAATGATAACATCGAGAAAGTCAATTTGCTCTTGGTTCAAATTTATTTAATTAAGATTAAGGCAATTGGGGTAAATGATGCTGTTTATTGAAGCCCAACATAGTTAATGGAAATGATATCATCAATGCACCTCTAAGTGAAAACAAATTTATTTTAAAAGGCATTATAATTTCTTTTTGTAAGCATTTAAATTCCTTGAAAAAAAGGCAAAAGTTGCAAACTTGTATTGAATTATTTGTTTTCTTAGAAAACCCGTCAGTTTGCTGTTAAGTGTTATTGTTAAATTTAACAAAATTGTGAAATAAGATCCGAAGTAGAAAGTCTCCAATTGTTGCTTTCAATGATTTGAAGAACTTTTGGAAAGGTTTTATCAATTCCAATAAGCTAAATTAAATCAAAAAGCTGTAAATTTCTTCGAGTGGAAATCTAGTAGAGAATTTTTTTTTAATTCGCAACAGTTAATGTCTTTAACTGGAATGTTTTAGGATATTGATTAATTTCATTATTTTTAATAATGAAAATATAAATAATAATTATATAAATATATGAATTAATAATCCAGCAGAAATTGAGGTTTGGGTTGCTCTCCGAAGGAATTTGCTGATATTTTTTTTTTTTTTTTTTTTTTAAGTTTCTTTGCCAAAAACAAAGTCAGTAGAAAACTTCGAAATGAAGCACTGAATTGATTTAGTTTTTTTGCACTTAAAACTTTATATCTTGTGGTGTTTTTAGATTTACCTGAAATCTAAAAGTTGGTATCTATAAGCGGTTTCTGTTGGTCATAATTTGGAATTCAAACAAACAGCTAAATATTAAAATTTGGCAGCTAAATATTAAAATTTTCAGACTGTCATTTATTCTACTAATTGTAATATATTGAACTTCTAAGTAACTTACTTTTAATTTAAACTAAAAAGAAATATACCAAAACTTTCCAAGAGGGACAAAACTTGTGAATAAATAATGACAACCTAATCTCTGGTTTTTTTCTTCTTAATTTTCAGCTAGAAGAGAAAAAACTGGTCCCGTGTAAATGTACTTAAAAACAAAGCGAGTACACTTATTGCAAAAATTCGTAACTTAGGATATTTATATTTTGACAAATATGAATAAATGTTAATCAGATTTGTGTATTAAAATCTTAGATTTTTATCTTGTCATAACAATGCTAATTATTTTACGGAAATGTATTCGGCCGCAATATGAAATCACTTTGAGTGCCGCATGCTGCCTGTCGGCCTTCAGTTTGACTTTGACACTGCTTTACTAGGAAACAATATATGTGATTAAAATTAATTTGGCATGTCTACATTGCTTAATTTTGGAGCAGATGCAACATACTTAAGTTAGACTACTTCCTGTCAGCTCCCCCTGAGAGGATCGCATCGGTGAGGAGTCCCACAAAAGAATGACCTAGCCTTTCTATTTAACGCTGACCCAGATGGGCTATATATCATTATCAAAATTATCTACCAGCAGCTCTACTACACGCCCTCTTCAATGCACGTTCAGTGTCCTCTTTAATGCACGTTGGAGGCTATGTCATTTTCCAAGAGGAATTAAAGTAGCAGAAATAGCCCTTTTTCACAGAAGGGGAAGGCTCCGATTATTCCAAGATCATACAACTTCGAAGCCAACGCATGCTGGAATTCCACAAAGCTGTATGTCAAGCGCAGCATTACGACTGCAAAACTCTTCTTGGACGCTGCTCCATGGTGATGACAAAAACCTATAGCCTATAGGGAGAATAGAAAATAGCCTACTACAAGATCTTTCCATCAACCATGTTCACAGCCTCATTCTCCCAAGGTGCAAACGTGATAAGCCGAATAATGGACTGCATATTTCACACAGATGACAACGAAGATATCTTGACAGCACAAAGGAGCAAGCACCTCTTTAACAAACGTAGGTGGTCAATAACCAACAAAGAGCCACTTCCAGCAACATATTAGGTTAGCTACATAATTAACCTTTTAAAAGTCGATAAAGTTTAGAAAGGTTTCATTTAAAAAGAAGAAGAATAGGAATGCATTTCGACCTCCTTTCACAGCTACCATTGTGAAGGGAAACTACTCTCTTTTGAAACCTATCCGTTAGGGAGTCGCCTTTGTTAATTTTCAGATAAGAGATTTGGGGATAAACGGAATTTTTCTCTTTTCTGTTTTCTCTATTTTCTAAACAAGGGAAGCATATGAAGTTGCGATTTCGTTCTAAATTAAAACTGCCGGGTGCTGGAATATTAACCTTTGTAAACACTGCATTATAATGAAAATAAGACTTAGTTCCAAATAGTTCCTAGGTATGCCTAAAATCAGTACATACGCTAATCACGCTTCTGTTTGTTTTCAAACTGAATATAGTTTAAAATTACATGTATTTATTAAAAATTTTAATATATAATCGAAAATCTTGTTTGATCATTTGTTTCTTGCATAAATCGGCCATTCACATTAGTGTTTTTACAAAAATTATGTAAAAGCTTAATAAATATTTATGTTTATATGTTAAACAAATCTCAACTACATCACTGTTCATTGTTCCTTCTTGTATTTTTGGGATAGCTTTTTTCCCCCCTTTAGCGGTTTTTTATTTTTATTTTTTTTTTTTTAATTTTTTTTTTTTATTTTTTAAATATCCTCCTTTAGATTTTATTCATTATATTTTTATTGTACTGCATTGCATTTTGCATGTTTGAGACAGCAATATTAAATATAAAAATTACAATAAAAATGAGATATGTAAAAAAATACATTTTTGATGAAACTGGAAAATTGGTGAATATCATAAAATTATCATAAAGTTTCAAGCGGATTTACTAAACTTTATTTCTTTCTTTATTTACATAGACCCAACAGCGATCAGACGGTAAAATCGATGAACACCGGTTGATGGATTCGGTTCACATTTCGTTGGACTAACTGGCTGCCTATGGCCTCCTGTGTAACGTAAATATCAACTAATTTCCCTTAAAATGTCTTTCAAGCAGCCCCTTTTTCCTTCCGATACGTGGAAGATTTATGCAGCTATTCTATCCAATAGCAGAGAACAGATCCTTTGAGAGCCACTCCTGTATATCGACCTTACTGATATGCCAATAGGTGACACCGAAAATATGGCCTGATTGTTGTGGAAAGTAAAATGTGGAAAATGTATTAAATTTAATTAATAAAACTCAAATATTAAAAGCAAACGAAAAATGCAAAAAATCAAATGTTCTGATCTCACGGAAAGATCCTAACTTTTCAAGATAATTAGTCTCTTTCATAAAATCATCAATAATTGGAAAGTGATCGCGTTTCGTCTCTTTCGTATTTCTGAGTAAAACTTCTGGGCCAAATGCGAAAAAAATATAAATTAATATAATATTTGAATTTAAATCTGTGTTTTGCAGTAATATATATATATATATATATATCAGGGTTTCTTTTAGCTAATATACTCTAGTTTTTTAAATACAAACATATAGATACACCTGTATATATATACACAGTTACCATATATACATGATACTTACACATACGTACATGTGTATGCGTTTATCTGCATGTGAGTATAATATGCATACATATCTGTTTGCATATACGTACAAAATAAGCATATATGCAGTTAGCATACACAGTTTCTGATGACCATAATGCCCTGGTGTTCAAAATGATCCTTTAGATAAGAATCCTTTAGATAAGAATAAGTGTTTTTAAATTCGGGATCACTTTGTAATTTCTTCCACAATAGTCTCACATGAGTCAAGGATATTTGCCGTAAGCATAGCACATTTTCTTATATTCTCTTCTTGAACTAACTTTATTCTTGAGAGTGCATTGACCACCGAATTTTCTTTCCTGGAAGTATGTTTAATAATTATGTTGAATTCGTGAAATTTAAAGGCCCATTTAATCAAACTTTACGATCAATTGTTTCCTGAATATAAACGATCCACGGCTGCATGATCGGAATAAACTGCAAAGGGAGCTTTGCCAAAGCATACGCTGAATTTTTGTTCTGCTAATAAAACAGCAACTGTTTATTGCTCCGTGACAGTATAATTTCGTGGTGTAGAATTATGGATTTTACTAAAATATGCAACCAGTTGCACTTTCTGTATTAGAGCAGCACCCATTGTGTAACTGGAGGCATTCACAGAGATATCCAAAAGTTCGTCATCTTTAAGAAACTTTAATGCCGGTGCTTTAATCGATGCTTGTTTCAGTTGTTCGAAAACAGTATTGGTCTCGGCTGAGCAAGCGAAATTGTCTTTGTTTCCTATTTAATTGTAACAAGCGTTCAGCTATTTTAACGGAGTCTTTAATGAAAGTCCTATACTATGAATACATGTCTAAAAAGGAAGATAACTTCTTTGCAGTATTAGGCGGAGAGTAATTTTAATAGCTATTATTTTAGAATTTTCATTCTGAATCTCTTCTTTCAATATTTCATATCCTAAATAACCGTGGATAGCCAAAAATTTGCACTTGGAGGCGTTTACTTTTAGTAATTATTGTATCGTTTAGTAATTACCTTTAACTAGTAATTAATGTACCGTCTAGGAATATACACTGCTGATCATTAAAATTGCAACATTAGGAAGGGGTGATCTGACGAATGTCAAAATCACATAAAAGTAAGAAGCGGTTGTGATATGCAAATGGGTAAGTATTTCAACGCATTTAGACGACACAGGAGGAAGAAACAACATCTAAAGCATTGCATAAAAGAAAAGCTATGAAGGGAATTTCTCATTCTAAAAGCGCTTTGTATGATCGGGGTTTGCTCAGAATATCGTGTTATGCCTCGAATAATAAGAAGAAATGCTTACCAATAAATGTCGGAATTCGATAGAATCAGGATCGTTGCGTACCGAGAGTGTGGATTATCGTTCCTTGATATCGCCCGTCGAAATGGTCGACATCCAACCAGTGTTATGTAAATATGGAATCAGTGGTTGCTGAGGGTCATACTGAAAAGCCATGCAGGATCTCAACTCCCTTCCATTACTAACGCCCGAGAGGAGAGACATATTATGAGGTCAGCCCTGCAAAACCGTACAGCCAAATCGCGGACCATTAGTCAGGAAAGGAGCATATTTGCAGCAGGCCCAGTATCGGCTCTTACGGTGCGTCGACATTTGCAACCGCGTGGATCATTGCTTCGGCTTCCCTTGACAATGCAGCGTAGAGAGAGACGGCGACTCTCTCTGGTGCGCCGAAAGACAAAGCTGGATACAAGAGTGGCATAATGTCGTCTTTTCAGTCGAGTTCTGGTTCTGCGTGCTGTAATCAGATGGTCGTATACGTGTCTGGATACACCGAGAAGACCACACGTCGCCTGCTTGCTTTCGGTATCGGCATAGGGGCCCTGCACCTGGTGTGACGTTTTGTAGAACCAATTGGGTACAGGACATATCTAGTTCGGATCGACGCAGATCGGTACATTTCTGAAATTTTACGTCCAGTGGTTGTGCTGTATCTTCGAGGCCTGCCAATTACCATCTTCCAACAAGATAATGGAAGACCACATTTTGCACACCGTATTCTGACCTTCCTTGATACACAGTTTATCTGATTGCTTTCCTGGTTTGCATGGTCTCCAGATCTGTCCCCCATTGAAAACATCTGGTCACGGTTTTGTGAGAGACTGGCCCGCCACCTCTCTAAAACTAATATGATTGATGAAGTATGGCATAGTATTGAAGCAGCATGAAGTGAGTTGCCTGTTTCTTTCATTTAAGCCTAGTTCGACTCCATGCCTAATCAGGTAAGGGTCGTTTTAGCTGCAATTAGTGGTAGCTGTTTCTACTAATTTTGCACCCTTGTAAAACCCCTAACTGCTTATAAATTTAAACACTTTATCTTCTACCATACTGTTTACATACAATAAATATCTTTTTTGTATTTGCTTTCCTTCATGGTGTTGCAATTTTAACGACCAACACGATAAAAGCACTTTTCCTGAGGACACGTCTCAAAAGTGCCCGCTGAAATGTCACGGGGGCTCCGCATAAGCCGAGTGGTATTTTTAGAAAGATATAAATGCAGGACTTCGTTATAAACGGGGTTTGGAGGACATCTCTGGCTTCACGCCATTTTGAAAATGTCCAGCTGTTAGATCTAATGTCGTCATAAACCGTGTTGGTTTCCAATTTTACAAATTATCTGTTCAGTTATGAGAATCGGCTAGACAGGAATATTTAGTAACACTGTTACGTTTTCGATAATCAACTGCGAAACGCCAAGCTTTTGTAGGCAGTTGTTGGGAGATTATTTTTCTTTCTAGGCAGCACCACCGGGCTAGCGTAAGGGCTATTTATTGGCGTTATAATTTTATTTTTAATATTTCCTGAATATGCTCTTCTATTATTTGTTCTTTTACTTTATCATAGCCATAAGGTTTTGATCTTACAGGAGCCACGTTACAGTTTATGCACCATACCTCACAAGCTGCGTGGGGCCTTGACGCTCATCAAACAAATTAGAAAACTGACTGGCCAACTTCTGCAATTTTTCTTTTTCGTCCGCATCTAAATGGCTTAGCTCAGTCACCGGTGGCTAAGTCCGTCTTTCTTCCATTCCTTCATATCAAGCTGCAGAGTAGATACCTGAAAATTCAATTTAGCACCTGCCGCCTTCAAAAAATCGATGCGACGGCAGCGACAAGAAAGATTACCTTTTATTGCACATTTTTGACTTGCACGTGCAATGCTGTCTCAGCTGTGAATGTGCACTTCTTGCCTTGGTCGGCAATTATTTTTGCTCCAGCTATGTCAAATAGACTATGCCTTCTAAAGTATTTACGAAGTATTGTTAAAAAATGTTTCTGATAAGAAGAAGAAATGTTTCTGAGAGAAAACTACATTGAGCCCCAGTGTCTACCAATGCATCTTCAGAGACATTTTTTAACAATACTTGCTCTACTGGTAACCTAAAATTTTTTAGAATTACAATATTTAGTTGTGTCAACATTTTTAGAGATATTTTCTTACGTCCGGGATAAATGTATTCTCTTATCTTTAGTGCCACTGCTTAGTTTAACTTTTTCGCATTACTTTCCCCCCTGTTTTCTCTTTTGCCCTTCATTTTGGTAGCCGCCATTCGCGTTTGAATCTTTTTTTTAATTATCGAACTGCCTCTTCCGGCCAAATTGTGGCCTTCGCTGAGCCGCAGGTCTAAAACTTTACCCATTTGTTCTCTCGCCATACCCTGTTATGGGTGTCTTCTCTGTACCCACTTCAACTTTTGAATTTTGTATCTAACTCTAACAAACACTCCAGTGTCGTTGGATTTCTTAGTTCGGAAAAAAATCTTGTGCTTGAAGCAGTAACATAGGCAAAAGAATTGTAAATAATTTTTTCATCAGACCTCTTGCCGTACAACAGATCTGAATTTTCCGCAAAATAAAATCCGGTAATTCTTCAAATTTAAGCTGAAATTTACAAAGAGGTCCAATTCAAGCTTAGCCTTATCTTTCATAATGAGGAACGCTTTAATGAAAGCATTCTTAAACACTTCAAATGTGTAGGTATAGCTCCCTGGTTCACCCAACACAATTTTCCAATGCATTTATACAAACTGGCAGCCTCCCTCTAAGGGCGGCAGTTGTGATTGTAACGTTTTGTACTTCTGGCATTAGATACAGTGCAAAAGGAAATTCAGCCGTTCAAAGAAGTCAATTACTGAAGATTTCCCATCGAACGTGACTGCGGATTTCATAGCAGCTCTTATGGTATCTAAAATAAATTCAAGTCCTTCTATAGGACTAACTAAAGCCGGTGGAACTTGGGACGTTGAGGGGGCCAGACGAAATGTAGAATTTTCGTGAGGCATAGTTCTTATACGTGTTCGGGCTCAGTATAGAATCTTAGCCTCTTTCGCAACATAAACTAAAACAGATACTCTGGATGACGTAAGCGAATTATAGCTAAATGTTGGAAATTACAACAAAGACGGGGAAAACGGTATAAAAAATTCTTTTATTAACTTGGGTAAATTAGCAGAAGGCACAACTTGTGCTTACAGAACCAGCCAGCATTTATGGCGTAAATCAAAGTAATGAACTGAAATTAACTAAGTAAATTGTAAGTTAAGGCTACACAGACAGAATGCGCGCAATTTGGCTCAGATCTAATATCGACGGGAAAAGTCTGATGGCGAGAATAACACAGCACCGCAGATAAACTTCTATCAAGAGATTCATCTAGTAACGGGGCCTTCAGCAAGCGGAACAAGCTCTGATTGTATGGTCTAAAATCTTTCTTTACGTACTCTCTGTTTCTACCTAATACGTGCGAACTAGAAATTAGCATTCTGGCAGGAAAACGGAAAGCAAGAAAGACAGCAAAGATTATTAACATAAAATAACTAGTTAGTAAAACCAACTAAACCCTTATATAGCACAAAAATCCTTTGAAAAAAATTTAAAAAAAAAAAAAAAAAGAAATTAAGAATTTCATGGACTAAATACATTGTACCTATATGAATGACAACTTGCAATAAAAATTTTTCAAATGTAAACCTTAGGCCTAAACAAAATTGGGAAGAAAATACAACTAAAATGCTAAAAACTGCGATGAGTGAAGAATGAATGAAAATGAACAAGCAAAAAATTTTGGAGCACTCTAAGCGTCAGAAAAGTTCATTGGATTTCATAAATGCGAGTTATTAAGGTGTTTACTCTGGTCTCCGCCTTGATAAAGAACGGATTCGAAGCATTTTAATTCGTTGCATTTTTAATTTTTAACTTTTTAGCAATATTTTAGTAATATTTTAGCAATATTTTTGTAAGTTTGCCCACACGCTGCACTCTGTTTATACGTTTGGAGTGGACAGTGTGGAGAAGATTAGCTGTCTTCACAAGCCTAGAACCACTGTTCTATTCAATGGTCCGTGCTGGCTCAACAGGGACTGTGAGGTGAGTATCAAGTCTGTCTCAGGCAGCGTGATTGCTGCATATTAGATAATATAAGTACCTTGGTATCACCTCTGGAAGTTTGGCATTAACCCTATATGGGCTTCTCGAAGGTCTACATCTGGGTGTCCTTTCTTCTGCTTTAATATTACGCATCCAATAAATACCACCAAATTTGGTATGAATATATCCTGTCATAAGTAACAAATTCAGTAGTATAAATCATGAGCATCATAAGTATACGTATATAAGTAACGTAAAAAAAAATCTGCTCCTCTTTAAAGCGACCAGAGCTAGACAGGGTATTGTAGGGAGACGTAGTTGGTCACTTTAAAAATGGTTCTCTGTATTTATAATATACAATTAATTATGACCAAGTTAAGTTTAAAATGGCCTTTTTTAATAAAGTAAAACAAATAAATTTAGTTATTTCATCATTACCCTTTATTTGTTTATTTCATTTTATAATGACTTTTGGTTATAAAACTTTTCGATATTAAAAACTTTTAAAACCGCATGGGCATATGAAAACTTTGGTAGATATGCTAATTTTAATTTCTGATTCACCAGAATATAGTATTTCCTTGAAGAATGTAACGTAGTCAAAATACGTATTTCTCTCGATAACTTAAACCTGAATTTTTTTTTTTTTTTTTTTTAACAGCAGACTTTTCTTTTCTGCTAAAGGAGGTTAAATAAAATGGAAAAAGAATACTAAACGATTACAGAACACTTGAAAAAACAAAATAAAATGTTTTGCGGCTTTTATGGCTGTGAGACATATAAAAAGAAAAGAGTCTTCCAACTCACAGTGGGCAAAGCAGCGGTCAAAGAACAAAGGCAAACAGACTGAACTTTTACGAAATTTATGGCAGTTGTCAGCCATTACCGCTTGCCCAAAAGGCGAAGGAAGAGGCTTTATTGCGACTTGTGGGGCCATTCCAAGAAGCTTAAGATCTTACTTGTTTACTTAATCCTAAAATAAATTAAATTCTTTCTCGTACTTCCATCCAGCCCGCTCTTTCCTTGAAAGCTGTTTTAATAAGGGATGGTTATTCGCTATAATATAAATTATTGTGTAAAGAATATAATTTTAAGATGCGAGCGAACGTGTTTCTCAATGACTGATACATTTTTACCGTTGATTAAATAATGTCTCCTTTCGGCAAGAAGAGCGAATAACATGAGTTTTATTAGCTGGTTTACTCTCTCATTTAAATAAATGTAATGAGACATTGCCGAAAACCGATATTTTCACTTCCAGTGTGATTCCGTGTAAAACAGGCAGTTAAGTTTTTTTTTTTTTTTTTTTTTTTTTTTTTTTTTTTTAGAAAATGCCACGTTAATTTTCCCTAAATTCCATAGATGGCATCCTGTCACTAGGTTGATAATCTATTAATTTCTGTTACGCAAATACTTCTATGATGCATATTTCATTTGAAATATGATGCTAAAAATTGTAGGTTTTTCATAGGTTTGTTACATTTAACTTATGGAATCAGTTTAGATTGCCTTATGGCATAAATTTGCATACTTCTCGTATCCTACATACTATGGATTTATCTGCGTACAAAGTTTTACCTATAAAAAATTTGAAACGAAAAATTTGAAAGATGCTATAATGGAACAGTTATAAATAGAAACTCTAGCTATAAAGAAAGAGTATAAATGCATTTACTAATGATAAAAGGGAATGATAATTAAACAAAAATTAATTATGAATAGTGATAATTAAACGATGATTAAAGGATAATCACATTAAATGTCAGCCTCATTGAAAATTGCGACTGTCGTGTGTAATCAGCATTAGTATCAGATTTATATAAGACATGCAGATATGTGTCGGTGTGCGGGAAAAATGTCACCCGGAAAAAAGGGAAACGGAAAAAATGTCCCTGGAAATAAGGAAAGGTCATTAATAATCTGAATTATTTTAAGAAATTTTCTGCAAATTAATTGCATTTGAATTTCAAGACTTTAAATACAGCTTTATTTATAATGTCTTCTCCGTCAGATAATTTTATGCGGGAAAAATCCTGCAGAAAAATGTATCTCTTCCCTTCGCAATAAATATCGCTAGTTTAAAATAAAAAAGTTCACTTAGTTAATTTATAGATTTACCAAGAAAGCTAAGCAGAGATTAAGAAAATCGAAAGGTAATAATTGCATAGTTAGTAAATGTTTCTGTGCGGTCTTGACAATTCATAGCACTAAACACGAAATGCATGATGTTTTAACCATCAATATTCATTTTCCCTTCTTAGGAAGTGGGAGATTTGAATATGTAGATATCAGAGCTGATACTCAAGGTCGTATATGATATACTTTTTGCCTTTAATCAAATTGTCCTGCTATGCTAAACTTATTTAACAAAGTAAGCTGTGTTTAAAAAAATACATAAAAATAAAATTGAGTTCCGAATTTCTGAATTTTTTTAGTGAATTTTAAAATAGAAGAGTAAGCATCTACATGTTGTCCTTATATTTGACAGAAATACCTATCACATTAAGCTTACTAATTACTCATCCTGCGTTCGATTCCCAGAAACGGAAACATTTAACTGCATCGATATTGGTTTTATCCATAAGTGACGAAAATGAAAAATGACATACTTTCCTTTTAAGACCTCCATAAACTTTTGTTGTGGGAATTGATCACACCGAAAGAAGACTGCATCGATATTGATTTTATATGAATATGAATCATAATTTTGATATGAATTCTTATTTCGTTGCAAAGTTGTCCTATGAGATTCGGGAAGAGACAAATTTTATTGTAATATGTTTAGTGTATGATATCAATGAGTTTTCGTTGAAGTTAAGAAGAAAAAGTCATTTTAACTAATTACTGCAGTAGTCATTATCAATGAAACTAGCGTATAGGCCTTAAAATAAGACTAAAAATTTGCTGTTCAGTAAATGCGAAAAGTAATAATGAAAGAAAATTATTTACAAAGAATGTAAGAGTAAATAGTTCGAATTATTTGGACTCAGTTCATTTCGTTATTGATAGTAATACTTTAACTTCTCCTTTTTTTTAAATATTTAACAGATTCCAATATTAAATTTATTAAATTTCGGTTTCGTTTCATTATTTTTTATTTCATATAATTTGCTCACTAGGATAATGAATTAGAACTGAAAACTATTATTAATATTTTGGCTAGCTGCAAAAACTCTTAACTTTTTCTCTTAAGTAAGAAATTAAATACAATCTAATTCAAGATGCAAATAATGTCAGATGTAGACTCTATTTTAAATCTCGTACATACGTAACGGTGAGTGTTAAAACATTTTTTTTCAAAAAGTTTTTCCTCATCGCTCGCTTTCTGACCTGAAAGTTAAAATGAAACATATATTCTTTTCTACTAGGAAATCTTGGATCCGAAGCACCGAATGCCACCCGCAATACTAATTGTGGGATGCCAGCCATAAAAGATGGCCATAAACGTACTCTCACTGGTACTGCCGCATCGAATTGAGATCAGTTAAAACCGCCAGAGGCATTTGACATCGCAAAACAAAACAAATCAGGAAGAAATAACAACAATAAAAGGATGGGGGGAAGTGGCCCTTTGGGTTCGGCAGTTCATTTTGTAGTCACTGGTTAAAAGACATTCGAAACCTCACTTACACTGCAGACATACCATACGCCTGACAGCTATAATAGGAGCATGGGAATTTATAACATTGGAGTACAAAAACTCCGTGACGCCATAAACGAGCTAAAGCTAGAAAAGTTGCGTGTGGTCATTCGAAGTTAACTAAATTGCACCACAGCTCAACGAGGTTGGTTCATTTGGGTTTGGTTTCTCTGACATAAAAATTTAGTTTAATTGCAGATGTGTTTTTATTCTTCGGAATGCTGGTTATAACTTTAGAATTTCCCAGAAAAAGCTCAGCAGCTATTGACTTTTATATTCTTTGTAGAATTGACTGATTGTCAATTTTAACAAATATTTGTTGTTTATTCCGTGCTAACAATGATTCTCTTATTTTCCTTTTTCATGCTATAGGAAGAATAAAGTTATGCCACCAAAAAATACAACTTCAGGTTTTCTCTGGTCAAATAAAGATGAAGGAAATTGTTAATAATCGATAATTTGACTGCCAAAAAGAAAGCATCGCCAGCTATAATATAATGACAAGGCACTTGATGGTTATGACAAACTAAAATATCAATATTGCGTTAAATTTTTATTTGCTTTGAAGATTCTTCAGTCATTCCAGATTTCTATTTTGATACATTTATTTATATTCTGGTGGCTATCAAAATATCAACTGGTTGAATTTATCAGATAAGTTAAAATACATATGTATGTAGAACCAAGTTAATGACTTTTATTTTCTTTGTGCAACTGACAAATTAAATTGCGTTTTGATATATGATTTTGAAGTGTTATGTTTATAATTAATTTGCTGATTTTCATTTTTAGTCATAAAAATACACATAAGTGTCAAGTTACACATTTAAAGCAGTTATACTGAGTGTAAACTACACTTCCAATTGGCATTTTTTATGATTCACGGGATTTTTTTTTTTTTTTTTCGTAGACACAGAATTTTTGGACACCGTAAAAAACACAGCACTCCTCCCCCATGTCTTTTCGTTGGTTTGTTTTGATAACTGACTGCAAAGTCCACAAGAGCTGTCTTTTCAAGAGGATAGATGCTTTTGTGGATAACTTCTTAAGACAATCTGACTCGTATTTAACTTACGCAAGAAGAAAACCACAAAAACGTCCATGCAGCCAAGCCAGTTCAACGGGATTCGAACATCCATATCTCTTTGAAATTTTCGTCGAGTTGCAAGCTTTCCAATTTTAAATACACTAAGAAATTAGGAAAATCAGAGTTTTTCAATAAGGAAGCTAACATTTTCTGTCTTAAGATTATCTTTAGATATAATAAAAGTGTACTTAAATCGGTTACATTTTAGCTCAAGTTAAATTTAACAGGAAAAATATAAGTTATATTTAAGTTATATTATATTATAATAATTGTATCTTATTTAATAATTAAAACGTGGTGATGAGCAGTATTTATAAGCACGATAATAAATCAAGTTAAGAGTACATGAAAAATTAGTCTGCTTATACCAAATTTCACAGAATCATCACATCAGAAACATGTCTTCCGGATTCTTGTCATTTTCAGACATAACTAACAATAAAACAAAAATCTAATCGATTTTTTTCCTTGCTTGCAAAACTCCCAGAAAACATTTGATAGGTAAATAATAATAATAAAAAAAAAAAAAAACATAAGTTCCGCATTTATCTATCTATCTATTTATTTTTTTGATATTCTTTTTCCAGTAAGCTTGGCCACCTTCGTAACTGCTGAACCATAAAACATAGAATTGCATAAAAACATAAGAAAACACTATCATCATAACAATAAAAAAATATCTAAAAGAAATGAATGAATTCTAAGAAAAAAGATATTTAAAAAAAGAAAAGAATAAAACAGATCTATAAGGAACGTGACTGTAGGGCTTTTTGGTGATTGGCATGCGAATCGAACCTGATTAGCCAAGGAACCAGAAGAAATCGTGCTCAGCATGCACAGAAAAAAAAGGTGGAATAAAATAAGAAAGAATGTCCTCTACAAGAGCGCAGCCATTATTGTGAAGATGGTTTGGTTGGATTTTCTTGCGTACACCGCAATTAGATTCTGACGCATTGTATTATCGTTTTTCCGTTAATTAATGAATATTCTTTCTTTTTTTTTTTTAAATAGGATTATTATTTTTTTTTCCCGTTTGTATAATAATGTGAATAGGTACAAGACTTCTTTCGAAGCCGCACTATTCGAAATGCTTCCGTAATGTTTCTATTAGCAAAATATTATCGCTTATGATAACATCCGGTTTGGCATTCATTCGGAGAATAACTGCGAATCTAGGCATGAAAGATCACATTGCATTTGAGATAAATCACTCAGGGTTATTTTAAATTGTAGATGGCTTTATTCTAATTTTATATACTGCTGAATATTCACTGTAGCGCATTAAACCGATAATGGGGAAAATGTGAGTGAAGTATACAAATTCAGTTTTAAAATAATTCATATTGATTGAAGTGTTTATTTCCCAAATGGTGTAAGTTATTTTGTTTCCTAACACTTCTCTGAAAAATCCGGTTTTTAATTCTAACATTCCCAAACTAAAGGGAAAAAATGATCAATAATCTGTGGAGGGAAGCAAGACTAAATGATATACTCAAAAAACGCCTGAGAGTATAATTTTGTAACTTGATAGTAAAGGGATTCCTGACAAAATAATTCTGTATGCATATGTAGGAAGTTGCGATGTTTAAAACAATCCAAGATAATGCTCTAAACAGCCCAAGATACTCAACGACAGAAATATCGGCTTCTTTAATTTTACTATACGAGAAGGATCCAAACAGTTTCCTAGGAACCACCTACAGAGAGTAAGCATAATTTTGCGGAAAGATGTATTACGAGAGCTACAGCAATTGTTAAGTTCATTTTCAGCAGCTTCTCTACAGGAATTAAGGCATTTGACATGACTTGGGACCAACTTTTAAATCTCTATAGAGTTCTGTTATCTGACATGGGAACCGTCATATGACAACCACCTGCATCTCTGTGAAAATGTTGATAGAATAGGAAATTCTCGAGCTGGTGAAAAGCTGGAAATCGAAACTACATACCGGATATTCGAATACCCCAACGTCTTTCAAAAAATCGGTTTGTGACAAGCCACATGAGGTCGTGCATTTTTGTGCAACAAAACAATGCCAACGCTGAATGCAACGCAATATTTGCTTCTATAGCCCTTCGCATTTTTCATGGTATTTCGCAGTGACAGTCGGCATTCACGCTCTCAACTCTGACCAAAAACTCAATGAGAAAAAACTCTTTGCCTATCACAGGGCACCGTGCACTCGATTTTCCGAGCCGACACAGTTTTTATGAATTTCGACTCTGTCAGAGATCCATTTTCCGCCTTATTCATGATTTGACTTTTGTTAAATTCGAATACTTCAGTTTGCTTCCATTTGGTTACAATTTGCCAAATTTAGTATATTACTTAGCGGCACTAACTTCTACAGAGCAGACTGCCAGCTTTTTCTCCATTGCATCATATTTTAAACTAAATTACTCAGGATACAATGCAATTTAAGTAGATTTGATTGCGTTTAATTACGGTTCATATCTTGAAATAAGCTTGAATTAGAAAGGCTAAAAATTTTATGTTTTATGATTTGAATTTTATAAAGTCTTTAAAGTTCATAACAGACATCATAAAATTTATTTCGTTGACATGTGTTGTGATTTCTAATTATCATTTAAAAATGAAATAAAGCAAAAAAAGTAATATATAATTGCAAGCGGCTACATTCTATCTTTTAGAATGTTATTATACTATCTTTAACGACGCTTGCTTATATGGAATACTTACTTAATTTTTTGAAATCATATTGTGCGTATAATAATTTCACAACAAATAGAACAAGTTAAATCATCGAAATAACAAACGAAACGAAAAAAAAAAATTGTTTCTGGACTTAATATTTTGGAGAAAACACAAAATTAAAAATTTGAATAAATAAATAAATAAAATAAAAAAGTGCAAAATTAAGCATTAAAAAGAAATCTGAAAGGTTTCAGATTTTACTCTCACCCAAAAGAATTTATTTAGGTTTTTCTATGCTCTCGCTGTCTAACAGTCTGTTCTTTACTCATTCCTGCTAATTTTTTTTTAAAAACTTTATTATTAAGCATCGTTTTCTTCGCACTTATGCCACGTGCAATCCATCTTCAAATCCACAAAATTTTTTAAAGTAATAATGCAGCATACGTTTAGATTCCTGGATGTGTTGACATACATTTTTCTATTTTTTCCAGTTCTTTCTGAGCTTATCATATCAATGTTCAGTTTGCTTAGTAAGATGGCTTACAATTCTTTTTGTCTTTTTATTATTAACTTCCTACGTGCTAAAATTGTTCATTAAATATCATGTTCTTCGTCCTTATGCCACATAAAATTCAATTCAGCGTCAAAATCTAAAAAACAGCATATCTTTAGAAATACCGTTTAAAGTGTAAGAGGCTGCCATATACATTTTTATTCACTATATTATGTCTTTAAAAACTAGCTGCTTGCTAGGTCAGTTGCCTAAAATAATTATCATAAGAAAAGGAAAAGTGTATGATGATTTCAAGGAGTCCAGCTAGTGTAATTTCAAGAAAATATGGAATATTTTTAATTAGACGTCTCATGATTTTAATACGGCCTTAATTAAATAAATCACATAAAAAGGAGGAAAAATATCCTTAAGAATTGTGTTTATTACTTTCAAATCGCTTACATTTTTACTCAATAACCTTCCAAATTAAATTCGAAAATACTTTAGGCTTTATTGAATGGCAACGCGCTGGTGCGTGGAAGATAAAAGTGTTTAATTTCCGGTCGCAGGAATGTGTCAAAAATTTTCTTTCCGGATACGGTAACACATTTGCTTTCATACAATAGATTCCGTTCATTAAAACGGAAAATAAATATCTTACTTTTTTCCGAATACCAATAAACTCGCGCGCTGGAGATAAAAATGCTTTTTTTTCGAAGTGTTGCTACTGATAATTTTCAAATCGTTAAGTTTGTTAATCAAAAATTCATTAAATATGCAGAAAATGCAGAATAAATCAAAAGCAAATTCAAAATTCGGTGTACATATTTAGGTGAACTATGTGTATTCAAAATTAGATGGCTCTATGTGCTCTTGTTTTGTCGTAACGGGAGGAACACATCTACATGCACGCAGATTCTTCATTATTTAATATTTTTAATTACACAGGACGATAACATATGGTGGCAATAATTTTGAAAGTGAACCAGCCACTTAAAGTGAACCGATATTTATAGTAATACTCCAAAAAATTCTTTTTCGAAACTAATAGCTCCTTTTTGGCTAAAAATAATAAGTAGATTTAATACCTTTTGAATTAGAAAGTCAAATCTGATGCCCTTTTGAACCAAATAAAATTTATCAAACAACAGGTAAGGATTCTCTCTTTGAATATATTTAAAGCCTTTAATCATATTAAAATACAAAATTCACGCACGTAATTTTGGAATAATATTACATTAATTTTAGATGCCACAGATCTTCCCTTATGAATTAATTTCTTTCTCGCTGTTAGTATTTTCTCTTTTGATTAATATGCATAATATCTCTGCTTGGTTAGTTGATTAAGGCAGAGGACTTGAAAGTTATCTGCCTAAGCGAAAGGAAATCTTCCTGGAGGACTTTTAAGAAATTGAACCGTATTTGCATTATACAAGGATACATGGGAACAAGCCATGAAAAAACTCAGTGCAGCCAACCAGATAGTAGGGAATTGAACCCTGATTGAAATACCAGTCTTGAATAATTTTACTCAATATGCCAATATGGGATCTAGAGAAAATTTTGGAAGATAATTTGTAAAAAGGATATACATTCGTATGATCTACTAATTCTAAAGTTTTCTAGTCACTTTATACCATCAGATTTCAATTCTTACCAATTTTCCTGAATTTATAATTTTTTCTTGTTTATTTAGAAGAATCACTAGCTTACAAAAACGACGCCACAGCATTTAAAATGCTGCAGTTTTGTCGGAAAACAAGATACTCAAATGTCTGAAGGACCTATCTAAATGCTTTTATATTTATCCAAATGTATAACAATACAAATGTATAACAATACATTTGCTTCTCATTAGCCAATGTTTTCTGTCCTACACATCGCAAGCTTTAACTTATTCCTTCTACGAGTATATATTGATCATATATTTGACTTTTACTTAATTTTACATTCAAAAGTTTTAACGTTTTTCGTACATTTTAACGTTCATAATATTTAAACGCACTCTAATTTTTAACAAATTTATTATATTTTCACACTATATATATAATTTTTATTTGATTTTTAATTTTCTTTCATGTATTTTATTCTTCATAATTTCAAATGAACTCTGAATTGTAATTAATTTATTGTATTTTCACACTATACACAGGATTTTCATTTAATTTTTAACCACATTTCACCCTTGGTAACTTCCAACATACTCTTAATTTTAATTCCTATGTTTTCTGACCACATGGCTTTTATTTAATTTTATATGCAAATTCTACCTTCTTCGTACATTTTTGGTTTTGTAATTTTCAACAAACTTTAATTTTTAACTTGTTAACTATATTTTGCCACCGTATCAAACTTTAATTAAGTGAAGTTTTTATGCGTCTTTAACCCTTTTTTTTCTTTCTAGTTTTCCACATACTCTAAATTTTAACTTTTTTTTTCCTACATATATATAATTTTCGATCTAAATAATACTTTTGATTTTACTCATTTTTCTATTTCAATTAACTTTACATGTTTAAATTTCTTAAACATACCTATAGTTTTCAATTAGGCATTTTATTTTATAACCGTTAGTTATTATTCATATCCAATTCGTTGACTACTTTTTACTTAGCCTAAATTTTGTAGTACTATTTTAATTTCCCTATTCTGCAATATCTCATTCTGTAGTAGTTTTACCATGACTAATTCTATACTATTTTACATTATTAACTTCATTTTCATTTTCAAACTTTATGGTTTCCTTTGTATTCAAGTATTTCTTTGTAATTTTTTACAGCATTTATATCTGAATGCATGATTTTAAGTTCTTCAGTGTTACCAATATTTAGTTTCGAATCTCGATTGCCATTAAGCTAGATTGACGTATTCCAGACGTTTAGAATAAAATTTCAATTTTCCTAATTTTAGAACGTATTTGCTGTTTCATGTACTCATACAGAGATCTCTCTTTTTAATTTTGAACATTAATAACATTTAATTCAGAATTATTAGCTAATTTACTACAGCCATACCATTACGTTTAAGTTTCAAATGTCCTAACTATGCAAATTTTTAATTTATTACATTTTTCATGCACTAAGTACGGATATTTCAACCTTCTTGAACAACTTTCAAGAGAAATTGACAATTATTTGCGTTACATATACAAAGAAATTTCTAGGACAAAACGTTTCCCGTATTTAATCAGAGGTGAAGCATCCAGCGTTCAATAATTATACCTATTGGATACCATATCACTTCTTGAAAGTTCGTTTTACTGATACACTTCTTTTCTAGGGCATAATTTTAATGCATTTCTGCAAACCTTAAATTCCAACATAATTCACCAAGCCAACTTTTTATTTTCAAGTGCATTTTATAATTTTTTATATTAGGATCTTCTTGATCAATTTCGTGAATGTCAGTTTTCATTAATTTATTTGCCAATGCATTTTCTTATGAACGAAATCACCACTATACCTTTGTCCAACATTCCATTATCAATACACATACATTTAAGGAAGGAACCAAAGGAAAAAACAGTAAGAGATATTTTACCAAATCTCCGTTATATTTTCGAATATTTTAAAGTTCACTTATCGCGAATACAGAAATGTGTTCTTAAAATACTCATAATATCAGTTAAATATTCCTTACTAATATCCACCTAAGGTGGAATATCCCTTTGAATACAAAATTACTCTCAAATAATGCTCCATTTTCTTATACTTGTAGGTATAAGTTTGCATTTCGAGAATTTTAATTAAATAATTGTTAACAAATTTTACCTTTTTCTAAGAGAAAAACTCAAAAGACTATTTAAATCATTCAAATTGTGCATTATTTCCTCGATACAGAATACCTATCTTAGAACTATTTTCATAATATAATGTTAAGAGCTAAGTACGAAATAAGCATATTCCACTATATTTACTACTTTGTCTAAATGAGGATAGAATTTTTACCGAATTTAAGTTATTTACTCAGAATTCTCAACAAGTTTCGTAAAATGAGCTATAGAAAGCAATTTATTTACCTAAAAATGAGTCTTAACAGATTCTTATCGGCTTCAGATTTACTATGTGGTGGGGACACCTGAAGTTCACTTTATCTAGCCATGTCACTATGCACACGAAAACCGTGAATCATTTTGTAGCGCAATCAACGTTTTAGATACATTTATTGCTGATTCAACCTTCAATTAGGAATTTTAAAAGATAAACATATGTATGCTACATATTATTAGATTAGTCCCAAGCATTAATAGAGAAAAATGCAATAAAATATTCAAGACCTATATACATACTAAGAAAATCCACTCATTAGGAACAGTAAAACTTTACCCATATTCCAATGAAATGTAAAATCTTGTAATGCTTTTTTATAAAACTTCAGCTACAATAATTTCCTACAAGCCTTGTACGGTAAAAAATAATATTCTTATAATAATATATCCACCCTTAGGAAGCATGATTGAGTTAATGAACCAGTGTTTTCAGAACTTTTCTTTCATTTTATAAATCTAATCTTTTATATGAAAGAAAAAAATGCAGCAAAAACTCTCATTTTTTTTCCTATGAAGACATATGCATTTTCCCAAACAGGCGAAAACTGAAATATTTCACCGTTCCATAGATTTAGCTTTAGGCGTACTTTCATCGGAAAAGAAAATTATTTTATTTATTTATTTATTTATTTTTTTAAATTTAATTCAAGGTCTTTTGCTAAAAGACCTTGAAATAGTCACGAAATTACGTACATAATTTTTTCTCAATGGTTCCGTTTCAAACCCAACTTTGATATTTTTTAATCTTGTAGGCAATGATTTTCATCTCCGAGTTAAATTTTATACGTCTGTTCCAGATAATTTGATTGCGTTCATACTCATATACTGTAAAAGGCTTCTAGTTTTGACTATTTTAATTTGTATTATTGAGAAATATATTGATTATTCTCAAAAAACGTTAGTTCAGAATCATATAATATAGAATATTTTACTACTCTGAAATATTTGAATAAAACACTTTCTATCATAATGACAACCAAATACTACATTATTGTTTATAAAAACATGAAATTTTTTTCCAATTCCTCTTCTAGAGATACTAATAAAGTCCACTACACAGAGAAGATTTTTATTTAGACACTATTCGCAGAGAGAAAAGATACTCAGTATGATAACATAATATCATATTTTTTTTTTTTTAAATTTAGACCAATTTCACTTAGGCGAAATTATCTGTTGAGTTTCAAATACGGATATGTTTCTGATAGAAACTGCCTAACATGCCGTGTTTTTACCTCTAAATCATTTAAATGAACCCAACGAATTAATAAAATATTTTAATTTTCAATAAAATTTAGTGCATTTATCCAGTTATTTAATTCATAAAATATGAAATATTGAAAATAATAAGAGTAAAAACATCACTATTTCAGAATTCATGAATAGACTTTAAATAATGAGTGTAAATATATTGAATTTCGTGGAAGATTTTTATGATTTCATATCAAACATTTCAGAGCATATTCCAATCTTTTTCAAGGAATTAATATAATTTCACATTAATTAGGAAGTGCCATGCAAGTTTAATTGCAGAAGTTTGCTGAATGATACTAAAGCTTTCAGGAAAAAAATCATATATTTTTCATCTTTCATAAAAATTTATGAATAATACAATAATATCATAAAATTATGAATAATATCATAAAAGACTGAAGACTTCTCTGAAAGACTGAAGACTATGAAATAGATTAAAAAATATAGAAATGCTTTCAAAACGTCAGTTCCCATAGAAAATTTTAGATATTTTTATATATCATTCGAGAAGAATTTGAAGGCATATTAACCAAATAGATTTATTACATGATTTGATATGTTTCTAGTATTTTTTCCGGAAATAAAATTTTATATTTCACGTATGCAAACTATTACATCGAAACAATTAAATTTTATACCCACATAACATTTTTTTACTGCACAACACTAATTTATGTGCCATATTCGATGATCATATATACTCTCAATATCCATAAATTCCATATAATGGTACAATTACACAATGCTACGGAGCTGCTTAAAACATACATTCAACTGTTTAAAAATCACTCACATCCTTACTAATATTATAAATGCGAATGTGAGTTTGTTTGTGTGTGTGTGTTTGTTTGTTACGCTTTCACGCCTTAATTACTTAACCGATTATCATGAAATTTTCATGAAATAATTTTGATATATTAGAAAAGGTTATAGGCTATAAAATGTCTTCGTACGACTTTAATTAGCCGAGATATTAATTAAAAACTTCTTTTCCCCTACATTTTTCACTTACTTTGTTGGGTTTTTCCCTAGTAAAGGGATTTGGCTAAGCGCCAATTTATATTTTCACAAATATCTATGGAGCAGCGGTTAGTTGAATTTCGAGACACATATACACTGATTCCAAAAATTGGTCGGAATCCATCAATACCATTCTCATCTTCGTACGACTTTAATCGGCTGAGATATTAATTAAAAACTCTGAAAGCGCTAATTTGAATGCGACTCAATAGCGATATTAGGGATTTTTTGAGTCTTTCCGTGCGGGTCCAATAAATTCGTGAAAAAAATTATAACTTTTGATTTAATTATCCAAATTTCTCGAAATTTAGAAAATTTGCCGCTGTCTGAATGAAAGGAACAAAGGTAGTTTAACTGTTTTTGTCGCTTAATTATTTAAAGTTTAATCACAGATGAAACAATACTCCGCTTGCTTTTGTTAACTCTTTGTTGACAGGCTGCGATTCGAAAGTGACGGAAGGGTGGAAGCTGGTATCCAGTCGACCATTGGGTTGGCGAAAAGGTCAAAGTTCATGGATTTACACGTGGAAAATCATTTTAAAATTAATAACTTCTAATTAACTTACCGACTTGAAACTATTAACATTTCGACTTTTGTGATATACAGTGGCTCCCAAAAGTGTTCGTACACTTATGATTTTCATTGAAATAGGACTCTATCCATTAATTAAAAGTAAACTGTCTGAATGAGATTTTAATAATAAGGTCTATAATCTATTCGTAACAAAATTACATGAAAGATTTTTTAAATATAGCGAAACTTTAATTTTAAGAAATTAATAATCAAAAAATGATAAACGTTTTATCTCACAAAAGTCTTCGTACACTGAAATATTTTTGGATAAAATCAAAATTAGAATTACCGTTTGCCGCTTTTTTTAATTTTTGCATTGTGGTGGTATTTAAAAAATCGTTTTCTTTAATTTTTTATTGTTTACTTCTTAATATTCTATTTATTATTGAAAAATGTGTCGCAGTCGTAAAGAAATTACAAACAGCATTCGAAAATCGATAGTTTTTCACCACAGTAGTGTTAAATCAATTCGAAATATCGCTAAATTAGTTAATTTATCACATTCTACAGCGCAAGTATGCGATAAAACGCTTTAAAGAAGAAAATCGGATTGAAAACAAGGTAAGAAAAGGTCGACAGAGAAAGTTAACTAAACGTGATAAGAGATTTAGTATTAGAAAATTTATGAAAAACCCACGTTTGAGTGCTGTAAAAGTTTCTGCAGAATTTAATGCAAAGTTTTCTACTTCAGTTTCATCTTAAACTGTTCGACGATAAGCTGGATTACATGGGCGTTCTGCCCGTAAAAAAATATTTGTTAGTGAGAAAAACAGAAAGCTTAGGCTTTCATTCGCAAATTCAATGATAAATACACCCGAAATGTACTGGAATAATGTCCTATTTGCTGACGAAAGCAAATGTAACATTTTTGATTCCGATGGTCGAATAACTGTATGGAGAAAAAAAATAAGGAACTTCATTCTAAGAACTTAGTTGGAACAGTTAAGCATGGCAGTGGAGGTGTTCTTGTGGGGAGGGGGGCATGACAGCATCAGGACTAGGTAATTTGGTATTTATTGATGGCATAATGAATCATTCTCTTTATTTAAATATTTTAAGAGACAATTTAAAATTATCAGCCCAAAATTTGGGTATTGGAAACAACTTTATTTTTAATCATGATAACAAGTTCTCTCAACGTTCGCCTGTAGTGTCTCTATAATTGTCCACAGGTTTTGAAAACACCACCCCAGTCACCAGATTTAAACCCCATAGAACACATTTGGAAAGAGCTGGAGGTTAGAGTACGAAAACACGACATCAAAACGAAAAGCGAACTCAAAACAGCCAAGATGGAAGAATGGAGGAACATTGATACAGAAATTACAAAAAAACTTATAAAATCTATTCCCAGACTTTTAAAGGCTGTTGTGGAAGCTAAAGGATATCCTACTAATATTAATTTAACGAAAAATGAAAATATTTATTAATATGTCAAGATTTTTTTGAAGTGTACGAAGACTTTTGTGAGATAAAATGTTTGTCATTTTTTATTATTAATTTCTTAAAAATAAAGTTTCGCTTATTTAAAAAATATTTCATGTAATTTTGTTATGAAGAGATTATAGATTCTTATTAAAATCTCATTCAGAAAGTTTACTTTTAATTAATGGATAGAGCCCTATTTCAATGAAAATCATAAGTGTACAAACACTTTTGGGAGCCACTGTATTTAATGTTTTGTTTCCTATTTTTTTAAAAGATCTATTCATTCGTGTTATATATTTCTGTTATTGTTGCTTGAATAATTTCATTTATATTTTATATTCTGTACATTTTACTGTGTGCGATAAAAAATTTTGTTTTGTCATTTTAAGGCGTTCGAATGTTCTTTATTTTGAAATTTTACGCAGAGTGTATTTTTAAAATTCACGCCGAGTTGAAACTTATTTAAGGACATCAACGCCAGCGAAGCCGCGGGTAAAGCTAGTTTTATATAATCGTATGCATAATCCATATATTCAGGGCATTTCTAAAACCATTTTTTTTCACTTAATTCAGGATATTTCTAAGGAAAATTAGTAAAACACAATTCAGATTTTGTATAATGTTATACTTGTAATCTGTTAACGATTTTATTAAATGAATAACATTAATTCTTATACGATAAGAAATATGATTCTGCAGTGTACATGGGCCTTCGCATAGAATTCAAAATTCTACTTAAGTAGTACACTGAAGCGAAGACCGGATATTTAATTGGACTTCTCCCAATAAAGCTTAGGACTAATCTAATAGTATGTAGTATAAATATGCTTATCTTTTGACAATTCTAATTGAAATTCAACTTAGTTGTGGCTGATTGCTGCGTATAAAGCTACGAGTTATGCCTGAAACACTGAATTTCTTTCATTCAGTCTTCGTTTCCAGGAGAAGATAATGCTTTGTCCAATTCGCAGAATCCACATACTAAACTGCTGAGTGTTCTACAGAAGGATTCGTGGTTTTCGTGTGTATAGTGACAAGGCTAGATAAAGTGAACTTAACATTTTCCCACTCGCAGAAAATCTGAATCTGATAAGAATTTGTTAAGACTAATTTTTAGGTAAATAAATTGCTTTCTAAACCTTGTTGGAAATTATAAGTAAATAACTTAAATTTGCTAAAGGCTGTATCCTCGTTCGTTTGGTTAAATCAGTAAATATTCTTGAGCGGAATATGCGCATAACGTATTACGATCTTAATACCTATTATATTAAGAAAACAGTTCTAAACTGGTATTCGGTACTGAGGAAATAATGCATAAAAATCTGAATGATTTAAATATTCTTTTGAGATTTGGCTTGGAAAAAGGGTAAAGTTTAGCAATGATTATTAATTATAAGTTTGCATTTTGAGAACTGTAATCAGTTATCGAAACGCTAACTTGTACCTATTATTATAAGAAAATGGAACATTATATGTGTGTATTTTTGTATTCAAAGGGGTTATTTCTCCTTAAATGGATATTAGTAAGGAGTATTTAACTGATATAATGAGTTTTTTACGAAGAAATTTCTGTATTCGGGATATTCGAGTATATTAAAAGTATTCGAAAATTTAATGTAGATTTTGGTAAAACATGTCTTGCTGTTTCTTTCTTTGGCTCTTTCTGTAAGTAATGTGTATCGGTAATGATATTTTGTGTAAAGGTATAGTGGTGTTTAACAAGATTTCGTTCTTAAGAAAATGCATTGGCAAATAAATTAATAAAAACTAACATTCACGAAAGAAAATCCTAGTATAAGAAATTTTAAAATAGACTATATGAATTTCGTCAGTGAATTAAATTGGAACTGAACGAAGTTTGAAGAATTATGTTAACATTATGCGCTAGAAATAAAATATATCAGTAAACAAATCTGCAAGAAAGGAAGCGGTAATCAGTTGATAATATCATTGAATGCTGGATAATTTACCTCTGATTTGATACTGGAAAAGTTTATCTTAGGAATTTCTTCGCACATGTAACCTAAATAATTGTCGGTTGGAAGTTGTTCATGAAGGCAGAAATATCCGTACTTAGTGCAGGAAAAATGTAATAAAGTATATATTTGCATAGTCGGGATATTTAAATTGTAAAAGTAATGATATGGATGTAGTCAATTAGCGAAAAATACTGAATTAAAAAGGCATTAAAGTTCAAAATAATAAGAAAGATTTCTGTATGAAACACATGAAACAGTAAATATGGTTGTAAAACTATGAATAAAAGTTGACTTTTTCATTTTAAAAATTCGGACTATGTCGAGCTAGCTTACTGGCAATCGAGATTCGAAATTAAACATTGGTAATACCGAATAAACTTTAAAAACATGCATTCAGATATAAATGATGTAAAAATCATAAAGAAATACTTGAATATACAGGAAATCATGAAGTTTGAAAATGCAAATGAAGTAAAATAGTAGAATTATTCATGGCAACGCTACTACAGAATGAGAAATTGTAGAATAGGCAAATAAAAATAGTACCATAAAAATAGTCTAAGTAAGAAGTATTCAACGAATTGGATATGAGTAAAAATTAACGGCTATAAAAAATGTTTAATTGAAAACTATCAGTATGTTTGAGAAATTTTAAAATGTAAAATTAAGTGAAAGAGTAAAATAAGTAAAATAACTGGAAAGGAAGAAAGTGTCAAAAAATATAAAAATAAAATCTAAAATTTATTAAAGATTCGTACGCTAGAAAAATGCAATAAACAATTTTAAAATTTGAATATGTTGAAAATTCCGAAAGTTAACATGTATGAAAGAAGTTAAAAATTACAACCTAAGTTAAATAAATGCCATGTATGTATATGGTAAGGAAACAAATTAAAATTAAGAGCATGTTGGAGATTATGAAGGTTAAAATATATGAAAGTAATTAAACATTAAGTGAAAATCATATATATATATTGTGGAATTATAACAAACTAATTACAATTCAGAGTATGTTGGAAATTATAAAGGATAAAATGTATGAAACTGATTAAAAATCAAACAAAAGTTATGTATATAGTGGGAAAATATAATAATTTAGTTAAAAATCAGAGTACGTTAAATATTATAAATGTTAGAATGTACAAAAGAAGTTAAAAATTTGACATCTAAAATTAAGTAAAGTTCATGCATATGATCAGAAAACAGAAGAAATAACTATGCTGAGTACAAAATAAATTCTAAAATTCTATGCAAAATGAAATAAAACAATAAAATTATTAATATAAAGATTATGGAAAATCTCCTTATGAACAGATGATATAAGAAATGAGTTAAAATACAGAGTACATAGAAGCTGAAAATAATTAAAATGTGCGGAAGGGAAAATGTGCATCTAAAATTAAGGCCTTGCAAATAAGAAATTAAATTCGGAAATAAACGATATGAAGGGTACATATGTGGATTAACCATTATCTACTCAGTAAAATAACTGGAATGTAAATAAAAATGCATTTAAACGGATAAAAAGATTAAAATTCGCATCCGCTTACGAAAAATATCTGCTGAAATGCATGACTCAGTCATCGGATACAATTAAGCCGTATTACACTCTTGATCCAAACCGATGAACTCTAAAGTGGTAAGTACTCCTAAGACGGGACTCAGTTTTATTGAATAATTTTACTAAAGGTAGGCGATTTTTTCCGTTAAGCAAACATTAGAAATAATCAATTTCAGCTATCCTCTGACATAAATTTCTGTCGATAAGTCCGGATTCCGAAATCTTTCTTTTAAAGCCCAAACAGCTTTCTCATAATTTTCTGATGTTAACGGGTTCTCTCAATTAATTCATAAGCTGTCGTATTCGGCAGCATTGACTGCAACAGGTAATGAAATTTATCACATTATTCGAGCTCCTCAATTTCGTGTAAATTCTTAAACTGAGCCCAAGAGGAAAAACAGTTTATCAATTCTTCGTTGAATGATTTAATTTCTATTTCAGGAAGCCTGTAACGGTTTTCTTGAACAATAAATTTATTTTCTTCTTCATTTTGAATATTCTCATTAACCCGAGTGTTAGATCTGTTCATATTTTCACTCATGAGGCGCTGTATAATAATATACTCATCAACGTACTCTTCCGTACCTTCAACTTCATTTAAATTATCTTCAGAAGTATCAAGACTCAATTAACTTTCTGAATCTAAGCTATTTAGTTCTTTTACTAAATACTGTAATTTTACGAATTTATCACTCAAAATAACTCTATTAAGTTCACTTTTAACTCTTCTTTTAAATCTTTCACTGTTCTAGTGAAAGAAATACGCGATATTCGATTACAGCAGAAAACATAGCAGCAAAAACATCACAGACGAAAACGCCGCGGAGAAAACAATGCAAGACGAAAACGTTGTCGTACAGAACATCGTGAGAGAAAGCAAAGCAAAGAGCATTACTAAAACATCGTGGTAAAAAATACCGCCGCCCGAAACTAAGCGGCTCCAAAACTTCGCAGTTTAAAACATCGCCGTCGAAAATATCGTGGTGGAAAATAAAGCACTTAACAAATCATCGCATGACGATGACATCGCAGACATGCGATTTCCAGCCTTTAGAAGTTGTAAAGGCATATTCGCATAATAATTTATGAAAGCAAAAAGGAAAGCGGAGTATTTTTACTTTTAATATTTTATATTTTTGAATTAACTAATAATTTTTTGATGAAACAGTAAGAAGGAAACTTGGAAACTTAAACATTTTAAAACTGAGAAAAAGTAGAAAATTAATGCAGCGTATAGCACTTCATTTTAAACTTCCATATTTAGCTAACAATGGTCATTTATAACTTAATCAATTTATAAACTTTTACTGTTAATTTTTCATGAAAAATATAATCTAAAAAATATTAGAAAAAAAAAGGCGATCACAAATCATTGTGCGAATATGCAATTTACAACTTTTAAAGCCTGGAAAACTCTTGTCTTCGATGTTATCGTCATGCCCCGATTTGCAAGTCTTTGTTTTTTACCTCGATATTTTAGACGACGATGTTATTAAACTGCGAAGTTTCTGAACCGCTTAATTTTTGGCAACGATATTTTGTACCACAATGTTTTAGAACTGCGATGTTTTCTCTTTGTTTCTTTTCTCGCACAATATTTTGTACGACGACATTTTCACTTTGCGTTGTTTTCTCCACGACGTTTTCGTCCACGATATTTTTGCAGCGATTTTTTCGACGGACGTCCCTTATTCGACGTTTCCTCTTTAAATCTTCAACACTCATTTTTTTAAACGCTTTCAAAACAATAGGATTTCTTCCTTAAGTCAATTTCTTAATAAAATATACAAAATTTCTTAATAACTAGATAAAATGCAATAGAATTAATTGCTTCAGAATACATACATGTTTGTATACTAAATTCAATATAATTTCATAAAACATGTAAGTACTTTAATAAGAAAACAGCAAAAAATTAATATTTCAGTTATTTTTTTCAATATCCAGTACGAAACATTAATTAAAATGCCTTATAAATTGTTTACAACTTTTTTAACGTCCCTGTTCGGGCTCCAAAAACTGTATTACGATACACAAAAGAAAATGTACCGTGACTAACTCTCTACGGACCTGTAATATGTCAATGCATTTTACTCAATGAAACGAAATTATACAGATAAATTTTACAGATAAGTGCATTCACTTATCTGTAAAACGAAATTTTACAATCTGTAAAAACTAATGTGTTTTTTCTTGAAAGGAACAAGAATTTACTCAACATCAACAAAGTGATTCATTTTCAGAGAAAGAATTTTATGTCGTTTTACACTCAGTAAAGAAAAAGGAATTCTGAATATCTGAATTCCATCAACCGGGGGGGGGGGCAGAAGTTTTAAGCTGCGATCTCATTTTTTTAACAACATCGCTTTCAAAATATTACACTAAAATAAAAATGTTAAACACGATATCAGATAATATTATTGCAGGTGAGCAGTTACCCGACACACATCACTATATCAAGAGCTCCCTAAGCGGTCAGTATAAACCCCCTTGGAGGTCGTTGAAATTTTCTAGGGAATAATGTGGAACTAAGTGGTCAATACCCGAATATGCAATAGTGTATTAAACAGCATAATCAATATTCCATTGATACAAAAACACACATGCATTCTAAGTTTCGAATTTTAAAAGTCATATGTTAGAAATATCCGAAAATAAAAATTGTTACAGAACCAACGTTACTGCCTCTCCCCTCTTCTTACCTAGCACAATAGTCACTTGAGTCACGATTTGAATATTCCCGAAGGAGGTGATTTAAATATTATGTTAAGCAATTTTATGCCAAATATTTAAAACGTCACATCAGTGCACCATCACATTAATTCAAATCAAACATTTTTGTGCAGTTAAAGTCGTGTACATATTTGCAAAATTAAAAATAAAAATAATCCAGAAAGTCATATAACATAAATTTAAGAAACCATTTCTTAAAATTTTTGTTCATAATTATAGTCTAATTGTTATTATTAAATTATTTATAAGGAGTCGATGTAAGAAAGGGATTGGAAACCCGTATTTTATATTGGTGAAGAGGTTTTTCGCTTTAAACCTTCGAAAAAAAGTTTTCCCTTCAATAGTTTATATTCAAGTTACCCACATGTGGGAAGCCATAAAAATTCCGTATTGCCTCCCACTCAATCATAAGAGTAAGACCTGAGGCAAACTGCTAGTGTTTTGTGGCTTTTGACACTGGTGCCAGTTCTAGTAAGTATGCAGCGTAATATGTGCACGCGGCCAAATCCTCAAAAATGCAAAAATGCACTTTAAGCAATAAAATTCAAATATAATTTCATAGTGTGTTTCAATATGATGTCCAGATGTGAAAAGCAACAGAGCACTGCTAATAAAATGTGCTTTATTCTCTAACAGTTCATAATGAAATTAAACGTAAAAGACAACGTTAAGCATGTTAAAAATTTATCATACCACTTCTCATAGTAGGGCTATTCTGTTTTATACAGCAATATTCAAAAGCGTGAATACTTTTTTGCAATCTACTTATTTTAAGCAAAACAAATGCATGTATAAAGTCAGGTGTCTTCAGATTAAAAAAAAAAAAAAAAAAAAAAAAAAAAAAAAAAAAAAGAGCTATCATCATAGCATGAAATAAATGTAAAATATGAGGCATGAAAATTAGGATCACACATATGTGCCGATGATTATGATGTAACGATGATGTTATATTTAAAGAAGTCGTGTAAATTTAAAAAAGCACCTTTTAGGCCATTTCTGAGTTTTTTCAGGCAAAAAGGTCGTATATTTTCAGAAGAGCTCAGGAAGCGTTACCTTCTATGTGTGAATCAAGTACATCAGCCTAAGCTACTTATAACACAAAGTTCAGCAGCTTGTCAAAATATACAGTGCTTTAGATGGAAGTAATTACTTTCGGAATGTTAAATAAATATTTTATTTACCGATGCTTAAAAAATGTAAATATTCAATAAAAATGTAATCATGAAAACCCAGTCTTTTTAAAAGTCTTTCGAATCAGGTTTACTATTTCATTATCAACTGAAAGGGAGTATAATTCTTTTTCAGCCAGCATGTTATTATTGGGTGGCCAAAGATAAACTGAACCGGACAAGGGAAATGTCACTTGCTTTGGCCTCGGTTTATGTTGGGCTATACTCGATACTTTATTATTAAATTTTACAGTTCTTTATATTTAACTTTGTTTCTACGCTTGTTTGTTTGAGTCAAACCCTATGATTAATACATAATACACCTTCCGTCAACAACTTTTTTTTTTTTTTTGAAAATTTTCACAATCATATAATGAATAACAATATTTTTTCCAGCACAAATTTTTCAAATCCTACGTCTAATAGAATTTTTTTTTTAAATTAGTGTAGAGCTTTTTTCACAAACTATTGAAACCATAAAGAAATAAAAAATATCCTTCAAAGGTCAAACTAAACATAACAGAATATTCAATTTACACCATCGGATAGATGGGGAGAAAAAATCTGTCGAATGAAGGATTTTTAGAATTTTATTAAAATTTACCAGATTTTGGTTTTTTCCACTTTAAGTTAGCGATCAATAGCTGAAAATGATGATTTTCAAATCTTTAAATCAAAAGAGGTAACCCTTGTTGTTAGTATCCCTAGATGCTTTTAATCCACCGAATGTTTTAATCAAGCATAAATTCTTTAAATTTATGACCAAAGCCCCCTGACCAGACAAAAGCCCACTGGACGAAAGCGCACGTGTCAAAAGCCCACAAAAAAGACCCCACTGTGATAATTGTCCACGCGACAAATACCCACACCGATGAAAGCGCACATTGATAAAAGCCCGCATAGATATAAGCCCAGGCTGATAAAAGCCCACACTGACAAAAACCCACACAGATATATATGCTACATTAAAATTAATATTTCATGGTCAAGCATGGGAGCATGGGGTCAAGCGGGAAACCACTGCGTTCCTTTTCTTTAGCTGTACAAAGCAGATTTATGAATAAAGATAAAATAAAAAAATAATTAAATTAATAACAAATAATTGAGCAATAAATTTAAGTAGCGGAACACATTTCAGTTTGGACTCCGGCTGAATTAAAATCCTATATGTATATAGAGCAGAGAGTCAATTAAAATACTGTAATTAAAAACATATACATGTTATGCGTAACTTAGATATTATATTTACGAGAGGAGTGTCTTCGTGGAAGTCCGAGAAAGGAAGGTGAAAGGGAATACTGGGCACACTGCTTCTTTTAATTCTACAAAATTATAAGGAGTATAAAATGTATGTAAATTTTCATCATATATAGAGAACAATTTATGAATAATTTAACAATTCAGAAAAATTTTGCATACAATGAATTTAATATGGTGAATTAAAGCTGAACTTTTATTTCAACGAAAAAGGTAAAAGTACCATATTCTATAATTATTAAGAAAACATTTGTGTGCGCTTTAATAGTGAATTAAAAGAACGGTTTCAAACGGTTTCAAATAATCTAGTTAAATTTTGACAGATTTTACATAAATTAATTTCATTCCCACTTGAAATTTAATTTTAATATCATAATAATCATATTAATTTTTATTCGTAAAATTTTTCTGGGAATCATAGCTAGTTTGGATTTTCTGAAAATGTGCGCTGATCTTTAGTGGGTTTTCGTCTTGTGGGCTTTTGTTTTGCAGTTTTCGAACTGGCCGCTGGCTATTCACATGGAGGTAGGAAAGGGAGCATGGGGTCAAGCGGGAAACCACTGCGTTCCTTTTCTTTTGCCCCCAGCTGAGTGAAAAAGCAGTTAAAGGATGGACAGTCTTCCTTAATTGCTTTATCCCCAAGTAGCACAGCAACGTCGTAACGGTGTAGCAAACTCGTCGTGGATGTCGTTGCAAAAACGTTGCAATATGTCGTCTTTAAGACGACGAGATGTCTACGAAACTCCACTGTTTTGCAACGGTTGCAAAGACATCTTTATTACGTCTTTGCAGATGAGATTTTTTTGTCGCACAGACGTCGTTATTGCGTCTTTCGCGGGTGATATTTTAGTTGTGAAAGCATCGTATCACAACGTCTTAAAGACGTCTAAATGTTCGCAAAATTCCACCTTTTTGCCACAGTTGTGAAAATGTCGTTATTATGTCCTTGTGTTACATATTGATTTATGCAAAAAAATAAGCTTAATAATTAATATATTTTTCTTCCTTTTTAAAATTTTGTATTCCTTGTAGTTATCTAAAGTTTAAATATTTTATCATTTCGTGAAACTCAGAAGATAATACAATTTTTTCTCTTTAGACTAAATATGCATAATTAATTATAGCCTTAATTATTTTCAGTACTTTACACTATATTTTTTAAATAAATTAAATTCTCAGTTACGATTTTTTTTTTCCTTAAGTGAGAGTAATTATGTAGTTATTACAAATATATAACATTAATAGTAGGTTTTTAAATAAATAAAATTTAATTAGACATAAATAAAAGTAAAGATATATATGTGGGTAAAAAAAAGAGCGTTTCTGATAACAGCATTATCACATTTATTTCTGTTAAATCTCAGCGACATTGAAAATTGCCCCTGTCATGATAAATTAGGAAGCGGTTCTTAAGGTAACATAATCAGTATTTTACCTGAACTCAAGTATAAATTTATTCGCGTTTCACAGTAAAAAATATAACCATTAACTTCTATATCTCCAAGCTATGCAAATGAAAGACAGTATAAAGTAGTTAATAAATGTAATCAAAAATATACCTAAATCTAATAACTTCCCATATTCATATCTAAAATGAAATAATAACTTAACAAACAACATACATGACAGCACTCTTTAAGAAAAAACATGAGCTAGTAGTGTTTGAAAGTATAAATAGTAGAAGAAAGGTAACAGAACTAAAATTTCCAATTAATAAAAAAATATTTGTGTTTTTTAAATAGTAAGCAATTAAAAGTGCAATAATTATGGATTGCAGTACGTACTAGTAATGCTGATGTTTTTAACTCCATTTCTTTCGATCATATGTTAATGCATTTACTTATTTTTAGTTTCTACATTTTAGAATAGCGGTAGATTACAATGATTATTTCATGCACTTTTTATAATCTATAACTTTCCTTTTGTTACTGTAGAGAAATAATTTTAAAAATATAGTATACGATAGTAAGCTAAGTTTTTTTAAGTAAGCTCTTCGTTAAATAGCACACAATGAAACTTTTTGTTTCTATTTATCATAATTTTTTTGCAATCACAAGTACATAAAAAATAAGAGAAGAAAACAGAATATACCTAAATTTAATAAAAAATGAAATCTAATTTCCAACATTCATTTATTGAGATAATTTAATAAAGATACATAACGGCAATAGAATATACTTAAATTTAATAAAAAATAAAACCTGTTTTCCAATATTAATTTATTGAGATCATCTAATAAACATACGTAACGGCAATATTTCAAAAAACGCAAATTATACAGTGTTTGGAAGAATAGATACCAAACGAAAAGTAATAAAACTGAAATTTGCAATCAGTAAAAAATATTTAGTGTTTTTTAATATTACACAATTAAATATCACATAATTATAGATTACAATATTTCATAGAAATGCTAATGTTTCCTTAACACTAGTTTATCGATCATACATTTCATACACTGTTTAAAATCATTAACTTTTTCTGCCTACTGTACAAAAGACGATATACTAGAGAATGTACATTATTATTAATTTTAATAATGAATTAATTGCTTATATTATACACATATCTAATTCATCTTCAGCAGTCATATTAAGTACTGGTACCAGTTCAATAATTTCTTTGTATTTTGAAAATAATGAACATACCATACAGCTTGAATTATTGTTGCTTCTGTATTGATTGCATCTTTAGCAAAACCAGAAAGTGGCTTACCGTTGTATGATATTTTTGGTTTTATATGAATTAATTCTGAAAGCGAACTTTTCAATATGAACACAATAATCGATTAATATGAATGATATGCGATATAGCACTTAGGACGTTATAACCGAAGCACAAAGCTAATAAGGGTATCTAAATATTGCACCGCTGGAACCACAATGATTGGAGACAGACACTATTTCCACAGAGACACTATTTCAGGAACCACATGGACACTATTTCACGAACCGCATAAACACTATTTCACGAATACTACATTCCACAGCCCACTATAGACCACAGAGACACTGTTTCACGAACACTAGATTCACGATTTAGCATTTCTTGTAGAGCAGATATTCACGCTCAAAATAAGCACAAATTCAGCATTTCCACGATGATTTCTTCTCAATTCAGAGGCTTCCAAACAGGAGCTCACAGCAATGGAATTTCACTCGCTGAAGGCAGTTGAAGTAGATGTAGAACAATGAGGAGATTCCCAATGCGTTCTTTGATTAACAGTGCATCACATTTACTTTTAATATAAGCAATATTATTTATAACAGTCATTGCTTGATTCAATTTAAACACGAAGTCAGTCTTTTCAAACGCCTTACAGATGACTTATTAGGTCTAGCTACGAAATAAACGTTTCTGAATTCAGTATCAAATTTTAAACACATTTTTTAAATTTATGTGTTAACTTTTATTTTCTAAAAAACAGACACATAATCCGAAGTTTTATGTAACAAAAGTTAGTATAAAAGAAGTATGACAACATGCACCTGTACAACCATGTATATCATGTAATGTAATGCACTTTACTTGGTCTAATTTAACGCTCTTGTAAATAGTTCTGTTGAGTAAAAAGTTTCAACCTTTATCCTTAATCTGTTGTTACTGAACATTATGCTGACTAGTGAGTTTTGTTTGGTTTGGTTTATGTGTTATGCCAAAGTCTCGAGGGCTATCTGCCTGAGAGGAAGAATGCCTTCGTGGAAGACTTTCTAAGAGAAGCTGGCTCGTATACAAGTTACACATGGGGAAAACCACGAAAACGACCATGCAGCCACCCCGATCGCGGGATTCGAACCTTGGACCGAACTACCAGTGTTCCGCGACTTCACCGCTCGGCGTGTCCTGTTGACTAGTGAGAAGTCACCAGCTATCTTACAGAAGGTCATTAACACTTTTCATGATCCCGTGAACTATTAGACGTTATAACTTATTTGTTAGCTCCATTCTTGAAGTTAACATTCAAACATAAAATTAAATAAAATTCTACGTTTTATTGGGATTAATTTTATAAAAATCATTTTACTGATTTCAGAAAAGAAAGAAAATGAGCATTTGTTGAGATAAGCAGTATGCATAACAGCTTACATATATTACATTCTAAACGTGAAAAAACTTTTTTTTTTTTTTTGATTGGTAGAACGAATCTCATCTAAGACTTAATCATGTACCTTTGTTTTGTGAAATTTTCTAGATATTGTTCCTTTGAAAATAAATCCGAAGAAAAATTCAAATATCGGAAAAATACATAATTAGTTAGATGAATAAAATATTACTAAAAAATGAAATAAAAGCTGTATATTAAAAAAGCGTCAGTCATCCAGTTCTTAAGCTTTTCATGTAGGCACAAGGCTCACCAGCGGCCAAGCGGTAAAAACGCCGAACACTGGCAGTTCGGAACGGGGTTCGAACTCCGGTGGAAAGGCCGACTGCATGTGCGCTTTCTTGGTTTTGTGTAACATTTATACGAACGAGTTTCTTTAAAATGTCCTCCACGAAGGCATGCCATCCCTTGGCTTAGTGCCATTTCGTCCCTTCTCTTTTCATGCCCAGTTCGAATTAGTGTCGCTTCGTCCGCTGCCATCCGCACTTATTTTCTCTTTCCTGTTTCATTCGCTGTTTGAAAAGTCACTTTATGATTAAGAAAAGAAAAATCCATACGAAATGACCCTTACTACTTTTACCTTAGCTTTTGAGTTCTAATATTTATTAAACATTTCCTTTAGATAAATGTATTCCGACCAGAATAATGAATTTCAGGCGCTGTTCAAGAGGTATGCTTTTGAATGTAATTCCCTTTTTTATTATATCGTGTCTATTTTTTAAATTTCACATACTTCTAAATAAATAGAACCACTGTTCCTCTGCTTTGACAGAAAATCAAAATGTAGCAAATGTAAGATTCACGTTTTAATTTTTCAAGTTTCACGGTTCCACCGTTCACGGTTTTAAAGAATTTGAGATGTAGATGTGGTGGTCTTAGAAATGGACCTGGCATTTCACTGGCAATGTTTGTTTATGTTCACAAGAAATACAGGTATCTTTCAAAAGGAGACCTTTTAAAAATATCGTCAATAGACATAATTTTCTATAATTATTTTCTAATGGATAATGGAATTAATTTAATCTAAAGTCAACTAGAAAACGGCTATTCATTTACTACGGATTTTATTTCTACGGAGATTTAAGAGAAATATAACTGTAATTTTTCTTTCACAATCAGCTGTTATATAAGATTAGCTGCTTTCTGTGTATTTGTCATGTTATATGAATGATATCCATACTTCTTTAACAAAGATACAGCAAATGCAAGTCAAATTATTAAAAATTTACAATTTGAAATATTAATGTTAATTTTCTATCACTGTATAATACTATTAGTGAATGATGAATTTATGTAATATGTATACTTAGAATCTAAAAACGATAAACTTTGAATCTGATGACTCTATCTTCATGTAATTACGAAAGTTTATTAGATGTTATATGCATAGCTCTCTGTAATCTTCACAAACTCTAATAAAATGCTGCATATTTATTACTATAGTTTGAGGTGACTGTACTTAAATTTGTACATATGTTGACTTTTAAGAATTGTTCCCTCCCCCCCAAATAAATAAATAAAATGAAAATTAAAAACACTATTCCAAATTGCTGTAGTTGAAAGATTAAGAGGTTACACTTGGAATTCATTTTCTGACAGGGTGTCAGCTCACAGTTTTAATTTATTCAAAAATCTAAAAGAAAATATCTCTAGAACATCGCCAAATTATAATTGTTACATTCAAAAAAGCTTTTAGTCATAAATATGTTTAAACTTTGTTAATAAGCTCATCTAAGATAAAGTTTGTGTGTGTGATTATGGCAAAGCCTCGAGGGCTATCTGCCTAAGAGGAGGGATGCATTCGTGGAGGACTTTCTAAGAGAAACTAACTCGTATACACGTTACACATGGGGAAAACCACGAAAACGCCCATGCAGCCAGCCCGTTCGCGGGATTCGAACCTCGGACCGAACTACCAGTGTTCAGCGACTTTACCGCTCGGCCGCTGGTGGGCTCTAAGATAAAGAATAAAATACCTCTTAGGCAAGTTTTTATTGTGCTTAATTACATAAAACTGTTTTAATATTACTAAAGCAAAAAGGAACTAAAGGAAAAACCAAAAAGGAAGAAAAAATTCAAGCGTTTTTCAATTAAAACGTTAATAGTTTCAATAATGAAACATAATTACAAATAATCTCAGCCATATTACCTTAAAAATAGCGTGTGAGAAACTTCACAATTATATTTTCCATTTTCACATACACATAAGTTAAATAAGTAAATGAATAATGAAATGCATTTTCAGATTTATCATCGAAACGTTATAGGTAATCACATAATTAGAGAGCAGAAAGTTTACTTTCAAAATAATAAAATAAACAAATAAAGTAGTGATAAAATATACAAACAGACATATTTTTGAGACATTAAAATTCAGATCTGAATACTCCATTTACTATAATTAAAATTATAAATACATTTTATAGTAAGAAAAAAAACATAAATCCCTTTTGATTATGTGATCAATGCGCGCTTTTATCAGCGTGGGTTTTTATCAATGTGGGCTTTTATCTGCGTTGGCTTTTATGAATTTGCGATTTTATCGCTGTGGGTATTTGTCGCGTGGGCAATTATCACGGTGGCCTTTTTTTGTGGGCTTTTATCACGTGTGCTTTCGTCCAGTGGGATTTTTTCTCGGAACCATTTAAATGCAATAATTACTTAAAATTATTTCAACTGATAGCTCAAAGATCTTCGGAGAAAACGATAATATCAGACGTTGTCACTATGGCTGGCTTAGAAGGAATAATTTTCATACGTTTAGAGATACTGATTTTTCCTTTGGATTAAAAAGCATAAAATAATGTGCATGGAAACATTTTATATGTGTGCTTTTGATTTAAATTATCAAATAGTGATAAAACTATTTTTCAGCTTTCATAACAGTCTTAGTTACATGTATGCGACTAAAGTTAAAATCATGTAATGTTACTTAACTTCACAATTTTATTATATATGAATTACGTATATTGAACAGTAGAAAGTGTATATGTCACAATGATTTACTCCGAATAAAATTTCTGATTGACAGTTTTGATTTTAAATCCGGCATTATTAACAGCTCCTGGAATTTATTTCAGTCACTGATAACCAAGACTAATATGATAGTTAAATATTGATTTAAAAAAAGGTAAAAAGGTTCTCAGCTAAAATCCTGTTATTTAAAAAATTATATATATTTTATATGCTCTATATTAAAATAACAATGCAAAATTTTATTACTTACAAAAAGCTAGAAAAGTATTTATTATAAATTCAGAAGAGAAAATGCAGGCTGCCATTATAATAGTGCCATTATAATTGTTCCATATCAAAAATGCTTATATTTAATCGAATTTCCGTTTCATAGAATCAACTACATTTTTTTTTTTTTTTTTTTTTTTTTCTTAATTAAGTTTAAAAATTTGTTTTACTCTTGTATTAATATCTATTTTATTGCCTGTTTTGCTCTACCAATCTTTAGTTTATTATTCTCCACTATTCTAAAATTAACATTTAATTTTCAAATCAAAATTACTAGTTATCTTCAATCAAAGAATATTTCACTTTAGAAGTTAATTTTTGGTTCGTGGTTAAATTTCACGCATTTTTGCAAATTTGAAATAATTAAAAAGTAAAGTACGAAAAACTGTATTTCGCCAAAAAGCACTAAACTCGCCAACTAGTTCAACCTATGGAGAATTGAATTGTCAGCCCTTGACGACCAACTTTTGAGCATTCTTCGAACAGCGTCAGTGGAGCGATAGCGCCGAACGGACGCAAGGGTATCTCAATCCCGGCAGGTAGAGCTGTCCTATACAGCCAGCGGGGCCTGCGTGGCACGCGGCCACATCCACTTGGGTGGTCTGCATCACGTGATGTTTCATTTCTACCCTCCCCCCTTTACTTTTTCCCAACGGCAATTCAACTCTTCTAGGCCTTTCTCCCTGCAGGTTGGTAGAAGCTCCTTTGCTCTTGCAACTTACAGGTGTTTCAGGAAAGAGCAGGACAGCGCCTCGCTTTTTATTAATAAAGCGAAGGTAAACAAAATGGAGCTCAAAATAGTTATTAAGTGTGAAAAGCAGATTTTAAAGCTAAAATGTAAAATCATAATTAAATAAATTTAAAAAAAAAAAAAAAACCGTTTAAAACAAACAAAGTATTTAAAATAAATCAAACTAACTATATCCTGTAACTACTCAATCGGTATGAGTATGCCAAAGGGTCAATTAATTAAATTTTAATGATTATCTCCAGCAAAACTGTTTGAAAGACGATGCTTTTAATTAGGCACAATTTAATTATTTACTAACATATTTTAAAAAGGAAAAAATTAGGTTAAAAATAACTAGAAATAAGAAGTCGAGGTATTAATTTTCGCTAAGAGCTTTTCTCCTCCCCCCTCTTTTTTTAAAGGAAAGAACGTTTAATTCGAAAAATGGAATAAAAAAAGGAGACAAAAGTAATTTAATTTAATTTAATGATTAATTAAAATTTACGCAGTATTTGAACACATAAAAGCGAGGGCTGTATGTCTGAGAGTAGGCTGATGGGCAGTATAAAAAAAAAAAAAAAAAAAAAGAAAGAAAAGGACTCGCATTTACGTTGCACATGAAGGAAACAGAGGGAGCCCCATGCAACTGTTTGTTCTACTCTAATTTAGAAAGTGGGTCAAAAATGCAATATTCAACGGTTTCAGCCACTCAGTCATTGATAAAAGTGAATAACTATCGATCTGATTCGCGTCAAGGCAAAGTGATCAAGCAACTGTTTGGCAAAGGAAAAGGATACCTTCGTGGAGCACTTCCTGAGAGTAAATGATTAGTATTTTCACTATTCATGGGGAAATTGCGCATAGCTAACCTGCTTATATCTACGAAGGTCTTGAGAGGTAGCAGAACACAGTTAGCTAACCTTTTTTTATTTACTACGATTTTAGCTATTACACAGTTGCAGAATTTCACTTCGAAATGTTTCTTCAAATCCAGCGAAATCTACTGCAGACTCGAGAATTTCAACTGAAATTGAAATTGCCGCTTCAACAGACCAACAACTTTATAACAGGATTCTGTTCGAATAAATGCAATGTTTTTATGCGTTGATTACAAATTGTTTCAACTTCGAAACAACTCTCCTTTCAGGAAACCAATTTCAGGGTGAAATATTTACATAAAAAATGAAAAACTGATAGTGGTATGTCCATGATAGATTTTCAAACGTTTCTGGGTCGCAACCCATTCTTCTATAGTCGAAATCAATTATAAGACGACTGAGAAAGTACCTTAATGCAAAAAAAAACATTTTTCCAGGCCATCATAACGTTTGAATAACGATTTCATGTGCTGGTTTTCTGCTTAAAACATGCGCGGGGTTAGTGTGATTGGTTAAAATTGTCAATCATTTGTATAACTTGCCTATATGCAGCTAGTCTGAAATATAAAGCATAAATCATAATTTCAGCTGGATAATTTTATTTAAATCTTTCTTACGGTGTAGTAATTTAGAGCTTTACAAATGCATTTCACGAGAAATACCGTTAACAGAGGAGGTTCATTTTGCGATGGCTACATATGTATGCATATTCATTAGTTATATTCGTAAACTGAAATGCACACTTACACACACGAAAAAACTGCACCCAAATTTTCTGGCACTGATGCTCCATCTGCACGCATTAGAGTACCAAACATCGAGATAGAGGACCACTGTAAAAGAAAAATCCCCCAAAAAACATATTTAGGAATCTTAAATCATAAAACATAATTTTATCATAAACATAATTTTCACATTTTATGGTTTTAATCAACCAATCGATCTTTAACCTCAGAATGAAATACACAATTCATATTAAAAGGCAGCTACCATACTTATCCTTAAGATATTGCATGCATTTACTGTTCAACAAATGATGTGCCTCAAAAATAAGAGCGAAAACTTATTTTCTTCGTTTTTACGTAGTATGGCGTTTTTTTTGTAAGATGAAAAAAGAATCTTACAAATTATATATATACACTCATGTCCATAAATTAAGAATAATTCGGAGTCACGCAGAAATCGAACTCTAAAATAAATATATCACCTGTAAAATCACTACACACATCTTCAAGAATCATATGCAAATTTCAGGAAGTAACCAGATGACACCGATGGTACGTCACAATGACGAGAGTGTAAGAGAGTGATATATAAGGAATACAGGCAAAGAAGTAAAATTGTTCGCAGGCGCTTTATAAACATTTCTGTGCAATAACCGAATAGTTATGACACAAAGGACGCATTTGGATGTTTTTTACGTGGTAGAATTATCGGCCGTCTGGAATGTGGGCGTACCCAACTGGAAGTATCAGACGAACTTGGAATTGCCCAGAGTGTCATCTCCAGGCTTTGGCAACGATTCCAAGATGATGGTAATGTGAGTAGACGTTACAGCACAGGTCGCCCCAGAGTTACAACGCCGAATAAGGACCGGTATTTGGCAGTTACTGCCAAAAGAAACAGGCGGAGCACAGCCTCAGACCTGTCTCGTCAGCTCTCTTCAGCCACTGGTACGACAATTTCAAGGCAGACCGTGTACAGACGCTTAGGGCAGATTGGTCTGTATGCTCGTTGACCTGTCAGATGCGTTTCACTTACTGCAACTCACTGTCGCCTGCGGTTAGCCTGGAGTAGAGAGCATGCATTGTGGACACCGCAACAGTGGGCTTCTGCGATGTTTTTCGACGAGTCCAGGTTTAGCTTGCAGTCTGATTCTCGCCGGACTTTCATATGGAGAACTCCAGGTACCCGTTACCACCAAGAAAACATCATTTAACGACACCGTTACGGTGGTGCAGGAGTGCTCGTTTGGGGTGGAATTATTCTGAGTTCCAGAACTGACCTGCAAGTTCAAACTGGAGCCATGAGAAGCCAAATCTATCGGGACGTCATTCTGGAACAACATGTACGTTTGTTTCGGGACGCCATGGGCGCACAATTTGTGTTTATGGATGGCAACGCCCGTCCTCACCGTGCAAACATCATAAGCGAATGCCTTCAATCGGAGGATATCACCCGTATGGACTGACCAGCATTCTCACCGGACTTGAATCCAGTAGAGCACGTGTGGGACGTGTTTGGCCGACGAGTTGCAGCCCGTCAACCTCCTCGTACATGTCTACCGGAACTTCGGAGAGCATTGCTTTTTGAGTGGTGTAATATCCCCCAAGATCAGATCGATAATTTGATACTCAGCATGCCTAGGCGTTGTACGGACTGTATTGCATCGTCTGGGAGACATACAATGTATTAACAATCATACCAACCATGTAATATTGGTTTCTTGTAAATAGGTTTTTTTTTTTTTTTTTTTGTAATTTGCTCCAGGGAGAAAAAATCGCTATTTTTTTAATAATATCAAACATATAGCATCTTTTTTTGCTCTTTACCTTTTGTTTAATAAATAAGCTTTACAAATAAGTCAAATTTGTTTTGCTTCTAACTCTTCCTTTGCCTGATTTTGCATTATCCTTAATTTATGGACATGAGTGTAAATAAAAAATTTAAAGCGGCAAATATTTTTAGATCTTTTAATTTCAAACATCCTAAGTAACCCACTTTACTAGTTTTCTATAATTTGGAGTAAAATCAATCTACATTACTTCATATTTGAGACTTTGCTTCATTTATATCATATAATACTAGGATTTAACTAAGTATAGCGTATTAACTTAGCCGCTTCAACGCTTTAAATGTATCACAGGCTTTAAATGTATCTTTTACTCACAAAATATTTCTTGTTGTCTTCTTTTTTCTTTGTTTTATTTTTTTATTTATGTGTATCACTTCTAATACATAATTATGTTTTATAACGTACATCAATCACATCCGTGAAATGATCTTGAAGTTTTCTGAAAAATGCATTAATTCCAACTAATTCCAAAATAACGTATTAAAAGCTACGTCCAAAAATAATTAAACATTTTTTGCATACAGAATATCACCTGTCTTCTAATTTCTTCAACTATGGAGCGAATTAAAAAAAATAAAAAATTCAAGCATTGTCCCTGCTTACTATTTTTCTTCACCATCAGCAGGACGTAGGAAAAGGGAGTTCTGCAAAGATGACCTTTGCTTCTATTTTCCAGGGAATAGTTTACTTAAAACAGAAGGATGTACAATGAATGTTTATTACCGTCTTTTGCTATGTAAACATTAATTAAAGTTGTCTAGTTGTCTTTTGACAAGGTGATTAATTTCCGTATGAGAATTATGTGTTGAACACTAAATGCAGGGTATCTCCTGGTTAGCTGTTTTCTTGAGATTTCAGGCCACAACAATGCGGTTTTTAAATCTGAGATCAATTTCTGTGGTTTCCAAGTACACATTTTCGTTTTTGTTGTTTATTCTCTGTTAAATTCGTGTTTTCAAATTTCCATTTTGGTTGAAAGGTTGAATTACGGAAGAATTTTATCTATCCGAATCGAAAGTTCGTTTAAGTGCTTCGTAAAATAAGCCTGGTGTTCATTTACGCATTTTTAATTTTTTTCATTGATGCAAATATGATAAAAAGATGCTATTAGACAATACATGTTTCTCAGTAAGCAGTCCAGTTATTTTAATGATAAAAGTCTATAGTATGCAGATTAGCTTGCAGTGTTCAGCATACCGTTTAAATTAGTTTTTTTTTTAATTTTTTATTTAAAATTGCATTAATTTACTGCTTTTATTACGTTCCATGTTTTGTTATTTACTAGTAAATATTAGTAGCTGTGGTTCTTCCTCACTAGTCATTTCGTAATCTATAAAGTTACTGCATAATCCTAGGTTTTATGTTTTACTTTTATATTTGAAATTTTCCTATTAAAATTTTTCATTGTATGCTAGACTGGTTTCATTTTGTGAGGGAAATCTGTATCTTGAGTCTCTAACCAATTACTTAAGTAATACCTCTGTTCTTATTTTCTGACAAATAATTCTTTACATACTTGCAAGTTAATTCGTCGCTCATAATTATTGGATCTAATTCTTTACTCCATGGCACAAAAGCAAGAAATTTTCATATCCGGCCCCCTGGATCATTTCATAATTTGTTGTAAAGAGACCAGAACCTTTATGTGAGTAAGCAACTTTTCGCCAAGGTTAGGACCTTCTCATGCATGTCCCAGCAGCCTTTCGCTTGCTCTCTGTCAGCTTGTGAAGGGGTCTTGCGATGGAAGAAAAGTCCTTCACGAATCTCCTATAGTAGGTGCAAAGCCCTAGGAAGCTTCTCAGCTGATGGACATTTTCGGGACGTTTCCAGGATTTAACGGCTGACACTTTTTCAGGATCCGTGCACACACCTTCTACAGAGATGACATGTCCCAGGTAAGTCACTTCCTTTCGGAACAATTTGCAATTATCGGGACTCAGCTTCAGATTGGCTTCTTTCAGTTTCTGAAGCACGTTTCTAAGATTTTCTAGATGCTCTTCAAAACTCTTTCCGACGATGATGATATAGTCCAGGTATATCAGACAGGCTTCGTAGGAAAGACCTTTCAAAACAGTCTCCATGAGGCGTTCGAATGTTCCCGGCGCATTACACAGTCCAAACGGCATCACCTTGAATTGCCAAAGCCCTTGTCCCGTAGTAAATGCCGTCTTTTCTCGGTCATCAGGGTGTATTTCCACCTGCCAATAGCCACTCTTTAAATCAAGCGTTGAGAACCACTTGCTTCCAGAAAGAGTGTCTAGAATGTCGTCAATTCTAGGAAGAGGGTAACTGTCTTTCTTCGTAACCTCATTCAACCGGCGATAGTCAACGCAAAATCTTGTTGAGCCGTCTTTCTTTCTGACGAGAACGATGGGAGATGCCCATGGACTTGCTGAAGGCTCGATGACATCGCCTTCTTCCATATCTTTTAACAGTGTTCGCACCTCTTCCTGTTTAGCAAACGGCAGACGCCTTGGATGTTGCTTGATCGAGGGATGATCGCCGGTATCTATTCTATGTTGTGTTAAACTAGTTCGACCCACGTCAGAAGACGAGCGGGAGAAAACAACTTGAAGATCTTTAATGACGCGATCGGCAGCATTCCTCTCTTTATCGTTTAATTGCGCATTCTGCAATAACTCCGATGTAATGCTCTCTGAGGACACGGATTCTGGGATGTTACTCTTTCTTTCAACGCTGGTTACTGGAGTATATGTTGCAACAACTTCACCTTTCTTAATAACTCTCGCCTTCTCAGTTACATTGGCGACTCTCACCGGGATAACCATTCTGGATAGGTCTACGAGTGTTGAGGCTACTAGTACTCCTTTCGGGCTATTACAGTTATTGGGATATTCTATGATGCCGTAGCGGAAATTTCTATTTTCGGCTATGGACCCAGGAAGTAAAAACTCGGTTCTTGCGGGTATTGTGATATCATGTTGAGCTATAATCTTGTGGATAGATTTCACTCCATCATTAATTTCGAACAGGGCTATGCCCTCAGATGTAGAATGCAATTCGTTATTTTCAAAGTGCAAGGAAAAATTGTATTTCCTTAGAAAGTCCAATCCGAGTATGCAAGAATCAGTGATCTCTGCTACATGTGCCGTGTGATGGTAAGCGGAACTTCCAAACGTGATGTTAACCTTTACTTTTCCATCGATGTCGATCTTCTCACCGGACACAGTCTGGAGGGTAACGCAGGGCGGCGTCCAGATAAGTTTGTTTCCCAGTTGTTGAGCCAAATCTCTTCGGATGATGGCAACGTTGGCTCCTGTATCTATTATCATATTGCAGGGAACTCCATTAATATGTCCTATTATGAAAAGTGCATTACTGCCGCCTCTCACTGCAGAAATCTGAAACGCTTTAAACTGGGGCTTTTCATTATCTGGCAACCTCCGCCCCGCGAGATGGCCGCTAATTAGTTTCCCTGCTGTCTGTTAGGAGCGGTCTTAACATTCGTACCCTGGAGTATTCTGCAGTTTCGTCGTATGTGTCCTTCAGCACCGCAGTTTCAGCACTTAACGGTCTGTTTCTTCTCACCAATATTCCGTCTCAAGGTGTTCAGTTGTATAGTTAAATCGCCTAGACGAGCGGTGACTTGATCCCCTGGCTCCTGGACTTGAGCAGCTCTGACTGAGTGGCGGTCTGAACGAGTGGCTTGCTGGGCTGCCTCGAATTTCATGGCGTGCACTAAAGCGCTTTTCAAATCTTTAACATCCGCCATTCGCAGTGCTTTCTGTATTTCAGGGTACCGGATGTCATCGATGAAATATTGCAGCGACAGGATTTCCCTCGTTTCTCTCGGGCACTACGTAAAGGCGAGGTGGGACAGCCTTTCAACATCCGTGGCGAGTTCCTGGAGTGATTCGGTGGGCTTCTGTTGACGGGATTTTAATTGAAGCCTGCTGTAGTCTTTTAAACATTTCTCGCCAAAGCGCAGCTCCAATGCGCCGGATAGAGCTTCGAAGTCAAGCCTTTGGTTTTCGGGAAGCGTCAGCAGAATATCCGCTGCGTCTGCTCTCAGCGAAGCGGCGAGATGACAGGCCTTAGTTTGGGAATCCTATCCATTCGCATCCGCCACTATAGAAAATTGTGTTTTATACACTTGCCAGGAGGTGTTCCCATCATAAGTGGATAACTTCAGAGAGGAACGAGCAGGCATGGGTAAAAATTTAAAACCATCACTATTGTTCCCTGCCGTCGCTACGAATTTCTTTAAAATATCTACTTCTTTGGCTACTGCAGAAACCCTATCATCAATTTGTTGTTCGATTTGGTGTTGGACGGCACAGACTCTTCCTTCAATTCGTTCCTCCACAGCAGAAACTCTCCCTTCTATATGTTCTTTTACAGAAGAAACTCTTTCTTCTATTTCTTCTTTCACCGAAGAAACTCTTTCTTCAATTTGATCTTTTACGAAAGAAACTTTTTCTTCAATTTGTTCAACTTTATTTTCAACTGTGTTAATTCTGCCTTCCATAGCTTCAGATTTATTTTCTATTATGCAGGTAATTTCTCTTTTCATTTCTTCTTGACCTGCTTCAATCTTTTCTTGACCAGCTTGAACGGCTTTCATTTCGTCCTTAACGGAGTCCATCTTTCCTTGGCTGGATTTCATCTCTTCTTTGATTTCTTCTTTAAACGAGGCTGATATCAACTGCCTTAACTGCTCTTCCATCGCTCTTGTTATTGGCATTCAAACCCCACTCCTGACACCAAAAATTGTTGCGTGCGTACGGGTTCGTTACGAAATAAATGCACAAGTCCGATGAAAAATGAACAAAAATTTATTATTGTCACAACAAATATGATTAAACGTCCTCAAATAATCGTGCAGTATCACAATATATCACAGTAGTTATCTTCTAACTACTCAAACGTTCAAAAGAACTTAATTCAAAACAGCTAAAGAAAGCTAATCCGCGAATTCGCTGCAGTCAACAAGAGCAGTTTTCTCAACAACAACAAACTAAGTAATTACCACGAACTGAAATCGAAATCGAAATCGAGTGAATGGTTAGGCATTTAGTAGCCTCTGCTACTTTAACCGTCTCTGTTGGAGATATGCCCTAAGGCGTTGGGAAGAATTAAAAATTAAGGTGATTTACACCGCACCGGCAAAGGTGAAGCAGGAACATGTGCTAATGCACGTGAGTTGGTCAAGTAGACTTTGGAGAAGGAGGGTTAAATCATCTGGCCACCGTACAAGCTGTGATGTATCTTCACTAGTTGAAGAAAGATACGTCGAGGCCAGTCACGTGGCTGGTCACCCACCCAAGTACTGACCCCGAGCTCTGCTGCTGTAAACAGGGGAACCTGTGTGTTGAAAAAGTGAAAGGAAATCGTAAACATAGTGAAATTCCCTCAAATGCTTCTAAGCTGGTGATTACTCTTCACTTTCAGCAAATCTCATCAGTGTCATGGCTGCTTTGAACCCGGCAGTAAACTTCTCAGCCGGATCTTCTCAACGTGCTCAACCATACTGTTCAGAAATTTTTTGATTTTAGGATCTTGGATCCAGTTTATGATATCCTTGTACTCTGTCGGTGGGTTTTCCAATTTTTTCTTTACTCTATCACTGTAGAGAGGTTTCATCTGGGTTTTACTGCTGTCTTCCTCTGTTTCGATGAATTTCGGAAAATCTGCCGGCAAAGGGATCTTAGTTGCTGGCTTCGCCTGCTGCTTCTTTGCTTCATATCGCTTCTTGTACACGGGGCAACCCCTGTATGAACTTACATGCGGTAGTGAGCAGAAGATGCACTTAGGTTTTTCTTCTGGCTTTAGAGGGCATTCTTTACTTCTATGGTGCTGTCCACACTTGCAGCATCACTCAGGATTTGAGCAAAGATGTTGCGAATGTCCATATTCTTGACATCTATAGCATTGTATTACGAGTTTTTTCGGGGCAAACTTCTCGATCTTGACATTAACACTTAAAATATTGTTGAGTCCATGAATTGCACGTCCTTCCTTCGTTTTCTTCAGCTCCAACAGGAAAATCGGAAGTTTCTCGATAGCGTCTTCTCTTCGTCTGGAAAACTGCTTGACTTTAATTATCGGGAATTTCCTTCTCTCCAGATCTGCCTGGATTATTCCTTCCTTCATCGTCGATGGGAGGTCCTTAAGAACAACCTTAATAGGTTTTTCGCTGAGTAACTGGAAAGTATGAAATGGTATATTTCTTTTCTACAAAACCAGAGTTGCTTTTCTGTAATCTGTTCTACTGACTTTAAATTAACATATAGTAGTTTCATTGTCATATCGGCTTCGAATTCTTCACTGCAGGTATTGATAAGGATTTCGTGAATTTTAGGCGAATCCACTTCGCTTTGCTGGAAAACTATTGGGGGTGGAGTTTCCTCTTTTTCAGCTCCTCCTTCTTCTTCCATACCTTCTACTTCACTTAGCTGCTCAAATCGATTTTCCGTCGTAACTTTCATTGGAGCTTCGTTTTCTGATACTTTCGCGGTTTTCTTAGGAGAAATCCATTCTTGTTCCCTGCTGTCTGTTCCTCTTTCAGTTATCTGCCTTGGATAAAATTTTTTCGTGAATGTCTCTACATCCATCTCACCTTTAGTTCTTTTATGAAAGTAATTGCAAATTACGTCAAATCCAAATTTCGCAATCTGGTCCCGGATTTTTTCTTTAGAACATGACTTGAATTTTGGGATGTCCTCATCATTTCCCATTGATAAATCTTCTGGTGTCTGTTCATCAGTAGCTTCTCCATTCGGTGTTTGAATGTCTCTTTTTTCCTTACCAGGTTTAACATCTTTCTTCTTACTTGGTTGTTCGCTTTCCGTATCTGACATAGTTTTCGCTTTTTCGCTTTACTTTTCTTTTCTTTGGCCATAAGGATGAAATCTTCTTTCTTCAATGGATAAGTCTTGTTGGTTTTGGACGAACGCTCGCTTCGGTAGTCCTCTTCATCAGAACTATCGAATAGTGTCCTATAAAAAAGCATTTTTGTTTTTCGGTTTCGCAAATGAATGAATTATTTATAGACACAATTTTTGACAACAGCGTACGTTTAGAACTCCCCAGTAGACTCTACTGACCACGAACTGAGAGGTTTTCCTCCTTTTATAAGATTTTAAAATCACGCGCGAGAATTTTCTAGTACTTTCTCGAAATCAAAAAGAGATATTTATTAAATGTTTAATGCACGCGCTCTTGTATTTTCAATTTTCCGGCTTAGCTTTCTTTTAATATTCGTCACGCGCTGCACTGCGCAGGAAATAAAACCATTTAATTTATAATTGAACTAACATTAGCTTTTTAAATACTAAATTCGTAACCATATTTTGCTATATTTTTATGTTCATATTTTGCTGTTCTATTTGTGTAAAATCCCCGAATTTTCAAGAAATTTGAACTCAATGTTTTGAATTAGTTATATCGGTTAATTTTTGCCGTATGGGGGAGTGAAGCTTTTCATGTTTTATTTTTTAGAATAAGTATAAAATGTTATTAAATAAAACTGTAAGTCTTTGGGGGGGGGCGTATAAAAGCTAAATTTCGAAATTTTTGCAGAAATGGTTTTCTAATTTAGGAATTGTTAAAACATAAATTTTTGCCTCATGTAGAATATTTTTTTTTTTTTTTAAATTTGGAAGTACATGTTCTGCTACCAGCGGTTGCGGAAGATTTTATGGGGATTCTATATAGATACATAAACAATGTAAAAGGTGGCTTTTCAGAAATTTTGATCCTAAACATAAACTTTGTTTCCAAATTACGACTGTGTTTCTCAAAATAACGTAGATAATTTTATGAGAATAGTTTCAGCAATAGCGTTAGAAAGGTTTTGAAAATGCAAAATTAAATTTCTTCCAGGGCTCAGGTAGACGAAGAAGCTTTTTAAATCATACGCTATAAACGTTACATACATTTACATGAAAAACCAGTTACTTTTCTCCAATGAATATTTTCTCGAATGCATTTATAAAATTAATAATTATTGCTGTTCTGCCCGACATAGTTTCCTTAATATATTTTGTTGTTATTCTCCAAATTAAGGGACAATTTAGGGAATTCGTAAATTTCGTTGATAATATGCATCGAAAAAGGATCCAAATTAAAAACTTTTATCATAATATCTTTCTGATTTTTATACACAGCTTCCCTTTGTACTTAATTCCCAAAAGCATAATGAAAAAATTTTGCTAGGAGTTCTTATTTTAAAGTAATTATGTGAAATTATCCATCATAGTTTGAGAAACTCTGTTAAAAAACAATATATGTTTAAGCTCAATATTTCAGGAAATAAAACCAGTTAACGTCTATTTTTTGAACGCCTTACATGTATCTATATATCTGCCTGCCTACCTGAGTGAATGAGTGAGTCAATGAATGGAAATTCCTCATATAGCTCATATAGCAAAGCACACATAAAAAATTTCTTCTTTCCTCGTTCATTTTCACCTAGAATCCCACTTGAAGCAATATCCTAGGAAATTGTTATGCCGATCATCCATTTCGTTTCAGAAATGACATTTTCTATCGAATTTTGTCTGCCTGTGTAATTAACAGTAAAATTTAGGGGCCATCTAAAATTTTTATCCGAAATCTGTTTTTTACAATAAGTTCTTTACCATTAACCTGGCTTGAGTTTTTACTGTTGGATGAGCGGCTAAATTTTAACAAAACTTTCAAAGTGGTTATATTTACAGCAGAAAATAACATCTGTTACTATGGAAAAAATATTAGATCAATAAAAATTCATTTCTGAAATTTAAACCTTTGTCACAGCTAATTTCCACAGATTTCAGTCATTATAAAATTAAATTCTTCAATTCTTTCTTGTCCATTCTTCGCTTTAAGGAACCCGGCTTGTCACCATTTTCACATGCGTTTCACATGCCAGGTGCACTAGATAAAGTTAATTTATATTTTTAAAGGGGGGGAAGTCAGTGAATATGAAAATGTGTCACAGTTAGATATTTTCAGCTGTTATCACCATAATTAATTTGAAGAGATAGGATACAGTTTGGTACACGCTTTTGAAAACTGTGCAAAGTTACATTATGTGTCACTCTGAAAGATATCTATTGAAGATATCTATTGAGATATATCTCGTGTGACTTTGAGATCTTGAGAGACACTTTGAGAGGCCATGTAACTTTGAGAGATATCTATTGAGAGAAGTGGTCATAGTGTCTATGTGAGGTGTCTGCTGTATTCCCTAAATTTTCCTTTCTTTGAGTATGGGATAACTGATTCTCCACTTTAGATAGAATACCGGGTTTCCGCAGGTATTATCTCTATAGTATCCTATCAAATAAGCCGTCTTCACCAGTCAGTTAATGCAAACTTTCATTGTCCAGACGTCATCGTAATTAGGAGAGCCTAATACGGTATCCAAGGGCCCGGGCTGAAATCCCGGAGAAGGCATGGATATAACTGCCTATCCCTTCATAGGAAGAAATGCTGGCAGCCTATTAAGTGCCTCCACAATGAAAATGGCTCCCACTTATGGCCTTAGGAGTGGCGAATGCCAAATAGGCAAGTGCCCGCCACTGGGAAAACATGTTCATTGCAAATGAAAGGTACTACTACAGAATGAGTCCTTTATGGCAGAATACATTTTACAAAACTTGTGATAAAATTACAAATTGACTCATCCGTCTGCAATAAATTTGATACAATGACACATTATCAATGACACATTATACATGATGACCCATTATACAATGACACATTTTCGAAAGTCTATAGACTTTCGAAACGTATATTATCACAACTAAGATCAAGGTTGACTTACAGTACGCATCGCCGTTGTGTTAGTATTTAGTGACGCATGACCAGTTCGAATCGCAAGTACAAGCAATTATGAACCATTTCAAATCTTTAATGCACATACGTACGACTCATACAGTGACCATGCAGACCGGCCTTGACATTTACAAAAAGCATTTGGTAACAACCTCTGTTTTTTTAGACATGGGTTCTTTTAAAAATTGCTTTCTTAGTCGTTTCAATAATGCAATGATTCACTGTTTTTATGACACAATTACTTATAAATATGTGCCCATTTGATATCATCGAATATCATTAGTTAAACCTTGAAAAACTGCGTTTTCTTTTGGGAACATAAGTATTTTTGGAGAGAGGGGGAAATGGAAAGTCCATCCTATATAATATGGCATTAAATGGCGTTTCCATTTTCTTGTTCAGTTTTCGAGCCGTCAGTACACGTGAAAGGCTATGGGAATAAACCGGTGACTTTTTGAGACTTAAACAATTACCAAATGAAAGGCCTAAATAATAACTTTTTTTTGAGGTGTTGGGAGGCTATTAATGCAGAGATGAAACTTTCACACAGCTTTTCATACTTTCTGCGAGGCTTTATACGCCAATAGTGCTCTGAATGAATGAATAAATAAAACAATCTAACTTGGGTAATATTTTACGTAATGAATCGCTGCCTGGTATTTGCATGACTCTGTCTGTGACGTTTCATGGAATCCGCCTGTAATCAACAGAAGTTATATAAGAGAAGCTTTTAGTATCAATGTATGAATCCTTCCCCTCCCCGACGTGGTTGCATGATAGATTACTAGGATCAGAATTATTTTATATTAAAGTTTTCAAGAAGGAGTAAAGGTGCCTTAATTTCTCTCCGAGAAACTAATAAAACATTTATATATATACAAAAACTATACAGGATATTAAATTTATTTAAATTGCATTTTCTTAAAATATGCTTCTGAAAGCTCTATATACATTTTAAATTTCAGGAATCGTAATTTGTACTATAGCTGTTAGGGTATTGTTTGCTTTTGTATGTTATTATTTTTAAAGGTTTCCTTCACTTTTTTTCCATGAGCATGAATTATCGTTTCTGAAGGCAAAAATCTTGTTACGAAACAGAATTTCGCTTAAGTGCCTGATCAGGAGAAAAACAAAAGCAACCAGCACAATAAGGTAGTGGCTTAAAGACCAAACGCCATCAATTGTTGTTAATCAGGAAAGCTACCGAAAAGTAGTTTACGAACATTATTACAAAGACATCCTGCATAAATTGCTACGTAGGATACACAAGATTATGGTCTATGTAAAGTTAGGTTACAATAATCTTGAGTGGACTGCCACGTAATGCAAAATATGTACATTATATACATAAAAGTTGTGCCAATTTCTATATGCGTTAGAAATATGTAAATGAGAGCACACAGATATATATTTTAAGATTATTAAAGTCCAAGAAGTGATAATAGATGGATTTCTATGTGTAATGTCTTACATTTCATAACAGAATAGTGTAATACGTTGGTGATCATTAATCAATTATGCATACTGTTGGTAATTACGTTATGCGAACCAGCAACAGAAGCATATAATTAGTACTTTAATGCATTTTTTATGTTGTTAGAATTTCATATCGTGAATCAATATAATATTTTAGACCTGGTATAATTGGAATCATGTAGTGCAGTGATTAATATAGGGCATTTAGTGATAAAATGCATGAATGCGTTAGTCGATAGTGTTTAGTCAATAGGCAAGTTTAACGATTTAGTTTCCAGAACTGGATGGTTTCATTTTTTATTTAGCAACAAATTATTTTTTAAAGTTAGGCCAACTCCAAAATTTAGTTCATGAGAGTAACTTTTTTAAAAAACTGTTTCAGGTATTATGCATAGTGGATGAAAAGACCAATATGTCACATGCATTTATCTTTTATAATTTTAAAACTGATGGTAACGTATGTTCAGCACTTCTGAACTTAATTTTCTTCAAACTGGTGCCCACCAGCGGCCAAGCGGTAAAGCTGCTGATCACTAGTAGATCAGTCCGGGGTTCGAATCACAACGAACGGGCTAGCTGCATGGGAGTTTTCGTAGTTTTTATAATATGTAACATGTGTACGAGCCAGTTTCCCTTAGAAAGTCCTCCACGATGGCATCCTCCCCTTAAACAGATAGCACTCAATGACTTTGCCGTAATCAAGTAAACCAAACAAACCCTCTTTTGTTGGTACCATTCGAATACTGGCAGCCGTGTTTCCTTAAATCAATGATGTTAAGACTAAACAAGCAACTTTTGTTGATCTTTGTAACATGCCTTTTTAAATAATTTTTTGTGAATTTTTAACATTGCTGTTTTCCTCTTATAGGCAGTTTTCAGCAGTTTTGTAAACCTGAATTTCTCATTAAACCCTTCAATAAGCCGATTGATTATGTATTTAATATTCTATATTTACCAAACGTACATGCTGACGTCAACCGTGTTTTTAATTACATTAATTTAATGAAGTCAAAGCAAGAAATTTTCACTGAAACTGACTCTTTTATTAGTACCTTGAGTGCAAAATATAGTTAAAAAACGTGCTAACAAATATAATCTGGATTCTAAATTTTCACTCCGCACCGATCGCTGTAGTTGTTATGTTTTGCTGCTTTGTTACGTTAGGGTTCGATTTTCGGAGAAGGCGTGGATGTTTGTAAGCATATACTACAGTGAAATACGTTTAACGCGAAAACGCTTAAGACGAAATATTGGTTAACACGAAATAATACAACGGTTCCGACAAACTACTATATATTTTCATGCATTTTGTTTCTCTTAACGTGAACAGATATGCTTTCTGAAACTGAACAAAATACGGAAAACACAGGCCTCGCAGGGAGGATTAAGAGAGGTGTGAAATGAAAGAGAGATGGTTTCACATGTTTCGTAGAAAGGAGGCTAACTTGGCTTTGAAATATCCTCGGAATAGCCTGCGACATTAGCCAGTTTTGTTTATCTAAGCTACTTTCACCTTCCACTCCTACAACCGCCCCACAAACATCTCATCTCTCATCAGTTCGCTTTGGAATTCGGTGACGAGTACATCGCAGTGTGAGTAAAAATCTGTCAGTTTGGTTCATAAGTTGGACTCTGCATGGAATTCAATAACTCCAGGGACGAATGAAAATTGTTTCGTCATGCATGATTCTCAAAAGTATCAGATTCTTTGGCGCCAAAAGAAATGAAGAAGAAGGATATTGAAACTGAGCCGACACTTAATGAAATGTTTGAGAAAGTTTCTTTATTATTGGACTGTCCTACTGTATTATTAGAAGAATTCGTTGCAGTAGTTGATGATAATGTGTGTACAGCCCCAATTATGGCAAAGACATTTTGGAGTTTGTTCAAAGCTCAAAATTATCATCGATGCAGATTCCGAAGACAAAAAGAATAATGCAGCTCCTGTTTCCACGTCATCCGAAAAGAGGAACATCATGAAAAGTATGCGTAGTTATTTAGCCGCACATTCCGAATGGTGAAATGAATAACAAAATGGACGACATTGAACAATTTGATGCTAAAAAAGACAATGCAAAGAAAAATATAAGATTATTTTCCAAAATCTCAATAAATGTTTTGTTTTCCAAAAAACTTGAAAGTTTTGTATTAACTTTCATGACGTTCTTGTAGATGTTTTTGTTTCATTGATTTTTATTAAATGTATGCATACATACATATCTATGTAAACAAATGTACTCTAATAAACTTAAGTTTGTTGAATATATGTTTTATCTTTTCAATATCCTTTAACAAGAAATTCTTTTAACACGAAAAAATTTTTCAGTCCTCTCAGTTTCGTATTAAACGATTTTCACTGTATTGCCTGTGGGACATGGGGGCCACTCTAAATACACAATGAGCCGAAACTTCTTGTGATTAGTGGAAGAGCCTGGGACCCGTAGCATGATAACTGGAATGAAACTGGACAAAGTCGTTCTGCCCCCTGCATGATTCTGAGGGTGAGTGTCATCATGGCCAACTACAGGCATTTTGCTACAGGATCGGCCACGGAAGCTCAGTGATGACGTCATGTGATCTGACGTCACGAACTCCGTCTGAGGAAACAACGTTTGAGTGTGAGACGTGGATGTGTGTCATTGGAGTATCGTATATATTTAGTGTCCCTCGTTAATAACGAATATTAAAAACCGTTTTATTTTATATTATTTATAATACCAGATCGATGCTGTGTCCCAGGATGCCAGTCAAATTATGACAAAGCAGGAACGTACGTTTCTGTTTTTAAATTTCCAAAAGACGTTGAAAAGAAAAGTATATGGTGCAAGAAGATTCCACGAAGAAACTGGTCGCCGTCTGCAAGAAGTGTTGTGTGTGAAAAACATTTCATTCAATTGGATATTATAAGAATTGACGAAATATCAGACAGAGATGGTACTATCTTAAAAGTGCCAAGAAAATGTCCAAAACTGAAGGAAGATGCTTATCCGTCTATATTTCCTAATTGCCCAAAATACCTGACGGAAAACAAACCTACTCCAAGAACAAGTAGATCTGAAAAACTTGCAAAATCAGATGAAATTGCATTTCAGCAATTTTTAGATAAAGACGAGTCAAAAGTTTGTAAGGATCTTAAGTTTTACTAACGTTTATTTTATTTTAAATCTTTACTATCACTTCTTATTTTCTACTTCCGGCCAGAATTATAAGCGTGAAGGAGTTTATGCAAAGTTGTCTGGCGAACGCCAAGTATTTAAGTGTGGCCTTTTTGCCAAGCAGAAGAGAGGAAGCCGTGAGTTCGAAGCAGGCCGCTTACCTTAGAAGTTACGCAGTTGCTACTTTGCCTTCCAGGCCAGAGGTTTTAATCCTCTTGATAAATTAAACGTATTGTAGTGTTCACAGTCTCTGTGCTACATACGCTTCCTGTTATTATAAGGCCAATCTTATTCTAAAGTTAAATTAGAGTTTAGTTTTATTTTGATATCTTTTAAGTTAGATCCCGAGTGGAGGGTCATTGTATTCCGAAGTACGGAAGTCATTGTATATAAAGAAAAAAAATAAAGGGTTTTGTATACCCTTCGTCTGTATCCTGTCTACTTACTACAATTAGTGAACATAGCTTTAGTAAGCTCTCTGTTCTAGTCAGGTCATTGTATGTTTCCGAAGAAGGTCAGAAGAAACATTGAACCTGATAGTGGCGCCCGACGAAGAATAACCATGGCCGAGTTTCAAGAAGGACCTGTGCTGCCTGCAGAAGCGGCTCAGAATCCAGAAATGCCAGCTGCCGCCCTGGAAGGATTTGGTTACATCGTCCAGACCATGCGCGCTTCGATGAAACCAGAAGCAACATTTAATGGAAACTCACCGGTAACCAGTTTTTTGGAAAAATTGGAGAACCACTTCATGATGTATCCCGTGCACGAGTTCCAAAAAGTTACCTTAGCTACCAGCGCTTTGAGGGGCCAAGCGCGTAATTGGTTCAAATGCATAAGCAGCAGAAGTCTCTTGGGTCAAGCGGGAAGTCCCACCTATACTTACGAAAATTTCAAGATGGCCTAGTAAAAGCCTTCCCTGTCGTAAGGTATCGTGCGAAATTAGAAGCGGAACTTTTCAGCATATATCAGCAAAGAATCGAAAATCTTTCCACCTTTATTTTAAGAAAAATTCACGTTTTCAAGCTCTTGTATGGAAACCGTCCGGATCCTGAAATAATTCAAGTGATTTTGCCGAGGTTACTACCCCAAGTGCAAGACTTTATTGAATTGAGAAATCCGACTACACTGGAAAAATTATTTGAGCTAGCAATCCAGTTTGAAAGTAGAAGAACGGCGGACGTCGAAAGAAGACGCCAATATCAACAGCGAAACCAATTTGGTACGCCAAGACTACAGCAAACTCAAGCACATGGCTACGGAGAAAAAGCGAATCAGTGGGCAAGGAAACCCGAGCATTCAAAAACAGCCGGCGAACGTCGACAGTTCAATAGCAACCCAGGAAAAAAGTCTCAAGGCCAGTGGAGAAAGAAGGAAAGCACCGAAAGAAAAAATAATTTAAACTAAAACGGATTTCTGCTGACGAGAGGGTGCGGAAATCCGAAGGCCACGAAAACCCCTCTTCCTACAAGTTAAATACAGTAACGGTGAAAAATTTAACTCTTCCGAAGATTGAAGTCTTGGTAAATAATATCCCGGCCACCGCACTCCTGGATACCGGCGCGCAGTGTTCCTATGTGGCAGAAGTCTTTTTTAGAAAGTATTTTCGCAAATACCGCATATATAATGCGGATAATACAACAGTATTAGCGGCGCAAGGAGAACAATGTAAGTGCGTAGGTAAAGTACCTTTGTACATCCGTATCAAGGACGAACAAGTAAAGGTGATGTTTTTTATAGTAAAGAATTTGCAAGCACACTTAATACTAGGAATAGACTTTCTTTCAGACGCACAAGCTACACTGGATTTTAATGAAGCGTCTCTTAAGCTGACGATGAAACCAGTGCGTGTAGAAAAGGTTGAACCGCCGAGGTTAAATCTTGACCACCTGCCTAATGACGAGCAAGATAGAATCCGACAAGTGGTAAGTGAATTTGCTTCCTTATTTAGTGATATTCCAGGATTTACCCAGGTTACTAACCATAGTATTGACACCGGAGATGCATTGCCGGTTCGTCAAAAACCATACCGGTATGATAAGAATAAGGAAAAAATTATAGAATGGCATATTACCGATATGCTACGTAAAAAGATCGTAACGCCTATCTCAAGTAGTTATGCTAGTCCGGTGGTTTTATGTAAGAAAAATAATGATTATCCTTTGGAGCATCCAAAAAGGTGGAGATTCGCTATTGATTACCGTAAATTAAATTCCATAACGAAATATCCGGTATATCCGTTACCGATTATAGAAGAAATTTTAAGGAACATAAAATCAACCAAATTTATGACAACTTTAGACTTAACGAATGGTTATTTTCAAATAGGGATCAGGCCTGAGGACGTGCCTAAGACTGCTTTTATAACCAAGTCTGGCACTTATGCATTTTTGCGAATGCCGTTTGGCCTTTCAGGCGCCCCAGCAACATTTCAGCGATGCATGGACATTGTGTTAAGACCTGTTCTCGGAAAGTCCACATTTATCTATTTAGACGATATCATTATTACTAGTGATAATCTAGACCAACATGTACAGGATTTAAGACAGGTGTTTTCTTTATTAAATGAGGCCGGTCTAAAAGTTAATGTCGAAAAGTGCAAATTTGCAGCCCCTGAATTAAAATATTTAGGTTACAAAATATCGCAAAAAGGGATCGAGACAGATGAATCAAAAATAATCGCTGTACAAAAGTATCCGACTCCAAACACGGCAAAGAAGCTCTCTTCTTTTCTAGGACTTTGTTCATATTATAGGTCCTTTATAAAAGATTTTGCGGCTATCGCTGAGCCATTGTTAAAATTAAAAAGGAAAAAGGAAAGATTCTCGTGGACGGCCGAAGCCAATAGTGCTTTCGAAAAATTAAAACAAGCATTAACGCAAGCCCCTGTGTTGAAATTTCCTGAAAAGGATGAAAATTTAGAAATTTCAGCGGATGCTTCGGATTATGCGGTAGGAGCGGTACTTTCGCAAAATCAGCAGCCAGTGGCATTTTTTAGCCGAACTTTAAATCAAACACAAAGAAACTATTCCGCGACCGAGAGAGAGGCACTTGCAGTTCTGTTAGCAGTGCAAAAGTTCCGAGTCTATTTTGGAAAGGCGCCGATAACAGTATATTCTGATCATGCGGCGGTAACTAGATTGTACTCTGGAAAAAATTTATCCCCAAGGTTAATAAGATGGGCACTCAAGCTGCAAGAATATAATCTGGTAATCAAGCATACCCCCGGAAAGGAAAATATCGTAGCAGATGCCCTGTCACGAATTAAATTAGACGAACAGGGTAATACCGTAAAAGTTGCAATGCTGACAGCGTGTACAATAAATTCCCGAGAAACTGTAATAACCGAACTGGGTAAGGATCCTGAGTTTGGAAGCATTTATGAGTATTTGAAGGATCCTGAAAATTTTAGCCACCAAGATATTGTGGCGATAAGAAATAGGGCGGCCCATTACGAACTAATAGATGGTCTATTATTTTATACAAAAACTACGAATTCCAACAACGAATTTCGACCTGTTATCCCAGCTAGTCTTAGATTAAATATCCTGCAAGAGCTCCATGACAGCCCTTTAGCTTCTCATGCTGGTATTCGAAAAACTACTCAACGCGTACGCGAGGCAGTCTACTTTCCTGAACTGCAAAAGTTAACAAGGGTGTATGTCCAGTCCTGCCCAACATGTCAAGCCGTTAATTATATTAATTTCCGCCCGGCCGGGTTTCTAAATAGTATTAAATCCGAATTTCCAAATGAAATAATCGGCATCGATTTATTGGGCCCTTTCCCAAAAAGTCAGTTAAACAAAAGTCGCTATCTCCTTGTTATAGTTGATCATTTTAGTAAATGGACCGAAATTGTTCCCTTAAAACGAGCCTCCGCGAAATTAGTTACCGATTCTATTTTAAATAAATATATTTTAAAATACGGGGCGCCCCTAAAAGTTATATCGGATAATGGTCCTCAATTTGTAAGTAATATATTTGAAGACATGTGCCAAAAACTGGGCATACGTCATTTAAAAATGGTCCCGTATCGGCCGCAATCAAATATAGCGGAACGGGTCAACAGAAATATAGTGAAAATTATCCGTAGTTATGTTAAAAATTTTCATAAAAGCTGGGATAACTATGTCAATGAATTTGCTTTCGCCCTTAGGACCGCAAAACATGATACAACGGGCAAAACTCCTGCTGAGTTATTTCTAGGCAGAAAGGTTATAACACCGTTAGATAAACTATTTTACGTGCAACAAAGAGCCCCAGAATTTAAAATGGGTGATATAGAAAAACTAATAAAAGAAGCAAAAAAGAATACGGAAGTAGCACAAAGAAAACAAAAATTGTATTATGACTTGAAACGACGGGGAGTAACTTATAAAGTAGGGGATGAAGTACTAAAAATTAAGCATTCACTTTCTTCAGCACCAGAAGATAAAACTGCCAAATTTTTTCCACGCTTTGAAGGACCATATGTTATAGAAAAAATAACTCACGCTGTTGTAGTGTTAAAGGCAAGAAATGGTGAAACCTGTTCCGCAAACATTGACCAGATAAAACCATTCTATGACCGTAATAAAATGCAAATCTTTTCAGATCTTTTGCAGGATCCGGTACGGCAGACACCGCAGGTACAAGTTCCAGAGGTGGGAAAACGACAAGTACAAGGGCAAGCCAATGAGAGACAGAAGCAAGTGAAAAGAAAATTGCCCCGCGAAAAAATTGAAGGTACAAAGAAAAAGAAGCCGTTCCACCGTCCAAAAAACAGAGTTCACGAACACCCCCAGAATGAAGAAGGGAGAAGGACGACGTATGTGGAAAAGACCGGGAGAAAGGACGGCAACTATAACCCGGCTGTGAAACGGAAGATTGACTCATCCGACAGAACTCTCCGCAGCAAAAGTCGCCGAACTGCGGAAGGGCCATCAGCGGCGGAGGAAAAAGTACAAGAAAAATTTGAACGGCCAACAACGAGGTCCAAGCAGGATCACGACAGAAGTTTCCCGGTTCCACCAAGACCAGCTGCCTTCAAACGGCCAAGACCACAAGCAGAGGACAGAAGGAAGATGTTCAAGGGTGGCCGTAGTGGTGAAAAACGGAAGCTTCCAGAGGAAAGCACTGAAGGGCGAGCCCGTACAAGAAGGAGGATCAACCAAGCTACGGTCTGCAGCACCTTTAAAGATTGGGCCCAGAAAAGGATGTCTGAATATTACAAAGATAAGTAAAATTTTATGTTACTTTACAAACTTAAATTAATCTTTCATTCTTACTGCAAGTGGCAGATTTCAAGAAGTTTTACCTCATGCGAGGTCTACCTTTATCGCCAAAAGGGCGAGAAATGAGTTGTGACCGATTTTCTTATTATGTTTTTCAATTACTCGCGCGTAAAACTAAAGTTGATGTATAATAGCGTTGTATAAAGACTTAAATATTGTAAAAAGTTATTGTATAAATTTTATTTAAAACATTCTAACAAGAAAGAAGTTTTAGTCTGAAAGACTTTTTGAAATGTAGTATTATTTCAATGTAGAAAGAATTGGCACTTGCTTTGAAAAGAATAGAAGTTAACAATGTACTACTAATGTATGTTTTCAAATGTGTAAAATTAACGGCATCTTGATATGTTCTTGTATACATGTGAACTGTTATTTTGAATGTTTAGAAATACCGTGATATGGTAAAAGTGAAAGTAATGTTAAAAATTTGTTATTCGTGTGACTGTAAAGATTAAATCATGGTGAATATGTGTTAAAGGTTGAATGATGTAGTTAGGCTCTCTGACGCTACACTTTAGAGTTAGCCACTTTCAGAATAGTACCTCAGGGTCTAGAGTTGAAATTAGGGTGTGTTAAGAGGTCTCGTATGTTGAATTTTAACACGTTAGTGTTTTGATTGTAGGAGGAAGTGTTGAACACATAGACAGAAACACATTCGTGTTTGGTGTTTTTACAACACATGTCAGAGAGCACGGGGAGAGATAATTAAAATAGTCATGAATGAAATAAGAATGTTAAGAAAAGTATATTCTATATGTTATTTTCAATGTCATTCTGTAACATTTCATTAAACTAGTTTTCCTTCCAGATCTCTGGAAGGAACCAGAATTGAATAAAGCTCCTGTTTAGATGCAGTACAGATGAAAAAGAAAAAAGATTGTTGTATATTCCGGGAGCTGCTATTGTAACAAATTTCTTTCTTTTAAAATTTTCTAGTTTCTAGCTAAGTTATGACTGTAAAAGGTTGGCCTCGCGTTAGTTTCTAGAGCTAAAAGTTTTCAACAAGGTCGTTTTAGACCTCAGTTTCAAACTAATTAACTCTGGCGGGAAGTATGTAAGGATCTTAAGTTTTACTAACGTTTATTTTATTTTAAATCTTTACTATCACTTCTTATTTTCTACTTCCGGCCAGAATTATAAGCGTGAAGGAGTTTATGCAAAGTTGTCTGGCGAACGCCAAGTATTTAAGTGTGGCCTTTTTGCCAAGCAGAAGAGAGGAAGCCGTGAGTTCGAAGCAGGCCGCTTACCTTAGAAGTTACGCAGTTGCTACTTTGCCTTCCAGGCCAGAGGTTTTAATCCTCTTGATAAATTAAACGTATTGTAGTGTTCACAGTCTCTGTGCTACATACGCTTCCTGTTATTATAAGGCCAATCTTATTCTAAAGTTAAATTAGAGTTTAGTTTTATTTTGATATCTTTTAAGTTAGACCCCGAGTGGAGGGTCATTGTATTCCGAAGTACGGAAGTCATTGTATATAAAGAAAAAAAATAAAGGGTTTTGTATACCCTTCGTCTGTATCCTGTCTACTTACTACAATTAGTGAACATAGCTTTAGTAAGCTCTCTGTTCTAGTCAGGTCATTGTATGTTTCCGAAGAAGGTTAGAAGAAACATTGAACCTGATAAGTTTTATTGATTTTTATGAACAATTGGATCTACGGGTAAATTCGTTCAATTTAATTTCAAAACCAATTGTAATAAAAAAACAGTGATCATGTGTTTTTAATTAATTTAAATTTATTGTCAGCACCAAGGGTACTTTCAAGCATAAAAATCAATAGTGATATGAGTTTAAATGTTTTTCTTGGTGATATTTCTGTTCCTGTATCTCACTTCAAAATTATTCTAAATAATCCAGATCATCTTTTACGATGGAGTGAACTGGAAAATATTTTAAGTTTCATTAAAAATATGCAGAAAGATGACTTAAATGAAGTGCTTCATAGTGAAAAAGAAAACTCTGTGTATCATTGGAAAAAATGCATTTCTCCTGATGAAGATATGTATGACAATAAAAAGTTCATATTAGAGCAAATGAACTTGTGTGATAAATCTAAAATGGCTCGAAGGTACAGCAGTGAACTCTTAATTTTTTCGTATTCTTTATACATGAAGTCCTCATCATGTTATTCTTTGTTGTACGACAGCGGTTTATTGTCAGTGCTATCAACCGATCATTTAGGTAAAATTACAAGTATTCTGAATCTCGACAATTCGTTACAAAACGAGAATACAAAAAAGTACATGAGTGAAAAATTCACCAAATTGAACGATGAAAATAGAATTGTAAATCTACTAATTGATGAAATCTATGTAAAGAAATCAATCGCTTATAAAGGGAAATCAATATCAGGTTTTGCAGAAAATAAATCCGATACCGAAGCTACAACTGTACAAGCTTTCATGATAAGCTCTATTTATTCATCTTATAAAGAAACTGTTGCCTTAGTTCCTGTTAATAATATGAATGCAGATTATTTATGCTGCCTGACCCGCAAAGCTCTTCATATTCTGGATGAAGCAGGATTTTCAGTTGTTTCGAAGATTTCTGATAATAACAGAATAAACAGGAACATGTTTCAGAAGTTAGGTCATAAACAAATGTCAGCTCATGTCTGCAACCCTGCAAATAACGAGAAAAAATTATTCTTACTTTTTGATTCGGTACACCTTTTGAAATCAATAAGAAATAATTGAATTAATCAGTTAGACACCCAAAAAACATTTTGTTGTCCTGATTTTGATGATCCATCAAAATGTATAATTCCTAAATTTTCCCATCTAAGGAATATATATCATAAGGAGAAGACCTCAATTGTGAAAACGAGGCCATAAACTTTCATTCAAAAGTTTATATCCTTCAAATTTAGAAAAACAAAATGTGAAGTTTGCTGTAAATATTTTTCATGAGAGTAATGATGCTGCTCTTCAATTATTGGGAAAGAAACACTGCATTGATAATTGGCAGGATAGGGTAAAATTTTTGCAAATTATCAGAAAATGGTGGAACATTATGAATGTGAGCCACCTAAACAAAAGCCTTTATATAAAATGTGAAGACAGCAAAGCATTTACTGCACCTGATGATAAAAGATTCAGGTTTTGGGAAAAAATCTGTTGTTGGCTTGAGCAGTGGAAACAGTCTCGTTGCGGATGTTTAAGCGAGGAAACTTTGCTCTTTATCAGACAACAAATGCAATCATCGATGTAATTAAAGAGCTTTTAGTAAATAGCTCAAAATTTATTTTAACGTCCAAATTTTAGACTGATAAATTGGAATACAGATTTTCGCAATATCGTCAGATGTCTGGAGGAAATTACCATGTTTCAGTTCAGCAAATTCTGGAGTCTGAAAGAAAAATTAAATTGAAGTCCATTCTTCAGCTTCATTCTAATTCATATGGTAACATCTCTTTAAAACAGTTTGTTACAGAATTTTCAGACATTAAAGAAATGAGTAAAGATGTTGATCTTACACTTTTTAATGAAATTATTTGCAATGCTGTAGAATTGGCTGCAGTTTCGGACACTGATGCAGAAGTTCTCACATACATTGCTGGTTATTGCACAAGAAATATTAAAACTAACTGCAGTGCTTGCATAGATTTCTGTGTCTTGGACAAAAAATTATTAGTTGAAACTTGTGATGGTACATTAGCGGAAACAAATTATGCATATATTGATATTGTAAATCGAGGAGGTTTAAAATTCCCGACAGAAAATATGGTGTTGTTGATATGAATTGCATATTTACTTTTCCAAACTATTATATCTGAAAAATACGACGTATGAGAAGCATTTTATCCACAACAATGGAAAACAACACCAGCTTCTTAAAAAAATAACTGAGGCTCATCTCAAAATGAATGATGTAGTGTGTTTTAGTGAGAGATGCTGTGAATGTCATTTGCCATATGAAATAATAATCATGAGTGTCGTCAAGTCTTTTCTTAATATTTGTTTGAACAATTATATAAAAAACATTTCTTTAAAGTCCCTTGAAAGAAGTGAGAAAAGAGAACTGAAAAAGTTCAAGAATCGGTGAAAAGCAATTTTTATGTGAAAAGCACTTTTTATTATCATAGCAATTTACAATCAATATTTAAGAATTATTTTACCATCTTGTTATTTGTCTTATAAAATAAAACATCATAATTTAAATAAAAAATCGGGTTATTCAAGGGCATCGCAAAGAAAAAATACTTAATTGCAGATGTTTGCTTATACCCTTTTCAAATTTATTTATCTAACTTTAAAATAATTGTTATTGCCAACTTAATCATATATATAATTATTATATAATCCTGATGTTTTAAACACTTTTCACGAAATACCCTCATATGCGGTCAGGTCGTAAATTTAGAACCCCTTTTTTCACAGGGGGGCTGAAAAGTAGGAGATAATTTTGCTCGTGGTCTTGAGGAAATGTGAGGGTCGTTTAAACATCTAACTTCTCTACATTCAGTTTTATACAGAGGAAAATACAAATTGAATTCTTCGAATGAATGCAATTTTGTACAATCAAAATGTATTACTTAACGATAAATTGTAAGATAAATAACATCTTTTTTTAAAGCCATAGGTGTAGAAAGACAGATATTTGTTACACGAATAAATTCGTAGTAAATATTGAGTTTTTCATTTCGAATGCTATGTTCCATGTATGCGAAGTAGCTGAGTATGTGAGATAATAGTCATAACCGAATGGCTTTCAACCTTTTCACGGCTAAGGACTGTTTCTCAATTACATTGTGGTCGCTGCTTTTTGGTTAATTTTCTAATGACATATAAACAATAGTTGTTTTTATTTAAGACTTATGAATAAAATAACGCAAACTAGACTGCAGAAAATTCTTAAGAATGAAGTTAAATAATACTGAAAAATACATTATTGATGCACTTTTGTGCTTTATATGTAGAAGTATTAACTACTACTATAATCCTTAAGTGGAATCCTTAAATTATATATATCTATGTATAGGTATATATAAATGGAACCAAATATAGTACAAAATATAAAATATCTTTATTATACAATGTTCATTACCATACGTATATTTACGTAATAACAATATAGTTAGTTAGGTTTCGTACATATATAATTTAATTTTATATTTTGTATTTTTTGTATTAGATTGAGTATTGTATACGTATCTGAAGTTTAATTTGTTCTCTTTTTGGGTTACGACTTTAAGTGAGAAAGAATTGTTAGGGCCTTCATAAGGATTACATTATATACAATAAGGATTACATTATATACAATCAGTTAGAATCCGACTTTTCCTTTCTTTTAATCATTATATATATTGAAATACTACTTGATAAGTATAATAAAATATAGCAGTTTTTTAAGCTACTTATTTATATATCTATTGTTTGGTCTGGTTTGTTTGATTATAGCAAAGCATTCGACGGTTATTTGCCTAAGGGTGCCTCGTGGAGAACTTTCTAAGCAAAACTGACTCTTATGCACGTTACACGTGGGGAAAACCTCGTAAACGCCAATGATGCCATCCCCGTCGATCCGGATTCGAACCCCGGATCGACCTTCCAGAGTTCAACGACTTTACTGCTCAGCCGCTAGTGAGCCACACACACATCCTCACATATACATTAAATAGTATTTACATGTCGTTTATAAAGTATAATTGAGTGCAATTTAATCATAAAGAGTTTGAAAATATTCTGCGGAATTACTTCACTTCGTAGTCTTTTTGTTAAGCTTTACCATATTTCTTAAAGAGAATCTCAATGCTAGTTCCATTTCCAAGCTGTTTATGTACCTTATTTTTTATGCTTTGAATTATATTTAGAAAATTATTTCGCTTAGCTGAAAATGCAGTTTTTTTATTGAAGAATTTAAGGGTAAGAAGAGAATTATGCACTTTTCTAATTATTCTTGAAGCATTTAAATTTTTTTAAAAAAAGCGCACATTAATACGGATCACTGAACTAAAGTGCTCGATACAGGACAGATTAATTAGCTACTAAATTTTGATTTTCGTTGAGTAAAAATGAATTCATCTGCATTCTATTAGAAAGTAAATATTCAAAAAATGTTTTTTTTTCCTATTCTCGCAGTCATATATTTTTCTTAAATATTCAGCTAATTCATATTCAAATATTCCAATCAATTACAATAAGTAATAAATCGATACAGTAAATAAATAATTAAAATCAATTAAATGGAATTTTAATTGATTTTAATTGCCATTTTCCCTCTGATAAACCCCTTTTTAGAGTTCAATAGCAGTCGATCAGCTTTTGTTGGGGTTCATTTTTCTTTATGGTATGCTTTATATGTATGTATTATGCATTGCTCATACTCGTCAGTTGCAGCTTTTAATACCTTTTGGAAAAAAATCAATATGAAAATCCAGAAAATGATTCTTATCGACGCTAAGACTATTATTACTAGGCACTGTCATGCCACAGTGTTTAAAAAAAATCCCATTGCTTAAAGGTAGATTCTATGCTCATATTTTAGTCTAAAATTAAAAGCTGCGAGTCAAAATTAAGGGGGTTGCTCTTAGAAAGCCTCAATTAGAAGTAGTTATAGGATATGTTAATCAATACTTATAATCTTTCAGATTAAACACTTATTCCCTATTTGATCACGTGTATATCAAACAGATATTCGTCATTCATAAAGAAAAGAAAGGTGAATCAAAATGAGTTATATTCTTGTTTTTCCAACTGCAAAAACATCTTAAGATACTATCGGATTTAATCTTTAAATTATTCCAGTAATAATCAGAACAATGGGGGCCATTATTCTTAACTATAATTTACTAATGCAAATCCTATTTTGTTTTCAAATGGCTTTCATTAATTACGTTAATGATATACTGATATACTGATATTGAATGAGACCTAAAAACACTTTTTAAAAAAAAATATATCTCCTCTTATGATCTTTGACACAGCCGTTTACTTTCCCCTTCCGTAATTAACGTCAGTCTCCTGCTCTTGACCGCATTTCCCAAGCCACCCTTTTCACTACTGAAAAGAGTCCTTTTGTTACAACTTTATGGCATTAAAATCTCCCAAAATAGTATATTTGTAGGTTAAAATATTTATTAATAAGAATTTTATTTATTTGCATAAGAGTGAAGTAAAAAAATTATTTCTTGCTTATTTATATTCATAAAGATGTATTTCTAATATAAGTAATAAAAACTTTTGAAGATAAATAGAATTAACGTAAAAAAATTATTTTGGGATTCTGCTAAAATTTGGATATTTAAGGCCTTAGTTGTAAAACACTACTGCAGATATTCTCTTAAATTAATTAAGTTATTTTCATGCTGTATGTGTTATATTTAAATGTATGATTTATGTGAATTCAATCATAAATTTGATGAGTGTTTCATGGTTTTTGCTGTACTGAAGAAAATGCTTTGTAAATTAGTTATTGGAATTAACATTCTTTAAAGTAGTGTGCTTATTGTTAAGATTTGATTTATGTGAAACTATTCATGCATGTTATGATTCTGAAAATAAAAAAGGCTATTTATGCTTCTTATTTATAAACATAATAGTATATTTCTAATGTAGGTAATGCGCCCACCAGCGGCCGAGCGGTAAAGTCGCTGAACACTGGTAGTTCGGTCCGAGGTTCGAATCCCGCGAACGGGCTGGCTGCATGGGCGTGTTCGTGGTTTTCCTCATGTGTAACGTGTATACGAGCTAGTTTCCCTTAGAAAGTCCTCCACGAAAGGCATCCCTCCCCTTAGGCAGATAGCCCTAGTGTGCTTTGCCATAATTAAAATACACCACACTAATGTAGGTAATAATAGAATTTGGATTTAAATAGAATTATCATAAAAAAGTGCTTTATGATTCTGAAAAAAATTGGTATAAAAGGCATTTAAAGACACTGCTAATGGTTAGTTACTTAAATCAGTCGGGTTTTTTTTAAATTGTATGTGCTATGTTCAAATGGAAGATTTATGTGAATTTAATAATAAATTTGATTCTGATTTGATGAGTGTTTCATGGTTTTTGCTGTATTGAAGAAAATCTTTCGGAAATTTTTTAATGCCATTCATGCTGTTTCAAATAATGTAGTTATTGTTAAAATTTGGTCTATATGAGTCTAATCATAACAATTACAGTTCTGAAATAAATTCAGAAAACTAATATTCTCCTTATTTATAATCATGATGGTATATTTTTGACATAGGTATTAAGATACTTTGGATGTAAATAGAATTATTATAAAAAAAATTTATGATTTTTGTAAAATTTAGATATTTAATCCCTTTATAGCATTTAAAACAATGATGCGGTTATTTGTTTAAATCAACAAAGTTCTTTTCAAATATATTTTACATGTTCAAGTATATGATTTATGTAAATTTTATCACAGTTTCAATCTGATATATTCTGGGAGTTTTGTAGTTTTGTTTTGGATATTTATTAATGGCATCAAGTTTAGTTTATGTGAATCTACACTTGCATATTGTTTCTGAAAAGGACATCAGAAAAGAAAATACCTACCTATTTATAATCTTCTAACCTAGATGCTTGTATGTTACGAATGTGTGTACAGGTAATATAAAAAATGTTTGCGTTTGTGGTAAATATTGGATGTTTGAAACTTTTGCCTTGAAATTGTTTCAAACCATAAAAACAATGTTGGGATTACTGATTTAAATTAGAATATTTTAAAACTCAGTGTTTAATATTAAAATGTTTGGTTTATATGAGTGTTGTCGTACAATTTAAATGTTTTATGCTGTTGGCAGCATTTAAAATATAGTTACATATCAAAGGCATGAGAATATCTTCAGGCAGTTGTGTCTAACATTCAGATGTTTGACTTAAGTTAGTTTATTGGAAAATGAAACTAGGGAATTGATTACTTGCTTATTTTTTTATTATGAAGGTAAATTACTAATATAACAATAGCATGCTATAACTAAAATTAAGTAAACATTTTATTATAAAATCAGATAATTTTTTTTTTCCATTGTGTAATTTATTACACACTTTCCTTTATATCATTCTATTAATTTTTTTTTTTTTTTCTGAATTCTTATATTTCCTAATTTTTAAACTCTTGGAATACTATTATGAAATTTTTCTGCAAGATATTTGATCTTTTGATTAAAATAAAAATTTCTCCTTTTTATTTGTGTTTTGTTAATTTGTGAAATTTTCTTGCTCTATGAAAGGATCATTTCTGTGCATGATATGCAAAGCTCATTTAAGAACATTTTACTATTTAAATTATTTTTTAATATTTAAATTTGAATTAAATTAAATATTAAAAAATTGAATGAAAATATAAATTTATAAATGAAAGCATACATGAAGGAGTGCGTGATATTTAATTAATCACACTATGTAAGAGAGAGAAACTTCTACGAAAGTCGATAAATATGTATTTACACTATTTGGTCAATTATTTTTTGCATTTTAAATTGTAATTTTTTTAAAATTTTCTAAATTAGGCATAAATAATATGATCACAAAGATAAAATAACTCCATATTAGGTACATAAGGCATTTCAAATGTGATATAAGAAAGCATATTTTATTATGTTTCGCGACGATGGAAGTTTGATCATCGGGTTGAAATCGTCGAGTTTAGACGGAGGTTGTGACGTCACGCCAGAGCTTCCGTGGCCGTTCCTGTAGTTGGCCATGGTGTCATCAAGGCAGTGCTGACGATAGACGCAATACTGCACATCTTACTGAGTTAAAAAAGTAAATTTGTTTTTGTTAGGCTAGGCAAGTGACTTCACTATCGCCAGCAGTTAACCAACCTGGAGTAGAGAACATGCAATGAGGACATCGTCACTGTGGGTTTGTGTGATGCGTTCCGACGAGTCCAAGTTTGGCTTGCAGTCTGATTCACATCGGAATTTCACAGGGAGAGCTCCACGTAACCGCTACCACTAAGACAACATCATTGAACGACACCGTTACGGTGGTGCAGCATTGCTCGTTTAGGGTGGAATTATGCTGGATTCCAGAACAAATCTGGGTATTCAGATCGGAACCATGACAGGTCAAATTTATCGGCACATCCTTCTGGAACAACATGTATGTTTGTTTAGGGGTGCCATGGGTGCAGGATTTGTGTTTATGGATGATAATGCCCGTCCTCACCGTGCAAACATGCCTTTAACAGGAATGCTTTTAATCTGAGGATATCACCCGTATGGAATATCACCCTGTGCTGCTAACATGTCACCGCGCTCGGCATGCTCATATACTCAGCAACCTATGCGCTCCACAAATATATATTCGCCGGACCTCTACGTGTCCCCCATATCAATGTCCAGCAATCACATGTTATTCCCATCTTATGGCCCCTCGTCTGTAAACACACCCGACAATGTACAGTATATGTGATCAATGAGGCCAAATATGTATCTGACATGTGGTATATGTGTATTATTATTTTTTAAGTGTGTTTTATTTGTCATAAGTCTTCAGTGTTAATCAAGTGTATCCCTCTCCCCCCTTTTTTCCCCTCTGCGTGTGTGTTTTCTGTACATTTTCATGTTTTTGTGTTTTCATACATTTAGTACCTAGCTCTGAGCCCCTCACCTGTAAATCCGTCCCACAAGTCTCATACCTGTAATTATGTAATTAGTCAAGCAATGTTAATAAGTCGCCCCTGTTTGGCCATGTAAACTCCTGCACCCTTAATAAGCTCCCGGTGTGGACTCTTGAGGCCACAGGGAGTTGTTGCCATTAGATAGTGGAAGGCGAGGGACACATGCCTGTTTATCTCTGGTAGCCACCAGGCGTCCCCGTCTTCCGTCACCTACCTACCTACCTACCCGTATGGAATGGCCAGCATTCTCACCTGACTTGAATCCGATAAACTTATATGGAACATGCTTGGCCGACGAATTGCAGCCCGTCAAGTATCTACTACATGTGTACCAGAACTTCGGAGAGCACTGCTTGCTGAGTGGAATAATCTTCTCCCAAATCAGCTCAATAATTTGATACTCAGCATGCCTAGGCATAGTTACAGACTGCATTTCATCGTCTGGGAGACGTACAATGTATTATCCATCATACCAACCATATAATGTTATGTTTCTATAAGGGAAATACTTTTTGTAATTGTTCCCGGGAGCAAAAATCGTAGTTTTTATGAATGGTATCATACGTATACCATCTTTTTCGCTCGTTATCTTTTGTTTAATAAATAGGCTTTGTAGAGTTTCTCACTTTGGAATTCTAAGTTAATGTTGGAAGGGAAGAATCTAAGAACTGATAAGCGAATAATCGCTTTAGTTTAGTGACAAGAAACAACAAGATAGAAGGGTAACTAACCCTTTATTATTCCAATAAGATTTAACAAAACTTCGCCTGGGAGTGTACAAGCAAAGCCCGCACTTGGACTTGAACTTAAAAGACTAAGAATTAAACTAAAACTAAGATTAACTAAAGAAGTATAGCCGAAGCTATCAAGGTTTAAAATGATTGGCCCCTTAACTTATTTGACTACGAAGCTTAGCAAGGGCCTGAGTACGGCCGATCGTAATAACAGCTTTGAGAGAGGGAGTGGCCAAAAAGGCGGACGCGCGTCAATCAGAAACTCTGATTCTCTCTGACTCAGTAAGTAACTTCGTGGTTTAAATACCGCTCCTCCTCATTAAATATTCAGCAAGATTCCAAAACTACGTTCTGGCCGGAAGTAGTTGGCCGGAAGTAAGTTGAAATTAAGAATTTGACAGGAAAGGAACTTTAACTTAAAATTTAACTGTTCATAAAATTAACATAATCCTTACAGCTTTATGAATAAGTCACGTTTGTTTTGTTTGTCTACCCCTTTATTTGCCGTAGCTGGCATAATCCTTAATTTATGGACATGAATATAAATGTTTCTTCTTGAAAAACAAACTGTGAGTATAACATAAAAGTAGGCATAACTGCTTGCCTTCGAAATCGATAGAGTCTTGACTAAATTTATGCTAAACACGAGGCTATTGCTATGCCTAATTTTGTGTTTTACTTTAGCGTGTTTCTCACTCTCTTGAAACTGTTAATACTTTCCAATATTCGGAAGAAGGTTGTTAATTAATTTCCCTGCCTAATTTTTATGGTATTTATATGGCTCTTCTATTTCAAGATAGGTCCACCAACGGACAAATGGTAAAGTCGCTGAACACTGGTAGTTCGGTCCGAGGTTCGAATCCCGCGAACAGGTTGGCTGCATGGGCGTGTCCTCCATGAAGGCATCCCTCTAGGTAGCCCTAGAGTGCTTTGCCATAATTAAATAAATCAACCAAAACCAAACCCTTTCAAGATATTATTAAATGTTACTTCTGAGTATTTTGCTCCCTGTGCTTGTCAATTTAGACGACAGCGTGAAGAAAGATTTAACGAATCACGTGGGGATTGCTCGTCTTCAGTCATTAAAACCGCTATTTCGCTATTCTCATCGCTCCAGCCATTAAATCTTTTCTTTAAATTTAGCGGTCGGCTGTTAAATTTAAGCGACGGGTTTAGATACGACAATATTTCTTACAGCTTCGTAGCAAGACCAGTTTTTCATCCCGGTGCTTCGTTTCGCACCTTTTAATAACACCGCCTGATTAACCAACTTTTTAAAGTCTCGAATGAAGGGTTCTTACCTTTGGATCACTCAGGTTGGTTTGTTTATTAGATTACGGCACAACATTCGAGGGCTATCTGCCTTAAGGGAGGGATGCCTTCGTGGAGGACGTTTTAAGGGAAATGGCTCGTATACACGTTACACAAGGGGAAAACCACGAAAACACTCATGCAGCCAGCCCGTTCGCGGGATTCGAACCTCAGACCGAACTACCAGTGTTCAGCGACGTTACCGCTCGGCCGCTGGTCGGCCTGATCACTCAGGTTGTATGTAAGGAGAATACCAGTTTAACCATCAATCCTTACGGTTACTGGACTGGCTAAATTTAGTGACAAGTCTCCAAGAGGAAATTTTTATTTACTCGCGTGTTGTAGATAGAGCTCATAAACCGTAAAAACATTCCTATTGAGATCCATTGATGAATGTTGGCACTAATGTATTTACAAGTACAGGAAAAATTAAGCAATTTGCTTAGTCTATGTTATTTAAAGGGCGATCAGACGCAGGTCTTTCTAATTCATGAGCAAAATATATTTCTTTTTAAGCCTAACTAAAACTTTTTTTTGACGCGCGTTTGTTAAATAAGATTAAAATTGTCTGTGGACTGTTCAGTAGAAATGATACTTAGTCCCTAACCAATTCACCTGGCTAATCGGCCAGGCTGATATTTCCTGCTGTTGAATTAAACAGTTGTCGTGAGCTTTTTACTTTCCTTTTCGAGTTAGTTAAAAGTTAATCAGTGGTCTTGTGTACGTCTGGCAGAAAGTTCTCTGAAGCAAATTAGAGCGGAGAAAAGGATTAGTGCAAAAGTGCTAGAAGCTAGAAAAAAAATGTGTCAAATATGGATTTTTCGAATTTTTTCTTTACCGAAGGTAAATGATGAATGGACGTCAAACGAGGGATAGCATTTATATGCCAGTACCACAACAAAATCATGCAGATACTAGTCCACATCTGTCTCGAATTTATGTAGTCCTTTAATTCTGTTTCTTGAAATGAAAGAAAGCAATAAGCGTCATTTCTATTTAAGGGAACTTTACATTTCATACAATTAGATTTGTAAATCCCCTTATCATTGATTGAGTTACAGTTTTCGGAGACTTGTTGCAGAATATTTTCAATTATTTTGTAGCATTTTCAATAGACTGGTCAGTACTATGGAGATTATTTTATGGACGTTCACTTCATATGTATAACAGAGCTTAATATACGAGTTTCATTTTTTGTTACGTTAATTCATCTTGCTAGTTTTTATGTACTTTATCGTAAAGGGTTTTGAGAAGTTTGAGAAAATGCTGGATTATATGATGTCCACTTTTAGTAGTGGAAACTGAGTCGTAAAGGAAAATAGTGAATTTTGGACGAAAATTCTCCTCCTCCCACTTAAAGGGCTCAAGGAATCCCTCTTCTTTAGGGGGTATATTGCAAAGTATGCATTTAAGATTATACAAGGATTTTCTTGCTTTAGTATCAGACAACGAGATATCAGTGTGACTGGATTCCATGATTGTTTCTAATGTAAATTAGCATTCTGGTTATTTGATACAAAAAATTGCTTGTTATGAAAAAAAAGGAGGGCCTCTTTAAAGATGTTTTCCTGTAATCAACCGTACTGCAGATTGTGTGGTTCACTATCTCTAATTTTTCGACGTGTTCTCTGCTCTATTCTGTTCAATTTCCATCTGTGAAATCTAAGCTGATATATATATATATATCAGTATGGATGCACACTTTTAAAATAATTCTACTTTAATTAAACTTAGGAGATAATATAATCAATTAATCAATACTGTTTAGGAAATAAATTATATATATATATATTAATCTTGCATTTACAATGCTAGTGGCTCAATTTTTACATATCACCAGGACGAAGCATTCATAGTTTGCTCAGAACTTCATTAGAACTACGAATAATTTCCGCAATTTGCCTCCTTTCCCCAAGCTATGGGCTGATAAATTGAAGACCTGATCGTGATGTTTACTTGCTTGTATAATAACGAAAATTTGATCCTATAAATTCCTTGAAGGAAATATGTTCCGCGCTAATGAAACAGGTTTCATTAGTTAATGAGCGCATCGTCTCATCACTAAATGCCCCTATTCTATCCAGCTGAGTCGCACAAAGTTTTTATTTTGTTTTATTTTAATGAAGAATGCCTCATTATTGTTATTATTTCTCTGCTATTAACCGCTAAGAACACTAGTAATACTTTCCCAACTAGTTGGCGTTACTTATGAATTATTTATATTTTTATAACCATATCATTTACTGGCTCTGATTGCAGTTGTCTCGTGTCATTATGCAATTTAATAATTTCAAATGCTACTCGGATTGTTAACATAAATGTAGGGAGCAGAAAAGGTTATGTTGCCAATATTTTTAGCGGCGAAGAGCCATTATTCTTATGCTTACCAAGCCAATCTAGTTTAGTGACACTAAGATAAAGAATGGAAATAATATTTAACATGCAATTAGTCTTAAAACAATCTACGCCGTTTAAGACATGGAATTAGACTTATGTGTAGATGTTTAAAACGCCATAATATAGTTTTTGGTCAGTTATGGTCATGCGAATAATTAAATATTTTTCCAGTTAGCAGAACTGGCAAATTAATATCGTGATAATGAAATGATAAAGAGAAGTGCAACACCAATACAAATAAATTGCTATTTAATTTACAGCTTCAGAGCGGCAGGTAACTAATTAAATCTAATGCAATTACAATAATAAATTTGACTTTCTTAGTTTGGACACTCGTTACTCGGATTTCAGTTACCAAACATTTCAGATATCCTGATCGCTTGTTTTAATTTCCTGATTAAATAAAATTTAAGTAATTATTTACTTATTTTTAATTTTTGATTCTGTCATAAATAAAATTAAAAAGATGATACAATACATTGTTAATAACGCGAGTAACTTATGTCCAAATATGACTACGATACGCAACCCATGCTTTTTCTTGGAGTAAATAAACAAGCAAACAAAAAAGAGGGGTGCACTTTTTAGAGTTAAAATTTAACAAAAGGCTCTCTCAAGACTGTCAAAGTTCACCATTGCTTCTAGACCATAATTTTCAAGTCTTATAGGATGTAACCATCAAATAGAGCAAATAAATTTATTAATAAAAAGGTAATTAAGTGTTCTTTTACAAAATTACATAAATCATGGTTGTTTTTAATTTTTACAAAATTACATAAATCATTTACAAAACATTTACATTACATTTTACAAAATTACATAAATCATGAAAAGTCGACAAAAAACGCCTTTTTAAAAAAATTGACAAATACCGTACATGATCACCCACGACATAAATAAAAGTTTGATACCTCCTCTTTATGCTGTCAATGAAAATGTCACGGACTTCAGCTGATAACAAATCTCTCATATATTTTACTTTTGTTGCAATTAATACAAAGCTCAGGAAAGGCGAGAAAGTTGTTACCTTTACCTGGATGGTTCCATATATATTCACTCGAAATAAATCGAGATGGCCAAACTCCATTTGCTGAATTTTGTGCTCTTCAGTTTACCATTGGTTACAACCGTTTTGTGCATCCTTAGAGCCTTCGTTATATTGTTTATAGAAACATATGCTGCTCCATTAAGTGAAATACAGTTATATATGTTACAGACCATATTTAGACAATTGTTTAAATTTTCAGTACAGTGGCAAGTCGGTATATGCCATTAATCCATTCCATATCCTTGGGAATATACCAAACGAACTTTTCCAATAGGAAATAATGAAGAAAATAATTTATCCGTTCTTACAAAAAAAATCTTATTGTTATTATATTAATACTCTTTAATACTAAAATGCTGATGCAATGGGGGAAATTTATATTGTACATAGATAAAGACATAGAATTGACACATATACTCTATTGCATAAGATGCTATACATTGTATGTGAATGTTTTTCTCCTATCCAGATCAAAAGCAATTTTGCAACATATTGTAACATCTGTGATCTTTACTAGGCAATTCGTGTCAGCCTCCTTCGCAACGTTAGCAGAATTTACTAATGTTTTTGTTTTTTACTGTCGTAGATACCATCGTACTCGGCATACAATATGTAACAGCCAAATCTTGGGTACGCATGCCATTCTTTTCATACTTTCAACTTTCATATATTTCAAAATTTTCTTTTTTGACTCCATGGTGATAGTAACAAACTTTTCTTTGACTCTTCTTATTCACTTTCCTAAAGTTCGTTGTTAATTCATTGTTCAGTGTTTACTGAACAGTAGCAACAAGCATACTGATATTCATGTACAGTCGTAGGATTGTCACAGTACCGAAAGTTCAAAAACAAGGGCTATGACATTCAAGAAGCAGAGTGCTCAGGCCGGCCTACTCATGAGATGAAGTCCTCCTGCTAGAACTTGTGGGAGATTTGTATGCAACCACTGGAGAGCTTGCTAAGGAGAAGTAAATAAGTGTACTGCGGGCATTTGCGTTTCATCAAACTCAAATCGTATTCCAAAAAAAGTTTCGCATCCAAAAAGGACGTATTTCAAAGCAAAAGTATCCCGAATTACTACTGTATTGCGCATTTTTCTAAATACAACATATCATTAAAAAATTATTATCATGTCATTATTCTTACACATTATATGCTATCGCTTATCTTCTTAATGAAGTTGAGCTTCCTTCCACAAGTTTACATAATGTAATATATTTTTAGAAAGAAATCCGTTTAAAATTCTTTGATGATTTACTTTCATTGTTTACTTTTCAAGACGAAACGTAACTTAAAAGAGGAGTCTACTGCACATTGCCAGTCGTTCGCTTATTTTATTTGAAGTTCATTCATCGCAACAAAGTTTTTGAAATTTATGTAAGTTAAATTAATTAGTTTTCTTCGAAAATTCTGAATAAACAATTTTGTCCCTATGATATTTCGGCTCAGTCAACAAATATTCAAAATTTTAAATATTTTAAAATACATTTAAACTTTTTTTTTCAATGAAGGAACTTTAAAATCCAAAGTGCGAAATTTTTGATTGGGTTGTTGCAACTGAAACCGCCGATTTTAAAGATACATGAAAAGCAGAGAATAAAAAGAAGACTACTTGTTGCCTCAAAGTAATCTCCAGCAGCATGAATGTATTGTTGCGTTGTTATATGGCAAGGCCATTTATAAAACATTTGTAAAAATGCTGACTGGATGTAATGAGGCTCTCCACTATCTGATAAATTGACGCCTCATTGGCAAAACATGAAGCTCAAGTGACGGAAAAATTGCTAGGCCATAGGGAAAAATTCAAGAGCACAATGGAGGATAAGGTATACTTTCCCATTTCAAATCCCTGATTAATTTTTTTAAAGATATCGGCTGATATTGCTGTTTATAATGGGGCGTTATCCTCGAGTAACAGGAGTTCATGCCGTTTGCCGCATGTCTGAACAATACTGAGGTGCATTTATTATAACACCAGCAGAAATACTGAGGTACCAGCAGAACAATACTGAGGTGCATTTATTATACCACCATACAGTAAATAGCACTTTCTATGGATTCAAGGGGTCCCCTGGAACGTCGTCTTTCACTCCTCTGCAACGAACTTGTACGGTTATCGGAGAAAATTAGCATCTCATCTGCAGTCTCGGTTCATGAAAAAGTAAAACGCACTTCTTAACGTCGTGAATTGTTTACATCAATGAGTTCGTGAGGCACTTAATTGTCGAGTTTCTTCTTTTTCCTGTTATTTCCATGTGTTATGAAACAGTTGAAAAGTGTACATTCATGAAACCATTGATAAGTGCATATTGGTCTAGTCTAAGCGATCTCTCATGCAATTTGATGTGAACCTGATTCAGGTAAATCATTTATTTAAATCGAATCATTGAAGGAAGGGCAATGGATACGGAGTTAGTTTTGCAGTCTGGAATTAGCTGAACAAAATTTGCAAACCAATAATGAGTGGAATACCTTATTAGTTGTTCTTCCATAGAACGCTTCATGATTGACTTGATACTTGGAATATTCTGTGTTTATAGCTTGTTGATCGAAACTGCTATAGTAGCATCCTCCCCTTGCAATGTTGTCATGACACTCGCACAAAGAATTAAAACTGTATTGATTTCTTTATAAACTGTATAAACCTCCCAACTTGATTTCATTCTCAATCAGTAGAATCCTGGCATCATTCAAATGAAGAAAGGGCTTGTCACAGTTTCAACGGTATATAGGTCACGAGTATCACCTTTTGGAATTCTGACTACTACTCTGTTTAACGTGTCATCAAGTCTTTATTTTCTGATAATCGATATGCAACGCTGGCGCGAAAAACTCAAGAAATTAACTTTCAAATTATTTCATTAATTCTGGGCATAGTTTCTGGATGTTTCCAGCAACAGTTGGAGTTTGTACAATGAATGATGACATCGAAATATTTCTAGCAGCTCATGCAGATCACTGGATATAAAATACATCGTGCACATGACTCCATGATATTTAAAATAAAGGTATTTGTTTTATCGCAAGTTTTACAAATGTATTACAGTGCAAACTTTTGAAAACTTTAGCTCTGTTATTAATTTTACAGATATAAAAAATGCAATTAAAAATCAGAATTTTTAAAAAAAGTAGGCAGATTATGTTAAATTCAGTTTTTATTCTCCGAATATTGTTGAAATATTTCAGCTGCTATGGATCTTTTAAATGCAATAGTTCTTCGGATAATTTGATATCCACCAATATTCTTAACTTATTTACATCTTCAGTATTCTCATTTTCTTCAACAAAATATTTCCTTTCAAAAGTTAACCTTACCCCCAGCATTCTGACCTTCCATTGAAATTTTGAACACGAACGCGATTCAGTAAAATTCCTGTAGCTAACGGAATTACGTTTTCAATTTTTCTTAGTGCAAAGCAAAGCTAGAATAGAAATTTTAAAATTCATTCACTAATTTCTGTAATTCTAGAAAACTTGATTCTGGAAATTCGTTCGTTTCTCATAATTGTTTCATTTTTTACTTGAATGAGCAGTAGCAAACCTGGAGTTAATAATAATAATAAAAACTAAGATGGTTTGTGAATTTCGGGACTTCGAGATAGAGTACTGAACTAAAATCAGATTTTCCTGCGTAGTCAGGCACGTCTTGTCACTATACTCGACTAGAAGGTATACAATAATTTTATGTTAAGCTTTTAACATATTTGAACGGTTAATTTAATACACCAGGGTACACAGCCCCCCAAAAATAGAAGCGAAAAAATATAGCAAATAATTCTCCGAAATCTTTTATAAATTTTTTAATCTTTTATCTTTTTTTTTATAGTACTTTATATAAAGTACGCTTTTATTCAGAAGTGAAGTCTTCTGGCATTAGAAAATTAGGGAATTTGTTGTATTTCAGTCATAATGCTCATGAAAGGGCCTGTTTAAAAGACTTACTAATAATAATTTCTGAAAGGTTATCACTTTGCGTTTAAAAGACTTACTAATAATAATTTCTGAAAGGTTATCACTTTGCGTTTAAAAGACTTACTAATAATAATTTCTGAAAGGTTATCACTTTGCGTTTAAAAGACTTACTAATAATAATTTCTGAAAGGTTATCACTTTGCGTTTAAAAGACTTACTAATAATAATTTCTGAAAGGTTATCACTTTGCGTTTAAAAGACTTACTAATAATAATTTCTGAAAGGTTATCACTTTGCGTTTAAAAGACTTACTAATAATAATTTCTGAAAGGTTATCACTTTGCGTTTAAAAGACTTACTAATAATAATTTCTGAAAGGTTATCACTTTGCGTTTAAAAGACTTACTAATAATAATTTCTGAAAGGTTATCACTTTGCGTTTCTCAGCGAAATATCGAAGTGACATTGTTTTCGACTTTTGTAAAATGATAGCATAGAAGAAGAAAGAAATTTGAAAATTGGTCATTCAGATTCCAATTAAAGTTAATAAAGAGAAAACAAAATTTAGTGGACTGAAGGATTTTGCTATTATTACTAGGTTATTTTTAATGCCAAAGGGATAGGGCCATTCAGAAGAAAAGTGATAAATTCTATATTCAAAATACTACATAACAAATAACTTTTGAAACTTAATGTACTAACTTTATAAATATCAGTATTTTATTTTCGAGTAACAATGAAGTTATTGCGCGGAAACTGCAGCTCAAAAGACAGATATTTTGTATATAATTAGGAGGCCATTGAAAAGTGTCAAAACTCTGCAGTGACTTGAAACTAAGACGACCCTGTACTTGTTTCACAAGGGTAATTAAAAGCCCTTCATTCACATTCATAGTATCAATTTAAAAGCAGACTGCATATTTAGCACTTTTGTTTGCAGCTGTTCTCCAACTCTTATTGTTCTATTATGTGTATAAGGTGGATAAATTCGTTTGTTGCGAGAAGGAAGAAATTCTACGGAAACAAAAATAACAAATAATGAAAATGGTCACATTTCTCGTCGCGTTTTTGACAGTTATTTCATTGTTGTGAATTAAGGCTGCGAATAATAGTAAAGAACTCATTTTTCTAGTGGAGCATCATTTCAGAATAAATTAATATGTTTAGTGCCGTAAACAATTTTGCAGGAAATTTAGGAACGAAATTCTGAGAAAATAAAATTGAAATGCATGCATACATAATAAAATTGAAATGCCATGAATACAGATCAGAAAAAATTCCATAAGAGTGCTAGAAACAAGCGGAAAAGTGTTCCGCAAATATACTGAACTAGAGAGATATTTTCGTCATTTTTCAAGAAATATACGCAAGAAACGTTCAAGAACGTTTTGAAGCAAAATTAAATGAGCATGTTTTCCTCTATCGGAAGGTATAAGTAAATGACTTTTAAGGGGTAAATGGATTGCTTTTAAAGGATAAGTGATAAATTATCTTCATATTTTTAGGTGTTAGCGTGCCCACAGTACAGGGATATGGTTTATAAAATTTCATTTTAATGAAAGAAGTTATATTAAAAATAGTAATATACGTAAAAAATATTTTTTTTAAATTACTCTAATAAGCAATATAGTATTAAAATTTCTATGATAAATGAAATACTTTATGCTTAGTGGAATTCCATAGGCCCCGTTTTTTTTCTCAGAATGAAAATCTGATCTATTTCCATTTATATTTACTTTAATGTATATGCATTTCGAATATTTTAATCTTTTCTATATACCTTATTAATATACAGATCTTAAAAAACATTATTTAAAGAAAAAAAAAAGGTTTATACCGATCAATAAAATTAATAGATTATGATTAAGCATAAATTTAAAATAAGTGCAAAAATAAAAGAATAATATAAGATTAATTTTATAATATTTTATATTAAAATTAATTTTATAATATTTTATATTGAAATTAATTGTTGCATCTGCCCAACTTAAACAATTATTTTAGAAATTTCAGAAAAAATCTTAATATATATGAAAAGTTTTATGATTTTATATCAAAATCATATAGGAATAAACAGTCATTTGAAAATATTGAAATATTTGCTGTTTTTTTTTTTTTAATTACAGGTGTTAGCGTTCGGAAATGCCTCCAAAATGTACACGAGTTCAGAATTTCTTTTAATAATTTTTTATGATCTGAGAAATGTAACTGAGAGATGTAAGATAGTGCCTGATATTTTTCTTATCACCTTTTTCTCTCGACGGATGCATATTTTGGACAGAATAAGTATTTTTCAAAAAAAAGTTTCCTATGCTTCGTGTGTGGTCTTACGACGTTGGTGACTCGTTGCCTGGATGCTAATGTGAAAGTATCCCCCTAGCTCGGGGACGTGCGCCCTCTGACCAATCAGAAGAGTTTCTACCATCTCATCTATCTTCTGACGGACGTTTTAATGGGTGGAGCATCCCATGCAAATACAATCGGAGGAACCAGGAAAAGACTTTTATCGCTTCCTATTGGCAACAGTGATGAACGTAATACAACTTTATTTGGCTGTTTTTAGAGTATGAAACAGTGGAATCTTTAATTTAAATACAGCAACTTTTTATAACAAGTGAGTTTCTCGGTTTTTATTTGAAAAGGGTGTAAAAACTATATTATTTCCTTGCATTATATGCCGCTTATAAGTTTTTTTTAATACTAGTGGCATGCCAAATTAGGAAGTGTATATTCTCTGAGACGCATAAAAAATTTACTATTTGAAATTAATTAGACTTTTTTTTTTTTTTTTTTCTACGATTAAAATGCACTTAAATTTCATTTTCTTTTCTAACCAATTTTTCACAGTTTTGATTTTTGTGTAATGCGAGTGATATGCATGATTAGGATTTAAGGATGCATTTAATGGATAAACTGTTACGAATGCATAATTCTCCTAAGAATGGCTGTGTTTACTAAACGATACATATTAGGCCGGTTAGCAATTAATAAATACATGCAACGAAATTTTAATAAATACAACTGAAAAAACTTTTTTTTTTTTTTTTTTTTTTTTCTTTTTTAACGTATTTCTACTTTTTCGATCTTCATTTAGATTATACTGGATTACCAAATCGCTGTCCCTTTCTTTAACAACCTCGTAGCCTAATAAGTCTGCTCTACGAATTTCATATTTCCGTTACGTAATTCGTATAATTTATCACTCAAATTGTAAAGTGATTATAAAGGAAAGATAAAGCAATTAAAAACAAATACACATACATATTTTTTATTCTGTTAAAGTTTATACGATTAGTATAACTACTAAAAGTATTTCTAAGATAGTGTAATATTTATGTTCACTACTGAACTGTTTTCCTACACATTATTTGCCTAAGCTTTCGACTGCATTACAAATTAATGAAAATTAATATTTTACTAAGCATTCATAATAAAAACAATGCTTACTTTTATGTTTCTTTGCTCAGTTGCAAATTGTTTTAAGGATAGAAAAAGTACTCAAATGAATGAATAAATATATAGCAAAAGAAATAAATATATAGATGATTTTTTTAAAGTATAGTATTTTCATTTAAAATTCAAATATGAGCTCTCTTTTCTGTTATACGGGGAACAAAATTTGCTTCTCTATTGAAAGCATGTTTATTGTCTTCTTTCGCAAGCTGAACGAACGAATAACACAATTTATTGATTTTCTGATTTTAATTAATAGTTTTTCTTCCAGTATTTCTGTTCAATAAATAAAATTTATGAAGAAATTTCAACCAGAACTAAGTAATTTTCAAATCAATAAAGTACGGCATAATGCTTAGAAATCATAACTAACAAATCATTTGGTTCAATTAAAAAAATGAAAATCCTTTTGTTTACAACTTGCGATAATCTCGCCAAGTGTGGCGCTTTTCTGAATGAATTTTGGCGCGAAATAGAACAATGGTAACCCTTAATTCTAGAGACTTTTCATCGCGGCAACCTCACGTCTGAACAAATCATGTGTTGTAGTGAGTTGGACGTGATGAGTTTATTTAGCAAGTTTGGAACTGAAGAATAGTTACGGAATGGATACAGGGCTGAGGACATAGTGTACGCATGGGAATTTGATTGTTCGTCTGGCCAGTGACTTATTGGAAATCCTTCGTTCGCCCAGCTCAAACCTCGCTTGATAACAGCGGGCCCGCTGGACGCACGCAACATGGCTTCAGCGGCAAAATGAACTCAATGCAAAGACCAATAACTTCGTCTCAGGGTACTAGAGTTCCGCACCGACAGGCATCTCTACGGCCCGACAGCGATCTGCTGACCCGGACTAGCTGGGAGGATGCATCCGTTGGATTAGCGCAGATCAACAAGGTGAGTGTCACTATGTAAGATGCAGTTCATTCACTGTATTGGATGTATCGCTAAGCCTAATCCATGAAAAATGTAAACAGCCTAAGCGTAGTAACGGTCTTCTAGTTGTTTGCCGGTCGCTATCACTATTTTGATCCAATTTCATGCATTTGTATCCTGGCTTCAGAATATCTAGTTTGATACATCCTAGTGCATTTACTTGTGATATTTCTTCATTTCGATTTTACGATTTTTATTAACTATATAGGATGCGTTTTCGTTAGTATTAGTGGTATTCTGAATTATTATTTCAGAATAAGTATTGGTATAGTTCTAGCATTTATTGTTTTTGTAGCAGCAGTAGCATAACAAACATTAATATTTTTTATCTGTCATTAAAATATTTTAATTGTAAGCATTTTTTTACTATTTATTTTTGCTACTTTGCCAACTTTTTCAGATTTACATCTTTATTACACATTCGGCTTAAATAAAAATATCATTTCTTATTTCAAGTATGTTTAATATAACTAATCGATTTTAATGATATTTGAAAATATATTCAGAAAATAAATTAATTTAAACTGAAACATTTTTAAATTTATGAGATAGTAATAACTATGCCTTACAACTGTTTGTAGCCAATTTTAATTCAGGTAATATAAATTGTGCAATTTAATTTTTAGGGTAATGCAACTGGTAACAAAGGAGCATTATGGGCCAGGAGTTGGTTACAGAAACACTTCTTTCACTTAGGATGCTTCATCCACAGAAATCGAGGAAAAATAATATTCGTTGGACTTCTAGTTTTATCATGTTTTTGTGTCGGACTAAAATCAGCAACTATAGAAACAGATATAGAAAAATTGTGGGTCAAAGGTAAGATTTTTCGCTTATGTATGCATTAAAAGTGCATGTGCATTAAATGTTTTTGAAATATTTAGGTAAAATATTAGTGCTTGATCAATTAGATTATGTCTTAGAATCCCTATTTTTTGGAATACAAGTCAAATTTTTATTCCATATGTGTTGTAAAAAATACAGGAATTATTTGAAATCTGCCTTATGCTTCTGTAGTTCTAGAAGGGTATAGAGTTCTGTGTTAGTTGTCTAAATCATATATAAGATATGAGTAGTATCTTATAAACATTGACCAGTTATTTGTTTTAGGCATCACCTTGTGTACTGGCTTAAATTCCTTTACTAATTTTTGAAATAATTTTAAAGTTGGAGCTGAAACTGCATATCCGAAATTTAATTTTACACTAACCTACCCAAATACAATTCATGTAAATGAAAGATCGTAATCAAATTAATTTAAACTTACTTCAACTTAAGTATGAATAAAATTATTTTCCAATTTTAATTAAAATTTCTTTTAAATAATAAATAAGGCACCATTAATTTTTTTATTAACCTCCATGAAGAATTTTATGTATTCATCTCATAAAGAAAGGTGAAAGTTCTATTTTTCCTGTGATATATATATATATTCTGTTTAGTGTTCAATCCAAAGTAAAGTTTGTTCATTTTATTAATTTTATGTTTATGTGGTTTACAAGGGCAGTTTATTAATTTAGAAATTATGACAGCTATTTTTGCCCTTGTTTTTGTAACATTCCCTTAAATTGTTCTAAAACAAAATAATATTTGGTATTCTTCTGTTATCAGGATTGAATTCAGAAGTGTTATGCACATGTGTATGTAAAAATGTTCATATATGTGTGTGTACACACTCATACATGAACACATACATGCTTACATATGTACATTTCTGGACCCGGTACTGATAAGAGAACAGTACCTAATGTTTTTATTTTCAGTTTTAAAAATGAAATCTGCTGGTAGTTAAGTTTTATAGCAGTGTGCCCACCATTCGAATAAAAAAATTATAGTGGTGAATCTTTAATTAAATCTATAATATACAATTTGCATGGGTACTAGAGGAGTTTGTTGTACTCAATTATACTGACTGATAGGTTTGGGCTGGACTAAAGGTTGGGTTGTATTGTTCGCTGTTTAGAACTTAATGAAGTACCAGAGTGATAAAAAATAACATTTTTGTAAACATTTTGCAGGGTGATGATACTATATCAAAGGGTTCATTTTGCTTAGGATAAGAAAATATATGTATCTGGTGCTGTGCTAGGTTCCAGTATTAATGCACACAAGTTATGCTACTTCTAGTAGTCTTCTTTCTTCTAACTTCTTTTGTAAAGATATATTTATAAAATTAGCTTCATTATGTTAGACATTCTCAGTGCTAATTTAAAAAGAATTAGCTATAGTTTTGATTGTAGTAATGTATTTCTTGTTCTTAATGCTTGTTATTAAATTTCTCCTATATTGATTGTGCATTTTGTGGAAATTATGTACATTGATTTGGCTAATATAATTTAATGCTTCCATGAGAATTTATTTTTTGAGAAATTATTTGAACTTATTTCTCATTCTCATTTTTTATATCTTTTATTATATAAGAATGCATTTTTTCTGTAACTGAACTCTAATAATCATGTACTTTCTAATACTATTAAACCTTTTTATATAAGGATCCCATACTAAAGACCCAGGTTATGCATTTGTTGCATGCACAGTCAGATCTGAAATATCATTATCAAATATAGTGTCACTCCAGTTTACCAAGTCATCATTATTATATGTTTCAGTGTTTATCAGGAAGTTGTTTAAATATTAAAGTCATGATTAATAACTTCAGACGGGGCAGCGGGTTTTTTTTTTTTTTTTTTTTTTCCCTGCTTGGTGTACAGTCTCTACAACTCCTAAATTCTGTGACTTGGTGCAGATTCACTGATTATGTAGGTTTTGGTACAAATGCTGACTTCCAGATGTTTGATGTAATATAAATGTCTGACCCATTTTATTTGCTATCTTTCCCAGTTTTTTGCCACATCTTCTGGTTTCTGACAGATTACTGGACATCTTGTTTTTTTTTTTTTTTTTTTTTTTAATATTAAGCTGTTCTTAAGGAAAGCGTTTTTTTAGCAATATATGAAATTATTTATTTATGAAACTTGAATTGTGAAAATTTAATTCCCCCCTTCCGAGTGATTTTCAAAATAATTTTCTTATTAAATTTTATTTAACTTGAATTGTCTTACGACTTCAATTGTCTTATTTTATACATTTGAAGAGTTACCCTATGTTTAATATAATGTGTGCATTTTTGTTTTACATCAGTATAGAGCACATTACTAAGTTTATTCACATAATAGTATGTATATTAATTATTAATTTTTTTTAAAAGCCTTTTGATAAATTAAAATTTTTTATCTCAAAAAATCTGAAAATAATAAATAATATTTGAGTGTAAAAGTCTAAGAAAATTACAAAATAAAAGTAGCCAAAGAAAATAAAATTTTTATTATCTAAGTAAATAAATTTTACATTAAAATTGTAACCATTATACATAACTGAATAACCTAAATCATACATTATAAAGCAAATCAAAGTCAATTTGGAATTCTTTTGATATGGTGCCACTTGGGAACCTCCTAGTTTTTCATATTTCAAAGTTGGCAGCTATACATTTTGTTCATAAATAAAATTTTCAGACAGAATGTTGCTATTCAGATAAATTGATTCGTATAAATTCATATAACACTAATTATGTTAAATTTACTTAGATATCTAAAAAATTACAAAAAGGATATTAATGTATATATTTTAAAAGGTTTAGCCTTCTCCGTGTTGCTGCTGAACTTTATAATTGCATTATTGTATGACTTGTATAAATGTCATTCTACTTATAGTCTCTCTAGTTAGGACTATAGGAATGACCTTGTAATAAGATAATGGAAGTTCACCTTGCCTTCAGTCCTTCACAAATAGGTTGGTTTCTGCATTTTTTCAGTTTGTAAATACTAGCAAGTTTCTTTAGAGAGTCCTCCATGAAGGCACCCCTCTTCTTAGGCATATAGCCCTTGTATGTTTTGTCATATTCAAATAATCTAACAAAACCTTGATTGTTTAGTGATCAATAACAATAAAATGTGTATAAGAATTTTCAGTAAGATAATTTATTTATAATTGTTTATGACATAGCATAAATGAGATATAAGAGATACACAATTTTCATTGAGGGACACAATTTTCATTGGGTGATGATTTTATTGACCTGGTCTGCTTTAATACATATTTAAAGAAATGTAAACAGATATATAGTGAATCATTTATTATCTTTCAATTGCCCTAATTCTGTACTCCTGTATTTTTAGCGATAAAAGGCTGTTTAAAAATTAAAGTTACCAACTTTTATTTAAATGTAGGTAATTGTTATAAAAATAATTTTTACATGTTATAGGATTATGTTAGATTTTTATCCTAAAAGAAAAAAAAAAAAAAAAAAAAGAGTTGCCGTTTTTATCCCAAAAATATGTTGCCAAAAGATAAAATACATATTTTAATTATTTTTAACAAATAATTTGAGTTAAAAAATAAGATTAATTTTATATTTTGTTATGATTTTATAATGAAATAAATTGCGTTTTAAGAATGCCTAAAATAAATTTTAAAAAATGTATACATTGACAAAAGTGTTAAAAAGTAATACTATCTTGAAGCTAGGTTTTAAAGGAAAAATGGGTTTTGTACTGACCCCTTTTTGTGTACGTGATGTTCTTCACAGAATCTCCGAGTATGTTTAATTAAGTGTCTGTTAGTCACTTACGATCTTACTATTTCCAAACACTTCTCAAGTTTTAAAGCCGGAAATACTGAGCCCTTTCGCATAAAAAGTTATGAAGTAAGAGATCTGGTTATATGAAGGAGTGCTTCACTAGGGCAAAAATGGGTCCTTGGGTTCGCCAACTAGAAGGTTAAAAAACTCAAGCTTGCCTTCGAATCTGGACAATTTGGCTAAGTTCCAACGTACAGTCACTCGTCTAAAATAAACAGAACAAAAATATTAAAAATATTTCCTCCTTTTGTCGATGAATACTATCTGGTTTGGTTTCGAATTGAGCGGTGTTAAGGTGCGGGTCTTTCTTGGTATATTTTTTCTGTCTTTTTTTTTTTAACCCCAGTAAGAAAATCACGTCTTTTTTTTTAACCCCAGTAAGAAAATCGTGATTAAATCGTAGGGGGTGTTTTATTTTTCATCTTCATTCACGACTTAATTCACTGTGTAGTACATGGAGCATATTTGCTATTCGACCAAGTTCCTCTCAAAACTATTTGCATAGAAGCTGTCACAAGAATTTAAAAATTGTGCCTACCCTGTCCTATAAGTCTAAATTTAAGAAAATCCCAGTATAATGGTAATACGTGATAGAAATGACGCGTTCCTCTATTATGAATGCATTTGTGTGTATACTCATTTATCCGGGAAAAGAAACGGTAACGGGGAAATTTACTGTCACACGCGTGTGATTCAAAATTTCATTGAATGCGAATCGTTTTCGAGGTTGCTAGTCGTGCTGATTTTTCTGTCTTACGTACAACTATCGATGTGTCTTTCCGGCAGACCGTAATGGGGGGGGGTATTTTTACACCAGTATTACGGATAAATAATCAGTTACCGATGAGTTAAAGTAAACAGATCATCTGAAATTAGCAGTTAACTCACTAACTTAATTACCAGTTATTGTCTCTTATTAATAAGACTAATTATTTATTGATACTAAATTCAGGTGCTTTGGAATGGGGAATTAATGCAACTGTTTTAAATTCAAGACGTGTGGCATGAATTATCTATAGAGCAGCATTTAAGTGTACTATAGCAGTAAAGTAAATGGATATGAATAAAAAAATGTAGCTTTTTCTTGTTTATATCTGTAATTTTATGTACATATGATAGCAATATTAGCTTGTCAGTATATGTAAGTTTAAATTACAAGCAAGAATGTGCGTAATTTTCTCCTTTTACATTCGGTTTATGTATTTTAGATTACTGCTAGGGAAGTTTCGAAATGCTTTGATTTTTCATTAAAATGAGTGTCAGTTTATAGATGCATTTTCCTGAATTCTAAAATTTATCCCTTCGGTATGCAATTTAAAATTATAGAAATATAGGAGTGACGCAAGTATGCTTAGAAAGTCCTTTGACTGTTTTGATGTCTATGAAATTATTGCTACACGTAATGTTGTTTACCATTATCCATATCATATAAATAAATCAATTTATTTTCAAAAAACATTTAAGTATTCTAAACAAACATTCATTTACGTGTTTACCGAACATTCATTTAGACAAAATATTAAATGATATCTTTGTAGAGTAAACTATGCAGTCTTAACCGCGATAACTAAACAAGAGTGCGTATCGCGTGGAAACCATTCGCCAGTTTTTTTTACTTTACTCATTCATCTTTATTCGCAGTTCCCCCCCCCCCAAAAAAAACATAAAGGTTTCAGATTTTAAATTACTTCTAAAGGGGCTTTTTTTTTTAACGTTTTGTATGTTACCTTTTTTTTATTAAATATGTTCTTTGCACTTAAACCATTAAATTCAGTTCAATAGCAATGTCGCAAAATAATTTTAAAATGAGTATATCTTTAGAATTTCCGATACACAGTTCCGCGTGCTGGAGGTAAAAAGTTTTTTTTTTTTTTTTTTTTACTTCCCCATAGAGTGTTGCCATAGCTCGCTTTGAAATCCTTCAGTTTGTTAATCAAAAATTCGTTAAAGGTTTACAAATTTGAAATCGATAATAAAACAAATTCCAAATTTGTTCTTCCACATGCCCATATTCGTAGGAGGATTACGTCATTCAAAATTCGATGGCTGTATGTACCGTTGTTTTATCACAATGCGAGAAATATACATACATTTATGCAGATTTTTCATTATTTAATTTCCTCAAATATAATGCAGGACTCTAACATTTGGTGGCAACAGTTTTATCGCAAAATAATGTTAAATTAAGCATATCTTTAGAATTTCCGATATACACAGTCTCGCGAGCTGGAGATAAAAGTATTTTTTTTTTCCTATATAACGTTGCCATTTCTCGCTTTTAAAACATTGAGTTTGTAAATCAAAAATTCGTTAAAGTTTTACAAAATATAAAATCTATAATAAAACATTCCAAATTTGGGATTTCAGATGCCCATATTCGCAGTAGGATTTCGTCATTCAAAATTCGATGGCTCTATGTACCATTGTTTTATCACAATGCAAGAAATAGACAATCATTTATGCAGATTTTTCATTATTTAATTTCTTCAAATATAATGCAGGACTCTAACATTTTGTGGCAACAGTTTGAAAAGTGAACCGACGTTTATAGGAGTCCGAAGCAAAATCGCAAAACGAAAACAATAGTCCTTCAGGGACAAAGCCCCTTTGGACTAAAAAAATCTGAAAGGTTTCAGATTTTAAATTACGTCCAAAGGGGCGTTTTTTTAACGTTTTGTGTGTTACTTTTATTTATTATTAAATATCACGTTCTTTGCACTTAAACCGTAAATTTCGGTTCAATTTTAAAATGAGCATATCTTTAGGATTTCCTATACATAGCTCCGCGAGCTGGAGATAAAAAGCTCTTTTTTCCCCGTAGAGTGTTGCCATTGCTCGCTTTTAAACCGTTGATTTTGTTACTCAAAAATTCGTAAAAGTTTTACAAAATATGAAATCGATCATAAAACAAATTTCAAATTTGATCTTCCACATGCCCATATTCGTAGGAGGATTACGTCATTCAAAATTCGATGGTTCTATATACCGTTTTATCACAATGCGAGAAATATACATTTATGTAGATTTTTCATTATTAATTTCTTCAAACATAATGCAGGACTATAACATTTGGTGGCAATAGTTTGAAAAGTGAAACGGACATTTATATTGATTCAATGCAAAATCGCAAAATGAAAACAATAGTCCTTCGGGGACGAAACCCCTTTGGACTAAAAAACTCGGGAAATTTCATTTTCGTGGTATAGTAGTAATAATTTCTTTGGTCAGTTTTAGGGCATATGATTTGAACCGGAAGTTCTGCATATGTAAATAAATGCCATAAACATCCGTTACTGTACAAATTAAGTCTATGTTTCTTTCCTAAATTAATATTATGGAAACAGATTAAGATAAAGAAAATGTGTAAAATAGGTAATCCTTTTTTTATGTATTTACGGGCGTTTTTAAAAGACTATAATGGTACAACCTATCAAATTATTTAAAAACTTAAATAATAATAATTATTTATTTATCAAGTTCTTTTGGGGGGATGCAAATAATGGCAGCATCCCTGACCGAATGTAAATTGATTAAGAGCATACAGTGTATCATTTTTTTAAAATACCAATTTAAAAATCGAAACTATCAAAAAGGAATCTCCCAAAACTGCTCAGTTTTTCAGTTATATATAATAACCATTATATGTAACTGCTCATTATATATTTATACTGCTATATATTGGTTATTATATAGCAGTATATATAATAACCGTCATCAAAGCACTGTACTTTCATTTCAGAATAATGGGCCATGAACACAAGAAAAGCATATACGCATTAGCAGCATAATATTTTCCCCCTCTTGCAACAATTATTATTATTATTTTAAGGGGCATTTTGTCGTCTCAAATGTTTGTCACAGAATGCGGATCCCACCGGGAATCATGACACTTGATTTTCGCTACTTGCAGTGGAGTACTTTCTCTAATTTCAAAATACCATGATTTTGTTGTGAATATTTATTAAAAATACATTTTAAACCATGCCAAAAGCATGCTTGATTCAAACTGATGAACAGGGGAAAACACGTTTAAGGTTTGAATACTGCGGAGAAGCAATGACTTCTGCTCTTTAGTATGAAAGATCGAAAAACTCTTTATAAATTTTGAAAATAAAGTAAATAAAGAAAACAAAAATATAAACTCAAGATTTTAACCAAAAGACTTATTGATTGTCTAGTAAAAAGTTATAGCGCCATCTTGCGGCAAGAATGTTGATAAAAGTAGTGCTGGAAACCAGTGGTTGCTGAGTAATTGGATTTTAATGTATATCGGATACGAATGGAATAATAGAGTATTTTTTGGCTTCTTCAGACGAACATGAAATGCAATTATTGAAAAACTGCCTTATTAAAAATAAAACGGAAGTGCGAAATGTTAATATAAGCAGACTAGATTATGTAGAAGAATCATGTTTTATTTTTTACTAAAACTAATAGTTTTATTTTATTTATTTTAAATTATAAGTTTTTCTCATGATCTAGTATTTTTTTTTTTTTTTTTATTTTTTATTTTCAGTTTTTTAAACCTTTATAAAAGCATGGTGGCCATATGGGGAAAACATGCAGTGTTAAAACACGCACACATATATATATATATTGTTAATGCTGTTTGCCTATTCGATTCTATGCCGCATTTTGTTATATATGTATAATAATTTTTCCTTTTGGTTTATTGATAATTTATCTACCCCATCGAAAATTCGGGGAAGAAATAGTGCCTGGAAGGGAAGGAGGACAAAGAGGAACGAATCACGTTTCACGTGAAGCCGTCAGCACCAGGAGTCTCTTACTGTTGCTAAATGAAGTCCTCCATCCCCTTCATTGAGGATCGCCCTCAAGGCACCGACTCTCCGCCCCTTTTTTCCTCTCTTCCCTCATTCTTTGGAAAGTTTAGAGTTGAAATCGGATCTTCCGAGTCGCCGGAAATCGTCCCCTTTTGGATGTCTCCTGGAAAATCTCCGCGTGAATGGTGTCCGAATCCTCCTAATTGAGTCCTTCCCTGAGCAAACGACTTTCTTCCCTGATTTTCTATGACTGGGTGACCATTTGGGGACTTTGTAAATGAAAGCACCCGCATCATGAGTGATGAGTCGTATTCACACGCATCCCCTCCGCTTCAGCTGATAGAACAAACGTGCTGCCATTCTGAGTTTCACCTTTTTCCTTTCTTGGAACAATTTATGAGTGTTTAATGGAGTGCTTTTCTCTTTTCTTTGGACTATTGCTCATTCCTTTTCATTATTATCGATAAAAAAGCGAGCTTTTTGATTTCAATTGAAAAGTTATAACGGGAAAGAAACAGCGACGCGGTTAAAAAGTGCCGGAATCGAACTATTTTGTTAATGCGTTTTACACCTGATATAAATTAATGATAAGATTTGCCACTGTGCAAGATGTTAAAAAAGAGAGGGAAAAAAGTTGGAGGTACATAAATTTGAAAGGAATGGAGAATGACTCAGAAAATGTATTTTGAGTAGATACACTAACGGGTAGTGTATCAATGTATGCATTAAGGTTTTGATAATGCAGTGAATTATGTCAAGTATTGTATAAAGTAATGAAAGAGATCATCATCTGAAAATGATGACTTTCGACGGTGCATTCCGAATATATAGAAAACTTTACTTTGAGTTTTATACCGTTAAATTTGCTCTTGTAGGACTTTATGAAAAGTCGAGTGTGAATGGCAACACCACAAGCTTCTGACATCATTACTCACTTAAATCTTAAGTTAGGAGCGAGTTTCTCATAGAAAATCGTACAGACGTATTACCTCATCGGATAGGTGTGGTTTGATTTGCTATATCCGTCTAAACAAAGAGATCTGAGACTGAAATACTGATCATGGATTGTTATAATTATTTCATGAGAAAACATTCAAAAATATTCTGGTACCTGTTGTGTTCCATTATTCCAGTATCAGTAATCAACCAATTAACATTTTATATTATTCAGATACTGTGGCGCGCCATTATCCCAATATTAGTAATTAATCAATTAGCTTTTCATATTATTCATATACTGTGGTGTCCTAGAATTATTAATCAACCAACTAACATTTAAAATATACAGATACAGTTATGCTTCAGTGATCAACCGATTAACGTTCCATAATATTCAAATACTGTTTTTCCCCAGTATCCGCAAGTTGTACTTTCTAAGATTTGCCAGGGATAGTAAAGAAAGTTATATGAAATAGGATATTATTGTAAGATACATAGATATGGTCAAGTTTAATAGAAAAATCATCTATCAAGTAAAATGATGATAATGTATAATATATACTAGTAGCGGCTGTGGCAGGCGAATGATGCGGCTTTTATGCAAGTATATGAAATATGGTGTATATATATATATATATATATGAAATAAGGTAATGCATATGTATGAAATATGGTAAACTAAAACTTATGCATATGTATGAAACCTAACACTTAATGCTATGTATGCGTATGTAACTTATACACTTGTCTGAAATACAATAAATTTAAACTACTCAGCGTCCCCAAAATTTATTTATTATTATAAAATTTAAAAAAAAAATGTTATGAATGAAAAGTACATTGGAACGAAGTGAGAGGCAAATGCAAGTTGGAATTGGGGAAACGAAAGCAAAGTGTCAAATATTTCTGATAGCCACCTGTGGCATGGCAGCGGCTATCCCCTTGCCAATATGTTTAGAATTATGGAACAGAGTGTTAGCAAAGAAAGAGGAGAATCTGATAGATATCCTGTAAGCTGAGAACACGCATAAAGTTCTGCTTTCTCATTCCCAACATTTGCTTGCATCGGTCCGAAGCATGCAGGTCTGCTAACGGTTATGGCTATTGTGGCAAGTCGATAGTGAGTGGGTTTTTTTTTTTAATTTTTGCTACTAAAATTCTCTCTATGTTATATAGCCCGTTTTTACTTGGCATGTACTTTCTGGAAGGAGGACGGAATGGGGTGGTTTTATAAGTCACTGATAATTGAAATCGCGAATATCAAACTGACAAATATGAAGGCATGAATGTAGAGAGAACAGAACATAAACGTGCGTTTGCCACCCTTTAGCCTTATTGCGAAGTGAATGGTGAAGATGGCTAAACCGGAGAACATACGAACTTAAATTCAGTCATAGCCCTCTTCCTTGGATATGCAACCGTGCGTATTTTTTACTGAAAACAAAATGGTGTCATTGTGAAGGAAGAGATCTTACGCTGGCGCTGTGTGTGGTCCGATAAGGATGCTTCTCACGGTTTATATCGGAAGGGTAAAAAGAAAAACTAAAATAAAATGTTTAGCTGCCGTAGAGATAACGCACTTTCTTTTTTCCTCTGTGCTTTTCGGCATGTTTTAATATTAGACCTTTGCTGCAGTACCGAATGCTAATAATGTTTTTAAAAATACACTTTCTTCCTTATTTGCGTCATTAGTCCTTCAGCTTCATTCATAACCATAAATCTTAACTTTTTTTTTTTTAAATGTATGTGTGCGGTAGTCATGTTATTACCCAGATAGTGATGCTTTATTTCAGGAACTTAAAATTCTGTCAAGAAGTTTTAATTTTCGTGTTTTGCTAGCAATTTTGAATTCGATTTATGAATACTTGTGTGGATATGTTCTAATTTCCGTAAATGCCAAATGGTGAAAAAGCCAGTTTTTTTTGGTTACATTTTTAGGAAGTCCGCAAAAGTACTAGTGGTACTTTAATGGGTTTTGCGAGGTTCTGTGGTATTAAGTTGTACAGGTGTGCGTTTATGAACTGTTACTCAATATCAGGAGACTGAAATATAGAATTATTATTTATTTGTTTTCATGCTTAATTTAATTTTTTAAATAAATATGAAATTGTGAGGAGAAATATGGTATTAATTTGAAAAACTTATTGTAGTTCAGAATTATTAAGATTAATGCATTTTGCATAAATGAACCTATCTAAGAAGTCAGATTCTTTTAAAATGTCAAAGTGTGCCAAAAATTAAATAAATGTGCCAAAAACGTTAAATTTTATGAGAACAAAGCTAAAAGTTTCGCAAAGGCTTCCGAAATATTGGACAACAAATGATAAGTTTTCAGAAGTATGTTATTAACCTATGAAGACAAAAAAAATATTGGAAATATGGACAACTTCAGGAATGTTTGTTGTGAAAGGAACAAAAAACGTTTCACATAAAAACAACAGGACATGAAAAGTTCTTTCCTGTCTAGCGGAACGGTACAAAATTAAAACCCATGGTTGTTTTTAAAAGAAAGATAATGCTGAAATATAATTTCCTAAATGATGTTTTCATTTATGCTCACGAGAAATGATGAGCGGACGAAAGCGATGCGAAAGGAAATAAAAAAATGACTGGCAAAAGCGACCTGTTGCCTTACAGAATCCAGAAAGGTTTTTAGTTTGGAAAATGTTCAGATCCCATTTAGGCTTATTAATTTCATTATTACAGACTTTAGATGTGTGTATCAATAAATCATTTAAAAAAATAAAACGACAATGGAATACGTAGACATTAGAAGGTGAAAAACATTCGCAAAAGGAGGCCAATTGCATCATGCCAGTCTAATAGTGTTTGAGTGGATAATAAAAGCATGGAATAAAATGAAATCTGATGTAATTCAAAAGTCATTTAAAAATGCATTATATCTAACAATCTAGACGGAACGAAAGAAGATTATTTATTTATGGATCAGAGTAACTATGATAACAAAGATGAAATAGAATTCGATGATGTGCCTGATGATATAACAGAAGACACATATGACAAGGTTTTTATGCTATCCGATAATAAAAATTTTTAAGTTCATAAGGTATGTCATTCCGTTTAAATTCATTCCCAAAATACAGCATTTAAGGTGCGTATAGAAATCTAATTTTTGTATGCTAGTTTTTCCCTTATTTTTAAATTTATCATTTTTATATCTGGCATATAACGCCCACTTGTAAATTTCGATCTTATTTTTTTTGCCTGAAAAGTGCGCGTTATAAGCCGAAATAACGATAACTAAGTCATTGCATCAGACGCTTTGTAGGATTCTATAAAACTGATTATCCTTCAGTATTTTTCTGATATTTGTTAAACAGTTAAACAATAATCTCTGATGCTTTACTATTATCAATATTTATCTACTCCCTTAACGTCTTGTCGAATTGAGACATCAACGTTTCCATTTTCATTCTAACTAGAGGCTATGTTCCCTGTCATGCCCCCTTCTTTCCTTGGAAACGGTTGAAAATCGAGCTTTTTAAGCGTTCTGCAGCTATATTTTTGCAATAGTAATATGACTGAGGATTTCATCTGCCCCCCCCCCCCCCGCCTTAGTCGGAGGCGTAACTGTGGCAAGCGGCCTCCTTTGAAGGTCGCTCCATTTTGGCGGTAGGTGAGCTTAGCCTACTGGCAGATGACCTTTTTTTTTTTGTGCAAAGGGGTTCGCCCACAAATTACGAGAATTTTATATTCCTGAGTGAATATAAAGGTTTGTTTACTTTATTTTGGTTGGGAAAGGCTTCTTCTGGCACTTGCAAAGACCAATTTTACGTTATAGTTTTTTCACAATATAGTCACTTGTATTTACGCCTTTTGTTTCTTCATTTTTTTATTGTATTAGGGCATTTATTGACGATGTTTAATTCGAAATGAAACGTGCATCTACTATGTATTAATGATGTAGGAATTTTATTGTGTAATTGTTGAACTCTAACTCCCCCTAGCATTATACTATTCCTTCAATTTCTGAATCCACTTCCATGTGATGAATCGATCGCCTTTCCACCGTTTTAGTGTTATGCACAATAATCTCAAGATTTATTCGTTTCAGTGTGAATAATGTACCTTAATCCATGTTGCAGGTGTCGCAGCGGCTCTTTTGTGTTCTGCGTTCCATCCCCCCTGTTTGTACAACCCTTGGGTCGGGCACGTTTGACGTTTATGGGGACAAGGGGCGCAATTTGTGGCGTTGCCTTTTGTAGTTAACTGTTTCGTGTGGCATTTTTCCGAGGATCACTTCATTGTTGAAGTCGGTGTTAGCGACTGTATTTTTGACTTGCTATTTTGGTGTCGTGGTCCTTCTTTGGCATTTGTAATATTAATCTGCTCTTCTATTGAATGAACACCCTAGATCGCAGATTAAAGACGTTTATTACTTCGAATCCAATATATTTTTAGAGTTTTAGAAACGACTTTTTTTAAACTAAGTTTTGAGCACTTTTTGAGACTTTTTAAAAACTAAGTTTTGAGCACTTTTTTGCTACTTTATGAGCTCCTTTTGGAGCTATGATTATTGGACGAGAATATGACAGATTCTGAGAACTTATTATCTGTATTCTTTAGGAAAAAATTAGATTAAATATGGTGATTAAATATATGATTATATTTTGATAAAAATTAGATTAAATATGGAAAAAAATAGATTAAATATGACAAATTTTGTAAAGAAGCCCTTTTACATGAGACTTTCTGCATTATGTAAGGAATCTTCCAGCGTTTTATGTTGCACTTGTGAAGAGGATTTCACCACAAATTTCAGTCAACCAACAACTTTGAGAGAATTTTAACCATTTGGTGTCAAACAAGCTGATTTGCAAATGAAGGAGTGATAGAACAGTTTTCGATAGAAAATATGTTTAACTTGCTTTCTTTAAAGTGTTATTTAACATTAATTCTTCTTTTTTAAAAACAGTATGTATTATAAACTTGTACATTTTAACATTTTCCTTCTTGTAATACGATGTTATGTCGCGATGAATTAAATTTGCCTTCATAATTTTGATTTCTTGACTTTTTTACATTAACTGGGGGAAGAACTCTGATCTCCATTATTTACACCACTAACGGCATATTTGTAATGTGGGCACAACTGACTGGATGTAAGTTTTGCATATATTATTAATGCAAGGAAGTCAAAAAAGAAAGAAGAATTAGTTTGTTTCCATAGTGGTAAAATAATTTACATATTTCCTTCCAACTTTCGGCGGAAACACGTTTTCGCTTAGCATCCACAAAAATGTTGGGAGACAACACTGAAGAAAATTTCTTTAAAATGCTTTATCGCAATGGAGATGATGAATTTATTGAATTCTTGTAATTTCGATTTGGATTTCAAACCGAAAGGCAAGTAAAAATCAACTGTCAAGTTGTTTAAAAATCTTTAGTGTTGTCAAATTCTGCTTTCTATACTAGGTATAACCCTAGTATAGAATTTTATACCTAGTAGTTAACGCACGCCGTTTCAGATTGTGACTTATTGATAAAATTTATCAAAGCAACTTTGGTTTATTCATCAAAGCAAATGCTGCTTTTGTTGATTGTTGAAAAATAATGGCTTTGGGGTATAGTATCATTTTAGAAACGTACAAATTCTTGTAATACATACAGTGTTCTGTATATTCTCAGTATCTTGTAAAAGACACTAATTCCTAGAACATTTTGAGTTACGTATTATTAAGCAGCTTAACAGTGACTTAGTGAATAAAGCTGTGAGCATTAACAATGGTTTTAGTTTTGATTACAGTTGTTCCGGGGAGTTTCTTTATTAATTTCTCTAAGAATGCACCTTTTCCAAGACAGATACCTACGCAAATAGCATTTGAATACTTTTCTTAATTAGGCATGTACTTAACACTAACCAGTTCTTAGTATAAAGGAAAATAAGTTGGCGTATTACCATCCGTTCGACAGGTAATAAGATATCTGCAGTGACCAACCTTGCTCATTTAGCCAGTCCATAAAGACTGCGTTCTGATTTTAAATGTGTATTAAGATTTAAATTTCTCCCAATTTAAAAATATTTGGTATAAATAGCGGCGTATTTCATTTCGAGCAATTAGATGTTCTGAGTTTTTTATGCCAAATTTCTTACCACCTTGTAATCGTTATAGAACGAAACAAAATATCTTCAAAATATCAAAAAGTGTGGGAATTATAACGGTTTACAATCAGACTAAAATCGGTTTTCCGGAAAATTTTTTCAAGTTTGTTATTGTGGTATTTCAAAATATTAATAGAAAGACATTTTTAAACCAAGGCTTCGAAGAAAATCTCCTAAAACTATTTAATGATTTAATAAATTAATTAGCCGGTAAAAATTTAGTTTAAAATGTTTACTGCCCCTTTTTACTTTCTTGTACGAAGTAAAAAGGAAGTATTGTAATCATGAAAAGTTTCAGGCAGCATATTTCAAAGAAAATATCCATTTTGACCGCTATCGAATGCAATTTAACGATGTTTTTGCGTGATATCTGTACGTAAGGACAGAATAAAAGACTTGTTTCCTCCAAGAAAATTATAAAACTGCTGTAAAATTAATTCTGAATAGAATTTTTCGTGGCGTCTATACGAACGTATGTACGTACGTACGTATCTCGTATAACTCAAAAACGAGTAACCTCAGAACGTTGAAATTTTGTGTATAGGACTGCTATAACATGTAGATGTGCACCTCGTATTTTGGTTGCAAACGGCCGCACCAAACGTATATTTATATATATATCCACTCTGTTACCCGGCTCAGTGATCTCAGTTTCTTTACTCTTATATGTTTGTCAATTGTACATTTTTTGCTTTAAAAATGATTGATTTATGTTGTTCTCATCTTCCGGTTAAGGTTTTTATGCCTTTAGTAAATCTGTATGCAATATTTTTTAGAATTATCAACAATTTTAAAGTTGTTTAAGTGCCGCTAAGACTTTTTTAGATGGCGGCCATTGATTGTTTACATTGGAAACAGCAGCCTAGTGGATTTGTTGCCAATCTAGAGAAACATAGCTTCGCAACAACAAAGATAATGCCTTCATGTATTATTGCCAATTAAATCATGCCTAATCCTTTCTGGAATTTTTTCGAGGAAATAAGTGTTTGAGATTTACTTCGTAATTTTTAATATAGATATTTTGAGTTTTTATGTATTTTTGCCTTCTCGCGAAGTGAGAACTGAATTAATTGAATGAGAAATACACAATCGTCTGTGAAAAACTGTTTCTTTTCTGTTTTGTTTGCTTAATTTCTTTTATGCATCATTCTAGCTTTATTATAGTATTTGAATAGAACATATGGCAACGATTAGATAATTCTATTCTTTAAATGATATAAATTTTCTGCATTATGAGTTATAATGTGAACAAAATATAATACTGTTAAGTGAACCTAGTGCCAAAATGTCGCTATGATAAACAAACAGAATGAATTTTAAAAAATACATTTATTCTACTGTGGTTTATGCGCTGTCGGCGAAGTAGATTTAATTCAATCCGATAAGTTTAAATGAAATGCAAGAAAAAATGCGTATAATTTAATATTTCATACAAGGAAGTCATGTGGTGTACACATCAGATTTTTTTCTTTTTGTTTTGCCACTCTGCTATTTTCTTTTGAAGATTTATTTGGAAGATTCCAAGACCACGACCTCTACAGGTTTAATAATATATATAGCATTTTTTGATTGGTAAAATGTTCTTTTGGGAAACTGCTGTTTTTCCCGATGATATGAAAATTTAAAGGAGGGATATTAATGCTGATTCTAAATATAAACGGAAAATTTCTTTACTTGCATTTGTATGTGCATTCATGTTATATATACTGTGTGCACCGCGGAGTCCAGTTTAGGCAAATTTCAAACTTAGAGTAGAATGGATAATGCAGAAAAGCTATTCAATTCGAGGAATCCGTATCCTTCCTCGAAATCCGTAATTTTCCATTTTCCCCCTCTGTGGAGAATCGGTTTCAGTTTGAATTTTATATATTACTTTTATTTACATCTGAGAAGTGCAGTTCTCAAAAACCTTGCTTTCATTACTCCATTACATTATGATTTGAGCTTGTTTAATACACAATGATTGAATACCGATTTATTTATCAAGACTACATCTGTTGCATTTTAAATTGAGTTAAATGAATCCAAACAGTTAAGTTATGAGTTCGAATAAAATTTTATTTACCAGTGGCCATTTTCTGCTGTTATCTACAAATGCGGGATAATTTAAGAAGAAATGACATATTCAGCAATATATTATTAGTTGAGGATTGGCGTACTTGTATTTCACTCCAGCGTATTGTCGATAAAACCAGTTTTTTCTTTTCAAGTGGTGGATTTTTGACTTTATCCGGTTGAGCACTATATTTAAAAAATTAATACGGTTATTGTTCAGTTATCTCTCGATACAGTAATTAAACATTATAACAGAGTAATTCAAAGCTAATACATATTCTTATTCAACAGAGTTACAAATATTAATAATCGTTTAAAAATATGTATGTATATAAAAATATTCTTGGCGATAGTTGTCTCCATATATACTAGTGCTTAAATTTGATATCACTTTGGTAAAAAATTTTTATTGAGGAAAAACTTCGAAGTAAGTTAAAATATATATTGCCAATAAATAAAAGTAGATTGCTGAAATCTCATACACCGTGCACATTTTTGTCAGCAAAAGTATTTCAAGTGTATATCGGTCAACATAGTAACTGTAACCGTACGAGGCCTCGCTCTCCACACGATCTCATTCACGTAGTTGGAAGTACGCTCTGCCAAAGAATGAAAATCCGAACCGACCACACACGGAGTCCCTTGGATAAAGCAGCTGGCGAGATGGGGAGATTCGCCAAGGAGGGGTGGAAGGCAACAGACGCCAGTGTGGGATGGGCAGGAAATGCCCATTGCTATGGAAACCGAGCGCATCAAGCAGCATCTCACTACTAGACGCAGAATGGGGGAAATTCTTTCGGGTTCTGCACCGTTTTCCTCCCATTTTTTTCCTTTTTTCCCTGGCCGCCGTGCTAGTACGGTTCTACATTTCCCCTACGGTTTCTTAGCATCTTATTTTTCACGAGGCTTAGTGCGTATGTAAACAAACCCTGTTTTGCCCGCGAAATTGTGAAATCAAAGTACTTTGTTTCTAGCTGAGTTATATTTTGGCGGAATTTTTAGCGTTTTAGGAGATATTTTAGTTACTTGTTTAGCTTGTTAGCGAAGTGCGTGGGCATTTTTATATATCTTGGAGAAAAAAAAAAAAGAGAAAAAAGATTTATAACTTTTCCCGTTCACACCTTATGATAACACTTCATAAATATGTAAAATGCAATTGCCATGTATTTTCCCCCCATCTTTTTTTATTCTAAACTTAGAACGCGTTTTTAAAGACAAAAATTTGCCTGCAAATATTTGTGGAAGTGTGGGAGAAAAGAGCGTTTTCAGTGTTCCAGCTGTAAAAGTTGGTTTAGTTTAAAATGCTTGATTCTAAGTTCATTAAAAGATTCATTTTTTATTACTCATTATTCATTTTTGCAAACTTTTATCACTATTATTATTATTATTATTTTTAAACGCAGAATATTTTTTAACTATACCGCGAATTATTAATGCTTTTGTTTTTCCTTTTAAGAAATGTGCATAATGATAAATGCACATAAAATTATTTTTACTTTCCAGTAGCAAATTAAAACAGTCAAAACGTTTTCTGTAATATATCATAAACAATTCTTTCATTTAAAAAAAAAGTAAGTGCGTTTTATTTTGATAATTAACCACATATCATTTAATTTGTATACCAAATCAGATTTTAAAAGGCTGTAGAATGTAAAGATTATTTCTGAATGTTGATTTCCCATTTCTGCGCTGCTGAAATATGTTAAACACATTTTTTAACTTCAAATTTCTGCATGACTGAACGCTGTAATGATTGCACTTTTCCCGTTTAAGACAAAATTAATGTAAACAGCTCTAGCAGTAATTTTTTAGCCATTACTTGTTTATTAATTCCGAAATCCTAAAAAAAATTACCATTCGAATTTAAGAGCTTCACTGTCATAAATTTAAGTTATTAATATTAGCAGTCCTGAATTAAGTATTAAAGTAGATAAAATTGTTGATTAATATTTTAAAATTTTAAACAATTTAGAGCAAATACAGTGTTTTACTTTTATTTCAGAATTACATTGGAATTTTCGCTATTTGAATATCATGATCTGTTCTTTTGATTTTATATTTAACCTCTTTACAAGAATGCAATTATTAATATTGTTGAGGAATGGCCTTGCTTTGGCTATACTTTTAATTTTAGATGCTATAATTTTATTATTGTTTTTGTATATGATTTTCCTTTCTGTGAAACGAGAATCTCTCCCCTTCCAGCAATAACTTTTTTCAATGTATAACATTTGTATTTTATCTCACATTATGTATCAAGAAATATTTTATCTGTGTATGAAGATAGAAAAATGAAATAAGTGTTTTTAACTTACGTTACAAATTATAGACTCAAAAAGACAATAGTGTAGAAATGCACATGTACAAAAGTTACAAAAGTTCATGTACAAAAGAGAGTGGATAATGACTTTATTTTAGAAATGCAGAAAGGTTTCCCTCTCGGCAAAAGTTTAGAACCCGTTGACCATCAAATTACTAAGTTACACCAAAGTTGTGTACATTCTGTGCTATGCACATATTCTCCATTCGATTTTTCCGTTACAGTTTCAGAATCTTAACGCATGAATTAACAGCTTATCCCGTTCTGGATCTTTCACTTTGTTTACGTTGAACCCACGTAACAAATGGAGTATGTTCTTGTAATTCCTTTTTCTGCTGTGCCATGAAATATAGTAGTAGTGACTATAAACTGGTTAATGACTCAGTGAGTGAGGAGTGGAGTTAGTTTGCGGAGGGAGAGGAGGAAAAAAGCAGAATAACAAAACATACCTCTCATATTTATCATTAATTATGGCGCGTGTGGGGTCGTTGATGTCATTACGGTATGAATGAAGAGGAATGAAAGGCTTGGAGGGGAACTTCCTCTATGCACTTGGCGGGATTGTTTTGAGGATTACGTCAAAAAATCGTGTCTTCGGATGCGCCAAAACATCTTATTTTTCTTTTCTTCTCATTTGCTGATTCCTTCAATATGCGTCATTGTTTGTTTGTTGGGATACTTTTGGGTTTCGGTGCGTTCATGTTCAGGAGTTCTAAAGTCCGCAGATATTAGACTGGTATGTGTTCTGTAGAACAGTTTACGGTGAAAAAAATGCTATCTTTATTGTTATCTTTTTTTTTTTTTTTTTTTTTTAATTACGTCGTTTATTGAATACGTTGAATTATAGTAAGTCAATTATGAAGCATATCGATTTATTACAAAAAAGTTTCGTACTCGAGTTCGAAATTATCTCACCACGCTCATGTTAATGGTTCATGTCGAGAGCGTTGCAGATTTCCATTTAGCTATCTAAGAAAACCTGATAAGCCACAAAAAAATGGTCTTTTTTAAATACTATTTCGAATTCTAGAAAATCAAAGGTAACAATCAGTGTTCCCCATCGTCGTCTCACACCCTACAAGGGCGCAGTTTGATTGTTGAGGTGAGAGATTCGGAAATGAGCTCGCATACTATGTATATGTTATGGAGGGGACATATCAGCATTTTAGAAAGGCTTAAGTTAGGCATGATCTTCCCCTGGGGGAAAGAAAAAGTTGGGAAACACTTCGTTTGGATGTCTAAAGTTCGGCCAGAACTTTTTCAAATATTATGATTTTAATCGTAACTGGTGTCTTATGCTTCTTTTCGGAGTAAATTAAAATTTTCTATACCTTGGAATAGAAATTAAACTTACCGTTTAGTTTAACGATATTTTTCATGATGATTGATTTCAGTAGCATGAAAGGCCATGAAATTTGTCCACTTTTATTTTTTAAGTTCCGTGTTCTACAAGGGTAGATTGATCCTTCAAGCATTAGCATTTCTTTCGCAATGAGACATCTTTTTGCAGATTCAAACTTTGTAGTCTTTATGCCAGCGAATAAATACTTTTGGTACAAATTTTGAAGGAAACAAAACAAAAAGGAAAAGCAGAATACAGTCAGTCGACATAGGTAATCTAGCCATTGAATGGAAATACAGAGGGTGTTTTCACATTTTTGTAACGATTTTGATTTTGTCCATGAATTTAAATTTTATTTTTAAAAAATACAATTGTGACTTGCATCAACCTAGAATAAAGTTTAATTTGGTCTGCAGCATTAAAAATGTTCTTTTCATTAAAATGTCGCTGAAAAATAAACAATGGATCGAAGGCTATATTTTTGCGTTGAAGTGAAATACTCTTATTCAATTATTATGAAAAGATGTGAAAAGCAGGGTTTTAATATTTCTACACGTAAAATAAGTGACATAATTAATATGAAAAGAAAGAAACGTCAAAGTTTACATCTGACTAGCAAACGGCAAAAAATGCATACCCAACAAAGGTACGTACAGCTCTTATGAAATCTGAAGTCGCATCTTATGTTTAAAGGAAAGTCCGGCTCAAAGAGCTATTTCGAAATCTGTTAAATATCTCTGTAGGAACTGCTAACAAAATTATAAAATCTGATTTAAAACTAATCAAAACAAACAAAAACACCACCACCACCAAAAACGCATGATGTTCATCGCCTAACACAGAAACATGTTTCTCAGCGGTAGACTATTTGGAAATTGCTGTTTGAAAATTATTTGGCTGGGGAAAAATGGAAATATATAGTTACAATTGATGAGGCTTAGATATATTTATCCGACTACAATAGAAAAAGATCGATTTACTATCGATAAAGAGGAGAAAAAAGACTTATTTTGTTGGTTCAGAGAAAACAAGAAAAGTTTTTCTAAAGGTTCTATGGTTATTATTGGATTCTTTTATGACGGAAAACTTAAAATTAAAAAAAAAAAAAAATGGTTTACTATGAGATATGTTTTAGCACCTATTTTTAAAGAAGAAATTCCATCTTTTCATCCAAACAATCTTCGCTATGTTAAGTTCCATCAGGATAAGGCTCCAAGCTATACCTCTAAATCTACAGCACTATTTTTTGAAAAATGAGAAATAAAACCGTAATTGAAGCTATTTCCTTCAAATGCATCTCACCTAAGTCCCCTGATGTGTCTCCTATGGGTTTTGAAACTCCTATGGACTGTGCATTTGGACAAGCTCTTTATAAGCGGCATCCCAAAACATTGGATGAACTCTGGAATATGAAGGAGGAGTGAATAAAATCAACCTTCATGTTTTAAGACAAGGACTTTTATCTTGGAAATCAAGATGTAATATGAATGTTAAACAAAAGGGTTATCAGATTGAACATATTAGAAAATAAAATTCTAAGGTTCCTTTACATATAAATCTTTCCAAAATTGATTCAAAAATGTGTGAAGACCCTCTGTACAATCCTGAATGAGTAGCAGTCATGATGTCAAGTGATGTGAATAACGAAGAAAAGTCAGACTTGAAATTCAAACTATAAACATGAAATTTTCTAACAGGTGTGACTAATTATGGACAAGTGACACTGCCGGAAAGCCTGTCAGAAACAATCAATCAGCCTTGTGATTTATTGACATTTTTCTTAAGTAGTGTCCATTCCTACTGTGACGTTTGTTCTTGTGTATCATTAATTATTTTTCTTCTCTCGAGTATTTTTAGAACATTTACGTAACATGAATTTCAGCCTTATTGAAACATCTAAAGGCTAACAATGCGCAGTCTATAACTACTGTCGCTATTCGCAGTTTCACGTTAATGTGAGATCTCACATTAATGTGAGATCTCACTTTGATATTTTAAAGGTATCTGACTCCTTGAGTTATTTATCATTTTTTTACCCATTAATACGTACACAATGTAAACATTTTCTTGAAATATATATTTCTGCAGTCCAGTTGCTTCAGATTTTGTAAAACAAATTATAATCTAAGTCACTGTTCCGAGTTAGTGAAAATTAATCGAGAAGATGTGGTTTTGTGCGGAAGGTGTGCTCCACTAAACTATACAAAGAACTATTTAGCCATTGAAGCAATGAATGCTTCTTGTACATAAGTGCCACTAAACCGTTGAAAACAAGTAAAATAAAATGTTAGTAATTAAATTCTATTTTTATTCTGAACACCATTATCGTAATGTTGGTTTTAGTAAATAACTGTAATCATTTATTAAAAATAATGAAACAAATGTAAGGTAATTTGAATTTAATTACGAAGGGAGTTGATCTATCATAATTAAATTAAGAAAATACCTGCATTTTTTTAAAATTTATAAACTTGGGGCCTGTTGAATAGTATCACTTCGCTACTTAAATATACCTTTATTACCCAATATTTCCACTATCATTTCCCTGTTCATCATCGCACATACAGAACTAATCACATAGTAAGCAGTTATTTATGTGTGTGTATTGCTTGCTCGCGTGTAGCAATTTGTTATTCAATATATAAAATTGCCAATATGACAGTGCTCTGCACACTTGCTGTGCAAGGTAAAAAATCCGATACAAAGGTAAAATGAAGCTAGCGTCTAAGAGAGACTCACTTTTTAAATAAAAAAATAAAACAAGATCGAGATTTCCTAAAAATTATTGTAGATTCTGGCTCTGCTTCGTCCTCCCGTCATCGCTGAGTAATTTGATGGAACTCCAAAATCGTTTGTTCAGACACGCATATAAAACAACCTTAATGAAGTATCATGAAGCGATTATAAAAGCTGGAAGAACACGAAATAAGTACTTCTGTACTTGCCAAACCATGAAAAAAAAAAAAAAAAAAAAAAAAAAAAAGAAAAGAAAGAAAAGAAAAGAAAAAAAAATCAGTTTTGTGATTAACCGGGGGAAAAAAGTATGCTTTAAGTCGAGACCATTTGTTGCGGCTATTCATGGACCGATTTCCTTAATTTGGCTATTAAAAGAATCGGAGCTCAATGGTGTACAGTCTGCTCATTATCTTACTGCATTCAGATGAGAATGATGAAATTTATACATTGCGATATTCATTCACAAGTTACTTTTTTTGGAACATTTTTTAACTGTCCATGTGTGTGGTTCCTACCTTTGTGACTACCTAAAAGGGGTATACAGTTTTTGCTCTTTGAGTCTCCACCTATCGTCGCTTATTACTCGAAACACTATTAAGATGCGATCATTCTTTCCCCCTGATTATTCGTATATATTATTTATTATGTTTAAGATGAGCATTTAAACAGAACCGCTCCAGTATTTTGATTTAGAATTTTTGTGGCCTGTAAGGAAATCGAGTTAAAAATGCTGGATTAATAAATGTTTATGCACGATAGATTGCTTCGTGCATCTTGACTTTTAAGGAATGTTTCTAAGCCACCGTAAGAATACGAAATTTGCTTTCGATCGTTAAATAAATTTTTTTCTTGCTATATAACAGTTTTGAAACTAGTGACTGTAACGTAAGATTTAACTCGCTGTAATGTAATCTTTCTGGATTTGTTTTGCCGATCACATATAGTACGGAATATAAAAGGAAATGATGAAATACTTTCATCAAGCAATAAAGACATAATAATCGGAACGATTAAATATTATTCTAAGTTTTTTTTCATGCTGAAAAGTTCTTTAACGATGGTATATTTGTCTAGGAATAATGGCACTGTAATAATCTTTAATTAATATATTAAGTAACTTGAACTGTTGGATAATGTAAGTAACAATGGTCCTTATATTGTTGCTTTATCTTTCGACTTCACATGCTATCATGAACTAATAACTTAACATGTTGCATTTTTGCTTTTAATTATTCCTTTTTAATAATTTCATTTTAAATTGGCTAATGAGTAAATTCATTTCAATAGAATTCTAACTACCTTTTTTCAAAGGAGATAATATATAATAATTTACTAGAAAATAAATTATTTTATTACTTTGCAGCTTTAGCGCAAGTATTAGGCAATTTATTGCATATAATTACTTTATATATATATATTTTGAAAGTGGTGTTAGTAATAAATTCAGTGCATTGGTTTGAGAGCAATAGTAAACAGTTGGTTCTTTAAAAAAAAGTGTTGCAGTTTGAAAACTTCAATTAATTTATCATTCATGTTTCAATAATAATAATTAAATAAACAAATAAATTAATTTTAAAAATATTAAAAATTCTTTTTTTCAAAATTTGGTTTAATACGTGAAACAAATTTAAGCAAAGCATTGTGATGATTTAAGAAATAGTCTCTCATAAATTATAAAAGTCTGCAGCATAAAATCGTATATTTTAAATGAGCTATTCAAATAGCCGAGTCAAACCGGGCGGATGCTGTGATACCGTTGCATCGTAAGTTAAATTTACGTGGAGAGATGTGTACTTATTTAATAAAGAAAAGACTGTTCAAGACATAGTTGTGCATTAATTTTACTGGATCATTTGTTTTGCAGAAGGTGGTCGACTAGAGAAAGAGGTGAGGTATATGCGGAAGACACTGGGCGAAGGAGTCGGCAGCACAAACCAAATCCTTATCCACACTCCAAAGCAAGAAGGAGCCAACGTTCTGCATCCTGACACTTTGCTCGCTCACCTACAAGTGCTCAAGGCAGCTATCCAAGTTTCCGTGGAGGTCTTTGACATGTGAGCACTCCTCCTTTTTTTTATCCCCCCCTTTTTTTTTCTTTTTTCCAGCTCGCTTCGTATTTGCAGTGACACCGTATTACCTTGCAGGATCAAACTCTGCATCGTATCTTTTGTACGATTCGACGTACATGCCTATTAAGGGATCACGGTAGTCAGTTTCTTTACCCCTTCCGTTAAGTGTAACCAGACCTGTTCTACCTTCTTGCAAACGAAAAATATTCAGGAATAGTTCAAATGCTCTTGAAACGCCTGTTTTAATGTTTGGTAGTATTGTTATTTACAAAGTCAACAGTAATCCGTTGATCTAGTCAACTTTTCAATGAACGTTGTGCCATTAATTTTTTGCCTGGCAAAATAAACAGAGAAGTGGACTGTAATTTTCGTGATTTTAGATTATAAGGTGCAAATTTATTCATTTTCTATGCATTAGTCCCTTTCTTCCAAAATTGTTGCAACTGTTCGAAATTTACAAATTAATTAATAAAGTAAAATTGTTTTAAATGGTACTTTTAAGCTCAGCATGGTGAAACTGTAACGGCCAGGTGGTTGTAGATTGTCCGAGTACTAGATTTTTAGTTATATTTCCATGGAATTTATAAATTTTCAAGAAATCGCTAAATTAATCGCTAAAATTAATCCCTAAAAATCAATTAATTTATTGACTGACTGGTTTTGAATATTTTCTGCGACATTCTGGAATTTTGGTAATTAAACTAGTAGAATTTTATAGGAATCTGCTTTCTAGTAACTTGATTTTCGAGATGTGTTGGGGACTAATTTCTTTTGTCACGAAATGTTTGTGATCGAAGAATATACGCAAAACTATCACATTTCTAAGTAAAGGTAATGATGTGAGGAAAAAATCCGAAATTCTCAATCTTATGCAGAAATTAAAAATGTATCCATCTAATTCAGAAATGAATAACAGCAGTTTATTAACAGTTTAGTAACTTCATGTTTCAGTCTGGCTAAGTAATTAGTTTTTTAACATCCGCTGTGCATATTTTTCGACACCACTGTACATATTTTTCGACAGTATGCTCTTAAATAGTTTGTAATGTATGTGCTTGTTTTTAGATTATAAGATGCAATATAAATGATAAACTATAAAATTGGAAAAATTGTTATGAGCTTCATATTCTCATAGCTTAACATTTTTGGTTTTCAGAACTTCCAATAAAAGCCATCATTTTGGAGATTAACAATTGTACATTTCAAACGTACTAATTTCTATAACATTCTATCTTTTTTGTAAATTTTATATAATCTAAAGAATGACCTAGTTTGTTCAAGTTATGTTATTTAATTGAACCATGTGGATGTCTTTTGTAAATAATTGGATTTTATTTTTTTCAGCCCCTGGAGCTTAAAAGATCTGTGTTATTCTCCAAATTTTCCTCTTTTTGATAAACATTATATAGATATGGTAAGTTTCTTTCTATATTTGATCACATTTTATTTTTAGAAGTTCCTTGGCCTGTTTTCGAGGTTAAATGAATATTTTCCCTTGTTTTCAGCCCTTAGAGAATTTATTTCCCTGTGCCATAATTACCCCTTTAGATTGTTTCTGGGAAGGATCCAAGCTTCTAGGCCCAGAATTTCCTGTTAAAATTCCGTAAGTCAAATTTTTTATTTTTAAGCATATTGATGACCATATATATTATTCCTGTAATTAAAAATTTTGCAGAAAATGCTTGAGGTGCAGTTATTTTTTAATACAGTCAAAAGTCTTTAATCCGGACTCGTCAGGACTTCGGCAATTCCGGATTATCGGTTTTTCCGGATTATAGATCATCAGTTTAAATCTGGTAAGATGGCATGCAGAAATTATAAAATTAAAAATATGGAACCATAATTTAGGAAATAAAGAGCAATTAAGATCTAAAGGGTATCAGAATTTACAAATAAAAGATTAATATTTATTTGTGTATTTTATTAAACATTTCTTTCAATGCGCGCATGTGTAAAGCATACATTACGCATAGTCGAAATTAGAAAATTGTAACCAGAAAACTATTTGGTGTGTATTCGTGATATTTATAATGACAAGGAATTTGATTTAAATCCTATCAAAGACGGAGTACATCGAGATGAAATGCTACATTTAGTAAGGAATTACAAGCCGAACAAAATAAAAGCATCTGCCCTGAAGATAATGATAGCGCTGACAGATCAACTTCTAGTTCATTGCGCGCGGCGACATCTCCCCCTCCGCAGAGCAGCGTGAAATTGATAAACAAATTTCGGAACGGTTAGAGAAACAAAGGATATGCCTTTATCCATTTTTTGCAGCAATTCCACTTTTTGTTTAATATACATCAAAACATGCTTTCACTTTGTAGATCCTTTTGCAGCTCCAGAATTGGAAATTCTTTTTGACATAATCGAAAGTTCAAGCTTACTTTTATAAAATTGCTCTAACAGTCTGCAAAAAATAGTAAGCGGGATCCAATTAGAAGATTAAGGAACAACGTAATCTGCAACATTAAGTGAAATAGATAATTTTAGCTTAGCTTATACCGCCCTTTATACATTAAACGCACATGCGTAAAGGTATTATGCACTTGCGTGAATGCATATGTGCATGCGCAGAAAGTTTGTAGCTTTGAGGTCTGGATTATAGATCATTCCGGATTATGGACGTCCGGACGTTCCGGATAATGGACATCCGGACGTTCCGGATAATGGACGTCCGGAAGACTTTTGACTGTAAAAATTATTAACTAGTCAAAGTAATATCTATTAGAATACACCAACTTTGGCAAGCACTCCTGGCATTCCTAGTAGCATTACTAAAATGCTTGTTTTAGTATCTGCCATAGACAAACTCTTGTGCCAGTTTCTATTGCTCGAAGTCTTTAAAGAAGTCAACCCTATGGAACCACTTTTATGACAAAGAATAAAAGAATTCGAAAATACAGGAATTTGTTTCTAATCAAAGACTACCAAGTTTACATTGTTGAAATGCCCATTTTTTGAAATGTGACACTGTACTGAATGATTGAAAGGTGCTTTAAACTCCATTTGCATTGCATGCAATCATTAGCTTCCAATTATAAAATCTTTTATAAGCTACATTCCATGCGAAAACTTATTGTAGCAAGTATTGCATCATTATTACTACAATAGCCTCATATGTACTATGAATTTGTTCTTACCAATCTGTTCAAACATTAATGCTGGAGAAGTTCAAATTTGTACCTTGAAATTCAAATTTGTAATTGCAGGGTGGCGTCTATTGACTGCAAGGTAAAATGCTGGTGTTGTCACCTGCTATCAACTATCTACAGAGTATGTGAATGTATTCTAACAGCCAAATTCAAATATTGCTCATTTTATGAATGTGATATATCTCTTCTGCAAACTTTTTTAACAGTATTTTTGGATTTTACATCATGAATCAAAAGATTTGAAAAGAGCAATTCAGTATTTTATTGCATCTGTAATTGCAGTACGATTATTATTTGCCATACAATTATCAAGTTCATTTTGATAAGCGTACTGCAAAAGCTTCCGTGATTGTAGACATAATTGAAATGCTGTTAATTTAACTTCGTGAGGGTCACCATTTTCTCCCCTTCTATAATATAAAATATATATGTATTCTTTTTGGAGTGCCAATTACTAGAAGTTTTGGAGAGCCAGAGTTACTAGAAGATTGTTTTTGAATATTATGTTAGAGCTCCCCTTGCCTCCCAGAGAAGAAGTAGTCATGGAATTTTCCATTTCTTTTTTTTCTTTTTTTTCTTTTTTTTATTTGACGTACATTATACCAGGAGCATATGATAATCACACTGAACTAGCATAACTAATTTCAAGTTTTATAGCTATATGCCTGTTAGGTGAAGACTGTGAGAAGAGAGAACAGTGAAAGTTAGCAAGCGACTAAATGGATTTTAATTTTTCTTCCTGAATGACTTTTATCGAATTAAGTTGTTGGATATTAAAAATGTCAGCTGAATATGAGATTGGATAAAAGTTTGACATCTCTACCTACTACTACAATATTTCATATATTATCTACAAATAAAAGCCAAATGATCAAGAAGAAATATGCTGTAGTTAGAAATCTGTGATTAATGATTACATGGTATTTCTAAGCTGAAGTAAACTGATGAAAGATAAAACTAGATGGAACTTTAAAAAGATAACAATGCAGTTAAAAATGAGACCAAAATCTAAAATTAAATCAAAATTTTTATTTTACATGTATGTAATATTTAAATAAAGATAATAAACGTTTAAAAATGATTAAAAGTGTAATGCTTGCACATATGTATGATATGTAAATTAAGCAACAATTTTAAAGATAAATAATAATAAGAACTGTACTTTTGTTGAAATAAAAACCAGCCCATAAGTTATACCAGTGTTTTCCTTTCTTATGTATAATTATTTGTCAAATTCTCCCTTCCCCTGAGGTCTAATGAAAGGTCTAAGGCTTTACAATTCATATAAAATTAAAAGAGAAAGGAAGAAATATAGTACAAACAATTCATCGAAAATTTTATCATGATTTATTATTTTTTTTAAATGCAGCCAATCGTTTATGGGTTTTATATTTGTCGAGAAAATATGTAGCCAGATATGTAGTGTAGAGGGTGGTTGATAAAATATGTAGCCATAAAAAATGTATGCATTTAAAGTTTTTAAATGAATATCTTTTTCACTGAAAAGCAATCTGCAGTTGTGATATGGAAGATAAATGAAAGTGTCATGAATTGGCTATAACTTCCTATTTTGTTAGGGTAGTATTTTGATTTCATATCGAAATATGTGCAACCTTTTTCAGATGTTAAAATCACGATTATTTAATTGCAAAATTTGGATATAAAGTAGCTGTGTGTCACAGTTATGTATATCAAATATCATGTAGCACGTTTTTTCCCGTACCAGCAAATGTTAGGTATCAGCAAGGTGTTAGCACAGAAAATTTATCCACTTATAATATTCAGAGCATTGAGGATGCCGAGTACTTTTTTTAAGTGGAAGAAGTCCGTTTTTTTTTTTTTTTAAGAGTTAAAAAAGAAAAATAATTTCGTACATTTGTTCCGACGCTGTGAGGCAGCATGTAAATAAAACCGTGACCGCGGACTTTATTCTTAGTTCGAAAGAAAATAATAAGGCCTTACTATCCATTTGGCAGGCAGCAGCTTGGTTTCTTTGCGCGTTTCCCCTTTTTATTATTATTTTATTATAATTCTTCCCAGCCTCTCCTTGTCGAGCTTTGAAAAGAAGCCGGGGTCTCGGGCCAGACCTCCCAAGTGGCTGAAGGTTTCTTATTCTTAGAACGCAAAGGTAGCCCGTCTTTTACTACTTACTTCTTACAGTTTCTCAGCCTGGTTCGATTTTTATTTTTATTTATTTTTAAAATTTTATTTTAGCTACCTTAATTTCTAATTTATTTGATGTTCTTTGTTGTAGTGCTCTTGAACTTGCTTTTTTATAGCAAGAATGGTATTTTTTTAGTACATTAGTCAATCGGTTTTACATCGCAGAACCAAAAATAGCATTTGTTAGTTTTTGAGATAGAGTCATGAATCGTATTCTTATTTCTGTAATTTTGTTTTTGTCGCTATGTTGGTATAACATCTGGTGCATATGTTGGTATGGAGCTTTTCTAATTCGATATTACAATTGCCGTCATTTCTTGCGTAATGAATTCTCTGTTCTGTAAAATCAGCCCATCTAGTTTATAAATCATCATTTTAACACTTTACATTTACATTACTACATACCAGGTTGTTCAAAAAGTTCTCGGAACGGAAATGAAGAAACCAATTTTTATTTGTAAAAATGACTTTATTTTTCAACGTTGTTTCCCTCAACTTCAATACGGTCATCCCAACGGTCTTCTATTTTATGGATCCCTTGACTGTAGTGGTTTTTCGGCAGCTCTACAAAATATCCCTCCACGGCAGCTATTACCTCTTCGTTTGAAGAAAATCGTTTTCTACGGAGATATTGTTTGAGGCGTGGGAAGAGCCAGAAGTCGGAGGAAGCTAAATCTGGCGAATAGGCGAAATGTTGCAACAATTCGTACTTCAATTCAGTTATTTTAGCAATGGTTTTTTTTGAGCTGTGTGCTCATCTGCGTTATCTTGGTGGAAAATGATTTTCTTCTTCTGTAATCCGGGTCTTCTTTCACGAATTTTTTCGTCTAATTGATTCAAAAGGTTACAATAATAATCCGAATTAATTGTTTTGCCAGTTTGAAGGTAATCTATAAACGAAATTCCTTTCGCATCCCAAAAAACTGATGCTAACACCTTCTTGGCTGATTTTTGCACACGAACTCGCTTCGGCGCCGAAGAGTCGGGTTCACATCACTCCTTAGCCTCCTGTTTAGATTCAGGATCATGATAGTAGACCAAAGTCTCATCCATTGTGATAAATCGACGGATAAAGTCGCTTTTCTTCTTCTTAAAACGCTCCAAATTTTGCTGGCAAAGTCGCATCCGAATGTGTTTTTGCTCCATCGTTAGAGGATGCGGCACCCATTCTGCACAGTTTTTTGAAACCCAAATAAACACTCAAAATATTGCTCACTGTGCCTAATGAAATGCCTAAAGCCTCTGTTAAATCTCTTTCAGTCAATCGACGGTCTTCCAATACCATATCTTGTATTTTTCCGATGATTTCCGGTGTTGATGCAGTTTTTGGACGTTCCTCTCGCGGGTCGTCTTCTAGGCTGGTAGGACCACTTTTGAATAAACTAACCCACTTGCAAACCTTTTTTTTTTTGAAGGAGCAGATTCACCCAACACGTTCACCATTTCAGTATGAATTTCTATTGCCTTTAAACCTTTCCTTACAAAGAATTTCATAACTGCACGTTGCTCAATTTTACCCATACCTGAAAAAAGGCACAGCACGTTAGATATAAAGGGCGGTTAAACAATGAATAAATTAACAGATCGAAATGAAACTTTTGACGTGTTCCTAAGAACAAATATGAAAATGGCGTCGAAGTTTTAGGTCTAATATTGAGGAATAGATGGCGCTCCGCGAACTTATTGAACAACATTGTACATTTATTAATGAATTTTGTAATTAGCCGCTTGAAAAAATAGTTCATGTTGGGAAAGTAGGTTACCCTACGTCTTCCATAAATGATTTTTTTCTATGTAACTGGTACACAGAAAATGCATAATAATTTATCACTGAGTATTATGCGGTTATAGTACTTTCAGTACTATGCAGAAATTGTGGTTATAAATAATTACTTACTACAAGCGTACTCGTGAAATCAATCGATTGGATTCTAAAAATGATTTCCTAAATACCTCATCTTTTTTGTTGGAATCGTGCCTTTGATAACAGTTATGTGTACATTCCAGAGAGGCAAGAACTTCAAAATAACACTATGTCAAAATTTTTATTAAGAGCAGACTGGCAGGTGCTAACTAGAACTTGATCAAAATTGAGCAAAATCCACACTTATGCAAGATCGATGTAATAAGGAGTAAGGGTTAAGGCATATTTGTTACCTGCAGAGGCATACGATCGTTGTGGGACAAAATTGACAGTCTTGCGTAGAATCGACATCTGCATAAGATCGATCCCGGCATAGAAAGGATACGGCGTAGAGTCGATACAGTCATACTTTATGCTTTGGTACAACGTAGACAGAGCTTATAATTAGCAGTGGTGCATAATCAAACGGACAAAGAAATGTGACTGAATTATATTTTAGGTTACCTACTTGAGCTCGACACTGGCATAGGATCGAAACTGCCATGTCGATTGTGTTACAATTGAGAGGCTGTTGATCCTATGCGGTGTCGATCCTCCAATTATTATACTGTTTTATGCCTTTGACTTATAGCCATCATTGAAATGAGATCTGAGAGCAGTAGATTTTACACTGTTGTATTTCGTCTAGCTTGTATGACCTCATACATGCATTATACGCCGAGTGTATAAAAGCGCTTGCTCCTAATTGTTATTCTTGTAATTTGGCGTCAGATTAATTCATTATCTTCTGTTACATAGAATTAATTGGCAGGTGTAAGATATTGTTTATGGCAGGAGGTCAGTGTACTATTCAGGACCCGATTAAGACCTTCAGAAGCCCCTACATTTATTATTATTATTATTAATTCCTTCTCTCTCTCGATTTTGGTTTAGCTGCAAGATGCATTCCGGGGTAAAATCGGTAGCGGGAAATTTTTGGTGCTGCCTTTCCTTGATACGCCTAAGCACATACTCATATTGTTTTATGATTATTCCGCCCCTTATACTAGTTAACTCAAGAAACTCTGCTTAATCAGAAAAGTAACGTTTTGATTTTTAAAACATTTAAAAGGTTCGAAATTTCAACTTTTCTGGTAGTTTTGATTTATAGTTAGATCCCAGTCTTTCCTTCCCTAGCATCAGAAAAATACTTAGGACTTTGGAAACATTTCTGCTGCTACTTTATGTCACTATGAATGTATTAGTCTCTTCCTTGGTAATTGTTACAAAGTGTAAAACCTAATCTTAGTCCTCAGTGTTCCATTTTGGCAAAAATACCATGTTTGACTTAACTTCCGAATTTAATCATTCCTTAACTGCATTAGAAACTGAGCAATTTAAAAGCAACAAATATATTTCCTAGCAGTTTAGATCTTTAGTTTATGTTTTTAACGATATACGTATTAACTAATATGAATTAAACCACATGCAACATTATTGTAATTATTAAAAGATGTTTCTTAACTCCATATAATTTGCACTTGGTATAGAACCATTTGTTGTTTAATTGTCGGCTCAGTTACTGCTTAAGAAGTTAATCCTAACCAGAAATTACACATTTCGTGTACTTTTATAGGCTTTATATTACTGTAAATTGTATTTCAAAATATCTTCATTTATAATAAATCACTGAAACTAACATTAAAATAGATCAATTTCAAAATTAAAGCGTTCTGTATTTAGATATGCTTTGTAGGTGCATTAATAAATGCGCATTGCACAAAATTGCATTTATCTGCTATACTTAAGCAGCTTTACAAAATTACTTTTTAATCATTCCTGTCAATGTGCAATCTCCAAGAAAAGAAGCGAGAGCGGAACAAGAAAAGGGCGCGCAAAATGTCTTTAATCATGCAAATGCACAACGTCACCGCGCAACACCTTTTTAACACCCCACCGACATTTTGATAAATGATAAATAAGGTGAAAGCGCACGTTGTCTTTTAATTATTTGACCATTTTTTGAGGTCTGGTTAGAGAGTTTTGATTACGCGCGGAACTGGTTTGTCTTAAATAACGGGTAAAATATTTTTGTTGGTTGTCACGATTCTCGTGTTTTTTTTTTTTTTTTTTTTTTTTTTTTTTTTTAAGATGGGATTTAATCGTGTTTTCTTCCGGGCGAAGAATTAAATTGACAAACCTCGAATGTCGAATTTATTTTTTTTCTCCCCTTTTTTACTTGTGATCGCTGTCGTACGGGAGTTGGAAGAAGTTTACTAGCCAAGAATTGCGTTTATGAATCTACTGAAGTAAATTAAGTCGAATTTTAAAGAAGGCTAATGCTATTATCAAAGCTTTAGAAAAAGTCGACGCCTTTACATTTCTTCTTTGTGTCCTTTGAAGTATTATTATTATTATTTATTAAATAATTGGGACATTTGTATGAGAAAAGAGAAATTTTGTTACATTATGAAATCTAAACGTATATAGTTTACGTATAATAAAAAGTGTGTTTTCGATTTGAAAAGTGGCTGCCATCGTCATCTTGTAGAGTCATGTTTTTTTGAAGCAGGAGACGTGAAAAATGTGCATTGCCTTCGTCGGACTCGAACCCTGGACCTCTCGAATTCGCGTCGAATATGCTTTCAGTAACACCATTAAGGCATGCGGCAGAAGACAGAAAATGCTTTATATGAGGCTTTGTTAAAGAGAAAATGCTTTATATACTCCCCCCTTTTAAAGGGTGATTGGGGATGAGGGGACCCAATCGCCAAACATTGGTGACGAATTATCGTCCACCCCTTATAGTTCGGGCGGTACTTGTAGAGTCATTAGACTATTTTAAAGCAGGAGACATTGAAAAATGTGCAATGCCATCGCCGGGACTCGAACCCTAGATCTCTCGAATATGCGTCGAGTATGCTTCCAGTTGCACCACGAAGGCACGCGGAAAGTAGAGAAAAAGTACCTTATAGCTTAATGCCATTAATTACTATTTTTGCACATAGGAATATATTAAAATGTAACTGTACAAGTATAAAACTCTGAAAGGTCTTGGAAATTCAGCGAAGAGGGAAAGATGTGAGGTTTGAGAAATAAGTGAAAGGGACCATGTTACCTGGTTGGGGCACACGTAAATTTTTTTATGCTAATAATAGAGTCTATGGTAATCATATTGGTATATTTTGAAATTTATGATGTCTATACGAAAATTTTCATATGAAAACGTTTTTTCCAGTTAAGTTAGATGCGACTAATTTGTCACGTGAATCAATTTATTTATATCGTTACGGTATTTATGAGGGCATTAGTTTTAGTGAAACGCTACGGAAACTATATCTGTCCTTATTTTGCATCTTTACAAATTCCCAAATTCAGGGTTATTTGTAATTGCTAATACAGCAAACATCTGTGCGTCGCTGGTAGGATTTATTTGGACATACTCTGGAAAATTTATCAGCACTACAGATGAAGGAAAACGGTGATGATATTTTAACAAGATAGCTCACTTATCGCTAACAACCGTAAAGATTCTTATCGAGATCCTTTGAGAAAATACTCCTGCTTTTAAAATTTCCTACAAAGATAGAGATCATGTGCGGAATTTTCTCAATCGAATTTGCAACTGGGGGATAGGACACTCAGGACGAAGATATGTCATGTAAATGCGATGAGTAATAACAGTCTTCGGATTTAACCACATGTGACTTTTCCTTTTTGGGATTTATGATGTTTTGTTAAAGATATTGTTTTTGTGCCTCGTCTTTCTGTTAATTTCGTGGAGCTTCGCAATCATACTATGGCTGTGATCGTTACATATACACATTGGCATAGGTTGAGGCGCAGTGGTTTATGGCATAGATGCTTTCACAATTATAAAGGTGGGCACACTGAGTATTGTGAAATATATGGAAAAAGCTTGGTAATTTTGCTTTCCTTTCAGAGTAAGAAATATAATATCGGTTGTGTAGTTTATTTTTTAAGAATTTTTAAAACATTTCACAAAATGATGAATTATCTGATTTACTAGTTTAAGTGAATTTTCGCTTGCTATATTCTTCTCTCAATGTTTGTTAGTATTAAGAAATTAAAAATATTTTTTGTACATTTAAATTTCTCTTCACCAGATTGCTGTCGAAATGCTTGCTAATTTAGAACAGCATGTTTCTTACCCATCACTTGATCACTGCTCGTGGTCTGCCTCGCGACATCCATCTTAAAATAGACGTCTGTTGTCCGATGTAACGCTTGTCTGCTCTTCAATGATAGGTTCTAAAAGCGATAGAGCGTAGCTTTAAATTTGTTCTGGTCAACGGCCAGCTGGTTTGATTTCCTGTGTGGTAGAATAAAAAAGAACACTTTCAACCCTTCTCGTTTCCTTCTTCGTGTCAAAATGGCCCTATCGATTAGATTTTCGAACACCGGCAAAATACTTCAGCCAGAGATCGATTCTGAGCTTTATAGACTGTAGTTTTGTGTGGCTAATAAACATCCACCAGTATTTGAGAGGATGAGACTGCGAAGTATTGATAGTTTATCTGATTTCTTAGTCAGAATGAGCCGGCTGCGTAATGTTCTTATGCTTTTGGTCAATTGGAGAGGTAATTTTCCGTTAGAAATTAATCTACGGCAGTATCTCTTTCAAAGGAAATAATCATAGAATGTTCTGCTATAATAAATGATATGCCCTAACCTAATAAATGATATGTAGCGTGTTATTATGGAATCGTAGCATTTTTATTCAACATAATCTTGCGTTATTGGAAAACTGTGGGAATCTTGGTTCTAATTTTACTTGAGGAAAATACAGAAAGGAAAAAAAAAAAAAAAAAAAAAAAAAAACCTGTTGTTTTTCTCCACCAAAATAAATAAATAATTGTGGAGAAAAACAGTAAGTAAATGTGGAACGTAGTTTTCTCTTTTAATTTTTTTTTCATATGGTAGACTAGGTAACCTTATATATATATATATATTATATTGTACTCATTATCTGTAAATTTTAAAAATTCTTTAAATTTTTCTTCTGCCTTAAAAATACCTGTGTGTTTTAATTATATTCATATGCATACAAGTTGAAGGAAGAAAATACTTTTGATCATGTCAGATAATTGAGGAATAGTTTGAGCATAGTGCCCCAGGTCTTCTTAATCATTTCCTCCCCATTTTTGTATTATAACTTTGTGTGAATTAGTTTACTGTGTCATTCTCCCAAAATTTCTATCTGTGTTAATTATCATTACAGTGCGTTTTCTGTATTTTTGAAGCATTATAAGAATTTTAGTAACGTGTTTAAAACGTTTACTGTTTCGCATTTTAAATCGTCGAATTATCTCCGTCGAATTTTAACTTCAAAGAATAAAACAAATTTTGTGTTTGGCACAGTATAAATTTCTTGGTTCTTGGAGAAATTTAAAGAAAGTGACCAATGCGACAGTTTCGTATACCAGGCAAAACTTTAAGATAAGCAGAATATTTATATAAATAAAATTTCCGAAGCACTTTAGTGTCTTATGCCTATTTTGCGGGGGGATGTCCTCCATACGATTTCCCTATTAATCTCGCGCTGCAGGTGAAGTAACAAATTACCAGTATTTAATTCCTTATTTAAATTTGTTCGTTACACAAGCTGGAGTTAAGTTATTAGACAGGAATTTTTTTGAAATGTCACCGAAGTACTTTACGGACGCGGAGAAGGCAATTAAAATACAACTACCCATACTAAATGCGGAAGTATGGCAAACCTAGTATTATTAAGCATTTGCAGTTCTCTTGATTTGGTTTTCGTATTTTCTGAAATATACAGCAGTTTAAAAATTGAAGGGCTCAGTGGGGGAAAAAAAAGCACAGACTTCAAAAATGATTAACTTGGGAGGAGGAAAAAAAAATAAAGGTGCATGAAAAATCTCCTCCTTGTAAAGTAAAAATGTGATGCACTATTGGAATTTCGCGTTACATCTAAATGAATATGGATATTACACGATTTTTATTGTATTCAGGGGGGGATAGGACGCTGAGCTGTTTCTAGTGATTTTATTTGAAAATAATATAAGTAAAGCTGTGACAATGCCCTTTAGACGTAATGCTGCTTAAAAGTGTTTCAGGAATCCAGTATTAAATTCCGTGTTAAATATAATTATATGCACTAGTGTATATTGCTTGATTGGACGTCTTTAATGTGCTTTAGCATTGCACATATGTTATATATTATTATTCCTTTTTGTTATCAAAACTGAAAAAATGCTTCTGCAGGACATATTGAAGTTTTTCAATCCCCTCTGAAGTGGGATATGTATCTTAAAAGCATTTTGTTTTAAGTATAACTTTTAATACTATGGCTTGAGTTACTAGAAAAATTCATTAAGAGTAGATTATCTATATACAGTATTATGTACACGATTTAAGAGTTAGTTTCGAGAAAACGCAGAGCATTGAATAATATTTTTTTAAAAATTTCGAGTGATATTGCTAAGTGGGGAATGAAACGCAGCAGTCTTGAGGATTGCCACGAGGAGACTGGCGACCCAGATACCACAGAAATGGCAAAAATCGCGCCCTTTTTCAAAATGAATTCTTTTATAGGATGTCAATGAAACTAAGCTTTCGAAAATTTTTAACTAAAACGTTTCAGAGGTTAGAACTAAACGTTGTTAGGTTAGAATTCGAAAATTTCGAATGATAATAAACGAGATTCCATTTTTTTCAAGATTAATAGGAGTCCAAGATTCGAATGTCTCATCTCTAATACGTATTGTTTTGATGATAGTTTTTAAATGACATTATTTCAAATTGCCTTATTTTGCAACGTAAACTGAAATTCATAGACACGTGGCATTTGATTTTCCATCGGGCCATTCAGTTTCTGTACTCATTCCGTATGTGTTGTTACATTTGTGAATGTAAAGGAGATAGATATTCGTACTGTGCAGAGAATGAGACAACAGTCAGTAAAAAAAATGTGTTCGTAGGACCAAACGAGACATTTTATCCATTGTGGTTGGTTGCCTTTTCTAGAGAATTAATCTCCCTGTGCTGTTCTTCTCAGAACTTGACTTTCCTTTTGAGATGTGTTTTTTTCTGGTAATATTTTCCCTCTTTTCACCCCCCTTTCCGTTCAGCTCTCAAGCATTCTTTTGTATGGTTAACGGTTTGCTTATCTTTTGAGTCGCCCCACAGTATTCGGTTCTTATTCCGGGTGGTCTATTGTGTTTTTCCTTCCGATAATAATAAATGAAAAAAATGAAAAATTTTAAATGTCGATATGTTTTTACTGCAGTTTTCACCTTTGTCCCATCATGGGTTGTGTCAAAAGGTGAGAATGGGCTGAAAAAGCAGCAGATACCATTTGAGAAAAAGTTTGTATTAATTCGATCACGAAGTCAGCTTTTTAAGCCTGTCTTTGTGTCGCAGTCATCTTATACGGCATTTGTGTTTGTTGCACCATAGTTTCAATATAGCCGTTAATGTTAAAAGTGATCAGGTATTTCACTTTAGATATCAACTCTAGCCTTCTAACAAAATAATGAAAAATTGTTCCTTTTATGATTTTTAATAGTCAGGCATTTTTATAGCTTTTGTGGCCACTTCAGAATTTCTTTTAAGAGACCTATTTCTCTTAAAATTTCTGGCAAGTGTAATTTATCCTTCTGGCTCTTTTATATATAATATTTAGCCTTTTGCAGCTTTAAAATCATTATTTTTTTATCATGTGTTATATCTGACATCTTTTTTCATATTAGATTTGTTTGTCGACTGAAGACATGGATTTGCATTTTTCTGCACATCTTGTTTGTAAATTTGGAAATTTTTTTTAAGCAGCTGGCCCCTTTTTTTCCTTTAAATTTTGAGTTTTGGATATTTAAAGTGCAGTTCTTCTTTTAACCCAAAGGAGCGTTAGCACACAAGGGCTATTAATTTCGTTTTGGCATTTTGCGTCGATTCCCTATCAACGGCGAAACACTTTTAAAATTGTTGCCACCAAATATTATCGCCCTGTATTATAATTAAAGAAATTAAATAATGAAGCATCTGCATAAATGTATGTATGTTTTTCGCATTAGGATAAAAAACGGTACCTAGAGCCATAAAATTTTGAATAACGTACGTCTCCACTCGAATATGGGCATCTGGAATTTGTTTTACTATCTTATTTCATATTTTGTAAAGCATTTTGATTAAGAAACTCAACGATTTCAAAAGGAGCAATGGCAACACTGTATTGGGAGGGGGGAAACATTTTTATCACCAGCGCGAGACTTAATCGTAAACGTGTATCGGAAATTCTAAAGATGTGCTCTTTTAAATAGTTTGCGATATTGCTGCTGGTTTAAATTTTATGGTTTAAGTGCGAAGAACATGATATTTAATAAATAAAGGTAACACACAAAGGTAACATTTATTTAAAAAATAAACGTTAAAAAACGCCCTCTGGGGCGTAACATAAAATCTGAATGCTTTCGGATTTTTTTTATCCTTTTAAATATTCTATACATTACGTAATTTTCCATCTTGTGTCTTTTTAAGTATGTAAATTAATCGACAAATTGAAATGCTCTTTTCCTTTTCTTGATGCAGTGTAATATTCCAAATTTTCACTGCGAAGCCATATCTCTTTCTGTATAAAGTGTATCGCCTTGAGACTGGAGAATAATTTTTGCCTTAAGTATGGTGAAAGAATAAAATAAATGTGTTGAATTTCTTTTACAAGCATCACAGATGATTAGTGAATGATATCTTATTGAACTGTTCTACTTTAATCCTCTAGGTTTATTAAATGTTATAGTGGGAAAAAATCCACTGTGGCATACTAGATGAATTTAGCTTAAGATATCTGCAATTCTGTTTCGTATAGGAAGCCTTCCATTCTTGTATCTAAATTGGGATCAGCAGCTGGTTCGTAAGTAGCTAGGTTTCGGTATTTTTGTCTTCCATGTGTTATTTCAGCAATAGATTCAAATTTGTAATCTCCAGCTGTATTGCTTTCAGAGGAGAGTCTTTGAAGGGAGGCGAGGCAAGTTTGGCCATATTTACTTTTTTTTTTTTTTTTTTTTCATTTTTGAGATTTATATTATTAGCAGTTTTTGCCAAGAGGTCGGTTTCATTCGCGTTAAACATCCATTGTTCGATAGTTGGCTTTTAGTGGAATATGACGAAGACGCCGAGTAGCAACCCGTAGCACTTTGAGTTTCTTTATAGATATATAGATTCACCTTTTTTAATAAATAATTATTACGTAAGCAAAGCTCTTTTAAATATTTCCTATAATTGCTTGCCATTAGTATGTTAATCGCATCCCTCTAATGTGTATGTCTGATAGAACCAACCTGTTATGACCAAGGTCCGGATTTCGGTGACATATTCAATTTTTTTCAGTATTTTCCTCTTTTAAAGCATTTTTCAAATTTTAGAGCTTTTTTTCAGATTATCATATTCTAGTATTGAAACTGAATAGTTATTATTGAAATAACACTGTCTCTTATGAACAGATAAGAGCTTTCTTACCTTTTAAAATGGAGAAGGGGGGCTTCTCAGCAATGCGCGTTAATGTGGCAAGACTTTTTTCGGGCATGGAGTAAATTTTAAAATAACTAGCTTTATTTTTCTGTTTTACAACCTTCGAAAATGTTTGATTGATATTTTTGTCCCCCTCCAAAATATTGCCATTCCTACTAATTATATTTACCCTCGCAAAATGCCTCATATAAATTGTTGCTCAAGGTCATAAGTGTTTGTTGGTCACATACTTTTAAACCGGTGTCGTATTTGTTACCTTCCCTCAACAGCGCATCGAAAGAAACATTTCCGCGAATATTCTCTTTCGAGATATCTGACTGATCGACAAAAACCATTTCTTTGGGGAAAACCTACGCGGAATACAGCTTTAAGCGAAACGTTTTAATTTAAATTGCAAAATGCCCCGCGTGGCTAGCCGAAGTTTCATGAAAACATGCTTCGGCTAGGAATCTTTGAATGATAGGAGAAGCTCATTTATCGAAAAAGTTTCTGCTAGCCTCACACGTCGTTAGATGTGATATCCCATAAGTTGGAAACAACATTCTCGCCAAATAACTCGCGATGTTATCGCGAAGTTTTGAAAAGTTGCACAGGTTGTTTTTCTTTGGCATGCACTATCAAAATAATCCAAATAATATTCCTCGCGGTCCTAATTCGTTCTTTGTAAGTGCTGGTTCATTAGCTGAAAACTGCTCTGTAGTTCTTTATTACAAAGATTTATAAATTACGGATAATTCCTTTTCTCTTCGATCATACTCATATCTTTGAAAGAATACTTACTGGAGATGTCTTTCTCACTTTCTGTGCCGGCTTACTTATGACGGTTGCTTTTACCAAATTATCTCATCACATTACAATTAACAATTACTCTATGCCGGATACTTTTATCTCAATTAACAGCACTCTTCCAAACGTAGTTCACACTGTTCCGCTCTGTTCATGACGCAATGACTGCGTTGCGTAATGGTGGGAGAAGGCATTCGTCTACTATGGTGGTAAAACTGTCGGATGCTGCCCTCCCAGACTTTACTTCCCTTGACAATTCTGTCTTGCGCTCGGATCAGTGATTTGTGGCAGTCAGCTGCGTCATCCTCCTCTTCCCTCTTAGAGCCTGCTGATTTGTTTTATTTCTGTAATTTTTTCCTTGTCATTCTCCCTTCTCTATCTGAACTGATCTGTTGACTGGTTTTGTTCGCAGTATGGAGCTAGAATTGCATTCATTTATAGTCTTCGGACGACGAATTTACACTATTTTAATTTCACTATACATGACGTTCACTATAGCGGAACTGCAATGCAAATTGTGCACTGGTGTTGTTATTACGTAATAGTATTTTTCTGTCATCGGTGCGGAGGAGACAAACTTGCATCGGGAGCATGCATGTTCTGTCCATCGCCGAGATTGCTTCAGAAATAATGCGTATTGGCGGTACGGATTACACCCCCCTTTTTTGCATTGTTTAGGGATAATTAGTGGAATAAATACGAGTTATTTCAAGACAGTTGAGAATTATAATTCAAATTATGTTTTTTAAATGCGTTGCAGATAGAATACTCTCCGGATATGCATGTAAGAAATTTGCCACTTTTTAATGCTTGTTCTCGTAAATTTGTTTTTTATTCTCAAGGATTTCAAATGTAAATGAATGTAGGAATATAAGTTAATGAGAAATCGGGAAACCCAAATTGTACAGCGAACTCTGCGGTTTTTATTAATTTTCAGCATGCTTGATGGTCAAAAATATGAAAATATGTGCGTATCAGGAATTCTATAATTTATAATAGAAATTATAATTGTAATAAATCTTGTAAACTTTTTCCTGCATGGGTACAAAAATGCCCTCAATGATTTTGCAGATTTGTGAATTTAGCTTCGTGCCGAGGATATGTCAGATAATCTGGATCATACTTTAATGGAAAATTTTGCATTAAAGGAGCTGCGTATTATTTGAACTATTGTAGAAATCCCACTTGCTTCAAATTTGATATAACTATGATTCCTGAATTTAAGAAACCCTAGTTATAAACATACAGCAGAAAATCAATAGCTGTGAAAGGAATCATTTTATCAAGTATATCACTTTTTTTTTTAGGATCCTGAATTCCAATGTCCAGTGGACAAATTTAAATCCCCAAAGGCTCATAGAAGTGATGAAGAATTTTGCAAATTATGTGCCTACTATCACCTTACATACCATAGAGTCTTTCATGAAAAGGGTGAGTTATTTTTATATTATATACGTACTTTTATAGCTTTTATGGAATGTTGTCTAAATATTCTTTGTGAAAGAATTTGCGCTGGGTTTCCTTGTTACACGTCAAATATGAGACTTGATTCTCAAATGGAGGTAGTATTGTAGAGACATTAGGATTTTTTTGTAAGCAGTTATAACAAATGAGCAAGGCTTTCGCCGGGAATCGAGCCGCGGACTTTTGGAATATGCGCCCTGCGTGCAGACCACCACACCACGAAGGCATGCCAAGAAGGTGGGAGAAATACCTTATATACAACTCCCTTTTAAAGGGCGACTGGAGTTTTTAGGGTACCCAATCGCCAAATCCTGGGTGTGGAGGACCATCATCCAACACCTTTTTAGTTCGGGTGCCACTGTAGAGACATTAGGATTTTTTGGAAGCAGGAGTCATGAAAAATGAGCAGCGCCTTTGCCGGGAATCAAACCACGGACCTCTGGAATACGCGCCCAGCGTGCAGACCACCATACTACGAAGACACGTCAAGAAAGTGGGAGAAATAGCTTATAGTATTTTTCTGTAGACTTATTATTTTTTTGTTGCAGTTTATCAAACTGGCGGGACATGGTAATGCATATAGAACGACTTTTTTCCTAATAATTCTGGGATGATTTAAAGACGGTTTATTGAAATTTAGAGCTATAATGTAGAATGCATTGTATAACTGTTTTAATAATAGTTTAGAAAGTAATATTTTACTGTTCATTTGAAGTTAGCATCAGTAAAAAATGATCGCTAACATTAAATGTAAAGAAATTGGCTTGTTAAATTGGATATTCTGGATCGTTAAAACTGATTATTTTACCGTTTCTAGAATTAACATTGCAAATAATCTTCCCCTCCTTGCAAGGCGTTTAATTGGTGTAAATATTTGCTCATTGACCCAAGCATTCTAACCATTGCGATGAGCATTTACTCATCTCAACGCTTAGAATAAATTCGTTATATATATTATTGAAAAATGTTATTTAAAAATAGAATTAAAGATGCCTTAAAATTTAAAACCTCGTGTGAAACATTTATGTTCCCCCCTTTTTTAGAAGAACGGCTGTTTAACCTTCCGAGCGTTACGGGTTTAGCCCTGAAATTTTAAAGTTCCTCAAACTGTCATGAATAAATGGTGTTTTCTTGATTATAATTAAAAAATGACTCTCTGACTTAGTACCTTGAATTCTCTTTTTTCTTATACATCCAACCCGCAATCTGATGCATTAAAAGCTGGTTCATTTGCACTTTGGTAGCTGAGGCTGATGTTTCGGTAAACCATCGAAACTAGCCCTGTGAAAATTTGCAAATATAACGCTGATTTTTGTTGTTTGACTATAAGGTATTTCTCCCACTTCCCTAGCATGCCATTGTAGTGTAACGGCAGACGTCCGTGGTTCGATTCTCGGCGAAGGCGGTTGCATATTTTTCATCTCGTCTGCCTCCAAATAATCCTAATGACTCTACAAGTGGAGCCCGAACTGAAAGGTAAATGATGATTCTCCGCACCCAGGATTTGGCGACTAGATCCCCTAAAACCCTAGTCGCCCTTTAAAAAGGGGAGTATATAAGGTATTTCTCCCACTAGCGTGCCTTCGTGGTGTAACGGTAGCACGCCGGGCCGGTATTCCAGAGGTCCGTGGTTCGATTCCCGGAGAAGGCGGTTGCATATTTTTCATCTCGTCTGCCTCCAAATAATCCTAATGATTACTAAATTAATATTTGTTCGGCGTGTTATTTTAACCTTAATTATAAGTAACTTGTTTGTTTACAAAATGGCATCATTTAGTGAAAAAGCGATGTGCGTTCTCTGTTAAGGTCATGGAAAATAAAATCTCCGGAAGCAGTTCACAGAAGATTCTGACATGAATTTTATAATTCTCCACCAATGGAGAGATCAATTAAAAATTTGTTGAAACATTTTTAAAAAACCGGGCATGTTTTGTTTAAAGGAGGCGCAGATAGGCTAAACGCCAGTGATGAAAATGTTTCCGCCGTTCGAGATGTGTTTGTGCGCAGTCCCAATAAATCCATTCGTAGTGCCAGGCTGCAGACGGGAATTCCCAGGTCGACTGTTCATAGCATTGTTCTTGAATGGTTGAAACCGACTGCGTATAAATATATATGCGACTGTATATAAGTTGGAGATTTGTCAACAAATGATCAGTTTCTTCAAAAAATCGTATTCAGTGATGACGCAACATTTCCTGTTGCAGCAGAGGTTAATTAACATAACTGCAGGATTTGGTTATTCGAAAACTTACACTGCGTAAGGGAAACTGCTCGAGGTAGCTCTTTTGTTAACGTTTTAGCGGGTACTAACTTATAACAAAGTGATTGGTCCCTTTTTTTCCAGAGTCATCAATTAATTCAGACATTAACTTTGATGTGCTGAGATTGTTTGTTGTACTGCAATTAGAAGAAATGCAGGAAATGTATTTTCTTAACAGGATATGATGCGCCCTGTCATTGGACTATGCATGTGCATTATATGATGAAACATTCTCAGATCGTTAGATTGGTAGACAATTGGTGGACAATTTCATGGCCACCCCGTTCTTTGGATGTCACACCACTCGACTTTGTTTTTGGTGTGCGGAAAAAATGTCACCCGGAAAAAAGGGAAACGGAAAGAATGTCCCCGGAAAAAAAGGAACGGAAAAAATGTCACTCGAAAAATAAGAAACGGAGAAAAAGGAACTCTAAAATCTCGCCAAATAATGTCGCCGATTGGAGTTGGGTGAACCTGCCAAATTGTAATTTAGCGGGCTCTCTTGAGGGAGGTTTTAAGGTAAGATAAAACTTTTATCACCCAGCTTGGCGATCTTTCTAAACATGACTTATATTTTCTATTGCAAACGAAGGGTGACATTTTTTTTTCCGTTTCTTATTTTCCGGGGACATTCTTTACGTTTCCCTTTTTTCCGGGTGACATTTTTTCCTACAACCTTTTTTTTTGGGGGGGGGATACTTGAAGAACCGAGTTTATGCTACAGAGATTTGCAGCATCGATAAATTAAAAAACCAAATCACCACAGAAACAGCTACCGTGACTCTTAATATTGTCTAAATCGGAAATGGTCTTCATATTCTGTGAGCAACTAGTGGTGCTCATGTTGAAGTATATTAATATTAAATTCTCTAGAGTGCTAAATAAAATTCATTCAGCCCTTTTTTTCCCTATCTATCATTTAGTATTATTTAAAGCATATTTCTATCTAGTGAATAAATTATGGATACCCTGTATAATCAGAAACAGGGAATTAGCTATATTCCTGGAAGCTGACCAAGATAAATATAATAACCGTTTAAATTCATATTAGGCTGGGAGCTATCTGTTTCTAAACTAGCAAGGCAGTTTTGCATTGAAGTTCTTTTATAGTTTCCTCTGTTTTGCAAAATACTTTAAAGAATTCCATCAATTTATATATGAAACTGTCAAATATAGATTCCAACACATACATCCGGCACCTGTATTTATTATTTTTATTTGACTGAAATTATTTCTAAAGTATCTTTTGTAACATATTGAGAAAAGATCTCTCTTATTACTACTTTTGGCAGTTTGGTGTTATGGTGTCCAGTTTGGCTAAATATTCTACAAAAATGCGAACAGCTTTTAATGCTTTACAAATGGTATAGAGATACGTTAGATTATATGATACAGAAATAGAGTGATTTGAATTTAGTGCTCATTAAAGTGGTAAGATATAATACAATCAACGGATATACGCGTTGCCAATCTATCACTTGCAAAATTTTCTTTCCACTGTCAACGCCGCGCGTAATTAAGATATTCGGTATTTATTATTCCACTTGTGAAATAAAAAGTAGTTTCATATACTCTTGTACGTGCTTCTAGTTTTCGGGTTTCGCTCGTAGTAAAAAGAAACTCATTCCGACCACTCATCGGCTTGAATGAAGCTGTACTCACGTAGAGAGGAGGGGGCTGGGAATAAGAAACAGATTTCATTAGATCAAAGAGCTCCAACGTTAGTGGGATAAACCGATGGATAGCTCTAGGCTGCGCCTGATATTGACCACCCGCCTCACGATCGGGGTGGTCCCTCGACTACGTCATGCTTCCCACTCCCCTACTTTCCTCTCTTTCGCCCACCACCGAAGCTGGAAATGCCACCCCACCCTTTCAAATCTTCCCCCTTCTTCATTCTCCCCGCGATACTTCGGGCGAATATTTTAATTCTCCTTTCTCGTCCACATCCTCATATGGAGCGAGGCTGGTAGAGTGAGCTGTTTGCCTACTTGCCAGAGCGCGTGCTTAAGCAGGTTGCACTGTTGACGGATGTGAACGCATAGTATCTTTCAGCATAAAAAGATAACGGCGGGAATCTCAGTGCAGAATATAGTATTATCTCATGTCATAAGCCTTCCACACTTCGACTGTTGTACTTTTCACCAACAGACATAACATCGTTCTTTCGCCGTTTTAATGAATTTTTATAAATGTGAATTTGGTGCATATTTTTCTAAACGTTGGTATTCTTATATATTCAACTATAGGTTCTTATAATAAATAGCTCACATGTATCTGGATGTAAATAATTGCTAGCACGTTTAATTTGTAAGGTTCAATTAAGTTGCAAGTAGCTCTCCTTTCAACATTTTATAACGTACAGCGTTTCTTCTTTTCTGCTAAAGTGCGCTGGCGCACACCGATTTCGTTCTTTGGATGTCACACCACTCGACTTTGTTTTTGGTGTGCGGAAAAAATGTCACCCGGAAAAAAGGGAAACGGAAAGAATGTCTCCGGAAAATAAGGAACGGAAAAAATGTCACTCGGAAAATAAGAAACGGAAAAAAGGAACTCTAAAATCTCGCCAAATTGGAGTTGGGTGAACCTCCCGAATTCTAATTTAACGGGCAGGGTTATAGCGGGCTCTCTTGAGGGAGGTTTTAAGGTAAGATAAAACTTTTATCACCCAGCTTGGCGATCTTTCTAAGCATGCCTTATATTTTCTATTGCAAACGAAGGGTGACATTTTTTTCCGTTCCTTATTTTCCGGGGACATTCTTTCCGTTTCCCTTTTTTCCGGGTGACATTTTTTCCTACAACCATTCCCGGAGTTACATTAAGGGCCGTTCATAACGGATAATATCTAACACAACTGAAAGTGCTCTTTGTCGGGGGAAAAAAAAAAAAAAAAACCAGTTTTTCTTCATTTGAAAAAACTTGTATAGAGGAAGGAGCTAGTCGATACATGGAACCGACTCCGCAGCTCAGATATGTGATCGACCGTTTAGGTATCGTCGGGCCTTATTAACTGTCAAGATTGCCGCCCCAGTTTTGATGGATAACACCCAGGGAACGTTACGAGGGTCTGTCACCTCTTTTCTCTTCCACCACCTACTCGAGAGAACTTTCGCCTGTTTGTGTATTTTGAGTGCCCCTTTTGCCGTACAGATACATTTACAGACATCCATACTTTCTCTGGGTATCGAACCTGGGCTCATTGGTATGGCAATCAGTGTCACTAACCGTTATACCGTCTGGGTGCTACATAATTCTAACGTAATATTTTGTTCATATTTTCATTTAGATTGCAGTCACTTATTCTTTTAATGGAACCTTTTGAGAAACGAAGATGTTCTGCACGGAGTAAAGAACAAAAGTTTTAAATTTTTACCTGACATATACTTTGCAAGCTGTTTATTTTCAGGAAGTGTCCTAACTTACTACTGTTTTATAATAAAACACTAAAAGTTGCTATGTCTCATTCACTGATAGGGAAGTTTCTTTTTGTCTACCTAGAAAATGACATCAGCTTTGTATGTCAATCATGCTCAATCCTGTTCTTCATATAGAATCCTACTTTTATGGAAGGCATGATGTTCTTTATATGAGTATACAGCAGCATATAGGTTAAAAGGTGTGTCTGATGAATAACTCATTCCTGAAGAATAATGTTCTCAGTAAGGAAATGCCTTACCTCCTGGAGGGAATTCTTCACTGCATCACCACCCACATACTTCATTGGTGGGTGGGGGGCTATAGAAACAACTCCCCTTCCGGCAATTTATCCATGAAGAGGGAACTTAGTTTGTTGACGCGTGTGCAGAGATTTTGACCTCACCCGAAGGTTTTACGACGAAAATGGGGTCACAAAATAAATGGAAGAATAGGCTTATGTGTGGCACCTCTGTCTTGTCTTGGAAGAGTGGATTAATTAGAGCCATTTCCTTTATCTTGCCGCGCCTTTCCGTAACACTGTATCTCATCAATAATCTCTAATGCCTTTTAATTATAAATTTTGAATAATGAATAAATGAAGTAATAACTTTTAATGAAGTAATAACTGCCAGATTGCTGACAGAATAAGCAAGCCAGTGTTAAAAAAAGGGCTTTAAATTTTGGAAATTTGTGATGCATCTTTTATTCTAGTATTGAGATATTTCCCGCGCATCTTACAACTGTTGTGAGAATTAATCATGAAAGGAATTATATGGAAGAAACGCGTACTAAATTTTTAATAATAATAGTAAGAAACTTCCTGTAGGTTTTAATTCTCCTGAAAGACGCTTACATTTCAAAAGAAAGTACAATTATTCTTTTTTGGAATTTAGAACTGTACTGCATTAGAATAGTTTTTGACTGCTGACAAATGTTCCTTCAAACAGAGGCGGCAAGAGGAAGTAAAAGTTTGTAATTTAGTGTTAAACTACATTTATGAGTTGTGGGCATCACAGATTAACGTAAAAGATCAGTTTAAAGGATTTTCTTCCTTCCAGAAATCTAGTTTATGAATGAAAATTAAAAAAAATAAATAAATAAATAAATAAATAAATAAATAAAATAAAATAAAATCTTTTTAAATAAAAAGACAAATAATAAAACCAATAAGCAGTTTTTCCTCTGTTTAAATCTTTGTACAGGTATAAATTTTTGTCTGTTTACATTTTTGTAACTGTATTGTCTATTTGCGAATAAAAATGTAGACTGAATTCCTTCCCATCATCATCAGTATGTGGACATCTAGAGTTAGCAGCACTTAACTCAATATTATTATTATTTGGCTGCCTAATTTATTCATACTAATGATGATGCATTGCAAAAATTATCTTTAGGGTTAATCTGCAAAGTCGTATTAATATGCAACAGTATAATTCCCAGTACTTATGTGCAGGATGAAGCAAGGCATTTTCAGGGGTGCAACTGGCCCTCATTTTTATGGAGACTATGCTCGTCCACATAGGCGTAATCTTGAGTGAACTGAAATTTCTTTTCCCATACAGAAGGAGAAATAAAACAGATTAAAAATAAATAAACGCTTCCCCTCCCAATTTTGCCCACTTTATTTGGAGGCTAACTTTTGCTTATATCCAGTATCTTCATTTGGCTTACATTTGGCAACCATTTGCTAAATTTATCATATTAATTAATAGAACCAACTTGTGCAGAGAAGACTACTTGCACTTTCTTCGTTTGATCATAGTTTAAATGAAATTACTCAGTATGCAATACAATTTATGCAATTTTGATCGTGCTTAAAAACTGAATACGCAAAATAACCTTGAATTTGAAAGAGAAAAAATTTTACTCTTTGTAATTTAAAAAAAAAAAAAATCTAGATAAATTAACTTGAAGAAAACTAAAATGCGTGAATTTATAAATAACTCCCTTCTTTAATAAGTATTAAAAGTAATTAGTTCATTCAACTTGCTTGACGTCTTTAAAATGGAAAGACAAAGGTAAAGCTTTCAAATTTTATTCTTGGAAGATGATACTTTTATTTAATTTAAGGTTATTTAATTAAATTAAATTTCACAACAGAAATTATAAAAATTATTTCATTAATATATGTTATGATTTGTAATTATTTAAAATTAATCGAAGCCGCAAGTGTAACATGTATGACAAACGGTTACATTCAGACTTTTTAGTTCAATCACTTATTTGATATTTCAAGGTTAGATACAGAAACTGAAGTCAGCATTAATGAATTGTTAAAGCTTTAAAGACAAAGCAATTAAAAAAAATTCTTACACTGAACTATAAAGCTGCGTTCTGACGACGGTATAAAGGGGATAAGTGATTTAAGCCACTTATGCGTTGCCAGACAGCCAGTCTGTACTACGTCACAAAATCTGGTTTAGGGCTCTTTGGCATAAAATGAGTAACTCTTTGGCATAACGTTCGAAGTTTTCAACTTTGGAAGCTACTCTAAGTATGTACGACGTGGACCTTGTGTCGCAGGTGTAAACAGAACTTCCGCATTTTATTCCTTATGACTATGTGACATTTACGTCGCCGCCTGAACGCAGCCTAACAGTGAACTAGTGAGGTAGGTTTGGAAGATTGATTCGAACTGTTTTTCACGAGAAAAGGAAAGACTACACAAAATGTTACTGTACCCGGCCCTCCCCCCCAAAAAAGGGTCGTTTAATTAATTATGCAAAGCATTTTAATGAAAAAAGATACCCAGTCAAAAGACTGAGTAGCAATGCTAATACAATATGTTTCTAAGGGATAATACCCATTTATCTTTTTATACACTTTGTAAGAGCAATGCTTCCTAAATTGCACTTCAATTTATTAAAATTTTCAGAAAAATGCAAGATTCTCAAGTTAGTTGGCTGCAAAGGCGTTTTGTTATTTTTCTCCATGTTTAACGTGAATGGCAGCAGTTTCCGTTTAAATGTCCACTAAAGCATCCTCTTTTTATTGCTTTATCATAAGCTGCTAAAAAAAAAAAAAAAAAAAAAAAAAAAAAAAAAAAAAAAAAAGCAAAATATGTGCACTGATAAGTTTTGATCGTAATTTGTTGCAGTATGTTTGGAAATTTTATAATTCATCAAAAATTGCTGGAACAGATTGGAGAGCCGCATATGGCGGCGCTCGTTTCGTAATAAACAGTAGATTTATTAACGAAACATATAATTAAAATTAACGAACACATTTTTGCTTTAAATAATTGAATTGCTTTAAATTAATACTGAATTGGCGAAGTAATCAACGAAAGACAAAATATTTCGTTTCTGGACATTGGAGAAATTGTTTCTAGAAGAGACATTAACTATCGAGACAACATGAAAGACATCCGTTGAGAATACACTCTACTAACTCTACTACATCTACTACTACTATACTCTACTACATCATGGATGTATGTAGATATAGATTGTAGTGGGAGAAATAAACTGCATCTTATAATCAAATTTTTTGTGTATTCTGAATAAATCAAATAAATTTGAGTTAGGTGGGGATCTGTATTTTGGTCACCATGTAGTTCTGCATGAAAAATTAAATGATAGATTTTTATGAAAAACCCTGCTAAGCTGATAGCATTTTAAACATAATATTTTCAAGCATTAATTTGAAATTTCTCTTCTCCGTGCGATCTCCATCTTCCCTTGTTTTTATTCTTTCTTTAAAACTGTGCACGGATTGAGAGTAAAGAAAAATATGCGGTTCTTTTTTTCAGAACACAACAAAATTCTTTACTTGAGTTAAAAGCTACATTTATTATTCTAAAGAGTATAACTAAAACATAATTTTTCATATTCTGTTTACTCTTTTAAAAATCAGTTGTCAATTATACAGTTACGAACGGATAAAAACGGGAATTACGATATTTGATTTTCTAACCGAATAAAATATTTTCAGTGCGGAACGGAAATGTTTAATACTTTTCAATGCAGGATAACAGCAATAAAAATTATTTATTTTTGTTTATGAACAGTAGCATTAATTAATAAACTATGAAATAACCTGTTGGTTTATTTGAAATATTTCTTTCTAATCACAAACTCTCTTTTGCTTTTAAAATAATACAATCCTCTAGTTTTGTCTCTTTGTAGTTATATAGCTGCGGCTCTTGTCGAGGCAATTTTGGCCACATTTGACCTAAGGTGAAAGAACTATCTAAAATACATATTCAGAGCTACGTTAAGTGCATTGAAAAGCATAATGATGGATATACACACGGCTTTCGCCCTCAGAAAATTAGTTCACTGTTGGATATACTATTAACCAAAGCAGCGCAACTCTATTAATTTGCTCCAAGTTACAGAAAAGAATTGTAAAAATCGAAATTTCATCGTGTTGTTCATCGATCGAGAAAATACCATTTTGGATTTTAAATAAAAGTTGGAATGGGAAATAGTCTGCCTTAAAGCTCTTGTTGTTCAGTTCTTTTTTCACCTTTAATAGCATTCATTCTCATGCAATAATTTTTAAAATATGAATACTAGAAGAGATGCAATTATATTTTTTTGCGTATATACATGCACAATCGATTATAGAGGCCTTCTTAAGTTCTTGATCTTATTAGACACTGAATTGAATAAATTTTAATAAAAGAAATTGGAATTCTTCAAACTACTCAAAATCTCTGATATAGATGGAGTGTCAGTTTACTGTATTAAACGAATTCTTAGGGAAGAGTGATATTACAGACCTACATAATAAGATGTAGAACTACCAAATGCAGGCTGCCGTGTAGATGCTAATTAATAAAAGTCCGTATTCATTGTAGTTCTTATTAAAAATTTCGAATCAAACTAAACTTTAATTGAGTGAAATAAAAATAAATTTTAAGAAAATAGCACACAAAATTATTTTTAGTGCGTAACTGATCTATTTTTTTCATTGTATCATCAAATTTCTTTTTATAAGATTTTAAAGTTATGCGATACAATGCATAATTTAGTTTTTCTGGGGTTCCCCATTGTCTGTGCTTGTGCCTATGCTCAGGCTTTTTGTTTTGAACTCTGACGGCTGTCGCTAGACAGCAATTGAAAAAACCATCATTATTATGACTGTTAAACAGCTGAACAACTATACAAACAAATGTTGGCATGATTGAAACTTTGTCAGAGCATGTAATGGGAATGGATTCCAAAGCTGAACATGAAGTCTTTGCTACAGAAAAATGTCTGAACTGTATGAAAAGGCCGAAGTTCTACAAAAAAAAACATCTGCAGACATCGGGATTGAAATTTTTAGGCAATAAAAGGTTAATTGCGATAAATATTCATTTTAAAAAATAATTCGTTATAAAGGCATTTAAATTTATAAATTGCATTTTTTCCCTTGAAAAATAGAAAGAAAATAGGATTTTTTTTTGGCGGGGCGGAACTTATTACCATTTTTTCTGTATGCATTTAGTTTTTCAATCAGTTCTATTTCAAGCAGCATGGGATAATAATGGAACGATTAGACAAACTATGCGAGGTATTGCTGTATCTCAGTTTTAGGTCAATCTTTATGAAAGACATTTATTTTCAGTTTAAAGTACAGTTTTTTTTTTTTTTTTTTTTTTAAATCATTCTCAAATCCGTTCAGCATTATTTGGTAATTTTGTGTTTGAAATAGCATAACAAAACTGAAGACTTTTCCCTTTCATTTTGATTTTAAACTGTAATTTATTTTAAACATGATCAAATTCAGTATTTCACCATTGTTCGACTGTTCTATCGAAGAAAGAAGTGCTGTCCATTAATACGCGAAGTTTAGCAAGTTATTGCAAAATGTGCATTCAAACTATGGAAATCCGACATTCGGGGACAGTTGTGCATATGGATAACTGGAGAAGAAAACTGGCCAACCAAAGTTGTTAAGTGTCCTATTACTCTCATTTGTTTCTTTCAGTGGGGGGAGAATTTTGGCTTCAAGTCCACTATTTTCCTTTCCAGTTCAACATCCTCCGGTTGAAAGGGGACATCATCTTGCTACGAGAGTAGAACTGACCGCCTCAGGCACTCATAAAACATTTTTAATATCAAGACATTTCCAGTTAGCAGGTCATGTTGTGAGAACTGTAGAGGGGCGCCATTTCATCTGTTTGCTTTCTTTTTTGTTCGATCTTGTGAAGTCTCTTTTAGATGTTACTTCGCTGATAAACCTTATGCGTGTGTACTACGACTGTTGTATGATACACTGGTTATTATAAATTAAGGAAAAATCACAAAGATATCGATAACTCCCTCAAAAATAAGGCAAACCGTGTAAAATTTGAATATGTTGCCAAGTAAGAGTAGCTGAATAAAACTGCAATATGCAAATTATTGGCGCTGCACTCGGAATACGTCATCTGCGAGGAGAATAAAAGTCCATGTTTGAGAGCAAGCCAGCATATTTCACTGTGATAGTGACATCAGAAATCTGAGATAGCCACTTCGTAACAATGACCTCCAGGCATCATTTGCCTGCAGAACTACTATGGGAGACTAGAGGCAGGATTTAGTCGAACAGAAAAGGCTAGATGGCTAAATGTGAGTGCTTCTGTGGTTCATAGACTTTGGAGGCGATTTCAAACCACAGATTCGGCATTTAGGAGGTTCAGCCAAGTACGGCCAACTGCTACGACGAGCGCCGATGATCGATATTTGACATTATGTGCACTCAGGAACAGAACCGCTACTCCGACTCTTCTTAGATCCTCCCTTGCTGCAGCCACCGGAAGGTTGGTGTCAACGTCAACTGTGTGTAGAAGGCTTCAGAAAGGTGGTTTGTATGCGAGGCGACCAGCCATTTGCGTGCCCTCATGTTACGCCATAGGAGGGACCGACAACATGTCTACTGGACGCCTGATCAGTGGAGGGCTGTTCTCTTTATGGATGAGTCTAGGTGTAGTCTAGAAAGCGATAGCAGGCGTTATTTGATATGGAGAGAATCTGGAACCCGTTATCATCCTTCAAACATCCGTTAAAGAGATGTATACGGAAGAGGCAGGGTCTGTGTTTGGGGCGGAATCTCTTTGGGTGGACGCACAGACCTCCATGTCTTTCCAACGGAAATCGTGAATGCTCCGGTTTATAGAGATTTCATACTTGATGCTTATGTGCGCCCATGTGCCGGGGCAATAGGTGATGCTTTCCTGTTACAGGACGATAACGCAAGACCACACAGGGCTCACATTGTAAATGATTATCTTCAACAGGAAACAATTATGCGCATGGAGTGGCTACCTCGATCCCCGGACTTGAATCCTATCGAGCACGTTTGGGATGCTTTAGAGAGACGTCTAACTGCTCTCAATCCGCCCCCCTCAGACCCTTGCTGCGCTTACATTTGTGCAAGAGCAATGGCTGTCGCTTCCTATGGAACCGATAGAGCGCATAATTGAAAGCATCACGCATCGCTATATGTGCTGTATTCCTTCTAGAGGCGACCGTATTCCATATTGAAGGTACTTTTCATATAGCAAACTGACACCTTCGATTTGTTCATTTTATACATGTGCTAATTTCTATACTACCATAATGGTCTGGTAATTTATTTTTATGTTATTTGATACCTTACTATGTGTTGTATATTGTGGGTAAGTTTAATAAAATTCTACATTAATAAAATTCTACTTTTTCAGTAATCGTGATTTTTGTGATTTTTCCTTAATTTATGATAACCAATGTAATTCTTTTTTGCATTATGTCAACCTATGTCCATACAAAATTTCGTTAAAGTCTGTTTGGTTGTTTTGAAGATAATCCACGAAGTGTGAAAAATCTCGTCATCTTGAGCACCGATGTTGGACTTCGGGATCAGCCTTGACAGTTTCGGATTTGTCTTGGTTTCGAAAATTGTCTGATTAATCAGTTTCACAGCTTAAATGTGTCACCTGCTGTAGAAGGATTTTTGTTTTCAACTATGACCAACATTTAAGTCTTAGAAGCCGATTACAGCAGTGGTCTTCTAATTGTATTCCGTGGAACCCCAGGCTTCTGCAACCTTGGGGTTCAAACTCCGGGGGGAGGGGGTTTCGTGAGTCAAAATAAAAATTATAAAGCACTCATACTAGCTGACTAGCGTTTATCAACTAAAAATACATATTTAGTAATCTTTGAAATGCAAGCATACCCCATATCATTGCAAGGGTAGGTGAAACCTGGAGCACGAGTTAATGCTATTAATGAGTATATAGAGTTTGACTTGTTTTGGTAACACAAACTGCATAGTTTCGAATTCCTAACAGACTTAAAGCGAATGATCGCTGTGCCTGAAGCAACAAAATAGTCAAAAAGCTTTAAAGCCTTTTTATTGAAATAAAATTTAAATATATATGTGCACTTATTGTGCTTGACAATATGAACTGCCATCTGTGGTCATGTATTTTAAAGAAAGTCATATTCAAATTTAAAACTAAATAAAAAATAAAGTACTCTTTTTGTCTTTACATAAAATGCCTATTACTTGTACTTTTGTAATAGTTGAACAAAGAAATACCCACGAAAAAAAAAGTGCCTATTACAGATTGATTTGTTTTAAATGTTATTTTATGATACATTGTTTAAAGTTTGAATGGGGTTCCCCGAAAAGTCTTTGTAATTCTAAGGGTTCCGTGAGTTGACAAAGTTTGAAGACCGCTGGATTACAGGACGAAACCCTGAAACAATATTTAATCTTGAACATGAATTCTAGATTTCATGTAGTGATTTATATGAACATACATAATCCAACAAAGGGTTTAAGAAAAAATATTAGCTAATGAAAAGTATGCGAAAGTGAAAAAATAACAAGGATTCCAACCATCTACATCATCTTCAGAGTAGGAATGCTGCAAAAGGTATACCGTCTACTTTTTAATAACTAAAATATTTTGTTGTAAATGCTGTATAATTCTCTTTTATTCCTTCATTCCAGCTTTAATCTCTTATACAATCTCGTGCAGCATCAATCACTTTTATTTATTTTTTTAATTGGGGTTCACAAACAGATTACAGAATACAGCATCACGTTGATAAAAATACATTTATTATAAATATACTTTACAGAACACATTGTATCGCATTGCATCAATGCAAAACACATTTTTCGGTTGATTCCAAAGGGGTCATATGCACGGTGGCGTGGCAAATGCGGTCAAGAGCAGGAGACTGACGTTAATTACGGAAGGGGAAAGTAAACGGCTGTGTCAGGGATCATAAGGGGAGATATATATTTTTTTAAAGTGTTTTTTGGCTAGTTTATACATTCAAAGGAAAATACAAGTTACTCACTGAACTTCGCACACTAGTCTGAATAACCTTTAAACCCGATGAACAGTACATTTGTGTGACAAGGCGAGCTTTCTGACTGTACAATCTGTTTTACATTTAGCGAGCTTGTGCCGAATAAGTTTATTCGCCATTTTATGTAATTTCTGCAATATTTTGTAATTCTTTTATTTTTTTCTTTTAAATTTTATTTTTTTAAAGATAATTTCTTTTTATTCACAAATATTTATATTTTATTTTTCTAATAAGTGAAACATTTAATTAAATTCTGATATTTTGTTTTCATAAGATAAAGTACGAAGCCTTTGTTAAAATTTTCATCACTGTAGCTCACTGTAGTTCAGTGACCGTATTTTAATGTGCCATTTTACTCGCGAGTCCATTCATCCGATTTGAAACTTGGGAATGAATTAATCGATCTTTCCATTCAATTGGTCCTATCGACTTGAATACAGTGAGCCTGAGTAAACGGGAAGTATCTTTCATAAATATAAAAACCATTATAAGCGCATTTCTAAATAATAATTTTAAAATATAATTTTCACAGCTGTTTGACGCTGCTTTCATTTTTTAATTATAAATATAAATATATGTACTGAAAATTACGAAGAGAATAACACATACGTATCTGTTATTACGAGAATAAGTATTGCTAATGTATGCGATAGGGCTTGAAAACTAATTTTGATTCACCTTTCTTTTCTTTATGAATGACGAATATCTGTTTGCCATACACGTGATCAAATAGGGAATAAGTGTTTAATCCGTAAGATTATAAGTATTGATTAACATTTCATATAACTACTTTTAATTGAGGCTTTCTAAGAGCAACCCCCTTAATTTTGACTCGCAGCTTTTAATTTTAGACTAGGATATGAGCATAAAATCTACCTTTAAACAATGGGATTTTTTTTTTTAAACACTGTGGCATAACAGTGCCTAGTAATAATAGTTTTAGCGTCACTAAGAATCATTTTCTGGATTCTCATATTGATTTTTTTCCAAAAGATATTAAAAGCTGCAATTGACGAGTATGAGCAATGCATAATACATACATATATAACGTAAGCATACCATAAAGAAAAATGAACCCCAACAAAAGCTGATCGATGCTATTAAACTCTGAAGAGGGGTTTATCAGAGGGAAAATGGCAATTAAAATCAATTAAAATTCCATTTAATTGATTTTAATTATTTATTTACTGTATCGATTTATTATTAATTCTAATGGATTGGAATATTTGAATATGAATTAGCTGAATATTTAAGAAAAATATTATGGCTGCGAGAATAGGAAAAAAAAAACATTTTTTGAATATTTACTTTCTTATAGAATGCAGATAAATTCATTTTTACTCAACGAAAATCAAAATTTAGTAGCTAATTAATCTGTCCTGTATCGAGCACTTTAGTTCAGTGATCCGTATTAATGTGCGCTTTTTTTAAAAAAAATTTAAATGTTTCAAGAATAATTAGAAAAGGGCATAACTCTCTTTTTACCCTTAAATTCTTCAATAAAAAAACTGCATTTTCAGCTATAACCAAGTGAAATAATTTTCTAAATATAATTCAAAGCATGAAAAATAAGGTACATAAACAGCTTGGAAATGGAACTAGCATTGAGATTCTCTTTCAGAAATATGGTGAAGCTTAGCAGAAAGTCTATGAAGTGAAGTAATTCCGTAGAATATTTTCTCTTTATGATTAAATTGCACTCAATTATACTTTATAAACGACATGTAAATACTATTTAATGTATATGTGTGGATGTGTGTAGCTCACTAGCGGCTGAGCTGTAAAACCTGGCAGGTCGATCCGGGGTTCGAATCCGGATCGACGGGGATGGCTGTATTGGCGTTTTCGAGGTTTTCCCCACGTGTAACGTGCATAAGAGTCAGTTTTGCTTCGAAAGTTCTCCACGAGGCACCCTTACCCTTAGGCAAATAACCGTCGAATGCTTTGTTATAATCAAACAAACAAGACCAAACAATAGATATATAAATAAGTACCTAAAAAAACTGCTATATTTTATGTATACTTATCAAGTAGTATTTGAATATATATAATGATTAAAAGAAAGGAAAAGTCAGATCCTAACTGATTGTATATAATGTAATCCCTATGACGGCCCTAACAATTCTTTCTCACTTAAAGTCGTAACCCAAAAAGAGAACAAATTAAACTTCAGATACGTATACAATACTGAATCTAATACAAAAAATACAAAATATAAAAATAAATTATATATGTACGAAACCTAACTAACCATTTATATTGATATTACGTAAATATACGTATGGTAATGAACATTGTATAATAAAGATATTTTATACCTTGTTCTATATATGGTTCCATTTATATATACCTATACATAGATATATATATAATTTAAGGATTTCATTTAAGGATTAAAGTAGTAGTTAATACTACTACATATAAAACACAAAAGTGCATCAATAATGTATCTTTCAGTATTATTTAACTTCCTTCTTAAGAATTTTTGGCAGTCTAGTTTGCGTTATTTTATTCATAAGTCTCAAATAAAAACAATTATTGGTTATATGTCATTAGAAAATTAACCAAAAAGCAGCGACCACAATGTAATTGAGAAACAGTCCTTAGCCGTGAAAAGGTTGAAAGCCATTCGGTTATGACTATTATCTCACATACTCAGCTACTTCGCATACATGGAACATAGCATTCGAAATGAAAAACTCAATATTTACTACAAATTCATTCGTGTAACAAATATCTGTCTTTCTACACCTATGGCTTTAAAAAAAGATGTTATTTATCTTACAGTTTATCATTAAGTAATACATTTTCATTGTACAAAACTGCATTCATTCGAAGAATTCAATTTGTATTTTCCTCTGTATAAAACTGAATGTGGAGAAGTTAGATGTTTAAACGACCCCCAAGACCCCGAGCAAGATTACTCCCTACTTTTCAGCCCCCCTGTGAAAAAAGGGGTTCTAAATTTACGACCTGACCGCATATAAGGGTATTTCCATATGCACTATCCCTCCCCTTGTCGCGAGTTTTGGTGGTCCGAGATTCTCGTTCTTAAAATATGGTAATCCTAGCTAGTGTACATATTATATTTGGGATGAATTTATAAATCTGTGTGTAAAAATTATGCGTGGATATTGTAAGGCTGTGGAACAATTATTTATAAACTGCAACTATAAAAATGAACATTGTCGGAGGTACCATTTCAAATCGTAGTTTAGTTTTCCATCATAGCCAGGGGAAAAAAAAGTGTCGGCTAAGAAATCTTTCAATCGCGCTTTCAGATGAAATGGCACTTTGCCAAGCATCTTGTGTGGTCTTCTGTCATTGGGGTTAGTAGTACGCAAAGCAAATTGTATATACTATCGGATCCTTCAAGCGGCACTTCATAAATTTTTCTATTCGTGCACCCTGTTACTCATCCAGTAATAGAGAAATCGGGGAAATTGTGCACTTCGTTTTATCCAACATTCTAGTTATCTGGAAAGGTAACTGAAATTTTAAGCATTCACTGTAGATGTGATTATTAATTCTTTTGTATGCTCTACTATCAATTCATTTTAAATAGAATTATAACATAAGTTAAAGAATCATAGTCTGTGTATTAATTTACATAATCTCCTTTCAAATCAAGTTAAACTTTCAATCAGTAATCAGTTAACATATTCTGTTTGCTTAAATAAATTTAATTTCTGACGAATTTGTAGGTGGTACGTATTAGAATCGATTTATTAATTCTTCGATTTCTAATTATTACAGGTTTATTAAAGTTATATTTTATTTCATAATTATTATTGTTCTAGGCGGGTATTACCACTGCCTACCAAAAGAAGCCTTGCTTGAATCCAGCAGATGATCAGTGTCCACCAACGTCTCCTAATAAAAAAAGTAGTCAGGTTGGTAATTCTACATGCTTTTCAAGCTAATAACGTGTAGAAATTTTTCTTGACATCCACTTTTTTAAACAATTAAACAAAATTTTTAGGGCAAATACTCTTTTTAAGATTCTTATATTTGCTTTATTCATGAAGCATTTAAATGACTTTCAGTCAAAATTTATGTAACATGTATCATTATTGTTTATATTTTTTTAATAAATTAAGCAGTGAAATAATGATTCTATTAAAAATCTAACTAATAAATCTGTACTCATTCTTTTGTGCTTCTGAGACATTAGAAATGCCAAGTAATGCATACCATGATGAATAAAATTTTAAGAGGTTTTCTAACTTAAGTATCAAAGGATTTTGTGTTAATGTATACAAAGTACTTAAAGTCTGCAAGTGAAGATGTGATTATTAATTATTTTGTATACTCTACTATCAATTCATATTAAAATTCTAGAATTATAACATAAGTTGAAGAATCATAGTCTGTGTATTAATCTGCATAATCTCTTTTCAAATCAAGTTAAACTTTCAGTCAGTAATCAGTTAACATATTCAGTTTACTTAAGAAATAAATGTTTTGTTAATGATGCAATCATTGTATCAGATTCATATACTTATATTTTACTTTAAATCTTGATGTTATATAATTGGAATATGTGGTGTTTAAGAAAGAGGCAAATATAAAATTCTGCTAAGTGCTTTAATTAAATGTAACTTCTCAGAAATAGAAAAAATAATTGTCCTGTCTTTTATGAACTAAGTCTTTTAATTCAAAAGGAATTTAAGAAGTGTTTTAGAAACAATTAAAATTTTGTGATACATAATTACATATTTGTCTAGATTATGTATTGATTACTCATTTAGTTTGTTTATTGCAGCCTTTAGATATTGGGGCAGAGTTGACTGGTGGTTGTCATGGTTTTGCAGCAAAGTATATGCACTGGCCTGAAGATGTGCTGGTTGGTGGAGTTACAAAAAATAAAACTGGATATATAGTAAGGTAATTTTGATTTAAGTACTTTTTCTAAATAAGGTAGAATTTTTCCTTTTATCTTTTATTCTTTATTTTATTTTTTTACTAATTTATTTTTTATAAACTGTTTTACTTCAGTCCATTAAAAAAAACAATGAATTTATGTTTCAGGGCTGAAGCTTTACAAACAGTAATTCAGCTTATGGCAGAAAAAGAAATGTATGATTATTGGAAAGAGCATATTAAAGTTCATAATTTAGATTGGACACTTGATAAAGCTAAAAAGGTTCTTGAAGCATGGCAAAGAAAATTCACAGAGGTATGTCAATATAACTTCATATATATTTTTACCGATGCCTACTTTATAGAGGGATTAAAATTGAGACACATAGTATTGATTTTTAATTGTTTATATTGAATTATTATATTTTTTCCACCAATTTTTTAATGATTATTATTTACTAATTTTTATGCTTACTAGAGGCTAAGTAAGTAGCATTGTAAAAATGTATTTTATTGTAATTATATCTGAATTTTTGTTGATCTGTTTAAGTAGTGTTTTTAATTTTAGGCTGTATTGCGTGAGGCTCAAGTGCCGAACATAACAAAAAGAAATACTATGAATGTGTTCTCTACAACTTCTTTGGGTGATATAATGAAAGATTTTTCTGAAATGAGCATCATGAGATTTGCTGTTGGATGCATTGTGATGGTACATACATATTTTATTTTGATTAATTTTTGTTAAATGTTTTTTTTTTTTTTCTTTTTTTTTTCTCTGTTCCATCAATAAATACGTCTGTGTTACATATGAAGTGAAAAAGAAGTTAGTTTGACTTAATAGTTAAGGTCACAAATTCTGTTCCTATACTTTCTGCAGCTTCATTTTTCACATGTGTAAGTACCAGCTTCGAAAATTTGATGATTAGCAAAATCAGACTGCTATTCCTTGGTCTTGCATTGACATATTGGATAAAGCATAGCCCTTGCAGAATAGGGACACTCTCAGTTTTTAATACTTCTCTTCAAAAGATGATCATTGGGAAAAAGATGTGTAAAAGCCTCATATTCATGATTTTTGATCAAATTTTAGGCCGAATTGAGCAAAGGTCCAATATCATCAGATATACCAAAATCACTGATCAACAGAAGATGCTGCTCTTGCCCTCTTTCCTGTACCCGAGACTTATTTATGAAGGTATTTCATTTACTGTATATCCAGACATGGGAATAAGCAGCAGTAACACATTCATGCTATTATCTTCCTAAATCCATAAAGGAGGTATGCATGGACTGTGATTAGTGAACTTACATTGACTATTGGAATGAAAATCCCGGTTATAGTAACTGAAAGAAAGTGGAGGAATTACTTTCCAAAGATTAATTTTTCTTTTATTCTAATATTCAAGATTGTGCTGATGTCTAATATATCATAAAGTGAAATTTAGTGGTATTATAAGTTATTTACATGGAATGGGTCTGAGAACCTATACATTAGAAAATTAGATTCTAATGTTAATGCTAGGTCTTTATAGTAGATTCATTTAAGATTTTTGATTAATATTTTCTAATAAAAAGAAGGATAATTGGGTAAAAGTATATTTTAGGGTACCCCTTAGCGAAACTTGATGATTTTTGGTGGTACATGGATACCCAGTTTGTGCAATTCTTTGACTTATTATTTTGGCTTGAGTAATGGCGATTTTTGCGCCAAAAATCGTTGCTACACAAAGACAAAATAACAAGACAAAGAATTGCACGAACTCTGTATCCATGTACACATCGACCTATTTTCACTTAAAAAATATCCACGAATTGCACAAAAATGGCATCGCACACTCCCTTGACTTTATCCATGTGCACGTCGATCTATTTTCACTTAAAAATAGTCCCAAAATTGCACAAACTTGCATTGTGCACTCCCTTCACTTTGTCCATGTACACATCGATATATTTTCACTTAAAAAGTCAAAGAAGCCCCCAATTCTACAATACAGGCAAACAAAAAAATACATAATCTCAATAAACTACATTTTAAACCAAACAATAACATAAAAATGGAAAAACATGCTATACATTTAAGCACTACAAAAAGCAAACATCCACTTACCCTATTTAGAAGTTCTTTCATCTTTAGTCTGTGGCACACCAAATTCCTTAACTGCAAAAAACTTCCTAAAATTATCTAAACTCGAATCCGTATATCGGCATATCCGTACATCAGCACATCTGAACCTTTCTTCCTACAAACTCATTCAAATCCATCTAAATGGTTTTTACGTTCGACTAGGCACATATCCTTCCTATATACAGAATGCTTATAATGGCTACTATACTTATTCTAACCAATAATTGTTTTGAAAACCAGCTTCCTTGCACTGACTCAGACATTTCCTGCACTCATTCTGTTATATGTATATTTTTGAACTGTTTTGAGGCAAGATATTCGTGTTGTTTTTAATATTCTGTTTATATACTTTTTTTTAATAAATCTAGTTTCTGCAAAAAATCATAATTTGGAAAGATAATGAAGGAATAGTTACTATTCTCAAGATAACTTTTTGATCTCAAATAATAAATGATAATACTGTCTTTCTGATCTCAAATGATAAATGATGATACTATATATACCTTAATATTTTTTTAAATATAATGGAATGTTTATGCAATTTAACAGATATCAAGTTTGGTTTCCTCAGAGTGAAACTATGTATGAGAATGATCATTTATAATTTTAGTATAATTATAGTTATGTATAATTAAATTTCTATACAATATTCTGTAGATGTGTTATTTTTATTATATTTTAAAATGTGAGGTATAAAAATTGATTTCAGATTTGATTTGTTGAAGTCATATGATGTACACAAAGCTTAAATTTGCACTTTTAGCTCTTGTAATGACAAATTAAAAACTTTCTTTGCTACATATTAGTCTTGTTATTTAGAAATTAAGCTGATAAAATTCAAAAGTAATACTATCAGAATAACAGTATTTGTTATAAGAATATATTTTTACGGTTACTGGTTCTTAATGACTTTAGATCTTTTTAACTCTTTTAAAGTAGCATTGATTTGAACAGTTGATATATGGATATTTGATCTTTGTTACAGATATAATATCTACATATTTGTTTCTTATTTTTAAGGAGTATTTATTTTTCCCATGTTATTTTATGCCTTTATTTTGATCTTGCAGCTTTTTTATGTTTTCTTCTTTGGCATGAAGTGTTGTGATCCTGTAAATTCTCAGAGTGGTCTTGGCATAGCAGGTGTTATATTAGTAGCACTTTCTGGGGCAGCTGGTCTAGGATTTTGTGCCATTCTTGGCATTAGCTTCAATGCTGCCACTACTCAGGTAACATCATCAATGGAATCTTTCTGAACTTTATGTTTGAATTATAAGCAATTTCCATTAAATAATTTTGTTTCTCTGATTTTTTAAAACATTCTTAGTTTCTTTATCTTGTTTTAGTTGGTGGAGCATTTTTATATCACAATGTATATTAAATATATTTTCATTATTACTATAATAGAGTTGCATGCCAAAAATGTTCATATTAAAAGTAACTTGCCATTCAATTGAAAATTCTGGTCTCCACCAGAACATATGGATTGGATAACTTGGGCAAAATAGACAAGGGTTATTTGCCTAAGAGCAGGATGCCTTCAAGGATGCTTTTTTAAGGGCGATTGGTTTGTCTGACATTACATATATAGTAAACCAAGAAAATTTCCATGTAGTTTGCCCATTTGCACCCAGGTTAAGCTACCAGTGTTCCATGATTTTGTGGCTCCACCATTAGTGGGGCGTATGTGCCAGGAATATGGACAGTTAGTACATACATGCAGAAATATGTCCATGTGGCTAATACCTATTAAATTTATTTATTTATTTTTATTGTGTTTGCCCTAAAAATTTGTCTTTTCTGCCATACAACTTCTTGCAGTAATGTATGTGGTGATATAGACTTCTGATACATAAGTTTAAAAAAAATGTACTTATCTCTCAAGAAATCTTGTCTCTGTTTTAAATTTATATAATAGTTATCTTTTGTTTTGTAAATATTTTTGCAGTAGTTCATATTAAAGTTTCAAGATATAGAGCAATATGTTGTGGTCCATAGGTTTGATTATATCTAGAGAAGGAGGAGAAAAGACAAATGTTATCATAATTTCTTTTTGTTTTGTGCAAATGAAAATGAGCAACAGTAATTTTCACCAGTGTGCAAATAACTGAACATATGAGCTATGAAGCTTAGACATAGGAGTCACTTGCCAATAGCTAACAAAAATACCCATTGATAGTTTACATATTTAGTAATCAATTGAAGAATTATTTTAATTTAATGAATAGGGGAGACTTCAGAATAACAAAGTACTTAAAAAGTTTTCTTGTTGACTAATAGTGCTCTCTATATAGTAAAATTATAGATAGGGTTTAAGAAAAATTAATTACTTGGGTTGGATTAACCATTGTGAAGGAATGCTTTTGGTGTAAAAAAATACTCTGAAACACCTGGTGCAGAAGGGTAGAAGCTTTGCTGAGGTGTGAAGGCACAGGCATAAATATCATTGTTCATGTTCACAATAATTGACAAATATTTCTCTTGTTCAACATTTTTTTTTTTTTTTTTTTTGAACAGAACTCTGTATCAACTTTGCTTACTTTTTGTTTCATACTACTCTGCTAGGAATTTCTTGGCAACTAGCCAAGTAAATTTTTTAATCTTATTACTGGGATAAATATTAATTAATTTTTCTGTTAAGTTAATTTTCATTGCTATATCCACTTCATACTTAAAGGCTTTGTGGTCATATTAATCAAATTTTACTTGGGTGTCTAATATTTTTTAGAACCATAATTATAATTGGCCACATATTCTCATTATCCACATCAAAGGAACACATCCATGGGTATAACAAAGGGTTGCTATGTTTAGGATAGAAAGAATATTTATTTATTATGTACTATTAAATTGTTTATTTTTCTGTTATTATTTGCTGTATAAATGGTACTTTTAAGTGCATTTTTATATTAATATAAAATTTTACATTTTTTGTGTGTTAAGAAGTTTAATTATTTAATTACAGGTTGTGCCATTTCTGTCTTTAGGGCTAGGATTAAAAAGCATGTTCCTTATAATCTATCAATATATCCTTATTTCTAAGTCAGAATCAGCACAGCAGGTAAGTTCAGATAATTGTTTGCATAAATATGCCTCTCTGTTACAATAAATGATTTCAATAAGTTTTAAAGTATGTAGTATTCTTAGGAGGCTTGGCACTTCTTAAAAAAATAATTTGTATTTAATAAGTTGTGAGAGAATGTTATATAGTTTAACCCAGTTAGTGATTTTTTTAAATATTTTGAAAAGTGTGAAATGATTTAACAGCAAGTTTTCTGCTGTAGTGATTAGATTTAACTTAAGATTTAATTAAAGCAGGTTTTAACTTTAGAATGATGTTGATAAAAAGGATTATTTTTATTTATTTGAAATTTAATTTGCATGTGTTAATTATTTCCAAGCGGGGAACAAATTATCTGTAAATTAGGATAAATAAAATTTTACTGTAATTCATAACACTTTGTATCTATAATGGATATATTTCAATTATAGGAGCTACTAACTGGAGAAGTTCTTAAAAGAACTGGTGTTAATGTTGCATTGACATCCTTCTGTAGTATGTGTGCTCTTCTTGCTGCTGCTATTATTCCTATACCTGCTTTAAGAACTTTTGTTCTGCAAGCTGCAATAATTGTTGTATTTAATACTGTTACTCTATTGCTCATCTTTCCTGCAGTCATCAGTATAGATGTCAAACGTAGGAGGTTCAAACGGGTGGATATACTTTGTTGTTTCAGTTGGTAAGTTTTTTTTTCATTCATTTTTTCCCCTTGATTGTCTTTCAGTGTAAAAAAATGTGGTCACGTGAATGTAATAAAACAATTTATAAAAAATATTAAAAAAATTTCCACTGTTTTCTAATCTTTTAAAGATTTGATTTGAAGACCAGAATGCTAATTTCTTATTGTTAGTATTATCCTGGTTTTGGTATTTTCTAATTATCTGCATCCCTATCGGAACGTAGGCAACTCTGGAAAGCATTCTCAATTTTATTGGTGACTTTGTGAACTTTTACATTAAACTAATACATGAAAGGCAATAGCTATTTTCAAAATAGTGACATATTAAAATTTCTATACAAAAACTATCAATTAATAAAATAAAAAGAAACTAGTAAGATCAATAAAAAAATGCTTACCTTCTTGAGAAATTCCCCTTTATGCTGTTCTCCGTATGTACATAACAATGTATTTTCATTAAAAGAATATCAGGGTCAAAACTAGACATCTTGTCACCTCATAGATTTGTCTGTTTTCTTGAGCCAATTATGTAAAAATGTCCATAGTCATCCTTGCATTCTTATTTGCCTTAAATTCTAATGACAAAATTTTAACATGTTTTTGATTTGAAAATTTTAACATGTTTAGTTTTGTGATTGAACTCAGGGAGTCACTTTCCATACCTTCAGCATTACCACTTCTGCATTCCATGCCACAGCATTACCATAAAACAGTGAGACTGTGTACTTTGCTTAGCTCTATGATACTGGTCATCTTTGAAAGCTAGAATTCTTGCAGGTACAGTCAAAAGTCTTTAATCTGGACATTCATAATCCAGACCTCAAAGCTACAGACTTTCTGTGCATGCGTAAACACGTGATGCGTTTGCGTTTATGCATGTGCGTTTAATGTATAATAGATGGTATAAGCTAAGCTAAAATTATCTAATTATCTATTTCAGCTAATGTTGCAGATTGCGTCGTTCCTTAATTTTCTAATTGGATCCGGCCTATTATTTTTTGCAGATTGTTAGAGCAATTTTATAAAAGTAAGCTTAAACTTTCGATTATTTCGAAAAGAATTTCCGATTGTGAAGCTGCCCAAGGATCTACAAAGTTAAAGCATGTTTCGATGTCCATCAAACAAAAAGTGGAATTGCTACAAAAAAAGGATAAAGGCATATCCCTTGTTTCTCTAACCATTCCAAAATCTGTTTATCAATTCCACGCTGCTCTGCGGAGGGAGGGGGGGCGTCGCGGTGTGCAATGAACTGGAAGTTGATCTGTCAGCACTATCCTTATCTTAGGGCAGATGCTTTTATTTTGTTTGGCTTATAATTCCTTACTAAATGTAGTATTTCATCTTGATGTACTCCGTCTTTGATATGATTTAAATCAAATTCCTCGTCATTATAAATATCACGAATACACACCAAATAGTTTTCTGGTTACAATTTTCTAATTTCGACTATGTGTAATGTATGCTTTATGCATGCACGCATTGAAAGAAATGTTTAATAAAGTAAACAAATAAATATTAAGCTTTTTTTTTTGTAAATTTTGATACCCTTAGATCATAATTGCTCTTTTTTTTTATAAATTACGGTTTCATATTTTTAATTTTATAATTTCTGCATGCCATCTTACCAGATTTAAACTGATGATCTATAACCCGGAAAAACCGATAATCCAGAATCGCTGAAGTTCCGACGAGTCCGTATTCAAGACTTTTGACTGAAAAGAACAGTTTCATTAACATAACAAATGTCTTTTAATCAAATCCATGTCCTTTTTTGTAAAAATTGTTGAATCACTCTTTAACTGACTCAGTAGGAATGCTTTTTAATTCTCCATTTATTGTATTCTATGAGATTCCATGCCACAGTTAAAATTTACGCAGCCAAGCAGTTGAAAAGCAAGCTTTCTTCACTTTTAATCGAAGTGTTTTTATTATTATTGTTATTATTGTTATTTACTTCTCGATTAGAACCATTCATTGAAATTCACAATTCACTTAGATGCATGAACACTGAATTAAAAATTTTAGCAAACTAGCTTTGACCTTAGGAAACTTTCCATGTCATTCCTTTGAAATGAACTAACACAATGCCCACAGATTTCTGCTCTTTGTTGAACTTTTTTTTTTTCCCCCTATCATGAACAATTGTATTTAGTGTTATTACAGGAATTTCTTTGCTAATCAACTTTTGCCAAACTAATATTCTCATCAAATTCTTTAAAGAATTGAATTTCATCTCTTAATGAGAGTGCCTTTCACTTTCAAGACATTTTGCATCAATTAATTCTCCTCTGCCTAGTTTGCTTAATGCAGCATTCTGTTCTGAAGAAAAAAACATATATATGTTTTTCCATCCTAGTATCCCATCTATTCATGAACTGGTTTTCAACTCCTTCTTCAGACTGTGATGTCTGATGTTCTTGTGTCCTTCTGTTATTTTTGGAAAAATACTTGAATAGTAGGATTGTGAAGAGTAAGACCAGTCCAATAAGGCAAGCAAAAATAATGTGCAACTGAGGTATGCAAACATGAAAGAAATATTTTACTTTTAAAGTAAATAGCACTGAATCGGAACCAAGATGAAATTATGTATAAATGCAAAATGCATATAAATTATGCTGTACTTTACTTTTTGATGTCATTGTGGATTGCCTAATAACTATTTTGGTGACATACTGCATTGCCTCATGAATAATTTTTCATGACTTTTTGGTGAAGGTTCAGATAATCAGAAAAAGTACTCTATACAAATGTTCAATCAAAATGAAATATTTTGAAGGCATTAAAACTTGTGGGTAATGTTCTATTATTAGAACCGGATTCAGGAATGTATGAAAATGTATGCTTGTGTGTATGTATGTGCATATATGTATATATGTATTCACACACCTATTTTCTTACATATATATATGCATATATGAAGACATACATGCTTGCATGTATGCACACATTTCTGAATCCAGTGCTGATAACAGAACTTTAGCAACTTGTGAAATAACAGCATATTGTTCCTCTTTTGGGAGACATTTCTGGGTACTATTCGGTTTCGAGGGCCGTAAAAAATCGCCAAATTATTGTTGATGCCAATGCTGCCAAAAAGAATTAAGGCAACCCTAATAATTGTGGCAAGAAAGGAAGTATAATAGTAAATAACTACCTAAGATTGATGTTTTAATTTAGATGAAAGGTTAATTTCATATAATACTTTTTCATTATTAAATTTATATGAAAAAGGCTAAACATGACTGAATGGAAGCATAAGATTAAATAACTAGTTCAGATCATTATTATAAAATATATAAAAATTGCTAAACATAACTGAATGGATGCCTGCATTGCTATTTCGCTACCGACTTATCGCTAAAACATAATTTCATCTCGTTGGTTGTTCAAACATAATTTTCTATAATGAATGATGCCTTTTCTTTGAAAATATTCTCGGTAAAGTGCAGAATCGCTCAGTTATTTGTTTGCCACTTTTTACAAGGGTAAAAACAATTGGATTTTCGTCAATTTACTTTTACTTTTTAAGTAAAAATAAGTCTATATGTACATAGATAAAGTCAAGGGTGTGCGCAGTGCCATTTTTGTGCAATTCTAGGATTCTTTTTTAAGTGAAAATAGGTCTATGTGCACATGGATACCGAGTATGTGCAATTCTTAAAAACGCATCAAGCAGTGGGTGATTCTGCACTTTACCCAAAATTCTTGTCGACTTTTCGTCATGGTCAATTCCCAAATTGTTAAATCCATAGGATATATATATATAAAAAAAAAAAAAAAAAAAAAAAAAAAAAAAAAAAATCAAAAAAGGATTTAAAAATTAAACTAGTATTTCAATGGCGTCTTAAGAAATATAAAACTGTATAAACTTACGCAATCTGAAATCAATGCGTACGCTAGATTTGGCACACTGTTAAATGGGTGCATTTGCTAGATTTGGCACTTTTGCGCATACATTTTCCCTGCAATTTTCTTACAGCCCTCAAAACAGAATAGTACCCATTTTTGTTTTGAAAAGTATCATAGTGCTAATGGATCTGTTATAAATCAAAAGTTTACACTCAGGGCGGGTGCCAGGACCTGTCTCATTTGATGCACCCTTACTAGGTAGCAGACTTTAGGGGCAACAAAATTTTTAAAATTAATTAAGGAACGTGTGGCAATTTTGGAGCTCCAGATAGTTATACTGTATGATTTATTAAATTGCGTAGTGATCCCTTGATACAAGGGATTAATTAATTGCTGAAAAATATATTCTTCTTAAATAAAGTAGAATTAAATTAAGATCAAAATGGCTGTAAGGTAGAATCATTCATCTAGCTATCTGATTGTCTTTTTATATACTTTAACTAGTTGTAGAAACTTTAAATCAAGTAAAATTCCATAATAACTCATGTATCTCTTCTTTTTACTACTTGAAATTGAGGAGGAAAAATAAAACAATTTGACATACAGTTTCTGAGAAGGAGTAAATGGGTGCATAAAACACTTAAAAGCATGTTTGAATGGATGCACTGTTTATTATAATATTGAGCATTTTGAGGAAGTCGGTTATAATTATTAGTTTTAATAATATTATTCTTACTCACACAAACTGCTTTATTATTCATTTGCACCTTTTGTGTAACCAAAAATCAGAAATTTCTAAATCTTACAGAAAAAAGCTAGAGGGGGAAGCAAAGAATATAAATGCAAATCAATGTAGTAAAATACTGAAAGTTATAAATGATTTTAGTGTAAAACAAAGGTTTAATTTCTTTTTTGAGAAGAAAGGTTTCAAAAATTACCTTATGTTATTTGGATACATTATGTAATTATCAAACACATAACAAAATTTCATCTCCCCCTTGAAAGTTCTCTACATTTTTGCATCAACTCTTCAGCAGGATGAAATATTAACTGGTAAATTCATTTCACATTTGAAAATAGTTTTGTCTCTAAATAATTTTGCCATCTATGTATACTTTCTATTGATTTACTTCATGTAATTGCTATTGCTCAGTTTTTTGCAATGAGTTCAATAATTATGCTCTCTATTGATTGAGGTGACATAATTGCTGTTGCTGAACTCTTCATGGTGTAAGTTCAATAATTGTTGATTTTGTGAAGTTTGCTAACATAGGTCCTGATTACTGATAATTCCTGGTTAATTTAAGAATAATAGCCCTTCTGAGTTATTGCTCTTAAATTATGTATGGAAATATTTAAGACTATATTGGGAATGCTTAAGATATGTTGTATTTAAATATTTTGTGATTTTGTTCTTAAATTTTATGCAGCACAACTATAAAGACTTCAATGCTTAATTATAAAACTAAAAACTTAATTATAAAACTAAAAAGACACACACACACACACAAAAAAAAAGCTTTATGAGCAGGAGCGAATACGAGCTCAACAATAGCATAAAAAAACGCACAAATTCTCTGGTTTGACATTAAAATCTGAGTACTTCCAGATTTTCTTTTCCGTTGGCTTTTTCATTTAATGAGGAATTATTTGCCTTATATTGAAATAAAGACACAATTCATTTTGTTGTTTAGGAAGAGTCAAACACCAGCAGAGTATGACAAGCAACAAATGAAATCTCTTAAACATTCTCAAAGTAGCCCATCTGTTGTAATTCCAATTCGACAGGCTGTTACTCATGCATTACCACCTGATGGAAGTCATGTTGTTACTGTCCTTGCTCCTTCAGTTAACCAACAACGAAAAAATCGTTTACATGACACAGGAATAAAACAAGGTATGTAGTCTTAACTAGTTCATTGTATTAAATTGGCATACTGCTTAAAATTACTTTTTCTTTTTAATGAAATGCACATCTTAATGTAAATAAAATGAATTAAAACTTAGAATTAAAACTAAAATTAAAATGTGCTTGTATGCTATGATAGTTTTCTAAAACAAACCAATCTATGTGTTTTCTTGTAACATATCACAAATTATTATTCAAAAAGCCACTTGTTAAAAATCTCAAAAAGATTCTAATGCTAACATTTGAATGGGTATATATCCTGCTGTGCATTAACATTCCTCACATAATAATATCATTTATGTGAAATGAAATATCCGTCTAGGAAAATGGCCAGGTATTTTCTATTATATTTGTGAATGAAGCTTAAACTTGTCCACTAAAAAGCACTTAATGTGCAATGCATTGTAATATTACCAGCTTTTTAAATATGTTGTTTTACACATGTTCATTATTTTCATTTGCAACATTCAGCCTGGAATGAGATCATAAATTAAATAAATTCTCTTGGGTTTTTTAATTATATTGTAAAATAGACCAACAAAAATTTTGAGCTGTACAATTTTTGTAATAAATTTAGTAGCTATAGTGTTTTACTATTACAAGGAATTTCTGCATTGCTGGCACTGATGATCATTGTGAAGAAGCATTTAAAATAAATTTTTAGTAGGATTACCTTTTTTCATATTCTGTGCAAGAGAATTTTCTTCTAGATTAACCCTCTGACTGCTCAAATTGTCGACCGAAATCGCTTCAAAAATTGTGTAATTTTTTTTTGCATATTTTAAATCTATATATATTGGAGAATTGAAAAATGAACTTTTTCTTTCTAGGAAATACTTTTTATATAGATTTTTATCAAGAGAAACTAAGTTACCAAAAAAAAAAAAAAAAAAACAATTTCAGATGTACCTAAAAAATTTTAGTTAAATTTAAAAATAAATTTCAGTTGAATTACAGTTAATTTCTATTTATTGCATAATATGAAAAAGCAAAATGTATAAAATTTAAGAAAATATAAAGCTCTGAGGAATAACTACCTTAGAAATGCAGTTTAGTATGATAGAGTTCAAAACAGGATTCAAGGCAAAGTCCAACAGCACAGTCTTTGCACCAGATTCAATAAATCTAATTAATGATCAATCTAATTATTAATCTAATTAATAATTCAATAATTTAATTAAGTAATGGAGATAATCGCTGAACGTTTTCTAGCAGCCATTTCTGTGAGAAAAAAGTGCCAAAAGTGAAGCTTGAACAGTAATACCACAGGCCTTAAAGAAATGCCGCATATTTAGTGGACAACTAAGGATATCTGTTGGCCAAGACATAAACTAAACGTCTAATACTGTATATAATTTATTTCAATGGTTAAATGGGAGAAAAACGGGATGTACTTCTCAAGAAAGGAAGAAAAACACATGCCCGCGGAAATCACGGGATGAGCAGATTTTGCTACATTTGAGTTGCCTGTGGAAATCGCAGATGAGCAGCCAGAGGGTTAAACATTGTTTATGTTATGGTAATGCAGCCTTATGTTTTTTAAAGTGGTTTTTTTTTTTTTTTTTTTTTTTTTTTTTTTTTTTTAAACTATTAGAGATAGATTTGCCTCAGGTATAGGCCTATATTTATTCTTTTCCTATGAATGTGCTTAATGTGACTTTTTGATAATGTTCTTCTTAATTCTGTAAACTGCCCTTTTTTGAGTTTGTAATTTTATATGCTAATTTTTAACACATGTATAAAATTTTTTCTTTGATTTGGAGCTAAGTTTTGGTTTTATTTTTAGGTTCATCGATTGAAAATTTATCTTCTAGTTCTTCATCGAAAGACTTATTGACAAAGAATAGAAGAATGCAAGACCACTGCATTGATATTTTTCATACAAAAAAGTGTTTAGAATTATCTTCATTAACATGGATTGTGAATAACTATATTGCTCCATCACTGCAAAGAACTACAGTGAAGGTGATTATTATTATTATTATTTTTCAAATATTTTAATTTTAATTTTATATTTATGTCAAAATTATTTGTAAAAGTGATATTGTCTCATGCTGTCAATGTTGTAACTTATATAACTCTCAATATAATTTATTATAACATTCCATAAAGGTATTTTATGTTATGAATTATTAAAATTCAAATAGAGGAAGAACATATAAAATCATTCATTTCCTTAATATTAAATATTCATTTCAGATGTATATTTTTTGATATATTGATATACTTAATGCATTGAATAAGTTAGTTAAATCTTGTGTAGGAGGATGTGTAAGAAGGCAAAATCTTACATGACGTGTAAGAAGACAAAATCTTAGCATTTTTGTGTGGTTTTTGTATGGGTACTTTTCCCCATTTCTTTTTGGTACTAAATGCTAATAAGCTTTTTACTATAAATTTTTCTTCAAAAATCACTAGGAGATATTTCCCGTAGTATTTTACTAATATTACTTAACAAGCATTCTATACTCACAGTATATGTATCTCAGATTTGTTTTAAATTTTTTTCTATGTATACACTCATCATATTCAAGTACACACAGATACATTATAATAAATGCATGCAGTATCTTATTTCAAAGTTTTTAATTTAATTGGTTTTGACTGGTAATGTTTAAAATCCTCTTTGTCTCAAATTTTTTGTTTGCACACATTTTTGGTCCAAAATTTCTTGTTTGTGAAAGTTTTTAAGCATTTCCCATAATTATTATCATTAACAAAGTCTTCTCATCAAATTTGATCTATCATTTCATATTCTATTAAATTTTCTGATTTTGTATGTATGTTTATAATGTTTGCATTTTTTAAATTGATAAAAGTATATTTTTAGTAAAACATCATTTTATATTGAATGATGAGATATGTAACTAACTTGCTCAATGCAATTTGCATATCAATATATCCAAAAATATACATCTGAAATGAAGAATATTTTAATGTTAAGGAAATGGATGATTTTCTATGTTTTTTCTTTCTTCATTTCGATTTTAATAATTTAGATGCATTATGATGAATGAATATGCATACTGGAAAGCTACCTGTACTGCCATTATATTTGTTTCACTTTTTAGGTTAACATTTATTTATTTATTTATTTATTTTACAGTTTGTTACAATTGTGTCATGTGTCATTCTACTTTGTTTTGGAATTTGGGGAATTTTTCATGTGAAAGATGGCCTTGATTTGACTGATATTGTTCCCAGGAATACAAATGAATACAAATTTCTCAGCCAAAGAGCCAAATATTTTGGCTTTTTTAATATGTTTGCTGTGACTCAGGGTAATTTTGAATATCCAACAAACCAGAGACTGTTGTATGAATACCATTATGCATTCACAAGAATAGACAAGATACTAAAGAATGATGATGGTGGATTGCCAGATTTTTGGCTTACTATGTTTCGAGATTGGCTTTTGGGTAAGTTTGTTATAAAATTTAAAATGTTAGATATATGTATATATTATTTTACAAATAATAATTTTGTAGTCATTTGAATTTATCAACTTATATTATGAAAAAGAATTTGACTTTTAATAGTGAAGTGCAAGGCAGTAGTTTATTTTTTTTTTAAATTTACTTGTGAAATCAGCCTAACAGTAATCTGATTAGCATGTTAGAATATTAGACTTTGTGATTTTTACAAGATGGTGATTTGTTTGAACTTGAGTCAATTGTAGAACTTGGGTGAAACTGTGTTTTTCCGAAGCATAAAGTTAATGTGAAAGACTTTCCTGCAGAATGTCCTCCACAAAGGCATCCATTCACTAGATTAGCCTTCATATGCTTTGTAGTATTTGTTATTTTTATTTTCTATTTATTTTTTAAAAGCCCTTAAAAAGTCAATATATATAAGCTCTCCTTCCTCAAGCAGATTCCCTCCTATGCTTTTCCTCAATCAAATTTACTTGATCCTTTCAACCTTAAGATTTCAAAAATAAGTAGCGAATTTTTAATACATACATTAATTTTTCATTCATATTTAAAAATTGAGCCATAAACTAACAGTATGTATTTTTAAGAAATTGTTTAATAAAAATTTGCAGTTTTAAAATACCTCCTGTAAGGTGACTACCCGTGGTTCTAAATTATTTTAATATCCTATGGACGGAGTGATGTTAAAGAAGGAATATTCAGTAGTGTTATGTACTTAATTCTCAAAAGTACTGTTCACTTTTATAAGGAGTTTTATTAGGAAGTTAATGGCCTAAAAAGTGTCACTGTATTTTTATAATTTTTGCATAAATAAACTGTTATTTGTGATTGAAAATCTTGAACTAAGAATATTTCTAAATTATTGCAAATGAATCTATTTAGCTAGAAAAATGTAGTGATTAAAAATAACTGCTGTAAACAGACAATTTCAAAAATATTTTTAAAATGGTAGTTGATGATATAGCACTATCAATCAGTGATACTTGATGATATGAATGATAGTTAATGACATAGCACTGTTTTTCCAGAATTTCCATATGCTGTTTCCCAAATCGTGCTGGAAAAATAAACTGTAATAAACAGATGAGAAATATTAATTTGCATTAGCTGTCCATTTATAAATGTCCGTCATTTGTTACATTTGGTATTTTTGGTCGTCAGAATATGTATTTTCAGCCACTTGTAAATAACACTTTAAAAAAGAAAATAGGCTCTCTCACTCTCTCTCTTTCTCTTCTTCTTTTTTTCTTTTTCTTTTTTTTTTTTCTTTTTTTTTCTTTCTTTCTTTCTTTCTTTCTTTCTTTTTTTTTTTTTTGTCAGCACATACAAAGTCATACAAAACTTTTAAATTATTCAGCTCATTTCAAAATTACTAATGTTAAAATTTATAATAATATAGTCTGTTAAACTTTGTAAAAACAACCTTTGGCAAAGAAGTCAGAATGTTAACTAAATTTTGTCAGGAAATTATTATTTTTTTTAAATGCAAAAAGTATCTGCTTGCCAGTTTTTAAAATCATTTTTAGCATAGCCAATTTTAACTGATGTTGGTTCTGTCTGAATGTATAAATTATGTTCGTTTTTACCAAATTATTTTTAAAATTTAAGGCTTAGAACATCTTTTAAGATGCAATTTTTTCCCTTTGATTTTTTTGAAATTACATGCAAACTTTCCAAACAATTGATATCTTAATGAATAATATGCAAATAAATTTTTGCTTTTTAAAAATATTTATAAGTTTTCATCTTTACACTGTAAAACAAATCATAAATACTTCAATTAACATAAAGTATTAAAATTATAACAGTGATTATTATCACATTAGTTAGTCCTCCAACTACCCTCAAAATACCTTATTTCAGGATGGGACAATGCAACATCTTGAGATTTTCGAAAATTAACTGTTAAACTGTCTCTGGTGTGATTCAGTGCAGAAGCAGTGTAGAATACATAAAATCTCTAAATTCTTCACTACATTTGATGCATAGTAAAGCTCAGCTTCGTAGTGACAAGTATGCTTTATATAATTGCATTTTCCCTAAGTTTTTCTGTATTATTTCTTTAGTTTTATAATTATCATTAAATGTTAATAAAAAGGGTATGACTGTGTGAAGGCTGTCTGCTGTGCAGACCTTGCAGTCTGATTTCCATTGGCCACTTCAAACTAGTAAGAATTGACTCAAAGTCTTTAAAGCATTAAAAAATATTCTAATGAATATATTATTCATTGTGTATCAGTTATTCAGAATTGAATTTGACTTATATTTGATCTGTCTTTGCAGGTTTACAAAAATCATTTGATGAAGACTGGAGCAGTGGCTGTATTACTCAAGAAGGCTGGTGCACTAATGCATCTGATGATTCCATCTTAGCTTATAAGCTTTTGGTTCAGACTGGACGTATTGATAATCCTGTTGATAAATCTCTTGTGAGTTGATGATTATATAGTCTTATATTATTAACAATATTTCTTTCATAATTGGTGTAAATTTGCATATGTCAAGACTGTTATTTGTTTTTGAAATGTAATAATAGTTATGTACTGTGCTGAAAACATATTCTAAATATAAGACTTCATAATTACTTATTTTAAGAATTCATGACAAATGTCTTTATAGTATCCAAATTTTTTCATATTGAAGTATAGAATAAATTCAATAATTTTTTCCCTCTACATATTTCACAAGTGCTGAGTCTTTGATGACATTAAGTTGATTTTTTCGGGCTATTAGGAAGCTGGTCATAGTTAAATGAAAACAGTGATGCTTACCTCTTTCAACTGGACAGTTGTCTGACTAAAGTCCCTATCACATATGCTTCCGCAATGTGGGAGTGGTCTTCGAAAGGGACATTTCTCAGAACCCACACATTTCCAGGAAACCCACATAGCTAGCTTACCATTTTCACTTACTACAAAGATTTAAACACCAAACAGTAATTGATTATTGCTCAGATGGAATGGTGTGATCCTTCAGAAGCAGAACTTTCATCTGATTGGTTGATCTCTATGCGAGATAGAGCTGCAGGCAGTAAGTTTTCAGCGAAGTTTCAAAATATCCCACATAGTTAGGTGGGACTTCGCTTCCAGCAAAGCCTTTTTCTTCTAGGAATCCTCCCGTTTAAACCTATGCTACCAGAATCTTGTTTCTCAGAAAAGTCCCATCTAGCAGGGACTGTTGCTAGATGTGTTAACCCCTTAAAACTAAAGCCATTTGCTGGAGTCAAAAATTGGCCCCACATTATCTCAATCAAAATGTACTGCTGAGGTAGGTAAGATGCATAGGATGAGAAGATAATTTTTTAGTAGGTGATTACCACTTGTCTTCACATTTAATCTCATGTTACTTTTTCTTTTGGGAGTAATCTTTCTCCCTCTACTCCCCTCTGATATCCGGGATCCTCACCACTGTATCACTAATGCTATGTCTGTGGTTGACTATAATTTACTGAGCACAAAATGTAAGTAGCAGTCATAAGTAGTTAACATAGCACAAAATGGTTACCGATATATACAGTCAAAAGTCGTTAATTCGGACACCCATAATTCGGAATGATCTATAATCCGGACCTCAAAACTAAAACCTTTCTGTGCATGCGCCGCGTTGACACATGCACATAGGCGTTTACGCGTGTGCGTAAGACCTTTTACGACTGCACATATGAGTGTGCGCAAGTGCAGAATACGTTTTCGCGTGCGCGTTTTATATATAATGGACATATAAGCTAAAATTATCTAATTATCTATTTCAGTTAATGTTGATGATTGCATTGTTCCTTAATTTTCGAATTGGATCCGGCTTATTATTTTTTGCATGACTGTAAGAGCAATTTTATAAAAGTAAGCTTAAACTTTCGATTATATCAAATAGAATTTCCGATATATATTTGTTAATATGTAAAGGATCTAAAGCGAAATTATGTTTTGAAATCCGAAATATGTTTATCAATTTCACGCTGCTCAGTGGGGGGAACGCCGTGGCAGACGCGTAATGAATTGGAAGTTGATCTGTCAGCACTATCCTTATCTTCAGCGCAGATGTTTTTATTTTATATGGCTTATAATTCCTTACCAAATGCTTTTCTTTTTGCAAATTTTGATACCCTTTAGATCATAATTGTTCTTTATTTCATAAATTACGGTTTCATATTTTTAATTTTAGAATTTCTGCATGCCATCTTACGAGATTTAAACTGATGATCTATAATCCGGAAAAATCGATAATCCGGAATCGGCGAAGTCCCGACGAGTCCGGATTAACGACTTTTGACTGTATCTGTTAAGATGACACGTTAAGCCTTTGGTGAAATATATATGAAAAAGTCTTATTGGAGTTTGCCTCTATTTTGGTATGATTTGATTGTAATTTCATCGTTATTGATAGTAATTTCATCGTTAATATTACAGATTTTAATGGATAAAATATTTCGAGGAATTATAAATAATCATGGATTTTGAAATGTATTTAATTTTTGTGTGGTCAAGATAAGTATAGAAAAGATTTTGTCTTTTTTGATTCATATTTAGATTTGATTTTCCCAACATATTGGGGGAAGAAAATTTATCACCTAAAAATTTAATTTATAGTGGAGGCAGCAACAAAAATTCAATTTCTGAGTTTTTAACGATCTCTACTACAAAAAATGCAATCAGATCACTATATATCCAAATCACAATCAGTAAATTGGACTAAAAATTTTATTTTGTCATAATATTTTGTGCAAATTGATTTACTTCACAGAAAACTTGAAATGTTGGCTTTTAGAAAAGAAACTTTTTTTTTTCAACATTGAACTTTTTTTTAGGTTAAAACAGTCAGACTTGTTGATAACAATGGCATCATAAATACAAAGGCCTTCTATAATTATCTGACAGCTTGGGTCTCAAATGATGCACTGGCCTACTCTGCTTCACAAGCCAATTTTGTGCCTGAGCCTCGTCGCTGGGTGCATGATCCTCAGGATGTAGAACTTAAAATGCCTAAAGCTCAGCCTCTTGTATATGCTCAAATTCCATTTTTCCTCAACAACATGGGAACAACTGAAGAAATCACGGAAACCATACGTGATGTGCGGTTAGTTTGTGAGAAATTTGAAGAGAGAGGACTTCCAAATTTTCCTACTGGCTTGCCTTTTATTTACTGGGAGCAGTATCTTGGATTGAGATACTATTTTTGGCTTGCTATGGCCTGCATATTTATTATCATCTTTCTTGTGATAGCAACTGTTTTGTGTAATCCTTGGGCAGCATTCATAATGGTAAATATATATCTCATAATTAATTGTACTAATGTTTGAAACATCAAGAAAAATGTTTTAATTTTTAAGCATTTTTTTCCAACTTCTCTTGTACTTTCAGGTATTCCCTTTAGCTGTGATAATTATAGAGTTATTTGGATTTATGGGATTGATGGGAATAAAACTTAGTGCAGTCCCTGCTGTAATTCTTATTGCTGCGGTTGGATTTAGTGTTGAATATGTTGTGCATATAATGATGGTAAATAAAAATTTAGACTTTTTATACTTACTTTCTGTCATCTTTATTTATTTAGTTATTATTTTCTTTTCTTTTATATACTGATGCTAACAGTCTCTTAGTATTTTTGTCTCTGTTGTTAAATTTTTAATTTCAAGAATTTTAGTACTTGAACAATAAATATGAAATCTGTATTTTATAAAAGGTACCAAAATTTTTCTTCCTTAGCATTGCATGAACAATGTGGATTATTACAGAGTAAGGTTTAAATTCACATAAATAGTATTTTAAGAAACTATTTATACATAATGCTATAATTATTTTCAAAGCTAGTTTATTTAGTAATATAACTAATAGCTATTTTTTTACCATGTTTTGAAAACAGAGAAACAGCTATTTTAACTATGAAGATACAGAGTGTAGGTTATTTTTTAAGAACAAAAAATTTTTAAATTTTTTAAAATGCAGTATTATGAAATATGTACATATCTAAGCTTTCTGTGTTGCTATTTAACCATGCGTAGGAAAACATGAAAACATACATACTGTAAGCTACTACTATAAAAAAGTTTGTTTTATATGAGAGCAGTGAACTTTTTTTCTTTCTTATATGTTTTCCATTGTTTCAAAATATACATATAGTCTCTTCAATATGTATGGTTATACAAAATACCATCAGTTTCGGCTTAATAAGAATAGAACCTATTGATGGCATATCTTTTATAAAGAATAAATTAAAAATTGTATGATTATTCTTTAGTATGTTGTGTATTTTCTGTGAAATGTAATTTTTAAATTACTTTGTAGCTTAACATTTAAAGCAAAAGTTTCCTTTATCATGAATCTGTCTCATAATTATTTTGAAATTTATTTTAGGGTTTTCTCACTAGTATTGGTAATAGAGATCGTAGGATGGTTATGGCTCTAGAGCAGATGTCTAGCCCTGTTATACATGGAGCTATAGCTACTTTTATCGGTGTGGCTATGTTGTTTTTCTCCGAGTTTGATTTTATTTATAGGTTAGTATAGATCTAATAAAATGTTTTTAAATATTGTTTAATTAATAGTTACTTTATTGTTGATTTTAACAGTAGTTACTGCATAACATGATATCAGTTAATGTCATTACTGATTATTATTAATTGCTTGTATAGAAAAATGAAGGAAATGCATTCTTTATTGTAATCATTTAATGTGATTCGAATTTCTTTCTCTTAACTGAAGTCGTAAGACTAGAAGTCACATTACAAAGTTACTGTTATGAATTTTATAAATAATTTTAGTCAAATTGTATCTTTTGTATGATATAACATGAAATGCTTCAAGAGATGAAATTCTGGTGGAAAAAGATTACAGAGGCAAGTCTGTTTAACATTGAGGTATCTTGCTAAATTAGAAATATATCACCAATCTGGCAATGTGTTTGGCAACTCATTTTTGTCACTGCCAAAAATCGCCAACTTTGGCAACATTTTAGTCTGATCCCTGTATAACTAACTATAATTGGTACTGTAAATGAATAACTGTAATGGATTCCTATATGTAACTGTAATTTTATCTTGCTGTTATGTATATTTTACCCGTATATGCCTTCAGTAATTTTGATAAACTGAAGGTATTAGAGATTTCTTGGTGGCCAAGGAAAAACTATATAAGACCAGAGAAACATCAGTTTTCAGTTTCTAGTTCTCCCTGCGACCTTCACTCTGTACACATAGGTTTTGCATTGCATTCTGTTTAAAGTGGTAGTTACTGATTGTGTTCTGTCAAACTGAGAAGAGCTGTACTAGAACTGTAAAGTGTTTGTCAAACTGAGAAGAGCTGTACTAGAACTGTAAAGTGTTTCTTTTGTGAAGGTAAATTTTAGCAAGGTGTCAACAGTTCTGTATGCGTTCAATCCATTATAAACCCATATACTCACAACAGTGTATATTAGCTGAGTAATTTTTGAATAAATTTTGAAATGGCTATGTTAATGAACTGAAAATTATTCATCTTTCAGTTGACAGTAATGTAAATGTCTTTATTGAAGTTGTAATCCTTCTGGTAAAACATAGCATCAATAATTCACCTGTCTGGTCAAAGGATGAAGCTGTAAAAGGATACTATAGCATTGAAACAAGTAGAATCTTGTTTCATAATCTGTAAGATGTGAATATAAGTGCAGCGGATTAACAAGAATTTCTTCTAGTTGCATCTTCTGAATATCTGGGCAGGAACCATGTCTAGGAAGGGAAAATTGTTTTAAGCTTGATGGCCTTTGAATATATGATGAACAAAGGTAGTTCAAAAGGAAAATGCAGCATCTATAATTAAGGTAAATGAAAAAAACGGGAGAATTGTTCAGAGTCGTAGCTAGGGTTTTCAGCGCCCAGGGGCAGCTGAAGATTTCGCACCCCCTACTGCTTGCCAACGATGGAAAACATTTAATTCTAAGATATCGTAACGTCAGTTTGGCACCCCTTGTATTCTGTGCTCAGGGACATATGCCCCCCTCTTGCTACGCCCCTGGAATTGTTGAAAAATTCAAGTTGCAAGATAACAACAAAAGTTATTGTTTTCTCAAATGCATCCAGGCCCAGTATGTGGAATAAATTCTAAGATGTTAATGGTGATTTAAATAAAGAATTTCTTATTAGGACTAAAATTAGAGGAGGTACTCCACTAATCAAGATATAATCAAGAATATATAGTATTCACTAATCAAGAGTATATAGTATTGGCTAGATCAATTTATCAAGAATACAAGCATTTTATAATTGAAATTTTATGTAATTACTGCTGTCTGTCTTTTATCTGTGAATTTTCTAGCTAATATTTATAACTTAAGATATATATTTGGGTTTTCCAGTATATTTTTCTTAATTTACTTATACTGCATTAATGTTGAGAGAGAATTTTTTCTTACTATTTAATGTTATCATTTGGCTAATATTATCAAAACAGCACTAGACAAACGTGATCAAATTTACCTTAAGACACAATAACACGCCGAATAAATACTAATTCAGAAGTCAAACAACAAAAATCAGCGTTATATTTACAAAATTTTCACAGGACTAGTTTCGATGGTTTTACCGAACCACCATCTTCAGCTGCAAAACCGCAAATGAACAAGATAGGAAATAATGATTAGATAAGATAAGAAAGCCTGGACAAGAATAAGCAAGTGGCGCCATCTGTTGGCGAAACCAGAACTAAAACATAATTTCTCTAAAAGCCGAAGGCAAATTTGGATTGGAATTAGGATCGTTAACTAGAACAGAAAGATTTTTATGAATGTGAAATGCCTCTAGAAAATCCAGTTCTCCAATGGAAGATGTTTTTTGAATAATTTTGGCAGCAGAAAAACTGAAAGTGTAGTTTTCGGACCAACAATGTTGAGCAACAGAAGATTTCTGTGTTTCCTTTTTTCTAACATATGCCTCATGTTCCTTGATGCGAAATTTTAAGGCTCTCTTAGTTTGGCCAATGTAAATTAAACCACACTGGCAAGGAATCCTATAAATACCCCAGGAATTCATATCCGGAATGGGGTCCTTGAGTATGGAACTTGGAATTTTATTGATTGGAGAATAAACAAGCAAACTGAGGGATTAGCCATGGGAAGCCCCCTCAGTCCCATCCTGGCTGATATCTACATGCATTATTATGAATCAAAATTGTTTGAAACTTTAAACTTCCCGGCATGGTTCCGCTACGTAGACGATACTATTACTCTGTTTGAAGGTAATAAAGATGATTTAAATAAATTTCTTTCAACAATGAATTCTATTGATCCTGCTATTCAGTTCACTTTTGAACTTGAGACTTGCAATTCTCTTCCGTTTCTCGACATTCTGGTCACACGTAACACATCCAACTTCAGTACTACGGTTTACCGTAAACCTTCATCGGTTTGCCTTCCACCACACTTTAAATCATGTCATCCGATTAAACAAAAGTTAGCTTCATTTTATTCCTATGTTTTCCGTGCTCTTCAGGTTTGCTCCTCCAAACTAGCCCTTGATGAAGAACTAAATTATTTAAAAGCAATAGCTACTGACAGGGGCTTTCCACCCAACATTATTAATCAAGCAGTTAAAAAATTCTCATCTCAACACACTAAAAGGCACACTCTTGTTTTAGGAGATTATAAAAATTCTGTTGTCATTCCCTTCTTTCCATCAATTAGCTATAAAGTTGCACATATTTTGCAGAAATTTAACTTTCGGGTTGTTTATTTTCCCATCAATAAAATTCTGAGTTCCATACTCAAGGACCCCATTCCGGATATGAATTCCTGGGGTATTTATAGGATTCCTTGCCAATGTGGTTTAATTTACATTGGCCAAACTAAGAGAGCCTTAAAATTTCGCATCAAGGAACATGAGGCATATGTTAGAAAAAAGGAAACACAGAAATCTTCTGTTGCTCAACATTGTTGGTCCGAAAACCACACTTTCAGTTTTTCTGCTGCCAAAATTATTCAAAAAACATCTTCCATTGGAGAACTGGATTTTCTAGAGGCATTTAACATTCATAAAAATCTTTCTGTTCTAGTTAATGATCTTAATTCCAATCCAAATTTGCCTTCGGCCTTTAAAGAAATTATGTTTTAGTTCTGGTTTCACCAACAGATGGTGCCACTTGCTTATTCTTGTCCAGGCTTTCTTATCTTATCTAATCATTATTTCCTATCTTGTTCATTTGCAGTTTTGCAGCTGAAGATGGTGGTTCGGTAAAACCATCGAAACTAGTCCTGTGAAAATTTTGTAAATATAACGCTGATTTTTGTTGTTTGACTTCTGAATTAATGGTACCTACTGTATCTAAAATTCAGCCTCAGATTTTGCCTTAGTTTCAGAATAATATTCTAGTAAAAGAATTTTAATTCATTTACTATTCCCCCTTTCCTTGTTTCAAATATACATGCTACTTATAGAAATGTAAGCTGTAAGAGAAGAGCATTCTTTTTTTCTGTCTAATATTTATTTATTTTTTAGGTATTTTTTTGCTGTTCTTTGTGTCTTAGTTGTACTTGGGTTATCAAATGGACTTATCTTGTTTCCAGTAGTTCTTTCAATTATAGGACCACCTGGGGAGGTAAGATGCTTTCCTTCTTTTATTGTTATAGTGTATGACTTTACATTTAAAAATCATATATCTTACATAATATAAAGCTGATGTATTATATATAATAAAGTTAATCTTAATTCTTAAATTTTTCTCATACTGAATGTTTTAAAAACATTTTTTGTTAAAAATTTGCAGTTATTTTGTAATATATATATATATATATATATTTTTTTTTTCATGATAGCGCTTTTATAATATCATTTGCAGTTTTGTGTATGCATTTGAGAGTGAAGTATTTGTTGTTGTTATAAATTTTTTTTAAAGGATTATTGAAACTGTTATAAATAATTATGTGTTTATGAAAAGCCTCTATTTTCATACACTTCTGTCAGTGCAAATATATTCAATTTCTACTTTAAATTATTATACTATGATCATGAAAATTCTGTAAAATTTTACTAGAATTATTTCTTCTAGATTATATTTTATCTGATGATTTCCGTAAGGAATTCATGTGTTTCACCCGACATAATTTTTGTGTTTTTAATTTCTTAACAAGCAATTTTTAATATAAAATGACTTTTTTTGACAAAATGTGGTTGGTGTAATATAACATTTTGCAAAAAGAGTTTGGTACTTTTATTTTTCTAAAACAATTATATCAGAAGTAATAATAAAAATATTTAAATATTCAAAACTGACCTTATGATGATGAGTTAAGAATGTCAGTTTTGTAATTTATCACAAATTATGCAAATGCTAAAATTCTGTAACTTTTTCTTGCAAATTGAAAAATAAATATGAAGGAGGGAGATATTTATGTTGTCTATTTTGGAAACAAATTTTGCGTTACTTTATCCACAAGTGACAATTTCATCTCTATTAAGAATAAATTAGGAAAGTAGAAAGGTTATACTGGCATGTTTCTTATTTATTTGAATGCTAAGATCAGATTCATCTAATTCAGAGAAATTTACTTTCACATATAAGAACATTAGGCCATTTATGAAGTATCTGTATGTTGAAGAACCCGATAGACTCTGCAATCCAGATTTTATCTGCTAACTGCAAAACTTATTTATTTTTATGGAATATTAAGAATTGCTTAGTTTTGTAAAATGAATTATGATAAGACAAATTTATGTTGTCTGTGTCAGTATAGGTTTTCCTTTTTTGCACATTTCATCATTATTTATATCCTTTTTTAGTAATTTTTTTTTTTTTTTTTTTTTCTTTTTCTTTCAAAGGTTATTCCTCTTGATGATCCAGAGAGGATACCAACACCCTCACCAGAACCTTCACCTATCATTCATAGAGTGAAACATGCTCGTCCATTCACTAGAAGGATATATCCTCGAATGGCTTCTGAGATCTCACTGTCTACTATTACTGAAGAATCTAGTTCTTGTCATTCCTCACATGAGATTGTTGTGCAACCAGAAGTAGTTGTTGAAACTACAACAGTCACAAATACCTCAAACGGTTCTACAACTGTTAATACTACAACAAGTTCTCCTGAGGTGAATATATGTTTATTTCTTCCTCTAATGATTGTATATCTTTACTTTATTGTTGCTGGTGTAAAGTTATCTAGAAATTATAACTGCTTATTCTAGTGTCCCAGTGTGATTAAATGTAATTAATTTTACATGTTTGTAGCTGAGAAACTGTAAAATATCATATAAAATTAGTTATGCATTTGTAGTCTTGTGTGAGATGTATTTCTGATAAGAACTTACTTTAGCATTAACGTATTGATGAGATAGTAATCAAAATAGCAAAATTTAACATGGAATTAATTTCTGTTAAATTCATCTAGATACTGTCTAGTTTTATAATATTTCAGGTAAAAGGAAATGGTATGGATAATTGGATGTTCATCTAACATACAAACAAAACAAAATAAAACAAAAATCATCAAATTTTGTGTTGCAAATTATGATACATAAACTGTGTACAAGTAATACATTACCAGAATTTAACAAATAAATAATAAACCACACAGTATATGAATTTTATTTGAATATTGTATACTATACTTTCTTTCTCACTTGGTTTCCCTTGCATATACATCAGGGAAAGTGAATGAGGCTGAACAATTTATCATATAACTATACTGTAAACTACATTTTCTGCCTCACATGCTTTACCTCATATAAAAATATGTAAAATATAAAAATATGATAGAAATTTACTAACAAATTAAACTTAATTAGAAGAAATTGACAATATTCCTTAAAGTCCTAATTTTAGTCTAAGTACAATCCCCTTTAATCCATCTATATTGCATCATTAATGTCACTCTTTCCCTGCATTATCTGAATTGCTGTAGACCTTTGCCCAATCACTGCGAGAACAACCCGAAATTATAAATACTGCTAGCTCCTTAGTATATTGCCTTTTTTATTACTAGCTCTGCATTGAATATTTTCATAATACTTTGTTTTCATCCTCAGCATTCATTAGACAAAAATCTACAGCAATGCAGTTACTGCAGGAAAAGAGTAATATCAATGATGCATCATAGTGTTTAAGACAGTTGTACTTTGTTTAAAGTTGACTTTCAAAGGACTATAGACAATTAGTTCCAATTAAGTTTAATTTCTTAATAAATTTCTATCGTATTTTTATATCTTACGTATATTATTATTACCATCATCATGATTATTATTTATCAAATCTTAATATCTTGCTGTGCATAGTTTATCTGTTTACATATTTACATAAAGGGAAAGTAAGGCGTTGTGTTTTTTAAATCATAATCGTTTAAAGCATTTCAAGAATTTTCTTTGAATGTAATTTTTGAAAGCAATTATACATGTGTACTGTTAACATATATAGTTTCAAAAAAGAATTAAAAATCACACATTTCTCTTTGGCATTTCATGTTCTGCATGCCCACTTTTGATTATGATCAGTTCGCTATGGGAAGATAGTACAGGGCTATTATATGTCATTATGCTATGGTTTATTTTCACTTGATGCATTTATGTAACAAATTCTTTAATTTAATAATGCAACTAACAGTTTAGGATTTTTACTTTTTTAAATATCTTTCAGTCCATGGAAATGGACATTGAGCGGATCTGGTGGCAACATTATGTAACATACGTAAAAAGTGATTAACACCATAAAGTAATGTTAACAATATTTCATTTATATATTAGAATTTTTGTCTACACAGACTCATTTTTATAACAGAGAAAAGTAAAAATAATTTTGAAATTAATCAACTTATGATATGAACTATCTGGCATAAAAAAAGCAAACTATAAAAAATCCCGGAAAAGAAAGCAATTAAAATCATATACAAAAATTCAGTAAAGTTGAATAAATCTTGATTTCTTTTTCAAAAAGCAGCTAGCGTAAAGCCACAAAGTTCCAGATTTATATCTGAATAAATTGAGTGGATAAACTGAAATTATTAAAAAAAATATGAGAATCAGATGTTCTAAAGTTTTTAAAATAAAATGCAAAATAGAAATTTGAAATGAAATAAAAATTAATAAGCACTTGAGAAATTTCTGAATTATTATTGAATTAAATGCATAACCTGCCCCAGTGGAAGAAAATATGTCTTTATATTTTTCAGTCACAAATTTAGAAAAGTATAATAATTTGAGTAATTACCTGAAAGAGTATAATGTACTATTTAGTCAAAAAATTAATATAAAAGTTGTTACTTAGAAGTTCATACTTAAAAGAGGCAGTTCATACTGCCATTTTGTAACAATTTCTTGACTGCCCCCTTTGAGAAATCGTTACAAAATGTGACTTGTTACTAATGGAGAAATTCAGTGTAAGGAATGAATGCTATTTTCAAGAATTTAAAAAGTGCGAGTAAGAACTGAATAATACAAAGGACAAATTGTTCAAAACATAATTTTGTGTGGCTCTATATAATTATGTTCCAAAAATTAGCAACTTTTCTTCCATATGCATGAGTAGACTTGTGTATGCAAAATGTAAGTATAAAAAGTACATTCTTTTATATGTTTTGAAAGTAATTCTTTCTGATGCATTTAAAATTGGTACACATTTTCTAAAAATAAGTAGGTAATTATTTTTATTTTCCATTTGTAGAATACTGATAGTCAATCAGATACTGATAGTCGAAAGTGCAACACACCTAGTGGGGAAAATGTTTCAACAACTACAACTACAAATACTAATACAACTGGAAATCAACCTTCAGTGACTACACAAACTGCAGTTACCACAAGAGTCACTGCAACTGCAAAAGTCAAAGTAGAAGTTCATGCTCCTTCTTTATCTAGTAAGTATTATTTAATATTTTGTACATGTTACTTAGCATCTTATTCTCTTAAAACTGTAATGCTATTAATTTAGGTGTTATAAAATTTAATTACACTTCTTAATATTTGAAAAATGACCAGCTGTTAAATTTTCCAATTCAGAAACTAGTCTTTTTCTATCTAAAAATTAATAAAAAATTTTTACTTACATTCAGCCATTTCTCATTTATAATGCTTTATTGAAAATTGCTGCAAAATATTTTGGAAAAATATAATTTTATATAAGAGTTGATTCTTTTGATCTACTAAAGTTAAATTTGAATTAATTTCAGAAATATTGATTAGAATAATGAAAAAGCCATAATATAGATTGCATTGCTAAGTGTATCATGTTCTGTCTAATGAAAATTTATTCTTTATGTATTCCCTGAAATCATTTTAAAGTAAAAATTTATAAAAAATCTGGGATAGCTTTTATCTTATGGAAATTTTTAAGAGATGTTCCACAGCAAATAAAGTGAAAAACGTATATTTATGTAAGCTAAAACATATGTTTATGTAAGGATTGAATGCTACTTACTAGTGGATTATGTTATTTAGCTTATTAAAAGGGAAAGAGTATATTTTTCTAGCATACTTTATTATAAACTGCTTGCTTTTGAAGTAAAAAAAAAAAAAAAACCAAAAACACACAATTCATTTACTCTGTCTTATTTTATATGATAAAAAAATAATAAATGAGTGATATATATATATATATAACTGTGGTTTGCATAATTGGAAATTCAGAATAAAATATTTGCTTATAACAACATTGCTTTAGTAGTAATATTGTTTAAAGTGTTTGATATCTTTCCTAAGAGCAAAATTACTGTTGAGAAAGAATTTGAGTTAAATTGATTTAACTCTTTCTAGTTAGCTTTAGAAAAAAGTGTTTTGAACATTAATTAAAATTATCCTTAATATGAATATAAACTTTTATGTAAGTTATGCAAGAGTTAATTTTGTTAGTTCATCTGTAGATTTCTAAGCCTTGATGTATAATTATTTTATTTCATTATTAATTTTGTTACAATAATATGCCTTTAAGTTAATGTGCTAAGTGCTGATACCCAGTATAATTTCTGTTAAAGTAGTGAATAAAACAAAATTGAAATTATCTTTCATTTTTATTTTAGGTAGTATAGAAAGCTCAAGATACAGAAGGAGGCGCGATAGTTCCTCTTCTCGAAGCTCAAGTGCTCGAAGTTCTCCAACTTGAGCATTATAAATAGGACATTAAGTAAGCATTTTTTTTAATAAAATTTTTTGCTAAATTTTATTATCATTACTTATGATAATTACAGAACTTCACTTAATCATGTGACTCAATATACAAAAATCTGCTTTTGCTGACTGCCAATTCTGAGACCCTTAGTTTCATCTTCTATTACATTTTGGTGTGTGAAATATTATTGAAAATAAAATTTGATGAACAATGTACACAAAAGTCATTTCCTGGATGTACATAAATTTACTATTTTTGCATATAGTTTCCTGGGATTATTTGTTTTTGGTGACATCTGATTAACCCTTTGATGGGCAGTAGGATACCCACTTTTTTATCAGTTTTTATCTCCCAGATGAAAGCTTCAAAATTCCATTTAAAATACATGCAGTTACACCTTTTAGTTCTCTAAATGTATAACAAACGGCAGCACTAGTATTCATTCAGTGGAAATAATATGAAATAAAAATTCTTTCTAATTTTGAAGCAGGTTTTTTCCCCCCTTAATTTCTAATGCAATTTAAATCATCTGAACTACAACTTTTGGTGTTAAAATGAATATTTTTATGTGAAAGTTTCCTTTTCTAATAAAAATTATTATTTTAATTCATATATATTAATTAAGAATTGGTGAAATTAAAAGGTGGGACAAATACGTCCCACCGGGCATGTAGGAATTGCTGCTACTAGATGGCAGCACAGTTCAAATATTTTTTAATTCAACTATCATATTCATTTTATATGGTGAAAATGCACATTTTTATTTTTTGATAAATTGCAATTATGTTGAAACTTAAAAGAAATGAAAATACAGTACAAAGTCCGAAATCCGGATGTCCATTATCCGGAATGATCTAAAATCTGGACCTCAAGGCCACAAACATTTTTTTCTTTTTTTTTGTATGCTTTACGCATGTGCATTTGATTTTTCCTGCCATAATAAAACACGTAAAGATTTTCACTTAAAAATTCTGATTCTTAATTTCACTTAAACCTTTGACGCTCGGTGGTCGCACCCTGAAACCACCATTTTCCGAATTTTTTTTCTCCTCTTTTTTCCGAAATTTTTGAGTGAAAATGAATTGATTACTGATCTTTTACATCTAAATAACACAAAATGACTGTAAAATCATATATGTTTTAAGTATTAATACTTCAGATCGGAGGCCTTTTAAAATTCATTTTCGATGATACAAAATAACTTCCTTTTATTAATTAAAATCCTTAACTTAAAATTTCAAAAATTAGTCATTGCACATCATGATTTCTATCATAAACAATAAAAAATTGCAGTAATTAAACTGCATATATAAAAGAAAATCTCTATATGTATGGCATTCGCTATGTGGTTTCAGGGCGCGACCACTGCGCTACTAGAGCATTGTGTCCCAATGCTTACAATCCTCTAGAGGCTCAGTGGTCGTGCCTTGAAACCACTGATGTTTGCTTCTCAATGGCATTCGCTTGCTTTTCAAATAAGAATGTTTATTTTTACCCGGATATAGGTACCCTTTGAAACCACAGAGTCATTTTATTACTAAACAATACATGCACCTGCCCAGTAAAAAGTTCTTTCTTTTCCAAATACTTTTCTCTGACATCAACACACCTGCTCCCCAAGCTAGTATTGTGATTTTATAAATTATTTCCTGTGGTTTAAATTTAATGTAAATATACTTTGCTATAATTAAAAATAGAAATTGCCTAAAAGTTTTATTTAAATTAAAAATATTTTCTGAATATTTTGGGACGAAAAACGAAGAAAATAAGTATGAATGGGAAACGAACGATCCGTACAAAGCCAAAAAATTTCAAAAAATTTTTTAAATTCATATATTAATGTCTCTAGGATCATAATATTCAATTTCTAGAGTTTTTAGTTAAAAAATTATAAAAATAATATCGTGTGCATCAAAGGGTTAAATACCTCGTTATGATAAAAAATCAAAGGGTTAAAGCACTAAATAAAATACCTCATTATGATAAAACGATCATGTAAGCATAAATTTGTGAGATTAATAATTTGGCTCCGTAGCTGAGTGTCTTCTTGGTACAGTCAAAAGTCGTTAATTCGGACACCCATAATCCGGAATGATCTATAATACGGACCTCAAAACTAAAAACTTTCTGCGCATGTGCCGCGTTGACACATGCGCATAGGCGTTTACGCGTGCGCGTAAGATTTTTACGACTGCACATATGCGTGTGCGCAAGTGCAGAATACGTTTTCGCGTGCGCGTTTTATGTATAACGGACGGTATAAGCTAAAATTATCTAATTATCTATTTCAGTTAATGTTGATGATTACGTTGTTCCTTAATCTTCGAATTGGATCCGGTTTATTATTTTTTGCAGACTGTAAGAGCAATTTTATAAAAGTAAACTTGAACTTTCGATTATGTCAAATAGAATTTCCGATGCTGGAGCTCCCAAAGGATCTACAAAACGAAAGTATGTTTCGATGTCCATCAAACAAAAAGTGGAATTGCTGCAAAAAATGGATAAAGACATGAAGAAGGTGACAGAGAGGTTAGTGAAAACGAAAAAATTTTGATTGACAAGTTAGTCGGTATTCTCGGCACAGCAATTATGGGACTTAAACAGCGGAACTTTGTAACTGAACAAGAAATTATGTCTGTTTATAGAATTAAAGAGAAAGTATTATCACATAAAACGAAGCAACTTAAACAACTTACATTGAAAGAAATGTTTAATAAAGTAAACAAATAAATATTAAGCTTTTTTTTTGTAAATTTTGATACCCTTTAGATCATAATTGTTCTTTATTTCATAAATTATGGTTTCATATTTTTAATTTTAGAATTTCTGCATGCCATCTTACCAGATTTAAACTGATGATCTATAATCCGGAAAAATCGATAATCCAGAATCGCCGAAGTCCCGACGAGTCCGGATTAACGACTTTTGACTGTATTACATCTCAAACCGAAACATTCACCTAATTTATATCTCCGACGCCAACCTGGCAAATCATTATTTATTATATTTTGCTTTCATCAACACATGTTAATCAATACATGACGGCTTCAGTAATAACCCATGCAGTGATGTCTAAATTTTTTTTTTTTTTTATATTAGTAATTGAATAACAAGAGTAAGGCAACCTTTTCTGCTAACATTACACTTGGCGATCATTATAGGTTTTTATATGCTCTAAGAAATGTTCATGAGAAAAAATTCATCAAAAATTTCTTATATGCTAAAAATAGATTTTGTTAATGAAACTCATAGGCCAAAAAAGTGCTGTTTTTATTAAGAATAACTGATATGTTATTCACCATAAATTCAGAAGCGGAGGCAGTATATGGCCGCACCGGACACCAGAATTTAGGGAAGACAAAATTTTTGGAATTTAGGGAAGCACCGAGCGGCAAAATTAAAGGATGAGAAGTTTTTTATAATTTAGGGAAAGCACTGGGATCCAAAGTTTAGGTGTGGCGAAAATTTAGAACTTAGGAAGATGCTTTGTAGCAGAATTTAGAACCCGCAGAGACTGCACCAGGCGGTATCTAGCACTGGTTCTAGATAAAGCCTTAAGTATATATGGGAGTTTATTTATTTAGGACTCAGATTAGTTTTAAGCATGTGCAAGAAATAAACGTAGGTATAAAAAAAAACTAAACTAGTACAATTCAGGCTTAATTCAGTATGCAATAGGAGCAAGACAAAATTTAGCAGAACAACTTGGCTTTCATCGCCAAGCTTGTAATACACAGCCAATAATGTATAATGGATGCTATTAAGCTAGGCTCAGCTAATGTAGCAGACTGCACTGCTCCTTAATCTTCTAATTTGATCCAGCTTATTATTGTTTGCAAACTGTTATTACAGCAATTTTATAAAAATTAAGCTTGATCTTTCAATTATGTCGAAAAGTGTTTCCAACTCTACAGCGAAAGCTTGTTTTGATGTCCATTAAACAAAAAGTGGAATTGCTGCAAAAAATGGATAAAGGCATATCCGTCTCAAAATTATGCAAGGAGTATGGCATTAGAAAGTCAAAGGAACTTTTTGAGGATTCTGACACCCTACTCGCAAAGAATAACAGAAAAAGTATTCGTTGTGCTAATAGTAATGATCATGACTGAATGGATATGTGAGAGGGATTTACCACAGAAAAATATCCCAAGCATAGGAAGGAGAGGTGAAATTTAAATAAACATGAAGGCCTTCTAAATATCTTTCTTTTCATACCTGTAGCAAATAGAGTACTGGAGCAAAAATTTTCTCTATTTCAAATCTATTATGAAATCATTTTAAAGAATACTTAAAAAGTTGTACAGAGAGTGATTTTTTAAAAATTATGTAATTTTTTTTGAAAAAATATTTTTTATTTTGCGAATATGATGAATGTTTTCTAGATAGTTATTCAAAAACGTTTTTTATATCTTGCATTTTCATTTGGTTGCTAAAACTAGTACTGTAGATAAGCATGTTAGGAGAATTTATGCACAGGCAAAGATGTCATTTTACTATTCTAGATGCACGGTGAGACAAGCGGTATGCCACCACGTCATGAATTACCTTAAAAGGATTACCCCCCCTTTTTTTTTATGAAATAGCATTGTATTAGGGGCTAGTTATGTATGTGGTAAAGTTATTTTTTTCCAAGAAATTTTTTTAATTATTTTAAAAAAATATTTGCAGATTTAGTTGGCCCTGTCTTTAAAAAAAGTTTGTGTACAAAATGATGGCAAAAATTCTTGTCAAGAAAGCATAAAATAAAAATGTCTATGAGAAATAAAAAAAGAACGGAAAAAGTGCATGTGATAACAGAAATCATAGTTAAATATCATTATCATTTACAACTTTGTTTCTTCATTTTTAATAATTTTTATTCTTATGTTCTTTATACTGAGTTTTTTTTAAATACTGATTTAATTTATGTAACCACAAAATTAATTCCAATTAAACTGGGCCTGCCAGGGGCCAAGCGGTAAAGACGCTGAACACTGGCAGTTCAGTTCAAGGTTCGAATCCAGTGAACGGTCTGGCTGCATGGACGTTTTTGTGGTTTTCCCCATGTGAAAGGTGTATACGAGCCAGTTTCCCTTAAAAAGTCCTCCACGAAGGCATCCCCTCCCTTTAGGCAGATAGCCCTCGTGTGCTTTGCCATAACTGAATAATCCCAATCCCAAATTAAACTATTTTGAAAATGTAAATACATTGTCAATTATATTTTCCATTTAACAGATTTACTACTAACATGTAAAAGGGCACTGATTCCCTAGATTCATAGTATGTTTTTGCATAATAAGTATTTGAAACTAATACCAACATGAAAATTCAGTTTTTTTTAAAATCAAAATATGATTGTAATATTATTTAACAATTTTAATGTTATATAATTACTTTTATGTTATTTAAACTACAAACCTGAGACCTCAGGTCCCATACCTTAAACCATGTGTCACAAATATTAGTCATAGCTTCTGAGGAACAGCACAGGCTGTTTATAAATGAATGCTGTGAGTTTTAAAAATTAATAATAAATCTATGTATTACCTTACTCATGGTAAAACCTACACTATAAGCATTGACAACTGTCCAAGTTTCTCATTTGCTACCTGCTGTTTGCTTGTCATGCTTACTGCACAGCTGCAGAGTCAGTTACCAAGATGGCACCAAAGCATGACATTCTGCATCCTTTATTTTGAGGTGTCTAGATCTGTAGTTTTAGTGCAGTGTCTAAGAGAAAGTGCACAGCCTGTTTTTCTTCAAATCAGAAACTGTGATCAGTGACACATTTCTCGATGTGTTGGAAAATCTGGTTGTTACCCATGTTGTGGCATATTACCTGGCTATGGATGAACACCAATTACGATGATTACATTTTGCAACTGGGTGGTGCTTCGCCTCATTTTCACAGGAATGTACGAGAACTATTTAATCGTCTTCAGCAATGCTGGATTGGATATGCTGCGACAGCAGACATCAACCTTTTCCCCTAGCCGTCCTGTTTACTGGACTTAACACCATGCAATTTCTTTCTTTGGAGATTTGTTAAAGATCGAGTATATGGACCGCCAATGCCGTGCCCCTTGAGGAAGTTTGATCAGATAAAGCATGTCACACTGAGTATGGGAAGAATTTGATTACCATGTAGATGTGTTTCTTCTGACCAAGGGTGCACATTTTGAAGGATTCTAATTAATGAATCAAAAACATGAACAGTTCTCACTGCTTATTTTGCAAGGTTTCCCATATAAAGTTATTCTTCAATTTATTATTAATTTTTAAAACAGCATCATTCATTTATATCCTGTGCATCATATGTGTGCAGTTGCTATGCACTTCACCAAAATATTATAAAGGGATGCTTCTAATGTCGTCCCACATAATAAGTTGTCAGTCTTTTTGATGAAACCATACGGCTCATATCTACTTACTGGATCACTTATATAGTGAGTTTCATCTGTTATGTAAAATTTTATTTACATTCCTCAGATTAACTGTGATATAGAGTAAATTGTGAGCTTATGTCCTTTTGTTATTTGGTTCATTTGGAGTTGGCTGTATTATAAAATGTAACAAATTTAGTTAAGTAATTATGCTTTTGAAATAATGATAAAATAAAAAACTGATCTTTAAAAATTGGAAGTAATGGGCTTTTAGACTGACCAATTAAGTGTTGTTTTCTTCTATTGTTTCTGTTAAGAAATGTGTTAGTGCAATTTAAAGTCAAATACTGTTAATACTATTGAAATTTTAATTTATTAATTCATGATGATAGACTGAATATTGTACCTCTTTTCTCTAATTTTCATTCTGAGCAATTTTTAATAATTCTTTTTTTTTTTTCCTAGTGTTTCAACTCCATTCCAAACAAGCCACCTTTACTGTAACATTGGCTTGGCAGAATTCAGTCATATGAATTGATTTTGTGACTGTTATTTCCTTCCTGGGAATCATACTTCTGTTACAGAAGATACACAAGTAATTCATCATATGACTGGAATATTGTATGTACAACATGAGCTTAAATGAGCAATGAATTCTTCCAGGTGGATGTATAGTGTAATAAACTTCTAGTGGTTGATTTGGTTACTTTATGTTTTTATTGAATGGACATGCTAATTCAGGGTTCTCCTCCAAATTGTCTTTTAATTCTTTTATAAGAATTTTGGTCTTTACATTTAAAACAAAATTTCATTGCTTGTTTTTATACGCATATATAACTGTTGTACCTAAGAGGGCTTACCCTGCAATGGCTGTCCTTCAGTACTGTCAAACTAAATCAAAATGTCAAACTAGTCTGTATATAATATAGGCATATATAAAATTTTATATTTGTTTCATCATAAGTACATTCTAAAGTTTTTTGTTCGTGTAGCAAATATATGTCAAATCAACCATGAATTTTATCATCTGTTTTGCTCAAGCTCATGTTCCAAAAAACATATAATGAGCTCAGTTGTGAAGAAGAATGTAAAGTTATATTGTTCCTCCATTTTTCTGGTAATTTATTTGAATGAATCATTTGCAATTTTAGTGTGATATGTGCTGATTGAAATCCACTTTCTCCTGTAATGTGTGCTTGTATGTGTGGGTGTTGCATCAATTAAATGAAGGAATGAACAGTGGAATTTTTTTTTTTTTTTTTTGTGTGATCTCTTTTAAATTGAAGCGATGCTATTTGGCAGTTGCTGAAGATAATTACATTCCAGCATTCACCTTCATTAATCTCTCTCTCTTTTTTAAATCTAGCTAAGTGAATTTTATTAATTTGCATTTGAGATAAAAAAATCAGTTCATGATTATTGATTCCATATTATCTCACTTATTAATTACATTTTTCATGGAAAAAAATTGTAAAAGACTTTAAATAGTATTCTGTTTGGTTCTTTGTACTTTATGTTGTTGCACATAATGAAAACATGAGAAATGTTAACTTTTGTGCTAACCTACACATAATGAAAACATGAGAAATGTTAACCTTTTGTGCTTTTGTTATGATAATTCAACCAAACTTTACTTTGATTTTAAAATTACTTCTAAATATTTTGGGGGGGGGCAAATAAAAAAAGATCTTTTTTTTGAAAGCAGTAGATAAATCTTATAAAGTTATCAGCTTCTTTTGTATGTTGAACTTTTGATAATATGTTTTTAAATATGCATTATTTTAAAGTATGTAAAATGATAAACAAACCTTATTATCATAATTTAACTCATTTATATATTTTGCATACATATACCTCTACAGATTCTCAGGTTTAAACTGATAGATTGTGTAATATGTTCAGATGTCTTTAAAGCCTTTTTTAATAAGTGTTCTGCCCTGTCTTTCTTCCCATTTAGCCAAAAATATATCATTTCCTTGTGATTTCAAGCCCAGAAAACTACTACTAATTGTATTGACATGTGATTAATTGTTTACTAAAAAGTTATATTTTTAATGTTTATTCTGGAAAGGATACTAACGTAAACCATGAATCAAACGATCTAATTCTTAGCCATGCTAAGATTATTATTATTGAACATTGTCATCTCAAAAAGCTTGAAAAGAATCCCATTGTTGAAGCTTAAATTAACTAATTTTAGACTTAGATTGACAATTGCATTCTCCCCCCCCCCTGAAAGAAAAATTAAGTGAAAGGAAATAATTTTATTCAAAGACTTTTTTTAATTCATGTTTTCCCATTTCAAGACTTTTTATTGAATTATTTATTATTACCCAGTAAACAGTAAAATTTTGCTTAATTTATATACAAGAGGTATTTCAAAATACAGGAATCAAGCAATAGACAAAAGTTGACTGTTTGTGCTAATTTCAATTTCAGAATCTCATTTTTCATAAAATTCCCTTTTCTAATATTCTTATGTGATAATCTTTAAGAGTTTGGAAGAACAGCATGCATTTGTCGCTCATATGTAGAAACATATTACAATGAAATACATATAGGGGATCATGAGAAAAGCTCATCTACTACTTTTATACTCAATGAGACCAATGTTTCTCATGAAATTCAGGGAATTTTTTTTTTAAATCTTTCACATAATTTTATGCAGGTAAATGATTTAGTACAAAACATTATATTTTACTTTTCATATGTAAACATATCTATGTATTTTAACAGATGCTATTTTGAAATACTTGATTTTGTTTTGTGAAATGATACTAAATAAATTAGAGTGAAAATATTATTTATTTATTTGTATGTATGATAATTTGGAGTTTTAGGTTGTACAGTTAAAGCTAGGCTGTGGTTTTTTTATGCCTAGTGACTTTGTCACTGCCTAAACAGACTTTAAAGTTGTGTAAATTATGTAAAATTTGTAAATAATATTGGCTGTAAATTTGAAAGCCATATCTATTGTATCAGTCTTATGATGAAGATTATAAATTAAAGTTTTATAATATTTTTATTATTTTGTTGTATTTTTCTTATTTTTTAATGTAAAGTAAAGCAGTTGAAACATCTATTGCATTGTAAAATAATGATTAATAATGTTATTAGTGTTCAAGAGAAATCAGTTAGATATAAAATCATTGCATCTATTAACAGCTTGATTAGAGGCCCCCGACTTTTTCTGGACCATCATCCCCTTCTAAAAACAGACTATCAAATGTAGTAAAAAAAATTTATTAAAAATTTAAAAATAAATACAAAATCAATTAGAAGTAAAAAAAATATGAAATGGTTGAGGCTGGTAGAGTTTTAGGAATTTGTTAATGTCAGGTTTCAGTTTCGTTAACATCAATCATAAACTGCTGTGTTCAGTGATATGCAGTCTGTTCCTTTTTTGAGGCAGTAAATTAGCTACTGCACTGAACCTTTATTATATATATATATTAGCCAAATATGGGGAAGGAAAAGTAAGTAAAAATTTCTGTACTCAATGCTCACAATCCAGAGTAGAGAGTTGGTACTGATTTTTTTAAAGCCAGAACTATTAATATCAATTTCTGAATTTTATATCTTCATTAGTTGTGAGTTCTACTAGTTCCTTTTTGAAGTTTTATGATTCTGCATGTCTGAAAGGATCTAGAACTCGGTTATATTCATATTTAAAATATTTTACGTGAAAAAAACGCCCCTTTGGACGTAATTTGAAATCTGAAACCTTTTAAGATTTTTTATTTATTTATTTTTTTAATAGTATTTTCTTTGGAATCTCTGACATATTCTTTAGAGGAAGTGTCATAGATTCCTACATAGTTGTACTGCTTAAATATATTAAATTGAATTATTCAATTAGTTATTGTACTGTATGTCTTATCTGCATAAAACCTGTTAGATATCAAATAATTGCTTAATTATTAAATTTATTTTCATCTTATTTAAAAGTACTTAATATATAAAAGCTTCTCTTAATTAACTAATATAAAAATATTAACATTTTCTTAATATAAAACTTTAAGAAAATTATAAAATGTAATTAACCAAAGAATATAAAATTTAGAATATCTAATTAAATATTAATATTTTTTCATCAGAATCATATTATAAACAGTTCAGTAACTGGAATCGTGAAATATAAAGTGAATTCAAGTCTATTTAGATCTATTTTGAATTTGTGTCACCTCGCAACTTGGAAAAACATCCTGGGAACTCTCCATTTTTTATATTTAAGGTTGGCAGCTGTGAAACAATGATAAAGACTTGCATTCAGGACTTGATTGCTGCCTAAGTCAATGTCTCAAACTTAAACTGCAGGCGGGTCGAATGCAGTATCTGAAAATAGTTGATGGGTCAGAATACTATATACAGTGTGACCCAAAAGTCCATTATTTGAAAATTCAATAATTCACTGAATAATGTTGGTACAGTGGGTAAAAACTGACACATGCTTGAAATGTCGTGGGGATATTATTGAAAGAAAAAAAAAGGAGTGCTTAAAACAACCAACAGATAGCGCTTTTTAAGATAACAAAAGCAATAATTAGGAAAAACATTTTTTTCCCATTCTTGAACTATTTTGTTTCCTTAAATACTCAGCAAATATTTCTGTGTGTATTATTAATTATTGTAGTGTTCAGAAAATAATTAATTTTACGTGAGAATTGGGTTTTTGAGTAGAGATGGAGCAAATTGCATGTATTCATTACCGAGTAACAGGTACATTGGTTGACTCGAAGTACCGATTCGGTACTCACAAATTCATTTCGTTACTCGCATCTGTCGTACGATGCGGTTTATTCTAGTACGAACGACGCGGTTGCTATTCGAATACGTATGACGCGGTTGCTATGCGAATACGAATGATGCAGTTTCTATGCGAATACGAATAATGCCGTTGCTGTTCGAATACGAATGATATATTTGCTAACAATACCCGTGTGCCACATTTTTCATTGATGATTTCGAATTTTTTTGGTTAACTCTTCGGGCAAACTCTTGTTTACATTATGTGTTTTAGTTGAAATATTGTTTAGTTGTTGATATTTAAGAAAATGATCAATTTTGATAGCGTGAAGCATTATTTTGTATTTGCTTTTTACATTTAGATTTATAGTGCATATTATGTTTGTAATTTGAAAATTTAGATGATTATTGATTTTTTTCTTGAGCATGCCATAGTGAGATTTTATTGATTTGAAATATTTATATTAGGTATTGTTTACATAAGAATATGTAGGTTAATATAAGTTCTTTACTTCCTTGTACGAAATAAAAAGGAAGTAAGTATTGTAATAGAGAAAACTTTTTGGGTATCATATTTCAACGGAAATATCCATTTTTCACGATTACAGAATCCATGTGAATTATTTTTTTGGGTGATGTCTGTACGTACAAACACAAATTTTTTTTTTTTCCCCAGAAACGGATTGTTAAATGTAATCCCATTTACTCTAAGCTGATACTTATGACTAATGATTATGACTGCCTAAGTCAATGTCTCAAGTTGTTACTTGAAAGGGATTTTTTCGTGATGTGTAAGTACGTATATATGCATTTCGCATAACTCAAAAACGATTAGTTCTAGAACGGTGAAATTTTGTATATGGGCCCTTTATAACATCGAGATGTGCACCTCCCTTTTTATTGTAATCAGTAATACTACAAAACGTAAATATGTATATTTTAAATAAATTATAATTAAATGTAAAGTACATAGTACATATATATATCCTTATAATTAAATGTAAAGTACATAGTACATATATATATATATATCCTTATAATTAAATGTAAAGTACACACACACACACATATTATATTTATATTTATATTTATTATTTTATATATATATATATATATAAAATAAAAGCCAAGTAAGACAAAAATAAAAGCCTTGGTTTTTATTTTATTTATTTACCACTAAGTAAGTTACTTGGCTTTTATTTTCGCGATCATTGGTTGTAGTCAGGACTTAATTTTTAAAATTAGAAGTGCTGGAGCTCTATGGAAGGCCATCAGGAAAGATGAATAAATAAATGAATAAATAAAATAACTAATGCAATAATAAAATAATTAACAACTAGAATATTAAATGATTATTATTATAATTAAATAAAAATGTAAAGACAAATGAAAATTTAATTAATTCTTAAATTAATGATGAACAACTAAGTAATGAAATAAAATACCAGACATTGTCTGGTTTGGGGGCTGTGGCTGAAATTGCAATTTAAGAACTAAGCCAAGCATTAGCTAAATTTAGGCCCTTGAGGAGCAAATAATGTACTGTTTACCAGAGTATAAATAGAAATTTGGTTATGTAGCCTATTCTAAAACAACGTTTCGTCGCTGCCTTTCCCCACCAATTCCCTTTTTTTCGGTTTCAGATTATTTGGTTACGGCAATGCACACTAGGGCTATTGCCTAAGGGCAGGGATGCCTTCATGGAGGACGTTTTAAAGGAAACTGGCTCATATGCAAATTACACATGGGGAAAAACACGAAAACGCCGTGCAGCCAGCCGTTAGCCGGGAATTGAACCCTGGACCGAACTATTAGTCTTCAGCGACTTTACCGCTCGAGCGCTGGTTGGCTCTTCGCTTTTTTAAAAACAGGTGTTCACTTTACGATAAAGAAAGCACCTGTTTTCTTCAATTAAAACAGGTTAGACGATATGACTCTTACTACTTCATTCTCACTTAGGTTTTGATTTCTAATATTAATTCAATATTTTCTGTAGACATTCTGATTAAAATACTGGATTTCAAACATGTGCAAAAGGTGTGTGTCTGAATATAATTAGGTTTTTATAACATAGGGCTCATTTTATTAATTTCTAAAGCAATAGAACCACAGTATCGCTGTTTTGAAAGAAAGCAAAAATGTGACAAATGTATAACGAACATTAATATACATGCTTCACTAGAAATTCACCCTTTCGTCATTAGCGGTTCTGATGAAAGGAATGGGGAGAAGCAGCGAACGAAATGACAAATAACGAAATCTAATCTTTAATGCGGTCTCCCAGTTTCTTTAGCCCACCAGTGGCCGAGCAGTAAAGTCATTGAACACTGGTAGTTCGGTCTGAGGTTCAAATCCCGCGAACGGGCTGGCTGCATGGGTGTTTTCGTGGTTTTCCCCATGTGGTTGCATTTAAAGAGGACCCTTTACTTTTAATAAAGAATGTAACATTAATGTTAATTGAACATGTTTTTGGTGTAACGTTACACGAGCCAGTTTCCCTTAGAAAGTCCTCCACGAAGGCATCCCACCCTTTAGGCAGATAGTCCTAGTGTGCTTTGCCATAATTAAATACACCAACCCAGTTTCTTTATTTGTATTTGGGAAAGTTTTATTGTCATTATGAAAAGTGAAATTTGATATGGATACCACATAACTTTTTAAATTATGCTTATTTTTGCTGCACTTCATTTAAACTTATTTCCTCGAATTATTCTAACTTAATTAAGTGATACCCGAAGGCAAGTTACAAATGCCATCAAACACTGCAAATTTTGAAATTAAATTTCCCGGTCAATCTCTGTCTACGACACTCAAACTTCTTGTATTTTTATTTTTTCATAACGAGTATAAAACTTTGCCAGCTATAAATATAGGAACCAGAAGACTCTTCTAAACCATTTTAATTGAAGTAAACAGACGTTCGTCTTATCGTAAAGTAAACACCTAAGGCAGCGAACGAAATGACACTTTCTGAAGCTGGGATGAAATGAGAAAGGACGAAAAGGTACTAAGCCAATAAGACAAGGTCTGGTATTTTACTTTATTATTTAACTATTCATCATAAATTTAAGAATTATTTTAATTTATATTTGTCTTTACATTTTTGTTAATTTTACTTATAAGTATTTTATATTTCAGTTGCTAATTATTATGTTACTTTAATTATTCATTATTTTAATCACTATTTTTATTATTAAGTTTTTTAATAAGAAATTTTTTATTATTTTAATTACTAATTAATGTTATTATTGTAATATTTATTTTATTTCTTTATTTATTTTTTATTTTATTTTTTCCTATTTTCCTGACAGCCTTCCGTAGGCGCTTCTGACTTTTGTGACACCACAAAAGGAGGTGAATTATTTCTACCCAAAAATACGACGCAAAACTCCCTATCGCATAGGGCCGTATACCGATAAAATAGGCTCAGGATACGGATTTTACCGAAAGTAACGAGTAACGATACGATAGTAACGAGTACTGGTTCACCGAGTAACAAATACATACGGGTACACAATTTCTCGTTACTTCTACAGCACTATTTTTGAGGGAGTGAAATAAGACATTGGAATACTAAGTATGTATACAGAAATTCAGATGTGTACCACCTTTTAGTTCCCTGAATTTAATCCTCAGTGCGATTCTTCATTAATATTCAGCAACTCTTCATTCCGTTTGCATAACAGTTTGATACCTCAAAAGAGATTTTAGCATTCTGAAAATATAGATAATAAAAAACTGAAGAAATATTTCGCCATTCGACAAAGATGTTTACTTTTTGAAATTTCAACGCGTTCCTGTATATACAGTTTTGCACAAAGAAAAAAATGGAGTAAGTAGCATAAAAATGGGGGTTCAGCGCCTGTGGAGCTGAGGGCATGGCCAATGACGTCACACAGAGGGCAGGGCCAAAGGCAACATCACACTCATAAAGTATATACAATTATATACAATTGCAAATATATTAAAATATCTAAAAGAGCTAAAGACTAACCAAATTCAAGAAAAATTAAAAATCAATTTCAAAATTTAAAATTAAATTCTTCAGTCATTGTATATATATCCTAATACCAAGGCTGGCTCATTTAAGTGAAGGAAAGTACTAACGTTTTTGAGAAATTGCCAAAGGAAAAATAAAATTGTAATTTCTGGAGCGAATCTTGCCAAAAAAGGCGATGTACGTGAGCTGTTCAGTAATATTACTAATGTTAATTTCTATGGCACAAAAAAAGTTTGTTAACAAAAGTTAACAAAAGCTACCGATAGATGGCGTGTACAGGCTCATGTTCCAGAGTATCACGTGATTGAACTGAAGCTTGTTTGCGGGCGCCTACGAGACGCGGCCAGTTGTCGAAATGGAAGAAACGATGGAACAACGTTATGCTATTAAATTTTGTGTTCGTCTGCAAAAATCAGCATCGGAGACCTTTGACATGATACGTGAAGCTTTCGAAGATGAAGCATCAGCGAGGGCGTTTTTCGCTGGCATAAAGCTTTTAAGGAAGGCAGGCAAAATGTGGAAGATATTGAACGTGAGGGACGACCTTCAACGTCCGTCACAGAGACAATGATTAACACAGCTGCGGTTATCATCAAGGAGGACCGCAGAATTACAATAAGGTCAGTTGCAGTTGCATGCTTTCTTGAATATTTCTGTAGGAAGTGTTCACTCAATCATGGCAGAACATTTGCAACTGAAACTTGTTTGTGCGCGATCGATTCCGAAATTGTTGACACTTGAACAAATGCAGCATACAGTGGATGTGTGCGCAGAATGGAAAGAAAGACTGGAAGAAGAAGGCGACAGTTTCTTAAAACGCATCATCACAGCACACGAAACTTGGTTGCATCACTATGACCCAACCATGAAACAACAAGATAGTGAATGGAAGCATCCGTCTTCGCCTACTCCCAAGAAAGCAAAAACTGTGAAATTGGCTGGTAAAGTTATGACCATACTTTTTTTTTATTATGAAGGAATTGTGTATCAACACGCTGTCGAACGCTGTAATACCGTAATCAGCTCGTACTACGCGAATGGTACAGCAAGTTCAAAGGAAACGTCCATTGCTCCGAAATGGCCTCCTATTGCATCATGACAATACCCGACCACATATTGCTCGTTGCGTACAGGTTGTTTTGCAGCAGAACAGCGTAGATATTTACCGCACCCTTTATACAGTCCTGATCTCGTTTCATGCGATTTCTGGCTGTTTCCTGAACCATTACGAGGCAAACATGTTGCAAGCAAAAAAGAATGTGTAAAGGCTGCGGAGGCAGTTTTGAAAAAGCTCTCGAAAAAACGGACTTTTATATGTTTTGCAGAAGTGGACAGAACGTTGGGATAAATGCATTGCGTGCCGCGGAAATTATTTTGAAAAAGACCATGTAAATGATGACGATTAAGGGTATTCTGAATTTTTTATAATTTTAGTCTTATTACTTATTGAACAGCCCTCGTATATATATATATATATATACTAGAAAGCCCGGTGGTCATTCGAAATGACCGCTGTTCTAGATATTATAAATTGTAATTAAAATGATTTATCCAAAGGTGTCGGCTAATTCAAATTGAATTACCCAGGGCAGGCGGCGAGGACGCCCGTTTGTTTACTGCCCCACGAGGTTTGTCCCTTCTACTTGCTTAATTGCTTAAAGTAGAGAGCGATGAAGGAAACCACTGGCATTACATTTCTTAAGAGCCACCGCTAGCTTAATAAATAAAAGTGATTTAAGTAATAAAATGTTAATTCACATGTCAAAGATCTCTTTGTACACAACTTTTCTTGTGTAGATCTTTCCATCATTTTTAAGCTCGCCTTGCAGATGACCATCAATTATTTTTAATTTTACGTTTGTTCTTTCATGAACTCTTGAACAGGCAACATAAAGTTGACCATGTCCAAATGCAGGCTCAGGTAAAAAATGCCAACGCTCTTAAGCGTTTGGCCCCGAGACTTATTGATGGTCATAGCAAAGGCAAGTTTTACAGGAAATTGTCTACGTATCAATTGAAACGGCAACCCTGTGTCGTAGCAAATTCACCCCATTGGCTAGTACAGTTACGCAAGCAACCAATAAACTACGGGCGACAAAGAGACACTTAAGCCGCATATATATATAAGGCGAAGTAACATCATCTCCTCCGAAATGGCTGGCTCCTGGGCTTAGCGAAGCACATCGTTGGATTCTGCAGGTCCATGGCACGCCATTTTGACCATTCACGTCTTCGTGGGACTTAAATTAGCCGAGATATTAATTAAAAACTAATTTTCCACTTTCTTGGATTTTCTCTGTTAGAGGGATTTGGCTACTTGCCAAATTCTTTTTTCTCGAAATCTATGGAACGGCGCCGCGTTGAAATTCGAGACGCATATCCTCGGATTCCAAAATATTTTATCTTATTTTGTAATCTTCTATGTTTATTTCAACTTTACTTTGAATTCGATTTCATAATTACAATTTCCAATGTTTAATTTCTACAAATAATACAGTACTCAAATGCATAAACATGAAAGTGTCGGGGACGGTTACTCGGGTTAAATAGGATTTCTCTACAGTAATTGATTTTTACTCCAAATTGAATTGACTAAAATGCTTCATAAGAATAAGTTCTTTGAGTATCAGCATAGGTTCATAATTCCTTCTATTCGCGGAAATATTTGGCCTGACTAGAATTGCCGGTTTGGCTTTAACTTATAACTCGAGTAAAGACGAAACACTTTCGTATTTACGTATTTTTTTCAATTATTGTTCAGTGAACGGGAGTTGGTTTGTTCCCCTTGAAAAGTCAACTAATTTCCGATCAATGACAATGATTACATGTTTTAATTTTTCCTTTTACAATTGAAATTTTATTCTTCATGATGATTTAACTCCAGTCCCCGTTAAAACATTATTAACATTTTGCTTTCAAATTACTTCAAAACATCTTTCAAAATATAACTTACCAGTATGGATTCACACTTTTAAAATAATTCTACTTTAATTAAACTTAGGAGATAATATAATCAATTAATAAATACTGTTTAGGAAATAAATTATATATATATATATATATATATATATATATATATACAATAAAGAAATATTGATTATATTATTATCTAATATTAATTTTAGTAGAAGTATCGTTGCTATTTTTAGTAGAATTAAAATTGTTTTATATCCCCGTGCAATGCAGCACGAGACTTATTAAAAAATATGAAAACAAACTTCTAAATTTAATTCACTATTACCTCTTTTATTTTCTATTTCATTTGAGAACTTCATCGCTCTGTCCTAAAAATAGCGGTGTAAATCTAAACTGCGTCATTCAAATTAATCATGCGATCTTACGTAACCCTTAATGCAGATGCCTCTTGACCAATCACCAAATTGCAAACCAAAACTTTTCTCTTCGCGTGCTTCCATCTTGCATAAGTAAGCATTGCAACTTTGCTCTCTACTCTGCTAAGATGTAATTTTGCTGCCTTGCTTTCTATCTCAACAATATCAAAGATGTAAATCTTCTGTGGAAAGGCACGACTATAATGGCAAGTGATTGTGGATACAAATTATCAACTGCAAATAATAATGGAACTAAAATCTCCTCGACTGCCAAGTTCTTTAGATATTAGTAAGTTAACATTATTAGTATACGACGCAATCAAAATTCTTCTTCAATATAGATCTAAGCAAGCATCGAAACTGCTCCAGCTCTTTCCTTGTGCTCATATTATTATTTCATATATATGTATATATATATTGTTATGGATTTTGTATTTAGTTTGCTATTTTTAGTAGAATTATAATTAAAATTGTTTTATATCCCCGTGCAATGCAGCACAAGACCTATTTTAAGAGAAATCTACGCTGGAAAAGTTAAAATACAAGAGCAAGCGCATTAACCATTTAATAAATAGATATCTGGTAATTGCTTTTCAGAAACTTCGAGAAAATAGAAATTACCAGAATGTTGCACGATTAAAAGGCTTTAAAAAGACGGTGAGAAACATCTCGGTTCAGTTGTCTTAGTGAGCTGTTGTTGTTTACTTAGCTGCTGTAATTTTGATCGGATTAGCTTTCTTTACGCTTTGGATTGCATTCTATTTAACGTTTTAGTAGTTTAAAATATAGCTACTGATTATATTGCGTAATATTGTGATATTATACGAAAATCTTTGAGGAAAAATCCTGCGTTTTGTTATTTATTCTTGTGATAAGAATAAATTTTGTTACCCTTTTATCGTATTTGCGTATTCAATCTATTAGGAATCCGTTCGCAAGCAATACTTTTTGGTGTCAGGAGTGGGGTCTGCCAACACCTCCTAGAACTAACTTAGGAGGTGTTGGGTCTGCTGGCCGATACAGCTTGGGAGTCTTAATTGCAGTGCTTGGCTTTCGCCGATCATTGGAATTTTTGCGGCGAGACGCGGACTACACACTACGGTACCTGAGGGTTAAGGCCCGTTTCCATTAGTGTGTTGCGAACGCATAGCTCATTGGGAGAAACGCATACGCAGACGGAAAACCGTTTATATTATTGCGATGGATTTACGCGTACGGAACTTCGGTGGTCGATTGCATTTATTGCCACCAGATGTCTCTGTATTTAACTAGACACTTAAGAAATTCCATGTTTTTGGAAATTTTTATTTCTGCTTATGAACTGTGAAAGTAAAGTACTCTAGCAATTTTTAGATAAGTAAGATTATAATGCATATTATGAACAACACTAATTGCATAGAAGCTGAAGTAAATTTAAAAAATTTCTTTGCGTTTCTAAAAGCCTTAAATATTAATGAAATAATATATATATATATTATTAAAACTAAAATGTACTGTTACTGAAAGTAATAAATAAAAAAGTTAAACGAATTAAAAATAGTTTGTACTTTAAAAATACAGAGCAACTGTAAAGAAAGGTTCACAATATTTACACAAAATTTACTATGCTTGTAATACCTCTGACTGCTAATGTGAGATTGTATATTTTTATATGCCCAAATTTGGGAAGAAAGAAGGTAATGTATTAAATTTAGCATCGATTTCTTCATTTTTAATATCTTCAAGGTCATAGCTGGATAATTTATTAGAAATCTCGTTTGTTTTAAAATGCACTATGTGCAGTTATATTTTATGCATAATCCATAAAATATTATTTTTAATTCATATCTCTTTTTATAGAAGAAGTTATAAAAATAAGCCTTTTCTCTTTATGTATATATATACACATTAGGTGAAGAAAATGAAAATATTTAATTAATTAATTCTTGCGCTTTTGCTGGAGAGGACTGAATTTAAAAGCAATTATTATAGTAAGTTTTTTAAAAAATGTTTAGGGCATTAATACTGTCTCATGTTAATTAGTAGTGAAAATTTAGAGCTGGAAACATCCCATTGTCAAATCGCCATTGGGATGTATATAGTCTCAGCTCATGTATATACATTCACATAAAAGTGAAACATATATATATATATATATATATATATGTACAGCATGCTTTAAATTCGTATTATATAATTTTCAAAATAAATTTTTTGCGGGGAAAATTTAAATAAATAGGAGCATAAATGAAACGTTATATTTAAGGCATATAATAATAGTAATAAATTATAAAACAGAAATATAGATCAAATTGGAACAAGAAGCTAAGAAAGTCACTGACAGAGTGGAAAAAGCATATGGGATTCGAACTCACGACCCCAAAAGTTACGGTCATCCTTTTATCACTAAGCTATCGTCATACGGCCGTGTTAAGCAATTTAGCTTATATACATTATGAAGTAAATGAATTCTTAAAAACTAAATTTTTTGGTTCTGTTTCAGTGTGCTGTCGTTTAACAAATTCACCAGAGTTTGTTCTTCAGCTTCTAGGATATTTCTTACAAAAACCGTTATCTTTTAAAGTGGCGTTCCGATTGAAGTTAAACGGGCTGCTAAAAATGTATTTCATGTGCTTACAAATATATTGTTGCGTGCGTACGGGTTCGTTATGAAATGAATGCACAAATCCGATGCAAAATGAACAAAAATTTATTATTATCACAACAAAAATGCTTAAATCTTCTCAAATTATCATGCAGTATTACAATACCTCACAGTAGTTATCTTTTAACTACTCAAATGTCCAATAGAACGTAATTCAAAACAGCTAAAGAACGCTAATCCGCGAATTCGCTATAATCGACAAGAGCAGTTTTCTAAACAACAACAAACTAAGCAACTACTAACTAACTGAGATGTTTTCCTCCTTTTATAAGATTTTAAAATCACGCGCTAGAATTTTCCAGTACTTTCTCGAAATCAAAAAGAGATATTTATTTATTTAATGCACGCGCTCTTGTATTTTCAATTTTCCGGCTTAGCTTTCTTTTAATATTCGTCACCCGCTGCACTGCGCGAGAAATAAAACCATTTAATTTAAAATTGAACTAACATTAGTTTTTTAAATACCAAATTCGTAACACTGCCCCCTTCCCAAGGACTGCACGTCCCGGGCAGTACAATCCCTGGACAGGAAGCTAAACTTACAACTGTGGCATAAACATTACATTACAATATCAAACAACATGAACAATAAATGCAATAAATAAAACAAATCAAATGGTATTAAATACAAAATACAAAACAAATACTAAATACAAATCAAATACTAAATGCAAATCAAATACTAAATACAAATTTAAAAACAAAATGGACCATGGTCTTATACTATTTACAATTATTTACATTATGTACTATGGCCATAATAATGAGCTAACCTGTCGTAATGAACGACTTTAGGTTTAGAGTTCGAAGACTTACGGATCCGACGTCATTGAGTTTGTTTTGCACTGTATATAGACCATCCGAAGGTGGCTGTAATTTAGGACTGAGTTCTTTTCGTCAAATCGGGTTCCACAACCTCACCTTGTCTCCTCTGTTGAATCTACGTCCAGTAACTCTTGTGTTGTATCTGGTTTTCCCTTTCTCCGTCGCTAGTTCACTCGCTTTCGTGTGGAACGGCGCATCACTTCAAAACGGGCCTTGACATCTTGCATGTGTTCCTCAGGCGATGAAGGCGCATCCATACGGCGATGAAACAGGCGGTCACAAGGCAGACGAAGGTCTCGGCCGAAGAGCTTCTGGGATGGAGAATATCTGGCAGTCTTGCGTTTCTGTTCGACCCTAGCATGATTTCGGCGGCTTCCCGAGCTGGGTCTTTCGGATAAGGCGTCGGCATTTCCAGGTGAGGATCTCTTCTGAGGATGGATAGTCATGTCACCAGATGCTGAAAGCAGTTTGTTGTTTTTCAAGTCTAAGGAAAAATTGTATTTCCTTAAAAAGTCTAATCCGAGTATGCATGGATCTGTGATATGCGCCACATAAGCCGTGTGATGGTAGGCGGCACTTCCAAACGTGATGCTTACGTTTAACTTCCCAGTTATGTCGATGTTATCACCAGACGCAGTCTGAAGGGTAACACAGGATGGCGTCCAAATAAGTTTATCTTTAAACTGTTCAGCTAAATCTTTCCTAATGATGGTAACATTAGCTCCTGTGTCAATGATCATATTGCAAGGAACTCTATCGATATTCCCATTAATGGACAGTCCGTTACTGTTGCCACTCACTGTATAAATTTTAAGCGCTTTAAAACAAGGTTTCTCATTCTCTGGTACCCTCCGTTCCTCGATATGGTCATTCATTTGTTTCCTGCATCGTTGCTGAGAAATGGTCTCAATTTTCGTCCCCTGGGGTGTTCTGCAATTCCTTCGTATGTGGCCTTCAGATCCACAGTTCCAGCATTTTGGTTTCTTGTCACTCCTTTTTCGTCTGAGAGTATTTAAATGTCTGTTCAACTCGTCTGTCTTATTTTCCGTGCTCTGGGGAGTTCTGCAGTTCCTTCGCACGTGGCCTCCAACACCGCAGTTCCAGCACTTTAGAACTGGTTTCTTTTCACTTCTGTTCCGTCTCAAGCCACTGACTCGTCTGGTAAAATCATCTGTTTTATTTTCCGTACCTCGGGGTGTTCTGCAATTCCGTCGTATGTGACCTTCACTACCACATTTCCAACACCTTAGAGCCACTTTGTTCTCGCTCCTACTCCGTATCAAATCGTCGACTTGTCTGGCTAATTCATCTAAACGAGCCATCAGTTGATCCCCTGGCTTGTGGACTCGCACAGCTCTGACTGGGTAGCAATCTCGACGGGTGGCTTGCTGGGCTGCCTCGAATTTCATGGCGTACACTAAAGCGCTTTTCAAGTCTTTAACATCCGCCATTCGTAGAGCCTTCTGTATTTCGGGATCCCGGATGCCATCGATAAAGTACTGCAGGGACAGGATTTCCCTCGTTTCTCTCGGGCACTCCGTAAAGGCGAGGTGGGACAGCCTTTGAACATCTGTGGCGAGTACCTGGAGTGATTCGGTGGGCTTCTGTTGACGGGATTTTAATTGAAACCTGCTGTAGTCTTTTAAACATTTCTCGCCAAAGCGCAGCTCCAATGCGCCGGATAGAGCTTCGAAGTCAAGTCTTTGGTTTTCAGGAAGCGTCTGCAGGATATCCGCTGCGTCTGCTCTCAGCGAAGCGGCGAGATGACAGGCCTTAGTTTGGGAATCCCATCCATTCGCATCCGCCACTATAGAAAATTGTGTTTTATACACTTGCCAGGAGGTCTTCCCATCATAAGTGGATAACTTCAGAGAGGGACGAGCAGGCATGGGTAAAAATTTAAAACCATCACTATTGTTCCCTGCCGTCGCTACGAATTTCTTTAAAATATCCACTTGGCTACTGCACTAATATCCACTTGGCTATTTGGCTACTGCAGAAACCCTATCATCAATTTGTAGTTCGATTTGGTGTTGGACGGCACAAACTCTTCCTTCTATATGTTCTTTTACAGAAGAAACTCTTTCTTCTATTTCTTCTTTCACCGAAGAAACTCTTTCTTCAATTTGATCTTTTACGGAAGAAACTTTTTCTTCAATTTGTCCAACTTTATTTTCAACTGTGTCAATTCTGCCTTCCATAGCTTCAAATTTATTTTCTATTATGCAGGTAATTTCTCTTTTCATTTCTTCTTGACCAGCTTGAACGGCTTTCATTTTGTCCTTAACGGATTCCTGGCCCAATTTCATTTCTTCCTTAACGGATTCCTGGCCCAATTCCATTTCCTCCCTAACAGATCTCATCTCTCCTTTAACGGAATCTTCCATCTTTTCATGACCAGCTTCCATCTTTTCTTTCATTTCTTCTTTAAATGCAGCAAAAGCACTGATGAGCTGTCTCAATTGCTCCTCCATCGCTCTTGTTATTGGCATTCAAATCCCACTTCTGACACCAAAAATTGTTGCGTGCGTACGGGTTCGTTATGAAATGAATGCACAAGTCCGATGCAAAATGAACAAAAATTTATTATTGTCACAACAAATATGATTAAACGTCCTCAAATAATCGTGCAGTATCACAATAGTATCACAGTAGTTATCTTCTAACTACTCAAATGTCCAATAGAACGTAATTCAAAACAGCTAAAGAACGCTAATCCGCGAATTCGCTATAATCGACTAGAGCAGTTTTCTAAACAACAACAAACTAAGCAACTACTACAAACTGAGATGTTTCCCTCCTTTTATAAGATTTTTAAAATCACGCGCTAGAATTTTCCAGTACTTTCTAGAAATCAAAAAGAGATATTTATTTATTTAATGCACGCGCTCTTGTATTTTCAGTTTTCCGGCTTAGCTTTCTTTTAATATTCGTCACGCGCTGCACTGCGCGAGAAATAAAACCATTTAATTTAAAATTGAACTAACATTAGCTTTTTAAATACCAAATTCGTAACAATATGTTAGTCAAAAAGGTATATTTATAAATAGAGAATTACAAATTTAACATACTCTTTAATGCAGTGGAATATTTAAAAGGCAATCAAATTTAATTTATAATTAACGTTTTTAGTTTTTACCTGTTTCAAAAGAAAAAAATAGCAAATCTTTTAATGCCATACCTGATTTGCTGTGGCAGTTTGATATAGTCAGACGTTCATTTTCATTAAAGGTAAATGTGTATGCAGAACTAGGAAATAATTGTCAGGACAAATTTTGCTATTTCATGGACTTGGAATTATATTTTTTGGGTCTGATTTTCTTGACATTAATCACTGCTCTCTGCGAACTAGTACTGCAGTTGCAGTTATCTTATTTTCCTCCATTTTTTTTAACTAAATCCAGCTAATTGTTGTCTTTTTCACTAAGAAGTGTAAGTGTTTCAGTAAGTGTCTTCTCGCTATAATAATGTTAATTAAGTATTTTTTAGCAAAATATTCTTTCAGCGTTCATCACTACTTCTGCCGCCTAAATTTTTTGGTGACAACACCTGATTGCTCCTTTTTTACCACGTGATCCCAATGCATCCGCAGACAACGGATAGAAGTTGAATATAGTTGAAATACCTTCCGTCCGTCATCCGTCACCGCACGTCGGCCGGATTGCAGATGTCAATCAAAATGAATTTGCAATCAAAATGATTGGAGAAATGCATACGCAGCGGTGTAAACGGGTCTGCCTTTACTATTGAACAGCCCTGCAGGAGGTCACTTTGGACTAATAAAGACCTTGCAGAGAGTTCTTGAGAGCTTCTACTGGAATAATCCGAAGGCGATACGCTCAAAGGGTGTAACGTTGCAGCCTGCCTTGGCTGCGTTTCTTCGGTCCCTTCCGACTTGCACAGGCATCGCAAGGTCGGCACCACGTTTGCACGTCATCCTTTGCATTATTCCAATAGAAGCGCTCACGAACTCTCTGCAAGGTCTTCATTACTCTGAAGTGACCTCCTATAGGGCTGCTATGTAGTTCTTTAAGGACATTCGGAATCCGGGATCTTTAACGGCTGACACTTTTTCAGGATCCGTGCACACACCTTCAGCAGAGATGACATGTCCGAGGCAAGTCACTTCCTATCTGAATAATTTGCATTTAGAAGGGACTCAACTTTAGATTGGCTTTATTTAGTTTCTGAAGTACCTTTCTAGGATTTTCTAAATGTTCTTCAAAGCTCTTCCCGACGACGATGATGTCATCCCGGTATATCAGACAGGCTTCGTAAGAAAGACCTTTCAAAATAGTCTCCATTAGGCGTTCGAATGTAGCCGGTGCATTGCATCCAAACGGCATCACCATGAACTGCCAAAGTGCTTGTCCCGTAGTAAATGTCGGCTTTTCTCGGTGATCAGGATGTATCTCCACTTGCGAATATCCATTCCTTAGATCAAGGGTCGAAAACCACTTGTTTCCAGAAAGAGTTTCCGGAATGTCATCAATTCTAGGAAGAGGGTAACTGTCTTTTTTCACTAGCAAATGCTTATAAAATAAATAAAGTAAAACAAGAAGGTTTACAATAAATAGGATTTATTTATAAAAAGCAAAAATGCACCATAATGAATTTATAGGTCTTTAAAATGATGCCTCAGTTTCTAGCAAATAAGGTTTCATCTTCTTGGATGGATACAAGTAATAAATTGTAACTCCTACCACTGCTAGTATTACTAGTATGCAAATTACGATGCCGAAAATGCCGCCAGCTGTTAACTTCTTGCTTATAACTGAAAAAGAATAAAAACAATTTGTTGAATATCTAAGTGAATAAATAGTTTTTTATTTCTCAATTAGAATCGCAATAAAATTTTCAGAATAAAACTATATTCCGTTAAAATTATACGTGAAAACGATGCACATATATATCACCAAAATTTCTAATACAATCAACTCAAGTTTATGCGAAACTTGAGTAATGTAACTCCCTATCCCATTATAAGATGATTTCAGTAGACGTAGAACCGTGCGAAAATTCTGAAGCGATATTTCGTTGGCCTACTGTAACTTTTCTTTTGACATAATGGCCAAAAACGAGTTGGCCTTCTTGAAAGCATGGCAAAGGAAATTAATAAATCTTCCCGCCCACTCCCAAGAAGACAACAAAAAAGGCAGTTACCCCAAGATTGCTTTTGAAACGCATTTTAAGCTCTTTCTTATTAAGCAAAAATAAATAATAGGACGATTCCTTAGACTAGTGGAACTTTGAGCCCAAAAAACACGTGAAAACTTAACGGCTGCACTTAAAAGTTAACTTTGAAGAATGTCTTAAAGGCGGTGCAGCTGCTCATCTGATGGTAAATAAATAAATAATAATCTGAACTAATGGAGACATCTGGCATAGCCAATGCAGCTCCAAAGTATGTTTTTCGTCATATCGGAGATAGTTGAAAAATCCGAACTTCACGTACAGCGGTGATAGTCGACACATGGAACTGACTTCACACTGGTGGTCAGACAAACACCAGTGTGAAGTGCTGATTAAACACAGCTGAAGCAAAAGTGTGCGACGTATTTATGAATAATAAGCTTAACACATAAAAAACTTCCGAAAATTCGTCTGTTGACAGAATTTATTTTCGGTTGATATGTTTGAAACTGAATGATTTTCTTATTTAAATTATCATTCATTGTTATCAAACACTTGCTGTTTTCAATTTATATGACATTCATTTTAAAACTAGCTTATGTAAACGAATGTGATAACTGTGAGCAGTTTCAAGATATAAAATTTATTATTATATAATTAGGCAAAATACGTGCTGTAAAAAATATCTAAATCAAAATTATAGCATAAATTAACAACAACCTCTTAATTCTTCATTTTAATTCGGGTATTTCGCCCTTCTATTCTAAATATAGTCATTGCTTGTAATAACGTTTTATGGACTAGTTCATGTCTAGATTAATTCATATCATATGAAATTTACATAACATTCTGACGAAAACATCTTACATAAGACTTCAGCCAATAATTATTTTAGAGATTTATTAATGTAGTGCCGAACCCTTGAAGCCGTGAAGAAATCCAGTAGCCATGACGTAATACAGAAGTTACCTTATCCTTTCTATTACCAGCTTCGAAAGCGAAAAGCGATAAATCAGAAGCACCTTTTAGATGCGAGACGAGTAGCGTGAGCAGAAGCAGAGCCGCCTGTTTAGTACAAATGCCGTGACGAATTATAAATACTTGTAAAATCTTCCATGTTCTAATCGTTTGTCTTCATTGAAATGTCTTCCATTAATTAATTTGGTTATTATTATTCCCTCATTAATTTTTCAATCAAATGGTACTGAAACCGAAATTAACGCGCTTTGAATTAAGATTGCGTTCGGAACGCTCCTGATTTTCGGCTTATCTATCTGTTGCTTGCTACTTCTCTTCTGACCGCAAAAAATCTCAAAAATGTAAATGTTATGTTCTGGAACAAGCATGATTAGTGTGCCAAGTTATTTGTCGCCACAAAAGTTTAAGTAAATAAAAGAGATATTATCTGAATCCGTGACTATAACTTCTTATTAAATCTGTTACGGCTGCAATTATGATTGATGATTCAATATCTCACGTGTGCGACATTTCCCAAATCATCACACACACACATATATTTTTAAATTTTGCAGAAAGCAAGAGTTTTTCATGTTTTGCATTTGAAACTGCATTAAACGAGGGAAAAAAAAGGTACTATGTGCTTTTACGTTAACAGGAATTCCACACGAGAAAAAATATAATTATTTAGAGACACAGTTTGTGCTTTCAAAAAAAAAAAAAAAAAAAAAAAAAAAAAAAAAAAAACTTTTTTTTTTAATTAAATACTCTTGGTAACTGATTGTTTTTAAATTGCAAGACAGGAAGAAAATATTTGATACAAAATTAATAATGGAAGTTAAATGAAAGTGCTTCAACAACTCATTTTCAGAACTCGAATCAAAAATATCTTACTTACTTTCTTCCTGTTTTGTAGCATTGACTGCCATTGGTTCTAAAAAGCTGCCTGAAAATAAATTAAAATAAAGAAAATGATTAAAATTTAATATTTACTGCTAACACACGTAATTTTTGTTACTCTAATTGAAAGACTTAGCTGTAATTTTTTATGTAGCTTAAAAATTTAATTATTACATTATAAATAAAATAAAATGCTTTTATTTTAAAATAAAATATGTTAATATTTGGAATACTATATTAATAAATGTCAGTTTTTATATTGAACAGTTTTAGACAGCATGTCTTAATTCAAAACTGATGTTTATTTGAATATAAACAAAATTGCCAAAAAGCTTCACTCAAGATAATTAAGTATCCTGCGATAAACTAAAAGATGCATTTTAAAAGCGGTATAAAATTTGACAGAATATACATTAATGCTGTATTGACTGAAATTTCGAGCTTTCTGAAGAATTCAGAGTAAAATTTACCTGTTTCTTTAGAAATAGAACATATGAATCCTCTACGCATCTCATCGCAATCGATATCATTCCATTTACCATCAATTACCGTCATCTCCACACAGTTACGATCACTGTGATCAGGCTCTCCAATTCCCCAGTTTGTGAAATCAAACGGACTGTTATCAACCCATGCATAGCTTCCTAAAAATAATTGAAATTTAGATAAATATCGAAGTTTTTATTAAATGTCAAAAAGTGTTAGATAGAAGTAGATACATAGACTTATAATAGACTACAGCAATGGTCAAACTAGCATCCCTAGGGCCGCATGCGGTTCCCCGAATCAATTTTAGGCCATTTCTATATTTGGTGCAATTATGGTGTTGCAGAGATTTCAAGATTTAATTTATCTGAAGTTCGAGTTTATATTATTTTAATTTACTTTATAAACGAACATGAATAACTCAAAATCTATAAATGAAGATAATTTATTTATAACGTGATATAAACCTCATTCAAAGTTGAGAAGATGCAGATTTTATGAGCTTTTATTTGAGCTTGTCAAAATAAATAAGCTCATTTACGATTTTTTGTACCAAGAATAATCCCTTTGTTTTTAAATATGTGAACAGCTTTTTCTGTCCATAGTTAAAAATGAATGAGAAAAGAATCGATGAATGATGAAACTGAAGATATGATCGATGAACATCAAACTGAAGATATTTCTCTCCAAGGCTACAAACTTTATCAGAAACGGAATCAAGTGCCGAAAAAGAAGCTTATAATTATTTAAACACAGTCATATATATTTTTACTTTCTTGTACCCTCGATGAGCTCCATTTTTAATTTTGTAAATTGTGGGTTTTTTGCTTTAAAACTAGTTGAATTATGTTGTTCTTATGTTCCGGTTAAAGTTTTTATGTGTTTAGTTAATCAGCATGCTACAGTTATTGAATTATCAACAATTGCTAAGCCTAAGGATACCCCATTTGTTTACATATGAAACACTTAGCAGAATAGGGATTTAAGTCACTTTGTGCACTAAATTTAATGTCTCTGCGGAGTGGGACCAAGAGTAAGCTTCTCATTTTTGTGTACCGAAAAACTGCTTTGAGTTTTTATGTATTTTTTGCCTTCCCGCGAAGTGAGAATAGAATTAATTGAATGAGAAATATATCTCTAAGAAAATTTCAGAAAAAAATTTAAATGAAATGCAGCAAAAAATGTGTGTGATTTAATAGACCGTACAAGGAAGTCATGTGGTGTCCGCATCGGATATTTATTTATGCATCAAAGGACAATTTTAGAAATAACAGAAGGAAACTAAGTTGCCATTATTTATTATCAAGTTTTGTCCTACTTGTAAACGTTTCTCTGAAAATTTAGAATGTTTTCATAATTTATTTAGTTTAAAATAAAGTGAATTACTTAATGATTAATTAAACTTATTAGAAATGTTTGAATGAAATGCCAGTTTACCAGTTTAATACCAATTAATTTAGCTGTCAGTATTCTTGAATTACAAAGTGTATCCAACGAACATGTTTTGCAGGTACCAAACTTAATATTTCAGATAGAAAAATTAATATCAGTACTTTTCATTTATGATATTATTTTATTGCTGTTTATTTCATATTTTATATTTAGAAATCGAAATTAAAAAAATTAAATATTTCTTATTTCATTAGTAATAGTTTTCATTTTGTAGGGGAAAAAAAATCTCGCCTTCAGTACTTTTCATATTATGCATGCGACCCGCACGCAATTTGAGCTTGAGAGCATTGGTTTAACAGAAGAGAAATATTATTTGGTACATGCAAATACAAAATACCTTTTTACATAAACGGTATTTATGATGCTTAGAGGCAAATATCTTTTTTTTTTTTTTTTTTTTTTTCCCCAAAGCATTTCGTTGTAAACAGTTAATAAACTATTTAGCTAATCTTTGGAATATGGTAACAGGTAGTTTGGCGACATTTTGGTAAGGCGATAAAGGTTACTAGCTAGGACTTTAGCAGTGTACATGGATAAAGTCAAGAGTGTGCGCAATGCCATTTTTGTGCAATTCTGGGATGTTTTTTTAAGTGAAAATAGGTCGACGTGTACATGGATGATACCGTGTATGTGCAATTCTTAAAAACGCGGCAAGCAGTGGGCGATTCTGCACTTTCTCCCAATTTCGCACCTAATCTTCGTCAAGATTAAGCACTTTTGTTCCACAAAAGTTCTAGAATAAGCGTAATTCGGCTAGCAGATTGTTGGAAAAAAATGTTGAGGAGAAAAAAAAAAAAAAAAAAAACATGCCCTTTACTTTGTGAAAACAAAATGGCGTCCCCCCCCAAAAAAAACTAGCAGGTTGCTGTAGCAGGGTTGGCCGCCAAATTTTCGCCAAAAAATCGCCAAGTTACCATAATTCAAAGATTAACCAACTATTTTTGTAAAATTAAAAGGCTTTCAAACGATGGTAAAACTGCCCAGGTTCCATAAGCCAAATTTTATTTGTTGAACAACTAGCCATAGCTCTGTGACGGAAACAGGTATAACATTCTAGCTGTAGAACTTTATGCCAACCTCGCATAAAAACCGACCAATCCCTAACGAAGCAAATGCAAACATGTGCTCGGCGATTTGACGGAGTCAGCTGCGAATTCAATGCATGCGCAACTTTACCTTCTCTGATTGGCTACAACTTAACCTCTGTTTCACAGGTGTGAATGAATCTAATGACTTTTATGCCTTGTAACTATATAATAGCTATACGACCAGGGGTGGCCCAAGAGCGATGCGTAGTGCCGGGAGAAAATTATGCCGTGTGCGCATGACGTCACGTGAGTGACAGCATGGACCTTATAAGAGATAGACTAACCCAGTGGGCGGGGCGCGCGTCACCGACATGTCGGCAAGAAAGAGTAGGGACGATCTGGTTTACTTTAACACTGAAACCTATGGCGTTTGTATCACATAACTCTTTTTAATTATTAAATGTGATACGTTGTATAGTGATGAGATTATGATAGCCACAGTTTTTTCCAAATAGGATTAATATGTCTCATTAAAGCACTTTTTACTGCATTTCACGCATTTTTTTCACGCGCAATTCTTGTAAAAACACCTTTACTTTGGTAAAACGGTAAAAACTCTAAGCACAAAATTTATGAACTTAATTTTTCGTAAAAATGAAGTAAAATTAAATAAGATTGATAGTACGTGATGCTTTGAAATAAATAAGGTAAAATTAAACAAGATCTGATAATTTAAAAAAAAATTAATAAACATTTTCAGGCAGTGATTTTCCAAACTATAATAACATTACGAAACGATCATATTTATTTGACTATATGATCATTAAATTATTAACATTAAAGTGGATTAGTTATTTTAATAATTCATAAATTTCGGAGCATAAAATTTTCTGAGCGTAATGAAGGAAAAGAAAAAAGGTAAAATAAAATCTAGAAGCACTCACATTTTATATTACGCCCAAAAGGAACATTTTTTTAGTTTTGCGTGTTACCTATATTTATTGAATATCATGTTCTTCGCCCGTAAACCACATACAATTGAAAACAGCATATCTTTAGAATTTCCGCACTGGAGATAAAACTGTTATTTTCTGTACAGTGCTCGCTCTGAACTCGTTGAGTTTGTTAATCAAAAATTCGTTAAAGTTTTACAAAATGTGAAATAGATTAAAACAAATTCGAAATTTGGCCGTCCAGATGCCCATGTTTGGGTGGAGGATTACATTATTCAAAATTTGATGGCTCTAAATACTGTCGTTTTTGTCACAGTGCAAGAAACATACATGTATTCATGCAGATTTTTCATTATTTAATTTCTTTATATATAATACAGGGCGATAATATTTGATAACAACAATTTGCAAGGCCGGGGCGTAGCTAGAGGGGGGCATCTGTCCCCGGGCGCAGAATCCAAGGGGCGCCAAACTGATGTTACGACATTTTAGAATTAAATGTTTTCCATCCTTGGCAAGCATGAGGGGGCGCGAAATCTTCAGTTGTTGCTGAGCGCTGAAAACCCTAGCTACGACTCTGTTGCAAGAAGACACGGACATTTATAGTAAAACAGCGCAAAATGCTGCTTCGAAACTAGCAGCCTTTCTATACCGCCGCTTTGGGCTAATAAATTAAATTAACAGTAAATATAAAAAATCTTATGCAGAACTCAAAATAAATTTTAAAAAATAATCACTATAAAATACAAGCAAAATTAATTATTACGGTTAAATACAATTTTAATATTAGAATTAAATGTATAAAAATTTTTAAGGACTCAAAAGTGTTTATCACTACGATGTATTATGAAATATAATTGAAATAAAATTCCTTTATAGAAATTGTGCTATAATACTCATCTATAATTTTAAAAAAGCAGCACAACTTAGAATTTAAACCAAATCTTTCAAAAATTCGTTTTTAAATATTTTAGTATTTTTCACTTATTTACACCAATAAAGAGCATAAAAATTGCAAGAGAAAATTGCTTGTTTGAAATTTTCTATTAGTTCAGATTAAAAATATTATTTTCTAAAAGAAGTAGTTACAAATTTCCTTACAGCATAGGAAAAGTTAAAAAAATATCCAGCCCTGAAAGCATGCAATAGCTTTATAATTATTTTGAACGTTAATTATGCTTGATAAATATGCTAAATTTTTAAAAATCAATCTCAATTTCAAAAATAAAAATATGTCGAAATTCTAATTTGTGAAATAATGCGCTACAACCAGCTTTATCTTGACAATTATATACGCTGCATTAGGCAACCAATGTTAAATTTCTGCAAGTCGTCCCTACTCCTCCGGATGTGATCAAGGTGACAGCCGGCAACGCCTCAGACGAGGGAGAAAACCCGCTTGGGTTAGTCTATTTCTTATAAGATCCATGAGTGACAGTCGTTTGTTCTTGGCGTTTGTTTTGCATTCGTTCATCAACAGTTTCATTTGATTTGTGTTGTTGATTTGCTATTATACTTAACCAGAAATTTCAAATTGTGCTGTATCGTTATGTCAGAGTTTAGAAGGAAAATTAGAAGTAAGGGTATCACATACCATCGTTTTCCAAGTGATCCAGAACTTCGTAAGTTATGGATTGTTCGCTGCAAAAAAGCAGATAATTCCAACATCGAAAATGCAATAATATGTGCTTTTCATTTTACACCTGATGACTACGTACGGGATCTAAACGCAGAATTGCTTGGTTCAACTTCTAAAAGGGTGCTGAAAGCCAATGCTGTTCCCACTTTACATCTTACATCATGATCGTGTGAAAATAACTCACCAATACATTATATATGTTGTACTTCAGAAAACTGAAGTTAATCTGGAGAGAAATATTTCTGACACGAATGATTCATCCAAATTTATGCTAAAAAGAGATAGAGCAAGCAGGTGTCGGGCTCGCGAAACAAGGAAACGAGCACTGGAAAATTTAGCTTCCCTGTTCCCAAAAAAGAAAAGGCTATAAGCTGGTAAGATAGACTGTGCAACTCAGTTTACACACAGTGACACATCTGATTTAGTTGAAGTCATCAGTGACACATTAGAGTTAGTCAGATACTAATACAGATAAAAATAATACAGATAAAAAATAATACAGATAAAAATAATACAGATAAAATATCTGCTTATTTTTTTTAATGAATTTATGTAGTTTTCATACATAACTGTGATCGAATGGATACATTAGTATATGTAATTGTACATTAGTATATGTATTTTTTACTAATATTTTACATTTAAATTAAAATTTTTTCTCATATTAAATCACTTTTTACCATAATCTTCATTTTGTGAATGAGACTTATATCACAATGAGATATTTAAACTCAGTGTCATGTTTACAAATATTGACTACCTAAATGATTAGCTAATTATTAAATTTGTTTATACAACTTCAATCACATGCCTATGTGTTTTGGTTACTTTTTTACATCTAAAAAGTAATTCTATATGTTGATGCATTGTTTGGGTTAAGCACTGCGTACAAAGTAAACTGATATATGCTTCACCCTGAGGGAAGAACAGTTTCTCGACCATACTACCATGCAAATATCGAATCAGTGACTGACATATTCCCATTAGTGTTAACTGAATCATATGTGTGATGTAATTTAATTAACTTAACTAAGTGAATTTCCCCATGCTTGACTCTGAAGGAAAACAAATGTGTATTGTGTTGGAATACAATTAGCGAAAGAGTAAAATATTCTCTTCATTGTTATTTAATTGCTGCGCATGCTTTTAATTTTGATTCCATATAATTTGTTTTTAATTATAACAGAAAGAAAAATATTTAAATACTGAACACTATTTCGAGTATAACAAAAACCACTTTAAGAAACAAGGTGATATAAATACAATAGTTATTAAAAATATTTAATTTGTACGCAGGCTTAATTGAAATTAAGAATTAGGGAAAGAGTACTTTTAGATAAAACTGAAAATATATGTGCTTCTGCTGACATCTAAAGTAAATCAATATAAGTGACCTTTCACCTTAAAAAAAATGTGATAAATCTATTTAAAAAGTATACAGACGTGGTAAAGAAATTTGTAGAATTTTATATTAATTAAGTATGAATTTGGTGATTCAAATCATTTTTTATATATTTTTACTTGAGATATGTAATTTAAACTGAAAATCACGATCATATATTACTCACAGAGTATCAAAATTCATTTGTATTAAAAAAATGCATGAGCAATGAAAACATATGGGAAAATACTTTTTGATTATGTTATTACCATGGTTTTGGCAGTTCTGCCTTCATGTATTCTATTCAACAAGATTTATTAAGTGCAGGCAATACAACGTAAAAATATTTAAAAATACCGCGTTTTACAATATTTAGTTTCATTAACCGAAATATAATTTTTCATATTCTAATGCTTTCCTTTAAGAAAAGGATGTTTACAATTATTTTAGTATTCGTACGAATTCTGAATATAAAATAAACATTTGCTTTGACAAAATATTTAATCGGAAAGTATATACCCGGTATTTCCAGTATGTGATTATACATACTACATGTAAAATGATAATTTTGCTTTAGTTTACATTTTTTCCATTACTGAAATCATGCAGCACACGCGTCGACAGATGTATCTTGTCACTCATGGCTGACACTCAGGCTCACTCGGGTGACGTCACTACCAGCAACCAATGGCATGCTTTTTTCTTTCCTGGCCTAACCTTCAGTATATTAAAGAACCTTGCTATACGACTACCAGATGATACAGTGGATGGACAAAAATATGGAAACACCTTGTGAAATGCATGTTTGAAAAGAAAGATTGATTTTAATGAAATATGTAGGTGGCGCTGGCATTTTTGACTACTGACGCCACCTATACAACTTCGTAAATGTGCTAAACAGTTCAGTTGTTGTCGGAGTACTGTTATGTGAGGTTGTCATTGCATTATGTCAGAGTTAACAGACTTCGAATGTGGGCAAATTGTTGGAGCACGTATCGTAGGTGCTTCCGTAAGCAAGGTAGCCGAGGTGTTTAGTGTTTCAAGAGGTACTCTATCGAAGATTTATTCCTTATATTTGAAAAGCGGAAAAACATCGTGGACAGCGCGGACGAAAGTGTGTTCTGAGTGATCGTGACAGACGATCATTAAGGGCAATTGTGACGAAAAATAAGAAGACCACAGCTGCAAAAGTTACTGCTGAAATGAATGTTGTGTTACCGAACCCTATGAGTACCAAAACAATTAGAAGGGAGCTTCATAAACAGGGAATTGCTGGCCGTGCTGCAATTGAGAAGCCACTCATCAGTGATGCTAATGCCCGTAACAGGAAAAGGTGGTGTTTAAGTCATAAAGCCTGGGCTATAGAGCAGTGGAAGCGAGTAATACTATATAGAGCAGTGGAAGCGAGTAGTACTATAGAGCAGTGGAAGCGAGTCTGACGAGTCTTCTTTCACATTGTTTCCCACTTCTGGCCGAGTCTACGTCTGGAGAACGCCATCTCAAGCCTATAATACAGACTGCTTGTTGCCAAAAGTGAAACATGGCGGGGGTTCTGTTATGGTTTGGGCAGCCATATCGTGGTTCTCTGCTAGCCCCATGATAACTGTGTCAGGGCACATGACTGCCAAGACTTATGTGAACATTTTGGCCGATCAAATTCATCCCATGGTACAAACTTTGTTCCCCGATGGTGATGGTGTCTTCCAAGACGACAAAGCCCCTGTTCACACAGCTCACATTGTCCAGGACTGGTTTTCTGAGCACGAGGATGAGTTGTCCCATCTCCCCTGGCCACCACAGTCACCAGACCTAAATATTATCGAACCTTTGTGGTATACATTGGAACGGAAAGTGCGTTCTCGTTATCCACCGCCAACATCGTTATCTGAACTTGCCACCGTTTTGCAGGAAGAATGGTATAATATTCCCTTGGCAAACATACAGGAACTGTATTTATCCATTCCGAGAAGACTGCAAGCTGTTTTGGATGCCAACGGGTTTCCTACACCATATTAAGCAAAAAAAAAACATGTTTTTTAAAGGTGTTTCCATATTTTCCATCATTATAATTTCATAATGATTTTCAAATCATATTAAGATTTTTCGTTTTTTCCCATATGGAGAATTGTTATTTTTTTCTGACAATTCAATATTTATTTCCGAAATTTCTGCATTCTCGTTTTCTCGTTGTCGATGTTATCTAATTTCTTCGTGATGATTTTCTTTTTTGTTGAATTCTCCAAATAGCTTCAGATTTTTCTCCTATAGTTTTGCTTCCGATATTTCGAATTTTTGCTTCTATCTTTTTTTTTTGAAATATGTATATATTCCCAGTTAATTTTCTTTTCCGATAACCTGTTATATACTTCATGCTATTTTGTGAAGTATCTAATAGGTTGTGGTATGTTATAGTTATGGTACGGATTTTGCAGGTACTAAAAATAAAGAAATTAAATCATTAGATTTAACAAAATAAGTGTTTTTGCTTTAGAATAAGTGTGAGCAAGCCCTATCGATAGTTCAGATCTGTGTAATAATGTGCTTCCCTTCGCCAAAAATTAATTTTTTTTATTCTGTTGCAGACTTTACAAAATTGAACGAAATGACTATTATAAAATGTTTATGTTTTGGGGCAATTACAAATTGTCAGTTTTTGTATTTTAGCTATTGATCTGCGGTCATAAGATCGATAATGATTTTTTGAGATGTGGAAATTAATTTTATGAATAAAAATAACTAATTTTATTACATATGATGAATAAATTAAAAAGAAAAATATTAGATATTTTATAGGAAATACAAATGATGAAACGCATCATTTCATCAGCCTAAAATGAGTTGTTTTTAAGAATATGCAACATTATACAATAATTTTTAAATTAAAATTTTTTTTAAAAATTTTGAATGATGCGTTATAGGTATTAATGAAAATTCCAAAATCTTACCATCTTTGCGTCTTCCAAGTCCGATGTGTAAGAAACGTGACTGGACATTACGAGTTAGATATTCTTGCACGAGTTTGACATCGTCGATTGAGTGGAAGCTCGTTAAATGGCCACCTGCGAAAGATCATTTCGGTGCAGAAGTTTATTATTTTCAAAAGGAAATAAATGAAATACTGAAGATTAATGTTATCATAACTGGACACATCTGCACGAAATATTTTCATCTGAAATATTTTGCGTAATACTCAAAATTTTCTTAGAAAGTAAATACAGCATTCTAAAGTTGGTCAAAAATCTTATTCTGTGCGCAGATCGCAGATTATATTTTGTATCCATTTACTGTGCTTACTAAAGTCCATATTCAGATATTATTTTTTCCTTGATTGTAGAAACATACTATTAAAATGTTTTGAATGACGCAAATGTTCGTGTTTCGGCATTTTTCAAAAATCCATTTATGAAAATTACGAAATCTGATTTTTTATACGTTCTTCAGTTCCTGTGGTTAGATGTAAGATAAATTTACACTCAGTGTGAAAAATAAAACATGCAAAGTTTGACTTCCGCTCGAACAAAAATTCTTCGAGGTATTTAATTTTAAATTATCAAAGCATGTTCGGGGGCCATTTACGAATAGAAAAGCTAAATGTTTGCATCTGTACGTAACTTAAAAAATGTCAGTTTAGAAAAACGTTTTCGATGACGAGAGATTAAGTGAAGAGCATTGCTATGCAAATATTTGTAAAAAGGATTATAGAGTACAAAATAGTATACTATGAAAGTATAAAATTTCTTCAATACAATTTTATGCAATTCTTGCTCTAGAAAATTTAGGGTGTCTATAATTAAAGGGCCTTATTTCAAGATTAAATCATTGTCGACACAATGCAGCAGCTGTTATAAAATAAGTTCACGAGATCGCTCTTTGTTAGTAAAATTATTTTACCAAAGCAGTAATTCCGCAGTAGCTGCTCTACGGAAATTTCGGACTCTGAAGATGATTTTAAGAGGTCCAATGAATCTTAAAACCCTTCGGGAAATGGAAATAAAATTTTAAGAAGGAGGATCGTTTTCTGTTCGTCCTGGAAGAGGAAGAAAATCTGTTTGCAGAAGCAGTATAGGAGGTTGCGCTTCAGGTCGTAGAGGCATGGAGGTAAGAAAGGCTAGGCGTTAACTTACTTCCTACCTCCATGTGTAGAGGACACAGCTTCAAACTTTCAGGGTAGCACCAGTGTCCGGCGTATAACAGAGGAGCTTGAGAGACCACCCTGAGCTGCCCATGAGATCTTCAGCATATCCTCCGATATTATTCTTACAAACTTTCACTAGTGCATTGGTTGCTTCCACATGATTTTGAGGCTTGACTCCGGTCTTCACTTCAGGTTTTTGCTCGCTGTGAAGTCGATACGGAATGGCATTGGAATAGCTTCTGAACAGACGAAGCGCCTTTTCGTTTGGACGTTGTACTCACAACTGCCGAATTTGGGAATCAGAAAATCCAAGTCCTGTCTTAGAGGTTCCATTGCATTCATCAAAAGGGACGGTATGGCGTGGATGTTCCACAGGTCTAGTGACATGCTACATCACCGAATAGCGATATGTATCACTGTTAGAGAACGAAATTCTGCAAGTGCGTCAGTGCCTTGCATGCGCAATCTTTATGGAAGATGAATCTCCGCTTCACATCGCACGGTGAGTTACGAACGCCCTTAAATATAATTTTACAGAAGAATGTGTTGGCAATTTCGTAATGTGCGGCCTCAAGATCCCCAGACTTCAGTCCATAAGATTTTTGGCGCTAGGCCCATTTGAAACATATGGTTAGTCGTGAAAATCCAAGAACTTTGCCTGATCTTAAAGCCAGCATTTCATGCCATTTCCCAGCACAGTTCGTCTAATCTGGAATATACTAGCTTGCGATTTAAGATGGTAGCTGAAAATAATGGCCATAATTTGGAACTTTTTTTTTTTTTTTTGTATAGAACTGTATAAAACTCTTGTAAAGGTATGGATATATGTATAATTTATTAATATAACGCCCTCTAATATTGCTATTTATAACTAATTTCTTTTTTTTTCGCTGAAAGAAATTCTCATCCCTTCATTAAGTCCGCGACAAAATTTCATGTTTTTCTGATTACTGGTTTCACTTGTCACTTTGAAATAGAGTTCGGTACTATTCGGTTTTGAGGGCCGTAAAAAATCGCCAAAGTATTGTTGATGCCAGTGGTAGCCAAAGTATTGTTGATGCCAGCCAGAAATAATTGCGGCAACCCTAATGCAAGAAAGGAAGTATAATACTAGTAAATAACTATCTAAGATTGAAGTTTTAATTTAGATGAAAGGTTAGTTTCATATAATACTTTTTTATTATTATAATCTACATAAAATAGGCTAAACATGACTAAATGGAAGCATAAAAGTAAATAACTATTTTAGATCATTATTATAATTTATATAAAAATTGCTAAACATAACTCAATGAATGCCTGCATCGCTATTTCGCTACTGAGTTATCGCTAAAGCAAAATTTCATCTCGTTGGTTGTTAAAACATAATTTTCTATAATGAATGATGCTTTTTCTTTGAAAAAATTCTCGGTAAAATGCAGGATCGCACACTTATTTGTTTGCCGCTTTTTACGCGGGTAAAAACAATTGGATTTTTGTCAATTTTCTTTTACTTTTTAAGTGAAAATAGGTCGATGTGTACATAGATAAAGTCAAGGGTGTGCGCAGTGCCAATTTTGTGCAATTCTGGGATTTTTTTAAGTGAAAATAGGTCCCTGTGTACATGGATACCGGGTATCTGCAATTCTTAAAAACGCGTCAAGCAGTGGGTTATTCTGCACTTTACCCAAAATTCTATTGCAGACTTTACGTCATGGGCAATTCCCAAATTGTTAAATCCATAGGATATCAAAAAAGGATTTAAAATCAAAAAAAGATTTAAAAATTAAACTAGTATTTCAATGGCGTCTTAAGAAATATAGAACTATATAAACTTACGCAATCTGAAATCAGCGCTTACGCTAGATTTGACGCGCTGTTAAATGGGCGCGTTTGCTAGATTTGGCGCATATATTTTCGCTGCAATTTTTTTACGGTCCTCAAAACGAAATAGTACCTACAGTTTTTTAATTATAGACTGTACTGTTAAGCTTCAGTCATTAAAAATTAATAGCCTTTCTAAATTAATAGATTTTTTGTATTAATAGATTGTTATTCTAAAATAATAAAAGTTCATGAAAATATTAATGCTTGAAAGAGCATTAATATAGAGCTTGAAAATTTTTATAAATTACTTGTATGAAAATTTTTTTGGCACAACAACTAAAGCAAAATTTTAAATTAAAGAAAGTTACACACTAGTAAATCACAAAAGGATGTTACTGAATGACATTTAAGCGAAAAGGAATCAACCTCGAATTATTCTGATTTACTTTAAACCAAGGAAGCTAAAACATGACGTCCAAAATTCGAAATTTTAAAAGTAAATATCTCGGTAAAATTTTGTTACACGGGAATCAAAATTTCTGTGTTTTATTTTTTATAATGAGTATAAAATTCTTCTAAACATATTTGTAGAGGTCGATAATCATATAACATATTTGATTTTATCATTTTTAAAGAACTGATTTTTTTAATTTAAAATGCCAAAATATGTGTGTATATTAAAACATTTTGTGATTAAAATTATATGTGCACGATTAACTGCTGTGAAAATAAATGCCACATTAGGACATCTGTGGATAGTGTCTCTTACTAAGAATATCCTAGTCCGAATCGTTTGCATCAAAATCTGAAAAGGTAGTAAATCACGCAATCGATTCACTCTTTTAAAAAATCCAGTCCATAAACTTGACAGATTAATTGCGCCATTTAAGTCACTTATGCCTCGACATTCGTTTCAAAAATGCTCTGTAACAATCCACCACTTTTGAAATCCACCACTTTTTATGATGTGTGTGTGTGGGAATATTTTTAAGTTAAATAAAAAAGCTGTTAATGAAGTGACTTTTTTTTTAAATCATAGGTCAATAACAAATCTATTATTCTTATTGGCTTACATGTTATAAAAATATTTCAAAATATTATACTCGCATCAAATGAGAAATAAGAGTGATTTTAGTAGCTATGAATGAAAACAGTACTGTCATAATGGTCAAATTTTTATGACTGAACTTAAGCTGCCATCTAAATGGAAAATCTACAGATTTTTTTATCGTCTCATATGAAATATGTGAATTTCTTTCAATTTCTACAGTTTACATCGTACACTCGTTGCATTATTGCCATCCCTGATCCACAGAAGCGTGAATGCAGAAAGAACATATCAAGTTCAACAAGAGTATATGTACAAGTGTAGATACTACATTTATATAAAAAAAAAAAAAAAAAAAAAAAAAAAAAAAAAAAAAAAAGTACAAGTTTGTTTTGGATGTGTAATATGTAGCATGACTTCATTAGTATAGGGGAATTCGGAACGCTTATAAAAACCATAATTGGTATGGATCAAGAAGCTGATTATACGGATATTGAGAACATTGAGGAAGATAGCAATCCAGAATTTCAGTAGAATAAGCCTGAAAAGCTGATTGAAGCATTAATTAATAAAATTGAGAAAGAATGATTCAAACTAAAAGATAATTCGCGACATCACGAACTGGAATAATGCACCTTGAATTATTCCAGTTTCGTGAAGAAGAAGACTAGAAGAAGAAAATGAGGCTTAGTAATTCTCTAAGCAAAATCTTGGCATATCTGGAATAAAAAACTGGAATGATAAAGTGAGCGACTCGTAAGGAAGATCAAAATATGAAGCTATTGAATTACAAAGGACTGAGCTAACTAACTAAATAATAAAGCCGTATAAGTAAGCCATAAAAGATGACTACGAGTAAAGCAAAAGACGAGAATAAACTAAATGATGGAAAACTTTTAGTGGTAGGAAAAAAATTCAGGTTGTAGACATCGAAACCATCAAAAATTATTCTTCATTGTCATCAGAAGACTAAGATGACGACATGAGGAAACAAACTAAGACAGCACCAGTGGTCCGGAAGAAACGTTTTTGCCGAAGATACTTACAAAATCCGAATTAATTAATTCATTTGAATGCTTGCGGAAATGGAAATTAACAGGAAGGCACATGATATGCAAGACATAAGTTCATTTTTCCAGATGATTTTGTAAGATTACCAGATATTTATTTGCAAGATGTAAAAATGCTGTATCACTTTTACCTTATGCAAGCGGCGAAGCTAGTAGCGGTAGTTATCAAAGTGCTATTAAGAGACATTCCAAAAGAAATCGTAACATAAAATATTAATGATAAAATTCCGGAGTTTAAAAAAATTAACGGAAAATCATTAATCCTAAACTGCTTTACTGAATTACCCGGGACAACTTGAAGGCAAAGCAACCTACAATTGCTCATATAGTCTTAATTTCAGAATTAATATTTAGAGACACAAAGCCTGGTGCAGCCTTAACCATTATACATTCTAGCAGTATAATCAGTTAGAACCCAGAATATTGAGGTAAATGGATAAGTTCATACTGGAGCTATAGGTGAGAACTAAGAAAGGAAGGAAAACTTAAATGTCAATTTTCGGCTCACCTAGCCTATATAAGTTCTGTCTAAAGTCCCCAACAAATATTTTAATGGAGAAGAACTGTAAACTTGTTCACAAAGACAAAGATTTTAGGACCTTGTAAAGGAAAAAAAAAGACGTTAGCACCACTAATGAAATTAGCAGCAAAAATATAGTGAAGCCACTTTAAAAAAACCACTAATCGCCTGAAGAAAAGATTACCAGCTGGTTTAAATCACATGCTCTCAAGAAAAACAAAGCGAAAGCACAAAGCTGGCCTTCAAGACAAAAATTTATAAGATATCACCCGAAAGAAAACGAAATTGGACTAAATGTTGTCCAGATTCTCGACAATTTAAAAAAATTCAAGTTATTTCCAAGTCATTTAGGTCCTTGCACTGATATCCCCGCAAATAGGTTTACAAATTATGATTGTTTTTATGCAAGGGGAATAGTCATTCGGGACGTAACTATTATTCTATATCATACAAAATGATACAGGAAAAGTCTGTCTGAAATAAACGAACATGTGATCAAAACGCAGTTTTTGAAACCACAATGGACACAACAGAAATACAGAAGCTGTGAAGTGAATGAAAACAGATTAAATTATTGATAAAGATTAATTCTATTACTGGAATCAGAAATCACTTAGAAAACGTGAGCCTAAAACAGAGGAAGAAATTTTTATCGATTATTGAAGTGGGCAACTATAGGTTTTCAACATAGCAACATAGCAAAGATTAGTTTGCAAACATAGCAAAGACTGAAGGACTAATAATACATTAGATATATATGATAGATTTGTCTGTGTTGCTATATCTCGCCCCGATTTCAACAGTTTCACTCCTATTTGAATACATATAAAAATTTAGTTGTTGTTTTAAGAGTAACTATCTCAACAAGACAGTGCTTATATGGAAGCAAAGTACAATACTGGAGAAATGGAACTTGTATGTGAAGGTTATTTATTGTTGGATACTTATGCGAATTAAAGCCTAGGAAAGAAGATCAACGAAATAAAGGTATGAATTTTTATAACTCATTTAATATAATCATTTTTTTAACTCGGAATAGATTTATGATTCATCAATTTTCTATGTTTTAATAAAAAAAAAAGAATGCACTATTATTTTTTAAAATAATAATTTAATTTCCCAGATTTCTTGGTTTTCTATATCGTAAATGAGTAATAATGAAAATAAATGTTATGTTTGGATTCAGCAGAATGAAAACTATAAGGAACATTTAAAGTATACATAGAGAGGATTAAAAAAACGCATTTGAACATAAAAGAATGTATATACTAGCAGGAGTTAATTCATAAAAGGAATAATTTCAGAAGCGTTTAGAGTAAGGTAGTAAATTAAACAAACTGCGTTAGTTTTTTTTCCACGTGGTTCATGTATATGTCATTCATTATATATGTCTAAAATTAAGAACAATGCGCAAATGGAAGAATCTATATAACAAAGATTCTTATTTACACTCAAATCGATATGTCAAGGACTGACAAATAAAAAAATTAAAAGTTAAAAAAATGGTAGTAATATTTTATATAAAAAAAATTCTAGCACAAATGACCGTTAGCCCAAAAGGGCTATTAGTTTCAAAATGGAATTTTGCATTCAGTCACTTTTTAAATTGTTGCCACTAAATATGATCTCCTTGTATTATATTTAAAGAAGTTAAATAATGAAAAATCTGCATAAATGTATATATGTTTCTCGCACTATAAAAAAAACGACGATACCTAGAGGCATCAAATTTTGAATAAGGTTTCTTCCCCCGAACATGTGCAACTGGAAGCCCGGATTTTGAATTTCGAATTTGTATTATTATCTCTTCATATTTTGTAAAACTTTAACGAATTTTTTTATTAATAAACTCAACGATTTCAAAGAGAGCAATAGCAACTAAGTACGGAAAAATACATTTTTATATCCAGCGCCCGAGACTGTCTATCGGAAATTCTAAAGATATGCTGTTTTAAATATTTTGAGATATTGCTGTTGAATTGAATTTTACATGACTTAAGTGCGAAGAACACGATATTTAATAAATAAAGGTAATTAGAAAAACTTTTAAAAAAAGTCCTTTTGGACGTAATATAAAAGGTTGTATTAAAGTTATAAGTTAACTTTAAAGTTAAACTTTATATTAAATCAGTATTAAATAATAATAGTAACTTTATATTAAAGTTATGCATAAGTTAACTTTATATTAAAGGGTTATATTAAATTAAAAAAGTGTTATATTAAAGTTTAAAAGCATTAAAATCATGCTATTTAAACTGTAAGAAAGTATAATAAAATAAAATTTTTCTGTGCTGGTAAAATCACATGCAAGTGATGAAATTTTCATTTTAGAAGTCTTAGAGTGAAATTAATGGAACACTTGAAGTTTTATAACTGATATATTAAGGGTACGAAAACACGAATTTAATTTTACATCGAATGCATTAATAGAGAGTGAAATGAATTTTATATCTGTGTGCTTCAATGTCACTTTAACTACTATCATTTTATCAAATTAAAAGGAATATTAATTTTTTAGTCTTGAACACTTTGCAGGCACTTTCAATATGCTTTTCACTTTGAAATTTGATTGTGTTGACTTTTTTGAACAGCTACTGCTTTTCCCTTTACAGCAATTAACTTATATCAGAATGTTTTTACTATTCTCTCTCTACTATAGTAAAATAACGAGGCATATTTTTCTTTTCTATTATCTTAATAATATGGCATATTACACATAAATAATTTTTAAACATTATTGACTTTTAAATAAGTTTGATAAAATTTTTTAAAGAAATGATGGTTTGAAAATAAAGCAGGGAAGTATCAATGACGAGATTTGTTTACGAATAAGGACTATAATAAATCTACATTTTTATAAATGATAGCGTACATTTCTTGATACAGTTATTTATTAATAAAATGACACATCAGGCATATGGAAATCACTATACATCATGTACATCGAATTCTTTCTGTCTGAAATAAAAACGCTTCTGTTAAACCTTGTTATAGTATTTTATGTTTTTACAAACATAGCAAACAATAAAATTTAGAATAACACATAAATGCCAGCATAATTTACAAAAAATTAAATATTATTTTAATATCACGAACCATGTCTGAAACAATAAGCCATAGCCTCATTCCAAGTTAATCGCTCATTTTCTTTAAATAAATAGCAGCTACTGCCTCCTATATCTTCCCACCCACCGGAGCTGTTTGTACACTCATGTTTTTTCGTCGGTGTAACCTCTTTGTCAAGATCTGTAAAAAAGTTATTCATAAAATAAAAATAACGAAAACAAACCTTTTTGAGGGAAAAGTATCATTAGGAAAAGTTATAAGCTAAAGCGAAAATATTTCAGAATATGGAAATAAGGATTTTACTAGAAATTTATTTACTTATTTAAACTTCAGAAAATTATCTAAATGCATCAGTACCAAACTGATATACAGGATGCCTTTTTAAGAATTAAAATGATAAGCTAAATTTTCTTAAACAACTTTGTTTACGGCGTTTTCCAGATTATTCACATTTTAGTGGTAAAAACGTTTAGCATCATCTGTCATCATTTTTGCTCGAGAGGCAACTAACAATATGTAATGTGCATTACATGGTATATTGCCACTGAACTTCTCTCTGCGGAACAGTTTTTACAAACTGATAGTAATTTCCGTCACAGCGGCTAACTTTTATCAATGAGATTTTCAGAAACTTTTTTGCACGTATATATCTTCAGGATGATCATCTTCACATTCTATATGAATCTCTTTTTCTTCTCCAATTCTTAAGTATCGTTGTTGGGGCTACTCATTTAAGTCTTCTAATTTTTCCATATCGAGCTCACTGATAGTTTTGTTAATTAACTTCTAGCCAAATTTTTAATGTACCTAGTTTGATAATTGGAAAGCACCTTGTCGAAAGGAATGGTTCGATACTCCAAACCGTTTCAGTTACATTTTGCTAACAACGTGAATCAATTGATGATTATGATCTTAATCGATAGTAAAGAATCAGATAAATCCATTACAGTACAAGAATTCTTAACCCTTTCCAAGCATTGACATCTTTTAAAAGAATAGATTTCTTCATCGATCCCCTTACACTTTTCTCTATATTATGCGACATACGTCACGGTCATAGTACAAATAATTGTTCATAAATAGTTAAAGATAAGAATTTAATTACAAATATGACAACAATTTGAAGCGAAATGCTTTATTAGATTTATTTTTTATTATCTTTTGCATCATTATTATTTTTAATTTTATAAATAGTAACAAGCTTTCAGAAACAAATCAAAAAAATATCTTAATTACATAAAGGTTCGATTTTAATTAATATGAAGGCTGCGCTTGAAGTGTTGATGCTCTTTTTTTTAACATTCGGCATAAAATTCCTAAACTTTATTCGTAAACCAACTTGTTAAAAATATTCACTTTGCTTCTGCTTTTTCATAGTAAATTATTGATTTGTCTAAAGTCTGTTTTTAGTATTTAAGAAGAAGGAGAGTCAATAGTGTTAGTATGGTAACAAAATTTATTTTGTGATTTATTTCTTTCGGATGACATTTAAATTCTAAAAGTTAACGTACTCGAGTGTTTTGAATGAAATTTCTGCTTGAAATTTCATTCAAAACATGGAATGCATCATAATATCAATATCAGATAAATCGCCGTTCGGTTCTATGAGCTATGCTGGTATATAAAAATTTTCAGTGTCCTTTGCAGGCATATGAAGATTTTCAATGTTCTGAAAGTGAACGTTAAAATCGTTTAAATTTTGCAGGTGGTTTGTACATAACATTATATCTTCTGATGAAATTACGATGCTTTTAAATAACGGGCGATCGTTATATTACGGTTGATAAGTTTTGCATTCTTCGTATATTTTTGGTTATGCTTTCTTATGTTTCTCATTTTACTACTTTAAATCGCACTTATTACATAAAAAATATATGCATTTAAAAACGTATTATTGCTCTTTTAAATATATCGATTTTATTGTATTTTGTCCTTTATATTTATTTCATACGCTTTCTTCCTTACTGCATTCCTCTTTATATCAATAAACAATTAATTATCAATTTTAATAATTATTTTTGTAATCATGAGGATTTTTATTATACCGATCAGGGTGTCGCATTATATTCGCCTACCGATCCTCAATAGACTCCTTGATCATCACTGACTCAAATACAATACTCAAATACAATGTTGGAAACCTATGGTCTAGTACTCGTCTGAAATTCGAAAAACAGTCTCTTTGTAATGAATCAGCTTATATCAGGCCAAGGTTAAATGAAGCCTGACTATGTATGACGGGTGAAGAAATTATGATAGTTTGAGGTCTATCCACTTCAGAAAATTCAAGTGAAGATCACTTACAAGATGAGGAGGGACAGCATGAGAAGGGAGAGTCTTGTTTTAGTAGAAATGGAAATTGTTGTAAGACAAATGCTGCTTCATTGCATAAGTAAGATATTACCTTTCTCCAGCTGATAGTATAACGCTCTTCATTACGTGTCATTTAGTAACTACCCTCTTTTGGCACTTTAGTAGTTAACGGAGGCTAACTGCTGATCTGAATTTGAGAGCACGAGTTCAAATCACGCTTCAGGTTTGGCTTCTGGTGTATGCCCTTTACTCTCTTTTCGCAGGTATGATATCAGTTGCATTCTGTACACCATGAGAAGCGCTTTCGATGATGAAAGGCTGAATGACAGATAGTTCGGCCATTCTCGACGAATGCAAGGAAATTGGCTTGCATTTATATTATACTTGGAGAAAATCAAGCAAAACGCTCATGTAAGCCTGTTTGAAGAATTCGAACTCGAATCGAACTGACAGTGTTCAGCTATCTTATGTACTTTGCCACTGGTGAAGCAACCAATAATTTACATCCCCATATATTAATATTTAAAAGTCCAGAATAGTACAGAAGTTATTGAAAATGCTCATTGTTCTCGCAAAATGTGTAATTTATTGACAAAAATTACGTAGATGACACATCGAAGATTGATTAAATTTGTCAAAATTCAGAACACAGAAGTACCTTCTTACTTTAAAAATTATTTTGATACTTTATTTTCTAAAATTCCAGAATTATTTAAAATAATAAGCCTGGGTATAAATTAATTACTAGAATTCAATTAAATGGAACATAATATTTTTTCTTTTGTCTGTGTTATGAAAGTCTTTACGCTAAACAAAAACATTTGTTATTAAACTTAACAACGTTATTAAATTTAACAGTGTTATTAAATTTAATAAATGTAAATTTAAACAGTGTTATTAAATTTAACACTTATCTTCTTTCGTATTACCTCAATGCAAAAACAGGTCAAGGTATTTCAGAGAATTGGCAGATCCTCTTCTTTAGCAGAAACAAGTACATCGAGAATAATGACGGCATCATTTAGATTACATTGAATGCCTTTTTTATTGAAATCAAAGCAAAATTAAAAGGTTAATTTCTTTAATTATTAACATTCAGTTGGTGTGTGTCTATTGCAGCGGTTTCTAATCTCTTCATTCTTTTACTTCGTTTAAATTTCTTACTGCTATGAATATATGTGACGCTCTGAAATTTGGAAAACTAGGGATACGATTAAATATCTGATTTGCTTTGAGAGCATATGGAGATACGATTTTAAAGTACAAATGCCCTCCTACTCTGAGGTGAAGATCATGTGACAAAAATTTTTTTTAATGGCCGGTCGCTTTATTTAATAGCTATTAGCCTTGCGCTACTACAAGGTCCGGAAATGGTGACCATTTCGTTACGGAAGCACCTAATAAGTGGCCACTGTTCCTCCTCTGAACGGACGGACAGTTAAAACCATGCCTTCTCAGCGGATTCGAACCCAGGCTCATCGCTACGGCAGTCGAGGTCGGAGGTCCATGCGACGGCGTTTCAGTCACTAACCACTGTACCGGCTGGGGGGCTTCAAACAGTTGAACGTACATAGATACTTGCTCTACTGCTTAAAGAAACATTAACTTCATATTTCGAAATAAAAACATGAGAAAATGTTAGAGTAATGACTTTAGAGATAAATTTCCTATTGAATAGTAAATATATTTTGATTAGGAAACTGAGGATAAAGTTTGAATAGTAAACGAACCTATATTCCATTCGCAAATGAAAGGATGTTGTTCTTGACAACTTCTAACCAGCCAGCGGTTATTGTTATTGATGACGACACAATTATCCATGGGTATAGAAGCTTTCTGAGGTTGTCCAGGTATCCAATTACTATTTACCAAACGTTGACCTGTTACCATTACATATGTATCCTCTTTCTGTTTAAAAAAATAAATTTTGAACTAAATGATTGCTTAAATTGAATTATAATTATAAAAGATAAATATTACTTAAAAAGGAAACTTTCAATGTAATTAAGAAATAAACTAAAACTGATTATTAATCATTTAATAAAAACTTCCTGTTATGTCATCAGTAGTCTTGAAAGACAAATAAATGACTTCGGATCGTTACCATTTCTCTCATTCCTGTCCAATAATATCCATCATCGAATGTGTATCTTCTTCTCAGAAACAAACCAACAGTAGTAATTCTAAAGGAAACAAGATTTGCTTCGTACGTCCGGCATTCTGACTGCGCTTCGATCCACGTTGAGTTTTTATTGAATACTTTATAGCAAGATGAACCTAATCGACTCCAGCCTTTAACAGTCTCACATGCGAAAGGATCTTCGGAAGGCTGTGTTATTCGAGGATCTATTAAAAATTGAGTTAATGTTACCAATGGTCCGAAAAACATTGCCTCACAATTAGTTATTTAAAAAATTCATTATGCTGATTAGTTGAGCTGTATGACTATTAGTCATTCAATCTCCTTTACATTATTTATTATAATTATAAATTTTACAGATTTCAGTTTACTAATACAATGACTTGTCACTGTTATGCATTTACAGAGTATCAGAAATTTATTATATTTTGTCAATGAAAATTGAACATCAAGGTAAAATATCAAATTTATAAATTAAATAATGAAGGTTAAAATGAAACCGATATATTTAAAATTTTATGCAACTTGAAATACACGGTGCATATGCAAAGTTTTAGAACTAATTGTTTTAATGAATTCCAGAAAACCTGTCAAGCGATAACTGAAAACTTTATTAAGATACCTTAACATATTTTACCTAAAATATTTTTTGCTTGCGGACAATATTATCTGGGCAGTCACTCGTTAACATTCGTTAACTCATAAAATCACTCTGAATCGTTAACTCGTTAACGATTCAGAGAACATCTGCTGTCATGAACTTGAAAGTTAAGTAAAGAATAGGTGTAAAGTTTTGCTTTAAAGTGAGGAAAATAGCAAAATGTTTGAAACAATCTGTGTCAGGGGATCGAACTTAGTGTTTTAATTATGATCTTGAGACATAATAATGGTTCTTTGCTTGGGTTTGGTTCACCCCAACCACGGAGTGTTCACCACTGAAGGTTCACCGCATAGACTTCGGTTTCAGAAATCTCGGGCAACGGCGGTATTGGCCGCTTTTTTTTTTTTTTTTTTTTTTATTAGAAAGGAATAAATCTGAAGGAAGTTGTGTTTGAGGGACAGATGATGAATCTCATATTTCATAAACAGGTGATGAAGAAATGTTGAAAAGAATTCAGCGTGTTAGACCTCGAAAAGCTTAAACTAATAATTGGTTTCTTGATTCAGAAAACCGTAAAAAGAGACTTAACATTATTCCAGAAGATGAGGTCTATGAAGTAATCAAGCAATTATGAGGCTAAACTTTTGTAAAGGCATAATCTCGGAAGTCGACCTTCTGTTTGTTTCTGATGAAGAGCTCCTTTACGAGCTAATCGATCTAAATGTCTATGCTGCCAGGCGGATCAAGATGTGTAAGGAAGGTCAACATGAAATACATGATCCTGACCTTCAAATCGCCTAATTAGTAGCTAGCCTTCAATATACAAGGACTGTATATTGAAGCATGTTGTTTTCTTCAACTTTTAATTCTGTACATATTCACTTTGTACCAATACTTTGTAGACGCACTGGGTATATTCCTGTAGAGTATACGTATTTTACTCAGTGCTTGAGTTTCACATAATGCTGATATACAATATATTTAACATTTAGGAACTTGCTTTTATAGTGGCTTTTCCTATAATTTTTACGAAATTTGTGTAAAAAGTAGATAGAAATAGGTAGAAAATAGCGCCCAAATTGAAATTATAAATTTAGTAAATAAAAATTGCACTCTTCAAAATATTTATTTTAAACATGCAGAATCTTTCATTTGTGGCACGTATATTGCAAGACATTGATTTTATTGACCTTGCATTTTTGGACGCCGTGTATATTTAGTTATAAAGAAAATCATTCATATTCCTATTTGTTAACTTTTTAATTGAATTTACTGTTGAATATTGGTCAGAACAATGTTCAAGACAGTTTTATAGAATTTCTGTGAAATTTATCTTAATTACTAATTGGATGCTTTTTATGCTAAGCTTCGAAAGTACATTTTCCTCCACTTGTAGGATAAATGAAACTTATCACCTTTAGATTTCTGGCATACATAAGCATTCTTTCTGTAACATCCGCAGCTATTCCACTTTCCCATCGCTTCAACTTCGTGCAAAACTTCAACACAGGAGTTCTAAAAACAAACAAGAAGAGCTTATAATGATAAAATACATACACGCACATATATATGTAAAATAAAAATATGAAAGCACACTTTTGATTTTAATTGGCTATAACCTCTTTTATTTTTTTATTTAATTCGGGGACTTCCTCTCTCTATCTAAAAAATAGCGCTATAAGTCTAAACATCGTAATTCAAATTAATCATGCGATCCTATGTAACGTTTAATGCAGATACCTCTTGCCCAATCACTAAATTGTAAACCAAAACATTTTTAAATCGAACTGAAACTTTTTGACTCCCCCCCCTTCTTCCTCTGAATTGCTGCGACACTTTCGTTTACGCTTCTCTCCTGGCAAGACGCTTTGCTGCTACCTTCTTTGTTCACTGAATATGTGCTGAGCTAACAAAAATGTAGGGCGCATAAGATGCCCGTCTGTATGTGAACCAAATATTGCGAATCCAGAGCTGCTTTCCTCAGTAATAAAATTATCTTGAATCCGGTCATGACTGTCTTGCCAAGTTTCTTTCCTAGGTATTTATTACGCCCCCACCAAGTTCCAAATCATTCATATCATGTCTGATATATATATATAGGAATTCAAAACAGTATTTGGATAACTAAATTGGATTTAAAATATCCATTAACTTTCACTCGTATCATCAATCGAAATTTAGTTGTAGAGACATTAGGTATTTTTTGAAAGCAGGAGAGATGAAAATTGAGCAATACCCTTGCCGGTACAAGAACCACGGACCTCTCGAATACGCACTGAACGTGCTGATCACTACACCACGAAGGCATGCTAAGAAGGCGGGAGAAATACCTTATATATTACCTCTTTTAGAGGGCGACTGAGAATTAGGGAACCCAATCGCCAAATCCTGGTGGTGGAGAATCATCAATCACCACCTTTTTTTAGTTACGGCGTCACTGTAGAGACATTAGGTATTTTTTTAATACAGGAGAGATGAAAACTGAACAGTGCCCTCGCCGGAACTCGAACCACGGATCTCTGGAATACGCGTCGAGCCTGCTGACCACTACACCACATAGGCATGCTAAGTAGGCGGAAGAAATACTTTATAAGTTATTAAAAAACACCTTTTTATTCCCATATCATTCCACCGAGAGCAAGTTAAGTCATCAAATTCTCACCTCATGCTCATTTGCTGCTGGCTTATTAAATTCCTTTATAACTTTTTTACAAGCTAATTAAAGAACGTCCTAACAAGAGCGGTTTGCTTTATTAGATTGAGGCAAAGTACTCTTCGGCTATTTGCTTAAATCAAGGGATGCTTCGTGGAAGGACATTGGTTCTTATTCATGTTACACATTGGTACTGCCATTGAACCATCTAGAATCGAGACCAGGTAGAACTATTAGTATTCAGCGATTTTACTGTTCGGACGCTGACGTGACCCCAATAAGAGAGGAAAATTTAAATTTGGCCCATTTTTCTGGTGTTACGCTTTGATAGAAAAGCAGTTATAACAGTTCAATAGTAGACATTTCTAAATTATTAAAAATGAATCACTATTCCACTCAACAACACGTTCTTACTGTTAAGTATTATTTAGAAAGGGTTAAATTTTGACTGCCCTGATTCGAAAATTGCCTCCAATTTTTAGTAAACAGTTCCAAGTGCATGAGATGTAAAGATCATAGTAAAAAAATTCCAGGGAACTGGGTTGATTACTGATGTCAGCCTATCGAGATGTATTCGTCGAGGTAGTTCAACAGAAAGCATCACGGTTGTTTGCCAGAAGCTGGTCGAGAATTCGGGAACACCCATTCAACATTGTGCTCAAGAACTGAACATTTCAAGAAGCTCTATGCAGAGTATTCTCACGAAAGATTTGTGTCTTCATGTCTATGAAGTTAAACTCAAGTCTGAGACCTTGGGAACAACAATTCAAGTGTAAAACCATGTAAAGGGAAGAGAGTGAGTCAGTTTGGGTCACTAAACAGCAAAACATGAATGAGAAATTTCAAACAAAATCAATTTTTATTGATGGGGTCTATTTTAATGTTAATGGCTTCCTAAACAAGCAAAATTGAGTCATTTAGAATGACAAAAACCTTTAGGTGATAGGCATAATGGACTATTTTTCTCAGAAAACGCTGGTAGAAATGCACAAAGAATCACTAGCAAACGATATCAAGGAATGATATAATTTTTTTTGTGCCTCAGATATTTGGTATGGATCTCGAAGACATGTAGTTCCAATAGGACGGTGTCATTTCCACATATCACCAGAAACAGTAGCATTATTACATGAGACACTCCAATGGTCATCCAGTCTTTCGTTTGGGCAACTTAGTATTGGCACCTAGATAGTGCGATTTAATGCATTTCGTATTCTTTCTCTGGGTTTTTTGAAGTCAAACATTTATGTCAACAAGCGCATGACCACTCAAGCCTTGGAAGAGGCGTTTAGAAGCAGTATCACAAAATCTAGTCACGGTTAGCATATTTCACAAGTGCACATCTGTGTAGCCACCCAGGAAGTGGCTTCTAGGATGGACCAATGAGCATCCGGTAATATTTCTGTCATGTCACTTGACCTTTCCGGTGCTTTAGGATTTAAGCAAGATGGTTAAAAATACTCTGCCACACAATTTTCTGTAAAAAATGATTAAAGCATCGTCGATAGTTCCTGAAACTTTTCATTGCTAAGTTAGATCAAATATAGGCAATTATGAAGATTTCACTACCTGGTTGAAATAAATATAAACACATATTGGATACTTCGCAAAAATATCGATGTGAAATATTACTTAATAAGTTGTAAATAAGATAAAGAAAGAAATATGTGATAAACATCTGAGTGCAAATGCAATCTTTACTCTACGCAAATCAATCAAAAAAATATTATATGTAAATAGAAGTCAGCACTTTTTATTGCAGTCTGTATGAAAAATGTTCTATAATAATCACCAATGCAGAATTTTATTCAAAGTGAAATTTACTAATTTTCATTCGTATACATTTAGTGTGTTAAATTTCACATTTAATAACTGCTGTACAAGAAATACTCAGCAATCAGAGTGAATTTATCTTAGTCACAACGAATATATTCAATTTATTCACATATAGCTTTTAATTTTAACAATGAATATAATCAGATCATATGTATTCTGAATCTTACACTTTCAAAATCAAAAGAATGCAAGCACTGAAATAAGAATCACTGGATTCATTGTAACACTTCCAGTCTTCCTCAGCTAAATTATATATACATATATACTCTTTTAAGATAATTCTACTTTAATTAAACTTAGGAGATAATATAATCAATTAATCAATACTGTTTAGGAAGTAAATTATATATATATATATATATATATATATATAAACTATACACTTGAATCCTTTTAATCCGCAGGTGTTAGTAAATGCATATTATTCGAGGCTAATTGTAGCTGAGTTATTTTCTCGATGTTTAGAGCGATAATATGCCGTGAACATCAATCCAAATATTAATGCGTGATAAAATATCGCGAAAGCGAACTGTCAGCAATTAATTAAACTCACAAAACGAAAGCACTACTAGATTTTCTACTACTATGCCATACATTTATAACTGCGAAACAAATATTAATTAAAACATAAACGACATACCCTCATATGCACGAAGATTTAGCGGCACAAGAGCAATAGAGGCTCATTGGTCCATTTTCGAAACCCCTCCCTCAATGTCTACGCTGATGTGCAATTGTGAAATATGCTCACGGTTATGCCATGACGTGATTGAATATTTCGTTAAAAAAGTAAATTCTCAAAAAAAAAAAAAAAAAAAAAATTAGAAGGACATTTATCGGATGTGTGCATAATTCTCATATATCTACTTTATGATTAAATCAAAGTGCATTTTTTAAAATTTAAATTTTTTGTTTTATTTTCTTTGGTATCTGCCTTTGATTAATCAGAAAACAAACTGGAATCCTACTTATTTAACGGCAGTACGAATTAAATATGCCGGCATCATACTGGATCTAAATCAAACACGGGTCCTCATAAGTTTGGAGGCATCTATATTTCAGGGCATTCCATGAAAATAATTGCCATCAATACGCTCAACACTCTTAAGGCTGTTGAAATTTCATTTCTGTTGGAGACATGGAGGGAAAAAGGAATATTTCTATCTTTATCAGTCTGAGTATTTTTCATGAACCATTATGCAACGTTTGCTATAATTTTGCGCATAACCTTTGAAGATTTAACTGGATTGATTTGTGTAAAAACCGTTAAATTCCACCGCAAGTTGTCGTTGTAAATCACGAAGTACGTGCCTTTCTGTTCTTAGTTGAAAATAATAAAGGGTTATTTTCACCCTTTTTCTATGCTGGTTCACTCCTGTTCGAGAAGTCGCCAGGTTCTTTAGTAGGATCTACTGAAGTTTATGTGGCCAAAGAGAATTAGTACATTTCACTTGGAGTCTAAGGACACTTGGCACCAGTTTGAAACCGGACACAAAACTTTCATGAATTATTCAAACTCGATACTGAGTTTGAACTTCGACAAGTCTGTGTCTTATGTTTTCAATAGTTTTAACAAGTTCAACAGAAACTAAATTTGCCGAACATTTGTACTCTGGCTGAATAAAGAGAATCTGGTCTTCCTTGCTTTTTAATCCATTTAACAATTAATATTGCACTGAAAAATTAAAAGTTTAGTAAAAAATTATTAAATGAAATGAGAGCTCGTACAAATGAAATATTTAAGTTTATTTTGGATTTTCATTTATTCAAATTTTACTGGGACTCTACTGAAACGGCTTATAAGACTTCATATTAAAAGTAACGATAAAGAGGTTTTTCAAATGAAATTGCCAGTTCAGTAAAAAACAGCCACTTCTGACGAGAATGTCTAACAAACCGTACAGATCATGATAAAGGAAATTAAACCTGGAAACCTTTGTTCTTTAATTCGAAAATTTTCTAAATTAAAGAGTTAATTTATTTTGTTTTCTAAATACAAGAAAGTGCTGAAAAATTTTACAAAACAAAGTATAATAATATTGATAATTTAATATATATGAGAAACTCATCGTAACGTAATAACAGTACGTAAAAACGTAAGTGAATCATCTTCACGCTAAATGTTGTGCCAAGATACTTCAAAATTGCGTCAATTTTCAGGGAATGTCTCTTCTTTTAATGTGTTTTTAATAATTCTTTTAATATTTTTTTAATCTTTCATAATTCGTTTTGAATTAGATTATAATGAAATTCATTACATTTGCAATTAATTAATTACCTTAAATTTTATATGGTAATTTAGGTATAGAAGTTTTGCGATTTTAAATTGATACACATATTTATTCATACATTTGTATCAAACCTTATTAAACAGTTATTTTGAATTAAATATTTAATCTATTTTTTTCTTAAAATATAAATATAAATATAAATGTTACTAAATATACAGAAATAATTTACCCCCAATATAAAGTCTTGAAGTTAGAAATTATGAAAAAACAATTGCTTAGAATATTTTGAGATAGGACTCAGACTTATTTTTCTTAGAGTACTGATTTTTCCCAAACCTTATACAGATTTCGTGTATGATAAACGAAACTAAGAAGCAAAGTGTAGACTAAGAAATAAATAACCTTTCTCTCCGTCTCATTAGTGCAGCGTTAAGTTTGGAAAAACTAATACAGATTTCGAGACCATTTCAGAAGAAATAATCATCCATATCATTTCTCTCTTCTATATATATAAATATTTTACACATAACATCTGTACACATTTATAGACATTAATACACACACATATACTATATTACACATATATAAGAGCTGATAAAATAATATATAATATATAAGACACAATGTAAGATTTTACACAAATTGTGCTTTTAGTTTTCTTTTTGAACGCCTACACATCTGAAGAATTTTCAGAAGTTGTTAAATGACGGGTTATTTGTTTTATAGAGTTTTATATCTCATTACACACATCCAAAAGGTTCAAGGAAAGATACTTCCCCCCTAGGTTTTAAAAACTGAAAATGATTAATATGCATTACATACCTCTACTTCGAATAGGCCTTCTAATTCATCATCCTGAGAGAATAAATAATATTATCAAAATAAATTAAATGAGAATTAATATAAAACATTGGATAAGAAGGGTAGCTATAAAATAGTGAACAAAAATGCCTGTTGTATCAATGAACATTTTATTTTATTACACGCATATATGTCATACTTTAATGCATATGAGGAATCAGCTGGTAGACGTCATGGCCGGGTTTGAAAGCGTAGAGACGAAGATGACGAAACTCATGTTTTATAAATCGCCTATCTTTACTTTCACACATATCCAGTTAGTTTGGCAGACACTTATTCAATCATAATAAAATATGATAAATTTCTATGTCACTGGTTTTTAAAGAATTGACACAGGCATTTGAGAAGCGAAGCAGCGCGGTGTTGTCAGAGCAGCAGTTAGGGAAAGGAAGAACAACGTATTTAACTTGCCAGCGGTATTTATACCAAAGTAGATGCAGTTGTATAGATAAGCTGTGATTGGTTAATTTTAGGTTGCTATAACATAGAAGAATCTCGAATTTGGGTGAACAGATGAATTTAGGGGGACAACACCAAATTTAGAATAGTTAATTTTGAGGTCGCCAATTATTTTTAAAGCAGCTACCGTATTTTGTTATATCTTACATATATATATTGCTAAAAGCATTTTTTCAGAAACATTATACTTATCTGAGAATATCTGGGAAAAATAAACAAACTTATTATCTACATTTATTATATGGTTTTGATTCTTCTCCTTACGGGACTATTAGAATTACGCACCATAAATAGAACCAGCCTCTCAAAAATTAGCTTTTAGAAGTAGTATATTATTATAAAAGAATGAATTAACTAAGTAATTGAATTTATTTAAAAATTATTCAACATATTAGTTTGCTTAATAAAGTGTTAAAATCATCTAAATGGAATTCGTAATAATAATAATAATAGTAACAACAGCAATAAAGTCAGTACTTTGGATCTGATATTCAAAATAAGTTAATTACAGCCAGATTATTCGGGAATCGTAAATAAAATAATGCATATATTTGCCAATTTAATTTAAACCCGATTTGAGTTAATAAAGATTTCTGGAGTGATACCTAAGCATTTATTAAGTTCTTTCTATTGATATACAGTATTAAAGCAAAGCTAATAAGCTTAAGAAATATAATAGCTACAGAATGGGGAAGTTAAGCATACATTTAAAGGGTTACCAAGGTCAAAGTTATAACATTTATGCTATATAGCGTAAGATTAATATTTTTCTTAACTTTATAGAAATTCGTTCTCTCCGCCCTACCGTGTTCTAAGTCGATAATTAGAGGAAATACTTTGAAATTTTTTTCTATTAACTTTAATAAAGTTTGCACATAAAGTCTGCCAGGTGGGTCGGGCTGCGTCCTTCATATCATATCATATCATATCAGTTAGAAATCGCATATTGACTCTTTAAGACCTGTTAGATACCATTAAATGAAATCTGATGAAATGTGTGATCTTCTTAATTATATTTGACATTAAAGACGAAGAAACTATTTGAAGCTTATAGTAGTGCTAAACAGTAGAACCCCCCAAATCTATCTGTTTTTATTAGGAAACTGCAGTAGCAGCATCATTTATCATTTTCATGAGTCTTTGTAATATTACATTTTAAACTCAGATTTAACATTAGCTCAGTTTTCAAAAGCTCCCACTTTTCGCTTTTATGAAGTAGAATTCGCAAAATATTTTAGCTGAGATTATTCTTTAGAAACCGACGTCATCATATTTCAACTATCAACAAGAAATTATAATCAAGTCTTTAAAAAATTATCTTTACTAAGCTATATGTCACCGCTATGGGACATTAATGTTATATCTAAACATTGTCTGAACATGAAGTTTAAGAAACAGAATGTCATCGAGACGTTTCGTGCATATTTGACCATCACGGGACTTATAGTAATTTTTTTTCTTTTCTTTCTTTTTTTTTTTTTTTTTTAAACTTTTACCCTGAATAGAAAGGCTGAAATTGGACGACTTTTAAAAGGCCTCAAGAGGGAAAGACTAAAATGGGACATAACCTTAATACTTAATTGCAAATCGACAACCAGTTGGTGGTACGACTGAGACTCCTTGCTTCTTTTCTCTGTCATTTATATATTCGCCTGTACTTTACAATTCAGCGAAAAAATATCTTTCAGTTTTGACTTAAATATGTAAATTATGTTTTGATTTATGATCTTTTTGACGATCTGATATTGTTAACTACTAAATAAGTTAAGCTGCCTTACCTGGAAGAGTGAGATTACTATGTCGTACTGATATGCTAATATGTCACGAAAAGTGATTTCGTTATTTTTAGCTACATATATACTACCAAACTGCAAAAAGTGTAGACTAATTATTGTGGTTACTATAGCACACTGATATGGGTAAACAATATTAGGTGAAATTTTAATCTCAGCAATACTAAAAATAGTTTGAATACTGCATGAAATTATTAAATAAACAAGCCTTAATTATTTAGAATTAGCTGTACATTTCTTTTTGAGGATGTTAAAACAAATTCAAAAATTATCAGTCAAAATTAGTAGAGAATTTTCTCAGAAGTTACGACTACTAAATACAGATCATTTGATGCAATATTTTTTTAACTTACTGGGTCGCCGCTGAACTGAGGTTCATCAGCATTCCAATTTGTGTAATCAATTCTTGTGTCGTCAGTCCACTGAAATAAAGTACCGTGTTCAAGGGTTTGAAGTCCAATCCAAACAGAAGTACCAGTTTCCATTATTAAGTCACTCAAGAAATCTGTCATAAAAGAATCAATTGAAATATAAAATTCCTTGCGAAGAATGGTATTCTAAAGAAAATTGACTTGTGTGTATGCTAGATATGGGATAGCCAAGATGAGCTTTAAAATTAACCTGTTTTATTGAGACTTGAAGCGATGAACGAATGAAGATTGTAGAAATATTGGAGAAGAGGTTAATAATTCAGGTTTTAGACCAGAGATACTTTTAGTCTCGGAATACCTTTTTGGTCCGTATAATTTTTATATCAATCAGTTTTCAAATTGTTGCCACCAAATGTTATCGTAATGTATTATTTAAAAAATTAAAATAATGAAGAATTTATATGTATGTATGTTCCTCGCGTTGTGGGAAAACAATGGCGCTTGGCACCATCGGATTTCTAATACACGTAGTTCTCACCGGAATATGAGCGTCTCGAAGCCCGAAATTTGAATTTCGAATTTGGCTTTCATTTACTTCATATTTTGTACAAATTTAATAAACTAAAAATTATGAGTTTTAAAAAAATTATTTCTTTTAAATAATGATTTTTAATTTACTCAAATAAAATTTTTTATGTAATTGTACACCAATGAATAGACTTCAGATTAATTTTACTTCTACTAAAATAAAACAACAATAATTATAAGCGGAGCGGTGTAAAGGAAATCAGAAGAAAATATTTGGTTTCTCTACATGAAGGGCCCACCAGCGGCCGAGCGGTAAAATCGCTGAACATTGGTAGTTCGGTCCGAGTTTCGAATCCCGCGAACGGGCTGGCTGCATGGGCGTTTTCGTGGTTTTCCCCATGTGTAACGTGTATACGAGCCAGTCTCCCTTAGAAAGTCCTCCACGAAGGCATCCCTCCCGTTAGGCAGATAGCCCTCGAGGCTTTGCCATAATCACACACACACACACACATTTCTCTACGTGAAGAAAAAACGCTTAATTGCTCAGTACAAGCGTTACATAGTTTTATTTTTTCCTGACTTAACTTTCCTAAAAACAGAACAGTAGATATAAGATGTATTTATTCATATTTATATGTAATCATATTAATCACATATTCATTAATTTACTTCAAAAGTTTCTTTATATTCAAAACCTGTCTCATTATTTTTGAAACGATATAAATTTGAACGTGTGGCTCTCGAACGTTCATAAAATCTATCATGCGGCTCCCATTGTCTTGAAGTTTGGCCATCCCTGCTATATAACGTTCCTATGTTAGTCTAAATGCATACATCTAATATCTTATAAACTGTTCGGCTACTGCACCTGGACCATCTCTGTAGATAATTCATTGGGATAAATCATATTAAACTTTAAAAGCATCCTTTTGAGCGATCGCTCATACCTGAACCTTTTTTTATGGCCTAATGGCTGAACTTGTTTTGCCCGAATGGGACCGGTGGTTTCACTCCTTGCAACAACAACCTAAACCTTTTCAGACTTCTCTCTTTCCTTTGTAACTTTTGATTGTTTTATATTAAAATAATTTTCGATAATCATACAAGGTATTTTCTCCCTCTTTTCTGCATGCCTTCATGATATACTAGCACACTCGCCGCGTATTCTAGAAGTGCAGGTTCCAGTCCCGGCTAGGGCATTGCTCAGTTTTTACGTCTCCAGCATCAAAATAACCTAATGACTGTACAATCAGTTGACATACTTTGGCGTTTTAACAGTTTTAATATTAATAAAAGCTTTAGGTATGTATTTGAAATTGCATATGAAAACCTTAAAACCGATTGGATTCCATTAAAAGTGTGTGACTTTAATTAACTTAAAAAAACAATAAAATTTTAAAAGGAACACTTCTTTCAAAGATGAGGATGAATCTGATTCGTTAAATTATGGATCTTATGTAATTTATCCAGAATTATTTATACAGTTCATCACCTTAAAAAGACTTAATATCACCTTGATGCTGAATAAAACAATTGAGCCCCAGTACCTGCTCTAAAGAATTTGCCACTAAGGAACCTCTAAGGAATTTGCTTACCACTAAGTAATTTGCTACCCATTTGCGAAAAGCAGTCAGATGAGAAAGGTTCCTATTTGTAAAAAACTAACTGCTGTTCCTTCTAAAGCCTAGATTTATTTCTTTTCTTCTTGTCTCTTATTTTTTGAAGTTATTTAAATATGAAAATTTTGGTTTTCGTGAAAGTCATGCATATTAAGAAAATGCTTAATTTAAAAAATAATAATAATTAAAAAAAAAATCCTTAAGGAGCTGAATATTTTAAAAATAATTAACTTCATTTTCTACATTATTTTAAAGATAAGAAAAATTAAATATTCGCGTTATTATTTATTTCCATTTTTTTAGAGTCATTTCAAATCATTCTCAATCACATAGGCGCTCACGGAGCCAATGAATTGCTAAGCCAATAAATTTCTTGACTTCATGAAATGTTTGAAAACAATTTTAAACACAGAATTCGCTCTGTTCGAGATATATGAAACATGTTATATACAAACGTTATCGAATATAATTCAAAATTTAGATTTCCCTAGACTTCAAACGAAAGCATATACTACAAGGAACAAAAATTTAATTCTCAAATTTTCCACCTATTCCTCAGGGCGTACCAGCGGCTGAGTGGTAAAGTCTAAAACACTGATAGCTCGGTTTGAGGTTCGTCCCGCGAACGACCCAGCTGTGTGGGCGTTTCGTGGTTTTCCCCACGTGTTATACGAGGCAGTTTCCCTTAGACATTCCTCCACAAAGGCGTCCTTATCCTAGGCAGATAGCCCTCGAGGATTATAGTAATTACATAAACCAAACCAAACTGATCACATGTTCCCTCTTTCTCACCACATGTTAGAAAGAATATTATTTCGCCCCCTTCAAATCTTTTATATATGTGGATCATCCCAATTAGAAAGTAAAATAGAAGATGCTCAAGCGAGGGCAGACGTTGCTCTTGTCCCTGCCGCCCCTTTGAGGAAAGCCACCAAATCCTTCTGTAGTATTAAATGTCAAATTTTATGTATTTTTTCAATCCTAGGTTTTATAAAGTTAGAAGAAAATTAAAGAAAAAATAAATTAAAGAATTCTTAAGGTTCTTTATCTGTTTTGTCGTTTTCCCCATGTACAACATGAATGCAAGAAAGTTTCCCTTAGAATGTTCTTCGTAGAGGCAATTATTTCCCTTCCCTTTAGGATTGTTGCCCTCGAGTGCTTTACCTTATTCAAATGATGTAAATAACGTAACTCTCTCAATTCGTACTTTCTCTTTATAGAGAGAGCTCTTGTGTAATACAATGCATAAAATACTGAAAACATAAAAATCAAAAGTACAAAATGAAACCTATTTTTACTTCCTTGTACGAAGTAAAAAGGAAGTATTGTAATCACGAAAAGTTTCAGGCAACATATTTCAACGAAAATATCCATTTTGACCGCTATCAAATGCAACTTAATGATGTTTTTGCGTGACATTTGTACATAAGGACAGAATAAAAGACTCTTTTCCTCTCAAAAAATTATAAAATGCTTTAAAAGGAATTCTGAAGAGAATTTTTCGTGGTGTCTGTACGTACATACGTATGTATCTCGCATAACTCAAAAACGAGTAGCCTCAGAACGTTGAAATTTTGTATATAGGACTGCTATAACATGTAGATGTGCACTTCGTATTTTGGTTGCAATCGGCTGCACCAAACGTATGATATATATATATATATATATATCCACCTTGTTACCCGGCTGAGTGATCTCAGTTTCTTTATTCTTATTATGTTTGTAAATTGTGCATTTTTTTTTTTTTTTTTTTTTTTTGTTTAAAGAATGATTGAATTATGTTCTTATCTTCCGGTTAAGGTTTTTATGCCTTTAGTAAATCTGCAAGCAATATTTGTACAATTATAAACAACTTAAAAGCGGTTTAAGTACGGCTAAGCCTTAAGTTTTAAATAACATTAAGTTTTAAATAACGGACATATTCGTTTACATTTGAAACAACAGAATAGTAGATTTGTTGCCAATCTAGAGCGACTAAGCTTCGCAACAACAAAGGTAACGCCTTCCTATATTACTGCGAATTAAATCATGCTTAATCCTTTCTGGAATTTTTTTGAAGAAATAAGTGTTTAAGATTTACTTCGTAATTTTTAATACAGATATTTTGAGTTTTTATGTATTTTTGCCTTGTCGCGAACTGATAACTGAATTAATTGAATGAGAAATACCGAATCGTCTGTGAAAAACTGTTTCTTTTTTGTTTTGTTTGCTTAATTTCTTTTAAACATCGTTCTAGATTTATTATAGTATTTGAGTAAAACATATGGCAACGATTAGATAAATCTTCAAATGATATAAATTTTGTGCATTCTGAGTTATAATATGAACGAAATATAACGCTGTTAAGTGAACCTAGCTCTAGAATGTCGCTATGGTAAACAAATATAGTAAATTTTAAAAAGTGCATTTATTCTGTTGTGGTTTATGCGCTATCGATGAAGTAGATTTAATTCAATCCAATAAGTTTAAATGAAATGCAAGAGAAAATGCGTATAATTTAATATTCCGTGCAAGGACGTCATTTGGTGCACACATCAGATTTTTTTATTTAAAAATACTGAGCTATATTTTATGAAATATTTTTAACTAAAATTGAATCAAAGATATTTGCTACGATGGGGGGGGAAGCGGACAGGAGATGTTCTTTCTAAGAGATTTCTCTCGGACTTGCAATTTTATAAATCGGTACACTTATGTCTAAATACAACTCTTTCAGTTCTGCTTGAACACATGATTAATTATGCCACAGCTGATCTTTGCCTTAAGTCTTTAGTTACAGTTTAAGTCAACTAGTATCAAGATGAACAATTCCTTCTCCTTAGGCTCCTCCACTGGGTTAGGAGCCCTTTCAAGCCATAAGTATCATTACGTATAAATAATTATACTAAAACTCATGTGCAAAAATATTTAGTTAATTTAATGAAAAATTTTGGCATCTTAAATTAAATACCAAAATAATATTTCAATTTTTTTGTTTAGCTTTCAAAATGCATATTTTTAAAGAACACCTTTCATGCATTTAGCATTTTAAAATGTTCCGAAGAATACTCTAAAATAGAGGTTTCATTATATATAAAACTAAATATTTAAAGAAGTCCTATTTTTATTACATGAAATTGCAAAAGAAGTTATAAAATTAATAAAAATTAAAAAAAGGATGTAAACAAAGACAATGGGTAATAATTATATCAGATGAAGATATCGATAATTATATCATATGACTTGCATTTCTGAGCGATTTTCAAAATCCATGGATTCAAAGAGACTGATGTACATGCTGTAATAGCATTCATTGTTTCAAAGTTAAAATAGACGCCCAACCGGTATAGTGGTTAGCGACGCTGACTGCCTTACCAAAGGGTTAGTTTCGAATCCTGGAGAAGGCACGGGGGTGTAAATGTCTAGTGTCTGTGCGGCATGGGGACACTTTAAATATGCGGTGAGCCGAAAGTCTTTTCGAGAGCTTAGAAGTGGTGGTAGGGGAAAAGGGGTGGCAAACCCTCGGATCCGTCCCCCTCGGGGTGCTGAGGCGGAACTGGACAAAGTCATATCGTCAACTGTATGGTGCCCGAGGCCCTTGATAACGACAGACGCAATATTGGCCCCTTGCCAAGATGAATTTCATAGGTTGCTCTGATGTCAGAGACCTGATCTGATGTTACTGTCGATCGGGTGGGATAAGTCACAATAATAACAAAGTTAGCATATTTAAAAGCAGATGTTTAATTTGCTTAGAAGGACTGCTTTTTGTCCTGATGTATATGGTCAAACCTAGATCTCACGATATACTTGTCAATATTATGCTACTATTCCCCACTAATGATTTTCTATTTGGCTCGTATTTCTGTAAATAGGCGTAAACAGCCTCCATATGGTTTTCATAGTTCCCTTTCTTCAGGCATAAAGTATTAGCTTTTCAAATCTAAATTAATATTACGAAAATTTTTAATATTATTCTTTATTTGAATTATTTTCTAAACTTTTAATTTTTCTTACCTTGCTCTTCGTTTGAGTGGATGGAAGCTAGAACTGCACCATGCTTTTCACATTCAGTTTTTGCTTCATTCCATTTTATCCTCTGAGACCAAAGACGTCCAAAAACCTTGTAACATTTGTTACCTAGAAGAACGCATAGCGAATCAGTAAGATTTGTTTGAATTACATCAAGTATTTTAGAGGAAAATGCTATAAAAATTTCATCTTAAAGAATCTTTCATGAAGGAAATATAGAGAATCAAAAACGTTAGTTTCAGTTATGGTACTTTTTTAAGCAAACGTAGAAATATACTTAAATTATCGTTCATTCAAATTTTGAAGAGAAAAATGCCATCGCAAAATAAAATCGGACAAACAAGCAACCTCAATTGGTGAAAATTTTGAATAGAATTGCCCTATTCTTCAGGAGGAAATATTTTTCTCACTACTAGAAACTACTAGAAGTTTTTCTCACTACTAGAAGAGACACTACTAGAAAATCAAGAATGAAAACTTCAAGAATCAAACTTCAAGAATGAAATCAACAAATTCTCACACTTAAATCACTTTCTCTCTTTTAATGTATGCGAACAGCAGTAATTTTGAATGGAATAAAATTAAGTCTAAAAGCACTATAAACGCTATACTGGCCGGTATACGACAAGCTAGAAAATAAATAATTAAGCTGCAGTCAATTGATGAAAATCCAGAAACACATTAGAAAACTACCAAAAAAGTTTTATTATGTAGTGGCAGCATTCTTTTTCTTTCTGGAAGATGAAGATTTCTTGGATTTTGGACAAAGACCAGAATTTGCAATATATACGCAAGGAAAAAAAAATAACTGTCCTGAAATGGAAAGAAATGAAAAATGATTATAGGAGCATTAAGAATCATATAACAAACCTAAAGAATACCAGACACTTTGACAATTCCCAGGAAGAGCAGGTGTTGTCGGTGGACTCGTGAATTCAAGGTTGTCATTTATACCTCTCTTGCACACCACCCCATATAGACGGTTGCAGTGGTCAGACGTCCAAGATCCTGAGGGTAATGGAGTTAGCAATTTCAAATTAAAAAATTAAAACCAAATCAATATTCAAATACATACAGAAAATTTTAAATATGTAAAATCAATTAAGCGTCAGTTAAATAATTGATAAAAGAAACTGTCTGAGCAATATTACAAATTTATTAAACAAACTACAATTTTGAGTCACCGCAAGAAACGTTTAGTATTGATATTTGCAAGGTAAAATTTATTTGAATTTACTTGCTTATTTTCTTAAAGCGAAGAGGATCGTTATATTAGGTATAATCGTATATTAATATGTTAGTTTAGCATAACTTCCTGAAATCTTATTCAAACTGTTTTGGATAGCTTGCGAATGCAAGCAGTTGGAGCTATTAGTTTGCATCCTTCAATGTCTTTGCATTACCGGGTGTTTTAGTATAACTGTCATGATTAAACTTCACGAATATTTAATTCAGCTGCAAAGTAATAGGAATTCTAGGTGCAGTTTACCACTGTAGAATTTCATTAACCGAAAGCAAACTTCATTAACTGCATCTAATATTTATGGTATATGATCCGAGTTTCACAATAGTCGACCACTCGTCGAATGATTAAGATCGCTGAATAATGCGAACCGACTCAAATTCTGGAAGGATTGGCCGCTTGGACGTCATGGTGGTTTTCCTCACTGTGTAATGTGAATATGATTTCAGTTTCCTTTACGAAGTTCTCCAGAAGAAATTTCTCTCTTAGTAGATAATCCTTTTATTCTTTCATGTATTCAGATAGATACATAAGGCTCAAAACTCCTAGTTTTTAAAAAATATATCATGCATTAAATAAGTGAATTCAAGTTTCCTAATAATGAAGCAAATATTTTAAATGTATTTAGAAAATGCATATTAAATGTAATTATTAATTTCTTATTAGATTTGTTTAATTATTGTATAATTCTCATTTACGTTTGTGTATTCATCATCCTTTGGCTCTCGTTACTAGTAGTTGAAGTTTAATATGCTTTTATTCTTCTTTTTCTGTTAATAGAGAGCTAAATCAATTTCCAATTAAACCATGCCAACTTTTATGAAACAATTGTAAATAGAGACCTAAAATTATTATTTTACTTTACCTCCATTGATACGAAAAGTATCAAATGTGATACTGATTTTAAAGTTATTTTATGGATTTCTGTATTAATATATATAATAATAACAAAAGAAATTAAAATTGTGATTGGGGAGATGCTCTACTGTACAATTATATTTTAAATTGGTGCCACAAAGAATGACATATCCACAGTGGATACTATTCCTTCCTAATAAGCGCAACAACATGTTTTAAATCAAATACAGTCCAAATGTTTATTGATTTGAATTTGAGTGGGAGTAATAAGATTAATTATAATGATTTTTCACGTAACCTTAATACTAGACATCGCTACGAATTACATAAATATTTGGTTGGCAAGAAAGTAATTTCGGTCTGCACAAATAGGTAGCGTTATGTTCATTTTGTAACTTCGCTGTCAGACTTATAATTTTTTACCTTTTGAGATTTGGCAGCTGACACTTTTAAGTTGCTAAAGAACGTATTTTTGTTTACTACTGATAGTTTATGACCAATTAAACATGGATTACAAAAATAAAACATTTCCGACACATTTCACTTTTTTATTTTCATAAAGACAAGGATGTAACTGAGGCTCAAAAAGAGATATATAAAGTTTAGAGTGTTGACTGCTTAACAGAACGCATGTATCAGGATTGGTTTAAAAAATTTCATTTTGGAGATTTTTCACTTGAAGGTGACCAACGTTCTGATTCACCTTCTAAAGCTGATGAAAAATTAAAGCCATAATTGAATCGAAACGTCATATAACTCTGACAGAAGCAAGAAAAGCGTTAAATGTATCACATACAACAACTGAAAATCACATAAGATATCTTGGGCTAATTAAATAGCTCGATATTTGGGTTTCGTATGAATTGCAAGGAATTCTCTTAACACAGAGAATCAATATTTGCGATACGCTTTCCAAACTTCATGCAATCTACCCTTTTTTTTAAACGAATTACCTCTGGTAATGAAAAAAAAAAAAAAAAAAAAATGGATCGTTTACAATAAATTAATCAAAAAATATTATGGTACAAGCACGATGAATCAGCATAAATCCCATAGAAAGCTGAATTACATCAGGAAGATAACATGCTCTCAAAAACAAAGTTCAACATTAAAAATCAGTGTAAATTGTTAAATTTTTTTTTTTTTGCAGTACTAGTTTCCATAGTTTTTTTAACTACATTCTTCAGCTGCTTAAGTACAAACGAACCAAATAAAAGGTAAAGAAAGACAAGATAAGGATAGAGATAAGATAAGAAAAGTTGGACAGAAGGTTAAGCTACTGCCGCCATCTATTGATGAAACAAGAAAAACTAAAACAAAATATCTTTAAAGGTTGAAGGTCAAGATGGATTGCAGTTGGGGTCATTAACTGCAACGGAAATGTTGTTTTGGATGCGAAACGCTTCTAAAAAATCTAATTCACCAATGGAGAATGTTTTTCGAATAATTTTGGCAGCAGAAAAATGAAAAGTGTGATTTTCACTCCAACAATGCTGAACAACAGCGGATTTCTGTGTTTCCTTTTTCCTAACATATGCCTCATGTTCTTTAACAGGAAATTTTAAGCCCCTTTTTGTTTGACCAATGTAAATTAAACCACATTAGCAAGGAATCCTCTAAATACCCAAGGAATTCATATCCAGAAGAATCCCTAAGCATGGAATTCTATTGATAGGAGAGTCTAGGAATTTTGTTGATAGGAGAGAAAACAACCCAAAAGTTAAATTTCTGCAAAATACCTGCAATTTTAAAGCTAATTGACGGAAAGAAAGGAATGAAAATAGAATTTTTATAATCACCTAAAACAGGATTGTACCTTTTGATGTGTTCCGACGAGATTTTAAAGTTTCTAATAATTTTGATTCAAAATAATGAATGTAGATATCAGCAAGGATTGAACTAAGAGGGCTTTCCATGGCTAATCCCTCAGTTTACTTATACTTATTTTGGAAAACAAAATGCGTTTATTTCAAACAGAATTGAGTAAGTCAAATTAGTTCATCAATTTCGATGCAGGAGATATAAAATTCACGAAGTCTAGTTTTTAGACATTTTAATGCACCTTCCACTGGAACATTGGTAAATAATGATTTGACATCAAAAGAAACCATGAGGAAATTTTGGAGAAAAATACTTTTAACTTTTACTTTACTTATACTTTTTTTTTTTTAACTCTATTGAATTTTTTATGGTGTAAATGTTATTATCCAATAAAGTTGAAAATCTAGAAACTAAATATTTCGCTAACAGACACGAAGCAGTGCCTGAATTTGATACAATAGGGAAGGAATACCACTATTATGAATTTTGAGAAGAGCATATAATCTGACACAATTCGCAACATGGGATAAGCGATCATTTAAAGTGGGTCGGAAGGATTTGTGAAAATTTGATCGCAGCCTTAAAACTAAATTAGATATCTTGCTGTAAATTTGGTGGGATTATAAAGGTGTTGTGTATTTTGAGTTGCTTCCAACCAACCAAACGATGAACTCACATGTTTATTGCCAAATACTTGTGAGGTTTATATTATTTCTATTAATAATTATTTTAATTTGTTAACCTTTTCTGTCATGTCTTGTTTCTCTCGCGTTTAATCGCCAGGATGTAAATGAGTTAGAGTGAAAGAGAGTGTACTAAAGCTGAAGTAACGAAAAGGTTAGAGAAAGCATGTTTTGCTATCGAGAGTTGTTGATTCTATCAGCCGTTTGAATTTTGAATCTTGGTTTCGCATTCTTGCTGTTTAGTATTACGATGGTGTAGGTTTCTGAGTCAACCTACTTTAGCTTCTTTTACAATTATCTTTAGTTTTAACCCTACAAGTGGATGGTGGATTTGTGAGCACAAAGCCTGTGCCGTCTGTTGATACTTGAGTTCAATAAAAGGGTTTTTTTAAACCCTTCCCATGTTAAATTCATCTTCTAGTCTTACCGATAAGTTGCTAGCAGACTTTTAAGTAGGTATAGTAGCAGTTTATGCTAGCCAAGAATACTAGACTTTACCAACTTATGAAACTGGAGAAAGAATCAAACAAAAAAGGCCATAATTGGCAAATCGCATAGGAGTCATGTTCCATAGACGGTACCTGGAATTATGTTGTATGTATATAGTTAATTTAATGTGTCTTGTAAATACTTGGTATAACGTAAGTATTCTGTAATAATTATTTCTTAATTGCATCAAATTTTTCCGAGATTGTAACGCCACTTGTGCTACGTCTGAGCAAAATATGTAGCTGTACTATACTCCATTTAAATTCCTTGCCAGAGATTACTAAGTTGGTCATTGTACATTGTTAACTATACATAATGCAGTCAACAAGAATGTATGTAGTTGTACTATATTCCATTGTACTACTGTATGTATGTTCCATTACTGTACTGTTCCACTGTACTACTGTATGTATATTCCATTACTGTACTGTTCCACTGTACTACTGTATGTATGTTCCATTACTGTACTGCATGTACTATATTCCATTCCATACGTAATTGTACTAAATTCCATTTTAATTCCTCGCCAGTGATTACTAAGTTGGTCATTGTGCATTGTAAACTACATCAAGCTCAACATAGTTAACAAAAATATAATGGTGTATGTGCCATAAATGCGCTTGGGTGTACCGTAGGCATTCTACTAATATCTATAGTTTTAATATATCGGCTATCACATTTCTTAGGAAATGGATAGGCTTTTAATGTAATTGCCAATGTAAGCTTTAATGTACGTTTTAGGTAGTGTAAATGCAATGTTTCGCATGCAGCTTTATGCGAGTGTCACATTAGGAGATGGGTACTACAATTACACAGTATTCTTATTATCTAGTTTGCATTTTTCTGTATTCAGTATTGCATAGCATTAAGTGTTAATATTAGTAGACTCTATACAACTGACCCTGTCCTATAATGTGAATTGTAACTAATTGTACTCAAGTTGTACTTAAAATACGTAGTAAATTCTTAGTATGTTCTTATGGAACCAAGTCTGCAAAGTAGCAGGTACAATTTATTAACATTGAAAGGTAAGAGTAGTTATATTTATTTAGGTAGGATAATTGTATGTATTTCTATTTTTTGTCACACTGTGCAAAACTGACTTAGTATTCAGCGACTCTCAGCAACTCCCCCTTTTTTAAAGCAATTTGTACATTTCTATTCCCAATAACTTTGTTTTTAATTACCTTTTTAAGTTCGATTTCATATTTAGAATTTGTACTGTGCACAAGACAGGGATTCCTTTAGTGATGGCGTTATATTTATGTCTTTGCTCTTCATTTTCTTTCTCTTAGCTTCAGTGCTGTTTGTTCTGTGAGGCCTCTTGCAGTGGCGGTGCAACAATAATATATGGCAACAGCAGAAAGAATGATAATGCTGTAAGGCTAAATTATAGCTACAGGGCTAGCAGTCCTCTTTTGTAGTGTAACTGTAACTGTTCCACCACGACAATGCGAGGCCTCACACGTCTTTAGCAACACGTATGAAGCTATTGGAGCTTGGTTGAGATGTGATGTTGTATCTCCCATATAGCCCCCCCCCATGTTCCATATAGCCCGACCGTCATATTGTCATGTATTTCAAAGTTTGCAAAACTTCTTAAATTATAAAAATCTCCCTGCTAACGCTGATCTCAAATCGCACTTAGTTCAGTTTTTGGCTGATAAAACTCAAGAAGTCAAATGAGCGCGGAATCAGGAAGTTACCAGAAAGATGGAAAAAAGTCATCGAACAGAATGGAAGATATTTGATTAATTAAAATTAATTTTTTGCACAGAAAAAATTAGTTAATAGTTTTATTTCACACTAAAAAACAGAAATTACTTTCTTGCTAACCCGATACTTATAATGTTTTATGTAATCGCAAAACTAGGCATTGTTAAGAATTACCGAAGTCCAATAGCGAATGAGTTAAATAATCGTGGACCCCCTGAGAGTAAAATAACATGCTCCATAATTACCTTCTCTTTTGTTAAAAATAACGCAGTTGTCCACCCTCTCAGTTGTATTCGCAACAAAGCTATCAGCCCAGTACAGAAAATCCACTGGTGTTTCATCTGACCAAGTGAAGGATGAATGGAGACCTCTAGAGTTTAGACCAATCCAAAAGTCTGTTTCTGGATAAACACTCGTCTAAATTCAAAGAAAAATTTATTCAAAATATTGCAAAATCATTTGTAAGGAAAGAAAATATGTTTTTCTGCGTTTGAAAGCCTCAAAGATGGTTAGCTACCAAACAAATATTTTTGATAATATGAGAAAAATATAAAATCAAAATGTATCAATAAATAAAAACTGAACCTGTGGTAGGTAATATTATTGCTACGCTCATGTCTAAATTATAGATGGTCTCAGTAACCGTTAGGAAGGATTCCCTGGTGTGGATTTAAATAAAATGCATAGATTTCGGAGGTCTCTTTTCTTTAGAAATTAAATATTTTTGCCATGCTTTTTTCTACATGCAAAAGTACACAAAAGTATTTTTACTCCTGAAGAACGGGAACCTATGTCCGAACGCCGTCGAAACAGATAGAGTTTCGTTCAAAATATTTGCCAGCCTTTATTATTTTTTTATTGTATTATTGCCAACCTTTATTAGCTAAAGTTACGTGCAAGTTTTTTATTGGCATGTTTTTCTTGCAGCTTAATTTTGTTGCTTATTGGGATCTGGATTTTTCAACTCATTACCTTCTTGCATCGTTTGGCAATTCAAGGAATTTCAAGAAAGATTAAGGAAGCAGTTATTGAATAACTTTTGAAATAGGAACCAGGAAGAGTCATTCATGGAAATTTTAAAGCAGTTGCCTTTGTTATTCCATGTGAACGGTAACTGAGAAACATTCACTTACATAAAAATATGTTTAAATCAAAACGAACTCATTTACGCACAAATTTATCAATATTTGTTTATCAAGAGAAATCCATCAGCATACAATTATTAATCAGAAAGTATACACTTGCGTAGAAATTAACTTCGTTAATCTAAAAAGGGTATTTGCATAAAAAGTTTTTCAAAATTAATATTGGACTGTGAAAGGATGTAACAGCCATTGGCTGATTAAAGAAGAAAAATTTTATTACCTAGCCGAAGAATTGCATACGGTATGTGTTGACAATCCATGACGTTTTAAAAGGGGGCGATATAAGGTTTTATGTTCATTAACCAATTATTTCATTATTTTTGTTTTTAATGTTACTTTTGTCAATTCCCACCAAAATTTAAATTAATTAATATATATGTATATAAGAGCAGAGTTCTCGTGGTCAAGAGAAGGTTTTTGGATAAAGAGCTACCGCTAATAGTCTCAGTACTGTTTTTTTCCTTTCAGTATCTATCCGAATCGGCTTTAGCCTTTGTTTTTCGTATTTGCTCGGATAAATAGAAGGTTAGAACCAAAACTTGTAGGCTCACTCTGTCTTGGGAATCTCATATTTTAATACTTAAATTTTAGTTTGAGTTTTGTTTCCGTTAATCCCGAAAGTAGCGGGGACATTCATATTCACAAATAGTTGTTGTAAATTGTTAGTTTAGAGAACTGATAAAAGTGTTTATTTTAAACCATGTGTTCGGTGTTACTTCACTAGAAGATTAAGATGAAGTGATTTGTCGCTTGACTTTCTGAAACTAGATTCTTTATACCTGGCCGCTCCAGCAGTGCTTTTCCATTTTGCTGTAGCAAAATCACCGGCCTTCCTCTTGTAGTTCAACGAACAGTATAGAGCAGAGGTTTCTTAACCAGAGAGGAGTTCCTTTGTGGTGGGAGTTTCACAGTTTCAGGTTAGGGAGGGGGTGCAGTCAGTCTTTTATTTACCAGTTAAATATTTAGTTTTAGTTTATTAATATAAAAAATTACTTTTATTGAAACATGGGCACTTATCAACTTTTTTATACTTTTTTTTTGTTTATTTTATAAAACAAATTAAAAATAAAATAAATTTAAATAAATTGTGATGTTTCTTTAATTCGAATAACCAGTTATTCTGTACTGTCATTCCTCTCTTTCCGTTTTCCCGACAGAATGCAAATGAGTTCTCGTGTATTTCAAGGTAGTTTTTGAGATTGTTAAGTTAGAGCTTGTTCTACATCTTAAAGACCACATTCCTAGGTTTTCTATTTTAGGTAAAAGTTCTTGTTTTCAGCCTTGCATTAGACTGCCGAAAGTAGAATTCACGTCGGTGAAGTTCTGAGTCAACTTCGCGTTAAATTTCTCTTTGTATCCTTTGACTATTAATGTATTTAAATTTAGCCTTACGTTTGATTTAATAATTTCAGGTTTCTCGTCATAACTGCTGGCGTATTTGTAAACACCAGGAGTACCTTCTGTTCGTCTTGCTTTTAAATAAAGTCCCTTTTCAAATTTCTGTGGTACATAGAGATAAGTCGTTTAACATCTACCAGGAGTTATTAATTACCAATTACTGCTAATTAATCGTTACCAAGAATTAAGGTGTATAATAGCTAAAGATATCTAACTCTATAAAACGTATATGTATTTAACGAGCTTTAGAGAGAAAGGGGGAGGAATGATAGTTCAGCAATGATGAAAGCGGCATATGGAGCAAAAGAGGTTGAGAACCACACTGGTCTAGAAATTTGACAGGCTTTGTACTTCGAACATCATTTTCACATATATACATTACGGAAAGCGTATTATTCTCATTTTTATTATTTCATTAAAGAACAGATTTTGATATTTTACTCACTCTGACAAAGAATTCTAGATTCAAAGATTTTGTATTTCTTTATCCTTGATGCTGAACTGAATAACATCAAATTAGAGAACCTGCATGAAAATTTGTTAAAATGTCAAGCTGCGTATCGTATTAAGATCAAATGCCCCGTGCAGAATATAGGTATTGCAAAAGATATGCAAAGGAGAACTCCTACTGTGTACTATTACCAAAAGATAATAAAGTGTATAATGTAATCAAAAAACAAAGTAATATAAATACAATTTTCATGGAACGCGATGAATATATCTGTATAAGTTTCGTATTAACTTCAAATAAAACTTATTATATTAAAGAAAACAAAATCTTGAAAAAAAGCTGTTTTTGAAAAGGATCATTAGGCATTTATTTTGACGTCTAAAAAGTAAATTTTGTTTAAATTCGTTCTTACTACTGTTAATAGGAAATCAGTCTCTTCAAAGGAGTGTACAGAAGCTAAGTGAGCACCGTTATCTTGGCAGAAGGTCTGCGCGGTATCCCAGGAATATCTCTTTTTCTCAACTACCAGGTAACAGTTGTCTTGATATAAATACCAGTTATGGAAAGCCGAAGTAGTTGTGAAATTGCACTTTATTTCTGTTCAAACAGAAAACAAAAAGTTATTCCTCGTTTAAATAACATATTATTTATAAATTATACAATTGATACCTCATGAAAAATAACAATTTTAATAAAATTAATTGCAACAGAAAAAGGGAAAACATTTCGCAAATATTCATAAAATGTTAACGCTGGGTTAGGAATAGAAAATATTTATAATGTCTATCAAGAAATTTTAAAGTCGTATTTTCACTCTGTAATGTTGGAGCAATTTTTAGCTTTCGCTAGATAGGCACGCCACATATACCGCATCTGGACCAAAAGCATACCATTATCTGAAAATATGTGCCTACAATTCTAAATATTAGTGATTCGAACTTAATGAAAGGACGTGTACATCTGTAACTTGGTCAGAAGATACCACTAGAATACCATAAAAATCAACATATTATGGCCACTACAGTTGCGATGATGAATATGATACGATATTTGTCTCGAAAAAACCACTACATGGCAGCGATATTTCACAAATTCACTCCCTCACATCTCTTAAGTATAGATTCTCCTAATAGTTACATACGTCTTCAATGCATCGGAGCTCATAAACTCGTCTATTAACACAACGGGGCTCGTTAGTGTTACAACTGCATATTGAATGTAGAACATGTTCATGGACGTCATGTTTAGTACCTGGAATCAGAGCATGTTTTCATCCAATCGATATAGTACGAATTTAGTAAACTGAAAATTCAAAATTCAGCACTAATCATGGAAAGTCAGCACCATAAATTTACGGCACCATAAATTTACAAACATCAAATCCAATATGGCGGAATTGCTCTTACATTTTCTATCAGAGATAATAACCAAAACTCAGTCGAATAGACTTAATTATCCTGAATCATCGTTTTAATTCAATTGCAAAAGCAAAAAAGTATCGTGTTAGCTATAGCTTTTATTTGAAAGTTTCTGGAAAATTCAAGCAAGATTATCTTTCTCCCATTTTTCTTCCATGTTTAAAGTTTTTCAACGTAAGCGGACCGCAATCACGTACCGATCTAAACAGCGACATCCAACACCTCAGCGCCCCATTCCGATCACATTTTCTCTTAAAAAACTGCTTATTTCTGGCTCCTCTATTCGAATTTATATGTTTTTTAGATATTTTAGAATCTCATCGTGCAAAATTTAGATTTTAATTTATTATTTATTGAATATTAAATACATATGGATGTTTCTTTACATACAAGTTGGACACAATTGAGAAATTTCAATGTCAAAATGTATTAATTCGAAATAAAATTGGAACTTAAAAGAGTTCTAAGTTTCTTTATAATCCTTTGCTCAACCAGTTCTTGTTAAGGGTTGGCGTCAATCAACTTCTGTAGAACAAACTTACTGACAACATAGTTGATATAGTAGTGAAAATGCAGTCAAAGTACTTGCCCACCACTCGGTACGATGACAAAGTCTGAGAAACGAAACTTTGGGTTCTTCCATTAGCAACGGCTTTCTACAATGCAAAAACCACCTTAATTATCAGTTTCCTCCTTTTATGAGCCCGATAGTCTCCTTATCAACATAGTTCCAAGGATTAATGGTTCAAAGAATTAAAACAATTCAAAAGAATGAGATCGCGAATCTATGATGCAGACAAAAAGATATATTCTCTCAGTATATTTCTCTCCAGGAATGGCAGAAACGCTGGATTATGTGTAAATGCTCCTATATATATTATTCCGTCCTACTATACAGCGTTTAGTCAGTTCAGTGGCTTTTCTGATGACGAAACTACATTCATTGAGAACATTGACTAACCTGGAAGAATCAGTTTCTGTGGGAAGCCTTCTTATTTCAACTTAAATAAGTCGTGTGTACTTTACCATGATCACATAGTGCTCAATGCGGTTATCCTTGAAGAAAGTACTCAGCATCCTATGGTTATCCTCAGAGTGCGATAAGAACTTGAAGTACGCTCCGTTGATTTTGCCTATAAATTTGGCAGTAGTATTCTGAGCCAATTTTTTGTAGAAAATCCTAATAATTTAGGGGGCAGGGATTCGCTACTATGGGTAGAATGCTCGTAATACGGTTAAGTGTCGGCTGAAGCTGCAAGACTTGTTCCAGTTGGTTTAAAGTTTGAGTTACTACACTGTTATCCTAAGATAAAACATTAAATTTATTACTTATTTGTTAGGAAGTGAATTTTTTGGAAAATCAGTTTTAGTCTGCTTCACAGTTTTGGTTGCTTTAATAAAACCAGTTAGATTAATATTAAGTTTAACTTCATTTTCCGTTTAATAACATTGCAATTAAGACTATCGTTTACAAGGCCTGAACTGCAAGTTTCAAAACACTTACTTCTAAGTACATTGACCTGCTTTCAAATCAGAGTGAGCTGCTCTACCTACCAGGTTATCGATGAAATGTGTATCTTTCTTTGCATAGAGATAACTGCTTTCATACTAGCTTTAGTCGTTTCTAAGTGGTCCGTATCAGCTTTTATCAAGTTCACCAGGATCAAAGAGAGTTGAGGTGTTGAAGGACCATGACCATGGACAGAAATATCCATATTTAACACAGAATCGTCCTGAGGCGTAAGAGCTTCCGATTCTCAGACATAATTCTGAGAAACCTCCACGAATGCAAATCATCTCATTTGCAGTGCCTCTATAGGTTTATATTAATCTCAAGATAAGAAAATTCTGCCCCTCTGAGCTTTAGTGCGGCCAGAAAATTCTAAAAATAGTCTCTTAAAGATAAATGACCGAGGACGGTAGACAAATTTTGGTCATTGCGATTTTAATGAAGTACTTCTTACCTAAGAGATAATAAGCTACAGTTTACTATACGCCAAATGAATAAACTACAAACAACTTTGATGGGTACAGGATGGATATCCTAATCACGTAGGTACAAGAGTCTTTAGCCGATGAGCCTTTTAAGTGTCGTAAATGAGAATAATAAATAGCGGTTTTTTTAATTGATTAGTATATATTTGCTTTGGCTCCAGGAAATTTGAACGTAATAAGTGGTTGATTTTATGAGCCAGTGAGTTTAATAAGCGACGGATACTGTATAATGAAATGGAGACGTGAAATTGATCATCTAATAAGTGAAATAATGGGTAATCTTTGAGCATAAGAGAAGGTTAATAAAGTTTAGCAATACGTTTGGATAAAGAACAAGAAAATGAACTTACTTGTAAAAGATGGTAGATCTGGCATAAGGCTACTTCTCACTAAAATTAAATAATGTTAGTCTATTACAATATATAAATATCTATATATATGCATACATGCACAGAGAACTTAACAGTTTGTGTTGTTTATCTTGCTTATTTATATTTCCTTATTATTCTATATACATAATAGGCCGTTATAAAAGTTTAAGGCATGTATTTATTATAGGATTCAGTTTTCTTCGCAGCATAAAGAAAAATATGTGGACCAAATACTTTAACATTTATTTCAAGAATAAACTGTAATTAAAATTGTTCTGAAAAGCATTGAAACATAGGATTAACATGCATAAGAATGCGAACAGGAACTCACATGGTAACAGCCATTTTTAAGTATCGGCTGCATTGATATCAAAGATTTTTTGTCATCTAAGCTCTGAGTAAGTACTTATTGGTTTACACAAAATTTGCGCTGTGGATATATATATATATATAAATATAGACTATTATAATATATAAATATCTATATATATGCATACATGCACAGATAATATATTCAGATATATATATATTCAGTTATATATATATATGTATATCACTGAATGACTGCAAATGCAATTGTCATTTCCAGTAAAATTTGGTGAAAGAAGAATTAAGCAAATTTATTCAAATATTTTTTCGCTGAATCAGCTAAAAAACATTTATCTTAACCAAAATTTGTTTCACATATGAATAACATTAAAATTACTGATCCCATTATTATATAATTAACTAGGTTTTATTTGTTATAACAAAATGTAAATTTTACTGTGACACCTAGGGGTGCTTTACAGACAAACCATCTTCGCACTCCGCAATAGTCCAGCTTCCATTGTGAATCATCGCTGCCATGCATAACGCAGAACTTGCTCCTGCTTTTGAGGTTGGGCTCATTGATTTCCCAGTTTGTATAATTCATCTGCGTGCCATCGACCCAGCGGAAGACTAATAATGAAATTAATAAAAAATAATCTTGTTATAAAAGTTATTTAATTTTTGTAAGCAGATTATTCAGTTTATCAATAATGATTCAGAAATTTCAATCCTTAAGAAGAGATCCCGCGATATTAATAATTTAGTTTGGAAAAGATAGAGCATTCCTAGATAGAAGCTTTCTTATATTCTTATGAAGATAAAAGTTTTTTTTGGATTATTTTTGTATAAAACTCTGTAATCAGATTTAAAATTTTAAGCATAAAGTTTTAATCAGAAAATCAGAAATTACTGCTTAATTTAATTTAATTATTTAATTTATTTTTTATTATTAATTTAATTAATTTATTTTAATTAGAAAGGAATTATAAATTTGAAGTGCAAAATATCCGGTTATGTGAAAAATTTCAAATATACCGTTATTCTAAATTTACTCGTAAGTAAACTATGTGTTAGAAATTGCAACAAATTTTAATTCTTTAAATCGATTTTTACTGAAATGAAAATTAGCAGAAAATCCAATAAAAGCTTTTGTTTAGACAAAAACAATACCTAATGTTACTATGTAATAAAATACAATTTTTACCCTTTGAATAAAGTTAAAAAAGAAAGTGCTCACGCTTAAACCTAGATGGATATATAAGTTTATTATTACGTTTTACTTTTGTTACAGAAGAGAATAAATAAGTAGATGAGCTAGAGAAAAACTCTGTAGGTGTATAATATGTATAGGTAACAGAAATTTTTAAAAATTAACCATACTTCTCCGTTGTTAAATAATGAAGAATCTTTTTTTGTATGTATGCATTTATGTATCTATATATGTATGTTCCTCATATAGGCGCGAAAAAAAGGTGGCTTCTAGAGACACCAAACTTTGAACATTTCTTCCCATTTGAATCTATTTAAAATAGAAATAATCTATTTAAAATAGATTCAAATCTTTCTATATGTCTTACATAACAGCATGTGCATTTCGAAGCCTGAATTTTGAACTATTTTCTAATTTTGAACTACTTGAATTTTGAACTTTAATTTATTTCGCATTTTATTCGAATTTGAAGAACTTTTGGTTAAAAACTCAGAGATATAAAAGCTTTGTGTTGCAATGGGTGAGATATTTAAATTTTATGTTTAATAAGAAAACTCATGATAAAAAATAAATGTGCTGCTACTCGGCAAAGCGCAATATATTTAATCAACAAACTCATTTAAAAGTAATGTGTTGCCAACGCCCCAAATGAAATATCTTTATCTTTCAGGTGGCAGTGTGCTTTCGTTCAAAGAGCTTGAGATAATATTTAATTTTTCTTTTAAATTTATTCTGTGATTAATTAACAAGCTAAATGATTTAAAAAGCAGTAAACGCAGAATCATTTCAATTATTATTAATTGCTGACTAGCCCCATAAAATTATAGAACCTGGATTCATTAAAATTATTGTATATGTTTTCCTTTTTGTAACAGCTATTTTAGGCGGAAATATAGTATAAATGTAACTTATCATCAAAATTGATCAAAATATTGTTAAGAAATATATATTAGGGTGAAGTAAAATAGGCAAAAGAAAAATGTTTTTAAATTAAAAAATTTCCTGACTCGAAAATGGTTCTGTTCGATGGGAAAAACACAGTAAAAAATTTGCAGCTCAGTCGCTCGTCATCCTCGGGTTCCACATGAAGTAATTAAAAAAAAATCAGTGTTCATGTATGTAAGGATTATATTAATTTTATTAACAGTTAAATTTTGAGTTAACCTCCCTTTCCTATCGCTTCTTAATTTCAACTGACCCCTTCCGGCCAGAACATAGTTTTAGAATCACGTCTGAATGCTAATGAGGAAGAGCGGAATTTAACCGCGAGGTTTTACTGTCTTAGTGAGAGAGATACTAGATATTCTGGCTGCACGCGTCCGCCTTTTTAGACTACTCTCTCGTAAGCTATTATTACGCTCGGCCGTACTTTAGGCCTTTGATAGCTTCGCAGTCAGTTAGCGTTAAGGGGCCAACTTTGTTAGAATTTTGATAGCTTCGGCTATATCTCTGTAGTTAAGATTTGTTTGATTCTTAGTCTCTAAAGTTCAAGCCCAAGTGTCGGCTTTATTGTACAACTCCAAGACGGAGTTCTGTTAAATCTTATTTGAATAATAAAAGGTCTTTTAAGCCTTTCCAAGTTATTGTCTCACGAATCAAGCGATTATTCGCTTACTAGTTCTTAAGATTCTTCACTTTTAACTGTAACTTAGAATTACACAGTGGAGAATCCTACATGCTAATGGAAACATCACATTATTTTTTAAAAATATTTTTTAATGATTTTTTTACAACATTATCGTTTCCTGACCAACATATGGTTGCCATTGGTAAAAAAAAAATGTCAGTAAAACGTTTCAGCTTAATCACGTCACTCGTCACCTTCAGGTTCCCCCCCCCCCAAAAAAGAAATTTATCTTGATGTCGAGCTTCATAATTTCGTTCCGGGATTTGATTCGACTGCGCATGAGCCCCTCCCTGGCTTCTGCACCACATGTTGGGAATGACGCTTTTATGATGAGTCTCACATGCCTCTCTACTATTTGAGAATGGCAAGGGAGCTTTCGTACTTTACCGAAATAGTCTCTAATCCGAAAATAGTCTCTAATCAATCTTATGTCTTCGTCGCTAAGGTTTAAGGTAGCCCTCAGCAACGAAGCCCCATAGGATTGTTCCAATAAATGAATCATCTGAAAATATCTCTGCTTTGAAATTCAATTTGGGAAGAACAAATTTATTTTCCTCTTCCAGTCAGTTTTTCTTGCTTTCAGTGTTCTTCTCAGGCCAAATTCGTGAATATGTGCTCGTTCAAATTTCCAGCATCGCCAGCAGGATGTTTTTTGAGTGAGCAAAATAACAGTTCCTGTAAATAACTTCGTGAACGATTGCCTTAAAATTTTCTGACAAGAATGAACTTTTCTTGATCATTTCGTGAACATGACGTGCTCCATATATTGCTCTAGGGGATTTCCTTATTTCAAACCAGGATGGCACATAAACTCAACATATTTCTACTAATAGCTTCAAGTCATCTGTTGGTTCGCCGGTTGATACATAAAAGAGAAGAATTTTGTTGGCTGTAGTGAGCCATTTTGAACGAGTCCTCTTCCCAGGACTCTTGTTTATTAGGTCTGAAAGGCGTATTTACTTCAGTCTTCTGGAAAAGATGACGAAGAGTCAGTTCATTGATGTGCAACAAGCATACAAACCAGTGCAGTTTATGACGGATAAAGATCTCAAAATAGATGCACTTCTAGTTGACCCCAATCTTAGTCTAATCTATCAATGACTGATAAAGCAGGATTGATAAAACACGACGAACAACCAATTAATTAACAAAAAAGTCGTTCAAAGATCGTGGAAGTCACGTGATTGTTTATACCAAACTAGAACCAATAGTCCGATTAGAGCTTGTTCTGGCATCTAGTACCATATGTTTGCATTAAATTTGATATTTTGGTTTACGAAGAAATTTCTCGGGCTAATAATGGCGTTTTTGACAAAGCAATTCATGAGAAAAGCATAAAAACCGTTAAAAAGTCATAAAAATATTCACTTGAGGTCTACAACCGCAAGATGTCAGTATTTTGGCTGAAATTTGAACACAATTTATTCTAGTTCATTTGAAACCATATAATGATTCAGTCATTATGAATTTCAAAAAGAGAGTGTTTTCGCCCTACCCTAATATACGTTGTTTCGAATGGTTCAGTACTGTAATTTAGAAGATGAACGAGATATTTTAAGCAATACCTTTGTATTAATAAGCCGATGTATTGATTATTTGTATACCTCGAATTAATAAGAATTTCTTATTTAATGTGCACTTAATTTTATTTCAAAAGCTGGAAATAATAGCCCTCTATTTCAATTTTTAAAAATTCATTAATAATTATATTGGAACATTCTTTTGCATTGTAGCTTGATGAGGTTTAACAGGAGATCAAAGATATTGATTATTGACGATAAAATTTTCATACATTTTGTAAAATTATGATCACTACCAGTTTTGTATAACTAATATTTGTGAAAGTATTTAGTAATTGTTTTGATACAAATTTGTTGTTAGCATTGTAGTAGAAATCTTATTGTAATAAAACAGCAATATAAATGAAACAAAACTCACTGTCATCTTCTTTTCCTCTCTGAATGCCGATCCAAAGCCCTCTAAAATGTGCTCTTGCCCCTCTATTAAATAAAAGTATATGCTTGATTAGAAGTGCAATAAAGAATTTTAAGTCGCATTAATAAAAATTCTGAATAAAAGTAAAGAGAATTGTTCAATAATTCTGAATTATTATCTCATATTTTTTCATTTCTTGCCAGACGCAAAAAATATTCAATGAAATTGAGTTAAAAAATATTCATTGAAATTGAGTTAAAAATATTCATTGAAATTGAGTTAAAAAATATCGCATTTACAGCAGTTTCTCTTCAAGGTGGCTCGGCAAAACCAAAATTATTCTAATAGGATACCCATTTCCTTACATGGACTTTAATGTACGGAAAAAGAAATCCTCACTGAGAATATCTTGAAGAAGTATTTTATATTTATATAAATAACTATTCCTAATATTTAATAACTGAGATAATAAACAACCAGGGATGCTTTATATATATAAAGTTCCTAAAAGACTTATTGAGTTAAAAACCATACAGTAACATATCCAACAAAATATTAAGGAGAAACAACACGATGGAAAATATCACTGGGCACATCGTAGTAAAAAAAAACAAAAACAAATAAAAACATTAAAATTCTAAAACAGTGAGATAAAAGCATCGTGGCAAGAAATAAAGTGGCAATAAAACTTCGCAATATTAAATAATATTAAATAATATTCATGCAATATTAAATAATATTGCATGATATCATAGCTATGATATATAAAATGAATAGCTATGATATTCATTTTCAGATTTTAAGTTCAACTCTATGTTTCCAGTCAGAAAATGTAATCATTTGGGAGCACGAGAAGAATTTTTACCCATACATATATTACTCCAAAAGTAGTAATATATGTATACTTTTCACTCAAATCTGTTGCCATTAGAAAAAAATCTAAGATATAAATATAATCTTTTAAGATATATTCCTTTTAAGATATAAATATAATTTGTCTGCTCTCAATGAATAAACTAATATATTAAAAAGCATCAGAGAGTAGTTCTTATAGAAATATTATTTTTTTTTTTACTTTTGAATCTGATAGAGTTAAACAAAAATGCATTTACATCATGATATAGCTAATTAAAATATTAAATAGTTTTTAAGTTATATGTATTTCACTTTTCAAATATAGAGAATATACACTTCTGGGCTTTAAAACTGCAACACCAGGAAGGAATGATCCTGTAGAGATATTAGGTTATTTTGGAAGTAGAAGTTATCAAAAATGAGCAGTGCCCTCGCCAGGACTCGAACCACGGACTTCTCGTATACGCTAAAGATGTGCTGACTACTACATTATGAAGGCGTGCTAAGACGGCTGGAGAAATACCTTATATACTCCCCATTTTAAAGGGCGACTGTGTTTTTTTTTTTTTTTTTTTTTTTTTAGCGGAATCGCCAAATCCTGGTGGAGAACCATCATCCACCACCTTTTAGTTTCGGTGCCACTGTAGAGACGTTAGATTATTTTGGATGCAAAAGTCATGAAAAATGAGCAATGCCCTCGCCGGAACTCGAACCACCGACCTCTCAAATATGGGCCGAGCGTGCTGAACACTACACTACGAAGGCGGAAGAAATACCTTATACTATGAGGAACGTCAAAATCCCATGAAAGGAAGAAGTTGGGATATGCAAATGATTAGTATTTCAGCGCATTTAGACGACGCAGGAGGGAGAAAAGTCATCTGAAGCACTGCATAAAAGAAAAGTTGTTCAGTGGATTTCTCATTAGGAAAGCGCTTTGTAAGGTTGGAGTTTACTCATAACATCGTGTTATACCTCGAATAAGAGCAGGAAATGTTTACCAGTAAGTGTTGGAATTCGAAAGAGGCAGGATCGTTGCCTATCAAGAGTGTGGATTATCGTTCTGTGATGTCGCCCGTCACACTGGTTGACATCCAAACAATATCCTGTGAATATGGAATCAGTGGATTGCTGAGGGTCATACTGAATAGCATGCAGAATCTCAATGTCCTCGCATAAATAACGCGCGAGAGGACAGACATATTGTGAGATCAGCCCTGCAAAACCGTATGACTACATCACGGACCATTAATCAGGAAATGGGCATGGTTGCAGCACGCTCAGCATCAGCTCTAGCGTCCTGGCGTCTAGGTGAGCCATACGACAAAGCTGGATACAGGAAGGACACAATATTGTCTTTTAGCCGAATTCTTGATCTGCGTGCAATATTCTGATGGCCGTATATGTATTTGGAGGCTAAGATAATGCAAGGCAACATGTTGCACGTCGTGTTCTGACCTTCCTTGATGCACAGGGTGTTCGATTGCTGCCCTGGTCTGCAAGGTCTCCAGATCTGTCACCCATTGATAACTTCTGGTCATGGGTTGCTGAGAGACTGGCCCGCCATCTCTCTCCAGCTAATACGGTTGATGGAGAGGGGCTTTGACTTGAAGCAGCATGGCATGAGTTTCTGACTTCTGTCATCGAAGCCCAGTTTGACTCCATGGCTAACTGGGTAAGGGCCGTTTTAGCTGCCAGGGAGGGCAGCTGTTTCTACTAATTTCGCACCCCTCTAAACCTCCAAACTGCTTATAAATTTAATCATTTTGTTTTCATTTATACCACATTGTGTACGTGCAATAAATATCTTTTTTTTTGTATTTGTTTTCCTTCATGGTGCTGCAATTATAAAGGCCGGCAGTGTATATAACGTTCCCATGTTAGTCTAAATGTATATTCATCTGGAACACTATAAAATATTTCGCTATTTCATCTGGGCTATTTCTATTGAGAATCTGTGCTGATAAGCCACATTAAATTTTAAACAGTCCTTTTCTGCGAATGTTAAAATATGAACCCTTTCAGGCATTTTGTTTTTCAGTTTTATTGTTTTTAATTAACTAATGAGTTTTAATTGAAAAGTCAAGAAGAAAATTACTTCAGCATTGAAAAATATAAAAATACGTATACCTATAATTACTTAGAGCAAGAGTTAATAGATTTTCAAGCTAGTATAGTTACCTATTCATTGAGAGTTACTATCTAATTGCATCTGCAAATTCTTATGAAAAAATACAATGTAAAACAGAAAAAAGGAAGGATGAATTAAAACGGATTTTAGAGGTCATTAGGCATTTTATGGTATGCACACGGCCCTCACCGGCCCTTGACCTTCGTTGCTTCCGACTGCTAGCCCGACGTGCTTTCCAGTTACCTTACGAAGGTAGCTGGAGTGAGGAAAACCTCACAGGGTTACTTGTATTAAAACATTTGATTAATTGTCAAATTATAAAGTAACCTTCTTTCGCTATTGTTAGTCTCGTACTCATTCAATGAAGATCATGTTTTGTTTTGCTTCAGTATATTCATGTTCTTAACATGCAATTTCGTTAAAATTTTGATATAGATAGATTTTGCATGTTGATTCCTTTTCCGACCTGATCAGTGCAATAATTAGCGGCGCTGACTGCGCATCACGAAGACTTGGATGTTTCTAAAATATAATGTCTATGGGTTACGGGCCACTCAAAACTCTGAAGAGCCAAAAGTCCTGTCAAGGGATTCGGTAATTATGGGGTAGAAAGTTGACAGCATTCAAGTCTTCTCCACAGGGTGTGCTCTATCAAAATTTGGTCGGAGCTCTTGATGGAGGTTATACATCGATGAAGGTCTGATGCGTCACTCCACTGTTCTCTGAAAAAACATGTCATGATGGCTATCTTGTATTTCAAAATTACATCTAGAAGTGTAAAGGTAAATTTTTCACAAAATATATTAAAATGATTTGCTCGCTTTGAAATCCTTGAGTTTGTTAATCAAAATTCGTTAAAGTTTTACAAAATATGAAATTGATAATAAAACAAATTCCAAATTTCAAATTTGGGTTTCCACATGCCCATATTCGCAGTAGGATCACGTCATTCAAAATTCGATGGCTCTAAGTACCGTTGTTTTATCACAATGCGAGAAAACGAAAACAATAGTCCTTCAGGAACAAAGACACTTTGAACAAAAAAAAAAAAAAAAAAAAAAAAAAAAAAAAAAAAAAAACTGAAAGGTTTTAGATTTTAAATTACGTCCAAAAGGGCGTTTTTTTAACATTTTGTCTGTTACCTTTATTTATTACTAGCGACCCGCTCCGGCTTCGAACGGGTATAAAATATATAGCCTATGTCACTCACTGAAAAAATTATTAAAATCGATCCAGTAGTTTTGATTTATTCATTACTGCCCGTGGCCCGCACGCGTCAAATTTGGAGTAAAACAATTCCCCTTTCCCTATACCATGAAGATCTCCTGCTATCTTTGGAATATCTAAATTCATACACTACATTTTTACTTATTTACTTTTTACATTTTTACCTATTTATTTTATTTTTACAACAATTAATATATTACAGAATGTCTTTATATACAACGTTCACAGCTTTCTTGTCATTAGTGAATGCGTAGTACAATGGTTGCCTAACTGATACGTTGTCGCGCTGAAAAGCACGTTTTTATTAAGTATATTGTTATTTTCCTCGCTAGAGAGCTCCGATAATAAACGCGTCCGATCGCTGCTAAATTCAAAGTGCTATAGGGAGAACCGCGGCCTCCGACGCGCTATTTATAGGCACGCTCCCTCCGCTCCGGCCGGCCGGTATCGCCGCAAACGCTACGTCTCGCAATTTTTAAATCTGAAGACCTTTTCAATGTGTACAATACTTAGTACATTATTTTGATAAATCTCGTAGGGTTCAGCCTGCGTTTGCAATGCAAGCGGAAAAAATGTAATTATTTACGACATCACATTAGAAACCTCAAAAATAACAGTATTTCTCTACTATTTAATGGACGTTATTATACATATAAACCTTCCTCTTCAATCACTCTATCAAAAAAAAAAAAAAAAAACCCGCATCAAAATCCGTTGAGTAGTTTTAAATATTTAAGCATACATAGGGATATAGGGACAGAGAAAGCGAGTTTGTTTTATACTATGTAGTGAAATATCACATTCTTCGCACTTAAACCATAAAATTCAGTGCAAGAGCAATATCGCAAAATAGTTTTAAATTGAGCATATCTTAAGAATTTCCGATACAGAGTCTCGCGCTGGAGATAAAAATGTTTTTTTCTGTACAACGTTGCCATGACTTGCTTTGAAATCCTTCAGTTTGTTAATCAAAAATTCGTTAAAGTTTTACAAAACATGAAATCGGTAATAAAACAAATTACAAATTTCTAATTTGGGGTTCCACATGCCCATATTCGCAGTAGGATTACGTCATTCAAAATTCGGTGGCTCTATGTACCGTTGTTTTATCACAATGCGAGAAATATACATACATTTATGTAGATTTTTCATTATTTAATTTCTTCAAACATAATGCAGGACTCTAACATTTGGTGGCAACAGTTTGAAAAGTGAAACTGACATTTATAGTGAACCAACGCAAAATCGCAAAACGAAAACAATAGTCCTTCAGGGATGTTCGAACTTTTCATAGTATAGGGGGCGCTGTTGCGCCAAAAGAATTCTTCTGTGTGTCTACATTATGTAACTGTGGGTTCGCCGTTGCGATGTCTCTGTTTTACTGTGATATATTTTGGTGTTTTCATTAAATATACATGAAAGATATCGTCATGTATTTTTGTATACCAAATCAAGATCAAATTTAGACTGATGCAAACTCGTCGAAACAAAAATAGCGTTCGAACAAGAATCGTCAAGTGTTATACTCGCATTTTCGAACTACGCATTCGTAATCGTTAATCGCTTCGTAATAAGGGACAAAGACCCTTTGGACTGAAAAAAAGGAAAAAAATCAAACGCGTATACGTAACGATTTATTAGAATTAAAAATTTTGGCCGATCTGAAGAACCTTTCATCTAATATTTCGCGTTTCAATAATCTGATAGACAGTTTAAAGGGCACTGAAGTCAAACAGTTGCTTTACGGCAAAACAGTTATGATTTACAGATAATTTTGAGGAATTAACTCATTCACAGTTTACCAAAAATTTTCATTTCATTGCTGTTTACCAAACATTCGTATTAAACAGGCAGTTTTTTCTCACTGTGAACTCTGAAAGAAAAAGCTGAATATATTAAGGAAATACGTTGTTTCAAAACAATTTAATAATTGCTAAAATGTCTGTTGGGAAGCTGATAGCATTTGATTGTGAAGAAAAATTCAGTAATATATCATGATTCAAATGGTGAAACATTTGAATATTTTTAGGTGTTTATACATAACTCAAACCGTAAAAAATAATAGATATAAAATAACTAAAATAAAGTAAATTTCTTACCCTACGCCCGTGTCTTCTTCTTTTTCGGTTTGATAACTAGCTAAGTCTCCTCCGAAAGCTTGGCAGTAGGTCCTAGCTTGAAACCAATTTAAACGTTCTGTTTCATATGTAGTTTCCTAAAATGTATTTCTAAAATAAGTCAGCAGTTACTTACTCTTCTCTCCGTACTTTCTAATAATTAATTTAAGATTTCCCTACCTTTGTTTGGAATTCCATTGTCCCTTGAATATGAAATATCCATTGAAATCGAAACACTTGGATCGAACACCTAAAATCTTCACAAAGCCTTAATTCCTTACGCCGATGCACCATCTAATATTTTTTTGTGCATCTCCAAATCAGATAATGGTGGTTCAGTGAGTTCACTAATTTTAACACTTTTACATTTTTAACAATATTTTAATTACTATACACAAAGCGTATTCTTAGGCCGCCGCCTTCGACATGGACAAACTTTATTCTCTCACAACTAAGCGAGCAACAGCGCCCTCTAGCCTTTTTCTTCAAATTACACAACATACTTATATTGCGATTCTGAGAACAGTGAAGTGATAGATAAAGACTTTCCAAGATTGTTCAGAACGTCAAGTTTGTAAATATCATAGTTTTCTAAAAAATATAAAAGAAATTTAGAAAAATTAAGATAGAGAAGGAAGAGGTTTCCCATTCTTAAGCTCAAAGATTTTCAACGATGACAAAGTTTATAACTTTTGCGGTATTGAACTAACTTTGACTGTTAGTCCTCAACACACTACCATTGTCCATAAAAGTATAACTAATGCTCAACGAGTTATCTCATGGTACTTCTCAGACGTAGGATTAGACTCAAAATCTAACGTAAATATTATTAACTACAAAGTGTGGGGAATAGAACTTAAAATTAAAACAAGTTAAACTATACAATTTCTCGTCATTTGACAAAATACTGCTTTCGAGATAATACGAAAGAAAATTATCACGTAATATATGGTCACTTTACTTAACATGTTCCGCCAAACCAAGTTAATGGCATTATAGAGTTAGGAAGTCATCCTAGTCGTTGCTAGCAATCTGACGGTTAGGCCGCCTTTCTACATTTTACATTAATCTTTAGTGTCTTGGATATAATTATTTTCATTCACTTGCTTCATTATCTCTAAGATGCCCTTGTTGCAGTAATAGTCTGTGAACAGTCTATTCGCAGGATATGTGATGTAGTCGGAAGGAAAGAACTGCTGTCGAAGGTGCTGAGTCAGAGGGCAGGAGAGCAGGTAATGAAGTGCGTCCGCGTCTTCCCCGCGAAAACCGCAAGAATAGTTGACGTCCCGTCTGAGGAATCGCCTGTAATACGCTGGGAATATCCCGTGGTTGGCACAGGCCTGGAGGAAGAGTCGGTTGCATTTGAGCCTTTTGAGAGTAGGTATTGGGAAGATGTTGTAAGTAAATCTTTCTGTCTCTTCTTCCTGCCATCGTGATGACCATGTTTCTTGGAATGTTGTCTTGAGGAGCCTTTCTGAGACTTCCGCGGAAAGCGGAACTTCCTTGTCAATTTCTGGTTTGAGAACTGCGGTCTTAGCTAGTTCATCAGCTCGTTCGTTGCCTTTCTGCCCGGAGTGTCATTTTCTCCAGATTATTGGATTTATTTATTGACGTAATATCCGATACAAGGGAAAAACTTTATTGGGAAAGTGGGTATTGGTATTTGCATATGTTAACCATGGAATATATTCAAAATGTCCACCGCACAGACCGAGGTATGCTTGCGCGCATATGTTGTATGCCTCGTCTATGTGTCTTGAAATGGCTGACTGCATATGTTGCAGCAGTGTGGTGTCCACCAAATTACAGCAGCATGAAGACGAGCAACTAAGTAACTTACTGTAGTAAGTAGGTAGACGTTCGAGGCAGCCATGAGACCTGACCCCCATGTCGAATCCAGCGGCCTAGGTATTCCATTTCCAGCCAGTTACGTACAAAATGCTAAAATGCGTTGGAGGCCCAATCATGCTGGAACCATAGGTTATGTATTGCGGGTAGGGGTATGTCTTTTAGGAAATCGATTAATAACCTCAGTGAGAAATCACAAGCACGAATGTTCCGCGAGCCAATCAGGCAGCAGATATTCTCCAGTATATGACTGCCTAATATGCCGTCTCACATATTTACAGATCAGCAGACCTGATATCTCTGCGGGCGGATTGCATGAAGATTCTACTCTGACCGCATATGTCTGTTGTAACTGTTGAAGACCCATTCGCGTGGGAAGCATGCTTGATCCATCAACAAGTTATATGCTTTCTTTTTTTCACGTGGGTTTCGTCATCTTGAGATTGTATGTGTTTCGGAGCCGCAAACGGATATTTTTCGCTCCCATTTTTGCACGTGGTGTAACCGCGATTTTGGGATTGCATGAGTTTCGGTAAGCACTTTTTTGCAATTTTTAAGTTCCATTTGTGTTTGATATATTTGAATATAGTGCTTTGCTTATCTGATTTCATGCATTTTAGTTGAAAATATTTTGTTTTCGTTTCATTTCAGTGTGAAATTTTCTGCTGTTTTGTGCGTGCTTTATAATTGTTTAGTTAATTTAGTTTGATTTTCTGATTGTTTATCATGCATTCATCCATTAATCGTTTCACTAAATTACGCCTGAAACTACAAAATTCCTGAATCATCTTGACCTTTTACTTAAGTGCAAATGTAAAATATTGATCCCCAATTTCATTAAAATCAAATCTAATCAAAAACCTTCCAGTCGCATTTCAAGAATTCTGTTAAACTGCAAGCTAGCTTTACTTCGGTCCATCATAAGGGATACACGTCAATAGTTATCCAAAATTAAACATGAGCTCTATAAGCTTCTTCTGGAACTCGCTACTTCATATCCAAAATTCACTGCTCTTGAACAAAAGTCTTGGTCTAGAACGGAGAATGCAGTTAATCGTCATAAAAACACGCTTGCAGTTAAATTCAAAAAACTTCTTTTACAGTCTTCCAGTTCACGTAGTTCAAAAAAATCTTCCCAATGTAAACATTAAGCCAATAGTTAATATTTCTAATGTTAGTTTATCAGAAGAACAAGAGAGAATTCTAAAATATAATTTTAACTTCTCACAAACCTCTAAACCCTCGATTCCAAAGATTTTGGCTCCTACCGAAAAAGCTTTCAAGTTTAGTAAAGTTTCAGATTCATAGAAAAGAAATGATTAGGCATCTTATCGCTCATAATGTGAAATTCAATAACAAACCTTTGAAACCAAATCTAACAGCGAGAGAAAGAGCTACAATGCGGAAAATTCATTCTAACCCGGATATTATCATTTCAAAGGCCGACAAAGGTGGCCAGATAGCCGTCATGGATAAGAACACTTACGTCGATGGTGTTACTGAACTCTTAAACGAAGGCCTATACAATCCGATCCCTAAAGATCCTTCACCTTCGTACCTGTCAAAAATAAAAACTACGATTAAATCTTCACAAATCCTTTCAAGCAACTTAAAACATTCGCTTATCCCATTTGTTGCGAATTGTGTCAGATTATATGCTCTTCCCAAAATTCACGAAAGTGGTATTTCTTTCCACCCTATTGTATCAAATTTAGGTACTGCCTCGTATCCCTCAGCTAAATATTTGGTTTCTAGATTTTCAACTCTATTAGACTATAACATTTACACCATAAAAATTCAAGAGCGTTTGTAAAAAAAGTTAAAAACATTTCTCCTAGAAATTTACTCATAGTTTCTTTTGATGTAAAAGCATTATTCACCAATGTTCCACTGGAGGGTGCACTAAAATGTCTAGAAATCAGACTTCGCGAATTTCATTTCTCTTGCATCGAAAATGATGAGCTAATTTCTCTCACTCAACTCTGTTTGAAACAAACGCATTTTGTATTCCAAAATAAATATTACAAGCAAACTGAAGGATTAGCCATGGGAAGCCCCCTCAGTCCCATCCTGGCTATCTACATGCATTATTATGAATCAAAATTGTTTTAAACTTTAAACTTCCAGGTATCGTTCCGCTACGTAGACGATAGTGGTGATAAAGGTGTAAACGATAAAGGTGATTTAAATAAAGTTCTTTCAACAATCAATTCCATTGATCCTGCTATTCAGTTTACATTTGAACTTGAGACTTGGAATTCTCTTCCGTTTCTGGTCGCACGTAACACATCCATTCTGGTCATACGTAACACATCCAACTTCAGTACTACTGTTTGCCGTCATCGGTTTGCCTTCCACCACACTTCAAATCATGTCATCCAACTAAACAAAAGTTAGCTTCATTTTATTCCTTTTTTTTCCGTGCTCTTCAAATTGGCACCTCTAAACTATTTCTTGATGAAAAACTAAATTATTTAAAAGCAACAGGGGATTTTCACCCAACATTGTTAATCAAGAAGTTACAAAATTCTCATCTCAACACACCAAAAGGCACACTCTTGTTTTAGGAGATTATAAAAATTCTGTTGCCATTCCCTTCTTTCCATCAATTACCTATAAAGTTGCACGTATTTTTCAGAAATTTCACTTTCGGTTCGTTTATTCTCCCATCAATAAAATTACGAGTTCCATCCTCAAGGACCACATTCCGAATATGAATTCCTGGGGTATTTACAGGATTCCTTGCCAGTGTGGTTTAATTTAAATTGGCCAAACTAAGACAGCCTTAAAATTTCGTGTTAAGGAACATGAGGCATATGTTACAAAAAAGGAAACACAGGAGTCTTCTGTTGCCCAACATTGTTGGTCCGAAAATCACACTTTTAATTTTTCTGCTGCCAAAATTATTTAAAAAATATCTTCCATTGGTGAACTGGATTTTCTAGAGGCATTTCATATTCAAAAAAATCTTTCTGTTCTAGTTAACGACCCTAATTCCAATTCATCTTTGCCTTCAGCCTTTAAAGAAATTATTTTTTAGGTCTGGTTTCATCAACAGATGGTGCCAGTAGCTTATCTCCTGTCGAGGCTTTCTTGTCTTATCTTATGATTACATCTTATCTTGTTCATTTGCGCTTTTGCAGCTGTGGATGATGGTTCGGTAAAACCATCGGAACTAGTCCTGTGAAAGTTTGAAAATATAAACGCTGATTTTTGTTGTTTGAATTCTAAATTAATAACGTATATTCAATGAAAGCATTATCGGCTCCCTGTTATTGCAACAGCAATTTGCAAAAGTCAGCGCGCCGCTGAATGTCATCTGGATGTAGACCTTGGAACGTTGTATAGCGAAATGGGTACAGTCCCACTTACTGTAACAACTTGTGAACAGTACTGCCACGCGCATTCTCCTCCCTGGCCTAGTGTGCGTGTTTTCACCTAGGGAGATTCTTCAATACTCAGAAATATTTCATCTTCCTGTGCTGACGTAAGTGCGCTGCGTGTTCTTTCACCAACATCGTGGAGACTATATGTCAGGTGAACGCTTCCAGCATTTCTCAATCTGTTGTCCAGCCTGTGTATGACTTTGACATCTGAAGGACGGCGTGAAGTATATAATCTGGCATACTTTCTAGCATTTCTTAAAGCATTACCCTTACATTGACCGAAGATGAAGAATATGTTGCAATATTCACAAACGGAATACATTATCACCATGCAAAGATTACCGTTATTGCAGACTTATTCTGGGTCTCTACAGCCTAAGCATTACTTCTTAGAACAATTACAAAATTCCTTTGAAGCCTTAGAATGAATGGTACATGAAATAAGTCCTTCGTAGGAGCTCCTGAATGGTGAAAAGAAGAGAATTAAGTTCTAACTGTTTTCATTATTATCTCCGTGCTTCTAAACGGCCAATGATTCAAAACTTCACAGATTCTTTCAAATGACAAACCGTTTCGACTCCTTACACTCTGAAATCAAACACTTTATTGTAGAAATTCACTCTGATATTCACTTTGCGCAAAATGTTTGGTTCACTGTCAGATGACATAACGCCTGTGCATATCAGAAATCGTTTGATAACATTTGATTGGATAACGCTAATTAGGTTTGTCTTTCACAAATCTCTCATTAGAAACATTTTGAAAAGTACTAACAACAAATCACATCGGAGAGATTTTGTGTGAAACGAAAGCTCAAAAAGCAGCCTAAAAATAGTCAAACGGTGCTTAAATGACAACGGGAAGATAAAATAAGATATGTCCTAAAGATGAAGACCCGATTGTTTTATAGAATGGGATGCCTTATACAAACGACAACATTTTCCTCGTTATTTTCTACTTATGGCCATTCACTCTGCTTTATCAAATACAGTAAATTTAATTACGTTTTTGTTTATTTTATTTGTTTAATACCATGTTTATCTTTTTTCATATTTAATCATTTCTATTGATTATAAACTTGTGCACAGTGTACTGTTGTAAAATTTAGACAAGCAGTTATCTGTTGTCCGATAACACTGATTGCAATGGGGAAAATTATTCCGGTTTACGAACATTTCAGTTAATGAACGACTTTCAGGAATGAATAAAGTTCATGAACCGATGTTTCATTGTAGAAGAAAAAGCATCATATTGTAAATAGGAAAAATGTAGGATTATGATGATCTTTTCAATAGTTTGAAACAAGCATGGCGACAGATACCGCGATGAATTTTAAAAAGATATATAAGTACATACACAGCATTTTTCCCCCAGCATTTCCAGAAAACGTAAGAGATTACGGCGTGTCATGTGATTCAGAAGAGAAAATGTCCACGTCCTGTTTTAGAATTATTAACCTATTAATGTGGAGTTATTAATAATTATTACTTCGAATTATTATTCTTCTAAATAAATAATACAACTACTGTTTTTACAAACAATTTAAAAGCATTGTTGTTCGTGCAAAGTTGAAATATTTGTAAGACTTCCCAAACGTGGAATTCAAATTTAACGTAATTGCGACGCCTTTCAGCAAAAGTGAAGGAAATCAACAGTAGGTACGATTCTTGAATTCAAATTGCACAACTAGTAGTTTGAAACGTTTTGCAAAAATGGTTAAAATTCTTTCCACAGAAATTGTAAATTTTGTACTGCCTGCATGATCTTGTGAGAAAGCAAAACAAGGCTTCTTCATTATAGGTGAGGCTATTTTGTCTATAGCCATGATGCTATTTGTATGTGACACATGGTGATCGCCTACGCTGTTGCATGAAATACTGGGAAAAATTCATGTCTACATGATCAGTACTCTTAAATTTTACTGCGTTTTGTAAAAATAGATTATTAAAACTCTGTGAGACTTTTGTAATAATCTTGTATAAAAATCAAAATATTGAAATTTTTTGTTTTAGACTTATTAAAGAATAATGAATATTCTACTCCCTTACTTGAAATTCTTCACAAATTAATTGCCGACTACTCACCATAACAGCATAATATTATCTCATATCTTTTGATGGTTTGGTGCTCTATATTGTCGTACCAATTCTAAAAGATAGCATTTTGATATGCAAATATTATTTCTCTTAATATGGACTGTATGGTGTTTGCATTGCCTATAACTGCTATTGTAGGTTTCATCTAACATCATTTGATTAATTACCTTTTGTACCGAGGATTGCTCAGATACGTTTACCATACTAACCAGACATTTTTTCCTCTATTTTATAGCCTGTTCGTTGCACAAAGATTTCCCCTGAAAATATTCTCCTATCTTATAGTGGAGGAACTGTTGTTTTGCAATATAAGAATTATTATTATGCTTTAAAAGATACGAAGCACGAGATATATCTGAAAATACTAAAATTAAACGAGAAATATAGTAGAAACTGTTGAATTTAAAAAACAACCCCCTGTTATCTTCTATCATAATAATAACACCTAACTGGAAATAAACGTAATATCACAATGACCACTTACCCAATAACAGTATTCGCCATGCCGCTTCCAGTTATTACCATAAGGGCAACCAAGGGGTTTTAATGCAGTTGTAGTCTGAACAGGAGCTGGAGTAGTAACCTTTACTGCGTCCATTTCGCACAAAAAATTGTGTGTTTCGCTGCAGTTGCTCTTGATCCAAGAATATAGTGTAGGATGAAAAGTTTCTGACAAGAGACCCATGCACTCCATGTCTATATTGAAGTAAGAAGAATCATGTTGGAATAATTTTTTAACAAATGTATTATGATTTGGCAGCATGCAAAACATTTAATCTTCTGTGTCTTAAATTTCAATAATAATCAATAATTCGAAATTTTCTTTAAGCTACATTCCACAAATTTCGCATTAAAAGTAGGCATTAAACTATATTCCACAAATTTCATATTAAAATTAGACATTAAAATATAGTATTGAAATTTAATATTAACTTTTCTTCATAAGCTGAGGATTTGTAGCTCGAAATGTTCTATTTATCAAGCTTGCTTCTTGAACCGAATTTGTGATGCTGGGATTTTTTTTACCTTTCTTTCTCGATAATAGAAGTCAAATACCACAGTAAAGGAGATTATTTCCCCAAATCTCCCAGAATATAGAATTCTTAGATGTGAAATAGTGTACACTATCGAGTATAATAATTTAATCTCATAATAAAATAATTTCCCTTTTGCTTTTAGTAATATTTGTATTTTCAACTGTAAAAATAACTGTAATTTATATTGAAAATGTGATTTATAACTATATATGACATCAAGCGAAGCTTAACTGTAAAATATTAGTTGCAGTTTGTTTAAAAAATATTTTTAAAGTAACATAATTCTTTAAAATATCTTTGATTGTTTGATTGATCTTTGATGTAACTTTGATTGATCCATCTCATTAATATTTTCATGCAATATTTTAGCTATTAAAATTAACTGCTTCTTAATATAAAGGAAATATTTTATTAATTATAATATTTTATTAATCAATTAACGGGTCAGACCTTAAGTTAAAAATTCATTTCGCTAGTAGTAATAATTAATTAGGGTCATATTTCTGAGAGTTAATTTAAATCATTAACTCTGAGATATTTGGATTTGCAAGGCAGCAAGCATAAATAATATTACAGCACTCGAGCACTTATTTGCTAATATAGAAAAGTTCACACAACTAAGTTTAACGATAAGAATTAAGTTGAAGTATTACATACTTAAATAAGCCCTAATGAATATTTTAAAATTAAAAGATGTGAAACTGCGTCCACTGAAAATATAGCGTATTACTACAAATAATTAAAATAAACAAAAGAAAAGGTCTCATAAATTTTAGAAAAGGGCAAGAGATTGCCAGAAAATAAAATGCAAAGAAAAATTAAGCATAAAAGATTAATAATTTATAGAATTTAAATAATTTAATGCAGGAAGTTAAAAAGTAGAGAAATTAAAATAATTTAAAATATAACGTTAAAAAGTAGAAAAAAGAAAAGATAATGGGTTTCATTAAAAGCATAAATTCCTTTTCTGATTTGAACTCGAATATATGAAAATACCTTTTTTATTCCCAATACTACATAAGAGACATAATGTCGATTTTTAGTATGGTTCAGAATCCTTTAGAAATAAATGCATTGTTTTCCAAGCTGAGTTACTGTGCAGTAGTGAATCAATTAAGTGGATATCTAATCATTTTTGTTTACGTTAAAAATTCCTTATTTACACTAATCATCATTTATCCTTATATTTTCTTATGAATAGTTTCTTCAGTAGTAACGTTAAAAAGTAGATAACGTTTCATAATCACTTTTTATGCAATTCTTTAAAATCTTAATAATAAACTTGATGATGTTATTTTCTTCCATTTAGGTGGCCATAGCGGCAGTCTGTTAAATGAAAGGACTGGGTGATTCACAAAGCGAGCTACAAATCTTCAGGTTAACATTACAATGACACTGCTTAATACTCGGTTTCTTCAAGAAACCGAGTTAGAGTAAATAATTCTCAAGTGGAAGGAATTATACAGAAATTTTCTACTGCCTTTATTTATTTTTAGAAATTTATTCTACTGCCTTTCTGACTAAATTATTTTTTCTATATATTCCTCGCAACTCAATAATAATGTTACGAAATATTAAGGCGCGGTAAGGTAGCTTTCCCGCAAAGCAGTTTTAGGGTTGCCAGAAAATGGCAAGGGAAGGCAGGGTTGCCACATTTGGTGACAAAATCGGCAATATGCCATAGATGGATGGAGAAACTTCTGGAACGAATTTTTACCGGTTTAGCCCAGAATGTTCTCGAACACAAGCCAAAAGCTATACAAATCCTGATGGTATGCGGAGAGTTAGTGTGTTTCGTCAGTTAGTTAGACCGTGCAGGGTCTATCGAGTTGATAGTCAGTGAGTGCCGAGTCCCGAGTCAGTCGTCAAGTGCACCGAAAGAGTCTCTTAGTGTATCGCGGTTAGGCATTGTCGAGAGAGTATGTTGAGCTCCGGGAACGACTGAACCGAGGAATCGGGAGCTGTACTATAGTATACCGTCGAGTGCATCGCAAGTTGTAGTGTGGAGAGTCTCGAGAGTACGTGGAGTTCCAAGAACGACCGAGCAGAGTCGGGAGCTGTACTTTGGTGCTTTGTCGTTAAGCTGTCTTCACCGTTATAGCCTGATTGCCTGAAGGCTATATTGCTGATTGTTACAGCCTGTCTGTAGTAGTTCTTCGACGACTGTATAAACGTGATTTTGGAGTTGTCCTATTGGCCAAAAAGTGTGTTTCGATACTTTAATCAAGTGCTGTTGTCGTTATTCACTCCAAATCGCATGAACCCGTAACGTACGAACGTAAAGGAAGAGAAAATTACGTAACAATACACAAATTTTAACCCAAAGGAGTTTTAGCACAGAAGGGCTACTCTCAAAACGGAATTTTGCGTTGAATCACTGTAAAAGGCTGAATCACTTTTCAAATTGTTGCCACCAAACATTATCGCTCTGTGTTATTTTAAAAGAAATTAAAGGATAATGAATGTAGGTATGTTTCTCGCATTGCGAAAAATGACGGTACCTAGAGCCTTCAGATTTTCAATAACGTTATCCTCCCCCCCCGAACACGGGCACCTGGAAGCCCGAATTTTGAATTCTGAATTTGTTTCTTTAAGTATTTAACATTTTATAAAACTTTACCGAACTTTTACCAAATTTATGATTAACAAACTCAATGATTTCAAGGCGAGCAATGACAACACTGTACAGAAAAAAAAAAAAAAAAAAAATCTCCAGCGCGCAAGACTGTCTATCGAAAATTCTAAGATACGCTATTTTTAAATATTTGTGATTTCGCTGTTGAATCGAATTCTATATGGTTTAAGTGAAAACAATATGATATTTAATAAATAAAAGTAACACACAAAACGTTAAAAAGCTCCTTTGGGCGTGTTACAGTTTATGTAGCTGGCCACGAGAGGGCGCAGCGTTTTTTACTTTTAGCTTGTTATATTTTTCTTACTGCATGATTATTGTTTTTTGAGATAGATGTAGTGGCAACCAGAAAAACATGATGAATGTTCTAATGTAAGCATACAATTCTTGTACATAGATGTAAATAAAGCTTCTATGTGATAAAAATGAAAAGGAATTCCAAGCGTTCCTGTGGATATTTATTAAGAAAGGTAAGCAAAATTTCACTTATTGTTGTTGTTAAAATGTAAATAATAAGAATAAGAAAAAAGATCATAAGTTGCAACATGGTGCCAAAATTCCGAGATAACAGTGATCTTTAGATATATTGTGATTTAAGTATTTATTATTGTTCGATTAGTGATTGAATATTGATTATTAAGATGGATAAGTTAAAAGCACTAAAAAAGAAGCGAGGAATGTTAAGAGCATCAGTAACAAGATTGATAGCTAAAATGGAAAAGGAAATAGAATCGGATAATATTAAATTTGATTTATTAGAAGATGATTTATCCATCTTAAATGAAAATGAAAACGATATACTAATATTGAGCTCTGAAATCGAATCTATCCTAACAGATGAAAAAGAGTATGAAACTGAAATACAGGATAGCTTGGAATATAAAAATAAAATTACCTTGTGTAAATCGAAGATCAGCAGAATATTTAGAAATAGAAAATGTGTTAAATTAAATGAGTTGCCATCTAATTCTGCTACTATAGATACGGTAGAGAACATAAATACAAATGGCGCTAAACTTCCGAAACTAACCATAAATAAATTTAAAGGCGAAATATGTGAATTTCAAAGTTTTTGGGCTCAATACGAATCTGCTATACATAATAACTCTGCTTTAAAGGATGTAGACAAATTTAATTACCTCACATTTTTACTAACGGACACAGCTTTAATGTCAATAAAGGGATTACCGTTAGTTGCCGAAAATTATGCTAAGGCAATAAATATTCTGAAAGAAAGGTTTGGTAGAAAGGACATTTTAATAAATGCACATATGAATCGTCTGCTGAATTTAAAGCCAGTTAAAAAAAATGGATGATATTAAAACATTACGTAACTTATACGAAAGCTTAGAAATTGAAATTAGAAGCCTTGATTCCCTTAACGTTACTTCAAATTCTTACAGCTATTTATTATGCCCACTGTTAATGAGGATACTTCCTAGCGAATTGGTTTTAGAGTTTAATCGATCTTTAACCCGTGACACAGAAACCACAGTGACTAACATTTTGGAATTTCTGAAGAAGGAAGTTGAAAGCAGAGAGCGTACGTTTTTCCAAACATCGCCAAACTATTCCGAGTTTAACATTAGAACCGAACAACATAAATATCAATCGCGAGACCTTATTAAAAGTGAGAAATATCATACTGCCTTCAAAAACAAACATTTTGTTCCAGCAGTTGCGTCGTTGAATACGAATACATCAACAGCCGATTGTATATTTTGTGGGAAGATAGAAAATGAATCTTTGAAACATTCTACTTCAAATTGCGCAATTCCAACTGAGGAAAAAAGAAAAAAAATTAAAATTGGCTAACGGATGCTATTTATGCTTTCGTAAGTCTCATACATCTGCCCGTTGCAGCTCGGATATACGCTGTGATTTATGTTCATTAAGGCATAATACTATTTTACATGATAATAAATTTGAAAATAAACGGGAAAATAAAGGTGAGCTTAAAACAGACACAGTGGTGGCATCAATTTCGGAAAGAGATAACAAAAATAGGGTTTATTTACAAACTGCAAATGCAATAGCTTTAGGTCAGAATAGAAGAAAAAATGTAAGACTCATTTTCGATTCTGCCTCTCATAAATCTTTCATCCTGACGGAAGTATCAAAACAATTAAAATTAAGTGTTGTGGGGGAAGAAGAACTTCAGATTTACACCTTCGGCTCTACTGAGCCTACAGTTAAAAGGCTAAAAAAGGTTAAGGTTATTCTTAAAGATATATGTGGACCTGGGAAAATAATAATTGAAGCTCTTGAAACTCCAAAAATTAATCAAGCTGTTATTGGTATGCCAGGAAAGGAAATACTTAATTATTGTAAGGAAAATTCGATAAGACTTGCTGATGCTACAGATATAGGTGTCCATAACTCTCAGATATCAGTATTAATTGGTAATGATTATTACTGGAAAATAGTCACTGGAAAAGTTAAAAGATTATCAAAGGGTCTTGTTGCCTCTGAAACCTTATTTGGTTACACTATAAGCGGAACTGAAGCATTAAGTAATGTTTCTACACTTCATTCCGGAATTACGGTATGTTGTTGAGAATACTTCACATCCACATGATTTGGAAATTAGTGCAGCTCTAAAAAGGCTATGGGATTTAGATGCAATTGGAATACATGACTATTCAGCAAATGAAAATGACACTGAAGTTATGCGTAGATTTGAAGAAACTACTGAATATAAAAACAATCGTTATGAAGTTTCATTACCTTGGAAGGACAATATGAACAAAATGAGTAGTAATTATAACATCGCCTTAAACAGATGGAACAGTTTACTTAGAAGGTTTAAGAAAAATCCTGAAATTTATGACAAGTATTCAAGGGTAATTGAAGATTATCTAAATAAAAGAATAGCTGAAAAGGCTCCGAAGAATTCTGAAGAAAACATCTATTATTTGCCACACCATTGTGTAATCAGAGAGAATCACGATTCTACGAAATTAAGGGTCGTATTTGATGCTTCCTCGCATACTCATGACAGTTTATCTTTAAATGATTGCTTACATTCAGGACCAAATTTAAACCCCGAATTATTAGATTTGCTAATTAAATTTCGTCAACACAAAATAGCATTTGCTGCAGATATCGAAGCTGCTTTTCTACAAATTCTGTTGAAGCCTGAGGACAGAAATGCAGTAAGATTTCTTTTGGACTTCAAAGGAAAAGGAGCAACCGACGATTTTAAGAATGACGCGTGTAATATTCGGAGCAACCTGTAGCCCCTTTTTACTAGCAGCAACTATAAAGCATCACGCAAGAAAGTTGAAAGCACAATATTCGAAGATCTGTCAGCTTCTTGAAGAAATTTTTACGTAGATGATTTGATTCATGGTACAGATGATGAAGAAGAAGCTGCAGAAATTTATGAAGATGTGAAAAGAATTATGATGCTTGCTAGTTTTAATATGAGAAAGTGGAGGAGCAATAACGCCCAATTACATGCGATTTGGAATGCAGCTGAAAATACGAAGTTTAATGGAGACGGAATGAATAGCACTTTGTTAGGATATATTTGGAATCATGAAGCAGATAAACTGAAATTTCGAATCAAAGATGAATTACTCAAGGATCCGGCTCAGGAAATAACAAAACGGAAGATTCTTCAAGTTGCGGGCGAACTATACGATCCTATCGGTTTTATATCTCCCTTTGTTGTTGCAGCTAAAATGATGATGCAAGAATGTTGGCAAAGAGGTTACCAATGGGATGCACCACTTGATCAAGAATTGCAGAATCGATTTAAAACCTGGTATAATGAAATTCCTAAATTAAAAAATGTTGAAATTCCAAGACATTATTTCAACAATCTGTCAAAAGGAAATCTGTGGAATATTCAATTGCACTGTTTTACAGATAGTAGCCAAAAGGGATATGGTGCCGTTGTATATTTGAGATACAATGAAAATGAGTTAACAAAAACATCATTTGTTATGTCCAAAGCAAGAGTTGCTCCCATAAAAAGGGTTACGTTACCTCGACTGGAGCTTTTAGGAGCAGTCATAGGAGCTCGACTCATTACATACATCCTACATTCGTTGAAAAACATGGAAATGAAGATTTATATGTGGACAGATTCAGAAATTGTATTACATTGGGTCAAGGCTGATTCGACAAAATGGAAACAATTTGTACGAAATAGGTGTCTAGAAATCCAAGAGAAAACTGATCCAGATTGGTGGAATTATTGTCCCAGCCAAGAGAATCCTTCGGACTTATTGACGAGAGGACAAAAGGTAGAAACCCTTTCAAAAAATGAACTGTGGTGGTATGGCCCACCTTGGCTTGTCAAAGATAACAACGTTTGGCCCAGATCTTCGAGAAATTTTAAGGAAGATGATAAAATAACAAATTCTGAGAAACGAAAAGGAAAGAAGCAAGAAATTTTAACAGCAAACTGTACTGTTGAAAATATCATTCCTATCGAGAACTTTAATGACATAAAGAAAGTATATAGAATAACATCTTATGTTTTCAGATTTATCAATAATTTGAAAAACCCAAAACTAAGAAGCATTGGACCTGTTAAGGCTGAAGAGATGAATGAAGCAGAGAATTTCTGGATCAAGAAAACTCAGGAAGAAAATTTTAGAGAAGAAATAAGGAAATTAAAGATGAAACAAAGCATACATAGTTCGAAAATATTTACATTAAATCCATTTGTAGACTCAAATGGAATACTCAGAGTAGGAGGAAGGCTTCAAAATGCTGGGTTAAGCTATAATCAAACATACCAAGCAATACTACCTGAGAAGTCTCATTTCACAGATCATATCATTAAAGATTGTCACGAAATGCAAGCACACGCTGGTGTAGCTGAATCTTTAACTCAAATTAGGGAAAAAATTTGGATACTTAAGGGTCGACAGCGTGTAAAGAGTAATAATAACAAGTGTGTGATTTGCTACAGATTTAAAGCTAAGCCACTAAGTCAGGATATCGCTCCTTTACCAATCGAAAGAATAACAGAGGCAAATACCTTCGAAGTTGTAGGACTTGATTTTGCTGGTCCTATGAGTACAAAGGATGAAACTGGGAAAGATTATATTGCTCTGTATACATGCGCTGTAACCAGAGCAGTGCATCTGGAACTTGTGTCTAGCCAAACAGCAAACAATTTTCTTCTATCCTTTAGATGATTTATTTCAAGAAGAGTAGTATGTCGAATAATATATTCAGACAATGCAAAAACCTTCAAAAGAGCAGACAAGGATTTACATTACATGGAATACCATCAAGGACACAGAAGTTCAAAATTATTTTGGTAATAAAGGTATTGAGTGGAAATTCAATGTGGAGAAGGAGGCTTGGTGGGGCGGTTTTTGGGAAAGGCTTATTAGATCTATCAAGTCATGTTTGAAGAAAATACTCATGAAGGCTTCACTTAAATTTGAAGAGTTGGAAACAGTTTTAATTGAAATTGAGGCGATATTGAATTCGCATCCACTGACGTATGTTTATAGTGAAGTTGGAGAACCAGAACCGCTGACGCCAGCTCATTTTCTAGTTGGACGAAGACTGACATCCTTACCATCTGGCAAAATTCTTGAACCTGATTCAACTAAAGAAAATTTAACAAGGCGATATAAATACCGGCTAAGGTTATTAGAAGAGTTTTGGAAAAGATGGAAAAGAGAATACTTACTTGAAATTAGAAACGTAAAACAAATTCAGAGAGGTAATGCCGTAACAGATCTTTTGAAAGGCTCTGTAGTTCTAGTACATGAAGAAAAATTACCAAGATTATTATGGAAGATGGGAGTTGTACAGGAGTGTCATCCAGGACGAGATGGGAAAATAAGAGCTTGCACTGTCCGTTTAGCTAATGGAACTCATCTTTGTCGTCCTGTGCAGTTATTGTACCCATTAGAAATGACTTGAACTCTTTGAACTGAATACAATGAACTTAAATTGCGAACACTGCATGTATGAACATTTAAACTTGTAGAACATTAAAAACATTTAGTGTTTAAGATAACTTCATAATCCAATCCTTTGATGAACCAAGAGTTCATCGAGGGGGAGAATGTTACAGTTTATGTAGCTGGCCACGAGAGGGCGCAGCGTTTTTTACTTTTAGCTTGTTATATTTTTCTTACCACATGATTATTGCGGTTTCTTGAGATAGATGTAGTGGCAACCAGAAAAACATGATGAATGTTCTAATGTAAGCATACAATTCTTGTACATAGATGTAAATAAAGTTTCTGTGTGATAAAAATGAAAAGGAATTCCAAGCGTTCCTGTGGATATTTATTAAGAAAGGTAAGCAAAATTTCACTTATTGATGTTGTTAAAATGTAAATAATAAGAATAAGAAAAAAGATCATAAGTTGCAACAGGGCGTAATATAAAATCTGAAATCTTTCAGTTTTTTTTTCAATTTTACAGTTTTTAACTAAACATGGTAATTTAAATATATATCATGAGAGATCTGGGCTATCTTATTTGGAGTTGTTTTCGTGCAGCTTCGGAGGAGAGTAAAATATATTTTTTCTATTTTTCTATTGTTGTTCAACATTCGTTGTTCTATTGTTCAGAGTTTACTCAGGGAAGAAAAATACTGACTTCCCATTTAAATTCTTTAAACATTAATTTTCCTCCCGTCTCCACCTATTCATTCAAAAGAAAATGGCATTCTGTTCTTTCTGTATAGTTATTTCATACGTTTTATCTGTGAATTTGAAAATTTAGTTTTATTACGCGTTGTATTGATTGTACTGTTTATTTTTTTACTTATTGCTGTAAGCTTTGTGTTATATATGTGGTATACAAGAAACTTAAGTACTTTTAAAATTTAAAAAGGTATTACATAAAAAATACAGCCTTTAGATCTTCTTGATTTAGCCTTAGAAGTGTTATTCTTCCTTTAAAGCATGTCATGAAAATTAATTTTAAAATCAATAACTGCGAAAAAGAATCTTCGACAACTGCAAGAGATTTAACGAAAGCAATCGTTGTTTTAACCCAAAGGAGTGTTAGCACAGAAGGGCTACTCTCAAAACGGGATGTCTCAAAACGGGTATGTTCTGGTAGATTAAAAGTGCATGGGTGCTACAACTGAAAGTAATAATGAATCTTAAACTAATTTGCAACTGATTGCGAAATACGATTAGCTAAAATATTACTGCCACTTCTGTGTATATTTTAACTAATGACATGTCAGCAGTTGAATGTGATGGATCGAACATAACAGACATAGTAACAGACACTGTTAATTAGGAAAAAGAAGAATTAAACGAAAGAAATTATCGACGATGCGTTAATACAGGTGTTTCGTTAACAAATTTTAGTAAAACAAGTAATATGATAAAAATTTTAAAAGCATTTTATACTCATAATAATGAAGATGAAATATTTAGTTTAATTTCTGAGTGGAAAGTTTGCTTTGAAAATTATATTGTACATATAAAATGTCACCAGGAAAGCATTACTGATTATTTTAAAACAAAGTAATACGTAGCCACATAATTATAAATGCATATTAATTTACCTTTTTTTATCATTATGAATTTAATGTATTTGAAAACTATTAATGATTATTATAATACTTTACCACTTTCTCCTTTAATACATTCTGAGCAGTTACTTTGGAAATCGTTCCCATTTGACCATTTGAAGCTGCCGTTAGTTTTTGACGCTCCTACAGTGTAGGCTATATTCCATCCTAAAACTATAGCTAATCCATAATGTACTTTGTCTCTAAAAAGGAAAATATATTTTTTAACACGTTAAAATATATTTTGTTTAGAATTTTTACAGCAAAATATTACTTTAAAACACACACACTCACAATTAAATAGAAAAGTCTTTCTTAGTTATAAATTATTGAAAAGGACGAAATGATAAAGGTATATTCAAGTATTACAAAATTTAAAAAATAGTTTATAACATATACCTAAAAAATTTTCGGAGAGACATGTGGAACAAATACTAATTGAAATTGAAATAAAATGTGTAATTCAAACTGTTAACGAAATGACTAAGCCAACAATTAAGTAGAATTTCTTTAAAGTGAGATTAGTAATTTAGCGATTGAAATTTACTTGCCACTAAAAATGGAATTCAAACCACTTATAAATATCAAACAGTGCTTAGCTTTGCATAGAATATTTGCCTGTTCGATGAAATTTATTATTATCTTCAAAATTATGTGGTGGAAGAAAAGTTAAAACATAACACTTATTCTTATGACAAATTTCATATTTTCGGGAAAATGGAAGATAAGGCTTCACAGTATGAGATGGAACCTAAGTAGGAAATGAGAATCGAAATTAGGTAGACCACAGAAAGGTGGTTGTTAACATGCACATACACGCGTATAGATACATACGCATAAAAAAGACATCTTAGCTAACATTTAGCGATTTTTGACGAAAGTGAATTAAGTCTCGACCTCGACGGGAATGCAAACATCTTCGACTCAGTTTTATGTAAACACCCAGTGCTGGTATAAAATTATCTCTTCCATTTAAACCGGAGTTCCAAAGCGCTTTCCTAAAGATTCCTTCTGCTTAAGCGAACTGTTTAATTTAGTGATGTGTTACTTAACAGTAAGTTACTCGGAAATTAAGTTATTCATTTCAGTTTCATGCTAAATGCTTCGAAGGTTTTGCTGCTACAATTAAATAACAAATGACCCACAAAACTTGACTGAAAATTAAGTCAAAAATCTAAGTTTAATAAACAGCCTGAAAAATTTAGCATAAAAGAAGTTGCATATTAGTAAGTAAAGTATTAGGTAAGAATTACTTGAATATTACTTAAGTTTCTGAGAAAAGATTACTTTTCCCTATTTGCTTAGTGAATCATTGCTCAGTCGAAACAAATGTTTATTTCTTAAAAAAAAAAAAAAAAAAAAAAAAAGACTTCATTTTGTAAAAAAACTTTCTCTCTGAAATGAAGTATGTATTTTGTGTCACGCAAACAAAATGTAAATTATTTGTAAAATTAATTGTAAATTAAAATTAAAATTAAATTCTAAATTACAAGTAATTGTAAAATTATTTGTAAATTTTTAAATCAAAATAGAAGCAAATCTAGGGTAAGGCTGTTATCAACGGGCACGCTCCTTCGTTGAGCCACCTTTATTATTTCTAGTTATTCTCAGTAGGCACTGTCTGTTGACTGTTTAGTATATTAGATTAAGCTTGAAAATTGCCATCTTGATAGGGAGTTGATCCACAGTTGATGTTTGACAGATCCACGCTCAAACAAAGTTCCTTTATAAGAAAATAAGATTTCTGTATTTATCTTGTAATTTATTAATGTAAAGAAAATATGGATATCAGTGAGACATTAATAGTGTTTTAGTTGTTACTGATAATATTTAAAACTGTTTTATTTGTCTATGTTAACAATGGTTTACTTTGTGATAGCCGAAATCACGGGCGTATTACATACCAACTGCTAGTTGCATTCAATTAGCCAGCCTGCGTCGCTATCTATGAATGGGTTGGTGGCCCAACCATGGAAACCATATAAGCTAATATTTTGTAAATTTTGAGTTGAAGAATAAAATGCACATCAATTGCTCCAATGAAACATTATTACGTAAATGAAATATTATTACATCAATGAAATGGAGAAATTTCTACGACTGAGACAAAGTAAAGGAAAATTAGAAGTTGCCGCCCAGTTCCATACAGCAAGATTGTTTGGGAAAGTATATGGACAAGCAGTAACAGTAGGAACGGCAACGAATGTTTTGCTAAAACAGGAGTTTGGCCAGTTAACAGAGATGTATTTCAAGACTCTCATTTTGTTGCAGCAGTGCAGTTCGAAACAAATGATGTTCTTGTTGTAGAAGCTCCTGACATAAGCCTAACTGCTTCGATAAGTAGAATGCCGCATGGCATGTAGATTTCACACAGAAAAATCTATTACAACCGCCAGCGGAACCAGAACCGCTTCCAGTTGGTGCATCAACATTATTGTCAAAAGTTAAAGTTTCTTTGGGTGAAAACTCTCCGATTCCATCTAAATTCTCACTTAGAAAAGGCTCAAACAAAGCACAAAATACAAGACTGATGACAAAAACTCCATACAAGCAGTTCCTAGAAAAAGCTGAAAAAAGGGGGGGGGGAAAAGGCACCGCTATGAAAAGACGAGTCCAAACGTCTGGATCGAAGAAAACAGTAAAGGATTACTTTCATTGACTTCAGTAAATACGCCTCTAAATTCCAACAAGAATTCATGGCTCTGTGCTATCTGTTGTGAGGACTTTAAAGAAGGCATGATTAAATGTTTCTCGTGTAAACTATGGGTTCATGAGAAATGTGCTTGTGTTAGAAATGGGATCAAAATGTATTATTGTGAATCATGCAACTGAACTCATCAAGAACGAATTTATTGATGCAGTGATTTGTGCAAGATTTATAGCCTTATATTAATACTAGGCTTAATAATTAGTTTATGCTAGTTGAAAGTTTTCAAGTTATGGTTATTTTTCTTTTTATACTAGTCTAACTATAAATTACCCTCAAATGCTCATTTTCCCTAAATTGTTTCTAATAAACGAAATTCAACTAATATTTATAACTATAACTATGTTATAGTTATTTAACATAGTTAACATTTAATTTATGCTATAAATATAACTATAATTTATGCTAGCCTAACTGTAAATCACCCTCAAATTTTAATGTTTACTAAATTATTTCTAATAAACGAAATTCAATATTATTTCTTAGATTCTCACATAAGGCCTATTTTATGATTGTAGAGACTAAACTAAAATCCAACTCCTGATTCCTTGTGAATAATGCGAAGCTATCAGTATGTTTCAATGTATTTTCAGTGGCCTTGATTAGTTTCTAACCAGAATTTTATATTTACGAATCCCGTTCAAAATAGTTTTAAACATTTCATTGACTTGTATTAAGATGATACTGTATTAAAAAGAAAATAGCTACCGACCCATTCTTAGAAGCTCCCCGGCTCAATGAAGGTGACCGGTTTCCTTCATTGGGCCAGTGGCACATATTCTTAGTTTTCTAATATATACTGAATATTTTGTAATTATGACGTGCATTCCTAGAGATGTTTAGTATGGAAAGTAATATTTACAATAACGTGTAAAAAACTGTAAAATTGCCAAATTTGACGGTTTTAAGGATAATTTTGTAGAATTTGCCAATCGATAGCAACCTTCTCCTGCGTGTTCAAGATATGAGTGAATAAAAATTAATTTCAATATTTTATTTTATTTCATATATGAAAGTGCCATGGGCTTAAGAAAATAAAAAAAAAATGTTTGATTGTTAATTTAATCAAAAAAGTCTGCTTTGTATTGGATTTTAAGAAAGTTAATGTACATTTTTTAGCTATGTAATCTCTGTTGGGAAAATGAGGGAAACGAAAATATTATATTCCTTTACCTATAATGCAATAAACGTGCATTTGATTTATAGAAAAAAAAAGAAAGATCTCACTGGGCCTGATTTCTTGAATATTCAAATGGGCTGTGGTCACAGTTATTCTAAATATTTGTTATCTTATTATAATATTATTCTCTGTATCAGACACATGATGCCTTTATTAATAGCGTTTTGTGTTCTAATAAGTGTCTGGTAACAGAAATTTGATGGTATAAATAGATACATTAGTATAGATAATGTAGTTAAAAATTCAAGCATTATTAGAAAATTTGAAGATGAAATTCGAAAATAGTGCATTTTTAAGTAAACTGAAGAAAATGAGGTGTTTGACTTTTTAATTATAAGAATTAATTCAGGGATATAAAGTCTGATTTCTAAGACGTCCATAGCTCTTGAATTTTGTGTTGAGCAAATGCCTTCAGGAAATAATTCATGCATTGAACTGTGGGATGTCAAAGGCACAACTGAAGTTAGCTTAATTTATTAGATAAATATGAGCTTGAATTTAACGATTTACTAGTTTATGAAAATATTTGAAAAAGGAATAAAGGAAAAAATTAAAGTCTTATTTTAATTCGGCGTTCATGGCTTACTTGTTCTACCATCTGAAGTCATTCTTTACGAATGTTGAACCCTCAATATTCCGTTCTTTTTGGTTAGCTAATGACAAAAATTACAAACTACTACTATTATTGCACAAAGTTAATTGTAAAAAGACATGAAATGGAAGAGAAGCTCGTTACGTTATTCATAACTAGGCAAAGACAAACAATACATTTTTCTGATAATGATATTTAACTTATTCTGGGTGAGCTTTGTTTTCTTTTCCGTGGCTTCTAAAAAACTTCTAAAAATCTTATGTCATGCACGTTTCACTTTGAACCAGGGCTTAAATTTCTGTCACTGCAGAGCAAATAATTGTAATAATACACATAATCATTCATTCAGTCTAATTCAAGACACTTATGCCATAAAATGTTACGGATCATGTGTTCTAGACTGAATGGTAGAAAATTAGAATACTAGTGCTCTTAATAAAGTAAGTTTTTTTCTTGATTCTTTTACCTGAAATTTCTCCCCATCGAATATAAAAAAAGGTATACTCGAGGCTTTTGTGTTTCTTGAATTTAATAAGAATAAAGAGCTGACCAAGACATTTTAAAAAAACTGCTTCTATTACCATGCTTCTAGCGAGTTTTTTAAGACTGTTTATATTTAATTTTAATACTAATTTTGCAATTAGATACGATGATCTTATATTAGGTGTATAAAGTCGTGTCCGAACTTGCAGTTGAGGAATCCGGGTTTCTGCATTTGATCACAGGTAGAGCATGTACCGATTACATCTCGTAGCGGCGGATGAAGAAGCTACTATGAAGATGCTTTTGAGGTATGACTTTTTTTTTTTTTTTTCGTTAAAGTTGGTAAGAATAGTGATGAAGTACTTGAAATGTTACAAAAGTATATAGTAGAAAAACACTTAGCAGTACAATAAAGATTTCATTAGTGGTGATATTTCAGAAGAAATAAATAATATGATGCCTGGATAAATCGATAATATGCTATCTGGAAGGTCACGTATTTCGATATCCTGAAAACGATATTGGGCAAACAGTGAACGACTAGACTTCCTTAGACTTATAGAGACTTATAAAAACTTCCTAGACTTATAGAGACTTCCTGAAATTCCAATCTGGAGCCATAATGAAGAAATCCGGTTTGTACTTCGGTTGGAAATGCTTATCTTCATGTTGCTGTTGTGGCACTGAGAGCCACAGCATGATGCCTGAATTCAATGGGATAGTACTCAAGTATCTTCAATTTAGACCAAGTTTTTAGCTGAAGTTTACTTCTAAAAATGTTATTAACGCTGAAATTGTAACTTCGCGGAAAGAGGGCTTCATCAGATGAAGTGAAAGAAACATTTTCAGTATGAAGGATTCTAATTTGAGAAAGGTAAGGATATAGAACTTGTAGAGTCTTCTAATTCTGAATTAAAGAACTAGCCATAAATTCATTCAGTCTATGCATATTGGTGAGTTTAGGATATTCACTCCTTTTGAAGAAAATGTTATTATATTTTGATATTACAGGAGTACAAAGTAATCATCACATTTAAAATTACGTTTAGGCATAAATGCAAAAACATAATGGTTTTTAGTTTATAGTTTAATCACCTAATTCAGTAACGAATCACGTCTAATACACGGTTAATTGCAAGAAATATCTGTACCTGCTATCATTTGAAATCATTTCGCCAATATAATTAACTCGTTCTCGAAAAATGCATCACATGCTGCATAATAAATGCATTACATAGTATAATGCAAAAGCAAAGCCTTTCTGTAAATAGGAAGTCTCTGGATATGAAGCTTTTACCTTACAAATTTATTACAATTATCCTTTGCAATAATTTGCTTTGTTAGATTTTCATATAAGTTATCTTGACCAATATATTAAAAATGAAACTCAATGCGGTATGCTTTACATAAAATACTAAGCATCCTAAAATTATTTTATGTTCTAAATATTCTCCTTTCTAACTTTTAAAAGCATAGTAAATTTTGAGAAAGAAAATTTTCATTGAGTGATTTGAAAAAAAAAAAAAAAATGTATCCAAAAGTCATTCATTAGAACTAAGGTATAAGCTATAACGTAGAAAATGGTGATTTATGTATCAATATAGGTATTAACAAAAATTATATTTTTTTCTTCTGTTATTAGAAATTTGCATTTGCTTGCAGTTTATATTAAATGTAGACATTTTAAACATATTTACAGTTTTTCCCTTCAGGAACTTATTTTATGATGAATATTGCACAAAAGTTCTTGCTGCCAAGTCTTAGTTATGACAGTTATTCTTAGAATCAGATTTAATCATAAGGTCATATTGCAAACTTTTAACAATAAGACTATATATCTGTTAAACAGTCACAAATATTTACATATTTAGTTACAATAAGAGATAAACAATTTAAAATAAAGATACATATTTGTTTAGAATTGTTTGTGTTTCAGCTTACTCGTTATCCAGAATAGCTAGCCTTCCTCGCTGTAATGAGCAAATTCCTGCTGCATCTGCATATGTAGCCTGAACAATGCTCCTCTTAAAGCAGTACGAACCGTAGAGATCCCAGGTCTAAAAGTAAATAATTTGCACTTTTATTGTTCTAACATAAAAATTTTAATTTTGGCTTTTTAGATGAAGAAAACAACGAATATTTTGGTTTTTCTCGCAATAATTGTTCTATATCGCTAAAGAGAATACATGTGCATGTTGTATCACTTTAAATTTAAAATACAGAAAGCATCTGAAATTAAATAAATATCAACACGGATGCAGATTAATAAATGAAATTAGATTATTAATAAATAATGAAATAAGTTAGATCTATTTCGTGATTCAACTCGTACTCTTACAGTCAAAAGCCGACAGAAATTCATCAGGAAAATGAAGCTTTTGGAAAATGTTAAATGTTAATACAATCACATCCGAAGAATAATTTAATGCTAAAACTGTCATCTTGATTTTATATTTTGAGCTGTCTTTTATAAAAAAAAAATGATAAAATATATTAAGAAATAACATAAAATATAATTTAAACTTGAAATTTGAATCAGGTTTGAAGAACAAGACTAAAATGATCTTTTACAGGTGTATCTTACCTTACAATAGAATTTATAAATAAATTAAGCAAGATTAATTAAAGTCATTCTGAAATTAATGCATCGAATATTAATTTCAATGAATTTTGCGTCTATCCTATTTGCAAGTATGAAATAATAAAATTTAGTCTATATCATTCTTTTCCCAGGTACATTTTTCAATAAAAGCGTCTGTGTTTTTAACCAATCATCTAATATAGCATAAATATTTAAACTGAGTCAGTTATTGAAAAACAATATTAAAGTATGCCAATTAATAATAAGTAATTTTATTTATATGCATCTTGAGTCAAGTTTATGAAGTTTATGGGACAGAACTGAAGTGTTTTCCTACAAAAAGAACTCCTCTGGAAAATAAACAAAATTTAATGTTTGTTTAAAATTAAAATTAATTTTTAAAGTAACACAACAATCGATAGGCGTTCCTACCTGTATGCTGATTTGAAGTTCGAAATTTCAGCGGCTATTTCCATCCATTTGTTGTAACTATCTGCATTTTTACAAGCATATTATTAGTAAAAATATCTATATTTCATCCATTATTAAGCTCCGTACCCAATTAGACTTTCCATTTAATCTATTATAATAATAATTAAGCAATAAGAAAAGATTATAATGATTTTAAATATATAAATTTATCACTTTAATAAAAACCTTACAGTGATTGATTGAAATTTTGAACTTTAAATCAGCGAGCAGTATCAAGTATTCCATTAAGTTAATTGAGAACAAGAGAAGAAATTATTAGTTGTACATATAACAGTCTGTTTCCAAGTTTAAAAAATCCATATCACAAACAGAAGCTTAAAACATTTTCTCTTATTTCTAAAATGAGCTTTACCTGTGGACAAATAAGATCTGCTCCTTTCTTTTGCACTTCGCAGATAAACGGATTGTTCTTATCGCAATCTTCTGGAGATATTAGCTGAAGGAAAAGTTTAATAGTACTTTAAATAAAAGGAAACAGGCATTAACTTACGTTATTACATTAGTTACATGAATACATATATATATTATGTGTAGTTTTAATACAGGGTGTTGTAACATTATTTCATTAACATTTATTATACACATTTCTATTACGATTATTAAGTTTCCTAGAGTTTTATAAAGTATGGAAAAAGGAAACTAATCGTTTAACCACTAGAAATCTAGGAAGTAAGTGTTTTCGTTTCGAGATTTTTCAACGAAGCGAAAATAATAAGCATCCTTTTTGAATATATATGCCTTATATGTTTTTAGAAATTCTGCTTCGGGTATTGGTTTTTACAATGTAATTATACCAAACTATTAATACTAACACTGCACTATGGGTTTTATGACGTAGATAGAAAAGAATAGAATTTTAGCACTGCAAAGAACAAAATTGCGTTCAGTGGATTACACACAAATTTTCAAATATATTTTCATTAACTCCGGAATTAAGCAATATGGCATTTGGCGGTGGTTATCTCAGAATCTAAAATGAATCAAATAAATGTAATGAGACTGCTCGCATCTTATTCTGTATCAAGTGGTTCGCTGATAAACTATTTCAAAGGATATTCGATCTAGTTTTGAAAGAAGTTTATTACAAATAAAATCTAATCTAGAGAATCTATTACCTAACATACAAGTTACATGTAAATGCAGCTCATAAAAGAAATGTTTTATTTATTTATTTTTTGCTACTGCAGCCACTTATCATTTATTTAGATTGAATGTGATTTCATTATTTGTTGTCATCCTGTAGTAGCCCAGATACGGCATCCGGTCCCTGTTGGGCCGTTCTCCAACATCATTTGGGTATGGAATTGGGCTGATATCGGTAAAACTCGGCGAAAGTTTCCATTTGTTCTGAGTCTGAAAACGGTTGAAGTAATCTTCACTTCAAAAGTTGCCAAAGCTAACTCCAAATCAAGTTTTTGAATAAAGATAAAAAACCTGTAGATTCAAAACATTAATACTGTAGATTCTTTACCTGTGTCTTTTAAACACGGGTAAAGAATCTACAATATTACTGTATTCAGTTATGGCCAGGAATTCATGGGTGAAAATCTGTTGAACGAGCAGAAATGAGTAACAAACTTCTATTTTTGCAGTTAATGGGCAAAGTTCTTCAAAGCTTAAAATCACTGGTTTCATAACTCCAGGGATTTTATATCCTATCGTTCACGGAAGTGAAAAGAAGGAGGAAGAATAATATTCAACATTATGCCATTTTTTAGAATTAAAGCTTTGAACAGGATCCGATTTCTAAATTGTAAGTATATAAAAAACATTATTTGCTCCCTTCAAATTTGTAACGTTATCATGCTAAATAATAATTTATCTCGATTTGGCAAAAGGCGTACTGTATCAGCTGTAAATGCAATTGGAGGATCTCTGAATCTAAGAAAAGACGGAAGACATCAAGGTTTAAATAAAGTCCTGTATGTAAGCAATTACTTAATAATAACTGTTCATGATAAGACTCATCAAATACAATCCTTAATTTATTTGTAACCTATCTTCCCTAATAACTCCTCTATGCCCCTAAATAAAAGGTGCTTTTTTTAAATCTTACCTTTATATTCTAGTGATATTTTTTCAATGATGTTTTCATTTATGTCTGTGAGAAATCCGTCCTGTACGACAGATTTGTATTCTGGAAATAATAATGGATCAGTTCTAAAAATGATTCTTAATTGGAAAAATATTTTGTTTATTTCTTGTTATCTTGCAACGATTACTTCGTTTTAATTTTCTTGTGTAGCATGAATGTGTGTCTCTTGTTTTAGAAGCTAATACTCACTTCAAAATTCTCTCATTATTTCATCAGCGAGAATATCTTATGAGATTCAGTTTAGACGGATACATTTTGTAATTATAAAAACTAACTTATTTCTGGTGGGAAAGTTACATTGCCAACAATGACATACTTAATAATTCACCTTTGAATTCAGACTGACCTTGGTGGCACCATTGTTTCAGAAACTATAAGTTTGTTTTAAAACATTTATATTTACTTGTTATTATGTCATCATCAGAATAATAATATTTTTGTCTCTGTATTCTCGATCATCAGCCGTTTGTAAGCCCTTAATTCCTTGTTTATTTTAGAAAGAGTCTTTATTAGAAAAATTAAAATTTGTTGCGCATATTTGATCAGGCTCTTAAGCTTCTATTTCAGTGTTTAAGAGAAGTTCATCTCTATTTTCGATTTTAACACTAAACTGTATATTCTCTCTGTTACTCGGTTTTAATAACTAGTAATTTACACTTCTCTGAATTGTCCCGTATTATAAAACTTCTCATTGATAATCGGCTCTAGACTATTGCCATTATTGAATGGGCATACCATTGTGATGCATGTTTGTAGCAACGTGTTTGAGAAAATTTCGTTTTTTTCAATTAACACATTTAAAAATCTACAGTACATTGTAAAATTGCTGGAACTATTTTATTTTTATTATTTTATCTGATTTAATGTCAAGTTGAAATCGAATAGATCATTTATGTTTTCTATTATGAACTTCATAAATGTTTCTCTTAAATAGGCATGGAAAATATAGGTATAGAGTAGGCATATATATAGGTATATGCCTACTCTATACCTAACATAGTTTAGAAGAGCCGCCTTAAAGGAAAAAAACAATGAGTTTGGTTTTTTGACACATTTTGTTTTTCTCATTCATACATTTAATTTCCCAAAGATCAGAATCATGTGATTCACTGCATTGTGTACAACTATTCTTAATAACTGAGGCTGTACACTCATGAGATTTCAGAGAATTATTTTCATCAAACATTTTATTGCATTTGCTGTTAAATCACCGCGCAGAGTCTGCAAATGATCTCTCGATTTATGTTTCCAATTATGAGTCAGCTCCTCTCGGTGTTTCCGACTTCGTTTCTCCATTCTTTCGCCACATTTTGTTTCTTCAGTAATAGATTATATTAGTTCTTTAGCATTGCACACTATTCTTCCTGCGACTAAACTCCAGTGCAGAATCTAATGGAATTAGGTTCAACAGTATTGGACAAGATAAATTGTTGTTCCACATTTAACTTGAGTTTCACTTTGATTATGTAATTTCCTATGATTATCTTTATATCTTGCATTTCAAACAGGGAAAAGATTCAACAATTTATTCATGTGAGCATTTATTGCTAAGAATTTACTGTCAAACCTGCCAGTTAGTTATACAGCTGAATCATTATTCTCATCTGGAAGTTAAATTTCGGAAGCGAGAGGTATGAACTATCCCCAGTTAACAGCTGGTTTAAATTAAATTAAATTATATTTATTTACTTTAGATGCCGAATCATTGTTTTAAACAGCCGCTCAAGGTACAGGTAAAAAGGGTAGCTGGCCAGGGAGCCATCAAGAATATCCTTCCACCTCCAAATTGAAAATAATGAATGTAAATGTTTCTTAATCTGATATACTTTAACCCTTTTCTTTCTAAATTCGAGTATCACTTGGGTTCAGTTTCTGATACTCTGACATGCAGAGTTTTGTATTGCATTTTTTTTCACACACCAGTCTTTTAATTAAGCAGCACCAACTAATGTCGAGTTAGAATCAATACATTTCGTTGTTTTTTTTTTTTTTTTTAAAGATTGCTCTGTTTTTTTTTTTTTTTTTTTTTGTGCCATTTATAATGGTGTTCCGTAGTGTTTTTATTACTTGTTTTTTGAATAAACAATTTAGATTTAATTTTTTCTACTTTTAAAATTGAGAAATGCTTTCAAAAATATTTATGAAAATAGAAAAAGATGTCTTCAGCAAGAACAAATCTTGAAGGAACAACTAAAAGTATTTAGTTCTAAGTCAAAAAGTGAAAACAATGCTAGCTTAATTTCCTCAGCTACATATATGTATCCAGCTATGTCATCTAATGATTGTGAGGTCAAATAAGTTAAAAATATTTATATTTTATTTTCTGAAAAAAATGACAACCTCATGCTAAGCAATAGCAACCTAAAAGACCAAGATCACAACTGAAATGTGGTTGAGGTCTTGGTCTTAGGTAATAATGTCACACTCACAGTCAGGATTGCTGGAAATGTTGAAAGTAAATTTAAAGCTTATATTAGGTTGTTTTAAAGCAGGAGACGTGAAATATGAGTAATGCAGTCTCCTGAACTCGAACCTGGGCGTCTCGAATACACGGCGAGTGTGCTACCCTTACACCACGAATGCATGCAGAAAGGAGGGAGAAAATACCTTATGTATTTTCCTTGTTAAAGTGAGATTGGGGATTACTTGACCCAGTCGCCAACTCCTGGTGGTAACGAATCATAATCCACCACCTTTCAGTTCGGTTGCCACTGTAGAGACATTAGGGGTTTTGGTGTTTTATAACTAAAAATTGAGCAATGCCCTCGCCGGGACTCGAACCTGGACCTGTTGAATACGCATTGAGTGTGCTACTGTTGTAAGGATCCTAAGTTTTACAAACTTTGTTTTATTTTAAAACTGTACTATCACTTCTTATTTTCTACTTACGGCCAAAATTAAATGCTTTAACTTGTTTATGCAAATAGTCTTGCTAACGTCCAAGTATTTAAGTTGTGGCTTTTTGCCAAGAGTTAGAGAGAGAAGGAGATTTAGGAAGCGAGCCGCTTGCCACTGCAATCTTACGAGTTTTCACTCGGTTGCTGTTTGCCTTTAAGGCCAGAGGTTTAGCCCTCTTGATATTTGAAAACGTATTGTAGTTTCAGCAGCTCGACGTACTACATACGTACCCTTTTAAATAAAGGCTTAATGCTAGGCATTTGTATACTAATTCAAAGTTAGCTTTTAGTTAGAGTTTTAGTTAGTAGTTTTATATTCTTACGTTCAGACCACAAGTGGTTGGTCTCTGTATCCCGAAGTTCGGGAGTACCTGTAAAGTATAGAAAATAAAGGGTTTCGTATACCCTTACTGCTTGTGTCGTCTATTCCACACATTTTTGAACATAGCTTGAGTGAGCTCCCTGTTCCTATTGAGGACACATCATGTTTCCAAAGCAAATCAAGAGAAACACAAGTCCTGATACTGTTACCCCGCGAAGGCATGCTGGAAGAAGGAAGAAAATATTTTATAAGCTCAACCAAAATAAATGTCAACTACAGTGATCCAGTATACTGGCCAGATGAAATATCAATAGATGAAAGTGACAACATAATTCTGAATGGGCCTCATCCTAATAATAAATATCCCAGTTTTCCAACAGATGAAAATAAGCATAGTATTTTTGTGACAATGATGTATAGGAAAGTAAACAATAAGGAGAGTTTTCTTAGAAGGCGTCTCACATATTCAGAAAGCACGAATAAAATTTATTGCTTCTGTTCAGAATGTTTTGGTATCTCCCAGAAGTCAATGTTAGAGAAATCTGGAATTAATGGCTGGAAGCTTGCTCATGAATACTTATAGTTACATGAAAATTCAGTACATCACTTGTATAATGTCTAAAGAAATAGTTTAAAACATCACTGAGATCACAGACTAATAAAATTATTGATAAGGAGTTTCATTCATAAGTGGAAGAAGAACGAGGGCATTGGTGTAAAGATTTAGAACGTTTAATGAGTATCACTCTCTGCTTAGCTGAACGCAGTTTGACTTTATATTAATTATTTAACCAGAGGTACTTTAGATAAATTATTTACACCATATAATAGGAATTTTTTAGATATTGTTGAACTACTCGGAAAAATCTGGTTTAACAATGAGTGAACATTTACACCGTGTTGTGTCTGTTTAAAAAGACCTTGCATTCACTTTTGCACAAAAAATGTTCAGAACGGAATAATCATTTTGTTGGGAAATTCTATTGAGAAAAATATACTTAACCAATCTTGAACTTTAGCCTGTACGCCGGACATAGTCATGTAGAGCAATTTTTAATTTTCAATGATTTGTAGTTATAAAAGGTATTTCGGCTCAAGCAAAGGATCCTGAAAGAAAATCCACATACGTTTTGTATGTCATGTGGTTGTCCTACGTATGTTGGACTTAAAACTTACAAATGAGTTTTAGCTGCTAATCTCCATGTAAGCAAACAATAAATTATAATGGCATACTCTTCAAATTCACATTTATCTATAAAATTTAGTTGGATGATGATCCAAGATTCAGAAGTTTCATTACATTTTCATTTAAGCTGATATGAGATAAAGTCAAGACCTTTTATTTAATTTGAGGCAAAAAAATAATTATTCAAAAATATATCAAATTTAATTTGAAATAGCAAAAATGGAAAAATTACAGCTACCGAAAACAATTATTGTTATGGTATTTCTATTTCAAAAAATTACTTTTGTTTGGTAAATTTAATGATTTTTGTGATTATTATAGTAGATAACTTGATATTAATTTTTCTTAAACTAAACTTGGGGGACACTGCGTGTTGTTGTATTAAGTGGCTTAGTCTCTTAAGACAGAATTTAAAAAAAAGTATTTGCATTTAAATTTATATTAATTTTTTCATTAAAATGTAACATTTAATTTTTATTATTTAACATCATTTAAAATTAATTAAATAATGAATTCTTAATTGTTTAATTAATTCAAAAAATATTTATTAGCACGTAGAATAAGAAACCAAGATTTTTTGCATCTGTGCTTTAAAAAATATGAAGGATCATTTATTAACTCCTAATCTGTTTTCATTTTGCCTTAAATAAAAATTTTATCTTTAACAAAAGTAGTGTTTAAATAGGGGCCCACCAGCGGCCGAGCGGTAAAGTCGCTGAACACTGGTAGTTCGGTCCGAGGTTCGATCCCGCGAACGGGCTGGCTGCATGGCTGTTTTCGTGGTTTTCCCCATGTGTAACGTGTATACGAGCCAGTTTCCCTTAGAAAGTCCTCCACGAAGGCATCCCTCCCCTTAGGCAGATAGCCCTAGTGTGCTTTGCCATAATTAAATACACACACACAGTGTTTAAATAGGATCTAGATATACGTCAGGCTAACAGTCTTTGTTAATAATGAACTGTTTTAGAAAATTATTATTACTCTTACGAGTCCTTTTCAATCTCATGTTATTCTTATTTTTTGTACTTTAAAATTAATAAAAAATGTTTTCATTATAAAAAATAGGTATAGATCCATCAACCCATACTTAAATGCAATCTAATCAACATTTTTTCTATCACATTTAACAATTCATGCGAGAAGATAAAATTACTAAGATCATTCATAAACTTTGCTGATTCGTAAATTAAAACTTTTTTCTAAAGAGTATCTTTAATAAAATTTCAATTACACAGTGAAAACTAAAGTATTTTATCGCCTATCACAAATAAATTTAAAGAATAAACAATACTTCGGGAAAGGAAACTAATTATTTTTCTGCCTAAAAACACAGGCATTACGTAACTACTGAGTTCGATATTCACTACAAACTCCAATTTTTAAAATGAAGAGGACGAAATATATAATAGTATGCCAGGAGAATAAGAAAAATATTTGCTAAAAATATCGCAAAGTGTTTTGTTTTATTTCAAGGACGCGTTTAAAAAATAGATGTACACTTCTGAACCTGAATCATAATCAGTGTTCCAAATAAAAAAGCTGCTTACCAGATGCTGCTTACTTGCAGCACTATTCAAATAAGGACACCCATTTGATAATGCAGTAGGAGGTGATACAGTAGTAAGTGGCGTCGAAGATCCATTGCCATGGTAACTCCCTTCTTTCACCCAATAATGTTTGATGCGATCTGAGAAAAACAGAATGACATAAAGTAAGATTTTCACAATTTCCCTGACTGAATCTGCCCATTGTCTATAGTTGTAAATCATGAGAATTTATTAAAACATTTGTGTAGATTAATAGAAAACTTCCAAAGGTATTTAAATGCATTTAGTTTCTTTTGATTTGTTCATGAGAATTTTAGGACCTCTAGTTCCTGAGTGTTTAAAATTACTGGATTCTGATAGTTCTTTATGGCGTTTGAATAAGCTAGTTGTGAGAGGTTCTTGTGGTATTTCTCAATATGCAGCATCATTACAGGTTAATTTCTGTTTTAAAATCTTCTACAAAGGCATCCTTCAACTAAAACAGAGAATTTTCATAATCATAACAAATATTCTAATCTAGCTCTCACCTTTTCAAAATTTAGTGTTAGAATTATTTTTTAACTGCAGCTATTTTTTTTTTTAAGTTTAAATTATTGTATGCTACTTGACAGTGTTGTTTACATGCAAAATGGCGTTTTTAATGAATCTATCGATGGAAGGCTATGTTTTTGCTGTTTCCGAAGGAAATTAATAGTGCCTTGGTTTTTAAAATATGCTGTGAAAGCCATGGTTGATCGATATCTAAAGCTACGATAAGTAATATTGTCAACAAGAAAGGAAACAAACATCAAAGATTGGCTTTAAATGGAAAAATTCTTCTAAATACATATCCAAGGGAAAAACGGAATGTTTCGAATGTTCCGAAGGTAAGACGTTTAATGTTAAAAGAAAATCCGCCAAGTCAAAGGACTATTCAGAATCATTACAATGTTCAGTGTGAACTATAAGCAAACTGGATAATGCTGATTTGAATTTCAAAAAGGCGAAAAAACATAATTTGCATTGTCTTTTTTGATGATACATGGTCGATCACTAAACGCGCTGCAGACTTCTTTACGAGAAACCTTTATTCGGACAAAAAGGAAAAGTGTTGTCACTATGGATGAATTTTGGATCTATTTAAATAAGTGCAACAAAAAGAGATCTATTTGTAATCGTCGAAAAGGAGAAAAAATCTTAAACATGGTTCAAAGAATCCAAGCAACCAAACTTCAAAATCCACTGTCTTGTTGGAACAGGGCGTTTGTGGGCTTCGAAGATAAAGCACAACTACTGGACGTAAGGATGTCAGAAACGCATCCAACTGCGTTCAAATTACCGTCGATCCGAACTGGAGATGTGCGTGTCGTGTACCCAATGGCTGCCCAAACCATCACACCAGGAGCAGTTCTCCTATGCCGATATCGAAAGCAAGCAGACGACGTGCGGTCCCCTCGGACACTCCATACACGTATACGGCCATCAGAATACTGAACGTGGAACCGGAACTTGTTTGAAAAGGCGGCATTATGCCACTCCTGTATCCAGCTTTGTTGTTTGACACACCAGAGTCGCCCCTCTCTCTATGCTGCATTGTCAAGGCAAGCCGAAGTAATGGTCACCATGCTGATAGTCCACGCTGATGCAAACGTCGATGCACCTCATGAGCTGATACTGGGCGTGCTGCAAACGCGCCCATTTCCTGATTAATGGTCTGTGATGTGATCGTACCATTTTTCAGGACTGACTTCACAATATGTCATCCTTTCAGGAGTTATTCATGGGAGGGCGTTGAGATCCTACATGTTGTTCAGTATCACCCTCAGTAACATTGGTAACAGTAACTCAGTCCCATTGGTTCCATACTCGCATATCAATGGTTGGATGTCGACCAGTGCGACGGGCGATATCACGGAATGATAACCTACACTTTAGATAGGTAAGGATCCTGTGTTTATCGAATTCCGAAACTTGCTGGTAAGCATTTCCTCTTCTTATTTGAAGCATAACACGATATTCTGAGCAAACACCAACCTTGCAAAGCACTTTTCGAATGAGAAATCCACTGCATAACCTTTCTTTTGTGCCGTGCTTCAGATGTCGTTTCTCCCTCCTGCTTCGTCTAAACGCACTGAAATACTAATCATGAGCATATCCCATTTTCTTCTTCTTTTCACGTGATTTTGACGTTCATTAGATCATTCCTTCATGGTGTTGCAGTTTTAATGGCTAGCAGTGTAGTTGTTAGGGGAGCCTACTGCGGTGCCGAAGGCCTCAGGTTCGAATCCCGAAGAAGAAATGCATGTTTGGAAATGTATAGTGTTTTTGCGGCATGGGAGCGCTCTATATACAGTCTCGTTATATATATAGATTGGTTGATGGTAGGGGAAGAGGAATGAGAGATCCTAGGACGTGTCCCCCCCCCGGAGTTTTCGCCATCAAAATTGGAGGTGAAATTGAGCGGGCTGTCACCTGTATGGTGCTTTTGCAACGACAGGCGCAATCTTGCTTTCTTTGCCACGAAGAAATTTATGGGCTTGTTTTGATGCCACAATCAGACAAGCGAGATAAGTCACAATAACACACAATCTGTGGTTGAATTTTGCCTAATTTTAAGTTTTTTGAACTGCCCAAAGACTTTTTACCACTGCATCTATTAAGTAAATTTGAAGTAGAAAGCAATAAGCTCTGTTGAATTGATTTAAAGTAAGTGATTAATCTGAACAATAAAATTCAAACTCGTAAAGTCTGCGTTATAAGCTCTTAATTGGATATAGATATTTTTGTGCTGTACAAAACAAACAGTTTTAAGTCCCCTATTGCATTATAATCACTTTCATATAGTTTCAGTAATAATTGGTTTCAAACGGTTAATTATTGAATAATAGAAACCTTGTGAATTTTCATCCTTATAGTCGTTTTATTTTAATTAATTAATTTATTTTCTCGTTCTTGTCACCTTTTACCCGAAGAATGTGCTTCATTTGTTTCCCATTCTGCTCTACTCGTGCCTAATAATACCTGATTTCTATGAAAAAGCAACGCGAATGATCCGAAAATTATCTTGCCAGAATTTCTCAAATTCCGATTGTATTAAACGATTTAGATTTACTCGAAAACTGTCATGATGTTTCTCTTCTAAATGACAGGAATATTAAATAATCTGTGCTGAATTGACATAATAAATAAGTAATAATTCACTTAAAAAGGAAAGAATAATACACTTAAAAGAGAAGAAAAAGAAAATTACCATAGTCTGGATGAACAGAGATTGATATAATTAATGTATTATTGTTAATGAAAGCTAAATCCCCTTTATAGATCTGGCAGACTCTTCTGGCCATTCGAAAATCATACTCGAACGGAAAAGGACGATAACATTTTCCATTCATTTCTGACCAGTCCGTGTTGCAACTCAAGCCTGTAATAAATATTATTTTTATGAGAGACAAGCAAAACAAAAAAAAAAAAAAAAAAAAAAAAAAATACATATTGTTTTATTTCTGAATGAACTTTGTGCGTTCGAATAAAGTTTCAGCATTAATTACGTTAATCTTGTCATCAGTTTCATACATCTGTGAAAAGAATATATTTTAGTAAAATATATTCGTAACATAAACAAAGCGTAACAAAAACTAAAATACGCTAAGCTTTATTCTGCATGAAAAGTTGATATTACTGTACAGAAAAAATAGCTTCCAGATAAAATAATTATTATGTCTTTATTATACTAAGTAATTTTATATTAAAACACTAAATGTGTATATCAAACAAATATAAAATATTTTCAAAGCTACAGCGCTGCAAAGTATGGAAATGGAAGCTATTGGGAAAGTTTTACACCAGTGTCTGATTTTTACAGTGTTCTATTAATTGTAAGAAGTTAATAAATCGGTCTTCTACGGGGAGGAATGGAATTTTTTTGAAACGAAATGAATTTCATGACTCTGTAGAGACATTAAGAGAGGAGGTGTGAAAAATGAACAGGAGGTGTTAAAAATCAGCAATGCCCTCGCCGGGACTAGAACCACGGACCTCTCGAATCCGCGTTGAGCGTGCTGACCGATACACCCCGATGGCATGCTAAGAAGGCGGGCGAAATACCTTATAACTCATTACCGGAGAGAGATGTTGTCTCCGGAGAGTTGATGTGAGTACAATAATAATAATAATAATAGTAATAATAATAATAATAATAATAATAATAATAATAACAATAATAGTAATAATAATAAAATATTAATAATAAAAAATAAATAAAAGCATTTTCGCTGCCTGATCACTTTTTATTAACAATATTCGAGATGTACTTTTGAATCCTCATTATCAATTATTGTGGCTGCTTTACTAATTATCCTGTGAGAAACAAAGCCATAGGATATTATTTAAGGTCCGAAAGCAAGAAATGTTGCATATAGTGTATATAGTGCATGGTATACAGAAACATGGATATTTTTCTATAAAATATCTAACTGTACAATGAATATATCACATTACTGAATGACTGCTGGATGCAGCCATTAATATTATAATCTTTAATTGTATTAACATCTACCTTCGAGATTTCTGAAAAACATTCAGTATTTTTTAAAATGTGCATTAAAATGTTTTCATCATTTAAAGTGTTAAAAATGCAGTTTATATCGGCCCACGATTAGTGAGGAGTATTCTAAATAACTTGTGAACGTAGATTTTGGTAGGTCTGTCAGTTTCTCACTTATTGGATTCTTTAAATTATTACAGTTTTATTGGAAGTTTGTAGGCTAATATAGCAAGCATTCGCAAAAATGCATCTATACTAATAATCTAAGTCACAAAGTTTCCGATCGAAGTCTTTCGGTTTGTTATTCTATTAAACATTCTTTATAACTAAGTACAATTTTATTCTCAGTTCTTCTTGCTTGAATGAAATAAATCCCTAACTATACTGAAATTACAGCTCAATAATACAAAATTTAATATTATATATAATTGAATCTTTGACGAGATCGAAGATATTGTCATTTGCATTTTATAAAAGTAGCATTTCTTTTCGTGTAGTTACAAAACTATAAATTTGTCATGATTTTTTTATTTTAATGACACTAAATAACTTAGCATTGTTATCAAAGCTATAACTGGCCTTTTGGCTGATATTAAAATGAGATTTATACCTACTTGACAAAGCTTTCTATATTTCCTTGCTCCACCTTAGAGTAAATGCGGTGATTTCTTGAAATAGTTTCGAAGCTTTAATGTTTCAAGATATTTTTAAGATTCTCTACATGTAATTTAAACTTATTTTTCAACAATAATAGATTTCTGTACTACATTTCTTTCTCCTGTTATTATACTGTTTCGTTTGTTCGCACCTCTTTTAAAAAACAGCAGACGCAACCACGTTTCACTTTTAAAAACACAGAGTCTTAAAATAAAAAAATAAAATCTTCAGACAGTTGCAATTTTTTTTCAACATTCTATCGTATAATCTTCCCATAACAACGATCTAGACTTCAACTCAGATTAAAACTGGCATAATAAATTAGCATTAGTTTTTATCATTTAGTTTGCATATGAGTAAAATCAGTCAGTTATACAGAATATTTTCTTTAAAGCAAAATCAAAACAAAAATTCATGAATTATTTTAACCGTCTTGTCTTGATGTCTTGCAAATTGTCTTGATGTCATAGTTTTACAGTTAGAATTGTCTTCTAAAATAAATAAATGTTAAAATACACATGCTTTTAAATAAACGCCTGTCTTATGAACATCACGTTGATGACCAAAACAAAATTAAAGCCTACTATATTTTAGAGATCAACTGAGAATATTTTCATGCGAGTTCGATCGCACCCAGAAATACACTAAAAGTCTTCCATTTATTTATTTTCCCACTATCAATGAAAATTTTTTTACATCTATAACTTTAAAGATCTACTAGTCAAACATTTTACTAGATTTTACTAAACATTAACATGTTCTTAATCACATACATCTGGTTTATAACCACCAGAATTAATTAAATTGAATTAAAATAAAAGGACTATAAATAGATTCATATTCACTATAAAAATATTGAATTTGATCTTAGACCGTGTACTTGCATTCTGTTCATATTGTTTAATGCATTATACTTATACGATTGTTTTCGGTGAATTTTTAAGAACTTTCTTCTGCTAAGAGCAGCGTATACTTGACTAACTGCGAATAATCATTTTCTTAGATAAATGACCACATTTAGTAGAGTTATGCCCCCAGTTTTAAAAATCTATCTTTAAAAATGATTTTTTGTTATCATTCTTGTTTTAAAAAGAGTGAAGAAAGAAATGTATACGGAAGCAAGAAAAATAGTGTGACTTATAATGATGACCCCGTACTGCGATTCCCAGCGATCCACTTGGCATCTAATGAAGCTCTAGTTTCGTCATATACTTAAAGTCATAGAGTAAAATATTTTTAAAAATATAGAAAATCGCCAATTCATATCTTTCTATAATTTTTCCTTTAAAAGAAGGCGAAGAGTGTATTTTATGATCAGTGAAAATTTCAAAACTACAACGGATACATTTTTAGATGCTGAAATTTTAAAATAATTCAAACAGTCGCAAAAGTCGAGCGAATTTAAAAATTTTCCAAAACATCAAAAATTGTGTTCAAACTTTCATATGAACACTATTTAAAAGATTTTTTTGTTGCTCTATCCGATAGTGCAAAAAGCAAAATTCTAGGTTTTTTTAAACTCTTCTTTAAAGAACGAAATGTGCAAAAAATCATTTCAAGATTCATTAAAAAAATCTGAATCGAATTTTCAGACTTTTGCTTCACCAAAGACGTTTTCACTATATTATCATCCACAAGGATTGTACGTTAAAATCTGAGCTCGATAGCTCATCAGAAAATAGTTTAAAAATCGTTTACAAATATTTGACCTTAGCAAGAAACGCCATCAGTAAATTAATTAAAAGCTTTAAAAATAGAGCTTTTCACAAAACTCTAAAATTATGGTATGGACGGCATAATTAGAAAACTGTCATGGTAACAAAAATAAGATATTTAAATTAGAAACAATGAAGCGAATCTTATATTTTTTTATAATCAGAAAATTTATTATAGCAGAAATAAAAGAATGATATCAATTTATTCAAAATAAAATATTTATTCAATGAAATAAAATCCTAAAAATCGATTTTCAACTATTTTAAAGGTGTACTGTCCCCATAACTACCTCTTATTCCCTAACTATACTGAAAATACTTTTCCTTAGAGTACATTCTAAGCTAATGTACAGTAAAATATCTCGTATCGAATTAAATTGTGATATCAAAATAATGGCATTCTTGTAAGTATAAGTTTAAATTCAACATTTAGACCCATAATATAAAATATTTGCAATGGACTAATAATTTAAAGAATTAAATGGGAAAGATATTTGTTACTTAATCTCTTGCCTGGAAAGATACAAAGAGCATTAATTTACGGCTCTGTTGGCATAAATTGTGGCTTATGCTCATGCTCATAGATGACAATTCTAGAAATGAAAATTCTCTTGGTTTCAAAGCACGTCTGGCTCCCGTATGTTATACCTTCGATTTACGAGTTCGCATATAGTTATTAGTGAAGAGGAGGTGCCTACTTGAGTGGATGTAGACAATTTTGTTTTCATCACGCTCTCTCAGAATGACGATGAAATAGTGGGACTTGTACTGGAGAATGAGAAAGAGAATAATGATGAGAAGAGAAGGATGAAGATGAAGGGAACACATAAAGCAAGAAAGTTATGTGAACGGAAGCTGAAAATTAATTGTGCAGTTTTATAAGAATGACCGAGAAAGCTTCAAGTCTGTGAGCACATAATGTTATGGAGTTTCATTGTATATTCAGCAAATTTTTAAAACTCTGGCAACAATTTTAAAAGCAGGAAGCTCTTTGAAGTTATATTTCATCGTATTAAGAAATTGATAAAATTTATGTGATAATACATGTTGTAATTATAAAACGTGGTTTAGTTTTGTTTTTCTGGAATATAAAATCATTTGTAAGATTTAAGTTTAAATAATCTGTGAGATTTTCGATATTATTTATATAATTAACTTCAATAGATCGAAAAACATGACCAACAAACGTCGAACGCTGAAACGTTTAAAATGGCATAACAGCTTCCGGAATTCTAGAAAAATATATCCAATTATCGGGAAAAGTCTTATCTCCGAAATTGGCGAGAAACTGCTGCTGCCAGTTAAGAGAGATCCTATTCTATTTGGCAACTTTAATTGCTTTTTTTCTAAAACAAATCAAAGCAACAAACTTAGGTACAAGATATTCAGTTTAAAAATGGACCTATCAAACAAAATGTTTATCAGACACTTCTTTATCCTATATGTTGGAAATGGCATTTCACCAATCCAGTGTGGTTACCCACATATTTCATCAAATTCTTAGCAAAAGTAACCATAGTGTATCTATGTACTCTGAATGGAGCAATGGTATTTATTATAAACATTTTTAAAATATGTAAACTATTTACAGTTTGTTTTAAATGTCCCAATGACAATAATCTAGCTATTAAGATGCTGAGATCTTGGTCGCTGTACCTTAGGTAAGGTTTCTAATGCCAGATTTACTTCAACATTTACATTCAAGAATATGCTGTCTGATATGTCTTACTGCATGAATGACGTTCATCACCCTGTAGAAAGACAATGAATTGCCAGATTTAATCACTGCAAGGATTTATGAGGAGGTCTTATAAGAGTTATCACTGTATGTCACCTCAGTGTTTGCTGTTAAAGCAAACCTCTCACAATCATGTTTCATCTTTCAAGATTAATCCAATTTCTCGGAAATGTTTTTTTCACCTTCCCTTCTGCTGACTAGTGCTTCCTTTTCAAATTTACAGGAAAAGTTTTCACTAACTTAACATAGTATTCTGCTAGAAAACTGCTTTCTTAATACTGATATAATAAATTATTCACAATATCAAAATAATAATCAAAGGCGCAATACAAATGCGATCATGTTCTTCAGCTGCACACGACTCATCAAGTCACTTTAACATCTAAAAAATACTGTTTATAAATTTCGTACACATAATAAAGCAATAAAGAAATCGAAGAACCATGCTACTGCAAAAGGAATTAGGTAGAGAATTCTGCACTTTTAAATGTGCGATCCACTTATAATAATCTGAACACTTTGTACTTAAAATATTACATGTAATACAACAACATAATCATCTTACACGTGTAAGACCAACTTTTTAACCTTTTGATAGTCATTCACGAGCTCAGCTGACTTTCCAGTTACCCACATAACTAGGCGCAAAAGGACACAGCTCGCGTTACAACTTTAGAACTGACAAATATCGAGAGCATTTGAGAAGAAAGAATTGCTTAATCTCGCAACCGTCTGAAGGTTAACTTGCAGAAGACCTCCCATATTGTGGGATCTCCTGATAAATAAAGCCATCTTAGATTAGTGTCTACGTAGAGTAATATATTTTTATTGTTTTAAAATATTCACTGAAAGCAGAAAGTAAAGAAAAACGAAAGGACTATTTTTTTTTTTAAATTTCAGAACGCATTTTACATAAAGTGCTTTTGAAATTAAATCTACATAAAAAATTAATCTTATCTTTAAACAATACATGGGGATATTAAATCTGTAATTTATATTTTATTATTCATTACATCTGTACTAAATTTCTCCAGTTTTACTGGTAGTTATAATAAAAAGGAATTATGATAGTATAACAGACTTACCAAGACTAAATATAGTAAATAAACAGATTATTTCCCTCAGAATATGCTGAATATCCATGATAGCTGCTCTCTTTCTTCGTTGTCGACTGCTCTCACTTATCACTTATGAATAGTAAATAGTACGCACTCTTTCCACAACCGTTTCGTTCGGAAATGTTTTTGTAACGTCATTTCCTTCCAGGAAGGAGAAGTCTCGATTCCGGATCCTAATCCGTGCTTGCAGTAACGGTCATTGCGACAATGCACTGCCGTGTAATGCATGCTACTCAGATTCTTTTATTAAGGGTTCGTCAAACTTCAGTACGAAAACTGCAGGACAGAAGAAATTATTAAATAACGTATTTAACCTGCACTATCAAAGGAATTCGTTATTTATAACTATAAGAAAAACAAAATGATATTATTAAATAGTATATTTAATCTGAAATTATCAAATAGTATGTTTAACCTGCATTGTCAAATGAATTAGATATTCGTAACTATAAGATAAACAAAGTAATATTTAGAGAGCGGGAGCTAAATTATTTCGTGATGAAACAATTGAGCATATTTATAATACTTGAGAGTTATTAATTTATCGAAACCATTTGAAAAGTACCCGATGCTTCTAAATGTTATAATTATACACTCTTAGTTAAGCTACAAAAATAATTTATCATCAACAACCTGAGAAAAGTTTAAATGGTATATAAGTTTATTAGAAGTTGATCATTGCCATTTCAATGCAAAGTGAGGCTTTGTATATTATATTTTAAAAGCTAATGCTTTTCCATCTCTCTGCTTTGCTGCATTACGTAATAAATTTATTATACGACATGAAAATAATTGAAAGTTATGGTTAAAAATAAAGTAAAATGATTAAAAAGTAATTATATATAATAAAATTTGCAACCTCGAAACGTCACAAATAAATGACAAGTATTCTGAAAAAATTCCCTTAGCAGAAAATAAAGTAACATCACAAATTAATGCAAATAATAGTAAAAGTTGTATCTATATCAATGAAATGAAATCAAATGTAAAATGAATGCTTAAAACGTTAGAATTATTTAAAAAGGCGTTAAATTTATAATATTAAATTTATTGCATCCATTTTTGTGTCATGACATAAAATTTAATGTAGAAGAGCTGTCAGAAATGAAATCTTTTTATTCTTTCTTACGTTTCAAATAGTTTCGATAAATTAATAACTCTCAAGTATTATAAATCTTTTTATTCTGCTAGAACTAGATGTTCTAAAATACACGTTGATGCCTACTTGAATCACAGGTGCATTACAAGTAATAACGGATATCACATCCATAAGGAGGGAAGAAGACAAAGCGCAAAGCCTTACTCGGTAGTCGAAACCACAACCTTTGTTTCGAAAAAAAAAAAAAAAAAAAAAAAAAGCACTAAAAAAGACGTCTGAAATGAACTAGTGAGAAAATGACTGCAGCTTATTAATAAACCACAGAAATATTAAACAAGAAGTCAACGTATCGTTTATATTACCCTAAACAGATCTGTTTAGGGTAATATAGTTAAGAACCTGTTATGCATAAATAATATACATAACAATGCATAACAAGTTCTCAATATGTAATAAGAAGAGTGTTCTCAGTATATTTTAAATGTCGTTAACGCAGCAAAGCGATTAATTGTAATACAAACGTAATTTTTAATTAAAAATTCTGACAAATTAATCATTAATCTGAATCTTGATTTCTATAAGGACACTTTTTAATTTTATTGGGAAAACTAAAATTAATTCTTAATTTTATTACATTTCTCTTGTACTGCTTTCTACAATCCATTCGAAGTCTTCGTCTGACGTGTAGAACGTGCCCCTTTTTAACAGTGCAAAAGCATACTAATATTCATTGCCGAATCAGAATACTTCCCTGGAACACCGTGAAAGGTTACATCTTTTATACCAGTGTCCATTTTTTCTAAAAACTTATTTATACATATTGACATGTAACTCGTGGTTTTGTGAAGTTTTACTTTTTTAGGCTATCCATATAGATAAACAAGATTTCTTATTTAAATATGGGCACAAAATATTGTTTTTGATTATATGTAGAAATAAGTTTAGCCTTTCTTCCGACTCTTTAATTTTAGTTTCCCGTTATATGAGAAATTAGTTATAAACATAAACTCTTTTCTGAAACTTCCTTTAAACTTTTAATATTAAATAATTTCTCTCCTCTTTATAATAGTAAATTATTTGTTAAAAGCAATAGAACATAGCCATGTTTCATTACGAGTCGCAAAAATTTTTAATTTTTTACATTGTTGAACAATTTACCAAAATAATCTTCATTGGATTTTATGCTATGCCATATGTCGCAAGCAAAGAATAATGAATATTATACTATTTTAAAAATTTAATTTTTTTATATATTCACAGAAGATAAGACATTAAGAACTCACGGTATTACCCTTTGAGAAGGTTATTTCCACTATTAAAGCACCATATTTAATTTTTAAAGGGTCTCTGAAGAATATTCTTTCTATGGGTAAATATACGGCGTTCTGTTTCTTTTTGAAAAGCAGTCATTGTCGATTTTTTTCTTTGTTATGGACGACGTCGTCTATCTCCGTAGATATCCTGACACAAAATTCCTACAAAGTTTTGTATCGAAAAACGATAATGATTTTCTTCGGAAAGAGAAAACGTAACCTTCTTTTGTTTATTTTCAAAAATCATTTCTACCAGTCAAATGCTTTGGCTAAGCTGGCAGTAAATTTTTTAAATATAAAAACTGTTGCAAAGTAATTTATTTATGTTTTCTTAATTTCCGTTATTTGCTTGATTGGAATTGTTCAGAAATGTGTATGAAAAGAACAATTCCATCTGTTTTATTTGTCAGTCTAGTACAGCATTTCTGTCACTCAATATGTAATAATATTACTGTGATTTATAATGCTTGGAAACTCTAAAATACTTTCCCGCAAGCTAGACGACCTCAGCATGCGCTGTCTCTAAAAGTATGAAAGGTTATATTTTTTCTTCTTCAAAATATATGATATAGGAAAAATTACATTTTGAAGTCACTAATTAGTATATCTGCATTACTAATTTCGTTCCTTATGATTAAAATGCTTTCAACCGATTATTTTATAAAACACAATGTTGAAAATAACTAAGAAATGAACTAACAACCACGAAGTAAAATGAACTAATATACGGTGTTTGAGAAAGTATTTTTCTGTTTTATGAAAACTATTTCAGTTATTAGCTCTCGTAAGTCAATATTTTATGAAACAACTTTTTTACAACAATTATTTGAAATTTTTGGTAATTATTTGCAACTTTTGATAATCTAGATGAGATATTTTGACTATCATCAAAGGTAATTTCTCTGTACTGAAAATTTTAATGATAGATTTTTAGTACTTCGAATTTCGATATCAGTTTATTTACATTCAGCAATTCACACCACAGTTCATATATTTTTAGCATCATTTGAAATGTAATGAAACTGTTCGGGTGTTTTCCCAAAATTTAAGTGATTTAAAGAAAGGAGTAACACTTTATTCAGCGTTCCCCAAACTGTTATTTTTAATAAAATAAATGTAAAGTTGTAAATTTAAATAAAATTTTTGTGAACATAATTTTTAAGATCTTCTTGACATTATACGGCAGTTTACACAAAGTACGTGCTTTAAATCAGAAGAGAAACACGCAAAAGTGAAACTGAATCCCTTTTGTCATTTCTTAAATAAGTCAATATCTGAATTTGCTCTTATGATCTCTCTTTATAAGCTTTTCAATGGCATTAAGCCCAGGATTTCAATAAAAAAGCGTACTAATGCTATTTGCTGAATGCTGTACTTAAACTGCGATAAGGTATAAAGGGCTCTGGTGAAATGTTTCACGTACCTGCTCAGAAAGAACATCAAAGAGCTTAATTCGCTAACTATACCTTAAACAAAGAGCATTATACGAATTAAAACTTAATCGAATATGCCATCATAACATTCCAGTAAAACTGGTTGTCTCTTTCTCGAGGCTTGGTTATTACACTATGTAGTGAATATTTAATATACGCATGACATAAAATTAGCAAACAAACAACCTTGTATTTGGCGATGATTTAGGAAAAAAAAAAAAAAAAAAAAAAAAAAAAAAAAACAATCGATTGAGTTCAAAAAGGTCCATCTTCATCAGGATCAAAGAAATTTGTGAGACTGGAAAAGCACTGGACGTAACGGTCCTATTTATGCAGTAAGCGAACACGGAGGCAGCGCCATATAATGAAGAGAGACCTGTTTGCCCTCGAAATTGATTGAGATTTTTGTCTAAATAAACGCTAAAAACAAGGTTGTTTCTTTGTTAACTTTGAGTTTCACTTTGGCGTGTTTCTCTTGTGATTTTAATTTGCTAATCTACGCTAAATACAAGGTTATTTCTTTACTAATTTTGAGTACCCACTTAATATAAAAGGTAGAATGTTTTCATACATTTGCTGCTTAAAAGTAAACCTTTATTCAATCAGTAAGGAATTTCTGTAATTCGCAGACGTTAACTGATATATTTAAACGATAAGTTTTATTTCTCTTTCTCCTCCCCTCAGTATTAAGAAATTTTAGTTTTCAACAAGAACGATCATTGTTAAGAAATGGTTTTTCTAGCTTGGGTAAACCTTAATTCCATCGCAGAAAATCCATACAGAGGGACATTAAGTGAGCATGGTTTTTTGAAAAAAAATTTTATTTCTCTAAACATTGCACTTATAATTCATTACAAAACCCATACAAAATTTCATATCGATGCAGTTAAGGATTGGATGCGTTCACGTTTGAACGGTATTATTTTTCAGACGAACTTAATGTAACAAATTTTAGTTTTTCAGCATATATATGTGCAACAAATGTTATATATAAGTAAGCAACAAAAATGTATTATAACATTCAGATTTCACTTTTGTTTTGTCATCACATAATGAATTCGCTTCGATGAATATGAGTTTAGTTCGGAGACCATCGCTGAATGCGTATTTGCGCCCTTTTAATACTTTCAACATGTAATTACAAAAGGATGAAAAATGTAAAATAGTTAGCTTTATAAATAGTTCGCAGGGCTTAAATTCAGCCGAAATCCAATTCGGTGCATTTTGGTTGCTGAATGAAATCTTAATTGCAAACGGAGTACGGGGAAGTCCCCAATAAGACGAGATTTGGTACTTTTTGTATTAGTGAATCAGAATATTAACAGAAACGTCTGTCTTTATGACAACAATTTATTTAGCAGTTAATAAAACGGTTACTATATACAGAATGCTTGTCTCACAATTCCTAGGAAGAGCAAAATATGTGAAAAAATTTGAACAGCTGAGGAAGGAAATGACCATAATTGAAATGTGATCCCTTCAAAAAGAAAAATGTTTGTGGGTTGTATTTTCTGACGAAGGAAGCTTAAAATATATACTCATCTGATCGCGAAGAATACTGTTTAAAATAGTAGTTATTTTTCTTTTTCTTCGGTACAATTATTTGTTACTGCTACGTTACTTTTTCTTGTTTTATTATTTTAGAGTCTCATCTCTTTGGTAACATAAACAGCAGTGAAGACTCTAGAAGACGTAAGCGAATTATCGTTATGTCTTGGAATTTACAACACAGACGTGCAAAGGGTGTAAAAGACCCTTTTATAAAAATTAGTAAATTAGCAGAAGGCGATGCTCGTGCTTACAGAATCAGCCAAAATTTATGGCGTAACTCAAAAGTAAAGAATTTACTTAACTAAGTAAATCGCAAGCTAGGCGAGAGTATCGCAACACCGTGGATAAGCTGCTATCAAGAGATTCAACTAGTAACATGGCCTTCAGCAGACAAATGCAATGTAAAATCTTCCTTTAAATACCGCCTCTTTCTACCTCATTTGAATATGCGCGAACTAAAAATTTGCATTCTAGGGGGAAAATGGAAAGCTAGAAAGACAGTACAGATATTTAACATAAAATAACTGGTTAGTAATACTAAATAAATCCTTATAACTGCAATGGCTGTGGATGATGCTACTGCAGCATGATTATTAATTTATTTGCTTTTCCTTTGTTTTATTATTTTAGTTAATTTTTTCTGATATTTAAAATTAATTTTTAACTATTTTTTATTAGTTTAAATTTATTAATATTTTTTCCTTTTCTACAATGTATTTATTTTTAATTATAGAATGTTTAATTGCTTAATCCATTCTTATTTTATGTATTTATTTCCTGTAACCTTTCCTCCGCCACTTTTAATTTCAGAAGAAGTTAAGCCGTGGGTATACTAACTAGTATGTATTTAGACTATACGAAAAAAAGTTATAAAATTATTTGGCTTATTTTTCGATTACTCGAAAGTAGTATAAGCTCATTTATTACGAACAATAGAAATGTATTTACATATTTTTAATCTTAAAATTGAAACTGGAATTTAAGTAAATTTAATATACTGTTTTATAAATTTTTTAAGTTCATTTAAATTCCTTTTTTTGTATGAATCGATAATTACAAGACAGTCAGAAATGGTGAAAACAGTGATAAAGCTGTTTTAGTAGTATCTCAGAAGGAATCAGATATCTTTAATAAAATCTTAATCTATGAAAGAAAATTGCAAAGATATTGCAGAAATATTTTACATCATACAAAATGAATTCAAGAATTTGTATCAGCCTGCATGAATTATTCGACATCGCAAACTAAAATTTAAAAAACTCGCTAATTTCACATAAATAATATCCAGGTATTTTCTCCACTTCGGCAAACTTACTTTTCAATGATATTTAAGCTAATATTGAATGCTTGCTTGTAAAACTCGTGACCAAGATAGTACTGATCATTTGAGTTCAGAAATCAATTTAATTTTAATTACGTTTTCTTCTATTTTTGTGATCGCCCGATTTAAGAGATAACAGATTTAAAAAAAAAAAAAAAACTGAACACCAAGATTATTCTGCACTAAATTACACAACACAGAATATCATTTATTAATTAAAGTAATGATGAAAGTGTTCATAAAAATTGTCAGTTGCATATTATATTATATATTAAATCAACCAACTTAAAATTTTTAACTACTTTTATTCCTTTCAAATAGTCGAAGCTTTTAAGCGGTTATAGATGAAATCTAAAAAAAAAAAAAAAAAAAAACTGATGTGTACACCACATGACTTCCTTGTACGGAATATTAAATTATACGCATTTTTTCTTGAATTTCATTTAAACTTATTAGATTGAATTAAACCTACTTCGTCGACAGCGCATACACCACAATAGAATAAATGCATTCTTTAAAATTCACTTTATTTACCATAGCGACACTCTGGCGCTAGGTTTACTTAACAGTATTATATTTCGTTCATATTATAACTCAGAATGCACAAAATTTATATCATTTAAAGAATTATCTAATCGTTGCCACATGTTCTATTCAAATATTATAATAAATCTAGAACGACGTATAAAAGAAATTAAGCAAACAAAACAAAAAAGAAACAGTTTTTCACAGACGATTGAGTATTTTTCATTCAATTAATTCAGTTTTCACTTCGCGACAAGGCAAAAATACATAAAAACTCAAAATACCTGTATTAAAAATTACGAAGTAAATCTTAAACGCTTATTTTCTCGAAAAAATTCCAGAAAGGATTAAGCATGATTTAAATAATAAATGAAGGCGTTGTTGCGAAGCTAAGTTTCCCTAGATTGGCAACAAATCCGCTATCCTGCTGTTTCAAATGTAAACAAGAGCAATGGCCGCCATCAAAAACATTATTAGGCTTAGTGGCACTTAAACAATTTAAAAATTGTTGATAATTCTAAAAATATTGCATACAGATTCACTAAAGGCATAAAACCTTAACCGGAAGATAAGAACAACATAATTCAATCATTTTTAAAGCAAAAAATGTACAATTTACAAACATATAAGAGTAAAGAAACTGAGATCACTGAGCCGGGTAACAGAGTGGATATATATATATAAATATATTTATATACGTTTAGTGCGGCCGATTGCAACCAAAATACGAGGTGCACATTTACATGTTATAGCAGTCCTATATACAAAATTTCAACGTTCTGAGGCTACTCGCTTTTGAGTTATGCGAGATACGTACGTACGTACATACGTTCGTACAGACGCCACGAAAAATTCTCTTCAGAATTCATTTTAAAGCAGTTTTATAATTTTTTTTGGAGGAAAAGAGTGTTTTATTCTGTCCTTACATACAGATATCACGGAAATACATCGTTAAATTGCATTTCAAAGAGGTCAAAATGGGATATTTTCGTTGAAATATGCTGCCTGAAACTTTTCGGGATTACAGTACTTCCTTTTTACTTCGTACAAGAAAGTAAAAATGCAGATTTTACACCGTGGCGAGTGACAGCCGCCTAGAAAACAATATATTATACATTGCCAAATGGAAAATAAATTATAGATTCGGATAGAAAAGCTTGCAAAATACGTGGATTTTAAATGCTTTTTTAACTTTGTAACTCTGTAGTAAAGTTTTTCACAGATTACCTTATCCAAATGCTTGATAGGTACTGTAGATCAACAAGTTATCACCTTGATTGAAGTGAGATCTGCATAAATCAGAGATTAAAATCAAACTAACTTTTATACGACCTTGGATTTTCTTGGGATTTAACAACTAAAGTAAAAACTGTAATTTATCAGTGTATACTGTCGATAGTAAAATTTTGCGATCAAGAGATGTGTCTGCAATAGTGCGAAGCTACAAAATTTCTCAGTTTTGAAATAAGATTCCTGTATTATTTCTTACCCAATTAACTTCGAAAGACTTTTCACCCAAGAAAGCCCACAACTAACTGACTACACCGAATTTTTTTCAAAATATACTTGTTGAATCTCCTTCTGAAAAATTACTCAGGACCAGCAAATGTTTCACTCAAAACTGCAGTTATTACCAAGTGTCATAGTTGCACCTAACTCATAGAGAGTATCAGAATAACTTGGCATGAAACGAAATTCAGTATTTATCTTTGCAAGGATTCAAACTGCGAATCTTCCAAACACTAACTGTGTATGTCATCACTTAAGATTCAAGAACATATGCTGGGATTAAGATAACTACTTACATTCTCTTCCATTAAAAATGAATAACCGGGTTGAAGCGTGAGACATGGTCAATCAAATAAGTTGTCTCCCACATTTTAATTACTGCACAGCTGTAAAAAGTTTTTTCAGCTCTTCGAAGTTGAGAAGTTCGCCAGGATTTTGACTACGGTTCTTCCATTTAATAGCTAGAAGTGCTAAACAGCTTGCAAGATGAAAAATCTAATAAACAAAAGTAAAGCGATAATGAAGCGGAACTGGGGAACTGGATATCTTATTAACATCCTCCTTTCGAAACAAATGTTCTACAATTTTCTTCATAAAGAGAACCATGAACACACATTTTAAGGTATTCTGTACTGTTTTTACAGCATTTCACCTGTAATTAAGTTTTTTATACTTGCTTTACGCTTCGCAACTCAATGATATGAGCAAATGTTTGTGACGTAGACTAATAAGATAATATTTAACGCATACCTAACTTCAGTACAACTCGAAATAAATATCACAATTTAACTGAGCGTAACGGAGACAAAAACTGTGAAGATTAAATTATTTCTGTGACAGTAAATGAATTTTAGTGTCTTCCTTACAAGTGGAAAATCTAATAAGCAAAAGCAAAGCGATAATGAAGCGGAACTTGATATCTTATTAATATCCTCCTTTCGAAACAAATATTCTAAAATTTTCTTCAAAAAGAGAAATGCAATAGGATATTTATGTCAAGAGCAGTACCCAATACTTTTCACTCACTTATCAACTTCCTGCAATGAAATGAAGCAGGAAGTATCTTAGACTTCATGAAGGAAACTGACAAAAGAAAACAACTGAAAAGTGTTTAATCTGATAGTTTGTTAGTTTGTAGGGTTTATATTTATTTTAACTAACATTTATTTTAAGCTATCTTTCCTGTCAAGCCTTTACTTTCCCCTAGAATTGCCAATGCTAGAGCATGTAAATTATAGTAGAGCGCGTAGTATATTCATATTTAGCAGAAGTAAGTTGAGTTTAAACAGAAGGAAAACGAGATTGCATGTGTGCTTCTTGAATCGCGAACGTGAAGGTTGCTAGGTAGAAATTTAAGAACCGCGCGTTTCGGCATGTGTGCCTATCTCGGCAGTTTTGCTGAATACTTCAACTGCTTAATCAGTAAGCTCGCTGAATCTCAGCTGTATTTTAGAACGCGGTTAGGTTAGTTAAGATTTCAGAGCCTCGTGGATAGTGATCTAGCTATTTTTTCATCCAGCCATTACTTTTTCAGTTGTACATTCTGCTTCTGTTAACCGCCGGGTCGGCGTAGTTTGTGAGCGTCAAGTGGACGCAGCTGTTATTTTTAAAGTGGAATAAAAAGGGCTTTAAACCCTTCTTACGTGTTTGTGTAAATTTACAGTTCATAGCAGTCACTACCACAGTTGCTGACAAGTTGGAGGCCACACCACACTACAAGTTGAAAACTCAGATCTTCGTTAACTTTAGTGTAATTAGAGAGAAAAAATCTTCTTAAATTAATCCTTTTCATTGTTAAGCTATTTATATTCTGAAATATATTTTTCTTCGAAATATACATTAAAATGAAACGTGCTGTAGAATCTGAATAGTTCGACCCACTAAAACGGCAGCTGATCTGGATAAACTAAAAATTTCGTTAATTAGATTGATTTTTTTCCTGAAGTCCGAATAAGCATTTATTATAAAACTAAGGAAGAGATTTTACGTTCTTTGTTTATCCTGTTTTTTGTCAACGAAGACTATGCAATTAAAAATGTTAAAACTGTTTATTCCCATTAAACAAAGCATATATTTCGATTACAGTAACTAAATAATAAAATAAAATTTTCTTTTGTGTAACACTTTCCTTCCCCTCTCTATACTAATTAAAACATAACAATGAAAGTAAGTGTACGATCACTTTTTTAAATCTGCTGCGTTAAAAAAAAAAGAAAAAAAAAAGAAATTACTTTTTATTCATGTAAAAGAAAGCTTTTAGCCTATTTCTATGTAATTTATAAAAATCAGGCGTCGCACGTGTCATGCACGTGCATGAAATCCGACTTATGATATCCTATTGATCTCTGAGAGGATCTGTAATTTATAAGATATTTTCTCTCTCCTGACCGCGTTCTTTCGTGCTGTAAATGTATAGCACCGTCCAGCTAGCAAGCAAGAGATCTGGTGTTTTAATCCCGGGAAGGGCATTCTCCATTTTTTATGTTTCTCACATCGATTACATTTTCAAAAAAGAACCATTACCAAGTAGAGAAATTAAGCATTGTATCTTGGTTAAATTTACCCTTTATTCCAGTGGCCTCTTCGCGGGATTAAAATAAACCTCCATTTGGGTTTTAACTCAAGATAGAAAATAAGAAACTAATCTAATAATAACTAAAATAAAACCAGCCTAAGCTGCACAGAATTAACTAACAGAGCTGGCCATTGATACTATCAGGGTCAATGTTCCTTCTTACCTTCTTCGGGAACATACAAGGACCTGACTCGGAACAGAGAGCTTACTAAAGCTATGTTCACTAATTGTGGTAAGTAGACAGGATACAGACGAAGGGTATACAAAACCCTTTATTTTTCTCTATATACAATAACTTCCGTACTTCGGAATACACTGACCCGCTACTTGGGGTCTAACGTAAAAGTATAAAAATAGAACTAAACTCTAATTTAATTTTAAAATAATAAACGTGGAAGATTGGCCTTATATTAACAGGAAGCGTATGTAGTACAGAGACTGTGAACACTACAATACGTTTAAATTTATCAAGAGGATTAAAACCTCTGGCCTGGAAGGCAAACAGCAACTGCGTAACTTCTAAGGTAAGCGGCCTGCTTTGACTCACTGCTTCCTCTCTCTCGCTTGGCAAAAAGCCACAACTTAAGTACTTGGCGTTCGCCAGACAAACTTTGCATAAAAACCTTAACGCTTATAATTCTGGCCCGAAGTAGAAAATAAGAAGTGATAGTAAAGATTTAAAATAAAATAAACGTTAGTAAAACTTAAGATCCTTACATACTTCCCGCCAGAGTTAATTAGTTTGAAACTGAGGTCTAAAACGACCTTGTTGAAAACTTTTAGCTCTAGAATCTAACGCGAGGCCAATCTTTTACAAACATACTTCGCTAGAAACTAGAAATTTAAAAGAAAGAAATTTGTTTTTACAAAAGCAGCTCCCAGGATATACAACAATTTTTTTTCATCTGTACTGCATCTAAACAGGAGCTTTTATTCAATTCTGGTTCCTTCCAGAGATCTGGAAGGAAAACTAGTTTAATGAAATGTTACACAATGAAATGGCAAGTAACATATATAATTATACTTCTCTTAACATTCTTATTTCATTCATGACTATTTTAATTATCTCTCCCCGTGCTCTCTGACATGTGTTGTAAAAGAACACCAAACACGAATGTGTTTCTGTCTACGTGTTCCACACTTCCTCCTATAATCAAAACACTAACGTGTTAAAATTCAACATAACAAGACCTCTTAACACACCCTAATTTCAACTCTAAACCCTGAGGTACTATTCTAAAAGTGGCTAACTCTAAAGTGTAGCGTCAGAGAGCCTAACTACATCATTCAACCTTTAACACATATTCGCCATGCTTTAGTCTTTTTACAGTCACACGAATAAAAAATTTTAACATTCACTTTTACCATATCACGGTATTTCTTAACATTTAAAATAACAGTTCACATTGTATATAAGAACATATCAACATGCTGTTAATTTTACACATTTGAAAACATACATTAGTAGTACCTTGTTAACTTCTATTCTTTTCAAAGCAAGTGCCAATTCTTTCTACATTGAAATAATACATTTCAAAAAGTCTTTCAGACTAAAACTTCTTTCTTGCTAGAATGTTTTAAATAAAATTTATACAATAACTTTTTTCAATATTTAAGTCTTTACACAACGCTATTATACATCAACTTTAGTTTTACGCGCGAGTAATTGAAAAACATAATACCAAAATCGGTAACAACTCATTTCTCGCTCTTTTGGCGATAAAGGTAGACCTCGCATGAGGTAAACCTTCTTGAAATCTGCCACTTGCAGTAAGAATGAAAGATTAACTTAAGTTTGCAACGTAACATAAAATTTTACTTATCTTTGTAATATTCGGACATCCTTTTCTGGGCCCAGTCTTTAAAGGTATTGCAGAGAGTTGTGTGATTTATCCTCCTTCTTGTACGGGCTCGCCCTTCAGTGCTTTGCTCTGGAAGCTTCCTTTTTTCACCAGTTCGGCCACCCTTGAATACCTTCTTTTTCTCCTCTGCTTGTGGTCTTGGCCGTTTGATGGCAGCTGGTCTTGGCGGAACCGGGAACGTTCTTTCGTGTTCCTGCTTGGACCTCGTTGCTGGCCGTTCAAATTTTCCTTATAACTTTTCCTCCGCCGCTGATGGCCCTTCCGCAGTTCGCCGACATTTACTGCGGCGAGTCCTGTCGGATGAGTAGATCTTCCGTTTTAGAGCCGGGTTATAGTTGCCGTCATTTCTCCTGGTTCTCTTCACATACGTCGTCCTTCTCCCTTCTTCATTCTGGGGGTGTTCGTGAACTCTCTTTTCTGGACGGTGGAACGGCTTCTTTTTCTTGTTACCTTCAATTTTTCCGCGGGGCAATTTTCTTTTCACTTGCTCCTGCCTCTTATTGGCTTGCCCTTGTGCTTGACGTTGTTCCACCTCTGGAGCTTGTGCCTGCCCTGCCTGCCGTGCCGGATCCTGCAAAAGATCTTTGAATATATGCATTTTATTACGGTCATAGTAAGGTTTTATTTGGTCAATGTTTGCGGAGCATGTTTCACCATTCCTGGCTTTTAACACCACTACAGCGTGAGTTATTTTTTCTATGACATATGGTCCTTCAAATCGTGGAAAAAAAATGGCGGTTTTATCTTCAGGTGCTGAAGAAAGTGAATGCTTAATTTTTAATACTTCATCTCCTACTTTATAAGTTACTCCGCGTCGTTTCAAATCGTAATAGAGTTTTTGTTTTCTCTGTGCTACTTCAGTGTTCTTTTTTGCTTCTTTAATTAATTTTTCTTTATCACCCATTTTAAATTCTGGGGCTCTTTGTTGAACATAAAATAATTTATGTAACGGCGTTATAATCTTTCTGCCTAAAAATAACTCAGCATTAGTTTTGCCCGTTGTATCATGTTTTGCGGTCCTAAGGGCGAAAGCAAATTCATTGACATAGTTATCCCAGCTTTTATGAAAATTTTTAACATAACTACGGATAATTTTCATTATATTTCTATTGACCCGTTCCGCTATATTTGATTGCGGCCGATACGGGACCATTTTTAAATGACGTATGCCCAGTTTTTTGCACATGTCTTCAAATATATTACTTACAAATTTAGGACCATTATCCGATATAACTTTTAGGGGCGCCCCGTATTTTAAAATATATTTATTTAAAATAGAATCAGTAACTAATTTCGAGGAGGCTCGTTTTAAGGGAATAATTTCGGTCCACTTACTAAAATGATCAACCATAACAAGGAGATAGCGACTTTTATTTAACTGACTTTTTGGGAAAGGGCCCAATAAATCGATGCCAATTATTTCATTTGGAAATTCGGATTTAATACTATTTAGAAACCCGGCCGGGCGGAAATTAATATAATGAACTGCTTGACATGTTGGGCAGGACTGGACATACGCCCTTGTTAACTTTTGCAGTTCAGGAAAGTAGACTGCCTCGCGTACGCGTTGGATAGTTTTTCGAATACCAGCATGAGAAGCTAAAGGGCTGTCATGGAGCTCCTGCAGGATATTTAATCTAAGACTAGCTGGGATAACAGGTCGAAATTCGTTGTTGGAATTCGTAGTTTTTGTATAGAATAATAGACCATCTATTAGTAACTTCTAAAGTAAGCGGCCTGCTTTGACTCACTGCTTCCTCTCTCTCGCTTGGCAAAAAGCCACAACTTAAGTACTTGGACTGTGTATTAACAGGAAGCGTATGTAGTACAGAGACTGTGAACACTACAATACGTTTAAATTTATCAAGAGGATTAAAACCTCTGGCCTGGAAGGCAAACAGCAACTGCGTAACTTCTAAGGTAAGCGGCCTGCTTTGACTCACTGCTTCCTCTCTCTCGCTTGGCAAAAAGCCACAACTTAAGTACTTGGCGTTCGCCAGACAAACTTTGCATAAAAACCTTAACGCTTATAATTCTGGCCGGAAGTAGAAAATAAGAAGTGATAGTAAAGATTTAAAATAAAATAAACGTTAGTAAAACTTAAGATCTTACAATACTAGTGGGCACGTAACAATGCGGCCGAATAATAGTAAAATCAGACTATAAGCAACAACGTGGCGAAAGGGAAAACACGCTGTCCTGACTCTTCTCCGCTCTAATAGACTCTTGTAGTAAAGTGATCCTGACTTCAGTTTAAATACTTGTTTCTACCTCATTTACATAAAAGGTACTCCTAAAAACTCATTCTGATAGGGAAACGAGAAAGGAAAGGCTTATTTTAAAATAAAAATAACTATTAGAAAATTAAAATAAACGCCTTTACATTTTCATAATTTCTATTTCAGCTTAAACACTTTAGTTTAGTATTCTTATTGAACTAAAGTGTTAGTAAGAAGTGTTAATCTCATTCAGCCTGTTAATCTTCCGCTTCATTCAACCTTTTAATACTAATCGCATTAATATGTCTAATGTGAGCCCACTTGGAGGACCTGATGAACATACTAAAATAGAGTTCTAGCTATTCGTAAACTTGCATAGTTTTAACTCCCTAAATTCCCACTGGAAATGGTTTCTATTGAAAGAAAAAAAAACTTATTAAATACATGAAAATTTCAGAAGCGTAAAAAGATACAATCCATGACTTGATTCCTCTCACAGTAGTGCTTTATTCATAAAGCGCTCGCTTGTTATCTTAAAGAAAAGGCGTTTTTACAAAAAATTCGTTATAATCCAAATACTGTTGTTTACACAGTTGACAAACTGTTATTATGGACAAAATCATATACAACGAATGGGACGCAAAACTCATGTCTTCATTAGCTAATAGTAATATTTGTTTTATAAAGCTTTTTGAAATCTTCAACAAATTAACTGTAGTTCCCTTCAGCGTATAGCTAGGGTTTCATCTGATGTTAAAATCATTACTTACTAACGTCCAGTCCAGGAAGCATTGAAATGTCTTGAAACTTGACTTAAAAAATTCTATTTTGCACTTGCTGTAATTAAGAAATTCACTTTTCTCAATAAAGTTGCCTAGAGTCACATTCACTTCGCTTTTCAGAATGAGTAATATCACCAATTGTTTAAAAATTAGCTATGAGTAATTCGCTCATTCCAGTAAACAGAATTTATTTAAATTGGATTATTTCTAAAACTGTTTTTCCATTCTGGATTGGTCCCACCAGCGGCCGAGCGGTAACGTCGCTGAACTCTGGTAGTTTGGTGCGAGGTTCGAATACCGCGAACGAGCTGGCTTCATGGGCGTTTTCGTGATTTTCCCCATGTGCACCGTGTATACGAGCCAGTTTCCTTTAGAAAGTCCTCCACGAAGGCATACCTCCCCTTAGGCAGATAGCCCTAGTGTGCTTTGCCATAATTAAATAAACCAAACCATTCTGGATTCGTTACGCTAATGTCACTTTCACAATTTCTTCAGGTAATAGAGAAGACTTTAAAAAGATTTTACAATTAAAAATTCGAATGGTTCAAACATCCTTCCACTTTTGAAACTGTAACTAGTAATTTCTCATTCCAGTAAAACAGTAAATTTCTTTTCTTTCCTTGACATTCTAATTATGTATTAATTATTCTATTATTATTATTATTATTCCATTATTTATGAATTTGATTTCAGGATTATTCTTCAATGTAAACCTTTTTGTGTTTCTTCTTCAGTGTTTTTGCCTAAACTGTGAAATCATATCACATTGCTAAATAAAAATTTTTACCTTTTGTTCTTACTCCTTTTGCTCTGAAAAAGACCGATCTTCAGAATTTCCCTCCCCTTACGAAATTATTAGAATTATTTGAAGCCTGGTATTGAATTGAATTATTTGAAGCTTGAATTATTTTAAGCCTGTTGTTATTAAAACAAAACACTGAAAATACTTTCTTTTACGGTCATAAAAGATATTTTGGTATTACAAACAGCCGAGAAAAACTTGCTTTTCATCTTTCTGTTGGTTGCAAAAGTGCTTGGATTTTCCACAACTTCTACGCTTATTTTTTCCTTCTCCACCCAAAAAATGTATTTTTTGATTCTTAAAGACATTACCTCTGATTTTAATTAGTGAAACGCGAATCCTATATCAATAAAAAAAAAAAAAAAAAAAATAGCAAATCTTTAGTAGTTAATTATACTGGACTCTTAACCTCAATTCTCCCTTCATTTCAGTGAAAATTATCCATAACGCATTTTAATTGATGAACTGAATTTCCTTAACTGATTTCACTACAAAATGATAGTCAGTCCTCTCTCCTTTGCAAAAATGTTTTGTTTCTGAAGAAAGAGGACCTGCGTTTAATCGCCCTCAAAATCAGTAACATTTTATTTAAAATCTACGCCATACCAAGGTTGCGAGAATGTTAACAGGATGTGAACGTTACGTTTTTCATGTGTCATGGTGTGTGATTATATGAATTTTTTCAACGGGGACAAGTGAAACAATTGCAATATAGTGAACTGACATAGTTTGTGACTTGAAATTTCATTAGTTGAAAATTTAAAATTGCGGAAATTAAAGCTAAGAAAGTTTGAAAATCAGAAAAAATACTTTTGAAACTACATTTGAAATTAGATATACAAATCAATTTATATATTAATGAAGAGAGCATATTTTCAAAATAAAATTAACTTTCAGTGAAAGGAAAAGCTGTACATGAAGCAATCTCTTATTAATAGAGATAATGAAAAGCAGGAGATATTTTGTCCTTATAAACGAGAGAAGGACATTTATTATAAGAAGAGAACATTTATTTTAGCTGATAAAAATTCAAGCTGTTCAGTAGTATCTTGCGCATTAATGTAGTTTTCATGTTCCAAGCAAATAAAAAAAATTGTAAAATAAAATATTATAAAGGAGAATTCACGAAACATTCAGTGTTTGTACTACTTAGTTCATTTTAGCAAATATTACTAGAAGTAACGACTTGGATTTAGCCCTCTATTTATCAAAAACGATTGCAGCATTCTATTGTTTTTATTTATTTATTTTTTTATTGCATTTCCTTCCGGCAGTGACCTTAGAAAATATTTCCGGCTGTACCGTAGTTTTCCGGTGAGATTATATCTCAAAATCTACTGAGCAGACGCTATTCAGTCTATAAATAATAACGCTGCCAACATGTAGATAAACTACCATGTAATATCAGCAGCGCAAATTATGAAATATTTAAATTTAAATTATATTTTAGAATTCTCTCTTGCTCTTCTGAATGACTAACATTAGAAATGTAATGTTTATCTAAATACTAGCATTTCCATCATATTGGTTTATCAGTTGAGCAAACTGGTGTTTAATATTCTTCACCAATGGCCAAAAGATTTGCCAAATTAGCAGTTACTGTAGAAAAGGCCTCCGTTCCTTTTGTAGAGGAAACTGGCCTTTTTCGAACTGCTGTCATTCCATACGAATATTAAAAACACACTCCGTTTTATGAAAAAATAAAAATACTTAGATTAAAAAAAATTTATTTTTTCATAAGGTGAGAGAGAGCCTTCAACGTTTATCATAAAAACATTAAAGAAATTCCTACAACTCAAAAATTTCAAACAATAATTTCATTCTTAGCATAAAGTAAAAATTAAAAAACACAAATTCAAAGAAATTTAAACAATAGTACAAAAATCTTATTCACATTAGGAACCTTCTTTAAGTCAAACCTTCAAATTCTTTATCTAATTTTTATCAAATTCAATAATTTTTATTTTCCAATTCAGAAATGCAAAACTACATTTTAAATAAATAATAAAATTTTTAAATTATTAGCTTTGATCTTAATATGATTTAAGCAAAACATTACCATTAACAAATCATAAAACAACGCAGTTACTTAAAAATGCAACTTTTTTTTTTCTTTTCCAAAACGAAATAAACTCAATTTGGAACTTAATATCACTTCACAATCACATTTCATGACTTTTGATAATATCGCATTTTTTGAATAGGAAGAATTAGACAAATAAAGCGCTGAACATGCAAGAGAGCACAAAATACTATTTGGCATTTCATATTTCACTGATCAGTTTGATGACCTTCAAAGCACTTTGGATGTTTAATTTTCTTTCTACGCGATGATCAGAGATGCATAAACATTGTGAATATTCGAAGCGAGCAAAAACGATTAACCATATTTCACTACGTTGGCGACACTGACCTTGATTCCGAACACTTTCGATTTTGAACTTAACAGATTTACTCGATGATTTCAAAGCACTTTTAAAATATGCCGTTAAATCACACAACCGGAAACGAATTTGATGATTCACTGGTAGTTTGAGGCAGCAGAGTTCGAAATCCATTCGGGAAAACTTGCACCAGGTTAATCCTGTCCGACTTTTTATAAATATGTAATGATTTCAAATGCCTAGATGAAAGCAGTGGACCTCCCAACAGTTTACGATACTGCGTAGATGACCGAGAAGACCGTAGTGGCTTAATTGGGAATTCAGATGAATAGTTACTTTTTTTAAACCATGTGAGATTGGTTGAAATAAACTGCACTGAAGTTCCACGCCTGTAGGGTCGAAAATCGGCTGCGCCATATTATTGTAATGAAACTGCGGTTTGAAGGTGGCAGAGTGGAAAGCATGATGATGCAATTTAGCACAACATATCTTGAAAAATCACAATCTTTATTTTTTCCATGCATATCAGATCATCCTTTTTCAGATAAGATACTTATTAATAATATTTGAATAGAATAACTCCCATTTTGAAGTACGACGTCATCTTAAGCAAGCAAGCGGCAGCAGCTTGGATGAAAAGCGTCTTACCAGCAGGACAGCTAACGCGGAAAAAGGGAAAGGTTATAGTACTTTCATAGCAAGAAGGCTGAAGTTTCAGTTCATAGTTTTGGTTTAGAATTAATTTGATTGGACGAGAGGCATCTGCATTAAAATGTTACATAAGATAGAAAAGTCTGGAACCTGTGAGAAGAGATGAATTTAGGGGCACATTACCAAATTTAGAATGTTAATTTTGAGATCGTCAATTATTTTTTTTAAACAGCTATCATATTTTGTTATATCTTACATATATATTTGCGTAAGATAAAAAATATGAAAGCAAACTTCTGATTTTAATTGGCTATAACCTCTTTTAATTTTTAGTTAATTTAGGGGCTTCCTCTCTGTATATTAAAAATAGCGTTATAAGTATAAACTGCGTCATTCAAATTAATTATGTGATCCTATGTAATGCTTAATGCAGATACCTCTTGTCCAATCAACAACTTGTAAACCAAAACTTTTTAAACTGGAAGGTGAAACTTTTGACTCTGTCCGTTCTACCTCTGAAATGCTGTCACCTTTTCGCTTTCATGGTTAGACGCTTTGAGGCTACCTTCTTCGTTCAAGGAATATGTGCTGAGCTAACAAAAATGTAGAAAGCATAAGACTCTCGTCTGTACTGTAAATATTGTGGATCCAGAATCACGTTCCTCAGTAATAAAATTATCTTGAATTCGGCCATATCTGTATTGCCAAGTTTCTTCGCTAAGCATCTATTACACCACCGCCAAGTTCAAAACACTCATGTCATGTTATATACACTCATGTCCATAAATTAAGGATAATGTAAAATCAGGCAAAGGAAGAGTTAAAAGCAAAACAAATTTGACTTATTTATAAAGCTTATTTATTAAACAAAAAGTAAATAGCAAAAAAGATGCTATATGTTTGATATTGTTAAAAAATAGCGATTTTTTCTCCCTGGAGCAAATTACAAAAAAATACCTATTTACAAAAAACCAATATTACATGGTTGGTATAATTGTTAATACATTGTATGTCTCCCAGATGATGCAATACAGTCCGTACAACGCTTAGGCATGCTGAGTATGAAATTATCGATCTGATCTTGGGGGATATTACACCACTCAAACCGCAATGCTCTCCGAAGTTCCTGTAGACATGTAGGAGGAGGTTGACGGGCTGCAACTCGTCGGCCAAGCATGTCCTACACGTGCTCTCCAATTGAAGGCATTCGCTTGCGATGTTTGCACGGTGAAGACGGGCGTTGTCATCCATAAACACAAATTGTGCGTCCACGGCAGCCCGAAACAAACATAAATGTTGTTCCAGAATGACGTCCCAATAGATTTGGCTTGTCATGGTTCCAATTTGAACATGCAGGTCAGTTCTGGAACCCAGAATAATTCCACCCCAAACGAGCACTCCTGCACCACCGTAACGGTGTCGTTCAATGATGTTTTCTTGGTGGTAACGGGTACCTGGAGCTCTCCATATGAAAGTCCGACGTGAATCAGACTGCAAGCTAAACCTGGACTCTTCGGAAAACATCACAGAAGCCCACTGTTGAGGTGTCCACAATGCATGCTCTCTACTCCAGGCTAACCGCAGGCGACAGTGAGTTGCAGTAAGTGGAACGCATCTGGCAGGTCTACCAGCATATAGACCAATCTGCCCTAAGCGTCTGTACACGGTCTGACTTGAAATTGTCGTACCAGTGGCTGAAGAGAGCTGACGAGACAAGTCTGAGGCTGTGCTCCGCCTGTTTCGTTTGGCAGTAACTGCCAAATACCGGTCCTCATTCGGCGTTGTAACTCTGGGGTGACCTGCGCTGTAACGTCTACTCACATTACCATCATCTTGGAATCGTAAAAGCCTGGAGATGACACTCTGGGCAATTCCAAGTTCGTCTGATACTTCCAGTTGAGTACACCCACATTCCAGACAATTCTACCACGTAAAAATCATCCAAATGCGTCGTTTGTGTCATAAGGATTCGGTTATTGCACTGAAATGCTTTTAAAACGCCTGTGAACAATTTTACTTCTTTGCCTATATTCCTTATATATCACTCTCTTACACTCTCGTCATTGTGACGTACCACCGGTGTCATGTGGTTACTTCCTGAAATTTGCATATGATTCTTGAAGATGTGTGTAGTGACTATACAGGTGATATATTTATTTTAGAGTTCGATTTAACCTGTGACTCCGAATTATCCTTAATTTATGGACATGAGTGTATATACATATATAATCAAATGAATAAAGGGGGAATACTCCTATTAAAATTCCAATAAAGTAAAAATTACAATAAATTCTAATAAAGTAAAAATTAAGAATGAAAATAAAGAAAACTGAGATTCTTAATTTTTACTTTATTAGAATTTATTTATCTTTTCATACATTTGATTTCGTTTAATTAAATCGTTGCAGCCTAGGCGCAGGATTCTTAAGTAGTCCTTCTTTAATTAAGACACAATAACACGCCGAACAAATACTAATTCAGAAGTTATAACTTTCTTGTCTAAATCTTGCTTATTATGTGTTCCATTTAGTACGTGCTCCTTGATACGTGTTTTGAAGTCGCTGAGCATTTCTTTTTTCCGTTCTAGGTAAGTCGTAGTGTGTAAGTTAAGTCTTATAGCTGGAATATACTATGAAAGTTTCTAGATCTTTTTCTAATTGTTGGATGCATAATGTTTTACTAACTTTGAAAGTGAGTCGAAATTTGGTGCCGAGATTCATTAATTGCCTTAAATTTCTATCTTCTAGAATTTCTAAATTTCCCGTATAATATGTTGGTGATGTTGATCTACATATGGGCTGTATTCTGGGAGTTTGCAGTTGCAGGTATACGGAGCACATTTGATCTCATGGTGGTTAATTGTTAAGCTACTTAGTGTTCTTTCATATCGATAGCTTTTTTCTATGAAAGATATCATATCGATATCTTTCATATTGATCGCCTGTACTTTGTCAGGAAACAGATGTTGCTATAGTTTAAAGACCTTATTAATTTTTGATCGGTCATAAACGGGATGCTTGAAGTGGATAGTACAGAAATGTTTATTTTCAAAAGATTTGTTGCCGTTTAGTTTGTATTTATAAAAGTCTGTTATAATGTCTTTTAATAGTTGGAGGCCTTTATACTTAAATTAAAAGTGGTATAGCAGTTGCTTAGGGATTTCGTGTTTGAAAGTGTGAAGTAAATTGATAATGCTGTTGGTGAAAAAATGTTTTTGAAAAAACAAAATTTGAAATTTAGTAAACAATTTTTCAAAATATAAAGCAAAAAATTTAATGATTATAATTTTACTTCTGTTTCCTTCTTTTGTTCCTCTTACTGTTTTTGTACAAAATCTTCCAACTGGACTATAAACTGAATTGTCTTTATTTCTTAAATTATTCTAAAGATAAGAATTGAGTCCGTAAGCGTACAGTGTTTTATTTTGTAATATGTAAATAGATTCCTTAAAAAATCTTATTTTGGGGTTGAGAACAATATCCAAAGTAGCATTACTTATTTGTTAAAAATCGTGCAATTGAGAATGTTCAAGAATAGCCGTATTGTTATCAGCATATTTCGTTTGCTTATGAGGCGGAATTTTTTAAATTTTTGAGTGTGAGCTCGGTGGTTATAAATCCTAATGTTGAGTTTGTTCTTGGTTTGTCCAATATAACTTAAGGTACATTTATTTGAAGTGATTTTTTAAATACAATTAAATGTTTTTCAAAGTGTTTGTTGCTTTTTAGCGAGAGAAGAAGTGATATTTAACTTTATAGTTAGTCGTTGTGGAAGGAAAACTAAAAACCTAAAAATTGTCCATTATTAAAGGGAAAAACCTTGCAAATTGACCAATCGGAAAATAATAAAAAAAATCCTTGAAAGGAAACAGGAACATTAGCGCTGAAAGCTGCCAATGGTAGAATTACATAAATACAAAAAGAAACATAAGAGGCTAAAATTAAAAGCACATTTTTATACCCGTCCTGCATTATAGCTGCAGGATTGAAGCAAAATAGACTTAAAGATTCTAAAGTTAAAAGTAAATTGGAGTCAAAGCAAGGTTATTCCTCAACTATATTAATATTAACAATCGTGTATAAGAGGCGTAATACAAAATCCAAACATATCAAAATTAAAATAAGAATTCATAGTAGTACAAACTCTAAAAATAAAAAGAAAAATGCAAAAGGGAAAAAAAGTACAAGATAAAAAAATACAAAAATAATATAAAACTAACATATAATCCCCTTTTACTGAAACTCCGATTGAGAACTAACTCATCAAGGGAAAATAAACTAAAGCTTCACAAATGTCGATTAATATGTTTCTAAAACGTGTTTTGTTCTCCTGGTTCATTTGAGATTAAAAACCGAAAAAAGAATCTATTAAATTTTCATTTAAGACACTAAAATTCACATAAAACCTAAAGTTCGAATCTCAAATGTACCAGGATTTTCAATACATGTCTTCGAAACACTTGCTAAAACACATTAAACATAACATTGTGCTAAATTGACTACTCAGAAAACCGCAAAACTTTACATTATGTAAAAAGACCATTCAAAAAATCCAGTTGGTCTAAAATCATTATATGCAAATCCGAAATCCAAAAGCAAATAGATATAAATAGTAAAACTAATATACTTTAAACCAAATTTTCTTTTAAACAACACTTAAAAATTGGGTGGTTCCCGATTATGCTAAACTAAACTGTTAATGCCAAGAAAACGAAAAACGTTTTGCAAAGATTCTTTAAATAATAAAATCAAATCTGAGCTTTATGAGCTAAAACTGGAAACCTATCGAAAAAAAAAATTGAAATTACGCAAACTTATCTATAATCTTAATTTACTTTTCTAAATGAAAGTATGCTTAATTCCACAGACGATTAAACTGTGTTCTTTGCGAATTCATAGCTGTCCTGTAGAAGCAAAAAATTATAGTTTTTGGAAAAAGAATGCGATAAGGTTATTAAGTGTCTAATAGCAGAACTAAGTATGTGTTCAAAATGTCCTATCCTGTTAAACTTTGTGTGCAGGGGAGCCAAATTTTCGGTGCGGTCTGGAAAAATTATTATCTTCGAAGAGGGTGATCGTCGACTCCAAAATGGTGGCAGAAGAAACTCCCACAAGATGCTGTCTTCTGTAAAATCTTAAAACGCGAAAGGAGTACTGGCTCAAAGTTGAGGAAAAGGAAAAATATATGTTATAAAAGATAAAAGTCTTCACGTAATCGCGTACAATACGTCTTAGAAACAAAAACCCCATTTTGTTAGTAAAGGCTATCAGTGTTATATTTTCAAATTTTCACAGAAACTTGTTGACTCACAGAAACTTTTGTTGTTTGACTTCTAAATTAATACTTGTTCGGCGTGTTATTGTATCTTAAGTATAAATGATAATTGAAAGGGAAAAGAAACAAGTTATTTGTACATATTTACATTAAATTTTTTTATCTTAGTCATCCAACTATTACCTCCTGTTAAGATTTAAGTAATAATTATCACATCGCTTTAGATGAGAAATGAAAAAAAAAAGAATTTAATACCAGCTTTCTTTAGAGTTATATAAATTTTGAGTAGAGGTGTTTGATCTCTAAGAGAATTTTAACTTAGTGATTTTTTCTTGCAGGTATTCGACTTATAAAATATTTTTTTGCGAATACGACATCCTTTTTTTACCTAAGATAAGAGATTTCATCATTCACGAATTAAGAAACTCAGGCAAAGATACGGCGTTATGTATAATAAATAAGATTTATTCATAATAATAAAAAAGTACATTTAATTGAATTAATAATTCTTCATAGTGATTCCGATTCCTCATTTTCTAATAAATAGGATCTCATGTCTCTCTTTGGATGCGAGTTATAAATTCTGAAAACTCTTAAGGCTAGTATTACAAGTATAATACCGAAAATTCCGATTGCGATACCGACAATTCCACCAGTCGTTAGGTTTTTGTATATACCTAGAAAAGAATAACAAAATACATTTTGAACATTCAATTTAACAAATTCTTACATTCTTAAATTCTTCATGATTTATTTTGTGAATGTTGCAATGAATGTTTTTAAACTTTTTTTATAACTTTAAGGTAATGCATAACGATAGCACAAGCAAATTTCTTAAACCTGCTACTATTACTTACCTTAAACCCTGATGTGAATTTGTGCACAAAATTATGCTATTAAACATTTAAATAAACTTATTTAATTATTTTAAATGAGAATCGGCAGCTCAACAAGAGTCACATAAAGTGTCTTCGTTCCGGTGGAAAAGTAGACCGTTTACTTTATTTACACGCCATATTCAAAATATATAATATACTTTTCTTATTTTTTACATTATTTACAAAACTTATAATGTTTACCTCCATTTTTATATAATTTATAAAGTTATTTCCACATTTCCTGTTTGCTAAAATACAACTAAATTACTATAAAACTACTAAAATTATAGGTTATTTAATTTGTTTATTTTATTACATTTCCTAAACATTAATTTAATTATGCAATGAGTCTCAAATTCTAAAATTAAATTACATTTTCTATCAATAAATAACTCTAAATGTTAATTAAGTTTTTGTTTACATTTACCCGCTTTTTATTATCAGCTCTTTCTATTTTATAATAAATAAAAAAATCATAGGTTATTTAAATTGTAAGAGATATATGACATTGCTTCATCTTACAAATTAATAATTTAAATAATGATGTCATAAATAATTGCATAGATACTATTTTATTCTCGTTGTAGCGAATCTTTAATTTATGGATAATTTCGTTTTCTCCGGTTAGTATTCTATATTTACTTTACTTACTTTAGTTTAATATTATTTATTGCTTATATCATATTTATTATTCTTAATTCTTTGAATCTAAGCCTTAAATATTTCGTTTTTTCCCTAGAATTTTGCGAACATATAGAAAGCTGAGTTTCCACCGAAAGCGTTTTTCAAGTCTGCGAGTCTTTCCCAAGCTAAGGAGTGGCCATTACGTCATCAAAACGCATTGTAGTTAGATTTTTCTATTTCTTAGTTTTTAGTTATATATAATGTTGTAATATTTTACTATTATTCGTTTTTATTATTGCTTATATTTTATTAAGGCCCTTAATTATTGCTGTTTTTTCATAGTTTTATTATTTATAGAATTTCGGCACTCTCTGAATAACCGCACCTGCACCTAAAATTCGCGAGCTCTTTCGCGACTCTGCAGAAAAATTTTGCGGGTACATTAATGTCTGTTTCAACGATGCATGATGCATTCAATACCCCTTTTTTTTGGCATTCTTCTTTTTCGAACGAGAAGAACAATTCTCGATTTTTTGCACAGTTGTTCTTCCCAGGTACGTACCGATTTGTTTTCGCTAAAAAATCAGAGAATTTCACGAACTTGTCATCGTGCACCAAAAAGGCTGTACCTAGAGCCATCATATTTTAATATATATAGTGGCGTAGTTCACATGAACATGTGAAACTCGAAACCCAAATTTTGAATTTTTAAATTCATTTTATGATTTGTGCGAACTTATGAAACTTTCATTAACGAACTCAGCGATTTGAAAGAAATACACTGCCCCTCGGCTAAGCGTAAGATGTTTGTCTTTCAAATTTAACCAACAATTTAAGTGATTTAAAAGAAATAAGTAGTCATTGCCAGAAATACATTACTTTTGTCCTACACATTCCTGTGTGTTGCCTTTCGTCAAAACGTAAGATATTTAACATTTCTTCCAGAATTATTCTGTCTGTTATTTATTATCAAACTAAGGAACTAAAAAGCAATAAACGTAGCTCTTCATCTCTGTTTATTAGTATGGATTAACTATAGTCGCGAGATTCAGTAGCTGCACTTAGTAAAGTCGTTATATATATTTTCCTGTTCATTACAGCTATTTCAGGTGGCTAACAGCTCAAGCTGATAATATATTGAAAATTAAACTAACCCCGTTAAAATGTACTACATTAATGAATTGGTTAAACAATATACCCTCCCCTTTCCGAAAACAGAAATATAGAAGTAGGTTAGAATAAATCATGTAACCTGCTAAGTATTCTTTAAGTCCATATAAACCAACTTATAAATATTTGCAAGCAGTAAAACAAATAATAATACATTTCATTAACCTAAAGATTGTAATTAGCCCCAAGGTTTAAACAACAAATAATAAATGAAACTAAAAACTTAAAAGTCACATGAGATGTTACGTTTGAACACAAGGAAGTGAGGATTTGTTGCATACCCATTTTAGCTTTTCAAATGGAAGGAAAATGAGTTGTCAACTATTGGAAACTCAAATAACGAGCTATTAAGGTTAATCTTTGAAATATGGTAACTTGGCGATTTTTTGGCGAAAATTTGGCGACCAACCCTGCTACAGCAACCTGCTAGTTTTTGTTTGAACGCCATTTTGTTTTTACGAAGTAAAGGCAATTTTTTTAATTTTTTTTTTTTTTACTCAACATTTTTTTTTCCAACAATCTGCTAGCCGAATTACGCTTATGCTAGAACTTTTATGGAACAAAAGTGCTTAATCATGATCAAAATTAGATAGAAATTGGGAGAAAGTGCAGAATCGCAAACTGCTTACCTCGTTTTTAAGAATTACACATACACGGAATCCATGTACACGTCGACCTATTTTCACTTAAAAAAACATCCCAGAATTGCACAAAAATGGCATTGCGCACACTCTTGACTTTATCCATATATACTGCTAAAGTCCTAGCTAGTAACCTTTATCGCCATACCAAAATGTCGCCAAACTACCTGTTACCATATTCCAAAGATTAGCCACTATTAATTCTAATACAATCCTAATTCTAAAAGTAACACCTTAAAAAAATTAAATGTTTGGATTCTATATTTCAGAGAGTTTCCGATTACATGAAATTGAGTTAAACAAGTAAAGGAAATAATATATTAAACTTTTTAACACTTTAAAATAGTATCTGAAAAGAAAAAAATACTTTAATGTTCGCAGAAAAGTTATTCTTATGTTACCAAAATAGTTACCAAAGTGTTATTTAGAAAACTAAAGGCAGACAGGAAATAGTTGGTACCCAAATATTATTATATGTATCATACGGTTCATTATGAAGTTATTATTATTATTACTACTTTCCATTAAAATTCACCTTTTAACAAAGAATTTTTCTACCAAAACTATTCTACTCACCTTGATTAGTTGAATTAATTGCCATGCCGTCAACAAAACAGTCTGAAAATAAAATAAAACGAAGTAAATTAATAAAATAAGCAAATGTAAGAAAACACGATTAGCGACTGAATTCATGCTGGTTTATCAAATACTTTTCAGTATGAAAAAAGTGAAGCTAAGGCTCAGTTTCCTCCACTACGTACACAATTTTATCATCTAAGCAAAATAATTTAAATTAATTTTTTTTACAAAAGAAAGTATAAGAATGTTATGGTACTGTCTAAATTTAGATACTACTTCTTTTCAAATTTATTCCTTATTTACTGTTTAGAAATGATTTTGAAAACATAGTAGCGTCAGAAGCATAAGAAGAAATTAATAATAAATGCTTATTATTTATAAAATGAATAATAAAAGATTAATAATAATAATTATAATATTAATAAGCCATCACTCTTCTTAAAAGACACTTTCTGAGATTAGTATCACTTTTGAGTCATCCGCTGTCAAGAAATTGTAAAGGCATTGCAAACTAAGTATCCGAGTAATGAGAACACTTAAAACTGTTTGGGAAAATAACTGAACCATTAAATTCCAATTTTATTACAATCACTCATATTGCTTGAAAACTTTTCTGATTCAAAATGTTAGGGTTAAAGGAGAATTAAGACTGTTGCAGAAGAATTATGGCTAGTTTATATAATTAAAAAGAATAATCATGTAAAGAAGTGAAAAGGATAGTGATTCCTTTAGAGGAAACTACAGCTGCTGATCTAATGAGAAAAACAGAAAGTGGGGAAAATGAAATTAGACGCTCTATGCATTCAGTTGGAGGTTTAGAATAAGAAAACGGTTTTAAATATTAATAGTGAATTACTGAACAAAGCAAAGATTCTTAAAAATTCAATTAAACTACCTGTAAAGTGGTGATATTTGCTCTTGCGAAACTGGAAGTTTGAAGCTTTAAGAGAACAATAGGTAAATACATGACTCTCCTCGGAAAGCCTGAAGTATTATGAATCCATTAAGAAGATATTTCTCAGGCAATAGTTTTCCAATGAACTTAGAAATAGAATTTGATTGTTACATTATGCATATAAATTAAAAAGGAAATCTTTTTCTGAGGAGTAGCTCAAATATAAGAGTAAGAATTCTGCAATCATCCTACGGAAAACGATTCAAGGCATGTTCCAGTACTGTTTAACCATAACAACAAATGATGAAAATACATCTGAAAATATGAAATCTGTGCTTAATTAAATCACTTTTTCTGAAGTCAGAACCGACGGAAGAGTAACTGAGACTCCTAGGAAAAGGAAATTGAGGGGTACCTACATGTTATTTTCATGCTTGTCAATGGCGGATTTATGAGGCAAGAGTGATTATGAAGATTTATGAGGTATAACTTAAACTTTTGTGTGCTCTTCACCTTAAGACCTAGGGTATGATTACTATTTTTCTCAGTCTGATACTGCTCTCCTTTAAGCCTAGAGAAGTGATTTCGGGTTCCCTTTGAAACGGAGTATGTCGTGATTTTGATTTGAGTAATTAAATAAATCTGCTTTTCATATAGCTACAACCGCAAGCATATACACATGCAGATGTTTGCAAAATTAACATCACTATGAAAGTTTCAAAAACCTTTATTAATTAAGAGTAATAAATTTGTGGATATGCACTTGCAAAACATTGCAATAACAGTAAAATAAGCTGCGGAAGCTGATTTTAATCTTGCAGGTACAATTTCAAATCTAAAAAAATATGACATTTATCAGAAGCTAACATGAATCTCTTTGAATGCATTTTTAAGGGAGAAAATTAGAAAATTCATTGTCAGATACGGTATTTTCTGTTTTCTATAGAATATTTTTTCCGACCTATATCATCTCATTTCCAGTTTCGGGCTAGGAAGGAATTATTATTTAATTTCGGGGTCTTACTGATATCAGAACGAAAACGATTATGCGATATTTAAAAAAATTTAATCAAATAATTTCTTAAATAAAAATCGGGAATTTAAATTTCAACTTTCTTTTACAGCACCAAATAGCAAACAGTAACTGTAAAAAAAATATTGGGTTTTGATCAAAAGCAGAATAACAGAAATGAGGGACCTGAAGGCAACTGAATTCTCTGAAAAACGAATTAAGAGCTTTATAGAAGTCACACTGTGGAATTTCAGCGGTCAAAAACAGGAATAAATATCTCAGTTCATAGAACGGGAATTTAACTGAGAATGTTAAATGGCCTACAGGAGACTGATAAATTCAATGAATTCTAAAGAAGGCAGTTAATATCTTATAAAAGAAACCTTTGCAGCCACTACATCTGCGAATGAAACTAAGATGAAAGAATTTGATTTGCGGCATCAAGTGAACCAGTTAAAGCAAGATTTCTTTCCTCAATAAGAAACAGCTGATTTATTAATTTTGTTTCCGTTACTCTTTTCAAGTGATTCAACGTAAGTTAATTTAAATGCATATTTTGAATAGACAGTACTATGTTAGATTTCAATGCTTGAGTAAAAAAGTAAAAAAAGAGTAAAAAAAAAAAGAAATAGCTTACATTTTAGCAAAGAAGATGCAATGACTAAATCCATCTTGCAATAAAGTTGAAGAACAATTTAGTTTGAAACTGAAGGATCAATCAAACTATTTTTCAACAGAAGAAAGCACGTGAAAGTATTTAACAATTTTCCCAAACATCTATTCTTTTGCATAAATCGTTGGCGGAAGAGTCCTATTATGTTGCATTAAATTTGCAACAAGTACATTTTGCTGTTAGAAAGTGTAGAAATAAACTTCATCTCACTAACAGAGTTGGCCGTTAATTAAACCTAAATTAAACGGAAGTAGTAAGATTTGGCTTAACGCAACGATGTCGCCAGAAGGCAGAACACTCTCTACTAAACTCTTCTACTAAAGTCCAGTTCCCGCTGTCGCCGTTGCTAAGTATGCAAGCTGTACTACAGCTATCGTAACATAGGTGCTTCAAGGAGCTATTGCAAGTACAAAAAGGCTTGAGTGGGTCCACAGAACAGGATGAAAGTTGGTGACTCCTTTGTCAAGCGAGGGATGTGAAAAACATTTTACAGAATTAAACAGTACATAAAACAAAAAATACACACTTTTCCCAGAAAACAGACCACTATTTACAAGTATATGCCATGCTAAAATATCAGAAAATGCTACAAAAATTAGGAAGAAGATTTAGAATACTTTCACAATGAGGAGTTGTAATAACAATTTTAAATCCTATGTAGGAGAATTTTGGTTTTCGTTTAATATAACAGCTGGGAAAGGGCGCAAGTGTCGATCTTCTTGCAGAATTTCATAGCTGAAGAGATTGAAGTGATTCATAATGTTGCAGTTTTGTGCGTCCTGGTAGAATTGCTTATTAATCTCGTGTAAAATCTTCGCAAAAGGTTCTACTTTGAGGTCATTATGAAGACACTTATTCCTAAAAAGTGGCCATCTGTGATAATACGCAGGTATCTGTTCTGTCTACTTGTATTTTATTAAGTTCCTGGTGAGTAATTTACGTGCAGACCGCTGAAGTATAGGTCAATATTGGCCTAATAACAGAAAGATAAATGAGTCTCTTCTTACCCGATTCTAGTGATGAGTATTTTCCAATGCTAGGATAAAAAAAATTAATGATTTTTTAGAACTCTGTCTCGTACGTTATTAACGTGGTGAGTCCATGTGAGGCGATCGTTAAACAATATTCCAAGGTATTTTGTTTGAGAGACGACAGGAACATGTTCTTTGAAAAACGTAAGTCCTTTTTTAAGTGAAAGATTCCTTTTTCGTTTCCGAATAATCAGAAGTCGTGATTTGGACGCGTTGATTTGAACTTTCCACTGTTCACACACCATTTTTCAATGTGAGGAATGAAGTTTTGAAGTTTGCCGGCAGCATGATTGACATTTGCGGATTTCGCCGCTAATGCAGTGTCATTCGCATAGCAGCATAAATAGAATTATTTTGCTGAATTTGTGGGAAATCTGCGGCATAAAATAGCACTTTTCCATTCCAATCCCAAAGCACTTTTCCATTTCTTTGGAAAGTAGGAATGAAACATACATGCATTTAAAATGCTTATCAATTTACAAACAATATTAGGACTCAGTTTCTTGATCACAGTGTTTGTTAGTCCATCATTTCCAGGCGCTTTACGCGGCTTTAGTTTTTTAATTATTTGTGAAACTTCGGGAGTGGCGACTTTTGGAATAGTTTTAGCAGCAGAAGGTGAATTAAGCGAGTCACATACACGTAGTAATGTGAAAAGTTCAAAGTTTCTATCACCTAGCCATTCATTTGGCGTAAGTTGTGTTTCTACTCGTAAGTGCTTAGCGAATATATTTGCTTTATTTGAAGTAGCCACTTTTCCATTGTGATAGAGTGGGCATTTTGAGACATAATTTGATTTAAGGTTTTTAATTAGAGTCCAAAAAAAAAAAAAAAAAAAAAAAAAAAAAAAAAAAAAAAAAAAAAACACCATCTTGAATGTTGAGTATTGAAAGTTTTTCGCTCCACATATCTTCCATATGCAGTTTCACAGCTTTTTTGATATCCTTATTGAGGTGATTTACAGTCCTCTTGGCGACCGATCTCACGTGAGATGATAAACTTTTCTTAGACAGTTTCGCTGTCTCATCAGTTGTCGAATATGTCTGGGAAGTTGAAAAAGCACTTCATTTTTGTTGATAGTATCACTTGCTTCCTCTACAGCATTTTGTAATTGATCAATGATCGAAGAAACAGCAGAGTTGATGCCATTGATACTATTTAAATCATTTAAATCAATAGCCGAGTTTAATATGATCTTTTCGTAAAGTAGCCAATCTGTGATATTTCTTGTGGAAGTGAGGTCATTTTTTAAGGCACACCGAGCTGCGATTACTAGAAGATAATCAGACGAAAGTTCATGAAAAAGTCTAGGGTGATAAGTATTGTAGTTGTGGGTAAGGCAATGCGACTAAGCTATCGAAGCGTTCTATCCTGTTGGGACAATAGGTGTACTCGTCAGGTGTATAGATTGCAACAGGATGATTTAAAATGTAATCTTGAAGAATTTTGCGTTAGACTTGTTCTAAGTCGAGACTTCCCCTTAAATACTGGCTCTATCTCATTTACATAAAATGTGATTTTGAAAACTCATTCTAGTAGGAATTGTAGGTGAAAAACAAGAAAATACAGTATAGCTGTTAAAAATTTAAAATAACTATTAGGAAATCAAAATAACCGTTACAAACTGAACTAACAGTATTTGAGAAAACTTAGTTTTCAGAAATAAATCACTTCAGCACTTTAACTGTCAGATTTCTCACACAAACCCTACTGTTCTCACTTATGTATGATACTTAGAAGACGATAAGGTAATAATTTTTTACATTTCGAAAAGAACTGTCCAAAAAACATTTTTTACGAAATTTTTTTAACGTAGGAATATACTGATTCTATAAGGACTCTAGTTGTGGATACTTTTGGAACATATCGTACAAAATCCACCATCTAGTAATTTGTTCGCATGCAACTGATTGTATTAATTAAGTGCATTTATTACTTATTAAAACATAAAATAAAACAAAACATAAAAATCTGCCTCATTGACAACTTATGGTAATATATTAACAATCTAAATAGAAAATCATTCCAATAATTTTTATTTGGATGTTGAATAATAACTCTACTCGATATTTTAGAACTTCAGATATGTTTTTGTAATTTTGAATATTATAGACATTACAGCATCAAGTCCATATGGTTCTAATGATTGTGCATCGAAATTTATTCAATCATGTTTTAATCCCAAATTTACATGCGCGCGTACGAAATCAGAAGCTATTGTAGTAAATGTTTTGACGCCTACACAGCAATAAAAGAATTAAACGATGATCTTGATAAGTGCAATTGTATTACAATACTAAACGACACGTCAAACCATGGTGACAAGAAAACATATCCTATTGTAGTGCACGTTTTTCAACCTTACGTAGGTGTGCAAGTAAAAATTTTAGATTTCCAAGACCAACCTGGTGAAACTTCTGACATCACTGTCAATTATTTAAACCAAGTGTTGACAGATAATAATTTGACAGAAAAAGTTTTAGCATTTTGTGGGAACAATGCCAACGTCAATTTCGGAGGTGCAGTTAGGCGAGGAACTAACAATGTACTATTAACGAAATTACAATCATCTCTGAAAAAATAATTAATAGGTATATTGGATGTGGAGCCCATGCAATTTACAATGCAATAAAATCTGCTGCATATGAGCTACCCGTAGATTACGAAAGCGTTATTGTGAAAATATATGCACATTTTTATATTTATACGATTCGAGTTGAAGCTTTAAAGGAATTTTGTGCCGAAACTGAAACTGAATATCAACAAATGCTCGGTTATAGCAAAACCAGATGGCTTGCTCTTATGCCTGCTTTGGAGAGGGTTTTAAAAATGTATCAGTCGTTAAAAGGCTACTTTTCGAGTATTGAAAAATGTACCCTGTTACTAAAAAACTTTTCTGAAGATCCCATATCCGAATTGTGGTTTTATTTTTTACACGCTCAGTCAGCAAGTTTTTATCAAGCTGTCTTAAAACTTGAAGGTCAGACTGTATCGGCAACTGAAGCTGCAAAAGAAATCAATCAATTAAAAGACAATTTAACTCAGAAACAGACCAATCAGTTTCTTCCATTTATGGTCCGTCAATTAATGTTAAAATTGAAAGATAGTGGTACTGATATCGATGAAGAATTTGTGAAAAGGACGGCTACAGAATTTTATAAAACAAGCCTTGAATATCTGGAGCAGTGAACTTGCTTTCTCACCAGAGAAATGGAGATATATTATTAGGCAGATTTAGAAAAGGTCCCCACATGGGAAGACATTCAAAAATCTCTGGATGTATTGATTGAAAAGCAATATATTGACTGTAATAAAGATACTGAAGTTTTTGACGAATTTTTATTAATTTCTAATTACATTGCATCGCAAAAAATAACGTAATGGAATAATTTAAATGTTTCCACGGAAACCCTTTGTGTAGAAATATTCAAACACTTTCGCGCTTACAAACTTCAGCATGAAAACTTTTCTATTGTAATTGAATATATTTTATGTTTGCCTGCTACAAATGCTCCAGTAGAAAGAGTATTTTCTATTATGAACAAATTGTGGACATCTGAGAAAACCCAGTTACAAATTTCAGTTGTAAAGGCGATGTTGATAATTAAGGTGAATATAAAAAAAAAAATCGTGCCGAGAGCTTTATTCTTACCTGAAATCGTCACCAGCTATATTAAAACAAATTTGTTCTTCTGATAAATATAAATATAACTACACATTTTGGGTACCTATATTTTGTGATTCGTAACTTTTAAGCCAACTAACTTTTTCTGAATAAATAACTTTAAAAAAAGTGTTGTTTTTTCATTGACTACCTATGATTTGACCTAAATAAACCAATGTCCCGTTCTGAGTCAAAAAATAAATGGTCACATTACCTATTGTAGACCTCTCAAAACCAAACCTACGAATATTGAGAAGACTATTCAAGTAAAAAATAAAACCCCTATTTTTCACAGACCTCGACGATTACCTTTTGTCGAAGACATTGTAGACAAGCAAATTCAAACTTGGTTAGCCGACGGCATAATTGAACCTTGTTCTTCCGAATATTCTAGTCACGTTGTAGTAGTACGCAAAAAAAGGGCAACCCTAGAGTTTGTATTGACTACCGAAAATTAAACAAGAAAATAGTTAAAGATCGGTATGCCTTACCCTTAATAGAAGACTTATTGGATAAACTACAAGATCCTCGTACATTCACTACAATCGATTTAAAAAATGCTTTCTTCCATGTTAGTGTCGACAAAAACAGCCGACATTACACTTCATTTGTCACACATAATGGACAATATCAGTTTCTACGTGTACCTTTCGGTCTCTGTAGTTCTCCTTCTGTATTTCAAAGATTGGTAAATTCCGTTTTCAAGGATTTTAATGTTACAAGGTCATGTTTTACTGTATCTAGATGATATCATAATTCCTCCTAAAGATGAAGGGATTCAGCGTTTGAAATCCGTCTTCTCAGGAGCATCTGCTTATGAACTCGAAATTAATTTTAAGAAATTTAAATTTTTAAGTCGTAGAATTGAATTCCTTGGTCATGTCATCGAAAATGGTCAACTGTTCCCATCTCCTCTTAAAACAGTCGCTGTTATTAATTATCCTGAACCTAAAAGTCACAAAGACTTACAAAGTTTCCTTGGTCTTGCCGGATATTTTCGTAAATTTATTCTCAATTTTCCATAATATCTCAATAATTCAATTCATTCTAATAATTCATTTCCACTAATAATGATAAAATTACATAGCTGTTAAATGCAGAGATCCAGTCAGTTTTCATCAGTGCTCGTGATGAATTTCGCAAGGAAGCTAAACAACAGATTTTGAAAGTGCAGGCTGAAAATCGTAAAACTTACAATATGAGACGTAAACCATCCCGTAAGTTCGAGCTTCATGATCTAGTGGCAATCAAGCGTACACAATACGGACCTGTTTTTAAACTGAAACCCAAGTTTCTCGGACCCTATAAAATAGTGAAAATTAAGCCAAATGACACTTATGATGTTGAAAATGTGGTTTCTTCGATTTACCTATGAATACAAACACTTGCGCCGAATTTATGAAACCTTGGAATTCATCAGAACATATTGCCTAAACTTTGGTGTTTTATGGATAGTTACTCATATGAGCTGATCTACACCTTTGGACTTTAAATCCTATCCATCTTTTCTTTGATTATGATTACTAACTATTATTTTTTTCTATTTTTGTAGTTGCTGTTATTAGAAGATTCAGATAGAATATTATTTTTATCTGTCTCTTTAATTTAGTATTTCCATTTATCTGTATTAATTTAGTGTTTTCATTCATAGGTTAACAGCATTAGTATTTTTTCTTTTTACTTTATTTTATATGTTAAATTTCACTGTTTGCTTTTGTCATCTGAGGGCAGATGACTATGTCGGATGGTCGTCGCTTTTTTGGATGGCCCAAACTTTCCTTTTACTATCGAATAGGCAGACGTATGTCATCGATAATGAAATGGCCGTTGTTTATCGATTACGAAGGTTTTAATGTTTTGGATTCGTGTATGAACTTTGTCAGAAGGAAAATGAATATCGCGAAACCTTGCGATTTAAAGGAATACTTTGCAGACACGAAGTAGAAACTGTTAAAAAAATTTGCTTACTATAGAAAATCATTCGATGATAAGAGTATGTTATGTATGATACGAGTTATGAAAGTAAATGTAAAGATAATGTATGTATGTATGTGAAGTAAATAAAATCCTCTAGAACGTAAACGGTTTATTTGGTTATCTAGTTGAAAGTTTGGCCATTTTGTTCTATTTGTTCTTAAGTACTTATAAACATAAATTTTTATTATTTTTATTGCTAATATCTAATATTGCAACTAATATCTAGTTGATGGTTCGAGATCTAGTCTAAGTAAAAAAAAGTTTATAGACGTTCATATTCATTAATTTTGTTGCATAACGTGTAATAGAGTTCTTTTGACTTTTATTTGGTTTCATTGTCAGCTATTGCATACTTTTTTTTAAATAGCTGATGTTTTACAAAACATTCCATACTATATTAAACATTAAACAAGATATACTGTGTTAGATTTGAAAATTTTTATTATTGTTCCTTCAGAAACTCAACAATTGTTTCAATGACTACTGTATTTTTCCATCGTGTCTTATTGTATAAATGCAATCTGTTGATTTGAAATGTAATAATTTAACAGTCAGTGTGTAAAGAAAATTCATTCTTTAGTTTTATCACGAACAACGTTTTTCAAAATAATGTTATAATTAAACACAACCAATTCAAAAAAATATTGTTTTATTTAAAGTTAATAGTTCACCATAAAATTACATGCATTGAAATATCAGGAAGTTATAATAATGAAGATATTGACACTTTCGGAGAATAGGAAAATTTTCTGAAATGTATTTATTTCTTTAGTGATGTATAAGTCAATATTACTTAGCTTGTATAATGTTACATTACTGTCTATTTTGAATAGCACCAGTAGACTAGCAGATAAGATAGCTGAACACTGGATGTTTGATCCAGGTACAAATAGTGGTGGATGGGATAGCTGCATGGGAATTTTCGTGTTTCTCCTCATCTATTATGGGAATATATGTCAATTTCTCATAGAAAGACCTTCTCAAAGGCATCTCTTTGCCTAAGGTACACAGCTCTTACTGTACGTTACCTTGCTTTGTGTAACTTAGCATAGCCGTCAACACCTTAATAATTTTAATACAAAATGACAAAAATTTTTTTTTTGCTACCATATTACCACAACAAATTTAGCAAGATGCACCAAACTGTGCCAACCATGTGTATGTGCATATAGCAATTCTTCAATTTTTAATAAGCAGCATCACCATTTTTGTATTTTTTTTGTGTGTGTATTTGTCCAAGTTACAATGAGTTTTATAACTCATATTTTTATAACAAATCATACTTTTTTAAATGTGAAATTAATTTTATAATATGCACTTGTGGAATTTTTCTGCAATGGATGAAATAGTAGTATGAATAAAATTCTGAGAAAAATAAAGCTGTATCAAATTATAAAGTTACAGAAGAATGGAATTTGCTATGTTAGTTGAATTTAAATTACCCGGAATCTTTCTCCCTTCGCTGTTGCTGTACCACCAAAAGAAAACCGATTATGAACAACATCCTTCAAACAAAAACTTGCTTTTAACAAAGTTTATTGCTTGATTGATTGGTACAGACTTTAATGGCATATTTGTTACCAAATGAATCTAAAGCAAACCAGTATGAAGGGTAGTTTTACAGGTTAACTTGTTTTCAAATTAGGAACTCTGTAAAAGGGATCATCCAGCTGTACTGACACTATATGCCCTTTCTCGTATCTAGTTATTTGGTTGTAACAGGCAGTTAAGATAAAAACACTTGTAACACTGCTTAATTTTTATGTATGGTAGCCCAGTTACATGACTACAACATTTTACCACCACTTTTTTTACACTGTAAACTTAATTTAGAAAGTTATTTACCAAGATTTTGGGATGTTGTATAGAAATATCATATGAAACAACTGCAGTCAAATGTATTATTACAGAAGAGAGTATATCCTCTTACTGAATATTTCGTGCACTTATTGTTTCATTTAATATTTCCAATATAGTGGAATGACCATCGTGAAAACATAGTGTTCTGTAGCGCTTTCATATAATTCCATTCAGATATTCACACTATTATTTTTGTAAGTTAATGCAGAAGACGATACATATTTACATCTATTTCTGATACTTCCAATTTTAAGGAATAATCATGGAGTCTATACTGTTACATAGAAGATGTTAAAAAAATACTTAACAGGAAGTTTCACATTATTCATGCAACAAAGGAGCTGAGGTTTATTGCATTTTTAACAATATGTTAAAATTTATACAAGCATTTATTTCTTTTATTACAGATGTAAATCAATGACCAGTTCCTGAAGTATTGAAAGATAAAAATCAAGGGAAAAATTCTCAGTTCATAATGCCAAAGTATTTTATTAATAATAATAAAATTCAATTAAAAAAAGATTACTCATGTTATTATGTAAAATTGATGCTAAAATTCTATATTAGAAACAAGTGTCGATTAATTGTGTTAGGTAGAATTAAAGAATAAAAAGTCGGGCGGAAATTTATTAAATGCATAAAACATAAAAAAAGCCAGGGCTGTATTTATTCATCCATTTAAAAAATTGTGGCTTTTCTATCCAACTGTCTTCAAATCTGCGAATTCAGAAAAAACTCTAAAACTGTAATTTTTTTCCAGAGAAGCATTTCCATCCTCAGAAAAATAAATGGTTAAAAAAGAAGTGAAATACAAAATTTGTGCATTTTATGCAGAAAGTGAAAAGAAAATCATTATTTCATTATAATTTTAATCATAAAAACAGATCTGCTTAATATTATTTTTTGTAACAATAACAATAGAATAAAAACTATTTCTTTATTTTAAGTATGTTCAGTGATATTAAAAATTGTTTTAAATTTTGATTTTGACTTGCAGATGGCCCAGAGGAGTTGCATGAGATTTAAAATTTTTCTGAAACATAGTTTGAAAACCTTCAAACTACATGAAAACTTCAAATTATGTGAAAAAAAGAAATGTAGATATAAACAGCAGTGATTAAAAAGTTTTAATGACCAAAATATTTTCATTCCATCAGATTATTTGTTTATTTTGAAAAAGACACTCTAGAGATATGAGGACTTTTTTTTTTTTTTTTTTTTTTAAAGCTGAGAGAAGAGAAAAACGAGCAATGCCCTCCCCGGGTCTCGAACCATGGACCTCTCGAATATGTGCCGAGTGTGCTGATCATTACACCATGAAGGCATGCTACGAAGGCAGGAGAAATACCTTATAACACAATCAAATAATAAGATCACAAATACAAGATAAGAATTTTTTTCTTATGGAAAATTAAAAAAAATATTCATATTGCATATATACAAGCCTAAAACATAAATTGTAACATATATAAAATTCTTGGATTATCTAATGAAAAAAAAAGTAATAAATGTAAATATTTCACTAAATGAATGGATAAAAAATGGCCTTAAACAACCTCATGTTTAAATTGCTTAGAGAAATTAATGCCAACAGAAACATTATTATTGAAACAAATGTAGATAAACACAAATTGCCTAATGTATTTAATTTGAATATCTGTTTTGGAAGGAAAGGCGTAAACAGCCTTAATGTACTTAATAACTCAGATTTGTAATGCATATATTTTTATTTCTAATGGTAGACAAAAGTATATATGTATGTATACACTATCAAATACACATACACAAAAATCTATCACATACTAAATAACAAACAGAGAATAAGGAAGCCTATTTAGTGCCTTCCAGTAACAGCTGCAGAGATTCCGTACAAAGAGAGCTATGCATTTTGCAGGTGGTGGAGGTTGTATTTTGGGCCTTTATTACAAAGGATGATCACAGAAATTTCAAATAGAAAGGTTTTGCTGAATAATGACCGGTTAAAAGATAAGTTATTGTGATGGAATTAGCCTTTGGGTATCGGAAATGGACATGTAGTTGAAGAATGAAAGCTTGCTTTAAGTTACAGAGATTTCTAATATATTTTTAAAAATATTTTAATAATATAATACTTTTCTAATATGTATTTTATTATCCAAAATTCTTTTCTAATTAACAGAAAGGTACGGCGTAAGTTTCAGTGATCAATTGTCAAAAAGGCTTCTTCTGTATGGCTTAATAATAATACAAGGAAATAAACTTATTTTACACATGCCTTATGGCATAAGAAAAGGAACTTCTGAAGTATATTAAAAACTACAAAGATTTACATATACGATAGAAATGATTTTTAACTCTAAACAAAATTACTGGTTATCGTTTCGGAAACAAAATTCAATACTTGACCATAGTAAGACCAACTTGTGAAAGCTTTTTTGTCAAACTGAAAATAATTGTGTAAGGAGAAAATTTCCAAAAGCCATTTTGAAATTTTTAATAATATGACTAATAATCATAAGATACTACTTTTTGATCAGTAACATGGGTTGTTTGAACTAACTGAGAAAAAAAAAACTTTAAATTGCATCAGTATTATAACGAGCTAATTAATTTTAAATCATAAAATACAGTGAACCGTCTGTAAGACAGCCAGACACAGCTGCTATAAACATTTTTCTATGGAAGTGGTTGTCTAAGGGAGGAGATAATTGATGCCAACGTTATTTATGTTGTTAAATTACCACTTCCTGGTACTGTTTTCTGTCTGTACATTTTGAATCTGAAATAATGCATTCAGCATGGCATGCACACTGGGTGTAAGAAAAGTTCAATTCAATAAATCCAAATCTATTCAGATACAGAAATAATTGTATGCTTAAAATGCACAGAAAATAATGAAAGTATATAGTGTTTCTTTTATTAATAATTATCTGATATAAACAATGCATAAATCTTAACACTAAACAGGATTATTATTTCTAAAGAAATCAATAACAAACAAGAATCAACAAAATGTTTGTAAACTTGAAGCACTACAGGTCTGAATATTAAACATAATTGCTGCAAGAATGAAAAATCAGCATGTGCCTATATGAGAAGCAACAGAAAGAAACTGGAGAGTATGGTTAAATGAGGAAAACCAAATCCTTAATACCATTATTGACAGAAAGAGACCAAAATGCAAATTTCCTTAAAAGCTAACAATGAAGAGGGATTAAAATTAGGATCAATGGTTAAAGCCATGGAATTTTTATTGATATAAAAGATCAAATGCCAAGTAAAGTGGTGTCTCCCCCCCCCCGGTATAATTTTTCCGATGTGGAGAAATGGAAAACATGATTTTTTTAACTGCCAATCGTAGACAAAGCAGAATTTATGAATTTCTTTTCTTTGAACATAATTTTGTGTTGTTCAGTACAAAATTTAGGACACACATCTCTGCTGTTTGGAGGAAACTTTAAAAAAAATACGAGTCACTAAAATAAAATAACAATTCAGATTCTTTTCTTGTGTTCTAACATATGTAATTATTACTTCAGTAGATACTAACATTTATTTTATAATCATGCATTATTACATTACATGCATTATTGCTACAGTCTGTACAACAATACAGACATATATAAATTTTCACTTTTTTTTTACTGTCATTACATGCACAATTGCTGTTCTTTATTAACAAGAGAATTCAACAAAGCATATCAATATTTTTGTATCAGCAATATGAGTATGTTTGTTTATTAAGACTTTTAATGAATTAATTCGAATAATGGAAATAATTGACTATAGCATAGAGATTTATTTGTATTGAATCCAGTCTAGTATACAGCAAGAAAAAAAAAATAAATATGAATAGCGGCTCGTATCAATTCTGCAAGATTTTCCATATACAACCTTACCACAATTCCGCATAAAACGTAAACAAAGTATCGAGACTTCGTAATCGATTACAAAGTGCAAAGCTATCAGCTATTCGTCATCGATGGGGAAAGGAAAGTTTGGGCCATCCGAAAAAGCGGCCGCCATGCCGGATGGCCGAATTATGTGGGAACTGTAATTGTAACTAAGATTATGTAAGAGCGCCATCTAGATTAAGGTGTGGTCAGACCAGATGAGACGTGAACGATACTCAGGACGGACGTGGCCAAAATGTTTTAACAATTATTCTTTTTTCTCTTTTTTTCATTCTAATGTCAATAAATAAATGCTAGTTTAACTTCAGAGTTCTAGTTATGCTTATCATCAATCCTTCCATATATATATATATATATATATATATATATGTATATATTTTATGTTATGAACTAGTCATTGAAGTATTCAGAGCAAGTGATTCTAATGCATCCTTAACGTCTTTTGTTCGGCGTAGGATAGAATTCAATGCGTGACACAAAACATTTTGTATATAAATAGTAAAAATGTTTATTGTGGGCTGAGTACCCAATTACTGAGGAAATACAGGTAAACTTGCAAAATGAAGTAAAACGTTACATCACCTTATACATTTTATAACATAAAGCGATCAGTTTCACGCATCGCAAATGTATTGTGTATTTTGAACTGAAATACACATTAAAAATGTAAATACATTTACAGAGCACTGTATCAATGGTAAACAGAAGTTCATTCTAATTATGTTTTTATTTTCTGAAGAATTAAAACTGGAACTTACCTCTTATTCTAGAGGTAGAGCATATAAATCCTCGTTTCGTCTTATCGCAATCGATATCATTCCATTTGCCATCTTCAACAATCATCTCCACACAGTCGTCCTTGTAATCAGGCTGCCCGATAGCCCAGTGTGTGAAATCCAGTGGGCTATGATCCACCCATGCGTAGCTTCCTAAGTGTGATAATAACAGACATGCATTGGCGTTTCTTTATTAAATGTAAGTAACTACAAAAGGCAGATTTGTGACGTTAATATAAAGCACACAAAACACGAGGACTTACATGTAATATATATTTTTTCATAATGCTTATATATAGATTTTCATATCAGCAAATCACACGTCCAAACTCCATTTTCCAATTTAAAATAATATTGGTGTCTAATATCGAATAATATAATGATCATCTTCTGGCATATCGCTAAATATATTTGTTTTCTTAGAAGAGTATTCCTTTTCTCGATAGTTTGATCTGTCAAAGTACTTTTAAAATCATATTTTTAAAAGCTAAATTACTAGAAATAAGGTAAAAGGTCAAATGCTTAAGAAATTCCAGCTGAAGAATAATTTATTTTATTTATTTCCCCTTATATAAAATATATAAATAAAACAAAGATGAAATAAATCAGAACTAGTACTTTTAACCAAACTTTTGCATATTGTATGAAATAATATCATTTCAATTTTTAGATATCGAAATCACTTTGATTCTCACAAAACTATACCTATGAGTGAAAACTTTGCAAAAATATATCGATAGTTCTTATAGTACTTCAAGCTTAATATCAAATATAAGACTGCTAAAACAACTTGTGACAGTATTAAAGGTATAAATAGGGCTTACCGAAACTTAAGAGTGCAAGTATAGCAATGACACCTTTGTTGTCATACAGTTCACAAAAAACTATTAATAAAGGGAGGACAAGATTTTGGTCTCGCCAGTTTAGCCTAAATTCTGAAGAACTATAGAAACCCCTTAAAGGAAGTAAATATATCTTGTAAGATTCAGAAAAATTTAGTTCATTTACTACCCGGTTCGGCAACTCCTGTTAAAGAGAACTGTTTTGGTTCAAATTCAAGTTTATTTCTTTCACCAAAAAGGATGATTCTACAGTTGATTACCTCAAGGAAACCTCTGCCCTATCCCTGTCACTTGACGGATGCGCAATAGGAAAATTATTTGCTTACGTTTGAATCCTTAAAAATTTAGGTGTATTTTAGTGAGAAGTATTATGCTGCAAATAATGATATTCCGAAGAAAGGGCTTGAAATTAGAGACTTGTGACTGTAGAATAAGGTCTATGATATCGACTATGATTATTGTATGAAGGAAGTTTTACATTATCCTCGAAAATTGTTCTTCACAGTAGCGTAAATTAATTTTTAAGGCATGACAGTTCTTTTCTCAAGGGCAATCAACCAATATATTATTTATTTCGTACCTTATTAAACAGGACTTAAAAGTATTTTTACGGACATAATTCTTTCAATTATGCAAATTATCAGTAACTTATTTTATACGAATTTAGTTTTTCTGTGATGAGAGTCGTTCATTGCCGACAACGACAATCTTTGCTTATTTTGATTTATGTTACCTAAACTGAGGTTAAAATAAGTTTAATGATTCATAAATTTACATGATTAGGCAACACAAAACAATACAGGAATGTTTTACATGAGAATTAGCATAAACTTCAGTTGATTAATACCAAGAGATGACCGAGCACTCAACTATGCTTTGTTTAAGGAAGTCATTGGCTTCGATCATCCTTCCCACAGGGAGTCATTTCAACGATTGGCTAAAAACGTCAACGATTGCAACTTTCTCTTTATCTGCCATAATTACATGAAAGAAGTTCTTGCCAAATCCTGCAGTGTTCTCTCCAATAAATTCGAGCAGTGATGTACGGCCTTGCACAAATTATGCAACAACATAAGATATATTCTGGACTAACACAGGAACTCTATATAAAATGGAGTAGCGTTATCTTCAATCTTTCCTTCAGTCATATGCATCTTTCAAGAAATAATAAACTTTGTATTAATTACTGTGACACTGAAATTTCAATGATAAATCACCTATCTGACCACTTAATGACAATATAACCGGAAGCCATTTCCGCCAGATTTAAACTCATTTACATCCTTCTCTCGGCAGACCTAACTGCCATGATAGATAAACTGGATTCAATACATCACAAACGTATGGTATAAGGTAATAGCAAGAAAGAATCTTTAATGCTACCAGCCTGCTATGGGATCTAACCAAGAGAACGAAAATGGTTCTCCGCTATGAGAGTTCATAGCCCCAAAAGAACTGTAGTCTTGATTTAGAAGGGCTAAAAGGTATCTGAATGTAACTGATACAGCGATCAAATCCTATCAAGCACTGGGTTGGTCGGGATTGGACATAGTTTTCGCTCAACGACACCAACGGATTACCAAGTTTCAATTAGATACTGTTTTCTCTCACAGGTCCACTTCAAAAGAATTCCATAGCACCTATGAAGTTTAAATTCTGGATTCTGCTACACCTCCATGATTAGCCAAATGGTCAAGGACTGAACTTTCTGTAAGAATAAAAACGCAGACAAGGCAACACATTCTGACATGTACTAAAACTAACATGATCACGCTGTGAGATTAGAGAGCTACGCAGAAGAGTGTAAGCTACAAGAGAAACTTTCCAAAAAGTTAGACATGTTCATGATTTACATGTCTACTCTTTCAGAAGCATAGCTAAACATCAAAAAAAAGAACTAATTACTGCACCCAGATACAAAGCCCAGAAAAACTTCTGCACGGTTACTACTAATATTTACGTAGCAATATATAAAATAGCATGCAGAAAATGTTTCATTCCCCCCACCATACAAATCACAGTCCGTCTTTTTAGCCTTCACTATGGGAGAACAGATAAAGGAAGATGATCTCAATTTAAATACCCCAACATAGATTCGTGCTTGTTTTCTGTCACTGCAAACCGTAACAAGTGCCATATGCTCAGACTCAGAGGCGGCTCAACAGTATTACTCAGAAAATTTACATGGTTTGCCCAGAGCTTATTAAGACTCTTCTTTGCATTTGTTGGAAGATGCTGGAAGACACTTACCAGAGGTAGCCAATGGAACGGAAGTCATCCTTTTGCTCAAAAAATGCAAAACTTTCTCTGCATAAATCTCTACATCACGCACACAAATTTTCTTCCTCCTAACCCTGAAAAAATGATAGAATGGGATAATCTCTCTCTTTCTTGTCTGAATTACCACCCGGCACCTCATAATGTCAGGAATATAAGAAAGTATAGTTTCTTCGAAAAACAAATATATCCAGTGCACGAGACCTTTCAATCGGAAATTCTAAAGATATGCTGTTTTAAAATATTTTGTAATACTGCTGTTGAACTGAATTTTATGTGGTTCAGTGCGAAGAACATGATATTTAATAAACCAAGTCAACACACAAAACGTTCAATAGAAGCAAAAAGCCCCCTTGGGCATAATATAAAATCTAAAAGCTTTCAGATTTTTCTTTTTTTAAGACTTTATTTTAAAAGTACTTTTTTAAGACTTTATTTTAAAAGTCTTTATTTTAGTCATCACATTCTCTATCAACTTTAGTTTACGTAATAGGAAGAAAATAATAATTGAAAAAATTAAAACAAATTAAATAAAGAAATCTTACCATCTGTGTTCTTTGTAAGTCCAATATGTAAGAAACGTGACTGAAAATTATGATTTAAGAAATCTTGCACGAGCTTGACGTCTTTGATTGAGTGGAAACTCGCCAAATTGCCTCCTGCAAAGACAGTTTTGCTTTTCTTAAATAAAATGAACTAAACATTAAAGATTGGAACATATTTCTGCATCGTAATTGGGAAACGCTATTCAAAATATGCCTGATTGAAAATATTTTAGCAAACGAGTAAATTTTTCTTAAAACATAAATGAACTTTTTCTAAAATAAAAAATTTGGAGAAGACTTAACGAAGTAGTTTCTATTCGAAAATGTATTTCAACTCTCCTTAGAGCGTATAAAATTATTTGTGATTATGTAACATATAAATAAGTATAAAGGGGAAAAAATGCTGCTATGAGTAAGGATTTTTCAGAATTCTTGAAATATTGGCAAAAGATGGTATTCACTTTTTCATAGTAATAGGAAAATTCACTTAATACGTTTTTGAAGTATCTGCTATACTTCCCATACCTCATGCAAAAAACTGAAGTTATACTTGATATTTCAGAATTTCGCAATAACCTTTGTAGCAACATTATCATAACGTTTGCGAAATGATTAAAATGACTTAGCTGAATAAGTACTTTTGAATCAATAAGGCACATTAAAAATGATGCTGTATTTCGGATTTACAGTAATTCGGAATTCAGGATTAAAACGTAACTTTCTAATGTATTTAAAATTCTAGACATATAAACATCTAACTAAGTAGTACCGTGAAAAATTTGGCACTTAACGATATGTTCGAGTCCCACTGACCGATAAAATAAAATTATGAGTTTTGACTAGACATTTCAAACATTAGTTATAAAATTTGTATAATCAATTTAATGTACTGGCAGAAACGATCAATGCATTCATTTTAAGAAAAGCACGCTAAGTATTCTTCAGAATAGCGATGCATTTTCTGATATACGCACAATATTTCCTTACATAATAAAATGTAATCTTCAGTTTCAATAAAAGATTCTTAGAATTAATAAAGATATTAGTAAAAGGATCTTTAGAATGTATGACGTTTTGGACTTTAGAAGCCTTAACATACTGAATGAAGAATAATAAAAGAAACAAAATTCTATAAAAGCGAATTTTAGAAATTTAGAAAAGTTGACATGTTTATTGAATAATATAGAATTCGATGTACAAGTGTTTTAGTAGTATTGCGCAATGGAATCAATTTTGAATTTATCTATATAATTAATTATATACGTTTTTTTATATAAAATTCATGAAGATCCAATTTTTTTAATTTTCAGCATTTATACTGCTCGCTATCCAAAGTGCAGCATCATGAAGGAAATATGCAAGAAACGTCACATTTGCGCCATACCTAGACCTCGATAGGTGTGAATATAATTAACATTGCAGAGCAAGAGAAATTAATGCACGCCAGTAAAAATTACAAAAAGAAAAAAGACAATGAGCAGGTATAAGTTCTAAATTGCTTGTCTTCCTGGTAATTTTTGCTCAGGAAGCGTCAAACTGCCTTGTTAGGAGAATTTTTAAAAAAAGAAAGAAAAAAAGTAATCAGTAAACTTTGGTGCTGGACAAGTAAAGAATTAGGGATTGTGCTTCAGACGAATTGTGTCCATATGAATGAAATGAAGCCAAAATTATGAAAATATGAACTTGGCAGTTGAAAGAATGTTAAACCAACTAAAGAGGCCAATTGCATCGCCTCATCACGCTACCGAACATGAAGGCAGGCATGTTGTGTTTATGTCAGTGACGAACTTAGTGTGAGAATTATGGCCTATTTCACTACAACCTCTGCCAGTGCGTATCATTCGACATCACTTATAGATGAAGGGAGCCTATAAGGCACCCATTGCTGTGATCATTATTGATTCTATCTCTAGGTGTATTCTGCTGCAATGGTGCACTGAAAGATAGGTATGTATAAACGAATGACACGATATTGTCTTGAGATAAATCTCGATTTTGCCTATTGCCTTACGATGATACCATTTGAGTTCGGCGTACTGTGGTGACAGACGTTATGACTTTTGCATTATCACCGCCATACCATAATGCATCATTTGGGGTTATAGTATAGGCTGACACTGGCGTTTACTTCCATAGTCACCCAATATATATACAGGCTGAAGCAAGGTCAGCACCTGTGAATCGATGGACTTTGCTAACTGTTAAGTTTCTAGCCCATCATTGAAATTCCGAGGTGAACATACCAAGAGATGATTTGAGAATCTCCCACACCTCTTCCCCTAGCAGGAATCTCTCGAAAGAATTTTAGTTTACCATGTTTCTGAGTGTTTCCTTGTCGATAGACACAAATTATGATTTAAGAAATCTTGCACGAGCTTGACGTCTTTGATTGAGTGGAAACTCGCCAAATTACCTCCTGCAAAGACAGTTTTGCTTTTCTTAAATAAAATGAACTAAACATTAAAGATTGGAACATATTTTTGCATTATAATTGGGAAACACTATTCAAAATATGCCTGAATGAAAATATTTTAGCAAACGAGTAAATTTTTCTTAAAACATAAATGCACTTTTTCTAAAATAAAAAATTTGGAGAAGACTTTACGAAGTAGTTTCTATTCGAAAATGTATTTCCACTCTCCTTAGAGCGTATAAAATTATTTGTGATTATGTAACATATAAATAAGTATAAAGGGGAAAAAATGCTGCTATGAGTAAGGATTTTTCAGAATTCTTGAAATATTGGCAAAAGATGGTATTCACTTTTTCATAGTAATAGGAAAATTCACTTAATACGTTTTTGAAGTATCTGCTATACTTCCCATACCTCATGCAAAAAAGCTTACAAACATCCATGCCTTCTCCGGGATTCAAGCCTGAGTCTTCGGTACGACAACCGAATTCTCTCCGCACAATCTACTACTATATATCTGAACTATATATGTCTGAACTAACTACTACTATATGATACTACCATATGTCTGAAAATACAAACCCTGTCCTACCCTTACCTCCAAAATTTTTGGCTTGCAGACTGCGTAACAAAAAGGGCTTCACAAAATACTAGCTGTAGATTTTGTGTTAGTACTGTAAGTGGATAGGTCTAAGACTTTAATAGCGCTGCTTTAATATCAATTGTTATAACTAATGATGGTACACACGTATGTTTATAAACATAGCGGTCAATAACCATTGCGGAAATTAACTTATTCTATTTTTTATTGTTTGTTAATTTGTTGTGAAAGTTTTGTAATTTGTGGCGACATATAAACATAACTCTTAAAATACATCGCAGTAAAACATAAATATAAAAAAAGATTTTAAAAATTAAACATTTTTCTTATAACACGAACCATGTTTGAGGCAATAAGCCATAGCCTTGTTCCAAGATAATGGTGTGTCTTCTTTAAATATATAACTACTACTGCTTCCTAAATTTTTCCATTCTCTGGAACACTCGCTAAAATTGTTTCTTTCTGTAATATTTTCTATGTCAAGACCTGCAAGGAATTGTAGAATAAAAATAAATAAATAAGGAAAAATAATAAAATTGAAAATAAATGCATGATTATGATTTAATCTGAGGTAAAAATGTATAAAAATGTTATCTTTTTATTCCTGAAAATCATATATGAGTAATAGTGGTAATAAACTATATTAATATAAGGAGTCTATGCTTTTAAAAGGGCAGTGTTAATACATTTAACAGAAATGCAAGTATAGGTGACCAAAATAAGCAGATCTTATAATGATACGCATACGTGAAAACAGCGCGTTGAGTAGGCAGAGGACACTTTTGAAATAAGTAGATGAAAGCGGTTTGGCATAAATCGTCTTTTCGAATCTGGATTTCGAGCGGTATGCTTCTACGCACGAAGTGGATCTCGTGAATATGGAGTTTATCTATCGGACTGCAGACGATCGCAAAGTAAGGATGCCTAAATTTTCTAATGTTCGAAAATGCTGAATTTTCTAATGTTTGAGCGTATTAGGAGGGAGCTGTGTGAAGAATGGATCATTCTGTACTTGTAGCGATGGGTGGGAGAAGGAACTGCAAAACACCTGCAGTAAAATACACTGTAATACGTATAGTTGAGTATAATCCAGCTGTAAATACGAGAGCTGCAGTTATCGAAAGTGTATTGGTGAGAGTAAAACAGTTGTTTACAGGCCTATGAAGAAGGAATAAATGCATCTATGTCATTTGCAAGAAGTGCACTCATTGAAATCGGACGATTTTCTTAACGTGTTAGCTTTTCCCACTTGCTACTAGCCAGGTGGCAGGAAATCTTAACATCCCTTCGCACGTTTTACTCTGTGATAAGGCTACTTTTTACGATTTCGGTTATGTTATCCATTTACAGTTCTTCTTTTGCACGTTTTGCTTACAATCCACACGGCACGAGATAGTATGCTTACAAAAAAAGATTCAGGCATGGTACGAAACTACTTAGCAGGACTGTATATGCTACTTAGTTGTTTGAACGGCCTTATGTACGACATCGTTTTATAAGATATCTAGCTGGAACTTTTTTTGATGTTCTTTCAGCACTTTGCACACAGATATATCTCCATCACTATGGAGAGCCAGCTCATTTCAACAATAACGTAAGAAGTTATCTCGACAGCTCTAACGGCTCCCAATGAATCGAGCAATATGCATCGTTCTTTGACCATCACGATGATCAGATATGACATACATAAATTTCTTCTTCTACGGGCATAAAAGTGCACAATCTAAGTGCTTTTAAATCGGATTAAGATCTCGTGGCCAGATTGTCTGATGCTAACGAAAATGTGCTTGAAAAGGTTGAGAGCTGTCTTAATGTGTGCTAATCAACACGCTTGCTGCTATGAAAGTCGTTTTACTATTGATGGAAACTGGAAAAACTAGAAAATGTTTGATCATTAAAATTGTTTGTTTATTTTAACTTTTCTCTATTTTATGTCTTCCTCTTTTTTCTTCATATCTTCCTTACGTGCCAGTACTTTAAAACGTCATTTCGGCACGCATATTTCATTATAAAATCGGCTTTTTTCGGTTTCCTCTCATTATGGTTTTTGGTTACATTTCTGTCAGATATTTTAAAGGTCATCCTATACTGCGCATTTTTAGCTAAATCGATCAATAAAGAGAGGCAAAAGGGAGAGAAACTCTCAAACGTTTTAGCCATTTATATTTACAGAAAGAAAAATCCAGATAAACACTATTTCTTTTTTAAAGAGGAAAATAATTTGACACTTCACCTTAACAGTAATACTATATAATATATTGAAGATACTGAAGAGTAAGTTGGATAAATTTCCAGGACTAGTTTCGAAGGTGTGACTAGACCCTTCTTCTTCAGCTTCAGGAATGAAAATGATGAATGAAAATTCTGTGCTCACGCAGTCACAATAGAGCAGAAAAACAAACTAGTGACGCCCTCTATTCATAAAAATTATAAAAAATACCTATTAATAATTTTATTAAAAATTGAAGGTAAAGGTGGATTAAAATTATGATCATTAACTAGAACTGAAAGATATTAATGAATTTGGAATGTATCAAGCAAATGAAATTTGCTAATGCAAGATTTTTTAAAATAATTTTGGGTGCAAATTTCAAAGTTGTCTTAGTCTGAAATGTGGTATAATATTCTTGTGAGTAATAGCCAGCTGCGGTAAGATAACTTTTTCGCAAAGAATAGTTAGGTCTACCAGACTTGGCCCGAAATCGCCCATCTGGCGATATTTGGCGACAAAACTGGCGATATGCCATAGACAAAGCGAGAATATTTTAGAACGCATTTTTAGCGGTTTTTCTCGAGACTATTCTCGAAGGTAGGTTAAAAGCTTTACATACTCTGCCTGCCCTGGGAGGAGTGAATGACTTAAGTTCTGAGATTAGCTTGAAAGTAATCGACCGAGTCGGGAGCTGCACTTTAGTGCTTCGCCATGAAGCTATTTTCACCCTTACAGTCTGATAGCCTGAAGGCTGTGTTGCTGATTGTTTAAGCCTGTTTGTCGAAGTTTTTCGATGACTGTCTTGTGTAATATTGCTTACTGGCGAAAAAATTATGTTTTGATTCTTCATCATGTGTTACCATCAATTACTCCAAATCCACGAGCGCGTAGAATGCAACAATGTGTTGAAATTTAGAGAGGCTTGAAATTTGCGCTAATTTTTAACTAATTAAGTTTCATTGCTATGAATGCGTGAGACATTCTGCAATTTTAAAATATGTGTGGTGATCAAAAGCAAAAATGAACGTTTAAAAATCTTTGAATAGAATCTAGAGATAGTTTTCGATTACGTAAATTTAAGTACATAAATTTATTAAGTAATACATACAGACTTACTTATTTTAGTTTGAGAATGCAAAAATAAAAAAAAAAAAAAAATAAAAAAAAATGAAAGATAGGGAAATAGGAAATTAAAATATTTGAGAACAAATCATAGCTAACTACGAGTATTAATAAAATTCTGATGGCAAAATTGACAGAAATATTTGAATAAGCTAACTTGTATTCCATTCGCAAATGAAAGAATGTTCTTCTTGACAACTTCTAACCAACCAGCGATTATTTTTATTGATGACGACACAATTATCCGTAGGTGGAGAAATATTCTGGGGTTGGCCTCGTCCCCAATTGCTGTGTATCAGATTATGACCGTTAACCGTTTTATAGGTTTCTTGTGCCTGCCAAGGAAAAATTAATTTTGGAATGCAACCGTTTTTGAATTTAATAAATAAAAGAATAATTATAAAAAATAAGTAACATTTCAAGAATTTCAGAAAAAGATGTAATATAATATAGAAGTTACATGCATTAAAATTTATTTAATAAAAACTTTCTAGTTGAGATTTGAAAGAAATCCTGCTAGAAACATTTTAAGTGGATCTCACCATTTCTCTCACTCCTATCCAGTAAAATGTATCCTTGAATGCATATCTTTCTCTCAGAAGCTGAGCCACTATCGTAATTTTGGGAGAAACAAGATCTGCCTTATATGCGCTACACTGAGACTGAGCTTCTTCCCATGTCGAGTTTCCTCTGAACACTTTGTAACAGGATGAACCTAATCGAGTCCAGCCCTTAATAGTCTCGCATGCAAAAGGTGCTTTAGAGGGTTGCTTTATCCTAGGATCTATTAAAACATTTATATGTTAATAATTTTACGGAAATATATCTTAATAATTGAAAGTTATTTCAGAAATTCCCCATGAATTAGTATTGCTCTGCAAGATTGTTTCTATAGTAGAACTGTAACTATTCAACAAGCAGGAGAAATTCAATCACAAACACAAACAAGAATGCACCTTTTGGACCTATTATCGCTTACTTTTACACTAATAATGGGCAAACATCCACTGGCTTGAATGTACATTTCGACCAAAAAACCCCATTATCAGAATTATTTTATAAACTTCAGCTGCATGATTTGCTGTTTGGGTCTGTCCTTTAAGAAAAATACAAAGATGAAATATATACTAAATGGCGAGCCATTCAACTGGTTAAAAGATCAAGGTGATGAAATAAGATAAAGCCATGTCTTGTTAGTACTTTGAATTGTTTACTAAATAAAATTTGTACCTAATTTATTACTTTTGCCATGTGCAGAGACGATTGTGCATGCATTTTCATGAGTCATGAAAAACCAATTCTTGTCATCAATGAATTTGTCTTGCGGTAGGATTAATGTGATACATACGTATATATAATATAATATGTACGTCTCTCTGCGTGTGTATGTACGAGGGTTGTTTTTTTCAACCTCCGATCGCACAGTATGATGGCCAGGCATGCGGCAGGAGGTTGGTGTGTGTAGTAGGCGACTGTGAGTCTCTCCCTCCACACGCTCTGTCTCTGGCGAGTTCAACACGCCATTTCCTGTTGAGTTGCAGTCACGTAAACATGGCTGTCGCTATTGATTCTCTCACCAAGTGTGAATAGCGAGCTGTTATTCGTTTCTTGCAAGCAGAAACGGAAAGCAGTACACCGGAAATTCATCGAAGTATGAGTCGAGTGTATGCAGACAGCTTTATGAGTGATGGCGTTGTTCGTGAATGGTGTCGAAAGTTTAAGGATGGCCGAACTGATGTGCATGATTAAGGGGGTCAAGGACGCAAGTCCGTCGCTACAGAAGACATTGTTCAACGAGTTGACCAAGCGGTTAGGGAAAATCGAAGGTTCACCATAAGTGAATTATAGATGGAAGTTTCAAGATACTCCATCGTTACTGAACAGTTGCGCTACAGAAAAGTTTGCCCTCGTTAAGTTCCACAGATGTTGACTGACGACCACAAAATTCGCCGAATGGCTGCAGCGTTGGAGTTTCTTGACCGTTACAATAGTGTTGGAGAAGATTTTTTGAGATCCATTTGAGAGGTGATGAGACATGGGTTCAATGTGACACGCCCGAAATGACAATCACAACAATGGATGAATAAAAATTCTCCAAAGAGACCCACAAAATTCAAATGAAACTTCAACACCCGTAAGGTTATGGACACTGGTTTTTGGGACCAAAAAGGTGTATGGCTTGTGGAGTTTATGCAGCCTGGAACAACAATAAATGCAGATTCCTATTGTGAAACTTTGCGACGCTTACAGAGAGCTATTCAAAAAAAAAACGAAGAGGCATACTGACTTCTGGAATTGTTTTGATCCACGAAAATGCCCGTTCTCACAGCGCTCGTGTAACCCAACGGCTCCTTCAGCACTTTCAATGGGACATTTTTGAACACCTACCATACAGTCTCGACTTAGCGCCGAGTGACTTTTATCTTTTCTTTGAACTGAAGCAGTGGCTTGGGAGTCAGTGCTTCCAAAATGACGTGGAGCTCAAAGAAACCGTCACATTTCACTTCCAATCATTGGCGGGAACATTTTACGAAGAGGATATTGCAAAGCTTGTTCACAGACATGACAAATGCCTAAGTCATCAACGTGATTATGTAAAGAAATAACCTGCATTGTAAATTACTTTTGGTAATAACATCTTTTTTGTATATTATTTTCTTTATAGTCCATCGGAGGTTGAAAAAAAAAGCCTACGTACATATATATATATATATATATATAATATATAATATATATATTATATATTATTTGTGGTGTTTGTGGAGAACATTAAAGAGGGGAAAACATGATGTCATGTAATTATGCAATTAAGACATATGCCGCTAGTGAAGTTTGGTGTATTCAGAAAGTATAATAATTAAATTAGAAAGGCAGTGTTAATATGACATATAACCACAGGTGACCCATTTAAATATACATAAAAGTAAAACAACAATTTTTTGGGGGACTGAAACAAAAGAAAACTGGATGGCAACATGAAGGCATGTACAAGACTTGCTAAAAAGAATGCACGATAATACTTACATGCATATTTAGATACAACAGACCTACAAATACTTATAAGCAAAATATACAGCATATAATAATAATAAATCTAATTAAGATAGCATAAGCAGCAGTTTCAGGTAATTACATTGGGATATTGCCATGGGAGAAAAATGCAAGTTTGACACTTGTAGGGATTTTTTTAACTAATGATTTAAAGTTTTATTTGAAACTTTCCTATAAGCCTTCATTCCCCTAATTGTCAGTTCCAGAATAGTTAAATGTTGTAGCGTGCGTGAACGAATGCAGATTTTCTATTTTGAAGGAAGTAGTTAAAGCCGAGTTTCGGTAGGAGAGAGAGGGTTAGGCTCTAGACGCCGTCTCTGCCGCAGGTATGTTTGCTTATTGCTGGTTCAAGTGGCTTAATTGCATTTCTTTGCTGCCACTAGTTTAGAAGGGGGTTGAAGTTACGGGATCTGGCTGAGCCCTGTAGGCTAGTTTTTATCACTTGTTAATATTTCAACTTTTAGTTTCAATTATCTGACTTTCAGTTACCGCCCAAGTAGAGGCGAAGTTTGTTAGTGTCGAGTTGCCGCATTGTAAATTTTAAAGACTTAATAAAGAGTACGTGAACCCTTCTCCTGTGTAGTTTCCTGCTACTCCAGTATACAGACAGAAGTTCATACACTGGACTCTACACACTCAGTCACAAGTTTGGCATTAAATACTAAAATACCATGTTGAATAGAAAATAATTTTCAATGGAATTAACATAGTTAATGCCATATTAAATAATAAATGAATTAAATAAAACAAATTCATTGAAATGTGAGTACAGACTGATTTACGAAACGTTCATTAGTACAAATAATACCTGTTTGAATATGCTTCTGATGAAATGCTCAGTAGTAAGGTATAAATAATACATATTTAAATACGCATTAGTATTTAGTTTAAAACTGTTGTGCAAATATAACTATATCAGGTACACCTTTAGTACAAATTTAAATAATTAGACACAGATAATAAAATTTAAGTGCGAGTAAATATTCAAAACAATGACAGCTGGGTTAATCATAAAATTAAATATTATTAAAGTAGATAATTGTTGTAAAAGAGAATCAAAACAAGATATTAAGTAAATTAATATAAATACAGTATACGGTGTCATGTAAAAGTAGCAGGGAAGTTATTCCAGGTTATCAGCAATGTTCTTAAGTAGTGTTAGCATAATCTCTAATGCAGCAGAGCGCATACTTATTTTTACTTGTATTCCCTGATTCCTGCTAGTGTATTAGTTGCAGAGAGTTTTTTAAATGAGAATTAGCTGTTTGCGGGAAATCATACAAACAGTGGTCTGGATCACCAGTACTGTTTCAAATGCATTGGTCGATATCTCTTAGGCCCAAATCTGTAAAGGACATATATGGACCGTGCTCTGTCAAGTATTGGGTGAGTTGCGAAGAGACGTTACTTTAAGTTCTGGTCGACTTTTGGATAAAAATTATATAGCCTTCTACATGTGGTGCTCGGTTTCAGTAGTTTTGCCATTGTTTCATTAGTTGGCAAATGAGGGTGGTTTTCAGACATCATTTCGGGGGAGGGAGGTACATTGACGCTACTCACGTGGGGATGTTTAGTTGAGCTTTTAGCAATAGGGTTTGCTGTTTCATTTCTTTAATCCCAGTATGTGCTGCTAGCCAGTGAAGACTTGGAGGAATCGAAATTAATTATTTCTGTATGGATTTAACTATGTTATGAGTACTGACTCCGCTGAAATGCCAGCTGAGACCATATCGTAGTATCACATTAAAATGCACCAGATATGGTTTTTATGTTGCAAGACAACATTAGACAATCTGTTCTGTCTGCCCGACTCAGTCATATTAAATTAATACCAGTATGTGCTGCTACCCAGTGAAGACCTGGAGGAATCGAAATGAATTATTTCTGTACGGATTTGACTATGAGTACTGACTCCGTTGAAATGCCAGCTGAGACCATACCGTAGTATCCACATTAAAATGCACTAGATAAAGTTTTTATGTTGCAAGACAACATTAGACAATCTATTCTGTCTGCCCGACTCAGTTCCTACATTGTAAACCCTTATTTTATTCTAGCCAATTATTTTTAGTATAAAAAAGAAACTTTCCTTTCCCTTCTGATTTTAGTTTCCTGCCAGAATATAAATTTTAATGACGTGTATGTAAATCTAAGTGATTTCGGAAATCAGTATTTAAACAAGCTTAGTCACTCTCTTTAGATTATATTGGTATTCTTGGTTTGGCTTTGCTGTGTGCAGCCGATTTAGCGGTTTAGATAAAGAAGGGGCAGTCATGTAGCCAAATCTTAACTTTATCGTGCTTGTACACCTTATTTTTCTGTTAAGTTACCTAGCCACAAATGGTTGCAAATTGTGAGCACCGAGTGAGTGCGTTCTGTTTAGTTTAGTTCAAATAAAACAGGTTATTTAAACCTTTTTTTCGAAGTCATCTGTTCTTCCAAGACCTATCTCAGTAGGGTCTACAATGTATGATTCCAAAACGTACTAAAAGGCTCTAAAACATTTAAAGCAGCCTTTTAAAGATGACAGGACAGCGTACCCTAAATCCTCTCATATCTCACTTGCTGCTTTTGTGTCGCAATCATGAGTTATCGATCATTACGTAGGGAAAATTTTAATTTAATCCTATGCTTTCTTTTTTCTGCAATAAGTTGAATGCGTGCGAGTATAATTACCTCTTGATTTCTCACAAACATACGCAGATTTTTTGTAACACTCTTGCCACTCCCATTTTCCATCTGCTTCAAATTTGTTCATAATTTCCAAGCATACGTCCTGAAAAAGAACAGCACCTTATAATGACGACATGTAGAGAGACAGACACTAACTCAAAACAGAATTTGGCAGTTCTAATAATGTGCAATAGAATTCGAACTTCAAATATTCAGAACTAGAATTAACATTGATCATTTAAAAATAACCGGCCACTACTTTATTTAAGAGTATTTATTTTCATTTTAAATTTAATAAAAAAATAATAAATAAGCATTATGTAATTATGCCTTTGCTTTGCATTATACAGAAGTACGATAGTACTCGTCTGTTAAGAAATTTACAGTCTTCTATATTCGTGCGGGTTGGAAGGAACACTATAAAACAAGATAATTTTATAATAAATTTACTAATTAACTGACTATGCAAATAAGACATTAATAATATTAAATAAAATAAAAAAAGTATTGTGAATATTACAATATATTACAGTACATTACTAAATAATGAAATGTAAAATATACTGGTGTTCAAACTTAAGGTTGTAGGCACAAACCTCGAAAATACCGAAAAAGTGGTATCTCGAAAAACGATTCGTTTGTTGTGATGAGAGTTTGCACATAAATGTCCATTATGACGAGACAACCAATAATAATATCACAAAATAAAAAGAGGCATTTTTCATTTTACAAATAAATCAAAAAGACCAAAGTATGACACTTTATATTTCCAAAATGAGCAAGCTAGTAAAGATTTCATACGCGTATATGCCTCTAAATATGCACAGCCTTCTGGTTCTACTCATCATTAGACAGAATCGACTCTTTACACCTTCCTCTTAATAAAAAATCTGAAAGCTTTCAGATTTTGTATTACACCCAAAGGAATGTTTTTTAACATCTTGCGTGTTACATTTATTTATTAAATATCATATTATTCGAACTTAAACTGAATAAAATTCAATTCAACAGCAAAATCTTAAAATATTTGAAAACAGAATTTTCAATAGACAGTCTCGCGCGCCGGAGATATTTTTTTTTCTGTACAGTGTTGCCATTGCTTGTTTTAAACTCACTGAGTTGTTAATCAAAAATTCGTTGAAGTTGAAATGCGAAATAGGCAATAAAACAAATTCGAAATTTAAAATTCGGTCTTCCAAGTGCCCATGTTCAAATGGAGGATTACGTTCTTAGGTACCATAATTTTTTTCCCAATGCGAGAAACATACGTATAGTCATGCACATTCTCCTTTATTAAATTTCTTTTAAAATAATACAGGCCGATAATATTTGGTGGCAATAATCTGAAAAGTTATTCAGCTTTTCTTTTCAATGTAAAATCTCGTTTCGAAACTAACGGCCCTTCTGAGCTAATGCTCCTTTGGGATAAAAAGCTCAGACGAGAGGTCGAACGATAAAGTCGCTGGATCGCTGGACACTAGTAGTTCAGTCCGGGGTTCGAATCCCGACTGGCTGTATGTGCGTTTTCGAGTTTTACGCATGCGTAATGCGAATACGATCAGTTTCCCTTAGAAAGTCTTCCACGGAAGCATTCCTTCCTTTAAGCGGATAGCCCCCTTAATCAAATAAACTAAAAAATACTCAAAAAGGTACAAATACTTAGTATCTCAACTTTGGTATCAAAAATACTACAATCATGCTGTTTAAGCTATTCAGTGTTTTGGAGATGTTTCTTAAGTCCCTGGAATAGAGATACTCCCAAAATTAGTTATCTGTTGATGGCAAATAAGCTGAGATAGTGCAAATGGAAAATCCTGCCCATTGATAGGATAACCGGCATGTTATTTAAGCGGTTATTGTGCTCTCGATACCATATGTGATGAATTATGACATGCGGTATATGAGCAGAAAATTTTCTACAGCATTCGAGAGTTGTAGGCAAATAATGGCTTGCAGAATTTAACAGTGCTAAATTTCAGAGCGACAATTCACCACTTTGAAATTCTTCAATTTATTATTTGCGCATAACTCTAGAATAAACCATGCGTGAAGAACGACGATGTATAGCTTGTGGCCATACATTAGCACCATGCGCAAGTTGTGAATATTTTTACGAAATTTTTTATGAAAAACATAGATCCAAGAAGAAAGCCGATAGTATTAAACAATGTCGCAATTTCCTGTATTGATGGCCTCCCATAATTTCGGGAACAAGTAGTAGACGAATAAATGCAATTCTTCATGTCTAGCTGCTAACTAAAAATGAAAGGTGCTTGTCAGTCTAATAAATTAATGGAGTACCAGATGCTGAGCTGTACAATCTCAGACTACTGGTTCGAGCCGGGTTGAAACGCTGGCGAATGGGCTGGCTGCATGAGAATGTTGGTGTTTTCCCTATGTTTAGGATGAATACAAGCTAATCGTCTTTCAAAAAGTCTTAAAAAGGCATTTCGCCTTGTGGGATTTGCGATACTAAAATAACCTAATTTAACCAAAAATATTCATAAAGGAAAGTCTCTTCCAAGTAGCAGCTCAGAAATCCCGATTATAGATTTGCCGAGAGGCAGATCCTCATTATTGCACAATCCCCCAACATTTGCATCTGATGAAAGAAGAAAAAAACATTGCATTCAGTGTGTTTTTCGTAAACTGTTTATAAGAGTCTCTCAGAAAGCTCAAAGTCGTCTGTAATTTTATACTTTTGTCTCACATTCTGTTCATTCATGAATCTAAATGATTACCCTTATATACACTAAGTGCTAAATCGTCTTCGGTCACGCGTGCAACTCGTGTCTTGTAATTTTCTGATTAAATCGTGCACAATTTACCTTAAATACTAACCTTATAAGGTATTTCTCCCGTCTTCCTAACGTGCCTTCGTGATGTAGTAGTTCTGCACCCTGGGCCGGTATTCCAGAGGTCCGTGGTTCGATTCCCGGCGAAGGCGATTGTTAATTTTTCATCTTTTCTGCTTCCAAAAGTACCTAATGTCTCTACAACCTCTACATAAATTTTGGGTTCCAATAAAATTGGATGAATTATTTTGCGCTTTTTTCAGTCGCTTCTATAGACGTAGGCTGAACTCAAAAGTCTGGTACATTTCTACAGTGAAATGTGATGCGAAAACCTGGGATTGCGTGATTGTTTAAATATTGTTGTTAACATGACTTTCTGGAGAGAAAATAATAAAATAGGTAAGAAAGAAGCCACGCAGTAAATTTCAGCTATTTTGTTGAGATTTTATCCGCAAAAATACACAGATGCTTTGTCGCATGTATTGGGTCGTTCGCTTTCAATTAATTAAAGACCAATATCGATGTTGCTTATCAACTTTCAGGGCTGTTCCAGAGCATTATGCTGTTTTCACGAGAGTAAACATCAAAAAGAATAGCTGTAAATAACCCAAGGAGAACGCAAGAAGTATCGTAGTTTACCGATATCACTCTGAACTTTATTTGATCATGGCAGAGCACTCGAGGGCACCTAAGGGGAGGGATGCCTTCGAGAACGTTTTAACGGAAATTTGCTCGTACACGTTACACATGGGAAAAACCTCGAAAACGCCCAGCTCGTTCGCCTGAATCGAACACCGGACCACAGTACCAGTGTTTGGCGACTTTCCCACTCGGGCTTTGATAGGGATACCACTCAGAGAGTAAACTGTCAAACGCAATTCAGTTAATTCCTAGAACTATAAGGACAACGGTTAAAGGAGTGAACTGAATAAGAATACTTATTCTTGAATAAATAACTAACTTACAGCTGACTGACTGCGCGCTGTTGCAACCGTATTTATGTGGCCAGAAAGCTCTGGAAAAATGTGGCCAGAAAGCTTGTTGGCAAGTTGCAGAAAAATCTTTGAATTAGAGATTAGATAAGGCAATGTCTGCTTATATTTAAAGTTAAATTATTTAATATTAATATTTAATATTCAGCATTAACTATATTAATGCTGAATTATTTTTTCACTTTGAATGCTGCTGAATTTAGCACAAGGCTAAACATTTGTGCAACAATTGCACTTTTGTTTACAAAATATTTAAAAATACATCTTAAAGTTATTATTCCAAAATCAACAAATTAACAAATCAGTTAACAAATGCAATGCAAACTATTATAACAGTACACGAGACAATAACGTAATCAAATGAATGCAAGCATTTACAAAAATTTATGACATCGTCACCTCCTTCAAGAATGCAAGTTCCGGCCAATGCAGTCCTCAGGAAAATGATCAGTATTACCATACTAAGAATACAAGTCTATCGTAGTCACTGTTTTAGGTCTAAAAGGAGGAAACATGGAAAGGCGCCTCTTAGTATGTCTATAATTTGAGTGAGAATTTTAGATGATCATTTAGAAATTATTGAGATCATTAATCATTCCGTAGTTAGATTTTATCTCTTTCCTAGGATTTCCTTTCCGTCTACTTCAGTTCTCCGCTTTGTTCTTTCGGTTGCTATGTTGATCCTTCTTCTTGCAAACCGAGAAACGTTATCGAAACGTGGCTGCAGATTTTCCAGGTATTGCTCAGACGAAATTGGTAAAGAAGAAATTCACTTATTCCAGCTAAAATTCACTTATTATAGAGATAATCCAATGTTTTCACGCACTGCTTCTTCGATACGCTAATAGGAATAAAACCCGCTTTTGGTTCCTGTTCTGCTGATTTGAAATTCCACGCAGTCGAATTGGGTCCAATATTGTTATGTTAAATATCTCCACTGTGACATCCGAATGGATATGAAGCTGTAGGCGACTAGTCTGAGTAGTTTTCATACGAAGGATTCTACACAGTCCTTTCAATAGGGCATAATTGAAATTCAGTGCGAGTAAGAAAGTGTAGTATAATTCATTTTTACTTTTTTCTAGACTTCTCGAAACTCTGTATCTAGAATGAAGTTTTATTCATAAGCTTATACAGAAGCGGAAATTAAATCCTCCTTTAGAGCTTTAAATTTATTTTCCACAATATCACTTCGTGAAAATGTTTCTTTTTAAACTTCTTTTAAGCAATAGAGGCCTTACGATTTTAAGGTAAGCTTTAAAAAATTCTTGGTAGTATGTGTAGAGATCGAATGATTTTCTTAACCGATGACCGTCTTAAGCATGACTCTAATCACGAATGCCCTTGATTTCTCGGTTACATTGTGGAAGAAAACGTCACGAAGAAAACAGCGCAAGGCGAAAACATCATGGTACAAAACATCGTGGAAGAAAAAAAAACCAAAGAGAAAACTTTGCAGTTCTAAAACAAACGATATTAGGACTTCGAAGTTCTAAAACGGTACAAAATATCATCGTCGAAAATAAAGCAGTTCAAAAACTTCACGGTTTAGAAACATTCTCGTCGAAAATATCGTGGTAAAAAATAAAGCAGCTATAAATCCTCACATGACGACAACAACGCACACACGCGTTTTTCAGGTCTTAAAAGTTATAAATGTATATTTGCATAAAGATTTGGAAGCCCAAGGAATATTAATGACACTTTGATAATAGACTGAAACAAAACAAGAATTAATGAATTAATGATAATGAGACAATTTTTATAGAGGTAACCTAAAGCAGTTATTTATCTTCATTTTCTAACCATTTTTAGGCTGTATTTTTCATGAAAAATTATGAATAAAGCTTTATAAAAAAAGGTTAATTTATTTATGAACTTTGTTAATTAACTACATAAATTTAAAATTCCATTAAGTGCTATAAATTGCATTAATTTTCTGCTCATTTTCAATTTTAAATGCTTCAATGTCCTTCTTACTTTTTCAGTAAAAGTTCATTAGTTCATTCCAAAATATGAAATATAAAAGTAAAAATACCCTTTTTTTCCTTCTTGCACTCCCAAATCATTATGCGAAAATGCATTTACAACTTTTAAAACCTGGAAACCGCATGCGTGCGATGTTATCGTCATACGAATGATAGGTACTTTATTTTTTACCACAAAATTTTCGACGACGATGTTTTTAAACTAAGAAGTTTTTTGAACCGCTTTATTTTCAATGACGATATTTTGTACCACGATGTTTTAGAATTACGAAGGTTTCCCTTTGATTTCTTTTCTCCTATGATGTTTTGTACTACGACGTTTTCGCCTTGCGTTGTTTCCTACGCGATGTTTCGGCCGTGATGTTTTCGGCGGACACAGATTTCTCAGAAACATCAGCGCAGTGAGTATGGCCAAGCTAGTTAAACTTCCCAAAATATTTCTTTGGAACTTGTTTCCGCTATGAGTTAAAATAACACAGCAGCGATGCACGTTCCAAAAGGCATTATTTTAAACTGCCAAAATATCTGAATGGCTGTAAATGCAGTCGTTTCACAAAGTTCAGGTTCTACAAGTACTTTCACTTGCCAATAAGCTCTCTTCAGTTCCACGATTGAAGATCATTTATTTCCTGCTCCAGTGCTAAGATGTAGGTAAAAGGCCAAATATCTTTCTTTGTAATGTCATTTGGACATCTAAACAAAATACTGTTAAGTCGTTTTCCTTATGATCTAACACTATACGGCTGAAGACTGAAGGAAATTGCAGTGATTTAATTGTCCTGCATCGCCTTCAAACGTTTTCCGATTTCCTCTTGTTTTGCGAAAGGAAGACGTCGAGAATGTTATGTAGTAAGCAGATTACTTCCTGTGTCATATTAGTGCTATCCGCGCACTGGATGAAGCTAAAAATACATTTAAACTGATTCTTATAACTGATTTGCTTGAAATTGATTAATATTTATTTTTGTGCTTCCAATTAATTCAGCGAAATACGCTGCTGATCGATGGAAATTTACATGATTCTTCGCAAAAGGAAACAGGAAGTAGTTTCCTCTCGTTTTGTACTTGGCCTTCCATTTATTGTAGCACTCGTATCAGCACATTTTCTTTGGCTAAGTTAATTAAACCATTATTTAGTACAATAACATTTAGCTTACCCGAGTGAGTGCTTTTGACTTAACATTATCAGCATTCCAGTTCGTATAATCGAGTCTCGTGCCGTCTGCCCATTTGAAGATAGTACCCAGATTATGGCTCTGAAGTCCAATCCAAATATCAGAACCAGCTTCTATCATCAAGTCTGTCAAGAAATCTGTTAAAAGAAGCTGAAATTTAAAATTCCTTTCACGAAAAGATCTTTTAAAAGAAGTGATTGGCATTTGTATTTCTAAGGGGATATCATAAATGGTTAATTAAATGAAGAGCAAACAAATTTTATCTGTTTACGAGGGAGTTGCCTCCGTGGAGAACTTCCGAAAGGAAAGTTTCTTATGTTTATTTATATTATATATGAGAGAAAAAAACCACGAAAAAGATACGTTGACGTCCCTCTTATCGGAATCTGAAGCTAAGTCAAACGAAATAACAATGTTCAGCAGTCGTATCCACATGCGTTATAAGTTTCACACATATTTTCAAATGAACAATGTTTAAATCCTCAAGAATTTCATCCACTTAGCAAAAAGTCTTCGGAAAAGAAAAGAAGTCTTCGGAAAAGCGACGCTGGCAACCATGTCAAGGTTTAATGAAGGAATACTCGTAAGATGAAGTGAATAGTCGAAATAATTTAGCGTACAAATTTAAAAACCTAAAAACGAAATCCCGTTAATTTTTCTGAAATATCAAATAGTTACGAACGTATACGAATGAGTATGAAAATCTTTACACACATTTGTATGTATATTTGTATGTCTGTGTATGCATGCAATTAATATTCAATATCAGGAAGGGTACGAGGACAATCTCGTAAATTGTTTAATGGTCATGCTGTTGTTCTTAGAGAGAATACATTACCATTCTTAAAACAGTTTAAAAGTAATTGCACATATTTCGGCATTAATCTGTTGCAAATGTATTTAATTTCCCGTCTTTTCCATCCTTTTTCGCCAAGCAACATATAATTTAAAAAATAAAATTACGAGCTTTATTCTAATAAAAATGTTAGCAGTAAGCGTGCAGATAACGCATGGAATAAGAATAAGAAAATACTAAGGATGTCAAAGATATTTTAAAATTTCTGTCAAAGATTAAAAGAATATTAATAAAGTAGCTATACACCAGCCTCTGAACTAATGTTGGTGGAGCATGCGTAGAAAGAATGTATCATCGCATTATTTATAAAATTAAAATATTGCATTAAATTACAAAAGCATTAGAAATTAATGAAAATTAATAAATATATATAAGCAGAAAAATAATCTATTATTGATAACTGAAAATAACTTGCGTCATTTGAGGCGCAATATTTAGCACAAATATGACCTGATTAATAGCTTCCAGAAATTTTATGGTTTCGAAACAAAAAGCTCAAAAGCTGAATACTTTAGGACCTCTGTCTTGTTTCTTATAACCGTGGTAGCTTTTAGATTTGACAATATGTTATTTTAAAATATAAAAAAAAATATTTTTATTTTTTTATAAGTAGACTTTAAATTGCATCCTGACCTAGCTTTTCCTGGCTTTCATCGCAAACAGTTATTCACATTAGATGGTTATGCAAATTTATGTTACTTGCAAACAGGTAAAATAAGGCCAGTTCTTAACTAAAATTTATGCTTCTGCTAAATGGAAACGTTTCTTTTCATGGACAATGTACTAAATTTCCTAAAATGAGGTTGCTGATGAGGGTGTCTTAGTCAGCGAACTTGAAATTATGCCCAAAAGATATATAACTGTGAATAAAAGACCAAGCAAAGGATTCCGAACGGAGTAAGAAATATTTGGCGTTTAAGCTTTGTTAATTATAGTAATATACTTGTATTTTAATGCTTTTCAGTTTATATAAATTAGATATAGTACAAAAATGATTATAAGATTTAAACTATTAAGACATTTGTTTACTGTTATTAAATCGCCCAATTAATAAAGAAAATACAAACTGAAATCGAATAATAAATTATTTCGCTGAATGGTAACTTTCTAGGAATTGGTTATACGCGAAGCTGGTGGGAGATGAATTCCTTGTATTTCACACAATGGTAATAAGTACCAGTGCGAGTGGATAACCATGACAATAGTAAGTGTACAGTCCAGAATTTAAAATAAAGTAAATATATATATATATACAGAGAGAGAGAGAAAAGTAATAGTTCAAAATTTTAGAAAATCTTCTGCTAAGAATGTTTCTAATATTAGAATTACGGAAAGATATTAACTAGAACATTTCTGATGCTAAAACTATCAGACGATAAGTAATCTCATGAGTAATGTCGCTTTCTGAAGGAGGCTTTGATGCAAAAAAATAAGTAGGTGACTATTTAAATCAACTTTACATGTGCCATTTATATCAGCAACATTCTTCCCATGGCGTAATAATTTTTTTGTCATTTCTGAAGGAACCAGCTAGCTACTGGAGAAAATATTTTCAAGATTTTGTTGGATTTGTTGGGAATTGTACTGTTTTCTACCAACGAAATTTTGCAAGCTTCGAACCACTAGTTCCTTATCATCACCAGACGTTAGACAGTTTAGAAAAGGAGAATTTGTTTCACGAAAATGAAGTGCAGTACAGTTATTCAAACAATCTTCTTCAGTTAGCATTTATAAGTTTATGTGGGACTCACCTGCCAAGTTTAGATGCGATTTCAAATTATTCAAATATAAACCTCTTCTGGCAACTCTTTAACAGATGAAAATGAATTTCTTTCAACTGTAGGTTTCAACATGTCATTGATAACACGTCCACAGCTGCTGGTATCCTTCAAGCTAGGGTTTGCAGAATAATCATTAAACATGCGAATATTCAAAACACTTTTATTTTACACTCACCCATACTTTTTGCAGTATTTAGTGCGCTGTTGCCTCATTTATACCTGTAAACTTGATGTATCTGATTCACTCATTTGTAACCGCCGTTTTCATGTCTGCTATTAAAGCATCAAATATCAGTTGTTTAAACGTGTTAGAACATGCTTTAAGAAGACCTTTCCGAAAAAGGATAGTACACGTGGGGTGGTTTCATAAACCGAAAGACATCGTTGCTTGTTGCTTGTCAGGACTGTTAGTCACTGGCGATTTACCGATTTTCACTTCGAAGAATAAACCTATATTTCACCGGCATACGGCGGTATGTAAACGAGATTATATTTTGATTAAACTTCAATAGATGCCGACACGTACTATTTAAATCTATTTTTCGCTGGAGACTTATAGGTTTAGCGTTACGAGTGTTCAACTCACAGATCACCACTGTAGAGCAATGCAGCCAACAAAAGTAGATGTTTAAATGTAAATTAAATCTAAAGCCCATTGTCGTCTGTCACTGTCAAGGCTGTTATTTACAGTGCTTGTCAGTAGATCTCAAGTTAACTGGCGACCTACATGTCAAAGGTCCCTTGGTGTTAACGCAAAAGTTCACAATGGGGATTGAACAATAAATTTAGGTATAGGTATTTAAATTAAAATTAAATCAGAGTATATATTTGGGTTTTAAGGGTGCTGTTGAATGGTGACTGCAATCTGAGAAACACTTGATAACATACTTTGGCATAGAATAGAAAATGTATTTAAACTCAAGTTAACTCGAAGTACAAAGACGACCATCTGCATTCTTGGTTACTAATGTTCTTCAATGCCCAGCAGTATAACGGTGACTTACAAGCTGAGTATAAATTATTAGACTGTCAATACTACCGCGTAATGCAGAAAATTTTGAAACCTTAAAATAATTGACCTAATTAAGTTTCACTACTTTCCCGTAATTTAATCTTCCGTATAATTAGGTGGAAATGTGGAACAAGTTCTAGCCTTCAGTCTCTTTTTGTGATTTTTGCGCTTTTTCTAGAAAGTATTACCGCATAAGATTTTTTTACCTTGTTAATGCGATTTATATAAATCATTTTTACGAACGTTTGACACACTCACAGCGGCCGAACGGGATGGTCTCTGAACTCTGGTAATTTGACCTGGGTTCATTCTAGGCGAATTGGCTGGCTGCAAGAGCGTTTTCGTGTTTTTCTGCATGTGTAACTTGGGGCTGCGAGCCACTTTCCTTAAAAAGTTCTCCAAGAAGTCCTTCCTTTTATTCAGATGTCTCGTGCATGCCTTGTAATCAAATAAAACCAAACGAAAATGTAAATGTTCAATTTATTTTTCTTACTTTGTTCTTTCTCTGAATGGATAGTAGCAAGAACTGCCCCGTGCTTTTCACATGCTCTTTTTGCATCATGCCATATTAATTTGCCAAATCCATGTTGACCAAAGATTATGTAACATTTGTTACCTGAAAAAAAAAGTAGAGAAATAAGAACGTACTTGATATCCGTACTTCTTTTAGCCGAAAATAAAAAGACGATATTACGTTGCAAAAATAAATGTAACATTAACTGAGACAATCAGGTAAACGTATTCTTAATATATTATTAATAAAAGCATATCAAAGTTGAAAGTTTTAATATGAGAGAAGCACTTTTTTAAAGAATTGCAGAAATATTTTTTACTTTATCATGTTCGTTTATAAAATATTAAAAAAAACTTATTTTCTTAAAATTTGGCTAAGACACATGGTGTATGCCTTATTGCAATTTAAAGCTTCAGATGAAATGAAGTACATTACTTTCCGGGAACCTACTTGGTAACTTTTATAATGACTGATGTTCGAACGTATCTATAAATGGAACAACGTATTAAGTAACTTTAAAACACGCAATTCTTAAGTGTGCTTGCATTACACCTACTTTTTGATAAAAAGTATTTTAAATATCGCTCATCTATGCAGAAATTCCTTAATATATAAAGTAACATAAATTTAGTCTATATTTTATTTATTTAGAACAAATATAAGTCATTTTAAAATATTTGTCAAAATATAAAAGATAATAAAGTAAGCAGATTCTTTAATGAAATCTATTAGGAATAGAAGCGACGCATTGGTGTTGTAGCAGGCGCTATTGAGATCGACAGGTAAAAGCTGACTGCTGCATACAAAACGTTGATTTTAAACGCGGAGTTCATCTCCGCATTTTATATGCGTATGTTACCGTGAAAGACCGAAATTGGAGAATGTCAACATTCACAAAATACGTCGGTGAAAGATCGAATATTTCTTTACATTCTTGTACATTCGGACCCTCACCTGTGTATCACAGATATGCTCTGGTGTAGGTCGAAAAGAGAGGATTATATGTACACGCTGCCATTCCAAAAGGAAGTGTTCCACAAATAAATGCAGTTGTAAAAGCAAAAGCCTCTTGCGCAATTCAAGGTGTCATAATAGTTTAAGTTGTTGCAATAAATAAGATTTGAATCACATAATTTGGTAGGTTATAACTTCTATTATTTTCCTTTCTCATTTTGAATGTACTGTGTGTTTTAAGTTCTTATTCTGAGTCTCAAGCGCGTTTTTTCGCGAATGAATTACGGAGAAGGAAATATATGTTCAACATTCACCATTAGTACATAGTGAATGTCGACATTCACCGGTGTAAGTCAGAAATAAGAGTATTTGAAAAATATTTCGGACATACACCAAGCGACTATGTGAATGTTGACATTCACCGGTGAAAATCGACATTCTCCAGATTTCGGTGTTTCACCGTAACACGGATAAAAAAAGAGCAGCTGCTTATGCTTAAGAGGATGGACAGAGAATGATTCCCTAATATCAACTGCCGAACCATTAAATGTTTGAGTCTATTAACTAGGAGCTGTGTGAGAGTAGATCCTTCTATGCTTACAGACATCATGTAGACAGACAAAGACATCGTGAAGTTCCTATCGAGGAAGAAGCTGTAATATGCACTGTTAATGGGTTATGGGTTATTCAATTATGGCAAAGCACACGAGGGCTATCTGCCTAAAGGGAGGGATGCCTTCATGGAGGACTTTCTAAGGGAAATTGGCTCGTATACACATATGCACTGTTAAAAGCATGAGAGTGCATAGACGTGCGTTGGGAGTGAGCCACCATTTGGATACAGTGAGCTCAGAAATGCACCCACGTCATTTACAGAAAATGTAGTCGTTGAAACTAGAGGCCGGCAGAACCACTCTTTTATGGGATCTGATAGTTGTATTGGCAGTTTTGCATGAAATATGTAAGCTTAAAAATTAGAAAAGGGAAGAGTAGTAACTGCGTGAAGTTATCTATATTAAAACATTTTAGTTAATTATCAAATTGTGAAATTATTTGGATTCAGTTTGTTAATTAGAATTCTTTTAATACAAATTAAATCTTGTTTTGCTTCAATTTTTTTCAATTGATATGTGCTGTTTTCTTCCCTTTTGGATTTATAAGGACAACTCAAGCAGGCGTGAAAGTAAGAATCTTGATTCTCTTTATCGTAGTTTGAAAAAGCAAATACAAGGAAGAGAGTTTTAGAAAAGAGATATTTTATTGTAAAATTAAGACATGAAAAGAAACGTTATGGTAAAATAGCTAAAGTTGTTTTAAAAAGTCATGCAACTGTACAGACTATAACTGAAAATTACGAGTCAAGGAGAAAAGTGCAAAGAAATCTCGAAGTATACGAGTCAAGAAGAAAAGTACTAAAAAGTCTCGAAGTGTTCGTCTAAGTTCGTCATAGTGATGCAAGAATTCTTGTCAAAAAAGAAGATGCAAAAGATTTTGTTCCAAATTTAACTTAACACTGTTGCGAAGGTAACACGAGACATAGTCGTTCCAGAAAATTGAGCATAAAATTCCTTGATCACCGGGATTTCATGGACCAGCTCCCTGAACAAAACCTCTGGTCCCACGTCAAAATTGACACAAACAATTAGATTTTGGAAAGATAAGGAATTTTTTTTAAACAGTGCTATTTATTGATGAAAGTAATTTCAATGTTTACGGAAGCAATGGTCATAAAGAAAGCTGGAGACGGAAAAATGAAGCAATGAAATTGGAAAATTTTATACCAACTGTGAAACATGGTGGAAGGAGGGTAATGGCTTCGGGTTCAGTGGCAGCGGCTGAAGTACGTAGATAAATTATTTTCATAGATTTCACTATGTATCGATTAGTGTATCTGAAACTATTACCAAATGCAGTCAATTGTTGAAAACGTTCGACTAGAAAGCATACTGGCCTTTGAAAAAGATAATGACTCAAAACATACTGCTAAGCTTGTTAAGGAAAGGCTCCTCTATAAAGCACCCAGTCAGCTGCATACACCACTCTAGTCGCCAGACTTAAACGCTATGGAACATGTATGAGGTGAATGTGATCGGCGAATCTGCCAGTATATTATTACAAACAAAGAAAAATCTGAAGGCAGCAGCTGAACGAACATGATCTGAAATTACACCAGATATGACAATAATTATAGTTCTTTTGATACTAGACAGATTATCGGCAGTAATAAAGGCAAAATGTGGACCCACAAGGTATGAAATTTATTTTTTGAATCAGCTAGCTAGAGTAAATGAAATATTTCTCTCTCTGTATTTAGAATTTTGTGACATGCAAAGTATAGATTTTTGCAATATTTTGTTGAAACTCAATGAAAACTCAATGGTTTATTTTCTTAATAGGACATAAATTTATATCTCGGAAGTTTACTACGATGCATTTACTTTTTAAAATATCAGTACGAATATTAATGAAGGTGCTGATGACTGTATGTAGACTTTTATGACTATTCAGGGTGTATCGGTGCGGCGGTGACAATCTTTCAGGAGAGAATAGAGTACACTTAAACGATGAGAAATCACATAGCAATGCATGGTCGGAAACGCTTTCCTGGCGCAGTAGTGTTGATACCAAACGCAAAAGAAGAAGGACACAAACAGTGAGACAAAACATGTTTTATGATGTTTAGTACAGCAGAAACCTACAAATAATAACAAAAAGAAACAGATATCGTCTTTAAAGAAGGTGTTCGAAATTACAATCCCGTACCGTGATGCAGGCGTCACTTCTCTGCCTCATGGAAGAACTGCATCAAGAATTGGAGATGCATGAGGCACGGTTCCTGCCTCACGGTCTGGGTCGTAATTTCGAACACCTTTGATGATGATCGTTGTCTTTTTATGTTGTTTTTTCTTTGTTTTTGTTGTACTTCGAATAATAAACATATTTTCTCAAGCCGTTCGTGATCTTTCTGTCTTAACTTTTGTGTCATCGCTACCGCGTCAGGAAAGCATTCCGACCATGCATTGCTATGTGATTTCTCATTGTTTAGGTTTACTCTAGCTCTCCTGAAAGTTTGTTACTGCTGTAATGATACACTCTGTATATCTTAGGAGAAAATTACTTTTCGGTTCGGTAGAACAGCCGTAGTGTTACTGTCCGAGCAAGTGTTGAAGCCCGTACCCTAAAATATATGCTAAAAATAATGGTACAATTACGGATATGAAACAGCAAATGAGTGAATATAAAAGCAATAAGAAATATGCAAACGAACCTAGTAGATACCAGCCCTTCTGGCAGTTTCCCGAAAAAGCAGTTGGTGCAGGACTCGTGAATTCGTGATCATTACTCCTCTTGCATATTACTCCATAGTTTTGGTTGCAGTCAGTAGACGTCCAAGATCCTGTGGGTAAAACATTAGTATTCAAACTTTAAGAAATTAAACATAATCGTTGGCTGTTGCAATGAAAATGATTTGATTATTTAATCGAGGGAAAGCTCCAGCTGGTTGTCTTAGCTTCATTCAATTTCAGTCAAGAACACCTACTTTTAATAATCGGATGAATTAGTTGATCCACTTGTAAGCGCTACCTTTTGCATGCCCAAAGCAAACAAGATAAATTAGACCCAAACTAACCGATACTAACAATGGTAAGGCAAACAACATTTACTGAGACAATGTAAAAATCAATAACAAATGATTAAAGGCGAGTTTAAGTTCTTAAATTTCTTATAAATTACATATTGCAAAAACCAGGATGTGATATAAACGGAAATCATATGCAAATGCTAAGAATATTATAATATTAGCAGATAATGGCAAGGTGATTGATTAATGGCAAGGTGAAGCACTTTTTCAATTGCAAATTTTTTTTTCTAATTTTTCAAAATCAATATTTTCCGCTATAACAGGTTTTTCACTTTCCAAGGTAGCATAATCTTTTTCCAGCAAAAAAAGTTGTTTTGAAAAATTAATATACGAGGGTATTTCGAAAAGTAAAGATACACCGTACGCCAGAGGAAAAGAAAAGTTTTGGTGAGCAAGTTGGCGACATAGGTGTTAACCTTGTTAACCTTGAACCGTTAGCTTTCTCCTCGCGGTCGTTCGGTATTTCAAAGTTGATTCTGGTTGAAGTAGGTCGTGTCTAAAATGGCTGCGCCGATTCAGAATCCCTCCAAATGCGAAGTGCGCTCCTTCATACGTTTTCTTCATGCAAAAGCTCAGCAACCAGCGGATGTTCACAAAGAAATTGTTCCTGTTTATGGGAACATTATGAATCGACAAAATGTAACGAAATGGTGTTGTCATTTCTCTGAAGGTAGGACCGATGCTCATGACGAACAAAGAACAGGTCGGCCCTCTGTGATCTCTGATGCCGTTCTTCAGAGAATAGAGGAAGCATTTCGTGCGAATAGACGTCTCAAATTGAAAGAATTGTATCAGATCATACCGGAAGTGTCAGTGACAACTCTTTATGAAGTTGTGACTGTCAAGTCAGGATACAGGAAATTATGTGCGCGCTGGGTTCCAACAGGCGGACACCTTCTATGACTGTGGGATACAAAAGCTTGTGCACCGACTTAACAAATGTTTGGATAACGGGGATGATTATGTCGAAAAATAATAAATAATCCAGTTAATAAGATGTAACTGACGTTTTCTAAATAAATGTTTTTTAAGGAATGCGAGCCATTGTATCTTTACTTTTCGAAATGCCTTCGTATATATATATATATATATATATATAATTCATGTACAATTATCAATGCAGATAAGCAATTGCCAAAAATGCTGCAATAAAAAAAAGTAATAAACGATTTCCAAATTTATTAACCTTAAATAAATTTTGATAAATAACATTATAATTACAATTGTAAAAAATAGCTGTGGAAACAATTACATGCAGTCAGAAAATAGGAGATGAAACATTTAAGCAGTTCGGGTGATTACAATGAAAAGCAGATAATAAAACAATTAAACAGCAGTGAGGAGAAAAATGAGAATTATCCGCAACTGGGCAGAACAAGAAACATGTGTTAAAAACAGAGAACATTAATTAATGAACAATTCAGTCCTGCAGTGGTAAACATCCTGAGGGCGTAATGCAAATGGCTATGCATTATGCTTAAAGAATGAGATGGAATGGCACAGCATTTGCGGTGGACTGAATTTGTCACCCAAAGGTTCACATTCTGCATAAAGGATTTGTATCTCTTTTCCCTTCCTCCTAACTTCTCAAGATAATTTTTGGATTTTAATTGTCCAAAAGTGAGAAATGCGCATATCATATGTGGAAACTATACTTGATCCCAAAGTCGTAGGAATTGCTTTGTATCCGTATCCTCGGTATTTAATAACCAGGAAGAATTTTTTTCCTTCATCTTAGGATAGCGTATATTTAACTTTATTTGCGACACAATTTTCATCGCGCCCTTCCTTCTCACACAATAACAATCTTTATAATAATAACATATACTGAGTATTTGGCCATTAAAGCTACAATACTTTCTTAATTACAATCCTTATAAATACTTAAATATTCAAGAATAACTAAATTTATTAATATTTAGCAACACCGATTCGTTGCACTGACAAAACCAGAATCGATGTCTTTGATTGCTCTCTGTCTTACGTCCACTATCGGACATTTTCGGGGTTTGCGAGAAGTTCCGATTTGTCTCGATCATTTTGAAATGTCTGCGTGACCGTGACTTCAAGTGCATAAGCGTCGAAGCCCGTTCATTTCCAACCAGGCTGAGTCGAACCTTCTATCTCTATTAAATCTATCGTGAATATGTATGCTGTAGAAGAGAAACATGCCAGAGTAAAAGGTCAAATTAGATCAAACAACAACAACATGCCAGAGTAAAACATAAAATTAGACCAAGCAACAACCTTGTGTTTGGCATAGATTTTAGACGCTTGATGAAGAGGTACCTGTATCTGTTAGCCTTCTGCCATAAAAACACAAGGTTGTTTCTTTGTTTGTAAGATGTTAGCTAATGTTTCAAATGTGAATGAATTTGTTAAATCTTACCAGGCTTAAGGACATCATGTGAAAGTTATTTTTGTAATCAATGAAAATAATTTAGCTATGCTGATAAAAAATTTAAAAAAGTATTTTCTTGCTGACCATCTCGGTAGCAAGGTATGAGTGCGATAGAGATCCATTTCGAAATATTCCTATTCAACTGCCGAAGAAAAAAATCTTCATAGACTTCACGGCGAGTGACGTAATCAAAAGCAAATTAAAATAAATCACTCTTTGAATTTTGGGCAGGGGAGTATGTTGAGTTTTGTGCACTGAAAACAAGAATATTTCCTTAACTATTAACACTTTTAACATCCTGTCTTTGTGACACTGGATTGTGATTGCTTTGAAGACAAAATACAGATCCCAGCTAAATATAGAAGAATAACTCAGAGGGTCTATTTCTAATAATAAACATTCCTTCAAAAACCTTTCTCTAAAGACCAGGCTCAAGGAAATCATTAATATTATTAAATTCGTTTCTTAATTTAGTACTTATAATTAATAAATACATTATACAGTACACATACAGTAGTATTTATAGGTGTATTATATCAGTGTAAACGTGTATTTTATATTTTATTCTGCCATAGAAATTTTCCATCTTATTTCTGCTACCGAGAAAGCAGTCGATGATATAATTTCCTTCTTATTGGAGCTGAAAGAAATGGAGCATCTCTATCATTAAAGTCCTCCATTTTGGTTATAGAATCGTATTTTTTGAACCAACTAACTGAATATTTTACTTCAGATTTGCTTTTTGCAGTTTTATTGTCTTTTATAACATTTCAGTGCTTCTAGTAATAATAACTGAAATCTTCTTGCTGCTGGCTGCAGCCTGCGATTATTCAGCTCCCGGCTGCTGATGGCTACTCTGTTATGGAAGACTTTCTAGAATATCATTAACTATCTTTTATTTCTTTACCCTAAATTTTGGAAAATCTTGCTGATAAGCTTTCTGGGTAGTATTTGTGGTTCTAAGTTCCATAAGTTTCTTTATATATTATTTAACAGGCAGATGTCTCGAATATCGCGCAAAAGCTAAGCCAATGAAAATGTACTTTAAAAAACTTTCAAACTGTCGCAAACTAGTGCAAAAGTAAACGTACTAAATGCCGCTAACCTGGCGGAAAGTTCTTTCTAAAATCAGAAAACTTTTAACAGATTTTATCTCATGTTATTTCTAACCTATTCATGCAGTTCTATTCAACCAAAGGCATAGCTTATTACTGCAAAACGAAAAAGCAATTAAATACATAAAAACACAGTATCACAGACTGAATAATTATACAAAATGCGCAATAAATAATAATAAAATACAATAAAATTATGGGAAATAACTAAATGAATTAAAAGAAATACATTCATTAAAATACTGTTTAATGGCATCGCAAAACAAATAAAAATCACAGTGCAACAAAATAGAAGCAGACAATCAAAAATATTTACTTAAATAACAACAAAACAGGAATGTATTTAAAATATGGTAATTAATTCAAAAAACATCTATAAACCATTTCTGTATTCAGAGAAGAAATTATATTAAATTTAATGCAGATATTGTTAAAATCCCACTAATTCAATGGAGTGGGAATAATGCAGGAAGCAACGTATAATTAATAACTGCACTGAGTTTTAATATTAAATTGAAACCTTACTTAATTTGCTATTACCTACCCAGCTAATGAGAAATTTCAAAATTACTAGTGTTTTACAGCTTCTATAAGTCTCACTTTCTTCGTGCTTTCTACTGCAAGTAGATTACAATAAAAGATTTTATGATTAATTATTTGCATTATATAATAGTAACTTTTGGTTCAATTTACTGCTATTGTTATGCATTAATTGTTATTACTTTCAAGCTTTAAGTTAAATGCTCTTATTCAGTTTTGATCAGTAATTAAAGTTATTAATTTTTGCTTTAGTTTGTTTAAATTTGGTTGTAAGTTTCAACTGTAACTTTTGTAAGCTTTAAATTTAGGTTTGGTTGCTTTAAAAGTTTTTTTAAAGTGAATACACACACTATAAGTTGTTTCTTCAGAAGAAATTAAGTATACGTATTCATTTTCAAGATTGAGTTTCTTTTACAATTGAATACTTAATAGAATGAGGTTAAAAAAATTAAGTTACCTTAATAAACATTAAAATTAGCACACCAAAAGTGCAGCATCGAGATTCGAACCCGAGCCCTTCGGTACAGCAGACAACAGCGTTAACCACTACACCAGTTATGCGCCTTATTAACAAGTCCAACAGTGAAGCCAAAAATAATCATTGCTTAGAACTTGAATGAGAGTGTTCAGATAACAGTCATTGACATTTTATGGTGAAACAACACAAGGAATTATAATGAATTATGGATTAGTCCGGTAACCAATATGTTATCTATTGCAAAAACATATATTAAGGATAATTAAAAAAGAGTTACTAATCACCATCCTCTTTGTTGAAAATCACGCAGTTGTGCAATCTAGATTTTACCACGCGTTGATTAGCAAAGTACAAGAAATCCAGTGGCGTGTCATCTGACCAAGTGAAACTTGAACTGAAATCAGCCTTTAAACCAATCCAAAAGTCTGTTTTTGTTTCAACATTGAGCTAAACAGAAATAAATGTATTTAAATTACTAAAATTAAAACTGCATCATTTCAAAATTAATGTTCCTCACATGCATAATGCTAATCAATTACATGCTAATGTTTTAGCGAATAATACTACATTTGGGAACGCATGTGATTAAAAATTTAAGAACCGATTAAAATTATGCTGAACTAAAACTAAATCTTTCTGAAAGGGATTGTCATCTTAGACACGCCGCATTCTCCTTTTGCTTTTAAGCTGTAGGCTCACTTCCAGCTGCTACTCTTTCCTCCATCGAAATTGTTATAAATATATAGAAAATGCACAAATATCATAAAAAAGAATGGTGAAGATTTTCCTCACTAAATAAAGAATACGCTTTTTAAGAATAAAAAAGTATTAAATTGGCTTGACAATTAACAATTTTTATGCACCAAGCTCTATTACTCCGTTAATCATGCTCTCTGCTGCATCAACAACTTCTGAGTTATTACAAACATACACATGCATACACATATGTGATAGAAATATACAAGACAAAATGTTAACTGTAATTTGGAATGTCCTATAATTTAAATGTGGCTATTTCTTCCTTCTGTAAAAAAAAAAAAAAAAAAAAAAAAAAAAAGTAGTAAACACTTCTGCTAAAATTTTCTAAACTGCTTCATTTCAAAATTAATAGCAGTCATATGTTATTTACATAAAGCTTATGACACAGGTAACTTACATAAAACTTCAATTAATAACAATTTTAGGAGTTTAAATATTAATAAACAAATGAAAAGAAGACCGAAACTAATTCACTTTTATTCACTTTCATCTTGAGCATGGTACATTCTAGTTCTTGCTTGCCTGTATTGCGAATAACTTGCTTTTTATGTTACTCTTTCATAAATCATATTGTCATAAGATGTACAATTGAATATGATCAAGAAGGGCGCCTAGATTGCGCTTAATACGATGCGCAAATCAATTTAAGAATGCGCTTCTCCCGAATAAAATGTATGCACGCCTTCACCTCGAAATCAATATGTATATATATATATATATATATATATTTGTTTAAGCAATAAATTGCGTATTTATCTAAGTATCTATATGTATGTATACATGTATACATGTTTCCATTTATGCAATATATGTATGTATGTATGTGTGTAAATATGTTTGTACGTATGTTATGTATGTGTGTAAATATGTTTGTATGTATGTTATGTATGTGTGTAAATATGTTTGTATGTATATTATGTATGCATGTACCTATTTAAGTATTTATCTTTACACGCATATTCTTTTACTTAATAGGTAGAACGAAAACAGGGTTTAATTTTATTAAAAGGGTAAAATTTATTTAATTGGTCGGAAAAGTAGGAGAATTCTATGTTATGCCAACTTGGTTTTACATGTTACTAGTTTTTCAAAACGTATTTTTAATTTTTTCTTCATAAAGGTTTTTAACTTTTAATTTTTTTATATGGATGAGTTTTTAAGTTTTATTTAAATATTTTTTAAAGTTTTAATGATGAGCTATCAGAAATGACATTTTTGAAAACTTTTAACATTAACAAAAATCTATCGTTGTTAATGCCTGATATTTATCCCAATCAAATATTTTCTAACATCTTAGTTTTTTACGTTTCTTTACTAGTTTACTTGAAATGTAGGGTATATGTTCGTGTTCGCTTCGCTTCACTCATATTTAAAAGGACTTCATTCTTGCCTGTAGATATACATTTTCCATGTCTGAAAATTAAACATTGTTACGTGATTTATTCTTTCAGATGGAGCTGCTTGCAGCATGATAGAAATTCATGTTAGAATCACGTTGAAACTGAACATGAAATTTGAAAAAATTTGAATTAGGCAAAACAACAACCTTAGTTTGGCGTAGATTTAGGGAAAAAAAATACTCTATCGATTTCGAAGGAGACCAGCCACGTTAAGTAAATTAAGTGTTTATAATGTATATTTAAAATATATACTTTGAAACCAATATCATTATTAAATTTTCTTATGTTATTTCTACAGTATCACAAGATCTACGTTCATTTGGTTTTGTACAGTACATCCCTGCGATATTTAAGCATCAGTGAACATCGCTCGTTCATTTTTGCAATTAATTGCTGTATAGTAACTACCATAGGTTCTGAGATCAGTAAGAAGTTAAGCAAATTGTGCTTTCGAATTTGCTGTTGCTCTTGTGCCTCGACATCATCAATAGTGGAAAACAAGTGCATATTTTGATAACCTTTCTGTATTACAGATTTTTAAGTTCTGCAAATGAAACGCCATTATAAAAATCATTCTGATCCACAGTTTGATATATATAAATACATTTTTTCATAGAACAGAAATAGCATTATATGTGCAGCATTGTTTTAAATTAAACTCTTATTATAGTGATCCTAAATTTTTCAAAAACGTTTTCTAAGAATTCCGAGTAAAGTACAACTTCTGATTTATGAAATATAGTCAAAATCTAATATTTTATTCTCAGTTATGATTGTATGTGCATGATATATGCATTTACGAATTTTAAATAACAAATTTGAGAGGTTTTGGATTATATCGTTTCATACAGTTTTATTATCGTTTGATACAGTGTCGAATATATAGTTTTGGATATTTGGGGATCATATAGTATTAAATAATTTTTTTTCAGGAAAATGTGTTGAGATCTTCAAGTAAAGTTTCACTTCCGGTTTATTCATTTCAGCGAAAACCTGATATGTTGTTCTCACTGATATAAAAGTCACAAATGCAAAAACTTAAAAGTTTTGGGTTACATTTTAATGTATTTTTTCATTAAAAAATACATGTAAAATCCCACTTCCGCTTTTGAGATTTTACTTAAAATCTACTCAACTCTTTATATGAAAGCAAAAACTTTGAATACGGCAAACAGAAATTATTGAAAGTTTGGCGTAAGGTCTATCGTGGACAAAAAAATCGTCATACACACAGACAGTCATCACATACACATACAGAGGTCATTGTAAAAGTAGTGAAAACGTATCGTGGGGACCCCAATTCGTGTTTTCACAGAAAATTTACTATCGAATTATTGGTCGGAAAATATATCCTTTACCAATGTACACTATCTACCAATAATTATTTGGACAACTGTGATAGAAAAAAATACATAATTTATTCATATTAATAGTTTTTAGAGGCTTCATGAGGCAGCAGTTGCAACCTCAATCTTCTAGACCTAGAGCATGCTTTCCGCAAGTCCTTGTATGACGGCTATTGGTATTTTCTTCCACTCAGCTTGGAAAAAACATGCGAGTTCCTTAACCGATATTGGACAGTTATTTCACCCCTCAAATCGGGAATCGAAATCGTTCCCCAGGTTCTCGATAGAGTTAAGATATGAGCTGTGTCACCACATATTGTCACCATAGCAATCAATGTTAGACCTCTCAGAGTGACAGTTGCAGTTGTCATGCTGAACGCAACATGGGTCCAACTCGTAAAACTAGGAAGCACACTGTCATCCAGAATATTGCAATAGGCATCGACATCGAGCTTACCATGAATTTGGATTAAGGGTCCCAGTCTATACCAGGAGATTAAGTATTCCAAATATTAAGTATACTAAGTAATTTATAGATTAAATAGTATTAATATTCAAACTTTCTTCGCTTACGTCTCCTGTATTCAAAGATATTCGGGAGCTGAACACGCAAGATTTAAACTAAATAAAGCGGAGCAAAAAATTCTCACTAACGTCATAGAAATTTACTCCTAGAACAAGAATCAACGGCAACATCTTTAGAATCTACGGTTACATTTCAACAAGCACAAACTGAAGTTATGAAAGGACAAATTGAGTCATTGCAAAAAGAGATTACAATTATAGAACCATCTACACAAATCCTTCAGACTTGATCCAAATTTACAAACGAATTCAAACCCTACATTGGATATACCAAAAGCATCATTCACATTAATTCAAATGAAGAGAAGCCCACAACAAAAACCTTCAGAATATATACTAATTATTATATCGAAAGATCAAGAAACTACTCCCAATAAATTTCAAAAACATTTAGCATCAAAACTAAATCCACTGAGACTTTGATAACTAGTGCAACAAATCAGGCCATCTAGATCTCAAGATTTACTAATATGTTGTGCTTCTAAAGATCACATTACTAAAATAAAGAACCCTATCACCTCCGACAAGATCTTTCATGACTCATATATAATAAGAGAACCAAATCCTTTCAGGGATTCAATAATACTCTTTGAAGTTCCTACTTAGGAAGATTTAACCTTTGCTTTTGAATATCTTCTTCCATGTAATCAAGAAGATACAATGCAGCTAGAACCGCCCTGCAACACATCGTTTTATCCGACAAATTTCTTGCATATTACTCTCCCGATTTTTTGACGGACTGCATTTTTAATAGGACATGGAACTTTTATGAACTATTTACATCGCTTTGCAATTAGTAATAGAGACACACTTATGAATATGATCTTCAAGGCCCATCCAATCATTATGCATTCCAATGTGAGATTATATATAACCATTTAATAAGACAATCTGAGCGCTACTGGATGGGATGGACTCTGCAGCTTATTAAGCATTCAGGAACACACAATACACTGGCAAGGATCATTATAGAACATTACTCCTCGGTTAGCTAAATACTACATTTTACTTTTATATATTTAAATGTATATTACGTCCTATTGTTTTCATATGTACATATTCAGTTTAATTTTTTATACGTTAATTAATTGATTTATATATTTATATATTTCTAAATTTTTTATTCTTTTATAAGATTATATATATATATATATTTGTTTGCTTTATATATTCTAAATAGTTCCTCTTCAAACATACCATCTATTTTAGGTTGCATAAGTTGATTTAAACTTATGTCATATTCTGCAACATATACCAATGTAATAAGTAATATTGCACTAAGTATTAAGCATTGCAATAAGAATTAAGAATTGTTATCTATTTAAATAATTTAGATGCACTATGTGCGAAGCTGTTACCGTTACTTTTATTACTGTGAAAATTATATTTCTCTGCAAAGATTTAAATAAACGCCGTTGATCTACCAGTTCTACTCTGCCACTGGTGGCTGCTAAGGTAGATAGGCTTTCCACTGAGCAGGCATTATTTCGCTTGGCCTATAACTTTAGGTCGGAAGCATGCCTCAGGCATATTCACAAAGCCTACAGACCTTTTCTTCTATGGTTTGCTCTCATTGGACGAAACATCCGCTTGGTGGTCATATTTGGAATGGCGAGTTATCACCTGAAAGGCTTGGTGATAAACGCCAAACAAACCTTGCGGCTTTCAGTAAAGCGAGGAGAAATAGCCTTTATTTCATTCAACAATTTTTTATTTTATGAATGAAAGCTAAGGGGAATTGTGTAGAATATATTTTAAATAACCTACAGATCTTATTAGTAGTTTTATTTCTATTTAGTTAAAGAATGTATTTAAAATGTTAAAAGTATGATAATTGTTTTGCAAGAAAAAGTGTTTACATGGAAATGGTATATGTACTTTCGTCATTTCTGTTAGAAAGAGTCTGTTATGTAAATTTGCATAGCGCATTAATTTATACAAATCTAGGAAAAAATAAACCAAATGAAAACATTCAATAAACATTTAAGGGTATCGGATACCTATTTTTTTCACTTTAATTATGAGTAAGTGTAACTAAAATTATATTTTATTCCATTATGCGCTATTTCTATTTTAACACTTTTCGGGATCTTGGATCGTAATCTTGCTACTGGCACCTGTTACAAAGATTATAAACCAGTAAATAAAAATAAGAAAAATTAGCATTAACAAAAATAGAGAAAATAAAGGTATTAAATTTTTAACATCGCACCCGAAAAGACCAATAATGACACAACCCGTGCAGGACAGAGGTTGTAGAAAACCCGAGCAGGGATAGAGCCCGCGACCTAGAAGTCCGAGAGCTTCTTCTGCGCTCTGTGCCGCTCAGCTGCAGTTTCTTCGTTGACTTTCGTATGCTTTCGGTACACCAAGCTCATATACAAACAGCAAAGGCGATGAAGCAAAAGTTGCCAAGCACAAGATTCTTTAACTCTACGTTCCTGTTTCAACCAATCAGAGCAAACAGTAGAAGAAACAGTCTGTAGGCATTGTGAATATGCCTGCCTCAGTGGTCAGTCAGTCAGTGAGTCCGTAGCAGGAGAAACTCTCCCAAACCATAATCCCATCTCCGCCGAACTTTACTGTGGGCACAATGCATTCTGGTAAGAAGCGTTTTCCCAGGCAGACACCAGACCTAGACCCCATCATCCGAACGCTAGAGGGAGAACTTTGTCCATCGCTCTAGAGAACCCATTTCCACTGATTCTACGGTCCACTTTGACGTGCTTAACACCATATTAACTAATCTTGGATGCCTGTTGAAACTCCTAGAGTTTGTGGGTCATCGGTTGAGTGTGATACTTACCAATTTCTGTGGACAGTACGCGTCGGTTTCTTTCTCCCAGTTTCTCGTGGGTCTGCCGACTAGGAGCAAATTCTGACAGTCAGCGCTTAACTTCCACTTCTGAATCACGTAGGCCACTGTCTATTTTGGGTAAATCAGCTCCACAGATATGACCCTTAAAAATCGGCCATTTCTGTGATTACCTGACTACCGCACTTTTCTCGAAATCTGGTAACTCTGCAATTGGTAGTATTTTGTATGTGACTAAAGCCAATATTGTTTCCTAAGCGATATTTAATGGCGAAGGGCCGTGGCATATATCAGGATCGCAGATATGGGCATTTCCATGAGTGTCCTAATAATTATTAGTAGATAGATGGTCCGATGGTAAAAATTCTGAGTAGTATAGTCAATTTTTCCTCTTTATCCATTTCTTCGAAAAAGATACATTGCAGAATCCAAAAAGGGTTTTTTAAAATGTATCCAGGTTCCCTTTACTCAGATATGAAGAATGTAATGAATATTTTTTGAAAAACCATAGCGGTGTATATTAAAAAGTGGAATTTACAAAATGAAAGACTTTCTAGTAGATTAAAAATCGCTTTTACTAAATCTAGCTTATTATTAAAATGATTTTTAATTATAAAAGAATCAAAGATAAATTTATTCATATTCATTCTTACTATTGTTAATATGAAATTAGTTTCCTCAGAGGAATGGATGGACGCTAGATTGGCGCCGTTGTTTATGCAGAAAGTCAATGCGCTGTTCCAAGTACGTAGGTTTCTTTCAGCTACCAAATAGCAGTTATCTCCATATGAATACCACTCACGGAATGCTGAAGTGGTTGTGATATTGCATTTCTTTCCTGTCCAAATAAAAATATGTATTGATAATTATATTACGTATATAAACTATATTAGATTTATTACAACTATAATAAATCTAATATACGTAAGCAGCTTGTGTTTTATGAAACATAACGTGTAGTAACAACACGTTGTTCTACCCCTGTATGTGTTTCATGTTTTAACGTGTAACGTGCTTCAAAAAAATTGCACTATTAAGTATGGCCAGTCGAGGTACAGGACTTAAAGAGTTTAAATGAAAAAGATAAAAGGAAGTTAGGCATTGGAATTAAGATAATTTGTTTTTAGCCCAAAGGGCATTAGCTCAGAAGAGCTATTAATTTCGTTTTGGTATTTTGCATTGATTCAGGATAAATTTTGGTTCAGTTTTCAAACTGTTGCCATCAAATATTAGAGCCCTGTATTATACTTAAGGAAATTAAATAATGAAGAATCTACATAAATGTACATATGTTTCTCGCATCGTGATAAAACAATGCGAGAAACATAGATTACCTGGTACCTAGAGCCATCAAATTTTCAACAGCGTACGTTTCCACCTGAACATGGACATCTGCAAGCCCAAATTTGAAAATGGGAATTGGTTTTATTATCTATTTCATATTTTGTAAAACTTAAACAAATTTTTGATTAACAAACTCAGCGATTTCAAAGGGAGCAAAGGCAACACTGTCCGAAAAAAAAATCATTTTTAACTCCAGCGCTAAAGACTGTGTATTAGAAATTCTAACGATATGCTCATTATAAATGTATTTTGTGATATTGCTGTTGAACTGAATTTCATGGTTTAAGTGCGAAGAACATGATATTTAATAAATAAAGGTAACACACAAAAGTTTTCTAAAAAACGCCCCTTTGGGCGTAATGTAAAATCTGAAAGCTTTCAGATTTTTTTAAAAAATTTTTGTAGATACATTAGGTTATTTCGAAGCAGGAGAGATGAAAAATGAGCAATGCCCTCGCCGGTACCCGAACCACGGACCTCTCGAATACGCGCCGAGCTTGCTAATCATTGCACCACGAAGGCATGCTAAGAAGGCGAGTGAAATACCTTATATACTCCCCATTTTAAAGGGCGACTGGAGTTTAGAGGACCGATTCGACAAATCATGAGGGTAAAGAATCATAATCCATCACCTTTCGCCGCCACTGTGGAGACATTAGGTTATTTCGAGGCAGGAGAGATGAAAAATTAGCTGTGCCCTCGTAGGGACTCGAAACACGGACCTCTCGATTGTGCTGACCCGAGTGTGCTGACCACGAAGGCATGCGAAGGCACCATGAAGGCATGGAGAAGGCGGGAGAAATACCTTATATCTTGATTTTATTTAATGATCTGAAAATAAACTCACAGAATTTCGTAGATACCGGCAAATATATTTCTTCTGTTTAGTGTTTTTTTGCAATTTTATCATAGGAAATCAAGATGAGAAAATTCTGCTATTAGTTTAATTTCGCAGAACATGGATACAGCAAGAAAATATCAGATGCAAAGTATTCATGGACCAACTACTGGTGATTATCATGATATTATTTATTTAAAAGAAACTTACATTCCAATAAGAAAGCATAGCAATATTAAGGGGTTACATGGGTTTCACGGGTTCAAAAAATCGATTTTTTCCGGCTTATTAAAATCTACAACATCTCTCGAATATTGTCCGAAAATTTCAAGTTGATCCGAGTAATAGTTTCGGAGATACAGCCTTTTGAAGTGGCGCGCTCAAGGCTACGTGGGCTCCGCTTGCCGCAGGTATAAAAGAGCAGCTGCTCGCCTATTGTTCATTTGTCCTTTATGGCTACTTTTCTCTTTTTCTAAGGGCAACTAGTTGAAATACTTCATTTAGTGATCACTTGTTGAACCACGAGGTTTATTTTGAGGTTATAAGTGTCCAAAGTAAATTATATTTAAAAATGCCCAAAGTTTCAAGATCTCAATTAGTGGACGGTGCTCGTAGAAAAGATCGACCCAAGAAACGGAGACAGTCGTTCAATCCTAAAAATCCTGAGCAGCATGATGATTCTTTCATGAGCACATCAGCAAAAAAAAAAAAAAAAAAAAAAAAAAAAAATTGAAAGGTGAAAATAAAGAGCACGTGCCAGAGAAAGCTACGCTCCAATATTCCATCATCGATTTTTATCTTGTTTTTTCATCGCTGTCGTGTTTTGTGCGGTGTTCAAACGTCATTGAAAGTGAAGTTGAAGAAAAATTGTGTAATGGAAAAGTAAACTTTAAACATTGCTCGAAATTCGGTCTGGGATTTAAAATTGAGGTAACATGTGAACGATATGAGCCGAAATATATTTTATCTTGTCGAAAAATTGGCAGAATGTATGAACTAAATAGGCGGTTTATTTTTGTCATGAGATTATTGGGTTTAGGGCTTGCCGGATGTAAAAAATTTTGCGGTTTGATGGATTTAAGCTGCTCCTTTTTGAATCAATCAACATACGATTTTTATATAGATAAAATACAGAACTGCATCAAGATAATTACTGAGACACTACTCTCCACTGCTGCAAAAGAAGAAAAACAATTAACGAGTGATGAAAATGACGGTGAAGTTACGACAGATGTGAGTGTTTCTGGTGATGGAACGTGAAAGAAGCGTGGCTTCGCATCACTATATGGTGCGAGTTCATTAATCGGATTTTATTCGGGAAAAATCTTGGATGTAATTATTAAAAGTTCTTACTGTAAATTATGTGAGTCGTGAAAAAAACATTTAGATACTGCAGAGTATGAAGAGTGGAAAGAACAACACATTGAATCAAATGAATGTAACGCCAATCACACTGAAGCATCTGGGAACACGGAACCATTTTCTGTTATTGAAATGTTTCAACGTTCTATTGTTAAACATGGCCTGAGGTATGTTAACTATATAGGAGATGGGGATTCCAAAACATATTCTGGTATTCTCAAAGTCTCACCTTACGGTGAAGATTTTATTATCAAGAAGAAAGAATGTGTTGGACATATACAGAAGAGGATGGGCACCTGTTTACGGGACTTAGTGAAGAAAACAGTTGAGGAAAAAATTGTAAAAGGTAAAAAAATTAGTAAAAAAACTCTTTCTGGCAAAGGTAAACTAACGAGTAAATTGATTGATAAACTAACTATTTATTATGGTTTAGCAATCAGAAGAAACTGTGACTCAGTAGAAAAAATGAAAAACGCTATTTGGGCTACGTTTTATCACTACAGCTCGACAGATAAAAAACCTCAGCACGAAAATTGTCCGAAAGGTTCAGACTCCTGGTGTGCCTGGCAACGAGCATCAGCAACAAACACTCTTTCATCGTTCAAACAACGATTATACACCATTACCAGATGATGTTTTGACTGCAATGAAACCTACTTACGAAGATCTGAGTAAGGATGAGATTTTGTAGCGATGTGTTGGTGGTTTTACACAAAATAGCAACGAAAGTTACAACTAGTTGATCTGGAAAATTGCTCCAAAAATACTTCCAGCTGGTTCCAAGATCGTTGATATTGCTGCATTGACTGATGCTTTAATTTTTAATGAAGGAACATCACCATTATTATTAATTATGCAATGTATGGATTTAAAACTTGGCCCAAGTTCCCACGAATATGCCCGAAACGCTGACGAAAACCGTATCTGCGCCGCCGAGAAAAAACCTGCAAACGAGACTCGTGAAGCCAGGATTCGTCATAGGTAGAAACAAAAGGAAGCCGAGGACATTGCAGCTGCAGCAGGTCCATTACTTTATGGCCCAGGAATCGACGATTCAATGTAATCCAAAAAAAAAAAAATTTTTTTTTCTGTTTTATGGTCAATCGTTTAAACGCGTTTTTCTCAAAACTATGTTTTTAAAGTCGGTTGTCAAGATTTCTCGAAGACTACTCCACTGATTTCGATGAAATTTTAAGCGGGTCTTCGAGATAAAAATTACAAGGACTTCGACGAAGGATTTTTTTTTTTCAATTGCAACTATTTTTTTTTTTTTTTTTTTCAAAATACCACGAAATTTTTATCGAATTCTGCATTTTTATGTAAAAACCGCTGTCAAACATTTAATTTTCATTTTTTTCCTTCGTCTAATTTCTAGTTTGAAGCCTTAACTAAAACACGGATTTTTTTTTCACTTCAGATTATCTTGCTAGGAGTTCTCCTGTCAACGCGAATGCACCTTTTTTCCGAGGGCTCGTCGGGAATGACGTCACAATGGTGGAGTTTTTAATATTTTTTTCAAAAATTTCAGAAATTGTTTATTAAATATGTACCTTTAAGATAATAAAAAAATTGAATTAAATATTTCATTTATTATATGAAAAAAATCTTGAAAATACGCCGTTTTTACTCGGATGAAACCCATGTAACCCTTTAACATTACAATATCTTCATTTATACTTTCTATATGTTGAATCTCACCCACTGTTATTCTTATCCACTGCTATACTCTAGGCCTCAAATCATTTAATACTACTGGAACTGCTGCTTATGTCATCTGCTGCAGTTTCTAAGTTGTCGTCATCGGCACTATTGTTATCATCTTCATCACCGTTCAATCTATCTTCCCACATGCAGTGATGTTCAGCGTGATCAAAAGTATTAGATATTGCCGTTTTCATAAATCACCTAACATATTATTGCTTCTTCTTCAAAGAATTCTGTAATGATTTACAGATTCTGTGATGATTTGTATCGCTCACATACTAGTCATATACTACCGCTCAATACTATACATACACATGGTTTATAATCTGTCTTCCTACATGAAATGATCTTCTGAATCATAAAAAAGTATTAAATAGTCCCATTTTCTTGAAGAATTTCATTATATTGCTTTATCAATCAGTGCCCATACATAAAAAACAATGTGTAAATAAACTCTTAAGAAGAAGACGGTTCATAAAACCTGAATTCATAAAACGTAGCGCACAAATCCAAATGTTTTCTTACTTTATGAATGATTGCTTTACAAATCATTGCTTTAATAAAAGATTTAAACTGGTACCATTTTTCAGTTGACGAAAGAAATACAAAAAATTTCTCTTTTATGAAAAACCTGGAAAGGGAAAGAATGGTTCAGCATTTGTTCTTACTGCAGGAAGATCGTAGTTCTCTCGAGACATCTTCGAAAAATTAAGTCAAGAGTATGAAGAAGAAAAGGTTTGTGGATTTCAACGGCCTATTTAAATCTTTTCTCATGAGCTAGATGGAAACAAATTTTAACTGCTAAAACTGGGCCAGGCAGATGGTGTGAATCGTAAGCACAGTAATCTCACCGGCACCAATCGATAATAAGGTATTGTTAGGTGACCTTTGTTGCCTTTCATATATATTACAAGTGCTGTATCTACCATTATAAAATATTAGATGAATCAACGCATCATCTTCACTGCCAATTTTGATGTATTACCTCCACTGCCACTTTTGATATACTTACTGCTTTTTAACCAACTCGCTGTCTTTACAAATTAAATAGTCGAAACTACCTATGTATCTTATTTCCGTTGACATGATGTGTGCTTTTAATATGTTTTAATTTCAATATTTTTTAGGATGTACATAAAAGGATTTGCTAGATACATTCGAAGCTCCAAAATACATTCAAAGTCGTTTCCCATATGAATTAATGACGGTTGCCTTTTCGCAGGAAAGCTGTTCTAATAAAGTGGGGAAAACCTTTAGCTGCCTTTAATAATATCTACATATATACTTCCAAATTTAATTAAGGAGAGCTTGAGTAATTCTGATTGTATGAGAATGGAGTATTTCATCAATTCGGTTCTTGAATATAAATGATGGGTCTACTGCAGGGAATTTAAAATGTATTCATTTAGACAAAGTTTTGAAATCTTCCACAATAGATACTTTTTCTCATATTAAAGTAGTTTTACTGCCAGAGTCTGCATTATGTTAGAGTAATTTTATTTATGCTTTGGATATCTTGCTCTTTAATAAACTTCCTTTTAGGGATCGTATTTGTTCCTAGCTTATCTAAAATATCATAATACAGTAATATTTTACATAACACAATGCTCACATAAAATCAACATAAATTACTTTCTTACAGAATTATAACAAAGAAAATATGTATAAGCTGCAGATACATATTTGTTAAAGTTTGATAATAATAATATTTGATAGAGAAAGAAAGGAAACGAAACGAACTTACTTGTCAGAAAGGAGAAATTTGGTTCAATCGTGTTTCTCCCTAGAATTTAATAAAGAAAATTAATATTAAAAAAAAACAAGCTTGTTATAAATGCACAACATTAGAATCTTAACACATTTAGCATTTTACATATCACTTATCATGCCTAGCTATATTTATTTATTATTTTATATATTTGTAATGTATATATATATGTATGATTTAAAGTAAAGTAGAAAGAACAACTATTATTGTTGACTTTTACTTGTAAATAATCAAATGTTATATTTTTCTCTTTTAACACATTTTATTGCAACTAGTTTTGCTTAAGTTTACACGGAACCACAGTATTTAAGCAGCTTTTTAGCGCTCATACTAGAATTTATCTTTTAATATCTATATATATGTATAAATATACAATATACAGGGTGATTATAATTAAAGTTGCGATTTCAAAACCCTCTGACTTTAAAACTACCAGTCAAAATGACTTGATATTTTACTAGAACAATCGGGAAGCAATGGCGCTTTTAACGTTCACATTGCTGTTGTGGACGTATGCACATTGTTAAGACGTGACATGCATACAGCAGACATAGCTGTGATAAAATGGCAGAAAACTAGTGGGGGCACAAAATACTTTGCCTGAATACTTCATCACGACTCTGACAAAGACTAATCGTGCTCTGCTCGCGAAGCTTTTCTCTTAGAACGGTGACTGTGCATTAACAGCTATCAGGAAGTTACGGACATTAAAAGGCATAAAATCTGGCCCAATGACCATTTAAGGCTGTCGGAAAATGATAGATCAATTCGAAGAGAACGGTTCATTTGACGTGGAACGAGGTAGAGGGCAAAAACTTGTTTTGGCGGTGGCAGTGGAAGATGTGGCCACAACGTTATAGGAATAGACAAACAGGAATCAGCAATGCACGGGAAAATTGTCTGCACTACAATTTCTTGCCCGAATGGAAGTAAACAGTGGATAGAACATTCTATGGTCTTGAGAAGCCCATTTCCAATTGCAAGATTCTGTAAATATACAAAATTGCAGGATATAGGTGATAGAGAAATCATTTCCACTACAGTCATTACCTCTTCAGTCTAAAAAGGTCACTGTATGGTGCAGATTGACGGCAGCATTTTTCATGGTTCGTTCTTCTTCAAGGAGATCACACCCACGGGTTCCGTTACATCCACCGTTACTGGCCGTATGAAGTACTTTTGCATAACCATGCCCTTGCGACATTTCAGCCGCGTCAATGTGTGGACCGCACAATATTCATTCAAAATGGATGCTACTTGTGTGAAGCAGCTGCTGGTCTCTTATTTCGAAAATCATAAAATCACAAGCCGCCGTTTCCCAACAGCGTGGCTCCCTGTTCCCCCGACTTAAATCCATGTGATTTCTGGCTTTGAGGATACCCGAAGAATGTTGTTCATAGTGGGAATCAGCACCACTCATCATAAACATAGCATCAAGACAGATAACCTCTAAACTGTTATAAAACATGCCATTTTTCACTTCCAACTAGTAGTTGAGTAAGGCGGAGGGCATATCGAACCAACTTATGAGTTAATCATCCGTAAATATTTTCTTTCATGAAGCTCCTCTTTTTCACTATCAGTGTTTTCTCTGTAAACATGTATTCTTGCCTTTTCATTAATAAATTTGTCGTAAACTCTTAGAGTCTATTGTTTCCTTTTGGCTAACAACATTCCTGCATTTAACGAATTCATTTATGACCTTACTCTCCCAAGTAGCACGGCAACATCGCAAAGACGTTGCAAACTGGTCGCGAGTTATGTTGCAAAAGCGTTGCAATATGTCTTCTTTAAGATGCCCAGATGTCCGCGAAACTCCACTGTTTTTCAACTGTTGCAAAGACGTCTTTTCAGATGAGGTTTTTCTCGTATAGACGTTCGTTATTGCATCTTTCGCAGGTGATATTTTGCTTGTGAAAACATTGTATCACGACATCTTAACGACGCCTAAATGTTCGCAAAATTCCATCGTATATACTTTATTCCGTTTTGTATATATACAGGGTGCCCACTAAAGTCCAGTACCACTTTCTTAAATGCCGAACGTCTGCGGCTATAGTCAAACTGGTGTCCAGGTATAGTAAATTGGCTATGCGCTACTAGAAAATATAGCTTTCAGAGCCACCTGGTAGATAACAGTCGAGTTAGCGTTTCTCTCTCGAAAATGATACGTGATAGGAAGAAAACGTGAATTACGAAGACCATCGTCGATTTAGTACGTAGTAAGAAACCTCATGGTCATGAATGCTAATAACAGAACGTTTTAAACGCACATCTGTTTGTTCGCAATTTCCGAAACTGTGACGCCACGAAACGATCTTAGAAAGAAAAACACAACTAGTTATCACAAGCTACCTTTATTTTCGATGTTTTAAACTTCTCTTCATCAGCTGAAATGCACATCTAAACCCCTTGTTAGAACTTCATGCTGCTCTTTGTAGCATAGCGGGTGACACGTTTGCATAAGCATCTGTAATACGTCGTTGAAGGTCCTGCAATGTTTGTGGAGGGGTCACATACATCTGCTGTTTACACATACATCAGGAAAGTCCGTTGGACTCAGTCAGGTGAATGTGGAGACCACTCTTCGAAACCAACGTACCCAATTATTCGTTCTCCGAATTCCTCCATCAGGTACTCATTCACTTGCGACGTCATGTTGAAACCATCCATTCGGGAGTTGAAGCAACGGCAGGTTCTCAACAAAATCTGGTATTAGGTCTTGCAGAAGTTCTAAATATTATGCAGCCTTTAACGTACCTTGGTAAACTACTGAGCCGATCAGCCTGTTATTATAAATTCAACACCAAAAATTAATTGAAAACCGTATTTGATGTCAAACTTCGGCAGAACATGATGAATTTTCAAGTGCCCAGTAACACTTTTCACTTATCTTTATTGTGCTGTGTGAAATCCCATGATAAGATATCTTCGGGTTGCACTTTCCGTTCTATTTTAGCTGGTCTGCGGATCGAAGTCGGCTAGTCACGCCGCCTTAAGGTTTTGTATGAAGGATGCGGCTCTGCAGGAAAACGTTGCCGATGCAACCGCGCCGAAGCTCAAGTTGTGTTGAGTTGATGCGTTTTGCGACACGATTGTGCGCGATCTGTATGTTGTCTACTCTGCTTGTAAAGTTAATCAGTACAAGGATGCACCCCGCGGGGTTTTAACCACAATCCTCTCGACTGTGAATTACAAGCGACATCACTGTGGCGCAATACGAGCATGTTTTTCATCCGTAAGATAATCTTTTCTCCTTTTATTTAAGTTTCATGACGTAACAGTTTCGGAAATCGCGGAAAAACAAATGTGCGTTTTCAGCGCTGTGTTTTTAGTATTCATATTCACAAGGTGTCATTTGGTAGTAAATTGAAGATGCTCTACAACTTTGTAATTCACTTTTTCTTCCTATCTTATATCGTTTTCGAGATAGGGACGCTAACTCTGCTGTTTTCCACTAGTTGGAAGCTATCTCATCTAGTAGCGGTGAAAGTGGTGGTGGTGAAAGTGGTGTGAAAGTGGTGAAAGTGGTGTGATCAAGTGGCGTTGAAAGCTATCTCATCTAGTAGCGCATAGCCATTTTACTATTGCTCGACACCACTTTTATGAATATAGCTGCAGTCGTTCGCAGTTAAACGGGTGGTACCGGGCTTTGGTGGACACTCTGTATATATAAAACGAATACAAAACAGCTCGTTCGCCGGGATTCGAAGCCCCGGAGCTATAAAGTCGCAGTGTGCAGCGACTTTACAGCTCGGCCTCTGACAACCTTTATTTAGTGCTTTAATGAAGTAAAGTTTATTAATTTTTTTAATGCTGTTGCTTCCATTCCCCGAAAGAATAAATTTGCAACTTTTTTTTTTTTTTTTTTTTCATAAATAATGGTTATTTTTTTTTTTTTTCAGAATTGACATTTATTTTGAATTTAATGCCAAAATTTATGAGTTCATTAAACAGATGGCTTTCAATATTATTGGGATCACCTAAGATAGTATGCTCGTGATATTCATCAACATATTTTTTTATAAAAAATGTTTTGACAGGAAGATTTAATAATAAGGTAAGGAAAAAAATAAGGAAGATTTATTATTGAAACAATGCTGTGTTTGGTCATGAGACTATCACCTGAGATGGTAAATAAATTACCACTTGAGGTGGTAACCACTTCAGGCTACCTTTTGAGGTCATAGTCTCATTTGCCAATCATAACAAAGCTTCAGAAATTAACCTTCCTCGTTTCTGTCAAAATCATTGCTTTCCTGTCCTTGTTTCTGTCTGTCCACAGCAGTGCTTTAGAAATTAACCTCTGTTTTCTGTGATAAAAATTGCAATAAAATATCGCCATTTGGGAAGCATCTGAATAGTTAGCTTTTAATTTAATTCATTCGGCTTTAAATTACTTTAGTGTCATAAAAATTATTCCTTTCATAAAATTATTGAAAAATATTTGTATCGAAAGCTAAATCTTCAGAAGCGAAGTTAATGTAAACGAAAAAGAAATAAAAAAATCTGAAAGAATTCAGATTTCAGTGTCGTACAGAAAATTAATGAAAGTTTTTATGCTCTCGCTCAGTTCATCCATCTGCGCTTGTACTCACTAACTGCTGCTAATACTTTTTGTTCTTTTTAGCTTTATTATTAATTATCGCGTTATTTGCCCTTACGCCAAATAAAATTCAAGAACAAAATCACAAAATATTTGAAAACAGCATATCTTTTGAACTCCCAATAACGTATAGGGGCTACTATACATTTTAAAAATATTTATTATATTATTTCTCTGAAATCTAGACTCTGGGGCGTCCAACCACCTAAAAGAGTTATCATGAAAAGAGAAAACCATATAATGATTTTAAAGAGTCCAATGAGTGTCATTTTATAAAAATATTGAATATTTCTAGTTCCACATCTTGCAATTTACAAAAAAATCTTGTTACATCTTTTAAAAACAGGAAAAGAGCTGCGTATTTTTAAAAACTGTGTTTCTTGCTTTTCAATCACTTGGTTTGCGAGTCAGTAACAGAAAATTAAATTTGGAAGTTAAATATCTTACGCTTTATTAAATGGCAACACGCTGGTGCATGGAGATATTAAGAATTCTGTTTGAAGAAATGGCAACCCATTACTTTGAAATAGTGGAATTTGTGTATTAGAATTGAATGTCTGGTATCTTTTGTCGAATGGCAATAGTTTGGCCAGGGAAAAGAAAAATGTTTTATTTCGAACAGTATTGCTAGTTGTTACTTTCAGATTGCTGAATTTGTTACATAAAAAATCGTTAAATTTGTACGAAATGGGGAATAAACCAAAAAAATTCGAAATTCAGAATTCGGGTTCCGAGGTACTCAAGTTCAGGTGGAGGACTACGAGTGTTAAGATTTCCCTGGTTCTAGGTACTATCATTTTCCACAATATGCAGATTTTTCATTATTTAGTTTTATTAAAATAATACATGGCGATAACATTTGGTGACAACAATTTGAAAAGTGATTCGAAGAAAAAGTGGGTTTCGAGATAATTTTAATAGAAGATTAGCACCTTATTTTGAATTTTACTGGTATATTGTATTTGACTTGCAGGTTTTAATCATTAGTACTGCGTATTTTAATATCATAGCACTTAAGATGCAAAGAGAAAATGGCCAGCTTTTAATCTGAGATTTTTTTTTAATTTGCAGTTTAATTATTTTCGTATTTCATTATTCGTCGTTTTTTTTTAATATTTTTATCTGGTTTTGTAAATTTCTTTGGCTTTTTATGAATGAAGAAATAGTTATTCTATCAAAGCATTTGTATAGCTATTGAATGCCGACTAGCATGTACAGTTATATATATTAGAAACATTTAATATAAACTGCTAATTAATTACAAAAACATAGACATAAATGTATATTGGTGTTCCTTTTCTGAGGATAAACTGAGAATTGGGTGCCCCTTCGATTAGCGACAATTTTTTTTTAAATTTTGGCAGTGAAACCTCGCTTCTGGTTACCATGATAGTTTTAACTTTGTTTTAGCTTCCTGATTTTATTTAAATGAAAATAGATTGATGTGTACATGGACAAATTGAAGGCAGTGCGCAATGCCTAGTTTGTGCAATTCTAGGATGTTTTTTTAAGTGAAAACAGATCTATGTGTACATGGACACAGAGTCTGTGCAATTCTTTGACTTCTTATTTTGGTTTTATGTAGCGGTCATCTTGAAATTGTGCCTTCCTGGCGCCTATCTTGGCGTCAAAAAAGAATCGCCAAGAAACAATTGGTACCCAATTGTAAACTTTTACCGGTTTTGCATTGTTATTTATGTTAACTAGAGCAGACGTTTTGAACTCTAAATGACTTTTTTCCAGAAACTGGAAATATTAAGATTGATAATAATAATTGGTGACTTGCAACGGCTTTTACTGTTACTATACAGTGTACATGCTAGCTACAAAAAATAATAAAACGTAAATTTTACTTTGATACCTAATGGCGCTGCACAGAGAAACCGTTTTCTCTTTCCACAATAATCTAGCATCCATGTTTCAGAATCCTCGCTATACTTCACGCAGAAATGTGTCTCCATCTCAACTCTGGGTTCATCTACTTTCCAGTTTGTATAAGTGACTGGCGATCCATCTACCCAGCGGAACTCTAAAAGCGAATTTCACAAAGAGAAACATTTTATCATAGCAAGCACTATCACATTCTCTAAAACCATAATATTCTCTATTGATGCCAGATACATTAACTCAATCTTTTACAATTGAGAAAAAATATTAATGTTTCCAGATATTAAGTCATAAAATTATACTTTTATAAACAATAACTATCACCAAAGCTCTCGTTTATCTTATTTTAAAGTATAAGGGGTGATCAAATGAAAAGGTGCGAAACGACACGGTGAATAAAAATGTAGACTTTATTCAAAATATACACCATAGGCCTGAGCACAACGATCCCACTGAAGAACAAGCCGCAGGAATCCTTGTTCCCAGAATTCCTGTGGCCGTGACGAGACCCAGTCCTCCACAGCGTTCTTGAATATGTCGTCCGAGTTGAAGCGCTTTCCTTTCAGGTGTTTTTAAGTGGACCAAACACATGGAAATCGCAGGGCGACATGTCCGGACTGCAGGGCGGATGGTCCAACGTTTCCCACTTGAACTTGGCCAGTTCCATGTGTGTGACTCTGGAGACGTGTGTATGCGCGTTATCGTGAAGCAGAACCACACCCTCCATGAGCAGCCCCGGTCTTTTGTTCTTGATGGACCTGCGTAGGCATCGAAGTGTCTCACACATCGGAGTTAATGGTTTTTCTGTGCTCGAGGAATTCGACAAGTAGCGGACCTTGAACGTCGAAAAAGACGGTAAGCAACACCTCGCCTGCTTTGAACTTTTTAAGGGAAGGTGACGACGCATGCTTCCACCGCATGCTGTCCCGCTTTGTCTCTAGCTCGTAGTGATGGCACCAGGTCTCATCACCTGTGACGATCCGCTCCATGAAAGCGGGGTCTTCCTGATACCCAAACAGATGTTGCAGTGCTAGCCCCATACGCAGTTCCTTTTGCTGGTCGGTGAGCTGCTTCGGAACCCAAGCGGCACACACCTTCCGATATCGCAACCTGTCGTGAACAATTGCCCACACTGTTCCACAGCTGACATCCACCTTCACCGCCAACATTTGCAATGTGACACGCCGATCACTTCTCACTAGGTTGTGCACCTTTCCGATGAGATCGCTCGTGATGACAGTGTTTGCCTGGCCTGGTCTCGGGTCATCACCCACATTCTCACGGCCTGCACAGAAACGGACACTCCATTTTCTGACAGACATGTCAGAGACACATTTCTCCCTGTAAACTATCACCATCCGGCGATGAATAGCTTCCGGTTTCCCACCTTCCGTTGTCAGAAATCGGATAACACCTTGCTGCTCCTCAGTCGTCGAATTTTGCATCGCGAACGCCATCCTCTCCTCATACGGACTGCGGCATCATTTGGGCGCCACTTTTGATAAGAGCCTCTGCTCTCTCTTGCGCATGCGGGCGCCCACGCATGCTCCGATCCCAGCCAGAGACTCCAATCGCATCCCGAGATGTCTCGCTATGTTCTCCCATAGCGGAATATGCAAATATTTAACTGTTACGTTTTTACGTCGTTTCGTACGTTTTCATTTGATCACCCCTTGTATTTGTTACCTTTTTTCTTTTTTAAAAAAAGAGTTCATCAGTACTACTATATTATGCATTTCAAGGAAGGAAGTTAGGTGAAGTTACTAATTTGAGTATTATTCGTTTTACTCACTTTCCTAGCTGTAAATATATTTTACGTTGTTACCATTAAACGAAAACTCATAAATCAGATGCTAGAGAGATAGATAATCTCTCAGCGTATAGTTTCATAAGCATTTTTATTTTAAAGCTTTTCAAATAGATTGTGATATATTTAAAAAAAAACTTTCTGAGAAAATTGTCTTTTAATAAATATTTTTAACAGATTTTTCAAAGCCTCAAATTAAAATCCTAGATATTTAAAAATAAAAAAATAATTATTACAAGATACCGAAGATATAGAGGGTTTACTTTAGATTTATCTTTCTGAGCTGCAGAATCTTTAGCTAGAATTCTCTAAGATTTCCACTTCTAAAAGATTAGCAGAAAAGTCATTTTAAAGCAGTAATATAGGATCATGATACTTTTCTCTATAAAGGTATAATTTAACAGAATGAGATCTGTGGTTTGATTACACTATATTTACTATGAAATTTAGTCATTCATGTAAAGTATATGGAATTAAAAAATGGTTTTTTCTTGTAAGGTGCAGGCTTTTAATTAGGTTCCTCTTTCAAGCCAAATTTCTGATATATTGAACTATTTCATATACGTTTAGTGTTAGTCACTCTCACAAATTCAAATCATATAGCTTTCCACTTCAGCCTCATTTTTTAAAAATTTTCACTTGATGTCATGGATGTAATTTTCAGCGGCACGTCTAGCATTAATTACCAACATGTGTCCAGAACTGGGTCCGTGACACTTAGCTGACGAGACATTTAGCCGACACGAGTTAGCCAACAAGGCATTTAGTCGACATGGACATTTAGCCGACACGGACAGTTAACCGACAGAACATTTAGCAGCCAGAGAGAGTTAGCCGTCAGGGCATTTAGCTACGGGACATTTAACTGACAAGATATTTAGTCAACAGGACATTAAGTTGAGAGTGACGTTTAGCTAAAACGTACCTAATTAATATTTAAACTTATTATCTATTAGAAAATTTCTCGACTTCTTCATAAGTTCAATATTTAAGTCATATTTTCACCTATCAGCAAAATTCATTTTTCGATTCTTAAAGATCCCATATGTGCTTTTAATTCTTGTGTAATTTAGCATAGTTTGACATATATCGTGCTATTTATGAATATTTTGTGTATATTAGACAAATTGGAAAAGCGTTGAAATTTATCGTCAGAGTATATGAATTAATTTTCGCAAGGAAAAAGAATTTTTTTAGCTAAGTACGACCGTCACTTAGTTACATTTTAATATGGGATCTGCAAAAAAATCCGTAAAGTTTCTTCATTTACTCAACTGGGTTCCTTTGAACACTTTCACGTCAGTAATAATTTTAGTTGTTTACGTAATGATATTAATTTTCCAATCCGTTATTTCTAATGTCTGAAATTTCTAATACCTTTACGTTTCATTACTATTTTACTCAACATATCATGCTACATTTATTCCCTTATAAAATCCTTTCGCTCCTTCCACTATTGAAATTTCCTTTCCCTGTCATGAAAAATCTGAATCATGCAATAAAAAGTATTGTTATTCTTGAATTGTACTTTTTATGGAAACATTAGTGATGTAGGATTAGTTTAGCAAATATATTTTATTTTGTTATTAAAAGAAATTTAAAAAAAAACAAAATCTGAAATGTTTCAGATTTTAAATTACGTCCAAAGGGGCGTTTTTTAACATTTTGTGTGTTACCTTTCTTTATTAAATATCATGTTCCTCGCACTTAAACCATAAGATCCAGTGCAACAGCAATATCGCAAAATAGTTTTAAAACGAGCATATCTTTAGAATTTCCGATACAGAGACTCACGCGCTGGAGATAAAAATGTTTTTTCTGCACAACGTTGCCATTGCTCGCTTTGAAATCCTTGAGTTTGTTAATCAAAAATTCGTCAAAGTTTTAAAAAATAGGAAATCGATCATAAAACAAATTTCAAATTTCAAATTTGGTCTTCCACATGCTCATATTCGTTGGAGGATTACGTTATTCAAAATTCGATGACTCTATGTACCGTTGTTTTATCACAATACGAGAAATATACATACATTTATGCAGATTTTTCATTATTTAATTTCTTCAAATATAATGCAGGACTCTAACATTTTGTGGCAACAGTTTGAAAAGTGAACCGACATTTATGAGTCCGACGCAAAATGCCGAAACGAAACTAATAGTCCTTCGGGATTCAAATCCCTTTGGACTAAAAAGAGAATTTTTAAGACAAGCAAAGCTTTAAATTATTTGTGACTTCTATAACATAAAAGTGGATTATCCGGTCCGCACCTCAAAGCAGAGGTATCAGGCAGTTCATGCTGTTGTGTCGCGAATTTTAATTATATTAATATTTGTTTTAAGTATCTTTTTATTTGCACTCATGTATATTTTAATCTGGTAAAAAGAGTATTCTTAAATTGTTAAATCATTATTTAGCTGGTAGTTCTTGAATCTGTAGAGTAACAGAGACAAGAAACCGTTGCGAGTAGACACCTGGTTTATGGCTTTTTACTAACAGTGGAAGCAGTTACGGTGTTGTCGTTTTCTTCGCTGGGGGCCTTTTTACTGATGGCGCTGAAACGAAAATTGTAAATCGGCTTTCTCATTTTCACTTACTTTCGTCTTGTTATAGTTGCAATTTTTTCCGTCAAGACAGTGGGAGATTTTGTAAGTTTAGGTAAGTGGATTTTTTCTATCGCTAGTTCCCGCTTGTTAGCTGGGGGGTCAACTTTACTTTCCCAAGTTTCAGAGTACAGATGGTCAGGACTGCATTGTCCGGATTGCCTTGTTTTGATTCGTTGTGGGAGTGAAATTTCTCAGTTAAAGATAAAGTAAAATTCTAAGATTAGTGAGATTTAATTTTGTGATTTTTTGTAAGCCTATGAAATTTTCGCGGGCGGAGAGACGAGTTTACCTCGGAGGCTGCACATTGTAAGAAATCAGTATTTAGTCGGGAGTCTTGATTCTGATTTTGAGCAAAACGGAGAAGCAAAAAGCGGTGGCGGGACTCCCCCTTTGAGGGGCGAGCGCCGTCTGTTGATTCAGATTTCGGAGCGGAGTCCGATATGGAGTGATTTGAGTTAAAGCATTTAAGTCGCGTAAGAGTGCGCTGGAGGTTTCAGCCCGCGGCTGGCTTCGGCCCAAGCGAGTAGGGATTGCGTTGACTAGGCTACTAGAAGAGCATTTTCTTCTAGAAAGATTCAAAATAAAGTGAGTACTTTAGCGACAACCTTTAGCACTGTTTACTTCTGGTATCTTCTTTATTCTTTGAGAACTCTCTGCTGTTATGAACGCAGCGTTGAGGGCGAAATCACTTTAAAATCCGTGTGGAGTATCCGTCGCGGTGCGAGTTTCGACAACGGTATTTCGGAGGTCAAAGGAAAATATGAAAGACGAGGTTTGGATTACTAATGCTCACCAATTTACCGGTTATGTGTACTACCTCCCGCAACAGAGTCGTGACTTCAAGGAAAGGAAAGAGAGTTTTTCGGTGAATAAAAGCATTGTATGTTTCGGAAGAAATCTAAGACATGAATCCACGAAAAGGAAAGAGAGTTTTCTCTGCGAGTAGAAGAATTGTAATGTTTCTAAGAAATCTAAGAGATGAAATCAAGGAAAGGAAAGAGACTTTTCCCTGTGACTAGAAGGATTGCATGTTTCGGAAGAAATCTAAGAAATGAATTCACGAAAAGGAAAGAGACTTTTCTCTGTAAGTAGAAGGATTATGTTCCGGAAATTCTGAGTGATTTTTTTTAATTTTGGCTATCTCTCTACCTTTTCAAATTACTTAGAAGAAAAAAAAATATGTGTAAACTACTCAGTGATTAGAATATTTTGAATAATGACCAGTTAATTTAAAGTCTGTGAATGAAGGTTTAAGGATTGGTTTTACCAGCTTAATTAAGTGACTTTGTCAAAAATATTAAACTTACATATTAACATGAGTACTTTAATTTGGAACGAGATATGTGTTAATTATCATCTTAAGGTTTATTAATTATTGCAAGCTGAATTGTGTGTGGCATTATGTGTTACCGTTTATAGTTAAATATGTGGTAAGTTTGACTGATCAGTTATCTATTATTTAGAGATATAATAATATTAAAGAAAATTAATAAATGTGTTTGTCTTATAATTTTATTGCATTCATTTATCATTTGTGAGTATATTTTTTTTTGGGGGGATAGGATCTGTCAAGTCCTTCCATTTGTTTGAGGGCTTTTAAGAAACATGGACCTTTATTGAATTTGGAGTTATTGATTTTTCCTTTTTTGCGTAGGTTTACTCACAACGCGAACCTAACATTTATTGTACTACCACTATACGCTATGGTGTATGATGAATTTCCTTTTTAGTTAGTTTTCAGGCACCATAAGTCAGTTAAGGTGTAAAGTTTAAAACATGAATATTTATTTTAAGTGTTTGTCTGGCACCATGAGAAAGTAAAGCTTAAAAGTTTTAAAAAAAACCCTAATTTTCAGTTTCGCAACAATGACAATTTGAGGAAAAAAATAAACAACTCATATAATGTCACGGTAACTGACCTGTTTTTGGTCACCTCTATATCGCTTCCGTCTTTCGGAATCCAGCTTTTGCCGATATGCCATATAATCATGTGACGGTTACGACTGTATTTCAACAGAACTGATAACGTCTGGCTAGTGAGATGCACCAGTTCTAATCGGTATTGGACCTGTCTTTGTAAACACTTGTACTTAACACGTTTCGCCATATTAAGACAACTGAATAATTGCAAAATTTTTATTTATAAAAAGTCATAATTGTATGTGTTTGTGTTCGAATATATATATCACTTACGTAGCTCTAATTTTTGAAAAACACAATTTTTGCTCCCTTCGGCTCAAAAGAAGGTGTAAGACAACTCTAGTAACAACTGTTACTCAAACAGTAGAGTTTACTAAAGTAGGTTCAATAAGTTCCGCTTACTAACGGACTTCCTTGTATGCACTAACGCCTTATTCTACGTAATGTTATGCTATTTACGGTGTATGTGTGTTAAATGACTGTATATATATATATATATATATAATAATTTTTCTTTCCTAAATAAAAATTATGCAATAATTCAGCTCTCTGAGTATTATCTTTTGAAGTTGTATCATAATGGCTGGGTATTTCATAACAATTTGTTAAAACTGAGTGGCGATTTTTGAATATGTCAGAGTTCCTTCTTTCCGATTTACCTTGATCTCTAAATATTCTAATATAATTCTTCGTAATTTATTATTGGAAGTGCACTCCAGGAAGTTTCTCTTTTATTGCTAGTTTCGTGCTTTTCATGATAGTTTTGATTTCTTGAAATGGGAAGGATTGGCTAGATATCTGAACTGCAGAAATTAGCGTGATATCTACTAGTTTAGTTGCCAAAATGATCTCGTAGTTATCACTATCAATAATAGGTTTGATATCCTGTATCACTGAAACTGAAAACTAAATTTGAGAATTTTTAATTAATGCATTTGTTATCATTCGACAAATATCCTACTGATTTTGTAATAATTAATCAGTATTTACAAATAATAAACTTTCTTATGTAAAAAACATGGAATTACTCTCCTGTGTATAGACAACAGTGCTCTCTGAAACTCATTCTGAACACACTACACGGACGTAATCATAGAACCCAGAGCGTTTAGTGTATAATGGGGTGTAATTATTATAGGCATTTCTATAATAATAAAAGATATGTTTGTGGATGACATCACTAGTTTTGCTTTTTATAGGTCCTCAAAAGTTCAATCTCATCGGAAGGAGATACTGATAGTCGTTTTATTGCTTGGACTTTCAAATGCTCCAGACTTGTTCTTTGAACAACTGTCGGACTGTCAGAAAATACGGCAAAAGAATGAGTGCATAATACACGTGTTTGTTACAGGAGATCGTATTTGTTAGCATGAGTAGGTGCACAGAATGATCAATATGAGGCGGACGAGACTCAGAATACAAGAAAAAAATAAAAATATCTTATTAGATATTGATACTATGTTTTTTGTTGGAATGTGGGTTTCTTCTACATAAAAGGTATAATAATAGTTACCGGTAGTTTATCCATGAGTACCTCCTTTATCATTTGCTATGTTATGTGATCGCGGCCTTCCCTTCGGAAGTTGAATTCTAACATAATTTTCCTTCCCAATTTTCTTATAAAAATTTGTGAAAATAGAGGAAAACATGCCAGTGAGTAAGATGGGTATATGCCCCATGTCCATAAAAGTCCTTAACCTACTTTTAGTTTCAAAACCCTTGATCCTTAGACACATATTTCCAGATACAAAAGTGTTTTCAATGATGCAAGCATTCATATTTTGGCAATTAATATGAAATAGAAATCAATTTTGTAGAAATTATGACATTTAATGCTTTATACTTTCCCTCAGTCCTATACTGTTATTTAAGAAAATGTTATACTAAACATAAAAAACAAAATGAAAAATGTAGTGTACACTATAAAAAGTAAAATTAAAATTTTGACTCTCTTATGGCCCAAATTAACCAATATATGTATTTTAAAAGCCAATAATGTAATGTGTTTGAATATGCACTGAAGATAAAATATTATTTCCAAAAAAATTATTGGGTTATTTGAATTATTGTGAAAAGTATTAAGCAATATATATATTTTTTTTCAAACAAAAATTTTATTCGAGAAATCTTACAGAATTCTTATTCTAGAATATATTGGCGGGTTTCAATATCGTCAACTACCAATTTGTAATGTGTTTTGTATAAACTAAAGAATTAAGAATATTCCTAGTTTAATTAATTTTGACGTGACTTCTAGATCGAGATTCAGAAATAATAAAATTGCCTGAAAGTATTAATCACGTATTTTTAACGTTTTAAAACTTATACATTATTTGTGTGAAAATTCTTTCGGCATACAAGTTGTAACAAAATTATAAATTAAAGAGCATTATACATTAGCAAAAAACAAAAGAATATCATGGAATGGCAGTTAAGGGAAAATAAATGATCCTAGAATTCTTCTAATTTATTTATTACAAGTTGAAAATAATGCCAAAAATTAAAAAATTTTAATTTTAATGTCTTTTTAAATTTTTATCGTATAGGAGTCAAACATATTGTGTTCTAGTTTTTATAATGAACGTAAAAGTTTCCTAAATATAAGAAAAGAGTGGGACAACGTGTAAAAAGTTAGATTTCATGTTTTACGCAAAATTAAGTTTTTTTATTTAAAAAGTACGTAAACATGATTTTTTGAATCATTCAAAGCATTATTTTTTAATTGGAAGTATGTGTTTGCAACCAACGGTTGCGAAAATTAAAGTGGATGAGAATTCTTATGAAAACAGTGCAGATCATAAAATCAGTTTTGCAACATGCATAATTACAAACTCACTGCCATCGTCTCTCCATCGCAGCAAACCGAACCAGTGGTCTGTGTAATTCTCTTTGGAACTGGAAACAAAAAAATATCCTTGATCATTAGAGAATTATAGCTTTTATCAAAGTTGTATTCATAAAAATTTTGAAATAATGAAGGGAAATTAATAAATTATTTTGACTAATACTTATGTTTTCAGGTCTGAAAAGAGAAAGCATGGAAATAAATTATTTAAAGTAGGCTTACTAAAAATATTATTTACAGTAACTTCAAGATCGTTCTGGTTACTGGACTTGAAAGTGAGTCATGCGAATAGATCTTTAATTAATCTTTAGCTGGGAGAGCGAGGATGGGATTTGGCGAATATTGGTGATAATTGAATATTATATCAAGAAATTCTATCTTTCAATATTGAAGCAAGTCTATATTTTCTGATTATCGTATTTATAATTACAGCCAAGCATATTTTTCACTAATACTTTAAAATCTCCAACACCCAATTGAAGATTAACCGGATCTTTCACTAAAATCTGTATTATATCAATGGACCTATTATTTGCATAAAATTGTAAGTAATACTCTAAAATCAATAATAATAAAACGATAAAATTTACAATAAAAAACCATAGATAAAGCTATAACACCGAAAACAATTACCCCTGAAGTTATTTAAAGAAATGAAAAGTGATACAAATATTTCTCCTCTTTCCTTAAATAAAAATAATATATAATTCGCAAACTCATTAAACTAAGCTTTTAGTACAAAATAGAATTAAAGTTAAAAAAACTTCAATTTAAAAAATCAACATCATATCTACTCTATCTATTCTATTTTAAATCTAAAAAAATATAAGCGAAATCTAATTGAGTATATTAGGCTTCTAGATTAAATTTCACCAAAAAAGGATAAAATTAATTCACTATACTATCAGCAGGTATTTTAGAACCAATTTTTGAAAAAGAAATTCCAGCCTTATATGGAAAGAACATCAATACATTTCAGCTTCATATGAATAAAACCTCTAGTAGCAACTAAGCCAACTGCCACTTATTTGACAAAGAAAGAATCAGAAACAAAAATAAAATGTATCTCATTTAATGAAATACCTGTAAAATCAAATGATGCTTCTGCTATGGACTTTTTGCGCTAGCGACTTCTTGAAACGTGCTTTAGAAAAGCGGCATCGAAGAAAGTTGAATGGGTTTTAAAAAACGATCCAAGAGGAATGGGATAAATTTGACTTGACTGTAGAAAAAATTTACTTTCATGAAAAATACGAGCTACAGCTATAGGTAATTATAAACGCTATCAGGCAGAAGTAAATTACCGCAAGAAATATGCCATTTACGCATAAAAATTAATTATCAGAATCGTTTCTATAAAACGACCTACTGTTTTAGTCATTCTTAAAAAAAAAGTTGATCAGCTGCTTCTGACGCTGTTATTGTTACAGTGGTTAACCCTTTGTTTGGACACAACTAAAAATTTCCTTCTGTACGCACAGAAAAATTGAATGAAAAAGGATTGATAGGTTACGCTGAACGTTCTTTATTTATAGTAGTTGGCAGCTCAACACAAACCAGTCCATATATTTTAGCCATGTTTAGTATTTTAAGACCCTCATTTTTCAAAGAAATCTTCCAGATTTTTTTAGGGTATAAAAGGAATTGTTTGAAAAGAAATCTCTATATTATTTTTTTTGGCTGTATGCTAATCTCCTTATTCTATATTAGTTTTAAATTTTTACCTTGAAATCTTTCCTAAAAATCCAACGGCGAACCCTAGATGTGCCTAGACCGGACTCACCGATAATCTAGGACAACTGAGAGTCTGTATTCTTTGTTTTTCCGCATCTTATTGGTCAGTTCATTGACAACAATGTTCGTGTCAGCATTCTTTTCGAAGCTCTATTAATTCAGTGTGCCACTTTGGGCACACCCACAGAATTAAAACGATAAGTGCTATTTTCAGAAAATTTTACTTGTGTACTTCTTTAGGCCTAATTAGCCTGCCTACCTTTTTTTTAATCAAAAATCCGACTTTAAAAGGTAGCGTGCCGGAAAGGGTTAATGATGCTAAGCGCGGTATCTTTCTGCATGGTTTCGAATCTCGGAGAATGCCTTGGTCTTTTGTAAGTGTCTGTACGGCATAAAGGTACAGAAAAACACTGGTAAACTGATTACTTTCAGAGGATGATCCTCTGATCCGTCTTTCGAGATTTTCTCAATGAAAACTGGGATGGAGATTACTCTGTTCTACGTATAATTCGGTCGTCCTTTGAGAAGTACTCTGTACTACGTTCTCGGTTATGAAACGGCTAAATGATCGATGGTATTGGCTGTTTGCAACGGATGCATTAAGTGATACGTTGGTCCGGCCGTATGGAACTACAGCTACCGCTTTGTAATAAGAAGATTATCAATGCTCAGTCCTAGAGGATTGTGTCAAAATATACAGGAGTTACAACGTAACAATTTTGAATTGGACAAAGAGTTTCTGCTACTAGGACGGCCAACTCACAGCTTAATTTTATCACTAGATATGAGAAGAAAATCGCTAGACTATAAATTTTCGGCTCAGAAAAACTTTGGTTAAAAGTGTTTGAGAAATTTAATGCTTAAAACTCAAGTTTAATGAAAAATGAAGGCGCCAATTCGTGTAAAATATGAGATTTAAGTCAAGAAATTTGCATAAAATGTTTTTAATTGCGCTAAAGATAAAAAACAGCAACAAGTTATTAAAAAGTCACAATTTACCATTTCATATAGACTATTAGACATTACGGATTCATACACATGAAACATTAACTTACAACCTTGCCAAGGTCTAAGTTATTGAATTTTTCAATAAGTCACAATTTACCATTTCATATAGACTATTAGACATTACGGATTCATACACATGAAACATTAACTTAACCTTGCCAAGGTCTAAGTTATTGAATTTTTCAATAAGTCACAATTTACCATTTCATATAGACTATTAGACATTACGGATTCATACACATGAAACATTAACTTACAACCTTGCCAAGGTCTAAGTTATTGAATTTTTCAATTACTAACTGGATGTGCTAACTACGTACATCACAATCACGCAATCTGAATTACAGTAATGCCTTAACTTCTTCCAAATTAAAAAGCTGTCGGAGATATGCACGATAACTGCTGACCAGGTAATAAATCACTGAGATCAGATTTGACCAACTGTATGTGCTAACAAATCATTGACAGGAGATTTTTGTTCGGATGACATTGCATTAATGTATTAAGCTTTTCGTAGTAGAAAATATACGATTTTACCGTGCCCGTGAAAGATCTATTTAGTTAACCCAATTATTTTATGTTAATTAATTTTTACACTTTCTAGTTTTAGGTTTCTGTCGACTTTATCTAAATGCAGATTGATTCTACATAGCTAGCATAAGCAGCGGTTTTAAGCAATCCAAGTTTTCGATTATGACTGTAAACTGAGAGTTATGTAATGATCTTGAAGGATCTATTTTAAAATAACAGATCAAAAGAGCTTTAATTTTTTTTTATATAAATAGATTATAATTCATCACTTGGGTCGATAAAATGAGTACCAAGTTCGCTTGGGGATTAAACACTGGGGGGGCCTGCGACAAGCTGACCACTTGTTCAAGGCATATGCTTACGCACCCCGGGGCCCACGGTCAAGAAAGCAGATTTCGGGCACTGCAGGCCATGTTCCATTAGGGCTGTTACGCCACTGAGTTTAGTTTAGATTATAATTCACATAAAGGATTTTTTTCTTTCAGTTTCTGAAATTACCTTCTAATGTCCTTATAGTATAACTTATACACTTAGCTACGGAAGTGCTAGGAAACAACGCGCAAAGTGATTGATTGCCTTAGTCAATTGATTATATTTTAGAAAACCCTTCTGAATTAATTCTGAAAAGTTTTATATAGCCTATATCTGAATTAGATATAGATGATTTTCGAAATCATTGATAAAATAAATTAGAAAGGGATAATTACACAAAATAACAGACCATAAATTCAGGAACCAAAATTAAAAAAAAAAAAAAAAAAAAAAAAAAAAATTTTTAGGAATTAGTAACTTGAAGAATATCGTGGTGAATTCATAAGCTATCAATTAATGCTCAGTCAATGAAATAGAAAAGGCAAAACTGATAAACCTCTGTAAAATAAAATACTTAAATTCAAAATAAAATTATCTTTTGAACTGTAGAGAACAAACAGCCAAAACAGCAAAATAATAGACAAAAATAGTGGGGAATAAAACATTTTTATACAGTTACCTAAACGTTAGCAAATTTAGGTTAATTATTTGCTATTACGTTATTTACCTACACCTGGTAATGCTATGATATAATTTACCTACAAAAAAGTTTTCATAATTCAACTTCGCTTTCAGAAATTTTAACTTTACACAGAGAATCGCAAGGAATAATTTTTGGAAAGCAGACGCAACAATATGGAATAACTAAAAAATTTTTAGACTTTATATTTATCACATTTCATATTAATACTCTTAGTCCATAAGAACACGAAAAGACTTTATTACCTTAGAATAATTTGGCTTTCTTCTGACTTAGTATGATAAGTAAGTAAGTCTCCTCCGAAACCCTGGCAGTAAGTCCGAGCTTCATACCAATTCAAAATCACGTCGCTATTCTGAAAAAATTTTTAGAGAAATCCCCTTTTACTTATCTTTCTTTTGTAATTATGATATCAAAAAATATAATTTTGAGAAATATGAATGGTAGCAACTATTCTATAATTCATGCGCTTAAGGAGAATGATGATTGACCAGTATTAAAGTTACGAAAAGTTCAAGTATTTTAAAATACTGAGAGCTGTTTGGAAGCCGTTGGAATAAAAGAGGTGTTTGGCTCCCATCTGTCTTTTTGTAGTTCCCACAAATCAGTCTCTCAACTAAGCTTGCTATCAGAGCCCCACTGTAATCTAGTATGCTTCACTCTTGTTTCAGTCGTAAAAGATGAAACTGCACTGTACGTACACTACTTCCATTAATATTTTTCTTTTTAATATTAATTATATCATTATTGTTCTTTTAAGTTATATGAATTATTAACTATAGCACAGTCTGCCAATTTTTGGTTCGGAAATGCTCAGGTATTTTCTCATGTCATTAACAGCAGCAACTACGGCATATCGGCTTACGATTATGCTATACGTATACTCTGCTTTTATATAACGAAGAAAATATACGTTCTTGAAGGTTATGAATCAGGAAATGTTATTTAAAAGACTGAGATAAGAAAGATCTTTTAAGAAAATGAAAATAACAGAAGTTTAATTACAAATAAATGTATCCTGATAGCGATTACTTACCCAATAACAGAACTCCATATGACGTTTCCATCTAGGATCAGGACAAATAAGGGACTTCAATGTAGTTGAAACATTAAAAGAAACTGAAGTAGTCTCTGATAACAATGCAGTTGAAGTTTCAACAGGAAGAGGTCTATCAGTGTTTAATTTTGATACAGTTGAAGTCTGATTCGAAATAAGGGTGGTTGTTTCTGTTGAATTCTGAACAGGAATAGGAGTAGTAGTCTTTATTTTACACGCAGAGTAAGACTGATCAGGAGCAGGAGCAGTACGATTTTCCGCATCATTTTCACATATAAAGTAGTGATTTTCACTGCAATTGATCCTTTCCCATGAGAACATTGTCGGATGAGCACTTTCTGATAAAAGCCCCATGCACTGCATCTCTATCACGCAATAAAGAAACACCGCATTGTATCAATAAAAAAGGATAAAAAATTAAATAAATAACGTTTTGCAATATGGAATAATTACTGGTAATTCTGGAGAAACAAAGATGGCTAGAAGTTCTCAGATTGAAATTTAAAATTTAATTATTTTAGTAAACGATAAGAAAGCACTGAGTTTATGCATTATCTTAAGATATATAATCCCAGACATATTATAAAAATTCAACTAATAACAAATTTATTGCTGTAATTAATTTTAACATAAGGAAAAAAAAAAGCAACATTAGATTGGCAAGAACATTGGACAAAAATAGGGGATTTGAAGGCGATAAGACATAATTTCTTCTGCTTTAAAAGCTAACAAATTTTTGTTCGTTAAAATGAGGGACTTGAGTCTCATTCCCATCGAAAGCGATAGAGTTTCAATCACAATCTAAACCATTTAAGATTACTTTTGTCTAATGAGCAATTTAGATTTTTTAAAAATTAAAGCCAGGTTAAAGCAATATGTACTGTTCTAGATAGATATCTAAACTAGTTACGGAAAGAGCTCATACATATGCTAAAGTCTGAATAACTGAGTAGCTTCATTTCTAAAACGCAAGCACGGATTTTATAAGAATGAGGAATTTTTTCTTTCTTGTGTTTTCCTTCAAACAAGTTATAATTTATGAAATCAAAAATTATTTTTTAAAAGCAATGCCCACGGCCTCTCGGTCCTCAGCAAAATTTACCGTATAGAAACTTTCTTGTTGTTATCGTCTGAACACAAGATCCAATTTTCTTTCAACTAAAGCAAAGCAACACAATTAATTTTCAGGAACACAAAATGGAAAACTAAACAATGTCTTTATTGTTTTTACTCTACTAAAATTTCTTTTGTACGTGTAGATGCTGGGTGTTATAAGAAAAAAAAATTTGAATAAAAAATAATAACCTTGTTATATTTGCTTAATTTCGTTTCAGAAGAGGAGTTTGATGTAGTTAAATATTGACAGATGGAGCAAATAATAATTTGATGGCTTTAACAGATGGCTTAAATGTAATATAATAATTATTTTTACCTTATTGTTTACAGACTGCATAATTACGGAATATTTTTTACCAGTCTACGTGTTATGGCCTTTGATATACATGAATTCTGTGTTATTCTAAAAGTATAATGTATTATTCGTTTATGTCATTCAAATCAACAATAAAACCAAATAAAATGAAATCAATAAACATAACTAAATCAATGGAAGAAATGGAAAGAAACTGGCATGGAAAGAAAAATAAATATAATAAAGAAAATATGAATAACATAAACAGTAAGAACATAAAACAATAGGAGATACGATGAAAATTGTTAATCACAAGACAATTTCAGCGAAAGTTGGAAACAGGAGCGGAATTAGAAACGATGTCTGAAATTAAGCAAAATAATGGACTGAATAAATGCAAATAAATATAAAGCTTACGTGAATACAGAATGAGCAGTTTAAAGTCAGGTAATACAAGAATAAAATTAAGAGCACAAAAGAAGTTATTAATCTAAACAAGACTATGAAAGCCGAATCCATTCTTCATTTAGCTTTCTCATCATCGAGAACATTGTCCATTGTATGCTACGGGGGAGCGGATATTACACATGCAAAAAACTTAACGACAAATTTAATGGAGAAATTGGATATCCTCGAGAAAAGAATTCGAGGACTGTCCCAACCATCTTTCAACATTCCGAGCTTCTCATGCCGACTTTTGACTCGACAGTATTTTGAATGCCCCCATGCCACAAAGACTCGACGTTGACAAACATCTATGCCTTCCAGAGATTCGAGCCCATACCCAAAGGCAATAATTCCTGGGTGCAGCCAAGTTCCTAACAGGTATAAAAACAGTCACATGGCTATTAGCCTGCGCCAGACTGCGCCCAACAACAAATGAAAGAGACCAGTAACCCGGAAGTGCCCAAAAGAAAAGGCGATACAGCTCTCCGAATGAAGATACCGGAAAACCATAGCCGGTACTTTTATTCGGACATAAAATGCATATTACAATATGATCAAGGTGCAAGCTCCCTTGCTACCGAACTCGAAGAGTTAGTAAACAGGTAAATAAGATACTAGATACAATTGAATAAGAGTAGAATTAACCTATATAAGAAAAATATAGGCTCTAAAATGATTAAAATGGGAAAAAATAGCATTCGAATTTCAATTTTAAAACCGAAAATTAAAAAATTAAATAAATTTTAAGGAAAGAAAACGAATCAAAATGAATCAATTCAGCAATTAAGGAAATGAAGCTACTGTCGAAAAATAATATTAATAATTAAAATATACATAGTCTTCAAAGCCTAATCACTTAGAAGCCGCTTTTTGTTACAGCTACCCATCTCTTGTTATTGAGCTAGTTGTGCAGCTCAGTCTGCTGTATACTCGTCTGCTAAATGAGATCCTCGCGGGGAACAAGTGGTATCTCATGTCATTTAAATAAAATTGCAAGCTGAGTTAAAGAGTAAATGCTTCAATTTATCTCATTTACTTTTTATTCAAGACACGTTTAATGTTATTTATTGCTTATATGAAACGTTTCAGAGAAATTTTAATTCATGTCTCAAGCAGAGATGTCATTACCAGTAAGGTTTAAGCGCGTATCATTGCTCTTTAAATTCTGTTTATTTATATAAAAACTTTTCTTCTTTTATTAGAATACTTTACCACTATTTCCATTAATACACGATGGGCACGCAGGATTGAAATCTTGGCAATTTGACCATTTAAAATTGCCATCGATTCGCTTGGCTCCGACAAAATAAGTGAGATTTTTTTCTGCAACAATACTTTTGCCATGTTTCTCCTTTGACCTAAGAAAACGAAAAAGAAACTTTTAAATGATTTAAATACAGTATTGAAAATTTACAAGAAAATCCGTCTAGAATAAAGGAAATATTCTATTCACATAAAACGAAAATATTTTAAAAGACAACAGTCAAACTAGTATGTACAAAGTTGGGCATGTAAACTCACAAGTTTCAAATTGTTTCTAAAGTTTTCATTAATATGCAACAAAAATATGAGGAAGGAGGCCAAGAAATGCATACTACAATATGAACAGATTTCAGATTTTTTTAGCACCCAATGCAAATGGTTAACTTGTATTATTTGTATTAGTGAAGCATAGTCGAATGCGCTTAAAAGTGTGCAGATATAGCTAATCAAATAAAAATTATTAAACGTATTTTAATTCTGCACTTTTTCGTGACTTCAATAACATTAATATTCAAATTCTTGATATTGTTACTAAAACTCAGACAGATTATTTCAAATATCACTGTGCATGCCTAAAATGAAAACGCTCTTTACCCTTATGAAGGGGCCAACACGTATATTCACCACCATAAGGAATCTACTAATTCCTCGACAATTGCCAATTTCAATTTTTTTTTTGTTGTAAACAGAGGAAAACGAGGAGGTTGTAAAAACAATAAAAATTATCAATAAAAGTCCATAAAAGACTACAAGACTATATTAAAAAATTTCTCAATTCAGCAATTTTCACTAAAAATCTAGTTAATTGTTTGCATACTTGTTATAGTAAATTCTTAATATTCATTAGAAACTATTTTCAATTTCAATATGCAAAGGAAAATATTATTAAGTGTCATATATATAAAATATCATTAAGCAAAGTATTAATATTCTAGATTTTAGATACAAACTTTCAAATCAAAAAATAAACTGAAATCAATATCACTGTAAAGTAAATTTCCTTCACCCTAAATATGACCTAATTAATTTCTACAAAATATTTTAAAAAAGCACCAATAGCATAAAATCCAAGCTCTTAAACAAAAAATTACGATCACTAAAATTAATAAGGCAAGTAATAATTTCGGTATTACTTGAAAAAATATTAGTACCAACTAATAGGAGCAGAACTCAACCAATTCATTACCTTCCAAAAAACACTGAAAAGAAATCTCCATTACAAACAAGCTTAAAGCACAGCAAACTTAAAATTTAAATTTTAAAGAAAACAATAAATTTTCTTGCATCTGTGGTCTTCCTAAATTCTATAACACAACACCTAAATTCAGGTTTATTGCTGATGGATTAAGAATTATAAAAAGGACATTGACTTCTTATTTCCACAAAAAAGTTAATGACCTAATTTTGAACTCTGCTCGAAAAGAACACAATTTTTGTTGGAGCATCAATAATAACTTTAAAATTATTTCTACTATGAAAGAACTAGAAATTAAAGAAATTAACTGTTATGATTTTGATAATTTGTATACTAATATAATTTGTGTTTTCCAAATTTACGGTCATATTATTTTCTTCACACCAATTCGATAGCACCTGCAGGGCCTTATTTAATCGGCTTTCAATAAGGATTTTTGCACCATGTTTTGGAGCCTCGGACAAAAATACCAAATCATCAGCAAATGTAAACAACTAATACCAGGTGTTGATTTAGAGAAGAAACTAAATCGTTGATATATATTAAACAAGGTGCAGCTACTAACTGCTCCCTGAGGAAGCCCAGTTTGTAAATTATAGCATTTGGAGAAGGATTCTTCAAACTTTACCCTGCATGTCCTCTGGCTTGTGAAAGACCTAATCCAATTAAATAATTTTGATGAAACACCAATACAAATGCCTTCTGGTAGAGCCTTTCCCTCCAGACAGAATCATAAGCCCCCTTAAAGTCATCATAAACAGCTGTCAAAATGTTTTTGTCAACCAAAGCATCCTTAATAAATTGGCTGAATTTTGTCATTTAAGTCACACGTGGACCTATTCCTTCGGAAACCAGCCTGTTATACATCTAAAATACTATATTCCTCAAGATACCAGTTCAAACGATTTACCACAAGTTTTCGCAAGAATACTAATAAGCGAGGTGGGTCTATAGCTGTTCAACTGTACCAGGTTCTTATTTTTCTTTAGGACTGGGATAATAATATCTCTTCGCCAATATGACGAAATCTGAACTGATTCCCATACTTGATTAAATACATTCAATCCTGTTTTTCTTGCTTCATCGGATAAGAAACTCTACGGATGGAAATGGATAATCCACACCAGATTTCTTCGTTTTAAGGCGTCGAAGTGCGAGTTCCAGTGCTTCAAAAAATGAAGGGAGCTTCAAAAAATAGCCTCCCACTTAAATTCTTCCGTAGCATTCTGCATTTTGATTAACATTTTCCATTTAACATTAATCTTCCTTGACATTTCTCTTGCATATTTTCCTTTCGCTGGAACTGAAAATAGGACCGTCCAAAGGCGTTTACAATGGCCATATCCGAATGCAGCAATTTATTTCCAACAGAAATCAGATTCTTCCTACACGAGGGTTTACGATTTTGGATGTTAGAAATAAACTTCAAAATTTTTAAGCTATCCTTTTTATAATCAGTGTGTGAAATGAAATCTTCAAAGGATTGACGTTTGGCTTGTAATACAGCTTTTTTACCAAGTTAGCCTGCTTTCGCCATGCAACAACAGCAGACTGCCTTTTAGTAAGCTCAGCTTTTCTTCTGAGTCGGTACCGTTTCTCTTTATATTCCTCCAATTTAATGAACCAGAAGCACTTATAGCCTCTGACTCTGCCGCGTAGTATGCATGCCTTAGCACAAAACAAAATTGCCTTTTTAAAGTTGTTAACAGGTTTTTTAGGAGGAAGTGAATGATGAAAATTCTCTTCCCCGAGTTCTCTGTCAGTCATTTCTTTAAAATTGACCCAATTTTCTTTTCTTTTTTTTCAAATTCCAGGATTTCTTTAAACTTAAAAAGGCCTGCCGGGTGGCGGACATCAATAGAGGCCATGACTTGCCTGTATCCTGAACCGAAATCCTTCAAAACCCTTCGTTCAATAATGTTTGTAAAATTACTGTTCAGTAATTTTTGTAAATTACTCCGTTTGTAAAATGAAAGTAAAATTTAAAATTAATTTTGACTTATTAATATGTGAATCATTGTAAAAGCCCGAATTTTTTTTTTTTTACTATATCTAATCTAGCTTATTAATTGCAGCATTTGTATTACTTCAAGCAAAGCTCATGTGAATTTAAAGGCTAAGTCCAAGACTGTAGACCGTAAACCAGTATAACATTGCTTCTGAGTAATATTTGCCGGTAGTCATATTATTCCCACTATTCTCGAGATGTAATTTATGACTTGCCGATCACACTTGTTCAGAATAAGAGGTTGAAACACCCTTTAGCATTTACTTTTCGTTTCAGCCTTCCTCTTTTTTCTCACCAGCCTTGAATATAGATAGGAGTAGTAAAAAATATAAATTGGAGTGTTATACGATTTTAAAGTACAAGTAAAAAAAATATATATATATAAAGCTCTTTATATTTATGTATATTTATAATATTATGTGTACGTTATATACTACGTACACATAGCATGAAGTATAAAATTATTTATATCATTTTCATAGCATGAAGTATAAAATTATTTATATCATTTTCATGTAAAAGTGAATTTACCGAAAAAGTTTAAAATCTGGTATTTTTAAAAAACGTTTTCTTTCGTGGACTAATGACAAATTACAAAACATTTACTCAACATTAAAATGGCTATAAAGCGTAATGAATAAATTTTGCGAAAAGAAACTGCTACTGCTGCACACATGTCACAGATATCTTTCATTGTTTCTGCTTTTTCATTCTACACTAGTATGAAAGACATTTGCGCACCAAACAGTACAGATATTTCGCTTCTGGAGATAATTGTTTGCTTTGTAGAATTCTTGAAGACTTACGTGAGATGATAGAGTGCTTCTTTGATGATTTTGATTGTAAATAAGACTTTTATTTGTATTTTAGTCCAGAAATAAAGATTTCGTGCTTTACATTCGCGGTCCTCATTTTTGTTATGAAACCACCCAAAGAGTGAAACCACCCAAAGAGATTTCGGTATTCTGTGTATATGGTCATTTCAGAGACTATATGATTATCGCTGATTTTCTGTACGAGTATATATCAGTATCGCTGATTTTCAGTCAGAAATATCGTTCATCTTTAGAACCAGTCGCCATCTAAGGTTTCATTGTATTTACTATCAAAATATACGGTATATTACTACTGTTGTTAAGGAGAATTCTGTTATTATGTTGCAGAGCTGAAAGACATATAGTTATTCAAATTATGGGAAAATTGGTCAATTTCGTTTTATACTCTTACAATTATTTAATTTTTAGTTTATTCTTATCTTTCTAAATGTAATATTTCGTTGAATAAATTTTATCTCAATTATTCTCTAAATATTTTCCCTTGGAAACTTCCCTTAGGGAAATTCAAAATTCTTTTACAAGTCAGTTCTTTTTATCATATACGTGCGTTCTTTATCACTTATACCTAGACAGAACGTTTATTTGTTTATCGAGTGCATTTCTGATCTCACAAACGACATTCGTGACCGCAAAAGGGCAGCACTGAAAATATTCAAGCGACAAGTGACAAGTTTCCTTTATAAGGAAAACTCGTATATTTACTGAATGCCAGAATCTGCATGGAATGTGGGACTGTTCTGCACATTTGGAACGTGTAGTTCAGAGGTTCTCAACCGAGGGAGGTGGAAATTTTCCCTAGGCAGGAATTTTATAGTTTAAGAGATGAATACGATCAGCCTTTTATTTAGCTATGAAATATGAGTATAACTTAGTTTATGAGCTTAAAGCTGTGAATATGAGTATAGCTTAACTTAGTTTATGAGCTTTAGTATGATATATAGTTTATGAGTATAAAAATCTACTTTCATTCAAGTTTTGGTATTTATCAATAGTTTCTGTACTTTCTGTTACTTAATTTATAAAATACATCAAAAAGCAATCTTAAATCTAAATAAATGCATGTAAGATAAAAAATGTGTTAATCTTAATAAACCATATGTAAATCTCATAATTATCATTTAAACTAGTAATAGTTTCAGAGCCGAGAATGGCAGAGTGTAGATCTCAACCAGTACCATGAACGATATTGAAAGGGGATACGTTAGTGATACGGATATCTGCGAATCTTCTAACTGAAAATACAATTCATAGAAAAAGGTTTTCTTTAGATGGAGCTGGAAACGCATTTTTCACAGTACAAAACAAGATGTCGTGCAAGAATCTATTTTACGTTTCTAAAACATTTGTATGTTATGAAATGTGGAATTCAATGTGTGAATTTTAAAAAGTAAAAATAATACAGAATATAATATTTGTCTAATGCTGAATAAGTCTGAAAATTATTTAATATAATCTATTTTCATTGTAATATCTATAACATATATTCGGGTCTATAAGATAATTAAAAGAAAAAATACTTTTGTCCCGAACATTAGTTGTTCACTTATGAGCTGATATTTGTTCTGTGATTTAGACGTATGTACAGAAAATGAGGTAGTCTATTTCTAACAGCAGAGAGCTGAAATACGACATATTCAAAACATATTCATATTAAAAAATTACGGCTTTAGGGGAATGTTACTTAGAGTCAGATTTGAATTATTTATGAATTTTTGCTTATTTTTCCACTGCAGGGTGAAACTTTTGGTATCTTTTAATGCAAACAAATGTTTCGCTGTTTTTTAAAACAGCGTTTTCAGATAAAGTTTTGTTATTGGTTGCTAGGTACACGGTGCATATGGTCATTTTGCAAAATCAGTCAGTAGTATCCTCAGTCCAATCATATCTATTGCTATTCATGGTTCCGAATTATTTAATTGGCAAAAAAAGCCTGAAAATAGAATGAAATAAAGCCCATGGAAAGTTTCTGATTTCAAAACCAATACGTTGCAATTTCAAAATGCTGTCATTATTTTCTTAAAACAAATTGTTAATTAAATCTTATGTAAAATATTATCTTGAGCAACGTATTAAAAGTGCTTCAATCGTAAATTCAGGTGACATTACGCAATTTAATAAACATTTCGAAATGTTTTTCGATCCTAAATATTTCCCTTAATAAAATTTTCTTTTTGGAACTCCTTCAAAAATTGGACATAATACATAGAAAAGTTGCAACCTAACAAATATCATTATTTGGGTGGTACCTCAAAAATTCGGTAATTTAGTGCAGATTCGGGTACTGGCTAACAGTGCGGTTGCATAGGCATTTATTTATCCCATGCGAAATGTGAATACAGTCGAACCTCGAGATACGAGTTTAATTCGTCTCAGCATTGAGCTCGTATAGCGAATTTTTCGTACCTAGAAACAAACTTCCACACTAAAATTAATGGAAATCCAGTTAATTCGTTCCGCAACCCCAAAATATCAACATAAAAATCAATTTTCCTAATAAACAATACTGGTAAATAATATAACCGTAGTATATCTTTATGATAGCTTCCGACACCGACCTTAACTGCTTCTCCTTAATCCACACCAACAACAGCTTCTCAACTGCTTCTAGGAGTTTTGGACGGTGCTTAGAAGTAACGGTAACTCCTTTACCTATATCAAGTTTCTTCATCAAGAAGTGCAGATCCATCGACGTCGAAAAGGCCGTAAGTCTTCGCCAATTACGTCACTTTTACACCAGGCTTATGTTTATCTATTATGATTTCTTTCTTAATTTCAAGGGCCATGGCTTCCTTATTTTTCTCTGCAGCACTATCCGAGGCAACAGTCTTCTTGGGAGGTATCGTGAAATAATTTTTTCTCACGTTAAGTGTAATAAACAATTCATTTACAAGCGCACAAACATGTAGATCAAAGAACACTGAGTGATCTGACGAGGAGATTCCCCGAGTCGAGCAGGATCGGGAAATGGCGCCACGCATACTAACAGCCTGGCTCATTGCTCGTTACTCGAGTCAATGATCGTATTTAGAGACAAATTTTTCTTTCATGCTTTCCTCGTATATAGAGATGCTCGTATCTAGAAGTTTTACTGTACAATTAATTTTCGCTTAGAAAGTCCTTCACGAAAGCCACCTTTCTTAAACAGACATACCTTGCATGCTTTCTTATAATACAATGAATAAATGAAAATCTTACTCAGAATCCAGGACGGCTAACCTTCCACGATGAGATGAGCAGAAAGATACAGCCACTGCATAATTAGTCTGAATAGTACTTCTCATAAAGCAGTAACGACCGTACAGATCCCAGTCCTAAAAACATTTTTTTTATTACTTTTCTACTCAAAACAAAAACATATAATTTTACTATTTTAATCAGAAAATTACTGAATAATTCCTTTACTTTCAAACTTATTTCAAATTTTCAAACAAAATTTATTGAAAAAAATTTTATTTATCTTATTTTAAATATATTTTACTATTTTGTATTATAGATGTTTCTACTTGACATTTGGTTTAAAAAAGATTATCTGAAATTAATACCGCAAGAATCTTGAAATAAGCAGAGTTCATTACTCTAATGTTTATAAATATTTCATAAATGTGAATAAAATGAGACCGATGGCTGCATTTTATCCTGTATCAGAGTGTTATTCCTTTGCCTCTAAATGAATGAATGAATGGAGCTAAGATACTTGACAAGAAAGAATAAATGCATGAAAGTTCATGTGATGCAAACAGATGTATACAGGTATAGACTTGAAGTAAGGTAGGCAACTCTGTATCCATATTCAGGCATATTAGGTATCGATGGGCCTTGCTAACTCTAATTTTTCGCACTGGATGGAGGAAAGAGCAGGGGCGCTCAGCGGATCTCTCACTCCTCTTCAGCATGATAGCACCATGTAAGAATTTAATTTTCAAATATTTATACATTGTAACAAAAGGAATACGGGCCCTAAACAAAGCTGAATTACAAGCTCAAAACTTGGTACATAGTCGCAACATGAAACATTATGCCAATGAGCAGAATTTCAGAGCCATTAACACAGCAAGATCATTTAGTGCACATGAAGGGGGAACGCTAGAACTCAAAATGCTGAATATGTTCTGACTGATGGAGTGCTTTAACTGAATTTCTTCTTTGATACTGCAAGTTGTTTACAAAGATGCTTTTGATAGATATTCGAAGGCGCTACCAAAACGTTTTTGATGCAGAGAGAGGCCATTTCATAAACTTCAGAGAACCAGATGAATCCAAAAGACATATAGGGCGGCATTTTGGATAGATGTGAAATGTTTGCTGTTAGATGTTAGCAACAACAGATCAAGATCAGAAATTAGTAAACACAGAATGGTGCACAATCTGTCATGACAAAGTTTTCTGTCACCCAATAAAATTTTAATATCATACACTGAATGTTACAAACGCATATACGGGTGCTCGTATTCATGGAAAATCCGGTAGATGTCAGAAGAAATCAGTATCGAACTCCAATTTGTCGCGAAACACTTCTTTGAAAGATGGCGAAAAATGGACGGTTGAATGTTAAACAGAAAGTAAAAGTAGAAGCGAAGAGTTTGATGATTATATAAAGATGTTTTTGTGCACACGTTGGCACAAGATGGGCTTCTTTGAAAAAGAAAGGTCGCAGATTACGTTAGCAAATGTAAACCTAAGGCTGTGCACTGGAGAAGAACCGATAGCTCCCATTATGTGTTCGCACACCTTCAAATATTAACAAGACTTCCTTTACACATTCAGTATTTCATGCATGACAAAATCTGTTCGTACACTGCAAATTATTCTTCATTTTCTGTAGAAGATATTTAAATCTGTAATATAGCGTTGGTTTTCTAAATATTATGAAGTGAAGACAGCGCCTTCACACATAGGCGGGGTATTAACCTATACGATTTCTTTGGGGTGTCTTTTTATGGAATTGTTTTAAGGATGAGTTCTCTGTAAGAAATCCTGCAAATGCGACGGAACAAAAGACTGTTACTCTGCATTTGTGCCGTGCTGTTTCGGAAGATGTATACCAGAGGGTTGTGATAAATTGAAAAGTTCACTTCAACAGGTTTCGAAAAAAATTTTGGACATATCGAACACTTTCTGACATACACTTAACTCCGTTTTCATGCTCAGACAGTAAATTATTTATTTATTTTGTAATATTTTAGGAAGAAAACAATTTGTAATACAGAAAACAAATGTTACGACATTTCGTACGCCACCCTGTACGGATAATATATGTGCGCAAGATGTTTCATACACGCAAATTCTCCAGAGTACCATGTAATCAGAAAAACGAACCCGACCGCTCTAATAGCGTCATTATCACCGATTTAGAAACATTTGCCATCTTCTACGCATCCGGTACCATCATTGGATACCATAATGACTGATAGAAGTTAGGATTAGATTTTGGCTTCCATTAAGCGGCTAATAATCTTTTTCAGAAACTAGCAGTCATCTATAATAATGATAAATTCTCTCTTGCCGAACAGTGTCCAGTTCCAGAAAGTTCTTTAGCAAAGAATTTCCCTTTTCTATCAGAGTGATGTACGTATGTGGAAGAAGAATGAAAAGCGTTCCATTCCTGCATCTATTGTCAAGTGATATGTTGTTATTTATTGCATTATGGTGTGACAGTACTTCTGTAACAAGCGTTCCATTCCTGCATCTATTGTCAAGTGATATGTTGTTATTTATTACATTATGGTGTGACAGTACTTCTGTAACTAGGATGAAAGGCAAACTTTCATGTTTATGCATATTGGTGATATTTTACAGTTCATTTAACTGCGTATGCTGTCAAATACTCATACAGCATCACTAAAAGAAAACAAAACATTACAGAACAAACTGCATGGTTTTCTCAACAATATCCTCAAGTATTTAACATTTTGCTGTTGCCATCCAGTTTCCCAAAGAGACTGAAAATAGAAATATGCACCTGGAAGGCAACAGTATCACGAAACTTTAAGAGTATCACGAAATTTGCTGAATAGCTGCAGTATTTGGAGCACACTACATTGTATGTATAGCTGGCAAGGGAGGGTTTATTATTTCATAAAATATTATTTTCGTGTTGCCACTGTTTCTAATAAAATGCTTCTCAACTCCAATTAGAATATGTATAGCCTCGTAGAACTTTCCGACTATAATTCTATGTTTTAAGGATGCATATATTTTTTTTTTAACAGTGCGAATTATATTATATTTTCGCTACTGCATATAGGTATTAATACGTTCCTAATAGAAACTGAAATTATGTAAAGAAATGAAATTTATTTTAATTATAATGGAAAGTATTTCAAAATCAAGATGTTTTGCTTCATAATAGAGCGAAGTTTGTATATAACATACGGCGCTAACAATTTTTATTGTAGAAATTACTAATAGTAACGTTTTCGCTGTAGCACATAAATTCTGTTTTCATAGCTTTCCTTAAAACTCTGCAATTAAGAGATATAATCTGGACAGGGATTCGGGCTTATTCTGAGAACTCTTAATAAGAAATACATTATTTTATAGAACAAATGTTCCTGCTAAGATATATTAAGTTACACTGCACTTCTTGGCAACACATTTTATCCGCTTTAGTGTTGAATTAATTTAAATTTTAAAACTCGGCTGACAGAGCTCAATCTCTTAGTGATGAAGTAGTATAAAGGCTAAAGAAAATCCGCAAGCTTTGTTTGACGATTTCAAAGTACGTTTAAAATCTGTAGCTATGCCTAAATTTTATGCCCGAAAATGCTAACTTTCTGGGGATTATGAGTTTAAAACTCGAATATAAAAATCTTTAAGCCTACTTTTTGTGGCTTCTCCGCGTGACCGATGGGAACAAGCTCTATCAACATTAGCCCCTTCTTAGTCCAACAGGCTCGGCGTTAAAGATATTTTCTGAGGATGCACGTGAACTGGAGCAACGGAAACATTTTTCTGCATGTTGATCTCATGAATTGTAAACCACATATAAATTGCTTTGCGACAGAACAAGATTTAATGCAGGGCGTAAACAGTTCTGTAATGTTTGACTACTTAATGAATAAATATTTGCCGTTGCCTTCTTGTCGATTTATAACACACCCATTTTCATGACATGTGCTTTAATTAATGATAAATACGAATAACTAAAATGTTAAAAGTCTGTAAGAGTTTCAAATACATGAATTCATCCCATTAATGGCCCACCAGCGGCTTAGCGGTAACGTCGCTGAACACTGGGAGTTCGGTCCGAGGTTCGAATCCCGCGAACGGGCTGGCTGCATGGGCGTTTTCGTGGTTTTCCCCATGTGTAACGTGCATACGAGCCATGTTACCTTAGAAAGTTCTCCACGAAGGCATCCCTCCCTTAAGGCAGATCGTCCTCGAGTGCTTTGCCGTAATCTAATAAAACCAAAGCAAACCAACCATCCCATTAATATTAGAATCTTGAATTTCAGAACATTCATTCGTCGTATAATAATAAACATTCGAGTTGTATCCATATCATTAATTTTCCAATTTGAAAATCCTATCATTTCGTTTCATGAACACAACATTCAAAAAGAAAAATATTTGATGATATTTATAGATTTAGTAAAGTATAAAAGCTTTACCTGTGGACAGCTCATATTGTCTACTCTCGCATCATATTCGCATAGAACCATATTTGCTTGGCTACAGTCTTGTAAGTCAATTGTCTGCAAAAAACGATCAGCGATAATTTAAGAAAAAATATGCAGAAATATATGAGAATAAATTAGGTACTTTATAATAATACGCAAATATATATTTATGTATAATACTAATGCGAGCTGGAGCGTATAAGATTTTTAAGAATACGAAAATTTCCCGAGACATCGTTTGCCGTTTTGTCACTTGATATATATGGTTTCAAAACGGATGAAACATTAATCGTAATTACAGGATTCAAAAAATGAAAAACATTAATCTCATTGGAAAACATTTAATGACACTAAATACATAAATAAACAAAAATTAAATAAAATAAATAAAACAAAGAAAAGTCTGAAAGTTTTCTGATTTTATAATACACTTAAAGGGGCTTTTTTTGTTACCTTTTTTTTTATTAAATATCCTGATCTTCGAATTTAAACCGTGAAATTCAGTTCAACAGCATTATCACAAAATAATTTAAAGAGAGCATATCTTTAGAATTCTCGCGCGCTGGAGATAAAAATGCTTCTTTCCCCTCCCCCGTATAGTGTTGCGATTGCTCGCTTTGGAATCATTGAGTTTCTTAATCAAAAACTCACAGATGCCTTACAGAATATGAAATAAGTAGTAAAACAAATTCCAGATTCCACATTTGGACTTCTAGATGCCCATATTCGCAGTAGGATTACGTCATTCAAAATTTGATGGCTCTAGGTATCGTTGATTTATCACAATGCGATTAAATATACATACATTTATGCAGATTCTTCATTATTTAATTTCTTTAAATATAGTAAACGGCGATAATATTTGATGGCAACAATTTGAAAAGTGAAACGCCGTTTATAGCGAAACACCACAAAATGTCAAAACAAAATTAAGAGCCCTTCTGAGCTAACGCCCTTTGGGCTAATAAATAAATTCGAAAAGCAAAACAAAGGGTAAGCATATTAAGTTTATCGTCTTAATCCCACCGCCGTTAAATCGTCCTTAATTCATAACTAAAGGTTTTCATTCTTTACTCTACAACATAAGAGGGGGAAATTTTCATGCCCCGCCACCTGGAAGATTTTACAACGATACCTGCACACTTATGCAATTCGGTGACTATTCATTTACGTCTTGATATGAGTATCCTTTGGTATTTTGATGCAGGTTGCATTCTTTATGGTATAAAGTGCCTTCATAAGATTGCGCCATCTGTGTTGGCGAGAAATGACCAATCTATGAAAAGTGCACTACACAAGCTGGTCTCGTTGGTCAGACGAACCCTACATTCACCTGAATGTAAGTATAGCACATGATAGTTTGTAATTAATGTGGATATCTTCGGAAACAGTATATAGGTTGAAGTTAAGGATTAAGAATATTAAGTTTGCTGGAAGTTTATAAAGGCCTGAAAATTATTCGAATAAAAAAAGTTTTAAATCTTTAGTAAAAGACAGAATTCCCAGCATATTATGCCTCTATTTTCATAAACTTACATTCATTAAGATTACATTTACATTATTAAAGAAAGTAAGAAAGCAAAATATCTCAAGTCATAAGCTAATATTTTCAAGTGACAAAAAAATCTCATGACCGGATAAAGCTGATCATGCCGCTCAGAGGGTTAAAAAGCAGATCTTTCTAAAACTTGGCCTGCTGATCAGATGTGTTCCTTCAAACCATAGAAATAGAAAGTCCCCTGATTTGAAAATATTTCAAATTAGTATTACCTTTTATCAGATTGTATAAAGATAAATATCAGAAATGAGTGACGAAGGATTTAAAACTAAACAATCCGAGATTTGCTTTATTTCAATAATCCTTGGTTAAAGTTCGTATTAATCAGATGAACGGAAGTTAACTTTCGACATTTTTACGTATAATTCAAGATTTCTCCCGTAAAAAGGAAATCCTTCGCATCAGATCTCTTCAGTGAATATCAAAGAGAGAGAACATTTAGGAAGCAGTTAAAAAACGGAAAATTTAATGCTTTTTCTACAAATGTTCGGAAATTATAACAAATGAAAAAAAGCAAAGTCAAGATTAATAAATCTGCTAAGAAAAAATTATATAAATTATCTGGCATTCACTGAATGATTCTCCAATAAAATTATGCAATAGATTATTAAAACAGAATGAAATTCTCAGGTAGTTAAATTTATAAATATAATAATCAACAATAACAGGTCAAACTTCTGAAATATTTAGAATTCAGAAATACAATATCAGAAATATTTAAAAAAATTAATGCATATAATACAATTTTAAATAAGCTTGAAATTTACGTAAAAATAAACTTAAAAAATCTTAATTTTTATAAAATTATGTACAATATTTCCTCTGGTTCTGAATATTTTTCAGTACCAGTGATAGAATTTAAAGTTTGATGTGTTTATCATGTGTATAATAGGGAACTTTCACCTCCTTGATCGGATAAAGTGATTTTCTCATCAACCGAACTATAATTTCCTTTATATATATACAAAAAATTTGAGGAATATAAAAAAACTACATTACTGATATTTTAAAAAAATTTATAATCTTTAGTTCCTAAGCGGTGTTTTTAAACAATGTGCAGTAACAAAATGTTATTGTATGTTGTTTATTACTGCCTAAATAAACAATATCCTCTTTTCGTCCAAAATCCGCATTAAAAATACAACGTGTCTGAAATCAAGCCCTCTCCCCCCCAACAATTTTGTGTTGGAATTTAAATTATTAATACGTTATTATATCATAATACTTGTTACCGTTGGAAAATTTGAGTGTTTAAAATAATTGCAAACTATAATTTTTGAAACTTATAATATTTCTCCGTTTATTAAGTAAAATTATCCAGCTGACTTTTAGCATCAAGAGGGCAGCGAGAGACCTTAGTTTTAAAGGAAAGAGTAGCACTGGCAATAGTTTTGTAATAGTAAAATATTATACATTAGACGTAATTAGTCTTACAATGTAAATGTGTTACATGAACATAGCATTTCCTTTTGCGTTCTTTCCCTAAAGAATGTTATAATCAATTCTCGATTTTCAGTGTGCGGAATAACCGTTTTACAAATCGTTTGATCATCTTTCCTCACAAAGCTGTCAGATTATTAATAAAAGCAAGCTAGAAAGATTGAATACTGAAACTATAATCTGATTTCTTCGATGAAAAAACACAATCGGGCTTCACTGAAATTACTTGTGGTCTGAAGATTTGAAAAGTGTACATTTAAATTTTTAGGAACATAACTTTAAATTTGAGACCTCTCAAAGAAGGTTCTAAAAACGAATCAACTTCCGTTAACATTCTTTTGCCTAAATGGCCACCAGTGGCCCGAGAAGTAACGTCTCTAGAGACGGTTATTTCTACACAGCGAAAGAATTGGCTGATTGCGATTTTTATCGTTTACCTAATCGTGGATACGAAACAGTTCCTGAGTACGTTCTCCACAAAGATATCCTTACCCTTATATCAGATAGCCTTACTATGTTTTCACATAATCCAAAAAATACTGATCTCTTACTAGCTACATAATGTAGCTACACCTGATATGTTTCTTTATAATGATCCAAACTATAAGAAATAAAAAATCCAAGTGATTAAATGCCCGCTGCACATTAAAATGTTGATGGCATTTTAAGAAGACTAATAAAGTGAAACAAAACAATACTCAATATTTCCCAAAAGATTACTTAATATTGATTTTTAACACGATATTTTTGATGACGATGTTTTATACGACGATGTTTTAGAACTGCGATATTTTCTCCCCCTTTACTTTTAATGTTCCCACCGTGTATTGTACGACGATGGTTTTGCTTTGAGTTGTTTTCTCCCCGCTGTTTTTGTCCACATATTTTTCTGTGATTCTTTCGATTATAATTGAAATCACTTCCATAAGTCACACCCACTCTGTTATTCTTAAAAATGAAAAATATCGCTTTCATATGAACCCTCGCTATATTAATAAAACAACAACGAAACTTTATGCTGAGTTTGAATTTAAAAAAATAAAGAAGTTATAAAAGAAGAACATGCTGAAGAACAAATGTTAAAGACATAAAAGCAAGAAACTGTGTGCAGTGTGTAAATTTGCTGAACAATAGTTTCGAAGCCTAATTAGAACCTTCATCTTCAGCTGCAGGAGTGAAAATCACGGAGGGAAAACGTGCAGATGCAGCAACAACAGGCAAATAATTTGAGAAATTTTCAGTTAAGGAAAAAGCAAACAAAGGGAACTAGCGACATTTACTAGCATTTACAAACAACATTTAAAACAAAGGCATTTATTGACAAAAAAAAAAAAAAAAAAAAAAAGAAAAAGAAAAAGAAAAAGAAAAAAGAAAGTATATACCGATTAGATTTGGGATCACTAACCAAATTGCAAGATTTATATAAATTTGAACATACCTAGTAAATATAATTTACAACTACAAGCATTGTATATACGGAGGTAGGTTCAAATGAAGTTAGGAAATCATAACGTTACGGACTCGGATTGTACCCCTATGTGTTCGTTTAGAATACCAGTCGTTGGTTGATACTCCTCATCTTGTGTCGGCATAATTGACTTCCCTTACTGAGGATCCAATCCGATGGAGCATAGTTTTTGGTAATAGTTAGGGTTACAAGGAAGCCGAGAAAAGGATTTTGACTAGAAGTGTTATTCAATAGTGAATTTCTTTTTGCTAACATACCTCTCATGCTTATTAGCGCAAGAATCTAGTAGTTTGACCAATGTAGATTAAGCCATATTAGCAAGAACTTCTGTAGATGCCCCAGGATCTCATATCCAGAATGAAATCTTTAAGTATCGAACTAGAGATCTTACTAGTAGGATCAAAAACGACAAGTTCAATTTCTATAAAATACATGCAACCGCATAACTAATCGATGGAAATAAATGAATGATTACTGAGTCTTTATAATCACTCAGGACAAGATAATTTTTTATTGAACGTAAGTAAAAAATAATCAAAACCCTGCAATAAAAGTATGTAATTATAATGTATATGCCCCTGTCAATGTAAAATGCTCCATGGCAATCTTAAACGAAAATATTGATTAATTGTCACCTTACTGTATTTTGCATATTTATTATATTATTATATTATTGTCTATTCTGTTGTACATAATCTCAATTTGTTAATGCATATGTATCTTAATGAGTTTATTGCCCTCAGCACCAGTGTCATATAATAATAGTATCATATTACTGCACTTTAATTGTTTGCACTTTAAATACTGCACCAGACCTTACTGCTCTTTAAATCGCTGCCCTTTGCACTTTAAATTGCTATTCTTAAATTTACCGCATTCACGGAAAGGATTTGCATTTACTTTTTGTTTTTATTTCTATTGTTGTATGCTTATCTTTCAGGATGTTAATCACTGGCTCGACTGGCTTTCACAAAGATGCTTATTTCTTTCAGAATCAAACCGCTAGGTTTCACGCTAATTTATTCAAAATTTTACTGACGGATCATTTAATTAATCTCATTTGTTATTTAATTTGAAAATTCTTTGGAACTTGATTTAAAATTTTATTTGAAGAATCGTTTTGTTAGTGCGTACAAAATTAAGAAAAACACATTGTTCGATAAGGGGTAGAGCCTTCGGCCCAGGTACCCGGGTGTGTATACCATTCTTCTGTAAAACTTTCTTGAGAAAACTGAGAACTGATACACTCTCCGGCCTTACATAGTTTCTACCCGGTCGCCGAGATATTTCTAATAATTTCTGGTTCTCGAAATAACTGGAAAGCATATGAGGCCCAGATAAAATTACAGCCAATATAGTGATCAATTACAGTTATTCAATTACAGTACCTATTATGGCGATACAAAGACCTGAACAAAATACCGCCAAATGGTCGCCACGTTTGGCGACCTTTGTCGATAAAATTAGTTGACAAAACCGTTGATATTTTGGCGATATCTCACCAAATTAGCGAGATAGCCATTTACTCAATGTTAAATAGATTATAGATTTGCCCTGTGTTGTAATTTTTCCCGCAAAGCTTAATTTCTGTCAGCTTTTCATGCCACATTATAGAGAAAAATATAACAATTTCAAATACAATTTCACAAAAATTATCTATCTATGTACAAAAATAGCGAGATAGCCATTTACTCAATGTTAAATAGATTTGCCCTGTGTTGTAATTTTTCCCGCAAAGCTTCATTTCGGTCAGCTTTTCATGCCACATTATAGAAAAAAATATAACAATTTCAAATACAATTTCACAAAAATTATCTATCTATGTACAAAAATTCGTAACAATATACTACATAGACCAGGATGTTAAAAAACGGCGGGAAATTCAGAGTCTCAGATTCAAAGGTGAAATAAATAGTAGAATCAATAGTATTTAACAATGAAAGAATTTTATTTAAATCTTCTTTGACGGTAATAGTCAAACAAGAGCAAATGTCGTAAACATACCTGAACCAACTTTGAAGTTTGCTATTTCAAACAATTTGGATTCATAATAATCCATACGGATAGGACTGAGAGGGTTTCCATGGCTGACCCCTATCGTCTGGTGGGAACGTTTATTTTGGAATGTATTTGTTTCAGGAAAAGTTCAGTAAATGAAATTAAATTATCAATTTCGGGACAAGAGAAATTCTCTAAGCCTACCTTTTGGATATTTAAGCGCATCTTCCTCTGGAACACAGGTGAATAACTTTACTTCAGATGGAAAGATGATGGAATTTCTAGGAGAAATGTATTTCCATTTATTGAAGAATGTATTGAATTTTCATGTTGTGAATATTACTGACCAGTAAAGCAAAACAATCTGAAAACTAAGCATTTAGTTAACGACTAGAGGGAGTGCTTAAGTTTAGTACGAGCATTCGACGCATAAATACAATTATTATCTATTTTGGGAAGCGCATGTAATATGGAGAAATTCTCAATAGATGGGATAAGTAATTTTTGTAAGTGAACCGGAGAAATTTTTGAAGATTTAATTTTTCGCGGTTTTTATTTTTGAGTGGTTAGAAGATGACAAGCATTTAGTAGGTTTTGAAAGGCATTTAAGATGATATTTCAGGATCATATTATATGGACTTTCATTTTTCGATACGAACTTGCACATTTTAAATGAAGCTTATGTAATTAAATTCAGTTTTGAATAATTATCTATGTATATTTTTGTGATGTGGCATAATAAAGCCAATTTACAATTAAAAAGAAAACTTGAAATGCGACTGCACAGTTTTTTTTATTGAATTTAATATGAATGAAATCGACGATATACATTTCTATTTTAAAATTTTACTAATTTTATTACAAAATAAAATTGAATTAGAAATGTCTATCGTTTGAGACATAGTATTGCGAAACGACTGATGGTGAAGGCAAAAAGAGCTCGTCTGCAGTTTTTCGGTATGTTTTGTTCACAATTTTGTATAAGTTGATCCCACCAGCGACCGAGTGGTAAAGTCGCTGAATATTGGTAGTTTGGACCGAGGTTTGAATCTCGCGAAGGGGCTAGCTGCATGGCATTTTCGTAATTTTCCACATGTGTGACATATATACAAGCCAGTTTCTCTTAGAGAGTCCCCCGAGAAGGCATCCATATTCTTAGGCATATAATCCTGGAGTGCTTTGCGGAATTTAAATAAACCAGACTTGCATCAATTGTTACTCCTTGCGGTGTTTCCGCTTTTCTTGGATTTTATTTTTATGTGGATTTCGGTATGTTTCAATCTGATTTATTCTTGATTTATACTTTACCCTTTTTTCGAGTAGATTTTTTTAAAACTTTTTTGTTTAGTTTTACCTCTTTTCATTTTTGAATTTTCGCTCGTTCAATACTTTAATTTTTTTCTTTTTATTACTTATAATAGTAAACGTTTGATTGGCTACTTAACTCAGAGCTTATACTATTTCTTCATTTTATAAATATGTCTTCACCAACTAGTATTAATCGTTTCTCGAAATTACACCTCAGATGATAGAAATTTCACCATATTAGCTTTGCCTGGTATCATCTCAGAGGATACACGTAGACAACTATCCAAAAGTAAATTCGAACTCCATATGAAATTTGTAAATTCTTGTCGAAATTCGCAGCCGAGAAACAAAGACCCTGGCGTAGAAATTAAATTTGAACGTTTGGAAAATCCATGCAATTTTATAACTGAGAGAAGGATGAAATGAAAGGACTACAAGGTTACTGAGGCTATTACTAACAGCAGAATTTTTAAAAGACGAAGGAAGACGATACAAGATTTTAGGGACACGAACATTTTTAAAAGCTTCATCAAGGATCCTGGGAGAAAATACTTTGCCAATGGCAACCGATTTCAAATAATTGAATTCATTATAGAGCAAAGCTTCGGATGTACAGTCTTTGTGAGCATGATATATATAATAATAAAAAGATGCAATTTTTTTTTTCAGCAGGGTGGTACGAATTATCATGGGGATGCTAACAAACACAAGAAAGGCTTACGGTAAATAGTTTGGCTGAAATCAATTTCACTGCGGATAATAAGAATATCAAGGAAAGGAAGATAATTGTCAGATTCAGTTTCAAAAGTGAAATGGATGGATTTATCAATGAGATGAATAAAAGCAAAATCTGGGTTAATTCGTCTTCATTACCATTAGAAAGCTTAAATGTGTCATTTTTGTAACGATTCCAGAGCCGAAAAGATAATTTGACATCAAAATAGTCAAACCAACTTCGTTTCCCAAAATAATTACTATCGACAAGTTGAAGGTTTAGATCTGAGACATCCCCTTAATTCTAGAAATTGCTGACCTTACATGCACTATTTTAAGGTAAAATTATTTGATTAAGTATTATTTCGATTCTAGATTCGCTACATAGATGACATTTTAGCACATGTTGATCGGAATAAAGACTATTTAATCCAGATTCGTATCTGCTCTGAATTCGATTGATCAAGCCATACAGTTCACTTTTGAAACTGAATCTTATAATTACCTTCCTTTATTTCATATTTTAACTATGCAAAATGAATTTCATTTTAGCACCCCTGTTTCCTGTAAAATCGTTCCTCTTTGTTTACCTCCCTGCGCTAAATTACGTCATCCTGCTAAACACACAATTTACTTGTATGTTCATCGCACTTTCAATGTTTGGTATACAGAAATATTTACTTTCTAATGAACTGTATTATTTGAAATCGGTTGCCATTTACAATAATCTTCTCCGGCGAACATTGATAAAGCTGTTGAAACATTTTCATCTTGCTAAAATAAGAGCTGTTAGGAATAGTACCGGTCTATCATAACCTAGTCGTCCTTTTATTTCTTCTTCTATTAATTATTAAAATCATATGGATTCGTCTTAATTAACTTTCAGTTAATTTTGTTACCCTTAAAATTTGTTGATTAATCGTTAAAAATTTCAACTCTGACATTGATTCTGGGACATTTCATAGTATGGCTTGTCAGTATAGTTTGACATATATCAGCCAGACTAAAAGGCATTGAAATTTTGCTTCAAGGGAACACGAATCTTATTTTCGAAAGAGAGTAAGAAAATATTTGATAGACAGTGTTAGCTAAAAATATTATAATCAAAATTTGAATGAGAAAACTTACTTTATTTTTTAGGTAAGGACACGTTGTTAATGCAGCACGTTTTCTTAATCTTTGATGATTTCTTGACGTTCGATTTGACACTGGATTGTTTAATGCTTTCGTGTAATCGATTGTATCCCTGACGTAACTGAGTTCTTTCACCCAATACGAAATGCCTTGATCTAGATTAAATAAATAATGAAACAAGTATAGCACGATTTTCTCTAGCTAATGACACAGTATTTATGGAGATTTTAGTCATATACTATGACACATAAACATTTGAGTTTATGGGTCAAAGTATATGACTAAACCATTTATGCAAAATTTAAATATAATTTTGGGTCCTGCACAGAAGGCATCTTTAGTGTCTTTTATTATAATATTAGGGAATTTGTTCACCTTTTAACCGTTCAACTAACATTATTTAAGCTCGAGGTTTAGCTTAAATAATGTTACTTGAATGCTTGAACCTACTAGAACTGTGAAGCGGCTATTCGCTAAGTCCTATTGTGCCAGTAATAATTCAGGAAGAAGAGTGAAAAGACTCAATTTTTATTATTTCAACTCAAATCGATTCACAGATGGTCTGACTTAAAACCTCAAATATACAGCACTTACGGCTTTAAATTAAATGTAGAAACTTAAGGGGTGTTGGAATCCCAAAATCTCCAAAAAATTGGGATTTCGGATTTTTGCATTTTCAAATTCTCTACACTTTTATCTTTCTAAAATTACCATTCTTTGATCTCTATGAAAATTAGAACTGTAAAAAAATCTAGTCTTAATATGTCATCGACTGCTTTGATCAATGAGGATTTTTACATAAAAACGCGTTTTTCTCCAAACGTGATTTTTTTATACTCGATGTACCTTTTCTCAGGATCTACTGCTTACAGGTATCTAAAATTTTTGTGGCTTATTTATTAGGTTTCCTAATATTTACTGAAATGAGCTTTTTGTGATAAACTTAAAATAAAAAATTTTAAAAGTTTTTTTGTGTGAGAAAAGTGCTAAATTTTACTATGCCTAACAAAATATTCTGTAAATTACTCTAAAATTCAAAATGTTTCAAAAGCTCATTTCAATATGATCAGATAGGTATACTTTAATTACACAAAAAATTTCAAGCGTGTATATACAGCAGATTTTGAGAAAAAGTACATCGAAAATGGCAAATTTAACATTGTCGGTATAGTAAGCTTAATTATTGGCAACAACAATGGCCCAAAGGCAGAACATGCTTTGTCTGAATTAGTTCAGACCTAAATTGAATAGTAGTTTCTACCCTTCTTCGCATGAAGCGTGAAAAAGTGAAAACTTATTCTGGTAGGAAGACATAGCTGGGAAAATGAGGGCTCTATCCAAAATAAAAATTAACTGTTAGGAAAATGAAATAAAACCCGTCAACCTGACTTAATTTAATGACATGAGAATGTGTCACATTTTTAGGACTAGAATCATAGATCCCTATCATATATTTCAACTCTTAATCCTGAGCTATATCAGTTGTTATTGCTACTATTGGATGAAATTTTACATTTTCTCCAGGTCCAACAGTGTCCAAAAAAGTAAGATCATTAAACACCGATAGTTTATTTATTTTTGGCAATGCAGATGGAACAACTTAGTAGTTTCTACATATTTCTTCGTATTTTCTTGAATATGAGAAAATATCCGATAGAAAATTCTACACATCAATATCGACAGACTAGGACAGATGGCTTTCCCATCTTTTATTGTAGTAAATTAAACCAACCAATTCTCCCTACTGTAATAAAATTTAGATATTTCAGCTTCTAAAAGATAAGCATGCTTAAGAATCTGGCAACATTTTCGACCAAATTCCTGTCGTAAATTTGTATCTAATAGCATTTCATATGGCAAAACCTCGGCCAGTTGCTTTGCATGATTTCGCCATTTTTGGTTGTTGTTACTGTTACGGTACGCAAAAGAAAAATTAACGTAACAGTTTCAGATACCGTGACTAACCGTCTACGGACCTGTAAAATATCAATGTATTTTACTTAATGAAACACAAAGGAAATAATTCACTTAATGTAAAAACTAATGCGCTTTTTTTGCGGAAAGAACAGGAATTTTCTCAACATCGACGATGCGGTTTATTTATACAGAAATAACTTTATCTCCTTCTAAACTCAGTTAAAGAAAGAGGGATATTATCTGAATACGATCAGCTAAAAAAGGAAAGATTTTCATAAGAGTTGCCATCACACTTTTAACAACATTGTTTTCAAAATATTAAACTAAAATAAAATATTCAACACAACATCAAATAATATTATTGCACGTGAGCACTTAAATAACAGTTTTGTTCAAACTTTCACTTTTATCAGAAGTTAAACAGTATTAATCCAATGTATGGATAAAAGAATTATTCAAAGTTTTAAATGTAAATAAAAAAGAGTTCTTCTGGCTAAAGTTTGTTAAACTCTGAATGCAGTATCTAGGACTTCTCAGTTCAGTTCAGTACAAAAATTACAATTTTTCAAGGCTGCTATAGCTTAAAATAATGTAAGAAACAAAATGTTTAAAACACTTAGAGAAACGTGTAGCAAATACCATGAAGCTAAATGCCATCCTATCGAAGAAGCCGAACATTTTGATGATCTGGTGACTAATCGCTATCAGTTATTGAAAATAATGAAATTCTTCATTTAAACAATCTATTAATCATGCATTTCGAAAACGAAATTATTGAGATTGAGAGTATAAAAATGAGTCAGTTGGGAAAGAGTTAAATGATACTGTGATAATTTAAAGTGCATTATATCCGCAAATATCAAAAGAAAGGGAAAGTGTTGATGATTCAATCAAGATTACTTAGGCGGGAAGTTCAATGTAAATACCGTATTTATGCGAATCTAATGCGCCATCGAATCTAATGCGCATCCCCATTTTAAAACTTTAAATAATAAAAAAATTGTTTGTCGGCGAATGTAATGCGCATCAATGGTATGAGGAATTTATTGAATCTTATTTTATACAACAATGGATTTGTATATAAACTATCAATCAATGGTATGATAATTTTATTTAAATTTAGATACCATATTTTATACAACAATGGATTTATACATAAAGTAACAGAACATAGAATTAACCTATTAGTGGGCTATTGTTATGTGAAACAATCATTGTTAATTACCACTACCGTATATACGGTACATATCGTAAAGTATGAACATGAAATAAATGGTAACATTTCTATCTAGCTAACAGTTTCTACAATCAGTGATTAATAGTAAACGTCTTTATTCACTATTTTGATGATAAATTTTTTAGTCCCCTTCTCCGTAATGGTGTAGTTATGAGGCATATCAAACCAAATTGGCATCTCGTCAGCGTTGCCAATTTGCCCCATTGAAAAATTCTTTTCTTTCTGAAGTGTGATGACATACCGCTAAAATGTTAGTAGTTTTCCCTCAAAATCTGCAGGAAGCTTTTGGCATATTGTTGTACGGCGTCTTAGAAATAAGCCCATTCGCTTCATAAACCGATCCACCCATCGACGGCTAGCTTTAAACTCTCGTTTCGGTATTCCAAGAACTTCAGCCTCCTCTTTTGCTTTATTTCTTATAGTGTCGCTAGTCACAGGTTGTCCATTCTTCCTCCTTTCACGTACAAATTCCAAAACTTTTTCTTCAATTTTAGGGTGTCTTCCTTTGCGAGGCCCAGTGAATTTCTTTCTACTAGTTTTAGTTGCAAACAGTGCCAATTTCTGTTGCCGCCAAGCGAACATTGCTCTCAGCTACGTTTAACTCTCTCCCAGCCTTTCTATTGCCATTTCTTTCAGGATAAAGAATTACTTTACGTTTGAAAGTAGCGTCATATGACATTCTTCTCAGCTTGTTCTCCATCTCGTGACTACGTACTCTGCAGTTTGTATCCTCTATGCAATAATGTGTCAACGATAAATGTAACGGTAAATGTAGTCGAGAAATACAGTAATCCATTGTTACGATTTAATTCGGTTGACGTCATCGGCGAACTGCTGACGTCATCGGCGAACTTTGCACTCGAATCTAATGCGCCATCGAATCTAATGCGCACCCCAATTTTGAGTACTACATTTGTCCAAAAACGATGCGCATTAGATTCGCGTAAATACGGTAAATAAATAATAAACTTTAACGCTTTTGTGAAATCCGAAATCAAATATTATTGAAGAAATAAAAAAATATTTGTATTTATGGAATAATTTTAGAGAAAAGAAAGCGGAATATGTGAAGAGAGGGAACCTTCTAAGACTTTTTGTAAAGGCACCAGGCGTGGGAAGTATTCATGTTTTAAAAGAAAAATAAATTACTAAAATAAAAACTGACTTAAAAGCAATAACTTAAAAACTGCTCCAAAAATGTTCACAAGCATTAAGTTCAGCTTTATAATTTCAAGTTGTCTCATTTCATCAAAAAATAACAAAAGTGAATAAATATTTACATAAAGGAAATAAAAACAAAATTACCAAATGCTGGTTTAGTGAAGCCTGATGCTATTATGCTAATTAGTCTGCTGCTATTGATAAAAGCTAAATCACCTTCATAAATTTGGCAAATTAACCTGGCAGATCGGAAATCGAACTTCTGTCTGGATAACAGATAACATTTACCATCCACTTCTACATCTCCAGAGTGACAGCACAAACCTGCAATAAATGTTATTTGCATAAAGGACAAGTAAAAAGGATAACAGAAAATGCATACTTACGTATCACTAAAGATGAAATTTATGTTTTCGAAGCATGTTTAAGCTTTCATGATATTTATTATTTCAATTTCATGCATACTTAAAAGAATGTGCTTTTAAACACTGACAAAAAAAAATGCTATTTTATTAAAACATCTAAATAACGATTAAAACAACGATTAGTTCATTAACAGGCAATTTAAGCATTATTAAATTGAGAAATGAGTCTGAAATAAAGCAAATAGTATCTTCCTAAGGTTACTTACTATAGTAAGTAATATAATATTCCAGTTTATAGATTGAATTACCTTGGGACTTGAAGGTACTGGAAATATGTCCACGAGTGGTAAAGGCACAAGTTTTTCAGAAATCTGCAAAGTTTCTTTAATATGTGAAGTTTTGTTATGAAATGCAGTATTTCTCCCGAGTATTTCTCAAATTTGTAACTCAGGGTGTAAATTTATAAAGTATTTCTTCCACCTTCTTAGCATGCCTTCGTAGTGCTGTGATCAGCACTCGGCGCGTATTCGAAAGATCAGTGGTTCCAGTCCCGGCGAAGGCGTTGCTCATTTTCCATCTCTCCTGCTTCGAAATTACCTAATGTATCTACAAATTAATGTGTTTATAACTTTTTATAGTTATAAACCGAATATGTTAATTGCTTAAGCAAATTTTTGTATAAAACTGGAATATTATATATGCATATACATAACATGAAACTGTAACAGACCTATTTAAGTGTAATTGAACTATTTTATTCACGCCATGAACTCATGAACTGTAACCGAACTATTTTATTTAAACGCCATCTCGCGGCGATATGTAAAAACGTCAGTCGAACTCCAGCCGCCATGATGTTAGTTTACTATGTCTCTGTTATTCAACTGTTTGATGTTCCATTTGGTATATGTTTCATTTTTATGTATATTTCTTTTGTTTGTAACCGTTCCTGTGTGCTCTGTTAATAAATCCTTTTAAAGCTAGCCGGCATTGGTGTCTATTGAGGAACGGCTACATCACATTGGCGCCCAACTAAATTTGAATCCAAAATGGCGCAACAAAATGTTTAGAATTTCTGTTTGGCTTTAACAAGCTCTTACTCCCGAATTTAACTTTTAGTTGCTGGAGATCGGCTCAGTTTCTTTTCAGGTGTGGACTACTGGTCAAATATTCTGGAAACCAATTCTGGAATTAAAATTGTCATACCGCGCTGCTCGCACATCGAATCATCAACTGGACAATTTCAACGGAAAAGATAAGTTTCGTTTACATTATCGTTTAATCTGAGTTTAAAGTTCTTTTAAACTGATTATTTATTATAAGCTGCTTCTTAAAGCAAATGTAAATTCTTTACTGAAATCTCATTTATTGATACTACATAAGAGTATTAAACGAAAGCAAACGGCTTTCTGTTAACCAAACGTTATTTCTTGAATTGTAATTTGTTATTTTAAAATGTTAATGCGCATAGTAAATTAATTTGTGAATAATATTGTTTCACTGAATACATGTTTTGATGTTAAAGTTTGAATATATTCATGGACGTTGTTCATTAGAATTTATTAGTTTCGATTCTGACATACAGCAGCAGATGTTTTCCCCCCGCGGAAATTTTTAGACTACCGATGATTTATGATGTGTTTACGTCAAATCTTTTATTATTTTATTTCCTTTGAGTGCTGTTGTTCCTTATTAAATGTTTTATTCTACTTAAAATAAAATATTGTACTTGTTGATTTATCTTTCGACGAACATTTTGAGAACATGATTATAGTATAATACTTTAAGAAAATACGATTGTTTTCCTTTAATGAATGCATGTTTTGAAAATATTTCTTGAAGCGAAAGAAAATAATTATGAATAAAATCGAATGACTATTTAAATAAAGTAAAAGAGTGTGTGCTGCTTAATCAGCTTAATATTTTGTTAAGATTAAGATTTCGAAGAATTCAGCTTAAATATAAAAGCTTATGGTAAGACATTTATGTATGTTTTGTATGTTTTGCTAAGTAGTAAACAATTTTTGAGCAATTTATATGTTATTTTCTTGATACAAGTTGAATTTATGAGGGCATTTTATGATATTTTTACGACTCCGAAATAATAAACTTTGTGAGTATTATTGTTTACATTTATAAATACTGTTTAATAGTGGTATATAAATGTACGAGTAACATTGTTTACATTCATACATGCTGTTTAATAGGGGTATATACATTTTACTTAAAGGTATAATTATTAATTCTAAAATACTGTATTGTGAATAAAATGGAAATAACAAATTCAACTTCATCTTTTTCCTCCTCCCTGACCACTCATATAATTATGGCTTACCTTGCCAAAGCACGAAAAGAGGATTTAAAAACTCTCGCTGCAGAACTGGGTTTCACTGTAAACGACACTATGCGAGTAATAGATCTTAAAGATCTTATTGTCAATTCTGACACTTATGATGAGGCTTTTACCAGGAATCTTCTGGAAACTTTAATCGAAACTAGACAACAAAAACAACATGAAAGCAACGATCTGGAGACACGTCAAAGAAAAGAACAAGAACTTTTATTAGAATTGGAACGTTTAAAATTAAACCTGGCAGCTGCTAGCTCAAACCCTAACTATGCCGCCTTTGCTTTAAATGCAGCTATTGGAACAAATATTCAACACCTAATCCCTAAATTTACAGGAACTTCTGACATTGCAACCTAACTGCAAATTTTTGAAAGACAATGTGAGAAAGTTAATATAAAACAAATAGATTACATCACTCATCTCCTACCTCTTCTGCCTATAGACATTTCGCAAATTATTTTAGGATTATATCAGGGGAGATCATATCCGCTATTAAAGATCGGATGTTTCTTACTGGACACCCATCACAGGGATGTTTCGGCCTTCAGTCGCATTGCGCTCCATGCTACTTTTTCAATACAGCTTCTTTTTATCCCTCTGATTTCTCTTTTAGTAAGTGTTGCTTACATTACTCATGTCCTTACGTATTGGGGATATTACGGTATTAAATGTGTTGATTTGGAAAGCTTTTGTACAAAGTTATATTGAAAAAACCATCTCGTCCTTAATTTTTGCACACCAGTGTATTTTAATTACGGCAAAGCACACTAGGGCTATCGGCCTAAGAGAAGGGACGCCTTCGTGGAGGACTTTCTAAGGGAAACTTGTATACACGTTACACATGGGGAAAACCACGAAAACGCCCATGCAGCCAGCCCGTTCGCGGGATTCGAACCTCTGACCGAACTACCAGTGTTCAGCGACTTTACCGCTCGGCCGCTGGTGGGCCAAAGAGACCTTGGAATGATTGTCTTAAGTTTTCTTTTTCCAAGGATATGGATATAATTTACTAAACAATTATAACTCTAAACAATTTCAATAATGCTGTTGCTATTTCATTATCCATTCCTAGCTTAAGTTTGAACTTGGAAAAGTGAAGATATTATAGAAAGCTAAAGAAAGATTGCTAAATTTTAAGCAAAAATGCTAAATTTAAACAAAACTTCCAAGCGGCTTGCTCTAATGCATTCAGGACATACTTTATTAATGGAAAAATATTAACATTGCATTCTGATCACGACATAATGCAGAGTTTCAAAGAAGTTAGTCAACCCATAAGCCTCCATTATACCTTATTATACGCTTGAGTTATTATCGTATAGATTATATGAAATACTCTTTTTTTTTAAACTGACAAGCAGTTGATAATTATGTAACATTTCTCAAGAAATTTGAATACACATCTGCCATTTTGCCCTCTTATCACAAAGAATGCTACCTAACTGATCCAAAGTTACAGCAAAATAAATAAATAAATAAAACAAAATAAAATAACTAAATAACTAAATTCAATATAAATAAATAAATAATAAAGTAAAGCAGAGAAAGAGGAGACATAACATATATTTAACAGAATATGGCAAAACATGCAAAAGCTACCTAAGAAGACAGGTGGAAAATACTTTATACAAACGTTCATATTGCCCGAGATTTTAACATGAGCTCATCTGTTATAATCAGCACTCGCTAACTACTATACCGATTAAAGCATTATCGTTGCACTATGAACTCACTTATAGTAAACTCAGTAATCTTAAACCACAAAATCATATTTATGGAAGTGTCGAAAAAATAAAGCATGCAGTTAATGTGTTCCAGATTTCCCTTCTCTTATAATCAAATGTCGTATAACTCTGAATGTACGAAAATCTGTTAGCTACGAACGAGCACATACTTTAAAAATTTCATGATTATTTCATTGCTTTTTTTTTTTTTTTTTTTTTTTCAGTAATATGAGCTACTTGAAATCATAGGAAGGTCACACGTACAAAAAACAAAACAAAACAAAACAAAAAAAAAAAAAAAAAAAAAAAAAAACAAAAAAAAAAAAAAGAGTATAAAATATTTTGAGAATGCTCCAATTATAAAAGAGCTCTGATAAAAATTAAATTCTAATTGCGTTATAGCAAGAGTGTAAGGAGCTTACCCAAACCACATATGGTAAGAAAGTAAAGTACACCTCTCGGGATATGCTTAATATCCATGTTAGCTGTATCTTTAACGATGTCTTCTGCTCAAATTTATCACTCATGAACTATTCTTTATACGACAGTTTCATTCGGAAGTGTTTTTCGCACGTCATTTCCTTCCAGGAAAAAGAAATCTCGAATTCAAGCTCTAGTCAATGTTTGATACAAGCTCAGCTTTTATAGCGAAAATAAATTCTCGTATTCCGCGATGTAATGGTCACGGATTCTTTGTGCTCCGCAAATGCAAAGGTCCTTGTTCGTGAGAGCCAGAATGAAGAAATACTCGGAGAATGAGTCATATCCGCTACGATATATCTAGTAAGCTGTGAGGCAGAGTAAAGTCTATTTATGCAGACTTTTGGAAGAAAATCGTGCGTACGACGCCCTAAGTCGCTATTGTCCCATTCCGTTGGCCACTTTTAAATATTTTTACACAAGAATTGTGTATAAATATAAATTAAAAATTTCATTCATTATATTTAATATGTACTCAAAGTCAGTTTTTTTTTTTTTTTTTTTTCCGAAATCTTTCTACGAAGGCATCTCACTCCTTAGGCAGATAGCCTTGACCGCACATGGCACTTCCGCTGAACTGGCAAATGTTTCTTGGTTGATACAATTTTACCCAAATATATGGTTACAAATGAAGGAAAAGTTAATTTATTATCTTATCTGTCTATATATTTATTCATTTTAACATGGATTACAGGATTTCGAGATAATTTCATTTGTCAGTTTAGATATATCAACTTAAAGTGGTTATTATCTATCTATCTATCTATATATATATATAAAGAAGAGAGTCTGTGTCTTTGGTTGTCCTTTAATAACTCAGTCACTACTATAGCTATCGTTACCAAACTTTTTACAATTCTTTTCTGTGTCCTGGAAAAAGTCGACTTTTTTCAAATAAATAAATAAATTAAAAAAATAGATAAAATCAGAGATATTAATTAATATTAATTAAAAACTCGTAAAAACGATAATTTTCATATTCATTTTTTTCGAGGGGCAACAGACGTAAAAAAGCTAGCAGTGCTCCCGCCAGGACTCGAACCTCGAACCTCACGAATACTCTCCGAGTGTGCTGGCCATTAGACTACGAAGGCGAGAGAGAAATACCTTATGTACACCCTCTTTTAAAGGGCGACTAGGAATTAGAGGAGTCGCCAAATCCTGGTGGTGGAGAACCATCATCCACCACCTCTTTTAGTTCGGGTGCCACTGTAGAGACATTAAGAGTTTTTTTTTTTTTTTTTTTTTTTTAACTGAGAGACGTAAAAAATGAGCAATGCATCCGCCAGGACTCGAGCCTCGGACCTCTCAAATACTTTCCTGAGTGGGCTGGCCATTACACTAAGAAGGCATGCTAAGAAGGGGGGGAGAAACTTAATAGCAGCATTTTTTTCACCGGTCACATTTCTCGGACCATAGCTTCAACACAAGTACAATAGTACTAGTACACAAGTACAATAGTACTTGTGTGTGTACAATAGTACACACATAAACACACACACGCACAACGCATTACACACCGTTTAACTTTAATTATTTTCATTATTATTGCAGGGCAATTTCGGATTCTGTTTACTAAATTTCTAAGACATAACTTGATGATAATTAACTTATCATAATTGATGATAATTAATGGTGTTGGTGTATTTAATTATGGCAAAGCACACTAGGGCTATCTGCCTAAGGGGAGGGATGCCTTTCGTGGAGGACTTTCTAAGGGAAACTGGCTCGTATACACGTTACACATGGGGAAAACCACGAAAACACCCATGCAGCCAGCCCGTTCGCGGGATTCGAACCTCGGACCGAACTACCAGTGTTAAGTGACATTACCGCTCGGCCGCTGGTGGGCCTGATGATAATTAATGATGATAACTATTAGACTTAACTTGAATTTTAACTTTTTATATTTGCTCTTTTTTATTTCAAGTACGTAATTTAAAGATTTTTGTGGCCATAAAACTACCATATACTTCGTATAAAGCGCACTTTTAATAAAAAAAAAATAAGATCGAAGTTTACGGGAGTACGTTATACTCCGGACATAAAAATGCTAGATTTAAAAAAAAAAAAGAAAAAGATGAACATGGAAAAATCAGATTTCTACATGTACCTAAATGCTGTTTCGGATGATTCCGGCAATTTTCTAGAACAAATTTCGCAACAACTTCTTCTAGGATAGGCCATTCCGTTACTTTTATGGAAAGAAATTTATTTTTTGCACATTAATTATTATGGTGTCTGCCGAAAACACCGCGGAGAAAACAAAGCAAGGCGAAAACATATCGTGGGAGAAAAAGCAAAAAGAAAACATCGTGGGAGAAAAGAAAGCAAAAAGAAAACATCGCAGTTCGGAAAAATCGTGGTACAAAGTATCGTCGTCGAAACTAAAGCGATTCAAAAACTTCGCAGTTTTAACATCGCCGTCGAAAATTTTGTGGTAAAAAATAAATACTTGCAAATCATCGCATGGCAATAACATCGCAAACATACGTTTTTCACGTTTTAAAAGCTGTAGATCCATTTTTGCATAATGATTTGGAAACGCGAGAAGGAAATAGGGATATTTGTACTTTTATATTTCATATTTTGGAATAAACTGATAAAATTTTGCTGAAAAAAAAAGGAAAACTGAGCATTTAAAAACTGAAAATGAGTAGAAATTAATGCAACTTTTAGCACTTAATAGAATTTTAAATTTACATAGTTAATAAAAAAGGACATTAAAAATTAATCTTTTTTATAAAGTTTTACTCATAATTTTTCATGAAAAATACAGCCAAAAATGCTTAGAAAGAGGAAGATAAATAACTGCATGAGGTTACCTCTATAAAAATTGCTTAGTTAATTATCAGATTATTTTCTTTCACATTTGTTAATCTGATATTGGTTTGGTGGAAATTATATCTTGCTTTGTTTCCGTTTATTCTTAAAGTGTCGTTAGCATTTCTTGAGCTTTCAAATCTTTATGCGAATATGCATTTACAACTTTTATAACCTGAAAGACGCTTGTGTGCGATGTTATCGTCATGCGATGATTTGTAAGATCTTTTTTTTATACCACGATATTTTTAAACTGCGAAGTTTTTTAACCGCTTTACTTTCGTCGACGATATTTTATACCACGATGTTTCAGAACTGCGAAGTTTTCTCTTTGATTTCTTTTCTCTCACGAAGTTTTGTATCATGACGTTTTCGCCTTGCTTTGGTTTCTCCGCGACGTTTTCTTCCGCAATGTTTTTGCCGCGATGATTTCGGTTGTAACCATTATTATGATTTCATTTTTCTTCCATTCACATATGGAACTTTTACCAACATCAAACATCCTTTCTGCAACACGATTTCCAATTTCGTTCTCAAAATTAATGATTTTGCATAGTCTTTTAACTTCCTTGTACGAAGTAAAAAGGAAGTATTTTATCTTTAAAAGCTTAATTAACGTAAGATTGCTTGTGCCGTTGGCATGGGCTTTGAGCGTCATATAGGTGACAATACGACTTTACCAGTTTTACATTTGCTGTGTTTTTTAAAAAAGAGACATCGGACGGACCGTGAGTCTCCTATCCTTCTTTGTCTAACACCAAACTATTCGACAAGATTTTCGAATGGCCATGTATTTTAAGTGGCCAAATGCAGCACAGACAGTATATTTACAAACTCTTATATCTTCTCGGGATACGAGCCAGAGCCCAAAGTCAAACACTTTTTTAGACCACGAACCACTGGTCGGAAAACTCGAAGCTGAGGCAATGTTGCCAGAGAAAATGGCTATGCATTGGAATTCGGTAACCAGTCATTTTTAATTCCCTTTTTTTCTGCTGATATCATACTAGTTAATATCTTGCTTATACTGTAGATCAAAGCTTAATAGGGCTAAAAATCAAACTGCGATTAGTAGAGAGGACCAGAGACACTTGGACAAGCTATCGGGACGATTGTAATAGTGAGAACGAATTTACAAAGAAAGAAAAATCAATCAGGATTAAATTGTAAGAGAGTTATTGGACATCGCCACGTGTAGTATACCATAAGAAAGCCCTAGGGAACCGAAAATATAATAAAGAATGGCAAAGCGATAATACAGAGGAAATTGGTATCCAATTAATATATCCCTTTTTGATAATCTCTGTTTAGTTAAGATAAACACAATAGACTTCTTTTCTTTATAATGAGAAGACTCCAGTAGGCAAAAGTGATTGCCAGCTTCCTCCGATATAGTGAAACAGGAAGTTTTTCCAACCCATTTCTTGATGGAAACTGAGAGGGAAACACGCCCATGGTGATTCTGGTAATCCTTAAGTTGAGAAACCTGTCAGAAAGGTAAATTTAGTGAACAACTTTAAAAAAATAATTTATCAGCGCAGAAGTCTATTAGTCTCGAGACGGCATTTTACGTCGGTTCACTCTAAATATCTGTTTAATTTTTCAAATTGCGAAAAAACAAAGGTAACTAGAGCCATCAAATTTTCAATAACGTAGTTCCCCACCCAGACATGGGCACCTGGAAGCCCGAATTTGGAATTTGTTTTATTACCTATTTCATATTTGTATAACTTTAACGAATTTTTGATTAACAAACTCAACGATTTCAAAGCGAGCAGTGGCAACATTGTACAGAATTTTTTTTCCAACGCGCGAGGCTGTCTATCAGAAATTCCAAAGATATGTTTTTTTTAAATAATTTTACAGCTTAAAGACACAAAATTATAATTTGCGTTCCAGTGAAGACTACAGAAAGCAGAATATTTTAAAGGCTTAAATCGTAATAATTAATTAATTAACATAAAAATATAAATAATATAATGTTCAGCTCCATGGTGAAGAAATGACACATACACTGTAATAGCAATTATACAATTTATCAGTTGATGAATAGCATACGGAAGAACATCTGTTATATTTCTTTTCATGACGTCTAAATACTTTTCATTATCCGAAAACGGTTATAATTTGCTAAAAGCAACATGAAAGAAAAAGACGCACAGAAATTTATCAAGAGAATTTTGAAAGAAAATGAACTTTTGCCTCTAAAAATAAAGGGACTATGCAATCAGAGTAATCACAAAGGAAAATGTTTCTTTAGTAACGACATATTCATAATAACATGCGCAACAAAATATATTTTGTATAACCACATTAATGAAATAAACCTCAATACAATATTATAACGAAGGAGTTAAATATCATCAAAAATATAAACCAAGATTAAAGCCATGACTTTAGCATTCTTTTAATAATTGTCTAAATTTTCGGACAGAAAAGCCTAAAATTAAATCTTTATTCTGCATTTTTTAAGAAAAAACTCAGAACCACTAGATGTTTCCCCAACTATAAAGAGCAAGCTACATCTTTCCTTCAGTATATTTTGAAAATATATATATATATAATCTTTCTTTACACAGAAAAAAATTTCTTTATATCTACATGTTATTAATTTGTATCGATAATGACCCATCAGTAGCTCAGCAAGTTAAAAACTTTCATATCACAAATTTCTGTGATGTGGTCATTTTTAAAACCTATTATATATCAAGAAACGTAATTCCTGGAAATAATTTTAAAAATTTTCAACGAATAAAAAATGCATCTGATAGCATACTGAAACGCAGAGACAAACTGTTTTATCGTACTGACCTAAGTTTTATCACACTGAAAAGACAAACTTATCAAATTTTCATTTCTCTATTTCAGTTGTCTAGGCATCCTTTAATTGATCCTATATGTATGAAAATGTCCACAAAGTAAAGAGTATAAATCATACATTTAGATATCTCAACATTGATACCCTTCGCTCTCAAGCATAACCGGAACTATTCCATGATATAGTAGTAATTTTGAGTGTCGCAGAGAACGCTTTAGGACCTCGAAACCTCTGAACATTTGCGATTAAAAAAAGCAGCAGAAAGAAACCATTTGTCGAAGAAAGCATGATTACATCCCTAGTTACGTGTACGTAAATGTACTGAATCTCAACGAAGTTTTTATAAAAAGATAGAAGTAGTATATAATTATGCAGGTCGAAATTTCACAAATTTTGGCAAAAGTGCATTGAGACAGAAGCTCTTAATGCATCCTAGACGAGCAATAATCCCTGGTTGGTTAAAAGATATACTCGGTTGTTAATAAATTAGAAGACAGATTGTAATAACAAATTAATTTAGAGTGAAAAACCATGCATAAATATAATAGTATCATTGTAATTAAATGCACTTCTAATTTTCCTACATAATGAATCATAATTTCCAAGTGTATGAATCATAAAGGGTTATCAAGGTATAAATAACAAGTTACTTCATGATTCTTTTCTGTGTTTTCTAGTTTATCAAACCTTCATCACTATAACGAAATTTAAGTGAGTTTAAATATCATGTGTTGCGGTTACTTAGTTGATTTGCATTGAAAACATATACTAGTTGGTTATCTAGTAATCAAGTCCTTTACCACTGAATAAAAACTGTGTTTCTTAAATGCACGTGAGATTTTCATAAGTGATATATTAGTTGAGAGTTGGTGTTTAACTGTTAGGAACTCACCGTTTAAGAGCTATCAATGAAGTTACATTTTGTGTGTGTGTTTTTGTTAGCCCAAAAGGGCAGTAGCCCAGAAGGGCTATTAATTTCAAAACGTCATTTTGGGGCGTTTCGCTATAAACGGCAAATCACTTTCTAAATTGTTGCCACCAAATATTATCGCCCTGTATTATATTTAAAGCAAATAAATAATGAAGAATTCTGCATAACAATAATTCCACAAAATCCATAATCAAGCGGTCTCTCTACATATTTTCTTCGCTTTTTGTTATCATACAAGCTGTATTGTGGTTCTGGAGTTCTTCTAAAATCGCTAAGAATAGGGAAAATAAGCAGTATCTTTAGACATGCTGTTTTGCACAGGCACTACACTATAATTCAATAAACTCAGGAACAATGGACTGTATTATATCTCACTTTAATTCTCATTAATTTACATAGTTCATGGCCACTCGAAGCCACGAATTCTCTCACACGCTCTTAGCTCACAATCTCATGTCACAAACTCCAAGAGCTCAAGACGCATGCGCCGACGCTAGTAATGAAATGCGCGCGCAGGCGCAACACATGCCTAAAGGAAAACATTACTGTACTTAAGGTCGGAAGATGTTAATAACCATTTGAGCAATGCTAAATTATCTTTCCTATGTCGAGTTAAAATACAGGAAAAATTAGCCTATACATATATATCTGTGAGATAGCGCAGACATTTAGTTATGGTAAATTCGATTTACGTTCAGCCACAGTCTGATAACTTTCCTTGTTCCATACCTGGGCACTTTAACGTTTTACTTACTTAATAAATGAAACATCACTTCATCACTAAATATTAAAACTCATTTATAAAGAATTGTTGATTTTTGTAAGCTACTTACGAAACTTCCTCTGATTTCCTTATCTATTTCGTTAGAAATGCTTGGCCTTGCAGGTTTTCACCTTTATATGCAGGCAGCCAGTGATCTTGAACTCTCATCGCCATCGTAGAATGTTTTTGTCGTTTAGTGGACCCATTTCGTACTGCCTTTGAAACGCACGATGCACATTAACATATACGCACTTTGTAATCTCTTTTCTGTCGTAGATCGCCATTTCCAAAATGGTCTCGTATCCTCATAAAAACCTTTCCATGTTTCAATACTTTTATAAGTACATCATTCAATAATTTTTGCTCTACATTGCCTCCTTTTTTTGAGAATAAATAGTCAAAGAAGGAACAATTTCATTAATGCAATAAAACCTCACTTGGGTAATATCGGGACAATTCATCTAATATTACAATTAATCCAACAGCGATATTTTAAGAAAAGGCATAACCAATACTAAACTTAGTAGAAAAATAATATTATATTCTACTTGCATTTGTAAGCAGGTTAGTTTAAGTTTTTCATTTGGTTATGTAAATTAAGACCATAATCGAAACAAGAAGACATGACTTCAAAACGAAGACAACAATATTTTTTTTATATTAGTCACTCTTGTATTTTGAGAGCAATTAATGAGAAAAAGAAAAGATTAATGGCGGTACATTTAGTTCAATTTTACGATTTGACAGTTGTATTTTTAACCGATTGGTTAGATAAAAGCAAAAAACTCAGGGGCTAACTGGCTGAGAAAAAGAGATGTCTTTATTAAAGACTTTTTAAGAAGAACTGGCTAGTATTTACTTTACGTGTAATTTTTAAGGGGTTGTTTAACAATGCTTAGATTCTGTACAATTTAATTAAGTACTGTTGCGGATAAAATGATTTCCTAAACATTCTTTCATCATCCGTTACCACTCTTATTAAGCTCATGCATTTTCTTGTCTTTTATGTACTTTCCGTGTAATTTTTTTTTTTTTTTTTGCTGATTTATGACAGTATCTCTTTCATCGTTCTACAGCAAACAAGCTTAATTTTTTTGGATAAGCCCCGGATAATCCTCAGTACGGTTGGCAGGAGCAGATTATTTAATCAACCCTATAAAGCAGATTATGTATTTAAATGACATCATACTGTACTCTCTCTTGAATGTTCACGGATATGTGAAGCAATAAGCGAATTTTTAAAGATGACCATAGAACCAGTACAGAATATTTCTTGTATTAAGAAAAGTTTAGAAAGTGTTTGTTATACGGAAATCTTTCCTTAATTGAAAAAACTGTATTTTAGTTTATAGTTTGTAAGTTACCTAAAAAATGCCACAAAACGAAAATCATATTCATGCGATGAACTGATTAACAGATTAGTACACAGACTAAAATAAAAATTACTACTGTTAATTATTATATTACTAAAAAATCATATTAACTTTATTTGCTTTTTGTAATGATTATTACAATTAAAATTATTTCGGGAATAAAATTTGGTAATTGAGTCTTCGTCTGTTCTTTTTTCTGAAACTTGCAAATAATGCCTATGGAACTGAAAGCTTATATATTTATCTTATATTTATCAACTGTTAATTGCGACACTCTATTGTTATCATCTTCTAATGTACTTCCGTTCGGAAGTAGCCTTCGGAAATAGCATTTCCGAAGGTAAAGTATATTTCAGAAGTTGCTCACTAGAAGACATTATAACCAATAATAATGCTGTTGAAGTGAAAATATACTTCTTCCAAAAGGGCATATTTTTTTTTCGTTTTCTCTCTGCAGTACAGCTCATTCTACATGTCTGGAATTCAAGTTATCAAAATCGATTTGTCACTTCTGCATTAAGTGAAGTCCCACTTGTTGATAATTGATAATTTATTTACGTGTCTGTAATTTTTTGTTGATATCAGTAAAAATTAAGTAATAATAAAACGCATTGCATATTGTTTTGGTATTAAATTTATTAAGATGATTGAGTAGGACATATAAACTGGCTTAAAGATTTCGTCAAATTAAGTAACCTAGAAATGTCAACGGAAAATATTTCCATACTATTGTTGCGTGCGTACAGGATCGTAATAGATTGAATGTACACAGGACAAATGCTAGGTTGATAACATTTATTTCAGCAAAAGAAACACTTCAGAGTTCTGGAACTCTTCACAGTATCACAGAGTACAATCAGTAGTTACTTTTCAAACTACTAAGAACGTTAAACACAACAAAATGTTTATTTATTATTTCTGTATAATCATACATAACAATTAAATGAAAACCTTTAATTGTTATGCAGTTTAGTTGTTGATAGCGTTCTGATAACTGCTGATAACTGATTAATAGGACTGATAAAATAGTAAATACATAATGCAAAAATATTCCACGATAATAATTTTCATTATGAACAAAGACATAATAGTTATATTTTATGCAAAAAAATATCCATTGTTTCTTACAGTATAGCAAAAGTTCTGACTGTTCAATTTCCATATATGTTCTCCCCCATTTCTATGATTTGTGATATGAAAAAGCCGTCAATTTGCTGACCACTGAGAGTTCCTAAAGATCTGTGTTTATAATTAAATAGAATAAAGATTTTCACTCCTTTGTTAAAAACCTCAAAACATTTCTAATATATGACATATCATGGATATTCAGTAAAAAATGACAAATTACATTTTCTAAAATTATTCTGCTCACTCCGAGGTCAATCAAAGCTATGATCATGTAACAGTTCTTCATATTCAGTTACTAACATAATCTTGTAGAAATTTGTGTTGGTGTCAGTTAATGAATAATTTACATTTTGAAAAATATATTCATCATTCACAGTATAAATTGTAAACCCATTGTATTATAAAGTTTAATTGATACTTTTTGTTTTTGTTAAAATCTATCATATAAGAGTGTTATTTAGTCTGCTTTCATCAGCGCATGCAAATTAAGAGAAGTTTTAAATAGGAGTAATAATCTATGTTAAGAGAGAAGAGAATGGCATCGCCAGAGACCTTACAACTCCTCCGGTTGCTTCCGATTCCAGCGGGAATATTCTACTAGGCCAGCGGCTCTCAGCCTTTTGACTTACGCGTACCATCTAACAAAAACCTGAAAAACTTTAGTACCACCACTACGAAGTATTACTACCACCATCACTCTTGAACAAAGCTCAGATCGCATACATCTACAAGTGTTAGAGAAAAAACTCACTCAGGATGTTGAGGTTTTAATTTTCCAATTTAATGGCTAAAAATATTTGCTTCTTTGCATACCACCTATTTTTCTCTTGCGTACCACCAGTTGAGAACACCTGCTCTAAGTGATAAGTTTCTGCTTTGCTGTTTCATATTAGATAATTAATTCCTGAAATTTTATTAAACCCGGTGCTAGAATAGAACTAACTTGTACAGAGTATGAATGTACATATTATTGGAAAGAGGATTAGTTTGAACACCTAGCAAACACCGGACATGTCTGCTTTCCCGAGAGACAGTGAAGCAAATTTATGTTCTTTTATTATACTCGTGGTGGTGACTGGTGACTAAGGGCGGGGATACCAGATGTTTTACTCTACTCAGAGCTGAAGTTTAAAATAAATTTTAGTCACTCAGGTTTATTCTATCAACATACTGAGATAACAGCAGAAGGCGGAACGAAAAACCGTCTGTCATGTTTGAAACTAAATCTAGAGTTCACTAAAATAGAAGAATCATTCATATAATACGAAATTAATTGCTTCTAGCATTTCTTTGTATTAAAAATATAGCTTTGAAATAAAACTCAACATTTTAAAGAGGTAAAAGGAATTAAATATAACATGAATTTTACGTTAAATATTAAATTCATCTGCTACAAACAGAAGAAGAAGAAATCCGAATTATTAAATAAAAATAGAAATGCATGTTTATAATACAAACGTATTTTTGAACCCTAAAAATCTGAAGCAACTTTGGCGTCACCAGAATAAAACTGGTGCTAAAAATGTAATATTTGCCGTATTCAGTTTTAGTTGGTGTGTTATTCTATTCCAAAATTATCTTTACTTCTCCGTAATTCATCTTTATTTAAGAGAGATTACTGAATTTTAAGTGTGATGCCTTTTTCCGGATTTATTTTCTCTGGAATTTTGATTAGTTTAATTTATTTAATATCTTCGAAATTTGAAAGATTTCCATGACGTTTTCTGGAAGTATTAAAATTCCTGTACTCTTCTGTTATAAAGATACGCTTCTGTACCGGTTTCAGAATTGTATGGATATTGTATATATGTAACAAATATAATATATTATCTCATTCATATTAAGCTAATTAAATTTTAAATTATGAAAATTCTGTTGTAAACAAATAAAATGATTAATTATTTCTGCGAACTAATTTGCAATATCATTCAAATTCAGAAACATAAGTACATTAAGTGCAAGCAACTAAATACATGAAAAAATATATAATAATCCAAAAATTTTTAAAATTTATATATATTTCCGATCAATGGCAATGATTATTTGTTTTTAATTTAATTTCTTTTTCCAACTGAAATTTTGTTATTCATCATTTAATTCATGTCCCCGTAAAACATTTTTAATAATTTTTAATAATTTACGTTCAAGTTACTTTAAAACAATTTTCAGAATTAAACTTACTACCTATGGGTTCACTCTTTTTAGATACTTCTACTAAAATTAATATTAGGAGATAATATAATGAATATTTCTTCAGTAAATAAATTTTTATTATCTTACTTTGCAGCTATTGCGCAAGTATTAGAATAACTTGATTTCGAACTAAATGAATTTAAAATCATACAACATTTAATATATATATATATATATACCTTTGTTCACATGTATGTATGCGTGTGCTACCTATATGCGCATACATACACACATGCATACATATCTCACATCTGACTCCGGTCTCGATAATCGGAGAGTACCAAAATTCCTTAAATTGATTAGCTTAAGGTAATATATGCAATAATTCTTTGTAGTTTTCTCCCTTGCTCGAAAGAAAAAAAAAAAAAAAAAAAAAAAAAGACACGCTTTTTACGATGTCTTATCTATTGGCTAATAGGCCCTCTGCCAGTAGAAACTAGACACTTCCAGCTTCCTTCAGTAGATGGCGCCACTAAATGTTAAGAATAAGTTAAATTATCCTTAGTTGTAACCACGTTTATTGAATCTGAAAAAGTGTGTGTATTTAATTATGGCAAAGCACACTAGGGCTATCTGCCTAAGGGGAGGGATGCCTTCCTGGAGGACTTTTTAAGGGAAACTGGCTAAATCTGAAAAAGTATTTATTTTGACTGGTCGTCAAACACATAGTAATATATTTTTAATTTCACGCTGAGAGCATAAATGATTTCAGATAAGCAAATTTTCATATAATTAATTTTTCAATAATATTTCTTTTAAAGCAAAATGTCATTTATAGAACTAAATTCTTCGAGCAAGAAAAAGGAAACTTTTTATTTTTTTTATTTTTTTTTTTTATTTTGAAATATTCTCCGCATATAAGAAATACATTTTGTACTCACTTATGTAAAATTTTTTTGAAGTTAACATCGATCATGTTTATTCCCAAGAGTCTAATTTAACTGTTTATTAATCCTTAGAAAATTTCCTCCTCATTAACTTAAATTCAAATCTTTTAAATTTCACAGAGAGAATCATTTTATTTTGGAACAGACAGACATAAGTTTCTTTTTATTTTAAATATTGAAATTTAGAGTAAAATACCTCCATTTTCTTAAATAAAATTCAATTCTGTGTTAATTTTTCGTTAGTAAATTTATTTTAAATGTAGAAGGTATTATTTTTTGTACTAATTTTTCTCGAAAATAATTAGTTTTTTAAACTTGTAAAAATATATATAGTAGTTTCCATCTTGTACAGAAAAGTATTCTTTACAACAGTAAATACTAATCTATAAATTGGCCTTCTTAAAATCTGCATTTCTCACCATTTTCCAAAAATGTATATTTCGAATAAAAAAATGGCACTTTAAAACATTAAAAGCACTTTTAGTTAAATAAAGTTCTTATTATTGACCATTAAAAATCTGATATTCTAATTAGAAATACCAGCACCATAAGATATAGCACCCGCACAAGATAGAGACTCGAATTTTAGCAACTTTGTCTATAATTAAAGACTTATGATTGAACTTAGATTGACATGCGATTCAGAGAAATGTGATCCGAAATAACATTAAAAGCAACTTTATTTCATTCATGTGACTAAATGTTTCCTTATATATTTAGTTTGTGTTGTAAACATGCATAAAATTAATAATAAACTCGAGCAGTTCTCCAAAATATAACCTAGGAATACCTTAAATAGTAACCCTGTGATATTTTGAAATCTGTAATGTTACTGATATTTGTTGCACGCTAGCTTTATCAAATACAGTAAGACCTCGCTTAACGCTGTTTCGTTTAGCGCTGTTTCGGTTTAGCGCTCTTTTATTTCAACCCGGGGATTCTCCGAAATTGTGCGCAGCGCTAGGTTTCCAAATAACATATCCGAAACAGTGTAGTTGTGTTTCTTGCTTGGTGGACGCATTTTTATCATTTGAAACATCTGTTGACATTATTGTAAGTTTAAATTTGTATAATACTATAACGATTAATACAGTGACAAATATTATGATCTTTAGTTTTTATCATGGGTGATAATAAAAAACCAGAAAAAGCATTTCAGTGGAAACTCAAATGCAAGTGATTAGAAGATTAGATTCTGGTGAACGTCAATCTCAAATTAGTGCTGCATTGATTTTGGCAACTTCAACAATAAGGACAATTCTTAAGAATAAAGAAAAAATACTGTCATCGGCAACTGCAACTACGTCGAGCTCTTCAATTAGAATTACCCGTTCTAGAAATAACATTATAGAGGAAATGGGAAAACGACTGTCTATATGGATTGACGACGAAATTAAACGCAATATGCCATTAAGCCAATCTATCATGACAAAAAGGCAGAAAATTGGAAACCCAGAATAGACTGAATGATCTGACTGAGAATTTTATTTGTTTTTAAAAGTATATGCGTTTATATTGTTTTTATTTTTGTAAGAAATAAATGTTTGATTTTATTTTTATTAAAAAAGCATTATTAAATTTAATGCCTAACCATTTTTTATCCGTCTTTCCCTAACCCCATTATTTACATGTTAAGATAGCCTCGCTTAGCGCTGTTTCGCATTACGCTCTACTTCGATGGAACGTATCCCCCGCGTTAAGCGGGGTCTTACTGTAGCATTGTTTTTTATGCGAAAAGAATGACTGAGTAAAAACAACCAAAATATCATAAAAAATGTTTTTTTTTATTTAAACCTATTTTGTTTATAATTATAAATATAATGGAAGGTGAAGCCTTGCTTTTTAAGATGAAGATCAGAAAAATGTAATTCGAAGAGAAACATGCAAATTAGGCAGGTAAAAGGGCCTTAGATTGGAAAAGATTTTGAATAAACATCTACTGATTTCGAGGACAATGAGATATAGATCCCTGTTATTCAGGCCTTAAAATTTTTCCTTGATAACTTTACCAATGCTTTTAAAATTCTTATAATTTAATGATTTCACGTTTCATAACTATTTTCTTCGATAGATGATGCTATTGCTTTCGCTTTGCGCTCTTCGGCCTTGATTTCTATTTAAAAGCGTTAGAACTTTTTATACCTTTGCAAAACATTTTTATACCTTAAAAATAGGACTGCTGCTTGATTGTTTTCGGAATGGATACAGTATTATTCAAAATTTAAGCCAATCTGAGATTTCTATTTTTTTTTCCACGTAATTTTAAACTAAGATGTATTAGTTTTCTTCAGCTTCATATAATAACGTCCCACTAAGCAACTCGTTAATGCTATGCGTAAAAGGGAGCAGAATTTAAGAGAAATTTTCTGGTATAGGATCGTTTCGTTTCTTGATTTCTTTTTTAATTGGTAAGTGATGGAAGTAATTAAATATATTGGCTTTAGAGTGTGAACTCCATAGGGAAGAGTCTAAACATTTACAGGATAGAGAGAAGAAAGAGTATACAATACAAAATATCGACTATGAATCCATATTATCTCCCAGCTATCAGTAAAATTTCCCAGAAATTTAAAGAAAAATCTCAGAAAGAATGAAGAAAGCTTCATAATTCAGAAACCATATTATTTTCGAAAATCATTTATAAATTTGCAGTATTTGTAAACTAACTAAAATTTTAGATGCACTCTTCTTTTTTCACTGTCTCTTGAAGAAACTAAATGTTTAATTGCCAACAGCAACAATCTGAAGTCTATATGACCTTAATCATCTTCGGCGATACGAGCGTTCAGCCTAAAACACGTTTCGGAACACGTGCGCACTTACTATTCGATGGCAATCTACGCAGTTGCGTCACCGCTGAAAACGGAGATGTTAAAATCTACTTGACATCCGAGAAAGCAATTTAAAGTTAAGAATGGAAAGCGAGGAACGTATCCTTGAAAAAAGGTCATTAAAGAAAGGTGACAGTTAGCGTTACAAGAGTAATATATGTCAGGGCTTCAGCATAGATATTTTACTAAATTTTGTTGGTTTAGAGAAGTATTAATAGGTAGAAATGCGCTTCTAATTTAAAATATGCTTCAGGATTATTACATCAAGAAATTTAATGCTTTTCTGGAAATCTTTTACTCTGCATAAATATGGACGAATTCTGCTTCGCTTAATCGAAAATAAATTAAAAATAATAGTGAATTAGTGAAATCAAAAAAAAAAAAAAAAAAAAAAAAAAAAAAAAAAAAAACAATCTTCACTTGAATAAAAGGTGAATCTTCTCGGTATTGCATTCCTTAAGCGTAAAATGTACATCGTGCTTTTACAGAGGTTTAGGATTAAAATTTTTAACAAATTTCAGCAAATCTGCTAAACGATAACTTATGGCTTTTAATATTACGACATTTTATTTTTTTAGTATTTTATAGTATGTACGAATAAAATTTTCAATGCAATTAGTTGGTTTCTTTTACCCAATCAACATCTGCTATCGTGAATTCGAAACCTGAAATAATTTCATGTCATGATCCGATCTAAATGGCAAACAGGATACACTTTAATTTCGGAAATTTCGAGTAAAGACACCATGTTGATAACTTTCTTGATTGAAAAGAGATAATGCACATAGAATTAGTTCCTGAAAGATTAAACGGAAGACTTCATATGTTTAAAAGACATATGGACTGAATTCTGGAGAAACTTCAGCTTATTAAATTTGAAAAATCTCAATCACGTAACTAGTTACACAGCTTTTAACTAATCACTACATAGCTAGATAACTAGTTACATAACTAGTAGTTATATATATATAACAACTAGTTACATAACTAGTAGTTATAGATATATAACTAGTTTTACACACTTGCATAACTAGTTACAGATATATAACTAGTTACACACACTTACATAACTAGTTACACAGCACTTCTGCTAGTCTTGTCAAGCAGTTTCTAATAAAGAAAATGTCACAATTCAGAATCCCTTCCCTTAGTCACCATATTCATTCATCACATTCATTGAAAAGAAATCACCTCTTAAATTTCATTATTTTAACGACTCTGAAGAAACTCGGAAAACCGTGACCAGTGACTTAACACTGCATTTAAAAAAGATGAGACCAACGAAGGAATTAAACAGCTACATAAATGTGCAAACCCCGTTTAGATTTTCAAGGATTGTATATTAAAGACTAAAAAATTAGAATGTTGTTTTCTTCGATTTTAGAATCAACATATTTATGACGTACTGTTCCTATTTTATAATATAAATATGTGATATGTATGTATAGTAGATATGATATTAAATTATGACATTTCTATCGAATCGATGACTTAATTTTTTTCCTTTCATCAGAAAGTTATATCCGACAAGATCTATAACTTTCACGTAGGCTTACAAGGCTTGAGCCTATAGCGTCATGTCTTGGAACATCCAAATCATCTTGCAGTTTCTCCTAATCTTGTAGTACTCTAGTGAAAGTACGGACAGTGAACGTCAGAAAGTTGAAAGATATTATATGCAGAGTTCCAGTTGCCTTTCTTCAGTGCCCAATGATCTGTCTCAAATAGATTTTTCCATGTGCTAATATTGACGTAAATTTATCGAGGGCGCGAACAAATCTAAAATTTTTGATTGCTCAATGATCTCTCTCAGCTTGTTTTTGATTACTTTTATTATCAAAAACATTACTTGTAACCGTAAACCTATCAGATGAGTGCTTCCAGCCCACACACATTTTTTCTCTTCACCATTCTTTATAATTCGCCATTTTTTTCCTTTCCCCTTCTAAATCATAAAAATCAAGATGCTGATGTCATTTCTAAAATTGAAATAATAACTAAGGTAACAATAAATAATAACTAAAGTAAACAATAATTAAAGTAGACAACTCATGCCTTAAATTTTACATCAAAACAGTTATTCAGAATGCAAATAAAAATTAGATTTTAATAATAAGGCTTGTAACATCCCCTTGATTGTATTATTGGAATCCTAAAGTTCATAGTTTTAGATATATGAAAATAACATCTTCCATGTTTCCCAAAATGAAAGTCTTAAAACTTAAGACATTTATTTTGTGTATTTTTTGTAATTATAAATTGCTTTACAGATCTTTTCCATCCTTAGTTCCAAAACAAAGAATCATTAAACATTTTGATACTTTCCAGCGTTTTCGAATACTGAGTGAGTATTTTTGAATGTTAAGAAGTCGCATTATGTTTATGAATAAATATGCCAGAAGAGCAAAATAATTCACCAAAAATGTTGAACCATTTATACAACTTTTATACAACTCAAAGCAACAACAGTTTTTACAAGTAAAGATATATCTAGAAAACTCGGATATCTTCCTCAATTTACATCCCAAATATAAATAATGTAAGCAAATATAGAAAAGCATGACATCAACATTGATCAGGTAGATATAAACATTGATCAGGTGCGCACACACATTTTTTTCCTCTTCGACTTTTCTAAGATAAAATGCTACTTTTAAAAATACTGTTAAGTCATTTGATTTGCGAATCCGAAACACAATATGATCAGCAGATGCACTACGACTGATTCGATATTTTCAAATCAAAGCATGAGAACTGATATGCCCGTGAACGCGTAATAGTTATCATTCTCCGTTGCATGGGAGAACGGAATAATAAAAAATGAGTAGTATTTATAATTCACACTTAGCCATGAAATTAATAAAGAATTTATATTTTATTTATAACCGATCAATCGAAGTGATAGTTTACTTAAAACGCGTTTGCAGAATGTCAAATGTTAGGCACATCAGACTTTTTAAAATAATCTAGAAGTCATTCTTATCAAACATCAGGTTACATTAATATATGATCTGTAGATTATGATGCTGAATTTGTCGGTATGGAGTTTAACAAAACCGGCTGTCATATTGTTGTGCCCAGATCCGAACCCTCAAGAAGGATGGATGTTTGTAAACATGCCATGTCTTTGCAATAAGAGGCCAAATAAATTCAATGAGGTGAAAAATTCCGCGGAGGAATTGCTAAGTTAGTAGGCTGTGCCACGCACCCTTAAGCAGAGATTCAAGACGGATAGAACTGCTATCAACTATGTTCTTTTTGAGAAATCCCAGGCTTGCAGTGGTGGAAGTGTTCAGTGGCCTTTGAACGAAAAGAGATTTGGCGATATTAAAATTCGGTTAAATTTACACTGTGGTTTCTGTTATCTGTAATTATTTTTATTTCCAATGGCGGATACTAGCCGTTAGGCGTTGTCCACTATTAAAGCCGGAACCGGTGGTCACTTTATTATGGAGGCACTTAACAGAGGGACCATCGTTGCCTTCTGTAAAGGGACAGATAATTTACATCTATGCCTTCTCATGGATTCGAACCCGGACCCATCAGTATGACAGTCAGTTTCATTAACCACTTTATCGCCTGAGCGGCTTTATTTTTTATTATAACTTACCTTTTTAGGCAAAACTATGAGCAACTGTGAAGAGTTGGAGAAGTTACTGAAAGACTAGAACACCTTCAGAAGCAACAGTAAAAGACGATTGTGGAGAAGATATCCTTGGAGAAAAACGAACGAAGAGAATATGAACCTAATTTTTGATCAGCATAATTTAAGCAAATTGAGGTACAGTGAATAGTTTTCATATAACGATATCATACTTATAAAGATACAACAAAGCGTTTCAATGACAATGCCATATCTTACTTTAGAAACATTTTTAAATGTTTGCAATAATAAATTGTAATGGAGAAATTTGAAGTGACTTGTAAGCCCAGTGAGTCTCAAGAAGAGTCGAATAGCACTGATTGATAAAAGAAGATGTCTAAGAAAGAGAATTACCTGAAAGTTTTATGAAATCTTTCTCATCATTGTCATCCACTCTCATTTGTACAAGCAGAATATAATTAAATTAAATTTTCATCTACTTTAGCTGTTAAATATTGTGTTTTAAATTTTTTAATCATCATTATTTATTTATTTTTAAGGGTTTCAGTTAACGATTTGCAGTGGCAATCGTATTATAAACTTGCGTACAAAGTACTGTTGTAACAGCAATCATTAATTCAACAAAGGATTAATAAATTTTACATTAGTTCGCGTAAGGAAAATGGTTTCGATTTACGAACACTTCGATGACCAATGGCCTTCAGGAAAGAATTAAACTCCATGAATTAAGATTTCACTATACTAGGATACTAAAAATTTATTATAAAAACATCAGAATTAGTGCGAATATATTAGCAGCAGTTAAAGATAATGGTATTTGAATTTTTGTTATGCCTGTTCTCTTATTCCGTAAACAAATTCGTAACAATTATTTGAAGACTATAATTCCAAAATTCTCAGTTTCTTAAAATCTCTTCTAGAATAACATCAGTTTCACTAATTTTCTATTCCTAAGAATTGCAGTAGTACAAAGTATACTATAATTTATCGTAATCAATGATATTTCCATTTACAGTAATTATTAAATTGTGAAGGTAATATTCTAATAGGAATCAAACTTTAATTGGTGTAATTTTAAGGCACTTAGAAGTTATAATATATTTGTAGATTTTTAAATTTTATTTTCTTATTTGATTGTTATCAAAGCACTATAAGGCTACCTGGCTGAAGAGAGGAGTGCCAGAGAGGAAGCCGTTTTAAGGAAAACGGGCTTGTATTTCCATTTTTGTAGTTTTTTAGTGCCATGGTGAGACAATAAGCTCATAAAGCATGGGTGAGTATGACAGAGCCCATCGGTCATTTGCACATCACCAAGAACACTGCATAGAATGCACCATAGGGGCGACAGATATAATAACCGCTGAAAAGCAAAAATGTGTTTTTTTCCTTGTCTTTAATCCAAACTACAACATAGGCAACTACAAGCATCCAAATCTGCGCCTTCTTCAAGATTCGAAATCAAGTCGAATACTAAACCGGCACATTCTGAACTGCCAAATCGAATAGGGCGGCACTTTGGCTGCGCATGTAGTACGGTTAATGATGGGGGAAGGGAATCATGAAAATATTCATGCAGTCCACCTCTTCACCGAAATTTGAATGCGTTTGAAAGCGTTTACCATTTTTAGTTGAACCTTCACCAATTTAAAGAAATGTCTTCGAGCAATCGATTACAAAAAGCAACACAAAATAATTTCAGCTTCTTCAGAAAATAGTTCGTCTCATCAAAAATTTCAAGTTAAATAAATATCACCTACTGCGGTTCTGCTAGACGGTTGGATATCTATTACATAAAAAAGCTTGCATTTCATATTTCCATTTTTTTTAAATACTAAAACTCAAAATCTCTTTATCCAAACTAAATTCAATTTTTGAAATATCACTAAAAAATTGTATTTTTCCTTTCCTTTCTTCAGGTGAAAGTGATTTAAGTTATTTAATTTTTCAGGTGAGAATTTCGATCAATTTATTACATTTCCAAGCCATTTTTGACCTAAAATATCTTTGGTAGCAAAAAGAACACAGTAGAACACTTTTTGTATAAGTTTGCAAAAATTTTAATTTCTTTTTTGAGTAAGAGGTATCACATGAACACAAATATCGTTGTCCGAAAGCTTGCTATATTTAAGTCACATATTACGCTGGGGACTTGAGACTATGAGCGTTGTTCAAGAACTCATGCAAACGGTTTTGGTCACTCTTTATTTGTCTTAGAAGAAAAAAGGAAAAAAAAATTAAAGCGTTTATTCAAGAGAAAACATATCCTCCGACAGCTGAAGCTTTTGCACACTGAAATAATCTTTCTGTGAGACCTAAATAATACCATTCCTATAAAAGTTCCTTTAGCGTTGAAATAGTATTTATCCTTAATGAACAGCATAGTTACAATAGTGAAGGCTTTTAATGTTAAATTCATCTAAAGTGAACAAATATCCTTTAAAGTAATACAATGATTAGCTTAAAAATTAAATAATACAATGATTAACATTTCAAATAATAATTGTTACAACTTTCATTTCAACTGTAATTGTATGTAGCACTTCAAAATTCAGTACGTTTTGCAACAAACTAAAGACCATAAATTAGCAACCAAAGAAGAAGATTCTATTGTATGATTTCCTGCCTACTATAATTCCATCCGAACTGAACTCCGAACATCCATACTGAAATGCCAGATTACATAAGAAATTTTTTCATAATTCTTAATATTCATATAGACTAGGTGTCTAACTGCTTAGGTTATAGATGTTACCAAACTTCACAAGAGAATATTCGAATGTCTTATCTTAATGACATAAAACCAGAACAAATTATAATAACTGATTATGAATCAACGTATAAAGAGCTGTGTCTTGGGGAACTCTGACTCTCTAAAACTCTAAAAGCATGTGTGAAAAAAAATAGTCACGATTGGATTAAACTGAACATAAAATTCATGCCTGTATAAGGCATGTCTGAAGAAAATTAATTACACATTTCTTATATCACTAAGTATCATAATCGATAATATATCAGTATATCATAAATATATCAGTATATCATAAATCGAATTCAAAATCAATAAAATAAATAATCTTATAATTCCCCAAAATAAAAAAGAGGCAGTTATATTTCAAAGTCTCTTCCGTTAGAATAAAAACAAATGTTTAAGGAGCTTGAGTAAATAATGGCTATCTTTATGAATTTTAAACTGAAAGAAACGGGATATCTTGAGGTGACACAGAAAGAGAAATGGAACGTCATTTTGATTCATAAACACAACTATTAAGATAAAGTGAACTGATTTAAATTTCCTGAGATGAACGTTTTTGCTCCGATTTCAAAACACATCAAAGTTTTATTAAACCCAGTTTCTTAATGGCAGTTGAATCTCTATATTTTATTCCAGCAACTAAGAAGGTGTATGTGTATTTCGGAACTTTGCGTATAAGATCCTATTATTACATTACATATAATTGACTGATATTATATAGAATTGACACAATTCTAAGATTTTAAACACCGCTTTTAATTTTTGGGGGTAAAATTTAAGAAGCATCAACAAACTTCAAAATATACCATTCTATTTGCTTTCATACTTTTAATTCCTTCATAGGTAGATTTTAGCTTGGGATTTAAGTTGAGGTTTCTGCATGCTAAAAAATATAGCTTTCTGAGAGATTGTGAAAAAGTACCATCTCATTGATTTGGCTTTATCCTACGAGATCACGCGATTTTAGCTAATTTGTTACTTTTAAAAAACGGGTGCCACTAAAATTTATCTCTGAGCGATTTTGCAAATTTTCTGCTACTCTGTCATTTTCTTGTACTAATTTTTGCTGCTTAAATTTTTTAATGTAGCCTAAAATGCATGTATGTTTAACTAATGCATCGATTAAAATTAATTTATTACAAAAAGTAATAATTTATCTAGTTTTAAATTTTGCATTTGGCAATCCTGCAATCGTCAAGCATATGCACTGAGTTTTCACACTAGTCGTTGGTATTCTCATAAATTTCATTGATTGTTTGTCTTCTGTAAATAAGTTCACAAAGCTTAAGTCAGATTATAGCCACTTTGTTAATTAAAGTGGGAATGAGGAGTAAAGTGAAAAATTCAACACCATTTTTCAAAATACTTGGTTTAAAATATGAGTGTTTGAGTACTGCCTAGAAAAAAATGCATCTGGTTTTTACGTATTATTTCATCGAGCATGAAAGTTGGCTACCATCGAATCATGAACTCTAGCAGTGATCCCGCCAAAGTTGCGCCATTCGTTTCGGCGGTGTTCTGAAAGAAATGATTGCTCTTCATTTGATAAACAATCGGTATTAAACGATTTCGTTCCTCCCCTTCGTAAAATTGCCTTCATCAGTTTCTACAATTTTGGTAAGCCCTCCTAGTTTACCAAAATCTCTGTTGAGAAATCGGTTAAATAAGCAGTAATAAATAAGTGAGAATTGGGAGAAAGGACGAATTTCCCAATTCTCACTTAGTTACTACTGCTTTTGCGGCCATACTCAGCTGATTGTATGGTATCGATTAATGCATACTTATCAGAACATCAGAACCCCATAACTTCGAAAATAATCCGCTACTAGGGACGCTTCCGGAGCATTAGATTATTTTTCATCATGTTTAATATATCATTACAGATCTTAAATAAGACAATAAGTACCAAACGAAGTGCTTATAATTATTTTAGGTTGTATCCAAGGGGAAAAAGTCATATAACATTTTAATAAAATACCGCTGTGTGCTATCAACGCGTATGAATCTTTAAATGAGTAAACAAAAACAAATTTCTATAGCATTATTTATACCTATTTGTTTTCTAGTGCTTCTAACGAGTATAATATTTACATATTTTGTATCCTTTAAGAAAAAATTACATAAGTTACAGACAAATGATTTGTCTTACAAACAGGCGATCTAAATGCATGGCATTGATGAAAAATATAGCACCTAAAGTTGGGCTTTTGGCCTTACAATTTGCTTCTCTGGTTTTTGGGACAGCTGTATTATGAGGATACAACACAGCTCACAATTGTTTATGTAAATATATTCAAGCTCAATATCAGGTTATTAATAGTTAAACATTGGAAAAGACAAAACTATACACGAATTTGAATTTACGTGATAAGGACGTCTGTAATTCTCGTATAATTTAAAGGTCAAAATAAAAATAATTATTGATTCGTATTCAATGCATACTTTTTGCGCTTTCTCTTTCTTCTTAACTTTCTTATTGTTTTAAAGTTAACATCTTAACGTTCCAAGAACCTCAAATCTTAAAAAAAAAAAAAAAAAAAAAAAAAAAAAAAAAAAGAAAGAAAATAGGTTTAATCAGTCTGAATTTGAAATTTTCATGAAGCAAACTGAATATAAAATACAAGTGAAGTAAGTAAAACATAGTCAGTTGACGCTCGTTATATCCATACCTCGCATGCTAAACGAAAAGCCCGTTATAACAAGCTGGCGTTATAACGAAAATTAATTTCATTTACACTCTTGATATAAGAACCTTTAGCAACGGTAGTAGTAATGAAACGGTCTTATAATGAGTAATCGTTATAGCGAGAGATCGTCGACTGTGTAACACAAATACATCGATTACAAAGTTCATATAAAAACACTATATGCATGTGAAATTACATATATGTTCCTAACTCATTTATTAAAGAGTATTTTTCCCAACAGGACGCGGCCCACCAGCGTCCGAGCTGTAAAGTCGTTGAACACTGGTAGTTCGGTCCGAGGTTCCAATACCGCGAACGGGCTGTCTACACGGGCGTTTTCGTGGTTTTAGCCTGTGCAACGTGTATACGACCTAGTTTGTCTTAGAAAGTCCACCACGAAGACATTCCTTCTCTTAGGCAGATAGCCCTCGACGCTTTGCCATAATCACACAAACCAAATTAAATCTAACAGGACTCACCATTGCGGCTGTTTCTTATGAAAGTCGACAACAAAATCCTCAAATTGACAGTTCCTATTCCGAGTATCTGTTCACTATTATTTACGTGCTCTGCCTTAAGGCACTACATGAAGGGGAGGGATACCTTCGGGGCGCACTTTCTAAGGGAAACTGGCTCTTATTAACACGTCACACATGAGAAAAGCCACGAAAACGTCCATGCAGCTAGCCCGTTCGCGGGATTCGAACGTCGAACCGAACTACCAGTGTTCAAGGACTTTACCGCTCGGCCGCTGGTGGGTTTTCCGTGCATCTGTTGAGCAAGGGGTTCCCAACTGATTTCATAGCTCAATCATTTTGCATATGAAGGGAATGAAACAGCAAAATTTAAGAATTAGACTTGAATTGTACCTATGTAGTTATGTGTTTAAACTTCACCACTAGCATACAATTTTAATTTAAAAATTTTAAAAAATAATAAGAATCCTTTAAAAAGTTTAACTTTTGTTGCCATCCTAAATCTATCTGCTGGAAGAAAGTAAGGACTTAATAAGCATGATATATGTTTCATTATTACGACAAACATAATTTTTGTCGATAAGGTGATATAAAAATGCAGTACTTTTAAAAATATATTAATACTACAAATATACTGTAATAAATTTTATTACAAAGGGTGAAGAAAAGTTATTTGAATTCGTTATTCAAAGCTTGTTCTTTCAGCAGAAACGATGCTGATGGTACTAGCTAAATCATACAATCATGCGTGAAAATTATTTTCAGCTTTATGAACGTGAAACAGCTTGAGGTAATAAATCAGTAGTTCTCTAGGAAATCTGCAGAGAACAGAAAAAAGAATGAAAAAAAATTCTGTAAAAGGAGAAAAGAAATTCTCTAGAGAAATAGCAGAAAACCTTGAATTATTGTGTGATAAAAAAGGCGAACCAGTTGAATTGATTCTAGCTTAAAACACGAGGGTTATCTGCCTAAGACGGCCTATGACCGAAGGAACTCTGCCAGTAGCCGAGGGTTAAACCGTTGAATGCTGGTAATTGAATGTGGTGTGTACCCAGGTAAATAGAGTGGTTGCATGGTTGGTTTTCGGAGGTTTTCATTGCATGTAATGTGAATATCGGTCAATTTCTTTTAGAACATCCTCCACGATGGCATTTCTCACCTTACACTGATAGCCTTTGTGTGCGTTGCCTTGTTAAAGTAACCAAGATCATTTTTGGAGAATATTTCAAAAGGAAACTGACTCATAGTCACGATACATATGGATAAAGTGACTAGGGGTTTCCCCTGGTCTCAAGAAAGATCATTAGCGTTATTTTTAAGAATATAATCAAATTCTGTTTCAAGCGTATTTCATTACTTCAAAGGTGCAGTTCTCTTAGTTGGTTTACTTTTTTCAATTGTTCATATGAAACGCCCATACTTAGAACCTATGGTACTCAGCGATTTCATTTCCTGTGAAGATACTCACTCTAAAGAGTGTAACTATAGGTAATGTTTAACATCATTGTTTACTTCGGTTATTAGAAAATTCTAACTTTCAGAGAAGGTTTCAACGAGAGTTTTCCCATTATTACTTACCTAGATAATCATTGATTTGCTGAAATTGTTTCCAGTAAGCGGTTTCAATAATTAATGCCCCTTATTTAAAAGAAACACAGCTGTTTTGATTATCTGAAAAATCTAGAATCTTTTTGCTCAGTTTCATTTTAAAATTGAAATTGTTATTTCAGATATATTCCTACCTTTCTGCACACAACGTTTCATTCAACAATTATGAACGTATGTTAACAAAGCTCATACCAAATGCATTTAAAATACTTAGAAACTCCACAGACTATTAAATCCAATTGTTGCTGACTGTGGGTAAAAAATTACGCTGTGAACAAACAGTTTGTATTTGTTGTCTTTTAAATAAGGAAATATGATCGACAAATGATACGCGGTGTATTGTTATGATTTGAAAAAAAAATTTTCAAACATTTTCCTACAAGATTGTTAACATTATTCAGAGCTGAGAATTTGCCAAAAGCATAATTAATGATATCTTCAGCAAAAATGGCAACATCTGTAAGAATTGGCAGATTGCCTTTCCACGTGGCTGATTAATGTTGTAGCATCACATACCGTTTTAAAAAATGAATAGATTTATCTTCAGATGTTTCTGCTACTAAAAATATGTATAAAACTTTTTAAAACTTAAAAATTTCAAAGAGAAATTGTGAAAGAGTTTATATTCATACATTTAGTTTACAATTTTACCCGCACAAATATTCAAAACATTTTCAAAGCTGTACAAATATTCAAGTTTACGAAATTCAAATTGAGTAGAGTTCCAATCACGGGAAATAATGTAGTTGCAATATACCTAGCTTAAATCGGAATTCGAGTATAAAAAAACCAAACCGCAACTATTTGGGATTAAATGATATGGATATAAAGAAATTTCGCCGAGTCAGAGTATGAAATGAAAATAAAATGTTAAAGTTAGCACTTGCATATCATTTTCAGCTATGGAAAATGTCCTTTAGCAACTTTTCTTTGTATGTTAATTCTTCGCATTTTTGCTGCAGTTTTGCACAGTCATTCGAAACGGATTCGTATTTAAAATGCCATAAGTAGGTGCTTCAGTATATAAAATTTGTCTCGGTGGCATTTAGAAAACTTTTATAAGAAATCTTGAGAGGATTTCTGGGTTCTAGGGTACAGTATTTATGGCAAAGCTTTTACAAGTTGTAAGAAGAGTAGACATTGTTTTTAAGTTGAATAATGAGGAATTTAGTTAAGTCTGAGCTCTGTGCAGGTTTTTTAATCATTATTGTTATTATGTGCTTCGCTTATAGGCAGTACACAACGGAAAGGGAGACTGCGTGGAGGGCGTTTTAAGGAAAACTGGCTCCTATCCACGTTACACATGCAAAAAGCCACGAAAACGCCCATGCAGCCAGGCCGTTCGCCAGGACTCGAACTACCAGTTTTCAGCGGCTTTTACCTCTCGACCGCTGATGGGCCTGTGCATTATGTGGTAGATTATATTACTTAATTTATTGTACTAATTATCTACTTTTATGTGAACATTTATTTATAATTTTTCAAGAATCATAAAAAATTAATAAAGCGATTTACATTATGAAGTAAAAAGTATGCAGCATTAAACACATTTGATAATTGCAAATAATCTACAAAATATATTTCACGGATGAAAATTATTCATCTGTTATCCTAAGTTTTTGACTTCTGGAAGAGTAGAAGAAATTATTTCATGCAAAAGATGTCTCATTTTGCATTTTGTACGATGTTTTATTTTTAAGTATTTATCCCTTTTGATACTACTCTGATATACGCCCTATTTTCACCAAATGTGGCGATATGTGTTCTGCGCTGGTTTTCGGTGCGACTGCGTGTTGTATGGCAACCCTGTTGACGCTGAAAAATCTTTCGCTGGAGTTCGTTGTTTCGTGTCATGCTCTTTGTCTGAGAAGCTAGGGGGGAAAGATAAAATGGTGGAAGTTGTTGAATTGAAGTTCGGCAAAAGGAAATATCATCGTTGCCATCCTGTTGAGGGGCAGTGGGTATTTGGAGGTCTGGGAGATTATTTTTAGTGGCTGTGCATGATAGAAGTAGGGATTTGTGATTTTATTTATTTGCAAACCATAGTATGAATTTTCTGGATAGTGTGCCTAGCTGTCATATAAATACGATAGTGATTACGTGGCGGCATGTTAAAGGCTATGTGAAACTCGTATTTCTGCTGTTCGAGAAAGCATTAATTCATGGTAAGTGCATTTTATTTTATTCTTGTTCTTATTTTGTAGCATGTTATGTTCATTGTATTTTGGTATGAATTTCTGTCGTTATTGTTGTTTTTGAATTGTTTGAAATTTATTTTAGTTTATTTTGTTGATTAGTGCGTAGCGTCTAGATTGCGCAATTCGTAGATGTTTTTTAAAGTTGAAACAGAACGCTGTGTACATGGTATTCTTTGAAATTTATTGTTTTTCTGTTGATTTATTAAAGCGAGTTGTACGTAGTTCGTAGATTCGTTTTTTCCCTAGATTGTGCAATTCGTAGACTTTTTTTTTTTTTAAGTTTAAACAGGATGCTGTGTACGTATTTTTTGAAATTTATTGTTGTTATGTTAATTTATTAAAGCGAGGTGTGTGTAGTTCATAGATTCATTCGTTTTCTAGAATGCGCCATTCGTAGATGTTTTTTTTTTAAGTTAAAACACATCGCTGTGTACATGGATTCTTGTCAAATATTTTTGGTTAGAAACTTTACGTTTTTGCAGTCTAAATTTTTTTTTTTGGGGGGGGGGGGGTTAGCTTAAATTGTGTGTTCAAAACGGTGCGAAAACCGCGTTTTTGGAGACATTTTAGGCTTAAAATTCGAAATGTAGACCAAAAATTTAGATAGTAATATGGCAGCGTGCAAAAACTCGCCAAAAATGTTTGGCGAGAAATTTGGCCACTTGAGGGCGCATATCAGAGTAGTTCCTATATTTTATCTTCCTTCCATTTCTTTACGCATTTACTGTATTTAAAATCATGTTAGTAACTGTAAATAGCAATAGAAGTCAGAGAAAAGTACCCACCAGCGGCCGAGCAGTAAAGTCGCTGCACACTAGTAATTCATCCGGGGTTCGAACCCCGGTTGGCTGGACGGGCATTTTCATGGTTTTCTCTATGTGTAAAAACGTGTTTACGAATTGGGTAGATTCATAGCGTCACTTACAAGAAGCCCAAAGCCTGAGCCAACGACAGGAACATCCTTTGCTCCTTGGCTATGATCAAATTCGGGACTTACTCTGGCTATATCTTCAGGTCAGAAGAATTATAAATAACAACAGAATACTCAATGCAGACAATGCTAGATATACTTGTAAATAGCTATCAGTATTACAATCATTACACACAAATGGTAATAGAGTAAGATTCGTATTATGGCTTATTAAGTGAAATAGACATTGCCAGATGACTTGCGGATACGCAGGAATTCTACGTCACCAAAAAAATTCTTTTTAGTAATGAGGTCTGACTCTTTTACGTCCCATGGAAATCAGGGTGTTAAAACTTTCCGAAAGTAAGAAATATATCCCTTAAGTTAGTTATTTAGGTAAAAGAAAGAATTAAAATAAAATAATATACTTTAGAAACCTTTTAATGACAACATGTACTTTGAAAAGAAGATCATTACTCTAAAAGATAAAAGCAACGCATTTAATTAAAAGGAGCCAATAAGCAAGAATGGTGACTAAGGTCGGTTCAAATTTAGATCATTGTATTTTTAAAGATTAAATGTTTAAAAAATATAGGTGTGCCATAAACCTTTTGAGAAAAATACAGCTTAAATTCACTTATCACGTACTCCCTTTTCTCATCCGAATCTTCAAGTAAAATGCAAGACAGCCATTTTCAAGGCAACGGTAAGCATAATTCACAAATGCACATCAGTACTGACCCTGAGGGAACGCCTTTCAAAAATGAATCATAGATCTTCTATTGCTCTTATGACGCTAAATTTTTGAAACTGTGCATATCAGCGCATGTTGTTGTTTACGTTTTATTTTGCATTTGTTTCGCAGTTATAAATGTATGGCGTATAAATACTGCTATCATTTTAATAGAAAATCTCCTAGTGCTTTCATATACATATTCAGTAAAAGTTAATTATATAAGTTTATTTAATCTTCAACATTTCACATTCGCGAAACTTATTACACACTGATGTTCGGAATTTAATGTTTATGGCATATTATCGATCTTTGTATCCGGAAAATGTCTCAAGCTACAATTAGCCTCGAATATTATGTATTTACCAGCATCTGTGTATTAAGAGAATTTCCAAGTGTATGAATTTTTGTTGAGGTGAGAATAACTGGAAGTGTTACAATGAATCTAATATTTTTCTTATTCCAATTATTGAATTCATTTGATTTTGAAAGTATAAGATTCAAAATGTATATTGTGAATGATCTGATTATACTTATTTTTAACATGTATGTAAAAACCATGTATGGATAAATAAAATATATTCGTTGTGAATAAGTTAAATTCATTCTGTTTGTAAGAGTATTTTTTGTGCAAGCAATGCATTTAAGAGTGAATAGTTATTCATGTTAAATTTAACACATTGATTTATAGGAACGCAAATTAGGTACGTTCTCTTTGAATAAAACTGTGCATTGGCTATTATTATAGAACATCTTTTTCATACAGACTGCAATAAAAAATTCTAGGACTTCTACTATTTACATATATCGTATTGGGCAAAAAGATACTGAACTTGGTTCACAAACAGATGCTTATATTTATTCTAACATCGCATCGTAAATTTTCATAAAAAATTTACGATACTTTAATAGTTATTTCCTACAGGAAATTACGTTGCAAAACATTTTCAATCATCTTGCTTAAAACGCGGCAAAGGTCATGTGAAATGATAGAAATATTACTGGAAGCCTATTGCCACTCCCTTAGTGGCGATACATATGTGCACTCACGAAATATAGCAACGTTGGTAGTGACCGCGCTTCTTAGTGCTTTACTTTTCTCTGCCACATGAAATATTTATTTCTGATTCCTCGAAAAGTTTACAAAATAGAAAGTCTTTCCAGACATTTTAAATCATTTTGTAAGTGTATAAGATTTTAAAGTAAAAGGTTTAAAAGTCTGTAATTATTACTATTAAGAAGGGATATCTCTTCTCCACACATTTTAAAGAAAATATCTATTGCGGAAACGACATGACTTCTTTGTGCGATCTATTAAATTAGATAATATTTTCCTGCACTTCATTTAAATTTAATTCCTCGAATTCCGTTAGAGATATATTTTTCATTTCGCGGCAAGACAAAAATACATAAAAACTCAAAACATATTCAGTAAAAGTTATAAAATACAGAAAAGCCTAAAACACCAAATACATTTAAAAACAGTCTAAAAAACAATTTTTACATTTAGAATTAAAGTTTCTAGGCCAAAACAGGCAATTCGATCAACGGGCAGGAAGACCAAATTTTCACTGTACGAAACTGAAAGTTAATTTTGGTCGCATTGGGCAAAAAGAAAAAGATAGTGAACTTGGTTCACCAACTGAATTTACTATTCTACTAACAGTTCCGGTTAATCTTTAAATTATGGTAACTTGGCGATTTTTGGCGAAAATTTGGGGACCAACCCTGCTACAGCAACCTGCTAGTTTTTGTTTGGACGCCATTTTGTTTACACAAAGTAAAAGCATTTTTTTTTTTTTTTAACTCAACATTTTTTTCCAACAATCTGCTAGCCGAATTACGCTTATGCTAGAACTTTTATGGAACAAAAGTGCTTAATCCTGACGAAGATTAGGTTCGAAATTGGGAGAAAGTGCAGAATCGCAAACTGCTTGCCGCATTTTTAAGATTGCACATACACGGTATCCATGTACACGCCGACCTATTTTCACTTAAAAAAACATCCTAGAAATGCACAAAAATGGCATTGCGCACACTCTTGACTTTATCCATGTACACTGCTAAAGTCCTAGCTAGTAACCTTTATCGTCTTACCAAAATGTCACCAAACTACCTGTTACCATATTCCAAAGATTAGCCACAGTTCCAAATGTAAATAAACAGTGGCCTCGTTGTATTTAGCAGCACTTAAAACTTTTAAATTACTGATAAATCTATAACTATTGCTTGCAGATTAACTAACTGGAACCTAACCTAACCAGAAACCTTAACCGGAGCATAAGAACAAAATAATTCAACCACCACACGAACAATTCACTTTTAAATAAAAAAATGCACTATTTACCAACATATAAGAATAAAAAAACCCGAGCTCACCAAGCAGAGTGGGAAAATATATATGCGATATATATACGTTTGGTGAGAACTTTCGTAGATAGACAGGAAAGTGCACAACTACATGTTACAGCGGTCTCACACACAAAATTTCAACGCTCTACGGCAACCCGTTTTTGAGTCATGTGAGACACATACGTCACGAAAAAAGTCTTTTCGGAATGCATTTTTAATCCATTTTACTATCCATTTTGGAAAAAAGAGTCCTTTATTCTTCCCATACGTACATATGTTACGCAAAAAAATTATTTAAATGGTTTCAAGAGTAGTCAAAATGGATATTTTCGTTGAAATATGGTATTCGTAATTACAATACTTCTTTTTTACTTCTTTGTACGAAGTAAAATGACTTTAAACAAAATCTGAATAAGAAAACCTGCAATCTAAAAAATTCTGGTTATAGTTTTATACGTTCCAAAATTTTCCATTAAAATTTCAAAAAGTTAAAATGTGTGAAAATATGTAAAAACGCACATACCTGTTATCCTCTCGATGGTGCAATTTTCGCCAAGCAGCACGATTTAGCGCCAGTTAAGTGTGACGTAACAACACACTCATAACATCTGCATTTTCATCTGATGTATTTCGATCGACTTTCGATAAGGTACTTTTTGTTTTTACGAAAACAGTCTTTTCTTGAGTTTCGAAAAATAAAATTATCATAATTTGAGACCTGATTCTATAAAAAAGCAAACAATGGATTATTTCTTAGTTACGAGATCCTACTATCAAAAAAAAATATGTATTAATGGTTACGATATGGCCGCTGAATATAACCGAGTGGATAAATTACCTACGAGAAGTTTTCAATCACAGCGTTCTAACCAGAACTCCTAGTGAATTAAGTGGGTCTAACAAAATAGCAGAAGTCGAAGAAAGCCTTTTTATGAAGCTCAAAAACGAAGGTGGTCGAATACTGATTTTTATTAAATGAAGAGGTGATAGTTTCTTCAGAATTCTGTAGGAAGGCGTGACGCAACTTTTGCAAGATCTCCGCCAACATTCTTGGTTCGCTGGTCTCCATCGGTAGGATGATTCCTATAAAAGTCACAAGGTTAAAAGGAATTGAAATCTGATGTTGGTACGCATCTTCCAGTTTAGCATTTCACAAACAGTTTTAAGCTAAGGATTTAAGACAATCCTACAGGTCAACAATTAATCCCCCCCCCAGAAAAATAAGGGTATTTTCCACTCAATAGCCATACATTTGCTCGTTAATCCTTCGTCGGGAATCACCGACAAATCGGCCATTAACCCGCTTTATCACCGAGAACATGCCCATGAATCAATGCAAGTAGAAGCGAAAAGAAGGAAAGAGACAGTCTCAACTAAGACTTATGCTGGAGTCGAACCCATATTCTTTGATTTCGGATTGGCGGTTAGCTTTTGTTAATCACTATATCGTCCAGGACGACGACATTAAAACTATAGAATATAAAACTTTGTTTTTAAAATACAAGGTGGTTCAAATATGATCGGGACTTTATTTTTTTAATTTTCTTTTTTGTTTTTACCAGAACCTTTATTGTAAATGAAGGAGTTGAAATTTAAGATTGGTATTGCAGTCATATGATTAAAACCTGGGACTCGGATTGAATTTGTGGACCCATGTTTCATTCATAGTTACTACAATCTTTCAAAATGCATCCTCTTCAAAACGTCGTAGGAGAGAGCTGGCGGTTTGCATACTCATCACTCTTTTCTTAACAGTCAATCTGCGTGGAATCCGCTGGATGTACACTTTGCCATGCCTCAAATGTTTTTTCATAACGGTTTCTACATTAACAACTCTGACTGAAAGCATCGATGCAATTTCTGTGTGATATATCTGTTCTCACCAATAACCCAATTCTCAGATTAGTGTCTGTCGAAGTGTAGGGTGTTCTCCATGCTTTTTTCTTTAATCAGTGAAGCACTTACCTCTCTCAAACTCATAGATCCTAGAAAGACACTCTTTCCGATTCTGCCAAATTTCAAATGCCTGGACGTTTTCTGGGATTGTGAAATTTCGTCACAAGTACTTTTTTCCGCGCATCGAGAGAGCTGCTGTTGCGACTGCAAGACATGACTGAGCAAATTCTATTCTTCTCGGAAGGTAAGGTAGTGACTGTACTCACTCAAGAGCACTCAGCTCAGTACATGTGCTGTGGTTTGTAACAGCAACAGTACCAGTCATGTTGGATCGCCTACTAGATTTTTCAAAATTGCTGAGACAAATGGCAACGAGAAAAAGGTTATATTAAATTAATAGTTAAATAATTAAGAGTCAGTGCATTAACAAACATTTACAACAAACATTTTCCTCAAGTGGCAATATAATGACACGAAATCTGCTTAGTGAAAACAATGAAGACCTTTTTGAAAAGCCTATTTTAAATAAAGCTAATTTATCCGCATATGAAATAAATTCTAAATTTGGATAATATTTTACTACATTCTGGGTATGATTTAAATTAAACCCTGACATTTTCTTTTTTTTCCCTGCGGGATGCATATTTTAATCCATCATCTTTGAATAATTCACAAAAAATTCACGAGAATCTTTTTTTGTCCCTCATACAGGTAAAAATAAAAGCAAAGGAATACATAAAAAATACATTTTCCTTGAAAAGAATATGCAATTCATAACAGCATCTCGTTAAGTACTGCTCTTTCAAAGCTTATATCACAATTTCCGTTTATTTATAACCCGCATTCAGCATATTATGTCTAATAAAATTCGTTTAATTTCATTAGAGAAATGCATACTTTTCCATTCTCTCGACCTCCAACGTATGACATAGAATACTGAATAATAAATTAATATCAGAGTGATTTACTCTTGAAAATCGCGGAGTTGCTTATTTGTGAAAAGAACAATGATACGTTTATTGTATTCAGGTGCTAAATGCTTTTGCCTACATTACCGTTTACTGCGCGGCGCATGACATTCGGCATTGTTTTGTGTATGCGACACAAATTACGGTGATGTCACCGTACCGGTTCCAGCTCGTAGCGAATAGAAATCGAGCAGGGGAAAATGAAAAATTTTACGTTTACTTCGCACGCCAGTTAAGTTTCAATTCCGCTGCGTTGCGTTGGGGTAGTATTTCTTGCACGTGTTGTGTTTTAGTTAAGCTTTTTCCGAAGATTGATGGATTGTTGTTAGTATTCCTTATCAGTTCGAATCAATTTGAATATGGATTCTTTACTTAAAACTTAATCATGACGGTTGGTGGTAAGTAAAAAGCGACATTTTGTTGTTTTATGCATTATAATATACCTGTGATAAATATGATATCTTACGACGTTTTGTAAACACAAACTGCCAGTTTGTCTACAGTTTTTAAGTTACAGTGCAACGGGAAATATGATATATTACGATGCTTTGTAAACACAAACTGCAAGTCTGTCTTAAGATTTTAAGTTACTGTTGAACGGGATTCACGCATCGCTGAGTATCAATATCGATATGCAGCGATTCTTGATTGAGCCTACTTAATATTTTTGTTTTTTGATTTGCTGAATTATTTTTTTTACCCTTCTGTCTGTATTTTAATACTTCTATTTATATTCTATTCTATTTGTATTTTACTTTAATTGCATTTTCCATGCACTTTAATTTATGTATAAAACAGAAGTGAAAATTCAGAAATAAATTAAAATTTCATTAACTGTGCGCCAAAAGCTACGAGAAATAATTTTTTTTATCCCTCATGGTTAGCATACCTAGAAAAAATTGAAGTGGGAGGTAGAATCTTGTCAATGCTATAAATTTAAAAATTGGAATGAGCATGAAAAATTGTACCTCTTCGTGAGGTAAGCAAACCGTAATTTCAGGCAACCGCTTTTATGAATTTATACTGAGAAAAAATTAAAGCATGCATAATGTTGCAGAACATAAGTTCATTCCAAAGACAAATAAATCTACAGCACAGCGGTTAATATAAGTCGACATATAATGCTGACATATTTCCCTTTTTATTTGTATATATTAATTTATCTATATGCTAAAATTTTAAAGGTTTTTATACTTTAAGATTGCAATAATTTGGTGATATTTTTGTGACATAATGGGTCAAGTGACAAAATAAGCGAAGCTGTTCGCCAAACAGCAAGTATGTACTAGAAGTTTGGTAAAAATGTTCACTTTCGTGTTAAACATTGCTGATTCTCTAAATTATTTCACAGTTGAACTTCAGTATTAAATTTTTCGATTAACACTGAAGATTTGAAATTTAAATTTTGCATTCAACAGCTGAGGTATGATAAGTTTTATAATACTGGAAATAATATCATGCATGAAGTACTTCATTTTTATCTGTTGTTTGATTTTTAACTGCAGTAAAATAATTAGGTTTTAATTCAAGCCGATATAAATTTATGATACTTATTTGCGGGACACAAAATTTCCTGATATAATCTATGCACTCTAAAGTGTTTCTAGATAGACTTTTCTCTTTCGATTTAAAACTTGATTGAAAATAAGAACAACTATTACCTATTCCTGTGAAGTTCTATTAAAATAATCATATTTATTACTATGATAATTTACGGAAATGTTTTTCAGGACACCGAGAAAATTACTTGATGCAGCATATGCAGTCTAAAGTTTTAGCATAAATTGAACTTTTTCTTTCCATCTAAACTTATGAAGGAAAACATGACCAATTTATTTCTCTCTTCGCTATTAAGTTACAATAAAATAATCAGATTTAATTAAAGATAAGGGTACTATTCGGTTTCGAGGGCCGTAAAAAATCGCCAAACTATTGTTGATGCCAATGCTGCCAAAAATAATTGCGGCAACCTTAACGCAAGAAAGGAAGTGTAATAGTAAATAACTATCTAAGAATGATATTTTAATCTAGATGAAAGATTAATTTCATATAATACTTTTTTTATTATAATTTATATGAAAAAGGCTAAACATGACTGAATGGAAGCGTAATAGTAAATAACTATTTCAGATCATTATTATAATTTATATAAAAATTGCTAAACATAAGTGAATGGATGCCTGCATCGCTATTTCGCTACCGACTTATGGCTAAAGCATCATTTCATCTCGTTGGTTGTTCAAACGTAATTTTCTATAATGAATGAAAATATTTGAAAATATTCTCGGTAAAGAATCGCCCACTTATTTGTTTGCCGCTTTTTACAAGGGTAAAAACTATTGGATTTTTGTCAATTTTCTTTTACTTTTCAAGTGAAAATAGGTCGATGTGTACATAGATAAAGCCAAGGGTGTGCGCAGTGCCATTTTTGTGCAATTCTGGGATTTTTTTTTAAGTGAAAATAGGTCGATGTGCACATGGATAGCGAGTATGTGCAATTTTTAAAAACGCGTCACAACGGATGATTCTGAACTTTACCCAAAATTCTATTGCTGACTTTTCGTCATGGGCAATTCCCAAATTGTTAAATCCGTAGGATATTAAAGAAGGATTTAAAATCAAAAAAGGATTTAAAAATTAAACTAGTATTTCAATGGCGTCTTAAGAAATATAAAACTATATAAACTTACTCGATCTGAAATCAGCGCTGTTATCAGCTAGATTTGGCGCGCTGTTAAATGGACGCGTTTGCTAGATTTGGCGATTTTGCGCATACATTTTCGCTGTAATTTTTTACGGTCCTCAAAACGGAATAGTACCAAGATAAGTTTACAGCAATTTTTTGCAACGACATATGTACAATAAAGTGATAATATTTAAATTGAACTTTATATTTAAGACTTCTGGTTGAAAAAATTATGTAATTCTCTTTCTACCTGTTTGTTGATGCTTCTAAAATTTTGAAAATTCAAAATATATTAAAAGGCTCTTAGAAATGAAACTATTTCAAAACTTTTCAAGGCATTCGGGCTCTTATTTTCAATTTCGACAAACTATGTATGATGATTTACATAACTGTGCGTTCGCTTTATGCAAGTGTTATAGCATTTTCTGCTTTAAAATATTTGAGTTAATATCAGCTATGGCTTTTACGAAAGTAATTTTAATATGGCAAAGGGATTTTTTTTTGTTAGACATGTGCTTTTTTACCATTATATTTGTATTACTAATTTTTTTCACTATTACATTATTTTTCTTTTTTACTTTTTAGATATTTCTTATTGTAAAAATTTTTACAGTGCAGAGATGTTTCAATTTTCAACTTCAGAAATTGACAGAAACTTGTCAAATGTAAAGTGAACAAAATAGGATCTGCATATATATATTCAAAATATTCATTATTGTAAAATATTAACTATTGATTATTATATTATTAAGAATTGATTATTTTTAGAATAAACATACATATACAGGGTGATTCAGAATTCGTCATCAATATTTGGTGGGGAGGTAGGGAATAGGAAAAAGATTTCACATAGCGCATATATCATGTAGTAGGGCAAAATGACCCCAGTTCAATGATGGAAAGAACACATAAAAAGGAAGTAGTAAGGAAAAAACATTTATTTTCTTATATGTAACATTTCTTTGCATCGGTTTTACAGACTTACGAGAGGTACTCGAACTACTGATCATGTGCTAGAATGCATGACTCACAAAGGCATTACCTGGACAATCGGACCTTCTGGAATATGCCTGGCATTTACATGCATATCTGCAAGTTTATTCCACGTATACCAGTTCATGTTACTTCTGCAAAGTCACCTAGTCGAATGATGACTGGCTGCACTCGTCAAACAGCTGTGCTTATGTATGGACGTTGTGTACACACATCGCCCTCTACACCACCATGCGTTTAGTCTGCGCCCATGCTTTCTTATGTGAAATCTTCTTCTTTTCCTATTCCCTACCTCCTCACCAAATATGATGATGAATTCTGCACCAAAGTGCACCTTAAAAAGACATTCTAATCATGCGCTTTTCGTTACGTACAAATGAATTTAGGGAGGTATTTATAACTTACATTTATTTGGTTGCCTTACTTAATTCTATATATTAATATCAGCGTAAAATCCAGCTTTTTAAAACAAGTTATGGGACGATTTGTGTTCCATAAAAGCAACTAATACTGTCTTATATACCAACTAATTAACTAACATGGGTTGGTCAAAACTAGATTTGATTTACTTAATCAAGGCAAAGCACTCGAGGGTACTTAGCCTAAAGGGGAAGGATGTCTTCGTGGAGAACGTTCTGAAGAAATTATCGCGCATACCCGTTGAACATGAGGAAAGCTACGAAAACTACCATATAGCCACCCCGTTTTCCTGGAGCAGAATGGATGTCAAACTACCAGTGTTCGGTGAATTAATCGCTCGCCTACTGACCGCCGTTTTAAATTAGACAATTGTAGGAATTTATATTGGCGTAAATTTCTAATAAATCTGTAGTGGCTTCAGAGGTGAAATATGGTGATGAATTTTGACTCACCCTGTATGTATATTTTAATAATTAAAATATTTATAGATTAAAAAATTAGTCTTTATTTTTTAAAGCCAAAATGCAATGCACTTGCTTAATGTTCCGTTAAAAAACAAGTAAACGTCAAATTACGCAATTAATAATAAATGAATTCTTGCACTTTTCAAAATAAATGTTACAAAACGGTACTTCTTTGCCATAGCGGCTTCTAACCATATTTTCTTCAAAAAAATAAAAGTTCTGGCAGAGTGGTTAGGTTCAACAATTAAAAAAAAAAAATATTCTTTGTTTTCTCAGCAAATCCCGTCATACACCCACTAGGAACGGAAGGATACGACCAACGTCGTTTTTTGGACGCGAAAACAGACTTTCGTCAACTTCAAAAATGTTAGCGGCACCACCTATTTTAACTAACTGTCTAGATATTAATGCATGGCCACAGATTTCCTTTAGTAACTGTTCCAATCAATTGGTGGTAGGAGAAGGATGGGTGACCCTCGAATTACCCCTTAGATATTCTGCTTTAGAACTGAGACGGAATTGCTAATTTGGCACAAGACTATACCTGTATAACCCATTCATGAAATTCTGGTGGTCCACTTCCACAAGTACTACTTGTTTCTCACTTTGGTTAGAAAAGGCTTCTTTCTTATAAGACATCTTCTCAATACTAATATAAGCAGTGACTTCGTATAAAATGAAAATTTATACTATGATTTGAAAACTGATACTATAAAGAATACCTATATAAGCTTAATGGGAAATTATACAAGAAGACAATACTACTTCAAACATCACTTCACTTCTAAATTATGAAATCTTAGTAGATGATTTTTTCCTTCGTCCGTACGTTTCACATCTTCGACGGCAAGAAGGATTTGTCACTTGGTTTCACACCTTATTTACGCATAACCGAATTACGTGTTACGCTTCATAATGCAAATTTTTAAATACTATATAATAAATATATAAATCTTACGTCCTTCCTGACGCTACTGCCCACCAGCGGCCGAGCGGTAAAGTCGCTGAAAACTGGTAGTTCGGTCCGAGGTTCGAATCCCGCGAACGGGCTGGCTGCATGGGCGTTTTCCCCATGTGTAACGTGTATACGAGCCAGTTCCCCTTAAAGTCCTCCACGAAGGCATCCCTCCCCTTAGGCAGTAGCCCTAGTGTGCTTTGCCATAATAAATACACCAACATACACTCCTGACGATACTCTCACAATTGAGAATAGTCAAATTCCCCACCACCTACTCGGATTATCTCCTGGTGTATCACGACTCTATCTGCTACAAGGGCAGAGTGTCTGTTATCTTTTATCCACTAGCCAATATCTCCTACGGGGAACATATTTCATGTACCATTCCTCCTCAGTCTCGGCTAAATTCTTGTGAGAAGTACTGCTTAAACAGTAGAGCCCCAGAATAACACTGTAGTAAACAATGGTGCATAGTTTTCCATACGGCTTAGCTTCATTTTGGAATAATGTTTCGCGCTTTTACACGAATTCTATTATGCAAACTTCATCCGCCATTGAAGACCGATTTTAATTATCAGTTTCGTCAAGCAACTGCTATTAACTTAGATTAACTAAAGATGAACATGTCACACGATGCGGCTTTGTTGTCTTCTAGCCTCTCAAGACTTCTGCTCGCGTTTCCAGCTCAGATGACCAAGTCTCTCCGATCTATTGCTGCATCCAGTGTTTGCAGCTCTTAAAAGGCAAAAGCGCCTCATTGTTCCGTCATCAGTTCCCTCGCCATGAACCTCATCTAAGGATTTTTCAAAAGTCAGGCCCTAAATGGAACTCGCGTGTACGAGCCAGTTTCCCTTAGAAAGTCCTCCACGAAGGCATCTCATCCCTTAGGCAGATAGCCCTCGAGGCTTTGCCGTAATTAAATAATCTAACCTAACCGGGACTCTTTCAGGATCTAGCAAGAGCAGGTCGATTTTCATTCTGAAACCAGAATAACCTATAAAGCATCAAAGCATCGTTAATAGAACCAGAATTTTACTTCTCATTTCTACCTATGTTTTTATTACATGACACGACACGGATAACTGCTCAGTCAGAAAATAAAATATTTTTTGCAAACTTCCAGATATCTATATTTAAAAATAGGAAAGATATATTCCGCAACATTTATATTTTTTTCAAAAAGGGAAAAATATTACCCTACATTAAATTTATTTTATAATTGCTTATAGCACTTCATTGATCATAAATGGGAATTTTCTTCCCCTGAATGAGCATGCGTAAAGCTTCTTACGATAAAATGCATCTAATTAATAGAGGTATGTAAAGACTAAACATTTAAAAAAAATTTTCATACATTAGTGGATTTTTTTTTTCATTTCTCTGGGATATTAATTTTGAAAATGTATGAGCGCTGCTAATTTCTGCAACGAAACCTTTTAGCTAAGTAGTTTACTGCATCTTTGAATGAGTTATAATTTAACTTTTTTAATTATGTCTTAACATATATATTTTAATTATATTAATAGTTTCTATATAACAATAAAATTTACGTACGCTCTCAGATTGTTCCAGAAAGGAATTCGTTAATTCAAATTTTTAGAATAAGAAATTTTTATGTAAAAATATTCTGAACATGCAGATATCCTATTCGGTCATTTTCACAGTTATAGTTTGGTTTATATATCTATAAGGTAGAGAGTATTACGATTGTTAATTTAAAGTTAAATATCATATACGCTTTTCTAAATTAATGCCAAATTACAGGCAGATAGTCCTCATACCCTTTGCCGCATTTAAAATAAGCAAACTTTGAAAAAAACACTCGAAAATATCGCGAAAAGACCATTTTTGGAGACTTGTTGAGAGAAAGAAGCTGATGTACTCGTTTACATGACAAAACTTGCCCAATCAGTGGCCGAGTTTAAGGCCATTGAATATTATATTTTGACACGGTTTCAATTCGGGCGAACAGATTAGCTGCCTGGTTGGTTTTTTTTTTTCTCCCTATGTAACTTAAATGCGAGTCATTTTCCCTTAGAAAGGGATCCACGAAGGTATCTCTCCAGTTAAGCAACTAGCTTTTGAATTCTTTGCCATATCCAAATAACTTAACCTATGTAAATACCAAGCGGCTAATGCATTCAGCTGCCAGGAGTCTAAATTGTAATGGATTTACTAGTCTTTCTCAAATTTAAGCTATTAGCCTAAGGGAAGTGATGCCCAGCGGATGATGGACTTTTAAGAGAAATTAGCTCATATTCATATTATAACTGAAGAAGAAACGCCATCACCAGAAACAGAAAATTCGTTGAATACACAGAAATTGCGTGAACTTTTTTAAAGCATGAGAGATTTAAAGCCAGGATAATCGTGCAAATCCTAGGACACTCCTACGAGACCAGGTTTGAAAGTTTTTTTATATAATTTTGTCTTATGCACTTGAGTTCATTTAAGGACCAAAATATTGTTATTACCTATGGACGTAAGAAAAGCATTTCCTTCAAGTAACATCGCAACGAAGCACCTGACAGTCTTATGCTCTGTTGTATGATTTATGATCACAGTCAATTTATTACAGTACCTCTATTTATTTAAAAAATATAGCACTATTAGTAGCTTCACGATTTAAAAATCCATCATTGTTAGCAGACCGTGGACTGATGTAGGAATAATCGTTCCAAATGGATAAGTTAAGTATTAGAAGAACTTCTTTTTTAAGAATTTTTTCTGACCTGTCAAAAGCTGATAATGTAATTATTAGTTTAAAGATCCCTTAAACATATTAAAAATTTGTTGGCTTTATACATTGCCTATCAGATAACTATGTGTGATAACTATGTTAGTTCTAATATTCATTAAATTTGTAAGTGAACGTGTAAAACGGGAACGCGAACTATTTTCTTATAAAACTCCTGCACGAAGGTATCTCTTTCCTTAGGCAGATAGCCCACCCGAGCTTTAACCATAATCTAATTAATCCGATCGCCAAGCGATTATTTAATGAAAGATATGGGCTTCTGTAAGAAGTTGCTCCTATATTAAATAAACAAATGTACATTCAGATTTGAAAAATTTATTATGGAATATATTATATCAAGCCTCAAAATTTATGTGAGCAAAATTTCAGAAAAAAAAAGGGGGCTTGGTAGGCGTGGCTCAAAAATAATTTTTAGATTCGACCCCCAGCAAAATTAGATCGAAAGTTGTTAATGGTTACAAACGAAACTGGAAGATGTCTCGTTTATTTAACTAGACTCTTCTCCATTTCGCTTTCTCAACCCCGTTCCACCAACCTCAGTTCTTAATTACTGTTGTTTGAGAAGTCGAGCAATCCTTTTATTTTTCGGGCAATTATGTTTAATTTAAAATTAGGCAAAACTCAAAGTTAGACTGACATTTGCTGTAAAGAAATTTATTTATTTTTACTACATTGGAAAAAAACAGATCTGGACTTTTCTCGATATATCTATTACAGTTTTTATATGAGGCCATCAATGGCAGAATAAAAACGTTGTTACCTGATCCCGAGTTCGATTCCATATTAAATGGTTGGCTGTATACAGTTTTTATGTTTAAATATTATTGAAAAGTTAGTTTTTATAATTTTGTGATGGAATATTTTATATTACTATTTGTTTAATTATTCTTTTGATTAAACTACTTGATTTATGCGTAGAAATCTAAGTAATATTTTATGAGCTTACTCAACATTTTGAACAAATGTAAGGGCAGGAATAATGTACCTTGTAAAGCAATGCCCGAGAGCGTAGAACTACAGAAAACCACACAGAGCACAAAATTAGCTACATTAGATTTAATTTCGGATGGTGGAATGACTTAGCTGCACAGCAGAACTCTCTAGTAGTAATATAATTAACAATCAAGTTTCTTTTGCAATGTTCTTCATGAAGACTTCTCTTTATCAGGCAGACAGCTTCTTGTGGTTTAATGATGTTTAATGCAATATAAGACTGAGCAGCCCTGGTTTAGAGTCGACTTTTTACTTTTGGAAATATAGAATAGAAAATTAATCTAAAAGAAATAAAATCTTGTAGCAGACAGAATGTTTACTTCATGATATAAAAAGTAAAAAGATGCAGATTCGGTTAAACAATGAAAATTATTCCCGTTGTAGAATTACATGTGCAAAACAATTTTCTATTTCAGAAAAGAGTTGATGTTTCAAAGTAAATATTATAAATGAGAAGTTTTTAACGTGTAGCATTCTTTTCATTTACTGTTTATTAAATAACTATTACTTTGGAAATATATTTCTTATGTTTAGGAAACGTCTTACCACAATCAAAATGACCTGAACACGAAAGTATATTTTCCATTTGGAATTATAAAGTTGTTCAATCATTTTTCTAGAAAAAACTCTTCGACACATGTTTTGTCGGAAAAAACTAAAAAATAGTTTTACTTGGAAAGTGACATTTGGAGGGATATAAACTTGAGAGGGCGCTGAGAGGCGACAGCAGGAATTAATTTAGTTATCCTTTGCTATTGGATTGCGGTATATTAAAATCTCCTTTTAAGTGTAACCTGTGACATAAATTGTATTCAACTTACTGATAAAACTAAAATTTGGCGCTCTTTCTTTGAGAATAAAACTAAGGAGTTTGAATGTAAAGTTGATACATAAAATGACCATGAAGCGCATACTTTTACATGGAATTTTTTAAGGGTTTTTTTTTTTTAAGGGTTTGTTAAGGGTTTTACTAATTGGCTAAAAGGTAAGACCGTTTGGCCAATTTAACCGTAACTGAAATCGGGAGGAATTGGCTGACTTACGTGCATGCTTTCATTGTTTTTTTTTTTTCTATGTGTAACGTAAATATAAGCCTTTATTGCTTAGGTAAACCTCCACTGAATTGCAAATATTCTTGGATTTGTCAGTCATTCATAAATTGCATTTTAAACTGCCAGATAGTTTCTTTAATTTAAACTTTTGGTGTTTTAATATATTTTATGCTTATTGCAACTTGAATTGAAACACAAATATAAGCCTTTCGCTCCCAATGGAGGCAAACATTTTAAAATTCTAACAGAAAAACTTTAGTCGATTTAAAAAAAAAAAAAAAAAAAAAAAAAAAAAAAAAAAACCTTTACCCCACTATTCCTGGGAAACTAATCTTAAGTAAACACATCAGATTTCATTAAAACTGGTACACTTTATACAACTTACGTATATATTTTTAAAAAAATTCAACATGAGTGAAAAGTAGATTGTGAAAGGGTTCAAATAAGAGCGAAATTATTGCCTAAATATTTGCATAAACTCATTATATTATTAAAAATGAGATGAAAAAGTATGTTTAAATATTAACGAATAAAAAATTGTTCAATAACTTTCATTACATAATTGTTGCAACTAAGAATTGGATAGATTTATGTACGAGAAAACCTACTTAGGTTATCCACTAAGAAATGTTGTATAAAATAAGCTGTTATTTTTTTCAGCGAAAATAAGTTTTGAAGAAAGGAGGCTTCCTATACCAAGTTTTTAATGCTTTGTTACGTATTAATCTGATTTAACAATCCTTCTTAGAATAATTACGAGTCTCTAGGTCATTTCAACCTTTCCTCGTCGCTGAAGCGAGGCGACGCCTTCTGTTTTACGAAGAAAAACCTGCAACTGTGATGCAACGTGCCAAAATTAATGGCCATTGTATCTACACGTTCAACGAAAACAGGAAGTTCTCCCCAGAATCACATTTTGTCTCTCATTGACATACCGAAAGGTTACCTACAAAATTGTCACAGAATAATGTTCTTCTCTTAGTTACAGCAACACTGCGAATTAATACATTTCAGAATTATTTTGTTTTAAAAGAAAATCTCATTCGAAATCGAAACTGGTTCCTTCTACTTTGTCACTGTAAGTGTAAATGTCACTGAAGGGAAGCGGGAATGTCGACCTTGAATTTTCAAAGCCTTGACTTCCTATTTGCCCCAATTATCTACGGTCGTTTTCGGTTGCAGTTAAAATGCGATTTAAAGCAATTGTAAAATTCTACGAGCGAGTCGGAAATTGCGTTAGTGTTTGAGGGACTACACAGACTTTCAAGGCTTTTCTTTTAGCCTCGTGTTAGGCTGTTCTCTACTTTCCAGCGTGTTAACTGCAGAAAACAAGGGTTTCTTTCTTGGGAAAAAAGAATACCGTTTTCGTAGAGTTCCTGCATACTTTTACTGTTTTTCCTGATCATGGGAATAAATTAAAAAAAAAAATAATAATAAAAATAAATAAATAAAATAAAATAAAATAAAATAAAAAAAACTCTACATTCCTCAGAAAAATAAAGTTTCCTTAGATTTTATACTTATGCGTATGTCTGTAATAATTTCGGAAGTAAGAAAGATATCGCATTGTATATCATTGTATTGATATCGCAAAGAGTTGTATTAAACAATGAAGAAAATTATATTCTGTTGGTCATAAAAATAATTAATACGATAACTTTAAGAATAAAATTAATATTCAGTATGCTTTTTAGTATGCTGCATTAAGTTAGTAATTTAAATATACTCAGTAATTTTCCTGAATAATTTAATAAAAATATTATTTCTATTAGTCAAACTTTTAAAAATATGGTAACATAGCTTTAATGTCATGTCATGTTTTTAAAAGTTTGACTATGAGAAATAACGGCTTTATTTTTACATGGTTTTTATAAACTGAGTTTCATATTTAATTCGGTTCATGGGCATTCATTGTTCATCCCCATTTACTGATTTTATTTTCTTGAACTTTTTTCATGCATATCTACGATGCCAATATAATATTTCAAAGGAACTTTTTAAAAATTCGAACTCTTTCATTTAGTAATGAATTTTTTTCACGTATCCCTTATTCAACGATTAATGCAAATATTGCAGAATTTTGATTTTTATATTATCAGATAGATCTAAAAATAATTTTGAAATGGAGAATTTACTTTGGAATTAGTTTAGCGAATTTTGGTGGATTTTTCAAAAAATCATTCAAAATAATTGGAATTATTGTACTTTCGCAAACAGTGATAGGTTTTTAAGTCAGAAGATTTAAGTTTGATGAACAGACTTACCATTTTAAATAACGATGAGATCGGATTTCTAAATGAAACAAAATTTAAGTAAATTGAATGTAAAAGTGCATCATCAGATGCACCGGCAAATAAAGGGGAAAAAAGGGGGTGGGTGGGAGGGAGGGGAGCTAGAGAGAGATAACGGGAAGGGGGAAGTATTTCATTGCCAACGCTGATTGGAAGGAGTAATGTTTCTACTTTCCAGAGACAATCATTTGCTATGTTTATAATTTTTCCGCATGGTAAAACAGTATGAAAACATGTGAGAAACATAATATATAATTATATGTAATTTTTCAGTTACGCGGTTAAACGCACAAAAAACAATTATTTTATTTATAATATTCTCAGTCATGTCTGACTAACAATAAAAGCCTAAGGTGTCATATGTGAATTTTATTGGGTTATTAATAGGGTTTAGGAACAACAGAAGAAATAGTATAGAAAGGAGATGTATAAATATTCTCTTTGATGATTTTCGTTTAAAATGCACCATTGTTAGCAGACCAATATTTTCTTTAAAATCACATTTAATGAAAGTCGTTAATTACAGCTAAAAAATCAACTTTTACCTTTTAGTACACTTAACTAAAATTATAATTAAAAAGTTATTTTTTAAATATTTTTAGATAACTTTTGTTATTATATCTCATCTCTCCTGTTCAGGTTAAAGTTAATGTTGTTAATTAGCAGTTAACAGCAGTCGTAAGTAATTTAACTCCAAACAAAACTTTTGCATAATTTTTTCTTTCATCGCAAGTTTTTTTTTATTTTAACAAGCTTATAAAATGAGTTTCATATTTAGATCTTTGTCTGAAACAAATTGTTGGCAATATTTTATGAGAACTCGGAAAATGGGCACAATGAATCATGTAACTGAAACCTGCAGACACTTTTTCAAGCCGTAAAGAATAGATCTGAAGTGTGTCTATTTACCAGAAAAAAAGGGGATTACTTTTTCCACTGTCGAAGCCTACTGGCTGTCAAGCGGTAAAATTTCTGAAGTAGTTGTAGAGGTAAAAGTAAAGGAAACAGCAGACCGTCATAATAAATCACCAGGGTTTACTCCCACTTACTTACCTTCTTTTCCTATTTAAAACTGTGTTGTTCCACACCACAGAACCATCTTCTGCTATCTTCAGCGGCCCACCATCCCAGACAATAAGACCTTAATATTTGATACATTGAATGAAACAAATGCATTATAATAGACTAACAGTATCAAACTGAGCTAACTGAGTTTGTACAGGGCTGTTAAACTTTCAATCAGTTAAAAAGAATTACGCTTCATTAACCAGTGATATTTACTTTTAGGCTTTGTACTGAAATATGCATCTATATTACATACACAGTATTAATTTTTTTCTTAGAATTAATTGATTTATCAATCTGTGTTCGATCTGGTTCGTACTCTAGCGAACGGGCTGGCTGCATGAGAATTTTCTTGGATTTTGCCCTGTAACGTGGTTTCTTGGTTTTTGCCCATGTAAAGTGGATACCAGTTTGCCTGAAAAGTATCCTGTACAAAAACGGCATTCTTTCCTTTAGGTAGATAGTCATCACACGTTTTACCATACTCTAGATAGTCCCGTACTCCAACCGTACTCTAGATAATAAGTCCTTTTCCTTTATGTTTCCTTCACAGCACAGGAAGCACCAAATACTTTTTTACTTCTTACCGATCTCTTGGCTCTTTAAACCCAGAACGGTTCTTGTTCATTTATTTAGCTATGCTTTCTCTTGAATTATTTAATTTCCCTTAACGATGATGTGGAGGTTATTGCTAATGTTAGCAAAAGTACTCCGTAAGCCAACCTCTTGGTCCAAATAGTTTTCTACAAAAAGATATGTGCCAATGTTACCTATGGGCTTATCTTAAATTAAATGCATTAATTCAATTATACTGGTGTGCAAAACTTAAGCAACAATGCAAATTTTAATCAGATAACCATGCAGTTGCAGAAAAGGGGTTCTTGCTATCAGTACAATGAACATGCAATTCAGTAGAAAGGTCATGCATATGCAAATGTCAGGAAAAAAACGTCACAGGCTACGTGATCGTACGCAAAACGCATGCGCTCTACTCGAGACTACCATAAAAGGAAGGACGGAGACGCAATTAAAGACATTCGCTGTAAGTACACGTGAAATATTTCGTGAAATATGGCTAGAAGAAATCATTTGGATGACTTCACGAGTGGAAGAATGATCGAAAAGCTGGAGGAGGGGCGTAGTGTGTCCAAAGTGGCTTAAGATTTCAAAGTCAACAAAAGTGTCGTTTCGCAGGCTTGGAAAGCCTTCCAAACCATAGGTACAGCTATTAGAAAGGTTGGTGGTGGCCGCTCCAGGACAACAACTGTATCAGGTAACCGATATATCGTTTTACAGGCGAAAAGATCCCAAAAATCAGTCAGCAAGCTCCACAGCTCAGCAACTGGGTGCAGCAATCGGCGACAATTGTCGTGGTTTACTGTGTCCAGACACCTTCACAAAGATGGACTATTCGCCCGCCGTCCTGAACGCTGCAACCCTTTGAAAGTTGGCCATCGGCGCCACCGTTTAGAGTGGTGCAAGGAGCGCAAAAACTAGGCATCTCATCAATGGAGTCGTATCTACCTTACGAATGGTGTGGTGTGGTGTATTTAATTATGGCAAAGAACACGAGGGCTATCTGCCTAAGGGGAGGGATGCCTTCGTAGAGGACTTTCTAAGGGAAACTGGATCGTATACACGTTACACATGGGGAAAACCACGAAAACACCCATGCAGCCAGCCCGTTCGCGGGATTCGAACCTCGGACGGAACTACCAGTGTTCAGCGACTTTACCACTCGGCCGCTGGTGGGCCCTCCTTACGAATGAGAGTCATTTTAGTGCCCCAAGCAATTCTCAACGCCAACTTATTTGGAGACAGTTAAGGACACGGTTTAATCTCAGTAACATCATGGAAAGTGACCATTACGGTATCCTGGAAATCTCGTCTGGAGAGGCATTATGCTGAACGGGCGGACAGAGCTCCACGTTTTCGACAGAAGTTCTGTAACCGGAGATCGCTATTGTCAGGAGGACATCCTTCCTTATGTGCGTCTGTTCCGTGGTGCGATTGGACCAGACTTCGTTTTTATGGATGACAATGCACGGCCACAGCGGACTCCTGCTGTTCAGAAGCTACTGAAAAGTGAAGATATCACTCGAATGGATTGTCCAGCGTACTCCCCTGATTTAAATCCCATAGAACATCTGTGGGCTGCTTTGGGAAGACGCCTTGAGGCACTGCTACATCCTCCGGCGAACACCCAACAACTGAAACAGACGCTGATTGAGGAATGGGCACTCACACCTCAAGATCTGTTGGACAATCTGGTGCTGAGTATGGGGAGACGGTGAGAAGCAACCATTGTAGTAAGGGGAGGGCATATCCCATACTAAGGAACATCTGCTTGTTGTTCTTCCTCTTATACAGGCAATCATGTGTAACGATACTATGAGTTCAATAAAGCCTGTTTTTGTTTAATTTCATACTGAGCGCCGCCTGAGATAACCACTGACCTAACTTTGTTGTAAAAGTCTTACAGTGTTAGTAGTCATCCTGGCAGAAGGGAAAATTTCCTCCGTGTAAGAATATACATATAAATATTACATGGGCATACAAGGCCTGTGAATAAGCATAGATATGTTGATTACAATCATTGTCTTGTACAAGTTACATATGACAGATACATAAAATCATTACAGCTATGTGTACATTTAGACATTATATGAATTCATATTTACAATACTTTTACTGAGATAATCAAAATTAAACTTGTAATTCATTTACACATTGACTGGATTTTCAATATCATTTAAACTGCTTTACAATATTATTTTTATCAAGTACATATAAACTGGATAGTAATATGCTTACATTACAATAGTTTTGCTCTTACAGTCCTGTTATTATTCTACGGGGTGAGCTATTTTCCTAGTGTTGATATTCAGTTGTTGTAGTATTTTCAATTGCTATTAAAATCATGCTGCGAAGATACAATTCTCAAGAGAGGGGGAGAATTTCTTAGAATCTTGCTGAGCAAAGCCTGATTACCTCCTCTATTTTAGTTTTCGTCTGCTTGTTGCCGCGGGTATTCTCTGCCCATTGCGGCCAGTATTCACTGCTTGGCATTTTTAAATGCAGTTTATTGGTTTGTGGGCAGTTGAAGAGGAAGTGATCTGCATCACCTACCGCACCACATTCACACAAATCTGTGAATGTGGTGCGGTAGGTGATGCAGATCACTCCTTAATTTCATACTGTATGCATTGTATTCATTTTTGCGCAATTATGCTTTCGTCATCGTTTAACTATAGAATGCTGTCTCTTATTTCTGAATTTCATGTCTCTCAGATAATATCTCGTGGATTTATGTCAAAAAGAACACCTGTTGCTTACGTTTTGCACACCAGTGTAATATTAATAAAAGCCTTGATCAGCATCGTGATTAGCGCTGCTGGTTGCACTGTCGTTGGTCTCGGGCTCGAATCGCAGAAAGGGCTTGGAAGTTCTTTGGCTATGAGGTACAGCGAGCCGTCTAGTTGCTTGGTGGGAGAAGATAGGTGCGAGACACTTGTACGCATTTTAAGTGTCATTCTTCTTCAATTAGAGAACTGGGCAAAGCTGTGCTGTCACCCATAAGGTGCCTAAAGCCTATGTCAACGGAAAGCGCAATTCTGCTTCCCTGCCACAATAAAATTCGTTGACGTGTTTTGTACGAATAAGTGACAAATCATTATCAATAAAAAGTGTTTAACATATTTCATTCTTTGTTTACTGAAATAATTAAGATATATTTAAATTTAGAACAATTTTAGCGCACTTGATATGAGTAGAACAGATATTTTTCGCCGTAAGGTAAGAAATAACCTAAAAATATTTTCACCTTGCTTTTTAAAAAGAATTTAAAAAAATATGCATAATAAAGATAATTTTTTAAATATTAAAAGTTAAAATTTTGAAAAAAAAAATACTTCTTTTCTCAAGAACACATACGTTTGCTTATTTTTCATACAAAGTAATTTTAACTTGGAAACAGGAATATATTGGGTTATTTATTCTTTGTTTCCCGCAAATTGCAGGATTTTTTTAAATACATTCGTACGCAATTCCTAAGAGAATTTGCCCATTGTGTAGAATTTCTGGAAAACTAATGGACAGATTTTTACCGAAATTTGGTATGAATATACATTTCTAACAGAGAAAGAGAGTCATATTTATTTTATGTACGCATGATCATAGGTACAGCTCATAGTGCAGAGATGTCCAAATTCCATGTTGCGATATCGAACTGAAAATGAGTCTAATAGGGGGCAGCCAGACAAATCGCGCAGCGTGACGGCATACTGGACAGGAGGCAATTGAGACGTCCCTGTGGCAGTCGATCCCACGTTTGCAGCTAGGCAGCTTTAAACTGTGGTATGGTTTTTCGAAGGCGTATGACGAGATGAAATTGCACTCCAAAGAGCATTCCAGGCATGCTCCATAGGATCAGGAGATCTGACTGACCAGTCCGCGCAGAGAATACCCCAACTTTCCAAATAATCGTCCATCAGCTAATCCTTATTTGGACGAGCGTTGTCGCTCATTAATAGGAACCCAGGACCAACTGCGCTCCTGAAAAGTCGAGTATATGGCTCTAAGGATGTCTTTTCGATATCTCAGATCTTTCGATTTTCGATATCTAGCTGTCAGGTAGCCTTTGTCAAACATATGCAGGAGTGTGCGGTCGTCCTACATAATGCCTAAACTAACCGTTACACCTCTACCACTGTAATATTACTTTTCCTTGATGAGAGAGGGTAGGTATCTTGTTCCAAGCTCTCCTCCAGACACAGGTACGCCAAGAATCAGTGTCCAGATTGATTCCTGAATCATCTGTGAAAAGCACGGTGCTCCACTTAAGTGTAGTCCAAACAAAGCTCATGTCACCATGCTAAAGGTACTCTCTTGTGGGCTGCAGTAAACGGGGCACCAACAGTGAGTCTTCTGGCATACAACCCTACCTCATTAAGTCTTCGGGTAACTGTAAACCGTAAAACTTGGGTTCTAGTGGAAGTTCTATTTAGCAATTTTGGCTCAATACATTTCGTAAAAAAAGACATAATTTGCAAATTATTTTAATTTTGCACACGAGTATTATATTAGAATATTCGTATATTAGAGTGTATATTAGAATATGCTTGTTTGCTTCTATTTAGAAAAACAGTGAATCTGTTTTGAGATTATCCACCCGTCCCATGATTTTGTTCTCTTATGAAGGTGATTATGTCTTAAAGAGTGTAAGTTCACTATCGACAATCATTTATGTTCATAGAAATATTGATAATTTTTCGTGACTGCCATGAAAAAGTTCAGCGTAATTACAAAAAATTTTGTACACCTGAAAAGGCTCCTGTTACCAGAGAATACTTAAATTTTCTTAGAAATAGTGACATTCCCTTTATCTGAACGTTAACTATTCTTCATTTCCTATTAGACGAAAATTTTTGAAATAGCAACTGTAATTTATTGAACATAATGATACGAATTATTGCAGATAAATACTGATTATACGCAATTAATATGAACTACAAAGAGTATGGAACTATAAAAAAGTTAAATTTATATTTCATTATAAAAAATGAGTATTAAAAAAATGAATTATAACTATACTGGTTTGTAACAGGGTTAAAGGTACCAAAAGAACTTCTCAGAGCATGCAGTTCTCAATAACCTTCAAATTTGCAAGGTTTCGTGATTCTGCTCTTTTCCTGCTATAATGAAAAGCAATAAATATTGAATATCTATTTTAAAGAGGGGGGAAAAAGAGCAATCGAACGCGATATTCATTTATATTGCATAAGGGATCCACCACAGCTTTGGATATATTGACGTATCTGAGGAATTACATAAACAAACTTCTAACGATTCTTCTTTTCTCTTTAATGATAGATTCAGGTACTAGACTTTTTTTCCTTCATGTAATTCCCTCCTATTTAGCTTTTTTTGGTCATCCATCATCCATTTTTTTCATATCATTATTAATAAAATTTTTACCCTAGCAAGGAATGAAACTTTTATATTTCATTTAATCGTATTAGTCGAATATGCGAAGTACGTAACAACCTAGGATTTTCGAAGTTGCTTTAACAAAAAAAGAGGAATTTGCATATTAGGCTGGTTAGTTTTATTTGGTTAATGCAAAACACGCGTTCTGTTCACAGCTTGATTCAAAACGATTTTCAGGTTTTTGGGAATTGCTTTAGCTACTGAAACTTCACGAAGAATGGAGCATTTAGTAAAGTGAGTCTCAGATGCTACTTTCTTTACTTGAGAAATAACACAGGAATGTTTCTCTGTTTAAGCCCAAGCTTCGTCAATGCACTTAATCAAAAGAATATTAGTCTCATACATAGAATTGTTAATTACTTAGAAAATTTCATTTGCAGTTGCTGTATCATAAAGAGATTCACAAAATAAATACTCTTCGGCAATTCGTTTATCTTCTTTGAAACGTATGTAACCGAATAATTTAACAAATTTCGTTATATCAGTACTTTCATCCAATTGCAATGCAAAATACTCACTGTATTTTATCTTTAGAATAAGTGTCTCTTTTACGGAATTTACCATTTCGTGAATTCGTCGACTTATCCTAGCATTTGATAACGGAATATTAACTTCCGACCATGAAGTTAATATAACTTCGGTTAATTAACTTCGGAACGTCTTCTTTCTGTTAGAGACTCCAATTCAACGTAAAAATGGTTCTGTTTGAAAATAGGAGCTCGGAAAGGGTGGCGTTATAAAATGTAGACATTCCAATAAATCGATCAACTCTAAAAGAATTAATGAGATACTATTATCTTTTTATAAGAAATTATTTTATATCCTATTAAATACAGCATACATTTCTATTACTCCTTTTAAAAACGTTTATGACAAATTTTGTTATGTCTAAGGCTAAAAGAATATTTGTGAAAATAAAAACTGATTATTTTGCTAAAGTCTATGAGTGGCTAGCGTGACCTTGATCAAAGCTCAGATGACATAAATTTACGACTGTTAGAGAAAAAACTTAAAATGAATGTTGAGGTATTTGATTTTTGAATTTAATAATTTTTTATTTGCCTACCACCTTTTTTCCTCTTGCGTACCACCGGTTGAGATTCGCTGATTTAGACGTTAATTTAGAAGCATGGTTTCAATTAACTTGCTTTTAGAACTGAACAAATTTGGAATCTTTCATTTAATAAAATATTACGACTCTACTCTTAAATTTATGCTTAAAAGTAAGTCACATGGATTTTAAGTTTTCTTCAAGCCAGTTATACGGATTTCGTTTTTCCTGAAAATTTTAGTAAGGTAGTGAACAAACCAATCGAGCATATTTTAGCTTTGTTAGCTACTCGATCAGTCGCGCAAAACAATTTAAAAAGAGCGGAGCTTTAGAATTTCCGATACACAGTCTCGGCCTTTTTTTTTTTTTTTTTTTTTTTTTTTTTGGCCGGTGCAATGTTGCCATTGCTCACTTTGAAATCGTTGAGTTTGTTCATCAAAAATTCGTTAAAGTTTTATAAAATAAGAAGTAGATAATAAAACAAGTTCCAAATTTGAGCTTCCACATGCCCATATTTAGAGTGACGAACTACGTTATTCAAAATTTGATGTCTCTAGGTATACCGTTGTTTTTTCACAACGCGAGAAACGTACATACAGAGTAATAATCAGTACCCAAATCTATGATTTTCTGCCAGTGTTTTAGTACGTTTTTCAAAGCCTTCGGCCCAGCAACTTGGTGGCCGCGAGTCCAAAAATAGATCAACCTCATTTCGGACATCCTCTGCAGAATGAAAGATAGCACCAGCAAGATGGAGCTGCAGGTGTGTGAAAAGATAGACGTCCGAAGGAGCGATGTCGAGGCTATTTGGTGAATGAGGCAAAAGATCCCATACGAGTTCGTACGGAGTTCAATCGGTGAATGCAGACAATGTGGTCTTGCATTATCTTGATGGAACATTACTTTTATGCGCCGGAACTCAGTTCTACGTTTATCCTTGACTGCAGTGTCAGTACGAACTAGCATCTCGCTGTACACTTTTTTCCAGATACTTTTTGTGGATAATAATACGCAATCTCACCAGATAAAATGAATGGTCGTTTTGTTAGTCAAATTGCGCTTTGCAACGCTGCCGATGGGGTCGCAGGGCGCATACCAAACCCCTTTTGTTGAAGTAAATGACGATCCGGTCCAGAATTTTGTCCTTGCATTGATATTCGATCAGATGAGAGCTCGAGCTCATCTGTCCTTATCTGCTTGTGATAGCTGATGGGGCACCTAGTGATTGAACACTTGTACGCCAAGTTTAATGTGATATATAGGGCGATTAATGGACATGGTACTAACGTCTAGCTCCTTAGCAAGCTCTCGAGTGGTTGTATACTGATCTTCTTCCACAAGTTCCGGCATACGGGCCTCATCAACATCAGTAGGCCGGTCAGAGCGCTTTGTTTCTTGAATGTCATAGTCCTTGTTTTTGAACTTTCGGTACTAAACTTTCACGTTATATGATATAACATTAGTACCTAAAGCTGTACTTTTGGTGACTTTCTCTAGCTGGCGTTTTGCAATAGAACTGGAAGTAATGATGGTTCTAATGTAGTAGTGTGATGGTTCCATTTCAGACACCTTGTATTTAATGATAAGGGTATTTGTTTTACACATTTCACCATACGGTGTTCGAAATCAAGTCTCTTTCTTTCAAATGCCAAAAATCGTTTGACAAAATATGATTAAACACCCCTGCGCGAACTGTTTGCGCAGACGATATTTGCCTTGGCGGGAATTTTTCGTTAAAACCCGATACATATTTAAGATAATAAAAATTCCAATGTTAAATATTGTACAAGCGCTTAGGATTAAATCACCTAGGACGAAGCATTAGAATATAGTATTAATGAGCATCATTAGAAAATTCTGAATAATTTATTTAGTAGGCTTAAATTACATATGATCTAGGAAGCATTGTAATTTACTTTATAACCTCTTGTCTTCACTGATAAATTCTGAAAGGATCATATAAAATTTCTCTTTTCTTATAAAATTCGAAGTTATAAAACCTTACCTTTTATGCAAAGATTATTTTTTATTTCATGTAAAATTTGTAACTATTATAAATTTTTAGCAATGAACGTATCAATTTATTGTCACTAGAAATTGTTAAAAATATTTTTTTTTTAATCCCATGCATTTCGTTTTCAGTATCGAAGCTAAATTCTACTAATGCAGAGTATCTTGCAGAGTTAATAAAGGAAAGAAGTAAGTAAATTATTTCTTTTTGTTGTCAAAATTAAAGAAATATATATATGTTTTTTCAAAATGCTAAATTTTTGTGTTTTCAAATACAAAATATTTCGGCATGACCGTCCATGCAGAAAGGTATTAGAACCTAAAATATTACTAAAGGCATGTTCGCTTATCACTTCTGTGCTTACTTTGTTATCTTAGTATCGTAAACGCTATGTTTAGCTTCTCATTTTCTATTTCTGTCAATTTTAATTCAGTTTATATGTTTGATACTCAAGTTAAACGTTTTGCATTTTACATACCTTATTTTATCTTTGGATTTTAGTTACAATAAATTATTTTAAGATTTTATTTGCCAAATTTAATGCATAAAAAGCAGTGTAATGAACGGGAAAATGCTTGAACATAACTTACATTTATACAGAGGATGTTTACACATTTTTAGAACGATTTTGGCGTCGTTTGATTAATATTCAAAATGTAAAAAGTACTTTTTAAATATTTGATATGATATTCTTTGTTTTGGATTTCGTGATTTCCATGATAGAAGGGCGTTACGTAAAATTTCCCAGGGGTACTGATTTCCATTCCTCTTCCACTACTTACCAGAATCCGTGAACCGTGGTGAGTTTGCGCTTAGAAATAATTATTTTCGAGAGATCAAAAGCATGATAGTTCACAGGCGAACCTTCAGAGAACTTTGTCAGAATACTTTAAAAATGTGTGTGTGCAGTACTAATATCAGTCTTCCTTTTCTTCAAGGAATGCAGGAGTACTTTTCAAAGTATGACTTGTTGTTTGTCTTGATGAAATTTCACTGTTTGAAAGTCACTGGGATAAAGAAATGGAATTTCTTCTTTAAATATAGGACATAAGACATTCTCTTGATACTATATTGAATTGATTTTAACAATTTTTTCTGCTCGTCTTACTTTTAATGTTCTATTTTCTGTTGTAAGAGAATCCTGGAAGAATCTTAAATCCCTTACGGAAACTTTTCTTTGCCATTGTCGAAACCATGATTGTATAGTTTTCCTCTTCGTTTCCGAAAATAAATAGACCTTTTCCTATTGCAGTCATTTAGGTAAGCTCATGCTTCATTAAGCTTCATTATTTTCTGCGTTGAGCCACATACCTAGCCAAAACCTGGTAAACATTTATGTTTTTAGTTTTTACAAGTTGTAAATCTTGGTTTATTATTTCACTTATTGTTGCTACCGATTAGTTAAAGACAATTGCTTTCTGCGTTGGCAAAGTTTATCTTTTTTATCAATGATTTATAGAGACGTTATTTACATTTTTCGGGAATTCGTTTGGATTGTCGTAATTTCATGCAGTTTTATGTCTAATAAATTTTGCTTATTTTGCGCTTAGAAATTTTAAGGCCGTGCATTTCACAACGTTTCTAAATTATGGAATAGAAATATATATCTTCGGAAAGCGGAAAAACATATCCTTGAATCCTTTCTTCCAACATTTCCCTCCGTCCTGTTTACATGCGCTATTTTGAGAAAAGAATAAATTTCAAGGATAGAATTAGAAACCAAGTAAAAACTGAATGCTGCTAACTGTTCAATAGCGGATCAAGAAATAACTATTGAATATTTAATTGTAACATAATTAGTGACTATAGGGAATTAGGGAAAATTTATTACAAAAGACACACTAAAATTCTAGTAGTTCATTCAAATTCGTTTATACTTAAAGTTTGTTAAAAATAATTGGAAAATCTTCAGTTCCCGCTTAAGGCTACGGAACGTCACGCTATTTTGATTCTAAGTGTTACTTCGAAAGGGAATAACTCTTGATTACGAAAGTAGAAGCGACAGTAAGGAATTCACGTTTCTGCCGAGCCTCAAAGTAGGTCTAATTATAGGTCATTTTTTTAAAAATTCACTTAATATTTTATAATTTAAAGAACTGTTTACTTAAAATAAGTCAAATATTTTGAAGTATTTTCTCATTCGTTTTCTACGGTTAAATCACCGAAAGTTTTCAGCGAAGATCAATTTAAAATGTAAAGTTTAAGCATACATTTTTAGACAATAATGTTATTCAGCTTTCTATTATGTAAAAAGACGATATTTCTCATTTAAAATAATAAACTGTTGCCAGAAATTTTTATTTCGAAACATTTGCTTCTTTGTAGTTCTTTGTCGAAATTTTCCTAAAAATATATAAACACCCTCTGTACATTTATTTTTAGTAAATAGGAATATTTTAATAAACAGACATAATGTATAAACATAAAATTATATGAAGTGCATAAATACCGAAGGAAATCCTTAATAAATGGTGCAATAAACTTCGAAATACATGAAAAAACACAATAGCTTCAAATATCGTCAATGCAATCTGCTACGAAAAATGGTTCAAAAGGGAAGGAATGATGTCTGGTTACCTAAGATAAACCAATCCTGGTTCAGGATACACGCGCTGCAATAAAACAACGGCAGATCTCATACTGTAAGGTAAATCTGTCTGCTGACATATACATACAGACCATTGACAGTTAAACTTAACGGTCCCTCCTCATCGAAGACCTCGCGACTAGGAACATGTTGATCAGGTCAGACACCACTGTAGACATTATTTGATTAGAAGCAGGCGTTGGAATTGCCACTTGATGCGAAATATCTTTTCGCAAGTTTTCTCGCAGCGGTTCAGCCGTATCCGTAATTGTAAGATGGTGTCATATGGTGATGGATGATTAAAATGATCGGTGTTTGATCACGTTGCTATGCATTTTCTCTAAGTCGCTCAGATCTGCTGCAGAAATGTGCTTTGTATTAAGAACGGACATCACCATCATTGCATTGTTAAAGTCTTGTGCCCGATTAATTAACTGGCTCCCTAGCTAAGACCACCCTTCCAGCATTTTTGCTTTCTATAATTCCTCTGTTTTGCCCATATCAACTCAATTATGGCACTTAAATATCTATCGAATCTGTAAATTTTCAAGTGACTGCAGTTCGCTGACACAGTTACCGCTTTATTTCAATTTCTGACTTAATGTATCCTCTTCATTGTATATTTTTTGAGCGTCTGGGAAACCGCTATTCGGGCTTTGGCCTTAATTAATCATTTGCATATTCTATTTTGAAGCATCTGAACACGGAATTTCGAATTCCATTGAGATCAAACCACGATCTTTTATTGGGGGGGGCGAGGGAGAATTTATTTGAAAGCAGTTCTTTAATTAAGTGAAATTTCTTTCCCACAAATTTTTACCACATGATAAAATAAATATTATTCACATTTTTTATTTTAAAATACTATACTCTCTTAAGAAATGTATTAGACACTATTAATAAGCCACCGGTGCACATGGTATATATATGTATATATTTTCGAATAGAAAGCTCAATAACATTATTGTTTAAAAATGCATGCTTAAACCTTTACATTTTAAATTGATCTTCGTTGAAAACTTTCGGTGATTTAACCGTTAAATACTTCAAAATATTTAATTTATTTTAAGTAAACAGTTCTTTAAATTATAAAAGATTAAGTGGATTAAAAAATTGACCCATAATTAGACCTACTTTGAAGCTCGGCAGAAACGTGAATTCCTTACCGTCGCTTCTACTTTCGTAATCAAGAGTTATTCTCTTTCGAAATAACACTTAGAATCAAAATAGCGTGACGTTCCGTAGCCTTAAGCGGGAACTGAAGATTTTTCAATTATTTTTAACAAACTTTAAGTATAAATGAATCTGAATGAACTACTAGAATTTTAGTATGTCTTTTGTAATAAATTTTCCCTAATACCCTATATTCACTAATTATGTTAAAATTAAATATTCAATAGTTATTTCTTGATCCGCTATTGAACAGTTAGCAACATTCGGTTTTTACTTGGTTTCTAATTCAGGTACTGAAATTTTACAGCATTTTCAGTGCTGCTTGAACGTTCCTAAGAAATTACTGATGATCTAGTTGCTTGTATTTCATGCTTATTTCCATATTTAATTATTCCGTAATAATCTGTTTTTATTAACCATTGTTCTAATTACTGTATATGTTATTTATATATAATGTAATTTGTTTAACTGAGTAGACTAAAATTCATAGCATTAAAAAATTCCTAAATGTAATAATATATATATATATTACATTTTATTATCATGCACAGGAAAATAATGTCAAAAAATGGAGTGAAACATGATCATAATTTCAGCAAAAAAAAGTTGTTGTAAATTTCACTTCTTTAGTTAATTGGTCCTAGATATATAATTCCTATTTTAAAGTCTTTAAAGATATATAGCAGAGTAATTTATGAACATAACTTTTAACACAATTAGTGGGAGGTACTTGTAAATATAAAATCCAGCTTTAGAGAACTAGAATTTCAGTTAGTAAAATATGTTCTAATGGGTTAAATTCGAAACTTCACATTCTGTGAATTTAAAATTCATAGTGAAATATCCGATATCCGATTCATATTTTCCAACGGGGCCAGCTATGCATTTTATAACGAACACTGCATTGGTTAAATCACATTTATTAATCGCTAAAAGGAGCGGCCTCTTTCCTGTAACCACTTCCTAAATTTGGTCCAAATAAGCAGGCAAATAGGCTTTGAAATGTGATTTAAAACAGTGCATTGTTTTTCAAATGTCAGTGCAAATATTTCACGTAAAAATACGGCACTCATGGCTTTCAGTGTATTGAAGCAGGATGATTTAATTATTTTTACAAAAACTACCATCAACAATGTTGAAAGAGTTTTAATAAAATTATCTACATCATTTTAAGAGAGTTTGCATTCGAAATGCATGTAACGACATCTATGTACGCTTAAAATTAAACAGGATACTTTTTTTCTTCGTTGCGGGCGGTCAACTATTTATTTATACTCAGAATACAATGGATTATTTAAAACAATTAAACTCATGAAATGTTCTACTATTTAAAATATTCTTGAAGTTAAATTACTTAAGGTAGCGTTTAAGATCTAGGAATCTTAAAAAAATACAAGAAAAGATTACTTTCTTTCAAAATAAAATGAACGTTTGTAACCATATTCGAATAACAGAAATATCTTGAAATGCAGTAATTCTCTTTGAACATCTTGTGTAATGTTTTAATATTATACTTTATTTTCTCTGTATAAGATAAAAGAATTATTTTAAGAAGGATTATAGTGTTATTATTCATATCTCTACAGTTTTATATATTAATACTTGAGACTCATTTTCCGAATTGATGAGACAGAAACCAGCTTAGAACAATACTAAAACTATTTGATATTGCATTATACCTCATCGATTTGCTGTTGTCTCGCTTTTCAGGTTTTCTTCACTCTATTTCCGGAAAGAATTTTGCAGTTAAGCATTCTTTCCCTCGTTCCCATTCGCAGTACGAAAGTGTTACAAAAGCAACTACTCAGAATATTGCATAAGTATTTATTTGTAAATTTGTTCTCTGTATGCAATGTAATTCTGAAAAAATTCGACTAATTCAGTAACAAAATTATTCACATTTGTTGTGGATGATCACGGTAAAGAAAGACCTCTCTCTATGCATAATTTTCATTTCGACTATAAATAATTAGAATGTGCCAGAGTATAACTCTTAATTACTAAAAGAAAGTTGCATGAAGTTGTAGAATTTTCTGGTTATATTGCAATTCACTTACACAACAAAAAGTGCCAGGTTTCATCGAGAATTAAGATCTCTTTCATAAACTGGGAATTTCTGTATCTGGGTTCTATTGGACTACACAAGTCAACAAGTAAACACAAGTTCTGTTAGGACTGTAATGATTATAAATATATATTTAGCTACACCTTCGCATGCTCCTTTAGATGCCCTTCAGAAGCTTATTCATACGCCTAGAACTTGGAAGCATGATTCATAATTTGTTACGTTTTTCAGTTCAGCATTTGATAGATTTTACCTTTTAAAAATATAATTGAATCTATACTGCATGTTTCAAATGTTAGATAGCAGCATTTTTAGAATAATTAAATTTTTTTAAATAGATGAATTTTTAGTTATCTGCTTTATTCTGAATGATCAAAGATTATGAAAAATTAAATTCTTGCAAATAAATGCAACTGAAACACCTATGCGCCTTTTAATCCGTTTTAGAGAAATGATGCAATTACCTGGAAGCATTTAATAAAAAATTAATATAGCTTCATTTTTTTATTTCAAATTTTAATTCACAAAACTCCATAACTTGAACTGTAAGTGTTAAGTTTCTTTCTAAAAGGTATTAATAGTAACTTTCATTTAACATTGTCTTTTTAAATGTTATAATTGTGAAATATTCACATATAATGTCTTCGTTTTTTCGTTTACAGATATTGAGAACAGTTTTTACATAGAAGGACTCATTGGGATTCTCATATGCAGTCTGGTTTTGCTTGCAATTATTGCAGTTATACTCTATTACATTATACCATGGCACAAGTGAAAATTTAATGCTGTGATAATGTGCTGTACATTGGAAATGTACTTCGTTAGGCACATATTACAAAATCGTTTATTTCAATTATTGAATTATGTAAAATCATTGTGATATTTTCCAGACCAAAGCCAGCAATATTATGTATTTTTCACTCCCTGTTTTGTTGATACCTCCCGCCTCCGAATTCACTAACATAGGATTTGGTTTGGATTAACTAATTATTTTGTTTTAAGACGTAAATATTTGCTGTTGCATATATTTTGTTCATTTTTATATTCGTACTGAATATGAGTGTGTGATGCATGCATTTTTGCAAATGTTTATTACGTACGAAAAAAGATACCTACAATTTTTTATGCAAATAATAAATATTGTTTGAAATGTTGTCCAGTGTGTTTTTATATAAAACTGCAACAGAGAGGAATTGAAAATATTGTTAAAAATATCATGCATTCGTTATCAGAATTTCAGTTATCTGAAAAATCTATTATAAATTCTATACTTTAGCTATTTTCACAAAGCATCAATCTGCAATGACTTGAACAAGGTCTGTTTGTTTAGTCAGTTATCGCAAAGCACACCAGAGCACTCAGTTATAGACTTTATTTAGGACTAAGAAACTGACTCGTTTTCACGTTGCATATGGAAAAAACGACAAAGACGGGCATGCAACTAGCACGTTCCCCGGCGTTGAACTTTTTCTATCTGTATGCAGTGCACTTCAGTCGGACTACCACTGTTAAACGTTTTATCAACTCTGCTACCAGAGTATTTACTAATTACTGGTTACAGAAGCGAAGCAACAAAATCTTAAACAAAATTCCGTGATCACACTGTATGCAAAACTTGGAGAAAGTGGAATGCAAATACGCTAGAAATAAACGAAGAGCATGCCGTAGCAGAACAAATTTTCTGATGAAAAAAGCCGTTTTGAAATGCCTGTGAAAATTTGGAAGTTGGGATGCATTACTGAAGACATTAAACGGCATAAGCAGAAGACAGGCCGAGAAGGTGAGAATATTATTGTCTTAAGATGATTGACAGGTAGGGTAGAAGGATATTTTTTCTGGCCAAACACTGCAGACAGATTGATTTTCCATCATAAAAATATGCCCTGTTATCTAATTTATCAATTAATTTCATTAGTTTCACATCTAGTTCATCCCTTTTCTTATTTAAAATTTCATGTGAAAGGCGATTTCGAAACAGTCGCACTCATTATGACATTTTCGAAAACAAGCAAATGACCTTGATGATCCAGCTGATGGAAACCGCATTAGATGACACCCACATCAGGCTGAGTAGGAGGTGAGCCTTTAGTGATGCGCCTATTTACTAAAGGAACTACCTTGACAGTGAATAATATGTGTATCTGTACATCTCTTAACAGTTTTCTGGCAGCTGACTCATTATTTTTTCCATATTTATACGATATTACTTCGCATTCTTGCTTATTATGAACAAAATATACAGATGTTTAAGGGTAACTTGCTTTACACGCTTAAAGATACATATGCATATGAATAAAAGCACGTTAGAAATATGTAACTAGATAGTAACGCTCTGCAATTGATCTAATCCTCAAGCAATATATGTACACACTGTACAAAAAATGGATCAGTTTTATATCTCCTGTTTTACTGGGCCGACTGACGAAATTTACTTTGCATTTTTCGTGTCTCGAAGGCGTGACTTTGGATATAGCATTACTCTAACGTAGGTAAAAATTTTGACACAAAATCGGACCTTTTCTGAAATAACATACCCATTTTTTCCATATTTCGATCCTACAACTCAAATTATGCCAGAGTGCCAAGTTTTGTAAAAAAACCCTCGAGTAGTTTTCGAAATTTTAGCTCCTCGGTGTTAATTCGATTTGGTATATATTGCATTTATTATTACCTCTTTTTTGTTACACTCTTCATTCCTTTTTTCCCAATTCGAAATTTAGGTTCAATCTATATAAAATTCGCAGATATTTTTTGATTCATTTTTTAAATTTTTATAAATTTTTCGAAAATATTTAATTACAACCTATAAAATTTTTAACACCACCTTAAAGTAGATGTATTTCTAGACATTCGTGAAGAAAACTAGAGTTTCTATTCAAAATTTCCAAAGATATACGCGAATTTATATATTGGCGCGTTTCAAAATTTGGCATACTTGTTATAAGCGAGCTTTACTCGCTTTGTTAAAATTATTTGAAAGAATGAACGATGCACTTTTTTCCCGCTCATATACAATGAACAAAGGAAAAAGAAAGTAGGTTGCTATAAATTAAGAATTTTTCCAAGTGTAAAAGTCAACAAGTGTTCTTTCAGTTTTCTCTCAATTCATAAATTGAAAGAAATGCGCCAAGATAAATTTTAAAAATTTTCACCAAGTTTCTCATCAGATTTTACAAAATTTAATATTTGAGTCGTAGAATCGAAATAGGAAAAAAATCGATGTTATTTCAGGAAAAGTCTGATTTTTTTTTTTTTGAAATACCTATGTTAGAAAAGTGCTATATATAAATCTAATAAATATCTTAAATTTCGTTTTCGAGACATGAAAAACGCAAGTCAGATTTCGTCCGTCGGCCCAGCAAAACGATATACAACTGTCATGTTTTTATACAAGGTGTACATCTAAAGCAAAATCTTGTTTCACTCTTAGTTTTTCAGCAATATGTCATTAAAAATTTCTGTTTCTGACTAAATTAACTTTAATATACTATGCTTTAATGAAAGTTATATAAAATCTTTTACTCAACCGAGCTGAAACGGACAGGACATCTCGTTTGTTAATTTAAAGATTTTGTAATGTAGGCTATTGAATTGTTCGTGAATACTTAAACTAATTACTCCTACTTTACTTAGTAAGCTAAATACCTATGCTTAAAAAAAAAAGAAAATTATCTAGGTGTTTGTATTATGTATTGAATTTATTCGCATTATATATTCAAATCAATAATACATGAATGTTCACTTTAGAGAAGTTAACCCTTTTGCAAACCGTATATTAGTGGTCGAAAGATTAAAACTACGAAATCCTTGTAGTTCTCCTCCCCTCACACACATACTACTTTTGATTTCGAACAGTTGCAAGGCTTGTCTACGTAGGGTTTTTATATTTACTCTTCAAGCGTAATGCAAATAAGGGATAAATTTCTCGAGGAAATATCCCTGTTTTTCGGGCAAAAAGCTCTAGTGTGTTTGCCATAAAGAATTGAGGGATTTTAAGAAAGCTTATTTGAAACAGAGTATGTATCAAGGACTGTTCCAAACAATTTCATAACAGGAAATTTATTTAGAACATTTTTCGAGTTTTTATCCAAAATAAAGTATTGTATTATTAAAGTTATTTATGTATATATAAATTTCAAATCTAAACGTAAAGCAGCTGAAAAGGAAAAAGTGTTTTTCTCAGATTAGCATGTCTTTGGAAAGGATTATAAAATATAATGTGTTTGTAAGTATCTATTTAAGATTATAAAGTGTAACATGTTTTCTTCCAAGAAAACATTATCTTTATTTCAATTGGAAATAGGATTCAAATTGAGATATTCGGAGAAAGGCAGTTCAATAAGAATAATGGAAACGTTCTTAGAACTTCTGTTTCTCACAAACGACCTTCAACGACTTTTCTATTTCGTAATATCTTTGAAGTTTATCATAACGCATAAAAATATGTTTGCATTATATCACTGATTCTATACTGGTGATGGTTTTCCCCATGTGTAACGTATATACGAGTCAGTTTCCCTTAGAAAGTCCTCCACGAAGGCATCCCTCCTCTTAGGCATATAGCCCTCGAGGCTTTGCCATAATCACACACACACACACACACTATACTGGTGAAATAAATAAAGAGAATTTTCATATTTTATCGAATTGCATGAAAAGAACTGAACGGAAAACCACTGCTTCTAGAATAAAAATGCAAATCTTGTACGGCAAATATGTAAGGGTACACGTATGTGTAAGGCGAAGCCAGCAGAGAAAAACGCTTCATAAGCGCGTGGAGGGTAAGACGAATTCTGTTCACTAGCACACCTCGGCGAATTTCTTGGTGTTATTTTGTAGCAATCGGTTAAACAGTAAAAATGAGTAACCACCAACGTTTAGATGATGGGTTGAGGTGGCGAATTATGGGGAGGCTAGCGGCAGGCATATTCACAAAGCCTACAGACTATTTCTACTACGGTCTGCTCTCATTAGGTGAAACATTTGCTTGTCGGTCATATTTTAAATGGCGAGTTATCACCTTGTAGGCGTGGTAATTAACGCCAAAAAAACCTTGCAAGTTTTCAGTACAGCGAGAAGAAACAGCGTTTATTTCATTCGATAATTTTTTGTTTTATAAATGAAAGCTAAGAGGAATTGTGTGGAATATATTTTAAATAACCTACTGATCTTATTAATAGTTTATTTGTATTTGAATTTAAACTGTTAAAAGTACGATAATTGTTTTGCAAGAAAAAAGGTTTATAATCAATATTTACAATCAATCAATTCAATAAACATTTAAGGGCATCGGATACATATTCTTTTAATCTAAATTATGAAAATAAGTATAACTAAAATTATATTTTATTCCATTATGCTCTGTTACTATAGAAACTCTTTTCGGGATCTTGGTGCATAATCTTGCTACTGGTACCTACTGCAGAGAGTACAAACCAGTATATAAGAATAAGAAAAATTATCATTAACAAAAACAGAGAAAATGAATGTGTTAAATTTTTAACACCGCACCCGAAGGCGAAAAGACCAATAATGACAAAGTCATTCAATAAAGTGAGGATAAAAATAAATCCGTCCAGAGCAGAGTTCATAAAAGTCACGAGCGGAGATAGAACCAGCGATCTAGAAGTCCGAGAAATTTTTTCATCCTCGTTACCGTTGAGCTGCGGTTTCGCCGTTGGCTTTCGCACACTTTTTTGTACACGAGGCTGATATAGAAATAGTATAGGCGATGAAGGAAAAGTCGCCAAACCCTACGTTTCCTGTTTTAACCAATCGGAGCAAACAGTAGAAGAAACGGTCTGTAGGCTTTGTGAATATGCTAGAGGCAGGCCAATCGCAAGTCCAGATATGAAAAGAGTTTAATCTCCAGCGTCGTGTGTAATCTATGGAAAAAGTTCCAAGATACTGGATCCACTGAGAGAAATCCTGGGTAAGGTCGTTCAAGAACCACGACGGCCAAAGAAGATCTCTATTTGTCCATTTTAGCGAGGCGTAGCAGAGAGACTACAGCTTCTCAGCTCTCTCGGGACCTATATGCCGCCCCAGGAACCCATGTGACAAGATGACTGTTTCCAAAAGACTGAACGAGAGAGGGTTGTTTGCCAGAAGACCGGCTGTTTGTGTCCCGCTCACGTCTACGGACAGGAGAATCCGATTAGCATGGTGCAGGCAGCATAGTGATTGGAGTACGGAGCAATGCGCGACCGTTCTGTTCACCGACGAATAACGTTTTAACCTAAACACCAATTCTCGCCGTACTTTCATATGGAGAGTGCCAAGGACCCGCTACCTACCCTCTAATGTTTGCGAAATCAACAATTATGGCGATGGCGGTATAATGGTCTGGGCAGGCGTCATGTTGGATGGCCGCATACATCTCCACGTCTTTGACAGAGGCTGTGTGACTGGTGTGAGGTATGGGGAGTTCAGGGGTGCAGTGGCTCCGAGTTCATTTTACAGGGCAATAACGCGAGGTCACATAGAGCTCTTCTGGTCGACGAATTTCTCGAGAATGAGGATATTCGCCGAATGAATTGGCCAGCCAGGTCTCCAGACCTCAACCTTATGCAGTATGTATGGGACACTCTGGGGAGGGCAGTTGCAATTGGCAACCCCCTTCGAGAACCATCCAGGAACTGAAAAATGTGTTGTTGAATGAGTGGGACCAATTGCCACAAGCACTGATAAACTGCCTTATTTCCAGTATGACATTACGCTGCGAGGCCTTTATGGCTGTAAGAGGGGACCATACCCCCTATTATCTTTCGTGTCTTCTGTAACCGCTGTTTCAGATCTTGAGACTCCCATGAGTGTTACACACGAACATGTGTGTCAGTTATAACTGCTGAATGTTTATTTTGTTTAAATTGTATCAACCTATGTTCACACCACATTTTATTAAAATATGTCCAGTAGTTCTGAAGATCGTAGATCAAATATTAAAATTCTCTTAATTTCTTAAACCAGTGTACAAAATATGATGCTGCGATATTTAGTTCTTTAACAGCAGGACTGTTGTTCTCTGCAAAATCACAGCCTCATACGCTTTTAAATTTCATTATCATTAGCTGATAATTAAGATCAAATTTCTCTCTCTGTTTTAAGAATAATGAGACAAGTGTCTGAAAGTATGATTTTGAATTCTGAAAATTTTCAAGTAAATGAAGTTACATATAAATTATATTTACAACTCATTTTTCAATTCACTTTAAATAATTATTTATGGTGAGTGTTCCGTACGTAATTATAAGTGCTATTGTGGTAGCGCGATCAAGATGAAGAAAAGGATTTAAGTTGCCATGGAAATTGCAAGCGATTTTTACTCTTAGATTTTGGATTCTAACATTTGAAAGAATAGAGTTAAAGAGTGTTGTGAGTGTTTTCAAAATGAAGGTAAATAGAATGTTTTTAAAATACAATCCACTGAAATTTTTGTAACAAGTGCCTTTAATAATCAGCAGTGAGTTGTAACAAAACAATAGATTATCGACATTATATCAAAACTATTATCTAGGTTTTTTGTTGCTTTCCTTTATATGAATTTCTTAATTTGGTTTCCAGCATTTTACACTGAATTAAAACAGAGATTCGTGTATTTCCTTAGATGAAATTACGAAATTTAGTATGAATTTCACGAGGACTTAACACACACACAAATTCAAACCAGATACGGAGATAGATTTTAGCATTCGTTTAAAGGTGTCCTCAATCTAACTCTGTTTCTGTCTTAAATTGAGCTTTTTTTTCCCCCTTCTAACTTAACTAAATTGTAAGAGTTACACCTCACAGTTTGGAACTTATCTCCAAATAATCTACGTATTGAGAGTCTAGCCTTAAATGACCTAAGATCCAATTTTGTAAATGTACAATAAAATACAATAGAATGTTTGTAAGAAATTCTGCCGAAGGAGAAACATGCATCGCCTTTGATGAAACCGTAATGATCAACATTACAGGCTAAGAGTAATATATGAGAAGAGAATTAATTTAAAACTTATGTATTATTATGCCACATTATATATTATGTCACAAATTGCTAATAATTTAAATCAAATGGAGCTTTCAAGTAAGCTAATGCTGATGGTAAATATAATTAACCATACATTAAGTCCAAAGGAAGTTGAACTTTGGGAATTGGAAAAAAGAAAAAAATATCATCCAAAGAGTTAATTAGACTTATTTTCATAGAGAATCTGAAATAACAAATATAATTTACAGCTCTTGAATAATTTTCAATGTTTGGAAGATTAAACATAAAAGCAGAACCCTTTAATTTTCCTCTTAAAAAAAAAGATCCGGAATAAAAAATTCCTTTTATATATCTAAATCTGAATCCTAATAGCTAGATCCACATTTAGGAAAGTGTGTGCCAACAGAATTTCATCGGAATAATATATCGAAACTATTAAAGCGAATAGCAGAAAATCCGTCATTAAACTTATGGTGGAGGATGAAATGTTATTCTGAAAAAGACTAGAATAAGCTTTCCAAATAGTAATTTGTAGGTTAACCTCAGAATTTATCGCCAAGATTGGTTCTTCAAGGTTAATCATTCAATATGCTCCTGGGAAAGAATGGTAGCCTATGCATTATCAAGAATAAAACTGGATGAGGAGGATTTTTTTTTTCTTAAAATAAGCGGCGAAATACTGAAGTAAAATACTGAAGTATAGTTGTTATCAAAGTTCGAAATTTGGGCACCTAGCGCTGCTGGTACAATGATTCAAAGCGTCTACATGTCAGGTATTTTCTCCACTTTCCAGCGTACCTTCGTGGTACAATTAAAAACACTCTCGGCTATCTAGCGGAAGGTCAGGAGTTAGAATCCTGGACAAAACATTGCAGATTTTTTTTGTTTGCAGATTTACTTCTAAATACTTAATTGCTGTACGCAGAAATGGGATCTTTTGGATTGGATTTAATAATAAAGTTTACAAGTAAGTTAAGAGGTCGCCTGTACCAACTCGTCAAGGCGGTCATTTAGCAAGCTAAAAAAATATTCCCACACTTTTCCAAAATCAAAAACCATGAACGGAAAGAAAGAAAACTATTCTGTAGAGAAAATAAGAGTTGGACTCATCAGCGCTATATAATAAATACTCTAATAAAGTACTATATAATTTGAGCAGCAGTCTGACACCCTTCCCGAAAAAGTGACTACATATTTGGTACAATCAGTTCCGGTGCAACCCGATACACAATGTACACCGATTTAGCTACAGAATGTAGCTACTGATAAGATGAATAAATTACTAATGATGCCGATACTACGACTTAATTTAGCCAGGGAACTTCTATTTCAAAAATCTCACTTATCACTTTTAATAAAAATAGTGTTTTCTTTAACTTTTTATTTAGTCTTGAAATGTCGAAGACGTACTAAGCATGTCACGCATCTTAATCCATGTCTTCTTTTATAATTATCTCTGCCGATCGGTACCGAGGAGTTTTTGATAGACCAGAGGGAGTTTGTAGCGTGACAACAGATGCCTTCTTCGCAGGATCTTGCTCTCTGTCGCAAGGACGAAAATAGTAAGCCAGTATGCATAGCAAAGCTACAACGAGCATAATGCAGAGAATGACTCCGATCAATGTCGTAGCCGAAAATCCACCTATAAGGAAAAGTACGGTTTGATCAGTATACACAGAAATAGAAATTAATGTTATTTCTTGCAACAATACTTTCGAAATTCCATTTATATTAGTAGACGAAAGATACAATTCAGATCGCAGCAAAATTACACGCACTGCAAATCTTGGCAGATTTTAGTTTACGGGAAAGATCTGCCAAGCTATAATTTTGCTTTTTTAAAACAGAAATACAGGAATAATAAAGTCATAATTATATTTATACAGGAATAATATAGTCATAATTATAATTCAGTACATTCAAAAAGAATTATGCGAGTTAAATTAACTGCTAAGTTTCTTTGGTCAATACATAAGACAAGGGCATCCATCTGCTACAATACCTTAATGACATGAAGCGCCAAACCGAGGAAGCCTTACTTGCTCTATGAATCTCAATGCTTTTCTTAGTTCCCCCTCCTAAGAGCCTATACTCTCAGAATACAGATTTCAGCCAGTAATTAAACGACCCACGGGAAATTATGGATGGTATAGAACAAGTTGTAAATACTATTAAGTATCTGATTTCTAAACGTAAATTTCTGATAAGATTTGCCATCGTTTTGGAAAAGACGCCGAACAACGCTGCATCGCGAAATGTAACATCACATATTTTATACGTTATTATTGTATCTATTGTTCTATATTATATTTGGTTATATTTGCATATTCCACCAGGAGCTTAGTGGTAAAACCAGCAAACATTAGTAGTTCGACCCGGCTTCAAATGGTGGCTAACGGGCAGGCTGCAGGGGAATTCTTGGATACGAGATAGGTGTCTTTAAACGGGTCCTCTTACAAAGGCAAGTCAGTTTATCCCTTGAGCACCTAGACTTTGCGTGTTTTGACGTAATCTAAATAATCTAACTCAATGATCCAGGCAAAATAGCTGATCAGAATCTGTGAATAATTATTTCAGTTGTGATAAATAATACAAATAATTTTGTAAAGATATTATGAAAGAAAAATAAAATAATGAATTTTGTATTTTTAACAAATGTTTATTTGAAAACTTTTATTACAAAGAACATAAAAATTTTTAATTGGGAGTAAAGAATCAATTACATGCCTCTAAAACGAGGTCCGACTTAAAGCGTGTTAAGAATCCTTGAGCTTATCGATCGTGTCAAAAACCTCCTTAATACTGGAATAAGTAAAGTAATGCATAAAAAATATTCATTGCATTGTTTACCACCTTACCTTTGCAGTCTTCTATCTGTTTTTCATCCTGATGCGTATCATTAGGGGCCACTATAAAGGTAAAAATGATATATATATATATATATATATATATATCTTAAGAAATGTAGGAGAAAATGATTTGACTTTATTATGAGGAAGAGTGATCTAAAAATTACAGAAGAACTGAAACTAATAAAGCATAAAAATCTTAAATTTAAGTCAAAATAAATACATCTCCAATGGATTATGAGAGTAATTCTTACTCTTGGGTATGGAGCATATAAATCCTCTTTTCTGCTGGCAACTAATATCATTCCATTCCATTGTTCCTGTTAACATTTCCACACACTTTTCATCTTCGCTGTTAGGTTCATCAGCATCCCAAAAAGTGAAATCAAAATTCGAACCATCAGCCCAAACGAATTCTTCATCTGCGAGAAACAAGGACAGGAATATTATGGTTTACAAGCGGATTATAATATTATTCATTTAATATAAATAACAGCATAACTAAACATATATTTCAAAAGCATTCTCTATAAGCAAAAGCATACAATTCTTTCTCTTTATTTTTCGAATACATTCCTGTGCGGATAGTCCTAATGCACCCTAGCGAGCTTTAGATAACCTAAACTAATTGAATAAACATTCACAAAGCTATAGCTTTTGCAAGATATATTTTCTTCATCTGGTTCGGATCGTTTGAATCTCAAATTTCAATTAAAACAAATTTTTTTACAAATAAAAAATCATTATTTTTTCAAAAGAGACTTTTTAATTTATGCGGAGTTTAAGCACTTACAATAAATAAGACATTTTTATACGTTTTGATAAATACTGCTTCAAAAATACGAAGCATCTATATTTTTAATCCCTGAAATCTACATCTCTTCTTTTAAATAAAATTCGTGAAGGTTAGTTTACTTAAATGTAGCAAAGCCCACGAAGGCTCTATGCCTATGGGAAAAAATGCCTTTGGTGAAGGCTTGTTATGAAATGAGTGAAGAAAATGCCTTCTCTTTTTAGACAGAAGTAGTGGAAGGTGATTTCTCCCTCCCTACCGCGTGCCTTTGTGGTGTAACTGGATGCATGTCCAGCTATCAATCTGGAGGTCCAAAATTTGAATCCTGGACTCAATATTTTGACAATGATTTCATGATTCCTGCTAAAGGAACCTAATTACACTACAGCTGTACTGGAAGCATTGATCCAATGACTGAAATTTTCGTTTCAGAACAAAGCTGATGTTTGAGATCAATTTGAAAAAACGAAAAATTGCTAAAAACCTCTTAAACTCAATGGATTATTTCGATTTCGGTTAAGCACGATAGGAGTATCAACTCGAAAGGAAAATGCCTTCGGAGAGCTTCGTAAGAGAAATAGTTCAAATCCATGTTACTCATCAAATAATGATGAAGAAAGACTAATTTAATTTTTTAAATAATTTTCATTATTAACAGTGTGGCCAATAATTGTTTTGTAGTCTTTTCTGGAAGACTGAGCGACAGTGGCCGATATTGCAACACTTAGGCAGATCGTTTCTTGTTTCGTTTCAGGCAAACGCGCTAAATGCGTGAGGTTTTTAATCATTATTTTTCATGCAAAATTTGAATACAATCTACCTTTCTTTAAAAGGTCTTTCTAAAGCAAATAGCCTTGGCTTGCTATGTTACAATCAAATAAATGGGCGACGGTATCTAAAAGACTGATTTTCTTTCTTAGTAAAATCTTAGAAGATTAGCTTCGTATTCTGAATGAAATTGTTCTAATTAAATAAATACGTTTACCGATGTTCTTTCTTATGTATACAGAGTATGATTTCATTAACTCTTAGATCCATATAACGATGATTTTAAGAACTATAACATCTTAAATATAACTATAAAATCTTCTTTGTCCACCTGATGTTTAACATCGATCAAAAAATGTTTATTTCCATACCTTGTAAATATATTATATATATAAACATATGTTACCGTGAAAGACCGAAATTGGAGAATAACGACTTTCACCGGAGAATGTCAATATTCACCAAATACGTCGGTGAAAGATCGAATATTTCTTTACATTCTTGTACATTCGGACCCTCACCGGTGTATGTCGACAATCACAGATATGCTCTGGTGTAGGTCGAAAAGAGAGGAGTATATGTACACGCTGCCATTCCAAAAGGAAGAGTTCCACAAATAAATGCAGTTGTAAAAGCAAGGGCCTCTTGTGCAAAAATAAAGTCAATAGTCAAATAGTCAAAGTGTCATAATAGTTTAAGTTGTTGCAATAAATAAGATTTGAATCACATAATTTGGTAAGTTTATAACTTCTATTATTTTCGTTTCTCATTTTGAAAGTACTGTGTGTTTTAAGTTCTTATATTCTTAAGTTCTTATTCTGAGTCTCAAGTGCGTTTTTCGCGAAAGAATTACGGAGAAGGAAATATAATATTCTTCTATGTTCAACATTCACTATTAGTACATGGTGAATGTCGACATTCACCGGTGTAAGTCAGAAATAAGAGTATTTGGAAAATATTTCGGACATACACCAAGCGACTATGTGGATGTTGACATTCACCGGTGAAAGTAGACATTCTCCAGATTTCGGTGTTTCACCGTAACATATATATATATATATATATATATATATATATATAATCCGTTTTACTAAAAAACGTTCAATATTATTCCTTCCTTGAATTCATGTGTCTTCTTATTAAATAAAAACGCAAAAATTATTTGAAAGGTTAGACCATAAACTGTATTATTTACCGTACTGCATATGACGATAGAGTCCTATGTGCAATGAGAATTGCGTATATCTGACAAACTGGTGTAGTACGTCCACTTCCTCTTGTGAGTGAATGCTGACTAATGTACCACCTGAAATGATAAAAAATAACTTTGTAATGTTTAAGAAAAAACTTAAAAGTAAAAAGCGTGTAGACAGTGTTTGAATTGAAAAGGAAAAGGGTGCACAATATTTCAAAGTACTTACAAACGTTAATTTCGATGTCCGAGAAAAATTGCTTTCCCTATAAATACAAATTGTCTTTTATTCTATTGTTTTATGTCACTCAGTTTACTATTGTTTATGTCACTCAGTTTATTAAATTTTATCTTCACTCAAGTTCTCCCTAAGCTTTTCCTCCTTGGCTTCAAAGAACATAGAGTATCCTTGAACAAAGTGAATTCTTTTTGTCGACACTTAATGCACGTGTATCAGTAATGTGACAGGCATTTATCATGTGTAATACAGTCGAAAGGGTTCTAAAATTTCTTTGCATGCCCAACACGTTTATGAAGTTCTTTATTCTTCTTTTATTAGCTTTCCAACAAAAGCAGGCATTAAAACTAAATGTATCAATTTGATAAAAGCATACAAAATTAAAACTTACATTAATGCCAATAGTCAAAATTGTATCAGTAAACTGAAATTTTCCTCTCTCGAAACTGATTAGATTTTGAGGGAACTGATATCACTACTGCATTGAATATGCTGAAGTAGCAAAGTTACTGATAATTTGTTGGAAGCTGTGAAAAGATAACTTCACAACCCTTTATTACCTCCATTAACGGCCAGAATACCTAGTTCACCATATTCAAGACATGCCTTCAACATTAATTCTTTGTTCGTTAATAAATAGAAAATATTTGAAACCGGTTATTAGCTTCGGTAGCTCAATGGTTTGAATTAGGAGCAGAAGGCCTTAAGTCTAAGTCCTACCAGAGTTCAAAATCGGCTAAATCATCTATGCAGGGATAGACATACTTTTTGCAGATGCTGATCTTAGCTGGTATGCATTTCGCGCTAAGAAGAGAACTGGCCACGTCGAATTTCGAAGTCATACTCCTAATCTCATCTCTTCCGTATTCAAAGCTGAATCACGTGAGTCACATCTTTTAAGTATTTGCAAAGGATTACCACCCTCGAAAGTTTAACTGGTGAACAGCACTTTTAGGAGTGGAACAAGAGGTTTGGGTTTAAACTTCCGACCACGAATTAATATCTATATATTTACAGGGTGGTTAGCTACCAGATCGATAAACTTGCAGGGTGTGTAGGGGGTACAGAGGAATCACATAAGAATGCAGGGTCGTAAATACCGCAGTTGCGAGTTACGGTGCAAAGAAGCAGAGAAAAAGAACAGAAACAGCAAAACACTAATGGGACAGAAAACATTTTATTGAAATGTTATACTATAACAGGTGTTCGAAATAACGACCAAAAGTCGTCTGGCAGGCCTGACAGCAGCGCTGCTTGGAATTCCCTACGTTCTTTAAGATTCCTAGCATGTCACGTATCCTCCTGGCAGCTAGAAATACGAGAGATGTGGTCTTCAACTGAAGGAACGGGCATCTTGTACACCAAACTCTTCATGTGATCCCATATGAAGAAGTCCATGCATGATAAGTCCAGTGATCTGGCAGGCCAATGAACTGGGCCACCACGACTTATGCACCGCTGTCCAAAGGTTACCTCGAGGTGTCGGCAGACATCAGTCGTGTAATATGGAAGAACCTTCTCATACTGATACCACATAGACCTACACCGGACCTATCATGCATGGACTTCTTCTTCTAGGGTCACATGAAGAGTTTGGAGTACGAGACGACCGTTCCTTCAGTTGAAGAACTCGTCGCTCGAATATCTATAGCTGCCATGAGATTACTTGACATGCCAGGAATATTCAAGAACGTACGGAATTTTATGCAGCTCCGCTTTCAGGCCTGCCAGACCACTTCGGGTTGTAATTTCAAACACCACTTCTAGTACAATCTTTCAATAAAATGTTTTCTGTCCCATTATTGTGTTACTATTTCTGTTTTATTCCTCTGCTTCTTTGCACTATAGCTCTCAACTACGGCACTTGCGACCCTCCATTTTTATGTGATTCTGAGTCATCTCTGCACCCCCTTCGGTATGGTAGTGAATCACCCTGTATATACAAAAATTTATAAAATTAATCAAGCTTAAATAAATGACTCTTTTATATTTGACGAAAAGGAGGAATACCATTAACTGCATATCTAATGTCATGACACATTTTAATACTATTAATAATCAAATAAATAAATAATGTAATTTTATTATAAGATTCCTTTTTTAAAAAAAAGAAGGGTGTATGTATGGTATGTAGCTATAAAAGTGTGCAGTTTAATTATAGTTATTTTTGGTCCAAATGAGCATTATCCCAGAAGAGCTTAGTCTTAAAACTGCATTTTGTATCGAATCACTATAAATAGCTGTATAACTTTTCAATTGTCACCACCAATCGCCGTCCAGGATTCACCTAAGGAACTAAATAATGAAAAATCTACATGAATGTATGTATGTTTATCGTATTGTGAAAAAACAATGGTACTTAGAGTCATCAAATTCTGAATAACATAGTCCTCCACCCGAACATGGGCATCTAGAAACCCGAATTTGCAATCTGTTTTATTGTTTATTTTATATTTTGTAAAAATTTAACAAATGTTTTATTAAAAACTCAACAATTTCAAAGCGAGCAGTATCAACACTGTAGTAAAACATTTTTACCTCCAGCGCTCGAGACTGTCCATCTGAAATTAAAGGTATGCTGTTTTTAATTATTTTTAGTCCAGTATGGCGTTAACCCAAATGCTCTCAAAACGCGTAAGTGTCTCTAAATGAAAAAAAGGGCTTTCTTGGGCGTAATACAAAATCTGAAAGCTTTCAGATTTTAACTGTTTATTTAGATTTTAGTCAAAATTTTAGTCTGCAAATTTTCCCACAGTGACACTTAATTTCCCACTTAAAATATGCAATATTTTGAATATAAGTATTGGCACCTTAATAAATCCTTCCTTTAAAAATGTTCAGCCAAGATATACCATGGCATTTTTGCTTACCTCTTCTCATGCATATAAAGTTGGCTTCATACCAAGTTATAGCACTTTTAGTATCAAAATAGTAGCAACGAGCTCCACCAAGATCCCTCCACTCATCTGGTTCTTCGGGACAAAATGAGTTCTCCGATAGCGGGGGTTTTAGGACAGAAGGAGTAGCTGGGAGTAAATACGAAAGAAATTTATTGCTAATACAGAATTTTTTTAATTCACTTACAAGTACTTATTTACTATAACAATCCATTCGCAAAATTTATACTATCAGGAAATAAGATGAACATATATCTCAAATAGAAAATTAATCGTTTAGAATTTCAAATGCAATACTGAAAAATGTAATAAATTATATTTTGTAAGCTTTTAAGAATAGTTCCCGAAAGAACATGAACGTAAAGTATCTACTTCGCACCTTTTTTAAAACATTGTGCAATTTGCCCAGATAATTGAAAAAAAATTTTATAATATTGTTAGATCAAAATGGTTCGTCCCAAGTTCAACAATTAACAGAAGAATAGGCATTATTTCACTTCATCTTCACTGAAGGTCTAAATATGTATTCAGGACAGAAAACTAAAAGAAGACTGGAATATACTCGTATTAAAATCGAAGAGCAAGAATCAAGGATTCTTATGAAATGACATTTTATGCCGAACGCTCAGCTCTTGATAGGTTTATTTTTGACTTTGCTGGAAGAATGTTCGGTTAATAAAGTATGTTCTAGTAATTATCACATAGCTTCACATTAAGTCCTAGTATATCAAATTTCTACAATCCTTCCAACAACTCGTCATCATCTTCTTATGCAGACACTCTGCTGAGACCTTTCTTGGGGACTCTTCTTTTTTGACAAAACTACTTTTGTGCATAGTATTAAAGTATATCACATGTGCTGCGTTACCGGCACCAAACAATGCAAAAGCCATTTAAAGTTTATATATATATATATATATATATATATATATATATATATATAGGAGCAGATTTAAAGCGATGATAAATATAACCAGTTCTGGACAGCTAAAACGTGGAGCAAGTTCATCAGTTTAGCGAAATACCTTAATTTTCATATTTGTTGACGCTTATTATAGAATATAGTTTGTCTGGAATTTATGGTAATGTCTGGTATTCTGCATTAGTATATGCATTAATAGTTGGGTTATTCTATTTCTGGATATATCTGACAGTTCCCAAATGTCAGTTTCGAATGTTTTGCATCAATTGCTTTGCTTTGATGCAAAAGCAAAGCAATTCCTTTGCTTTTTTTTGCATCAATTGCATATGCTTTGCTTTTTAACATCGTTCGCGAATACCTTGTGCAATGTAGAAAGTACAACCAACAATTTTAATTCCCCAACTTTAATTTGAATTGTCTTTTTTTAGCTTTTCCATCATTTCTTTGTGTCTATTTTTAAGAGATTTGATTTCATACCTTTTAGCACACTCTGATATCGCTGTATATTTATCTGAATATTTGAGTCTACTTATTCTGTTTTATCATTTCTTTTAACGCTCCAAAATTTCCAAAATTTTGAACTAATGGAGAAACTTTAAATGATGATAGAATACACTTAAATTAACTTTTTTCTTTTACATTGAATACATGGTTGTAGTTTAGCGATTATTACTGTTTGAAGGATACTTTTCTAACAGACGTGGTCTTTCGTAATACAGACTCAAGAACAGCATAAAAATAGAAACACAATTTGGTTTAAGACAAAAGAGTAGAAAGTAAAACGTCAAAAATGTCTGATGTCACTAAATTAAATTAATCATCAGTAAACTGCAATTATTAAACAAAATGAACATATTAAATCAAATTTACAAACATATATAAGTAAATAATAAAACTTATTATAATTACAGATGTTGCCCAAAAAGACTGCCATTGTTCCTTATACGCATAAAACGTCATAAATTCTAGAAAATCTCATTAATTTCTTGAATACTTGCAGTAATGGTTTAAGTCTGGGCTTGGCTCGACTATTCCTCATCTGCCTGGAGGTAAGTTCCTCAGCGGAATCAACAGAAATCTCGAACACTTCAAATTTCTGATGTACCGGTTGAAATAAATATATAGAGGACAAATCCGGTGGGCACAGAGAAAAAGCAACGGATCTTCCTTGGCCAATCCATTCACCTGAAAAACTAGCATGTAAACAGTAACGTACTTGAGAGCTGAAATGAATTGGTGCTCAATCTTGCTGGAAGCAGATTTAATGCTGAATGGTTATTGGCACATATTCCATCAATTCAGGCAAGATCCTACTGAAGGAAAATAAGGCATATTCCGTATCTAAGCATTCCTAAAAAATGTATGGTCAATCTACTATCGCAAACGATATCCGTTCAAACACCTATTAAGAATCGTATCTGATAGGAATGTTGCCGTGTTACATGCGGATGTTACTTGCCCACACTTGCCTATTGTGGGCATTAAATACACTACACTTTAAACTTTATTTTAATCAAATGTAATTTCTATGCTAAATCTGTCCTTTACTTCTACTTTCTTTTTTCAACTCCACCAGAAATGTAAATTAGATGGGTTTTAATCAATGCTGTTCTGTGTTTCGCCTGTTTATAACAACTGCTGGTTTCGGTGAGTACTTTTTGCCTTTTGCTCATAACTGCGCTTAGAGATCGTGCTTACATTTCAGGAGCCGATTTAATTGGTATTTTATTTACTGTTTGCTTCACACATATTTAGAATCTGTTGCATTTCCAGATTCGTAAAGTAATGATGTTTAAATTGCTATAATTTTAGTTGCTATCTACAATCTGTGCTATAAATAAACGTGTAGTTTAATTGTATTCTGTTGCATTAAATTTGTGTTTGGGACTCTCAAGACAAATTGACAGCAACCTAGGTAGCTTAATTAAGGGTGTATTTTTAAGAGAAAATTATGTTATACATATCGACGAATGAATAAATATATGACCATCACATATATCGGGAACTCCAGTTCCGCAGAACTGTTCTGTAGGAGTCATAGGAACGTAACTCGTGCAGAAAATTCAGCAAATCTCTCTGCACATAACATTGATGTAATCGTTTAAAGTGGTAAAATAAGTCATATATTTATACTGCCTGAAAATGCTTACTACAAACAGACTGCGGAAAAGATGTATGTGGAGAACAGAAAAGCACCCTCCAACATTTAATCTTTTAACGTTTCACATGAAAAGTTTTAGTACTGGCATGTTATATCTATTACATTTTAACAGTGTCTTTTACTTTGAAACACCTACTATTTTTACGCAAGGTAGTCGTATATACACGATACATCCTTTTGCTGGAATATGGTCATTATTATCATTATCTTCGTATACATCAAACACTACCCCAACTTTCTTTAAAATTCTTGACCCATCACCGTAAATTTTTATAAACTTCTTCGTAGCGGATTCCTTGATACTTTCGTGCATCAGTGGAGTTTTTTATGCAAGGTAGTCAGTCGTATATCATCAAAGCTGCAAGAGCTCTGTTATGCAACTTTTTCAAAGCTGATCAATTTCAAATATTTTTGGGTTAATGAATGTCCAGTTATTAAACATATTGATTACCTTGCTTTTTATTTTATTTGGTTCTCTTATCTAACTAAACTTAAAATCCAAGAATTTAATTATAGTGCTAAATTCTGCTATTTAATTCCTGGACATAACCAAACTGTTCTTTCGTGGCAAAACCACCAAAATTTACATCTTTTCTCTGCAAAAATATAATTTCTACCTTAAAATACAATTAAAACGCTTTTTAACGATGCCGAAGCTTTCTTTTCAACTATTTAAATTTTTTTTTTTAATTTCGCAAAAATTAAAAGTTGTCAGGAAACATTTTCCAGGGGAGTCTCAGTCTTAAAATTAATTTCTAAAGCTATGTATGCCCTACATTGGAGTTCAGATATACTCTTTTAGAATACGATCTAATTATATATGTAGGATGCTCCACGCCATCGAAGCCGAAGATGAGACGATGCCTTGGTGACATGAAGGAAAGACGTGTGAGTAAGACGTTCCGTAAGAATGAAAATACGTCCATCTTTTATTTAGCGAAGCAAATCATCTGAAAATATTTATTCATGTTTCTGTTTTCATCCTGCTTCATATGTATTCGAAAATTCTCATTAAAATACAGTTAATTGTTCATTTAGATTTAGTATATATGTTCACATAGACATTACCGAACTTAAGTCTTACTCTATGAAGAAAATTCCATGAAGTGGAATTCTATATATATACATCTAGTAAAATATCCTTATTAGAAAGTATGTATTTCTCGGAAACGTAACACCTTATCACCTTACATATTTTTTCAGATAAAGTAAGCCTGCAAGTAAGGTAGTTAATCACTTCAAATCATTAAAGGTCAGATTAAAATAAAATGGACTGAATAAGTGTTCAAATACACATATTTTCGGAGAAAAATATGCAGAATAATTCAAAACTATCTAGCAAAAATGTAAAGGCACGTAGAAGGGTTCGAAGTCGAGATTTTGTAATGGAATATGTATTACCAAATGGCGCTCTGAGGTGATACAGGGAGCTGTAAGCAGGAGAGATAAAAGCGTTCTGCGTCCCCATATGAATTTCAAACGGTATGCGTCATTTCATGACAGCGGAGTTCTTTGACTTGCATTTTGCTACGAAGCAATTGCTCAGAGGAAGTGGATGAGAATCATCCATTGTATCTCTTTTTAGTAGCTGCTCCTTGCTCATCAGTTATGATAACCTGAAGAATTTGAAATGGCCAACAGAACGAGTTGTAGTGTTATTACGTTATTTTGAAGCAGGACACGTGAAAAATGTGCAGTTCTCTCTTCGGGATTCTATCCCTAGACCTCTCGAATATGCGTCGAGTAATCTTCCAATTACACCACGAAGGCATGCGCAAAGGAAGGAGAAAATACCTTACATACTCCCCATTTTAAAGAATGAGTGAGAATTAGGGAATCCATTCGCTAAATCCTGATACTGACGAATTATCATCCCCCACCTTTTAGTTCGGGTGCCACTTGTAGAGTCATTAGGTTACTTTGAAGCAGGAGACGAGAAAAATGTTCAGATTCCTTTCCGGGACTAGAAAACTGAACCTCTCAAGTTCTGGAATTATCTCAAAACGTGTGTCATAACAACACTTAACATGCTTACCTGTAGAATTGTCATATAAGCCAAAAAGTCCAATTTTGAGAAACAAAGCTCATATAATAATTATAAAACAGAAATAATGATTAATATTCTTGCTCGACTAGAAGGACACTCGAAATTTTCAAAATAAGTAACAGTACTCACAATGAAGGACAGCGAAATCCATTCAGAGACTGCAGTTGTGACGTGCTCGACACTCTGAAGGAATTCCTTCAGAGTTCAAGATGGGAATACTAGGTAACCAAGAAATTTCGTGCGGGTTTAGAGAGTAGTTACTTTTGGCTTGTTAGTGCGGTCAAATTGATTCTGATGACACCATACATAAACTTGCGATGTTCAGTGCATCGCAAGTTTCACTGTTGGTGTTGTACGAAGCGCAATCTTAAAACAAAATGCCTTTGGAAAAAATAGATTTTGCGGCCTGTTTTGCTTTTACGAGTACAAATTAGGAAACTTAGCTGCAGAGGCCGTTAAAACAATATGCTTCGTTAATTAAGAGACATCAGTGAGTGAACGGACTGCTCGAAAGTGATTAAGCCTCGTACTGGTAGTCCATCCACCCTCGACAAAGTCCAGCTACAGTAGAAAACCAAAGGGGATGGCATGGAAACTAAGCAAGTGGGATGTTCATGCCCTGTCCGGGAACAAGCTCAAACGGTTGAACATCTGCTTGTCTTTGTTGCCGCGCCATTATAAAGCGTCGTTCCTGAATCAAAACTTGACATGTGACGAAACATGGAATATGTATGATAACCGGAAGAGGAAATTGGTCAACTTCTGCTTCGGTCTCACTGGCCGCTAAACCGGGCATTCATTAAAAGAAGGTAATGCTGAACACTGGATTGAGAAGTTCTGCCTCAACCACCCTATTCCTCGGACATCGTCCATCTGAATATTACCTGTTTATGGCCATGGATAACATAGCAGTTCCGAAAACGCGATGATGTCACAAAAACTGTATCACAATTATTGGAATCCAGAAAAAAAATATTTTTTCAGAAAGGGTATTTATAAGCTTGTGCCTCGTTGAGAACATGTAACTGAAGCTAATGGTCATTATTTCGAAGAATAAAAGGGATGTTAAAGGGTTTCGTGAGTTGTTTTTAATTATGACGAGAACCGCAAGAACATTCCTGGTTACCTGATATGTTGCTGCATTTCTAATATTGCGTTTCTAATGCTCCAGTATTCTAAAGATCGTTATAAATAACTATAAAGTCAACAAAAAATCATTTGTTTGTATTTGAGGGGGAGAGAGAGAGAGAATTTGTATAATATAGGATTTTTGTTTATTGCGCTAAGAGAAATTTATCGAGCACCATCCTTCTTGTTTTAATGAAGATGATAAAACCTTGAAGAAAATACTCAGCATTAAGTTAGAAGAGCTCTACTTCTTTTTAACATTGTTTCTAACCTCCTTTCAGACACTGGATAATCTCTCTTAGCTCCAGAACCCCTTTCTAATTTAAACGATACGATTTTTTCGAACATCCGCTTTCTTTTACTATATAAATTTTCATACCCGCTTGGTAATCACCATCTTGATCCAGCCACCTATCCCACCTTTGAATAGTATATTTTTTCCGCTGCGTTACCTCTCTCGTCAAATCTTTTACCGTGTATACAGCCGAATGTATCATCATAACTACCTACACACCTATTTCCGGCCACATAAGATTTTTGCCACTCGAACAACTGCAAACTCGAACAATCCTTCCAACGTACTGGATTCCGTAGTTCAACGAAGCCGTGCGTCTGCGGCAGAATACTGGGAGGATGCGGAACACATGCCTCTTTACCTAGATTATACATCAGACGTCTCCGTCCTCCGTCGCCTACCTACCTACCTATCTACCTACTTGCGATAGAAGTCTCGGCGTTATCAACTGTATTACTTCGATACCTAACTTCCGTTCACAGAATAACTTTACGATTTCAGCTTTCCATAGCATAAACGATGTCAAATTTGCCATAACAAGTGATACTTTCCTAGCCTTATACTTTATTGTGTGAAATTCTTTAATATGAATAGTCTTAAGAATATTAAAATTGTACTTCTCAGGGCTTGGTTCACCTAACTGACATTTATCGGTTCCTTTTGAAACAGCTCAGGGCCTTCCCTATTTGAGCAGACGCTACTTTCTTTACACTGCGTTATTCTCCAACTGGATGCAGAAGAAAGTGATGCTCTATCTTTCACAAAATTCAATATCAAGCGCCTACCAAAACTTACTCCTTATCAAATCTGACGGTTGTTTTCATCAATGCTCGCATTGCATCTACCATATGTTTGAATCCTGCCATCGGGTTTGTCGGAATTTATTCCACTTGCAACTCTGCAGGAGCTCAATTAAAGCTCTCACAATCCGTAGGGATAATTTAATATGCACTCTGGGTGCCATTGTGCTGAACTACATAAATTTAAATGTCAACTCGTATGACCATAATAAACATAAAAACAGACAACTCGTCGTGTTGTACATTCAAAGCGAACATAAACTAATATATAAGAGCTCAGATGAAGATTTAAAATAAACTTGAGCACACATCAACCTGACTATTCCAAACGCTCTGCAATAACATAAAATATAAAGCTTCGGGAAGCTTAGAACAAGATTTCAGCTCAGATAATAAAATTCGACTCTCAATATTTCGCGAAATAATGGCGGCTGACGAAGCAAAAGCCTTAAAAATAAGTAATTCAAGAGAAAAAACTCCAGCAGAATGACCAGTCAGTGGTAGCTACCAAGGGCATTCTCTTAAACTCACAAATTCTGAACATTAACTCATTTGCGAATTGATGGGAATGAGTAGAAGTAATAATATACGCAAAATAATAAGATATTAATATATAACCCTAAAATCCTACTAGAGGATTTTAATTCATTCCCAAACTAGAATTTTAAAAAGCAACTATTTAATTAACTACATAGCTTCTTTCATTTAAAAAATTTTTTAAATCGATGAAAATTAATAAACTTGCGAGAAAGAATCTTATGAAGAAAAATTAATTGATCCCCATTTAGTAATTTTCAAGTGCATTTTTAAATAAGATATAAAAATACCATGCATTTAAGTTACCTGAGAGAGGTTACATAGATAGATAATAAATATTCGACATCATTAAAACAGTTCCTATTCGTTAATTTGAAATAATGTGCATGTAAATAGTCTGAAGTAATTTTGTGCAATATATTTAAATAGATAACGAATTTATTACGATCATTCTGTGATGTTCATGATATATTATTTAAACAGGCTTTGTGGAACCGTAATAAATACTATTAAAGGATTTTTATGGAATAAAATGGTTAGCTGTTTCTACTTACGCTAATTTATTTTAGTATATTGAATCACAAAAACAACAACTGTCATCGTAGCATTTTTTAAGGGAATTTTTCGCATATACAATGTGCTCACATAATTTCTTTGCGAGTATTTTATCAAATGTATACATACCAGTTCCATTACATAAATCTACGTTTTTGTTGCTAAAGCGCATAAATGGTGAATTAATTATATTATTTAGTTAGCCTTTCCTATTACAGAAGTTTTATATGACAATTTGAAAAGAAGCTTATTAATTATGGTCCTTGCAATGAATTATCTGAAGAAAGAAAGTAACATTTACAGCATACGTATCTCTTTTTATGTACGTATAATTTAATTAAGATACGGATTACCAAATTAAATAAAAAAGAATTCCATAATTATAATAATTTCAAATGAATTAAATAATACACAGCAGTGATAATTTACAAAAAGACAGAACTTTCTTAATTTTTCGTTTATTTATTAATACTTTTTTAAATACTTTCCGGTTAAAGTATTTTGTTTGAAGTTTTAAGTAAATTTTTCATTTGACATTAGCTATTATAAGTACATACTGGCGTGATTTTTAAAAATAAGAATAATATTGTTACGGTTTTTGTATTTATTTTTCTATTTTTGGTAGAATTGTAATTAAATTATTTCATTTCACCGTGCAATGTTGTTTTTATGATGCGCGACGAGTTTTAAGAGAAATGCAGAAGTAAGTAAAAATATAGGAGCACACTCATTTAACATTTAATAAATAGATATCTCGTAATTGTACTCTTTTGCTATCCAGAAAAATCGGGAAAACGAAAATTACCAGAATGTTCTCGCGCACGATTAAAAAGCTTTAAAAAGGCGGAGGAAAACATCTCAGTTCAGTTGTTTACTTAGTGCTGTTATTGATCGCAGGGATTCGAATTCCCTGCATCAATAACGGAGATCGGATTAACTTTCTTTTTGTTTGGATAGCGTATTATTTAACGTTTTAGTAGTTCAAAATATAACTACTGTAAGATATTGTGCGAATATCTCGCATGAAATATTTCAGCATTTTGTTTTATTTCTTGTGATAGGAATAAATTTTATAACCTTTTTTTTCGACTTGTGCATTCAATCTATTACGAACCCGTACGCACGCAGCAGTATTTTAAGGGGTCTCATACCTTATAAAGAGTCGTGATGCATGCTGAAATTGTGTCTGTCTCGACTGATCATAAGATTTTAAATACTTTTTCAAATTACACAAAAATTTAAATGCCATTTAAGATATGTTTCAATTCTAAGAAAATCATAAAATAATCCCCTTCATTTAATTACAAAAAATAATATAATACATTTAATATAACTTAAAAAAAATTATGTTACTTTACGATCCGTAAGATAACTAAATTTAGAATATAGGTATTGGCTTACAACTTGCTTTAAAATGATCCCAAAACTACATTCTATAGAATGAATTAACAATACAAAAATTATTTTAACATGAATATTTTATAAATTATGCAGATTTGAAGAAAAAAGAGAAATATCATAAATTTATAGTTATTTACTCATTAAAAATAACCTAAATGTGTAAATAGCTAAATGATATTAATTTCTTCTATAGATTATATAACTATATATATACAGGAAAAAAATTGAGCTTATACGTGCAATAATTTTTTTTAATCTTACGGATCGTCATGAAAATTAGTGTTTTGAGAAAACGCAGCTTAAAGTTAAGTTATGGAAAAAATAAAATAAAAATAAACTTACATCCCTAAAATTTGCCAGATTGATAGGAAACACCTTCTCCTAGTAATAATTGTTAATTTTTTCTTAATTGTTCTAAGTATTTTTTCATGGAAGCCCTTAATGTTTGGAAATCAGCACGAATTTCAGCAATTTGAACTTTCCATGTCAGCTTACCTCACGATCCATAAGATAACTAAATTTAGAATATGAGTATTGGCTCATGACTTGCTTTAAAATGATCCCAAAAGTTAATTCAAAATAGAATGAATTAACAATACAAAAATTATTTTTACATGAATAGTTTAAAAATCATGGAAATTTCAAGAAGAAAGAAAAATATAAATTTATATTTAATCACTCATTAAAAATAACCTAAATGTGTAAATATATAAATGATAATAATTCATTATATAGACAATATAATTATATATACACAGGAAAAAAAAATTGGACTTATACATGCAATATTTTTTTTTAATCTTACGGATCGTCATGAAAATTAAGATGCATTTTCTCAAAACACTAAAGTTATAATTATGAAAAAGAAATTAAAATAAACTTACATGACTAAAAATTACCAGCTTGATAGTAAACACCTTCTACTGATAATAATTGTTCATTTTTTTTTAATAGTTCCAAGCGATTTTTTCTGCGAGCCTCTAATGATCGGAAATCATTGCGAATTTCAGCAGTTCGAACTCTTTCTATGTCGGCTAAATTTGCAGCAGTAAATGCAAGAGTACCAGGATTTATGCCCAATTCGTTTAATGTATTCATGCGACCTCTATATCCATCATTAAATGCTTTGACAGCTTCAAAAACTGCAACTTCTGCGACTGTCTTTCCACAACCAGAAGTTTTTGGACAAAATTTCCAAACAATCGAGTTGAAACTCTCATTTTGATTTTGAGTCTTGCCGCTGAGACACCGTTTGAGTAAACTTGGTGCAGATAAATCTGCATACACAGTTTTAATTTTTTTCATCACTTCTACAGGTACAGTAGGTTGATGATGGAAACTCTCTTCATTTGAATCAGAACAGGCCACATGTTTGTTATATTTGCACCACGAGTTTTCCCCTTGTGGGCAAAACATACGCATGGGCTCTTCATCAGTAGAAGACATATGGCAATATGTAGCCCATACAGCTTCTCTCATGCTCTGTAGCGAATGGGTATTTGAGCGAATAGCATTCCCATAATAAACAGTAAGTTTATCAATTATGCTATACGTCAAACGACCTTTTCCACTAAGAGTCTTTCCATCATTCAGCTTTATGCCACGTAACTGTTGTTTCAGTTTTCTCAAACGAGTACCCATTCACTTCTGCACATGACCTACACATTCAAGTTTTTCCACTGGAATTTTACCATATGGGCACAGTTTCGTTATTTCAATGAAGGTTTTGATATCCCCATCACCGAGATATTTGACATATCGCACATTCCTAGTTTCTTCGGAACGTAAGAAAATTCTTTTCATACCTATAACCTCCATGGAACCCGAACTTCCAGCATGATTCTTTTTGCAATCATGATTTGATGCTGCAGAGATTTCACATGCTTTGCAAAACGAAGAGAGTATTTCCACATCAATTACTTTCCCACTTTCCAAACCAATCACACTGCATAATCCAATTTTAGATGTATGCCCACGAGTCTTCCATGTACCATCTCCACTCACACTTATATCATTAGCACCGCTAATTACTCTTTCTTCTTCAGCAACAGTTTTCATTGACCCGCATGGCAACAGTGTGGGTGGCTTTTTTTATTTTTTTGGTGATAACATCGAAGCTCTTTTGTGCAATTGGTGGTAACATATTCATAACACCACAAAATGTTTTCAAGCTGGCTAATCCTTGGCCTATACACCTCATACCATAAACTAACCTAATGTTAATTTCAGGCACACTGTTCTTATATCCTTGCATAGGGCAACTGTTTATTTTTGCACATAATTGCACTTCAAACAGTTTATAGAAAACACTGATGAGCTACCACGAATTGATTCTTCAGTAAAACTTACTTCTGAATGGCATATTTTGCAGCACAATGATGTTGCAAGAGCTGCAAATAAAATTCCAGCATCGATAAATCGATATCCTTGCAAATTACTGTGATTATCTGCATCATTCACATGATTAGAAGTCTCTAATTTCAGCTTTTTAGCAGATGCTGACTTGCCTTCATTCACAACAGAATCACTTTTCTTATGGCCATGATATCGGCGTTTTTTGCTTCTATAGCCGACAGATCGATTATACTCTTTACCCATCTCAAAAGGATTTAAATAATTAAAAAAGTTAAAGATAATAATACAAAAAAAGCAGTCAAAAAATCAAATATATCGCTGAGCACATGCATATACTGATCAAAGATATCAGCACGTTTCTAGCATTCAAATTATTTCACGATCAAAATAAAGCAGAGTTGAGGAATTTTCTTCCTTCCAGCGAGTTGGGGAAAAGAATAATATGGTTGTGTGGCTCGTTATCTAGCATTTCGCATAGCAAAGATAACGCTTTTCACAGATAAAGCTGAATAGAACAGATGCGAAAGTAGTAAACAGCTGCATCGGCCACGCCCTCCTCCAATGTAAACATTGCCTTATCAGTAAAGTGTGTCAACTTGTTTTAGCTATATTTTTGGTTCTATTGCGAATTTTTTAATGCGGTTTTTTTTAATGTGTTCAGAATACAATACAGAATAAAATTAAGTCATAAAATCTTTTTCGTTTTTTTGATGGATTTACAAGGTATGAGACCCCATTTTAAACATAAAACTTTGGGCTTCTAATCATAGCCTAATCAATATACAGAGCAGTTTCAACAATCTCTGATTAAATTGTCTGCAGTATAATTATTTTTAATAGCATTATTTAAATGCTATTAAAAATTAATAGCATTTAAAATAAATTTACTTTTAATAGCATTATTGTAAATTTAATACCGAAATGAATTAAGCGGAAGCTAAATAACGCTCTTATTTGGCTTTTTTGTAAAAAATTTGATAGTAGCGGATTTAAGGCACAAGGCCAAAATCCAAATGTGCTTTAATGGCACTATGTCGAATAACAATTATTTTTTTATGCACCAAAGACGCACATTTGGCGAAACTTTTCACCATGATTCCGCTATTTGTGGATTTTAATGAGATGCTCTCAAAAAAAAAAAAAAAAAAAAAAAAAATCAGGGCTTCAAATACAGTAATTCAGATTCTATTTTTTCTGATCATTCTGTTGTCTTTTCAAATTCAAACCTTGAAATTTGTATATGAAGAAAACTATAGCATTGGAGAATTTCAAAAGAGCAGAAATTTTTCAGTATAAAAGTGCTTATAATTTTTTTTTTTTTTAATATCAATGCGCACTGACTTTAAATCAAAGTGAGTTTGCATTTTGATTTAACACCACTCTATGTCTGAATTTCATAAAAGAATATTTCTTCAGGATGTAAGAAATTTTCCTTACTACTTGCCATGCTGCATTCAACATGTCATATGTCATGTCCAAATTTAGAAAGCGCTTCTTCTATCGTATTAGATACATAATCTGCCTCTTATTTTTATTTTTTTAATAATTTCAGCAGTAAATTCGGTTGCAGTTTTATAATAGCAGTTATTGAATCTCTGAACTCAAGGTACTATAAGGTATTTCTCCCGCCTTCCTAGCGTGCCTTCGTGGTGCAGTGGTTTGCACACTGGGCCGGTATTCTAGAGGTCCGTGGTTCGATTCCCTGCGAAGGAGCTTGCTCATTTTTCATCTTGCCTGCTTCCAAAAAATACCTAATGTCTCTACAGTGGCGCCCGAACTAAAAAGGGTGTTGAATGATGATTCTCCTCACCCAGGATTTGGCGACTGGGTCCCCTAAAAACCCCAGTCGCCCTTTAAAAGGGAGAGTATATAAGGTATTTGTCCCGCCTTCCTAGCGTGCCTTCGTGGTGTAGTGATCTGCACATTGGTCCGGTACTCCAGAGGATCGTGGTTCGATTCCCGGCGAAGGCGTTGCTAATTTTTCATCTCTCTGGCTTCGAAATTAACCTAATGTCTCTACAGTACTATTACCAAGGACAGGCAGGGTACATATAGCTTTAACCTACCTTAGAGAATATTCGCGAAAAAAAACGCTAAAAATGTGTTTTAGAATGTTCTCGTTCTTCTATGGCACATCGCCAGTTTTGTCTCCAAATGGTCGATTTTACGCCAAATCTGACAACTCTTATCCCACTTTGCAAGGAAGCTCTCTCAGCGCAGCTGGGCATTTCGCAACAATATTAATTTAAATGTTTAAAGAATAACATTCACTTCGTCTTTCCCGTAATTTTCATTTCTTATTGGACTGCAAACCTACAGCCGTCATAAATTCATTGCTAAATTTCTTCATGGTTGGGGGGGGGAGAGGAGAGGGGAGATATCTTTAGGATTTTAAGTATATTTCGCTTTCACTGTGATAGAAACGCGATATTTATCCTTCTAATAATAAATAAAATCGTGCATCATGAAAATTACACCTATTTCTGTCAACTACTGGTTTTATGAATTTTTCTACAACATGATCTGCGTTCAGGTACAATGTAATCATGTGATTCAAACAGGGCCGGGAAGAGGGTGAGGCAGGTGAGGCACTTGCCTCAGGTGAACAAATAGAAGGGGGGTTAAATTAGCTATTCGATCAAAAATTCAGAAATTTATTTTTAAAACTTATGATTTTTAACTTTTAATTTCGGTATACAATAGTGAATATTAAAAGAATTTTGTGTTACAAATAATCCAACTAAAAAAAAATAAATAAAAACTAATAGCATTTTATTTATTCTAAAAAATATGAGCTTTCACAGTAGTGTATATAATATTTTTTAACATGAAATTTTTTTATTGAAAGTAGCTTTAAGTTTGATTTAAGCTCTTCACTTAGTCACAACAAACTTGCCAAAGTCCACTAACTGAACATAGACGGCGACATAACTGCTAAGTTTTTCAGTTTATAAACGCTTTCTGGAAAAACATCCGAAGAGTAAACAAGGGTGAGTTAGTTATTGGGCTTTTTTTCTTTTCCTTTTAGTCCAAAAAGGCTGTGTCCCTGAGGGTCTATAGTTTTCGTTTTGCTATTTTGCGTCGAATCACTCTGAATGTCCGTTTCACTTTTCAAACTGTTGCCACCAAATATTATCGCCCTGTATTGTATTTGAAGAAATAAAATAATGAAGAACTTGCGTAAATGTATGTATGTTTCTCGCATTGTGATAAAACAAAGTGTAGTGAAAATATTTGTATGTAGTAAAAATACTTATATATTTTAATTTCTTATGTAATGAAAATGTGTTAATTTCTGTAGGCTATGAGAAATATTTAATATAATTATTCAGGTGTATAAGTGATAACCAAATTTTGAATATCAATTCTATCAGCGATGAAATTATAACAGTGATTAAGAGTACATCACGTTGTTTCCGCAATAACCCGAATGATAGGGATAAAATATGTGACCTACAGAGGATAGCAAAATAAAGTACTTACCCCAGACGTTGTGATAGTTGAAGAAGAAAATACAAGTTATTCGTCTACAATTCACTCTATTTATCTTTCCTATCAAAATTTTATTGCTGAGCTCACACAAATAAACAAGAAAATTAAATAATCAGATCATAACTATAGTCCTACTATAAATACAGAGCGTCCACTCGTATCGATACACTACAGAGCACTATCCATTTGCATCACTTTCTATAAATCACAAAAAACCTGGATTCGAAGATATATGTAGACCAGGAGTACACTCATCTTGAAATTTCTTTTGATTTTGAAGCTTCTACCAGTGAATTAATTTCGAGCAGTGCACCACGTGGCGATAGACAATGGATGAGTCTTAAATTGCACAATGAGATCGTTCATGATTCTTGCTTAAAAAACATCATTCCACCCAGGATGAATTTTCAGCAACTGCATATAGAATGAATATATTCAATAAAAAACTACAGTTGGCTTTCTATAAATCAGAATCCATATCATCGGACTTTTCAGGAAAGTTAAACGTGCATCATGAAACGAGGTCATAGGTGGAGAGACAGTCCGAAGCCCGTCCTTCACCCTTGAACTCCCAGCAGCGAAGAGAAAGAAACCGGTCCAACAACTGCCACCAAGGGCTTGGACGAAACGATGACGATTCTTGAAGCGATAGTTTGATGATAGATGCCGGCTTGCTAGCACATTCCCTCCGGCCAAAGAAAAAGCATAGATCACCGCATGAACACTGCATGATAAATGCACTTCACTGACGCTGAATACTGCATGATAAATTTCACCGAAACACAGTTCATTGCACGATAAATTTACTGACGCACAACACTCATTAGAAGTATGATTTGGTATAATAGTTAAATCAAATGAAAAATAGTCAAAAATTATTTTATAATTTCACTGTCTGGGATAAGTGCTACACATATGAAGTACAATCAAAAATTAATAACTAATACATATCATACAAGTTACTCATATAGTTACAGCATACACTTTCATTATAATCTGTAGTCAAGTTACAATTTTCTCTTTGTAAATGGATATTGTAAGCTAATACCTATTTTTACATTCATACATTTTCACTGATAAACACAACTCTGCATTAATGATCACTTTTTTGACAAGTTTCTAATTATACAGATTCTATAAATTCTTCTGGATGACATCAATTTGCCCTTGAAATTACTAAATTCATCTAGACCAATTACTCTACAATTTCATTTTTTTGAACACATTAATTTTCTTCTTCCTCTTTTTATTATTGTTATATATGTATATATATTTTACTACTCAAGCTTGTTTTAGTAGCACAATTTTCATGTCTAGCTCGTTACTTGTAATGATCACTAAGTGTACTGCACACTTTTTTTTTTTTTTTTTTTTTTGTAAATTTCATGACATTAGTCAACCCGGACCAGCCTGCAGCCAACCAAACGTATGAGTGAAGGTGGCCAACCGACACCCAAACTAATCATGAAATCTCAAAAAAAAATTTTTTTTGTTGGAAATAAATCCACTAAATTCCTAACACTTACAAATGTGTGTATGTCTTCTATTTATTTATTTTTTCTAACTTAGTGAACAAGAAAAACAAGCTCGATGAAATAAATGTTCTTAATTAATCAAATTGAACCTTGGATCAACTCTTTTAAATAATTTGCTAGAATGAACGTTTTTAGTTTTGTGGTCTTCGATGTTTTGAATTAAGTAGTTTTTATCTCGAAAAATTTTTATTATTTTGAAAGGTCCATTGAATTTTGGCTGAAAAGCATGAGGTGGTTGTAAAGCCCTTAAAAATACCTCATTTCCAATATTAAATTTTGATAGTTCTCTGCCTTTAACAACTTTATTTTGAGACTGAAAATATTTTTCTTCGTTTGTTTCACTAATTCTCTAGTTGCTTTAATGTGTTCTCTCTGACGTAACAAGTAGTGTGAAGGATTATCTACCGTTGCCGGTTCATTATTTGTATCTAGAGGTGTATTGAGTTCTCGCCCAAAAAATAACTGTGCGGGAGTAAAACCTGTCACTATGTGTTTAGAATTGTTGTAATATAGTTTGAAAAAAGCTAATCTATCTGACCATTCGATTACCTTATTGGATAAAGAAGCTATGCTTTCTTTCATAGTTCGATGAACTCTTTCTATGATTCCATTAGACTGTGGATAATAAATGGAGCTTTTTCGGTGTTCAATATTGAGATCTTTTAGAAATTTTTCAAATTCAGCTGAACAAAAATTTGAAGCATTATCAGATAAAATTACTTTTAGAATACCAAATTTTGAAAAATAAAGATTCATACACCTTATTATTGTAGCAGATGTAATATTTGCCAGAGGAATAGCTTCTAAATATCTTGAATAATGATCAATAATAGTTAGAATGAAAAATTTGCCATCATGTGATCTGGGCAATTTACCCACAATGTCAATTGCTAACATTTCTCCAGGTGCTAAATCAGATTTTTTTATATTGCTTGTAATTGTTTTACATGACCTTGGTTTATTCTCCAAACACTGTTGACATTTTTCACAAAAGTTTTTTGTATCTAAAAACATGCCCTTCCAGAAATACTTTTTCTTAATGAATTCATAAGTTTTACTAGTACCAAAATGCGGAGCATGAGCAATCTCTAAACAAGGTTTTACTAAAGAATTTGGAAGTAGAATTTTATTTTCTAAATGCCTTGTCTTTAAATGATGCGCTCTAGGTCTTAATTTTATCCTTACTACACCATTTTTTTTATCAATAAAATATTTTCCACAAATATCAGCTTTAATATTGTTAATTTGGCTTAAGATATCCTTAATATTTTTGTCATTTCTTTGGTGATTAACTATATTTTGGATGCTTAACTGAGTATTATCTGAATGAAATAAGTTGATATTGTTTACACTATGAGATGCTTCAGGAACTCTAGAAAGAAAATGTGCAGGATTGGAAAAACCAGGTATAAGTTTTAGAGAATAATAAAAATCTTGTAAATACAACAACCATCTGGCAACAATGTCAGGCTGCTTATCCAGCTGCATATGAAAAGTGAGTGGTCTAGCATCAGTTAAAATAGTAAATTTTTTGCCATATAAATGTTCATAAAAATGCTTGACAGAAGAAAAAATAGCATAAAGGTCACGCCTGATCGATGGGTATCTAGACTCAGCAGGAGTGAGAAGTTTCGAATAAAATTCTACAGGAAAGAATTTATCATCAATCTTTTGTAACAGAATACCACACATAGCTACTTTAGAAGCATCAGTGATCAAAAATATCTCATGATTATCATCAATGTTCCTTATAGTTGGTTTGTCCAACATTATTGATTGTAATTTATCAAAAGCATCTTGGCAATCTTGATTCCAAACAAAGGGAACATGTCTTTTAGTTAAGTGTACTATTGGCTGAGTGATCTCAGCAAAATTATGGATTAAATGTCTAAAATAGTTCATCATGCCAAGAAAAGCCTGAACTTGTTTTACATCCTTTGGAATAGGAAATCTTGTAACCTTTGAAATATTTTCTTCAGAAGGAGAAAAACCTGCTTGTGAAATATTGAAACCCAAATAAGTTATTTCAGATTTACAGAGCTGCACTTTAGCTGGATCTAGAGTTAAATTAAATGATTTTAATCTGTCAAACACTTTTTGAAGAATTACTTTTAACTCACTCATACTATCAGCTGCAATAATAATGTCGTCTAGAAAAAATTGAACATTACTACCTTTAATGTCATTTAAACATTTTGAAATTAATGTATGGAAATAAGAAGTGCTATTGCGAGCTCCAAAGGGAAGTCTACAAGGATGAAAATTACCCAGTTCGGTGCAAAATGCCAACTTTTCTTTATCAGAGTCCTGCAAATTGGTCTGGAAAAAGGCTGACTTCAAATTCAGTACACAATACAATTTCCTACCAGCAATGTTATGCAAAATCTCTGAAATTTTTGGTAAACAAATTTTGTATGATTCTGTGATACAGTTTAATAGACGATAATCTACAACCATACGAAATTTTGGTGCATTTTTATCTTCACCAGGTAAATTCTTTTTCCTAACAAATATTACAGGAAAACTATAACTTGAAGAAGAGGGTTCTATTATGCCTGCTTCTAATAATTTTGCAATTTCTTGTTGAGCATACTGTTTTGCAATTTTAGGAATAGGGTAAGGTCTAGTTTGAATTGGGAAATTGTGAAGAAGTTTAAATTCTGGTACAACTTTATCAGTGGATCCTAAAGTATTATATGATTTTGAAAACACAGCATAGTTATTCATTAGCAGTTCTATCATTTCATTTTTTGCTTGTTCATTTAAATGATCTAGTTTAAAGTCTGATACATTTAATTCCTCTTTTCTAAGTTTAATTACTTCTTGCAGATTTAGTGTGTTGATTTGTAAAGTCTCATGATTTTTGGGACTAACAATATCCTCATAGTGAAATGGCACAGCAGTTCCAATAACAGAATTCTTCCTAAAAATTAATTTCTCATTGGTGTTGTTTTCAACAATAGTTTGAATGTGGTTGTGACAATCAACTATATGTAAAGATTCATTGATATGGAACTTATTTTGTGATGGCTTTGGAGAAAGCAAAATTTCTTTAAATTGTTTTAAAGCTTCAGGAACAGCTAAAGAAATTATTTGAGATTGACCTGGCTGGACAGTTATATTAGAAACCATTCTTAATGAGTTTAAATTACAATTTTTTCTTCTTACATTAACTGAGTTGCTTAATTTTTTATTGGGATAATTTTCTTCAAAGTCCAAATGAGTATTATCTACTATGAGTTTCTTATTTATGGAATCTAACAAAATTTTGTTACTTTGAATGAAGTCATAACCTAGGATTATCTGATAAGTAGAATTCCAATTGTTTTGGGTGACATAAAATAAATTAGTGAACCATTTACTTTGAATTTTGAATTTTAAATTAACTGCAGACATGTAAGGAATGCATGAATCTTCAATAGTTTTTATTCTTACCATCCGAGAAACAAATTCAACTTTAGTGAATTGTTTAATTTCCTCAATAACATCTGGTTGGACTAAAGATAAATTTGCACCAGTATCAAGAAGAGCTTCATAAGTCTGAGAACCAATTTTAAGTTTGATTATTGGCAGATAATTAGAATTTTCTGAGTTACAAGACATCAACAATTTGGTTGAGTTTCTATTATTACATCTTTTATTTTTTGCAAACTTGTGTTGGACATTATTGCTGTTACTTTGGATCTTTTTTGGATTATGATGTCTATACAGGTGTTCTTTATAACCCCAGTCTCTGCGGATTCCTGCAAGGGGTCTAAAATTTTTGTTGTAATATATCTGGCATGTTTTACCCCCCCCGGGGGTCGACGTAGAGAATTCTGCGAAGCTACTGCTAGGATCTGTACCTAGGCAGTCTCAGCCACGGGGGTATAAAATTTATGAACTTGGTGGTTCTGAAGGCTCTGGGAAAGGTCACTTATTGCCGGCCCCGGAGTCTGGCACGTCCTAGCGCGGCGTGATACTAGTAACCCGGGGGTCTTCCCCGGGGTCGCTGGGTAATGTCCCGCTGTGACGGGCTCGCCCAAGTGACTGGTAGGAGCATTAGACGACCGGTGCTGCCTGGGGCCTGTCCCCAGGTGGTGCGCTGCTCTTCTGGAGGGTAATAGTGGAGGTTGAACCTCCACGACGTGCCCAAAGGGAGAGTGGACCTGAAGTGGGATTAAGTTCTCGGAGCAGGGCAGCCCTAAACCTATAATATATCTGGCAAGAATCCTTAGCTAGTTTAAATGCTTATTCTGACCTTTTTTGTATTGACTATTATTTCTATAAGGATGATAGTTCCTCCGCCAAGTGTTTCGAAATTGTCTGTGTCCCCTGAATGTGTTGTTTCTAAAATTATGCTGGTCTTGCCTAGGAAAATACCAACAATCTGTTGTTAAGTGTCTTTTGCTACATATATGACAAGATACACTATTAAAGTTGCTAGAATTTTGAGATGTAGAAGCATTGTGATTAATTCTTGTATAAGATGTGTTTATAGGCTTCTTTTGAAAAAGTTGATTTACTTTATCTGTTAGCTCCTGAATAATTTTATTCTGTTCAAGTCTTTCTTTGAGAAGATTATTAATCTCTAAATTTTGCTCAACATTTATACTGTTCAAATATGTTTTCTCATCATTCAATGCATTTTCTATATTACTTGCCAATTCTACAGCCTTATCAAAGGAAGATGGACCTAATTTCTTAACTTCAATCCTAATGTCTGTTCTGAGGGCCTCAAGAAATTTAGTGAGCTTCATTTTCTCTTTTAATTTATGTAAACTAGAATCCTCAACCGAATCTTCATTTATGTATTTTGTCGCTGTTGTAGTAATCTCGTCAGCTAATTCCCTAACAGATTGGTTACACTTTTGAGAAATGTTTGAGAATTGCTGTAGAATGTCCTGAAAGGATTCAACTCGTGCAAATTTATTCTTTAATAATTTTTCTAAATTTTCAAATTTATTTTCCTTAGCCACTCTTGGATCATAATTATTCATTAATTAGGAAATCTAGAGCTTTATCCCTACAGTTTATTTTCAGAATGATTATTTTCTTTTCATCTGACCATTTTTCTAATTTAGCAACACTATTTATTTGATCAAGAAAGAAATTTACATTTTCAGATAAGTTGCCACTAAATGTGGGCAGAGCAGAAGCTAGGGAAGTTGTCATACCAGTGTTAGATCTACCTTTAAGCTTTGACATGGATGAAGAAATATAGTTACTTATGTTGCATTACCTTACAATCTGCTATTTCTATTTTAATGTTATTGAGATCTACATTATTTTACACAAACACTTAGCACTGTCTCTGATAATTTACATATACATTTACCAAACATGCATGTAAGAGTAGATAGCAAAGTTAAGGTAATTTTTTTAGTTAGTAATTAATTAGGATCTCCTGTAACTTTAACCATGCATATATCAAATTAGTGATGCAATATAAGTACATTGATCATTAACACTTCTGGATTCTAATACTTCTGAACATTATTTTATCATTACATACCACAATCCATTAAAATTATTGAAATCAGCTTTTGATTTAAATATCTTAAAACTTTCTTTAAATATGCACATATATATAACAATACATATGAAATTGAATTTTTGAATTATCCAAAATAGAATTACTCTTTCATGGTATATTACCCATCATTTATAATAAATTTTCAACAATATAAATCATATGTGCAGCAAATATACTATAGGTCACACATTTTATTTGAATTCTCAACCTGAACTAAATGATTTTAAATTATTTCTTTTGTCACGGCACCATATGTAGTTAAAATATTTGTATGTAGTAAAAATACTAATATATTTTAATTTCTTATGTAATGAAAATGTGTTAATTTCTGTAGGCTATGAGAAATATTTAATATAATTATTCAGGTGTATAAGTGATAACCAAATTTTGAATATCAATTCTATCAGCGATGAAATTATAACAGTGATTAAGAGTACATCACGTTGTTTCCGCAATAACCCGAATGATAGGGATAAAATATGTGACCTACAGAGGATAGCAAAATAAAGTACTTACCCCAGACGTTGTGATAGTTGAAGAAGAAAATACAAGTTATTCGTCTACAATTCACTCTATTTATCTTTCCTATCAAAATTTTATTGCTGAGCTCACACAAATAAACAAGAAAATTAAATAATCAGATCATAACTATAGTCCTACTATAAATACAGAGCGTCCACTCGTATCGATACACTACAGAGCACTATCCATTTGCATCACTTTCTATAAATCACAAAAAACCTGGATTCGAAGATATATGTAGACCAGGAGTACACTCATCTTGAAATTTCTTTTGATTTTGAAGCTTCTACCAGTGAATTAATTTGGAGCAGTGCACCACGTGGCGATAGACAATGGATGAGTCTTAAATTGCACAATGAGATCGTTCATGATTCTTGCTTAAAAAACACCATTCCACCCAGGATGAATTTTCAGCAACTGCATATAGAATGAATATATTCAATAAAAAACTACAGTTGGCTTTCTATAAATCAGAATCCATATCATCGGACCTTTCAGGAAAGTTAAACGTGCATCATGAAACGAGGTCGTAGGTGGAGAGACAGTCCGAGAAGAGACAGGCCGAAGCCCGTCCTTCACCCTTGAACTCCCAGCAGCGAAGAGAAAGAAACCGGTCCAACAACTGCCACCAAGGGCTTGGACGAAACGATGACGATTCTTGAAGCGATAGTTTGATGATAGATGCCGGCTTGCTAGCACACAAAGGTACCTAGAGCCATCTAATTTTGAATGACTTAATCCTACTGGGCATCTGGAAGCCAAATTTGGGATTTGCTTTATTATCGATTTCATATTTGTAAAACTTTAACGAATTTTTGATTGACAAACTCAAGGATTTGAGAGTGAGCAATGGCAACATTGTACAGAAAAACATTTTTATCTCCAGCGAGCGAAACTCTGTATCGGAAATTCTAAAGATACGGTCAATTTAAAATTATTTTGCGATATTGCTCTTGAACTGAATTTTATGATTTAAGTGCAAAGAACATGATACTTAATAAATGAAGTTAACATAAAAAATGTTAAATAAAACGCCCTTTGGACGTAATTTAAAATCTGAAATTTTCTTTATTGCCTTTTTTTCCTTTTTTCAACAAATTTAAGTATGTTAATATTTTTGGCACTGCACAGAGGATTTATAATTTTCTTGTACCTTCAACGAGTAGATGGGAAGCACTTATGTCCGTTTTGAAAGCAACATTAAAAGGTCATACGGATACACGATGGTCATCAAGAGAAAATTCTGTTAAAGAATTAGATCTACAAATAACAGAAGATTATTGAAAGACATGGCATTAAATCACAGATCTTTGCAATGGACTGAAAATAACAGCATTTTGAAACAAATGAATTTAAAATTTTAATGTTGTTATCTGCGTGGAATTTAATATTGCAAGAAATCGAAAAAGTAAATAAAGCCTTGCAGTCAAAAACTATAAATGTCTATAAAGCCACACGCTTAATAGAGGGACTGTGTCTTTCATTACAGGAAATGAGAGATATTTCTCAATGCATTTTTGAAAAATGTAAAACTTCCGGTTTAGAGATGAATGTATCATCAGAATTTGAAGAGAAACGAAAACAAAAAGTTAATAAATCAAATTTTGAGGAATCAATTGTAGTTTTCAGAAAAATACATTTTTATCGAAATTGAAGAAGTTTTTGACGTTTTAATTTCACAATTGAAATGGCGATACGAAAAGTTAAATGAAATCCCTTCCGATTTTCAGTTTCCGGACATCGAAAAATTCTAAAAGTCTGCAAGTGTCGCTCGAACTGAAAGGTGGTTGACAATAATTCGTCACTACCAGGACTTCACGACTGGGTTCTAACATTCCCAGTCGCCCTTTAAAAGGAGGAGTACACAGAGTATTTTTGCCCTCTCTTCCGCGTGCATTCGTGGTGTTTTTGAACAGCACGTTTGGGTAGCAATCGGGAGGTCCGGTGTTCGAATACCAGGGAGAGCACTGCTGATTGCCTTTATCTGAAGAATATCGAAAAATTCTAAAAGGCTTCATAACTTCTATACACAGATTTATAAGTATGAAAAATTAAATATTCGCATAAAAAAAATAACCTTCCCATGACGCGCATCACGAAGATATCGAACTGATGCTTAATATTTAAATAAAAAAAATCAGTGAAACAGAAATGCCGTAGTAAGAAGAATTGGAGGCTCCCTTCAGCCCACCTCGACACAAGTGTCTCCATAGCTCAAAAGAAGGGGCCTCGAGAAAAAACTTAGTATCAATAGCTTAAAAAATGTCAAGAAATTTAAAGAAAAAAGGTAAATTGAGTTTATAAACTTTCAATCATTAATTTTTTTTAATTACGCTTTTACATTTAAGGATTCGACAACAAGAGGAAACGAGTAATGAAGTAAAATAACAACGTTAATATACCATGCAGACACCAATAATAAAAAAAAGGAAAATTAAATGTTCGAAAATAATTTTGATAAATTAGGCTTAAAAAATGGAACAGGGAAAAAAAATGTGTAATCAACCGGACAATTTATTAAAGAGAAAAGAATGCAAAATTCATATACTACATATAAAGGTAAAGTAATTACCACTGTACAAGCGAATTTAAAATAAAGTATTAACAATAATTACAAGATTAGTTTAATTACAGTGCCAGAGAAAGAGTATCACTGATGAACTAGTCTTTCATTAAAATATCAAATATACACAAACACATTCATTAAGAAATACTTAACGAAAGAACCGGCAATTATGAAACACTGCAAATGATTACGCCAATGCTCAAGTAAAAACAATAAAGTTTTTTTTTTTTTTTTCATATCTGAACAACAGTTTTCACGTTGTTTCTCTTAATTAATTTCTGTAACAGTTCGAAATTCTAACTTATTGCAATTCTCATTTTTATATTAAAATAATCTGGCCGTCAATTAATTAATTAGGAGTTTTACACAAAGTTCTCAAAGCTTTCCAGGCCTTCTTTTATGCATCTTCTTTGCAAACAGTTAATATTTAAATCAAAAACTTTCAGTGACGACGAAAATACAGAACAACACTATCTAATTTGTCATAATGTGAGGTTCTTGGTTTTGCGGATTTTATTACAAATTAAAGGTAAATTTTGAAAACTAAGTCAGGCAAAAAAAAGTAATGGATAACTTTGTACAATTATAAAAAAAAGATTGCTTCCACAGACTCATACTTTTAGTGTGATTTCAAATTAAACTCCTCCCATAGGATCCTCTGGAGAACTTGCAACGTCTGTATGAGTGATAGGTTATACTGAAGTTGATGGGTTATGTTTGTAGTTAAATTTGTAGTTATCTTTCTTATATATTTTGTAGTTAGTGACTCATATACATATTTTTGAGTGAAATGAGCAAGAGGGAACAAGACAATTAAAAAAGAAATTTGTAAGCAATTTTCGATATCAAACTCTTTAACGTAATATCGTCAGTTGCTAATGATGTGAAATGAAGGCATACATCAACTTAAAGTTACTTACCACTTGTTACCTCGCAAATAAAGCCGAATTCTTTTTTACATGAGACAGTTGTCCATTTACCGTTGAGCATTCTAATTGCACAAGTTTCTTCGGTAAAATCCCCTTTATCTTCGGCCCAAGCTTCGTAAGCTACATACCAACCTGATGACCATTGCTGCTGAAATTTCTCCTAGAAAATAAAAAAAAAAAAAAAAAAAAATATTGCTAAGGAAAATATTTCGGAAAAAATTTCAGCTACAAATTCGTAAGTCCTATACTCTGTATATAACTTAGTAATGATTTAGATGTTGGCATGGAGTTCCGTAAATATGCAGTTGCAACCAAGCCATTAGTAACTTTTAAATCTTTACGCATTATGACTCGATAGGATTTGAAATCCGTTAAAATCTCCTTACTCACTTTCGAGTCCTGTCGACTCACAAAGTGTATTGATTTATAAGCATTTCCATATCAACAGCTTCTAAACCATTACGCTTTAATTCATGTCGTATGATTCTTGCATAACGCTAACGACGCAGCTTGGAGCGGTTTGTTATAATCATTTATAATTTCAAGATAGAAAGGAGAAATATCCAAACTGAAAGTTAAAATAAAGATTTAAGGAGTACTTGCCAAAATTTAAAATTTTCTTTTACAAACTTTTTATTTTACATAGATATGCAATAAAAAGTCTTCGACTAATTTGTTTAGTTTGTTGTTGTGTTTGTAAGAAAAAAAAAAAAAAAAAAAAGAAGAATTTAAGGTCTATTTAAGGTTCAGCTTATTCTTGTAAATAAAGGAATTATGTATTTCAAAAAACCTTAAGTTAAAATTTCACACGAACTCTTCTAATCCATTAATGAGTATTTTATCGTTTTCAATTATATAAACTTCTTTTAAGGGATAATATTCCTTGACTAGATTGGTTGATAAATGAATTTGGGAAATCATTAAAAGATTGTATGATATTATATTTACATTACGCTCATATTTACATTACGCTTTTGAAATAAACTTCAAAAACTCTTTAAAGTGTGATCCTTGAAGTATCGCGAATATGAAGAAGGATGAATACCTGCAGTGTCTGCATTAATTATTCAATAACTGGTAGGCCTCTCACTGAAGAAACATGTATGCAATATCAAATTGAACATGGTATACAAGTCTGCAAAGATTTTCTGTAAAGGTCTGTGAAGATGTAAAAAATTTAGAGTAAAATCGGGGGTGCGTAAAAAGGGGTATTATTTGCACAAAAATGATTTTGCATAAAAGCAGAAATTGTTGGTGAAGACAACAAATTTCTTGGTGAAAATTTAATTCGAACTTTCGCTAGTAGAAGGTTCATACCACACTAGATTCAGAATAACACTAATATCGTACCGTAACAGAATCAGAATAACAATGAAAATTAAATAACTTCCTTTTCCTAATACCCTAGACTTTCCTGATTTGTAATGCATTTGTTTCCGAGTGTGAATACGTTGCTTATGATACTACTTTGACTGTCGTCTCAGACGCACCCAGTTCGCAGACTAGGCGCGGTAGCACTATTCTTGAGCGTCATGTCGATGGCTATTTTTGATCTGTGGAAAACATATCGTAGGATTTGTAAATAGCTGGCTAAACCCTTTTATACGTGAAGAACGATAGCAATGTAAAGATGTCAATACCATTATACAATAGTATTAAAACATCTGAAGATAGCTATTTGAGTTAGGAGTTTCAGCTATACAAGAATCTTCCTGTAATATTGATATTGTGTGGCTTTCTCTATCGGTGAAATTCTAAACTAAATAGTATTTACATTCAGTGCTTACTTCCCCAAACTCGCTACTTTTCACGATTCATTTTCTTGCAAACAGCACTTGATCTTTGAAATTTTTTTTATCATTATTCGCACATCACAGTCGGATTTAAATAACAATGTTTATCAGAATTGTTTAATAAAAAAGTAATAACAATACCTTAAGAGAGCTAGGCTATAAAAAATTAAATTTTGTTATTTCTAAACGCGTAAAATGAAAATTAAACACGTAGCTTATATTTTATTTAATGCTGATTACACAGTATATAATATCATTTAGTTCACAATACACAACTTATGTACGCAACATGCAATACACGCTTCACTACATGTAATATACCATTTATTCTCATTTAATTTTGCCTATTTTAGCTTTCCTAACAAGAAAGTAATATAAAATCCATCAGCCCAAACGCAAATTCAACTTAAAGCACTTTTTCCCTAATTCAATTTTTCATTTCATCGTTTCAGTCCTTAGAAGCAAACACTATAATGAAACTGTACAATTTTTTCCAATTACATTTTCATCTCTTTAAAGGAAATTTCTTAGTGGCTGTTCACTGATGGCAATCAAATACCAAAAGAGGATTTCTGAGAGTGGAAACTTTGGGGATTAATGGGATACTGTGATTTTTTACTCTGTTTTATTTTCATGTTTTTCACAAGTTGCAGTTTTATTAAGTACTAGTGCTTATGGATTTAGTATTCCAAAAGAAATTAAGAGTTTAGAGACAAAAAATGAGTAGCTAAACAATTTCAAATCAGTTACGAAGAAAGTAAAATTTTATTTAAATAACTTTCTAAAGCACGCCATAAATAACTTAGGTCATACAAAGAAACCTTTAATTAACTTTATTGATAAAAAAAAAAAAAAAAAAAAAAAAAAACCCATTTACTTAGTAAATGCAAAACTAGAAGGAAAGCATATTAAACTATAGTTATCAGAAAACTAGTTCAATCAGGTAAACTTTAATGAAATAATAATTGGATTTAAGGAAGTTAAAAATATTATGTAGTGAAAGTAATGGTACTTGATAATTAAAATATAAATGACAACATTCATAATGTTTCAAATTATTACATTTGGTAACATTGATCATATAGGTATTCCTAAGGATAAAATGTATAAAATTAATAAAAATTTCATTCTTTTTTTTGCTAGAAGTGTTTGTAGAATAGAATGAATCACTTTTTCATTGAATACTAATAAGTTTCTAAATATATTTAAAACCAAACTATCAAATGTGCTTCAGATTTTAGTATTCTCTACGGACTGTAGTAAAATCATAGCCTACAAAACTGTGCTTATCACATTTTACGCATAAAAGTAAAAATCTGAAAGAATATGTAAAATTTAATAGCTTGTAACGTTCTTATTTATTCATAAAAGTAATTATATAAACACAAAATATTTAAAATAGAAAGATTTGTAAACTAATAATCCTGGAAGACTTTGCAATTTTATTGTATTTGTAAGTTTGTAAAAGCGTTTTTAAGAGTTTAAATATTTTGATTTTTGAATATATTTTAATAAGTCTTTTACTAACTAAATATGCTTCAAATTAAACAGATTTAAGGGCATTAATTATATCGGATACTGTTATTAATTTCAAATGATACTCTTTTGAAATTTGATCAGTATATTAATGTCAAAATTTAGTCGATACTAAAAAAAGTATTTATACTTTCTGACGAGTTATTCAGTAACAAAGAAGATACGAAACGACAAAGAGCAAATTTTGTTAACTTGCCGGTTAAAAAAGCATGCCAAACCTACGTATCATCCAAACGCTTCATCTTATCTCCCATAGATGGCAGCACTACAGCCAGTTGCTGTAGTGCTGCCAGTCTCTTAAGCCTAAATATTTATTTAATATTCAAACCAAAGCAATAACATATAGCAAATGCATATATATATATGCATTATATGATTTATCATATATCGTACACGATAAACCAAATAAAAAATTATTTCTTTTTGAACTCAGACTTTTAATTCAATTCTTAGTAGTTTTATCGGAGGAATATTTCTATAAAGTATTTTTTAATACCAATCGACTTTCCCAAGAGAGAACTCTTTAGTTATCGGCTGTTAACATAAAGAATATTATTAAAATGTCTACGATTATCACCATTTAGAGAATCGGATTTTCGTTTTCCTTTCAAAAAATTAACTGCACTATACACACAGATCGTATTTTATTCTCGAGTGTCAAGATGTAGAAAGGTTAGCTACTTCTTACTTTAATTTTTAGTTCAAATAAATTAGATAAAAATTATAGAATGTAAAAATTCTCTTTGAAAAACTTATAAGTTAAATGTCACGCTTAATCCAATTTCCTCCAACCAAGAACAATTCCTTTTAAAGACAAAAAGGTACTTTTAATGTCAGAATTAATAACGACAGATCTCACATTAAAAAGTTAAGCCTAGTCAAACTGCTACTAGCCAGGAAGAATCTACGACAGCAGTACTTGAACATTTTCAGTTACATGATTTTAACAACATAAAAATCTCAATGTGGTATATTATTTCCCAACCTTAGAATATATTTAAATCTTACAAGATAAATCGCTTTGTCCATATAGGTTCAACTTTTACATTCAAAGTACAACAAAAAGAAAAGACTACTTAGAGTGAATTTAAAATTTAGAGTAAGGAAAACTTTAAGACTCAAAACAGGAGGTACTAATAAAAACACAAAAAACCTTTTTGCTACTATGAATACCAAACAGTTTCAAAATATTAAGAAATTACCACAGGCTGAGTTTTTCGCAAAAAATATCCTTAAACTACATCACACTTTCAGTAATACAATTTTGTGGCAAACACTTAATTACTTCAAACAATAATATAAGGGTTTCAAAGACGCTGTTATTGACTACTGTAAATTAAAATTGTAGAAAAGCCAATTTCTTACGTAAAAGCTTTACTGCACTGTTGACTTTAATCACCCGGTTTATGGTTCACTTAAAATTAATCAAATATTTCAGATCTATAAGTACCTGTTTCCTGTCACTACGTAACATTACCATGTTTCAAATTTACAAAAACATGAGTAACATGATTTAGAAACCAAAGCTACTTGGCATAAGCTACTAGAATTGAGTTCTTTTGTAGATCAGCACCATCAACGTATTATTACTAGATTGCTTGGTTGATTAGCAATTCAATTGTGAGCCGCTATAATACGGAAGTGCCGACAACAATTATAACAACGAACCAATGCTCAAGCATAGTCGGTCAAAGTTCTTGTAATTGCTACACATTACTATTTTAATTTCTTCAGTGAGGTCCATCAGTGTAGCCAGTTTTTATTTACGCAGTATTCTTTACTTTCGTCACACAAAAATGTTTAACCACGCACAGGCCATTTAGACTCCCTGCCTGACGCATTTATAGTTAGTTATTCAGATAACTATAAATGCCTGGGTGCACTTTAAATTTATCTGAATAATAATATCTGTTGAAGGAAAGGATCTACACATTGCTATCATTATTAAATCTAGTTTCTAAAATAAATGTCCACAGATTTCATTGTGTGTGTATACACTTTTTGACGGACTGTCTACATGCATTTCTAATAAATTGTGTCTTAAATTTCAAAGGCTGTAACTTACTTGTATCTGAATACCAATCCATACACTTTTAGTGATGTTGCGAAGTATGTAGTCAAGGAACAGACTAACAGTAAAATCTGTTATGGTTACAAGGTGACCTTCAAAATTTCGATTGCATTCTTCCTCGGCGTCTAACCAACACCTCGCTTTGGGAATTACGTTGTAACAAGAATTTTCGAAATTCCATCCTCCACCCTGCTCCGCAGGACAAAACCTTGGATCAAGGTTTTTTTTAATGTTCTTATCTGAAAGAAAGAGTATGGAAAGATATAATTTCTTATAATTCTATCTATCTATTCATAATGTATTTGCGTGGACTACATATAAACTAGTAGGTCATTTTAATAGAAGAAACAATTTCCAAGCTAGAACTTAAATTGATGAATATTTCTTCCTCTACTACTTAACAGCTATTCAGATGGTCGCAAAAGGTATTTTCACTGAAGAACAAAATGTGATGACATTAATAACATGTGAATAAATATTTTTTTTCACCAGTAGCAATGCTACTAACTATAATAAAAGTATAGAATTAACTAATACCTAACAAACAAAATAATTATATTACCAAATATGTAGCAAATACAAAAAATTTGATGTGGACACCACATGACTTCCTTGTGCAGCTTATTGAATATTCTTTTAGAACAACAGTAAACCAATATTAAATATTGTTAGATATTTACAACAACAAACTGATATTAAATGTTGTTAGATATTTATTTTTAGACTAACTAGGGATATAAAATGCAGTTAGATTTCATTATTTTTCGAATAAAACTTTCTTTTTTAATTTGACATTGCCAAGATATGAATATTTTGGTCATTTAAAACACCTGTATGTGACAACGTATGAAGTGTCATTAGTTATATGTCTATCGTATGAAGTGTCGTAGTTACTCAGACTGGCCTTTGTTTTTATTTATACATTTATATATATACATTTATATATATATATATATATATATATATGTGTGTGTGTGTGTGTGTGTACTATCGATTGACATAAAAAAGTAGTTTCACAACAAGATGTTATATCAGTCCCAGATACAAAATTTCAACGTTCTACGCTGATCGTTTTGGGTTAGGTGAGATACATAGATACGTACAGACGTCAAGATAAAAATCTCTTTTGAATCAATTTTAGATGCATTTTAAAATCTGTTTTGAAAAAAAAGAGTCCTTGATTCTGTCCTTAAGTGCAGTCATCACGCAAAAAATTCTTCCAAATGAATTCGTAAATGGCCAAAATCGGAAAAGGACAAAATAGATATTTCCGTTGAAATATAATACCCGAAATATTTCGTGATTATAATACATTATTTCGGGCAAGGAACTAGAAACCAATTGAAATGGTTTCAATAACCAGTAACACAAATAACCAAAACCAAAAACAATAATACTAATAACGATTGCCAATTAGTAATGTTACTGAATTACTACCAGGGACAAAAGTATTGCTAACATTATTATATCTTATACAATATATATAATAAAGTTAGCATTGTTACTAGTCGAGATCAATAATGATATCAATGACTAAGTGATGTATTAGAATACATCAATTATTTTAAATCTAGCAAACAGACTGTTAAGAAATGCAGTGTTACAATCTCAATCTTCTAATCCATGTAGTAAAGAAATATGTATGGATACCGAAATATTAGAAATAATTATGAATGTAAATGTACCTTCATTGTGTCCACAATAATACAAACGAGGAAGATGGATAATTAATTACTTACCTTATTGTATAGCGCCAAAAAAAAAAAAAAAAAAACTAACAGTTCACATGAGAATGAATTTTTATTTAAGAGTTATAATTGTGATAATTAGTACTCAGCATAAGACCACAAAAAGAGGTGCCTTTTAATCACACATCACCTGAACGGCTCTTGCATGTTCGTCGCTTTGAATCCCTATATAAGAAATAAATTGTTATCTAGATGCATCCTATCGAGTCTTTGTCTTTTGGGCTTTTTGCTTACCAAATGTCAACTAGAATCTAACAAGGATGAATAATAACCAAATATTATTTTGGTGGATCGCTCTGCACAGTCGAAAGAAAGTTTATCTTTTGCCTCGAGTCTGTACATAAGAATGGGAGCAAAAACGTGCTTTCTGCATTCTCCAATACACGTAGATGGTGATGTTTCTAATAATAAACTGCAGCTTTATGAAAAACGGATTTTTAGATGATATCAACTTGCAGATATCTCACTGATTCATTTCATGAAAAAAGGTACGAAAAAGGAAAGAGCTTTCTTCTGAAAACGATACACAAGCCAAAGCCGTTACGACAAGCCAAAGAAAAGTTCTCAGAAGCGACATCCCTCTTGCCTGTCTCCTTTCAAAGAGACGAAAAACTGACGCCGAGATTTTTATACCAAGCGTCGCTGCAACAAATTAGAATAGGAAATCGGAATAAAATATGTGAGGCATGCTTTCGGGGGGCAATAAGCATCAGTATTACTTAACATATTGATATTATTGAATAATAAAAAAATATTCTGTTTTAAAGAAAAAAATCTAGGAAACTTATAATCACGTTAGCAAGTGGGAGAACGAAATCAGTGCAATTCATACCAGTCAGTATATAAGAGCACAAAAAAAAAAAGTAGTAATGTTATTAAATTTGAATCTTTAGAATGCTATCATATTCCAAGTACCTAATAACATAGTGCTACGAAGAGCGGATAGGACCACTGGATATTGACGAAATTTCTCGAGGTCCTTGTGCCGTGGCACCGCCCTGTCAGTTCATATCCATACTTAACAAAACTGATGAAACATTAATCATAATAGTTGAACTTATGGAGCAAAAAGCAATAAACACGAATAATAATAATATAAAGAATCGTAAGCAACCAGAAGGCAGACCAAAGGCGAAAATTTAAAATTAATAAGAAAGTAAACATTTTTTGGCACAGATTTCGAATAAAACTATCTATTTTGAATATGATCACACACAGATCCCTCTTCTTCAACGGTAAAAAATATTTTGGCATTTTTTCTGCTTGAAGAAAAAGTACCTGTGTTTCATTGAAATCGTTAGAGTTTTATTAAAATTCTACGACAAAATAAGATTGTTTGTATTCTGTTCTGTTTGCTTGCTTAATTTTTTTATTTGGTTATTTCTCTTACATCTGAGATGAACATCTTAAACTTATCGCCTCATTAGCTCGACCCAAATTCATCATCGTTTGGTATAAGTCGTTACTCCGTTGCGTAAAAACATATAATTTCCATATCTTGTGATGGAGGCGTCTTCAGAACTGGCCTCTGTGTAAAGGACACCTTTATGAGGATTGCCCTTTTCAAATTAAAATCTGAAAATCACAAAGTATTTAAACTGAGTTTTTTTGTTACAATTTATATGTTACATTTTGATAAAAATTTATTAACAATGTTACACTTATTAATTTAATTTTAAATCTCTCATGAAAAATATCTGGGAGAAAAAAATATAATCCTATTTGGACTTATAAATGTTTACGGAGTGTGGAAGTAATTTATTAATTTTAAAGAAAATGTCAACAGAGTTAATCAAATATTCAATCTAAGTAAGTTTTCTATAAAATACTATATTAAAAAGGTTTTATTTTTCATTAAATTTTTAATATTCTTCAGAGATTTCTTTGTATTTACGTATAAGCATGCTTAAAAAAAATTTCAATATTTTGTTTCCTTTTCGTCGCTTTATTATACGAACATATTATGTCTAATTTTTTTTGCATGATACATGTTTTGATATTCTTAAAAACATAAGAAGTGACTAAGAAGAACTGAAAAAATGATTAATTTGTATATTAACAGATAAATTTTTCAAAATCTCAATTAAATTTTTTTTGTAATGCCATTGGTAAGTCAAATGTATCATTTTCAACATATAGAGCTACAATTTAAAACAAAATAGTCTGCATGGTTGTTAATTAAAGTTGTGTTCAGGCTTAAGTTCTGAATTCCTTTTTTAACTAGAGCATTTTATGACCATACTTTCATTATTTTATCAACTCTTTCATTTTGTTTACATTTTTGTTACATATAAGCTAGAATTTCTCTTCATGCTTCGATATTATTAAAAAGGAAAGGTATAATCAATTAACTGTTCTTATAAATAGTTACTTATTAAATATCATCATTACCTTTGAATTTGAAAAAAAAAAAAAAAAAAAAATTAAATACCGATGAAAGAACATTCCCGCGGCAGTGATAGCAGCCCCATATTCTCCTAAATGTTGTAACAACAGTAATGATGTAATAATGAAAATGCTGTAAAATTCTTAGGTTTGGAAGATTTTTTTAGCTCTGCAAAAATAGCTTGAAAGAATTGTTATTAATTGAAACGTAAAACAAATTAATGTTGAGTGGTCATTAAAGTTGACTGAAACTTTGGCATTTGATTCGCTTGCTAATTCCGCCTAATATAAATACAAATTAAGCGTGTTCTAACAATAACAGTCAACAAAATGTAAACTTTGAGATATAAATGCACGATACAAAGCTAGGCGAATTTTGCATTTGGTAGAAAGGCAAAATGTCCCCAATGCAAGTACAAGATAAACAAAAAAAAAAAAAAAAAAAAAAAAAAAAAAAAAAATGTTAAATTGCCTTTAAATCCCTTAACAGTCTACTTTAACATACTTGGCTTTGCTTGATATGTTAATAATTTTGTGTTCCTGTGCAGTGGAAGACCGTTCGACATGAACGGTCATTTCAACTGGTAATTCTGTATAAAGCAAATAGATGGCGCCATGATTCAATTTCTCTATTTGAATTCAGTATGCGGGACGAATATTTACTCTCATTTTCGTTATCGATGCAAAATAACTTTTAAAAGTGGGTTCATTTAAAAATTCATTTGGGTTGTTGCGTATTTGTTAATTATAATATTACCTTCATTAAAAGAAACATTTAAATGTGCGTACAGGTTTATCCAAAGATAACTTTTGCCACAAGAATAGGAGAAAAAGATTCTTCTAAAGGTAAAATTAAGGTATCACAGATTTGTATTGCGTATTAGACGCCTAACCGAACATTAAAATGAATAAACCATTAATCAACCCACATTTTTGTTTGAGGGTTCCTGGTTAATTTACAAATTTTTATTATTTCATTATCTTTATTGCCTTGCCTTAACACTAGCTTTAGGCACATATTTGTATACCTACATTAAAGGAAACCTGTCAGATCTACGGATATAGGAAACCACGAACTTTTTTTTTTTTTTTTTTTTCTTGAAAGAAAGATTAATTTGATTTAAAAACACTTACAATCTGAATACTAGAATTACCGATAACCGTCAGTTTGCTGGATTCGTAGTTTATCAGTATAAAAAAAGTTATGTTTTTATTGGTGTAATAAAGTTACGGTAGTTTTAGTGTTAACGGACTTATCAGACCTTGTACCAGAAAAATTTTCGCTAATGCTAACTACCGTCGCTAACAATTCAGTATCTCTTCTTGAATTACTCATGATGACTAAAGAAGGGTATTTCGTCAGAATAAAATAAAACTAGTGCTTTCTATAATGAGTCTATAATGATATTGCTAACGCTCATAATAATGTATACTTTCTTCTCGATCGTCTTTATTCCGTGCTAACGGAAACTTTTTTTAAAACGTCTTGACTCGCTGACTGGAATTAAAGACTGCAGATCGTTCCTTAGTTTTGAGCCTAACACTTTATGTTCACTTTATGTTCCTTAGTTTTGAGCCTAACACTTTATGTTTATATATATTTAGACAAGTATGATAGACATATAATCACACACTCTGATGAACCGCGATGCAGTCATATTGGGTTAGAAGTTATCGAAAGATATTTCCGTTGAATTATGACATTTGTTTAGTACCTACGTTCCGGCTACTTTTACATTTATCACCAAAAACAGTTTTAGCTTACTCGTTATTTTGACGGGTATCCGTAAAGATACGAATACAACACATAAAACTCTGAAATTAAACAGTTGAAGGGAAATAAATTTGAATTGTAAAACTAATTATTTTGTAATTTTCCTCATGACTTCCGAAATCCGTCGAAATGACGGTTCCCCTAAATATAGTGTCATAAATACCTGAATTTTTTTTTAATAGATTAAATTTATAAGATAAACAGAAATAAATTGAGAAAAGATCTAAAATTTTTAAGAAAAAAGTGTAGAAATGTGTTTGCGCAATGAAGTTAGTGATGCAGATTCTTATGCAGGCGAAAATTATGTTACGAATAAAGTATATGTTTCTGAAAACACTTTTATATAGGACCAGCTGACACCCGCCCGCTTTGCTGGACACACTATCTGTTTGAACCTAGAGTTCTTATATGGACGAAATGTCTAATTCGAATTGACAAATAATGTACATTTTTTTAAATTTAAAGTCGGAAAGTATCGTGCCAGTCAGTGAATCTGTCATACACAGATTTCTACATCACCCGTGAGGTACTGTGTATTGGGATGCGTCCCCATTATTTAACGCGATGTGATCCCCAGTAGGTCTACACCACGAAAACTTTTCTAACATAAAATTAAGGTTTATATATATTTAACTGTATCATAAGTTTCATGAAATTATATGTTATTATCTTTGTTATCAAATTTTTTTAATCAATTATAATTCTTTGACCTTGATTTTTTATGTATTATGGCAATTTCTATAAATAACAACATTTTTATTTTTCATCACATTAATTTATTTCTCTTAATAATAACATTTATTTTCATGAAACTTATGATAACAGTTAAATATAAATGTTATTTTTAACCTTATCATTTAAATGCTGTTTGTGATCATTGGTTAAATGCAAGTTATTTACCAATTTAATAATTTTAAAGGAAAATGCATTCATTGGCAACATTGTATTTCATATCTAGGTTTCGAAACAATAAAAGAAAATTCTGAACTTGGATTTGAAAATTAAATATATCAGAAACTTCTATTGCATAACAAAAATCCATTTTGGACAGGATTTACTTAAAATCCGTTCTTAGTGCGCGTCTACATCATGGAATGAGTAACTATACAAAATTTCAAGTCAATCGGATGGAAAGCTTCAGAGATCTCGTGATGAGTCAGTGGTATTTTGCTTATGTATATATAGACAGATTTGTATGTAAATCAGATATCGCTGACAGTATAAAAATAATTTATTATTATTAAGTAATACAAAAAAAGAAAAATCTGAAAAGGCTTGGATTACAGCGGTCGCCCAAAAGGGGTTGCTAAGGTTTGCTTACCTTTTCTCTGAGCTCCCAGTCTACCAATCTGCTGTTAACACTTACTTCTTTCTGGTAACTCAGTTCTTTTTGACTCCTTATTATTAAGCATCGTTTTCTTCATACTTACACCACATATACTTCAACAGCAAAATCACAAAAATTTTTAAAGCAGCATTCTCGATAGAGTCTTGGCATACATTTTCCCACACTTTTCAGTATTTTCTCAGTTTATCATGTCAATTGTACTGGCTAGCAAAGCTTTCTTTCTTTTTTTTTGTCTTGCTATTATTAATGTTTTGTGCGTTAAATTTATTCATTAAATATCATGTTCTTTGCACTTATGCCACATAAAATTCGGTTAAATAGCAAAATCACGAAATACTTAAAAACAGCATATCTTTAGATTTTTCGATATATAGTTTCGCTCGCTGGAGATAACAGACATTTTGATCGCAAAATAATCGCACAATTAACAGTCTGAGCCAACGTTTATTTAAGTCTGTTAATGTAGTATCCAACTAGGAACACATTTTAATTTGTTAATTCAATTTTCTGGCATTAAATATCCGCAATCGGTGGAGTTCGGTTTGTATGCACAGTTTGGGCCAATGTTAAGTTCAAGTTTTAAACGTAACGTTTATTTTAACATCCTCATGAGACCTTGTAGAGCTTTTATAGATGGAGCGATAAATTTGCTTTCCATTCTATAGTAGGATTTTCAAGACTTTAAATAAGAATTACAAACGAGAGTACCCTAAATGAAGTGCTATTTTCCTTCTGTAAAAAAATTTTAATATGGTATGAATATAGTTCAAATGTTAAAGTCTTTTCAATATTATGAGAATTAATACTTCCTTACCTTTTTTTGTTTGGCAAATGAATAATTTTTCATTGTTGCAGTCTATATCATTCCAATGCCCTGTTTCTCCATGTTGTTTGAATGAACGAAAAACCATTTCAACGCAGTCTTCCTATTAAAAAATTTAAATGTTCTTTTACTTTTGTGCTTAAATCGATTTAATCATTGTATTTAAATCAAATTTATTATTATTGTTTTCAAATTTTGTCGTTTTTAATGCTGTCATTATTTTTGATAAGGCTCTTTTTCGTTTAATTTAACTATCTGCATAAAACTACCGTAAGCATTTATATTACTATATTTGATGAATTAAGTTGTTCATTTGAAGTATTACTTGTTTATCAAAGGAGTTTTCTGACGGGATTGTCGGCTGCGTGTAATGATTAAACGGTGGGATTGCAGACAGAAAATTATTAAGTGCGTTATGATCTATTTAATCTAATGGATTTTATACCTGTCAAAGAATTTAAATCTAGTGCTGCAGGTAATGGATAAATGGGGATTGTAATTTGGAACATTACCTAAGACAAAAAAATATATATATCGATTTGAAAGCTTCCAAAAATTCTAGCTTGCTAGCTATTCTAGTTAAGGACCCAAATTTTAAGCTCTTATTTCGAGCTAGCTTTTAAAGAAATTTTATGCCGCAACTGTTCCTCATTTATTTTTCCACCTCAAGATGCTGTTAAGCATATCATCACTTATCATATATAGCCATAAACTTATAGTATCTGCTACTGTGTTCGTGTTTAAGCGCATACTTCTATTCATCTCATTTATACACTTTAGCTGACGAAAAAAGTAATGTTTTGACTTTCGAATTACAGCACTCTAAGCTGTTTTTTTATTTTAGGTCAACTCCTGTTGAGCTTTCTAACTTTTGGAGTTAAATGCCACGACATTTCTGAAGGAAACATGCTTATGTAGGTGCAGGAAAAAATTCATACGGAGAATTAGCGCAATTCCCATATTTTAGGTCTTATGTATTAAATTTCAACATACAGTTATAGTGTTTGCTAAATTCAGAATACATAATAGCATATGAAATTCATAAAAGGGCCTAATAATATCAAAACTTCAATGAAGAGAAGTCTTTTATTATCCGTTTTGTCTTTTTATTTTCTGTTTAATGAATGCTCATTTTCCCTGCTTCAAATTTTTGGTAAAGATTTGCTTCTATAGTAAATCGAGTAAAAATATTATTTAATTGCTTCTGGATCTAGACGCACGGTGAAGAAACATATCTTTATGTACTACTCTAATTTTATAAGGATTTACTTTCCCATTTAATCATTTACTTTTAAAGGTATGGATTAATTTCTTTCGTTTATAATTTTAAAGGGTGGTTTTCCTCATTTCTTGCATTTTTATGAACAGGTTTCTTTTACGACTTTAATGTCTTGTGTTTCAACAATTTGTTTCTTTCATTTCTTTACTTTTAACAATTACTTTTTTTACATTTTATGAATCAAATTTTCAGCGATATAGAAATAATATAAGTACTTTTTCAAACTAAAAACTTCTTACCTTTTCATCTGTAATTCCCGTGGGTTCCATGGGTTCCCAGTTTTTATAATCAACTGACGAACCATCTGCCCATTCGTAGCTTGATTCGTTAATCCTATCATGAAGGCCAATCCATACATTTTCCCGAACAGACAACAGTAAGAATGTTCTGATGAAATCTTAAAATACAGCGAGAAACAAATTAAAGTTTCATTCAGAAAATTTAATAGAAGAAAAAAATTAAAATATAAGGAAAGCTTCAAGTCTTTTGCTTGTCAAGTTTTTTTTATTAAAATTTAATTCTATGTGATTGTTAGATAAGCTGAATGATTATTATCATTAATATAAATTTACACTACGCGTATATGAGAAAGGAAGATAAGAGCAGCTCAAAATTCTAATTACCAGTCCAAAGAATTTTAACAGTCTGACTAGTTTAGGATTTTAAGCATCATTGTAAATCAATTCTTCCATTGTGTTTAAGCTCATTTGCTGAAGAATAACGTAGCAATAGTTAATTCATGATTGAATAAAAACGAGAGAAGCACAAAGCAAGTCTGACACAACTTTGAGTGGCTTGCCCAGTTAGTTGAACGCTAGTTACGTGTTCCTAGGTACACTTTATGGAACACTTGTTCTTCTGTTGCTTTGACAGGAAAGTAATCTATTGGCTCTACATTTAAAGTGACTTTGCTCATATGCTATGAATAGTTTAAATTAAAAAACTTTCGACCTTAATTGATTTTTTTGAATGGTTTAGCTCTGCTAGTAATTATTCATTCTGATGTTAATTTCATTGTCGTTTTTATAAATGAAGTAACGTTTAAATTTCTTTGTCTTATTTTACTACTAAGTGCAATGTTTTTTGTTTTGTTTTATTTCATGCTTTAAACTCAAGGAATGTTAGAAATAATATTTTATACAGTTTATGCAATTTTTGCATTCATTATACTTTATCCGAAACGATAACTCCTTAAATGTACGTGGCTGGCTTAGCAAAAAGAAAAAAAAAATAATCCTTTTGCAGAATGGCTGGACTGTACTTGCAATGGAAATAAATTTAAATGCAAAATCACTTTTAAATATTTAATAAAGATAAGGTACTTTGCACCTTAGAGTAATTAGCTAATTAACATATATTCTGGCTCTTTTTTCAACCATTCAGTTGTGATTATCTTACTAAATGTTTATCTACATTACAGCCTGCATCTCTATTACTCAAGAAGAGTACCTTCTTAAAGTGGATTGATTACCAGATCGTGATTACACGCTCATTTTGGATCTTTGAAAGTTCCTAGACCAGAAACGAGCTAAGAAATCGAGAGTATTTATTTAAGTACGCACAGCAACCGGAATACTTTGCGTAAATACTTAGGAAACACATAAGTAAAGAATTCAGGCCTCTAATCTCATATCCAGTTTTCAAGCGGATGCTTAGGAATTTGTAAAAATTTTAAATAGTAATTAAAAAAAAGTGAAAACTGAAACGAACTAAACTGTAGAGATTATAAGTATTTTCGGTGGGTGGAAAATTAAAAATCAACTGTGCCTTCTTCAGGATTGGAATCACTTATTAATTAGGCGTACTAATCACATACACTGCGAGAATACAAATGTTGAAATGCGATAATTGCTATTAAAATGATCGAAAACAAATTTTATTCTGTGATGAAATTGTTGCATTGGAGTTCTTTTAATATCCAAGTGGGTTGTACTTTAATTCTGGAAAAATCAATTACGTTTTCTTTCGGACAAAGTCACCTTGGAATTTTTTCATAAGAAAACGCAATAAACAAATACAAAACGGATATACTTGCTTAGTGATTAAATGTTTTTGCATGCCATTCTATTTCGTTCTTTATTTATTGAAATAAGTAATCTAAAAGATGTATTCCTTATGTTTAGAAAAGCTTTAACCCAAAAGAAATAAACTGATGATGAAAGTATGTTTTCTTGTAGAAGTAACAAGTTGAAGCATGTATCTTTCTAGAGAAAATTGTTTGATGCATGTAGTTTTAAACGGAGAAGATCCAACATCTTTTTACTTAGAAAAAGCCAACTTAAACCTTAGGTTGTGTTAGCAATGGTTGCTAAGCTTGTTTGTATCATATTTTTAAGGAGTTTTACACAATGATTTTTTTATAAAAAGTGATATGACTTTTAGGGAACAACTTATGGTACCGATATGTCTCACCAAAAAATAAATTACTTAAAAAGAATTATTGAATATATAATTGTAGAATTTTGCAGACTCATCTGCCCTAAAACTTAGAATAATCTGAATTAACATTTCTGCTGTATTTATTCTTTTGCCTTAGTTATTTCTTTATCATTAACACATTTTAGCAACCTTCCTGTGTAGTTTTTCCGGTAAAGTGTAGTTTTTCCGGTGTAAATCTTCAGAATATTTGTATATCTTAAAATAAATGAGCGAAGAATTCGATATGATCTTTTGAGGTTAATATTCGTAGAACTAGCAAAGGAAACAATAAACTAATGTCGAAATTTGCTTTTACATACATAAATGTCTATAAACTAAAACTCTAATTATCTTTTTTATTAGAAACACAATTCCATGTTACATACGAAATACTGTTCTAAAACATTCTACTTTTATGCAAAACAAGAAGATGATATCTAAACCTTACCTTTTAAAGTTAATTAAATTCTGAAACTTCTCACAATTATACGTCTAATTTCTTTACATTTTCAAATGCAATAAAATGGATTCAGTTTTCTTCCCTTTTCAGTCCTTATTAACTACTAGAGATAAATTTCTTTCAATAAGGAATATTTGTCCCTTAACTAATTCTGTAACAAAAATACTTATATTTCTGAGAATTTAAGAGTTACTTTCATTTACTGTGTAAATTAAGAGATAAATAATTACAAATTACATAAAAATTTAATTTCGCATAACAATTCTTGCATTTTTGCTTGGTTGCCTTTCAGAAACAATGTTGATTTCACTCCATTCTTTCTCGTTTTTTATTCCGATCACGCATGAAAACTTATTATTTAGAAAAAATGCTTTATCCTAAACTTTAGTACAGAGACAAATTATTGAGAAAACTTCTGCAAGGATAAATATATGCAAATCCTTCAGTTTTTCGGTCTATTAAATGCAATTCACTATTTGATCCAAACCAAACTTGTTGCAAACACTTGTGACTCATAGTACTTATGAATATTTTATTCTTTCAGATATTTATCGTGCATTTGGCCCTTTTACGCCTAGCATTGAGGAAACTTCGTAATTTTGTTAAATGTTTTTAGTGTAGTGTTCACAAATAAAGTGCAAAGTTTGCATTCATAAAGACATGGAATTATTGCAGAAGGTTTCGAGAAGTTCTCTACATGTATTTAAACTGTTAGTTAGGGATAAAAATATTTAAACTGTTATATAAGGATTAAAAATTCCCTCCGTAACAATATTATAAGCAATTCCTTACTTTTAAAAAAAAGTACTTCTTTATTCGATGGCTACTTTATTTAAACGAAGCCCAAAATTCACTTGTTAACATATAGGATTCTATTATTTTCATTAATAGTTATTTTAATTTGCTAGAGTTTTCTGTCTTCTCTTTTCCACTCGCGTTTCCTTGCCAATATGTAAATCAATTAGGATGAACGAGAGTGTATTTTAACTCAAGTAGCGAAAGTTTTAGTCTGAGCTTTGTTTCGCTATTGTGAGTGCACGTTAACAATTCCGCTAGCTGTTACCTTTGAACCTCGGCTTCGCCTTCTTGCCTCCGAAATTATTATGTTGCCGGTGTCTGTTTCTGAGTCAAACCGTTAGGCTAAATCAAATTGTGTAGTCGTACACTACTATTTTCCTTTGAATTTAATACATTATCTTTTTTTTTTTAAGTTCCTGGCTGTGTAAGCACGTAAATCCGTGCCGTCTGTAAAATATTATGTTGAATAAATGGGTCTTTTATACCCTTCCTTTGTTGTAATCATTTTCGAGTCTTTGCGAGAAGTTAAACTTGGAATTTTAAGAAGGTCTAGTTACATTGTATGTTAGCAAAGAAGATTAGATCCCACAAATGGACTGGGCTAAAGTAGCAAATCTAATCAGAGCTCTTGACAAACATTCGTCCAACGACTGGCAGTCATAACTACGATCATTTTTGTCCGTCCATTACTGAAGAAAGTAATCATTTTGTCTAATTTATGTATTTATCAGTAATAATAAAAATATAATAGTATGAGTGTGTAGATATATATGTTACGCCTAAAGCCTGGAGTTGGTCACTTTATGAACTGGCGAAGAAATTTAACAAGATTTGTTGATCAATTCTCGAAGTGGACAACTAACTCATGAGATTAAAGCTTGAAAAACATAGCACTTTTACCATTATTGCGAACTCAGCCAGCTGAGAGTAACTGGAAAGAAATTATTCTCTACATCGCTTTTGATGATAATTCATCACAATGACGCTGTGATTGGAAGAAATGTGTATTTACTAGTTCGTGGTTTTAACTGTCAAAAGTTATTTTTTTATCCTTATTAGCTTTAGAGTATGATCAGAATCGCTATAGAGATTCTCATATGTTACAAAAGTAAATCAATAATTAAAAAAAAATAAAACGTATGACAGCAAGCATTTTCTCAAGTTTGCCAAAATCGCATAAAACGTTAAACTAATAATGAATTTAGAAAGTTGTTCTTTTCCTTACCTTTATTTGCGACGGATGAAAAGTAAATTTATTATTTAATGAACGCAACTGATAAAAAACAATGTTTTATCCTCATTATTAGATGTCATTAATATGTAATTCGAAATTTCTATGAAGATTTCTTTGTGATACAAAAGTAAATAAATATGTTATTATAAACATTTCATCAAAGATATAAAAATTGCATAAAAGTTTAAATTTTCTGGTTTACGCAAATTTTCAATATAATGCCATGCAGTCATGACAACAGCTTATGTTGTATCTGGCAATGCTGCCTAAAACTTTTCGTTAGAGCATATACGGCACATTTTTCTTCCAAGTAAGTTTAGGCAATCATAAGCTAAGATTTTTTTTTCATGTTTCTTATCTCAGTGATTACTAGAAATTTTCTCCCATACCCTTCACGTTTTTCATTCGATGCTCATTCCACATATTGTATAAACAGTTTGGCTGTACAGAAAAACAGTATTGCCTGCTTGAAACTTTTTTTTCCGCCCAACTGTACAGAATGCGATTTTACGGATGAGTGCAAGTTTTTTCTATTATTGGTAAGGAGTGCCTTTTCCTGAAATAGCATCTCAATATTTTAAGATAATGTAAACATAATACTTTTCCGTTTCATTTAGCTTTTTGGTCTTCTGATACAATTTTCTGTATAATTTGTATAGGAAGCTGGAAAGTATTAAAACTTAATTTGGATTTACAGCCAAACATACCTCCATACGATGACTATTGAAACCTTGACGAAGAAAAATTGTTATAAATTGAATGAATCATAGCTCTTCCTTCCAGCGGCCTATACTATTATTCTGCATCCGTGTGACCAACATATACTGGAAAACTTGTTTTTTTGAAAAAAAGGTTTAGTTGAAACATTTGCTCTGACTATGATGCGGCTTGCCACGTGTTATAGTTAAAGTGTTACAGAATTGGCACTGCCGAAGTTCAGCACACAGAAGCAAATAGGAGTTGTCTGGAGTAATAGATTTTTTAAAGTGCATTTAAACATAATTGGAAGCGATGTTCGAGTGATGAAGCGAAGGCTGAAACAAATGTTCATGAAATGAAGCTAGATGAATACCTACGAAGGCCCTGGTGAGACATACCTTGTTGCTCTTTGGAATGTATCGTAACCAAATGTCCTCCATATTCTACACAGCGCTGAGACGCTTTCTCCCATGACAATTTTCCAATTCTCTTTCTACCGCCTACACGGTAGCATTTGTCCTCTAAAATTAAATGATAAACAATAAATGCTAGGAGGGAAGTAACATATTTTGAAAGTAATAACACATAACAGTAAAAAATCACATATTTATAAGTAATCGAAAACAAATTAGTTCTAGGAAAAGTCATGATCTATTTTTGGTTTCATTAACAATGATGTTAACTTTTACAATGATGGATAGTTTCTCACCATATCAATGAAATTCGTTAACTATAAAATGAAGTTTCAAAAGTTAAAGGTGCCCACCAGCGGCCGAGCGGTAAAGTCGCTGAACACTGGTAGTTCGGTCCGAGGTTCGAATCCCGCGAACGGGCTGGCTGCATGGGCGTTTTCGTGGTTTTCCCCATGTGTAACGTGTATACGAGCCAGTTTCCCTTAGAAAGTCCTCCACGAAGGCATCCCTCCTCTTAGGCAGATAGCCCTCGAGGCTTTGCCATACTCACACACACACAAAATGATGGATATTCGAAGCCTTAAATCCCATGAATCTTAAAAAAAGATTCGAGACTGAAAAAAATAGAATTTTTGAGTTTCTTTTATCATTAGAATCCTAGTTTAAAATCCTAGTTAAAACCATTAAACACTGTAACTGAAACTTTGCAAAACTTACTTTCGCTGGTAGGCAATGAAAGCTTTCACTGAAAAACGATTATTGTAACATTAGTGTACATGAATCACCAGTGTCATCCCTCAAGTTAGTACTAAGTGCTATACTTTTAATATTCTAGAAAAAACTTGATGTTTTCTATTTAGTGCTTATTTGTATTAATTCTAGAATTAATTCTCTCCTTTCTGCACTTCCTTTAATTCTAAAAAAATTAAATAGTTATTCAAATATTTTTTCAATATATTTGTTTTGTGTTATTTTGTTTATATTAAAAATAATTAATTATAGAGTTTTAATCATTATATACTTCTAATTATATGTTAACTTTCATATACTTATAAGGTATTTCTCCCACTTCCCTAGCGTGCCTTCGTGGTGTAACGGTAGCACGCTGGGCCGGTATTCCAGAGGTCCGTGGTTCGATTCCCGGCGAAGGCGGTTGCATATTTTTCATCTTTTCTGCTTCCAATTAACCTAATGACTCTATATTCTAACTCGCTAATTGCATATTATCTTTTATTTTTATCTTCTTGGATGCATATTTAAAAGCTAAATTTTTTTTTTTTTTTTTTTTTTTTTTTTTTTTTTTTTAAGAAATTTCAAATTTGTTGTAATTAAATGAAGGATTCGGGAGATTTAAGAGCATTTTAAAACTCATATTTTGATTTAAATTTGAATTCGGAGAAGTTTAAGATTTGACCCGTGCATTTTTATAGTGTAACAAACTTATTATGTTTTTGGTTTATTTAAGTATGCAAACAGCTTATTAGGTTAAAGCGCTGAAACATGAGATACGCAACTCAGTTATTCGACAAATAAATTTTTGTTAGTTTTTTTAAGATGTAACTGGATTTAAATTTTCTAAACCTAGTTCAGTAGAATTATTTTCTCTCAAAGGATAATTGCAATCGTTTTATTAAAACCACAGTTAAGAAGCACAGCTCTGTATATGCGAAATCCTGTAAATCTAATTATGCGAAAACTCTAAATTTCTCACTTCTCCAAAACTGTGAATTTGTATTTTTTAAATATTTTCTTTTACATGCAATTTTTAGGCTTTTTTTTAATAGTTTACACTGTAGATACAGATATATGAATTCTGATATGTATGTAATCCTGTAAAATTCACAGTTCGATTTTTCTAAAAAAAACTAGAACTTTATGGCGCAACATCCCTAATGGGCAAAGGCCGGCAGTGCCCGAAAATCTGCTTTCTTGACCGTGGGCTCCGAGGTGCGTAAGCATAAGCCCTGACCAAATTGCCAGCTTGTCGCAGGACCCCAGTGTTCAGTCTCCAAGCGAACTTGGTACTCATTTTATCGAACGAAGTGATGGAAACCAAGAGATTAAAGGCTGAGTCGACCTTGCCCAGCCCGAGAATCAAACCCCGGAGCTGTGGTGCTGCTGCACGATGCGCTAGCCACTGGGCCACCGGGCATCTCGATTTTTCTAAAATCCAAACATAATTCTTCTCAAAGCAATGATTTTGCAGACTCGTCTTTTCTCATGGTAATATTGATGTCGTCAAGTTTCCGATAATCAACACTTTAGAAAAAAATGCTATAATTTTGAATTTTATAGACTTACCGAATGGAAACCATCCTTTGTTACAGGAAGATAAAACTTCTTTTTTATCTAAAGGTTGACTGCTAGCAATTTTGTCTTCTCTTTTTGACAAAGAGGAGCTTGAGACTATAGGAAAACCAATAGAAGAGAATAAGTATATATAGCTTTTCTTATTTTTTGGCATACTTTGAAAACAGTAACTTAAACCAAATTTTAAATCATAAAAATGCAATTTATGAAGCAAGCTATTTTTATACAGAAAAGTAGAAATAATATGAAATGATGAATTTACGATTAGAAAAGCGTTTTAGTGTCATGAGAATTGCTTCATATAATTAATAAAATCTAAATAGTTTTGAAAAGAAAACATTTGTCCATATTATGAAATAAATTATGTCCGTGGGCTGTCATACCGCCTGGTCTCATAATATTAAAAGCAGTCTAATTTAAATCATAATTTACAAACTGCAGTATAGCTCAGGTATATCAGCTTCATTAAACGATGTTGTTACGTATCATATAAAAGCCAGTAATTTCAAGAGAATTAATGAAAGAATATATCTGTGGTTACTAACTAATAAAAATTTAATAGCTCATCACGTGAATTTGATGTAGCACCTGATTTTGATTTATGAATAGCCCATTAGTATAATGTTTAACAAAAACATATATTAGCTATCTTGGACGTGGAGCATATAATGTGCACTTCAATTTTCCCTAAGCCAATCATATGCAGCCTAAGCTCGCTAAAACAGCCAGTCACTACAGCGATCGCGTTTCAAGGTAAGCAAACCTGAGAAAAAGTTCCAAATATAACGCCATTAATGCAGTTTTTATACAAAAATGCCCATTCTAATACAGCCTCCGAATTCCGTTCATTTTTCCGTTCAAATGACAATTTGACCTTGAATCTTTGGTCATGGCACAGTTGCTACAAATAAAACAAACAAAAAATAAGAAGATGCCATTGATAAATTGTGCCCCAGAAAATACATTTATTGGCTAACAATAATGGACTGATTTTATGTTGAAACCCTATGTAATCATAGTTTTGTAAAGGAAGTTAAAAGCAAAGAAAGGTAGACCACCAATTAGTAGTTCTATGATATAATAATGTTGAGTAGTTATTTATTAACATATTCCACTTCTGGTTACTAGAAAGTCCAAAACTCATGTTACAACCCAGATGTTAAAATTTTGACCGCTAATTTGTTACGTTCTATTACGTTTTTAGTCTGTCTAGTTATTTTATGTTTTGGAGTGTTACTGTCACTTCTCCCTTCCTACTAGCTTATATCAATTTGAACTTACTGTTACTTTTAGTTATCTCGCCACGAGTGGTTGGTTGAATTGTAAACACGAAAAGTGCATTTTATGTTCAAGTTCTGATTTAATAAAAAGGTTTGTTTTAAAACCTTCTTAAGACTCTGTCGTTAATTTTTAGATATAGGCATAATTCGCTGTTAATACCTAGAGTTTAGTTCCAGCTCATGATAGTTAAAGAAGACCATATTTTATAAATCTACCGAACAAATGCAATAACCGTGGTCGATAATAAGTTTATTTGACGGACGGCTGAGTTGATTAGATAAACAGGAAGCAAATAAATGCAGTTTAATAGTCATCATAATTGACAATTGCATTCTGTAACCCTAATTCAGGGATATGAATTCTATGATAATGAAATCCCGAGGAAAAGCGGTGAAAACATTCTCTTTATCCTTAAGGCTTTGGATCAAAGTATTACATAATATTTCAATCGCAAATATAGGAAACTGCTTTGGAGAAATGTCTTTTCTGTTGTGGCAGGAGATAAAATTTGCGAAATGAGTATTCCTATAGCATTGCATTTTTCGAAACCAGCACGGGAAAAAATGCATCAGTGTTCTACGTACGGAATTTCTTTTAAAAAATTTACCATCCACGGAACTGATAAGATTATGCTAAATCCATTTCTGCTCTACTAACTGTTCGTTATAAGGTTCTTTTATTGCAAGACGCAAGGGATCATCACAAAATTCGTCGACTATTTATGCACTATTATGAAATGTAAAGTATTTGTGCTATCGGAACTCTATCACTGTACTGGCCAAATAATAACGTTACAGTTTAATTATTAATATATAATGCTCAAAAGAGCAGGTAACAGTAGTTGTGTAACTCTTGTGAGTAAATTTGTATGTTTTATTACATTTTTTTAATAAACAAATCATCTTCTTGGATATGATAACTGCAATATAATGCACACAAGTAATATCTAAAGTAGCAGGTATTATACAAATAATAAAAGTAACACTTTATCTAATTTTTGAATTAATAAATTATTGATATTATTTTTAACTATAAGGCACACGAGTGTAAGGTTAACCGAATACTGGAGATTTTTCACGAGTTCTGTTCCACTTGAACAAGCTGGCTTCATCCAGTGATGTGTTTTCCTCGTGTGCAATATGTATACGAAGTGGTTCTTTTAAAAATTCCTCCACGATGACTTCTTTTCTAAGGCAGATAAGCCGTATGTGTTTGGAATAATCTATCAACCAATCCACTCTTAGTTGTAAATTTAGTAGACTGTAGTAGGAGGGTAAATAAATGTTACTACATTTATAATGTAAAGTATAATTGATTATCGTTTTAAGCGCATTCACATTTAAATTATTTTTATAGAAAAAATAAAATATTAATAATAAATAAAGGAATGTATTATTAATAATTAGCTATATTTTCAAGAGAATAATTTCATTTTGTTGTATAAGTTTTTCAAAATTCATCTGGCAGACTTCGTTTACTATTTCTGCTATTATCTCAAACACTTTTCGTTTCCTATTTGTATTTCCGTTCGACAGTTGTTTAAAATGATAGTTTGGGATGGTAATTTTTGCTTCGATTGCAATTAATAAATTTAACTTTTTTAGATACATTAACTGGCAATCCGGTTAATCCATGTCAGTGAAATGGCAGTTAACTGTGTTGGACACAATTCTATCTCTAATGTCAATAATAACTAAAAAGACACTTCAACACTTTATTTTTACCTAGAACAGGCGTTCTTAAACGTTTTTAAATTTTGAATCGCATTAATAAGAATACAAAATACACGTATCATCATGTATCATTATATATGTGTATATCAAAAGGAGCACCATTTTAGATTAATTTTGAACATTTGTTTAAATCTTTTGTGTAAAAATTGCAGAAACCAAAAACAATATAATGTACGGTTAGTGTTATATGTACCAGAGTTTAGAGAAACCTTGATCTAGGATATTTAGTTGAGAAATTTGTTGCATTTGATATAGGTTAGGTTATATGTAAAAGAATAGTTGCAAATACTTATATAAATGACACTTACTAAGGATTTTACAAGATGTAATATTTTGTAGGCCTTTCGGTCCTTTTATTTGTTTAATTTAATTAATCCATTTTAGTGAATTTTCTGATTGTCATACTGCTGTGTGTTTCATATTTAGTTCCGTATTACGACGGCTGCAAATATAACATATTAAGTAACTTTGGTAATATATAAAATATGTTTGTTTACTATTAGTAGTAAGAATTTAATAGCGTATTAGTAACGGTAATAGTAAGCGGAATATCCCATGTATCTCTCTCGTTGTTCTATTCTTTCGTCGTATCCATAAATAGTAGGAAATTATATTATATAATTTGTAAAAGAAGTTGTAAAATATAAATATGTATTTACAGTGTATAAAATTTAATTTTCTATCTGTTACATTAAGTAGCTTTTGTGATATGAAAAATAGTTTTCTTTAATGTGAAGTTAATTATTATTAGCAAGAAATTAATAGCGCATATAAGCGGAATGCTGCTCATGTATCTTTCTCGCTGCTACATTAATATTCGGTAATAATTTTTCTTACTTCTGCAATAGTAAGGTAGCAAAAAATAATAGCTCACAGAAATTTCATTTATTATTTATTTAAAAAACATTCATTCTGAAGCTTTGGAAGAAATTAAAATGTAAAATTTTCAAACACATTTTGATTTTTGATAACGAATCAAACTGACATTTAAGTTACAATGAAGTCTAGTATACACTTTAAAGTCATTTAATCAATACGATTCTAGAGCTCTTAATTTCATTTACCTAGAATAATTCTTTTAAAAAGCCTTTGCATTGAAAAATGAGTAGAGTAATTTATTACAAATGGTACTGGAAAATAAGAGTATGTATATATTTGAGCCCAAAAAAGTATCGTCGAAGAATTTAAACATAAATATACCGAAAACAGTTTCATACCAGAAATTTAAAAAAAAAAAAAAAAAAAAAAAAAAAAAAAAAAAAAAGTAGCTTTTTTGCTACTTCGTAAAATTTACGTTTACGCTTAAATTTGTACTCATTATGTAAACTCTATAAGGCGTGGAAAAATCTTTTTATTTTAAGGGGTAAACTTTTATTAATTGTAAGTAAAATGAAATTCATAAAAACATTACCTTGATGTAAAGTAACCGACAGGGTGAAAGCAAGCCATATCATTACCATGTTTGTTTCCAAATCGCAGGATATGATGCGACAACTTAGGCAGGAAGCATTTTTTTTTTTTTTAAATGTGGCAATTTCCTCTTAGCCCGGGCAAAGCTTAGGTTTTTTGAAATCGTTGCCACGGTTCGAACGCTGTACTTTGCAGGAAATTACGTAAATCATAAATTCAAAAGAATTATTGGTATTAGAAACGTCTTTAGTAGAATGTGCCCAAAATATTTGGGTAATACGGTCTATATGTTACGTAATGCTGCCAAGAGTTTTCCGTCCATATGACTTGATAAATATTATTATTGCGCAAATTATGAATTAATAAATAATTTTATCACGCGGGTCTGTCAAAAACCGAGTTTTCAAAATTTTACCATTTATGTGAATAAATATCTTTCAAGTAATAACTGCTTAACGAAGTGAACTAAAACAAACAAACGCATTTCTTAAAAGCTTGGTCTTTATTTTATTTTTAATAGTTTAAGTAACATAATTAAAAAGCATTTAATTTATAGATAATATGATTAATAACTATGAATTTTTATTTTACAAATGCCAAACATTAGCGCTTAAGCCATTAGTTCACGGGTTCACGGACATTTTAACAATGTCCTCATACTGAGAAAGGGCAAGGTGGTATCGCAAACAGGCACGTCCGGTCAGATGTCTAAATAGAGCTACCGCAGTCTTTCTTGGAAAACTGGGAATAAAAATTGTCCCTTCCTTCAGAATCCTCCAAGTCTTATCCATAGCACGTTGAATCATATCCTGCTTAAGAATTTTCTTAAGAGTCAGGTTAACAAACAATTTAGTCGCATGAAATGAAAGCGGTCGATTAATGCGTTGCATTATGAAAGTTCCTTTCTTAGCCAATGTATCAGATTCTTCATTTCCCATAATTCCACAATGGACTTCCACAATGGGAAGAAATTATGTGTGCCAATGCCTTAAGCAAAGGCCTACAATCTAAGATTCTTTGGGAACTATTTTGATTATTCCGAAGAGCTTGAAGTGCACTTTTGGAATCTGAAAATATGACTGCCTTTACAAAAGAGTGGCTATGAATCGACAGTTGTTGAATAGCCACAGCAATGGCTTCAATTTCACCATCAAAAGGTAGTAATAAGAGGGCCCATTGGTAAGTAGAAACTAAAAAGCTCGCTATAAATACCTGCTCCAGCAATGAGCGTTCTCTCTAACATAGAGCCGTCAGCGTAGACATGCAACCACTCGTTTTGGGGATAACGAATCCCAAAAGTTTCCATTGCAATAGATCTTAATTGTGAATCTCTCTTTTCGTTTTTAACAACTCTTTGAATAAGATTAAGATTTATATTCAAATTCAAAAAGTCCAAGAGACAATGAGGAGGAGGTAAATTTAGATAATCTCGGCTCAATTCCTAAGCATCAGATTCTATCTGAGCAGCCTGTATAAAGCCAATTTCAGTTTTAAGATGTCTAGAAATTTCCTTATTATAGCTCATCCAAAAAGGGCTATCGGGCAAACGCACCAGCTTCTGGTATGATAGGATCGCGTTTCTCTTAATACAATCATGAACAGGTTCCAAACCGGTCAAAAGCTGCATTGCAAGAATAGGAGCAGATCTCACTGCCCCAGTAATTATGCGCAATGCTTAGTTCTGGAAGATTTGAGGATCTGGACTCATTTTTCGGAGCCGTGATGAGGATCTCGCTACAATGACGAATGATTGGTTGAATGTACTACCGCTTTATTTTTCAAATGTTCCGCATGTTTCCTCCAATTTAAGCGTGATCGAGGATGCAACCCAAATTTTTGTCAAACCATTATATTAAATATCTACACCCTTATATGTAAACTACGGGGTAAAAGTCTCTCTATTCAGAGTGAAGAACTAGCACGTGCTCTTATCCTGGTTTACTCTCATACCATTTTTTGACACCAATATTCCAGCTCAATAGAGCTCTATTCCAGAGCACTATTAAGAGTCTCATTTAAACCATCCTTCTTTTTAGAAGCACTACTTCAGATAACCAAATCGTCGGCAAGAAGAGCAGAATCCACCCACGGGGCCAGAGACTCTGATAAATCGTTAATAAAAACATTAAAAATAATTGCGCTGATGACTGCTCCCTGTGGGAGGCCAGTTTCAGTCTGTTTAAATCTAGAAATGTCACAGCTGTATCTGATAGCAGAACAAAGCTGTGATAAAAAATTCTTAATCCATAAAAACATCCTGGCATTTATTTCCAAGTTCTCTAATTTCTGAATAGTACGTAGTCTCCATACTTTATCATAAGCCGCTTCGAAGTCTATAAATGTTGCTAGGACAGACAAGTGATTGTCTAAAGAATCTTTAATGGCTGGACTAACATAAGATACCTGTTAGACAGTGGAATGATATTGTCTGAATCCACCTTTTTTAGACAAGAGACAGTTATTCCCCAGAAACGAAGTTAGTCTAAAGATTATTATCTTTTCCATAATCTTCGACAAAACACTAGTCAATGCAATAGGGCGATAGCTTTAAACATTATCTGCAGGTTTATTTATTTATTTTTTTTTTTTCAAAATAGGGATAATAATGGCTTTTTTCACATAGTGGGTAAATAAGAACATAAGAAGAAGGAACATTTGAGCGTTGCATCTTAGATGTTTAATAAACTCTGGATGTATATTATCTGAACCTAGGCTTTTTCCTATCTTTAGGAAATTAACAGCTTCTTCTAGTTCTAAAATGTCAAAATCTCTTGTCCAAATCCCATAGTCCTATGGTAGTCCTTGATCAATTTCTTCATCATGTTTTGATCTCTCTTAAGTTCACCACTCAAACGTTGCTTAGAAGCATAAAAATTCATAAAAGCGTTAGAAATTTCCTTGTCAAATTTTAAAGCCTTTCCTTTAAAAATTATTGGTACTCTTGAGGAAAGGGGGTCGTCACGTTTCAATTTATTTACAAATTTAGAAACCTTAGCACCGTCTTTAACAGGAATCTACATTTGTTTTTCTATAGTTCGTTAGTTTACTAAAAGGAACCTCCAATTCATCATGGTAAGCCTTCCAAATGACCTTCCTAAAATTCCACCTGTTCCTAAAATAATACTATTGTTTAGATATTTTCGCTTTAACTCGGAATGAAGTAACAATAATGCAATAGCCAGAGCCAAGATAATAAATTATTTCTCTGTTCGCTTCATTTGCTAAGTCACTTGAAGCCAAAGTTAAATCAGGATTAGTACTACTTCCATTATAGTGAAGGTTAAGTAGGAGTGACCGAATTTCTGCAGATCAGTTCTAGAGGATTGGAATCCAAGAGATTCTCCATAGCTCTTCCTGCACTGTTTGTGTCTCTATAATTCCAGCGTAAACTATGCGCATTTAAATCTCCACATTAAATTGTTTTATTAGGAAACTGAATGTTACCAAAATTTAAACGAGAATTTCCTGGTGGGCTGTAACAGTTAAAAATTTTAAAATGGTTCTGATAAATCCAAACATGGACTCGCACCATCTCAGCTCCACTATCGGACGAAAGGTCATTGATAATTTCAAACGTAGAAGTTAAAGTGTTCTTAATGCCAGTTAAAATACCACTAGCATTATTCCCTTTTATTTTTTTACTTGAAATTATTATGTTTTAAGTAATAATTTCAAGTAAAAAAAAAAGGGAATTTATATTTAGTTAAATCATTATATTCAATTAGCAGTGTCATAAGCAGAAATCCAACTACAGATCTTCCTCTGCAAGATGGACATGTCACGGACTAACACCTGATGAAATCATATTTGGGGGAATGCGAAAATTTCGTACAAGGTTTACTTTCTATATTTGTATACTTTATATATTTGTACCGAAAACGTTATTTGCATTCTGAAAAGGCAGTCAGATTTTGAGGAAATTGATTACATAAGTAGACAAAATTTTTATTTTTTGTTTCTTTTTCCATGTCTTTCTTAGAATATATTTAAAAATTGCACTGCATATCATAGCTTATGCAATTAAAATAATTTTACACTCATAATTAATTCTGAACTGCCTTGCATTACATCGATAGTACTAACTTTAATGATTCCAATAATTAGAATAAGGCCTTAGAATTTGGAAGTAGTGTTTTTATAAAAATTGAAGATTGATGTAAGAATTGCTTAAAATCTGAGCATCAAAGCCAAAATCACATAATTGTTTTGCATATTTAAATTACAGCAACTTAATTACTGATTACCATTCTTAATCAATATTAATTTTAAAAAAATTAACATTTTTGTTTCTTCTTTTTCCCCTTTTCCTTTCTTTCTTCTTTCATTCTTTTTTAAACTGAAATCAGAATAGTTCTAAAAATACTGGATTTAAAGTTAGAGAGGGGAAAATGTCTGTAAAGTAAAAAAAAAAAAATACCATTTAGATATATCATCAGCAGTTTTCCATTACAGATCAACTCAGAGGTATGTTAGGCTGAAATTCAGACGGACATTGCGGTTTCAATAAAGGAAAATGCATAATATGACTTATTATGTGTAGCTATTTGCATTAGCAAATTTCATTATTCATTCATTCATATGCATTAGCATAAAATAGAATAAGCATTATTTCAAGAGTTTTTGATTATAAAATCTGTTCATGTATTAAAAGCTCTGATCTGATTTGTTCCGCACAGAGTCGATTTTTAAATGTTTTGACGTGATGCTGACTTCAAACAGTACCTTTCAGGTATTTTCTTTCAAGATATTAATTAGTCAATAATTTTCTGTAGATTGTCAGTCTTTAAAGATTGTATGAGAAATAGGATTTCAAGATATGTGGAAAGTTAGTTAATAGTGTTAGCATAATATGAGCTAAATGGTATGATAAATTGCTCGAAAATTTATAGCATTAGTTTTAATTTCTTCAGTAAAACCTAAAGCAATTATTTATTATTAAATCTTAAATATTATTACTTTCATTTTGTGGAGAAATATAATGTGAAAAACAAGCCAAATCGGAAGCCGTTGATAACCTTATAAGGTATTTTCGTCCTCCTTTCAGCATGCTTTTGTGATGCAACTGATCCAGATTCGAGTCCCGGCGAGGACATTGCTCATTTTTCATGCCTCTTGCTTAAAAAAAAAACCTTATGTCTTTACAGTGGCGTCCGAACTAAAAGGTGGTGGATGATGATTCTTCATCACCAGGATTTGGCGATTGGACCCCCTAATCTCCAGTCACCCTTTAAAGAAGGAGTATATAACATATTTTCTCACTCTCTTTTCAGTCCGTTTGCGGGATTCGAATCGCAGACCGAGCTACCGGTGTTCAGCGACTTTACAGCTCAGCCGCTGTTGGGCGCTTTATTCAGTTGACAATATCTTTTCCATTAATATACACTTCTTATGGTAATTTATATTGATGCTACGATTCCATAACTTTAAAAGTAACCCGTTGCTTGCTGTTTTTAGGAGGCAAGTTCGAAACTTTAATTATATAGAATCCTTGTTTATCATTAGAATCATAGCTATCATTTAATTCTATTACATCCTTCGTAAAACTATGAATTATATTTAAAGCTTTCGGAATTACATATATTTAAAACCTTGGGAAATAACTATTTAACTAATAATTAATTGTTGATTAATAATGATAAAACCTCATTTACTAGAAAAGCTTTAAAGAATATTGCATTGAATATCGATAAAAAACTATTAAAAGAAAAAATGCAGAAGAATGGCAAAAATCTAAAAAAGGCCAAAAAATTTATTGCTTAAGATTAGAATTACTTGAGTATGGCAAAGCATAAAAGGGTTATCTGCCTAAAAGCAGGAATATCTTCGTGGATGGCTTTCTAAGAGAAACTGGCTCGTATTCCCGTTACACATTGGGAAAATAACACAAACAATAATATACAGCCCGTTCGCCTGGGTTCAAATGCGGTTAGAGTAGAACTACTCGGCCATTTTTGGGCGCATAAAAAATTATTCAAAAGATTCAGAAGGATATGCCAATACATATGGATAAATTTTGATTGTCTTCCAGTATCAGAACACCAGATATTCATATTTCAGCTTTCCTAATACAATTTTCATCCGTGCTGATTTTCGAAAATATTAATATCCAAAAAATTTGTTCTATATTCATTCCGAGTGTTTGTTCATTATAACCTCGAAATTGAAAACAGTCGAGCATAATTAGCAGCATTTCAAAATGCTGGAAGATAAAACTTTTAATTAAACAAATTACAATTAAACATTTTTACTTGATTTAAAGAAATTGTCCAGTTATTCTAATTTGTTAGAATAAATTAATTTTAGTGACTGAGAAGTAAGAGTAAAATAAGTGAAAAGAGAATTTAAGAGAAAGAACAAAATACGCAATTTTTAAAAAATAACAATTACTTAAGATTGTATTAATACCACATATTAGTACAAATGACAAAGAAGAGAGAAACAAAACAATAATATCTGGTAAAAAATTTTAAAAGATAGCCTTCTAACGTAAGTACGTATACCTTAAATAAAATAGTACTCGCTGCTGCAATCTAAGAAAACCGAACATTACCATTTAAAAAGAATCTAAGGGGAAAGGAAAGCATATAAACGCGACTGTCCTTTGCATGTTGGTATAAACTATTATTATCCTTCAGACTTTCTTTTTGATTCCAAAAAAAAGTTTAATTTGGTTTATTTTTCTATTTTAGCAAAGCACTCAAGGCCTCTCTAGCTAAAGGGGATGAATGCTTTCGAAGAGGATCTTCTAAGGGAAACTGGCTCATATCCACTAGTGTTCAGCGGTTGTATGCACTCTTCCTAATAAGCCTTCAGAAATGTAGTATGCTGAAGACAACGATTTCTCATATTCTACATGCACATGGGCAGATAATCTTAAAGCTTCCACATGTTTCTAGAAAACCACGCTATGGAAGTTCAGAAATGTTTCTTCGAAGCAAGCCTTAATGTCACAAGGTGAGACATTCTATTGTGACATTCCATGTGCGTGCATATAAAAGGGAATACACTCAGCGGACAAAGAGACTTTCGCTTCTGGATGTAACTCCTCTCCTCGTGGAAATCAGTTCCTAACGAGCTGCGTTGAGACGATGAGAATGCTAAAGACGCTTTTTGATTGTTTTAATTGTTAATAGCTGTCGCTGTACTTTAACCCCAAAATGAAGGTTTTAAGCTGTAATTTTCAGTCCCGTGTTTCATGACAATCTGTGGTATTACAACGCAGTTAAAAAATTTTTAAGCAGAAATTCTATAACGGAACTGCATAATTTGCAGTTTTACAAGCGTATTTTATTAATTAATTATATTAGCAATGCAATAATATTCATAATATACATTATATTAATAACATAAACATTGTTAATTGCTTGTAAAAGGTCTATATTTTGTTTGCGAATAACAATAAAACACTAAAAATTAATTTAAATTGCTTTGAAATTATACTAGTGTTCAGCTAGTATAATTTCAAAGCAAATATAGCAAATTTCTATCAATGATGTTATTACTCAAAACGGAGGCCCATTATAGCGGTTTAATGGCTAAGATCATTGAACTGGTAGTTCCACCCACCTTCCAGTCCCTACGAATGGGCTGGTTTCTTGGAAGTTTTAATGGTTTTTATGTTGTGTAGTATAAATAAAAGTCGGTTTTCTTCAGAAAGTCATTTGAAATCATCCGTTCTTAAACGCAGCCTTTGAGTGTCCTTTGACCTTAATAGAGTAACCATCAGAATCTTTTAGAAATGTATCAAAATATTACTAGAAAATAAGTAATGTGTTAAATAATTCATTTGATACACGAATGAGCAATATAATATTACCAGCTCTAAGATAAATAAAAGATTGTAACACGTTTGAATTGGGAATAATTTCTTACTTTGCTATGGTGCGTTTTTCTTCACAAAATTAAAATTATAAATCCTTTTTACTGTGCTGATAAACTCTTAGTTGGATGTTATTTCCTGAATAGGTAGCAGCTACTGAAATCAAAACAAGCAAGTATGTATCATTTAAGAAAATAATTTACCAAATTTATGTTAAGTTGCATCAATTAATTAAGCATATACTTATTCTAATTCCCGTCTGCTTATTTTTTTTTCCGTTACTTTCAGCAGCATATTCCAAACTTTATTTAGCTTACTTGTTTACCGCAAGTTGCAAGTGGTAGTTTAGATCCGCTCGACTGACACTGACAAGGTAATAGATGAATTCTAACGAACTGAACACCTAAGTTGAAAACAATTACCTGACGGCATCTAAACCATTTTGTTTCCTACTCCCTTAGTTTTTGACAGATAATAAGACAGCTAAATGTTTAGTCTTCATTTTCGAACAGCAGACTAATTCTTTGTTTTTTAAAACAATGAATATAGATCTGTTAACGTCTCCCTAGTACAAAAAAGCATCCGAGGCAGATGTATTCCGATATCTGTCAAAAAGTGAGTGGCCCATCTATTCATGTGTTGTCTCAATTAGGAGCTTCAACTTCCTTTTGGGGATGGGAGAATTATTCAGTACTCGTTGCCTAGATAATTAATATATGCTTTGGACAGTGAGTAAACTCAGGAGTATTATACTATGAAAATAACTTACATTATGAATTTTGATACTTTTAGAAAGCACACTAAAAAGTGTCTAATATTTGAAAGAATAAATATATTTTGAGCACTGATATGCGGAACTTCAACTATCCAGACTGCAGTTATCTCGTTTTCAGGATCTTCCTAACTCAAGGAAAATAATTTCGTTATTTCTTAAATTAATTAATATAAAGTTTTTAAAATTCATATTAGTTTAAATATTATAATAATGCAAAATATAGTAGTATACTTACTGTAGATTTTTTAGAACTCCAGTTATCCTGACTCCAGCTAACCAGTAGCCCTGTAACTAGATATGTTGGATTTCTTTTTAAGCCAAATAAAATTCTTTTCATTATTAATTTAACTAATTTAATTAATTAATATTATTTTTTAAACTTTTTAGTGTTTAAATATAACAAAAATATAGGTCACAGAATAGTATCTATCGTACTAATTTTTTTCAGAATACCAGCTTCCAGGTAACCGGAGCTCTTTTATCCAAATCATTTGTTCTCCTTTCTGGAATAAAATGAAATTAACATCCTTATGCATTTAATTAATCAAAATTATTTTTAAATGTTTTTATTACGTTAAACTTTATAAAAGTATAAAACACAGTATAATACACCTAGTGTGCTGCATCTTTCAGCACTCCGGTTTTATGAGCTTCTACTAATCGGAACACCCATTATAAAGATCTTTTGCTTTTGTATTTAAGTCGAATAAAATTAACCTCAGTATTAATTTAATTAATTCATATTAAGGTCTCCAAATGTTCAAGCTTTATTAAAAATATTAGATCAGCTGTTTAAGAAGTAAATACCTTTACTTCTTAAACAGCTATCAAATGAATTTAGCTCACTGTATTTAATGTACAGGCTACCTAAGATATACGTAATTTATCACTAAAAAAACAGTCATTTACTATATAGAAATACACTGCTCTTTGTTCGACGAATCATTCTTTACCTAAAGCAAGATTCCTTTATAAAAATTGCTAAATTGATTAGGAATTTTTTTTTACTCAAATAAAAATAAATTTTAAGCTTTAATACGGTAAATTTAAAGCAAGATTTTCTGATCAGTTTTTAAATCTATTTAAATGAAAAGTGTTTTTTGAATTGAATGTTAATTGAAATAAAAATTTGTGTTGCATTTAAGCAGATAAAACAGTTTCAGTGCTTAATTTTGTTGAAAAACGTATATCTCGTGTTTCGTGTTATAGAAATCTAAATGTTAAATGTTTTGAGGCTTCTGAAATTTCTATTGAAATGAAATTCTCTAAATGATAAATTTTCTTGAATGCATGTCTAAGATTAGCAAAAACAAGAGCCCACCAGCGGCTGAGTTGTAAAGACCCTGAACACTGCAGTTCGATCCGAGTTTAGAATCTCGCGAATGGGCTGGCTGCATGGGCGTTTTCGTGGTTTTCCCCATGCGTAAAGTGTATACGAACCAATTTCTTTAGAAAGTCATCTAAGAAGGCATCCTTTTCCTTAGGCCGACATCCTTCGCGTGCTTTGTTATAATTAAATAAACAAAAACAAACGAATAAAAATTGTTGAATATTCATAACATATTTTCAAAATAAGTAATATATGTAAAGATGCATGCTAAGAAATATCGGAAAAAATATTAAATAGGTGGAGTCAATTGCGTGTAATCGATAATATTACGTGGCATAATATGGAATGTACTGTAAATGGAGAAACTGTAAATGTAATGTAAATGGAGAAATTCTCATCTCTCTTCCCTTGCCATAAATGATACATAAGAATGTTTATACCTACAGATTTTACATCCTCCTAGTCTATAAAGATATCATTACAAATATCCAGTTCTGACCCAGATTCGAATCGCAAGCAGTAGCACCATCGAAGCAGTAGCTCTCTTTTTTAACCACCATACTGACAATAAATCAAAAACGGAAATGGCCTGAACTGGAATGTGAAGCATTAAAAGAAAGAAAAGAAGATTTTTTTTCCCGTAATAGAATAGCATTCACCAAGCAATATTCTTTAGAAAAATATATGCATTAACGTCATATTTTTAACAAGAAAGCATGCTTTCGTAATAAGTTCATTTGAATGTGGTAAAATTTTCACGCTGTCATTGGTACAATGGTTAGCAATACTGGCTGCTGTATCGTTGGGCCTGAGTTCGTCACTCGTACGCAGTGATGTTTGTAAGTATATAATGACATGACGCAGTCGATCCGAAATTTAAAACGCAGTCGATCCGAAATTTAAAACGCAGTCGATCCGAAATTTCTCTCGAGTGGTTTGGTGGTGAGGGAAGAAGGATAAGGAAGCTTCTACTCATTCCTCGGGCTGCTCGCCATAAAATCTGGGTCGAAGCTGTTCAGTTAGAGTTGTCAGACTGTGTCAGATGATAATGAAATTCTGGTGTCCAGTCTTTTTCTACCTGTATATGTAGTAAAATTATGCCGTCATTAGTACAACGGTTAGCGACCCCGGCTACCGTACCTTAGGGTATGGCTTCGCAAGGGTTGAGATTTTGTAAGTGTTCAGTGTTCTTGCGGTAAAGGGAGCACATAAGCATTCTGTACCAGGCCGAGGGAATAGGGAAAATTCTGTCCTCAGAATTGGATGTGGCTTCCAATGACATCATTTCCTCTATGCTTGGGAACGCCTTCATAGCGTTTTTTTTTACATTAGATTATTATTGTTTATGTTGTATTTGTATTTCTTATGAAATTAAATTTTTATACACTCCTGTGTGGTGGATTTAATATAAAATATGTAGTATTTTTGTAGATACGCATTATTGTTAATGCAGGGCGTTACATTTGTATTACGATGAGATTACATTTTTACAGCACTGTTGTGCAGTAAAATTCAATATAAAATGAGTTTTTTTAAGTGATAAATTATAATTTCTTCAGGTATGCTTGTTCCGTAAATGTGTTATTAATGCTGTATGCAGAGGCTTTCAATAAATGAATTCTTGAGCGTTTGAAACATTTTATATTGAAGCTATTGTCATTATTATTTCATATTCACTGTTACTATTGCATCTTCATATTCTCTGCAAATGCAAAACTCCTAAAGAAAGAAACAAATCAGTATTTGCAAATAGCAATAAAATGTGGACGCTAATATTACACATTAAACTCACGATATTTGCAGTCAGCCTGCAAAAGCAAAATTTGAGTTTGGAGTTAGTCTACAGTGGATATGGTAAAGAGAAATAAAGATACCATTGAATTTTTTGAATATATTGTCCATGTTTTTTTAGTGTGTTACATGCTTCATGTCTTTGTATAAAAATGGTGTTTTTTAGAGAAGAAATTTACAAGTGCATTATGTGCAGCGAAATGTGTGGTTGCTATGATACCAGTAAATACACTTTTCTCTTTTATTGAAAATGTAAAAGAATTCTTAGTTGTAAATTTATTTTAAAATGTTTTTATATTTGTTGAAGTAGTTTTAAAAATCTGTATATGAGAAAATTTATTCAAACAGGCAAAGAAGCGCTCATGTATGTATAAAAGTTTCATACTGAGTACATTAACTTTTTAGAATAATGAAAACTTCTCTCTAACAGTTGCTAACCAGTGTTCCAGTAGATAAGACCTCTGAGCACTGCCACTTGTTCTGGATTTGGTTCTCGGCAAATTGATTGATTCTCTCCCTGTGCTTAATTTGAATAAAGGTAATTTTTCATAGTAAATTCTCCATGAAAATTTTCCTACTGCGCTTTTCTGCAATCAATAACCAAACAAAGTTTTTGCCAATATCTGTATGCGGAATTATTTTATGAATAAATTCTGCAAAATAACAAAACAATGTCTTCAACAGTTCCTTTTCTCTGTTAATTTGTAGTGGTTCAATACGTAGCATACTTTTTTCTCTGGGGCTAGCATATTTTTTGGTATTATTCTATCAGCTTACTTTAATCTTCTCACTCTTTATTACGTATTATTGCATTAAAGAATTACGGTAAACAAACTGCAGTAAGCCAGGGCTGCTGCTAATCAGAAACGTCTCTGACAATCCTCATCCATAACTGTCGCGTTTTTGGCATAATTCTTGATGCGGATTAGGAGTATATCCATTGTAACAAACCAGCTTACGCAAGCGTATCAATCTATGTGTTTGAGTACATGTGGTATATTTAATCTCATTACAGGAGGTATGGTATATTTAACAATCATGAAAGTATATAAAAATTTGATTATCGGCCATCTAAACTTTATTTAATCTCATTAAATTTCTTATTTTTTTTTATAAAATACTACTCTTTATTATGAGAGTACCTATATAAAATAATATCTTTGACCCGCGAAGATAGTCAAACAAATATTTCTCACAAAGTCACATATGAGTTATTGGCTTTTCATGAGTGAGTCAGGGTAATCAAAAAGTAACATAAAAGCCAATATTTAAAGGCACATTATTGTATTTAGACTTCTGAAATTAGGGCATATGTTAACGTCTAGTTATATGTTTTTGTTTAAGAAGATACAAGCAAGAAACTACTGCAAATGTTAATTCTGTTTAACTTAATGTGTAATAATTAAACTTAAAAATCCGAACATTTTAAAATGGTCAGACAATTACAGTAGAGTTGCGTCGCGATCGTCTTGCAGTGCAGAGCGTTTTGGTTCTTGCACTTAAATTCATGAACCAGCTATTCACCTAAACATTAAAGATTGCTCCCCATATTAATAGCATCTTCATAAAATTTTATTATTCTACTAGCAGCTTCGCTGCTAGCCTTCGTCTGGCTTTTAAATGTACCGGAAAAGTGGCTGAAGGGAATACCAAACGTTAAATTTAAAAACTGCGTAGAATTTTACTCTGCAGAACAACTTCATAAAAAAAGTTATTACGTATAACAAAATTACAATGAAATCAGCGATATCTCTTAATACAAATATTAATTATCCTAATAAATAAATTAACCAACTTCCTTTTGCAAAATCTTAAGAACTCAAATGGTATAAAGGAGGTTAAGAAAAGGAGGTTCTTCTTTCCTAAAAAAATTACTCAAAACTTTTCAATACCTTAAAAACAGTAAAATGAGAAATAAATAACATAAAAGAATACAAAAAACAAAAAAATCTGAAAAGCAAAGTATAATTAATGATATTCTATCTTATATTTTCAAGAGAAAAAAATTACAATGAAATAAGCTATATCCCTTAATACAAATATTAATTATCCTAATAAAAAAGTTAACCAACTTTCCGTTGAAGAAAAAAATCATGCAAAACTTTTCAATAGTGAAATAAGCAAAAACATAACATGAAAGAAACTCAAAAAACATAAAAGTCCGCGCAGAATTTTACTCTGCAGAACACCTTTATAAAAAAATCAATAAAAAGGCATTATATAAAAATGACAATCAAATATGCCTATCTCTTCAAAACAGTGACATAAGAAATACGATGAAAAATTGTTGCCAAACACAAATTTCTAAAAGAATGAAACTATTCAAAATGATGCGATTTCATCAAAAATCTATCAACAACAATAAGACAGGAAAATTGTTGCCAAAATCACATTTTTAAAGATGTGAGATATGAGAAGTGTACTCGGAAGCTTCATTTAAAAAAAAAAATTTAAAATACAAAATATTATCATTTTTCCAAAATTCTTTTTGTAAAAGCAGTCGCAAGGATGAAAGTTTAACATGTCCAAAAATCAAAGAAAAATAAACTGTACATATTTAAAAATAAACGTTTTTAGAAAAAATCCCGTTGAAAAGGTGTTAAATTCCGTTTTTTAAATAAATTCGTATTTAATCGATTTATTGAAACACAAAATTTATTTTAAGTTCGTAAAATAGCTAAGTGCCTACGTTTCATGACGATGTGAAAATGGAGTGTGTAGAGTAAAATCTCGCTTTCCTATAGCCCATTATGTTTCAAAATGACGCGATTTCGTCACAAAACATAAAATAAAAAAAATTCGAATTCGAATTTCGAAAAAAATCGCTTCGAGGTGCACTGGCTTTTGTCTAGATGCACATATGTACCAAATTTCGTAGCCGTGGGTCTATTAGCTTGAGCCAGCACGAACGAAAGAGACACACACACAGACAGACTCTTTCTTTTATTATATGTAGAGAAGAGATGAAACAAAAAGGTCATCTGCAAAAAGCTGCATGTAAATGTTTAGTATTAATATTTAAAGAAACGAAAATTTTCACGCATCGTTGTTACTTATACATGTCATTTAGCGAAATAAAAAACTACAGGAATCCTGCCTAAACGTCATTATACCAAGGCATTTCCAAGCACAAAGAGAATGATGCCATCGGAAAATATCTATTTTCAATAACAAGATTAATTTTTTTCCTATTCGCGCTGTACGATACGGAATGCTTATATGCGTACGGGAGCACTTAAAGTACTGGTGAACCGAGTCTCTTCGAGGAGCTGGTGGTGAGTACCCGCGAACAATTCCAAATCCAATTGGATAAGTTTCGATACCACGTCTTCTTTTTTCTGTCATGTCTTGCGACAAAATTCTTCTAAGCATATGAAATACATCACTTTAATTAATTAGTTCAGGAAACAAAGAATGAAATAGAATAATTGTTGAAATAATGTTGAAAATTTTTTATTGTTAATATTTATTTTGAAGATAAGAACTCTGTTACAAGAAATATGACAAAAATATTTAATTTGACCGTGACCAACAGGCAATACTACCACATAAGATTGCCTGGATTCAAATATTCGTATAATAATGTAAACTAGTGACCTTGTAATTAAGACAGCTGACCACTCAGCTCAACTTTAAATATCGACGAACAAAGTAGATGCTATGATGTTTTCTTGTTTTGACGTTTGATGCTTCTTTGATTATTCTGATATTCATATCGCAATCTTTCCAGAGCTTCACGGAATCCCACGAAGGGCCTCATGCTTGAAAGTCCATTACTTATAAATCATCTCTGAGAATGGGAATCAAAATGAATAAGAAAAATAACCACATTTCTCACTGTCTTCTCGGCCATGATAATTCTGAAAAATTGGCTAACTACTTCTACGTGACGTAACAAATCTGATGTTTTCTTGTGGTCACGTGTGTGTATCTAGCGTAACATAAATTCAACTTCTAGATCAGGAAATCTTAAATATACCGAAAATGTGCAAATGACCTTATAAGGTATTTCTCCCACCTTCCTAGCGTGCCTTCGTGGTGTAGTTGTTCTGCACGCTGGGCCGGTATTTCAGAGGTCCGTGGTTCGATTCCCAGCGAATGCGATTCCTCATTTTTCATTTCTCCGGTTTTTCAAATTAACCTAATGACTCTACAACCTATCATTTGAACATGAAAATTATGTCCAATATGATAATGCTAAACAATTTGTTCTTGAGTCATTTACAGCATCTCAATACAATATGGTATGAATTTAACCATTATTTATCATTGCAATGTGAATGGCTGTCAGATAACCTGAAACTTGTCTGGCGAAAAACTTCATAAAAAATAAGCAGCATGGCTTGCGCTAAGTAAATTAGTTTGCAGTTTTTAGGTAGAAGGCAGCAAAGGCCCTGATTTCTCTATTCTTCATTGAGAATTTCATTGGTTAAAGCACTTGCAAAGTCCACAAGATTATTTTAACAGGCATTTTCAAAGAACTTCTTGTTCATCCAATGGAGATAGTCTGCGATTCTGTCAATTTTCAAGTCAGTGTGAATACTTCTGTATCCCACAAAGCAAAGAGTTCCAGTAATGATTCTGAGGATCTTATTCTGAAAGTTCTGAAAAATCTGCATGACTTTCTCACTTGCATCTGCTCATGTGGGTGATATACACATATATCTGGGTTTGATAACAGAGATGTAAATTTGTTTCTTCCTATTTAATGAGAGTTGTTGATTTTTCAGTAAAGTCGAATTATGATACCAAGTGTTTGCTATGGACTCTGTTTATGTGTGCCGACTATATAATTGCCATATATAATATAAAGAATTGGACCTAAAATAGAATCTTAGGTAACCGCAGCGTAGATCTTTCTGGAACTTGAAATGATGTCACCTTGTCTTACAGAGAAAGTCCTACGTTTTAGAAATGAATTGATCATAAAGATGATTTCACGTGAGAATTCTATGTGAAAAACCTTGAAGATCGGTATGGAAGTTTTGCATGGCAGACATGGTCAAAGTCTTTGGCCACGTCTAGCATCATGCTCGTCTTGTTGCGCATAGTACCATCAATAAATTTCGTTATTCTTATAAGCTTTTGCGTTTTGGTCGAGAGACCATTTTTAAAGCCGTGTTGTTGGTAAGCAATTTTGCCGAGTTTTTTCTTAATCCGGATAAAATGAGCATTTCAAGAATATTACTAAGGGCGAAAGAAGACTTATCGGTCTGTATCTCGCTGGATTTTCATGCGATTTCCCCAATATAACTGCACTTTTCCATGCACTTGGAAAATACGAGTGCAGCAAACATGCATTGAAAATGCTCGTCAATTTACAGATTATTCTGTTGAGCTCCTGAGCATTTTATTGTTAATGGCATCTATCTCCGCTGCTTTCCCCGGAGTGAGAGTAGTTTTGATATTGTAAATTAATGCAGAAACTGGAATAGTATGCGTTCGAGGGAGTTAATCCACTTTTCTACAAATTACGTGATATTTTATTCTGAATTTCTATCAGTCAGAAGTGCATTAGAAATAAACTGTTCTGACAGGTGTTCAGAGAAAAGCTCAGTTTTCTCCTCATTGGTGTAAATGATTCTCTGAGAATTTTGAAGCGCTCTGTTCAGACTTCCCGGCTGTGAATGTAGCTTTCTTTAAGTGATTTTGGAAGAAAGTCCGTGAAAACTTTGATTGCTGCTTCAGTATTCGAGGCATCAATGTAGACATTTGAAGTAGCTGTAGAGGTAATAGTTCATCTTTAGTGAATACATGTGCTCTTTAGTGATAGGGTTTACTGCGGTAATGTAAATTGCATGAAGGACTTTCCTAATTTGATATCTTAAAGCTAGTAGTTTAGCTTGTATTCCCATTACATCCCTATAGCTTGTAAAGGTCCCGATGATTGTTTTGGTGTTCTTATTGCATGATGGATGATATTTGTGGAATTGGATTTTTTTACTATGTAGCAAAGCCGTTATTTTTCGATGAACATCAGTGCTGAAAACTTTAATACGCAATTCATTAGCCATTTTCAATGTGAGTCTTGTAATCTTTCATATTTCCGTCTTCCAATATTTTTGTGAACTTGTTCTATGTGCCTATATATATTCAGAGTCCTTAATCACAATCAGTGGTAATTTCGCACTTTGCCTGGGAAAATCAGATTGCCATCACGTGATTCAGTTTCGCCTTCCTAAATGCTCTGCTGAATTTCATCGGGATGGGGTGAGTCAGGTCCCTTCTTCGGCGGTGATTGTGAATTCAGACTATGTTTCTTGAATTTTGCGTGCTTGTTTACCGCCCCCCTAGAAATTAATTCTTGTGAAATCGGAAACACATCTAAATCAGATTGCAAATCGGATTAAGCAGATCTCTTTATTTAGCAGTTTTTGTTAAATTACACTTCTTTCTGACATGACCTCTTTTAAGGGAAATAAATTTTCATCATTTTAAGTTGTATCCTTGATTTCGACTTTGAGATGGCCTAACGATTGTACAATGGATATCGATAGTGCAGGTAGAGAAATTACACAGTATTTTTGTGAGTTTCCTGGAAGTCTAAATCCTAATTCCTTGTTTTTGCAACAGTATCCGTGTCTGAGATGAAAAACCTGAGGCTGTTTATAATCATTCTTAGTTAGGTCCTTTCCGCTGCGCTAACTCCTGAGAATTATTGCAGAATTTCAGAAAATCCTTAATCACTGACTGCCCAAGAGATATGATGATTTTGTATTTAATGGCATCTTCACCGTTCGAAATCGATAAAGTCATGGAACTTTATGTAATCGATGAAAATTTGCCCAGCAAAATTCATGGTCGAAAATCAGATAACTCCAAAATGGCAGAAGAATACGAAAGTTACCCACGGTAACTGCTTAGCATCTGTTGGAATTATTAGACAAGCTAAGCCGTTTTACTGTGCTTTGAACCAAAGTTCTAGCATAAACCTACTATAAGCACCTAACAGTTCAAAACAAACAGTGAAAATTAGCCTAAGTCCTGGCTATGCAGCGAAACAGTAGCTAAAATACAGGACGAGGGGAAACGGCACAGTCAGCCAAGAATCACTAATTACTCTGATCCTAACTGCCTATTTTTTTCCTGCTTTTGTTCATGTGCAATTTGTATACGAGGCAGGTTTCCTTCAGAAGTCCTTCACGAATGATTCTCCCCTCACATGTAGATAGCTTTCGTGTGCTTTCTCATATTGATCCAATCAACTATTGAGGTATGAATGGATAGTGTATTTCAAAGAACCATAGCATTTCTTATGTTAAAAGATTACTCAGTATCAAGCAAAAAAATACCAAGTTTAAGTTACGTTGTTAATTCAAATTCAGAAAACTTAAGTTCGATTTTCGGGGCTGGTAAACTTCAAATACTATTAAGGAAAATACTGCATAATTATGCAAAAGCTTCATTTTACGTCCAGCGGACAAAAAAGGTGAAAAGCGCCTTATAATGCCTTTTAAATTGCGTTAGTTTTTATCTATTTATTCATCGAATTAAGCATATGGTGGTTTATCAATTTCTTTCAGTTAATTTTTTAACCAAGCTTCGGCATTAATTAACTTTTATTTTATTACTTACACCTAGAAAACACTCAACGACCTGAAACTGCTTTATAGCTTTTAGGAAAATTTAAAATTGGACGAGATGGGTTCGAAAAAAATTACAAACACGCATGCTTTAAGTAGCCATGCGTAAAATAATGAAAAAAAAAAACGCATCTTGTTCTTAAAACTCATTGTAGAAAATGAATAAAAAATTGAAATTAAAAATTAAAGGGGGAAAAAATACGATAATGAATTATTTGAGAAACGATTTTGCTATCCCCGTCCTAAATTGCCTTCGATGAGGGGCGAGGGTTTAAAACCGATATTGGGTCCATAAAAAAACTTCCTTTTTCTTTTCCTATACACTCTCCAGAACTTCATTGCCAACTAATAACATCGCGTATGCGAGGTCAAAAGAACCTGGTACTACTTCTCTTTTTTTATGAATGCTTGAAGGGAAAACTTATCGGCGTTTAGCATTAATAATTCAATGAGATTTAATTTGCTTACCTGAAAGTCATTACGAAAACAATGGGAAGCACAAATGTTTTCTTAATGGCTTGTTGGAGCGTTGTTTTGGAGGATTTTTTCCCCTTCTTCTTCGGCTAATAAGCCGGCCCGTTGGCGAAGTGAGGCTGAGGTATTTTGTTCAGAAATCTTAATAACCCTGTGGTCCGTTTTCGATTAAAGCCTGAAATAGGCTCTTTACGTCGTTTATCACTATTACATAGGAGGAGAGTACGTTATTTAAGGAAAGAACGATGAGATGCAAAAAGCACGCTTCTTATTTAAAGAGATCGAACTTCTTACGTTTTCTAAGTAACTGAGTACTAAATGTATAATGGATTAACCGTCTGAGGCTTAAGAAGAGAGCTGAAATACTTGCGTCGTAATAAATCACATGCTTTAAGCCGGAAATTTAGGATTTATGAAATATACGTTTACTTTTTGGCATTCGTGATCAGTGACTGCCAAAGAATGATGAATAAACTCAGAAGGGATGTCAGAACATTTGAATATTTTTAAAACTAGATTATGTTGCTATGACAAATTTACTAAGGCGTTATTTATCAAAATCGGGAGCATATATTTAATCCATGTTATACATTGGGAATTTTATGTTTTGTTCTAGCACTTTCAGTTTAATATTTTTTAATGGATTTTATAGTGAATATGGTTGGATTTATTGATTATAGGAAAGTACAGGGCTATCTATCTAAAACAAAGAACGTCATTGTGAAGGCTTTACTACGGGAAACTTATTCTTATTGAACTTACACATAAGAAAAACCATGACTGTGAAGGAATGTATTATTTAGATTATAGTAAAGCACACGAAGACTACCTAAGGTGACCAATATCTTTCTGGAGTTCTTTCTAAGTAAACTTGGCTCGTATTCATCCTATATATTAAGAAACCGACAAACACTCCCATGCAGTGAGTGTGTATTCCAAATTTTATCCTGGATCGAGCTGCCAATATTCAGCTATCTTACCATTTGACGACTGGTGGGCTCGTAATTGGGGAGCGAACAACCAAAAGGTAAGCACGATAGTGTGATGAAACTTTGAAGTTTAAAATTTAGTGCATTATATATATTAACTCCGCATAGTTTATTGCACTAGATGACAGTTTCCACTGATCGGGGGGCTAGACTAAATGCTTTATTATGCATCAGCTGTCCTCCATTGACATTAAAAGTAAATGCTGTTAAGATCTGGTAATAATGGATATTTATTTTTTATAAAGAAGGCAACCATTGGATTCATGAGCTATATTTATTTAAGTTCAACTACCTTTTTGAAAAACTATAAACGTGTGTGATAATTTTACATTAGCAATTAAGGGATAATCACTGTTTGTTAGCTGTTTGAAAATAACATCAAAATCCAGCGGGAAGGCTTTGTTATTAAGAAGTGTTAACCTCACATTTCCTTTCTTAACACTGATTTTAATCGACTATTCATAAACTTTTGGATGTGTAAGGTGTATATGAGCCAGTTTTCTGTAGAAAGTCCTCTACGAAGACATCTATACCTTTAGACAAATAACCCTCGAGTGCCTTGCCATTATTAAATAAACCAAACCAAAACTACGATACATTTGGAGAATGCTTGCAGCAGTTTAATATTAGATCATGTATCGAGCTTCAATAATATAACTTTTAAGACGTTAAGTAATTTAGAAGCATGTCTATTTGCGTCCAAACTGCGGAACGGTGTTATTCTATATCTGTATCAATTATCAATCTTACTTTTTAAGCAAGAAGAAAGGAGATGAGGACTTCGGCGATCGCCGTTTCTTCTAGCCCGTGAGGGTTAATATTGAAACGAAGGCATTTAACAACAAACGTTCTTACAACTTTTTATTAAACATTTACAAACATCCATGCCTTCTCCGGGATTCGAACCCTGGCACTCCGGCACGGCAGTCAGCAGCGCTAACCACTATACCGGTTGGGCGGCCGGTGTTATTCATCTCTGTTCTAATCCTGGCAAATAGGCTGGCGATATAACACACTGTGGGTTTTTTTTTTTTTTTTTTTCCTGCTGTAGGTAACATAAATACGAGCCAGGTTTCAGAATATAATTCAAGAATACATTCCTTTCCTTAGACAGATAGCCCAAGTGTGTTTCGCCTTAATCTAATGAATTCAATACGAGTCTAAAGCAGTCTCTATTTCTTAGATAGCCAGCTTTATTTTTTGAATTACTTATCTGATATTTAGCAATATTTTTACTTTGTGAAAGATTTGTCATTGTTCCTACTTCCAAGTAAATTGAGACGAAATAAATGTCTCAAGGATATTGAGCTATAATAATTCGTATGTATAATACCTATCACATTTTAAAAGAATTACTATAGCTACTCTATTTAAAGTTTTCTTGAATGGTAACCAGTCAAAGGAATCGATAATATTTCTAAACTGGGTAAAAGTAAACATACCATATCTAAAAAAGTTACGTTATATTATGGAAATTATGAAAAAGAATTTTAACTATATAAAAATATTCCTCTTTTTTACTTTAAGTGTAACAAAAAGTTCTCTGAATACTTTATATACACGTTTAAAGAGGAAACCTTTTCTTTAATTTAAATCTATAATAACCGTAAGCGCTACATTTTATAAGATGTTGAAAAAAGGTTTTTATATATTGCAAGACATTTTTAAAAAATTCATTAGAATGTATTGATAAATCTAACTGATAAAACTGTTTGATATTTAAACGATATTTACTGGGGTAGTATATCGGTTAATTACAGCTTTCGGTCCACTTAACATTGAAAGAGCAAGGCTTTTTTATAACAATCGTGTCTGCTGTTTATGCTATAAAAATAGATTTTCATTTTCTTAGCGCAAATGGCATGGGGCAAGATTTTGATGGAAAATTCGAAGCAAGTGAGGAGCATCATACATTGTCAAATATTACATTCAAAATGTTTTAAATTTGTGTGCAATTGAACGTAGACACTTCCAAGACTTATTTTAATGTATGATTTAAAATGTTATTTTATATACTCAAGTAAATAAGCTTGTTCGCTATTTATATAATAAAATCTCGTAGAAATTGTAACATAGACACTTGCCGCTAAAAGCATGATCATTCCTACTTTAAATTTCAGCCTTTTGTCACATAAAACTGATTTTGATTAGTATTAAGCCAAAGATTTCTGCCTTTACACTACGTCAAATTCCAGGAAACATTTCTCACGCCGAGGAGTAATTTCGAAAGAAGTTTTAGTGTGAGCAGTTCATTTTTCAGTGCTTTGCGTGAAAGGCCGCCCTGATCGGTTAGCACTACTGACTGCATTAATCTTAGGTTCGGGTTCCAATTTCGAGTATTGTTTTGGTTTTCCCCATGTGTAACGTGTATACGAGCCAGTTTCCCTTAGAAAGTCCTCCACGAAGGCATCCCTCCCCTTAGGCAAATAGCCCTCGAGGCTTTGCCATAATCCCACACACACCAGTTTCGAGTAAGACTTGAATGTTTGGGTAAAAGTATATTCTAGGGTACCCCTCGGCGAAACTTTGTGATTTTTGGCGGTACTTGAATACCGAGTTTGTGCAATTCTTTGACTTGTTATTTTGGCTTGCGTCGCCGCTGCACAAAGCCAAAATAACAAGACAAAGAATTGCACAAACTCGGTATCCATGTACACATCGACCAATTTTCACTTAAAAAAAAGATCGCAGTATTGCACAAAAATAGCATTGCACACTCCCTTGACTTTATCCATGTAAACATCGACCTATTTTCTTTTAAAAAAACATCAGAGAATTGCGCAAACTATGCCTTGTGCAATCCCTTGAGTTTGTACATGTATACATCGATATATTTTCATTTTAAAAGTCAAAGAAGCACCCAATTCTACAGTACAGGCAAACAAAAAAATACATAAACGCAATAAACTATATTTTAAACCAAACAATACAATAACATAAAAAAGAAAAATCCTGTTATGCATTTAAGCACTACACAAAGCAAATATCACTTACCCTCTTTAGAAATTTGTTCGTCTTCAGTCTGTGGCACAGAAAATTCCTTAATAGCATCCAAAAACTTTCTAAAATTATCTTATTATTTCTAAATTTATCTTTCTAAAATATTTAGAATCCGTATATCTACGTCGCCACATAAATTCACAAAACTAAGAGTCATACATATACTACGTAGTTCCAGACTGTCAGGACAATGGCTACTAAGTAAACCTTCATTTACCACACCAGTCAATTAATGCACTTTTCCCCTTTCGTTCCAAATCGTACAGAAACTTCAAATTAAACTTACTACATCCAGCCATTGTACCGTATAAACAATGAAACAAGCAATGTACTTCCTAAGCAACACACACCACAAAAGCCCTTGCAAAACATCCCATGATTCAAAATTTCCCCGAATAATGCAAACGATTACCTCATAATAGTGTTTCCATAACATTCAACTACTCAGGTTACCATAAATGATATAACAAGTTGGCGATAAACGAAACAACAACTTGGCGATAAATGAAACAACTACTTCGAGATAATACAAGGGGTACCCTAAAGTCAACTCTAACCAATGTTTGTAAGTGTACAGAGGCTGTTCGCAAATTATTTAGACGATTTTGGTAAGCGATAATAAAAAATCGTTTGCTGCAAAAGAAGTAATTGCAATTGTACTATGTTTTTAAAAGTCAAAATTATTGTCTGTTGCTTGAAAGTTTTGTTTTTATTTAAAATGGCGAATTTAACAAAGCAGTGGTTCGAAGGCTCCATTTACGCTCTTCCCGAAGAGAAATATGCATACTACGTTATCCAAAAACGATGTGAGAGTCATGGTTTTGTGATATCTAAAGCGTCGATAGGTAATAATATCAACAAGAAAGGAAAAAAACGTCAAATTGGAGCCTCAAGTGGGACAAAAATTCCAAACAAGTATCCAAGGAAAAAACGGACATGTTCGACTAGTGCAAAGGTACGTTGTTTAATGTTAAAAGAAAATCCCCCTAGTCAAAGAACAGTTGCAAAATCATTAAAATGCTCGGTGTCCACTGTAAACAAAATGGTAAACTTTGATTTAAATCTTAAGAAAGCGAAAAAAACGCAATGTGCATCGTCTTCTTCCGAAGCATATCGCTCAACGCAGGACACGCTGCAGAATTCTATATGAGAAACACTTATCCAAAGAAAAATGGAAAACAATTGTCACAATAGATGAAGTATGGGTGTATTTAAATAATTGTAACAAAAAAAAAGCCATTTGTTATCAAAAAAAAAAAAAAAAAAAAAAAGGAGAAAAAATTTAAGTACATGGTTCAAAGAATCGAAAAAAAGTTTTTCTAAGGGATTCATAATTGTTGCTGTTTTTTTTTTATAATGGTAAGTTAAAAATAAAGATAGTGCAAAAAAATGTCAAGATTAACTCCAAATACTATCAGCAACATATTTTATCACCAATTTTTCTGAATGAAATACCATCGCTTTACCCACAGTGCCATCAATCTGTAAGACTCCATCAGGACAAAGCTAGCAGTCACACATCAAAATCCACTGTAAATTTCCTAAAAGAAATGGGACAAAAAACTGGTATCAAGGCCATACCCTTCACTGATATCCCTACTAAATCTCCCGATGTGTCACCTATGGAGTTTTGTGCTTTCAGACTTTTAAAATCTGCCTTATCCAAACGTTGTCCCAAAACCCTAACAGGACCCTTTAAAGCTGTTCGAGCGGAATGGGATAGAATACCTTTTCTGCCACTTCAAAAGGCATTATTATACTGGAAATTGCGGAGTCGAAAGATAGTTCAGAATAAGGGATGTCAAATAGAACATTTAAAACACAAGAATTTTATGTAATTTAGTTTTTTGAATACAATATACATGGTCTAAAAAATGTGTGAACAGCCTCTATATACTGCCTATGCAGCATGGAGCCATTTAAAATGGTTTGGTATATTTGATTATTCCAAAACACGCGAGGGCCATCTGCTTGAGAGGAGGGATGCCTTCATGGAGGAAATTCTAAGGGAAACTGGCTCGCATCCGCGTTACACATGGGTAAGTCCACGAACATACTCCTACAGTCAGCGCGTTCTTCTAAAATCGAAACCCAACCTTACCGCTCTGCCGCTGGTGGACCCCACTTAAAATACTGGCGAGTCAAAAGTCCTGTCGAGATTTTTCGGTACGGAAAGAGGAGTGAGAGACCCTCGAATCTTTCTACGGGAGGCGTAATGGCAGACCGCACATTGAGGTGAACAGTGTTAAGCGAATTTCGCTTACTGCGCATGCTTGATGGTGTACCTTTGGCGCGGGGAGAAATATTGGCGACTAAGCAACCCTACGTTAGCTTATTCGTGATCTCCATGGCTGGCTAGTGTGTTCGAGTGATGTTTAAAATTGCAATGTTGTGGAACTTTGCTTATTATTTATTTTAACGTCCATGCCGATTGCACTTGCTTATTTTTCTAATATATGTTTCATTTTAATTTGTCAATAACAGTGCATTTAATATTTGTTAACATATGTTCGTAATAATTCGTTATTTAAATGTAATTTGTTTACATGTTACAATTCAGTATTTGTAAACTGGAGTATCTCGCTTAGTTTGTTAGCGTATATTCGCGCTTTTATTTTCTCATTTCAAAGAATTTAATAACTAGCATTAAAGAATTGTAAAATTTCTTCAGTGTTATTTGCAAGCACTTGTTATATTCCTCAGTGTTTCTTTATGTATGTACGAATGGAGCGTATGGTAAATCCTGAATTGTTTTTATTGCTTAAAAGTATAATGAATAAATTTTCAACTAATATATCCTAAATTTCAGTCTTTTTCTGAACGAAAATTTGTACAGTTCCAAAAGAATGTGCAGAATTTCATAAATATTATATTTTACATTACGAAGATTTAAACGCCAGATTTGTTTACAATTAGATGGCGATACATCTACCATATACCATATTTATCTTCTTTTCAAATCGCGCCAACATAGTAATTACGCCAAATTGTTTTCTGGGCATGCGCAGTATGCGACATTCGTTTAACACTGTTCAACTCAATGTGCGGTCTGCCATTACGCCTACGGGAGTGTTAACTGCCAAAACTAGAATGTAAATTCCCCGTTCTCGAGGGTGTAAAATCCATCTCATCACCTGTCTTATTTTGGGTAATGTTTTTCGGTGATGAGATGGCTAAATGGTAGACGAGTATTTGCCCATCCCTGACGAAAGCATTTAATTGCAACTGTCCGGCCATCTGAAACAATAGCAACTTTGTGAAGGCAAAATATACTAGGATATAAAACAGCATATTTTTTTTTAAAAAATTTTTGAGGCTTTTACAATTATTCCAAGTAGGTTAGGAGAAACACGGGAATCTTAACCAATGTTTTTCTCATTTCAATGTACTGGATCACGAAAACCATCGTGTAAAGACGTCTTTAGTCAGGCGAGACTACAGTGCCTTATTGACCCGTTTTGTATGAAAGAACAGAAGGATAACAACGGCAGCTTTTGTAGAAATCTATCATTTGTTTAACATTTTGCATTCAGAGCAGAGCTTGCAATTTCATTTGACAAAAACCACTGAGTCCTCTTAGTTACTGTTCAAGGACTATACTTTATATATTATTATTATATTTATATTAAAGACTACACTTTATATATTAATGTGATATAATAAGTTTTCAAATGGTTAAAGTTTATATTAAGCAACAGTTTAGTATTAAAATAATATTAACATAGAAAACAGTTTAAATTCATGTTTTAATTTACATTTTGAAAAAATAGTTTTCGAAAGCATACTTCATACTTTCATCTCTTGCTTTTATGCATTTTTCTTAACTAAAACCCTTGCGTCAGAATTCAATGCATAAATACTTTAAAAAGGCTGAACCAATGACCGAGAGGTTAAGACCATTGAATGTTAGGAACTCGATCCCAGTCCCCCAAACGCAACGACTGCATAGTTGGCTTTCATGGTTTTCTCTATGTATTGCATAACGTGAATATGGAGTCAGTTTAAAAATGCCCTCTTAAAAACTCATCCCCCAATCTAAGCAGATAACTTTTGTTGAGTTTGCTGTATTGAAATATTCTAACATTTATATAATCATAAGTAATACATCGCACTTGGAATTCTAAGTGATTCCCGTTGCTACTTTTGCTTTCACTTTATGGGTTATAACTACGGTCTTACGCATATCGCATCACTAGTTATTAAGATAGTATTGTCCAGAATAAATGTTGGTTATTTTTCAATAGAGTCATCTGTCTCCTTGACATTCTGTGCTTCTTTAACAGATGAGAAAATCCTTGATAACCAGAAACTGCAAAATAAAATATAAATCATGGAGGAAAGTGTTTTTTCATACTCATAATTTTTCGATGACGCTTGAAGCCATTCTTTTTAACGCAGTGCTTTTTTAATCTTTAAAAAGAGGTACACAGTGTTCAGTCTTGTGCACCCAAGAGGTGAGGACAAAATTTCAGGCAACATTAAAGAATGTTTTGTTTCTTAGTGTGAGTTATAATACATCTATCAATCAGCCGTCAGAATACGAACACATCTATAAGACGAACAAATATTTTCTAGGGATGCGCAGAGTAGAAAGGTTTGGAAATATCACAGCTCTAAGATGACTATTTTATTACTATGCCTTTACTATGCCTTTTAGCTTGGAACTATCTTCAATATTACAGCCCACTGGAACATACTGGGACTCAAAAAAAAAAAAAAAAAAAAAAAAAATTAATGTGGCAGAAGAAACTTTCAATTATTCAATAATAAAATATTAGCTGTTTATTCCGAAACTAAGTATATTTTTTATGTTTAGCTATCATACTAAATATATTAGGGTAAATAGAATTAAACAAAACTAGTAAATAAATTAGACGTTTTGAATATATATACGTTTAGGTCAAATATATGCTTTGATATTTAGGTAACAAAAACGATTAAGGTATAATACTGATAGAATGTTCTTTTAAAACATCAAGGAAGGGTTTTAAACCTGTGAAACTATAAGGTTGAGACGTTACTTTATTAAAAAGGGATCGAAAAATATTTTGTGATTTCTTTTGTTGTGGGAAAACTTACAATTTTTCACTGGAATGATGGAAAATCTGAGAGAAAATTAGGTGAAATACTGAAACAGATCTACTCTTCATAGCATAACCTTGAAGTATCATAAGACAAATATGATTGATAACAAAATACAAAAGATGAATCCAAGCCGTTTCATTGAAAGCGGAGGTAAACGAATAGTTTGAAATATTATCCATAATCCTAAAACCAGTGCAGACGTACTGACTTTGGAAACTCAATAAAAGTTTAGCATATGTCATCGCCGAATAGTTACGAGTAGAAGGAAACTATTTCTCTGTAAAACGAATCATAGAACAAGATTACTGTTCGCTAAGACCTTGTAAGAATTATGTTAATTTTATTAACAGTTAAATTTTAAGATCCTTTCCTGTCAAATTCTTAACTTCAACTTACTACTTCCGGCTAGACCGTAGTTTTGGAAATCACTCTGAATACTTAATGAGGAGGAGCGGTATTTAAGTCGCGAAGTCTACTTGCTGAGTTAGAGAGAATCAGACTTTCTGATTTGCGCGCGTTTGCCTTTTGGCTACTCTTTCTCTCAAAGCTGTTATTACGCTCGGCCGTACTCAGGCCCTTGATAAGATTCGTAGTCAAACAGAGTTAAGGGGCCAACTCTATTAGAATCTTGATGGCAAAATAGCTAAATTTATGTATTTAAATGTTTCAAAACAAGAAAAACAGCCCCAAAAATGTACATACTCTCGCATTACAAATTTTTCAGGGCAATGATTGTAAGCCTCATGCTCAAATTTGCAAACCGTCGACTTCTCATAAGTGTCCATATGTAATTAAAACGTCAGCGTATACTCTAGACCTCTCTATCCTATTGAGAAAATCTGGGATAATTTGCAAGACAGAATTAATAAATTAAAAATTTCCAGTAGAAATGAACTTATAGAACTCGCTACAGAATGGGAAAATGTAGAATCAAATTTCAGTTAAATTCTCGCGAAATCGTTTTCTAGAAAACTCAGGTCCTACAAAACAAAAGAAGCCTAATCCGTTATCAAAGTAGAATTTTATGCATATTAAAAATATTTTTGAGCGCTCCAATACTTTTTTTGACCATTACTTTGTGGTTTGTGAAGTCTTTAATTTAACATCTACTTCTCAATATTTGTAAATAGTACTCGGATGTTTCGATTTTTTTGTCCGTAGATATGACATAAGAAAAGTATTCCAAAGATATTCAATATAAAGATATTCCTCAATAAGTATTTTGATTCATTGTAAAAAAAGCATCTGCCTGAGGTCGGAGCTATAACTTACGAGTTACGGGCAACGAAGATCAATAGAAACATTGTCTTTCCACTGAGTATCTTAAGACAATAGCTCTTAACATCCTTTCTTGAGGGGGGTCAAGGATGGGAAAATGACCCTCAAGTGTTTTGTAATAATGTAAGTAATCCTTCAATTCCTTTTGTTCGCGAATTCCGGTAACATTTTGAAGACGGTGCACAATCGATCACCAACACTTCGCATCTAACTTAAGCATCCGCTTATCGCTGACGACACCATCTTCATAACTCTTCTTATGCGTTTTCCGTTATATGTTCATTGAACATTCTTGCTTTACCTTCGACTCCAAACACATTACCAAGACATTTAAACTAGTTGAGAAACGTATATATGCCAAGAAGAATGGACAGTAAAATCATTATTTATAAAGAACATATTCCTTATAACTATAGTTCCTTTAATTTCAGATTGTTCCAAGCATTTCCACTTTAGTGTCGAAGAATTTGAATCTTCTAAAGATAAAATATTTCAAATCACTTTGTCTACAGTTGACACAATATTTTAATAATTTTGCAACTGTCCTTTGAATTGGCGGATTTTCTTTTAACTTTAAAAATCTTATTTTTGACACAATAGAAACATTCTGTTTTTTCCTTGGATACGTATTTGTAACAATTTTTCCACTTGAAGCTAAATTTTCAAGTTTTTTCACCTCTGTTGTTGACAACATTGCTTATCGTTGCTTTAGATATCGAAAAACTATGGCTTTCAATGTTTTTTAATAACTAGATAGGGTCAATTTTATGCGGAAATAAGACAAACATAACCTTCCATCCATTGCTTCTTTAAAAGCGATATACCGCATGGGTTTAATCCTAGTATCCGGTGCACACGGGATTTGGCTACTTTTGGCGACTTTTATGATGAGCAGTAAAAAGGGACATATACGATGAGTAGTAAACGGGTATTCAAAGAATATATATAGTTATACATAGTATTACTATATATATTCTATATATGTATATAGTGTATGTATATAGTATTACTATATATGTATATAGTGATAGTATATAGTGTATAGTATACTATCACTATATATACATATACGTTCTTTTGGTAATTTTTGGTGTTGGCGATAATATTCAAAATCGCGCCAAGGCTGCACCGTATACTAGGATTTTACCTTCGCATGAAAATTATAGGGTTGATGTTTGAATTATGGTAACTTGGCGATTTTTTAGCGAAAATTTGGCGACCAACACTGCTACAGCAACCCTCTATTTTTTTTTTTTTTTTCGCCGCCATTTTGTCTTCACGAAGTAAAGACATGTTTCTTTTCTTTTTATTTACTGAACACTTTTTCCAACAATCTACTAGCCGAATTACACTTATGCTATAAATTTTATCTAACAAAACTGCTTAATCATGACAAATATTAACTGCAAAATTGGGAAAAAGTGCACAATCGCAAACTCCTTACACGTTTTTCAGAGTAGCACACACACATAAACCATTTACACGTCGACTTATTTTTACTTAAAAAAACGTCCTAGAATTGCACAAAAATGGCATTGCGCACACTCTTTACTATATCCATGTACACTGCTTTTTTCTCATAAATTAGAAAAATTTCACGAAAATACATGACAATTTTCTCAATCTTTAAACCCGGTAAAAAGAACATATATGAAATTATCTGATCGCGAAATAGTTTACACCCTTTCCAAATATGAACATTTCCACACATAAAATAAATAAAATATCCAAAAACTTTTACCTCTAAATCATCTATTACATTACACACGTCACCAACGAATTCGTACCGCAAACATTACAAATAGTTACAAATACTTAGTGTCAAATATTTAAATTATTTCCATACACGTTTACTTCAACTGAAACGTATACCAAATTCCTACAAACATAAAATTCACAAAATAACTATCATTTAATTAAAATATCACTAAATCACGTACACATCGACTTATTTTTACTTAAAAAACATCCCAGAATTGCACAAAAATGGCATTGTGCACACTCTTCACTATATCCATGTATACTGCTTTTTTCTCATAAATTAGAAAAATTACATGAATATACTCAACGTATCCTACTCAAACGTATTCCAAAATACTACAAACATATAACTCACAAAATCACGATCATTAAATTAAAATATAATTAAATTAAAAAACACTACTTAAAATATAAATAAGCACATACATTAAATTAATAAAAATTAGATTACAAAACTAATTACTTTAAACTAAATCATTGCTAATAACAATTTTCCAATAATATCATATTAATTTATTTACTTCTTACATTTAGAACAATGCATAAAAATAATATCCTCAAATGATTAAAAATACTAACTTACCTAATCTTCAGAATCTTCATTACGTGGCACGCACACTTCCACTATTTCACACAACACACAATGAAGCTTAATACAAAATAATATAGTACTACAGTTTTCCAAATTCCTCCCTTTTCCGATTAAAGAACTGTAATTCTTCCATTAATATCACATGACATATCTCATGATCTCTCATTTCCCTCACACAAAATAATGCGTAATCGGAACAGAGTACTTCTCACATTATAACCAAAGTCCTAGGTAGTAACCTTTATCGCCTCCATAATGTCGCCAAACTACCAGTTACCATATTCCAAAGATCAGCCAATTATGGTCATGTATAAATTATAGTCATGTATAACTTATAGTCTTCTACGTGAAACTATCACGTAGAAGACTATAATTTATACTTTTAAAAATATAGTTGCAAATTAAAAAAAAATCCAAACAGAAGATGGTTTTTTACAGAAAAGCAAAATCGTCTAAAATGTCCAAACAGCTCTGTAATGGACTAAGTCCATCTTTCCAGGTACTTATGTTTAACTTAAATTAGGTATTTAGCTTTAGTTTCATTCTAAATATTACTATAGACCTAATTTTATGCATTTTCCTTGGATATTTTATGCCTTTTCTTAAGCACTTTTATACAGTTGCACTTGCAGAACAAGATTCTAACTACCGTTAACTTTTGTGTGTGTGTGTGTGTATGATTATGGCAAAGCCTCGAGGGCTATCTGCCTAAGAGGAGGGATGCCTTCGTGGAGGACTTTCTAAGGGAAACTGGCTCGTATACACGTTACACATGGGGAAAACCACGAAAACGCCCATGCAGCCAGCCCGTTCGCGGGATTCGAACCTCGGACCGAACTACCAGTGTTCAGCGACTTTACCGCTCGGCCGCTGGTGGGCACCTTTAACTTTTGAAACTTCATTTTATAGTTAACGAATTTCATTGATATGGTGAGAAACTTAGTCAGTAATCAAAAGTTTTTACTCGATTTGAAAAATCGTTAAATTTAGATTTTGAAATAGGCTAGATTTATACACAATTAAAATATAGTTTCCGAGACTGTTCAATATAAAGGAAAGGTAAACACTCACCTTGAATTTTTTTTCATTCTCAGTAAACAGGTTTACAGATGGCGAGTGTTTCCTTTGCTAAAATCTTAAGTTCATCAGAATTCACAAGAATGTTATAATATTTTGAAAACACTTACTAAAGCATTTAATAAAGTTACAAACACATTTTACAAAGTCTTTCAGAACATACTACTCACTCAAAATTCTACGCGGCTGCTATCCGAAATGAAAACTTAAGAGCTCATTACAGTCACAGTTACAAAGGTAAGAGAATTTTCACGATACATAGAAAATCATAATTCATCACATTCAACTATATATTAAGCTTTATTACTAAAATTTTAGCCCTTATTTTTATATATTACAGTGAGAAAACGCTACTGCACGATCCTGTATTATTTGTTTTTCTTCCAAAGAATAAGGAGAATGAAATAAATTATATATGACTTCCGGAATCAATTTCTAGTATTTTCAACTTTTCTTATAAAATTTGGTACTTTGCATTACTTGAAACTGTATTACTATAATTCTTTTGGTTAGTTTATAAAGTTAAACTCTTACTTACCGTAACGAATTACTTATAGTTTCACTTTTATGCTTGCAAAATGAATTTTCATTCTGACTTTTAATAATCATCTAGAATGCTGAATAAACCCAAGAGTAAAATAAAATAAGATCTAACATTGATTAAACTAAAACTAAATTCAAATTGATTTTTGCTTCTCTTGGAGAAACAGAGAAGAAACTAAGGTTAAATTCTAGATAGTCATAAGTTAAATTCTAGTTTGTCATCTGGTTCGCTGAATTTCACATTGATCTGCTAAGCAACAGCTAAATAAGGAACTCAACCGGTATTATTCTATGGCGTCGACTACAACTTAGAGGTTTGGTTTCATTTTGTTTACCTGGATTATAGAAAAAAAAAGTAGGGGTTATCTGTCTGAGGGGAAAGAATGCCTTCAGAAAAGAACTTGGCTCGTAACCTCATTACATATGAAGGAAACCATAAAACTGCCCACGAAATTCGAATAAGCTGGCTAGTAAACAGGCTGACTCGGTGAAGCGGGTTAAACTACAGGTATTCTGCTTTGTTATAACGGCCGATGCCACTTCCTCCATCTTTAACTCCATATTCTTATTTAATTTAAAACTAAACTTATTTGCATTTCTGGAGGAAACAGACGAATAAGCAAGATAATATAATATATTTTAACACAAGCAAGAAATGCGTAAGTTAATATCAAACTTATAGGTTAATTTAACTAAGGCACAGCTCGCTAGGGCTATCTGCCAAGCCACGAAAACCTCGAGGCAGCCAGTTTCTTCGCAGAGATTTCAGTTTAGTTCAAATTATAAGCTTTCAGCGTATTTATCCACTCTGCCACTGGTGGGTCCTAATTCTGTATTCGAACAACTGAAAAATAGAATCAAACTGAATATTTATGATATTCTTTCAATTTCTAGGGCTAGAAACGATGTAATGTAAAACGTTTTAAAATATAGGAGGTAAAACGCCGATTCAGAATCATTTCAATACCAGAGACCATAAAGATGTAAAATTATTTTAAATTTGAATTAATATACTGCTGTTCTCGTTACATCAGACAGTTTGCATGCAACCTATCTCAAGAGAACATTCCAATTAATTGAAAAGCACAAAATCGGAGATAATTCTGATATCACGAAAATGAAACATTACAGGTACTGTCGTAAGATTTCCAAAACACTTGCTTTACGATAAATGACGACGTGCTTTGCAATAGTAAAGCTTTACGATTTACGACGTGTAGTGCTCTACGATAATTTTTTGGCATTAAGTTGCTGAAATTATTTGTCCCATTGCATTTAAGACAAAAAGAAAATGTATAAATTATTTAAAGGTTAAAAAGTTGACTCGTAGGTCATGAGGAATGTAATATTATAGAAGTTATTTCACACTTCTGGTTTTTATCTTATAATATGGACTATAATATGAGTGTTGAAAGAATTGCATAAAAACTGCTTGTATTTCTGAACTTAGAGTCTTCAGACTTTTAAACCACAGGACCATGGAATATCAGAATTTTCCGTTCCCATCAAACCGATGATTTAAAACCCAGTTTCACCGCCCACACTCAACGACGCCTGGGAACAAACAGCCTCAGATGGCCAGTCGCTGGAAGAGGTGAAAAATATGCTTCGTTTACCAGCCTATAGATTTCCATACGAAGCCGCTTACACGCCTGTCCCTATTAATCACCAATTCATTACCATAATAATAACTCCACTTAATGACCCTCCTTTAGTTACTTTGCTTCTTTCTTGCTAACCATCCAGACGTTTGGTAACAGATGAGAGCTGCTGAGAAAGGCGCTCTTTGGACCATCGCCAATTAATCACAAAAACACCACTCTAGTGTTAATCGATGCCATTTTATCAATATTTGGATTCTTCCCTGCTTATTAAAGGAATTCGTTACTTTGTGATATTTTCGATGGGGAAAGGGAAGTCTTAAAATTATGAAGCCTAGATGAAAGTGAGAGAGGGTGAAGATGAGGCAAAATGTGATTTTCTTTTTTAAATTTAGTATCGTATCGGCTTGCGGTGGATATTCATGATATGAGAAGGAAATATCAGGTTAAGTTATGAAACTTACATTGCATTTTCGGCGTTAGTATGCATATTGAAACGTATCGATCATTTATATTTTCTGTTTCGGGATCCGAGCACTCAAAGATCAAGTACGAAATATTCTTTAGTGATAATAAATGTCTGCTAATGCGGCAGGAAAGTTTCTATTATTAAATTATCTATTTAAATCGATGAACAACTTTCTTCAAGTTAATTATTTAAATGAAACTGTACTGAATATCGATGATCGAATTACCAGGATATTGAAATCTAGATCTCTTTTATGGGTAACAGAATTTGACCTCCTTGTCATTTATCATCCCGATTATAAGTAAATAATTATAAGTTATCATTTGTTATTACTGAAAATAATCAAAAGTTTTTTGAAACCTTGCTCAGCAAGCTCACCACATTTTCTTAAACTGTTAATATCCAACAGTAATCTCTCGATTAACCGGCGAATATGAAACCGGATATTACCACTCATAAATGAATTATCATTTAATTTAAAAAGTACGCAAAGTAGCATTTTAAATTTAAACCAGGTAAAAAAGGTATGCATACATGTTGAGTATACATATTTATTAAACATTTATTTATTTAGCTAAAGTAAATCAGCAATTTAGTAATTTTCATCTGTGTCGATTTCAGTTCCCATTTTAAAGCAATATCCTGTTACAGACAATAATTATTAACTGAAAAGTAAAATCGAAAACTTCTAAGACTACGGATAATATAATTTTATTATTTCACTTTATTTTTTGGACGAGTAAAGCGATGTCTGTGCATGCAATGGATGGTACTTTTTTTTTTTTTTTTTCGAATCAGAAATATAAAAGTTTTCCTATGAAAAAAATATTCGACAAAATTAATCCGATTACGGAGGAGACTGGATAAAGCGAGGCCAGATAAAATTGTTTTTAATAGAATACGGCAAAGAATGTGAGGGTTATCTATAGAAAAGAAAGGAACGTAAGGAAACTTGTGGAAAACTAATTCATAACTTGAGGAAAACTAATTCATATTCTGAAAACCATGAACCCACTTAAGCAACGAGTTTCCGGATTCGAACCTCGGTCAGTTACCAACATTCAACAGAACTTAGTACCAACATTCAACAGTTTTATCTACTTATTGACCAATAGTGGGAGCTAGCGTTAAAACGAATGTGATGTAACAATGTTAATGTTAATGTAATGTGTAAAGCAACAGTAAATTTTATTGAATCAAGTTTCTTACTTTCCAGTCTACCAGAGGCTGAGGGGTAGTTAATGTTAATGTAATGTGTAAAGCAACAGAAATTTTTATTGAATCAAGTTTCTTATTTTCCAGTCTACTAGAGGCTGAGGTCACTGTTCGGTGAAGAAGTCACCGAACAGTGGTAGTTCGGCCTGGGTTCTAATCCCCGGTGAACGCACTGGCTGCATAGTTGTTTTATGTGTTTTTTTTTCCTATGTGTATTGTGCTTACGAGCAAGTTTCCCTTAGAAAGTTCTCTACCAAGGCATCCCTCTCCATGGGCAAATAGAGCTCGAGTTGCTCAGCACTAATAAATTAATGAATTAACTCAAGTTTCTTAGTATCCTGATTTCTGTGTATAACATTTACTAGCAAAATATTTTTATAACAAAAATTTATAAATAATTGTAAATACGTCTTTTATGTATAATTGTTGAGTACCATGTTACAGCATACAAAATTTCAAATGTATCGTAAATTTATCCTTGCAAATAATTTAGACAAAAAGAAAAATATATTATTTAGAAGTTTCGCATGTTTTTGGATATATTGTAGAGACATTAGGTATTTTTTGAAAGCAGGAGAGATGAAAAATGAGCAATGCCCTCGTCGGGAATCGAACCACGGACCTCTGGAATACGCGGCCAGCGTGCTGACCTCTACACTACGAAGGGATGCTAAGAAGGCGGAAGATATACCTTATATACTCCCCTTTTTAAAGGGCGACTGAGGTTTTAAGGGAACCAATCGCCAAATCCTGGTGGTGGAGAATTGAATCACCTTTTTTAGTTCGGGATCCATTGTAGAGACATTAGGATTTTTTGGAAGCATGAGACTTGAAAAATGAGCAACGCCCTCGCCGGGAATCGAACCGCGGATTTTTGGAATACGCGCCCAGCTTGCTGACCACTACACACGGCATGCTAAAAAGGCGGGAGAAATACCTTATCATCTGATCATATGTAACTAAAGGAACGTCTTTTCATTGGTAGCCGGCCCACCAACGGCCGAGCGGTAAAGTCGCTGAAGACTGGTAGTTCGGTCCAAAGTTCGAATTTCGCGAACGGGCTGGCTGCATGGGCGTTTTCGTGGTTTTCCCCATGTGTAACGTGTATACGAGCCAGTTTCCTTGGAAAGTCCTCCACGAAGGCATCTCTCCCCTTAGGCAGATAGGCCTAATGTGTTTTGCCATAAATAAAATAAACCAAACCAATTCATTGGTAGCCGAAATTTTGAAATCTTCTTCAAGATACCAGTCTAATTTCAATTATACTTCATCTCATTATACTTCAACGTATTTTCATTTTATAAGTATCACTGCCATATAAAATAAAACATTTCGGAAATTCCGCCAGTCATAATTCAGGTTATTAAATTAGGAGTTCAGTTTATTAAAAATAAATATAATAAACTATACAATATAATAAATAAATAATACAATAATTTTAACGAACTGCGAATTCAGTTTATCAAAAAGCTCTCTATTTCCTACAACTTGTACTATTTTTTTTTTTTTTTTAATGCAGAGCGCTTTGATTTTTTATTTTAACATGGGAGTTCTTGATTTCGCCAAAGTATTTTTTTTTTTAGGTGAAGGAAGAAATTTTCCAAAATGTTCTGGTATCTTCCGTGACTGATTGAGATTTTGAGGGTAAACAAAATTGTACTGTTACTTATTTTGGTCTATATTATACCGTTTAAAAGGTAACAGATTTCAAAATTTTACTTCTTCTGGACCTGGTTGGAAAATTCGGAGTATATTAGAACATAGCAAATTCTCAATAATTTTGTAGTAGGGTAGATTTTATACTGTAAAAGAAAGATGTCAGAACTCCGAAAGTTCTACATTGAAAATTTTGAAAATTTTTCCTGTAGAATTGAAATAAGTATGCAAATTGCGTAAGTAGTTTATAAGGCTGTATTGATTTGGACACAGAATTTTAAGTCTCACAACCATACTAGACAAATTAGTGAGTAATCGTTGCGTCTGAAATAGTATGAAAAAAATTTATGTTAAAATAACCTTCTTTAGTTTGACTTTTAATATAAAAGACATTTAGTTTGACTTTTAATATAAAAGACATTTAGTTTGACTTTTATTATTGTTGCGTGCGTACGGGTTCGTTATGAAATGAATGCACAAGTCCGATGAAAAATGAACAAAAATTTATTATTATCACAACAAAAATGCTTAAATTTTCTCAAATTATCATGCAGTATTACAATATCTCACAGTAGTTATGTTTTAACTACTCAAATGTCCAATAGAACGTAATTGAAAACAGCTAAAGAACGCTAATCCGCGAATTCGCTACAATCAACAAGAGCAGTTTTCTAAACAACAACAAACTAAGCAACTACTACAAACTGAGATGTTTTCCTCCTTTTATAAGATTTTAAAATCACGCGCTAGAATTTTCCAGTACTTTCTCGAAATCAAAAAGAGATATTTATTTATTTAATGCACGCGCTCTTGTATTTTCAATTTTCTGGCTTAGCTTTCTTTTAATATTCGTCACGCGCTGCACTGCGCAAGAAATAAAATCATTTAATTTATAATTGAACTAACATTAGCTTTTTTAAATACCAAATTCGTAACAATATAAAAGATTTGTGCTACTGATAAATGATCACTACTTGTGCTATGTAAATTAAGAAATAGGAGTCAATTCAATTCAAACGTTGATCTACTGATGAAGGCTCTAAGACTGCACACGCAATAAATTAAGCTATAAGTTGGTTCAACTAATTTTACTGGCACGGAAATTTAAAGCAATCGGCTAGAGAAAAATGCCAAAGCCGAAATAATTACTTCATAAATTTGGCAAAATTACAAGTGCTACACGAGTGCCAGAAGTTCTCTTACTGTTAAGATTCAACAATGGTATATGATTTTCTAAAGTCTGATATGCTATTAACAGAGCATATTTAGTAGCATTATTATGATTTTCCGAAACCATATTAACTGTTAAGCTTAGAAAAGATTTCAGAGCATACTGCGCAACGTTAAACTGCGTAAAACTAACATCAAACCTTATATTATTTCCTGGGCACCCTGTAAATTTTAGAGTATGAGGAATGTCTGATTTTAAATAGAAGGAAATTAAATTCCTTCCATTAGTATTTATTTCATACATATTCTGTATGGTTACGAAAGCTTACTATATTTTTTTAAAACTGAAAAGGTTTACTGTTCATTAATGCTTGTGAAGAAAAAAATATGATGCTTAAACTTAAGATACGTATCTTGAATTAGTATACTTTTTTTTTTATAACTTTTAAGCTCGCATCATCGTGGGCATCAAGCCAAAATTACGAGTTATTTCAAGAGACTCGGTTTAGATATTTTACACTTTGGCTAAACTTGCATTAGGCCCATTTTAATTCTTCCCCCCTCTTCAAATGGTAGATGTGTAATGGATGCCCTTCATTTCTAAGATCTTGGGTTTGATCCTTAGATATAGCATGTGATTTTTATTATTGTTGTAGATTAAACGTCAAATATTTCTATAAATATATAAAACGTCTATATATATTTTATTTCTATATATAAAACGTCTTCTGGTAAAGAAAAAAGTATAACAGAGCTTTGGACTCCATACCAGGAGGCATTTATAATCAGTATTAAATGCAATTGTTGAAAGTCTTATTTTCGTCTCTCCTGCATAGTCCTTCATCGATGACAGAGAGTAAGTGACACTTGTAGAGACATTAGATTTATTTTGGAAACAGGAAAGATGAAAAATATGCAACGCTTTCGCCGGGAATCGAACCACGGACTTCTGGAATACGTGCCCAGCGTGCAGACCACCGCACCACGAACGCATGTCAAGGAAGTGGGAGAAATACCTTATACACTGATTGTCCGATGAGGAACGTAAACCACCAATGAGTCATTCATTCAACCCTGAGTCACCATCATTCACGTGGTCTCTCCGAGTGAAATAATGCTGAAATTAAGAGCTTTCTTGTTTGGATTTCAGAAAATATACATCTATTTTGGTATAGTGTAAAAAAAAAGAAGAAGATTTAGTTCAAATTCACTTTTTTTCTGTGAGTCGGCTCAGAAGAAGCGAGTAGATTTTATACATGGTCTATGGCTGAAGTTTTTGAGGTTTTTCATAGTACATTATTTATGCTGCACTTACAGATGAGACATTATCTATACAGGATACAGCATCTATAGATAGACCAGCATCTAAAGATCTGGTAACCCTAAAGAAATGTGGATTATGCAAGTAAGGACGGAAAATGTTCGTCCAATATTCTTTAATTTTTAAGTCATTTTTAAAATAATAATACTCAGTGCTTCTGAAAGTTTTAGGAATAAGCTGGCACAAAACTGAAAACTGAAGAATTTTTTTTACTTTTTAGCTTTTAATATATAGTCATTATACAAGTCTACATAAGCTTACCCCATTCATACATTCTTGATTAATTCGTATAGCACATCTTAAAGGAAAACATTTATGTATGTTAATGGGTACCGTTTTCTGAATGAAAACTTACAGCATAGGTTAGAATGCCTTTAGGATAAGTAACTTTAGAAAAGAAAAAGCAGTCTACAGTGGGTCTAAATCTGAAGAATAAAGGTAAGAGGTTTAGAACTGTAGCATTTTAGTTTGATAGGAATTGCTTGATGAGAATGCACTGTCATGCAGCAGAAACCAGTTATTCTGCTGAGCCTTTTCAGGCCTAACTCGTTGGATTTTTTTAACCATTATGTCTTCATTGAAAATGTAATTCATCATCTGCTCTTCGAGAAAAAAGTTTCTTTTGAATTATTTCATTCCAGAAAGACTTTGATACTATTGTCATTATTCTGGCATGCAGCAGGGAATTCCTATCCTTGCTCTTTCCAGATTCCTGAGTGAATCCTGAATTGGGCCTTATGTCTGAGAAAGCCCGTATATAGTGTTCTCCATATGGGGTATAATATGAGGTGGGAGAAATTTTGAAGCCCTTTGCTTTCTGCGAGAAAATGTATTCTGTCTGGATGGAACTATAGATGGGGCTGTGGCCAGGCAACATTAAGCTGGTCATGTGGCCTAAAGCATTAAATCAATGTCATGAAGGCCATAGCTTACCAACTATTGCACTAATTGAAGAGATATATAAACATAATACAAAGTAAATACATGCAATATATAGAAATTGCTGTGTACACTATATATATAGTGAATAAATATTTTTTAATGAACAGCAATGAAATGGCTGTGACTTTTCAGGCTACTGGGGGCCACAGATTGCCTGGCTGAGCGGAGGCAGTGTAGTCTAGTATGTCAGAAATAACAATAAGGCAATAAACAGTCTTAAAATTTCATGATTTGCCCGAAGTCGAGAGAATGACCCCTTGAAATGCTCCTAAAAATATACGCATTCATCTTAGAGGTTAGTTGAGATGCATCGATTAACGAAAAATAGAGTTAATTAAATCCGGCGTCAATATGAGGCTATCTGCACTCTCATTTTTTGGTTAGCCTGACTTTTTTGTAGTAGGTGTGCGTCGAATGAATGTAGAAACTTTTCTTCGCTCGAGATTTAGTAGGAAAGTACATCAGCGAAGTTCGCTGGGTTGTTTACCTTGTTCTTGCGAAGAAATTTTTCTTAGTCCTGTTAACGAAATCCTGAATTGGTTCAAGTTGAAGGTCGAAATGAAGACTTTTATTTAGGACGTAATATGGGGCACCAGTGATTGTGCGAAGAAATTTATTTTGTACAACCTGAATTTTCTTGATATCCTCATCTATGGCATTGGCCCAGGTAGGCGAGGAACAGGTCAGAATCTATCGGATGAACGAAAGATAAAGTCTTTTTTTCAGGTTCAGTGATATATTACCACTCTTTAAAAGTAGAAAAAGATTGAACGTGATCCTGTTGGCTTTTCTGCTGGCCTAGGTCACGTGATCTTTCTAGGTGAAGTTGTTATTTAACGTCACTCTAAAGTAGCTGGTTTCCTTGACAAGCCGGACGGGAGATCCAAATAAAGTAACTTTTGTTTTGAGAATATTACGTCTTCGGTGTTCCCTGATGACCAAGATTTTCGATTCAGTCGGCTGATACAAGTTTTCCAGCGTCTGCACCATTCTTCAGTTGCCGAGATGCTTTCCTGCATTTTAGTCAACGCAAGGTCAGGACAACGTGATTTTACTGCGATTACCGTATCATCGGCGTATCTTGCTAGGAGAAAGTTGACATCATCGTGGGAATTTGGAAAGTCGTTTACATATAAAATATGGAATATTGTGCCAAATATCCTACCTTGGAGAATACCCACCTGGATGTTTTTTACACTTGAAATCACCTTTCCATGCTTGATCTTAAAAGTCCGTTCACTCAGGAAAGAATATATCATGAAGGTGAAGTCGCGCGGAAGGTCGATCTTGATGAGTTTGAATAAAAGTTCTAGATGCCAACAGACAGACAAATTTAAAGACCACCAACAGATTCTTTCTCGAGAAATTGCAATTTCTGCATTCTTGGTAAATTTCTTCTAGTTCTAGCAGAGGACTACGATTTTATTTCAGAATTATATGCAAAGTACAAAGTTTCACCCACAGTTATTGTTTAATTTTCTTGCTTTAGAACAAAACTTTTAATCATTGCTTAGATTGCGAATCCATTATAGCAGGAATTCACTAGATCAAAACAAAGATTAATTTGTAAGGTTTAATTTTCCAAAACCTATTTTTATTTTGGAATAAGCCTTTCCTATACATTCTGAATATCCACCTACATTTCCCTGCCATTTTCCATTAAGGATCACTTCAGTAAGAGAGCGTGTTCTGCCTTTTGGCCACGCTGTTGCTGCTAGTGTAAGCTTACTTTCTAGTCTACCCTACTTCTAAGTGCATGCCAGTATACGTCAGTGGTCTTTAAATAAGGGCTAATTCCATTAGCATATTCTGTGTAGCTTCGACTTGTTACTTTTATTTAGCATTAATTTAGTTTTATGTTTCCCATTTTGAGTTAAAGCCCAAGTGGAAGGGCATTGTATGCTCGAAAAGAGGGTGATTTGTTTATTTATTTTGAGATGGAATAGAGGGTACATAACTCTTCTTTGGACTTGTTACTTACAAGAACTTAGCGAATAGTCGCTACACAGTTCTTTAGTATTCTAGCTTACAAGGAAATTTGATTTAGCTAGGTTATTACAAACTGCATAGAAAATTCTGTCGGTAATCGGACATTATTTTAGGGAAAGCGAGTTTGGATGTCATAATATTAAATGTTGGTAGATCTACATCAGCTAAAACTTCAATTGTGTTTTCTAATTTAAATACGTGCTTCAAGTTAATTGAACTTCCCCCTCTTAACTAACATATATTTAGCGAATAATATTTCACAATAGGTGCATGCTGTTTTCGTTTTTTCTTTGTTTTGTACTACAACATATTCTTTCAGAATTCTAGTTAATTGTTAAAAACTAAATTACATTTCTTCTTCCCAACTTCAAAATACGTCTTATTTTATACTCTGAGCACTTTTGTTTGCAAACTTAATTACTTGTAATTAAAATTAGATTCCTGAATTCAAGATTGCTTAGAGTACAATATAGATTTTTTTTTTTAATTTTTTCATGAGCACATAGGTACTTTTGTTGACGAGTTCTTCTCGATATTTAAATACCTAAATTAAATAAACAGTAAGAAAACATGGTTTGTAAAAAAACAGTAACTTCCGATTTGGGGTGTTTTTAACAGGCTTTTTATTCCTGTATACCCAGGGGCTGAATTAATTTGAATACAAAAGCCATTACAATGCAATCAAGCTGCCGCTTTGAAAGAATGGAAATTGTAATGAGACTGATATTCAAATTACATCGTTTACGAGGCTAAGGCCGAAAGTAAACGACTTCGAAATCTCAGGTTCTTTTATTAAAAGAGAGAGTTGAAAAAAAATCTCGATCTTTTGATTTGCATTTATTGCCAGTGATTTAAAACCGCATTAAAAACGGGATGAAAAAGAAACGCATGAAAAATCAAAGTCGATTATGCTATTAAAGGTTATGAAAGTGTGCGTTTTTTATTTCCACTCATAAAACATTAGAGGGGTAGGAGAACGAATTTAAATGCCCGTCATAATATACACTTAAAAAACATTAATGCAAAAATAATGCTCTGTTTGATTATTAAAGACAAAAATGGAGACGGCATCAGGGGTAGGGGCAATTTTTTTCCCTCGGTAATTTTTATAAAATACACTCGCTTATGAATTCTTTATTCACTATATTGAAAAAAATAAAAGAGCTAAAATGTGTTTTTATTTGTGAGTTTCTTACTGAGAATGTAACTAATGAATTTTTTATGAAAACATAATTGCTCGCATGACAAGAAGCCCTTTCCTTCAGAAGCATAAAGACAACATTTAATATTGCATTGTATTATTATTACCTTAATTACGTCAAATGCATTCGCACTTTATAAAGAAACATTCGATAGATACCCCCTGTCTCTAAACAGCAGCTTTATTTTAGATTTTGCAAAACCATAAGTGACTGATTAAGTTAAATTTGCATTTAAGACTAGTAATTTTTCTTAAACAGACTGCACGTTTAGTCAGATTCTAAAATGAAACATGCAATTAAAAAACATAATGCATTATGTTAGTGTTCAGCTGTGAAAATATGGAAAAATTCCCAAGCCCTGGTAGTTTGACCCCAATTGGAATTTGGGCAAACAGGCTAATTCACTGGGTATGTTCTTAATTTTCCGCATGTATAACATAAACATTAGACATATTTATTTGAGAAAATCCCGCGCGATTCCGCGCAAAGTAGGCAATTTATGTCTTAAAGCTAATTCATTTCGTAATACCTTAAAACTAACATCAAAACAATTCGCAGAAAGCACATCATAAAATTAGGTCGTAAAATAATGCTTATAGCATCTTGCTGATCTTTTTCATTGGAATTTTAAAATTCATAGTTTTAAATGTGTAAAAATAACACCCTACTTGTTTTCCAGAATAAAAATTTTAAACCTTAACATTCCATTTTGAATTGCTTTACCAATCCTTGCCATTCACAGCTTCAAAGCAAAGCACAATGGAATTAAACATTTTGATATGTATTCTCCTGTGTTTTCAGATACTGATGTGTGTTAATAATTCGTATAAACTTTGTAAATAAACATGCCTGAGGAGGGGGAAAAATAAACAAAATCTTTTAACCCTTTTACAACTCTAATAGAAACAATTTTTACAGGCGAAGACACCTGGAGCAAATCCAGATATCTTCATCAATTTACATCCCAAGTAAAAACAGTATAACGAAAATACAAGATAAGGTATAAAATAGTGTCTCTTTAAACAACAGGTACAACCTGTTGTCGGAATACCCACTATTAAAACGAAACAAGAAACAAGTAAAATTATTATTAAAGAAGTTTTAAAATCTAACGAAATTCAGAATAAGTTGGTAGATGATAAAAAAAAAAGAGGAAAGATCATCTTCAAACTTACAGGTATTAAGACTTGCGGAGAAGTTCTCAAAGACTCAAAACGTGGATTCTGCGATACTTGCTTATCCGAGATGAAAAATTTAGTTTTATAGTAAAGTATAAGTGATGAATGGAACGTTCAAAAATTATTCTTTAATGCACATATTTTGATTTATACGTATGTTCTTAATTCATTCAATGCTTTTATGCTTAATTCATATGCTTTCATTTTATATGTATAATCAAGTCTACTTTTCTTAATTATTTGATTGTGCCAAAGCACGCACTAGGGTTATCTTCCTAAAGGGAAGGATACTTTTGTAGAAGAATTTTAATGAAATATCGCTTACATTTAACACACTCTTCGAAAAAACCAGGAAAGCGCCCATACAAACATTCCATTTTCGGGAATTTGAACTCGGATCTACTTACCAGCGCCCAGCGATTTTAACCATTTGGCCATTGGTAAAACCTGATTCTACTTAGAAATTTTTTATTTTGTTTATTGCCTTTCGTATACATAATTTATTGGATGAAATGCTGAAATAGGTAAGATAATAATGGTTTCAGAAATTCAGCATATGTGGTAAATAACTGTTTCATAAGCTTTGAGCTTTTTTAATTCAAAGCTTTGTTAACATTAGTTTTTATTTTTAGCCCAAAAGGCTATTAATTTTAGCTCAGAAAGGCTATTAATTTCGTTTTGGCATTTTAATGCGTTTTACTATAAACGGCGTTTCACGTTTCAAATTGTTGCAACCAAATACTAGAGCCCTGTATTATAATCAAAGAAATTAAATAATGAAGCATCTGCATAAATGTATGTATGTTTCTCGCATTGTGATAAAACATTGGTACCTAGAGCCATCGGATTTTGAATAACATACGTCTCTACCCAAATATGAACATCTGGAAGTCCAAATTTGGAATTTAATTTATTATCTACTTCATATTTTGTTAAGCATTTGTGAGTTTTTTTATTAAGAAACTCGGCTATTTCAAAGCGAGCAATGGCAATACTGTGCGAAAAAAAAATTATCTCCAGCGCGCGAGATTGTGTATCGGAAATTCTAAAGGCATGCTTTTTTAAAATCATTTTGTGATATTACTGTTGAATTCAATTTTATGGTTTAAATGCGAAGAACATGATATTTAATAAATAAAGGTAACACACAAAACGTTTAAAAAAAAAAAAAAAAAAGCTCCTTTAGGCGTAATATAAAATCTGAAAACTTTTTTTTAAATTTATTTTTAGAAGCGTTAAAAAAATAAAATAAATAAAGGCAATGCACCTGCTTTTACCTGTATTTTATCTTGGCGTCTATGACGCCATGCATTTAATTGCTTGGTTAAACTTCAGTATTTCACATTTAAAGTTTGAAACGATTTTAGGAAAACAGAAAACAATATGAACTATTAATCTAATATTTTTTATTGAATTGTGAAAATGAACCTCAAGATTCAAAAGAATTAATTATGCATTTCATTTACTGCATTTTATTCCTTTCTTAATAGTAACTATATTTTTACGTTTGGTTTCCATTAAACACAGATTTCATTTTTTTCTTTCATTAAAAATTTTAATGACATGTAAAGTTTCACCCTCTCTCTTCGTTCTTCATATTATTATTCTTATTTGAATGATTCGAAAAACATTTAAAATTTTCATTCGAAAAAATTCAGAATTCACCCCACGTCTAGTAAATTGTTACTCTTCTATTTCGTTTTTTCTCTTCCGCAGTAACGTTCGCATCCAGATTTAGGGCTGGAGTTCTGGTCTCCACATTCGAGTTTTAAAGTGAACGGGCTATACTATAAAGTGAATTTGATTTTAAAAACTGAAAGACAGAATAAATAGTTAAATAACCAGTGATAGATATCTCCTTTTATCTAGGTTAAAACAGCAATAAAAAGCGCAAAGTGCTATCCGAATGGTTTTATTCTGCATACCGAATTTCGTTGAAACTAACTGAATATCTTGAGTGGCGTTTTAGGCAGCTGATAAGCACAAGATCATCGCACCTGGCGAAATGTTCGAAAATTTCTGGACAGAGAAGTGAGAAACCGTCTGATAACCGTCCATTAGCCTCAGTAGGGTTTCCTGCCCCCTGACCTCAGCTGCAGGGTTGCTGTACATGTCACAGACGGTAAATATATCTTTTCCTCCCTCTCCCAACTTGTCAGGTCTACAGTTTCTGTAAGATCTGGAATATTGTTCAACATGCATATGATTCAAACAGTATTTCTCACCGATCGAGAATAAATTACAGAGCAACTAGCGTGTTTAATAAACCAAAGGAAACTGTTGATATCCAGATTTCGTATTATAGCATTTTACTGTCTAAGAAAACTTTGGAATCATGCGTTAGAACATGAATTATAATGCCTAATTTAGGTTTCCTTTTCCGCTTGCACAAGCAATATAATGTTTTGAAGACTTTTCTAAAGCAGAAAGAAATTTATCGAACTTCTTTTTAATCAGCCTATAAAAGAAGAAAGAAATTTATCTTCTTTTTAATCAACCTGCCTCATAAAGATTGTGATCATTCAATGTCTGATATATTTTAAGAATATCTTTGATGAAGCAATGAATATCTATATGGTTTTCGACTGAAATATTTTAAATTTTGAACACTTTTGTTTTTACGATGCCTTTAAATGCCTCCATGCACATCATTTTATCTCATTTTGGATAGTTATTTTCAGTATTTTTATTACTTTATATAAAGACTTATTATATGTTATCCTATATTACTTGATAACAAAGAGAATACTTTTGAAAAAAAAATTCTCTCTCATTTATTAAGGATTCTACGAAATCTGATAAAAGATATTTTGGTTTTTAAGAGAAGATACTTTAAATAAAAATTTACTCCTATTTATTTTGTTACGTTTCAATTAGCAGAGCAGTCATATGATTTCATCAATTTTTAACCAATTTTGGCTGTTAGAAACAATTTTTAATTTTTCTTCGACTTACTTATAAATCGACTTCACTATTACAAAGGAAAAATGTCTCAGAATTAATTAACAACAAGATTAATATATAGCATTATTAGCATTTTATTTATTTATTTTAGGCATGATAACCCTATAAGCAAAATTTTAACAAGTAGTTAGATAAAATAAGTGATATTAGTCTGGGTATTATTTTCACAGATGCAGCTAATGACAAAACGGAAATATTTTACCCAAATTTGCCTTAGATTTCTCGCATCAGGCAGATAGCCTATTAATGCTTTACCATAATCTAAATAAATTATATTTCTTATAAAATTAATAAAAAAAAGAAGTATATGAATTCAGAATTGAATTATGTGTGTTTATACTATATCTGGATATTAGATATTTTATAGGAAATGAAGGGCAATTAGAATTCTGTATTTTCTGTTCCTGTCGTATAACTCAAATTTATCCTTAGGCATAATCAAACTACACTATATTGAATATAAATTTGAATACGAGCGCTGGAATCCTAGCCACGCCATTATTCATCTTCAGTACTTGCATGTCTAAATGTAGTCTTCTTATACAGTGCCCTATGGAAATTTAAATGAACATTTAACTCATTAGTTGATCAGTTATGGTGCCGTAAAATGGAACAATAATTTAAGCATGGAACACTAAAATGAAACATATTTCTAATAAATTAGAGATTTTTACAAAATATTAAAAAAAAAATTGGATTAGATACAATGATGTAATAAAGGGAAAAGATTATGTTCAAGCTATGCATCATCAGTACGAACTAATGATTGATTGATCATGACAAAATATGCGAAGGCTGTCTGCTTTAAGAGGGATGCCTTAAACCTGATGTGTGTTGATATGCAAACCCCGTTCTCGGTAAAAAGAAAGCGAGAGGTCATAGCTTAAAAGCGGGAGAAAAAGCGAAAAGCGATAAAAAGATTGTGATAGTTCATTCAGCAGGTTTATTCACTCTACTAAGTGACGGGTTTACTTGGCCCTGGATACAAACTTTAATTATTACAAAATTAATGTAAATAAGATATATTGGACACTCTTGTGAACTTTGTTATCGAAGGATTTAATTTCATTGATTAATTACAATAATAATATTTTTAAATTATTATTTTGCATTTTGATATTTTGCATGTTGAAAAATCTAATAACTTTCAAAAACGAAAAAAAAAAATAAAATGTGGGGAAAATCACACCTTGTAGGTCTAAAATTATGTTCTCAGCTAATTTATTCCTTTTAAATTATGCTTATCGTGTTAGTTGAGTATCGCGACACTTTACTCCGCCATTCGAAGCAAATATAAAAGCTACATTAACTCATCAATTTCCCTTAAATGGAAGAGCAAAAATTCTCCTTTCATCGGCAAATATTGCAGTTCGTTACATCAAAAAATCATCTAGACAATTTAATGAGCCTGGTAAACCATTTAGTTGAGCACAGAAGTTCAAAACATCATTCGCGAAAGCATCGGTCTTAAGGCAAATAGCTCTCGCGTGCTTTGATATAATTAAATTTATTATCGAATCTTAACCTTTCATCTCACATTATTCGGCCCAAAAAAGGTTTGCGCGATATATAATCGCTGAATGCTGGTAGTCCGAACTGGGTTCAGATCCTAGCAAAAAGGACAACTGCTTGGAAGTTTTCCCCATGAATACTAGACACTTTTCCTCAAATTCTTCTATGAAAGGAATCATTTTCCATAGCCAGATAGCTCTTACGTTGCTTTGTCTCAGAATTGGGCTTAATTTAATTGCAATGAAGTTGATTAATTATTGAATTACAATGTAATTGCAAATTGTAATTAGATTATACATTGTGATTAAAATTACAATGCAGTTGCAATTGCAAAGCAAATTATACTTGCAATATAATTGCATAATCAAATTATAATTACAATGTATTTTTAATAAAATTATAATTACTTACTAGTACGCAAAATAATTGTATTGTATAATCTACAAATTAATTGCATAATATAGTTACATTTACATTGTTATTGCAGTTAAATGCTTCAGTTACATTTTGCCTAACTCTGCTTTGCCTTAAACAATTAAGCTCTTGCCTAAACTAATCCCTGTCAGGTTACTAAGCAAAATGTCGAAAGATAACAATGAAGTATAATTTTCTACCGTTAGGGAAATAAAAATGAAGAAATATAAATTTTCAACACAAGCATAACATAGTAGAGATGCTTATATACAGGATTAAATTCCTAGCATCTCTTTAGAATAAATTAATTGCAAAAAACCGTATGTAACAAATTTCAAGAGTCAATTTGTATTCAATTAAAGAAACGAATATATAAACCCTACAAGTAAAAACTGCACACAAAAAAGCTAAAATTTTATGTTAGTATTAAAATAGGATGTTCATACATATAATTAAGCAAAATACTATTTGGGGCAAATTACAAGGTGCTCCCATAAAGTAATCGTACAAATTAAAATGCCAAACGATGAAATAAAAATATGAAAGGATAAATGTGTGTTTAGCAAGCGTGATATCTCAACTCTTATTAAAGAAAGTTTTAACTGGTTATTTTGCCGTTCGAATATCAAAACGGTCAAGTCATTTTCATTTACTGAGAACAACACATAGCACAAAGAAAAATTTGCTTCGAAATTGAACAATGTTATAACATTAAATTTTGTTACAAATTAGGTAAATCTGCTACCAAAAGATGATTCGAATAGCATACGGTGACGCATCGTTATCAAGAATACATGCGTATGGGTGATACATCCGCTTGTGGGCGCGAAAGCTGTGAAAATGAACAGTTGTAGGGCGCCCTTATTCTATATTATAAATATTAAAGAATGAGGAAAATGGGAGAAAATTCATTCCTTAGTAAAAGATAGACGTGAAACAATTCACCAAATTTTAGACATGCTTGCGATAAGCAAAGAAAGCGGTAGGTAAATTTTAATTGAAAATTTGAAAATGAAAAATATTTGTGCTCGATTTGTGCTTGGGACCTGGACAGAATAGAAAAACAAAATGGCGGAAAAGCTTGCTATGAAGACTGCTAATTACTGCTAGATAGTACAGTGTCTTAAAGCGTATCATAGGGGGAGATGAGAGCTGGTGTCTACAATAAAAGCCAGAAAATAAAAGGACAAACTGCACAGCAGAGAGAACCATTTTCTCCGATACGCACACGCTCACACACCATAAAAAGCGCGTATGTCGAAATCATTAGATTAAGGTGATGCTGATTGCATTTTTTTTTATTACATAGGACTTACTCAACATGAATTTGTCCCTGATAGTTAATCAATGAATCCTATTTCTATAAGCAAGTGTTCTTTCGCTGAAGAAACAGGAGAAGGGAAGTTAGGAAGGAACTTTTTGATTCTGGGTAATGAATTTCGTTTACACTGCAATGATAGGCCCCATGCACAATTGTCTGTACAGCAATGTCTTGCTAAGCATTCAAATGGAGTGCTAGATCGCCCACCATATTCTCCCGACTTATCGTCAGTTGATTTTCTTCCTTTTTCCGAAGTTTAAAATAGCCATGAATTGACAGAGGTTTGAAAATATCTTGGATATTGAATCAAATGTTACGCATGTTTTGCGAACAGTTAATGTCTACATCTATAAGCAGTGTTTTGATGACCTGAAGAAGAATTGGAAACAATGTATGGGTTCCTCTGACGACTATTTTGAAAAAAGATAAATTTATTTGAAGATTGTTATTTATCTTTCTTGTTTATAAGAAACTGTCCGGTTACTCTTCGGTCTTACCTTGTAAGAACTGCGAATAATTTGCACGTAAATGAAATGTATATGAAGTTCTTCAAGTGTTTCGTTCCATACTACAAAACTTATGAAAAATATATTAGAAAAACGCCAATAAAGGAAAACAATGCATATCTTTGGAAAATGCAAAACATAGATATTATATGCAAACATAGATATAATTATAAAAGTAAAATAATTAATTATCAGAATCTAACTCTGCTTTATTATTAGCTTATTTGGCTGATTAGCGATCCAGCGGTAAAATTGCTGAATACTGGTAGATCAGCCTAGTTTCAAATCAGTTTCAAGCCTAGTTATGAGATATTTTGAAGGCTTTCCGTACATGAAACGTGAATACGTGCCAATTCCTTTAAAAATGACCTTCACAAAAGCATTCCTTTCCTTTGAGATAGCCTTTATATGCTTTGGCGCATTCAATTAACCCATTAATTAATCCCAAATAATTCTAACTATTAGTTCGTTTTATGCTATAAGTATTCTCATTGCTTGGTATTTTTAGAATCGATTTTTAGAGTGATTAGATTAATCTACTTCCTTATTTATTTAGGCATAGCACATATAATAAATGCAATAGCTCTTTTTTTTTTTTTTTTTTTTTTTTGTCAAATATTCTACATTTAAGTAAGGATTTGAAAGAGAGCTAAGTAGCCAAGAATGGAAGAGAGTAAGCAAAGGTAATGGAGTGAAGAATGCAGTGATAAACAACAGTTGTAATCCATGTAGGGTGTCCAGATAATTGGGGCATTCGAGTATGCCACCCACGGAGCACAAGCACCTCGAAAACGCTTCCGGCTGAAACATAGGCATCTAATATAACACTCATGAGCAAGTAATGACCTTCTTCCTTTCACTATGATTTTGATTTTCATCTCCCCTCCTTTTTTATATTTTGTTTTCTTCTGTTTTTTTTTTTTTTAAATTTGGTTTCCCTTTTTTGCTTATTTAGGTCAAATCTTCAAACAAATCTCTATACTTCCTTTTACCAATTCAATAGTCTTGAAAAATTTAACACGTACGTATTTCTAATGAAAATCCACAAAAGCCCCACCTCTAACGCCATGCATCTTACTTTTTATTTTGTTTAGTGATGATATAATAATCACACCAAAATTTGTTCTATACAACTCCTGTAATACCTGAAATACTTGAAAATAATTTTCCAAATGAAGGTTTGTGGGGTTTCTTATTTAATTTTCCGAATTTTGGGGATTTTCAATAATCGTTCGGTTTTTTTTATTAATTATCCTACAATTATAATTAATGATAGATATTTAATCAAAAGATTTATTCTTGCATTGTTCATAGCTGAATATTTTCAGATGGTATTTCACTGCATAAATCAAAATCAAACAAAAAAGAAGTTAAAATGAATTCCACCTTAATTTTGCTCCATCAAATAGATCAGAACACCTCAACAAAAGATGATGCCATGCTTATGCCATAACTACGTTGATTACAAGAAATAACTTCGCTAGGATCAGAGGCAGTTTTTTTATAAAGTAAAATTTAATAAATTTTAATAACCATATTATGCGAATATTTTTTAGTCATATGCGAATAAAACTAAAATTGTTGGTTCATTTGTGAGCAAAAATAAAATTATGGATCTATTAGGACTGAAAAAGTATTTCGAGGAACAGTAGAAATTGTAATATAGAAACAGAAAACTAAATAAGAACGACTGCATTCAATTTTCTTAAATTTACCTTTTAATTTAATTTTAAAAGCATTTTTGCTAGAAGCAATTGTGATTTTATTTTTAATCCCATTTAATAAAAAATATTATGATAATTAAAATAAAGTTTTACTTCATAGTGCATTTAACTGAAATCATGTATCTTGTAAATTACGCTTTTTACATATTTTATTTAAATTCAATGTTTTTACTAGAATAAGAGCCTGGATTATATAATAATTAAATTAATTAATAAACATTCACTTTTCATTAAAATGTACTAAATCACTGATTATTTCACTTCGGTGCTCATTGTTTTAAATTTTTGATATATTTTACTATTCAAAAATTGAGATAATTTATTAATTTTTAGAAGGTAGTGAGAATATACAGCCATTTATTCTTAGGAGTGTCTTCCGGAAACTTCGCGGCAAAAACATCGCGGACAAAAGTGCCGCCGAATAAGGCGAAAACTTCGTTGAGCAAAACACTATGGGAGAAAACAAATATGGATAAAATACCATGAGAATAAGGAGGAAACATTGCTTTATTTTCATTTTCGAGAACTGAGCAATGCTCATACACATTTAGGCAGTGTGAGAAACATTAAGCAAAGTTGTAATGTCATTTAAGTCAAGATGATTTTTTTTTTTTTTGTCACATATGACTTGGAATTCTGCCGATACTTTCTCGTGCTCCACCTTCCCGTTTTGTTCATCTTCAACACTTTCGTCTTCATTTTAATTTTCTTCACTTTCATATATCGGCTCATTTTGAATCTCTGCATGTTGAATATCTTATCTAATAAAATATTGTTATTTTCATCATTCTTGTCTTTCCCTATCCAAACTTTTGTGTTACCTTTACTTGTGTTTTCGAATTCTTAGATGGCATTAAGTATTTCAACGATACCTGATGATGTTCTTTTTGCAATGCAGAACTTTTATATATTAAACCAAAAAGCATAAAAGGAAAGCATCTTTCCTGATATTCGGTGTTTAGAATTCTTGATTACTAATATTACCAAAAAAGCTCTTGCGATATGCACTGTCTTTTAGATGTGTGACTGAAATATGGAAATACGTCAAACGATTGTACTGAAGATATATAACTAGTTACATTTTATGAAATGAATATTTTATCATATCTAAGCGTATTCCAATTATTTATATCCGTCTTACTGGTTCATTAATTCCATTTCATTTTTACATTTATAGCATCTGAGAATGATTACCCCTTCTATCTATGAATGTTATTCTCTCTGAAAAGTGACTGCCAGAACACGATCCAAAAGCAGTCCAAAAATTCAACAACTAAGCGAATGCTGGTAATGTGAATACGATGCATGCTCCTAGCCTCAAATCTTTTATGTCATATTCAACACATTTAACATTAATTCTTTTGAAAACTAACTGGTGGTTAAATTAAGAGATTATTTTTTAATCAACTTTTAAGTGTATAATGCTTAAAATAATTTCATTTTCCTTATAATAGATTGGGCATCACAAATTGTTATTTAAGCTTCTGTCACAAAGTATGTACTTTTTCAAAAGGAACCTGGTCGGAATTTCTCATATTTTCAACCACCGTCTGGCATCCATTTTCCGAGTTCCTGTAACACCTGCTCAAACTTTCTATACAGAATATATTTATTCTAACTGTAGACACAACCATAAAATAATCCTTTCACCACAAAGTTGAAATCATTCGAGAGAGGGGTAATTTCTAATGGAGTAATTAATATATTTTTGTAAGGCATCTGGTCGTGTATGTGTCTCATTTTTCTTCCCCATCTGAAGCCATTATCCAGATCCAGGTAAAGTTTTTCAGATAAAGCTACAATTCTTTGACCAATATTTCATCCACTCAAACTGGAGAATACCATTTCCCAATTTAATGCGATAATTGTGATGCGCCCAGTATATGGTAAAATACATCTTTGGGAAAATCCTTAACGTGAAAAACAATGTCAAATTTTTAGATTCTTTTCTCCTATTGATAGTTTTCTTACAGATCAAACAAGAATTATAGAATTAAGTGCTAAACAAAACTTCTAAAATTAAGATATCTGAAAAAAAAAATGCAATTATCATTTCAAGGCTTTTCAAATTAAAATAATTCATAAACAGTGTAATGACTGTAATTAACACTGAAAATACTTACAATCCATTAAAACATTTGTAAAGATATTCAATAATTATCCATTTTTCCTTCCCTTTTCAATTTACGCAACGAAGAATCAACATAAAACGCAAATAGAAGAGAGTAAAAACAATTTATGTTTAATAAATCAATAACGCTATCTCACAAAACATCATTTAGAAGAGGAAAATCAAAGCTTTAGATGTCATTTAAAACTAGCTAACTTCCCTTCGAAAATCCAATTTAAGGTTCTTTAATCTACTCCAAGGAAAATCATTGATAAAATCTAATATTTCTTTTTTTAATAGATTATTTGAAAGGCTAGAAACAGTAGTTGATTGCCAGATTTCGTTTCTTCATTTTCCCTATTGTTACATTGAACATAACATAAGAACTCCACGTTTTCAATTTTCACCAGAGCAGGAGAAAATCACTCGTATTTTAATGCTCCTTTTTTATAGTTTTTCCTTTTCTATTTTATTTGCGATGAAATAGTTTTTCAGAGAAGGAAGTATAACTCTCATTCCGTTTTCCAAATAACTTCGCGCAGAAGCTGAAATGATTCTCAACACGTCAAGAATCACTCTAACACGTGATTTCCGACGTGATGCATCAATGTTCCAAGATTGAAAAACGTATGAAAAGTTCTAAGGGTAAGACGCGATTCTTAAATATTTTGATAGAATAATCCAATTTTTTTCTTCTGTGCCTTAAAAATTCGTATGATTTGTTTGTATTTATGTTCCTGTCAAACACACAGTTTGTAATTTTGTTGCTAGCTTGCTTAGGAAATTTAGGATACAACGAGATATATTTTTCGTTTCCCTTACTGAGGGAAAAAAGGAAAGGAATACAACGTTCTTTCTAGGTTTGCTTTTATTTTTTAATCATATTAAATCTTATTATAGTATAAAAAGTCGTTATCGTTAAGGAATATTCAGCTTTCTTAAATTTATAATTATCATTTTATCATCATAATAACTTAATTTTTCGAGACCTGTTTACATATTATGCGTAATTGTGAATAAACCTCCGTTTAGATTATGGTCAAATTTAGTAATCAGGAATGATTCACTTAGATTCATATCATCGCTTTTTGTCAAAAAAGGTAATGTTATCAATAGAGGCTCGAAGTTCAAGATTTGAAACATAGCTCTTAACAATGACGACCAATTAAAAGTAACAATTAAAAGTAAACTCTTCGGAAAAAGGTAGGTTCAAGAGCAGCGTTTTTCTAGTATTCCACCTCAAAATGATAAATGAAGTGAACCTAATCATATCAAGGTTATGGTGAATTTAGCCTATATAGCAATTACAAAAATTTAACTAAAGTACATGCAGAACAACACCCATCTGAGTAGAATATCAGCACGTTTGTGTCCCACCACTAGAGTGGAACGGTTTAAATACTGCTGAAAACTGGTACTTCTTCCTGAGGTCAAATTCAGATGAACGGGTTGACTTCATGGTTAGTTTTCATGACTTTCTACATGTCTAACGTTAATACGAACTACTTTAGCTTAGCTCTTCCTCTCCTCATGCAGATAGTCATTGGGGGCTTTACTGTATTCAAGCAACCCAACTCAATTCAAGCAAAGCTTTTTCATATAATACCTATTTGCAAATGTTACGGTCATAAATTCGAAGTACAGGTAGATTATCCCAGAGTTTTAATTAATGAGAAAGTTATTTATTTCTATGCTTCCCTTATATCAAAACCAAGGTCAATAAACCATTTATTTAATGGGTTATTTGAAAAAAAATTTCCATTTATTACTGTAGCAACATTATTATATCGAATATATATTAAAAATCACGCAAATAAATGAAATTGGAGTGAACGAAGTAGAATGCTTGACTTTTATCCAATTGATTAAAATTTCCAAAGTAATTAAATAAAAAATGAAGAAAGTCTTCCCCCTGAAAACATTAAATGTAGTAAATTTCACTTACCTATAACACAATCATCAATCACATTCATCGTTTGCAGAGTAATATGGAATATTGCCAGTATCTTAAATTGCAATAATTTCTTGTGTTGAACTTCATTGCGAATTCTTAGCCCCCCCCCAAATCTTTGAAAATTCCAAACTGTTGCCTTTTGACTCTATAAATGTCTTACACACGTACACATGCATATCCGAGGCAGTTCTAGCATCTCAGCTAACTAAAAGGTCTGTTTAAAATTCATATTAATGGATTTAAGTCTGTAAGCTTCAAGATCGTAGTAACGAAACTTGTTCATTTGAAATCCAGCTATCGTAGTTGTAGATATATAAAAGTTGCACAAGATCAAAATTCGCTAATATTACGGCAACTGCGACCGTGTGTTAGGAACTTCCATAATAAACGACCACAGCTTCTGGCCTTAGTAGTAGTGCCCAAAGCCTAAAATGGCTAGTACCCGCCATAAAAAATCAGCTGGAAATAATTCCTAATTTGTGCAATAAAAACGTTTATCAATTCCAAAAAGTCTCCAAACGTCCACTCACCAAACCACTCAGCAGCTTAACAGTTGATTTAGACAGGTGTCTCTTGAGAACTTGATTTTAATAATTAACCAAAAACTATTATATTAAACTACTGTAACAGATATTTTTTGCAGTTAAGTAAATAAGTTTAGGAATTCCTTTCTTATTTTAGGACACGTACTGAACTTAATTCACTTCAAAATCATATTCAGATGACTTTAATCCTAAAAATTAATTTTATAATGTAGTTTTTTACTCAGTATCGTGCAAAAAAAGATGCAGGAAAATGTTTTCGACAAATAGATAATTCCATTTTAAAAGATGCACGATCCCCCTTCCCGGCGTCAGAAATTCCAGACAGAACTGTTTCGCCGCCTACGACATGAATTTGCTATTCAAACCCTCTTTCATGCATTTTAACGGTTTCAATCACGCTCCCCGCCTGGTTCCTAATTTCACTCTTTAACTCCTTCAAGAGGAAATACTCCGTCCTCTCTCCCTTTCCTGTAAACCCCTTTCTCGCCCCATTTTCAGTATGAGTCCCACAGAAAATATCGAAGCACTATGTGGTAAGAATATTCAAAATAGCACCAAAAGGCATAGTATGAGAAGTTGAGATCCGTTTGTTATTTACCTTTTATCGCAATACATTTTTCTCTCTCTCCTTTTTTTTTTTTTTTTTTTTTTTTTTTTTTTTTTCAAGGGAAACACAACAGTTTTAGATTTTAAATAATTAAAGCTCTGAAGTTTGTTAGTGGCAAAATTTTAAAACAGAGGGGTTGCTTTGTAGAAATGCTATATATTATTTTATACTTCAGTTTACATAAAAAGTTCTTATTTCATCTTCTAAATTTAGAATATATGAGCTACTCCGAGTTTAGACTATCCAAATTAGACAATGCTTAAATTTAATTTGTGATTAATTTTAGAGTAAATTATAAAAACCTAATGTCTTTGAAAATGTTCTGCCTTTGATATATTTTCTTCAAAAGAAAGAATTATTCTTCTCAATAATTTTGCTCAGAGGCCGCCTTCTTCAGATGTATTTGAAATCATATTTGTCTTTAAAAGTAATGTTATTCTAAGATTGAATTTGGAGACATTATTTTCATCCTTCTGTTATTGAAATGATTGCTCAGATTCGATGATAGAATTGAACGTTTTGTACTCAAGAAATTAAATTTTTACTTTACTAGGTAAACATGTAGAGACATTAGGATTTTTTGGAAGCATGAAAGGTGGAAGATGAGCAACGCCTTCTCAGGGACTCGAAACACGGACCTCTCGAATACGCGCCGAGCGTGCTGACCACTACTCTACGAAGGCATGCAACAGTCTTTTCTATCATAGAACAAAAAAAGAGCTCGTAATTTTGTTATCTCAATAGTTATTCTCTAAATCACAATATTAGCTTCAATTAGTGTTTGCAGATATATAATATAACCAGGCAGAGGATGAAACTAAACTTTTTTGAGGTCATATATACTTATACGAATAGTTTCAACAGGAAAAGAATTAATTTTCAGGTTATTTTTATTTTTATATTTAAGACTTAAAAACAAACTTAATTCTTCGTACTCTTATAAAATGACTGAAAACACTTTAAATAAGTTCTTTAAGTATTTACAAGCACATATACTTTACTATATCTATTTTGTATTTTTAAAAATTTCATTATTGAAAATTAACTACATTAACGAATGATTTTAATCATTTAATAAACGAAACTATTATTAATTTTACTCAAAAGGTATGCAGTGTTTTATCTTTTCACGCAAAAGCTACGTAGTGCTTTATTTATGAATATACTAAGAATTTTTGAAACGGAGATATATTGCAATTTATTTGAATAGATCATATTCAAAATGTTAGTAATATACAAAATTTATCTTTAAAAACATTATAATACAATCGATGCTCGTTATAACGATATTTTACCTCTTACAGAAAAAGGACGTTATACGAGTGGTCACTATAACGAAAATCCTTTCAATGTAATTTCATCATTCCTGTATCTTCCTATTTGTTATATTGCTTAATTATAATGTAGTGATGATTATAACAAGTAGTCGTTATAGCAAACATGGACAGTATACTTTTTATCCTACGTTTCAGTTTTAAATATGTGTTCTAATAACGCTATGCAATGATTATAATACTGCTATAATTATCATTACCGGATAACGTAGTAATGATAAAAAATTACTTATGATGCTCATTGTTTTTTAAATCTTTAATTAAAGCATCATTGTGTGAAGCAAAGCTTCACAAAGTCATTATGGGTGGAAAACAATCTGTCTTTTATTTTAATAAATCTGAACAAATGCTTAAAATTTAACTCCAAAGTAAATGTTTTAAAGAACATATATTACCCAAACCTCAATAATGTTGCTAAAACATTTACATCCTTTTGTGTAATTTGATATTATGCGGGTAATGTATAAATCGTTTCAAAGGAAGGATTTGCATAATAATTAACTACTAAATAAAATTCAAGTTAGCATTTCTTCCTTAAATCTGCGCATATTTGCAAGCTTAATATTTCTGTTTAGTTCAAAAAATGTCTGAAATTATTCTAAAAAGTAAGATTTTGAAGAGATTGATAAATCTTCATTGCCCTTACCCAGTATTCTTAGTATTTTTCCAATACGGTCATAGTGGCAATTTTATAATTCTTGGGGACAGTTAATCGATTTTTAGATTTCAGATTAAAGAACACAATAAGATCTTATAAAACCTTTCGTTTCAATATGAAGGCTGTCGAAGTTCGCCAAAACGATGGCACCTTTCTGCACCTACAAAACCATTTTCCATCACACCACGACTGTCTTGCGAAAATAAGCAACTCGTACAGAAGCGCATTCCTCTTTTGCATAGTGTATTTCTTTTGTGGAGTTTCCGTTTTGCGATATCATTTGTGTTTTCTAAACGATGTTCAAAGAAAGAAACAATCTGATTGAATTTTTCTTTTCTTCTGCACATAAACTCCATTGTTTGGTACATGCCGAAACTCATCATTGATACATATACACTTCTTTTTTTTATTTTTCAATCCTTTTAAAACGTTATTTTTCGGCAAATAGTTCTGCCCCTTTATTTCATTTTCGCTTCTGCATGATAGGCAGTATTCAAAATTTTATTTGCATTTCTCTGGAATGGAAAATGTTATAAGTTTTTGTTTGTTGTTTGTGTTCCAATTCCAGAAAGAAAGTGCTCTGGAGAAGCGTTTAGAGGTTTTAAGCTTCATCAAATATTCCAAACAGATGAAATCGCTGTGCATTATTGGTTGGTACAGAAAGTAGTTGAGATTTGCATGTTAAAAATGGGATAAATATTTCAATAGATTTCCATTCTTTAGTGTTTCTCTGGCTTTATATTGATGAAAGTATTTGTAAAAATCCTTGAGAATATATTATTAATGCCAGTATTATGCCAACGAAAGGAAACATATCGTGCATAACTAGAGATATTTAAGGAAACTAATGCTTGTACTCGTGTAACACAAATGGAGATTTCTATTTTGAAGTCAGTTCTTAAAATAAAATTTATAATAATGTGGATTGCATTTTTTTTATCCAATGGCGTGCAATTGCCTATTCAACATTGGACAGGTCGCTTTATTCTGGAGGTACTTAATAGTACCTCCACAGTAAATTCTAAATCTTTTTGAATTAACGACGGCATTGCCTCCTATAAATTACGCATGAAGAAAACTATGAAATCTCCCGTGCAGTCAGCTCTTTCACTGGCATTTGAACCCGGTGCGAACTATCAATGTTCAGGGGTCTTACTGCTCAACCACTGGTAGTCTCCTAGTGATATGACATACGAATCTTAAAGAAGATTTGAGATTCACAAACTTGAATAACGCACTAATTCATCTTTTAATAATTAATTATAACAACACATTAATATTATAATAATTAATTAATAATTATAATAACACATTACTAACATGGCAACACATTAATAATATAATAATTATAATTGCAGATTAATTTATCTTTTTAGTTCGGGCGCCACTTGTAGAGACATTAGGTTTTCTTTAGGGGCAGAAAAGATGAAAAATAGCAAACCGACTTCGCCGGGAATCGAACCACGGACCTCTGGAATACCGGCCCAGCGTGCTACCGTTACACCACGAAGGCACACTAGGGAAGTGAGAGAAAAACCTTATACGGTTTAACTCAAAACTTGGAAATTATTAGTTTTACTGGCATCTGTTAAATGTGTTCATTTAAGAAGCGTTTCAGTATATATCGATAACTAATAACTGAAAAACATTTAGGGTTCCATGTTGACTTTTGAAATAATCTTCTCCCCTCTACGCTTATTTTAATTTAAAATATTTTAGAAAATTGTTAAAAAAATTAAAATTGTTCAAATACTTTTTGTCAAATATTAAAAAAAAAAAAAAAAAGTAAAACTCACGATTTAAGAATTTTAATTACGTATTTAATGTTCCAAATTTTTGCATCTCTTTAGAAACTACAAGTGTATTTATAAATATACTTTTAAATTTATGTCTCGTTAAACGCAGATTTGAAATTTTGCTTTAAAAATGTTTGCTTATTAAATATTTTGTTTCTTATTATTAAATGAAAGATTTAAAAGCTTCGAGAGGCCCAAAAACGTTTTAGAATTTGCATTCGAATTTGAAAAAATGTATGATTTATTCCATCTCTAAATCTTAATATTAGCAAATCGTCAAAATTTCCTACTGGAGGCTATCAAAGTTATGCATAAGTGCAGTTTGTTTTAATTCGATAAAATCAGAGATGATAATTTTACAAATTATTCGGAGTTCTGAAATTTTAAAATTTATATAATGCGAATAGGATGTATACTTCATAAGTTTCAAAAAGTTTAATTAGAAAAGATTTTTATACATAAACAGATATTTGAATGTACGTCCAGAATTCTCGCGAATCAATAAAGAATTTTTGCGAGTCATTGGAATTACACAAATTCTTGCAGTTCTGGTTACCTAGATATCAAATTAAAGAATTTAGACTTAAATCATTTGGATTATTCAATTATGGCAAAGCACACGAGGGCTATCTGCCTAAAGGGAGGGATGCCTTTGGGGAGGACTTTCTAAGGTAAACTTGCTCGTATACACGTTACAAATGGGGAAAACCACGAAAACACCCATGCAGCCAGCCCGTTCGCGGGATTCGAACCTCGGACCGAACTACCAGTGTTCAGCGTCTTTACCGCTTGACCGCTGGTGGGCCTTAAATCATTTAAAGCAAAGCATGAGATAAAAGATCTTAATATAAAAAGCAACTATTACGGAATTTATATTGATATTAGGGTAGACGTTAAATAAGATAATAATACTTAGAATATTTCAAGCTTACCTATGTTTTCACAGACAGAAATGCTATTCATAAGTAAAATAATAATGAAGCATTCTGATTATAATTTTAAAATTCCAGAAGCCAAATATAGTTTAATGATCAAGACGTAGCTAACTTATTTGCATTCTCTAATTAATTCTACTCAATAATCTAAATATATTCCTCTTTCACTACATAATTTTCATAATATCAAAAAGTTTCATTTGCTGCATGCTCAAAGTCTGTGATTATACCTGCCAATAACATTCCAGAATACTATATTTTTAAAGTATAGACCAAATTACGCCAGTTAGGCAAATTCAATTCAGTGTATACATATACTCGTGTGCAAAATTAACATAATTTGCAAATTATGTCTATTTTTAAGAGATTTAATGAACTAAAGGTACTGATTATTGAAACATTCAGAATAATTCCCCAAACGCTTACACGTGCGTGTCCACGGAGCTGTGATTGTGCAGGGGATATAAGCGCCCGAGGATTATTTGGCGCTTTGTGAGTTTATACTCCTTCTCGGCATTCGCAATGTGTCTCGCAAGAATTGAGTAAATTTTATAAGGTTTCAGGTAAAACGAGTAACAATGAACGTATGAATAGCGGAATGAGATGGGGAATTATCGGTAGATTAGAGGCAGGGTAATCACAAGACCAGGTGGCTACAAAGCTAAACATAACGCCCAGTATCATCTGTAATTTGTGGAAACATTTTTAGGACACTGTATACATATCGCGAAGACCTAGACAAGGTCGGCCAAGATCCACAACTACGAATAAGGAACATTATCTTCACTTTGAATGACAAAAACTGCCGGCGTAAAAACATTTGCAAAAGAGTACATTGTAAAGGACCAATCACAACACAAAGAGAACTTTTATATAAAGCTAAAGTGACTGAGATCCGGACGACTGTATGTTCCTGTTGTGGTAGTTTCTGAAGTTCACAATACGATTACTACAGGTTCATCGTAGACTGCATCGTTGGTGCACTTTGGGACAAACAGCAGAAGCACCAATTAAAAAACACTATTTTCAAAAAATTGCATGTGTAAAACCTTTCAAGCAGTGTGGGAATACTGTTTCTTCAGTCAAGTGTTCGAAGATGTTAACAATATGACGCTTACAGGGAAACAACGATGTGAACTGAAAAAGCTATTTAATCTCAATGGAAAAAATACTGCCAAAGCTGGGCAAGTTTATCGGCGAAATCATAAGCTAAGACAAGACCCATGTTCCGTAAATGCTGTACGCGATTTGGTTAAAAAAAAACTCAAAATTGTGAATGCACATGTGATAGACTGAAATCTAGACGACCATATGTGTCCTTGTTGTGGTAGTTCCTGAAGTTTACTATACTATTTCTGCAAGTCCATCGTAGACTGCAAGAAGAGTTGCCTGCAGTTTGGATGTACCGAAAACTACAGTCCTCAAGTTTCTGCCCTCTGTTCTGCAAATGTTTGCTTATTGATTCAAGCGCATTCAGATGTTGCAATCTGGAGACGAGTAACAGTATAGATTTTGTTAATTTTTTCCCTCCTCAAATGTTATAAAGATTCCAGGTGGCAACTGCCAATATTTTGGATGCATGAGGCTCATTTCTCCTTAACTTGAAACCTAAACTCCAAGAACTGTGTTCACTAAGTTGATGATGGTCCTCACGATGTGGCAGCAGAGATTTTATATAAAGTGACTGTCTGGTGCAACATCGAAAGAACATTCGTTCTCGGTCCCTACTTCTTCAACGAGGTCTCTTCCACAGGTATGTAAACGGGGTCCATCGTAAGTGATAGGTAAACAACAATGCTGCAAATCTGGAATTGCCAAAAATTGGAGTAGCCAAATGTCGTTAATAACATTGTGTGGATGCAATATGATGTTCCTTCACACATCGATGCATGCATTCGGCAAGTGCTGCAACAGCACTTCGAAGATAGCGTCATCTCCCATATTCGAACGACCATATCCTCCTGTTGAAGTTATTCCGGAAGTTCATAATACGATTACCGATCTAACTCCGACGGAATTCTGGTTACGGGGTTATCTGAAATTTAAGGTGTACATATGAAATCCACGAGATTTGCCAAAACGGAAAGAAGCCATAAAATGTGAAGTTATACAGATTCCTCCTGCGATGTTGTGTTCGTCATTCTCGACAGCAATCTCCTACACGCAATTTCGTTATCATCTGCGAAATTGAGAATATAAAAAACTTTAAATCCAATAAATGTGTTTTTTCCTCTAATCTGTTGTGCTGTCTTTGCTGGCTTGCAATGCTGTTCTTTTCAAATGTTTTAAGCCAGGCATTTTTCGTCATACGTATATCGTTTCAACACCATTTATGGCTTTTGAATGCGCTGATTAATTTGCGCAGGAAAGAATGGGTGCTACTATTAAAACATTTATATTTTGTTTTACTTTGACAAGAACTATGAGAGCTTCATTGTTTTAAATCAATCTCGAACACATACCTTCAAATAACCATTCCTAAAATTTTATTTTGATTGGTTGAGCGGAATAGGCCGCTAGGGGTTCATATATTGGGGAAGTTTTTTACGACAACCATGTATATCGATATACTATATGAACTGCAAACATTGTTCTAATCTTTTAAATAAATTTTTGTTGGTATTCTCTTACTGATTTCTAATCTTTGGCAAGATTACTGTTATTTGAATACGGCAAAGCAAACTAGAGCTATCTGCTTAAGGGAAGAAATGCCTTCGTGGACGACTTTTTAAAAATAACTCATTCGTATTCTTTTAGACATGAAGCCAAACATGAAAATTTCCTATCATCAGCGAGTTCGTTTAAGTTCGAAACCGGCTCGAACTCCTAGTGTTCATAGGCCGTAAAAGCTTAACAATTAGTGGACTCCAGATTTTGTAAATTGTTCTTCTGTTAGTCAGCATTGTCTCCGAAATTAATAAGAAATAGTTGCTAAGGTATTTAGTGCCTTTGTAGTGTAACTGAAAAGCACGTCCTCCTTTCATCGGAAAGTCCGGAGTTCGTATCACGCATTGCTGAATTTTTCAGTGTCCTGACGAAGTATTCTAAATGACTCTAAAGGTCTTAGTTCAATGTTCAAGCTATATATTAATATATACACAATAAAATATAGGTTTATGCTATAACTTTTCTGTAAAAGAAATTAATTGTTGCTATATTTTACTGATTTCTATGTTTCTGAAATTATCCTTCAATTAATTATATTAGTTATTTCCGTTCAGAAATAAATATGTACAGCTTTTTTCATTATTCAACATATAACTTTCTACAAAATCCCAGTACCAAGAATTTGCAAAATCGTTGTTTTTGCGAACAATGTAAGTAAAGGTGTATGCATCATTGAAGGAATTAAAGTAACAAGAATTAGCGTATGGTCGTAAATTTTCAGGACTATTTTCCAAGGTTTAAATACAGAACCTTCTTCTTTAGCTGTAGAATAGCAAAATGTATTCAGATTCAAAATGCACTCATTTTGCACTTCTGCAGCTGAAGAAGGAGATTCTGTTTAAACTAGCCCTAAAAATTTACAAATATTAAGATGGTTCTTATTGCTTTAACTATTACAACAATCGTTATTAGGGCGTGTTATTCTAACTCAAAGTTGTATGCCCTTTGGAAGAAATTAAATCAGAACTTTCACATAATTTTTAAGGACGCATCTCTCTTTTGTGAAATTGTATTAAGCATCGTAGAAGTCCATAAATGCATTTCAGGAAAAGAAAAGTTTAGAACTGTGGATTTGGCGCGATGATAACAGTATGTTATTTATCAGTGCAATTTATCAGAAATATAAACGTAAGCTTGTTTTAATAAAATTTAGTTTTATATATATCTAAAGGTTTTTGGAAGTATTGTCTAACTGACCATACGCTTCAGGTCTCATAAGGCATGTGCTTTAAGTTTATCTTAAACAGATACTATTTCCCCCCCCCTTGTTGTTGTTGATGCATTTATTCAGCTATTACTCACATAAACAATAAGAAGTTTATTTAAATTAAATTGTTTAAAATAAGAAATACATTTGCTGAAACATATTTAATTGCGTTTACACATACTTTTAACCTAAATAAAAGTGATGAGATGCACGACCTTAAAATGAATGAAAATTTCTTTCTGCATAACTAGACTCTTAAAAATTTATCGTTATATTCAAACAATTATTTCTTCTGTAAATGATTTTATTTTCTTCTTCAGTGTTTAGCTGCGAAAAGCACCCAGAAAATCAGAACTTTCAACAAAAGCTTCCGGCTGTTTGCAGGCACCTCCTGATTACGACTCCGACAGAGAATCCGTTTACGGAAATTGTCACGCAGCATAGGGCTGAGGAATAAATCAAGACGCTCTCTCGGAATAAGAGTCATTGTCAGTCAAAATGAACGTTCGGCGGACAAAGGAGGGAATTACGGCCAGCATTACCATAAAGGTCCCATTAGCCAATGACCGGTCTCGTGCTCTTGATGCCATTACAAGTTACGCTTTATTATTTCTAATGTCTTCATTACAATGGCTGTTTATTCAATTCCGTAACTGGACTCCTCTATTAAGACATTAGGAAGCGAAATTTAAGAGGCAGGGCCAAATTAATTCAACTGCATTAAGCGTAGGTAGAATGCCATTTTCTAACTTGAAAGATATGTGAGAATAGGAAGAGAAACTTTCTTATCATTATTGTTGACATCCGCATTTATAATAATTATTCACATAAATATTTTGAGGTCCCTATAATCATACAATAGGCATAAAAACTATATTGCAGTTGCTGCCTGAGGCGTAGTTCAGACACCTGGACAGAAAAAGAAAATGGAAATATTTGAGATAATAGTCAGAGTATTAAACTTTGTACGGATAAATATGTTTTCCATGGCAAACGTTTTTAAATTAGAAGTTTCTAACTTTTCCATTTACGGCCCCAATTTGTGACGTGGGCTACGTACACTTTTATTTACTATAATTAGGAAAGAGTAAGAATGATATCATTTTTAAGTGTTACAGACAAAACACCATGATCATGTATATAAGATTACACATATACGAAACTTAAAATATCCATACATTTCAATATATTTTGGCATCAAATTTTTGCCCTCGTAAATTAAGGGTTAAAAATGCAATGAAAGTAAATGAGAAATTTATACATACAAATTAACATGCGCATCAAATCAGTTTTATTCATTATTATGTTATTATTTTAAACAAATCCTAATGATAGCTCTGATATGGTCCAAAATACGAAAGGGTATGCAAAACATTAGTTTCGCTGTCCATGATAATACATTTTAACAATCCTGCGAATCGCTAAAACGTTTAAAGGGTAACCAGATTATCATATTTTGTGTAAACCATAGAACTATGGAAAAATAACACATTATAGCTAATAAGTAGTTATAAACTTAATTAGATTTATTTTTTACAAGATGTAACAATAAAATTTTCATAAATTTTCTTAGTATCTGAGTTTTTATTAGTATGTATAGGATTTTACTTTCTTTTATAGTCAATTGAAATGCCATCTTATTCTTTCTTATAGATTTTCTTTCTTTTATGTCGCTCATTAATTTGAGATTGTGTAGATGAGCAACAAAATGCCCATAAGCTGAGTAAAACGTTCGGAGCCTGGTTAATTTATTCAGAATCTTACGATTCCACAAGCCTTGCACTCAGTCGTCCTTTCAGCAAAATGCTTCAGTAGCATATGCATGATGTGCTATTTCAAGTGTTTCATTACCATTCTTTTCTATTTATTACATAATTCAATCCCGTACTTCTGCTGTATTTTCACCAGGAACGCCTTCCTCAGCCGAACAAACTCAAACTGCGTGACGGCCAATCTGAAAGCAGTTGACAGCCAAGAGTATTATTAGCAAAATTTAAAAAACACTTTTAACAAAAATAAATTTTAAATTTCGCTTAATGAATATTTATTCAAACATGCTTATATAATAATATTAATAAACAATTTTTTTTTTTTTTTTTTTTTTTTTTTTAAAGTGTAAAGTTTTTAGCTCTAAAGCTAAAAGCCTGCAAGAAATTTCTATTGGTTATACTTTGTAATTCAAACGCTGTAACAACTAAATACTAAATTTTAGATTTTAGACTGACATTTATTGCAGGTAATTCCAGTCTATTGGAGTACCTAATAAATAAATTACTTTTAATTTTAACCGGAAAAACAAAAATTTCAGCTCCATTAGCTGTGGGCTGCAAAATAAATTTATTGACTGTACCAGTACAGGAACTCTCCCATTTTACCCTATAGAGCGACTTATAAGCTTACTGTCTGGAAAGAGAAAACCCTAGTCTACGTATTTACTCTGTCTTTTCCCTTCAGTAGCAGTCGTCTAACATAAGATCGGTCTTTATCTTAATATCTCTAAAAATATAAACACTACATTTTCTAGAAATTCAAAATTAAAATATATAAATATTAATATATATATAACATATAATTAAAATATATTATAAAACATATTTTTGGTTGCCACAAGTTTGAGATCGTTGTAATAAGTGTTTATCACTTACTATGACCAAATACTGAAGCCACGCTTGTCTGACTGCAAGTACAGAAAATTTTATATATGACACTCACTAAGCCGTGTACAGCTGACATATCTAGTAGCTAGAATAAAAAATAAAGGCAAACATAAAACTTTTCAATTAGCTCTTGGTATGTATAGATAAATATAGATTGAGCTATACAGGGTGATCTAAAATACTGTCGCAGAATATTTTAAAGGAACAACTATGAGAAATCATGTAGTTTGAATGATTTTGCAACCAAGAACACGGAACTTGAACAATATCTTTATTTTGTCGTGCCTGAAATATCTTCAAAATGTAGAATTACCCACTGTACAAAATATTAATTTAAATAAGGATATAGGGAATGCATTATATAATAAGGAAAGGTAATGTTGATGTTAGAAATTTTTTTAGATTCATTACGAAAATTAGCAAGGCGTGTGGGCATTCCTGACCGAAATGCAAGCTTAACGGAGATTTTCCATGCTGTTAATTACATGCTCAAGATAAGAAAGTGTATTCACGATGAATAACGCCTTAAATCTCTAGGAGGATTCTGGGGGTCTTCAGTAAAGCCTTTTTCTAGTGCGGCCCATATATGTTTTATTATATTTAAATCCGGAAAATATACGAGCCTCTATATTTCTTTGTTCTCAAGATAATCGGTCAATAGTGCAGCGAGATGAGGACGACTATTATTGCCCATTAGAAAAACGTTATTTGAATCCCTAAATAATTTGACATAAGAATCAAGAGAATCTTCTACATACGTATTTCAGCCTTCATCAGTTTCACTCGTAAAAATGCGTAGGTGAGCTGTCCATTCAAAATGATACTCGCTTATATCCTGGCTCCACTACTTTTGTATCGATACTTTTCAGTTACTTATGTGTGTTTTGCTCCTTTTAGATTGAAACGCCTCTGGAGTCACTCTCCAGATAAAAACGAGACTTGTCACTATTAGCTTTACCTGACTAACTTCTGTCTTGAGAATTTAGCTAATTTCGTTACGTGGTACTCAATCATGATGATGTACGCACCAGTGCAACCACCCGCATTACGCAGCTCGAATTATTGGGACACAAATCACTTTGCATACATCCCTCTTTTATACAGCTTTTCATTTACGGTATATGTGGATGGTCGAGTTCTTGTAGCTGCAGCTAACTCCCGTTAAATATGGGCTGACTTCAAGTGACTCATTCTGTTAACAATCTTTGACAAATAGCGGATATGAGAGTCTGTTGCGGCAATGTTTTCGACCTCGACACGGTTTTCTGCTTTCGACAGGCGAAAGTGTTATCCAACTAACTCATACAATTTTTGAAATTAGAATTTGGAATTCACTCTGGGTCTCCTTTCCACAAGTGGTGATAAAGTTGCATATTTCTATCTGGCGTAGGTCTATCCTTTGGACTATGTGATAACGCTCATCTTCAGATACCAATTTGCATTGTACTTCACTTAATAGAGTCAACATGGAGCACCTTTCTATACGTATTCTTTTAGTTTTTTCACCAATATATCTAACAAAAACAGAAGGGAACGGAAATAAGCGGGTTTTGTAATGGAATATGAAATCGCATGTTGAAGTGGTAGAAGGAGCTAGATGATCATGATATCAAAAGGTGAAAATCAAAAGCTAGTTCTCTGGGTAAGTCGTTATTTTTAGTGCAGTTTCGAGCAACATGTGTAGCTGTACAAACGAGGAGGTCACTGACATGTATTTTACCGCTGAGGCGGAGAATGGGAATGTAGCATCTGTGCAAAAGGCGTAGAAAAGAAATCTAGAGTATAGACAACTGCTGAATCGTTCGAGCGTATTAACCGGTAGCTGTGCGAGAATGAATCTTGTATTACTGCTGGTTGTCACACTTTCAAGCATCTATTGTAAAACCTTGAAACATTTGCATTTCAAAACATTTTATGCTTACGTTATTTGAATGCCTAAAGGGAACGCCTAATAAGTTATATGCCTAAGGAAGGAATGTCTTCATTGAGAGCTTTCTTAGGGAAACTAGTTGGCTTTCACATTACACCAGGGAAAGTTACAAGAAGCAGTGATATAGACATCCTGTTTGTCTGGGATCGAACCCGATTCTAAGTTCTAACATTCTACATTCTTAGCCACTAGCCATTTATAGGGCCTAAACCATGTTACGAAGTTATTACAGCATTTTCTATAATCTGATACCGAAATTCAAATTTAAATAATATTATTAACAATCAAACGTTTTATTAATACTTTACCCAAAATATTCAGATAGCAAGTTTAGGTTTATATATTTACAATAAAGTTTTCTTTTCTTTTTACTTCCTTGTACGAAGTAAAAAGGAAGTATTCTAATCGCGAAAAACTTCAGGCATCATATTTCAACGAAAATATCCATTTTGACCGCTATCGAATGCAATTTAACGATATTTTTGCTTAACATCAGTACGTAAGGACAGAATAAAAAGGACTCTTTTCCCCCCAAAAAATTATACAACTGATTTAAAATGAATTCTGAAAAGAAATATTCGTGGCGTCTGTGCGTATGTACGTATCTCGAATAACTCAAAAACGAGTAGCCTCAAAACATTGATATTTTGTATATAGGATTGCTAGGGCATGTTAGATGTGCAGCTCGTATTTTGGTTGCAATCGGCCGCACCAAAAGTACATAAATATATGTATATATATATATACTCTGTTACTCGTCTCAGTAATCTCAGTTTCTTTATTCTTATATGTTTGTAAATTGGGCACTTTTTGCTTCAAAAATTATTGAATTATGTTGTTCTGATCTTCCGGTTAAGGTTTTTATGCCTTTAGTTAATCTGCATGAGATATTTTTAGAATTATTAACAATTTAAAAGTTATTTAAGTGTCGCAAAGCCTTTTGCAATGGCGTCAATGTTTGTTTACATTGGAAACAGCAGAATAGTAGATTTGTTGCCAATTTAGAGAAAGTAAGCTTCGCAAAAACAAAAATAACGCCTTTTTCTATTATTGTGAATTAAATCATACTTAATTCTGGAATTTATTCGCGGAAATAAGTACTTAAGATTTACTTCATAAATTTCAATACAGATATTTTGAGCTTTTATGTATTTTTGCCTTGTCGCGAAGTAAAAATTGAATTAATTGAATGAGAACCCCCCCTTTTTTTATTTTGTTTGTTTGCTTAATTTCTTTTATACATCGTTTTAGATTTATTATAATATTTGAATAGAATACGATTAGATAATTCTCAAAATATATAAATTTTGTGCATTCTGAGTTAATGAATGAAATTTAATGCTGTTAAACGAACCTAGGGCCAGAATGTCGCTATGGTAAACAAATATAGTGAATTTTAAAGAGTGCATTTATTCTATTGTGGTTTATGCGCTAATGATGAAATAAATTTAATTCAATCCAATAAGTTTAAATGAAATGCAAGAAAAAATGCGTATAATTTAATATTCCGTACAAGGAAGTCATATGGTGTATACATCAGATTCTTTATATTAAATGGTAGCAACCTCCTTTCAACTTCTCCTTTTGCTTTAAAAATCGGCATCACAACCCCCCCCCCAAGAAAAAGAATTCAAGCTGCCTGTTTTCAATGTATATAAAGCAGCAGCTGCCATGTTAGCACTAGCCAAAGGGTTTTGTGAATTCTCCTTGCGGAACGTTGGAAATGCGCATAATCATTTCCTTGACGAGCGTTTTAGTATGCGCGTGATGACCATTGAAAGTAAGCAAATTGTTACAGAATTAATAATTTTCCTGTGGCTGGTTACTCACCCATAGCGAATATAAAACATCCCTCTTTATCGCCTGCAATAGCATAACACCTTTAAAAAATTACATTTGCTTCGAAAAAAAGATAACTAAAATTCTTTTGTTCAAGTGATTTTAAAAATAATTTTAAACTCAACAGAAATAGTGAGAAATTTATTATATTGCGTATATTAAATCAGTATTATTTCTAGTATGAGATAAATTAGTTTAAACGAAAAGCATTTAGACTTCCTAAGCATCATGAAATAAATAAAAATTCTTTAAATACTTCTTTTATTATAATAAATTATCATAAGTGATCAGTCGAATAAAATAATCTAAGTGAGTGCAAAACGCACAGTGCCAGAGGAGTGGCTTCAAGGAACTTATTTTATCTACAAGGAAAACAAGAACATTTTTTTTATTTCGTTCGTCTATTATTATTATATATAATTTTAAAACTCTTGCTTCAGATGTTTAAAAGAAGTTGAACTTTCGAACAACCACCCCAAATGTTGCTTACATCTGTACAAGGCCAACTTCTTTTAAGACGCATAGCACGTGCTTTGCATTGGTAATATTTCAGAAAATGTCTTGTACTAATAAACAGGAATTATTTCAAGATAGTAGTACTATTATAAAGCGATTATGTCAATATCGAAAGAGGAAACTTGAAATATAAACTACTTCTGTGTGGAGATTAAAACTAGAAATATAAACTACTTCTGTGCGGAGATTTTAAAAAGAAAAAAAAAAAAAAAAAAAAAAAAACTTATCTTCCAATTGCCAGCGATGTTTTCAATTATTCATATGTTTTCAATTACACCACGAAAGCAAATAATAAAATGGGCGAAAATACCTTTACATTCTCCTCCACTTAGAAGGCGCTTAAGGAGGAAAGGGCTCAGTCCCAAATCTTAATGGTCCATCACATTTTAGTTTGGTTTAGTTTGGTGCCAGTGTAGAGTCATTAGATTTGTTGAAACAAGAAACATTAAAAACGTGTAATGCCTTCATCGGGTTCGAACTCCTGATGTTTCGTTTCACACCGAACATGCTTCAAATTACACCACGGAAGCACGAGGTAAGAAAGAAGAAAATCCATAACTGTATATACTCCAAATTATTTTTGTTTAAATGCTCCAGGCACAGGAGTACCAAGATACATTGCTAGATAGTATATATAAAAAATGTTAAATACTAAAATGAATATATTTTTCTGCAAAATATATAGGATTTCAAGTTCTCAGGCTCAAAGCGTAATGAATATTTTTATTAATAAAAACACTGTGATGCATTATATGAAGCAAATATTCATCAAAGCCATAATATTGACATTTTTACCGAGTCCTAAAATGGCTCTAAGATACACACACTGGCCAATGAATTAGAAATTTAAAATCAATATTTATTCGACCACCTCCTACACAGGCATTAACAATAAGCCCTGTTTCAAATGGAGAAAGATGTGTCGTTTTTCCAATTTTACTTCATTCATCGTGAAAAGCACTCTTACACCTTACTTATACTGGCATTCTAACCACGTCTAACCCACGCTATAAAAAAAATTGCGTACTTCATCCCTAGCACGCATTCAAATGAAAATCTCAGAGGTTTCTAATTCATTGGTTAGTGTGTGTATTAAAAGATACTGTGCTACACATATACATTTAAAACACTAGAATAAATAATAGTAATATTTAAAATTCTAATAATAAGTTCTTTTTTCAAATATGTCGCCTTTATACTACAGGCTGAGCGATGCCATCTATACTACAGGCTTAGCGATGCATAAAATATTCAGTGACAATCTTTTCGCTAAATTAAGAGGAATCAATGCAACCAAAGCAGAGCTTACTTATAAAAATAATAAATGTTTTTCAGAGTTGTATGAAAAAGATTTCCTGAAAGAAACGAATGTCAAATAAAGTTGTAAATGTATACGAGCCAGTTTTCCTAAAGAAGTACTTCACGAAATCATCCATCCCCTTAGATAGATAGTCGTAGTGTGTTTTGCCATAATAAAATAAATCAAACCAAATGCTTCCTGGAGGATTTTCTGAGCAAAATTATCTCGCATTCACATAACGTATAAGTTAAACCTGTAAAGACATTAGGTTAATTGGAAAAACCGGAGAGATGAAAAATTAGCAATCGCCTTTGCCGGGATTCGAACCACGGATTTCTGAAATACCGCTTCAGTACTACACCACGAAGTGACGACTACACTGACCTCTACACCACGAAGTGACGGTATAAAGGCGGGAGAAATCAAGAAAATGTTCATGCAGGCAACCTTTCAGTGAGATTCGAACCGGAGCCTAATTAGTACTTTTCAGTGGTTTTATCCACACTGCTGTTGGAGAGAAATGTAAGTTTAGTAAAGGATTTCTGAATTTTTATTTCATTCACAAACCCTTTTGATCAAATGAATGTTTTCCTATCCTCCAAGAAATTTTATTGTTTACTTTAGTGACCCGATTTTGTTTCAGTAAAGTTATTTGCTATTATTAGAATAGTATTTGGCATGTTGCTGTATTTATAATAAAACGTGTTGGATTTATTAAAAAAAATGAAGGTTATTTAAACGCATATCTTAATGTAAATATAAGAATAGCGGAGAGCTTAAGATTTTTATTATATATCAAGACCATACAATGTGCTTTTCATTAGCACATCTAAATTCTAATTACTCACAAATAATATTACTTTTGAATAATTTTTAAAATTCAATAAATTTTGGATTCTCATTTTATATCATTTTAGAGGATTTGAAATTTAGATTTTTAGAATAGTTGGCCATAATATAGTACAGTTAAGTAACTAATAAATACGAAAGATCCGAAATAAATAATTCACTGTAAGCTTCACTTGCTTTCAACTTGTGGGACTATATGCGTATGAAAGCAAACCTCTCCCTTCTCTTGAAAGAAGATAAAATCTCGTGCGTTTATTGAAATTTACAGATTAGTTATCAAAACTCTTTTTTGGCTTGAATATATGTTTGGAAAATTCAGCTGAAGGGAGAGTAAATTCCCATTCACGTTTGAAGCGGAATAATTCACGCATAAGCGACAGCCTAATGTATTTTTATATGTGTTTAAAGATACGCAATAAAGGTAAGTTATACTTCAATGTCAGTAATAATTTAAGAAATAAGGAAGAGTTAATGAAAGCAAAATTACTTTTCTCCAAAACTGTTTAATTATAGAAGAATCATGCTGTATCAAATTTTTAAATTCACATATTTCATGAAAATAGAAAAACAATAATTCAAATATAACAATATCTTTCTATAAAATGCCCACCATTGGTAGAGTGGTTATAGCAGCTTGATACACTATAGCAGACTGACCCAAGTTCCACGGACTGCATCGGTATTTTCGTACTTTCCTCAAGTGTAACGTAAAACCTATTTTCCTTTAAAAATTCTCCATCAAGTTATCTGTTCCTTTGACAGATAGCCCACATGATCTTTGCTTAATTCAAATCACCTAACCAACCTCACAAGGAAATACAGTTTTGATTCCATTTTTTTAGCGTAGTATGTACCAATTTAGTTAACAAATAATTAAATGATATCTTAAGTTGCAGAGAATTTTCTTTTGTTTATTAAAAAATATCCGTTCATTTAACTGCTACTACTTTGATGAAGACAATTACATAGATTTACATAATTAAATTAAAATCTTTTCTTCGTCTAATCTTTAAAAGATATTTTACTTCTCGGAAGCAGAAAGAAAAAAAAAAAAAAAAAAAATCATTCTTTTTACGTGCTATCTATCAGGAAAAACTTTTGATAAAATCTAAAATATTGGGCCTGAATGTAATCACATCTGAACTTACAACATATTTGAGTGCAATGATTGCATGAAATTTCTAAGATTTGACAGTGAAAAATGTGTTGGTTTTAAGTTAGAAGATTAAGATTTAAGCTCTTAATGTCGAACTTCTTTTCCTGCACGATATGTGTTCTCATTGTGATTAAAACTTAATGCGCTTTAAGCCCGATAAAGATATTACAGTGGTCATTTTTAATGTAAAAAGAAAATTGTCGATTTTTTCATCTAATAAAGTCTCAAATCAGAGTTTACTGCATTTACAAAATTAAATAAAACTAATTTCCGGCCTCCTATCTCAAAGAAAATCTTAATTTAATTCCCGATACCTATCATTTATTTGTGATATTAAAAAAAAAAAAAAAAAAAAAAAAAAAAAAAAAAAAAAAAAAAAAAAAAAAAACTACGTAGCATCCGTTGTTATCTTGCACAGGATGGCCTTTGGGGAACCTCTTGACGATTCAATAATGACTAGGATATGAAGCTTTTGCGCTCGCTATCCCCTTCCCCTCGAAATATTCTGCAGGGGTGTTACCTGGCAAAACGGTCGCACGTGAGGAGGAAGGATGTAAAGGAAACGTAGAATTAGTAAATTTACTGAAGCGTTGGACAGGAGGATGAACTCTACGTAGCCTTAGGAGCAGGAAGTTAGTAGCTTCGGAAGAGTTTGATTCCCCAAGAGCTTTCTGACGAATTTTTTCGTTGTTATTTATGCTAAAGCATGATATTAAGAAAGTCAAGTCTTCGCATTTAGGAAGGCTGTGTACTTACTTTCTGTCCACTAATAATTAGGCTGAATTAATAGCCTTAATGCAAATCTAAAGCTTATATGAAATTTAAAAATGTAAGTTTCAGGAAGATTATTGATAATCGCAAAAACAAACTGTATTATCTTATCTACCATATTAAAAAACAAAATTAGTCAGTCTTAAATGTTTAGTCACTAAAATTAAGTGAAGTAAAAAAATTAGTATTCTCATAACTTTAATATTTATATTATGAGATGATGTAATGATTGTGTAATGAAATGTTATGTAAGGATTATGTTAACGTAAGTATATCCAAGGAAAGGTGGAAAGATCAGTAAATTGCGTGTTTAACAATCTGAGTTGGAAAAAGACATATTTGCACTGTTTTAAAAAGAGTTCCCATTCCATAATTTTGCATAATCATAATTTTAGAATCACAAATCGTTTATATAGTCGTTGTTAAAATAAATATAACTTATGACATAAATTTTAAAATCATAAATATTATTGAAATGTAGCAATAAATTTAAGAATATCACCTTCTGTTTATTAGTTTCTTCAGTACTTCAAATCGCAGAAATTTATAACAGTTGCTCGGCAAATAGATTTATCATGAACAGATATATTTATAAAAGAAGGGCAGAACATTATTACATAGATTAATTATCGTTTGACATATTAAACAGTATTTGATAAAATAAGAGATTCAAGAAAATGAAAAATCTTTCAGTAAGATCTGGTTTGGTTTAGCTTATTTTATTATGACAAAGCAATCGAGGGCTATCTGCCTTAGGGGAGGGATGCCTACATGGAGGACTTTAAAAAAAGAAAATTGACTCATATACACTTTACACATAAGGAAAGCAACGAAAGCGCCCATACAGTCGGCTCTTTCACGGAATTCGAGCCCGGACCGAACCGGCAGTATTCACCGAGCTCGTCATCAGCTCGTCAGCTGATGAAACCATTCAGTAAAGATGAAGTTTATTATTTTACAATATGTATAATAATACGTCCAAAGCAATCTTACTTTAAACAGCTACAGTCTGTTACAATTTTTAAATACTATTTGCAAAATACGTATGATTCAGTAAATATAAGATTTATTATTATATTAAAATACACTTTAAAATAAAAGTTTGTTCATGCTATAAGCTTTTGCTTAAAATGAATATGATATTTAATTCACTAAAAGGAGAAGCATAATTTATCATAAGTTTATCGGTAATAATTTACAGAATTTATCTACAATTTTATGTCGCAAATAATAAAAGAATGGACAGCCCATGATAAATTTAAAAAATAAGGGCTTGTATATTTCAAAATACAATTAAGGTGCAGAAAATGTCAATTTCGTTATTTTAGGTGCGGCACGCTTTTAATTATTCTTTATATAAAAGTGTAGATGAATTTTGTAAATAATATATAAATATGAATTCTGTATTATTTAAACTATTATTCCCATTAAACTATACGATAAATTATTTTTCTCCTTACAGTGCATTAATTATCATATCAGTTTTAAGTAAAAAAAAAAAAATATTTCTTTTATTTGTATTGAAAACATTTCTTTTAATTTTACTTTCTGTTTATTAGTTTCAATTACACTATTAATAACGACAATTTAATCATTATTAAAATAAAAGCATTAATTTATAGGAAAATTATAAAGTTTTGGAAATTGGATGTAATAACAATATTACAGCAAGCAATTTACTTAAAGCTGAAATGAAAAAAAACGCGTATATTTGTTATTAAGTGCTCCAAAATGGCAAACTTAAAAATACTTTCTTCGTAAGACTGAAACACAATTTTTAAAAAGATGCAGAAAATTACTTCATTGATATTTCTTATAATATTTGTTTTTAAAAGTGTTTTTTATAATCTGTGAAAATTTCAAAACTTTATTTCCAACACATATTTGGATGTTGAAATTTTAAAATCGTAAAAGTCAAGTAGTCTGAAAAATTGTGCGGTTTTCCAACATTCGCAAAAAAATTCAGATACAGAGTTGCAGTTTTCATACAAGTTTCATCGAAAAGATTTTTTCCGCTGTATTCGATGGCTTAAACAGTAAAATTCCGATATGCTTAACTTGTTCGTTAAATGAAGATATGCGTAAAAAATCATTTAAACATTAAATAAAAGAATTTTAATGTAATTTGAAAAAATTGCATCGTCATCGACAAACAATGTGCCTATAAAATTTGAACTCAAAAGCTTATTAGTAGGTTAAAAAGGCTAAGATTTATATGTACTCTAGAAATCGACGGCAAAATTCTACTCACAATAAAAATAAATAAAAGCTTATAATAAGGGAATGAACCATGGGTAAACTAAATAAAAGTTTAATAATATCGCTTTCAGTGCTATATGAATTTATAATAACTCTTCGGCACAGAGATTCAATATGAAGGCACATACTTAAAAACCGTTTACAAAATATAGACCACTTTAAACACAATTTATTCGTACTTGAATGCAAAAGAATATTAAGCATGTATCCTGCTACCAATCTTAAGATAATTATTTTAGACCGGGGTAGTGGTTAGTGACTGACTGCCGTACCTAAGGGCCCGGGTTTGAATCCCTGAGGCGTGGATATTTGTAAATGTATAGTGTCTGTGAAGCAGGGGGCACTTTAAATATGCGACGAGTCGGAAGTTCTCTGGAGAGGTTGGTGATAGGGGAAGAGGAATGAGAGACCCTCGGACACTTTTCCCCGAGTGCTCTCTATCAAAATTCGAGGCGGAACTGAGCAAAATCGTACTGTCACCAGTATGGTGCCTCAAAGCTCTTGATAACGAAAGGTGCAGTCTTGCACTCCTTGCCATGACGAATTTCGTGGGCATGTCCTGATGGTGCTGTCAGACAACTGAGGTAAACCATAACAACGAATATTGCAAGTTTGTTGTCTTTAATAAATACTTTAAAAGATGATCACAGTTGAAACCCTAAATAAAATTGAAGCAACACATCTTTATATGAATCTTTTTAAAACTCTAAATATCACTCTTATTTCATGTTTAAAATTTGATATTTGCATTGTGGCTTAGTATAGTTATTTATTTTACCCAGCTTCTGATTCTTGACTTTCTTGTAACCATCTAAACTCGTGCCATTATTAAAGATATTACTTTTATATGACTAGATATAACATCTCTCTGCACGATATTTTCTAATTTAATCGTTCTTTATTCACTTTAGTTAAATAGAGAAAATACTCTGTTTTATTTGGTTAGCTTTCAGGAGTTTTCCATTTTGCCTAATTTTTTGCAATCATCTTTCATTTTATCGTTCTTTGTAATCATATTCTAGTCTTAATATTCAAGAATTTGAATATAAACTTTGCCTTCTCCATCATTACCTAGAAGTTTCTGAATTCATTTACGAATTCCAGACTGTTAGTATTGAAAATTTCGCCTACTCCTTCTGCAAATGATTCTTAAAATTTCATCCAAAACTCCAATAAAGAGATTGCAAACTTTCGCAATGAGTGTTTATAAATGCGCACGTGTAGATTCCTTCCAGGCATATTCGCTTTAAGGAGTCAATGAAACTCAATTCGGAAGTTTTGCTTTAAATTTCAGTTAAATTCCCCCTCCCCCTGATTATGCAAGTTATTCCCATTTAGACGAAGAAAATTCTTCCGTGGCTGCAGTTTTAATCGACTCCCGTAGTGCAGCTCATAGGTGTATCACTTCAAGCTGACGTTCATGAGGAAATGGATAGCACGTGAGGGTGCTTGTCTTTGGCGTGCGAACTCCGCAGACAAACAGTTTCTGCTGAATATTAACTGTATTTTAATCGAAAATGATCCACTCTTTAATGCTGGGCCGGGAAAATCAAATGTTTCGTGAATCTAAATTCATAACTGTGGGTAATATTCTTGGAAGTAAAGTTTGGGCAGGCCTCATCATTCCAGGCTAAAGGTGGCTTTAGCTGTCGCCATTTTGTTCAGGGGAAAAGTGCATATTGCAAGGAAACGTATTCATTAGTGAAATATGAGTTCCATTTTACCTTCCGATTCCTCACTATAGTAATTATCTTTTAAGATTATTTTCTTTCACAAAGGAAAATTGGAACATGTGCATCATTCTGAATTCGTGCAACAGTTAGCCTTTCATCTGGTGATGAGTTGTGAGCTATAAATTTAATTTATTTGCTATTGTCTTCCTTTTTTTAATGCATTTTGCTTTAATACAGGTTTATACTACGATAAGTATATAAAGTTATTATTCAGTAAACTAATATTTTTATTAGAATACAGAAATATTGTTTGTTTTTTTAAATATATTTGAAGTTTCTAATTTTTTTAATATATTTTAGTTTTTTTTTGAATTTTAATAGTAAATTCTTCGAGGTGTTAAACTCTAGTTTAAATGTTTTCAGATTGCAGTTTTAGAAGCTATATTTTAAAAGCTTTTTTGTTCTTTTCTCAGATGTACCAGATAAATGAGAAACAGCAGTAATATTATTTTGTAACATATTTCAAAAGGATTCATAAAAATATTAAAAAAATTATCTGTATTTAAATCCGCAAGATTATTATCAGTTTCCTAAAGCAAATTTTTTACTCTTCCTCAAACAATTGCAATAGTCTTTTTTTTTTTTTTTTTTTTTTTTTTTAAGTTATAAGGATTTGTATTTTTTTTTCTTTTAAGAAAGACTGCAAACGATATTTAAAATTTATTCTGATATATTTAAAATATAAACAGCAGAATTTTATTCTTTATGTTATCAAAATTGGGAAGAATTTTAATGAAGAATCTAATTTTGACTTCTTGAGCGTTCATCCTGAGACTCAATATATTTTTTTCGAATATTTATTTTTAGGGGGAAAAATAATAAAACTTTCTTCGAGAGGAAATAAGCGACTAAATATAGGAACTAATTTGGAATGAATTTTATTTTAATATGTCAGTAACATGTTATATAAAAACAACAAGCATTTTTATATCTTCTAAAACATATTTATTTAATATTATTTAAATTGTAATTCCCTAATGATGATTAAAATTTTATAAAATTCTATAGTATTTTAGAAGTTCGGAAACACGATAAAATTAATTTGTAAAAATCTTTTTGATCCTTTTTTGATCATTGTCTAATGTTTAGAACAGCTAAAATTCAATCAAGTAGAAAATCAGAAAACTTTTATTAAAAAATTCCATGTTGTAGACCAGCCAATGAAATTTGACCTAAATTTAAATTTTCCTTCTAATGGTAAGCACCCCAACTTGAAGTTCCGTGCCTCAGTCAAGAATCTCCTGTTGCACGGATGGTAAGCTCCGATTCCCACCGTTCTATACGAACGCAAAGCTTTCTCAACTGCCTCGTCATTACAATTGCAAACCCTCGGCTTCTCTCATGAATATTCAAAGATACCTCATTTAATGTATGGCACGAGAAAGGCCACGTGCTACTGCAAACTTTGAGCTGTAAACCACTAGCGTGATTTTGCGACGGCAGTATCACATTGGAGTACTCACTCGTTGGCTACTAATTGTTTCAGGAGGTGAAATACGTGAGCGGAAGCTAGAGAAAAAATAAGTGTCGAGTAACTTTATTTGTTAACAAATCTGAAACCGGTTGCAGATATTTGAAAAATTTAAATAATGCAAATATTTGTCTTGGATTTTAAAAAGAAGTATTAATCCTTTTGGGACTCATTTAATAATTTGTTGGGGAAAAATAATTTTCGTATTTGGTATGTGGGTTGATACATGAATCCAAATAAAATATTTTTGAAGATTTCAACTGTTTTTGAGTAGAAAAGATACCACAAGCAAAGCATGCCACAGCTGCGGTCATTCTGAGTATGTTTTCTCCCACTCGACTAATATCTCGTAGTTTGTGTAATCATATATTTTATACGTATGATATTATATATTTTACTTTTAAATACTTAAAAATGAGCAAGTTTAAAAAGAGTAGATACTTATTTGTAGAATACGAATTGGAAGTTAGAAATGACGCTGATGTCAAGCAACAGTAGCCTGACCACATTTTTGGTTGAAAGGAAAACACGCGGGATTTTAAATAATTCATTATAAATAAGCATGGTTTTATCTCCAAAATTATGAAATAATAGTTGTAAAAAATCACCTTCAGGTTACCTTTTTAAAGCATATCGTATACGAATCATGAACGAATTTTATAGTTCGATGAGGATCTCTTACTCAGGATATTCATTATTTAATATGCAAACATTTGAAAACCTGAAAAGATTGCATATTTGATGCACATTTAGCCCTAAACTTTTCTCTTAAGAGATATTTACCGTGATATAAACTTTTTAAGTTTAAACTAATGTTTCCAGTCTTATAGAGACAAAGAAGCTAAATTCAGAAACAAAACTTTAAATAATATTAAAAATATTTAAATACTATAATAATGGTAATAAAAAATAGCCTTTTTCTTATATACTATTATCTTCTACCATACCTTTGTAGAGGGGCCCACAAGCAACCGATTGGTAAAGTCGCTGAACACTGGTAGTTCGGTCCGGTGTTAGACTTCTGACGAACGAGCTGGCTGCATGAGCATTTTCGCGGTTTTTCCCATGTGTAATGTGCATATGTTACCGTAAAAGACCGAAATTGGAGAATGTCGACTTTCACCGGAGAATATCAGCATTCACCAAATACGTCGGTGAAAGACCGAATATTTCACTACATTCTTGTATATTCGGACCCTCACCGGTGTATGTCGACAATCACAGATATGCTCTGGTGAAAGTCGAAAAGAGAGGTCATAAAGGGCCATAATAGTTTAAGTTGTTGCAATAAATAAGATTTGAATCACATAATTTAGTAAGTTTTTTATTACTGTTATTTTATTTGCTCATTTAGAACGTGCTGTATAATTAAGTAAGTTTTTAACTTCTATTAGTTTCCTTTCTCATTTTGAATGTATTGTGTGTTTTAGGTTCTCATGTTCTTAAGTTCTTATTTCAAGTCTCAAGTGCGTTTATTCGCGACTGAATTACGGAGAAGAAAATATAATATTGTTATATGTTCAACATTCACCATTAGTACATGGTGAATGTCGACATTGACCGGTGTAAGTCAGAAATAAGAGTATTTGGAAAATATTTCGGACATACACCAAGAGACTATGTGAATGTTGACATTCACCGGTGAAAGTCGACATTCTCCAGATTTCGGTGTTTCACCGTAACATATACAAACCAGTTCACATTAAAAAGAACTCCACAAAGGTGTCTCTCCGCTTAGGCAGATAGTTTTCGAGTGCTATATCAGAATTGAATAAACCATATCCAATCAATCCTCTGTTGAGCGCCTACAATATACAGTTTATATAGTTCTATTTTTTTAGCCAGCAGCAGAACCTAAAACAATCCAGCTACTTTCTAGATTACATACTTCGGGACTACAAAAGGTCAATTTCTGAAAAAGAACTGTTTCTGGTATATGTAAATAATCGATAAGAAATGAACTATTGGCTTTCAAATCACAGAACTCATAATGGTTAAGGCAGAGAGTCTTCAAAATTACTAAAAAGATCAGACAGAAGTATATTCAGATCTCAGTTTGAAATTCGAAGTAACCAAGGTAATATGTAAGTGTATTACACAAATGAATGGATATGGGAGCATTTGAATTTTCAGTGCGAGCTTATTTGTTATCACAATGTTCGACTTAAACGAGTTATTTTCACACTGTATATGCTCACCATGTGACAGCACCATGCCATTTTACTTTGAAAGAAAAGTTTTGATGTTGTCCAAAATCTTTTCATTTTTCCATATATGATCCATATTTCTAAAGGTTTCATTCCTGAGGTTTTGTCTTTATCTGAGCTTTCTTTCTCCATTCTTTATTCCAGAGAACTTTATTGTTTTTATTATAGTTTGCCTGAAAACAATAACGTTTTCTGAGTTCTTGTTGTCATTTTCTCCCGGACTAAGTCCCTGGTTTCGGCAGTGGAACAAGATTTAATATCTGAAGAATTTCAGGTACTCTCTAAAGAAAGAAATTATTAATTGTAAGTAACATACATTGAATTAAAAATTTTTGATAAGAATTCCTTCACTATCTGGCTGGATGTTTTTGTTGTGAAATGTTACAGCTAGAGACCTCCACTGTTACATTACGGCAGTTTCCGTTGAAAACGATAAATGACGCAGTTTGCTTTTTACTTGTATGTAATAAATTGTGTAATAAATGTGATAACTTTTATATAATAAATGCAAAAACCAATAATAAAAATTTTCTTTAGACAAATACGCAATTAAATACAGGAATGAATCTGTAATGAATTATATTATTTTATGTCAGTAACATGGTATGTAAAAAACAACAATTCTATAATATATACAAATATATATAAATACAGATATATGTAATAACAAACAAATTATACAGCATGATATAGTATATTATAACATTAGAGATATTAAATTATATAACATTACAAATATATGTAATAAATATATGTAAAGAGCATAATAAATGTAATAATTTTTGTAGAACATATCTTATTGCTCTTTCCTTTATTTTCTTCCGTTTCATGAGAAGCTTGTTTTACTATTATATACTACACTGCAAATATAAAAGGAATACAGTAGTTTTTGTACTAAATCCCTTACATTTCACTTTAAAATAGATGTCAAGAAGATGATAATATGATCTTTCTTTTTCACTGACAACACTAAGTGTTCTAAGGGGAGCTGAATTCCAGCTGGAACAACAAAAAAGAATTAATTCGTTGGATTTAGCGAAGTTTGTTGCAATTTATATTCATCTGTTCAGCACTCAGAATAGGCCCTCCAGTGGCCGAATGTAAAGTCGCTGAACACTGGTAGCTCGGTCCGAGGTTCGAATCCCATCGAACGGGCTGGCTGCATGAGCGTTTTCATGTTTTTCTGCATGTGTAACATGCATACAATCCAGGTTCCCTTAAAAAAGTCGACCACGAAGCCATCCTTAGGCAGATAGCCCTGGAGTGTTTTGCCATAATTAATAAACCAAAACAATACTCAACTAAAATCAACCATGCAGCCTGCCCATTTGTCGGGCTCTCGAGCGGTTTGATAGTAGGAGAAGAGAGGTGGACACCCCTTGGATCCGTCTCCTAGGGAGGGATTTTTCTAAAAAATTGGGACGAAACTAGGTAAAGTCGTACTATTACCTATAAGATGTTCAAAGTCCATGCCAACGACAGACGCAATCCTGCGCTTTTAGCCACTTTAAAATCAGTGAACTTGTTCGTATATTACTGTCAGATAAATGATATACGTCACAACAACATAAAATTCGGAGCAGAAAGCCAGGGACAGAAAGTATTATTGAAATAATGTACTGTTATCCGCTTTAGAGATAAAAAAAAACAACAGACTTAAACAGTTGCTTCAAAGCACTGATGTGATCTTACTTGAAGATTGAAAAAGAGAAGAAAGTGAAAAGGACTTACCTTCCACCAATAAAAAGCAGTAAGCGTGCAATAAATAACAATATTTGTGATCCATTTTAAATCCGATATAGTTCAAATTAACTCACTTCGTTACAGCATTATTAAAAATTATAGAAATACTTGATTAAAAAAGAAAATAAAATATAATAAATATTTTATTGACTTGAATATAAGATGCCCTGCGGTGCCAGAAATAAAATTATCCCGTGTTTTTGAAAGTAAATGTTTAAAAGGAAACTTAGATATAAGTTAGTTTCATCCTCTGATTTCTATGTTGAAAATGTTTAAAAAGAAAGAGGTTTAAATAGTCAAAATGTACCTTGGAATAAAGTAATGCACCTTCATTTAATGTAATTTTAAAACTACTTGAATAACTATCTTAATATGCTTTTTAAATGCTGGGCTGCACATTTAAGAAAAGTAAAATTTCAGATGTTCGTTTTAAGTTAAAATACACTGCATAATTTTCGAATCAATACTGTAAATAAGACCTTCGAATATTTTGCAATATTTATCGTATATGCAATAAATAGTTATATTCCGTATGAAATTACTGATTCACAAATACATTTATTTTAAGAGTTTAAAATTTAAGTTTTTATAAAGGTCAACTAGCCAAAAAAATATCAGGCATCCAGATACATAATTTTATTCTTAGAATGCGCAATGTGTCTGGCTGTTAGGAACTACATTCTACGACTGAGGGGGACGCTTTAAAATATTTATTCATTGGCTTGAATTGTTTGAAGAAGGTAAATGGGATTTTATTAGTCCAAAGGGGCAATTTGCCTAAAAGGATTATTAATTTCCTTTTGGCATTTTGCGTCGATTCACTACAAGCGTTGTTTCACATTTCAAATTGTTGGCACCAAATATTGTTGCTCTGTATTATATTTAAAGAAATTAAATAATGGAAAATCTGCATAAACGTATGTATGTTTCTCGCATTGTGATAAACCAACGGTACCTTGAACCATCAAATTTTGAATGACATAATCCTCCTGAGATTAAGGGCATCTGAAAGCCCAAATTTGAAATTTGGAATTTGTTTTATTATCAATTTCATATTTTGTAAAACTTTAACGAATTTTTGATCAGCAAACTCAAGGATTTCAAAGCGAGCAATGGCAACGTTTAGAAAAAACATTTTTATGTCCAGCGCGCGAGACTGTATATCGGAAATTCTAAAGATATGCTCATTTAAAAATTATTTTGCGATATTGCTCTTGAATTGAATTTTATCGTTTAAGTGCGAAGAACATGACATTTAATAAATAAAGGTAACGCACAAAATGCTTAAAAAAACGCCCCTTTGGACGTAATTTAAAATCTGAACCCTTTCAGATTTTTTTTTTAAATTTATTATCAGATTTTATCATTATAATACAGTGAATCCTTTCGTAATGATAAACTTCCTAAATTGACGACCAGTATGTCTGAGATCACAAGCATATATTGGTGTTAAATATGACCTTTCTAATACGACCATCTCCACAGAAGGCCACATTCATATGAAATTGTGGATGGTTGTCTTACACAGAGTCTACGGTATTTTGTATACGATAAGAATATAATTTTAGAAAAAAAATATTAACCATTTAAATACTTTCTTGGGTATTGTAATACACTGCTGTCCTCTTTGCCTCCATTACTGATTGTAAAAAGATATTCCGTCGTTTTGCGAATTTCGAAATTTATTTCCTCCTACTGCCAAACAGCGAAATCTCGCCAAATGTAAATCCTTTACAGCCGCCAAACTATGCTCACCTCATAATACTGCATACACCGCAATACAATAACAACTGAAACCCGACAGTTTAACCTCATCGGTTCAACTCAGATGCTAATCACATACCATACACACAACGATGTTATACTCAGCCCCGATTTCCGCAATCTGTTAATCTCATTATCGAACACGTCGTATCGTTCGAGTGTTACAAAGGGGGGGGAGGGAGACCCGTTTAAATGCTTCGCTAATAGCGCTTTCACTCGTACGCCAACTATTCCCCCCACCCCAACAACCGCTCTTCCATTTTCACTAAGGGTATACATATATGCATGTTATGATTCCTGCCCCCCCCCAGCAGTCCCGTTCCGGACGGTTCTTACCCATAGAACACGCAACGCACGGAATTGATTATTGTCTATCTAAGTGTAGTTACTCCCGATTCTGATATAGTTGGGCAATCAGGCGTGTAGGGTAACAAATGTGTCCTGCTGAGAAAATTGGACTTTATTCGCGTAATTTTTGTAATTATGTTATATTAGCAAATATTTTTTGGAATTTTTTTCACGAAGATAATTTAAGCTACTGTTATAGAGAATTACTAATAAATTGATAGGGTAAAAAATCTTGAATTTTTTAGCAGATATTTATTAAGTGCAGAGATTACTGGCATTTTGCGAAAGTTCGCCCTACCTCTCTCTGCTCTTGCAAAAGACTTATTTCAAGATTTTTCGCAAAGTGAAATAAATCCCAGCAAGGTTATGAGAGGAATGGTTACAAACTGTAGCAAACTCGTTATTAACAGACAAACAAAAGAATTTTTTTTAGGTTTTTATGAAGACGCCTAACCACACGAGGGCTATCTTTTACGGGCAGAGATATGTCTTCGTGGAAAACATTCTAAGGAAAAATAGCTCGTATTAATATTACACATGAAGAAAGCCATAAAAGCCAACCATAGAAACAGCCCTTTCGGCCTAGGATCGAACTCCAAATTTAGCAGCAATTGCTAATAACTACCAATATTCAGCGGTTTTAACCATTCGGCCACTGGTGGGGCTCTAATTATTTTCTAATCAAGTGTGCTAACGCTAGAAACATTTTTTTTAACTAATGATACTAATAATTTTAAAAAATATTAGTTGGAAAAATTATAAATTATAGTAAATACATATGTTATTAAAAATAAAAGTAAAAATTCCAAATAAGTAAGTATATTGTTTTTCAGTATTTTAATTTGTTACACTGTTATTCCCCACAGTTAAAATTTGAAATCTGAATTAAAGACTGTCAACTTCTCAAGAAAAATAAAATAACAACGGTTTGGTTGATTGACCTGTGTACGTAATTAACGTAATAAATATCAAACAAATATATGTGACAGTATCGCAGCATCAAGAGGAAGAGACAGCAGCATTTCTCTGAGGAAGCATGAAACTATTAAATTCTGCTTGTAATCTCATAAAGGGATGAGAAGATAACATTTGTGCTGTTTTAATAATACACTTGTTTCATAAAATGTGTAACTTTGATAGAATATACTTTTTTTACAGTAGATCTGTAAAATTTTAAGCACTTGACAAAAATGAACGAGTCTAAGCAATCAAAGGAGTGTAGCACTTCAAAACTTTCACAGGCATGGATGATCACCAAGATGTTGACCTCATGAATTCAACTCACATTATGATCCTCTCTCCAAACCAGCTTGTCTTCAAAGACAAAACGACCTGTGAGCCTAAAGTGCGAGCTTGCTGTGTTCGCTGTTTTGGGAAATGAAACTTTACTTCAAACATATTATTTCTTCTGTATGTAGAAGGGGTTCCTATCATATTATCCCTATTCATATGACATGTTAATATTGCCATATGCTTTCTGTGTTATGTGTTATGATTTTGATAATTGTATTTTGGTCTACGAACCAAGGGTTAATTTTTAAAATTAGTGATGCAGGAATCCTGGGGAAAACCATGAGTAATGTTGAATAAAAATAAACTGATAAATAATAATTGCAAATAAATAAACAAAACTATTGATTGCGAAAAATTAAATAAATTATAAAAGCGATCCAACATTAAACAAATTAAATTGATGATAAATAAGAAATTTAAATATAAAAAAAATTAAATAAAAAGGAGAAATTAATAAAAAATTTTAATTAAATTATAAAAATTAAATTTAAAACAGATGAAAAGTGAGTAAATTGATAATTGTAAGGCGTGGAACCGAAGGATAAAAGAAAAATGAGTTTTATGAACTGTAGGCATTGCGATAATGTAGGACTGCTTATTTTGGCTTTTAAACCTTAATTTTATCAACTTATTTAAAACTACCCTGGCAAATGAATATAACTCATAAAAATTCCCCTTGCTAACGATAAATATTTTGACACAGCAATTTTCTTCCTTAGCTGCTCAAGATTTCTTCCGAGTTTTGCTCTTTCTGAAGAAAGTGGTGTATGCTTTCAATAAATATTATCAGTATTAGTTTCATTGAAAGAAACTTTGAATTAGTAGCAAATTTTTCTACTTTCATTTCGATTTAGTTAAACAAAGGACAGAAGTTCATCTTATATAAGACTCTGGAATGCTCTGGCCAGAATAAGATTTCGTTCAAAATTTGAAATTTACCGAAACAGAGTTCCAGTGGGCATCGACAAATTTAAGCCGTACTAGGAACACAATCAAAAATATTTCCGCATGATAATTAACTAACGATAGCTGCTTTTTGACTTCATGACATTTCTGCTTACTATGTGTTTAAGAATAAATATAATTTATTTGGAACGTCCGGAAATCTGCAGAGTATTAAAACTCCTCTTGTCTGAAGCAATATAGAGTTATGTTAACTGAAAACATCAATAAAATGTTTCAATAATGTTTCGATAGCTGTTTTCACTAGAACATTCGCCATATGTATATTTCACTAATAACGACAGACAAGCTTCGATGTGTTACAAACGCACTGACATATTAACACAGTTAAACAAAAAAATGCAGAATGGCTTTTAATTGGCGAAATTTAAGGTCAGGAAAGTACGGTCAGGAAAATTAAACTAGAAAACATTTTCCTAAAGTATAAAATACCAGTTCATAAGGTATAAAATACCAGGGTCATTCTGGCATTAAATTCAGATATACCCCTTTTTCGTGGCAATTTAGGGAAATTTCGGCTTTCTTGGCGTAATCCTGTGCCGGTCAAAGAACTAGAAGTACTTTATTGTAGAAAATGGGTCATACTTGATATTTCCTTCTTATAGTCATATATTTTTTAATATTAGCATTTTTTTGTATTTATTTTAGTATTTTTTTAATACTGAAAGTGAAGCTTTTGTTGCCGTTATAATTGAAACATACTGTTACGAAATTGGTGTTTAAAAAGCTAATGTTAGTTCAATTATAAATTAAATGGTTTTATTTCTCGCGCAGTGCAGTGCGTGACGAATATTAAAAGAAAGCTAAGCCGGAAAATTGAAAATACAAGAGCGCGTGCATTAAATAAATAAATAAATATCTATTTTTGATTTCGAGAAAGTGCTAGAAAATTCTAGCGCGTGATTTTAAAAATCTTATAAAAGGAGGAAAACCTCTCAGTTCGTGGTACTAAAAAGAAGAACCTTCCAGGTGAGAGTTGGAGACTCCCTTTCCGGAAGGAAAATCATTGCCAGCGGCGTCCCGCAAGGGTCTGTTATTGGCCCCAAATTATTCAACATTTTCGTTAATGATTTACCCAACCCACTTAATGCTAAAACCCTGAAATATGCAGACGACACGGTGATTTTATCGGAATCTAAAAGCCCCCAACTTGCTCTTACTAACCTACAGTTTCACATCAACATAGTAGCTGCTTGGTGTCAACTTTGGAGAATTAAAATTAATACCGCGAAATGTAAAATTGTCCAATTCCGTCGCTACAGAAGAAATGTCACTACGAACACGGATATCAAGATAGAGAATGATGTGATTCCAGTTTGCTCGTCTGCAAAGTACTTGGGAGTTACCGTAGATGATAGGCTCACCTTCAAAGAGCACGTAACCAACCAAGTAAATAAAGCAAACAGAATTTTCATGTCGCTTTATACTGTTATAGGTAGGAAATCGAAATTGAGCTTAAAAGCTAAACGCATGATCTATCTCACTATGATTAGGCCAGTTATGCTCTACGCCGCCCCAGCGTGGGCAATTGCCAATAAGACGGATAGGAGAAAACTAGAAGTCCTTCAAAACAAAATTTTGAGAGCCATCACTAATGCGCCCTGGTTTGTACGAAATAGCATCATTCATGCAGACTTGAAAATAAAGCCCATTCCTGAACAAATTCTCATGGAGGCGCACAACTTCTTCGAAAAAATGGATAGTTCTCCAGTGCACACGCTAAGAGAACTCGGTAATTATGACCCTACGGTGGACAGCGTGGTGAAGAGACCTCGGTCAATTCACCATAATGCGCGGTGGTGATGTAAATAGTGTACATATGAAGTTGTGTTTTGTGCTCTATATAACCTTATTTAACCAAGTACTGTGTTGCTGCCAAAATTAGCTATTTGCTTGGAAGAAGGCTATAGAGGCTGAATTAATTACTATGTGTTAAGGACTGTGTATTCTGTGATCTCACCACGCCCACTGCTGTGGTTCTACTCCTGATTACCTGCTGGACTGCGCACCCTATCTCAGTAACCTTACGCTACTATCCTGACCGAATGCATCATGCAAGGACTTGAATGCTGGATGATTTTGTTTTCCAAGTACTAATTTCCCAATTTTCGTATATTCAGCTTGACTTCGCCACGGAATCATTGCACCTTGTTCTAATGTCACGCGCCCGGGCGAGGTGCAGTAGCACCTTAATGTACTAAAAACCGTGAATGGCCTTCATAGACTGCACAGATTGTACAGGTCAAAACTCAAAGTAGTTGTATACCTGAGGTGAATCAGAAATAAATAAAATAAATAAAGTTCGTGGTAGTTGCTTAGTTTGTTGTTGTTTAGAAAACTGCTCTTGTTGATTGTAGCGAATTCGCGGATTAGCTTTCTTTAGCTGTTTTGAATTACGTTCTATTAGACATTTGAGTAGTTAAAAGATAACTACTGTGAGATATTGTAATACTGCATGATAATTTGAGAAAATTTAAGCATTTTTGTTGTAATAATAATAAATTTTTGTTCATTTTTCATTGAACTTGTGCATTCCTTTCGTAACGAACCCGTACGCACGCAACAATACATTCAAGCAGTAATAATTTGATTGATGTTCATTCAGTTTTCCATTGAAACATGGTGATATGAGTAAACAAATGGTTAGAGAAAAGAGTAAGCTGCAGCCTTTCAGTGCGTTAACTCCACCTGTCAAAAAGTCAGTGACCTCTGGTCGCTGCAATATTCGAAACATTCATCATGCTTCAATTAGTATGTCAAAGTGTTGTAATAGATGCGAAATTAATGTCCACAAACTGTGACTCATATTTCACGACAGCTTTTGTCCAAAATGCGGTAAGAAATGAAGTAATATTAATGATTTGGCCTAGACCTATACATTACATGAAACACTGTGTTAGGATACAATTTCATTTTGTGTTTCCAGTAGAGTTTTTCTTTCTTTCTTTTTTTTTTTTTTTACAATGCATTGGTTAAATCCCTTAAAATTTGCAGTGAACAATATGCACTCATAACAAAAAGTAGCTAACGTTACTTAGCTTAGTTTTTGTTATAAAAATATTCAAAGGTAAATTTATGATACATAAAGTAACTGCATAAAAATAAATTATATTACAAAATGACAGTAAATAACGTTGTTTTTCTTCATACTTAATTTTATTAAGTAATATGTTTTCCCATATTCTTGTTCGCTTATCGTGGGCCCTTTTTTGCTAAAACTTTTGTATCTCATCTTAATTCTTCTGTGTTCGAGTCCCCATGAAGCATGATTTATATAAATGAAGTTAAAAAATTCAAAAGGAATCACAATAAAATAGATCTGTTTTGTTAATAAAGTAAAAGCTATTTAGAGAAATAATTTCGTTTTTCTTTTCCTTTCTTCATTGATTTAATTATTTTAGTTTTTTATTACTTAATACTTTTAGCTAGGGAGTTATCTGGATATTCATACAGGTGTAAATTTAAAAAAACATTTTTCACCCAATAAGAGAAAATGAGCTTCTAGTTAAATTAGTTACTTTGGGTTATTTAATAGTTAGAAACTTCAGTCAAAATAGTTATGCCTTTCCTTAATTTTTCTTCATTCCTTTTTGTTGGAAGTATGAATTATATAAATGTAATTAAGAACGTAAGATTTCTTCTCAGCAAATTTTATTATAGACTGGAGTAATAAATAATGCTCTTGAATAACCATGGCCTTGGTTTACACGCATTTTATTATTGCTTCTAGGAAGTTAGATCAAGAACTTTTAAAGCTTTGGAGCCATTAGTGATGTAGTATGTTAGAGTGCTAAAAACTTAGGCTGCCTACATGGGTGTTGCGTGGCATTCCCACACATGCAACACAAATGCTAGTCTTTTTCCCTCCTCCTAAAGGCCAAAATGTCAGTTCTTACCTTGAGTAGGTAATCCTAATGTACTTGTTTATTAAAACCAACAACCAAACACATAAACCAAGGTTCTCGCAAATTACACAGCGTGTATTCTCTGATCAAATTTCCGTTTATAAAGTAAAAGAACAAGTTTTCGTCGGAGTTTGCAATATTAATAAGGCAGAACTCAAAAGATAAAATCGAAATACTTAACTTTATTAATGAATCCACTTATGTCATATAAGCATACATGAACTTTAAATGTAAATGTCATCACTATCGTTGCAAGTTTATAAATTCCAATTTAATTACTAATTTGGGTTATCCTCTAGAAATGAAAAGTAAAAACTACTGTAATGTGAAATTTATTAAGCTTATAGAAAGTTAATTCCTGAGAAGATTGAGATTAACCTATGGAAAATAAAATTTAGCAGAAGTATTAAAATGTATTTGAATCATAATAAAAAAAAACACAAAGTGCAATTTAAAAGAAAAAAAAATTATTTTGATCCCATAGAAGAAGGCCGACTTTTGAAGGCATACTTAGGCTTTTACGTAATTCCGATGTTACATACGACAATTTAAAGTTGTACAATATAATTTAAATGTACTACAATTCTATATTGTAATTATAATTTGAATGTTACGTATGAGAATTTAAAATTGCATTATATTTGACTAGAAAAGAAGAAGTACATTCGAAATTAAAATCTTTTTTTTAAATCAATTACCAACATATTTTTAATTGATTTTGTTCTTTATTTTCACCAGTAATCAGTCGAATTTCTTAATTTTTTGTATTATTTTAGATCGCGTTGGGGTATTTCCTTCGACTGTTAGAAAATATTTTCTGATTATAAAAAAATTCTGATTTAAATTAAAAATTTTATGTTTCTTTGCATTTTTTTCCCCATACCTTTGCATTTTTTTGGAATTTATTGAATTCTGTAAAGAATTTCATTCAGACATACGAAGGAGACGAAACGTAATCATTCGATAATAATTCATAATTAGGAATGTCATTGATGACGTAGATATTAAAGAATGCTACAGAAATTCGATTGTGCCCGTTTCAGAATGTAATATTTGCATTTTTGTTACAGTTGCCGAAAGAAGAGAGAAATAAGCAGCGTTCCGTCTTGGCATGGAGGCAGGTGTGTTGAAGACAAAATCTTAATTCATGATTAATTAGTTTCAGTTTCTATATCATTCCGATTAGCTTATTAATACCTTTCTAAAATTTTTATTTGGTATGTCGAATTTCAGCTATCAAAGCCCTGACCAGCGTTATTTAAAAAGCATGAGACATGGATTAATCTAGAAATGCAGCACTTTAGAGAGGTTTATTATAAGCGATTACTATTTTTTAAATGTAAAAAGAAATATCCAAATTAAAATGAAAAGTTAAGAGGCTACTGCAAATTTAAGTTAGAGCTTTGATTCACATATTTTTTGTCTTACAAATACATGTAAAATTAGAAAACATTAAATTTACATAACAATGGAGAAATGTTCAAATCTAGATACTTGAGTCACCCACTTTGAGAAAACAGTTTTAAGTGCGAAGGAATAAATTTGAAATTTCTTATAAGGTTAATTTTTATTTCAGTACTAAGCTGTAATGTCTTGAAGTCTGTTTAATGGTTAAGCATCTTAAGACCGCGGTGCAGCATTTGAGGCAAACGTTGTTGGAGCAAAGAAGCTTGAATTTCTTTCATCAGAAACAGATCCCTCTCATGCCATGACTTATTGCAACTACATTTATAAGATATTTATAAGATTATTTATAAGATATTCAATTATTATTTATAAGATATTCAATTCCTTTATCCTCTGGTATGAAGCTCGTCGAATGTAACTGATATTTTCAGATAGTTCAAGCTATTTAACAACAAGGCAACAACAAATTTATGACAGTTACCAAATAAAGCATTCTCTCGGTATTTCCAGAAATATCAAGAGCACTGGTCTGACAGATGTTTCTGGAAAGCTGATTAACATAATTTGTTACATTTCAAACTTTGTTATCCTAAGAGCATTTTTAGGGGAATTCTTTTTAACATAGAAGTACATTCGAAATGTTCAAGGTATAGTGAGATGACAGCTTAAAAAAATTCATTTAAAAATGAAATTTCTTAATAAAAATGATCAAGCATATGTTAGACTATAAAATGCGCTTAAAATAAATGCATAACATATGGCTGAACACATTTAACAATGTCTCTATTGATTTTATAAATAATTGATTTTATGCTGCATTTATTAAACAGCAAGTTGTTACGACTTAATATTGTGACTTACCATAAAATTGACTTCGAAATGTTTTGAGAATAAGTATAGTTGATTCTTGAAGTACGCAGGATTGAAATATGCAGCCCCTCTTGAATTATTTTCAGTAAATATACTAGAAAAATCCTTTAGACAATTACAGCTATTCCAAAAATTAGCATGGAACAATATAGCCTACAATTTTCCTATCAAGTGCAGATCACTGATAGTTAAGGTTTTATTAAACTAATAATTAGGTGCCTCGATAATAAAGAAACCACCACATCTGGCCTTGTATAGATTAATGGACTGTGTTACGCTGAAACTGTTCACAATCTGCCATTGGATTGGATTGAATCGGATTATCCAATTATGGCAAAGCACGCGAGGGCTACCTGCCCGAAGGGAGAGATGCCTTCGTGGAGGACTTTCTAAGGAAAACTGGCTCGTATACACGTTGCGCATGGTGAAAACCACAAAAACGCCCATGCAGCCAGCCCTTTCGCGGGATTCGAACATCGGACGGAACTACCAGTATTCAGCGTCTTTACCGCTCGGCCGCTGGCGGGCCCCAACCTGCCATTGGGAAGAAAAAGTTCTAACACTAAATTAGACATTTGATGTGAAACAAGTGAGGATTTTAATATCGTAACATCCCTACAGTGAATCTATAAAATAGTAAGAGCCAGTTTTGAGTATGTATATAATTACTTTATTTAACATTCATTCTTAAGTTAATTTTTAACCTACGCAAAAAACAGAAGTTTCTACATTAATTTAGATGGTGTTTGTTCTGATCTAGAGTTTTCAGATAATCTAATGAAGATGAAATTTTTAAGAAGCTTGAATTTGCAGATATTTAGAGAATACTTCTTCTATGCACTTGTAAACGTTTATTTTTTTTTCAGCTTATAATTTATTTTACTTAATAAATGAGTTCAGTAAAATTAGCATTTCAAAAATTAAACCTAAGATTAATTAAAAGCTAATTAATGTTTTCCTTTGTAAAAAGTAATCTTAATCTATTCTTTAAAACCATCTTAATGTTTTAATCGTCTTAGTTTTAAGCTATACAAGGACCTCCTGCTTCAAAATATTATAAAAAAAGTAATTACATTGCAGTTTATATTAAATGCATTTGATACAAAAAAAGCTCTTTTTATTTTTATAAATCACTGCCATTAAGCAAAAATCAAGAGTGAATCAGTATTTTCTGATACAAATGTAGTTGCAATTTTTATATTACAAATAATATTTAAAGTTATGGAGGGTATCAGTAGAATAGTTGGATGGGTAGTAGAATAGTTGGAAGATAAGCGTCATTTTTCAAAAATACCACAAAAATGCTTATACCTCTAATACCAGGAACAACAGAGATAATTTCTTTAAAGACCCAGAACAGCAGTTTGCTCCTCAAAATATATAAAATTCTTTTCTGAAATGTACTTGTGAAACCCATCAATGTTTGGAGGGTAGAAATAATTGAAAACTGTTGCGTTCTCGTCTATACGGAGCATTGAATTTCTGAAAAAAATTCGGGGCTTTCTGTTAAGACTATCCAAATATCCATGTTTTCGTAAGGCTTAACCTGCTAACAGCTGCTCCACCATCAGATCACAAAGTGGAAAAATGTCTCCAATATTATGTACAGCATATACGCCGCTTAATATGATCGCGGTAAATGTTATCAGCTGAATTTTGTTACAGTTCTAACACTAAACTACTAAGTCTCCTCTTCGAGTAATATGATACAAATAGTACAGAATAAAATTTTAAACTGAATTTTAAAATCACCAAAGTGATTATGAAATTTGCCACATTACAAAGAAATATAGCTACTTAAGTAATGAAGTTTCCAATAATTTCAATTTTAGTCAACTGTTTGAAACTAGGGGGGGTGGCGAGAAAAACAATCACCTTAGTTCGACGAAGATTTTCAATAATTCTATCGATTTTGAAGGGAATCAGACACAGGTCTTTCTTCTTCAGGAGCAAAAATTGTTTGCAGAATTTTCCTTTACTAAAAATATTAAGGTTTAAGAACTAAGATGCTTTTTCTTTGGCCTAATTTCAAATTTTACATTGGCAGGTTCTCTTCCAATAAGGGATGGTTTCCAAATATTAAGATTAGGTGTACTATTAATTTCCAGAAATGCTATGAAAAGTTCATAAGCCAAATTTTGCATTTTTGTAATTGAGGTGCTGTGAAAGTGCCCATTTATGTGTTCCTAATTTATATTAAATTCGTTAAATTTCATTGCAACTTTGACGAATATTTTTTCTCACAGTTTAATGTTATCATTAAACGATGTTATCAAAATAGCCGTGGTCAAGCGTCATTATATTAAGCGGTATTTACTGTACTTCTCTTCAACATCCAAAGATGACTGGGGGGGGGGGAAGTATGAGTATCACAACTGACCGATCAAAATCTGGTGATTAAAAAAAAACTCAGACTTTTATTCATTATTTTAGTCCGAAAGCAAGATATGGAGGGCAATTGAAGTTTTGAAGAGAGGAATCCTTGAAAAGAAACTTCCTTTCTCAGAACCGAACATGGGATTTAGAAATAAACAGTTTAGTATAACCGTTGCACAAGAACATGTAAAGTGACCATTTTTAATTTCTTACCAAGCTATCAGAATTCATATAACAACCTATTTACGAAACTACATCAACGAAGTTTAAACAAGTTTTAATTCTCAGTTTGATATACAGATTCAGATTCTTTATAACAGATAAATTTCACAGAATATGGTAATTGATAACAAACTTAATCTATATATTTGCTAACCAAATACTGAATGGAAAAAAGAATAAATAAATTAAAAAAAAAAAAAAAACTCATGTCAGACATGTTTAAAGAAATTTCTGAAATTCACTGAGCTAATTTTATCTACTTTTACAACTTTTCTTAACAGTTCTTTTCATTTTTTTTCAACAGTTGTTACGCACGAATATACCAATGAATTGTAGCTGATATTTCTGCCTAAATACCGAAATTATAGCTGGATAAATATCAGCCCATTGATGAATGGATAGTTAAAGTCTCGAGACTAAGGTTTACCCAGTCTGATGGTTAAAGAGGCTGTGAAACATTTTCATAATATTCTCAGTTCACGATGTAGAGTAAAAGTCAGTTTCTCTCAGATTGTGCTTCCAAAGAAAGCATCCTGATTTTTAGACTATTGTTAATGGTATTCTCTTCTATTATAGTGTGTAGTCTATTTTGTATTGTGCCTTATAGTTCCATTATATTATGGTATTCCATTTTATTTAATTTAATATCATATACTTTTAACCTATTATAGTATTGATTATATGAATGATGGTTACAAAATAATAAATTAGCAAATGAGTTCTTTTTATAAAAAAATTTACAGTGCTTTCATAGCTGCATCAAAAATTAAGTCTGAATAATTTAACTTTCTCTTCCAAAAATGGATCATATTATTCACGATGAAACTTTTGAATACAATTTTTTTAAACTAAGCAGTCACGAAGAACACTAATTCTTGCAGGTCTTTCTGCGGCTGGAAAATAATTCGGTGGAGCAACGTTTTCTCGTCGAATCCCAAAAGGCTTAAATTTCCATGTCCGTGATCATTACAACTGCAACATAATCGCATGGCAATCACACGCCCCTTTCTTATTGGATAATGTCTACCATAAAGCTTTCCTTTAAATACTAGTCGGAATGAAAAAGAACAAAAGTAAAAAAAAAAAAGCTAAAATTCCTCCAATTCCATTCCATCGAACGGCTTTCCTTCGCATATAATTGTCATCATTTAAGTACACTAAAGATCGTATCAAATCACATTTTACTAAAGACCCAATAAAAAACAAGCTCCGAACGTTTATTCTGATCTGAGCATTTATTCGCTTTGCTCCTAATGACGTAACAAAAGTGACATTTGAAAACTCGCCCGCAAAGCGAGCATTAGCTGGAAAGATAATTGAAGTGTTTTAAAAACCGAGTTTGGGGCTGCCTGCAAATGCTGTGAGAGAGCGGCAAGATGTTTGACGCATTAAAGCTTCTTCCTATTCTTATTCTGGTTGCCCCCTTTTTTTTATCGAAAAGTCATCACTGTTTCGCACCGAAAAGAGGAGAAATTCTTTTGCAAGGTGACATCTTCTTGGAGCAGAAGTGGTCTAAGTCCAGTGCCATTTCTTTCGTCTGCCAGACGGTTTGCAAAATTATTTTTTTAAGAAATTAGATAATTCTTTTTTAACCTTCCTTCGGTGAAATGGATTTAGCAATATCGGATTTTAAACTGGGACGTACGCAATGTATTCAAAATGTTTTAAGACTGAATTTAGAAAAGAATTTAGGTTTGAAAAACACAACTTTAACACTGCTTAGCCTCAAGCTTGCATTTCCTCTGTGCTAGTATTCTTTTATCTCAAATCGTTAAATAACAGCAAGTCTTATGATAATCATCATAAAGAGCATCTGCGCCGGTAGGACCTTGAGCATCACTAGTGATGGTATGCTGTTGTCGAGCAATTTTGATCCTGAGCACCCAGGGAATGAAATCCGAGATCTTGATTTCTCTCTTGAACATGTAAGAGATATACAGCGTAGTCTTCTTAATATCATAATGTTTCTTGTAACGTACGTAAAAGTTCAAGATACCTTCATGATGATACTTTCAAATTCAACATACTTTCAGCTTCTAGATATCAACTATACAGATATTCTTTAATGCTCTCCTTACTTTTCTAAACTTCTAAAATGCTTTAAAAATGGTTCTTATATTTTATTTGACGGAATAGAAAATGACCTAAAGGTGCTAAAATTTGCATAGGAAAAAAAAAAAAATTCTTTTAGTTCTGTTACTAAGCTCAATAAAATAATTTTCCTGTTACGAAATATATTTTGGTTGGACTTATTCTGCTTGGAAAGAAATTGGACCTGAACCATTTCTTCTATACGTGTATTCCCTGTTGATGAATTGTTTTGATAACTTGTTATAAATTCGGCCAGAATCCATGTTTTGGTTATTGAATGTGTTTTCTGCTGAGGACATATGCAGATATCCCCATGTATAGTGTGAATCTGAAAACATTTTCTGTAGAAAGCCCAGAATAAATAAATCTTCCCAAAGTTAACATAGCTTGTGTACTTTTGTAAGAAATTCAACGTAGCATAACTTAGTTGAAAACTCTATTTTCTTCACACTGTCAGTGTGCCAGTCGTATTTTATACTCTTTCAAATTTAAAATAATTTAGATGATAAACACTTATCATTGAACTCCATAGCACTCTGTAGACATATAAGGTATTTTTCCCGCCTTCTTGGCATGCCCTCGTGGTGTAGTGATGTGCACGCTGGGCGCGTATTCCTGAGGTCCACGGTTCGATTCCCGGCGAAGGTATTGCATATTTCTCAACTCTCCTGCTTCCGAAATAAATCTAATGAATCTACAGACATTTTCAAGCAATACATTGAGGCCTCTGTATCTTTCGAATTAATTGTAGTGAACTTAGAAGAACTGCTCCAATGAAAATTACTCTTTATGGGCTAAAAACGTCCTGGATATAAATTAAAGGGTTGCCTTTAAGTTTTCTAAGATTAAATTTCATTGCTTCACGGTCTTAGCTGCTCGATCACCCATTCGCTTGAAAAGTTCAAGATTGATTCGATTTTATTTGCAATTTTTTTAATATTAAGTAAAAGGTAAATAAAGGAAAACAAAAGTAAGGGATTACTTCATATTTTACGCCCTAACGGATAAATTTTGGGCATGAATTAAGTGTGTTTTGATAAGATACAAGCCTTTTTTATATTAGTTAAAAATTAATTCACTTCATTATGGTTTTTAATAAATGACACGATTTATAAACTTTTTAGGATTTGCAAAATAATAATGACGAAAAAAGGTATTCGACTGTAAAGAGCAAGCAAGTGGAGAAACTGAACAGAAACCTGGCGCAAATAAACATACAATTTATTGCTAACTGCAATATCTTTAAAACTTTGTGTCTGTTTTGCATTTTATTTAAATTTGTTCATGTTACTAATATGTCGCAAAATGTTATCTCCTTCATTATAATTAAATATTTAAAAATTATTACAGTTTTGATGGACATTTCCTTCCATTAAAATCTGACAGCATTGTAAAAGATTCTAATATATATTTATTTTTACCTATTATTTAACTTGTTTATTTGAGAAATTTACAATGCGATCGTTATTATTATTTAGTATCAACTAAGATTTTGGATCTCCGTTGAAAACTTGTTACTGTTTAAGATTGTCAATATTTAGATTGACAGTATTTATATTGACTGTTTAAAAGGTTAATATTTAACAATCACCATGAAGCTTTTAATTAAATGTTACTTATAAAAGACTTTTTCCTCTTGAATTCAAATTCAAATTAACCCCCCCCCCCAAAAAAAAAAGAAAAAACAAAAACTGAAAGCTTTCAGATTTTATATTACGCCTAAAGGGGCGTTTTTTTAACGTTTTATGTGTTACCTTTATTTATTAAATATCACGTTCTTCGTACTTAAACCATAAAATTCAATTGAATAGCAATATCGCAAAATAATTTTAAAATAAGCGTATCTTTAGAATTTCCGGTACATAGTCTCATGCGCTGGAAATATTTTTTTTTTCAGTAGAATGTTGCTATTGCTTGCTTTGAAATCGTTCAGTTTGTTAATCCAAAATTCGCTAAAGTGTTACAAAATATGAAACCGATTATAAAACAAATTAAAAATTAGGGCTTCTAGATACCCATATTCGGTGGAGGATTGCGTTATTGAAAATTCGATGGCTCTAGGTACCGTTGTTTTATCACAATGCGTAAAACATACATACATTTATGCATATTCTTCATTATTTAACTTTTTAAAATAGAATTAAGGAAGATAATGGTTGGTGGCAACAATTTGAAATGTAAAATCATCATGAAAATCAGTTTTTGACTCAAACTGCCAAAACGAAATTAATAGCCCTTCTGGCCTCCCTTTGGGCTAAAAGTTAAAGAAGACGCTGCATATAGGAAAAAAAAAAAAAAAAAAAAAAAAACCACCTTCGGTCGTGAAAATGATCTTTTTATCTGTGGAAAAAGAAAAATTCTTAATAAAGCAAAAAGTAAATAAATAAGTATAAACACCTTATTCTATATATCATTATATTAAGTGTGTTTTGGTATTTTCCATATTTTAAAATTTTCTTTTGTTATTTATTTATTTTCTAGCTGTAGATACGAGTTTGTTAAGATACAGATAGACTGAAATAATTTCTGCAAAGAAAAGGAAATCGTTTAAGATTTCTGTTATTTTAACAGAACTAACCGTTTGTAGACGACCTTCTAAATACGGTAAAATACAAAAATAGAAAGTGTTTTAAATATTTGCTATTACAGGTAATTTATAAATAATTAAGAAATCCCAGAATGTAGTTAAAATAAAGCTAATAATATAAATGACATAAAAGTTAAATAAGCAAACTGGCATTTGAACATGGCTATCCAGTTTGTAGTAAGTAAACTTTAGAGATTACTTTTCAGTGTCAGAATTAGATTTTATAGATGGTTAGGGTAAGTTCCATAAACGAAACTGAGTACAAATTATAAAATATCGGGTTATGAACTACGGTGTGGTCAAAGAAGCATGAATAAGACCAATACATAAACGAACAACTTTTTGTTCTCCAATCTAAAACTTCAAAATTCCCGTTAATGGTGCCGTTAATACAGGATGCTGTAGGGGGCGTCTAAAGAATACTTTATGAAATAAAAAAATTGAAAAGGCATACTGCGAATGAGAAGACACTAGGAAATTCTTTCTCTTAAACATTGTGTTTAGTATGTGTGTGACTGATCCCTTTTCAAAATCATGTTTCGAACTTGCATTTTTTGTGAGAGAGATTACGGACTAAACGGTCTGATTTGAGACTAATTTCCTTCAAACGTGATTAGAATGGTATATGCATATCCTAAAGGGAAATATCGTAGAGATTTATGAATAGGATTTCGGGGATAAGGTAATTTTTCCTCCAGTAAATATTTAAGACGATTACTAGCGATCGCTGAAATCATCTTAAATAACGATGATCGAAACTAATCTTCACAAAAGCTATTCATTCAAAAGCTAGCGCATGCCATCAATTTCTTCAGGATTTCACTTATCTTGAGAGGAGACAATATTGTTGAGCGCAATAGCTTTGACGGCTGGAAATATTTCTTCAAGAAGTACCTTATCGCTTCCTCAAATGAACTTCCTATATTTTTCGAGAATTTTTAATCACCAAATATTCAGTGTTTTATATTGTGATGAACTTATCAAGAATATAATAGTTTTCATCATGAAACTAAATTTTAAACACCTTGATTGGCTTTTTCGTTATAAGATTTGACATTTTTCAGCAAAAGCCTATTTTTCTTTTTCTGTTGCCTCTTAATGGCTAGAAATCATGAATTTTTATGAAATAAGGCTCTAATTACTTATAAAGGATCTGATGAATGGACTGCTCAAAATTGCTTTAATTATTGATAGTTTCTAATTTTTAATATCCCCATCTGTATCAGTACCAGGCCCAGTCAGGGATGAAGAACGCCTTTATTTTTCTAAATATTAAATATCTGCTATTACATGGATGGTCTCATTGAAATCATATAAATTTCTCTTTGGTAGCAAGTATATTTTTCAACAGCAAACTCTCTTTTCTATTTATTTTGTATAGTTTAAAGTTTTTTCACCATAGGTAATAGCCTAGAGAAGAAAGGTCCATTTTCATGCTTTGATTCTGTGAGGAGGACCAGATTAAGACTTTTAGAGACTCTAAGCGCTTGAAAGATTTAGTTCCCCCCCGCCCACCGCCACATAGGTATACTTGCCTACTTTATTCCTCCTTCTTTCTCTGTCGGTCTTTGTTAGCTTCACCATCTCGTAATGATACCGGCAATGGGAAACTTTTGCGGTGTCCTCTTTTTTTGAGTTCCTAAACACTTTTTCTGCAGTGTCCTCTTTCCACGATGCCTAACATGCTTATTTTTTTTTAATGGTTTGTGAAGCTTTTTCTGCAAGACAGTATCATTTCGTTCAAATTTAAAATCAGCAGTCAATTCCCTTGAAAAATTCTACTTGTCTTATTTAACAACGTTCACTTTAAATCCTTTACCATATTAAAATACAACTAGCAAATCAAGCGATTTTTTGTCTCTGTTCATGCCTTACAAATAAATGAAGCATGGAAGACAGAAGCGAAGGAGTTTGTTTGCTACCAAAAGTAATGTGTTCCTATGCAAATACTATTATTATAGTTTCAGTATACGTCAAAAGAAAGTGATATTCATACTTTTCTCTCTCGAATGTAGATTTCATTTTTCTCGATTTTCTTTAAGCTTCACTTTGTTATTTGTTAGGTATAGTCTGAGAAAACAGGAATTCAGCATTTCAAAATATCTCCTACTGGTATGATCGTAGTTCTGTGACATAAGCATCAAATATTATTCATTGTTGAAGTACATGTAGATCACGAAATTTTTATTTCAGTTTATCTTGTATTGTCAAAACTATAAAATAATACATAAACATATAATAATCTGCAGATAAAACATGTTTTTTCCTATGAGTGAAGGTTTCGAAGAAATTCCGAGATTCATTGTCTAAAAGGATTAATCTACCATAAACGATAATTGAAATACATAAATTCGTATTTTAGATTGTAATGGAACTGAAATATTACGTATACATTCTAAAAAATGAAACTTTTCGTGTCTCATTCCGAGCATTTCATTAAATACGGTCTACCAACGTTTAGAATATATCTTATGAAGAAATGAAATGTAAGCATCCTCACACATTTAAAGTATCTGTACTAGTACACTATCACCACATAAAGCAATAGTTCATAAAACATATTAGGCACATAAATCACTGAGTTTTTTTTTATTTCATAATAATTTTATTGCTCTAAAGCAGACAACATTTTTAACACAGGATATGTCTACATGTTTTTATTAGAAGCAGTAAACTATAAACTGCAAAAGTAATTAACTTGTTTCAGTGCATACAGCTGCTAAACTGAGCACTTCTTAGAAGCGAATTCACTCTTATTTCTGTTTTACCCCTTCACGTTATACGAAATTCTTCATTAATTCATAGTAGATTAAGCATCAAGGCAAATAAACAGTCTTTGATAAATTCTAGGACAAGTATCAAAGGTCTGCCAGTTGAATATCTGCCTCAAAATTGTCACGTTATACTGCACCATACATGTTTTTGTGTGTGTGTTCTTGAACGTTTTTACTTTGATAAACATATCTTTTCAAATATTTACGTCTTTTAATGAAAAATATATTAAATATTGCGATTACTTAGATACTTACCGACAACTACGCAATAACTGATTTATTAAGCATAAAGTTTTATAAACATATAATTAAAATTAATGAACCTGACTGCTTTAATTTTTTTCAATAAATGTATAATTGAAAGGAAGGAACCTGACTGCTTAAACTTTTTAATAAATATATAATTGAAAGAAATGAACATGGCTATTTAAATTTTTCAATAAATATATAATTAAAAGGAATGAACCCGACTGCTTAAATTTTTCAATGTTTAGGCACTTTCCTTGTCATTTCTTATACCACTTTAGCTCTCGTTCTGTGACTTGCTGTGAGCTTAAGAATGACCCCCTAGAAAGTCATTACACAAAGCACCTCGGGAAAAAAGCAGAGAGAGACAAAACATTATTCAAAGTAGTATGACGACATCACGTGAACAAAACACCGAACGTTTTTCTCTGGGTAAATAAATGCAAATGGTTCCGAGTATTTTGCACATCTGATGGCGGTGCAGTATAACGTGACAATTTTGAGGACCCTTCTCCTCCCTAACTACCTTTACTCTCCTTGTTCCCCTTCTCAAAGTTTCAAGCTCTCTAGACTCAAAAATAAATCTGAGAAGAAAGCCGAGCTTCGTTAAATTTGAATTTGAGAAAGAAACCCGAGTTGTATAAGAAGAAAAAAAAAACTTCTCTTCGCACGAATTATGGGTTGCGATGATGCGCTGATCTTAAAGAGAGCGATCATAAGGAAATAAAGAAACACATTTAAAACAGCATAAGCTAACACTGGCCGATTTCAGAAAAATAGTTAGCAGAGTTATTAGTAAAGTTACTGTTAATTGCTTATTAATTTCAACTAGTTCAGCTTTCGAGGAAGTAATAATGAATTATTAAAAAATATACTGAATCTATGTAGATATATATGTATACGAAAGTATATAAAGTACATAATATGTACATTTCTACAGTTGAATATGTATATATATTTGCAGAAATCAACAGTTTCAAACGACAGGTAAAGAAATAAAAATTAATTAACTAATTAAATAATATTCAATTTCTTATCGTAAATACCGTACTAAAATGCGACCGAAATATTCTAATTTTATACTAGATCAGGTTTTATCAGGCGATTCCAAGAGAAATCGAAATTCCTAAATCATTCTACAAAATTTATCTGTCAAAAGAAATAAATAAACGAAATGCTTATTAATCCTTCTAAACTCAGTGACGTAACAGCCCTAATGGGCCAAGGCCTGCAGTCCCCCAAATCTGCTTTCTTGGCCATGCGCCCCGGGGTGCGTAAGCATACGTCCTGAACAAGTGGTCAGCTTGTCGCAGGACCCCCAGTGTTTAGTCCCCAAGCCAATATGGTACTCATTTTATCGACCCAAGTGATGGAAATCAAGGGATGAGAGGCTGAGTCGACGTTGCCGAGCCCGGGAATCGAACCTCGGACCTGGGGTGATGCTGTGCGATGCTCTAGCCACTGCGCCATCGGGCCTATATTAATCCTTCTAGTGATAGCTTAAGCAAAATATGCAGTGTGGCTGGTTTTAATTAATATGGCCAAAGTTTTAATTAGAGTAGCAATTTACAAAGGTGTGTGTTTTCTTCGTTAGGTGGGAGCAATACCTTTACTGATTTTGTTCCGTTAATGAAATGAATCAAAATGTAAGTTATGATAGTATAAAAGAGGTAATTTGTTTCAAAAGATAACTATTTCATTGGAAAAAATATGCACATTAGATAACATTTGTCCGAAATTAGGTTAGAAGCAACCTTAGATTAGCAACACAGATTTCATATATATATATAAACTATTCGTGATGTGGATTTCATCCACATAACATTCGTAGCACATATTTTATAATAAAAATTTCACAGAAAATTTACAAAAGTATAAGATTTTTTTTTTTTTTTTTTTTTTGAAAAAATGTGATGTTTTGTATCGGTTTGTGGTTTTTCCGCGTTTTAACAGTATAGCATATTTAACACCTTTGAAATAGCTAACTAGTGATGCATTTTTATCGTCATTTCCGCAACTGCTAATTAGTAGCATTTTTATCAAATTTTATTGTATATATAAAACTTCATTCCAAGTTTAATGATTACATACCTTTAGTTTTACCCTTTTCCAAACCATATGTGAATAACCTTTAACTGCTGTGAGCGGTTTCTCAGACCGCGCGACATTTTCCATTAAATGCTTCCACCTCTTAGAATAATTAATGGGTATTGCCATTCTTAGTACCTTCCTAAAACAGTTGTCCAAGGTCACATACCAAGTTGCATTTGACTAGCTCTATTTCTTGTTTTATTTTTTTTAAATTTTCCCCCCTCAGCGGTCTGTGGGACCGATAACAGCAGATACGATTCAAATTTCGGCCCGATAAAGTTCACTTTTCGTTGTTGTTACATATTTTACTTTTTAATAAATATCCTTGAAATTGCTTCAAATGCGTGCAGGAAACGTTCTATATCTTACCCAAGACCAAATTTAATAAATAGTTCGAAATTGGTCTAATTTAGAGTTCTCTGATGAAAGTTCCTACGATGCAATTATTGAAAGCGACCACGACACAAATTCAGAAATATCTGCCGATGAAAATGAAAATCCATGATCTCCTTCTACAAGAGATTTTTTATTGGAAAAAATGAGTTCAAATGGTCTATTCAAGAGCCCAACAAGGGTGTTCGAACTCGTAGTCACAATATTATTCTTCGTTCAATCTATACAACTGCTCGTAGAACCCGACGTTGGCCTATGGCAATATTCTTCAGAAACTTGGATATCTGTGCATTAAATGCATTCGTATTATTTAAATCTTATCCCATTGGCTTGGAAAATGAAACGAAAAGATTTCATTAGCAATTCAGTTTGTGTAGTCTCATGTAAAACGGAGGATAACTTCATGGTTTTTATCTAAAGAACTCAAACTTACAATAAGAAGAGTTTTCGGAATAAATGATGATGAAGGAAACATTGCGATCGAAGACGATAAATTATATAAAAAAAAAGAACGTGCTATATTTGTCCACCGAGCAAAAAAAAAGGTAAACAGCTTACAAATGTATAGCATGCAAAGAACCAGTGTGTCTACAATGTAGTAGAAAAGCATGTATAAAATGCAGCTCGAATTATAATTTTTAAAATAAAAATTTATTTTCTATATTCTTATTAAAGCATTCTTATCGCAAATTTTAATGTAAAATGAAAAAGTTGAATTTTAAAATCTACATCTTCCATCCAGATACGTAAGCGAAGGAATTATTATCATAGTATATATTTTATTTTAATGAACTGATCTAAGTATAAAAATTGCTTTATAGCTTAATGAAAAAGTTAAATATATGAAATTAAATAACACTTATTCAAATAAGAAAAATAAAACAATATCGTCTTTTGTTTTCAGCAAAAGCGGTCTGAGAGACCGCTCACAGTAGTTATGCGACAATTTAAGTCACAGTAGTTAAAGGATAACTTGGCATCTATAACATAACTCCGTAAGGATATGTATCATCTCTTATCGGTAAAGCTTTGCTTTATCATTCTGCAAAGCGTAAGATAGTTACGGTTCAAATTTAATGAGGAAACTAATATAAAAGATGTATGTTGCCATTCACAATATTCGTCTTCCGAATTTAATAAACAAATTCAGCGACTTAAAAGAAATATATTATCACAGCCGGAATTAAAATATTTTGGTCTTTCACGTGGCAGCGTTTTATCGTTCAAAAATGAGTATGATATTTAATTTTCTTAGAGGATTTAAAAGTAATAAACCATGAATCATTTCAATTATTATTAATTACTAGCGGGCAAGCCCGCCAGCTGAGCGGGCTGAAGCCCGCTTATCATTGTTCGTTTTTAAAAGATATCCTATGTTAAATTTGGCCGGTATTGAAAAGTTGAACCGAACTACCATTTTTTAGCGGCATTCCGCGGGCTTCCCCCGCTTTTTTCACCTATGCATCCAGAAGTTACCGCATACACTATACATATGCGGAAAATCACGAAAACACCTATGCTTCCAGCCCTTTCGCGGGTATTCGAAATTTGGACCGAAATACCAGTGTTCAGCGCTTTTGGGCGAGAGCCCGCCCAAAACAGTGTTCACGTGTGCATGCAAAAGATACTGCGTACACCGTACACATGCGTAAAATCACGAAAACACCCCTCCAGCCAGCCCGCTGCCGATTCGAAATTTGGACCGAAATACAATTTTTCAGCGATTTTGCGCGTGCTGTGCCCGCTTTATTCACGTATGCATGCTGAAGATGGTGCATAAACGATACACATGCGTAAAATCACGAAAACAAACATGGAGCCTGCCTGTTCGCCGGTATTCGAAAGTTGGACCGAATTACCAGTGTTATGTGGCTTTGCGCGGGCTCTGCCCGCTTTATTCACATATACACCCAGAAGATACTCCATACAATATACACATGCGTAAAATCACGAAAACACCCATGGAGCCAGCCAGTTCGTCGGGATTCGAAATTACCGCATTACCAGTATTCTGTGCCCGTTTTATTCACGTATGCATCCATGAGATACTTTATAAACGATACACATGCGAACAATCACGAAAACACCCATGCAGCCAGCCCGCTCGCCGAGATTCGAAAGTTTGAGCGAACTACCAGTGTTCAGCGGTTTTACCCGGTATCCGCGCGCTGTATTCACGTATGCATCCAAATTTTATATACAGTACCCCGGAATTCGAAAGTAGGACCGAACTACCAGTGTTCAGCGGTTTTACCCGGTATCCGCGCGCTGTATTCACGTATGCATCCAAATTTTATATACAGTACCCCGGAATTCGAAAGTAGGACCGAAATACCAGTGTTCAGCGATTTTGTGGACCGGGCTGCGCCCGCTTTATACACATAAGCATGGAGAGGATACTGCATAAACGATACACATGAGTTAAAGCAAGAAAACACCCGGGGAGCCAGCTCGTTCGCCGACACCGAAAGTTGGATCGAACTACCAGCGTTAAGAGGTTTTGAGCAGGCTGCGCCCACTTTTATTACATATGCATCCAGAAATCACTTTATACACTATACACATGTGGAAAATCAGGAAAACACCCATGCAGCCAGCCCGCTCGCAGAGATTCGAATGTTTGACCGAACTACCAGTGTTCAGCGGTTTTACCCGGTTATCCGCGCGCTGTATTCACGTATGCGACCAAATTTTATGTACAGTACCCCGGAATTCGAAAGTTGGACCGAACTACCAGTGTTCTGTAGTTTTGCGCGGGCTGCTCCCGCTTTATTCAAGTATGCATGCAGAAGATACCGCATACACGTTACACATGCGAAAAATCCCGAAAACACACATTGAGCCAACACGGTCGCTTGGATTCGAAAGTTGGACCGAACTACCAGTAATCAGAGGTTTTGAGCGAATTTCGGCCGCTTTATTCACTTATGCATCCAGAAGATGCTGCGTACACGAGGCACATGCGTAAAATCACGCATGTGCCAACCCATGGACCCAGCCCGTTCGCCGGGATTCGAAATTAGGACCGAACTACCAGAGTTCAGCTTTATTCATTTATGCATCCAGAAGACACTGCATACACAACAGATATGCGTAAAATCACAAAAAACATGAGTGTAGCCTGCCTGCTCACCGGGATTCGAAAGTTACCGTATACCATCTCAAAGGAGCAAAGAAAAATCTTTAATCTAAAAAAAAAAAAAAAAAAAAAAAAAAGTGTGAATTTAATTTTTATTGGTGCGAACTTATTTAACATATCATTTGCATTAAAAGATAATATCTAAATTAAGTGCACGTATCTAATAACATAAAAAAATATATTATTCCAAAAAATCAAATTTATTATTAAAAAAATAACAACATATTTTTAAAAAATAGCTTTTTCAGATTTTTTAATTAATATCCCAGCTGATTAAAGTTGTACAACTTCAAGAACGTCATCATTTAAATTTAATGTAATATAATAACTTTTATTCAATATCAATAAAAGAATTAACGTGACAATCATCCTAACCTGAAATTAAAAAAAAATTGTGAAAAGCAGCTGTTTATTTAAATTGCCTACATTAACGAAATATTTTTAAAATACAGTTAGGTAACATGCAATCGCGTGCTTTATTCAACTTTAGAATATAACCTTGATTTGTATCTGCGGCGATTCAAGAAACTGTTGCAATCGGAAAAATGAGCCCGAAAATTAGCGTTTTCACAGTTTTTAATTAATATCTCAGCTGATGAACGTCCTACGAAGATGAGAATGGTATCATTGGATTCGTAGAATTTTTTGGAATCCGCAGACACCTGCCTCGAATTCCAACTCAGCGCCGTTCCATAGATATTTAAGAAAAAAGAAATTGACACGTGACCTTTCGCCAGCACAAATCTCGAGCGGAAGCAATTGTCATCCCCCCGGCGCTTTCGAAAAAGCAATTTTATCTCAGCTAATTCCGAGACGGTTGCCACTCCGAAAAATGAAATAACGTTTTCGCAGTTTTTAATTAATAACTCCGCCGATTATTGTCGTACGAAGATGGGACCGGTATCGATGGATTCGTTGATTTTTTTCGAATACGGGGATATGCGTTTCGAATCGCAACTCGGAGCCGTTCCGCAGATATTCGAGAAAAACGAATTTGGCACTCGGCCAAATCCCTAAAATAGGGGAAACCCGTGAAAGAAAGTGCCAAACGTAGGGAAACGTAGGGGAAAAAGCAGTTTTTAATTAATATCTCGGCTAATTAAAGTCGCACGAAGATGCCGATGGTCAATCCGGCGAGCCACGGGCATTCTGAATCCAACGGTACCTTCCGCTAAGCTCTACACCCAGCCGTTCCCGAGGAGATGATGTTACAAACACACAAACAGACAGAGGCACACAGATTTTAATAGTATAGACTAACCGGATTCATTAAAATCGTTCATATATATATAGTATCACACTTTTTTAAAATTTGAAAATATAATTATTATAAATATTTCCGCGCAATACGCTACTGAAAATTGATCTGTGTAGACAAAAAGTAAGAAATTTAGAACCAATTTTTCACAAAGTCCCCAAAAAAGTGAAATTTAATACCAATAAATTTCAAAATATCCTATAAATATACAAAATAAGAATTAAAGAAATGTGAAACTAAAACCCAAAAGTTATTAGAACCTGAAAAAAATGTACCAAAACCAGAAAGAGTAAAAGAAAAGGAATTTAATCAAATCTGATATAACATTATCAAGAGGAAGATACATCAGACTGAATTACAATCCTCCTTCCACTTAAAAATGACTTCGTTTCTGTACCCAAATTTAGGTAATTCATTTGATTGAATTTCTCTTCTTTTATTTTTTCTGGTTTTGGTACATTTTTTCAGCTTTTTGTAATTTTTAGGTTTTAGTTTCTCATTCTTTAATTTTTATTTTGCATATTTATAAGATGTTTTGAAATTGATTGGTATTGAATTTCACTTCTTTCGTGTCTTTGTGCAAAACTCATTCTGAATTTCTTACGTTTGTGCATATACGAGTATATATATATGTGTATGCATGGATGCATAAAGAAGTGTCCGTTTGCTTGTTTGGGTATGTGTAATTCGTACAAATTTGCATTTTTATTTCGATTTAAAAGAAATTTTGAACACTTGACCTTCAATACAACAGAAAGGTCACTGTCTATATAAGACTTCGAAAAACTACCTCACGGGATTCATACTCAGGGCGTCTGTGTTAGAAAATTGCATTCACGTTACTCATCTTAGGTTCACTTCGCCGTTGTTGCGTTTCCGCTATCTGCGGAAGTCATATATGCTAAGGATTTTCTAATTGTTTACTTTATAAAAAATAACTATTAATGTTTCTACACCATTTCAATTTTAAAACCGCATTACTCAACTTATGTTCCCGTCGTCGTTGTTGCGTTCCCGCTATCAATCAGTTCTTACTAAATTTTCCGAAAGCTCGTTTTGGAATGAAGACATAATCAAAAACAAATAAGAATACGTTCTTACTAAAACCTTTACATGGTGTCACGTAAATTCTTCTGTTTTATTCGAACTTCATAAAATTTCGCACAATGTGCCTTGAACTAAACTAAGAGGAAAATCACTAGGTACCTAAGATATCGAAAAATATACTCTCGTCCCAGGTTTTAGTAATACTTATTCTACATTGCAAGTAATATATAATATAGGACATGAAGATACAGAGATTTTACAAAATTTGTTTACCCGAGATCTTAAGTAAGATTTAGAAAGGAATAATAGGATGATGTCTTCAGTGTATTGGGGGATAGGATGTATAGAAGATGGTGAGTTTTAGCTTTTGGTGCAATATGAAAAAGGCATGATACCATTTACGAAAGCCCTCTGTATTAAATTCTAGTACAGGTTTGTAAATACAGCAAAAGAGTTTCTCGCTGGACTGAAACCTAAACATTCACTTAGTGATTTTCCTTCCTGCCATTCAGGAGGGAAATGGTCCGGATAATATTAATATAATGATTAATTATTGTTTATTCGACGTATTCAGCCAGTCAAAGATTATTAATGTTTTTATATAGCCTCTTTTCCTCATCGTCTAGGGTTTGGGGAAAGTCTAGGAGTCTTGGATTTCGATACTTATTCGGTGACGGAGGGGTACAATACTTCATATTTTTTAGAATGTTCCCACTAAAATACTTGCATCTAATTTGGACATAATCATTTATTGATAAATTCACTTATTTAATTTCATAAATATATCTGCACTCTTAATTGTAATTTTATTTTGAAATGTAAAATTTGAATAATAACCAATTGCAATAACTAATTTCGAACGTTGGCAAAAGAATTTTCGAAATTAAAATTTCGATAGATTAACCCAAAATAATACAAAAATGTACCAATCAGCATTAGAAGGCGGGCAACAGATATGAGTAAAATGAAAAAAAAAAAAAAAAAAAAAAAAAAAAAAAAAAAAAAATGCAGCATATAATAGTAAAGAAAAATTTTCTTAATTTTCTTAATTAGCATTATATTCTTGTTTAAAATTCAAATACCCTTAGTAAATATGCATGAATGGTTTTAAGATGTTTATACAGACGGCGACAAATATTATTAATCAGACTCTCAAGGTTTACAAAACCTGGTTATTAAAAATCTATGTTATTATAATTGTTTTAAATTCAAAACATTTGCTAGAAACCAAAGTCATGTATAGGTTATAGTGTTGCGAGGCCCCAACTTGTCAGCAACAGTGGTAGTGACTGCTATGAACTGTAAAATTACACAAACTCGTAAGAAGGGGTTAAATTTCTTTTTATTCCACTTTAGAAATAACAGCTGTGTTCACTTGACGCTCACAAACTACGCCAACTCGACGGTTTAATAAAACAGAAATGTGAAACTAAAAATAAATGACACGATGAATAAATAACGAGATCACTACCTACGAGGCTCTAAAATCGTAACTAACTTAACCGCGTTCTAAAATACAGCTGAGATTCAGCAAGCTTACTGATTAAGCAGTTGAAGATTCTACGAACTGCCGAAATAGGCACACAGGCCGAAATGCGTGGTTCTTAAATTTCTACCTAGCAACCTTCACGCTCGAGATTCAAGAAGCACACATACAATCTCGTTTCCCTTCTATTTAAACTCAACTTACTTCTGCTAAAATTTGAATAGACTGCGCGTTCTACTACAATTTACATACTCTGGCATTGGCAATTCTAGGGGAAAGTAAAGGCTTGACAGGAAAGATAGCTTAAACTTCAAATAAATGTTATTTAAAATAAATATAAACCCTACAAGGTATAAAAAATAATAAATCAAATTCTCAAAAATCGGAAATATTTTCTCATATTCCTCCTAAAATACCAGATAAAATCTAGACAGTTGCATGCCATATAATATCACTGCGGAGCTGGTGTCACTGAGATGAGTTTATGTGTTCCTGTGGATGTCGCTACGCAGGAGGCATAAAATTCCGCATCCAGATCCTCCGCTTATTCCGCTCTGCGACACAGTAGTGATTTTTATTATCTTTTTCTTGAATATCTAACTGTTTTTGCGGTTTTTTTAGGTGAAATGAGTATACATCTTCGGTTAGACAAAGGTGTGAGATAAAGAATCGTGAGTAGACCTTGAGGCAGGTCAATCCCAAGCTCAGTTTGCAAGATAACTGGATGTAACACCGAGTGCTGTCTCTAATTTGTGGAATCAGTTTAAAATCAGTGCAACATTGCCCAAAAGACCAGGACAAGATCGTCCGAGGACCCCGACGACCAATGTTGACCGGTACGTTCAGCCAAGCGCCGGGGGACGTCTACAGCCACGCAACTGTATTGTGACCTCGCTACTGCCACAGGAACATAAGTATCAAGGAAGACAGTCTCTAAGAGGCTTCATGAGACACGATTGTATGCCAGAAAGCAAGCTATTTGCATCCTACTCACTCCCTTCCACAGAAGAGACTCTTTACTATGGTGCATACAAGACCAACACTGGACGCAGCTTCATTGGGCTAACGTTTTCTTTATGAATGAGTCCATACTCTGTCTACAACCTGATTCTCAGGGATTATTGACACGGAGGGAACATGGGATCCGATACCATCCTAACAACGTCATGGGAAAAGACCTTTATGGTGGTGGAGGAGTGATGGCCTGGTTAGAGATCATGCAGGATACCCGCACACTGCTCCATATGTTTGACACTGGCTCCGTGAGTGCCCAGAGGTACAGGCAGGAGATCCTGCAGCCCTATGTGAGACTTTTCATGGGAGCTGTTGGCCTTGAGTTCATTTTTATGGACGACAATGCGCGACCACACCGGACCACCTATTTGATGACTAACACTGAAAGCGAGGATATTCAACGAATGTATTAGCGACTCAAATCTCCTGATCTTAATCCTGTTGAGCACTCTTGGCATGCTCTTGGGAGACTATTGCAATACTTCAACTCCCACCCAGAACTATTCAGGAGGAGTGGATGCGACTTTCACAGGCACTCCTGAACTCTCTTGTTAGTAGCATGGCTGTATGCTGTGGGTCAGAGGTGACTACTCACCACACTAGCCACATTTTCACTGCCATCTTTCAATTTCAAGTTTGGACAACATTTAACTCTTGGCCATAACTCATGCTAATAAATGGTATTTTCATTGTGGTTTTGTACACATAATTGTCATGCAATAAGCTATATCAACACTTAATTTTATTTATTTCTATCCTATATTTCTCGAGACTTTTGGGAAATTGTTGTGTATATTGTTGTTGTATATATTAGAAATTGTTGTATATATATATATATATAGAGAGAGAGAGAGAGAGAGAGAGATGTATAACGAAGGGAAACATAGTATGCCGAAAAAAGAATAAAAATTCCTTTTTTTTTCAAGAAGTTCAACTTTTCTACATTTCCAAGAGTAGCCTTGAATTCAGCTTTCTTTTGCACAGTCCACAGTTTGGAAAAAGATGGTCTTTTCTAAAAATTCAGTAAGTTTACTTTTGTTCAATATTTTTTTTATATCTAATAGGTTTTCAATGTTAGCTGTTTAAGGCTCGGATTAGAATTTTATATTATTTTCGGAATTCTCTTTTGAAAGTTTCTCATTTTCTTTGTATTAAAAGTTTAAGGATCACATAATTGGGGACTACCCATTTTTGAGTTTGTTTAAATGACAATTTGATTTAAAAGTGAATTTTACTATTAATTTGCAATTGCTTTTGAAAGTCGGATTTGCATTTAATGTATCTTAGCCAAATTTGTTTTTTAGAATGCTTATTTTTGCATAATGTAGTACTTTTTTCATTTTCTCTTTTTCTAAATGTTCGAAAACGTGTAGGGAAAATTCTGAATACATCTGAGATTAGATTTCGGTATTAATTGAATTTTAGTGTTTTAATTCAAAAATTTAATTGAATCATTTATCGTTTTTTGATCTCAAATGATTCAGAAGAACGAAACATGTATTCGAAACAGATTAATCGACTTTCATCAAACTTTAATTAATTTTCCCCTGATAAGTCCTGAATTCCTGAATTAGGGTTTCTGACAAAAGAGATTAATTTTATTTTTATTTGTATTACCAATTTGCATATTTATTTTTCGGATTTATTCTACAGAAGAATTCTTATATTAATTTTGATTAAGTTTAGCTACAATGTAATTTTTATAATTTTTGTAATTTTTGCAATTTATGTTTAATTATAATTTTTGCAATTTATGTTTTAATTATTATATTTTAATTTTGTTTTAACTTGTTCCGTCGATCTGTTTTTATATGTATTATGTATTAACTTTTCACATATCACAACGATCAGATTAGTTTCTTTGTGCATTCACATGTTTTCCAACATTGATTTTAACAGTTTTATTTCGCGTGTAGGCTGTTTTTTCACTTTTCCATGTTAATAATTTTTAAAAATTACTTCTATGTTAATATTTTAAAAATACTGCGTTGAACTATTTCAGGGAGTCACAGCTCCTGGTAACTTTTAGCAAGCTCACTACAATATTTCTTACTATTATATATATATATATATATGCACTCTTACGTATGAAAAACTTACTGTTATTAGAAATAGCTGTCGGATATATTCAGTATATTGAGATATACAAATCACTGATTGTCATTTATATTGAGAATAATGTTTTCTGCAACAATTTACATTTAATTTGGCAAATTTCAAACAAATGACATAAAATATGTAAAATTTTATGATTATGCATGTGTGAATAAAATTGTCTATATACACAAAAGTAAATTACATTAAAATGTTTTTTATTTATGAAACTCAAGAACTTTATTGCACGAACTTTAAGATGAAAGTATTTATTTATTTATTTATTTATTTTATCCAATGGCGGGCACTTACCTTGAAAATACATCTCTGAAAAGCTGTGTTAAGTACTCTTAAAAAAATGCCTGCAGATCTAAAGATGGCTGTATAAATTCATACATCACTGTAAATAGCCGCTACTTATTCCTCAACTCTGCCTGTATAGTATACTTTAATCTGTGGTTTTAGAAGATAATCTGAAACCTTGAATATAAAACTGAGAGAAAATTTCTTTTAAGGTTATAGATGAATAGTAAACCTCATCCCAAAATTATCAGAATTATAGGGCGAAGTCACACATACATCCAAAATATAATTAGAAAGTATAAAAGAAAGAGATTGGTCGAAAATGAAAGTAGAAGAAGATGAAAATAAATTTTGAGCGCAGTGGCAAAAAGTAAGATACTGATAAAATCAAGTTGGAACTCAGAGTAAGTCCACTAAACTTGCTCCAAAAAATCCTGAAAACCCTGGTAAGGGTATTTGTACTCAAACCGTATGAACTACCACGAATAAAAATATCGTTATAACAATAGAGTAGCCAAAATTAAGGAAAGAGTTTAGAATTTGCTAAATCAGATGAATTAAAAATGTGAAATTTTTAGAGAAAGCTAATTTTCAGCAGTTAAAGTAAATTTACTGTACTTGGACGTGATCGTCGGCGCATTGTTTGCAGAAAATCAACCCAACGGTAAAAAAAAAAAAAAAAAAAAAAAAATAGGAAAATGGATCTATTATAATTTGGGGTTGTAATGGTTGCAAAAGGAATTGAAAGCTCATTTTCATTGATGGTATTATGAACCATATAAAATATTTAGATCTACTTAAAAAGAGCACAAAAGAAAGAGTTATGAAATTAGGCTTGAGTGAAAATTTCCTATTTTAGCAAGACAGAGACCAACATATGGAGCATAATGTAAACATGTGACAGCTTTATCACAATAAACAGCAATTACACTGTACATACCCCTTTCCAATCCTCAGACATTAATGTGATTTAAAATTTGAGGCTAGGGTTCTAAACGTCTACGCAGAAACATAAAATAGCAAAGAAACATCAACTAAAACGTGTTCTGCAAAAAAAATGGAACAAAATATATTCAGATACAATAAAAATCTTTATCGAATGTGTGTCACGAAGCTTGGAAACAATAGAAAAGGCTAATGTGCATGCAACAAAATATTGGTACTTCCATATTTATTTTAAAAAATAAAGTTTTCTAGTGTGCTCTCATCTTTTTAGGTTCTGAACTGTAGAAGCGTTCTAGAACTGTAGAAGAAGGATCTACTAAGAGGAAAGCGACGATGTGCTACGATCAAAATATTCAAAAGGAGAATTGAAAAAACTAGAATTTCTTTCTCAAAAGCAAGACGAGCTAAAATTTTCAGTTAAAAACCCATATAGCATTCTCTATTCAGTATAAAATGTTATAAAGTTTGCATATAAATGTATAGAGACGAGGTTAAAATTAGGTAATCCCAAAACGATAATTATCTCATTCAGCACTAAGGTATTTTTGAAGAAAATGAATAGAAATGCATGATAATGATGTGTATAAAATCGACTATGATTATGCAAACATCCGCTTTAACGTTGATGGTTTGATGAAGACAATAGTCAGAGGTTTTCTTTTTATTTATATGCAACTAGAGGGAGAAAAAAAAAAGAAAAACAAGAGCTTTTAGATTCCAGAAATGACATTTTTGGGATGCAAATAGCGAAGTATTAAGCCAAACTACATAAAAATTGTGAGAAATTTTAAAAATTAAGAGAAAGTTGGGAAAAATATATTGAAAAGAGGATGGTGGGAGTATGATCAGAAATCGGGAGAGTTGGCAACTCTGCAGAAGCCTTTACAAATCCTCGTTTCCAAACCACTATAAAAAACTTCAAAAATTGTAAAGTTAAGTTTAAGTGAGTTTTGCATACAATATCTTGATAGATCAGGACAGTTTTCATAAAAAAATCTGCATATATGATAGATATTGAAATCCACAAGAGCATTGTCTTTATTGTACACAAAGGCAAATTGGCCCTACTAATATAAAAATCAAATGATGCAAAAAAGAGATCACTGATGACACGGGTAAACGATGATTTAGCATTATAAGTTTTAAGTAGAACTTTGAAGGCAGTGAAACTTCTACACTCTGCTGAAGTTTTTTCCTTATTCATAAGGCCAGATAACTAAAATTATAGTTCAACAGTACAAACAACATCCATTTAAAAAGGGGGATTATGCACATTAATAACTTTTGTTGGTAAATGATAGGACTTCGCTTTCATTTTAATGTGCATTTCTTGCAAGTAATGATCTAGGATAAATGATATGTGAGAAAGGAAACCTTCCAGTTTTGTAAATAAATATTTTTTAATAAAAGGCAAAGTATTTATTTGCTCTATTATGAATGTGTTCATTTACAGGAATATCTAAGAAAAACATGAACCAAAAAATGAAAAGTAAGAATTTATAAAAACATTAAATAAAGAACTAATTAAGTTTGTTTTAGTAAAATATTATCTGCAGACAGAAATAATTCATCAGTTATGTGATATTAACATATTTATTTGACGGCGACAGATAGCCCTAGTGGGCTTTGAAGTATTCTCAATACACACCAATACACACACACATAAACCCGTAAAACGTTGCAATTATACATTCTTACCTTGCTTTCTTTCTTTTCAAGACTTATTTTAATTCCTTCAATTCACCTTATAGAGCTATAGACTAGGATTCTCCAGGTAGGTATCCTTTCCTGGGGACAGAATTTCGTAGTTTCAGAGAAGGAATGCAGTCAAACTTTTATTTATCAGTTTAGTATTTAGTTTATGGATGTAAATAAGTTACTTTTATTCAAGTTTTGTTATTTATCAATATTTTCTATACTTTTTGGTGTTTAACTAAAAAGCAAATGTATATGTATTTTTCAAGTTTAAATGAGGGGGAATGAGCTAGTAATGGTGAAAGGGGTGTGGGGGACAAAAAAGGTTGCAAATAACAATGCATCAAAATTTCTGCTCTACTATTTATTAGGTAAATTGCTTAAATCAGTTATTGTTACTATAACGCTGAAACGTGGCAAAAATTACTCGAGACATAAGACAAATTTTAATTTCAACTCATTACGCAGACGAAAAATTTGAAACTTCAAAGAGACAGTAACTTTGATCTCTACTACTTAATTTATTTGTATACGAAGAAAATATCTAATTTCATCCCTAATAATAATATATTATTATTAGGTCTAGAGGTCCTTCGTTCGATTCCCGCCGAAGGCAGTTGCTAATTTTTCCTCTTTCCTGCTTCCAAAAAAATACCTAATGTCTCTATAGCCAAATTTAAAAAAAAATTCGTTTCTGTAATTAAAATATATATATATATATATATAATTTTACCTATATTTATAGTAGGGTTTGTAATCTGTAAGTAATTATACATGTAATTTATACATTTTTTATAAAAAAAATATGTTATTTAGAATTTAGCAAATATTCCAGAAAATGCTAATCCATTGAAAAAAATCTTTTCCATAACTAAATAAATTTTTAAAAACGTCAGAAAAAATAGCAGTTAAAATTAATAACAAAATAACAAGAATAAATCAGCAATCATATCAATATTTTAAACGTACAGCATTTAGAAACAACTTAGTACAATACATATGAAAATTAAATAATGTGCAAGTATCAGATGTGCAATGTCAAAAAATTAAAACTGGTAAATTTGAGAACAAATATCCTCAGAATGTTTGACAAGAGAAGTCCTCCGGGCAATGCAGAATAAATGTCCTCAGGATGTGAAATTGGTGAAGTCCTCAGGACAGCTGAGAATCAGCATCTTCAGGACATCCTCTCATATCTCGGGACATAGCGACTTAAATAAGACATCCACAGGATGTTAAATTACGATCTCCTCAGGACATTTGAGAATCAACATCCTCAGGACATCCTAAGTATGTCCCGGGATATTGAGACTTATAGGGCATCCTGAGGATGTTTTGTGCTATGGGGGTAATAATAATTACACAAAATGACACAAAATTTTAATGAATAATAATGACACAAAATTTTTTAATATCAGTGGAATAAAATTAGGTGAATATAAAGCTTCTGTGGTGTATAGTTCTAATGATTCATGGTCAATTGAGCTGGTGCTCAATTTTATTTGTGGGGAAAAAAAAAAAAAAAAAAAAATCAGAGAATACACCATTAAGTTTATATTTTTAAATTTAATGTGGGAAACGTAATGTTATCTTATTATCTTAAATATTGCATTTTTAATGTAGTTCCTAAAAGAATATAAAGAATTCCTGAATTTAAAGAACATTTTAGCAGAAAAATTACGCATCATTAACCCGGGAGAGCGCGCGCTCTTTTGGGTTACACAAGCGCGCGCCCTGGGTCCAAAAGACCCGGCTCAGGTTTTTTGAAGAAAAAACTGTTACTCTTCCCGTAAAAGCGTTACATTTATACCAAAATATTATGATCAAACTTTAAAAATATGCAAATTATGAATATTAAAATTTTAATTTTAATTTCTATAATATTTTTTATGAAATAATAATTTTATAGGAATAGAAAAACATATTATATTAATAAAGAATTTATTAGGAATTCATTACATTATTATTCAGCCTATTCATAAATTATTCTTCAGTTTTATTAGGAATATACTGCCTGAAAGAACATCTTCCTCGGAAAGTTTCAAGTTTTTCATCAATTGTTATGAGCTTACCGGCAGTGTAATATTTCTGCTGTTATTCACAAACTGTTCAAAAAAACTCTCGTAGGTGCAAGTTTATCTGATTCTTTCTTGACGACGGAAGTCCCTATGTCACCAAACCACAAACATCTTAATAAGAAAACGTTTTTAGGACATAGTTTTGTAGAAAATTTACAAACCGGTGTTCCGTCTATTACCCATAGAGGCCGCAAATTTGCAGGAGATAACTTGCGTCACAAAAATATAAAAGACCTATAAAAGTGTGAATTTCAATTACAGTTGTGTGACGAGCATCTCTCTGTCTTTGAAAGCTGTCAGAAATAGATGTAATATAAATATTTCTATGCCTGACGACTTTCAGCTGCATTTGTTTACTTAGTAAAAGTTCCCACGATTCATTTGGAGCCTGCACATATTTTGCCTTACCGATGGCAATTTAGTAATAATATTATGAGTAGGAGTTCTAAAATCAGCTTCAGGCTTTTCTTTTAAACTTTTTTTCCTAATAAAGCAATAAATGTCATTCTCATTTTCGTTTTCAGAATGCATCTCGATTTCTGAATCAGTATCATGAGAACTTACAGAATTCATTATAACTTTCATGATAAGTTTCTTCAATGGAGTCTTCAACAGTTCATACATCTAATAATTTTTGCAAACGTAACGTTTCTTCCATATAGGATAAATTACGTGACATATTTGCAGCTATCTGTGCTACCACAAATGAACTACGTTACAGAATGCGAATAGGCGCGCTGGATCTGAAAGACCCGATCCTGTCAAAACAAAACTTCGAATGAAATTTCCGACGAAAAACTTCGGAAGCATAAATACGATGGCCTTGGAGATGACTACACTGAACCACAACCGCTTTGGAAAAATAAGGACGTTTTAGAAACGTTTCTTTAATCGGGCGGGTCCACAGGTCGCAGCGCGCGCGCTCGCGGTTTTAAAGTTAATATTTCTGATTTAATTATAAAATTAATTCCGACATTCCCTTTAAAATTATTACATTTTTTATGCTTTAACTTAAGAGGAATATTGATGTGGCTTTTGTAGCTCTCGTATGAAGAAAAAGAGTTATTTTTAAAAATGTCGTTTAAAAAAAATAAAAATTTGTATTCCAAAATGTCAAATAAAATAATAAATTATGTTAGCTAAAACGAAAAATTAGAAAATGCAACACATCACTTTCTTTTGAGTTCTGTTTTTAATTATTTACATTCTAAATAAAACGTGTCCTAACAGGTAATTAGTTTTTACGCAATAACTTTTATTTAGCTTTATGTAAACAAACTTCCAATTCTTCATTAGCTTCGCAACACTACTCCTCGTCTTGGCGATGAATAAATGGCGCCAAACATTTACCTTCATAAAAAAATCACTGCGACATATTTGCTCCAAAAACGAACAGAAGGAGAAAAAAAGAAACATGGCCTTAAACGCTAACTTTTTCCTCTCCTTTCTCTTTCTCCTTCGGATCTCCGGGAGCATCATCGGCTGCAGCATCCCGATTGGCTGCCGGCGAGATTGTAAGAGGCAGGGCCTGTCACAGCGCGTGACTGGGCCGGAAGCAATAATCGACGTCGAAACGCGGTTAATGGCGACCTTTTTCCGTCACGCTATCCATCGCTGAAGAAGAACCGACCAATAGCATCATTTTCCTGTTCCCCCCTCGGCGTTTTCGACCCCATTTATCACTTTTGTATTGACCGTCGCAATAATGGAGCAAATCAGATGATTTTGTTTAGCATCTGGATGCTTACCCATGCCCCCATCCTTATTTTGTACTTATTCCGTTAGGGTTATAAAGATTGCATAGGGGCTAGGTAAGGGGTGGGTGGGAGGCTCGGATCTGTATATACTGTCATCGTTGAAGAAAATATTTGCATATAGAGATGTATAGGTCAACTAGCAACAGATTTAAAAGACATGGTTAACCAACAAAGAAAAAAAAATAAATAATAAAACCTAAAATGTTCGAATTACAGTCTTCTCGAGGAGTTCATCGCTAAGATTTCGGGAAGTGAAAAAATATTTCGAAAGTTTTAAAATATAAAATTAGGTAAAATTAAATTTTAAAAAACAGGAGGAAAAAAATAATTGCAGTCTGATTTTGGAGCGGATTTCAATTTAACTTCTGAAAAAAACTTTAGTCAAGCAATTATGATAAGGCTGCTAATTTTATAATTAGTAACATAAAAATTAAAAGCATAAATCTCAAAGTTCTTACGTTTAAAACGAGCTGTTAAAAATAGCATTTTCAAGTAAGGGGGGTAGGGAACTCTGTATAATATTTTTTTCATCGTAACTTGTAGTGGCATGGAGCATTACGCTGTTATTTAATAAATTTCAAAGAATTATTCAAGATGTATCTGTGTATTTATTTTACTGGAGTGCTTGCAAACGAGTTTTGCAATAAATGTTTCCTTCAAGTGTTAATACCCTTTTTTTATTATTATTTTGCTAAGACACCAAATCCACCTACCGAAAAGATAAACACTTTGGAAAAATTTTCCTTAAGGTGTTTAAAAAGTAAGCAAATTGTCACCATCTTACTCCTTTGAAAGGATATTAAAAATCACTAGCGGTACAAAATCTCACAAGTTTTATTACACTTTCATAGTAAAATCAATGATAATTAAATAAGACTTCAGTTAATTTCCCTCTCACTTCCTACATGGGAACAAAAATTTTTTTAACTTTTCCAAATTTTCTCGTTCTACTTAATTGTTACTCGAGTGATTTGTAAAGTAATTGATTTGTAAGGCAATTTGCATCAGTAAAAAGTAAGGTATTATAGTTTATATTTAATGTAAACGAATATTTTAAACACTTATGATTGCTTTTAATTTTTTATACAGAGGCCACATAAAAAATTCAAATATGAATCAGCTCCTTATAAAATTCTTTCGTAATACTGGTGAATATTAATTAGGTTACATGGTTTCATAGTTAGATTTATGAACCAAACATTAAATAACATCTAATCATTCTATAAATAAATTCATAGTGAAGATTATACATGGTAAAATAAAAATATGTTGTATGTTGTAAAAGGTTGCAGCAAACTTCAGAGGGATATAGGGCACATCATAAGGATTAAGAATTGCATAGGAACCCGTGTTCAGAAATGTCATTGTACGCCGCCAGGGGATGTTGTACAGGAGAATGCTAGTGGAAAGTAAGGATTGCTTCGGTAGGCATCATACAAAGAGCATGGAACGCTATACGAATGGATAGCTTGAAAACATGCGCTTAAGTATGGAATAGCTGAGGGTAATGGTCAAGCCGCTGTACGCATTTGTCGAAAACGCATCCCCGACAGACATCAACCGCACCACAGTTTGTTTGCTCGTCTGAATCAAAATTTGTGCGACTACGGGTCATTAAGAAGTGGCAGGACAAATGAGGGCAGGCCACTATCGACTCGCTCGGTCGTTAGAGAAGATAGTGAGTTAGAGAGTAATCCAAGGACCAGCATACGTGCCACTGCTTCTCAGTTAAGAATGCCTCGTACCAGTATCCAGCGTGTCTTGAACACCGAGTCCTTCCAAGCCTTTCGTCTCCAAAGGGTGGAGTTATTGCTCCCCGATGATCATCCTGAACATGTGCGTTTGGCACAGTAGTTTCTGGAAGAAAGTGCGTCTCATGTTAATTTCCCAGCAGCGTGTTGTTCACGGATGAAGCCGCATTCAATAGGGATGGCGCATTCAATCACCACAATCAGCATTTGGAAGCTCAAGAAAGTCCCCACGGTGTGCGGCACAACAACGCAAGTTAATGTGTGGGCATGTTTGGTCGGCGACTAGTCGGGCCGTACCGTTTACCAACCAGGTTGAATGCCGCTAGTTAGCTGATCCTTCTGGCGCAGGTTCTTTCCGGCTTTTTTGACGAAGTTCCACCAAATGTGAGGCGCAACATGTGTTTCCTTCATGATGGCGCGCTGCTCATATTGGACTGGATGTTCGTAGCCATTTGAATAGATCTCCCCGCATCGATGGATTGGGCGTGGTGGACCGGTTCTCCGGCCTCCACGCTAATCTGATTTATCGAGCCTTGATATCTTTTGGTGGGGAGCCATCAAAAGTGTCATATATCAAGATCCTGTTATGTCTGAAATGGATCCCCTTGCAAGACTCGCCTGCGCAACAGCTAAAATCTAAGAAACTCCTGGTGTGTTTGGCGTCTGATGGTGCAAACTTCGAGCATCTGTCATAACATTCAAGCTTTCGTACGCCATTTGCATTAATGTCCAATAAATGTGTCAAATTAATCACTCTCTTGTTTTCTTTTCCATCTTCTATCTCTGCTACCATTTACCTCTGACGTTTCCGGGCATGGGTTCCTATGCAACTCTTAATCCTTATGATGTATGCTACCTCCTCCAGAACTTTGTCGCGACATTTACGGGACACCCGGTATATAAGCGCAGAATCTTCTAAAATTGAATCCTCGCTTGTATTCTTTCACTATGAATGCTTTTATTTATCCATTTAGATTTATGACTGTGACATATAAGTAAATTCGTTGTGAAAGAATTAAAATCGCTGATAATTAGCAGTTAGACTCGGATTTAAATCTCGATGGCCTGCATGCGTGTTTTCGTGGAATTCTGGATGTATTACTTGAATGTGAAACAGTTGCCCTTAAAAGTCCTCCTGGAAGGTATTTTTCCGCACAGGCACATAGCTCTCGTCTGCGTTTTAGTAATCTAAACAACCCCATTCATGTTGAAAGAATACTTATCAGCCAGCTATAAGGAGATGTTCCTTAAATGGAAGGGTTTAAAAAATGAAAATGATTAGAATAAAAAAAAAGCGTTTATTTCAAAAAGTTAATTTTATTTCCTGCCATACTGTTAAAAGTCATGGTCTTAATTGTGCGTTTAAAATTTTATTTAAAATTTTTTCCTGAAGTTTAGAAGCTATAATAACTTATCTTTTGTATTTTCGCTAAGAATGTGATACAGTGAAGCTCCGTATATATGTTTCAGGTTTATATATATAAATATATAAAATATTAATATAAATTAAGTATTTGTTTAAAACATTAATTTTAAATTTCTTCGAACATAGTTATTATTTAAAAAAAAAAAAACTCAGTGGTACAGTGATAAAATAGTGTAATAACAGAAATTGGCCACTAGTATCAAAATTTTGCAGTTAATATGTACATGTTTTTACATCGCAAATTAAAATTTCATCATATTTCTTTTTCATTTGTACGTCGTTTTTGAATGGCTCTTTGAAAGATGTACAAACAATGTTCCACCCGTAGGGTCCTTTATACGATCCTCATTCCTTTATTCTCTCAGATCTCAAGAGAATTTTTACGTAATACTTATTAAATATAATTTCGTTTGAGACAAATTTTTTTCATACATATATCTATTTTTCTTTTGACATATTCTTTTCTCAACAGCATTCACATTATATAAGCCTTTTTATTAGAGCTTTCTTTAACTGTTTTATTTTTTATTTCAGTTATTTTTGGCCTAGTTTTGATAACACTTTTTTGACGACTCCAATTTAAGCAAAGGACTTCACCACCTTCGAGCTGGTGTGCTACTTACATGCCATCTCTCTTATTGTCTGCACTAATTCACTGATTATTCCTTCATGCAATGCGCCCAACATGGATTGGATTCTTGAAATACAGCAAAGCACTCAAGTTCCTAAATTTTAAGTCTGCCTTCCCGAAGGATATTTTAAGGCAAACCGATAACGTTATTATAATATCATTTAGTATTTTATAACATTGTTTTGTAAGCAGCGGCGATTTTGGTGTAAACATCAAATAGAAAACATGAATTTATTTAAGATTTTTTAATGAAGTTATTTATATATATGTGTATATATTTCTTTATCTGTCATATGCAATATTTCAAATCCAAAAACTTAACACACTTCAGGACACAAAGGTGCCGAAAAGAGATAGGAGACATTCTGTGTGCCGAAGGAGATATTCTGAGACGAAGACATTCTGATATTCATTTGATACTACATTCAAAGATGGAAATGCATCTTTCTCTTTCCGGTACAGAGCAACGTTTCTCTATAAAAGAAAGGTGGCGTCTGTTGAAGTGATGTGGTCTCTTTTTTTTTATCTGAAACTGAACCCAAATTTGAAAATTAAACTTCAATTAATTATTGAAGCTGTTCATGACTTCATTTATGAAACTGACGTTATTTTGAGATTATTTTCTATATAGTTTTTAATAAAATCTAGAATATATTCGCAATACTTTAATGTTTTTTTAATCCGTGTATTTCTGAATATGTTAATTAATGAATTTAACTTTTCTTCCTTTTTGAAGGATTACGGTTAATTACAAAGCAAAATAGTGATTTTCTTTTAAAAAAATGACTAACGATTCGAAGTTAAACAACAGCTTTAAACAATGTGAACAGGTAGATTCAGCAAAAGCAGTATTTTCTCACGTTTCCATACTCTAAATTTCATGCATCCTACCTCCGTGGGGAAGTTCAGCGCTCTTTGATAGGAATAATAAATTAATAGGTTAAAAAATGGGATAGCTGAATACATTTCTGAAACCTTTGAACCAAAACATTAAACGAATAAATGTAATTTGTACTGGAACCTATTACAACATCCTCAGTGGTGTTCCTGCGGAAGATAAATGCTCAATCGCGAGTTGCACATAAAAGATCTAATAACCAACCAGCTAACCGTAACCTGTGAATCCAGGTGTCCATGAATCACATGCTGGGATGCTATTGTCTCCCCCAAAATCGTCTCCCTAACGTCACTTCGCTCTCAGAGATGACGCCTCTTCGCGTTTTTACTGCTCATCCCCCCGCAACATCCCTGAATAATTTCATGGAAAGAGGAGTTCTTTAAACACGTGTGAGGAAATGATATTTCGATTATTATACGAAAAAAGTAGCTTCGTATTTGATCATGCATTTTTTCAATGATTTCTGCACGCACCCTAACTGAAATTTACTTAATGCGTCCCCAATAGTATTAAACGTCTTTTTACTATTGTTATAGTAGACAGCTAATAAAAAATTTAAATTAAGTGATGCAATAGTGATGTTAGTATGTAATAACTAGAGGTAAAATAAATAGTAGATTTTCGCTAATCCGATTCTTAAAATTAAGGGGGTAACTGCTTAATATTAAAAGCTCTTAATTAAAGTTAATTTCGAAATCTGCATTTAATTAATCATATTCAAAAATGCAATCTACGCAACTGTACTTATATTTATTAAGAAGATGTCAATAAAACTTAATCATTGAAATACGCAATAAAATTCTTGAAATGAGGCTTATTTTCTTAGAATAATTTTGATATCACAAAAATCTTCCAATCAATAATAAATTTTTCAAAATTTAATCAAAATTCGAAGGAGGACGAAATAAGAATTTAGGTTAAAAGGCTATATTAGAGAAAGAAATCAGAATCGGCTAATCAGTTGCAATTATGCGAGCGATAGGAGATGTTACCTTTGAGATGTGTTTATACAAAATATTTTATATAATTTTATCTTCCATTTATAGTTTTAAATAATTTATAAATTTCTTATTGATTTTATTCTACTTCTTAACGAATGTGGGAATATATCATTCATTATGTCGTGGAAATGAAAAATACTTCAGTGTATTATTCAAATGAATTTAATGTATCGGAATTCATCTCATATTGTAAGTTTGAGTGGTGTAGTTGTTTTAGATCGTGATACAAGAGGTTAAATTTCTCGAAAAGAAATTCAAACGTAACTGAAGGGAACAGATGCGTACATACTTCACAATCCATTGTCATAAATTTCCAACGAATAAAAGTTTTATACATCAACAATGGCAAGCTGATTTAGTAGACATTTCACATTAACGCGATTATATTGACGGTTAATGATATGCATCAACCTGTATTGACATATTGTCAAAGTATACGCGGGCTATTCCGCTTAGACAAATGAGAAAAGATATTGTGAAAACGTTAAAAAAGTAATGAGCGAACGTAAACTAAAATTAATTCAAACTTCTCAGAGAACCAAATTTAAAAATAAAGTGTTTAAAAAGATTTTAGGAAAAAAAAAATTTTAATCTGAAAGCTTTCAGATCTTACATTAAGCCCAAAAGGCGTTATTTTAACGTTTTGCGTGTTCCCTTTATTTATTAAATATCATGTTCTTCGGACTTAAACCATAAAATTTAGTTCAATAGCAACATCGCAAAATAATTTTTAAATTAGAATATCTTTAGAATTTCCATTACACAGTCTCGCGCGCTGGAGATAAAAATGTTTTTTTTTTTTTTTTTTTTTTTTTTCGTACAGTGTTGCCATTGCTCGCATTGAAATCCTTGAGTTTGTTAATCAATAATTCGTTAAAGTGTTACAAAATATGAATCAATAATAATACAAGTTCAAAATTCCAAATTAGGGCTTCCAGATGCCCATATTCGGTGGAGGATTACGTTATTCAAATTTGATGGCGCTAGGTACCGTTGTTTTATCACAATGCGAGAAACATGAGTACATTTATGTAGATTCTTCATTATTTAATTTCTTTAAATATAACACAGGGCGATAATATTTGGTGGCAACAATCTGAAAAGTATAACAGACATTTAAGGTTTTCGAAGCAAAATGCCAAAATGAAATTAATGGCCCTTCTGGGAAAATTGTCCCTTTGGTCTAATAAATCAAGTTAAACTTTTCAGTACATTTAATACCACAAAAACATTTGTGGTGGAAAGATTTAATCTCGCTTTGAAGACAAAAATGAGGAAATACTTGCCGACTCGAAATACGTACAATTATATAGATATCTTGGAAAAATCAGTAGAAAGCTTTAATTATACTATTTAAGTATAACCGGATCTCCTATAGAAGTAAATTCAGAAAATGAGAGTGACGCTATGGTTAATTTGTATGGAGGTAATCCCCGTATCGTTTCTAAATGTGTGTTCAATGAGCGTGATATGGTGGAAGTTTGCAAATTAAAGCTTGCTTTCTAAACAGAATATGAAACGGAATGTACCGAGGAATTATTTGTAGTGACAGAGTGTGGCAAAAGAAATCTAGCAGTGTACATAATTAAAGATTTACTTAGAGACTCAGTAGAAGGAACGTTGTATGCACGAGACTGCAGAAAGTGAAATTAAAAGAATAATATCGAAAATATTTTAGAGAAACATGAGCGTAAAAATAGACAGAATACTTTTTAAATTAAGGTGGCTGTCTTGATAAATTTAATCAGTGAATTCCAGGAATCGAACAACGGACCTCTGGAATACCAGCCCAGCGTGCAGAACCACTACACCACGAAGGTAGGCTAGGAAAGTGGGAGAAATACCTTATAAGTTATTTGGTTTCATTGAATTGCTGTATCCACACACATGGTATAACGTAAAGGCAGAAGTAACTTGATTGGATTTGTCTCAGAGAAAGTTGATGAAATGTCAAGTCGTTGGCCACTCGCAAGATGTTATGAAGCAGTATCTAGTATTTTAAAAGCTATTCATATTAAAGAACATCAAAACAAAATAATATTTGATTATTACCCAGTAACAAAACGAATGAAAAATAACACTAAATGGATTTTACCTGATGGTTTGGCTCAAATGTTAGATTTTGAGCCTCTAGAAACTGCATCTAGGGATAATAGTTCGGAAAATGTTGCAGCCAAATCCTGTGCCCACTATCGTACATTTATGACATATATAGGTATTGTAAAACCTCGAATTGTGGAAGATTAGCTCTTCTTATTCGAAGTGTAAGAGCAACTGGTAGCGATGGAGAAGTGGTCAATGTGCTGTATGGCAGACTTAATTATTTACCCGTGAATCGTAAAATAATAGACACTTTGGAAATCGATATAAAAACGCTTATGAAAGCATTTACTCCATCTGAACAAGAAAAGTCATCAATGAAACTTCGTTTACGTCAAAAGTACTTGTCATACGTATATATCTTATGCTGTCTAAAATCATTTTCGGATTATTATGTTCAACAAACAGGACAAAAATTAAAATGTTATCAAGGTAATCTTTATCGGACAGGGTATGGTCTAAAAGGTTTGTTCAGATTATTCTAATTTACTATTAAGTGCGAGAAAATACTATTTGCGAATAAAATGAGTCTCTACGTAACACTTTCAAGGGGTAGTTTGTAGAGACATTAGGTATTTTTTGGAAGCCGAAGAGATGAAAAATTAGCAAACGCCTTCGCCGGGAATCGAACCACGGACCTCTGGAATACCGGCCCAGCTTGCAGAACCACTACATCACGAAGGCACGCTGGGAAAGTGGGAGAAATACCTTATATATTCCCCTTTTAAGGGCGTCTGGGGTTTTTAGGGGACCCAATCGCCAAATCCTGGCTGAGGAGAATCCAACACCCTTTTATTTCGGGCGCCAATGTAGAGACATTAGGTATTTTTTGGAAGCCGAGAGATGAAAAATTAGCAAACGTCTTCGCCGGGAATCGAACAACGGACCTCTGGAATACCAGCCCAGCGTGCAGAACCACTACACCACGAAGGTAGGCTAGGAAAGTGGGAGAAATACCTTATAAGTTATTTGGTTTCATTGAATTGCTGTATCCACACACATGGTATAACGTAAAGGCAGAAGTAACTTGATTGGATTTGTCTCAGAGAAAGTTGATGAAATGTCAAGTCGTTGGCCACTCGCAAGATGTTATGAAGCAGTATCTAGTATTTTAAAAGCTATTCATATTAAAGAACATCAAAACAAAATAATATTTGATTATTACCCAGTAACAAAACGAATGAAAAATAACACTAAATGGATTTTACCTGATGGTTTGTCTCAAATGTTAGATTTTGAGCCTCTAGAAACTGCATCTAGGGATAATAGTTCGGAAAATGTTGCAGCCAAATCCTGTGCCCACTATCGTACATTTATGACATATATAGGTATTGTAAAACCTCGAATTGTGGAAGATTAGCTCTTCTTATTCGAAGTGTAAGAGCAACTGGTAGCGATGGAGAAGTGGTCAATGTGCTGTATGGCAGACTTAATTATTTACCCGTGAATCGTAAAATAATAGACACTTTGGAAATCGATATAAAAACGCTTATGAAAGCATTTACTCCATCTGAACAAGAAAAGTCATCAATGAAACTTCGTTTACGTCAAAAGTACTTGTCATACGTATATATCTTATGCTGTCTAAAATCATTTTCGGATTATTATGTTCAACAAACAGGACAAAAATTAAAATGTTATCAAGGTAATCTTTATCGGACAGGGTATGGTCTAAAAGGTTTGTTCAGATTATTCTTTCACGCTACCGTACCTCTCATGTAATCAGGAGCCAACTGGAAAATAAGTATGGCGTGGTAAGTTGAATTTACTAAATGATGTATCACAAGGGTAAGATGTGAAAGTGGCTGCCAAACATCGACTGAAAGAAGCCAAAAATATTAACGGATAGAGCGGCTACTTAATGAAGAGAATGATTGTCTCTGGACGAGTCAATAAAAAGCAGAAACGTAGGGAAAAGCGCACCATTTCTCACCGATCAAAGAGGATGAAAACACAGAACACAGAACATTCCTTTTTCAAAAACAAAAACAAAAAAAAAAAAAAAAAAAAGACTTAGGATATTCATTGAGGCTTTCACATCTGTGTCAGATCTGAACTGGATTTATTCACTATTTCTCCTACGCAGACGGCGACGGCTATAGAAAAGGTCACTTTGTGGAATATCACCCACTAGTGAATATTAAGGGATGGAGAAACTATCGAATTTCATATTTCTGGCAGTAGTAAAGACTCTATTGATCCAATTGCTTCATACATGTTAAAGCAAAAGTAATAAATGCAGACCGAACCAGTTTAACGGACAAAGAACCGGTTGACCCTCTGAATTTATTTTTATATTCTCTCTTTTTCATAAGAAGATGTAAATTTAAATGAAAGAAATATCTCATCTGCAACTAATACTGCACCTACAAAGCCTTCATCGAGCCATTATTGAATTATGAAAATGGTGCCCAGGAAGGTTCATAGGGGCCACTTCACCTGATGAATTAGATGTCTTAGCTGCTAAGATTGAAAGCTCGCAACCATATTAAAAACTGCCAAAGTGTGAATTTGATAGAATAATTGCAGTGTGAGATTTTTCAACAAAATCGTCTCGGGATGAATTTAGTCAATGTGAAAATTAATCTTTTGCTTAGTAAATATACTTTCTGTTCTAGTCTCTACCGGGAAAGATGCCGATCACAAAATGATCTTAGAGCATGCATCTTTCTTTATCAGAAAACTAAAACATGCACGTAACTCAACGCTGCTCTGAAACCACAGATCTGGACACCTCAAAAGAGCACACAGAAGGCACTTTCCTGTTGCGGCGCCATTCTGGAAATTGGCGCTGCAGCTGCGCAGTAAGCATGACAAGCAAACAGCAACAGGAGAAACTTTTGGACAATTCACAATGCTTACGGTGCAGGTTTTGCACTTGTAATATATCGAATTATTATTAGTCCAAAAGGCTTTGTCCCTAAAGGACTGTAACGTCTGAACAGCCGTGTTGGATGAAAGGAAAGAAAAGTTGTCTTTTAAATATTTATTTTAAAAACTTAATAAGAATTTCTTGATTACTAATAAAAAACATAATCAACCATTACAGCCATAATACAAACAATGGCCGCTGGATGCAGCCGCGACGCTCGTTGCCTCTTCTTCCAAGTCTTTCACTACATAAAAAGCTCACACAAAAAGCCCTCTCTTTCACTCTGTTAAAAGTCTTATCGGAAATACCTGGAATGGGATAATTACTAAGTCCCTTATGTCCGGAAACCGCACCAGGAGATTTCCGCAACACCTTTTCTCAAAGTTCTAACTGAATTAGTCTCTGAACAAAACAGGAAGTTCTCATTAAGCACTTGTGCGTCGGAGGTGTGCATATGTTACAGAACTATTCTTATCGTTTTGTGATTTTGCGTTGAATCACTATAAACGGCAAATCACTTTCCAAACTGTTGCCACCAAATGTTAGAGTTCTGCATTATATTTGAAGAAATTAAATAATAAAAAATCTGCATAAATGTATGTATATTTATCGCATTGTGATGAAACAACGGTACATAGAGCCATCGAATTTTGAATGACGTAATCCTCCTTCGAATATGGACATGTGGAAGGCCAAATTTGAAATTTGGAATTAGTTTTATTATCGATTTCATATTTTGTAAAACTTAAATCAGTTTTTGAAGAATAAACTCAATCATTTAAAAGTGAATAATGGCAACATTTCTACGGGAGGAAACCATTTTATCTCCAGCTCGCGGAACTGTGTATCGGAAATTCTAAAGATATGCTCATTTTAAAATTATTTTGCAACATTGCTAATGAACTGAATTTTATGGTTTAAGTGCAAAGAACATGATGTTTAATAAATAAAGGTAACACACAAAACGTTAGAATAACGCCCCTTTGAACGTAATTTAAAATCTGAAACCTTTCAGATTTTTAAAAAAAATTTTTAAACCGCACCATTCTTTTATAAGGTATTGTCTCCCTCCTTTCTGCATGTCTTCGTGATGTAACTTTAGCACACTCGAAGCATATTCGAGAGGTCCGGCGAGGGAATTGCTCATTTTTCATGTACTCCTGCTTCAAAATAACCTAATTTCTCTTACATGGACGCCCGAACTAAAAAGTGGGTTATGATTCTTCACCACCAGGATTTGGCAATTTGGTTTCCTAATCCCCAGCCACCCTAAGGTATTTTCTCCCTGCTTCCTGTATGCGTTCGTGGTGTAACGTTAGCACACTCGAGTATTCGCGTATTCGAGGGGTTTAGTTTGGAGTCCCGACGAGGGAGTTGCTCATTTTTCATGTACTCCTGCTTCAAAAATACTTAATGTCCCTACACTTTTATAAACACCCTGTATATCTAGAAAAGCCACAGCTTTAACAGTCATTTTGAAAAAGAACAGTAAGATCACATTTTTTGTTCGATTAATAATTTCGTCTTTTAATAACAATAATCTTTTTTTAACTTCATTTTCTTGACATTCATATTAATTCTGCGTGTAATAATAAATTTTTGTATTCGGAGTCCTATCCTATCTAATATTTAAAAATAAATGGCTGTTAAATCACAGCTTTATAATTTTAATTACAGCTTAATAAGTTTATAATTTTGTTCGAATCTTGAAGTACATCGTTTAAATTCCGTTGCTAATTATCTTGCTGCAAGGGCATGTCCATGGATCTTGGTTGGATAAATTTTTCTGATCATTACCAGCATCACAAATAAATGATTTAAAACCAATATTTTTACTCATCATTGCTTTTGCATCATATGGGCATACTCCAAAGCGATATTTCCATTCTCAGCCTTATATTTTAAAAATCTCATCCACTTTACTGTAGATGACTTTCCCTCTTGTATGTTTTACCAAAGAACTATAAAATAACAATTCTTTACCGATGTTTTCTTTCTAAATGTATCTGACATATACTAATACCTAAGCAATTCTTTTTAATATCAGTAGCTTCGTCCAACTGAATTGTGAATATTTGGCATTCTTTAAATCTATTAATAAATTGCTGGAACTGGTCGTTGATAATTTCAGAAATTCCATTGGCGAAAATGTCATTTCTGAAATTTTTAACAATAATTTGAAATATTCTTTTGGTTACTGATGGTCGTAGAATTCTAGGATTATAGATGCGTTTCTAAATTTGATGTTTCATGCTCTACATAACCAAAATGTTATTTTGAATCCGTTGGTGGTTACTATCACAGTTGTTGAAAGCAAAGCCAAGTTGGAGAAATGTTTCATCACACTTTGTTTCGCAACTTACACTGGTGTGCAAAAATTAAGGACGAAGTCGAAAAATTAGCATATCAGCTGAACGAAGAGGCAGAGCGGACAGAAAGACCAATCAGGAGATTAAGTAAAGTGATGTACGGTAGCACATGCGTAGATATTCAGGTAGACGTAATGGGGGAGTGTCTAAATAGTATAAAGCATGTTGTCGGTGTAAGATCAGTATTTCTGGCAAAGAGATTGCACACCGTATAGCAGTTAAAATCACAACGAGTTGCTGCCTCAGCGAGAAATGGTGAATAATCAATCTGTTAGACGACATCTGGATGCTTTTACCCGAGGTCGAATCATTGGGAAGTTGGACGAAGGCAGCAGTGTGACAAGTGTGGCTGCAGAGTTCGGAATTGCTCACAGCATCGTTTCACGACTTTGGGGACAATTTCAAACTACAGGAACAGCTATCCGGGGGTTTAGTAGTGGTCTTCCACGAGGAACCACACCCGCAGATGACCGGTATATTGCCTTACAGGCCAGAAGAAACAGGCGGCAGACAGCGGGAGAAATTGCTATACACACGACACAGGCGACTGGACGACCGATATCGCGTTTTACCGTGGCCAGAAGACTGCACGGTGGTGGTCTGTTTGCACGACACCCTGTACGGTGTGTACCTCTAACGCCTGCCCACATCTAACGTCTCTATCTCTAACGCCTGCCACGCACATCTTCGACGCAGGTTCAGTCAACGGGACCCGTTATTGTAACGAGATTCTTCTTCCATATGTGCGTCTTTTTAGAGGCGCTATGGGTCCGCAGTTCCTTTTCATGGACTACATTGCACCATGTCATCGCACAGTAGCTGCCGAACAGCTCTTAGAGAGTGAGGATATTGAACGTATGGATTGGCCGGCACGATCTCCGGATCTCAATCCCATCGAGCATGTATGGGATTTTCTAGGCAGACGCTTGGCAGCTCGTACCTTACCACCAGTAACGATTCCGGAGCTTCGATTGGCGCTGCAAGACGAATGGGCAGCAATGCCTCAACAACTCATTGACACCCTCATTCTCAGCATGGGCAGACACTGTGAAACCTGCCTAGCAGTCAGGGGAGATCATATCCCCTATTAAAGACCGGATGTTTCTTGCTGGACACCCATCACAGGGATGTTTCGGCCTTCAGTCGCATTGCGGTCCATGCTACTTTTTCAATAAAGCTTCTTTTTATCCCTCTGATTTCTCTTTTAGTAAGTGTTGCTTACATTACTCATGTCCTTACGTATTGGGGATCTTACGGTATAAAATGTGTTGATTTGGAAAGCTTTTGTACAAAGTTATATTGAAAAAACCGTCTCGTCCTTAATTTTTGCACACCAGTGTAGATGCCTCATTCTAATTTCTAGATCCTGCTTGAAGAGACTTTCTTCCTCTGCCGCTTGCCTCATGCCTTTTTTACTCAAGTTCAACCATGAGCAAATAATGTTTTTAACCTAAAATATAAATAAAATAACATCTTTCACAATAATTATTCAAATAAAGACTAGTCGTTTAGAATAAAACAGAGAAGCACAATATTGTATTGTTCTTGCAATGAACACACATTCTTTTGGCTATAAAAGAGAAACAACTGGCTATACTACCAAATTTTATCACTACTCTGTTGTAGTAAACTATAGTTTTATCAACTTTTGCTATAAAACAGAAAACAAAAATGACTATACTAGCAAAGTTTATCACTACGCTGTTACAGTAAACTATAGTTTTATCACTACACTATAGTCTGTTACTTTACAATAAGCACTTCATGGCCGTTGTCAGTTCCTCCGCCCGCCCCCTCCATTTGCGATCGCATGGAGGTAGGAAGTAAGATGGAGTGGCCCTAAACAGGTTTCTCCCGTACCCTGCTCTGAAGCACCGGCGATCCCTACGTGGTGACCAAAACATTGGGTCATTTACCATTAAGTTCAATGGGTTTTGACACGATCGGATGTAAATATTTTGTAATTATGTCGTAAAATATGCATATAAATGTATATATTTTCTTTTTCTACAGTACTTCAGAGTTCTAAGTATATGAAAAGAATACATTTTTAAACAACATTTCATTCTGAAAGGAATTAAATGCTCTACTTTTCACAGAACAGTTTGCTCATAATGGTTTAATTTGAATGAAATACTTTCACAAGTTTTCGTTAATAACATTGGAAAAAAAAATTAAGGTAATTCGATTTTATTCGTTTAAGGATTACAAAAATTAAGATCAAAGTTTATTGTATTATTAATATTAAAATTATGCATTATTTCTTTTCTATTTATGGAGCTTCTTCCTAAAATACTTTCTCAAATATGAGATGATTTTTATAGCTTCTGAGGCATCTTTTAAATCGAAAAATATAAGTCAATTTATAATTAATGCTCTATTCGGTCCACTTCAAATTACAGCACCTTTTACTTTAATAGCAAAATACTTTAAATAGTACCTAACTTTCTCTGAATATTTCTGAAAGAGAATAAAATAAGGATTATTTTTTAAATATTATTTAAAACTTTTAACTAAGTTATTATAAAATGTAAGGGGAATAATTCTTTTAATTATACTTATCAGATCTTTTTACCCATAATTTCAACAATACGCATTCCAAAACTCTTCTTTATTACTTACTCAAGTACTCATCTCATAGAATTTGCTTTACAATACCTTTTAACAGATTGCTTTCCAGTACGAACAATTCTTGCTTAAATAGTTTTATAACATATTTGTCAACGGGATTTCAATTTATGTTTACAATTCAATGCTATATATTTAGATAACATTTATAATCATTATAAATTTAGATACATTTAATAATTAGATTTCTTCACAATAACTTGTTATTAATGAATAAATCCTTCATTTCAAACACATTTATAAATAATTTAATAAATATTTATGTATTTTGTTAAAGGCAGATACATGCTTTTTGCAAGTACATGCATAAATACCCGTACATATTTCATATTTTTCATTTCCAGCATGTGCAAATCTTTAATTTCTGTACATTCACTATATTTTTCGAGAAAAGTAAATAACACTAAATTAACATATACCCGAAAGTTTTACTTAAGAAATATGTATAAATATAATTTCAATGAAAATTATATGCATTATTTCTAATACCCACTCAAAGGTAAGTGTTTCTTCCAAATTCCTCCACGATGGCATCTCTCTCTTTAGGCAGATAGCCCTTGCATGCCTTGCTCTATTTAATAAAAACTTAACTTGCAGTATGTGCCTAATTACAAATATTTTAACATGCATAATTTTATATTTAATTTAGCCATCAAGTTTCAATATTTTGACTTAAAACGCGTTTTAGGATACATTCATCATCAAATTTAAATCTTCTAGTAAATATATTTTGGCACTCAATACCTCTTTTATCGATTTTACACAGTTTAATAATTCTCTGATAATATAATAAATAATAATAACTAAGTAAAACGTGTAAGCTGAAAGTGATTATTTTTCAGATATATAAAAATAAAAAGATGAGTTTAGAATGAGCAACAGTAAAACCTCTCATCTAGAAAATTTTAAAAAGTGCATGTTACAATAATATGTGGATGCGAAAAAAAAATATTTATTTAAAACATTTTGGCATTTGGAACATAAAATAAAAATAGCGAATACTCTATCAAGGGTATCGAAAGACGTATACAATTTTAAAGGTACCGTAAGGTATTTTTTATTCTTTAAGCATAACATTTTTGCTAAAATCTATATTTTTGTAGGTCAACTGCTTAGAATTTTATAAAACAAATTCATAATCCAAATCGCTGTTGTTAGTTATTGAAAAATAACCAAGATGCGATTTTTACGTAAATGTCATTAATTTATACAAATTGCTATTATCCATCACACTAGGAATGTTTCTTTCATGCGAAAGTGTCCCGTTTTTCGATTTGTATGGAACTGTCGTGTGTCGAAATACTATCAGAGCACTGTCAAGCGAGCTTCTGAATGTAAACAAAAACCACCCCATCTGGTGACCGAAGCTTCGAAGCAGTGTTTCACTTCTAGTGCCGGTTTGGCCACTCCTTCCTTTCTTATCTCCATGTGCGATCGTAACTTGTATCGTCATCAGGATTTTTCTCCACGTCATTTGAGATTGTAATTCAAGTCAGTCTTCATTCGTGAGATTTACATGAAGCGAAACACGCTAAAGGGAAAAGGAGTAGGTGGAAGGAAATAAACAACTCGACTTTTTTTCGGCAGCTGTTGTTCCCGTGGTTACGAGTCGAATCACACGGCGGAAAATAACCTGGAAATTTCTATTTTAAAGTAACAGACTATAGGATATAGACGCAGTGGCGCCGATCTTATTCTTGGCACGTCTGTGGGGCAGGATGTTATGTACTGTGCTTTTGTGGCTTTTTTTTTTTTTTTTTTGATTTTGAAATAACTGAAATGTTAAAATTGCTATATTCATGTATCTGAATTAAATTTTCAAGACTCTAACATTTCCCTTGGCAATCCCATTAGGATTCGCGAACTACTAAGAATTTCTGGATCGGAGGAAGAGGAACTGAGTACTGTAATTTAGCTGTTTCATTAGTTTTTATTATTTTGTTTTGCACTCTGAAGGTTTGTAAGTATATTTTACTCATAATTTCTTGCACTAGATTTAGTGTTGTTATTTGAATTTCATTTTGTTGTACAAGCGTTTGTTATTCTACATGGTTTTATTGGTGGACCCTTTTTGGAAAACTCGTTTAAATCCAAAATTGTAGGTTTTGATTTTCATGCTATAATAAACCAACTGTTCATCGGGGCGGAGTATGTTCTTGTGATCCATAACTTACCATTGTAAGTTACGGATAACAGGAGGGTGGGGAAAATGAAGCTGAAGAAATATTACAAGATCAAAACTTAAACAAACACAATCAAGATCTAATCTCCCCAAAACAGTCGCTCTTTCTGTAAAAGAACTGGACATAAAAAAGAGGAAAAAAAAAAAAAAGGAAAGATTCAGAGCACAAATGCTAAGGTTATCCGTCATCGAACAGGACGGTGGCCGAATCCAGGTGCTTTTATTTGTGGCGTACTCCTGGTGACGTCATCATCCGTCATACCCATCCAAACAGGTGGACGCTTTCACTGGGTAAAATGCTAGGCATATAACCCTGCTGCTCCAGATGAAGTCGTCGTCAGAGAGTGGTAAATTATACCTTCCTATTGGGGTAATATTAAAAGAATTCTCTTAGAGAGAAGAGATCGCAATCACCTGGCAAAGAATTTGATTTACAAACTGAAAACGGGAAACGTTCCAACATAATACTGAAGTTTAAAATTTTAAGAAGTCGAGATTCAAATAAAAAAAAATAGACCTGTAGGAACATGAAGCAAGTAAAAAATAGGCCCAAAGGCCCATTTATAGGTTTTCTTTCTATTTTTTTCACGTAATAGAAGCTCGGTCTATCGTTTTCCTGTGTGATGGAGAGGAAAAAAAAAAAAAAAAAAAAAAAAAAAAAAAAAATGAATGAGGGAAACGATTTAATTGGAAATTCCGATTTATCATTTTTCTGTAGAATGGAAAGGGGGAGATGAATACAGAAAAATGATTAAACTAAGAAATTATTATGCATTGTAAATTGGTAACATATTGTAAATAAGCAACTTTTTTTTTTTTTTTTTACTTCGACATGAATGTAATACTTTAAAAAACAAATTTTTTAACAAACGAAAGAAAAGTTAGTTGTACATTTTTCTGTCCTTCTTGGCTGTATTATTTTGCTTCAATTGGAAATGCTACTTTTTGAGAATTTCAAATGTTTTCACAATCGTATAGATTAAGATTTAAGTGCAAGATTTAAGTTCAGATTTTAATATTCCCTTTGTTTATTGCTAGCACATTATTTGTCCTTTGTTTTATGCAATATGTTAATAATCAGAAATATTATTCTTTGAATTAATAATATATGCATCTTTTGTCTGATCGTTACAATGTGATGCCACACATGATCGTCATAGAATCTTCATCCTGAACACTGTTAATAAGCACTGTTATATAGAAATAAGCGAGATAGATATTATTTCTTTCAGAATATCCATCTCGTATAACTGCAGTCTATAAATAACATTGATACTATAATCAGTTAAAAATCAAATCCATAAAATTTCTCGATAAAGACATTTCTCTATTTACGATTGAATTACATCTTGAAAAACTCCCTGCAAATAAAAAAAAAAAAAATGCTTTCAATACACCTAAATTAAAATATCCAATTTAAACTGTTAAAGAGTACAGCTTAATTCAGTTTACATTTACCATGACACAAAGAGTGCACTAGGTTACTGTTAAGGAAAATTATTCAATACGTATTCTATTTATATGAATAGAAATTATTTATTATAATAAATAAAAGCTTATCTAATCTTGAACATAATGCTGAAATTGAAAAAGTTGCATTGCGTACAACAGCACAAAACACACGAAGTCTAATGAATGTCTGAAACATAAAACTTAAATCTGGAAGGCTGAGGTATTATGGTATAATAACCATCAGTATTTATGTGTTCTGATGAGGCTCGAGAATAACTAATGAAGCACTTATCGATGTTTTCTCTTGTTTTCTTTATACTTGCTCGATTAGAGTAGAATTGTGTAAAAATGTAGGTACATAGTGCAGAAAGAGTTTAGGTTATTTGAAAATGGCAAAGTACAAGGACTATTCGTTCGAGAGAAGGTATGACTTCGTAGAGGACATCCTAAAAGAGAAACACGCTCATATTCATGTTGCATATGGGGAAAACCAACCGCGTTGCCACACCCAGATTTGAACCTATGTCATCCAGCAGATATTCAGCAGTCTTAATGACTCTGCCATCAGTGTGTGCAAAAGAAGATTCTACTGTATAAAATTGTATTGGATTGATCCGGATTAGAACTACAAAGTATATCAAAATACGGCTATTTTATGATATGAACAAACAAAATATGCCATTGTAAAAATATATGAAATAGAATGCGCATATAGTTAAAAACTGTGCTTGTATAAAATTATATAGGAAAAAATCGATCTAACATTCCCACAATAATTGTTATCTTGCAAGCATCGTTCGCCATTTTTGGCACTACCTGTAATTCTGTGCGTTTTATGTTGTGACTGATTTCACTTGTCTGACAGTAACATCACAACAAGCCAACGAAATTCATCGTGGTAAGAAGAGCAAGATTGCGCCTGTCGTTGGCAAGAGCCTTGAGCATCATACAGGTGACAGTACGACTTCGCTCAGTTCCGCCACCAATTTTGATGAAGAGCACGCCGGGAAAAGAGGTCCGAAGGTCTCACACCCCTCTTTCCTTACCCTCAATCTCTCGAATGAACTGGACTTTTGACTCGCCGCATATTTAGGGTGCCCCCATGCCGCAAAGACACTATGCATTTACTAACAGTGCATGTTTACAAACAGCCATGCCTTCTCCGGGATTCAAACCCGAGCCCTCCGGTACCGCAGTAGGCTCCCCTAACCACTACACCCGTGTTTCCCAACGTGAGGCTCACGCCCCACAAGAGGGCAATGCGACTGTTAAGGGGGGCAATACGAAAATGGACTCGTCCAGAGTTTAAGGGGACAAAGAACGTTCAAACGGGACAAAGGACGTTCTAAATATGTTTCATGAAGTCAAAATTTTTTGAAATTTCATGTTTTATTCCCCAAAATAAAGAAAAATGTAAGTGATGTATACGTAAAAAAGTTTTTAAATTGCGGTGCATTTTAAATATTTTATAAAGAATTCTCGCTGTCGACATGGACATTTAAATGCTTTTAGAGGCATTTAAATAACTGACACATTATGCTTTCCAGACGTTTCTCGCACATTTCAGCCAACGAATTTATTTTATTTTTTACTGTAGGAATGGCAACCGGTATATTATTCTTTCCTTGAATGGCAACAGTAGTTGCTTTCAGCTTTGTTTATATTGATCTTATATTTATTTCTTTCTGACCTTAGTGAAATGAGGGGTGCAAGCAAGAAAAAACGTTCGTCGGTATTCGGAGGCATATTTAAAATTTGGTTTCATACCCGGTCCATAAACGGTCAACCTTTGTCCTTTTATGCCAATAATGCCTGATCAACAAATCAATGAAACTATGTCGTCTTGAGGCACATTTGAAGGCGAAACATAATGCTGATATTAATTCAGATTTGAATTATTTTCACACTTTAAGGAAAATTTTTGAAAAAAGAGTAATATTAAAGTGTCTATTTACTGCTCATAATGCAATTGTTAATCGTGCTCTTGAGGCTATTTATCAAATTGCATTAATCATCGCTTAATCTGGGAAATGCCGTACTATACGGGAGAATTTAATCAAACCATCAATATCAGCATTTAAAACTGTTCTAGAAAAAGATGACAAAGACGTTAAAACTATGCCACTAAATAATAATACTGTTTGCAGAAGAAAGATTAAATGAGTGAGGATATTGAAATACCACTTGTTGAAAAGCTGAAAACAAGAAAATTTTCGGTGCAAATGGATGAACCAATTTTGAGAGACAGTGAGGCCGTACTAGACTTGTGTAAGATATATTCATATAGAGGATTTTGCCGAAGAAATGTTCTGTAAATCATTAGAAAGAACCACTACCTCCAAAGATATTTATAGTAAGCTAAAAAATTACTTAGATATAAAAATATAATATATCCTGTACTGCAGATGGTGCTCCTAATATGATGGTTGAAAAATAAAATAAAGCACGGAATAAGAAAAAGGGTTGCCTAAAATTGATAAAAGATTAGAATCCAGAAATGCTTCTTGTGCATTGTGTTATTCATAGAGGAAACCTGGTAGCTAAAAACAATTCGCCTGTTCTAAATGAAGTACTAAATTCAGTTATAAAGTGTATCAATGCTATTAAAGCTAGGGCCAAATGTGAACGTCTTTTCAAGTTATTTTATGAAGAACAAAATGAAGACTATATGAGACTTGTTCTTCTCACTGAAGTAAGAAAGCTGTCGAAAGGGAACTGCTTGGAAAGATTTATGAAACTATTTGATACTCTTAGTTATTTTTTAAGCGACAAACCTGAAATGCAAAATCCGTTAACGGATGATAACAGGGCAATTTTGAGTTATTTAGCCGATATCTTTGAAAAATTAAATATATTAAATAAATAACTTCAAAGATCAAATAAAACTTATGATGCAAAAGGAAGATATTTGGTTTCATTATCTTTGTTGAATTATGTCAGGCATATACTATTTACCACAAAAATTTTGAAAAGTCTCATTGGCTCCAAACATGTGACGTGACTACTGCTATACTTGTTATTGATAACGCTATACTTGTTATTATCGATCATCTGAAAATTTTATCGGCTGATTTAAAAGATTTTGTAACTTAAAACAAATTGATTTTCCAACTTGGATGATGCTGCCAATGCTAGTGGATTTGGCTGATATTTCAAATATGCGGTAAAAAGGAGAACTCGTAGAAATGCAAAATGGTGAGTCAATTAAAACTTTATTTAATATAAAAGGAGCGATGACGTAGCTTTGTAAGGAAACCAGAATCAGATATCCAAATGCAACAAAATTTGCAAGAGAACTTTTGTTACCGTTTCCATCTTCATATTTTGCTGAATGCGGATTTAGTGCCATAAATGATTTTGCTGCTGAAACCAAGAGACTTGAGACTCAGGTTATCTAAATTGGAATCTGACATAAAATTTCTTTGCGCAAGTATCAAGCGCAAAGAACTCGCTAAATTTGAATAATAAAAATTACTAATACTTAAAGTAAAAAAAAACTTTCACTAAAATGGGTTTTTCTCGAATTTCAGTTTTCCATGTTTTGAAAGTTCACTTACTATGCTTGCTCACAAAATTTCGTAGTCATTTCTTCCTAAAAGCTATCATTCAAGTTTCTTTCGTGAAAATTTCAATTTTTAAATATTAAAAATATTAAATATTAAAAATTATGTATATGCTAGGGGGAGCTTAAACATTTTAGAGAGGATTAGGTGGGGCATAGCACAAAAAAGGTTGGGAATGGAATATTCAGTTATGGCAAAGCACACGAGGGCGATCTGCCGAAAGGGAGGGATGCCTTTCGTGGAGGACTTTCTAAGGGAAACTGGCTCGTATACACGTTACACATAGGGAAAACCGCCAGCCCGTTCTCGGGATTCGAACTTCAGACCGAACTACAGTGTTCAGCGTCTTTACCGCTCGGCCGCTGGTGGGCTCAAAAACGGTTGGGAAACACTGATTTAAAGTATCTTATAGGAAATAAGTTCCAAATTATTAATTTCAAAAAACAGAACCTTCGGCATTCACAACAGATTTAGCAAAATCTCTCATTATATTGGACGCATTTTAGTGGATTAATATTACATGGAAATAAACTAAGCAGAAAAAAAAATATAAATTGTCTTTCATCTGGTTTATTAAAATTTGTGTAAAATTTACTTTTGAAGTTGATAACGATTCTAAAATTAGCTTCAACCATAAGTAACACTTTGCCCAAATAGTATTTTGGAAAAAAATGTTGAGTGGGAAAACGAAAAATTAGATGAGAAAAATTACAAACAGTGCATTAATTTAGATCAAACATTACTTAGCTATAGTTAAGCATGTAATATGCAAAATATTTAATGGAATTTTGTATTCATCATAATAATAATGAATTCTTCACTTAGAAGTTCACTTTTGAAATCGCACTGTAAATACAAAATGCCAACAGAAAAAATTATCACTGATTATTTTTAACCAACGTAAAATGCAGGTTATTAATTCACATTAATTTATAGTATATGAATCATTATAAATAGCTTTAATAAATTTTTAAATTAAAAAGTTTTAATAAATTTTTGAATTATTAACATGTTTTTTACTTTAATAAAAAAGGATTAAAACAAAACTTTTAATTCTATATAAAAGTAAACGATAACTCTTTTTGATAATCCCTGACTTGAGGACATCTCTTAAAAACACTTACTTGAATTAAGTAAGTGTCCTTACTTAAGAATACTTACTTAATTCAAATAAGTATTCTTAAGTAGGAGGACAAATAATGAGAATAATGAGAGGACAAGTAATTGAATTAAGTAAGTACTTGAATACTTACTTAATTCAAGTAAGTACTTATAACGAAAGTAAATGATAACTGTTTTTGATAATCCCTGATTTGAGGACATCTCTTAAGAACACTTACTTGAAGCCCATAATTTTCTTTAAATGAAAAGCTACTCTGTCATTATAAAAAATGTATACATGAGCAATAATTAAAAAAATAAATACATGCCAAAATATATTTGTGAGACTTATAATGAGTATATTTAAGCAAAATATTAACTTCCGTTAAAAGTAGTATAGCTCTCAATACGTTGCGTTCTACCGTCACATCTCAGTGAAGATAAACTATTATGCAAAAGCATATTAAGGAAAAAACTGTATTTCCGACATAAGTATAATACAATAATTAAATATATGTTGTAGAAAAAGAATTTAATTCTTGAAAGTTAAAACTAGAATTCAAATCATAAGGAATTAAACAAATATTATAATTTTGTAACGAAACTGTCTGATATTTGCCATTTGATTTCTGATAAGAAATAAGTGTTCCTTTTTATCCATATGTATGTGCTGCTATGATAGCTTCAACCGGTATAATATAAAAATTGTGAATGTTCCGGAAGTGGGCACGATTGGAGTGCCAAATCAATTGTGGCCATAAAATGTGAATTTAAATAAATGTGGAATTTGATTCGGCTCGACTGTTTCTTCTTCAAAATGGATGGATGCTCTAAGTATCAAGTATCTTCGCAGTCAACATTTCTAAGCATCTGTGCTATCATTACATGTATATAATATGTTATTGCTGATTTTCACTCGTCTGACGTATAGTCAGCCCAAGCCTGCGAAATTCCTTGTGGCAAGGAGAGCAAGATTACGCCTCTCGTTGGCAACAGCCTTGAGCACCATACAGGTGACAGTGGGATTTAGCTCAGTTCCGCCCCCAATTTTGACGGAGCCCCAAATTTTGATTTTAGCATACCGAGGGAGCGGGTACGAGGGTCTCGACCACTCGGACCACATGAGAGGACTTTCGACTCGCTATATATTTAGAGCGCCCTCATGCCGCACGAACACTATACATTTACGAACATCCATGCCTTCTCCGGGATTCGTACCTGGGCCCTTCGACACGGCAGTCAGCGACACTAACCACTATACCAGTTGAGCGACATATATATGATATGCATTTAATCACATAATTTACAATATGTATATCTATTTATGTTGACTCGAAACTGCATTTCGGAAAAGCGAATAAAATTAATCACAAATTCTAAATATATTAATGATAAAATTCTATTTCCTTTCGCAATAGAGCACTGTCATAAGCTTTTTTTCCATTGTGTAGCTTAAATGGTAAAAAATTATAAATGAAAGATATTAAAAGATTAAGTAAAGGAATATATTATTTAATTAAATAATCATTAAAAGATTTTAATAAATAATGCGATAATTTTAAGACAGGATTTATTTGCGTATGCATAATTTGAAATTAATATGGAAGGACTATTTCAAAGACTTGCAGGAAAATATTTTGTAAAACTGGCATGCATTTGCATTCCAAACTATTTGTTTAAAATTGCACGTTATTTACGAAATCTAAATTGCGTTTGCTTTACATCATTGTAAAAAAAAAAAAAAAAAAAAAAAAAAAAAAAAATCATGGTTTGCATTAAATTATTTCACAAACTATGCAAAAGGGATATGTATTTCAAATTACAAATCATTGAAAACCAAATCGCATTTTCTTATATTATTGTAAAACAAAAGTACTTGCATATAAGTTTCTTAAAAAATAATAATCCTGAACACAAAAGTAACTGCTCTCAATATTAGTAAAAAACACTAATTATTCGAGCTCTTTCTTTAAATGTTTTCATATTCTGATTGCATCTATTATTAATTAAATGTTAAGTAGACATCACAACTGAAAGCGTAGAAAGATAACCGAAAAGCAAGTAAGACAAGTCAATAAGACATCAAATGTCCACGTCACTTTTAACAATAGCTATAATAAACCTATTCGAAATGGAAACAGGAGCATGCCAATCAAACAATTTCTGCTCTCCCAACGTACGATCTATCCGCAGAGCAAATAAATAAATAAAATAAAAATCAACTCATCCTTCAATACTTCTTACAATCTGCGATACCTTCTGTTACTATGAAAGAGAGGAAAAGAAAGAAACGGGGGGAGCATTTCTCTTGCCGATAAAGACCACTATTATTGCAGATCAGCGGGGTGGACAAAAAATCATGGAGGAGGTTCCCGAGCTTTTGACGCACCCCCCAGCCGCCATCGGGATTGGCTCGGAAGCCGGCGAATAGCTGGTCTCTACCTCAGACCCACGTGCAATTCAAAAGGTTACCCGCATCTTGATCGCCTTGCTTTCATCCTCTCCGCTGCGCAGAAGCGGGGAAGCATCAACCGGCAGATAGATCGGAATTGCTCACACAGCTACCTTTTTACTCCTGAAACAAAAGCAATAATTTTTTGTATGGAAACAAACAACTGTTATACCGTATATTCCTGTGATTATCAATTGGTGAATGAACATACGTATGACATTATAATCGATATGAGCTCATTTTGGAGGAACAAAGTCTAGTGAGTGCCAAGGAAAACATTTCGCAATGAACTTCTTTGACGCAATGCTTTTGAAGCAAAAAACTTAATTATATGTCTTCTTAAATGATGTGTACTTAAGGGATAAAAGACATCGATTCTGCTTATGTAAAAATAATTGGAAAGTTTTTCTAAAACAGCTCAGATTAGGTTTTTTTTCCTTTCTAATTTAATTTCATGTTTAATTCTTTCTGCATGAAATAATTCAGTTTTAAATTTTTTAAAGTACTGAGTGATAATTCACTGATTAATTGCAGTAAAAAAAATTCCTATAAAAGGAAAAATACATCCATGAAGTAACCGATTTCTATAAAAATTGGCGCAATTTATTCACACATTTCCAGAAATTTAAATCATCTTGAAGAAGAAATATAAAGCAATGACAATCTACTGTTAAATTATAACTCATAAATAGTAGTGAAAGCAAATAAATTTTTAATTAAGCTCAGAAGAAATTAAAGAACAAGCATATAAAACTTTATATTTACATGATCTTCAGCTGATTACTTCAAGAAAGACTAACAGCAAGATAATATTAACAATGTAAAACCACGGGGAACTGTATAATTTGCAACTGGCCATCATGTCAAGCGTTAAAATTGATGAACCTAGTTCCAAATCTTCTCCCTCTCCAGCTTCTCCGGACAGTCGAGATCCTGCCGATCCATCAGCAACCGTTGTACCATCCAACAAAGTACCATCCATGGGACTTATGTCCGAAGAGGCAAAGCCTCGATTATCAGCTTTTACACCTGTGTCTGCTGGTCATCAAATTCCCAATCTCCCTGGACTCACACCTTCTTTGGTAGGACTATCCGAATATCTAAACTCAAGAATGTTGCCCTTCGCCAAGTTTGCAGACTTGGCAGCCAAATCTCAAGCTGAAAGTTCTAGTCTATTAGCAGGAAGGTCATCTGTTGTTGGAGGTTCCAGCACTGAAGGATCTGCGGCAGCAGCAGACAATTTTCCTCCGGTGTTTCGTCCTATGTTTCCACCCGGCGGACTCTTTCCTGGAGCTGATACAGCTCTGATCTACAGAGGTCTTGGAGAGTTTCCATTGGCACCCACTGGCTTACCAGCTTTTTGTAAGTCTAAAATCTTTGTCTTTTATTTTCATCTTACATTAACTGTAAATTGCTGTAATCAATCTAAATATTTTTATTCGTAATGTTAGGAAATCATATAATTTACTTATATACTAATAGGTATATGAAGTACACAAGATATATAACTTTGATTTCTTTAACTAAATTAATCAAGAAAATCATAAAATGCTCTGTATTTGTCACAGATACATTTCATAAAGTATTTTAATTAAATTGTGTAATCACTATGGAAAATCATCATTTTTAACAATTTTTTTCATACCATTTACTCCCACAATGATATTTATTGTAATTTAAAAGGGAAGATGAATTCATTTTAATAACTGAGTATCTGAAATTTGATTTTTTATTATTATTTATTTTGGAATGACAACTGAACCATTTAAAACATGACATCTCTATATATACATTCATGTACTTCCAACATATTTTTAAACAAAGTAATCAGAAAGATTTTTCACTGGTAGTTAATATACTAAATCAATAGTACATTATTGGCATATTAATGTTTATTAAAATTATGACAGCATTTTCCCTTTTGTTTTAGAGGAGATGATTACGAAAATCTTGATAAGGATAAACTTTTCAAATGCTTGATAAAAACATGACTTCTCAATATTTTATTATCAAAAATCCGAGAGTGATAGATACAAACTAGCTTAAGGATAGTAATTCCTTAAATTCTGTTTAATCTTCTGATTATTATTTTTTAATTAGCTACGCATTAAGCTGCACCTTAGCTACACATATGAAATAGGTTTTGTGATTATATAGCATAGTCATGAGGAAATATGTTTTGCGATTATTTTATCCATGCAGCATAAATTTACGACGAATTTTTAATTTAAAGATTCAACAGGAAGGCCACGTTTTTTCTAACTTAGAAAGTAAAAATTGCATAAAAGAGAACTGATGAAGTTCTTAATGCAGATACGTTGTTTCATTAGAAAACGTGCTCGATTTTTTTCAGCCGAAAAATTGCTTCTTACAAACTATTTTAGGAATATTTTACATTTACGCAATGTAGCATAAATTTAATGATATATACACTATACGTTATACACAAATATTAAAACATCTATTTATTACTGCTAACTTTTTGACCGGAAAGATGAGAGAAAGGAAAAATATTACATGAATCTGAAAAAAAAAAAAAAAAAAAAAAAAAAAAAAAAAAAAAAAAAAAATGAAAAGGAAATTATTTAATTTTTCAATTGTTAGTCCTGTGTAAAATGCTACCAAATTTAAAAATTTTCCCCCAAATTTACTCGAACTTGCAATTTATACCTATGAACTATATAATTTCTGAAATAAAAATTGCACATTACCGCTAGCTTTCTAAGATGATTTGTTAAATGCAAATTGTAGTTCGTTAATGCAGTTTCAAAATCTTTTCCTGTTTGTAGTAACACTTTGGCTTGAATATAATTCAATTTTTTTTAATTAGTTTATTAGTACAAATGTTTTGTGATAACGAAAATAAAACAAAAAATCTAATTTAGAATAAAAAATTGTTGATGATAGATATATTGCATATATATAGCCTATATTCATTATTAATACTGATGAATTTTAATCATACGTTACATATTTTTCCCTGATACTGTTGGATTCTCTTTTACGTTTGAGCATACTGGGAAGGAAAAAATTAATACAAATTATTTAAAAAGAGAAGTTCTATTCTGAAATATAAAAATTACTGAACGTTTATGAAGTGAAAAAGCACTTTTATGTAATCTGAATGAACATAAGGATTTCAAAATATGTTGAGATTAACTGGTAAATGTAACAAGCTGCAGACTGAATCTTTAATTACAGACATGATAAGAGTTACTAAAAGTTCTTCAGTGTGATAATTTGAAATGTGCTTTTAAACATACTGTAATTCTTGTTAATACCAAAGTAATAATAGTAAAGATAATAACAATAGTAATAATATTGTAATAACAATAGTAATAATAATTAAAAACAATCTTTGCTGTTGTTAAAGAACTTTAATCTCGACTAACATGAAAGAAATTTATGTTTAGCAAACTTTTCTTTTAACTTGAATGTACGCAATTTCGTTTTTTTTTTTTTTTTTTTTTTTTCATTTTCAGAAAGAACGAAGACTATATTTGATCTGTTAGCTACTATTTTGTTTGGATAATTTCTATACGTATGAATTCAATTAGTGTAGTGAAAAAGGTAGGAAAAATGCAGTTGTCCAGTAAAAGATGACACAGGATGCGAAATTAAAAGATAAAAAATTAAATGTAATAGTGAAAGTGTTAAAATATATTATAAAGGCACGATTTTGATCCAAGTATTAAAACATTAAAACAGTTATAGTTCTGCCTTTGAATTGCATTTATATGTTATGGAAAACCCTGAACTTTTGCATTTTCGCAGAATGGTCTTAAGCAGTTCTTGTTCTTTTACAGAATGGTCTTGGCCGAAATTCAAAATATGCAACAGTTTACCATTCTTTCGGACACTGGCCGGCCAGTTCTATGTTTAGCCGAGAGAAACTGTCCAGACTTAAAAAATTATCTTTATTTCATTTTTAATGATTATTTATAAAAAAAAACAGATGTTCTTGATGAATGAAGTGTATTTACCATTTATTGTGGTATAACTATTAAAAGCTATAGTTTATCATTAATTTGGCCCACCAGCGGCCGAGCGGTAAAGTCGCTGAACACTGGTAGTTCGGTCCGAAGATCGAATCCCGCAAACGGGCTGGCTGCATGGGTGTTTTCGTTGTTTTCCCCATGTGTAACGTGTATACGAGCCAGTTTCTCTAAGAAAGTCCTCCACGAAGGCATCCCTTCCCGTAGGCAGATAGCCCTCGAGGCTTTGCCGTAATTAAATAACCTAACCTAACCTTATCATTAATTTATCATTAATGCCATTGTTAATTATAATTAGAAGCCTCTATCACGATTTTTCTACATAAAAAATAAAATAAAATAATAAAGCATATGATTCTAAGCAGTTTTTTAAAGATTTAAAAACAGGTAAAAGTAATCTTACCTACTACGACTTGTTTTTTACTTATACTCGCTTCCGGCAGATGAAAGGTTACCACCTTTAAAAGTTGTATTTTATTATTAATTCATTAGAGCCATGATTAGTTATCATTAATATAGTCCTAATTAAAAGTGTTTATGAAGATTTTCCAGTGCTGCAAAAAAGCAAAAATTGCAATAAAGACATTTCACAAAAAAAATTAAAAACCGTTTTTCAAATCATGCAAAAATCATAAAAATAATCGATAAAAAGGATTATCATTCTTTCACTTATTTCTTTTTTTTTTTTTTCAGCACTTACTTTCTTCCGTATTTTGACATCAGTATTTTATTTTTTAATACGTTATTATGAAAAGTGAACAAGGCAGTTCTTCTCTCTTCGAGAAAATATTCATAACTCCATGCTTTACTTACTTATCTTTCAGTTTTGTCTTCTTTCTCTCTCTCTTGGGCTCTTTTCCGTGGCGCAAAGAAAACCTGCGCAGGCATTTTTAAATATGTGCTAATGATGAATAATGAGGGTGCTAATGATAAAATACAGTCAATAAATGTAATTTCGACCAGTTTCTCACGGCCAGATCTAAAACTGTCTTGTCAAAGCCCGAAAATTTGTAACTTTTTGTGTATTTCGACAACTGGGCAATACCTACGTGCCCTTCCATTTGACAAAATGGTTAACTTCGAGTTTTACGCGTATTATCTGTAATCTCTGGAAATGAAACATTTATTTTCAGAGTAAAATTCGTCACTGAGCATTAAATAGGTAAATTTAATTTTTATCCATAAAACATTTAATTATTTCATTCGTAAATATCAATTATCAACTTACTATACAAATGAAATAAATAGTAAAACAAACATTCTACTAACGCCGCACTGAGAATGAAAATGATGTTAACCTTTGATGAGACTATTAGGCTTTCCGGGATCAAAAACAAAAGAAGATCAAATGTAAATTCACCGAGAATCAAACCATGAATCCTCCAATTGTTAAATGGGTGTGTTAATCGCTACATGACAAGGGCACCACAAGAAGGAATACTGAATTTTTTGCACTGCGAATACTTTCTTTTTGTTTGCAAATGCTGTGCATATTATGTGTTCTTATACACCAAATAGAAATCGAAAATTTCTCCTACTCCATTTCCTAATTGTATTAATTTACTGGTAAATTTAATAAGTCTGAGCTTGTATTAAATTTTAATAGCATAAATTAAAGCAAACAACGTTTCAGGAAAATATATTTATAGGCTAATTGGCATATTTAAGATCTAGAATTTCTAAACTTTTTAATCTGCATTCTAGCTATGATTGAATGAAATTTGAACCGCAATTTGACAGTTAATTTTCGCCACTTTTATGTTTTCGGTACCAAATATATTCATGAAGGCAGACAGGGTTTTCTTAATGAATAAGCCATTTCTTCATATGAGCGTTTAATGTGACTGAAAACATCGCCTTGCACCAAAAATTTTTCATATTTCATAATTACGTAATGCTGTCTACCTACTTGGTTCAAGCCTTAACTTCGTCATGTTCAAACATGAATTTCATTTTCATTCTAAAAGCAATGGCTGCAACGATAGTTATATTGTACATCCTTATTCCACCGAAGCAGCTGAAGAAGCGAAGAAGCAGGGAAAAAAAAAAAAAAAAAAACTCTCGCTATCCGTTATAGCCAAGCGACTCTCTAAAAAAGCACGCAATTAAAAATTTTGAACTAAAGGGACATTGGTCAGCTGCAATAATGAGGGGTACTATTTTACAAAAAACTATGATCATAAAGGGAAAACATCAAAAGTGAAATTTATAGTCCTACATCTTAAAAAAATGTTTCAAAATGCAAAGTTTTAACGAAGTTAAATTAGTAACTTTAGTTTACTGCCTATGTGTAAGCATCCGAGAGGTGTTATTGTAGTAGAACAGTACATGTAGGCGATCTGGTAATGAAAATGCCTGCCTAAAACGCGAGATAATACTGAATATGAAATTTGTAGGTTATAATTTATTAAAGCTAATGATAATATTTATACCTTTCCCAAATATACCACCCGAATATAAAGCACAAATGGTCAGCATTAATCAGAGGAGCAGCCAAATGCCTGCAGCTATGTAAAGTAATCTTATTCTATCCCAAAGTATATCGAGGGACGGTATATAGAGCATCGGTCCTCTTCCTCTATGTCAAGCGTGGGCGATAAGCCGGCTCTCAGGCCGAATACCGCCTGTTTAACTGCTTAATTCGGCCCGTTATGAAATCCCGTGCAATGAAATTTTCGTTTCTCTTCTGTACGCAAACTACTAAACTCAGCAACACGAGTGCTAAGTATGCGCATATATAAGCATGACTATACTAGTAATTATCCTCAATTGAGAGGAATAAATATGCTAGAAATCACGTGCATCCGCCAAAGAATACAGTTCGATCAAAAGTAAAATATATGAAGTTAATGAATGAAATGCTATTTTAAGTTGTAATATTTTAAAATCTCCCCAAAATGTCAAAATGTCCTGGCAAATAATAGGATGCTGCAAAAGATGTTTACACAAGCACCATCGCTCTTTACCACGACCCTGTCTGCATGATGCACTAAAATGACTTTTTGGGCCTATAATTAAAAATACTTGTCAACCTTTGCATTACCATCAAGGACTTTCAGAAAGGCACAGTTTACATGCCATTGTAACACACGAGACATTCATAGATTAGAACATATAATCTACTTAACAACTGAATTAAAACGTAACAGATTTTGAGGAGTTTCTGAAGTAGACTTTTCTAAAAGTCAATTCTCAGGGCTTTCCAGTTCTACAAATTGAATGGATTCTGTTTTAATCGAAATCAACAGATTAACAATTATTCTGTTAAAACAAATGATTTAATAACTATTAAAATATAATACATTTAAAATTGTTTGAAAGACTTGTTGGAGAATAATCATTTGGTTTCATGTGGGATAAATAGAAAGATATTAAATGCCAAATGTGTAATTCATAAATGTATTAAATAATACTGAAATTCGTACTCATTTTGTACAAAATTTCAAATTTCTTTGGTAATTAAAATGTCTTGCATACATAGATTAAATGGATAGTAAGTACCACAAACTCGTCATTCTGCACAAATAAAGATGATTATAATTTCTAAATAAAAATTCTCATTAGTTAAGTAAATTTACTAAGTAAGAATTTTTGATCACCTCCAAGGAGAAATATTTTTGTTCAATATATAAAATCCTCTCCTGGCAAAATAAAATACTTTGATACGATTATGCCTTAGAAACCAACGCAGGAGAAGAAGGAAAATTTCTAGGAGTATTGCCATTGCGCGAAACATAATCTTCCATATTTTTAAGAAATTTTCAGTGTCGCTATTCGGCAAAGCATGAAATCTTTAATTAATTATTCAAATTCAATTAATCTATTATTTATTAACGCATTTATTAGTAATTTAATTATTTTTCTAGATTTCATAATACATTTAATTGATGGAAATTAAAATGATTAAAATTTTAATATAGCGATTCGATAATTTTTATGACTACTTACTTTTATGTTGTGATTATCAAAAGATGTTTCCAATACCATACATACGGGGTTATAATTTTGTTTTTAAAAATATTGTAATGCATTTCGCTAATTTGTTTAAAATTTTCATGCAAAATAGACTGCAGTCTAACAGTTGAAAGGAGAACTTACTTTAAGCTGCCCAATTTTCCACAGTATAATACTAATCAAAAAAGCAGCTTCTACGAAATTCTGTTTTATCATGTAAGTCTCTTCACTCTTCTAATATTCTTCGGCGAAAATAAAGGTCATAAGTTCACTTAATCACTAATTAGGTGTTATAGAGCGAAAAGGTACTAAGTTTGTCTTCATAAACTAATAATATTAGAAATGAAATATTTGTAATATTATTTGCTTCTTTAAACTCCAATGAATCTTGATAATATATCTTTGTTATGCAAGATGCAAAAATAAAAATGATAAATCAAAGTAAAGTTATAAAGCTCATTTGACAGTTTATTTTTAAATTAATATTTCTGCTTTAAATAGTATGAAGAGATATAATTGTTTTCATATGTTACAAAAATTCACTCAACTTCAGAATGCATGAACTATCGAAGAAAACAGACTCTGCTCGTAATATTATTAATTTTATCCGTATGCATACAAAGATTGAAATGTACTCAGTAATTTTAGAATATGCTTAAATAAATAGTTTAAAATTCTTTTTAAAGTTTTCTGAAATTTGCAAGTATTACAGATGTCCAATTCCGTACAATATTCCACTTGTACGTGGAAAATCATCTAGGTAATCGGATATAAATTTATACCAATCAAATAGAGAGGTAATAGCTTTGCAAATTCTAACCGTCTTCCCATTACTGCAATGACAGTTAGTTTCAACCATAACAACAAAGTTTTCCTTTTAGCTTAATTTTTGTAAAAATATATTTTAAGAAAGCAGAAATATCCTGATAAACCCGAAATAATAATAATTATTATTATTATATTCGCTGAAAATGATACGAGATCTAATTTTAGATTATAAAATCAGTTAAACAACTTTTTTTCCAAAAATCAAAAATCATAACTTTTAACTACTTTGGAATAAAGTAAACCCGCAATCCATATTTATTTCACAAATGAACATAAAACTGCGGAAATACTATTTTAATTTTAAAAAGGATATTCGTCATGTAGATCAAATTCCTTTTCATTCGGGGCCCACCAGCGGCAGAGCGGTAAAGTCGCTGAACGCTAGTAGTTCGGTCCGAGGCTCGAATCCCGCGAACGGGCTGGCTGCATGGGTGTTTTCGTGGTTTTCCCCATGTGTAGCGTGTATACGAGCCAGTTTCCCTTAGAAAGTCCTCCACGAAGGCATCCCTCCCCTTAGGCAGATAGCCCTCGTGTGCTTTGCCATAATTAAATACACACCTTTCCATTCATTGTATTTTTATTGTGTTTATTCATACATCTCTTTTCGAATTCCTGTTTTACGAAAGTAGAAATAAATTTATCTTTTAAAAATATATATTAAGTTAAAATAAATAAAAAATTAATTAATTATATTAAATTTTCCAGATTTTTCGCCCAAGGCAAAGCAAATATTTCGTAGTGCCCCTCTGCCATAGCATAGCCTATCTCAAGGTCAAAATTTGAACTAATATTTTCAAATAATTTTAAAAATACCTCATAATGAATTATATATATATATATGTCATTAAGTCTAATTCTACTGTCTATATTTTACTCATTGTATATTATTGGGCTGCCCAACATCAGACTGTACTTTAGCTTATGTATATTCTATATTTGTGTGTATTACACCTTTGTAAAATTTTTGCTTATTGTCAAAACTCGCCCTTTTTGGCCCTGCATGCTTTTGTTATTTTATTTAATAAATGTGGGGCCTGGGCGGTTGTTGGGACTGTCTTACGTGGGCATTTGGTCTGTTGGACTGCCCTCGGGTTGAATTTGGCTCTGGGTTTGGGCGCCCGGTGCGTGGCGTCTTGTGATTCCTCTTTAGGCTCTGGCTATAGGTGGACGTGGTGCTATACCGATTAACCTTTTGGTAAAGGGACAGTGCCCACGTCCTCCGTTGCTTATCGCTTATATATATATATATATATATATATATATATATTGGAAAGAATTAATTAGGTAAAGGTTTTTCACAAAATTCTCCATATCGCTAAATTTGTACGGTTAAGAAGGGAAGTTAGAAAATTAATTATTATTTTTCGTTTACTCATTTCGTTCTTCCATTCCAATTTTAAATTTGTCTAAAAATGACTTCTACGCAAATAAAACATTTTACTACACGATATTGCAATGTTCTTAATTCTACCATTTATGGAATGATGATTTTAAATGCTGTTTTTTTAGATTAAACTTTTAGTAAATTAATTAAAATTCTGATCAATAAATTTTAAAAAAATGGTTTTTCTTGTTCGTAATATTCAGCTGAATTATTGATGCATACGGATATTAATTTTTATCTTCATTTAATGATTTCATTCTTAGACCCAGTCATTGAGTTTCGGTTTTGTATTATTGTGATTTTTTAAGATATTACCCAAATGAAAAACATGATAATAATTTAAAGTAAACTTTTGTCTTCTCCCTTTTTCTCTTTTGTCAAACAGAAGAAAAAGAAAGAAAGTGAACAGGGGAAGAAAACTTAAATGAAATTTCTTCCGAGATATTTATTGCTTTTCGTAAATGAATCTGACGTCCAGACAAAATTAAAAATATTGCTACTTGAGAGGAACATTTGTTGCAACCCTCATGAGCAAGAAAGAGATTAAGTAAAATCAATGCGCAGTTAAGTCTTGAATAAGTCTTTTCTTTATTAAATGCGCACACAAATTCCCACATGACGATATTTCGTGAAGAAATAATATCCCAACAATTTTCTCCTTATACATTTGATTTTGCCACTTTTGAACAACTCCTTTAAAATACACAATTTGATGTTCGAAACTTGAATTCCATAGGAGTCAATCCTTAAACTGTAGGTTAACTGTGGTTGTTTGTTTACCTTACAATTTTTTTAAGCGATAAATTGAACTCAGCTTATGAGGTATTGTAATTTTTAAAGTTTGCTAATATTTTTAATTAAATTTTTTTAATATTTTGAAATTTTAATTATAAACATTTTGATGTGTTAGACTGATATCTAACATTTTTAGAATGCAATTTAGTTATTACTGTTATTTCATTTTGCTGTTGGATGTAAAATTTATTTTGCTCAGAGGGCCAGTTCGCCCTAAGACCTCTCTATCTACACGTCATATTTTACTAGCTAGAGATTATTGCCATTCTGACTGAAATCTGGCGGTGCATGAATGGTTAATTCTGAATCAAGCAAAGGTAACTTAATTTTTGTACTTGTCTCCTGCAGTGGCCTTGGCGAGAATGTTGATTTGGCGCGTTTCTGCATTGGCGAGAAACAAATGTAATTACACTCTGTCAATAAATTGTTTTTGCATTGCAAAATACTTATCATGCTTGTTATTATTGAACGATATCATAAATTTTAAAGTAGTTAATTTATTTTAGTATGGAATTTTGCTAGCAATTTTTTAAACAATAACATACAGCCTGGAAAATTCATTTTTTACAAACTCTTTCTGATGATCACAGTTCAGCAATTGCTGTTAATTATGCCTCAAACATAGTATCACAGCCGACTTGGTACTTGAATATGGACTCTACTAAATAGGATTTAGGAATATGGACTTTACTAAATAGGACGGCGAAACGTAGCTCTTTGCTTTCTTTATGTTTCGTCATTTCATTGATCCCCGTAATGTTGTAAGAAAGGATATTGGTGATCCACTAAACCAATTCTCAGTTCGAAGACTTTCCTTCTTTTTATAGCTGTTGGCATTGCATCGTTAAATGGTTTCTTTTTTGACGTATAATTGCATATTTTCATGCCCATTTCACAAATTCTTTCCCTTGCTAAAATACCTGTTTCATATAACAAACTATAGCTTCCTTTTCAGTTGACGGTAGACTGAAAATATTAAGAAGGATAAATATTTGCAACGAAAGATAAATAGAGTTTAAAAGCGAAAATTTTCATTAGCTGAACAAACGTGAATTACGATTACGCAGGAAAACCCGTTATATTTTAAAAGCGATGCTAGAAGAAACGCATATGCACAGATCGGTAACTTTGTTTCTCGCCAATACAGAAGTGCGCCAATTCAATATCTTCACCAAGGCCGCTGCAGAAGACAAGTACACAGATTTCATTTTATTATTTTTTAGAAAGTATATTTCTAAGAAGTACAATGTTATACTTGCAAAGGCAAAAGACATTTACTTAGTTAATTAAATAAAAATATCTTAAGCGCTGGATAATTTGCGTAAAATCATCGCAGCATAAACTAAGTAGTTACCCGTAAGATACATTTATACTTATTATTGATTAAATGTCAATTATTTTTTACACAATTACCTTTATCAAGGCATAATGAACTATTCGAAGTCGAGCTATTTAAGTATCCTTCTACATACAACAATAAAGAAATCTGACAAGAAATATTCTGCCACTTAAAAAGATTTTCATACTTTCCAGTATCCGAACAGTAAATCGTAAAAATCACCTACTGGAGTCCGACGAATAGTTTTATATTTACAGTACTTATTAAGCGTATGTATCTAAAATACAAATAAAGTATGTTTAGATATTTTTAATTGACATAAATTAATGACGAAAATGAAATATTTCATGAAATAGACAGTGATATAAAATTGTCATGCGTAAAAGTGAATAATGTTCATTTCCAATCAACCTCTGAGGCTAAAAGACATTTTTAAAGCTTAATAAATTTTATATATGTAATGTATTTGTGCTTATCTTGGAAGGTGGTTTTTAAAACGAATGTTATAACATGAGTGCTGTAAATGTTACTACCTTTCCCTTACAAATACCTCATTAAAAAGTTTCTTTAGTTTGAAGAAAATTAACGCATAAAGTAGTAATCTTTTTCAATTCTACATCAATTTGAAAAATGATGTTTTTTAATGATTTTGAAACCTGATATTAAAAAATTGAGGATGATTACCTATCACATTCATTATTATTAATTTGTATTCCATTTTTCACATCTTTCTGTTTTACAAATTGTCATTTACAACTGGCATTGTACTACAAAGAGACCATCATGTTTTCGGATTTAGATCTGTTTAAGCGATTCCTGTTTGCGCGTTTTTAAAAAAATCTTCCTGTTTGCGCGAAATCGGGGAGTACAGTCCCCCTCCCAAAGTTCCCATGGAGGTAAGAAAAGTACGATACGATCGAGAAGCTACATGTATGGAAAATTTAGAAATTCCTAATGAATTATTAGCAATGGATGATAACTTTAGTTTCTTGTTGTTCGATGATTTAAAAGATAGCCGAATTTTGGTATTTTCAAGTAAGAAGGGAAGGCAAGCAATGAAATGCGGCAAAACTTTCTTTATGGATGGAACTTTTAAAAGTTGCTCTAAGCTTTTCTCTCAAATTTATACTATCCATGTTGATATTGGAAGTACCTCTAACGAGATTAATGTTGTTCCTGTGTTGTTTTGCTTACTTCCCGATAAGCGAAGCGAAAGCAGACTTATGAGAGATTATTTCGTTTAATTAAAAATCATATTTCTGATTGGGATCCTAAAGAAATTGTGATGGATTTTGAAATTGCGGTTATAATTTCGCTGATAAATATTTTCCTTCCTTAAATATAAGAGGTTGCAATTTCCACTGAAATCAGTGTCTGTGGAGAATCAAGACTTGGGACTTGTTAACGAATATAGGCATAATGAAGAAATTAGAACCCATCTCAGAATGTACGCGTCCCTTGCATACATACCCGCGGAATGTGTCGATGATGGTTGGCTGTGCATACAAGAAAGTTCACCTTTTAATGCAAGATTAGAGGCATTTTATGGTTACTTTATTGAGCAGTGGCTTGAAAATGACGTCGTAACTATACAGATGTGGAATTGCAATGAAAAATTGCACAGGACAAGTAATATTATTGGAGGATGGCATCATAAATTAAATTCTGTTATTAGAAAATCCATCTTAAAACTCTAGAACTGATAAAATTTTTGAAAATCGAAGCTAAAGAAAGTGATTATTTTATAGATCGTCGTTATGTAAATTTAGAAGGGAAAAGAAGGAAAACAAGTGTGGTCAAAAAAGAGGAAAGAATCCAACGTATTATGCAAGAATTTTACTCATCACAAAATATAAGAAAGTGCTTATTATCTCTTTCTTATCTACAAAAATTCGATTAAAACATATGAAAATTTTCTCTAAAAATAGCTTAATAATAATTTTTTCTTAAAAAAAAGGAAAGTGACTAACATCACACAACTTTTAAACACGCCAGCATTTTTACTGCCACTCCTAAGCCTGGAAAAGTGTGAAGGAAAGTTGAATTTTCTCTGTTATTAAATTGATAATTTTAGTTATAAGGTATTTTCTGCCTCCTTTCTGCATACCTTCGTGATTAATTGGAAGCATACTCGGGCGTGTATTCGAGAGGTCTAGGGTTCGAGGAGGGCACTTCATATTTTTCACGTTTGCTGCATTGATTAAACCTAATAACGTCACACTGTAATCAAATTTATTAAATTTTCTAATTGTAGCATGCATTTTAAGGGATTATTAGAGATTTCGAAAGCACGAATTTTAAGGGATTATCACAATATCGCAATATTCGACGAATACTGAATTCTCCACTTTTTAAATATCCATCGTCAGACTAAACTAAAGTCGTTTGATATTTGCCTTAAAGAAGCTGATTGTACTTACTCTTCAGTTACAACTGTTGAACCAGTGTTTCCGAAGTTTTTAATATTGCCACTATACGAATAAATTAAATTGCGAATCGCATTTACAGTTGGAATTGAAAGTGACTCACAAAGTACAGTTTCTCTTAAAAAAGAAGCTAGATGAATAGGAGATTTAGAAAAAGAGCATTTTAAAATGAAATAATATCAAATAAGTTGATAATAATTAGCAATTTAATTATATACAAATACAGATGTGTATCTAAAAATAAATGATTTAAAATATACTCTTTAACTATTTATATTTACTGTCAATAATTACTAACAAGTATATACACATAATTAATTATTTTAAATTAGTATGATAAATATATACAATCACTGCTGAATCGTGCGCTATGCTTCTGGAATTTCTGAATTAAATCTTTGAAACTAACAAATTTACCTTTGACAATTAATAAATTTATCAATGGTTTCTATTAATGTATTTGGATATTCCGATGAATGCAAGTAAAGCCATTCAATCGAGATTCAGATGCTACATTTCTGAATTATGACTTTGACAATTTACAGCTAGGAAAAAAAAAGCTTCTTTTGGCTAGGACAAAGCTTTCTCAGAAGCTGCCTTGATATTCGAGGTATATTTTCTTCTCATCTGCCTTTCTTTTCGCAACGAATATATATTCTGAGATTTTATTATAATTCACCTTTATGCAGAATTTAGGAAGAATACTGTTTTTACTTTAGGAAACGATCTTTTAGTTCATTGCCAAAATCATCGCAGAATTTGAACATCTCTTCCCTTTTAAATACAGTACTTCATTTATGCAAAGATATACAAAGACTCAGACTTCGTAAATATCTTTCGATTATTTCTTCTAGAAATTCTTTTTTTAAATCTAAAAAATTTTTGCTTTCCTACATTTCGGAAGAGGCCAACGCCCAGTCGGCCCCCCATTATGGAACCCTTTTGGAAGGGGGTAATGAAGATTGATGATTTCGCGCAAACAGGAACGTTTTTGACAACCGCGCAAACAGGAAGACACCATGTTTTCGATGCTGAGTTCGAGCAAAGTTTTCCTCAATATATCGCAACTCTTCACTTGGTAATGGATTAAAACTTTCTACAATTTGTATCTCCCAAAAGTACTTAAGTGTTTGGTTTTAACGTGTCCATATTTACAGACAAATAACAATGATCAATACACGAATTATTTAAAACTAGACTTTTAATTGAACCCGATGTTACACAATTAAATAGAGTTTCTTGAAAGAACAGTTAGTTGTCTTCCGTATAAACGGCTCCATTTTTAATAAACTCCAAAACAACTCAGCCTCAAGCAATTAATCAATTTTCTCGGGTTTGTAAATTTCAAGGTCTGCTGAAACAATGTTAGAAATTTTTATTTTCGAAATGTTAATTTATTTAAATGGACTAATATCAGTTATTTTTGATATGATCAAAAATTCTAAATTCCGTTTATAAATGCATTTTAAATATGATAATTCAATTGTTACTTTTTTTTTTTTTTTAACGGAACCATTCATTTTTGAAAAAGGAGCAAAAATCTTTTACTTCTGAAATCCGGAAAAATTAGCACATTCAACACTTATAAAATTTCAGTGAGAGGCTGTGCAAGTATTGCAACTACGAAATGTTTACATTGGAATAAATCTTGAATCTTAAAGATAGCAAACGATAGCAACAAAACTGCTTTCTTTTATTGTTGTTGCCTTGTCCATGAATTTCATGAAAGAATAGTTGCCAGAGCCTCAAGGATGTTGGACTTCTATTTCCACCCCAATTTTGAGGAAGAGCATCCCAGATAAGGAGGGAGGTTAGAGTGTCTCCCACTCCTTTCGCCTATCACCAATCTACACGAGAGGACTTTCGGCTTGTCAGATATTTAGAGTACCCTCATGCCGTAAAGACACTATACAAACATCCATGCCTTCTCCGGGACACGAACCCGGGCCCTTCGGTACCACAGTAGGTTCCCCTAACTACTATACCGTCTGAGCGGCGTTGGTTTCATTTTAAAAATACTTATTAACTACTGAGCGGGATGTTAGTAACTAAATGTCTCCAACTTTTCAGTTTTCGATTCAGTGAAAGTGATTACGGAATGTTTACTCAGTTCTCTATGTAATAAGGTATGATATTTAATGTATCGATCTCCTAATGTTTTAATTTAAATAATGACTCACGTGTGTCGTCCGAGGTTTGAACGTTTAAATCAACTTTGCTCTGCCTCTAAGAGAAGAGCATGTAAATAAAAATATTTTTGAGAATCTGATAAATGAGAATTTTTAGATATTAGGTTATTAAATATAATTTTGAAATTGTTTCACTCTTCTTACAGACTAGAGAATTCGGTGGAGGAATTTGGGGAAGAGAAATATTAAGAGTTTCCAATTTTGCGCCACAAGAATCGTCGACTTTTAGTTAATTTTTCGAATTGTATTTGAATACTGAGTAATGACGTTTAAAAGGCTTATTTCATCTCTCTTAATAACATACTTCTAATTCTTCTAAACAAATATCAGTTTCTTTTAATTCCTGATCTTTAGTTTTTAAGTAGAATTTTTAAGGGATGTAGATTTTGCTGCAGTTATATTGCCAATGCAAGTTTTTAAGCAGCATTCGAAACGGCTAATGAAAATCCTTGTTTTGCAGCTTTTATGAGTTCTCTATGGGATTAAGTTTCTAAGCTTGTTTCTGCCTGTTCAAAATGGAGTCAGTTTTGTTTGGATCCTGGGAGGAACAAATAGTTACAAATTTGAGAGGAACACAATGCTACTAGTAGCAAGAAAAACTAATTTATTTTATAAAAATTTAATTTACCAAAAAAAATGACAATTAAAACTACTAAAATAATAATAAAACACAAGCAACCTTTGCATCTTTAGAATTTGTATGGTCGTTACCAATTTTGAATAGACAGTCTTTTACCTTTTTATTAAAAATAAAGAGAGTAGCGATATCCAACAATCGGTACACACTAAAATCATTATTTGAAGTAAATAACAAGGATTTCGATGTTCGGACTTATAGATCTATATATTCTGCTGAAATTATACACATCAGATGTAAAATGCATATATATTTTCTAACTAATGATTTCTGTTGTTAGAAAAAAATAGGTATTTAATTAACGCCCCAAGAAAGTCATTTTGCAAAGATATAATGGTGTGCAAAATATGAAGCTGCAGCCAGTCTGTGCAATGCAAAATCTTTCATTTATCTTCCAAATTTTAGCCTTACTTATCAATGCAACAAAGTGAATCAAGTCAAGAAAGAATAATGTATATTTCTTAACAATAATACACTTTGATGCATTTCAGTAACTTATAACTTATAAATGTACAGTTACTTTAAGCGACGATTTTCATGCAATTATGTCGTAATTATTCTCAAACAAAATAATGATGTTCTTAATAAAAATTAATTATTTTATTAATATTTATAAAATGTATACAATCAACAAAAGCAATTCTAATGTCATGTAATATATTCCTCAGTTACAGAATTTCTTTTTAGAACTCGCATCTCTGTACTGCACAAGTGAAAATTTTTATCCGCCTTATTTGGTTACAGGAGCTCTGCAGCGAGGGGTCACTAGCGCTGGACGTGCACGATCAAGATGACCGCTTTTAGCACTTTCGGGAATAAAAGCTTTTTCCCGCTCTCATAAATTCATTGCAGAATAAGCCTTTGACTTGTGGATGGGGGATTTTCTTTCCTTAAAAATTTTAACACCTCCGTCATAGTGTTTAATCCCCAGAGAAAGACAGACATGCATTCGTTAAAATCGCGTATTTATTTTTTTAAAAAAAATTCCGCTGAAATAGTGTTTTATTTACACAAAAGAAGTTCAGGAGCCCATTTATTTAGGGCAGCTTACATCTCTATACTACCATTTATAGCAGGGAGGGGGACATTTAATAGAAAATAAGGGAGTATTGCATACGTTGCAAATCATCTACAAGTCTCTTTATTTCCTTTATTATCATTTGAAGAATAAAAATTTTATTTTACTTAAGGGCAACAGTCACTCTTGATTTTATTTTGAAAAGGGAAACCATCACAAATTTTTCACCAGGTAATTCAATTTTACAACATAATTTTTCAATTTTCTGATGTATTTAAAAACTTATATAGAGTCATAAAAGCATACATTCTAGTTCAAATTATTTGCTTAAGAAATTTTTTTCTTCTGCACTTACTTCATGTCATCAAGCTAAACTTTTGATACCATTTCATACATTATGTATTTTTAGCTGCATCAACTTGTAGATATACTAAAGTAGTAAATAAGATAGAGCCAGAAATATGATGGATTCCTATAGTACTGTGTTGTTTGTATGAAGTGAGAATCTGCAATCTGTAAGGTATAAAAGACCGTGGTACATCTATGTTGTTCCTGTTAATATAGTACATGTTGTGATTAATTGGGAGAATAGTCAAAAGTTTAAGATTAAATGCCGTTCTTGAAAACTTCACATTTCTAGATAATAAGAGTCCTAAGAAATATTACCAATAATATTACGAAAAACTAATTTCTGAAAATCCATGTGGTTGGTTCTTGAATTGCTACTAATTAGTTAAAAATCCTTCACCAGCCACCTTGAAGATTTACTACTGCAAACATTTTCACTGCTTTTGCTATCCATCGATTGATTTGACAACATGATCGATTGATTTGAACTTTCATAGCAATTGCAACGGTTAACCATTGCAATTGCTATGAAAGTTCAAATCTCGAATAAGGTCAAAATTAGAATTTCTGAGTTATGAGCTCCCCTCCCGAGAAAGGTTTCATGAATTCAGAATTTCAACTGAATATTAATATATTTTTAAAAAATTGCCTACGTTTTCTAGAAAACAGAGGAAGGTTAAATGTTTATACTTATGAAAGAAAGACCATTTTATTTGATATTATTTATATATTATATATTTCATGATTTGTATTGATAAGAGGACAAAAACAGGCACAGATATTCTTTACATTTCACATTTTCATTAAATTTATTCACATCAGGATTTCGTTTATAATTTATTCAAAATATGGCATTTTTTTTTATTTGGTAAAATATGCAGTAGTTTCCTTTCCACCCAAGTAGCACAGCAACATCGTAACGACGTTGCAAAGTGGTCGCGAGTCGTGTTGCAAAAATGTTGCAATATGTCGTTTTTAAGACGCCCAGATGTCCGCCAAACTTCACTGTTTAGCAACCGTTGCAAAGACGTCTTTATTACGTCTTTGCAGATGAGCCTTTTGTCGCATAGATGTCGTTATTGCGTCTTTCGCAGGTGATATTTTGGTTGTGAAAGCATCGTTTCACGACGTCTAAAGGACGCCTAAATGTTCGTAAAATTCCACCTTTTTGCAACAGTTGTGAAAATGTCGTTATTATGTCCTTGTGTTATATATTGATTTGTGCAGAAAAATAAGCTTAATAATTAATATATTTTTCTTCTTTTTTGAAATTTTGTATTCCTTGTATTTATCTAAAGTTTAAATATTTTGTCATTTCCTGAAAACCGGAAGATAATACAATGTTTTCTCTTTAGACTAAATATGCATAATTAATGATAGCTTTAATTATTTTCAGTACTTTAAACTATATTTTTTAAATAACTTAAATTCTAAGTTACGATTATTTAGGATTTCATAATTTTTTTCCTTAAGTGAGAGTAACTATGAAAGTGCTTATTATAAATATATAACATTAATAGTAGGTTTAAAGTAAAAAAAAAAAAAAAAACTCAATTAGACATAGATAAAAGTAAAGATATATATGTGGGTAAAAAAAAAAAAAAAAAGAGAGTTTTTGTTAACAGCATTATCACATTTATTTCTGTTAAATCTCAGAGAACATTGAAATATTGAAAATTGCCCCTGTCATGATAAATTAGGAAGGTTCTTAAGGTAACATAATCAGTATTTTACCTGAACTCAAGTACAAATTTATTCGCGTTTCACAGTAAAAAATATAACCATTAACTTCTAATATCTCCAAGATATGCGAATGAAAGACTGTGTAAAGTACTTAATAAATGTGATAAAAATATTTCATACAAAAATATACCTAAATCTAATAACTTCCCATATTCATATCTAAAATGAAATAATAACCTAACAAACAACATACATGACAGCCCTATTTAAGAAAAAACATGAATTAGTAGTGTTTGAAAGTATAAATAGCAGAAGGAATTTAACAGAACTAAAACTTCCAATTAATAAAAAAAATATTTGTGTTTTTTAAATAGTAAGAAATTAAAAGTGCAATAATTATGAATTGCAGTATTTACTAGTAATACTGATGTTTCTTAACACCATTTCTTTCGATCATATGTTAATGAATTTACTTATTTTTAATTTCTACATTTTAGAATAGTGGTAGATTACAATGATTATTTCATGCACTTTTTATAATCAATAACTTTCCTTTTGTTACTGCACAGAAATAATTTAAATAATATAGTATACGATAGTAAGCTAAGTACATTAAAGTAAGTTCTTCGTTAAATAGCACAAGATGAAAGTTTTTATTTCTATTTATTATGAATTTCCTTGTTATCACAAGCACATAAAAAGTATGCGAAGAAAATAGAATGTACTTAAATTTAATAAAAAAATAAAACCTAATTTCCAACATTCATTTATTGAGATAATCTAATAAACATACATAACGGCAGTATTAAAAAAAAACGCGAATTACACAGTGTTTGGAAGAATAGATACCAAATGAAAAGTAATAAAACTGCAATTTGCAATCAATAAAAAATATTTAGTGTTTTTTAATATTACACAATTAAATATCACATAATAATAGATTACAGTATTTCATAGAAATACTAATGTTTCCTTAGCACTATTTCTTCGATCATACATTTCATACACTGTTTAAAATCATTAACCTTTTCTGCATGCTATACAAAAAACAACACACTATAGAATGTGCATTATTATTAATTTTAGCTATTACATATATCTAATTCATCTTCAGCAGTCATATTAAGTACTGGTACCAGTCCAATAATTTCTTTGTATTTTGAAAATAATGAACATACCATAATAGCTTGAATTGTTGTTGCTTCTGTATTGATTGCATTTTTAGCAAAATCAGAAAGTGCCGTACCTTTGTATGTTATTTTTGGTTTTATATGAATTAATTCTGAGACCCAGCCTTTCAATATGAACACAATAATCGATTAATATGAATGATATGCGATATAGCAATTAGGACGTTATAAGCGAAGCACAAAGCTAATGAGGGTATCCAAGTATTGCATCACTGGAACCACAGAGACTGGAGATTTGCATAGAAAATTTTCCACGAAAGCATGCCTTCTCTTTGCCTGATTGCCCTCATATGCTTTGCATTATTCAATTAGATAAACCCAGAAACTCTTCTTAATTTTAACAGGAACTATATAACTAATTTCCTATATAACTAATTTCCTTTCAGATAGTATGAAACCTTTTAAAAAGCAGCTTAAAATGTCAGATACTTTAAAAATCGGAATTTTTTCTGCTTTTATACTACAATTCTATTTCTTACTAGTATTTTAAAACAAGCTTCATGTTAAAAATCGTCTTAGAACCGCCTTTAAATCTCCGTCTTAGAAATGCCTTTAGAAACTATATATATTAAAAAAGAAAAAAAAAAAAAAAAAAAATTCTTAACATTATTTGCTATTTAAAGGGCAAGTGTTTGTTTGTATTTACATTTCAGCAATTTCCTGATTTTGAATCTCTTGAACACGAAAAATGCTTCTAAATGCAATTTAATACAAATATATAGTTGCGCATGAATAGAAAAGTTTACTTCTTAGGGTGTCTATCTATACGTTTATTCATTTTAAGAAAGTAACTGTGTGACAAGATTTCAAGGTAATTTTTTTTTAATTTCATTTTTATTTCTTAAAAACTTCCTTCGTTTGCAAATCTATCAATTTAAACAAATTAAAAGGACTGATTTTTCATGTTCTCTAACATCCCCAAGGAATCCATAGTTCTTGCTTTCGTTAATGTAATTTCTGATGCGTTTCTCATTGCAACTGCATCTATGCGGATCCCACATATTATTGGATCGCTTTCCCGGATTTTAGGAACATTTATGTTTCCATTCTATCATCTTTCAGTAATAAATGGTGATTCCAATTAATTGTGCCAGTGCATCCTAAAGTCTGACAGCTTCTTTTGTGATAAAAAAAAATCAATTTCCAATTGTTTCAGCAATTGAATTAGCATTTTTGTGTGTTAACAGTTCGTATAAATTTTGTGAATAAACATGCCTGAAGAGCAAACAATTAAAAAAATGTTTCAAAAAATGTTTATGATATTATGTTTTCAAAAACTGAGCTTTCAACGACTATAATATGCTTTAATATCGGCAAATTATAAACGATTTTAAATATTTATATTTTTTGTCGAAACTAGTTAATATATTAAATATCAGTAGTTTCTTCGTTCATCAGCCAGTAATTACATTATTTCGCATGCTTTCTTCTGTTTATCCTTCCAGAGATTTTATTCCAGAGATTCCAGAGACCAGCGATTCTCAACCGGTGGTACGCATACCACTTGTAGTACGCAAGAGAAAAATAGGTGGTACGCAAAAAAAACAAAGTATTTTTAACTATTAAATTTAAAAATCTCATGAACAAAAAGAACAATTGATAGAAATTTCCGGTGATCGAAGTCTAACTGAAGATTTTAAAAATAACACATTTGTTAACTTTTGGCTGAACCGAAAAAAAGTATTTAAAAGCATTTCAAATAAAGCTGTTAAATTTTTTTTTTTTTTTTTTTTTTTTTTTCCGCAACGTGTTTATGTGAACAAGGATTTTCTTCCATGTTACATTTGAAAAATAAATACAGAACAAAATTAAAAGTGGATCTTAATTTACGGCTAAAAATAAGTGAAATAAGACCAGACAATAAAGAAACTGATCCTCTTAAACAGGCCAAAATTTCCCACTAAATTTTAGAATTAAAGTATTTCAACTTAAATTTTGATAATTAAAACGGTAACCAATTTTTAATCTAAAATTTTTTATGTGTGCATATTTAATACAAATAGCCGACAGGTTGTGCAAATGGCCAAATATATATATTTTTTTAATATTCCGATTGAGAAATTAAAAAATAATGATTGTAAAATGTAGTGGTGATACTAAAGTTTTTCAGTTTTTGTTTACATGGTACGCGTTAGTTAAAAGGTTGAGAATCAGCTGCTCTAAACTGTCATATCATGGATAGATACCATTAACAGTTCCCTTTTTTCCCCCAGAAACTATAAAATTCAGGAAGCTAAAGATTCATATAGCCCATTATATGATCTTAGAACTTCAGAAGTCTTATTTCATCTTCTGTTTCATATGCTTCCATTTCACAGGCTATTTTAACCCACCAGTTGGCAAATGGATAAGAGAGCTGCACAGTGGTAGTTTGACTATAGTTCATATTCAGGTAAACGAGCTGGCTGCATAAAATTTTTGTGGTTTTCCCTCCACGTGTAACATGAATGCAAGATAGGTTTGTTTAAACAGTCTTCCCGAAGAAGCCTTCCTTTATATAAATAACCAAGTATGTTTTGTCATGATCAAATAATCTAGTCCTATATAATATTTTTATTTCATTCTCTAAATTTAAGTGCCCCTCTTCTCGTGTAATATGTCTTTGAAAACGTCAGTTCAAGATGTAGGTTATCGTACCTTTTTCTCAGTCACTGAGGAGGTGTTCATCTTAAGGGCTTTTCAGGCGATTATGATCACAATATGTTTATTATTATTTAAATGCTTGATTTTTGCGTTCTCAAGAACTTCCGCGCAAACATGAGTCATATTAAAGGTGCTAAATATCAAAAATATGAATCCACGTTGTCCACCAAAGCCGTGGATTTCTGGTATTTTGCCTCGGGTGATCTTTTCATGTAGCTGGAGGAGTCTAGCAATACGAGATTTCCGCAGATTTCTCTAAAAATATCTTAAATGTAAGTCATTTTCTCTTAGAAAGAACTCTAGGAAAGTATTCTCTTCAGCAGATGCACTTGGGCGGATAACACTACAGAGATTGCTCTAATTAATTAATCTATAATATATATAATAACTTTCCAACAAATATACATAATGACTAATCAATAAGACAAGGTGGAGATAGCTTTTGATCCATCTCTTCAACATAATTTTTAATAATTGTAAAATTCCTCTTCCGTCGGCATCGATTCAAATACAGAAGCTCATTTCATTTCATTCGAAAAGGTTAATTTTGCGTGAAATCATCACTAGACAAAGGCCGAATTTTGCCAGTTATTAGATTTTAAGTTAGCAGTACCTTTTGCATCGATTTTAAATTAATCTTCTTTCAAGGTAAGGTAAGTCTCGATTAAGGGCTTATGTATGCACGCACCGCAGAAATGAAGCAATCATGTTGAGCAATTGCATTGTGGCTATGTACCAACAAATCAAAACTATTTTTCCGATCTTGACATGACAAATATCAGCCCCCTAATCTGATCTACCTCTCCAATTTATTCTTCAACTAATGAAATTCTATCCTCCGGGTTCCATGCGCTGTCAGCCAAACCTTTTTAAAAATGCAACAAATAGAGAATTTAAATCCATCCCTTTAAGCTAGAGCGAAGGGATTCTTCCACCAAGAAGAGCTAATTAAAACACTAAGCAGCAAGTTAATAGGCCCGCGTGATGTTGAACAGCGTTGTTACATTATAATTACTACATTTATTTTCCCGACTTAACTAATGAATAGAGCGGGGCTGCTTAATTGCTACCCTCTAATTAACAACGTTTTAATTGTTGGCTAATAGCTAGCCGATTAGGAGCTTTTAAAAGAGCACTTTCCGTGCATCTCACGCTTCCAACTGGAGGTTCTCCGAACCTTTTCTACTCGAGAAGGGGAGAAGTTAAAAGGCAGAATATGACTTGACTCCACAGGGGAAGAGAAAATTAAATGGAGCAAAAGGAAAATAGTGCGGAGCCCATTAAATTTAATTGCATTCTATGGCCTAGCGTAATTTTCATTTGTTCCTACAATGTGATTTAAAGTCCTAGCTCCATCTGAGTTAAAGAGAGGAGAAAATTAAATTTTTGTCAGGGAGAAAGAGAGGCTGAAACAGTCTGACTTTCTCCCTCAACCCCTCACATTCTTTAATTTAACATAAGTGAAGCCAAATTCTTCCGTGACTTCCACGTTGGTCCAATCCGTCTACTCACGAGATCCGATTTTTTTTTTTTTAATTCTTTTTTTTTTTTTTTTTTTCTCATTAGGGTGGGATTGTATGTATGTATGTATATAAAAAAGTCAGACTTATATCGCGTGGGAAGTAAGACTTGGGGAGGGAGTACTCTAAATAGCTTCTTCCCTTTCAACTCGATTCTTTCTTCCAGTTCTTTTCAGTTCTGCCCGCAGAAAGTGTTTAGGCTGTAATATCATTAAGGACTGAAGAATCATCCTGAACCAAGAAATTCCCCGCAAAAAGACAGATATAAAAAAGTTTTTTTTTATATAACTTCTAATTCTCTCCCAGTTTAAAACATTTTCCTTTCCTTTACTGCCATCTTAATTTTAAAAAAACTTATGAGTTTTCAAGAAGCCATTGGAGTAAGGAAAAAAGTAGTAAAACAGTTATCTTACTTTATTTTAGAGTCATTTAACTTTCTTTAATTTTTTTTTCTCACGCACCACTACACCATGTCCGTTTTTATCAAATATATGTGGTAAGCAAAAAAAAAAAAAAAAAAAAAAAAGATGAGATTGATGAAAAAAATTAACTTTTGCCATTTTCTAATGATTCCGTGGGGTTACTAAAGATTTTTTTCTGATATTCAGCAACCCCCACGGTAAGTTTAAATGAATTACATTGATTTGGCGTTTTTCAATTTACTTCTTCAAACACCTTAAGTTATTAAAAAACAAACTCATTCTGGCACGGAATTTATTACGAAATCTTAAGCGAATGGAATTTACGAAATGGTTTTTGAACACAAATCTGATTAAAACGCGATATTTGGAAAATGTTAGAGTATTATTTAAAATGGAAACAAAACACTCTCATTAATCCATTAATTGATTGCCTCCACGCGAGAAAATGACATAATTTACTTCTTCCTTCAAATATCTCCTGTTGTGAAATTAACTTGTAAGCTTAAAAAATTTTACCCGATGAAAAAGAAAACTATCTTCTTGCTGCTATGACACATTATAGAATTTACTTAAAATAAATTTTCTACGATACCTCTTATTATTAGAAAGAAGTCCGTTATTGGACGAAATTTGTTACAAATCCTGTGATATATCGATGTACTTTAATATGAAATAAGTTAAAACCCAAATTTGGGGGGGGGAGGGAACGAAAACACAGTATTAAAAGGAATTTTGTATGCTATTAAACTGAGCAATTTGGTTTTCTATCTTTCTTTTGGGTCAATTAGCCCAAACGGGCGTTAGTCCAGAAGGGCTATTAGTCTCGAAATGGCATTTGCGTAGAATCACTTTAATGCCATGTATCACTTTTGAAATTGGTTCCACCAATACCTAGAGTAATAAAATTTTGAATAACATGGTCCTCCACCCGATCACGGACTCCTAGAAGTCCAAATTTGGAATTTGTTTCATTCTCTATATCATATTTTTTTAACTTTTAACGAAGTTTCCATTAAAAAACTCAACAAATTCAAAGCGAGCAGTGGCAACACTGTAGGGAATAAAACGTTTTTATTTCCAGCTAACCACACTGTCTAACGAAAATCCCAAAGATATGCTGCTTTTAAATATTTTTAGTCAAAAATGGCGTTAGCCCAAATGCTCTCGAAACTCGTATGTGTCTGTACTTTTTTTTGTGTGTGTGTTTCTTATAACTTGTACTTTGTTTCAATTGCTCTTACTTTTTAATTAAGTTTTAGAATTTCAGCAGTTCTAAACATACTTGAAAACTCTTTGATAGGAGTAATTCTGAATTCTTCTCTATATTGCAATAGAAAATTTATTTTTAAAAACTACAGTTATTGAATTCCAGTTCAAACTGATGCCGTATGTGTTTGATATATGATCGAGCAGAGGAAACAAATAAACACTGTTCGATACTAGGTTATTTCGAATAAGAAGCGATGAAAATGAGCAATGTCCTCGAGTCCCTGCAAGGGCATTGCTCATTTTTCATCTCTCTTTCTTTTAAATAACTTAATGTCACTACAACACTAGTAATTAGAGTTTTATGCTGAAGACTGAATATTCTGGTTGTAGAAGGCATTTTAATATTTTCCCCAATGGGAAAAACGTATGTGGTTTAGTTTAACTTATAAAGTTTTTTCTCGAAAATTTTCAGTTAATTACCGCATGTGATAGACATGGACAATCTGCGATTTACTCTGTGTAGCAATCAGCAAAAATATGAATGTGTATATACTTTCAAAAATTCCTTTTATAATATATTTGGAAAAAAATTAAAAAGTTGAAAATGTGGTAAACGTTTTGTTTTCTCCATTTTAGAACACATGGTGATTCTGCTTTCTCAGTAGGTACATGCTGAAAGATGCAGAACCTTCTCTATAAAGACCTAGTAATGTTTAGATCAAGAATCAGGTAAATGCAGAAGAAAACACTACTCTATGCTTCACAATGAAAACATGAAAAAGGGAAAGATTGTATAAATTGCTTGGACATTTGTGTTATCTGTTGATTATAAAAATCGCAGTTAATTTTTAATCATCTCCTTATTTGTTGTCCTAAATAAATACTGCAAAATTTATATATATATATATATATATATAATGAATTGTTTAGGAATTTTTTGAAGGAACGGCATTATTTCCTTTCCTTTTTTTTTTTTTTTTTTTTTTTTGTTCTCCCTTACGCTGAAAGAAATTTTTTTTCTTCTTATAACTGTATATTTAAAAGAAATCTTTAGTTGATTGAGGTGAAGAGGTTTAATTTCATTTATAATTGGTCACAAGGTTTTAAAATCAGAAAAGGTTTTCAAAAGATTGTTTTTGTAGTAAGTGTAGCAGTATTATAACTTAAGCACAGTTTTCATTAAAAGAAAATTATTAAAATGTTGAAAAGAATATCAAGGTTAACTTTTTAAATCTCACATTTATAGCAACTACTACAAGAATTGTCCTTCAGTTTTAAAAATCGTGTGATAATAATTTCACTCCCATCTCCTGGGTGGGGCAGAGAAGTTTGCTTATTTTGAAATTAAATAAAAGAAATAGTAATGCGTATTATATACGTATTTAATTCTTTGAACACCATCAAGTACAACGTGTAAATTTATGTTCACATTGTTTCAAAAATAATATCAGGCAGATGGTGTCCATTATTGCAACACACTGCGTTACTTGGACTCGGAAGTTGGCAAATGTTGCATTTGCTCTTTTGTATCGGTCGCTCAGTCATCACAATCCAACGTTCGTTCCGTGCCCAATTCAATAATGCGCAATATAGTCGCGTTCCTGGTTCGAAGTCAATTGTTTCGTGGGTAAACAACTTCAGGGAAACTTTTGATATGAAGAAGATGGAACCTGGGCTTCGACAAACAGCAAGGTCATCACACAACATAGACATGGTAAAGCTTTCTGTTTCGCTATCTTCTAAGTGCTCTTGCTAAGTGCTTGCTGCTGCTGTTGCGTTGTCCGCTCGATCTGTGAGACGAATCCTGCATGAAGAACTGGAAGTTCATCCCTACAAATCGCTATAGTGCAGGAACTTAGTCCACGTGATTTTATTGCTAGAGAACATTCATGTGAAGCGCTCCATGCAATGCCTGACGACGCGCTTGTTTTCTTCAGTGATGAGGCACTTCCATCTTTCGGAATCGGTAAATAATCAAAACGTGCGCTATTGAAGTTATCACAACCCTAAACAACTTCATCAGCGTCACCTACATTTAGAACGTGTAACTGTTTGAAATGCAGCATTCGTCAAGCTATAGCCAGCATACCCGTCGATGTGCTGAAAAGAGTTGAATAAAACTTCCGAGTTCGATTAATGCAGTGTGTTGACAATAATGGACGCCATCTGCCTGAAATTATCTTTAAAACAGTGTGAACATAAACTTTGCATTTTGCATGTTGTACTTGATGCTGTTCAAAGAATTAAATATATATACGCATTACTTTTTCTTTTATTGAATTTCAAAATAAGCAAACTGCTTTGCCCCATTCTTTATTAGTTTCACAGTATCTCTAGGTTGAAATTAAGGTTATTGATAATGAGTTACGTTTAAGAAAAAAACGCATTTCTTTCAAATGAACTTGCAAGAAAAAATTAAAAAAGTAATACTTACTTTTGCATAACACTAACTAGTTATTGAAAAGAAATAGTGTATGTATGTATATGCAATGCATATTAAATATTAGGAAAAATGTACGGCATTTTCACTAGTACCCTATCTCGGGTAAAAAATATCGTTTCAACGATCTAGGCAGCCTTTTAATGCTTATCTTTATTTAAGAGGTATTGTTGCATGTATTTTTAAAATATGTCCTTATATGAAACATTTCATAAAAAATTACTATTATATATAATCCTATGCTTAAATTATCTCATCTGAAAATTTATAGTAGCAATTAAGTAAAAATATCATGGATGTTAAATGAAATCCTGCACAAATTAAGTGATTTGTTCTGATGTAATATATAATGCAACGAACAGTTTCATATAATAGACCTTTTTTTCCCCCACCTTGATTATCAATTACATGGAAGGGAACAAAACTTAGAGCATTCCGCTTGCAAGTTAAAAGTATTTTATGTGTTTTAAAACCGGAAGAAAAAAAAAGAATTCTTTTCAAAGACTCTCAAATACCAAATATAGGGAAAATAAGAAAAGATGCTTAGAATATTATATTTTTTCGATTTGTTATGATTTTGAATGTTAATATCTTAAAACACTTGCAAATTTAATAAAACAATTTTCATTTCCTTTACTGAAGCAAAATGAGTTGAAAAGGTGGAATTTTTGGCAGACTCTAATTTCAGCAAATTTTTAATAAACATTGATATTTTGCAGGAATTCTTGTCATCTCGGTTAACATTTTCTCTGACAATCTTTATTAATGCAATAAGTGTGCAGTGATATATGAAGGTTAACTGTTATACTTTGGATGGCGCTAATTCTAACTAGTATACTTTGTCTTTTTCTTGTTTATCAACCTTTAGATAAAGTCTTTTATAGTAACCAAGCACAAAATTATTTATTTTATTTATTAATATGCACCCGATTAACACTTTTTAATTATAATTGCTACTTTGTTTTCTCTCTAACTTTATCATTTTCTTCTTATTCTCTTTCATTAAAACCCGAAGGCCCCAAAATTCTGAAATATGATACATCGGTGTTTCAGAGAGAGCTTTAACTTATTATCATTGTTTCAAATCACAATCTTTTAACTTTTTATCTGATTAAAAAAACGAAAAAAACTTACTCCTGTCAGAAATCCACGATTTTCTTTTCTTTCAAATGTATATTCATTTTTAAAGCAAAAACAAATTATTTTCCGCCATTTCTTTATTTAAATATATAAATTTTCATCGCCCTGCTATAACATTTTAGATAAGTTTAATAATATAGAATAATATTAATCATGTGAATCTTATAATTAGAATCTCTTAATACTAAAGTATGAATTGCAGTTACTGTTTAAGAAATGTTAAATAAAAAAATTTTATAATAATTATGTTTTCAAAACATGGAACTTCCAATAAAAATAAGAAATTTTTCTTAAATTAATTTCATTAATATGATATGGAACTCTCAGTTTATCTCAAATAAATACAACTGTATTTCTTAACAATTATATTGTAACTAAGCGACGATGAATTTCAATTATTTTAATTATTCGTCTGAATCTAATCATTTATGTTATTCAGATAAGAAAGAAAGAAAGAAAAAAAAAAAAAAAAAATTAAACATGATTTTCCGCAAAGTTTCGCTGTAGAAATTTCAGTATTTGTTCACACAACATTATATGATGTTCAATATTGGAAATTTCAAACAATTATAGGTAGGAACTATATAAAATTATAAATTAAACGAATGCATACAATATGCTATAATATTGTATGCATTCGTTTGATTTATATTGTAATTTTTCTAGTTCCTACAGGTAATTATTTTAAACTTCCAATTACAAATTTACTTTATCATACTTTCAAAGACAAACTTCTTCCAATTCTTAAACTTTTAAAGCATCCTTAAGGCATTACGTAAGTTACATATATATATTCCGCACTTTAGCAGTAACACACACACACACATATATATGGCTAGTGTATGTTTTCCAAAGATGTATGGCTGTATGACAGGAGGACTTTGCTATTATTATTATTAGCAATTTTGGAGTAAATTTAGGTATGATATTAAGATTTTGCTTACAGTAATACAGTTACTCGGCATTTTTCTTTTTACGAATATTCGCTTAATTAATTCCTTCTCCAGTAATATCCCTTATGAAATCAAACAATTCCTTATAAACGCTCGCTCAACCTCTTTCGGCAGAGTACTGCATAGACTTAAACGCAGTCTAATAAGAGCTTCCAACCAGCATACGTACAAACGACTGACTTCCCTCACCTTCAGGCAGCAAGTACATTTCCTTTACACACTCCAGACAATTAGTCCCGGAAGCGCATCAACAAAACCGTCAACTAAAAGCGGGATGGTAGAGCTGAATAATAATTGAATTTGTTCCGCTCGGCAGCTTTCGCCCTATAGCGGGGACCAGTTTTCCCTAGAGGAGGCCAATGATGTTGTCGTGGCTCGGATGTGGCCAATCAACGGGGGCGGAGAGCACGCGCCACGGCGCGAGCGCCGGAAGTCGTAGGAAAACATTCTTTTCATGCTGGAGGGAATACGTTGATGGGTTCTCTCTCACCCTTTTTTCTCTCCCCTCACCAAAGTTATAGAGGTACTTTCTCTTAAAAAAACAATAGTAGATGAATTATTAGGAAAAATAACTTAAATCCGTTATACACTGCCTTCTCGCTGCGTAAAAAAGTATCGTTGTGGTATTTATTATTCTCTAAAAACAGAAGCTATTAGAAAGAAAATTGTGATCTCCTCTTTCCAGGTTAATAGTTTTAAAATGTGTGCCCTACTTTTCTTTAATAGCTATAAACATACGTTATGCATATAATAACAATAATAAAAGTAATTACACAACGTTTCGCAGGTGTGACATTTTAGAAACACCCGCGAGAGATTTTCATTGTTTTCAGAAACGGATTTGATATGCTGAAAAAGGTACTGCCCAGCCTTCATGATATATCTTGACAGTAATGTTAAGTAACGTAACATAATGTGGCTCGAACACGAAGCATTAAGTTGTAAAAGTTTCTAAGGTCATAAAGAAAAGATGCCTCCTCTTGTAAAACTGCACTATTTAAAACTTTATGTTGACACTTCACTATAATTATGTGTTAACACATTATAAAAGTAAAATCTTATGACATCTCATTTATTGTTACAGATTAAACAAATAGAACTACTTACGTACTAATAGCCAGACCCATTCTGTCACTGATGTGAAATATATTTCTCTCTAATTAAACTTACTCCATTATTTAACTGTGCTTTTCAAACACACAGTTAAAGTTTATTATTCGCAGTTAAAATTAACTCATTGAGAGTTTGGTGACAGGAGACTTTCGGATTCGTAGCCCTAGAGGTATCTTCACAAAAAATAAGACGGAACTGAGCAAGTCAAAGATAGATGCAATTATTGCCTATTGACAGCAATAAAATTCGTCGATTTCATTTGATAAAATTTCATATGAGAAGGAGCTTCCACAGTAAGTGTACTAATTACTAATTAATTTAAAACTAATTCTTAGTTACCTTCTGTTAATTAATCCTAACTTTTCAGCATGGCTGGTTATCTTAACTTTAATTACATCAAAAACTCATATTCCAGTCGATTCTGCAGTCAAGTTTTAATACTTTATGATTGAAAGTAAGTTGTTCCTACATAGGATTGAATTATTCACATTATATTATTTATATCGGATAATTGAATTATTTACATTATATTCCTACTTCATGATTGAAAATAAGCTATATAACGGGTTCGTTTGTAGTCCACTGCAACAAAATAAATAGTTCAGTTATTGAGTCACATACATGCTCCATCATTTCTCCATTTCTGTTTGCCTTATGTATCCCGAAATCGATAAAATAATAGGGTTATTCTAATCGCCTATAATTTGTGATTTCGCTGCAGTGTCCTTTTTCATTTTATTCACAAAATTTTCTTTTTCATTTATGAAGCTGTAAATTTCACTTTCGGTTTATCTATGTGTTCGACAGATCTTTATCTGTAAGATTATTTTTTTTTCCAATTAACAATTTAGAAGTAATTATTACTTAGTTTATGTAGTGTAGTTACATAATATTTATAATTATAATTTTTATATAGTATAATATTTCTAATTCAGTATATATATAATATTTCTAATTATAATTTAATATATACATATTAATAATATTTCTAATTCCTTACCATAGTTATGTGAGAAGTTGCGAATTGCGATAATTAACAATTTGTGTATTAAATATATGAAATTTACAGATACGTACTTCTCTCTGGGGGGGGGAATGCACAATGATAACTACTTTTACAACGGCCGAAGTTAAATATCAATTTTGGAGATCAAATAAATTAAATATTTGTTATTGTGTAAAGCATTTTTTCCCTTCTTACCAGCACCACCTATAACCGAGTGAGCCTTCATGGTGTAAATGGACACCATATCTGGCTAGCAATTGGAAGATTTTGGATCGAATTCTAGTGAGGGCGTCGCTGATTATTCTTATTTTCTGGCTTAAAAAAAGTATCTATATGGCTTTACAAATGGACCCGATTTAAAATGTGGTGGACAATATGCTATCAGCACCAGGATTTGGGATCCCCGCCTCCCCGGTGGCCTTTTAAGTAGGGAAAATATAAGGTATTTTCAAATTCCCTACCGCGTGCCTTTGCGGTGTAATTGGAAAAGCAGCAGAAGTCAGAAGGACCGAAGTTCGAATCTCGGACAGGACATTCCGCAATTTCATGTTCCTTGCTTTGAGGAACCTAATGATTCTACAATTAAATGCTTGTTGAGTATCATATTAATTGTTACTTGTCTAATTTCAATAAACCAATAATGGAACAACATGAAATATTGTGAGAATTATGCGAATGTGAGTTACTCAGATTAACAAAAGAGCGCTAATCGACAGGCATGAAGTTTCAAATTTTCAGTAACCTATACGTTTGGTTAAAAAAAAAAAAAAAAAAAAAAAAAAAAAAAAAAAAAAAAAAACGAACACAGTAAAACAGTACACTATAAAATGAGGTTTGCTTACAAATATAACTCCTTTTAATATATTGTTTTACTGCTTTTCCTTTAAAGTGATATTTAATGATGTCATTGGCAAATACATTAGCAAAAGAATAAAACTTCAACGCTTTTCACCGTTACAGAAAAATGCGATGCATAATTTTTCAATTCCTGGGATTAAATAAGAGTTTCTTAGGAATCCTAATTTAATTACAATGGAAATCTCATTTCCAGAATGATCAAAGCTGCGTATCGCTTTTAAAAATTTCTTTCATTTAGCACCAAATCAATATAGTATTTATACCATTACAATAAACTCTGCAATTTCTTTATTCCGCAAGAAGTAAGTGTTCTCTCCGTTCATTAAAGAATTTTCTTCGACTTCTTTAAGATTACTAAACCAAAAATAAAATCTATTTCTGCTCACGACCCGCATACAAAGCAATTTTTCATGCATATAAATTAGGTAAAGATTCATCCATCGTTCACCACCATCGCGAATGGTTCATCGGTTAATAACTTATTTATTCAGAAACAATCTCGTCTTCATTCATTCGAACCTTTGATAATCCATAATCTGTTCTGTTATCACCACCACGTTGTATTCAAATTTATTCCATTACCAGAGGTTTCCGTTTGAGAAGCTTTAATACCTCAGATTTTCTCCATGATTTTAATATTAGATTAAAAATACAGATTGAGTTTCGGGTTGAAATATACGCAGACTTATAGATAATCGTGTTTCTGGGAAAGAAATTTGGCTTTACTCATTTGCATAACTGTATTTATTTTAAATTTAATATTCTTCCGCAGGACGGTTTTTTCCCTTCCTCGTTTACTTTCGAAGAGTGGATATAATGGAATGAATTTCTTTCAGATTTAAATATGATGTTATTGCACGTAAGTGCTGCTGCCACAAGAGATTGGAAACGCTATGCAGATTACTTCTAAGAAATTCTGATTTGGGTTTTTAAGATTTAATGGAACTCTGTTAAGATTATTATTTAGCCAAAAGGGAAATTCTTCGTTCAGTATGAAGGTAGAAAGAAAAGAAATTGATAAATGGTGATTTATTACCGTCTAATAAAATTTATTAGATATCTAATCTACAGATAATGAGGTAAAGCTTCGTTGTTAGAGAAAAATAACCTCTGACTTTTTGCTAAAAAAGGCTATAACTACAAGCAAATGTATAAAAATATTATCAAATAATAACTAAAAAAAGTCATAAAGTTGGATCACTGTATTTATTCAGAAAAATAATTTCACACTTAGTTAATTTATTCCGTACTACAAAAATTAAGTACTTTTTTTTATTAGGTAACAAATACTTAGTTTTTAGTACCTTATAGTGTCCTGTACTTATGTAAAACATAATACACATACACACGAGCACATATACATACATATTCAATCAATATATTCATGGCAATCGTAGAACACATTTAAATTTCAATTCTTCATAAGCAGTTACTTCTTAATATACATAGAGAGCTAAGCTAGTGTAAGACATGCTTCTGTTTAAAACATTTTTACATATTTATCATGTAATTACAGCTAAAGAAGGAAAGCGACGATAACAATTTGGCAGGAGAAAGTTATAAGGTATTTCTCGAGCCTTCTTAGCGTGCCTTCATGGTGTAGTGATCTGCATGCTGGGCGCGTATTCCAGATAATACCTTGAATGTATGGATAAAAGAGCTTTAAATTTGATTCAACTTTATTTTGATTTGTTGTTCAAGTTCCAGTTTGGAAATTTGAATAACATGACAAAATGAAGCATTACGTATATGCCTGCGTCATTAGCATAGCATAAGAATCACGTGAAAAGGTTTAATTATAAATGATGTAGTTTAAAGTTTATTAAAATCAAATGCCATTATTAGAACAAAAAGGAGATGTAATCAAATAATAAAAAGGATTAAAAAGCAGTTGCAAATTAAAGTTAGTATTTTAATCTTATACATATTTACTTAAATGCTTACTCAATTTTCAGATATAGTGCTAATCGTATATGGTTTACTCAGAATAAAATAAATGGATACTTATATACTTTGTATATTTATTTAACCCTGTATACCTCAATTCACCGCTAGTGAAGTGTCTTTTGTAATATACATCAAAAACTCTAGCTAAGCGTTTTTATAGCAGCAGTAGAATGCAAATAATGCAAAACTAGAAAAAAAAAAAAATATGTTCCACCTTTAAAAAAATATTTTTCTCGGCATTCACACGATTCTTGATTCTCAAGACTGAAATTCAAGACTGTATTATTCATTTTATATTTTTTAAAAGTTTCAGGAGGGATATTTCTTGTAGAGTTCTTACTTTATCGGTCAAGGACAGAATGCTTCTCAGTTATTGTTACCTTAACGAAATATTGTGCATAAGCTTAGAGAGCTCTATTTTCCACAAACTGAATGTCACTTTTCTCACATCTCTAAATGATGACATTTCGATCAAAGAGCTTAAATAAAATAGTTTAATCTCAGAACAGAAGATACAAAATTTTAAACAGAATCTGCTTTTGAATAAAGCAGTTTTATATATGTGTACATTAAATTGTCAGAGTAAGATAACACTGCGCTAATTTCAAGAAACTGGATTGAGGAGAATAATAAATCTAGCTTAAAATACTAGACATATTTGAAGAAATTCCTTTTTTACAATAATGAAAGTAAGTTCAAAGGTAAATATTTTCTAGCTGACAAACTTTATTGCAGAAAATTTGCAAAATGTTAACAGCAAAAAAATGAAAAAATATTTCTTTCCCTATAGTTTGAAACTTCTGTAGGAAAAATTAAATTCTTAGCTTACTTCAGAACTACAAATAATTATAGGATGAGTCGATGACGCATTTACAGTGTAAAGAATTATTTTAAAGAATGCAGAAATGCATTCTTCTTAGGAATTTATTTCTCATAGAATAATGCTCTTATAGAAAAGTAGGAAATGCTTTGGGTCTTCAAGATACCTCTATGCAGATTTAGTTAATTCATTTAAAAGAGGGAGAAGAGGACTTCAAAAGAAACTCTTAGGTAGCAAAGATAACAAATAAATTTGAAGGTAAGAATAATTTCTTGGATCACAATATACATGGATTATGTTTCTTCAATATCAATGCACGGTTCTTTCTGATCCCATTTTTTTTTTTTTTTTTTAATTTTAAAATCAAGAAGAATGCACATCATTAGAGAAAGTTGTTGAACCTTAGAGTGTCTTCATTGAAATAAGTAATATAAGAATTTTTGTTACATTAATTAAATGCTGAAATGAATATTCTTTTTTTTTTGTAAAATTATTATTATCTTTTTTAAGAAGATGAAATTAAATCACCTCTTGGCATATACTCGAGAAGATCATTATGTAGATTTGGAAAGGCCTGTTAAAAAGTTTACAAAAGAGCGATGACAAATTCCCAAATGTTTAAGACGAAAACAAATTATCATTAAATGCATATTTATGGCTGACGCTAATTAGAAAAGCTCAAGAAAAGAAAGGCATCGACTCTTACTTCTTTTCAATTTTATAATCGGGGTTTTGATAATTGGACGAGTAATTCAGTTCCACGAAAATCTTCCTCTTCCAACGTGTCTCCATCAGCTGGAATCGGCTAGATTTCATTTTAAAAACTTCATTCCAAATCTTTCTTTAAAAACGTAAAAGTTTACGTTAAATGCTTACTAAAACTACTACGATCTTCAAGATCGAATAGTAGACGTTTTGTTTGTTTTAGAGCCGTCTTAACACAAAGAACCTCTGGGCATGTGCACGGGCGCCCTACAAATATAGGAGACTCATACGTTATATTTCATTTACGTTTCATTTCTGTAAGTGGTTGTTGTAGAGATCTTAGCACACTTTTTTGCCCGAGGGCCGATAATGCTGTAAAGATGGTACTGGCTTATTTATTTAATTATACACAAGCGAAACTTCAATGACTAACAATAAAGTGGAAATTTTTCCACAAATTTTATTGATTTGATGTTCAAAAATTTAAATTTTTATTTTTCTCAATGGGCAATTTATAATGTTCGAATAAATTTTTGCTATGCCAAAAGGGAATATTTCTTATAGGTAGTGCGTTTAATACAATAATTATCAATTGTTTCCCTTTGATTTAACAAATGATCATTCGCAGTTCGAATGAGAACTTGAACAACAAATTCACTGAACGAATGCACTTCAAATTATAGGTTACATGTGAAACATTACATATGAAAAATGACAATAATAACTTATTTTCCTAAAACATATTTGTATTCTGAATAGCAATGAAGCAGAAGTAATTCGATGCCTGGTGAATGCACTTAAAAGTTTTCAGGCAAACACAAGCTTTAGAAAAATCTTATTATACAAACGCAAGAGCGTAAGAAGAAATCCCCCTTAAAGAAGGAAAAAAAAAAAAAAAGGGGTTTAGATTTTAATGGTCGCTCAAAAGGGTTTTTAATGACTTTTTACGCTCTCACTGAGCTCGCAGTCTACCAGTCTGTTGCATTTACTTCTGCCAACCCGTTTCTTTTTGTCCTTTCAGTTTTATTATTTTAAGCATCATTTTCTTCCCTCTTACGCTACATACAATTCAACAGCAAAATTGCAAAATTTTAAAAACAACATACCAGTATACATTTAGAATTTACGATGCAGCGTTAAGTGCTGGCATCCCCTCTTTTTTTTTTTTTTTTTTCGTTTTTTTTTTAGCTTTTTCTCAGTTCAATGCTAAATTTTCTTGCTAAGATGGCTTGCAAAACATTTTTTTTTTGTCTTTTTATTATTAATGTTCCTTATGCTAAATTTATTAATTAACTATCTTGTTCTTCGCACTTACGTCACATAAAATTCAACTCATCAGCAAAGTTACAAAATATTTGAAAACAGCATATCTTTAGAATTTTTATTTACATTCTCGCGCGCTGGATATAATCATTTTATTTCAAGCAGCATTTCCACTGGTCGTTTTCGAATCGATTGGTTTGTTACTCAGAAAATCATTAAGGGTTTGCAAAATGTGAAATACAAAATTCGGACTTCCAGGTGCACATGTTCGGGTGGAGGACTACGTTATTTAAAATTTGATGGCCCTAGTTATCGTCGTTTTTTCCCAGTAAAATAAGCGAATAACATACCTACATTCATGAAGATTCTTCCCTATTCAATTTCTTTAAAAATAATACAGGACTTACGTCCTTTTGGGCTAAAAATTTACGATTTTATTGAGTTTTATCTTCTCGTAGACATATTTATATTTTTGTCTGGTATCAGGATATTTCGAAAGCTTCCAGACTTCATCAGCTTGTTAACTTTGTAGAGTTCCTCACTTTGTAAATTCTAAGCTACTGTTGGAAGTGAAGAATCTTAAGAACTGATAAACGAAAAATCGCTTGAGCTCGTGTGATAGGAAGCAACAAGATAGAAGGGTAACTAATCCTTTATTATTCCAACTAAGGTTTAACAAAACTCAGTCTTGGAGTGTACAATAAAGCCGACGCTTGGGCTTTGATCTTAAGAGATTAAGAATAATACTAAACTAATCAATACTAAAGAGGTATAGCCGAAGCTATCAAAATTCTAACAGAGTTGGACGCTTAACGTTAATAGACTGCGAAGTTATCAAGGGCCTAAAGTACGGCCGAGGGTAATAATAGCTTACGAAAAAGTAGCCTAAAAAAGGCGGACACGTGCAGACAGAATACTTGGTATCTCTCTCATTTAGACCGAAGAACTTCGCTGTTAAAAACCGCTCTCTTCTCTCATTATGTATTCAGACGTAATTCTAAAACTACGTCCTGGCCGGAAGTGGTAAGTTGAAGTTAAGAATCGATAGGAAAGGAAGTCAGAATTTAACTGTTAATAAAATTAAAATAATCCTTACAACTTCTTAATGAGAATATAACCTTGTTACCTATTCGAAATAATTATTCATAAAATGATAATTGTTTTATAATAGGGCCATATCTTATAAGAAGGAAATCATCAGTATCATTGCTTATGATGAGTTCATATTCATAGATCGAAAAAAATTATGACTTTTTTTTACGGAGAAAAAAATGATAAAATGAAGTTTTGTCCTCCTGGAATTACTTTGTGTTTGAGCTTTGATAAATAAACTCTACAGTCTTAGAGAACAGTTATCCAAAACGGATAGTAGGTTTGGTTATTACTCCTGTGTTGCGATGAGTCCGGAGACAAACGCAAATTATTTTCGAATGTTTTGCATTGTATCTGTAGAATGTAGCATTTTTAATTAGTTTGAATCCAGAACTTAAAAACGCCACATTATTATTTTGAATATTAACACAATTTCTGGTTAAAATACCTTACGCTTTATACTCTTACGTCAAAATAATGTTTTAGTTATTTATGAGTTAATAAGAATTGTGTATGTACTGTAATAATAGTATCAGTTCTGCAGTAATATGTATCTACCATTTCATGAATGAAAAAATGTGTAGAAGACATAATTTAATTTTTTAAAGTTTGTTTCGAGCTTCATAATATTTTTAAATTTATTTATTTTTTCTATGTGAAACATTTAATATTAATTATATAAGTGTATTTTATTAGAACACAATTTAAACGGCTTTTAGCACAATCTAATTTGTTTTTATTTGTAACTCAGAACATAGAACATAAAGCAAATGCATCAGAAAATTATAATGGTAACTAAACAATGCGTGAACTCTTAAAAACGTAATCCGAAGTTACAGTAATTCACACTAAAATATTAGAAATATTAACTCTTTAGTTAATTTGACAGCTCTAACAATATGTTAAAAAGAAGACAGAGCCACTTATTAGTGTCATTAGAAATAAATATTATGGACTCATCTTTTGGAGATCTTAATTTTTCAAAAATACTTTTTTAGAATATTTAAATTTTATTTTATAAATTTGTTTGTAAGCTTAAATCACGTCTTAGTTTATTATAACATTTCGAAAAATCAATACTGCTTTCATTTTTTGTGTAAAGCTAATTTTATTTTGAATAATGACTTCCGTTGAAATCTGCATGAATGGTAATTTAGCATACATACCATTTTTATATCTGTTGATATTTTATGAAATATTTCTATGTAATTATATTTTTAATCTAAACACAGCTTTTGCTTTGCAATCTTTTGTTCCAAATATACGCTTAACACTAATTTTCCCTATTTTATCATGCATTTCAGCTTTTTTAAAAATTAAGCTACATTTCCCGATCGTAGTCACTTCCTATTCCGTTTAACTGCATTCCTAAGATATTTATAAATAAACAGACTAATATTGCTATCTTCCTTAATATTAATTCTTTTCTTTAATATTGTTATTCGCCTAGAAAAGAACTAGTAACTTGACGTACAATCTTTCATCTTATTTCATTTGAAGAATATGGGTAATATATATAATAACGCATTTGCCAAAATTGACAAATTTCAACTTTTTTGGGGGTATTTAAAGTTAGATATTATATTTATATTCATTACTAGAAACTTTCTAAAATTTTGGACCGTTATGTCAAGTGACGACAATTTCTCACCTTTTATCCTTGAGACTTGGTCGGTGCTGATAATGAAGATAAAAGATTTTTAATTTATCATTCATGCGGCCTGATAGACAGTTAGTTTTCGGAGTATTGCTATTTGACATCACGTGAAATTTTAGTTTATCTTTCAACTTTAAATTTTAGGAACTAAATTTATGTTTAATTTACCTTATTTTTATTGCAGTAAATGGGCATAATAATGTGGCGTTTTTAAGTTCTGGATTCAAACTAATTAAAAATGCTACATTCTACAGATACAATGCAAAACATTCGAAAATAATTTGCGTTTGTCTCCGGACTCATCGCAACACAGGAGTAATAACCAAACCTACTATCCGTTTTGGATAACTGTTCTCTAAGACTGTAGAGTTTATTTATGAAAGCTCAAACACAAAGTAATTCCAGGAGGACAAAACTTCATTTTATCATTTTTTTCTCCGTAAAAAAAAGTCATAATTTTTTGACTTTGGCTATATATATATCTGCTGTGAATTGTTACGAATATTCGCAACTTTATTTTAGTTACTATAAAATTTTTCTAATGCAGTGTATTGCGTACCTTGATGCAGAATCTTTTTCTATTCCCTTCCACAACCCCGTAAAAAATTCATTTGAAATCAGTGCCAAAACAAGATTGTATCTAAGTATCTAATATATTTCTAAAATGTAACTGATGATTTGAAAAAAAAAAAAAAAAAAAAGTTTCATATCCACATTACAAATTCACAACTTAAATAAGTAATTATTATTTTCATCTATATTTCAGATTTAGTTTATATTGGATTGCTGCTGTTTAGTAGTTATCCTTGCATTCTAAAAAAGAAGAAAAAAAAAATTATTTCCTGAAATGTTAAATTAATTTTTCTTCCCTTTATATCCTTATTCGTACGTATTATTTCAATGCACAGTAAACAAATAAAGAAATTATTGTTTTTCCCCAGTTGTCATTTGCTATACTCGTAACAATATTATGTTAATCTACCGAAGGAAATGAATTCATTCCATACTTAATTTCCGAAATAATATCTGCGATATTTATTTATAATGGTTTTGAATGAACGAATCAGAGAAGCATGTATTTTACATTGATTTCAGAATCTTACCAAAAATTCAGTTTTGTAAGTATAAATCCTGAGCAAGCGGAACTCTTATGAAAAGTCTTACTTATGGTTTCAAGGTCTAATAATACTGTAAAGCTTACCTTTTAGCGTAAAGGGCAAACGGAAGCTCCTCGCTTTCCATCTGGTGCTCTCCGTATAAACCCCTCAATCTTCCTCCCCACCCCAATACGATGGGGTGGGGGTCAAACGGCTTCTTTGGCCTCTTTTGCCATTTGTAGCCCTCCTGCTGAGGCTAGAAACTGGAGGTGGCAAGAGTGAAAAAAAATAAATTGATTCTACAACTGTATGAATGGAGCCCATTTACTGCAATAAAAATAAGGTCTAATGCTTACAATAGCTCGTATGATTGAAAAATAAGCGTGGGACTTTCTCTTCAGTTAATTGCATTTCAACGGCTCGTAAGAATGATTGTCGTGAACCGTTATACGTAGGGTGAAATACAGCATTTTGAGACAGGAATAATCAGTAGTTCGACGGCCGTATTTTATCAAATCTATTGTATTTTGTTAACATATAGGAAGGTATAGGAAGAAGAAAATAACTGTTAAAAAAATTTGCAACAATATATAATCATTGAAATAATTTATCAAGGGGTTTAGACGAATTATTATTTTTCAAGAATAATAATTCTTACAGTTTCTACGATATTTATATAGTAATTAATTATCACTTTTTTATTTCTACTTCGATAATTATGTGGATTGTTTGAAACATAAATTACAATTATTGGGTAAAAATCTCAAACCCAAAGTTTTTAAAATGTTAATACATTTCTTCTCAGAAAACATACCCATTGAGTCCTAGTCCTGCCGTAATGTCTTTGGAATAGAGGTATGGGAGTTTTCCAAACACATATTTAAAAATTCGACGTAAAAGACATTTTAAATTAATAAATGTAAATGCTTTTGCAAATGGAATGTGAAGCTACTAAAGAACTGAAATTATCATTGTTACATAAAAAAACCGCCAAAAAATTTGTTTGGAAGCTTAATTTTACACTTAGCCTATTTCTTATAGGCATTAAGTTTATTAAATTGTATATCATACAGATATGTAAATTATTACTCACTTAAAATTGGTATTTAGGTCTCATTACTAGGTATATGTTAGTATCTTAGTGTAAATTTCAAGAAATTATTCTTCTTTTAATTTATATCACATTTATATGTTCAGTTTAATTGCAAATTAAAAATGTTCCTTCCCATTTTTTAATTTGGCATGCATTTTAAAATCGTTTATCAAATAATTTCAGAGCACGCAATGGATTTCGGATAAAAGTATAATTTTATGAACAACTGAATACATCAAGTCAAGCCCTCTGCTTTATTTTGTTAAATTCAGGAAGCTATGAGATAAGAGTTTCTAATTTGATCATAGCAATTCTGCACGTCTAGTAATGAGTATAAAAATACTTTTTTTTTTATAAATGAAGACATGCAAACTCCTTTCTAGATTTTTACAGTGATTTTACATAATACAGCAAAAGGTTTTAAAATCGGTATAATGGTTAGAGGAGCCTACTGCGATAACGAAGGGCCAGGGTTCGAATCCCAGAGAAGATATGGATGTTGGTAAACGTATATAGCCTTTGCAGTATGAGAACACTCTAAATATATGGTGAGCCGAAAGTCCTCTCGTGTGGTTTTGTGGTAAGGGAGAGCGGCGGGAGACCCTTGGACCACCCTTGGGGTGTTGTCCTTCAAAATTGGGGTGGAAGTAAAAGTCCAACCTCTGGCAACCATTCTTCCATGAAATTATATGTACAAGACAACAACAATTTTAAAATTTCTTTTATACTCGGTCTCATGTTAAGACAATCAGCACGTCGAACTGGTTATTCGAAACTTTGTGTTCAACTCCCATTTCGACCTGTGCTTGAAATATTTTGTAATATTACTGTTGAATTGAATGTTATGTGGTGTAAATGAGAAGAACATGATAATTAATAAATAAAGGCAACTTACAAAACGTTAAAGAAGTCCTTGTGGCGTAATTTAAAATCTGAAATCTTTTGGATTTTTAAATTAATTTTATTTATTATTTCTTTTAAATTCAAGATTCATCGATAATTTTATGAATCTGTGCCAGATGCGCTTCCAGATTTTTGAAATCGCAAAAACAGAAATTAAATTTAGTTTCTCTGTTAATTCTATAAATTTTCAGGTATGGAAATTCAGTGAATCTATCGTATTTTTTCAATTTGGGATAATTCTATTTTAATTTTTAATGTTAACATTTGTTTAATTATGCAACTGAAATTACTAAAAGGCACAATATATTAAGGTCTTATATGTTATTGATTTTACAGAAATGTTTCAAAAACTGCTAGTTTATTTTTTCGATACCTTTTAGAATGCAAGTTAGGGAACAAATGCAAAAAATCAGTTTACTTTTCTGTGTCACGAAATTATTTCTTTAGAAAAGAGATTATCTTAATATAATAGTATAAAAATCACTTTAATGAAAAGAATTATATAAATCAACGAAACAAATTTTCTCTTTCCGTAAATGCAATTAAAAAATGCATTTCGTATCATATAAATTAATATATACCTTACAGAAGTGTTTTAAAAGAATTTAGAATATAATTGAAAGTAATATATTGGAGAAAAATTCCATTCTGTACTTTATTTGACTAAACGTTTCTACGATATTAGATTAAAACCGTACCTTACTTGAGCAAATACATAAGTCGTTCACTAAGCTTAGACTGTTACACAGACGCATAATTTAAGAAATAAACATCTCGCTGACGAGTTGACACAGCATTCTCACTTTATATTTCCTTGCCATTTAAACTCAACTTCATTCACGTTCTGCTGATAATTAATGGAAGAAAGGGAAGGGTATAAAAATTATTTATATAAAAAAATGACACGTTGGTTAACCTTAATACTTAAAATATTTCCAAATGAGAGATGACGCAATTACAAAGAAAATTAATAAGCGGTTTGTTTTGAAATAAACATTAATAATACTTCAGAATAAAAAATAATTAGAAAATTAAACCAAAAATTTATGCTACATCTTCTCTTCTGCCTATCTTAATATAAGTATAAATCGCTCTTTCTCTCTATACATATGTATATTTAGACATAAAGAGAAAGAGAGAAATAAACACATATACACGTATGTATGTATATTTAGTCTGACAACAATGAAGTATCGCTTTTTATTGCATTTTAACACTTGTTGATCCTCTCCTCCCATGGATGTGTCAATTTAAATAACAAATCGAAGCACACATTTAAGATGCTTATCTTGTGACATATTAATAAAATGTTATAAATAAATACGTTTTCCTGACTTTATAGAAGAAAACTCTCCATAGATTGTTGCAATAAATCAAGTTTCTTCCCTGCTTCTTCCCCTGAAGATCCGTTTAAAACCTCATTTTCTATCGTCAGAAGTCGCTACAGTTTACCGGAAGCAAGGGAACTGGGACTCATAACAATAACTATCAGCATCGAATACCCATCTACGTTCCCACCCCAACTTCGGAAGATATAATTTCCATTTCCATTTTGAGAAGAATGACGACATCTGTTCTATTGATTGCCTTTTACTTAAAGAAACGGAGGTCAAGAGACTCTCTCGGACCTCCAGAACGTTTCAGATCTTAACAGATGTTGCGGAACATCTTTGAGGTACAGCCGCAAACGCCGCAGTTCTTAAATTTAGCTTTTGTTAAGTAATTAATTAACATCGACTCTTAAGACTTAATAGTAATTATTTGACCTTAGAAACTATAGTTCGTCAACGGCTGTAAGGCGGAGAACGTATGCAATATCAAAAGGAATAGGCTTAATTTACGTAAACTGATAGAAAAAAATTATTCCCTAGATAATCAAGGAATGAATTGAAATATGTTTTCATAAAATATCTCAACAAATCACTCTGGAATATTATAAGTATACACAGTAACTGAAATATGTGGGATGAAGCTGTGTTTATATAAACTCTAAAATATAGTAAGAATTTCATCAATATGAAATAATTAACAAAGATTAGTATACTGTTAAAGGCAAAAAATGTTATGTATCATAACTCAAATAATTTGTATTCAAACAAAACAGATGATACTAATTCAGAAGACAAACAACAAAATTCAGCGTTATATTTACAAAATTTCCACAGGACTAGTTTCGATGGTTTTACCGAACCACCATCCTCAGCTGCAAAACCGCAAATGAACAAGATAGGAAAAAAATGATTAGATAAGATAAGAAAGCCTGGACAAGAATAAGCAAGTGACGCCATCTGTTGGTAAAAACCAGAATTAAAACATAATTTCTTTAAAGGCCGAAGGCAAATTTGGATTGGAATTAGGATCGTTAACTAGAACAGAAAGATTTTTATGAATGTGAAATGCCTCTAGAAAATCCAGTTCTCCAATGGAAGATGTCTTTTGAATAATTTTGGCAGCAGAAAAATTGAAAGTGTGATTTTCGGACCAACAATGTTGCGCAACAGAAGACTTCTGTGTTTCCTTTTTTCTAACATATGCCTCATGTTCCTTGAAGCGAAATTTTAAGGCTCTCTTAGTTTGGCCAATGTAAATTAAACCACACTGGCAAAGAATCCTATAAATACCCCAGGAATTCATATCCGGAATGGGGTCCTTAATTATGGAACTCAGAATTTTATTGATGGGAGAATAAACAACCCGGAAGTTAAATGTCTGCAAAATATGTGCAACTTTATAGCTAATTGATGGAAAGAAGGGAATGACAGCAGAATTTTTATAATCTCCTAAAACAAGAGTGTGCCTTTTAGTGTGTTGAGATGAAAATTTTTTAACTGCTTGATTAATAATGTTGGGTGAAAAGCCCCTTCAATAGCTATTGCTTTTTAATAATTTAGTTCTTCATCAAGGGCTAGTTTGGAGGAGCAAACTTGAAGAGCACGGAAAATATAGGAATAAAATGAAGCTAACTTTTGTTTAGTCGGATGACATGATTTAAAGTGTGGTGGAAGGCAAACCGATGAAGGTTTACGGTAAACTGTAGTACTGAAGTTGGATATGTTACGTGTGACCAGAATGTCGAGAAACGGAAGAGAATTGCAAGTCTCAAGTTCAAAAGTGAACTGAATAGCAGGATCAATAGAATTCATTGTTGAAAGAACTTTATTCAAATCATCTTTATTACCTTCAAACAGGGTAAAAGTATCGTCTACGTAGCGGAACCATGCCGAGAAGTTTAAAGTTTCAAACAATTTTGATTCATAATAATGCATTGTAATACTTCTTTGGCGATATGAAGCAACTCCAATGATGGAACACAGCAATAACTTTTATTTAACACTCAAAAATGGCGACATACAAACAAGAAGAGAAAACATATTCTATCATTTAAAAATAAATTACATTCTTCGTGCGAGAGTCGCACGAGGCACTCAAGTCTGGTTTCAAATATTGCCATTCACAAATACCTTAATGTTCATCTATTTAAATTATTTAAACTACAAGATTTTAATATTATTTAAATCTGTTACAGCATGTAGATATCAGCCAGGATGGGACTGAGGGGGCTTCCCATGGCTAATCCCTCAGTTTGCTTGATTTAAATAAAGTTCTTTCAACAATGAATTCTATTGATCCTGCTATTCAGTTCACTTTTGAACTTGAGACTTGCAATTCTCTTCCGTTTCTCGACATTCTGGTCACACGTAACACATCCAACTTCAGTACTACAGTTTACCGTAAACCTTCATCGGTTTGCCTTCCACCACACTTTAAATCATGTCATCCGACTAAACAAAAGTTAGCTTCATTTTATTCCTATGTTTTCCGTGCTCTTCAAGTTTGCTCCTCCAAACTAGCCCTTGATGAAGAACTAAATTATTTAAAAGCAATAGCTATTGACAGGGGTTTTTCACCCAACATTATTAATAAAGCAGTTAAAAAATTCTCATCTCAACACACTAAAAGGCACACTCTTGGAGATTATAAAAATTCTGTTGTCATTCCCTTCTTTCCATCAATTAGCTATAAAGTTGCACATATTTTGCAGAAATTTAACTTTCGGGTTGTTTATTCTCCCATCAATAAAATTCTGAGTTCCATACTTAAGGACCCCATTCCGGATATAAATTCCTGGGGTATTTATAGGATTCCTTGCCAGTGTGGTTTAATTTACATTGGCCAAACTAAGAGAGCCTTAAAATTTCGCGTCAAGGAACATGAGGCATATGTTAAAAAAAAAGGAAACACAGAAGTCTTCTGTTGCGCAACATTGTTGGTCCGAAAATCACACTTTCAATTTTTCTGCTGCCAAAATTATTCAAAAAACATCTTCCATTGGAGAACTGGATTTTCTAGAGGCATTTCACATTCATAAAAATCTTTCTGTTCTAGTTAACGATCCTAATTCCAATCCAAATTTGCCTTCGACCTTTAAAGAAATTATGTTTTAATTCTGGTTTCACCAACAGATGGCGCCACTTGCTTATTCTTGTCCAGGCTTTCTTATCTTATCTAATCATTTTTTCCTATCTTGTTCATTTGCGGTTTTGCAGCTGAGGATGGTGGTTCGGTAAAACCATCGAAACTAGTCCTGGGGAAATTTTGTAAATATAACGCTGATTTTTGTTGTTTGTCTTCTGAATTAGTATTTATTCGGCGTGTTATTGTGTCTTAAAAACAGATGATTTTGATTATTTAGGTAATAAGTAAAAGAAAGCATTTTTTTTAAGCCCAAAAGGGGCGTTAGACCAGACGGGCTGTAAGTTTCGAAACGGCATTTTGTATCGCTTCACTATAAATATCATTTCACTTTTCAAATTGTTGCCTCCAAATGTTGTCGCCCCGTATTATATTAAAAGAAATTAAATAATGAAGAATCTGCATGAATGTATGTATGTTTCTAGCACTGTGAAAAAACAACGGTACTTAGAGCCAATAAATTTTTAATAACGTAGTCCTCCACCCGAATATGGACACCTGGAAGCCCGAATTTGGAATTTGTTTTATTGTCTATTTCATATTTTGTAAAATTTGAACGCATTTTTCTTTAAGAAACTCAACGATTTCAAAGCGAGTAGTGGCACCACTGTACAGAATAAAGTATTTAAGTATTTGTATCGCCAGCGCTCGAAACTGTTTATCGAAAATTCTGAAGATATGCTGTTTTTAAATATTTCAAAAAGCGTTAGCCAAAATACTCTCAAAATATGTATGTGTGAAAAAAAAAAAAAAAAAAAAAAAAAAAAAACTGAAAGCTTTCAGATTTTTCATTATACCCCAAAGAGCGTTTTTTTTTAACGTTTTGTGTGTTATCTTTATTTACTAAATATCATGTTCTTTGCACTTAAACCATCAAATTCAATTAAACAGCAATATCGTAAAATAATTTTAAAATGAGCATATCTTTAGAATTTCCAATATGCGCTTTGGAGATAAGAATTTTTTTTTTTTTTTTCCCTGTACAGTGATGCCATTCCTCGCTTTGAAATCGTTGAGTTTATGAATAAAAAATTCTTTAATGTCTGAAAACCATGAAATAGATAATAAAACAAATTCCAAATCAGTGCTTCCAGACGCCCAATGGCGGATTACGTTATTCAAAATTTGATGACTCTAGAAACATACATTAATGCAGATTTTTCATTATTTAATTTCTTTAAATATAATGCAAAGCTGTAATATTTGGTGGCAACAGTTTGAAAAGTAAATCAACGCAGAAAGTGGATCACCGTAAAATGCCAAAACTAAATTAATAGTCCTCCTGAGTTAACAACCTTTGGGCTTAAAAAAAAAAAAAAAAAAGACCTGAATGGGCGTAAAATAAAATCTGAAAGCTTTAAAATTTCCATTATTTTTTTATTCCAAAAATATCTGAACAATGCGTTTTGAACTATTATCGCGTTTCTAAGATCTGTTTATGGTGCACTATATATCTGTAGAAAAAATTATGTCCGTATTAAATTCGATTTGTTTGTCGCAGAAATATATTTTTTCGTATATCTAATTTGAAGAACTATTCCTACCACAATAATCATTTGCAGGCATTCAGCATTCATGCGCATGTTTCATACATTTCATTACTCGTTATACGTAAATGAGCAATAAAACAAAGCTTCTGTTAAATTAAAAACAAAAATCTAACAAAAAACTCTATCCGGTTTAGGAAACTGTTAAATAATGGCTTAATTTTAATGAAACAACTATTTCAAATCCCATAAAGTAATTTTGTACGTATTTAAGTACGAATAAGGTACGTATTGCTGCAGAATATAAGAGGGGCGAATTTAAAAACTGATTTAAAATGAATTTGATATCGGTTTTAAATCGATTTATATAGATGATTTTGCTTTGTTCTTATCAAAGCAATGAAAATTAAATACTATTCTATAAATTGCAATCAGATTTCATTTCAGTTCAAATTGCTTGTCATAATATATATTCATAAATATTTTCGAATTTGATTCATTCTCTTGAAATTTTATGCCATTGTTTTATAGTCTGGAATATAGCTATAGTTTGGAATATAGCTTATAGCTAGCCATGGCCAATTTGCGATTCATGTTTCCTTTGGCGCTTTCAATTCGATTGTATGTTGTTTTGAGTAGCAATATATATATATATATATATATATATATATATATATTAATTTGTTTCTTCTTGAAGTAAAAATCGTGCTACGACACGCTTTGTTTTTTAATGATCGGTTCATTCCGTTTTAAAACTGTATTAGAATTTAATATTGTGCCCATTTCAGTGATTTACACCACAGCGATACTACTTGTAGAATAGGTAAGAATTACAAATATATTAACAACCCACTGCATTGATAATCATTTACGCCTCAAATTATATTAAATAGAATTGTGAATGCGTTTAACGCTGACCTGTACAGAAAGAAATAAAAGTTATGATATAATTTGCTTTGAATCAACTAATAAACTGATGTACGAGTAACTTTTGTATCCATATATTGATCTTTAATTTAACGGATCTGTTGATTGAACAAAATATACTAAGTAGTCAATTATTTTAAACAAATTCACCACATCGAATTATTGATGTTTCTCCGCAGAGCGTTATGTCTTGTCCTACTTATTTCAGATTAAGTTAAAGGAAATCACTAATTCTGTTTTTCAAATAAAAGCTTTCAACATCACCATAAAAGATTGCTATGTTCCTAACTCTCGCTATACATTTTTTTTTTTTTTTTTTTTTTTTTTTTTAAATTTCCTATTAAAAGAAGTTGACAATTATAGTCAGAAACACAGAAGAAGGAAAAACTTGAAACCAGAAGAAAATGTTGTTTTTCTACCTGAAAAAAAGAATGTTTAGTTCACCGCATAAAAATTAAGAATTTTTTGAATTACGGCAACATAGCGTTCCGAATATGGCGCTAGAGGAACAAATATTATTTATTTATAGTTGCACCCAATAATCGCAATAATTATAAAATAAGATACAATTTTTAAATAACTTGCAATGTTTATTTCCATTAAAAAACTGCTTTTGTGCTTTTAATATTCTCTTCTCTTGGCATATCTGCATGCGTGTTTTCAATTTCCCTGAAATCGAATGTATAGCTGTTGAAATTTGGCCACCCTTGCTGTAAGGCTAAGAGCAAAGCTGTAGAGCTCCGGGGAATAAGGATTTCTGGTTTACCTACGTTTCAACACGGGCTGAATGTACCCACTGAACTCCCAACTTCCCACCATTGATTATAGTTATTGCTGGCTTCAAGTTTTCCCCGAATAGCTTGGGGCGATTTTCTTCGCCGCTACGAAACATTTCATTACGGCGAGGGAAAGTGTAATTTGGCTGAGCAGTTAGTTCCTCGTGTCGGTCTTAGCACACGTATCTTGTTGACGTCCTATTTAATGACATTAAGAAGGGTGATGATAATTCGTTTCCTTCTCACTTAGTTCGACATTATTACTTTTCTAGTTATTTTTGTTTGTACTACCTTAAGCGGAGATTGCGTTTTCAAACGGAGACGCAATGTTATAGATTTTTAAACTGAAGTATGCAATGTACTCTTATATGAAGAATCATATTTAAAAAAACAAGCAAAAATTAAATAAATAAATAAATCAAATTAATAGTCATAATGATAATACTAATAATAAATACGCGATAAATAAATAAATAAATTGAAACTATCACATTAAAAAAATTTACTTTCTAGAAATTTCATTCCGGATTCACACTCTAGTAGTTTGAAGAGGATTTGATTGAGTGGTAATAGGAATAAGCAAGAGAAAACAATGTCAAAACGAAGTAAAACATTTTTTGTCTTAGTATTTTTTAAACAATCCTAAAATTTATCCGGGTTAATTTAATTTATTTAAATATTTATATACATTCTAATGTCAATATTACATAGTTTATGTAATCTGAAATTATTAAAATGCACAGTAAAATATTCTTCTTATTATTAACGGTCCCTCAAAATGATGCACTTTTGTAAGAATTTAGAAGATAAGATTTAGAAGTATAGGAGAACATGCGTTAACCGCTTCCCTTACAAATTTTTTTGAAAAAAATTGCAAAAAATCATCACATTTTTTTATTTTATTATTAAATACAACAAAACGAAACAAATCAAAATATGTAGGTTTTAAGTTGAATTTTTAATTTTTTGAAGGTGTAAAAGCATTTATTTTTAATATTAGTTTACTATCCCGAGTTATCTCGGGCAAACGAAAATAGTTAAATATTAATCTTTGTATGATTGTTTTTGAAACAAGGGACAACACAGAGTGATACCTGACGTTCTACACCGGTATCTGGTCTCTTTTCTTACTGGCTTACCGCTGGAATCTCTTTCACGGGAGCACAGAGTACACTGTCTCGTTGGATTTGATTTTTTTTTCCCCTTCCCCACCTCTTCATAATCACTATCTGAAAAATCATCGCTTTCGCTATCTTGCATCATCGACATTATTTTATTTCTTTTCCAACGCATGCATCCTTCTTTATACATTACTAATCCACAAGCCAACGTATACCATACAATAGGGAAACACGCGACCAGTCCCTCCAAAAGAACCGCGCAACCAACAAAATTTGGTAAACTGTCAATCAAAGCTGAATATTTCCTTTCATTTCCTCCAGACCGAGTAAAACCGTGATAAAAGAAACCGTACTAACAAATTTTGCTTCGCTCGAGTTTTCTCGGGATAATAATTAACTGCAATATATACGAACCCGAGATAACTCGGGATAATCAGGCAAGCGGTTAATATATATATTCCTATACATTAATGTATAGGAATATGGGCCATGTCAACGGCCAAGAAGTAAGAACACTGAAACATTTGCAGTTTAATTTGAGTTCAAACCCTGAAGCACTGGATGTCTGAAATTTTCTGGTTTATCTCACGTTTGTTTTGGCTTATTTAAATATGACAACGCGCTTGAGGGATATCTGCTAGTGGGAGGGATGCCTTCGTGGAAGACTTTCTAAAGGAAACTTGCTAGTATGACGTTACACAAGGGGAAAAACCACCAACCAATCAACCTGTTCGACGGGTTTCGAACCGGTTTACCCCAAATATAAATACCAGACATTTTCATATAAAATGTCATCAGTGAAGACATTCCTCCTTAGGCAGGTAGCCCTAAAGAGGCTGATAATTCGCAATGCATGTGTATAGCTCAAAATAACAAAATATTATTTTCAATAATTTCAATTTTCAGATTTCTATTATTAATTTGAATTGAGACGTCACGGATTTCTAAAATTCTTGATTTTACAGTAGCTATCTGAAAATAATTATACAAGAATTGAAGTCCTGTGGTCAACTTGAAGCTACCAATAAGAACTGATAAATAAGGAGCGTTTATGAGCAAAATGCCATGAACACTCTCTTGCAGATATTAAAGTCATAATTAAGCTCTGTCTAATCAATGAATTTAATCTGGTGATCTACTTACACATTCTTTGAAAATGAACTAATGATATAAGATTAAAAATTAAAAAAGAAAGTCCATTTTAATTGTCAGCCATATAGCTCTTAAATCACAATTTTCCTTTTCGAGATGCTTCTTATTTATTTTTTTCTCCTAGAATGCATATCCTGGTAAAATAGAAAGTATTGCCATTTAAGGGAAATATTTGTTGCACGTCTCCTGCGCAAACGATGTTTCTCATCTGTTACTTCATATAGTGTCATATAGTCTCATCTGTTACTTCATATAGTGTCATATAGTCTCATCTGTTACTTCATATAGTGTCATATAGTCTCATCTGTTACTTCATATAGTGTCATATAGTCTCATCTGTTACTTCATATAGTGTCATATAGTCTCATCTGTTACTTCATATAGTGTCATATAGTCTCATCTGTTACTTCATATAGTGTCATATAGTCTCATCTGTTACTTCATATAATCCAGTATAAGTGCACAGCTGCGTCTCGAATAATTAAGGATTTTCTTTATTAATTTACTCCATAAATTTTATTAAGAGTTAGTATTTACCATAAAATTAAATAACCACTTTTCTGCACACCCTCGCACCTTGTGGCTTTACATTTTGAACAACTTGTCTTAAGCAGAATACTTTCTATCTTATATCTTCAATTTAAGTGGGACTAATTCTTAAACTAGGAGATGCTATCCTAACACCTTTTCTTAGAATTGCTTTAGGGATTAAATTGAAATTTATATGCTATACTCAGAATATAAAATTCTTTTCATCTTATCAATTTTATATTGTTCAATATTTTTCATAACTTTTTTGAAATGAGGTTAAATTCTCGGATGGCGTTAGTCTGTAATTAGAAGTTTTCTGATTTGCAGTTTCCTTCTTCCTTTACCCTCCTCAAAGATTTTAGTTCTCTAATGAAGTAACAGATGAGAAACATTAAATATAAATTTTAAAAGTTAAAACTTAGATTTAAAACAATTAAAAATAAATCAAAATGTACTAAAACTTAATTGATGAAAAAAAATCATAAAAAAATTTAAAATTCAATCCGATCTTCGCGTTTAGTTTAACACCTGAAAGAGTTTTAGTACGGTAGACTTACCAGTTTTAATTTCTTACTGTGTTTATTCGCAATATTGTATTTTATACCTTAAAAGTAAAAACTATTTTCTTTAAAGTTAAAATGCTGAAAAGTCTAATTATTGATCAACGTCACCAAGGATTTCCCATAAAACTTTCATTTCAAACCCTTAATGTTCATGACAGATTTATACATATTCCACTTCCTAGCATGGATCTGATTAAATCTCTGTTTATAGAATTAATGAATACGTAATACGTCAAGAAATGCACTAAAACGAAACCCAGACTAACATTTATAAAGTGACCTCAATTTCATTTCTCAAAAAACATTAAAAAACGATATGTGATTCTTTTCTTTATTTTGTTCAGGGGAATGTTATTAATTATTACACTTATACTAAAAATCTCAATAATAAGTTTGAAAAGCTAAAATGCTTAATCAAATGATCTTACATTATCACAATATCGAAGAGGCCAAAAGAAAAAAAAAATAAAATAAAAGAAAGACGGTAAAAAATATGAAAAAAATTAAAAAATAATAAAAAATGAAAAATAAAAAATCTTAAAGGTTTCAGATTTTAAATTACTTACAAAGGGGCGTTTTTTTTTAACATTTTGTGTGTTACCTTTATTTATTAAATATCATGTTCTTCGCACTTAAACCCTAAAATTCAGTTCAAGAGCAATATCGCAAAATAATTTTAAAATGAGTATGTCTTTATGTTACTAGAATTTCCGATACACAGTCTCGCGCGCTGGAGATAAAAATGATTTTTTTGTACAACGTTGCCATTACTCGCTTTGAAATCCTTGAGTTTGTTAATCAATAATTCGTTAAAGTTTTACAAAATATGAAATCGATAATAAAACAAATTTCAAATTTCAAATTCGGGCTTCCAGATACCCATATTCGCAGGAGGAAATGTTCAAATTTTCCGAAGAAAATGTTCAAAACTGTAAGTAATATAATCTACTAAAGATAAATGCTAAACAAAGGATTTTAAACACGTATTATACAAATTCAGTTATCAGGTATTTGATAGATGTCTATTATGCTTAAAGACAGTGGGAAAATGTCTTTTTTATTTCATAGAAAAGATTGTACAAATTGATCGATTTAACTTTCATTTTATCTCCGAATATTTGAGAGTCGTATGTATCATAATTAATTATTTTCCTTAACAGCATTAAAATAATCTAAGCTCATTTCAGGAAATAAAGGATCGGAACTAATTAAATTCAGTACATTATGTTAAGCAACATTCGACATTTTCAAAAGCATGCAAAAGAAACAGCCTAATCTAATTTTTTTTTAGTTATATATATCTTTGCTTAAAATATTTTCAATTACTAAAATAAGCTTTTTTTATTACCTTTATTGTACTATAAAATGTACAAAATTATAGGTTACTTTACTATCGTAAAGCTTACATAAATCTATTACAAAAACGTTTTTGAAGCAGCGTTAATAATGAGTATAATATCTACAGATTTTTGTATCACGAGAAGCAGTGCAGATACGATACTTACAGATAGTATCTTCAGAAAGAAGAAACTATGATACCTTGATATCGAATAAATGCAGTTAATATATTAAATTGTTAATATATTTCCTCTTGCTTCTTTCTTAATAACTTCCCTTTCTTTAGCTTATTCATTGTAAGAATAAGATGTGCAATACATAATACATGCTAAATAATATATGCTTATCTTCGGTTTCGGTAAGTTTTTTTAAGTTACTGGTAATTATGGTAAGTAAGTTTCTGCATTCTAAACAAGGCTTGGAGAATCAAACATTTTTTTAACACTACTCGAAATTAACTTAGTTATTAGTGAATTCTTTTTATTTTAACTTTTAGTTGTGTTTCTGTAATTTAAAATGTAAGAAATCGGATGATAAGAGCTATACATCGTTCATAGAATCCTAATGAATCAAATACATGGAATATGCAGTTCTTTCAAAAGTCAATATAAAATTGCGTAGAAGTTAATGTTGAACTACGAATTCCACTACAAAACTAATTTGCCGAAAAAGAAAATCCCTTCTAGCAGATTTTAATCTAAAATCTTTAGACGGCATCTGTTTCTCTTTACTATCCAAAATACTAGATAACCTTAGTTCATACATCAATCAAAGTCTACTTAAATTCTCAATTTTAATATATAATAGAAATAACCGACTTGAAATGAGTTGTACAACAAGGAATAACAAGAATAAATTTTATTAAATACAAAAATATTTTACTTAAGACGCATGAAACTTATACTTTTTTTCCCTGTTAACATCTGAATAAACAGACGAAAAAATTTTGCAGAACTTTATTGTTGCTCTCAGAATTGTTCGGAAAGTTCTAAATTAAGATATTTTGGTACGAAAAGCACTTTTTACTCTGTTTTTTGTATCATGTTTCTAACGCTCTCTGAAGAAGCAATTAAGAGCTATTACAATCTCCATAATTTAATGGCAATTAGGAAAATTAGCATTAAGAGCTAATTGTGAGAACAAACAAGTGGTGGGTGAGAGAAAAAAATGCTTTGTTCGAAAAAGTGCATATGCAAAATTTCTTGCTGAAATGCCCTCCAAAGTTTTGAGTTTTTTTTTTTTTTTTTTTTTTAAAGGGCAGCAACGAAAATTCAAAAATATTTTCATACTTTTATAAAAATATATATATTTATTTTTTGCTTACTAAAAAACACAAATTCATTCAAAAGATAGAGACATGTAGTTATAGAAATATTAATAAAATAAAATAAAGCTTAATAAATATTTGTGTCGTTATTAGTTATTAGTATAAACGAGGTCTATCAAATTAGAAAGTTTTCTTTCCTGTATTACAATTATAAATGAATTCCTTTTTGCATGTGAGAAATTTATTTGCTCAGTTGGCTTTTGTAATTAATTCTCAGTCCTAAGCATGTGGTACATTTTGGACATTTTCATGTCAGATAACTATTTAATCTCCAAATAAAAACTTCACTCAGATGGACTGTTTGTTCACAGCTTTGATTTGAATGAAACTTTAATTTATGGATACTGAAACATATTGAAGTTCTTACGTTAACAAATTTAAAATATCCTAGATAAAACGGCTACATATAGTTACATGCAGAAATTGCAATAGCTGCAAATAAACTAAAAGTGAGACTGCCTTATCGATGGATCACACTCTAATGCAAATATATCTGTGCATAGAGATATCAAAAAGACAAGATTCGAAACAAATTAAGGAATTTCAATTACAAAAATCGTTATAATACTGCATTTTTTCTATAATGCTTTCACAAAGTTTTCATGCGCATGGTTCTGACTTAAAAGGATTTTATCGCTTGTTCTAGTAACTTTTCTTCTATTTATTTCACTAATTACGTCAATGCGTTGCCTCTCCTTCACGATTTTGACTTTTCTTATTTGAGAACAATAGAGCACCATCCTCTTGTTTTCTCTCTATGACCCTCTATATTTTTATCTTTCTGACACTGTTTATCGCAAAGTGAAAACGATAACAAACGCTGACATAAATTAAGCATGATTGCCAGGGGTTGGATGTGTTTAATATGTAATATGAAAATCAGAAAGTACTTTAAATAAGCTTTTTAAAAAATGAGATAGAAAAATAAAAAAGATAAAACATTTTGCTGTTAAAGAGCTACCTATATCTTATGACATAACTCAAGCCTAAGACTTGTTAATATACACTGGTGAAATTTTAAATTGGGTTTCTGATTTTCAATCCTTTGTATTTTAATTCTTATGAAGTTTAACTGTTCTTGTTTTGTTATTTGCTAAAGTAATTTTCTTTTGTGAAGTCCATAGGAGGCGGCGTAAGGACGGTCGCCAGAGACGTCAAAGAACTACATTTACCAGTGAACAAACCCTTCGGCTGGAGATGGAATACCACCGAAATGAGTACATCAGCCGGCCCAGAAGGTTTGAGCTGGCCGAATCACTAGACCTCACAGAAACTCAGATCAAAATTTGGTTCCAGAACCGCAGAGCCAAAGACAAGAGGATAGAGAAAGCTCAAATGGATCAACAATTTAGGTAAGGCTTCATTTCATAATCTGTGGTTATTTTGTATGCGTGAGGTTATACATTTCAGTCACCGCACACGTACATTAAATCACTGAAAACTGTTATTTCGGACGAAGCTAGTTAATACGCACTTAATATGCAGTTTACATGTTTCGCATTTGAGAAGCATTTGCTTCTACAAAATTTACATCAAAATCACTGTATCTGGTCTGTTTTTCTTCTTTCTCTTCCTTATGAGGAAAAGGATAAAAAAATTGGAATAGAATTGCATAAACTGTGAGTAAAGATACTTTAAATGCACAAGTATTTTAAGCCCTTGATTAGAAGAAATGATTAATGCCAGCAAATGTTAAAAATCATTAAAATTTAAATTCAGAAATTTTAGTGTGAAGGTATAATGTTTAATCGAATCCTTACATATTTGCTTATATATGGCCAACTTCATGTTGCAATGTTTCGTCATAAGTTTGAATCCTATAATCATGTAATTTAAACCGAAAATAATCATAATACATTTTAAAATTTTTCATATATATCTGGTAATTAATTGGAAATACTTAACGCCTAGTGCCAAAAAATACATTTTAGTGGAAAAGGTTGAAATTTCTTCAGACATTTAACCCTACGGCCAGTAATAAAATTAATACTATTAAGATATTTACTGTACTAATGCAAAAATGTCTTTCAAAGAAATTATATCTTAGGGCAAGAGAACGATATTAAATATTTTAGAACTTTTAATAACAGACGCCTGATTTCGTTTTCAAAAGTGATTCGAATAAAGTAAAATTTTCGCTATACAAAAATGTTGTCAGACGCAGATATGAATACCAAGGTTTTGAAATGTGAATTTCTAAACGTTACTTTTTACGTTATAAACACATTAATATACATGCAGTGATTTCAAATTTTCCTTTGTAGCAGCACTAAAATTCAGAATTTTGTGTATAAGAAATTTTATCTCCTGCTGAAGGAATGACCATTCCTTCAGATGGAAAGGATTTAAACTGCATGATTTTGACAAGTTTCTCATCCTTAGTTTTGTAGATTACTAATCTCATCCTTAGTTACTGTTTGCGCGCATTACTTTTCTGACTTTTCTGATTATTCAAGAAATTTTCATAAATTGTTTGAATACTGCATCAATATAAAATGGCCAATTATTGTGCTTTTGATGTAAGAACTTTTAAAGTTATTATTAAATTTGAAATCGTACGAAAATTTCGACTAGTTACTTTCCTTGTCTCAGTCATGGTGATTATGCACTCAGTATTTTAAAATATATAATTATACATAACTAAAGCTTTTAAGTTATACATATATTTTGTATATTTTATTAATGTTAAGAAAAAAAATGTGCAATTATAGGATTTGAATTCTTATATCTTTAAGTTTTCTCGAAGTTGTTATTTTCTGCTTTCATATATTTTTCTCTAGAAAATCAGAATTTCAATGAATTACGACCAGCAGTACAAACTATAACTGTGTGCAAGTATAAAATTACCAACTCTTATGCATAAAAATGTTATGTCAAATATATTGCTCTAAAATGTTATTTTAAAAAATAATTCATTTGGAAATCTAAAAAATAATAACAATTAAAAAAAAAGGTTTTAGCCTAAATGGGCGTTAGCCAGGATAGCTATTAGTCTCAAAATGGCATTTTACATCGAATCACAATAAACGGCTGTATCACTTTTACAAATTGTTGCCACCAAATGTTACGGCTCGGTATTATATTATTTCATAATAAATAATGAAAAATCTACATGAATGTATGTATGTTTCTCGCATTACGAAAAAACAACGGTACCTAGAGTCATCAAATTCTGAATAATGTAGTCCTCCACCTGAGCATGGGTACCTAGAAGTCCGAATTTGGAATTCCGAAATTGCTTTACTGCCCATTTTATATTTTGTAAACTTTTAACGAATTTTTATTTAAAAAACTCAACAGTTTCAAAGCGAGCAGTGGCAACACCGTAGGAAATAAAATATTTTATCTGCAGCTCGCGAGATTATCTGTCGGAAATTATAAAGATATGCTGTTTTCAAATATTTTCAACTTAGTGTGGCGTTAGCCCAAATGCTCTCGAAACGTGTATGTGTCTACATGTCTGGAAATGAGGAAAACGCCTGTTTGGGCAAATATAAAATGTGAAAGTTTTCAGTTCTTTTTTTTTTTTTGGGGGGGGAGGGGGGATTAAGGAAGGTAGATAAATTCTGAGGATAGAATTGCTCTAAAGTAAGAAACATTTTAAATCAATAGTTATTTTTAATATGTCTTCAAATATATTCATTAAGACTGGGTATCATGTTTTCTGCTTACTTTTGTTTCTAGCTCTCCTGTCACTAGTTTACATTTAACTTTTACTTTTTACTGACCTAAAATATTACCGCAAACATTTTGGACCAATTTCCTTGAAATTTTATATCCATATATTTGTAATTCAATATATGCATTTAAATTCACCAATAAGGGAATAGGTTTTCATCGAAAATATTGCTTTAACTCCATTGTGTATTGTTTACGGAAACGTAACATTATTGAAACGTCAATCAAATGAACGTAAATTGATCAAACAGTTTATTTAGAAAGATACAAAAGAATGAAATAAACAGAATTTAATCTATTATGCTTTCTTTCAATTACATGGCACCTTTAACCTCAATATTTTACTTGCTACCTCAAGATAACATTTCAATTAAAAACTGGAGGAAAACTTCATCAACAAACTTCGATATTCGGATATATGAACAATAAGCAAACTCATAAATGAGCTTTGCACTTCTATTGAACCTGTATCTCCAGTGGCAACGGAAATGCAAATTTTTTTAATACACGAGTTACGGAAGCACCTGCTGAAATGTATCGCTCAGCATGAAAAAACTTCATAAACTTGAGTTATGTGTATAATACAAAAAGCTAAATACTCAGATGATTGCTTTTTAGCACAATTTCCGTCATCAACTCAGGAGCGGAAATTGTCCAGGTGATATGTTACAGAAATACGATAGAACCGTCTACTGTTATGAGATCAATATTTTGCGAAAATGTCTCTAAATAACTACCTGTTGTTAATAGGATAAAAATCGTTGTTGGAGAGTATTTGCTAGCACCTGCGTTGGCAGGTTCTCTTCTCCTATCGCTGTATTGTTAAGAGGTTTATAGTTCTCTTAAACTGGATGTACGCTTAAGAGAGTACACACTTTATTTTATTCTTTATTTAATTTTACCAATTTCAGCTTCAGTAAAATGCTATTCATATTTGATATGTTTTGTATTTAGAATCTTTTTCAAATGTTTCGAAAGAAAATTTTTTAATGTTTAATTCAGTACAGACCTTGCATTTAAAAATAATTAATTGCAATTGGTTTAATGACAATTTAATTACCTAAAGCAAGGCAACATATATATATATATATATATATATATACTAAATCAGTAGAAAATAAACACTGCTTAGTGCGTAGCTAAAATGTTATCTGATAATGAAAACCCCTTTACAGACAATGCAGTTTTTTTTCTTCTACTTTCATTTGACTCTTAGAATTCGATATCTTGTTCATAATTTGATACACTGCTTTTAAAACAGAGAGCTGTGTTCTAACTAAAGTGGTGAATGTTGCTTGTTCGCAGAAAATGTTGCTGGTGTCCAGAAGGAAGTACTGTGTAATGAAAAACACTGTATACTGAAAGTGTACACAGAAATGATAAACATTGTGTACTGAAAGTGTACACAGAAATGACAAACATTGTGTACTGAAAGTGTACACAGAAATGACAAACATTGTGTACTGAAAAACCGCAACTTGTCAATAAAATTCAACCGTTTTAAGGAGCTTGACTATCTTCCTTACAGTCCAGACTGAGTTCCAAATGATTATTATCTGTTCTCTAAACTGAAATCTGACCTTCGCAGAAAGAGATTTAAAATGATAATAGTGTAAAAAGGACAGTTGTATAACATTTTGAGGATAGGTTAATTTCTTTAGAGGCACAGAATGGCTCATTAAAAGATACGAAAAGTTTATCGAAATACAAAGAAATGGTATCGAACTATACATTATTAAAATGTTTTCTATTTCTTTTCAAGTGATATTAAGCCTAAAAATTTTATATTTACCTACTATATATCCTTGTACGGCGAAATAGGAATCCCTCAAAAATGCCAAATAGAATTATTTTTTACATCGCAAAATGTTGCTCGTATTTATGAACGATGGGTAGACTAAAGAACAATTAAAAAACTAAGAAGAAATTAAACCTTGGACTGACGCTGGTTTTATAGAAGATATATCGATTTTGTTAAAATAGAGAAGGGATCCTTTTCCTTTGGTAAACAAAAAATTTTCATTTTAAAGAGCAAATTAATTTTACCCCTCAGAGAAAGGGGACTTCCAATATGTCTGTTTGGAAATTAATAGGTTCTTTTCTCTACTTTTTTTTTAATAAAACCAACACCAATCGACTTTTTTTTTGTTTAGTGTTATATCTGATATTATAGTCGTTATATTCCATATATATTAATAATAAGTTCTGAATTCTACGGTGTGGCTCCTGAAAACCAGTAGAGATCGTACAAATATTTCACATTTATCTTTAAATACGAAGAATATTCCTTTTTTGCTATCTATGCAAATCACGGCTTTATTTTCAGATAAAATACATAAAAGGGAGAAAAATCATATAGAAGATTCTCATTTTATGTTACTACAGAATATTATTGTTCTCATTTTAACTAAAAATTTCAAATTAACAAACATTAACTGAAAATGATTGCGACTTAAAATCATAAGGTTTGGCAAATTAGATTTATTAATTTTACCAAACAGCTAACCAGGAACACTGCATCAACTAACAGCATCAAAAGTTCTCAACTAAAATTAAGTAACAGCTACTGTAACTGCTATACTACATTTTTAGTATATCGGGCGTCTTCTTTTTACACTTATTTAATTTCTATTCCTTTTTCTAAAATAGTAACACTTTGGAGAAAACGTGAAAGTGCGGACGAATGTAAAACCTTAACTGATAGGTTAAAATCGAAGTAGTATTTTTAAAGTTGTTAACACTTAGCAAATATATTACAGGTAATGTGGAGAATATTTTGTGCTTTTGCATTTACTGTAAAGTGCTTCTATTTTCTTCCGTGCAGCCATATAAAAAATTAGTAGCTTTCGCAGAGTTCTCACCACCAGTTTTTCTAATACATCAAGAGACGATATGAGAGCGAGAGGGAATTCGTTAAGCTCAGTTTATCGGAAAGGCTTAATTTCTCCCCTCAGCTTAAAGTAGCCGGTTTATAACTTGATTAATATTAATGTTGATCACCATGTGATTAAATACGAGATTGGTGGGAGCAGGTGAGACGGGCGTTGTCCTTTTTCGATCTCCCGGTTCATTTTAAATCCAGACAGCCAGCCGCATGCGATAGAGATTGGATGATGTCAAATTGCTGTGATGAAGAATGTGAAAAGCAGATTAGAAAGATGAAGAGCAAGTAATAGTCATATAAGTACTCGGTTTTTCGCACAAGTAGTTCTTACTGTGTCAGGTTTTACGCTAAATTATTGGCTTAATAAAAATCAGGAGATACTAAAAAAATTCTTAAAAATCTTCGAATGTTATGTGAAAGATATTAGAGATATTTCAAGCATATTTATTTAATCACAGAAATAAAAGCTTAATAAGAGGAGAAAATGTTTTAGATGAAAATTAGCGAATGCAATGCATGTGTAACTTTCCGATTGGTACAAATGGGTTTTGCTGTTATAAATGTATCAGAAATCTACATTTTTCTCTATAATTATTTCCAGTTTCTGTAAGTATTTGCCAGTTATGAATCTCAGTATATAGAGATATCATTAGAATATACTTATCAGTACATATTAATAATATACACTTAGAGATATATATGTTACTGTGAAAAGCGAATACTATTTTAAACATAACGAATGTTCAGACGTCTGTCTTTAAAATACATTAGTAATTGCAAGATTAAAATACCTGAATTGGAATTTTTGAAAATAATCTTAAACGTCTAGTAGATATTTGTATCATTTTCGTGCATATCATAAATCACTGATAAGTGAAGCCGTATTCTCACTTTCAGGAAATAAATCACAATAATTGTGCCGAAATGCAATTTATTTTCAGTTAATAAGTTCATTTGAAATAACGTATCACAACAAAACGATACATTTAGAATTCCAATTTCTATATACTTAAGGCTGTTCACTGAAATTCTTCGAATAGGGCTCTTTTTATTATGGGTTTACAGCATTTACAAGGTTGTAGAAGCATTAGTTTATTTCCTCTGGTGCCGGAAATAAGGAAATGAGTTCTGCCGTTGACAGGATTCAAACCACGGATGTTCCATTTTTGCTAGCTAGATGTGGATGTGTAAATCAGCTTTCCTGGGATAAATCACCAAGAAAAGTGATTCTAAACATACATTTTCTTATTGCTAGCTAGAGTTGGAATCAGTTACATCAGCAGAGCACCACGGAAATTGTAATAATTCCTCACAAGGGGATTAAAAATGTTCTATATAATTTTTAACAATTTTCTAGTTGCTAACTTTTCCTTTTTTCATATTTAACCAACTTGAAATAACTGACTAAGTTACACTGAGATGTGAACAAATAATGTTGATCTGATCGAAGATTTTGCAAGTTTGGAAATATGCTCAAAATGTACAGAGAACTGTGAGGTATGCTTCAAACCGATATATCTCCGCCAATTTTCCATCACTTATTTGGAGATGTTTGAAGCAGACGGAATTGTTCAGTGTTCACAAAATAATTTGATCTGTTCGACGAGATAAGAAAAATTGAAGCAAATATATCTTCAGAATTGAAGAAAATCGGCGAGAAAAGCGGATCTCGAGATAGAAATTTCAAAATCGTATTCCTGTCGAAATTTGAAGTACTAATAGTCGGAAAGTTACGTTTCAAGAATAACCCATGTTTTCAGTGAAAATTATTCACATTATGACTGCAGTTTTAAAGGTGTTGTTTGTCAAAATATGCAGAGGATACAGAATTAGCATGAAAGACTATTTGCAGTAATGAGGATATAATGTTATTCATTGATGCTGATTCTTTTAAATTTGGGAAATAAACCATATGATAAAAAATACTGATTTTTTTTATCATTCAGAGTATATATAAGCGTTTTGAGACAGCCTACATTTCTAAATTTTACAGATCTCGAAGCGCATCCTTTATTGAAAATCAAAATATTGCTATTTACTGCAAGAACCCGACATCACTTTTCCATCAAACCAGTCTAAGTATTGAAAGAAAAACTGAAACAACAGTTAATCGGAATGTAAAATCTGATAGCTCTATATACTGGTGAAGGATTATAATTTACCAACGGCATGACCTGATGAGCAGAAAATGTCGAATAGCAGACAGAAAAGATTTCCAAACAAGAATGGGTTTCGCTTAGTAATTAAAAAATAAATAAATAAATAAATAAATAAATAAATAAATAAAAATAAATAAATAAAACTGCAGTATGCAAAAAAATGTTACAAAGTTAATGCAGTGCTAGACAGTTTTCTATATGTATATATATATTATACTTTAACATAATCTGTTTTCGCTCTTTGTAATAGATCTTTCAGGCTTTCATTTATCCCAACTTCAGCTGCGATATTTAAACATAACCTGGATTGAGTTTTTGAGTTTTTTACCTTTGCTTTTAATTTTTATTTTCATCCACTCATTTGGTAATATGTCTCCCCTCACACACCTTCATACCTGTACGGTGATGTCTCGCTTTTAGTCGTCTTTCTTCTCTCCCTCATATGAAAAGAAGAGTAGTTCTAAGATTTTTCAATTTTTATTTTTGTTACCTAAATAATCAAGTGATTTCTACAGCCTAATTCCACGAACGTTTTTCCATGAACGTTTGACGTTTTTAAGAAACAAATTTCAATACTGTTCCACAGTAAAATTTTTACAAACTCATGTACATTGTGAAATGGATATAAGTCCGTTTAGTTCGGCCTTGTTTATGGTGCAAGTGGTATACGCATATTATAATTATGTTAAGTTACGTCTAATCTATTAAAGATTTCGAACGTGAAAAGGTTCTCGGCCTTTGAACTAGGTTACAGATATTTAACATTAAAAAGTTGAGATTAAACAAACTAAGTTTTCGCAAAATCAAGGAAATGTTGTACTTCTAACTTAAAACGTTTAGAAACAGCAAGATGAAACCTTTTTTTGACATGTATTGAAAATGCCTAAAATCCAATTTAAAACTTGCATAGGAATAATGTAAATTAAAATTAAAATCAAAGTACAGAATATAATTTTTAAGCACGATAGTATCCTAATAAGATAAACAAAACTTCACATTTAGTATCAGAATAAATTACGAAGTAAAATTATTTTTTATTGCATTTAATGTACATCACAAAAGAATTAAAATGTAGGAAACTGCAGTGATGCGTCTTGCCGGTTTTAAATGCTACATGTTTTAATAGAATTTCACACCTGTCATAAAATAATGATGTAGTAGCTTTCATCGTTCCACCCCCGCTGTACTAGTGGAAGCAGATGTCTCTCAATTAATTTTCCTATTTCAATAACCACTGTAAGAGATAACGGTCTGCAGCAGATGTCCTTGCATTTTAAAAGCATGTCAAAATTTCATCCAACAGTGGCAGTTATTACTACTTTAAAATTACAATATACTAAGTTTTATATTAATATACTTATATAAAATATTAAGATCATTATGATGTATTTCTTGTAGAACATTTACGCACACAAAATTAGCATCCTGTACGTAAGAGAAGAATAAAATGATTAATTCATATACGTTTCATCCTTTTTTTAAATCGAGAAAAGAACTTTATTTAGCCTGGAACATAACTTGAACGTAAAACTACGTTTTCAAACACTGATTTCGTTGTATTGAGAGTTAAAGTATAATTTTAATTACTCATAGTGATTTATTCAAAGAATGCAGGAAAGTTTTATACAAAGAATGAATATTTGCATAACTTTAAGGCTACATTAACACTTCAATTTATAAACTGCATCCAATTTGTGATTTGATTTGAAGTAGTAGAAACATTCATACTGATAGTATTCTACCTTAAATATATTCTTTAAAACAATTGAAATGAGAAACAATCTTTGAGACAGCTGAAATAAGAAATTGTAACTGCATAGGTAAATAAGGTCTCGGTCGAAAAATTGTATTTTATATATTATATAATGGATACAGGTTTAAATGTCCCCAGTCGAGTGTTTAATGTCAAGCGTATAATTGATTGTAGTATGCGTAATCACATCTTTGGCTGGCAAATAAAATGCACACCTTTGGATGCCAAAGTCTCAACATCGCAAACGATTGCAACACGTTAGTTATCTAAATTACGAGTATTAGGGGGAAAACTGACCTTGATATTTGATATATAGGATAGGGATACATAGGACAGGGACAGGTTATACTACCAGGATAGGGGATAGGGGATATTAGGATAGGGGGGACTGCTACCCCCTAGACTTACTGTGCTGCGTTCATTCTACTTGAAGCGTCCTACTATTGGATACGAAGTTCTGACAGCGGGAACACAGAATGAACTTTTCATGCTAATCTCGGCATACAGCGGAAGTTGGATTTAGTTGATAATATTCAGCCCTTGATTAGATAATTGACTTGTTGCAATCGTTTGCGAGGTTGACACCTTGCCAACCAAAAATGTGCATCTGAGTGTTTGCCATTCAAGTCTGAGCTCGAATTAACACTCGAAAGCCAAGTTTTCGGTTTTATCCGTTTTGTGCACTCTCTGAGAGTTTTTTAACTAAACTGATTGTGAAACTTTTGGTTTCGTTCATTCGTTCTCCCAACACTGTTGTAAGGTCAGGTTGGAATTCTAATATTCATCTTTTCTGCCTCTCAGAGTGGAATGCGATCCTATGTCCTATGGTAATTATTGCTCATCTGAATGAGTGCTATCACCCCTCTTAATTTGTAAAAACAATTTAGAATCACCCTGCATAAAAAATTTTGAGATGGCCAAAGCCCTGAATAGACATCGAATATTTTAATAATAACTATTTTTTGTAGGCGCCCTCACGGGAAAGTTGTATAGAAGGACGGACTGTTGTATAGAAGGGAGTTCGAATACCAGAGAAGGCATGGATGTAAATTGTCTGCCACCTCATAAGACTAAACGGTGGCTCATAATAAAGTGGCTAGCGCGCTTCCGCCCTTGCTTGTGACCAACGCCTATAATAGCTAGTGACCACCTCAGGGAAGAAAAAAAAAACCTAAATGTTTCAGATTTTTAATGGTCGCCCAAAGGGGTTTGTTAAGGTCTTTTACTCTCTAGTTGAGCTCGTAGTTTACCAGTCTTCTGTTACATTCACTCTTAACCTCCTATTTTTTTTTCTTTTTAGCTTTATTATTAAGCACCATTTTCGTTGCACTTATGCCTTATACAATTCAAAAGTACAAAAATTTTAAGAAAAGAATAACAGTATACGTTTAGAATTCTCGATGCAGAGTTAATTGTTGCCATACAATTTTTTTTCACCTTTTTTTTCCCCCATACAATGTTGCCATTGCTCGCTTTGAAATCTTTGAATTTGTTAATCAAAATTTCGTTGAAGTTTTACAAAATACGAAAGAGATAAATAAGAAAAAATCGAAATTCAAAATTTGGGCGTCTAGTTGCCCATGTTCAGGGGAGGACTGCGTTATTCAAAATTTCATGGCTCTAGGTACCGCTTGCTTTTTCGCAACACGAGAAACGTGCATACATTCATGCGGGCTGTTCTTTATTTAATTTGTTTAAATATAATACAGGGTGATAATAATCGGTTGCAGCAATTTAAAAATGATACGCCATTTATAGTGATTCAACGCAGAATGCCATTTCGAGACTAATATCCCTTTTGGACTAAAAAAAATTTTTTTTTTTTTTTTTTTTTTTTTTTTTTTTTTGTAGACGACAACGTTTGAAAAGGATCTCCCTTTCTTACTGTAACAGTAAAATTTTGCTCGCTAAAGGTACAGGTATTATATGCAACAGCAACATTTTTATTGGAAAAAAATAAGTAACAGATATTTCAGTTAAAAAATAAAGATTTTTTTAATTATTCATTACAGAACTTTTAAATGTGTCGTAATTACAATAAACGCTTGATTCGGCTGTTCTGATACATAACTCTTTAATTGATTTATATCATTTCTAAATTATCTGTATCGTATTTTCTAGTCTAGGACTTCGTCCTTTCTTGACAGGTCAGTTCGCCGGCAGCCAATTCGCCATAGGCTATTTCACAGTACGAAATAAAATACGTAATAAAGGTTGCTTATAATATACATACTTACTTATTTACAAATACAGGATATAAAGAAATTACACAGATTTAGCTGGAAAATTATGTCAGTATCAAATATAACAAAATTATCACATTTCATAATTATGGAATAAACATCTGAGATATTCCGTAATATTAGCATTTCTAAAAGTATGCAGATGTAATGTTTACACAATTGGTCAAATTTTTTTAAGTTTTAATCGGCTAGTTCAGGTAAATGACTCAAGCAAGAATCTACATTTTTATGAAATCTCAAATGAAAATGTCATTACTTTGGAATCTTGTTAGCATATTTCTCTCTTAAAATTAATAAATAGTGTATAGATATATATGCTAGTAAGTTAACTTTTATGTTAGGCTTAGCAATATATTTGTATAAAATTGTTTACAATTTTATATATTATTCAGAGCGTTTTATACGAGGAATTTGCTGAATGTATATGCTAATAAACCATCTAGTTCTTTAAATGACAAAAGTTTAGAAAGATGTTTTACCATAACTTTCGTGGTAGAGCAAATTTCTGCATGCGATTTGTTTTTAAAAGTTTGAAAAAAATCGAGTTTTAATACAAAATCAAAAATAAAATGCGAATATTTTTAAAGTATATTAAGACAAGTGTCTTCAAATATTTACGTTAAATTGGTCAATTTATTTTGAAATCTCAAAATAATTTCCTTTTTATTATGAATGTTGCGTTATATTTATGTGACATTTTTAATATCATGCTTTATTTTATAACTATAAAATATTTTCATAATATTATATTTCATCTTAACTATGAGTGCTTTTAGTTACTGGTTTGAATTTAACTAAATATCGCAGATGATTAATGAACTTTGGTATATTTTAGTAATTCTAAAAGATGTGTTATATAACAAAAGTTTTTTAATTAAGATGCTAAGAGGTAAAAAAATAGGTATAATATAGACATGTAAAGAAAAGTAAGTCTCGACGGCGAATTGGCCCGACGGGAAACTGGTCCAAAAGGGAAATGCATGATGATGAAGCGGCGACGGCGAAACGGCGGTGATGAATAGCCTCATTCCCCATATTTTCTTCTTGCCTGCCCAGCTGACAAAAATTAGAATATTTTAGTTACGGTTATGCACGCGAGGCCTATCTACCTAAAGCGATGGATGCTTTCAGAGAGGAATTTCTAAGGGAAACTGCCTCGTAGGTGGCTGGAGGGAAACTCCACCTTCCATTTTGCGAAAACCACGAAACTACCATGCAGCCAAACTGTTTACTGGGATTTCAACCCGGGCCGAACTATCGCTGTTGAGCGATTTCATCATTCAGACGCTGGTGGACAGCTGGTAGTATATATAATATATAAATGTATAAACAGCATGAAAATATTTAATTTCATCTTTGGAAGTCATAATATTCGGTCACGTTTATTTCGAAAATGACAACTCAGAGTATTTATGCGTGTTTTTTAATTATTAAATTCATTAACTTTGACTGTTTAACCTTAGATTAAGAATTTTTTACCTACATTTAGACACATGATCAATACTGTTCTCGGTCTATGAGTATGTCCTTGTCAAAAAGTTTCGATAAATAGTTTATAGTAATAAAAAGTTAATTTGTAGAGATACTAGGTATTTTTGGAAACAGGAAAGATGAAAATTTAGCAACGCCTTCGCCGGGAATCCAACCGCGGACCTTTGGAATACGCGCCCAGCGTGCAGACCACGACATCACGAAATCATGCCGAGAAGGCGGGAGAAATACCTTATATACTCCCCCGTTTCAAGGGCGACTGGTGTTTTTAGGGGACACAACTGCCAAATCCTGGGTGTGCAAAATCATCATCCACCACCTCTTTTAGTTCGGGCGCCACTGTAGAGCTATTAGGATTTTTTGGAAGCAAGAGAGATTGAAAATTAGCAACGCCTTCGCAGGGAATCGAACCAAGGACCTCTGTAATACGCGCCCAGGGTGCAGACCACCACACCACGAAGGCATGCTTGAAGGCGGGAGAAATAGCTTATAAATTTACTTTATGACATTTGGTTTAGAAAAGAAATCCACAATCCTAAGTCAAGCAAATCAAGTTGACCAAATTAATTGGTTTAATATTTTAGCTATTACACTGCTGTCCATTAAAATTGCAACACCATGAAGGAAAGCTAATACAGAAAATGTATTTATTGTGCACAAACAGTATAGCATGAAAACAAAATGATTAAATTTGTAAGCAGTTTTGGGGTTTACAGGGGTGCGAAATCAATAGAAACAAATACCGCCGCTGGCAGCTAAAACGGTCCTTACCCGGTAGGGCATGGAGTCGAACTGGACTTCGAAGACAGAAACAGGCAACTCGATCATTCCATGCTCACTCCCATCAAGTTTATGCCACACTTCATCAAACATAGTTGCTGGAGAGGTTTAGCGGGCCAGTCTCTCCCCAACCCATGAACAGATATTTTCAATGGGTGACAGATCTGGAGATCGTGCGGGCCAGGGCAGCAGTTGAATATCCTGTGTATCGAGGAAGGTCAGAACACGAAGTGCAACATGTGGTATTGCATTTTCTTGTTGGAAGACGGTCTTAAGCAGGTCTCGAAGATAGGGCACAACTATACTGGGCGTAAGATGTCAGAAATATACCGATCTGCGTTCAAATTGCCGTCGATCCAAACAAGAGATGTACGTGTCATGCTGCCCAAACGATCACACCAGGTGCAGGGTCCCTATGCCAATATAGAATGCAAGCAGGCGACATGCAGTCTCCTCGGAACCTCTAGACACGTATAAGACAAGCAGAATACTGCACGCAGAACCGCGACGCGTATGAAAAGACGACGTTGTGTCACTCCTGTATTAAGCTTTGTCTTTGGACGCACCAGAGTTGCCGTCTCTCTCTGTGCTACATTGTCAAATGAAGCCGAAGTAATGGTCGCCGTGCTAATAGTCAACGCTGCTGTAAACATCAACGCACCGTACGAGCAGATACTGGGCGTGCTGCACACATACCCGATTTCCTGACTAATGGTTCATGATACGGTTGTATGGTTTTGTCTGACCTCCCAATATGTCTGCCCCCTCGAGTGTAAGTCATGGGAGGGCGTAGAGGCCCTTCATGCCGTTCAGTATGACCCTGAGCAATCCATTGATTCCATATTCGCATGACAGTGGTTAGATGTCGACCAGCTCGACGGACGATATCACGGAACGATAATCCAAACTCTCGATAGGCGACGATCCAAACCTCTATCGAATTCCGACATTTGCTGGTAAGCATTTCTTCTTATTATTCGAGGCATAGCACGATATTCTGAGAAAACTGCGACCTTACAAAGCGCTTTCCGAATGAGAAATCCACTACACAACTTTTCTTTTACGCAGTGCTTCAGACGTCGTTTCTCCCTCCTGCGTCGTCTAAATGCGCTGAAATACTAATCATTCGCATATCCTAATCTCTTCTTCCTTTCATGTGATTTTTAACGTTCGTCAGATCATTCCTTCCTGGTGTTGCAATTTTAATGGCCAGCAGTGTAGTTTGGTTTTTGAAATTACTAACTGGTAAGTATATTGTTGGTCTTTTTTTGTATAAATGCATAGATTTCAGGCAAAATTTAGGGTAAAATTATTATTATATAAAATTTTATTTGTTTGTTTATTTCTTTTTTAGTTTCTGTTTTACTGTTTTCAGATTTCTATAAATCATTAATATGCTCCTTTACACATGGATATTATAAATTTTATTCAAGTGAATTATCATGTAATGCTGAAATTTTCTATTCGCAGGTGCATGGCGTTGGCTAATTCTTTGGGCTCCTTGTATGCTCCGCCCACTTCTAATTCCGGTGTGTGTCCCTCGTTCTGTGGGACATGCTACTACAAGCCTGGAACATCACCTCTACTCAGTTCGAGCTCTGCAACACAATCGTCTATGTTGGCTTCGAGGTTTTAAGTCAGGCAATCAAAACATTTCATTACCTGCTCTCTACAGAATTGTTAAAAATGTGGATGGTGCGAACAAAATCCTAGCGTAGAGTAGTTTAAGGAAAACGCTAGGTCGCAGTAACTAAAAAGACAAAGAAACATATCCTATGTATACCTACGTAGGTATTCCATAGACTTAAACATTTGGGAAGATGTATTCTTCATTCTCTTCCCTGCATTCCTACAACGGAAAGACATAAAACGAGATTGTTGAAAATTGTATATACATGTGCATATAACTTTAATAATTTTGTCACTTTCTTTCTGTTCCCCTGAAAAGTGTATACAAATCTCATAGAAATGGAACATTATGAATTTGATGATTTCAAATCGTATTTAGATTTAGTTATCATTGCAGTATGAGTAATTTAAATTACTTGACATTGAATGCACTGTGAATTAATTATGATGTATGCAAAAATGTTTGAATTATTTCTGACTTCTGCTTTATAAGTTGAAGTATTTGAATTGATTTCTTAAAAAATTATTATAGAAATTAATAACAATCCTACACTTATTTTGAAAAGATACTGAAATTTCAGTCTAGTCTTCTACTGGAACAGGGCGTAGTACTGAGAAGCTATTGCTACTAATGAATGCTTATTTCATTTCTAAATACAAAACTAATATTTGTCACTTTTAATTATAATCATCGTATCATCACTTTCCTTAGTAGACCCTATTAGAGTGAATATTGAGTTGCAGGAAATGAAGTAATAATTTATTATCTTTAAAAATTATTCAAAGTACAAATGTTAATTTGCAGTAAAGATTTTTGTAAATAAATAATTCAGATCTGATGTAAAATTAGACACTCATTTTATAGAGATTTTTTTTTTAAGAATTATTTCAGAAAGAAGGGGATTTCTTTCTATTTACTTTTTAAAGATTATGTTACTAAAGAACAGAACTAACATCTCTATTAACAAATCTAAATAGAAGATTTGTACTGTTATTTGCCTTTCTTCTTCGAAACAGAACTGAAAAATGCTCTAATCACAAGTGAAATTAAAAATTACGATTCTGAAAAACTAATGATTTTTCTGATATATATATGTATATATATATAATTTCTGAAATCTTTATTGCATTTCATATGCACCTGAAAACAGTTGCAAGTAATTCTGAGAAATATATTAACTAAATATAATAGATACGCGTATATTATACCTTACAGTCTTATTGAATTTCTTTAAAGCGCACAGTTATTTTTACATTATCGCATTGCAGTATCTTTTAAAAAAATAAATTGCAATTTTATTACACAGTTTTTGTGCTAATAATGCTATTTATTAAAAATTTTTAATGTACACCAGATTCATTAGATTTTCACAAATTCATTGCTTTACGTACTGTCGTAAGTAAACACATAATGATTACTACTACTGATATTTAAAGCCAAATTCATATTCGAAATCCTCAATTGAAAGTCCTTTAAGTTCATAATTACTAATATTTTTGCAAAATCTGATTTTTTATATAATTTTAATAGTGTATTAGTTTAATTAATCTTAATTTCAAAATGTAGTAACGAAACAATTACTTTGAATAACATATATTGGATCCGGAATTTTTACTCGAAAAATTAAAATTTTATTGAATTTTGAATTGTTTGGCTAAATGTGTGATGTAATTTGAACTGCTGCATGTGTATCTCGAACTTCTTTTGTGTCAAATAAGCATACTCTTTAAACTCAAATTTAAAATACGATGCCTATTGCAAAATATAATTTTCAGTTCATAATATGATAATATAATACAGAAAAATGCAATAGAACCTCAAGTAGATAAATTATAAAAATATATATAAAGAGCACAAAAACTGCTATTAAATTGTAAGTATTTAAAACATTTATTTATAACCAACATTTTCTTCCCACATGCATGATAATTATACCTACGTTTAAACTATTTGCTACAAGTACTTCATATAAATTTTATGATACTTATTTATTTTTTATCTAATATTACAAAGCTATGTCTTTTGTTACTTGCACATGCAGCTGAAGCATGATATCCTTTCATTTAATTCTTTAATTTAATTCAAACTAATTCCGAATTTAATTGAAATTCTACTCTTTTACCGAGCTGAAGTACACATAAATCTCCTAGTACACATTTTAATCTGAAAGTGAATTTTAAACTTTATTTATTTAAAATAAAATTTAAAAAAATCCTTAAATACTTATAATTCGATGAGTAATTTTTAATAATAAAAAATTTTACATTTAAGTACCGGTAGCATAATTTGCAAGCAGTACTATTTGCTCCTAGAGAATTACTAATAATGTATTTTTTACTTATTTATTACGTGCTTCTCCCTTCGGCACTATACGGAAAGGGAGGGACGTCCCGTGGAGAACGTTTTAAGGGAAACTAGCTCGTATCCACGTTATACAAGAAGAAAACCACGGAAACCCCCAAGCAGCCAGCCGTTCGCAGGGATTCGAGCCCCGGACCGATCTACCAGTGTTCAGTGGCTTTTACCGCTCGACCGCTGGTAGGCATAATAATGCATTTTAAATTTACGCTTTGAAAAGTAAATTCTTAGATAAAGCAATGCGATAATGGGAATAAAGGCATAAACTGTACTGTTTCATTTTTTGTTTTATTGTGTAAGAACAAATAGTGCTAACTTATATGAAATGAATGAATGATTTGTAAATGCATCTGATACGTAACTATAGAATAAATAAATAAATGATATCCAAAATATTACTAGTGTTTTATTTATAATATTCCAAGTCCATTATTGGTATCAGCATTTCGTATTTGCAAGGACAAAAAGTTTAATACATGGTGTGTTTCATAAACATTTAAAAACCTACAAAAAATCAGAAAATAGACAATTCAGACAATGTGGTTTAAACTTGAAGATTTATTACAGGGACATATTTTTTTAAAGCATGCACACGGTACATTTTGTATCTAACCTTCAATGATGAGAGGCATTGTTTGCATCACAATATAAAAATAAAATAACAAATATTGTGATTATGCAGCATTTATTCCTTTGCGATTTGTGAGTAAATTATAGTTATTTTTTAATAATGTAGCAGTCTATCATAAGCTGACAATTGCCTAGCTTCTGAAGATATAAATTTGCCCTTTACGCCTTATTAATAAATAGGGCCATCTATCTCTGCAATCTTAAATGCTTTAAAATCTTTATATCTTAGGTGAGTGGTCTCGAATTCACATGTTGACCGAATGCGCTAACTCAAAACTGGAGACAGGCTAAATTTTTTTCAACCCAAATACGAAGTTTATGTTTTCTAACAAAACAAATTTTCTTTAACTAAATGTTAAATTTTATTTGCTAAACATTTATCAAAATATATAAACAGTAATAAAGATGATGCAAATTTATATTTATTTTCTATCTGAAATCTAAACCTTGGTATCTGCATGAAATTTCTGTTAGTCAGAATAAGTAATTCAGACATATTAATAGCAAAGTATTAAAATTTGCAAACTTAAACATTCATTTCAAATGATTCTAATATTTTGATTTAACCATTAAATATCTTACTTTAAATTAATAATAAATAAGTTACATAAATTTTCCAAGTAGCAATAAACTTTAGAATAAATAATGACAATCTATTATCTTTCTTTTATTTATTAAATGTTTCTCTGATGCGTACAAAAAATAGTATATGTAAATATATATGTGAAAATTTAAAATTATAACATATCATAGTTCTTAACATCAAAAACTTTAAGAACTGAATAATATTTTTTTGCAGGAAGAATTCAGAGAAAGCTTTGAAAAGATTCAAGTAAAAAAGTAGTTTTATTTACTTATTGTTTAATTATGCTTTTATGAAATATTTTTTCTAAAACAACTTTGCTAATAAGTCTGTTATTTTAAACCAGTAAAAAAAAATAAATTCTGTACAAAAGTATGTTTAAAATTATGCATCATTTATTAAATTTGAAAACATGATTATGTTGTTAGAATACATGTTTTCAAAAGGTATTGCTGAAGTTTTGCACCAAGACAGAAAATTAAGAGATATGATTCATTGCGTTTACGGATTTCCGGAGCCCGGATAGTTGGTATTAAAGTTTTATTGTGTTTAATTTATTCAGAGTCTAAAATCTTAATTTGTCACAATTTTTGTTGTCCAGGTTTGGGCTTAGCAAGACAATTTCTGGAATTTCAAATAAACGACATCTTACTTAAATTAGGTAAATAGATTATATTGTTAGAATTAATTTATCTTACCAAAATAAGGATTATTTCTCACATTTTTACATAAATACCTAAATCCGTAAATGAAATTTCAGTTTGCGAATATTTTTAGTATGTGTAAGTGATAGCATATTAGTCTCTAATAAATGCTTTAACAGTTCTTTTTGTTTCTCTAAATTTAAAACTTTTTTTTCTTTATTTCCTAAATGTATGTCAGGTTCTTTAACAGTGATTACACTCTCTGAACATATGAAGATTTATCGTGTCTCAGAACGGAATAAAATTTACAAATATTTTTAAAATGTCATTTCTCCCTGATATGTGATGCATCTGATTAGCTTGATTAATATTCTTATTTAGGTGATGGAGCCAAAGAATGATTCATCAAAAGCTTCAAAATTTACCAATATCTATCTCGACATTCTTACACATAGAACGACCGATAAAATTTAAATACGACAATGTTTTCTCTCCACAAATATCAGGGAGGTTTTTCATCTTTTTTTGACAGAAAAGTCGAGTTTTTTGCTTGGAACCATTCATCCTGCCCGCCTTTTCTTGCCTTTCGTGTTTAATGTGGATTACGTACTAAAGTGGCTGTTTCGTGCGGATTGGGGCGAGGCGGATTTTCTTCTTTTTATTCCTCTTCCTCCCTCTATGAACACCATTTTCTCCTCTCGGCTTAAGGGACAGTGGCAGGTGTTTAAAGGAGCCAATCGACACTCGTTTCTATAACCTAACAACAGTTCCAATTTAAGCAATTATATTTAAATTAAAATCTAAATTAGAATCTGTTTTAAATGACTATATTCATTCAGTAATTCACAACAAATACTAAAATTCAGTTTTACAAACGTTTCGTAATCAATTTCTGTTGCATATAGTTAATAATAAACAGAAAAAGTATATATATATAGAAGCAAATTATGACATTTAAAACACTTTTCTATAATATATTTCATAACATCAAGTTCGCTTTTCAGTAATTTTTCATTAACAGCAACAATGAGACTTTCCTAATCGGAACTGATAATAAATTAAAAAAAAAAAAAAAAAAAAAAAAAAAAAAATCTGAAATGTTTCAGATTTTAAATTACGTCCAAAGGGGCGTTTTTTAACATTTTGTGTGTTACCTTTCTTTATTAAATATCATGTTCCTCGCACTTAAACCATAAGATCCAGTGCAACAGCAATATCGCAAAATAGTTTTAAAACGATCATATCTTTAGAATTTCCGATACAGAGACCCACGCGCTGGAGATAAAAATATTTTTTCTGCACAACGTTGCCATTGCTCGCTTTGAAATCCTTGAGTTTGTTAATCAAAAATTCGTCAAAGTTTTAAAAAATAGGAAATCGATCATAAAACAAATTTCAAATTTCAAATTTGGTCTTCCACATGCTCATATTCGTTGGAGGATTACGTTATTCAAAATTCGATGACTCTATGTACCGTTGTTTTATCACAATACGAGAAATATACATACATTTATGCAGATTTTTCATTATTTAATTTCTTCAAATATAATGCAGGACTCTAACATTTTGTGGCAACTGTTTGAAAAGTGAACCGACATTTATGAGTCCGACGCAAAATGCCAAAACGAAACTAATAGTCCTTCGGGATTCAAATCCCTTTGGACTAAAAACTGGTAACGTTCGAAATTTTTGTTCAAAAAAATGCTCGAGGAAATTTTACACCAATTATATGAAACCTGAAATAATTGAAATTGACTCCTACAGACCAAAAATCTACTATATATAGAAGGAATGTATGCATTCGTATTATTTGGCAAAGGGTTATTCATGTTGTAATAAAAGTACAATTAAAATATTTTTCAATTATTCAACAGAATTTCACAATTTCAGCACATTTTCAGAAGCTTCTTTTCCTTTTTATTAAAAATTTCCCCGACATGCTACAAATAGTTTATTTGTCAGATTTCTCACTCTTCATTCTTTCTTTTACACTTGTCAAGACGTTCAACAGGTCAATTTTTAAGCTATATCTAACACGACGCGACGACAAATATATAACAGATACCAAGAGGCATTATTTCGATGCTTTTAGAAATGGTAAGAGCACTGAAGCAATTATGGGCGTACTAATTTTATGTTATTTCAAAGTTTATAAATAGGCAATAATTTTTATATATAATTCCTCTACAAACCTTTTCTGCTAAATTTTTAACGCAAAAATATTTTAATCTTTGTAAAATAAAAAGTGACTGAGCAGGACTATGATGTCCTTCTAACAAGAGTGTGATTCTCAACTTCTCCTTGGAAGGAGTCCTTTTTCTAGTGATTAATTTTAAGTTTTTGTTGGTTTCGCTTAAATAAAATGTTTGGTAATTGTTTAACCATTTCTTAATGATACAAGTGTGTGTGTGATTGTGGCAAATCCTCGAAGGCTCTCTGCCTAAGGGGAGGAATGCATTCGTGGAGGACTTTCTAAGCAAACTGGCTCGTATACACGTTACACATGGGCAAAACCACGAAAACGCCTTAATGATACAAGTAAATGGTCAAGTATTTGAATGAGTTAGGCAAAGCATGTGGGAACTCTCTGTCTAGGGGCAGAGATGTTTTCATGGTATACCTTTTAAAAAGAAACTAGTGCGTATTCACATTACATATGTATCGCGAACAGTCTCCTACCTCGTTAACTGTCACTGTATCTTTAACGGATTCTACGTTTTGACTTCAGATTGTAGCCACGTGGCGTTTGAATGCCTAATATTGTTTATAAAACGCTCTAAACTGGGCTTGTAACTTAATTCTTTATTAAATGTTTTCAAATATTAGAACATTGTTCTGAATTCTGATGAGTTTGAGATTTTAGCAGTTAATGTATTCACCTTCTACGGACTCGTGTACGGAAACTTAAAGAAACTTCGATATGAATATTCACCGTTCTTTTCTTGAACAGATGAGTACAGCTACTACTCGGAAAAATTCCCATTCCTACATGAACATTTTTTATTCCTACACAGGTAGTATTTCGAAGTTGTTTTCTTCCTCATCTACTCACTGTTTACTTTTCTCTTCCCAAGGCAAGCGAGGCACACTTCTGTTTTACTAATTGAAATAAAATGCTGTATTGATAATATAATTTTCTACTAATGCTACGATTCAGTACAGCAAAGCATCGGACCTGATTTTATATGTGGCTGTGGTGGCTCGGTGTGGCCTGCTTGGATTTACGATTTCACTCAAAAATTGAAGTTGTACTACTAAAGCTGAGTTCCTATAATACTAAGGATAAATTTAAGTTCTGGTTTAACACTGATCATGTTGTAAAATGAAGACCACGTATTTGATCCCCCTGTTGCAATCTGATGCTTCTACTCCAGAAACATTCAAAATAAGACATCATGATTGTGTCGCCCCCGCAGAAGGCATGGTTATAAATGCCCGTTCCTTCATAGGAGGCAAAGGTAGAACACCTTTCATAATAAAGTGACCACCACTTCTAACCTTAGTAGCGGACAAGCCGAAGTCAGCTATGGACCCGCTATTAGGGAGAAAAAAAAAACCATCATGTTTTTTTCTTTCTTTTTGAACAAATTAATACAACAGAGGTTTTTAAGTAAATACTGTACAATTATAAAATTATTATATCTAGCACACATTTTATCTTTTACAATTTCAATAAAATTAAAAATTCTTGGCTAGAAAGAAGAGAGGTTAAACGGGAATCACCCTTGCCCCCCCCAAATAAAAATTTCCACAATCAATAAAAAGGAAAGATTTTCAGCATAAAACAGATAAAACAGAAAGATAAAGGATGAACAGAGGCCCACCAGCGGCCGAGCGGTAAAAGCCGCTGAACACTGGTACCTCGGTCCGGCATTCGAATCCCGGCATACGGGCTGGCTGCTTAGGCGTTTTCGTGGTTTTCTCCATGTGTAACGTGCATACGAGCCAGTTTTCCTTAAAAAGACCTCCACGGGGAGTCCCTCCTTCTCCGTGTAGTGCCTAAGGGCGAAGCACGTAATAAGTAAAAAAAAAAAAAAAAAAAGAAAGAAAGAAAGATAAACAGAAAGCTGAAATATAAAAACGTATTTACTATATTTAAAATCTATAAGCAAATGATATGATGCTTACGAAATTAAATTAAAATTTTATTTTAGTGTTATTTTACATTTCTTTTCATTTCAAACTGATTATTAAAATAAGGCATCAATTATATTGCAACTACTTTATTTTATTCTCTAAAATTTCTGACTTATGATTAGTTTTAAGCTTCGTACACCTTCATCCCCACCTTATCTATAGACATTACTTGAAATTAATTAAAAATATTTTCTCTTTTTGTTTAATTAGCAATTTGTTGTAATATTGTCTATCAAAAGAAATTTTGTTAGTGAAAATTTTAATTAAATCCTGCTTTATTGTTTAGATTTAAAGCTTTAAAATTATTCTTTCCCATTATTTGCCAATTTTACAGTTTTATTTTTTTAGCCCTATTTTCCTAGAAACTTAGAGAAAAAGAATATTTAATTAAAATAAATTAAATAGTTAATTAAAAATAACTTCTTGCTGCATTGTGAGTGTTTCATTTGGGGAGAAAAGAAAGTAGTCGAAAAGAAAATAATATGATCAGTTATTAATAAAAATTTTACAGGAAAAAAAAAAAAAAAGACATGAATTTTATTTTTCCAGAAATCAATTTAAAAGAAAAAGAAATGTGAACATTTCCTATTTTTTTGCGAACTGTTAAAAACCTATTTTTTACGAATTGTTAAGTATTAAAAAGTGAGGAAAAAATTACTATGAAATAGCCTTAAAGAGGGGCTTGTCATTAAAAAGTGAAATATTAGTGCTGGATAAATAAAATAACAGTTTAGAAAAAAATACAATACTGGTCATTTCCAATTTTTATCTTCTTGGGAGTATAAAATAGCTTGAAAGAAAAGTCTAGAAAAGAAGCTATTAAAAATAAATGAAAAAATTTAAAAATACTGAAAAACCATGCAATTATTATGCTTCCTTTCTTAAACAAACGCAATATTTAATTATCTGACCTGCTGAATTTAAATATTGACTGGGAAATATTATTAAAAATTACTCAAAGCTACTTTAGATTTAAAAGTTGTATTTTTTCCCTACTTTTCTGTTTGGATGTAGAATAGTATAAAATAGCATAAACAGAAAAACATCAAAAGGGATATTACTCCGTTTGAACAAAATTAGAATCAGAAGTATTTGCACATGTAGAAGATTGCAATTTGCATTGAAAATGTCGAAGGAAAAAAGTGGTGCATGTGAGCCCATGGCATTGCTACTTAAACATGCTATTTCTGAGTTCATTGATGAATATACACAGGGTCTATATTTCTGTGGAAATTTCTAGAGTTTCTTTTCACCATTCGAAAAAAAATGTGACAATTTACACTATATTTGGGATCGTCCAATAGCTCAAACTCATTAGATGAGTCGCAGTATTCCAAAAGCAGAAGCGAAATGTAAATTTTCACGTATAAGCATTTAAAGAGTATACCATGACTACAAAATTAATGTTAGAATATGAACTTATGGTTTATATGTGGCTATAAAATGACTCTGGATGCACATGGCCAGTATTAACTAGTAAAAATCAGTTTATGCAATAGAGATGTAATACCCTTTCAAGTAGCATTCGAATTCAGTGAAAGAGCCGCAGTAAACGTCATATGATTGTGGGATGTTCCTTCCATTATAATTACATTCCTACAGGAGCCGACATCCACCGGTGAGATCAGTAATTGAACACTTCATAACCGGAAATGGGCACCCTGCTCTGACCATTCGCGTTTCGAACTATTTTGGTCAAATGGAAGGATTTGTGCGTGGTGGAAATGGATTGCATATGATTTGACGGTTTCATAACGGTATTAAGCTTATCTAGTTAGCATTCAGTGAGACTTCCATACAGTCTACAAAGCTTTTTGACAGGTGAAATCTGCTGGATATCTTATGAGCTACACAAATTCACGCCCAACATTCATTATGATGGATTTGGTCTCTTCCAAAGAAATCATGTGAAGATAATTATAATCAGAGATTCCAAATGATGGCTAGAGAAATTTGATCTAATACTCGTCATGGCCATTTAATCTATTATATAAGTTATCAGCCACGTCTGGGATGCCATGCAACACATTGTGAACACAGAAATCTTACATCTCAAAATACAACAAAATTATGGACGGCGGTGTTCACTACTAGAAGATATTTCAGCATATTTACTGAGCCTATACTTTTGCAGTTCCATGCTCCCATGAAAGACCTACTAGATGTTTATATACTTCTAGATGATGATGATCATAATCATTAAGTTTTACTCTGGATGCAGATGGAAACGTACTAAAAATGCCGTTAGAAGTTTTGTAATCCACTAACATAAGGATGTATGATATTCATGGTATAAAGTAGCCTTTGTTGTAATATATGAAGAAGTCAGGGTAAAAAGGCCTCTTCAAATTATTAATACCTACTGAAGAATGTTCTTATATGAAACTAAAAATAAATGAAATATCTTGTACATCGTTGTTTGGCAACACCATAAGTTTTTCGCATGCATTCGATATGGTTAAAATTCTGTCTTATTGTGTATACCGATCAAGTTTGTTGAAAAGTGTTTACATTTGCGATATGATATTTTAAAAATTAAATTTTAAAAACTATCCACATAGTGTTTATTATTTTCAGCAAATGGATATTTTGTGTCCTGCTAAAGTAAAAAGTATTACCACTTGAATGACATATTTGCTGAAAACCTCTGTACAAGTAGTACAATGAAATAAATGCATAACTTATTGCGTTTGAATAATTATGGCTTTTTTTTACTGAATAAGTGCATATCTCCACCTAGTGCTAACTTACGATGCAAAAATATTATTAAAATTCCTTTCTTATCATTTAGCATTCCTATTTCTAACAATTCTTTTCAAATTCTTGACTTTTATCTTCTGTATATTGAGCTCCTATGACACAAGCTAATGTGTTGATCTCAACTGTTTAGTATAAAATTGTTCAAACGTTAAATAGAAATTTACGCACTAAATTTTAAATGCAGATTTCAAAAATATAAAATTCATAAATTCTTAAAAATCTTAAAAATTTAGGATCTTTATATTTTTTAATGTTTTTCAATTTTTCTCATAAACTGTTTCGGCTGTTAGAATATAATTTGAAAATTTTATATCTAATTAGTGTTATCAAATAATTTTTATGCAGATTTTTAATTACTTTGTAGCTTTAGAGCATGATTACTGCATCAGGACAGGGCCAACATTTTACTCCGACAGCGATATTAGAGATTAATAAAAAGATAGCAGGCAGCAAATAAAATAGTATATTTAAGTATAAATTGTGATTTATACAGGAAACGAATTCTAACAAAACTCAATAAATAAATTTTCATTAACCAATCATTTAGGAAGACAAATAATTGGTTAATAGTGAAAAATGTAAAACAAATGATGTTATTTTAGATCATTCACTATTTTGTTTTCTATTTCAGACGCTGTTTTTGTATAGCAGATTTTTAAACTGCTTGCAAATAATCATCGGTGATGCCTGATATCATAAAACGTTTTTCAATGAGTCTCATAATCTAAAATATTTTCCCCCATATACACACTGAATAACTTTCGAAAAATATTCATAAGTTTATGAGATTATCCCCAATTTAAAGTATTGTAAAATAAGCAGTTTCTTCACGACTGTGCAATTTCATATAAATAAGTATTACACTGCAGATTTATTATTTCAAGTAGTAGCTCATTAAGAACGCTTTCAATTTCCATCCAAAATGGATCATGAACTATACTCAAACTGTTTCAATAGACTCAACAATTCAGTTTTTCAAGAAACGCCAAATCTTGCCAATAAAGAAAAATCTATCATCTACGAAATTCTGCCTTGATTGAATGAAAGTAGAAGTTAAAAAATAGTTCGAAAGCTGACAAATTTAAAGTTTAATTTTAAATTCAAATTTATTTTATTCTAATAAGTATCAGATCGAAAAAATAAACTAGCATAAATATTATTAATGTTCGTGAGCCTCACAAAATGCACGGCGGACCGCACGAATGCACGAGGCACAGTTTGCTCGGGCTGTCACTAAACAGTATCGCAGTAAGAAATTCTGAATTTCTGTTTTTTCAATCGAATTTTTTTTTATCATTTCCACATAGCAGCATCAACCACTAGACGTGATATACGATCTAAGACTTATTTTCCAAATTAAACATTGATTAGCAAAGAGAAAGCATTGCAGCTGAGTAATTTAAAGACAATATAAATATATTTTATTACACCATAATTTTAATAACTAAAGTTAATGTAATTAAATGTTTCCAACAGTTTAATATATAATATGTAATTGTACATGCAAGTCATGTAACTTTATATAATGCATCTAATTGACGATTGTCAACAGTTGCATCATTCTTATAATCAATAAAAGATGTTTTTGACGCTATATTTTCTGAACTTTGATGCGTGAAAGTCTTTTTTACATCGCCGAAAAAATAAGTTTCCAAATCTTCGAATGAGAAAGCAAATAATATAGTCACCATTAAGTGTATTCAGGTAATTCTAACAGCAACTGAAAGGGATATTAAAATTAATTGATTTATCTTTTGCTATTAGACATTAATCACCGATGGCCAGCTGGATGTTTTCCTTTATCAAGAATTTAAAAATAGCTAAGTACAATCCGTCCTGAATTTGGATTACAAAGGCTTTTCGATGATGACGTGGAACTTCCTCTACATAGAGAATTCCAGATATCTACATAAGGAATTCCAGCAGATTTCTTTCAATTGCAATAAATGTTCAATAAAAAGACCGTTCACATTTTCAGATGGTTTCAGTTTTCATTGGAAGTGGTTATGTTAGAGAATTGTGAATTCAGTCTGGTATATATTGGACTTATGTTAGCAGTGATATGTTAGATACATACAATTTATAGATATGTTAAAAATTATTGATTATTTATTAGGTAGTCGCCTGTGGGAGACAGTGATCAATGAAGGTTTACTGTATTTATAAAGACAAATAACATTGATTTAAATTCCTACGAAGCGCTTAAGGATATCGCATGAAAATGCTTCAGCGCAAATTTCTCCCGTCATTTCTATTTATTGCAATTAATTGCAACGTTTAAATATAAAATCAAAACCTACAAGATCTGAGTATACACGGGGACTAAAGAATTGTTCAAATTATTTGCGTGTAGCGAACAAAGTTAAATTAAGAGATATTATGAACAGGGCCGTTCCTGGGTGGTATGCAGCAAATGTCCTGCACGCAGGCGGCAAAATTTACTGTCGGTACAATTGCCAGTCAAATTTGGTCGGTACTCAGTAAAGTGAACTAACCTGTCTAAATACAAATACATTATCCAATTATTTTTTTGTCTAAAAGGCGGTAAAATGGCCTTTTTTGTTCTAAAGCGAAAATAAATCATTAAATTACGCATTTAAAATTATATAATATAGGAGCGCAGGCCCTCCATCCCAAAGAAGCTCTCCTGGGTATGAACATTTTATCTAATTGTATAGCAAGGTGGAGAAACAAACTATTGTTTAGGAAGCTTAGCGACGTAATCGCTTATCATAATAGAAGAGGGCTACATAAACTAACCTGTTGAAATTGCATTTTTGTTAGTTTTTGAAACTGTTACTTAAGTTTTTAATTTTATTTTAAACTTTTGCAGTGAATTCTTACAACGTTTTCAAGTCTTTTATAACTTCATTATGTTTAGAATTAAGAGAAGCAAGATTTTGACCTTTTTGAGCTGAAATAACCATGTTAACTTAACCATGTTTTTGACTCCTTAGAAATAGGATGTTTTAAAGAAATAAAAGTGTGTTAGGGAGTTTAAAAATAAGTGAAAATTTCTCCTGTTAATTTCCTCTAAAGCACTTTACTCCTTTAATGTTCTCTAGTCTACTTAGAGCAAAATTGTGTGCAGTTACGTAATGACTTTCTGCAAGTGTAATATTTTTTTTCATTTTTTTGTTTTTGTTTCAGTTAATTTGAATTTCTTCATTTCAAGACATACGCTACTGAAATGTTAGGCATATACATTTATTCCTCGTCGGTGTTTAAGTTAATTGTACCAACTAAAAGAATTCATTTTCTTGACTTTAAAAGCTAATTTAACTTTTTTTCAAAATATTTTAGCATTTAATTTTTGGTTAAGAGGCCATACGTAAATAGTTCAAGCTTTAGGATTTCACATGTTTTTTTTTTGGGGGGGGGGGTTCCATTTCTTATGCTGAGTAGTCAAAACATGTAGGATTAATTAAGTATTGACTTCTTGAACGGAAAAAAACTCTATTAAACAAGAAATGATGTTATTTCTCGTTAATATAATGTGTTTCACTAATATTACATACGAGTATAAGTGAAATAAAAATATAATAACTGTACATACTAGTATACAATAACACGCCGAACAAATATTAATTTAGAAGTCTAACAACAAAAATCAGCCTTATATTTTCAAATTTTCACAGGACTAGTTTCGATGGTTTTACCGAACCATCATCCTCAGTTGCAAAAGCGCATCCTATCTCGTTCATTTGCGCTTTTGCAGCTGAGCATGATGGTTCGGAAAAACCATCGAAACTAGTCCTGTGAAAATTTGAAAATATAACGCTTATTTTTGTTGTTTGACTTCTAAATTAATAACTGTACATATGTTGTACATAAAAAATCTCTTCTAAAAATTGAAAATATTTGTTCACTTCTAGTCTGCTATCGTTATCAACACATACAATGAAACAGCAATCGGAATTTTTGAGCTGAGTTCAATCATAACTGTAATTTAGTTTATCATATTATACATCCAGCAAATGATTTAAATTAGCTGGAAAAGTAGAAAATTTAATTCCACAGCATATTCAAAATATTATAGATATCATATAACCTTTCTGATGTTAAATTGAAACATCCCCACACTAATCGTTTTAATAGGTAGTAATCAGTTTAGGAAAGCACCACTGTATTAATGAATTTCTTATGCTACCTCACATATCCCGTCAAAGTCAAGAAAAAAGTTAGAACAGTCAAGCAAAAACATAACTAGACATAAGTAACAAATTCTTTCAATGCTTGATATTCTGTTTTTGCTTTCTTAGCCTTTGGACTTCTTGGCTTTTATAGGAAATCTGGCTCGCTTTAGAGAGATTATACGCGGAATCAGTGGTATAGTTCACTGAAGGAAGAAATTTACTAACATTTGAGCGTAGCGCAACGCAATGAAGATTTAGCAATTGCTTAGGTTTCCTTTACTTCGTTTAGCAATTATGTGGAATCGATGGTATAGTTAATTGCCAATTCGGGAATAATGAAATAAGGATTAAGTAACTGAAAAGGTTTCTTTAGTAACAGCAATTATGCTGAATCGATGGATCTTAAACACGATTTGCGGAATCGATGTTATAGTTCATTGCTGACAGAAATTGACTAATATGCGGGACTAGTTTAACGAAATAAATATTCAGTAACTGAATACAGTTCTTTGACATGGTACAGCAATTATGCGGAATCGATGGATCTTAGACAGCAGTTATGCGAAATCGATAATGTACTAGTTCTTTAAAAACGAAATTAATGTGTGGGAATAATCTAACTCAATAACGATTGAATAATTGAAGAGAATTCTTTTCCTTGATATAGCAGTCATGCGGAATAGTTGAATCTTAGATAGATAGCATATTCCATTACCGATGGTAATTTAACTGATATGTGGGAATAGTACAATGATATAAAGATTTAAGTAGTTGAAAGAATTCCTTCACTTATTACCACTGATATAGCAGAAGGTACCTCTTAAACACAACAAATACAGCTTTCGGTTTTCGCTGACTATCTCTACTCAGGCAGACGATTTTCAATGGTTGCAATAATAAAATCCGTGCATGACTCGTGTCTGACTCATTGCATTTTTCTCTAGCATCAAAATCCTAAATTTTAAATTATATATTTTTCTAAATTCGCTAGATACTTACTTTATGAATTTATCTGTTGCATTGTCGAATAATTCGGTTAACCTTCTGTTACATCCATAGCGAAAACGACAGAGTTACAAGCTTTAATCTTGCAACCATATGTCACAATGTCACAATACTAGAGGATTCTAGAATGGTTCTAGCAACTTATAATATTCATACTTTACTGTAGAATATTATAAGCAGTTTTCCGACTCAATATAATGGATCACTTGTTATTAACTAAATATTCAATTGAAATTTCAGACCAAACTTGTTTTAAATAAGTTCCATAAGTTATAACTTTAGTTTTAAACTCGCTGAAATAATTGAATGTGTCCCGTTTGTAACAACGAAGGCTGAAGGATTTTTAATTCCATAACACACTTGCAACATTTAAACGACATTATCATACTTTTCTAAACTATAAATTATTTTGAATGATTAATGAAATTTTATTTTCAGTAATAAATTGTATGGAGTTTATTTCACACTTAAAGATTTAAAATTAAGCTTAGTAGAAAATAGGGAATATGAACTAATTTACAAATTTTAATGAAAATAACCGCTGTCATTCTGTAAGTTTTTACACTGATTTAATGTACCAGCTCTACTAGGACAGTAAAACAGACAAACGACTTATCATTACATCTGTTTTCTAATTACAAAACTCACAACCTAAAGTCAAAGTTTAAAATAACTATATTTAATTAATTCTGTGTTAAAATAACACACCGAATAACGATTATTGGAGCAGTTAAGGCAACAAGAACCAGCGTAATATTCATAACTATGCAGAAATATTTTCGAAGCTATAAGTCAAAGTTAAAACCTCTTTCTTATTAAGTCAACTTGGCGATTAATCAAAGCTTGAAAAAAAAAAAAAAAAAAAAAAAAAAAAAACACCGCCGCAGTTTTTGGGTAATTCAGAGCAAAAGTTCAAATCTAACTGAAAGGTGAAATAAAAATTAACACGTCCTAATTAACCACGGCCTGGTCCTAAGTATTCGCGAAACAAATGCAGTTTGCCATAGTCTGGTAATTTGATTCAACCAGCAGAAAAGCATAATAGAGTAGAGATCAGCCTGTGCTGTCAAAGGCTCTACCTCTGAACTCAAGAACTCTGCATTTATTTAAATTTGCGCTAATTTCTTTTTCAGTCGGAACTAACGGAAGTTGACTTACCTGATTATTTGAATATTATCATGCACGAGAGCAAGCACACGAGGGCTATCTGCTTAAGGAGAGAGATGTCCTTCGGGAGGACTTTATAAGATATTCTGCCTTGCAGCTGAAAGAAAGAATGACTGTTTCGTAGATATCTTTTGTAATTATGCTTAATGAACGGGAAGAAACTAAAACTTTATTGAAATTAACAAGAGCTTAAATAGCAAGATAAACAGCTGTACATAATTCAAGAAGAAATATACATACAGTTACGCTCCTTCAAATTACTAAATCGCCTCAAAATAATTGCAGAGAGTGTCAGATGATTTTCCATCTTGTTTACTTTCTAACTATACGTATCACAATCAAAATAAAAGTTAAAATAAAACTATCCATTAACACGTCACCTGACGATTACACAGACTCAAAGTTTAACTGAAGCAGAATTCTGCTGGCTTACGGGTAAGCAAAACAAATAATTAAATAGAATGCATAACACAAAATGACACGACTACCTAAATTCCCATGAAAGTACGAAGCAACAGCGGCTAACAAAAACTCAAGCCATAAAATACAAATTGCAGCAACAAAGAAAATAGATAGATTGACGGCCAGCCTATGCGTCCAAGCATTCTCTGAAAAATTAAGAAGTCTGAGATTATTTATGGTTAACTAATTTGCATGTTGGAAACGGATGAAAGCTGAAATGGGCACAAAGCCAAAATAATGAGATAACTGGCTTAATTAGAATAATACTTAAGGCAAATTTCTCTTAATAGAAAATCACAAATCATAAAAAAAGTCATAGTCTAAAGTAGCGAGATGTTGTTTAGTAAGATAGCCTCAGATTATAAATTAATTAACTGAAAAAAAGCTGATATTTTTTAAAGCTTCCAGTATGTCTGCAAATTCTTGAAAATCTCTTTAAGATCTTTATTGGAAAGACCCAACAAGACGGTTGCCTATACTTCTGTTTCACTTAAGATAGTTTTACAGTTCAAATTTGAATCGATTCGAATTAAATGTTATACAACATAATATACGAAACACAAATTTACGAACTCAATAAATGTCCACAAATTACATTAAAATGAAATACACAAAAATGCACTAAATAAATAAAAACAATGTATAATATTGCACATATATGTAAAATCTATATTATGAATAAATAAATACAAATATTTACAAAAATTCCTAGTAATACTATTTATGTTTTGATTTCCTAAATGCCATGAAAAATAATTTTGATCAGAAACATCAACAAACTAAGTAAGGAATAAAGGAGGGATAACTATTACTTAATTAGAGCTATTTTAATACAAACAAGAAGAGTTAATGTATTTTCAGTTGCGAACTGAAAAAGATTTAATAGCTTTTAAAGTCAACTATATTTCATTAATTCTGTGTTAAAATAACACACCGAATAACGATTATTGGAGCAGTTAAAGCAACAAGAACCAGCGTAATATTCATAAATATGCAAAAATATTTTCGAAGCTATAAGTATAGGACCTTTTTCCTCAGCTGAATGCAAATGATGAAAGAGAAGCCAGTATTCAGAGGATAACAATGAAAGGAAGGAAGGAAATGAAGCAACTGGCGTCATCTTTTGATGAAAAATGAAGACAACTAATAAACTATTTCCCTTAAAGCTGAGGGCAATGATGGATTGGAATTGGGATCGTTAACTAGAACTGAAATAGTCTCATTGAATATGAAACGCCTCTGGAAAATCGAATTCGCCTACAGAAGACTGTTTTTTTAATAATTTTTGGGCTGCCGAAAATTGGGAAATGGGAATTTCTGCCCAACAGAGGATTTATATATTTCTTTTTTCCAAAATATTCTTTAACTCAAAATTTTAAGTTTTTCTTAGTAAGACCAATGTAAATTAAACCATATTTTCAAGGAGTTTTACATGTACCCCAGGAGTTCATGGGAATGGGAATGGAGTCCTTAAATATGGAACTTCGAATTTTATTGACACAAGCGAAAACGACCCGACAGTTGAATTTCTGTAAAAAACGTACAAATACGTAATTTTATACATAAAATACGTAGTTTTATAGCTAATCGATGGAAAGAATACAAAATTCTTGTAATCTTTTAAAACGAGAGGGTTCTTTTTGATGCATTGTGATATATTTTAATCGTTCAGTCGGTAGTGTTAGGTGAAGAGCCTCTGTTAATAGGCACTACTTTTAAGTGATTTATTTCTTGATCAAGAGCCGATAAGGAGGAGCAAACTTGAAGTGCTTGGAAAAAGAAGGCGTAAAATGAAGCTAATTTCAATTTAGTCGAATTTCATAATTTGGAATGTGGTGAAAGGCAAACAGATGAAGGCTTGCTGTAAAAATTAGTACTGAGTTAAATATGCTGCATGTGACCAAGATGTTGAGGAATAGGAGGACATTGGATGTCTCAAGTTTAAAAGTGAACTGAGCAGCAGGATCATTGAAATTTATTATTGAAAGCATCAAAAAAGATAAAGGTATCATTAATATAGGGGAACCACACGAGCAAGTTTAAAATTTTAAATAATTTTGATTCATAATAATGCACATAGTTATTACCAAGAATAGGATTAAGAAGGCCTTCCTTGGTTAATCACTCTTTGGTTACAGCAATTATTTTGACAACAAAATTGGTTTGTTTCGTATAGTGTAGGGGAAATTGACTCACCAATTTCGGCACAGGAGAAACGAAATTTTTAAAGTTTCGTTTCTAGACTTTCAAGTGCACCTTCCACTGGAACAGTGGTGAATAAATATTTTACGTCAAAGAAATCTTGATTTAATTTCTAGGGACTTTATATTTTATGGTAAGTGTTAGTTAATTAAAAAAAGCCGAATATCTAGAAACTAAATATTAACTACCGGATAAGAGATAATGCTTATATTTGATGCAGCAGAGCAGAATGGAATAACACATTCATGAATTTTGAGTAGAGCATGTAATATGGCAAGGTTCGCAAAATATAGGATAAACGATTTTTTTTTACGTCTGGTGGAAGGATTTGTAAAGATTTAGCCGCGCAGACATTTTTTTTCCTTGAGATATCGGAGGGTGAGAATCTTTAGGGTTCAGATTGCACGGGTCTTCCTTTAAAAGTATTTAGCTACAATAATTGGTGTAAATGTTTTTGTTTATGAAGGCTGTCTTAAAATATCTGGATTAGAATACAGTGGAATTTACTTCCAACGCCCCGCATTTAGATTAGGGTTTACAGGTTTACTGATAAATTTCATATTATGAGGCTAACCTTCTTTCTTACGAAATCTAACTGAATTTGAGAGCCTTATTAATTGGTTTGGTTTACTTGATTATTTCAGAGCACTGGAGGTCTATCTGCTTAGAGGAGGGATGCTTTCGTGGAGGACTTTCTGAGGAAAAATGACTAATATACATGTTGAAAATTGTGCAAAATTACGAAACCGCCCATGTCGGGATTTCAACTTTGGACCGAAGTAACAATTCACAGCGACTTTAACGCTCTTCCGCTGTCGGACCTTTTCTATAGCAACTAAAATCCTTGGAATCGAACGTTTTGAATTTGTGAGAAGTTAAAATGTATTTCAGAATTCTTTTTTACATTAGATATATTAAGTACTATTTTGGGGATTTAAAATGGGAAGAAATTTTTTTTAATTTCTTCTTAACTTAAATTCTTTAAAACTTAAATTGGAAAGTTGCGAAAAGAGGTTTTGGAATTTAAATGCAAGGCCTAATGACGTTTAGTTGCATTCCCTGTCCTAGACCAGGCCTCATTCATTGTATGTTGTATTCACAGTTCCCTTATCGTCCGATCGTTCCCTTATCCTTATTCACGTATGTCCCTTATTGTCCGAAGCAAAGCTAATTTGCAATTTAAGAGAATTTTTGAAATGCGAAGGAACAATTTTTTAAGCTTTAGTAAAACGTTCAGGTGATTTAGAACATTACACTGACTCTTGTTACTTTAACTTCTGCATTAATATGTGTCATTAAGTTTGATTTTGCACTGATTCTAAATTATTCTGATCATGAAATGCAATATGGAAACTTAGATTTTTAATTTTAATATTTTGTGTTGTTTAAATTGATAATTATTACAACTCGTTTACTAAATGTACTGTGAATTGTACTTGCTATAGCATTCATTTATTTTATGACTAATTTAAGAGTATCTTTATAGTCTGATTTGATGGTGGGTAACAACTTAAGCTCCAAAACTATAATGTAATTTTGTAACCTCGAGTTTTGTTGTAAATTGTAATGACAAGAATATGGATTTTAAATAAGATAATAATGTTTGATTTGGAACTTCATCTCTAAATGCAACTTATTGTATCTAAAAATACCTGAAATTTGAGGGATTATTTTGGTTTCGTTTTTCAGTTACTCAGCACTGTAACTAGGATTTCATTTATATTCATGGTTAAAAGATTTAATGAAACACAGCAATTTTATATGAACGTTTACAAAATATTTAACAGGAAATAAATTAAAAATCCATTCAATTTAAGGGAAAAAAATAAAATTTATAAAAGTATAACTACGAACAATTATATTTGAAACTATGTGTGCCTTAAAACACGTATATTTCAAGTTTTCATAAATTTAATTTCATTTACCTGATAACGTTACTTAATATTTCTTCGGAAAATAGCGAATTTTTGAAAGTTGTTTCAAAAATAATATCCAAATATTATGATAATTTCTGGCTAATTATTTTCTACGTATATTAACCAAAGACCGAATCGAACAACTAATGGATACATTAGGTTATTTCGAAGCGGGAGAGATGAAAAAAAGGAGCAACGCCTCCGCCGGGACTCGAACCACGGACCCCTCGAATACGCACCGAGCCTGCTGACCATTACACTACGAAGGCATGCTGAAGGCGGGAGAAATACCCGAAAAACTATACAAATAAACGGAAAATTTCCTAATCAATCAAAATCTTAACGCGGATTGGTAAAAAGATCTTTCTAATTCTTTTAATTCAATATTTGATTTTAAGATAGAAAAATAGAATTTTCGTATTGTAAATGTTTAGAGTTTTTTGTACAGAACAAAGCTTTCGGCATTAGATATACGAGTAGTATTTGATTTTAAGATAGAAAAATAGAATTTTCGTATTGTAAATGTTTAGGGTTTTTTGTACAGAACAAAGCTTTCGGCATTAGATATACGAGTAGAAAAATGCAAAAAAGCTTAACTTTTCCTTACATAAAACGCCATGAGAAAATAAAAATCTAATGTCTTTACTAATGCAACGGGTAATGGCCGGAGGCTTATTGCGTACCATACTGTTTAAAGATGATCTCTACCTGTACGTGTTCAGAGCAGATAATGTTTGTTTTGACCTAAGCAATTAAATTATTTCATAGGTGACATGCCCGAGGGCAACAGAATATCCCTTTATGAATCATCAAATTCCGTTTCACTTACGGAAGTCACGCATACGGCTGAAATACCCAAATTTCACCTAGTTCCGCTACCTAGAAATTTTCAACCAATTTGTGAATCAAACTGATGACTCAAACTTTCACAATGGCTACACTCAATAGGATAGCGTTACTTTCTACACTTCGCGTGAAAGCTTGACTGAAATCCAAATTTTGTGGAGAGCCTATTTCAAAGAATTTTTGGTTACCTAGACTTCTGTCATATCCTTCCTCGAAATGCGTTTCTGTAAATTTCCGAGAAAGATAGCATTTTTGTCACCAAAGCGCAAAACTGCATTAGAAAATTAGAACAAAAATTTGAACTTAGAGTTGCGTTCTTTCAGGTCATTTTTCCGAGCAAGTAGCTAGAATTCGGGTTTAAAATTCTATTCAGTTCTATTCGGAAAGTGATACGGAAAATTCCGGCAGATTTTGCAATGCTGTGATGATCTTGTAAGGACTGAAGTCTTTCACTATTGTAAACTGTAAACAAACCTTCGATAAGCATAAAGCAACTTATCTCTCTCTATAAAATCCAACAGAGACTTGGGAAAGGTATAAAGACCCTTTATTTTAAACTAAAACAGGTGAACAGAAGGCGCACCTGGTGTTTACAAATCCGCCAGCATTTATGGCGAGAACTCAAAGTGAACATTCAAATGCAAAGCTAACTTTAAATACTAACAGCCATAGGCTACACAGATTAATTCATAGCAAAATTGGCTTGGATTTCACCGACATGACTTTAATTATTGAAAACTAAAATGCAAAGCCGAAGACTTGAAATGTTATTTTAGAATAGCAACCTAGTGCCATGGCCTTCAAGAGAATACACTCTGTCTGAACAATCTTTCATTTATATAGCGCTAACTAATTTGCATTATGGTGAGAAAACAGAAAGAGAGAAGTGACAGTAAGGTTTCCAAACATGAAATAACCGGTTAAACAAATTAAATAAACCTCACAATCTTAATAATAATAATCATAATAATAAATGATGCGTGTTTATATATGTATGTTATAGCCATGATTTGTCGTTATTTTGAGATATTTGCATTTTTCGAATTTTAGCTACGGAATAATTTTATATAATGTAAAGCAACAACAAATACAGGAACTTAAATGCTCGAGCTCTCGTGACGTTTACTTTAATCAATCAAACAAACCCTAAGATTATGATGATGATGAATGGACATTTTTTACATTTTGTTAGTCTATCTAAACATGGTAATGAAACACATCTGTATGAACATTCCGTATGAATAAGCTATGATTAGTCTAAATCATGATCTATTCAGATCGAATGTTAAATAGATGTGTCTCAAAATGCCAGATCTACTACATGTTGCATCAAAAGCAGCTATTGTTTTATGTACAGTTTCAAAAATAATTAATACATGAGTAGCTTCTCAGGTAAAGGGAGTATCATCATTCAGTCTCATGGCAAAATCGTGTTCTTTGAAGTGCGTTTAATAAGAACTTCGGTAGTCACAATCTCTGACTGCGGAGGTAAAGTTGCATTCATGTTCTAACTGCATTTCTTATATTAACTATTTTTCCTCCCAAATAATAATTGTAATTAGCTGTGCGTAAGAAAAATTGTTCCATAGCGATTTGAAACTGATGGAAGAAGGCTGTCAAAGAGTTTACAATGGATTCATTTAAAGGATTGCTGTAGAATGCGATAAAGTAATGTTCCGGAAAAAATGTGTGGTGAAAATCTTGAACAAAGCTTTTGAATTGTCGAAGCAATGTTAAACAACAGTGTGATATGCAAATTCTTTCTACAAGTGAAACTGACCTCTCTCTGCACTACAGTTGGAATACAAATAGAACTCAGTGCTTATTAACATTCCCCATATCAGAACAATCTGTACATAGCGGGGAAAATGTCTGTTATTTTTTTCAATTTAGGAAAGAAACTATTTAAAAAATGTAAATTTCCTCTCTACAGGAAACGAAATAGTCATTTATCATTAAGAAATTTATCGAATAAGCAAAAATTCTTTTTATTGACAAGTTTATTTAATTTCAGATGCATTTTGTATTATTTTAAGGAGGTTTATAGCTTCTCGAAAATGCGTTAGAATGTTACTCTTTTAAATGAAAATCTAGCTTGTATCAGCCATTATTTGCATCAGTTCGCGTGGAATATTTCTGAAGTACGTAATTTAATGTATCTATTCCTCGTCTTTAAAAAGAGATTTGGAGACAGAACATGCGTAAAGGTAAACCGCACATTGAGTTGATCAATGTTGAACGAATTTCGTTTACTGCGCATGCCCAGGATAGAAGTTGGCCCAATTACAACTGTGGCTCAATTTTAAAAGAAGATAAATATGGTATACGGTTAATATTGTGTTATCTGGGCGTAAACATTTCGGGGTTTTAAAACTTGTCAGGTTGTAAATTGCTTCATTATAAAGTGTAACTATCGATTGTAAACTACGCAAATTTTGGTTTAAGAAGGGTTACAAAGCAGGAAAATCATTACAAGATGTATTAGCTGAATGCTTATTAATTATACTTCTCAGGAATAAAAGCAATTGAGTATTTACCATTCGTATTTTAGGAAATTAAAGAATAAATCCAGTTTAAATTACTCAATTAAAGTCAAATAAGTGGGCTTTATTACAATAATCAATCCATGCATATAAAACAGCTCAAGTATATGGTCTGATGCCTGCCAGGCATTCAAACTGACTCTATTTCCAAATAACCGATATTAAATGTAATGTTTATGAACTAAACAAATCAAAAAGAAATGAAACAGAAGCACATGCAATAAGCACAGACAAATTTCCGTAGTATTCCAATTGTAAAGCAGTAAAATCAACATGACAAACAGGCTTGTTGTAGGGTTGCTTATGCCCCCCCCCTTAGGCTCCAGGATTTTCTCCCACGCCAACGGTATACGGTTGAGCATGCGCAGTAAGCGGAAATTCGTTAGCATTGATGAACTCAATGTGCGGTTTGCCATTACTCGACAGGCGTAATCATCTTCCGGGCACATTATGTTATCGACTTTCAATAGATGCATGAAGTAGTAAAAAAATTTTGAATTTATGTTTAAACTTAATTAAAGAGGGGAATAGTAAATAAATGTTTTGCATTAAAAAAAACTTTTATTTACAATTTCTCTTTTTAATTAAGCTTAAATATAAATTCGTGTAGGCTATTTTCAATATCATTGAATATATTTAATTGTTAAAATCCTTGTATTACATAAAAAAGAAATATTCTATAAACATCATGATACAAATAAATAAAAAATAAACATTGCAACGATAGAGCTTGCATTTCTAACCGCTTTAAAGTGTCAATATGATCACATATGATTCTATTGTCATGCTTAGATTTGGTGGATTGATGTTATGTTATGTTAAACTTAAGTTTATTAAATCAGTGCAGCTTTTTTGACATGTTCTGACATACATTTATAAAAATTATTCTAGTTGATGTGGGTGATAAAAATAGGAGGGCTAAGCAAGTGGCTCAGTCCTACTAATTCGTTTGTTTGAAGAACATCTTTCAGAAACATTGGGCACATGAAAATACACTATAGAGAAATTACACCGGATGGCAAAACGTTTGACTCTGGCTTTGGTGATGAAGAAGATTTTTCAGAATACAAAGTGTGAATTTGTAATTAATTCTCTTATTCAATTGCGATGGATATTTTCTATAGTTTTAACTGAGTCTCAAGAGTCCCACTTCTCACAGATATGTAAGCTTATACTTCCATTGCATAAGTCTTGCATTTCATCTTTTGTTTTAAACTAATGTCAAACACCAAAGGTTTTCGTTAATAGTTAAAACAGTGACATAGATGGAAACATTTTATATATACTTATTCAATTAAGGAAATCTGTCACACTGTCATCTATTTCACATCAAGCGAAACTCTTTGTTATGGGCAGTCTTAAATTACTTGTGGTTAACCATTTCAAAAGTTTTATTTTCTTATTAACATTCAGAAAATACTCGCTGAAGATATTTCTTCTCTTAAATCTAGTATTTTGATATGATTTCATAATTGATCCGTGCTTGAATAAATAATTTAAATTTTGAAATTTTTCTTTAATTTTTCTCATTTTAATATATCAAGAACATATCAGAATGAAATTTTCTTTCAAATACCCAAATCATGAATTTTGGATTTTCACTAAAAAAGTGTAATATATACTATCCTCCGAAAGTTAAGGAACAACATGTTTCTTGTGTCTAATTTGAGATTAAAGCAACATACAAAAGAGAAATTTAGAGCACATGTTCACTTAATAGTTATTTAATGACTGCGACAAGGAATGTTTCTAATGTTCAACACAAACATAAATTACAACATAAAGTTGCAGTCATGACAGAGAAATCCAGTCTTGGAGAAACAGTACATCGCAGTGTTTTGAGAATAAAATGTATTGGCAACATTACAAAAAGGGGTTATAATAGGGAATGTATCCATTCCTAGCTGAAATACATTCGAAATACAAGCGACGTTCCTTGCTGCCAATTCAGCTAATTAAGTTGTGGGTCAGTGAAATGGGAAGCAACGACCAGACACGGAGTAATCCTTATACAAGCTCATCTAACGACGTTATAGGAGGCCTTAAAGCAGCAAGCTGTCTCCCAAGATAATCCCAAAGATGCTGTATCGGATTCAGGTCTGAGGATTGAGCTGGCCATTCCATCCGCTCCATACCCTGACCTTCAACATGTTTTTCAGCAACACGAGCTCAGTGCGATCGCGCGTTGTCGTCCATCAGCAGAAATCCAGGACCAATGGCAGTGGCATATGGGCGGTCTTATTGATCAAGGATCTCGTCTTGATATCTCACACTGGTCGAAGTTCCTCCATGGAACACATGCAGGCCAGTGTAACCATCGAGAGAGATCCCAATTCTACCACCTCTGTAACTGTGTCTTTTCACAACGTGGGAGTGGTTATATTTGGTGCGCGTTGTTCTGTCCAGATCAGTTAATGACCAGAATCACTTTCCAGTATTAACCTGGACTCGTTTGTTAAGAAATCAGACGCCCATTGTTGGCTGCTCCATGAGATGTGATCTCTTGCCCAACATAAACGCGCACCTGTGTGTCGTAGGGTCAAGGGAACACAATCAATTGGTCGTTTGCATACATATGTGTATATTGTGTAAGCGTCTGCTTACTGTAGTAGTCGAGATTCTTGTTTCTGTTGCCACTAAATGATCTTCCATGAGCTGAAGCACAAAAATGTTGCTTCTCCTTCGCGCCGAATGAGCTAATAACGGTCTCTCGCAGGTGTTGTATCTCTTGGTCTGCCTGGAATACGTCTTCTAGACACAGAATCTTCAAATTCAAACTGATTCCATAGTCTGTGGAACACACTAAGAGAGACACTGGGACGTCTTATATCAGCCTGTGACATCTCCATTTCCATCCATTCGATCACCCGCCACCTCAACGAATCGGGAAAACTACTTCTCTTGGACATTGATAGACACTCATGGATGTTATCAACAAAATTGCTAATAACATTTGACGATCAATCGTCGTTGTCCAACTCCTATATAAGTATTTATTTCTATAAAAAGTAAAAGTGGTACCTATTATTTTTGCATATATTTTCTTAAATCGTGCACATAAACTGTGAATTCAAATGTTATCGGCACTTTTGTAATGGCGAGCTTTGAGAAACGTGCTGTTCCTTGACTTTTGGAGGGTAGTGTGTATTCATTGTTCCTTGATTAGGAAGAAGTTTCTCAAGTATTTTATACATTTTTATTACCAGTGACGTTCATCATTTTATAAGGTATTTTCTCCCTCTTTTCTGCAAGCCTTCAGAGTGTAACGGTAGCCCACTCGATGTATACTCGAGAGGTCCAGGTCAATGCCGGCGAGGACATTTCTCATTTGTCGTGTACTCATCCTTAAAAAAAAAAAAAAAGACCAAATGACTCTACAATGGCTTCATAACTAAAAGTGATAGATGGTAATTCTTCACCACCAGGATTTGGCGACTGGATCCTCTAATCCCCAGCCGCCCTTTAAAAGGAGACGTATATAAGGTATTTTCTCCGCCCTTTCTGCATGCCTTCTTGGTGTAACGGTAGCACGCTCGGCCCCTATTCGAGAGTCCCGGTGAGAAAATTGCCCATTTTTCATGTTCTTCGGTTTTAAATGTTTCTTCTTTCATGTACTTCGGCCTAATGACTTTACAATTTCTTCCATTCTTGCTGTTTATCATGAGATAGAACGTGAACTGTTTTGCATTAAATCATTAAGTCATTTGTAGTGTGTCAAACTTATTGCATGTTTTAGTGAGCATTTTACATGATTTTTGCAACAGGATATCGTTTAAAAACGTTGCGTATGCATTTTAATTTTTTAAAATTTTAGTTTTATTTTTAGAATCATAAATATTTCTGAAATGTAAGTTATCATTAAATCCGTAGCGTTGCTGTATAAAATTCTCAGAGTTTTTCATTATAACCCTTTTTAACATAAAATATATCTTGAGCCATTGTGAATGCTGACGTAGGTAGCTACACATTATAGGGGCGAAGTTTTTCATTTATCACATAGTATCATAATGGTATTGGATCATAGGAGCAGAAAATCGATTAGGATTGTTAGTGTTTTGACAATAAGATTATCTGCCCAAGAGAAGCGAAGGAAGCTTTCGTAGAAAATTTGAGCTCTCCACAAAAGCTTTAGAAATTAGGAGCTTGCTCTATTAACTTTAAAAAAGAGACACTAGCTCGGATTCGTATAATAGGTAAGATAAAACACGCAGCCTGCCCATTCTTTGGGATATGACCTCAGATCGAACTACTAGTACTCATTAGACTTGGAAGAAATGCTAGATGTTCAAATTCCACACGAAATTAAATTGAAGAGAATATTAATTTACACTGGACAGAGTATTCAAAGAAATCACAACGATTTTTCAAGAGCTTCATTTTCTTGCTAAGCTCTCATTACTGCATCAAAAAGGAAAAAGTGAATGCCAATTAAATAGTGATTACATTGACATAAATGAGGATTACCCAACCAGCGGCCGAGCACTGAAGCTTATCAACATTATTAAATTAATACGGATTTGTCTCTGGCTGCATATGACTGGCTGGCTGCTTCTGGCGTGTTACTTGAATACGAACCAATTCCCCTTAAAAATTCCCCCCGGGGAGGCATTCTTTCATTTAGACAGATAGCCCACCAATGTTTTGCCGTAATATAAACTAATAATAGAAATAAATAAGGAAGAGGTTCTCACTGAGAGAAAAATACTGCAGAGTTTTATTTCTGTTACTTCTTGGGAAGATGGAACAAAAAGGTAGAAGATGGTGGTTATGAAATTTTATTTATTCTAGAAGGCAGTCGCCAGGATGGTCCAAGCACTGCAGTATCACTACAAAATTTTCTCTCATTTGTTGGAAGTGTTACTTGTTATGAGAAAATTTTTCTAAACACAAATTAAAAAGCTCATAAGACCTAAAAATGAGTATCTCGATTTTGAGATATTTTATTGTACTCTCTCTAGAACAGCAACTGGAATGTCTAGAATGTCATAGACTATTTTGCTAAGAGAAAAACAAGCGAAAAACATTTTAGAATGTTAAGAAGGTTATATTTAAAAAGTAAATGCAGAACATTTATTTTACTTCCTTATGTAATTCTGACATTTTATCGAGCATTGAAGAAGGCTTCAAAAGTTCTTGTTACGCCTCTGTTGTAAACATCTTACTTATCTATTAAACATTTCGCCTAAGTAAAGATAAGTCGTACGACTTGCATATTTTACATGCTATAATATAATGTTACTATATTATTTTCTAAAAAATATTTTGCGTTTTCGATAATTAAAGAAACGTATTTACTGTAATCTGACTTCTCGGCTTTCATCTGTGTGTCTTTAAATTAAGAGTCAAGAAGATACATCTTTTATAAAATTTTCTGTCAATCATTTCCTTTTTAACAATTAACGCTATGCTTTAGCTTTGTATTTAAGGCTCTCAAAATGGAGCTGAAGATTCCGCGGATATCTGATGAAGGTGCAAAGCGAACGACGGACTGCGTTGGGCGGATAGATCCATCTTGCTTGGCAAGAGACTCCACCTATCAAGACGGCAGACATCCAATTTGGAGCCTTCATTAGAATGAGGGGTTAAAGATTTTATGGTTAATTTGGAAGAGAGGAGAGAAGGCTTTAAATCCGATGAACGCTAATTTACCCTCCACCGCCTCCACCCACGCCTTGACTACCTGTCTCCCCAAAATCCATTAGCCGGATCCCGGGGCCTTCGAAATCCGGGCAGGTGGTTTTCTCCATCCTGCATCCACCGCAAATATTTGAAATAAACGATAAATTGTCCATGACATCATTCGGTAATTGCACGCAATTTCCTTTGCTCCGGGGGGGGGAGGGATTGGACGAGATAGATGAGGTAGGCTTTCGCCAAAAGAGATTGCGTGATGCCCCTCTCCAAGAAGGTAGGTAGGTAGGTACATTGGAACAGAAATTGGTCAATAACGGGATAGGTTAGAGTAAAAGGGAAGCGAACAGTCAGGGCTATTTTTATTTTTATTTTTTTTACTTCCTTCCCTCCCACTGCTTAGTTTCTCGGTCTACTTCCCTCTTCTGCCTTTACCGAAGTTCTCGACATTAAATGATCTCGTGCCTTATTGTACAGTGGGAAAACTTTATTTTTGCGACAGCGAAAGAAACGTAAACATACAGGTTTACGAATTTATGAATTCATTATGTGCATTGTAAATAAGTTATTTGCAGCTAATGTGGTTTAATCTAAATTTTATTGTTGGTAGTTATTTGCTCGGAAGGCTTGCTATGCATATTAGAACATATAATTAAAAGACAGAATATTAACATATACTCTAAGCCAGGGGTTCTCAACCGGTGGTACGCGTCCCACTAGTGGTACGCAAAGAATGACAGTATATTTAACTATTAATTTCAAAAATTAAAACTCCAATATCCGATTGAGTTTTTTTTTCTCTAACGCTCGTAAATTTATGCGATCCGAGCTTTGTTCAAGAGTGGTGGTACCAGTAGTACTTTGTAATCGTGGTACTAAAGGTTTTCAATTTTTTTTAGATGTCAAAAGGTTGAGAACCGCTGCTCTAAGCCGTTATGCGAGATCAGTTTATAACTAAGAAGTGAAGGAAGCTGATAAACCTTTCATTAGAGGTTATATAAAATAATGAAAGAAAAATACTTCGATCTCGGATCTAACAAAAATGCAAAAAAATTCACGTTGATATTCAAAAGTCTTTAGTTTAGCAAAGGATATTAGAGAATGTTATTGTTTGTGCATAAATTTTGTGAGACTTCATTTGTAATTTCTTTCTTGAGATAAACAAACGCAATGACACAGGAAATTTTATACATCACCAGCAAACGTAATTAAAATATAATAAAAGGATTTTCAACATTCACAACCAGTTCAGACTTACCGTTCTTTCTTCTTATACTTTAATAAAAGGGCAGCATTCGGTTCGGCGTTCGAATCCTGGAGAACGGGCTGGCTGCATGGAAGTTTTCGTGGATTTTCCCATGTGTAACGTGTATACAAACCAGTTTCCCTTAGTACGTCCTGAATGAAGACATCTCCTGCCTTAGTCAGCCAGCTGTCGAGTACTTTCAGCAAAATAAGGCTTTATCCTCACATGTTACCCCAAATGGGAGAATGAGACAACTTTATTAAGTAATTTGAAATCACCTGTCATAAAATGTCATTTTCTTACGCAAATGCCTATTGGGGCGAGAACTTTCCATTAAGGAAAGCTTTGCTGAAATGATGTACTTGTACTAATTCAATAAAATTATATGAGTATCAGATTATTCATGACAAATACGCTTAGAATTTAATCTATTATCTATTATATTTTAATTATTTTAAATACTCGAAACAAATATGTATTTAATAAAATTTGTGTAAATGCGATACAGAAATCTAAATAGCCCTGATTGCAGTATAAGGACCTCAATAAAAAGTTCTGGTTTCTGGCCCTTATAGGCATTTGCGTAAGGAAATGACATTTTGTGGCAGATGTTTTCAAACTAGTTAATAAAGTCTTTTGTAACGTTAATGCTGATTTAAGACCATACTGTGATTATTAACTAAAGATAAAAGATCGAACAGTTAAATAATTCAAAGAAAATACAAAACATATTAAAATACTGAGCTGTAATGAACTTATAAATTAAACTCTCTATTGATTATTTCTTATAAAGTGAAATATAAACCGGTGAACAGACTACTATAATAAGAAAGCATTCTCCCATTTCGGGTACCATGTGATGTTGACATTCAGTAATAAGCTAGCACAGGCTTATTTTGCTGCTGTTTTGTTTTGCTTGGCTTGGTTTACTTAATTATGGGAAAGCGCTTGCGGGCTATCTGAATAAGGAAGGGATGACTTCAATGAGGACTTACCGAGGAAAACTGCTTCGTATACACATTATACATAGGGAAAAACCAAGAAAACTTCCAGCCTTTCTGCCAAGATTCAAATCCAGACCGAATGCTGCGCTTTTATTCGAGTACAAGAAGAAAGAAAGGTAAGTCTGAACTGGTTGTGAGTGTTTAAAATCCCTTTATTATTATTTAATTATCTTTGCTAGTAATGAATAAATTTTTCTGTGTCAACAAAACTCGATTAGAAAGCATGATTAATGAAATTGCACTCAATGTATTTGAAAATCAAAAGATAAACAATATTTTGCTCAAAGCAGATATTTACTACATATATTGAAGAATTATTTCTATTTATTATTAAAAAAGTAATTATTCTGCTTAAGAAACTTCATGTAAATATTCCATTTACTTGTTGTTGATGTTACTTCTTTTTATTACATCTTTCATACATTTTAAACTTGAATAAAACTTGAATAATGAAGCTGTTGTGAAGAAAATAATTTCAACTTCATCATATTTAATTTTTTCCTAAAAGATGTTTATTATTTTACATCTCATACTAAATGATTACGTTTAAAGAATTCAAGATACTTCACTCACTACTTTCCTGAGTTGGTAGGATTGCTGCAAGTATGCAGCAAAAGGAAGTTTTGTTTGTAAAAATTATATTTTTATGCGCATTTCATAATTGTCTTTTTAAAACAATGGTATTTAGGAATTATTTTGAAAATATTTCGAAGGTGCTCAGATTCCTTGCTTCTGAAATGCAAGTAAAATATGAATTAAGCATTGAACGATGTGAAAGGAATCTACATCTCAAGTTGTTCTAATTTGAAATGCAAACAGCTCATGTTATTCATGTTATATATACAGTTAGCTCTAAACCAAGAATTTCTGAGACGAGCTACCATTGTTCAGCGGTCTTACCATTACATAGACACACAGCATTCAGAGAATAACAATTACTTCCAAGCGGTTACAAAAAAAAAAAAAAAAAAAAAAAAAAAACCCTCTGAGGAATTAGGTTTTCTCATAACATCTGATTTTTTTATATCTAGAATTATGCAACAACAAATATTTTATTAAGCAGAATATATAGTGTCATGCATATCTCCGCAGTCAGCAACCCAGTTTTCTCCTTGTTGTCAGGAAAGAGCTAGCAAGAGAGAGAGATAGTTATTTGAAAGTTGGATGGTGTCGAAAACTTCTGTAGGGTATTCGCGTCCGATTTTGGTTTTTAGCCGGTATGGCGGGTATACTTTTGTAAGGTGTTACGATAAAACCTGAGTTACCTGCTTGTTTCCTTAAATTATGCTGGATTACCCTTTGTAAATATTCCTTTACGTAAAAGTCATACAGATGGGAATAAAATGAATGTTTAAAACAGATTTAGCTCGGATATGATATCTTCGCCATCCTGTCAACCACGAGATTTAATTTTAATCTAGCATACAAAATTACTTTAAAATAAAAAAATATATATATATATATATATATACAGTTATATACAGGGAGTTACAGTTTTTCTCTTTTTTGATAAAACGCGTGAAATCTAAAAGCGAGAAAAGGTAGTGCGCGGACTTTTATTTTTCAAGCGTCTTGCCGAAAGTTCCCGAAGAGCACTATTTTTCTTCATAGCGCCGGACGAGTTGGTCGTATCGACCCCCGAGTTATTAATGCAAACTGCGTGATAATCACAATTAGGACGTATTGGCTTAATTGCCGGCTCATAATGATTATTGGTGGGCGCCGATCGATGACTCGCTGCGCAAAAGCAGGTGTTATTGGAATAAAGGTGGGGAATGTTTGCCGATATCGCTACCGTATTCAAGTTTGTTATTTGTTTATGGATTGCGGCGCTATTGTTAATTTATAGTGCTAACAAACGAGCCCTGGAATTGGAGGAAATTTAAATTCTGATTATTAATTCTCAGTGGTTTGAGGAATGTTCTGTTCCTGTGTATTTACTATGAAAGTTGAGTTTTGGATATACCTTCTATTTTACATATTTGAATGCACTAATTCTAAAGCAAATATGTATGGGATGAGATACAAATATTTATGAGGTACAGCTTTTTATCAAAACATTCTTTTAGAATCAGAGCGAGAAAATTACTTTGTGACTATTTATTACACGCCTTTTTTACTTTTATTACGCGCCGTTGTTACTTATTAGACGCTTTACTTTTATTGCACGCCGTTTCTTATCAGTATACCAAAGTAACTTAAAAACAATGTAAGGACTAATAATATTTTCATTTTTTTTCAGTGATAAATAGTTTTATTAATACATTTATAGTTAAGCATGATTTATATACGCAATATTGATAAAATTGAAAACAACATTAATGTTTTTAATATCAATATATGAGCTGAAAGCTTTGTTAATATTTTATTCAGTAGATGTACCAATAAATAGAAAGTAGTAGTAGTAAAAAGAAACCGTAACAACAAGGTTGTTTAAACAACTTTCATAATGATAAAAATTTTTATAAATTATATCAATCACACACACACACATATATATACATATATATAAATAATTAAAATAAATACAAGGTGTCTCAGTACCACGTTTCAAGGGGTAGTGTGCACCCCAACTATTCGGAATCATATAGCAATGCAGGCTCTTAAATGCTTTTCTAACGCGGCAGATGGCGTTGCGCGAAAGTTCCCAGAGTTCTTGCAGAAAATCGTCATTTCGCACAAGGAAGCAGAGCAAGGCTGCACGGGAGGTTTGTTGAAATTACCTTTCAAAGAGCTACCATGAATCGGGCACAATCATCACGGACTCAAAGAGAATGTTCTGCATCAGATACAGGGGACTCCATGATTGAGTACGCTAAGTGTAGCGCACGGAGTTGGGTTTCGCCTTCCAGCAGTTCAATGATTCTCAGAGAAGACAAAATGCACCCATATCATGCACAGCGTATCCAAGTACTTCAACCGGGCGATTATGCACCTCGTAGTGCTTTTGCTTAGTGGTACATAATGGCACAACGGTAAAAAAAAGTGTGCTGCAGATCACTGTTTAACTACTAATCTGTTGTTCACGGATGGGGCATCTTCACAAGGTAAGGAATATTCAAAACACATAACGCTCATCTCTGGGCGAGAGAATTCTTATGCAACACTACGTCGTGCAGTGCAGAGTCGGTTTTGAGTTAATATTTGGACCGGCATTGTGTGGGATCAGCTCATCAGACCTTACCTATTACCTTTTTGTCTAACCGGTTGTAACTTTCTCTGTTTTTCGGCAGCAAATCATGCCACAACTTTAGATGACGAATAAGCTTCTGCATCGACGCGACAGACAATGTGGTTCCAACACGATGGGACTCCTACCCATTTCAGCCGTAAAGTTCGCATCCGCCTAGACGTCCGATTTGGTCAACAATGGATCGGACATGGTGGTTCGGTGCATTGGTCTACTGAAACCCCGGACCTGACATGTCTTGATTTCTTTTTATGCCGGCATATGAAGACACTGGTTTACGACACCCCCATGTACAACGGCAAGGAGCTGGTTGCAAGAATCGGAGTAGCTGCTGGGGAACTTCGAAATATGCTTGAACTATTCCAGAACATTCGGAATTCCATGCGCCGTAGATGGCATCCATGCGCGTGCATTGAATTCGGTGGATAAAACTTCGAACACTATCTTTGACTCATATTATTTTTGCTAATGTAAATTTATTATTAAAACGAATATTAATTTAACTGGCGCCTTTTAATTTATGATGTTTCTGTATACACAAGTGCGCCAGGAAAGCATTTCCGACTCTGCATTGTTATATGATTCTGAATCACTGGGGTGCGTCCTACCCCTGATAGATAAGTTCTAAAACGTGGTATTGAGACATCCTATATATGCATTTTTAAGTCTCCTATAGCTGAGTTAATATAAAATTTGAACATTGGTAACAAGGTTCAAAACCCGGCAAAGATTACTTGCTGTATGGCCGTTTTCGTGATTTCCTTTGCATGTAACATGAATCTCGGGTAGTTTCAATTAGAATATTCTCTAGCGAAGGCATCCCTCCCTATGGCAGACAGCCTTTGCATTCTTTGCTACATTCTACTAAATACTAGAATACAGGAAAATATACTAGAATATAAGAAATATGTAGAGTTCTTTAAATGTTTCATTTTGTTAAGAAACGCACAATTTCAATTTCAGTGATCAATTACAAAATCTGTTCAGCACTAAATCATCAGTCTTTCTGAGAAATGAAAATTTATTAAACCTCTTAGATACTAAATGCCATATCAACATTGACTGACATTCTTTCCTGGATTTTGCATTTTAAAATTTTATCTAAACAGCGAAGACTAAATTTTATTAACCATAATGGTAAATTTTTATTTTTGAAAAGTAGTGAAATTTTGAGAAAAAGCTTCATAGCAGCCACGTCTCGTTTACAACTACCTCTAAAAGCGGTCTATATTTCAAATAAAATTAAAAACTGAACGCAAGAATTCCAAATCTTCATTTTCTCTATGGCAACCGCTTTCCCAGAAGATGAAAATATCATCTAAGCCCATCACCTAATGGCCATGGGCTTACATGACTAGCCAGTGTTTCCAAAGATGTTTCGGTACATTTGAGAGTTTTCCTTCTGGTTTAAATTTTTAATGGAATTCGAAATTTTTACAATAATTCAGATTATGTGTTAGGCATATACATTTAACTTACAAATCACATATTATTTACTCTTTACATTTAGTTTATAGATCTTACTTACTATTGAATACACAGAGTTTATAGCGCATAATATTGAATATGTATAAACTTAATTCATATGTCATATTTACGTATCATGAATATACGAATAAGTAATTTTCTTTATAAGAGGTAACATTGCATATTTGATGGTCTTATACATTTCACACTTCAAGAATATTTTCGTTTATATCATCTTCTAGGTGTTAATATGAAAATGAAAATCATGTTTTCAAATTATAATAAATAAAATTCTTAATAATAGTAGTAATAATAAGAAAGTAAAAATAAATCACATATTGTATGCAGTATTTGGATTTAATTTTACATTAAGATAGCACTAGATAGAGATGCTCATTTAATAATAGACAGTTTGGACTTCTGACAGTTAAAATTAAGAATTAAAGGATTTTAATAGGTTTTTAAGGAAATTAAAGGATTTTAATAATAATTTAATTAAAGGTTTGTAATTTGCACATTACAGCCTTGGTTTTTCTTAATTATTTTCTTTTCAAGTCTTAAAAAGATAATTTCAGAAAAGTTACAGCTAGCATCACTTTATGCTTTGTTACGACAAGATTTTGTACTCCAGTAAGAGGAAAATTTATACCGTTTCATCATAATTTGATAACAGGTTTTCAAGACTTAACATTGTTAAAAATGAATGACTAAATTTATGCTTTTAAGTTTATTACTTATTTTAACGGCAGATCAGTAACCTTTTATTTAAGCATATAAATTATTAATTGATATAGCAAGTTGGCTACTAGTGGTCTGAGATATTAATATCCGCATTGTCAACGGATTCGTTAAGTTTGATTAGAAACACGCGATCGTAAAAAGTAGTGGACAAGTGATATTTACTGTTAGACTGTCAGTTCTCAAGTAAATGTCAAGAAAATTTACTGCTTTTAAGTGGCATATTCCATCAAGTAATTTGAAAGTAAGTCGCACTTTGAAAAATAAATTAAAATTTTTTTATCATATCGAATGGCAACATTCGTAAAACTAGTTGTTTGCTGGCAATGTGGAAGATAAATAATTACTTTATATTTCACAAAATGGAAAATAGCGTTACATAACGCAAGGAAGATATTGATAAGTTTTGGAAATATTCTAATGGAAAATATATTTCCAAAGAAGTTTCTCACCGTAAAAATTCAAAAACTCTGGAAATAAATGGTAGACATTTTCAGTTATGAGGAAATAAATAACTTCTCTAATAGTAATTGAATGTTTGCCTACTAGTTTCTTTTCCTCCAATTAGATGCGTGTGATCTGTAACAGGCACTGCTTACAATTACACGAAATATAACTCTTGTTTAAAACATAGCAGCTATTAAAAACACTTAAAGTAATTATTTAACATTTTCTTTCATTGTTTTAAATGACAGGTTTATTTATACTTATATAAAATGAAAATACATTAATTAATTGATAATTTTAGCAATATTAGCTACCTTTTTATAAACAGTGTTAAACTTATCATTATTTATGTTAACATAATTGTTGCCAATTCTATTTTATGAAGAAATTACGCTAAGCTTAACTATTTTGATATCAGAAAATTCTAGGTATAATTTCTTTGATACTTGTCCATTTCAAATTTCTACTTTTTTAATTACTTGCCCCCACATAAAAAAATTCCCAAACATATTTAATGTAAGAAATTTCATTTCAACTTTGAAAGAATTTGAATACTTGCCTCAATCAAGCAAATAACAGTTAATAACAACTGCAGTAGTTCATATTTTTTATTCACATACAAAATACAATATTACTTTGTTAATAAATTTTAGTAACAATTTTACAAAAGCCCTTTCGAAAATGTTAATGATACTCTTAGGTAAATTAACTTTATCGAAAACAGTGTATTTGCCAGATGCTTCTTTTTGTCTTAAAAATTCAGCTTATTAAAAATAAATCATATTGACAAGACAAATGGCTGCAATTTGCATAAATTAGATATCTAACGAAGGAAAATGATTAAAAAAAAGTAAGAAAAATAAGGAATTATTATTGAAAATTTACAATCATAGCAAGGTTAAATACGTGCAATGATATATTGAATTACAGGAAATATGTATCTATTACATCTTTTCCAGCGATGTATGTGGAACAAATGTAATTTCATCTAAAAAAACTTCATTTATTCCTCTGCGTATTCCTGTGCATGAGTATATTAAATAATTTTCTGTGATTTGCATTTATTAACTCTGGCAATAACATATGCGCTTATATGTATAATAAAATATACATTTAATTAATGTATCAAAGAAGATTCCTACTGGCTTCAGTACAAAAGGAAAAATTGTTGCCAAATCTCATGACATGGAAATTTTTAAGATACTCATAGTAACAGAAATTAAATAAGTTACATAGATTATGAATCTAAGACACTTCAAATAATCATAGAGAAAGTTCCACCTCATGCAAAAAAGGAAAAATGTAGAATTCTAGATTCATATATTATATTCGAGTGCTCGTTAATCATGAAAACGATGACACTTTGTCAGTCGCTTTCGATTTTACTTGACAGTCAGTTTGCATTTACTAGAACAGATTGGAGACTGCTGAAAGTTTCGTTATTTTATTCCAATTTATTTTAAAACAAGAAATAGTATAGTTTAGTTGAAATATTTTGCAATGAATTCCGTTTTCTCTTTGTCATGTGAAACAGATTTTTTTTTAAATTTTTGGATCCTGAATAAGTGATCTTGATGCACAAATATGCGTACCTTATTTGCATAACTAATGCATTACTTAAAAAATCTGATAAGAACATCATATGACTTCCTTGTACGGCATACTAAATTATATACATTTTTGGCTGAATTTCACTTAAACTTATTTCCTCGAATGTCATTGAGATGGGTTTCTCATTCAATTAATTCATTTCTCACTTCGAGGCAAGGCAAAAAAATATAAAATCTCAAAGCATTTTCATTAAAAATTTTAAAATACTGAAAATCGTCAAATACCAAATACAGTAAAAGAGAGTTAAATATTTTTTTAAAATTCAAATTACAGTTTCTGTGCCAAAACAAGCAATTCGGCCAGTGATAAGAGAAAGAGATTTTTCGGTGCACAAAATTAAAAGTTTACTTTTGGTCACAGTCGGCATAAACGCACTAAATTTGGTGCACAAACTGACTTAATTCACTTTCCTATTAAATTTCAAATATAAATAAATGACGACTTTGTTAGGCATAGTACCATTTAAACAACATTTAAATTGTTAATAATTTTACAACTATTGCATGAATATTAACTAAAGGAACAAAAACTTTAACCGGAATATAAGAATAACATAATTCATTTTTAAAGCAAATACAACGGCTCAATTTACCAAAATGTAAGAATAAAAAAAAAATATGAGCTCACCGAGCCGGGTAACAGAGTGGGTGCATATATATATATATATTCCTCCGTTCTCCCAAATTCGAGATCCTTCCATGATTATATAACAACCTAAAATTAACCACTGATAGTTTAGAGTACTTTCGGTATATACTTAGTACAAATAACCCTCGCAAATAAACTACATCACTCCTTTCCCTAGCCTTGCAAACATCTCTATGCTGCTATGCCCTCCTTTATTCTTATGCTAAGATAATATAGCGTGCATATAAAAATATTGTAATTGCTTATGATCTAGAAACATCTCATCTACTAAGAAATGATGTGATATGCTTGAAAATAAAGATTGTTGATTTGCCAGAATCCAATTCGTTATCTTCGTCTGTATGGCTTAACCATAAGCCATGACTGCTACCGAAAGCTGATAAGAGTTCCAATGCTTCCTTCTACGCATTAAATCATTACATATAGTGTTGTCGATTGCAACCGAAAAAGAAGGTGCACAACTACATGGTATAGCAGTCAACAAGCAAAAATTTCAACTTTCTAAAGCTATTCGTTTTGAGTTATTGGAAATAAATACGTACGTACGTACGAATGTAAAGACGTCACCCATTTTAAATCCATTTTACAATCCGTTTTGGGAAAAAGAGTCCTTTATTCTATCCGTAGTAGAGATGTTACCCCAAAACATCGTTCAAATGGATTCGAGAGCGGTCAAAATGGATGTTTCCATTGAAATATGATACCCGAAACTTTTCACGATTTCAATACTTCCTTTAATTTGCGCAAGGAAGTAAAAACAGTTATTAAACATATACCTTCAGAATTAATAGGCTTAACTTCTTCGTTACTTAGCTGCATTACTTTTGCAATGAGATAAATATGTGTTGCGAAGTATCAGGATGCCAGAAGTACGATTTAAGGATTGAGAGCCTCACTTCATGATATCCATGAGGCATTTCTTGTTTGCTAGGATTAAAATAGCAAAAAAATCTTAAAATTTTATTTCTCAACAGTAGTCGAAAGAAAAGTAATATAAAGGAAATTAAGGATAGTTCCTTACATTTTTGTTGAGTTTTTCTGGTTATGATCTCCTGAAATTTCGTCAAAATAAAATTAATCTAGAATGCGAAACTACCTTTGATAGAATTCAGTAGCAAACGAATTCTCTATTCAGTTCAATACAAGGATTTTCACTGGTTACATCTTCTCATATCATGTTGATTAATCGAAAGCCTATAAACTGAAGTTTCGCTTTAGTTAAGTAAAGAAAAGAATGTGTTTAAGAGACGCTACGTCTTATACGTTATGAAAGCGTTATTCCGTGAATAAGCGGTTAGAATTTTTTTTTCTTTTACAAGATAACAGAAGTACACAACATAAATAATAAGGAAAAATGTTATACCATTACAAAAATATTATTCGTTTTTTAAAGACAGGAAAGCGTTTCAAATAAAGGGAATCAAACGTGGCTTATAAGAAATTATAAAAATAATCAGTAGACTGTTGAATTGATTGCTGCTTTAAACAAAAGAATGCAATTTCTTGAAAGCTCGAGAAATTAATTATTCAGTTCTTTACTTTAGGCTTTTAAAGCGGAAATTGAAGAAAACTTCTGAAGATCGCTCTGTGATTTTTGATTGCTATTCAATTTGAGGCATCTAAGTGGTCAGAGTTTCCACAGTTTTTTTTTCCGTTTTTGTCATCGATGGCAAGAACAACTAATTGGTTTTGCTATCAGTCCTTTGCATCACTCTCAGTGTTTATGAATTCTCTGATAAATTATATCTTAGTCAAAATTTCACAATTTCAATAATTTTAACCTTTTCGAATCTTATACTAATATTTAATTTAAATGAAATTAAAAGCATGCTATTTCTTCTGAATTGTATGCTATTTGTTTTCTGAATTTCACAGACCCTTATATCATTTTTCAAAATAACTCTTAGCTCTACTTTTTACCTCCCTCATTTCAGAATAGGGAAGTTCTTTGCTGTTCTATTATGTCAACTCCGATTTTATTCTTTAGGCCAAGATTTTTGGTTTAACTTCTAATTAATTACCTTAAGAAACTCTGTTTCTTTCTGCAGTAAAGATAACATTCTCGTTCTGTACCTCACCTTTTGGTCAGCTGTAGACTCCACTATCTGGTCTGCTTTCTGAGTTCTGGAGGACTGGTTATCGCTTGAGTTGGCTTCCCATCGGATGTTAAACATAAGGAGTTACATACCAACTCGTTGGAAGATACTAAGCCTATGACTGTGAGTGAAAGATATCTTGTGCTAATTGCTATTTATTTTTATCCTCATTTTACTTTTAAATTTGGGGCAGCCATAGTCATGAGTAATACATCTTTTATTAAAAAATATCCGAGACTGAAGAGCCTAAATGTAGCTTTTAGTCTTGACAGAATATTTAAATTCTTTCTGATAAGGAAGTGACGAGCCATAATAGAGTCTGAGCTTCATTTCTCCAAATGGTTTTATAATTACATTTTACTTTACAAGCACAAAACTTAGCTAAGACTTTATTAAGAAACAATAATTTTTATCAAGCTGCTTATACATTCAAAATTTGCAATCTCAATAATTCATTATGTTAATCATTGTTCAGGGGAATCCTTAGCATTTAATTCTTTAGTAATTAATTTATGTCTACCAGGAAACAAGAGCATAAAATCATGCAAAATTGGCCACTTCCTCCTAATTTTTATTCCCAGTCATGAAACTGGATGAATAACATCATATTTATTTTCATTCTTTTCCACAGATGTAATGCAAATATACTTTCTGTAGAAACCATCGCGAAGTAGCGATGCTAGACGACAGAGTCCCATCGTAAAAAAGCCGGTAGCTTTAAATAAGTCAGCCTTTGTTTTTCATGATAGAAATCTTGACAAATGTAGTCCAGCATAGATATACGTCGTTATGAAAAACAGTTGTTAACTTGAAAAAGCGGTCTTTGAAAAGGTGCAGACTTTGTAAAATCTAATAAGTTTCTTGGAAAGAAAAACGTGAAATTTCATCAAGGCTCTCAGCGGGATGTAAGCCATGAAAATCTCCCAATTACTAATAAACCACCTACACCGCAAAAGTTTACGTGAGGAAATTGATTATTTTATGATTATTGAGAGATTATTATATTTAAATGAGATTATTTTATGATTATTCTCCAAGTTAATATTGCTTAAAAATGTTTCATATTAAATTCTATAAAATAAAATATAAGGTAATGTATAGGTTAAGAGAGATAAAGGAATATTTTCGAACCGAAATTGTGCAGCATTAAACTTTGGATTATAAGATGTTTTTGTCTTCTCTGCCTGTTAAACAGTTCTCAGATGAGTACAGCTGCAAAAATATAATTGGGCATCATTTTGGGGCATTTTAAGCTAATAAAATGTACACAATATTTACAAAGTTTACTTAAACAATGTATTTAAACTCATATATTATTTTGGAAGAATATATCGAAAGGTAAATTTTTGAAATTGTGAAATTTTATAACGTTTTTCTTTCTATTATATTTTAAGACTTTACATAATAACATTGCACCTTTTTCTGTCTATGTTTTCGATGACAACATTTCTTTTTCCAGGTAAAAGATTTTTTTTAAATAGGTAGCAACACAAATTTTATTTAAATAAAAATACTTAATTTTGGTTTGAACTACTTTCGAAATTCTTGCTCTACTCTCACGGCATCCGCGAGAGGGAAGAACGTATAGATCACTTCTCCCACCGGGATCAATTAAAAATGTATATGTAGGGTATGCGGTTTTGTATTTAAGCATTGCTGGGTTCCATAATCTACTTTTAAATATCTCAAATTAAATAATTAAAACAAATTTATCAGTGTAATTATTTACCGTCAGTCCTCTTCTATCCAGAAAATTTCGAAAAAGCTGATGTCCAGAAAGCTGATGTTTATGATGGTTATCGTTATATAGCCAGTTATCGTGATACGGTAACTGGCTAACACAATCATATTATTACTGAATTAATTTAATGATTTATTATTATTTAAAGTCTTACAGTTTCGGTATTAAAAAAGAAAATAATGTAACCTCATTTATGTTCTTGATTAGATTGCTCCTGAAAACTCATTATTGTTTCTTTAGTCTATAAATATTTGACAGTAAAGCAGTTTTTTATATTTATTTTGTAATGTCAAATTGCAAAAAACTTATTAGTTCTAGATAACAAACAAAATTTGTAGTACAGTTACAATCTGGGGATATTGCTGCAGCTTGGATGTAGCAGGAAATTAGGTTAATTTGAAAAGACTGCTTATTACCACAAAATCGTAAGATATCAAGTGATTTTTTTTGGACATTTTCGAGTTTAAAATGACGGTAGTTTAAGGATACAAGATAGCATATTTTCAGTTTTCTCAGATAAATTTTCTTTTAATAGATACATTTGTATAGCTTTGTGCTTAGAACAGGCAGGCTTCATCATCTCTGAGTTTCGTAGCAAATTTCGATAATGTACGGACATTTGCAAGTGTTGTGTGTATTGGGGAATCAAGGCACTTAGAAACTCTTTAAATAAAAAACCTTGTAAGTAGATACAGAGTAAAAGAAAAGATGATTAAAAGATTCAGTGATTTTCTTCCTTCGATTGTCTATATTAAAACCGAAATGATTCTTAGGTATATATCTAAGCACCATTTAATTTTAATCTAAAACTGTCATGTTCTTATGAATCTAGTGTTATGACTTACAAATTCAGTCGACATCTAGTTGTCATGTGCTAAGAAGTAATGAATAGTCCAATCCATATTTTTAATTGCAAGGATAAAATTACCACAAAGCGAATGTGTATTGTTTTTATTTCGTTTGTGGTTTTGTGTATTTTAAGTTCTTCTAATACTAATAAAAATCTTAGAAATCGAAGAGCAATGGAGTCTTTCTTTTTATCCTATTGGTGTAATTTAGCTAACCAATCAAATTCTAGGATATTTCCAATTTGTTTGAAGTAACAAAAAAGAATAAAATACAATTGCTTTAGTGGAAAAATTCGTAAAATGTATTTGAGAAATAATTCTATATCGAGCCGTACCGACGGCACTGGCCCACATTACAAGGATAGGTCCAATAAACATACCATTTGCTTTCGTGACTAAGATCTCCAGAATTGTATTGCTTTATCGTTGTTTTGTCGTAAACGATTTATGGACGATTCAAATATTCATCTGCATCGAATGGTATTTTGTAAATCACGCGATGTACTTGTGCTCTTTAAAGCATACATCTTGATTCGAAGATGACAAGGAGTGGAGGGCACTTCACGTTCTCCCATCCGATTTTATGTTCCTTCATTATTAATGGGTCTTTCGCATAATAGGAAGTAGGTACGCTTTAAGTGTGTTCTTCCTTTTTGGAAGAAATAAAGTGCTATTGTAGCGGAAGAGATTTATCGTGTTTTTGTTTTTAGATGCTTTTATTTGACAGAGGATTGGAAACTTACTCTTTCTGATATATGTTAGTTTGGAAATTGGTAGCGCACAAAATATGGATGAGGCAAAATGCTGAGCAAGCTGATTACTCTCGGAAGAACAGGAATTGCTGTATTTGCACAAATTAGAATGTAAAATTGTTTTCCAACAACAAAACTGTGAGTGTGCATTTTCATAAATTTTAGGTTACTTCAAATCATTATTAATTAGTTATTCACGTTGATTATATGCTACATTATTATACACATATAGTATTAACAAAATTCTGAATTTTGAGTTTTTATTAACCTCGGGCTTAGGAATTTATTTGAATAGTTTCGTATTTAATAACAATTTTAACAATTGATGATGTGAAACTTCTTTATATTATAACTCTAAACATGATGCTGTCCAGCTTCCATACTAGTGTACCCGGTTACAGTATCGGATGGGTATGAATCCTCGTATATTGTAGATCTTTTGCCAGGTGGACGTATATACAGAAGTCTTCAAGAAGCTGATGGCAAGAGAATAGTTGCGTGAGAGTCGCGGATTCCGTTGCTGCAATTCGTTGCATGAACTGCAAAAGCCATCCAGTTCTGGACTGTAGATTACTTCTTCCATTTTATTAAATAAAAGTATTATGCAGTAGTTCTATTAATTTTCTATAGCATTAAATCCTAATTTTGTCTTATATTAATCCACAACTGTAATAAAGCTTCGAAAAGTTAGCCAAACAAGCACTTTATATATCATTCACAAACACATCTCTATTTATATATATATATATATCTACTCTATTAATGTCCTTTCAGAAACAAAGATGACACTTCAACTCCTTCACAAAATAAAGGGATAGAAAATGGTAAAACTATTCAAAGAATTCAGTCTCATGCCTCATAATTCAGTATAAATTCACAATTCTAAGAAAAGAATGATTAAGTTCGTTACTATAAATAAAATATTTCATTTTAGTGTATTCCATTCATTTTCATTGCTAAGGCGTTAGACATAAAAATGATCAAAAATACTATATGAGTTTAACTTGACTAAATTCAAATGCATGTAAATATTTGAACGGTCAAGAATTAGTTCTACAGCTGAAAATTTTAATAACAGTTTGAGGTTATAATAATACCCCTTTTTCAAATCCAGTGATTAATTTTACACATTGCTAAACAATGTCATATGATAGACTGCATATTTTTCAAACATTTTTTATAAGTTTCTCCTGCATTAAAATGTTGCAGAAGCAGTTTACAGAATTTTATTCAGTATACGTGAATCAACTATCAATTAAATTCATTGACAAGTATGTTTAAAATGTTATGAAGTGCCAATTTTAATCTAGATATGAACAGCCAAGGAAAATTTATGATGATGAACAAAAGCTTCCAATAAAAATCGAATTCACGTATCAACCAGAAGAGAGATTGCAAAATTGCTTCACTGTACATAGTCAACAATAGATCACGTGAAAGGAATAAAAAAAAAATCTGTAGTTTGAATCCCCCTGGGTTCCATATAAACTTATAGCCGAAAACCGGCAGCATCGGGTATGGATATGATATTCTTCCTGTTACGAAGTCACTAGGTGCATTCTCATTGGGGATGAGAAAAATATCCGTTATACCTATGTTATGAAGAAAAGACAGTGGTTGAGCCGAAAAAAGAAACCGAGCCCCATAGCAAAACCCATATTACTTCAATAAGGTTTTGCTCTACATTTTATTGGCTTTAAGGGATATAGCGTTTTTTCTAACTGTTAAAAATAGCAAAATGTTAATGCAAAAATATAGTGGCGATAGTCAGCTAATTAAACTTTTAATCACCGAGCGACTTGCAGTGATTTTACGAGTGTGATTCTTCAGCAGTACAGTTTTAATTCACAAGCATAGCTTGTAGAGTCATTAGGTTAATTGGAAGCAGAACAGATGAAAAATATGCAACCGCCTTCGCCGGGAATCGAACCACGGACCTCTGGAATACCGGCCCAGCGTGCTACCGTTACACCACGAAGGCACGCTAGGGAAGTGGAAGAAATACTTTATATACTCCCCTTTTTAAAGGGCGACTAGGGTTTTAGGGAACCTAGTCGCCAAATTCTGGGTGTGGAGAATCATCATCCACAACTCTTTTAGTTCGGGTGCCACTTGTAGAGTCATTAGGTTAATTGGAAGCAAAAAAGATGAAAAATATGCAACCGCCTTCGCCGGGAATCGAACCATGGATCTCTGGAATACCGGCCCAGCGTGCTGTCGTTACACCACGAAGGCACGCTAGGGAAGTGGGAGAAATAACATATAAGCTTAATCTTTTTGGGTTAGGAATTCCGATTCAGATAATTCAGATGTTGCTTTTTTAGATTATTATTAGCTCATTTATGTTTTCGTTTCTTTTGATGGCAAAATTTCCATAGCAAAAAGGAGATCGAAACTATAATAAATTAATATTTTGCGGCAAAGCCAGGAGAATTCAAATAGGCTATTGAAGTTTCGTCTGGTAGATAGGCAAAATCTCTTGTAAAATGACTGAGATTATTGTGATAGCTAAATTTAGGTTTCTTTCTTTTTCACTAGAAGTTGCCCGTGTGTTTCAATTAGCCGATATATATTGCTATGGCGAGACAGGTGGACCTTTACCATTATTTATTTGATACTGCCAAACAAACAAATTCCATTTAAGAAAAATTATCCGTCACAAAGTGGAGTTTCTCTCTAACGTCGCGCTGAAACTGGCTGATTAAACGTAAATCTTTCTTTTCCTATTTTTCCTTTTATTTAAACACTAGTGGAAGTACCTGATGACAGTTAAGCTAGATTGAGAGTAATGCATCTACCAACAGAGAGAACAATATCGCTGTAATAATTCTCTAATAACGATGCAAAAAATGCGATTCATAGTCATACATTTTTCAGTCTCATGCGATATGGAACCCAAATAAAAAATTTCGATAGAAAAATTAACTAATTCTCTCTCATTAAATCAGCAACAATGACACGCAGTTCTTAATGATTTTCATCTTTCTTATCAAATGGTCGCAAGAACTCAAGTTCCATCCAGTTTTCCACCCACATTCAATTTTAGAAAATTAAAAGTGGCAAAAAATTTATCATTATTGATCAGAAATCAATAACGCACACAAACAGCAAACACACAAACAGACATTCTTCTTTATACGCTTAGATTTTGTAAAACTTACAAATTTTTGATTAACAAACTCTACGATTTGAAAGCGAGCAGTACTAACACTTTTCGAAATAAAGCATTTTTATCTCCAACGCCCGAGGCTGTTGCCAATCAAAAAAATGAGCACTTTCAGAGTTTTTAATTAGTATTTCGAATGATTAAAGTTGTAAGAAGATGGGAATAGTCGAAATGGCTTTCCATGAATTTTTGGAATCGAGAATAATCTATTTTAATGTTTGGCAATGCTATTTTTATTTCGTCGTAAAACTTTTTAAACAAATTTTTTATTAACAAACTTTAGGGTTTGAAAGCGAGCAGTGGGAACAACTTTGGAAATAAAGCAGATTTTCACTCCCAGCTTGCAAGACTGTTGTCGCTCGGAAAAATGACGTGAAAATTAAAGTTTTTCCGAGTTTTTAATTACCCAAGTAGCGCACGACGTTGCAACGACGTTGCAAACTGATCCGAAAGATTGCAAAGTGGTCGTGGTAAATTTACGACGTCTTTACAACGTTGCGAAGACGCAAAATATTTGCCACTGCATTTTGGAAATTTGTCGTCGTCTCTGAAACGTCATGATAAAACCGCTTTCAGAGGTGGTCGTTTTAGCATTTTTTTTAGTTCATCAGCATTAGTTTTAGAATGAAAAAAGACTAAATCTGCCCTTTCAAGAATCTGAAGTCCGCATAAGATTTACTTTGCATTTCATTACTTTATTTCATCTAAATATATTAATCTAAGGTAGATTCATCTAATGAAGTGTAAATTTAATATAAATACTTATGTTTTATTAAATTTAATTAGTGCTAAAAATAAGTCCTAAATAATTGTTTAAAATTTTGTTAAAATAATTAATACTTAAAATATTTTTTATAAATATTTGAATAAATATTTTTATAAAATATCACTGTAGTTCCAGTGGTGAAATATTTGGATACACTTATTAGCTTTGTGCTTCGGTTATAATGTTCTAAGTGCTATATCTCATATCATTCATATTTATCGATTATTGTGTTCATATTAAAAAGTTGGCTCTCAGAATTAGTTCATATAAAACCAAAAAAAAAAAAAAAATAATAATAATAACAAACAACGGTAAGGCACTTTCTGGTTTTGTTAAAAATGCAATCAATACATACAGAAGCAACAACAATGCAAGCTATTATGGTATGTTCATTATTTTCAAAATACAAAGAAGTTATTGGACTGGTACCAGTACTTAATATGACTGCTGAAGAGGAATTAGATATATGTATAATATAAGCAATTAATTAATTATTAAAATTAATAATAATTCACATTCTATAGTATATTGTTTTTTGTACAGTATGCAGAAAAGGTTAATGATTCTAAACGGTGTATGAAATGTATGATCGAAAAACTAGTGTTATGGAAACATTAGCTTTTCTGTGAAATATTTTAATCTAAAAGTGTGATATTTAATTGTGTAATATTAAAAATCACTAAATATTTTTTATCGAATACAAATTGCAGTTTTATTACTTTTCGTTTGGTATCTATTCTTCCAAACACTGTTTAAATCGCGATGTTTTAAATATTGCCGTTATGCATGTTTATTAGATTATCTCAGTAAATGAATGTTGGAAATCAGGTTTTATTTTTTATTAAATTTAAGTATATTCTATTTTCTTCGCATGTACTTTAAACAGAAACAAAAAATTTCATCGTGTGCTATTTAACGAAGAGCTTACTTTAACGTACTTAGGTTACTATCGTATACTATATTATTTAAATTATTTCTGTACAGTAACAAAAGGAACGCTATTGATTATAAAAAGTGCATAAAATAATCATTGTAATCTACCACTATTCTAAAATGTAGAAATTAAAAATAAGTAAATTCATTAACATATGATCGAAAGGAATGGTGTTAAGAAACATCAGCTTTACTAGTAAATACTGAAATCCATAATTATTGCACTTTTAATTGCTTACTATTTAAAAAATCTGATGTGTACACCACATGACTTCCTTGTACGGAATATTAAATTAGGCGCAGCTTTTCTTGCATTTCATTTAAACTTATTGGATTGAAATAAATCTACTTCGCCGACAACGCATAAACCACAATAGAATAAATGCATTCCTTAAAATTCACTCTATTTGTTTACCATAGCGACACTCTGGCGCTAGGTTCACTTATCAGTATTATATTTCGTTCATATTATAACACAGAATGCACAAAATTTATATCATTTAAAGAATGATCTAAACGTTGCCACATGTTCTATTCAAATACTATAATAAAGCTAGAACGATGTATAAAAGAAATTAAGCAAGCAAAACAAAAAGAAACAGTTTTTCACAGACGATTGAGTACTTCTCATTCAATTAATTCAGTTCTCACTTCGCGACAAGGCAAAAATACATATAAACTCAAAATATCTGTATTAAAAATTACGAAGTAAATCTTAAACACTTATTTCCTCGAAAAAATTCCAGAAAGGATTAAGCATGATTTAATTCACAATAATAAATGAACGGGTTATCTTTATTATTGCGAAGCTAAGTTTCTCTAGATTGGCAACAAATCCACTATTCTGCTGTTTCAAACATAAACAAGCAATGGCCGCCATCAAAAACATTATTAGGCTTAGCGGCACTGAAACAACTTTAAAATTGTTGATAATTCAAAAAATATTGCATACAGATTTATTAAAGCGTAAAAACCTTGATTCTACTTTGGTAGACGGTTGCACGGATTTTTGGCGATTTACGTTGGCACAATTATTGGCGCGATTTTTACAATCGTCAGCCATTTTGAAAAACGCTGTTTTTACGCATAGTAAAGTATTCGAAACTTAAAAAAAATAAATATCGTTAAAAGTAATGGATTAATTTTTTGTTGACAATGTCCTTTTTTAAGATGGCAGGCAAGTGTAAATAAATACATTTACTATGAGTATAAAGTACTAAAGTAAGGCTATTATTACTTTCATATAGCAAAAAAGAGAATAAAAACACCGCTATAAAAACATTGTGCCAACGTTTAATTAGATTAAAATATTACTGAAATTGAATATCGAATTAAAAATCATCCTACCAACATTTAAAAGAATTAGAATATTATTAAATTCAAATACTTTAAGATACGTTATATAAAATATAATTAACATTAAAACATATGTGACAATAATTATCTCAACAATTTTTGAAAATAGTGTATTAATTTTTTTAACAAAAATTGAAGTATACAATTATAAAATAAAATAAAAATATGTACTTACATTCTTTTGAGTAATTTAACCTCTTGTTTATTGATAAGTACCACAAAAAAAAAATCGAAATCGTAATTGAATCGGATCTTTTAACCATCTTCATCTGTTATCCAAATATCTCGCACTTCATTGAAGAAGCAATTAGCGAGGTTTCCGCCAAAATTTCCTCTGAACGCTATTAACAATTTATAAATAAATCTTTGATTAGGAAAGACAGGTTGGCCAAAATAAAGTCTCAAAGGGCAATTTTTTTAATCCAATACCAATAATTCTTGGTAATTACCAATAACAACATTCGTCTTCGAAACGGAGATATCCATTCCATTTGAAATCCGAGGAATTCGAAGAGATGAATAATAAAATTTTAAAATGGCGCGGTAATGCACAAATATTCAGTAACCAATCAGGGAGCTGATTACATCACGCATAGAATTAAAATTATTTAAATAATCATTCATAATAAAATCATTTTAAAACAAATGCAAAATTAAATTTTATTTTAATATTTAACAGCTATAAATAATGTTTAAAACATTAGATTAAATTTATAGATATTAATAAAATCAATTACATTTTAAGTAAGGTGACGTCATTGATTACATCATCCACAACATAAAATATTATAAACAACAAAATTTTTATTTCAAATAAAAATGTAAAATTAAATTGATTTTTAATATTTAGAAGCCATAAATAATATTTAAAACACGGAAGTTATGCATAATAACACGCATTATTTTTTTAATAAAATGACAACAAAGTATCGGTTACCATAAATAACTTATCCAACAATGGTTTTACCATAAGTTGTATTACTCGCCAAAAGGCAAATCGCCAAAAAGTCGCCAAAATCCGTGCAACCGTCTACCAAAGTAGCACCAAAACCTTAACCGGAAGATAAGAACAACATAATTCAATCATTTTTAAAGCAAAAAATGTACAAGTGACAAACATATAAGAGTAAAGAAACTGAGATCACTGAGCCGGGTAACAGAGTGGATATATATATAAATACATTTATATACGTTTAGTGCCAAACCAAACAATTACAACCAAAATACGAGGTGCACATCTAACATGTTATAGCAGTTCTATATACAAAATTTCAACGTTCTAAGGCTACTCGTTTTTTAGTTATGCGAGATACGTACGTACGTACTTACGTACATACGTTCGTTCAGACGCCACGAAAAATTCTCTTGAGAATTCATTTTAAAGCAGTTTTATAATTTTTTTGGAGGAAAAGAGGGAACAGCTTCAGTATAGCCCACCTTCAAAGTTTGGCGAATTTGTTTTGGTGCCAAAGTACATGAAATACGTTGTTTTGAAAAATGGTTGCCATCCAGATTTTCGACGAAACTGCATGTTTCAAAAATGGCGGCCATCTTGATTTCACCAGAAATCGTGGATAATGGAAATACATTTACGACTATTATACACGATTTTAGGAGAAAGAAATATTAAGAAATGATTAATAAAAATGATTAAGGTTAAAAGGATGTAATTTTAAAAACAATACCGGAAATCTTTAGCTATTTCACTTTTAACAAATAATTTGGTAAAAGCGTAGAATAGGCTGGATCAACAAAGTTGAGAAGGCGGAGCTGTGTGGCGTCCATAAACGGGCGGGAATAAGCTTGTCACATCACAATGTAATCTCCATGCTACGCGTAATTTCTATTTTCTCTTAAAAAAAAAAACAACAATAATAATGAATTGTTTATTATTGTAAATTAACATCAAATTCTTTATTTTAAATTTACATTTCTGACATTTAAGCTTAGGCGTAACTGAAAATAAGTATAATAAATTGTTTATATTTAAAATTACTATGATACAGTAAGCGAATTCTACCAATTATTAAAACGATAAAGAACGTCGCAGTCTCTCTTTCTTGTATTTCATACAGCTTCTCTCATATTTGTACTTTCAAAGATTTTTAAGCTTCAGCATTTATACAAATAATTTTTTTAAAATTTAAATTAATACTCTGGAACATATAAATTTTATCATATTTACAAATTAACGTTTTGCTACATAACCACATAATCCCTTACATACCAGTAACTAGAGAATTTTCATTATTTTCTAAAAATTTTAAACTTCACATTAATGAAAAATAGGTTCTTAAATTCCTAAATCACATCATATTCTCTGTAGACAGGCATACTAGAATTCTACACATTAATAAATTAAAAAAAAATCTAATTTCTCACAATGAAAGAAAATATTATAAGAAAAAAAATACTACAAATTTGGAACACTAAGCAATGCTTCATATACACACACACATATTATCAAAGAATTCATATTATCAAGTGCAATTACGAGAGCAAACACTACATATTATAATAATGAGGTAAAAGTTACTTATAGGGTCAAAGTTTACAGTTTTGCTACTGTTGAGTAGATCGTCGGGCTATCGATATAGATCGAAAGTCGGAAAGCATTATAAACATATCAAAACAAAAAAATTAAAAATACAGTTTAAATGAAAAATGATGTCTTACATATAATTCACAATTAAAACAACAATACAAATTTAAAATACACAAACAATATATTAAACATTGCATATAAAATACGTTACATTACAGCTCGGCATCACACAGTATCTCGTTTTCCCTTGTACACAACGATCCGTATTCGCTCGAAAAACATCAAAGAATTGCACAAACTCGGTCTCCCTGTATACATCCATCTATTTTCATCTTAAATATATCAGAGAATTGCACAAACTCGGCATTGCGCACTACATTGGCTTTGCCCATGTACATATCGATCTATTTTTCACTTAAAAAAAAATCCGAGAATTGCACAAACTAGGCACCGCGCACAACCTCGGCATTGCGCACTACATTGGCTTTGCCCATGTACATATCGATCTATTTTTCACTTAAAAAAAAATCCGAGAATTGCACAAACTAGGCACCGCGCACAACCTCGGCATTGCGCACTACATTGGCTTTGCCCAAGTACACATCGATCTCTTTTTCACATAAAAAAACATCCGAGAATTGCACAACCTAAGCACCGAGCACAACTTCGGCATTGCGCACTACATTGGCTCTGCCCATGTACACATCGATCTCTTTTTCACATGAAAAAACATCCGAGAATTGCACAACCTAGGCACCGCGCACAACCTCGGCATTGCGCACTACATTGGCTCTGCCCATGTACACATCGAGCTATTTTTCACTTAAAAAATCCGAGAATTGCACAAACTAGGCACCGCTCACAACCTCGGCATTGTGCACTACATTGGCTTTGCTCATGTATATAGCGATCTCTTTTCACTTAAAAATCAGACATTGAATAAACTCAGCATTGATTATATACTAAGAAATCTGCTTTCACTTAAAAGAAATCGGAGAATTGCAGAAACTCGCTCATAAGCAACTTTATTGATTCGCTTTGTAAAAAAAAAAAAAAATTGAGCTTACTACAGGCGAACCAAGATCCTAGCCTAATTGATTTCTCAGCCCTGCACTTCTTGCATTTCCAAATACTATCATTCGATGACCTTTTTCTGACTAACTAACCAGCATGGTATCTTACATTTTTCACAACAAACGTTATCTTTCAATAATCGACAATCCATCAAAAATCTTCTAAAAAGTTCATACTCTCTTGTTAATTCATACATACGAGTAAAATATCTGTTCCCAAAATTTTACGCTTGTTTGAAAACTCCTACCTTAAATTTTCCTTTATAATCTTCTGATACTTAATTACAACATCACTAACAGCAGTTTTAGAGCAAGCAATAACTAAACGCAAAAATATCACCTCCAAAGTAGCCAAAAAAATATATACAAAATAGTATTCACGGTATCTGAAGGTTAAACAATCGCCAATAACAGTGTTACAAATTCTGTATTTAGATATTAATTTTAGTAGAATTCTAATTTAAGATGTTGCATTCCCCCCTGCAAAGCAGCGTGAGACAAATTTTAAGAGAAATCTATAACAGAAAAGTAAGAATACAGGGCACATGCATTAAACTTTGAGTAAACGGATATCTCAGTAATTTGTATTGAAATTGAATAAATGTGACTGACTACTATATTAGCTGTAACCGTAATTCCATCCCTTTGTTTACATTGCGTTTGGCGAACAGTATGGGTTAACAGATCATATCATTTATCGCCGATCTTGGCGATATTTTTTTGTTTAAAATTCCGGGTGGGCTATACTGAAGCTGTGCCGGAAAGAGTATTTTATTTTGTCCTTACGTACAGATATCACGCAAAAACATCGTTAAATTGCATTCGATAGCGGTCAAAATGGATATTTTCGTTGAAATATGCTGCCTGAAACTTTTCGCGAATACTTCCTTTTTACTTCGTACAAGAAAGTAAAAACACAAATATTTTGTTATTAATTGGAAATTTTAGTTCTGTTACCTTCCTTCTGCTATTTATACTTTCAAACACTACTAGTTCATGTTTTTAATTAAATAGTGCTGTCATGTATGTTGTTTGTTAGGTTATTATTTCATTTTAGATATGAATATGGGAAGTTATTGGATTTCGGTATTTTTTTTTTAATCACATTTATTAACTACTTTATACTGTCTTTATTAACTACTTTATACTGTATCTTGGAGATACTGAAGTTAATAGTTATCTTTTTTACTGGGAAACGCGAATAAATTTATACTTGGGTTCAGGTAAAATACTGATTATGTTACCTTAAGAATCGCTTCCTAATTTCTCATGAAAGGGACAATTTTCAATGTCTCTGAGATTTAACAGAAATAAATGTGATATCAGAAAAGCTCTTTTCACCCACATATATATCTTTACTTTTATTTATGTCTAATTACTTAAAAGCTACATTAATTTTATATATTTATAATAACTACTTTCATAATTACTCTCACTTAAGGAAAAAAAAAATTATGAAATCTTAAATAATCGGAACTTAGAATTTAAGTTATTTAAAAAATATAGTTTAAAGTACTGAAAATAATTAAAGCTATTATTAATTATGCATATTTAGTCTAAAGAGAAAAAATTGTATTATGTTCTGGTTTTAAAGAAAAGATAAAATATTTAAACTTTTAGAAAAATACAAGGAATACAAAAATTTAAAGAAGAAGGAAAATATATTAATTATTAAGCTTATTTTTCTGCATAAAATAATATGCAACACAAGGACATAATAACGACATTTTCACAACTCTTTCAAAAAGGTGGAATTTTGCGAACATTTAGGCGTCTTTAAGACGTCCTGATGCGATGCTTTCACAACCAAAATATCACCTGCGAAAGACGTAATAACGACGTCTATGCGACAAAAACCTCATCTGCAAAGACGTAATAAAAACGTCTTTGCAACGGTTGCAAAACAATGGAGTTTCGCGGACAGCTGGACGTTTTAGGTACTGCAACGTTTTTGCAACGACATCCGCGACAAGTTTGCAACTTCGTTACGACGTTGCTGTGCTACTTGGGTAACATCTCTAATTTTAGATACTTTTTTTGGAAAAAGTGGACATCGGCCTTTTCCGGACCCAGAAAAGAATTGTAGAAAGTTTGGTGACGATAGCTATAGTAGTGACTGAGTTAGTAACGAACAAACAAACTCTCTTCTTTATATATATAAATTTATAAAGCGATACGAAATTATAATCCGCATATCTCACAGCAGTGTTTAAGATACAGTAATAATTTAGTTCATGCGCAAAAATTATGAATTTTAATTACTATCAATGTAAGCAATGTTCCATTTATAGTAAATTAATTTTTTATCTGATTCCAAGGTATGAAATAATAATATCCTGTGAAAACTTTACACTTAATGATTTTGATATACCTTGCAAAGGAAATTTGATATATCTGGGAAGAAATATAACTTCCTGTATATCCCTTCCTCTTTGACATTAAGAATAAATGCATAAACATTAAGAATAAATGCATGGAGTAGTGTTAAAACTAAACTGAAATCAGTGTGAAATTTTATTTAGAAGTAAAATAAAACATTTTGAATTTTAAGTTATATTTTGATTTCATACTATATTCTTAATTTAAGGGAAACGCATTTCCAAACTAAAAAACTAGGGATGAATATCTGAAGTTTGTTTTTAGGTTAAATACTTTAAAACGAATATTTTTCTTGCTTTTTAGTTTGATATTTAAATATGCAACTAAGGAAAAAAAGCATAGCTTCAGAAAACGTTGATTACTATCGTAGATAAAAGAACTTGTAAGGTATATTTTCATGTTATAATAGTTATTTTAATTTTCAAGTCTCTTTCCCTATCATTTTTTTCACTTAGAACTCCCTGCCAGAATAAGTTTTTAGAATGCCGCTGAATGCAAATGAGTTAGAAGAAGTAAATAAGGAAGGTTAAACTTACTTCGTGAGAGAATGCTAGGAATCCTGAGTAGCGAGTGTTTGCCTTCGGGTTAAGTCTCTCTCTTGAAACTGTTACGCTCGGCCGTATTCCTACGTTCTTATTGATATTTGCCGGCTCATTTAAATTAAGGGCCAACTATGTTCAGTACTTTTTAGCTTCGGCTAAGTCTCCTTTTGTTACTTTAAGTTTAGTTCTTATTTATTATTCTGAGTTAAAGCCCGAGTGGAGGCTTTGTTACAAGCCTGTGAAAGGGGCCAACTGTTATTTGAGTGAAATAAAGGGTAGTTTAACCCTTTTTGAGTCTACGTGTTTAGTTATTTGAACTCAGCGATAAGTCGATCAGCAGTTAACTAATTTCTTCGACGTTCATCTTAGACAAAAAGAGTGAGGAACCCTACTATCTTCATAAATTATATGAATCATATAGTTAAAATAACAGAGAAATGCAAATTAAAAGTGGATAGCTGACTCAAAAGTATGCATACGTAATGAACACATATGCATGCAATATCATATTTATCTTTTTCCACATCTTGCCTTTCACTCATACATTTTTGTTTCAGAAACAATTAAGAATAGGAAAATGAGAAAATTTTGCTTTTCATAAAGAAATTCAAATGTAAAATTCATAAAAAATAAAACGCTTATTCATACAAAAGGTTTCTTAATAAGCAAATTGACTAGATAGATTTAAAATTTTCGTGCCCGTTTTTATGTCTAACTTCAATGTTATTTTAACCAAGAATCTTTATTTATTCCTCTCATGATTTCATAGAAAAAACATTTATTTTTTTTTCTTTCAGATTAAAGATAAATGATAATTTTTTAAAGCACGGTATGGAGTTTTTCGATGACTTATTTACGGAGTCTAAATCATTGGGATAAATACCATGTAAAAGCTAAAATACATTTTGTTAATCATAGAATAGTTGAAATATATTTTTGTTAAATTTTGCGCATTTTGCTTTCTATGAAAATATTTCAAACCGCATAAAATATGTGCGTTGGAGATAAATTTTTGCCAAGTGTTTCATTTAAAAGAATATCAAGAGAAGTTTAAAATATGCCAATTATTGATAATTAAATTTGCATGCACTCTGTGAAGTGATTCAGTAAATGTTTCTGAAAAATATTTAATGAGAATTGAAAATTGCTTCAAAGGAAGGAAGACACTTCGAAGAAATGATAAAAAAATTTCTGCCTTGCTTTAGAGAAATCTTAAATCCTCTAGAGCATTTCGAAAAGAAACATACCAACGGGCTTCGTTTCATTTATTGATGTAAAACAAATATTCAGTTTGCCTTTATTACAAAAAATATTTTATAACTCCGAGTAACAAACGTACTGTATATTATTATTATTCTAATTTTTGAAAATGATTACTTCTTGCCTAAAATTACAAAAATTTTAAATTTCTAGTTTTTGTTATCTCTGAATCTGTTGGTACTTTGAAGAGATCAAATGTTCTCTTTTTGAAGATTATTCCACTCTTATTTTTACCTCTATATGTAACATCTCCCATTAAAATACGTTTTTCCTTGCTTCGTACATTTGAAATGCTAATGCCAAATTATAAAACTAAAAATAATAAAAAATTATTTTATTTTATAATTTACTGTTTGTTTTACGGTGCCTAATTATCGAGTTCAAAAGTATGCTTATTATGGAAAAGCTATCCATGTCGAGTATGACTGATAATTCTGAAAAGTAAGCAGCAATATCTCATGGCAAAAAGTATTCATAATCGCAGCCTGCAGTACATAACCGTCAAAGAACCCATTTTATTTCCTATTTCATGTTCTACTTATTTTGCATTATGTTTTGTGATAGCTAGCAGATAATCCTATGCATATAATATTCGGTTCATATGTGAGCAAAATACTGTAAATATTGTATTTACAATTTTTAATATTTAAATATCCTTCATTACATTTTTTTTAGTGCTAAAGCCATTTCATTAGAATCATGAAGGAATCAGAGGTTTCAGGAAGCATAAAATTCTGAGAGCGAAAGAATTTAATAATACAGATGTCATCTAAAAATAGGCGTTCATTTATATCTAACAAAAATAGTTATATTTTAATCTCTGACTGATTCCAGTCGGAATCTGTCAAACTTGCTTCGTATTTTGCCTAATTATATTACCGCCCAGACGGTGTATGGTGTAGGGGGCCTACTGCGGAACCGAAGGGCCCTGGGTTCGGATCCCGGAGAAAGTATGGATATTTGAAAATGTGTAGTGTCTGTGCGGCATGAAGGGCACTCTAAATATATAGCGAGCCGAGAGTCCTCTTGTGTGGTTTGTGGATAGGAGAGAGGAGTTGGAGACCCTCGGATTCCCTTGTCGGGTGCTCTCCCTCAAAATTAAGGTGGAAGTAGAAGTCCAACCACCTTGATTCTCTGGCAACTATTTTTTTTTTAAGAATTACGTGGGCAAGACAACAACAACAGCAACAACGTATAATTACATTGAATTAATGTTTAGATGTGCTGAGCTACGCACTTGTATTAAAAAGTTTACTGTCAGTTTCATGTTTGAATGTCTTGCATTAATGTGTCCACATGAGAGATGGAAATCTTACAAATTTAGTTATGCATTAATGCATTAATGGGATATTGTTTTAATGTATCAATGTGTGATACTACTGACCTTTTAAACTAGAAGTATTTTTTAAGTACGAGAATAAAGGATTCTTAGTTAAATCATATTACTTTACAATTGAAAAAATTCTTCAAACTAGTGAATGTGATGTGTTTGGAGATTAAAAAGTATTAAATTTTTATGATGTGTCTTTCCAAGAAGATAAATTTAAAAACCGTTGTTCAGAACACTTTTTTTTGAGAACTTTTTTCTTTCAGAATCATCGAGAGGAATTGGGTTTCTAAATCATCCATATGCAATTTCAAACTTTTACGAACCTTTATATCCCAAATATTGCTGCTGACATGTCTACTTAAGTTAACGATATTTCATGAAAGTATTTCTTTCTGAAAATGTTAGGTTTTTACCCCTTTATTCAGCGGAATACTTTACATTAAACTATAATGCTCTTACTATGTGTAGCCGTATCTTTCTATAAATGATTCCACTAAAAGTGTAGATTTTTCACCCGAATGGAAATTGGAGCTTCACAGCTTATGGGTGGAGATGTCCAAAGTAAGGAAATAAATTGAATACTTAAACTTATTCAAACCCTTTTATAGACACTAAATCGGGTAATATTTGAATAAGGGATACGAAAATAAGAATTTAATTTCCTATAGAGGGCGCTTTATATAATGAATCTTGTAGATTAGAATAAGTCACCAGTCCTAGCAAATCCGCTGGCTTCCAGGGAGTGACAAGTAAAAAAGGATTGAAAAATAGTCTCTCCAAAGGCCATTTTTACATGGAAGCGGCGGCTGGTATTGACTGGAGAGTAGAGTGAGGGATACCGAACCCCCCTTCATCCCAGTAAAAATGCGAGAGGGGGGGGGAGAGTTTTGAAGGCGCAATTTGCAAAGATAGCGAAAATTTCTTATTCTCCATCCTTGGCATCACGCAATCGCTGCGAAACTGCAGATGTTTTTTTATCCCCTCGTGTTGCCAGTGCGCGTGATTAGGGCTCAGGGAGCTACCATTAGGGTTTCCGTGCGTTTTCTAACTTCTTATGATTATATACATGTGTGAGAGCAAATATCTAGTGTGGGTATCGCGTTCTCGAGCAGGCGCGGGCGCGTGCTCTCGGAAGTTGCGGCCGGCTCTCGTGCCTACTTTAGTTACGCTAACTTCAATCACAATAAAAGCACTTGATGCGCAGGGTCGTGAGAAAATTTTTTGTTCCTTCCCACTATAAAGTTTACTTCTTATGGTTATTATACATACATTCACGAACCGTGCTTTCGTAGCAAAAACTAACACTCTAAATGCTCACATGTTCACAGGAAATTGTAAAATGTTCTAATCGGAGCTCTCTGTACTTTCTTTGCCATAAAATACAGTAAAATATTGTCGTTAGCCATGACAAAAATTTCCAAGAGTTAAAATGAACCTTAAAATTTTCTCACGAAATATTTATTTGAATAGCTCATATAATAATTTACTTACTACATTTTATAACATAGTTTTATATTTAGGATTTAAAGTACTATATTTTATAATGCTACATTACACTTTCTCTGTTCAGGAATAAGAGTTATTATGTGTTTAATTTATCTAATAATAAATATGCTTTTCCTAAGGGATGACTTAATTCAATACACTTAATTACTTGACTTACACTTCAATACACTTTGCTTGCATAATACTTATAGTTTCTTTATTTTATCTTGCATTTTTCCCACGAGATCAAACACAGCATTGGAAATAGTGCTCATTGAGTCACCGTTAAGCTTGCCGTTTTCAATTAGCTCTAACAATGAGTGATACAAAAGCTCTAAAAATAAATCACAGCCAGCATATTGTCCTTTTGGCTGCCACTAGTTTATTTCAAAAATCTGTAACTAAAACTTCTTTGCTGTTGTCAATATTTAGGTCAAAAAGGGATCTGGAATTTACCTACCAAAACAGGTTTTATATGGAAATCTCTCCTAACTTACAAATGCCAAAATATTTATTCATTCTGGTTATATTTTAAATTCTCAATATTTAGCATTAGACTCAATATTTAGCATCTATGTATATATGTATGTGAACATGTGTGCGTATGTGTATGTAAGGTAAAATTTAAACTCTCTTAAGCTTCCATTTTATTTTAATTCTCTTATTTCTTTAAATCTTTCTGATTTGCATCTTTCTAAAATTAATAACTCTCATAGGATTTTTATAGAACATCTTTTCCCAATAATAATTTTGTTAAGTTTACAAATCGAAATTTTAACTAACAAATTGAAATGGCAGGGCGATAACTTTGCTATTCTTAGCTTAATTACGATATTGCAATTTAAGTATTTGTCTCTTGTCTGCCTTTGTACTATTAATATCAAGCCTATCCCCTCTGTTTTGTTGTCAGTTACAATTATATGAGAATGAGAAATATGTGCTTGTGTTGATATCTTGTGTTATTATTCAACGAAATACTCTTCTGTAAAGAGATAACTTCCGAATACTTCATCATGCATTCATTTCTTCTCGCAGCATCTAAGTTATACTAAAAAAAGTATTGCATATGTATATATGAAATATTAAATTACAATATTAATTTATATAATTTTAATATTCAATATATTGTAGTTTATTAGATTATATAATATTTAATATTTCATGTCTTAATTTTTGCCACGTTTCATTTAATCTGAAACGCTCGCCCAGTCTTCATGATGCTTCTAACAATACTGTACCCGCCGAAAACATCGCGACAAAACTCTCGTAGACAAGAAAGAGTGTTGCAAAAAAACAAAGCAAGGGGAAAACATCTTCGAACAAAATATCGTGGGAAAAAAAGAAAGCAAGGAAATAACATCGCAGTTCTAAAACATTGTTAAATAAAATATTTAATATTTTATGACATAATTTTCTTCCTATCTCATTTTATTCGAGACACTAGCACCGACTTGGGATGCTTTTGATAATACAGTCAGTGCCCGTTGAAAACATCCCGTTACATAACGGACATCAAGGGCGAAAGCGCGGCGAAAAACGTGGCGTACAAAACGTAGTGAGAGAAAGGAATATAAGGAGAAAACATGGCAGTTCTAAAACATCATGAAACACACTGAGGTAAAAAATGAAGGGGTGCAAAAACTTCGAAGTTTAAAACATCGTAGTGCAAAAACTTCGAAGTTTAAAACATCGTAGTGCAAAAACTTCGAAGTTTAAAACATCGTAGTGCAAAAACTTCGAAGTTTAAAACATCGTAGTGCAAAAACTTCGAAGTTTAAAACATCGTAGTGCAAAAACTTCGAAGTTTAAAACATCGTAGTACAAAATATCGTGGTAAAAAGTAAAGCACTTACAACTGCATGACGATAACATCGCAGCCATATCTTTTATGACTGTACAATTTTTAAGTGAATTTTAGCATAAATTCGTTTTCCTTTAAAGACAAGAAGGAAACTTAAGCTTTCAAAATCTGGAAATAAGTAAAACTTAATAGCATAATAGCATTTAGAACTGGATTTTTTCTCCTTGCTTTTTTTTTTCTAGGTTGTTTCCTACGACCACTTTTACGTTGTTTTTTATTAATGTTTTAATCTATAACAAATAATGCATTATTGAAAAGGTATTAGTGTCTGAAATTTGTATTTTAATAAACAGAAAAAAATATGAGCTGGAATTATACAATAATTTGAAAAACATTAAGCAGCTTGCCAAAAAAATAAATATTTAACGTGAAACTAATATTTTAACCATTTTAGACCTTTGTACTTTACGTTTATACTTCCAATTTATTTATTTTTTTTAAAGATCCAGATTTTTAAAAAAAGTAAAACTGATACTTATCACTTCTTAGCATTAGCTTATGTTGGCTTACAGGACGTCTCATAAAGAGGATTACTATTGACGCATGATAAAAATCATTTGTCGAAAGTATAATATTAAAATATTTGAAGCTTAAATATTGACCAGGTACTCGTCTTATACACGAAAAGGAAGTTTATATATACGATCAGATGGTAACTGAATTATCAGATCAAATGGTAACTGAATTTTAGAAATTGAATTATCTATAACATTTATTACTCCACTCTCCGTTTACAACGTATAAATATGTGATACTGAATAAAAACGATCCATGCATTTTATGTCATCCTTCTATGCGATGTTATTAATGCTTTTCTTTAAATAACTCCAATTTATATTTAATACAGGAGTTTATTGGCCACAGTTTCGCAGAAAGCAACACTGTTAAACGCAAATTAATAATTTTTACGCGAGTAGATTAATTAATTGACTGTATCAAATACTTCGATAAATTGAATCTGACAGATCTTTAAATATTTATTTTCGAATTATACGCTGGAATGCTTGAATCACTATTACAACTTAGCTATTCTAATATGGAAACTATTTATACATAAGATTTATAAACTTTTGAACACATATTTTGGGAGTCGTGGATAAATGCTACACTTCATCACAGGAGGTGACCACCTCCTCTGATGAAGTTTCTACTCGGTCTTGCTTCTTAGCTACTAAATTCTTAAAAACTAGCTCCATTACTTGACCTTCGTCATGTATTGATTACCTAGTAGATACGCGATATGAATAGGAGCATCCGAGCAACATTTGGGTAAAAGTAGTCCTAAACCCATTAATTATTTTGACTTGAACTCAAAAAATATATTCGATGATATATTGAAATTAAATTTTATGCAAAACTATGCGTTTAATATGCATAATATATATTAAACTTAATGTATGTTTAAAGTATATTTAATTAATTGATGCAGTGAAATGCCAATTGGATGCATTCATAAATATGTAGTAAATATTAACCATCAGCGTAATGTAAAGAATACAGTCTTTCCATTTGAAATTTCAGGTTACAATCAAACATCTCGAAAAAAGTAGACGAATTTCATTTTTAAAAGTTACGTTTCATTCCGTACATTTTAAATGTAAAATAGTGTAATGAGAAAAATATTAATAAATTAATAAAGCATATTACTGTTTGAAGGAATTTAAAAATATAAATTTATATATAAGTTTTATCATATATAAGTTACTTCAAATATTTATTATAATCTTTAAATTTTATTCTGCATGCAACTACAGCATACCTAAGTAGCACAGTTGGAAATTTTGTATTCCACTCATTATGGAGGGTATTAGAAACTCCTTTAGTTATGATATTCAAGATTTAAAACAGCATTATTATTAAGAATTCCAGATAAAATGGTTTCAAATAATTAATTTTGACCTGAGCTTTTTCTAATCATATTTTTAGTGTCCAGTTTTCAAATAAATAATTTTGTACGGAGATTTTTCTAATTACCTTTACATAAAATTAATCAAATTTTAGTTACACTTATTTATTAATCAAATAGTTTAAATAGAATAATAATAATGGATCTACAAGCTTTACAATGACAAAAAGTCGATTTTCCCACGAAATGTTTCTTAAGGAAATCGATTTCTGATTTAAACAATATTTAATATATGTAACCCGTTTAACATTTAATACCCGGCATGTTAAGATTTGGGATCGAATTCAAATCCTTTTCTTTTCATTTCAAAATACATAGTAAAAATGAACAGTTTTTTAGATCGATATTTAAGTTTGAACGTGTAAATATTTCTCATGTTAAAGAAAATGTACTTTATGTATAAAAAGGTATGATTAAAATAGCATTTTACGAATGTAAACTGTAAAATGAGTTTTACTATTATTGAAAAATATCCGATCATCAGTCTTTCTCATAATTTCAGTTTTATTTTTGCTTCTTAGCTTTACATAAATATTTATTTACAATTTCTGTTACATTCTTCAAAAAAGAAACCATGCAAAGACTTAAAATATGTTCTTGAGTTATTATAAAACATATCCTCAATACAAATTCAGATTATTTACTTGATGCCCAGAGCCATTGCTTATTAATTAATGTAAAATTTGTATCATGAGCCTCTAAGAAAGTCACAGTCGATTGATTTCTTCCACAACCTAAAAAGGAAAACAAAGGAGAATTAAAACGTCGCTTTAATATTTCTGAGAGTTACGTTTATCTGTCAAAATATTATTACTGAAACATGAAAATATATCTTTTAGTCAGATTAATAAAACTATAAAAATTATATTTAATTAAATTTGATTTAAAGGATTTACTTTATAAGGTATTTCTCCCACTTTCTTAGCGTGCCTTCGAGGTGTAGTGGTTCTGCACGCTGGGCCGGTATTCCAGAGGTCCGTGGTTCGATTCCCGGCAAAGGCGGTTGCTAATTTTTCATAACTCCTGTTTCAAAATAATGCCTAACGTCTCTACAGTGGCACCCGAACTAAAAGGGTGTTGGATGAGGTTTCTCCACATCCAAGATTTGGCGATTGGGTCCCCTGAAAACCCCAGTCGCCCATTAAAAAGGAGAGTATATAAGGTATTTCTCCCACTATCCTAGCGTGCCTTCGTGGTGTAGTGGTTCTGCACACTGGGCAGTTATTCCAAAGGTCCGTGGTTCGATTCCGGGCGAAGGTGGTTGCTAATTTTTCATCACTCCTGCTTTAAAAAAATACCTAATGTCTCTACAACTTAATATAATTAGAGATATTTTTACTTGAGTTTAAATTTCTGTGTGAGGAAATGACATTTTCATATTTTACTACGGTAATATAAAAAATGAAAATTTTGTTCATCTGCTTATTTTTTAAGAAAAGCAGGTATTCTAATGTTAAGGCCTAAAGAGTGTCAATTTCTTGAGAGCCATTTTATCCATAAAGCCTTTTTGAATCTCTTATATTAGGCAGCGTTGAATAATTCTATATGAAACTGGTAGAACATTTGCTGAAAAACTATGGCAAATCCTTATACGTATCACGTGTTTAGTAATTACATTTACCCTGGCCTATATAATATGTCATGTAACAAACTCTTACGTTAATTTCACCATTTCATCAGGAAGTGCTAGAATGGTGCTTTGACATTATTAGATTAGTATGCCTACAAAAGACATACTAATCTATGTACTTTAATTTGAAAAAAATCAAATTTTGCTGCCTTTGATCTTGTTAATCGAATTCATTGTTCTTATTCTGACTTGAATGAAAATAGAATTTTGTGCTTATGTAGATTCCAAGCAGCTATTTTCAAATTTTGCAACTGTAACGCAGAGGAGACACCGAAAGATAAAATGCTTGTCAATATTCGATGTTTAATCACATGCATAAGCAAATGACAGTAATCTTCTTTTCCTCTGATAGCCCACCAGCGGCCGAGCGGTAAAGTCGCTGAACACTGGTAGTTCGGTCCGAGGTTCGAATCCCGCGAACGGGCTGGCTGCATGGGTGTTTTCGTGGTTTTCCCCATGTGTGACGTGTATACGAGCCAGTTTCCCTTAGAAAGTCCGCCACGAAGGCATCCCTCCTCTTAGGCAGATAGCCCTCGAGGCTTTGCCATAATCACTCACACACACACACACACATTTCCTCTGATATGGTAGGTAATAAAAATTTCGGTACTTTTGGATTATCCACACTCCAATTCAACATTCGGTAGAAGTTCTGGGTATGCACGCTAAAAATCTCGACTCACACGTTAGTATACTACATATATACTGATATTTATGTGCTTTATTTTAAATGTTATTTTACCTACCAATATCCAAAAAAATTTTGAATTATTATTATTATTACTGTTCCCTCTTACTTTGTAGTCTAATAATTAGCTTAGGTTAGGTTACTTGGAAATGACAAAGCACACTACTGCTATCTAATAAGGAGTGCTGTCATGGAGGACTTTGGCTGATATTCACATTCTATGCGAGAGAAACAGTAGCAATCCCGTTCGCCTGGGTTCAAACCGGATTGAACTAGTAGTATTTAGTGGTTTTAAAACTTCGACCATTGGTGAGGCATTTCCATTACAGATCTTAATGAAGGTGAAAAATTTACTTGTTGATAAAAAAGGAAGTTTCGGTTTTCTTCAGAAATATGGTCTCGATCATCAATAGAGAATGCAAAATTTTATAACACAGTACTATAGTGATCGACTCTGAGTTTTATTTAAACGGGAAAACCAGAAGCAGAGAGGAATTGCGCATAACGTCCTGAACTGCCTCACTGAACTTATTTGGCGGAAGGCCCAGCTAGTAAAATATAAAGACTATTGAAGAAATCAAGCAACAAAAATCGGCGACATATTTGTAAACTTGCAGGACTAGTGTCGAGGGTTCAACTACATAGGTATCGACACTAGTCCTGAAAAATTTACAAATATTACGTTAATTCTTTTTCGACTTCACTAATAATCATTATTTGGCGTGTTAATTTAGCCTAAAACGTAAAGACCGTTTTAAAGAAACTTTAAAAGTTGAAGCTGAAAAATATTTACCAGCTGCAAAAATGAAAATATTCACGAAGAGAATGTTACAAGAACCTACAGTGAGTTGACGCCATCTTTAGTCTAAAAAATTCTAATGTATCATAATGCTTTTTACTTCAGAGGATACTTCATTCAGGTTTCAAATCTGGAATTCTTTATTTTAGCATGAAAAGGAAGACTACAAAGAAAGAGGGGACATTTTCTGAGACGACCAAAGTTTTGTATGTAACTTATTTTTCAGTGATATTTCACATCAATAAATCAAATGATAATGAATTATAAGTTCGAATTTTAAACGTACACCTTTTGGTTACTGATAAATGTAAGTTTTAAAAGAAATCGATTAAAATTTAATTGTTGAACTCATTAAATAGTCTTTACATTCGTTTTAAATATTATTTGAGTAAATTAATTTGCAATTTTAGTATTTATAATCTTTTTTATTTGTTATTTAGCATTATATTATTGGAAAAGAATTTATATTTAATTTTAATCATATCCTAATCGCATGCAGTAAATTTAAAATTAACGTTTAAAATTTTAAATGAAAAATATTAATGTTATGAATATATGTAGACACATGATTAAATTTATATATCAATTTCTATTTACAAGTTACATTCCTCATTTGAGAAAATAAAATATACAAAATAATTTTCATTATGCGTTTTTTTTTTCTGCAGCTGTTTTATAAAAGAAAATATTCTTCCTCCAAACGATTTATGTTTTAACTGGTTAACTAAAGCGAATTCCACCTTCTGAGCAATTTTACTTTTTTAGTCTTCATATTTTATCTCGCGTTCTTCATCAAGCAATTGGCTCTATTTTTCTTTTACTTATTGTTATGATCCTTTGATTAAAGGTTTGTCTTAGGCTCATTCAAAGTGATGTACACATTCAGTCCAATTTTTCATTGGAGAAAGTCATCTTTGATGTGAGGATGAATAAAATTTATGTCTAAGTGTCCAAATAAAGTGTTAGCGACAGCTTTTTAGCTTTTAAAACTTTTCAGTTAGATAATTGCTTCCAAATTTTTCAGTTAACGGGAGTCACGTAATTATGTGATATTCCAGCTTTTTTATTTTTCATTTCTAAGTGCTTGATAAAATGTTTAATTAAAAATAGAAAATTTCTCAGTTTACTGCCCGAATTAATTTCATCATTATATTCTTGATTATTACTGCAAAAGTCATTAACAGATAACAGCTTACCAAGAAAACGTTTTCGTTGCACCCAAATCTATTGAAATCCAGAATTTACTGGTATCTTCCATAGGAAGATCCTCGATATCCTCTGTAAGGTCGGGTCATCATCTGATATCTTTCTGGAGACAGCGAGGAATATCCTCCATAATTAACTGGCCTGCTATATCCATAAGACATAGGTCTGCTGTATCCATAATTTCCATAGGACATAGGTCTGCTATATCCATAATTTGACACAAGTCTGTTGTATCCGTACGACATAGGTCTGCTGTATCCATATGACATAGGTCTGCTGTATCCATATGACATAGGTCTGTTGTATTCGTAATTTCCGTAGGACATAGGACGGTTAATATTGTAATATCCACTGGACAAGGGTCTACGGTTGCCATTATGTCCATAATTGGAGCCTCCTTCATAATCTTCTTCTCGAAGGCTATAATCTCGGATGATATCCTGGCAACAGCACAAGTCAGTGGCGATGAAGAAAATCGCAAAAATTATCTGGAAAAGAAATTTAATTATATCTTAATGATAAGTATAACAGCTGTTTTAGAAATTTACATTTTTTAAAAGAAGCCACGTTTTATTATGATTACTTAAAAAATTGAGATAATAACTCAAAGAGGCAAACCTCTAACCAGTTAAAATTTTAAACTAAATTTATGAGAAAGAAGAGCAGAAACAAGAAGTTTGAAAGCGAAAGTATAAACTATTTTAACTTTTACCGCAATGTTGAGTGTAGACAAAAAAAAAAAAAAAATACAGATGAATATTTTAATATGAAATGTAAGTATTATGAATAACGTAAATTAATCTTATAGTTGTGAATTGCCTAATAGTAGAAAAACAGGTATTTACCTGTACATTAACATCTATGCTCCTGAAAACAAAATTAAATTTAACAAATATTATATCGCTAAAGCACTTAGGTAAAAAAAGTAGAACACATTTTCTTTACGAAAATTTACTTTTGTCGAATTAGTTTATTTTGCTACAAATTTCAATGACATTAGTTGTTTTTATCATTTACTGTGTTTTTCATTTCCTTAATTTTCCATTGAGTTATGAAATTTCTCTCATATAAAAATATGCGAAATATCAAAAGAGGAAAAACTTTTGAACTGACGCTGAATTCCATTTTTGAAAGCAGTAAGAAGTTACATAGAGAGCTTTCGTAAAATAAATAAATTTTGGCGGATAGATTTAAATGCTATGGTTATATAAATTCTTGAAGTTTAACTAAGCTGTTTTTTTTATTTCTATCAGTAGCACTTGATATACATTATTCGCCACAGTGAAAACGCTCAGAGCAAACGCACAAGTAGAAACAACAAACCAATAATATGCAAAAAGAAAGTAAAAACATCAAAAAGTGAACCGTAAGTAAACAAACATCTCGATAACAAAAATAAATTAGTCTGTAAGGCTCACTTCTCTAGCCTTCGCGCTAATAAGCTGGTGTATTATCTGACAGAGAAATAACGATAAATAAAATGTAAAAGTACTGGAAAGTAAATTTATTCTTTTTGAAATACATGTACAGTATAAATCTGTAAACTATATGTAAAATATCCATAGATTCTGGGAAATAGCTTTTATAAAATACATTTTGAATTATTTTTATCATCTGGAAATATAAATATAAGTTAATTGATGATTTTAGTTAATGTTAGAGAGAAATAAGCTTACGATCTCAAATAGTAGAATGATTATTTGGAATGAAAATATATTGTTTTAGGAAATTTTCTATTTTGATTTACGCAACAGAGAATGAAATTATTAAAGGTATGTTGAATTAAGTATGACTCTTAACAAAATCCATATTATTAAACTGTTACATTTAATTAAAAGACCATTTTTTTATTTTCGCAGAAAAATATGCTCTTAGTTATTCAATCAAAAGTAAGTTATTTAAAGAAATATATGAATGTCTTTCATATATTTCTTTAAATAACTTACTTTTGAGGTTCGTAAATTCAAATTCTGAAAATGTGACAGAAAATTATTGCCCGTTTAAATATTTTAAGTACAAAATAGTTGGTAATGAATAAATTAAATATTTTAAGTACAAAATGTTGGTAACAAGTTAATACAAACGGCAAATTTTATATAGAATAATGATCAAATATTAAACATTGGATAAAAAAATTGAAAGAATTAAAGCATGTATATGCAATAGTGAGGAAAAGCGATAAAAGCAGGAAACATATATATTGCATCAACCATTAAGAAATATTCAATTAAAATTATTACTTAGACAGAAATTTATTTTATTAAAATTACATATTGAATAAGTTATAAATTAAGTGTACTAGATTCATTTTTAGGAAGCCAAATAGGATAAAATCAAAATATTAAAACCAGACGCTTAATCGTAGCAAACTTTCTTACTGGTAAGTATAGTGATCAAAATTTAAATTACAATCAAAATAAAATTTATGCAAGATTTAGTTTACATAGAAAGAAGGATAGTTTGCAAAAAAAGTTACTTAGAAACAGTTTCTTACCACTGCTTTCATTTTTGCTCCTGATAATGAAATGAAGAACAACTGTGGTAAAAATAAAATGCCTAAATATATTTCTGGTAATAATAAAGTTACGAAGAATGACTTCCTACGATAAAGGCACCCGTATTTATATTCCCTGTTAACTTGATTACTGTTACACCTGATTTCAGAGACTTTAAAAGATTAAGAACATATATTTAGATATCTGAGATGTTGCGTTAGTTATCAACCCATTCAATCTTCCGTCAGTTATTATTATGCATGGATTTATTTCTCCACTTGATTTAGATACAATCTAAAGTACTTTCTTAACATAGCAGTTTTTGTCTTTCGTAATCGGAGAAATTGCATTAAATAAGCTTTAAAGATATGTGCACGAAATTTCTTTGCTATCTTAAGAAATTTATTTAATTTGAAGAAATTAAGAAATCTATTTGATGTAAGTAATTTATTTAGATTTTTTTCTAAATGTGCATTTGAGATTATTAAAGCTTCACTTAATTTAAAATATAAGTAAATTATTCCATAAACAGTCTCTAACAGAATCACTTATTTTCATTCTTAATAGATGGAAAATATTTTCTTAAAATGTTAAGAACACATAAAAATTAAAATCAGATGTGTACACCACATGACTTCCTTGTACGGAATATTAAATTATACTCATCTTTTCCTACACTTCATTTAAACTTATTGAATTGAATTAAATCTACTTCCTCAATAGCGCATAAACCACAATAGAATAAATGTACTCTTTAAAATTCACTATATTTATTTACCATAGCGACACTCTGGCGTTAGTTCACTTAACAGCGTTACATTTCAATTCATTTTATATCTCAGAATGCAAAAAAAAAATTATATCATCTGAAGAATTATCTAATCTTTGCCACATGTTCTATTCAAATACTATAATAAATTTAAAACGATGAATAAAAGAAATCAAACATAAAAAAGAAACAGTTTTTCACAGACAATTCAGCGCCGCTTACCTAATGCACATGCGCTACGGGTAAACATTCTCCTTTTTCCGAGACAGACTGGCGATAATATTTGCTGCTAATATGAAATACTTATTTCCTCGAATTTCATTAGAGATATATTTCTCATTCAATTAATTCAGTTCTCACTTCGCGGCAAGGCAAAAATACATAAAACCTCAAAATATCTTCATTGAAAAAAAGATAAATATAAAAAAACCCCACAAAATACAATAAAAAAATTACAATTAAAATTAGAGTATACGTAAAAACAAGCAATTGGTCCAGAAAGCAACGAGGTAGATTTTTCGATGCACAAAAATGAAAGCTTAATTTTGGTCCCTTTCTTCAAAAAGACACTGAAGGGGCCGAAACTGAATTAACTATTCTGCTAAGCTTTCAAATGTAAACAAATATGTGTGCTATGGTAAACAAAAATTAGGCTTAGCCGCATTTAAACAACGTTTAAATTGTTGATAATTCTACAAATATTGCATGCAGATTAACTAAAGGCTTCCAAACTTAATCAGAAGATAAGAACAATATAATTCAATCATTTTTAAAACAAAAAATGCGCAATTTACCAATATATAAGAATAAAAAAATGAGCTCACTGAGCCGAGTAACAATATTTCTGGTGATGCCGATTGCAATCAAAAAGGGAGGTGCACAATTACATATTATAGCATTCGTATACACAAAATTTCAACGTTCTGAGGCTACTCGTTTTTGAGTTATACATGCATCTATATGCGAGATACATACACGAGATTTTAAATCAGTTTTATAATTCGTTTTGGGTAAAAGAATCTTTTATTCTATCCTTACGTACAGATGCCACACCAAAAGATTGTTAAATTGCATTCGATAGCAGTCAAAATTGTTATTTCGTTGAAATATGATACCTGGAATTTTTCGTGATTACAATGCTTCCTTTATCCCATTAATATCAACATTAGCGTTCCAAAGAGCTATTGGAAGTCTTATCATTATAAGAAGCTTTTAGCTAAGTGGAATGAGGAACATATTTCATCTTGAATGAGGTAACCAAAAAGTTCTTTCCTTTTATTTATCATAGACGGCATTCCAAGTGTTTCCTCTCTATAAATTTTAAAATACTCAGTTTTTATCTGGTCACGGAAAATTTGCAAGTTCCTGTTTCGTTTTAATCTAAGATCAAACAATTTATATGAATATTCAAAAAGAGTACCTCAGGATGTGGTATATTTGATTTTCACATGCCCTACATTTGATGGCCCTAGATTATGCTTCCAGAACGATTTGAAAATGTTCGGAGTGACTTGGCCCAGTGAATTTATCTGTTTTCGTGAAGTTCAGACTGCTGTTCTCTGCTTTTGTTCGTTTTATTTATGCATGTAACTTTTAACGTCTTAGTTAACTTTAATTAACTTACTTCTGTAACCCCATTTTGTACATATGTGGTGGACGTGGAGTCTGTGATTTTCAAAAAAAAAAAAAAAAAAAAAAAAAAAAAAAAAGAAAAAAGAAAAAAAAAAAAAAAAAAAATGCTTCTTTTACTAGTTTGTAAGAAACTCCTAAAATTTAAAAAGTTGAATTATTATAAGATTGCTCTAACATTATTATGTACACTTTAGACATTTTTATATAAGTAAAACTTTGTTCTCCATGTATGTAAGTGCGTACTAGTAGGCATATAGTATGTGTATTTAGTACAATTTATACAGATCCTAGTGTAGCGCTATAGCTCTTGCCATACAGCCAGCCAGGCTTTTCCTTGTAATACATAGATTTAAAAAGGCGCATATGCTAAGCCTGTACATATTTTCTCAAAATTATCGGAATTGTTTTTATAAAGTCAACAATTTACTGTATTAATGTTCATACCTATGTATTAAGTTTCCGATATAATTGATTTGATCAATAATTAAGAACACTTCTGCATCTTAAACTTATGAAGAAATTATAAACTGTAAATTTTCTTTCTCACTTAGAATGAAACACGATGACGAAAACCTTCTTGAAGAATATCTTTACAATTAATTGCATGATAATTGCAGTTTGAGGAAAAATTTCAAATTATATAATGTTTTATTATTAATAACTATATTCATTAGGAAAAGATTTTATAACAACAAATAATACCAGGAGTTTGTTTTATTGGACAAGTTTGGCATTAATGTCAGCGACCGTAACCATGTAACCCTATTTAATATAACGAGCAAACTGTCACGGAACTGCTATACCTATCCACTGCTTCTACATAACAGAAGGAACCCAAACTTTATTATGTTGATCACGAATCCAAACGAAACCATCATAAGTTAATACTTATTCAAAAGTGAATACTTATTCTTAATCATTAATATACGCTATAAAAACAAAAAAAAATATCGATTTCGTTAATCACACAGAATAGTGACTATATTTATAGTACGTACCTCAGCTATTGCAATCCAAATTTCAGCAAAAACCAAAAATTATATCTGCTACATAGTTCATTTGGTAACCGGTAAAAATGTATTAAAAATCACCTGACCTATCGATATCATTGTCGAGTGTGATATGCGGGATACTCATTTTAAGTTACCAACAGATGGTGTTAATACACTTGCGGCAGCCACAAGAACGTGGAGAACACTTCGACAAGATGGTAGCTTCCTTGCACCATTGCGCTAAACAAGGGAAACGTAATGCTGTAACAAGCGAAGGTGTGAAAACTACGCAAATTCATTGTCGGATACTTCGAATATACGGAGTGCAAAGTATAAGTCCTACATAAATATGTCAATGGACTGAGGAAATAATGGAAGTTAAAATAAAAGGAAGCTCGAACCCCGCCCTACGACTGAAGCATTGTTTCCAAGTTTTCTTCTCCAGAGAGGTTGTTCCTCGTCAGAATTAATAAATATATAAATAGATATACTAATAAGTTAACTTTTTCTTCATTTGTAACCACACATTTGTGTAAAATTGTATACAACAATATTTGCCAATTCGGAGGAAGTACCATGTACAGTCTAGATCAGGGGTTCTCAACCGGTGGTACGCGTACCGCTGGTGGTACGCATGAGAAAAATAGGTGGTACGCAAAGAAGCAAAGTATTTTTAACTAGTCAATTAAAAAATTAAAACCCCAACATCCTGGTTGAATTTTTTGCTCTAACACTTGTAAGTTTATGCGATCTGATCTTTGTTCAAGAGTGGTGGAGGTAGTGGTACTTTATAGTGGTGGTACTAAAGGTTTTCAATTTTTGTTTAGATGGTACGCTTTAGTCAAAAGTTTGAGAACCGCTGGTCTAGATGATGTGACCATACGGACGTGCTACATCATCAAGACAGCATGAATGCATGTACTTTCATTCAGTTTATATTCATACATATATATTATGTAAAAGAAATCTGATATATGCTAAATTACTGTAAATTACTTTACTCGAAAAATATAGTGAATGCACAGAAATTAAAGATTGGCACATGCAGAAAATGAAAAAAATACGTAAATATTTATTAAATTATTTATAAATGTATTTAAAAATGATGGATTTAATCATTCATAATCTCCTGCGAATCTTACTGTCAAGAAATCTAGTTATTAAATGCATCTATATTTATGATGATTATAAATATTATCTAAATATATAATAACCTTAATATTTAATTGTGAACATAAATTGAAATTCTGCTGACAAATATGTTTATAAAACTATTTAAGTAAGAACTGTTCGCACTGGAAAGCAATCTGTTAAAAGGTGTTGTAAAGCAAAGTCTATGAGGTACCCACTTAAGGAAGCAGTAAAGATGAATTTTTAGAATACGTATTGTTAAAATTAAGGGTAATTTGAAAAGTATTAAAAGAATTATTTCCTTACATTGTAGAGACATTAGGTATTTTTTGAAAGCAGAAAAGAGGAAAAATGAGCAGTGCCCTTGCCGGGACTCGAACCTGTCAAATACGCGTTGCGTATGATTCCAATTACACCACAAAGGCATGCTAAGAAGGCGGGAGAAATACTTTATATAATCCCCCTTTTAAAGGGCGACTGGGGATTAAAAGACATATTCGCCAAATCCTGGTGGTGGAGAACCATTATCCACCACATTCTTTTTTTGTTCGGGCGCCACTGTAGAGGCATTAGGTATTTTTTGAAAAGCAAGAAAGATGAAAAAGGAGCAATGCCCTCGCCGGGACTCGAACCTAGGACCTGCTGAGTTTGCTTCCAATTACACTACGAAAGAAATCGGGAGAAATACCTTATGACACTTTAAACAATAACTCAGTTACAAGTTTTAAATAGAACTAAATTTTTTTATTCCCTTTCAGAAATATTTATAGAACGTTAAGAACATTGAAATTAGCAGTAATATTTAACATATTTCACAACTAAAAAAATGGTAGTTTAATTTGAAACGAACCAAACAGAGCATTAATTATAAAGTGACTTTGATTGATTTAAAGGATGCCTCAGAAGCTAAAAATCATATCATATTTGAGAAAGTATTCCAGGAAGAAGCTCTATAAATGGAAAAGAAATAATGCCTGAGAAAAGAAATAATGCGTAATTTTAATGTTAATAATACAATATATTTTGATCTTAATTTTTGTAATCGTTATCAAAGTAAAATCAAGCTACACTACTGCCCACCCAGATTGCAACACTAATAAAAACTAGAGATATAACAACAAAATTTATTTAGTAGATAACATGTTGACCAAGTATCAAATGATTAAATTTATAGACTTGTGTGAAGTGTGGTTCCTTCTAGAATCACTAGCCAGAGTAGTCGCCATTGCTGGAGATCACCGCTGACACACACCTGGGCATTGATTCAAAGAGACTTTGGACGTGTTCTTGGAGTACAGCAGACCAAGCAGCTTCCACACGTTGCCAAAGTTGATCTGGTGTGGCAGCTTGGGATGTAATCTGGGTCAATCGTTCGGCAACCATGGACCACATGTTTTCTAATGGCGAAAGATCCGGAAAGCGATCCGGCCAGTGAAGCAATTCAATCTGGCGATTGACGAAGAACCCTTGGACAATGCCTGCCACGTGTGGTCGCACATTACCTGTTGAAGCATGGCTGTGGGCAAGCCCTGAAGGTAAGAAAGGACAATTGGCTCCAACACCTCGGAAATGTAGTGCTGGCTATTTAAAGTACCGACAATGCTTACAAGAGGATGCGAGAGTGGTATCCAATACTGCCCCATACCATAATACCCGGTGCAGGACCAGTGTGGCGATGCATAACGCAGCTGTTCAGCATCCTCTCTCCACGGTGTCTCCAGACTCGAATCCGACCATCGTGGTGTTGCAGACAGAAGCGTGACTCGTCATTATAGACAGTTTCATTCCATTCTGCCGTCCACATCCTTCTTTCATCGCACCATTGGCGGCGGAGACGTCTGTGATTCTGCGTCAAGGGTAGACGAAGCAATGGGCGTCTTGTGGACAGACCACTCTGCTGTAAACGGTGTCGAATGGTACGCGCAGATACTGGATGATGCGTTACAGACTGAGTGTGCTGTGATATGGTTCGTGATGTGACTGAGCGATCCGTCACTACCATGAGCACAATGTTCCTGTCATCACGTAAAGTGGTGCGATCGAGCACGTCGGTCCGTCGAATCGACCGTTGGATGTATCCTCCTGCATCCAACGGTCACATATCCGCATTACAGTTGTATGGTTTCGTCTAACACGACTACCGATTTCCCTGAAAGATAATCCACACTCTCGGTAGGCCACTAATATTCCTCTGTCGAACTCGGATACTTGATCAAACGATGATCGCTGTTTACTATAAGGTTATATCGCTGTTTACTACGTGGATAGAAGTCAGTACGCCTTTAAAAATCATTCTTCCCTTTCCTAATACAATCTACTCCTGAAGGATAGGTTTGTGACTCTGAAATATTTATTTAATAGCTTTAAATTCAATCAACTCTCCAGAAAGACATTGCATGTGCTCCTTATCAGAAATTATTATGTGAATAACTTTTATGTATTAATTCATTAATTCTTCAGCAAAGAATTGTGGGATATTCACTTACTTTTTTCTTTTTTTCTTAATTTTACGTATATCACGTTTTTTTTTTTTTTTTTTTTGTTACGCATTTCAGTATACAGACCTTCCTTTAAAACTGCACTCAAATGTCGCTTGGGAGATAGAAATGAAATATTCACTGCATCTAAGGTTCCGACTTTAATTTTTTTTCAATACGAGCCACTTTTCCTAGAAAAAGAAAATATATGTATTTATACGTATATTTACGACGTAATTACAAAATATTTACCTCCGATCATGTCAAAACCCATTGATCTTAATGACAAGTCACGGAATGTTTTAGTCTCCATGAGAGGTACGTCACTGCTTCAGTCCATGAGAAAAACCTGTTAGGCTCTTAGACCAGCGTCACTAATCTGGAGGGTAATCATCACACGGAGATATCAACATTGCAACGAAAATCAACACTGCAACGATTTTTAGTGTGATTAAGAAAAATCAGTGCATCAAAATGAAGCAGATGGGATTACATTTTGAATTCTTATACTAGATAAGATCATCATATTCCGGATATTAGTCCACAGCTAAAATTCCATAAAGTGTGTGTAAGAAACGTAGGCACTTGAAGAGAATGGACGCAAGAAATGAGTACAATTCTAAATGTAATAAAATTCATGAATGCATAAGTGGCTGAGCACTTGTCAAAGAGAATTCATTTCCCTCGCAATCTACGGACTTAACCACCACTAATTTTCTCTGTATATTAACCAAGATAAGGATTACACTGAACAATGATTTTTAGTTATTTCAACGTTTCCAATGTATGCCCCAATATAAAGTTCTAACAGTGAGAGATTTATAAGAGGAAGATAATGGTAACAAGAAACGTTTGTACATATCAAGCATAAGCGTTGAATGATACAATTGAAAAGGTTTATTTTGAATTTAACAGACAAAGAACTTTTAAATTTTTCTGTGTTTTAATTTCCCATTTTCGCAATCACATTATTCACATCAAGATTATAAAGGCAGAGGGTTTAGTTCAAAGCATAGCAGATTTTAGCTGATATACAAAGAGAACACTTTATGTATCAGTACCCATGTACTTTAGCAAACTATTCCTGTTTTAAGTTCATTTAGCCGTCAACAATAGTTAATGAAAATTATGCTGACCTTTAGATAAATGCTGATTGAAATTGTTCTTTGGTACATGAAATTATTAAGTTCTAGCTTCAGAGGAGTGAGCGAGGAGAGTTTGCGCGTAATCAAACGCACTGGTGTTTAAACTTAAATGATAACTTTTTTTTTAAAAATATCACATATAAAACAACTGAATTAAATTCCACTGAATATAATTATTTATGGCTATTACATACTACTGAAATCAACAAATTTACTGCTTAATTGCTATTTGCGCACAGAATAAACAAATAAGCTGAAACCAACCAAATCATGAAAGGAAACATGTTCTACTCCATGCATATATTTTGGTTGTAAGTTTAAAAATTGTCAGATGTTGTAATCATGTCTTAACAATGTCATTTAGATGATCAGAAGTAGCAAGCGGCTCGTAAAACGCAGGTGGCCATTGCGAAAGTTCTGAATGTTTCTCAAAGCATTATTGAAAGATTCAATTTCTAAGAGTAAAAGCAATTAGCCTTTTTTCTAATCAAAATCTTCCGACGGTAGCTGTAGCAATTTTGTATCACTTAGTTGGTATCTCTAATATGAAGAAACCATTGGACAATCGATAGAAAATTAAATTGAGACCAGGCGGCGGTCAAGGTGGTCCAATGAACAGATCTGTTGCTCATCGAAAACTTAGCGAGTTCGGTATTTGTGCTAGAACACTGTTTAGAGTTCTGCTCTCTGCACTTTTCAGAGGACACCGTTTAAGATAGAGTCGTCTTCGAACCGAAGCGAAGCAGCGCGAGTGCTGTTCACTGACAACAGACTATTCAGCTTAAACGATTATTCTCTGCTGAGCCTGGAAAAAGCAATTTTAAATTGCGTATCTAGGAAAGGCACGGCTTTTATGCATCCCTTATTTTTCGCGGACGAAAGATTGGGAATATTGGATTGTAATAAAGTACATGAGGTTATTTAAATATGACAAAGCTCACGAGGAGGGATGTTTTGGGGGAGAACGTTCTACAGGAAAATCGCTTTCACTTCAGTTATACATGGGGAAGACCACGAAAACGTAACCATGCATCCAATTCGTTGGCGTGGTATATAACCCAAATTGAACTCCTACTATGCATTCAGGTGGTCTTAACTGGTCACTCGAGAAGTATCTGCCTAGTAAAAGGGTGGTCGGAGGTCTTTTTAAAGGAAACTTTCTCGTTATGCAAAGTAAAAACAATAAAAATTCATGTGCAACCAGACCATTGTTGCATGGTTCTTATTGGCGACAGATGTGCCTGGAAGGAAGACAAGAATCACGGGAAAAGTTTCGTCGAGCTCCAAAGCTGTGAGAGAGATTCTGTAAACATGCAGAAGTATGTAGAGAATGTTCTGCATCCCCAAGGAAAGCTGTTTAGGAGTGAAGACCTGCTGAATGCTCTCAGAAGGACGGTATTATTTAAACATATTGTCCAGATTCTTTACTGACCTCAGTCTTATTAAACATACGTGAGAAATCTTAGGACTGTGAATTGCAGCACCCCCAACTACCTTCTCAAAGCTTCTGCTCTGTTAGATTCTGCTATTAGGAACTTCTCTTCTGATCTTCGATCTGCAGTGTTAGAAATAAGATGCTTGCTTTCAAAGATTTAATACGCTTTTATGGTATCAAAACTTTAAAAAAGTCCTATAGCCTTTTAAATAATATTTTCAGGAAAAAAGGTTACGCAGATTCCTTTCTTTAATATTTTATTTATGACGGCAGAAATGTTTCTAAGTTATTTAATTTTAAAACAAGAAAATGCGCCCTTATGAGTACAAATATTTAGATACAAATTGTACACAATCTTTTATTCCGTAATAAAAATTCAGCTTAATTTTTCAGTAATTATTCATTGCTTTTCTTCAGCTTTGAACACGAATAAATGGTAGATGTTGTTATTCAAGGTCAGAAATTTTAGATGAAATTTCGTACAACTGGAAATCGAGTAAAGTTTCTTATTTGGTTCTGTCTCTCCTTTTAGATCAGAGATGACTGCAGGATGTGTGTAGTATACTCTGTTTTAAAAATGTACTCGCAGAAAGAAATTACCAATATTGAGATGAGGAGATTTCAGGGGCCATGGAATATCATGATTACTTGAAATGACACTCTTGCAAACAACTAGGGTATTGCTTCCATCATTTATCAAGCGCAGTGTGACGGATTCCATCTTACTGAAACCACGTTTCCGTTCAAAGACATGCTTAATCGTGCAATTTGTGTGCAAACAATGTTTCTATCGTTGCAATGGTGTATCTACGTTTATAAACAGAACGGGCTGATGAGACTATGACAACACACAGCATGTGGTGTTATAACCTTGGTATTATGTAAAGGATGTAGCTGAGACTGACATATATTTTCCTCTGACCAGTAAAAGAAAGTCTGTTTATTAACGTAGCTGCTAAGATGGAAATGTGCTTCTCTAACATCTACAACTTATTGAGAGAACTAGCATCCTTATAAAGTTTAGCCAATACCAGTCCGCAAAACTCCTTACGCAATAAAGGGTCTTGAAGATTTATTTTCTGCACTGTCTGTAACTTAATTCAAGCAATATCCTTTATGCGTTTCTTCACTTCAACTGTAGTTTTGATGCATGAGATCGCGTGGAACAACGAGGTCTCGTTTCGATGGCAACTCGAAACGTTTAAGTATTTGTTGAGGGAAGTACAGATCGAAATCTCACGGTTACTTCTTTTTCAAAACTGAACCCATTTCTTCACAGTTTCTTGCTCGTATTTTAATAGTCTGAACCGACGGGATATAACCATAATATTCTAGATGGTAAGTCATGCTTAAATATTCTTTGCACAGCATTCGTACTATTCCCGTGATTATAAAACGCTTTTACAGAGAAAGCACGTCTCTTACTACTTCTCACTGCTTCCTTATTGTTAAAATGCGAGACTTCCTGAGTGAAATCGCATCGGTCTCTGGTAAGTGCTACCTCTGCATAGTAACTAATAATAAATTAAAAATTTCCCAGGACCATTCTGTAATATTAAAATGAAACATATTTTCTGATTCTCTTCTCACTAATTTATTGCTTGAACTTCTTCAATTTGGTATAAAAATGCACCTTTGAATTTCTTCCTCAAAATAATATCATCAAGTTAATATAAAAAAATTAACAATAAGATGCTTTCAGTTTTGTACCATGAAATTGTTTAATTTATAGTTTAATATCTTTTATTAAGAGTTGTATATTTCACATACTGCTTTTAACAACTGTTCCCTCTTCTATGAAATCTTAAGGCAACGAATTGATGGAAATCTTTCAGACTGTTTCGTAATGAAATCTCATCGAAACGAAGAGCTCTTATGAAGATATGTAAATTATTTTATAATAAGAAATTACAGACTTTTATCGTAAAAGGATAAAACGTGGTACCCTCTTCCGTTAAAAACGTTTCCGTCTCTCATGTCACTAAAAACACATGACTGACCTAGAGAGTAAAATGATTCGCTTCATTTAACATCAAGATAAAATGGTATTTTTTATAATGAAACATAATCTTTCTTTTTCCAAGCATACTGGTTGCGCATGAACGACAGTGTTTATGATGCTCCTTTAACGATTTCCTGAGTTTTGCAGTCTATTATGTATATTCTCGTTTCGTTATTTGATAGGAATTTAAATTGTAAAAGGGTGAGATCTCGTGCCACCTCTAATTAATTTCTTTAAATTATTTATCGAAACTAAATATTTGCCAAAAAAGTTATGTTTTTTAATCTTTATTTGCATTAAAAATGGGATTCGTTGTTACTTTGGGTTTTACTAAATGTTTTCACTCTTCTACCTGTTTGAATCAGTATTTAAATTCATATTGTTATATCAATAAATTGCACGCATTTCATATCAAATATCAAAACTTTTGAACTCTTTTGAACCCTATTAGTTTTTGCAAAGATTGACATAGAAGAAAATCGTAAATATGCACCTAAAGATTTTAACTGTTGAAAAATGAACTCTTGCTTTTAATGCTACCTTTGTCCTACCTTTCATGCCATCTTACACATCTAGTGAAATAACAAAACTTTCCCAGTTTCTTAGTTAAACTGAAATCGAAAACGTACCTATTGAAAACTTTAACATACTGTAAATATTTAGGAGCCGCCCAGACGGTATAATGGTTAAGGAAGCCTACTGCGTTATCGAAGGGCCCTAGTTCGAATCCCGGAGAAGGCACAGATATTTGTAAATTTATAGTGACTTTATAGCGGCATGGGGGTCACTCTAAATATATGGCGAGCCGAAAGTCTTTTCGATAGGTTGATTAAGAAAAAAGGGTGGCAGGCCTTCGGAACCATCACCCCGGGGTGCTATCCATCAAAATTGGGGGCGGAACTGAGCAAAGTTATACTATCACCTGTATGGTGCTGAAGGCTTTTGCGAGTGATAGGAGCTATCTTCCTCTCCTTGTCACGATGAATTTCGTGGGCTTATTCCGATGTTACTGTCAGACAAGTGGGATAAGTCACAATACAACAACGCACAAATATTTAGGAAAGGTTTTATGTGTCATTTGCTTGAGATGTAAACTTGTTGAGGGGGAGAGATAAGCGCAGCCATTGTGAATATGTATCAGCCATCTGTTTCATTCACATTATTGGGTTTAAGTGTTGTAATATACATGTGCTGTTTAACTGCAATAATTTCTGTAGCTAAAAAAAGATGTTATATTAGGGCCATATTTTCTCCCATCTTTTATTCAAATTAAAATGTTGTACATTCTAGTTTTCAGTTGCAAAAGTCACGATATATTTAGGCATTTTAATGCATGGTGAAATTAAAACGGAGAACAAAATTTTGAATTTTTGTTTGCAGGTAAGACGGATCCTGTCATCTACGGTCACAAATGTTGAAAGTTAGAAAAGTCGATATTATGCATTTTAATATAATAATATGTTATCTGAATGGTTTAAACAGGATTAACTTTTCTGTAGTTACTTTTTCTAAGCAGTCCTATTCAACTTTTAATTTCCCTCTTTTATTGCTTCTAAAGTAATCGTTTTTTAAAAATGATGAGAAATGCAGCCAACATTGTCTAAAAATATTTGTTTATGTGTATCTATATTTTTTTGCTCATATTACTACTGAAACCAGAAATGCTCGGTGAGGTAGTTAATTCTTATTAACTTAAAATTTTACTCTAGCAATTCACATTCTTTTTTTAAAAGAAAAGTATTTTTGTTTCTAGAGTCTTATATTAATCTAGTGCTTTAAATCTATCATATTTTAGGAATATACAAGGGTAAATTCATTATTACCAAAATCTTATTTAAATATTCTTGGAAAAAACTGTTATTCAATTTAAGAAATTTGAATGTCTCCTTTTAAGTCGGAAGTTCCTTAGAAATTTCACATTTAGAAATACTTAATATGTCTAAAATAGAGAGTTTTTTTAAAAATCCAAGGCAACTAATATGATTTGACTTTTTTAAGAAAGTAAATAAGTGCAGCATCTAAAAAATTAAAGAATATCTAACAGTTATAATTAATAAACCATTGTGCATTTCCTCAAAGAATTCTGCAACCCATAATGATAGGTAATTTTACTTTTACTGCTGCTTTAAGTTTTCATTATCATTAAATAATTATTAATAAACGGCGACAGGATTTGAGTCGTAAATTAAAATTTGCTCCAATCAATTGATAATATTTCAAAACTTTTAACTGCTGCACAAATATTTTGATAAAAATTACAGAAAGATAGCATACAGTTTTCGCAGGAGTAATTAAACTTTTAAAAAAGTAATTAAAACCAAAAGTAATTAAACTTTAAAATGTTTGGCAATGCTGTTTTTAGTTCAAAGGTGCTTTGTCCCTGAAGGACTATTGTTTTCGTTTTGCGATTTTGCGTTGGTTCACTATAAATGTCCGTTTCACTTTTCAAACTGTTGCCACCAAACATTAGAAGAAATTAAATTACCTGTATTATATTAGAAGAAATTAAATAATGAAGAATCTGCATAAATGTATGTATATTTCTCGCATTGTGATAAAACAATGGTACTTAGAGCCATCCAATTTTAAATGATGTATCCCTACTGCGAATATGGGCATCTGGAAGACCAAATTTGAAATCTGGAATTTGTTTTATGATCGATTTCATATTTTGTAAAACTTTAACGAATTTTTTATTACCAAACTCAATTTCAAAGCAAGCAATGGCAAAGTTGTACAGAAAAAAAGCATATTTTCCGCTCAATCTTAAAATTACGATTTCAAGGTAACACTAACACAACAGATATGTTACCTTTTGCATATATTAATGCCTAAATTTAAATGCTTTGAAATAAAATAAACGTGATCTAAAATTGAAAGGTTTATTAAATATTTAATTTTGCCTATAAAAACAAAGTGAATAAAGAACAAACCGGATTAAATTAAATTTACTTAACCTGATCTCATTGTTTAGCATTGTTAAGACACTTAAGATAATCTAAGCCCGTAAATAATTGCTAGGATACAGAAATTACACCGGTATGTTTAATCAGTCACTGATCCGAAACACTGTGACTGTAATCACTGTCTTGATTGACCCGTTATGCTTATGATTTTTATCAGTTTTGTTTGTCAACGATCTATTATCATAGAACTTTTTACAATCGAAAAATGCAGCGATATCATAATTTTGTGTTTATTATTGCACAAGTCACAATTGTGGAGCAGTTCAAGGTTCAGAGCTTTATTTAAAACGTTATTCTCAAGGCGGAAAATAGATTGATGCTAGTTAAAAATCAGTAAATACCAACCAAGTGGTAAGTTGAGATTTTCGTTAGAAACAACAGCATTTTCAACATGTCATGTGCCTGGTTTTATACAGGGTTCAGTTTGCCGATATCCGACGTTTCATAGTAATTTATTTCATAACGATGAATTGAATGCAATATGCAGTTAGAGAATATTACTGTTAATGTTACTTAAACGTCATTACATTGAGTAAAAGCCTTAACTTATTTTTTAAATTTATTTTACTGGTCGAAAAGAAGCTGCTATTATAGATCCATCAGATATTTAATTTATATATTTAATATTAATTTAAATCCATCAGATATTTAATTTAGTAGTAGCATGTAATGATTTTTCACAATGAGTGAAATTCTGATTAAGTGAAAAGCATTTTTTCTCAAACATTTTTAATGTGAGGACTAATTTTATAAGATTTCTGTCAGTTAGGTAATTTTTACTCCCTTCGGAGGAATTTTTTTATCATATATATTTCTATCAATATACTTATATATAAGTATTTATATAAATATATTTTAATGAAAATCTTAAATTTTTAAGAACCTACACATTGTAATCAAGTTAAAAGAAGAAAAGTGGGATTCCTTTTATAATAATTCAAGGATACTGCTTTCTGGTTAATCTTTACGATATTAATTAAAAGTTAAATAATAAATGCTTCGCTCACATTATGTGATGGCTGAATCTGCTGATTCTTGCGCAATCTGTGTTTGGATCTATACTGGTAAGCTCAAGTCTGATGAGCACAATACAGCAAGTAGTTTTCAGTGCTTTGTTTTTTATTAGAGTTGGTGATGAAAACCCTTTTTCAAACAGATTTGTAGAAACAGTTGTTCCGTGCTCACTGGTGATGAGTTCAGCGGCGAAAAATATGCAGAATAAATATGCAGAATATGAATAAATTTTTGCGCTTTTGGAAGCCTAGGAGGACCACAAGTGCAGGCTTCGAGGATTACTTGTTGCTCGTGAACCATTGTTTGATTAACACTGATGTAACGAGTTGCTGTCAGAGAATTAATTAACATTTTAAGAAATAACTGTATTTTATTCGGGTAATATATTAAAAATTATGATCAAAATTTGTTGAGTCATAGTTTTACAAACTTTGTTTTTCTAAGAAACGTTTTTTTTTTTTTTTTTTTTTTTTTTTTAGAAAATTAGCCTTTAATTTTTATACCAGCGGCACGTTTTTCTGGTTTTTGTCGGTTTCTCTAGAAATAGATAGATGAAGATCTTACCGAGTACCAGTAAAATATTTTAAATGAGTTAACTGACTGATTATGACCTTTTATGACAAAACAACTCCCTCTTGCTTCTGAAAAGCTTTAATTATCAGTAGGGATTAATTATGTCTAGGAAGAATATTTTACTAGTAACTTAGTTTAATTTATTTAAAAGCTAATCAGAGTGAAGTGCAAGTAATCATGTCATATGATCAGTTGACAATTGTTTGTTACTATGTAGAGACACTAGGATTTTTTAGAAGCAAGAGAGATTGAAAAATTAGCAACGCCTTCGCCGGGAATCGAACCACGGGCCTCTGAAATACCGGCTCAGTGTGCTGACCACTACACCACGAAGACACGCTAGGAAGGCGGGAGAAATACCTTATAATTATTTACCTTTATTTTTGAATCTGTATACTGTTGTCATATTAAAAGGTGCGATGGGTTCTGTTACTTTAATTTTATAAGGCCTATGTCAATATTTACAACTAATTTGATTAATATTTTAAACATACAGAAAAAAATCTCTACGATGCGCTTTCGATTCGCTGTGTTGATGCTCTAGCAAAACAGAAAGTGTTAATACTTTGCTTAGAAGGAGTATTTATTGCATGACTCGTGCTCAAACAATCTAGAGAAAAATTTCTTATGTTTCTGCAAATACCTAGCTTTTATCACTTAAGTCACTAGCCGTATTCTTTTACGAATGTAGGAGAAATGAGTGTTGAGGTAATCAAGTCCATTCAAAAGACGGAATGATGCCACAGCTGTAGCTTGAAGAAAATCAAAGATACCAATCCCAGTTGTCTAGAAGATATACTAGTCAAGCATTCTCTTAGCATTTATGCAAAAATGTGAATCGTGATTCTTGCTAAATTACATGTTTGTCAGTATCTTAGTAGAATAAAAGTTCATAAAATTTCTGGTTTTAGGAACAGAGTCGTTTTTATTTTATCGGGAAATTTGTACTCTCACTTTTCCATATTCCACGATGAGCTGTTATTACTATGTCAGGACTTCGTCTTCTATGCATACTTTTGGCAAACATAATGGTGACAGTATCAATGTCCTGAACTCGAACAGTGAGCTGAATGCAGCTATGTTCTTGTGAGTGCGAGAAGAATTACAACGTAAGAAGGGTGTAAAAGACCCTTTTATTTAAACCACTATTTACAGCAACTCCCAGCTAGGGAGTGATAACAGAAAAATAATGACCGCGCTTGGGTCTAAACTGAACAATCAAGAAATTTAAAGTAAAACTTCAGTAGACATTTAAATAGTCGCTGTCACAGAGCTTAAACGCAAGATTGGCCTATTTATGGTGCGTAGCAAGCCTTTGCTAAGTACTAACGCACTTAAATCACTTCAATCAGTATTTGAGTAATAGCGCTAAGGCGTAAGAATTTAAATACTAACTAAGCTGGCGAACGTCCACCGAGCCGACGTGGTCTGAGACTAAAAGCTCTCTCCCACTTGAGAAGTTTCTCACTAACCTTTAAATACAAAACTTGGCTCCAACACAAATTAGCATAAAGCTGAACCGTGCGCTCATTCTGAAGGGAAGATGAAATAAGAGTTTACAGGAAAGGGTAACTTAAAATAAAAAGAAATTTGCTTAGTTTAACTTAAAACCTTACAACTATATTGATGTTGAGTCTGTAAGAGTATTCTAAAGATTTCGATATTCATCAATGCTCGCTGAGATGAATATTCTCTTGCTGGCAAAAACCGGAAGGACAAACAGAATTCGAGAGGAGACGGTTTTGGAAAACGATGTCATACGACAAGAAAAATTAATTCATAATAATAAATTATCATTTAATGATTACTGCAAAAATTTTTAAAGTCTTGGAAATAAGTTAAACTTAGAATAAAATTTGATTTTTTAAGGATATGTCATACATCATTATAAATTTTTATTCAGTCTACTAATGAAAAGCACCTTTTCAACTTAATTTCAATATTTAGTAACAAAAAATTTATATTTTTGGTTTTATTTGCAACTCGCTTTCCTACTTTTACGTGAAGTTTCGCAAAGAGGTGGAGCAAAATCATCTCTGGTAATAGGGTTTACTCGGTAGAGTGTTTCAAGACATCTATTAAGTGAATTTTGCAACTATTAGAAATCATTTATGGTAATTCAGGTTACAACAAAAGCTGAACCATGTATACAGTGCATTAAAATGCGTTGTTCAAGGTTTCAGTTTAAAAATGGGCAGCGTATGATTTTGTATGTACATCCTTGTCATAAAAGCACGATTTTGTATGTTCTGGGACATATTTTTTATCTGAATTTGCAGTGCTAAAAAAGGAACAAATGTTGTGTTTATATTACCTAGTATGTATTCTAACTTGACATGACCCTGGCTATGTTTCTTCGCAAACTTACTAAGTGGCAGGGCTGTGCTTAGAAACACAACGTTCGGATTGTTGTCGCATTCGTTAAGGTGACACAATAGATGCTGATTGTGAGCAAAGAGGGAACATCAAGTTATACGTTAAGCTCGAGAAAACATATAGTGATAAGTGGAACATAATTAAGCAAACATATGCAGGCGAGGCACTTTCAAGAAGTCGTGTTTTCGAGTGGCACAAAAGGTTTCGTGAAGACAGAGATCCAGCTCAAGACGATCCCAGAGCTGATACCGTTACGTGGTGCGTGTAAGACAGTTATTGCAAGAAGGCGATCGTCTAACTGTGCGTATGATATCGGAAGTACTGAATTTAAATCGTGATGTGTGTCATAAGACTTTACGCGAAGATTTAGGGAAACGGAAACATAATGCAAGTTATGCAAGTCTCGCACTCACTAACAGATGGACATAAAGAGGAAAGACGAAGAATTTCTGCTGAATTATTGGATAGAGCCATACGTGATCCCACATTTGTGTTAGAGATTGTTGTGATTTTTTTTTTTTTTTTTTGTTTTTTTGTTTCTATGAGTGAAAAGGTGACTGAAAGAAAGCTTCATCAAGATGATTGCAGACATCCAACGGGTTGTGATAAATGAGCTTGCAAGCATCGCAGTTGAATATTTCCCTGCTTTCTTCCAAGACCTCCAGAAACGTTGGGAGGTGCATAAGATAGCCAAAGCGACTGCTTTGATAGCAGCTAGGACCACTACTTGGTAAATGCAATTTTCTGTTTTATACGACATTTGTCCTGAAACTTTTCTGACAAAGGATGTATTATATTGCAGTCGTTGTCCGCTTTTTCTTGTGTTTCTTTATATGTAACATGCTGACAGGTCAGGTTACGTTTTGAATGTTTATATTTTATTTTATTTTCTGTCTCTGTCTATGCTTTGTTTGACCTATATTTGTGGCCACGTTCTCATTTTACATTAGGAGAAAAAAGATAATTCTTATTTACATTAAATTGAATTAAATATTGCAGCTGAGAAAAAATTATGGAAATTATGGAGTTCTTAAAATTTGCATCAGTTCCTTAAATCTCCTTTGCAGCCTTACAAGAGCACTATCCAGTATGCCATTTAAAGGTGGCGAATAACAGGACTACTTTTGTTTGAAATATCATGGATGGAAATCTGTAAGAAATTACCCAGATTTTCATTGCTTTGTAAATACAGATTAAATGTCAGTCTCAAGTTAAGGTAATTAGATTGTCAGTCTCAAGTTAAGGTAACAGATTCAACCATGAAGTATTTGGAATAATATTTTGGTGAGAGAATAATACTTAAAGGCTATGGCCGCTGAGATGTTCCGATTTTACAAAAGAAAAATTTTTTTATGAAGATTTTCAAACCAGTATAAGTAAATAATACATACATGTCGGAAAAACTGAAAGTGAATATTAATGCTGCCATCTAGATACATAATACAGATAAAAAGTTTCTTATATTTGCTAGGAATGCGCTGAAACATGCGGACAAATGCACTGAACTAAGGGACTTCATTTAAAATACGTTGTAAAAAAGATATGCTTCAAAAATATATACACTAACTATTTATACAATGTATACATTTTTAAACAGAATACCTTGGGACTTTGGAATATACATATAGAAGCATATGCACAAAGTACGTCTGAAGCATATACCCAAAATTTATAATGCTCCTAATGAAAGAAATCTCAACTTGGTAGGTTATTAGTTAGTAGAATTAGCAAGCTCAGGCAACTAGTGCAATTAAATCTTTAGTTCACTGATAAATTATGGATATTTTTCATAATAATGATAGTTTGATAAATTATGGAAAATTATAGTGCACCCGAGAATATTATAAGTAATCAATTAATGAAGTTAAAATTACTCGTATCTCATCATTAAGCAAAAATTATCTGTATGTTGTTAAGCGTTCCAGACAATTTTGTAGGTGAGTTCTGGGTTGAAGTTTTGAGCAGATCTTAATAATTTACACTCCATATAGTATATTATTTTTAAGCTTTAATGAAAGGTCAATGAAAGCTATCTTAACTTCCTTCACTTATTAAGGTCTTATCTATCAAAACTTCAATACATAAAAATGAAACACTGTTTCTTTTTTTGTCCAGTATCTAAATTCTAAAGACTTTTTACAAAAAAGAGGAATGATTTTTATAAAACGGCTGAAGTATAAATTTTTGTTTGCTTTGCTTTTCAAGTGGATTTTATATCGTTGTATTTGATCAAGTTGCAGAGTCATTAGGCTTTATGTAGCAGGATTTGTGAAAAATGTGCATTGTCCTCACCGGGATTCGAACCTATACCTCTCGAATACGCCCCAAGTGTGCTACCTTTACAGGATGAAGGCATGCTAAAAGGAGGGGAAAAATAACTTATATACTCGTCGTTTTAAAGGGCGTCTGTGGATGAGGAGGCCCAATAGCTAGATCCTGGTGGTGTCGAATTATCGTCCACCACCTTTGCGTTCTGGCGTCATTGTAGAGCGATTAAGTTTTCTTGAAGCAGAAGTACATGAAAAATGTGCAGTGCCCTCACCGGGACTCGAAACTGAACACCTCGAACACGCGCCGAGTATGCTATCGTTATACCACGAAGGCATGCTGGAACGAACGAGAAAATACCTTATGAAGTTTTTAATTTTCTTTATTCATCTACTCCCTGTATATGAATTGATTATTGCTTTATTTTAATTTCCCACTTTAGCTATACACATTGACTTTATTTATATTTTAATAATTTTATTATAGAAGTTTTCTATGTCAAATGAATATGTTTAACGAAAAAGAATTTTTATTATTTTTGACAATATATTTCATTCAAATGCAAAATATTTCTTGTTATTTTCATTTAGCTTCCCTACCTCCACTATTAACTTTGAGAATACCAAAAATTGCTAGTTTCATCCGGAACATTTCCTTGTGGAAAAGAGTGAAACATTGTCATTCAAGTACCTTTCTTATATGAAAGTTATGTGCGTAGTTTTGATTTCTTATTTTATGCTAAAGCGTAATTTTCATGTTAGTTAATTTGTGTAAATTAAAACTAGGCTACGAAGCATTCATTTAGTTCATTCGAAACATTCATTCTCTGTTCTGTCTGTAAGAAATCTTGTGTAAAAATTACGTTTATAATTCCAGATATTTAGATAACATTAAAATTCCTGAAGGTTGTACCTGAAATTATTTCCAGAAGTAAATTGCGCAAATAAAATAAAACACTAAACATTCGAAATTCACAGAAGTGTATTTATTTTATTATTATCACTCAATGAAACACACAATAAAACTAACATATATCAGAGCCCATACATAAGATATATTTTGATTAAATGTATTAAAGTTGGAAGTATATTTTAACATAGAGTGTAGAAATTTAAATTACTTTTTCTTCTTTAACGAAGTTAATTAACACAAATATGAAGTAAGACTTAAAGTATTTTCTGCTGTCTGAGCTTTATTAATAATTTTACGTCTGGTAATATTTCAAGGCACATATCTATGTATTATTTGTTTCATCCATGTATAAATTTTGCATTTGTACCAGTAACGATTAACAATAATTTCCTCTGAATCTATATACAGGAGTTCTTATTTTTGTGCGAAAAGAAATATTCCTTGCTTAACAACAAGACATTCGGAATGCCGAAACCCCTTTAAGATATATTTGTTATTTCCTACTGTTTATTTTTCAAAAAATGAAGCCTGAACTAAACTAATTTATTGAGAATTAAAACTGAATTTTATTTACAGGGATTTCTTTCTCAGTAACACCGATTTTGCGAATTTCAAAATATTTATACATCAAACTCCACCCTCAGCTGCAATATTCAATTCAGTTTAATTTAAATCAAATTAGTCTTTCCTTAGCCTGTGATCTAAAAAAACTAGTAATTGCCTTTTTCTTTTTTCAGTGCTTATTCATAAAAATGTTTTGCTTAAAAGTCATACTTAAATCACTGAATGAATTTGTAAAAGCATTTGTTCTTCTATATAATCTATTTGCAAATGCAATATCTTACCCCATTTAAAATACGACTTGGGATTGAAGGAATCAAGTTTCCAAATTCAGACGTAATTAATAAAAAGCAATTAATAAGAATTATCTTCCATTGCATATTTATTTTGGTCTTATTATATTATTATATTTGGTAAAATATATTAAACGTTTTTTAGCAGGAAAGGTTAAGATTCACCACTGCGCTCACCAGGATTCGAACTCTGTATCTTCTGATTACCAGTCGGTAGTGCTACCAATGACACCACTAAGATACATAGCGAGGAAAGCGAAAATTCCTTGTAGAATTTACAAAATGTATGCCGCATATTTAATCTAAATTATTCAAGTTGTGAGGTAGAGATGGTTATAAATCTCATAATGATTTCTCCATTTATTAAAATTCCCCATCATGCAGACTATCTCTGCATTAGTGCAATCTAAATTTCTATCCTCGTTTCTCTAATTTCTCCATTTAATAGGTTTAAATCTTTAATATTAGGTGTATGATTTATAATCCAAAATAATACATTGTATATATAAATTATAATTTATCTTCTAATTATTTATTGCTCTGTTTGAACAGAACATTTAATTCAATTAGATATGGATGTATAAGAATAGTCGTAATAATTACAAGTACCGGGTATTTAATACGAGTATATTTATGCATAAATAGTATTTCATATTTATTATATTATGAATACAGGTAGTGTAATCAATGTATTGAAGTATTCCTAGTGAAAAACTAATTATGTAATTCGCGAAAGCTTCATTCAAAGTAAAGAAGATTTTTTTTAATAATCGTTATGTTATCATAATACGTAAAGCAGCAATCAAAGAAGCAAATTAAAATATGGTGTTATATTTTATGTACATTATATGGCTTACCGTAAGAATTACTTGAATTTCAGACAAGAATTTTTATAGTCCAGTTAAGAATATGTGAAAAATATTTGAAGATCCCGAAAGCTAATGTTACATATTAGACTTCAAAGAGCCAATAGTATTCATCGAATAATAATAATTTAGCAGGTTTAAATAATATAATTCTTAATTTTTTCAATTAAATAAGGAGTCCTTGCAGCTTTGTATGTTTGCGATAAAATTTAGTGTCAGACTATATATGCAGTCTGATTTATTCGATATAAAAATGCATAATATAAATAATTTTTCTGTCATAGAATAGGACAGGTTGATTAGGATATAACAACTAGTTCTTCCTGCATCAGCCTGTTAATTATTCAAAATGCTGACTTTCCTAAATGGACTGATATTTCTGTGAAGGAATATCTTTATGTTAAAGTACATATGATGTTCATATCAGCAATATGGAAATTAATTTTGTAATAAAAATTGTTGAACTGTGATATTTGGTTAATAAACTGAAACAGAAATTGTTCAAATTATACATGCAGATTCTTTGAATGTTCCTAAATGCATAAATTGAAGAACAGCTCTATAACATACCTTAAATCTTGAAAGCGAATTTCAGCAGAAATTACTTGTAACATATTTCGGGATATGAAATTAATATAAATAATTGAACTTGTTATCGAGAAAGCGAGTCAAGTACATATGTCAGAGAATCTAGTGCCTGTGAAGATTTTCTTCCGAAACATATTACCCTGTCGGATATCACAACAAAGCACTCTGATCTGAAAATGTGTTTACTACGCTATAAGTTTTAGTACATCTATGTCTAAACATAGTTTTACACTTAGACATTGAACAAGAAAACAATAATAATAATAATAATAATAATAATAATTTATTCACAATTCAAGACATGATTTTATCTTGAATGCAGCATCTTCCATTCCCCAGTTTCACACATCAGGTAAAAATTTTGTTATCAAAATTGTGATATTCTGAAAAAAAAAAATATAAATGGATGTTAATTGACAGATTGAAAAATAAACGAGATTAGCGATGCATTTATATTATATATATATATATATGTTACGGTGAAACACCGAAATCTGGAGAATGTCGACCGACATTCACCGGTGAATCTCAACATTCACATAGTCGCTTAGTGTATGTCCGAAATATTTTTCAAATACTCTTATTTCTGACTTACACCGGTAAATGTCGACATTCACCATGTACTAATGGTGAATGTTGAACATATAAGAATATTATATTTTCTTCGTAATTCAGTAGCGAAAAAACTCACTTGAGGCTTAAAATAAGAACTTAAGAATATAAGAACTTAAAACACACAGTACATTCAAAATGAGAAAGGAAAATAATAGAAGTTAAAAACTTACTAAATTATGTAATTCAAATCTTATTTATTATAACAACTTAAACTATTATGACACTTTGAATTGCACAAGAGGCCCTTGATTTTACCACTGCATTTATTTGTGGAACACTGCCTTTTGCAATGTCAGCGTGTACATATACTCCTCTCTTTTCGGCCTACACCAGAGCATATATGTGATTGTCGACATACACCGATGAAGGTCCGAATGTAATGCAATATTCGATCTTTCACCGACGTATTTGGTGAATGTTGACATTCTCCGGTGAAAGCCGTCATTCTCCAATATCGGTCTTTCACGGTAACATATATATATACATAAAATATATTTTAAAAGCAATCTGTTAATTCATATTGACTATTTAGAGCATCTAAACTTGTTTAGGTGGCCTAAACCATCAATTGGAGAAAATTGCTATTGATTTTTTCAATACAAATTTATACATGGAAATTTTTCAATAACTTATGATCTTATTGATGCCTCTCTTTTGTTTTTCTCTCCTGTCTATTCCTTTCCTCTGCTTTAAATAGGTTGATTAACACTCTGAAAACCAATTTTGAAATTTTTTACACAATGCAAGAGTTCATTTATACTAGGTGAAACAAGAAAGGATTGGCATAGGACACACAGATTATCTACCTAAGAGACAAATGGCGACATGGAGAAAGTTCTATGGGAAGCAGGCCTGTAATTTGAGGGGGATCAAGCATTCTAATGCAACACACTTTCAAAAGTTGGGGAAATTCCAAAATAGATATTACTGGCAAATAGTTTCAATGAATGACCCCCTGTACTGTTTTAATTAATAATTAATTAATATTTGCAGTTGCAGTTTATGTTGTTAGCATTAAGAAGGTTTTGTTTGATTCAAGAATGAAATGAGTTTTTCTCAGTCAGAAACGAATTTTTATGCTTGAGCATTACTTTTCAATTAATTCTTAGAGAAAAAATATCGAAGTTTCTTAAGAGATCTTCCCAAATATTTAGGAAACCAAGAAGACAATGCTATTTTACTTAGTAATCTAATTTCGAGAACTAGAGGTCTTCATAAGAACTGAAATGGCAGTCCTACTCTCATAAGTTCGAAAAAAAGGGGGGGATGTCAAGAAAAACTTATTGCAATTGCCAACAAAGTGTGAGAGAAAGATAGTATCTCGATCAAATTTCTGCGTTGCGAAATAATACTCAATTATTAGAATTCATTGTGTTTGGGAGAATTTCACTCCATCTTTCACAAACCTAATGGTGTTTAAAGCTAATAGTAGCATAAATTAGGGAGTTTAATACATTAAAGAAATTTGCCATTAATATCCTTTCTTGAATTTCTGCAACTTTTGACACAAAACAATTGACCACCACAAAAGGCAAAAACTGAGTTTTTTGACAAGATTGAGACTCGAAAGTCTTAGTTTACGTATTACCATTATTGATTATTTTCATCAATTGCGTTAGTGATATGAGAAAACTTACTTCTTAAACGCAGCATTTTACTATAAGTACAACTGCAGAAAATTAAATGTTTGTTGAATTTCAGCTGTATTTCTCAAAACGGAAGTATATTAAACAACAAGAATTTAATTAATTACAATGGAAACTTCAATATTTCGTTTTTATGCAAATGAAGGTGAAAAAGTTTTAAGCAATTCTTTTTTAATTTAAGCATTTTATGAATATTATGTAAATGTTATTTATCGAATGATAATTAAAGAATAGTTATGCACATTATAATCTTTTTTCAACACTGATCTGTATTATCAGTATATTTTTCGAGATCTCTACGTTAAGGAGAATCTTGATTTTGTATAAATATGGTTGAGAAGATAGCGATCCAGTTTTCTCATATTCTTTAAATTACGCATTTCTACTGAAAATTTTTAAGGTTTAAAAAAGATCTCTTTTCTAAGCATCTCTTTTCTAAGCCTTAAAATAGTTTTCTTATAGTTTTCTAAACCTTAGTTATAGTTTTCAAACATCTCTTTTCTAAACCTTAAAACAGTTCACTTCTTTCTGATAGCTTTCTTATTCTATTGATTTAACTTTAGCCCATATTGAAGCATATTACATTATAAATGTAAATAATAAATTGCTTATATTTTATTTAATGAGAAACTAATTAGAAACACGTTTACCTTACAATAAGTTTGCCCCTTGATATATTGATAAAGTTTTACCTAGCTCTATCAAAAATACTTTGTCAAAAAAAAAAAAAAAAAAAAAAAAATCAAAACCAGTAAACCTGATATGAATTTGGCTTTGACTAAATATCTTATCACTGTATCCTATTTATGAGTAGAGTAACGGGGAAAACATTACATTAAAAATTATTTGGATTTAAATTTATCTAAAATTTCCAAGTTGTTTTTAGTTTCCAAGTTTAGAATAATTACTATAATAGAAGGACTATAACAAATGCAGGAAAAGGATGTATCAGTACATAAATAATCTCCCCAAATTTTAATTTTAGAAAGTTCTTTAACGTAATATTTAGTTTAGCCGCTATGAGTAATATTTAGTTTAGCCGCTATGAGTAATATTTAGTTTAGCCGCTATGAGTAATATTTAGTTTAGCCGCTATGAGTAATATTTAGTTTAGCTGCCTTTTTCACTTTCTTGTACGAAATGAAGGGACTATTGTAATCGCGAAAAATTTAGGATATTATATTAGTCAAATTAATATATCAAAGGAAATACTAATTTGACATCGTTAATATTCATTCGGACGATTTTTTCCTTTTGGCATCTGTAGGTGCGGAGAGAACAAAGGATAACTTTTCCCAAACTGGGTTGTAGTAAAAAAGATTTAAAATGAATTTAAATGAATTTTAAAATGAATTTTAAAATGAATTCAGAAGGGATTATTGTTTGTGAATCTTACATATCACAAAAACGATTAGCCATAGAATGTTGAAGAAATTTGTACATGGGGGGGGACTGCTATAACACCTAGCTGTGCACGTCGCTTTTGTATCGCAATCGGCTGTACCAAATGTATACATATACCTACTATAAATATATTATCTCCAGGAACCTTTTAAATTTAAATTAAGATTTTTCTCGCCAATTTAAGGCGAAACTATCTAAAATTAGAACAAGTTTTACGACCAACCTCTTCCATCACTGAGTATAGTTACATTTCCAACCATTGCGTTTTAAATTTTGCAGATAATTAAGCTAATTTTAATTTCTTTCCTGATAATCTTAAACTATCTAAATAATTACCTTTTATTAAACTCTAATTTAAAAGATAACGTAAATTTTGATATTTTGATTTTGTATTTAACTTTTTAATATTATAATAATGTATAATTTTTGTTTTTACTTTTGAATTTGTGTTTAAAATTATAGTATCGGGGAATATTTTTTCTAAAGCAAGGATCTCTTTTAATTATGTTCTTAATGTAACTTAAATTGAAAAGTTGATCTTACTAATTTTATTTTGTTTATGACAGTTCTGTTGGCTTAAATGGACTAATATCTTTCTATTAATTGAGTATTGTTCCTGACTTATGGTCTAGCTCTAGCAGAATAATAATTTATTTCTTACTTGGAAAAAAGACGAAACACTACTTGGAAAAAAGACGAAACTCTACTTAGAATAGAGAAGAAACATTACTTGGAAAAATAGCGAAACACTCTCACTTAATTTAGTTATTGTTAAGTGATAGTAGATTGGTTTGCTCCCCTTGACAAATCAATTAATCTGCAATCTGTAGACAATAATCTGTAGACATTAGCTACTTCTTCAGTACTTAAAATGTTTACTTTTGTTTTTGGTATTTTTCCGATTCAAGATTTTTCCTTACAGATTTTTAATGGTTTTTACTGCAATACAGGTCTCAATAATACTAATTTAAAATACTAATTAAAGCACTCACTAAAATTTTTTCTTATAGTAATTCATTGTTTTAATTGAATTTCTGTTCCTTGGAGATCATATATAAAACACTTTTTTCTAATAATAATAATAATATATATATATTAATATATACATAATTTTCAATCTTGTAGTACATGCGCAGATTAGTATGTTTGTTTTTAATTTTAACTTTTCATTGTTTTCAATTTCATTAACAATATTTTCAAGCATACATATATATGTGTGTGTGATGGAAAAGAGAAATATTGATGGCATAGCACGTAGAATTCACATAACATATAGAAGAACAAGAATTCTGATTGTGCAGTATGCTAAAATGTTGAATCCGTAGCTATTAGGAAACTTGCCAGTCGAGGAGGATTAGATTCTTAATTTTATTCCAATTGACATTTGTTGCCATAATTCACTTGGAACTCTAAACGTGCCTATTCAAGAACATTTATATTTTTTAGTACTGCTACGATAGAAAGAAGGAAACAGCATCTTAATTGGAAGAGGGGCAGAAGCTGAAGTACCCAATTATCCAATACGCAAGCCACTAAGAAAAGGTTTTGCTTTAGGTTAGAAAAGTTTCATTTGTTGAAATTTTAAGTTCATGTTCATCATTAGCTACGTCATCTGCGTTGCGAAAGCTATGTGACATAGATTAATCTAAAATGGAATTAGTCCAGAAATATTGTTAATTTTTTTTAGAATACAGAGAAAATTACGTTGTATTCAACTTATTAATTAACATAAACATCTTTGGTTCCTGTTATTTTTAATATTTTTAACGGTACTGTGTATTTTATGAAACTGTTGCTGCACTTTGTGTCAGTTTAAAAAGTGTCTAAAATTTTATATATTTTCACTGCTTTTTTTAAAGTCAAGTTATACGTTCAATAAACGTTCAGTAATAACGTTCAATAAAGGTCTTAAAAATATAAACTTCAGTTAAGAGTATTTTTTACTAATTTTTAAAATGTACATTAATGTACATAAATTATGAAAATTAATAATAACCTAAGAATTTGGCATGTTTAATAACCATATCCATTCCCATCATAGTCATAACTAGTGTCATCCACACCGCCGTATGATGAACCGTATCCATAGTCATTATTGTGTCCTTGGTATTTTTTGAAGAATCTGTAACTGATTCCATCTCCATGACCATAGTGTGTTTTATGATAAATGACGTCGTAGTAGGAGCAATAGACCTTGGTCACCAATGCCAAAAGGATGATCTAGATGCAAATAAAAGTGAATAAAATGTTATTGATTATGCAAAATTATTATGAATTGCTATTATTTATATTAAATTATTAGTATTATTATTATTAAATTATGTAAAATAATGCTGTAGGGGAAAAGATTATTAAAAAGGGTGATATGAATGAAAATATTCAGAATATTCTGAATTATCATCTGAAATGCAGCAATCATCATGGAAAAGTAGAATCTTTCATTAGAAATTCCTGATGTATAAATAATTTAAATCTTCAATGTTTAATTATTCTCATTTATGATTACTTCAGTTCATAGTTTTCTTATTTACATTAGGCAAAAACAATATATGTGTATCTGCAAGAACAACTTATTATATAAGGCATTAACAATACAAGCACAAAAATTGGTTATTCTGTACTTATAAAAAAAGCCTTCGATAATACATCAGATAATAAATGTAAAATTTAAAATGTAAGTTTTATGCAAAATTTTAGAAGTGCAAATGAGTGCATTTTGTGTTTCTTCTGAAGCCATTTAGGAACTGAATCTATTTAGGAAATAAAGAATTAGTAATTTTAGAAATAAAAAGATACAATTAGAATTACAAAAAGAAAGTTATATTCAGTAAGGAACGTCACAATCATATTCAATGATGCTTCGAAATAATACTATATTTTATAATGTGAAAGACCGCCCAACTGGTATAAGCGAATTGAGCTAAAATGGCCCTGTCACCTGTAAGGTGCTTCAGGTTGAGGCCAACGACAGGCGTAAACTTGCCCTCCTTGCCACGAGGAAATTCGTAGTCTTGGGTTGACTACAGGTCAGACAAATGAGCAACAGCAACAACCGTAATGCAAAAGACGCTTAAATTTTAGCAACAGGATATTTATTCCTTTCAAGATATTTATTTATGAAATTAAATTAGAAACTTCTCGCATTAATTTTAGTTTTTAATATTTTTAATTTTTTTTGCTTATTAACTAACAAAGAAACAATTCAAGCTAATTAGCGTTATTTTCCTTAAATTTCATATTCCAACCCGATCGCTAATGACCAAGAGTTTAAGTTCATTGAAACGCTGTTATTCTGATCTGGGCAGCAGTCTCTGCTTTAGGTATGTGTATATGATTGCCATGCACTATGCATGTTTAAATGTACACAGTGTGCTTTTCTGTGAAGTTCCTATGTACATGTATAATTATGAGCCAATTTCCCTTTAAAAATCTTTCCACGAAAACTTTCCCTCGGACAAATAGCCATTATGTCCTTTATGTAAAATTTTTGCTAGAGAGCAGAAGCCACTATAAAGAAATTATCAAAAGAATTGCAGGATTTTTCAATATTTTTTTTCACCATTGTCTCATCAAAATTTTTACTAAGGAGCAGCAGACTAAGCAATTAATCGTTTAAACTAATCATTTTAGCTCGCCTGCCTGCTTGAATATTTCCTTTGCTTTTAGTAATAAGGTAGGTAACTAGCTTTAACATATCTAAGCTAACAGAGCTTAAAAACTAAGTTCTATTCGTTGTTATTTTGCGTCAGAGGGATTTATAAGTGAAAAAGCAATTTGTATACTATTTAGTATCATTCCTGCACGTTTGGCTCTCTGGAAAAAGTATTTTGTTTTTCTGAACTTACAAGAAAATTTTGCACCTTTTTCGTGGTATTTTATGACAAAATAATTTTGCTCCTTAAAGAAAAGAAATCACATCAGTCTCCATTGAAATGACACATTTCCTTTTCATATAAAACTCAAATTTAAGGCCAAACGAGATAAATAAAAAATCTTTACCTGCTCCATCATCTTTCATGTAACATAATATAGAAATAAAATCCATAAATATTTTACTATCTATACAAAAAAAAAAAAAAAAAAAAAAAAAAAAAAAAACGCACATTGCAAAATTGTTGTTGTGACTTATCTCATCTGTCGGACAGTAACTTCAGAATAAGTCTAGGTATTTTATCATGGAGAGAAGAGCAGAATAGCGTCTTGTTGCCAGTGGCCGTGGGTACCTTATAGATGTTATTACGACTTTGTCCAGTTCTGTTCCAGTTTTGAAGGAAAGTGTTTCGAGAGACGGAGTAAAGAGTTTCCCACTCCTCTTCTCCCATCAAAAAAAAAAAAAAAAAAAAAAAAAAAAAAAAAAAAAAAAACATGTAAGAGGAATTTCAGCTCTTTGTGTAGTTTGAGTGCTCCCATTCGGCAAAGACGTTATTTATACACTTACAAACGCCAATACCAAATCCTGAGTTCGGCAATGGGCAAAACGATATGGAAACCAGCCTAGCTAATCTCTATACTGATCAGGAAGATGTTGAAAACTTCAGTTTAGAGCATACCAGTTGAAATAAGTTATTGTTGTTAAAAATATTAAAAAAGGGAATATGTAACGCATTTTAAATTATCGCATAAATATTTATGCGATAATAATTAAAAATAATATCTAGTGTTGCCATTTAATAAAGGTAGATATTTATGTTTAACTGAAATTAAAATTCAGCTCAAAAATGTTTTTGGTTTTAAAAGCAAAAGAATTTGTTCTGAATTTTCTTTATGAAAATAAAGCGGTAGAAACAGAAAAAATATCAAACTATTAAAGACTATCTATATATTACATTTTGATTAAATCTAGAGGTGGACATACAATAAGAAATTAACTTCATGGGAGTAATTAGATATTGTTTCTGATGTAGACTACAGTATACACACAAGAATTAGAGCTAGAAATTCTGCAGTTGGTCTATAATAAGGTGTTAAAATATATTTTGTTTATGATAGTCATAATTTAAAAAAACAGTTGCAATACACATAACTAAGAATTTCAGAAAAATCAGTTTTAGACATTTGATTATAATCTAAAAGCAGTGTTCAGGAACATTTTGTAACATCACATGTAATGGAAGATTCCATTTGGGATCGATTGTTAACAATAGCTATTTTTATCGAACACAAATTTATCAAAATGGAAATATACAAGACCTTTGTCTTAAAAAGTTAAAAAGTAAAAAACAATATTATACATTCAATAATTCTTCGAAATTTTTGAAAATGCTCTTAATAGTTTAAAAACTGTCCAGCTTAAACTAAAATACAAAGGCTTCGTAATCGTGTTCCAAGCTTTAGTTATTTTCGAAAACGCCACCAGAATAAACTCTATTATTTTGATTACACAAAATATATACTTACTATCTGTATTTCAATTGCTTTTCTAAAAGAATAAGTAATCAATAATAGGCGGAATTTAGATGTGCAGCACTGTGATTACACAAGCATCATAATAAGACATTTAATTAATTCTTATATATATATGTGTGTGTGTATCTGTAAGATATAAACTATGAAAGAAAACGACTAACCTTAATTTAGCAATAATCTTTTTAATTCCTAATTTTAATTTGCCTGCATCCCCTACCTGTCTTAACCCATTAGCCGCTGATGTTGCGTTGACGCAACGGTCAAAATAAATGTGTATATAAATATAACTACCTAAGATATTTTTTACCAGCAGATGATTTTGTGTAGGGAATATTATGAAGATTATTTCTTTAAGGAAAGAAATGCTTTCAACAATCATTTTGTTTATAATAATTAATCTCATACTTTAAGCAAAATTTAAGCAAAATTTTCGACCAGGTATTTTTGCTGAAAATATTTAACGAAAGAATCGCCGTCTTTATGAGTGATCTATTTTTAGTAAAAGTCACCGTTTATCAGAACATTACATCAGTCAGATGTTTATATTTGTGTTGGGAAGGAAGGAAAAACAGGTGTTGCGTTGACGCAACGTCAGCAGGAAACGGGTAGTCAATCTCCTTTCCCACTCATTCCTTTCGATGTTCTGGTTGTTTAAAAATGCCTAGAACGAGGTATCTTACATTAGAAGAAGCCCTTCAAAGATTTTTTTATGAAGAAACAGATGATGATAATGTTAATAATGACCAGAATGAAACTGATATTGTTGTTGTGTCCCCAGAAATTGCAGAGGCTAGTGACAAAGAAGAAAGGAATGGCAATGTTTTAAATAATGATAATGATATTTTACCAAATGATACTGCTGGGAAAGTTGAAATTCACGTAAGAAATAAGTTTCAGCCTTCTAAAAGCAGGTATAGTCATACTAAAAAGTTTAAAAAGCAGAAGACTGAAATCTTGAAGTGGATAAAAAAGAAACTGTTACTTATGTCTCACTAAGAACATGAAGAAAGATATAGAAGAGAAATTATAAGACAAAACACAAGGTAAAACTAGTACACAGATTTTCGATTTTCTTCTTGGTTTAGACATTTACTCTCTTCTCGTTGAACAGACAAATATCTAAAAAAAAAAAAAAAAAAAAAAAAAACAGAATCTATTGCATCTGAAGCCTATATGAGAAGATTTATTGGAATATTATTGCTTACAGGCTGGCATTTTTTACCTCAAGAAAAAATGTATTGGTCTTTTGATAAGGACATGTCTGTTCCTGTTGCACGAGAATTAATATCACATTTGCAGTACAGGAATATGAAGCAGAATTTGCATTTGACAATAGTCAAATTGACAATACTGATAAATTATATGAGGTGAGACCGTATCTAAGCTTACTAAATATCGCCACTTTTTACTACTGGAAATATAAAGTCTCTTTTAGATTTCAGACGCGAGAATGCATTATTCCTTTTGCAAACTCCTATTGAGAGTGTAGAATTAGCCAGAAATAGATCAGCAACAGGAAGACCTAGTAAATTCAGCATTCAAAAACCATTGCATGGAGATGGTAGACATTTTATCGTAAAGTCCGTTGGTAAATAAAGACTTTGTTGTAAAGAGTACCATAGCCAGACTGTTTATAGATGCAAAGTATGTAATGTAGCTTTACATCAAGATTGTAATCAAGCTCTTCATGCTTGAATCTTTCAAATGAAATAATCTGTATTTGTAAAAGAAATACAATGTATATTTTAATATTAAATTAATTACAAGTAAAGTGATTTGTAGATTTATAAAACGTTATACAGCTAAAACGTAATCATGCGCTCCACTCAAAAGAAACATCACACGAGTACAATCCTACTCACTAAACATCCGTAGTCTTATTCCGCTGACGTTGCGCGAACGCAACACTCGCTTTTTCCACAGGTAAGAGCATTTTTTTTATTTTCAATGTAAATTTATGTTAAAAATGCTTAATTTAATATTTGTTGTTATTTTCATGAGAAAAGAAACATTCCTTGTAGTTTTGGCGGCTAATGGGTTAAACTTACTAATATTTGAATCCAAATTGCGTCATCTGAAAGTTATTCCGTATCATGCCATTTCTTGAGTAGCATTGAGGATATTTTTTACTAGTCACAGTTCAAAATTTAAACAAAACCAAGTTACAGTTCAAACTTTAAACAAAACCAAGTCTATATGCTGCTCTCACTAATTTCGCAGTCATTTTTCCTACTTCACTTGCTACTGCTATCATGCTTAGCATCGCTATGCTTCATTGCTTCATGATACAAATAGTATATCAAATTGTAGGGCGCCATAATGACAGCATGTGAACCTGTTAATGCTTATCGAAGGCTTGCTTTCTTGCGAAATAAAGCTATGTTTTATATTAACGGCCACGTCTGAGCACATCTAAAGAATTTATATAACAGATTTATATATATAGTGCAAGTATGTAAAAAAATTTAGAATTTCATTTTGCAATTTTTTATTCTACATTACAATGTTCCAATTTAAAGTAAAATGTAATCAAATTAACTTTCATTAATTTAATTAAATAGCATTCAGAATAAGGAAATGTTTATAGGGCTGGATTAAACATACGCTGAGTTGGTTCAAATATAAGATGAAGTTTACTTATTCTTAATGGCTTTTTAGAAACCATGCTGCCTTTTTTATTCAATGTTTAGAGCATGTGCTAAAGTAACTTATCCTTAAACTTGATGTTAAATATAATTAATAATAATGATAATTAAAAATTACTATGCTTTTTATACAGACATATAGTAGTTAGGCTCGTTAATTATGTTTTTCTTTGTGCAACATCTTATGCACATCAAGTTCATATATATAAAACCTTTTTATGTAAAGTATGTTCACATATATAAAGCCTTCTTCTTATCTTCATGTATGTAAAGTCGAAAGTTTTTTTTTTCTTAGAAAGTACTTCAAAAATAAAATCTTGCGTATTAAGCAAGATACATATTTTTCAAGACCATATTCTCAAATTAATACGACCCTTAATTAGCGCTCTTTCTAGAAAATATGCATAAAACAGATCATAACAGAATGAAATTATTTAGTCAATTATTAAAATTCTACGTAGATTAAAAAATGTGCTAATATACAATTGGAACATAAAAATTCACCATCTCCACAACTGAAAATGTTTTCATGAAATTAAAATCAAGAACAAAAAGACACTCATACATACCACAGTCTTCATCATGCTTGCTCTGTAATGTTCAAAATTTACTACTTTACATACTTTTAAACTAACTGAGAGCTTAAATACCTACCGACAATTGCTCATCGGTGAGTTATCGATGAAAGATCAATAGCCTAATTTCCGCGGTCACTGAAAAGCCAAAGCTTCTTGCTTGACTGGCGGGAGAAATTGATTGTCAATAAAGATAAACAGCATTACTGCAATTTAGGTTAGCTGAAGTCTACCTGAAGCCATTTATTAAACAAAAGAGAATTGTTATAAAGTTATTAAGGAGTTTCGTTTTGCTGTAATTTAAAATGTTTGTTCATCACAAGCCAAATCATAAAAGATCACTCAAGGCAAAATTTTCGTACAATTTAATACATTTGTATCCGTTATCAAAAGACAAAATTTATGGCTTTTGTTAATAAAATATTTTTTTTTTATTCTTTATAAGTTAATTTGCGTTCTGTAAATAAATGTGATTTCTCAAAGCCCTTTGTAAGATATCTTTTTTTATGCTAATTTATAAATTTTTTCCATGTTATCTTTTCTGCCTATCATTATTCTCTTTTACCGGGTTATTTTAAAAATATGAAAATCGAAAGAATTGCAAAAGGACTTCAGAAAAGACAGATAATTTACTTTATGAACTTAACTACGACTTTAGTGAATGAGCTATCTTCTAACAGTGCAAAGACTCTGGTGAACTGTTGAGAATTTAAATCTTAGTTTTGCTGGTATAAAAGAGAGTTACTCTGAGATTGTTTGCTTCAGTTAATTTTTTTTCGAATTAAATTGTTTTAGTAAAAGAAGGAGGAGTAAAAAGAAAGTGCAATTGAACATACCGTTAGTCGAAAATTGCAGGACCAAGATATTTAATCTTTATCGATAAGTGTCTTCCAAATGGGAGTGCGTTGGTGTAATATTTCGATAATCAGAAATTCAGGAGCTGTGCGTTGAGGGAGGGCCGCTGTAAGAAAATTTCATAAGAGAAGATTCGACGGTACATTGTTTTGTGAGTATTTTCTCCCTCGTTTAATTTTTTTAATTCTGTCAGTTTAGAAACTGTGAATTAAAAGAGAAAAATTAATTGTTCTCATTTTTAAACTTACTTTTTAAAGTTAGAAACTAAATTCCTTTACAAGAGTGATCAATTCCAGTAATTTCTCAGGCAGCTATTCCCTACGCTTACATTTCAAGGCTGTTCATTCGCTCCTTCAAAATCCTAACCGAGGCCGTTCGTATTTTGCTTCCCGGCAGAGTAGGAAAATCGCTGAGCATTGGTAATTCGCAAATTCCGGCGATCGGTTTCGCAGATTCGGAATTTCATAGTTTTCGCCCTGTGCAGCATGAATACGAGCTAGCATCCTTTAAAAAGTTCTCCATATAAGCATCTTTCCCTTTGGGCAGAGAACCCTTGGCTGCTTTCCTTAATCCAATACTCCACTTCTTCCATATAGCTGAAAAGAGAATCGGAGCAAGCATAATAGCATACATCGTTCGATTTTAATAAGGCCTGGAAAATATTTTTGGAAGAATGACAATTTTTCATTATATGCGAGCAGATGTCTTATCTGTTTATCAGAAAGTAGAAATTCGTTGTAATGGTGAAGTGTTACCTCACTGTTTACCTGTCTACAGTCGAATTTCAACGACTAAGTGGTTAGAACATTGTGAGCACTGAAGCTACTTTCTCCAGTTTTCTTCTTTCTTAGATTTTCTTCCTTTTTCTATTCTGCCCCCAATTAATTGTTATCATTATAATATTATTTTACTTTTGGTAATAATAATCTCCAGATTAAAATTATGCAGCTTAAGGGAAATTTTGCTTTTACCCGAGTTCAAGGAAGCACAGCTTCCAATTAAAAATGAAGTAAAACCTAAAAATAATATTAGTACATCTACTAATAATACAAAATGTTATAATGTTATTATATAAAGTTTTTTCTTGTTCCAAATTCTTCCATGGTAAACTGGAGCTCGAAAATGCAATAAATGAATATTTGTTCTTAAAACTAATGGCTGTTTTTCAAGAGAGGAACTAAAAAGATGGACAGAAGTCACATGAAATGATGGATAATTTTAATTCTGTAGACGCTCACAAGGCCTAATAAATAAATGCAACAGTATTTTTTGTTTGTTTGTCTCAATTCTGCGTCACTTTCTGATCACCCCAATAGTATATTTTGGGGTTTTACCACTGCGATGCTTATATATCTCTCATTAATAACTTAACATGGAGAATGTACGGCGGTATAATTCAAAAAGACTAAAACATTCCAGAAAATCTGATTTTTCTTCTGCATATTTTCATTACAAGAATGAGCCATTTACTTATTTTTGTAAGGAAGTTGCAATAGTTGCGAAATATCATTTCAATTCTGAACTGCAAGTTTAAAACAAAATAATGTGACTAATTTTAAAATAAGATCTTGCCACTCAATTTGCATTGCATTATTACAACAACTTAAAAAAATGAAACATCTGCTTATCTTGACACGAATAAATGTTATCTTCATGATTTAACTTATTCCGCATGATTAGATATAGGTGATATGAATCTATTAAAATCCTGCTTACATGTTAACATTAATACAATAAGTAACGATAATATCACTGCATTATAATACTTCCGTTAGCTACGTATTTGTTTGGTGATTGATTTACGTTTTACATTTTCTAGAACAAGCAGCTTTGATTTGATTTTCTACAGTTCTCTTTGCACGTAGGCTATTTAGAGCGGGACCAGCAGTATAAAAAGGATTCGCTATAAGCATTTGGATTTATTCCATGAACATTCAAATTTTTTCATTAACTAAAAGCGGTATATCTCTCATATTTAGTCGTAAATTTATTGCGGTAGGAATATTTTCTCTTATAGTAAGCTCTTAAGACTTTTTATCTTATCATGAGTTTAAATTCAATATTTTTATACCTTGCAATTTTCGAAATCAGTGTGAGAAAATATATAACAACGGAAATCCCGCAAATAACTTACTCCTTTTTAATAGTTTTTAGTATACTGACAAATCACAGGATGTTTCAAATTAATATTAATCCTCGACTGTCCAAAATGTTTAATTTTTTCATTGTAAAATGGAATTCTCTCCTCTTTATACAAAACTTTAGAGTTTGTATAGATTTGTTTATTTTTTCCCAAGCTTTATATTAAAACAAATAAAAACTTTGTTCAGTTATCCTTATTTATACATAATTCATTGTTCTTCCAAACTTCAAATCTCTTTTCTGGTAGCAGCCGAAGATTCAGGATTTTTAGACGCATTTAAATCTAAGATATTTAGTAAACAACTTTGACTTGCAGTAAAACAACTTTGACTATCTTATGCTAAAATCTTTATCAAAAAAGCTAAAATCTTAATCAAGAAAAGTATTATTTCATGTATTCTGTAAATATCTTTTATGCTTTAAATTTTAAACGTTTTGTTTTTCTTTTGCTTATAACTATAATTTACCACAGAAACATAATGCAGAATCTTAGGAAATAAATTCAGATCTCTAATAAAAACCCAAGTAAAAACGTTTTAAGTTATTACAAGACCCGCACGTATTTTAATTTGACCTGAGACGTAACCATTAAATACCAGATTCAATAGGAATACTGAACGGATTTTTTTTTTTTTTTTAAATTTCCTTTTACTTTTGAACGCCAGTGTTTTTGTAAGTCTTAATTACTTGTTGCTTTCTTAATATAAAGATAAATTCAGACTCCAACATACTTTTGACTTCTTAATTTTCAAATTTATAAAAAATTGCAATAAGACACTAATTTTATCCGAATAAAATTCAAGAAGTAAACCTGCGAAATGATTGTTTAGTAACACTATATATATACTTTTCTTTTTAATAAAATTTTCTGAACTGCTAACTCTAAATGAGAGTACAAAAATAGGAAACTTAATATGAAGCAATAAGTATAAGGGAAAAATTTAATTTTAGGCTCAAAATTCAGTTTCGAAGGGAAAACTCGAGAAACTAACATGAAGCCCATGCTGGATCATTCTACAGAAATTTAGCTATCAAAATAAAACAAATGAAGTAGCGATAATCGTAGCGCCATCTTTTGAGAAAAAGCAATAGGAAAGAAAACATTTGCGAAATACGACTTTAGATACTTTTAGAACAATCTGGAAATTAACTGCAGTTGACAGATTTTTGGTAAATGTAAGAGCGTTGTTATCATATGTATCAACATCATTCTCAACGAATCTTTAATGCTATTTGAGTAATTCTCTATATTGAAAATTTATTAATTTATGGGAAGCTCATAAATTCATTTTCAATAAGAAGCACTTTTGATTATAGATTTATATGTCTAAGCTGTTTATACTAATCCTAGCAAGCCCCTTATTCCTCTCTTTCCTAATAATTATTTTTCTGCGTTAGTGTTGATGTTAATTTTTGGACGAACTCATATTTTTGACTTATTAGTGCAGAGTGAACTAAAATTGTTTTTTGGTCATTGGTCTCTCTTAGATTATTTTTGATTACTCTCCTTTTTGAAAACATTATTTGTAAACGTAAACATTGATCAGCTTAGTTTGTCGGTACCGATTTAAAACCGAAATGTTAGTTTCATTAATTTAAGTCAATATGCATCTTTTTAAACATTACTTTTTTACGTTTGTAATAGTTTTGGGAATCAGAAAAAAAAAAAAAAATAACCCAGCACGAAAATTAAAATGTATTATGGAAATTCATTCTCTTGTGTTTCTTTTTACTAAATAAAAAAGCACGTAATTATTATTTTTGGAATATGCCGCCCAGACAGTATCATGGTCAAGGGAGCCTACTGCGGTACTGAAGGGCCTAGGTTCGAATCCTGGAGAACGCGTGATTGTAACTGTCCGTCCCTTCCTATGAGCAACGATGGCCGCCCATTAGCTCCTTCCCCAGGATAAAATGTTCGCCACCTCTTAACCTTAGGAGAATAGGAGTGTGCAGAATAGGAACAGTTCCGTTGCAGAAAAGGAGTGTGCTCACCATTGGGTTAAAAAAATATTTTTGTAATACCGCCAGCTGCAGCTTCAGCTGCCAGTACGCAAACTTTTTTTTTTTTCTTTTCGCTTTTCTGAATCATATTAACTAAGATGCTGGTTAGATATAATAAGTAAAGTAATAATAAATGATAACTAAAGAAGAATATAACTAAAGTAAGTAACTAATGCCTTAAAAGACGTTTTTCTAATAATAAATTGTGTACCTAACATCAAAACAGTTCACAGAATGCAATTCATAAAAATAGATCAGAGCAATAAGTCTCGTAACATCCTATGGATCACATTATTGGAATCTTAAAATTCACAGTTTTACATCAATAAAAATGATATCTTACTTTTTTCCCAAAATAAAAGTTTTAAAACTTAGGATTCGATCGACCAGATCGATACCACCTACTTCTCAACAAACAATAATTAAATTTAACATTTTGATACTTTCGAATGTTTTCATATACTGAATTAGTATTTTTGCGGGTTAATTAATAGTTACATGAGTTTGTGTAAATTTTAGGAATAAACATACCAAAAGTGGAAAAAATTAAACACAAATTGAGAATCTTTTTTCTTTTTTACAACTCTAGGCAGTAAAAATTTTTGGATATGAAGATATCCGGAGCAAATCGTTCGGATACTTTGATCTTACATCCCAGATATAAATGTAATAGCGAATACAAAAAAAAAAAAAAAAAAAAAAAAAGGTATGGTGGCATTTAAGACAATGTAAAAGTTAACATTAACCAGCTGATTGCGTCCGCAGCACACACATTCGCCTTTTTCTAATATAAGATTTTCTTCCTAGACTGCTAGTCTATAGCATAAGAGTGTGACACTCATGGACTTCATTTCTGTTCTAAATATAATTGAGGTCGGTACTTTACAGGGCATATTTGAGTGGGATTTTTTACTTTAAATTTCATATATAATGAATGATTAATTTTAGATTTATAGTTTCAATAACTTTACTGTAGCCGCACAGACGGTATAGTGGTTAGAGGAGCCTGACTGCGATGCCAAAAGTCCCAGGTTCGAATCCCGGAGAAGGCCTTTCTATGTAAAATTGTCTGTCCCTTCATAGGAGGTAACGGTGACCGCCTAGTAGGTGCCTACACAATAAAATGGCAACCACTTCTGGCCTTAGTAGTGGCCAAAGCTCTTATAGGCAAGTGCCCGCCTTTTGTACAAAATAAATAAATAAATAAATAAAAATAACTTTATTAAATTCTCCCTTGTATAAGCAGCTTAAAACTAGATTGACATTTATTAAAGATCCTCCTGACAGTCTGAAGCGAAGAAAGTAGATGATTGATAGTAAAATAATAGCTAATTAGCTTAAGAAGTGAAGATGTTTTAGAAGAGGAAATCATTAAACAAAAGAGAAAATCAAGTAGGCAGAATTTCACTGTAAGTAGAGAGTGTTTTTAAAATTTGCAAACATAATTTATATTATTATAGGTTTCTGTAGATTTTTCTCCCTTAATGCATGTATAATTCGTAAATAATATTTTCCCTATTGTAAAATATTATTCACGCAGCACTTTAAGAAGTTCAGTTCAGACATTAATGTTTTATAATTAGTTGATAATTAAGTTTCTTTTTGGAGAGGTACGTTATCCTATACTTAAGCTGGCAGTTAACTTTTATTTTTTTATTACTAGCATTAATAAAGGAAGAAATCGTATTTCAACTTCAGTATTTTGTTTAAACAGAATCAAGAGCCTTGAATAAGTTAAATAAATTATTCGTATGAGAGAATCACATATAATCTTCTTCTCTAAAATGATAAGATGATTACCAAGCTAGCGATCTAAAATTGACTGAAACCATGGTCTTAGAAAAATTTCATTTCGTTTTTACGAAAAAGTTAAAAGTGAATGTAATAGGGGTTGTGATTTCTCGAAGTGTTCTTTGTTCGAAAAAACGGAATAAACCAAAACAAAAAAAGATTTAATTTTCACTAAAATAAATTAATTAAATAATTAATATAGGTAAAAGAAAATCATGTGAGATTAATAAAGGTGAAAGAAAATAACCTGATAATTTAATAATTAACTAAACAATTTTAATAGAGGTACCCTCAAGCAGTTACTCATTTTTCTTTTCCTAGTCTTTTTGTTAGATTATGTTTTTCATGAAAAAATGCCAATAAGACTTCATAAAAGAGTTTAATTAGTTAATGCCCTATATTAATTAATAGCTATATAAGTTTAAAATTTTGTAAGTAATTATAAGTAGATTTAATTTTCTACTCATTTTCAGTTTCTTAATGCTTAAGTTTCTTTCTTATATTTTGAGCAAAAATTTTATTAATTATCGTATTTGCCGGCTTATAAGACGGACTTTTTTACTTTGAAAACAGGTCTGAAAAACGGATTGCGTCTTATGCGACGATACTCAGTTTTTGATTACATTCATTTCTGGAAACTTTCCCTATTCAGGGTTATGAGATTTTTTTCTTGTTTTCTTGCAGAGTGTGGGAATATTATACGTAGAGTTCAGTGAATGCGCATGCGCTGTCATCGGCGATTGCAACTGGGTTCGTTTAAACTTTCCAATTTTTGTGAACGACTTTTAAGTGTGTGAAATTTCTGCTGTTCAATTTTCTTAAATTTTTTGGCATGTTTATCTCAAAAACAACGTTGGCATTGATATAACATAGCGCATAAGCTATGTGTCATTGCGTATGGTAAAGAACATGGAAACAAGGCTGAAGAGAGACATTTAAAATCTGGTGGAATCAGGAATAGGATCTAAAAAAAGTCACACTAAATATAACCTACGTAGGGGAATTGCACAATGACCTGAACTTGGCAGAACTGAATAATTGTATTTATACAACAGAAAAGCTGGATTTTCAGTCTCTGCAAAAATGATTATTCATCAAGCGAAAGCGAAAGCGATTGCGATTTTACTGGATCAACATCACGGCGTTCAAGATTCATGAAGAGACACCAGCTATGTATGCGGACTAAAACAAAAATATCGCAAAAGATGCCAGACGAATATGCAGGAAAAAATATTGAATTTCATCGATTCGTTATTAATGCACGAAAACGAGAAAATTTTGAACTTGCACAAATAGAAAACAGGGACAATATTTCTCTGATTTTTGATGTGCCCTCAAACAAAACTATAGATTCCAAAGGTACAAAAAGTGTTACTGTTAAGACTTCACGAAAATACTCACTACACGTTTGTTTTATCCTTCTGTGCTGGTACGACAAAATTGTCCCCATTATTGATTAAAAGGTGTTCTTTCCCAGATAGATTAGGTATTTGCAGAAAGTAATACTTTGTATTTGTATTTATATTTAAAATACTGTAAATTCGTAATAATGATCAGTAATAAAGTTTTATCCTTCAAAAGTGTATAAAAAATGGGTGCGTCTTAAACGCCGGCAAACACGGTAATTCAGAAATATAATATACAATAGTATACAAAAGTAAAAATATTCTTCATTCCTTCTTGTGCTCTCAAATCATTATTCAAATATACATTTACAACTTTCAAAGCCTGAAAAATGCATCTATGTGGTGTTATCGTCATGATTTATAGGTGCTTTACTTTTTATAATAATATTTTCAAAACGATGTTTTAAAACTGCGAAATTTTGGAATCGCTTGCTTTTCGACGAGAACGTTTTGTACCACAAAGTTTTAGAACTGCATGTTTTTTCCTTGTTTTCTATTCTCCCACGATGTTTTGTTCGACGACGTTTACGTTTAGCGTTGTTTTCTCCTCGACGCTTTCTCTGCGATGCTTTAGCCACGATTTTTTTTTCTCTTGTAACTTTACCAAATGGGAAGCATTTTATCGTATGTCTTGAAATCTAAATTATCCGTATTATTCCTGCTTCGTCTCCCAGAGGAGTTCTAAGATATTTCATTAATGAAGAACTTTCGACGTATTGGAAGAAACCATGTTTCTGATAGAGTATACATCACTGATAAGACTTGGAAAGATGTTCTAAGGATGTTTAGCACACATTTACGATTGAGAAAAAGTGACAAAAAAGTTTTACTGAAGCGAAACGAGCATTGAAAAGAGAAAGTTTGTTTACGTTGATACGCAACACCAGTTTCCAAGTGAACCATAACGTTCCCGAATATCTTTAAGCTGTGTGACAACTGATGATTTTCTAAGCTTTCCTACTTAAGAGGTTTAAAGGAATTGGTAAATTATAAAACAATTTTTAACAATGGCATAAAATGTTAAGAATGTATATACATGTAAAATATTTAAAATGCCTATTTACAATTCAGCAAGTTAACGACTCACTGAATTGGAAAAATTGATAGTTTCGTGCACACTAAAATATATATTTAACAAAGCAAACAGGTAATCATATTCCTTGAATAGGAAGTTTTAAACAAAATAGTTTTGAAAGTATTTTTAAAACTACGGTGTTATTGCAGTAGGTATGTCATAATTAACAACTGATAATTTATTAATCCAACAATGTTCTTTCGCATAAAATTATATTCTTTTTACTTTTCGTCATATACTACATTGTTATGCTAAGTAAAACATCCTTCGACTGATATGGCAAGACAAAATATGCTAATTATTAAATATATCTTGGACATTTACAGCAACAATAGGTAAACCTTATTTATTTTTGCTTATTTTTCATTATCAAACTCTCATATCATTCTTAAATTTCACAAATGTTACATTCCTCCAAACCCTATTCTAAATTTTATTTACTTGCACACCCATGAGAGTTATGAGAGTTAAATGCAAGTCAAAAGGCTTGCCAGCATGACTGAATCATTTCTATCTTCTGGGTGATTCATCTTGTTAATTATTAACTATGTAGATTTATTATTCTGTAATACGAGTTACTTGGACAATTCATTATAAAGGCAAACTGGTGTTTCGCACAAGATAGTTGTTAGTTGTCTTCAGTAAGTATTCAGTTTGAAATCAAAATTTCAAAAATTGTTTAATATTTGACTTAGAGTTGCGAAAGCAGTTTGTAAATTAACTACTTACATCGAGAGACTTCGAGGATTTTGATGCTGGAGACATAAAAAATGAGCAATGCCACCGCCGGGTCTCGAGCCTGAACCTCTCGAATTCGCGCCGAGTATGCTACCGTTACACCACAAACGCATGCTGGAAGGAAAGAGAAAATATCTTATATCCCCCCTTTTACAGGGCTACTAGAGATTAGGGGACCCAATTGCTAAATCCTTTTGGTGACGAATTGTCGTCCACCGTCTTTCCGAATGTCGAATCATCAGGTTATTTTTGAAGTAGGATACATAAAAAATTAGAAATGCCTGCGACAGGACTCGAACCTGGACCTCTCGAATACGTGCAGAGTGTGCTGCCGTTGCACCACGAAAGCATGCTAGAAGGAATAAGAAAATATCTCAGAAGTTCTAACAAAAAATGTCTCGAAGTAAGGATTTAATTTACGCGTATCGTGCAAAGTACAGGCCCTTCAACCCCCCTTTTTTAAAGAAACATTATATTTTTGCAGTTTTTAACTTAAAATAAATATTAGTTTCGAAACAGGACTTTGTTTTGATTCTCTTTAAATGTTATTCGCTATAAATGCATTTTTTCACTTTTCATTCGATGTTTATTCGATAAAATTTAAGATATTTTATCTTTCAAATTTAACTTGCTTGTTGTTATTGATTAACAAACTAAACTCTTTAAAAAGCAAGAGATGTAATTCTTAAAAACAAGATTATTTTTTAATCTAATTAATTAAAAAAATGCATTTAATTCACGATACAATCTACTAATAAAAAATTAACCATTTTTATAGAATTATTTAATTTTTCAAATATACATAAGATATGTAATGTTCCCAAGTTAGTCTAAATATATATTCATCCAGTATCCTATAAAATATTTTGCTACTCCACCTGAACCATCTCTACCAATAACCATATTCAACATTAAAAGAGCCATTTTTGACGACTGTTAAAATCTGAGTTCATATTTATTAATATCAAGTTTATTTTAAATAATCATGCCATTTGAAAGATAAATCATAATGCTGTTAGCTATCTTTTTAATTGTGCTACATCCCATGCTTATATACTTTGCAGACCTAAAAAAATTAGTGCCATATATTATTTCTTACTTCAGGTAATATACTTTCAAAAAGAACAAATATGGAAGAAACGCAGAATATTTACGTAATTTTTACTGATCAATTAATTTTACAGTGAGGCCATAAACACTGTTCACTTGTCAGTGTTTTCCAGTTACAAATCTTTTTTATGTACCTGTAATTGATTAAATATTGTTGTAAATATCTGTAAATGTTTTAATCCTTTTTATTGTATTTTTGATTTTTCGTATGAGGTAGTATTTTGCATTGTTTTATTTATTTTATTTTATTTATTTTTGGGGTTTTATAGTTTGTTTTCTGTTTAATCTAATTTGTGGCCACATGTCTTGTGGTTAAGTGTTTATTTCTTGCATAGAATTATAAAATTTTAAATTTTGAGTACAACGGCTTTGGAATTGTAAAAATAGCTCAATTGGAACTCGAGATATAGGAATTTCATTCTTAAAAAACACTGCGGTATTCGGCAAATTCTCGTCTACTTCGCTACTTTCTGGAAGAAAAATACACGAAAAGACATTTGCGAAGCCCTACGACCTATTCTTCCAGAAGTAATCCAGAGCCTATAATGCCAATGTCGGAGAGCTACTGAATTCACTTGTGAAGTCGTTTCGAATCAGTCGTGAGACATAGCGATTGGCTGAATTACAAGTTATGATTTACCTTTAGAGGAATTTGAAGAATTTTGGGATTTGTTTCAGGTGTTAAGGATAAATTGCTCAATATGTGTTCTTCTTTAGTTATTTTCAGCCATTAATGTTCTGTGTGTGCTATTTACTGAGCTTATTTTCCTAATAAATCGTTCATTTCTACTGGCTTGTCTGGACTCTATTTGAAGGAACACCAACGATCTCGTTGCTTGTAACATCATGTTAGATCAAAAGAAACGTTTGAATAACTAAATAAACATAATTCATTCTCTCTGCTAATGAATCAATATAGATACATGATCAGTAAAAATTTCATTTCAGTGTTTACCTGTTATTAATTATTGAAAAAAATGAAATATTTAAAACTTTTATTTGGTTAGTAATAGCTCATTACGTCCTTTTTCTTCTGCTTAATTTCCCCTCAGGGGACTCACTTTTGTGAGTACGGGTGTGGCAATCCCGAGGTACCCTAGCCCTTCACGGGATCATCTTCTTGATGAAACGGGTGTCACGATCCTGGAGCCCCAGTGATCTATCCTCTTTTCCGTCTCCTCTCCTCTTGGCTGGTACTTTTTCCCTTCACTTCTCCCTTGTGGTTTCTCTCTACGGAGTTTGGGGCTCGTCACGAGAGACTGGAGAAGACCTTGTCTCTAGTTTTCAAGTGGCGAGAAAACTGCCCACGTGTTTGCCGTGCGTGGAGACCCGTGTCTCTGGAAAGGAGGGTCCTGGTAGTTGAGGGGCGAGGTACTGTCCCCAACACACTGCTTTGGCCTCTGCTTCAGCTAAACGGGAGGCACCTTAGTCGTCCTCACGGGTGTCAATCGGCTGGTCACTAGTCCTTGTGTCAGTGGCTTGGGGTCAAGCTCTCGGGAGTACCTGCTTTCGGGAAAGCCGACTGTGGGGCTTCAGTTTGCGTATAGGTCCGGCTAGCCCTAACACAGGAATCTGTGTTCCCTTGTTGGGCTCCGTGGTGGGCGGGGCCGTCGGACCCGAATCTTTTTTCTTTCACTATCGCTTCTTCTCATATATACCTAATTAAAGATTTCGAGGTCACTCCAGTCACTCAACCTAGTTCTGAAACGTCTACTACTAAACCAGTCACTCAACCTAGTTCTGAAACGTCTACTGCTAAACCAGTCGCTCAACCTAGTTCTGAAACGTCTACTGCTAAACCAGTCACTCAACCTACTTCTGAAAAGTCTACTGCAAAAAAATTACGTACAGATACAAATGAAAAAAATCATAACAATAGTCCCCGTTTCCTAGTCATTTCTAGTCCTTCTGGCGAAATGCATAAGATGTCCCCTTTTGTAATAAACAAATACATCCAGTCTTGTATTGGTGAGCCGAGAAATATAAAGCCTCTCCGCTCCGGAGACTTGCTGATTGATACAACCTCAGCCACCCAGTCTGCTTCTTTACTTCAGATAACTAAACTTGGGCAAGCGAATGTCACTGTAACGGCACATAAGTCACTGAACTATTGTCGTGGTGTAATCTCAGAATTCGACCTTCTGTATGTTTCTGAAGAAGAGATCGCTTCTGAGCTATCCGACCAAAATGTCTGCGGTGCAAGGCGGATCAAGATGCGTAAAGAAGGTAAGTTGATAGACACGAAACACGTGATCCTTACCTTCAACACGCCTGATTTGCCTAAGAATATTAAAGCCGGATATCTAAATATTCCTGTAAGACTTTATATTCCAAACCCTATGCGATGTTTCCAATGCCAGCGTTTCGGACATTCTAAGATGTCTTGTCGTGGCAGCCTCACATGCTCCCGATGCTCACAGATTGGCCACGATTCTGATAATTGTACCGCTGCGCCTTTGTGTATAAATTGCAAGGGTGACCACCCAGCATTTTCTCGCTTGTGCCCAAAATGGAAATCGGAAAAAGAAATCCAGACTACAAAAGTTACTAAGAACATCTCTTACGCCGAAGCCAGAAGATTAGTCAAGAGCACACAGATTCGACCAAATACATCATACGTCAGTGCTGTTAAATCATCTCGTACAGTTGCTACCCAAACATCAATAGGCACACAGACCCTACCAAATAAAACCCAACCGTCTACATCCAACAAGAAAAAAGAAAATGCAACCCATATAGTACAAAAAAAGAAACAGTTATTCAAAGTAAGCCCAAAACTGCCACACAAAAAATATCAAATAAAAATAGAAGTCACAGCAATAGCTCTCTTAATGAGATGATTTCTGAATCTGCGGATTCAGACTTTATGGAAGTAGAAGAGGGTCTAGAAGTCCCCAGGCATCTACTTCCACGAAAAACAAAAGAACAGCACCGAAAAAACAAAAACTATTCATAATGGCCACCCTTGTGTCATGGAACTGTCGCGGTTTCCACCGAAATTTGCTTGATATCAAATCTATAATAAATGTGTATCATCCTGTGTGCTTAGCAATACAAGAAACAAATCTGAAAACAGAACAGCATGCAAAACTTCGGTGGTTTTCTTTCGTCAGGAAGGATAACCTTGCAGGTGAGCGTGCCAGTGGAGGTGTAAGTCTCCTCTCCTCACTGGATTATCCCTCAAATGTACTTTCCTTAACGACATCCCTCCAAGTTGTCGCTACTCAAATAAATTTTGATATTGTTGTTTCATTTGTTTCTTTGTATTTGCCTCCAAATGAGCACATTTATCAGCAAGATTTAAATAATCTAATAGAGCAGCTGCCTGAGCCTTTTATCATAATAGGAGATTTTAACGGCCATAGTCCACTCTGGGGTAGTAAAGATACAAATTGCCGAGGAAGACAAATTGAGCAGATGATCTTCGATCATAGCCTTTGTCTCCTCAATAATGGGCAGGATACGTACTTCCATGAGCCTTCAAGGACATTCCACGCTCTCGACCTTGCCATCTGTTCACCATCTCTGTTGCCATTTTGCACTTTTAGTGTCGGAAATGACCTGTACAACAGCGATCATTATCCCATTTTTGTGTCTCTTGTACGAAGGGGAGTAAATCCCGTGTCGAGAGTCCCTCGGTTTATTCTGGACAGGGCAGACTGGGAACTCTTCTCTTCCGTTGCAGAGCTGACAGAGGAAATGGTAGAAGATGTGCATATCGATGACGCTGTTGAAGCTGTTACTAATACTATTATTCAGGCAGCTATGCTTTCGATTCCTAGAACTTCAGGAAAAATACTAAAATATTCGAAACCGTGGTGGAATCGCGACTGTTATGAAGCACTGAAAAAACAGAAAAAAGCATGGGGTATTTTTCGTAGATATCCAACTTTGCGAAACCTCATAGCATTTAAAAGAGCCAAAGCAAATGCACGAAAAGTAAGGAGGCAGAGCCAAAGGAATTCTTGGATTTCCTATGTGTCGTCAATTACATCCTCTACGCCTAGTAAGCGGGTTTGGGAAAGAGTTCGAAAAGCATGCGGAATATATAAAGACCACTCACTTTTCTTTTTGGAAAAAGATGGTCGAGTGTTTAGCTCTATAGAAGAAATTGCGAATACTATTGGTGAGACATTTGCTGCCGTTTCTTCCAGCCGAAATTACTCACCTGCATTTCTTTCTATCAAGCAACGCTCTGAGAAAAATCCCATCGCTTTCAACTCTTCGAAATTTGAGCCTTATAATAGAGATTTTACTGTGCTAGAGTTAAAGAGAGCTTTGTTACAGACACATAGGTCGTCTCCGGGTCTTGATGGCGTGAATTACGAAATGCTAAAGCATCTGTCCTATAAGTCACTGGATGGCCTTCTCACGCTTTACAATAGAGTGTGGAAGGAGCGTACTTTTCCCAGTGCATGGAGGAGAGCTGTTGTCATTCCTATTACTAAGCCAGGAAAAGATACAAGGAATCCCTCCAACTATCGGCCAATTGCCCTTACCAGTTGTGTATGCAAACTGTTTGATAAGATGGTAAACAGCCGCCTAGTCTACTTCTTGGAAAAGAATAATATTATATCGCCTTACCAAAGCGGTTTTCGAAAGGGAAGAACGACTGTAGATAATATGCTTCTTTTAGAGACATCTATTCGAAAAGCCTTTGTCAGAAGAAGTCACCTTGTCTCTATGTTCTTCGACATTGAGAAAGCTTACGATAAGGCATGGAGATACGGTATACTTCGGGATCTTCACGAGAGTGGCTTGCGCGGCAACCTACCAATTTTCATTCAGAATTTCTTGAATTCTAGAACTTTTCAAGTCAGGATTGGCTCTGTTTTGTCAGATGTTTTTGAACAGGAAGAGGGTGTGCCTCAAGGCTGTGTGCTCAAGTGTAACGCTGTTCATTTTAAAAATAAACTCTGTACTGAAAGAACTTCCTCCCACCATCTTGGGATCTCTGTATGTTGATGATCTGCAGATTAGCTGTCGAGGGGCAGACATGAGATATGTGGAGAGGCAAATGCAGATGGCTCTGAATAAGATCCAAGAATGGTCAGACAAACAGGGATTTACTTTTTCAAAACAGAAAACTGTGTGCGTGCACTTTTGTAGGAAGGGTGGTCTCCATTCTGAACCTGAGTTATATCTGAATGGTACAATTATTCCAGTTGCGCCGGAAGTAAAATTTTTAGGAGTGACGTTCGACCAAAAATTGACTTTCCTCTCTCATGTTTTAAACCTGAGAAGGAAGTGTCTAAAAACACTAAATATTTTAAAAGTGTTGACGAACACCTCCTGGGGTGCAGAGCGTTGCTCCATGCTTCGCATTTACAGAGCGCTTATCCGCTCTAGACTGGACTATGGCTCAGTTGTTTATGGATCCGCTCGGTCATCTGTTTTGTTAAAACTGGATCCTGTTCACCATCAAGGTCTGCGGATTTGTTCAGGAGCTTTCAGGACTTCTCCTGTACAGAGCCTATATGTTGACTCTAACGAACCATCACTTTATCTGAGGCGTGATCAATTGTCCCTTTTGCAATATTTTAATATTCTATCCCAACCTGAACATCCCAATAAGCTGTGCTTACTTGATAAAGAGTGTAACACATTATTTGAAACACGTCCATCCTGTGTTCCTACTTTCCCTTTAAGAGTTCGCCCTGTCATTGAGGAACTCTCCCTCTCTGATATGCACCCCCAAGCAGTACAGAATTTTGAAATTCCACCTTGGGAAAATTCACGAATCCAGCTTCTTGATGTTTTCAAACATCACGTAAAGGCGAGCACTAACGAGATCGTTTACAGACAACTTTTCGCTGAGCACAGGCACAGATATAGTAGTTATTATCCGTTATACACAGATGATCAAAGTCAAATTATCATGTCGGGATGGCTTTTGTATTTGAAGATTACATTGAGAGCAGATGCCTGCACCATGCTTTCTCAGTCCTAACATCTGAACTAACTGCAATATATTATGGTCTTTTGTACATCTCAAAGCTCTGCCACAAAAAGTTCATAATTTATACAGACTCGTATAGTGCTCTTAAATCCTTGGAAGCTTTTCCCAACACTCAGAATCCTGTGGTAGTGGATGTTCTCAAAATTCATAGAAATTTAACGACTCGAGGATATGAAGTCCTGTACTGCTGGGTTCCTGAACATGCTGGAATAAAGGGAAATGAGCTTGCAGACATCGCAGCCAAATATGCTGTTGAACCGTCTACTCGCCTTATCCCATTTAGAGACATCTACTGTGTCATCAAGGGGAAGATACGGAAAAAATGGCAGCAAATTTGGGATGTTCAGCATCACAACAAGTTGAGAAACGTCAAGCCTAGAATTGAGCATTGGGATTTTGCTGGAAATCGTAAGGAGGACGTTCTTTTGACTCGCCTCAGAATTGGTCACACTAGAGTCACACATAACTATCTTCTCAAAGCTGAAAATGAGCCTGTTTGTTTTAATTGTAATGTTTGTTTATCTGTTCGTCATATTTTAATTGAGTGTTTATGTTTTAATAGTCTTCGCCAGAAATATTTTAATAGCTGTGACTTACCTCTCGATCGTTTAATCGGAAGAGAGGTCAATTGCAATTTATTTTATTATTTAAAAGAGACTGGCTTTTATTACCAAATGTCATTTGTTTTGATTACTGTCTTGAATATTAATGTGTGCTTTTAACTTGTGTTTATATGACTTCATCCTCTGGATTTGGTACATTTGTCTACTTGTTTTTATTTATTGAATTTTAATGTCATCAATTGTAATCATCCCATCTTGTGTTTGGCGCTTCATAATCATCTTTGGTTTTTGCCCCATAATCACTCTCTCACTCACTCACTTCTGCTTAATTTACAGCTACCATTGTTTACCAATAGCACCACTGTTTAAAATTCACAATATTAATATTTTAAATCTTTTTTTTCTAGATAATGGATAAATGAGGATCGCGAAACACTTCAACACGAAGAAAATCCCTACAGCTATTTTTGGGTGATCTTTAGCAGACTTCAGGTTTTCCTGGCAATCCACCCCATCCATTTCCTCTGTTTCAGGATTCCAATATAAATGACAGTCATAGAAATGATCTGTATAGCTGAGACATAGAAAAGAGCTAATGTTTCCCTTACAGAACCAAACCTCGACTAGAAAGTAGATGAAATAAGTCTTTCATCTAATACTGGCAGGTAGCATCTTTGAGGATCAGTCAAATTTACAGAAGAATAGGTCACTCCTCACAAATAACACCGAGAACAAGGAATTGTGACCCCCGTTTCGAAAGTGAGGTTAGGGAACTTTAAGAGATCCGTTGAACCCGGGATTGGGGCCTCGGATGCTCGGCAAAGGAATTTGTTTCACATCCCAGATGACTTTTGGCTGGACTACCTCCCCTTGCTTAATATGGGAGGTTTTCAGCTGGGACTCCAGTCCATGTGGTTGCATTCAGTTGCATTAGCACGTAGAACGTTTGTTGTTGATGTTCCCCTAGGCTTAATGTTTCTTATAAGATCCAAATCTGTTCCTTAAAAGAACTGAAGAAGCTGGTTACCAATGGTTCACGGGTTAGCGCTGATCTTACTAAATTCTCCATGAGGATTATTCTTACTCTTTTTTTACTTCACAGTTACACTTTGAATTTCATGCCAAGTAATTAAACTGCTGTTATATGAAGGTACACATGAAAAGGCCTCCTGTAACTGTAATATTTCTATGGTCAACACAATAGTTCAGTATTTCTGGTCAAAAATACACTGTATTTGTCTGACAATTTGATTTCATACTTGTGCAAGCGTACTGTATTCCATATTGCATACAAAACGAATTCGATACCATATTTCAAAAATACAGTTTACATGTGCATAATATGCATTTTCCATTTCATATATTTACATATTCCCTGTGATTTCATACTGTGAATCATATTGTAAATGTTTAACAATGATATCAATTTAGCTGTTAAATTATAACCATGTCTGACTCAATAAACTAGGCTTTGAATATTGTTTTTAATTTGAACTTTGATTTCAGAAATATCTTATCTTTCATCTTTTAAAAATATATGGACTATTACATATATGAGTTTGTTATGTTACACTGCGTTGACATTATCCAAGTTTTATCATCCATTTGATTTGGCAAATATTGTCATTTCGAGAAGCAGTAAATTTTTAATTTAGCTTTCAAATTAACAAATTGAATGCTTTGTCCACCAAGGTAAGCGATTTAAAAGTAATAAATGCACATCTTAATAACTTACATTTTTATTTAATTTTTAATAATGTATCTAACATATTAAATACCTTTAATATTTTCTTAGGCCTTTAGCTGATAAATAAATTTTAGAATTAAACAAAGATATTTTTTGCCTCGAAAAAGGAAATATTTTTCTAAAACTCACTGTTGTATTCCACTGGCTTTTGTTGGTGAAGTATTCTCTAATTCTGTAATTTTTTAATGTTTCCTTAATTTCTATTATGTCCCATTCCTATAATTATTTTCACAATATTTTATTTGTATGCAAAATCACATCTTTAAAATTATCTTTATTCTTGAATAGAATATATTCATTTTATGATATTCTAGGTAGCTTCAAAACAATTTTTTTTTCCATGGAGAAAAGGGAAATTTTACCTGAACGGTTCTAACCAATCATACTTTAATATGCGTAGAAATATTTGAAAGCCGTACATAATTCTTTTGTAATTTTTCAGATAACCAAGAAATGCAGTTGTAAGCAATTACTGCCTTATTTTATGCATAGTTCCATGGTGTAAACGATTAAGTATAGTTAACCTTGGAAGATTCACGACTAATACCCTGGCGAAATTGTAACATTTCCAGCAACCTGATGGTTTTTTTATAGTAGATTTGACCTATGCCTGGATAACATGCGCACTATAATTTAATGTTTTGAGTCTTTGTCGAACAGTCACTAAAGTTGTTCACAGTCACTAAAGTTGCTCATATCCACGGTAAATGCCTGAATATTTGCTATTAATGTAAAGAAATAAATCCAAAATAAATTATAAATAATATCCAAGGTCGACAGTGATTATGCTTTATGATACTATATGCCGCTGAGATACCTATTCCCAAAGATGGGAAGGGCAAAAATCATTCTAACATATCTAAGATAAGCAGCTGAGATCACCGCAAAAAGTCTCACAAATAGCAAATTTTATCGACTGGATACTCTATTGTTACTGAAGAAACCACTAATTACTGTTGGACTATGAAAACAAATACATCATTTATTCCATTTGTATTTGAGACATCACGTGACTAAATATTACTTTTATCAATATTTGAATTCCAATTTGTTATGGCATTATTTCTTAGGTATATGAAAAGATGAATTGAGTAATCGTTCAAGACTGTGATGTTTTGAAGCCAAAGTTTCGGAAACCGATCCCTACTAGTTTGAAGAAGCCAACTGCATTACAGTACCTGGAGTATAAACTACTAATATTCTAATTATCATTTACACTACTTAAATAAAGAACCGGTAGATGGACTTTTTGCCCATTCTTGATTTAACGACAATATTTTTTTTGCTTTATTGTTGTTATTACATATGTAAATCAATATTTAAACGAAACGCTGCTCAAAGAACATTCGCTTATCGCTATAAAAATGAATAACAGTTCGCGAAATCTAAGAGAGATATGCAGATAATAAAGAATGTTCCAACAGCCATCAAGAAAAATTACAAGCTGCAAAGAGGGACAATAAGATTAAGGTATAAAGAAGACTTCCAACTGGGACAATGGTTAGCAACACAGACTGGCGTACCGAGGCATGGGTGTTTGCAAATGTCTAGAGTCTGTGCGGCATGAAGCGAGCCGAAATTCCTATCGAGAGGCTGCTGGTAGGGAAAGATGGATGGTAGACCCGCGGGCCTGTCACATTTGGATGCTCTTCTTCAAAATTGGGATGGGAACTGAGCAAAGTCGTATTGTCACTTGTATGGTGCCCAAAGCTCTTGCCAAAGACAGGAGCAATCTTACCCCCTTGCCACGATATGCCGTAGGCTTGGTCTGATATCAGACAAGCACGATTACTCACAACAGCAACAAGTATAAAAAATGAAGGTAAAAGAGAGGTCGCTTTGATCAAACGAGGCTTGCAAAATTTCTTGCACTCCTATGCTATGTACACATTAATGTGTAATGAAATAATTGCGAATACTAGCAAAAACGTCAGAAATACAGTAAAAATATATCATTGCTAGTGTGATTGAAACATTTTAACTAAAAGTTTGCTTTTGATTTCTATTTTTATCTTTGTAATTACGAAAATTCACTCTTGAGTTGAGAAGTGGGACAATGAAGATTTAGGTCGTAGGGAGAGAGGATAGGTTGAAGCGTGTTGAAAATATAATCTACGTTGATAAATGTTGTAATTATGTAAAACAGACTGTATATAAAACGATTTTTTTTTGTGTATAATTATGTACAAACGAATTAGGTCTGATTGAGATATACCACAGAAATGAGATTAATTTTATTTTAACAACATTTGAAGTTTCTCTAGCACGCAATCAAAACACTGCCTATCATAATTAGCGCTTAAATACAATGTCTGATGAAAGCTATGTAAAACATGTCAATTGAAACGTTCACCGCAATAGTGTTATTCAGAATCGGAAGCAAAAATTAAGAACTTGAATTTGAAATCAATTGCACCTAACTATGAAAGTATTATCTAAGAGAAGAAACAATAATTGCAGATTTGATCTTATGGAATAAATTCAAATGTAAATCAAGAAAGCATTTCATAAAGTGGATGATTCGCGATAAGATATTACGGCAGGACAGGACTAAGTGTGGGAAGCACCAACACACCGCCATTGGCAGAACTGGTGTCGCTCCTTCCCACTAACCATCTTGAGAAGAACACCTCCACAGGGCGCACTTACGCCACGCTTCGGTGCTAATTGAAAAGTTATCATTAGAGCACACAGAACTTGTGGTACAAAGATATTACGACACAGTAAATAAAGTCAGAAAGGCTTACTTGAAATGCCTCCGGGGGAGACAAAAGTATCCTTTATATTCAACCCCATGAATATTTTGGCCCACCAGCGGCAGAGAGGTGAAATCTCTTAACACGGGTAGTTCGATCCGGAGTATGAATCCCGGCAAAAGGGCTAGCTGCATGGGCGTTTTCGTGGTTTCTCCCATTTGTAACGTATGTACGAGCCGGGTTTCCTTAGAAAGCCCTCCATGAAGGCAGATAGTCTTCGAGTGTTTTACCATAATTAAATAAACTCTTAAAATAAATAATTTTAGGTTTGAAAATTTACTAGAAAACTAATTTGATTCAATTCTGAAAACTGATTAACAGTAAGGTATTATAATATCTAATATTTGACAATTATTTACATAGAAATCATTGATATAATCACTGGCTTAAGTGGTTTAAGCATCTTAAAATCTCACAAAGAAAAACTCAGAAAATTTCTTGGAAGCGAATACTTCTATTCAAAGAAAGAATTTCTAATGCTAACAAGATTTATATTTTATTTTAATCAGATCTAATATTAATTCACTATCAATTAGATCAGAAAAACTGCGAAGGTGAAGTAAATCAATTATTTACTCATTTTCTAGGAGATTAACTGAATTTCATTGGCACTACCAAATTAATCATCAATTCATTTTCCACTTAATTACGTTTTTTCTTTATTTTTTGAAACAATAATTCATTTCATGATTCATTATAAAATAATCAACACTTTTCACAAGCTATTAGATCGGAAGAGAGGTCTATAAATTTCAAAGAAAACGAAATTTTTTCGCAATAGTGGCAATAATAAATTAATGCATCTTACAAAATCACAGAAACTTCTTAAACTGTTGCCATTAAAGGAAAATTAACTTGTGTATAATGTGTGCATAAAAAATAGCACTAATAAGAACTAAACGCATACTGAAAGTGTGTATTTATTTTTCTGCAATCATATCCGTATTTTACATTCATTCGTAGATTACAAATAATTCTTTCTTTCAGTCCTCTCGTACATTCTGGGAATTATCTTTAGAAAATCTTGCATAATTCCTGAAAAGAGAGAAAAAATTATAATTACGTTTCTATCAATGAAACCCATAATACAATCAGACATTTGTTATTCGTATATAAGAGAAGTTTTACTTAAATACAAATACACTAATAGCATTTTTAAAGCATGCGGTATAACGCCATTTTCAAATGAAGAAATGCATAATGAGATTTTAAACTCTGTTGATAACATTTGTTTGGGAAATCTGTCTCATTGAAGAGTACAGGAAACTGTTTTATCCCTAAATTTTCACTATTGCTTTATTCATAATATTTGACAACGCTTCATTTCATTTCAGAGAATTTCCTTAATTTAAAGTTAATTTTATATTAGAATTTTAAATTACTTAATCATTAGTATTATGCTACTGCATATATTATTGAAAGCAATATTTAAAAAAAAGGATTTGGATTTATTATTTTGAGATATTTAGAAAATTAAATTCTGGCGACTTTGCATAATTGCTGAAAATTAAAAATATTCCTTTAGCTTGCATTCGTTCGAAACTATTGCTTACTTGAATGAGATTTTAAATGCGTCTAAACTATTAACTTGTGATAATAAAAATTTATCAGTTAATAAACCGATAAAACGCTTTGAGTTTCTAAAATTTATCATTCAAAGTAATTTGGAATATTATCTTAGAAAATCTTCATGATAAAACTTCGTGTGGTAACTAAATGTAACTTTTTCTGAAAGAATCTGTTTCTCATCTAAACACCAAGTTACTGCTCTGGATCATGTTTTCTGAACTTCCAATTTTCTTACTTCCTTTGTCTTTCTAACTGGAGTTCGAAAGATAAAAAATAATTGCATATTAAAGATATATATATGCAAAAAAAAAAAAAAAAAAAAAAAAGATTTCAGCAAGTTTAAGGAAATGCATAATACCATGGTGAAAGGCAGGAAGGATTTTAAACTGGTGACGAAATCATACAGAAATATGATATTATCCTCTCATGCGGTGGGATAAAAGCTGAAAATATCATTCCAGTGCGTTTGTAAAAGAATAATGTAAAGCATTTAATGCTTTTATTGCGTTTGTAAATAATTAAAAGAAGGTTTTCTATTGTATGACTTTCAATTTCGTATGCATTTAAACCATTTCGTGTTTTTATATGTTAAGTGCAAATTTTCATCTTTATCTTAAATTTTATCAAATAGAAGTTCATAATAGTTTTATTTACCTTAAATTCCTACTTACCTTCATTTTAATACTTATTTTGGTTTAATTTGAAATCTTAGTTATTTTTCTTATTTATTTCTATTTTGCTTTCATTTATATTACCATTTTGCTTTCCTTAGTATTTAATTAATTAGAAAGTGAAACCTTCTGCTTCGTTTTCTGGTTAAAATACTTTAAATAGAATAGAAGATTAAGAAGAATCTATTTAAAGATTAAATGTGACACAAGTTTATTACTGCCGCATTTAGGTATCATTACAAGATTTTCTAAAGTTATTTTAACTTAATTTAACATTTTATAAAAGACGCTTTACTCATAAAAATGCGCACATTTTCAAAAAAGAAATAAAGGTTTTCTATCTATTAAAAAACTCGAATTTATACTATTAAACTTTCATTTATCATTACAAAAATAAAAATAATAGTTTGGAGTTAGTTTAAGACGATTTTTAATTACTGTGTAAGGATTATGTTAATTTTATTAACAGTTAAATTTTAAGTTAAAGTTCCTTTCCTGTCAAATTCTTAACTTCAACTTACTACTTCCAGCCAGAACGTACTTTTGGAATCTTGCTGAATATTTAATGAGAAGAAGCGGTATTTAAACCACGAAGTTACTTACTGAGACAGAGAGAGAATCAGAGTTCCTGAATTACGCGTCAGCCTTTTTGGCCGCTCTCTCTCTCAAAGCTGTTTTTACGCTCGGCCGTACTCAGGCCCTTGCTAGGCTTCGTAGTAAAATAAGTTAAGGGGCCAACTCTAACTGAACCTTGATAGCTTTGGCTATACTTATTTAGTTAATCTTAGTTTTAGTTTAATTCTTAGTCTTTTAAGTTCAAGTCCAAAGTGCGGGCTTTACTTGTACACTCCCAGGCGGAGTTTTGTTAAATCTTATCGAAATAATAAAGGGTTGTTACCCTTCTCTCTTGTTGTTTCTTGTCATCGAACTCTAGCGATTATTCGCTTATCAGTTCTTAGATTACTCACTTCCAACATTAACTTAGAATTCCAAAGTGAGGTACTCTACAACTGATACCTTTTTTTTAAACCTAACTATGTGATGCCTTTATCTATAAAGAGAAAAGGTTTGCATTTCAACTTCTTTTGACTGGCAAGTGAACGAAGTTGAAATCCAAACCTTATGTATAGCCAAACTTTCATACTGCGCAAAATCTATTGTGATGATGCATTAAAACACTTTTAAACTTAACTCTTTTTACGATTACATATTTTCCATTCATAAATAGATTTTCCACTCTAGATGATAAGAAATGAGGAATTGAAATGGTTAGTATGAATTCTGACTCATGCGATACTTACATTCTTCTATAAACTTTTCTAGTCATATCCGCATCCGTAATATTACCATACGTATCCCAGACCACCATATCCGAGACCACCGAGACCGTATCCGAGACCACCGAGACCATATCCAAGACCACCGAGACCATATCCAAGACCACCGAGACCGAGACCGTATCCAAGACCACCATATCCGTATCCAATACCATGGTTAAGACCAAGTCCATTACCATGGCCAAGTCCAATACCATGGCCAAGACCAAGTCCAATACCATTGTTAAGACCAAAGCTTTTGTATCCGAGGCCTAGCTGTCCATAACCTAGTCCAGCATCTCCGTATCCGTAACCTCCATAAGCAGGTCCCAAAAGACCATATCCTAATCCATATCCGTGTCCTTGAGCTTTCTTGAAATATCTGGTGCTGATGCCATTTCCATAACCATGCTTAGAGTGATGTGGAATGACGTCAACGTCAACGTATGAACTGTAAGCAACGGCAGCCAAAGCCAATACGAAAATCTGAAAAAAAATAAGAACATTTATTGTAACAGTCATACTTTTTGATACTCTGCATCTGATTATTATATCAAGCACTGCGAAACACTGAAAACTGTTGCGGAAGGAGCAAAGCTGGCTTCAGATCAAAGTCTATCAAATTTATTTTTTATTTCGACTCACTAATTTAATTAGAAGAATATTACCATTAGCATTCACAATATATTATGAAATTTATCAATTCAAATAACTTCTGAATGGAACTTCCGCTCATCTTGAACAAAACTGTGAATATTACTCGATTATATCTTTTTGCCAAATATTTATGATTAAATACTGAATGAACAATTCAAAGTTATTAAAATCTGACTACAGTAAGGTTTCAATATTTCATTTTCTTTTATTTGAGTAAATATTGTTTCTTATTGTATAGTTACCTTTAGATTAAAACTTAAACGAATTTAATTATTAAAATGAGAAACAATACATTTGCGTGTGCTAACAACAAGTAAGTATAATTATTAAAGAGGGCTTTGGGTGTTAAAACAATTTGTTAAATCCTATTGAAAAACAAGCGAATTAAGTTGAAAACTTTGAATATATCTGATGTAGTCAATAGATAATATAGAAAGGTCATACAAAGTTGATTAGGTTACAGCACAAAGGTTACAGTTGATCAAGATATAACGAACTTTTGCAGTGTCAGAATAGATAGTTATTTTTATAGTTGATGATTTATAAATTAAGTGATAATTTTAAAAAAAACCTACGTGTGTACATTAAGGTCTAAGTACAAAAAAAAAAATCGTAGCGAAAGCTTGACCTTTCAACTGTTTTAATGAGGCCTTATTTTTGTATAGGAGAAACGCTAAGTAAAGAAATTACTATTTCAGAAGTCAAACAACAAAAATCAGCGTTATATTTTCAAATTTTCACAGGACTATGTATGACATGACTCTCTATGGTTTTACTGAAACACCATCCTTAGCTGCAGAAACGCAAAAAAAAAAAAAAAAAAAAAAAAAAAAAAAAAAAAAAAAAAAAAACTGAATTTTTAAAATATAACGCTGATTTTTGTTGTTTGACTTCTGAATTAGTATTTGTTCGGCGTGTTATTGTGTCTTAAATTACTATTTCTCAAAATAAACTCAATAATTATATCTATTTATTATTGACACACAACGTAGAATGGTAAATTTTTCGATGCCGAAAATCTGCAATTAATTAATTAGAATTTTCATTAAGATGTTATATAAAAAATTGCCTGAAGTATATGCCTTCTGCTTGCTTTCATTACAACTTAATGTATGTAAAATACGTATGTTCAAATTATGAAACAATGAAATGTTAACATTTTTAATCTTTCATTATTATGGAGTTTTAAATAACCTTTTATAAACAAAATGTTTTCGAGAAATATTTCGCAAAATAATTCTAATTGTTCACTCTAATTTTATTTAGCATTTTGCATACTTTAATATATTTTGATCTTCTCTTTAATTTCCCACACCGGCTGAACCAGTGCGATACGTTAGCAGATTTGTTTCATTAAGCTTTAATATAATCACGAAATTGAACCGAAAAGTTCAATTTCGTGATGTAAGCCATTTTAAATTGAAAAGTAGCTTATGTATCAAAAAAACTTTGATAACTATAAACGAATATCTTTAAAATCTTTTCCAAAAATTTCTTTGAAATTTACTACAAGCATATGTGAAAGATTAAGGCATAAGGATTTGATGGAAATGAAAAATGGGTACGTATTTTCACAAGAAATATTGCAATATTCACTGTTCATGAAACCAATAACTTATAAATAAAAAACTGTTGAATACATTTAAATCCTGTACAATAAAAATACTGTCACAATAAATGCTGCTTTACGTTAACTGCACGCAAAAGGTAAACATTCTTTTGATTTTTTACGTATAAAAATCAATTATAAAGAATTAATATCGTTAATTCGTTATAATTGATTATTATAACGAATTCCTGTCATTCCTTAACAAATTAATATCTTTAAGAAAAGAAGAATGATACTATAGCTACAACATCACATAGTTTGGGTTTAACTTCATGGAAAAACGTAATGTTAATAAGAAAGGTTGTTAGGGTAACCAAGCTTATGTCTAACCAAGGCTTCTGTCTAAGGAGAACTTAGTCTTAGTGGAGGACATTTTAAGAGAAACGGGCTCACATTAACACTACACTTAAGAGAAACAATAAGGATGACCATATAGCCAGCCCGTTGCTAGGAATTAGAGCCAGGTTGAGCTACCAGGTTCAACCATCCTATCTTTTGCCCACTGGTCGAAAGAGCGTAAATGCTGGCGTGGAGGATTTTGTAATTTAATAGAAGTTGATGTAATTTAATATGCAGATGGATTGAAAATTTTGGTTTGAACAAAGAGAAGTGTTTACATTTGCAAATTTTGAAATTTATAACCAAAGAGAGTTGATTAGAATTTTGTATCGATGAGAATTCATGTGTTTATTACCAACATACTTAGATATTTTGTAGAGTCATTAAGTTATATTGATGAAGGAACGAGAAAAATGTGCATTGCCTTCACCCGGATTCAAACTCCGGACTTCCCGAATACGCGTCAAGCTTGCTAGCATTTACATCGAGAGGGCATGTGGAAAGAAGGAAGAAAGTATCTTATAATTTAAGATATTTTCTTCTTCCTTTCCTCCTTCCAAATCTAACCAACTACGATGAAAGACAGTGATCTGTTACATAAGCTGAATATGTCTTCGGTCTATGTGAAGACCCCAGAAATAGAGAACAAAATGAAATATTAATTAGTATATTATATTTTCCTGCTGTCCGTTTTTTGGCAATAATAAAACCTTAAAGGTATCTATCATTTTAAGGCAACACTCTCAACTAATTTGTATGTTATTATTTGTAAGCGTTTTTTATATTAATATTTATTATAAAATAAAGAGAAAAGATGTTTTGTTTATTTTAGATTTTATCAAGAACAAGGAGAGCACATCCAAAATTGCTTGCTTTGATATGTGCTGAAATGGAATTACTTTTCCGATAAAGTGCTCTTCAGCAAATTTTGTTTGGAAACTTTATCGAACTTTTCTATTCTATAATAGTATATTAAATATATAATACTATTAAATATACATAAAATTATGTAAGTTCTATAAAAATCCTACGCAATTTTTCTGTCAATAAATATTTCTTTGCCAAAATAATACTTAATATGTTTGGAATCAATAAATTTCTCCAAAATTATGCATGGGAATTATCATGAAAGGTTGTAACTTGAAGCAGTGCTCCTTAATGAAATGTTGCTCTCGAAACCGGAAATGTAATGAAAGATTAAAAGTTACATTCCTAAATTAGTTTGACGGTTAAGAAGCTAAAATGAAGATAAGCATATTTCATTTACTCATCTGACGACTGAAATCTTTTCAGGTGTTTTCATGAAATAGGTTTTATACAAATTAAACGAAAAGTAATGGTAATTTTCTTTTTCTTATGGCTGGTGGTGTGGTGTATTTAATTATGGCAAAGCACACTAGGGCTATCTGCCTAAGGGGGAGGGATGCCTTCGTGGAGGACTTTCTAAGGGAAACTGGCTCGTATACACGTTACACATGAGGAAAAATACGAAAACACCCATTTCTTACGGCTGGAATCACATCAACGTACTTATATAATTTCTTAAAATGAATTCATGTAACGTTTAATGAAATTACATGATTATTAAAGAATTTCCTGTACGCTTTCCTATCTCTTAAAATAGCATGACATCAGTCACCAAAACTCTATTCATACAGGTAAGATTCATGTAGATTTAAGATACAGTTTAGCTCACTTCACCCCTCTTAGCATAAAACGAGCAGGAAATTCGAAATATTTTTAGTATATTCTTTATCTAAAATTTTGTGTTGACGATTCATTTTAGAAAAGGAAACAGGCCAGTAAGGCAAGTGATACTTAGTAAACTATATATGAAACTGAATTCAACTGAGAAAGCAAAAAATTATAAGAGGCGAACTTTTGCAAAATGAAAATAATCAAGCGAACTGTTTCAAATAACAAAAAACTTACCACGATCTTCATCATGTTGAAAGTAAAAGCTGTCTACTGGAAGTTTCAGAGACAATACTGCTATGGGTCCTCTAAATGACTTTTATATCATTATCACGTTCCACTTCGGTTAAGAGGAATTCCACTTTCTCAGTGTCAAATTCCGGTCACCCAAGTTCGGCTATGTGTAACGATTTATATCACTTCGATATAAAAATTAATTCAATGTCAAGTTTGTTCAGGCACGACTAATCAACCCCATTTTTATGGTTTGTGCTCATTTTTCTACATTGTACCACTTTCCTGAGCATTCATTTCGGAAAATTTTCATTTAGGCGAAAAGAATAATATTTTTCTGTGTAAAATTAAACCATACAATTACTTTATAGTTTCAGGAAGTAATCTTAAGTAATAGCATTTTATGCAGAGAATATACCTTTAATTAGCCGACATTTCGTCTTATTTGAAACATCATACGAACCTAGCTCATGCTAGGAATAATAGTTATTATAATTATAACTGATGACGATGTTTGTTGCTGTATTCTTCTTATTATTATTATATTAATATACTAATAACAATACAGGATCTTCCAAAATAATTTCAGCAAATATGGGCAGTAAATTCTGTAATCAAAGACAAGAAAATGAAGTTTAAGACTGAAGTGATTGATAGCTCGACAATGATAATGCAGTAGGAAACTTCGGGGGTAACATGCAGAGCCTATAGCCTATAGTATCAAAAATATCAGGTAAACTTTATCGGTAAGTATACATTATAATAAATTTTAGAAATTTCGGACATCAGCAATAATAGAAGCGGCATATCATTATCACAATGATTATTATATAGGTTTCAGCTCCACCAGTAGCCAACTGTTTAAGACCGCTCAATGCTGGGAGTTTGATCCTAGGGTGACGACTGATCTCATATTGGCTGCATGATATACTTTCATGGGTTTCCCCATGTTTAACGTGAAAGCGAAACAGTTTCAATTAGAAAGTCGCCCAAGAAGGCATCTCAACCCCTAAGGAGATAGTGCTTTTGTACTCTGCCATATTCCAACAATCAAACAATTAGACAGGTTTCAAGATGTTCTGAGTATTGCGGACCTGTAGGGCAACATCTCAAAATGCTGGCAAAATTAGCGAGAAAAAAATTGTTTATTTAAAAGATGGCAATGTTCGCCACAGTTTTATGAAGTAAGAGGGTTTGCTGGATTCCTCAATTTTTTATTACTGAATATTTCTGAACTCATAAACTGTATATTTCACGTGTATGTTCTTTTTACAATTTTTGCTAATTTTCGACAACCGAATGGGGTTTAGAAGGTTGACGACTTTATTCTGAAATATTCTGTATAGTAACTGTAACAGATAAAAATGAATTGCATTAACTTATTAGTACAACAGAACTACAGTCTTGAAGTGTCTATAACAGCAAATCGAGATCACCTGCATTGAAGTCCTGTTATTTAAACATTTATACAGCATATCTGCTGGAAAGTGTAGACTGGAGTATGACAAAGAAATCTTAATCTTCTATAGTAAAGACATGAGACTTTAATCTAAAACTTCAAAGCATTGCTCCCTTGAGGCCTCCTTATGCCTGTCCTATGTTATTATTATATGCTTTTACACTAACTGTAATTGGTAGTTTAATGTGAAGCATGTTTGTCTAAGATTGACTTTTCAGTGGTGGCTTGTATCATCATGTCGTATCTTAAAATATGTGTATTTATTTTGTCCTTTTAAGCATCTATGAGATATCTAAAAATGTTGACTTCATGCGTAAATTTAAGGCCCTCATCGCTTGAATTTAGGATGTTCTGTAACTGGAAATGGCCGCAGTTTGCATTTATGTTTGCAAATAATCTTTGTACTAGTAATATCATTTAAACAAATTTATTAACTAATTATATGTTGCAGATTTTCTTTCTAGCATCATTATGCTGATAATTTTCCAATAGAAAATAGTCTTGATGAAAGTTTCATATAGCTGCATCTTATAGATTATTGTCTTATTATCACGATCTCTTGGAACTAAACATCTGCAAATTCAGAAAAGAGCTCGAATAAATATTTTTTGTGAGAATATATACAAGTAATATACAAAACCGCAAAAATAATTTAAATAAAATTTGTGTTTTAGTATTTTCTTTTGAACTGTTTTCATAACTAATTAAAAAACACTTCTGTAAGAAGGAAGCTAATTTTATTACATAAAATTATTCTGTTTGCATTACTTCTTAAATAAATTACAGTATATTCTTTTATTTTTATATAATTCATATAGGATGTACTATTTCTGAAGTGCGATAACGATGACAAGTTTCATTATGTTGCTGGAACTAAAAAGAATTTACAGAGAAATTATTTAACTTATTGGATTTGGATAGGTTTAGCATTGGCACATTAATCTTAACAACATTTAAATAGGTGGTAAAGGCTCTTAAGAAATTGTATATCCCACATTGTCTTTTCTGAAAATGACAGTAGTCGCAGCTTTTACGTGAACCATTTGGTTTAGTTTAATTGAGTATGGCAAAGCATAATAAGGATATCTAAGGGGAGAAATGACTTGATAGAGGATCTTCTAATGTAAACTTGGCTCGTATACACATTACACATAGGGAGAACCACGAAAATTCTCATGCAGCCAACCTGTTCGTTTGGAATCGAACCCAGTTCGTAACTACCACTGTTGAGCGATTTTACCATTATGTGTCGTATTATATCTTCGTGGATTTTGGAAGTGCATAATTGTAAAGGGTACACAGTGGGAGTTCCCGAATTTCTGTTCTACACAACTAGATTATCTAACACCTGTTAAGTTGCAAAAGTTGACAATTTAAATAGGATCCTAAATATGAGATAGAAATTTAAAATGTTTAGACTTGAAACTATCAGGAATGCTGTAGAGGCATCAAGTATTTTTTGAAAGCAGAAGGCATAAAAAATGAGCAACGCCTTCGACGGGAATCGAACCACGTACCTCTGGAATACGCCTCCAGCCTGCTGACCACTATACTACGAAAGCATGATAAGAAGGCGGAAGAAATACCTTACAAGGTTTTTAAAGAAAAAGGAAAATATGTTGTATGTACACCCTGCAAATGACCAGATACTTGATTCAAAGGATTTATCGGGCCATTGATCTATCTCCATACCGAAAACATTGCTAGAATTCTACTTTTGCTAATCAATAACCATACAGTGAAGCTTATTCTTTGAATATATTATAAAATCAAAGAAACACGAGAGGTTTTCTTTGAATATATTATAAAATCAAAGAAAAACGAGAGGTTTTCTTTGAATATATTATAAAATCAAAGAAACATGAGAGGTTTTCTTTGAATATATTATAAAATCAAAGAAACACGAGAGGTTTTCTTTGAAAAATTCCTGTTAGTCTGAACTAGCATACTTTACAACGAACTAAGAAGAAAACACTCTTATCCTTCAATATCGATTTGTCATCATCAGAACCATATCTCTAATCTGAAGTGTGGCTGAATCTGTACCATTTTTTCCTCTGGTTAGTTTTTTGAGTTCCTTCGATTGTCATTTATTAAGCAGATTTCAAGAGCATAAATAACTATAATCAATAGTAGTATAAGGAATGATGTAATGAAAATATTATGCATACTTTATTTAATTCAACTCACAATGTGAAAAATTTATTTGAAAATATTGTATCAAGGTTTTGACAAAAATACTACTTAAAATCATGCGCAAAGTAGATCACAGAATGATTATAACAAATAAGCATGAAATTTGTGAGTCATCTGATTTTTAACAGAGCGAAAGAATTTGTGATTCATCAAATCCCGCTATCTGTTATTATCTTTCACTTTGTGTCAGAAATGTTTGTTTTTATTTCCTCTTGGTGACACTACATTTTTCTAGGCACATTGCTATCCACTAGTTTACTAAGCCTCTCTGAATGACTAACTAACTTTTGGACTGCAAGCTGCTGCCACTGCTTGAGCCACAAGAATTTTTAGTTGATTTTTGAAATTATTACAGTACATGACATGCAATCAACTGAACGATTTGCTGCTTGAAAAACCATTCTGAACGTTTCAATATAAACATTGCAAGAAGAGTGATGCCCCTCGTGTACAAACTTCTGGAAAGTCTAAGTTATTCAAAGACAAATCATGCTCCAATAGTAATGGAGGGTAGGAAACGCAATTGTAATGCGATAGCGGGAATTGTTGAGGAATCACAAAAAAGACCACGCGATGCACAAGGTTTTATTTTTACAGAGTGCTGCCCTAATTGGTATAGTGGTTAGTGCTGCTGGATGCTATATTGTTCTTTGGGCTCGGGTTCAAATCTCGGAGAAGACATGGATATTTGTAAATTTATAGTACCTGCGCGGCATGCGAAGTGGATGGGCGTGCAACTTTCGAAGCCGTTCCCTAGGTATTCTCCACCAAACTTGGGACGAAGCTGGGCAAATACATACTTTCATTTATATGTTGCTCAAGGCCCATGTTAACAACAGAAGCAATGTTATCAGCAAAAATTCGTGAACTTCCTTTGTCAGACAAGTGAGATAAGCCACAACACAATACTAATGCGGAGTTAACAGTTATCTATCTAGCACATGGAACAGTTGAGTACATCACGTAAGCCCTCTTTTCTCCTTTACCGAGAGAGCAACACAGTGAAGTCTATCCTAAACTAATCGACGTTAACATGACTGCATCCAAAATTATGTAAAACCGATTCCTTCGAGAGATGTGCCATGGATGAAGACAGACAATTCCAACCCCTGAAAATGAAGAGATGGGCTTTGTCATTCAGGAAACGCTCCAGGCAACAAGAAGCACACGAGCTATCGGTTCATCCCTTCTTTCTTCTTCAACGCACCGTCTGGAGGTTCTTGATTTCGAACTACTTGCAACCAAACCATGCGAGTGCTCACAGCTATGTCAGCCTGGAAGGTTTGGTTTTGTTCAAAGATATATAAAAGAGAATGTTACTGACGCCTGCACAAAAATGCGGTTAGGTATACTTCATCAGAGAAAGTTGCTGCAATACGTATAAGCCGCATGTATGGGCAGTAAGAAATCATGATTCAGCATTACATTGCCAACAGAGCACCGGCTTGTCACCAGTGTTTGGTCCGTCTCTGAAACTGATCGCGTAATAGGTCCATATGTCTTGCCTATTCGTTTGGATAAATGGTTTGTTCAGATTTTTTTGGAGAAAATCTTGGCCGAACTGTTGAAAGACCAGTGCGCCCCATGCCGCCCCTTGCGCCTCATGTCCCATCGACACCTTTCCTTTTCTTAAGGTCAGCGATGACTTTCTGTAACATTTAAAGATGACATTTGGTCAACATTAAACGGAACTCTTTCATTGACATGCATGTTCGCCGGACACATTCTCCCTGGGCACTTTTTTCCTGCGGTCACATGAAAGGTCTGATGCATGATATATTCATGTACAGCGAGGAAAATCTTCTCGTACGCATCTGTTCACATGTTGTGAGACGCCCAGAATATATTAAAACGTACGTTAATTTATGCTACACCAACATCACTCTTTAGTTGTTGATGGCAGAAACTGCAAACACTTTCAGTTACTTATCTTAAAATTGCAATTATTATATTTTGATGAATAAAATAATTCTTTTCCCTTATATGTTGCTTGTTTATTTCTCGTGTAGTGTGTTTTGTAAAATCAGCTTGAATCTGTACTGTTATAATCTCCGGATCAGCAAAGAGATATGCTGATCCGGAGATCTCTTCTTGGCCTAACGTTTTAAAATAATGATCCAGATTGTTCATATTTGTATCAAAAGATACAAGAAGAAAAGGAAATTCATTCCCGAAAAAATAAACTGCTTTTAAACATGTATCGGACACGTCAATAAAAAATTTCTATTTTCCAAATATGACATCTTCAAACGCTCTGAACTAATATAGTCCCACCAGTAGCAGAGGTTACGACCATTGACTTCTGATAGTTCGACTTGGGTTCGAACTAAGGCCAACGAGTTGACTGCATTGGTTCTCTTGGTCTCATCTCGTTGCGTGAATATGACCCAGTTTCCTTTAAACTTTTGACGAGTGTTTTACCGTATTCAATTAAGCCTTCACTATTAAAGCTATATTTTGAACGCAGCTACCGAATACCCAGAAGCGGTTAAGGTTGATGAAACTTGCCATTTTGACTAGAGCCGATGAAACTTGCTATTTTGACTAGAGTCGATGAAACTTGCTATTTTGACTCCGACGAAGAAGCAAGCTGAATAATCGTTTCTGTGGTTTCATCATGTATTATGTAAATGAGAGCCAGGATCTTCCAAGCGTCTCCCTCGAAGGCATCTCTTTACTTAGTCAGATAATTATTGTTTTCGGAAATGTAATTATAAATTGTAGTTATAATTCATGTTTTCTTGATTTGATAAAAGTGTTTTTTCCGTGCATGGAAATAAAGTATTAGGAAACTTATTTTATCTGTCGTTGTTAATAATCATTTTAAACACATGTTATTTTATATTAAAGTATGATAGCTAAATTAAATTTCTAATATCCTATAACACATCGATTGTGAAATTGTCTTCGTTTGCACGGTATTGTCGGCATCAATAAAACTCAAGTGCTATAAGAAAAATTTGTAGTAATTTAGAGCTTGCATTTCCTGATATACAGCTTCTTTGGTATACGATTTTAATATCTTGATAATTTTCTGTTTGTTTCATTTTAAACTTGATAAATAAATAAATAAATAAATAAATAGAAAGTGTTGGAGAATTTAAAAGTGAAAATTTGTTTAAGTTTTAACATTGCTCAGCACTAAACATTAGTTCCAAAATTTGTCCGTAGTAGGTATTGCTTATGTTTAAGAAAAAATTATACATCTTTACATTTTTATTGTTTATATCTTTTTTCAATTTGTTTTAGAAAGTCAAATACTAGTATGACATTATATTTTAATTTTTGCCGCATGTTTTAATTAAAAAAATAAAATTTTTATTTAAAAATAATCTTTTTAAAAGTTTATATTATTGTTAAACTGTGATTATTGTTCTTTTAGATAACATTCTTTTCTCTTTGTTTCAAGAAAATCCTTAAAAATTTATTTTAACAAATCATGACAACCTCGAGCAGAAAAAAATCGTTGAGACTGACGGCTTTCGAGTTCTTGAATGTCACGGTTCACCATCATCGGCTTAAAAGATAAAGCCACTACCATTTGAAACACCCCAAGTAACACAAGGATACGAAAACAGGCGGTTAATATTATCGCGTTCAAGTAAAATTTTAATTTTAATATCACCTTTGATAAAAATAAACAAACCTTCTTGCTTTTTTTTTTTTTTTTTTTTGTTTTATTTTGTTTAGTTTCTCAAAGGATAGCCTTGCGTCTTGTAAGTTTTAAACAATGCACTTTTCAACTTATAAATTTAGGAAATATTTTTCGCAAGGACAGCTGTAAGGTGTAAGACTTTGTTTCTTACTGATTTATCATGCATTAATTTTAGAATGAAAGTTTGTATTTTTCCCAATATTATTCAATGGAGTTCATTATTCAAGAATAATGAAAAAAGTAAAGTTCGAAAGACAGTTTAATTATCATATGACTTTTAATAGGTCTAAAAACCATTTTTGTTATTCAATAATTTAGAGTTAGGAATGAATTGTGTTTGGTAGCTTCAATTCAAGTTTTGTTTTTATTGAAGAAGATGATAGCAGGATCTTTCGGTAAAAATTAACATTTTAGTTCTTTAGTTTTATAGGATGATAACAATTTAAAATGTTAAAAGAATACACTTTGCTAGAAATTCAGATGTAGTCTGTGTATTAGGGACTTACATAATTCAACTAATAAATAAATATATTATAAAACTGGAGTACTCTCTTATTTAAAAATTTAAAAAAGTCTCCAGTAATAATCTACAATTAATAGACATACATCGTTTCTTATCTCGAATAAATTTGTGCTAAATTTATGCGCTAGTCAATCAATAAACTCGACTGATATCACGAATTCACATTCTGATATTCATGAATTATTTTGCGTTTAGAAAATACTTTTATCCCTTGTTTCTCAATATTTATATGTTTGGTCATTTCATGGTGGTTTAGCAAACTAAGCAAATATAATACGAATGTATAATTATTCTAATTGCTTAGTTTATTTTGCGCTGTTTAAAACCCTACATACATCTTTTATTATTTTCATTTAATGCGTCTATATACCGAACTTATTGTCTGGTGCTTACACCAAGCCAGCGCTCTGAAAACGAAAGTCCTTTCATCTCAAATATTTGGCTTGCATTTATCTGTCCTATTTTGAAGTCCCGTGAGTAATAAGGTGGTTAAGATGCTATACACGGTAATCTGCCCTAAATTCGAATATCAGCAAAAGAGATGATTGCTTGGAAGATTTGATGGGTTTTCCCATGTGCAACATGAATATGAGCCAGTTTCTCTAAGGAAGTCTTAAGAAGCCCTTAGAGAAGAAGAAGGCTATCTGCTTTAGCAGAAATCCTTCGTGTGCTTTGCCTAATCAACTAAGCAAATAAATAATACATGTTTTGTATATTTTGTAATATGGTTTTTCCCATTTGTGCTTAAAGCTATGGTGAGCTTACTTAAAGCTTTACATATAACCGTGACGTTTATAGGTTGTTCAGAATGCATACAACAAAGTGGCACCGTATAAAACTTTTATTAATGAGCATTAGTTAAATTGAAATCTTATCGTAGAAAAGCGGCTTTTTAAAATCTCTTAATTAATATCCATGCTGGTTCATTTTCATTCAAAACCAAAATTTCTTTATATTGTAGGGTTTATATTTATTTTAACTACCGTATATACCCGCGTATAAGTCGACCCCCCACTTCGACATAAAAAATTCGTAGAAAATAAGAAACCCGCGTATAAGGTCGACCCCCCACTTCCGAAATCGATCGAGAAACTTCGAAAAATGTTTTTTAAGTACTACATTTATTCAAAATCATCTGAGAAAAAAAAAGTGAATATACGATAAAAAGTACAAAATAATAAAAAAATTAAAATCCTTCTTCTAGAATTAAAATTCTAGAATTTGTTCCGGAAAAGATTCGCGTACGTAAAATCTATCTGCATTTCCCTTTTTTAAAAGTTAAAAGAAATATTCAAAACTGTTCAGTTATTGCGTGAGCTATTTTTTAAATTTTGACGTGTACGCCTGTTAACAAAAGTATTTCATGAATGAACAATAACTATTATAAAGATTTATACGTACGTTTTATCGAAACTTACTCTAGTTAAAGTATGAAACTCTGTGATTAGTTCATCACATAATTTAAGTCATGAAATTACTTCAAGTAAGTGACTTATTTGATAAGTCGTCCAATTTGAGTACGGGAAGAAAACAACTGCATTATATAAAGAAATTTTTGAACTTCCGATTCTTTTAATTTTTTATGGCCCCGCGTATAAGTCGACCCCACCCCACTTTGAAGTCTTTTTTTTTGTCCAAAATATCTCGACTTATACGCGGGTATATACGGTAACATTTATTTTAAGTTTAAGCTATCTTTCCTGTCAAGCCTTTACTTTCCCCTACAATTGCCAATGCCAGAGTATGTAAATCGTAGTAGAACGCGCAGAGTATTCAAATTTTAGCAGAAGTAAGTGAATTTAAATAGAAGGGAAGCGAGATTGTAAGTGTGCTTCTTGAATCACGAGCGTGAAAGTTGCTTGGTAGAAAGTTTAAGAACCGCGCGTTTCGTCCTGTGTGCCTATTTCGACAGTTCTTTGAATTTTTCAAATTCTTAATCAGAAAGTTTGCTGAATCTCAGCTGTATCTTAGAACGCGGTTAAGTTAGTTACGATTATAGAGCCTCGTAGGTAGTGACTTCGTTATTTATTCATCCTGTCATTTTAGTTGCATTTTTGTCTATTTTGTCCAACCGCCGGAGAAGTTTGTGAGCGTCAAGTGCACGCAACTGTGATTTCTAAAGTAAAATAAAAAGGGAGTTAAACCCTTCTTAAGAGTCTGTGTAATTTCCAGTTAATAGCAGTCCTACTGTTGCTGACAAGTTGGGGCCTGCCAATATCATATTGGCGCCCGAACACCTTACGAACTGAAATGGCCGAAAACTGGATGGAAGCTCCTGTACTATTCCAACAACAAGAAATGGCGAACCAATTAGAAGGATTTGGATACCTGGTCCAAACGATGAGAGCATCGATCAAGCCAAACGTCTATTTCGACGGAAAAAATTTGGTGGCGATATTTTTAGAAGGCCTAGAAAATCATTTCCAGCTATACCCTGTGTCTGAAAGACAAAAAGTTGCCATTGCCACGTCTGCACTAAGAGGACAGGCCTCGCTATGGTGGAAGAGTATAGGGAAATTTTTATTAGGAGAATTCGGAGGCCAAACCTATACCTTTGCAAATTTGAAAAGATCATTATTATAGGCCTTCTCCATAGTCAAAGACCGAGCAAAGCTAGAAGCCGAGCTATATAGTTTTTATCAACGAAATATAGAAGAGTTGCCGGACTTTATTCTGCGAAAAGTTAAGCTGACGGATATGCCAGAAGACTGAAGTTGAAAGGAAAGCTTTAAACGAGTAGAGGGGCCTGTAAAAGCGAGGGTCCAGACCCCGGAAGTTTCAAAAAAAAAAAAAAACCTCGAGAAGATACCTGAATACGGTCGTGGTAAAGAACTCACAATTACCGATTATACAAGTCATGATTGGCGATGTAACAGTAGAAGCCCTCATCGATACAGGGGCAGAAGGTAACTTTATGAGTGATACATTTTTCAAGAAGAATTTTAATAGGTTACGATTATTTAAAAATAAAAACACAGAAACTATAGCGGCGCAAGGAAAAACCTGTCAATGCATTGGGAAGTTATCATTACAAATACAGGTAGAAGATGAAAGCCTCAAATTATTAATTTTTGTGGTCAAAAATTTGCAGAGTCCAGTCATTTTAGGCATGGAGTTTTTATAGGCCGCGAAGGCCAAACTGAATTTTCAGGAAAATTCGATTATGCTGGAAATGGATCGGAGGGTGGTGGAGCCAGTGAAACAACCGCAAGTGGACCTTAGCCATTTGAATGACCATGAAAGCCAAGCCATCCAGCAAGTGCTGAGTACTTTTTCGAACTTGTTTTCAGAACGGCCTGGTAATTGTCAAATTGTTACGCATGATATACAATTATCTGCCGACAAACCCTGTAGGACTAAACCTTACCGGTAAGATAAACAGAAAGAACAAATAATTGAAGAACACATTCAGGAAATGCTGCACAACCAGATAATAACGCCCATAAATAGTGAGTACGCGAGTCCAGTCGTACTATGTAGGAAAAAGAATGATTTCCCTCCCTCGGATAAAAGGGCTTGGAGGTTTTCTATCGATTACAGAAGGCTTAATAGTGTTACTAAGTTCCCAGTTTACCCTTTGCCGGTTATAGAGGAAATTATTAGAAAGATTAAGTCTACGAGATACATGACTACGTTGGCCTTAACATCTGGCTACTATCAAATAGCTATGAGACCCGAAGACATACATAAAACCGCGTTTATCACAAAATCGGGCACTTATGCATTTTTACGCATGCCCTTTGGGTTGTGTGGGGCCCCGTCAACATTTCAGAGAGCTATGGACATTGTTCTAAAGCCTGTCCTAGGAAAATCGACTTTAATCTATCTAGATGATATAATTATAACGAGTAGTACGTTGGAACAACACATTAAAGACTTGGAAGAGGTTTTTAACTTATTAAAAGAGGCCGGTCTTACAATTAACGCATCAAAATGCAAGTTCGCGACTAAAGAACTTAAATATCTGGGTTATAAAATTTCCAAAAGGGTATCGAAACTCAGGATTCAAAAATAAAAGCCATCAAGAATTTCCCACCTCCCAACACCGCCAAGAAACTTTCTTCTTTCCTTGGGTTATTTTCTTATTATCGGTCGTTCATAAAAGATTTCGCGAACATTGTTGAACCGTTGTTAGCAATTAAATGAAAGAAAAGTAAGTTTACGGGGACAGCAGAAGTAAATACTGCATTTGAAAGGTTAAAAGAAGCACTCATCAATGCCCGTGTTTTGAAATTCCCGGAAGGGGACGAAAACCTGGAAATTGCAGCAGATGCGTCGGACTATGCCGTAGGTGCAGTTCTCAGGCAGAATGGCCATCCTTTGGCATTTTTTAGTAAAACTTTAAACTCTACGCAAAGGAATTATACAGCTACAGAGAGAGAAACATTAGCCGTATTAATGGCTGTACACAAATTTCGAGTTTATTTCGGCAAAGCGCCAGTAACAGTCTTTTCGAATCATGCCGCTGTTGGTAGACTTTACTCGGGGAAGTCTACTTTACTTTGTTGGTACTTCGTTACTTTGTTGGTAGACTTTACTCGGGGAAAAACCTAACGCACAGGTTAATAAGATGGGATTTAAAACTTCAAGAGTATAACCTAATAATTAAATATAAACCGGGTAAGGAAAACAATGTTGCTGACGCACTATCTCGAATAAAACTGGACGATGAAGGCAATGAACTCAAATGCGCTGTGTTGACTTCAAAAAATTTAGATTCTAGAGAAACAATTATTGCTGAATTGAAAGCTGATCCTGAATTTGGAAGTATCTATGCGTATTTGAAAGACCCCCGAAAACTTTGAGCACACAGATATCGCTGCAATAAGAAGTAGAGCAGAAAACTATGAAATAATAGATAATTTATTGTTTTATACGAAACCAACAAACGAAAATTTCGAATATAGTCCAGTCATCCCAGCCTCGTTTCTATTAAGCATTTTGAAGGAATTACACGACGCGAAAACAGCGGGTCATTTAGGGGTTAGAAAAACTATAATTATACAAAATAGTAACTGCGTATGTCAGGTCCTGCAATCAATGTCAGTTAATAAATGATATTATTTACAGCCCGGCCGGGTACTTAAATAGCATTCGCGCTTCATTTCCGAATGAAATTTTAGGCATAGATCTTCTTTTTCCTTTCCCCCAGAGTGAGTTAAATAAAAATCGTTTTCTTTTAGTAATTGTAGATCATTTTTCAAAATGGACAGAAATTGTTCCACTTAAACGCGCGTCAGCCAAAACAGTCGCAGATGCATTCTTACACAGACACATTTTAAAATACGGTGCACCGATAAAAGCCATTAGCGATAACGGTAAACAATTCGTTAGCCAAATATTTGAAAACATTTGCACTGGACTTGGCATACGCCATATGGTTCCGTATAGACCACAGGCAAACATCGCAGAAAGAGTTAATAAAATATTGTAAAAATAATTCGAAGTTATGTTAGCACACATCACAAGCTCTGGGATGGCTACATAAATGACTTAGCTTATCCTTTAAGAACAGCAAATCATGATACTACGGGAAAAACTCAAGCAGAATTATTTTTAGGACGGAAGTTAATTACGCCATTAGATAAATTATTCTTTGTGCAACAAAGAGAGGAAGAATTCAAACAAAAAGATATACAGAAACTCATTGATCAGGCGGTTAAATGTTCGGATACGGCAAGAAACTTTACTATGATAGAAAACGACGTGAAGCAGATTTTAAAGTAGGGGATAAAGTTTTAAAGCGAAAATTTTCTTTATCAAGTGCCCCAGATAATTTCACTGAAAAATTGGCTCCAAAATTTGAAGGCCCCTATGTAATACAGGAAATCAAGGGTGTCGTATTGTACCTTAAGAACGAGAGAAGGGAAACCTGTAAAGCAAGTCCCGACCAGGTGAAAAAATACTATAATCAAAATGATTTTGAAATCCTTAAAAGTTTCTTGCAGGACTCAAGCGCAAAAGAAGTGGAATTTACAGAATTAACGCCACCCGCTCCACCACCCAAGAAACAGAGAGCAGAAGAGGAACCTAGCCCTTCTACAAGTCATACTAGGGTCCCGAAAAGAAGGAAGGAAAATGGTCAGAATCCAGCATTCAAGAAATGCAGGAAATCAACGCCGCCGCGTAAAGAATCTTTGGTAAATAGGAAAAGACCAGATACAACTTTCCACAATAGAAATTCTGCGTCGAGGAAACCACTTCCAGGGCCAGATAGTCAGGAGCAAACAAGGCCGCCGTTCACGAGAAGAAAAAGACAGAAGGAGGAACGAAATGATTGGCACCAACAGAAGAAATTCAAGCAAGATTCCAGACCGGAGGCCGCTAAGACCAGCCGTCCATGGGCAAAACGGAAAAGACAGGAACCCAAAGACTCCCACCCCAAGAGGCCGGCGTACAGAGGGCGAAAACGAAAAGTCACCATGGACGAAACTCGAAGAACCCAAAGGCAAAGATTGACTTCTATGAATTCCCTAACTTGGGATCAATTCTGCCAGAAGAGGATGTCGGAGTTCCAAGCATCGAAAACTCAAAGATAAGTTAAAATCTTCTATAAATTTTTTCTTTTGTTCTGAAATGTTATGCGTAAATACGAAGTTCTATGTTTTGACGGAAGTCAATTTGTCTCGGTTGAGACTTAGTTTTATTTTACTTTATTTAGCTAAGGCAAAAGTATTATTTTCTTTAAGTGTAAAATCTAAGAGCAAGCAGTTCGAGTTGGTCGAAAGACTAGTTCTGTTATGTTAAAGCCAAAATTTGACCGAAAGTAAAATAACTTCGTATTCTTGTATTAATGAAAAATTTAGTTTCAGTGCTGCCAGCTTGGCGAAGAAAGCGTGAAGTAAAACTATTTTTATCTTATTCATTTTATGGTAAATTGTAAAAATCATATATATTAGAATCTTGTAAATATAGGTACATACTTGAAAGTTATGTAAAAGTAGAATTTAGTTTAGAAGCATAAAATTTTAGATGCTAAAAGTAAATGCTCGAAAGAAATTAATTCAAATTTAAGTATTAAACTGTAGATAAAATCATGCTTTTAGAGCGAAAGCCTGCATGTCTAAAGATGAATGAGGGGGAATTTAGAATGAATGTGTTTTGTAGGGTTCTCCACCTACACTTGAATTTTAAGAATGTTAAACATAGCTCATCGAGTTTTAGTATGTCGATTAAGGTGTGTCATATTTGGTTGTTGGAATTCTAACAAATCATTGTGGTTAGGGGAAGTGTTGTAATACAAAAACACGAATATTCCCGTTTGACACCACACATGGTGGAGAACCAGGGTAAAGTTAAATTCATGTTTGAATACTTGAATGAATGTGAATTAAGCAGTTAATTAAGGAAAATAAAAGGATCGAAAACGAAAACTTTATCCAATGTTAAGAAAGTGTAAATCATAATGTATTTAGAATATACTGATACTTATTCCTTCCAGATGCTGGAAGGAAGAGAAAAGATTGATTGCTGAAAACCAGAATAGATCCTGTAAGAAGATATGGTAATTTATTTATCTCCAGAAATGATTGTAATTTTATAGGAAACAGTTTGTTTTATGTAAACGGGGCTCTTGAGTTTTAGATCAGAATGTGGAAACGTTTTCAACAGGTCGTTTCTAGGACCTGCTTCCAAGTTTACCAAATTCTGGCAGCGGTAAATTTAGTGTTTATATTTATTTTAACTAACATTTATTTTAAGTTTAGGCTATCTGTCCTGTCAAGCCTTTACTTTCCCCTAGAATTGCCAATGCCAGAGTATGTAAATTGTAGTAGAACGCGCAGAGTATTCAAATTTTAGCAGAAGTAATTGAGTTTAAATAGAAGGGAAGCGAGATTGTAAGTGTGCTTCTTGAATCACGAGCGTGAAAGTTGCTTGGTAGAAAGTTTAAGAACCGCGCGTTTCGGCCTGTGTGCCTATTTCGACAGTTCTTTGAATTTTTCAAATTCTTAATCAGAAAGTTTGCTGAATCTCAGCTGTATCTGAGAACGCGGTTAAGTTAGTTACGATTATAGAGCCTCGTAGGTACTGACTTCGTTATTTATTCATCCTGTCATTTATTTTTAGTTGCATTTTTGTCTATTTTGTTCAACCGCCAGGTCGGCGAAGTTTGTGAGCGTCAAGTGCACGCAACTGTGATTTCTAAAGTGAAATAAAAAGGGAGTTAAACCCTTCTTAAGAGTCTGTGCAATTTCCAGTTCATAGCAGTCACTACTACTGTTGCTGACAAGTTGGGGCCTCCCAACATCATAATATCTAACTCTGAAAATAATGAATTCAGCAAAGTTTATGATTGAAATGATATGCACAAAGTTTCCGAGAATGGTATTCATATAATATTGGTTATTGTGCAAAATTAACATAGATTATGACTAAAAATATAATTTTTATCTTCATTTAATTCAACACACACAGTGCGCTTGCAAAATTTTAATACTGAGTTGTTCATTACGTCATAGGAGACACACCAAACCAGACTAGTGTCAAAGATGTTCATCCTGCATTTATTTTTAGTTGCATTTTTGTCTATTTTGTTCAACCGCCGGGTCGGCGTAGTTTGTGAGCGTCAAGTGCACGCAACTGTGATTTCTAAAGTGAAATAAAAAGTTTAATGTTTTTGAGTGTTTGTTAATGAAATGTTTTAATGTTTTTTGCTTTTAAATGATATATTCTTATGGATACTCAATTGAATGAAATCTTGGTTTACATTCACACCAGTCCATATCTGCTATGAAGGCCTGAAATGCTGAAGAACTAAAGAACGGTTAACATCAAATTGAAATAGCAAACGGTAATGGCGAGTGTTTTAAATAAATGTTTATTGGCGAAAGTTAATTTTTACATAATAATAAATACAATATATGCCAAGTCTCGCTTTCGAGACTGAAAAAAGTAAGTTGAATTTCTTCCATTGGTTAAGCAGTAAGGAAGATATAGAACTGTTTTTTGGACTATGGTGTATATCTAATCTGTTATGTTTCTATTAAAACATTTTATACTATTAAAGCAGTAAGTGAGAAAAATATTGATCTTATAAGCATATATATGGTTTGACAGAGATGTCTGATGGTTCACGGTCGTTTCGATCTATGGCTGGCAGCGTTATTGGTTTTCATGGTTTTCTTCGTATGTAATATAAATGGTACCTGGTTTCTTTCAGAAAGTTCTCCACAAAGGCATACCTGCATACCTCCCTTTAGGCAGATAGCCTTGGTTTGCTTTGTCATATTCCAATAGCCTTATTTGATGATCCACGAATTTAGAAGAGAAAGTATCTTTTCCAAAAGTTGTTAAGCCGAGAGGTTAAAGCCGTTAAATACTGTCAGTTCGTCCTGAATTCGGCGGCTAGCTGTATTAGGATATTTTGAAACGTATTAACTTAAATTCTAAACTTGCAATAACTTAAACTCGCTTCTGCAAAGGAATTCCTTCATTGACAGATAATCCTTGAATTAGTCCATAAAATTAAAAATACTTCTCCTAATAATACGATAATAACCTCTTTGGGTGTTACTTTACTGATGAATCACTATGCCTTACTAAGCTCTCCACCAAAGGCAGAGTTTTTAAAGACACTGAGCATTGATAGTCGGCCAGGGTTCGAATCATGGTGAGCAGGCTTGTTACATGGAAAGTTTCCTAGTTTTCTAAATATAAACTAGTTTCACTTAGAGCACCTTCCACGTTGGCATGCCTTTCCTTAGGTAGATAGCTCCCTTGTGTACTTTTTCATATTTAAACAAATTAGCAAGTAAAAAAGCATTTTTGTAGTTAGCGGTATCTTTCCCAAAAGTTGTTCCAAAACGTTTCAGTATCTAAAGAAGATCTTAACTTTGATTCCACTGAATTTACTTTGATTCCACATCGTGGTATAATTTGGCAACCGGAATCCGCAATCTTTACTTTAAAGTTGGTTTCAAAGACAAATCATCTTTTAAGGAAAAGAGATGTCCTTTCAATAATTGCTTGGCTGCAGGATACTATTTGTTTTATCGGGCGAATCATTTGCAAAGTTAAAATATTCCTTCAGAAACTGTGGTTTCTAAAATTGTACTGCGATGATGAATTATTTGAACCATTTTCCAGTGAATGGAATCATTTTGCATCAAAGTTAAAAGACTTAGAAAACAATAAGACAGAAAGATATGCTTTGCATTCTATAACAGATAAAAAGGCTGTCGTAGGTTTCATTGATGCTTCAGAGCGGTGGCTTACCTAAAACCCATCCAACATAGCTCTTGTTTAAAGTTACTAGGAAGCAAATCTCAAGCAGGCCCTTTAAAGTCTCTATTGTTGCCACGTTTGGAACTTTCCCCTGCTTTTCTACTTGCTAAGCTTGTTAAAAGCGTTCTGATATCTTTAAATTTAGACATTGAAAAGATAACATTATATTCTAATTCGACAATAGCATTAGCATGGATAAACACTTCCTCACATCAGCTGAAGACGTTCGTTGGACATCGTGTTGCGAAAATTCAGGCTTTATCAGAAAACTTCTTGGAAATATTATCCCTTCTGAGAAGGATCCTACTGATATGGTTTCTCGTCCAGCCTAGCGAACTTTTATCTCCGAAACGATGGTTCAATGGATCTGCTAATCTTGACGTCAGTTTATACAAAAGACTAATTTGGATGATAAAGACTATGAACGTCACGAATATCAATTAAAATGATGTCCGAAAATTTCTCTTAATACCACTTTTAGTGTTGATTTAACCGTTTTCTTTCTTTAAGTATCAATTTTGTAAAACTAATTCATATTCTTAGTTTTCATTTATGGCTTTATTTCCAGGAGTCAGTAAGATAAGAGGTCATCAGGTACTAATTACCAGAGAATAATGTACGTATGCCAAGCTATCCACTCTGAAACTAGCATAGGAAACAGTATTTAAAAGAGAAATTCAAGCAATAAGATGTGGTAAAAATCTTAAGGGTAGTCACTTAGGTGATTTAAATCCTTTCCTTAATGAAAATGAAACACTTAGGGTGGGTAGCAAATTAAATAAATTATCCTTGTCTTATGACCAAAGCATCCTTCCAGTAAAATTTCTGCTTCCCAGGAATAATAAATTAACTACTTTAGTTATGCAAAACTTTCACATAAAAAATTTACATGTTGATGCTCAAACTTTGCTTCATAGTGTTTGACAGGAATTTTGGCCATTAAATAGCAGAAACAATTGGTACATAACTGCATCACCTGTTATATAAATAAACTCAAAATAACCCAACAACTTATGGCACCGTTGCCGAAAGGAAGAGTTTCGTTGAGTTTACCCTTTTCTGTAACTGGTAATGATGTATGCAGACCCTTTTACATAAAATATAAAAGCCAACGAAGAGGTACCTTAAATAAGATATACGTTGTCATTTTTGTGCGCTTAGTTACTCGAGAGATACAACTAATAACTTGTTACAGATCTAACATTGCTTAGCTCTAATTGCAGCATAAGAAAGATCTTTCGCGTGAAGCGCACTTAGTTGGGCTATATATATGGATAACGATCTCGGAACCAAATTCGACATGAAAAGGTTGTTAAACCTTGTCAAAAGTTTGCCGAGCCTTTCTACATATTTAGCTTCTGAATCCATCGTTTGTAAATTCAATCCACTTCGATCTCCCAATTTCGGTGGCATCTATGAGGCAGGACGGAAATCATTTAAACATCATCTAAAATGAACTTACAGAAACGCAAAATTAATTCTCGAAGAATTTTTCACTGTCATAAATAAAACTGATGGTATCTTAAATAGTAGACCTTTGTTACATTCCCACTGGCAAGTAAAAAGGACTACTATTTAAGTCTTTGTTAATAGATTTAAATACTGTCTTTGTTAATAGACATTCCCACTGGCAGAAAATTGTCAAAGTTTACCAAATAATATGGAAAAAATGGTCCAAATATTATCTAAAAAACCTCCAGCAGAGACAAAGGACAGTATAAAAATAGGTACTCTTGTCTAAGTTAAAAAAAGATCAAGTATCTCTGAAAACTTGGATAGTAGGCGGTATCTATGATACCATATATGGAAGCAAAGGTAAAATCCGTGTTATTGTTGCCCAAACCCCTCAAGGACTGATAAAATGGGGTCTATCTAATATATGCTTTCTGCCTACGAAAGACTTGTAGAGACATTAGGTATTTTTTGGCGAAGCCAGAGAGATGAAAAATTAGCAAACGCCTTCGCCGGGAATCAAACCACGGACCTCTGGAATACCTGCCCAACGTGTAGAACCACTAAACCACGAAGGCACGCTAGGAAGGCGTGAGAAATATCTTATATACTCCCCCTTTTAAAGGGCTACTGGGTTTCTAGGGGACCTAATCGCCAAATCCTGGGTGTGGAAAATCATCATCCACAACTCGTTTAGTTCGGGAGCCACTATAGAGGCATTAGGTATTTTTTGGCAAAGCCGGAGAGATGAAAAATTAGCAAACGCCTTCGCCGGGAATCGAACCACGAACCTCTGGAATACCGACCCAGCGTGCAGAACCACTACACCACGAAGGCACGCTAGGAAAGAGGGAGAAATAATTTATAGACTGAGGTTGTGAAATTGGATTATAATTCGTTGTATTACTGTTGCACGTTTCTTCTACTATAAAATTCAATCTGTTTGTTTGGTGAACTGATATATTACCTTTAGTTGCTTAGAACTGTTATGTTTCTAACTTGAAAGTCTAAAATTATGTATATTAGTTTTGAAATTAGTATTTTAACGTCGGGTGGGATATTGGAAAATCATAGTCTGTCAAGCGGAAACCTTTATCTTCTTCATTGTTGTCTAATAAAGAATTCTGTAACGTGCATGCGGCAATATAATTTTCTTTCTTGATACTAATGTTTTGATAGATTGATGTTCGCTTCTCTTTTAAAGGCTGATAACTGAGCAGTTATATGATAAATAAATGAAAGATGAATTTCAAAAGAAATTAGTTTTGTTATTTCGTAGTTACAGTCTACAGCAATCATGAATGCCCACCTTTTTCCCAAAATTTAACTTTTAAGGTACGCCATTGGTAAACGCATTTCATTTAGAATTTCGCTTTGTTATTTTACACATTTAGATCAAGTAAAATCGTGTTCTTAAAACAGGTTTATTTTGGATGAAGTATATAAACAAATTCCAAATTATAAAAAATTCGTAAATTAAAAAAATGACACAATCAGAAAGCTTAGGTTTATTTTGGATGAAGTATATAAACAAACTCCAAATTATAAAAAATTCGTAAATTAAAAAATAACACAATCAGAAACCTTTAAAAAACACTTTTTATTACTATTTTTTTCCTTCCTTTTACATTACAATTGGCTTAGAACATCTTCCAAGAATACAATCTTTCCTTAAGTAGGTACTCTCAAGTGCTTTACTGTAGTCCATTAAATAAATACACATTTCATCACAACAGCATAATTTCTTTTTTTTACCAGTTCTGTCTCATATTCTGAAACAAGAAAGAGTTATAAAACAATTTACACACGGACTTTAAACAAAATGATAAAAAAAGATTCTGATGTGGTTAGCATATGACCATCAGCCAATTCCGTGCTTTAAATAACAACGAGCTTTAAGTAAAGTATTACTTCTAGTTGATCATTTGTAAAACAAATCTAATTCGTTGTTCCAATAAATATAAAGGACAGTAATAGGATATTTTAGTTTACGTTTTATTAGATACAATTGACCATGTGTTAAAACTGATTTTTGAGTTTTATATTCCATCATAATACCATAATTCATTTACAAAAATCTGTTCAGAGCTTCAAGTAAAGTATCACTTATTTATTTTAGCCCAAATCTAATGTATTGTTCCCTTTGATATAAAGTCTAAAAAACTGAAATTGAAAAGTTTTGGGCTGTAATTTAATATAGTTTTACATTAAAAACTGTTATGGTTTCAACCAGAGTACCACTTCCGGTTGCCCACTTTTACCCAAATTTAACGACACTCTTTATATAAATGCATAAAACTTAAAACATAAATTTTTTAGAAGTGTGGTATAAAAGTTAACATGGACGAAAAATATTCACCATATAAACACAGACATCATTGTGAAAGTAGTAAAAACGTGTTGTGTGGACGGTGATTCTTGCTTACTCATTGAAAATTTACCATCGAACTTTTTAAAAGGATATAAATATGCAAATATATTAAATTAAACATAACGCTGTTTTTAATTTATTCAATTTAAATAATAATAAGTGTAGTTTCTGCTGGAAGAATATTATTCAAATGAGACTCCTTTTGTAAAAAGTTAAGCTTTTTTTTTCCTTCATAAATAAAATTTTGGGTTATTTTTTCATTATCTCAATAAATTTAAACATTTTAAAGAAATTTTTGATATGTAAGAGGAATGTATTTCGAAATAGCTTCATTTTACGAAAAGCATGCAACTGAAAGGCAAGTTACAAATATTCAAATGTTTCTTAATTCCTAATTTTTATGACCCTGATTATAAAACCAAGCCTTATATTAAACAAAACAGAGACACAAAAATCTTTACAGAACAGCTTACTTACTGAAGATTTCAGAATTAAATTAATTTATAGATCCATAGATTGTAATACTTTGATTACAACACAGGCATACATATTTTTATAAATCTATAAACCAACAAAATGTAATGTTAAATTTAATCTTATTTTCATGTTTCAAAGATAAATATAGCATTTATATATGCATTTATGTATTAAATTATCTCAATATTATTTGTTAAAATAACTACAAATATAATAGTTATAAAATAAACTATTCCAAATTTAATTTTAAAATATTTGAATTTCTGTTAAAGTAAACGACAAAAAAAAAAAAAAAAAAAATCGAAATACAAATAAAAAATATATAAAATAAGAAATGTTTACCATCTAAAAAATCCCCTTTTAATCACAATCCACTGGACCCGTAATATCCGAGACTACCTGCATATTCATCGTTATAAACGCCATATCCTCCTAGTCCAACGCCTCTATAGCCAAGACCATAATCACCATGTCCTAGTCCAAGCCCTCTATAGCCAAGACCATAATCACCATGTCCTAGTCCATAATTTCCATATCCCAAGTCGTAATTGTCATATCCTAACCCAGAATCACCGTATCCTTCTAACCCATAGCCTCCGTAACCAAGACCATAACTTTTGTGAACGCCGTGCCCAAGTCCTTGATTTCCATAGCCAAGCAAGTAGCCTCCATACCCATGTCCTTGACCCTTTTTGAAATATCTGCTACTGATTCCATATCCATGCCCATGTTTACTGTGGTGGTGAATAACATCAACGTGGGAGCTACAGGCCACTGTTATCAGGGCCAAAAGAAGGAGAACCTAACAAAAGGAAATTTTTGTGAGTCACTGAAAATATGCAATTATGGTGATAAAAAGTACATTCAGTATTAAAATTTATTTTTTTCTTGGCCCTATTTATAAGAATCAAAACATTATGAATTAGTAATTATAACATTTTATTTATGAGTCAAAAGCATGTTTTTTATCGTAAAAAATAAAACACTACTGGGCATTACTATTTTTCTGAAAAACTAAAAGCCCTAATTATTGCATTTATTGATGATTCGTATACAATAGCTTCAAGGAAAACTTCTGAGACTTATATTTGCAAGATTTCAGTTTTTCAGGTTTCGGCTAATTATCAATAATTTTTCAGAATATCATTCTAGTTTTTTAACAGCATTACATTTTATAACTCAGTCTATTCAAATGTGTTAAAATGGTTATAAGAGTATAAGATATTCCTTGTACACAAAACAATTAAACAATTATAAATTAATATTTGACATTTCCATTCGTATGGATATAGAAATAACAGTACAAAATATAAATCTTACCACAGCCTTCATCATATCGGTGATTATGATTGTTTACAGCTATGTTCCAGTGACAATAAATTTCTGTTTAATGACAGCATTTATATACTAATTTTAAGTTCCGCTTCATCAAGCGCGTACTCTACTTTTCAACCGTCATATTTAAATGATGAGAAACCGTGAAATAATATTTTATTTCATTACTTTTTATTTCAAATTCAGTGCCAAATGTTGCAATAAAGTTCACCTTTTTTTGCTCCAGATAAGCCTTAACACATTTAAAAATTCGGACGCCTTTAAAGGTGTCTGGTGAATGCCTTTAATTACTATTTGTTTTCGTTCAGAAAGCATCACAAGCCGAAGAATCACAGTTTTCTTCAGTTCTATAATATCTGTCCAAAAATAATTTTAACTTTTTGAATCCTTCCTGTTTTAGTGTATGATAGGATTTGGGTGGTATAATGATTTTTTTCAAATCTTTGACAAGCGCTTCCGAAAAGACTTGCTTATCCGAAAGATTTATGCTGTGATATATGAAAATCCAAATGTGAGAAAATATGAGATTTAGAAAAATGCATCCAGTCTTTGTTTTTAAGATAATTAAAGAAATTACAATGAAATTTAAAAAAAACTCACTTTGAGGGAAATATAATTTTAAAAAATTACATTTATTATAAGCTTGATTGCTAAAAAGAACTCAAATTGAATTTATCAGAATATGAGAAAATATACTAACTGCCTAAGGGAAGAGACATCTCAATGGAAGATTTTCTAAAGGATAATAACTCGATCTTTATTAGACATGGGAGAATCACCGCGCGTTTATTCGCCCTTTCGCTGGTGAATTTACGGAAAGAAACAAAACATTTTTGCAACATGAGATAGCAAGAAAAGTGTAAGTGAAGAAATGAATTTTTTGAAGTGTTTTCTTGATCGCCAGAGGTCACTGAATGCTGAATCATTCAGCAGCTTCTACCACCATGCAAAGAGTAAGCGAAGCTGTGTCGGTAAAGAATCTTTCTGTTTCAATTGCCTTAATAACCTACCAGTGAATAAAATCAAGATAATTGCACGGATAAAGCTTTCAATACATTAAAGAGAGTGTGTAATAAACATAGGTGTATGATGTACAGGGAAACCCTGAATGATAGATTAAACTTGAACATAGTTTTTCCATTTCAGTTAACAGTTATGAATCTGAACGTCATTAGACAAATTAGCTCTGAACATGTAGGAACATGTTATTGTTGCAGCCTGAACTATTTTATACCAAAATGGTTATTCACCTTGAAATTGTCCAGGTGTGATTTTAAGATAGAATTATTGCCGTTCGAGTCTGGGAAAGTGTAAGAAACGACTGTTCATAACGCGAAGTATTTAGGAAAACAAGCCTACTGTAAGAACTCACAGTACCATCAATACAATAGTAATAATAATAGAGGAAGTATTCTTTAATAGTCTGAGGAGAAAAGCACTAACTCGGATCTGGTTGACGACATTGTGAGTGAACCGCCAGTTTGCAGAATTTGTTTTTCTAATAGTAATATCTCATATCAGAAAGCTATAGTCACACGATGCGATCAAATAGATAGCTATAATTCTGACTTATCTTGGAAATAAAGGTAAATGGACGGAAACTTCCTAAAATGAAATCAAAATCCAGTTGTCTATTTTTTAATCATAAGAGCAAGAATATAAGAATTATTCATAAAGTAAGTACTAAATATGTTCCTTGGTCGCTCCCGGAAAAAAAAAACATTAAAAACATTATTCTCAGTAAAAATAAAATTAGGTAACAAGGTAGCCCTTTTCAGTTATGTAATTTACGATGGTGTCCTCAGCCCTGTGTGGAAGTAATGGCTTGCCAGTATCATATTTTCATAAATTTATTCACACGATATGAATATAATATGTTTTTCGAACCAAGCATTGCAAGAATCATATTTTAGGCACTACAAACTTCTGAAACGAATTAAAATGTAGTGCATTCACATCGACGTACATGATTGGCAGTTATTCAAATAAAAATAATAATAATCTTGCAACTTTTATGTTCGTTAATCTCTGATGACTGAAACATTGATTATTTTCATCCATAGGATCATTTGATCTGTATTCAGCTTATGTTTCACATTATTCACTTTTCGCTTAAAATATTATTTAGAAATGTTGATGTGTTACATTTGAACCAGTTGTTACACTTACCTAATATGTTTTGTATCATGTGGGGTTTGTCTCAGAGTTTTCCAATTTAATTAAAAATTTATTAACATTTATATAACAATTTTCTTTACCCATTTTTTCTAACTTCACAAAGCTATTGTGCTGAAAGAAGATAGGGGTCTATGCTTTAATTCAAGTAGCTGCTTATCTACATGAAAAATTTCAAATAGATATACCAAAAGGTGGTAGCGTGATTCAGCAATAAACGTGCTATCAAAGTTTTACTTTTAATGTATCAGCAAAATAGTCTATCTCAATTGTTTTCTTCAAACATTCTCCCTGCAAGAAATGTATTGAACATTATATAGAAGCTCTGAAGAGCATAAAAGAGAATTACACTTTTTTAACATTTTATTTCCCCACAGAAACAGATTGTATGTAACAATGATAACACTTTATATTTTACAATGTTTTTATCCAGTCGACACACTGCTTGGTTTATCTGAGATCACTGCTTTAAAGCTAGACCATATATAAATTAATAATTAGAAACTGAATTTAAAAAAAGCAGGAATTCTCTTCGGGCTAGAATCATTAGCTATTCCAGTCTTGATGGGATATGTATGATTTAGCACTGATGCTTTGTCCCAGTCTTCTGACAGTGTTGCCTTTGATATCAGCCTGCAGAATTTCGCAGCACTCTTGAGAATAAGAACGTGGCAAAATATTTTTGATATATTTTAATTTTTAATCTTGAATTGAAATGGAATATCTTATTAAGAGCAATTGCTTTCGTTTCCCCTGAAAAATACCTACCTTACTATACTTATCCGAATATACTTATACCTAGCCGAAAGTGCCGCTGCATACCAGTGGGTATACCTGTTTTAAACTCGGCAGTACCTCCGATTGATAATCCGCAGATCGCGAGACCTAAAAAACGTAAACGTAACTGTTGAAGAAATTTATAACAAATTGGAAGAAAATAAAATCTCTTTAAATAATTGTATGCAATTTTCTCTCTTTACTTAGAAATAAAGTGAGAGCTAGATAAGTGCTGTTTCTCTTTAAGTGTTAAAAGCTAGATTTTAGTTGTAATTAGAAATATAATTATTTAGAAACTTTATGATCTGATACATAATTTCAGTTTTATTTACTTTGCAAGATAAGTTTGTAAAATAATTTGATAGTTAAAACAGCACTTTATTTATGGACGGCTAATTTATTAGGACTTAGGTCCTTGATTGATACGAAATAAGGGTGCTATAAGCGCCTCCCACTTTTATATGCTCAAATCTCATTGTTAACAATAGATGGAAAGTGCCAAGCGATTAATTACATGCTTGCGTGGCAAAGCGCAGGAGAAAAGTAAAGCATATTTGGCAACTTGGGGGCAGGGTATTCATAACCTTTCCTCTTTTGTTTCAGTTATAAATGTTGATTGGACAGGAGTTTTCGCATTGTAGATCACTACAGGAGAAATTAATGACGTAAACGACGTAGTACAGATTCTTTGGAGGTGATGTATCTAAATTAAATCATAAATTAAAAGAGCTACTGCCAAATTAAGTTAATAATTTCTTAGTAATTGTCCTTCGTTTTTATATCTTCTTATATACAAACATATATATAAAGAGAGAAAGTGAAAGAGGAAAAATAAAAGCTTCCACATTGGATATGAGACAAAGGAGGTAAAATAGAATCTGTAATAATATACACAAAGTTTCAATTAAACTAGTTATATAATATTAAATAAGATATTAAATTAGCTGAAAGCTCTCTACAGTTTAAATAAATGAAATTAAAAATAAAATAAATTGTACAGATTTTACTTCAAGGAAATCATTTAACTGCCACTCATTTTACAAAAACACACACATGACATTCAAAACACAGCATGAATAAATCGAAATCTTGGTTAATAGATGATCATTTTAAATTAATGTTTTATTTCTCATTATCATATTATTTTTTCCAAAAAATCTGTTCTCAGTCCTTAAACATCTTATTTCAATTTTAAATTGTTTGCATTAATTGTTTTCAGGGAAACATCACGTTTGAAACAAGTGGTAGTTGTTAACATTAATTGAGAGCACAATATTTCCGGTTCAAGATGCTTTCGTTAGAAATCACAAACACAATTAAACAGATATCTTTTCGTTACGGCTCAAAGACTGATATACTGACTGAAAGAAATAAAATTAGATTTGGAAAGAAAGAGGAGTCGGAAAAGTCAAATAGGTGGTTACGAAGATGAATATTCATAAAGTCTTAATTCTATAAGTCTAATAAATTAAAAAGTCCTGGGTAGAAGAACCAATTTCGAAGAACTTCACCCCTCTTTTTAGGCTTCCCTAGGATCCCTACTGATTAATATATTTTGTAACACGTTTAAAGCACTATGATTACCAGTTGCTTAGATAATCGCACCAAATAGTGAAGATTAAATAAAATGATTTAAACTCCTAGCAAATATTAATTTTGTATAAAACGTATTTGAAATATGTACTATGAAACGTTGTTTTCAAATAAATGTTTCACGTAAAGTATAACTTGTAGCTAGCAGTCATATTTAAATTAAACTGTAGTATTTCTCTTCGCTTTATTAACAGTTGTTAAGGGGAAATATTTTCGTTCAAAGTTTCTCGTTCATTAATTTCCTGTGTAATATAGGACGTGTGAAGTCTTAAGAAACTAACTTTCGCTTTTCCATTAAAGTAATAATGTAATTCCAATAGCATTAAGGAAACTAAATTCAGCATTTTTTATGGTTAGAGAATATTTATATCAACAAGAATAAACTTAAATATCATTTAATAAACTGTGACTCAAAGTAAAATGAAAAGTAATTTGATTGCTAGAAATTTCAGTTTAACTTAAAAGATAGATAATTTAATTTGCTTTAATTGCATATGTTTGTCTATTTCTTATTTGTGCAAGTACTGTTTTTAGATTTATTTTGCTATCCATTCAAACTAAGGAATAGTGGATCCGTCAACAACCAATAACAATGTAATGGGGAATTTATATTTACCCTGGAAAAGAAAGAAATTCTTTAAATATTTTTATATATTTTGCAAACGCTGAATGTATCCTTCGTTGCTGATACGGTAAGGATCTGTGCTTTACAGGTAGGATTTACTTCTACGCACTAGAGAACTGTAAACATCTCAAATAAATAAAAGCAACGAAATTACCTCTTCAACAAAACCACTGTCTGACTCGCTTATGTAGGTGGCGCTTAAATGTGATCGCGTTTGTGCACGACTATTTTAATAATGTTAATCGAATGATGACATTAAACGATGGTAAAAAATGTTCTTCAAAATAGCAACGGAATTTAACTAATTTAATATAAATATAGCCAAAAACATATAAAAATAGGTACGTCTACAAAACATTAATTAGAAAAATGCAAGCATTTGTTTGCGAACTGTTCATAATGCCTTTAATACAAATTTGTGAGATATTCATAACGTTTCTTGGAAATATTTGACCGTTGCTTAACCTCTAATCATTAACTTGGTTCCTCGCTGAAACCAAATATGCTAATGTAAAATTAAAAATTAGGTAAAAAAAACTGCAGGCTTTGTAGATGTTTTCATAGGCTTCTGTTTTTCAGGAACAAGAAAAATGAGGTAAAAAGTCGGCAGAAGGTTTTATTCTGAAGAATGATAGGAACGTATGTCTGACTCACTCACAAAATGAATAGAGTTAGTTATTCAAAACCTGCGTCATGAAGGTTGTTCTTTTACTTAATTTTAATTATTTTAAATGGTTGATTATAAAAACCAAGATGTTGATAGCGACTGATGATCAAAAGCAAGCTGTTTGATGACTTATCTCTTACCTGGTGGCAGTTCTACGTCACTCTGCTATTTCTACATTTTATTTTAACTTTATTTGGCGAATTCTCTCCAGTTTAAAAATTATTCTACAATAATTTAACTACGCTAACCCAACTGTTGATCAAAATAAAGGAAGTAATTTCAATGTTTTCGTATACAAACGTGACTTAAGCTCTTTGATATCACTATCCGAATAATAATATTAACCGAAATCATATGAAGTAGCTTCTGCTGTACCGCAGAGATTATTTGTGAGACTATCTTAGTCAAAATTTACCACAAAAGAAGAGATTATTTGCGATAACATTTAAATCAAAAATTCCGGAGTGATATTTCTTAATGGTAGTTTGTCAAGAATATTTCCTCTGTGTGCGTATTTTTCTCTTATCTCCAGGACGTTTACAACAGTACGAATGATGCTTTGGGTCTGGTCGATCGAGATTTAGAGCATATATTTTCAATATATCAGCAAAGGTGAACAGATTGATCATTTAATTTATATACAGTTAAGGCTCGTATATTTACCAGTTTCAGCATAATAAATTTTATATCAATTGTGTAATTTTGTTTCTTATGAACATATAAAATGTTTCACAGAATTATGAAAATTTTGTTTAATGCTGGAGAATATTGTTAAGAAATTTTCGAAGACCAGTGTTTGTAATTTCTACAGAAACAAAAAGGCTAATTTAACATGGTAGGTCAGTTAAAACTCATAAGGTACTTAAACCCATACTGCTAAGTTTTCCATAAGCTACAATAAATTTATTCAGTAAATAAATGTTTCCGTTTTAAGTACTTCCTTAATACAGTGCTCAAAACAAATAGGGAATATTGTGATTTCGGGATGAAATAACCATGTAACCGACAGCTTTTGTTTAACAAAAAAAGAAAAAGAAGAGGTTAAAAAGAAAAATTTCGACATTTATAAAGTTGGAAACATGTAAAATTTTGTCTATGACGTCGTAAACTTCTGGGTTTAGATAAGGAGGGAAAAGCGACCTTCAGCTTTCCTTTTGTAGGGAAGATAAGAAAAACTGACATGTGTTGAATATTTTGTACCAGTGAATACAATCAGCAAGATGGTTTATCTGAAGAGGTAGTTTAGAGGGCCATCGGTCGTTTAGATGCCGGTCAAACGCAATCCGTTGAAGAGGAAACGTTAGGAGTTTATCTAAGTGCCATTTTCAGACTATTGAATCGGCTTTTGGAAACTGGATATGTTAGATAGATCGGAATAAAGTCGCAAGCCTGCAACAACACAAAATGAGGATTGACATTCAACTCTAACGACCAGAAGAAACCGCACTATGAACGCTACTTTCTTGCAACAGCACCTTCAGAGGGTTACTAGTACCAGAGTTTCGAAACCGACTCCACCATGTGGGTCTGTAGGCTCGCAGATCTATGGCTTTTATTTCCTTCACACAGAACCACCGTGCTGCCCGCAGAAGGTGAGCATAGGACCATCATAGATGGGGACGAGATGAGAGGAGCAACATGCTCTTCACAAACGAATTCTGCTTTAGTGTACAAACTGATAATAGGCAGATTCTCATCTGGAGAGAAACGGATACACAGAATATTCCTGCATTTGTTCATAAAAGTATCCGATTTGTTGATGCGGAGTAATGGTGTGAGTGGTATTATCTATCAGTGGTCACACCAACCTGCACATTATCAGGAATGGAGCACTAACGTAGCAGACATATACGCATGAATTCCTCAGATCATTTTGGTCCTGTACGCTGTAACAATTGGCGATGAATTCATTCTTATGGATGATAACACCAGGCCACTTCATGTTCAGCTAGTGGACAATTTCCTTTTCAATGAAGGAATCCTTCGAATAAATTACCCAACTTATTCTCCATATATGAACCCGATAGAACATGCTTGGGACTTTCTAGGGAAAAGGGTTGGTAATCGTTTACCCCCAAAAACAATTCAGTAGTTTGAATGCTGTCTTCTATACGAGTGGGAGAGCCTACCCTAGTGCCTCATTGACTCCATGCCTCGTAGGTGTGCGACATTTGTTCCGGTCAAAGAAAACCATACCCCTTTATTGAAACTCATTTGTATCCGAGAAATCCTATTTTTTGCTTGTTTGTATAATATGCACAAAATATGCATTTTTTGTTGACCCCCGACAAACAGTAAAATAAAAATAATAAATTTCAATAAGATTTAATTATTCCTTGTTTGCTGCTTCCTTTTCTTTTCTCATATCTTATAGCACCTATACATCATATAACAATCACTAAAACATTTCTTAATCCTCAGTTTATATCCAAAATCATGATATCCGCTAATTATTTTGTGCAGTGTATCAAAACTTAAATAAATTCCTGCAATGATATGGGATGTAGGTTTTAGGAGTCAGATGATTTATGAGGATGGCACAATAACATATCCGTATTCTTTTAACTTATCAATTCAAACTCTCACATTTCATTTAAATTACAGTCGAGCTATCGATCTTTTACAATTTGCCTATCGAATTACGGGCATTTCCTACGATGCTAGGTCTCTATATATGCTACCTGATTACTAAAGTTACGCTGTTAAACGATACACCCTAAACAGTAATGAGCATATTATATCATTCCATTAGCGAAAATTAAATTTTTAAAGAAAATGTTAACGCGCGTATGTGTAAAACTAACTAAACTAGTAAAATTTAATAAGAATACATACGCCTGACGTCACAGAATTCGCGAATGTATAGTATTTTTTATAGATTGTTCGATTAGAAAGTTTGCAGTTCGACTGTCAATACGATTTGGCGTGGAATGTACCATTATTCAGTTTAATAAACGATTCTTTCGTAAAGTAAGTGTTTAAATTTAATTCCTTAGAAATGAAATTATAGTTAGAAGTTGGATTTTTCCAGGTTTAAACAACTTTTGTGTTCGAACAGAAGTTGATTTTTAATTAAAACAATAATTTATTTTGGTGTAGATTTTGAGGGCGTTCATTTAAAGGTTCATTTAAATTCATTTAAAGGGCGTTCAAGCACATGTCCCTCTTCTTCAGAAACAACCCCCCCCCCACAAAAAAAAAAAAAAAGAAAAGAAAAGAAAAAAAAAGAAAAGAAAGAAAGAAAAAAAAAACTCTACAAAATGAGAAGACCGACGACCAGATTTATATTGAAAATAATGAACGGGAAAATAGGATCGCCAACTGTCGAGGAAAATTGTATGCGAAAATTGATAAAAGATTTATAAAAGTGTTATGAAGAACTAGACTGTAACTAATGTCATTAACTAACGAAGATAAATCTTTGTGAATGTGAAAAATTTCAAAGAAATCCAGTGTTCACAACGAATTTTATTATTAGGTGAAAAAATGGACTAAATGCTTGGGTTTGATGGAAGGATAAAATGGAATGAAATGGTCATTGATGTTATTTCTGTTATCAGCGCAATAGCTTCTTTGATAGAAAGACAAATAGTTTTAAAAGCTTTATTAATGACCGTGGAAGCCACTGATTTCAAATAATTGACTTCATTAAAAAATAATAGTTCTGAAGAACTAAGTCTGGCATTGCGATATATATAAAAGTAGAAAGAAGCGATTTTTTGCTGAGGAGGATGACATAATTTAGCATAGGGAGAGAAACAAACAGAAAAATGACATGCAGAAAACAGTGGTACTGAAATCAAGTTGGTTGCGAATAATTAGATTATCAAAGAAAGGAAGCCCATTTTCAAATTCAAAAGTGAACTGGGTGGCTAAATCAATCGAATTCATAACCGATAAAATCTGTATTAAATCCTCTTTATTAGAAACAAAAAGCGTGAATTTGTCATCTAAGTAACGATTCCAGAGCCAAAAAGATAGCTTTTCTAATAATTAGACCTTAGAATTAAAGATGTAAACGTTAGCAAGTACTGGACTAAGGTACCAGCTTCTCACATTGCAAATCCTTCAATTTGACAATGATAGTTATTTTGGGAAACAAATTGGGTTTGACACAAGAAACTTTTAGTGAGGGAAATTAACTTAATATGTGTATATCAGTATGTGTATCAGTATGTGTGAAATGGAATTCTCGAAGACTGGTTTCAAGACATTTTAATGCTACTTAAACTGGAACATTATTAAACAATAACTTAACATCAAAAGAAACTATAATTTTGAGCTGTGAAATATCGCGAAGTTTATCAACGACTTCAGAAAAATTTCTCTCAGTGTAAATATTAGAGGAGATAAAGTTTCATATTAAAACCTTCGAAAGTAGACCTGTAAATTTATGAAAATGACCCTGACATATGTTGCCTTACTATCTCAAATAATCATTATTTGACCTAGTATTTTAACTCAAAATGTAAATAGTGTTAGAAAATAGAAGGAAAATCTGGGAAAAAAAATTGGCTAGAGGGTTATTATCCTACTCCTAATTTAGAAAATATATTGAGAAAGAAATTCCAATTGTGGAAAATTGGGAACACCATAAAACCTGTCTCAGTTAGTAATGGATGGGATAAGAGATTTTTTAAACTCAGTTGGGAAGAAGTAAGAAGACTGTTATATATAAGAAGACTGTTATATATAAGAAGACTGTTAAATAATTTTTATACTTATCAGAATGCAAAAGTCTTAAGGGACTCAGGAAGATTAAATTCACGTTAATGGAAGAATACTGGAGTATAGTATACTGATGTACTAACAGAATATTTTTCAGGAGTGTTTCATTAAATTATTTGCAAATATTTGAAACAGTAGATAACATAAAGGAACACAAACAATTTAAAACTCAAATTATTACATAACAGAATATAAGATCCTTTTTATTTTTATATATTCGAAGTTTAACAAGATTTTTTTCAGATGAAACATTTAATTTTTTATTACGCGCTGCATTTACATTTTCATTCCATGGTTTCTTCCTCTATCCATTTCTCTGTCGTCACCTGAAAATAAAAAATTACAGAAAGCTTAGACGCTGATAATAAAAAGACCGAACGCTGAATAAAATTAATTTATATTAGCAAATTGAAACAATTTTGATATTTTGAGGTATTATATTGAATATTAATGAATTTTTTTCTTGAGCCACATCCTTGAGTCTCACTGTCAGTACGTAAGGAAAATATTTTTCCCTCTCATTACTTACAATTGAATGCATAAAAACTATTCTAAATGCATAGTAAATATTATTTTCATAAAACATATATCTCAAATATGTGAGTACTGAATTTTAAAACACTTTTACTTTAAGCTATCACTTCATCTCTGAAACAGAAGATTGCTGGTCAACCTTTCGTCATGTCTTTCGCAACTAAAGTAAAAGTTAAATAAAGCTGTTTATTAACACGCTAATTTACACTTCGCACGTATAAACTGAATCAAATGCACAGTACAATATTAACACGCCTAATTTAAATATTGACAAACACACTACTAAACGTTCGCTAAGCAATCATGGCTAATAGGAACTGGCCCAGGAAAGTTATATTGCATATTGCAGCAGCAGGGAAACTAAAAACATTAGTGACGATCTACCTGTGTATCCAAGCGCCCTCTGAAATTATTTAACTCTCTATATTGATATTTGATGCTTATTGCATGCTGTTGGATCTAATGAAAATAGAAATTATAATAAAGTCAAAACAATAATTGGGTTAAATAAAACCTTAAAAATAATAGCAAACTCTAAATTATGCAATTCAGTTGCAGTAGGTCTTCGAAATATGTTTCGGAACTTCATTTATTTATTTAGTGGATATTTAAGAAAACGTTCGAGATTGAAAAAAAAGTTTGTATGTATATAAACATGTATATACTATGAAAAGCGTGATTTCATTTCGTGTTTAGCAACAGTATTATTTGGTCGGTAAAATAACTAATTCACCATTTACTTAATTATTTAAGATTATATATGACGTTAAAGTTAAAATTAAATTTCACTTTATTATTAGCTGTGATTCCAAATCTACAAAATATAACTAATAACTCTAAATTTGGAAAATATATCTTAATGCTCAGTATTTCATAAAAGTTGAAATGTAAAAAAACTGATATGCATTAATTTTGTATTCTACGTATGCCTCAAATATGTTGGTAAATGATTAGATACTAATATCGATAAGTATAATATTTCCATTAATTTTATATTCAATATAACATATAATAAGTATATACATACTTACCTACACATTTATACATATATATTCATACTTAAACTTTTATGCATAAAATTACAGCATAAATTGTAAGATGTATCTTAATTTTTGAATAACAGTTATTTTTATTTCAGTGCTTTCCTAGCTATTCTTGTTTCCACTTACAACTCTCTACCAGAATTAGTTTTTAGAATCGCGTTAAATGTAAATGAGTTAGAAGTAGTATTTAAGGAAGGTTCAATTTACTTCTTGAGAGAGAGCTAGGAATCCTGAATAGCGCATGTTTGCCCTCGGGCTAAATCACTCTAGAAGCTGTTACTCTCGGCCTTATTATTACGTGCCTTTTGATATTAGCTGGCTAGTTTAAAATGAGGGCCAACTACGTTAGATACTTGTGTTAGCTTCGGCTAAGTCTCTTAGTTATTTATAGTTAGTTCTTATTTCTTATTCTAAGTTTAAGCCGAAGCAGATGTTTCGCTGTAATCCCGAGAAAGGGGCCAACTGTTCATCATTTTTTTGAGTGAAATAAAGGATACTTTAACCTTTCTTGAATCTACAATTTAGTTGTTTGAACTCAACGATATGTCGCGCACCAGTTCACTAGGTTCCTCAACATTTACTTTAGACAAAAAGATTGAGGAACCCTAGAAAATAACTGAAATAAGTACGAGGTTAATAGATATAGCATATACATAGAGAAACCGTACATTTAATGCATTAAATTTAATTTAAATAAAAATGTTTAAAGGTTTTAATTTCTCTTAATAGCGTTGAAACTTAAATCTCTAATTAAATTTCTAAGCTAAAGAATTTAATTCTATATTAATATCCTAGAAATGAAAGGACTTACCATGTATTAGTTCTTTGAATTCTTTTGGTTTCTACCAATATCCACCATATCCAAGACTATCACCATATCCAGCTCCGTAGCCGCCGTATCCTCCTAGACCATAACCTCCATAACCGCCGTATCCTCCTAGACCATAACCTCCATAACTGCCGTATCCTTGACCATAGCCTCCGTATCCCAGCCCATAGCCACCATATCCATGCCCCTGGGCTTTCACAAAGTATCTAGTACTTATTCCATGTCCATGTCCATGTTTGCTGTAATGTGGAATTACATCAACGTAGGAGCTGTAGGCAACTGCTGCCAACATGAAGATAACGAGAACCTAATGCATAGGAACATAAGTCATTATAAATTCTTAATTATAGAAATAAATTATACAGTAGGTGATAATAAATAAGTATTAACACTTGCGTTCATAATATAGATAAAAGCAGTAGATGAAATTCCTTCCAAATTTGTATCTTACTAACAGCCGATGAATACTACTAAAGCTGTTAACTCCTACACTCGTGGCATGTTTGTTCTTATAGATTTACAGAAACTCTGTTTTTCTATTCATTACAGAAAATCTTATTGTACTTTTGTAACGAAATTAAATGTATTCCTGGAACGAATTGAATAGGAGTATTTAATTTCTATTTTATAGTACTTCACTCACAGTTCTAAAAATATTTTTGTTTTTCTATTCGTTGCATAAGATTCAAGAACTTTTAATATACCTAATCTATAGTCACTATAACTAAATTAACTTTATCTTGTCACCTCTGCTACTGCACTATTTTCATTCTAAGATGGAGAAACACTGTAAGGTCTTAAAATCTCTGCAGGAATTAAACTCTTTCTTTGTTAATTATACATAGTTTACTCAAACGGGCATATTTTATTTTACTCAAGAAAGGTATGCAAGCATTTTTAGGAGAATTTCGAAATATTTTGCTTTGTTACAACAAAATCAAAAGTTCTCTATTCTCAGATTTTATTATTAGATTTAGAGTTTAGAACTATTTCATTTTATTACAGCAAAATTTTAAATTGTTCAGTTCTCAGATATTGTTATTGTGTTTGCTTGTTTTATATTAATTTTTCGTGTGAAATATTAGCATAATATTAGTCAAAATTTACCACAAAAGAAGAGATTATTTGCGATAACATTTAAATCAAAAATTCCGGAGTGATATTTCTTAATGGTAGTTTGTCAAGAATATTTCCTCTGTGTGCGTATTTTTCTCTTATCTCCAGGACGTTTACAACAGTACGAATGATGCTTTGGGTCTGGTCGATCGAGATTTAGAGCATATATTTTCAATATATCAGCAAAGGTGAACAGATTGATCATTTAATTTATATACAGTTAAGGCTCGTATATTTACCAGTTTCAGCATAATAAATTTTATATCAATTGTGTAATTTTGTTTCTTATGAACATATAAAATGTTTCACAGAATTATGAAAATTTTGTTTAATGCTGGAGAATATTGTTAAGAAATTTTCGAAGACCAGTGTTTGTAATTTCTACAGAAACAAAAAGGCTAATTTAACATGGTAGGTCAGTTAAAACTCATAAGGTACTTAAACCCATACTGCTAAGTTTTCCATAAGCTACAATAAATTTATTCAGTAAATAAATGTTTCCGTTTTAAGTACTTCCTTAATACAGTGCTCAAAACAAATAGGGAATATTGTGATTTCGGGATGAAATAACCATGTAACCGACAGCTTTTGTTTAACAAAAAAAGAAAAAGAAGAGGTTAAAAAGAAAAATTTCGACATTTATAAAGTTGGAAACATGTAAAATTTTGTCTATGACGTCGTAAACTTCTGGGTTTAGATAAGGAGGGAAAAGCGACCTTCAGCTTTCCTTTTGTAGGGAAGATAAGAAAAACTGACATGTGTTGAATATTTTGTACCAGTGAATACAATCAGCAAGATGGTTTATCTGAAGAGGTAGTTTAGAGGGCCATCGGTCGTTTAGATGCCGGTCAAACGCAATCCGTTGAAGAGGAAACGTTAGGAGTTTATCTAAGTGCCATTTTCAGACTATTGAATCGGTTTTTGGAAACTGGATATGTTAGATAGATCGGAATAAAGTCGCAAGCCTGCAACAACACAAAATGAGGATTGACATTCAACTCTAACGACCAGAAGAAACCGCACTATGAACGCTACTTTCTTGCAACAGCACCTTCAGAGGGTTACTAGTACCAGAGTTTCGAAACCGACTCCACCATGTGGGTCTGTAGGCTCGCAGATCTATGGCTTTTATTTCCTTCACACAGAACCACCGTGCTGCCCGCAGAAGGTGAGCATAGGACCATCATAGATGGGGACGAGATGAGAGGAGCAACATGCTCTTCACAAACGAATTCTGCTTTAGTGTACAAACTGATAATAGGCAGATTCTCATCTGGAGAGAAACGGATACACAGAATATTCCTGCATTTGTTCATAAAAGTATCCGATTTGTTGATGCGGAGTAATGGTGTGAGTGGTATTATCTATCAGTGGTCACACCAACCTGCACATTATCAGGAATGGAGCACTAACGTAGCAGACATATACGCATGAATTCCTCAGATCATTTTGGTCCTGTACGCTGTAACAATTGGCGATGAATTCATTCTTATGGATGATAACACCAGGCCACTTCATGTTCAGCTAGTGGACAATTTCCTTTTCAATGAAGGAATCCTTCGAATAAATTACCCAACTTATTCTCCATATATGAACCCGATAGAACATGCTTGGGACTTTCTAGGGAAAAGGGTTGGTAATCGTTTACCCCCAAAAACAATTCAGTAGTTTGAATGCTGTCTTCTATACGAGTGGGAGAGCCTACCCTAGTGCCTCATTGACTCCATGCCTCGTAGGTGTGCGACATTTGTTCCGGTCAAAGAAAACCATACCCCTTTATTGAAACTCATTTGTATCCGAGAAATCCTATTTTTTGCTTGTTTGTATAATATGCACAAAATATGCATTTTTTGTTGACCCCCGACAAACAGTAAAATAAAAATAATAAATTTCAATAAGATTTAATTATTCCTTGTTTGCTGCTTCCTTTTCTTTTCTCATATCTTATAGCACCTATACATCATATAACAATCACTAAAACATTTCTTAATCCTCAGTTTATATCCAAAATCATGATATCCGCTAATTATTTTGTGCAGTGTATCAAAACTTAAATAAATTCCTGCAATGATATGGGATGTAGGTTTTAGGAGTCAGATGATTTATGAGGATGGCACAATAACATATCCGTATTCTTTTAACTTATCAATTCAAACTCTCACATTTCATTTAAATTACAGTCGAGCTATCGATCTTTTACAATTTGCCTATCGAATTACGGGCATTTCCTACGATGCTAGGTCTCTATATATGCTACCTGATTACTAAAGTTACGCTGTTAAACGATACACCCTAAACAGTAATGAGCATATTATATCATTCCATTAGCGAAAATTAAATTTTTAAAGAAAATGTTAACGCGCGTATGTGTAAAACTAACTAAACTAGTAAAATTTAATAAGAATACATACGCCTGACGTCACAGAATTCGCGAATGTATAGTAATTTTTATAGATTGTTCGATTAGAAAGTTTGCAGTTCGACTGTCAATACGATTTGGCGTGGAATGTACCATTATTCAGTTTAATAAACGATTCTTTCGTAAAGTAAGTGTTTAAATTTAATTCCTTAGAAATGAAATTATAGTTAGAAGTTGGATTTTTCCAGGTTTAAACAACTTTTGTGTTCGAACAGAAGTTGATTTTTAATTAAAACAATAATTTATTTTGGTGTAGATTTTGAGGGCGTTCATTTAAAGGTTCATTTAAATTCATTTAAAGGGCGTTCAAGCACATGTCCCTCTTCTTCAGAAACAACCCCCCCCCCCACAAAAAAAAAAAAAAGAAAAGAAAAGAAAAAAAAGAAAAGAAAGAAAGAAAAAAAAACTCTACAAAATGAGAAGACCGACGACCAGATTTATATTGAAAATAATGAACGGGAAAATAGGATCGCCAACTGTCGAGGAAAATTGTATGCGAAAATTGATAAAAGATTTATAAAAGTGTTATGAAGAACTAGACTGTAACTAATGTCATTAACTAACGAAGATAAATCTTTGTGAATGTGAAAAATTTCAAAGAAATCCAGTGTTCACAACGAATTTTATTATTAGGTGAAAAAATGGACTAAATGCTTGGGTTTGATGGAAGGATAAAATGGAATGAAATGGTCATTGATGTTATTTCTGTTATCAGCGCAATAGCTTCTTTGATAGAAAGACAAATAGTTTTAAAAGCTTTATTAATGACCGTGGAAGCCACTGATTTCAAATAATTGACTTCATTAAAAAATAATAGTTCTGAAGAACTAAGTCTGGCATTGCGATATATATAAAAGTAGAAAGAAGCGATTTTTTGCTGAGGAGGATGACATAATTTAGCATAGGGAGAGAAACAAACAGAAAAATGACATGCAGAAAACAGTGGTACTGAAATCAAGTTGGTTGCGAATAATTAGATTATCAAAGAAAGGAAGCCCATTTTCAAATTCAAAAGTGAACTGGGTGGCTAAATCAATCGAATTCATAACCGATAAAATCTGTATTAAATCCTCTTTATTAGAAACAAAAAGCGTGAATTTGTCATCTAAGTAACGATTCCAGAGCCAAAAAGATAGCTTTTCTAATAATTAGACCTTAGAATTAAAGATGTAAACGTTAGCAAGTACTGGACTAAGGTACCAGCTTCTCACATTGCAAATCCTTCAATTTGACAATGATAGTTATTTTGGGAAACAAATTGGGTTTGACACAAGAAACTTTTAGTGAGGGAAATTAACTTAATATGTGTATATCAGTATGTGTATCAGTATGTGTGAAATGGAATTCTCGAAGACTGGTTTCAAGACATTTTAATGCTACTTAAACTGGAACATTATTAAACAATAACTTAACATCAAAAGAAACTATAATTTTGAGCTGTGAAATATCGCGAAGTTTATCAACGACTTCAGAAAAATTTCTCTCAGTGTAAATATTAGAGGAGATAAAGTTTCATATTAAAACCTTCGAAAGTAGACCTGTAAATTTATGAAAATGACCCTGACATATGTTGCCTTACTATCTCAAATAATCATTATTTGACCTAGTATTTTAACTCAAAATGTAAATAGTGTTAGAAAATAGAAGGAAAATCTGGGAAAAAAAATTGGCTAGAGGGTTATTATCCTACTCCTAATTTAGAAAATATATTGAGAAAGAAATTCCAATTGTGGAAAATTGGGAACACCATAAAACCTGTCTCAGTTAGTAATGGATGGGATAAGAGATTTTTTAAACTCAGTTGGGAAGAAGTAAGAAGACTGTTATATATAAGAAGACTGTTATATATAAGAAGACTGTTAAATAATTTTTATACTTATCAGAATGCAAAAGTCTTAAGGGACTCAGGAAGATTAAATTCACGTTAATGGAAGAATACTGGAGTATAGTATACTGATGTACTAACAGAATATTTTTCAGGAGTGTTTCATTAAATTATTTGCAAATATTTGAAACAGTAGATAACATAAAGGAACACAAACAATTTAAAACTCAAATTATTACATAACAGAATATAAGATCCTTTTTATTTTTATATATTCGAAGTTTAACAAGATTTTTTTCAGATGAAACATTTAATTTTTTATTACGCGCTGCATTTACATTTTCATTCCATGGTTTCTTCCTCTATCCATTTCTCTGTCGTCACCTGAAAATAAAAAATTACAGAAAGCTTAGACGCTGATAATAAAAAGACCGAACGCTGAATAAAATTAATTTATATTAGCAAATTGAAACAATTTTGATATTTTGAGGTATTATATTGAATATTAATGAATTTTTTTCTTGAGCCACATCCTTGAGTCTCACTGTCAGTACGTAAGGAAAATATTTTTCCCTCTCATTACTTACAATTGAATGCATAAAAACTATTCTAAATGCATAGTAAATATTATTTTCATAAAACATATATCTCAAATATGTGAGTACTGAATTTTAAAACACTTTTACTTTAAGCTATCACTTCATCTCTGAAACAGAAGATTGCTGGTCAACCTTTCGTCATGTCTTTCGCAACTAAAGTAAAAGTTAAATAAAGCTGTTTATTAACACGCTAATTTACACTTCGCACGTATAAACTGAATCAAATGCACAGTACAATATTAACACGCCTAATTTAAATATTGACAAACACACTACTAAACGTTCGCTAAGCAATCATGGCTAATAGGAACTGGCCCAGGAAAGTTATATTGCATATTGCAGCAGCAGGGAAACTAAAAACATTAGTGACGATCTACCTGTGTATCCAAGCGCCCTCTGAAATTATTTAACTCTCTATATTGATATTTGATGCTTATTGCATGCTGTTGGATCTAATGAAAATAGAAATTATAATAAAGTCAAAACAATAATTGGGTTAAATAAAACCTTAAAAATAATAGCAAACTCTAAATTATGCAATTCAGTTGCAGTAGGTCTTCGAAATATGTTTCGGAACTTCATTTATTTATTTAGTGGATATTTAAGAAAACGTTCGAGATTGAAAAAAAAGTTTGTATGTATATAAACATGTATATACTATGAAAAGCGTGATTTCATTTCGTGTTTAGCAACAGTATTATTTGGTCGGTAAAATAACTAATTCACCATTTACTTAATTATTTAAGATTATATATGACGTTAAAGTTAAAATTAAATTTCACTTTATTATTAGCTGTGATTCCAAATCTACAAAATATAACTAATAACTCTAAATTTGGAAAATATATCTTAATGCTCAGTATTTCATAAAAGTTGAAATGTAAAAAAACTGATATGCATTAATTTTGTATTCTACGTATGCCTCAAATATGTTGGTAAATGATTAGATACTAATATCGATAAGTATAATATTTCCATTAATTTTATATTCAATATAACATATAATAAGTATATACATACTTACCTACACATTTATACATATATATTCATACTTAAACTTTTATGCATAAAATTACAGCATAAATTGTAAGATGTATCTTAATTTTTGAATAACAGTTATTTTTATTTCAGTGCTTTCCTAGCTATTCTTGTTTCCACTTACAACTCTCTACCAGAATTAGTTTTTAGAATCGCGTTAAATGTAAATGAGTTAGAAGTAGTATTTAAGGAAGGTTCAATTTACTTCTTGAGAGAGAGCTAGGAATCCTGAATAGCGCATGTTTGCCCTCGGGCTAAATCACTCTAGAAGCTGTTACTCTCGGCCTTATTATTACGTGCCTTTTGATATTAGCTGGCTAGTTTAAAATGAGGGCCAACTACGTTAGATACTTGTGTTAGCTTCGGCTAAGTCTCTTAGTTATTTATAGTTAGTTCTTATTTCTTATTCTAAGTTTAAGCCGAAGCAGATGTTTCGCTGTAATCCCGAGAAAGGGGCCAACTGTTCATCATTTTTTTGAGTGAAATAAAGGATACTTTAACCTTTCTTGAATCTACAATTTAGTTGTTTGAACTCAACGATATGTCGCGCACCAGTTCACTAGGTTCCTCAACATTTACTTTAGACAAAAAGATTGAGGAACCCTAGAAAATAACTGAAATAAGTACGAGGTTAATAGATATAGCATATACATAGAGAAACCGTACATTTAATGCATTAAATTTAATTTAAATAAAAATGTTTAAAGGTTTTAATTTCTCTTAATAGCGTTGAAACTTAAATCTCTAATTAAATTTCTAAGCTAAAGAATTTAATTCTATATTAATATCCTAGAAATGAAAGGACTTACCATGTATTAGTTCTTTGAATTCTTTTGGTTTCTACCAATATCCACCATATCCAAGACTATCACCATATCCAGCTCCGTAGCCGCCGTATCCTCCTAGACCATAACCTCCATAACCGCCGTATCCTCCTAGACCATAACCTCCATAACTGCCGTATCCTTGACCATAGCCTCCGTATCCCAGCCCATAGCCACCATATCCATGCCCCTGGGCTTTCACAAAGTATCTAGTACTTATTCCATGTCCATGTCCATGTTTGCTGTAATGTGGAATTACATCAACGTAGGAGCTGTAGGCAACTGCTGCCAACATGAAGATAACGAGAACCTAATGCATAGGAACATAAGTCATTATAAATTCTTAATTATAGAAATAAATTATACAGTAGGTGATAATAAATAAGTATTAACACTTGCGTTCATAATATAGATAAAAGCAGTAGATGAAATTCCTTCCAAATTTGTATCTTACTAACAGCCGATGAATACTACTAAAGCTGTTAACTCCTACACTCGTGGCATGTTTGTTCTTATAGATTTACAGAAACTCTGTTTTTCTATTCATTACAGAAAATCTTATTGTACTTTTGTAACGAAATTAAATGTATTTCTGGAACGAATTGAATAGGAGTATTTAATTTCTATTTTATAGTACTTCACTCACAGTTCTAAAAATATTTTTGTTTTTCTATTCGTTGCATAAGATTCAAGAACTTTTAATATACCTAATCTATAGTCACTATAACTAAATTAACTTTATCTTGTCACCTCTGCTACTGCACTATTTTCATTCTAAGATGGAGAAACACTGTAAGGTCTTAAAATCTCTGCAGGAATTAAACTCTTTCTTTGTTAATTATACATAGTTTACTCAAACGGGCATATTTTATTTTACTCAAGAAAGGTATGCAAGCATTTTTAGGAGAATTTCGAAATATTTTGCTTTGTTACAACAAAATCAAAAGTTCTCTATTCTCAGATTTTATTATTAGATTTAGAGTTTAGAACTATTTCATTTTATTACAGCAAAATTTTAAATTGTTCAGTTCTCAGATATTGTTATTGTGTTTGCTTGTTTTATATTAATTTTTCGTGTGAAATATTAGCATACTTATATTAGAAATTTTTCATTATAAAAAAGTGAACTATATACTTTAAATAAGAATTATAGGAAACATTTTGCTTTTGAAAATTATGTCCTGAAGATGATGGAACAATAATTCAGATATATTTATGCATAATTTTTCGGTCAAGAGCATTTTAATCAGATTTTCAAACTGCAGATTTCAATAAATATGCATGAATGGTCATAAACAATGTTGTAACCAAGATTAAATTAAACATTAATGCCACTCCTTGAAAGAAATTAATCTCTGATAAAATGCAAACACAGCTGTTATTCTAATTAACCACCAAAATAAAAATTAATTCAAAACTTCACATAATAAAAGAAACAACTTCATCACTAGTATGAATTCAGAAGACTGAATTCATACTAGTACTTTCTTAAAACTAGCTAAAGGATTAAATATCAGTTCAACAATACAAAGCTTTAATTTTTAACATAAACGAGGTATAAACATCAAGAGAACTTAGATATTTGAGATATTTGCCCAACATTTGCAAGCGTTTTGCCTGATTATCGAATCGAAATCTTCTCTCTCTGTAATTTTAAAAACCATTTCAATTTCTACAAATTTTTGAGCAAATAGAGGATCAAAGAGATCAATAATACAGAATAGATTGAACATTAAAATGCAAATATAAATAAAATTAAAATTAAAATTATTTAAGCATATTTAACTTGACGAAAGCATGGTAAATAGTTCTGCTTCTTTAAGAATAGCCAAAAAATTAGAAAGTGATATTTTTCGCATGCAGTTTGTGGTGAAGAGAATGGCTAATCAGTATTTAAATAAGATATGTCTTACCACGGACTTCATCATATTAAACTTTTCGGAAATCTTTACAGCTTTAGATTTCAGTGGTAATAAGCTTCTTCTCGAAGAGAGCGTTTATATACAATGGTGAAGTTCCGCTTCATGAAGCATGTACGCACATTTTAATGAAAAAAAGAGCACGGCACAAGATTTGATTTTATTAATTCTTTCATTCCACTTCAGTGTCAAATGTTGCAATACTCATTCTTTCTATATTAATTTTGCACCCATTGATGTTTTTTTTCCTTTTTACTATATTGCTGTAACTGTGCCGCTGTTATTCTTAATCTCCCATTTTTTTATTGGAAACTTCAAATACCCGGATTAACTGGGACCACAACCCATTCAAATATTCAAAAAATCAAAAAAATTGGGTTGCTTTTCTTTCTGTCTTTAACAAATACCTGTTTATTTTAATGTAATTGAATCGGTTTTTTTTAATTTATCATATTTCATTTTAACCAATATTACAGACGTAAAAAGGAACTTTATTTTTCCGTAAAATAAAATATAAAAATTTATTTTTTGGAAAAAAATTGAATATTTAAATACCTTTTCATTTATATACACGCGAAACCTATTTTTCTTTAATTTGAAATAAAATAATGAAACATAATTTGCGCTAAGCAAAAAAAAAAAAAAAAAAAAGGGGGGGGGGATATGAAATGAATCACTTGTGCTTTTTTAATTTTCATTTTGTTTTCCAAAATAAAGTTAAATAAAGATTTTTTTAAGATTACTGTATTGAGTTAATCAATTTTTTAAAGAAGGAGCATTTTTTACAGCTAAACAATAACTCATAAAATAAATAAAACGCAGGGATATGTATACGGAAGAAGAAGTGCGGTGGACCACCATTGTTTAACCATTACCAAAAATAAGATACAATGGACTTGCAAACTAAAGTACTGAACTGCCTTTTCTGTATTTCTTTTTTTATTTATAGGCTATGTATTTGACAATTATTGTATACCTATCGAAATATGGTACTCATATTGTTTTTTATAAATTAAAATAATATTGACAGTAAGCCTATTTGCATTCGTAATGACAATAGGTCTCCATATATTTTGAGTCTCGATAGTTGGAATTATCCTGTGTATATATAATGTTTCGAAGTATTGGTAATGTTTTATTTCAAAATCTTTATTAGTGTTTTGTTGAATGATACTAACTCCAGGAAGACCTTCTTCAAGGTGACTGATTTGTTACTCAATAATTTTAATATAAACAAGCAACTTTAATCATGTATAAACAAATGCATTCACTCAATGTTAAGGTATTTCATATTATTTTTGTGCTAACAAGGAAAGTTGTCGAACTTTAAGACGGCAATCAGCACGAACTTTGCAAAATTGAATAAGCATATGAACAAAACTGCAAACCCAACGTATGGCACTGCGCAAAAATACTTCTCTTCCCTACAGCAGAGCGTATAAAGAGGTGCATACACGTGTATTGCGGGCAAGCACAGACTGACAAAGTAATTTAACTGTAAGATTTGATGCATTCTAATCTGAGCAGAGATGGCATACTACAGCATAGCTTTGTGCATAAATCATTCGACGGAATGGTAATCTGGCGGCTGAAGGCAGTGCTGAGAACAAAGATGAGGGTTTTCACAATGAGTCACTAGATTGTCACAAATGTCACTATATTCTGTAATATTGTACTGTTGTTGTGTCCTACCTCACCTGTCCGATAGCAATATCAGAACAAGCCCAAGAAATTAATATTTCTTGGAGAGTAATATTGCGCCTGTGGTTGGCAAGAGTCTTGAGCACCATACAGGTGACAGTGTGACTTTGTTCAGTTAAGCCCCAATTTTGAAGAAGAGCACCCCGGGGGTCGAGTACATGCAATCCCAACGTACACCCCGAATCCAATTTTTATTAAAAACAATTATTTAGGACATAAGGAGATTACAATGTAGTTTCAATACAATTTGAAATTCACAAATTAAATCGAACATCTGTTTGGGTGTAACAAAAGTAATAAATTAACATAATAAGTAGCAGATAAACATAATGAGGTAAATATAATAAATACTGGGAACACAATGATATAATGAACTGTAATTATAATACTAAAGAGGTATCCAAGGTGTTATTACAGTTATAAAAGGTTATTACAGATTATAAAGTTCATAAGTTAAGTCCTTTTGAATATATTCACTGGATATAAAAGTTCATTAAACTTATGCAGTATGAGAACTTGACAAAGATCTAGGCCGTAGGAAGAGAGTCATTGTATGATTTTTCTAAACTTCGAATACTGATATTATCTTTAATTAGAAACCTTTGAAATGCTTCGTAAATGCTTTGAATGCTTTGAGTCGTAGGGATTTTATGTGATTATCCTCAGTTAAGGTACTTGAGAAAGTCTAATGATCAGGATTTCCTTGTTCCTCACGTACGCAATGTAACGCTGTTATCTGTTATTCACTTCTTTGTTAGCTTAATCACTAATCTTCATACAACAATATAAAGATTACAAGCCATATGACTAGTTGTACATTATATTTACTTTTCCATAAAAAACTGTTTGTTAATGTCTAACAAGTCTATGCTCTCCATCATGCTTAGTAGAAAAAGAAGGATCGATTTCTATTTATAAATTTGTTTTCTTATGCAGTGTCCCTAGGTGAATGATGCATGAGTTTGCCTAAAAGAAGAAGGTTTCCTTTATGGAAGACTTTATAAAAAAAACAGACTCATATTTATGTTACAAATGAGAAAGAACCCCCGAAAATTCCCACGTAGCCAGCCAGTTTACCAAGAATCTTTGTTGTTATCTTTTCCATATTACGTGGAACAATGGTTACCAGAACCTACTCCAAAGAGAGGTTGGACTTCTATTTTCCACCCCAATTTTGAGGGAGAACACCCCGGGGATGATCCTAATGACTTCAACCCCTCTCTCATTCCACCAATCCACACGAGAGGACTTTCGGCTCGACTCATATTTAGAGTGCCGCCATGCCGCACCGACACTATGCATTTACAAACATCCATATCTTCTTCGGGATTAGAACCCGTACCCTTCGGTAGGTTTCTCTAACCACTATACCGTCTGGGCAACACCAATAATTTTTATTAATGTGACCATTATTATTATTTTTTGGCCAAATTAAATGTTAAAATTATTTTCAATTTGTTTAAACGTAAAATTTATTTTTCGTTAATTAGAAATAAAGTAATGAAATTTATTTGTACTTACGAAAAAGAGGTTAGGAAATTAATTACAATATTTTTCTTATTGTCACTTTTTACGAATTACTCGTACGGTGCCTGCCTTGCTTGACTTGGCCTTAGTATAAATATCAAGCAAGGCAGGGACCGTTCGAATACTGTAAAGTTTGGCACAAGCTGTCTGATTGCTATATGTTTTTAAATTCATTCACTTGTTTCCTTGGATATTCTCCTTGTTTTCCTTGCGTCCATCTCTACCCCCGATGCGCCTGCATCGGAGGTAGAGATGGACGATTCACTCTGGAACCGATTCAATTTACTGAGCGAAAGATCAGCGCTCCGGCAAAGACGGAATGGCAGTTCACCGAGAGCTGTTGTTGGGAAGCATGCCAAAAATTTTATTAATCTATTAATGTAAACACTAGCATTCGTTACTTTATTACTTAGCGGAAATGTCTCTGACCTATTTTGTATGTATGTATATATGCGTGCTTTTGGTTTGCTTGTGTTCCATCTAGTATTTAAAAAGAAAAATATGAAATAAACCGATGCATCTCAGCGAAACTGACCACTCCTGTTTTCAATTGGATGGAGTTTTTTCTCCATTTGGCAGTGCTAGGATCTGTTTAAAGTAAGTAAATTATAGGAACTAGTTCCTCGGATCTGCCAGCACTCCGGTGCTAGTCGCAGATCTGGGTCATTCGGAGTCGTGATTATTCGTTGTTTCATCACTCCTGCCCTAGCCGCTGATCTGAATCCTGTTGAGTCTTCATTATTCGCTCATTTCATTGCTCCTGATCTAGGCATCGCACATCTGGCTACTAGCACATCTGGAGTCTTGATTATTTACTCTTTTCGCTTCCTCGGAGCTGTTCTTTTGAGTTTCATTTCGATTCTTCGAATACTGTGTCATAGTACAGCTACGTACATTAGGTATTAATATTTATGTACTGTAATAAATTATATTTTTATTTATTTACTTATTTTACTAACGTCCTGTAATCAAGAGCTATAATTTCTCTTTAACATAAATTTTTCCATCTAATATATTTTTTGAAGGTTGCAGAACAAAATGTGGACCCTACCGAATTGGAGAAACTCGAGCGATATTTGGTATCATTTTGCCAAATTAAATAAAAAAAGGGAAATGCCGGTATTGTCAGCAGACCGTTTCTTGTTTATTGGGATATCTACCTCCAGTCTTAAAATTCATACACTGTGCTTTATAGTAGCAATAAAATATCAATTATGGTAATAAAACAATGTAATCTTTAAGAAAAAGGAGTTTAGGTTTCATTATTTTTTTAACTTTTAGCATATTTTTTTTTGTTCTAGAATTTTATTGTTGTTCTATTTAGAAAGGTTTTTTTAAGGAACTTCAAAAGAGTAGTTTAAAGAAATTAGTCTAGGAAAATAAGCGGTTTGGTTGAGTTGATTCTAGCGATCCCACTCCTTGTTAGTCGGTAAATCGTTAAAGAGAACTGATTCGCTTCAATGAGTGAGCGGTTTCGATCTGATCCCTTAAGGAGCGGTTTCGTCCATCTTTAGTCCGGTGCCCGTACTACGCGTAATGTTTTAAAATCAATCATTTCGTTTGCAACGGCTCAATAAAAATTGTTTCGTTATCTTACTTCAAAAAGAAGATAATAAAACAAGGAACAGTGGATTAATCAAAACATTCTTAGGTAGCATCAAAGAATTGTTTCAAAGTATGACAGTGTCATTTACACTACGCTTATAAATATCGGTGTCTTTGAAAGTGATCAATTCCTCCACTATCCAATTAATTGCTGGCATACAGCAAAATCATTTCTTGTCCGAAACGTATTTCAAAAGCTGGAAAATTAGTAATGTACGGGGTAAATGGCAGAAGAGTAGGGAGGATGAGATCCAATTTCCATTTCGCATCTCAAATAATTATAATCCATTCATTTATCGCATGTTTGAAAGTGCACTATTTGATCGGGCGTTATCCTGAAGCACTAAGATTTCATATCTATTTTATCTCTGCTTATTTAAGAGGTAGGTTATAACTATAGACATAAGGTAATTATTTCAGTGTCAAATTTAATGGGTATTTGTGAAAAATTTTATAGTTTTTGACACATATTTCAACGTCTTATTTTTATGTATACCTTTAAATGGAAGGATTCTAAAATTATCTTCGTAAATATGAACTAAACAAAACTACCAAATGGGTACAAACTTTGTAATGAATGGAATACATTCAACCTTTTTGGTTTGGTTTAGATGATTATGGCAAAAAGCACGAAGACTGCCTGCTTAAAGCGAGGAAGGTCTTCGTTATTGAGGATTTTGTGAGTAAACTTGACCTGCTAGAAGAAAATACTAAAAAACAACTCATGTAGTTAGAACCGATCAAACTACCAATGTTCAGAAGTCTTTTTATTCAGTCATTGGCATACCAATAAATTTTCAATGAAATAAAATCATGAGATATTTTATTTGATCTTATATTAATATTGTTGAGTCCTGTGGTTAATGTTTTAACATATTTTTATGAACAATCAGTACCGATCAAATATTTTTTCCATAGATTTTGAAACGTGTATTACAAATATCTGACATTGTATTTCGTTTTACTACATGCAGCTTACTCTAAAGATTAAATGAACAAAAGATTAAATTAAAGTCAAACACTTGAATATTATTTGAGTTACACCAACAAGCCGACTAACGATTATTGAAAAGATGCTAAAATAATAATCATATCGCTAATAATCGCGTGAGCACTGGCTTCTTCGTCATTTTTACTTCTGCAAGAAGATTCTGTGTTTAAATCTTCAATTAAAATTATTCCTACAAATTTATGAATATGACATTGATTTTTATGTTAAATTTATGAGTATTACGTTGCCTTAACATCTCCAATAACCAAAATATAAGTTTAAGATATGAATTCAAATCATGAGAAACTAACGCATAGGCTAAGTAAAAGTTCTTAAGCTGGAATGTGAATAAAATTTCAGGAACATGATAAAGAATGATATTTGCACTTGAATGATGTCCCGAAAATCATATGTAATTTGTAGGGGCGAACATGTTTTCCAAGAATTTTGCTAAACATTTAGAGGATGCAAATAGTAATACACAGAAGTGTTTAAGAACCACTAGTATAAGTAAAAAGAGAGAAAAGCTTTAAATAATTATTACTAAATATCAAGAAAAAATATTGGATGAAATAAAATAATAGTCAAATGTAAATATAAAGGTAAAACGGAAAATTCGTTAACTATCTGAGCATACTAAAACAAGCGGAGAGTAACAGTTGGTAAGTATAAATGGTAAGTATTCATTAATATATTAAGAGAAATGTTCCCAAAGAGAAATATAATTTGAAGTTTACTGATTATTTCGTAGTTTTGTTCAGTACAGAGGAAATTGTGTATGAAGTCATGATGAAATCAGGGAATTGTGAATGAAATTGAGAATGAAAGAATTAATTTTACTGAAAAATCAGCAGAAGTTAATATTATATTGCCAATAGTCATTAATGAGTATTGCTAATACTGCTGAGAAATTTAGCCATCTTAAACCAATAGCACACATAAAAAAACCAATAGCACACATAAAAAGATAATATGTTGTTAAGCTTGTTTCCTGATTTAATTTGTTGATAGTTATGCATATTGAAAGTTGGCATATTGTAATGCCATGAATGATTACTTTATCTGCAATCGAAAGTGTTCGATATTGTTAAAGATAAATATATTTCCGCATTCACAAAAGTAAGCTCACACAGTTGCCCTGACAGGTTAGTTTAAATGCATGTTTTTTATGCTTCGGTTTTATAAGTTAGAAATCTTCCTGAGAACTGTTTCAAACTTGTTTAGAGCTTATTGGACGCATTATGTAATCATTACATCTGAAGATAAAACTGTAAAAAGTAATGCTCGAATTAGTTCGGATGTGGTTATTTGATTTTAGGAAGTATTTTGCTAAAATGTTGGAACATGAAACATGTGTAATTAATAAAAAGAGGATATCTCATGCATAAACAATTTACAAATTATTAAAATATGTAAATATCGAAATAAAAAAATTAGTAGTGTAAAATGGGAGTAAGAATATGTTCCAAGTGGGTATACATTATAAGGTATTTCTCCGCATTCTTAGCATGCCTTCGTTGTGTAGTGGTCAGCATACTCGGCGCGTATTCGAGAGGTCCGTTGTTCGAGGACATTGCTCCTTTTTAATGTCTCCTTTAAAAAAATAAAACCTAATGTCTCTACAAAATTATAGATAAATCTCAAAACGGTGAAAGTTGAAGTAAAATGTTAATATCCCATAATATTAATCCAAAAAATCCACATATTTCCTTACAAATTAAAAACTAATGTATAGAAGATGTGAAAAGTAGCAAAAAGAAAATAATCAGTCAATAGTGAAATTGTGTTAAAGGGTACACACATTGTCTAACAATTTTAAATTGTGAATAAATATGGGGATTATTTGAATTATCATCGCATGGCATAACCTTTTATTTCAGCTTTCGTGCATCTAAAATTTTATGATTTATTTTTATTTTTGTTCTTATACATATGCATTGTTATTATTTGTTTCTAACGTTTACAAACTTCACAAAATTTTGAACTGGTTCTAAATGAAGACGATTCATATCATTAAATGTTTCTACTTCCAGAAACAAATTTAAACCTTTCTCTCTCACTTATATATTCTGGTTTTCTCTCTCATACCTACACTCATATACACGAGATCTGTCTACAAAATAAAAAGATGAGCTCACAAAAATAAAGGGCAGTTTTTTTATAATTTATGGCATATAAGGTCTTTCTCCCGCCTTCATTGCGAGCCTTCGTGGTGTGGTGGTCTGCTAACTGGGCCGGTATTCCAGAGGTCCTTGATCCGATTCCCGGAGAAGGCGTTTGTTGATTTTTCATCTTGCCTGCTTCCAAAAAATACTAATGTCTCTACAGGCAAATCTATTGTTTATATCCTTCAATATATTCTCCAATGGCTTTTTTGATCGCTGATTTAACAGCTCTGACCTTTTCTACTTAACTTATTCTAATGAGTCAAAACGGGCTTCTTTTAGCGCAGATTTTATTTTAAGAAAAGAAAAAATTCCCAGGGTATCAGTTGAGGGGAATGTGGAGAAGTGTCACGGTTGCAACCCACTTTTAAACCAAACACTGCTTTATAGAGAGTGCTGCGCACGAAAATGCATTGTCTTAAATGTTAAAGCAGAATGAAACCGCTTTTACGAGGTTCTGGGTCTCGTCTTTTAACTCTGTTTCTCAGCTTAGTGAAAACTTCTTCGTAATAATTCTGGTTCACTGACTTACTCCAGTGCACACGCTTGAATGACACCATTAATATAAAAAGTGAAATCAACATTCTTTAAATTTCTATTTGCTCTGAGAGCGTTTTTGATTCGTGAAGAAGAGGGGCTTTTCCTAAGTATGATTTCCATTTTTTTGTCTGCGCACCCTTTGTCATTCGACTCTAGTTCCATTCAAACCGTATATATAGAAAGAGATGTATAATAAAATGAAGTGGTACGCGCTATAAATCACAATATAAATAAAATGAAGATCCATTATGAAGTAAACGAAGTACAGTAAAACTAGTAAAAATTCGATCAAAACAACCATTGAGAACAGAAATAGTCTTTTATGCGTTATTTCATCTAGCGGGAAATATATGACGAAAAAAGAATGAAAAAAATTCATAAATTTCAATATGAGCTTCGAAAATGCACACTCTACCCTTACATGACTAGACAAATATATAAAAAATAAAGTCCTGCTTATAAACTTAATATATTGACATTAATTTAATTGATTGTCTTTCTTTTTCTTAAATTCATCAAATTACTTAGGCGTCTACTCAGAAACGTTCTGGTAATATTGAGTGCATGCCACGCATTGCCTCTCCGTTCCTAATGAGACGGTGCAAGTTAGACAATTTCTATTATGAATGGTTTCTCATCCTTTTATGGTTTTTTTCTTTTTGTACATATTTCACTTTATATTGCGGTATTATTTTACCGGTTATCTACATTTTTGTGTCTCCAACAATATAAAATTTTCTCGTAGCATGAGTTTAGAAAATTAAAGAATTGTAAGTATAGATATGACATGAAAATAAATGATCAAATTTTGAATTCCTAGCTCCAATCAGCTGCATATGAAAAGGCCTATAGCAAAGGGTAAAAATGTCCGATCGATTTCAAATTTTTACAGCCAGACGAGAGTTCACAAATCGGATGAACCTTTTTGGTTTAATAATGCGTTGCCTCGAGTTCGTCAACGTGACACTTATTATCTGTTATTGCAAATGAACAGAGATAGAATTCTTAAACTCAGAGCTGCTAGCTTATTACTTCTATAGACCGGTGCGAGTTTTGTCCAAAATATTAGTACTGTTCAACACTGTGTATCGCAGTGGTTGCGAGAACAACAGCGAACTTGGATGACAGCAAGAGAAGATCAAAGGCAAATTCTACTCAAACAAAGATTATTAGATTAGGAGAATGGTGCTTATTGATCCTCATATTATTGAATGAACTTACTAGATCAGATGATCAAATCAGAAGAAGCATAGGATTTTATTTTACATGATGTCTTTTGTGCGATATATGACTCCAGATCGCACGATCAGCAATAGACGTTTCTTTAACTTCCATTAAACACTCCATAAAATAATGAAATTAATTTTGTCCATTCAGATAGCAGGGGAGAAGAGCTATTATACCCTCTTCTATCCTGAAAGTAACTTTGGTCGACGATTGGTTTGGAGCAGTGGCGGATCGTGGGTTTGCAAACAAATTATTTTGAAAATTAATTATGCAAATACGGCGTAATTTACAAGTTAAAATACACTTGTGTTTTCATAAGGAAAACAATGCAAATAAAAGAAAACAAGTTTTCATAGATAAAACAATTGTAGCATTTAATTTCTTACAATAGAATACATAGGCCATAACTGTCTTTGAAATTTTGTAGAATAGTACATGATCTGGTAATGATAAATAGTACAGAAACCCTAATAAACGTGAGGTAAATTATCGCTACGTTTAAAACAATGACAAAGAGGAGAAAAAGTCGCTAAAATAACCCTTTTTATTTAAACAGAATTTAGAACACAAGCGGACGCTATCGGTTTACAATGAAAACTACACCTTGCGGTGATGCAACTAAATAGAACAGTCAAATTTAAATGAGACACTGAGCAGTAGTCATGATCTACACAATTAAATTGTACTAGAAACTGGCTCGCTACTCCGCTGCCGGAAGCGACAGAATACAAGCCGAGTAATTATAACTATCAGATATGGCAGGAAACTGACACGTAGAGTGCACGCAAACCTCTGTCTCAAAATCTAAAAATTTTAAATGCTGTATGTTTTATCCTGGTGAGGAACACGTAAGGACAGATATTATAGTAAAGACTGAAATTATAAATGGTTTAATTAATATAAAATTCTTTACACGTTGATTACAAAATAGTAAAGTGCAACTTTTGTAAATTGAATCCTCTAGTCTGCCCCCCCCCTTTTGTTTGAGACAAACAAATCAATGACATTTTCATTTCGGTATGCAATTTATCATGCTTTTTTTCAGTTGAGAACGTGGCTAGAGCGAGTAGTCTATCCTCGCGCACAGTGCTTCTTAAAAATGTCTTAATTCGGTTTAGAGTTGAGGAACATCTCTTATCTTCAACAGTAGTCTCTGAAATAGTAACAATAAATTAGCAACGGTTGGTTCATCTCCGAAAACGTAGTCTGTAATTTGTTTAATATAATAAACTGTAGAAGAAGAGTGGCACCAGTCATATTTCTAAAATCTAATTTTCTTTAAATTACTTTTAGTTCAGTTTTCAGATGATCCTACTGTAATGGAATAAACATCAGTCGCTGATATTTATTCCATTACAGATGTTTAATCCATTACATTTCAACTCAAGAATCTTAGTTTATAACTTTTCTCATACTATTGTAAGTTTAGAGCTTCGAGGGGAGAAACAACAGAGTAATGAGAAATAAGATAACATTTCTCTTTAATTTGTTTCGTGATAACATCACACATAACTTTAACTGCTACAGTTCTATTTATATGAATATTTTCTCTCGTCCTTTTTCTTGAAATTTCGTATAATTCAGATATTTTCTCTGACACTGTGTCCATTGTCTTCCTGTCTTTCTCTAATGACTACTGGAAAATGCTTACTTGCTTTCTAATGAGTGCTGTATCAGCTAGTATTTTCTGCTCCTACTCGATTTATTGCTACAATTTATTTAGCTGCTATATTTTCGCCATGAATTCAACCAGCTGTTTCCTACATTGATGCACTGTATTGACTATTCGATTCTTAAAATTCCATCTGCTAATTGAACCATGATTATCCTGCATATTTTCACCATCGATCACCATCTGCGATATTAATTTCTGAGGTTTTTCTATTATTTTTCCAAACTTGCTTGGGTATATTCATCTATAGACTTTATATCATGCCCGGATGAATTAGTAAATTCAAATAATCTCTCAAGCGGCTCTCCGTTACTTAAAACTTATCAAAAAACGACAACCAATGTTTTTTTTATTTTTTATTTTGAGTTAGATGTGATAAATCAGCAACACCGTAACTCACGCAACTTGAATCATCATTCTGTTTTGTGAGCAGGAGATATGGAAAACAACATAGCCTGTCTGCTAATTCACATCCACAAAACCATGAACATTTCTAATATAAATAGGGTTTGAAATCTCTAATCTTACATTTTGTTACCTGCATGAGGTTTAGCAAAGGTACTGGCGTGAGTAATTTCATTTCTGTTTTTCTTTCGAAAGACAATATTGAGAAATGTAATTGCTTTAGTTACAAAATACTGTACCAAGTGCTATCTTAACTCTTTACACCAGCTCGTGAAACGAAAAATTATAAAGAAAAAAAAAATAAGAAGAAAATGGAAAAGCATAACTAACCGAATCTAGCAAACCAAGATAACTGCGAACTCCTGCACACTTAAGATTGTGCGTATGAAAATAGTATCAGTAGTGCCTTTCTCCTCCTGCTCATCTGTCTGCTTCTTTCCCCACAAACTGGTTTTTAAGAGAATTTCTTCGATCACGCAACATACTGCTCTGTGTTAAAGTATCGTTAGCTGTGTATTAGTACTTAACTTGCACTACTGCGTACCATTAGCTTGTACGACTGCTCTGTACTATAGTATCTTTCAAACCAAGAGCTATGTGTTATAGTACAGTTAGCTGCGCATTAGCGTATTTGAAAAGGTGAAAAGATGAAACTCTTCGCTGGAAATTGGCAAAAGTCTGGAAGTGTATTTAATATTATTTTATTTGATTTGTCAATAAATTTATCTCTTTGCTTTTTCTTTGGTGGTTCACGTGCTCATGCCCACAAATAGAGGAGCCGCCACTTGTCTGAAGGTAACATAGCCAATACCATTCAAAAAGCAGCTTACGAGAGAATGTCATACTGCAATTATCTCTAAAATAATGTTGAAATTAAGCGTAGAAATTTCTGACGAAATTATTAGTGAGTATAGAACTTGATATGAGGTTCAATATAGTATGTCAGCTATTTCAAAATGACTAAGCGGTTATTTCTGTTTCGGTGCATTTTACTGAAAGACATTTATTATTATGATCCTTCGTTTGTGATATGCTATGCCATTGATTCTTCCAGATTGCAAATTTTTATTGTTTTGAGCTGCTATTTCCTGCGCTAGATTCCCTTTGCACCCAGACCAGAAAGTGGTTAGTGGTGCTGACTGCCGTTCCAAAGGGCCCGAGTTCGAATCTCGGAAACGGAATGTATGTTTTTAAAACGTATAATATCTGTGCGGCATGGAGTTATTCACTCATGTGCGCCCCCGGGAATGCTGTTGTTTAGAGCTGGGGAGGAATTGAGCAATGTCGTACTGTCCCTGTATAATGCTTAAGGCTCTTGCTAACGACGGACGCATTTTTGTACTCTTTGCCGTGATAAAATTCTTTTGCTTATTCTAATTAGGTCAGGCAAATGAGATGAGCAACAACAGTAACAGATTCCCTTTAAATGTCTATTACGCTTTTAAATTTATTTAAAATTTGGACAGATGAGAATGACTTGTCGTATTGCCTGAACCACAATTCATGTCATAATAAATCTTTTACTTGAAGATTGAGTTAAACTTATTAGTTTAATGTAAACATGTTGTAATTGTTTCGAACTTGCATGTAAAACATACACTATCAAAAAGTAAATGAAAATGACGTGATCTAAATAATTATTTTGCAGGTGTTTAAAATTTTTATTGCTAAATGGTATTGTTTATTTTTGTAGCTTTTGCTAATTAGCATCATCATTATTGTTAGGTTGCTGTATGCTGTTTCGAAAGTTGCACATGTTTTTATATATACTTGTGACAGTGATTTCTAAATTAGCATCATTTTCCCCCTTTGTTCTGAAGCAGGATACTCACATAATATTCCTACTTTATAAATATATATTTACTTATGTGTGTGAGTGTGTTTTATATATATCTGTATGATATAAAATATGAAACCAAATTACCAACTTTAATTTGGCATCGTGAATTCTTACGTAATCTCGCAATACAGACACTTCTTATCTAGTCACAGGTCAAGTTACCTCTTCCGCGTTTTTGAATGCATACCCACTTTCCCTCTTTACCCTTCCTTTTGTTAGTACGTGCCTTTCGTTTTTCTGCTTCGTCCATTGACGTCTCGTACACTGCTTCGTCTAAGATGTAAATTTCAAAGAATGTAATGAAGACCGAGTGCCTTATGGACACAGTAGAATATCTGTCTTAAGAATTGTGATGAATGAAATATTATGATGTATCTATGGCCACAACCATCTGCAAGTCTCTTCTTCATTATGCATCATTCAAACTACGCTGTAAAACAACTTATCAAAGCCATTACAGCTATAGCCAAATAATCAAGATATTACAGTTACATTACATATATACTATGTATAAATGCAGAGAAAGAAGAAGAAATTTTAATATGAAATGAATTTTGAAGAAAATGAAAATAATTTTGATGATGCTCTATGTGCTTACGATAAAAGTCAGTTCTAAAAGATATATTTACAAACATGGTCTAATTACTCGTATATTTCTTCATTTTCAAGGAAATTTGTTTACACAAACCACAAGCAAAACTTTTTCATATACAAACTTCTTCTATAAATGATTAAAGCTCAAAACCAGATCTCTTATGCAAAGTTTTGGAATGGGTTATTCAGATTACGACAGAGTACAAAAGATTTAACTATTAATAGCGATATCTTTGCGGAGCCTGATTATCGCCTGATTTGTCACGAGTTTAATATCGATAGCTAATATGAACTTAGAGTTGCATATTTTTTCTTTATTTATAACTTGCTTCTTGTGGTGAAATAAAAGTTATGTGAGTACTATTCCGTTTGAGGACCGTAAAAAAATTGCAGCGAAAATGTATGCGCAAAAGCGCCAAATCTAGCGTACACGCTGATTTCAGATTGCATAAGTTTATATACTAGTTCTATATATCTTAAAACGTCATTGAAATACTAATTTAATTTTTAAATCTTTTTTTGATTTTAAACTCGTTTTTGATATCCTATGGATTTAACAATTTGGGAATTGCCCATGACGAAAAGTCTGCAATAGAATTTTGGGTAAAGTGCAGAATCACCCACTGCTTGACGCGTTTTTAAGAATTGCACATACTCGGTATCCATGTACACACCGACCTATTTTCACTTAAAAAAAATCCCAGAATTGCACAAAAATGGCACTGCGCACACCCTTGGCTTTATCTATGTACACATCGACCTATTTTCACTTAAAACGTAGAAGAAAATTGACAAAAATTCAATTGTTTTTACCCTTGTAAAAAGCGGCAAATAAATAAGTGGGAGATTCTGCACTTTACCGAGAATTTTTTCAAGAAAAAAAAAAAAAAAAGAAAGAAAGAAAAGAAAAGGCATCATTCATTATAGAAAATTATGTTTGAACATCCAACAAGATGAAATTATGCTTTAGAGATAACTCGGTAGCGAAATAGCGATGCAGGCATCCATTCCGTTATGTTTAGAATTTTTTATATAAATTATAATAATAAAAAAGTATTATATGAAATTAACCTTTCATCTAAATTAAAACATCAATCTCATATAGTTATTTACTATTACACGTCCTTTCTTGCATTAGGGTTGCCGCAATTATTTTTGGCAGGACTGGCATCAACAATAGTTTGGCGATTTTTTGCAGCCCTCAAAACCGAATAGTACCGTTCTTTGATTTTAATCTCCGCTTTGCTTAGATCTGGCTTTTATCACCGCGATAACTCGTCAATATTTCTGAAGTAACTCACGATCCGTTAGGTGAAACATCTTTAAAAAAAACTAAGTATAAAAAGTTTCAAGCAGCTCTACTTCAAATTAATTTTTAAGATACACACAGATGTATTCATCATTGCGTCATAAACAGAGATTCATGACTCAGCAAACAGCACAATATCAGTGGTGCGTAAATTTTAATTTATTTGAATTTATTTTACAGATAATTTTCATCAATTTCACCATCTTTCAAAACTTCTACTCGTTGACCTAAAAATAATAAAATAAGCATCGTCACACATTATGTATTTCACATTATATATGGATAATATGAACACGAAAAACAAGCAGCATAACTATAAATCCAAATTATTATTTCAAAACATTTTTAAAGTGTAGAGATATTACATTTTACATTACTGAAGTAGTGATTAAGTAAATCATAAGAACTTGCTTCTTTAATTATTTTCTAGCAATGAAACTAATAAACTCGAAAAACAGATAATTTCATTTTAGGATAACTAAATAATAGATTTTTTTCATATAAATAATAGATTTTTCATTGTTTAAAACGTTGTTTTGAATATTCCATAATCTCACGAAATTTTATTTTTTGTAAATATATTATCAGAAATTTATACGTGCTAAATTTAAAATTAATACTATTAACTAAATTATTCAGCATAAAAATATATTTTAAATACATTTTAGAGCAATTTTTCCATTTCGTTAATAGCTATTGAATGAAATTTCTTTTGTGTGAAGCAGAGTTCAAATTCTTTCAATTACAGAATGGATGAATTCTACAAGAAACATTTTCCATTCCAATAGATCCTTGATTATTCAAATTAGTATGAGTTGATTTTGAATATCACTTCTCAGAAAACAAGTTATTTTCTGATTTCCTGTGATAAGATTGCATCTATTGCTTTTAACTATTGCTTACTATTAAGTAACACATTAAACTTTAAAAGTATTGCATGTGTTTTTAAAGGTCATTTAATCTAAGAAATAAAATCTAATAAATTAATTTTTATTCCATGATAATAATCTTAATCTTTAATTATATTTCCTTACTATTCCATGAAAGGTAATCTTAATATTATATCTAGCATCGAGCATATCGAGCATAATTCTTAGATCAGTCTTGCTTATTATTTTTAAAACTGAAATATGTTCAGAGTTTTAATTTTTATTTATTTAAAAGAGAATTGAGTTATTGGTACCTAAGTTTTACATGAAAGCTTTACATTCTAATGTAATGATAATAATAATAATTATATATATAATGTATTGGCCCACCTTAGTCAGAATAACCTATTAAAAATAATTTCTTTTTAAACTAATTTTAAACTAAAAACTGCACACACACATATAAAGATATATATATATATATATATATACACAATTAAAATTGAAAGTGAATGAAATGACATGCGCTAAAATCCGCAGTATATAAAATAAATGTTAATATAGACCAAAAGACCAAAAATAACTTAATTATAATAAATAATATAAATATAATGTCGTACTGCATCAGTATATCATACATCAGTGCTGTACTTTTATATTTTTATTGCATATTTATGGTTCCCTTTTGCTCAGTTTGGCAACATGCAGCTATTTTTTCGTATTCAAACTTATCATTTTATCAATAAAATTTCTTTTGCAATTTTCATCTTGTTATCAATCATCAGTCTTCACATGTTTGGAAATTCCGGTAGGAAAGGTCCATATCATTTAATAATAAATTGGCATTTTAGTTTTGAATTTTCCGTTTGAAGATTTGAATGTTCATTGATGCGTACGAATATGGAACATCTAATTAACATTTTAAGCTAAAGGATTTTTAATCTATTGCAATTACGTGAAAGAAGAGATACATACCACATCTTTTTCTTTAAAAACATTTTTGACTCTATAAATATCCACCATATCCAAGACTGCCTCCATATCCACTGCCATAGCCGCCGTATCCACCATATCCAAGACTGCCTCCATATCCACTACCATAGCCGCCGTAACCTCCCAGTCCGTAGCCTCCATAACCGCCTCCATAACTGCCGTAGTCTAGCCCATAACCTCCATATCCATGTCCTTGGGCTTTTCTGAAGTATCTGGTACTAATTCCATGTCCATGTCCATGTTTACTGTAATGGGGAATAACGTCAACGTAGGAGCCATAGGCAACTGCTGCCAGTACTAAAACAAGGAGAACCTGACAAGCAGAAAATTGTAAGTAATTAGAAATAGGCAGTTAAAGTAATAAAATGAAGTTCGATTGTAAATAGTTAAATTCCACCCAATGCTTTTGGTGAGATACAGAGTCTAGTAGTCAAAATTGAAACAGAAGTTTACGTCACATTAAGTGCAAGAGATATCTGTAATATTATGATATATTGCAGAATTTAAATCGATGTAATTTAATTACACAAATTTTGAAGTTGCGAAATTTTTGTAAATAATGAGCTGAAAAAAACACCAGATGTAAACCAATATTGTAATAATTCATTTTTCCCAGGTTAACCTCGCATCCTTTGATATTTTTAAACATTTTTAATCATAGTTTTCTCCGTATTGCTCTATGTCAATGTTTTCTGAATCTCCCCAGTTTTTATTACTCCATTAGAACTCTAAATACATTGGCAACTGAAATCAAAAGTCATTTGGATTTGCTTCCTATAAACCCTGCCATTTGGCTTAACTTCTGATTGTTACTTTAAACGCAAACTCAGTTTAGATTATTTGTTAGTTCTCTTTGTATTTAATCCTCTTTGTATAATTCTACAAGTGTCAGAAGATTTAAGAACTTCGAATTATCGCTTTATTTGCTATCAACAATCCTCTTTTCTTTTTTTTTTCTTGTTATATTCAACTTATTTCTGAAAATGGAAAACTAATAAATCTTGTTAAGTATTTTACCTTTAAATCCCCTAGATTTATTATTGAATTCAGTTTAAATTATTGAGAGAGAGAGCATTAATTTTCTTGGAATCAGTGCATTAAATACTGCTTTCAGGAGAAAAAGCAATTCTCAAATTAACCATTTCAGAAAGTAAAAATGACGCTTTTCTTAGTTATGTTATTCGTTTTCATTCCCTTTAACTTCTAGTTAAATAAATGACACATTTTTAAATCGTAGCTAGAGTCAAGAAATGATGAAAGTCATTGCTAATACATTTACTGTCTTGTTGCATCTACATTTTGGATACGTTTATACGTAAATTTGATGTGATAAATTGTCCAACTGAACATTAAATGAGTAAGAAATAAGGATATAAGTGATAAAGAAATGAAAAAAATATAGATTTTAGGAACAGAGAACGCGCAAAAGTAACTAGACTATCTCTCCAATTCCAGCCACCGATCTTTTGACTGCTAGCCAGCCGTGTCGCCACTTACATTACAAGAACGCGCATGAGATAAGAAGATAATTTCTAATAATATAAACAAACTCGGAATATTCTGTGCAGTTCTTTTATAGACTAGGAAACAACATAATGACATCGCAACGTTTGACAGTTAAAAAAATGTTCAAACAATTCTAGTTTATATTGGAAAAAAATAATCTTTGTTACATTCCCAAACGAACTCGATAGAGTACAGAAAGGAGTCTTTTTGTTGGTAGAACGTTTTTCTATCAACCGCTAAAAATAGGACGCGATGTATGTACCCATAATTTAAAATTAAAGATTCTCTTGGGGCATAAATGTTTAATATATTTCTCAAAATGATATGGATTTGCAGACATTTTGCTAAATTTTTGCTAAATGTTGAACAGAAAACGACTGGAGATAGACTGGTTTGCCTCTTCTACGTCTACCTCTACCTATACCTCTCTTTAACTTTTTATGTGTTTCATGACTTCATAGAAATTTTTCACGTAGTGTACTCAGATAGCTTCAGTTGTTTCCGAAGAGATAAGTAGATAGTAAAACTAAAAATATTTATTTGGAAAAATTTCAAGACGTAATTTTTAATAACATGAAATGTTTTCTTTGCGCATGAGCTTAAGCACAAGAAAAATTACTTTACTTTTCTCACAAATAAATGAAAACGTTTAATTTGATAATTAATTATAAAAAAATTATATATTCTGAAGAGATTCCTAACATTAGACTTCTATTAATGCTGTGAAATAATGCAAGTGTATAAAATATAAATCTTACCACAGCTTTAATCATTTTGAGACGTTTGGCGGTTTAACTGTAGATTTCAGCTATAACAGATCGTAAATTGAACGCAGCGTTTATATATTATGTTTATGCTACACTTCATTAAGCACACACCCTGTTTTCCAGACGAGATATTCGAATAAAAATAGGAATTATGACAGAGTGTGCTTAATTCATTCATTTTTTTATTCTGTTTCATTGTCAAGTGTTGTAATAGTTCACCTCTTTTGTTCTAACGTTACACCTTTGAATTCCCCTTTTTTTTCATTCCTATTTTTTTCGAAATATTGCGATTAACTTTTACGTTGCTGGTGTGTGTACATATTTGCTCCAGTTTTAAAACAATGTTTAACTAGTTTCAATGTTACTAAAAAGTCTTCTCTTGTGCCCATTTAATGAAGTATTTTTAATTAAAACCAACAACATTTATGCTTTCTTCTGACGATTAACTGCTCATCAGGTCACAGAGCTCAATCTGTGCTCTGTAGTAATGTTGCAGATCGAATTGCAATACATGGCTGCAGCAGGAATTTTACCGCTTAAGTGCCCATGTATAACTTAAACACTAACTATTTTTCTTTCTAAATCCTCTTCGAAGGCAATCTTTTGCGTTTGGCGCATAGTCTTTGTGTGATTTGCCATAACAAGCAAACAGAAATGATGATTATTTCGATATGTACCAAATTCTTTATAATATTAATTAAAAATTTCCTTTAACGTCATTTAATAGATAACGCATGTATCACTGATCACTGATCGATGAAGTATTTCATCTTTTTTTTTTTTTTCAGATGATATTTTACTACAAGTCAAATTTTAGTTTACTTTGTTGTTTCTGTTAGGAGAAATAAAACACGAAATGAAATAAAACACAAAAGAAAAAGGCATCTTGCTGTTTACTTTCCACGAAAATTCAACCATTAGGGTAAAATAAGAAAATTAGAATTTATTACTTAATTTAGTATATGATACAATTTAAGAATTATAAATTCAATCGGTATTGTTACTTTTATTTGAAAGGGCTGTGATTTCTAGTATGGGTATGCATTCATACTTGAAAATGCATATATATATAGTTGGGAACGGGAAATTAGTTTTCAAATTAAAGATTCTGTACTAACAATTGAACTCTTTGACACACCTATAAAATTAGTTCAGTTAGTACATTACAGTAATTGGTTTTAATACCAAGTCAGTAAATTATTAATTTACTTATATAGTCAGTAAATTATTAATTTACTTATATTTACTTATATATTAATTATAATTAGACCTATATAGGGTGCAATATAATAATTGTGGAGTATTATGGTTCGAAACTGAAAAACGCATACTAAAACTAGTTTTAAGGTAATATATCTGAAACTATATCGTATTCATTAGTTATGAAACTCACTTATAAATTTAAAATTCTAATCTTGTGAACTGCATTCAGTAATTTAAGTTATCATATTAAGTATTTCCGAGAACAATATAAAGCGGTCTTCTGCTCTATGAACGAGTGGCCGAGTGGATAAAACTGCTAGACAGAGGTAGATTGAACCAAGTTATCAGTTCAAATCCTGGTAAAGAACTTTGCAGAATGAGAGGTTTTGTAGGTTTTCCTATGAGTAATGATAATAAAACACAATTTCTATTCGAAAGTCGTCCAGAAAAGTATCTCTTTTATTTAGGCGTATGGTCTTCTTGTGCTATGTGTTCTGTAAAACAAATAAAGAACAAACTTCTGTTAAATGTTGAGACAATTCATTCATCGTTACATATACTTTTTCATAAGCGTAACGTTTTTTAATCAATTAAGCTTTTATTTTAACATCACGAATCAACTAGTAAACAAAGAAAATTAACTCAACTTATTAAACCTTAGACGAATAGATTAATATAAACATCAATTTTTAAAAGAAGCATTTCATCCAATTACGTAACTCGAATAATTAATATCATTCAGATCGCATTCCCAAGTTCGAAACTTGCGAATCTCAATAATAAATAAAAATTATCTATGCAGTTAGTAAACTAATTTGAAACCATGTACTAAATTGAATTATCGGTAAGAAATTTGTAGTTCCTTTAGCAGGACTCAAATCCTGGTCTTTCCATTATTAGCCTCATAACATGGACATTAAACCCCAAGAGCGAGCTCGTAAGGGGAATAAGAGAAAGTTCTTTTTTTTTTTTTTCTTGCATTATCACACATTTAAATGGCGACTGAAAAAGCGGCGATCCCTCACAGATAATGTTGTGAAGAGCACAAAGCAAGAATGAAGCAATTCCTCATTTTTCCTTTATATAGTGGACGTCTAGAGAATAAGGATAACCTGAACCAAAGAATTCAAGTTGATCCCAAATTATCGACCATCATTTTTATTTATTGCGCGAGTGCTAAGACGTTAAGAGCTAAAGGAGTGAAGATAATAATATTAGTTCACCGTACACTCGCCGGAAATCGGACCTGGTCTTCAGGTAACCGATATGTTGAACATGAAGCACATATAAAAGCATATAAAGGTACACAAGAGAAATAGTTTTCATTAGTTGCATAAAAATACCATGTGGAAAAAAAATCTTATATTGTACCTTTTATCATTATTTCTCCTGTTTTTTTTTTTTTTTTTTTTTTTTTTTTTTTGTTAATATTTTACTTATGTATATTATAAGTAAATATATATTATCGGTGATATCGAATATATATATGTGATATTAATTAACACAATTTTTATGTTGATCAAATGTATCTTTTTGCATGGTTGCTTTAAAATTTGGCATTATATTATGTTTTAAGACTGCAACAAGCATTTGTTTGTAATTTATGCAAAACACAAATGTGTATTTACAAAATTTTAATGTAATTTGAAAATCAGGTCGTGACTGTTTTTTAATGTTTTGAACTAAAAATCTTCGGCAACTCATAGTTCAGTCATTAAGAGAAAAATAGTAAATGAGCAGGAATGAATTATTACATAACTAGTAAATTGTAATAATATAAAAGCAAAATGAGAAAAACAGGAGTTTGGATAGATGTATATGCATGCTTAATCATGTGATTAATTAGTTAATACCATGTTGAAACACTCTAGATAATTACTAGACTATTACATAAAGTGCCCAAAGGGGGCAGTAATTGACATTAGCCTCCCGAATATTTTCAACGTCGTTTACTCAGTGAGTGAGTGAGTGACGGAGGACGTGGGCACTGTTCCTTTACCATAGTGGTTAATCAGTACAGCACCATGTCCACCATTATCCACAGCGTCCGATATGTTTCGGTGCTATTCAGCTGTCCGGGCCACAGTAATTATTGAAATGAAAGAGAAACATAAGAACATGGTCATATATGGCCGTTTGTGACATGCTAATTTTACATCCAATACATTCAAATAATACTAGATTAATAACTCTGGAATATAAGTATATATAAAAAAATGCATAAATACTTTGTTACATAAATACTTTACATTGTGTTAGATAACGAACACTTGCGATTACAGTATACTCTTCACTTAGGCACCATAGCTATATATACATTACTTTGCATTAAATATATATCACTTGCGATTACAGTTACTCTTGACATAATTCAAGTAACACAAACTTATTTGAACTACTTGCTACAACCTACACACTAGCTTGTTAATACAGTGAGCTAAATTCACAGAATCTACTTATATATTAAGCTTGACATTGTATTAAGTATATTATACATTAGATATACATTATTATTAAACCCAGATACAGACAGAACATGAACTTTTACATTAGGTACAATATACATGATTTAAATACACTTTACTTGATTATGAGTGTGCTATACATATTATACTTGTTACTCATTCGTGAGGTAAATAGATGCGCTATACTTTCTGTTTATTTTACCATTGATACTCCTATTTTATACCATTTTCCGTTACATTATATATGCTATGCATTTCTACGTTGAAAACACATTTAATATTAAACATTCAGTTCTAAACATTCCATACTATAAATTCTACTTTACTGTTACCATTATGCATCTGATACTTTCTATTATTAAAACATATTTATAGATTACAATAGGTATGCTAAGCATTATCTGTCTAAATACGCATATACACTCCATTATATGTTACAAAAGAGTGTCACGCTATTACAAATTCAGTACATTTAAAACTATCTGAATAGCACTGTACTTGCTGAAGTGTTAATAAAATGTCCGTCACATTAAGTCACTACTGTGGAGATATTTTTAACTTATGAAAATTAGATATCTTGGGTAATTATGTCACCTGACATAAGTTAATCCCATTGTTGAATAATAAGTCCATCATTTTCATGATTTTCCTTGCGAGATGCTTTAACTAAATACTTTGCGATGGCTTGAACATTGGTTGTGGGCATTTTTATATGATACTCTCTTGTCAGAAGGCATGTAGTTAGATAGTGTTCGGGCGTTCCCGTCTCGCCACAGATACATATATCCGTGTTTGTAATACCATGACGTTGAAAATAGACAGGAAACGGCCCGTGCCCTGAGATAAATCTGACTAGTTGCGAGCTAGTGACTTGTCATACAGGATTTACATAGGACATGTGATAGTACGTTCTCCTACCGGTTGTATCAGTGTCCCATTCTTCTTGCCACTTGGAGAGAATTTTTAAGTTAATTTCTCGCTTCAAGTGGGAGAGTGGCCAGTCTATACTGAGCTGCTCAGCATCCTTATTACTTGCTGCTTCCTTAGCCAGTATGTCTGCACTTCATTTCCTGCATTGCCCGCGTGTGCTTTTGTCCATACTAGGTGGATTTTTTGATGAGAACTTTCGCGAAGAGTTTGTTGTATCTTGTTTATGATCGGAGAGGGCTGTTTCACATTTTTGATGGCATGTAGAACAGAGAGGCTGTATGTGATAACAGTGGCAGTGGTAACTCCAGTAGTATTGATGTAGGCTATGGCTTTTGCCAATGCTGTACCTTCGGCCTGGAACACACTATTGTTATCGTGCATGTGTCCCTTCCATAGAAACTTCTTTGCATCGTTCTTGTAAACTACCAGTGCGCAGCCCGTGCTGTTATCTAATTTGGAACCGTCTGTAAAAATCTTGAGAGCAGTAGCAGGTGGGTGCTTGTCTTCTTTTAGGTAGATATTGACACCCTGTCCCTGCTGGGATGGGTGTAGTTCTAGATGTTGCAGTGGTGTCTCATAGTCCGTTGGGGAGTAATTTATTTCATCCAGAAAGGCAGCTCGTTGCAGCTGCTTTACCTTCTGAATGGTAGCTTCCTGCAGGGCTTTGAGATGTAGTGGGACTATTCCTGCAAGGACGTTGAGTGCGTTGGTTGAGGTGGTACGATATGCCCTCGTCATGGCCAGTGTAAAGGGACGTTGCAGGCTTTGCAGGTGCTTTATTTTACGTCCCTGCATTGGAATAGCCCAGACCACTGCTGCATAGGTTGCAATTTTTTCGATTACTGTTACAGAGTTTTTAGTATATGTGGGTTCAGTCCCCACGGATAACCCTGCATCTGTCTAAGTTTGGCAGCTATTATTGTAGTCCGTTTTTTTTTTGTTTCTATCACGTGCTGGATCCAGTTTAATTTTTCATTGAAAATTAACCCCAGGTATTTAAGCTGTGGTGTGATTTTTAGTCTGCTGCCATTTAAAGTGATTCTGGGTCTCCTGGCCAGTGAGCCACCCTTTTTTGGGAATTAAGAGAGCCTGAGACTTCTGATCGGCAATTTATAGCTTGATGGTTGTGCATAGTTTATAGAATTTTTCACAGGTTTCCGTAGGGTGTCATTGGAGCACGTCTCTTGTTCTCCCTTTAACAATGAGAGCCGCGTCGTCTGCGCAGGCAAATATTTGAGTGTGCTCTGGCCAGTCTGCCTTCAGAATGCTATTGAATGTTAGGTTCCATAGGTCAGGACCGGCACATGAGCCTTGGAGCACACCCTCTGTTATGTAGCTTGCTGACGACGCAGTTGTTACTTACATAAATTAAGCTTCGATCAGAGAGATAGCTGTCAAATAGCCTAAAAATGTTCTTGGGACACTTAGAGTCGTTTAATGCTGCTCGAATGCCTGGCCACCACAGTGTGTCAAACGCATTTTTCAAATCTATGCGAATGAAGGCACTGTGGTAGCCGCTGTTTCTGTTTTTCATGATGGTGTCTTGAATATTTGCTAGCACATGTACAGTTGAGCATTTTGGACGGAAGCCATACTGTCTATCATTTAAATAATCTGTGTAATGAAGGTGGTGCTTTAAACGGCTTACATTTATTCTTTCATATACTTTGCCCAGGGCGGACAGGAGACAGATCGGACGGTTTTCGTCCGAGGAGGGAAGTTTCGGATCTTTATTTTTCTTTAGAAATAGGACCACGTGTCCAACTTTAAAGGCACGAGGGAAAATGCCTATTGTTAGAAGCTTGTTAAAATATTCTAAGAAGAATTGAAGGCTTGAGTTAATGGTGACGTGGATGATAGTATAATCTATGTCGTCTGGCCCTGGTGCCCTTTTCTTTGGGAGATGACGAAGAACTGTGCGAAGTTCATCTAAGGTGATTTCCGCATCATCAGCCGTTTCAGGGACGGTGTTCGCATGCCTTAAATTTGCTTGCATAGGGGTTCTTCTGAAATGTCATCAACAGGGAAGACTGCATCAAGAATATTTTGGATTGTGCATTCTGTTGGACTTTGATTGCTGGGCAGAGTATCTGATATATACAGCTGCATAGGTTTGAATAATTTATCCATAGCAATTTTTGATGAAGACCATAGATATCTCTATTATTGCTACAATATTGTCTCCAGGTGTTAATCTTCGAATGTATGATTAATCTTTTATAAATGGCTCTCTCTCTTTGGAAGATTACGAGAGTATTAGATTGTATGCCTTGTTTCCTTTCTTGCTTTAATTTCCTCCTTAGGACCCGGCATTTCTTCTGCTGGATCCTAAGGTCACTGTTCCACCAGTTAAGTGAATGTAGTTTTTCGTACTTCGTTGTGGGAGTAACTCCTTGCAGGTATCTTGGATGCCTTTAATTATGGCATCTGTGAGGTCTTCGAGAGCTTCTGGGGTGTGGGTTGAATAAAGATGGTCTTTGAGAGAGAGTAGCTTGTTATGCATGTTCTTGCTGAGTTTCTTAATTTTCCGGCCTGGTGAATTAAATCTAAGGATTACCGGGACCGTGGTATGTTCTGCAATTTCAAAGGTGATGTATTTGTGGTCGGAGAGACTGTCTTCACGGACCACCCAGTTTTGTACGAGATGAACTGTCTGTACTGTAGCAATAGCTAAGTCGGGCCATCCTCTAGCGAAAATGCGATCGAACGTCGGAGTTATATCGGACGTATTAAGAATGACTAGATTTTTAGATGATATGTAGTCTTCCAATAGCCGTCCTTTGGGATCAGTAGTTGCATATCCCCAATTGGTGCTGTGAGCATTAAAGTCCCCACAGTGGAGCTGGTGTGCTGAACCTGCAGGTAGAGTAGTGGCATCCAGAAAAGCTATTGTTGCTTCGAGATCGTCAGTGGGGCTGGAGTAAATGGAGGTGAGCATGATGATAAAATTTTCCACCTCCAGTAGAATTGCTACTTGATCTCTGGTAGCTGCCAGGATCGATGGAGACCAGTTGGGATTACAATTTACTATAGCCTCTCTTGGTGGCTCTAAAATATCCTCTTTCTGGAAGATGGTCCAGGTTAAGGGGAATCCCGCAACTCTGCCATTTCTTGTGTATGGTTCTTGTATGAAAATTAAATCAGCATTGTTGGCAATTGCAAATTTTCTGACTTGCGCCATTGCTGCTTGGGCCTTCTGAAGATTTACTTGTATGCATTGTATGTTACCTGCCATTACCCGCTTAGTGAGATTTATTGTACCTTTACTCATATGATATGAGGCTTCTGAGTCTGGCCACGTGTGATTGATAACTGCTGCAGTCTCTTGCGTATGCTGGGTGTTCTGATGGTACATTGATGCGTCTGTAGAAATTGAGGTCCAGGCAGTTGATACAGCTTGGGTGTTTGGCTGTACAGCTTTTAATATCATGGGGCCCTGTGCAGTTTGCGCAGTACTGCTTACTTTTGCATTCCTTTTGAAGGTGGCCAAATCTTTGGCATGCAAAGCAGCGTTTGATGGCAAGGTATTCTGTGATACTATGTCCGTGCCAGCCAATGTACAGTTTTGGGTTGCGCATGATTGTTGTAAATGCTCCTGGGCTGCATTCTGCGATCAATTTGATATTTTTGCGTTGCTTAAGTCGATAAAGCAGTTTAATGTGTTGCTTGCTTAAGCTGTATTCTGATCCGAATGCTGTCTCTAAGTCCTCCTTTGTGAGATCTGGTGAAATATTGTTAATAGCTATCAAAGGCTTACTTTTGGTAGGGTGTTTTATGCTGACGAAATTAGCCGCCTTTTCTGTATTGAGTGTTTTTGCCTACCTTCCTCAGATTGGCAAACTACAGAGAGTCCTCCTCTCTGAATGGGTCTAATTTCAGAGACAGGAACACCTATTTCTGAAAGAGGAAATTCTTTAGCTAATTGTTCTTTTAATTTGCGGTTTGATAACTGCTCCTTTGGATAAACTAGAAGTGTTGGTTTTGAGGCTGTGTTTACTGAATTTTGTTGTAAGGCCGCGGCGTATGAAAGGTTGCCGGGTTGACTAAGAGAAGGAACAGTTGTTAACTCGTGATGCTGCTGTTTACCTTGGTGATTTTGGGAATGATCGTGTGCAATCTCTCAACAGAGGATAGTGGAGGTATTTACACCTTGATCAGTTTTGTCAGGTTTTATTATGCGCTCCGGGCTCTCTACTGCCAGCTTATGGAGAGCTTCAAGTGGATTTAAGAGCTGCTCCCTTAGGTCTGTAGGGAGAAGATACTTATTATCACGACAAGTGGTGGAAACCCTTCTGATATTCTCGTACAGAAGTCCTACTTTCTCTTGCTAGAAGCGAGATGTGATCTAAATCAATCTTTGAACTTGCCGAGGCTCTGTAAGTGGGTAGAGTAGCTTGGCGTGACATGGTATGCAATTAAGACGACAAAGACGATTCCTATGTACCAGAAACAGATGTGTCTCCAGACATTAATAATTAAGGGGTATGCGGTAAATATCTTAAATAACAAGCTGGTAGAAATAAATCAGTAAACACAGTTGATTAGCCTAACCAGTTAGATACAATAAGTGATATTCATATTCCATAATCACAGTATGAATAAGAAAAACTATGAACATCAGCATTAACAAAACTCAATATAGTGATCAGGATAAGCAATATTAATTGGTAAAATATACTCAGTACAGCAATAAGTTTGTTAAAAATATACACAGTACAAAAATTCACGCATCATGTTATTCATATAAAGTAATTTAAAGTACGCTAGATGAGAGATGGTAGTTGAATTAGGAGTTAAGCTTAATTAACGTAATTAGCATAATTAGTCAAATGCATAAACTCTTTACAGATCGCTATTATGAGAAAAATGAATGAATGCAGTAGATTTCAAGACTGCTTAATTTACTACGGTTACCGGCTATATTAATTAATTATTAGTGAGATGCACTGCTAATAAATTAAATTAACATGAAATAAAATAGTACTATTAATAATTGTCCTGTTCATATTACACAAGAACATAGATGATTGAGCTGAAAGGAACTGCAGTCACTATTAATTTTAAATTATGAGATGATGTGAGTTAGTCAGTAGGTGAAATTATTACAATTTAGTTATTGATGGCGCTAGTTAATAAATTTGCCATGAATAAATCCTACCTTGGGTGCAATATTTCATCAGTTGTTCTGTAAGATGTGTAATCCATTAAATAAGGCACATAAATACACACACACTGTAAATATTGTCGCGTTAACACTGAATGCGTTGATAGCACCGGACAAACACAAATTTTCATAAGTCCGGAAAATGTAGAATAAATCTGTATCTCCTGTAGTACTTGGCCCATTTCTTCCAAATTTAGAAACCTGGAATTCCTGAAGCTCAAAATGAGAGATGCTGCTGGTACTGGCGCGCTTCGCCAGTTAGGGGCTTAATTAACAGCTTGTATAATTAGGTCCCACTACCGTACTTCTCCTTTGTGGATTGGGTGGAAATCGGACTCGACAGGGGTCGTTGATAACCGACTGACCGTTGGAGCTGGCAAAATGTCAAAGGTCACTGTAAAACGTTCTAATACATTTAAAAATTAATTGCTCTCCTTCTAATTATCGCATGGATATGCAAGTACCACCAAAATACTCGTAATGAAATGAGAAATCCAACGTTATAAAATACCAGGCCCGTCGTTGAAAAGCGGCTGTCAGGAGGTCTTCGAAAGGTACGTGATAAGACTTATTCCGTCATTCAATGCGTTGACGAAGTAATTAGTTCATAATTAATTAATCCTTGATCCGATCTTGAAAAATTTTATATGTACGTATTCCTGAAGATGTTGACAACACAATGCAAGTGTTTTTAGTTTGCTGCACGCAGTAGTTCCGTTGTTGCTGAAGTAAATACCGGAGCGGCGAGGGGACAACCTTCACGTGCGTAAGCTCAAGCCGGAACCCTTTTACTCAGTACAGGCAAATAGTATCTTCGTGTTATAATATGAATTATATGTTTCTGAATATACCAATATTATGTAAATGACCTTTATGCAATCTGCCACATTGAGTGCGCTGTATATTTATTACCTATAACCCTTGTTTATTATGAATAAGCTGAAAGCTTCATCTAAAACAACTATATGTATTATAAAAATATTTTATGCTATTATATATTCGGAGATATTAATTTTTAGGTAAAATTATAAGGCTGGATAATAATTTTCACTATGATTCTAGTAATGCAGACTTGTTAATTTCGGATAAGAATCGAAAGCATGTGATTAAATTGTACTGCTTGAGTTGTTTAATTAGTATATGTGAAAAACATTCTATACAGGTTAATGCAAGTAACAGTCAGTTTAAAGATAAATCCAATGTAAAATGTATTTTCTAATTATTTAGGATATGAGATTATTCAGTTTTTTAAAGCATTTTGCAGCAGAATTTTGAAATAGCCCTTCAGTGAGTTTGATCACTATTATTTTATATTAACATTAATGTGAAGAACGAGAATAATTCTTGGAACTGACAAGTGGTTGTCACTCAGCATATTGCTGCTTAAATTATTAACTTTTTTCCCTATTAAACAATATCATGCAGTGGTGTGCATTTGATTCACTAATATTGTATTTTTACCAGTTTCTCTAAGATAAGTGATTTATTACAATAAGTTACACAGAGGATTCAGTTTTAGCCTGATTTCTATATTTTCTTTTGTTTCTGCTTCAATTTTTAGACGGTTTATTCTATTTACTCAATTCTGGCAAGCAAGTAACGTAATTTGAACACAAGTAAAACCAATTAAAAGTAATGATGTCTTTTATTGTTTTTTTGAAAACTTCATTTGCGTCATAAACTAAATCTGTTAGTAAAGAAAATAATCGCAGTCTAAAAGAAATTCGAATAATCAAGTGTATGTATTATCTAACGTCTCTAGTCATCTGCATTTTAGTTATTTTTTGGTATAAATTAAAAGCGGTTGAGAGTTATTTTCTTATCTGCCTTTTATAAAAGCTGATTAATGGCTTGGCAGAAATTTCATGCCGTTTTCAATACTTTCCAAAATGAAGTGTTATACGTCTAAGGCCTGTAGCATTTTCAAAATGAAAACATAATACCTATTTAGGCTCTATTATGGGTAATAAAAGTATTATCTATTATGGGTAATAAAACCTCTTCAAAAATGGCAGAGAAAATTTTAATTCGATAAAATTGACACAGATGTAATATTTGGAAGACATTAAATATATGGCTAAATTTTAACTACACCGGGTGCAGTTTTGGTAACATGCACATTAAAGGTTTAAAACCCTCACTTTAAAACCTCTCCAACTTGTTTTCAACTTAACTAAATTTTTGATTCTTTGCCTTGAGAATGCTTCGTTTGCAAACAGAGTTTCTTCAGTGTTAACGATAACGCTCTTGCAATTGAACCAGCGCTGCCCTATAAGCTTAGTTTTGTATGAAATAGCCTTCGCTTGTGAGAGAAAGCTGTAGGATTTTTTCTCTCTCCACATGACTTCGTGGTGTAGTTGGAAGCATAGTCGACTCGCACTCGAGAGGTCTAAGGTTCCGGTCCTGACGGATACACATTCCTCACCTCTGCTGTTTAAAAAAAAAAAAAAAAAAAAAAAAAAAAAAAAAACCAATGACTCTAAAAAGTGGCTATTTACTAATGTTCCAGTGGAATGCGTTCTCAAATATCTAAAAGCAAGATTTCACGAATTTCATTTGTCATATATCGAAACTGAATAGTTAATTTTCCTTAATCAACTTTGTTTGAAAAAACAAATTTTACTTTTTACAATAAATGTTACTATTAAACTGTTAGATTAGTCTCGGGAAGAAATCTTCGTCCTATTCTTGCGGATATACATTGATATTGTATATGCAACAATTGATGATATTGATGATTCTTGCTTGTATATTTTTAATATTCATCTGTATTAAGATATATGAATATATATATATATCAAAGATTGACATAAATATATGAGTTAATCGTTATAAATTGTATAATACTTGCGCAAAAACTGCAAAATAATAATTTATTTACTAATGGATTACTGAGTCAATTATCTCCTTTGAGAAAGATGGTAGAAATATGAGCAAATGAGCATATAAAGAGTGATACTAAATTGTTTTTACAAATTAACAGAAGTGTTATGTATTAATTGTTATTATTTTCAAACTTTAAGTTTTTGCTTACTTAATTCAGTTCTGATCAGTAATTGAAGTTATTAAATTTTTGCTTTCCTTTGCTTAATCTTTGAAAATTTGTAAATATAACGCTGATTTTTGTTGTTTGACCTCTGAATTAGTAATTTTGCTTTAGTTCTTTAAAGTTGGTTGTAAGTTTAAACTGTAACTTTTTGTAAAACTTTAAATTTAGGTTTGGTGGCTTTAAAAGTTTTCTTGAGTTAAAGTTGTTTATTTTAATTTGAATTTAGGGACTTAGATTACTTATTTTTGTACTTGTTTGTTTTTGACCCTTAAGGTTGTTTAACTTTTAACCTTTAATTATTTCAAAGTTTTGTTTGCTGCACTTTTGGTGCGATATTTTTTTTTTTTAATTTTATTTGAGGTAACTTATATTCGATGCTTTTTTCTATTAAAGTTTATCGAATTCATATTTTCTGACTGGTGGTAAGGTAAATCAACTGTAATTGAAACTCAATTTGGATAATGAGTGTGTATACTTAATTTCTGCTGGAAAAACAATTTATATTGTGTCGCATTTTAATGAACCTAATTGTTAAATAATACTTTAAATTTTGCTGTACTAAATTCGTTTATTGTGTTGAAAAAGTATTCACTGGTTCTGTAATTTTTCACATCCAAAGTTGTTGGCTGAGAATTCGTTTCTCAGAATTTCTTATCTGGGGATTTCTGTACCCCGAAATTCTTTTCTCCGAGCGTTTCACCACATAAGCTGATAGCTTCACCACCTGTTCTTATTTGCGTATTCGAGACTCTGGATGCTCTGGCCTTTCTAGCATTGAATTGTTCTAAGGGGAGTTTGGTTATGGGGAGTGACAAGTCGTCGGCTAGGATGTTCGCAATAGTGGATTTGCACACCGAGACGAAGCTAGTGCTTCACCCCTTCCATCAGCAGAGAGAAGGTTGATCCAGCAGAGTGGCCTTGAAGGCTGCACCGTTGAACGGCGTCGTTCGCCAAATTCTGGCAGTCGGGAAACCCCTTATCGTGACGATTTCTATGCTTCGTTAGTTTGGGTTGCTGTGCTTGGCGTTCTTCCGAGCATCATACTTCGCCAATTATTTCAAGATCTTGCCAGGTACAAAAATTGCTGCTCAGTTTGGACGAGAGACGTGGTCGGAGAAAATAAATTTCGGATAGACGTTGAAGAGAGCTGCAGCGACGGAAAAACGTGTACTTCATCTGAACAGCTAGGAGAGTAGCAGCGGTGTTCTGACTATCTGAATTACAAAAATATGCTACCTACTTCGAGAGAGCTTCAGAGAAATCAAACGGACACCTAGAGACTTGCTGAATAAGACTTTATGTGTCTTTCAAGTTGAGAATTGCTGAATAAGAAGTCCTGAGCCTTGATCCACACAGAATTGGCCTCTGGAAAGTTAGACGTTTGGAACCATCCTGATGGAATTGCTACCTTGAACGGAAAATTGGAGCCAGTCCTCGTCTTTGATGTTATCTTTTGTTGATTTTATTTTTTTGCTTACCCCTTTCTTTTCATTTCAACAGATATGCGGAAAGCCTTTGTAAGGAAGTCGATAACCCTCCACCTAGAACAAACTATTAAACAATGTATTTCAAAGTTATGTGTCAATGGTTTCATTTTACTCCTGTAAGGGCCCCTCTTGTAATTGATTTAGAGGTATATGATATTTTTAGTGGTACTTCTGCTAATTATGTTAACCAGCCACCATCTAAATATTTAAAATGAATATTGTTAGTATCTTGACACTATCAGTATTGTAACCTAATCTCATTATCCCCAAAATAAACTTTAGTTTGATTTACTTACTTTTTTATTGTTTTAATTTTAATTAATTTTGCAATGGACCATCGTAATTGAACGGGTTATTGCCCGACAGTTGGAAACACAACGCAAACCCCTTTCTTGTATTCAGAATTGTTTTATTGTTTATGTTTCACTCTGATTACACGAATCGTTCTTGAATGTGATTTACACTGTATTGATGTCATATAGTACTTAATACTCTGAGAAATATTACTCATGTGAAGAATTTCACACATTGACCCAATACGATATTCGCTTACACATTCTCAATGTTATGAATTTTCAATTACATAGTGATGATGTTTAGTAGTACCTATTGTATATGACTTATGTTATAGTGTTCTATTACTTAATATAGAACAAAGAATGGTGCCGTGATGTAAAATCCTGGAGGAGTCCTGCCATCAGGACATGTGGTGAAACGCTCGGAGAAAAGAATTTCGGGGTGCCGAAATCCCCAGATAAGAAATTCTGAGAAACGAATTCTCAGCCAACAACTTTGGATGTGAAAAATTATAGAACCAGTGAATAGATTTTCAACACAATAAACGAATTTAGTACAGCAAAATTTAAACTATTGTTTAACAATTAAGTTCATTAAAATGTCAACATAATATAAATAGTTTCTTCAGCAGAAATTAAGTATACACACTCCTTATCCAGATTGAGTTTCAATTACAATAGATTTACCTCACCACCAGTCAGAAAATATGAATTCGATAAACTTTAAGAGAAAGAAGGGTAAAAATTAAGTTACCTCAAATAAAATTTTAAAAAAAATTTAACACACCAAAAGTGCAGCAAACTAAACTTTGAAATAATTAAAGGTTAAAAGTTAAACAACCTTAAGGGTCAAAAACAAACAAGTACAAAAATAAGTAATCTTAAGTCCCTAAATTCAAATTAAAATAAACAACTTCAATTCAAGAAAACTTTTAAAGCAACCAAACCTAAATTTAAAGTTTACAAAAAGTTGCAGTTTAAATATTGATGTCATATAGCACTTAATGCTCTGAGAAATATTACTGATGCGGAGAATTTCGCACATTGACCCAATACGATATTCGCTTACACATTCTCAATGTTATGAATTTTCAGTTACACAGTGATGATGTTTAGTAGTACCTATTGTGTACGAATTATGTTATAGTGTTCTATGCTTAATATAGAACAGAGGTCATAGTATCCATCCAGAATAGCAATAACTACCATAGAACATAGAGTCGTATTCCCCTGTGAGAGGCATAAAAGAGGAATATTAGAGTTTCAACCTGAGCTTACAACAGTGTTGGTAAGCAAATGAATGAGACCAAAAGTGGAGCAATCAGATTTATTGTTTAGTGAAAACTACACCTAGAGAACGCGCTCATAGGTGTCTCGTACACTAAAGATTTCATGTGCTTCCAAAAGAAAAAGTCCAGTGGGTTGAGGTCCGGTGAGCGAGAAGGCCGAGCCACAAGTCCGCCACGTCCGATCCATAGTGCGGGATATGTGGCATTTAGAAGTTTACAAACCATGACGGGAAAATGTACTGCGGCTCTATCGTGCAAAAACCACATGCCTCTCTGGATGAGATGCGGAACAGCCTGCAATAAACTGGGAGGCACTTGTTCCAAGAAAATACGGTATGTTGCGCCGGTCAAACGGGTTGACATGATGTAGAGGCCTACCAAGTAATCACCTAGAATACCTGCCCAGACATTCATGGAAAACTTCTGGTGGTGTTTACGAGGAGTAGTGCAGTGAGAATTGATGTCAGATCTAACGTGTTGATTGTGCACGTTGAAAATGCCTTCTCCGACGAATGTTGCCTCATCTCTTAATAATATCAATGCAGGAAATGTGGATCGTTATTCCTTATTCCATTGCACAAAGTCTACCCCGCGGGGACAATCATCTGTGTCCAAAAATTGCACTTTTTGCACGTGGTAAGGGTGCATGCATTCCTCGTGTAAAATACGCCACACCACTGGCTGAGATTGCACTCTTTTGTGTGCCACCGCTTGCGTACTTATTAAAGGAACTGCTTCAAATATAGTCGAAACTCGCTCTTCCATTTCTGGTGGTCGATCCTGCATTGTTTTTTAAGATGGCAAGAAAAACAGTTTTTCGCAGTCTTCGATCAACACTGGAAAAGGCTGGATGATTTGAAAACCGTTGTTCGTACAGTCTTCATGCCTAGCGTCTGTTCCCTTTTGCTTCACTATATGTGATTGAATATCTTCCGACTCCTCATACCTGTACTCCGTCATAGCATTCACCAAGTTTCGGACTATGTTATCAAGGTACTACTTGAAGTGATGACAAAGAAAGTCTATGTAAAGAAGGAAAGGCTCCATAGACGTAATGTAAATAAGTTTGTCTTCTACGCCGCTAAAACGAAGAGGGAAAATTCGCCAAGGGATTTGGCGACGGAACCTGTTGGCGAGAATTTCTCCCTTTGTGATGTACCTGGCCAAGATTTTCACCTTCGCCACGTGTACAAGAAATTGAGGAATACAGGTTAAAATGAATCGTTCTTTGACTTTTCGCGATAATTTAAACTCGAATTTTCGTGCTTTTTTGCTTTACTTGTTGAACTTGTATTATCCATATCGCAGTTTGATGTCTGATTTTATATCTGTCAATATGTAGGAAAAAAATATGGAGTCACACAGCTTTAAACTCTTGACAAACGTGACCGTCGAACCTGTTCGAATTTCGACATCAGCTTCGAGCTTTGGCGCTTTTTTGACGACAGATATTTCACGCATGCGCAGTTGCGTTCCTTTTCGTTCGGAGAGAGCCACTCCTGCTGCTGCGAAGCTTTCCTTCTTAACAATACATATTCTTTGGTGATGATGTGCCGTTTTCAAGGACAACGTTTGCTCTGATTGGCTTTCTACTGTGCCAACTAAGAGCAAAATGCTGCTGCTTCTCAGTGCAAATTTGCATGCGGTTAATTCTTGATAATCTTAGTAGATAGTCTCCTTGTTCATCGTAGATTCGTTATACTTTCCTCTTTTCTGCCTCTCAGAGTGGAATGCGACCCTATGTTTTATGGTAATTATTGCTTGTCTAGATAGGTACTGCTGATATACTCGTATATTATGAAACCAAATTATTTTAAATAGTAAATATCCATATTTGTTTCCTATGTTGACTATACCTTTGCTTTCTTTGACAGTGATAAGGAAGAAATAAAATTCTCTTAATAATGAATTCCCTTAATCCTGTTATTCTGTTGGCTTTCGAAGCTGAGATACCAAATTCCTTCTGTTCGTCGACAGAGGTGTTTCGCCTAGTATTATTGGCCAAGCAGTTAAAAAATTCTCACCTCAATACAACAGAACACTTCTCTTGTCTTAGGATATTATAAACACCTCAACAATTGTCTCGTTTTAGGATATTACAAAAATTGTCTATTCATTTCTTTCTTTTCATCTGCTAGGTATAACATTATAAGTATTTTACAGAAGTTTAATTTTGGAGTCTTTTTTTCTCCTAAGAATGGAATTTTTAGCTCAATACTTAAAAATTCCATTCTGGATATAAAATTCTGAAATGTATACAGTATTCCTTGCCAGTAAGGTTTAATATAAATTGGTCAAACTAAGAGAGGCTTAAAATTTCATATTAAGCAGAGGCGTTTTTTTTTTTTTTTTTTTTTTTTTTTTTCAGCGCCCGGGGAAAATTGAAGATGTTGCGCTCCTTTCTGTGTGCCAAGAATGAAAAAGTTAATTCTAAAGTCATTCTAAGATTTCCCAACATCAGTTCGGCGCCCCTGGATGCTGCGCCCAGGGACTGATGTCCCTCTTGCCCCACCTTAGCTATGCCACTGGTATTAAGGAGTGTGAATCATATGTTAGAAAAAAAAGAAGAGCATAAATCATCTGTTGCTCAATACTGTTTATCAAAAAAACGTATTTCTCATTTTTCTGCAGCCAAAATTATTTAAAAAATAGCTCCTGTTAGCGAAATAGATTTTATAGAGTATTTCACGTTCACAAAATTATTTTAGTTCTAGTTAATGATCCACATTCCATTACAAATTTACCCTTAGATATTATTTCAAAGTGTTTTCATTTCTCATCAACAGATGGCGCTAGCAAAACTTTCTCGAATTATCAAGCCTATTGCTTACTCTGGTACCTCGGGAGCACAAGTTACTGTTTTGTCATTTTCACTCCTGCAGGTGATGAAGAAGGCTCTGTAATAAAACTTCCGAATTTATAAATTGCAAATTTATAAAACTGAACGCTGAAGGCTGTTTTTTGAACTTCTAATAATTACATTTATCATTCAAATATTATTTTTATTCAAAACAAATATTATGCTTGTAAAATTTTCTTTATACGTATTTTTCCTTGGCAAATAATAATTCTGATCTCGATAAAGACAAACCTCTTTTTTTAATTGCTGCACAATAAGCTTAAGTACGAAAAATATAATAGCCATTCCTTTTAACCTTTTTTTTTTTTTTTCAGTTATATTCTAATTAACCTTTATTTTAAAGTTGGTAATGTTTAGAAACTTACAATGAAAATTTGTACCTCTATAATTCTACTTATACTAATTATAGAAATATAATTACGCAATTCTTAATTGATACTCTAATTAAACAAATTTATAACTGTCAGAAAGCATAATATATGCTCCTAAATATGAAATTTGTGTAGAAATTATTATAACTAATTTTCTGATCTTCAATACATTGAAATTCAAAACGGGTTTCTTATTTTATTACACAAGATGTACAGAAAAATTTGGAAGTTCTTAAAATTTTGCCTGAATAAAATGTCAGAGAAAAACAAATGAAGCAAAAAAAGAACTTCGATAATAAAGTAATCATTTCTTGAATTTAATGGCATACTTCCTACAAAGGAAAGGCAAAGTTATTGAAAACGGGAAATTAAAATTATCTAACGGAAAGATTTTTAAATTAACAGTTTGGGAAATGATTATACTTCTGTTATAGAAACATTATCATGAGAATTCTACCACTGGCGTATGTATGATTTGCGAAAAAAATTTTCATTTCTCCAGAGGATATATATGTTACCTGCATTGTGCGAAACAGTGGCATTCTATACATATTAGAATTATTATAAACAATAAAAGTATCATTAAAAATCTTTTATTCAAAGTAAGTAATAATAAATTCATTTTGTTAAGAACTCTCTTTTTTTTTCCAATATCAAATAGCGCTTTGGACAATTACTCGTAGAATCGTCTGCGTGTTTACTGACGCCCTGAATGTCTATCCACCTTCGTTTTTTTTTTTTTTTTTTTTTCCTTCACTACATCTTACTCTTTCATTATCGTGCTAAAATACACCTAATTTTTGTTAATACACCTAATTTTTGTTGAAAAAATTCCCGTATGAATATCGCATATTTGACACTCCCGAATCAGTCCTTAGGGGTGGTTTATCTAAATTGTTTATGCATGCTTAATCTTAACAAACTGATTTACTATTTGAAGTTTGAATTAAATTATTGATTGATTTTATGGTAATTGATATCAGAACAAATAAGCATTTCATTAAAACAAACCTCAGAGTTAAATTTTTATTTGCTGAATGTAAGAAAATATAACTTTAATTTATGTTGTTTTTTATTTTAGCAGAAGCGCTTTCAGCAATTCAACATTTATCGCCTTCTTCAACTGCAGATCGGTCAAATTTTCTTAGCTTATCGCTCTTTCCCTTCCCATTTTCATTTATTGCCAATTTTATTTTAAAATATTGAATGTATTTCGAGTGGTTGATGTTGTTTTCTCATTCCAGTCCAAATTATGTATGATGGCCTGATTGAGCTCGTTCAAGACAAGTGGAAGAGAATTCCTGCTCAAACTAAAACGCTCCGAAGAAAGAAAATTGCACCAAACATTTTCTTTTCACGGAAGCTTTTGTTTTTAAATTAGATTCCAAATGACACTTAGATTTTGCATATACGACTTGATTTGCATTTTTGGCATTGATTACGGATGACATTTTTATCATTATTGACTGCTTTGTTATTTTTAAAACTGGCAGTTTATAGTTGTTAATGAGAAAAACAGATTTTCTTTCAATTTTTTAGGTTTTTATTAATAAAGCTATATGTATAATGAAAACGTAAAAGAATACCTGAAGAAAAATGCAAACTATTAATTTTAAAATAGTATAGTTGATTTTCGATTAGTAGCACCATACGCTTACATTCGAAGTATTTATGACTTATTTTTTATTCGTCTTGTATTGTGAAAAAATACATTTGAAGAGATATGTAACACGAAATTTATATTTGTTCTTTTGCAATCGCCTTGCATACACTAACTCTGGTAATAATTCAAAGCCCTGCAGTAGGTATAGCAAAATATATATTTGAAAAAAAAACGTACGAATTTGTGCATACATATAAGAGGAAAATTCTAAATGAAATCGCAAGAAACAAAATTTTTAGGTAAATATTATCAAAGGCTACTTACACTTCCTGTGAAAGTAAAGCACATCAAGCCAAGTGCAGCTCGAAAATTATAAAATTATCAGTGTCAGCAGTACATTTAAATTAAAAGTGTTTCTGTCATGTATATACTCTCAAAATCCGACCATACGTGCAATCTGAATTGAAGAAATAACGAAATCGTTGCTACCATTTTATAGAGAAAGCTGATATTTTTATATGAGAATTTGGAACAATGAGCTTAATTTTAATTCACTATTTGAATTACAGCAATTTCTTAGGATTACTTAAAACGTGTTGCAGGAATTTTCTTCCAATTATAACAGATTCGAAATTTTGGTTTAAACCTTTTATAATGGCACTAACAATTAGCCATTTTCCTCCTCTATCGATTAAATTTTTTGCCTTACTCATTCTCCCTAACTCGCACTATAACTCACTTCTCAACAACATTTTATTAAGTTACTCAGCAGAAAATCTTTAGTGAGGAAAATTATAAATTTCCCATGGTTAGGAACTGAAAATGAGAGTCATACTATAATTTCCTTCAGTGGTTTATTCATTTGTTGTGTTTATAATGTGATTCCCCTATTAACACTAATTTGCAGAATTAGCTGAAAAGATGATCCAATGATGAGGAAATACATTAATTTACTTCAGTGAGGAATTCAAAATGAGCGTAGTAAAATGTGCTTTCTGTCCATGCTCTGATCAAATTTCGTGCTTATAAAAAATTAAATCAAAGTCTAGTTTGTGTGCTAACAGTAGCTGAAACTTTCACTGCTTTTAGCTTGTCTGCTTTAAACTGTGATTAATTAATGCTAAATTTTTTATTTAATGATTACGTGTTTGCACTGCTGAAGTTGCATTTATCAATTTGCATTTTATTAGATATCCAGAAAGTATTTTGTAAGAAAGTTAAAGCTATTAAGTTTTAAGACAAGGAATAACGAAATTTTTAAAGTTAATGTACAGTTATTATATAAAGATTAATGTAAGAGTTACATTGAGCTCAAAATTTTTTATTTGATACATATATGAAACGTTTTGCCTGCCCAAAAATATCTTAGCCTAGCAACTAAATAATTTATCCTATGACTATTTAATTCCATTAATTGAAATTGTATTTCAAAATAACAAACAAGATACAGAAATGAAAATAGCAGGTGCAGTTTTCCGACTGAGATTCGTATTCCTGTTTATTTTAATGTAATCGTGGAAAATGAAATCTGGTACACAGATTTTTTTGAGATAAGCTAACTAGTAGTAATCTGAAACATTAACTCATAACTCAAGAAACAACACAATAAGAATGCTCTGAAAATTTTTTATTACTATTTTTGTCGCAGTCACACATCTTCCTGAGATTTCTTCATTTAGACACATCTCTTTCATGACCTGAAAATAGTATTAATAACAGTCATTGAACATGATCGAATATGAATTTCAAAAATATAAGAGTTCGTCCAGGATATTTAGTTAAAAGTGTTTTTTAGTGTTCAAAATTTTATATATAAATATACTATCTTTTTCATCAATTTGTAAGAATGGTTAAGCAATATACATAATTTCCAATCAAAGAAAGTTATTAAATTTAAACTCACTTATAGTAAGTATAGTTTCTTCTCATTATTTGAAATTCATTTAAAAAAATTATGATAATTTTTCAGCAAATGTTAATTTTGTCAAGAGAATATATATAATTTATGCATAAATGATTTAAAAATTGCATCTTTCTTTAACCAAATCTTAAAAATCACATTCACATATTTCACAAAATTACTTCATTTAGTTAAGTTATAAGGTATTTCTCCCGCTTTCTTAGCATGCCTTCGTGGTGCAGTGGTCAGCGGGTATTCGAAAGGTCCATGGTTCGAGTCCCAGCGAGGGCATTACTCATTTCTAATCTCCTGCTTCCAAAAAATACGAATGTCTCTACAAGTGGCGCCGGACCTAAATAAGGTGGTGGATGATAATTTTCCACCGCTTTCTGAGCATGCCTTCATAGTGTAGTGATCAGCACGCTCAGCGCGTATTCGAGAGGTCCGTGTTTCGCGTTCTGGAGAGTTCACTGCTCATTTTTCATCTCTTCTGCTTCAAAATAACATAATAGCTCTACAAAGTGATACGTAAAAAACTTTATTAGCGTGAAACACAATCTTGTAATAGAGAAATAATAAATTTGTGAGAAAAAAATCATTTAGATGTGAAATTCTAAAAGTACCGATTATTTTGCTCTTAAGAATATTCTGCTTATGTGATTAATGTTTTTCATCTAAAATGAGAGAGCATTTTCGAATATTGAAGATAAATATTAGCTTAATTCTGCTACTAGGAATAAAGCAACAGGTAATGTACAAAAAAATAATCCAAATATTTTCTATTGTAAGCGGGTAAATTCAAGACACAGGAATGCAAATTTAACAATTAAATAATGTGATTATTTAAAAGTCCAACTGCTGTTGCGCAAAACTTGCATATAATTTCTGTTTGCAAAATATTAATAGGTATTACGTATTTATAGGTACCTTAAAATTTAATTAAATTGATATCTTTAATTATGCATGCAATAGATTCATGAATACATGCATAACAGCAAGTGGACAGGGATTGATATTGAATATTCTAATAGCATTCCAAACGCAAATATTTTTGTGCTTAAAATTAGGTTAAGGTAATTAATAGAAATAATAGCAGAAAAGAAATATGCATGTATTATATTGCTCTAAATTCCGTATTTAAAGATCTGATTCTACTGATTAGCATCTACTGATCTATGTATTAAAATTGAAGCTCATGATTAAATTTTGAAACTAAAATATTTTTAATGTTATTAAAATTCTATGAACTGTAATATGCATACCATGCTTATGCTCGTTGAAAAATTTATTATTTCTAGAAATATCCACCATAACCGTATCCGCCATAACCGAGGCTACCTCCATATCCACTACCATAGCCACCGTATCCACCTAGTCCATAACCTCCATAGCCACCTCCATAACCGCCGTATCCACCTAAACCATAATCTCCATAACTGCCATATCCTAGGCCATAGCCTCCATATGCATGTCCTTGGGCTTTTCTGAAGTATCTGGTACTAATTCCATGTCCATGTCCATGTTTGCTGTAATGTGGAATAACATCAACGTAGGAGCTGTAGGCAACTGCTGCCAACACTAAGATAAGGTAAACCTGATAAAAAATTAAAAGACATCATTATAAATTTAAATTACAATAATAAGTTATATATTAGATGAGAAAAGTTTAATATTTTTGTATGCGCTTGTGTAAAGAATGTGGTAGAGAAAAGACACACAAAAATTTCCTTCAGTTTAGCAGCAGATGAGTTCAGTTGGTGCTGGTACTAATATTTTCTGAGGTAACATCATTACGCAGAGAGCTAGTTTAAAAAGGTTGCATTATACGAGTAGTAACAGGTGGAAACGAAATACTGATATTTAAAAGCGAGTCGTCCTATCGTATGGCAAGGAATAGAGCGCATTAATTATTGAGCATTATTTTTTGCTGTACGATAGAACCACTCACTTTTACATACCAAAATTTCGTTTCCAACCTATTATTATTTATTAAATCTTTATTTTACTTTGTTGACCTATGTGATCCGTTCTGAACAACTTATAATTGCTCTCTCTTGTTTATAGCCCAGTTTAAGTAACAGCATCATTGTTCTCTCCCTATATAAATTTCGTGAGATTTCATTGAAACTTTAAACGCAAATGCTAACGACAAATGAATTGTGAATAAAATTCGAAATAAACTTGCACCTGATCTATCGAATACATTCGAAAAATTGGTTTAAGGACTAGTCTTTGACGTCTTGTGAAAGCATTAAAAGCATATAATGATTTTTTTTTCAATTTTTCCATATGTCTATGGATGTTTTTGGGAATACAACAAAACTGGTATTCTAGTTAGCGTTCTATTTACAGCTAAGGCTTTATTTAGTCAACAATCGATGCTAAGGCGAAACATTATCGGATTTAGAGACAAAAAACGATGGTTTTGAGGCGTGAATATTGCTGTAAATGGAATCTTACTTTCTCGGACGATGGAACTTCAGATGGCTAGTAGCGAGACGAGAGCTTCAGTCCATGTAATTGAATGCAATCCGCAAAATAAAACGTTGTGTATATCAGAGCCTTATGAAGCGAACGAAAATTTGTATAAAGAGCAAACGACGAGCATTTAAATCTTGAATATAAGCCAGCATACCTGCATTTTACAGCTGTCACTTTTTTGAGGATAGCATCATTTTCAATGCCACATTCTGTAAAACGTCATAATCACTCATTATTAATTTCTGATCTACGACTACTTTTTTTCCAAAACACATGTAAGAAAAATGTTAAAGCAGCTCATGATTTACAGTGTATTTTCATAGTACTATCAAATGGACAACATTCTTCGTGTAAATGCAGTAACGCATTTACACAAAAATGCTCTTTAAAACGTATATGTTTGAACTAATACTTTGTCCTTTATATAGAAATTATTTTTTAAAAAAACCTCCTTTATAATTGAAGCAATTTAGAAATTCCATGAAAAGATGGATGATAGAAAGCACGATAAATAATTTTAAAGTAAAAAATGCCTTTAAGAGCTTTTAAAAATGAATTGCTTTTCAGTTTGTAATAAATAATTTTCAAAGTCATCCTTAGCATAATATAATATTAAAATTTACGTAAAATTGCGTTGAAAGCAAGTATAGTTCATTCCAGGTATTCCTATTAATCATTCACCAGGCATTTCTTTCTATATTGTTTTATTTCATGCTGATATTATTATGTTTATCCGAAATTTATTTTTATAAGGAAAAGATTTATGTAATTCATTAAATTAAATTATATACAAATCATTCTTTGTAAAATTTAATCATATATAAAGAATGAAAGAAGTAACGAAAAATAAAGCTAGGTAAAAATTAAATATAGTGTTATTTATATTTCGGATAAATTATTTTCGCTCTATTTAGCGGGAACAATTTCCTGTACACTCACTGTATTAATAATTTTTAAACAAATCTCGTATTATACTGCTGAAAAATTTTAAAATACATTTAAATGCATTATTTTAGTCATTAAATAAATGTTAGCTATATTCATACAATTTAATGCAAATTAACGTTATGAAAGTTTACGTGAAATGAAATAGAAGTCCAAACTCTCTTCGGAGTTGGCTCTGGCAACTATTGTTCTATGTCATATGGACAAGACAACAACAACGTGAAATGAAATTTGCATTTTAAAGATCAAGTACTTAACATCGGTATGGGAAATGAACAGTCGCAGCAAGGATGATTTCAGTCGTAAAAGGTCATGTTGCAATTGTACTTTGCTGCTAGTTCAGCGTCCTCTTGACTAAGGATTCAAGATAGAGCACAAAATTCTTATTTGAATGGAAGTGCGTTTCAAATTTAGTACACTACTCACCATTTCCTCTACAGTGTACTGTAATGAACTGAATTTACTTCAGATGTATAGTTATCTAATTCTCTCCTTATTTTAATTTTAATGCTGCAAGCTCATCTAATAAAAATCTCAAAATGTAAATATAAATGAATGAACGTAATAAAATCAAAATCACAGCTTATAAATATAAATAAATGAACGTAATAAAATCAAAATCACAGCTTATAAATATAAATAAATGAACTTAGCAAAATGAAGATTAAAGTAAAATTACAGGAATCATAAATAAAAGATATGTATTTTCAGAACTTTAAATTGAGAAAGAGAAATTATCATCCGATTCGATGATAAACAAATAGAAAAACAGACCAAAATCTAATAACTTAAGATATCAGACATTTATTGGGCCATCATAAGGCTGAAACACTTAATGAGAATTATGAATATATAGAAATGAAATTAAGCAACTTGATTACAATACGGTTCAGCCTCATTTTAACTTGCTTAATCTGACGAAGAGATTCTCAGCCGTAACATCTATCTGGCATTTCTTCTCAGCAGTACAGCAAACATTATTCTAGAATTTCTCTTTCTCTTTTTAGCATTTCATTTCTGAGAAAACAATTTGGAATATGGCTATGGGTAACATCTGTTTTCATAAGCAGGAAACAACTTTTATGTTTTGTAATTGTATGTTTTTCTACATTTGCCGTGTGGTTTTAAATCCCACATAACTTTTCATAGTCAGATAGAGAATTTGCAGCGCATATGAGGAAAGAATAAACAGAATTAAGATCTAAACAATTCAAATAAAATAAAACCTATAGCATAATGATGTATTTAAGTTTTATCTACACTGGTGTGCAAAAATTAAGGACGAGACGGTTTTTTCAATATAACTTTGTACAAAAGCTTTCCAAATCAACACATTTAATACTGTAAGATCCCCAATATGTAAGGACATGAGTAATGTAAGCAACACTTACTAAAAGAGAAATCAGAGGGATAAAAAGAAGTTTTATTGAAAAAGTAGCATGGAGCGCAATGCGACTGAAGGCCGAAACATCCCTGTGATGGGTGTCCAGCAAGAAACATCCGGTCTTTAATAGGGGATATGATCTCGCCTGACTGCTAGGCAGGTTTCACAGCGTCTGCCCATGCTGAGAATGAGAGTGTCAATGAGTTGTTGAGGCATTGCTGCCCATTCGTCTTGCAGCGCCAATCGAAGCTCCGGAATCGTTACTGGTGGTAAGGTACGAGCTACCAAGCGTCTGCCTAGAAAATCCCATACATGCTCGATGGGATTGAGATCCGGTGATCGTGCCAGCCAATCCATACGTTCAATATCCTCACTCTCTAAGAGCTGTTCGGCAGCTACTGTGCGATGACATGGTGCATTTTCGTCCACGAAAAGGAACTGCGGACCCATAGTGCATCTAAAAAGACGCACATATGGAAGAAGAACCTCGTTACAATAACGGGTCCCGTTGACTGAACCTGCGTCGAAGATGTGACGGTCTGTACGACTACCAAGCATGATGCCTCCCCAAACGAGAACACCGCCACCTCCATACCTGTCCCTTTCAATGATGTTCGAGGGATGATTGCGGCTTCCCCGCTCTCTCCAGATGAGTATGCGATGAGAATCGCTACTCAGACAGAATCTGCTCTCATCTGTAAAGAGTGCTCGTCCCCATTCATTGTCTCTCCGATTCCGGTGTTCCCGGCACCACAGAGAACGCCTTCTCCGATGGGCAGGCGTTAGAGGTACACACCGTACAGGGCGTCGTGCAAACAGACCACCACCATGCAGTCTTCTGGCCACGGTAAAACGCGATATCGGTCGTCCAGTCGCCTGTGTCTAGCGATTTCTCCCGCTGTCTGCCGCCTGTTTTTTCTGGCCTGTAAGGCAATATACCGGTCATCTGCGGGTGTGGTTCCTCGTGGACGACCACTGCTAAACCCCCGGATAGCTGTTCCTGTAGTTTGAAATTGTCTCCAAAGTCGTGAAACGATGCTGTGAGCCATTCCCAACTCTGCAGCCACACCTGTCACACTGCGGCCTTCCTCCAACTTCCCAATGATTCTACCTCGGGTAAAAGCATCCAGATGTCGTCTAACAGATTGATTATTCGCCATTTCTTGCTGAGGCAGCAACTCGGTGTGATTTTAACTGCTATACGGCGTACAATCTCTTTGCCAGAAATACTGATCTTACACCGACAACATGCTTTATACTACTCAGACACTCCTCCATTACGTCTACCTGCATATCTGCGCATGTGCTACCGTACATTACCTTACTTAATCTCCTGATTGGTCTTTCTGTCCGTTCTGCCTCTTCGTTCAGCTGATATGCTAAATTTTCGACTTCGTCCTTAATTTTTGCGCACCAGTGTATATTGATTACACAGGACGTAACTCAAATTTTCTGGCAAATTGAGAAAATATCAAATATTTAGAAGAAAAAACCTCAGAATTTTAAATATGAATTTGATCTTCAATAATGAAAGAAAAATCTTAAGTTTTTTACCTGTAATTCACAAAGTGTCGTAAGTATAGTGTGTGTATGTGATTATGGCAAAGCCTCGAGGGCTATCTGCCTAAAGGGAGGGATGCCTTTCGTGGAGGACTTTATAAGGGAAACTGGCTCGTATACACGTTACACATGGGGAAAACCACGAAAACGCCCATGCAGCCAGCCCGTTCGCGGGATTCGAACCTCGGACCGAACTACCAGTGTTCAGCGACTTTACCGCTCGGCCGCTGGCGGGCCCTTGTCGTAAGTATAAATAAATAAATAAATAAAAATAAAAACTGCTTCTATTAATTTTAAATTTTAAATTTTGGTGTGATTAAGGACTTCCTAGTAGTATCCTTGTATATTTTTAAGCAGATATTTATTAGCTCAAATTTTCACATATTAGGGCTATTTCTTAGATGGAAATAAAAATTTTCTAAATATCTAACAATTTAAGAAATTGTACCAAATATTCTAAAATACATTTCGTTTTTAGTAAGTAAGTTAAAATACGTATTACCATAAACTATTAATTCAAGACTGTCTGAACACATAAATAGTTGCTAATAAAATAATTAATAATATTTATTTTAGATAGAACTTAATTTAGTTACAGAAGATAGATATGTATAATAGAAGCTATAATTTAAAACCTGAGAAATATAAAACTTATTCTATTAATTAAAACTCTAAATAAAAATATGTTGTTTTTCTGCTTTCGTTTTAGTAAAGTCGGGGCATAATAACAAGCATATAAAGTATTAATCTTACCACGGCCTTCATCATAATGAAATATTTTTTTATTGTTTACACTCTTAGTTCCAGCTATAATAAGCTGCCATTCGAGGGAACCGTTTATATACAATGGTTAGGTTTCGCTTCACGAAGCACATGCGTCGCTTTCAAGAGGCTCATTGCAATGAAAAAAATTTGACACTATTTTACTTTATTAACTTTTTCATTCAGTTTCAGTGTCAAATGTTGCAATGGTCACTTTTATTCTTTTTAAGATTAATCTTACACCCACTATTTTTTTAAATAATGTAGGTTGAATTTATTTCGTTTCCATACCAATTTTACTTTCTCTTTTTTAAAGAAATATTTAACTATAGTTTCAATAGCCATATGGGAAAGCAAAATATATTTTCAACGTATACACATGGGCTAAAAATGAATAAATACAAAATAACTAATTCTATTTAAATTTTTTAATTTGGCTGTTATTTTTCTTTTTTTCTTTTTTTTTTTTTTTTTTTTTTCTTTATGATTTTGAAGTTGTAATCTTACTTCACTAAAAATTGTAAAATACAGAAAATCCTAAAAGTACCAAGACAAGTACCAGTACAGTTAAAGACCAAGTACAGTTAAAAACGGTTGCAATAATTTACATTTAATATTACAGTTTCTAAGCAAAAACAAAAAATTCGGTCAGTGATAGGAAGACAGATGTTTCGGTGCACAAATCTTAGGTGCACAGACTGACTTAATTCAAGTTAAGTTTCAAATGTAAACAAATGGCAGCTTCATTAGGCTTATCAAGACTTACACAATGTTTAAATTGCTGATAATTCTACAACTACTGTATGCAGATTAATGAAAGGCATAGAAAACCTAAACCGGAATACAAGAATTACATAATTCAATCACTCTTCATGCAAAAAATATACAATTTACCAACATATAAGAATAAAATTTTGAGCTCAGTGAGACGGGTAATAGAGAGGGTATGCACATACATCCATTTTAAAGCTATTTTACAATCCATTACAATCTATTGCATGTATCCATTTTAAATCCATTTTAGAATCCGTTTAGAGAAAAAGAATCCTTTATTCTATTCTTACGTACAGATGTCACTCAAACACATCTTTAAATTACAATTGAATATTTCTGTTTAAATATGATATCCGAATTTTTCGCGATTACAATAATTTTTTTACTTTTTACCAAGGAAGTAATAAGCCTAAGAATTCAGATTTCTCAATTTTTTTCAAAAGTGATTGTTTAAATTTAAGTATCAAAATAGAAATATATAACATTTAAAATATTTTTGTAAAATTAAACATATGTTTATGATAAACAGTTACAGATATAAATGCGGTCTAATGATTTTTGTAGATGCAGTGTGTATGTGCGTCTTAACGCATTGGTATTTAAATATAATATAATGTCAAAATGGAAAATAATTAGCTTGTATTTCTATGTATACGAAAATGTACAATATCATTATCAAATAAGATAAAACAGTTGCTAATTCAAAAACATCACTTTTATGTCGCATTATATTATTATGTAAGTCATAACATTCCTTTTTTTTTTTCGAAGGAAAATAAAGCCAGTTTGTACCAAATGCTTGTACAGTATTCTCGAATTATAATAAGGCTGCAAAACTGCTGAAAAATTGAGATAGATATGAAATTAAAATGAAATTTGTTTTAGCTCCTTTCCATTTGATATATTATTAAAATAAAATTAAGGTTTTTAATTATCAATGAAAACATTTATAGTTTTTAAATAGACAATTTATTAATAGATGAGAAATATTATTAATATTATTAATAAATTATATTGCATCGTAAGTTTTACATATATATTATATTTTGCGTGATAGTACAATTCTGAGAATCGACTGTTCATGAGGCCGCATAGAAGATAAATTGTAGACCTTATGTGCAATAGTCACACTTTCCAGTTCCACTGATGATACATATAATGGTATCCTAAAGTAATGTAGCAATCCAAAAGTTTTGAAAAGTCTTCATTACAAATATTTCGTAACATTTGCATAATACCGTAGCATACAGAATTAAGATTCGTTTTAATATGAGTATGGTTTTCTTCAGCCATAATTACAATTAACATCCTGATTAACATCCTTATTTTAATTTTGGGAGCTCATGATCTACAGTTAAGCCATTACTATGCATATAAATCAGATACTTGCAATCGATGCATCAAAATCGAAAAAGAAAATTACTACTTAGTTGTTTGAGCTATTGATAAACTAAGAAATTTTAGCTGCATATAAAATATTCCACTCATTAAAGCACATTCGTTGCCATAAAAGTTTGTACACAAAGATAATGTTGTCAGAATTAAACTAAATTTCCTATATGTAAGTGTAATTTTGATATAAATAAGTAATAAAAATCTATAAAAAAATTCTGAATGCTTTCAGATTTTGCATTAGGCTCAGTCGGGTGTTTTTTTTTTTTTTTTTTTTTTTTCATTTACAGACACACGTTTCGAATGCATTTGAGCTAACGCCACATTGTGCTAAAATGTTTAAAATAGCATATTTTTAGAATTTCCTATAGAAATTACTCGCGCTCTGGAGATATAGTCTCGCGCTCTGGAGATGAAAATGTTATATTTACTACAGTGTTCCAACTGCTGTCTTTGACATTGTTGGAATTTTTTAACAAAATTCGTTAATGTGTTACAAAATATGAAATTGAAAAACAAAAAACTTCAAAATTACAGATTCGGACTTCGAGGTTCACATGATCAGGTGGAGGACTATGTTATTCAAAACTTGATGACTCTAGATTCGTGTTTCCCAACGGGGGACCCACGCCCCACAAGGAGGCAATGCGACTGTTAAGGGGAGCAATTCGAAAATAGACTCGTGCAGAGTTTAAAGGGACAAAGGAATTTCTAAATATGTTTCATGAAGTCAAAATTTTTCGAAATTTCATTTTTAATTCCCAAAATAAAGAAAAATGTAAGTGATGTATACGTAAAAAAATTTTTAAATTGCTGTGCATTTTAAATATTTTATAAAGAATTCTTGCTGTAGACATGGACATTTAAATGCTTTTTTTTTTTTTTTTCTTTTTTTCCCCCCTCCAGTACAGTGTAGTCATTGCTCTCTTTGAAACCTTTAAGTTTGTTAATAAAAAATTCGTTAACGTTTCGCAAAATATGAAATAGGCAATAAAACAAATTCCAAATTCGAGTGAAGGACTACACTATTCAAAATTTGATGGCTCTAGGTATTATTGCTTTTCATAGAGCGAGAAACATAAATACTTTCATGCAGGTTCTTCATTACTTTGTAGAAACATTAGGTATTTTTTTGGAAGCAGGCAGGATGAAAAATTAGCAACGCCTTCGCCCAGAATCGAAACGCGGACTTTTGGAATACGGCAGCTCATCGTGCGGAACGGTGCATCACTTCAAACCGGGCTTGGACATCTTGGATGTATTCCTCAGGCTATGAAGGCGCATCCGTATGGCGATCAAACAGGCGGTCACAAGGCAGACGAAGGTCTCGACCGAAGAGCATCTGCAATGGAGAATAGCCAATAGTCCAGGAAGACGGTTGAAATACCTTATAATTTAATTTCTTTAAATATAATTCAGAATCCTAATATTTGATAGTAACAATTTGAAAAATGAAACAGATTTTTATAGTGAACCGACGCAACTCAAACTGAAATTATTTCCAGACTACTAGCTTTTCTGGGCTAAAGCCCCTTTGGGCTACAAATACAAAATAATTTTACTGAAATAATTTCAGATTACATAGAAGGCGCACTCTTTTCTTTGCTGCCTTCTTTCTTTTTTTTTTTTTTTTTTTATTTTGCGTTGTTTCTTTTGTGCTGTATTATGAGCTGTTGAGTTTATCTTTGACTAAAATTAAACTATTATTAAGCTTGCAAACAATCTGAATCGTCTTTATCTGTTTAGTTCTCAAGAAGAAGCTATTTCAAGCAGAAGGTAATTCATCAAGCACAAGCTAATTCCTCAAGCAGAAGTTAATTCATCAAACAAAAGCTAATTTTGTTAACATTTGAATTTTTTTAAATTCAAGAGGAAATAAATACTTTAACTGTTTTTACATTGTTCTGATTACCTATATTCTGAGACTGAAAGGTAAGGGCTGAAGAAGATTCGTTTGGAGTCTGAGAAGGTAAGATTAACGTTTACACTATATCAAATTGAATTTAAACATACTCATACTTTGCCTAAAACAAAGCATTTTCTAAGATTAATTTAGTAGCATTTTGTGTAGGCGTAAGGAAACCACTCAAACATCCATGCATGACCGTAGGTCATTCGCTTTGATTTGAACCTGAGGCACACTATAATTTCCAATATTTCTAGAATATTCTGAAGATGAGTGCCATTTCTCATCCTTCCTGTGAACGAGAGTATAAATTCTTCTACTGTTAAAAACCTTCGATTATTAACAATTAGACTTAATTAAGCAATTAGTGATTTATTTTTTTCAGTGATTGATTTGTAACTCAAGATGGTTGTTCATATATTAAGCAAAGGAAAGCTATGCCTTTCGGCTATCTTTAAGTTATTCAGCTATAAAAATTGTTGTGTTGTTGTGGGTAGCAAGAATGAAAACTTTGTCATAATGGGTTTACTCATCACTTAGCTTGCTTATTTAGAAGATGTTATCAAAATATGTACTCAGAACACTATTGAGTTTATTTACTGTTCTGGTAGTTAAACCTTTCATTTATTTTATTTTTTTATTTATTCTTTACCTTAAAAACACTTACTGCAAAAATATGAAAATATCCTAATGAATGAGAGAGAGAAGAGAAAAATGCAGGGGTTTAAAATTTGTAGAACTGCTGTTTTGCTGTTAATATTAGCAAGGAAAGTGCACCATTGTTAAACTCTTGGATAATTTATAAAGCTAAGAAATGTAGAGCGAGCGAGAAATATTACTATAAGCTTAAATTAAATGTTATAAAGTATTATTGATCATGAGGCTATTTGCAAAGATCAATAAAATTTTAATTCGGTTTTCATTTGAATTCCAAAATTAATTTATCTTCACATGAGATCTCTCTTCGTTCCTTCTAGTTAAGTGACATTTTTCATATAATGCAACTACATTGATATCTCATTGTCTAATTTAATTAATTAAAAATTTAAGTATTGCTAAATGTTTGAAGCAGAATTAAACGTTCTTAAATTCTATTAAAAAGACTTAGAATTAATTCTGCGATGTATAAAAAGCTCAGAACATAAACTCGTGGGCACTGGTTTAATTATGGTAAAATTGCACAAAACTGCATAAATAATTTCCAAATTGATGGATCTGATGAATGATTTATTCTGATGGCCACCTTATTCTCTGATCATTACAGGTCTTAACCTTGTAAAAGTATGCCAAAATGAAAGTCTACTTAGTACGAATGGCAAACATTACAGAGTTCGAAACATCAGCAGTGATCTGAAATTCAAACTACATGCATGCCAATACACGATCTGAAAACAGCTGATGGTTCAGAATTTAGTTTAGAAGCAAAATGAAACATTTTTATAAGTTGCGTTTATAGTTCAAACATACTGGCAGCTAGATATCAATATTTCAGACTGATATTTATTTCAGATATTTCTATTGTATTTAATTAAACATGAAATATCTTTCTTTAATTTAAATTAAAGGAAAGCAAAGTATGACAATTTTCTAAGTTTCCAGATAAAGCGTTTTAAGCTGAACAAAACTTGAGAATAAATATTGACAGTCTAATCGTCTACTCCTATTTATTAATCTTTTTAAATTAAAATATACGTGTTTTTCAGTAAATAATTATAAATGGTGTACCTAAATACAAAGTTTGTTTGTATAATGAACAAGCACTGGGAAAACAAATTTCCAGAAATTATCTTCATCATGGAATGTAAATGTCCATTGCTCAATTAGGTTCTTTTCTTATTAATTTCGTAGTGTGAAAAAAAGGGTGTTAACCTATAAATGTAATTTCAAACAAAGAAATTATTCTTAGTGTACAAATTCGTAGCTGAGCGTACTTATTTTACTAGCTTACTGGCAACTGGAATAAAAATGAATCAAATCTGTATTTTGAAATCTCTGAATAAGATTTATATCATATCTTAAATAAATTAGCTGAATTTGTAGATTGTCGGCTTCATTGTTTGCATTAGTTTTGAATGGTAAGGAAACCGACTTGAACTCGGACTTCAAATAATTAAAATATTGAACTTTTTGTAGCACACTATTTGCAACAAATATGTTATCGAAATGCCTTCGCAGGCAAGCAGGCAAACCGGAGCAGTTTATTATAATAAATTGCTTCGGTGGCTGCATGCCACCTGCTGACTGCCAGTTTGAGACTATTATCTATAACAGCCAGTCTAGGAATTTACCCTGAATGTGAATAAAAGAGTGAGTGAGAGAGTTTTGTAATCAGTTTAAAGACCAACTGGGGTTACAACAGACATACTCAAGTTAAAACAAGCTCTTTCAAAAATGCTTATTAATCATACGAAAAAGACATTTTTAACTGTGTCCTTAAACTTTCATTCCTTGTACATATTTACCGATATTTTTAATGTGCTCCGAAATTTGAACATTCTTTGCATGTATAATTTATCGATATTTATGATACCTCTTTTTTCTTCTTTTCATATTCAGATAACAATTTATTTTCATTAGTAATTTTTATGTATACACTACATCAATTATGTTGTGAATCAAAACTATATTATGAGTATTCTGAAGTGTAAGACCAAAACTGCTTGGGCTGCAAACGAAACTTGATTAATGTTAATAAAATATAATTTATATACGGTCGACTCAACAGATGATGTCGTACAACATACCTGCGCTGTGTTATTCAAAATGTAATTTTCGAGTTTATTGCATAAAACTTGTCGCATTACTTAAATCGTAAGTTTATTTTGAAAAGTGTTTCAAAAACATAGTAGCCTTTTGTAAATATTTTAATACATGATAAGTAATGGCGAGAAGAAATTTTAAAAAGAAATAATTTATTTTTATATTATAATGTTACTTAAAATTTTAATTGAAACTGATTCAAATAAATAAAATACAAAATTTATATTTTGGCATTATTCTCTGAATGTGCTGCTTGAAATTCATCACTATAATGCGTTTTTCTTTGCTTAAATAAATATGTGAGTGTAAAATAGGAGTATAATGTCTCATAAAATGTATGTTGAATGAAAGAAAGGATGAACTGTTTTGCTCCTTTCCACCTGATGAAAAATAATTTTAAAATTAACCTTATCGTATTTCAGAAACATGGTAAAATTCTTAAAATTTCGCTTGTAATAAAACTTCACGAATAAGGGATAAAAAATGTGGTTCAGTTCGATGACAAAATCACTGTTTTGTAAACCCAGTATCGGAATGTCAACAGGAAAAGTACAAATTTGTGAAAACGTGATATCAAAATAGCTCAAGGTTCACCTTGTGCTCACTCAACTGCAACGATGCTATCTTATAATTCACTGGAGACACCAAAAGACATCTCGTTCCGATAAAACCGTTCAAGATTCGATACGAAAGGGGTTAAATGTGCGATACTCAATGACACATATAGCACCTAAATGATCTGTGTGATAGTAATTTATGAAATTACTTCTAACATGTAACAGTATTAAAAAGGGAGGGGAGTGACGATTTGTTGAGAAAGAAAAATAGAGCGTTTATACTTTTAGCGAGATTAATGCTGGTTTATATGGTTTTGCACTATCGAGATCACTGAAGTCGAACATTTTTTTTCACGCCTGAAGAAAGATATTTAAATTTAATATGAATAATATATAGAGGTAAGAATATTCTGGAAACATAAAAGCATTTATTCTGCGTGAAATGTCTCTAACAGGTTTTTAAATTAACCGAGTTCTCCCTACCTTATTTTATGTGCGCAGTGTATACTGATTTTATGCAAATATTTATCCTCTGGAAATAATTCTGAGGAAAAGAATAATGAGCAGATAAGAACGAGCTTACTATTCTCCATGATAGCTAAATCGATGATTACTTAAATGGTGAAAATATTATGTTTGTCACATTAGAAAAAGCTATAAAAGGATTAAAATACAAAGTACATGTAATTTGGGAATACAAATATACTGAAGATAAAAAAATCTTACAATACATTAATTTTGATAATTTTTTCAGAATGTCCTTAAATTTTCAACCACATATAAACCACATATAAAATTTAAAATAAATATGAAAGAATCTTTAGATTTACTTTATAAGTAGCTGCTAATATCTTTAAAGCATAAATGTCTTGAATTAAATCATAAAGTTATTCTTGTTTCAACTATGTGATTATCACATTGGCTGATAAAAGATCCAAAGCTGCCTGATCTTTCAACACTCTGTTTTTTCAATCATTTCACAGCATGTTCTCCCGTTAATGACATAAGGTTAACAAGGACTGATACCACATTTTTACAGAATTCATTCAGAGGGAACGAAATAATGTGCAAGAAATAATCACAGCAACGAAATAATTTACAAGATTATAATAAAGAACGTTTTTCATTAATTTGGGAAATATTAAGTAATATAGCTGAATTAAATAAAGCGAAACAAAAAATAATAAATTAAATTCACTAATTCCTGGTAATAAGTAATATGTGGGTAAAGCTGATAAATTAAGCAGCCACTACTCATTTCAAACAGCCATACTAATTTGTCCTTCTGTCAAGCTGACATATTAGAAGAATGAGCAGTTATATCATCGAAATCCCTTTTCAGCATAAATCTGCAAAACAATAGTAATCAGCAACATCAAACATTTAAGAAATAACTTTAAGGTTCGCAAAATATAATGCAAAAACACAACAACCTCTGCACGTGTGTAATCTGAAATATAATTTTAGAATCAAATTTAACAGCTTTGTAAGAAACGACGTTGACATCTGTAAAGTATAATATAATAAACGATTAAAATCTGATAGCAAAATCCTGTTAGGTACCTGTACTGAAAATCTTTCTAATGGTAGAATAGTAGTGGAATTGACAACATACTAAGCTGTGAATGTGTTGTAACAGCTTTAAATAGTATTAAAATCTTGTAGTTTAAATAATTTAAATAGATGAACATTAAGTTATTTGTGAATGGCAATATTTGAAACCAGACTCGAGTGCCACGTGCGACTCTCGCACGAAGAATGTAATTTATTTTTAAATGTTAGAATATGTTTTCTCTTCTTGTTTGTATGTCGCCATTTTTGAGTGTTAAATAAAAGTTATTGCTGTGTTCCATCATTGGAGTTGCTTATTATCGCCAAAGAAGCATCACAGTCATAATTATTTTGGAGGCACTGACCGAGATCGAATAATCGTGCGTAATTTTATTTTATTAGTTCATCACTGAACATAATATTAGTGATACCAGATTATTACTTAATGTTTATATAGAATTGCTTTATTAGTTCATCATTGAACGCAATATTAGTGATACCAGATTATTACTTCCTGTTAATAATAAATTGTCTTATTTTATTACCGCATTTGATATTATATTTAATATTCATTTTAGTTGTGCAGACGGTAGATATATATATTGCTCTATGTTATTATTCTTATTTTAATCACAATTAATGTGGTAGAGAGAATGAACTTCATATAATTTAAATATTTCATTTTTGAGGTATACGTACTTAACAAAGTGCATTTAATTTCGTGATTCCTGACTGCATTAATTAATTAAAGTAATTGAATTGAGCTATTTTGAGGAAATATAAAGAAAACAGTGTTCGTTAATTTTAAACATAGAAACAATGTCTTACTTAGGAAGAGCTCGTAAGGAAGATTTGCAAAATCTCGCGGCTGAACTGGGAGTTCGTGTGACTGCAGATTTGAAAATAGTCGATTTAAAACAGAAAATTGTTGAAAGTAGAGATTATGATGAAGTATTCGTCAAAGGAGTCTTAGACACAATAATAGAAGAACGGAAAGTGAGGGAGGAAAGGGAAGAACGGAAAGAGAGGGAGGAAAGAGAAGAACGGAAAGAGAGGGAGGAAAGGGAAAGAGAAGAACGGAAAGAGAGGGAGGAAAGGGAAAGAGAAGAACGTAGGAGACAGGAAGAAGCGGAAGAGCGGAGAAGGAAAGAACAGTATGAATTAGAGAGATTAAGACTTGAAGCAGAGACAAAGTCTCAAAATACCGGACAGATCCGGCCGAAAACGGAGCTGCGTCACCTTATGCAGAAATTCGATGACAAGAAAGGAGATATCAGTCTATATTTGCTATTGTTTGAAAGGCAAGCAGAATGGGCTAAAATTGATAAAGAAGAATTTGTATCTCATTTACTAGGACTACTTCCTTACGAAGTAACCCAGTTAATAGCTAGAGACTATGAACGATAAAGCTAAAGACTATGAACACGTGAAAAATTTATTGTTAAGACGGTTTAAACTAAGCCCGGAAAAGTTTAGGCAGAAATTTATGAAACATAAAAAAAGTACCGAATCCACATGGGTGGATTTCAATTATGAAATAGAAAATTATTGCAAAGAATGGGTGACTGGTCTAGGAGTTAAGACTTTTGATCAGTTGCTAGATTTGATGGTGCTTGACCAACTTAAACGTCGAGTTCCTCCTGAAATTCGAGATCATTTTCTTGATGAATGGGTAGAGATGATTTCATCTAAAAAATAGCTGAAAAACTTGATGCCTATGAAAACGTTTGCGGAAACTTTCAAAAAAAGCCTGTAGTGGATCGGCAGAAAGAAAGATACAATGCACTAACTCAAGGGAAATTGAGTTCAGATAATAAAAATAAAACTGAAAAAAAAATTGTCATCAGGATTTAATTCGCAAAGCTGGTTTCATAGACCTAGAAGTCCACGTCCAGATGATAAATATGAAAAACGCCACAATGCAATCAGTGTGGGTCCTACCAACATTTAAGACCCCAATGTCCAAAACTTAAGAATAGTACTGAATCTCCTGCTAATCTTAACAGAATTAGTGCAAAACCAGAGGATAAATTTCTATTACCTTATACTAGTATGGGTTACGTAAATGGTCATAAAATTCCTATATTAAGGGATTCAGGTGCTAGTATTGATATAGTTTGTCGCAAATACATCACGCCGGAAATGCTGACAGGTGAAAATGTGTGGGTGCAACAGCCATTAGACTTGAATCCAACCTGTTTACCATTGGCTGAGATCGAACTAAATTGCGATCTTGGGCGAGTAATAACTAAGGCTGCCATTATTAGAAATGAACTCAACAAAGGAAGGTATTTATTAGGCAATCGAACTTTTGCACTGTTGAATAAACAAGGAAAGGAGCCTGATAGTTGTCCTCACCAGGTTAATGCTGTCTCTACTAGAGCTCAAAGGAAAAGAGAAATAGCTGAAGAGAAGCTCTTGGAACCGATGAAGGAAGAAAATAAAGCATCCAGAGATGTTTTTGAAGAAGAAGATAATTTACCGGAACTATATACGGAAGATGAAGCTCTCATGAAACTGGTAAAAATTGACTCAGAAGAAATTGCACAACTTCAGCTTGCTGATAAGGAACTGTCTAAAATCATCCAAGAAGTTAAAGAAGGTACATGCAAAAATGAGAACTATAGTCTGACAGGAAAAGAACTTTTAGTTAAAAAAACGACGGATAAAATGGGCTTTGAAAGACAGCTTGTCGTTATACCTGAAAAACTCAAGCCGTCAATTATAAAGATGTGCCACGAAGGAACTTCTGGTCATTTGGGTGTCAAAAAGACCAAAGACAGACTTGCTAGATATTTTTACTGGACGAGGTGTTACAAAGAAACTGAAGATTTTGTAAGAGCCTGTGATGCTTGTCAGCGCGCTGGAAAAGGAAATGACAAAAAGAAGGCTCCAATGACATTAGTACCAGTAATTTCCGAAATATTCACTAAAATAAATGCCGATGCCGTTGGTCCGCTACCTATTTCGAAGACTGGAAAAAAATATATTATTACAGCTCTATGTATGTCGTCCAAATATCCAGATGCTGTAGCGGTGACACACATTTCTTCGCCATCTGTGATTGATGCTTTCTTACAGATTTTCAGTCGTATGGGTTTCCCAAAAGTGATCCAAACAGATCAGGGGACCTCTTTCGTCAGTGCTTTGACAGAGGAATTTTTGGAGCGTTTCGGCATTAAACATGTAAGAAGCTCTGTGTATCATCCGCAGAGTAATCCCGTTGAGCGATTCCATAGAACGCTAAAAAGGGTGTTAAGAGTCGTATGTATAGGAGCGACTTCGGATTGGGAGAATTATCTACCATCAGTTCTTTTTGCTCTCAGAACAGTCACACACGAAAGCACTGGTTTTACACCAGCAGAATTAGTTCATGGCAAAAACCTACGAACGCCAGTCACTTTACTTTATGAGCAGTGGCTAGAACCGATTGAAGAAAGTAATAATGTTGTCAGTTACGTTTTCGAACTTATTAATCGAATGAAGAAATGCCAAGAACTTGCCGTGGAAAACATGAAAGAAGCTCAACAACGGAGGAAAACATGGTACGATCGAAACGCAGTGAAAAGAGAATTTGCTAGAGGAGATTTAGTTCTTGTTTTATCAACGAATCGTCAAAATAAACTAGAAGTACAGTGGAAAGGACCTGGAAAAATAGAGCAGAAAATTTCAAAAACCAATTATATTGTAAGTTTCGAGGAACAAAATGAGCCAAATCAAGTATATCACATTAACATGCTTAAACCATATTACAAAAGACCAGAAATGATTAATATGATAACTGAAGTGGAAGGAGACTTAGAAATGGACATTCCTCGTTTACCTTCCAATCCAAGTATATTAAATTTCTCTGACATCATAGAGGAGAATGAACTCGAGAAAAGGTTGAAATCCGAGCAAATAGAAGATTTACGAAAGATTTTATGGAAATATTCTGGTTGTTTTTCAAATAGTCCTGGACTAACAAACTTAGTTTGTCACGATATTGAGCTATTAAAAAACGAACCAATACAAATAAAGCCATACAGACTGTCACCCCGACAGACTGAAATTCTCAAAAAGGAAATACAGAAAATGCTCGATCTTAAAATTATAGAGCCGGGAGAATCGGACTATACATCTCCCATGATTTTGATAGAATCTTCATCAAAGGATCCTCGGCCTTGTATTGATTATCGTAAACTCAATGCTGTTACTAAAACTGAATACTATCCTTTGCCTAATATTGAAGAACGTATCGAAACTGTAGCAAAAGCAAAATATATTACCCTATTAGATTTATCTAGAGGCTACTGGCAAATTCCTTTAACAGAAAGAGCCAAAGATATGCAACGTTTGTAACTAGTTTTGGAAGTTTCAGGCCTCTACGTTTACCCTTTGGATTAATTTGCCCCATATTTTTTTAGCAAAGTTATGACTGAAGTCCTGGCTGGATGCGAAGGTTTCGCTGTACCATACCTGGATGACATTGCCATTTACTCAGAAAACTGGGAAGAGCACCTTAAAAACTTAACTTCTGTTCTAGAAAGAATACAGAAAGCAAATTTACGACTAAAAACCATCAAAATGTAAATTTGCACAAGATCAAGTGAGATACCTAGGCCATGTTGTGGGACAAGGACAACGAACCCCGGATGAAGTAAAGATCCTGGCTGTAAAGGAGTATCCTACACCTAAAACCAAAACAGAAGTACGTGCTTTCTTAGGACTGGTAGGGTACTATCGCCAGTACACACCGAGATTTTCAGAAATTGCTTCACCCCTCACGGACGCTTTGAAGGGGGTAACAAAAAAAGGAAATATACAATGGTCTGAAATATGTGACAGAGCTTTTAAAAATTTAAAAGAGTTGCTATGCAAGAAACCAATTCTGTATGCTCCCGATTTTGATAAAAGGTTTATTATACAAACCGATGCCTCAGACAATGGCATGGGTATAGTACTATGCCAATTAGATGATGAACAACGTGAACATCCTATCTTGTATATAAGCAAAAAATTTACTAAGTTTAAAAAGAATTATTGTACTACTGAAAAGGAGTGCGCTGCTATCATCTACGCTATCAAGAAACTGCATTTTTATCTGGATGGTCAGCAAGAATTCTTGATTCAAACTGATCATAATCCTTTGGTCTGGCTACAATCCAACGCCAACTGTAACTCTAGATTGATGCGCTGGGCACTCTCATTCCAACCTTATAATTTTAAGGTCATTCATCGCAAAGGATCTTTGCACAAGAACGTAGATGTTCTGAGTAGAATTAAGTAATGTAACTCTTAGTGTATGTAACCACGTTTAGAATTAATTTTATTGTTTAATGTATGCTCAACTAATGTATTTGAACGTTCTCCATTTCTTTCTTTTTAAATGTAGTGTAAAAGTATTGTTTAAAACTTAAAATTTTTTGGCCTGAAATTTAGAAATTTATAAGAGAAATAACCTTTGCTCTTTAAGCAAATGAGCAAGCCGAGCTTATTAAACTGTCAAATTTTACAGAACTTTTCCCTTCGGAAAAAGTCTCTCCGTTGGGGGAGAGGTTGTAACAGCTTTAAATAGTATTAAAATCTTGTAGTTTAAATAATTTAAATAGATGAACATTAAGTTATTTGTGAATGGCAATATTTGAAACCAGACTCGAGTGCCACGTGCGACTCTCGCACGAAGAATGTAATTTATTTTTAAATGTTAGAATATGTTTTCTCTTCTTGTTTGTATGTCGCCATTTTTGAGTGTTAAATAAAAGTTATTGCTGTGTTCCATCATTGGAGTTGCTTATTATCGCCAAAGAAGCATCACAGTGTGAAAGAAGCTGCAGAATTTTAATAATGTTGTTTCCTCCAGTTGCTGAAGCGTGTCTGAATATAGGTGACATCATCATACTCTAATACGCTGTTTTACTTCTGATATACTTATCCCTCACATTCACGTTTTACTTAATTAGGAATTAACTTTAGTCTTATTTTCAAGGACACATTACACAGAAAAACGAACAACTCTAAATTAATGCTTCAATCTGTAATAATTCATATACGTAGAAAGCGTAGATCATTTCTAAATACGAGGTGCATTTTTATGTATGGAACGTAAAACAAATTGTCCTCAAGTACAGACTATTGCGCTCAAACAACATCAATGCTAATCACTGTAAAAGATAATCCAAAATCAGTACATGTTTAAAGATAATCATATTTACTAATTCAGAAGTCAAACAACAAAAATCAGCGTTATATTTACAAAATTTTCACAGGACTAGTTTCGATGGTTTTACCGAACCACCATCTTCAGCAGCAAAACCGCAAATGGACAAGATAGGAAATAATGATTAGATAAGATAAGAAAGACTGGACAAGAATAAGCAAGTGGCACCATCTGTTGGCGAAACCAGAACTAAAACATAATCAGTCCCATCCTGGCTGATATCTACATGCATTATTATGAATCAAAATTGTTTGAAACTTTAAACTTCCCGGCATGGTTCCGCTACGTAGACGATACTTTTACCCTGTTTGAAGGTAATAAAGATGATTTAAATAAAGTTCTTTCAACAATGAATTCTATTGATCCTGCTATTCAGTTCACTTTTGAACTTGAGACTTGCAATTCTCTTCCGTTTCTCGACATTCTGGTCACACGTAACACATCCAACTTCAGTACTACAGTTTACCGTAAACCTTCATCGGTTTGCCTTCCACCACACATTAAATCATGTCATCCGACTAAACAAAAGTTAGCTTCATTTTATTCCTATGTTTTCCGTGCTCTTCAAGTTTGCTCCTCCAAACTAGCCCTTGATGAAGAACTAAATTATTTAAAAGCAATAGCTATTGACAGGGGCTTTTCACCCAACATTATTAATCAAGCAGTTAAAAAATTCTCATCTCAACACACTAAAAGCCACACTCTTATTTTAGGAGATTATAAAAATTCTGTTGTCATTCCCTTCTTTCCATCAATTAGCTATAAAGTTGCACATATTTTGCAGAAATTTAACTTTCGGGTTGTTTATTCTCCCATCAATAAAATTCGGACTTCTATACTCAAGGACCCCATTCCGGATATGAATTCCTGGGGTATTTATAGGATTCCTTGCCAGTGTGGTTTAATTTACATTGGCCAAACTAAGAGAGCCTTAAAATTTCGCGTCAAAGAACATGAGGCATATGTTAGATAAAAGGAAACACAGAAGTCTTCTGTTGCTCAACATTGTTGGTCCGAAAATCACACTTTCAATTTTTCTGCTGCTAAAATTATTCAAAAAACATCTTCCATTGGAGAACTGGATTTTCTAGAGGCATTTCACATTCATAAAAATCTTTCTGTTCTAGTTAACGATCCTAATTCCAATCCAAATTTGCCTTAAAAAATTAGAGAAATTATGTTTTAGTTCTGGTTTCGCCAACAGATTGCGCCACTTGCTTATTCTTGTCCAGTCTTATCTTATCTAATCATTATTTCCTATCTTGTTCATTTGCGGTTTTGCAGCTGAAGATGGTGGTTCGGTAAAACCATCGAAACTAGTACTGTGAAAATTTTGTAAATATAACGCTGATTTTTGTTGTTTGACTTCTGAATTAGTATTTATTCGGCGTGTTATTGTGTCTTAATTATAATCATATTTATGTGAGTTCTGAATTTATTGTAGCGTCATTTAAAAAAACATATTATGCAATTTTTAGGTGCACTTAAATTCATGAAACTTTGCAGTAGAACACAAAACACCTGCAAAAGCATTAATAAGAGAACGCACTAAAAGAGGTCAATTTCCCATAACGCCCTTTAACAACGACGCTTAATAACTTTTATGCATGCATGACTTCAGGCCGGTAATATAAAGTCATCAAAAATTGTGTTTTCGAAAAATTTTCTGTGCAAGATAAAAAAAATGGTTTTATGTTCATAATGCAGGACTGTTACAAAATTAAAATTCGTTACTTCAGAATGTTACAAATTTACTATTGCAGGAATGCTACACTATTAGAATTAGTTATTTCTTCCAGATTAGGAGTAATATCATTTCGTATGTTGACATTAAACAACGACCGCTCAGAAGCAGAACTGTGTATTCAGAATACCAAGGTGCAATTCTACTTAAGTGATACAATTATAGCTACTTCTAAAAATGCGTTTTTTTTAAAAAAAAAATGTAGTATTAATTTGTTTATACGCTGATTTCTTTAACATAGCTTTAATTTCTGCAAAATATAAACATTTGATATGTTCTATAACTTTTAGGTCATCTTGTACAATAAATAACATCTTAATCCTGGTCGACTATTTAACGCGATCGCCAGATTGTTCGTCAACGTTCTAATATATGGTCAAAGTGTATTTTTGAAAAGAGCATATATAGCTTATAAAAGATGATTCCGAGATCAAATCCAGATGATGGATTCAATGGTAAATGGCTAAATTAGCCATTACAGATACTGTTATGGTCATATATTCCGTTCCTTGTTGCTGTCATAAAAATCAGTAAAAGACAAAATACGTTATTATCGAATGACTTATTTAAAAATGTTACTCGGAAACGTCATGGAAATAATAATCTTGCTTTAATTATAAATTTATTTCAATATTGATAAAAAAATTTTTAATCGAGGTTAGTTTACTTTCTTTTTCATTACAGTTATAAGGTATTTTTGCATTCCTTTCCGCTTGTCTTCGTGGTTTAATTGGAAGCATACTCGACGCATATTCGATAGGTTCAGGGTTCGAGTCCCGGCGAAGGAACTACATATTTTTCACGTCTCCCGCTTTAAGAAAACCTAATGACTGTACAACTGGCTTCCGAACTAAAAGGTGGTGAACGATAATTCGTCAACACCAGGATTTGGCGACTGGGTTCTTTAGTCAACAATCGCCCTTTAAAAGGGGGAGTATATAAGGTATTCTCTGCCTCCTTTCCGCATGCTTTCGTGATGTAATCAGAGGCACGCTCGACACGTATTCGAGAAGTTCAGGTCTCGAAAAGGCCATTGCAAGTTTTTCACGTATCCTGCTTCAGAAATAAAACTTAATGACTCTGTACAGTAGCTTGTAATTATAAGAAATACTTTTTTATTATAATTGTCTTGTTATAATTAACTATTCTATTAAATTCTTTCTGTAACGCTTCTTACTGAAATAAACTTACAAATGAAATTGTTTTATTTTTAATTAAAGAAGCAGTGACCAACATATAACCTCAGTTCTTAGTTTAATAACCAAATAACTACACATGTTTTCAGTTAAATATGGTAATTTATAAGTACTGTTGCCCTAAAATAGAGCGGGATTAAATCTCTTTACTGAGCAGTCTAATACACTTAATTCAGAAGACACAGCAAGATTTAGTTATATTTAATTTCCTATTAAAACGCAGACTAGACAAATTAACAGATGAAACTTTGCTCTTAGGATACAAATTACATATCATTCGCCTGAACTTCTTCATCCTAAAGTACTCTTGCTTCATTCGGCGACCCCCGTGTAATTTTCTTAGTAAACGAAGCAGAGAAATTAGGGAATAAAGCAATAATTTATAAAATTAGAAACTCTCCAAAACAGATTCATTGGAAGGCAGAAAATCGCCCATGCATGGAAGATTAAAGTTTATGAAGTAATTTGCCAAGAAAAATAGTTGAACTGGAAGTTAATCGAGAAGTTTTAATCGGCGAACGGTAATGACTCATTTTTAAATTGTATCTAAATGAGCAATCTGATGCTATTAGCGGAAAATCGAATTTCGTTCTTAACAGTTTTAATTCTATATTTAAATGTTACTATAATTAAGTTGGTTGGAAGCGAAATGCTGCTTTGTTTTCTCTCGGTAATCAAAGGATGAGTCATGACTAGCATCGGTAATTTCATTTTTTAATGTGATACAGATTTAGGTAGGAGTTGTTTTAAATAACGCAAATTTGTATAAAAATTGTGTCTGATATCAGCATTTGTTGAAATTTTGAAAATATAACAAACGTTTAGATTAAGAAGTTTGGGAAAAGTTTCTTAATTTTGTTTGACTGCTGATGGGATTGTTATGCAGCTAAATCCATTAATATTAAACTCGTTTGTATCGAATTTAAAATATTCACAATAATTATAGAATACTATAAATATAAAGATATTTATAATGAATGCATTAAAGAAGCGGTTTTGATATATCCAAAAAACGTGGAGCATGCTTTTTCATTTCGAGGAAAGGGAGTAAAAATATATATATATTTTTTTTAAATCTGGAACAAAACAAAAATACCAGTTTAATCTAATAAGCATTTCCACTTAAATTACTTCTACAATTATCGCCTTATTAAATTTTAATTTATAACTACATAATTTTATTATTTATTAATCTAAATTTTTCCGTCATTTTCGTTGATCTTTTCTCCATTACAGTGTTGGTAAAATGTAAAATGGATGCATATGTGCTTGCATATGTACTTCGTAATAATTATTGTGTCAGAAAATTGTATCTCGACTTAAAATGAATCTTAAACCAATTAATTATCTTGAACCAATTTGGTAAACCGGTAACTAAAGAATTAAGAAAGCAAAAAGATGACTGTCTAAATTAAATGCAAATACTCGTCCCTATGCTTGTCCTCTGAAGAAATCCGTTGACCTCACCAAGCAGGGCCATCTCGACCTTTATTCAGGGTAAAGAAATGCATACAGACTGTTTCTAAGCGCATAGCACATATGTTAAGGCTGATAGAGCACAAATACATAAATCATAAATGAAGTGAACAAAATGAAGTGAAATCCCAGTCACAGCAACTGCTCGAAATGTCACCCGCCAACAGTAACGCAAGCTTTACACCGTCTACCGATTGACTACCATACATACGCCAGGCTTCTCACAAATGATTCAAGCAGCTACTGTTATATAGAAGTTTCGACACCAAGGTTAAATAGCTTTACTTCAAGGTACCATGTTATATCTGAAATTCCTATATGTTAAATGTTAAATATGAAACTACTTGCCGTGAAAAGGTTTCTACTTCCTCTTAGGGAGGAAAACTAAACTCTTAAGAATTTGCCAACTAACAAAATTTTAGTGATCGTATAGTGAAACGTGTACAGCATTTTTGCGTTGTGAAAAAAATGCATCCCGGGACCGCGCCGTGAGAGGATCGAAACATAAGAAAACATATACAAGAAATATAGGAAAAACATATTAAATATATAAAGAAAACATACTGTAAGAGGTTCCAGATTAAATATCAGTTTATTCCATTACATCTCAATAAGAAAAATCTTAACCTCATCTGAGAGTCTGTTCATTTAAATTCATAAAAAAACTTAAGGTTTGTCTGGTAATTTCAAAGAAAGGAAAGGGAAACAATTTAAGGCCTGAGTTAATTTTTAGATTCGACGTTATTTTTACTGTTAAGGACGTTTTTGAAAAACTTGCCTAAAGTTCAAACACACCAACCAAAAAAAATAAAACTTATCTTGAGGGAACATCTTGAAGTGGAGGACTCGTATCTTAATAAGCGTTGAAGTCGGCCGGGCTCATCTTGACACTGGTTCTAAACATGTCGACGCCACTTCACACTGTCGAACAGAAACAGGAGCACTGCTGCCCAGGACGGCTATCCGCTTGGTCCTGAAAGTCCTATGTCAACACGCAGGTAACTCGTTCAAATTTCGCCTCTTTACCAGCACGCCGCAAGGAAGAGGGTTTTCAGCTTCAGGTCAGAAACGTTTTTTCTAGGCAATTACGGCTCGCCTGTTCTTACTCATCCCAAGAGCAAGCTTCACGAGTAACGTCCCAAGTAAGTTCCACCCGCCAGTCAGTAAGAGAGAGAATCCAACTCGAATTTCCTTCAAGCCAGTTTTCAAGAGCAACGTCCACAAGTCCAGCAAGCCCGAAAGTCAGAGAGTCAGTGAGTAAGAGAGTCTCGCCTCTTAACCAAAACGCGGCCGGGGAGCATATTTGCCGCTCCCCGCCGGAAAACATCTCTCTTCGTAATTACATTTTGTCCAGCAAGCCCGTAAGTCCAGCAAGCCCGAAAATCAGCGAGTCAGTCAGAGAGTGAGTCAAAAAGTAAGTGTGAATCCAACTCGAATTTCCTTCGTCTCCTTCACAAAACGGGCTCCCACTATGGCTTCACTTATCGCCCCCTTAATTATCGCAAAATCTTCGTTTTCGACTCCAGAACGCGGAAATAAGGGTGATCGCGCATGCGCGCCCTTCTTCACTTAGCCAACAACCGGACCCTCAATCGCCAAAAACCTGAATGACTTACATTGAAAGACAAGTAGCAACCTTTGACCTTTCCGTCACGTACTTTCCTCTCTTAAGGTCAACTAACAATGAAAATTCTTTCTCGAACATTCTAAAGGACAAGACGCGCGAAATCATGACTTGGCAAAAATTGCCTCCCTTTCCCTGCTTCTTTCACAATGAATAAAAGTTTGTACAAGATTTGAAAATAGAGGAAAATAAATAATACTCTTTTAAACTAAATAATATTCCCAGAAGCATCTGTTTTTCCCCAAAATTAAAGCCTTAAAATAAATAATTCATAATCAAATAAAAATTAAGATTTCCATAAATCATAAAATCATTCACATAGTTTTTACAACGCTATCAGATAATTTCTCTACATAACACTACAAATATCCGGCCAACAAATACTTTATCGGAATCGGTGAACATCTTGTGACTGAGAGTAATGTTTAATCTTTGAAGTAATTAAAGTCTTAAGCATTTCAGTTCCATTCACCATATTGGCGTTCCATAAAATATTATCATTCATTGCAGTGCTTATATAATTCTTCTAAAATATTTTTATTTTTATGTGAGTCTCTATTGATGAGTCTATTTAGTTTATTATTTTGGGAAGTAACAAGCTTAAATTCATATCCAAACATAAAAGCTCTTACAGCGTTTAATCCTCGTATCATTCCATGGTAACATAGGTGGCCGAATAAGGTTGGAAACCCTTAAGAAATGTTATCACAGAAATTTTTTCATGACTAATTCCCCTCATATTTGGCTTAAACCATTCATTATCTAAAATCAATTATCTTCAATCACTACCTATTATTTCCTGTAACTACAAAAATAAAATCCTTTGCATATGCTTGTAAAACGACTTCTTCGTTAAAGTTTAACCGAGGTTCAGAATCAGTTTATATGTTCGAAAGATTCGGTCCTAAAGCCGAACCACCTATTAACGCTCCGAAATTACAAGAACAAAATTTTCTGCATATGCTTGCAAAACGACTTCTTTAACTGAAATGCAGAATCAGCTTTTATGTTTCAAAGAGTCGGTCCTAAAACCGAACCTTGAAGAGCTCCTTTACTATAATTCTTTGAAATATATGCATTAATATTAAAATATATAATATTTTGAATTTCTAGATAACTGGAGATAATATTATTATGATTTTTAGGAATTATTCATGTGGAAAAGTCTTACTTGATTCCTCGGCCACTGTAAAATATTAAACGTATTTTTTATGTTGTAACCAAAGCTGTATGTAATTTTTTAATTTATTATATTTAACTATTCAAATTATATTATCAGCTGTCAACATCTTCCAGCAGTAAACTAGTATTGTTGACAATATTATTATGCAACTCATAACCCAGGTTATTATTTATTACTTTGTCCAATACCTGGCCCAAATGTTGGCAACAAGCAAATCGGGCTGTTTATCTGGTTTCGAAAACAATGTAAGATTACCATGCTTTCAAGGATCAAGAAAATAACTTCTTATTAAACCGTTGTTAAATTTAAATAAATTCAAAATCAATTATTTTCCTTTACATAGAACGGTTCCTTAAAATCCTCTAGAGAAGTTCCGTCAGAACCCGGAGCTTTATTATTTTCCATATCATCTAATGTTTTCTGTATATCTTGGATACAAAATAATGTATCATTATCAGCAACAGGAAGATTTCTTGCTAGCGCGCAGACCACTCAATGTCTCTCTTTGTCATTTTATTCAGCGTCTCCGATAAAATGAAAGCAGAGAATTTCACTAGCAACATCTTACTTTTCGTCTTCGATCCATCAATTTTTCTTACTACAGTTAAAATAGTTGGACTGAATTGCTTTTCAGTAACAGTTTAAAAATACATTTCAAAAGGAATTTGTATTGTTATATTGTCCCATAGGTTATTCCCACATTTTTCTTTGGCATTTGTAACATTGCATTTATAGACATCTTAATGTTTATTATCCAAGTGTTTTTGATAAATCCTCTGCTTATCAGCGAAATTCTGAAATTTTCTTCTGCGTAACCTCCATTTTTTTATTTCTGCATTAAGGCAATTATTATATTTTAGAGAAATGTTCATTTTCTTTGCTTTTATACTGTGATTAATATTTATAGTTGTTTTTTATAAATATCTCCAATAATCAAATAATATCTTGTGTCACATTATCTTTCTGATCTTGAGCCTCCATTTGTGAAAATTTCTCTAAATTTCTTCCCTAAGAGTAATCCAATTTTATTTTTTCAATCTGATACGGAATTGACCTTACTCTTGGAAGTCAATATCACACATTTTGAAAGCAATATAATTACGATCACTTAAATTTATATTGCCCGAAATGCACCCGTTAGCAATTTCAGTACTATTATTCAACCTTGCATCTATAATACCTATCCACGAGTTTCCTAGGGACAAAGAAAAGGTAGGGGAGCTATATCTATTATTATTTATAATAAAATTATTTCCTCAAACACAGTCAATTTTCTCTTTATGGTCCATTTGATCTTGATCCTGAAGGAGATGTCTGTCATTCACATCATAATTAATAATTAAAGAATAAGCATTTAATCTCTCCAGTAACATTATTAAAATTTACAAATGATCATCTGAGCTCTCAGAAGGAGAAACGTAGTGAGTTATTAGGGTGCAAGCTCTATCACCATCAATAAAAGTAATCACAATGTTTTTAGGTACATAAAGCTTCAAAACAGACATTTTCCCTCAACAAAAAATATATCTGATAGAATTTCGAAGTCTTTATTACAGTGCGTTCTAGTTTCAAATGGTATACCAAAGTTTTTGCCTTGACATACACATGGTTCATGTATACATGTATTCTGAATATCATTTTAAGTAGCTTGCACTTTCAGTCGGTCCGTGACCTCTACAAGATGGTGCAAATTAATTTCGTGTTTCTTAATATTTAAGAATTCGAGCTTTCAAACATTCACTCGCTAAATAGTAAAAAGTACTCTCTAGAAAAATTCGCTTCCCTATAGGGGATGCATATTTTACGAGGAAAACAGAGACATGTGGAAGCAGGGTCCTAGGGCATGATATGCATGCGGCTCCATGCCTATTAATTTGAAACTGTGAGAAAGGAATTATTAATTTTTAACTCATTCTTGTAGTAAAAGCCTTATTAATTATAGCTAATTAACTATACAGAATTGCACTGAATTATCGATTTTATTTAGAATCATCTATTTAAAACAAAACGAAGTGCGTGCTTCGTGTCGGTTTTCTGCCTATGCATGCTGACAAATACCAGCTTTATAAACGAAATAATGCATTTTACAAGGTCAAAGCGGAAATCGTTTTAGCTTCTGTCCCGCCGTAACGAGAAAGAGCTGCCTGATTTCCTCGTATCTGTATGCTACGCACTTATCGCATCAGCTGGGAGTGCTCGTTTCTAATCATTTAATGCGGAGCAATTTATTCTAATCATTTATGCTTTAGACTTATTTATACGCGAAGGCGAATTATCTGTTTTGGCACTTACATTGTATTGTATATTTAAGATTAAAATAGTTCAGTTTTATTAAAAATATGAGGTTTATTTTTATTTTAATCTGGCTTGTTCTAATATCTTAAAGATATTTATTTTCATTTATCTTCTTTCCTAAGCTCCCCGTATGATAAGGAAGCATTTTCATTTTTCTAAGAAAATTATTTTGTAAAAATTTAAAGCATGATTGAAAATGAAACTGTGGGGCTTTTAAATGATTTAATTTAACTGGTATTTAGATATTGATGGTCCTCTGAAAAATAAAAAATTGCTGAAAAATAATGAAACTTAATGGGTATGCATAGTAATAAGGTAAAAATAAACGAGAAAACAAGATATAACCAAATTACATGTGAAAAAAAAGCTAGCTAATCAGTAGTTTATAATGTTAACGAAAAATTTCAGCTAAATTGTGAAATTAACAATTCCTGCGTGTTAATATCTGGTTTCGGAGATGAAACATTTTGCTCTCATCAAGATTTGAATTCAGCTGATGTCGGGATTCGGTACTTCTGAGATTTTCGAGTGAAAGCGTAATTCTTGATAGAATACACTGGTGCTTTAAATAAGAAAGAATTACTGATGCAACTGGAATTTCAATATAAACATAACATTTTAATGTCACATTTTTGCTCAGCAGATAGTAACACTGATGCAGATACTAGATACAGAATGAAGGTTCAGTTTCCCTGGGAAGAAAATAATTAGTGAAAAGAAATTCAGCAACAGAAGAAGAATTTCCTCTTTGTCAAAATCAGGAAAAGAAGTTTTTCTGCGTTAAATTAATCTAGTCAAAATATTTAGATTAGTGTATTAGAAGCCAAAGCGCACTTATATCTCTGTACGATGAATACTTATAAATTTTTTTACTTTTTCTTTATTGTTCCCTTGGGCTGCACATTGTTTAACGAAAGGTGGCTGCTGATCTTTTGTTACAAGATTGTTTGTTACTTTTGTTTTTAGACAAGACTTTGCTATTTATGCGCCCTTTCACTTTCCCGAAAACATAATATTAGACCACCCTGTGCAACGTTCTTGGTGATGAGATGGCAGATTGATCAGTTCGACTTTGACTGATTGGTTCGGTTATTAATAATGTGTGAAATGAAAGTGTCCATCCATTTGAAAAAAAAGAGACAGAGAGAAAGAAAATGTAACTTTTATTCTCTGTACTATATCTTGTTATGATGAACTTATTTATCTTTCATTTGCTTAATTACATCACTTAATTTTTGCAGCTTTATTTTAATTTATTATTAATTTACTTACTTTCATGTAATTTAAAATTGTTATTAATTATTATTAACTTAATGTATTAATATTGTTATACCTTTATATTTTATTTAATCATTCATTATTTATCGATTTTTGTATTATTTTATTTAATAACTTTTATTTTCGTACTTGACGGCATCCTATAGAGTTCTATCATTTCTAGTTTTAGAAATTAGGCCCTGGCTATAATATTAGGATAGGTTTAGAAACAAGCAAACGATAAAGCACAGATCTTTATTAAAACAAGCAATCGCAAATATCTGTGAAACTTACGATAGAAGACAATAAAATAAGATACGATAGAAGGACAATAAAATAAGATACGAGAGAAGGACAATAAAATATTAAATCCATTTTTAAATTACCTGCAGGCCTTCATAAAACAAAATCTGCTTTTAAAAGCCTTAATCAGTCTGTTCCTCAAATAGATAAAATTACATAATAATAATAAATTTAAGTATGAGGAAAAAAATGTAGGCACAAATTTTTTTAGCATGGATATTTCTTATTGCTTAGAATGATTTTATAAATTGCGTTTAAAAAACGTATAAATAACATATAAAAGGAGTAAAGATTTCTCAGATTCTTTCAACCTAAAATCATAGTCCCACATCCCAAAAAGCCAATGCACAAGGAAAATTTAAAAAATAAAATACCCCTCTCAAAATGTTATGCGATATTTAACCCTGCTCTGAAACACCTGAAAAATTCTCTGATCATTTCATTGGAATGAAATATGATGCACATGCTACCAGGATCATAGGAATAAATTAACAAAGCAGGACAAAAGTAATTCAATTTTTTTACCCCAAGAATATATGTAGCACTCTAGAGAATCGTAAAATAGATGAAAGAAATTTTATTACAAGTATAAAATTACAACGAATAGTACTCAGTACCAGATCTTTCCTTGCTTTTCACATTTTGAAATTGTGACGCTTTCAGCTATTACACACAGCATTCCTCATTTTAGTAGAATCTGAAAAATAAGAGGCATTATAATGGCCTTCAAGTTTAGGTTCAGGCCATTATCACTGATAAACACAAACTTTCAAGAAATTCCTTAGCCCCAAGTTGAAGAAGATGAGCTCTGGTGGCCGAGGAAGACATGCATAAGAAACTCTGTGACACGCTGGAATCATTAGTTTATTTGAATTTTTTAATCAAGCATTTCATCACATTATGCGTTTTCGCATTCACATTATTTGGAACTATTAAAATTATACGTTTATCACATTATAAGTAACTTTTCACATGATGTAGCCTTACTAAAATTCTAATAAAATATTTTGACTAAAGGCATGTGGTTTACAGGCATGATAAACAATGTTGATTAATATTCGACAGCGGCCGACGTCGATTCTATAGAAAAACCAGGTTTCTAATAATTTGTATAAAGGTTCTGTGTAAACAACACTATGTGGGGGTAAACGTTTGAACTATATTTACGTCTCTATAAATCTCTTTCCCACGGTCTGACTGGTATACCAGATCCTATTCGACTCGGCTGATTAAAGGAGTCTTTAAATACCTCTGAGAATCACAAATTTAATTATAATCACGTTTAATTTGCACTTTTGATGTTATTCACTTTAAAACATATTTATTTAAAAATTGGATTCATTTTGTGGACACAAATAGCATTTGACTTTAGCAGTTCCAAATTTTTCAATCCCTGATCAGCATATTTGTCTGGTCATTAAAATTATCAGATGTTTCCTTTCTCGAAGTTTCAATAACACATCAAATAGTGCTCTTTGTTAATAAGAATTTCTAAGAAAACGAGGGAACTTAATAGCTTTGCACGTATATTAAGGTAATAATTTACGCATAAAAACACAAAAACTGACCTCTAGCAAGTAGCTAATCAATGATTTCTGCTCCGTAAATCCTTAATTTCATATGTCTATTTAATGATTTCTGTTTCTGAAGTTCTAAATTTAAATCCTCGAGTACTATATTTCCTTTAAACACAAACTTTTTCAAAATTATAAACAATATCTTTCCGGTTAGACGTTTAAATCCATTTTCAGTCATAGTAATTGTGGTATATCGAGAACTATCGATGTGTATATCATAATCGGACTTTAAGCTGGCACCGCGCCAAGCATCGAAACGTGCGGAGTAATAAGGAAATAACTGGAATGCGAGTAGCTGTAATTATGAAGTACCTGTAGATATAACTGTATATGCGAGGATAATATATTTTGTATGTATAATAAAAGTAGCATGTAGTTTAAAAGAGTGTATCTTGTGAAATAATTACCTACTAAAGGATACACGACAGCAATCATCAATTTAAAAGCTGAATTATGAAACTGAATTATAAAAAATCAGACGCTTCAATATACTACATATACTACATATATATACATATACATATACATATACAATATACTGCTTCAATATACTACATATACATATACAATATACTACTGTGAAATAATTACCTACTAAAGGATACACGACAGCAATCATCAATTTAAAAGCTGAATTATGAAACTGAATTATAAAAAATCAGACGCTTCAATATACTACAATGTATCAGTGAAACCTTTTTAGTAAGGACTCTAATGTTGATTATTAATAATTATACATTCAAAATAATCGTCCATTAAGCATTTACATGACGTATATGCAGTTACATGATGTAGGAGATTAAATAAGACTTTACATTACGTATGTGCTGTTACGTGTGAGACGTAAGGTAGGTGACGTAAGGAAAAATTTTCCACACAGCAGAATGTTTAAATTTATAAGATATTTAAGCAAGAACTAGTAAGAAAAGTAATTTAATCATGTGTAGAGGTATTTGCATTTAGATTAATGTTAACAACAAAAGCCATTTAACATTGTTTAACATGTGGAATATTTAGATCGGCAATTCTTAAAAAGTTATAAGACCCATTTTTATATAACGCCCATTTTTCCAGTCCCTGAATCGATAGTGACCGTGATTAAAATCATCATGTCTCGCAGACCTCTGACTGTTAATTCTCGGAACCCTTAGAAATCTTCGACATCGGCATAAAAATCACTGTTTTAAAATAATGTTAAGGTATTTAGTGTTAATTTTTGTTTTTGTGCTTTACATTTGTCATAGTTACATCGTACTGCATATTCCTTCTGAATGATAGGGTTTTATGTTAATGATCCTAATCGTTTATTTATTCTATAAATTACGTTATTGATATTTATGTCTTATATTTTACTATCTAATTAAATTTCTTCCATGCCTTATCATTAAATTCACACGTCATAAATTCAGAGAAAAATTTGCAAATACGTTGTTCTTTATAAGAACAGAAGAATTACTATTTCTCTCTCTTTTAACATGCATTATTCTCTCTCTTTTAACATGCATTATTCTCTCTCTTTTAACATGCATTATGCAAATATTTCATTCAAAATACCCGCATAGCGGAATTAATCAATTTTAAGTGATCTCATGCTCATTTATATCTGACTATATTTGAAACATTTTATACAAACAGCTCTCATTTAAATGGATAATTTATATGAAAAAAATTTGCAAGCGCATAAACAACGGGAAAAAATGTGATTTTTTTTACATCAAGTTAAAAATGCCTATGTTCTTTATTAGAGAATGTTGCCAATAAGAAAAACGAGAAACTTGCTGTGATTCCTCAGTATGTTACCCTTCTATTAATAACGTCACTCAAAAGAATAAACCACGCCCAGTTTTCGTCAGCTGTTGCACGCAAACTGCGAAGATAAAAACTCCTGTTTTGAATATTTGTAAATACAAATATGCCTATGTCGTAAAATAAAATGAGAATAAAAATATTACCCATTTTAAACCGAGGTCAGCAAGGAAAAAAAAGTCTGTGAAAAAGTTCCCCCGAAAGTAATATCATTAAGTTTCCGAGTAATTGCAGGTTTCACTGACAGTGTCCTTAAGATTAACTCAGTTGCAAAAGGCCGACTTCAAGGGGCAAGAAACAAATTCTCTTCTGGTACTTTATCGTTGAAGTTCTTTATTAAAGATCAAATATTCTTAATGGATACATAATCATGTGCAGAATAATTTTCATATTATGTTTAACAACAACAAGTACCTTAATATATAAATATAATAACATAGAATTTCAAAAATTCCTTTAAGACATATTTAGCATTAGTAGAGTAATCTAACTCTAAAACCCATCCGTTCAGCCACTTCAGAATAATTTACTTTCATTTATTTTTCATTTGTATCCCGAAACCTGTAGAGTCTCGTTTCTTGGGCAACATAAACTAACGAGATCTAAAAGCCTGTATGAAGAATTATCCTCGGGTTTTAAGTGCGACATAAAATCAGAAGAAAGATCTTCCTTTATTCATTCAATGTAATTTCACAGATGGCCCCACTTGTGCGTACTCAAAACCAACACTTTTGTTTTAAAACAGGTAACAATAGTTTGGCCTGACGGCTCATAGGATAATTTAACGCACACGAAGGCTTTGACTTGTAGAAGTTGGGGTAAGCTTAACGGCTGGAAGCGCTCAACACCGCAAAATTCGCTTCGCTAGTAGTTCACGATGGAAACGTGGCCTTCAAGCAGGCATCACGTGTTCTAAAAACACCTTACCAAAACTTCCCTTAATAACCACTTATTTCATTTGAGTACACGTGCGTTAGTTTATTAACATTCTGGAAAGAAAGCATGAGTGAAAAAGGTTTGGTCAAAGTAATCCCTTTCATCAATGGGATTTTAGAGATAGATTTTCTAAAGATTAAATGCTTCTAGTCATCCATTTGTTGGAATTCATGAAAAATATGCTTTTAGAGCCTCAGTCTTATTTTCGAAATGAAAACGATAGCCGCGTAAATTTCGTTATATAGATTAAAAATAGCCAAAAGTCACATAAAAGCCAAACAGTACGATGAGGAGAATTGCATGGATATTCTACTTGCTTTACTTTGTTTTTATACAGAAAAATAGCCACCAATCTTGTTCAATGAGGAAGTTCATTAATATGATGAATTCATTAATATGATGAATTCATTAACATGGTAATTCATTAATATGGCTGCTACCAAATTTTCACTAAATGGCATACATTAGGCTTTTCACTGCTCCTTGTCCACTATTGTTGATTTGGGGTCATCTTCAAAGACTCACACTTTACTTTTTGAACATTTTGGAGCGTCGAAAAATGGATGTATGTTTACTCACGAGTTACTATTTTATAAATAATATGGTGCCCACCAGTTTTAGGGGTGCTTTACTGATTCTTATAGGCTCCGCATTCTGATCTTCTGTTGATTTACAGGGGACCCAAAGACAAACTATTTTTTTCTAATGAAGTTCTTCATGAATAACTTTGTGTATAATTGCGGATCCATTGTTAAGTTCCATCTGTATCATTTGCTAGGTCCGGCAATTATCATTTATTAATATTTTTCGTATGATGAACACATTTTTTGTGGCTGCAGTTCAAATATATGTAAACCACCTGATGACAATGGCACGAGAACGATCATAATTTTCATATGCTACTTAAAGACGTTGAAAGCATTTATCTTGATTCAGCCTCATTTTAAAATCATAGAAATTCGTAACACGATAACACTGTTGGATCAGCTTCATTTTCCTTTCTTTCAGAATTTATTCTAAGACAGATAAATTGCAATTGCTGCAACAAATAATCGTCGATGACCATTAAAAGAATTTATATATCTAACAAATAATTTTCTTTTAATGCATAGTGCCTCTACCTGTCTCAAATTTCAGAGTTACCTGTGTAGTTAACAAATGCAGACTGTAAGCCCGAGCCAACAGTGTGAGTTCAACTACCCTTAAGGCTTGACTGTATGTGTTGTGTTTCAATCTTTTTGCGTGTGTAATGTTTAACGTCCTCTTGTGTGTACGGAGGATAACGTTCTCTGTGAGACAGATAAATAACTGATGGGTTCGGCCATAATTTCCAAAGACAGCTGAACCATCAATTCCCAGGCTATTGGAGGGGAAAATAATTTCTGCTTTATGATTAAGGTTTTATCTTTTCTACCTGTACTTGAAGTGTATTTTTATAGAACATTCATACTAACTGAGTATTATTCTACGTTGCACTATATGGACAAGCTTAATTCATAAAAATTAATTCGGGAATCCTTATTCCATCTAGGTAAGGTAAATTTTGATTGTTGTATACAAACTGTCCTCTGATCCTACATGTATAAGTAAATGAAAGTTATATTCCAGAAAGTAATGAATAAACAATTTAGACTACAAAGAATACATTTCGTTCAGTAAGAAACGTAAGATCTTGAATCAGACAGTTGATTAGTGCAGCTTAAAATAAGCTCTTTGTTAAAATTTTATGCTACGGATTAAACTGTTAATTCAAATAGAATGCTACAGAACGTTTGAATATTTATTAATATCCCATAAATGCATTAAATTCGAGTCTTCGTGATTAATTGTATCTGATACGTTACATTGGCAAATAATGTAATGCATCTAACAAGAGTGGATTCATTTTTAGTCTGTTTTAAAGGTGATTTCTTTGCTCCATTATATTTAGTGAGAGTGAATTTAATTATTTTATAAAAATATTTTCGGCTATCTTTGCAATTATTTTTATGCTAATTTCTTTTCATATTAGCGTAGCTTTTAATTGTATATTCTTTTTTATTTCGTGATTCAATAAACAGTGCTTTCGAAGTTACAAATATTTTTTATTTAAAAATTAAACTCATAATTAATTAAGAGTAATAATAAATAAGCAATTAATTATTAAGCCTTAAATTAGAGAACAATGTTATCATAGCAGCGTGCAGCGAAAATACATGTGTAGCTTGTTAAGTCAGGTAAAGAATGTTTAAAAGCGGAATTTTTGTTTTAACAAATATGTACCTTAACTGCTTGATTCCACTCTGAATTCGGGCCCACCAGCGGCCGAGCGGTAAAGTCGCTGAACACTGGTAGTTCAGTCCGAGGTTCGAATACCGCGAACGGGCTGGCTGCATGGGTGTTTTCGTGGTTTTCCCCACGTGTAACGTGTATACGAGCCAGTTTCCCTTAGAAAGTCCTCCACGAAGGCATCTTTCCTCTTAGGCAGATAGCCCTAGTGTGCTTTTCCATAATTAAGTACACGTACACATACACACCACTCTGAATTCGAATAATTTTTAACACTTTTCCAGTTTTCTTTTTTTCTCACTTTAATAATAATTTTTCGGAAATGAAATACAGAAAAATATTTTTATTTGTATCAAATGAAATCTAGTAACTTAGTTTAGTTCTATTTTCTACCTCGTTCCCATCAAATTATTCAATTAAGTATAAATATAGGATTACTTATGGAAATTTTATTTTAAGTCCAATGAAAAATGATGCCTTACAGTAAAATACATTTGTGACTACTATATCATTCATTTCCTTTTTATCACATTTCCTTCGCATCTTGTTTGTACCGAAATCAGTGATAGTCGGTTTTAACGCGTCATTTTAGTTTTTATATTCTTTCAATTAATTTTTATTAAGCAGATTTGCATCCTAATAGTTAATTAACTATTCCTTTTTTTTCTCTGTGGTATGTCAAATGCTTTAACTGAAAACGGTTAACTGATGTTTTAAATGTGTTAATAATCTGCTTATCGAAGTAGGCTTTCCCAATTATTTGCACGTGGATTAGTAATTTCCTGCCATTTGGACGTATTATCCCCTCGTCATTTCTCAGAAATGAAAACACAGGTTGGCAACCAGAATAACTGATTTCCCACTTCTTGTTTTTGGTTACTCTAGAAGGCTTATCAGTGACACACAGTCAAACCCACTGATGAGTGACTGGCTAAAAATCTCACATTAAGCTTTAGATAGTAAGTTGCACCATACTGAACATACGAAAGTTCCTGGGAGTTTCCTAAAATGTGATTTAAAATCGTTTTCTCTAGTTATTTCTCCATCAAAGATATTTCAACTAAACCAGTTAACTCTGTTTCTCTTTGAAATACTCAAAACTCGACGAAGAATCTCGAAGGTTTCGTCGCATACAATGGCTCTTTAAAAATAGGTGTTTAATGAAAATATCGCTTCATAACGAAGAGCCTTTTGCATTGGCTTAAATATCAGCTCATCATTAATCTGGAGTTTCTTGAATGTCTCCCAGTCTTTATCTCTTCATGAAGCCTAGAGCCCATGAAGCCTTCATGAAGTTGAGAACGCAATATAATTTTTCAAGATTTTTCATATCATACAATACCGTTGCAAAAAGGTAGGTCCACATTTTGAGTAATTTTTCAAGATTTTTCATATCATACAATACCGTTGCAAAAAGGTAGGTCCACATTTTGAGTTGTTTCAGTGCATATCAAGATAGGTAGAAGAGCATTGCTACTATGAAACAGCAAAATTAACGAACAAACAACCAATTTCCGTTATACGAGTAATAATACGATGGGTTCTAACAAAATGAGCTTGAAAATCATCGATGAATTACTATTTACTTTTGAGTTAATACTCAAGACAAACCAGTAGCTATAAACCTAGTTTCCGAAATATCTTCAATAAAGCAAATGGATTGCATTTGTGATCATCCCCTTCCACAGAGGCTTTTTTTCTCACAAATGCAATTCCTCCCATTACAGCAATAAAACACCAAGTAGCGTTTGGCCAAAAATAATAGCGTAATTACCAGGACACCGTCCCATGATAAAATACCAGCAACGATTGCCCATTCTTAACCGCAGACTTCTTTATATAGGAAGGTGGGGGTATTAAATAAAATACGCAGAGCAAGACCAATCATCGTTAAAGACAGCCACCATGTTTGCGCTTATGTAATGATGATTCGCTCTTTTGAATGAAACGGAGTAGGCGTGGCTAAAATCTCCCACATCATTAATTACCAGCTATTAGAGTTGTTCTTATGTCTTCGCATTGCTAGCTTTTATTTAATGATACCGTTCGAAACAGAAAATTTGGTGTTCTTTTTAAATATTGCACGCGCATAATAAAGGGAGAAGGGCACTTAAAAAGACGATTTAGATGCTGATTTATCGTTTGCTTTTTTCCAAAGCTTTTAGGTGTTGTTTCTCTCAGTTTAATCATTTTAATTATAAAGGCGATTTCATATTGATACTGCATAAAACACTAATGAAGAGTTTCAGAGCAGCTTAATGTGGAACGAAAACATAGCGACGCATTTTGGCATCGGGTTATCGTAATTACTTTATAAAAACAGTGCAAAGAAGTGTATAACTCTTGTAAACTTAATAAAGAGGTGTAATATTAGATTTCAACCTTTCAACTTAAAGAAGCTAAATGTTTTTATGGTCACCATTTTTTTTTTCAAGCTCCTTTAAGTTCTTTTACTTGAAGCAAAATCGTGTTTGTAATAGTTATAATTAAGTTTTCGGGAAAAGAATGTATTTTAAATTAGATACTAGGAGTTTCTTTTTTAGAGTGTTATACTTTATTAAACATTTCTAAATGATCCTTTTTTCGTTCTTTCACTTGGTGTAGAATATTAATGAAACTTAGGAGTACTTGTTATTTTTGATAAAAAGTGGAGGAAAAGGGAAAAATTAAAATTTTTCGTATAAGTTACTATTAACAAAGTTTTAAAGAATTCTTTTAAGCATTTTTTACCTCACGTAACAGAAATTTTTGCTTTCAGCCTTTGAACCAATAATTTCCATATATTATTAATGTTCTGAAGCCTTGCTGCTGTGGAAGTTTCATACATTTTGTTTAGATTTCATGTAAACAACGTCTAAGCATTAGAAAAATTAAATTCTTTATTTTTTTTCTTATGGTTGAAGATTTATTACGTAAAATCAGTAACATCATCGCTGTTAAACTTTATCAAGGAATGATATATGATGTTTTGCAGACAAACTTTTCGTTTTGCTAATGTTTGAAGTGAAAAATAAAATATTTATAAATTTCTTGACAATATACTTATTTAAATTGTTTAGCAGTATAGTAAAGGAAGTAGATAGATAAGTACACATATTTTTCATGTGCATAAGGGTGAGATTCTTCATTAAAGTCCTATACTGTTCTAAACTGATGTGACTGACTGATATGGGACAGAAAAACGTTTTCAGATACACGTGTTTTCAAACAGAGTAGACATGCCTGTATAACCAAAATCTCCTAACAGCTTCGTACTTAGATGAAATTTTAGTGAGTATTGTTTTTGTGGGAAAGCATCCTACACTACAAGGAAGAATGACATAAACTCTATAAAATGAAAAACAATCGATAAAAACCATCAGCAATATAAGAATAATTTTTTCTTAATTTTAAATTTCAGTATTCTGAATATCTCTCACTTACTTAGACTGTTATAAGAAAATACTTGTAAAGGGGAAAATCTAAATGAAAGTTCTATTTAAAAATTATAAAAGAAGCTACAATTTTTGGAGGCAACTCTTTGTCTTAAAACTCCTTCTAACAATGTATTACATTTCTTATGCACATAAAGTTGTTTTAAAACTGTCTGACTAAAGTCATGAAAATTTAATCCTATTAAAAATGAACATATTTTAAGAAGCTTCATTCTTTTATCACAATTAGTGTTCAAATTCCTTTCTTTATTAGTGCATATAAATTTCTATGACGAGACTGACTGAATAGCTCTTTTGTACACTTATTTTATAAATCAGCAGCGAAAAAAATTATAACTTGTATTAGCATCTTATTGTAGTTCAGTGCATTTTAAAATAGGAAAGAAACCTGTTGAACTGCAAACAGAGTTAATTTACATTAAATCATAATCGAAGTAAAGTAAAATTTCCCACAGAATAATTGCACATTTCTTAATATCTGGATTTAATGAAGAAACTGAACATAAGAATCTCACAACATAATAATTATTCAGTTTTCGAAAAAGTCTGAATCAGAAGTTATAATTATTTGAAAAAGCTGTTTTGAGATTAATACTTCAAAGAAACACTGGAAGCTAGACTAAGAGGTGCACAGTGTGATGCTAATTTTGAAAGACATCAAACGTTTTCTAATTTTGGGAGGAAAGTAATTTCAATAAGGAAAAATTGTGTCTGTAAATAAATTGAAAATCGTCACCCACAAATATCGAAATATAATGAATGGAATCGTCACGGCGAAAACAAATCTGGGAAATATTGCTTTCTGTGTAATGCCACGGGGAATCATCACTTATACAGTTGGTATCAAACTAGCGGCTATCGAAGCCATTTTGTGCTACCCACGAAGACATTTTAATTTCAAGTGTTATAAAGATTTCACTGTAGTGTTATAAAGATTTCACTGTAGGTGAAAGTTGTTGTAGGGGAAGAGAGGTAGGAGACACTCCGAGGGACCCATTCCCTCGGGATGTTCTTAATCAAATTTGGGATTGAACTTTCCCGTTTTCGCGGGTGTAATATTTGGTGCTGCACCTTGAGCAACATTTTCGCTGATGACACTGATAAATGGCAGATTAATGCCATTAAAGATGAATACATTAAATTGAAAGCGTTCGGCCAATTTAAACACCTAACGATACATTTTAAACCTTTTTCTAATTTTAAACATTTTAAGTAGTTTGTAGGTATTATTTTTATCTTTAGGTCTTGAAAACAGTTTATTCAGAAAAATTTTATACAAAATAGCTTCTCCCCTCTTAGTTCCGATATAATTTTTTTCATCCATCTTTCCCTTCATACGAATATCTTTCGAAGAACTTTAGTTTATTTTTAAACTTTAGTTTAGTATTCATAAGAAATATTTTAAAATAAGTCAGTGAAACTTGTAGAGTGCCTTTTAAGAATAAGTTGCTGATCAGTAAATAAAGTTTTTTAAAAATTCTGATACAAGCAAAATTTTTAATAATTTAAATTTTAGCGCCGTGTGCGATAACCGTTACACCACAAAGGTATGCAAAAAGGATGGAGAAAATGCTTTATACGCTCCCGCTCTTGAAGAGCGCCTGGAGATTAGGGGACACAGTCGCAAAATCCTGGTGGTGAAGAATAATCATAAACCACCTTTTTTTTTAGTTCGGGCGATAATGTAGAATCATTATTTGTTTTTGATGCTGGGGACTTGAAAATTGTGCTATGCTCTCGCCAGGACTCGACCTGAACCTTTGTAATACGTGCGGAGTATGCTACCTTTAAACCATGAAGACATGCAGAAAGGAGGGGTAGAAAATACGGGGCTTCGCCTTTGTAATAAACTTAATAACGTAAGCTAAAGCCTTCTAAAAAATGGATTCAGGTATCGCAGATTTACCGTCCATGACATTATTTTTTCATGAATCTTTTGAACAAAGGAGAATACTGCAGTACCCAAAGTTTTGCTCCCAAAACTGGATTAGTAAGAGAAAATTTTAAACATATTTAGTGCTAAGTTTCGCAATCGGTATCCTTTACTTAAGTAATAAGAAATACCATGATTAACTGCGCGCGCCTTTTTTACTAACAGAATGCCAAAGTTTAGTCATGAACGTCCACCACCTTTTAGTTCGGACGCCACTGTAGAATCATTAGGATTTTCTGAAATAGGAATCGTAAAATATGTGCAATGCTCTCGTCGAGACTCGAACATGAAGCTCTCGAATACGCGCAAAGTATGTTACCCGTTACACCACGAAGGCATGCAGAAAGAGGGAGCTAAAGCCGTCTAACAAATGGATTTAGTTATTGCAGATTTACGTTCCATGACGGTAAATCTGTCCTGACAGTCAGTTATTGCAGATTTACCGTACCTTATGAATATTTAAATTATAACGGTATTCCAGCCAAAGGTAATTCAATACCGAATTTTAAAAAATAATGCAGTGTAATTAAAAATAATTTAATATAAGTGCTAAAGTTAAAAATTGTATTTAATATAGTTTTCATACTGCAGCGGAGAATTCAAATCATTTGTTAGCAAGATATCAGTAAAAGTGTAGGAAAATTAAAATCCATGAAATTTTGCCATGTATTAAACAAAACATAAAAGTTTAGTTGTGTTAGAGCATCTAATATTTTTCATTATAAAGAAAATTCTCATTATTCTTACTATTTATTAACCCAATATTTCCAACGCCCATTCACGCATCGATACGTTAACTTTAGTTAACGGAAATTCATAAGTAACAGTTCCATTCCATCCTTTAGAGACCCACAAGCGGCCGCGCAGTTAAGAGCGCTTAATGCTTGTAATTCAACCAGGATACGGTTTTAGGCTGAATTCTTTTCCCATTTGTAACGTGAATGCAAGCCACTTCTCTTAGAAAGTATTCCACGGAAGCATCTCTTCCGCTAGGCAGATAGCCCTTGTGCTTTGTCACAATGAAACAACATTACCTGTCTCTTAAAGACGGATTACAGCATCTCCATTTATAGTTAATTTCTCACCAATTTACTTCTAATGTCTAAACACGTTGCTTCGAGACTCTTCGACGACATCATCACATATTAAGATGAAAGGATCCCGGGAATGAGCATCGAACCTTTGAACTCTAGCTTCATATAAGACATAGAAAATGACAGTTTTCAGATAATATATGAATTGCTAAGAATTGTAATCTTAATAAACATGGTATTAAAATTATACATTGTGCCATATACAGATGGAGGACAAATAATGCTAACACTTGTGGAAACGTATGACGTATTTCACACTTGCAGTACAGACACGCCACCTGCAACAGAAGTTACGGAAACTGTAACCGATGTAACAGCATCTTTCAACAGCAGTCACCTACGTTGCATGCTTCGATCGAACTACCTGTGAAAAGTTGAAATATCAGACCTGTCAGAGTTCCAAAGAGGAATGATAGTTGGAGCGCATTTAAGCGGAGCATCGGTTACGGAAACAGCAAACCTTGAAAGGTGTGTAAGGAGTACGGTATCAGCCGTTATGACAGCTTACACGAAAGAGGATAAGACGACGTCTTCAAAGCACAACAGTGACCGAAAGTCAAAGCTGGCTGATAGGGATAGACGGGTCTTGAAGCGCATACACTGACTACCAATAAGTATTTGGACATGCAAATGACGATATCTGCGGTCCTAAGGTACGTCACGGACTCCACCGGTATATATCGTGTAGGAAACAGCATCGGCTTTAGTTGCATGCAAGATGCCTCGCAGTTCGGAGCTCTCTGATTTCGAGAAAGGTAAAATTATCGGGTATCACAAATGTAGCCGATCCTTAATGGACATACTTAGCCATCTGAATTACCCAAAAAGTGTCCTATGTGATTAAGAAGTGGAAGGTGAGCTGTGATTGTCGGAATGTACCCAGAGTCGGCAGACCAACGAAACTGGGAGATAGAGACCGACGAGTGCTGTCCAGAGAAATTCGGAAGAACCCCACCCAACCGATGGCCCTCATCCGCGAGGAGTTTCAACAGGCATCCGGGAGTATTGTTTCAATGAATACCATCCGTAAGGAAGCACATCTGCTTGGTTTTCATGGTCGTGCTGCTGCCCATAAGCCTTTGATCACAAAATCCAACCGCGCTGCTCGGTTAATGGGGTGCAAAGCACATCGAAATTGGACCGTAGATCAGTGGAAACGGGTTCTTTGTAGTGACGAGTCAAGGTTCACCCTTTACTGTTCGGATGGCAGGGTCTGGGTCTGGCGTCTACCTGGAGAACGTCTCCTGCCAGAATGCATTGTGCCAACAGTCAAGTTCGACGGAGGTGGAATTATGGTTTGGGGGGTGTTTCTCCTGGTATGGGCTGGGACCCTTGGTCCCCCATTCATGGTAACCTCAACTCCGATGACTACTGCACTATTTTGGATGACAATGTGCTTCCTACGTTGTGGCAGTTTTACGGGTTGGACCCCTGTTACTTTCAGGACGACAATGCCAGTTGTCATGTTTCGACGTTAACCAAGGCTTGGTGTGGTGCCAATGGAGTTCATCGAATGGACTGGCCTGCCAAGGGTCCAGACCTGAACCCTATCGAGAACCTCTGAGACAAGTTGCATTGCCGAATTCAGGGGTGAACTACCCGTGCAAAACCGGTGAAGGAACTTCTGTGTCTTCTCCAAGTCGAGTGGAAGAAAATACCACTAGCTGTCATACAAAGACTTGTGGAAAGTATGCCCCGGAGGGTCCACTCTGTAATTACCTCTCTTGGAGGCTCTACCAACTATTGATTTTGAATAAAGTTAGTTTGTCTTTTCTATCACAGGTGTCCAAATACTTATTGGTAGTCATTGTAGTAGCCCGAAAGCACAAGCAATCGTTATCCGAAATAAAATCCAAAATGAACAGGCATCTCTAGGACCCCAGTTCAACAAAAACTGTCAAAAGGGAACTTCATGCTGCGAACATTTATGGCAGAGTGGCAATTCGTAAACCCTTGGTGACAGCAACTAATACTTTCAAACGACGCCAATTGTGCAGAGATCACAAAGGCTGATCCTCACAGCAGTAGCAACAGGTAATATGGTCAGATGAATCGTCATTCACCCCATTTCAGACGACCGGACGCGTTTATGTCTGGAGAACGCCCAAAGAAGCGTTTCATCCCGACTGTCTCTTGCCGACTGTGAAGCAAGGGATTAGCGTCATTATGGTATGGGGTGCGATGTCTTGGCGCAGTCTTGGGCCACTTGTTATTCTTCATGGGAGGATCACATCCAATCACTATCTACGCATTCTAGGGGATCATGTCCAGACTGTATTCCCTGGGGAGCGATCGCTTTTTCAGGACGACAACGCCCCTATCCACACTGCTAGGTGTATTCAAGAATGGTTCGAAGAGCATGTCGATGCAATTGAACATCTCGCTTGGTCCCCTCAGTCTCCGGACTTGAATATTATTGAACATTTATGGGCATATTTGGAGTCCAAACTTCGTTCCCGATTTCCACCTCCATCCGGACTTTCGGAATTAGAGACCGCTCTGCAGGAGGAATGGCTTAATAATCATTTAAATATTGTCCATGACCTTCTATCCCACGTCGCATTCAATCTGTACTTCAGTCAAAGTGTGGCTCAACCCCCTATTCATAAAGATTCCATTATTTCACAGGTATTCGTATTATTTTGTCCTCCATCTGTATATGAGTATAAACTTTAGTTTTTTATGGTTGATTAAAAATATTTTACTTTATTCTATAAGGTTATTTTTTTTAATTCCGAAGATATGCTGTTCTTAAGTGTTTCGTGATACTGGTGTTAAACTGAATTTTATGTGGTTTAAGTGGGTAGAACGTGATATTTAATAAATAAAGTTAATGCACAGAAAGTTAAAAAAAAAAGCAACTTTGGGCGTAATATAAAATCAGAAAGCGTTCAGAGTTTTATTTTGTTTTTATCTTTTATTAATACTAAGCAGCTTAAAATCTGTAAAAATCTGTAATTTATCTAAATTTATTACTTATTATCACATTTCAAGCTTAGCAACAATGTTTTGCTACTAAGAATACTTTCTTACATTTAAAAATTTTTGCTGTTTAGTATTATTACAGATTTTGGGAAATACTCCTTTTTTATTTTTATTTCATATTTAAGATCAAATTTTCATTTGTTATTTTTTCAAATGTTGGATTGCCTCTGTTTTGCATTTTTTAAAACTTGTTTCACTTTTCATATTTTTAAGTATTTTTGCTTGTTTGTCATTTTGATGGTATATTTTTTTGAAAAACTTTAACCCATCTTGTACGGTTTCAGAATTTATATATGTATTCATTTTTTCATGTATTGGATTTCTTGTGCTTGCGTGCTTTGTGTTTTGGACACGGTCTGCTTATAATATTTTTATGCTTTTTAAAATTTGTTTATGTTTTTGATATTATAATTTTGAAATTTTTACGCTGCTTTCTTGGCATTGTAAGGCCAAGAGTAATAAAGACTTGATTGTTCTTCTGAGGTTTTTTTTTTTTTAACTTTATATATATATATATATATATATATATACGAATATACTACGAATTCTTATTGTAATTTTAATTTGTTTAGATATTATGTTAAACCCCTTAAACGGTAGCAATTTTTAATACTGTTGAGGAATTTGCCTTGCTTTGACTCCAATTAACTTTTAACTTTAGATGCTTTAAGTTTATTTTACTTTATATATACATATATATTAAATAGAGAATTAAACTTTCTTGTTTTTGTGATCATTTATCTGCTGTGTACAGGAGGGTTCAAAAATATAGCTACACATTTGATCGCATCGGATGATGACAGTAATATGCCTAGAGCAGAGTTTCTCCCCCTTTTGTGTCCCATTAAAAAATCCGTTTCCATTATTGCTAGCGGATCACTGCCTTCCTCCTGCCATCACGACGATATCGAAGATCTTACAGACAACTAAACGACTTCGAACGTGGTCGCATTGTAGGGTTGCGTGAAGCTGGAAGGTCATACCAAGCAATAGGCCGCCACCTGCAGCGTAGAGACACTGCTGTGCAAAGATGTTTCAGAAATGGTTGCTTACGGAAATTGCCGATGAAATGAAGGCTCTTGAAGGCCAAGGAGCACAAATGCGAGGTAAGATAAGATGATTGTTCACCAGACCTGAACGCCCCAACGGTATCATTGTCGACTATTCAACGTACTACAACCACGTCTATACCTCCCGTGGTACCGTCCACCATCTTTAAGACGTTTGCCTTTGACCCCACAACATCGGCGGAGTCGTCTGGAGTGGTGTCGCAGCCGGTCATCATGGTTACCATCAGACTGGCATTGTATAGTGTTCAGTGATGAATTCCGCTTCACTCTTGAAACAGACACCGCCTTCGTGTCTGGAGAGGACGGGCCAGCGATCTCAATCAGCCTTTGTTTTACAAAGGCATACAGCCATAATCCCTGGTGTTATGGTCTGGGGTGCTATTTATTATGACAGCAGGTCATCTTTAATCATCCTCCGTACATCTTGAATAGCTCAACGATATGTTGGTATCATCCTGCGGCCGGTTGCATTAACCTTCATGGCACGTCATCTTGGGCCGTTTTCCAACAAGATAATGCCAGGCCACATACCGCTCTCATACCTCTTGACTGTCCCCGTGCGGTTGATACTCTTACCAGACCTTTCACCAATCTAGCATGTATGGGGCGTGGTAAGCCGCCAGATTCCGGCACCACAAAATATCGCAGATCTGGAACGACAACTGATGAATGCCCGGCAGAATGTGTCGCAGGATGACATTAGGAACCTCTACCACTCCTTGCCTCGACGAATTCAAGCATGCATTGCCGCCAGGGGCGATTCGACCAACTACTAATTTGAACACTGAGTGGGTGATTGTGAGCCGTGGACAGGTACTATGACCTTGATTTTTTAATCATTTTATTATCTGTGTATTAGCTATATACATATTATATTTCATCAAAAACGATCACTTCCTTAATTAGTGCTTTTTCAAAAGAGTGTATGTAGTCATATTTCATACTCACCTGTAGTAACAATGTAAACGGTCATCATAAAATTCTTGTAATGTGTGAAAGTTCTCATTGCCATTTGAATACTTCTGATAAAATAAACTCCTGTGGTGCATAAGGTATATCTTTTTATGTAGTAAACCATCATTCATTTCTACTTAAAATAACTGTTTCCTGTTAAAAATATTTACAAATTACACTTCATAACTTTTTTGTTCCATTTTCATTATAGATGTAGATTAATAATCTGGTAAGTTATGAATTTAAAGTCACTGAATGAGTGCACTTTCCTCAGAATAATATGTTTTTATAAAATAGAGACTCTTTTCCCGATCTCTAGAATTCACCGTCATGTAGTGTTTCTATTTTGCTGACGTATGGCTTTATTTAACAAAACTAGAAGTTTTATAGACTTCTTAGTCGTAGCCAAATCATTGCACAGTGAGTGTTCTAAATAAATGTCGGAAGTAGATTTGCAGTAGAATTGCGTATTTTGAGTTTTACAATAAGTTAACAATCTTTTTCAATCAGTTATACAGCCCTTATGTCAATTATCAGATAACATGGCTTTTATTTTCAGAAACCTGTACCTATAGTAAATGAAATTATTGCTTTTACTTACTGTGTTATTTATTTATGGTAGTCAAAGTCATAAACTCTAAATATAACCAAGCCACCGAAACATGAAAATTCAAGTTCCATTGGTTTATGTATGACTAAAGCAATTATCTCTTAAACCTAAAAGTTGACCGGTTACCTAGCGGTAAAATGCTTGTTATTTATTTATTTATTTATTTAATGGTACTTAAACCCGGCTTTAAATCCCTGCGAAAGGGCTGGTTGTATAAGAGATTTCGAGATTTTTCTCCTGTGTAACGTGGATAGTCGTCAATACGCTTTAAAAGTCATCCATCGCTTTCCTAAAACAATCTTCTCCTGAAGAACAATATTATTACTCTGAAATATCTATTTAACAGCTTTAAATCTAATCAACTCTGCAGAAAGGCACTGCATCTGCTCCTTATCAGAAATTATCATGTGAATAATTTTTGTGTATTAATTCATTATGGAGTTCTGGAGCAAATAATCGACAGTGAGACATTAACTTAACTATTTTTTTCAAAGTTCACTTATATCCCGTTTTTTCCCCATTTCAGTGTCGAAATCTTGCTTTCAAACTGCAATAAAAAGTCGCGTAGAAGACAGAAATAAAATATTCACTACCCCTCAGGTTTCATCTTTAATTCAATTCAACATGAGCCACTTTTCCTTCGAAAGTGCCCCACAAAGGCATTTCTCACCCTTATGCAGATACACATCGTGTTCTTTGTCGTTATCTAATAAAACAAACAAAACGAATTAGAGCGCAACAACCATATGTTCTAAATGCGAATAAACATATAAGCAACAAATTTCCTAAATAAATACCAGAAAATTGTGGAAATGAGTTTGATAGTGAAGAGTTGTTAAATATAACACATGTGTTCTGGAATTTGAGTTCAGAATCTTCGAATTACTGAATTAATAATATATTGACCGTTCGCCTATAAGAATAGATGAGTGGAATGCCTTAACTGTTCATGAAACTAGACGTGAATTTAAATTACTTTTCTACAGTTTCATCACCAAAACATTTTCCTTCGGGAATTAAGGCTTTTATTTCTCAGTAAGCTACTGATTGTGAGAATAAAATTATTGCCTCAGCTTCTTACAGTTTTTATTCATGTAAAAGAGCTCAAACCAGAGCAGGTGGTGTTAATCGTCTACTACTCTATTACATAATCATTCTGGCCCTCGCTACCTCCCACTCGGGGCTGGGGAAACAGAAGGATTTCGTCTTTCGTGACATCAGGTCATTCTGGAGCGAACGATTACGCCTGCATGATGTATTGGAAAATTTTCGCTCCTTCAGCCTTTCATCAAAACGCTGGAGACTTATTTTTTAGATTAAAAGTCCCCTTTTTTAACATAAAAATATAGCATAAAAAATATAAGACAAAAAAAAAAAAAAAAAAAAAAAAAAAACACGTAAAATTTTATTCTTTTATGTTTTTCCTGTCATAATTGAAATGTGCAATTTAGAGGGAAAAGTGCGTCGTTGGAAGAAACCAAGAGGTCACAGAAGAATGTATTCTTATTGAAGTTACGTTATTGCATTATATGAATTTTAGGTTTTTCAACTGCTCTGACCTACGCTGTAATAATACATAAGAGCTAATAACTTCCCCAAAAGTGATTGGAAGCGTTTATTGATTAAAAGTACATCTTATACTTGCAAATTTGATCTGCATCTTATACTTGCTAATTGAAGAAAACGTCTCAGGAGTTTGAGACCTTCTCGTGGTCTGGGGGGCTCCTAGTACCGAGGGAGGAGGTCTAATCTAAACTCCAATTGAGTTGATTAAAAATGAATGAAAGTGTGCAAACAGAGACTGTTGCTCAACCTGAATTAATTGAGGAGGCTCGCTCACTTATTGGTGAGCTAGATACTTGGTTAGAAGAAGCCTCTCTGGTAACTATACCCATTCGAAAGAGGATTTTCAAAGCACAAGAAGTGCAATTTAGTTATAATGTTTCGCAAGCGTAGGAAATAGAAAACTTGAAAGGAAAATTAGAGGTTGTTAAGCAACCACAACCTTTATTAGAAAAATCTTTTGCTTAAATTGTAAAAGAACAAAGAGTTGAAAAACGATTGACTCAGAAAAAGGAGAAAGTTAAGAAAAAAGAAGAGCATGTGACGTTATTATATCCCGAGATCAAAGGGATTTCATCAGAAGAAGCAAAAATGAAGGTGGTCGAAGCAATGGACCCTTTTCAATTAAAATTGGAATAAGAAATGTTAGAAAAATAAATAATAGAGGAATTGTCATAGAATGTTTAAACAAAGAAGAAGATGAAATCTTAGAGAGTGAAATAAAGACAAATTTATTGTTGAAAGAAAGTGTTGAAATAAAGACCCCAAAAAAGAAACATCTAAAAATAATGTTATATAATATAGAAGCAGAATTAAAGAAAGACGAGATCCATGGGGCAGAGATTAAACCAAATCACATTTTTAAAGACAGAGGATTTGAACTTTTGAACTCAATTAAGACTAAAAATAATAAGCTGCATTGCGTGGCTGAAATTCAGCCCGAAAAATATAAATTTGTAATAAATCAAGGGAAAATGAACTTGAAATGGTTCCGAATATCAATTAAAGAGTATCTTAACATTGTCAGATGCTATAAGTGTCAAGAATTTGGGCTTTTTCATAAAAAGTGTATAAAAGATCACATATGTGCCAAGGGATTGTAAGAACAATCCAGAATATTTAAATTGTATGGTGGCAAATTAAAATATAAACTCGGGCTGGATAGTAGATATTCTAGTCTAGATAAAAATTGTGAATGTTTAAAAAATCAATGTGAACTATTAATCAGAAGAACCAAGTATGGTTAGTGGTTCTTTCATAAATTGAACTAAATAAGTAAAAGATTTATGTTAAAATTGTTTGTTATCCTAAGGACTGCAATTGTAAATAATAAAAGACTATGCTATTATTGTTTTATTGGACTTGTAAATTTAAATTGAAATAGTCTCTGTTAATATAAAGAAATGAAATCATGTAAAATTTATTTGTACTAATGATCTTTAATACAAGTTGTATATTTAAACTGTAATTTTGTAATCCTAAGTAAGGATTAATTATTGTTTTCGTAAATTTTGTATGAATTGTAAACTTAATTAATTGAATTCTTGCTTTTGTATTTTTTATGTGTTAATAAAAGAAATTTGTTGGAGAGGTTAATGGATCTTTCGGCCAGTATGGTGGTTAAAATTATTTTTAATAGTAGTTCTAATAAACCCTGCATATACCGAAAGGTTCTCAGGAGATATAACCAGTCTTACTGACGCTGGAATTCTTTTATACTTATATACAGGGTGTTCATAATTAAACTTGAAATTTGCAAGCAGCATGTAGCAAAAACTATGCAGCAGAATTGCATGAAAATTGGGTAATGGCAGAATGAAATGATGGGAATTTTATCGAGGGAAAAAAACAATGATCACCACTAGATGGTGTTGTGCACAAAAACCACAACTAGATGGCGTTGTGCACTGTAAATTATTGCATATACAAATATCGTAATCATAGTAATCCTGTGCTCGCACAGCAATCCTATTAAGACGCGAGAGGCGAACCGCAGTGACTCTCCAGAAACGTGCTTTACTGGTGAAATTCTTATACCAAAACGGAGACTGCTATCCAAGCTGTGCAGAAATTTCGGTTTTTGAAGCGGTTGCGAAAAGGTTCTCCCACTAGTCAAGGGCTAACAAACATGATTAGGAAATCTGAAGCAACGGGAACATTGGGGATTCAGCCAGGAAGGGGACGAAAATGTGTTGCAGCACAGGTAGTGGATGATGTAGCGACGCAAGCGGAAGAAGACAGATCGAAAACCATCGGCAGCACTAGTGTTCGGCGTGTTGCAGCAATTCTTGACCAACCTCGTTCCATGACTCATATGGTTCTTCAAACGATCATACGCTACTATCCTTATAAACTGTCGCTAGTACAGCAGCTGAGTTGACAAAATTTTGCGTTCCGGTTTCTTGCGCGAGTTGAGCTCTAGGATGAATGACCATGGAACATTTTGCGGACCGATGAGGCCCACTTTTATATAGAAGGTGCGGTTAACACGCACAATTGTTGAATTTGGGCTGCTACAAACCCACATCAATTCCTACAAATTTCATTACACTATTCGTATGTAAAGGTCTAATGCGGCTTTACTGCAACCTTCATTGTGGATCCGGTTTTTTCTTCGAAGAGCACAGCGCCGTAGGGCCTGTGACATGCACTGTCACCGGTTAACTATACCCTTCATTATTAGAGCAATCCGTATTTCCGGCTCTTCAGGCAAGGCGATGGATACAAACACAGTGCTTATTCAGGATGGTGCTCCTTCACACATTGCCCGTTGTATGAAACAAGACATCCACCGTCATTTCGGGGACGACAGAATCATCAGCCGACAATTTCCTACAGCTTTGCCTCCTAGATCCCTCGACTTGAATCCTTGCGACTTTTGGCCGTGGAGATATATCAAGGCCATTTTCTACCGTGATCCCAACACATCTCTATACGACTTTAAAGAAAGCATAGAACGTCATGTGCCTAACATTCTACAGTTAATGCTGCTTTCAACAGTCGGACATGCGATTTTACGCTTCCAGATGGTAGCAGACAATGGTGGACATCATACCGAGCATGTTGTGTAAACTTTTGTAAATTATTTATATGTTCTCAATAAATGATACGCCACTTAGAGATGGTTTTTGAAACTCATTGTTTCTTTCCCTCGATAAAATTCCCATCATTTCATTCTGCCATTACCCAATTTTTATGCAATTCTGATGTATAGTTTTTGCTACAGACTGCTCGCAAATTTCAAATATAATTATGGACACCCTGTATATATATTCAGTGTTCTCTCTCCCCTTTTTTAAAATTTTCTCCCAGAAAATGTAGGCCTTATTCTAGAAATCTTTATTTCAAGTAAATATTAAGTTGATAATAATTACGTAAAGAATTAAGATATTCTTCTTACGAGTTCTGATGAGAGAATAGTTAATGTACCGATTCGCGGAACTGGCGATGTGTGTTCTATACCAGGAAAGGATACAGTTCATTTTCAATAATTCTCCCTTTTGAAATTTTCGTCTCTATAACTGAAACACAGAACTCACATGTAACCCTCCATGAATAACAAAAAAATATGTCTGAATTATTTTGTTAGCAGCTGAATATCAAAATGCATTTTTTATTTGACTAAGGCTTTCCCCACACCTTTGATTCCTCATAAATAGTCAACTAGAGCACTTTTATCTTAATATAAATGACGAAGAAAGAGCTTCAATCTCTCCCACTTCATTCTCTTAAACAAAAAAATTAAGATCACGTTAGCGCAAGTTTTCAAAACTTAACCTTGACCGAGGTCTGAATGCATACGGGGCTTACTATCTAAGAATCAAATGACTTCGGACTCAAAGATATAACTATAAATGATTTTCGCTACAGTTAATAAGAAACGCAGTATAGGAAGATAAGCACTAATTGCCCTAAAACCTCAGATCAATAGAAAAATTCAGGCAAATTTCTTCCCCAACATTCTAATCGACTGTGTATGTACTGAAAAAAAACGATAAAAATTATTCTTCAATTTATATTTGCATGGGATTAATTTTAATTTCCTAACTCACTGCAAAAATTGTTTAAGGGCCATCCGGCCCATAGATCGTATGCTATTGAAACTCGTTTAACGGAAATTCCAGTTATGATTTGAGAGAACGCTAGGTATCAGAACTAACACACTAATAATATTCATAACCAAATCCTAATAACATTAGAAGGATAAGACATACACATTCTATCCCAAAAGTTTATAGACTCAAGTAAACTACATGTTTAATAAAAATAGAAATGTATAAAATTACACAGTTAAAATATATTAAGGCACACGTGCCTTGCATTTGAGTTAATATTTAAGAAAAAATATCCATTTTTTTTAGAAAAAATTAAAATAGAAAAATTGCGTGTCCCAAAAGTTTATAAATAATTGGTTAGCAATAATCCTGATGCGGAACTTGAGCAATTACGATAATAACCTCATTCAAACCTCCAATTAAAAAAAGAAAATGCTGCTTACCTGAAGCTGCGAAATTTTCTGATGCTGAACCTAATAGGATTCTAAACTTTAAATTGCACCGTAGGTCTTTAAAGAAATTTTGAAACTTCTTATTCGATCTGTCAGCAATGATTTGTCGTATAAGTCTCGTAAGACCCCACATCACCCAAAATCACATTCAGGATGATACCGTATGATAAATAGTTGCAGCGATAGGCGAATACAATAAATAGCTTCGAGACAGAAAAGTCGTCAAATTACAAGAACTTGTGGATAACAAATATCCAAAAATACTGCTCATAAGCGAATCCAGGAATCTGATTGCATAATCCACGTAAAATGGTTCGATAATTACCGCAGTCAAAGCTTTACAAGTGAATAAAATTGCAGTGTGCCCGTAACCACATGGCATATGGTGACAAATGGATTTCTGTAATTTTTGGTGATGAACAAAAAATCCGGATAGCCCTGACGAGTATCCATATACTGGCTTGACTTATAAAAAAGAGCATCGGACCTATTTTAGTAGGAACAATGGAGGTGGATTTGTTATGGTGTGGGCAGCTTTCGGTTCCAACGGACAAGTGGGTTTCACCTTCCTAAATGGCCGGCAAGATTCGTTTAAATACATAGAACTACTAAGAGACTACCCTACGTCATTTGCTGAAAACAGTGGAAGATAAAATTGGGTGTACCAATATGACAATGCTCTCATCTTTGCCTCTAATACTACCAAAAATTATTTAGACGTGGAAAATGCCACTGTTCTTGAGTGGCCACTAATGAGCCCCGATTTTAACCCGATCGAGAATGTGTGGGGTGTTATGTCTCGCAGACTTTACGAGAATAGAAGACAGTTTTCTTCCGTAATTGCATTTAGAAGCAGACATCGAGAATGTATGGTACAATATGGAATCAGAGTTATTACGAAACTTAGTTCTCTTGGCACAGAAACCTGCATTCGACATCATGTGGAATAATGGAGCTACTTAGAAGTATTAAGTAATTTGAAATTGATCACAAGTTGTTAAAATGTGAATTATTCTAAAAACTTTTGGAATGCATATTCTTCCGCGTTTTTAATTTTTATACAAATTGCTATTTTACTTGAATATTTACTGGAATGCAACTCCCGTATGATGTAAATAAACAGTTTTTTATTTGGTATTTGTGTTCCTTTCCATTTTTCTAGAACACGTATTATAATCTAGAAACTTTTGGGATAGAGTGTACAGTTTACTTAATACTTTTGTATAGACGGGGCGCTGGCATCCTGTTTACACCGGAACATAAATAGCCGTATAATAAATGGTAGGTATAATGAATTAAATTTCACGAGCAGACGAAGGGGAAGCCTTTGATTCGCGCAGTTGGCTTATACCATAAAGAATAGCTGCGCAGCATTTAATGAGTGCAATGCCATCACAGTCAGTAAGCCTATTCTGAATTTGTGCAATTCTCTGATGTTTTTATTAATTTATCATAAAAGCGTGGGCGCCTAAATAACGAAATCTAATAATTGAACAGCATTGTTGACAGCCATTAACTCTATTAATTCATAGCCCACCAGCGGCTGAGAGGTAAAAGTCGCTCAACACTGGTAATTCGGTCAAAGGATCGAATAAAGGTGAACGGAGCTGACTGCACCGCACGTTTTTGTGCTTTCCCCATGCGTACGGTGAATACGAGCCAGTTGCCCTTAGAAAGTCCTCGGAAAGGCATCCCTTCCCTTAGGCAGAGAGCTCTCATGGTCTGTGCCGTAATCAAATAAACCAAACCAAATTGCAAATTTATTAATTACATCCCACATGTTTTTCTTCGTGTTATGAATTGTTGATAAATTTTGTAAAGAGAATGATTTCATCTTTTCCTCCGTTAGACTATAGATGTTGTCTACGATTCTTTAGAAATTTCACAGTCGTTTAATATGTAAAGAGTACTTTTTATCTTTTTTATCAACATCTTCTATTTGATAGTGTTTTGGCTGGACTTTGCATCGCCATTTTTATGACAGAAATGTGATTTCCACATATCTTCCACTACTTTCCAGAAGTCCATCAATCATGAATGGGTTTGCGCTTAGAAAGAGTTTTTTTCAAGAGACCGAAACCACGGTAGTTCTTAAGTGAAACGTCAGGAGACTTCGCAGGATTGTATTGCAAAGGTATATATGCAATGCGTGTATCAGTCTTCATTTTTTTCCAGAAATGCAGTGGTAAATTTCAAAGTGTACCTTGTTGCTTTAACTTGATAAAGTTTCACACTTTGAAAGTAATTGAGATAGAGAAATGGGATTTCTTCTCTAAATATCGGACGTAAAACTTTTTTTATGAGTACATGGAGTTGACTTTAAACAGTTTGTCTCTTATCTTTTTGTTTTTAATTTTCCACTCTACTAGAATCTTACGACGATCTTAAGCCCCTTACTGAAACTTTCCTTCCTTTGACGGAACCAAGTTTGTACATTTTTTTTTTCTCTTCGTATTCGATAATAAATAGATTTTTTTATTGCCGTCATTTAGATAAATCCATCAAGGGTCACAATGTGCTTCCATTTATCTCCCGCTAACTTCAAATTTTTCTGCATTGAGCTACATGCCTCGTCAAAAGCTGGTGAATGGGTTTTTACAGTTTTAAACTTTTAAAGCTTAGTTTATTATTTTACTTGTTGCTGCTGTGGATGTACTTAAAGACTTACTACTTAATTTTCCCTCATTACCAATGATTTAACTTTTGAAACATTAGAAAGTGTACGTACCATTTTCGGATATTCGTTTGGAGTCATCTTTCCATGTAAAAGACGGTTTCCATTGACGGACAGACAGGATTTTACAAAAAAAAATATTTTTTTTATTTTTATTATTATCATTTATATATTTTTTCTTTCTCCTGTAAACTGAGCTAGCGATTTGAGTTTACTTTCGGGGTTACGCTTAACTCAGTAAGCATCAGTAAATATTCAGTGTTTTAAACTTCTGTAGAGTAGTAAGATTTTCCAAAATACATAGTCCGTATGCAAAATTTCAGGATTAAATTCGCACAAAATATAAAGTTGTAGAAAAGTACATTCTTACTTTTTACTTCTCAATATACAGTCCTTGAAAGTCTAGTCAATGGCTAGCCTTTTCCTACAGCTGCTTGATTTCTTCGTAAAAGTCATCTTCTGAAATACTATTAATATCTCTTGTTATGATTTCATGAATTTTTAATGCTATTAAAATAATGACCTTTGGCGTAAGAGTTCTTTCTTGAACAGACGGAATACACTTCAGAATTTAAGACACAATAACACGCCGAATAAATACTAATTCAGAAGTCAAACAACAAAAATCAGCGTTATATTCACAAAATTTTCACAGGACTAGTTTCGATGGTTTTACCGAACCATCATCTTCAGCTGCAAAACCGCAAATGAACAAGATAGGAAATAATGTTTAGATAAGATAAGAAAGCCTGGACAAGAATAAGCAAGTGCCGCCATCTGTTGGCGAAACCAGAACTAAAACATAATTTCCCTAAAAGCCGAAGGCAAATTTGGATTGGAATTAGGATCGTTAACTAGAACAGAAAGATTTTTATGAATGTGAAATGCCTCTAGAAAATCCAGTTCTCCAATGGAAGATGTTTTTTGAATAATTTTGGCAGCAGAAAAATTGAAAGTGTGATTTTCGGACCAACAATGTTGAGCAACAGAAGACTTCTGTGTTTCCTTTTTTCTAACATATGCCTCATGTTCTTTGACGCGAAATTTTAAGGCTCTCTTAGTTTGGCCAATGTAAATTAAACCACACTGGCAAGGAATCCTATAAATACCCCAGGAATTCATATCCGGAATGGGGTCCTTCAGAAGTCTGTCCATTATATCTTTACAGAAAACAGCATTCACCGATTGAATAATCATAAATTGTTACCGACATGGTCTTTGCTCAAGATTCTGACACTGATAATTTTGAAATCGTGATGAGTCTCTTCCAGCTCAATGAGATTATCACCATTTTGTCTCAGATTCATAAGAAAACATCAAGTTTCATTTTCTGTTACATTTCATTTGAAAAACCAGGTCTGTCTTTTGGATCAATTCATAACATGCAGAAATTCTTTTTTCTGCTTTTTTCTGCTGCGTAAAAAAGAAGGCGAGTCAATGTGTAAAGAACAAGGCGAGAACGACGGTTTCTTTATAATCTTTAACGACAACTTTAAGAGCAAGGATTTTATTTAGTAATGCTTATCAGCTATTTTTGAAAAGAGAGCTTAGAACTTTCTACATATATCTATCTGTTCGACACTGTGAAAGGTGACTGTTCTTAAGTTCATCATTAACATCTTCGCATGGTTTGCAGAATCATCCGTACAACGAAAAACATTGTTAGTATTAATACTTGATCCTCTTACAAGTTACAGAATATTTAAAGTATCTCCTATACTGTTTGTCGATTTACAACCAAATTTTGTTGCTATTTTTTGCTCAGCTAAACGAACCATGGCAACAGAGATTCACTGAGGCCAAGCAAACAAACATTACTCTGAGAATTCTGCCGATAAGAAGATAGGTTTTAATAATAAAAATGTGAGAGATCATAGTAATAAAGGCTATCAAGGGCTAAAAATTGTGCCTCAGTGGCTAGCAGTTAGAACCGCTGAATGTTGGGATAATTTGAGGCTTCGATTCCAGTCAAACGAGCTGTTTTGCATGATGCGTTTCATAGATAGCCCCATGTTTAAGAAGAATAAGGTCCAGTTTCCGTTAGAACATCCTCCAAGAAGGCATTACTTCCTCTAAGAAAATGGATCTTGTGTCGTTCAATTTCAATAGCCTGACACCCTAAAATTTTGTGGGTGCAATGTACAGAATGCAATTAGTTATCTTATAGGAATCAAAATAAAAGCTGACATAATTTTTCAAAAAATAAATAAACTGTAGGATTCTAATTTAATTAGCCAATTACCATAATTAGAAACTTTACAGTAATTTCTTCTTTCCGATACTTACAACAGATTTCAAATTAATTATAAACAATCGACTAAAAATCGACTGATTATTTTGTTACTGTCTTTATACCACAAAATGCAATTGATAAATAAATGAAATATTATAATTAGTCAAGTCAAATTGCTCTATTCCATGTTTCTTAAATCAGCGGCTCAAGTAATTCGGCATTATTTAAAAACTGTCGGATACCTTGGTGGCCATTCGTAAAGAAAAGAACGTCTAAGAATAAGGTCACCCTCAAATTTCTATCACAGGGGGGGGGGGAGTTGAGCAAACCTTATGCGGAGACGGTCCTCTATGAACGTTATACCACAGAGACTTGCCTCTCTTGCAAGGAGGGAATAATGATGTCTCTTAAAACGCTCTATAACACTTGATTGCGATAAAAAGGCTTCGAAATATACCATTATGGACTTTACCAAAGGAAGCAGGGAAAAGGGTCAATAATGAAAGGGGTCAATACTAAACTGCACACGCTACCAACTTTGGCTGAAGTAGTGGCATTTGCACAATAGTGTGTGAGTTCTCTATCACCTGAACGTGGCATTTACATGTCATTAAACTCTCTGACAGACAAAGTCATATATATATACGGCCTAGAATATTTTATGTGACATCTTTAAGAAAGTTTGTTTGTGTACATCTTGAAATATGTCCGGGAACTTAAGGTATATTAAAAGCACATAAATCCAACTATAATGTCTCAAGGGCATTTTGGCATTAAAATCAAGAAAATTCGTCTTTCTAACGGTAGTTTGGAAAAATTCGGAATTTCTCAGTGAAACCCCAGACTGGTCAAGATAAAGTAACCTGTCAAAAGGTTACGAGAAAGATACCCCTCGTCAATCCGTCGGACGTTCAACAATCAGTTCGTATTGTTTTCCATCTCTTTAGAAACTAAATTTTCAAATTAATAACATTTCTCGTAGTTGGCTGGTTTATACTCGTGTGCATGCTAAGTTTTGTAAGTGGATGTGAATAATATTTTTTTGTTGAATAAAACAAATCAAACGGTTTTCATTTATGTTATATACACCGTTTTAATTTATTTACTAAAGAAATATTGATTATATTATCTCCTAATATAAATTTAGTAGAATGCATCAAAAAGAGGGAACTCACATGTAGGAAGTTTAATTCCGAAAATTATGTTTTAAAGGAATTTGAATGTAAATCATGAAAAAAACTTTTTAAGGGGACTTGAATTTAAATCATGAATAGAAAAATTTCAAACTTTGAAAAAGAAAGTAAAAAAAACAAGAAGTTATCGCTATTGATCTGAAATTAGTTGACTTTTTAAGGGGAACACCCGTTCAATGAACAATAATAAATAAATGCGAAGGTGTTTCGTCTTTTACTCAAGTAAGAATGTGATGCCAAACTGGCAAATTACGTTAGGCCAAAATTGCAGTTCCGTGAAATGATGGGATTATTGCCAAAGTAGAGTATCCATCCCGTCACTTAACAGAACTACAATTATGGCCTAACTTAATTTTCTAATTTGGCATCAGCATTCTTACTTCAGTAGAAGACGAAACACCTTCGCATTTATTAATTATTGCTCATTGAAAGGGAGTTGGTTTGTTCCCTTTGAAAAGTCAAATAATTTCCGATCAATAGCGATAATTATTTGTTTTTTACTCTCTTCTTCAAAGTTTGAAATTTTGTTGTATATGATTTGAATTCAAGTACCCTTAAAGAGTTTTTTTTCATGATTTACATTCAAATTCCTTTAAAACATAATTTTCGGAATTAAACTAATAAACATGAGTTCCCTCTTTTTGATACATTCTACAAAATTTATATTAAGAGATAATATAATAAATATTTCTTTAGTAAATAAATTATTATTATCTTACTTTGCAGCTATTGCGCAAGTATTAGAATAACTTGTTTTCGAATTCAATGAATTTTAGCTGTATATATATATCTGTATATAGATATGTAAGTATACAGAGAGAGTAGATAATATATTAACCTTTTTATTTACTTTGTACTTCTTTTAAATATATTTTTTTTTTTCTTTGAAAACATACAAACTCTCTGTGCACCACATATGTACAACACGGGGCTTACAGAAGTAAGTTAACTAAAACATTAAAAGTTACATGCATAAATAAAACGAACAAAAGCAGAGAACAGCAGTCTGGACTTCACGAAAACAGATAAGTTCACTGGCCAAGCTTTTAAATAATTCACTTCCTTAGAATTTTTATCATATATTGTTAAAAACATGAGAAACAATTTTTTTTTTCAAAAAATTATTTGATTGCAAAATAATTAGCTATTTCACATAAAAGAATTTAGATATAGCTATATTATTACATGTTAGGAGTAACTTCAATAACAGTAACTGCAGTAGTATTTTTAAAGCAAGCATAAAAAGTGAAATCAGAAATTTTATCGTTTCTGCTTGCAACTGCTGACACTAGATGTCGCTACCTTCAATCATGGCCAATTTAGGGCCCTACTTGAATTTTTGACGAGTAGAATTAAGTGCTGTTTTCGTAAATTTTTGTTTATATATCTCTAATCGTAATTTCTTATTCGTCGTCTTCTACTTTTTAAAAAAATTTTGTGAAAAAGATGTAATTTTATTGCACTTGTTAAAATACTAATGGGATGCAAATTTTATGTAACACTGGTTTTGAATTTTCTCTCGTATAAGTTTTATTCGAAAGATCGATAAAAAAAGAGACATTTAAATCCAGACATAATTCAAATTTTACAACATTAAAATGAAATGTAAAAATTATAATTAATTCTAGGTCTTTCAAGACAAACATTCTACTTACAAAATGTATAAGTGTAAAATATATGTAATATATAAGATAGCTATGTAAGAATGAAATGAAAGAAAGAAATAGAAAGAAGAAATATTAAAAAATTTAAACCTTAAAAAGTTATAATTCCTCATATTCAATTCAACCCAATTAAAAGCGGCAAAAGTTAAGTTTAGGTTTAATTTGATTAAACCAGAAATAATCATTTCAAATATAAAAGTAAGAGGATAACTAACATTTAAATATAGAACTAATAAACATGCACATATGAAAATTGTTAGGAATGAATTTAACTGTGATAAGATATGATAAATATTTGAATTCAACAGTAAAGGAAACTAATTGAATAAATGCAAGTTCGCTAGCTTGGAATCGCAAAATGAGCATAAATTTATCTAAAAACAATTTAGGTTAATTTTTTTTTTTTTTTTTTTTTTAATAAAAACTGTTGAGAAGAAGATCTTAGTGCTGCCATCTATGAATAATTTAGTAAAACTGGTATAGATATCTTAGTGCTGCCATCTATGGGACTATTGTAGTTTCAATGTTCTATTATCAAATTAATAACAATTGTATAAATATTATTTTCAAACACAATTTAAAATTTCCTAAACATATGAAAGTAAAATGTTTTTCCTCATATTTTAATCAAGACGTCTGTAATATTCTAAATCTGCAAGTTTAAATCATGGCGTTCTCCATATTTTAAATAAATTAATGTTTCTTGAATAAATCAGACGGCGGCGTTAAATATAAAACATTGAATAAATAGCCATATTCAGTTAGATTATTTCTGAAAATCTTTTTCATTACATAAAAACAAACGAACTAATGATAAGTGATTTGAAAGTAAATTTAAGAAGCAAAGGCAAGGGAATTACATTTTTTTAAATAACATAACCTTCTTTTAGAATTAGGCTTGTGAAAACTTTTTTAAAACATAAAATGAATTCACAATTTTTTTTCAAGTGATGAATCAGAAAATGTTTCAGTTTCGAATTTTATCAATGTAAATTCTTATAAATTTGATTGTGCAAAAGTATTACGTAATCAATTTTCACATATTTTGATTTTGAAAATAATCTTTCACAAGCAAAGAGACTGGCCCTTCACACTTTAGATATTGGTAACGTCAGCAAATATATATGCGAAAAGAGACGTGAGGCTTCTTGGTACATGTTATATATGATTACATAACAACATAAGGGACAATTTTTACATTCAGTTGCTTGATTCTCTTTCTCGACAGATTATCAGTTTTTTCAGTTGATCAGTCGTCTTTTTTTAACTCACTTTTTTTTTTTTTTTTAGTATTCTTGGATTCTAAGTTTTGATGAATCCCAATTGGAAATAAAACTATCCAACTCGTGGGACAAAGGACATAGTTTGAGAGAGAGGTCTTTCGCCAAACCAAAAAGTTGAATAAGACAAGGATGATTCGTTGTCTTTGAAAAGACAAGGGTGATTCGTTTTCGTTGAACAATGAAAACGCATAGTACTGCAAAACATAATGCATTAGAAACCATTAAAATGATGAAACCTCCTGCGGAGATATCTAACGTATACCCACCCACCCAAAAAGGTTTTTAATGCTATCCAGAATGAACTAAAATTATCGAAAGACCCAAGTCCTTATAAAACAGACGGGAAAGTTTTTTTGTTCATTATATAGTACATATTACGTATACATACTTATCCCCTAAATGTGCTTGTCTTTTTGTTGCCGGTAAACAGACGTCGGGCAAATGTACTAGATCCATTTTAAAACCCCTAAATAGTATTAAATTTACAAATTTAATAATGCAAGTTGTGATATGGTCCACATTTAACACAGTTTTACAAAACGCTTGTTGATAAATAATATGATTAATAAAATTTAAACTGTAATTAATTCATTTTCATAAATTGTATCTAGAATTTTCTTTTAATGCATCAAAATGTCTAACTGTGCTTCGTTAAATGTTACATTCACCATTTTGTTGTATGGTAATTTAGATCTTCTCAAGCAGTTTTTTAAATTTATCAGTAAGCTCTTTTGTTTGATTTTTTAATATTCCATTGAAAGAAGTTCTCTAGTAATTTAAAGATTAGAGGGACACCCACACATAAAAATTAATAATTGTTCAATGCCTGTTTGGTTATTGCTTTCTTCGATAACTATCGACCACTATGTTAAGAACATTAACATTAACAACAATTGCTCAGTTAAATTTTCTGTAGATATATTCATCTCTTCTTGAAATGATTCTTCTAATAATTAATATTCTCAAATGTGTGTTAAATAGCAGGACATGCAGTTAGACAAGCATCAGTCATGCATTCTCTGATATAATCTTAATTGAAAAACGGTTTGTTTACTTTACATTTATATAATCAATAAGAAAACTTGCTTATTAGAGGTTACCGCTCTCCTTCGTTGGTCAAATTAGAATGTTTAATAGTGAAATATAATAATAGTGTTACATTTCAGCAGTGATGATTTTGAAAATCAGGCAAATGCTCTAATTATTTTCTTTAGGGAAAGACCCACAATGCGTTTCCTTTTTTTAAGCATATGATTCATTCGTTGAAATTTTTATCTATTCTAGAATTTGAAATTATTATCACTAATGAGTTACAAATAATCACTGAGACTCAGAGAAAAAAAGAAACATGGGATTGCTATCTATTATACTGTTTTAGAAACCTGATATTTTGCCTATTTCAATCCTTTGCCCTTACCGTCAGAAACATTATGACAAATTCACCTATATGACCTCATTGTTGCCCACGTTAGAGCTCGTGGTTTACTCTGCTTCACGAGCATAAAATTTGTTACCGGTTGCGTAGCTTACTTATTATGAATTTTAAAAATGTTTTATGAACCTTCTATTTTAAGCTCTTTCCACATCATCCGTTCATGGTGATCCTGTTTTACACATAAGCATCAATTTCAAATTTTCATAATATCCAGGGAAAGACGCTAAATGTTCATCAAAAATAGAAGTATATGTTATTTTTAACATACAGAAAAATATCGTTAAGGTTTCTTTTGTAAAGTTCAGTAAAACATTAGGAAATGTTTAAAATTCCTACATTATTATGAAATTCATAGTCAAAATCTCCCTAAAAAGTTTAATGTATGTTACAGTTAGCATCAACATAATACGAACGTACATAGTTATAATTGACAAACTTAAGGAAACATGGCGTATGTCATATTAAATGTTTGTGCATTTAATTTATTCATGCATGTGCATTCTCAGCCTCCAAAATAACATTAAAGCCAACTAAAATCTCTTAAAATGTCTCTTCATTTCAGACCTAATAATATAAGTCATATTTACGCATATATATGCAATACTTCTTACATAAGGTCTAGTAAGCATGAAAGAATCACTTTCTTTGATCTTCATTTTAATGTTTCCATTCACATAACATCTTTGTAGCTTAATTCACAGCAAGCCGAAGCAAGAAACGAACAAATACAGGCTACGTGAAATTATGTTATGCGATGGGGGGAAAAAACAGGGGGGAAAATCTTTTGTTTTTAAAGTTTTATTGTGTCTTTTTGTTTTATTTTTAAGAAACATGAATTCATAATGTTTAGTGCTGCCATCTATGAACAGGTTTGTAGTTAAATAAGACTACGTAATTGTACGAAAATAAAACGAAGTTTTTTCCTTTAGTCTTATACATGCTGTATAAGATTTTAAAATACACTAATTATAATTTATTACTTATTGTTTAATTTCCATTTTAAGCAAAACTGCATATATTTAGTTTTATTTCAAAATACGTTAGTTGGATGAACATGCTGAATAGATGTCATATGTGAAGTTATTTTATAATCATACATTAACCTTTCTTATAAAATCTTCAGAAATGATGTTCCCGTCACATATAATTTCTTTTTTTTTTTTTTTTTTCTTTGCCTACCTTATAAAAATGATTAGCTCTAAAACGTGCCAAACTTCTTTAAAAATGCAAGATCGTTGAATACCAGTGAAATAAGAAATTTCCGACCAGCAATTAAATTATACCAAACAAATTTCGAAAAATAACTTTAAAATGTATGTTATTTTTTATATAAGACCTTTTTAGTGGCTATTTATTAAGTAGAGTTAACTGTTCGAAAAAATGTGATAGCCTTATTTACTAAAAAAATGTGAACCGTTCAAAAATGAATTATGCAAAAATGTGATAAATTCGTTATTAGGTGCCAATTGAATAATTATTCCCTCTCGAGTGTTTAATATCTGATGCTAGATGCATCTTTTATTAACTGAGCTAACGGCGCAAAAATTTGTAAAAATTATGCAACATGATGAAGAAGTCAAGCACATCCAATTTTCAAAAATTATGGAAATTCCAGAAACAGATATTAAGGGCAAATTGTTTCAACAGATGACATTCCTATAGTGTTGCAAGTAAGGTTTTGTTTAAAATTTCAGTAATAAATGTTACTAACTTTGATAACAGTTTGTCTGGTGCAACACCGTTACCGAGATAACCGCTTGTTTGAAAATGCGTTTTTCTCAAGAAAAACGAATTTTTATGCAGTTTGTGGGAGATTATGATACATGTCTCTTTTTTTTTTTAGGAGGAAACGATGCTTCTAGAATAGAATTAATTTTTTTTTTTTTTTTTTTTTTTTGCTCCTGAATTTTTTCCCCTCCTTGTGGTGAAGAGAAAGCCACATCTGATAGCCTTCAAAATTAAATAAGTTTTATTCAAAATCTATTCTGAACTACGTTTCTTTTTTTTTTTTTTTTTTTTTTTTGCCTAATTTTAGATTAAGCTGCAGGCACGTTGAGAATTCAAATAAGTTAACAGCCTGTTTGCTGCCTAAATTAGTGATAGTTAACAAAATTAAATAAAGGAGTAAATTTTCTAAATAAATATCCTAACTTAATTTTTACAACCCATTCATCGAACTTACACATAGCATAGGAAAGAATTCTGCCACCGCCTGAATACTGGCGTGAAAGCTGCAAGTGATACCTGTAAAGGCCTCAACGTCTAAAATTAGAAGTGCAGGAGCGCTATGGAAAGTCCTTAGGAAAGAATAAATAAATAAAATAACTTAAGAAACAATAAAATACTTAATAATTAAGATAATTAAATTAAAATTCAATAAAATGTAAAGAGATAAAGATTCAGTAAATTTTTACACTAATGATGAATAGTTATATGAAAAAAATTCTGACTTCGTTTTCTTTGGAGCCCATCAGCGGCCGAGCGGTAAAGTAGCTAACACTGGTAGTTGGGACAAAGGCTCGAATCCCAGAGAACGGTCTGGCTGCATGGGCGATTTCGTGGTTTCCCCCATGTATAACATATATATATATATATATGTATATATATATAGGAGCCAGGTTCCCTTAGAAAGTTCTCCAAAGGCATCCCTCCTCTTAAGAATATAGCCCTCGTGTGCTTTGCCCTAATCAAATGAACCAAATCAAATTGCCTTCTTTGGAGCTCCGGCTGGAATTACAATTTCGTTCAGATACTTATAACAAATAGCTCAGTAGGCTTCCTGCTGAATTGAAATCCTCAGTATATGGTATGAAGTATTATTTCAAGGAATGATAGAAGCAGAAACCATTCTTTTGAAACACACCAATGACAAGATCTAAAGAGATTAAAGCGTCACTCGTAGAATGGTAGAAACAGTATGAGAGTATGGAAAGGAATTTTAACAGAGCAGTGTAACTTCGAAAACAAAGAGCGAATAGTCCATCACTTTCTGACCTCGATATCCTGCCGATGTAATTCCAGCTGTCATGCAAAATGCGACGGAAGGAAAAGATTTCCCTGATTCCTATCCAATGAGAGAGAAAAACAAATGTAAAACTATGTAGAAATAACAGGTTTCTTTTCCTGTATTTGGCTATATTTCTGCATGAGCTCTGCAGAGGACGTGTAAAAGTATGGTGGTCACTTTTAAGACTTTCGGGAGCAAAAAATTCCTCCACTGTCACGAATTTATTCCATTTCCTGGAGAATTCCTTTGGAATGTGGATGGAGCTTTTCTGCCTTTAAATGCCTCAATATCAATCAAAGTATTTGTTTCCCAGGGAAAAACAGGCATGCATTCAAAAGTTAGGGTCGGGTATTAAAATATATTTATTATTAAAAAAAAGAAAGAAAACTATGTCCTGAAATTGTGGTTCGCTTACATTAAAAAAGTGTCGGAGTCCTTTTATTTAGAGCTCTGGTACGCTCTGGTTATAATTATGATTTATTTCAAAAACTGAGACGCACCAGAGCAGAGTTCCTGTGGACGCAGCGCAATTTAAGTTCTGTTGCAGTGCACACACCAAAAATCCATTGTTTTCATAAAAATCCACGTTATGTTATGTGTTATAATCCACATTAATATGTTAATATGTACCACTGCAAATATTAATGTACAATGTACTACAAATTTACAAAATGTTAATATGTACTACTACATATTAACATTTTCTTGTGTAATATAAGACAAGGTGAAACTCTTGTAAATACTTTTATATAAGCAATATAAGAAAAGTAAAAAAATGACTTGGAAACAGTATGAAACGCAAAAAGATGAAACATCTCGTGCTGCCATCTATGAACGGAATGGCAAACTGAAAAGGTATCTAGTAAACTTGTGTAAACATTTCTGCAGTTTCATGTATTAACAAATTATTAATGTTGGCCTCTTTTAAAGGTTTGCCAACAATTAGAACTGATATAACATTTGAACGCATTTTGTTACCATCCATGAACATTTTCATGCTGACAATGGAGAAAAAGATGCCAGCAGCTTCAATGTTACTCTTTTATATATGTTCAAACATTCATAACTGAGAGTTTTTTTTTTTTTTCTCTCTCTCTCTCTCTCTTTCATTAAAAAGTTTAATTTTTCTAACAAAAATATCAAGAGTCGAAGGTTTAAGCACTGGGTTAGCAGTCGAAGCTAATATTTAATGATCTTGGTCATAATTGTATCAGAAAAGTTCTTTCTTGATGCTATGTTACTTTTTCCATTTCATAAGCAAGAATATGCTATGTGTAGATTTCTAATGTGAATAGAATGAAAATGTTTTCTTTCATTTCGAAACAATGGCTTAAACTTTATACAAGGAAACATTTCGAATGCTTGGTCGTAGACCATGGTTAAAAAACAAAATCTAAAATAAATTTTAAAATGTCAATCTTAAAGTGTTCATATTGCTAACGATTACCCTAAAGTACTTTTTAAAGTTTTTTTATGGTTTATCACTAAAGATTATCAATAGAGATAGCCCAGATGGATAAGGTAAATATTTTATAGGATACTAGATTAACATACATTTAAACCAACATGGTAACTTTATATATCTTCTGTATATTTAAAAAGTAAAAAATATATAACTTCATTTTAAAAAATATGGTTAAAAATAAAAATTTTTTATTTAGATACATCACGAATAAAATGCATTTTAATTATATCGATTGGATAAAAAATAGAAATGTAATATTTTTAATGACTATTATCTTTAAAGAGTTTAGTTTATTAATCAATAACAAATTAAATTTAAAATAAAAGTATCTTACATTTTACCGAATGGCTGGAGTGAATTACAGACTTGAGTGAAAAGTGAAACAACGCATTTACAGTGGACGACATTTCTTCGAGAATGATATCTTTTTTGGACTAATAAAATAGGCTTTCAAATAATAAAAAATTGGGTTACTTAATATTTCGTAATAAAATATATGAATTAAAATTTTTACACAGCCTGCTCAGAAAATTTTCTCAAAAAATTGTGTCTCAAAGCTATTAGTTGAAAAAAAATTATAAGGAAAAAATTCTCTGTTTACAAAGATGGAATTGTACAAAATACGATTATTTAAGATTATGGAGGACCGTATTTAGAATAATGGCAAACACAATTCTGTATACCAAGTTGTTGAATACGAGTTTCCAGAAAAGTACTTTTTTCCCTCCCTTTAAGAAAAATTATATTTAAGGAGAAATGATTTCTTATAACTATTTCGGAAATACTAGAATTCGAAGTTTTCTATTCTTTGAAATTCAGTTTTTGTGCGATTCTTTAACCGACAAAGCTTTCAATAACTAATGTGCTTTTTAACCGACAATTTTTTTCAACATGGTGAAAATGGTCAAATTGAACAATAATTTTCCCATAGAGCTTTTTCGTTCTAATGAATAATGTTTTCTGACGCAATTTTGCATATTACGTCGCTGTGTTTTCTTTATCTGTATGAACTTTTAATAAGAAATAGTCTACTAAAAGGAATTTTTAAAAATTTTTAATACTTCTCTTCTTAAGGAAAAAAATGGAGGGATTTTACTCTGCAAAGATATTATTTTCTTCATAGAAATGTTTAACATTTCCAGGATGACAGTTGATATTAACTTTCAGGTCCTGAAATGCAATCTGCTATATTATATTTTAGAATTTAAAGTATAATTTTTCAGATATACTTTAAAATATCATTTTGCCTGCTCTTATTTCATATCATCTATACCATAAATAAAATAACTTCTAAAATCCTATAACTGGTAGACTAGAAAATTTCTCTTGGAATTTCGCAACAACATAAAGGTTTCATTTCTGTCTCTAATTTTGTTCAACCGGTAATATATTTTTAATTTTTGACATTTTTTTGCTTATATAGTTTTACGTTACAAAGGAGCCTCCCAAACGGGAACGTGGTTAGTGACTTTGACTGTCGCACCGGAGGGCCTGGGTTCGAATCCCGGGGAGGACAGGGAAGTAAATTGTCTGTTCCTTCATAGGAGGCGACAGTGGCCGCCTACTAGACGCTTCCATATTAAAATGATTACGACATCTGACCTTAGTAGTGGCCAAAACTTAAAATGGCTAATGGCCAACATAAAAAATAGGTAAAAAAGAAAATGCAGGGGGAAAACAGGAAGTTTCTAAAATTGCAGTTTTTCAATTTAATTTTAATTTATTTAACCATAAAGGTTTAGTTTTATGAATTAGTAGCAGTAGATATTTCCGTTTAAAAAATGAAGAGAAATATTGGTCCGGTTTTTCATTTTTCGATTTATTATATTTAAACAAAATTAAACTTTCTAATGGTTCACCTTTTGCTGAAGGTGCTAGGTTGGGTTGTGAAGTTTTCATATCGTATTTTTTAATATTATTTTATCTAATGATTTGAAAAAAATATGATAGCCTGCAGTTAAACATGCTAAAAACAATAAAGTTTGCTAACCTGCATTTTATAGTCACATGTATTTAAAAAAGTTAAGATAAATTGGATAGCAATACTGAGAGAATGTCGATCAAGGCTGAATATTGCTGAGGAAGATATCCAGGGTTTTAATTTAAAAAAGAAAAGTTTGTTTTGCGGATTTCATTAACACAGTGTTTCTTCAGTAACATTTCTTCAGTGACAATAATAACTGGTTTTTATAATAGAACCAATTAAAATTCTCTGAAATTACAGAGAAATAGTTTTTCCTAATTAAGAACTTGAAAAATATGGATAAGATATGAGCTACATAACAAATTAAAAAGTTTGCAAATTTTTGGAATCACGTTTATTTCTGAGAATCTCACAATTTTTCTGAAACTATTAAAATGTATAAATAGAAAACAAAGAAACTAAGTCAAAGTCTGTTTTTTAGGTAAATATATTTCTACGATTCTTCAAAACTTATTCAGCAAAATTTGCATAACCTATTGTGTCAATCGCAGAACTGAAGCAATTTTTAACATGGTTAGATTCCAGGAATAGGGCAAAGCGCACGAGAGCTGCTTGCATAAAGAGCAGGATGCCTTCGTTGAGAAATATCGAAAGAAACTGACTCGAATTCATGTAGCATGTTGGGAATAATCGAACACATGGCATGCCCATTGACCTGGAATCGAACATTGCTCAGTCGAACTTCCAGTTTTGCACAGTCTGAACCCCTCAATCGTTGGTGCCTCCTTTTTTTTTTTTTTTTTTTTCTTTCCCTGAAGGACATATGATAATGTTACATTTGAACCATAAAAATAAAACAAGAATTTTTTCACTCTAAACTTCTTTTCTTTTAAGAAACTTTTTCCTTTTTATATAAGAAATGAATACATTAAAAAGTTAAAATGTTGTCTTAAGTTCCCCCCCCTTAGTTAATAAACTGTCTTATTTTAAGTTGAGAATTGTTATCAGATAATTTTTAGTTCAAAGGGGAAATTTGCTCTGAAGGACTATTAATTTCGTTTTGGCATTTAGCGTTGAAAAATATAAACGGCGAATCACTTTTCAAATTGTTGCCACCAAATATTAGAGCCCTGTGTAACATTTAAAGAAATTAAATATTGAAGAATGTGCATGAATGTATACATGTTTCTCGCATTGTGATATAACGGCGGTATCTAGAGCCATCAAAATTTGAATAACGTAATCTTCCCTAGAATGTAGGCATGAAGAAGCTTTAATTTGAAATTTACTGTTTGTTTTACATTGTATTTAGTCGATATATTAATTAAAAACTCTGAAAACACTAAATTTCACACTCATTTTTCCGAGTGGCAACAGTCGCGCGTTGAAGATAAAAATGCTTTATTTTGAAAAGTGTTGCTACTGCTCGTTTTCAAATCGTAGAGTTTGTTAATCGAAAATATGCAGTTTTACAAAATATGAAATAAAAATAACATTGTCAAAGATTAAACGTATTATTATTATGTAAAGTCATATTCTGACGTTGAAGAAAGCACGCTATTGCATGTGCCGCCACTGTATATTGAAATTGTTATGTTAATGTCAGCCTTTTAAATAAGTAGTTGTTGGCAACTCTTCTACTTCATGTTAGTATAATTGACATGATGCATTTTCGCCACGTTACTTCTTTTATTGATAGTGGAAAAACAGTGTTATATTATATAAAATTTAAATAAAGACGTCGTACGTGTACGTATAAACCTGATGTGTCAAAAGTTTTGTTTCCTGCTTTGGAAACAAAAAAAAAAAAAATTACTAATTAGTTGTTGTTCGGCAAGAAAGAAATTATTTCATACATACATAAATATTTTTATACATTTTCATTTCAGATGTACATAGAGTTTATACATTTTGCTTTCGCTACAGCTTGCTCATCTGGCCGGGCTTGCCCGCTGGTAACAAAATAAAATTTGATTATTACCCCAACATCACTAAATATTCCTGTCGAGAAAACAAATGAAGAGTTTAATATCCTCCAAATATCATTCGTTTGAATTTATAGCTTGTGGTATTTAAGCGAAAATATAAATTTTTGATAAAAGTACTTAAAAAAAATGTATGAGGTAGCTGCATTTAGAACGCAGTGTTTTAATAGTAATGTGATTAATACAATCCTATTGTGCAATCCTATTAAAGGTACTTTTAGCTATTTATCTTGGAAAACAATGATTATTTCGCTTGGTAACAATGCAGGAGGGTAACTTTGTCCAACACTCTCGTCTAGATATCCCAGATAGACTCAAGGATTTTGATCAGGGAATACAGGATCAAAAAATCTTTTTTTTTTTTTTTTTTTTTTTTTTTTAAATTTTCTATCGCAATAACTCGGAAAAGTTTTCTACCGCAAAGGTATGCAAAATGAAAATACTTTTATATAAAAATATATTTCCCGCACTCGCACAGCACAAGTATCGAAATTCTGTTGCTTTTCATCAATTTTTGTTAATTACTAAATTCATTACTAACAAAATGCAGTTGTTCCTAAAGTGTATTTTGGGGCATAAGAAATACGAACGAGGTTTCAAATGTGTAATTTGAAAATATTTATTGTTTGCGCGAAAAACTCCGAAACACAATTTTTTATAAAAATAGCAATATTTCGTAATTTCTGATAATTTTACTTTCTGATTTTTATTAAACATACGGTGAATATATTTATAATTCTTAATTGCGTTATTCAAAAATGTGAAGCTTAAAGTTAGTGTTTGGGGAAAATTCTGACGTTACACATTTTGATAGGAGGGTCTTCTTGATCAAGCCGTCTCCCGAATCAGAGCCACACACCTATTTAGTTGCTTCGGTCACAACTTTCACACACAGTGAGTGCGAAGCCTGTATGTAACAATGGAAGCTTTGAAATTTTGGTTGCATCGATATGCCAGTCTAATAAAATTTTGACGTTCTCATCCGTAATATTTTTTCATAGTGAAGGAGGAGACATATTGCAACTATGACAACAAATCATGTTCAAGTAATCTGTTGCTTCTAAGTTGAGCTTTGGTATGGTGAAGCTTTGAAGAGTGTTTTCAGTGGAAAGTGTCTTCACTTTCCAAGAGAGCTTTCAATAATTAGTGCAACCCTAGTTCTCTGATTTTACATCCAAAATCATTCCAAAGATCAAATTTTCAAAGTGAGCAAAGAAAACATTCTACTGAATTACTGGGTTGATGTCTTGAAGTAAATTTTGAGTTAAGTACCGTGATGTTCTGATGGCTTTAAATGCTAACCTTAGAGCGTCTTTGAAAGTTTTGCTGGTGTTGAGTTTGAACCTATGAAGCGTGTAACAATTCAAAATAAAATCTATCAACGACTTAGTATCACCATTACGTTTTTCTAATCTCATGTAAAGTATGAGAACTCCATTTGCTGTCGTCGTGTGTGTGAAAGCGAACCAGAATTATGAGCTGTTAAGTTTTCTAAAGTTGTACCTGACCTTACAGAAAAAGAAACATGAAGTAACTATAACTGATCCTTACTCAACACTTTTCTGTCAACTTGATGAAGGAAGAATTCGACACCTTGAAAGCGAGCCAGTAGAAGTTTTTACAACCAGTGAGGAGTTTCCCAAATCGGTTCACTGAAGGATTTATACTCCGCGTTAACATCATTTATTGATGAAATAGATGATAGAACTGCAGATTCATTAAAATCTAGGAGATATATAGCCCACTGCAATTGTTTCCCAACATGCAATACGTTCTGGTGGACAGCAGCATTTTTCAAACCAATATTAATTACAGTTCTACCACTCACTATCACATCGAGTTCTTCAAGGAAAGTCTTACGTGTAGTCAAGTGGGAAATCAAGGTAGAAGCTATGCATATGGTAGGGTCTGAAGAGGGCGAAACACCGCTAATATATTCTAATCCTGGTTCTTTTATGAGCGAAAATTACATTATTAAGGAACTTAATTTAATAATTTCATTATTTTTTGAAAGAATATCATTTAATGATCTGTATCTCGATAATTTTTATATTGCGTCAAATAGCTTCCCAAATGAGTTAGTATGTTTCATTTTCTTTAGAACGCTGTATGCGGACAAAATACTGTTCTTAGTGACACAGTTCGAAGGTGGTTTTAGAAGTTTATGAACGGAAATTTCAGACTCAAAAGTGTTGCCTTGCCTGGATGATCATCTTACGTATGCAAGAACCTATAAAACAAAATAGTTTGGCAAATTCATATCATACAGTTCAAGAACTACCAAACAGATTTAAAATATTCAAAATAAGAGCACATGATCATTCGAAGACGACTCGATACGTAAACCGCTATGATATATGGGTACCCTATATTCTAATTTCAGAGTATGATTATTTTCTGAAAAAGAAGTAAAGAAACTGTTTTTTTTTTTTTTTTTTTTTTTTTTTTTTTTTTTGTAAGCGTTCATTACTGGAAAAGAGAAGTGGATGTGTGTAATAATGTTACAAGAAAAAGATCAAAGGGTAAGCCAAGTGAAGGTTCTTTAGTAATATCGAGAGGAGGGCTGCATTCCAAAAAGGAAATGCTTTGTGTACGGTGGGACTATAAAGAAATGTATGTACTATGAATTATTGCCACCAAATGATACAACAAATTCCAAAATATACTGTTCTTAAATGGCAATTTCAAAAGCAGAAATTGCAGCAAAGCTGAGCAATCGTCGAGGTGTTGGTCTTCCATTATGACAATGCTCGGTTCCAGATTTTGATAAATGTTAGATAAAGATTTATTGCATTATCCGGGTGAGATCTTTTGTATCATCCCTCACATTCTGGAGACTTTGATTTCTCAGATTTTCATCTTCTTTCATTTTACTTTAAAATTCTCTGAACAGCGCTTTCACTTCTTAGGAGGTTGTCGAACATCACATCTATAACTTCTTTACGAACAAATCTAATGACCGTTTTTTTTTTTTTTTTTTTCTTAAAAAAAGTAATTTTCCAGCTATCGAAGACCTGACGAAATGCCGTAGAACGGATTAGTGCTTATGTGATTCAATGAAATTTTATTTTACTTTTGCACTGCTTCATTTGTATTTATTTTCAAAAACCAGAAGGACTTTCCACGTGATAAATCAGAACATAAATAAGCCTAAAATTATTTTTATTACATTATTGAAGAACATGGAAAAAAGAGTTTGAAAAAGTTGGAGTTTAAAGAATACATTATTCTATCTTCTGTTTCATAAAAATGTAATTTTGAAACTTTGTTGTATATTCTGCGTTGCTCTTATTGGCTGAAATTTCTCTCGTTTATTTTTTAAAAAAAATATATGACCTTATTTCTAATTTTCTAATTTTACATTTTAATAAAAATAGTGCGTGCTGTGACCATTGTTTGGAAATGTATTATCAGATTTTTGGCATTATGGCAATTTAGTGCTTAAAATCATGTGTGTGTTTTGCATAATTTGAAGTCAATAGTTTTTTTTATTATTATTATTTGCAATATTTATATCCGATACTCACTTAATTCAACCTAAATTCAAGCTTACATGAGCTTCTTAACATTCAGAAAACACTCAAAGGCTAATTTACATGTATCGTAGATAATTTTGAATAATAAGCAGCCCTCTTTTGTAATTTGAATGATACATAGAAATTAGAGCAATTATACTCCCTTGCTTTGCTTTAGAATAATTATATTGACGTGTTTGCATGTCCATAGTTGTTTGTTAGCTCTGTTGAAGTAATTAAGAAAACAGATATTGATAAACTGAGAACATATCCTAAGAATAAGCAATATTTATACAGCAGATACTTCTTACAACCTTTTAACCGGATTCTAGGTTTCTCGAGAAGATAAGCATAGTTTAAATATTTTAATTCAAATTTCAGAAATCTTAAATTAAGAATTAATATTTATTTTGGCCATAGACTAAGACTGACAAACTAGTAGATATATAAACTCGCAGATGCTGTTTGCAGCAGTTAAGCACTAACAGAATAATTATGAGGAAATGGACATAGTTGATTTAACGCGAAATACTTCACGGAGTTAATTTAAACCTTTAGGTAAGTACCTATTTTTGTTACCCTTTCTAAAATTTTAATTGAAATAAATTAATTTAAATCACTTATTTTGCAAGAATGTAATATTTTTAGGGTAACGATTATTATCAGGAATCAAAGAATTTCAACAGGCAGCTCGATAAATATAGGGATAGAACTTTGTAGTATATAATACTACTCATTTCAACCCTCGTTTCTAACCATCTGACCGGCAATGCCGTACATATACGACCTAGAATATTTTTTGTGATGTCTGTAAGAACGTATATATAATTGCATCTTAATATATTTCCAAGAAATTAAGCAATGTATTAAAAGTATATAAATACAGGTATAAAATACCAAGTGATTTTTAACATTAAAATTAAGAAAATAATTCTTTTTTATCGTAGATTTAGGAAATTTGTGCTTTCTTAAAACCCAAGCCGGTCAGAGGGAAACTTTTAAATTGTGCAGGCACAGTTTTCAGACACTTTTCTCAGCACATAATCGGAAGATTGTTAATTTAGGAAACAAAGAATACCTTCAAAATGATGCTTCGTAGTGAGATATATCAATCACTAGTAAAAATCTGCAGTTTTAGATAACATTCATATTTCAGCATAATTGAATGAATTATCTTATTCGAAACATTTAGACACTGTTTGGCATCTGTTGCAGATTCTAGACAGATAAGTTGTGTATATTTTTGTTCATATATGAAAATATGCGACGGTTTGGAGAAAAAATGGAAATTTTGCTTTGCTTTGGCAAACACTTAATAGTTCTCCAGATTCAAATAAAAAGTTTCACAATTTTTGCAAAATGTGAGATTTTCTGTTTGTATTTTCTTGTTAAGCTTTGTATTTTAAGATAGTCTGAAAGCCTTGTTATCCAGTTCTTTGAAAAATGTGCATTTCTTATACATATACCAGACATATAATATCAGAAGAATAATTTTGTCTTAAACCATTGCAAATTCATTTCAGTTCATTTGAGAGTAGGCATAAACTTCGGCAATGAGAGTCATTCAAATGAATCTCAAACTCTATAATCCTTAAAATTTCATATAGAGCATAGCACGGCTAGCAGCCAATGTCTGTCATTTGAAGTAACACATGAACATCTATATATAACTGTGCATATAACATAACGAATAACATTTTTAAATTTCTAATTTTTCCTCCGAGCGGGCTCTTACAAGTGGTTAAGACGGGCAGTCAGAAGGGGGGGAGATCCATGACTTAAATTCTGAAGATGGCATAGTTAATTTTTTCACATTTCCTGCAAACCGATATTCTCTACAATAAAATTTTACTTCTGATCTATTGCTGCATTCTTAATCTTACGTATACTAATGCATTTTCTGTTTATAAAAAAAATAATTTTGTTAGATTTCATTTTCATGGCTTTAAGAACAATATTTTATCGAAGACATGCATTTCTTCATTAAACCAGTGCACAGTTTTCAATTTTAGATCTGCTCTCGTTAGTCTAACGCAGACATTGGCCACATGTGCCAGATCTAGCAAGCGATCAGTGCCGCTCTACACCAATCTACAACGTTATTACATAAAGATATATCGATATGTCTCTCCTGTGTGCACCGATCCACCTCACGCTTCAGGCATTTGCTTCTATTCGTCGCGCCGATACGTGAGTATCAATTATGATTTTTATCGAAAGTTTAACTTAATTTGATGCACGTCGTGCGCTAGGTTACTTTACAACAGGTTCTTAGTTTTATTGTGAAAACTTGTATTTCTTTGCTTAATTATTGTAACAATTCCTGCTTACATATTTAATCAAATGGCCATTTAAAAAAAGAAAGCTTGATGTTCGCGTTTTTCAGTACTCTTGGACAAATGAATATGGATTCGTACAACAAAAGAATCGTGCTATATGCACTGTATGTGTGTTATGTCGCGAAAGCGTCGGATGTCGCACGTTAAGTATACTACAAAGACATTTTCAAACTAAACATTATTCCACATTTTAGAATTCCAAGGAGAAATTTGAAGTTATATAAACAGCTATTACTAGATATAAGAAACGAGTTACATTTTATGTCAAATAATTGCAACCCAACCTGAAGCGACCGAATGTAGTTTCGTAGTTGCTCACCGAGTAGCTGCCAAAGACAAATCTTGCGCAGATGACAAATATACAAAGGACATATTTTAAAGAAGTGTTGAATGACTGTTCAACAATTTACCAAATCTACAAACAATATTAGCCCGAATTCAAGAAATACAGGCTTCTGCGAACTATCGAAAGACGAATAACTCAAATGACGGAAAATCTAAGAAAAAACAGTATTCAAGATTACAAGAAACTGTTTTATTTAGCGTTGCTCTTGATAAGTACTGAAGTGAATGATGTTGGGTGACATGTTATATTATTATGAAGTAATTTAAAGTTGTTTATTTTTTATTTTAATAAGTATGTTTAAAAGATACATAATATATAACATATGTAAAATTTCAACTTTTTTTTTTGTTAATGGAATAGTTATATTTTATACTGTTTATTACAATAATAAATATCTTTAAAAAATGTCTAATTAATCTCTACATATAATAAAAGAAAGAGTCTGTCTGTGTGTGTGTCTTTCGTTCATGCTGCGCGTATGCACCTCGAAGAGATTTTTTTCAAAATTCGAATCAGATTTTTTTATTTTATCTTTTTCCATGAAATCGAATCATTTTGAATAGTTTCATGTTTTAGAAATGTGGCTTTGGCAATAGTTTTTCATTCGATGCTTTGTATACTGGACTGCTGACTGTTGAAAATATGAGATAAAGTATTATTCATTTTATTTTCCTTTTCAGAACTTTTTTTTTTTTTTTTTGTGATTCCTTTATGTTATTTATAGCTTATTTCCCTCTTTTAAAGATATTGAAAAGTTTTACATAATATCTTTTAAGAAACAAAGTTTTTAGCTTTCTTTAGACTATTTGAATTCTTAAGATTTTGCAACGGGAAGTTGGTTAATTTATTTATTAGGATAACTAATGTTTGTACTAAGGGATACTGCTTATTTCATTATAATGTTTTTATATATAATACATTTGTATTGAAATTTAAGGTTTTTAGGTTTTTCTTTTCTTTTTTTTTTTTTTTTTTTTTTCTTCTTCTTGGGTAAAGTTGTTCTGCCGAGTAAAACTGTGCAGTTTTTAAGTTTAATGTTTGATGTTTCCCTTACAGCACTTTTCCGGTATATTTAAAAGCCAGACGAGGGCTGGCCGCGTAGCGGCTAGTATATAATAAAACTTCTAAATAAACTGATCTCTGTTCCTTAACTCTGCGTGCATTGTCGCGGGAATCGAACTGTTTCAAATGCTTCATACTGTACGGCATCCTGAATCATATCGGTAGATTGGTTTAGTAGACCACAGCTAGAAGTTTGCCTACACCTAGTATAACATATCTGTTCCTCAAAAATGTATATTTAAATCCATATTACTTTAATGTATAAAAATGCAACAAAATACTGCTATTAAAGAGTTCTTGCGAAAGCATTACTGAAGAACAAATGCTTCTGGCTCAAAATAAGGATCCTTCCTAAATACAGATTTATGCACTTAGCTGTTAATTTATACTATATGCTTTCAATAAGGTAGAAGTCTTATTCACTATAAAATCTATCAATTTATAACACTACGAAACTAACACAGTATTCCGGAGAACATATTTAACAGAAAATTAATGCGGTACTATGGAAATGTGTTTACATCACCATATTTAGAATATAATCTAAAATAATTTATCATGATTTTTCGAAGGATTAATTAAAAATAAAATTACAGAGTTTGTAATTTAGGATTGTTAAATAAATTCTGTAGCAAATTTGTGCCTCAATTATTAACCTGAATTTCAGTTCTACTAAACCTAACAATAAACTATTCGTTCTTTCAATTAACTGACATTTAAATTTTTTAGGAAAACGGAATGTTATGAAGTAGAAAATTACAAGTCAATTAAATTCGTTTAATTGCATATGTTTAGCATGATTTAAATTTAATTTGAGTAAAAGTTTTTTTCATTTAATTCACCTAAAATTACTCAAGATTTATTTTATGAAAAAAGTTATATTTCTAGCTGATAACTTACTTTCTTGGTCTAGTTTTTGTTTGAAAAAATTATTTAAACTGCTTGGAATAGAATACAGTCTGTGTTATGTTTCCCGTACAAGCATTTATTGGAACTGAATAAAAAAGCTAGGATTAATTTTAAGAGCATAACATTTTATGGAACCATAAATTCATGTTTTTATTACAGAATTCTTTGCGTCATTTAAAAATAAGTTCCTAAAATCTTTTGAAGTACAAATGCTGAAAAAATGAAATATAAGTACTATGATTTCTGTCAAAAAATATATCAAAGATATAATTTCAACATAAAATTGGTTTCTTTCTTTAGTAGATCACTTTGGAAGCGTATATTTTCACAAAAATTTTGCTAAGTGTAACGGTTCATTATTTCGCACATAATGAAAAATATATATACTATAGTTGGACAATAGGTTAAATGTTAATAACTGTCAAAATTAAACTTCTTTTCTCAGCCAATTTAAATAAAATCTTTCAATGCTTATCTAGAGATGAAACGGAGAAATTCTTCTTTTCCAGGAACTAAGTAAATTTTTAGCTTTGTTCTCGAAATGTATTCAGACCTTCCATTTTAAACAAAGGTCGAACGATTTTTTGAATTTTTCGAATTTTTTACGTAAAGAGCGTTTAGTTTACTTCCAAATAAAATGTTAGAAGAGTTTCAGGGAGATTGCGAAGTTAGGGTTTGTAGCTGAAGTTTAAATCATAGATCTGGCTCCTTTATGTAACTTGACATTACTAATGATATGCTAAAGCCAACAAACTGATATCTATCAGTTAGTCACAAATGGATTTCTCTTATAATTTAAATATAAATGTCGTTGAGTACACCTTTCATAACTACCTAAGTTTTCATTTCTATTTGTGAGATATTTCTAACTATGAAATTTTCAGAATGCTAGATACAAATTATTTAGACCTTTTTAAATAGTGATAAAATATTGAAAGCATAAATGAATATATAAATATGAGAACTGTAGGCATAAATGAAATATATGTCTACATCTATCTATCTATATAGATAGATAGGTAGGTAATTTTATTCATTTTTCAAGACGAGTATAGCCGCGATATTACGTAGATGCACGACGTTTCCGGCTTTTTAAAATTGAAGTCATAAGGTGCATAACGTAGAATATTCTGGCCCGTAAGATAAGAGTTCGAAAAAAGTGGTACGAAGAGGGTGAGCATGCGTCACAAGGCGAGCAAGAGCAAGCAAAATCATAACTGCAATAGAGAGGCTTGACAGCTCGGGGTAAATCATAATAAATTAGTAGCACGAAAACTAATAAAGCACAAAATACACACAATATTCAATGAAATAAAAATACAGTGCCATTAAGGTAGTAATAAATTCTCAGTGCACATACATATAAAATTAAAACATATACATACGGATAAATACAGGTAAATACATAGACTATACATATGCTAAGTCGAGAAGTAAGTTTATTAGGGAAGTAAGTAAGTTAGAATCGCGGGTGAGGTGAGCCGAGTACGGTCGTAATGTACAATTCCCCTCTAAAATTTCGTTTTCGAAGACTTGAAAATTATTTAAGTGATCACAGTTGAGCGCTCTATTAAAGGCGTTTGTGTGACGACATGGATTATAATTTAACAGTTGAATGTTTATGATCAGAGTTTCCCCGTCTGGAGTTTTCCACTGAGATCTTATGTTTTGACTGTAGTCTGGATTGATAGGATTTTTTTTTACACAAAAATATATCCTTATCTGGGTGTTTTGGTAATTTTTAATATTAAGACAAAATTTATTTTTCTTTCTAGTAAATGCAATAAATTTAATGCAGTAATAAAATTTTATTTGATCAGGAAGAAGGAGGTAGTGCTTAGTCTTCACGATTTTTCATGGCATTATTGCATTATTTGACGTAATTTTTAAATTTATTTGTTTATGTACAGTAATTTTAAATTGTAGTGACTATTTCTATGTTACGTTGATGGATTATTGCTTTACTTTTTTATTTTAGTAAACATTTTAAAAATAAGATGACTACTAACTAGCTACACCTACAATGTCTGAAACTTGTTCTCCACAGAGAAAGATGATTAAACGCTGTTATACACAAAATCTCATACCTGAATGATTAGAAAATTTTGAATTAAAACATTGGTTGAAAGAAGACATTAATGAAAAAGGTTCTTCTTACAATATTTATTGTAAAATTAAATTAAAAAATATCAATAAATCAATGCTAATAGCCTACAAAAACACAGTTAAACATAAAAAAGTGCAAATATTGCTAAGACAAGTTCACGCCAAGCCCATTCTTCATAAAGAGTAAACCTAGAGAGAAAAAGAAATAGCAAATGAAAGGTTAATAATTACTGCATTCATTTCTAAGCATAATATTCTATTTGTTCTATGCAATCATCTTATAGAAACATACAAAAAGGGATTTCATGTTAGCAGTTTTGCAAAACATGAAAGCTCTTAAAGTATCTTATACAAGATGGCATAGACAATCTTGAAAATACATGCGTTTGTAACATATGTAGAAGCCAAAACTTTAAAATGATAATAGATAAAAGTACACATATATCTGTATACAAGTTTTAGTTGTTTATGCTAGATATTTTGATATTGAAAAACTTAGTGTCGAAAATGTATCAAAAATGGTACTTCAGCAGGGCCTCTTCAAGCTTTAAAACATTCCAGAAAGTAATCTCTTTGCCTTTGAAGTGATAATTGTGCCATTATGATGAGTATTAAGAGCGGGTCCAATCACTGCTAAAAAAAGGAAACAGCATTTAACACGGCGTGTGTTCGCATTCTTTTGCATTTTGTGTTAGTCATTCAGTCTAGATACTGCATATCTAGAAATATTGATTAAAGATATCTCTCTTCATTTTCCCGGTCTGTAATAAAAGGAAGATGCTACAGACACTGTTAAGCATAAAGTCTGCAAATTAGCATTAACAGAAAATTTAATCCATGGCTTGGCTTGGTTTTCTTGGTTTATTTGAGCCTGTGTAACGTAAACACAAGACAGTTTCAAAAAGAAATTGTTTCGTGTCTGCGTTACACAGGGGGAAATCTATGAAATCGACCCTGTAGACAACCTGTTCGCCTGGAATCGAACCTCCGTTCGAACTACCAGTGTTGCTCACCTTTACCACTCGCAAGCTGATTCTGTGTCAATGTAAAAGAGTTATTATTGAACAGTGAGATGCGTCAGTTTCTTTATTTTCAGTATCAGTCAGAAACGATGAAAATGGAGGGCGGAGGGAATATGTGCAATAATATGATACCAAAGGAAATAAGTATACGCTGTTGTTTTTAGGATATGCACTGGAGAATATAGATTGTCTGAATATTGAATTTCGATCTCAGATCGCATTAACTTCATTCAGTGGTTTTAATTGAGAATTAAAATATTCTTTTATTATCCATAAAATATGAAGCCATGCAAGCTATCTCAGTTAATTCAAGTAATGCAGTAAATCGTAAACCTCTGAATAAAATATGTTTGGGAAGCCATTTTATGGCTTTATCATATTCAATATCACTTGTTGATAGTGAAAGCAAGTTTAAAAACGATCGTTTAAAATTTCTTCTTGGACTTAATATGTAAACTGAAAAGAGATATCCTCTAAATGAAGATAATTTGTTGTCACTTTCAGTGTTCTTAATGCAATTGTGGTACATGATTGTGCCATATCGCCATCGTCAATTTTACATTTAGCAATGCAGTTCCTTCACCTTTATTATGAAGACAAATTAGATCTTCTAGATCTAATTTATCTAATAGCTCTAAATATAATAATTTTGTATAACTTTATGAGCAGTGTATTTTACTTCACTCTTCCGCTAGCATAGAAAGAACAGACTCTCAAATAAATCTAAAAACATAAGCCACAAACTCACTTAAATCAGGAACTGTGAAAGAAAAAATAATGGCAAAACATACATTAAATAGATTTAATAAATAGCTTCCTAAATATTGAATTTCAATCTGAGGATTTCAGATTGCACATATTTTACAGCTGAGGGGCCGTTGTATGGACTTATTAAATTCAACACCACTTCGTTACAGTGGAATCAGGTTTAGAAATTACTGTTTAAAATTTCTTGTTCAAATTATACAGATCAACTGAAAACAGATTTTCTTTAAATGATGATGAACTTGTCACCAGTCTCAATGTTCTTCCTGGTAGTGTTACATGAACATGACAAATTGTCATCCTCAGTTTTGCACTGAGAAATGCAGCTCCTTCATCTTGTTTCTGAAGATAAATTAGATCTTCTAGATGAAGAATTGAGATCATTTCGTTAAAATTAATATTTAGATCTCTCTTATAAAACCATCCCAGAGTTTTGACATCTGTAGTAGAAGTAATGTAAAGGATGGCCTTTAATAATTCTAAATATGAGATATTATATAACTTTACGTCCAGTCTAGCTATTCACTCACTCTTTGGCTAGCAAAGAAAGAATCTCGATTCAAATAAACCATATAGAAACCAAAGCCGCAAACTCACTTAAGCCAGGAACTGTGAAATATTAACTGATGGGCAAAACAGGCAATAAACAGATCTAATCAAAATTGTTATATATGGAGACAAATAGTGTTAAAAGCAGTCATATAAGGAACTTGCGACAAAACATACGAATAAAGTTTCTAAAAATAAAAATGTTTCAAAAATGTATGTAAAAGGAAATAATGGGATGAAAATTCTGATTACAATTAAATAAAACATATTTTTGTCTGCTAAGTTTTATCTGATTTGTATTACTATACCATATGACGAAAACTAGATTTTTTTCTGTGTTTATTTAAGTTTTAAACTAAGTTCGTTTTAAATCTCTGAGTGAGCTTAGCAGAACTGGTTTACAAAATATATTTGAGTATCCATGAGATTATCATAACTCAGTACAGATTTTAAACATATTCATAAGATGTCTTAAATGGTCATAACTAACTGGTTCTGCTAAAACAGCTGCATAGAAAAGCTACAGTTTTTATGAGAAATGTTAGTTGCTTAAGAATTTTTATTAAAATCTTTATTTATTATATAGAGACAATTATATTATATTCTTAACAGGTCAGTTTTATATTTTAATAACCTCGTACTTCTTGTTTTCCACTGGAATAATTCATGCAAAAGTTTATTCTTATCTCACGTACCCGGAAGTAAAGTTATATATTTAGTTTTATAACGGCAGCAACATATAATGCGATTCTTTTTTACGAATCTGTGAACAGTTGCTGACTGACTGTTGAAGAAATTTGTTATCTCCATTAAAATATTTCATGCATTGTTGGTAGCCGGTGGTACTGAGATCCTATAATATGGGTAAGTGAAATAAAATGGTAAAAATGTTCAAGAATCTACATAGAATATTTTAATTGTTAGAGTCTGTAGGTGATTTGCCTTTAACCGTGCAAGTTAGAGAAACCTTCGTTTTATGTTGTATCCTTATTTTAGACGACTTACAAGCTTTTGCTATAAATAAACCTTTAATGTTTGGTATTTAGTTGCTGATAATTCTTTGTTGTCTTCTTCAGGAGATATTTCAACTTCACACTTATATAGCCAAAAATGACTAAATCAGAAGACAGAATTCAAATTAAAAGTTAGAAAGTACGCTAGCTATCAGTATCTAATAAAAAATTTTAAAAAATTATAAAATAATATTTGCCTTTTAATAAAATATTTATTCTTAGCATGTTTTAATACAGTTACGTTCATTTCTCTCACTTTTATTTATTTCTTAATATATTTCTTCAATAATTTTATTGGGTTGAATTAATAATATCTGAATTTTATAACAGCTAATTAAAGGCTTTGTAAATTTTGTTTAAAACTTCACGTGTACATTTTATGTGAAACACACACACACACACACACACACACACAAAAAAAAAAAAAAAAAAAAAAAAAAAAAGGGCATTAAAATGAAGCAAGAATGACTTATTTGAATTCACTGTAGGATCTCGTTCTGAACAGAAATTCATCAACTTTAGTAAGTTTGATATATGATATCTTAAATTAGGCAAAAGCATGACGGTGGAAAAGAAGATAACGTTTCTATGAATGTTAAGAAAGAAATCTGAAAAGCAAGTTAGAAACTGTTATGTGGTCTGAAGCTACTTTCCAAAATGAAAAATATATATATAGAGAGAGAGAGAGAGCTAATTTTATCACTGACAATAAATGCATTATTTTTAGGTGAGTTGAAATTTAAAAATAAATATTATAAGCTTAAAGACTGCATAATAAGCTAAAATAAAAATACCTTATTACCTATTTTCTTGTACCAGAATTCTAATTCTAATAATATATTATAAATTATCTAACAGACATACACGAGTCTATGAACAATTGAATACAGATATGTTTACTGAGAATAACTGTCTCGAGTGGAGGAAGAAATACTATTATGCATGTTTCTTAAAATAAAACAATAATTAATCTAATAAACTTGTAAAATTTAAGCATTCCAGCTGTCAGATCTTGTTTGCAGTCAGAAACGAAGAAATAGTACTTATGCATGACTTAAAGGAAATTCTGTCCCACCTCTGAAAATCTCGTATAGTTTTCTATGACCGTTGTTAATTTTAATGTAGTTATTGTTTAATTATTCTTCCTATCCAATTTGATCCACTTTTGGAAGAACAGATAAGACCGCTGTATTTTGGTATTCGCGCTCCATTTTGAATCATGACTAATAGACTGTCTGCATGGGCATTTTAATAATTTTCTCCACTTATAACTCAAATAAGAACCAGTTTGCTTTCAAAATTCCTCCACGAAGACAAACAGGTAAGACCCTGCTTGTTTTGCCATTGTAAATTTTGTATTAAACAAATAAACATACGTTCACTTTTGATATTTGGGGAAATCATTAAGGGATATGATCAATTAACATAAAACACAATTAATGCCATTAATGTTAATTAATGATAATCTCAATTGATGCAGAATTAGTACTTTTTAAAAGATGCTTTCCCATGAAATTAAGTGACAACTGAGTGAAAAATTTCCTATAGCATCTTCGGTAACTAGAGTAATGACTGGCTTAGAAAATTATATCAAAGAAAGCAATAACTAGTCACCTATGTTGAGGGATGCTTTCTTGGTGTGTGTGTATGTGTGATTATGGCAAAGCCTCGGGGGCTATCTGCCTAAGAGGAGGGACGCCTTCGTGGAGGACTTTCTAAGGGAAACTTGCTCGTATACACGTTACACATGGGGAAAACCACGAAAACGCCCATGCAGCCAGCCCGTTCGCGGGATTCGAACCTCGGACTGAACTACCAGTGTTCAGCGACTTTACCGCTCGACCGCTGGTGGGCTCGGATGCTTTCTTGGAGGCATTTTTAAAATAACTGGCTCGGATTCACGTTGCAACTGAGGAAAACCCTGGAAACTTCCACAAGTGTAAAAGTAACGCAAGTGAAGTGTTGACAAATTTTTATAATTAATCAAATTGATACATTGATTTAAACGAAAATCTCGAGTAATGTAAGATATTCTGATTTCGTTTTCAATAGAAATGGTATGAATCTTAAATTTCTCCGGAGACGAATTTTACATGGTTCTTGATCCTTTCGAATCTCAAATCCTTCACAGGAGAAATAAGAGGGAAAAGTATTTAAAATTAAAGATTATCAATTAAAAACGAAATTTCAGCTTAATGAAAAACAAATTTATGTATACAGTCTTTAAAGAATAAAATTAAATGAAATTAAGCAACAGAGAAGTTAGTTAAAACTCTCGAATCCTGAGGCGCATTTTCTTTCAACATAATTTGAAAAACAAATATACCAGGGGCAAATCTTTACTATGTTTTTTCAGAAACTGTAACAGAAAGTATAAAGGAAAGAAGGTTATTCTAAAAGGTAACACAGATAAACACTAAGCATGAAATGTTGAATCCTCTGATAAAATTATGTTACTCGGAGCTGCCATCATCAGATAACTGAATTTGATGGCCGAAGTCCACTGAAATTCGATTAATCGACTTGCTTTTCTAAATAAAAGCTTTATTAGATGCCAGTAAAATTAATTTTTGAAAAGATTTGTGTTCAAAAGTTTAATGATATTTTAGGTTAGGAAAAACTCGAATGACGCAAAAAGCCCAGATATGAAGTAAATGCAAGTTTTGAGTTTACAAATATGGAAGCTCTCTTGAGATTAATGGGAATCGAAGATTCGAATATCTCAACTCTTTCTTTTACGTTTCTCTCTTGGCTTTTATGAATTGCATAGAATCATCAAATTGTATTCACCTTACGTGACACCTTTTACAAGTTTCACTAATTTTCACATGATCAATGACCTAATGCTCTTAATGGCATCTTTACTCAATTATGCTTTAAACAACATTCCTTAAATTGTTAAAAATACTCAGACAATTTATGCTTTATGTGAAATAATCAATTCCTCTTTAAATTAAATTAATCGGCAATTTAAATTAATTAAATTAATTATAACTTCTGGTGATAAGCAATTGTAATGAATATTAGTATCTAATTTAAAATTAAAATTTAGATGAATTCCATATTTTTGATTTATCTAATCATAAAAATTTTAAAATGAAATGTGTTTTCTCAAATCATAAAAATATTCTTGCCAATGCAAAATCACATAAGCTTTCGTTGGGTCTGGGAAGAAGTACCAGTCTTGAAAACAAAAGAGATTAAAATACAAGGCTTTCAAATCAATTATTATCTAATCTAAATGTGTAAAATATTTTGCAAGTTTTAGCTTTTTTTACTGCATCAAGTTTGACAAAAATACCAAAAAAAATTTAAAATTAAAATTTAGATGAATTCCATATTTTTGATTTATCTAATCATAAAAATTTTAAAATGAAATGTGTTTTCTCAAATCATAAAAATATTCTTGCCAATGCAAAATCACATAAGCTTTCGTTGGGTCTGGGAAGAAGTACCAGTCTTGAAAACAAAAGAGATTAAAATACAAGGCTTTCAAATCAATTATTATCTAATCTAAATGTGTAAAATATTTTGCAAGTTTTAGCTTTTTTTACTGCATCAAGTTTGACAAAAATACCAAAAAAATGGAAATAGGTTCATGTATTTGAATTCAGCAATCTAAAAAATATGACACATTAGATACTTATTTTTATTGCATGGCATTCATTGTTGTAAGATAAAGCCAGTTAATTAGAGTCCTGCTACAGAAGCTAATTATTTCAATTATAATTATGATCGGCTTATGTTATGTTAGTTACACACATGGAGTCCATTTCTTTATCTGTTATTAAACAATGCACCTTTTAAAGAGATAGTTGGAAATATTTACAGAATGAATAATATTTTTTCTTTTTTTAACTTTTGAACTTTGTGCAGGAAATATCTAATTTCCTTTACTATAGGTTTTATTAAATTTCTAATTTCTGTTGGATTGTGTTACAATCTATGTCCACTTCCAGAGAATGTAATTAAATTTCTTTAAACATCAGAGTTAATTTAAAAAAAATTCGACAATCAGAAATTTATCATGCTTACATTTTTCTCTTTCGATTTTTCTGTTGATGAGTTTCATCTAGCGCTTCGCTTGATTAATTACATTCAATAATTTAACAAATGCGTATTGTATTTGACGATATTAGCTATTGCAACTCTGCTGCAGGGTTCTGTAACATAGCTTAATTATCTGTTTAATCAAGAGTCGTTAAAGAATGAGAGAATAGTTTAAACCAGCGGTTCTCAACCTTGTGACTAACGCTTACTATCTAAACAAAAACTGAAAAACTTTAGTACCGCCACTACGATGGTTACAGCTTAGTACCACCACACAATGATTATTTATCAATTTCTCAACAGAAATATAAAAAAAACATATTTTGCCGTTTGCAGAACCTATTGACTATTTGTATTAAATATGCACATATAAAAATTATTAGATTAAAAATTGGTTTTCATTTTGATTATCAAAATTTAAGTTACAATACTTCAATTTCGTAGGGAATGTGGGCCTGTTTAAAAGAGATCAATTTCTTTATGTCTGGTCTTATTTTATTTTGCTTTAACCGTATATTAAGATCCACTTTTAATTTTGTTCTGTATTTATTTTCAAATATAACATGGAAGAAGATCCTTCTTCACACAAATATGTTGTGCAAAAAGGCAATAAAAATTTAATAGCTTTAATTTGAAATGCCTTTAAATTCTTTTTTTCAGTTCAGCCAAAAGTTAACAAGTGTTTTATTTTTGAAATGTTCAGATAGATTTCGATCGCAGGAAATTTCTATCAACTGTTCTTTTTCTTCACGAGATTTTTTAATTTAATGGCTAAAAATACTTTGTTTCTTTACCGCCTACTTTTCTTTTGCGTACCACCAGTTGTAACACATACCACCGGTTGAGAATGACTGGTTTAAACTGAACGACATTTTTATTGAGATCTTTTTCTACCACTCAATATGTCATCTAAAATGTTTACAATTTTGCTTTTTTCAGGTTTTACAGAATTTCTCAATTTCGTTTGGTTAAGCTTTTTGTTTTTTTCATTTGGTTAAACTTGAGTTATCTACTGTATAGTTTACCCTATAACAAAATTTTTTAATTGTAAGAACGCTAATGTTTTTACCTAAGATTCTTTTGTGTGCAAAAATTCTCTGTTTTATTTTTAAACATACAAAATGTCCATATTTATATGTACAAATATATGGTGTGGATAGGTTTAGTTTGAATATTTATTTGTACAAATATATGGTGTGGATTGGTTTAGTTTGAAAGAAAATTTATTTGATTATGGTAAAGTACTCGAGGGCTATCTGCTTAATTGAAGGGATAATCTTTGCGGAGAACTTTCTAAGGAAAATTGGCTCGTATACACGTTACACATGGGTAAAATTGAAGAGAAAAAAAAAAAAAACACCCATGCAGCCAGCTTGTTCGCCGAGATTCGAACCCTGGATCGAACTACCATTGTTCAGCGGTTTTATCGTTCGGCAGCTATATATGGAGTGGAAGCATGCTATTTACTTAAAAATTACAACGTCATTTGTAATATCATCAAATTTCAACTGGTAAAATGTTTCTTACGCTATTGTTAACCATAGAATTCAACATTAATAAATTCGACAGTTTATTATTCACGTTAGCGTTTTTAATTTTCACTTAGAGTAATGTCATGCAGTACTTCATTTAATTTAGTCTATTTAGTAACAAACTAAGACTGATCACAAGCTTTTCATTCGTTATTAATATTAGAATAAAATCTCTATACCAGTATTAAATCTAGAACTAAACTTTTACTTTTCTTCTGAAAGACCTAACATATTACAATTGATGCAATATACATAAAACATATGAAAGGAATTTTCCTCGGTTTCTCGATATAGCCTCATATTTTCATTGAGTACCTTGAAAAATTACTTTTAAAAATTCGTAAGTTTGATGAGAGATACTATCAATAACTTTCTTTTCATGCAACAGAATATAAGCTTCCTATAAGTAGGTGAAATTCCATAATTCCTATAATTAGGTGAAATTATGTAACGATGATACTCATATCAACTATCATTACATTTTTACTCTGCAAATTAATAACTTTTGTGACACTTTCTGTTCATAATCTTAGAAAAGAAAATTAGCAATTATTATAAACCTAATTAAAGAAAAGCACTAAATAGCATATGTTAGCATATTTTTATAGGCAAGAAATATAAATCTTTCAAGTACTATTATCATATTTACTCAAAACATTTTACATGGTGTATAATTTCACAAATGCAATTTATTTCTTCTTGATATTTATAAATTATTTATTTTGTTTTCTTTGAGCCACAATTTTTGTTTAAGTATTAACTTTCTATTTTTAGGGTTCACAAAAATAAAATATTTTTTAATTAAAAGAAACTTTAGAAACGTAAGAAAACAATAAATTGCTTGCATTTTGAATTTATTAGATAAATTTTCAAAATAATTTTAATAATTTAAGGAAAGCTCAGAAATATTTCAAAAAATTATTGTACATATATTTTGATTGAAATATTGTAATTAACAGAGTAAAATACATAAACCTGGCTCATAGTTACTGCAAAAAGCACAGTTAAATGACTAGGAAGAAGAAAAAATGTGTTCTGCTCTTCTTATTGCACTATTTTTTGCACTGTTTTCATACATGAGTAATTCCAACTCATAAGTAAAAAAAACATTGCATATTTTTTTACAAATAAAATTTAAATAACGAATTAACTCATACAAATTAAGCTATATAATTTCAGATGGGAGATTTATATACATATGCTTACTTCACTATTAAATAGTTTTGATTTATCACACTTCAGAGCAAATATTCTATGCATAGTTTAAATGAAGTATTCAGAAATAATATTCTCACCTTTTCACAATACAATTCATCGGAGAGAACATGTTCCTTTACAAAAAACTTCAGTCCTACAGCAGGTTTTACTCTACATGATAAAAACGACTCAGTTTTACATTTTGTCTTTGCAAGAAAACAGTGTAAAATATTTAACATCTGAAATTTCTACATTTTCTTATACGCACGAATAGTCAAATCTGTAATATTCAAATCGAAAAATACAACAAAAATCATCACTTATTTCATTGAGAAGAAAAAAAATATTTGTAAATTCTTGATGATTTCAGATTTATCAAAAAGTTTATTTTATTTTATATTGCATAAAAGATTCCCTCAAAATATGTAATTTTTTATGCAACTAAACCATCTGTTCTCAGCTTGTGCTTTGAGCTCATTATCAAAGAGTATATTTAAATATCGACTTTGCTGCGTTTGTTGCTCTGGAAGATGCTTGAAAAGTTTATAAATCTTCATACTCTGCAAATATTCTATGAAACACATCTATTATTGTAAAGAAGTATAATTTCTTAATGTCAATCAAACTTTGTTTTTATTTTACAAAAGTTGAATGTTTTAGCTCGGTATTTAGCAGTGTAAACATCCTGTAACTGAAAAACTAAAAGCACATTGACACAAAATAAAATGTTTCACAAATGGAATGAAAGAAAAACCCATCTAGGATGAAACGATGAAGCCAGTTGCAAATTCAGTGACAGTATCGTCTGTACATAGGAAAAGTAATACATATGTCGGAAATAAGTCACATTTTTTAAGGTTGAACTTGCAATAATTTGTTCATAAACATAGGCTTAAATGAGTCTCATAATATGATATGCTTTTAAGTTTACAACTGTTAATACTGCACACATGATCGTCTTGGAAACATAGCAGTTTATTTAACTTATGTCCTTTACTTAGCAAATACTAACCAAAGATGATGGATATTATTATTTCTTAGAATTCCAAGATCTTCCTCTTTGCACGCACTCTGAAAGCAATCTTTCCCTCACGAAGTAAGCAATGAAAAGTTGGTTTTAAGGTGACTATACTTGTCGGGAACAAATGTGTGACAGCCTGTCTGGTCTCTGTCCATGACCCTCATTCAAAGCCGTTGCTCCGTGGGGTGGAGTCCAAATGTGGCCATCTGAAAGAGCAGGGGTATAGGCGCCGGGTGGTACTAATGGAATGTCATGGTGCCCATGGTGGGGATCTGAATCCTTACCGCCACGAACCACTTCCGTCATAAAAGCGATGTACATGATGGCCAGCCTCAGAGTCTCGATTCGCGACAGGCGCTTTTCGTACGCAAAAGTAGGTACTTTCTTCCGCAGCTTGTCGAAAGCCGAGTTGAGGTTGAACATCCGACGCCGCTCGCGGATGTTCGCAGCACGACGCTGGGCTATCGTCGCGACCCTCCTCCGCGTCTTGGACTTGGTTGATCCATTTGGGGTATTACCAGTACCACTACAATGGGGAGGACCTCTCGATGGTGGTCCGAGACGCTGCACCCCCATTCCAGGGATCCTTCCGCCAGTACACGCGGGGCTAGGTATGGAGAAAGGCCCAAAATCGCAGGATCCGAAATGAGAACCCGCCTGATGATGTCCTTGGTAAGTAGCTGCAAGAGCCGCGGCACTTTGGGCCTCCCAGGCAAGCGAAGCGTAGCTCTCTGCTGCGGCCGCGGCTGCAGCTGCTGCGTCCGAGCCAAAGTAACCGAAGCCCGCCGCGGTTGAGTGGGCCGGTGGCGGCGGGTGGTGGTGCCGAAATCCCGCAGCAAGTCCAAAGTCGTAGGCGAAGTCAGCGGCGACCGCTGCTGCGGCGGCGGAGTTCGTGAGCTCTAGGAAAGCTGCCGCTGAGCCGCACTCAGGTGTGCCAAAAGGAGCCGCCGCCGTGGCCGGGCTAGCGTGAAAGCGATTGACACCGTTTGACGGGTTGAGTGCGCCCGACATGTTAGGCAATGTGGCGTGGAGCCGCCAGATGCAGCCGACAACAGCCGGGGACCCGGCCGCTCTGCCGCGATCTAATTAGAACATCAACTCCCGATGCGTCGGTCCTTTATACGCAACAGATAAAACCGGCACCGGAGAAGAGGCTCCTCTTTAGAAGCCATTCTGTTGTGTCTTCACCCCACCCTTCCGCATATTTCCATCGCAGTAGTGCCATGTATTCAGGAAGAATCCTCCTGGTCCACCTCCCCCCTTCCGTATATTTCTATCTGCACAGATCCCCCCTCCAAGGTTTTCCTTCGGACTGATATGATGCCCCCCACTTCGGATTATTAAGATCCCCCCGCTTCCAAGAGTGTTATGCATTATGCAGTTAAGGGACGCTACCCTCCGCTCCCGCCTATTGGACGATCGTTTCGATTTTACGCCGGCTCGGCTTTTCGGGTGCGAAAAATTGACAATGGATGCAAGAGGGAGGGCGAGGAAATCGCTCCTCTACCCCATCCTTCCCTTCAATTCCGCGCCAAAAGTTGGCGACAGCTCGAAATGCGCACCGGCTGCTACTGCGGCACCGGCTCCGACCAATGGGAAGTCTTGCAGGTGCCAGCACGATCGATGCCGTCATCTGCCGTTCGAAGCGGTAGAAATGAGCGATGCGAGTTGCTTTATGGGTACAACACTTCTTTTCCGAAATCCCTTCTCCCACCCTCTTCGATCACCTCCTCATCCACCCTTTCCTGTTTTTGCTGAAATGTCTGAGCTGATGAGAAGCTTGTTGGGGTGACGACGCTCGCTGCTGTCCCGGAAACAAAGCAGATTTTCCTGTACTTTCTTAAAGAGTAACCTTCCCTTTTGAAATTCATCTTCTTTTACTATTTCAGCCCAGTATATAGCCATCCGTACGGCCTAGTTCGTTTCTTAAGGGCATATCCCGGTATTAAAGAATGATTTCAAGATCAATGAATTCAGTTTCAAAATATTTTCTTCTATAATAAAATTAACGTTATTTAAAAAAATATTTATTACTTAAATCGCGGAAATTTCATGTGCTCAAAATCATGATAACAGTGATTTTTACGGCTTTTAAATATCTTTCATTTTGTGGTTAAAAAATTGTAAAATTCTTTTTTCTCATATACGTTTAGGAGAAAATTGAAATATTCAGCAATAAAGCTGCGTTATATATTGAAACCTTGTGCGAGAAAAGTATAATATATTGGGAAAGAGGACTATTATCCTCGATAAATATCTTTCAGAAGAAGTGTATATTTTTTAATTTCTCCCATCGTCAAATTTACTGACATCTTTTACGGAGTATTTCCTTATGATAATCTTAATTTCCGATTTTTTTTCTTAAATCGCTGCGCATTTGCATTATAAAATTGACTTGAATGACGTATTCAATAAATGATTATAATATTTCCCATCTATAAAGTAATATCACTGTCATAAGGAATATCATTCATTCTCTTCATATCTATAATTGAAAAATTATAATGAATCATCAACCTTCTTTTGTTTCAGAAATTGCTCAGAAACTTTAAAATAAGTAGAGCAGCCAAGAGCTAGTCCTAATAATTTTTGAAAAATGTTTACATTTTTAAATATTCCCTGATTATAAGTACTGATTCTGTTACTACTGATTCTGTTGATACAACTGTTGTTTTTATAGCGTATATTCTTTCATGGTATTCACAAAACAAATATTCGGCAATCTTTTTTATTTTAATACAAATAATATTTTACCAAAACTATTGGTTTGTTACAATAAGCCCCAAACATGGGGCAATTTGTAATAGATCTGGGGCAAGTATTAACCACACAAACGGCAATATTTTAAAAACATATAATGGTTATCACTACTAGATAGTATGATGACACTGAATGCTATCAAGTGGCTTACAGTAAAACAAAGATAAAATTAATTAAATAATTAATATAAAAGTTGGCCTTCATGAAAATTTCAGTTAACACAAATAAATGATAGATTGTTTCTTCTCACGCATTTAACGTGCACCCATATATTGCAGACTAAGCATTGTACCACTCATCTTCATCAGAATTGTTGTAAGCATCTTCGCAAGTTAAAGCAAATCACTTTTCTGTTTCAGAAACTGTATCTAAGCGCTAAGTCGTCTTCTTCACCCGTTTCATCTCTTCATTTCCTTCGCGGATTTTTTTTTTTTTTTTTTTCGTTAACTATTTCGCTGACGTTTCGTTTGGCTTACCTTTCTCTTCTTTTTAATTTCTTTTTAAATATCTGTTCATATTCTTTTTTTTGAATGTTTCTTTATCGGATGTGTCAGTTAAAGGGCATATTTTCTTTTGCGTTGGGCTGTATTAGATTGCTTCCGAGGGGAAGTCTTAGGGAGGGAGGTAATCTTTGAGGACGAAATTCGATTTTTATATTTTGGGAAAGAACTCTAAATAGAAAAAAGTAATTTGAATGTTAATATTTAAAAAGGAAAGTCTAACTGTGTGAATAAAAATCTTGGAGCAAGTTGTATGATGTTGCAGCTTGCCCCATCTATGGTTTCGGACATTTTTATTGATTAATAGTAAAAACATTAAAGCAGCATTTTAAAACATAACACATGGATTAAATAAATAGGTAAAACCATTTTTAAAAAATTAACTAACCTATTTTAAATCAATTTTTTTTTTTTTTTGTTTTCATTAACTAGCTAACATGAAGCATGCGCACGCAATATCTCACTATTCTTTCCGGCGGGATACTGATTGTGTTTACACTATAGGGCGCATCATAAAAGTCATGTTTAGTAACAATTCTGATAAAAAAGAAGTTTAAAAATTACTGCGTAACGTGCGTGTTACTACTTATCCTTGTTACAAATAACCCCTAGCTCTTCTACAATTAATATCCAAATTCTGGGAATTCGAAATGGAAAATGCGCTTTATGAATGCAAAGAGAACTCTAACTGCAAGTCTTGCATTTAGCAGCTTAACGTACACGCTTCACTAATTCGTATTTTCGCACTTATTAGAGATATTAATTTTGTTTTTTCATGTTTATAAGCACTGACGATTTTTCTAACTACTTACTCGAACATCTTCTCTAAAATGTATGTTGAATATAGGCATGAATGAGGTTCCCCTGTAACACATTCTTTCTCAAATTCCTTTATGAGACTTATGAGACTTTATTTTCTCAAATTCCTTTATGAGTTTCTTCTTTAAATTATATTTTGTATTATTTTTTTATGCATTTATTGCCGCAAAACCCAAAGCATTACGAAATCCTTGAACTGGCCAGTATCTGGAAATGACTTTGACGGAGTATGTTTTCGTCATTTGTTCTAAATCATCCGCACTGAAGTTTGTTGAAATTATAGATTATTACTAATTTTGGAAATTAACCTGGTTTTTTTTTCTTCAACACTATATGCGAATGCAAAATGCTCAATATCAAAGCATTTTTGTTCATATTTTCTTGTTGCATCCCCAAACTTGTATCAAGGCTTTTAATAATTCTCATTGCTTAAAGAGTAGCTTGTGAGCATGCAGTTTTAAATTGACAAATTAAAATCACTTTTTTTAAGACTAGAAAATACCGGTACTGATTTACTGGACTTACAAGTGCTATCAAAAGATAGCACTAACAACAAATAAGCAAATAAAATTAAACACTAACAACGCGTTTACTGAACAAGTTCTCTGTCTCTGAATACCTAATAACTTTCTTATGCATTTTATTTATGTTTCATAAATGCTAAATCTACATAAACAAATTATGTTTTCTACATTAGAAAGATAAATAGATACTAGATAAATCGGTAAAAAATATTTGTTTCATGTTAGTTGCTGTACGGATTGACATGCGAAAATAATTCTGTTTTCCTTATTAACTTAAGGGAATTCTATTTTGTTTTATAGTCACTTATGGAAATTCAGTTTTCTTTTCATTTTATTCAGAGGGCATTCAACTGGCCGCTACAATGGCTCTAGCTATAGACCTGCTTAAATCTGGAACTAAAGCATTGCTTATTTTAAAATTTCATATGCAGGATATTTGAATACTTTAAAAAAATTGTCATTGAAATTTCAATTTTAAAGTTAGCATGCTGAGAAAGATTCAAGGACGTGATGTTTCAAAACGATTAACTTGACCGCTGAGCGATTCTAGTGTTATTTGAGCGCTAGAATAAATATAATATAGACTCTAGAATAATTAGAGTGGTGAAAAGTTCTGGAAAACCTAAACTCAGTATTTTGGGTTTGGTTCTTGGACATATATTGGTACCTTAGGTAGGATTCATTCAATCGATGAAGAACACTTCATCAAGAAACACACTTCTCAGCATTTTGTAAAACAGGAATGATCTTTACTGTGCTAGAGACCAATGTAGTAGCATCTCTTTATTTTATCATTAATTCTAAAATGTCAAAATGTCTAAATAATTACAGCCATTATTATTTTAATGAAATGAATGAAAGAAATATTTCACTTTTGCTTATATCACTGAAAAGGCTGTATTAAATATGAACGAGAACTTTATTATAGTATACCTTAAACTTCTGCCTGTAACAAATGGATATATGTACTGATGAACGAAGTTCTCATATTTACTTATTTAAATATAAGTACTTTAACTAAGTAATAAATAAATAAATATGAGATAATAATACATAAGTATATATATGTTTTCATATATACTTATGTATTATTATCTCATATTTATTTATTTATTACTTATTTAAAGTACGTTTGATTACTTGTAGTTATTCTATGCAGTTTTCTCAACGTTTTTTAAATGCAAAATAAACTTATTCATCTGTTACAAAAGGAAATATTAATCTATAAAAACATGATTCATCTATTGTATTAGTTTTAACTTTTTTCTAATAGGAATATTATTTATAGATTCTTATAACTAAGGTGCAGGTGAAACACTTTCTTTCCTGATACACAAATAATTTAATGGAAATAATATTCAATGAATATAGCAATTTCAAGTTAGTTCATCTGCAACTGAGATAAATTCATCGAACTGCAAACGACTGCAAGTTTGTAGCATTATTAGAACAGAGAAACTACGCAGAATCTAAACAGTAGTCTAGATTAAATTTCCAATTTACTCAGTTAGCTAAAAATACGAGTGCTCCGAAATGGAAACCTACAAAATTATTGAATTTTTCTACGAAGCACAGGATTGTTCACTGTATTAGAAGAAACTATTGGAATTTATAAAACATTATCAGGGTATGCCGATAGAATAGTGATAATTCCTTTTCCTTTGGCCACATTATTAAAAGCTGAAAACCATTGCGCCTATCCCATGCGCATTGAGCCCATTGCGCCTATCTTAAGGAATCATCATAATAGGATTAATTGGAGCAAAAATTTTATTTTAATGCTGTATTGAAATCTATTTTTTTACAAGATCCGTTTCAATTGACTATTAATTTCATAGAAATACAAAGAATTGATTTTGTTTTTCAAGAACAATTTTGAATTTGTTGAACAATATATTTAAATCATTTAAACTTGATGTTGTATTAGCTTTAAGTAAAGTAATGGAATTTAAGTAAAATTTCAAACTAAAATATTTTTTTATTTGGTTTCAATTCAGAATGGAATACACCAAACCGATTTAAATCTAAAATGCTGACTAATAAATTACTTATGTAAAGGCAGTTCCATACTGAAAAAATCCGAGGATTCTCGCATAAAGAAGCAGTTAAAACCTAATGCTTTTTGTAACAAATATCAAGGCAAAATGTAATTTCTTTGTTTGCTTTTACATGAAGATTTTAAAAGAACTGCTTTCCTTTTCATTTCATCAATAAGATACTTTTAATGTCTTGAAATCTCATTTAACAAGGAGCGAGTTTGAATCATTAAAATACGGCTTTCTGTAGTAGAGAAATATACATAATACTTTTAATCTCAGTTAGGCTCAACGTTATGAACAAGTAAACAAGCATTTACTATCTCATTACTAAATTTAGATAATATGAGGCGTAATTAGCTTTGTTCACTGACACAAGAACGTAATAAGCGTATGGCATTCTGTTATCACTGTGCTCTTCATTTGCGAGACAAAAACGGATTTTACAGTATTATACAAAGCGTTGTCGGAAAATCTACTTACTGCTCGGTTAGAAGTCTATAATCATAAAACCAGATACACGAGAGATGTTTTTCTTGATGTGGGAGAATACAGAGATTCTTAAAAGAAGGTAAACTTTCCTTTTTCGAAATGTTATAATTAAATTTTACTATTGAAACTAAAGGACAAGAAGGAATAGGTCGTGATATTTTCATTCATCAAAGTATATTAAATAGTAACAAATTTTTGAAATTTTATTCTTGCATATATATTTATTATGAACCTAAGTTTGCTCAGAAAGTTTTAATATTTCATTTGTAAGGGCACTGAATTATCTTCCAGTAATTTTAAGCATATTAATAACATTTATATAAATAAAGAAAGTATTATAAAAGTCCAAAATAGAGAGAATAGACTCAAATTTCGTTATATTCAAACAATTTTATTATGGGGAGCCTTTAGCTACTTTCAATCTCTAGTGTTTAATTTATTTACGCTGCCCAGACGGTAAAGTGGTCAGTGACTCTGACTACCGTACTGGAGGACCGGGGTTAGAATCCAAATAATTTACTATAAACTTCACTATAAACTTATATATATTGGTATATAGTGATTCAGTTTAGTTTTCTGTTTCAAATCATATAGATTTCCAGTTGCGTGCTTATGACTTACCTATTTGGAGTTAGTTACACAAATATAATTTTTTAGTTTTTTTTCTGATTTAAAATGATGATCATAAGTGTAATTATTTGTATGAAAACCTGAAATAATTGTAAATTATTGTATGACCTGAAATAATTGTAAATTATTTCAGGTCATACAATTTTAATTTTAAGCTGCATTACAGAAATATCAATGAAAAGGGAAATGAAATAAAAAATCTGTCATAAAATGTGCGGCAGTATAAACATCTTTTATAGTAAATTTAAAAATACAAATTAATTTTTAAATAAATCATTAAACATAGGAGTCAAATTTATCATAAGTTACATGATATAGGGAGCCTATCAGTACGATTTAAAAACTAACTTTTTTGCAGATAATATTACAAAATCCTAAGTAGAGTAAAAACTTACCTCTGTTACGTAATTTTCAAACTGAGTTATGTAATATCAAGGAGCTTAGAATAAATGAAGTAAGCCTTCTCCTATGTCCCGTGCAATGAAAATGAAGCCATGACGCATCACGTATGAACGGTATGTTGCCTATATATCATTGAACGTTTAGTCTCCCGTTCTAATTTTAATACTGAAAATAACTGATTTTTCTGTTTAATACATAGAAAAATCGCAAGGATTGCAAATATCGGTTTCAAATTTAATAAAATAAGTACATGAAATAATTTAAATGGTAACTATAAGACAAATGTATACATAGTAAAACCTGGAAGAGCAGTGAAAGTTTCAATGACACTTTATGCAAATTATGCTTCAAAACACATTTTTGAGCCTGCAAACATTGATAGCTAATCTCATAGTGTAATTTTATTTAACAATATGTTTCGAAAACTTCTTCGTATACTGTATAGTGACCATGATAAGACGTGACGTCTTGTTGACATTTTCTTGGCTTCACTTTTGTGACTTTCTTGTTTACTTCATCTATTCTAACCTCCTTGTGTAACATATAGAGTGAGAAATATTTTTTGAAGTTAATGTGATGATGCAGTGACGCAAATGCTTATAAAATTTACCGGCTATACAGTACTAATCATATATGTATGTATCATAAATTACATCAGAGATATTCACAGTTATTCAGAATGAAATCATTATACAAATTAATAAAAAATATGCATATTGCTTGTAAATCGCTTATATAAGCAAGCAACGTAGAACTTATTTTGAAGTAAAAGTTAACTTATATGTCAGAACAAACGGCAACAGCTCAGAAAACTGGAAATTTGTCAGGCAGCATGAATGAAGAATTAAGACCCGATATCAAACCGAATGATATGAAGCATGAAACGATAAATATTCTAATATCATAATATAGCATGGCAACGTATTCAACTATTGGGTGAAAGATAAGGAAGGAAGATATGCATATTTTACTGTCAATAATGTAAATAACGTAACAAAAAAAAAAAAAAAAAGAAATATATGAATAAGAAAAACAGAGATAATTTACTAGTCTACAATACTGTTAAAATATTTTAAAACAAAGTAAGGAGAGTGGGAAAAAACTCGAAAAGATATCTCCTACAAGATCTCGATAAGATATCTGCTACAAAAATATCAATATGCACTTGAAACACATACGTAAAACACTAAATTTTAAATAAATTTACACTCCTTTGCTGCATAATATTTGTTAATATTTATCTTGAAATGAATAAGAAAAAAAATTGCTCTACAAAGTGATATAAATGCGAATTATTCGTATTTTTGGTCAAGTATAGTAACTGATCTAACAAAAAGCTTTAAAAAAAAAAAAAAAAAAAAGCTAAAGCCTCAGATACGGATGCTCGTATAGTACCTAATATTCGTTGCTTTATGAGACTTCTAAACAAGATTTTTTTTTATATAAAATTTAATATGGGTAACATTTGTTTTAGTGCTTCCCAAATGTTTCTTTATATTATTAAGCAAAATTTTCATGTTTGATAGTGAAAAGAGCGACTGAATGTTCATTTAAAAATGAAAAGATAAATTATACTTCTTTGAAAAAACATACCTTGTTTAGAAATTTAAGTTTAGAAAAAAGGGAACAAAAATGCGCTGTCGAGAAGTTCATAGATACTTAATCAATTTTTCTTGAAGGGGATTGCAACCTGTTAATTAAGAAAGTGTGTATAAAGTTCGGTATTATCCCTTAGTCTTATTAATTTGTTATATTGAAAGTGCTTCTTCAAGATAAAGCCGCATAGCTGATGGAAATCCTGATTTTGTTTATGCAATTAATTTCACAAATGCTCAGTATTTTTAAGAAATGAAAGCAGATGCTGTGTCTTACATAATTATAATTAAGTAAACTGCTCATAATTTTAATAGATTACTATATGTCTTATGGTATTCAGCTTCCTAACGCGCATAACGCATTTTTTAATATGATTCCTTTTGTATTTTAGTTTTATTTCTTTTTAATTCATTTTACGCAAATGCAAGTCTAAAAATTAATGAAAACGTTTCTACACCTGTAAATATTTTTTCCCGTTCTTCAGTCTTACAGTTGCAGAAAAAACAATATGCAAGGAAAATTTCCATTTCTCATGGATTAAAATTATGCCCTAGATAAACAATTTTGATATAATGAAATAGCTAAGTTAAATAAATATTAAATTAATGGTGAAAAGCGCATTTTAAGATTTAATTATATAATTAGGTGTAATTATAACTTAGGTTTTAAGTTAGGCGTCTTAGGTTTTTTTTCCTTAGTTTCCTTAGTTTAGAAGTTTTCTTTCAACTCATAAAATATTAAGTACTTTTTAAAATTACGTATCATTTTTAAGCTTTGACTTGCGAGTGAAGACAAAATATGTTCATTCAGTTAAATACTTGAGACTGCTCTTAAAGCTTTCTCATAAATATTCTTTGTATTTTTAGTCATGTAAAGTGAACATGAGAATATTTGGAAAGCTGAAGAAATTGAATATCTACCCTAGTACATGTATTTTTTCATCCTGCCCGTTCTTTTAGAAACGTTTTAGCATTACACGCTGCTATATTTTATGATCAAATGCAGTTTAATACTCAGTTTACTGTAGTATTGTCATTATGATATAATTATTAATATTTTTTGTTGAATCTTGCAAGTTATCTAACATTCAGAATTATTACTACTGAGTTTTACTGATAGTTTTATGAAGCAATCTGATAAGAAATAAATTAAAGGCTGTCTAAATGATATACATTTCTCTTAATGTTTCATTAAATATGAGATCGAAAAATAAATGCTATCGTGAAAAATTAATTCTTCTGATTGAAACAAAAAACTATACTAAATATTAATTATTAATGATTATACCCGAGAAATTACCGTATGTTTTCTTTTCCCTTCTCGAGTTTCTTTTCCCTTCTCTTCTTTGGTTTTGAAGTATTTTACAATAAAGTAAATCATGGTAATTCATATTTTAATAACTTTTCTACTTTTTAATAATTTTCTTTGTATGCATTAAGTATAATTAACATAAAATGTCATTCAATAATATATTTTATTTTCACTTATATCTTATATTTTAAATCATGAATTATAAGTTCAAATTTTTATTATCTAAGTTTTCTGCGTGTGTTAAAGAGGACAGAAAGGAAAATCTGTTATGTTTTAATAAAGAAAATAAATAAGACAAATACACTGAAGCAATCAGTATTATGCGATTGCCAATTATTTTTATAATTTTAAAATACACTGTTCATAAGAAAATTTGCTTATCTTTATATTATAACTTCTAAGCAAATTTTTCATTTTAACACATACTAAAATTTGAATTATTTCCTGAATCATGCCAACACTTAATAAACAGCATACAAATTTTCATACGAAATTATTTCTCTGAGTATACTATGGGGAAATCGTTTAAGTTGGCTGTTTAGTATATAAATTGTAGCCAAATAAAGTATGTATCAATTAGAGTTAAATAATTAGCAAAACCTTCTCATTATCTATGGTAGCAAACAAGTGTGAGAGAGATTGTCGCATACATGACAATCATTGATGTTCAGTCCGATAATTTAAATATGTTCTGAGAAATAATAGGCACTTTCAAAAGTAGCCATGTTAAGAAAAGAATGGGCTTCATGAGAAATGTAAATGGTGTCTAAATGTTCTTTTTATTTTTAGTCCAAAGAGGCTTTGTCCCTGAAGGACTGTTGTTTTCGTTTTGCGGTTTTGCGTCGGAACCCTATAAAAGGCGTAACGCTTTCAAATTGTTGCCACCAAATACTATCGCCCTGTATTATATTTGAAGAAACTAAATAATGAAGAATCTGCATAAATGTATGCATGTTTCTCCCATTGTGATAAAACTACGATACCTAGAGATATCCAATTTTGAATGACGTAATCCTACTGCGAATATGGGCATCTGCAAGCTTAAATTTTAAATTTGGAATTTGTTTTATTATCGATTTTATGTTTTGTAAAACTTTAACGAATTTTTGATTAACACACTCAACGATTTAAAAGCGAGCAATGGCAACACTCTGCGGGGGGGGGGGGAACTTTTTTATCTCCGGCGCGTGGAGCCGTGTTTCATTTTAAAATTATTTTGGGACATTGCTGTTTAACTGAATTTTATGGTTTAAGTGCAAAGAACATGATATTTAATAAATAACATTAAAACACAAAATGTTAAAAAAAACACCCCTTTTGAAGTAATTTAAAACCTTCCAGATACTTACTTATCTGAAACCTTCCAGATATTTTTTTTATATTTATAGATATACGAGGCGTATTCGGAAACTAAGTACCGTTTTGAAAAAAAAAATAGTAAAACAATTTTTTCGAAACCAATTTTATTTTTACATGAAAATACATGTCTTAAACTATTTTTCAACATAGTTTCCGCCAATGATCAAACACTTGTTATAGCGGGTGACCAGTTTTTGTATACCATCGTCATAGAAACTTCCCCCCAGTTTCGATAACCACGACTTCACAGCATTTTTCGTGTCACCGTCAGATCCAAAGCGCTTGCCAACAAGCTCGCGCTTCATGTGCAGGAACAAGTGATAGTCCGGGCTGTACGGCGGGTGATCGAGCTGCTCCCAATGAAACTGTCGAATTAACGATTGAGTGACACCAGCAGTATGGGGCCGAGCATTGTCATGGAGCAACACAATTCCTTTACTGAGCACTCCTCTTCGTTTGTTTTGAATGGCACGCCTTAGTTTTGTTAAAGTCTCACAATATCGTGCCGCATTAATGGTTTCACTTCTGGGAAGAAATTCAGTAAACAAAACGCTTTTCCTATCCCGGAAGACAGTGCACATGATTTTTTGTGATGACATTATCACTTTGAACTTTTGTTTTTTCGGAGAATGAGTGTGTCTCCACTCCATCGATTGTTGTTTCGATTCTGGTGTGAAATGATACACCCAAGTTTCATCACCTGTCACAATTTGGTTTAAAAAGTTTTCTCCCTCATCACTGTACCGCGTGAGAAATGTCAGGGCACTACGAAGTCGCTTTGTTTTGTGAACATCAGTGAGCATTTTTGGAACCCATCGGGAACACAGTTTGCGATAATTCAAGCGGTCAGACACAATTTCGAACAAAAGAGTACGTGAAATTTGTGGAAATGCCTCTGAAAGAGTTGTCATTGTGAAGCGTCTGTTCTCATGAATTGCTTCATCAACTTTCCTTACCAAATCATCGGTGACAACAGAAGGCCGACCACTCCGAGCCTCGGCGTGGACATTTGTTCGACCTGCATTAAACATTCTTACCCACTTTCTCACCATTCCATCACTTATCGTGTATTCACCGTAAACTTCTGTGACTTGACGATAAATTTCGGCCGGTTTAACATTCCTCGCGTTAAAAATTTAATCACGGCACGAATCTCACAGTCAGCGGGAGAACTAATTGTCTTAAACATTTTGAATGTGCACAGCAAACTGAAAACACAACATAGAGCAACCAAAATGGCGACAATTGAAAAGTCAGTGAACAAGAAAGACTAGTGCGCATGCGCGAGATGCCTGCCACAGCCCTGCGACGGCGCTAGAATGAAACGGTACTTCGTTTCCGAATACGCTACGTATTTAGCTGAGATCGAAAAATGGATTTTGAAATGTTCATATGAAAGAATTCTGTTTCATTCCAAAGTTTGATGCTTTAAAAAGTGAATTAAAATAATAATATAAGAATTGCCATTTTATCATATATATTACTATTTATTTCTAGTGCACTATTATGAACGTTAGTACTAAAAAATTAAGATCTACTATCAGGGACATCTCTTCTTATGCATGAAAAACTTTGGTACTTTCTTAGTATCTGTACTCTTAGCTTCAATTTTATCTAAATTTTAAGAGTATACACATGACAATAACAAGCCATGCATGTACATATCATACACATGTATTTACATGTTTTATATTTAATCTCTCTTTCTGAATAGCATTCCACTTTTGTTGTTATTGTTGTTGTCTTGTTCATATTACATGGAACAATGGTTGCCAGAGCCTACTCCAAAGAGAGGAGCATTTCCCTGGCAAAAAAATATTTGAATATCAGCTATTTAGACTTTTTATACTCCTAAATTCTTGTTTCTTATAAAGTGCTTATTTTTATCATTATTTGTGAACACAACAGTACGCATGAGCCATAAAAGTAACAAACAAATGCATTTTGCCAATTTACACAATCTCAAATTTGCTAGTATTAGTAGTTCTGCAGATAGTCAGAAAGTATCAAAATTATCAATAACGTTAAGTTTAATTCATATTTTATAGTTTTATATTGATTTATGTGCTTTTAAACTTTCTGTGGGCTTCTTAAGTGGTTAGGATGTAATCATCATGCAGAACAGAATTTCATACTTAAGCTTGAAAAAAATCGTAGCTGAAGGTTATCTTGGAAGGTCAGTCAAAAGGGATTTTGGTTAATTTTAATTTGAATTTGAATGAAGAGTTCTGTAAAACTTACTTACCATGTATTAAAAGGCTTTTAAATTAAATTTTGCTTGTTTGTGAAATTGTTTTCATAATGTTCATTTTTGAATTTTTGTTTGTTTGTTTGTTTCTGCAAGACAACTTTGTGTTTCATTCTTTTTGGACTTGTCTGCCCATTCAATTTAAAATAGTTTTATTTTATTAGGTAAGATAGGATTATTATAATTTTGTTCCTCTTTTTATCCTAGCAACTTTGTTGATTAACTAGTCAGGTTGCCTATCAGTGGCTGACTGTTACAATTGCTGACATTTCCAATTTGCGATTTGAGTTTGTAGAGACATTACGCATTTTTGGAAGCAGGCAAAATGAAAAATTAGCAGCGCCTTTGCCGGGAGTCGAACCACGGACCTCTGGAATACCGGCTGTAAAAGCCAATGACAAAGATGCAAGTTATCATTCAAGACTTCTTACATGTATGATTTTGGACTTTATGGATTATTCCTAATAACGTCCAATAGGCTATGGGTGGGGTCTAGATAGGATTTCCTAAAGATATACTGGTATCTGACATTAAGCACTCGGGAAGATTTGTTTAAGAGGTTTGGAGGGATATTCCAGGATGTCCTGAGGATGGGCACTTATCCCATGAGCGACATCCTCAGGATGTCCCGAAGATGTTTTTCTGCTATGTAGGTCCTCATCCATATCCTTGAAAATGTTTTCTTCAAATGCCTCATCTTAATAGAACAATTTTAGTGATTCAGAATAAATATTTATGATTATTATTTATGGAAATAAAGTCCATCGAAAGCATTATGGAGCAAATGTGCAGAATATTTCAAAAGGAATTCAAAATGCTAATACACTACTAAATATTTCTTGATTGGTTTTCTTTGATATACGTATCCATTTTGAGAAATAAATAGATAAAGAAACTTTGTCCTACAGGGACAGTTTTGATCACATGGCAGATTTCAATAACAATACATAAAGTTTAAATTTTTATGTAGTCCTCTTGTAAGGATCTTAAGTTTTACTAACGTTTATTTTATGTTAAATCTTTACTATCACTTCTTATTTTCTATTTCCAGCCAGAATTAAAAGCTTTAACTTATTTATGCAAATTTGTCTTGCTAACGCCAAGTACTTAAGTTGTGGCTTTTTGCCAAGAAAGAGAGAGGAAGGAGCTATTAGAAGCAGGCCGCTTGCCATAGTAGTTTTGCTCGGTTGCTGGTTGCCTTCAAAACCAGAGGTTTAATCCTCTTGATAATTTTAAACGTATCGTAGTGTTAGCAGTTCTCTGTACTACATACGGCTTTTTGTTAATATACGGCCAGTCTTGGAGTTAGGCACTTGTTTGATTAATCCAAAGTTAGTTTAGTTAGAGTTTAGTTAATATTTTTATATTCTTACATTCAGACCACAAGTGGTTGGTCTCTGTATTCCAAAGTCCGGAAATCATTGTAAAGAGAGAAAAACAAAGGGTTTCGTATACCCTTCCTGTGCGTATTGTCTACTTCCCAAAATTATTGAACATAGCTTTAGTAAGCTCCCTGTTCCGAGTCAGGACAGTTAATGTTCCCTAAGCAAGTAAGGAGGAACATAGAACCTGATACTCTCACAAGAAATTTCCAGTTAAAAGCACTCCACTGTAATACAAAAATCTTGAAAAATTTCTCAAAAAGAAAACAAAAAGGAGAAAGAGAGAAAGACTCCCAGTCATTAATATACAAAATTCGTTCGTAAATAGGTTTCAGATTCACGTATACCATTTAAACCGTTTTCCTCGAAAAAAGCAGAAAATTTTAGAGCCATTTAAAAAAAATGTCATCAAATGAAAAAAAAAAAAAAGGAAAGAAAGATTGTGTCTACAAATGGTAATTTGAAATCAATACTTTTAAATTAATATAATAAAAATAATCATTTATAAATCTGCATTTCAAAATTTATTAGCATTATCTGCATATGCTTCCAAGTAATTTAATTACCGCCATCTTGAATAATTTTCATCTTATGAGAATATATCTTTGTCAGATTAATTCGACCATGAAAAACATTTCTTGGTCTACCCCCACATAAAGTTTAGTTTAGTTTTACTATAAAGTGTCACGTGACGAAAACTGCAAGCCGCCTGTTCTTAAATTTAAGCTGTAGATCTTCTACAAGTCATCCAGAAGATGTGATATAATATCGAAGTCTGTTTTAAACCCCCTGTGTACATCTGCAGCGATTTGATGAAAATACCTCTAAAATAAGCAATTCAACTTTTATGTGGAGAATGTTTCCTTGCTTCTGCACTCCTTCTCTCTTTTTATGTCAGCTAATGCGTAACTTGCATAATAACCAGTTTTCCTTATAAAGTCCTCCACGGAGACAGCCCTCAGACGAAAACTGTGCTTTGTCATAATCAACTAAACCAAACCAAACCAATTAATGTCAGATTTTTAATATAGATTACTCTCCATACATTTGGATTGTTTCAAGACTACGCTTTAAAAAATTTGACAATATTCTGAACTTGCTGTGTTTACTTCATACGTACAGTTTCTTAACGAAATAAAATTATCGAATTTAACTTAGTACAGATAGCTTTTCTTTATCTTCTCTATCCTGTCGACATAACTATTTCGGAACTATATGCACATATATTATCTATCTCTCTCTATATATATTTAAAATTTAACAAATGTTGTATGATCTAGTACTTCTAGTTACTTCTAGTAATGTATTGATGTTATGAAAACGCATTGTAATCCGATCTGAGTTTCCTTTTTTTGTGGTAATGAATTGAAATACTATAGCAATCAAATGTAATTTTCATTAATTCTCTTTTCGAATTTCAATTAGAAAAAATTCTTATTCAGTTATAGAATACAATGTCCAATAATTACCTCTATAATCTATTACTAAGCAAACGGGGAAGGCCTGTGTAAAACCAGCAGCGGTTTAAAAAGTCATTCAGGAAAGTCGACATGTTTACTCCGAAATCCGCACAAAGAGCAGATTAGATACGCTTAATAAGCCACGTCAAAATCCTGCTCTGTCTCCCCATTTAACCCCCTTTACTCCCTGATTCGCGCCCCCGCAATCTTTGCTGATCGGTGACAGCTTTACTAAAGCCGATTAAGCCAATCTGTATTCTTTTGCACGCAGGGAGAGCAATTGGTGTAAAGGCAGGGGGTACATTCTCCCCAGCTGAGAGGGGTGGTTTATAGTCACGTGCGCCATCGTCACTTTCTGCCATCAACTAGAGCGATGCCACGTGGAGAGCATTATTACTTACAGAAATGATAAACAAAGTACACAAAGTAGCGATGTTAAAGAAATAATTCCCTATATAGATCTCAGATTTACAAAGATGCATCATATTTGATTAACACTTTTCGTCTGCTTTATTGCATTTGAATGATAAGCTCAATATATCTGACGATCTCCTCCAGGACGTAGTCTGTTCATAGAAATTAGAATGTTAATCATATATCAGAATATATAACGGACCACCAGCGGCCGAGTGGTAAAGTCACTGAACACTGGTAGTTCGGTCCGAGGTTCGAACCCCGCGAACGGGCTAGCTGCATGGGTGTTTTCGCGGTTTTCCCCATGTGTAACGTGTATACGAGCCAGTTTTCCTTAGAAAGTCCTCCACGAAGGCATCCCTCCCCTTAAGCAGATAGCCCTAGTGTGCTTTGCCATAATTAAACACACACACACAGAATATATAACGTAATTAGGATTAATTAGGAATTTTTCCCTTTCTTTAAGTTTGGAATTAAATGAAGACGTATTTAGATGGTTTTATGAGTATTTTTCAATTTTTAACTCCACAGATTCACCTTTACAGGAAGCTAGATATAAATTTTACTATTTCTATCATAAAATGTGCTATAAATATAAGTATGTGTATAAGTAAGTATAAAAGCCAATGTGTGAGTCAAGGACGTAGCCAACTGTTGGTCTCAAAACGACTTCAGTTTCATGATCTCAAGGGGTCTCCCTTAACAGTTGAATATTTCTCAATGAGAATTGAACTGTTAATTAGCTTCTTTTGCCAAACTAAGTAAGTTAGGATGTTTCATTTTCTCCAAATTGTGATCTTCATATGACTTTGCTTATGCTCTAAGAGGCGCCTTTGGAATCTCTCAGAAACAAGTGTAGGGGACGAACGTATTACTCTGGCTGATAAGGAAAATCTGAATAAAAATTTAGAAACCAAACCTGCATAGAAAAAGGAAATGTAATATTTAGAAGGCAAAAATGACTTGAAGGAGAAGACCTGAACCGTCTCGTTACTAATGAAATAAAGACGTATTTTTCGATTTTTAACTCCACAGCTTCACCTTTACAGGAAGCTAGATATAAAATTTACTATTTCTATCATAAAATGTGCTATAAATATAAGTATTTTATAGTAGCGAAAGAGCCAATGTGTGAGTCAAGGACATAGCCAACTGTTGGTCTCAAAACGACTTCAGTTTCATGATCTCAAGGGGTCTCCCTAAACAGTTGAATATTTCTCAATGAGAATAGGATCCGCGACGTGACAGAATACTGCAGTGATTCTCTAAAAAGCCACGTGAACGCTGTTAAGGTGGTCAAAGTACCTCAGAATGAGGAATTGCTCCGATAAAAAAGTTTAACTAATCTGTCAGGGACGAATAACAATAATAATTCTTATTCAGGGTAGTCGAGCATCACAGAAAAGTTTTCGCCGAGCGGAACAAAAGGAAGGAATTGTATCGTTCAAAGTTGAATAATATAACGCATGTTTTGCATATCTTAATTCCTATTAACCTTAGCGTCTAGTTTTAATATTATTTTAAGTCAATAATTTCTAGTTTTTCGAATAAAACCATCGTATTTTTGCTTACTTTTTACAAAATTGACCGGCGTTTGCAATCTCTAGATATTATCCGATCTTCTTAAATTTGGCATATATATCTTTTGTGTCATTGAGACTTAAGGAGTCAGCAAAGTCTGAAAAAATTTTACATTTTATTACAAAATGAAACACCTTAGAAAGCACAGACGAATTCTTCCCTATCTACGGGAAAAAGTGAATGTTCGTTATTTAGCATTGATTGTGTCGCAATTTATTATTATGTAATAGTTAAAGCAAAAGCGATTTTTCTGCTCCAAAGTTTATATTTAGTTTTAAATGCTGTGCATGTTTATTACATGTACATTTAATGTTTAACATTGCTTAAAAACATTTTTACCCAAAACATTGTGTATACTGAAGTCTTGATTAATTTCATGTGTTGATTTGTTTTTGTTAATTTTGCTGCTCATTGTTGATAGAAATTTAAATTACATTTCAATTGATTCTCCATCGCTTGCTCTTTATTTAATATTATTTATTTATTATTTAGTTTTGTTTAAAGTTTGTTAAATCTTATGCCAAATTAAAAAAAAATGTATATACAACTTTAGAGTCGGATTTATGCTTTACTTTTTATACCGTAACGTGTTTCACGCTTTCGATTTTTCGATTCGTCAGAGAATTGGGATCTTACAAGTCATATGTAAGGCATTATATAGAATTAAAACTGAAACGAAATTTTGATGTCATATTTTTGCCTATGAGAAAGAGTTATGTTATCACATTAAACTGCCATTTCGGTGAAAAGTGATTGGATGATTCGAATTTGTAAACGAAAACTGACTTTTTTCAAACAAGTAATGAAGAATATATAAATTTGCTCTAAATTACTCGAAATGAAAATTTTCAACTGTTGTTCGGGAAGACGCTTCAAGTAAGCTTTGTCCATAAAATGACCTGTATTCGCCAAGTCAACTTTACCAAAAAATTACAGCTCAATGTAAACTGCTACTTAATTGAATACGAATATATGCCTTACTCTTATTAAAAGTGAATTAAAAACCTCTCCCTTTATGTAACTTTTATTGATACAGCTTTGATGATTTTAGATTGAAAAAATTTCTAGATTTCTTTTCCAATATTTTACTTTTCGATTTGTATACAAATCGAAAACATGTCTTGGACACATGTTGAAAACAAATTAAGATGAATGTATACTTGTCATCATATGCTGAAAGGCTGTGTATGCTTTTTCTAATAAACGAATAGTACTTTCAGAAAAATAAAAAAGAAATATAAAATTTTATTAATAAATGAATCTTTCAGAAAGTATTCCCCAGTGTTTAAAGTTTAACGTGCTCTGAGAAATTTCATAAAATCAACATCAGTAAAACATTTTCAAATGGTTTTCTGTACAACTGAAAGTACTGGACAATCTTTCGATTCTTATGGTGTTGTCAAAATATTTCACGAAGTCAGAGTTTCGTATGTAAATGTACTGAAAAGAAACTTGCTCAAATATATGCTGTTGTTTTCCTTAAAATATCCTGACAATCACAGCTACTTTGTAAGTTTTAAGCGTTGCACAACTTCTAAAACACACTTTAAAGTATTTATCTATTAACTGTTTTGTTAAACTGGAACAGTTTTGTTAAATATTAGTGCATAGTATTTGATATCTTAACCAGTTTATTAACTTTACTGTAAAACACTTAAAAGCGTCCACGTCATACTTGCAGGAGAGCTTTATTATTTTCCTTGTAAAGAGTTTCCAGAAGTATGAGTTCCTTTCCATATATAAGTCTGTTATTATACTAAGGACTACCTCATAAGAGCAATATTGCTTGCCGTAATTTTTTTATCTGTTTAAAATGACAATAAAAACAACACAAGTTTCATGGATTTAAAATAAATCTTTTTTTTTTTTTATTTTTTTTTTTATTTTTTTTTATTTTTGTTTTACAATGAGGGGAACAACAGATGAAGTAAAACAAAAAAATATTGAAATGTGTGTTTCATGTAAATTATATTTAACAAATTCAAGCATGCGCTATGAATATATAGCTAAATTTTAAGAGTTCCTCTTAACATAGTATCTAAACTAACAGCATTTTTTGCGTTATATTATTCATATAAGGTTTTATCTCTTACCAGCGAGATTATTAAGATCAACTTCCCATTGTCAGAAGCATTGAGGGCAAGTTACATTAAAATTTAAAATTATTTTACTACTATATTCTTGTGTTGTTTAGTTAATGAACTCACAAGCCTAAAGTCATCTCATATCCGTCGAGATTGCTTCAAACAGAATGTGAAAGTAATATATATAGGATGTCATACTAAATCTAAATATTATTTTGGGTTGGCAGAAAACTAATTTTGTTTGCGCAAATAGATAGCGTTATATTTGTTTTGTTATTCTTCTATGAATCTTATATTTCGTTTCTTTTTAGGTTTGGTAGCTGATACCTTTAGGTTGCTACAGAAACATAGTCCATGTATTTTTGTTTACAACTGTTACTTTACGGTCAATTTAACATTAAGAGCAAAAATAAACATTTTCGACACATTTTACTTTTTTTATTTTCATAAAGACAAGAAAGCGGTTTAAGTTCAGAAAGAGACATATGAAGTTTATGGTGCTGATTTCTTAACAGAACGCATGTGCCAGAATTGGTTTAAAAAATTTCATTCTGGAGATTTTTCACTTGAAGTTGACCAACGTTTTGGCCAATCTTCTGAAGTTGATGATGTCAAAATTAAGGGCGTAATTGAATCAAATCATCATATAACTGTGCGAGAGATTGCAAAATAGTTAGGTGTATCACACACAACAATTGAAAATCATATATGATATCTTGAACTTGTTAAGAAGCTCGATATTGGGGTTCCACGTGAATTGAAAGAAATTCACCTAACACAACGAATCAATATTTGCGATATGCGTTGCAAACGTAGTGCAGTCGACCCTTTTTTGAAACGAATTAACACAGTCCACGAGAAAGACCATGGTCCAAGCATGATAAATCAACACAAATCATATCGAAATCTGAACTGCATCAGAAAACGATCTTGCTGTCAATTGTGTGGGATTACAAAGGTGAAATCAAACGATGAATTCAAATGTTTACTGCCAACAACTTGACAACTATACTTTCATATCATGAATCTGGAGGAAGCAATCAAAGAGAAAAAGGCCAGAAACAACAAATCGCAATGGAATCGTGCTCTATGTCGACAGTGGAGGCTTCACACATCTTTAGGAACACGAACGAAATTATAGCAGTTTGGTTGAGAAGTGATGTCGCATCCCTCATATAGTCCCGAACTCGCCCCATTGCATTTTTATTTATTTCAAAGTTTACAAAACGTCTTAAAGGGTAAAAATTTCAGTAATAACGATGACCTCAAATCGCGCTTGTTTGAGGTTTTCTTGATATAGACTAGAAGTTGTATGAGCGCAGAATCATGAAGTTACCAGAAAGATGGCAAAAGGTCATCGAACAGAATGAAAGATATTTGACTGATTAAAGTCAATTTTTATATAGAAAAATCGGAGTTTTATTTCGCACTAAAAATTGAAGTTACTTTCTTGCCAACCCTATTTTAGTTTAATTTTTATTTGGAAGACAGGATTCCAAAAATATTTTCAAATGTAATCTGTAGATGCTTAACTAGCAACTGTTTAGTATAGGATATTCAGCATCCTGGGAATTTTTTTTCTTTGTAAATGCTTAGTTAAATAAGTGAAGGGAGGGATAATACGGTAAATAATTACATATGTGTAAAAAGTTTAGTAATTTGATGTTTGAAAATACTCTGTCTGAAGAATCTAAAAATCTCGTTAAAGAATATTTCAAGTGAGTATGAGAAATTTCTAGTCCATTTTCTCATTTATACTAGATTGATTATGAATGCGTATTCAAAAGATTCACTTTCCAATAAAAAAAACTTACTTCTTTAAAAAAAAAACTGTCTTTGAGAAAAAGCTCGATCTATACTTCCATATCATTCTAACGTGCGTCATTCATATCTCGTCAACATCCATAACACCATTTATGATTCGTAAGCTAATTACATATGTGCCAAATTGTCTATTGTCTTAGTAAATTATTATTCAGACAAACTGGACTCTAAAACCTCGTACAGACTCGAAATAATTAATCAATATAGCAAATGTAATTTATTTTCAATCTCATATGTTTAGAGAAACCGGATTAAGAAGTAAATATTGCAAATCAAAACTAACGTAAACTTAATCACTGGCAAAAAATTATAAATCAAAATTTAAAAATCTACATGTATCAACACAAACTCAAAAACTCTGAAGAATGGCCGATTCTTGCTTCGTCTCTAACCCGTAAATTGTAATTAAGTAAAACTTAACAAACACAAATCAAAGTCCTTCGGAACATTTTTAATGCTATTAGTAGCTGAAACTATTTCTTTCACACACAACAACTACATTTAGCAACTATCTGAAAAGAAATCAAAATTTTAAATATTTAAAAGTACATCAGTTGCTTTTTCATTTTTAGTTATTTCATTGATTGTGCATTGTCCAGTTAATCAACTAATAAAATTGATTGATAAATAAATTGATAAAATTTTAAATATAAAGATAGTCAAAGTTCCAAAATTTTTTTACTTCAAAAAGGATTTAGAAATATTTTCTCAATATTTGATACTCAGTAATCTAAAATGTAATGTACAGTAAGCTTTTTGAAATGAATCATGCTGTGATTTATGCCTTCTAAAATATTTTTCTGTGATTAAACAAATCCCTGGCAATTAAACTGACTTATGCACTCAACAGTTTGCTTTACAGACCATTTGTTTCATCCAAAAGCTGATACTTAATCTTTCTCTCCCCCGAAGTGAGACATCTATTCAAACAATTCTCTTTTAGTAGAGTTCCAGGTGTACTTTTTTCCAAGGGGTGGGATTAGCATAAGAAAAGACCTCTTTGCGGTTCCTCTGCCTGTGGTTAACACTTGACCTTTTGGAGTGTCAGGTTTTTCCGGAGGGACAACTGAAATCCTCCCACTCCTGCCTAAAAAAAAAGAAAAAGAATAAAAAATGTCTATGATCGAGAAGAAATGCCACGTAAGTGAAAAAGCTGTAAACAATCATTCGCGATAGGGATTAGTACGGGGAATTACAACCCCTAGTATTATATTTATCCCCTCTCCTTTTTGTTACTTCCCCGATTTCACCCTCGGATGGGCTCAAATGTATCGGACGTGGAAAATATGGAAATATGAAAGGAATCATTTATCGGAATAAAGTTATTAAATGAGCGGATATGAAGATCAGACGTCAGTTTTAGAGGCTGTCACTCATTCGGTATAGGATCAGGGATTTATAATTTTTGCAATGCTGCCTCTATTATTCTTTCAATTTTTTACTGCAGATGGCATTATTCACAGGTTAAACTCTGATCCGTATTTTTCACAAGAGATTTAATGCAGTTTGTTTTTACAGGAGATATTTTGTTGAAATATTGGAGGAGTGAAATAAATCTCCGAACAAGTTGGCTCTTAAACTCTTGTTCCTGCAACATCTACTTAACTAATACAAATTTAACTTACTTCTTGTTGCATATAATAATTAACAATAAAGCACTGTAGAATGCATATATAGTCTAAATTACTGTCTTCAAGTTATGGAAATATATAGAGGTAGAAATTGTCTAATGAACTTCCTTTCAATTCTGGAAATCTGTTCGAAGAAGAGCAATGCCATTTTATGTTTCAGTCCTTTTGCGTTAAGCTTTTGAAGTTTTTTTTTCTCTCAAACGAAGCATGATCCTTACTTTTCTTGATATGAAACTCGAAAAATTTTAAGAAGAATTTAATTTAGCCTGTTGTCATAATATTTAATTCATATTAAATAGCACGAATCGTATATTTACATTTAAATATATATCATTTTCATCAGGGCAGACTAAGTACAAAGTAACAAATGTTAATGCGTAGAAAAAAATATTAATGTATAATATGTCATGATTAAATAAAAAAGCGAAAGGAGACGTTAAAAAAGATGTTCATTCATCACCTATAACAAATAATATTATAAGATATTTCGCCTGTCTTCCTAGCGTGCTTTCGTGGTGTGGTGGTTCTGCACGCTGGGTCGGTGTTCCAGAGGTCCGTTATTCGATTCCCGACGAAGGTATTTGCTAATTATTCAACTTGCCGTCTTCCAAAAAATAATAATGTCTCTACAATATAAACAATAATATTTACTGTAGTATAAATTTAGATTAACTTACAATCACAAGGGATCTGAATATTGCTGATACCACTGCAGATGAATGTATAACTCAGCTGAAGCCGATTTTTGACTTTTCGATTTAGATTCCACTCCCAACAGATAGACTGCCTACATGGACATTTTCATAGTTTTCCTCCCAGGTAACGTAAGTGCGAGCCGTTTTTCTTTAGAAAGCCCTAAATGAAGACACTTCTCTTTTTAGGTGGAGAACATTAATATGCTTTGCGATAACCGAGTAAGCAAATAAGAAAACCAAGATCATTATCAGATACCTCCGATACTGATTAATTTTTATTTGAAGCAAGTTTTGTTATCAAGAGGTTTTATTAACGATCTAGATTGCACTGATAGGAAATTGGTAAAATTATAACGCTCCAAAGGATCAGCATAGCATTTAATTTGGTAATAAAATATTTTGCATAATGGCTTTGTAATACTGAGCATATTTGAATGTGTTTATTAGATAATTCTTATTACTATAACTTGTTAACCTTTAAGAGTTCTATCCTTTCTTTTCATTTTCATCCAGTGGCTCCAGAAATGTGCAAATGAAGGAAAAAAAGATATAAGAAAATAAGAACAGGAAAAGAGTATGAATGATTTTATTAAAGATGAATCTTCGTATTTAATTTATCTATTATATTTTCGTTATTCTGTTGAGAAATTAAATTTACCTGCTGCGAAAGATGTGAACTTAGATATTTCCGAAATCTGCATGAGATGTAAGTTGTGTTCAGGCATTTCTTCCAAGCGTTTAGTTATAGGAAATTTCATTTGTCATTGCAAAGTGATTTAGTGAGTGATGATTATTTTTATGCCTTACTACAGTTCTCCGTATGTTATGGTTACTTTTGCTTCCTGAAATCTACGCTAAAATTAAAATTAAATTTAAATTGTTTATGTTTAGAGATTTAAGCTCTTTTCATTGTCTGAAACAAAAGATTCCTGAAAGCAAATAGAACTGAAATTTGAAAATCAAATAAACTAAGGTCTTACACAGCTTCAAATTTGAGGAAATAATTCATGTGAATAGTCATACTGAATATCTATATTTATAAGCTGTATTCATATTTATCTAATGAAAATCTGAAAGAAATACTATTTTTTCTTGACTGACTTCAGAAACTACTAGCGGCACAGTTCAAAAACTTAATGACACCATAATAAAATAGGCTTAGGTTTTATTTAAAGATGCATTATAAGACCAGTAAAGTAGTATTTCTAAGAGATATGAAAGCCCCAGTTTCAAATTTCAAATCCCATAGGGAACTATGATTTTAAGTTAGACAATTTTTCCGTTTTTTGGATTTAAAAAAATCTTTTGCAACAAGAGTCTTAATGTATACTTCGTTTAATCTCATAATCCTTCCAGAAGTATTTAGATATATTAGTAAAGAAACAGGAGAAAGATGTCACTAAGATTTTGAAGAAACAAAAACAGACTTTTAATACTTTATGATATTATCAAGTTGCTCCTAAATCTAGAACAAGAACTGTTCTAACGGATAAGAGTACAATAAAAGAATCAATTTAATTAGTAGATGTAGACGGACAATCCCTGAAACTAAAGGCCTTATGGAAAACCAAATGTGGAGTCAAAAGCGCCTGTCGTCAGCTTTTGGACATCCTCGCTGATAGAATCACCCCATCTCAATTTTGACCAAGAACACACTGAATGAACAAAATGTGAGTATCTCGTATTCCTCTTCTTTAGAAGTAACCTGTCTCAGGCCCTTTATATTAGATGCTTTTAAATGGTTCCGTGCTGCATAAACACTATACATTTAAATATCCATATATTCTTAGCGACTCGAAACCAGATTCAATGATAAGAAAGTTAGCCTCTGAAACTACTATACCGTACAAAGTAGCTGTGAAATTGAAAGTAAAGTAGTCTAATGAGGCTCAGAAAAACCATTACGAATTAAACTAATTATTGTTTATTAATATAATTCGTTAACTAGTTCATTTATATAAGTAGCCACCTGCTCGGCCAACCGCATAAATAGTTATCATAAAAAAAGGAAAATATATGTATATAATATTAAATTTAAACAAATTTAAATTCTTAACAAATACGTATAAAAGTAAAAAAGTAAAAAAGCAAATTTAAATTCTAAAAAAAAAAAGAAAAAAGTCAAAATAATTTAAAATAATTTAAAAATATGCAAACATGTAAAAGATTTAATTCTTGAACTAATCTACAATATCATTTAAATTCAGAAGCATAAGCAAATCAAGTGCAAAATCTATCCATGAAAATAAATCTACTAATTTAATAAATTAAAATTAAATTAAACAATTTTTTTTAAAAAATGCATATGTGAATGATCGTAGAGTAGGCAGGAGACAGACTTATCAAGGGGAAGTTGCCTCCAAACCTAACTCTCCAATCATTCAATTCGTGTTTCGTCATTCATGCAGGCAAGGGTAAAAATCAAAACCAAAAGTAATTCCAATAAAGTGGTATCCTTAGAAATTTACATTTAAGTATTAACATTTAAGAATTAAAGTTCAAAAAGGAAAATACTAATTAAGTCTTTTGAGAAACAAGTAAGTAAAGTCAAGAATTAAACTTTTTCTTAAAAAATTAAATTTTTTAAAAATTAATTTTTTATAAAATAATAAAAAATCTAGAAACCAATGTATTTTAGAAATCCTTGTCTACAGAAACTTCCCCTACACGAATATGCATATCAATAAAAAGAAACTATAAAAGAACTATACATAATCCATATAAACCAATAAGAAATAAGAAACAAAAAGAAACAAAAAGAACTAATTCACAATTTTTAAAATAAATATATATTTAAAAATATAATTTCATATTTAGAAAATACTTAGATACTACATAAAAAATTTTAAAAAATACTTAAAGCAAGTAAATAGTAAGTTTTAATTCTAACTTACCTACTATATGAGTGTTGGGGTCTGCAAAAGTGTTGTGAAAGAGAAGTAAGTGTGTTCTTCAAATTATATAGATGGCGCTTATGTAGGTAAAGTTGAGTGTCAAGTTGCTATCTTTGTTATAGTTAAAAATTTTTTGTAAATATTAATATTAATTAAATTAAATTAAATTAAAAATTCTAAAGGTAGTAATATCAATTATTTAGGGAGTTAAGTAACTGAGCTAATCAAGAGATGTATGTTTGCTTGAAGGAAATTAAAGTGAAGTGGTATGTGAAAAAAATGTAAACTGTTTGTAATTTGAAATGTGTGTTCTGTTGAAAAATTTTGAAAATTGTAAAAAAATTTAATTGAAAGATATTTTTTGGGAAAATTGCAAAAAATTAAAGTAATTAAGAAAAAATGAAATGTTTTAATATTAAAGTTTTAAAGTAAAATTTCCCAAAATTTTTTGAAATGAAGTCCTTAAAAAACCTCTAAAAATTCCCAGAAATTTCTCAAAAATTCCTTTAGGAAGTTAAATAAAACTTAAATTTGATGAAAGAAAATATTAAAAGTTTAATGAACTTGATTTAATTGGTATATCAAAACTTAACTAAATACTGGCTAAAGTATGGAAAATTAGAAGAAGAAGATTAAAATCTTCACTCAATTCGGGCTATAACTGAGACTTTTGAAAAGAGTTATATATAATATATATATATATCAACTGTATATGTTATATATATATATCAACTGTATATAATATTATATATATTTGTATTTGATCGAAAAATATTTCTAAAATGATTGTGATATGTTCAGGTCGTGTAATTCCACAAAAGTGTTTAATATTTCTAATAAGAGATCTCATGATATAAATGCATTTTTGTCTAAATCAATCAGAATCAACAGTATGAGAAATATTCTCAAGAACTTCGAGTATTGCTTTTAAATCGTTTAGTTTGTTACTCAAGTACAGGCAGATTAAATGTGAAAGTTAAATATCTTACACTTTATTGAATGTTAACAGACTGGCCCACAGAAGGTAAAAGTATTTTATTTCAGGCAGTGGCAGCATATTGCCTTTAAATAGCCGTCTTGTGGATTAAAATTGAAATATATATATATATGCTATATTTCACCAAATGGAGACAATCTGGCGTTCTAGCGATATAATTTTTTTTTCGAACAGGGTTGCCACTAATCTACCATATTGCTAAGCCTGTTGATCAAAATGACATTAAATATGAAGTAAATCAAAAGCAAATATGAAATTCAAAACTCGGGCTCCAAGTTTGGAATGGAGGACTCTGTGTATTCAAAATTTAGTGGCTCCATGTGCTTGCCGTTGTGCCTATGTGCCTGAGTTTGTATATGCGCATAGAGGCACACATACAGATTCTTCATTATTTAATAATATGCAGAGATCATAGTGCTGTTTTTTAAGTAATTCGTTAACTTGATTAAAATTAATGAAAATACATGGGTATTTTGCTTTCCTAAATCTAAATTCCCCAAGATCTTTAACCAAACGTTAAAATCTAAACTGAAAGTCATTTTTAAAATTAGCAATAAAAAGTCTAATGATGTGCTATTAAAAAAAGGAAAAGAAAAAATAATTTAGTTGATGCTTATTTAATGTTATCACTATTAAAATTTACTTTGAAAAGCTACGAAAAGATTAAATTCAAGTACCAGTAATTTTTTGTTAAGTGTTCTGTTAAGCCCTGTAATTTTATTTATAATTTTATGATTATTAATTATTATTTATAATTATCCCAATTTTTATCTACATGCATAGAACTGTTATGGTAAAGATGGTAAATTATTTCATAGCGTTCAGAGAATGAAAGCAGATAATTAATTAGATATACAATTAATTAGAATTAGTAAATTTCCATAGCAATGTTTTGAATATATTTCACTATATTTTGTATTTGATTTCAGTATTAGAAAATACTCCCCTCTCACTATTCTATAAAAAGTACATCAGGTTATGTTCTGTGCAATTTGGTTCATTTAACCACTTCATGAAATCCATATCAAAAGAGTGCTTGATTACATATTACAGCATAAGATTTTATTTCTTTATTTTTACTGGTTGCGTTTTTATTTAATTTTCATTTTAGGATACAGCATATTCACTTTTACTTGATCATTTCACATACTTAGTCTATCGTATTCGAATTGTGAAAGGAACTATAATTTAGACTAAAAAACAGCATTTACTAATTTTTAAAAATGAATTCAGTTCGCTATATATTATTAAAAATTTTAAAACAGAAACTTATTCATTTTACATCTTGTTGCTGAAAAACCCCATTAAAATATCTTCTCAAAAGACATTTTAATATTAAGAAAGAACACATTTTTAATTTTTCTTGTTTAAACATTATACTTAAACTAAAATAACTTTCTAAGAAACAAAATAATGAATTCCGTTATCTTGTTGAAAAGTTCAAAATACAATATATTATATTTTTTAACTAATGCCATTCAGTTGATGAGTATAAATTTAATAACTGTATGAAATGTCATAAATATTAGCTGAAAATGTTGCCGCCTTGTTAACATGGTGGTAGGTGAGAAGTACCATAGTTGATCCTCTGCTACCGTAGGCTAATAATCGGTTTATTTACAAAAGAAAAGAAATCAATTTCGGTTTGCAAATTGGGAAAATAAATATTTCGGAATTATTCAGTCAAATGTTCGATTTTAAGATGCACTCCGTTTTTTTGGCAAAATTTATAAGAAGGGGGAAGTAAACCTTAGAATTGAAGAATTCATTTGATAAATAGATATTTTATTATTAACAGAAAAAAATGCATCGATATTTAGCATTTGAAATCAGCGTCATTATTTTTTATTAAACCTATTTGTAAACACAACCCTAATAATAAAAGATCAGGTTCTTATACAATCGGAAAAGATTCAATTAATAAGATTGATTTATTTATTTTTCAGGAATCTGCTAAAAGACGGCATTTTATTTTTAATCTCTTTTTATAGTCTTACAGCAAGTTATTAATGTAGATTACTCTCATCTCATCTTTTCTCTCTCTTTTTTTTTATTACTTTGTATTTTCCGTGTTAGACCTCCTCTACCCTGAACTCTTAATGCGTAACATGTCAGTTGAGAAAAAACTACTATGATGGATTTTAGAAAACACGTTAGTGTAGTGAACCGAACTAAACAAGCTTTATCTTAATAATGAAACCAGGAGAAAAAAAAAAAAAAAAAAAGAGACGAAAACAAACTTCTATTATGTTTTGTTCACTTGAGAGACGTGAATTTCATTTAGTATTCTTCAGTACGTGCATTTTAGCTAAGACATAATAGTAAATATTAAATTGTTATTAATATAATCCTTCTAAAGTTCCGCCAAGTTTAAATTAAGTCAATAATAAAATCACTTTGGTTTTCTCAAATCAGAGATATTCATTAAAAATTTGAGCAACACTAAGCCATTCTTTAAGCTCATTTAATTAATTAATGTTAACTAATCTTTTGAGTTGCAACATAGACTAAAATCTATCCGTAATAACAAAACATATAAGTAACAATATCTACTATCAGTGCAACTTTCATAATCAACTTGTAAAGACTAAATAAAGAATTCAAGAGTAGGAAACACTTGAAAATAACTATGCCGACTTCTGGAGTTGGAGAGGGGATCGATCTGCAGTATACTAGACCGATATGCTAAGTGTTGTACCGCAAGAGAGCATCTGAACCATACCTTAATAGTTAGTTTTTTGATTAAACCAGGTTTAGATTTGCAGTAGTCTAGAAAAGTACTTTTTTAAAGCTATGCTTCCTTATCACCAGGCGACACCTTCCTTTATCTCAGGTGACACAAACAAGCCGTTTAGGACACGAAGGGTACCACTTAACTTTTTCATAAAATCACAACTATATAAAGCTATGTTTCGCTTTGAATTACTAATAAATTGAATTTCTATGGGGCGCAAATCGAGGCTATGCCTAGGGAGTGGAAAATGTTTGATTTGAACTTGCTTTTTACACAGCATATATTTTGGATTATCTGTGTTCTGTTTTTCTACATACATTCAAATATAGTCGATTGGATATATGATAATGACATTTGATATATGAATAAAATACGCATTAAAATATGTTATTTTATTTATCAGAACTTTGCATGGCGAATTCATTTATTGGAAAACATACTTGGGTAAATAATCCGTCGTCAAATTAGCTTATTTTAATACAGTTTACTGTTATTAAAACTTAATTTTTAGTGATTTATCTAATCTTTTAGAATTAGTTTCAAAATTAAGAAAACAAAAATTAATAAAAGGCTAGAGTTAGTTTTGTAAGAAAGATCTAAATGTAACATCAAACGAAACATTAATTTTCTTCAATTTTAAACGTCAGTTTAGCATTTGTTTTGAGATATCTGTCACTTTGGAAACAGCTTGAATTTTAATCGCTTTTGTCATTTCTAAAGATAGATTAGAAAAACATCAAGTAGAAAAAAAATGAAAAGCTGCATCCGTTGATCATTTCTCTTTAGACTCGTATGGGAATAATCTTCCAACAGTGGCTGTAACTGTTGTTTCGTTTAACTGAAACCGATATCCACGTAATTGATATTCTATAACGTAGCATAACTGGATCATGTTCCACTTAATACTGTGGGAAGTTGCATAGCAGGAATATTTTCACAAAGTATGAGGACTCTATCAGAAGAAGGAAGAGATCATGCGCCAGGCACGCGCCACTCTCCAGCGGCACGCGCCTAGCGCGATCGATCATGCGACTGCTTATAGGGCGGGCTTTCGGAAGCAGATGAACGCTCTGGGCGTGAAAGATGGGAGTGAAGAGGGTTGTTATCTTTGGCGATAAAGCGCCGTTTGTGGTTTCTTATTGGAATGGTAATTTGGTGAATGGAAGTCGGCAGTGTGGATGGCATTTATTTCATGTTGTCAAGAAATTCTTTCAATTTATTCCGATTTAAGTTATAACCTAGCATAATCAATGAGTGATGTTTTCTAAATAATGAAGTACGAATAATCAAGAAAAAAGTTTTCAAAATGAATGTGAATGATACCATAAATCTTAAATTTTGTAATTTACATCTTAATTTCAGAACGAAGTAGCAAATTTTACAAAATCGTTTTTCCTTACATAATAGAAACGTGCCATGTAATATGTGATGGGCAAATCATAAAAGTTTGCTATGTCATTAAAAACAGCTGAGGTAAAATAATATATTGCTTGTACGTGAAAATATAGGATAAATTTTTGTTTGCTTCATCTGATGACATAAATATGGGAAAACCCATTTTGAAATGAAATCAAATAGTCATTGATAAAATATCCAAAACAATATGCATAAAATATGATAAAATCATAACCATTATCAGTCCAACAGAAGAGTAGCTCAAATCTTCTCTGTTGCTTGATAAATAGAGTCCTAATCAGTACTATTTAACATTATCCATCTGAGTTCGATTCCAGGCTCATGGGCTGGCTGCATAGTCGTTTTTGTGGTTTTTTCCGTGTATAACGTATATACGAGCCACTTTCCTGTAAAAATTCTTACACGACGACACTCCTCACCTTGGGCAAGTAGCCCAAGTGCGTTTTGCCATAATCAACTAAACCATACCAACGTGTGTAATCGTCCTAAGCATTTTAAAACAATTTGTTTAACGTTCAAAGCCCTTTCTTTTAATCTTTTCGAAATTTAAACGAAACAATTTAACGCAATTTTTCTCAAATAACTAATAAATATCATTACTAACATAATTAGTTATTTTTGATATCCAAAATAAATTTAAAATAATCTGATATCAAAAAAAAAAAATTTCGACTCATTACGTATGTTTATCATTAGCCGGAGCTGACCAAACTCATGTTTCTGTAGTTTTACAGATTAATGTTAGAAAATAATAAAAAATATATATTTCTCGCTATGATGTTATGTTACAGATGAGGCCTATTTAAAATATAAATATTGTGCAAATAATAGCAAAAATATTACATTTTTCTGCAAATGTTGCTTTTTACTTCCTTGTACGAAGTAAAGGAAGTATTGTAATCACGAAAAATTCCTGGCACCGTATTTCAAACGAAAATATCCATTTTGACCGCTATCGAATGCAATTGCTTTTGCGTGAAGTCTGTGCGTCAGGACTCTTTTTCCCCAAATGAATTATAAAACAGATTTAACACGGATTCGGAATAAATTTTTTCGTGGCTTCTGTACGTACGTATTTTTTCTGTACGTATATACGTATGTATGTGTGTATCTCGCATAACTCAAAAACGAATAGCCTTAGAACATTGAAAGTTTCTATGTGAGATTGCTATAACATGCTCTATATGCACCTCGCTTTTTGGTTGCAATCGACCGCACCAAATGTATGTAAATATATATATATATATGTGTTAGATAAAAAATAAGAAAGCAAACTTCTAATTTTAATGAGCTATAACCTCTTTTATATTTTTACTTTATTTAAGGACTTCCTGTCTCTGTCTTAAAAATAGCGCTATAAGTCTAAACTGCGTTGTCAGCCAAAACTTGTTTAACTTGGAACTGAAATTTTTGAAGCCCTTCCTTCTTCTTCTGAATGTCTACCTTCTCGCTTACGCTTTCATCATAGCAAGACGCTCCTGATCCACGCTGCTGCTTAATTATCTAACATAACGCCGTACTTTAAAATCCGTGTACATGGAAATTACTGCATTCAACTATGATTGAAAAATACCTTATCTACAGAAAGATGATTTGATGTGAATTATTAGTCTAAAGGGGCTTTGTCTCTGAAGGACTATTGTTTTCGTTTCCGGATTTTGGGTTGAATCACTATAAATGTTCGTTTCACTTTTCAAACTGTTGCCACCAAATGTTAGAGTCCTGCATTATATTTGAAGAAATTAAATAATGAAATATCTGCATAAATGTATGTATATTTCTCGCATTGTGATAAAACAACGGTACATAGATCTATCGAATTTTGAATGACGTCATTCTCCTACGAATATGGGCATATGGAAGACCAAATTTGAGATTTGGAATTTGTTTTATTATCGATTTTATATTTTCTAAAACTTTAACGAATTTTTGAGTAACAAACTCAACCATTTAAAAGCGAGCAATAGCAACACTCTACGGGGAAAAAAAAGACCTTTTTTATCTCCAGCGCATGGAACTGTGCATCGGAAATTCTAAAGATATGCTCATTTTAAAATTATTTTGTGGCATTGCTATTGAACTGAACTTTATGGTTTAAGTGCAAAGAACATGATATTTAATAAATAAAGGTAACACACAAAACGCTAAAAAATGTCCCTTTGGACGTAATTTAAAATCTGAAACCTTTCAGATTTTCTTGCAATAAAATTATGTTACGAAACAGCCATATATGGAAGTTTTTGGCTTCTGCGTTTCAGTATTCTTACATCAGTGCTTCCAAAATTGTGCTATCATTATATATATATGTATATATATCCACTCTGTTAATCGGCTCCTTGACCTCAGTTTTTTTAATTCTTATATTTTGCTAAATGGGGCATTTTTTTTGCTTTAAAAATTATTGAATTATGCTGCTCTTATCTTCCGGTTAAGGTTTTTATGTTTTTAGTTAAACTGCATGTTATAGTTGCAGAATTATCAACAATTTAAAAGTTGCTTAAGTGCAGCTAAGCCTAATTCTTTTACCATAGCAGCCATATTTATTTACATTTAAAACTTACAGAATAGTGGACTTGTTGCCAATCTAGAAAAACTAAGCTTCGCAACGACAAAATTTCGTCCTCTTTTATTATTGCAAAATAAATCATGCTTAATCTATTCTGGAACTATCATTTAAGTTATTAAATTATCCCATTATATTCACTCATCATAGCGTCCACAACAAATTAAGTCAGTTTCTACGCCTTCAGTGCCTTTTTGCTGAGTGGGACTAAAAGGAAACTTAGTTTTGAGCACCGAAAAATCTGCCTTTTTGTCTGCTGGCCGAATTGCTTGTTTTTGTTCAGAAATTCTAATTTTAATTATGAAATTTTTTTAAATTGTTTTAACTGTATTTGATATTTTATGTTTTCTATATCTTTCAATTTTTAATGAAGATATCCTGAGTTTTTAAGTATTTTTGACTTGCGCGAAGGGAGAACTGAATTAATCGACTGAGAAATCTATCTTTAACGAAATTCGAGAAAATAAGTGTTTCGTATTAGCAGCAAATATTGTCACCAGTCTGATTCGGACAGAGGAGAATGTTTACGAGTAGCGCATGCGCATTAGGTAAGCGGCGCTGAATCGTCTGTGAAAAACCGTTTCTTTTTTATTTGTTTAACTTCTTTTACACATCGTTTTAGATTTATTTACATATCGTTACATATTTTAATAGAACATGTGGCAACGATTAGATAATTCTTCAGATGATATAACTTTTGTGCATTCTGAGTTATAAAATGAATGAAATGTAAGTTAAGTGAACGTAGCGCCAGAGTGTCGCTATGGTAAATATATATGGTGAATTTTAAACAGTGATTTATTCTATTGTGGTTTATGCACTATCGACGAAGTAGAATTCAGTAAGCTTAAATGAAATACAGGGAAAAAAATGCGTATAATTTAATATTCAGTACAAGGAAGTCATGTGCTGTACACATCAGATTTTTTGTGTTAAGTAAACCAATAAACTGAATCACAGCTTGGATTTTCAACGAAGATTATAGCAGTTTAAAGCAATCAGTATAAGATACTACTGGATATATGTAAACAATAGCATATTGTTGTAGCTGAATGAGCACTGTTTACTAATACCTAAATATTACTGTGATATAAGTGTACATAAAAATAAATTTAGATATTTTGATGTTATGGAAATAACGTAGGAGAAAATTAAGTTAAGTGTTCGTTTCAAATTATTTATATTAAATATAGTGTAAACACTTAATTTGCTTTAATTGTAAACCGAAAAATACAGGAAAATGTCAAAAATGTAATTCAAGAAAATGTAATTTTTAATGAAGGAGAAAAAATGTGAATATGTTCGTTTAAATTTTAAACAGTTAGTTTTTCTCCACATGATCAACTATACTTAACAAAATATAATCCAAAAATTTTTATTGTAGTTTTGCAAAAATTTATAAGATCATTTTATCAGGTTCAAATGTTCCGCCTTACTTGCTTTGGGAACAAGCAAAGACTTGACTCGGAACAGGGAGCTTACTAAAGCTATGTTCAATAAATGTGGGAAGTAGACAAGATACACAGGAAGGGTATACGAAACCCTTTATTTTTCACTCTTTACAATGATTTCCGGACTTCGGAATACAGAGACCAACCACTTGTGGTCTGAACGTAAGAATATAACAATATTAACTAAACTCTAACTTAACTTTGAAATAACAAACAAGGGCCTCCGAGAAGATTGGCCGTATATTAACAGAAAGCCGTATGTAGTACAGAGAACTGTTAACACTACAATACCTTTAAAATTATCAAGAGGATTAAACCTCTGGCCTGGAAGGCAACCAGCAACCGAGTAAAACTGCTAAGGCAAGCGGCCTGCTTCTACTAACTCCTTCCTCTCTTGCTTGGCAAAAAGCCACAACTTAAGTACTTGGCGTTCGCCAGACAAATTTGCATAAATAAGTTAAAGCTTTTAATTCTGGCCGGAAGTAGAAAATAAGAAGTGATAGTAAAGATTTAAAATAAAATAAACGTTAGTAAAACTTAAGATCCTTACAATTTTATTTATTGAAACAAAAAATTACATTTTGTCTGCAAATGATCAACGGAAAGTGATACTTTATTTAAAACTGGCTGCTGTTCAAAACATAAAATTGGAGGAACATCACGTGATCAAAAGTAATTCTTTTTCGCAGCGTGATACTTCACGGACATAGGTGTCATGAGATATATCACGACAGGTGACTACAGAATGCTATTCATATGAAATTTCTTTCCACATTTTCTCTTTACGTATAGAAATTTTTTCATTTGGCACCTCAAACGGTGATTAATCAGTGGCGTAGATCTATAAGAAAACATCCAGCGTGTATGATAATGTGAAGAATGCTAATAAAATGTTATAGATTGCTCTCAAATGATAGAAAGCCGATGAATAGGAAAATGAAGTTAAAAGGAAATCCTTGAATTGTTTTAACATTAAGTCATCAGTTATATATTTTTTCATTTACTTTTATCCCGAGTGAACAAGTAACCAACTTTCAAATAGCGTGATACATTCAGTTAGCTTCTTTATTATTAATAGTAATATATAAATTTCCGCTCTTTTATATGACAGAGTGCATTCTAACCTTTAATCTGAGCTCCTTTCTGATATTGATATTTATTTTCAAGTCGATCAGTTCTGCTTTTAAACCTATATTTGTGACTGAAATTTTTTAATTAATTATAATTAAAAAATTTCAGTTAATTAAGTTTCTTTAAAAATTAATTATAACTAAAAAATTTCAGTTTTCTAGCACTTCTCATTTTGGCAAAAATCGCAAAAGTTTCATTAATTTTAATTGCCAAAGCGCCTTGCTAAATTTCCAGTACGAATCTGTTAATACACTTAATTGCGGTCCAGCTGCATATTTGATACGACTCACAAATCCTTTTAAATTATATAAGGGTGCGCATTTTTCTTTCGAAATAATCTTTGTGATTTGCCTTGTGATTATCTGCTTCATTAATAGCCAAAGCAAAAACATATTTCACAATTTTTATTCATTTAAAAGTTAAGCTAATACTAAAGCAAAAATGGTTATAAAAAAAGAAACAAAACTTTTAAGACGAAATAAAACCTTATGAAACAATTTCTCAACCATTAAATGTGACGAAATTTAACTAGAAGATATTAAAAAAATATTTCAAATACCTTTAATAGTTACTAACTTATTTCAAATGAATTTATATATATATATATATATATTGATGTCAGAAGTAATATACCTAAAATAATTTTGTAGATTCATTGCAAAAATAATTTTATATGTTGGCATGTTACATTGCATGTAAAGCAGAACTGAAGCAAAATTCATCAATAAGTCTTAATAATTTACAGCATCCCTAAATCCTAAGATAATGTATTTGTAATAACACACAAAAGTGATTTGCAATCATTACTGTTTTAGTGGTACGAAATTATATATTTTTATAAAATGGTACAGAAGGATATAGTAAATAAGTTAAAGATAAAATCTGATAATAAAATCTTTCATTCTTCTTATATATGGAATCAGAAAATACTGTGGATGCTTCCTTAATCAGGAGGCTTTGACCAAAGCCAAAGAAAGTAACTAGTCTAATATTTTTAAACCGTTTTATTTTTTTTTCTGGATGGTGTTGGAGGGTATTACTTCACAACTAAGCGCTTACTAATGAATAGAGCATGTCTATTCATTAGTAAGCGCTTAGTTGTGAATAATGTTTCTCCCTCGAAATACAAGAGATAAGTTCACAAGTAGTTGTAAGTTTAATTACGTCAAAACTCACAAAAATTTTCCATTTGACAATGAATATCGCAGTGGAAGCCTCTCTATGCAGTAAATTAATATGAAAGTAAACTTCATTTGAGCGAGCTCTCCAATTAGGCACATGTTCAATAGTAATCGAACCCTGCTTAGTTGATTGGCTCTTTGCTATCACATTAAAGAAAAGTTTATCTTCCTGAAAGATATAGAAAGGAAAACTGTCTTATACTTGCAAAACAAATGGCAAAATTATTATGAAAATTTTCGCTCAGCTGCTAGGAAGATATTTGTCAACTAACTACCAGTAATACCCGGGAAAAACATTAAAATTTGGCCTTCTCATACACACGATAATGTGGCAGATTGTCATTTAAGAAACAACGATATTAAGCTTATCTGAAAGCAATTGATGATATTCCTTTCGGTCCTTGATTCCATTGATACTCCTTTCGGGCGTTTTAACTAAATTGTATCTATACAATAGCCCATATTAAAAATTTACATTTTTTCCGTCGTCGCGTTTGCTATTCATATGATGTTAAAGTTCGTGTAGAAAGTAAGAAGAAATGATATTTATAATTTAATTTGTATATCTTTTAAACGTAAATGGCTAATAATGTATAATTTTTATATGTCTTTAAGAAGTGTTAATAACAGGTATTTCAGTTGTATGCTAAAAAATCTAAATCCTTCATTCTATAAGAAAATATTATTAGCTTACTTTCTTTCCTTTAACCAATGACATGCATTCTAATAAAAGATGATTTTTGCTTCGAAATTGGAAATGCATGTTTAGATAAGTTTATTAAATTGATTGAAAGGTTGTTAACTATGATTATGATATGCTAAATATTTAGAAAAGCACCTCACGGATAAAAACATACCATCCCTTTCCGATGGCAAATTTGCCAACTGTCTGTGAGGTCGAAGAAACATTCATATCGGATGTACTAGGTGAGAGCTGTTATCAACTCTTTCAGTCTGGCGACAGAATGTCGAGCCATTCTTGAGCCGAGATGCAATCCAAGTGCAGGTATTTATGGGTAGTGGATTCGAAAATATTTTTCACATAGACCTGAAATATTACATTTGAATATATTTTCTCGTGAAACTAAAGATTTATTCACTTCCTCAAATCACAAATCAATGATTCACTTTCTTGGCCGATTGTTTATAAATGATATTGTCAATGATCCACCATTTTACTTACTTATTATTCTGGCTTTATTATAACCCCTAATTTCTTCAACTTTTCTCAGAATACGTATTGCGTTTATTGTTCGATACTGAGCCACTAACACCGAAAAGTAACCTAAACCAGTGTTTCTAAAGATAAGCAATTGCACTGATCTGAGAATGCAAGAGAGAAGAAGAGGAGATCTTTTACTCAGTAAGGAGCACCGACGACTGATATTTACAGAAATCCGAAAGTAATCCCAGGAAGTATTAAGAAGTGAGAACCACAGCCAAGTGACTGATTGGGAATTACAGAACATGCTGCAGAGAATGAAGTAAAAATAGACTTCAGATTTAAGAAAACTAAATAAATTTACTATTAAAAGAAAAACGGAAACTTAAAGATATGCGTTGCAATGCTCCTACTCATAAATTAAAAAAAAGCAAAAACTTAGATTACAATGTAAATAAAACAAGGAAAAGCTTTGTTTTCATAATATAGAATAGCAAAAGACAAATTCAATCTTTTTTTAAACGAAATATCTCTATTGTTCATCTAGAAGATCGAATTTATCTTCAGAAACTGAATTTCTCAATGCAAAATTGAGGATGACGATTTGTCATGTTCATATACCACTAGCAGGCGAAGAATATTGAGATTGATGACAATTTCATCGCCATTTAGAGAAAAATCTGCTTTCCATAGATTTTGCGTAATAAATTGAGCAAGAAATTTTAAACAGTCATTTCGAAACCTGCTTTCACTATATGAAAATGAGGCTGAATGTAATAAGGCCACAGAAGCTATATTTTATTCAGAGGTTTATGATTTATTGCATTTCTTGAATCAGTTTGAACCAGGTTGCACAACATAATTGTACTTCCCTTTCCATAAAAAAAGTAAGAATACTTTTATACTCAACTGAAATCATCGAATGAAATAAGTATAGTCTGAAATCCTGAGACTAAAATTCAATATTTAGGAAGCTTACTTTCTCCAGTACGTAACTTAAAAGAACAAGATATGCTTAGTTCATTTGGTAAGCATTAGTATTGCAAATATTCCCCCCAACATCCATTTAGTCCATTTTTGATTGAGACTGAATATGCATGATTAACTCATCCCAATATACAATAATAGATTTTATTGCATTACTACAGGGTTCTCACCAGCGGCCGACCGGTAAAATCGTTGAACACTGGTAGTTCGGTTTTAAATAAACGGACTTTCTTTCTTTCCACCGACAGCGAGGCAGCCGGTCCACTGGGTAGTTAGCATATCGGCCAGGTAGCCCCGCTGACGGAAATAACTTGAACAAAAGACACACTTATAAATACATATTGTGCTCAAGACGACTGCTGGGGGCAGTGCAAACAAATGCTGGACGAAGACGATAGTGCATGATGGAAGAAGAGTGCATTTCCAGTTTCAAGAACAATTCCAGTTACATATTTACAGAGTAATGGATAGGTGGTTACAAATACTAAAAGTAATAAGAAGTAAAAAACTAGAAAGTAAAACAATGCATAAAATAAAAAAAGGCAAAACAGTGGAAACAATACATAAAATAAGGCAAAATACATAGTTCAAGGTTCATAATTCAAGGTTTAGAGTTCAAGAAGATAAATATATACAGGGAATAAGAAAAGCCGAATAAGCTAACTTAAGATAAAATTAGTTCGCTACAGGTACAGAGCATACAGGGGCTGTGCTGGTGACGAGGATGGTGGCTGAGAATTACTCCAGACTGTCTGAGATTATGCGTGCAATGTTTATGCAATCGCATATGCGTTTCAATGCATTGCGATTTTTTGAAGTAGCTTCGGCCCATGCATGGATGTGGTTTGCTACTGGTTGCCTAAGATGATATTTAGCGGTCTCTCTGCAAGCGAACAGATAGTGGTCCGGATCTCCTACCATCCCGCATGAGTAATGCTCGTTTTCGCGTCGTCTGAAGCGATGCAGGTAAGTCATGAAGGGACCATGTCCTGTTAGATACTGAGTGAAGTGAGACGAGCCAGATTTTAGAAGCCGGCAGACTTTTGGAAAAAATCTGTAAACTCTTCTGTCGGTGGTTTCTGTCTCCCACAGATGTTGCCAACGTTTAAGTAATTCTCTCTCGAGCTCAGCTTTTAAGAACGAACCCAAGAGAGGCACGTCAAGTGTGCGAACGTGGGGGTCAGTTGCTGCTCTTTTGGCTATTGCATCTGCAATTTCATTACCCAGTATTCCAAATTGGGCAGGTACCCACTGGAGTTCAGGCCTATAGTATTTAGGTGTTCTTAATAAGAGTTTTTGTATGGCCCTGACGAGTGGATTTTTACTACATTTGCCTTGGATTGCCTGGAGGCTAGAGGCTGAGTCTGAATATATACTGGAATAGTTATTTTCCAGTGCGTAGACAAGTGCAGCTTTTAATGCAATCAGTTCAGCCTGAAAAACTGAGTTGTGGTGCTTAAGCTTTCTTTCCCAGGTCTTTAAGATCTGGTTCCCAAGTAGAACACAGTATCCGCTACCGGGGCCACATTCTCCTTTGGAACCATCGGTGTAGATTGCAGCGGCGTTGAACCACGTTGGTGACCTGCAGTTAATCGAGATATTGAATTCGGCCGGGTGGCAAGGTGGCTCGGGAATGCTTTGCTCATAGTCAGTATAAACATAAGTCCTATCCCATAAACTTATTGTCTCTTTGAGTCGGAGCACTCGCACTATTGCACTCTCGCGCTCAGCTAAGAGATGCAGAAGCAGTAGTCCTGAAATCACGTTTAGAGCATTAGTGGGCGAGGTTTTATATCCTCAGGTAATGCTCAGGAGGAATGGTCTTTGTGCTGAGCGTAGCAGATTCTCCATTTTAGTAGTGATCGTTATGCCCCACATGGAGGCTCCATATAGTGCAATACGTTCAGCAACTACAGAGTACCACGTCTTAAGCATCCTCGAAGAAACTCCCCTTGTTGGTGCTGCTGTTCTGAGCATGGAATGAAATATCCTGTGAAGTCGTGCCTTGACCTCCTTTAAATGTGGCATCCAAGTCAATGTGTCGTCAATTATAACTCCAAGGTACCTCAAGTTTCTGACTATTTTAATATTTTTTCCATGAAGGTTGATGCACGGGGTTCTTCGATGGCGCTTACCTGGACAGATAAGCATACCTTGGGTTTTTGAGTTGGCAATAGTTAACTTATGGTCATTGGCCCATTTGGCCATCTTGTCCATTGCTTGTTGTGCCCTAGTCTCATATGCGTTGCGGCTGTGCCCTTTGGTTACGAGCAAAAAGTCATCGGCATAAGCCAGTATTTCCGTGTGAGGATCTGTGTTAAAGAGAGTCAGCGCTGTGTCCGCTACAAGATTCCAGAGCAGTGGACCCAGACAGGATCCTTGAGGACAGCCTCTATTGATGGAACGTGAGTGCACTCCTGCGTCCGTAGTGGCTTGTAAGCGGCGATCACTTAGGTAGCTGTAAATAAGGTCAAAGAGAATCTTAGGGCTACCCATGTCCTGTAATCTCTTCAGTACATCGGGCCACCACAACGAGTCGAAAGCGCCCTGTATATCCACAGAGATAATGAGACTATGTTGGTTATTTATTCTGTTATTTTCTATTAATTTTCGTAGGTGCTGCAGCGCGTGATCCACCGATCTGCCAGGAATGAAGCCGTATTGTTTGTCATTTATGCTTTGTCCAGACAGGATATAGTGTTTAAGTCTTTAAAGGACGACTCTTTCTAGTACTTTACCCAAGGCAGGAAGAAGGCAAATAGGCCGGTAAGACGTTGGTACATTAGGGTCTTTTTTCGCTTTGAGGAAGAGCACCACCTCACCAAGTTTCGTGCCGGCTGGGAAATATCTGTTGCGCCAACACGCAGTGATGTAGGCATGCAGTAACTCCGGATGCACACTGTTAATGGCTTGCAGAATGCCATTATCTATCCCATCAGGACCTGGTGCTTTATTGGTGTTTAACGCTTTAACAATGTCGCTTATTTCTTTGGCGTTAGGCAGTGGTTCAAAATCTGTTTTCTTGGTATTGTAATATTGCTCAACGCTGGCTCTGATATTTCTTTGTGCGGGATTATCTGTGTCTGCGTTATCAGGTCTAAAGATATTGTCCAGAATGTGCGCAACTACTTCTGTGCTAGTTGCTGCTCCGTGGCTTATTGTGGCAGTAAGATTAGTAGGTGTAAACATCTTGTCATGTGCAATACGGAAGACAGTTCCGAACTTATTCGCAGTGTTGGTACAGTACTCTTTCCAGGATGAAAACTTCGCTTTTGCAATCTGTCTTTTGTAAGCAGCTCTGTGCTTTCGAAAAATTAGCGAGTGTGTCTCTCTTTCTAAGGGATCCTTGCATGCTTGCATTTTGCGCCTTAGGGCACGGACTTTGCTGCGTTCAGCAGTCAGCGTGGTGCTCCACCAAGGAGTGCATTTCGGAGCTGCGTAATGTTTTCTTTTCAAGACTTTTTCGCACACTGAGAGCAGTGTTTGCATAAGATATTCATGCATGGCGTCGATGTCTTTACTACTGTTGCAATTATTACATTGTGCCACGAGACTTTCAATATGGGTTGAAAGTGCATCTTTAAATTTGTTCAGGTTTATATACTTCGTTTTCCATCTGTTCTTTGCTATAAATTGGTGCTCCGAATCTATTCTGAACTCAATGTAGCGATGGTCACTGAACGAGGGAATTTCGCTAACCTTCCAATTGTGAATATTATTAAGAATACCAGTGGTGGCTAAAGTGATATCAGGCCACCCCTGAGCCCTGGTAGTCCAATATGTAGGAGGGCTGTCGGTGGGGTTGACGACTGCAAGGTTATGAGAAGTGATGAAGTCAAGGACAGGGCAAGCACGCCTGTTTTCCTCTGGCGCACCCCATAGAGGGCAAGCAACGTTAAAGTCCCCAGCGATTATCTTATTCCTAGTCGGAATCATCATGACTTGTTCCAGCTCCTGGAGTGCAGTAACAATGTCGTGCGAAGGAGGAAAATACAAGCTGGTGATGGCAATCTGACCATAAGGCCCTTCCAGTTGTACAGTAACTGTGTAATCTCCTTTATGCATTAGCAGGGGCGTGAGTGGACCATTGTAGGCGATGGCTGCTTGATTGCCTACTGAATGGTAAGTTTTGAAGTTGCTGAATCCTGTGATCCTGTTGTTAATGGAATGAAACTCTTGTAGTGCGGCTAGATCTACATTGTTTTCTAGAATAACCTGGGCTGCATGGACAGTTGCGACTTGGCTGCGTTGCAAGTTGCTTGGAAGAACTGCAAAACCATGTACTGTTCTTGGATATACAGTAGCCTGCTGTTCATCTACCACTGCACCGTTGATTTCATTCTGAACAGTTCTGCCTTGTAGGCTTGACATTGTCTTGCACTAGACGGGTGTGTGGTGTCGAAGCTAGTGCCTTTGGATTTATTGTGAGTTGCGCAATTGACGCAGTGTGGAGTCTTTGCTTTGCAGTTATCCTGGCTATGAGCTTGTCCACAGTTTACACAGGCCAACGCTGCTTTACAAGAATGACTCAAGTGTCCCAGCCGCTGACAATTAAAACACCTTGCAACTTGAAAGTATTTTCTGAAAACACAAGAGCTGAATCCTATAAGAATTCTTCTAAGGTCCTTAATATCCTCGTACAGATTCTGCTGTAGGTCGACGATCCAGGTGAGGCCGATAGTTGTGCGAATAGGATTTCTTGGATGTATTTGTTCTTCACTTGCTGAGGGCACCAGGCTCGCAAAAGCTTCACGTATGTCGTCTGCTGTTGCGGATGTGGGGGTACCAAAGACGATTATTGTGGACTTTCTGAAAGAGGGCTCTCTGAGCGTGACTGCTGCTGAGAGTGAGGGCTTTTCCTCAATCGCTTTCCTGAGTGTTTCTATATTTTGTCTGTGGCTGCACCTAATTAAAAGTTCGTTAGAGCGTGTGGGCCGCACTTCTTCAACAGTAACGCCCAGTTCCCTGGCGCTAAGTTCAGTAGTCAGTTGTGTTCTGACTTGTTCTGGAGTTCTATCTGTTTCTTTTGCTTTTAATAGGAGGGCGTGGTCTGATAACTGTTTGTTAAGTTGCGCAGTTCGTGCTTTTCGTTTTCTCTTTTTGACTTCGGTAAATGGGGTTTCTTCTGTTTCCGTCTGTTCTGGAAGGTCTTCTGGTGTGGCCGGAACTGTTAAAGAACGATTATCATTCGCGCTGAGTAAACGGACTGCCTACATATAAATAAACGGATTGCCTATATAATATTATAATACACATAAACTATACACACTACATATAAATAAACGGACTGCCTAAATAAACGGACTGCCTACATATGTGTTTTCGTCTTTTGGTTTTTTTCATATTTAAAGTTCTCTTTTAAGGCAGATTTAAGACAGTTTCTCTTAGAAAGCCGTCCAAAAATGTATTCCTTAACTTATTCGAATAATCCTACCGTGCTTTGCAATAATGAAATAAACTAAACCAAGCCATAGAATAGCAACTTGTTTGTGCTAATCTGAGGATTTTATTCTTATCAATATCAATGATATCTTGAACCTTTTGCTAAGAGAATAAGGTTTACTACTACCAGGAATAATTAGAGATATCCTTCATAAATATCTCTAGGTATGACAGTATAATACCTTAACGGAATGACTAGCACATAATGCAAAATAACTGCAAAACACATCCCATATTAAATACTGATGGTGCATTCGTTTATAATGTTATAAAATTCGTTATAAAATAACTAGATCTAGTCTTAATACCCATCATAGTGGTACAGTTATCAATTCCAAAGCTAACAGAATTACTTATTGGGATGTTTTTTCCTGTGAAAAGGTTATTTATAGCTTAATAAAGCGCTTTTGAAGTATTATTTTTTATACAAACAGCGTCAAGCAACACATCTACAACAAGGTTTATATACCAAAATATCTAATACGGACATTATACAATAACTCATGATATAGATATATGTGTACTTTGATATATTAGCATTGGAAACTTTCTGCTTCTACTTACGTTTGAAATGCACATTTTATCAAGACAACTGCGTTGTAAAAGAGGATGCGTTGTTGTAGTAAAAGATAAAATATTTTAGTCCCTGAACGTTATAGGTCATATTAACTAGTTTTGCAATATTGCTATCATGATACACTTTTTTTACTTGTTTTTGTAAGACGATTTCATTGCGCATTTGAAGCATTATGCTCAAATTAGTGTAACAATTGTTGACTCTGCTTTTGCTATTGTTTGTTTCTCTATAAGTTCATTTTTGTGCAGAACGTGTTTAACATTGAACTTGTCTAGGCAACATCTTCACTATTTTTATGTTTAACTATATAACATTAATTTTTGGCATTATTTAATTTTATCTCAGTACAAATATAGAAAAATGCATCATTTTCATTATTATCTTCTCTAAACTAATCCTTTAATTTCGGATCTTCTAACCATTCATGTTTAAACGTTACAAGCAAAAACATCGAGGACGAAAACGTCGCGGAGAAAACAAAACAAGGCGAAAACGTTATCCCACAAAACATGGCGGGAGTACGAAGAAAATATAGCAGTTTCAAAAACATCGCGGTAAAACCTCGTCGCAAGAAATAAAGTGGTTTTAAACAATTGCAGTTTTAAAATATCGTCTTCGAATATATCATGGTAAGAAAAAGTACTTGCAAATCATCGCATGACGATAGGATCGCAAACATATGTTTACAGGTCTTAAAAGCTGTAATGTGTATTCGCATAGTGATTTATGAGCGCAAGAAGGAATGGGAAAGATTTTTACCTCTTTATTTCATATTTTGAATTAATTGATGTTTTTTTTTTTTTTTTTTTTTCTAAAAAGGCAAGAAGGAAACTCTATTAAAAACTGAAAATTAGTGAGAAATAAATGGTACGTTTAGCAGCTAATAGAATATACGCTTTGAAGTGTACAAAAATTAAGCAAAGAAAATCACGTCTTAGTGAGACGTGCTTGCTTTTGCTGCATAGCAAATTAAATCGTGGTGTAATATTTGATGCTGCTAGACATAAAGCATCTTCAGCACTTTTCAGGGCTTAACGATATTTGTATTTAATACGCGTTAAAGTTGAATAAGTCTTTTCATATAGGTGTGTGGTATTGAATGGCACAAGGAAATTTCCTATAATTCCAGAAATTGTAAGAAATTCAGTTCAAGCTCCGATACAGAATTCAGTCAAGGATTTTGTAAAAACTCAAGTTTTAAGTCTGAGTCATTTAATACCTCAACAAACTCCTTTTGGGCTTAATATAGCAGATGATTAATTAGACATTAATGTCAATTATTGTATTTTCTTTAAAAGTCTCACAATAATGTAGTTTATTTAAATTCATGTATCTGAGTTAATTTTGCGCTGCTACATTTGATATCGTGACTCATAGTGGAAGAAACGCTGCGCTAATATATATAACGTGCATTAAAATAAGTGAGTCACCGATCACTACGATTTATGAATGTTATTAAAATTAATAAATACCTACATAAAACTTCTCACATACACGCGTAATAGTCATAACAATTTATTTAAACATTGTGCTTATTGCAGGAATAAAGTGGAGTAAAAGAAGAACTCTGAGAATTTCAGTATTCCAAAAAGGCATGTGGTCCGAGTATATAGTACTACCGTAAATGTACGTATATTATATAAATTACAACCAACAATTAATTAACTTTTAAGAAATTATATATATATATATATACGAGTATATATATATATATATAGGTGGGTTTTTATCTTGGGCAAACACAATTCATAAATAAAACAAAACACGTTTAATGAAACATTATTACATAAAGTTCGTCTGTTAATACATATACGAGTAAAACTTCTTAATATGACATCTTTCATATATTAATACACATAAAACTTCTTTATATGACATCATTCATCTATTAACACATCGTTCATCTCTATCTCATAAAACAAAGAACGAACTAACTTATTAGAGAACTCAATAGAATTAACTTATTAGAGAGTTGACTAGATAAGGTAAAACTAATCACCCACTTTAGTTACGGCCGAGGGGAAAATCAAACATTTCTCTACTGTTAAAACGTCATTTTTATTTTGAGCAGAAAGAATTCTTCAGAAATATACTTTTGCTTAATTGGTACAACACTAGGGGTGCTAAACATGCCCCACAACTTTTGAATAGGCAGCTTACATTTTGGAGAATAGAAAAAGAAGCTTAACAAAGAGACTTGACTTTCCTACGCAGCGTATACTTTAGAGAATAGGAAAATCAGTTTAACGAAGAGGAGGGACTTCCCTATACAACAATAGGCAAAAAGAGTGCTTAATAATGGCAATAGTATTTATAACCTCGAAATGTCTTCGTTTTAATCCTGAGCAGCAACTGGGTAAAATTCTACAGCAATGCGCAGACACTGCAGGGAAAATACAGATGCCTTGAAGAGGGTTCTGCTTGTTAATAAATTCCTATTATATTCTTATATCTTGTATATTTATATACTTGTACTGATACTGTATAAAAGTAAAATTTCTATGAAATTTATTTAATGTATTATATTACGCCAGTGTACACTGTATCCACCAAAGTCTTTGTCCAGCCTTCATTTTCGCAACCGTTGATTGTTAGTCGAATACTTTCAATCACAAAAACCTTTGAAATGGCGCTAAAGTTCATGTTTTTGTATTTTTAAACTTAAAAAAAATATTATATAAATGCGAAATCTAACTTTTCCCACTCTCGTCTGGGTCTTATATGTTAGAAAAATTTGCACTCATTATAAAAAAAAATAAGAAAACACAGGTTTATACTATCGTATGACAAAACTCACGAAGACATTTGATGTTAAACTTGGAAATCATAGTCAGAGATCGTATATAAATTGGTGAGCTAACATTTTCTTGTAGACCATCATGATAAAAATGCTTTTAATATTGAGATATTAGTACTATAATAAAAATACTATAGTACTAGCACTTCAACAGCAGCTGAATTCTGTAATAGAAAGACTAGTTAATATATTTTCACCATCAATTTTATCTCTCAGTAAGATTCGTAGAATAATAAGTTATCAGCTTTAGAAATAAAATGAATAGAAACAGAGTACGGAAATAAAAAAATATTTTTTATTGTAACATATATATTGTAACATATTTCATTCAAAAACATTCATTGGAAGCATGCAATACATAACGCTTATTATTTTTTCTTCAGCTGATTTTGTGAAGCTTCTGAGCATTATAGGAGTGACTCACCTTTGATTAGCTAAGAAAACTTGCACACGTATATAAAGCGGCAATAGCACACAAAGAAACAATAAAGTTAAACAAATTTTTTAAATTGTTGAGCATGCCTTTCAGAGAAACGTTATCTTTATATCTGATATTTACGTTTTCAAATCACAGTGCAAATTACAATTCTTAACGCCTTGAAGGTACAGGAGGTGGTTCAAGACTTGATACTTTCTCATTAGAAGCTTCAATTTCTTCCTTATTACTGAAAAAGAAAGACGTGTAATAATTAACATACATATTTATCTGTTTAACATATTACATATGCATTGATACTAGAGTTTCGAATGCAAAAGTAAGTTGAGTGACATCTCTAGTTCAAAAGCAGAAACCCTATCATATATAAAAGAAATTAAATGCGAGGTTTTTCAAAGATGTGAGTTACATTCATAAGACTAACACTGCAGGAGATGAATTGTGTGTATGAAGGAGACGATAAAATAAAAATTTTGATAATTAATTGATAAAGAAATTTATAATTAATTAATAAAGAAATTGTGCATTTGTGAGGTAGAGCAACCGCAAAGGGCGCCTAATAGCTGAAATTTAATGAAGATAGAAAAAAGAAACACCTCTATTTTTCCCCCTTCGTTTATTTATTTTTAATTAACTGTTTTTACTCATTTTGTTTTATTCTTACACAGAGAAACCTTGTTTCACAACTAAATTCGTCTAAGAAGTAGTTCATTATCCGAAATATCCGTAAAAGAAACAGTTTCTTCCGTATGAATTAATGCAAAATGAATTAATACGTTCTCGGATACCAAATTATTTTAAGAGTGCTTTGTATGCAACTTAAATTAAACAGCGCTTTATATGCAAGATCAAAATACAAAACCAACGGAATTCGTTAAATCTAACACACTCACAATATTTAATGCAATGTTAAACTTATAATAAACAGAAAAACTTAAATTAAATATTACCGTTTCTATATTTAATTACATTTTTACTTAAGAGCAGAAATGAGAAAAAGTGAAGAAAACAAAGGTGCAAAATATTATTGTTTGAAAGGGAAATCCTATTTTTCCGTAAAAATATTAGTTAGCTGCTGTCTTTTCTGGGTTCTTTCTTTATTTTAAGTTCTTTCTTTATTTAAAACATTTAAGGAGCGCTAACCCTCACTATCGGATCGATCCTTTTTTTTTTTTTTCTAGAGCGGACGAGGGTAAAATTTGCTATCGCGTATAGTTATAATGAGAGCGAGCAGAAACGGGCTACCAGGTCTTCAATGCAAGCTGGTGCCTTATAGTAAGTGACGCAGGCACACGATTGACAAGCACTAATCAATCACATATATTCTTTTTAATAATGTCATGTTCGCAAGCAAATAATTCAGAGTAAAATAAGAAAGAAAACTGCATGATGACATAAATTGTATCGAATACAAGTATCAGATGTCAAATGACATCATTATGAAGTTTAAACTTCTTGCGCACGTTCTGAAATATAGGCAGAAGTCGATTACAAATTTTCTTCTTTAAGTATCCCGCTATGTCGCAATGAATTGCCGAATTTTTGTTTCATCATCTCAAAAAATAATCGCATACCGCACCTCCCTGTCATATCATCGAAACTTAACAGAGTAGATGAAGAATGGACAGCTCATAAAATTTTAACATCAAAGGAAGCGCTCACCAACGGCCGAGCGTAAAGTCGCTGAAAAGTAACAGTTCGAGCCAGGTTCAAGTTCTGGCGAACGGACTTCCTGCATGGAAGTTTTCTCAACTTCTCTTAAGAAACCATCCATGCAGGTTACCGTCTCCATAATCAGTGTCCCTCGAATTTCCATCCTTAATCAATTAACCTTATTAACCGACGGAAGCTTACTCATGATCACATTTTGTGATACAAAGATATAATTCATACTAGAAGAAAAGCATGCCAAGATAATATTTAAATTTAGGGAAAAGACAACCTTAGTTTAACGTGGATTTTGAATAAAACTCTATATTCGAACACATCAAGCTTCAATACTGTAACGAAGAATTTTCAGTTTAAAATGAAATGGACAAAGAAAAGCAGTGTAAATCAGTAAATTCATTTTATCTTCATAAAATTTACATGTATTCGAATAGGAACTTTTCTATTCTATTACATATGTATCTAACTTATTATTTAACTTATTAAAGCATGTTTATTTATGCGCAACCAGCAAGTGTATTTATATTTCTTATTCCGTGGCTAATCAATACATAAAAACATTACGTAAATTTTTTAGCATATTTCCATTTGGAGGCATCTGTATTTATCGATATTCTTTTACATTCGTTAACAATTTTATTTATCCTACCACTACTTATAAATCCAATCCATTGAATGCATTTTAATAATATCACTAAACTGTTTTGAATTTTTAATTTAATTATTTTCAAATTTTGTAATTCCTAGATCAAGAAATTTAAAAGAAATAAAAAAAATCCTTTCAAACGATTGTACGAGTATTTATAATAAATAATAAATAATGACAAATTATTATTTTACTGAAACAAATGCTTTTAAAAATCAGTTCTCTAAAGTAATCGTTGAAGTAAATAAATTACTGCACTAAACCTGAAAAGTAATGAATTTAAATAATTTCCTCCAAACTGTTCCCGGTTACGAATATTAGAATTTAAATTTCTATTCGTCGTGCGTACCTGGCTACATCAGTGGATCAGCGGTAAGCCACTTAACTCAGATAATTTGAGCCGTATTGAGGGTCCTGGCTAGTGAGCTGACGGCACTGGAAGCTTTCATGGTTTTATTTCATGTGAACGTAAATCTACCTCACACTGACTATTGTTTCATCCCGTTTTCCTTCCCTTCTTTAGTGGCCAATAACCGCCGTGTGATTTGCTGCGACTCATTATTCGATTCCATTCGTATCGAAAGTGTATTGTCTATTAATATCACATAGGAAAAAATAAGGCTATTTTTCTAAAATTTCATAAATGAAAAACAATAGTAATAAAAGAATAGACAAAGCAGCCAGAGTTTTAAAAAAATGAGAAACGTGATAATATTTTAAGTTATTATGTTTGAAATAAGGAAACAGCGAATAAAATTAGTTTTGAGAAATTTTAATTTCAAGTTATTATATTTATACTAAAATAATTGCAGTATTGCACTAATAGTAGAGTGAAACGGACAGTTCACATCCAGGATCTCAAACTCGCAGGCGGATTGCGGATGAGGCAGCACGAGGAGGAGCAGCAGATAAGAAGGAGTGTTTCAGGATTCTTCATTTAACTGATAAGATGACGTCACACTTTCATAAGAGGTTAGCTTTTATTGATTTTCCGGAGGTTCTCCGCTAAGGAATTTTTAGCTTTTGCATTTTTTCTTCGTGTTCCAGCTATTTTAAGACGTATGCAATGTTTATTTCCTTAACAGCGCTTATTTTCGAATTCAATGATTGATTCAGAAGGCATTAATTTTAGATGTAATTTTTTTTTTTTTTTTTTTTATTTTATTTTTTATGTTTCCGTATATTTTTAGCCTTAACCCTCAGAATTTTTCCTTATTTCTTAAATCTTCTGTTCATAATAACACATTTATTTTACATAATCTTAATTACATTACACATTCTTAGTGCTAAATTCATTTTACCCAGGGCCCACCAGCGGCCGAGCGGTGAAATCGCTGAACACTGGAAGTTCGGTCCGAGGTTGGAATCCCGCGAGCGGACTGGCTGCATGGGCGTTTTCGTGGTTTTCCCCATGTGTAACGTGTATACGAGCCAGTTTCCCTTAGAAAGTCCTCCACGAAGGCATCCATTCCCTTAGGCAGATAGCCCTAGTGTGCTTTGCCATAATTAAATAAACCAAAACCAAACCACACTGTAAAAAAAATCTGTAAGGTTACAAAGAAAACTCATGGAAACTGGGATGCCATGGGTTATTTGAGTAACAGAAACATGTGTTTTCTTTGTAACATTACAAGAGTTTTGCCTGTAATGATTACAGATCTTTTTCTTGTAATATCACAGCATATAGTTATGTAAGTAGAACATATTTTTCTCATGTAAATTCCCAAACGATATATCTGTAATGGTTACAGATTATTTGCGTGTAATATTACAGCAAATAATTATGTAAAAAGAACATGTTTTTCTCATGTAAAATCTCAACAGATATATCTGTAACCGTTACAGGTTATTTGTTTGTATTATTATAGCAAGTTATTATGTGAGTAGAAGATACTTTTCTTACGTAAAATTCCAATGGTTGTATCTGTAAAGGTTTCAGATTATTTCCTTCTAATATCCCATTAAGTAATTATGTGTGTAGAATATATTTTTCATAGATAGTACTAAAGGATATGTCTATAAAAGTAATAGATTTTTTTGTCTAAAATGATGCTTATTATAATAAAATATATTGAAATCAAGATGTTTTGAGTAAAACAATATCTGCATGTGTATATCATCATACAGATATATGCAAGTGAAGCATAATAGTTTGGCTTTTTAAATTAGTCAATTTGACCTCAGAATAGCATTAATTTAAAAGATGTGCTTTCAACAGCAATGTTCTTTTTTCAAAAAGTAACATTAGTCTGTTGCAGAGTATTTTTGTTTTATGAAGAGAAACTTGTGTCTGATATTATTGAAAGGCCTTTCATATTATCATTTTGATTAATTTAAAAGTTCAAATTGATATGCTACTCCTTATATTTGCCCTGTAAAATAGCTGAAAAAAATAGTATGTTTTATTTGCATGTTTTAGTGTCAGTTAATAAGATATGTTCTAGAACTTTCTTTTTAGTAATTTTAGCTAAAATAGACACATGTTGCTTTAGATTTAACTTATATGAGTAAATGTGTTGCATGTTGATATGATCATATTATTACAGTAAAAGACATTTTGTGAAATATTTCTATGAAGAATTCTGAACAGCTGTTCTTCATATTTCAAAAATATATTCTCTCCTTCTAAAAAATGACATTTTCAGTAAATTAAAGAATTCAACATAGCAATGAACTTCATTTTGTTACTACAAGGAATTCAAATTTTGTTCATACGCTTGAACTACAACGTCTAACTAATTTTTTTATTCTTATCTACACTCAGTGTTTGTCAACAGTCTGCTATTGTTTGAAATAATGCATAACTTTTTTACTTACCTTCAAATAATTTCCTTTGAATTAACTTTACAAGCATGACATTAGGTCTTTAAAACTTTGCCAACTGACCTTAATTTTTAAAGCCTTGTTTCCCTTAAAATTCTTAATACAATTATGCCTTTAAGAAATTTATTTCTAAAATTAATACTTCAGTTTAGCTTAAAATTTAATGCATTTTAATTTTACCTATAATTTTTTACAAATATAATATGTAATAAATCTTAGCTTAATATTTACCATTTCGAAAGTGATACTAAAAAAGTATTCCTAGTTATTATAAATTTCGAGATTCGCATACAAAATTGTGAAATAAACATGTGACAACAGAAAACAAACTTTATGCTCTCTCTATATTACAGCATGTTAATTAAGAAGTTTATTGAATTTATAATTTTATTGTGAAACACTATGAAGCAAATAATATGCTAATTAAAATACAGAAGTAAAAATAATTTATTACTTAATTCATAAACTTTACATAAAACCTGAAAAAAGAATTAATTAAAAAATAACATAATATAATTTAATAAACATTTCATAAAAATTCGTTTTGACTGCTTGGAAAAAATGAATGGTTTTTCTCCTCTTTGTAAACCATGTTTCCTAAATAAAGAAAAAAAACATTTCTTTTAAAATCATAATCATGCTCTTAAAAAGCTTATAAAAGTTATTTTAATAGATGTTTTAAACATGTGCTTCTATAACACTTTTAATCATATTTCTTTATAATATCTTAATTAATTAAGAACAGCTTAAATTCTTTAAAAAATTGGATTACAGTGAACCGTCTCATTACGACAAGCTACCTCAGTCAATCACTTTTTAAATTTAACCAGCATTCCTCATAAAATAACTAATTAGTAAACATAACTTCTCTAGGATGCCCACTATCATTTAAAGATCAAAATTTTCAGGAATGATGTATAGCTAGCTTAGAGAAGGTTCATTGTACAAAAACAGCCAATATTCAAATATTTTCATAAATGAAGCCACCATAGTTATTAAATATAATATACAGTATACTTATATTCAGAATTCAGAACTTGAATAAATTTCTCGAACTGTTTTAGCATTCGAAAAATATTATATTTATTACCTTAAATTTCTAAAACAATATTACATATTCGTCCAAAGGAATCACTGGGACTCGGACAACATTTTCCCCCTAGCTTTCTTTTAGCACAGGATTCTGAATATGTTTTAAAAATTTAGGTAATGTTTGTCTTCCTTAAGGCGCTCACAAAACAAGTTACCCTAAATGTTTTGTCCGCATAGTGGTCATTTTCATCTTACTAACTGATTTGCTAGTGGATTTTGGGTGCATGGCCTATCATTGATGAAACAATAATAGTGAACAGCTTCAAGAAAATGGGGATATCTAATGCTCTTGATGCCATATTCCCACTTATTTTTACTAATTTTATCTTCCGAAAATTAAGAGGGAAAAATTAAACGAATAATTTAATTTCCAAAGGACACAGTCACAGTAGGAATATAACAAATGAAAAGTAATCATGGATAAACTACTACTATCACAATATTATTTATTTAAAAGAAACCTCTATTTCAATAAGAATACACATAATTGCAACATCTAATAAGTTATCTCATTTTTTCTTTATAATTTGAACTTCTGTCATTCTCATTGTTGTTCTTGCAAATCCTTAGGCCTCAGATCATACGTAAATAATTAGAGAAGGTTGTGGTCCGATGCTTGCTAGGGTGAACATTCAGCTGATATGGCAAAATTGCACAGTGAATGGCAGTTGGTATTTGCTTACACTATCATAGATCATTGTTTGTATTAGGCTGACATAATATTCAACAGTTAGAAGAGAAAGACACAACGGGGCCTTTGTTTGTTTGTGCAAAAGTTTGCCTTTGTTAGTATGACGAAAACAATCATTATGTTGATAAATCCATTTTAAAATCTTGGGATATTCATTTTCTGAATGCATTAAAAGGGGGAAAATTATGTAAATATTTTTTTTAATTTTGAGAATCTTGTTCTAAAGCTGGGTGGGGAGGAATATGCAACGCAATACGGTAATTCTGAAGATCATTGCTCGTGGCAGTACAAACTAAACGGTGATAACTTGCATGCTGTAGAAGAAGACACAAATTGCAGTTCCAGATGCATTAAATGCTTTGAGGTCTAGGGAGTAGCAATGGGCAATACTAAGAGTGAAATTCAAGGTATAGGGAAGTAGGAATGAAAATTACTTTTATCAGATAACTTAAATGGTTATGTTACTAAGCGTTCTTATTGGAATGTAGGTTTCTTTTAAATAATAATACTATGATAGTTACCAGTAGTTCATTCATGAATATTTTTGATTGGTTATGATCTTATTGTAATCACATCCTTCAAAATTAAATTGATTGCTTAATTTCCCCCTTGATTTTCATACTATAATATTAGTAAAAAGGAAGAAAAAAGTCTGCAATTAAACATAACTCCTCTTTCTCCCTCTCTCTCTCTATATATATATAGGTATGTATCTTCGTGTGCAACTAAGCAAACCAAATGTGACTTTTTCTTCTTTAAAAAAATTGTGTAAATAAATAGAATTAAGTTCATTTCAAAGACTTATGACACATGAAATATACATGATCAAAATAAATTAGAAAATTAAGTTCAAATAAATTTTAAGCTAAATTACGTGTTGCAATGTAAGTTGCAATAATTCAGTTGTAATAATTAATACTAACAAAACCAAACATCATATTCCCATTCTGCAAAGTATAAAAATTCTTCTGCAAAACTGAAAAAATGACCAACACTTTGGCTTATTTGATAACTTTCAAATTCACTCCTTTGTTTGCATTTAGAATTTATAACTTTAATTTTCCACAGAAATTTGTTTTTGATTTTAAAAAATTTCACTGGCATAATTTCATTCACTTCAGCATATATTAATAGATGCAGAAGGTTTTTGTACCTTACATAATTTAAAATCTTATGTAAACTAACGTAATTAATAACAAAATCAAAACATAGATCAGAAACAGCATAAAATTTAATTAATAATTACTACTAGTGTCACACAAAATGCTATGAAATTAATTAATAAAATAAGAATGAGATAAAATATATAGAATTAATATTCCACATGAAGTTTGGAAGTTTTACGTTAAATATTTTTTTTTAATTAAGTATTTTTAAAAATGACCCCTTAAAGCATGGGACCTTTCGTAATTAGAACTTGCAAATCCATTTCGCTAGTCTTTCATAACATTGCTTTTCTTTTATTAACAAGAAATATTGCATTCAGTTATTTAATTTAAGATATCAAAAATAATGCTACTGAAAGGCATGAATACTTACTTAAATTTGAAATTAATTTGGTTGACTTAAAATAATATTTAAAAAATAAATCTTCATATATACGTCTAAAAATCAGACCTTATTAATTTTCTTTTATTTGAACGATATCTGAATTCTGCCTTAGTTTGGACTAGTAAATCATTGGGTAATTAAATACCAAGCTATAAGAGAACTAATGTACTTTACAAATGCACTGAATTTTATTTCCGGTATTAACTTTCAAAGAAAGTAAAATTTTCTGCATATTTGCATCATTTGGATTGATAGAATATGGCAAAGCATGCAAAGGCTATCAGCCTAAAGGGAAGTATATATTCATGGGCGGTTTTGTAAGGAAAAGTAGCTTGCATTTCCATTTATTCATGTGTGTATATATATATATATATATATATTTACATTGTTAATGCTAAAATCAATGCTTCATTAAAAATTCATTATTATTTTATTTTTAATACAACATACAGATACAGAATTGTTTTAAATTCCAATAAACAATAATAATTTATTTTTAAGAAAACTTATTTTATGATTTATATATTATATTACATGAATAAGAGAAACATTTGTCAAGAAATGTATTAAACTTGTATTAGCAGATTCATGCTATCCTAGTAACAAGACTATCATACTTCAAAACTGTATTAAAACTGGGCAAGATAAAATCAACATAAATTCTACATTAAATGTTTAAAAACTTATAAGTATGCAATGGTAGTTATATATAGAACATAATATATGTTGTCATTTATAAAATATTAATGAAATGATATTTTTGGAAATAATGCACAAAATTTTAGTTTTGTTTTATAATTAGTTTAACGAATTGTTAGAAAAATATTAAGTCATTTCCATTTTTCCCCTGTTGATATTGGTATATTAAAATATATGGAATAATTAAGTTACATCTAGTTAGTAAAACAAAACATTACGAAAAGTATGATACGGCATATTTTTAATCAATATAATTACTTCATTTTGGAATTATAATATTTTCGTAAGAAATTAATACCACTGAAAAAAATATTATTACACTAAAGGAATAAACGAGATTCTCGACCGCGTTGTTCAAGTTTTTGTAATATTACTTCATAACACACTCGTACATAAACATATTAGACTGAATTATAAACCAGGTATAACTAATTAGATAATCCTAGAAAAAGAATAAACTAAACCTAGTAAGCAAAAAAATATATGCATTACATTCAGAATTCTAAATGTTTATATAAACGTTTCTCGCAAGGCCTGCCGGGAAAAAGATGTCAAACGTTCTTTGGTCAGACGATTGGAAAAGAACGCTAAAATGATTAGTTTTGTTTTCAACAACCACATTACCATTTCAATTATATACCACAAACAGTGATTAAATTTTGGAATAATTAGTTTTAAATAATAATACGGGCAATTTAAGGCGTAATTTATCGGATGCTCAATGACAAAATACTACTATTAGATCTGCATTTGGAATAAATATTTTGCACTCTTTCAACTCATTAGACATTACGAACACTGATATTAATTAATCTCAAAGCTTAAACGTTTAAATACTTACTCACTACATATAACAGTGCAAAGTGCATGAGAATAATTTGCATAAAATGAACAAAAAATATTTCAAGCAGTAATTGTAAACATTTTATACAACCAACATGCATTCAGCCATGTTTTTTTCTGCAACTAGCTTTCAAACACTTTTCTCCTGATTGGCTAATTTCCAGTCAGTCACGTGATTCTTCCGCGCGGCTACTGAAACATTATCTGTAATGTTACAAACAAATCAGCTGTTACCGCTACAGTTTGCTTTCAACCTGTTACCATTACAGGAAATTCTGTAACTTTTTGATTTCTGTAACTTTACAAAACTTTTGCCTGTAAAGAGCGAACTTTTTTTTTACCATGCATTTTACCCAGAATTTTTTTCATACTTGTTAGCCAATACTCTTAACTTACTTGTTATATTTTATGAGCATAATTATTCAGATTTGCGTTATTATATTATTCAAGGTTAGATGTAATTTTGAACTTTTTTCGTGCTCTTTAGCGTTCGTAATCTTCAACATATTCTGTATTTTAACTTATTTCATATATTTTCTGATCATACACATGACCTTTACTTAAGTTTAGATGTAACATTTTCAGCTTTTCTTTGTACATTTTTAACCTTCATAATATTCAATATACCCTAATTTTTAACTAATTTATACTTTCACACGATATACATGACTTTTATTTAATTTCTTTCATACATTTCACACCTTCGTAATTTTTAAAGTACTCTAATTTTGAACTTATTTATTACATTTTCCTACAGGATACCTGAATTTTATTTAATTTTAGACGTAAATTTCAACTTCTTTTTTACTTTTTAACGTTTTTTGTTTTAGTTTCCAATACTCTGAATTTTAACAATGTACTACATTTTCACACTAGGAACATGACTTTCAGTTAATTTGTAGCTACTTTCATACATTTTAACCTTCATAAAATCTAATATAGTCATAATTTTAACATAATTCCTATATTTTCAGATCATATATCTGACTTTTATTTAATTTTAGATGTAAATTTCAACTTCTTTTCTACTTTTTAACGTTTTTTAGTTTCAAACATACTCTGAATTCTAACAATTTACTATATTTTCTCAATAGTACATGACTTTCAGTTAATTTGTAGCTACTATCATCCGTTTTAACCTTCGTAATTTCAAAAAAGCTCTTAATTTCAGCTTAATTCCTCATTTTCTGACCTTATATGAGCTGTATTGAATTTTAGATGCTATTTTCAACATGCTTCGTACATTTCAAACCCTCATAATTTTAAAAGTACTCTAATTTTGAACTTGTTTATTATGTTTTCCTACCATATACATGAACTTTAATTAATTTTAGATGAAATTTTTATACTTTTCTGACACCATTTTTTCTTTCTAGTTCCCAACATACTCTAAATTTTAACTCTTTTTTTTTATAATTTTCGACTGTACGTTTTAGATTTTACTATTTCAGCTAAATTTGCATATTTAAATTTCTTAAACATAGAGATAGTTTCCAATTAAGAATTTTATATTACAACCGTTAACTTTTATTTATATCCAATGCGTTGAATAACCCTTAGTCTATATTCTATTGTACTATTTTAATTGGCCAACTATACAATTTACCATTCTGTAGCACTCTTACCATGACTGACTGTACTATTCTACCTCATTATTAATTTTCGCATTTTCAAACTTTAACATTTCCTGCATATTCCTGCATATGAGTGTCAGTTTTCATTAATTTATTTACCAATTTATTCTCTTATGAACGAAATCTTGTGAAACACTACCATACCTTTACACAACATATATCCTTACCAATATACTTATATTTACAGAACGAACCAAAGAAAGAAATAGAAAGAGACATTTTACCAAAATCTCCGCTATATTTTCGATTATTTTAACTTTTATCCATCTATAATACAAAAGTTTATACATAAATACTCATTACATCAGTTAAATATTCCTTACTAATACCCATTTAATGAGGTATAACTCCTTTGGAATATCAAATTACATCCAAATAAGTGTTCCATTTTCATAAAATTGTATATATAAGTTTGCATTATAGGAACTTTCTATGCATGTTCGAGAACTGTAATCTAATTAATGCTGTTAAATAATACCTTTTTCTAAGGCGAAAATTCCAAAGATCATTCAATTCCCAACTCCAAAGGCTATTCAAATCATTCATCTTTTCCTGCAGTATTTCATCAGCACCGAATACCTATCTTAGAACTATTTTCTTAAAAACTAAATATGAAAGAAGGATTGTCCACTGTAGAACATTTACTGCTTTGATCCAAATAAGGATATAACCGTTATCGAATGTAAGTTATTTACCCAGAATTCCCCAACAATATTTAGAAAATAAGCCATAGAAAGCAACTTATGTACTTAAAAATGAGTCAACAGATTCTTATTGACTCCCGATTTACTATCAGTAGGAAAAACCTGAAGTTAACTTCATCTAGCCTTGTCTGTATATACACAAAAGTCATGAATCATTTTGCAGTATAATTAGCACTTTAGATACATTTAATACTAATTAACTTTCAATTAGGATTTTTAAAAGAAAAGCATATTTATGCGACATATTATTAAATTATCCCCAAGCATTATTAAGAAAAATGGAATTAAATATCCACGTGCACAATACTTAAATGAAATGTAAAATCTTGTAATGCATTAGTGTAAAACCTGAGTAACATATCATTGCCTATAAGCAATATACGGTTAAAAAGAGTATTCTTATGATAACTTATCAGCCCTTAAGCAGTAAGAGTAATGTAAAGAGATATTCATTTAAAACATAATATGAAACAGTTGACAGCTAAATAAAGATACATTTCAATATAAATAAAACACTTTTTTATTAAAATACATACTTACTAAAAAAGTTTTTTTCTCACAAATTTTCTATTCTATCACGTAAAGTTGACAATGAAATATTCTTTAAAGTCATCACTGTCATAAATACAACAGCAAGTGTTCACATAAAGTTTTTAAAGTTCATTGACAATATAGCTTTGTCAGTATTATTCATAGCTTTTTCCCGAGTCGTCTCCATTATACAGGGGTAGCGACGCTGACTTGGATGATCGACTGCACATCCCTCACAGATAAATACCTCGTTGAGACTGGTTAAGTACTCTTCATAAATAATATTGTTAAGTTTCTGCATGCATTGCTCGCTAGTTAATTGTTTCAGCTGCTGGAATTTTGATCGCCGTTTTCTTATCTCATGTGGTTACACATTTTCAAATAGAGCAGTTTGGATAGTATGTGTTATTTCACTGTATAAATCTAAAAGTTTATAGGTCAGATATTAACTCTAATTTAAAACAATCTGCTACGAGACGGAAACCACCGCAGGAGCTTTTAAAAATTTGTTGAAGAACACATTGCGCGTTTGCACAAAATACCGCCAACTGATTATTGGCTATGAAAGATGCTTCCGAATATTTGAAATTAAAGTTTGGTAATTTGCACTTCTACTTACAACGATGGAAACACGACACTTCCGTTCTAATGACCAATAATTGATCACCTCATGATGATTTCGTGATGACTGATAATGCCAACTCAGCCAGTCATTCTCGAGTATCTCATCTTCTAAACGTGCTTTTTTGCACGGAAAAGTCTTTTTATTCATACACGGTTTTAGGGTTATGGAATTAGTTATGTCGTCGTGATAACCGAAGTCCATTTCATCAGAAGAACGGTTCAATTGCGAAGATGTAATTTTTCTAAACGTCAAACTTATTCGAATAGTCTTCACTTCGGGCTGGGATGGGATACCGTGTTTCTAGACTACATTTGGGGGGCGGGGTGTTCATCACTAGAAGCGATCCATGTTCCAGACTCAGAATGCGAGTCATATAATTCTCTCTTGCAAAATGCATTACTCGCGTCGCACCGTAACTCAGTGTGGGAATGCAGTAGGAAGGGTCCAGGGAGCTTTCATCGTCTCTGTGCGCGGATATCTTGGCATTTCCATCAGGGTATTTGTTGAGCAGAACGGAATTATATTTTTCGGGAGTGAGTGCTTCCACTTCATTTTTAATTTGTTGCAGCATAAAAATTCAGGGCTGGGCGACGATCGATGTCCCCGAAAAACTGTAGGCGAGTCCATCTTCATCCCCGAAGGCGCAACAAAGTTGAGCTGGAATATGTTGGTGGCCATAACTATTCAATTTCACGGGTTGAAAAGGATACGTGCAGAGTTCCACAAAGAGAGAACCAGCCTTTTCTTTGCCATGAAAATCTTTGAAATAGAACAGTATTAACTGATCATCAAATATTTCGATCATCGTGAGTATTGTAAGAGTTAAGAATGACTGCTTCGAAGTATGATGCTCCAAGATTTGCAATGAAATAAGAAATCTACTGAAAGCAGATATTTCTAAACAACTTATTTATATAGTCATTTAATGATAAGAAACGATCATTTGATTCATTATCTCGCTATAATTTCATTCTTTCAATCGGTAATCGCCTTATTTGTTCCGATAACAGGAACAAATCCAGGACGACGCCAATCACATTGAATCATCTGAGAATAAACAGGTGTGGTACTTTGCATTACTTTAAGTTGGTAAACAAACGATTAGGGAAAAGAGGGCCTGTTAAACCACCATTACGATCATTTGATTCATTATCTCGCTATATTTTCATTCTTTCAATCGGTAATCGCCTTATTTGTTCCGATAACAGGAACAAATCCAGGATGAATCAATCAAATGATGAATCAAATGTGTACAGATCCTATTTTAACAAGACCTCAATTTTAAAAAATGAATATTCGTAACCACAACTTTATAATCAAACAAATACGTTAATGTTTTTAGTGATTTTCGGCTTATTACTTCTTTGTACGAAGTAAAAAAGAAATATTGTAATCGCGGAAAGTTTTAGGCAGGATATTTCAACGAAAATATCCATTTTGACAGCTATCGAATGCAATTTAACGATGTTTTTGCGTGATATCTGTACGTAAAGACAGAATAAAAGACTCTTTTCCTCCAAACAAATTATAAAACTGCTTTAAAATGAATTCTGAAGAGAATTTTTCGTGGCGTCTGTACGAGCGTATGTACGTACGTGCGTGCGTACAAACGTATCTCGCATAACTCAAAAACGAGTAGCCTCAGAACGTTGAAATTTTGTATATAGGACTGCTATAACATGTAGATGTGCACCTCGTATTTTGGTTGCAATCGGCCGCAACAAATGTATATAAATATATTTATATATATATCCACTCTATTACCCGGCTCAGTGATCTCGGTTTCTTTACTCTTATATGTTTGTAAATTGTACATTTTTTGCTATAAAAATGATTGAATTATGTTGTTTTTATCTTCCGGTTAAGGATTTTACGCCTTTAGTAAATCTGTGTGCAATATTTTTAGAATTATCAGCAATTTTAAAGTTGTTTAATTGCCGCTAAGCCTGTTTTTAATGGTGGCCATTGATGTTTACATTTGAAACAGGAGACTAGTGGATTTGTTGCCAATCTAGAAAAACTTAGCTTCGCAACAACAAAGATAATGCATTAATTTATTATTGCCAATTAAATCATGCTTAATTCTTTCTGGAATTTTTTCGAGGAAATAAGCGTTTCAGATTTACTTCGTACTTTTTAATATAGATATTTTGAGTTTTTATGTATTTTTGCTTTCTCGCGAAGTGAGAACTTAATTAATTGAATGAGAAATACTCAGTCGTCTATGAAAAACTGTTTCTTTTTTGTTTTGTTTTCTTAATTTCTTTTATACATCGTTCTAGCTTTATTATAGTATTTGAATAGAACATGTGGCAACGATCAGATAATTCTATTCTTTAAATAATATAAATTTTGTGCATTATGAGTTATAATATAAACGAAATATAATACTGTTAAGTGAATCTAGCGCCAGAGTGTCGCTATGGTAAACCAATACTAGAGTGAATTTTAAAGAATGCATTTATTCTATTGTGGTTTATGCGCTGTCGGCGAAGTACATTTAATTTAATCCAATAAGTTTAAATGAAAAACAAGAAAAAATGCGTATAATTTAATATTCCGTACAAGGAAGTCATGTGGTGTACACATCAGATTTTTTTTATATATTCTCCAAGTGCTCGATTCATATTTATGTTTTATAATTTTTTATATTACAGTTTGTAATGTATTAATTTATTTTAATTAACATGATATTTTTTGTTTCGCATCTTTAATGTCACTTTCTCCCTTTCCGTTTTCCTGCCAGAAAATTTTAAATTTCGCGCGTATTTAAGTGAGGGTTTGAGATTGCTTTAGTCAAAGAGTATTCAGCGTGCTGAAGGCCAAGTTACTGGCATGCTATCTTAAGACAAGCGTTTCCTGTGTACGGCGTTATGTATTCGTGCCAATAATGCTATCACGCCGGTGTATGTTTGATCCACATTGCGCGTTAAAAATTTCTACGTGGCCTTTTCCTCAATTGACATTTCGCTTCTACTTTTTGAGTTTAATAAATGATGGCTGGTTTTGAAAACACCAGGAGTTCCTTCTGTTCAGCTATTTGAGTTCTTAATAAAAGGGTCTTTCACATCCTTCTTACCTTTCTGTTTGCATTCTAGACGTAGCGATAAGACACTTAGTCTACTTAAAGTCTTGACTTAGTGTATGTTACAAAAAGAGTGAGACTCTATTACATTTGAATTCCGAAAATTTTCGGAATTCAAATGGGTCAAATGTAGTTATGAAATGGCTCACTCGGTGACTAGTGGGTCATAAGTTGCGGAAATCTGGTCTCTATTCTCCTTTTGATTCTATGTAACAATTTTTCCTCTTTTGGCGAAACTATTTTTTTTCCTTTTAATTTTTACTCCAAGTAGTAAAGGACGCTAGAATTAGTTAAATTATCCTTCATCCAGTTGTAAAATATGATCTAATAAGCTGTAAATAAGCGTCATGATGAATATCAACAATTTCAAAACTGTCTAAATATCCTTTAAAGCCCACTGAATTACAGAATAGTTATTACGCGTATATTTAATTAATCGTTCAACAACAATGTCATGCGGTATAAGCTTTTATAAAGACGGTAGCTTCGCATGACTAGTTGCGATTATTTAACCTAGCTCACATTTACTGTGCTCACGATCTACTTTGACCATGCCCTGGACATATTCCTGCATTTTATCGCATATACTGCAGTTTGTAAAAATCCATACAAGCTGTCAGGGCTTAGTACTAATCTTGTTTCAGCTGCTTTATATTCGAACAAAAATTAACATTGCTATGATTAATGAACACTGCATATATTGCAAATTAATGATATTTGCTGCGAATACAAATCATACAGTAATTTTGCAGTTGATCAATAAATACATTTGTTAATTTTCCACCATTTCATTCCAGGATTAGATTCGACACGCTTCTGAATCTGTTCAGTATATTACTATTTGATATTTGTTTTTTAAATTAATACTGTTAGCTCAAAATTTTAGTGTATTATCATGTTTGAAGCATAATTTCAAAAATTAGCTCTTTAAATTAATTCTGACATATTTTTCAACCCCTCTGAATGGACATTTAAACGCACATTTCCATTTCTCTCCACTGTACCTCCTCTGCTTATTAACGCAGAGATGAAATCAAACTTATCTTGTAAAAGTAAGAATTTTCTCGGTCAATTAAAGTAACTAAGAATGCGATTATTTTATCAAAATTTCTCCTTTAAAGTGTATGGATAAGTTAACCAAAATATTCTGTTTTTCATAGTTTATAAATATGATAATATTAGTTTGTCTGTTTCTTTTAAAATTATAGAAAATGACTCATGCATTTTAACATCGGCAGGGACAATACTGTAATGATGTTAAAAGAAGTGTTCCTTGTGTGTAAAACAAGCGAAATAATAATTTACACATAGAAAATTTCAATATGCTTTCTTGTTTGGGTTCTCAAAAAAGAGAAAAAAAACCACTTTACATATAATAATAAGCTTATTAATAAATAGTTACATTTAAAATATTTTGCATTTCCTGTAGCGCAGCAACAAATTTCACTTTATTAATAATGGAAGCAAGCTTCAGTCAAAAGCACCAAGTTAACAATTTAAGGTAAAATATGTAATTGCCGACAATTATAATGTAAATCAGTAAAATATGTAAAATAGACTAGTTTCCAGAACTTGAGAAAAAATGACAAACATAGCGACAACTCATTCAAAAATAAGCCAATCCGTATTAAATTTGAAAATGTTGCCAAATAAGAATTGCTGAATAAAACTGTAGTATGAAAATTAGTGGCGCAACAATCGGAATAGACCATCTGCGAGGAGCATAAAATTGCACATTTTAGAGGAAGCCTACAAAATTCGCTGTGATATTGAGATGAGAAATCGGGGATAGTCAAGTTACAATGACCTCCAGGCATCATTTGCCCAAAGAACTGCGATGGAGAGATATTGGGAGGCTATAGAGGCAGGACAAAGGCAGAAGAGACCAAATGACTAAATATGAGTCCTTCTGTTGTTCATAGACTTTGGCAAGAATTTAACCACAGAATCAGCATCCAAGGAGGGCCAACTGCTATGACAAGCTTTGATGACCGATAATTGTTGTTACGCATATGAAGGAATAGAACCTCAGCTCCAACTCAACTCAGATCCTCCCTTGCTGCTGCCACCAGAAGGTTAGTGCGAATGTCAAGCATGCTTAGAAAACTTCATCACGAGGTCTGCAAGCGAGGTGACCAGCCATTTGCGTGCCACTCACGTCACATCATAGAAGAGAACGTTTGAATTGGGCACGTCAACATGTCCACTGGACGACTAATCAAAGGAAGGTTGTTCTCCTAACGTTTGAATTCATGTTTAGCCTCCAAAGCGATAGTAAGTATTCTTTGATTTGGTGAGAACCTGGAACCTGTTATCCTACATCAAACATCCCGAAAGATATGCATACGGAGAAGGCAGTGGCTCTGTTTGGGGTGGTATCTCTTTGGGACCACGTATCAGACCAAGTGGAATTATGAATTCTCAGGCTTATAGAGATGACATCATTGATGCTTATGTGCGCCTTTATGGCGGGGCAATAGGTGATAATTTCCTGCTACAGGACGACAGCGTTAGTCAGTACAGGGCTCTATTATGTTCAGCAACAAACAATTCAGCGCATGAAAAGACTGGCTCGATTTGAGGACCCGAATAATATCGAGCATTTTTGGGATGAGTCAGGAAAACATCTATCTTATCTGAGCCCTTCCCTTCAGACCCTTTCCATGCTTGCAATTGCTTTGCAAGAGCAATGACTCTCACTTTCTAGAGAAGAGATAGACTGCATAATTGACAGCATCCACATCGCTGACTATGTTCTATTGCTTCTAGGAGAGATCATATTCCATATTGAAGGTAATTTTCCTGTACCACACCGACACATACGATTTGTTCATTATATATATATGCTAATTTCTATAACACCATAATTATCTGGTAATTTCTTTTCATATTATTTTATACCTTACTATGTGTAGCATACTGTCGGTCAGTTTCATTGAATTCTACATGTAACTTTTGGGGTAATGATCATTTTGTGATTTTTCGTTAATTAACGATAATCAGTGTATGTGAGCATGTATAATTTCTGAAAAAAGAAACTTGCCTTTCAAGCGTACATCTTAAGCACAGCTACAGTCTAACAAGAGAAATAATGCATATTTACCTGGCAACAAGTCTGAGTATGAGGATAACTTGCTTGCTAACGTCTGTTTCCATTTGAGGTGCAGGTAAATAAAGCTGTTTTTTCTTGATGCCTTGTAAAACAGTTACTCCTTCTACGACTTCGTTCATATTTTGCTCAGACCAACTGTGTGCTTTAATTTCGCCTAAAACATTTGTGCAAATTTATTATTTATAAAGAAAATGAATTAAACATTCAACACCAATATCTTATAAAACCATAAGAGAGTAATTCCTGAGTTAGTGATAAAGCTTCATATGTATAAATGAATGTTGGAATAGCGAGGGCACATCCAATTTCTAAATTTGTCACCTAGAAAGAAAGTAACTCAGATGCATTTAAATCTTGATATGATTTAGGATTTCTGAACTTATTCTTCAAAAGATATGGCTTCTAGTTAATATAAATATTACCAATTGACTTTTGAGTCCATTTTCAGGCGCAATTTCAGAAGAATCTCTGAACCCAGAAGAAGAATTTACAGAGTTCAGGACAAATAAAGAGCTGAAATTGAAATTTAGTTCTGAATATCAATAATTGTTACAGCAGATGGAAATACATGATATTTTGCTTTTGGAATATTGTATCTTTTGGAATGAATATCTCAAAGCATTCTTTTTGTCTTAGCGGAGTGCGCGTTGAGTGCAATAATAGCTTCAGTAACTGAATAAAGAAATCGGCTGCAGGTACTTAATCGAGGAAAGAAATATTAGACTGATTTTAACAGAAATGTAGACATATATTGGCATGCAGTATAAGTTCATCAGGTTCATTCTTCTGATTAAACTAATTTAGTTACTAGTCCTTTATGTAGTTTAAGTAAATATGACTGTACATTTATTCTTAATTTCATTAATGTTCAAATAGCTCAACATTGGAAACTTGTGATTTCTCTCTATTTTCTTACATATTTTGTAAAATTACATTAATTTTCAAATAATCCAATCTTGTCATTATTCTTTAATTCTCTTATAAACTTTTAAGTAATATGGATGTGGCTTACCGACGGGGAGAGCTCTGAGCGTTCAATGCTTCCTAAAATTGGAAAGTAGATCTAAAATCTTTGAAAAATACTAAATTAGAATGGCGTTTCCAGATTTTCAATAATTAGGTCAAAATGTACAAAAAACGTTCCATTTTGTAAAATTTCTTTTCAAGTAGGCATAGTAAACCGTTTTTAATACATAAAACAACAAACAGCGAGATACAGAGAAAATAACGTTTTCAACAATGGTTTTAATAATATTTTGGTTTTAGTATTTTCTAACAATTAAGTAAGAATGCAGAATTACCTCAGTTCCTCTCTCAACTGACGTGATGTTTTCTCTTTGGTATCGTATCCACAAAAGGTCTCAATTTTCTTACTGCAAAATCTAATAACTCTTAGCACTAAATATAGATATTAGATCAGACATAATAGAGCCAGCTTTCCTCTGCGTCTTCATCAGTTAACTTTACTAAATGTTCTACTTCAGTTAACTTTGCCATGCGGATGTAATGTAGTTACCTATTTCTTACGCTGTAGCCAGCTCAGTAGAAAGTAGTCTAGAATTTTTTTCTCATTTTCTTGAGTTGCAACTGGGAGATTCTTGAAGTATTGCTACTGGAAATTTCCACAGCAGATATTTCTTTGCGCTTTTCATGCCCTGGAGTTGAGGGTCAGTTAGCAATTGATAATTTAGTTACAATTAAAAACAAGGAAACGGTTGTGAAAAACACTCTGTTTTTAATCTATCTATTTCAATTCTAGGAAACACATTGTGCTTTAAATTATTGGATGTTGAATTTCAAAAGTTTCTTCCAAAACTTATGTAAAATATTTCAAATATATTAATGTTGTTATCAAATTTCAATTAATTCCCTGTTAACTCATATATACACAAACTTTTAAAAACATATTTTTATATGTTTTTAAAAGTTTATATATATATATATATGTAATAATAAAATTCCTTAGTCAAGAATACACTTAAAATTCTAACTGTATGTTCTTTTCATTTTTTAATGGCGACGTTCTCTTATTTGAAAGTACGTGGAATTAAATCCACAGCCCCGTAGTCAAGTTGTTTTTCCTGCCTTTTCTACACGTACAGTTATAGAATGTTCTCGAAATATTTAAAGCGAACTGGATTGGCTGACGAGGCTGACGTCATTTCTTGGAAGCTCCGCCTTTCCAGAGGCTATAAAAAGACACGCAAAAGGAATATCGGGGCTTTTTCTTAAATGTCATGATGCAGTAAACTTCATACAAAAAGTTATTAGTAATTCTTTTTATTTACTCCAAATATCTGATTTTTGTAACTGCTATTTTTCCTGAATAATAATAAATGGATCCTGTTTTTTAAGCTTATCGTCTGATTATTTAAGCTACGACTAAAGCTGATACATCACATACACTCTAAATCTCGCAGAGTGGGATTTGGAGGGTGACAGCAGTTTTCGCTCCGTTTCGTGTCAAACAACGCAAATTTACTGTCTTGGTAGCAGAACATGTTTTCCACTTGCAATAATAACCTTGGGAAAGGGAGTGAATTGAAGGAGCAGGACGACCCCCTGTCTTGCCATTGTTCACCCCGACTGACCAAACAAGTTTGCTAAGCCAAAGAACGTTCTTTGGCTAAGCGCCATTTTAAGCGAGGACAGTCGTAACAATGGATACAGCTCCTTTGCCAAAAGTAAGTTCGCTTTTAAAATATATATACAATTATTTCTTAATATAAATATCTTAATTATAAATAAATTATAGTTAGATTTATGTGTCAAAATTGAAGTATGTAATAAAAAGTAGTTTTAGTTTGCTCTTTTTTTTTTTTTAGGTGTCTGTAAATTTGCTTTAAGAGTGTAATGCTGTAACGTAGTTTTATTTATTACGTACTGCTAACACAATGAAAGCTGTACGTATGGATGGTACTTTTTGTAAATAATTCTTAACATTATTTTTATTTTTGAACAATTTACACAAAGCTATCGAATTTAATTATTTAAATTTAGTTTTGCATGCATTCCTATTTCAAATAGGAAGAACAGCGGTGGAAAAAAAAAATGCATACTAAAGTTTTGATTTTTTTTATAACAAAAGTGTGTAAATTATTTGGTAGTATTGGAAGAAATAAAAACCGTATAATTTACTGAATTTCCTATTGAAGTCATACCGTTTTCAGCTTCTAGTAGTTTTTAATAGATTTTTAACTTTCATTTTTTATAAATTCTGCTTATAGTTTGTGACAATAAAATTCACTTACTGTTGCAAAGCTGAATTTTTCTAAAATATAAACACTAGCACTACCTGGTTCATATCAGCAATCTAAAACTTATATTTTTGCAAATATGTTTTTATTCTCGAGAGTGTAGGTGTAGCTAAGGCCTCTTGAACATTCAAAAGTCCGGGAGGCCAATAATGCTGCTAAGACGGCTTTCCGTTTACGATTTAAAAAAAATCTTGCATTCTTTAAAAAAGACTGAAAGCTTCAGATTTTAAATTACGTCCAAAGGGGCGTTTTTTTAACATTTTGTGTGTTACCTTTATTTATTAAATATCATGTTCTTCGCACTTAAACCATAAAAACATTCAACAGCAATATCGCAAAATAATTTTAAAATGAACATATCTTTAGAATTTCCAATACAAAGTCTCGTGAGCTGAAGATATATATATATATATATTTTTTTTTTTTTTTTTTTTTTTTTTTTTACTCGTACAGTCTTGCCATTGCTCGCTTTGAAATCGTTTACTTTGTTAATCAAAAATTCGTTGAAGTATTACAAAATATTAAATAATAAAGCAAATAATAAAAACAAATTCAAATTAGGGCTTCCACATGCCCATATTCTATGGAAGATTGATTACATTATTCAAATTTTGTTGGCTCTAGGTACCGTTGTTTTATTACAATGCGAGAAACATACATACATTCATGCAGATTCTTCATTATTTAATTTCTTTAAATATAATGTTTGGTGGCAGCAATTTGAAATGAAGCATATCGGGAATCGGTGCAAAATGCCAAAACGAAATTAACAGTCCTTCTGGGAGAATTGCCGCTTTGGACTAAAAAAAAAAAAAAAAAAAACCCAGCTATTTTAAAAAAATAATAAGTTTTGATTTTCTGATGACAAACTGAAAACTATTGTATTATTAAATATTCCAGGTAATTTATGCAGATAACTTTTTAATGAGAATTCATTTTCAATCAAAGACCAAGCATAAAATTTTAGTACCTTGTCCATTCTACATAGGTTCTATATTCTAATACTTGTGCCACAGCAAATTGTCAAATTTATCTGCCCCTTGTCTTTCTTTTAAACTGTAGCACAATAAAATACTTTTTTTTCAGGAGGCATTACATGATAGTTCAAAATTATCAGATTTTTATAACTGCAAGAAGTTCCCGAAGATGCTGTTAATGTTCTAAAAGGTAATTTTATTTTCTACTCTGTTTTAAATTAAAAACTATACCTAGTCCGGATTTTTGAAAATGTCAGATATTCAGTTGACTTTATATGCTATATACATGTATTTATTTTATGCTAAATATGTATTTACTGACAAATATACGTATATGCCAATATATAATATGTACACCAAATGTTTATTTCTTTTAATGCAAATAAGAAAATTAAAAAAACAGTATTTATTTTTAAAAAATGTAAGGCATGTTTTTTTCAGACTTAATTAAATAGTAAAATTCGTACATGTCTAAACATTTTTATTTCAACTGAAACAAAATGACTTTTTATATGTAAGCCATAAAACCTAAATGTTTGATGCATTTTTATTTTATAATATGAAAATTAAGCAATATTGCCTTATATTTGTGGCAGCGCCTATCATATTTAAAAAATTATTTTATTAACAGATAATAGAATGGACAATTAAAAAACAGCTTCCCCTCCCTTCTATTGCGGGAGAAAACCTAATTCGACGGGTTATTTTTATTTATTTATTTCCCCCTTCTAAGAAAACTTGTCAGGCATACTTTCAAAATTGTCGAAATATATACTAATTTAAACATGATAATTCTAAAATGATTCATAGATTAATTCATATACATCAATTCAATAGTTAGAAAGTTAAACTAATGACATTTACTTATTACTTTTCAAGATTATTGCCTTTTCATTTCAATTAGTTATTATATCTTCTCCTAGTGATATTAAAATGAGTGAGAGGATCTGATGAAGTTAATGTTCAAAATAATATAATTGTTTACATTAGCAAAAGCTATTGTTGTATCAAACAAGTCTTGTAAACCTTTTCTTATCCACAGTCCTTTAAAGTAGGAAAAAAATGTAAGTAATCTGATCTTAATAAACTCATATGAATTCATTTTCTGGTTTAGATAGGATTTAAAGACCCAGATAACACAGCTTGTTTACATTTTCAATAACTAAGTTATGCGAACACTGTTAGAGGTGTACCCAGAGTTCTTGCTGCCTCGCTCAGTGCACAATAAAAAGTCTATAAAATGTCAAAATGATATATATAAAAACAAAATATCTGGGTTTATTTTTGAATAATTCTAATACCGTAAAGTACTATTTTGTTTGTTTTCCTATGCACAAAATCATTGATAGTATTCTAAAAGTTTGATTTACTACTCTATCAGCTGATTTGTAGACAGTATGGTACAATTTCTCAGTCTTAGGTGTTTTTTAATCCATTTGTACTTTGCAAAATTCTTCTCGCAACAGTCATGAAAAAAATTTACAGATGTATATCAGTATTTGGAACTGCATTCTGAAATTTTATGAACTGCAGAAGTTCAAAGTTACCATCCTTCCACCTGCCTTCGAAAACACTACGGCAAAGAATCCAGTAAATGTAAACGCTGCAAAAGCACAAAGCTAGTAGAATTCTCTTGCGGCCTCCTCGCTTTCTTTCGCTGCTGTTCAAAATTTATTTGCATGTGTCATTTTTTCTCAATTTATTATTATTTTGTCTGATTTCCGTGCTATGTTTCCTAAAAGTGATTTTAAAGTGTTTGCAAAGAAAATTTACAAAACTGCATACTCGAGTACTTGTCTCGTCATGAAATTAAGCATAATGGTTAAGATACAGTCAAAGAAATATTAAATTGCGTTTAAAGAATGTTTCCTTAAAATAATATGTTGCCGAAAATTTTCTTAACGGAACAGTTTTTGGGACAATTTTGAGAAAATGGGAGAAGGCCAAATTGATTTCAGTAACTAATATTTACTTTATGTAAATTTTACTTACGTATGCTTAATATTATATTTCTTGCTGCTCATTCAGAGTCGTAGCTAGGGTTTTCAGCGCCCAGGGACAGCTGAAGATTTCGCGCCCCCTACTGCTTGCCAAGGATGGAAAACATTTAATTCTAAAATGCCGTAACATCAGTTTGGCGCCCCTTGGATTCTGCGCCCGGGGACAGATGCCCCTTGCCCCCTCTAGCTACGCCCCTGCACTCATTTTAATTTATATGCCCTAAATACCATGTTTAACAGGCTGTTTACTTACAAATGCTTAATATCATGCTTTTTCTCCGAACATTAATGCACATCCGCTAAATATTACCCACCAGCGGCAAAGTCGCTGAGCACTGGTAGTTCGGTCCAGAGTTTGAATCGCATGAAGGAGCTGGCTGCATGGACTTTTTTGTGGTTTTCTCCATGTGTAACGTGTATACGAACCAGTTTGCCTTACAAAGACCTCCACGGAGGCATCCTTCCCATTAGGCAGATTTTTGATGGCCTGTCAGCAACTAAAGGACAAATAAAGGCTTTGAAAAGCTGTCATAATTTTATCGAACCTGTCGAAATTATGCTTGGCAGTAGATTGGATCAAGCTCTGAATACAAAAACAGGTCAATTTGAAACCAAAATTGTAAAAGAAACATTTCAGTATGTTTCAGTCTTAAAAACAATTGAAATGGTTTTGTCTAATAGCCATGTAAGAAATTGTATCGAAACTGAAACAATTTCTAATGATGGACATTTAAAAAACAGTTTTCATCTTTTTATGTCCCAAGAATTTTGAAATATGTGGAAACAAAACGCCCTGATCTTCTGGTACCAAGTATTGCTGATTTCAGTGGTAAAAATCTTTAAAAATTTAACTAGGATTATAAATGATAAAATTTAATTAGGATTATAAATGATAGAATACTTTAAAACTTTTCTTTGTTTACTGTTTTAATTACCTAGAGTAAAGTAATTTTGCATCTATTACTCACATTGGTCTTTATTCTTAAATGGCTTATAGTTCTTTTCTTCTGGCTCGTAAAGGTAAGCTGTAAATGCATGTGCCTCTAGTGCCAAAGGCCTTTTTAATGATATTTTTGTAATCATTATGTAATAAACATGTGTATTAATATATATATATATATATATATATATATATATATGTATAGATGACCTAAAAGCATTAGTTTTGCTCACAGAACTTTTGCTCAGCTAAAATTATTGGAAAGAAAGAGGGAAAAAGGTTTTATTCATTATCAATAAGTAAATATTTGGCATAAGTCTATGCATAAAAAATAATTTCATATGCTTAGCTATAAAATTCTTTTCATAGGATAATATTTTTAGTTTGCAGTGTATGTATATGTAAATAAGCTATTGATACTATATGTAAGTGAGTTGAGCTGCATATCCTTTGAAATTTGCTACCTATTCTATCTTGAAAGGTTCATGTGTGATATTTATATTGTTTCAATTAATTATTACATTTCACATGCAATTTTTATCCAGTATATGTCTTTTATATATACTTTTATTTTTATTTTTGTAGGGTAAAGGCAAAGCAAGTATTTTAGCATCAGGCTGTTTTTTGAAAAAAAAAAAAAAAAAAAAAAAAAAATCCAAATTCTGCACTTCTAATATTTGCTAAATGTAAGTATTGAGGAATTTTGATATGCTTTGCCCTAACTTTCATTTTAAGAGGGCAGATTATATTAAAATAGCCATTTTACAACAGTGAATGTATTTGGTTTCATGTGGCTAAAATTCATCTTCTCAGGCTGCTTTCGACTATTGTACCCACAGATGATGCATGGTCATTTAGCTAATTTCTGTAGAATTGGAATTGCATTGATTTGAATGTCACCTACATACTAGCAAATATTTCGAGAGAATAAGATGGTTTGTAATATGTGTGATGCCTTTATATGATCTAAATCTAAAGCATGACACTAATCATATATATGCATGTATATACAGTGAACATAGATTTTTTTTTAAACTTGTAAAGTGATGTAAAAATTGCTTCAAGGTGAAATTCAAAAGATACACTTCCAGCCAGACTATAGCGATCATGAAATCAAGAACAAACATCTTTACAATAACAATAGTTTATTATGAACAACAATAGTTTATTATGAAGGGATAATACTTGTTTTCATAAGGAAAAGACAGACTAATTCTCCATATAGTTTGTTCTTTTTACATTTTTATGTACATTATTTATTACATTTTTAATTAAGAAGCAACGCACGAATAGCAGTATGCATTACTATCCTATTCTATATTTGCATCAATATAATATTTACATATTCCTATATGTATTTATACTGCATTTTTTACAGAAACTAAAAGCAAAAGACCTCTATGTGAATGGAATTACTTATTTTTGAAAGAAGAAAAAATTTTCTGGCGATATTTTTTAATTGGAAAGATAAACTTTCTAGTATGGCTCATTGGTATTTGACTTGTCCTAATAGATAGGTAATGGATGTATTCTTAATAAAGAAATTTATTTTCAGGGAATGGAAGACGTGGAATCTCTTGGACCAGCTCAGAATAAACAGCCCATGATAGTGTGTATTACAAGTTCATTCTATATTAAAGTAGTAAATCACTTAATAGCATGCCCAAATCATGCCATGAAGGCATTTGACATTCTATTTAAAACTAATTTTGTATTTAGCGTTCAATATGCACATACATCAACAAATTTTTATAATTTTGTGGCAAGCCTTTTGTATAATGTCAGCACTCCTAGAGCTTGTGTGGACTCTTTAAATACACGTTTTAGTATGAATGTTTTGCATTCTGTACATCCATTACATTTCATATTTTTAATGTCATTTTATTGTCATATTTTCCATTTTTATATATGTATATATATGTACATAAATTTCCTAATAAAGAGTTTTTCCATGCATTTGCTTGTTTTCACTTATATTTAAAATACTTCGTTCATTGAAATTGTTATAATTCTGCAGTTATGGTAATGATTCCTATTCGGATTTAATCAATAAATGAAATACATAATAATTTTCAGCAGAATTATGAAAAATGAATTTTTAGCTTACACATGTGAGCTATAATCCATATTATTTCACTTTAAAATTTACTTTATTTTTCCCAAATGAGACTTGGAATTAGCATATATAAAAATAAGTTATAGTCTAAAAGTATATGTAAGCATTTATTCATCTGTAATGATTAATGTATAGAAATTTGTATGCATATAACTTCTCAAAAATAGAAAGCGTAACAAGCTAACTGAAGATTTTAGACTTTATTCATAATTTGGGGTAATAATTCATTTTAAGCTCTTCATAATTATGTAATAAGAAATAGAAACATTTCTTTTGAAATATTTTGTGCAATATATGAAGCTAAAAACAATAGCATGAGAGTATTTTATGGTTACTTATTTTCTGAATCTCATTTATTGAAAATAAAGCTGAATAGTTTTCATGTAAGGGAAATTAAATTCGCATTTGTTTCTTACTTCAATGCATATTAAAATTTATTATTCGATTTTTTATGCATATTATGCTCAAGTAAACAAACTACTAGTAACATCAATTCACAAATTGTATTAATATATTCACTTATAAGTAGCATTTTAAGAAGTTAAATCTATCAGATTATGATACAGGTTTACTGACACATATATATATATGATCAGCTGTTCTAACACATTCAAATTTTCATTATAAAATTTTTAATAAATTACTTTTCAAGAACTATTTTTAATAAATTACTTTTCCAACTAGTATGATTATTTAATGGAAAATTTAGCTTACAATTTACATGATTACGTGCCCAAATCTTGTGAATAAGCATAATTTGCTTTTTTAAATTAAAATATGTATACAAAATTTAGAATGTATATCACTATATATATATATGATTCATCTAAAATGATTTTTTTAAATTTCTTTTATGAAACTAAGCATTTTTTTATTTCTCAAATCAAATTTTGAAAATATCTGAAATATTTATTCAAAGTTTTAAGTACCTGAAAAACCTTATTTTTTATTCAAAAACTAAGTTCTTCATTGCGAATATCTTGCTATTCCAGTTTTTATTTATAAGTTGCATTGACGTTCTTATTTTTATTGCTTACTACACATAAAGGTAAAAGCCATGTTTCTGTAAAATAAAATATATTCTGTAATAATAATAAAATATATTCTGTGAGTGCAAAGTAATTTCACATCAGAAGTACTGTGAGAAAATGATAGTGTTCAGAATGTTAACTACACCGAATTTCCAATATTTTAATATAGATGTAATTTTTTTATATGTATATTTCGTTAGATTTGGAAAGAAAAACTGTGTCTAAACAATGAAGATATGATTGTCTGTAAACTGTGTTTTTTTATTCCAGTGATGGTCTACTTTGATTCATAATCAAGTTTTTATATATAAGTTGCATTGACGTTCTTATTTTTATTGCTTACTACACATAAAGGTAAAAGCCATGTTTCTGTAAAATAAAATATATTCTGTGAGAAAGTGATAGTGTTAAGTATTTCAGAATGTTAACTACACCGAATTTCCAATATTTTAATATGGATGTAATTTTTTTATATGTATATTTCGTTAGATCTGGAAAGAAATCTCATCACCAAAAAATGTTTAAGTAAGTATATAGGTAGCAAATCTGAAACAGATGTATATATATCAGATAATTAAAATCACAATAGCATATTAAAAAGTAGTGTAAAATATTTTTTCAAGAGATAATATTAACCAGATATCTAAAACAATACATCAGCTATAAAGTTTACATAGCAAATACCAATTTTTAGATTGCCTATAAAATAATTATATAAAAATCGCACCATCAAGGAGTGAGCAGACTATTATTATAACTCCTTGTAATGTGTGTGGTTTCACCCGAATATCGGGCGATATCTGACTATCGAAGAAGAGCGAACGAAGGAAGAGTCACTCCTGTTTTTGTGTGAAATGGGACCGCTTTTTACTAGAGTGAAATATCGCTCCTTCGAGGTTGGTGCCATTTTGGCATTAGAGGGAGGTGGGATATTACTCCTTTAGAGTCGGATAGGACTCTTTCGAATTTAGAGTGTATATATATATATATATATATATATATATATATATACAGATAGGTATGCATACACATAGTATATATTTACGTTTACTTTCACTGAAAATGCGTATTATCTTACCGTAGGTTTTTCTTTTTCTTTGCAGTCCCTCCAAGCTGTAGTTAACGGATTTCCATGAGCCTGTAAATGACAGAAAAATAATTTTTGTGAGTACTCATCAAAGGTTGGGGAAAAGAAATAAAGCGAAAAACCGAAAATGAGGTAAAAGTAATACCCAAACTTTTCCCTTTTTTAGCCTATAAACAGCATATAGCAGAAGACATGTGTGAATAACTGTCCATCACTAACAAAGCTGAATTTTTTGAAAAAGTATAGGACTGGTTGGTCAAAATAAGCCAACGAGTAGAAGAAAAATCTGTTTTCAGAATGGCTATGCATTGCTGAATAAGAACCGCTACATTCAAACCCAGGTGAAGTAAGCATTCGAAGAATGTAACGTCGCAACTCATGTACAGCAGAATAGACGATGATTTTTATCCCATTTTCACAGTATTTATATATCCTACATACTTTCTTCCTTCTTTTCGAACACTAAAATATTTCGTGTTTAAGAATAAGTTTTGACAGTATTTTAAATTTGGATTGACTGGGTTGTTCGTAAAAGTTTCAGCATAACTAGAAAAGCAGAATATAGGATTTCGAATACAATAAAAAGATTAGCGAATTAATTTTAATTCACTTAACAGCTAAGTAATGTTTAATAATTTAGTACGTCATCTTTCTCAAAAGTGTATTGTAATAAAACTATCACATTTTATCAGTTGTACGCAAGCAAACACACATATATATGTAATGTTTTGGCAGTTGGGCACATGAATGAAGCTTGGCATGACATGATGATACAGAAGAAGTTAGCTCTTTTGATTCCACATCTTTATTCAATTTTAATGGCAAATCATTATTCTTTACTAAAATAAGATTAAGTTTACTACGTCATATTATTTGAACAAAGGGAAGCAGATGAGAAGAGTAGCAGCATAGGTCTTAACAGCAGAAAGAGAAAGCGGTTTCTCTCGCAAAATGGCGCGAGGTCTCTATTTAAAAGAGCGGTTACGTAATATGCTCGAATGTTCCCAAAAGTACTGGTCTAGGGGGCAAATCCTGAAAAACATGTAATGATTTTAAAAATGCGTAGATGAAACAGTGGAACTTTTAACAGCTTTCGATGTTGCGTAGATGACCGAGAAGACCGTAATGGCTTGAAGGTGGCAGAGTGGAAAGCATGATGACGCAATTTAGCACAACGTATCTTGAAAAATCACGATCTTTATTTCTTTACGCATATCAAATCATCCTTTTTCAGACAAGATGTTTCCTAATTATATTTGAATACAATAAGTTCTAATTTGAAGTACGACGTCATTTTAAGCAAGTAAGCAGCAGCATGGATGAAAAGCGTCTTACCAGCAGGTGAGCTTATGCGAAAAAGGGAGAGTGTCATAGCAGTTCAGAGGAAGAAGGTTGGGAAGCGGAAAAGTTTTAGTTCAGAGTTTTGGTTTACAATTAATTTGATTGGACAAGAGGTATCTGCATTAAAACGTTACGTAAGATAGAAAAATCTGGAACCTGTGAGAAGAGATGAATTTAGGGGCAGATAAAAAAATTTAGAATGTTAATTTTGAGGTAGCCAACTATTTTTTTGAAACAGCTATCATATTTTGTTATATCTTACATATATCCCCTTCAAAAGAAAAGTTGGGTGAGCAAGGTGGAAGAACAAGCATTAGAGCAGCAAAATGTAAAAGATATAATTTTGAAAATACAAAACATATTTGCTTTTAAACAAAAACTATTGTCAAAAAATGTTAACTGATATTTTGACTCAATTTGTCATTTCATTGAAAGTCAAAAAATTTTGAATTGAATGATTAATTTTAGCACTGTATTCTTTTAAAACAATAGCATATTTTAGAGTTCTGAGGTAAGAATGTCCAATGAAAAGTTCAATGACGTTTTTTCGAAGATATTGAATATGCAGTACAAGATCACTAGAATATATTGAATATGCACTACTAGGTCAGACAGCAAAGCTGATGCTTCCGAAGACAAAGAAGAATCTGAAGAAACGTTAAATAAATAGCAAAATATCAATAATTTATGATATTAGTTCAGAAAATGAATTTTATTACGATTTTAATATAATTTAAAAATATGTTTTTAAAGATATATAATAGTAACATATTTTCCTTTAAAAAACTAAAAAAAATATTATTATTTTAACTCAAGAAGTAGATGACATGTTTTTTCTTAAATTGATAAACTTGACTCTTTATGAAAGAATGTATAAGTATTTACTTTTATAAAAACGTTTGTGCTTATTATGATAGTCTTAACGAAATAGATAAAACCCTTGAAAATAAAGCGAAAAATAAATATGAAAATATGTAGAATAATTTCCTTATGCTTTCAAAGATTAAATCATAATAATTTGAGATCCTAAGAATTTGTTGTCATTGTAAAGTTGAAATATCTTTATGTGAATTTTATACTCAAACCCGTTTAGGGAAATTTGAATATCACAGTATTTTTAAAATTTGGAGTTCTAAAGTTAATAACAAAAAAATATGATTGTGAATGTGGCAAAAGTATTCTTACACCCATAAAAATGGTAATGTAGAGAGTAATTATCATAGCAACCAAATCTTCAGTTCTACATATTGACGTAAACATTTTCCTTCAAAAATATTTCTTAATTAATGGAAAATATACTGAGACCAAAGACTGTAAATATACTAGTGTTTATAAAAAAGATGATTTAATTCAATTATTAGCTAATTATATAAGAAAAATAGGTAAATATAAATACGATGTTTAGCAGATTTATTAAATTTACTATGTTTCGCAGATTTGTTATATATGCGATGTTTTAGCCAATTTATTAAATTTAGATGTAGCAAATTATTTAAATAAAAATAAGAAAGGGTTTATTAAAAAAAAGCAGAAAAACGTAATGAAATTAAGAAGATATTTGAATCTTCTAAGGTGAAATATGATAAAGAAACTACAGACTTTAGTAGATAAAGCACATCCTAAAACCAAAAGATTATTAAGTGTTTTTTAATCCTTATGGTATATATGTAGATAAAAAAAACAATTTAATAATACGAGATTCTTACAATTTGAGGTTTAATAAAGATATTAATGAATTTGAACCTAAAAAGAGAATAAAAACATTAGAAAAAAATTTCGAACGAAATTATAAAATTACAAAATGTTATGAAGAATATATAAGAAAATATAACACCTATAAAAATGACAGAGCAGCAGTATTAAATGATTTAAAACATGTTCAATATTACAATATTTTAAGAAATTTATACAGAAAAATTATTCATCCTCCAATGATGTCTACTAAAAATGCATTTGAGACATATACAGATGTTTTAAACCATAAAACTCAATATAAAGAATTGGACATAATTGAGTGTGTATTTTAATTTACAGTAGTCCAATTACCAGAAGGAGGTAAACGTTTAAAAAACAATGGAATGAAAAGATGCAGATAACAAAATAAGTATTTGTCAGATTAAAAATAACGATAATATCTGTTAGCTAGATCTATAATTCCGGCTTTAAGTATTCTAAATCCAAACCTTTAATAAATCTATCAGGTTATCGTTACAGGTTTTTTAAGAAAAAATAATTATTCTCATTATTGCAAAGTGAGTTATGATAAAAAAATGAACCCAAATGTGCTCTAAAATACAACAGATATTTTAATTAAGACAAAATAACACGCCGAATAAATACTAATTCAGAAGTCAAACAACAAAAATCAGCGTTATACCTACAAAATTTTCACAGGACTAGTTTCGATGGTTTTACCGAACCATCATCTTCAGCTGCAAAACCGCAAATAGCTTTTGCGGTTTTGCAGCTGAAGATGATGGTTCGGTAAAACCATCGAAACTAGTCCTGTGAAAATTTTGTAGGTATAACGCTGATTTTTGTTGTTTGACTTCTGAATTAACAGATATTTTGTAAAAATCAGTAATTGTGAAGAAGAAGAAACATCCTATAAAGATCGTTTTTGATAATTTAAAGGTAGAGAATGTTTTGAAAATTATAATAGAGAATAGGATCGTGAAAACCTAAGGAAATGTTCAAAATGTAAGCAAAATATGTCAAAAAAGGTAAGATATATAAAAGAGAATAAATGTGGTGAAATCCTAGGTAAAAATTGTAAAGAATGGATTCTAAAAAGAACCTTAATGTTATATGAAAAGAAAAAAAAGTTGTAGGAGGCATGCTTGTAAGTACTTGCATAAAAAGAATAAAGAATGGTGTAAATTACGTGAAGAAAATGACGGAATTCAGTTTAAATATATGTACGGATAAAAAAAATTAAATATTTGAATGATTGGCGTAACAAATATTATTGTGGAGAATTTACAGAAAAATACATGTTTTTTAATTTTGAAGGCAATCAAGAACAGGTATTCATAAAGTTAATGTAGTAAGGGATCATGATTTTACACGAGAAGAAAAAGTATTTAAAGACGATGAAAAATATTGTGAACAGATATTTGATATAGAACTTTAAGGTTATAGAGTAATAGCTCATTATGGAAAAGAATTTGAGTTCCAGTTTTAGAAAACTTTGTTTTGAAAATAATATTAATGTGTTTACTATCTATCAAGGAAATAAACTCATCTATATGAAAGTTGACAATTATGACATAACATTTATTGACTTCTAATTTTATACTCGTATACCTTGAGAAATTTTCCGAAAACATTAGGTTTAAAAGAATTAGCTAAATGATATTTTCCTCTTTTATTTAACACATCTAAAAACCATACAAGATATTTCCTCCCTTCTTTCCACATGGCTTCGTGGTGTAATTGGAAGCATATTCGAGAGAACCAGGGTTCGAGTCCCGGACAGGGCACTGCACATTTCTCAAGTTTCCAGCATCAAAGACCTAATGACTCTACAACCAAAATTATATAGGAAAATATCCACTTAAAGATTATTATGGTTATGATTATATGACTTCAAATCAAAGAGAATCCTTCATGAATGGTATAATTCTGTAAAGACGAAGTTTTTGATTTTCATAACGAAATTATTAAATATTATAAATCTGATGCAGATATTTTGAGAAAAGGATGTTTAGAAAAATATTCTTAAAAATTGCAAATATTGATCCGTTTAAATGTGTTACACTAGTAGATGTAGTACATTGCGAAAAAAAAACGTATTTTGACAAAAAATCGAATTTGTTGTGAAATAACATGCCAATTGTTATCCAGATTTTGATTCTGCGACTGAAATTATGCCTAAACATTAAATTTTGCAATTTTTGGTGAGAAATTTAAAAAATTTTCATTTTTTTAAGTTTTGCGCCAAGAATAATTCACTTGGCAAAATTCTGAATTTATAGCAACCTATTTTCCTTTCCTTTTTTTTACTGTACAAGAGCAGGAAAAAAAGTCATTGTTCATACTTTCAAATAATTTTAACAAAGTACGTAAACCTCATTTGGCGATATTACCGCTTATTATAAGTATGCTAAATTTCGAAACGCGCCAATATGTAAATTCACGTATATCTTAGGAAATTTTGAATAAAAACTCTAATGTTTTGCAGGTATACTTAGAAATACATCTACTTTAAGATGATGATTAAACTTTTGTAGTTTATAATTCAAAATATTTTCGAAAAATTTACAAAAATTATTTAAATATACAAATTTTAAAAGTAAATTTTAAAAAATGGGCAAATTTTATTTGTAATGAACCTAAATTTCGTAATGTGTAAGGAGGAATCAAATAAGTTTAATAAAAAAAAAGAGATATTAATAAATACTTATCAAACTTAACGCTGAATAGCTAAAATTTTGACAGCTAACTTTTTAAAAACTACTTGTGTAATTTTGACAATTTTGGTTTAAAAATACACATATTAGAACAATGCTATACATAAAAATAATACAAATCCTGAGTTACGCTTCCGAAACATGGAAAACGCAATTTTAATTTCGTCAATTGGCCCAGTAGAACGGAAAATATAGAAATGTCCCAATTTTTTGCGCAGTGTACATGTGGCTATTTATAGAGATAAGGTTTTACGAGAAAATACTATTGCTATCGATGAAGGAATTATTTTAAAAATTAATATACTAAAAAATCCATTTCTTGGTTAGATTATCTCTTTCAAAAGCATAATATTAATATGAAGGAGAGGGAAAAAACTGAATATAAGTCATAAAACCCACAAAGTATATGGATTTTATAAAAATACTGTCTATCTATTTCATGGATGTTATTGCCATGGATGTACTAGATGTTTTACCGAAAGCCCAGTAATGCAATATTTTATAAAATTGTTTTATTTCGCCCTGAAATGCAGCGCTTGACGAGTTTAGTGTATGAGAGAAAGCTACGGCGAAAAACTAAAAATACAGGAGCACTCGTATTTCATAAATATATGTCTCGTAATTTATAATTAAATTGAATAAATGCAATTGTATGTTAGCCGTAACTGTAATTCTACTCTTTTGCTTTCAAGAAACCTCGAGAAAACGAAAATTACCAGAATGTTCTCGTGCACTATTAAAAAGCTTTAAAAAGCCAGAGGAAAAACATCTCAGTTGTTGTTTAGATAACTGTTGTTGTTTACTGTAGCGAATTCGCGCTGAGATAGGATTAGTTTTCTCTGCGCTTTGAATTCTGTTCTATCTAACGTTTCAGTAGTTTAAAATACAACTACTGTGTGATATTGTGATATTGTACGAATATCTGTCAGGAAAAATTTCAGCATTTTGTTTTATTTCTTGTGTTAAGAATAAATTTTATTTGCTTTTCATCAGACTTGTAAATTCAATATATTACGAACCCGTACGCACTTTTTGGTGTCAAGATTGGGATTTGAATACTAATCACAAAAGTGATGGAAGAACAATTGAGACAGCTCGTCCCTGCTTTGCTACATTCCAAGAAAACATGGACTCTGGTGAAGCACTCTTTAAAGAGGAGATTAAAGCGGGACAGGAATCCGCTAAAGAAAAGATAGATGCTGGTCAAGTTTCTGTTAATGAAAAAATGAAAGCCGTTCTAGAAAAGATGGAAGCTGTTAAAGAAGTCATGAATGGGGAAGGAGGCGAAGAAGAAATGAAAAGAGAAATCACTTGCATAATACAAAACAAATTTGAAGCTATAGACGACAGAGTTGACATGGTTGAAAACAGAGCTGAAGAAATTGAAGAAAGAGTTTTTGGCGTTCAACAACAAATCGAACAACACATTGACGATAGAGTTTCTGCAGTAGCCAAAGAAGTTGACACCTTAAAGAAATTCGTAGCGAAGGCAAGTTACAATTTTGATGGTTTTAAATTTTTACCTATGCCTGTTCATCCCTCCTTGAAATTATCCACATATTATGGGAAGACCTCTTGGCAAGTGTACAAGACACAATTTTCAATAGTGGCGGAAGCGAACGGATGGGATTCCCAAGCTAAGGCCTCTCATCTCGCTGCTTCTCTGAGAGCAGACACGGCGGATATCATTCAGACTCTTCCCGAAAACAAAAGGCTAGATTTCGAAGCTCTATCCAGTGCGTTGGACCTGCGCTTTGGAGAGAAATGTTTGAAAGACTAAAGCAGGCTTCAATTAAATTACCGTCAACAGATGCCCACGTAAACACTCCAGGAGCTCGCCACTGATGTTGAAAGGCTATCTCGCCTCGTTTTTACGGAGTGTTTGAGAGAAACAAGAGAAATCCTGTTCCTGCAGTACTTTATCAATGGCATCCGGGATATCGAAATAATGGCGGATGACGGATGTGAAGAATGTAAAAAGCAGCGCAAGCCATGGAATTCGAGGCAGCCCAGCAAGCAACTCGTAGAGGTAGCTACGCAGTCAGAACTGTGCGAGTTCACGAGCGAGTGGATAAATTAATGGCTCGTTTCGATGATTTATCCAGATGAGAAATCAATGTATTGATACGGAGTAGGAGTGAGAAGAAGTTGACTCTAAAATGTTGGAAATGTGGTAACGAAAACTATGTACGAAAGAATTGCAGAATACCCCTGGGCACGAAAAATAAGACAGATCATTTAACCAGACAACTCAACGCCTTGAGACGGAATATTAGTGACAAGAAACCGACCCTTAAGTGCTGGAACTGAAGTGCTGAAGGCCGCATGCGAAGCAACTGGAGAACATCACAGAGTATAGGAAATACGACAGATAATGTAAACAGACAATCAAATGCCATGAGGTGGAAAAGGTGTGACAAGGAACCAAAATGAGGGAACTGCGGACCTTAAGACCATGTTCCAAGGAACTGCTGAACACCATTGGCCACAGAAAATAAGAACATTTCCCACCAACGTCGCAGTAAACAAATTAACGATCAAATCGAGGAGCGGAGTTTTAACGATAGTTGAAAACCTCGTTTTAAAGCGCTCAAGATTTCTGTAGTGAGTGGGAGTAGTAATGGACTATCCATCAACGGAATTGCTTGCAATATGAACATTGAACACAGAAGCTAATGTTAACATTATTCGGAAAGATTTAGCTCAACAATTTAAAGATAAACTCATTTGGATGCCATCATGTGTTACCCTGCAGACTGCATTTTAACCCTTCCCAGCTAAGTCGATTCAGCATAGCTGCGATAGTAAGCGGCATATGTTGCAGATATTTCAGATTCTGGCATACTCGGATGGAACGTTTTAAGGAAATGCAATTTTTCCTTGGACTTCAAAAACAACAGACTGCTTTCAACATCAGAGGACACAATTATCCATCATCAGAAGGGATCCTTACCTAGAAACGCTGACGCCTTGTCTGAACAACACTGCTCAGAAATCTACCGAAATCACACTAGGGTCGAGGAGAAATACGAGACTACCAGCTATTCTCCATTCCAGATGCTCTTCGGTCGTGACCTTCGTCTGCCTTGTGATCGTTTGTTAACCATGGGTAAAAATTTAAAGCATCGAATTTCTTCCTGATGAAGCTATGAACGTTTTTAACGCGTTAACTTCTTTGGAAACGGCTTCAGAAACCCTGTCATCAATTTGTTGTTGGCCGGCAGAAACTCTTCCTTCGATTCGTTGCTCCATAGCATAAACTCTTTCTCCTTTGTGTCCAACTTTATTTTCAACAGCGTCAATTCTGCCTTCGTTAAATTTGTTTTCTATTATGCAGGTAAATTCTCTTTTCATTTTTTCTTGTCCTGCTTCAATCTTTTCCTGACGAGAATCCATCTTTTCTTTAACTGTTTTGATCTCATCTTTAACGGATTCTTGATCTGCTTTGATCTCTGCTTGGAATGCAGCAAATGCAGTCATCAACTGCCTCATCTGTTCTTCCATAGCTCTTGTAATTGGCATTCAAAATCCCACTTCTGACACCAAAAATTGTTGCGTGTGTACGGGTTCGTTATGAATTGAATGCACAAGTCCGATGAAAAATGAATAAGATTTATTATTATCACAAATAAATAAAACAAAAAACTTACATTTTCTAAGATATTCGTACGGTATTGCAATATCTCACAGATGTTATCTTTTAACTACTTAAACATTAAACAGAACGTAATTCAAAACAGATAAAGAAAGCTAATCCGCGAGTTCGCTACAGTCAACAAGAGCAGTTTTCTAAACAAACTCTTAAAACAACAACTAACTAAATAATGTCAGTGCCAATGATTAAAAGTTACGAAGTGCCTATGGCTGAAAACAATGTACCTCCTCATCAGAATTAAATAAAAGCGAGTAGAAATAGAAAAATTGCATAAGTATTAAACTTGATGCTCACTAGAACTAACTAAATAACAACAACGAATTGCCGCTTATATAAGCTTTTTAAATCCGCGAGAACTTTCTGGTATTTTCTCGAAATCAAAGAGAGATATTTATTTACTAAATGTTAAATGCACGCGCTCTTGTATTTTTAATTTTTCCGGCTTAGCTTTCTTTTATTATTCGTAACGCGCGGCACTGTACGGGGAGTAAAACAATTTTATTTATAACTCTATTAACATTAGCTATTTAAATACCAAATCCGTAACAGTATTATTATAATTGTATTTGTGTTATACTTATTAATTTGTGTTGTATTTGATCTCTTGTTAATATTTAATGATACTATGAACAGAGTACAGCACACATAATTCATAACATGGACTATAACTTAATGAATAGTATTTGTTATTATTATCCACTCTTTATTACTATCAATTGAATTGAATTTTTAGCATTAAATTCATGTTATTTCTCTGGCAGAAATTCCTGGATAAGGTATGAATGTTTATAATTTTGTTGTATTTGAAGACTTGGGTACCTAAAATTTGTCAATGTGAAATTACTTTTGAGATATTGGTCCTAAATAGAAATGACAGCATATGTTGAAATTAAACTCTTTTTGGTGCTTTAATATGCATGTCTGCCAGTGAGTGAAGAATTGTCATAATCTGTCAGCAAATGAAAAATCATTAAAAGTAATTACTTCTGACAACAGACGTGGATGAAACTTACATCTATGACATCTCACAGGAGAGCGGAGTTTAATTTGAATTACTCATACGATGTAAACAAACCAGTTTTAAGAATTATCCACAAAAATTCCTGAAAGTTAGTGTTTACTATGTAATGTAGTCTCTTGAGTGTAAACCCCCCCCCTTTTTTTTTCAGAAAAAGCATATGAAATTCAGGGGTGCGGCTTATACATGCAAATTATTAGAAATAGATGTATACAAACAGCTGACAACACAGCAAAATGTATTTAATGACTGAGCATAAAATACATTTTTGGGTGAACGTTTCATAGTATTGTACAGGTATAGTTGTAGTTGCTGGTCATGGTGACCAGTTGTAGGATACTAGTACTAGTAATAATTGATACTGGTAATGCAGCCAACTACCGTAGTGATCGACAGTGACAGTGAATAAGGAGTGCTAAGCACAGAAACATGCTTCTTTTGATTTAAATTTTTTTTAAAAAAATTAATGTATGGTAAGTACTGTTTTCCGCTTAACTGCTTTCACATCTGCAAAATGGAAAAAATATTATATATAGGCTATCTGTCGTTTATCCTCAAGATTATTTTTTTTAATTAAGCATATTTAGAATATCGTATTTCTCCTAAGAGAAATTACATATAAAAATTGAAGAAGGTTTTATATATATAAATATGCAGGTGCATATTTATAGTATAGAGAGTACTACAGTCCAATGCAGAAATATTCCATACTGCTTTGCATAGAAATATGTGCCAACGAAGTCTTGGTCTTTCCAAAAGAATATGTCTAGACCATTTCGTTCATTTTTTTTTTTAACTTCTTCCGTTGCTACTTGGCTAATAAGAAGGGCAGATAAAAGAGCATTCTATTGAGCCAGTCAAACTTTGTGGTGAGCTGAAAAAGCCATGACACAAAATAACGAAAACAAGCAAAGCGAACGTGGGAAATCAATCGAGCGGGAAAACAGGGCGCGAAAAGTGTAGACACATCCACGCATGCGCAAATTTAGCTTCTCTCATTGGCCACAGCTTAGACACTCGTCTCGCAGATGTGAATGGAACTCCCGTATTTTATGACCTTATGACTATGCCTCTATGCCCTTTACGCCGCCGTCTGAAAGCAGCCTAATACCATAGCAATACCTTCGAGATGAATGGTAAATTTATTATTACCACACAAGCTTTAAAAAAGAGAAAGAACAGCCTAAATTCCTCTTATGTAGGTCTCCTATGCACTCCGTTTAAGTGCTGCAGTTATGTAGATAATCCATTCTGTTCCAGAAATCCCATTCATAAAGTAAATAATGTGTACTACATAATATCACATTACAAAGAATAATTAATTGCTAGAAACACAGTAATATCGATTTTTTCCTTATTTCTATTGTCTAGTATAAAAAGAATCGCTATTTAATTTAAATTATGAGTAGAAGTTTCAGCACTTAATTAAAATAGAAATTGAGGAAATCGCAAATAAGTCAATATACAAAGTATCTGAGGTAAAATTTTACACTAAACAGTTGAACCTAGGGGGGCCTTTCTTTTTTAGTAGTAAAATTATTAGGATAAAAATTTAAATCTGCTTACGGAAACTTAGAAAGAAGTTTGTCTTTGATTATTTAGCTTTGAGTGTAAGGATAAACCACATTATTGAATACATTCTTTAAGCTTATATAAGAACATTTAAATCTGTGTACATACTTTTTATTCAATTGATACAAAACACTTTTTCATACGGTATTGAAATCTAATTATCTATTTGTATGCAATGAATGCAATAGATACAGAAGTACTGATGCTTTTGAAATGTACTGATTGTGCAGAACATAGATTGCACATAAATGTTCAATGGTCATATAAATGCTGACATTTTTTCAGCTATTATTTATCTGCATAAATATACTATTTTTATAGAGCAATATTGTTTCAGGAAGTTGTTTAACTTTATATTTGCTGGGTAATATTTGAGAATGTATTGCATAAAAAGATTTAGTTATTTCTTATTGATAAATTCATACTAAATACACAACATACAGGTATGGGAATTTTTAAACTTGTAAAAGGAGTTTTATCAGTAGCAAAACAAAAGATAAAGCAATGTTTAAAAATAGTTTAAGGCGTAAACAAAAATAAAATAATTCATTCTTAATCAAATTCAAAACTAACATCATGGTTTATTAATACATTCTAATTTAATTAATCTGAAAATCTACGAGGTAAAAAAGACAAAAATACACATATAAAATCGATTTTTGAAAATCCTGTGATAACGTTTTAAGGCAGTTAAGAGAAGAGCATAACAGAACAGTTTTAAAACTTAGTTTCAGATCTGAACTTAAAGAAGTGGTTCGTTGAAAGACTTGAGGAAAAAACTATGTATTTCTCGATGAAAGAAACAACTTTCTTTTGCAACGCACGTTTCCTTTTTTGTCAAATTTCATCCGGAGTTAGATTTTGTTCCCCTTAAAAAGATCAAATGATTTTTCATTTATAATTTAAAACTGAGTACACGTACATACACGTACATTCCTATGTATATCCATGCAAATTTATATGTACAATCAACAGAATTGTTACTCTCCGCCAAACACTGGCCATCTAAAGAAACAATCAGTTAAATGTTTATTTAGTAACATAAGAACATAATTATTATTTCAATTCTGTTATTTATTTGGAAAACGAACATAAAAATTTAAACAAAACTATTCAAGTTCTAAAAAGGAGTAGAAATTAAGAGTAGTTTTCAAGTTCTAAAAAGGAATAGACATTTCATTTTTTGCTATGAATACTAGAAATTAATAGGAAACAAAATACTAAAATCAAAACCATTTTAACAACTCATATGTTTGATATTTCATTTTAAATTTTATATTTTTAGTTGAAAGTATGATATGAAAATATTTTGAACTTCATAAGCAGAAAAAACATATGTTAAAATTTCTATAATAAAACATATACCATACAATCATATAAATATGAATCATATTTATATGTATAATTTGCCGCTCATTTCACCATTGATATCAATATACCTGTTACGAAGCATTCAAAGAAAAGCATTAAAGTAATAAAAAATGCAGCCATAACTCTGAATTCTATTTATAATGAAAAGTGATAAGTATTTAAAAATATTCAAACGCAGCATATCAAAAAATGAATACTTTCAAACTAATGCTTTTAGAATAAACTTAATAACACTTCTAAATTATTAATACTTCAAATAAAAATTTTAAAAATACAGTTCTGTGAACTCGCTTTCTGAGATAAGTCAATATAAGTCAACAAAAGTTCTTTTACCAAACTCACAAATTTCAAGAAAACACTTTGGGTGTAATAATTCAGTTAAGGGGAAAGAAAAGAATAACATTTAGATTATACCTTCATTTCCATGGAAAGGAAATCTTGAAGGAGCTGGTGGAGTATCTTGCACATTTATTTGACAGCAGTCTTTAGCATCTGTGTCGTCACAACTTGGATCTGAATCGCTTTCAGATTCTGATGATTCGCAAGATTCAGTATCTGAAGAAAGTAGTGCACTATCAGAGCCATTATCCATTATATAAGTTGAAAAATAAACTTACCTTTGATAATTTTAAAACTATAACTGATTGAAGAAAGCTAAAGTACAAAATGTGAAGAATACAAAAATGTTAACTTCAACATAAAGGTTTCAAAAAAAAGAACTAAGAATTTTCATAACTAACCTCAAATTTAAAGCACCTCAGCTATTGTTAAACTGTATCTTTTCCCCCTCGAAATTATGTTGTCAATAAAATTTCTAATGTATACATATGCTAATTTACTCCATGCCCTATTTTATCCAATAAACTTAGAAACCGTACAAAATGATTTTATTCATTTCAAATAGAAGAGAGTTTTGAAAAGAGAGAGGAACTTTTATAGTAATTTGATTCCTTCCGAAGGTCCCCATGAACATAGCAATTTATAACTGTCAGCTTTTACAACTAGGAATCAGATAAACTCTATTGTTCGGCAAACCGGACTGTCTAGTAATGTGTTCGGTACTGTCTAGTTTCCGAGAATGGCGATGTACGCAAGCTTTTTCCTCTTTCTGCCCTAAGAATAAACAGCTCATAGGGGAATTCTGAAAAATATATAACCCTTTCATATATGTACTCATACCCTGATATTAACAATAGCGTTTCTTCATTTAGATGGCTTTGAGCATGCAAATTCAGTAAGAAAACATGTACCATACTTATAACAAAGCAGGTTATCTCAGTAAATGAAGGGAATTAAATACCGGCAATGGCAAGATTTTGTCGTGGTTTGAAGACTAAGTAATTTATTCCTTTCAGAAAATGTTCTCGGAAAGCAAATCACCATTTAAGGATAGAAAAATGTTCTAATAAATTTAAATTGGGAATAAAATAATGAAAAAAATTAGAAACTCTTTTCTAGTAATTATTTTACTCCCTGAAAGTTGGTTTCACTATCCCCTTTTTAAGAAAATGACAGATGAAATGAATTTCAGAAACAGAATCTCGAAATCATCAATGGCTATCCAATATTCTACATTTGTAAGTACTTATTTAATTTGCATTTCAACCAAATGTTGAAAACAAAGCGGAAAAAAAAATCTCCTTACGAAAGGAAAAAGAAATGATTCTCATTCTTTTACAGTGATATTCCATTAAATTATATCAGAAAATCATATCATTGTTGGATGAAATAAATACTTATTTCAGCATGTTTCCTGTTTATAGATGTAACTCTCTTTTACAACTGAATACTGGTAGTTTTCCCTAGGTTTGAATTTCGGCGAATGCGTTTGTTGCTTGGTATTTTGGTGAATTTTAGGTTGTATATACGAAACCAGTTTCCCTGAAAACGTCATCTACAAAGGCATCCTTTTCCTCAAGCAGGTATCCATAATATGCTTTCTTGTCTTTTGCACAGCTTTCATAATCACATATTATTTTATTGAACATTTTTCACTTTCAAAGCTATAAATTAATGACATATCTATTTAGATTAATAAAAAGGTAAAAATTAGATGCATCATCGACATCATTTTGTTAGTAATATCATTATACAATTCATTGTATTTTTTTAGTGTACTGGGGAATTAAGGCACAGAAAATTTCTCAAAAGTATCATCACGTTTTCGTAAACTGATATATAGTGTTAATTATTATATTAAATCTCAGTTTATTACAGCAGAATTTGTAAATAGCTGCATTATGTATAGCTCTTGCTTCACTGAGCTTTCGCAAGTTAATCTGCGTCCATCCACATAATCGAGAAGCAGGTCGATTCTAGACATTTTGCCTCCCAGTGCAATCTCTGTGGGATCTTACTTCTATTGACCGATGTTCCATAAATTTAAAACATTTTTCCCACGCCTAAATTATGTTGTTCTGTGCTTCTTTACATTCTAAAACTATTTCCGTCCAATAAATTTTTGTTGCCAAGTGCCAAATTCTTAGAATTTCGCCATGTCTAAATTTTCTTGTTCGATGCCTCTTTAAATTCTAAGAATTTTTCAGCCATTAAAATCTGCCTCCCGGCCAGACGTGTTTTTCGATGCCACATATGGCACTGAAAAAGGTTGAAAAAACGGAATTTTAAAAGCAAATTTTCTACTTTTCATCAAACACATTTTATCGATTAGAGGTGTTATGGAAGCATTAAAATATTTATGTAATAACTACACAAATACTTCAGAATTTTTTTTTCCTCTCTACTGAATAAATACCTGTCTCTGACTACCTGCAAAATTGATTAAGTTTTATCCAAAATCTACGTCAAAGCGTTTCTTCTTGGCCTAATATTAAATTTTACATTGGCATGTTCCTATCCCTATTTGATGTTGACAAGATTTTTTCAAAAATTACTCTTCTTATTTTTTATTTTAAAACAAACAATTTAAATGGAAATCCTCAGATTGCTTTTATTTACTTAAATAATAGCATTTGATAATTTGAATTGAGATCTCTAAGTAATTTGCGTATTTTTTTTTCCTTTGAGAACATACAGACTCCCCGTGCACCACATATGTACAACACGGGGCTTACAGAAGTATGTTAACTAGAACAGTAAATGTTACATGTAAAAATTACATGCATAAATAAAGCGAACAAAAGCAGAGAACAGCAGTCTGGACTTCACGAAAACAAATAAGTTCACTGGCCAAATCACTCCGAACATTTTTAAATCGTTCTGTAAGCATAATCTAGGGCCATCAAATGTAGGGCACGAGAAAATCAAATGTTCTACATCCTGAGGAACTCTTTTTGAACATTCACATAAATTGTTTGATCGTAGATTAAAACGAAACAGATAACTTGCAAATTTACCGCGATGAGATAAAAACTGAGACACTTTAAAATTTAACGAGAGGAAAGAATCGGAATTCAGTCTATGGTAAATAGAAGGAAGGAACATTTTGGTGACTTCAGCATTAAAAGATGAAATGTATTCCTCATTCCACATAGCTAAAAGCTTTTTATAATGAAAGGACTTCCAATAACTCTTTGGAATACTAATGTTGATATCAATGGGTAAATTTAAGGCATCTTTAGCTAAGAAATCAGCTCTTTCATTTCCGTAGAAACCATGATGAGCACACACATAAGCAAAGCAGATATCAATACCTCTAATTCTAAGGGAACTAACAGTTACTAGGGTTTCGATAACTAATTTATCGCAGCTGGTAATACTGTTCAAAAGTTGAAGAGAAGAAAGAGAATCAGAACAAATAAGGTACTTTGAGGATGTTGTCCCATGATCCTGGATCCATTTGACGGCAAGATAAATGCACAGAAGTTCTGCTTGAAAAACTGTACATTCATTCGGTATACGGTGTCTAAGAAAACAAATCTCGGAATGGCCTTCAAAAAGAACAAATGCAAGGTCAACCTTGTTGTTCATCTTGCTGCCATCTGTAAAGAAAACCATATGAAAACTTATTTCAGCAGTCTCTTTATAATCGCAGAAATTTATGGGTTCTAAAGAAGCGGGATGAGGAAGATCAGTGAAGGGGACAATTCCATCAATACAGTTTTCCGAAGCATGAGTTGCCAATGACTCAAAAATATTATTCTTATATGCAATTTCAAAATCACTAGGCGTAACTCCTGCAAGAACAAAAGTAGCCTCATAGCTTAAGGTTCTATAACCACTAATAATACGAAGAAGAATTCTCCGTTGAATCTTTCTTAAATTTCTTTTGTTAACCTTCTTGGCAAGAACATGTCCCCAAGCACGACAGCCGTACGAAGTGAAAGCACAATACACTGCTTATACATGAGTTTCTTAACATCGTAGCTTACTCCAAAAGTATTTTTGGCAATTCGGTGAAAGCCATTAATAATTTTTTCACATTTAGCAGAAAGGAATTCAATGTGCTTTTTCCATGTTAATTTTTGCTCAAGAATGACACCAAGATATTTAACATTTTCTACAAATTCCAACGGAGAATTATCGAGCATCAAAGAAGCAATATTTTGTTCATCAAACGTACTGGGGACAAGCATAGCTTTACTATTTGAAGGATTGAAAGTGAGTTTATGAGAAATCGCCCAACTGGAGACAAAATCTAGAACTTCTTGTGCTCTCAAAAGAATGTTATTCAAAATCCTTCCTTGGAAAATTAATAGTAAGTCGTCTGCAAACTCAATTTTTAAACAACCGTCGAGATGACTTAAATGATCATATATGATTATGTTCCAAAGAGTAGGCCCGGATACAGAGCCTTGAGGACAGCCTTTTTCTAGAGAATAAACCTTAGCTTTGTTCCCAAGCTGAAGCTCAGTAGTCCTCTCGTTCAAGAAGCTTTTAAGAAGGTTCTAGATATTGTGTGGTATACCAGCATCTTTTAAAATTTTTAAGATAGATGGCCACCAAGCATTATCAAAAGCTCCTTTGAAATCCAGGAAAATAAGAAGTGTAGTATACTTCATTTTCTTTGCACACTGCAAGATATTACAAAGGCGAATAATGGCGTCTTCAGCGGACTTCCAAGGAGTAAATCCGAACTGAGAATCATTATAATTTGCGTATTAGAACCCCAAAAAAATGTAAAATAAAGCAAAAGTAAAATAAAGTAAAATAAATAGTAAAATAAAGCAAACCAAACCAAAAGCTTCAAATTGTTCTTTAACAATAATTTGCGTATTAGAACCCCCCCAAAAATGTTAAACAACAATTTGAAGCTTTTGGTTTGGTTTGCTTTATTTTTACTTCAAAGCACGCGAGAGCTATCTGCCTAAAGGGAGGAATGCCTCCGTGGAGAACATTCTAAGAGAAACTTGATCGCGTCCACATTATGCCCAGAGAAAACCACAAAATTTCCAATTTGAAAGGCAAAAGTATCTGATATTCTACATCTATATTTTTAAGAGTGAGATTTTCCTAACAATGAATTTTAGCAATTTACTACAAGTGCTATATTTAATTAAGAATTAAAACAATGTTCTTTTGTGATTTACATAAGGTTAGTGTTACATAAGGTTAGTTAAGGATTGTGTGTTACTTTCTGTCAAAAATAATCACATGAAAATGCACCGAATTTCACTACCATATAATTTAGTTCGGAAACTGAGAGGTATCTGTGACATCTTGTCTGCATGTAGACAATTTTTAATAAGGTTGTTATGACTGAAATTTGTTTCAAAATATTCAATATTTCATAACTTCTATCAACCAATAAATGAGATAAAGGTAAACTTCCCTTTCATAAATATGAAACAAGATAAACGAAATAAATTTGTGGTAAAATGAATTACAAACAATATGCCGAAATGACTGACACTGAGTATGTGTTTGTTATTTTAATAGTATTTTAATTATCAATTACATATAACTTTCAGTAGTAATTAGGTATTTTAAGCCTCTTATAAATTTTTTCTTAGCTTTAAAGCTCGATAGCATGAATCAAAAGCAAAAAATTAGTTAAACTACACTGGCTTACTAGTTCGTAAGATTATATTACTAAGATATGCACATAAAAACAAATTAAGATTCTATAAACGTACATTGAAATACTGAAACGTAATAAAAATCAATAACATTTTTACTTAATAAGCAACAGAGTCGGAACAAGGGTGAACACTTGCCTCAGGCGAATCATTAGAAGGGGCGCCAAATTGGCTATACGATTAGAAAATTACTTTAATTATGTTTTTAAATTTGTCAATAATTATTAGGGGAAACTGGCTTCGTCAAACTTAAATTAATAAAACCAAAAGAAAAAAAAATTACAAGAAAATCTGGAAATTAATGCAATGTGCATTTCGATGTTATTTCTTATTTATCAAAAAAGAATTTTTTAACGTTTTCATTTGAAAATTAGAAATAATTGGCTACATTATTTTTCTAAATTTATAAAACTACGATTAAAAAATACTTTAAGAATTATGGTATAATTATGCTATAAGAATTAGGATATTTTGATTTAATACAGTTATTTTTGCTTAATACCAAAAAAAAAATATCTTTTTTCGTCTAACCAAAGCATGGACACAAAACGTGGTCCTTCCTCCATAAGGGCAAAACCAGCCCATCTGCTTAATCGCCTCTAGGCAGTAATCAGAGGACAGTAGGAAACCATTACTTAAACGACTTGTTGATCGCCCTACAAGTAGGGAGTATTTTGCCTTCAGCCTTCGCCGCAGGCATTTACAACGCTTGCCTTACAGAATCATACTTCCCCGTTATCTAGAAACACGCAAGCATCTTTGTCTTACAAAAACCAAAAAAACCACCCGACAAACTCACAAGCTACAGGCCAATTAGTCTGCTCTCTTCACTTGGGAAGATCTTAGAAAAATTAATCCTAACAAGACTCCAACCGTATCTGGGATTTCTACCGAATGAACAGTATGGTTTCCGGAGAGGACTCTGTACAGTTCACCAGTTGATCAGAATTACAGAATTCATTGGCTCTGTTATCAAAAACAAACTCACTGTCGCCTTTCTCATGCTAGACGCGGCCAAAGCTTTTGACCGCTTTTGGCATGAGAGACTTATTTACAAACTTATACAAATCAAATTTTCCGAGAGCTAATTCTTATCCTAAAATCTTTCCTTGATCACAGAACCTTCTCGGTAAAGCAAGGCGAATACACCTCAAACTCCCACCCCATCCGAGAAACCTTCTCACAAGGCAGTATCCTTGATCCTGTTTTTTATCTAATTTACGCAGATGATTTCCCCAATTTCAAAACAGACTATAACTTCCTCCTTGCCTGTTATGCGGACGACACGGCACTAATCCAAAGATCCCGCCGCCCAAACCAGGCCATCGTCAAACTTCAAGAAAATATGTCTACAGTTGAAACATGGTGCACCAAAAGGAGAATTAACATAAACCCTGAAAAATCTGAAATCTTACTGATACGAAAGTACAAACATACAGACAGAATCACCAACTCGGTTTCCCTCTTCGGCCAACAAATCCCCATCGTAATAAAGCTTGGCAGTATTTTCAATAGAACCTTCACCTGGTCGAACCACATAAATGAAATCAAGAGAAAAACTTTTGGTATCATCAGAAAACTCTACTGTCTCCTATCAAATTCTTCCGGGCTCACTCTCTCAAAGAAAAAGAAAATCTTCATTTCAATAATTCGGCCGATGATCACGTACGCTTCACCGGTATGGGCGAATGCCGAAAATTCAGAGATCGAAAAGCTACAAATAGTACAAAATAAATTTCTCCGTTTAATTACTGAAGCACCCTTCTTCATAAGAAACAAAAACCTACACCACGATCTCCACATCGCATACATACAGGATCATATCCACAAGCTAAACGCAAATTTCTTTAGAAAAGCTACGGAAAACACCCATGCAAACGTTTCAAACATCCTTGCATACGAAATATTTGAAGAAGATTATTTCAATAGACCATACGCTGCACACATCATTAACATGATCAACGCAAACATCTAACCACACTCTTATTCACAGGAAATCACCCTTTCAATCACGAAAAGACTCCATTTCCCACATATTTTTACATAGAGATCCCCCCTCCCCTTACTTTCGGCTGTCTTTCAAAATTGTATGGCAATGAAAAGAGCCCCCTTACTCTCGCACACTGAGCATTTCTCGCCCACCTATCACCTTCTTCCTCTCTGGCCCAAGACTGCTGTGACTCCTTCCCAGTTTCAAGATCTTCTGTAACGTCCAATAGATGGCGCCAGTTATGCTGCTCTTAAGCCATCTATCCAGCTACGCACTCAGCTACAGCTATCCTCCGAAAGTATTATCGTATGTCTGCCTCAGTGCTCAGTGCTCAATATAGAAATTTTGTCAACAATATCGACTTATCTGTTCACATTAATCTGGACTTGCATCTTATTTTTCCAGAACTATGATCGTCAACTTTCGAAAAATAGAAAATTGCTGCTCTACTGGGATAGGTTTTTAACCAGGTGGGGACCATTTCAATGAACCTTCGGTTCACCGAGGAACGAGGAGGGGGAAAGGAAATCTAACAAATGCCGTTTTCAGGTCAATTTTAGTTCACTCTAAATGAAAAAAAATGACAACATGATTAATTTTTACTACAGTTTTCGAAACGTAAATAGAATCGAATGCGAGCCGGCCGGTGGGTTAATATTCTGTGGCATCTCTGAGTCGTTTTGCTGTTCTCTGATACAAAGGACAGCCATGGTGGTAAGCTGGGTGCCTGATATCGTGCTGCATTCCGTGCTTATGATTTACATCCCCACAATTGATACATGCTGGTTTTCGTGCGTGGCAGTCTCGCACATCGTGTGAACCTGCACAGTACGCGCAGTACTGGTATTTGGAAGGACTCGAGACTTGTAGGTGGCCTATTCTAAGCTGTTGACATTTAAACGGTGCTCAATGTAGAACCTTTGTCAACAATATCGTCACATTTAAAGCAGCGCTTGATCCCGAGATATTCTCGAATGATGTGTGCATGCCATCCTGTGTATAAATGTTTCACTCGGAGAGCTGCTGTGAAGCTATGAGGGTCACATTCAAAGGCCCATTTGACGTGCTTTTCCCTGCGTTTTTTGAGCTTGAAGAGCAGCCTAAAGGTGTTTCTTGGAGCTCCCGTGGCTGTACTGAGTTTATCCACAAGTTCCTCAAGCTTCGTGTCCTCTGCAACATTGTAAACCACACAACGTGGGTTCCGTCTTGTAGAGTATTGAATGTTGGCCGGAACTTCCGCTCTTTGTATTTGTGCCTCCATTTGTATTAGGTCTTCCAGGATTTTAAAGAACACCTCGAAGCCGCACTTCTTGTGTGCTACAATCTTAGTACGCGTACAAGAGCTTATGGCCACAGATCAAATTGACAGGTTTCTAGTCCTAACTCAGAATAAACAAGAAGATTCAACTGCGGGAACAAATTTCTAGATAAGAAGAAAGGCGGTCGCCAAAATAAACAGCAATATTCTAAACAAGAGGCAGTAAAGCAGCCGTTAAACTAGGCCGGGGTTCTGAAAGGAAGGCACAGTCATCCCGCTCTGCTGAAGAAACCTCGAAAGTACAATTAAATACGGTAATAATAAAAAAATTCCTTACCTGTTATACATATTTTACTAAATAACGGGCCAACAGAGGTCTTAGTGGACATTGGGGCACAAGCTAATTTTTTTTCAGAAATTTTTTTTCGAAAACATTTTAAGAAATATAGGTTGTTTAAAGTTCAAAATACCAAAGTTACTGCAGCTCAGGGCAAACATTGTTCATGTATAGATAAAGCGACTTTTAATGTGGAGATCAAGAATGAGGTTCAAAAATCAATATTTTTTGCTGTGCGTAATTTACAGGCTTCAGTCATTTTACGTTTCTAGAGTTTCTAAAGACTTACACTACTTAATTTCAAAAAACAGACTGTGGAGCTGCACATGCAAACAAGGGATACGGAAGCAGTGAAATTTTCAGATTTGAATCTTTCAGATGTGCAAGACTAAGACAGAAGAAAATTAGAAGAACTGGTAAGAACATTTTCTGATTTATTTTCTGAAATACCTAGACAGATCCAGTTATTACATCACGAAATCGAGTTAAAAAATGTGAAGCCTGTGAAAACTAGGCCCTACCGCTATGATTGCGTTAAAGAAAAATTTACAGAGGATCATATTCAGCACATGCTCAAAAATAGAATAATACGCCTATAAGCAACCCATATGCTAGCCCTGTAGTGCTTTGCCGTCAAAAGAACGACCTGTTTTCCTCAAATTTTAGTATAAATTCGCAGTAGAATAGCTTACTTAGATACCTGGGCTATAAAACTTCTAAAAGGAGTATACAAATGAAAGGCTAAAAAATTATTGATAATTACCTCCGCCAGATACAGCAAGAAAACTCGCCTCATTCTTAGGCACGTTTTCGTGGACAGCTGAGGCTAACACCGCGTTTGAGAAACTGAAAAAAGCACTAATTCAAGGCCGGTTTTAAAATTCCCGGAGGGTGACGGAAATGTCGAAAGTTCGGCTGACAAATCGGATTATGCTATAGGCGCTGTTTTTATGCAGAACCATCAACCCGTGGTCTCCTTTTCCAAAATCCTTAATCAAACACAGTGAAACTACACAGCCACGGAGAGAGAAACATGGGCCGTACTTTTAGCGGTGCAGAAATATACAGTCTGTTTTGGTAAGGCACCGATTATCGTGTATTCAGTTCACGCTTCGGTGGAGCGATTATACTCCGAAAAATATTTATCGCCACGATTCATCAGATGGACATTAAAATTGCAAGACTTCAATTTAATAATCAAACACACGTCTGCTAAAGAGAACATCGTAGCCGAAGCTTTATTCCGAATAAAACTAGACGATGGAGGAAAAGAAATAAAATGTAATTACAAACTGATCCAGAGTATAGGCATATTTATGCATACTTGCAAGATCCGGAAAATGTTGAACATCCGGATATAGTGGCCATCAAGAATAGAGCAGAAAATTACGAAACAATCGAGAAACTCTTATTTTTTACTAAAACAACAAATGAGAATAGTGAAGTTAGCCCAGTCATTTCAGCCAGACTGCGACTTAGCATATTGCAAGAATTACATGATGCGCCTACTGCCGGTCATCGTAGCATTAAAAAAAACAGTACAAAGAGGGCGGGAGGCGGTTTTTTCTGCAAATTAAAGAACTGCTAACGGAATATGTCAGGTCCTGTCATGCGTGCCAATTAGTTAACTATGTAAATTACAACCCGGACGGGTATCTAAATAGTATAAGGGCTACTTTCCCAAATGAAGTAATTGGCATAGATTTATTAGGTCCTTACCCAAAAAGAGAAAGTAATAAAAATAGATATTTACTAGTTATTGTCGATCATTTCTAGAAGTAGGTAGAAATAGCCCCCTTAAAAGAGCCTCAGTGAAAATTGTATCCGATGTACTTCTAAATTAATACGTTCTAAAATATGGTGCAACACTTAGGGTAATATCAGATAACAGTCCCCAATTTATTACTCAAATTTTCGAAGAGCTGTGTGCAGGGCTTGGCATCCGTCACCTAAAGTTGATCCTGTACAGACCGCAGTCAAATATTGCCGAGTGAGTAAATAGGAACATTGTACAAATCATCTGTAGCTACGTAAAAACTTATCACCGACGCTAGAATGACTGCCTCAATGAGTTGGCTTTTGCCCTGAGAATGGCCAGGCACGATACCGTGGTAAAAACTCCTTGTGAATTATTTTTGGGAAGAAGAATAATTACCCCCTTAGATAAACTGTTCCTTGCCCAAAAAAGGGTGGGAGAATTTAGAATTAACGATATAAAAAAATAATAGATAAGCAACAAGGAACTAAGACATAGTCAGAGGAAACCAAAAACTGTATTATGGCAGAAAAAAAGGGATTTTGATCTTAAAGCAGGGGATAAAGTTCTTAAATTGCAACATTTATTGTTTTAAGTCCCACAACAGAAAGTGTCTAAATTTTATCCTCGTTTAGAGGTCCGTATATTATTGAGCTTATTTGTGGTTCGGTTGTATACTTAAAAGGAGAAAGAGTAGGCAATATCACTGCCAATGTGGATGAAGTCAAAAAATACTATGACCGAAATGCTATCTATTTTTAGAGATGTTTTACAGGAAGCACCAAACACAGGTGAAAGGCCCTCAGCATCGGAAATGGTTCTGACAAGAACGAAAAGGAAAGAGCCCAGAGTGGTGGAGCCAGAAGGAAAGAAACGACGACAGGATGAGCCAAGAGGCATTAACAAACGATAATTGGAGCCAGAAAGAGATGCTGAGTGGAAGAGGAATATCTCAGTTGCAACAAACTACTGAGAAGCCAAAGTGCTCAGACCACTGACCAAGGGAACTTCTTACGGCTCAACTCGCAAGGTACCAGCACAGGTAGAGTTGAAGCATGTTGCAACCCCCTTGTATTGCGCTGTGGGGTCGATATATTCTCGCCAAGTATTTAAATGTAACCCTATATATTTCTTCTTCTATGTCTAGCAGATTGATTTGAACCGAGATTAAATCCTCGGTAATAATAATGATAATTTTTTTAATTTGTTAATAAAACTTAGTTTAATTTGAAAGTCTCTTTATTTTGATCTGAACACGATTAATGAAAGCTTACCTTACGCATCTACATTTTTGCTGACGTCCGCGACAGGATTGGAGTGTTTCGATTCAAGATAAGCTGTTTTATCATTTCTGTAATAATTTATTGATTGATTAAGTTAAACTGTTAACTTACAATGACGTCGGAAATCCATACTCTAATTAAAAGGCGTACTGGGATGAGAACACAGACAACGAAATTAGGTAATAAAATACATACCATTCTTGAAAACGAATCAACAGAATTAGATGATATGTTTGATCTTTTGAATATTTGCAAAGGTCAATTCTATGAGAAATATGAAATTTTAAAGAAATTAAATTCAGATATTCAAAATCTTTATACCGGTGCCAATTTCAATAAAGAAATCGAAAGTGCTGAAAATTATAGTGAGAAAATAATTGAATCACAGTACAAAATCACCAAATTTGTAAATGAACGCAACATGATAAACCAAATTACTGATTCTCAAATTACTCACTTAAGAAATGATTCTAGTGCTTTAAATACTAATGTTGATCGTTCAGTGTGTAAGGATTACGTTAATTTTATTAACATTTAAATTTTAAGTTAAAGTATATTTCCTGTCAAATTCTTAACTTCCACTTACGACTTCCGTCCAGAACTCAGTTTTGGAATCACTCTGAATACTTAATGAGGAAGAGCGGTATTTAAACCGCGAAGTTCTACTTGAGTTAGAGAGAATCAGAGCTTCTGATTTGTGCGCGTCTGCCCTTTTGGCTACTCTCTCTCAAAGTTGTTATTACTCTTGGCCGTACTCAGGCCCTTGATAAGCATCGTAGTCAAATACAGTTAAGGGACCAACTCGATTAGAATCTTCATAGCTTCGGCTATTACTTCTTTAGTTAATCTTAGTTTTAGTTTTTTTAGTTTATTTCTTAGTCTCTTAAATTCAAGCCTAAGTGTCGGCTTTTATTGTACACTCCAAGACGGAGTTTTGTTAAATCTTATTGGAATAATAAAGAGCTAGTTACCCTTCCATCTTGTTGTTTCTTGTCACACGAACTTAAGCGATTATTCGCCAGCTAGTTCTTAAGGTTACTCACGTTTGACTACTAATACACAGTGGTAAACCTCACATTTGGCGCCCGAAAAGTTTTCAACGGACCATGTCGTTAGAATCCGGGAAGTTTACGTTGACCTCTCCAACCTTTCAGGTCCCTCAGACGTCCACGAATCCAATGGATTGATTCGTATTTATTTTGGAAGCGATGCGGGCCTCCATGAAGCCAACTGCAACATTTGACGGCAAAGGTTCAGTAATGACATTTCTGGACCAACTGGACATACATTTCACTTTGCATCCTGTGAGCCAGCTGCAAAAGGCGACCATCGCTACCACAGCCTTAAGAGGTCAAGCCTTCAGCTGGTATAAAGGCATAGGAAAATTCTTGTAGGGGGACCCAGGATCGGAATTGTGCAACTGAGAAAATTTTAAGTCGGCATTAGTGAAAGCATTTCCAGTAGTTATAAGGATCGTGCGAAGCTAGAATCAGAATTGTACAGTAAATATCAAAGCAATTTCGATGAGTTGACGGAATTTATTCTACGAAAAATACAAATTTTTAATCTATTATACGGGAAAAAGCCCGATAATGAACTTATTGACGTAGTTCTACCGCGTCTATTGCCGTCAGCTCAAGATTTCCTCGAAGTCCGTAACCCGCAAACGCTAGAAGATCTATTTCAGCTTGCGGTGAAGTTCCAAAGCCGAAGGAACTCGGAGAAAGCACGTGCGAACCAGTTTGGCCAACACTCAAGATTTACTCCTCAAAAGAAACCGCAAGTTCAGCAGAATGCGTATCGGCAGACGGGAAAAAGTGAAAAGTTCAATAACAAGAGCGCAGATAAATCGAAGAGGGGCGGATACAAAAGTCAGCGTAAAGAGGCGGCGGGGAACCAGAATTTAAACGCAAACCGGTGATCGAGAAGGGGCAACGGTCACCGAGTGGGAAGGAAGACCCCTCAGAAATTCATTTAAATACAGTGGTAGTACAAAATCTAGCTATGCCAGAGATACATATTCTGGTAAATAATATACCAACCACTGCACTCCTGGACACAGGGGCTCAATGTTCATTTCTCTCAGAAGATTTTTTCCAGAAGCATTTTCGTCGTTACAGAATGTTTAAAGCCACGGGACAAAAGTAATTGCCGCCCAGGGCACACAGTGCGTATGTTTGGGAAAAATCACACTGCATGTTCAAATTAAAAATGAGGTGTCAAAAGTTCATTTTCTTGTCGTGAAAAATTTACTCACGTACGTCAAATTAGGGGTCGAGTTTTTATCCGCATCCAGCGCAAATCTTAATTTCCAGAATTCTACGTTTCAAGTGCACATGGATACAGTGGAAGAAGATAAAAGTTTCCATGCCGGAAATGGGCTGATGCTTGATGAAAAGGAGAAGATTGAAACTTTGGTAAGAAAATTTAATTCTCTGTTCAGTGATAAAGCTGGCTTCTGCCAAGTAGTGCCATTCTATTAATACAGGCAATGCCCCTCCAGTTCGGTTGAAGCCCTATGGATATGACAGAGTGAAAGAACAAATTATCGAAAAACATATTGAAAAGATGCTAAATAATAAAATTGTTGTGCCAAGCACTAGTTCTTACGCAAGTCCAGTGGTCTTTTGTAGAAAGAAGAATGGGCTACCGCCTGAACACCCGGACTCGTATAGGTTTCCAGTTGATTATCGTAAACTTAACAGTATAACAAAATGTCCCACATATCCCCTACCAATAATTGACGAAATAATTAGGAAAATTCGCTCGATTAAGTTTATGACATTCTTAGATCTAACGTCGGGTTATTTTCAAATCGCCGTAAAACCGGAGGATGTTGAAAAGACCACATTTATTACAAAATCAGGCGTCTATGCCTTCACAAGAATGCCATTTGGTTTAAGCGGAGCGCCAGCTACTTTTCAAAAAGCAATGGACATAGTCCTGAGGCCAGTTTTAGGTAAAAGTACAAATATTTATCTTGACGACATAATAGTTACCAGTGAAACATTTGAGGAACATTTGAAACATTTAGAAGAAGTTTTTGCCGTTGCCTTTACTTAACGAGGCCGGTTTCAAAATATATGCAAGAAAGTGCAAGTTCGCGGCAAAGGAATTGCGATACCTTGGGTACTAAATTTCTAATAAGTGCATAGAGACTGATTACTCAAAAATACAAGCAATTAGAAGTTATCCTCCTCCAAATACGGCTAAAAATTTTCTTCATTTTTGGGCTTATGTTCCTATTATAGAATATTTATAAAGGATTTTGCGAAAATAATTGAGCCACTTCTAGTGTTAAAAAGAAAGAAAAGTAGATTTTCTTGTGGACAGCCGAAGCAAACACCGCTTTTGAACAACTAAAAAATGCCCTAATTAATGCGCCAGTACTTAAAATCCCAGAAGGCGAAGAAGGTCTAGAGATTGCAGCAGATGCATCCGATTATGCAGCTGGAGCGGTGCTTTCCGAGAATGGGCAACCTATAGCCTTCTTTTCGAAAACTTTGAATTCTACCCAGAGGAACTATTCCGCCACAGAGCGAGAAACGCTCCTGTCTTATTAGCAGTTCAGAAGTTTTGTGTCTACTTCGGAAGTTCACCGGTAGCAGTCTACTCAGATTATGCGGCAGTGAGTCGCTTGTATTCAGGAAATAAATTATCGCCTCCTCTGATACGGTGGACTTTAAAGTTACAAGAATTCAATTTAATTATAAAACACATGCCTGGAAAAGAAAATGTAGTTGCCGATGCCCTTTCACGAATAAAAATTGATGAAGAGGGAAATACAATTAAGTGTGCTATGCTCACCTCAAGAGTTATTGAGTCTCATGATACAATAGTTGAAGAATTGCGAAAGGACCCGGAATTTAAAGATATTTGCGCATACCTGGAAGACCCGGAAAAGTTTGAGCATATAGATTTAACGGCTATTCGCAATAGGGCGCAGCGTTACGAAATAATCGACAAATTGTTATTTTATACAAAGGTAACAAATGAAAATCAGGAATACCGACCAGTGATCCCAGCGAGTCTACGTTTAAGTACCTTAGAGGAGTTGCACGATCTACCATCTGCTGGACATTTCGGAATTCGAAAAACACTACAGAGTGTAAGCGAAGCGGTTTATTTTCCGCAGTTACAAAGAGTTGTTACGGCGTATGTTACGTCGTGCCATATGTGCCAGTTAATAAACAATGTTAATTACAGCCCAGCCGGGTATATAAAAAAACATAAAGAGCACTTTCCAAAATGAAATAGTTGGCATAGATTTGCTTGGACCCTACCCTATTACAAAAATAAGTAAAAACAGATATTTATTAACAATTGTTGACCATTTTTCAAAATGGGTAGAAATAGACCCTCTTAAACGAGTTTCAGCTAAAATTGTCGCAGATTCGTTTTTAAATAAATATATTTTAAAATACGGGGCAGCACTAAAAGTAATATCAGATAACGGAAAACAGTTTGTTAGCAATATATTGAAAAATTTGTGCACAGGACTTGGCATACGCCATCTAAAAATGGTACCATATAGACCGCAATCGAATATAGCGGAACGCGTAAATAAGAATATTGTAAAAATTATCAGGGGATATGTGAAAAATTTTCATGACCGCTGGGACAGCTGTGTAAATGAGTTAGGTTTTGCCTTGAGAACAGCAAAGCATGATACTACGCAGAAGATCCCCGCGGAGTTAGCTTTAGGAAAAAAAATCATAACGCCTTTGGATAAGCTGTTCTTTGTACAGCAGAGACAAGAAGAATTCAAGTTAAAAAGACATTCAGAGAATTATAGATAAAGGAATTGATTATTCGGATGTAGCAAGGGAAAAACAAAAATTATATTGCGATAGAAATAGAAGGCAGTTGGAGTATAAAGTAGGACAGAAAGTCTTAAAATTAAAACATTCTTTATCATCTGCACCTGAAAACATAGTTGCGAAGTTTGAGCCCAGATCTGAATGACTTTACATGGTCGAAAGAATAAGGGAAGCCAGGTTTTATTTAAAGGCTGAAAATGGCCAACAACTGGTTGCAAATATTGATCAGTTAAAACTTTATTACAGCCGCACTGACTTTAAAATATTGCAGGTTTTATTACAGGATCCTGGAAGGGAGGAGAGAAGCCCGCCAGTTCAAAAGCACAGCTGTGGTCCCCCAACACAGAAAAGGAAACAGATCGAGCAATCATCGACCAGGCGGATCCAACCCGGTAATGTTGCAGGCGCACGAAAACGGAGGAGGTTAGCACCGACGGATCAACGAGCCAGAACCGAGGATTCTGCGAAAACACCAGTACCACCGGCTAAGAGAGTGAGACCTGTTGACAAGGTTCCAGTCAAGCAGAAATTTCAACGAGGGGTGGAAGCTACGAGACGTAAACCACAGTTTCCAGCGGCAACAACTACAAGGGAGGCCCAAGGAGGTCCAGAACGGAGAATGAAAAGCGAGAAAAGACCTGCGAAGACCAAGTTGACTAAGTTGCCTGACCAAGAAGGTCCAAACGAAGTTTCAAAGACCCTGAAGGACGGATAGCCCAACCGGAGCTCTAAAAAGGAGACTGACGCTCCAAAACCCGCAGCCGTCCCGCAAGAGTCCCAGATGCCTAGACAAGAGGCAGAAGAGGAAATGGAAGGGCACAGAGCGTCAAACGGCGAGAAGAAGGCTGGAGATGATGAAGTATCCGACGTTTGAACAGTTCTGCCACATCAGAATGCAGGAATACAGAAAATATAAGTGAAAATTTCCTTGCTTATTTTACTTTAAAAACACATTTCAGTTTATATCACCTTGCTCTAAGTTGCTAAAGATGTTTAGAAAAGTTAAATCGCAGATAGCGAGAACTTGATTGTAAATATCTGTAACCATAGATTTTTATGTTCGCAATTTGGCGATAAACTACTAGCGTTAAATACTTTTAAGAACTCGCAAGTTGCGAGAATTAAATTGTGAATACGTTTAGTCGGAAGACTCTTTGAATACTGAAATCTGTTAACGTAAAGTTAAGATTTCGTGTAAAGATGGCAAATTGTAATTAAGCAACTATGACTGTTGATGTAAAGTGAATTCAAAAGTAATGTGTAAATATTTAAATGTGCATGTTAAAGTAGAAGTGTTTAATCTCTGTGTTGAAATATCTTAAAGTTAAACTTGTGCAAAAGATAAATTTTGGCCTCTGTGTTACTGAATTGTGAAAGAATTGAATGTTCGGTATATATGTGTGTTTGAGGTTAGGCTCTCCAGTTAACACTTTTAAAAGTAAAAGTAAGCTTTCGCTTATTACATTAGGAAAGTGTTTGCGTGTAGGGAGTCTTGTAAGGTCTATTTTAGTGTTAGATGTTGTGTAGCAGTAGTTTTGTTCGCGGTAACACAACATAAATATCCAACATTAAGTACATTTCAGTACATTTGCTGGAGAGCAGGGGGGGAGTGTGTGTGCCTGATTATGGCAAAGCTTCGAGGGCTATCTGCCTAAGGGGAGGGATGCCTTCGTGGAGCACTTTATAAGGGAAACTGGCTCGTATACACGTTACACATGGGGAAAACCACGAAAACGCCCAAGCAGCCAGCCCGTTCGAGGGATTCGAACCTCGAAACGAACTACCAGTGTTCAGCGACTTTACCGCTCGGCCGCTGGTGAGACGAGAGCATGGGGGAAATAGAACTTTAGTATGAATGAAAGTGTATGATGGCCAAATGAGAAAATAAAAGCGTAATTTTAGGATTCATAGAAAAGCTTTGTAAAATGCACTACTAATGATATTTCCTTCCAGAAATGGAAGGATCAAGACTTGACTTAAAAGCAGCTGAATAAAGTTTCCATTAAAAGAAGATGATGTGTGTTCAGAACAGAGGAATGTTTTGTAAAATTTTATAAAATTTTTTTCTAGTTTAGTCTAGCTTTAGAAGTGTTGTAAAGTTGGCCCTAAAACTGAACTTTAAAGTTATTTAATTAATTCAAAAGTTAGAAGTGTGTAGTTAACGTAAGAAGTTTTTCAGACTTTAAAGTCTTAAACAAAGTCGTTTTGAGACCTTATTTTTCGAGTATTTAAAGTCTGGTCGGAAGCTATGTAAGGATTATGTTATTTTTATTAACAGTTAAATTTTAAGTTCTTTTCCAGTCAAATTCTTAACTTCAACTTACGACTTCCGTCCAGAACTCAGTTTTGGAATCACTCTGAATATTTAATGAGGAGGAGCGGTATTTAAACCGCGAAGTTCTACTTGCTGTGTTAGAGAGAATAGAGCTTCTGATTTGTGCGCGTCTGCCTTGTAGCTACTCTCTCTCAAAGCTGTTATTACGCTTGGCCATACTCAGGCCCTAGATAAGCTTCGTAGTCAGATAGAGTTAAGGGACCAACTCGATTAGATTTTTGATAACTTCGGCTATATCTCTTTAGTTAATCATAATTTTAGTTTACTTCTCAGTCTCTTAAGTTGAAACCCAAGTGTCGGCTTTTATTGTACACTCCAAGACGGAGTTTTGTTAAATCTTATTGAAATAATAAAGGGTTAGTTACCCTTTCATCTTGTTGTTTCTTGTCACAACTTAAGCGATTATTCGCTAACTAGTTCTTTAGGTTCACTTGTAAGGATCTTAAGTTTTACTAACGTTTATTTTATTTTAAATCTTTACTATCACTTCTTATTTTCTACTTCCGGCCAGAATTATAAGCGTTAACGTATTTATGCAAAGTTTGTCTGGCGAACGCCAAGTATTTAAGTTGTGGCTTTTTGCCAAGCGAGGGAGAGGAAGCAGTTAGTCGAAGCAGGCCGCTTACCTTAGAAGTTTTACTCAATTGCTGGTTGCCTTCCAGGCCAGAGGTTTTAATCCTCTTGATAATTTTAAACGTATTGTAGTGTTCACAGTTCTCTGTACTACATACGGCTTCCTGTTAATATAAGGCCAATCTTCCACGTTTATTATTTTAAAGTCAAATTAGAGTTTAGTTTTATTTTTATATTTTTACGTTTAGACCACAAGTAGTGGGTCTTTGTATTCCGAAGTACGGAAGTTATTGTAAATAGAGAAAAAATAAAGGGTTTTGTATACCCTTCTTGTGTATCCTATCTAGTACTTCCCACAGTTATTGAACATAGCTTTAGTAAGCTCTCTGTTCCGAGTCAGGTCCCTGCATGTTCCCGAAGAAAGTAAGACGGAACATTGAACCTGACAGTGGCGCCCAACGAAGAAGAATAAACATGGCCGAGTTTCAAGAAGAACCTGTGCTGCCTGTAGAAGCGGCTCAGAATCCAGAAATGCCAGCTGCCGCCCCGGAAGGATTTGGTTACATCGTCCAGACCATGCGCGCTTCGATGAAACCAGAAGCAACATTTAATGGAAACTCACCGGTAAACAGTTTTTTGGAAAAATTGGATGACCACTTCATGCTCTACCCCGTGCACGAATTTCAAAAAGTTACCTTAGCTACCAGCGCTTTGAGGGGCCCAGCGATTAACTGGTTCAAGTGTATAGGCAGAAGTCTCTTGGGTCAAGCAGGAAGTCCCACCTATACTTACGAGAATTTCAAGACTGCCCTACTAAAAGCCTTCCCTGTTGTAAGGGGTCGTGCGAAATTAGAAACGGAACTTTTAGTATATATCAGCAAAGAATCGAAAATCTCTCAAGCTTTATTTTAAGAAAAATTCACGTCTTCAAACTCTTGTATGGAAACCGTCCGGATCCTGAGAAAATTCAAGTGATTTTACCGAGGTTACTGCCCCAAGTGCAAGACTTTATTGAATTAAGAAATCCGACTACACTGGAAAAGTTATTTGAGCTAGCAATCCAGTTTGAAATTAGAAGAACGGCGGACATTGAAAGAAGACGCCAATATCAACAGCGAAACCAATTTGGTGCGCCAAGACTACAGCAAACTCAAGCACACGGCTACGGAAGCAAAGCGAATCAGTGGGCAAGGAAACCCGAGCATTAAAAAACAGCCGGCGAACGTCGACAGTTCAATAGCAATCCAGGAAAAAAGTCTCAAGGCCAGTGGAAAAAGAAGAAAAGCACGGAAATGAAAAATAATTTAAACTAAAACGGATTTCTGCTGACGGGAGGGTGCGGAAATCCGAAGGCCACGAAAACCCCTCTTCCTTCAAGTTAAATACTGTAATGGCGAAAAATTTGACTCTTCCGAAGTGTTGGTGAATAATATCCCAGCCACCGAGCTTCTGGATACAGGCGCGCAGTGTTCCTGTGTGGCAGAAGATTTTTTTAGGAAGTATTTTCGGAAATACCGCATATATAATTCGGATAATACGACAGTGTTAGCGGCACAAGGAGAAAAATGTAAGTGTATAGGTAAATTACCGCTGTATGTCCGCATCAAGGACGAACAAGTAAAGGTGATGTTTTTCATAGTAAAGAATCTGCAAGCACATATTATTTTAGGAATAGATTTTCTTTCAGAGGCACAAGCAACGCTGGATTTTAATGAAGCGTCCCTTAAGCTGACGATGAAACCAGTTCGTGGAGAAAAGGCTGAACCGCCGATGTTAAATCTTGACCACCTGCCTAATGAAGAACAGCGAAGAATCCGACAAGTGGTAAGTGAATTTGCTTCGTTATTTAGTGATATTCCAGGATTTACTCAGGTTACTAACCATAGTATTGACACCGGAGATTCAATGCCAGTTCGCCACAAAGCATACCGGTATGATAAGAATAAGGAAAAAATTATAGAATGGCATATCACCGATATGCTACGTAAAAAGATCATAACGCCCATCTCAAGTAGTTATGCTAGATGGGTGGTTTTATGTAAGAAAAATAATGACTATCCTTTGACACATCCAAAAAGGTGGAGATTCGCAATTGACTACCGTAAATTAAACTCCATAACTAAATATCCGGTATATCCGTTACCTATTATTGAAGAAATTCTAAGGAACATAACATCCACCAAATATATGACGACTTTAGACTTAACGACTGGTTATTTTCAAATAGGTGTTAGGCCTGAGGACGTGCCTAAGACTGCTTTTATAACCAAGTCTGGCACTTATGCATTTTTGCGTATGCCGTTTGGCCTCTCAGGGGCGCCGGCAACATTTCAGCGATGTATGGATATTGTGTTATGACCTGTTCTTGGAAAGTCCACATTTATCTATTTAGACGATATCATTATTACTAGTGATAATCTCGACCAACATGTACAGGATTTAAGACAGGTGTTTTCTTTATTAAATGAGGCCAGTCTAAAAGTTAATGTCGAAAAGTGCAAATTTGCAGCCCCTGAATTAAAATATTTAGGTTACAAAATATCTCAGAAAGGAATAGAGACAGACGAATCAAAAATAATCGCTGTACAAAAGTATCCGACTCCAAACACGGCGAAGAAGCTCTCTTCTTTTCTAGGATTTTGTTCATATTATAGGTCCTTTATAAAAAATTTTGCAGCTATTGCTGAACCATTGTTAAAATTAAAAAGGAAAAAGGCAAGATTCTCGTGGACGGCCGAAGCCAATAGTGCTTTCGAAAAATTAAAACAAGCATTAACGCAAGCCCCTGTGTTGAAATTTCCTGAAAAGGATAAGAATTTAGAAATTTCAGCGGATGCTTCGGATTATGCGGTAGGAGCGGTACTTTCGCAAAATCAGCAGCCCGTGGCATTTTTTAGCCGAACTTTAAATCAAACACAAAGAAACTATTCCGCGACCGAGAGAGAGGCACTTGCAGTTCTGTTAGCAGTGCAAAAGTTCCGAGTCTATTTTGGAAAGGCGCCAATAACAGTGTACTCTGATCATGCGGCGGTAACTAGATTGTACTCAGGGAAAAACTTATCCCCAAGGTTAATAAGATGGGCACTCAAGCTGCAAGAATATAATCTGGTAATCAAGCATACCCCCGGAAAGGAAAATATCGTAGCAGATGCCCTATCCAGAATTAAAATAGATGAAGAAGGTAATACTGTAAAGATGGCAATGCTCACAGCATGTACAATAAATTCCCGAGAAACTGTAATAACCGAACTGGGTAAGGATCCTGAGTTTGGAAGCATTTATGAGTATTTAAAGGATCCTGAAAATTTTAGCCACAAAGATATTGTGGCGATAAAAAATAGGGCGGTCCATTACGAACTAATAGATGGTCTATTATTCTATACAAAAACTACGAATTCCAACAACGAATTTCGACCTGTTATCCCAGCTAGTCTTAGATTAAATATCCTGCAGGAGCTCCATGACAGCCCTTTAGCTTCTCATGCTGGTATTCGAAAAACTATCCAACGTGTACGCGAGGCAGTCTATTTTCCTGAACTGCAAAAGTTAACAAGGGCGTATGTCCAGTCCTGCCCAACATGTCAAGCAGTTAATTATATTAATTTCCGCCCGGCCGGGTTTCTAAATACTATTAAATCCGAATTTCTAAATGAAATAATTGGCATCGATTTATTGGGCCCTTTCCCAAAAAGTCAGTTAAATAAAAGTCGCTATCTCCTTGTTAATGTTGATCATTTTAGTAAGTGGACCGAAATTGTTCCCTTAAAACGAGCCTCCGCGAAATTAGTTACTGATTCTATTTTAAATAAATATATTTTAAAATACGGGGCGCCCCTAAAAGTTATATCGGATAATGGTCCTCAATTTTAAGTAATGTATTTGAAGACATGTGCCAAAAACTGGGCATACGTCATTTAAAAATGGTCCCGTATCGGCCGCAATCAAATATAGCGGAACGGGTCAATAGAAATATAGTGAAAATTATCCGTAGTTATGTTAAAAATTTTCATAAAAGCTGGGATTACTATGTCAATGAATTTGCTTTCGCCCTTAGGACCGCAAAACATGATACAACGGGCAAAACTCCTGCTGAGTTATTTTTAGGCAGAAAGATTATAACGCCGTTAGATAAATTATTTTATGTGCAACAAAGAGCCCCAGAATTTAAAATGGGTGATATAGAAAAACTAATTAAAGAAGCAAAAAAGAATACGGAAGTAGCACAGAGAAAACAAAAGCTGTATTACGACTTGAAACGACGGGGAGTAACTTATAAAGTAGGGGATGAAGTATTAAAAATTAAGCATTCACTTCCTTCAGCACCAGAAGATAAAACTGCCAAATTTTTTCCACGATTTGAAGGACCGTATGTCATAGAAAAAATAACTCACGCTGTAGTAGTGTTAAAAGCCAGAAATGGTGAAACCTGCTTCGCAAACATTGATCAAATCAAACCCTACTATGATCGTAATAAAATGCAAATTTTCAAAGATCTTTTGCAGGATCCGGCACGGCAGACACCGCAGGCACAAGCTCCAGAGGTGGAACAACGACAAGTACAAGGGAAGCCATTAAGAGGCAGGAGCAAGTGAAAAGAAAGTTTCCCCGCGGGAAAATTGAAGGTAACAAGAAAAAGAAGCCGTTCCACCGTCCAGAAAAGAGACCTCACGAACACCCCCAGAATGAAGAAGGGAGAAGGACGACGAATGCAAAGAGAGCCAGGAGAAATGACGGCAACTATAACCCGGCTCTAAAAGGGAAGATCTACTCATCCGACAGGACTCTCCGCAGCAAATGTCGCCGAACTGCGGAAGGGCCACCAGCGGCGGAGGAAAAGTTACAAGGAAAATTTGAACGGCCAGCAACGAGGTCCAAGCAAAAAACACGAAAGAAGTTTCCCGGTTCCGCCAAGACCAGCTGCCATCAAACGGCCAAGACCACAGGCAGAGGCGAAAAAGAAGGTATTCAAGGGTGACCGAAATGGAAAAAAAAGAAAGCTTCTAGAGGAAAACACTGAAGGGCGAGCCCGCACACGAAGGAGGATAAATCAAACAACAATCTAAGCTACTTTCCAGGACTGGGCTCAGAAAAGAATGTCCGAATATCACAAAGATAAGTAAAATTTTATGTTACTTTGCAAACTTAAGTTAATCTTTCATTCTTACTGCAAGTGGCAGATTTCAAGAAGTTTTACCTCATGCGAGGTCTACCTTTATCGCCAAAAGGGCGAGAAATGAGTTGTTACCGATTTTGGTATTATGTTTTTTAATTACTCGCGCGTAAAACTAAAGTTGATGTATAATAGCGTTGTGTAAAGACTTAAATATTGTAAAAAGTTATTGTATAAATTTTATTTAAAACATTCTAGCAAGAAAGAAGTTTTAGTCTGAAAGACTTTTTGAAATGTAGTATTTCAATGTAGAAAGAATTGGCACTTGCTTTGAAAAGAATAGAAGTTAACAATGTACTACTAATGTATGTTTTCAAATGTGTAAAATTAACGGCATGTTAATATGTTCTTATATACAATGTGAACTGTTATTTCAAATGTTAAGAAATACCGTGATATGGTAAAAGTGAAAGTAATGTTAAAATTTTTTTTTATTCGTGTGACTGTAAAAAGACTAAATCATGGTGAATATGTGTTAAAGGTTGAATGAATGTAGTTAGGCTCTCTGACGCTACACTTCAGAGTTAGCCACTTTCAGAATAGTACCTCAGGGTTTAGAGTTGAAGTTAGGGTGTGTTACGAGGTCTTGGTATGTTGAATTTTCAACACGTTAGTGCTTTGATTGTAGAAGGAAGTGTTGAACACATAGACATAAACACATTCGTGTTTGATGTTCTTTTACAACACATGTCAGAGAGCACGGGGAGAGATAATTAAAATAGTCATGAATGAAATAAGAATGTTAAGACAAATATAATTATACATGTTACTTGCCATTTCATTGTGTAAGATTTCATTAAACTAGTTTTCCTTCCAGATCTCTGGAAGGAACCAGATTTGAATAAAAGCTCCTGTTTAGATGCAGTACAGATGAAAAAATTGCGTGTCCTGGGAGCTGCTATTGTAAAAACAAATTTCTTTCTTTTAAATTTCTAGTTTCTAGCGAAAAATATTTGTAAAAAGATTGGCCTCACGTTAGATTCTAGAGCTAAACGTTTTCAACAAGGTCGTTTTAGACCTCAGTTTCAAACTAATTAACTCTGGCGGGAAGTATGTAAGGATCTTAAGTTTTACTAACGTTTATTTTATTTTAAATCTTTACTATCACTTCTTATTTTCTACTTCCGGCCAGAATTATAAGCGTTAACGTATTTATGCAAAGTTTGTCTGGCGAACGCCAAGTACTTAAGTTGTGGCTTTTTGCCAAGCGAAAGAGAGGAAGCAGTTAGTCGAAGCAGGCCGCTTACCTTAGAAGTTTTACTCAGTTGCTGGTTGCCTTCCAGGCCAGAGGTTTAATCCTCTTGATAATTTTTAAACGTATTGTAGTGTTCACAGTTCTCTGTACTACATACGGCTTCCTGTTAATATAAGGCCAAACTTCCAGGTTTATTATTTTAAAGTTAAGTTAGAGTTTAGTTTTATTTTTATATTTTTACGTTTAGACCACAAGTAGTGGGTCTTTGTATTCCGAAGTACGGAAGTTATTGTAAATAGAGAAAAATAAAGGGTTTTGTATACCCTTCTTGTGTATCCTGTCTACTTCCCACAGTTATTGAACATAGCTTTAGTAAGCTCTCTGTTCCGAGTCAGGTCCCTGCATGTTCCCGAAGAAAGTTAGACGGAACATTGAACCTGATACACTTTTGACTGCAAATACACAGTGGTAAGCGTCACAAGTGAATTTACCAAAACTTACTATACCAAAATTTTATGCTGATTCTAGTTCTATGTTAGACTTTTAGGGTCAATTTACCAATGCTATTGGATAATAATCCAAATTTGATTCCCATTAATAAATTTTTATATTTGAAATCGCTACTTGTCGGTAGTGCATTATAATGCTGTTGCGGGTTTTTCACTTACTGAAGAGAATTAGAATTCAGCTGTTGATTTATTAAAAAATCGTTTTGGTCGCCAAGACCTAGTAATTAACTCTCATATGAGTACACTTTTGAATTTGAAGCAAGTAAAAAATGCTGCTAATATTAAGGAATTGCGAGAGCTCTATGATAGTTGCGAAATTCAAATTAGAAATTTAAATTCTCTTGGTGTTACAGCCGGTAGCTATGGACATTTACTCTGCCCAATTTTATTGAAGTTGCTACCCGCAGAAACTGCTCTCGAATTTAATTGTAAACGAGCTGACTCGGAAAAATATGTAAGAGCTTCTTTCTTTCATTAAAAATGAAACCGAATCTACAGAAGCCACAATCATCATGCAAAGTTGTAATTATCAATCTAACGTTAAAAAAAGAAAGATATAAACATAGCAATAATACATTTATTAGTAATTATAAGCGGGAGACACCTACAGCGTCAGCATTGACAACAAATGTTAAAAATGCTTGCGTTTTTTGTTCCATTGACCTACACGATTCTAAGAATTGCAAGACACTCTCTATTCCTGATAAACGTAAAAATTTGCGTAAGAAAGGTCGATGTTTTCTCTGTCTCGAAAAATATCATATTTCGTCGAAATGTGCTAAATTTAATTCAGTTCCGTGTCAAATGTGTAATTCCAATTTTCATCTTTTCATCATTTTTCCTTATGTCTGAATAAAGCTCCAAAACGTCTTGTACCAGTCAAAGAAAATAATCCTGATTCTACTTCTACCTCAGTATCACATTGCAAAGTAAATAAAAACGAAAGTAGTAAAGAGGTAATTTTGCAAATGGCATGTGTTTTCGTGTAGTCTGATACTCATCCAAAATCTGCTTTGTGCTTATTTGATGTTGTTAGTCAAAGATCTTTTGTCGAAAAGCAGTTGGTATCAAAATTAAATCCTCCAATTCTTCGCCAAGAAAATCTTCAAATATTTCCCTTCGGAACTTTTTTACCTCAAGTCAAATCATTTGACGTCGTTTCATTGAAGCTATCCCACAAAAAAGATAAATCTCGCTTCATTTTTATTGAAGCATAGTGACCTACATTATTTCTTAGAAATTTCTTAGAAATAATGTCGGTGACTATGCAGTCATTTATTGCCATAGGCTAAACAAGAATATTAAGAGCAGTTTGGCGCCATTCTATCTGTCTGCTGAACGAATTATCTCTTTTTATGTGATTCATTATTCGGTTACTCGTTTTGTGGCTATTTAGAAGAAGCAAAAAATGGAATAAGTACAGCTTCCGTTTTGAATCTTTCCATAATTAACTCTGAGAAAGAAGATCAGAAATTTATGTGGGAATTAAAGGCTCTTGGGATTGGACAATCACAGGATATTAATATGTCAGAATTAGATAGTGAAATAATGAATAGATTTGAAGCTAATCTTAAATTTTTAAATAATAGATACGAAACAAATTTCATATGGAAGGATGAAAAAATTAAAGTGGGAAACAATTACAGAATAGCTAGAAGGTGTTTCGATGAATTAAATCGTACATTCGACTAAGATCATGAAATATGCAAAAATTTATAAAGCTATTGTTTTGGAACAAAAAAATTGTAGAGTTGTTGAAAAATGTCCTGATAAAATAACTGGAAATAGTTATTTTATGCCTCATAGACCAGTTTTAAGAGAGAACAAATCTACTACAAATGTTAGGATTGTATTCGATGCGTCTTCCAAACAAAAGCATTTAAACTCCTTGAACGACTCTTTATATCCAGGACCTAATTTTAATCCAAACATACTTGATGTTATAATGAATTTCAGAACATTCAGTGTTGCATATTGCGTCGACATTGAGAAGGCGTTTTTGCAAATTGCGATTACTGAAGATGATCGGAATTATTTAAAACTGTTATGATATAGTGATGAAAAGAACAACTTTGAATTTTTTAGGTTTACGCGTGCACCCTTTGATGTAACTTGCAAATATATTGAACATCCCAAAGTTGATTTTAGATCTTTCTTTGTTCGTAGATGATTTAATAATGGGTTCGAATTCTGATGGTGAAGCTTTCTATTTGTCGTCAACTGCTTCAGCTATTTTTAAAGAAGCAGGAATGAATTTGCGAAAATTTAATACTAATTCTGCTCATCTTAGAAAAATGTGGGAGAAAAATAAATTATGTGATTCACGAGAAAATTCGAGCAATAGGATAAAGGTATTGGGATTACTTTGGGATACCGATTCGGATGCTTTGCATTTTGAAATGCAATGCCTTCCTGATAGTTGGAAATTTAATCTAACTAAACGAGTTGCTCTCAAGGTTATGTTGAAAATATTTGACTCCATAGGATTTTTTCCCCTTTTTTTTTGTTCGAATGAAACATCTATTACAAGAAGCATGGCAGCGAGGTTTGGAATGGGATACTGTTCTGCCCAATGATTTCAAAGAAGAATTTGAAGGCTGGATCTCGGAATTTGTGCATTTTAATAAATTTGAAATACCTCGAAAATATTTTCATCAAGGTTATGAACTTCCGGATAGAATACAAGTTAATATTTTTTCATATGCCAGCCCTAAGGCTTATGGAGCTGTTGCCTATTTCCGTAACATCACCAATGATAATGAAATTAAAACCTGTCTAATTTGGGCCAAATGTAAAGTCTCACCCATTATACGTCTAACAATTCCTCGCCTTAAACTTATGGGGACATTAATTGCGGCAAGAATGAGCAAATATCTAAAAAGTGTTTTTTCCCAGAATTTGGACATTTACATATGGTCAGATTCAACCGTAACACTAAATTGGGTTAAGAGATCACCTTTGAATTGGAAACCCTTTACAGCGAATAGAGTTATGGAAATTCAATCTTTAACTGATTCCAAAATTTGGAATCATATCTCGCGTAAAGATAATCCAAGTGCATTTTTAACTAGAGGTGAAAATCGAATAATTTCATATAAAGCAAGTTATGGTTTTATGGTCCTGAATGGTTATCAATGCCAAGTCACATGTGGCCCAAACCCGAAAATATCGTTATTAATAATGATGCTAAAGATGTTATAGACGAAAAGAAATCTAATTCAAATTCTACACAATTGTGCTGTTGATGCATTTACAGACTCGTTACTAAAATTAGAGAACTTTAGTTCTTTAAACAAGGTGTACAATATTACGGCATGGGTCTTAAGATTTTTAAACAACATTGATTAAAGGAAGTCTAAAATTTCAGGCCAACTCTCATCTTCAGAAATTGAAAAGGCGGAATTATATTGGATAAAACAAACACAGCAAATTCCATTTAATAGTGAAATTATGTCTCTAAAACATGAAAAGCCTATTGATAAAGATTCATCGTTATGCAATCTGAATCCAAAATTTGACGATAACGGTTTGTTAGTCGTTTCGAAAAGACTTCAATTTTCTGAGTTTTCTCAAAAGGAAAAACATCCTTAGATTCTGCCAGGTGGAAATTTTACTAATTTATTAATTAAGAATGATAATGAAAAGGTTTTCCATTTTGGTATTACATGCACCTTAGCTCATATGAGGAAAATATTTTTCATAATTAAAGGCAAAATACATGTTGAATCAGTGTTAAAAAACTGCATGATTTGTAAAAGGTTCAGTGCATCCCCTGGAAAACAAGATATTGCTCCATTACCGAGGGATAGATTAATTGAATCCCCTCCTTTTCTGATCTGTGCTCTCGACTTCGCCGGTCCCATTTATATCCAAGAAAAAAAAATAGGCTCATAAAAGGCATACATCGTTTTATTCACTTGTGCTGTCACAAGAGCTGTCCATCTCGAGGTAGCAAGTAATTTGAGCACTGAAACTTTTATATTAGCCCTTAAACGATTCATATCCAGAAGAGGACTATGTAAAACAATTTATAGTGACAATGCGAAAACCTTCATAAAGGCCGATTGTTTTTTTAAAAGAAGTTTGGAGCTGAATTTCTCAATCTGATGTTCAGCAGTATTTCAGAGAAAATAGTATCACGTGGAAATTTATTATTCATGGAGCTAGTTGGTGGGGCGGATTTGGGAACGCATAGTACTTTCTGCAAAAACCCCTTTGAAGAAACTCCTTCGTAGATCATGCCTCACCTATGAAGAAATTTAAACCACGCTGATCGAAATTGAAGCTGTCATTAACAGTCGCCCTCTGACTTATGTTTATGAAGATAAGAACGAACCTCTTCCGATTACCCCATCTCATTTTCTGATTGGTAAGAGTTTAAATTCCTTTCCAGATGTCGATTATTCAGTTAAACCCAAATTAAACAAAATTGTTCTCATGAAAATGTTGAGATGCAGACAACAAGTCATCACCCATTTCTGGAAACGTTGGCGTAAAGAATATTTACCTCAACTTCGCTCTGCCAATTTATCCCCTCGCACTAACACTCCTTCTATATTCAAAACTGGTGATGTAGTGTTGATTCAGGAAGACAAAATGCCAAAACACACTATGGACATTTGGTGTCGTCAAGGAATGTTTCTTGGTAGAAACGGTAAAGTACGTTCTTGTGCCCTTCAGACGTCTTCTGGTATAATTAAACGACCGATTCAAATTACTCTACAAACTAGAACTTGATCACGATTGTCATTTTATTATTTAGCAATGAACAATCCTTTTTCTTTTTATCTTTTGTAAGTATTTCTTGATTATGTGTTCTGATTCAGTTTGTTATTATATTTTGTAGACTTCAATTTATTCTTCAAATGTTTTCTGTGAAAGTAAGTAATTTCATTCTTACGTTGTCAGGAGAAGCATGTCCCTTCACTTGCTTCGGAAACATACTGTATCCTGAATAAGAACAGGGAACTTACTAAAGCTCTTTTCCAGATTGTGTGGAATAGACGACACAAGCAGGAAGGGTATACTAAATCCTTTATTCTCTATTACTTTACAGGTACTCCCGCACTTCGGGATACAGAGACCAACCACTTGTGGTCTGAACGTAAAAATATAAAACTACTAACTAAAACCTAACTTTGAATTAGTATACAAATGCCTATTACTAAGACTGGCCTTTATTTAAAGTGTACGTATGTAGTACGCAGAGCTGCGGAAACTACAATACGTTTGTCAAATATCAAGAGCTCTAAACCTCTGGCCTTAAAGGCAAACAGCAACCGAGTGAAAACTCGTAAGACTGCAGTGGCAAGTGTCTCGCTTCCTAAATCTCCTTCTCTCTCTCTCTTGGCAAAAAGCCACAACTTAAATACTTGGGCGTTAGCAAGACAATTTGCATAAGCAAGTTAAATTATGGCCATTTAATTATGGCCGCAAGTAGAAAATAAGAAGTGATAGTACAGTTTTAAAATAAAATAAACGTTAGTAAAACTTAGGATCCTTACAACGTTGTAAGTAGGTTTAATAATATTTTTATTTGTTAATCTCTTTGAAATAATTAGATGCTGAACAATTGTCATTGTTCATCCGAGGGCAGTGCGTTGCAGCCCCCTTGTATTGCGCTGTGGCGACGATTTATTCTCGTCAAGTATTTAAATGTAACCCTATATATTTCTTCTTGTATGCCTAGCAGATTAGATTAGATAAGGGTTTGAAGTGAGTCTCCGACGCTATATCCGGATAGTTTTGATTTGAACAGATATTAAATCCTCGGTAATAATAATGATAATTTTTTAATTTGTTAATAAAACTTAGTTTAATTTGAAAGTCTTTTTATTTTGATCTGAATACGATTGATGAAAGCTTACCTTACGCATCTACAGAGCAACGCCAAAAGAAGGTAAAATGGGATTGAGGAGTGAAAAGGAAGCAACCGGTAACGAGGAATGGAAACAACAGGCCACCACGACGAAATCGAGTCCAACAGGTGAACCAAGTTCCTTCTTAGGAAGATTTTGTAAATAAAAGAACGTCGATTTCGTTAAAACAAAAGATAAGACTAAATTATTCTGTTTCAGTTTAAAGTAACTACGCACTTGGTTGAAAATATTTATTTCAATTTTGCGTTGGTAGAGGACAATATTTGTTTTAATTAAGCAAGAAATTTTTCATTCTAAATTATTTAAATTTATTTTATTAATTAATTGTATTAAGCAAGAAGCTTGCAATTTTTTATTAAGCTTATAATTTTTTATTAAACAAGAAGCTCACAATTTTGTATTCAGCAAGAAACTTTATGCGAATACTAGCAAGTAATCTTGGATGAATTAGAATGAAATGTTAACTTTACTCGTAGAGACCATTTTAGGAAATGTTTGATTTATGATGTAAAAATATTTGATTTGTTAAATAACTTAAGTGTTATGCATGCATGAAAAAGGTGCTTTGAATGAAAGAGTAATCTAAGCTAGTAAGGAATTGTACTAAAATAAAGTAAAATTAATTTGATGATGTATGGAAAGTAACTGTTAGGCTCTCCAGACAAGACTAGAGTTAGCTTAGATTTAGCTTTAGATTTCACTAGATTTAGCACCTTAGGCTGAGAATTAAATGTAGGGAGTTTCTCCTAGAACTAGGATATCTAGTTTCTAACAAGTAGGATGTGGGTTAGTTTGTAATCTTGTACCATTCTACATGAAATGCGCTCTCACATGCAGTACACTGTGCTGGAGAGCAAGGGAGGAGTCTTAAATTGTTAGAAAAATTAACTGTGTAAATGAATGACTCTCATTAAAGAGAGTTTGAACAGTTGAAAATGTTAAAAGTGGTTGCAACGAGAATTTTGTGAAACATGTTCTAAACTACTTCCTTTCCAAATATCTGGAAGGAGACAAGACGAGAAAATTTAAAGAAGAACTGTATGATTGTGCCACGTTTGCCGTATGTAAGATTTCAGTTATTCAAGATGTAGATTGTAAAAGTTGACTCACAATTAGGGTTGATATTTAAATATTTCATCCGGGCTTTTAAAGCCTTCTTAAGCGATAGTTAAATTTTGGCGAGGGAAGATATAGGGTTTCCCTTAGTCCAATTAGCCAAGTTATTCAAATTTTTGTTACCTTTACTGAACTCCTCAGCTTTCCCTTGCATTTCCTCGCCAGGATGCAAATTTAAAGTTAAGTGAAGTGAGCATTTAAACGGGTGAATCTTGAAGTTTAATGCACAGCGTGTTTTCGCTAGCCAGCGCACGTTACGAATCTGTCCTTGTTGTTACGGTGTTTTGGCTATTTAAATAATTATCACTTCACTATGTGGTGGAGCCAGCCTAGTTAGCCTTAACCTAAAGTGCTATTCGAGCACTGCTCTTTAACATTGAATTTATTGTGTAGCGATTTAAAAGTACCACCTCAAATTGTCAAGCACAAAGTACGTGCATTTCTGTTCATAGCTGATAATAATAAATAGTTATTTTTACCCTTCTGTGCTGGTATCATTAAAGCCTATGCGAGTAGTGGCCAGGTTCCTTAGTAGGATCTCGTACAGTTTATGGGGCAAAAGAGTGTATGCTCCTAGAAACTGATGAGTTTATTCCCATTATATTATCGGATACACAAACGAACTCAACTTTCTTATGGCTAAAACTAATAACATTTTGCTTTAATTACAGATGCTATTAATTTAGAAGTCAAACAATAAAAATCAGCGTTATATTTTCAAATTTTCACAGGACTAGTTTCGATGGTTTTACCGAACCATTATCCTCAGCTGCAAAAGCGCAAAGGAAGGAGATAAGATATAATGATTAGTTAAGATAAGATAAGAAAGCCTGGACAGGGGATAAGCTACTGGCGCCATCTGTTTAAAAAACCAGAACTAAAACATAATTTCTTTAAATGCTGAAGGCAAAGATGTATTGAAATTAGGGCCGTTAACTAGAACAGAAAGTTTTTTTTCAATGTGAAATTGCTCTAGAAAATCCATTTCATCAATGGAAGATGTTTTTTGAATAATTTTAGCAGCAGAAAAGTGTGATTTTCGGACCAACAATGTTGGGCAACAGAAGACTTCTGTGTTTCCTTTTTTTCTAATATATGCCTAATGTTCCTTAACGCGAAATTTTAAAGCTCTCTTAGTTTGGCCAATGTAAATTAAGCCACACTGGCAAGGAATCCTGTAAATACCCCAGGAATTCATATTCGGAATGAGGGTCCTTCAGTACGGAACTTGGAATTTTATTGATGGCAGAATAAACAACCCGAAAGTTAAATTTCTGAAAAATGCGTTCAACTTTATAGCTAAATAATGGAAAGAAGGGAATGACAACAGAATTTTTATAATCTCCTAAAACAAGAGCGTGCCTTTTGGTGTCGAGATGAGAATTTTTTAACTGCTTGATAAATAATATTGGGTGAAGAGCCCCTGTAATAGCTATTGCTTTTAAATAATTTAGTTCTTCATCAAGGGATAATTTGGAGGAGCAAACTTGAAGAGCACGCAAAACATAGGAATAAAATGAAGTTAACTTTTCTTTAATAGGATGACATGATTTGAAGTGTGTTGGAAGGCAAACCGATGAAGGTTTATGGTAAATCGTAGTGCTGAATTTGGATGTGTACCCGTGACCAGAATGTCGAGAAACGGAAGAGAATTGCAAGTCTCAAGTTCAAAAGTTAGCAGGATCAATGGAATTCATTGTTGAAAGAATTTTCTTTAAATTATCTTTATTACCTTCAAATAGGCTAAAAGTATCGTCTACGTAGCGGAACCGTACCGGGAAGTTTAAAGTTTCGAACAATTTTGATTCATAATAATGCATGCAGATATCAGCCAGGACGGGACTGAGGGGGCTTCCCGTGGCTAATCCCTCATTTTGCTTGCAACATTTATTTTGGAAAACAAAATGCGTTTGTTTCAAACAGAGCTGAGTGACAGAAATTAGCTCATCAATTTCGATGCAAGAAAAATGAAATTCGCGAAGGCTGGTTTCTAGATATCGTAATGCACCCTCCAATGGAACATTGGTGAAGAATGATTTTACATCAAAAGGTTTTTAACCTTTTTTACTAATTATATTGAATATTTTATGGTGTAAATGTTATTGACTAATAGAGTTGAAAATCTAGAAACTAAATATTTAGCTAACGGATACGAGGCAATACCTAAATTTGATACCATAGGGCGGAAAGGAATACCATTTTTGTGAATTTTGGGAATAACATATAATCTGGCACAATTCGCAACAGATGGTATAAGCGAATGTTTTAAACTACTTAAAAGGATTTGTGAAGATTTGATCGCAGTTTTTATTTTTGACAGGCCTGATGTTGAAGGATCTTTAGGAATCAGATTATGCGGTCCTTCGTTTAGAGTTTAATGACACCATCGATGTAAGTGTTCTTATCCATGTTATCTATCTGGCCACCTTTGTCGGCCTTTAAAATGACAATATCCGGGTTAGAAGGAATTTCGCGCATTGTAGCTCTTTCTCTCGCGGTTAGATTTGGTTTCAAAGGTTTATTATTGATTTTCATATTATTATTAAGACGCCTAATCATTTCTTTCTGTGAATCTGAAACTTAACTGAACATGAAAGCTTTTTCGGTAGGGGCCAAAAACTTTGGAATCGAGGATTTAGAGGTGTGTGAGAAGTTAAAATTATATCTTATCTCTGGTTCTTCTGATAAACTAACATTAGAAATATTAACTATTGGCTTAATGTTTCCAATGGGAAGATTTTTTTAACTACTTGAACTGGAAGACTGTAAAAGACGTTTTTCGAATTTAACTGCAAGGGTGTTTTTATGACGGTTAGCTGCATTCTCTGTTCTAGACCAAGACTTTTCTTCAGTGAATTTTGGATATGAATTAACAAGTTCCAGATGAAGCTTATAGAGCTCATGTTCAATTTTGGATAATTGTTGACGTGTGTTCCTTATGATGGACCGAAGCAAGGCTAGCTTGCAGTTTAACAGAATTCTTGAAATGCGACTGGAAGGTTTTTGATTGATTTGATTGGAATGAAATTGGGGATCAATTTTTTACATTTACACTAAAATAAAAAGTCAAGATGATTCAGGAATTTTTGATGTTTCAGGCGTAATTTAGTGAAACGATTAATGGATGAAGGCATGATAACAATGCAAAAAATTAGACTAAATTAACTAACCAATAATAAAGCACGCACAAAACATCAGAAAAATGTCACACTGAAATGAATAGAAAACAAAATATTTGCAACTAAATTGCATGAAATCAGGTAAGCAATGCACAATATTCAAATATGTGAAACACAAACAGAGATAAGTTATGACATGAACGAGATATCAAATGAACGAGATAAGTTATAATGATTTAATTTACATTGGTCAAACTACGTGAGCCTTAATTTCGCGTTAAGGAACATGAGGCATATGTTAGAAAAGAGAAAACACAGAAGTTTTCTATTGCCCAACATTGTTGGTCCGAAAATCACACTTTCAATTTTTCTGCTGCCAAAATTATTCAAAAAACACCTACCATTGGTGAATTGGATTTTCTAGAGACATTTCGCATTCAAAAAAATCTTTCTGTTATAGTTAACGACCCTAATTCCAATCCATCTTTGACTTCAGCCTTTAAAGAAATTATGTTTTTGTTTCAGTTTGATCAACAGATGGCGCCAGTAGCTTATCTCCTGTGCAGGCTTTCTTATCTTTATCCCATCTGTTGCGAATTGTCCCAGATTATGTGCTGTTTCCAAAATTCACAAAAGTGGTATTCCTTTCAGCCCTATTATATCAAATTTAGGTACTGCCTCGTATCCGTTAGCTAAATATTTAGTTTCTAGATTTTCAACTCTATTACTCAATAACATTTACACCATAAAAAATTCAATAGAATTTGTAAGAAAGGTTAAAAACATTTCTCCTCGAAATTTACTCATGGCTTCTTTTGATGTAAAATCATTATTCGCCAATGTTCCAATGGAGGTTGTATTATGGTGTCTAGAAACCAGACTTTGAGAATTTCATTTTTATTGCATCGAAATTGATGAGCTAATTTCTCTCATTTAACGCTGTTTGAAAGAAACGCATTTTGTTTTCCAAAATAAATATTACAAGCAAAGTGTGGGATTAGCCATGGGAAGCCCCCTGAGTCCCATCCTGGCTGATATCTACAGGTATTATTATGAATCAAAATTTTTTGATACTTTAAACTTCCCGGTATGGTTCCGCTACGTAGACGATACTTTTAGCCTATTTGAAGGTAATAAAGATAATTTAAAGAAAATTCTTTCAACAATGAATTCCATTGATCCTGCTAACTTTTGAACTTGAGACTTGCAATTCTCTTCCATTTCTCGACATTCTGGTCACAGGTACACATCCAAATTCAGTACTACGATTTACCATAAACCTTCATCGGTTTGCCTTCCAACACACTTCAAATCATATCATCCTGTTAAAGAAAAGTTAACTTCATTTTATTCCTATGTTTTGCGTGCTCTTCAAGTTTGCTCCTCCAAATTATCCCTTGATGAAGAACTAAATTATTTAAAAGCAATAGCTATTACAGGGGCTCTTCACCCAATATTATTTATCAAGCAGTTAAAAAATTCTCATCTCGACACCAAAAGGCACGCTCTTGTTTTATGAGATTATAAAAATTCTGTTGTCATTCCCTTCTTTCCATTAATTAGCTATAAAGTTGAACGTATTTTTCAGAAATTTAACTTTCGGGTTGTTTATTCTCCCATCAATAAAATTAAAAGTTCCGTACTGAAGGACCCTCATTCGGGATATGAATTCCTGGGGTGTTTGCAGGGTTCCTTGCCAGCGTGACTTAATTTACATTGGCCAAACTATAAGCTTTAAAATTTCGCGTTAAGAAACATTAGGCATATATTAGAAAAAAAGGAAACACCGAAATCTTCTGTTGCCCAACATTGTTGGTCCGAAAATCACACTTTTTCTGCTGCTAAATTTATTCGAAAAACATCTTCCATTGGTGAACTGGATTTTCTAGAGGAATTTCACATTAAAAAAAAAAATCTTTCAGTTCTAGTTAAAGGCCCTAATTCCAATACATCTTTGCCTTCAGCCTTTAAAGAAATTATATTTTATTTTGGTTTTATCAACAGATGGCGCCAGTCGCTTATTCCCTGTCCTGGCTTTCTTATCTTATCTAATCATTATATCTTATCTCTTTCATTTGCGCTTTTGCAGCTGAGGATGATGGTTCGGTATAAGCATCGAAACTAGTCCTGTGAAAATTTGAAAATATAACACTGATTTTTGTTGTTTTACTTCTAAATTAATATTTGTTCTGAGTGTTATTGTATCTTAATTACAGATGCTTTTTCAGACATCGTAGAACCAACTTCCTTTTCATCTGCATGTTCGTCAGTTAGCTTTACAAAATATTCTGCTTTAGTTAATTTAGTCATTGGGATATAATAGAGCTCTGTCTCATTTTGTGGCCTGTTCAGATGAAAAGTAATCTAGATTTTTTTTTCACTTTTTGAGTTATGCACTCGAGATTCTTAAAGTACTGATTCTAGAAATTTCCACAATACGTGTTTTTTTTTTTTTTTTTTTTTTTTTTTTCCATGAACAGAAGCTGTGGATCAATTAAAAAATGAAGTATTGATAAATTTTATAATCTTTAAAAGAAAAAGAAAAATGTTATAAAGATTTAGATTGTTTTTAATGCGTCCATTTTTATTCTCATAAACACCAATTTAATAGATGTTGGCTTTCATTTATTAAATTGGTGGAGGTTCATCCACTAATGATGTAAAATATTTCAAATTTAACACAGCTAACTAAATGTAAATTGTTACTGATTAAAAATTAAATGGAATGTTTAGCACAATAGAAAGAGATACTATTGAGAACAGTTACCGCTACTGGAAGCTGTTATGGTGCCCTCATTTTTCGCGTCATGATATGTCCATGAACCTATCCTTAAACAGTTAGACTTGTCTTGAAAAGGAATCGAGAAACCTGAAAAATTACAGAAGTATTTTAGTATTTTGGGGTGCTCCTCAAAGAAACAAAGAAAGAAGGAAAGAAAAAGAAATAAAGATAAATTAAAGAGCTGAACGTCAAGTCAAATAGCATTATAATTCTTTTCATTGCCTAAGTACTCTTCTTCTTCTACAAAAGACACATTTCATCACAGGTATGTGGGCCCCATATTTGGTTATCCTTCACTAAAAACATTAAGTTTTCTACAAGAGATTTGGTTTATTTGCAAGATACGTCAACCAAAATGTAAACGAAATTGTTCTCAGAACAGATGTATATCGCTTAGGGTGATCTACCACATTCAAGCATTGCTCTCATACATTAGCAAGGAAAAATAAATATTGGACAAATTTAATGTCGTCATGGATTTACCGATCAACAAACTATAACATTTCTGTCTCTTTCCCCATGAGTCACAGAACCTGGCTTACAGAACAGTTACAGAATCCACGAGCCGCATGCTGCCCAAGAAGCAATTTTATGCTGCCAGGGAAGATTTTTAAGTTTCGTATTTGTTAAAAATACGATGCTGAAAAATTTTAAGATTTTAGTTATTTGAAAATATAACGAGTTTATATTATTTTCATTTGCATTAAAAATGAACATGAATAACGCGCCAGAAAACCTATATACGGAGCTAATTATTTTACAGAGTGATATAAATTATTCAGAGATTTGAAGATACGGATTCAATTAATTTTTATTTCTACCTGTCAAAAAATAAATTAAGCTCAGTTACGAATTTTTGTACTAAGAATGCTAATTTTGTTTCTGAGTACATTTATATGTCAATTGCTTTTTGCGCAATTCGAAATTAGTAAAACAATATCCTATAGACCACTGAACATCTACGAACTACGATGAAGGTAATTTCTCTTAAAAGCTACAAACTTTATCAGAACAGAAACCTCATTAAGTGTCAAGCTATAAAAAGAAACAGAGAAGCTTGTATCTATATACATACAAATATACGTATTCTTATTTATGCGTCGAAGAAAAATTCAATAAATAAGAGACAGAGTTATTAATAGCTTGTTAATATTGTTGTGTGCGTACGGGTTCGTAATAAATTGAATGCACAAGTCCAATGACAAGTGAATAAAATTTATTCTTATCACAACATATAAAACAAAATGCTTAAATTTCCTCAGAGATATTCGTACAGTATCGCAATATCTGGCAGTAGTTATATTTTAAACAACGAAAATGTTGAATAGAACTCATTTCAAAACACCGAGAAAGCTAATCCGATGTCAACGCGAATTTGCTATAATCAGTAACAGCACTAAGTAAATAACTGAATAGAGATGTTTTAATCGGGTTTTCATTAGCTTTTCAATCAATGCAAGAGAACATTCTGGTATTTTTCCCATTTTTCTGGATAGCAAAAGAGCACAATTACGATATATCTATTTATTAAATGTTAAATGCGCATGCTCCTGTATTTTAATTTTTCCGACGTAGCTTAAAGAAATGTTAATGTAAGAATTTAATATTTATAATATTTAATTGTCAATATAAATATATTACAAAGCGTAGCCAACAAAAATGTCTTATAGGAACCAAACTTTAGATTTCAGAAAGAAAAAAATTAATTTGAACTCGTATAGATTCCTTTAGTTGTGAAACACTTATTGGCTGAGAGTACGGCTTTTATATATATGTCTGGTGTAATTTGGGTTCTAATCATGTAATTAATGGCATTGATGTGCTTAATGTGCCAAATAATTCTAAAATGGGAGATGGAATACATGTTCTAGCGAAGCGCGATAATGTTCATGCGAATTATTCTCCAATTATTAATAGTAAACCTAAGAATTAAACTGATCCCTTTAATTCAAAAGTCTGAGTTAATCTTCCAAATGTTGATATCTGGAATTACGAAAGGATACAAATAATAAACCTATAGAGAGTTTTGCATTTGAGTAAGAGTATTTCTTACTCAAGCAAAAGAATTTGCTAAAAAAGAGATGAAAGCTGTTCGAGTAAAGATTGAAGCAGGTCAAGGGGAAATGAATAGAGAAATCACTAACAAATAGAGAAGACGTTTGAGCCTATGGAAGGAAGAGCAGACACGGTTAAAAATAAAGTTAGAGAAATTGAAGAAAGATCTGCTGTCAATCAAAAGATCGATGACGGAGTTTCTGCTGCTATTGCCAAAATAGTTTGACAGCTTGAAGAAATCCATAGCTGAACACAATTCTGACACCGTTAAATCCACAGTATTCTCTTCCCGACCCTCTCTAAAAGTTTCCCCGTATGATGGAAAGACCTAAATGGCAAGTGCACAAGACTCACTTCTCTAGAGTGGTAAACACAAGTGGATGGAATCCTGAAATGTTCAGGTCTGTCATCTCGCAGCTTCTCTGAGAACAGATGCAGCGGATATCTTTCAAACTCTGCCCTAAAATCAGAGGCTAGACTTCGAAGCTGTGCCCGGCGCGTTGGAGCTGCACTTCAGCGAGAACTGCTTAAAAGACTGTAACAGGCTTCGGTTATAATGTCACCAAAAGAAGGCCATGGGCAGCGAAGTTTGAAAGGTCTCTCATCTGGCTTTTTCGGAATGAACATCAAAAACATGGAAAATCCTGTCTCTGCAATAACAGGTAACAGGCAACGGAGGGCGTAAGCACCATTCCCCTACCGTAATTAATTATTTGTTTGGTACCACGTCCGTCTTTGTCTAGAGCAACTCCCTAGTTTTTAGTTGGGGGTCACATAATCATCTCATACCTGTCCCCGAGACACAGCGACTGACGCATGGCTTTTATGAGTATCTAAGTGGCCACTGGGATTTTGTTTTTAACACATAGAATTTTTTACATTGTCATAAGAGGGCTATTTTAACATATTCTTTACAGTATCCAAATTTTACATCAGTTTTAAATTATACATCAATATCAAATTTCTATTAATGAATCAATCTACATAAGTTTGTATCAATTTCCTATCAGTCTACATAAATTTGAATATAGAATATTTCAACATATAAAAGAGATACTAATAATCATAATGGATGAATACATAATAAGTAAAACATAATAGATATATACATAGTAAAGTTGTAAATCCTATTACTTTCAATAATAAAAATTTTGAACAAAATTTGTAACGGTAATAAAAATGGTAATTGTGAAATAAATACTTTTAATTCACAATTACCATAAGTCTATAAACATATCTATCATAACATGCTTCCTAATTTTAGGGAAGTTTGTTCTTGAATATAGTGCCAGGAGTTAGCTATTATGTTAGGTATGTAATTCTTGTTAATGTCTTTCTTATAATTTTTTTTTAATTATGTGAGAAAAATATTTATCTTATAGTAGTTCTTTACAGTCCTTCATGTAGTGTATCTTTGTAAGTAATTCCTTAGAAAATATCATAATTTGTCCTTAGTAAAATGCTTTTGAAACTTATTCCTTCGATCTTCTTCTTTCAGAAATTTTATTTCCGGGTAACCTTCCTTTCTTCTATCTTAATTTCTTTTCTCCACCTTTTTCTGTATTTTCTTCTTATATATCCTCGCCCCTTTTTACTTCATACGGCGAATAAGGAATCCTCTTTATGAATTACTTGTTAACTTTTTCTTTCCACCTTCTATAGAATACTTTCCTTTTTCTTTTTAATACCTTTATTTGTAATTTAATACCTTTCAAACTATACCTTTTACTTTAGAGCCTCCTTCTTCTGCCTTTACATAGACGATTAAGTAGTCCTTCATTAAATGCTATATCCTCTTGAATACTACCCCCTTTCTTCCTAAATCTTTAGTTTTCCTTATTCTATAAAATTTCTTCATTTATATCTCAATTCCTTAAGCTTCTTCTTTTCCTGTAGCTTCCATTATGTTCCCTTCCTTCTTCATATATAGGACAAATATGAAATCCATCATTGTTTTGCTATCGGCGATTGAACGAGGTCACGAAGAAAGAAAGCTATCTTCTTAGAATTGACGACATTTCGGATACTCTTTCTGGAAGCAAGTGCTTACGCTTGATTTAGAGTGGATAATGTCCGTTAGAGATACACTCTGATGACCGAAAAAAGAGGGTATTTACAAAAGGTCTACGACTTTGTCAGCTCGACGTGATGCCGGTTGGATTGTTTATGCTCCAGAAACATTTGAAAATCTTATGGAGACAATGCGAAAAATAAGTGAGACATATAAGTGAGAGGTCTTTCCTACAAAGCATGTATGAATATACTTGAATGATATTCTTGCTGTTGGAAAAAGTTTTGAAGAACATTTGGAAAATATTAGGAAAATGGTTCAAAAACTCCAAGACAACCTAAAGTTAAGTCCTGCGAATTGTAAACTGTTCAGACAAACAATAACTTACCTCAGATATGTCATATTTGTACCGAATATGCGTTTAAGGGTACAGAAAAATTGTCGGCAGTTAAAGAGTGGAGACACACCTAAAATATCTATCAGCTGAGGAGATTACTGGGGCTTTGCATCCTATACGAGATTTGCGAAAGGCATGGCTTCCATCGCAAGACCCTTTCACAAACAGTCAGAGAGCAAACAAATGTTGTTGTGGTTAGACGAAGGTGAGGACGTATTTAACAACGTAATGGTGGTTTTAAGATATATGATAATACCTGACATATCCTCAACTCAACAAACCATTTATTCTCGACACGGATGAGAGCAATGATAGTGTCGGTGCTGTTTTGTCAGAAGAAACTGACGGTTGAAAACGTGTCGTGGTATTGTGGAGTCATGTTGTGTAGTCAATTTAAATCTATTAAATTAATTATAATTAATAACACTATATTAAGTATTGCTTATTATTTATTCAAAATTTAGACTACATAAAGCTTATTCATTTAATTAAAGTATTAGTTACTCAATTTTATTATTTCGGTTTTGTAAGTAAACTCTGTTCTTCTTATTCTTATCGAGTAACACGAGCGAGACAATGGCAACTGGTTGAATTTCTACGTAATATATTGGTTTAAAAATAATGAATATTATTGCTTGCATTTGAAACTTATACTATTTAACCCGTTCAGGACCAGCGTCCCGTATACGCGACGCAACGATTCACTCCTACCAGCCCCCCAGTCGCGTATACGAGAAGAGCTAAGATCGATCTTTGCAGCCCAGCGTCGCGTATACGTAACATTAAAACAGAACGATTTATTTTAATTTTTAAAAGCAATTAGATGGAGCTAAAGGGTAAATGTTTTCACATGGGTTAATTCAAATGACATTTGACCTTCATGTACTGGCATTAGTTTTTGTTCTGTGCTTCTGGTTTTGATAGATTTATTAGTATAAACAAACTGGAAATCGCGGCTCTTTGTGCGCTTGTGAATCATAGAGGCACAGGCGTTTTTATTTATTTCGTTAGGATTTTTTTGGCTTTAGTTCTTTGCTTTTTTTCGTTGGGTAAATGCATACAGCTCGTTGTTTTCGTTTATGTTATTTGCTTTTTCTTGTCAGGAAAATGCATTCAGCTGACTATAGCAGGTGTAAAATCGCCGAACTTCCGTCATGGAAAAACTCAAGACCAGTTATCCTTTTTTCCATTTATTTTGAAACTTAACATAAGCTTAGTTGGTTAATTAAAAAGCAATATTGCAACATTATAGCAGAAAGAAAAAGTGCCAGCGTTTTTTTTTTTTTTTTTTTTTTTTTTTTTTTTTTTTTTACTCGATTTAATAGGTCATTATGAATAATGAATGCCTTGAATGGCCAATATATATAATGACCCGGGAATTATATTATGGTATGTAATGTATTTACTTTACATATGATGTATATATTGCCATGATCAGTAACGGATATCCCGCCAATGGGGGGTCTTTCCTTGATCACTTTCCAGTCATCATGGCGGACACTGTTTTTGATCTAGAGAAACAGAAAGTTTTCAAAGAGAAGCCTGATGTCACACAGGAGTTGAGGAGGAAATATTTCTGGGTGTCTTTTGAAGACGTTATGGGACGTGTGTTGATGTTATATTCAGTTTCATTCCGTTAGCCATGACTAAGAGATCTTACTTAAAATCTTAAAAATTTGTCCAAAATCACCGGACACTCCACCTTTCCGTCTAACTCGAAGACATTTTCTAAAAATTTAAGTTGACAGGAAATGTACTTAAGGTAGAAGATGCGTTCTATGCGCTAAAAACAAGGAAAAGCGAAAGCAAACAACGTATTTTGGGTGCAAAATATGCAACGTAGGAATGTGTGTCGTTCCTAGTTTTGAACTACTCTACACATAGCAGAATTTTTAAATTGGAATTTAGTTACCTACAAGCAATTCTTGCTTAGATTTTTTTAAATTTCGTATCTGTAAATTTTTTTTTTTCATGTTTATAGTATTTATTTATGTGTGAATAGTTATGATTTTAGTATTTTGCCCGTTTAATATATTTCTATTAATGTGATATTCTTTATATTAATACACATTAAAACAAGTACATTAAATACGCAACTTCAAAAATTATACCAAATCATTATACCAATTGTTGATTTTATACGATTTTGTTTGTAAAATTAAGCTTAATTGCCAAAAATGCGCGGGACGGTGACGACAATGCATTTCAGCGGGTCCGGTCCCGTGACTGCGCTTCGTTCTCCGCGCTGGTCTTTAAGGGGTTGAAACAGAAAAAAGTCAGCCTTCTTATGGCCTGCATTTATTTAGATATGTTTATTAGAATTGGAATCCCAATCCCAATTAATTGTTTATATTCTGTAAATCTGGTTAAAATCTGGTGTAAATCGGGTTGTGTGGTTGGTGCACGTGTCAAGGACGTCCCCATATCCTGTTCAGCGGATGGGGTGAATTGCTCAGGAAACGGGGTTGCTGCATTCTAACGGTCAATTCTTGAGTACGGGATTGACGCGTGACTTTTATGAATTTTTGAGGCTAAATGGAATTTTTTTACTGTTTTCTTCTTGGCGTTGTGGAGAGGTATTTCGCCCCAAATGGGGGAAATTTTTAAGAATGTCGGGGGACGCACTGGATTAAAAACAGGTTTCAGCCCTCCGAGAGCCCTCTTTTTTCCAGTTTCCAGTAGCTGTAACTTTTCTCGTGGCTAAGTTCGGCAGATTTTGCTCCGGCCGGTATTAGCATCAAAATGCTAGAATCAACTCAGTAAACTTCTGCAACAATCTCCCGGAAGAAATAGATTGACTTAAGTGCTACAAAAGTTTCCTGGTCGGGATAAAATGTAACTTCTACTCTTCTTGACGCAAAGATTTTTCAATCACGATGGCATTCGCCTTGGTACGCTACGATAACTTCCATCCCCCGACCGTCTTTTTACCAATCATAGTTTCGGGGTTTCTTCACTTTATACGTAATCTGCTACTTCTGCAATGAAGGGTTGAAAGCTTCTGGTTAATAATATTCAGGTGGTTTGCTAGCCAAGTCCATACTCCAGTTTTCTTTACCTTTCGTGACATTGCGCGAACTTTTGGGCTCTTGGATAAGATCTTCGCGTGGTGGCTAATGATGAGTTACTCCTGTTCGACAACTTACGATCTGCAATACTGCTATTGGTACGGTAAAAGAGAAAATTCCTGTCATTTCCTATTCAGTCATCAACTACTACTGTTATTGTGATATGCAATTCCATTGGGACTCCAATTTTCCTCTCCTGTCACCATATGAACTGTACTGACCGCTCCAGCCCCACACCATCACGGAATGTTGCTGCACTGCCCGGATTACTTTGAAAATGGATGTCAATAATTTTACAGTAGAAGGAAAAGAAATTTAAATTAAAGGTAGAGAAAAAATTATTGAGAGATTACTGAGTTACCAGAAAAGAATTACTAGCCATAGGCAAAGCCACAAAACATTCCCACCATCACCTCTAGGGTAGAAATTTCTTTCTTTTCACAGATATTTCATTCTTGAAGGTTTTTTAAATTTCAAAAATTCTAAAAGCTAAATAGCCAGATGGATATAGAGGCTATGGAATGCCTATCCATCATCGGAAAGGATCGTTACACGGAAGCGCAGACGCCCAGTCTAGAAGACCTGCCCAGAAAGCTGTTGATAGTGTTCCAGAGTCGAAGCGAAATAGGAGTTGGTTAATCAGATCGCAGGTCAATTATAACTTCATCATCGGTTGCCCTAGACCCATGGGGTGGAGAAGAATTCATAAAAGACCAGTTGGAAGACGGCAAAGGTACACCCATGATTGCCTTAATGGAATCTTCAAATTGGAAGCCTACCTAGCAAGACATTTCGATTTATAGTCCTATGACAAAACAATATTGGCACTCTTGGATTTCCTCATTATTCAAAACGGCGTCCTGTGCGGGAAGTTTGAATGGGTTTATGGAAAGGGGTAGCTGATACTTTCGAGATCTCAGATGATTTTAAAGAACTTATAGGAGTCCGACTGGAAGCCACCACTGGAGGGCTGACTTGAAAATTAATGCTAATCTTGTGATGCATAGGCGACCCCGAAATGACCGAAGAAATGCAGCTGATGGAAGCTGAAACGTTATAATGCACGAGAGCCTTTTGAAATCACCTGCTTTGACATCCTGAGACCTCTGCCATGAAGTGCTGATGGCATTAAATTCATCCTCCTTTTCAACAATTACTTCAGAAAATGGCTTGAAGCGTATCCTATCCCCGATCAAGAGGCTGTCACGGTAGCAGAGGTAATGTTGAATCATTGGATTTCCAAGTCTGGAATGCCTCTTCATTTCCATTCCTATCGAGGAAGGAATTTCATCTCGGCTGTAATTAAAGAGCTGTGCAAGATACTCGGCATGGACAAAACCCAAACGACACCTTTCAATCTGCAGACAGACGGCATGGTAAAAATTTTAACCGAAGCACCCTTAGCAACCTCTCGCTACCAACCTCTCTTCTTATTGGCCTACCGCAGTGCTATCCAGGAGAATATCAGCTATTCTTCTCACCCCAGCTGTTATTCAATCGTGAGAAGTGACAAGATGTGGATATGGAATCCAATTCGACGGTAAGGACGTTCTCCTAGACTAGTCACATAATTTTGATCGGTATGTCATTAAATTTTGAATTTAAAATTGTTGATCACGACTAGTTCCTTAATATGGCTATAGCATATGGTCCCTCATAGTGTAGTAATGTAAATAATATAATTAAACCATGATCCTGTCTTTATGTAAATTCACAATTTCATACAATTATTTATTTATTTAGTATTTGATTTGTTGTATGTTATTTAAAATTGCATTCAGTTTCCTTAGTTTTAAGTGGGGCTTCCTCTCCAGGGATTGTACTGCGCGCGACATGCAAGCTTTGGAACGGGGGAAATATTAGGAATTTTGTATTTATGTAAATAATTTGAATGAGTTTATATGTGAAACTGTAGTACTTCTCCTAACACCAACGTAACAGCTTTTACAGATGATTCCAAAGTTGACAATAAAGTGGGTTGCGCAGCAACAGGAATTTTGTATTTATGTAAATAATTTGAGTGAGTTTATATGTGAAACTGTAGTTCTTCTCCTAACACCAACGTAACAGCTTTTACAGATGGTTCCAAAATTGACAATAAAGTGGGTTGCGCAGCAACAATCTGCGTCAGCACTAATACACCTCACTCAGCACCAGCACAAGTTCACTCGGAATGACAGGAGCACCCGAGATCAAATAAAAGTGTCTACCAGACCGAATTAACCGCTATTCGTCTCACCATCAACCACGTGCTACGAGACCCAAAAGACACCATTCATATCGTGACAGACAGTCAGTCATCTATATACAAGCTATTCAAAGCTTCTACACCAACTCTCGACATTAAAATCAAAGCTCAAACAACTTGCCAGAAAGACTGGGAAAATGGTACAACAGGACGACGAACCTGCCTCTTAATTGATTAGATGATACATGCACAGTATCCAACTATTTTTTGACATAATATATCTCAGATCATGGCCATTTCTCTACATATTTCTTGGAAAGAAATTTTACATCTACTGATTTGTGCGTATGTGGAAAAAGAGGCGACCCTGACCATTATATCTTTCATTGCCCACTTACCGCCAACCTACTCAAGTGGGAATGGAATTTAAAAGATTCCTAATCAATCATCAACACTAAAGTAATCATAGACAAGCTACAAAATCAAGGTAGAGAACAATGCCATTCATAAATAACAAAACGGAGGCAATGATGAATAAGTACCTAGCAATCGAAGTGCCACCACACAGCTAGCCAAAGAATCCTAACTCTTTGCTCACCTCCTATTGAAGAACGACTCCCAATCTACTGCTACACCATTTAAGTATCCATGGAAACATTCTAAGGTACTCATTTGATTCAAATATGATATTCAACAGGGAGTACTCCTACCCTAAGTCATAACTATTTATGGGAGTGATGACTATCAACTACCAGTGCCTTCAAACTGCCAAAGCGCAATAGCAGTGCTTTACACGCTGAAGCTCAGATATATGAGCTACGAACTTTGAACTTTACATTATTATCTGATGCTCATAACACAAAATGCTCTCCATACTGCTGCATACAGTTCTGTGCACATTGAACTCTATGCACAAGGAACTCTGCGCAAAGTGGACTCTGAAATTTGTGCACAATGGAACAACGATACCACCAACACAAAAATAACATAGCATTATAACTCACATCACACCCATCTTCCCAAAATGCTAATGTATTCCTCCAAGCACACCAACAAATGTCAAACTGCAATACCTAATTAATTGTAACATGTTATCTGCATCTTGATTCCTGTATACCAATATATTTGTACCTCGATTACCTGTACCCCAATTTATCTGTATGTTTGTTCTTCTTATCTAAATAACTTGTAACTTTAATGTAATTCATTATGTCAACAGTGTAATGTAATGACCTGATATGTAATCTTTTGTCTTTATACTCAATACATGCCAGAAAAGGTTAGTGCAGTGTGGCAATACCATTTTTGTCTATGACGATGTTGTGGTGCCCTCTGCACTTTTTCCAGTCCTGCCCTGTAGTACCTTTTGTAGAATGTAATAAGAATGCTTTTAGAAGCAAAGCTCTGCCAGAAGAATAATATTAGAAGGGCGAGTCTATTTAACATTGAGGTAGGAGGCAACCTCACTAAATTGGAAAAATATCTTTAATTGGCGATGGTTTTGGTGACTAATGTCACTAAATTTGGCGATAAATCGCCAAAAGATACCATACGTGGCGATATTTTGTCCGGTCCCTGAACAGTATTTGTTACCGTAATCGATGCCTATATGTAACTGTAACATTATACGAACCTTATATGTAACTTTAAGCATATATACCTTCCTATTACATTCAGAAATGAAAGCTACTAGAGATTTCTCGGCGGCGAGGGGAAACTGTATACCCGGAGAGAACATGAGTTCTCAATTTTTAGTTTAGAAAAGACTTCGGAGTATTGTGATCTCCGTGCAAACATTTTTAGTAGTTTAAGTATACCTAATGATTGTGCTCTGTGATACTTACAAGTAAACTTTCTCTCGATTTATGCCGGTCTACCGGAAAACCGTACGTTTTCTGAAAGCTTATGTCGCAAGTAGAAAAACAGTGAAGTGGGTACTTAGAGGCAGAGTAACAAACGTTTATTAGCCATAGAGCACACAAAGTATTATTAACGTGTGTATAGATAAACATATTCCCGTAATGACGTCTTTTTTCTTGTATGTTCATGCATTGTCTGCTTTCGAAGTGCTTGATAGTAAACTCCTACAAAAAGAACTGGTATCTGAAGGATGTACGGGAAAGATCCAGCCTCTCGATATTCATTTTCTCAGACACTGCAAATCTTTTTTTTTTGTTTGTTTGTTTTGTTTTTTGTTATATAACAGGCACAATTGGCATCGCGATAATTTTCTGGTCCTGCAGTCCTTTTCCCTATATTAGTTCAGCGCTTCTCGTTTCAAGAACTTGATTAAATATGCTTTTTATAAGAAAGGATACTTGGACGACGAACATGGAATGTGGATTGCTCGAATGGATTACTGCTTCGATTCATTGACAAATAATCAGTGTGCAAAGTGTGAGGCTGTCGCTTTTGTAAAATGTGGCCATTGTTGTGAACTGTCTTTCTGCTCGTCTCCCTGTTTATTTGATGAATTGCACATGGATTGTCTCTTGTAATCGATTTTGTTTGAAGTCAATAACAAGTCACATTTTCAACATCCCAACGTATATTGTTTCTTTTGAACGAGTTGTTTCTTCCTTTATATTGAGATCTCCCCTTCTTACCACATTATTAGTTCATATAAATACGTTAAACAAGAATATTAGCGACTTTTCTTGTCATGTTTCCAGCACTTTACTTATACTTTGTGGGTCCTATAGCTCCTAAACACTTCTCACTCTGCCCCTAAGATTTCACAGATTTTCTACTTGTGACATAAGCTTTAAGATAATATATAGATTTCCAACAAACCAGTATCAACGGAGAGAAGGCTTACTTCTAAGAACAGCTGTACGAGTGCTTTTGCCGAACGTTCCAGAACCATAAAGTGTTTCTTTTGTAAAATCGTCGGTTCTATATGCATTCAGTCCATTATGAAGCCGTACACACCTAACTATACTAATTATTAAAGAATTGAACCTGAACTATAATTAACTATTTTGTATTCAGACTCAATAAATATAATATTTTTTCCATTAAAAATACCAGATATTAATTTTTCATTAAAAATGCCAGATTTCCATTAAGAATGCCAGTTTAAATACACTTATTCTCATCAGTTTTGATCGAACAGAGGAGATGGTGACGTTTACACAGAGGGGGATATCGCCCATTTGAGTGTGAGTACCTGATGGCATCATATTTGATTTCAATCCTCGTAAATTAACGCTCAGTGCTTCCAATAATGTATTTTAATTACTTTAGATAACACAATCGAATAAGCCTCATACCTTGGTAATAATATAAGCTTACATTTTTATAATGAATAAAACTGGTTTACTTTAAAAGTAGCATCAGAAGGTTTTAGATTAAAATACATGGTAAACGTTTTTGGAGCTTAAACCGTGTACCTTAGTTTTTTCAGCTGTCATTGCTACAATTAGTAAAACATATGTGCTTTCTGCTGAGACGCAGCACTCTCCACTTATATCTATCCTGACTTCTCATTCACAGCTAAGCAGTGCGTAGTTACTCGCTTAGAGCTCACTTTAACTCGTTTCTCTTACTTTCATTAGAGTCATTAGATTCTTATCATGGTTGAAAACGATAACATGTAATTAAGGTAAAATAACACGCCGAAGAAATATTAATTTAGGAGCTAAACAACAAAAATCAGCGTTATATTTGCAAATTTTCACAGGACTAGTTTCAATGGTTTTACCAAACCACCATACTCAGCTGCCACAGTGCAAATGAAGGAGATACGATATAGTGATGAAATAAGGATGACTGGACAGGAGTTGAGCTACTGGCGACATCTATTGTTGAAACAAGAAAATTAATACATAATTTCCTTAAGGTCTGAAGGTAAAGATGGACTGGAATTAGGGTCATTAAATAGATCAGAAAAATTCTTTGAATGTGAAACGGCTCTAGAAAATTCAATTCACCAATGTAAGATGTTTTTTTGAATAATTTTCTCTGCAGAAAAATGAAAGTGTGATTTTCGGACCAACAATGCTGGGTAACAGAATGCTTCTGTGTTTTCTTTTTCCAAACCTATGCTTCATGTTCCTTAACGCGAAATTTTAAGGCCCTCATCGTCTGACCAATTTAAATTAAACCACGCTGGCGAGGAATCCTGTAAATATTCCATGAATTCATATCCGGAATGGATTCCATGAATTCCTTTAGTATGGAACTCGGAATTTTATAGATAGGAGAAAAAAAGACCGAAAGTTAAGATTCTGTAAAATACGTGCAATTTTATAGCTATCTGATGGAAAGAAAGGAATGTCAACAGAAATCTTATAATTTCCTGAAACAAGTGAATGCTTTTTTGCAGTAATTAAAATTTTTTAACTGCTTGGATAAAAATGTTGAGTGAAAAGTTACAGTCAAAATAATAATTTAGTTCTTGATAATAATTTAGTTCTTGATTAAGAGCCAATTTAGAGTAGCAAACTCGAACTGAACGGAAAACAAAGGAATGAAACGAAGCTAACTTTTGTTTAGTCGGATGACATGATTCGAAGTGTGGAGGAAAGCAAACTGATGAAAGTGTAAAGTAAAGCATAGTACTGAAGTTGGATGTGTTACGAGTGACTAAAATGTCAAAGTACGCAAGAGAATTGCATGTCTCAAACTCAAAAGTGAGCTGAATAACAGTATCAATGGAGTTCATTAGTGAACGAACTCTATTTAAATCATCTTTATTACCATCAAACAGGGTAAATATGTCGTCTACATAGCGGAACCATGCTGGAAAATTTAAAATTTCAAATAAATTTGATTTATAATAATGCATATAGATATCAGCCAGGATAGGCTTAGAGGGCTTCCCATAGCCAATCCCTTCAAAAAGGATAAAAGTATCGTCTATGTAGCGAAACCATACCGGGAAGTATCAAACAATTTTCATTCATAATAATTCATGTAGATATCAGCCAGGATGGGACTAAGGGGGCTTCCCATGGCTAATCCCTCAGTTTGCCTGCATTTTTTTTAAACAAAATGCGTTTGTTTCAAACAAAGTGAGGGAAATTAGCTCAAAAATCTCGATGCATGAGGAATGAAATTCACGAAGTCTGATTTCTTAATGCACCCTCCACTGGAACATTGGTGAATAATAATTTTACATCAAAAGAAACCATGAGTAAATTTCTAGAAGCAATGCTTTTAACTTTTTTTACAAACTGTATTGGATTTTTTATGGCGTAAATGTTATTATCTATAGTTATAGATAATAACAATAATAATATAGTTTGTTATAGAGTTTAAAATCTAGAAACTAAATATTTAGCTAATTGGTGGGAGGCAGTGCCTAAATTTGATACAATAGGGCGGAAAGGAATACCACTTTTTATGAGTTTGGGAAGAGCATAAATTCGCAACAGATGGGATAAGCGATTGTTTTAAGTTCGTCGAAAGGATTTGTAAAAGATTTGATCGCAGTTTTTATTTATTTAGCAGTTCGAAGGTGAAAGTTCTTTATAGATCGGATAATATGGGCTTTCTTTTAAGAGATTAGTTACACCATCGATGTACTTGTTCTGGTCCATGACAACTAATGGCCCTCTTTGTCGGCTTCTGAAATGATAATGTCCGGGGTTAGAATGAATTTCGCGCATTGTAGCTCTTTCTCTCGCTTTTAAATTTGGTTTCAAAGTCTTATTGTTGAATTTCACATTATGGGCAATAAGATGTATCATAATTTTTTTCTGTGTGTCTGAAACTCTACATACTGAAGTTGAAAGCTTTTTCGATAGGAGCCAAAATCTTTAGAATCGAGGGTTTTGAAGTTTGTAGGAAGTTAAAATTATATTTCAGAATTCTCTCTTGTTCTTCTTATAAACTAACACTAAAGATATCAACTATTGGATTAATATTTACCATGGGAATTTTTTTAAATTACTTAAATTGGAAGAATGTGGTTAAAAAAGGTTTTCGGAATTCAAATGCAAGGGTGTTTTTATGTCGGTTAACCACATTCTCAGTTCTAGACCGAGACTTTTGTTCAATGATAGTAAATTCTGGATATGAATTAGATAGTTCCAATGAAGTTTATATAGCTCAAGTTCAATGTTGGATAACTGTTGACGTGTATCCCTTATGATGGACCGAAGCAAGGGAAGTTTGCAGTTTCAGAAAATACTTGAAACACGATTGGAAGATATTTGATTTGAATGAAATTGGGGATCAATTTTTACGTTTACACTTTAGTAAAAAGGTCAAGCTGATTTGGAAATTTCTTTCGTTTCATACGCAAATTAGTGAAGCGATTGATGGATGAAGCCATGATAAACAATAAAGACAATAAAACTAACTTTACTAACCAATAATAAAGCTCAAAACTTTGGGCGAATTTCATATTGAAAATGAATACAAAACAAAATATTTGCAACTAGAATGAAATCAGCTAAGCAAAGAAAAATATCGAATATGAAAATTAAAAGTGTATAAAACATAACTACAAAAAATAGAAAACTTACCAAAATTCTTACAAATATCTGAAATTCACTGCCATTGAACAAATACCTTGATCTAGAACTGAGAATGTAGTTAACCGTTACAAAAACACCCTTACATTTAAATTCCAAAACCTTCTTTTACAGTCTTCCAATTTAAATAGTTCAAAAAATCTTCCCATTGTAAATATTAATCCAATAGTTAATATTTCTAATGCTAGTTTATCAGAAGAACAAGAGAGAATTCTGAAATATAATTTTAACTTCTTATAAACTTCAAAACCCTCGATTCCAAAAATTTTCGATACTATCAAAAAAGCTTTCAAATTCGGTTAAGTTTCAAATAAACAGAAAGAAATTATTATGCAACTTATCGCCCATAATGAGAAATTCAACAAAAAGCCTTTGAAACCAAATCTAAACTCTTGAAAAAGAGCTACAATGCGCAAAATTCAGTCTAACCCGGACATTATCATTTCAAAGCCCGACAAAGGTGGTCAGAGATCCGTCATCGACAAGAACACGTACATCGATGGTGTCATTGAGCTCTTAAACAAAGGACCACACAATCCGATTCCTAAAGACACTACACCTTCGGAGCTCTCAAAAATAAAATCTGCGATCAAACCTTAACAAATCTTTTTGACCAACTTAAAACAATCGCTTATCCCATCTGTTGCGAATTTATGCTCTTCCCAAAATTCATAAAAGTGGTATTCCTTTTCGCCCTATTGTATCAAATTTAGGCACTGCCTCGTACCGGTTAGCTAAATATTTAGTTTCTAGATTTTCAACTGTATTTGATAATAGCATTTACACCATAAAGTATTCAATAGAGTTTGTAAAATAAGTTAAAAGCATTCTCCTAGAAATTTACTCGTGTTTTCTTTTGATGTGAAATCATTATTCACCAGTATTCCATTAGATGTCTCGAAATCAGACTTCATGAATTTCATTTTTCCTGCATCGAAACTGATGTCCCTCACTCTGTTTGAAAGAAACGGATTTTGTTTTACAAAATAAATATTACAAGCAAACTGTGTGATTAGCCATGGGAATCCCTATTAGTCCCATCCTGCCTGATATCTATATGGATTATTATGAATCAAAATTATTTGAAACTTTAGACTTTCCAGTATGATTGCGCTACGTAGATGATACATTTACCCTGTTTGAATGTAATAAAGATAATTTAAGTAGGGTTCTTTCAATAATGAATTCCATATACCTGCTATTCAGTTCACTTTTGAGCATGAAACATGCAATTCTCTTCCGTTCCTTGACATTTTAGGCACACGTAACACATCTAACTTCAGTCCTACGGTTTACCGTAAACCTTCATCGGCTTGCCTTCCTCCACACATCAAATCTTGTAATCCGACTAACCAAAAGTTTACTTCATTTTATTCCTTTGCTTTCTGTGCACTTCAAGTTTGTTCCTTTAAATTTTCTCTTGATTAAGAACTAAATTATTTAAAAGCACTTTTACGTATTGACATGGGCTTGTCACCCAAAATTATTAACCAAGTAATTAAAAAAATTCTCATCTCAACACACCAAAAGGCACACGTTTGTTTTAGGATATTATAAGAATTCTGTTGTCATTACTTTCATTCCATCAATTAGGTACAAAACTGCACGTACTTTACAGAAATTTAACGGGGTCGGTTGTTTATTTTTCTATTAATAAAATTACGAGTTCCATACTTATTGACCCCATTCCGGATATCAATTCCTAGAGTATTTACTGAATTCTTCGCCAGTGGGATTTAATATACATTGGTCAAACTAAGAGTGTGTTAAAAGTTCGTGTTAAAGAACATGAGGCATATTTTCGGGAAACGAAAGCACAGAAGCACTCTGTTTCTCAGCATTGTTTGTCCGATTATCACACTTTCTATTTATCTGCAGCCAAAACTATTCCAAAAACATCTTCTATTGGTGAATTGACTTTTTTAGAGATGTTTCACATTCAAAAAGACCTTTCTGTTCTAGTTAACGAGCCTAATTCAAATCCATCTTTAAGCCTTTAAGAAATTATGTTTTAGTTTCGTTGTTTCATGAATAGATGGCGTCAGTAGCTTAAATTCTGTCCACTCATTTTTATCTTATCTTGTCTCTGTATCTTATCTTGTAATTTTAACTTTGGCAGTTGACTTTGCTTGTTCGGTAAAACCGTCGAAACTAGCCCTATGTAAATAATAATGTTTTGCATGGGAGGGAAAAGTCACAGAAATGTTAATTTTTCCTCTAAACTGGGAATCGAATTTATCTGGCACGCTGCTAATGAGAGCTCTCTTATCGTTTGATACATTGCATACTGAAGCAAATTGTTAAGTGATAAGTCCAATGTGATACTTCAACTTGCCCAGTTATTCTGCAAAAGAAATCATTCCATAATCATCGAGTTTAATTTCGGTGCGTATTTGATCGAACCTTTAATAATGAATCAGTATAAATTTAATAGCATTTGATGGTCCATGTGTAACTACATTGCAACGAAACATCGTTAAATTTGGAGATTTTACAAGAGACAGGGCAAACATATGCTGTATCGAATGAACATTTAGGGGAGCGTTAAGTGAGACCTTTCTGAATATATAATTGTTAGCTTTTCTATGATAATCATCAAGAACAGAAAACACCTGATTATGAATTGGATATGCATTATCTGTTGTGTTTGTCATTTAACTGTCTAATCAAAATACACTTACTTAAAGGCCTAGAAACTGATCTTTCCTCGAAGGCTTCGACTTTTTGCGGCGTGAAAATAGCTTTTATAATTCCATTCTCGTGATTTCCTTCCACTATTCCTAAATGTGGAGGTGCATCTCTGGAGCGAAAAAGTTTGAAAGCAAATTCAGAATACATGGGCCCATCAATGGTGTTAGAGACGCCTGCTGGCAGACGCAAGGCTGCAACTAGCTTGCCATCTACATATACATCCACATTACAAGGTATTTGCTTATTATTAGTTACCAAAATTTCGTAACTGGAACGATGCGGCATAGTCACGTAGAAATATGGACCCCTGCTGCTCTTGTAAAAATTTCCTGGCTGAACACCGAGGCTAAAACCACTTTCTTCTATATATTTCTTTGGCCAATTCTCCTGTTAAATGAAAATTATGTTAATATTAAAAAATTTGCTTTTAAACTTGATTAAATATTAAAAACCGTTCTCTTAAACTTGATTACTTATTATCTCAAATAGAAGATTTTAACTATTTAAATTTTCAAATTTTAAGATGTTTTATCTTAAAATTGTATTTTATAAACGGTATACGTCTTGTCTACGCAGGCTAACACAGTAAAATCTCGCTTATCCGACATAAACTGGAGCGTAGAAAACTGAATAAACGAAAATGTTATATAACAAAGAGGTGTTAAGAAAACGCCTATTAAATGTCAAACTGTGTTACAGGTTTTTATTTTATGAGCCTAATAATCGTTATACCAAAGCAGGAAAAATTAACAGAAAAAGAAAACTAACAGTTAGAGAATTGCCGGAAGTTAAATATAGTTAAATATAATATATGCAGTACTTCAAACATACATGATTGAGAAAAATTTTTTTATCCCAATCTGCTTCTTTCAGGAGTGCTCTTTCTTCGCTGAGAAGTCTCAACCTGTTCACAGCATCATTATGACGATTCCTGTAGCTTCTTCATGCTACTCAGTATATTTAACTGCAGTTTCTAGAGCCTTAATACCATCGTATGTGACATTCTGGGAGGATCAACAGTTGCTGCTTGATCTTGATTTCCAGTTTCGCTTTCATCGAAAGTGATAAGAACGACAGTTTCTTCTACAGTAATATCATACTGATCATCACCTTTCATTCAACTTACTAATTCTTGGAAGCATGCATCTTCACATCCACGGACACATTGTACTAAATATAGAATGGTTTCTTCGGCTTCATCTGCGCTTTTCGTTTTTATGCTTTCATCACCGCCTAGCAGTTTCTCCCGTGATTTGGCAATTACTGTAGCCCTTTCGTCAGTCCAGTTCCGTGTACCTCAATAAGTACCATCCTATACATTGACTTGTTTAAATTTTTCAGTCATGCTTTGTCTTTCTTCAATCTCTTCTATCACTGAGGATTCTATCACTGTGATGGTACATTTCTATCGTTTCCAAAATACCCTGATGATGAACTGACAAGCATTGTAACATTTACTGAACTGACAAACACTGTAACGTTTCTTCCAACAGTCGAACAGACCAGCACCTTCTGTAAAATCTCTGTCCGCTTCATTGCAATCATTAAGAAAATGAAACCCTTTTTAATGTGAATTATCTCTGAAATAGACACACTTTTGACCTTGATCTATGTAATAACTAAACATACAAAGCTTAATTCCCGAATTCATAATTTTTCTTTCTTTAAATGTGCGCCCACCAGCGGCCGAGCGGTAAAGTCGCTGAACACTGGTAGTTCGGTCCGAGGTTCGAATCCCGCAAACGGGCTGGCTGCATGGGCGTTTCCGTGGTTTTCCCCATGTGTAACGTGTATACGAGCCAGTTTCCCTTAGAATGTCCTCCACGAAGGCATCCCTCCCCTTAGGCAGATAGCCCTCGAGGCTTTGCCATAATCACACACACACACACTTTCTTTAAATGCACATTTCATAACTCTTGATGCACGCCATTTCTCTATTTCTATTTGCATCCTTTTCCAGTCTTCTACTACCCGTACAACACCAAATATTTACTTAGTTTCAGTTCAAAGTGTGGTATTCTGACTATCTAATTATGCTTATTGTAGAAGATCATCTTCAGGTTCAACTCATATGTGCAAGCTATTTCTTTCTGCTGCAAAACAGATTCAATAATACAGGGAAATCTTCTGTTTGAATCATCATACATTGAGTCTGATGCGATACATATACTTAAAATATTTTCTCAAACGTACTTTTACAGCGAAAAGTCTTTTTCGGTGTCAAAATACTTTTTTCGAATACAATAAAGTTGGTACTTTCTTCAGCTAAAAACTTGATAACGCAGCCACTGAGCCGTTACATAATGCTATTGTCAAATACGAAAACTCACGTTCACGTTATGAATATTATTTATTGTAGGTGATAGAAAAAACTCATAACAGGAGGCAATCATAGACTGACAGAGGCTGTGGCAAACTAAGAAGTATGATGATTTGGGAAGCTATTTGGATATGATGCATGTTAGAAAAAATTCAAACATGGGTTCACTGGAACTCTTACAGACTGTGTTACATTTAGGGAATTTTGTAAATAAAAAATGAACGATAACTTTAAGCAAACTTTAGACTGAACTTTCTCTCTCAATGGTGCTGGACAGAAATAAACGAATAATAAAGAAGTTGAACTCTTATACCGTGAAAGAAGAATTGGGGGATTTATCTAAACAAATTCGACCAATAATTATGCGACTTTAAAAGAAAGGACAGCATCAAAAATCAAAGTTATTAACTTTAAGTTAATTTAAAGTAAATAAATTAAAGTTACCTGAAAGTAAAAAGGAATAAACCTTTGATGCTGCTTGGGCATAAAATCAGATTTGTATTTTCTTCAAACAATGCAATACCAAACCCTTTATACATTTTATAGGACTGTTATGTCTTTTAAAAATACCATTATTTGAAATCAACATAAACTAAATACATAATTACGAGTATTTTCATAACTTTCTCTAGAGACAGCAATCAATTCATTTCCGTTAATATACAACCAATTCCCCCTAATAATGCACAACCAATTCCCCCTAGTAATAACAAATCCATAAATTCAATTAGTTTAACTAATTCTTCGACAGCTCAAATAAACAAGTATCACAGTAAATCATCTAAATAGGTGGCAGTTAGTATAGTGGTTATTATAGTAATGTTGCTGCATTGTGTTGCTATAAATAAGCACAAATTCTTGAAGCTTCCATGTTTTTAGAATCTTCCCGTTAAACGAATCGAGTAACTAGGCAGATCATCAAATAGGAACATGTAATACATGCTAGATTTAACAATAAACACATTTATTTTTTCTAGCGTATCATAAGTTAAGATAGCTGGTCAGATCACCCCTACAGTATTTCCTTAAAGGATAATAACAATATAGCATATTAAATCCACACTGAACACTCACATAAGAATCTTATCCTGATCTTTGAACATCGAAAAATGTTAATCTTAAATCTTTCAAAACATACAAATAAATCCTCGAAACATTGAAAAATAATTTATTTATTTTAGACACGAGAGATTAGGGGAAATTGTTCTACAAGAAACTGAATGGCAAGAAATTCTGACTTGAATTCAAAGTTTGGAGCTTTATGAATATGTTCTATAAAACGATGACGTTAATGATTAAAGACACTTGTTTTCACTAATTTCAGTGGACCGCATTTTATTTTATGCACACTTTATTTATTTTCACTTAAAATACATTTTTTAAATTCACAATTTGACACAGTTATTAAAATCCAAATTCTCATATGAAATAATCTCGCGACTTTTATGTTGACGAAACAGGTTTCTCTTTCTTGCTGGCTGGCGCTATTACGACAGCGCTTGTAGTTAGGTACGGAACAGATGCTCCAATAAAATTTGAATAATGTAAAATATTTTATGTGAATAAATGTAGATTATTAAAAAAAAAATTTTTGAATGCGATTTTGATCTAGTGGAAACGCGGTATGTTCGGATTTCAGGATCCGGTTAAGGCAAACTTACCCAAGCAGTTTCTTCTATGTCTTTCTTAATATCGTTGATTATTTCTACCCTCTCCTGCAGATAAGATACATTTTCTTGGAATTGCTTTTGTTTACAACCTTCTTTGGTGGCCATTTGGGGAAAGCCAAAAGGCAATTTCACAGCTGTTTGCTTTGGCGTACGTTCTAACTGAACTGTTGGTAAGTCAAATCTACTACTCGTGCCAGATGAAGAAAGACTGGATCTGAATAAATAAAAAAAACAGCAGTATCTAAAGAAGATCCAAAAATTACTTGGAAATACAAATTCTATATAACATATGTTTTGTACAGTACTGAAAAAAAATTAAGCGAATTTGCATATTTTATCGAATTCCATGAAAAGAACTGAACTGAAGGAAAAACACTGCTTCTAGATAAAAGTGCAAATCTTATACTGCAAATACGTAACCCAAGTAACACAGCAACGTCGTAACGACGTTGCAAACTCCTCGCGGATGCCGTTGCAAAAACGTTGCAATATGTCGTCTTTAAGACGCCCAGATGTCCGCAAAACTCCAGTATTTTGCAACCGTTGCATAGAAGTCTTTATTACGCCTTTGCAGATGAGGTTTTTGTCGCATAGACGTCATTATTGCGTCTTTCGTAGGTGATATTTTCGTTGTGAATCATCACGACGTCTTAACGACGGCTAAATTTTCGCAAAATTCCACCTTTTTGCAACAGTTGTGAAAATGCCGTTTTTATGTCCTTGTGTTACATATTGATTTATGCAGAAAAGAAAGCTTATTAATTAATAGATTTTTCTTCTTTTTTAAAATTTTGTATTCCTTGTATTTATTTAAAGTCTAAATATTTTATCATTTCCTGAAAACCAGAAGATAATACAATTTTTTCCCTTTAGACTAAATATGCATAATTAATATAGCCTTAATTATTTTAAGTACATTAAACTATAGTTTTTTTTATTTCTCTTTAGACTAAATATGCATAATTAATAATAGCCTTAATTATTTTCAGTACTTTAAACTATATTTTTTTAAATAACTTAAATTCTAAGTTACGATTATTTAAGATTTCATCATTTCTTTCTTAAGTGAGAGTAATTATGAAAGTCGTTATTATAAATTTATAACATGAATAGTAGGTTTTAAGTAAATAAAACTCAATTAGACATAAATAAAAGTAAATATATATATGTGGGTAAAAAAAGAGAGCCTTTCTGAGAACAGAATTATCACATTTTTCTCTGTTAAATCTCAGAGACATTGAAAATTGCCCCCGTCATGATAAATTAGAAAGCGGTTCTTAAGGTAACATAATCAGTATTTTACCTGAACTCAAGTATAAGTGTATTCACGTTTCACAGTAAACAATATAACCATTAACTTCTATATATCCAAGATATGTAAATGAAAAACGGTATAAAGTAGTTATTAAATGTGATCAAAAATATTTCATACAAAAATATACCTAAATTGCGAAAGTTGTACTTTTTGCACAGTATGCGATGAAATGTTTCATATAATATCACTATATTAATTCAAATAAATTCGTCCTTACTTCAAAAATAATAAAGTCATATTTCAGTAGTGAAATAATTGCTAACATGTGATTTGCATTGATTTCGGAAATATGATTTTTTAAATTATATAAAATGCATAACATAATAACTTACTTTATAAATTAGTTTCATTTTTAAATATTTTGCTATAATATTCATATAAAAGTATTTTAAGTATTAATTATTTTAACAAAATGTTAAACAATTATTTAGCACGTATTTTTAGTACTAATTAAATTTAATAAATCAAAAGAATATATATTAAATTTACATTTCATTAGATGAATCTATCTTCGATTAATATATTTAGATTAAATAAAGTAATGAAACATTTCAAAGTAAATCTTATGCGGACTTCAGACGACCACGTCAAAAGCGGTCATATCATGACGTTTCAGCGACGTCGACAAATTACCAAGATGCAACGGCAAATATTTTGCGTAACATTTTATTTTGATAAATTAATTGTAGAACTTTAAATACATATAATTTACCAATACCATTGGTTAGATCAAAAACATTTTAAACTTAATTTTCTTTTTATCTAATTAATTCGACAAGTAATTCTTCTTCTTAATTTATATTAAAAATTATTGTAACATTTAATATTATAACTTCAGGAGGAAAGACTATTCTCATTTGAAGTTCGTTAACGGCATTTCGCTTCCAACATCAATCACTCATCATTAACAAGATATCATAATCAGCGCAAAGCTTACAGAATAAAGAAAACAACTTAGGGCAATAAACTGGATCTTACAAAATATCGTGCTGGTTTTATGATTAATGTACACAGTTAGCAAACTTAGCTCATCATAATTTTGCTAAATGCAAGTGGCATTAGGAGAATAAATATTGTTTAAGGCTCTGTACGTTGCCTATCTTTTAAGCTTTGTAACAGCTGTTATTACTGACTCCATGACTGCCCTAATGTGGAAATGTACAATGCCTGCTAGGACCGTGGCAGCTGCAGCGCTGTAGTTTTATATGCTTTGGTAATGGTTAATGGGCGTTGCACTTAAAATCTTGATTTTACGTGTATTCATGGGGTTGGCCCAGATTGCCGCTCCGTACGTAATAACATTTTCCACTACCGTATTGTAAATTATTTTGAGAAAATGTGGCTTTAGGCTCCAATCAGAGCCTTGAATGTTTCTAAGGTTATTCGCTATGCGCAAAGTTTTGGACTTCTGTGCTCGAAGGCATCCCGTTTCTGTTCGACATGTAGGAATTTATTTGCAGTGGTGTCGGGAAAGAAGATACTGGACATCTGAGGATTGGAAATGGGTAACGTGGTCGGATGAATCACGCTACACCTCATTTTGCACTGATGGAAGACGTCAAATTTGGAAAGGATTCCATCTTGCCTTACTCGCAATGCACAAAGGTCTGATATGGGTCATGTTCTGCTGGTATAGAAATGGTGCCCCGGTGTTCCACCAAGGTAAACAAACAGCCATGAGATACCTATATATATTGGCAGATCAAGGGCACCCTGCAATGTTACATTTTTCTCCTGATGGTGACGGTTACTTCATGGACGATACTGCAACTATTCATCGTGCCACTAGTGTTCAAAATTGTTTCGCTGAACATCAGTCTGCCTTCTAACACCTTCCCTGATCACCGAATAGCCCGGATCGTAACCTCATAGAAAATGTATGGGATATGGAGTAAAGACGCATCCGACAGCACTCTCTTCTTCGATCTAATTTACAAGACCTAAAAAGCTGCATAGCAAATGCATGGTATTGACTGGACGTAAATGCACACCAAAATCATGTAGACGAGATGCTCAAACGAATCGGAGCAGTTATCTGTGCAAAAGGCGGTCCAATAAAATATTGATCTTGGGTTTCTAATTTGTTAGCCAGTGTGCGTACAAAGTAATGAAATCAACAAGGATGAACCATATCTAAAGAACCTGTTAAAAAACAAACCAAGGAAAACTCGCAAGTACGTCAAGAATATCTTAAATTTTAATAATAATGGACTGAAAATGAAAAGAGGCTATTCCCCTTTTCGTCACCTCTTCTGAAAATCTATCAAATTAAAGCATAAAACCGTCCAACTTAAAGCGCCATTTTAAGACAAACCGCAGCAAGTACAAAGATAAACCAGTCGATTTTTTTAGAAACAAACTGAAGAAAAATTCTAGAAGCCCAGCACGACGCCCTGTACGGTGTGTACTTCTAACGCCTGCCCATCGGAGAAGGCGTTCTCTGTGGTGCGGGAACACCGGAATTGGAGAGATAATGAATGGCGACGAGTACTCTTTACAGATGAGAGCAGATTCAGTCTGAGTAGCGATTCTCATCGCATACTCATCTGGAGAGAGCGGGAAGCCGCAATCATCCCTCAAACATCATTGAAAGGGACAGGTATGGAGGTGGTGGTGTTCTCGTTTGGGGAGGCATCATGCTTGGTAGTCGTATAGACCTTCACATCTTCGACGCAGCTTCAGTCAACGAGACCCGTTAGTGTAACGAGATTTTTCTTCCATATGTACGTCTTTTTAGAGGCGCTATGGGTCCGCAGTTCCTTTTCATGGACGACAATGCACCATGTCATCGCACAGTAGCTGCCGAACAGCTCTTAGAGAGTGAGGATATTGAACATATGGATTGGCCGGCACGATCTCCGGATCTCAATCCCATCGAGCATGTATGGGATTTTCTAGGCATACGCTTGGCAGCTCGTGCCTTACCACCAGTAACGATTCCGGAGCTTCGATTGGCGCTGCAAGACGAATGGCCAGCAGTGCCTCAACAACTTATTGACACCCTCATTCTCAGTATGGGCAGACGCTGTGAAACCTGCCTAGCAGTCATTAGAGATCATATCCCCTATTAAAGACCGGATGTTTCTTGCTGGACACCCATCACAGGGATGTTTCGGCCTTCAGTCGCATTGCGCTCCATGCTACTTTTTCAATAAAGCTTCTTTTTATCCCTCTGATTTCTCTTTTAGTAACTGTTGCTTACATTACTCATGTCCTTATGTATTGGGGATCTTACGGTATTAAATGTGTTGATTTGGAAAGCTTTTGTACAAAGTTATATTGAAAAAACCGTCTCGTCCTTAATTTTTGCACACCAGTGTATATTAGATATACATACAGGGGTATACATTTGCATGAACAAGTGCACACGCATACGTTTGCTACACATTGAATATGCATTGCACATTGAGTGTATTATATACAGCCTAGGTTAGTAATAGTAAATTATTGCACATTTTCCGCATTGATACAACCTACACATATCATTATTATTATGAAAAGTTGACTTGTATATGCATAGTCATCTATTAGATACATACACATTACACATACTGGGGTAGATAAATAAATACATATATATGGATATATAGGTACACATACATTGGGTATGATATTATATACATTATACATTGGGTATGATATTATATACATTATACATTGGGTATGATATTATACATATTAATTATTATACATTGAATAATAAATGAAGATTTAAATAAATGAGGTCACGTACATTGGAAACACATTACACATGCAGGGGTAGATAGATAAAAACACACACATGGGTGAGTAAGTACACATACGCTTTTAGATAAACATTGGGTATAGGTACACATTGTTATTAGATACACATTGAGTTTGTATTGCGTATTGAGTATGTTATATACAGCCTGTGTATTGAGTATATTGTATACAGCTTATTGAGTATATCATGTACAAAGGATACGCATTACACATACAGGGGTAGATAGAGAAAAAATTATATAATAAAAATATACAGGGATGAGTAAATACGCATGATGCTTATAATGAACTAACTTGGATAAATAAGTCTCCTACATTGAATACACAATACGCATGCAGAGGTAAATAAATCATACATATGGATAAGTATATACGCATACTTTATGTATATAATGAAGTTGTAGAGATTAGGTATTTTTTGGAAGAAAGAAAGATTGAAAAATTAGCAACGCCTTCGCCGAGAATCGAACCACGGACCTCTGACATACCGGCTCAGTGTGCTGACGACTACACCACGAAGGCACGCTAGGAAAGCGGGAGAAATACCTTATAAAGTAGCTTGGGTATATGAGGTCGCCTCATTAAATGCATATTACAATTACAAAAATAATTTAAATATATACATATTCATGGGTAAGTAGATACCCTGGTGCACACAGCGCATTGATATGCGTTACGCGTATTATAATTATGAAGGGTACACTTGGATAGGTAAAGTCACCTATCAGATACACGTAACACATACATGGTAATACTAAATGCATATGTATAGGTAAGTAGATACACATACATGAGAGATACATTGCCTAGACATTATACTTTGAATACATTGTATCTGCATATAAATATGCGTAGAAATATTCACATGTATGGTGAATTATACTTGATTACGTTACATCTTTGAGCACATTACATTATACTTTGAGTACATTACATCTGCATATAAACATACTATTGCGTGCGTACGGGTTCGTCATGAAATGAATGCACAAGTCCGATGAAAAATGAACAAAAATTTATTATTATCACAACAAAAATGCTTAAATTTTCTCAAATTATCATGCAGTATTACAATATCTCACAGTAGTTATCTTTTAACTACTCAAATGTACAATAGAACGTAATTCATAACAGCTAAAGAACGCTAATCCGCTATAATCAACAGCAGTTTTCTAAACAACAACAAACTAAGCAACTACTACAAACTGAGATGTTTTCCTCCTTTTATTAGATTTTAAAATCACGTGCTAGAATTTTCCAGTACTTTCTCGAAATCAAAAAGAGATATTTATTTATTTAATGCACGCGCTCTTGTATTTTCATTTTTCCGGCTTAGCTTTCTTTTAATATTCGTCACGCGCTGCTCTGCGCGAAAAATAAAACCATTTAATTTGTAATTGAACTAACATTAGCTTTTTAAATACCAGATTCGTAACACTGCCCCCTTCCCAAGGACTGCACGTCCCGGGCAGTACAATCCCTGGACAGGAAGCTAAATTTACAACTGTGGCATAAATGCATTAATAAGCATTACATTACAATAATAAACAACATGAACAATAAATGCAATACATAAAACAAATCAAATGCTATCAAATTCAAATCAAATACTAAATGCAAATCAAATACTAAATACAAATCAAATCAAAGACACATTTAAAAACAAAATGGACCATGGTCTTATACTATTTACAATTATTTACATTATGTACTGTGGCCATAGTAATAAGCTAACCTGTCGTAAGAGTTCGAAGACTCACGGATCCGAACCACGACGTCATTCGTGTTCAGCACTGTATATGGACCATCCGAAGGTGACTGTAATTTAGGACTCAGTCCTTTTCGTTGAATTGGGTTCCACAACCACACCTTGTCTCCTTTGTTGGATCTCTGTCTAGTAGCTCTTGTGTCGCATCTGATCTTCATTTTCACCGTCGCCAAGTTGACTCGCTTTCGTGCAGAACGGTGCATCCCCTCAAACCGGGCCTGGGCATCTTGGATGTGTTCCTCAGGCGATGAAGGCGCATCCGTAGGGCGACTAAACAGGCGGTCACAAGGCAGACGAAGGTCTCGACCGAAGAGCTACTGGGATGGAGAATAGCTGGTAGTCTTGAGTTTCTTTTCGACCCTAGTATGATTTCGGCAGCTTCCCGAGCTCGATCTTTCGGACAAGGCGTCGACATTTCCAGGCGAGGATCCCTTTTGAGGATGGATAGTCATGCCTTCAGATGCTGAAAGCAGCTTATTGTTTTTGAAATCTAAGGAAAAATTGTATTTCCTTAAAAAGTCCAATCCGAGTATGCATGGATCTGTAATATCCGCCACATATGCCGTGTGATGGTAGGCGGCACTTCCAAACGTGATGTTTACGTTTAACTTCCCAGTTATGTCGATCTTGTCACCAGACGCAGTCTGAAGGGTAACACAGGATGGCGTCCAAATAAGTTTATCTTTAAACTGTTCAGCTAAATCTTTCCTAATGATGGTAACATTAGCTCCTGTGTCAATGATCATATTGCAAGGAACTCCATCGATATTCCCATTGATGGACAGTCCGTTATTGTTGCCACTCACTATAGAGATCTTAAGCGCTTTAAAACAGGGTTTTTCATTATCTGGCAACCTCCGTTCCTTGATATGGTCATTAATTTGTTTCCTGCGTCGTTGCTCAGAAATTGTCTCAATTTTCGTACCCTGGGGTGTTCTGCAATTCTTTCGTACGTGGCCTTCAGCTCCACAGTTCCAGCACTTTGGTTTCTTGTCAGCCCTTTTCCTTCTCGTGGCATTTAATTGTCTGTTTAAATCGTATGCCTTATTTTCCGTGCTCTGGGGAGTTCTGCAGTTCCTTCGTAGGTGGCCTTCAACACCGCAATTCCAGCACTTTAGGGTCGGTTTTGTTTCACCACTATTCCGTCTTAAAGCATTCACTGGTCTTGTCAACTCATCCGTTTTATTATCCGTGCCCTGGGGTGTTCTGCAATGCCGTCGTAGGTGACCTTCAGAACCACATCTCCAACATCTTACAGCCACTTTGTTCTCACTGCTACTCCGTATCAAAGCATCGACTTGTCTGGATAAATCATCTAAACGAGCCATCAATTGGTCCCCTGGGTCGTGGACTCGCACAGCTCTGACTGGGTAGCGATCTCTAAGAGTTGCCTGCTGGGCTGCCTCCAATTTCACGGCGTACAACAGAGCGCTTTTTACATCCTTTACATCTGCCATTCGTAGGGCCTTCTGTATTTCGGGATCCCGGATCCCATCGATGAAATATTGCAAGGACAGGATTTCCCTTGTTTCTGTCGGGCACTCCGAAAAGGCGTGATGTGACAGCCTTTCAACATCCGTGGCGAGCTCCTGAAGTGATTCGGTGGGCTTCTGTTGACGGGATCTTAATTGAAGCCTGCTGTAGTCTTTTAAACATTTCTCGCCAAAGCGCAGCTCCAAAGCGCCGGACAGAGCTTCGAAATCTAACCTTTTGTTTTCGGGAAGAGTCTGAAGGATATCCGCTGCGTCGGCTCTTAAAGAAGCGGCGAGATGACAGGCCTTAGCTTGGGAATCCCATCCATTCGCATCCGCAACGATAGAAAACTGGGTCTTGTACACTTGCCAGGATGTCTTCCCATCATATGTGGATAGCTTCAGAAATGGACGAGCAGGCATCGGCAAGAATTTAAAATCATCATTCTTGCTCCCTGCCGTCGCTACGAATTTCTTTAACGTTTCCATTTCTTTGGCAACTGCAGAAACTCTCTCATCAATTTGTTGTTCGACTTGGTGTTGGACGGCACAAACTCTTCCTTCAATTCGTTCCTCCACAGCCGAAACTCTCCCTTCTATATGTTCTTTTACAGAAGAAACTTTTTTTTCTATTTCTTCTTTCACCGAAGAAACTCTTCCTTCAATTTGATCTTTTACGAAAGAAACTTTTTCTTCAATTTGTCCAACTTTATTTTCAACTGTGTCAATTCTGCCTTCCATAGCTTCAAATTTATTTTCTATTATGCAGGTAATTTCTCTTTTCATTTCTTCTTGACATGCTTCAATCTTTTCTTGACCAGCTTGAACGGCTTTCATTTCGTCCTTAACGGATTCCTGGCCCAATTTCATTTCTTCTTTAAATGAGGCAAAGGCTGATATTAACTGCCTTAATTGCTCTTCCATCGCTCTTGTTATTGGCATTCAAACCCCACTCCTGACACCAAAAATTGTTGCGTGCGTACGGGTTCGTTATGAAATGAATGCACAAGTCCGATGAAAAATGAACAAAAATTTATTATTATCACAACAAAAATGCTTAAATTTTCTCAAATTATCATGCAGTATTACAATATCTCACAGTAGTTATCTTTTAACTACTCAAATGTACAATAGAACGTAATTCATAACAGCTAAAGAACGCTAATCCGCTATAATCAACAACAGCAGTTTTCTAAACAACAAACTAAGCAACTACTACAAACTGAGATGTTTTCCTCCTTTTATAAGATTTTAAAATCACGTGCTAGAATTTTCCAGTACTTTCTCGAAATCAAAAAGAGATATTTATTTATTTAATGCACGCGCTCTTGTATTTTCAATTTTCCGTCTTAGCTTCTTTTAACATTCGTCACGCGCTGCACTGCGCGAGAAATAAAACCATTTAATTTGTAATTGAACTAACATTAGCTTTTTAAATACCAGATTCGTAACAATACGTTGAATTATTCTCATAAACGATAAATTCACACTCATTGGATACAAACGTAGCATTATAAGACATATTATACATTATTCATTAGAACGGACAGTACTCTTATGTTTTAAGACTGTTATGACTTAAAAGAGATCGTTATCCAGTTCGGACAGTTTTTCCATCATTTTAATGATCTTAATTGTTAGATGGCATTGTTTCACTAGAAACTTCTGGAAGGGGTGTTGATTTATGACAGGGAATCTGACGTGCGTTGCAGTGGTGAGTGGGCAGCTGGTAAGGTAGTGCTCCGGAGTGCCTACTTCTCCGAATGTGCATCTATCTGTTGCACTGGTAACAAATCTGTAAAAGTACTCTGGAAATGGGCCGTGTCCGGTAATATACCTGCCCAGCTGTGGGTTAGTGACTAACCGCATCGGGTCTTTATACCCAACATGATAATACGTTCTGCAGCCTCTTGTGCTGCAATTCTACTCTTCCTGCCATTTCTCCGTAGCTTTGAGTTTGAGTAGCGTTTTCAGGTGAGAAATAGGCCAGGGGATGTTGTCATGGGTGTGTGCTTATCCTGTGGCAGCCTCTTTAGCAAGACGGTCCGCCGTTTCGTTTCCGTCATGTCCGGCGTGGGCCTTCACCAAATCTGTTCTGATGTTCCTATTTTGGTACTCACGTAGATCATTTTGGATTTATGTGATTATGGCCGAGGAATGTTGGTTGCTAATATCGTGGAGAGAGGAAAGGCTGTCAGTTTTGATGGAGGCTCTATAAAGATTTTGATTGTGCGCATAGCGGATGGCTTGAGCTATGACCACAGCTCCTCCTTGAAACACACTAATGTGTTCACGCACCTTTCCTTTCCATTCTGTTACAGTAACTCTAGCTTGCATGGCCACGTAGGGGCCCCCGACCTGATCATTAATCTTGGAGCCATCTGTATAAATGACCATGTTTCTAGACTGTCCTATGCCGGTGCCAAGAGTGTAGATATGGATGCCAAGTCCTTTCTGAACAGGATGGACGTGTTGTTTGAGGACTGGTGTTTCGTAGTCATCCGGGATGTAAGTACAGTCGTCAAAGACGGCTAGGCGTCTGAGTTGTTTTATGGTTTGCAGTAATGCTGCTTCTTCTATTCTGATGTGGAGAGGAAGCAAGCCTGCTAATACGTTTATGGCGTCCGTGGAGGAGGTCGATATGCCTTCGTGATATTGAGGGCGAATGGCCTTTATATTGTTGAGTGGAGTCTAACCTTTCTTCCTTTCATGGGAAAGGCCCATATCGCAGTGCAGTAGGAAACAATCTTCTCTATAACTGTCTTAAATAATACTTTTTGGGTGTGAGGATTTAGACCCCACTTATGGCCCTGAAACCGACGCATTTGTTTGGCTATGACCGATGTTCTGGTCTTCAGTTCCATGATATGCGGAATCCAGGATAATGTTTCGTCGATGGTAAGCCCCGAATACTTTAATTGTTTGACAACCTGGACTCGCTTGTTGTTTATTAGGATTCTTGGCCTTCTTGCTAGGGAGCCGCCCTTTTTGGGGATTAGCAGGACTTTGGATTTTTGTTCTGCTATTTGAAGTTGGAGAGAAGTACAGAGTGTGTAGAATTGTTTGCAGACCTCACTGGAGCGCTCTTGTAATTCATTTCGTGTTCTCCCTTGGACGATTACAGCAACATCATCCGTATATGCATAGATTTGCGTGTGCTCTGGCCAGGGTGCGGTGAGAACATTATTGAATGTTAGGTTCCACAGATGGAGGCCCGCACAAGAACTTTGTTGGCAACCCCGTCTCTGGGGCCTTTCTATGGTTCCGCTGTTGTGGATTGCCAGCAGCAAATTTCACAGGCAAAACGCCTTTCGGTAAGTCTATGAGTGCCGAGGCCAATATTCCTCCTTTTTAGTTGTTACATTTTTAGCATACTTCATTATGCCGTACTGGAGTTTTCCATTTTCCACTATGGATCCAGGAAGTAAACCTTCTGTTGCTCATACTGTTATATGGTCTTGAGCTGTGATTTATTGGACTGTTTTAACTCTTTCATCTTTAATTCCAAACAAAGTTATGTCATAAGAGGCAGAAAGCAGTTCATAATTTTTACTGAATTAAAAAATTATACTTCCTTACAAAATCTAATCTGACTATGCATGGGTAGTAAATATTTGTTACATATACCATGTAATGCTAGACGGTACATTCAAATGTGAGATTAACGTCTAACGTTCCAGCAATTTCGATGTTTATCACCATATATTGTCTGAAGGGTAACATAGTAAGGCGTCCAGACGAGTTTACCCTTCAAATGTTCAGCTAAATCTTTCAGGATGATGGTAACATTAGCTCTATCGATGGTCATTTTGCAATGAACTCCAATGATATGTTCCATGATGAAAAGTACATTACTGTCGCTACCTAATTCAGAAATCTGAAGTGCTTTAAAATGGGCTTCTCAGTATCTGACAACCTTCTCTCTGCAAGACGGCTACTAATTTATTTCCTGCGTGCTCAAAGGGAAGCGATCTGGAAGTGTTCCGCTTTTCCGGACCTTGGAGTGTTCTGCATTTCCTTACTACTTGGCTCTAGTGGATGGCCGTCTCAACGGGTTACTTGCTTCGCTGCCTCGAATTTTATGGTGTAGACTAAAGCGCTCTTTAACTTCTTGATCCGCCACTCCCAGGGTTTTCTGTATCTCAGAATCCCGGATGCTGACAATGAAGTACTGCAGGGACACGATTTCTCTTCTTTCCGATGGCCAGTCCAAAACGGTGAAATGAAACAACCTTTCAATATCCTTGTCGAGCTCTTGAATTCCTTGGGCTTCTGTAGGCGAGATTTCAAATGAAGCTTGCTATAGTCTTTTAAACACTTCTTGCCAAAGTGCAGCTGCAACGCGCTGGATGGAACTTCGGAATCTAGCCTAGCCTCTAATTTTCGGGAAGAATATAAAGGATATCCGCAGTGTCTGCTGTCAGAGAAGCGATGAGATGGCAAGCTTTAGCTTCGGAATACCATCCATTAGCGTTTGCCATTGTACAGAATTGCGCTTTGTACACTTACCAGGAGGTCTTTCCAACAAATATGACTAGCTTTATAGAGTTGATTAGCTTTAAAGAGTTTCGGATAGATATGTATTCGAAATTAAAGGCGTTACAATTCTGGCGAGCTGTCATTACGAATTTCTGAAAATGTCAGATCCCTTGGCGACAGTGTTGCCAGAAATTTTTTAAGTAAGGTAATAAAAGAAGAAGAAAAATGTCGCAAAAAATCGCAGCTGACGTCAAAGATCACGGGATTTTTGTGACGTCATAGTTACATTTGCTCACATGACCTATGATGTCATCACAAATCTACCGTCTATTGGTTCTGCATGTTACAGGCTGTATTCGATTCAAAGTCTTTTTAATAACGCTTTAATTTCTAGTGCTTAGTTTTAGCTTAGTTTTAAGAAAATTTTAAAACTATATTGCTTATCTTCAATTGTTTAAATATCCATTTCTCTTTTAATTAATTCTAATTTAATTTAAGTTTCTATTTTTAAATTAATTTGTGCATATACATTCTTAGGAGATTCCTCACGTATAGAATGTAAGCGCTTTTGTAATAAATGTTTTGAGTTGGCAATTTATTGATTTAATTTTTTTTTTTTTTTTTTTTTTTTTTTTGCTTAATTGGGAACATTTTAATTGAGGAATGCTTTTCAGTGAGATATTCATTCTGCGTGGTGGATTTATTTCAGCATTCTGATTACTTAAGAAAGCCTTGTTCGTTTACTGTTAAATTTATTTGTTTTGTTGTTTAGAAAAAATGCCTTTGCTTTGATTTTTAAGTTAGTTCCATTGCTTAGTTCTTAAAAATATTATAATCAGAAAAATACATTTTATTTCTTTCTCTGTTTGGGCAACCGATATATGGCGCGCAACCTACAAGTTCTTTTGTTCAATTCGTTATCAGCATAGAACTGGGGGCGGAAAACTAACTTAAAACACATGAAGGATGAGGGGGGAAGATCAGAGGTCCCTAAGTAGTTTGTTTTTTTTCTTTCTCTTTGTTCCCATGCCAGATGCCAACTTCTGTTTAACCCTAAATAAACTACTTTTTGTTAAATATAAATTATATTTAATTGATACATAGATTTAACATAAAAGCATTTTACGATATATTAAAAAAATCTTTGACGTCGCAAAAAGTAGCATAAGAAAATGATGGAAGTCGCAAAATCGCAAATACTAAAATTTGAGTAGCACAAGTTTGTCAAAAGTCGCAAATTTGCGACAAATCGCATGATCTGGCAACACTACTTGGCAACAGCACCAGAAATTCAGTCATCAGTTTCTTGTTGAAAAGTAGAAATCCTTTCTGCCATTTATTGTTCGACAGCAAATACTCTTGAATTTCTCCAGATCTATCTTCAACCGCGTCTATTCTACTTTCCATAGCCTCAAACTTATTTTCTATTATAGAAAATATATTTCTGTTCATTTCGTCTTTATTTGTTTCAATAATTCTTGCGCTCCTTTCATATCTTCTTTAGCGGAGATGACGGCCCCTTCCATCTTTTCCTTGACTGCAGCAAAGGGATTGGATTGGATTGGAGTATTCATTTATGGCAAAGCACACGAGGGCTATCTGCCTAAAGGGAGGGATGCCTTCGTGGAGGACTTTCTAAGGTAAACTGGCTCGTATACACGTTACACATGGGGAAAACCACAAAAACGCTCATGCAGCCAGCCAGTTCGTGGAATTCGAACCTCGGACCGAACTATCAGTGTTCAGCATCTTTACCGCTCGGCCGCTGTTGGGCCTGCAGCAAAGGAAAAGACTGTCTTAGTTTCTCCTCCTTCGCTCTAGTTACTCGCATTCAGTCCCACTTCTTACACCAAAACTTGTTGGATATGTACGGGTTCGTAATGGATTGAATGCACACAGAACCGATGATAGCATGAAAAAATTTATATTACCAAAAGAAATACCAATTTTGGTGTTCTGGAAGTTTTCAAAAAATTACTCGTACAGCTCTTCAGAGTACCACCGAGTCAGTCAATAGTTACACTTCAAACTACTAAGAGCGATAAACACAAAGCAAAGAGTATCTAAACGGTAAAGCTAACACGAAGTTACCTCAATGCTTCGAACTCACGCTGAAGTAAACAACCACTACTCTGAGACTGGTGCGCTTTCCGGTCTTAGATATCTCTTGCTACCGAGAAATCTCTAGTAACTTCCCCTTCTCGAAACTACTTCCCTAGTTTCGAGAAGTGAGCTAGATACGATTACAGTTACATACGATTACACCATATGAGGATTGTAGCATATGAAAACGATACATGCGATTACAGTATATGAGCCAGATACTATTACAGCATATGAGGGCCACATACGATTACAGTTATATATCTAGATTAATTACATTTATTCAATCACAATGCCAATTGCATTTATACATGACAGGACTAAAATGTCGCCAAATTGTCGTTCCATTTTGGTGACTTTTGGAGATTTCTTGTAAATTTCGAAACAAAAATTAATCCCCGAAGCAGTCTCTAGCTTCGTAATATGTCACTAATTTAGCAAAATAGCCATTTGCTCTATTTTATATAGAAATGCCCCATATTCTTACTTATATATTTTTACTTTAATCTTATATTATACAAAAAATAACAAAGTTTCATGTTTTAATTTTAATAAAATTATTTATATATGTACAAAATTCGTATACTCATACACTTCATGTTCCCCGATCGATATTTTCGCGGAAAAAGTATATGCTATCTCTAAATTAAAAGCTGGTAATAAAATAGTCGATTGTTTCAGTGAGATCTTCTAGGCTAGAGATTTTGACTTTAAAAATCTCTAGCCTAGAAGGTTTAGCAGGCTACACGGTTTTTACGGATGGATCTAAATAAATGGTCATGTGGAGGCAGCCTTTTGTGTGTTCTCAGATGAGAAACTAAGCTTACAAAGGAAATATAGACTTTCTGATAATGCCTCTGTCTATCAGGCAGAGTTAGTGGCTCTGCGAGAGGCCTTATATTGGCTTATTTCTAATTCTGCACTAGATCCTGTAGAAATCTATAATGACTGCGAAAGCGCAATTGTTTCAATTACGAATGATTGTCCAAATAACGATCTAATTAAACATATAAAAGATATGCTCATTTTAATTAGCGCTTTCAGAGATATTAAACTCTTTTGGACGAAGAGTCATTGGTACCATTGGTAACTACACTCATGTCCATAATGCAAAATCAGGCAAAGGAAGAGTTAGAAGAAAAACAAATTTGACTTATTTGTAAAGCTTATTTATTAAACAAAAGGTAAAGAGCAAAAAAAGATGCTATATGTTTGATATTATTAAAAAAATTAGCGAATTTTTCTCCGTGGAGCAAATTACAAAAAAAAAAAAAAAGAAAAGAAAAAAAGAAAAAGGAAAAAAAAACTATTTACAAAAAACCAATATTACATGGTTGGTATGATTGTTAATACATTGTATGTCTCCCAGACGATGCAATACAGTCCGCACAACGCCTAGGCATGCTGAGTATCAAATTATCGATCTGATCTTGGGGAATATTACACCACTCAAAAAGCAATTCTCTCCGAAGTTCCGGTAGACATGTAGGAGGAGATTGACGGGCTGCAGCTCCTCGCCAAGCATGTCCCACACTTGCTCTACTGGACTCAAGTCCGGTGAGAATGATGGCCAGTCCATACAGGTGATATCCTCCGATTGAAGGCATTCGCTTACGATGTTTGCAGGGTGAGGACGGGCGTTGTCATCCATAAACACAAATTGTGCGCCCATGGCGCCCAGAAACAAATGTACATGTTGTTCCAGAATGACGTCCCGATAGATTTGGCTTGTCATGGTTCCAATTTGAATATGCAGGTCAGTTCTGGAACCCAGAATAATTCCACCCCAAACGAGCACTCCTCCACCAACGTAACGGTGTCGTTCAATGATGTTTTCTTGGTGGTAACGGGTACCTGGAGCTCTCCATATGAAAGTCCGGCGAGAATCAGACTGCAAGCTAAACCTGGGCGCGTCGGAAAACATCACACAAGCCCACTGTTGCGGTGTCCACAATGCATGCTCTCTACTCCAGGCTAACCGCAGGCGACAGTGAGTTTCAGTAAGTGAAACGCATCTGACAGGTCTACGAGCATATAGACCTATCTGCCTTAAGCGTCTGTACACGGTCTGCCTTGAAATTGTCGTACCAGTGGCTGAAGAGAGCTGACGAGACAGGTCTGAGGCTGTGCTCCGCCTGTTTCTTTTGGCAGTAACTGCCAAATACCGGTCCTCATTCGGCGTTGTAACTCTGGGGCGACCTGTGCTCTAACGTCTACTCACATTACCATCATCTTGAAATCGTTGCCAAAGCCTGGAGATGACACTCTGGGCAGTTCCAAGTTCGTCTGATAGTTCCAGTTGGGTACGCCCACATTCCAGACGGCCGATAATTCTACCACGTAAAAATTCATCCAAATGCTTCCTTTGTGTCATAACTATTCAGTTATTGCACTGAAATTCTTATAAAGCTCCTGTGAACAATTTTACTTCTTTGCCTGTATTCCTTATATATCACTCTCTTACACTCTCGTCATTGTGACGTACCATCGGTGTCATCTGGTTAGTTCTTGAAATTTGCATATGATTCTTGAAGATGTGAGTAGTGATTTTACAGGTGATATATTTATTTTAGAGTTCGATTTTCGCGTGACTCCGAATTATCCTTAATTTATGGACATGAGTGTAGTTAGCAGATAGATTCGCAAAGGCTGCCACTGAAAATCAAATTATTGATTTGGAAGCAAAGACTTCCTTCGACAGTTTGAAATCCTTGCTCAAAAGAAAAGGTTTGACTCTATGGCAAGCAAAGTGGAACGACCCAGATTCTAATGGAAGATTCACATATAATTTAATCTCAACTGTAAGTGAGAGAAGATGCCTAAGTGACAAGTATCTAAACCAATCTTTAACTAATCATGGACACTTTCCTTTTTATTATAATAAGTTTTCCATTAAAAATTGTGCCTGTCCATGTGGCATAAGTAATGTCGATATTGAGCACCTATTGTTTAGATACTCTTCTATGAAAAATATTGTTCTCAGATTTATTCCAGATATTGCTAAATTTAATACTCTAAAGGATTTAAGTAAAAATACAGTGACTAAACTGAAATTGTCAAATTCATAAAAATATGTATCTGTAAATGAAGTAAGTTTATATATTGATTGTGTTTAAAATTTCCCTGTCTGTTTTAAGAAAAACTAGGATGTTTATAATATTCTGTTATTTCATTTCTTTGTAAATGTAAGTAACATATTTTTATGCATGTAAGTAACATATGTGTTATAATAATGTTACGTAATAATGTACTTTTGTTGGTCTCACCGTCTCCTAGACTTTAAGTTCATATTTAAGTTGTAAAGTTGTTTATTCTATTTAAAGTTATTACAGGTAGTATGGTGGTAGTTCTACCGCTTAATGAGCCTGATATAGGCCTTGTTTTAGATCTCAATGTTTCTTTAGTTAAATAGCTCCACTAAGCCCTGTTAAGCTTGTAATGGCGGTACAGAAATTTCGGTCAGTCATACTCATACACAGCTTTTTTTTTTTTTTTTTTTTTTTTTTTTTTTTTTTTTTTTTTTTCGTATCCGATATCCGTTTTCCATCTCGAGGGAAAATTCTAAACCGATTGTTTGAACTTAGACAGGAGCTTCAAGATTTTCTGAATAACAGACGTGAGCTGAGAAACATGACTGGAAATGACCGTGTAAATTGGCGCACTTATCGGATATATTCTCTGTTTTAAATTGCCTCAACTTATCGTTGCAAGGTAAAGAAATTTCATTCTTTGACGTTCAAGACAAAGTGAACGTTAACATGACAAAATTAAATTTCTGGAGAAAGGGAGTTGGTAATATCGAAGTGGTCTAGTTTCCTTCTCTTCGTGAGCGCTTAGTGCGGGAATCTGGTAAAACTGATGCTGATAGTCTGAAACGTATAACAGAGCATTGAGATTTTGAGAACGGGTCTGAAAAACATTTTTCATGACTTCAGCAAAAATACTAAATGGATAAGATATCTGATCAACATTATACATACCAGATGGTTTATCGTCTGCAAAAGAATAGCAATAGATGGAATTAGCTTCCAACAGATTCTTAAAATTAAACTTAGGTTCTGTACTTTAACATCATTCTGATTGCAAATTTAACATATGTATCGAGTTTTAACAGAGAAAGCTATGAAATACATCCTGCCTTTTGCAACTTCATATCTACGTGAAGTTGAATTTTCAACATTTGTAGACATTAAATCCCTACCGCCAAAAACGGAACAGACTTTTGGATGTAAAATCGCATCTCAGATTAAAATTAACAAACAGGGAATCAATTTGATGATCTGTCATCTCAAACAATTTCATTCTTCTCATTTCTTGTAATAACTGTATCAGGTTCAATGTTCCGTCTTACTTTCTTCGGGAACATGCAAGGACCTGACTCGGAACAGAGAGCTTACTAAAGCTATGTTCAATAACTGTGGGAAGTAGACAGGATACACAAGAAGGGTATACAAAACCCTTTTTTTTTTCTCTATTTACAATAACTTCCGTACTTCGGAATACAAAGACCCACTACTTGTGGTCTAAACGTAAAAATATAAAAATAAAACTAAACTCTAATTTGACTTTAAAATAATAAACGTGGAAGATTGGCCTTATATTAACAGGAAGCCGTATGTAGTACAGAGAACTGTGAACACTACAATACGTTTAAAATTATCAAGAGGATTAAAACCTCTGGCCTGGAAGGCAACCAGCAACTGAGTAAAACTTCTAAGGTAAGCGGCCTGCTTCGACTAACTGCTTCCTCTCCCTCGCTTGGCAAAAAGCCACAACTTAAATACTTGGCGTTCGCCAGACAAACTTTGCATAAATACGTTAACGCTTATAATTCTGGCCGGAATTAGAAAATAAGAAGTGATAGTAAAGATTTAAAATAAAATAAACGTTAGTAAAACTTAAGATCCTTACATACTTCCCGCCAGAGTTAATTAGTTTGAAACTGAGGTCTAAAACGAACTTATTGAAAACTTTTAGCTCTAGAATCTAACGCGAGACCAATCTTTTACAAACATTTTTCGCTAGAAACTAGAAATTTAAAAGAAAGAAATTTGTTTTTACAATAGCAGCTCCCAGGACACGCAATTTTTTAATCTGTAATGCATCTAAACAGGAGCTTTTATTCAAATCTGGTTCCTTCCAGATCTCTGGAAGGAAAACTAGTTTAATGAAATGTTACACAATGAAATGGCAAGTAACATGTATAATTATATTTCTTTTAACATTCTTATTTCATTCATGACTATTTTAATTATCTCTCCCCGTGCTCTTTGACATGTGTCTCTGACAATGTACTATTTTTGATTATTACTGAACTACACGCATTTTTTTGGACGAGGGGTACCTCATACTACAAAAATTATAGAAAAGACACACAGATGACGAAATTTTGGGAAATACTCTGTTAGAGGAATAGAGGTGGGAGACACTTAGTCAGCTCCCCGCGATCTTCGCTCAAAATTAAAGCTAATGCGGCAGGACTGTATTTGTATAACTGGTGTCCCGCCCCACTTATACCTGTACCTGAAATCATTTATTGTTTTGACATTGTAGTGAAAGATGGGAAGACAATTCCTTTTTTAAGCTGCGAAGTTGAATTAGCTTTAATTAAAGAAAAAATGAACTTAACCTGTTTAATTTTTAATATCCCTACAATGTTAAGCAATTTACACTACTGGCCGTTAAAATTACAACACCAGAAAGGAATGATCTGACGAACATCAAAATAATCACAAGAAAGAAAGAAGAGGTTGGGATATGCAAATCATTAAAATTTTAGCGCATTTAAGACGACGCAGGAGGAAAAAATGACACATGAAGCACTGCATAAAAGAAAAGTTTTCGGAAAGCGCTTTGTTAGGTCGGAGTATCGTGTTCTGCCTCGAATAATACGAAACAGATTCTTACCAACAAGTGCTGGAATTCAATAAAGACAGGATCGTTGCCTATCGAGAGTGTGGATTATTGTTCCGTAATATCGCCTGTCGCACTGGTCGACATCTAACCACTGTCATGCGAATATGGAATCAATGAATTGCTAAGGATCATACTGAACGGCATGCAGGATCTCAACGCCATCCCCTGAAAACCCCCGAGGGGCACATATCTTGTGAGGTCAGCCTTGAGAAACCGTACAACCACATAACGCACCATTACTCAGGAAATGGACATGTCTGCAGCACTCCAAATGTCCGTTCGTACGGTGCGTCGGCATTTGCAGCAGCGTGAACTGTCAGTACACCGACCATTACTTTGGCTTCCCTTTACAATACAACATAGAGAAAGATGACGATTCTGGTGTACCCAACGACAAAACTGGATACAGGAGTGGCACAATGTCATCTTTTCAAACGTTCCCGCTTCTGCGTGCAGTATTCTGATGGCCATATGCATGTCTAGAGGCTCCGGGCAGACCGCATGTAGACTGCTTGCATTCGATATCGGCATAGCGGACCCTGCACCTGGTATGATGGTTTGGGTAGCCATTGGGTACACAACATGCACATCTCTAGGTCCAATCGACTTTAATTTGAACGCAGATCGGTTCATATCTGACATCTTACGTCCAGTAGTTATGCCCTATCTTCGAAGCCTGCTAAACGTCATATTTCAGCAGGATAATGCAAGACCACATGTTGCACGTCGTGTTCTGACCTCCCTTTATACACAGGGTGCTTGATGGGAGCAGCCCGACCCAGACAGATGATATCTTATGATGCCGTTTGGACTGAAACAATTAAAACCCACAAACCATGGTACCCAGCAACCTGGCAGCATCTCTCCCCAAAAGAATGACAAAAACAAGTTAACTGCAAAACACGACATTAAAGCCAAGGAACCCCAGAGCCCTGAATCCGGAGTAACAAAAAATTCATAATAAAATAACCAAGGAAAATAATAAAATACAATCAACTGGTATTTTCATATACATAACCGTTGGCTAAAACTGCAAAACTAGACAAGAGAAATGAAAAAAAAATTAACCAAAAAGAAAATCAGGGGTTAGTAATTTAAATCATAAAAAGGGAAGGAATTCGTGTATACATATACACGAACACGCACACACCACAAAAAAGAAAAATAAAAAGGAATTTTACATCTACGCCAATGCCCATTCTATTTTGATTTATGACTACTATAATTTCCCTCGCCACCTTGATAATTCTTTAAAATTGTATTTGTTTATATCATAAAGCTTCTCGATATCCTCAATTTTTCTAGTTAATAGCCATTCGTACAGAAAGTGTTCTACGTTACCAGGCTTGCTACAGACTTTATACTTATCATTTTGTTGTAAATGAAATTTGTTTAAATAACTAGGGAATTTCCCATGACCGGATACTATTTGATTTAGATCTATGTTATTAAAGATTTTCATATGTTTCTTCTTAACTTCCAAGTTTCTAATCAAACCAGTCTTTCTCTCGGAAAGATTCCATTCATTTGCCCATTGTCTAAAAATATCCAAATATCCTTCATCATAATGTTAATTGCTACTCTTTCTGAAACCTATATATCAATTTTACTGTTTGTATCACAAATAGCGTCTTTAGCCAGGGTATCTTCTCTCACGTTGCCAGGATAACCGACATGATCTCTGACCCAATTCAATTGAATTTTGTGGATAAGATATTGGAATATATCCTAATATCAAAAGGAAAATACAAATGTTCTTTTATCCATTACATATCTTTTTGTATAGCTAAAAGTTCCACTTAAAAAAAAAACGAATTAAAATTTTCCAATCTAAGTTTGAAATTTGCAATTTCTGTACCATAAAAATAAATAACAAATGCAAAACCAACGCCATCAATAGTTCCAGAGCCGTCGGTGTAAATATCCAATTGTCCAATCCTGGGAATCACCTTACTAAAGCTGATTGCAATTTTTTCCTTCGGGTGAATCAAATGGTGATTAAAAATATAAAATGCTGCATTCGAAACAAATAGTTCATTGTATTTATAATAATCAACTTTCTTAGATCTTAACATAAATTTCCTATGAAAAAATTCCCATTGCAACGAGAGGGGCGGAATGCCGGGCAAAATGCATGCAACTTCAGTAGATGTAGTACGAAAACGTCTTGTGATTGACAGCAGCCAGCTCCTCCGGGTAGTATTTAATTTACGTTTGCGTCAACTCAGCTGCTCCAACTCTCCACGCACCAACTCCATACATAAACATAGGCAAGATAACACAATTATAAATTTGCTTAATCATATCGCTTTTAAAAGCCAAAGCAGATCCAGAAAAGGATATCTTATATTTTTGTAAAATACAGTCACTTTTCTTTTGTACACAAGTAAAATGCTCCCCAATGGATAGTTTATTAGCAAAGGTCTCGCCAATGTACTTAATGTTTTTATCAAATTTAATCTTATTATCCATACATTTAAGTTTTGGGCTTCTTACTATTTTCCCACCCTTGGGGAAAAAAAAAGCCTTGGTCTTCTCAAAGTTAAGGGTTATTCTCTTTACAACTCTCCAATCCTACAATACCACTACCAAATAATAAAAAACATTCTCAAGCTTTTTTAGGGAACATTCCTTAATTAAAATCAATAAATCGTCCTCATAACAGATAAATTTGGAGTTGGGCGGGATCTGTGTCTTGATTAGGTCATTTATGACAAGATTCCATAAGAGAGCAGAACTGTTTGACCCCTGAGGGCATCCCTTGTAAATATCAAAATAGCTCTCATTCTTTGACTTTTCCACTGAAAATTTTATTTTTCGGTTCTGAAAGTAACTAATAAGCATCTGAAAACAATCAATGGAAACATTGTTATCAGTTAAAGAAAGCAGAAGGGAGAGCCAGTCTACTGAGTCAAAAGCCTAATTAATATCGAAAGCAATTGCAGTCAAATGATTATACTCTTTATTTAGTCTAACAAACTTACAAATTCAAAAAGAGCATTCTCAGCAGAGAGTCTCGGTGTAAACCCGAATTGATTTTTTGATAATAAACGACGACTAATTACATGGTGGTGTAATCTATTTGTAATCAGAATATCTAGGACTTTTGCAAAGCTCTTCAGAAGAAAAATAGGTCGATATTTTCCGTTATGTTTAAGGCAAGAGAATAATTTCTTCTACCTTGAAATACCTAGCAAAGGTATTCAGGGAGAAACATTTATTATATAAAGCATGAAAAAGTTCCAGAAAACAAGAAAACATAATTTTAACAATTGGTACAGTTACGCTTCCAAACACGGAGCTCTCTTGCTTCTCAATTTTTCTATTGCAGTCTTAATTTCAATATAAGAAAACTCTCCAGATGGTACTGAACATTTATTTAAATACGCCTCAGAATTAAATTTTCTTAATGTATTTTGAGTATTATCACTTCCACTCAAATCCAGGATTTCACTAATTATTTTCCTTGATATTTGATCGAAATCATCGCCTTCCAAACCATACGTTTTTTTATAAAGAGTCTTTTTCCTCTGATTATTCATAACTATTTAAAAATATCTTTCATAATGATTAGAACTTTTCAAAAAACAGTCCAGTTGTTTATTCTAATTTGTCTTTTTTATCAATTTCTCATATCTTGCTAACTCGCGTCAATAATTAATCTACCTCTTAATCTTTGCCTCTTCCATAATATTTGCCACTTGAAGACTCATGCCGAGGGCTCTTACTCTCCTTTTCATTCTCTCCAAATCTCCACTCCACCAGCTCACGCCTCCAGCTCGAACATCCTGCTATTTTCTTCTTAATTCTTAGAATTTTATCAGCTTTATCAACAATGGTGGCTTCTATAATCTCAAATATTTCATGAAGATGTTTTTCCTCATAAACGTATTTCAAAGTATTCTCAAACGCTCCCACAACATCTCTAAGTTTATAAAATATTTCTCCCGCCTTCTTAGCGAGCCTTCGTGGTGTAGTGGTCTGCATACCCAGCGCGTAATTGAGAGGTCTGCGGTTCGATTCCCGGCGAAGGCGTTGCATATTTTTTATCGTTCCTGCTTCCAAAAATTACCTAATGTCTCTACTATTAAAATTTTTTTAATCCTACGTGGATCTCTTGAATATCTATTATTCTCCAGTTCTGGTACCTTATTCTTTGTCTTAATCAGGATCTATCTATGGTCACTTAAGCTTTCACAGTCTAATATTTCTATACGAAATTCTTCAGTTGTAATATACATTGACACAATGAACAAATCAGTATAACCCACGCCAACCAATGATACAAAGGTTGGGTGGAAATCATAAGAATTAAATGAAATTAATGAGTTAGCTAAATTTAGCTAAAATGTCATTCATTAACACACCCTTATCATCAATATATATGCCCCCCCCAGTTAAAATGTTTAGAATTAAAATCGCCGCTTATAAAAATGCCTTCATATTTATGAATCTGTTCTTCCAAAACCATTAAGTAACCATTCAAATTTTCAGAGGGAAGAAAATAAACTGACATCAAGCCATAATATATATCACCAATCTTCATTGTTATAGCCACCATAGTGTCTAAAATTTTATCCACCACGTAATTCAAACATTCATTAGTGACTTCAGTTGCGGCTCTCCCCCCTTCTGCATTTATCAAGTTCCAAGACAAAGGAGCCCAAGCCATTCTACCATTCAGGTAGTAAGGTTCTTGAATAAAATTGGCATCAGTGGTCAAACCAATAATATTTTCTATGCCAGAAAGCTGGCATGCTGTAGCCGAACAATGGTTCAAATTAGTGTTCAGAAAATTGATATCCATACTAATGCCAGTGACACAGAAAATAAAAAATAAATAGTTAAAAAATATGAATGATGAAACCCCACAGTGATATAAAGTAAAAATCAAAATATAAATTATATATTCAAATGTTCAGGTACATATTTTATCTCTCTTCTATAAACCTCACAGTTCTTAGATAAAATACTATGATAGATATCGAAATCAGTCTCAAACTTTTCATTAGATGATTTGCAATTATTACAAATAATATTTTGGTTATTGCAACTTTTACGAAAGTGGGCCTCAGCACAGTTTAAACAAGAAATGTCACTTTTACATCTACTAGTAGTATGGCCAAATCTAAAACAAAGCTTGAATACCCATACACAGGGTATTCGACTGGTGCCCTGGTCCGTAGATTCTCCAGATCTGCCACCCATGGAAAACATCTGGTCATGTGTTGCTGAGAGACTGTTCCGCCACCCCCTTTTACTAGATATAGTTGATGAAATGGGACATAAACATGAAGCAGCAGGGAATGAGTTGTCCGTTTCTGTCATCCACGCATAGTTCGACTCCAGACTAACCGGGTAAGAGCCGTTTTAGCTGCCAGGGGTGGTAGCTGTTTCTATTAATTTTTTACCCCTGTAAGCCGTCAAACTGCTTACAAATTTAATCATTTTGTCTTCATGGCATCTTGTTTACGTACAGTAACTATCCCTTTTGTATTTTATTTCCTTCATTACGTTGTTATTTTAATGGCCAGCAGAGTATTTACTGTTACATGTAGAACCTTTCGGATGGTACGAATGAAGATGCAGGCAATTGTAAAAAGTCTCAAAAGCAAGCAGGGATGACACTGGGGCCTAAGGCAGTACTACATCGAGATATTATATAAAACCATAGTAGAGAAAATGATGACCTGAGCTGCAATCTGGGCTGCTCCAATGAATAAAGGGAAAATCAAACTGCTCAGCAACATACAACGGCCCTTTGCCCTCGCCATTACCAAAGGATGCAGAACAATGTCAACGGCAGCAGCCGCTCTACTAGCGGGATTGACTTCTTTGCATATTAGAGCTGAAGAGACTGTGCTCACTAAGGTACTGCAGCTGAAAGAAACAAATACCTGCAGATCACACTCCTATGTTTCCAAGGACTATGAAGAAAAAAGGCCAGTAAATGACGTCCACCCGCCTAACTACGGAAAAGGAGTCTCAGCCCACACATCCCGGAAAAATGATTCTGACATAAAGGATCAATACTATGTATACAAGGATGGTTCAAATATTGATGGACAAGTAGGCTGTGGCCTCATAGTAACTAAGAACAAGATAACGCTGATAACATGGAAAAGCCATATAGGATAGAATACTTCAGTATTGCAAGCTGAAACAATTGACATTCGCAAAGCTATCGAGTTAACAAGCCCCGCAGCCTGTCGGTCGTGTATGCCTTACGAAATCCCAGACACCCTTCTCCCATCATAGTGGATATTCCAGAGATGCTGCAGGAGCGTTCTTCGACAACGAATACCCTTATTTCTTGGATAAAGAAGCATGCTGGTATTCAGGTTAATGAGGAAGCCGACAGGCTAGCAAAACAATCAGCTCACAATATCGATGCTCAAAGTGTTATAGCCAAACTCTCGTGGTCTCACCTTAAAGTGACAAGGACAGCAGCTCAGCACCAGTGGTAATGGGAATGGGACACTACCGAACAAAACAGAAGGACCTATGACTACTACCACAAACTCTCGCCCGACCGTCTTGAGTCATCCCCACAAATAACAAGATTTGTGACGGGGAACGGGAGTTTTTCCTCCTATTACTACAAACGAGGAATTGCAAATACCTATGGATGTGTCTGTGAAGACATGAACAAATCAGACCATTACTTGATCCAATGCCCTCTAACCGCGCAGTAGCATGCGCAGTTTTCGAAACAGGCAGTATATCATAAGCGTTATCTGACCAAAAAGCCAACATTTTGCAGCAAACTATGCAAGATAACGCAAAAACTGGAGGAATTGGGAACAGACTTGTGTAGTGCGAAATATATCTCACACAATCTTTTTTCCTTTCTTGCAGGTTTAGTAGAGATCAGCATCGGGTATGTGTTATATATATTATGAAACATGGATGTATTATGGACAGTGAATTATTACCAACTATGTAAGAATGTATTGTGGAACAGGATCAATGTATTATGAACTATGTAATCATGTATTATGAACTATGTAACTATGTAAACATGTATTATGAACTATGTAACTATGTAAACATGTATTATGAAGTATGTAAACATGTATTATGAAGTATGTAAACATGTATTATGAACTATGTAACTATGTAAACATGTATTGTGAGCTATGTAAGCATATAATATGAACTATGTAACTACGTAAACATGTATTATGAACTCTGTATATTATGAACTATGTAACTGTGTAAGCATGTACTATGAACTATGTAAGCATGTACTATGAACTAGGTAAGCATGTGTATGTAGGAATTATATAAGCATATATTATGAAACAGGATCAATGTGTGCTCTTATGGGGCACATGAGGTGTTGTTCCGGATAGTTTCGGAGTCTGGACTAGACCTGAAGAGTCTAAGTAAGCCGCTTAGGTCTAGTCCAGACTCCGAAAGGACTAAACAGTACAGACTTACTGCTCTCAACTGTCAACTGTTACATTTAGGAACAAATACTAAGGATATTCTAAGAAAAGTATTTATATGGTTTTAAGACACTTCACAAATATTATTTTGTTGCTTTTTCAGAAACCCATAATCAGGAAACAGAGGGAGGGGGAAATAGCTATTAAAGTGTTTTAATTTAAAATATTTTTTACTTTCAATATTTAACAATGAAAATATACCAATATATGAATCTTAAATTTGCATATAAAGATTGGGCCGCATCATAATTGTTGGATGAAATTTACGCTATAAGTTGTAAGGATTATGTTAATTTTATTAACAGTTAAATTTTAAGTTAAAGTTCCTTTCCTGTCAAATTCTTAACTTCAACTTACTACTTCCGGCCAGAACGTAGTTTTGGAATCTTGCTGAATATTTAATGAGGAGGAGCGGTATTTAAACCACGAAGTTACTTACTGAGTCAGAGAGAATCAGAGTTTCTGATTTACGCGCGTCTGCCTTTTTGGCCACTCACTATCAAAGCTGTTATTACACTCGACCGTACTCAGGCCCTTGCTAAGCTTCGTAGTCAAATAAGTTAAGGGGCCAACTCGATTTGAACCTTGATAGCTTCGGCTATACACTGAAGTGACAAAAGTCATGGGATAGCAATATGCAAATATACAGATGGCAGTAGTATCGCGTAGAAAATGTATAAATGCGAAGTGCTTTGGCAGGGCTTTCATTTGTGTTCAAGTTATTCATGTGAAGAGGCTTTAACGTGATTATGGCCGCACGACGAGAATTAACAGACTTTGAACGCGGATTGGTAGTTGGAGCTAGACGCATGGGTCATTCCATTTCGGATATCGTTAGGGAATTCAACATTCCGAGATCCACAGTGTCAAGAGTGTGCCGAGAGTATCTAATTTCAGGCATAACATCCCACCATGGACAGCGCAGTAGCCGACCACCTACACTTAACGACCGAGACCAGCGACGTCTGCGTGTAGAGTTGTCAATGTTCACAGACAAGCAACACTGCGTCAAATAACCGCAGAAATCAATGCGGGACGTACGAGGGACGTGTCCGATAAGACAGTGCGGCAAAATTTGTCTTCCTTGGGCTATGCCAGCAGAAGACCGACTCGAGTGCCTTTACTGACAGCACGACATCGCCTGCAGCGACTCTCGTGGGCTCGTGGGCATATCGGTTGGTCCCTAAACGAATGGAAAATCGTGGCTTGGTCAGATGAGTCCCGATTTCAGTTGGTAAGAGCTGATGGTAGAGTTCGAGTGTGGCGCAGACCCCACGAAGCCATGGACCCAAGTTGTCAACAAGGTACTGTTCAAGCTGGTGGCGGTTCCATAATGGTCTGGGCTGTTTTTACATGGCATGGACTCGGTCCTCTGGTGCAACTGAACCGATCATTGACTGGAAATGGATACCTTCAGCTACTTGGAGATCACTTACAGCCATTCATGGACTTCACGTACTCAAACAACGATGGGATTTTTATAGATGACAATGCGCCATGTCACCGGGCCACAATTGTTCGCGATTGGTTAGAAGAACATTCTGGACAATTCCAGCGAATGATCTGGCCACCTAGATCGCCCGACATGAATCCCATCGAACATTTATGGGACATCATCGAGAGGTCAGTTCGTGCCCAAAACACTGCACCGTCAACACTTTCACAATTATGGACGTTTATAGAGGCAGCATGGCTCAATATTCCTGTAGGGGACTTCCAACGACTTGTTGAGTCCATGCCACGTCAAGTTGCTGCACTTCTCCGGGCAAAAGGAGGACCAACAAAACATTAGGAGGTATCCCATGACTTTTATCACTTGAGTGTACTTCTTTAGTTAATCTTAGTTTTAGTTTAATTCTTAGTCTTTTAAGTTCAAGCCCAAGTGCGGGCTTTGCTTGTACACTCCCAGGCAGAGTTTTGTGAAATCTTATTGCAATAATAAAGGGTTAGTTACCCTTCTATCTTGTTGTTTCTTGCCACCGAACTCAAGCGATTATTCGCTTATCACTTCTTAGATTCTTCACTTCCAACATTAACTTAGAATTCCAAAGTGAGGAACTCTACAATATAATAACATTATTTATTTTCTGAAATAAAAAAGTAAAATATTGCTATAAAATTTTATGTAAATAAAATCTTACCTGGAACACATAGAAGAAGAAATAATGAAATTTTTGCGGACGAAATCTGGAGATTCCAGGTCATGGGCTGATGCTTGTGCTGGAGTACAACTAATTGAATCTGATTCGTTAGTGCCATTACAAAGAGCTTTCGTATTTTTCGGAGAAGTGTAAGTCGAATTTGATTCATCCGTGATGCTTCGGCCATGGTAAATGATTGTCTCATAATCTTCTTCATCCTCTTGTACTATCACTTCAGTAGAATCTAAGCAAAATTACACTAATACATCATATTCAAAACTATGATAAATTAGTTATCTTTTAACAGCTTTGTACAAATTCGTAAACAGAAAAATGACGCTAGGCATTTTTACGCTTTTAAGTACAAGAATAAAGATGATCAGTAAATATTAATTGTGGATGACGTTAGATAAAAAAACAGCCAAGAATGGGAAAAACGATGATAGAAATTTATTACCCATTATAAAATTATATCTGATTATTAAATAAAATTACTTTTCTTATAATTCAAAATTAACACCAATATTTCACTTTTAATTCACTACGCACTATTTTCGTAAAAATAGATAAAAGAAATCCCTGTTGTGCAATTTTGCAGTAAACCAAATCAACATTTGTATGGTCATTCAAATGTTGTAGTTGATTATTAAAAGTACAAAAGCAAAGCATAACTCATGGTCATTAAAAGGATAGTGTCTTAATTCCGATAGAAAATTTATGAGAAGGTTAAGTATTTCAATTAAATTTCATTAAAACACAAACGGTAAGAAAATGCCTGAATAAAAACTATAATAATTTATAATAAGAAAACTTTTCATATACCACCTCCAACGAACACAAATTCAATTTAAAACCATGAATGAAAGAATTTTTAGTCAGAATTTAAATTAGTATTTTAAGTATTAATTTCAATCTCCTTATTAAAAAAATCTGCTAAGAAAAATCTTTAATTGTAAGAATACCAAAACCAAAAGTAAATTTTAAGTATTGAAAAAGTAGCTATTGTCATTGATTTATCCTCTTGATAAGTCGATTAATCTGCGATAAAACTGGATGACTTTGCATTTGAAATCAGCACTATGTAGTTTCTTTTAGCAGGAGCCATAATTACTACTAAAATTAACTCTGGCTCAACTGTATTTCAACTCAAATCTTCGAAATTCACTTCAAATCACGGCTTCTACAGAAAGAGAAAACATCAGAATCCTAATTCAGAGAGTTCATTCAGGTCGGAAGTGCATTCTTACTCCACATTATACCCCCTTTTATCGAAACCCTACAGCAGCATTTTGTTGGACATTTGCATTGAATACAATGCACACTCATTTCAGGAATATTTACTCTGTCAAGCATTTAACCCACGCACACCTTGTTTCCCTTATCGTTTGTCAATTCGGTGTTTCATTGTTCGAGGAGGACAAAGGCTATGATAAATCTTCGAATAAAAGACCTTAAAAGATAAGAGCATTGCATATGTAGCTTTTACGGTTTCTTCGTGAAGAGTAGGTTTCCCGTTATACAGCGAATTTACCTAAAAATAAAAAAGTAGCTTGAAATTATAAGATGGCGCGTTATACAGCTGTACCCATTATACGCCGGATAATACGGTACATTATATATGCATTCACTAATGTTTCTGAAAAATGCAATACCATGGAAAAATTGTTGGGAATAAATGAAATTTATTCCACACATGACTGATAGTGTTACAAATAAATGATCAAATTTTCAAGACAAAAATAACGAACGTTGGAAATCAGTATTTTGTTTGTGCTCCACGCTGAGATATGAAAGCCTGTACATGTCGTGGCCTTGAATCATACATATTCCGAATGTAATACTGGGAAATGGCTTCGATTTGACGCCAGAGTCCAGTCTTCACGTTTGCCCACCAGCTATGAAAGCGAGTTGCCGACCGATTAAATCTCAGGCATGATCAATCGGCGACATATCTGTGGAATAAGCAAGCCATAGAAGCGAAGCCTGTTGTGTCCTAAAAGAAGGCTTGTGCAGTCTGAGAAACATATTCACGTGCATTATCCTGCTGAAATACGGCTCCCGAAATGCGTCGAAGAATGGGGAGGATCTCTGGCTGCAGCACATCCTTTATTTAGCAATCACTATTGAGGTTGCCCCCAATCTGCATTAGACGGGATCGAAAATTATACCCAATATCTCCTCACACCATAATACCAAGCTTTTGTGTGGTATGACGTTAAATAACGTACTGTGGAAGCAGACGGCCCTCTCTATAACGTCTGAAGCGCACTCTTCCATCACTGTACTCATAGTAGCAAGAATCATCGGAGAAATAGTAGCAAGAATCATCGGAGGAAACAACCTGTTGCCACAGGGCACGCCCTGCACTATGATACCGTGCTCACTGAAGTCGGAGACGTCTGTGATTCAGCGACAGGGTAATTCTGCGTAGAGGAACCTTTGTACGCAGTTCATGCTGCAGCAGACGGCGACGAACCGTGGTGAACACCTGTAGACGTGCTCCAACGTTCTGCTAATACACGAAAGGACGCTGTACGATCCGTCACAGCCATGCGGATGAGATGTCTGTTGTCCCTTGCCGTTGTGCTCTTCCGTGCTCACTACCAGGATTTCGCCTTTTTCGGTTCTTCGATGTCCATTTCTTCCAAACACGCATCACTGTTATGGCATTTACGCTGCTTGCGGGCTGCGACTGCTCAATATGAAAGTCCATCATCTCGCATACCGACGATGCGACTTCGCTCGAACTCCTTTAGTTGTTAGTATGGCACCCTCCGCTGTTGACGAAGCATACTGATCACTAATTCAACGTTCACTGCAGACAGAGCACGATAAACAGATTTCAACACAACTTTGCAGCCCTTTATATACGTGGAACAAGCGGCCGGTTCTCATTCCATGCATGCGTTATCGTTTTGTAATTCTAATCATTTGCATGTCTTACCTCGCTATTTCCTGTACGTTTGGTTCAGTTTGCTTAATTCCTTCATGGTGTTGCAATTTTCACAAACATTAGCGTATTATATGTACACTGCTCAAAAAAAAAAAATGGGACAGTGCTATATCTCCCGTTCTACTGGGCCGATTGACAAAATTCAAACTGCGTTTTTCATGTCTCGAAAGCGCGACTTAGGATATATATTAGATTTATATACAGCACTATTCTAACATAGGTATTTTGACACAAAATCGGACTTTTTCTGAAAAAACATACCAATGTTTTTACATATTTCGATTCTACGACTCAAATTATGCCAGAATACCAAGTTTTGTAAAAATCGTACGAATAGTTTTTAAAATATTAGCTCTCAAAATTTTAGCTCCTCAATGTTAATTGAATTTGGCAAATATTTATTAATATCTCTTTTTTTATTAAACTTTTTTGATTTTTTCTCTCACATTTCGAAATTTTGGTTCATTCCAAATAAAATTTACCCATTTTTTGCGTTTTATTTTTTAAATTTCTATTTTTAAATAATTTCTATAGATTTTTCGAAAAAAATTTTGAATTATAACCTATAAAATTTTTACCATCATCTTAAAGTAGGTGTATTTTTAAGCATATCTGCAAAAAATTAGACTTTTTTATTCAAAATTTTCTAAGATATACACGAATTTACATAATTTCGCGTTTTGAAATTTGGCACCTTTTTTTGAGCGATAATAACGCCAAATGTGGTCTATAGATTTTTGTTACACTGAATTGCCACAGCTATTTTTAACCTCAAATTTCAAGTAAAATTTTACGGAGAATTAATTATATGACATTTTTTCCCTCAATGATGCGTAATAAATATTTATTAATACTATATGAAAGGCTATTTTTTAAATTATAGATGATATTATTCAAATTTTTAACAATTTTTTTTTAAATTTCTCTCGTACCTTTTCTTTTTTAAAAAAATTTAAGAGTAAGTTTTTGTAAGAGTAAATTTTTACCTTCGGCGTTTTATCGTCTGCTACTTTACTTCGTTTAAATCGAATTGTCTAAAACTGAGAATTTTCGTTTGATATTTATTTGAATTTTATGACATTAACTGCACAATTTATTTCTAAACAAACTGTTGCTTTTAAAGTGGCTGAAAGAGCGGCTGATACTATCATCCATATTTTTAAAGCACAATATATTTTTATAGAAACATAATATTTAGAATAATCATTTTTTATAAAAGTCAAATTATGATATAAACATACAACCCTCTAGAGATTGAATTAATGGAAGTTCAATGGTTATTTAGAAATGATCTGCAGCTACTTAATGGCTGGATAAGTCAGCAGATTCTGTGAACAGGTAAGAATAATTATATAAACGACACCAACATTCTGGATTCAATAAACAATGAGGATACGATGTTTACTAAATGAATTTAAGAAGTTTTAAAACATAAAAAATCAACTCATTTTTTTTTCTAAAATGTATTTTTGTGCGTAGCGTATTTTCATTATATCCTTAAAATTCTAATTTAGAATGTAATTGTCAAGAACTGAATCTAATCATCAGTAATATAATAAGTAATTATTACGGTTATTAATAAATCCTTCTTATAAAGTAATTGCAAATATTTCAAAAAACTTTCTGTCTGAATGCAAACATTTTTCTATGCAAATATTTTTAATTTTATATTAATCAAGATTGCACACCATATTACTTATTTCCACTTCAATTCTTACCGTCAGTTCTAGTAGAATTTACAAATCAATTATATTTAATTAAGGATTGGATTGGATTATTTAATTATGGCAAAGCACATTATAATCTTCCTAAAGCGAGGGATGATTTCGTGGAGGACTTTCTAAGGGAAACTGGCTCGTATACACATTACACATGGGGAAAACACGAAACCGCCCATGCGGCCAGCCCGTTCGCGGGATTCGAACCTCGGACTGAACTACCAGTGTTCAGCGTCTTTACCGCTCGGCCATTGGTGGGCTATTTAATTAAGGAATGACCATCTAAGTTAAGAAACAGCGTACCGTAACAACATTTCAATTATTGGCGCCGTATCTTTCATGTTACTCCCGATTGGCTAGCTACATGATTTTTAATGAGTATTCGGATTTTACTAGTAACTTCACTTGGAAATCGCGCTTAAACTAGGTTAGTTGGTTATTTGAACATAGAAAGAACATGGGAGCTATTTGATTAAGATGCTTTCATAGAGCATCTTTGTAAAGAGAACCTAAAAAACTACGAAAACCAACCATGCAGCCTGGGTTAGACTGAGCATCAAACAATTAGTATTTAACAATCTTTTTTTTTTTTTTTTCAAATGCTAGGCAACTGATGAGGCTCCAACTAAATCTCCAATTTAATATTTTATTTGTAAATATTTAAAATATTGTTGTATTCTTTGACACAAAAAGCAGAATTTAAGTTTTGTTAACTCGTTAGTAAACTACCAAGCCGTAGTGCAAATGAATATTCAATTTCTTTGGCAATAATTGTATTCACTTAATATTTTTGAAATATGAGCTAAAGAAGGAACGTTCTTGGAAGATTAAAGAAGTGTTTAAATCCAGTGATATTAGGTTTGTCTTACAAGCTCAGGATCAAAACGATTCTGCAATTGCCCGAGTAGTTGACTTGTAAAGGGATGTGAATTAAGCAGATGACTTTTAATCTTACGTTATTCAGCCAGAAAACGTATTCCAAATGTTTTGTATTGCATGACAATGCATATTTTCATTTTTCAATAACCAGTCGGAGAACCGCTTGTGTTCCGAAAATAAGTATGTGTACTCAATCGTCCTGCATGTTCTTCAAATTTGTCTTCTTGTGAATTTTTTTCTTTCCCAAAAACTAATGTTGCCTCTCAAAGGAAAGTTTTTTGACATTGAAGAGACAAAATTAATATGACATCTACTTTTAGAGGCATGTCAAAAACAGATCTCTACAAACTTTCTTTTCCATTACATGTTGTGCAGTCAGACAAAAAGTTACATCAGCGTAAATTCTATAATCTATTTTTATTACACTCTATTTACTTTAATATATACTAAATCTTTTACTTTAGCTTAAGTAATTCGGAATTTCTGACGGAATTGTTGTCGGAACTAGGACTTAGAAGATAAGTCAAATTAAATATTTCGATAACCCAATAAATTCAAGTTCGAAATTTCAATATTTTATTTCCGGAGGGAGGGGAAATGTTTTCAGTTTTGGTCCATTATACTAAGTATATTTGCTTCGATTTTTTATTTTTCCATAAAAGCGAAAATTTTACGCATGGTATACATATAACGCATAGCTTCAAATTAAAATTTAATAATATACAGAGTGGTTATAATTAAAGTTCCACATTGAAACGGTCATAAAAGGAAAACTACTGGATCAAATGTTATCAAGCTTGGTAATCGTGTAAAGGAGGTCATAGGAATTTATTTTCCGGGAAAAAAAGGAAGTTCGAAACCTAAGCACCAGGGGGGAAATGGCGCTGTATGCAATATTGTTAAACGAAATATGGGTTAGAATCTAACTTAACCTTTTGTTACACGGGTTTAATATGTTGTATACCCTTAAGAAACTTTGAAGAAACTTTGAACCATTTAAAAGCGTTAAATTCGATAAATGTCGAGTGCGCCATCCGTGTAAGTGAGAAATTCGTCCGTGCAAACCACGACATAGCGATTAGAAAATGTGAGATCGCAAATCACTCGCACAAGTCCGTACAATCTGGAAATCATTTTCTTACAGATCGCTAATTTGTAATTTTTGAAGCCTGAATTCGGCCCTAATTTGTAATTTTTACAGATCTAATTGTTACAGATTATCTATTTCCATTGCATTCTGCTTTTGCATTCGATTGCATAGCAGTCATTCCACACCGTTTAGTGTTGAATGACAGCTACTTTTCTAACTGAACCATTTTTCTCTGAAGAGCAGTCGACAGCTGGACCACTGTGATTGCAGCTCACTTAGAGTAATGATCTTACAGATCTTTAATTACAGATCACTAATTTGTAATTTTTTAAGCTTGAATTCAGCACTAAAACATGAAGATACTGATTCAAAACGCTTTTAATCGATTTGGGCCAAAGAAATCTCTCATGTTATCTAATTCCATTGCATTCTCCTACTGCATTCGATTGCATAACAGTCATTTCACACCGTTTACTGTTGAATGACAGCTTGTTTTATAACAGAACCATTTTTTTCTGAAGAGCAGTCGACAGCTAGACCACTGCGATTGCAGCTCACTTAGAGTCAATATTAAAATGTTTCGTGATACATGAACTGCAGTAACGTGGCATTTTAGATACTATGATTTTTATGCAGGGCTGGGAACCACCTTACGTGTGTCGCACAGTTACTTAGGCAACATTTCACGAATGAACGTCTTATAAGCCAACACTTCCCCTCTTCCCACCAGACCTCAACCTCTGTGACTTTTGTCTATGAGGTTATCTCAAAAGCACTGTTTATGGTGATAATCTAAACAATTTGGCAGAAATGAAAAATGTGATACACTGATAACATTCCTCCTGATATGCTATGTGTAAAGTGTATACGAGCCAGTTTCCCTTAAAAAGTCCTCCACGAAAGCATCCCTTCCTTAAGGCAGATAGCCCTCGAGTGCTTTGCCATAATCTAATAAACCAAACCAAAACCAAACCTGATATGCTAAGAGCTGCTGTTGAGAATGCAGTAACATGTTTTAACTTGCTTTCGGAAAATGATGGACGCTACATTAAACATGCTTTGTAACACGTTTCGGAAAATCTTAAACACATTTAAAAAGATGTTTTCGTGTCTTATTTCATTTAACAATATTGTATACAGCGCCATTTTTCCCTGATGGTGAGTTTTTGAACTCTTTTTTTTCCGCCGAAAATAAATTCCCATAACCTCCTTTACACGATTCACAAGTTTGATAACATTTGGTCCGGTAGTTTTCCTTTTATGATCATTTCAAATTGAAACTTTAATTATAACCACCATGTAAATTAAACTTTAAAAGTTTGACAGTTTGATTCAAGTCCCAGCTTTAAATATATATATATATAAATATTATCGTTTATATTAATTCTCTTAGAAAGAATGTTTTAAGAAGCTAATTTTTCTCTCGCGTTATAGACTGTATAAAAAAAACATGATCTTTAGTATGATTTAGATTGTTTCAGCCGATATAAGAATCGAGTCACTCGGTGGTATAGAATAAACCCAGCTGGACTGTTTTATTTCTTTGTCATTTAGCAAAAATCTTTTAATTAAAATATTTATCCTTTGGACTTCGCTTTAAACTTTATTTATAGCTAAAATGACTAGAAAATGAAAAGCTGTCTTTAGCTGAAACGCAATTCATATAATTGATATTTTAAAAAATTGACAAGAATGCAAAATGTATGGAAGTGAATGATGAAGGGAAATTTGGCTATCAGACATACCAAGATGTTCAAAAAGTTGGACGTTTTCGAATATACTTTCAGAATACTTCAAAGAATTTAGGTGTTCAAAGAGAAAACACTTGGACGTGTACACCAGCAAATACCATCAATTGAGCTTGTGTTAACAAAAAAGACAAAACGATATCATTGCAGATTAAAGTGAAGAGCGACTGGTTTTAAACTATATGGTTGTGTAAATTACGTTATAGAACATCATATCGTATCATAAATGGTGAATCCCATGATTTTCTCAGTCGAATTATTTGAAGATTCAGGAGTTTATCCAGTGATGTATGTGGATGTCACCTAAAGATGTTTTTTTCCCCTTCCTGATGAAACAGCGGCCGAGCGGTAAAGTCGCTGAACACCGGTAGTTCGGTCCGAGGTTCGAATCCTGCGAACGGGCTGGCTGCATGGGCGTTTTCGGGGTTTTCCCCATGTGTAACGTGTATGCGAGCCAGTTTCCCTTAGAAAGTCCTCTAGGAAGGCATCCCTCCCCTTAGGCAGATAGCCGTAGTGTGCTTTCTCATAATAAAATAAACCAAAACCTTTGGATGAAACCAGTCTTTCCTTTCATCTCATACCTTCAAAATGTTTAGCCTCTACAGACTGATAAAGGCTCTGACGAAATACTTCGTGAAGAACTTTCTAAGGGAAACCAGCTGTCATACGCGGTACACATAAGAAAATCCACGAAAACGCCCATGCAACCAGTCCGTTTACCGGTGTTCGAACCCCGGAGTGAACTACCAGTGTTCAGCAACTTTACCGCTCGGCCGTTTGTGGGCCTTTATGAAATGGAAGGCGATAACTTTATTTAAAATGATTGTCAGAAATACCAAAATGTTTTTAAAAGTTGGATACTTTTCAATATACTTTCAGAATGCTTAAAGAAAAAGAGAAGAAAAATAAATTTTTTCGTAAAATTTAGTATTCGTATTTTTTTTTTTTTTTTTTTTTTTTTTTTTTATTTAAAACTTTTCAATCTTATGATATTTGATTCTTGCGATTTCAAAAATAAAATATTTGACTAAAATATGAATAACATTTTAAGAAACCAAATGTAGGATAAAATTGTGTAAAGCAATGGGCACAATGATAAAACTGTTTAAAGCAGTATATGCAAGTCATCCAAAGTTAAAATATCGGTTATACATCTCTCTTATTTATATATATTTTTTCTGAACGGAACATTGAAAGGCGTGTTAATTGTGCTTTACTGTATTTTCTCTTTTAATATAGTATGCAGTTTTCAAACGCATCGTAGTCTGGGTTACAAAGTATTCTTCCGAAAGAAACGCAGTTCAAATAAATGAAATCAAATTCTGGAAAATTGATATTAATAAATATATTTAAAATGCTCAGTTCGAAGGAATAAATAGAAAATTTTAAAACAATTATCTGAAGAGACAATGCAACACAAACAATTAAAATAAAAGTATAAAAATTTAAAAATGACCTAAAATAATAACTATGACGAAAAATATATAAAAAGAAAACTATTTGAAAAAAAAAATAAACGCTGCACCTTTATTTACGCAGTTCGAATAGGTAAATAGAAATTTTTAAAACAGTTATTCGAAAAAAAAAAAAAAAAAAAAAAAAAAAAAAAAAAAAAAGTGCAACTTAAACAATTAAAATGAAATTTGAAAAAGAAAAAATTACTTAAAATAATAAGTTATAATTAAAAATATAATATAAAGAATATTATTTGGAAAAAAGGAACGATGGTGACTTTTTTTCCTCTCACGGGAAAGGAAACTAGGTTGCCATATATTAAGAAGTTCGCCAAGTAAAGTATTCTTGGCGCAAACTGACAAAAAAGTGCCAACATAAATTTGTGAATTTCTCCGTAAATTTCGCTCCAAATTTTACAAAATTTCATATTTAGGCGTAATTTGAGTCGTAGAATCGAAATATGTAAAAACATTGGTATGTTATTTCAGAAAAAGTCCAATTTTGTGTCAAAATACCTATGTTAGAATAGTGCTATATATAAATCTAATATATATCCTAAGTCGCGCTTTCGAGACATGAAGAACGCAATTTGAATTTTGTCAATCGGCCCAGTAGATCGGGAGATATAGGACTGTCCCATTTTTTTTTTTTTTTTGAGCAGTGTACATATAATAAAAATATAAAAGATTAAAAATAAAGAAAATTTGCATATTAAGTCAAATTGTTAAAAACTAATGGACAAATTTTAATGAAATTTTGTATGACTATGTATTGATAATAGAGAAAAAGATCTACCATTCACAAATCATTTTATGTGGGCATGATTTTCAAGGCGGGAATAATGAAAATTCACATTGTGATATCGAACTGATAATTAGTATAATATGGAGTATGGTACCATCTCACAGCTAGACAGATAGCGCAGCTTGACAGCATACTGGATAAAAAAGAGTTGAGTAATCCATGTTGCAGTCAAACAACTCCTGCAGCAAAGGTTAAGCTCCGAGATGATTTTCAGAGAAGATGACGACGTGAGTTTGCCCTTGAAAGAGCCTTCCAGACATACGCTGTAGGATTAAGGTCACGAAATCCATGCGGCATATATCCTCACCTTTCAGGTAATCCATCAGTAACTGAGCCCTATGTGGCTAAACGTTGCCTTCCGTTAACAGAAACTCAGGACCAAATTCGGTCCTGAAAAGTCAAGTATACGGTTCTAAGTATTTAGATTCTCTCTATACATCATAGCAGTCAGGAAGCTCTTGTGAAACAGTTGCTGGTTGTAAGGCCGTCCAACATAATGGCTGCCCAAACGATTACACTTCCAACATTATAGTGATCTATTTCCTTGTTAAGGGAGGGATTGTATCGTCTTCCAGGCAATCTGCAGGTACAGATAAGAGGAGAATAAGTGTCAGACTGAATCTCGATTCATCTGTAAAATGCACTTTGCTCCACTTAATATCTGATCTTAGTTTCATGTTGTCTCCAGCACGCCAAACACGCTTTCTTGTGTACTGGAGTCAGGGAAAAGCAAACAGCGGGAATTCTGGCATACAGCCCTATGATATGAAGTATTTGGGCAACTGTAGACGGTGAAACTCTTCGAGTGGCCGCACACAGCTCAAGTGAGAGCTGTTAAACTGTATAATAGTACCACATCTCCGCGCTGAAAGTGGATGCTTATTCATTGTTGTGAATTGTGGTTGAACTTGCCCAGGTCTTCTTGATATGGATCTAAAGTCCTGGAACTGTTTCAACAAACTGCAGAGGACACTGAGCTCTGTAGCCACCTGAGCTATATATATATATATAATTTAATAAATTTTGATTTTCTAAACATTAGAAAAACATTTTGGTCCATACATTTTGCTTCACATCTTGAACATATTTTGCTTCACATCTTTTAAAAAAAAGATATATCAAAATAATTTTCAATTCTTTAATAGTAATAATAATCTTGAAATTTAAACTTTTTAAAATTCCTGATTAGAAAGTATATGAAGTATTATATATGAATAATTTTCCATTTATTATTAAACTTTTACAATATTGAATACATATTCCTACGGCAAAATGAAAGACGCGATTTTCAAAACATTTTAAAATTAAATTGGAAGACAAAAATGCCAGTGCGAAAGTTGAATATATGCAAAAGAAGTGGCATTCACATGAGTTTTAAATAAAATTTTGATCATTGTAGAAAAACTTCTCAAAACATTTTCTACTCCTAAAGAAGAGGGACATGTGTTTGATCGCCAACAAAATCGATAGAGGTTATTCAAAATCTACGCTGAACTAAGGTTGCTTTTCTGTATAAATTAAATATTTTTAACAAGTATGGAACTGAACAGCGGAATGCAAATCAGTATTTAAGGAATACAATTTTAAAAAGTCATTTTTTCAAAAAATATCGCGAATAATAATTTGTGCAAATCTATATCACTATCATAAGGCAAGAGAGAGACTACTAGAATTGCTTTTCCTTTATTAATTTCCTGGACAGAATTTCTTCATGTCCTAAGAGAAACGTTCAATATACGACAAAAATACCTCATTTGTTTAGTGATTTGAATTAATATCCATTAATTTTTCATTTCATTAAAATTAATTTATATTTTACATAAGAAAACGTTCATTGTAAGGATTAAGAAAAAACCGGGACTAGCGAAAAAAATCGGAACTGTAAATTGAATAAACAATGATCTTATCAAAGATAATCGTAAAGTATTGGTTATATAAAAATATTACTTTTAATTGTGTTAGCACTCATTTCTGAAGATTTAACTGAACCTGGGACGGTACCCTGCAAAATGAAAATGTACATTGTTAGCAACAAGAACATAAAATACATAATTATAAGATAAAAACTAATTATAGCTACTGAAAATTTCCTATTTCAGATATTTTATCGTATGATTACTATTAAGCATCAGCTTTTTCTTACTAAGCAGTAACGTTTATGGAATTTCGCAGTTAGCGGCAATCTCAGCAAAATCAATACTTCTAATTTCAGGAGACATAAAACTGCTTGGGGGGGGCCGTATGCGTTCAGCAGGCCGCCAGTTTGACACCCATGCTGTAATCAATTGAATAATCAAGTTATGACTGAATAATATGTTTAATTTTAATCGTTTTTATGATTAATTTTCTGAAAAATATAAAATATTCAATGTCTTTCTGCTTCTAAAGTTTAATAAATGAGTAAATCATGTAAACCAACTATCTCGGAAATAACAAATTCTTCAATATTATTCTAGCAGTTTACATTTTTATTTAATTTACAGTACACTTCTATGTATAAATAAGGAAATTCTTAATCGTAAATTTTTATTATTTTATGAGATTTAGGAAAAGTGTTCTATGCCTGTTTCAGAGGATGCAAGAACAGAGAGAAGTCTGTAATTGCCTTAAATTCTTATTTCTATAAGACAGCCAGACGAGTTATGGCTCCATCAGCGTAAATAACATTTAATATTAAGAAGGTGAAAACAGTCGTTTTATTTGAAACAACTAAATAAATGCACAACTTATGCTTACAATTTAAATCTTCGCAGCTTACTTCTGTAAGTATCAGTTAATTGAAATATGAAATTAAAATTTAAATAAATTAAAAAATGGAGACTAAAATTCAAACAGCCTAACAAGAGCCTGCTCAAATTTACGAAGTGCGCGATGGACTTGGGCTAACAAAATGGCTAACATCGAATAATTAAGTGACAGAGCTGGGCGAGAGTATCGCACTACGGTCTATCTCGCTGCCAAATTCTGAAAAGAAATTGTTATCAAATCGGGCAATCAATCAGCTCTAGAAGCGGAAAAAATAATAGCAGTAGAAACACAATAATCTAAGATATCCTCAATATACCACAAGCTCCATCCCAACACCCTTATCCAATTAGAAAGGGCCAGAGCCAACTTTGTAATTCTGGGGAACGAGCAAACAGATTCCCTGACAAAGGAAGCTATCAAAAACACAAATAGTGAAACAATCAAAGTTTCCTTGCCGAAATCTGCATTAAAATATAAATTAGAAAAAACGAACAAGCTTTATGGCAAAAGGAATAGGACGGTGCCAATCAAGGGAGAAGAAAACATTACTTAATCCCAAAGATCAACACAGAAGAACCACATAGAAACTCGTTTCTGAACTACTATATGACGGCGTACTGACTGCACCTCTCCGACATAATTTCTCGAAAAACATCTCAAGAACAGATTCTTGCCTATGCGAGAAAAGGAGTGACCTCGACCATTATATATTTAATTGCGACCTTACAGAAGAAAATCACGTGAGATGCCCAATCACAAACCCACTGCCTTTTAAATGGTTTTTAATTGAAACAAAACTACCAAGAGAAAATATGCGCAAGAGAGTGAAGCAACTGTAAATTATTGGTAGAGGGCATTGCCAAATAGAGTAACTGTGCCATCCAGAGGATGTTCATCGAACGAATGCAAGCAAATGGTTATAACAGAGCACAAACAGTAACTAACAATAAGTAATGTGAATAATAAGAAGCAAATTGAATTGGAAAGACTCTTGGGTGCCGCCCAGCCGGTACAGTGGTTAGTGACACTGACTGCCATGCCGGTGAGCCTGGGATCAAATCCCGGAGAAGGCATAGATGTTTGTAGGCGCATAATGTCTTTGCAGGATTGGAGGCACTCGGAATACACGCGAGCCGAAAGTCCTCTCTAGGTTCTTGGTAGGGGAAGAGAGATGGGATACCCTCGGATCGCTCCTGAGGTTGTCCTTCCTCAAAATTGGGGCGGAATCTTAACAGTTAGCTAAGTTCAGCAATACCTCAGTCATCTATGGTACTAGGGAGAATGCTGACCTACCTTCTACCTCTACATGTATCTGTCAAAATCTCTGTATCCACTCAGCTCGTACAGTATTCGGTGACGCTGACTGCCTTACCAATGTGCTGGCATTCGAATTCCGAAGAAAGAAGCATGAATGATTGTAAACGTGTAGTGCCTGTTCGGTAAGGGGCGCTCAAAATGTGCAGCGAGCACGAAAGTCTTCTCGAGAAGTCGGTAATAGGGGAAGAGGGGTGAGAGACCCTTGCACTGCACCCTACAGTAAAATTAGGTCCGAGACTTCACAGTTAGCGAGTATCAGTAATACCTCAATCACCATTGTACAGAGAAGCTAGCCTCTCTTGTACCTGCAACTGTCAAAAACTCTATATCTAAATTTTAAGAATTCTGTCTTAAATATCCTACCTCATTTACACCCAACCGAGAGTGAATGAAAAGTTATGGTGTTGTTCAGATAAAAGGATAATGGTTTCATTAACATAGAAAGCAGACAGTGTCAAAATTCAAACTATTCAAAAATACCAGAATTCACCAGAAGTTAAATTGTTCTAAAACAAATGACATTGGTGGAAAACAATCCCTTTAATGACCTTAGTGAAGAATATTTAATTCTAAAACTAAATACTGAGGCACCATTTTTACAAAAATTTAAATTAAGCTAATTATGACGTTACTGGAATTCTCAGTACATTTTCCACCTGAGAGATTTTCTCTTGGCTTTCACTCCCTTCCAAACTCTGGGAAGAAAAATATTTTAGCGCAAGGTACTTTGGATGCCACAAGTATGTAAACACGCGATTAACATTTATAATTTACTTTCCACACCCCTTTAATTTATTTCGCTTTCCTATTTTCGTGGGTTGGTGCTCAGTTGTGCGTCGTTAGTTATATTGAAACAACTTCTATCTCTTACCCAATATTTATAGGGTTAGTTTCTTATATATAACAGATTTAAGTGACAGTCTATTTCAACATCTATGACTAATTTTCTACTCATAAACTAAATTTAAAATTTAACATAGCGTTTACTGGCTAGCTTAACTATTTACTACTTTTTCGCTTACACTTCATTAGCCTCTACCACCATAGCAATAACACATTTTCCTTTGTAATAACACATTTTCCTTTGCAATAACATTAATTCTTAATATATGTTATTCATACATAATAAATTTACAAAGTACTTGAATTTATTGCATTACATTTACTCAATTTTAAATTTAGCATGGGCAATGCATAAATGCGCACTATTATTTTGCACGTTGCTAATATTTTGAATTTTAGCCAAAATTTCCTGAATGTTTACTATCTTTCGACTAAGTCAACATAAGAGTTCTTAACACAAAAAGCTAATTTTTAGGGAAAAGAAAAAGTTGTAAACAAAAAAGCTTCTCAGCAACTTTGCAACTTTAAACCCTTGCTTAAGATAAAATAAATAGTAGGAACTTTATACGCTTTAAAAATGACATAAAATTTCAGTTTAATGCAAATAAATCTCCACTTATCTTTTGTTTTTCGATAATCTATCATTCTTTTCTCCAAGAACTCATTTCAGCAAACTTTTTCGGGTAACCCACCTTATTGATTCAGATTCTTCTTTTCGGCTGGTTGTCAGATTGCTTCTTCTTCCCACTCGGTGTACTATATTCATTAATTTCCTCTGTCCTTGGGTATTCCCTGAAAGTGCAGTCCTTTTCTGCAGGAAAAGGGCTATTTCTGTTAGGGCTGCTTGCTTCCTCCATTCGCGCTGACATCCTTCTTCTGACATTCACAGCAACAGGATCTCTTTAATTTCCGCCGCGGTGCCTCTTCCTTTTACAGTGTAAAAGTTTGATAGAGTTTCTTACTTCTCCTAACATTGTTATCTTCTTTCTGACGTCGTTGGTCGTTATTCGGTCTGTTAGACTTTCTCTGTTATTTTCCTTCAAGCTGCCTCGGTATTTTCGTTTCCTGAGCACGATATCTCTCGGGTGCTTGTGTTTACTCTCTGTAGCCTTTCTCTTAAAATTTTTCTTCAATTTTGGATCGTTTTAATGCTAGTGATGTCATGATGTTGGAAGTTTTGATGATATTTTAAACAGTCAAAAATATCGTTGAATTCTGGGCCAGCCTGCTCCCCTATTATTGTTTCTTCCGAATCCAAAATATTTGAAAACATGGCACATCTTAATTCTTTTCCCTTGTCTTTAACTTATTTGTTGATTAAGCACCTGCTACAGCCTTTTCCTCCGCTAGCGTGCGGTTAATTCTCAAATTACATTCTCGTAATGTCGTAGCTTGTCTTATCAGACCTGGCGCTAAGTTCTTTCTAAAATACAAACGGGTTAGTACCGTATAGTTTGTGTATGCAGTCAGGGGCTCTTTGCAACAATAGACTCTAAAATTCTGGACAGCTAATAGAATGCTTAGCATTTCACTGCCTGTAGTGATGTAATTTCTTTGTGTTTGTTTATGTGTTTTACTAAAATATGCTACCGGTTAACCACCTTGTATATGCGCAGCCCCTAACACAAAATCAGATGTATCTACCTCTACCAACTTTCCCTCTGGGTCTGGGAATTTCTAGACCGAAGCTTAAATCAGCACCGATTTGAGATTTTCAAAAACTATATTCGTCTTCCCTGACAAAGTAAATCTTCTATTTTTTCGTAATTTAGCAAGGGTTCTGCTATGAAAGCTTGATACTCTTGATAAAATCCTTGCGGAATTCTTGATAAACGCTGTATAATATGAGCACAACTCCAAAAACATGTTAATTTCTTTGCGGTTATTAGCGGGCAGTTGAGGATGTTGGAGGATAGTTTTTAATAGCGAATATATTTCCTTTCGTTTCAAGTCTTCGTTCAGATATTTTGTGTCTCAGGTCCCTGGTACTGAAGTTCTGTGCCTCCGAATCAGCGCTTCATAGCTCTCAAATTTAAATTCGCTTTCTTTAGAAATATGAATATTTCAGGCAGATTCTCAGGTCGCTCATCGACTGTGTTACTAGTGACTATTATGTCATCTAAATATATAAATGTGTATCTGCCTCTTACGAGCCTTAAAAAAAATTATATTCATGTCCTTCTGGAATGTAGCGGGAATACCGCATAAACCAAATAGTTTTCTCGAAAACATATATACTTATATAATTTAGTAATAAATGCGGCTTTCGGTACGTTCTTGGATTTCACCCATATCTAGAAATAACAAAACGTCTAGTTGACTTTATTTTTTATTATCACATCTGTCATTCGAAGTGGATAAAACTCGATATTTCGTGATATCGTTTAATTTCTTGTAGTTAACAGCGAAGCGCAGTAATTTAAAATCACTGAGAGAGAAGTTATTTCTTGTCTCAGCAAATCTACAGGAGCGTAGAGAATATTCGTTTGGATTATTATTTTGGTTTTAAGTGTTTTCTCACCGTGCTTTTCTATTACCTCCTTTTTTTTATTTTACCGTGCAAGCCCGCTTATCGTGCAGGTTTAGCTGTGAACGGAGGATTAACTCCCACCGCATGAGTTTCCACTCGGGTCTCATCACATAAGAAAAATTTCTCACTAAATTTTCCATTTTTTTTTTCTTTTTTTTGGCAAAACCAGTACTTTAAAATCCAGGATTGACGACGCTGCTTCATTATCCTTTATACATTCATTTGCAAATATAAACTCCTTCTGAAAATCGATTCGTTCACTAACTACTTTCAAAAATTTTAACCCTAAAAGGACAATGGCCTTCAACTTTCTTACTACGAAATATAATAACTTACATTTCTTATTCTTTCCCTGCACATTTGATATCACCTTCCCTATGCAATAATTTAGCTGCACCTTTCCAAACTTCATCCCTGCGACTTCAAATAACCTACATCTCTGAAAACTGTTTTTTAAAGTACTTTTCCGCTAAAAAATTACTTTACTCCCCTGTATCCGTCGTCAGATGCCTTATAACAAAGCTTGCGTATATGGCAATTCTACATTTTTCACTGCAACAGAATCTAGTTGATTTTGAGCAATGACCCATTTCACAGTTTAAATTGCTCGTATTTTTATCAACACCCACTTTCTTATTATAAAAAGACTTTTTACTTTTATCTTGGCAGTCGCCACTTCGCCTGCTTGCGAAAAATTCTGCTGGCCCTCAACTGTTTCCTGTCGTGAAATCTATCACCTCTCGCGATCACAGATTTTTCTAAAATGCGCATTCAACGTTCCGTCGAATCTTGCCTCGCACACTTTTTGAAACACGCCGACTTTCATATTTCACTACAAACATAAACAAATATTCTAACGTACCAGGATTTCTTAACACCACAAAATCCTGACCGCAATCCTGACGGTATTAAATCCACTTTTTCGCTGGTGGCAATACAGTTCAAAATGTGAAGAGAAGAAAAAAAATCAGGCCATATTAGATATTTGAGAATGCTGTCCCATTATCTTTGGCCCACTTGAAGATAAGATAAATGCAGAGAAATTCGGCTTGAAAAACTGTGCATCCATCTCGAGAACGGTGCTTGAAATAGCAAACCTCAGACTGGTCTTCAAAACGAACTAATGCCTTTTTGTCCATTTTACTTACCTAATTTACTTTCGTCAACCTTATTGTTCATTTTACTCTCATCTGTAAAACAAATGATATGGAAAAACTTGTAAAGTTTATGTTAATTTTTCTAACAGTTAAATTTTTAGTTAAAAGTTACTTTCCTATCTTCCTCAATTTCAGCTTACAACTTCCGCCAGAATGTATTTTCAGAATCGCGCTTGAATGCAAATGAGGAGAAGTATTTAACTGTGAAGTTCTACTGACTTCGTTAGACAGCCAGTGATTTTGACTAGCCCGCGTTCGCCTTTTTAGGCGACTCTCTCTCTTCAGCTATTATTACGCTCAGCCGTATCTTAGACCTAACATTAGATTAATTATCAAGTTATCAAGAGATAAACTCCTTTGTCGCTTGATAACTTCAACATTAAGTTAGCATTAAGGGGCCAACTCTGTTAGAATCTTGATGGCTCCAGCTATATCTTTTTAGTTAGATTAGTTAAGTTTTAGTTCTTAGTTTCCTGAGTTCAATCCCGAGTGGAGGCTTTATTGTAACTCCAAGAAAGGAGTAATCTGTTAAACTTTATTTGGAATAATAAATGGTATTGAACCCTTCTCATATTTTGTTTTCTGTCTCACGAACTCAAGCGATTATTCGATTATCAGTTCTTAAAGTTCCTGATTAGTAACTTAAAGGTACACATATTGGACTCTTATAAAATTTTCAATAATCTTTTTACAATCGCAGAATTTTACTTAGCTGGATTAGGAATATACACGAAGGGGACATTTCCATTTATGCAGTCTTCGTAACTAGTAATCGAAACTGTTAGATGTTAGTTCGCTTAGATATAGGGGAATTAATATCCGCTTTGATTATGTGCGTGATTATCATAGATTCTATGGACATGAAAGAGCTGATTTCTTAGCTTAAGATGCTTCAGATTTACCCATCGATATCAATATTAGCAGGGCGGTCATTCCATTTTATTAAAAGAAACTTTACTGTAAGAGTGAATAATACATTTCTTCTTTAAATGCTGGAGACCGAATGGCTCTCAGACGGGAACGTGGATAGTGACTCTGACTGCCGTACCGAAGGGCCCGGCTTAGAATGCCAGAGAAGGCATAGATGTAACTTGTCTGTGGGATAACTTGTTTCCATAGAAGGCAACATTGTCCCACCTATTAGGTGCCTGCATAATAATAATATGCCCACCGCTTCCGGCCAACGCCTATAATGGCTAGTGCCCCCCATTGGAGATAAAAAAGGGCGCTGGTGCACCAAAATGTTCTTTCCTTCTATTTATGATAGGCTCCAGTCCGAGTCTTCCCTCTTTGTTAATTTTAAGTACTTCAGTTTTTATCTGGTTGCGGTAATATTGCAAGTTACCTGTTTCATTTCAATCTAAGATCAAATAATTTATGTGAATGTTCAAGAAAAGTGTCTCAAGATGTGGAACATTTAATGTTTTCCATGTCCTGTCTTCTGTGGTTCTAAGTTATGCTCTGAATTTGTTCGTTTTGTTTATGCATTTAATAGTTATTGTCTTAATTAATTTTTGTGAGCCTCATATTGTAAATTTTGGGCACACGGGTAGATTTTATGCGTTCAAAATTTAAAAGACCTATTAATCCTTTTCATAATTTAAAATAAGTTTTTCTTCAATTTCTACTTTGGGCTTTCTACCATACAACATTTCATAATTTGCACCTTCCTTAAAATAAATATTATTACTTCTCCATCGCGCATCAAATATTTCTACTATAATTCGAATTCTAATAGGGGGGTGTCTTAACCTAACTTAGGGAAAAGTTCCCAAAAGTGCGGGTTTCAACGTATCAAAGTTATGAGTTTCACTTCCAGATTCTGCTGATAAATTTCTTCGATTGCCTATGAGCCAACTTAGTGCTTGACCTTTAAACGCGGCCATTGATATGGTAATTTTCTCTTGCTCACCCAGCGGATACAGAGACAACTCTGCTGGCGGAGTGGCTCTACGTCCTCAGGAACAAAGCCAATGGTTGGAAAATGCCACTCCGATCAGTTAACAAAATCTACTATCCGCTATCCACAACCAAAAGAGGGGATAGCAGATCAGGCAGGCATTTATTGATAAGTTCAAAATAAAAGTTTACAAATGACAGGGATGCACATAGGGCTACAATGGTATATTCATCATGCACGCAGGCATGGGGGAATCCAAAAAAATACTATATTGTAAATAATAGCATGCACGCACGCATGTATGAGGTAAATGTTGAATACATGAAAACAAAGTCTTTTAGAAAAATTAGAGTACATTAGGTAATAGTTATTTCTATTATATAGATCTTCTATTATATAGATCTGGTAGTGAAAGACATATTGAACATACAAGTTCTCAGTTGACACAGATGTATTTGTGCTGTAGTAGCACAAACAACGTTTATGTAAACATGATGAAGTACAGAAATGTGGTATATTATCATTACCAGCATGCACGTATGTGTTATAAATTAATTGCATTGAATAATACAGTCATTTAGACATTAATACAGTCTTTTAGAGAATACAGTTTTTTAGTCTTTAATACAGTACAGAAATGTGGTATAGTATCATTAACAGCATGCACGCAGGCATGTATGTGGTATTGGTTAATTGCATTGAGTAGTAATGGCTCTTAGAAGAATAAAACTACAAAAAATAATTGTAAAAACATGCACACAGCACGTGTGAGGAACAAGAGTTAAATAAAACTATCGTCCACAGACACCATGTATCGCTATATGTTCTTGTCAATATTATTAAGTGTCAATTTCTGGGGGGCACGAAATTTCATCATGTAAAATTTCGTTGAAGTGTTTTAGTGAGGGTTATATAGGTCACACGTTTACAGATTAAAAAGGAATCACAAAGTCACTAATTAGTTCACTCAGATAGAAATTGAGTCACATGTTAATTCATCCAACACTGAGAATGATTCGCAGTTTAATTCACGAGTTTTAAATAATAATAAACCACAAACTAGTAATAGTTTGAATTCAGATGGACGTCTCAGTGAGTAGTAAAAGGTATTTGATAAGTACAGTCTCTTTTGCTGTTCACATCAGAAAAAAGAGAAGCATTGCATTTCACCAATATCATTAAAGTGCTTAAATGAAGAAGTGTCTATAAATTACTGTAACATTAGTACGCTAGTTGAAGTCTTAAGTATCATAGTTCACACTCATCGTTGAAGGTGTGGCTTCATTCATGAAGACACAGGGAATAATAGATTGGTTTGTGTTCAGATAGACGTTTCAATGAGGAGTTGAAGGTATTTACTAAGTACAGTCACTTTTGCCATTCACGTCTAAAAAAAGAGCATTTTATTATGAGCAGCATCATTGGAGTGCTTCAATGAAGAAATGTCTATGAATTGCTGTAGCATAATATCACAAGTCAAAGTTTTAGATGTCGTAGTTAACATTCATCGTTGAAGTGTGGCTTCATAAATGTAGACACAGGGAATACACAAATGTGATCAACATTTAGTGTTGCCAGTGAGACGTTTCAACGGGGAGTAGAACGTCTGTATTAAGTGCAGTCATTTTAACTGTACACATCCGAAAGAGAAAATCACGACATTGTAAGAAATATCATGAAGACCTTTCTTTTTAGAACTGGGGTGTAAACTTCCAGATAATTAAGAAAAGGTGTTAGAGTTCACACTTGTCCGTGTGGTGTGACAATATCAATATGGGCACAAGGTTGCATGATAGCAATCATCATTAAATCGATATCAGTGGTTTACTGTTGAGCTAAATGTATGCATCGTTATGCATCTGGCACAAGGATGCTATAGAAATTATATTGTCCAGTAGACATTGCAATGAGAAGTTAAATGTCTGTCGAGCACAATCATTAGAAGGAAAAGCCACTATATCGTATGAAATATCCATAAAGTTCGTAGAAGATACATTGTCCTAGTAGACATTTCGACAAAAAGTAAAATAAATTGATGATAACTACTCTTTAAAGCATATGTCTACATGTAAACACGGATTGAAATAAATGTGTCAAGAATTTGAAACATGATATAACACTACAACAGGTTTGCGCAAAGTTGTACAAAAATGAACTCATTCCTACAACGCAAAAACTCAATTATAAAGAGTAAAATGAAGTGGTACACCTATTCGTACAATACAGTTCTAGCCGTACTGTTTATCTATTCATACTGTTAACCTATTCGCACAGTACACGCGTTCGTGCAGCACATATAGTGTGTCAAAAATATGAAACCATGATAAAACATTACAACAGGTTTACACAAGGCTGTACGTTCATAAAGAATAATGGTATAATATAAAAACTCATTCATATTATGCATAAGCTAAGTTATATAAAATGTGATGCAGTATGTCTACTCAAACAATACAAATCCAATCGTAAAGTAAATCGATTCGTACAGTAAACCTATTCGCACAGTACAAGTGGTACACCTATTCGTACAATACAGTTCTAGTCGTACAGTTACCTATTCATACTGTTAACCTATTCACACAGTACACCCATTCGTGCAGCATATAGAGTGGTGGCCAAAATTGTGGACACTTTTGGAAAATTTTATGTTTTTGAACTTTGTATGCTTATAGAAAACGTTACGTTTCACAAAATGCAAACTTGTATATATCATTTTAAAGAGAATTTATTACTGAATTCAATACAAAACACAAAATTCAATTATTTTCAATACAAAAAAAAGTTAAACGATGATAGTTATCGATATACATTAGATAGTGATGATTTCAGTGAGTTATCAGTACTTAGTAGGGTACCCTTTATTTTTGATTACAGCTTCACATCGACGTTTTATTGAGCTGACAAGAGTTTTAAGCTTTTCTTTCGTTATTACATGATGCCAGGAAACAATTATAGCCTCAATTAGTTCCCTTTTATTTGATGGGCGCCTCATTCGGACAAGTTTTCAAACGGTGCCAAAAATTTTCGATAGGATTAAAGTCAGGACTGTTTCCTTTCCATGGCAAAAATTTAATGCTTTTTGTACGAAACCACTCTTTCGATATTTGGCCGTGTGGCAAGGAGCAGAATCCTGCTGAAAAATAAACGAAGCATTGTTGGGAAAGAGATCTCTGATGGAAGGTAGAAGTTTTGGTTCTAGAATAATGTCAATGTATTTTCTGGCATTTAGTGTCCCATCGATGACATGAAGGCGACCAATACCATCTGCTGACATGCATGACCAAATCATAACACTAACTGGGTTCTTCACAGTTGCTTGAATGCAGTCAGAATGTAGCTCTTATCCTATTCTACGTCTTACATATTTTTGCCCATCACTACCGAATAACGATATCTTAGTTTCATCACTCCATATAACTTTTGACCACTGATCATCTGTCCAATTAATGTGTTCCTTTGCCCACTGTAGTCTTGTTTTTCGTTGCTGAAAATTAAGATAAGGCTTTTTCGTGGAATTCTACCTCTCAGCCCAACATATGTTAGTCTTCTCCTGATTGTTCTTGAACTGACAGAAACACCAGAATCATTCAGATCACTTCTGATGGCCGCTGATGACATTTTTCTATCTTGGAGACATAATCTTTTTATTCTTCTGTCATCAATAGATGTGGTGCACCTTTTTCGGCCTCTTCCATTTTTGGTTTTATTTGAATTTGTCTCCTGATATCGTAAACAAAACTTTCGGACTTCAGATGTAGTCACTGAACCACCCATCTGTCTTGCAATTTCAGCATAAGAAAGATCACTTTCTCGTAACACAGTAATATTACATCTATTTCTAGGTGTCCAATCTACTCTTTTATTTGATGTCATTGCTTCTTGACTAAATAATAAAATTTTTACAAAAACTCCTACTTGTAATTGCAGTGTATAAGAAACAGGTCCTCCTTCTACAGAACAAAGCAAAATAATGAATTGTTTAAAGTGTAAACATGATGTCAGCTTCTACTGGCAGTTACTAACATTTGATTGGTTCTCAGAACAAGAACAGTGATTGGCCAGGAAAGCTAGACATTACAAACCACTTCATAACTGTGTTTTTTATTTATATTGAAGTACATATAACTTTTTTGTATTGAAAATAATTCAATTTTGCGTTTTGTATTGAATTCAGTAATAAATTCTCTTTAAAATGATATATACAAGTTTGCATTTTGCGAAACGTAACATTTTCTATAAGCATACAAAATTCAAAAACATAAAAATTTCTAAAAGTGTCCACAATTTTGGTCACCACTGTGTCAAAAATATGAGACATGATAAAACATTACAACAGGATTAGACAATGTTGTACGTTAATAAAGAATTATGGTATAATATAAAAATTCATTCATATTATGCATAAACGAAGTTATATTAAATGTGATGCCGTATGTCTACTTAAACAGTACAAATCCAATCGTAAAGTAAAACGATTCTTACAGTAAACCTATTCGCACTCTATAATATATGTGTCAAGAATGTGGAACTTGATAAAAATTTAAAACAGGTTTACACAAAATTGTGTAGTCGTAAGAGTACAATGATAAGATACAAATACTCATACATTAAACAAAAACTATATATGTAAAAAAATAGTAAAGCAATACGCTTATACGTACAGTACAGGTCTTTAAACACAATATAGTGAAGTCTTATATGTGTAAAGAGAGAATGCAAATTATTCTATACAAGATTGTATTTTGTAAATCGTTAAAATTGTGTGAATTGTTTCCGACAAAAAGACATTACTAGTGAAAAACGCTTATGCGCTAGATTATTATTGCGTAAGGATTCGATAAAGTTTGCTAATATGCCATTGTTTAGTCTGTGGACAGGAGAACAGGAAACGATCCGGGTCTCCAATTTGTTCACATGTGCAGTGTTCTGTGGGTCGTAGACCAAAACGAGACAAATATTTAGGATAAGGACCGTGTCCTGTCAAGAACTAAGTTTTGTAAGAGGATAAGCTGTAAGTGCTGTTGATACTTTTGGGATGAAGTTAAATGTTCGACGTCCGACAGTGTCATCTTTGCCAATGTTCTAGAAGTGACTGTTGTGTAATCTTTTTGAGGAACGATGCAGGTGCTGGGAAAGGGGAGATCATTCTTGAAGTTGAGAGAGCTGCCTCCTTGTCCAGCTGATCGGCTATTTTATTTCCCTGGATTCCAACATGTGCCGGAACCTAGGCAATGCACGAGCGATCAGCAATTGACCAAGATAGAAGCTGGTTTTGGATCTCCTGAACTAGTAAATTACTTGAATATAATTGTTGGAGTGGTAAACTAGATGCTGAGTCGGAGTAGATGGTTATTGAGGCATTTGTAAAGTTTGCTGCCAGACGGGTTGCTTTACGTAGTGCTAACAATTCCGCCTGATACACTGAGTTATGTGCATCTAATCGTCGATTCCATGAAAACAATAACTTCTGGTTCTGCAGAACACAAAGTCCCCTGCCTGTTCCTTGTTCAAATTTTGACCCATCTGTGTAGATCTCTAGAGTAAAATTTGGAATGTTGGAATAATTAAATAAGAATTTGTCAGGGATATCAAAATCAGCTGAATCAATGTAATGTGTGAATTGATGTTCAAAATTGAATGATTGAAAGGCATGTCCCCATAGAGTAGAGTTTAAGACGTAATCTTAAGACGTTTACCAGTGATGACTCTCGTTCGACAACTAAATCCAAAGGAGATATTCCCGCAATAACTTGGAACGCTGAGGTGTAGGAAGTTCGGTATGCACGTGTTTATTAGTATAAGAAATGGGCGTTGTAGTTGTTGTAAGTATTTACGCATCTGCAGTGTGAGTCTTTTACCCCAGACTGCAGATGCATAGAATACGTTCAAGACAATACGTTCAAGAACCTTGCGATACCAAAGTTTGAGAATCACTGTGTGTACACCCCATGAGGAATTAGTCACTTTTAAGAAGGTATTGAGAAGTTGTCTAGACCTAGATTGTAAGCATTTTATGTGTGGTAACCAAGAAAGTCGATTATCAATAATGACACCGAGAAATTTAAGTTGTGTGTTAAATGCTATTCTCTGTCCAGAGATTTTTAATGTTGGGTGTCTACGTAGAATACCACGATGACCGATCAATAGTGCTTTGGTATTTCTTGGTGAAAGAGATATTTTATGTTATGTTGCCCAGTTTTGAAATATGTCTAAACAATGTTATGCTTTTGATAGTACATTCGATCTACCTGCTACTATTATGAGAAAGTCGTCGGCATATGCTATTATTCGGACATCTTGATTTTCAAATTCTGTGAAAATTGAATTTGCCGATACTATCCAAAACGGTGGACCAAAACACAAACCTCGGGGGCTGCGACGGTTGACTTTCTTGGAAATTATTTCAGAGCTAGTTGTAATTTGTACTGGTCTATCTGTCAAATAGCGTTTTATAAAGTTAAGTGCATATTGTCGACTGCCCATGTTATAAGAGCTATTATAAACATCTGGCCGCCAGAGCGCATCAAATGCGCCCTGGATGTCCAGAGAGATTATAATAGAATGTAGGTCACTGGCTTTGTTTTGCATCAGGACCGTATTTAACCATTTCGCATTGCTCTCCTGTCCGCAAAAGCTTCCCTCCAACGGCCGTCTATTTCTCGTAGCGTGTAATGTTGTTTTCTCTGTGCATCATAACTTTCCATACATGACTTTTGTAATGGATGAATGTCAATGAATATTAAGTAAAATTATAAGGAAATAAAGCATAATGGAAAAATAATAATATCTCTGCTTATTTCTAAAAGCAGGATAATTTGATAACACCTGATCCAGACGGTCCACTGCTCCCATTTTGTTGTTGTAATTTTTTACAATTATTGTTTTTTTAGAGTTCTTTTCCGTGTTCCAACATCAATCATCGAGTTATTATGGACTGTAATCATCAAACGTATATCCTTCTTGTCTTTCCAATTCACAACCTCATTTTTTCTCTTTTTCTGCTGAGTAGACGTTGAAGCCATCTCTCACTGTCTTGTATTATCAGGTTCTGTATTCCTCCTTACTTGCTTTAGGAACATTAACCATCCTGACTCGGAACAGGGAGCGTACTAAAGCTATGTTCAATAAATTTGGGAAGTAGACAATACACATAGGAAGGGTATACGAAACCCTTTATTTTTCTCTCTTTACAACGATTTCCGGAACTTCGGAATACAAAGACCAACCACTTGTGGTGTGAACGTAAGAATATAAAAAAATATTAACTAAAAATCTAACTAAACTAACTTTGGATTAATAAACAAGTGCCTAACTCCAAGATTGGCCGTATATTAACAAAAAGCCGTATGTAGTACAGAGAACTGCTAACACTACGATACGTTTAAAATTATCAAGAGGATTAAACCTCTGGCCTTGAAGGCAACCAGCAACCGAGTAAAACTACTATGGCAAGCGGCCTGCTTCTAATAGCTCCTTCCTCTCTCTTGCTTAGCAAAAAGCCACAACTTAAGTACTTGGCGTTCGCAAGACAAATTTGCATAAATAAGTTAAAGCTTTTAATTCTGGCCGGAAGTAGAAAATAAGAAGTGATAGTAAAGATTTAAAATAAAATAAACGTTAGTAAAACTTAGGATCCTTACAGTATCTTATGTAAAGTGGCGCGAATATTCATAAAACCCGGGTAAAATTCAATTAGAAATAGAATGCCTGATTATTGCAACCCTCTAGGAGGTATTAGAACAAATAAAAATAAAAACTCAAACAAGTAAACATTTAGAAAGCGTTTTAAACGTTTAAAAGTTTTAAAATGTAACTTGAAGCTTGTAGCTTGTAGCAAGAAGAACGCTTGAGGCGCAATACGGCCGCCCTGCGGAAGTTTCATTTGAACGCGCTAGACGCGTTACGGACGACGAAGAGGTTAATGTATTAAGAGCATGTTCTGTTGATAAGTTTTTGACGAAGCCATATTGGTTAGGATTAAGCGAGAGTGTGTTAAAAAGTAATTTAATCTTAGGGAAAAGTTTAACCAGAACATCATCTATGGATTTACGGGTTTTGCTCTGTCGCACTACTGTTCTAGCAGAACATCCATCACGGGCATACAGCACCCGGCGGTCCCTTCATGTTGCCGGTCTCCGTCTTATATTCTGAGTTTCTTTGTATATAATTTTAGTTATTTTATTTTCAAATAATAATTGTTACTTTGATAATGCTTTGTTGTCTATTTATATTTTGTTTTCCATAGGTACGTTCTTATTCGTTTCATAGAGAATCCTGTTGGATGTATGCATTAATATTTCCTTTCATTAGATTTCGCATACTTCTGTTCTGTCATACACCACGAGCCGCATCATAATTTTCGAGATTTTTTGTCTTGATTGCTTCATGCTCAGAATATGTCTGATATCTTCTGGTGTAACTGTCCGCTTGTTTTTGTAATGGTTTTATTTCGTGAGCTGACGGCTAAATATTATAATGCTCGTGGTTTCCTCTTTCCCAACAAATGCATATATCTATTTCGCTTACATTTTAAGCAAAATGGAAAAAGGCCATGTCCCCTTATGAATAGAATTATCAAGAAATTATATGACATGTGATAGTACCAGGGGAACTTATATATTTTTTATATTCTACTTCCTTCTTGTACTTTATTCCATTAGTTTTTCGCGATTTCTATAGTTCTTTTTCTTAGGGAACTCTTGATATATGTTCTTGCGAATAACACTTCTACTGTAGGCAGCGGTTCATTCTGTGCCCCTTCTTTGACAAGAGTATCTGTTTTTACATTACATACTTTACCAGCATGGACGTTTACCATTTTATTACTATTTCATTGCTGGCGTTTTCCAGTGCTAAATCGTGAAGCTTTTGTACAATTGGAGATTTATTTCTGTAATCCGCAATAACCTGAACTGCTGCCTGACTGTCTGAAAAATTGCTGATGATTAACGTTGCAGTTTGTTGCCCAAATAATAATTGCGCGTTTTATAGCTGTCAGCTTGGTTTCGAATACACTGAGCGCCGCCTGAGATAACCACTGATCTGACTGTGTTGTAAAAGTCTTACAGTGTTAGTGATCAGAAGGAAATATTTCTTCCTTATAAAAATGTAATTATAAATAGTACATGTACATACATAGCCTGTGTATAATCATAGATATATTAATTGCAAACATTGTCTTGTACAAATTACATGTGATAGCTACATAAAATCATGACTTTTCTGCTAGAACAGTGTCATGATTTTATGTACGTAGTTCTGCTAGAACAGTATGATTTTCTGTGCACATTTAAACATTATCTGAATTCCCATTTACAATACTTTTACTGAGATAATCAAAGTAAACTTGTAATTCATTTGCACATTGACTGGATTTTCAATGTCATTTTATATTGCTTTACAATATTATTTTTAAAGTGCATACAAACTGGATAGTAATATGCTTACATTACAATAGTTATGCTCTTACTATTCTACGGGGTGAGCTATTTTTCTACTGTTAATTTTCAGTTGTTGTAGTATTTTGATTTGCTATTAAAATTATGCTGCGAAGAATTATGCTTCTAATAAAATTATGCTCCTCCTTGTGCTTTCCCTTTCCCATCTTTTCTGCCATTCTTGTAAAAGGCCATTGAGCGTGATTTTTTAAATAGGACTGCGAAACACTTACTGCGTTTTCCAGTCTACTGAAGTCATTGGCTGCAGATTTCGCAAGCACGTCCGCCGCTTTGTTGCCAGTAATACCCACATGCGCTGGAACCCAGATCAGGATAGGTCTGTCATCTGGTGGAATACTTAGAAGAATTTTCTGAATATCTTTCACCAAGGGACTCCTTGTCTTGAGCCTTCGGATGGACTCCAAACTTGAGGCAGAGTGGCTATATATGTTGACCTTTATTCCTAACTGACATTTTGCGAAACTGATGGCTGCTTTTAATGCAAGAAGCTCCGCCTGAAAGACGGTATTTTTGTCTGTTAGTCGTCTTTCCCAAATTTTAACCACTTCTCCTTGTTGGAGTACACAATAGGCGCAACCTGTGCTCTTCTCCGTCTTTGAGCCATCTGTATAAATAGCTAATGCTTTCTCATTTGGCGGGGTGTATTGTGTGCGATAAATCTGTATTTGCAGGATGTTCAAGCATGATCGGCTTGCGCTTCTCATAGTTATTTTCCAGGAGCAATGTCTTTTCTAATAGTGATTCTTCTCCACTAGAAGGTCCAGTGGAGGGATACCGCCAGCACTTTCAGTGCCGCAGTTGGGTATGTTCAGTAACCTTTGCATATGATCAAAAGTTGCATTCTTTGGATGGTGAGAAGTCGCTTCCTCATATGTTCTGTAAGCTTCCTTCCCCATATGGCAGTCCCATATAAGATGATCTTTTCTGAGATTGTTCTGTACCAGCTTTTGAGCATAGTGATTGGAATGCCCCAATGAGGTGCTGTTGTTCTAACCATGGAATTACAGATTTATTTTCTGCTTAAGCACTTTATCATAGTATGAGGTACCCAGGAAAGCCTATTGTTAATTATAATACCTAGATATTTAAGGTCAGTGACTTCTTTTATAGAGACTCCATTTAGCTTGATGTTGGGGTTCGTATTTCGCGCTCTATGCCTACATATAAACAGTTGTTTAGTTTTATCTGCTGAGATATTTAATTTGGGCTGATTTGCCCAGCTTGAAAAAGTATTGATTGCGTTTTGTGCTATTAACCTAATGTCCATGCTACCAGAAATGACCAATGAAAAGTTATCCGTGTACGCCTGGCTACGCACTCCTTGCGGTTGGTCATAGAGCTCAAAGGCTGTGTTTCCTACGAGATTCCAAAGTGTAAGTAGGTCCCAAACAGGAACCCTCGGGAAAGCTTCTTTCCAACTTGACTTTGAGTACATCATTGTCCGTTGTAACCTGTAAACGCAAGTAGCTGCGTATAAGATTCAGGATTTCCTTTGGGCATTTGATGATGTCTAGGCATTCGACTACATATGGCCACCATAACGAATCGAATATCCCTTTGATATCCAACGACATAACCAGTGTGTCTAAATTGTTGTCTTTCTTCTGCTCTATGTTATCTAGTACTTGTTTTACGGCATTGCCTGTGGACTTTCCTGCGCAGAAAGAATTTTCGGTTATAGACTTGTTCCTGTGCATGTGGAAATTAAAGCTTTGTAGAATTACTTTTTCTAAAATCTTACTGATTGAAGGCAATAAGCTTATAGGCATATATGATGCCGGGTCTGACGGATCTTTGCCCTGCTTGTGAAAAAATGCAATTTCGTCTAGTTTCATGCTTCTAGGGAAGTGTCCGAGTCCCCAGAAGGCTCTGCATAGTTTTGAAAACAAACCTGGGAATTCTTTGTTAATTTCTAACAATGATATTATCTAAGCCATCGGGACCTGTGCTTTTTTGTCTGCTAAGGCTTTGATGATATTATGAGCTTCGTGGTCTGTAGGAAGAGTAATATATCTGTTGCTGTTTTTCCAGCTTTTCCTATTAAACTTCTGTCTTATTACTGAGTGAGTTACTAAATCAAATTCCATCTTGTCTTTAACAAAGATTCTTTCTAGGATAGTGCTTAGAGCTTCTGCTTTGCTTGTTTTACTTTAGCAGTAAGTTGTAGGGGGTTGAAAAACCTTATTGGTGGCTATTTTCTGTAATGTACCATGGGTTGCTTGCACGTTATTGCAGTGCTTACGCCATGACTCTTGTTTCGCTGCCTTGATTTGTTTTTTTATATTGAGCCAGTTCCTTCTCGTAGCATACCAATTTTAATGTTTTCTGTTCTTCATCATTTTCCGCTTGCACCTGTCTTTATAGGGCTCATATTTTGCTTTTTCTTTCCTTGAGGTGGTTGCTCCACCACGATGTAAATGTTTTCGGCTTAATAGTTTTAAGTTTGAAGTAAGCTCTCGCTGCCTGACTTAATTTAGTTATGATGAAGTCATATGTAGTATCCAGCTCCTCCGGGGAGTCACAGTTACCCAGTTGCTCCAAGATTTCACTCACCCATGGCCTGAGGCAAAATTTTAAAGTATTGTGCCGTCCGTAGCAGGTCTTAAAACATCATTTTGTTAGGTATGTGAGTCTACTATCGATCTCATATGGAATTATACGATGGTCATTCAGAGAGGGTGTGTCCATTATCTCCCAGTTGTTTATGTACGCGGACACTGATGATGAATGATGAAACAAATGGTGACATCTGGCCAGCCTTTTGCTCTTCCATTGTCGAATGTTGGTTGAGAGTCTTCTTTATTTATTACTGTCAGTCCGTGAGCTATCGCATATTCTAACAATTTCTGCGCTCTGCGATTTTCTGTTTGTGCTCCCCATAAGGGTCTGGTGGCGTTAAAGTCACCAGCCACTATGGTATTCTTGAATGTTCGTAGTAAGCCTGGGTTTAATTCCTGTAGCAGGCATTCAATTTGCATGCTTGGGGGAAAGTAAACGCAAGTGATTGTTATTTTCTTGTTGTAGGATTCAATCAAAATTGTTACTGTGTAATCTGTCGTATCCAGAAGCAATGGACTTAGAGGGCCGTTATACAAAATGGCTGCTATATCTGTAGCTGTACTGTCTTGTGGCACTCCAAAGACTATTATGGTACGCCTAGGTGGTCTGGGCACTCTTACACTTAATGAGTTATCTATTTCTGGAATTTCACTGATGGCGGTCCTGAGTTTGTCCAAGTCTGTCTTCTTCCTACAGCTGATGAGTAGTTCCTGCATGAATGCATATATGTTTCTCGTATTAGGATAAAACGACGGTACCTACAGCCATCACAATTTGAATAACGTAAGCTTCTACAGAATATGGGCATGTGGAAGCCCTAATTTGAATTTGTATGCTTTTGATGTACTTACTCAAGATGCACTCAAGTTGGCTGCTCATTATGAATTGTTGATCGCAACTTTGTTTAGCTGACATTTTAGTATTTGTGTGCTCTAGCATTAGGTGTGGTAGAATGGGTCATGAAATGTTTTACTTTTTAAATTGCTAGAGCATGTTGGCGAAAATTTCAAGATACTTTTATTTCACTTAGTTTTCATAAGAATGTGATTTACTGATGACTGATGGAATTAATTGTGATGTTGTTGCACTTTTTGAAATTTCACCTTTAAGGTAATGCATCTGCCAGTCGGAAGATTTCTTTCTCTGGAAATGGTTGCTTATGTGAGTCAGAATACGTGTCTTGAGAACAGCTGTTAAAGAGTTTTGTACAATTAGTTGTAAAACGATTGCTATGGATCGTATGACTATAGAATTTAGAAAGTATCAGTGAAATGGGTAGAAGTCTTGCTGAGTAAGAACTGAGTGTGAAATTGAATTTAAGAATTAGGTAAAAGATGACATGGAGGCTTCCTTTTAAGTTGGAAACTGTTTAACGCAATCTTGTAACAGAAGGTACAGTTGATGATATATGAATGCTTGTCGCTGATTACTTAAGTAGATGCTCTCTCTTTTACAAGGAAAGAAATATGTTAATGAGTTACACAAAGCGATCATTTTGGTGGAAAATTGTAAATGCTTGTACATTTGCCTATATGATCAGGTAGATTGTTGCACAATGAAAGTAGCTAACAAACGCAATCTAAACAGATGCTTCGCTTTCACACCTCCTCCTAATTTTTCTCCTAGTAAGGAAACCAGGTGAATTGAGCACGTGCTATGTGGCTTTACTTTAGAGAGAAACTTTTCGTATCAGTGCGTAGGTTCTAAAACTTTTCTTTTTGCGCTCGAGTCAAGATAATTTCGAAGGATTTTGGATGAAATTGATCTTAATCATAAGAGGTAGTTTGAGTTATTTGTCACATGTCAAGATTTGTCCAGGAAAGAAGCTTTATTATGGCACAAGCAGATGTTCAACCGTTGGAGCTTGTTTTCCTCGGACAGGGTATGAGGAACATGAGGACATGAGGATTTGCATAGTTTCCATGTCATCCTGTGGTTGTAAAGATGTGATTGAATGGTTTCATCAGGTACCTCAAACCTGAGTACAAGGTCTTGGTAAGTTTGATTACGATTCTTCTTGATTTCCTCCTCCAACTGGACTTTGTCGAGAGTGGCCAACATTATCCTCAAGGCTCTCATCTTTGGAAGAAAATTGAATGAACTACTTTTGAGCAGTCCGTTCACAAACTGACGTCTCTCCAAACACAAAGCATATTTTTTAGCGTCCTCTGCAGCTTTGTTTTCTAGTTTGTATTCGTAAAGCCAAATAGGTTTAAAAATATTCTTTTCCAACACTTTCTTTCGAATATTGCCCTTCTTACAAAACCGGTAGTGAAACGTACGATGCACTAAATAACTCTTCAAGTGAATAAGGTTTGAAATCAATTTAACCACACTAACGCGCCAAGCACCACCTGATAAGTTACCTTCTTTGTTACCTGATAAGTGTATGTCGGTAAAGGTAGGCATATTTTAATGGTTGTACTGTGTTAAGGTAATATACAACTTTGCCAAGATTTCGTTTATAATCAAATGCAAACAAAAAAGCTGCATTTAAAGGTAGTAAACTATTGAGAATAGCATTACGAAATAAAGATACGGATAAAACGTATAGCATTTACTTCGGCAAATTGAAGTTATCTTCTTTAAAAAGACGAGGTTTTGAATTGTATATGTCATTAAATGCCCAAATTGTAAAATAAAAATGTTTCTAAATCACTTGGAAATTTTTATTGTAAATGAAAATCATGATTTATATCAGATTAAGAAAATATTTGGAATATATGTGTTTAAGCATAATTAGCACAGAATATTAGTACAGTAACTTAACTAAAACATCTTCTTTATAACAGTTGTTAAGAATCCAGCTCAAGTAGTCCTTTTCCTTGCTAGATGGCACTAGGGGCTTCAAGAAGGGGGAAACTTCAACTTTTTGTTGTTGTTGGCAAGTTTGCCTATAGTTTATTTTTACTTTTTTCTTCTTTCTGTATAAATATCTAAGAAATAACGGTTTAGGTCTATATACCCCCTCTTTATTTATTTTTACAGCCACCAGAAATAAAATGAAATAAATCGTGCTTCCTGAAGTTTCAAGAATAGTAGATAAATATTATATACGCGGTCAAAAGGCGCTAAAATAATAAAATTTTAGTTCACTGGTTTTAAAATACTCTTGTATTTGGCTATTAATTAAATATAAAACAGGGCTAGAACAGGCTCACAGAAGAAAATGTGCATTTACATTAAATTGCCATAATATTCCAAGTAACGGCCTACAAGCTGTCGAGCGGTAAAAGCCGCTGAACACTGCTATTTCGGTCTGGGGTTCGAATCCCGGCGAACGGGCTGGCTGCATGGGCGTTTTCGTGGTTTTCCCCATGTGTAACGTGGATACGAGTCAGTTTACCTTAAAACGACCTCCATGGGGCATCCCCCCTTCCTTTCCGTGTAGTGCCTAAGCGCGGAGCACGTAATAAGTGAAAAAAAATTCCAAGTAAACAAACTGTTTCATTGCCATTCTACAAAAGATAATTTTAAACTTTTAGCATAGTATTAATTTTCAACATTCTCTCACACCATGCCAAATGGGAATTTTGGAACATCAAATACAACTTAAAGTTCTAAACTACAAATAAATTTCACAAAATTTTAAATTACCAACAAAGATCACAAAGATTGATATTATCGATATTAATAATAAAATTCACAAGCTCAGTTTTTGTGGAGGACGTACATCTCTACCAAGACCACTTTTTCTAAATGTTTTTTATACCTGTGTTTTTAAAGAATATGGACAGAGCCTTTTGATCGTTTTATTCTGTTTGAGAAATTTGGTTGTTTTTCACATTACTGGTTGTGAAGAGTTTTAGAATTATTATGTAGTTCAAGGAGAAAGAGGAGCTGAACTGACCTAAGAACATCTCCAAATAATATTTTCAGCTTCAAAAAACGCATGATCTTTACCTGGGAGCAGTTCAAGTACTCAAGCCAACATACAATACATCCGTTTATTATTCTCATTTCCGATAAGAACAATGTCATTCACTTTAATTATTCCATTCTCACCATTTACATTGTTTCGAAAGAAGTCTACATTTTCCTTCTTAAAATGATTTCTAAATCCATCCCAAGTCGTTGTAAATATTTCCATCTCTGTTATACTCACAGACTGAATTTCATCTCGATCAAACACATTGCTACGCATTAAGCTTTCTAAGAATATAGAGCGTTTTAAAGGAGTCAAATCACCTTACTCGAACAGGTAATTCAAAAGTCTATTGTTCATTAAACTTTCACAATCACACAGAAGAGTTAAAAGCTCTTCATATCCTAAACAAGCGAGTCTCAAATTTTTTCCGAGAAGGCCCTTTAAAATTCTTATCAAAATCTCCCGAAATCCTCCTCAAAATGAAGCTAGGGGAAAACTGAATTTCCATTTTATTTCATTAAGGTACATTTCTTTTCGATATCAATCCAATCCGGTGAATTATATCTCTACTTAAACCTACGATATTCGAACCGTTGTTCGAGTAAACAACTTCAACTCATCGTGAAATAAAGCATCTAAACGCATCAATAAAGGTGTTGGTGCTCAAAGAAGAGATTAATTTAAGGTGAACCTCCCTAAAAACAGCACACGTGAAAGTTACTTTCCAAACCTTTAAACTCTCTTTCAAAATCACTGGGCCGACAAGACTGACCCCTGTCACTCTGAATCTTCAGGTAAAAGAGGAAGAGATACTTAACTGAAGAGTCCTTAACTGTATGTGTCTGACATCTGACACATCCTTTTCCGACAGAACGTACAATTTTCCTACCTATGATAGTTCAAACTCTTTCTCTCAGAATCTTTAGAAGTGTTTGTGTTCCAGCACGTTTATGCTCTAAGTGTAACTGCTCAATCCTTCTTTCCACAATTACCATTTTTGAATGTAACACTATAGGGAATGTGCATGCCTTTAAATCTGGAGAATGCAAACCTCAAGATTTCATTCTCAAAGTTCCCTTTTCATCAACGAAAATCTGAAGATTTTTAGATCAGTCTTCCTTTGTTCTTCATCAAAAGCATCTTTTCTCTATAAGGGAAAATAAGGTTTTTTCTGTATTCTCGAATTCTTCAACAAATATATTATCTCGACGAGTTTATTTTTCAGCTAAATGTCAAAATTGTAACATCCAAGCAATAGTTTGTACAATCATAGAATATTTCTAAAATATAGATTTTCTTATGTATCAGAATCAGAATCATATGAAGGCCAAGTTTCTGGAGGTTTCTTCAGAAATTCAGATTTTCTCCACCACTGCGATTTCAAAAGTTGCAATGCACAGCATCCTCTTGACAATAAGTCAGCAGGGATTTATTCCTGGTATATGTTTCCAACATCCTGTTTGCTGCAATCTTGAATCTATAACTCAGTTTTCTACGAAAACAGATCAAATATTTTGTTTCTTTAGACACGCCAAAACCACTGAAGAGCCTGTCCAAAAATAAGTTTCCATATTTATACTGTTCAAACTTTTAACAGCCAACAGATATAACATAATACCCAGAAATGCAGTCATCAGTTCCAACCGCGGCAAAGTGATCTCCTTCAAGGATAAAAATTTAAACTTTCCTATGGCAAGACTGAAAGGTACCTTTTCATTTTCTTCTGTTCTTAGAAATATACAGACACCATACGCTTGCATCACAGAATATATACAAGCAGCTTGTAGAATTAATGAAAATAATTCTTTGCATTTCACGATCATTCAAAATGTACGAGTATTTCTGCAGACCATTTACTGAATTCTTTCTGATTGTCTTCTGGTAATTCCTGGTAATAGAAACAAAATTTTTAAATGCCTGAAAGTAAGATTTGTATTGTGGAAGCTTCAGTTCAAGATGCTACTCGGCATCCCGATTCTTCCGATTAAGGGTACCACTGAAGACCTAGAACATTTTATGGACCTTAGTCTAAATCTAAACAACTTTTCTACCCTTTAATATTGAATCCAGCTTAAGACATTGGTTATGTAGCTTCATTAACATGTGATTCAATTTCTTTATAGAGACACCAGTAAGACAGTTATCCATGAGTTATCCATGTAGAATGTGTCTCGTAACTTTGCTGCAATTTTTCTAAGATGTTCAGATGGATTTACTAACAAGGCATTTAATCATACTGAAAGAAAAGGTAGGGAGCAGCAAACAGCAAAATCTAGTCTGCCGTGTCCAAATTCAGGAATAATTCCCGTTTCCCAGCACAGGAAATGTAGAAAATCTCTATCTGCATAAATAAAGCAAGTGTAAAAATTCTAAAATTATGTAAAACTATCGGAATTAAATCTGTTAAATTTGGCCCAACTTCCAGACAGTCATTCAGACAAGATCCGTTTTCATCTCTGTTTGACGCATCACATGACGGCCTAATTTTCGTACTGCTAACAGCTCGGTGGGGTAAGTAATGAACCCTTCTATTAACATTCGTTTACGGTACAGTTTCAATTATTCCCATTTTTCACAGCTGTTTAATTACAAACTTGAAACTTTTTTAGTTTTCTTTGTCTTTTCGATGGAGTGTGAAATATTTTTTTTTCTGCAGCATACGATTAATGTTAGGAAGAGCAGCCATCAATCCATGGGAGAAGTATACGTACAGTCCTTTCGTTTAGTAGTATTCTCAAAACATTTATCAACTATCTTTTCAAACTTCCAAAATTTCAGTGTTTCGACAGAGCTTATCATTGAAGCAAACTGAAAAAAGCAGAAGTTGAATCGCAACTATTGCCGAAAAGACTCCGTACGAAAGTGATCCTGACTGCCACAAAATTCGTTTCAACAGAAACCAAACCGGTAATCCGGTTTTCGCCCAAGCATCAGCGGCTAATAGCATCTGGATGTCTTCCAAAGATTGATTATATTTTAAAAAATCACTTATATTAATAGCTTTACTTTTTAAGTATTTAATAAACCTTCTCGTTTCCAAACTTTGGTATGTTAGTGCAAATTTTATCAGATCCAGTGACGTCAAATTCAAAAGAAATTTGAGAAACAGTACTTGATAACTTAGCATTGTGAACATCATATTTCGCAAGCGGAATCCTCTTGCCACCGAACAAAACTTGCGATAACGTTACCTTGAGTTGTGGCATCACATTCTTTTGACCATGAATTCATATTATAACTTTTCTAACAGACTGAATCCCATAATACTCTTACCGGATAGGGTTTATTATCAACAACAATATATGCAATCAAAGTTTGTAAATACGAAACCGAATGCTTGGATAATACATATAAAGTTTTAACTATTGATTCCTTTTCATTCCGTGGCGTCTTATAGTTTTCACAGTTTTTAATTTTGGAACACATTACTGAGTGATGCTGACCTTCACATAAGATGCATCTTCCAAAATCTCCACATTTAGAGCTCAATATGACCTGCTTCTAAACATCTAAAACAGGTATCTTTCTTCAGTATTTTATTGCGCTCATCAATTGAAGAATCGACAACTGCTGCACATTCTTGTGAATTACGAGTTTTTAAGAAAACAAATGCAAATGCTTTCTTTAATTGGAGAATTCTCTTCTAGAACTAAGCAGCCGTAGAAATAATCTTCATCTCTGCTGTTAATTTTCAAGTTACCTTTTGTCTCGCCATTAAAAGTTTTAATCTTTGCTCACTTTCTACTTCAATTCTTAAAAATTTTAGTAATCCTGTCATGCAGTCCGAATGATTTAATGTAGAAATAATCTTAGAAATACGACAAGTGACAAGAGCCTATTCAACTAACGGAAATAGCATAGCAGCGTAATTATCTTTCGTCATACCCAAGGAATATAATTCTCCCAACTGAGCTTCTAAACTATCGTATAACGGAACTACAGATTTCATGCATTCCTTTTTTAATACTTAGTTTAAGAGTTTTCACACGTACTATTCACACGTATATTTCACACGTATACTCTTCCTTGCTATACCTAGATTTTTAAAATATTTTTTTACTAAATGTTCAATAGCTTTTTCGTAATTATCTATATAAGGAGGAATATCTTCTAATGATTTATAAGCTAATTAATTTGGTTTCATGCATTGAAGCAAATAATCAAATTTATCCTTAGCCATAAGAGAGTCATCTTTATTAATTTTGGAAAACTGAGCCTTCTTTGATTCAGGTTTAGGTAACTGGCATTGAAGCTCCCTAGAATCACACGAATGAGACATTTCAGTATTTTCACATTTATTTAGAGATTGAACTTGCTCTCTAGTTTTATAAAATTTAAAAGTATTCTCATCTGTCTTAATCAGTTCCTCTTCAATTTCGATTTCTCTTACATTATCTTTGTAAAGCAGGTCTTCATATACTTTGCCATCTAGTATGCGATGAGTCATAATTTCAAGTTGTTTCGTTCTCAGGTTAGGAAAGCATTAGATTGACCATCAAAAACTTCAAGATTTCACAGAACACAGAAATAACATTTATTAAGTATAAAACTTAAAGATATATTACCTTACTTCCGCCTATAGCGGCCATGAAAACATAATCAAACATCAGGGAAGGTAAAAGACATGCGTCATTCTTTATGTTCAAGCGTCAAGTGGAATATTTTTTTATCGGCGCGCAGCAAGAGCGTCACCTATCTACCGAAAGACAGAACATACTCCGGCCCCCTGAAGATTGGTTCATTACGACATTATTATAAAGATCTTCAATTATAGATTTAAACAAGTTTCCCAAACGCTCAACAGTATATAATATAAAATAACAATGCATAATGACAAATTTAAATTGAATAACAACATTAAATTTAGCACAAAAATTTACAAACACAACATACTTACAATCTCTAGAGTGAAACCAAAATAATGAAACTGCTAAATTACCATAATCCACAATTGTTAATCCATTCTCTTAATCTGAAACATAATTGAATTAATAATAGTAGATACACAAATTATGAATATACAATGAATGTTTTTAGAGCCTTATTCACTCAATGGTAAGCGGGAAGTTTATGTATAGGACGCTTCATTTCGCCCAATAAAGTTTTTAATTTCACAACACGAACTTTTCCATCAGCACCAGGATATAGTGAAATTACTCGTCTAAGTCGCCACTTTAATGGAGGCAAATTTTCGTCCTTTATTAAGACTAAGGCATTGAGGGCTAAATTTGGTTTATCCCTCAACCATTTGGTACGCCCTTGTAATTGTCAAAGATAATCTCTAGACCAACGTTTCCAAAAGCTCTGGAAAATTAGCTGTGTCAATTTCCATCTTTCAGCAGGGGTTAGATTATTACTTGTAAGATCAGGTTCAGGAATTCGGAATTTTGTATGATTTTTGAAAATCAAATTGCTTGCCTTATCCAGTTCTTTAATTGTTAAAAAAATATTGAGTTTTAAAGATGTAGGTTTAATATTGTTGCAGAATCTTAAATACCATGCAGTTACGCGTTTCAGTTTTTTTCAGGATGAAAACCTGGATGTCAATAAAAATTAAGTCTCTGGATAATAACAGAACAAAAAGTAGTTTGACACTGTTCTACCTGTACCTCTTCTACCATAGGCTCAATCAAAAGATCAAAAGATGATGAAGGTAGATTTTTCTCTTTTAACCACACTGGTCCATTGAACCAAAGTTTATTTCCCACTAGATCAGAAGCTCTTAATCTATGTGAAACTGTGTCAGCCGGATTTTTATTTCCCTTACAATATTTCCATTGCGAAGGTGATACAAGATCTTGTATTTCACGTACACAATTAGCAAGAAAGGGTTTCCATTTATTAGCGATATCATTGATCCAGTGAAGAGCGATTTTAGAGTCACTAAAGCAAAATACATTATCTTCTTGGATATTAAACAATTTCCTTAATTATTTAACTATTCTTGCGGCAATAATGGCTCCCATAAGCCCTAAACAAGGCAAGGGTAATTTTTTAAGTGAGGATACACGGCTCTTTGAAAGCACAAAAGACGTACAGGTGACAATCAGGATCACGAAAATATGCAACAGTTCCATATCCCTTGAGGTTGGCGTCACAAAAGACAAAAAGCTTTATTTTAACAAAATTTGCACATTTATCATTTAATATATATTTTCTAGGCATACACAAGTTGAGAATAACTTCAATTTCAAAATACCAAGTTTTAAATTTTCCACTCAAATCTCTGGGCAAAATTGTGTCCCAATCAATACCCAATTCCCTTAATTCTTGTAATAAGAATTTTATTCTGATAACAAAAGGTGCAATGAAGCCAAATGGGTCATAAATTTTTGCCACAATTTGTAATACCTTTCGCTTTGTAACGTGTTTCCAATCAACTGGCTGTAAAAGTTTTTGTACTTCTAATTGCAATGTGTCCTCATCCAAATCCCAAATTATTCCCAACACCTTTAACGTTTTCTTAACCAAACTCTCTTCCTTATTAATTAAACCAATACCTTGCCAATAATTTTTTAAAGATACGGAATTTGATTCAAATCTTTTTAAGTTCATACCAGCGTTTTGAAGAATTTGAATTTTAACTGCATCAATTGATAATGAAAAAATTTTGTCAACGGAGTCTGCTCCATGGATAAGGTCATCAACATATAACGACTTATTTAACATGTCAACAGCTTTATTATATTTCCTTTCATAACCCTTAATATGATGTTTGATAGTGGCGGACAAAATAAACGAGCTTGTTGTCATCCCAAACGGCACTCGGCACATTCGGAAAATCTTAAAGCCTAAACTATTGTCACAATTGTCGGAAGAATGATCAAACCACAAGAACCTTAAAAAAATTTCTATCTTCACTATCAACTTGAATTTTGTGAAAAGCCTTCTCTATGTCTGCACAAAATTCAAATTCATGTACGCGAAATTTTAAAATTATATCCAACAGGTTAGGATTTAAATTAGGGCCTGATATCAAACATTCATTTAACGATTTAGCTCCTTCAGACCTAGAGGAAGCCATCATAAACTATTCTTATTCTTGTTTCTTTTCCTTCACGTATAACGGGCCTATGAGGCATATAATAACAGTTAGGTTCATTTTCAACAAACTTACATTGTTCAATAATCCCTTTTTCAACTTGTTCTCTAATTATATTATCATATTCATTATATAGGAAATCATTTTACTTTAATTTAGGCTTTAGTCCGTTTATAAATCGTTGTTTAGCAACGAAAACATTATCACCGACTTGTGATTTATTGTCCTTCCAAAAGAGTTTTGTTTCGTACCTGCCGTTCAAATTTCAAACTGTCGTTGAAATGCTTAATAGTATTCAAATCTGTTTCCGAAAATGTTTTGTTTACATTTTCAATTCCTATCGAATCCAGTTTCCAAAATGAGTGCAAGTCAAATGTGTTTCCTTCAGCGGTAGATAAAAACAACGAGTATTATTATTTTTTACTTTACCCTTCACTGTGTATCCAACTATCATCGGTACTATACAAACCATCATTTATCATTAAAATACTTCCTGTCTGTATACGCCAGAAATGCTCGACGCCAAGTAGAATATTTATGTTCTCATTAACGGGACTTGTATCTGAAAGTTCCAAACCTTTTTTAGTCATAAATTCTTTAAAGTTTTGACATGTGGATGGTGCTTGGAATTCTATTGATGATATTAATTCTATCCCGATAGCTTCTACAACAAGCCAGCGATCATCGTTTTGATTTTTTATTTTTAGACTATATAAATCAAATTCTTGCGAGTTACCGCGCTGATTTCCAAACGAATAAACAAATGGTTAAACATTCTTTTCTAACGACATACAATTCTAAATCGCGTGCTAACTTGTGGGTGATGAAGTTTCTTTCACTACCTGAATCAATTAATAATCTTACAATTCTCGATTTATTTTTGCATTGTGCAATAACAGAGCATGTCTGTAAAAGCACACTATATTCAGGTTTCGGAGTATTACAGTGGGAAGTAGATACTAAAGTTTTATTTTGCGTATCTGCGTATTTAACATCTTCCATTTCTTTCGATTTTAAACGGCAGAAAAGTTTATTATGATTTTTCTCGTTACAATTTTCGCATGGTTGTATTTTTGACCTGCAATTCGGTGACAAATGTGATTTTAGAGAGCATCTGTAACAACGACCTTCCCCTTTTAATTTCTTCCGTTTTTGTTCGTCGGAAAATTTCAAACATCCAGCAAATGTACGTTCGTTTGATTTGCAGAATATGCAAAACATTTTTACCGATGTGTTAAAAGCGGAAGCTTGTGATTTGACTTTATAATTTTTGAACCCTTTTTTAGGATTAATCTATGTGTATTTATTACATTTTGAGCTATTAATCAACATACCTGCTTCTCGGCATTTAGTTTCGATTTTAATGAACTCTATTAATTCACTCACTTCAATGTTTTGGTTATATGTTCTTTTCCTATGGAATTCAAGAGTTAAATTTTCAGGTAACAATTTAAGAATTATTGGGTTCAATAACTGTCCGAATGAACCACTAGTAACATCTAAACTACTTAAATTTCTAACACAGATTTGTAACTGATCATAAAGCTTTCGTAACTCAAAAACATTTGAAGAACTTTTAACTGGTTCCAACTGTAACAACATCTGCATGAATTTTGATATAATACATCTTTACGACCAAACCTCTCTTCTAAACTTTTAATACATATATCATAATTTTCTTCAGATAAAGCATAACCAGATACACAATTATATGCGGAACGAGATAATAAACTTTTCGAATATGTAAACTTATCTATTTTAGATAAACTTGGATTAGAATAAATAGCATTATCTTACGAATTAAAGAATTCGAGCTATTTACTGGGATCACCAGCAAATTTTTCAATATTTAGTTAAGGTAACTTTACTGAAGCACTACTTGTAACAACATTGTTACCATTCAGAGTACTACTAATGCCATTACTAGTTGTAAGTATACTTCTTTCAACAACTTCATTACTGTTAATTTTCTTTACTTTACTAACAATCTTAGCTTTAAACGTTATAATTTTTCATTATACTCTTCACATGCAAGTAGTTCGTTATCATATTCTTTTACATCAATTATGAGAGCATCGATCTTTGACTCAAGACTTTTAAGTTTCTCATGGTATTCAATTAACAATTCATATTGTGAATTTAAATCTTCTAGATGTTCTTTACTTTATTCTTCCGATAATAATTTCTCAAGTTTATTTAGAAGTGTAGTAACTTTACAATAGCAAGTTTCTTTTACTCTTTTGCTAAATCATCCATTATGTTTCGTTTACAAAGATCGATACGAAGAACAATAAATCAAAAATTCTTACCTTTCAATAGGTAATTCCCCTTTTCGCGGGTTTCAGACACAAAAAGAATGGTGTGCGATGATGAATGGTGGTCATAATTTCAAGTTGTTTCGTTTTCAGGTTAGGAGAGCATTAGATTGACAATCAAAAACTTCAAGATTTCACAGAACACAGAAATAACATTTATATTAACGATAAAACTTAAAGTTATACTATATTACTTCCGCTTATAGCGGTCATGAAAACATAATCAAACATCAAAGAAGGTAAAAGACATGCGTCATTCTTTATGTTCAAGCGTCAAGTGAAATATTTTTTATTGGTGTGCAGCAAGAGCGCCACCTATCTACCGAAAAGACGGAACATCATCCATAGATTTGACATTTTCAAATTTTACGGTAAAAAATTCAGAAAGTGCCAGAATTTCACATTTATTTTAATTTTATAGCTTAGCAGTTCACTGAGTATATTATATTCTCGAGTACAACCAACCGTAATACTTCCCGTTCCATAATGTTAGTGAGAAGTTCAAATCAGAAACGAAACTAACATTGTAGTTCAAATCAAGACTTATTTTTATTTCAAAGTCCACTGTTCGAGCACAAAAATATAGCATAATGACCCCCAAAAAATAAAATTTCTCTTCAGTGGTTTTAAAATACTAACAGTGTTTAGACTGTAAATTAAATACAAAAAGGAACTGGAATAGGAGGTATCTTTATTAAACTACCGTAATATTCCAAGTTAACGAAATTTTTCGTTGCCATTCTACAAAAGATAAATTTAAATTCTTAACATTTTCAACAATATATTTTCATTCAATGGTTTTTATGTTATGTGTACGTCGTGTTTTGAAAGTGTTGGAAAAGTATAAAATTGTGTCATCTTCATGAAGATCTTTTTAGTGCACAGAAACTGCTACTATGACATATTTATGACGCCTTGTCAACAACGAAAAGTTAGTTAATTTTTCGTATCTCTTAATGTAAAATATAATTTTCACGGAACCTGCCATGGTTGGCGGATTCTGACACCGCTTATCAACAGTAGCTTCTTAATCGGATAAAAATATAAGCAATACTAATCACTTTGAAATACGTATGAATGAAGCACTAAAAGCGGAAAATCCGGAAGGCTATTTATGGGAAATGCATGATAGCTTATTCTTATTGCATATCATTTATGTTTTAATAGTGTTTGTGCGGCATGGAGGCACTATAAATATGCGAGAAGCTGAAATACCTCTCGAGAGGTTTGTACCAGGGGAAGAGGAAAGGGAAATCTTCGGACCCATCCCCCGGAGTGCTCTTCATCAGAATTGGGGGGCGGAATTGAGCAAAGCCACACTGTCATCTGAATGGTGGCCAAGGCTCTTGCGAAAAGACAAGAGAAATCTTGCAGTCCTTGCCACGATAAATTTCCTGGCTTGTTCTGATGCTACTCAAGTGACAAGTGAGATAAGTCACAAAAAAAAAAAAAAAAAAAAAAAAAAAAAAAAAAAAAACCAGCAGAACAAAAGAACTTGATATTCTATTCTGCTATTGAAACCGTATTTTTATACTACTGTGGTATAACTATAAGGATTATGTTAATTTTCCTAACAGTTAAATTTTGAGTTAAAATTCCTTTCTTATCTTCCTGAATTTCAACTTACAACTCCCGTCAGAACGTAGTTTTAGAAACGCGTTTGGATGCAAATTGAGGAGACGCATTTAATCGAGAAGTTCTACTGTCTTCGTCAGAGAGAGCCAGTGATTCTGGCTAGCACGCGTCCGCCTTTTTAGGCTACTCTCTCTTAAGCTATTATTACGCTCGGCCGTACTTTAGGACCTTGATAGCTTCGCAGTTAATTAGCATTAAAAGGCCAACTCTGTTGGAAGTTTGATAGCTTCGGCTATATCTTTTAAGAATAGTTTAGTTTGGTTCTTAGTCTCTTAAGTTCTAGCCCGAGTGTCGGCTTTATTGTACAACTCCAAGACGGAGTTCTGTTACACTTTATTGGAATAATAAAGGGTTATTTCACCCTTCTTTCTTATTGTTTTCTATATCACGAACTCAAGAAATTATTCGCTTACCAGTTCTTAAGATTCTTTCAATTCATCTGTAACTTAAAAGTACACAGTACAGAATCTTACATAAAGAAAAAGTAAATGTTTATAATATATTTTACAAGCTATTTTTGTGTTATGATTGGAAGCATCATGTTACGTTAAGATTCTTCCAATTCAACTGTAACTTAAAAGTACACAGTACAAAATCTTACATAACTTTAAAGAAAAAGTAAATGTTTATAATATATTTTACTAGCTATTTTTGTGTTATGATTGGAAGCATCATGTTACGTTACCATTTAGTAAATACTAAATTCCTGCTGAACACACTTCATTTTTTTCAAGGTTTCAACAACGTTTTTTAAACATATGGCAAATTGAAACAGTTTATTTCCCTTGATAATTGTTTTAGTATTATTATAAGAAAATGTTTCCCGTTTCAACCACAATGCATTTAAAAAAAATATTCTACATTCTTAAGCATGCGATTTTTCTGTCCATTCTAACTCTTTGCATTTTCAATTTGATGGCTGCATCTATATGTTTATAAATTCATTGCTAACTAGTCATTAAATAAAATTTTATTATGTGTAAGAATTTTGTGAAACTATAGCCTTATATTTTTAGTTCTGGGTATAAGAATAGTAAATACCCAGTTAAAAGAGTTTTACTGCTTAAAATTTTATATCTAAGCTCAAATCAGTTTTAACTTCAAGAAAAAATTACATAATTACCTCTGGAACATAAAGATGAAAAGAAGGCCCGATGCAAATTTTCTCGCAGTTAGAAGCTAGCAGAGTTCCCAAATGCTGCATGGCTTCTTGCTTGTCTACTGTACGATTTTCAGGCATGTTTTGGGTTTCTAGAGTAAAGGTCTGGGCCAGGCTAATGCATGTTTTCATCTCCTCTACCATTTCCATATTTATTTACCTTTAACAATTCAGTATAGAGAATAAGATCAAAGTCAAATTTATTTAATATAAGAGAAGGGAGGAGTATATGATATATAGTAATAAGAGCATAGGGAAAATTCTTGAGAAATCGTATTACACTGTGTTAATGGAAAACTTTTGCTTGCACAGAAATTTGTGAAATTGCGATGAATAATTTTACACATAAATTTACACTAGAGTTTAATTTTAAAACGAAATCAATAACTCATGAGTTTCTTCTGCTATGTCTATTAGTTTTCGTTCATTCATAAGACAGATAATCCTCTAATGAATAAAGCTATAAAACGAAATGGAAGAGTAAGAGTGCTGAACTGTGAATCCATTTCAACTTGGGCCGAAACAATGAAATTTTAGGCACTCAACGTTTCGTTTTATAACTTATAATGGGGACAGTCATCCACTGCGTTGAATTAGCGCATCTACCATTACCAGGTAGACCATATAATTATTAAAACCTGAGCTTCATGATTTGCTCCTTGGGTCTATCCTTTAACAACAAAATAAAGATGACGCATCTAGTACATCGAGCCATTCAACAGGATAATTGATCAAGATCCATGAATTAAGAAAAAGGACATGTCTGGTTAGAGCTCTGAATTGTCTAATAAAAATATGTAACGTAACTGCTACTTACGAAGACGATGCTGTATGTATTTTCATGATTCATGAAAGACAAATCCTCGTCTGAATGTATTTATCTTGCAGAAAGAAGAAATTTAGGAGTATGGGAATAGGGAAATGAATAAAATAATGTTTTGAATATATATATATATATATATATATATATATGAAGGTTGTGTTGCTGATTGTTTCAGCATGTTCATCGCAGTTATTCGAACACTGTAAACGTATCTTTGGAACTGTCCTCTGTAATACTGGCGAATAAATTCTTTTTTGACTCTTCATCAAGTGTTATCTTCATTAATCCAATCCACGAACCCATAAAATGCAAGAATATTTAAATATAACTAATATACAAATACTTAACCGCAAACATTAATGTACAATAAAATAATGCCAATCTAAGTACATGACTTCCTAAAATGAATGTTCAGCCTAAAGGAAGCATACAATCATGAGATCTGCACCAACTGCTAATGTTTAAAAATTCCCGCCCTTTTACTAATAAACTACTGATTTCATACTGATGTATCGTAAAAAGTCTGAATAGCAATGATCTTGGCAGGAAATTCTCAATTCACTGATTTTATACATTTTTTTTAACTTTTATGCGCACAGCCTTTCTAATTGAGGTTAGTCATTTTGCTGTAGAACTGTCTACTGCTAAGTACATTGCGCATTATGCTCAGTTTCGCATAATGCATGATCTGTAGCGCGCGTAATTTTTTTCACGTTCTCTAAATTTTAATCTTGTAAAATAGTATGTAAATATTTCTGCTAATTGTACAAATTTTAAGCTTATGATATACCGTTCAGTTGCAGCAACACAGGATTCCAATGTATTTTTTTTCAAGGGCTTTGTATGTCCATGTAACTCAACAACATTTGTTTAACTTATGTTATCTATCCATCTCTTCCGACCTTTGACTGTGGTTCACAGACATTAGATTCCCTGTTTTAGAGGACATGCAATAATAGCTTAAGCGTAACAGCAGGCCTTTTTCCCTCATGGCGGTGCAGAAACAGAGACAGAGAGGGATTTTAGAGATAGTTATGCATGTCCTACAGTTTCCAAGATGGATCAAGATGGATGAGTTTCTAAAGCAACGTATTTAACAGCAGATTTTATGTCAAACTTGAGAAAACACTTACAGAGTAACTGGCAAAACAAATTGTGGAAGATCACTGCTTAAGACGTACGATGTTGCAAAGGCTAGAGAAGGAACTGTTCACAATATCTTTTAAGGGCAGCCCGCAACATTATTTAACGGCATTCATGTAGCCAAATTCAAATCGTCGACTGACTACCTGAGATTCTCTGAAATTTCCAGCATTTTAATCGGGTGATATCATAACATTTTAACAGAAAACTGCAAATGCATCGAATTATCGCAAAAATAATTTCAAAGCTATTGACTCGAGATCAGAAAGACAACTGCGATCCATTCCACAAGATTTTTGCATCATGTACATGAAAACGAAAGTTTGATGAGAATTATCACTAGTGATTAATGCGGATTTACCGCTTCGATGCTGAGAGGGAAACATAGTATTCATAATTCATCGAAGAAACTTTCACAAGAACAAGAAACACTACAATAAGTGCGAAAAAATATACAATTGATGATTGAAGAAACCATAAGAGTTTCCTCAATCTCTCTACTCACTTCATCTAAACATTTTGAATATTTTTCTGTTTCTAAACTAAATTCCATTTAAATGGGTGAAGATTTTAATGCACGGTTAGATTAGGATAAACGTAAAATCCGAAATATCACTGGTGTTTCAACTGGGGAGGAGATTACGTCGAACATCTCAAAACTTAAAATAAGTTGTAAGCTATAAATTTTAAAAACTTGCACTGAACTCTCCAATACTATACAGCTCACACTTTAGATTCAACTCCGCATAAAGCGGGAGGAGCAGTATTGGAAATGTTCCATACGGAACTGAAATCTCTCCTTGCCTCATATAGCTCATTTTATAAGAACAGGCTTTAATACAGCTCGTAGTGTATGGTGTAAGTTAGGAACCCGGTTAATGTATTCTATCACCCTGTAGCTGAAACTGTCAGTTAATTCTTTGAAACTATTAGGACTTTTCATATGTTTGAAATCGGCAAATTACTACACCAGGCTAGCGATTACACGCGGGAACCCTATTGCGAACGATTCGAGTTTGCCTGAGCCGAGTACAGACCTTAGCTATTACAGTAAATTACATCGGGGTGGGGGAAGTTGTGAATAAACCAAACAAATTATTAAAGAAACGCATTCTAGAACATTTTGAATTACTAATACTTCTTTTATCACAAAGTAGTCCCTCATCAGTGCTACATTAGTGTAAGATAAAAATTCCCCTCCTCAAATTAGCAAGGAGAAGTGAATGATCACCGGGCTGTTTACGAATTATTAAAAACAAGAAAGAAAGTAAATTGGAATACATCAACACTCAGATTGCATACCCGTAAGACAGCTCTAAATGCAAAGCGAAAATTTTATTATTGTTCTAATTTACAGGTTATTTTTCTAAATTCAATATAACAAAGATGAAACAATATCTGTTTTGACTTTTATAGCTTTTAACAATAAAACGTGTTTCCAAAATTGTTCTAGCAGGTTCTTGTTCGCATGAAAATTATGATACTTCAAAAAGAGCTAACTAAACTCGTTTAGAAACGCACATATGCATTTAGATTATAAATATGAATTACTGTTTAATTATGTGATTTGGTTAAATATGTCGAGATATATAATTAAAATTTTATAGTTTTAAGTAGTCCACAGTCATTATTGGCATATTTAGCATTATATATGATTTGTAATCATATATAATGCTAAATAATGTATCTGCGCATATCTATACATATCTCATTTTCAAAGTAAAATGTTTGTAAATTTTACCGATCACAGTTACTGAATATAAAACAATGAAAACCAAGTAAAAATTTTCATTACGTGAGTTCATCCCCCAAAATAGGTGGTAAAACATTCAGAAATTTTATCTGAATTCCACTTTCAGTTTGATTTAACATTTTAACCAGTAAAGATTATCAGTGATATATCTCTTACGCAGAAGCAAGCAAAGAGAAATGAGATTTTAATATCCTTAAGTTTGTAAACATCATATTTATTATTATATTTGAAGAGTTTTATACATTTCTTTTTTAAACTTAGATTAGATTAAGACTTACAAGACCGATAAATGTCAAACAAAAGGTAAATAGAAACCCGGTGCACATGACGGATAAAATAATTTATTAAAAAAGTGTAAGAGAAATTCTCTAAGGCTCTGATAATGAATCTACCTCTCATCCTCTTATCATCGACAGTCACGGTAAAACGTAAGACGAGTCACCGTAAAATGTCACTGTTGGTTTAAGGATACGCGTTTTGACTAAAAATATTCATTTATATAATTTCCAGATTTTTAGGAATATTTACGAAATATTATAATTTTAACACCAAACGGTAACGCATTTAATAAAATGTAAATAAGAGAATCAAATAAAACACATAAAATTTAGAATAAAGAAAACGTTCTGTGAATCAATTAATTTTGGTTAACTTATCCCGCTATTATTTTGCTGATATCCCTTCTTCGCAGTTTTAAATAGCAGCTAATACGTACCTGGATCTTCAAATACTTATCCGCTATTTATACGTATACGGAAGTCTCATATTAGAGCAAGATCAAGAAATCACAATATCAATGTAGTTAGCTAATCTGTGCTACAGACAATTATTCTATGTTATGCAAAAGTAATGTATTGAAGAGCCAAACCGGTTTTTTTTTTTTTTTTTTTTTTTTTTTTTTTTTTTTTTTTTTTTTTTTTTCGTTTGAGAGAAAGAGAGAATGTGTAAACTAATTTTCTCATTTGTTTTCTGTCAATTAATAATTCTTCGTAAAGAAACGCTCACTTCTTTCACGCTGCAGTCTGTTACAAATTCCAGTCTTTCACTTTATAAAAAACGCGTACTGCAGGTCATCGTCGGGAAAAATCGTCGGGAAAAGACCTGCAGTACGCGTTTTCTAATAAAATGTAAATTATGTATATATATGTAAATTTTATAATATATACATATATATATGTAAATTTTATATATATATCAAGAGAAATAAAGAATTTACCTTCCCGTAATAAGAAATGCAAATGTTTTGCTTCGGTTACAAAAGGGGAAAAGAGAACTTCTGTACTAATGAATTCTCAAAGAAGTTTCTTATTTTAGTGAAATTTTCAACAGATGGCGTTCCAAATACCTTTGTTCTAACAATTCGCGCAATTCAGTGTGTTCAGTATCACTTGAAAGAGGAAATAAGCTTTTTATTTCCTTTTTGTTTTTAAAAGGTAGATGTGTGTCGCGAAAGAACAGGATGTGTGATGCAAAAATTTTAACTGCAAGGTCTGATTAAGGAATGACAGTAACGGCTACCTAGGTTAAAAGTGATCAATGAATACTTTGATGCCAACGAAATTTCATGATGCTTTGTCTGTAATACTGACCTTCGGCAGGTAAGGTAAGGCCTGCTCGTGCCAGTTAATCAGAGAATCTCGTTCCGAGTCTGGCATATGAAAATATGCAGAAAGATTTTATCCATTTTAGGTAGAACTTTTAGGGAGAGAAATATGAAACACTTCGCTTCTTCAGCAAAGACCGTAGAAGTCTTAAAGGCCGAAGGTCACGCGACATCAATTGCGAATCAGGAAATGCTGACCACTTCGGTAAATAGGAACATGAAATGCAAAAACATGAATATAATATGCAATACAGAATGAAATAAACTTATTTACAGTAATAAATATGATGAAACAGCTGCAAACTGTTTTAATTTCAACTTGCGACTTGTCCGGCATCAAAGCTGCACCCAGCGCGTAGGAGCAGAGCCCATTCAATGTAGTCAAAACAATAAAGGTGCATAAAATAGCAAAGACGTATACAAACTATATAAAATGACGACTGAAATTTCATGGAAAATTGCTTAAATTCTTAAATTGCTTAAATAAAATAAATTGTTCTGATAGTGTGGTTGTAATCCCAGACAGGGTCAGAGCCTTGGCGTTCGGTCGGAAAATCCTGGTGGTCAATACTCTTGAATTAAAATCCACATTCAATGAGACTGTAAAAATTGCGAATGTGGTCAAAAATAGATCACTTGAGTCACATCATTTACAATTTTATATGATGAAATAGGATTAGAGCATCAATCCTTTTTGCTGTGCTCTGAAGTTCATTAGCTGTCCAGACAATCATTCTTGTCCTACAGTGAATTTCGCTGGATGTCGAGAGGGAGGGTTTTGTCCAAAATTCATGAATTGAAAAAATGAAAAGTATCTTTTGAGGATAAATATCAGTATTTAGCTATCAAACAAGGTCTTCGAAGCTTAAAATTTCATTTTTCTGAAAAAAGTATATACGAGTCTATTCATCTAGGAACACATAATAGTAAAAAATTAAGAATAAAATAAAAATTAGTTGTTGATATTCAATAGATAGATAGTTAAAAAACTTGTAAAAAAATACGAGATTTTGTCATATAACGCCATAAACGCTGTTCTTCATCTACATTTTTATTAATTACTTCTGGAACAGAAAACTTACACTAGCTACACTCATTAAAATCACCAAATATTTTTCTTTTTTCATAGTAATTATTTTACGCAGCTGGACGCACAGGCTACAATTATAAGAAATTATTTATAAAATCAATATGAATAGGAAGTTGGAAATACATAAACCTGCTATATTTGGAGAAGCATCGCTGGTTTGGAGATTTCACAACATTTTAAAGTTTCCTAAGAGAGTTTGCCATTAGGGATCAAATCCGTCGGAAAACTCGCCACTGGCGATCATTAGCATTTTTTAACATGTTTTTTCTGATTATCTCTTGAAATATTAGCAGCTAATGTTTTACTACTATTATGTTTTTCGACATGAGTAGATTCATATATTTATTTGAGAAAAATTAAGAGTTCAAGGATTTTTAATTTGGAAGGTAATCATTGAATGAACTTAATCGAAAAATGTAAAGACTACTCGGGAATAAGTTAACTTGAATTGATAAAATTAATGGATTACAAAACAAAATTCAACTTTGGAAAGATGTGGTAAAAATAGTACTTTTAACATTTTTGGTTTGTGTCGTAGTGGGTATCATAGCAAAGAACTACTAGAAATTGTAAATCGACACCCAGGCATGCTTTATCATAACTTCAAATTAATGAAGACAGAGAAATTCGATTGTGTTTGAAATCCACTGCATCATAGTTAGATCACAAAGCATTCAATGTGTGTGAAAAAAAAAATCAAAAGTGTTATGCCATTAAAGTTGAGTTTAAGGATGTTCCATTAGCTCCGTTCTGGGTAACATCAATCGAATACATCGATTATAAACATTCTTTTATAATTTTGTACAACATACACAATACACATATGTGAAAAAATTTCGCTCCTATGCTCACTTTTAGGAATTTTAGGAGATCATAATTGACAAATACTTGTTCACGAAATGAGTGTAGCTCTTGAAATCATAGACCTAAATATATTAAAGCTGTGTCCACAGAAAAAAGCCCAAATACCTCACTGAAATAAGAAGATAAGGTATGCGTTTATTGTGGCAAAACGAGATTGGAGATATTTACATTAATACATGAAACGTTTATTTTGTCACTGATTTATTAGTATATTTATATACAAATTCTTATATGAATAGTTAATTTTACTTTTCTATTTTTATATCACAAATTTATACGATAAATCTTCTAACCATTTAATTACAGTTTCACTCGGTCAAATATGACAAGACGCAATATAAAAACGTTGAGATCCCAATCACTGATGATACATGAATTATATATTTTCCTTCTATTTGCTTTGTTTACTTCGTGCTTATGACTGCAAAAAAGAGTCTTATCTAAAGCGAATGCCTAACTGGAATGTTCATGCCTTTATAAAACAAAAATATTTGAAACAAAGATATTAATTAAGTTCCTAGTCTGAAATAGGAAAAAAATTAATTACGTTAATAGAAAAATGTTCATTCATAGTATATCTTAACATTATTTCTGCTTGATGTGTCCTGTTTAAAATTATTTATGCTTATAATGTATGCAGTTACGTGGAAAATATCGGAAAACACTAAAATAAAAAAATTTGATGTAGACTCACATGATTTCCTTATACGGCCTATTAAATTATGCCCACTTTTGCTGAATTGCATTTAAACTTATTTCCTTGATTTTCATTAGAGATACAGTGGCTTTATTCAGTGCTTTATTCATTAAAAAATTACGTTTACTATTTAATATTATATGTTAATCACTTATTAATTAATAACTAATATTTAATATTATAGGTTAATTAATTAATGCTAATTAATGTTATTATTATTATTATTTTGAAAATCAGTAATGAAAAAGTAACAGAAAAGTTACCTCACAAAAGTCTTCGTATACTTTAGAGAAATATGCACATATTAGTCAATCTTGGAGTATTTCTGTTAGCATTTTGTAGGATATCTTGCAGGATTTATGACAGTTTTCAAATGTTTGGGCATAAAATAAAATAAAATAAAGTAAAAATATAAAAGCATTTCTTTTCTACATTTTTTTTTTTTTTTTTTTTTTTTGTGATATCTGCATCAGTGTTTCTCCATTCTTCTATCATTCCTGCTTTTAGTTCGGTTTTCGTTTTTATTTTGTGTCTTCGTACTCTAACCACTCTAACCTCTAATACTCTCCAAATGCGTGTTTTGATCTAATGCAGTGGTTTTCAACCTTTTTGTACCGGCGCCTCCCTTTTAAAAAAAATTGGTGCGCCCCCCTTTAAAAAACAAATTGTTGCGTTCCGTTAATTTATCTTAAAATCACATTTCATAAATACTCAACTGATATTATAATTTATTTAATGGGCTACAAAATAATATACAATATTATGTAAAAATATAATATATTTATTATAAGAAATATAATAACAAAACAAAAAAAGAATACATAATTAATATTACTACAACATAAAAATTTAATGCGACGGTTGAGCTTGTTTTTCAGCACAAATTTTCTCAAACCGTGGTATCATTGAAGAAATCGCGGTTCTCAGTTCCTTTTCAATCATTAAGCGAGATCGATACTTTGTTTTTAAGACAGCTGCTGTAGAAAAACCAGTTTCACATACGTAAGATGTTACAAATGGCAATAAAATTTCTAAAGCTTTGTTTGTCAAAGTAGGAAAATCGTCCTTTACTCGTAGCCAAAACGTAACAATATAATTTTCATCTCGAAACATCTGCTTTAATGTGCTATCACTAGATAAGTCAATTATCATTTCCTGCTCTGCTGTCATAAGGCCAAAATCATCATATTTTTCAATAACAAATGGGTTTCTAATCCATTCATATTTGGACATGTCAAGATATTTAAAGTACAACGAGAATTGCTTTCATAGACTGGTCAAATGATTATTAATAAGAACTTTACTTTCTTCTATTTCATCAGCAAGACAGGTAATTTTAAAAGTGGGAAACATGTCAAAGTTATTATTTTTCAAACTTATCCACAGTTCCAATTTTTTCATAAATGCAGTAATCTTATCTTTCTGCGTAAAAGCATGAATTTGAGCCCCTTGCATTGATTTATTTAAAATACTGAGTCTTTGAAATTGAAGTACTTTGGCACGAGAAAGCCAACGTGCCTCACAATAGTATAGAAGTGATCTATATTCTGAACCCATGTCATCACACAATTTTGCGAAAAGCCTTCCTCTTAATGGCTATTTTCGATAAAATTTACAACTCTTGTAATAACTTCAAATACTGTTAGTAGATCTTCACCCATATCTCTTGAAACAAGTGATTGTCTATGAATCATGCAATGCGTCCAAACTGCACGAGGAACCACCTTTCGAACTAGTGCCTGCAGACCAGCATTTTTTCCTGTCATAGATGGAGCTCCATCTGTGCATAGTCCAACACAGTTCTCCCACAGAATGCCATTTTCATTAAAAAAGTTATCAATGATTTTAAAAACTTCCCTTGCTGTAGCATTGCATTCAATAGGTTTACAGAATAACATGATTTCTCTAACATCAGTTTCCACAACATATCTTACATATGTTATCAAGTGTGCATCCTTAAGAACATCGGTAGCCTCATCTACTTGCAACGCGAAAGAAGATAGTTTTACTTTTTCTATTAATTGATCGCAAAGATCTTCAGATATATCGCATATTCGTCTTCCCACCGTATTATCTGCAAGTGGAATGATTTTAAGTTGATCAGCATATGATTCACCGAGCATCGTTTCTATCATGTCAATAGCTGCAAGTAGCACCAAAGTTTCTCCTATTGAATGGGGTTTTTTGCATTTAGCAATTCTATAAAAAACTTTATATGACGCAAGCAATGCTTTTTGTGTTACAGACATGGTCTTTGAAAACATTTCTTGTTGTTTATTTAAATTCTCTAATTTTCTTTGGAAAAAATCTCGTCTTGCCAACGTGATCTGCATATACTTTTTCAAGATGTCGTTTTAATTTATTCGGTTTCATGCTGTCTGAGGCCAAAGTATTCATACACAGCAAACACAATGGTCGTTCTTGGCCATTAATAACCTTATATGTAAATCCTAATGATAAGTACATTGGATCATATTTTCTATATTTAGGTTTACTATTTTGCGAAGATGTATTTCCGATATTTTCATCATCTTTTCTTTTGCCCTCTGCTTCTGCTTCATTTAATTTTCTTTTCAAGCCAGTTACGTATTTATCCATCTAAAAGGGGTATTATTTTAAATTAATGACTTTATATTAATTTAAAATACAATACAATTATATCAATATTTTCTTTTAAATTAAATATCAGTCTTAATTGGGATAATTTTTAAATGTAGAATTAAAAACATTTTTTGTCAAAATTAATTACTGCAATATAAACAACATAAAAATAACTTGCGCTCTTCTTACATAAACGTGAATTTTTCCAATAACAATATTCATATTACATTCAATTAAAACGGTTACTGGTAAATTTACGAGAAAGTAAAAAAGCGCTAGTAGTGAAAAAATAGTATATTAACATCGGCCAGGATGTTATTTTATTGTTTCGGATGTTTATAACCCTGGCACTTCGCGCTCGTGCCGAAAAACTATCTCAACATTAAATTAACATTTCCTGGTTAATAAGGTACTATTATAACAGTTATGAAATTTACCTCAATGTTAATTTATTTAGAAGTTACCAAAGCGAAGTGTTTCATTCTATATATCAACGTGGTTATCGCAAGCACTACTAACGAACTAATTCTCTTCATAGAAAACAGAAACAATCAGATGCTTCTGTTTACTGAAGTTTGGCGCGAGTAAGCACGAGAATACCCGGGATGTTGCGAGTGCTTATCTTTTGATTCCACGCCGCACCGGTGCCCGGCTCCAAACGTGAAAGCGAGATATTTCGTTCCAAGGAGAGTATGGATGGTGAAACAACAAAGTTCAAATGAATAAAGGTAAAAATATCTCTTACCTTTTCGAATCCGGGCGCGAGTATTCCATCGACATGAAGATCGTTAAAACTGTGAACTAAATTTAAGGCACATCCTTCTATAGAGATTACAATAAAATTATTATTATTATTATATACATATATACAGTCATAATTGATTTACACTTAACATCCATGATAATTAAACGCGCTTTCAGATACAAAGCGGTTCCAATTCTCCTACTGAGTAGCAGTTCGACTGTCTCCTCCTACGCAAATCGAGTTCAAAGTTTTTGACTTAGGAACTAATTCTAAAGTGCGCTAGATGGCACTGGGAGTTCAGAGTCCAGTTGTAACAGATGGGATGTTTTAGCATTTGTACCCGAAAAATTCGCGGCGAGGATTGTGGATTACGTATACTGCTGATTCATTTTTTTGACACCTATTCGACTTTTTTGGTTTGTATTCGAAAATGATATTTTGGAAACAGCTGCATGCCCCCCTTGCAACAGTCTCGTGCCCCCCTGGGAGGTCACGCCCCACAGGTTGGAAACCACTGATCTAATGACTGAAGCGGTGTTTTCAGAATTGGTGCACAATTATAGACACATCAAAAGTGAACGTTAAGGGCCGTGTGCTTAGGATCGTTATCCTACTAAAAAATAAAGTTGTTCCCAATGCCCAAATTTTAGGCGCATAATTTTAAATTAGCTTTTAAAATATGTAAATAAAGAGCATAGTTCATTATATCAGCAAGAATTACTAAATTACTTAATCCTGATGCTGGCAGGCACCGGCGTACAAGGACACTTCCACCGCCATGTTTTACTGTTCCAACCAAGTTCTTGCTATTATGGTCTCATTTTGGAGTTCGCACGTAGAGCTAGGTTCTCGTGGTGCACCCTGGAAACACTCTGGGGTTAGTGATCTACAGTTTTAACATGCAGCCTTCCTATTCTTCGTCCATAAAACTTAAACTTCTACAGTAGAACACAGGTGGTTTTTCCCAATCCAAGAAGATCCAGGTCCAGTAATCTTTACAAAGATATAATAACAATCTTTTTGCATTGAGGCTAACCTGACTGAGGACTATATGAAGGTCTATTTTTTTCCAGGATATACACTGTAAATGCTTCCAAAACACAGGCAAATTGCTAGCGGCGTATTGATTGGTGACAGAAAAGATCTTATCTCTGATTTTAAACTTTTTAAATCTAGTGCTGGCAAAAGTTAAATTGTAAAGATTCAACTATGGAAGAATGAGACCCTTTTCAAGATCTTCGCCCTCCACGTCCCTCCTATTAGCAAGCCAGGCTTGTCCAGTCTTCAGGTATCTTCAAAAACAATTATTATTGGCGACATGAACGCTCACTCAAGAAGGTGGGGTCATAAGCAACCAAAATACTGCTGGATTAGAATTTGAAGATTTGTTGAATTCCAATTCTTTTGAGCTTATTTTTAAATCTGATGACCCACCTACTTACATCCATTATAGCGGTTCGGGTAGTTCACCAAACTTGTTAAGTGAATCACCTAACATTTGTGCTTTCAATGAAACGAAGGTTCTGTAGGATCCAGGTTCCGGACACAGGCAAGTAATGGCCTCTATAAATGTCCGCCCTCCAGCAGGACGATTTAAGTCAAGTTTAAAGAAATTCTGAAATAATAAAAATGTAAAATAGGTTAATTTTGAAGAAATGACGGAGCAAATTTGGATCATTCACTTCCTTCGGAAAAACTAGTTTATAACTTAACAAAGTCAATTTTGTTTTGTACAAAGGTATGCATACCGCGCAACAGAGTAAGAATTTATAAGTGCTTCTGGTCCATTAAATTGGAGAAACATAATGAGAAACAAAACCGACTAAGAAGAAAAGCTGAGCTCACTTAAAAGCATACTGATGTTGTTGCATTGCGAAAGCACGCTAGCTTGGTAAAAAAAGCTGTAGTAAAGGGCAAACATAAATCCTTTGAAAACCTTTATTTCACACATTGATTACAAAAAGGATAGCTTAAAAATTTTTAAGTTTATTTCGAACATTCAAAATCATAAACCCGCTGTAACAGGTTTAAATATTATTGTTAAAAGCTTGTACGATTTAAATAGATGAACATTAATGTATATTGTTACGTGCGTACAGGTTCGTAATGGATTGAATGCGCAAACAAAATTTAAAAATTCCTCGAAAAAATTCCGGAAAGGATTAAGCATGATTTAAATAATAAATGAAGGCGTTATCTTTGTTGTTGCGAAGCTAAATTTCAATGTTCCAAATGTAAACATCAATGGCCGCCATCAAATTAGGCTTTAGCGGCACTTAAACAATTTTTAAAATTGTTGATAATTCTAAAAATATACAGATTTACTAAAGGCATAAAACCCTTAAACGGAAGATAAAAACAACATAATTCAATCATTTTTAAAGCAAAAAATGTACAATTTACAAACATATAAGAGTAAAGAAACTGAGATCACTGAGCCGGGTAACAGAGTGGATATATTTATAAATATATTTATATACGTTTAGCGCGGCCGATTGAAACCAAAATACGAGGTACATGTTATAGTTAAGACTACTATAACATCTACATGTTATAGTAGTCTTAACTATAACATCTACATGTTATAGTAGTCTTATATACAAAATATTAACGTTCTGAGGCTACTCGTTTTTGAGTTATGCGAGATACCTACGTACGCACGCACGTACGTACATACGTTCGTACAGACGCCACGAAAGATTCTCTTCAGAATTCATTTTAAAGCAGTTTTTTAGTTTTTTTGGAGGAAAAGAGTCTTTTATTCTGTCCTTACGTACAGATATCACGCAAAAACATCGTTAAATTGCATTCGAAAGCGGTGAAAGTGGATATTTTAGTTGAAATATGCTGCCTGAAGCTTTTCGCGATTACAATACTTCCTTTTTACTTCGTACAAGGAAGTAAAAAGTGAAAAGGAAAATTCAAATTCGTAAAAATAAATATTACTTTTATAAAACCAAACAAGAAAGTTAACTATAAAAAAAAATTAAGGTAAAAATACGAAAAGGAATAAATTTTAAAAAAAAAAAAGGAAAAAACTTTTGAAAAGTAAAACGAAAATGCAAATTCACTTTTGTAGAAATAAACGTCAATTTGCGAAAGTTAAAAATAAAATTTATGTTTGGGAAAGGAAAACATATTAAATGAAAAATTAATAAACTAGGAACTTAAAAAATAGTAAGAATGAAATAAAAAATGAATAACAGTAAGAATTAAATAAAAAATGAAAGCAATTAAAATATCCTCAAAATAATAAAAAAAATTATTTGTGGGAAAATCTTACATTTAAAACAGCAGTGAATAAAGTTATGATTTAGAAGCTAAACGAAATCCTAGTCCGTTTCAAGAAACAAACAATCGTGGTTACAAAAAAGGATATTATTAGTAAGAATCTCATTGGCCATCAAGATTGCATTCGTTTGCCACCGTGAAAAATCAAATGTGTGACGCGGTTTTCATGCCAAGGCAGGTTCACGCATGCGCAAACTTTCAGCCTCATGACACCAATGACCCACAATGTGAAATAACAAATCTGATTAGACGAAAGGTAGCTAAGAGATAACGCTCTTTTCTCCTACGCAAGTGATGGCGGATTCGAATCTCGCTCGTGGAGTTGTTTTTAAAATTCAGAGAAAATAATATTAAATTTAATAAAAATTAATCAAATGTAATAATTAAAATAATGCCGTACTAAATAATTAAAATACTTATTAAAAATAGTAAATAATTAAAATTAATTACTCACGTGTCAAATAATTAAAAATAAAAAATTAAAAGTGATGTCTAAACACATGGCTCAAGATACCGTTGCCATAAACATAAACAAATATTGCCACAAAAAATAAAAACTTCGAAAAATAGGGTCATTGCCACACAATAACAACGAAACTTCGATGACGTCATTTCGTCTGCGTCCTCCCATCCATATATGTCATTTCCGGTTGTCACGTGTTCCAAGATGGCGGAGACCACGCCCCTTTTCTGTGACGTAACTTCCGCCGGCTGGAAGACCTCCTCTTGCTACTTTAGTATTCTTAAGCGTCCAGCAGGATGTACGTATCTGGGGGGATGCGCTGGGTCCCCTCTTGTCATTTAATACTTATATCCAGACCTTAAGGAACTGTTGCGAAACTCTCGTCACTGCTCCACAATCGACGTCACTGGTACACAAGTAGCGAACTTTTTTTTGATAAACTTACTGATGCAAAACCGAGCTCTTCACTTGATTACAGGAGCTGTGAAGTCCAAACGTATCGATGCGATGTTATTATTGACAAGAAATAAACTCTTCCGGGATATTATGAAAATGAGGGCCTTGCTTCTGTATGAAAAGCTGCTGCAGATGGAGGATCGCTACTGGAGGGACTACGTAGTCAATAACAACTCTTGATTACCAGAAGCCCTTTGGATGTGATTAATGTTGAACTAAGGCTCACTAGTGCAAACCATCCGTAGAAAGAAAGATGTTGTATCAAGTGTTTTGGAATATCTCGCTTTCGAGACCATTGAGGCTAGATATCCGCCTATTCAGTGGCTGCACATTTTTATTGATGATTCTGAGTTTGATTGTCCTTTTAAATTTGGGGGTTGGTTGTGTTTTCGAATCTTATTTTATTCCCCCCCTACAGGATACATTGGTATTTCTTTTGATGGTGAAGTAGCCGTATGTATAGCTCTAAAGCAATTATTAGCTATCCGCCACTTCTTGTTGGAGGAATAAACTGTTTCTAAAACATTTTATTTTCGCCTATCTTACGAGATGTTCAGAGTCATGCAGCCTGAAAAGGTTGGAGAATGATAAGTCTTTCTCTTATTCCGATGGTCCAAGACGTAATGTTGTTGCGGCTTTCCGTCTGTTTACAGAGCATAATTGGCTTGCCGCCCACTTGCAACACATAGGCATTTCAAGCGAACCCATTTGCCCACTTTGTGATTCTGGAGAAGTAATGGACAGAGACTACTTGCTTCAATGTGGGGCTTTTCGTGACCTAACAGAATATTCGAGATACTGAGAGGCAAGAACGCTCTTTAGGGAGTGACTTCGATCTTCTTGCTCTAAGTTTTATTGTTTGTAACCTCTGTTTACGAGATTTTAGTTGTTTGTAATTCTTTGCTTAGCCACTGGAAAAAAACGTGTCTTCTTTTTTTTCTTCTCCATCCAATTATACGCCCATTAGAACCAAAAATGTTAAATTTGCTTTCATCTTCAAATAAGAAATGGTTACAATATATTTCGGGCTTGTTACCATTGATTATTACCAATATTACCATTGATTTTGCGAAAGAAAGAATAAGCTTTCTATTTTTTGCACTTGAAAGAATTTTCTTCGAGCAGAGCGCGTATGTAACCAAGCTGATCTGAGTACTCGTCGAACAGTTTCATGTGAAATTGAAGTAGAAAACTTTTCAGTAAATTCTGTAGAAATCACAGCACTCAAACATAGATTTTTCACAATTTTTTTAACTATAATTCTCTAATCACGTTAACTTTGCTGGATGACCACTTCTTACTTTATTTTCGATCCGATTTTCTTCTTTAAAGTGTGTTATTGCATACTGAAGCGTAGAATGGGTTACTAATGAAATTTACTAATTTAGCGATATCCTGGATCGATTTTCAAATCTTATGATGAAAATTTATTAATTTTCGAATAATATTTGTTATTTACTTACGACTACGAGACATTTTTAAATATTAAGTATAACGACGTAAGCAAGCAAAGAATAAAGCCAAACGAATCTTTAAACACCTTTAAAAAGCAAAAGTAAAAAAAGTGGCAGACGATAACTTTATGAAATTTTACGAAAATGTTTCTATGTTTCCCTTTTGTAGCGTGTTTTATCTAAGTTTCCTTATATTTTTTAATTTTAGAAAAAGAAAATAAATCAGTATTTAAAAAAAGGTTTAGTGTTATTCAAAATCGCATGGAGATGATATAAAAACATATTGGGCTTTATACTCGAATTCAGTTTCGGGCTACAGAGCTTTTTCTACAAATTCTTAATTTATACGAATACTTTTGTGATTCACTGTATGTTTCTCATTCAGCTCATTCTTACTTCGCGGCAATGCAAACATACATAAAAACTCAAAACAAATTAAAAATTGTAAAATTCAAAAAACTAGAAGCACCAAATACATTTAGAAGCAGTTAAAAAAAAGAATTTATACAATCAAAATTAGAGTTTCTACACAAAAATAAGCAATTCGGCCAGCGGGCAGGAAGAAAGATTTTTTGGTGCACAAGTCGAAAAGTTTATTTTGGGTCCCAATTGGCAGAAAGACACTGAAGTTGGTGAGGAAACTGACGTAATTCATCTTTATACTAGGTTGTTTCAAATGCAAATAAATGGCAGCTTCGTTAGGGTTAGTCCCATTTAAACAACTTTTAAATTATTGATAATTCTACCTTATTGCATGCAGATAAACTAAAGCCCTAAGAACCTTAACTGGAAGATAAGAACAACATAATTCAATCATTTTTAAACCAAAAAATGCATATTTACCAACATATAAGAATAAAAAACTGAGCTCACCTAGCCGAGTTACACAGTGGGTATGTATATATATATATATATATATATATATATATATATATATACATGCCATCGATTGCAACCAAAACCTCAGGTGCACAACTGCATGTTATAGCAGTCCTATAAACAAAATTTCAACTTTCTGAGGCTATTAGTTTTTAGTTATACCAAATATATACATAAACACGAATAGACGTCCCGAAAATGTCTCTTCTGAATCCTTTCGAAATCCATTTTGCAATCCGTTTTGGGAAAAGTGTCTTTTATTCTGTACTTACTGTTAAATATAAGTTAATGACTATGTATCTCAGATCGACAATAGATGGCGGTAGTGTTTATTTGTAAAAAGAAACTGTGATGTCATAATTATGTATATGTGTCAGTGTGTCTTTGGTATTCGTCAATAAACGTTGTGTGAAATAACGCTCTCTGTTTATTACTTTAAGTTCGATCCAGTCTGATTTATTAGAGACTTACGTATATTTTGTTTATGGTTCCTCCATACCGGGACTATTGCAAACCAGAAAAATTGACAGACTGAATATTTCGAAAATGCAGGGCGTTCTTCAAAATTTGAAAAAGAAACGATCGGTTGTAATGCAATTAACCACGAAACAGATAACCAAAGTCAAAACGCATTTAGCAGATAATATTCTACAAAATGAGAAAATTGAAATAATCGAGGATTTGTATTAACAGCTGATTGAGAAAATCAATGAACTGGAAAGTTTAGATTCAGAAATCGAAACGAAAGTAACTTCGGAGGAGATTGAAAATGAAGTTATGGAAAGTCAAGAATGCTAGGATAAAACTGTTGTACGGAGAGGAAGAATGCAACGATTTCTGAAAAAGAATTCGGAATCTTCTAGAACAGTTCATCAGAACGAAATGGCTAATGTTGCACTTCAAGACGAAACGAAAGCAGTGAAGTTACCAAGTCTGCAAATCGGAACTTATTATGAGTGTGTGTGTGTGTGTGATTATGGCAAAGCCTCGAGGGCTATCTGCCTAAGAGGAGGGATGCCTTCGTGGAGGACTTTCTAAGGGAAACTGGCTCGTATACACGTTACACATGGGGAAAACCACGAAAACGCCCATGCAGCCAGCCCGTTCGCGGGATTCGAACCTCGGACCGAACTACCAGTGTTCAGCGACTTTACCGCTCGGCCGCTGGTGGGCCTGGAACTTATTATGGAGATTCGTGTAAATGGTTGGAATTTTGGAACCAGTTCGAAAATACAATTCACAATCATCAGTGGATTGAGAAAAACTGAAAAAATTGCGTACCTAAAATCCTTACTTGGCGGTAATGTTTTAGCTGTCATTTGCGGTTTCGCCTTAAATGAACAGAATTACGATTCTGCAATAGAAATATTGAAAGAACGTTTTGGAAGGCAAGATGGTATCATCACTTCGCATATGAATAAATTATTAATCTCTTGAACCAGTGGGGAACATTTCAAATGTTAAAGCACTGCGTAAACTGTACAATGAATGCGAAGTCAACATTTGAAGTTTAGAATCGTTAAACGTTACTTCTGGAAGTTATGGAAATATTCTCTGTCTTGCAATTTTGCAGAAATGTCCAGAGGAATTAAATTTGGAATTTAATCGAAGTCGAAAAATAGAAGCAGGATCTGATATAAAGGAACTTATAGAATTCTTAAAAAAGGAAGTTAACTGTCGAGAAGCTGCAAGTTTAATGAACTCTGCGGAATGAATCAGAAACCTTATATTCGTCAATATGAACAACACACGAAAGCTTATCCTAATTATAAACCGAAAGTTTCCACTGCTTCAGCTTTATCAACGATTGGATACAAAAGTATATTTTGTGATAAAGAAGACCATACGAAATATAAATGTACTAAAGTGAACTCTGAAGAGAAACGCAACATTTTGAAACGTGCAGGAAGGTGTTTCTGTGTTTTGGATGTAAACATTTAGAGATCAACTGTAAGAGCAAACAGTTTTCCTGTAAAAATTGTCGCGGTAAACATCATGGAAGTGTTTGTGTAAATCCTACACCAGCTGTCTCCAGTGTAAAAAATAAGGAAACCGAAACCTCGGCGGAAATTGTTCAAAATTCTTCTGCCAAAACTGGATCTAATATTATGTTTCAAATGGTATATGCTATGGCTGAGTGCAGAAATAAGAATTGAAGTGTGAGGTGTCTTCTTGATGGCGGTAGCGAAATCTCTGCAATTCGAGAAGGTTTATCAAGAAAATTACAATTACCAGTGAAAGGAGAAACTGCTCTAAATCTGCATACTTTCCGTGAAAAGAACGGGAAGCACTGGCGTCGAGAAAAAGTTGAACTTGCTCTTCCTAAATATTAATAGCCATGAAAAATACATAAATCTGGAAGTCATCGAAGTACCTGTCATATCAAATGCGGATGTACCAGATGTTGAAATAAAATCCAACCTCCAAGCATTCGGCATCACTTTGACAGACTGGCGGCGGTGCTGATGGGATTAGTCATATTTCCGTTTTAATCGGCACGGACATTATGTGGAAAATAGTAAGGTATATAGTATAGTAATAAAAAGGATAAACAGAAATGCTGTAGCAATAAAAACCTTGTTTCGGTGTTGTAAACAAGGCAAATTTTCTTCATCCAGACTTTCAAATCCATAATGCGTGTTTAAACGTAAGTGTAGAAGAGAAACTTCTAAAAAGCGTCGAATTGTTTTGGGATATTGAATCTATAGGAATTAAAAAAATATTTCTGCCGAAGAACAAAATGAAATGGCCTTACAAATATTTAACAACTCGATTACACAAAAGAGTGATAGATACGAAGGTGGACTTCCATGGAAAGCTGAGAATAGGACAATTTTAAGAATGCTGAAAGACGATTTTTAAAACTGATCGAACAATTTAAATCAAACTTGAACTTTTATGAGCAATATAAAGAAGTAATTGACTATCAGTTTAAGGAAGAAATCATACAAAAGGCCAATCTTGGTACTCCATCTGGGAAACGAACTTACTATATACCTCACCGTGCTGTCATCCGTGAAGATCATAATTCTACAAAACTTCGCATTGTTTATGATGCTTCTTGAAAGGAAAAAAATCGTGAATCTCTAAATGATAATTTAATTCAAGGACCTAACCTTCTTCCTGAACTTTTGAAAGTTTTAATAAATTTTCGACATCATCGAATTGCATTTACATCCGATATTCAGAAGGCGTTTTTCCAAATTTCTGTTGCACCTGAAGATCGGGATTCAATGTGATATTTGTAGACTGATGAGAATTCGAGTTTGAGCAATCAGAAAATTCAAGTTTATTGGATGTGTCGTGTAATTTTTGGCGCAAAATCAAGTCCATTTTTGCTGAGCGCTCTCACTAAACATCATTTAAAGAAATTTGAAAATATCTATCCCAGAACTGTAGAAATGTTAGTAAACTTCATGTATGTTGACGATTTTATTTGTGGATCAGATATGGAGGAAAAAGCTGTACAAATATATCATGAAGCCAATGATCTGACCAAATGGAATTTTAATTCAGATATTTTAAAGAACCAGTACAGTCATGTAGTGTCTACATCAGATTTTTTTGTATTTTATTATCAGTATCAGAAGTGGTATTTTTGCAGTGCTTAAAAGAATTGTATAAATTTCGTAACAGAAGTATCACGAAGATGCTTTTTAATATCATTACATGTAAAAAGCAACTCATAAATCTATGGGATAGAGATTTTTAAATCTGTGTTTTGGGTCTGCGTTAAATTAGGAAACTGAAAATGCGTTATTTGGTTTGTTGAATGCTCGAACTCTAGGAATATCGTCTTTAGACCCACTGAAAGCAGTTTACTGAAGAAGTTAGTTGAACTGCGGGTAAGCAAATAACTTTTAGCAGCGCAGAATAGTTCTTTTTAGGTTCTGTTCTATTCAAAGCTGGGCGAGACCACATGTACACCAGTATCAACTATTATATTGTTGCGTGCGTACGGGTTCGTTATGAAATGAATGCACAAGTCCGATGAAAGATGAACAAAAATTTATTATTATCACAACAAAAATGCTTAAATTTTCTCAAATTATCATGCAGTATTACAATATCTCACAGTAGTTTTCTTTTAACTACTCAAATGTCCAATAGAACGTAATTCAAAACAGCTAAAGAACGCTAATCCGCGAATTCGCTACAATCAACAACAGTAGTTTTCTAAACAACAACAAACTAAGCAACTACTACAAACTGAGATGTTTTCCTCCTTTTATAAGCTTTTAAAATCACGCGCTAGAATTTTCCAGTACTTTCTCGAAATCAAAAAGAGATATTTATTTATTTAACGCACGCGCTCTTGTATTTTTAATTTTTCCGGCTTAGCTTTCTTTTAATATTCGTCACGCGCTGCACTGCGCGAGAAATAAAACCATTTAATTTATAATTGAACTAACATTAGCTTTTTAAATACCAAATTCGTAACACTGCCCCCTTCCCAAGGACTGCACGTCCCGGGCAGTACAATCCCTGGACAGGAAGCTAAACTTACAACTGTGGCATAAATGCATTAATAAGCATTACATTACTATAATAAACAACATGAACAATAAATGCAATACATAAAACAAATCAAATGCTATCAAATACTAAATACAAAACAAATACTAAATACAAATCAAATACTAAATACACATTTATAAACAAAAAGGACCATGGTCTGATACTATTTACAATTATTTACATTACGTACTATGGCCATAGTAATGAGCTAACCTGTCGTAAGAGTTCGAAGACTCACGGATCCGAACCATGACGTCATTTAGCCTGTTTAGGATTGTGTGCGAACCATCCCAAGGTGACTGTAAATCAGGCCTGACTCCTTTTCGTCGAATCGGGTTCCACAACCACACCTTGTCTCCTTCGTTGGATCTATGTCCAGCAGCTCTCGTGTTGTATCTGGTCTTCACTTTCTCCGTCGCCAAGTTCACTCGCTTTCGTGCGGAACGGTGCATCACTTCAAAACGGGCCTTGACATCTTGGATGTGTTCCTCAGGCGATGAAGGCGCATCCGTACGGCGATGAAACAGGCGGTCACAAGGCAGACGAAGGTCTCGACCGAAGAGCATCTGAGATGGAGAATAGCTGGTAGTCTGGTGTTTCTTTTCGACCCTAGCATGATTTCGACTGTTTCTCGAGCTGGTTCTTTCGGACAAAGCGTCGGCATTTCCAGGTGAGGATCCCTTCTTAGGATGGATAGTCATGTCTTCAGATCCTGAAAGCAGTTTGTTGTTTTTCAAGTCTAAGGAAAAATTGTATTTCCTTAAAAAGTCCAATCCGAGTATGCATGGATCTGTAATATCCGCCACATATGCCGTGTGATGGTAGGCGGCACTTCCAAACGTGATGTTTACGTTTAACTTCCCAGTTATGTCGATCTTGTCACCAGACGCAGTCTGAAGGGTAACACAGGATGGCGTCCAAATAAGTTTATCTTTAAACTGTTCAGCTAAATCTTTCCTAATGATGGTAACATTAGCTCCTGTGTCAATGATCATACTGCAAGGAACTCCATCGATATTCCCATTGATGGACAGTCCGTTATTGTTGCCACTCACTGTATAAATTTTAAGAGCTTTAGAACAAGGTTTTTCACTATCTGGCAACCTCCGTTCCTCGATATGGTCACTAATTTGTTTACTGCGTTGTTGCTGGGAAATGGTCTTATTTTCCGTACCTCGGGGTCTGCACTTCTTTCTTCGTATGTGGCCTTCAACTCCGCAGTTCCAGCACTTTAGAATTAGTTTCTTTTCACTTCTGTTCCGTCTCAAGCCACTGACTTGTCTGGTAAAATCATCTGCTTTATATTCCGTACCCTGGGGTGTTCTGCAATTCCGTCTTAGGTGACCTTCACTACCACATCTCCAACACCTTAGAGCCACTTTCTTCTCGCTCCTACTCCGTATCAAATCTTCGACTTGTCTGGCTAAATCATCTAAACGAGCCATCAGTTGATCCACTGGCTCATGGACTCGCACAGCTCTAACTGGGTAGCGGTCTCGACGAGTGGCTTGCTGGGCTGCCTCAAATTTCATGGCGTACACTAGAGCACTTTTTAAATCTTTTACATCCGCCATTCGTAGAGCTTTCTGTATTTCAGTATCTCGGATGCCGTCGATAAAGTATTGCAAGGACAGGATTTCCCTTGTTTCTGTCGGGCATTCCGAAAAGGCGAGATGGGACAGCCTTTCAACATCCGCGGCGAGCTCCTGAAGTGTTTCGGTAGGCTTCTGTTGACGAGATTTTAATTGGAGCCTGCTGTAGTCTTTTAAACACTTCTCCCCAAAGCGCAACTCCAAGGCGCCGGACAGAGCTTCGAAATCTAACCTTTTGTTTTCGGGAAGAGTCTGAAGGATATCCGTTGCGTCGGCTCTTAGAGAAGCGGCGAGATGACAGGCCTTAGCTTGGGAATCCCATCCATTCGCATCCGCCACGATAGAAAATTGTGTCTTATACACCTGCCAGGAGGTCTTCCCATCATATGTGGATAGCTTCAGAGGTGGACGAGCAGGCATTGGTAAGAATTTAAAATCATCACTCCTGCTCCCTGCCGACGCTACGAATTTCTTTAAAGTATCCATTTCTTTGGCAACTGCAGAAACTCTCTCATCAATTTGTTCTTTTACAGAAGAAACTCTTTCTTCTATTTCTTCTTTCACCGAAGAAACTCTTTCTTCAATATGTCCAACTTTATTTTCAACTGCGTCAATTCTGCCTTCCATAGCTTCAAATTTATTTTCTATTATGCAAGTAATTTCTCTTTTCATTTCTTCTTGACCAGCTTGAACGGCTTTCATTTCGCCCTTAACGGATTCCTGGCCCAATTTCATTTCTTCCTTAACGGATTCCTGGCCCAATTTCATTTCTTCCTTAAATGATGCTTGGCCAGCTTCCATCTTTTCTTGGAATGCAGCAAAAGCACTAATGAGCTGTCTCAATTGTTCTTCCATCGCTCTTGTTATTGGCATTCAAATCCCACTTCTGACACCAAAAATTGTTGCGTGCGTACGGGTTCGTTATGAAATGAATGCACAAGTCCGATGAAAGATGAACAAAAATTTATTATTATCACAACAAAAATGCTTAAATTTTCTCAAATTATCATGCAGTATTACAATATCTCACAGTAGTTTTCTTTTAACTACTCAAATGTCCAATAGAACGTAATTCAAAACAGCTAAAGAACGCTAATCCGCGAATTCGCTATAATCAACAACAGTAGTTTTCTAAACAACAACAAACTAAGCAACTACTACAAACTGAGATGTTTTCCTCCTTTTATAAGCTTTTAAAATCACGCGCTAGAATTTTCCAGTACTTTCTCGAAATCAAAAAGAGATATTTATTTATTTAACGCACGCGCTCTTGTATTTTTAATTTTTCCGGCTTAGCTTTCTTTTAATATTCGTCACGCGCTGCACTGCGCGAGAAATAAAACCATTTAATTTATAATTGAACTAACATTAGCTTTTTAAATACCAAATTCGTAACACTATGTAATTCTTTTAAGGAATGAAAATTGTTTCTATCTTTTTAATTTGTTTTATTTCAGTATTTAAAGTACTATCAAAGCTTTCCTTCTTGTATTCAAGTGATTTTATGACTCAAGATTATTTTAACTGCATACGTTTCAGGCCTTCATACTGCTACGAGCTTTGACACGGTGACTTAATTCTATTTCATTGCCCTTTTCACCGTATTACAAGTACAACCAAGTCAAGTTCAAATTCTAGGCCAAGTCAATGTCAAGATCTACGTACTATTTCAAATTCCCTATTCTACCAGCATAATTCTTTCCACATTGCGCAGGCAATTACTTTGTAGAGGCATTAGGTTACTTTGAAAGTAGGAGAGATGAACAATGCTCTCACCAGGACTCGAACCACGGACCACTCGAATACGCGTCGAGTGTGCTGACCATTACACCACGAATGCATGCTAAGAAGGCTGGATAATATACTCCCCCTTTTAAAGGGCGACTGGGGATTGGGGGACCCAATAGCCAAATTCTGCTGGTGGAGAATCATCATCCACCACTTTTTTTTTAGCTCGGACGCCACTGTAGAGTTAAAAGGATTATTTGAAAGCAGCAATGTCCTCCCGGGACTCGAACCACGGACCTCTCGATACGCGCCGAGCGTGCTGACCACTAGACTTTGACGCGGTTTTACGTAACAGGAGTATCTGAACGCTGTACAATAATTCTACTGTTTGCTAATATCTTTGAATTTTTATTTCATTCCTTGTGTGTTGAGTTACCCCCCGAGCGAGGCGTAGTTTGTTAGCGTCAAGTCGACGCATTGTGAATTTTAAAAAGTTTTAATAAAGAGTCCTTTTACCCGTTCCCTGTGTCATTCATACACGTACTTCAGCTGTCACACCAGAAGATAAACAAGTAGATATTACAACTTTTTCATCAATGATTTTCGACCTTGGAGTTGCTCTTATTTAGAATTACAGACAACGATCTTGCCCCAAGGTACAGTTCGAAATCCTTGGAAGTTTTAATACCTGAACCGTTACCATCCCAAGTAGCACGCCAACGGCGTAACGACGTTGCAAACTCGTAGCGGATGTCGTTGCAAAAACGTTGTAATATGTCGTCTTTAGGTCGCCCAGATGTCTGCGAAACTCCACTGTTTTGTAACCGTTGCTACGTCTTTGCAGATGAGGTTTTGGTCGCGCAGACGTCGTTATTGCGTCTCTCTTAGTTTATATTTCGGTTGTCAAAGCATCGTATCACAACGTCTTAACGACGCCTAAATGTTCGCAGAATTCGTCCTTTTTGCAACAGTCATGAAAACTTCGTAATTATGTCCTTGTGTTACATATTGTTTTATGCAGAAAAATAAGCTTAATCATTCATGTATTTTTCTTCTTTTTTAAAATTTTGTATTCCTTGTATTTTTTTAAAATTTAAATATTTTATCATTTCCTGAAAACCAGAAGATAATACAATTTTTTCTCTTTAGAATAATTATGCGTAATTAATAATTATTTTCAGTACATTAAACTATATTTTTTAAATAACTTAAGTTCCAAGTTACAATTATTTAATATTTCATCATTTTTTCCCTTAATTCTTTAGTATGTAAGTGAGAGTAATTATGAAAGTGGTTATTATAAATTAGAAAGCCGGTGGTCATACGAAATGACCGCTGTTCTAGATATTATAAATTGTAATTAAAATGATTTGTGCAAAGGTGTCTGCTAATTTAAGCTGAATTACCCAGGGCAGACGGCGAGGACGCCCCTTTGCTTACTGCCCCACGGGGTTTCCCCCTTCTACTTGCTTAATAGCTTAAAGTAAAGTGCAATAAAGGAAACCACTGACGGTACATTTCTTAAGAGCCACCGCTAGCTCAATCAACAAAGGTGATTTAAATAATGAAATGCTAATTCACATGTCAAAGATCTCTTTGTACACAACATTTCTTGTTTAGATCTTCCATCATTTTTAACCTTGCCTTGCAAAGGACCATCCATTATTTTTAATTTTACGTCCGTTCTTTTACGAACTTTTGAGCAGGCAACATAAAGTTGACTGTGTCCAAATGCAGGCTCACGTAAAAAATGCCAACAGGCTTAAGCGTTTGGACCTGAGACTTATTGATGGTCATAGCAAAGGCAAGTTTTACAGGAAACTGTCTACGTCTCAAATGAAACGGCAACCCTGTGCCGTGGCAACTTCACTCCATTGGCTAGTACAATTACGCAAGCAACCAATAAACTATCGGGGACAAACAGACACTTAAGCCGCATATATATATATATATATATATATATATGGGGTGAAGTAACATTATCTCCTCCGAAACAGCTGGCTCCCAGGCTTAGCAAAGCACACCTTTGGATTCCGCAGGTCCGTGGCACGCCATTTTGACCATTCGCGTGTTCTTGAGACTTTAATTAGCCGAGATATTAATTAAAAACTAATTTTCTCCTGCGTTTTCTAGACATTCTCCACCTTCTTTCTTGGGTTTTTCCTATTAGAGGGATTTGTCTAGGTGCCAAATAATTTTTCTCTCGAATATCTACGGAACGGCGCCGAGTTAAAATTCGATACGCGCATCCTCGGATCCCAAAAAATTCTCCGAATCCATCGATACCATTCTCATCTTCGTACGAATTTAATCGGCCGAGATATTAATTAAAAACTGCGGAAACGTTAATTTCCGCGCTCATTTTTCCGAGTGGCAACAATAAATTATTGGCGACACACACATTAGCCGCTTATATATATAAAGATATATAACACTAATAGTAGGTTTTAAGTAAATAAAACTCAATGAGACATAAATAAAAGTAAGGATATATATGTGGGTAGAAAAAAAAAAAGAGCGTTTTTGAAAACAGCATTATGACATTTTTTCTGTTAAATCCCAGAGACATTAAAAATTGCGCCTGTCTTGATAAATTAGGAAGCGGTTCTTAAGGTAACATAATCAGTATTTTACCTGAACTCAAGTATAAAATTATTCGTGTTTTATAGTAAAAAATATAACCATTAACTTCTATATCTCCAAGATATGTAAATGAAAGTAATTATGAAGTGAGTATAAACACTGTATAAAGTATGAAACACTGTATAAAGTAGTTAATAAATGTGATCAAAAATATTTCATACAAAAATATACCTAAATCTAATAACCAAAAAAAAAAACTTTGCATATTCATATCTAAAATGAAATAATAATCTAACAAACAACATACATGACAGCACTATTTTTTAAAAAAATGAACTAGCAGTGTTTGAAAGTATAAATAAGCAGTAGCAAGGTAACAGAAGTAAAATTTCAAATTAATAATAAAATATTTGTGTTTTTTAAATGTTTAAATAGTAAGCAATTAAAAGTGCAGTAATTAGGGATTGCAGTATTTACTAGTAATGCTGATGTTTCTTAACACCATTTCTTTCGACCATATGTTAATGTATTTACTTATTTTTAGTTTCTACTTTTTAGAATAGTGGTAGATTACAGTGATTATTTAATGCACTTTATATAATCAATAACTTTCCTTTTGTTACTGCACATAAATAATTTAAATAATATAGTATACACTACTAAGCTAAGTACGTTAAAGTAAGCTCTTCGTTAAATAGCACACGATGAAACTTTTTGTTTCTATGTATTATGAATTTTTTTGTTATCACAAACACATAAAAAGTAAGCGAAGAAAATAGAATATACTTAAATTTAATAAAAATAAAACCTAGTTTCCAAATTCATTTATTGAGATTATCTAAATATGCATAATGGCAATATTTAATAAAACGCGAATTACACAGCGTTTGGAAGAATAGATACCAAACGAAAAGTAATAAAACTGCAATTTGCAATCAATAAAAATTATTTAGTGTTTCTTTATATTACACAATTAAATATCATACAATTATAGATTACAATATTTCATAGTAATACTAATGTTTCCTTAACACTATTTTTTCGATCATCACATTTCATGCACTTTAAAATCATTAAACTTTTCTGCATACTATGCAAAAGACAACATAATATAGAATATGCATTATTATTAATTTTAAAGCATTGGTTCTTGTTATTTCATATATCTAATTTATCTTCAGCAGTCATATTAAGTACTGGTGCCACTCCAATAATTTCTTTGTATTTTGAAACTAATGAACGTACTATAATAGCTTGAAATATTATTGCTTCTGCATTGATTGCATTTTCAGCAAAACCTGAAAATGCATTAACGTTGTATGTTGTTTTTGGTTTTATATGAATTAATTCTGAGCACCAACACAATAATCGATTAATATGAATGATATACGATATAGCACTTAGGACGTTATAACCGGAAGATTGGAAAAAACCACCATATAATTTTAATCACTGGAAACACATAAAACACCAAAACAGAACATTATTTCACTGTATGGACGATTTTAGCAAGCTGCATCCGATATTTTCTTTAAACGGCGCATCCAAGATTCAAAATTTTGGTGTGGTCTTGTAGAGCAGACATTCACAAACAAAATATACAGAAATTCGGCATTACCACGATGATTTCTCCTCAATTCAAAATAAACTGCCATCATTATATTCTTGGGCGCCGTGCTCTTTCTGTATTGAAGCTCTCCAGCATTTACTTCCCACGGTGAATTGCCAAACCGTGAAGAAATCATTCCTGAAAATAAGATGGAGTCTGAAATTTATTGCGCAGTTAACTGTATTCGAGTTTGGCAGCTAGCCAAAGCGCGCAAGCCTCGAGTTCAGATATTCGTTTATATAATCATCCAGTAAATAATATATATATCATCGGTCGAACAGCAATTCAGTTTAACATTTCAGCGATTTATACGATTGCATTAAACCTTTCGACGGTTCTTCTGATAGTTTAATAGAATCTTTTTTAAATGGCCTAGAAGAATTACTTCAACTGAATAGAATTACGAACAATGTTCACAAGATTAGATTTACAAAAAATATTTATCGGGCTCGCTAAAATATTTGTAATGTCAATGTCGCCAAATCCCGAGTTACCCTATACTAGGATTAAACCAAGCATTTCTGAATGCATTTAGATGGACAAAACCGTAAAAACATAACAAACAGTTCATCAGAATTTCTATAGGTAATGAATTTCGTACTTTTGTTCATAGTTTCTGTAATTTTTATGTCAACATTTGTTAGTAATTTATCAAATCCATTAATTTTGTCGTTTTCCATCAAAATTGTTAATATTTCTTTCTCCTTTTCCATTAAGTTTTCAGTTCTGCTTCTCCTGACTTTCCTGACGTCCTGCGTTGGACCGTTAAATATGCAAGCCGTTAAATATGCATGGATATGCATCATCTTTTAACAATGGACGTTTTATCGGAATTCTTAAAATCGCCCCATTTTTATCCGTGAATACATCTTCACGCACAATCATACCTTCGCTAAAACTTTACTTTTTGCACCGTATGCGGTCAGCATATTAATGCAAATAAATTCGTCCTTACTTCAAAAATAATAAATAAAATTATATTTCAGTAGTGAAATAATTGCTAACATGTGATTGGCATTAATTTCGGAAACATGATTTTTTTAAAATATATAAAATGCATAACTTAATAACTTACTTTATAGATTACTTTCATTTTAAAATATTTTGCTATAATATTTATGAATAAATATTTGAAGTATTAATTATTTTTAAAAAAATTTAAGCAATAATTTAGCACGTATTTTTAATACTACTTAAATTTAATAAAACAAAAGTATTTATATTACATTTATATTTCATTAGATGAATCTACTTTAGATTAACATATTTAAATGAAATAAAGTAATGAAACATTGAAAAATATGTCTTATGCGGACTTCAGATTCTTGAAAGGGCAGATTTATTCTCTTTTCATTCTAAAAGTAACTCTGATGAACTATAAAAAGGATGCTAAAACGAACACGTCTATAAGCGGTAATATCATTACGTTTCAGTGACGTCGACAAATTGCCAAGATGCAACGCCAAATATTTTGCGTCTTCGCAACGTTGTAAAGACGTCGTAAAAGTTACCACGGCCACTTTTGCAACCTCTCGGACCAGTTTGCAACGTCGTGTGCTACTTGGGATGTGATCTACAGCTGTGTTTTCTGAATGAGGGATTGCATTCTTTAGATCTTTTGCAAGATTGTAAAAGTTGCTGCACGTTTGTTTTGCAACCATACATATCCTGTAGGAAATGAGTGCATTTTCACTGGATATGTCAGATTAGTAATGCAAATATTTTTAATTTTCGTATTATCAATAAGAGCGAAACTTCACCTTCAGTGCACTTTTACTCAACGCTTCACCTAATGGGTACTCTTAGCTCTTACCTAATGGGAAACTTTTGGTGTAAAAAATTCAACCGTATGCCAAGCGTTACACGCATAGTGATTTGTATAAAAAGTAAGGTGAGTATTATTCAAAGAACACAGAATGAACGTAGCCAAATCTATATCCATCGCGAATGCAGTTTATTCAAATCTATACTTAGAACTATATGAAAAAATCCAGACTCAATAATTTTATTCATGAAAGAGAAAGGTTTGGATACAAAGAAAAAATTTAAAAGGCCAAGCACAATAATGGAGAAACAGCATTGCTAAACGTTTCACCTTTTAAAGGTGCCGCAATTTTCCATTATGTAAAATAAATGTTAATTTGTATTTTAGATGGATTATTTTAGTATTAATGTGAATTTTAAATGGAGATGTGTAGTCGGAGGAGCGGATTTAAACCATGACTTTTATGCTAAGTAATTTATCACGTAAAATTATTCGCATGGAATGGAACTGAAAAACAGCTGGAAAGAAATTTAGTAATTACACGTAATAATAATTCAAGTTAATCCTTAATATGATTTTTAATTAGAATTATTATTCACATCTTTGCGAGATGAGACAGCATTGCTAATAAGATAATAATTATTTTATTCATCAATCAAATTTTTACATTAATTTATGAGAAGAATTTTTTAAATATTTTTATTATCAGATTAAATATAGCGAACCACCGAATATGAATCAAATTTAAAGTTCTTTATAGTGGGATTCGATTGTAATAAATTTTTCACGATCTATATAATGTGTAGAAAAGTTTTAGCAGTTACGTAATATCACTGTGAATGGTTTTGAAATTAAGCAAATTTTTCATTTTAAGTCAATCGCTACTAAAAATTCAAATGAGGTGTTAATTCTTTCTGCTACATCGTATTTCAGCGAGATGCCAAGAATTCTTTGACTCCAAGCGTACGAGCCTCCACGCGAGATAAACAGGAACTCTTTTGGCGCTATTGGTGGATTCAGAATCAATGATTATGGCAACCATGCGGCTCGCGTAACCTCCCATCCGGGAAAGGCAGATGAAATTCGAGTCACTGAGAAAAAACCATATGAGCGAAAAAATTTCTCTAAATCTCTCGACTTTATTTCGTTTTATACCCGTGAGTAAATGCAATAGAGGCAGGTCACGTGCCACTTTTTTTTTTTTTTTTTTAGATAATTTTTCGTCTTTAGCACTTTATTAGGTGACAGCAGCTAGTGGGAAATGGATATCAGCAATTTCATGCCCCTTGTGCGATTTTTATTTCCATTGATTCAGTTTTCTGTTATAATAAATTACACTTTCTGAACTTTTTCGATCTTGTAACAACTAAATAAGAAAGCAGTTAAGCTGCAAGCTCTTACAAGGGATAACTTTCTGGAGGACCTAGATTACCGTTTTTTGCCACAAATGGCAAATAAAAGCTTAAAAAGCAATACAGTAAACTTAAAAAGCAATACAGTAAACTTAAAAAGCAATACCGAATCATAGAAGCACTAACTTAAATTTTAGAATTTAATTAGTTTAAAAATAAGTTAACTGAGGTAATAATTATTCTGCATAACCTTTATTTCTATTCCAAGTAATGGCTAAACTTCCGTTTATACTCTAACATGCACTTAGATTTGCGGCAAAATTTGAAAAATTTGCATTTTGTTTCCAATACAATTAATAAAAGTAATACGAGTTTCGATGTATTGCATTTTGTACCATCATTGGTTCTTGAACTGGGAAATTTGCATGTTCCCGAAAGAGACTTTCGCATTTATATTTACACGCATATTTTGCTTATTTTGTTTACAAGAGATAAACTTTCATGATAAAAAGAAATATCGTAAAGTTTATATCAAAAATAAAGTGAAATTTCCACGAGAATTTTTTTGAAATTTACAGATTAATGTATGCTCTCGTGTTTCAAAGTTTTGTATTATTGGAATTAGGTATTGTAAAAGTTGACCTGAACTTCTTGTATACTCTGTCTTTGAAATAGTGTTTCATTTTTTATGACCAGTTCTGCTGCGAAAACGCCTACGCGAGTGACTAAGGAAATATTTTGGAGTGAAAAGAATTTGCTTAACCGGTATTTCGTAAATTTAATTTTTAACTGAAAATATTTGTAACTATTAGAAGAATAACGTTGGTAATTGAATTTGCTCATTAATCATTCTATAAGCAGCAACCTATGTTTGGACCGAATAGCTTTTCTTGGAATTTTACTTTGGTATTTATTGTCTGTAGCATGTTTCTTTTGTATTCATGTCTTTGGTGCTTATTTCTAAATATTTTCAAAAGAAAAGTGAACTCAGTGGTACTCAATAACTTTATTAAAAATAATGCAATAAAAGACATGTATTACGTTTAAATTGTCATAAAATATCTCTGCTAAAAATACTTAACAATAAAATAATATTTAACAGTGATTTCATGTTTCGTTATTAATCATATAATAAAGCTTTTAAGTCATTTTTTCGTCAATAGTCAGTTAAATGTTGTTTGTTGCCAAATCATTGCCCTTTCCGAATTTTAGTATGATCTTCCTGTTTCATTAGCTAACATTTTATATGCTTAATAACTGCTTGCCTTATTATTTTTTGTAGGCAATGGATTTGAAAGCTTATATAAATGTTTCTTTCTCGATCTTCCTTCCTCTGTTTTCTGGCTTTCATACTAGCAAATTTCTTTCTTTTTTTCAGTCCTCTAACTGCTTGGTGTCCAGTAGTTAAGACCAGTAAACATTGCAGGTTTCAAATCGCTACAAAAGAGTAGTTCGTAGTCATTCTTATGTGCAACGTTTTTCTTTGAATATTTCAATAAAAGATTAGAGAAAGAGCATGAAATTCCTCCTAGCCGGCATCTCTTCCCTTATATATATATATGTTATACGCTGCATCTTCAATCAAGTAAACAAATCTTTGCTTATTCAAAAAACACGCAAGTTTTGCAGTTTTAACTTTTTTTTTTTTTTTTTTTTAAATGCGATTTAATTTTGCTTTCTTTGTTTCTTCTTTTGTAGTACAGCCGTGAACTTTTCTGATTCTATCGAATTTGCTCATTGCCTGAAGAAGCTGTCTCAGAAACCTTAAAAAGGCCAACCAGCGGCCGAGCGGTAAAGTCGCTGAACACTGGTAGTTCGGTCCGAGGTTCGAATCCCGCGAACGGGCTAGCTGCATGGGCGTTTTCGTGGTTTTCCCCATGTATAACGTGTATACGAGCCAGTTTCCCTCACAACGTCTTCCACGAAGGCATCCCTCTCTTTAGGTAGATAGTCCTCAAGGCTTTGCCATAATCACACACAGAAACATAAAAATGGTATTTTAAGAACAAAGCTGTCTCTGAATTTATCATAAATTTATATCTATACTAATTATATAAAATATTTTTTATTTTTTATTTCACATTTCTTTCCTTGTTTATACACAGTGCACCTACAAAGTTTCAGAACAAAATGGTTTTGGTACTATTCTGTTTTGAGGACCGTAAAAAAATTGCAGCGAAAATGTATGCGCAAAAGCGCCAAATCTAGCAAACATACCCATTTAACAGCGCGCCAAATCTAGCGTACACACTGATTTCAAATTGCGTAACTTTAGATAGTTCTATATTTCTTAAGACGCCATTGAAATACTAACTTAATTTTTAAATCCTTTATCGATAACGCTGTGGATTTAACAATTTGGGAGTTGCCCAGTGACGAAAAGTCTGCAATAGAATTTTTTCAAAGAAAAGGCATCATTCATTATAGAAAATTATGTTTGAACAACCAACGAGATAAATTAACGCTTTAGCGATAACTCGGTAGCAAAATAACGATGCAGGAATCCACTGTTATGCTTAGCCTTTTTTTGGTGCTACTTTGGTAGACAATTGCACGGATTTTGGCGATTTTTGGCGATTTTCTTTTGGCGAGTAATACAACTTATGGTAAACCCATTGCTGGATAAGTTATTTATGGTAACCGATACTTTGTTGTCAATTTATTTAAAAAATAATGTGTTTTATTGTGCATAAATTCCGTGTTTTAAATATTATTTATGGCTTCTAAATATTAAAAATCAATTTAATTTTGCATTTTTCTTTGAAATAAAAATTTTATTGTTTATCATATTTTATGAAATTTTATGGTGTGGATGATGTAATCAATGACGTCACCTTACTTTAAAAGTAATTGGTTTTAATATGTATAAATTTAATCTAATGTTTTAAAGAGTATTTATGGCTGTTAAATATTAAAATACAATTTAATTTTGCATTTTTTTTAAAAATGATTTTATTATGTAGGAATTTTTAAATAGTTTTAATTCTAGGCGTGATGTAATAAGCTCTCTGATTGGTTATAGAATATTTGTGCATTAACGAGCTGTAATCAGCTCCCTGATTGGTTACTGATAATTTGTGCATTTCCGCGCCGTTTTAAAATTTAATTCATATCTTGGAATTCCTTCAAAGATGTCTTCAAAGATGTTATCTAAATTATGATTCCGATATTTTTATGGTACTTATCAATAAACAACAGGTTAAATGACTCAAAAAAAATGTAAGTACATATTTTTCTTTTATTTTATAATTGTATCCTTCAATTTTTGTTAAAAAATTAATACACTATTTTCAAAAATTGCTGAGATAATTATTTTCCATATGTTTTAATGTTAATTCTATTCTATATAACGTATTTTAAAGTATTTGAATTTAATAATATTCTAATTCTTTTAAATGTTGGTATGATGGTTTTTAATTCGATATTCAATTTCAGTAATATTTTAATCTAATTAAACGTAGGCACAATGTTTTTATAGCGGTGTTTTTATTCTCTTCTTTGCTATAGGAAATGAATAATAACCTTACTTTAAAATACTAGGTATTTTATACTCATAGTAAATGTATTTATTTACACTTGCCTGCCATCTTAAAAAACGACATTTTCAACAAAAAATTAATCCATTACATTTAACGATTTTTTTTTTTTTTTTTTTTTTTTTTTTTTTTTTTTTTTTAAAGTTTTGAATACTTTATTATTCGTAAAAATAGCGTTTTTCAAAATTGCGCCAACGTAAATCGCCAAAAGTCCGTGCAACCGTCTACCAAAGTAGTCCCCTTTTTACTTCCTTGTACGAAGTAAAAAGGAAGTTTTGTAATCGCGAAAAGCTTCAGGCAGCATATTTCAACGAAAATATCCACTTTGACCGCTTTCGAATGCAATTAAACGATGTTTTTGCGTGATATCTGTACGTAAGGACAGAATAAAAGACTCTTTTCCTCCAAAAAAACTAAAAAACTGCTTTAAAATGAATTCTGAAGAGAATTTTTCGTGGCATCTGTACGAACGTATGTACATACGTGCGTACGAAGGTCATCGTCTCGCATAAGTCAAAAACGAGTAGCCTCAGAACGTTGAAATTTCGTATATAAGACTACTATAACATGTAGATGTGCACCTCGTATTTTGGTTTCAATCGGACGCGCCAAACGTATATAAATATATTTATAAATATATCCACTCTGTTATCCGGCTCAGTGATCTCAGTTTCTTTACTCTTATATGATTGTAAATTGTACATTTTTTGCTTTAAAAATGATTGAATTATGTTGTTTTTATCTTCCGGTTAAGGGTTTTATGCCTTTAGTAAATCTGTATATATATTTTTAGAATTATCAACAATTTTAAAATTTTTTAAGTGCCGCTAAGCCTAATTTGATGGCGGCCATTGATGTTTACATTTGGAACAGCTCAGTAGCGGATTTTTTGCCAATCTAGAGAAACTTAGCTTCGCAACAACAAAGATAACGCCTTCATTTATTATTTAAATCGTGCTTAATCCTTTCTGGAATTCTTTCGAGGAAATAAGCGTTTAAGATTTACTTCGTAATTTTTAATACAGATATTTTGAGTTTTTATGTATTTTTGCCTTGTCGCGAAGTGAAAACTGAATTAATTGAATGAGAAATACTCAATCGTCTGTGAAAAACTGTTTCTTTTTTGTTTTGTTTGCTTAATTTCTTTTATACATAGTTCTAGCTTTATTATAGTATTTGAATAGAACATGTGGAAACGATTATATAATTCTTTAAATGATATAAATTTTGTGCATTCAGAGTTATAATATGAACGAAATATAATACTGTTAAGTAAACCTAGCGCCAGAGTGTCGCTATGGTAAACAAAGTGAATTTTAAAGAATGCATTTATTCTATTGTGGTTTATGCGCTGTCGGCGAAGCCGGTTTAATTCAATCTAATAAGTTTAAATGAAATGCAAGAAAAAATGCGTATAATTTAATATTCCATACAAGGAAGTCATGTGGTGTACACATCAGATTTTTTTATATATAAATTATAATAATGATCTGTAATAGTTACTTACTCCTTTGTTTCCATGCAGTTATGTTTATCCTTTTTTATATAAATTATAATAATAAGTATTATATGAAATTAACCTTTTATCTCAATTAAAACAAAATTAATTTTAGATAGTTTTTTACTATTATACCTGCTTTCTTGCGTTAGGGTTGCCGCAATCATTTTTGGCAGCACTGGCATCAACAATAGTTTGGCGATATTTTACGGTCCTCAAAACGGAGTAGTACCAATGTTTTCAGTCAAGCAGAGTGAAGCTGATAAACGGTAACTGGTTGCTGTGTTTACAAAATTCTTTTAATTATCATGGATGTCGATTTGTTATTACAAAACATTATGGAAAATGGAATTTTTAATTTGTTTTTGTGGTGCTGAAATTTGCTATTACAGCTCAAGGATTGAGCTATCAAATGTGAAGGAATAACGTACTTTTTGCATAGTGCAGTTATCGTCAAGCAATTTATTGAAAGAAATGCGTCATTGTTCTTAATCCTATCTTTCCCTCTCTACAGTAGTTCTATTGGAAATTCCCAATTTTTAGAATATATAAGACATTAAAAAATAATGAGGAATTAAAATGCATAGCAGTAATTACAAAACAATCGAGAGCTTCATAAATACGCCTATATTTGCACATAATTCAAAAATATGCATCTCAGAAGAGAAAGTAATGATAAAACAGTTAACTTCAAACACCGATTTTTTACGCATTCAGTCATACGTTTTGTAGACACAATGAATAATGTCGTAACAGAAGGTTTAAATTTAAACATCCCTCCAACACGAAATAAGAATTCGCGGCTGGATTTGCAGCTTTGCTTTGGTAATTAAAAGAAGCTATTGCTCATTTTTAAATTATCATATAGTAGAGGCTTTTGTATCTTCTGAGTAAAGTTTGCGATAGATTGTTCTTTCCTCTATTCTCTGATTTATGAACTGATGGAAAAGAGTTCTTCCTGAGCTACAAAAAGTCAATGGCTTCTGATTTAGTACTTTACTGTCTAGTTGCTCTTCACGACACTTTGAAACATATTTAAGCTTTTACTGCGTAAGCAGAACAGAAAGAATGACCACATATCTGTTGTACTGAGGTGAATGTTAAAAGACGTGAGAGCCATGACTGATGATTTCTCAATATTTGCGTTGGGTTTAGAATGAATGATTCTGTTTGTTTTGGGTGATACTGATCCAGGTGCTACTGACGGATTTTATAAGAGGCTGATTTAGCTTTCTTTGTGCAGCATAGCTACCTTTTCATTCACGCTCAATAGCTTTAAAGACGTGCATTTTATATGTATGTAGAGGAAAGAAATAGGCATGAAAATAGATCAAAATCAAAAATTTGCTGCAAAATTAGCCACTATCTAATCAGCTAAAACTGCAAGCATTTTCAAAACTGTAATGAAAACTATAGATCAGTTATTTTTACTAAAATATAGGTATCATATTATATTGGTTTGTGAAGCGCTGTTTTTCAGACGGCATTTTTTCTAAATAGCTATTTCCAGATGCAGTATATTATTTTTCATCAGTAGGAAATTAACATTCTCCTAAAATCTATTACTGATAAATTTTCTGTCTCTGGTTACTAAAATTTCTCTCTCAAACAGCCAGCATACTATTTGTTGACAAAGTGACAGTTTCAACAGCAGGATAGTCTTATGTTGTGCACTGTTTACCAAACCTCTTTCTGGAATTTCAAAAAAAAAAATAGGCTATTACATTAATGGAAAAAATTGTGCATGAATTTCCAAAATCAAAGAGTTGTTTTAAAAATAACTGCAGCTCAAATTTTATTGAAAATATTATTCTTAGTAAATCTTATTTCAAACTTCATAGAAATGATTAGTTTATTGAAAAGCTTGTGATACTCTAGTTGATCATAAATCACTGAAGAAATTTCTAATTCTTATGATTATTTTGAGTTCCAAATCTCATTACAACGGTATGTGTTAGAAGTTTCGATCGTCATTATATCCCTACATATGTGTCAATGACAGGCTACTCGCATGCGAAATTTCAATTTCTTAGGCATTGTAAGGCAGTTTCTTCCTCCTTGCTGCATGCCTTCGTGGTGTAATTGAAAGCTCATCCAATTATCAGTCAGAAAATCCGGAGTCCGAATTGCAGCTGCGGCAGTGCTGATTTTTCAAGTTTCCTAGCTTTGGCAATTATCTAATCTCTCTAGAAATAGCGCCTGAACTAAAATATGGTGTACGATAATTCGTTACCAGGATTTAGCGGCTGAGTCCTCTCCTCTGTAGTTGCTATTAAGTGAGGAGAAAATTTCCTCCCGCTAAGGAGGGCGAAAATTGCTTTCGTAAGAAATTTTCTCCTTCCCTTATCGTGTGCCTTCAAGGTCTTATTGGAATCCTGTCCGATTAATAATTGGCAGGTTCGAATTTCGTGGAATGTATTGTTGAACTTTTCTGTTTCTTGCCCATTTAAGAACGTAATGACCCTATGAAGTCTTGTGGTCTTCCAAATTTTTATTGGACATCAGAAGAGATAATTAGATATACACTAATAATAATACCATCTCTTTGAGTCGAAAGCTAGGCTATTTCTGTACTCACATTTCGGCAAGCTTAATTTAATAAAAAAATCTGAAACTGTAATGTGTGAGAGGAAATGAAAATTTTTACACTATAGCCAATGTTTTTTTCACTTATCTTCTTAAAAGTGAAATGCAAATTTTATGTTTTACTAAAACTGCTGTTAAAGATTTTTGAAAAGTCTCACATAAGACGTTGCTTAGTGTGTCTGATTTGCATTTTGGTTTTTTTTCTGTCATGTTGCGTTTGAGAAATATCTCTATGTAGATCTTTAAAAAATCGCCTGAATTTATGTTATCAGAGGACTTAAAAGTCCTTTAAATCAAAATAGAGTTTCGATTTAAAAGACTTTTAAATCGAAACTCTATTTTGAATACATCTTAGTATATATCTTTGTCACTAGTAATATACGCCTTGTAAAAGTTCAGAGTATGACTTTTTCACTGATCGTTTTTAATTGTAGCTTCTCTCCTTATAATTTAGAATAAAGTTACCAGCGAAAAATTCACAGTGGGTTATAAATAATTGTTTTGGGATGTTTCTTTCATTTTCCGATGATTATTAAATTGCAAAATGTGGACTTAGGATTGATATGTAAACAATATTCATCAAAATATTTATATATAACTTTAAATGGTTCAGAGACCAATTTTAATAACAAACTTTCAGATAACATGAAATCGTTTGTATAGACTCTTACGTTAATTAAAGCTATTAAAAAAGAAAAAGTTTAAATTAAAATTGTATTAAATCCGTGATTTCAAACAGCTGTCTTCTGAAGCCCAGGGGGTAGCATCAAAGAGCCATCTCGTACTCTTTTAATATAGCTCACCCTTTAACTTCAATCAAACTGCCGAAAATGTAGCTCCCTCCATTCTCTTGTGAACAGGCCCTTGCTGAAAAGATGGGCAGTTGACAGGCTCAGGTTTGCAAAGTTGCAAAAAACTATCAGTTTTCAGCGATTTAGTGTCTCTAAATAAAGACATATTCTAGCTTTATTTTGCCTTCCTATTCATATCTTCAGGTCCGTTCACGATAGGGTTTATCTGAGCTAGTGAAAATATCTAGCACAACCGATGTTACTCCACGCTGTGGAAAAAACGTTTTCCTGCAGATGAAAAATCTGAACTTTATGCATAGCGCAGCTAGTCAATACATGACGTCAGAAAGATGGTGTTCATCTTACCAAGAAGGCAAGTTATCGCAGTTCATCCTGTATAGAGCGGATTGAAGAGCTAAAAATGAATATATAAATTTATGGGTTTGTGTGATAATAAATATAAATGTAAATAAATAAGAAAATTCTAATAGATACAATTTGACAGCACAAAAAATTATTACTAAACATTTCAAAAAACTACAACATCAAAAAATTTTAAAACATCAAATTTTAAAAAGCAACTGATCCTTTATCAGTTACGTAACATATGGAATTAAAACAACTTAATTTGATATAAAACTGGAAATATATAAAATTTATTACCTATATATATAAAAATTAGATTATATTTTAATTTATTTCAGTTAGTTACATTATTAAACAAAAATAAAAATTGAAAAACATAAAACACCAAATACAATTAGAATAATTAAAACAAATTTTACAATTAAAATTACAGTTTCTACTCAAAAACAAGCAATTCGGCCAACGCCCAAGAAGACAGACTTTTCGGAGAACAAAACAGAAAGTTTACTTTTCGTTTCGCTCGGCAAAAAGACACTGAAGGCGTAGAAACTGACTTAATTTGTTGTGGATGCTATATAGAGTCAATATATGAGATAATTTAATAACTTAAATAATAATTCCAAAATGGATTAAGCAGGATTTAATTCGCAATAATAAAAGACGTTACTTTGTTGTTGCGAAGTTGAGTTTCGCTAGATTGGCAAACAATTCCACTATTCTGCTTAAGTTCCAAATGTAAACAAATATGGCTGCTATGGTAAAAAAAAAAATTAGGCTTAGTGGCACTTAAACAACTTTTAAAGTGTTGATAATTCTACAACTATAACATGTAGATTAACTAAAGGCATAAAAATCTTAACAGGAAGATACGAACAACACAATTCAATCATTTTTGAAGCAAACATTGCGCAAATCACCAACATATAAGAATAAAAAAATTTAGGTCACGGAGCCGAATAACAATGAGTATATATTTATATGTTTTTGGTGTGGCCAGTTGCAATCAAAAAGGGATGTGCACGTCTGCATATTATAGAAGTCCTATATACATAATTTCAACGTTCTGAGGCTACTCGGTTTTAAGCGAGATACATACGTACAAATGTACGTACGTACAGCCACCAAGAAAAAATCTTTTCTGAATCCATTTTAAATCTGTATTGTAATTCGTTTGGAGAAAAAGAGTTCTTTATTCTGTCCTTACGTACAGATGTCACGCAAAAAGCAGCGAGCATTCGATAGCGGCCAAAATGGATATTTTCGTTGAAATATGATACCTGGAATTTTTCATGATTACAATACTTCCTTTTCTTCGTACAACGAAGTATATATATATATATATATATATATATAAATATAAAGGAAAACATTAATGCTATAACTCTTCAGAGCTCTTTTTTTTTTCCCACAATGATTCATACTGCTAACTTGAAATGAAAAGCAAACAGTTTATTGGTGATATTGGTAAAATAATGTTACCACGATTTTTTGTAAGGGTGCTATAAATCTGGAAACTAAGTGAAATTCCTGGAGATGTACTAGACAAAACAGCGAGTTTTCGCTACGTCTCAAATATTCTCAAAATATTGAAGAAGGTTTTAAATGACCATTTATTTTAAATATAATTTGAAAAGGACACAATTTGTGTCCCATACAAAAAACTCGTGGTGTTCAAATTACGCAATAACAGACAATAAAATTCAAACGCAGGTAACAGATTACACAGTCAATAAAATAAGATAAAATAAAATAGATTAAATAAGTTGGCCCAGTTATTTTACTGACGCATAAGGTTGAAAAATCGGCTAGGGAGAGAATGCCAAAGCCGGAATATCACTTTTAACCCTCTCAGCGTTACGGCAGGAAAATTCCGTACAGAAGGTTGCCTTCCACATTCATTATACATGAAAATTTCTGCTAGCTTTTAATGTATCTGATTTCAGTTTGGATGTAATTGGAAGAAAAGGAATAAAGGTGCAAAATGAAAGAGTCATTTTTTAATTAAAATCAAGAAAATATCACTTTTTCATGACATTTTGAGGAACTTTGAAATTTCAGGGCTAAACCCGTAGGAATTCTAGCAAGGAAGCGCTAGTGTCAGAAGCTTTTTCTCTCTCTACGATTCGAATCCATCATCTTAAATAATGTATAAACTAATTTACATTCCAGTGAAGAATACGGAAAGAAGAAGAAGTGTTTTGTTTATTCAATTATGGCAAAGCTTACGGGGGCTATCTGCCTAAACGGAGGGATGCCTTCATGGAGGACTTTCTAAGGGAAACTTACTCGTATACACGTTACACATGGGAAAAATCACGGAAATGCCCATGCAGCCACCCCGTTTGCGGGATTCGGACCTCGGACCGAACTGCCAGTGTTCAGCGTCTTTAACGCTCAGCCGCTGGTGGGCTAAGAAGAAGAAATGAAGATCAAAATCATAACAGAAGTTATTAACATAACAGAGGTTATTAATTAATTATATAACATAACAGAGGTTTATAACATATAACATCATGTTATAACATAACATAATATAATCATGTTATAACATAACAGAGGTTATTAATTAATTAGCATGATTAATTAACATAAGATAGGTTACACAATAATCCCATAAGTGAAATTAGCTTGATATGTGCTCTATTACAATCCGCTTTAACAATTAAACTTGGGAAGTTTAACTGCGAATATGCGTTAAGTAAAATCTAGTACCACTTTAAATTCAGGTAACATGCTCGCATTTAGATGTAGATATATCTAATTGGAGTTATATTTTGAATAAGATGCCTTCAAAAAATATGTGCTGCACGATTTTAATTAAATGTATTAAAACGTAATTGATTTTTTTTAACTGGCTCGGCATCCTAGATAAAATATGATTTAAAATAAAATCGTAGAACTTTCTCAACTTTACTAACAACCCAACTTTACTAACAATGGTTGATTTCGAAAGAAAATTTTCAAAGTTATATAAATTAATTGAAATCATTTCAATTTATCGTATTTGGCTCAATCTTCTTTTCAATAATTTCACTTTACACTTTTTAGCCTACAGAAGGGAAACGTAGAGAAGAGGAAATCATTGCTTCTGAACGTAAGACAACTACTTCCTTACTTCCTCACTGGAAGACAGTATAACAACAAAGCACATGACATAATCTTTTTTCGTAATCTTCCGATATATCCACTGATGATGTAAGATTATAGTTAATTCATATCAGTGTGTCGTTGACAAAACTTTGGTTTAAATATGAGTCACTGTTAAAAGCACTGTTACTGTTAGCAGCCCATCGGTCAGTTTTGCAAAAATTTCCAAAACTCGGTAAATAATTCTACAGAACAATTTTATTTGGAAGATTATATTCCAGTATATTGATGATGCAATGAATTAAATTGAGATATATTTAATTTGTTCCTTAATCCCCGGTATGTGGCTGTGATTTAATACGGATGATTGATATATAATGAATAACTTCAATATTAAAAATTGCAAAAGGCAAATCAAGTTTTAAAAAAATTACTCGAAATATTTTATTGGTGTAATAGTACATATGCAAGAAAAATTTTAAAAATTGGACTACTTGTGATATATTTGGAGATTTGACCGACACAAATAGACACCAACGCATATAAAACCATGTAAATTTTTGTTTTTATTTCATTGCTGACAATTCTCAGTAAATGTGAAATAAAAAAGGGGCTACTCATCTAGCATTTATGCATATCTAAAAATCTGATCTGTACACCACATAACTTCCTTGTACAGAATATTAAACTATATGCATTCTTTCTTGCATTTTATTTAAACTTATTGGATTGAATTAAATATCTACTTCGTCGATAGCGCATAAACCGCAATAGAATAAATGCATGCTTTAAAATTCACTATATTTGTTTAACATTCTGGCGCTAGGTTCACTTAGCAGCGTTACATTTCATTCCTTTTATAACTCAGAATGCACAAAATTTATATCATCTGAAGAATTATCTAATCGTTGCCACATGTTCTATTCAAATATTATAATAAATCTAAAACAATGTATAAAAGCAATTAAAAGGACCCCCCCCCCAAAAAAAAAAAAGAAAAGAAAAAAAGAAGAAGAAGTAGTTTTTCACATACGATTCAGTATTTCTCATTCAATTAATTCAGTGCACACTTCACGACAAGGCAAAAATGCATAAAAACTCAAATATCTATATTAAAAACTATGAAGTAAATTTTAAACACTTATTTCCTTGAAAAAATTCCAGAAAGGATTAAGCATGATTTAATTCGCAATAATAAATGAAGGCGTTATCTTTGTTGTTGCGATGCTACGTTTCTCTAAATTGTCAACAAATCCACTACTCTGCTGTTTCAAATGTAAACAAGCAATGGCCGCCATCAAAAAAATTATTAGGCTTAGTGGTACTTAAACAACTTTAAAATCGTTGATAATTCTAAAAATATTACATACAAATTTACTAAAGGCATAAAAACCTTAACCGCAAGACAAGAACAACATAATTCAACCATTTTTAAAGCAAAAAATGCACAATTTACAGACATATAAAAATAAAGAAACTGAAATCACTGAGCCGAGTAACAGAGTGGATATATATATATATATATATATATTTATATTTATATACTTTTGGTGTGGACGAATGCAACCAAAATACGAAGCGCACGTTTACATGTTATAGCTGTTCTACATACAAAATTTCAAAGTTCTGAGGCTACTCGTTTTTGAGTTATGCGAAATACATACGTACATACGCCACGAAATTTTAAATCCTTTTTATAATATTTTAGGGGAAAAGAGTCCTTTATTCTGTCCTTACATACAGATGTCACGCAAAATTATCTTTAAAATGCATTCGATAGCTATCAAAATGGATATTTTCGTTGAAATATGATACCCGAAATTTTTCGCGATTACAGTACTTCCGGTTTACTTTGTACAAGGAAGTAAAAAAATGTATCAAAATTTCCATTATAGACATATCATTATTAGACTATATATATCCAAATGCAGCAGTTTAAGAAAGCATATGTATTATATTTATTCAAAATTACGGAAGGTTTCACATTATTTAAATTAAGAGTCAAGTTTTTATGTTATCTTGTCTAACATATTTGTATTTTTAAAATAATTGTGCAAGCCAGAGAAAAAAATACAAATTAGCTCTCTCTGAGGAAAGGAGAGAGGAATAACACTTTTAAATTGTAATTTGACTGATGGAACTGCTAAGTATAGTCAATACTATTACATCAAGAAATAATGCTTGATATTCAATTTTTTTTTTAATTTTAATAACCATACAAGTTTTTATATATCTCCTAAGCACATAATTTTACATATAATATATCGGCATCGTATTTAAAATTGTGTGTCAACTGGTCCAAATATGTAATGTGCCTGCCTGTTTATATAATCTCATATTATTTTTCTAATGCATGCTAATATTTTCTCACTTCAACTACTTCGAACGTAAGTATTATCACCCAATATTTCTCATACGTTCTACTTTTGTAGTAATCTCATTTAATGTTTTAAATCCCAGAGTTTATTATGAGTTATTTACGCAAAAAAACTCTGATAGAAAGTGGGTGTTTGACCTGCGTCAAATGAACGAACCTTTAGCCCATATTTTCACAGAACCTCAAAAGTTACATTAAGTTACAGATATCTTACATTCCATGCCAGTTTTATTTTACACCACATCGCGCAAATATTTACAACTGACTGCGTTTCACCGCGATCTTACTTACTGTCCATGTACTACATTACATGATAAATGCATAGAATTACATGATATGTAAATACACTGCGCAAGAAAAAAAAAGGGGGGAACAGTTCTGTATCCAACGTTTTACTGGGCCGATTGACGAAATTCAAATTGAGTTCTTCACGTCTCGAAAGCGCGAATTAGGATATAGTATATTAGATTTATATATAGCTATTATTTATATATAGCTATTCTAACATAGTTATTTTGACACGAAATCGGACTTTTTCTGAAAAAACAGACCAATTGTTTTCCATATTTCGATTCTACGACTCAAATTATGCCTAAATATGAAACTTTGTAAAATTTGGTGCGAAATTTACTGAGAAATTCACAAATTTATATTGGCACTTTTTTTTCATGTTGCGCCAAGAATAGTTCACTTGGCGAATTTCTTAATATATGGCAACTTATTTTCCTTTCCCGTGAGCGGGAAAAAAATTACAATCGTTCCTTTTTTCAAATAATGTTCTTTATATTATATTTTTAATTATAATTGTTATTATTTTAAGTATTTCATTTTAATTGTTTAAGATGCGTGCTTTCTTTCGAATAGCTGTTTAAAAAATTTCTGTTTACTCATTCGAACTGTTTTTTTTTTTTTTTTGTTATTATTTTAGGTAATTTTAAAATTTTTAGACTTTTATATTAATTGTTTGTATTGCATTGTTTCTTCAGATAATTGTTTTAAAATTTTCTATTTATTCATTCGAACTGAGCATTTTAAATATATTTATTAATATAAATTTTCCAGGATTTGATTTTATTTATTTTAATTGCGTTTCTTTCTGAAGAATACTTTGGTGTCCCAGACTACGATGCATCTGAAAACTGAATATATTAAAAGAGAAAATATAGTAAAGCACAGTTAACACGCCTTTCAATGTTCCGTTCAGAAGAGATATATATATATAAATGAGAAAGATGTATAACCAACATTTTAACTTAGAATGACTAGCATATATTGCTTTAAATAGCTTTAACGTTGTGTTCATTGCTTTACACAATTTTATCATCCTACATTTAGTTTCTTAAAATGTTATTCATATTTTAGTCAAATATTTTATTTTTGAAGTCGCAAGAATCAAACACACATTTAGTTTCTTAAAATGTTATTCATATTTTAGTCTATTTTATTTTTGAAATCGCAAGAATCAAATATACGATTAAAAAGTTTTAAATTTAAAAAATACTAAATTTTATTCAAAAATTTATTTTTTTTTCTTCTTAATGGCTTGCTTTTTTTCTTCAGGCATTCTGCAAGTAAATTAAAAAGCATCCAACTTTTCGAAACATCTTGGTATTTCTGACATTCATTTTAAATAAAATTATAGCCTTCCTTTTCATAAAGGCTCACAAACGGCCAAGCGGTAAAGTCGCTGAACACTGGTAGTTCGCTCTGGGGTTCGAATCCGGACGAAAGAGCTGGTTGCATGGACGTTTTCTGGTTTTTCTTATTGTAACGTGTATGCCAGTTGGTTTCCCTTAGAAAGTTCTTAACGAAGGCATCCCTCCTTTTAGGCAAATAGCCATGCTTTGCCGTAACTTAATAATCCAATTCAATACATTTCATCAGTATTTGGTCAGAGTCTTTATCAGTCTTTAGAGGCTAAGCATTTTGAAGGCATGAGGAGAAAGGAAAGATTAGTTTCATCATGAGGGAAAACGTCTTTAGGTGACACCTACATACGTCACTGGATAAATTCCTGAATATTCGAATAATTCGACAAAGAAATCATGGGATTCTCCGTTTATGATGATATGATATTCTATAACGTAATTTAAATTTATACAAACATATACCATATATCGAAAACCAGTCGCTCTTCACTTAAATCTGCAATGATATCGTTTTTGTTTTTTCCGTTAGCCGCAAGTTCAGTTGATGGTATTTGCTGGTGTACACGTCCAAGTGTTTTCTCTTTGAACATCCAAATTCCTTGAAGTATTCTGAAAGTATGTTCAAAAGCATCCAACTTTTCGAAACACCTTGGTATTTCTGACAGCCAAATTCCTCTTCAAATTTTTGCTTACTTTTTCTCCCTAATTTTCTTCATTCCTTCTACATTTATTTTCAGTGCTCACCACAAGAAAATTAAGATTTTTCGATTGATACACTTCCATAAATTTTGGATTCTTGTCAATTTTTTAAAAATATCGATTACATCTACTCAGTCGTTTCAGTTGAAGATAGCTTTTCAATTTCTAGGCATTTTAACTAAAGTTTAAAGCGAAGTCCAAATAATAAATATTTTAATTAAAAGATTTTTTTGCTAAATGACAAAGAAATAAAACATTCCAGCATTATTTAATATGTATCACTGAGCGACCCGATTATTATATCGGCTACAAACAATCTAAATCATATTAAAGATCATGTTTTTTATACAATCTATAACACGAGGGAAAATTAACTATTTAAATCATTCTTTTGAAGACGATTAATGTAAAAATTTATACTTATATATATAATTTTTAAAGCTGGGATATGACCCAAACTGTCGACGTCCTGTTTTTTTAAAAACATTCTTAAAATAAACATCAAATGAACTTTCTCAATTTTAGACAATTCAATTTAAATGCAGTCAGAGTAAAGTAGCAGACGATAACATGGCTAAGGTAAAAATTTACACTCACAAATATTTAAAGAAAAAAATCTGATGTGTACACCACATGACTTCCTTTTACGGAATATTAAATTATACGCATTTTTTCTTGCATTTCATTTAAACTTATTGGATTGAATTAAATCTACTTCGCCGACAGCGCATAAACCACAACAGAATAAATGCATTCTTTAAAATTCACTCTATTTGTTTACCATAGCGACACTCTGGCGCTAGGTTCACTTAACAGTATTATATTTCGTTCATATTATAACTCAGAATGGACAAAATTTGTATCATTTAAAGAATTATCTAATCGTTTCCACATGTTCTATTCAAATACTATAATAAAACTAGAATGATGTTTAAAAGTTTAGCAAACAAAACAAAAAAGAAACAGTTTTTCACAGACGATTGAGTACTTTTCATTCAATTAATTCAGTTCTCATTTCGCGACAAGGCAGAAATACATAAAAAGTCAAAATATCTGTATTAAAAATTACGAAGTACTAAATCTTAAACACTTATTTCCTCGAAAACATTCCAGAAAGAATTAAGCATGATTGAATTCGCAATAGTAAATGAAGGCGTTATCTTTGTTGTTGCGAAGCTAAGTTTCTCTAGATTGACAACAAATCCACTAGTCTGCAGTTTCAAATGTAAACAAGCTATGGCCATCATCAAAAACATTATTAGGCTTAACGGCACTTAAGCAACTTTAAAATTGTTGATAATTCTAAAAATATTGCATACAGATTTACTAAAGGCATAAAAACCTTAACCGGAAGACAAGAACAACATAATTCAATCATTTTTAAAGCAAAAAATGCACAATTTACAGACATATAAAAATAAAGAAACTGAAATCACTGAGCTGAGTAACAAAGTGGATATATATATATATACATATATTTATATACTTTTGGTGTGGCCGATTGCAACCAAAATATGAGGTGCACATCTACATGTTCTAATAGTCCTATATACAAAATTGCAACGTTCTGAAGCTACTCATTTTTGAGTTATGCGAAATACGTTCGTACGTACATACGTTCATACAGACGCCCTGAAAAATTCTCTTCAGAATTCATTTTAAAGCAGTTTTATAATTTTTTTTGGAGGAAAAGGGTCTTCTATTCTGTCCTTACGTACAGATATCAAGCAAAAACATCGTTAAATTGCATTTGAAAGCAGTCAAAATGGATACTTTCGTTGAAATATGCTGCCTGAAACTTTTCGCGATTACAATACTTCCTTTTTACTTCGTACAAGGAAGTAAAAAGATGCAAAATTTCAAAACGGGAAAATATGTAAAGTCGCGTATATCTTAGACAATTTTGAATAAAAATTTTTTTTTTTTTTTTTTTTTTTTTTTTTTTTTTTTTTGCAGGTATGCTTAGAACTACACCTACTTTAAGATGATGGTAAAAGTTTTATAGGTTATAATTCAAAAATCTTTCCGAAAAATTTATAAAAATTATTTAAAAATAGAAATTTTAAAAATAAAACACAAAAAAATGGGGGAATTTTATTTGGAATGAACCTAAATTTCGAAATGTGAAAGGAAAATTCAAAAAAAGAGATATTAATAAATATATGCCAAATTCAGTTAACATTGAGGAGCTAAAATTTTGAGAGCTAATTTTTTAAAAACTACTCGCACGATTTTTACAAAACTTGGCAGTCTGGTATAATTTAAGTCGTAGAATCGAAATATGGAAAAACATTGGTTTGTTATTTCGGAAAAGTCCGATTTTGTGTCAAAATACCTATGTTAGAATACTGCTATACATAAATCTAATATATATCCAATGTCGCGCTTTCGAGACATGAAAAACGCAATTTGAATTTTGTCAACCGGCCCAGCAGAACGGGAGATATAGAACTGTCCCCTTTTTTCCTTTCTCCCCCCCCCCGCAGTATACACGATGTAAAGTAACACGATGTAAAGCCATCATGCTATTCGCTATGGACTTTGTAAATTTTTTAAATATTATTTTCATGAAATAAGTATTCACTTCGTCTCCCAGTTTGGAGAAGAGATCATAATTCATTACAGCACACTCACCTCGCCCTCATGAACGTAGCACTAGTTCGAATTTGCCAAAGTAGACTATCGGGAACCCATGCTCAGTTTATAATTTCCTCCCTCCAAATGGAGGTCTTATTTCCAAAATCTTATGAAATCTCTGCTCTAAAAAAGGATTAATTTTGTTTATCTCTTTTTAATCAAAAATTAAAAATATTTAGAAACTGATTAATTAGAATAATATTAATTGGGACAACAGCAACAAGAATAAACTTTACACGACAAAAATATATAAAAATTCTTATTGCCTAATCATGAGCCCAGCCCTTAAGCCTTCAATAGCGGCAATCTTCAGTGTTGGCATATGGGCAATTCGTAACATTGTGTAAATTAAAAATGACAAATACTTCTAGTTCAGTTTTTTTTATTATTAGATTGCGATCCTAAAACAACAAAGTTATATGTGAAAAGTATTTTTAAAATTTGGAGGTGTATGAACTACTCGTCTGAAAATGCTTTCATCATATCGAATTTAACAGTGCATGACAGTATAGGGGAAAGAGTGTAAGGTTATTAGGCTAGTTTGGAAACAGAAGATGTGAAAAATGAGCAATGCTTTCGCGGGGACTCGAACCACGGATCTCTGGAATACGCGAGGAGCATGTTGACCACTAATCTACGAAGGCCAGCTAAGAAGTCGGAAGAAATACCTTATAAAGGAATGAACTATGAGTTCTTCTGATTTGTGTTTTAGCCATTCCCACGAATAAAGATGAAAATTATGACAAAGATCTCAAATTTTTTAATTAAATGTCTGGGTAATATTTTTTCGAACAAGAATCAAACCTCTTCCGCCTTATTCTTGATAATATGTATAAACACTTACGTAATACTACCACAGTGATCGGATAACTGCATAAAAAATTAGTTTCGCAATTTTTACAGAATTAATTTTGTTCACTCATGAAAGTTAATCGCCAAAATGTTAAGTAGAACGTGATGGCACCTAAAATCATAAGGTGCAAGTACATTTACCCTAGGTTGTCAAATAGAAAAATTAAGTACAGAAAAGAAATCACTGCAATAAAATTGGGTTAAATTCACCTAAAGCAGACCTCTTAAACAAAACCGTGTAACAGTTAACAAAGCGTTATGTATGTTCTTGTTCCCGGGTTCACGCCGGTTGAATGGCTAGACACCTACATCTTTGAATAAAGTTCCAGTAAGATAATGAATTACTCGGGCGAACATGATAAATCAATACAATGATAAAAGTAAAGATGATGATAATAATAATAATAAACGTAAAACCTGACAGCCTCAGATTTGACGTTTACTTTCTGAATTTATTCAACAAATGCTTATCCTGTGTTAAATATATGACAGTAATTCCTAAGAATATTAAACAATTCGTAATAAAGGTTTATGAAGAGTTTCAGATTACAGAGATAATGAATGATACATTTAGATTCTCAATTTCCTGTCCTGCCATTTCATACAAGCATAAAACTACACATGAAAAATTCTACTTCCGGCACTGCCGTACCTCTTTTTTTGCAGGCATAACCGAAATTAATTAAATGTATGGAAATCAACTAAAAGCTAATAATCATGTGCTTTAATCATTTCAATCAACATTCTGAAGTCTTCCGGGAGAGAGAGAAAATTAATTTATGGAAACGCCGTCAAGATTCTCAGCAAGCTAAAAGGAAGTGGTAGCAAGCTAAAAGGGCATTGCAGTAACATTTACACCTTACATTATTACATATATCTAATGAAAAGAATTTTACCTAAACAATACAAATACATTAGGTACATATTAATGGAATTACAAGAATTTAAGAAGCTTAAGAAGAAAACAGGAGCGCTTGAACAATTTTACGCCAATTTCGATAAAATATTTCATTTTTGTATAATATCTTCACTAAGAAACAAACAATGTCCGGTAAAGTCAATCACCTTTAGGCAAGTAAGGAAAATAGGAAACAAAAATTAACTTATGTTTTTGCTGGAAAAGCTAGGACAGTCCAACTGATGAGGACCTTGATACTTCAGAACCGAATCGTGCATCACTTCCAAGAAGGACCTCGCAAAAAGTGAAGAAGAAACACCCACTCCAGATTTCCGATAAAAAACATCTCACTCTGCTTCATGACGAACTAGGCTCTGAGCATTCCAATTTTCTAACATTACACGACGATATATGAAGAAAGTATTGTAATTCGCCCTTTCGTGTAGGAAATATTCTTAGGTACATCCATTTTATTTGCCAGCTACTTTTGGCCTCACGACATTTCAAAAGCGTATTATTCAAGAGCTTTAGTCTAAATGACTTTTCACAGTCCTCACGCTCAAAAGCGCCAGGATCTTCTTCCACTGATATAAGAACCAAGTGAAACAAAGTAAAAAAATGCTTCCAGTTCTTCGTTAAACATGAGATAGAGACTTAGAAAAGCAAATGCAGAGTATCTCCCGTTAGGAAACATCCATCACTCAAAAATATACCCAGTTCAGGAAAACGGCGTACTTTCAAAAATTTCAGATCAAGCTCTCGTCGGAAGGCATTTTCGTTTTTTTTTTTTTTTTTTTTTTTTTTTTTTTTTTTTTTTTACGCGCATCACGCCCAACGAAAGTATCTTATTCTCAAAACTTTTCATCGGAACTTAAAAAAGACCTGGCTGCCAAAATTCCAAAATTTCTCACACCTCAATTTATAAGTTTTTACGTTTACTGCCAAAAGCAAAAACAAAAAACAACCCACGCGCAAATCAAAATGATGGCCAAAACTGGATTCGACCACGCTAACACCATGACCTCTGAAAACGTCATACCAGAAACTTCTCGACCTTTCGTCAAAAATAATGCTTGTACTCACCCCCAAAACAAAGTCAAGAGTAAGGCTAAAATTTCTGGAAACTACTAAATCTAAGCAAAACGAGGAAAAAACATAGCGCGCCGGAAATAGTTAAACGCTTCTGATTATTCTACCTTCAAAAATATTATTATTATTAATTTTGCAAGTAGGATTTAACAAAATAGTATCAAAGCACAGAAATTGATTTACATACTTCAGATGGTGGTAATAAAATACATGTTTAAGATCTGGCTGTTGCTGGTTCGTTTTTTGAATATATATTTTACTAAATAAATAAATACTTCCTTAATAAAAAGGTAACAATAATGCATAATGATAAGTTAACAGTTGATTAAAACTAAAAATCCTTAATCCTAAATTTATTAATCATAATTAATTAATGATATTGCAAAACTATTATTTTTGCAATATCAGTTTTTAACAACATTTGCTATTTACACATATTTGTTTAATAATTTTCCGTTTTTGATCTTGTTCACTTCACTGTAGGAATGAATATTGTAACATATAATAAACCTGGAGTATGATTTGAATACTATTTTTGAGCAATATGAAAAATACTATTTTTGAGCAATACGAAAAATACTATTTTTGAGCATATAGTGGTATTTATTCAGTGTAATTTTCAATATAGGCGCAAAAAATTCCATACATTTAAGCTTTTTCAACTAGATTCCTATTTTTGAAGAATATGTTATTGCATCTTTCTCAATAACAAAAAAGGAAAATTGCAAAAATTCAACAAACTTTACACTTGTTTGGAATTCAAGTTTCATTCTTATCATTTAATGTCTGTAACATCCCTTTTGTTTAATATGTACATATATAATTTTCTTGTAACTAGTAAATTTTTGTTTCTAAAAATCATTTAATTCTAACTTATCTAAGAATTTTTTAGCAAATGATAAATATGAAGTTGTATAACTATTATGCACTTACTGGAATTTTTTTATCAGGATAATCAGCAGAAACTTTTAAAACATCTAAATAGATCAAATGCCCTGAATTTTTAGAATTGTAAGGAGTAAGGGGTTTAGTGTTAAGGTAAGATTTAAAATTTTCAGAATAATTTCAGAACTTTATTAAGAAAGTAGCACAACTAGGGTGCAAAACGCATTAAAAACAGACTTATTTTTTACCTGAAATTTTTCTACCAGTACAATTATAACTAGAAATAATAGGAAATGACACCATGTATTGTAGCGAGAAAAAGGGGAGTAAATGTTTATTTAGGCAACTTCATGCTACTTACTTTTTATTACAGTAAATCCCTTTGAGAAAGTACAAATGTATGAGGCCTTACAGCTGGGAAGAAATGAAAGTACTTTTTTATTCTAGTTTATTTTTTATAGAGTTATCAGATGCATTTTCCCCTGTATACATACAACTATATTTCTAGAAATTTTATTTCTTTGACAGAATTAAACATAGAATAAAATGAAAATAATATATTAGTAAATATCTATAAAAAATTTTCATTTGGAATTGTATTTGACTACAAACTGCACATACTTCCTTCTTTCAGTTTAAAATTAATGTAACAAACACGTCTGTTTCAATTAAAATAAGATTAGAAAATTTCAAGATATTAATTTTAAAATATAAACGAAAGTAATATTAATTGACAAAGTATTTTATCTTCAAAAATGAATATTCTTTAGTTTATGATGAAAAACCTTAGTATATTATATAACAGACCTTAGAGCTTTAGCACTTTTCTATGATAATTGCAAATATTTCCCTTTTTTTTTTGTGTGTGTGTATGCGTGCATGCATTTTGGAATAGGTGGCAAAGATCTCACAACACTAATAGAAAAAGCACTTTTTTATTCAACATATTATACGCATTCTGCAGAAAATATTCATTTAAAAAAATGAATTACAAGTCTGAAAATATAAAGAAAAAATAAGTCAGTTTCACTCACTTATTTTGCACCTTAAACACATAACATATTTCTTTTCTGCTACATACATAAACTATTTTTTTAATGTTTTCAATTTCCGTTGCTTAGTTAAATTATTGCTTAAAAGATTATCATTTAACTTTTTGCAGTAATTATTTAGAAAAATATTTGTTGATGATTGTATGATATTTTTCAAAATAATCTGAGGGTTATGAAGTTTTGCACAGTCATTCAGTTCCAAAAAAAATTTTCATGAAACAAATTTAAAGTAATTTTACACACTGTATCTCGTGGAGAGACGACTTTCGTGACGTCAGAGCGTTCAAGCAACCCTACAGCCTTGGCTTTGTATGTAGTAGGAGGTACTGGCTTAACACCGAAGATGGCGGTAGAAAAAAAAAAAAAAAAAAAAAAATTGCCAACCAGGGTCGAGTAAATGGTGAACTGGTCCGAAATAATCCGCAGCTGTTAAGTGGTAGTCTTGATAGCACATTTAGGAAAGAGCCCAAATAAATAAATAAATAAATAAATAAATGGGAAGAGTTAATAAATATTTTTAAACGAAGAAAGAAATGTCCTTTCCAAAACTACAGATTTGTGAAAAAACGTAAGCATAATTTCTGGTATGATCTTCTGCAAAAATTTAAATTTTCTAAAAGCTTACATATTTGTAAACTATTTGTTAACAGGAATTTTATGATTCAAATATTTTCTTTTCTTAAAGGTTATGCAACAATGTCATAAATGAAATCATTGAATATATTATCCAGTACGCGTGTTTAATATTACTATTGAATTTGAAAAAAATATTTTTTTAATTTTTAGCAGCTGATGATTATATCAAAAATTTAATTTATTCATGATTGGATTGGATTATTCATTTACGACAAAGCACACGAGAGATATCTGCCTAAAGGGAGGGGTGCCTTCGTGGAGGACTTTCTAAGGGGAACTGGCTCGTATACACGTTACACATGGGGAAAAAACCACGAAAACACCCATGCAGCCAGCCCGTTCGCGGGATTCGAACCTCAGACCGCACTACCAGTTTTCAGCGTCTTTACCGCTCGGCCGCTGGTGAGCCTAACTTATTTATGAATTGTATCTATTACGTAACTACAGATATACTATGTATCGTAGACATCAATAAGCATTAAACTTTGAAATGATGCATTAAACGCATTTTTCTCAGAATCTATTTTTTCTCAGAACTTCTTTACTTGGTGCAAGATAAATAAAATTATTGTTGTTTTATTTTTATGACACATTGTGTACTTAATCTATATATATTTATCTAGGGACTGACATACCAGAATATTTATATTGTCATTATTTTTTAAATTATGGCCTGTTGTTAAAATAATGATATCGTACAATCATTGAAAATCTCATTAAAAAACTCCCATAAGCTGAGAAATTTTATTTTTTTAATAAATCGTTAAAACCCTATGTCATTCCCTAGATAAAAGCCTGTACTTTATTACTGCGTAACTTTTTCTTATATAACTATAATACTTTTCCATGTAGGATGTTTGAAATTTTTTTAATTTGCTTAAATTTTCATGCATATTTAATATTTTTGCAGAATAATAACAATATATATTAAATCTTGATATTCCATAATTAATTTTTATTAAAAAATTAATGAAAAACAGTATTTATAATAAACCAATAACGAGTTTTTGAAAAAATGTTTTCCGAACGTGTTCGGATACCTTAAAAACGATTTACTAGTGAGTAAAAATATAACAAATTTTTAATGAATGTAATAGAAAGGAAAGGAAATAAAAAATATATATATATATAACTATAAGTTAAATCACAAAACATATCATCTTGCATATAAATGCACACACACATAAATATATTATATAAAATGGAAGAAAAAATGACCTAAGAACTGCACATTAAGCGAATGGTAGGATTTTCTGTTTATATAAATAAACCTTGGCATTCTTCTGTGTCATTAAATGCAATTATAGATATGTGGGTACCATCTACAGCGCCGATGACACCAGGAAATCCAAACTTTCAATTGAATCCTGATTTGATGTTGTTTTGTTGAAAACTGTTTACTGTAAAATTTTATCCATTTGGAAGTCCAATTGGGCTAATTTACCATTTTCCGCTTTGTAATTTTTATAATTTTTATAATTTTTGCAATTTATGTTTAATTATTATATTTTAATTTTGTTTTAACTTGTTCCGTCGATCTGTTTTTATATGCATTAACTTTTCTCATATCACAACGATCAGATTAGTTTTTTTTTTTTTTTTTTGTGCATTCACATGTTTTCCAACATTGGTTTTAACAGTTTTTTTCGCGTGTAGGCTGTTTTTTCACTTTACAAAGTACATATATATATTTTTTTAAAATTACTTCTATGTTAATATTTTAAAAAATACTGCGTTGAACTATTTCATGGAGCCACAGCTCCTGGTAACTTTTTAGCAAGCTCACTACAATATTTCTTCCTATTATTTCATATTTTTGCAGCATTTTGCGCAAAAATTTTTAAGATCAAATAGATCTTACGTCACATTACTTGTTAGCTTTTCAATTTCTATTTCGATTTTATTATATATATATATATATATATATATATATGTATGTATGTATAACTGTATTATAAAAATATTAACATATGCAGTGAAAGAAATTGCAGTACATACTCATATTTATACCTTTTTTCAAATCCACCCCACCAGCGGCCGAACGGTAAAATCGCTGAGCACTGGTAGTTCGGTCCGAGATTCGAATCCCGCGAACGGTCTGGCTGCATGGGCCTTTTCGCAGTTTCCCACACGTGCAACGTGTATACGAGCTAGTTCCTTTAGAACGTCCTCCACGAAGGCACCCTCACCTTAAGCAGATAGCCCTTGAGGCTTTGTCATAATCACTTAAAAACAAAACCAAACACTTTTTAATGTGAATAAAAAATACGAAAAACTAATATAATATCCAAAAGCAGACCACATAAAAAATATGACAACTAATTATAAATCATGCATTAAAATATTTACAAGAATTTAATTTAACTGAAAATTATATATGAATTTAACTTGAAATATACAGGAGATTCTAAAACCTGACATTCATATCGGTACAATTAAAACTACTTAATTAATTTTTTAGCTCAATATGAATGTGGAATTTAGGATGTTCATAATTTGAATATTTAATGCATTTGTTAACGTAAAGTGGAGGGAAATACATCATAATTTAAAACCTAAAATTTCAAAATTTATAAATTACACATCAAAACATGAAAGAGTACATTAATAAAGACATTAGTTTTAAAATTACAATTTTAAATTAAAAATATGCACTACTACTTTATATGTGAAAATAGCCAGAAGCCTGTATCACACAGATATGAAAACAAGCAAATTATTCCTTACCTTTAATTTAGAAGTTATTGCTGTCTTTGATGTGGATGCTCCGGTAAAGTATGGCTTTAATTTATTGATAAGGGTCCATGCTGTCGAGGTTTTCGCATATCCTTCCGTAATGGATATTTTAATAAATATATCCATTCCAAAACAATTCCAAAAACTATCCGTGACCTCCGCCGTCTTCAATTTAGCTCTAAAACGACAGTCAGAATGTTAAACGGCAGCTACTCAGCTGACGGTAAAATTTCCTACGCGTCGATCTCTTGAATGATTGAGAAGATGACATTAAGTCTCGTTCTTTGTCGAGTAGATCGCAAAAAAGACCCGTTTTTCCATCTCCACTGTGTCCAGACCAGGGCCCTTAATCAAGAGGTGAAAATTTCTAGATTCGATTTTTCATCTAAAATTCCATGTATGGCTAAGTGTAGATAACTGAGTGTTCAATTTATGTTTACTTTTATTTTATTTTATTATTTATAATTAATTTTCAGTATAACTTCACGTGTTTATCGTTTGTAACTTTGCGATTCTGAGTCTGTCAACTGAAAAGAGTATTCTAATGTTTAGAATTTAATGAGAGTTGTTTTCATATTCGCAGTTAGATGTTTTATAATATAAACGTTGCACTTATTAATGTTACAAAGAATAAAAAGAGTGTTATGTTAAATCTTTGTATGAGTTTTGAGTTCTAGAAATATTGGTTTATAGCTGAGTTTTAAGTTCGGTATCCGACACTAAGTGATCCACTTTTAAAATTCTTTCTGCTACAGTAATACAGCGAGAATTTACATCTCTTTGAATTAGCTCAAAAATCTCAGAAAAGGTTAGCATCTCCGTTTCCTGATGTCAGATCACAACACCGTTTTTATCTGACAAGCTAATGTGTAAAAGCTACTACGCTAATGTGTAAACCTATAGGTTAATTGAATCACATTAAAGTTGACCAAGTTTTCGATATAAACAACAACAAACAATGCTTCAAACGGAACTGAGCTGTGAATTAAACTTTCGGTATAATGTTTCTCTACGGAGTTTCGCAGTTTTCAAGCTATATTTTCTAATTTTACATTTTTACTTCTGCCCCATATTTTTTGCTTAAAGTTTCATTTATAATTAAATCTCGTTTTTTAGTAGCGACGTATATTGCTATATTAATAATAAAGAATAATTTTAATGTAAAAATTACCCACATTTGTTTTGTTATCGCTACTTTGGCGACTTTTTGGTTTCCCGAGATTCCGACACCCATAGTGTTTATCGCAGTGCCATTAAACAAGTTTTGGAGATTAGAATAATTCTTCCAGGTATGCCTCCTATAATTCTTTCTATATGAGTACATAAATGCCTTTCTAAAATAATATTCGTCGAATATATATTTCTATTCCATGCTGTTTAATTGAATCCATTTATTCAATGAATGTGTTAATTTTTTTTACGTAAACAAGTATGTGTGATTACAGCAAAGCCTTGAGGGCTATCTGCCTAAGGGAAGGGTTGTCTTCGTGGAGGACTTTCTAAGGAAACTGGCTCGTATACACGTTACACATTTACGTAAACAAACGTACACATTTACGTTTCGCGATGTGAGCGCCCTCTTCGGGAAAGAGTCATTGTTATAATATATTATATAGTTATATATGTATTCATCGTCAAAAAAAAGGACAAAAACAAATTAATTACTAGCATTATATTTAGCAGTATACTTTTAAGCAGAATCAAAAGTTGTGTTTCAAGGATGAACAATCATTAACGGCTGTTAAGCCTCCGTTGATATCTATTATATTTTCTTTTATGTCTTGGCAACAGCGGTAACTGTTAGAAATTTCCTGCTGTTAAAGAACGTGGTTCTGAGTTTAAGGAGTATATTTATATTTAAAAATTAAATCAAAATGCCTCCCAGTAATGCCTCAACGAAAGCTTCCAGTGGTGGAAATAACTCTGGAGGGCAGTCCTATTCAGACAGAGAAAAGCCTAAGCAGATTCGAGATAGTAACATCACAGCAGCTAAAGGTAATTATGCGAATAAAGAAATGTAGCCATATTAGGATGCCGGCACATGTGAATAATATTTCTTTGTAGCATTGATATATGAGTTCTTACTGCTCTTCAGTTTGCTAGAGTGATTCTTAAACAAGTAAATGCTATTTGTACAGTATTGATTCCGTGAAATTTTTTAATTATCTCAATTTTAAATACGGACATTATGCCATCAAAACAAAATTCTTATTTACCGTGCTTAATCCTTTTTCATGCTTAACTTTGATGATCTTCCTATTAAAAATGTTTAATTGAATTTTAATAGACGATTAATAATGGTTACATTGTTAGCATTGGAATGACAGATAAAATTTGTAATTGATTGACTGTCATGACTACTGAAGGTATATTTACACAAATTTTTAGCGGATTTTTATGTTCTGAATATGTCTATGTATAGAATTGAGCCTTTGTTTGTGCTCTGTTATAATGAATAGTTTTTGAATTATTTTGTTCCCTGATAGAAAAGTAACAGTTTTGCAAACTTAACAGTACTGCAAAACACATCTTGACATATTGGTACATATCGAATGGAATAAAATTATTTAATATATTGTAATAATGATGTTATTATTTTATAACATCAAACATTTGTAGCTTAAAAAATATGTAAATTGCTTATTATTTTATTTGGTGAATGAAAACCAGAAAACAATTAACAGAGCTCTTGAGTACATGAAACATATACAGTGGGTCATATTTGTTTTTGGATACATGTATTTTCGAAATTTGGTTGCATAGCTCTTGTACTAAGTATTGAAAAATAGACCCACCAATTTTTTTCCTGTTATGCGTTTTCATCCGCAGAGAACCCGTTGGTGTTTTTTGGAATAGATTTTTGGTCCATAAAAGTCCTTAATTTTAATCCTGTGAAATTTCTGTCTGTTTTTATGACTGCCATTTTGAGTGTGAATTAGCAGTTTGGAGGTATATTTTTGGCGATTCACTGATAACTGGTTGTTTGAATGGGTTATGATTTGTTCCTATTTCTAATATAAATGGTGGGATACTCGAGTTTCTGAGCAAGAAGTGTGTGTGTGTGTGATTATAGCAAAGCCTCGAGGGCTATTTGCCTAATGGGAGGAATGCCTTCGTGGAGGACTTTCTAAGGGAAACTGGCTCGTATACACGTTACACATCTGAGCAAGAAGTGAAACAAGTATTTCGAAATTTATTTCACTTTTTCTAATGTAGAGCTCTTAAACAACTTTTCGCTTTTGGGGATGTGAATTCTTTTATTGAACGGCTCTAAATTCGGCGACTTATCAACATTTTGACGATTTTTAAAATGAGTTTCTATAGAAAATTTTAATTTAAATGATTCGGGAATTTTTCAACGTTTTTTTTTAACATTCTAACATTGATAAATATCATTAAAATAATGGTAATATATTGAAATTATATTTAAAAAATAACATATTAATTAAAAAATATCTTCTTTTTAATTTTTTCATGATAAGAGTTTTCTCATGTAATTGTCTCAGAGTGTTCAGAATTCTCAGAATATGCATCAGTTTTCTCTATAAAATTAATTTCACACTTTTTCCATCTAAATTTTTTTAAAAAATATTTCTGGCTGTTTGCTGTTACAAAACTGGAAGGCGTAATTTTGCTTCCGGACATTAGACATTGCAACTTTTCAAAGTTTAGAAGGATTTGAAAGCAAGATTTATAGACCCACCATTCCAGAAGATTTTAGAAAATTGTGACGAAATGAAAAATGTCTCTATGGTATTAACACGTAATGGACATATTTTATAGAAAGTTTGCAATGAATTTCTTACTTTTTGGAGAACATCTGGAAGAACAATGAAAACATAATATTTGAATGCTTTACTTCTGATACTAGAATCTTTTTCTTAACACGCTTATCTTCCCTTTATTTTCTCTACTTTTCACTAGACACAAGTACGAAAAATATTAAAAATGCTTCTAATCTTATCACATGGACAGGCATTATAGAAAGGAATTTTTTTATTAATAAAGAAATTGAAAACTAGCAATTTAAAAGATTCATCAAATATGTCTTAATGCATCATATACAGGTCTGACGCTAGACATTTTCGAACCTGGTGCAATCGCGTGGAATATTAAACTTATCTCTGTAGACCCTAAATTTTGCTGACTAGTGCCTTTCTAAATTCTGCTTCCAGTGCCTACTCTAACTTCTAAAAGTTTTGCCATTTCTGCATTTTGTTGCTCGTTGTGTCACTATGCCACACTAGCTCTGTAACCGGCTCTTACCATATATATTTCCTATTTCTCCTGAATGTTCATATTACTAAAGAAATAAAATTAGCAGCTTACTCTATACATTCTAAATGCATTTAATGTTTTTAGAATAACAGAAATCTTTAATTAAATCCAAAAATTCTAAAATGAAAAGGAAACGTTGAAGAAAGAAACTGAGTACATACAGAGAAAGAAAATTATTCTTCAAATATGTGTATACAGGTATTATGTAAATTACCCAGTTGTTTATAATTTCAGCCTGTACTATAATTTCCCGTTTCTATTTTTTCCCCAGAATGCAAATTGTTTAGGCAGTTTTTGGTGTGTAAGATGGAAATGTGTTTTTAATCTCTGCTTGCTCGTTGCATTAGTTCCTGCCAGCTCTGATAATTTGCAACTTTTTGTCTTCGCATTATCTATCGCTGCTGACATTTGAATTTGTTATGACGATAGAGTTATTGAGCCAGCTTAAATTAAAATTAAATTGTATAGTCTTTGACCACTAGTTCACATTTTTTGTTTGAATTTGATTGTTCTTGTTTAATTACATCACCACAAACTGCAATTGAATTGGTTAGCATAAGAGCATGCCTTCAAGTTCTTTTTAAATAAGAGGCTTATTTAAACATTTGTCTGACTTTGTAGTTACTTGGAGACATAGCGATAACTTGCTTCACGTCTGTCGGGAGTTTTTGGACTATTTAATTTGTACCAGATCAATTAAACCCTTATGCAGACATTGTGGAGAGGTTGACAACTTAGGAGATAAAGTACGCAGAAACTAGTCAGAACATTAGTTTGTGTATTCAAACAGAATTTTAATTGTTAGGAAAGATGCTTAAAGAGAAGAAAATTGATATAATTTAAGCCAAAATGTCTGGAAAGGCTTCAAATTAAAAAGATGCATAAGTATTTTGTTGAGTGCTGTTGCTACAAAACATAAATGTTTTGTAGCTTTTAATGTATAATTATCCTAATATCGTTTAAAAATCAATGACATAAATTGCATGTATTTTAAAGTATGAAATTTTATTAGATTAGGATTTTAATAGGGACTTTTAACAATATTGTTAAAAAATAATAGTAATCATGTAAATCCATACTGACTAAGGTTTTCTAACTACCTAATTTATACCTAACTACTTATTCTTAAAAATTATCTCTGCATAATGAAGTGAGTTATTGCCTATCATTATTGCTTAGCGTGACGCAAGGTTTAAACACAAAATGTAAAAATTCATGTAAAACTTATTCTTAGTATCTAGTGAGACCTAAAATAATACAAAGCAACTTAGTGTCACCTCTGGTGCTTTAGTGGCTTATTGGAACCTTAAAGTATATTAATTTGGTTACAACCCCTGGAACTCTACACAGAGCTACGAGACAGAGCCCAACTAACTTTCAAAACTAGCTAACCGTGCCCACATCAGGCCTCTCAGTTTTGTTCTGATCAGCAGGTCTCTCTCTAGGTAAGGAGCAGCGGTGACAACAGCCAGTCTTTTGTTATAAATCATTCTGATTATGATTTTACTTCTCATTTTAAACTGTGACACTTGACATAAAATCTACCTACTAATTACTAAACCTCTAGATTTAGCAAGTAATGAGACATAAAAAAAAATCAACATGAAACTAACTATTAGTAAAATGTAAATAAAATGTTACTTACCCGCACAGAGCAGCGTGAAATTGATAAACAGATTTCGGAACGGTTAGATAAACAAAGGATATACCTTTATCCATTTTTTGTAGCAATTCGTTTTTTGTTTGATGGACATCGAAACATACTTTCATTTTCTAGATCCTTTGGGAGCTCCAGCATCGGAAATTCTATTTGACATAATCGAAAGTTCAGGCTTACTTTTATAAAATTGCTCTTACAGTCTGCAAAAAATAATAAGCCGGATCCAATTCGAAGATTAAGGAACAATGCAATCATCAACATTAACTGAAATAGATAATTAGATAATTTTAGCTTATACATTAAAAGCGCACGCAAAAACGTATTCTGCGCTTGCACAGATGCATATGCGTAGTCGTAAATATCTTGCGCGCACGCGTGAAACGCCTATGAGCATGCGTCAACGCGGTGCATGCACAGAAAGATTTTAGCTTTGAGGTCCGGATTATGGGTGTCTGAATTAACGACTTTTGACTGTATTTGCATTTCGACGTGCATACCATTCCGATATACATAGGCTGAATGATGGACGTTCAATTTTGAGGAAAGAATAATATGGGTACATTATCTTTCACTAAAACGTTCATTGAAGTATGAGCCAACAGTTGTCTACAATCGTAGATAATTTTTGCATTATCAGGTAAACCAACTGAATTCTATCAAGCCTCGAGTATGAAATGATTTCCGAACCAATCATTCATTAATACTTGTGTCATTCGTGCTTTTTATTTGCATGATATATAACGGGACTTTTTACTGCTTTAAATGCTCGATATCGTGTATTTTTTCTGATTATGAAAATTTTACACTTGGGTGTTCCTGCCGCATTTGCGTATACTAAAATTGCTAGTCTTGCTTTGGAATCTTTCACATGAGTTGGAGCCTTTTCTATAGAGGTTGCCAAGCTGGTACATATTGTCAGAAAAGACTAATGTCATCAGCGATATAAATTTGTTCTGGAGATAACTTGTAACTATAATGAGCTCATCTGCAAATAGTTCAGCAGCTTCAGTATCAGTTGAAGCTTTTTTACATGAAATTCTGAATTGCCTTATACCGTGGTGATTGTTAAGTTTGGTTAACCAACCAGTCAAATATATGCACTCAGTTTTTTTAAGTTAATTTCTTAGTGAAATATTTAAGCTTGCGCCATTAACATTTGACCCGTCAATCGCACAGTCTCGCTGCGACACTGTCTGACCTATTCAATTATCACTTTGTCATGATATTCGCTTTTAGCACGATGAATAATTTTTCTGTTATTTGTTGTGAGCAGGGTGTCGGAATCCACAAAATTTTAAAAAGCTCCTTTTTCTTTTTCTTATATCATATACAGTTGACTTTTCAGTGCCATACTCTTTGCATAATTTTGAGATGGATATATTTTTATCCAGTTTTGCAGCAATTTCACTTTTGTTTAACCTTCTAAATCCGGACCGAAATTCTCATAATATAGCCTTCAGATGGGCGCGAAACAGTTTTGCCCCATCTTTGACATTTTCCTAATGAGAAAAGTCATTAGTCCCCCTCGATGGATGCAGTAAAATTTACATGTTTGTCGGACGCTGTCCCATAGTAGATGGGTTGCTAGATTTGCGATTTTTTCGATGATTATTTTGCTTTCATTTAAATGAAGTTATGCATATCCAGTGCACTATTGATTTAGAACACATTGTATGCAATGTTTATGTTTCACTCACTATTTCTGATCAATCTCGGCAATAATTTGTGAATTTTATAACTTTGTTTTCACACTTCGTTTATATTCGCGTATTTTTGTATTAGAAATTAGAAAACGAGAACAAAATTTTACAAAATATAAAAAATACAAACTAGCTTTATAAGTCTGCAGGTTGGAATGCGATTTTTAATAACATATTTTCATTAACAAAATAATGGTAGTGAGTAATTTGGTAAAAGTATAGTTTAGTGTGTGCCTTGGCGATTTTTGTCAGTACATGGATACCAATTTTGTGAAATTCTTTGACTCGTCATTTTGGCTTGCGAAGCGGCGATTTTTGTCACAAAAATCGCCGCTACACAAAGCCAAAATAAAAAGACAAACAATTGCACAAACTCAGTATCGATGTACACATCAACATATTTTCACTTTAAAAAAAATCCCCCAAATTGCACAAAAATGGCATTGCGCACTCCTTTGACTTTATCCATGTACACGTCGACCTATTTTCACTCTAAAAAAAAAAGCCCTGAATTGCACAAAAAGGGCATTGCGCACTCTTTCAACTTTATCCATGTACACGTCGACCTATTTTCACTTTAAAAAAAATCCCAGAATTGCACAAACTTGCATTTCGCACTCCCTTTACTTTGTCCATGTACACATCAATATATTTTCACTTAAAAAGTGAAAGGAGCACCAAATTGTACAATTTAAGCAAACAAAAAATACATAATCTCAAAAAATACATTTTAAACCAAACAATAAAATAACATAAGAAAGGAAAAAAATGTTATACATTTAAGCACTACCAAAAGCAAATATTCACATACGATGATTTTCGAGTTCACTTCGTACACCCAGAGCCACGTAAAAATCAAAATATCAATCATACTCAAATGACATTTTTCAAACCAGGTATTCTTTCTGATCGAACACTTCACATAGTGACCATCTGAACCTTTCTTCCTACAAACCCATTCAAATCCATCTAAACGGTTTTTACGTTCGACTAGACGCAAATCCTTCCTACATACAGGACACTTATAATGGCTACTAAGTAAACCTTCATTTACACACCAGTCAATTAAAGCTCTTTTCCCCTTTCGCTCCAAATCGTACAGATACTTCAAATTAATCTTACTACATTCGGCCATTCTACCGTCTAAAGAATCAAACCAACACACACTACAAAAATGCGTACAAAACATCCCATGATTCAAAATTTCCCAGAATCATGCACCCGATTACGTCACAATAGGGTTTCCATAACATTCAACTACTCAGGCTACCATAAATGAAACAACAACTTGGCGACAAATCAAACAACTTCGCAATAATACAAGGGGTACCTTAAAGTCTACTCTACCCGACTATTTTAATGAAATAATAATATTTATTTACCATTAGATGATTAGAATGAGATTCAATATAGATTTTGAGATGAACTTACAGCAATAATAAATAAAGCTTTACATAACAATAACAGAGCTTTAAATCTGCTTTTTTTTGATAATTTTGTTATTATAATATAAAAAAGAAAATCGGAGATACATTGGTTGTGTTTCATCCTTTAGCTTTAACAAATATTACATTGGACTATCAAGCAAAGGAGGTATATATTTAACGAGAATTTTTCTTTGTAAAATTGGCTTTTGTTTATGTTAGCAGAGGAAAAAATAATCTGTGATCTACACATGCAATCATCAAAAGTACTTTTCAGAACAGTTTTAAATGTTCATGAAGAATTAATTATACGTCAATTTCTTTTCATAGGCAGAAATTTCGTCTAAAACCATCTTTATATCCAAAGGTTGAAGTCTATTTCATTTTCAACGAATATTCTATTTGCACATAATATATTTTCTAATTTATTTTAGAAAGAGTAATCTTTCATGTTTTCAAAAGAATAAGGACATACTGGATGTTGACACTTAGAATGTATAGTAAATCTGTTTTTCATATTTCTTCCAGTGATGAAAATGATTACCCTGGGATATTTTCAAAGCAAAATTAAGAAAATTGTTTACACCAAATTTTGCATAAAGTATCTTCTCGTGTATTTTTTTTATTTAAAGTGTTAAATTTTCCCTTTGAACAAATGAAAAATCAAAATAACTAATAATTCCATCGTAATATGAAATAGTGGAGAAAAGTGCAATACAGTTTATGGTAAAAGTATAGTTTAGGGTACTCCTTGGCGAAATTTGGCGGTACATGGATACTGATTTTGTGCAATTCTTTGACTAGTTACTTTGGCTTTGCGTAGCGGCGATTTTTGGCACGAAAATCCGCCAAACATCACCGCTACACAAAGCCAAAATAACAAGACAAACAATTGCATAAACTCGGTATCCATGTACACATCGACTTGTTTTCACTTATGGCATTGCGCACTCTTTTGACTTTATCCATGTACACGTCGACCTATTTTCACTTAAAAAAAAAACCCGAATTGCACAAAAATGGCATTGTTACCTCTTTTAACCTTATTCATGTACACGTCGCCCTATTTTCACTTAAAAAAAAATCCCAGAATTGCACAAACTTGCATTGCGCACTCCCCTTACTTTGTCCATGTACACATTGATATATTTTCACTTAAGTCTAAGGAGCACCAAATTCTACAATATAGGCAAGCATAGAATAAATAATCTCAATAAAATAAATTTAAAACCAAACAATAAAATAACATAAAAAAGGAAAAACATGTTATACATTTAAGCATTACCAAAAGCAAATATTCACTTACCATGATTTTCGAGTTCGCTTCGTACACCCAGAGCCACGTAAAAATCAAAATATCAATTATATTCAAATGATTTTTTTCAAACCAGGTACTTTTTCTGATTGAATGCTTCACATAGTGACCATCTGAACCTTTCTTCCTACAAACCCGTTCAAATCCATCTAAACGGTTTTTACGTTCGACTAGAGGCATATCCTTCCTACATACAGGACACTTATAATGGCTACTAAGTAAACCTTTATTTACACACCAGTCAATTAAAGCTCTTTTCCCCTTTCGCTCCAAATCATACAGATACTTCAAATTAATCTTACTACATTCGTCCATTCTACCGTCTAAAGAATTAAACCAGCACACACTACAAAAACGCATACAAAACATCCCATGATTCAAAATTTCCCAGAATCATGCACCTGATTACGTCACAATAGGGTTTCCATAACATTCAACTACTCAGGCTACCATAAATGAAACAACAACTTGGCGACAAATCAAAGAACTTCGCACCTTAAAGTCTACTCTACCCCAGTTTATTTATTCACAAATAATCTTCTCATATGCATAATTTATGTACTGTCTATTGAGAAATAAAGTTTAGTAAATTAAACCGGTTATTTCAATACTTTTTCTTTATCAATTTTTTTACGGGCCCTTCGCTAGAGCGGTAAAGGTGGCTGAACACATGTAGCTCGCTCGGGTTTGAATCCCGGCTAAAGGTTTTGTGTAACGTAAATATGGTTTTTGTGTAATGTAAATATAAGCCAGCTTCCCCTAGAAAGTCCTCCGCGAAGGCATCCCTCCCCTTATACAGGTAATTGTTGTGTGCTTTGATGTAATTCAATAAGCGAACAAAATTAGTCCAATCAAACCCGAAGAATGGGATGATTACATGTGAAGTTTTCCACCAGGAACGTAAATGCGAGCAATTTTCTTTTAAAAAGGTTTACACAAAAGCATCCATCCATTTAAGCAGATAGCATTCGCTTGCTTTTCCGTAATCCAGTCCTAATTCTCATACATTTAATAGTAAGTTGACATACACCTTATTACAGACAAAATAACAACCTTTTTAAAGATATTTTTTTATTAACTTGTCTGAATTCCCTTTATCTCTTGAGGAGTATAAGAATTTCAGCAAATAAAACTGGCCGAAATTTTATACAATGTAATTGGTGTTTTGATTCAATTTAGAAGTAATGTGAGCTTTACTGATATTTAAATACTTTTTGGCAGATCTCATTCTAAAAGAGGGTCTAAAGATAAATTGATTTTATTTAATTTGCAATCAATGAAAATCATTGAAAGCAATCATTGAATGAATGAAAATCACATAACTATTATGCATACAATTGTCTCTTATTTATGTCCTGATAAATCAGACAAAATTGCCTACATAATAGAAGCACTTTGAAAGAGTTAACAGTTTTTAAGGGTTTTATGCAATCCCAAAAAATTTCAAAATAAAATCTTATTGTTCATAAGTATAAAAAGGAAGTAAATGATAAAAGCCGCTTACCTATTTTCTAGAAGGGCATTAAATCTAAAATATTAATCTATTCTTATTTGCTGTGATTAAAAAATATTAAATCTGGTAAGCTTAAAGAGCGTGCAAAATTGCTGACATTTTAATCATAGCAGTACTAAAAAAATTAGCATTAAAATTATGAGACAGTTTGAGAAAGAATGGCCTCTGTTTGATTTTCAAGTATATTGGCACGAGACGAAACCTGCGGTTTTTGCCAAAATGTAGCCAAACTGATAAGAGGAGGGAAATAATGCGTAGCCAGCGGCTAATTCTAAGCAGCGACAATGGACCACCAGAGATCTACAGATAAGCGATTCTCTAAAATATGGAGGGCATGGGTGTTATGACATTTGTACCACAGCTGGCGTCAAAGAAAGTCATTTTCCTGGTACAACTGCTGTACCAGCCAGCTTCAGAAAGTTAATGGACATCACATGCTTTGGCTTTGTAGATCCTGTTGCAGCTCCAGAATTAGAAATTCTTTTCAACATGATTGAAAGTTGAAACATAAATTTTCATCAAATTGCTGTAATAAAAATAGCCTGTAAAAAATAATTAAGCTGGATCAGATCACAGAAATTTAAGCAACAGCACAATCTGCTATACTGGCTGAATTCGTTGGAATTTTAGCCTAGCTTAAGCATCCACTATACATTATTGGTAAGGTTCTCACCTCTCCTGGAATTTCGAGATTATCCCAGGTATGGGCCCTGAAAATTAAAATCTCCCAGCTCCCGGAAGGAATTAAAAATAAATATTACTCTCCCGGAATAGCAGGTTTCTCGAAAATAACAATACAGTGTGCACAGACGAAATGGTTGAGAGATCGAAAATTACATGACTGCACACAGCAGCCAAAGAACGTCTATGTCAATACATATTCTTTGCAGCAGCGATCTGCGGTGAGTAAGTGCCTTACTGATGAGTCATTGTTTCATGCCGGTGTGTTCCGCTTATGCACCTTCATCCCCCTCATTTTCATTCCATTCTTTAATTTAGTCTGCAATTAGCTAGCTATCCACGGAAAAGTGCGTATTTTGAAATTATTTAAACGCTTTTTATTTAATGCTTTTATTTACACTTTTATAATGTGTAGTGAAAAAAACAATTCTTATTTTGCAAGTGAACAAGTGCCACAAAAAAAGACAAAATATTCGATGTTGTTTCAAGACAAGTAAGTAACTTAATTTGATTGGCTTATGAAGAGAGACAACTTTAACGGAGAATGTAAATTATGTCAGAAGATGGTTAATATTAAGTACGAGTGTGTTAGAGTTATAACTGTACATTACCAAAGCAGGAAACACCAATCATTAATGTTGAATAGAGATTCTTCACAATTGGTTTTGAACTTTTTTGTAAAGAAATCTTCAAAAGAAAAGGGCAATATATCAGCAATTGATTTAACTTCAGTCTATCATGGGATTAAGCGTCATCATAACTAGGATTGCACGAACAAATTGTATAGCACTCTATTTCTAGATTCTTTGGCAAAATAGATTTCTTGTTGTAGAACAAAATATACAAGCATTTGCGAGAGTGTGCTTACTCCTACAGCTCAAGAAATACTTTTAAATGAGATTCAGGAGGTGGAGTTTTCTTCAGTTGCAATTGCAAAGAAACTTTTTTTTCCTCTCCCGGATTTTGACAGTCAAGAGGTGGCAACACTGATTATTGGCTACGTAGCATGAGACTGGCAATGATAGATATGTTGTTTCGCTAAATTTTGTCTTGCTTCTGTCGTGCTCTGAGACAACTAAGCTTGATTGTATTAGTTATATATTATACTTCCATCTATTTCTTGCACATGCTTAAGGCTTATCTGAATTCTGAATAAATAAATTCGCACATATACTTAACTCTTTCGCATCGAAGTCGCCCGTAGCGCCCGTTTATTCAGGCAACGGCAAACCGCCCCAACGCCTCGTTTATTTTCTACCTAGTTCTTTCTCCTTCACGTTAGTGTATGGCTCATTGGTTTCGCTAGTTGTTAAAAGACATGTCAATCATTCTTTTGAAGCAAATAAAGGAGAAATACGGAAAGCTATTGACTTTCGCAGGTGCAATACGGCCCTAAGGGGAAACTGCGCACAATGGAAGAAACCGCAAAAAAACCTCCAAGAGCAGCAAGGGGGAAAGGAAGACTATTCCAAGACAAATTCGTAAACACGGGCGTTTTCGATGTTTGTTGAAAACAGATTTGGTCGTCTCTAGATGCGAAAGAGTTAAGTCTTATCGCAGGCCGGTGCTCTATATCTTACAGTGTGATGCAGTCTCTGTGGATCCTAAATTCTACTTGCTACCAAATACCTCCCTAAGTTCTAAATTTTGGATCCCAGTGCTTATATTCTAAAAAATATTTTTATCCTTTAATTTTGTAGCTCGATGCTTCTCTAAATTCCAAAAATCTTGTCTTTCCTAAATTCTGCCACCCGGTGCACCCGGACAAGTTCTGGCTCCTGTTCTGGGTTTATGTGAAAAACAAATCAGTTATTCTGAATTCAAATGGAATCTTTTGGCCTATGAGTATCATTAAAAAATATATTTTTAACATATGAAAAGAATTAAAAATTTTTTGTCAGTATTTCTTAGCGCATTTAACTTAAATCTGCAGTCATTGCCAAGCATAATAATGTCAACATTACCGTACTCATTGTACTAATATGAAAAATTAATAATATAAAACAAAAAGTTTTGGTCATCGCTGCATGAGTCATTATTCAAGTTATCATGTGTTGATAAACATGCGCTGATGAAAGCAAATATAATAAATAATTATCAGCCGGGTTGGCGTCAGGGATATAAAAAATTTCTAGGAGTAAAATCAACAATGTTTCTATGTAGAATGTTTGGGTTTGAGATGTATGCCAAGCAGATACTATGTAGAATGTGCTAATATATATGTAGAATATACTAATATACACAGCTACAATTTAGAATGTACTATAATATGCAGCTACTATGTACTATCACTATCTATTGTTTCAATGTAAAATGTTTCGGTTTGAGGTGTATGCCAAGCAGATACAGCTTCAAATTATTGATCACACAAATTTATGCTAAATTATTATTTCTTTTGTAACGAGGTATTTATTTAGTGTCGAAGGAAAATTAAGAATCAGGACTCTGCACGTGTTTTATCTACGAGGGAAAAGAATCAAATGCACATGCATAAAGCATTTAAAAAGAAAAAACTTACTTTACACATACTCTATGTATGAACTTTAGTTATCCTGTTGGCGGTTTTAAGGTCCAGATTTTAGATCATTCCAGATATTGGATGTCCGGATCTCGATCTTTGTACTGTATCTGTCATTTGCGTTTTTCTTTTGCTCTCTGTAAAGCTGCTATCACACATCTGTTTGTTTCGGAAGAGCAACTGTTTGGAGCATTTTTTCTGCTTTGTCTCAACAGCCAATCACCACAGATCACTTTGGGATTAACACAGGAGAAACTGGTTCTCCATTACAAACAAGTTGACAGTTGATTGGTTGAAAACGAATAACTTGCAATTTTGCAAGGAAGGAAAAAATTGCACATCTTCTTTCAGTAGTAAACCTGCCAGAAAAATTGTCCGAAACAGTTGTTCGTGTGAAACAAATACATGTGTGATATGGGCCTAAGAAGTTGTCGATAAGGGGACGAGGCATCCATGACTTCTGTCAAAATCTGCCTCATTTTTAATAAATAAGCCCAGAATTTCCGTTATGGAAGCTAAACTGGTTTTTTAGAAATGCTGTTGAAAGTTCATTTTGCTCTTTTTCGGAATCACTATTTTTAATATTTTTGTGTTCTTGATCTGGTAATTCCTTAAGTTCATTATTAGAAAGACTGTTGTTTCTTGCAAAATTTCTTTGAGATCTTCCACCTTAACTTCGTCTAAACCTGTTTGTTTCACTCCACTATTTCATTCATATCAACAACAGAATCTCTATTGTCATCGTCTTTTTTTAAATCTCGCCAAATGTTTTTCCACACTCCTTTCAAACATTTTCCCGTTACCTCAGTCCAAGAAAGATTTATGTTTTCTATAACATCCATGATATAGTTCCTGCAAAAATCTCCTATTGATTGTTTATCATTTACATCTGTTTTTCAAAAATTTATCTAAATGTTTGCCGCAGATAATAAGAGTTAAAATTTGTTATAACAGCTTGGTCCATCAATTGGATTAATTCATTTGTGCGAGGTGGTAAAAAAACCACTTCGACTGGAAAGCATGGCATTAAGTCATATAAATTCGTTGAATGGCATGGAGCATCATCGTATAAAAGTAGCGCTTTTGGTTCCAGTTTTTTTATTTCGCAATAGCAGTTAAAAGACGGGCAAAAGTGTTCAATGAACCAATTCTAAAAATTTTCGTAGTTACTCGTGATTTATTTTTATTAGACTCCCAAATTACAGGTTAAGTTGGATTTTGATATTCCTTTCATTGCCCATGGGTTAGAATAAAAAACAAGGAAGTGATTTTAATTTCAAGTTTGTTGGTTTTAGCACCCAGAAATGTCAAGTGATCCCTTCATAGCTTAAATCCTGGTGCACGTTTTTCTTTATGGGGTAGAAACGTATGTTTTAGCATTCCTTTCCAGAATAGGCCCATATTATAGTCGTAAAACAAATTCTGGGGAATACTTTCCTTGTTTCATGATTATTCTTAATGTTGTTAGGAATTCAGCCACATCTTTTATATCTCCACTTGCTGCTGCTTCTCCTGTATTCTGTATATTATGAAGATTATTCCAACATTTAAATCAATTAAACCATCGTCGACTTGCAACAAAAGTTTCAGTAGTGTCACCTGTTTCAGTCTGAATGTGATTAAAAATTCATCTCGCGTTTTCCATCATAATAACTTGCCTTATTGGCATGTTACATTCAGTTTCATCATCAATCCATATAGTCATTTTTCCGTCTCCTCTATTATATTATTTCTAAAATGGGTTATTCTAGTTCCAGAGGTTTTTGTAGTTGTAGTTGCTGATAACACTATTTTTTCTTTATTCTTAAGAATTGTCGTCATTTTGAAGTTGACAAGTTCAATGCAACACCAGTTTGACATTGATGTTTACCACTATCTTATCTTCTAAGCACTTGCATTTTAGTTTCTAGTGAAATGCTTTTTTCTTGTTGCTTTATTTTCATGTTTTTTATTATCACCCACAAAAAACTAAACATTATTTTATCACTATATCAGTCATTACATTAGATAAATTTATACTTTCAATAACAGCAGCAAATGCTTGAAATACCAAAAATATATGTGTATATTTATTAGTAAAATTATATATGTAACACTACAGAGAAGAAATAATGCAGATAAATTACTTTCGATTTTGGGGAAGCTCAATGCTGTTTTATAATTTTCAGGGAATCCCACTATTCCAATAAAAACACGTTAAACCAAAACAGCAGTAAACTTGCCAGTGTTAAGCAGTGCCTTACAGTATATCAAGCACATGCTCTTAAATAAAGCATAATGTATTTAAGAAGTGAAAAATTATTAAGTTACTATAATAAACTGATAACAGATAATTTAAAAGTAAGTTATTGTTTTTTTCCCCTCTCGAAAGGTATAGTGATATTTAAGGGAAGGAAAAATTATCTTAGAAAATATAGTTTGTAATTAAATTCAATTTACTAAGATAATTATATCATATATAAAATAATTAGTTTTTAATATCTCATTTTTATTTGATGCTATTACATAAAATATATATGTGTGTGTGTATGTATATACAGTCAAAAGTCGTTAATTCGGACACCCATAATCCGGAATGATCTATAATCCGGACCTCAAAGCTACAAACTTTCTGCGCATGCCTTTACAGCTGCAAATATGCGTGTGTGCAAAATACATTTACGAATGCGCGTTTAATGTATAACGGATGGTATAAGCTAAGCTAAAATTATCTAATTCAGTTAATGTTGCAGATTGTGTTGTTCCTTAATCTTCGAATTGGATTCGTCTTATTATTTTTTACAGACTGTTAGAGCAATTTTATAAAAGTAAGCTTGAACTTTCGATTATGTCAAATAGAATTTCTGATATATATTTACTAATATGTAAAGGATTTACAAAGCGAAAGTATATTTCGAAGTCCATTAAACAAAAAGTGGAATTGCTGCAAAAAATTGATAAAGGCATATCCTTTGTTTATCTTTAACGCTGCGGCACGCAATGAATTGGAAGTTGATCTGTCAGCACTATCCTTATCTTCAGGGCAGATGTTTTTATTTTATTTGGCTTATAATTCCTTACTAAATGTAGTATTTCATCTCGATGTACTCCGTCTTTGATATGATTTAAATCAAATTCCTCGTCATTATAATTTGCTTCCGAAAGCGAAGAAAGTGACAGAGGTTATTGAAAACGAAAAAATTTCAATTGACAAATTAGTCGGTATTCTCGACACAGCAATTATAGGACTTGAACAGCGGAATTTTGTAACTGAACAAGAAATTATGTCTGTTTATAGAATTAAAGAGAATGTATTATCACATAAAAAATGAAGCAACTTACATTGAAAGAAATGTTTAATAAAGTAAACAAATAAATATTAAGCCTTTTTTTTTTGTAAATTTTGATACCCTTTAGATCATAATTGTTCTTTATTTCATAAATTACGCTTTCATATTTTTAATTTTATAATTTCTGCATGCCATCTTACCAGATTTAAACAGATGATCTATAATTCAGAAAAATTGATAATCCGGAATCGCCGAAGTCCCAATGAGTCCGGATTAACGACTTTTGACTGTATTGAACAATTTCAAATTTATAATGTTCCCTTCCCCCTTGAAATTAATTTAACTAATTAATATATTTGTCGAGCTGAGAAAGTAGATGCTTGCTATATAAATTTTTAAATAATCAATCTTCCTTTTAGCTGTCTTAAACCTTAGACTTGATTTGTGCTGTGTTAATTGTATGGTTTGGATTTTGATTTAAATTAATGTTTTCTAGCTGTCTGTGATGCTATTCGTACAAGTTTGGGTCCCAGAGGAATGGACAAGATGGTAAGTTTAACTAATTTTTAAGTTTATAACATAGACTAGGATTCATTTAATTCTTACCCAGTGAAACAGTTTACAAATCAGCAAAAGAATTTTTTTTAAAAAATATCTGTTAAATCTATCTGTTTGGGTTTTTATTAAAAAAACTAAACACAAAAATCTAAAATTACCTGTGCAGAATATATAGCATATGTGAGAAAATTAAATTCACATTTCTCTTTTATAACTAGCTATCCGTGCTAAAGGTTTACATAAAATATTTTGTTAAATATGTACTGCAAATGTTTGTAGATCTTTTTAATAAAATTAATCAAATTTAATAGTTTAAAGGAAGATAATCTAGTACTAATAATTTAAAACTGTCTTCTGTCATTTTTTAAAAAATAATCAGAAAACTTCTTTATGAACAATTCATCAGATACTGATTTTTTTTTTTTTTTTTTTTTGTTTAGATCCAGGCTGGCAATGGTGATGTCACTATCACTAATGATGGAGCCACTATACTCAAGCAAATGCAAGTCTTACATCCAGCTGCAAGAATGGTAAGCTGTTGTGTGTTTTACTATATATATATATTGACCGTAATTTGTTGTATTTTTATTTATGCTTATCTTAAAAGGTTTTTTTATTCATTAAAATGAAAATTCTTTCATTTTGTCTAATTAATACATTGTTCAGTTGGTAGACTTATCAAAAGCCCAAGATATTGAAGCTGGTGATGGAACAACGTCTGTAGTTGTAATTGCTGGCAGTCTGTTAGATGCAGCTTCAAAACTCCTTGATAAAGGTAACCGAAACAGTCATTTTACAATTTAAAAGTATTAATTTAACACATATTTTGTTTATCAGAAGCACTAATGTTGTATGGGAAGCTGCAAATCAATTTTTTTATATGTGTGTATTGTAATTGGCATGTATAAAAAAAAAAAAAAATTCTTGTGCATAGTAATTTCTGTGAATTTCAGTCAGCCAATAGTATGGTAATAACTGAAAATATAATTTGCAGTTGGGAATATTTATATATTAATCTAATATTTTTGCCTACCGTATAATTTTAAAACTTTGACGTTATTTTTCTAAACATATACCATTGTGAAAAACCAAGACTAAATTTGTACTTTTCCGCCGCCTCAATCTTCAAATTCCTTTATAACTAGAGCAAAGTGTTAATTTATTTGTTCACATTTTTTTTTTTTTTTTAATGCATGTAATGATGCTGCTTTTCCGTTCCAGAAAATATCTGATGAGAGCAATACAGTTAAAATTATGACCCTGGGATGTGTAAAATTTTCATATTTATTATCATTTAGTTTAGCTACGTATTTGCTGATACTTTAGTTTGCTCCTTACTTTAATCTAAAAAAATGCTCATGTCTAATCTTAAGAATACCAAGTTTATAATATGCTTCATTGAAACTTTAAATAGAATTGGCTAGAGAGGCCAAATGGACTTTGAACTTTTTGTTAGATTCTGGGACAGTGTGAGGGATGAAACAAAGAACTAGATACCTCATGTCATTTTTTTAGGGGGGGGCAGCTATTACTAATGACCTTCTGAGTTTTTTTTTTTTTTTTTTAAGGAAAAGTTGTTGAAAGACTCAGAGAAGCTGTTAAACTTCTTTTGGCAAAAATCTCTCTTTTTTTTTTTTTTTTTTTTTATTTGCAGTAGTTTTAGTGGTACAGAGTTGCCAACTCTCCCGATTTAGGCGGGAGACTCCTGATTTTCAACCGTTTTCCCGCCAACCCGATTTACAATATATTTCTCCTGACTTCTTATTCTTAAAATTTCTCACTATTTTTATGGAACTTGGCTTAATACCTCGTTAAATGAACAAAAAAAAAAAAAAAAAAAAGTGATTTTGGATGTCTGAAAGTAATTGAATTTTCTCTAGATTATATCTAAAAAACCTTGCGAATCAGATGAGAATTTCTGCTTTGTGAGTGAAAGCATACGTATCCAGTAACGTCATTCTCCAATGGGCATCGAGCTCCACTGCATGTCATCTGGCATATATTAGCTAATGAGCACAAAGCAAGCTCAAGGCTGTTATTTGGATGTTCTGTCAAAGAATCTATAGGGAGTTTGTGTACATGCTGGCTGTCTTTAAAGAAATGCTTATCTAGAATCCTCAATCAATGGAATCTTCTTGCATTTTTTAAAGAAGAAGTAAATGCTTCGAGAGTTAAGCTAAAAGGCTCTATTGAAAGTTACAAAATACCTAAAGTAAGTGGAGGTGTAGTTAATATTTCCATTGTTAAAAATAGGTTTGAGAAAAATAATTTCTGTACCATTCAGCAATTCCACTGGCAGTTCTCAAAATGATACTGCAAAATATGAGCATAAAGTTGATATAAATTTCTCTGAAAATAAAAAAAATGCTCAACACACGAAACATTTTCCGATTACTGGTAAGTTTAGCTAAGTGTAAATCTGCCACTGTTCATAATATTTGTACGAAAACTGATTAAAGTGTCTTTTTGTTTTCTTAAATGATGCAAGTAATAAAAATGTTTTTTATGTGTAACGTATTTTTGTGTTGCTTGCTTGGGAACTGCATTTAATAATTAGTAACTATTTAAAGTTAATTCATTATTAAAAACTATATTTATATCATTTTGTGAAAACTCTACTGATTTCTTAAAAAAATCTCCTGATTTTTGAGTGTCATAGGTTGCAAGTATGGTAGTATTACATCGGTTTCTAATTTCAGCTGATTCTGTGTGTCCTTTACTCTACACCAATTTTTGTAGTATGCTAAATCAACTTCTCTCAAAATTTGTCAAAAGAGGTTCACTGCAATAAGCACTCCTGAAAAATTGGTAAAAATAGATATTTTAAATCAAACCATTTATTGTAATGTAAATAGATATGAGTATTGCTACAGTGTGAGTTTAGGTAGAATTGAAGTGTCTAAAGAAAAGAGAATTCTGAATTTAATGTAGAACCTTTATGGTTAAGCTTGCATCAAAAATAGTTAAAAGAAGTCTAAGTATGTCAAATATATTTCTTCTTTAGATCCTAAGCTCATTATGTCTAATGAATTTTTATGCGAGAAAAGGATGGAGAGGTTACATTATATACTGTATGAAATGGAATGGATAAACTCTGCAGTTGTGGATAAATCAAAAATGCAATTTAAAGAATTGTCATTCAGAAGCAAGGGTGTTGGATAGACCACTTTTGTTAACTATGCTTCAGTGTGGCTTTGTGTTTATTATAAGGATTTGATTAATAATTCAAGTGGGAGAGTGTGTGGTAAAACTAGTTCTAATTTTATTGCATGGCAATACCATAGCAGAAAGGGGTTTCTTAGTTAATGATATGCTGTTAAAAAAACCTTCAGGAAAATTCTTTAACAGCAGTGAAAACTGTTCATGATGCCATACAAGCAAATGAAGTTGTGATGAATATTAATATAACTCCTGATATGTTATGATATGCCAAATCATCAAACATTCAAAAACAAAAAACCTATGTAATAATGAAGGGCAAAATAAAACTGCTTTTTTTAAACTTTTCTGAATTTAGCAACTACAGAGGTGATTGGCAATTATTTATTATTTAGTAGAATAGATATAGCTGCTCCGTCAGTGCCATTTTGTAAACAATAACTTCCATTCCAGTATTTATTTGTGATACTTTTTAAAATAATAAAGCTGTCATTAAATGGTGAAAAAATCTTGTGTTTAAAAGCTTATCCTTAGCATTGAAAAATAATTTCATTTCTGATTTTGTTTATTACTTAAATGGAATGAATTGTCAGTATTTAATTTCTTTTATGTTTTTATGCATGTAAAATTAATTTTTAATATTCTTTTAACTAATATTTGTGCTAACATTTTATTATAAATGTAAATGTATTTTTAAAATAATAAAGCTGTCATTCGTGATGTAATTATCACAATTAATGGTGGAAAAAAATCTAGTGTTTAAAAGTTTATCCTTAGCATTCAAAAATCAATTTCATTTCTGATTTTGGTTATAACTTAGATGGAATGAATTATCAGTATATAATTTTTTTTTTTTTTTTGTAAATGTATGTTTTTATGCATGTAAAATTAATTTTTAATATTTTTAATATTTGGTTATAAATGTATTTAAGTGTCAGTGACTTGAATATTTGAGATGCACTCATAGCCGCTTTTGGTATTGTATACTTTTCATATAATTAAAATTGAAATTGATTTGGGATTGCTGAGGAGAATGATGGTTTAGTATGCAAATATTGTGTAGCAAGTTTTCTTAGTTTGGCAGAAACTTAATTTGAAAGTTTCTTCTGAGGTGAGCAACTCCTATTGTAGGTATAATAGTAATACTTTGGCAGTTCAAAAGCAAGTTTTTATTTTAATCATAGCTAATTAGCAAATTTTTTTGGTTTCAAGGGGTACCATAATTAATTTACCCTCAGCACAGCCAACACACACTGCATAGCTAAGCTGGAATTTTCTTAAAACACACTTGGAAAAGTCAGGCAGTTTCATTCTCCTATTTGAGTGGCAATTCTGAGGGAAATATACATGAAGATAGTTAATTTTTTGTCTCTTAGGATGCCTTTGATATTTATTATACATGAGTATGTTAATTTGAAATTGAGTGTTTGAAAAGTTCTTAGTGTTATTCTGTTTTGTTTAATAATGCCAACTTTGCTGCTTTTACTGTGTCTGAAAAATGTATTTCTTTTATTCTTTTTCAGTTTTTGTGGTTGTGTTTACTTCTTTGAATTTCTGTAAATTAGAAAAAGGAGGTCCTAAATGGTAGCCGATTCGACTCAGGTTCTATCACAGGGGAACAAGTTGGCTGCATAATTAATTTTCGTGGTTTTCCCCATCAGTAACACAAATATGAGCCAGTCCCCTTAGAATGTCCTCCACAGACATCCTTATCCATTGGCAGATAACTCTGAGCTATGTTATTTTCAAATAACATAAGCTAAAATTTTAAAATAAATATTATGTTAAAAATTCAGTTTTAAAACATAACTTATTTTCTTTCCTACTGAATAAATGGGTTTTAATATTTACTAGAACTGAAGTATTTTGCGTGGGTACATCTGTATTATCACTTTTATCTGGCTTGTACAAGCACTGAAATGTATGTTACTTGATATGAAATTTACTAATTATTCCATGCTGTATTTTAAATTGCATTTATTATTGCATTTCTCACTTGCATATAGCTGTAATTAAGTTCTGATTTTTTTTGTGCAGGAATTCATCCTACAACAATATCAGAATCTTTTCAACATGCTGCCGAGAAAGCTGTTGAAATTTTAAATGAAATGTCTATACCTGTTGAATTAAATGACAGAGAAAGTCTACTGAAAAGTGCTACTACAGCATTGAGCTCAAAGGTTATTAATATTTGCATATATTGAACCTAGTAAATGTGTTTTTAGTAGAAGAGCCATGAGAATTAATCTTGTTTTTCATAGTTGATATAATGGATTCCTCATCCTAATTTATAATAAAATAATTACTTTTAAAATTCTATTGTATTTTTTGTCTAATTATTAGCATAGCATGTAACTTTTAAGTTGTAAGATTGTAATCATATATGAAAATATAGAGCTGCTCTATAGCATCTAAAATTTGGTTGTAATTTTTCACCTTATAGTCATAGTTATCAACTGGCAAGCTCTGTAATTGTAGTCCATTGAAACATGAAAATTTCAAGTTATTTAGTGTATACATTTTGTTATGTCTGGTCTTATTATTATCATAGTTCTGTTATTCTAATTATTATCATTGTTTGAAAACAAGAAAGATTAATTTTTTTGCCATATATTGTACAATTAATACATTAATAAATAGGCTACAAATGACACCAGAAATAAAACAATCAGTTTTGTTTTTTCTCATAGAGCCCTGATCTACATTGAGATTCATAACTCATTCATGTATGAGGCTTTCTATACCTGCTCCATCTAGTTCTTTGTGTTGCTGCCCTTAACCATATAGTAGACTTCAGCATCTGTATTTGTCTGCAGTATGTGTATTGTCAGGTGTGCATTGACGTGACCAAAGTGAGAATTACTTGGGGCTAAGTCGGGGTTGTATTGAAACTGTTGGAAAAGTAGCCACTTAAATTTTGCAACAAATAATATGCTGTGATTCAGGCTTTGGTATTTTATGAGCTATGAAGAGCAAGTGTGAAGCTACAGCATACCATAACAATATGCTGCAGTAGTCATACGCTTGTCTGCTTTCTGAAAATTAACTATTACAATGACATCACAATCCATTGCTTCCAGAAAACACATCACAATCCATTGCTTCTTTATTATTGATTCCTGCTGCATGGTAGCTATTTTTACAGTGCTATATAATACACTCAGGAACACTGAAAATAGCTCATCAAAAAAGGAAGAAAAGTACAATAATGAAAATTTGAAAGTAAGAACAGTGAGATCCAGTATGGAAATGATTTAAGTTTGGTGCCATTGGACATGGCCACACACCTTGCAGTTACACTGCAATCAAGAAGTGGGTCATATAATAGCCCTATCATAAATGTGATGAACACATTCTGACTCTAGAACTTAAAGAAGTGAAGAATGTCAGATATATGTGTGAGAAGATATTTCTCACAGTTAAGTGAATTTGAGAGGATCCTGATCATCGGGATGAAAACCACAGGCTGGTCAGTGTACCATGTTACTTGGTAGGTAGATCGGTCTGTGTGCACTGTCAGAACATGTTGGGAGCAGTGGTCGCAAGATGGTACCCAAGTGCAGAAAACCAAGTCTGAGGCAACCAGGAAGACGAAGCAAAATGATGGAAGGATCATGTGACAGGCATTTGTGAATTCCATTGTGATTCCATGATACAATTAGATGTAGGAGAGCCAGTTCCACAAACCATTTTCAGACACCTTGTAGAAGCGAATCTGCAATCCAAGCATCCTTTTTGTGTATTGCTTTTAACACTGAAACATCAGCGACTCCATCTACAGTGGTGCCAAGCCAGAGTGACTTGGTATGTCTCAGATTGGCAAAATGTGGCATTTATTGATAAATCTTGGTTTGCTTTGGGGACAGATGATAACTGCGTATAGATGTAGAGGCAACTTGATGAACAGTACAACTCCACTCATGCTGTTGCACAACACACTGCCCACATAGCAAGCGTAATGGTCTGAGGGACCAAAGCTTATGATAGCTGATCCACTTTAATTGTGCTGCATGAAACTTTAATGGGACAGTGTTATGCTGATGACAGTCTTTGACCCCATGTGGGACTTTTCCTAAATGGTCTTCTAGGGACAATTTTCCAGCAAGATAATGCTTGTCTGCATACAGCTTGAGGTTCTCAAGGCTTCATAACGTCATGTTCAGACTTATATGGCCCAGTCCACTCCCCAGGTTTTTCCCCCAAAGAGTTTGTGTGGAACCACCTGAAACATCAGATGCTGTTGTGTAAATCTATGCATGATTTGGAGGTGGCTGTTCAAGATCTGTGCACCCATCTGCCTCAGGACAATATCAGATTTGCATCAACAGCATGCTGGACTGTGTTGCAGCAGGAGCCGGTTCGATGCGCTATTGAAGCAGCACTGTATTTGTCTAATTATATACATTATATTTGTTTAGTTGTCGATTTTAGGATCAAGTTAATCTCTCATCTGTATCATTATGGACATTAAATTTAATTTCAGTTCAATGCTCCTTTCTTCGTGCACATTTTCATGAGTACACATGTGCAGGGATTGTTGGCATTGCTTGTTAGTCAACCTTCTGAAACTATTTGTGGCTCTGTCATACATTATCCTGCAGTAGTTTGTAACTTACGAACCTTCTATCATGTTTCAAAGTATAACATACAATCATAAAAGTTTATGCAAATTATTATTACATCTGTAATACAATTGTAGATGTTTAAAATGACTACCGGCCTTATCCTGTTATTATACTGAATAGAGCAGTTAATTCTGGAAATACTCATTGAGTAATGTCTCTGTGTCAGTTCTGTGCCATCTCATTTAGTAACTTTTAGTTGTCTTCCAGAAGGCAGTGCATGATAATGTTACCACCACAATATCCATATTGTACCTACGAGCATGTTAATGTGATATAATTCTGAAAGCAAAAGTTTAAGCAGAAAGTCTCTCTAGGGTAATAACATCTCAGAATTCGAAAATAACCACATTAATTTATAATGTATATCTTAAAATTCCTGCTTTTCACGTTTATTCTGAATTTCATTAAGCACACAAAATGCTTGTTGTCTGAATGTTAATATTCTTTTTATTTTTCTTTTCTTTTTTGTAAAACTTGTGTGTATTTATCATTAATATATCCTGTGTGTACTTCAAAGTAAGTTTTGTTGCAAAATCACTAAGTTAATTAAAAATTCTTGTTGCAGATTGTATCTCAGCATTCTGTGCTTCTATCTCCTCTTGCAGTTGATGCTGTTATGAAAGTTATTGATCCTACCAAGGATACCAATGTTAACTTAAAAGACATTAAAATTATGAAACAGTTAGGGTATGTTTGATATTTTCTTTTTTACAAAATTACTTTGTAAAAATCAAAAGAACTGTTGCCTAGTGCCAAATATTTGTTGAAATTTTAATAAATTATAAAATAACTCTGCAAATAAGTAATCTGTGTTGTGAACTGTAAAAAACTAATGATATTAAAAAAATATTCTTGTGTGTCATGTTTAATATAAAAGCATAGCTGCCAGCTTTATCAGCTTTTTGGTAGTTTCAGTTTTATCAGTTTTTCATCTTCCAGTATTACCGGTTTCAAATGTCTGGGTTTTTTATTTTTAAGCTTTTACCAAGGAAAGCTACTAAGCAAAATGTTAAATATATTGAATTAATGAAATTTAACTTGGACAAATCAAATACCCACCAATCGTAGGGAATTTCAAAATAATTTTCCCTATTAAATTTTATTTCATATGAATTATACAATTTTCCATCACATTTTATATTTTTAATTAAAATTTCATCTATGAAATAATGAAATATTTATGATTTAAAGGGTATCAAAATTTACAAAAGAAAGGAGCTTAATATTTATATGTTTACTTTATTAAACATTTCTTTCAATGTGAGTTGTTTGATTTGTTTTCTCTGCTAATACTTTAGACTAATACTATAGACATATAATTTCTTGTTCAGTTATTAAGTTCCATTGTTCAAGTCCTGTAATTGCTGTCTCAAGAATTCCGAATAACTTGTCAATCAGAATTTTTTCTCGTTCAGTAACCTCTCTGTTACTTTCTTCACTATCGGTAGCTGTATTTTCTGGATTTAGAACCATACTACAGATTTCGCCCTCCGTTAATTGATTGATGATTGGGCATTGTCATCGCAATGAAAAACTTCTGTTTAACTTCGCTAAATTCTGCCGCTGGTTCTGGCTTTATGTGAATAACAAATCAGTTATTCTTAATTCAAATATAATCATTTGTCCTATGAGTATCATTAACAAAATCTATTTTTAGCATAAGGAAAGAAATTTCTGCTGAATCTCTCCTTGTCAACATTTTAGCGCATTAAACTTAAATCTGTAATCGGATAATACTCTATTATTTAGCATCGCTGCATGATTCATCACTCAAGTTGTCATCCGTTGATAAACATGCGGTGATGAAAGCAAAATACAACTTACCTTTCAAATCTTTCAAATCCTTATTTTTCAAAATATAACTTACCAGTATGAATTCACTCTTTTAAAATAATTCTACTTTAATTAAACTTAGGAGATAATATAATCAATTAATCAATATTGTTTAGGAAATAAATTTTATATATATAGTAAAAAATGTATATTTTCACTATTCAAGTATTCACTGTGACAAGTATTCCCATCTTGTCACATGAACAGGCCTCTGTGGAAAGGGGCTTCTCTGTAAATAAAGCAATTAAAATTGAAAATTTAAGTGATCATAAATTTTTCAATGCACAGTATTTGATTACATAAAATTTTCTGGAGGTGTTCTTAATATCGAAATTAATAAAGAAATGAGATCAGCAGCAGCTTCTGCAAGAAGTGGAGTTCGTTATTTAGAAGAACGTTCAGTATTTAGAAGAACAAAAATCTTTAACTAAATCTGAAAATTCAAAGAGGAAAAGAAATATTATTGAGGAAGAAATTGATTATATGAAGCAGAAGAAAAAATTTCTTCAAAGGGACATTAAAGATATTAATGAAGAAGTAGATGCTTTAGCAGATGAAGCTGAGACCAGCAGGAACATTGATTTGTTTATCAAAGCAAATGAACTTAGAAGAATAGTTAAAGAAAAGGAAATAGACATGAATAAATTAGATGTTAAAATAGCTGAAAAGATTTCAATTTAAAAAAAGCACAAATGTTTTGCATCTTTTATTGTACAGTTTATTATTCTAGTATCTTTCAAAAAACCAAGGAAATAAATTGTATGTTTACAAATCAGTTACTTTAATCTGCAAAATATTCTTACATTGTGATTATAATAGTAGTTGACTGTGTTTAAATAAATATCAAATAAGTTAAATAATAATCATGTAAATCTCTAAAATAGTGACTGTTATTAGTGTAAAATACACTTATACATGTTTTTCAAGAAATTATGTTCCTAATTTATTGTTATCTACTTCATAACTTGTAGGGAGTTAGTTTAATTTTCAAAATTGTTTTATGGTAAGTATTAAATTGAATTTAATTAATAGTGCATAATACACAATTCTGTTAGTTTCTTAAAGTGAAATTACAAGCATGAAGTCGGTTTGTATGGATAATTGCTTTATTCTATTCATTTTTTTGTTTGCTGATAGGTCCTTAATTTTTTCTTTGATGGTATTTAAAATTCCTTAATTTTCATGTAAGGAAATGTGTACGAACCCTGTAAACGTGTCAGTATTGGTGCTTAAAACTATTTGTTAAAAAAAAAAAAAAAATACCCTGGAAAATATGACTCCAGGAAACAAGATATTAAGCTATACAATTCAGTATAAACTAGGAGTGTTAAACTACGCCGAAGTGTATGGAAACAGAGCAGCAGCAAGGCATTTTTTGTCCACCACCTACCGAAAAAATGAAATGTACTTGGCGACTGCAGGAAGATCTTCTGAAGACTGCTAAAAAACAAAAATATAACCTTCGATGCCTAGCTCCATCTTGGCCTGAACTTGAAAATGCCGTAAAAATGTGGGTGATAGATAAGAGGAAATCTGGGATAAGTGTTTCAACCAAAATGATAATCAATGAGGCCAAAGGATTTGCAGAAAAACATGGGAATCAGAACTTTTCAGGGTCTGAAGGCTGGTGCTACAGGTTTATGAAAAGGCAAGGCTTATCAGTGCACACAAAAACAACTATTTCACAGAAAATGCCAGCAGATTGTGACGAAAAAATACTAGCATTTCATAGGTTTGTTATAAATGCACGCAAGAAAACTTCTTTTGAGCTCGCTCAAATAGGAAATATGGATGAAATTCCACTCATATTTGATGTACCATCCAACAAGACTGTGAGTATTAAAAGGTGTAAATCAAAAACCATAAGAACCCGATATACGGTAGTTCTAACATGTTGTGCTGATGGCGCAAAACTACCGCTGTTTTTCATATTCAAAAGAAAAACTCATCCGAAAGAAAAATTTCCAACTGGTGTAATTGCCGTTTGTTAATTTTCCTTAATAAAAATATGTTTTGTAATTGCATTCAATGATTGTTTATTTGGCTTTTACAAAACGTGAGAACTAAAAGAAACCACATTTTAAATTATTGTGGTACCACGCTATTGTGGGGACTATCGAAACTTTTTTTTCCTTGTGTGTGGCCTTCTAAATAAGGGTGCGTCTTATATGCCGTCAAATACGGTAATTATTAAGTTTATTTCCATAATTTTAAAAGTGCTTTGATAAATAAAATCTTTCCTTCCCTGCTAGGAATTTTCTCAGTACAAAGGTGTAAGAATATTAAAAATTGAAATTAATCAAAGAACAGAAAATTTAAAGTATCTAATTTATTAATATATTTTACAAACAGCAGAAACATAGTACTAATAGTTCAAAAACATGAATCGTGAATTTCAGTAAATTTAGAAGTCTTTTGCGATGCAGCATGAAAATGTCATGGCTTCTCCTGGTCCCTTGGTTTTTCCAATTTCCTGAGTAGCTGCTATGTAAACAGGGTTTGTACAATCCTTTAAAATATTTAAAAGTCCCTAGGCTTTCTGGAAATGATTTTTGGTTCCTACAATGCCTTCATTTCAGTCCAAATTGGCAAAACATTTGTAATCTTATTCATCTGACATTTCTGTTTTTTATGACTGCCATTTTGAGTGTGAATTAATATTTCGGAGGAATATTTTTTGATTCACTGACAAATATGTATTTCATAGGTTATCATTTGAATTCTTTCCTACTTAATTGGACCATAATAAAATTGATGCATATCATTAAAATAATGATAATTTATTGAAATTGTAACTAAGAAATAGCATTAAAATAAAACACTCGTGCTATATTTTAAAATGACATCACTTTCCATTTGGGGCAAATTAAAAGTATTTTGATTCTGAAAATTAAAATTAAGATAATAAATGTTATGAAACACTTTTTCCAAAGAATTTCTTACAAGAGCAAAATATCTATTTTAGTTAAAGTTGAAACTTTTTTGAAAAATATTTTTTTATTACAGTTTTTTTCCATGTCGTTGCAGAATAGTCAAATGTGTATCAGTTTTCTCTTAAAAATTCACTATGTGCTTTTCTTTTCAGAATTTTTTATTAGAAAATCTTCTGGCTTTTTACTTTTACTGAATTGTTAAGGTATGATTTTTAGACCTTACACCTCAAAAGGTTTAGAAGGATTTGAAAGCAAGATTAATTGACCTATGATTCCATAATGAATGCATAGTATAGGAAATTTGTGATGAATTTCTTGTTTGATTGAAAAGTTTTGGAAGAACAATGAAAATTTTCTATTTTTAATCCTAGAATTGATGTTTATCTTCTCATCTTTATTTATCATTATCTTTTATTTTCTCATCAACACTTAACACAAGCATGAAAAACTGCTGCATCGTTTTAGAATCAATATCATAAATTACATGGATAATTATCTGTATTTTAAACCATAAAATGTTCATGGTTCATGTGATTTGAATAGTGCTTTTATAATAAATATTTTTTAGAAATAAAATGAAAAAATTAATAATTACCCTATAAATCTGTAATGACGGGTATCTAATTACCTATATAAGTATTTGTAACTAATTTCTCGCTCTTGAAAATTATCTCTATATGTTGAGTTATTGTCTTTCCACACTGCTTACTTGTGGATGTAAGATACACCACAAAAGTGTAAAAAATAGCATAAAACTTTGCTCCATACAGCTAAGGATAGTTAAAATATCAAAAGCAACTTAACCACCTCTGGAGTTAAACTTTATATTAAGTACTGTAAGCTTCTGTTATGAATCAAACTACTTATGATTTTACTTCTCATTTTAACCTACAGGTTAAAACGAGAGAGGTCCAGAGTTAAAATGTCCAGAGGTTAAACATTTGCATTAACCTCTGGACTGAGCGAGTGCATGACAAAATGAGGCATAAAAGAAAAAATAAACATAAAACTAATTGTTAGTAACACTTAAATGTCACTATTCTGTAAAATATGTGGTACGATTATAAGTGTAAAATATCAATAAAAAAGTGCAAATTTTGGAGGAATTTTGTAATTTAATGCTAATTATCTGATCAATTTTACAAAGTTCATTTTATTCTTGAGTTTATTTTATAGTTATGTATTAGATTAATAACAATCTATTCTACTTACAGGTTTATTTTATTCTTAGAATAGTATTAAAAAAGTGAAGTTGGATATAGATAATTGCTTTATTCCATCCGCTTTGCAGATATGTTCTTAATTTTTTCCATTAATGGTCCTGAAAAAGTATTTAATTTCAACATGCAGAAATGTGTAAGAAACATTGAAAAAGCTATGATTAAAAATTATGCATTTTATGCACACATTTTAAGTTAAGCAGCATAAGAAATATGAATTGTTTATGTACATTGGCATAAGCAATATGGTAATTTTTTTTTTTTTTTTTTCAGTGGGACAGTGGATGACATTGAATTGATAGATGGGCTGCTTTTCAGGCAAAAGAGTGCAGGGCTTGGCGGAATCAACAAAGTCGAGAAAGCTAAAATAGGCTTGATACAATTCTGTGTATCACCACCCAAAACTAATGTAATTTATATGTGCAATTTTGTATTATTAATTTTTCATATTTAACTTTTAACATTATTTAAAAACATGCATTTCTTTGATTTCAATGAATATCATGTTTAGAACGATTATTTTATATTTCATTGGTAAAGAACAGTCAAATTCAGTTTGAAATTATGGTCAGCTTGTACATTAATATGATTCTTGACATAATAACAATCCGTAAGAAAATATGGTACTTTTTAAATATCCACATCCCTGGTTTCAAAATTCAGGGGAACTTCTGAATTTTTATGTATTTTTATATACATGTGGCAGTGGCCACCTCATCAATGCATGTAACTCATATGTGTTTGAGTATTTGTTTATTCACACATTTTAATTGTCATTTTGCTGATCAATGCTTCTCCCGCCTGAGTGTGTAATTTTTATGTATGTAATGAATCGCAATGAGTCTATAGTGCACTGCCGCTCATGAGTCAGAAAACCTTTTTTCAGAAAAATTTTCACAGAAATATGTTTTACTTAATCCATTGCCTATAAAAACATAAATATTAATCATATAGACTTTTAATGTTCCTTGCGAATATCTTGTTTCTCATAAAATCCTTCTCTTAGTATTTATGAACAGAATAATACCCATGAGCCATGAAGATGGACACAAAGTTGTTTTACAAATGTCAATGTCAGAATGGTTTGTTAATTAGTTGGTGACTTTTCTGAAATGCAAATAATGAAAAGAAGTTGAAAAGTTTAATCAATTTTCCATTAACTTCCTAATTTTCCTCTTTATTGATGCATATTTATTTATTATTAGCCATTAATTGGCCTAAAATATATGTTGTTACATGACTGTAAGAATAGAGTGTAATGCAGACATTTTTCTGAGAAGATTTCTTTTTCTATGAAGACAGATTAAGTATACACAAAAAAGCAAATTTACATCTGAATATTCTGATGGTTTTTTACATATTTATCCTGAATTCAGTTTAAATGGTTTTCCATTGTTCAAACATCTTGGAAGTTACGAATTAAAGTGTGAATATTCTGGTGGTTTCTTACATATTTATCCTAAATTATTCTGAACTTGGTTAAAATGATTTTCTATTGTTTAAACATCTTGGAATTTATAAATAAATAGAGGGGCCATCTTTGTCATTTGTTAGCTGAAGCCAATGTCTACTTCTGGTGCACATACCATTGTATCCAAATGTAACAAGTTTCTGTAAGCTGAAGAATGTTAAATTTCTGTTTTGTGTTTATCTCATTCTTGTTTCCTCTCACCATTTTTACAGTTTCATGGAAACTAATCATTTTAATTTCAAGACAGGATCATTTCAATAATTCTTTGCTGTGAAAGACAGCAAGAATCCTTGTAAAGTTCCCTCCCTTTCTGTTTCATGGAGAAATTTATAACAATGCTTTTATCACCCACAGCTCAGTGTTCCATTTTAACAATCCATATTAAATTAAAGCTTTTGAAATCTGCAGGTAAGCAAGCATATTACTTCTAAAACCAAAACAGCCAAAATGCTTTATGCTTATCTAAGTTATAAATAGTAGTTTTATTTATTTTAAAGAGAAGTTACAAGATATACATTTTTAACTGACATAGTTTTAATAATTTGATTTTTTGATATAAACGATATTTAGGCTTATAAATTTTGGTGAATATCCAGGTTATTTGAGGTTTTAAATTATTTTTCTACGGGCATTGAGCAATGAATCAACATTTTACATTGTGCCCTTTTTTATGAATTGGCCCTTAGAGAGCTCTTATAATGCGACTGAAATAACTTTGATTTTTAGGGTTATTGACATTATGATGTTCACAAATGTAGTATTTATCACAATCATATATTTTAATGTAGAATTGAACCTTCTGTTATAGTATTTAGTGTTATTTGATTGAAGTTGTTGCAAAAATCCTTCTTAATGATCTAATTGAAACGTTTGTATCATAATTGGATTGTGTATATTTGCAAAAGTTAAGTTATGCTTTCTGCAAACTATCATGCATTAGTTACATATTAAATCTGGGAGAATGGACTACTTAAGCTTGTATAATTTTGTATTTAATTCTAAAAAAATTGAAGTTAGAATCTTTCATATTTGAAATTTTAAATGATTGAAACACTAAGCATTTTTCTCAGGTAAGTCAGAATATAAAAACATAAAAATTCCTGAGTTATAAAATTAAGTTTTGTGAATTGAAATCTTCATTCCTTGAATTCTACTTTTAAAGTTTTACATGAATTTTACCAGAAGCCAACATCTCCAAATTTTGTGTTCAGCATCTCCAAATGTGTAGGATTTATTAGAGTGAATACCTTTGCACCTTTGATGTCAAATTGTGATTGTTGTTTTCATATGATGATGTATGTTAGTCAACCTAATTGTATTTATGTATTATTCGTATCTTTGGATCTTTTAATTTTATGCAAAGGTGGAATTGAAGAATTTAAAATTCATAATCATGAGCTTGCAGCATGCTATTAGTAGCAAGAACCGTAAGATAGATTTTTTTTTCGCTTTGGTAATATGCCGATTTTGATTCTCTGAACTTTTGACATTTGTTCATCCACATATAATTAAGTAAAACTATTTTCTGAGATATTAGACTTTAAATTGAAATTTCCAGATTGAGTTCCTTCTCTTAGAACTATTTACACGTGCAGTTATTATTTGCATTGCTGAATTCTCTTGCTTATTTTTAGCTAAAATTTTCAAAAAGATTTTGATGCCATGCCTTCCTTAATTAGATGAAGAAGTAATTTATGTATCTTCAGTTTACATTCACCCTCTTTGGTGATGTAAACTAAGAACTCCGGAAGACGCAAGCGAATTATCACCATGTCTTGCAAATTACAACAGAGACTTTGGAATGGGTGTAAAAGACCCTTTTATTAAGAATGTTTACTGAATAATAAAGCTTATGGATTAAAAATTCATTGATTTGTTTTAAATTTTGACAGCTTAACTGGAAATTTGGTTAATTTGGAGTAGTGATCTGACATTCAGTTGAGTTTAAAATTGCAAATTTTAATTCTAATGATTTAGCATTAAATAAAATCAAAGGCCTCTTATTAGTTTATAAAGCCTTTTTACAATATCATCAATAGACTAACTTTATTTATTGCGTTTCATTTGAGAAAGATAAATATAATCTAATATGTACTAGAGGGGAAATTAAATATAATTTTAGCTTCATAAACAATGGAAGTTATTTATTAATTTAGAATTCAATCAACAAAAATCAGTGTTATATTTGCAAATTTTCACAGAGCTAGTTTCAATGGTTTTACTGAACCATCGAAACTAGCGCTATGAAATTTGGCCAATATAACACTGATTTTAGTTGTTTGAATTCTAAATTAATTCTTGTTTGGCGTGTTATTTTATCTTAATTAGTGTAAGTTATGCTACTATAAGATTATTTTGATAAACTGGGAATTACTACGTAACCTTACGAAACTTTGAATCATCTAGTTCCATTTTTAAATCAGAAAAAAGTAATCTTTAGTTAGGAAAATGTAGAGTACAGGTTTTTTATGTGTTATAATCTGATGAATTTTTTAAAATTTGTAATTATTTTTTATTTTTAATTTAAAACATTAATTTTAATGATTTTTGTCTTATATATTTTGTTTAAGTTTTATAACAGAATTAAAACTACTTTTTCATCTATATAAATAAAATTGTTAGTCTTAAAAGTGATTCTGAATTGACTCCAATTTCCTTAAATTCTGCAGTTTGTATTTTACACAATATTTTATGATATTTGAATTGAGTTTGAAAATAGTTATGAAATTTAATTGTGTAGGTAGTTTTTGCAATATTTGTAAAGTCTGTGTTTTTACTTAGTTCTGTATTAGAAATTACATTTATTCAGTTTGAAATTTGTTTTCAGTTAATAGTAGAGTGTGCATTGTTCTTTATAATATTTTATTACTTTCTTCAAGCATCTGTAATTAGTTTGATGATATCTAGGCTGTGAAAGTAAACAGCAGTATGAAATTGTGCAGAATAAAAATATTAAATGGTATATAAATATGAGAATTTTATTCTGTATAAATTTGAGTGACTTGAGGATTACTGAATTTTGGAAGATTGTAGTATCTTATTTGTTTTCTTAGATGGACAATAGGATTGTTGTGTCAGATTACACTCAGATGGACAGAGTTTTAAGAGATGAAAGAGCATATCTTTTAAACATTGTGAAACAAGTAAAGAAAGCTGGATGTAATGTTCTGCTTATCCAGAAATCAATTCTAAGGTTTGTTCCTAATTTTATTATTTATTTAGAATAATATTTTGATTCCATTCCTTTTTTATTGGCAGAATTATTTTAATTGCATTCTTAACACTCTACTGACTGCTCACGGTTCAACAACATACGCATGTTCGACTGGCCACTCGGCTGTTTCTGTTTAAACTTTTGCATGGAGTACCTGTGCTCTTCGTATGCTCAGATAAAATTGCCTGCTTTCGGTTGTTATAGGTTATTAGATTAAATGAAGCCTTTTATTTTCATGAGATTAATGCTATTTTCTACTAGAAGGGTTTTTAGTTTAATAGTTATATAACATACCATAATCCATATATTAGCATACTTCAAATGAGTAGGAGTTTAATTTTTTTTTTAAAGTATGATATTGTTCAAAACAGTCACCTTTGTGTAGTGGATAATTGCAAAATTAGAGACAAAACATGTTGTACTGCTACTTCTTTTTTTTGGGGGGGGGAGGGACTGCACAATGTTAGCCTTTTGGATTTTACACTTTGACCACCATTCACTATATTTATATGTTTTCCAAAATTCAGCAGTCTTCCAGGATGGTCTAATCTTTGTATTCTCCTTGTAAGTTCAGAATTATGCAGATCGTCATCTCGTTCCATACAAGTATTTTCAGAAACTTCTATCCACAAAACTAATTTTGTAAGTAATATTTTTTCCGTTTAGAATTGTGTATGCTTTAAATGAATTGAAAAGTGCACAGTTGATTAAAAAAAAATACAAACTCATTTAGTCCATTTTTTTGTTTGGTTTTTTATTTATTTATTTATTTGGTTTGGTTATTTTTCCCGTTTAGAATTGTGTATGCTTTAAATGAATTGAAAAGTGCACAGTTGATAAAAAAAAATGCTAACTCATTTAGTCCATTTTTTTATTTGGTTTTTCTAAAAATGGAATAATACAATATATATTCATTCACGTGATCTACACACTTCATATATTTGTTATAGCTAATGATTGAATTAGACTTTTGTATTGGGCCGTTTGATCTTTTATTTCTGCTTTTGGATTCCATTAAAGCCAATTAATAGGCTATTATTCAGTAAAGTGTTAAAAATTAAAGATATAATTTCTGTGCCAAGTATTTTTGGTCTTCACAAATACATTTGTACATTAACCCGTTTATGACCAATGACATATATGCGCAACACAACGATTCCACTCCTGCCAGCTCACTGTTGCTTCTGCGTGAAGAGCTCTGATCAGTCTCTTCAGCCCAGCATCACGTATGCGTAATTTGAAAGTGGAACAATTTATTTGAATTTTTAAATGCCAGTAGATTGCACAAAATGGTAAGGATTTTCACATTGGTTGAGTCACAGAGCTTTCACATAGCTTTTGACCTTCATGTATGAGCATCAGTTTCTGTTCTGCGCTTCTGGTTTTGATAGAGTTGTTGGTGTTTTTGTTTTTACTCTTTGCTTTTTTTCGTTATTAGAATGTGGGGGAAGTGCACCCAGCTCATTGTTTTTTATTTATGTTATATGCTTTTTTATTAGAAGAATGTGGAAAAATGTATCTAGCTACTATAGCAGATGTAAAGTCAACAAAATTATTGTGATGGCAGACCAGTGTCTTTTTTTTTTTTTTTTCTTTTATATTTATTTTAAAACTTAACAATAGGCTTTTTGGGGTTATTAAAATGTAACAGCATTATTATAAAAAAAGAAAGACATTATCTTTTCTTATGTGTAACATGTCGTACTCTAGGATTTCTCAGAAGAAAGCCGTCCTTGTTATAACAGGGTTCGTATGGTCCTTAAAAGTCCTTAATTTTTTTCAAAAATGATTTTTGGTCCTTAAAAGTCCTTAATTTTGGCCAAAATGAATAAACGGTCCTTAATTTTGCTCATTTGACATTTCTTATCATTTCTAATGATTGCCATTCTAAGTGTGAATTACGATTTCTCATGAATATGGAATTAAAATTACATGGCTCTTAACCAATCTGTTGGAGGATTTGCGTTGCAAATGATAAAAAAAAAAAAAAAAAACAATTAGCTACCCGAACGAAAGTATCGGTGTCTGATTGGCTGTTCACCCAATCTTTCAAAACAGGTGTTATCCATAAATTTAGGCAGATTGTGACGAAAGCATGAAGCCGGAAGTTTTTTAAGAGGCGAAAGTGATGATGAAGGTGCTCGAGAAAAAAAAAGAGGGGGGGGGGATTCTGAAAATATTTGCCAAAATTAGAGCAATCCCAACCTGGAAGGCCACAACCCTTCCGACGCCAATAGGAACAAGATGCCTGGAAAGTGCATTTTCAATAAACTGTGGCTTCATCAAGCTGATTAAAGACTGGATATTGATGGATGGCAATCCTTAAATGTGGTCTTTGAAACAAATTAAAATTTCTAGAATAGGAGAGTCAGCGCTGAAAATTCACATGAAAATTAAGTTTCGTTTCATCATTTCAATTTGTTTTTACCCAATTTTACTTAGCTTAATTTTTGTGTTTGTTTCAATTAAGCCATAAATTAATTTTTTATCACCTTCTATGGAGTTTATTCTCTTTTGCACATACTATATGTATGGGATATCGGGATAACGAGTTTATTTCGACAGAGGGTCTGTTATCGATTTCGCGAGAAATCTGTTGGCTCCATTTCGATTTTAGGTCGCCAAGGGCAAATTCGGTAACGCTAGCCGAGAAAAAGTGAAGTTTGGAAATACGTTTTGAAGCTTCAGTAGACAATTAAGTATTTGGTTTAATCCTATGCTGTTGATAGTAATGCATTATTTTTGCTAATGGCAATACAATTATTAGTTGAAAATAACTAACTAATTAAAAATTTTTTAATATTTTTAAAGCTGAAAACAACTAATTGAAATTAATTTTCCTCAATTAACTAGACGCAAAAGTACAATACAAAGGTCTGGATTCGTCGGGACTTCGGCGATCCCAAATTTGAGATTTTTCCGGATATTAGATCATTTTAAATCTACTAAGATGGCACGTAGAAATTATAAAATTGAAAATATGAAATAGTGATTTATGAAATAATGAAGCATTTATGATTTAAAGGGTATCAAAATTTACAAAAGAAAAGAGCTTAATATTTATATGTTTACTTTATTAAACATTTCTTTCAATGTCAGTTGTTTGATTTGTTTTCTCTGCTAATACTTTAGACTAATACTATAGACATATAATTTCTTGTTCAGTTATTAAGTTCCATTGTTCAAGTCCTGTAATTGCTGTGTCGAGAATTCCGAATAACTTGTCAATCAAAATTTTTTCTCGTTTAGTAACCTCTCTGTTACTTTCTTCACTATCGGTAGCTGTATTTTCTGGATTTAGAACCATACTACAGATTTCACCTTCCGTTAATTGATTGATGATTGGGCATTGTCATCGCAATGAAAAACTTCTGTTTAACTTCCCTAAATTCTGCCGCCTGGTGCGGCCATGCGAGCTCTGGCGCTGGTTCTGGCTTTATGTGAATAACAAATCAGTTATTCTTAATTCAAAGAGCACTAAATATAATTGTTTGTCCTATGAGTGTCATTAACAAAATCTATTTTTAGCATAAGGAAAGAAATTTCTGCTAAATCTCCCCTTCTCAACATTTTAGCGCATTAAACTTAAATCTGTAATCGGATAATACTCTGCATGAGTCATCACTCAAGTTGTCATCCGTTGATAAACATGCGGTGATGAAAGCAAAATACAATAAATAATGATTCGCGATTTCGGCATGAAAACTATAAAATATTAGTTGGTGTAAAATTAACAAATGTTTCGGTTTGAGATTATGCCAAGCAGATACGCAGCTATGGAGTCAAGTTACTAATCACACAAATTTATGCTAAAATACTTATTTCTTCAATAATGAGATATTTTATTTAGCGCCAAACTGAGATTAAGAATCGGGATTTCCGGCATGTTTTTTTATGATGAGGAAAAAAATCTAATGCATGTGCGTAAAGCATACCCCTTCCCTTCAAAAAAGCCCTAAAAAATTGGTTGGTGGTGGCTTTGAGGTCCGGATTTTAGATCATTCCAGATATTGGATGTCCGGATCTCGGACTTTGTACTGTATGTGTATATATATATATAATGTATACATTCACTATTCAAGTATTCACTGTGACAAGTATTCTTATCTTGTCACATGAACAGGCCGCTGTGAAAAGGGCCTTCTCTGTAAATAAAGCAATTGAAATTGAAAATTTAAGTGACTCATCATACATTTTTCAACACACTGTATTTGATTACGTAAAATTTTCTGGAGGTGTTCTTAATATCGAAATTAATAAAGAAATGAGATCAGCAGCAGCTTCTGCAAGGTCTAAATATATGCAGTATTTAAAAGAACAAAAATCTTTAACTAAATCTGAAAATTCAAAGAGGAAAAGAAATGTTATTGAGGAAGAAATTGATTATATAAAGCAGAAGAAAAAATTTCTTCAAAGGGACATTAAAGATATTAATGAAAAAGTAGATGCTTTAGCAGATGAAGCTGAGACCAGCAGGAACATTGATTTGTTTATCAAAGCAAATGAACTTAGAAGAATAGTTAAAGAAAAGGAAGATTTCAGATTTAAAAAAAGCACAAATGTTTTGTATCTTTTATTGTAAAGTTTATTATTCTAGTATCTTTCAAAAAACCAAGGAAATAAATTGTATGTTTACAAATCAGTTACTTTAATCTGCAAAATATTCTTACATTGTGATTATAATAGTAGTTGACTGTGTTTAAATAAATATCAAATAAGTTAAATAATAATCATGTAAATCTCTAAAATAGTGACTGTTATTAGTGTAAAATGCACTTATACATGTTTTTCAAGAAATATGTTCCTAATTTAATGTTATCTGCTTCATAACTTGTAGGGAGTTAGTTTAATTTTCAAAATTGTTTTATGGTAAGTATTAAATTGAATTTAATAATAATGCATAATACACACTTCTGTTAGTTTCTTAAAGTGAAATTACAAGCATGAAGTCGGTTGTATGGATAATTGCTTTATTCTATTCGTTTTTTTTGTTTGCTGATAGGTTCTTAATTTTTTCTTTGATGGTCCTTAAAAGTCCTTAATTTTCATGTAAGGAAATGTGTATGAACCCTGTATAAGCATCAAACCTAGTTTTGAATTATTCCATGTGCAGCAGAATTTTTAAATTGGAATTAATTATCTACAGATATTTATTGCTTATTTTCTTTTACATTTTGTATTTGTAATTTTGTTTTTATGTGTATAGTATTTGTTTTCATGTGTATAGTTATAATTTTAATATTTTGCATGTTTAAATTATTTCTATTAATGTGATATTCTTTATATTAATACATATTAAGAATTAGTATATTAAACATGTAACTTCAAAAATTGATGTCATTATATTAAAATGCTGATTTTATATGATTTTTTTCGGGGGGTAAAATTAAGTTAACTGCTAAAAATACATGCGTGACTTTCCATTTCGGGGGGTTCGGTCCAATGACTTCACTTTGTTCTCTGCTCGCTGGTCCTCAAGGGTTAAACTTAAATCTAAAGAGAAGTAGGGTAAAGGGATATATATATATGCATTGGAAGTGGGCAAAACCATTCCTTTATGGGATCAGATGAAAGCCATATTATCATTAAATATAAATTCCTTTTTTTTTTTTTTTTTTCCAATTCAGAGCTTACTAGCAGTAATTTCGATGAATTAAATCTGTGATAGAGGGAATCAAGAAAGATGAGCGACAGTGAATCAAAAGAGCAACAAGAATCTAAAAAGCAATTGAAATCAGGAAAATCAGCCTAATTGAATTGCTACTTTTTGAGTTTCCCTAAAACCTCTTTTTTACATAGAACTCAAAATAAACTTCTAAAATTAAAAAGTAAAAAAAAAAAAAAAAAAAAAAAAAAATGGAAATTGTGGAAATTAAACTTGCTTTAGCAGGGGAGGGTAAGCATTCTTTTCTTCCTTAAAATGGGAATCAAACCTTACTGATACGCTTCCAAAAAAAGCTCTGCGAGTTTGACGAGTCTGCTTGCTCAGTAAAGTGAATCAGTTCTTTGCATCAGTTTGTTAACAAATGGCATGTATCTAATATTTATATTGTCCACCACTGGTGTAGAAATGAGTCCTAAGCTATTTATGGGGTGTTTAAAAAATTATACGTCATCTTGGTGCACGTAATGGTAAATTGGCAGTATATGCTTTTTGATTTTTACTTTTCAGTAAGGTACTTATAACATTGTCTAATTTTTCTCATGACAGATGTTGACGAAAAACAAAACAATAACACTTTCTATTACTCTAGTGATTGGCTTCAGGTAGACATTCCAGAGGGAAATTTTTACTTGGAACTTTGGCTCTTTCTGCCCAGTTTCCCTTTTGCTGAAAGTAACACTCCGAAAATTTTCCTTAAAAAAGATTCTGTGTCGTGGTATGCAATATTTAACATAAGAAATATCTTTTATTAATTATGATACATTTGGAGATGTTTATAATTATCATGCAAGTATTTTTAATAGAATGCATTTTAACTTATGTGCATTGGATATTAAAGAATAAAGAAAGTAGGTTTATCATTTTTAAATAGCTCAGTTTATTAAGCAGGTAAATTGATAGCTAAATTAAAGATTATATATTTTGCTGAATACCATCAGTCTTAAGAACTGAATGTTTGTGAGGCCACATGAAAGATATAAACATATGTTTGGTGCAGTAGCACAAAATAACATGCCCAAAATTGTGACTAAAAGTTGTCAACAAAACTGTTGACTAAAAATTTTACTAAAAGTGTTTTAAAAGGTTGGATGCTTAGAGCCATAAATTAAACTTTTTTGAAACTTTTCCCATTTGTCAAAATGTTCCTATATTGTGGAAAAGCGTAATTGCACTCAGGGGGGGGGGAAATCATTCGAAATTCTAAGGTATAAAGAAAATAACAAACTTGCATTTAAAAAAGGTACGTAAGATTCACTGCTTATGTGATAACATTTGTTTGCATCGTGAAATAAGAATATCCCCCAAAACTCATCATGGTGCAGTCATATGAGCAAATTCTGTATTTTTCATTATACCACTTTCGAAGAAGCCTCTTGTTTGTATCTATAAATGGCATAGTTTGAGAGTTGAAACAGTAATATATGCAGACAGTATTATGTACTCCCTGTGGTTCTAATGGGTCTTTATAACTTCTGAGAGAACAGCAATAGGCCTAATAGTATCTCAGGAGGATCATACAGTAATGAGAGCTATGCTACTATTTAGAACCACTTTCCATATTCTGTAATCATAGACATGTCAGTGATATTCTAAAATCTCCTTCCTGCTAATGCTGTTGCATTCAGTAAGGGCATGATGCCTGTCCTGGTGAGCACCTGAAAACATCTGCAGTGTCTCAGTCCTCTAATTACAGGTCTTTCCCTAATCAAATGCATGTTAGGGTGTCGGCTACAGACATTTTGCTATACACTTGAATTTGCTCAGTAATATCACAATGGCAGTAAATTTTATTGCACTGCATTTAATGTTTATACTAGTCTGCTCTAGACTAAACATCTATATGCATTACCACAAGACCTAGGTATCCATAATATGAATGTATGATAACTTTTTTGTCCAGTACATAAAGAAAATTATTCTTCAAAGGTATGTGCAGTTATTATTATGCAAATTACCCAATTGTTTATGATTTCAGCCTTTACTATAATTTTCCATTTCTGTTTCCTCATATGATAGAGTTACTGAGCTAGATTGAATTAAAATTAAATTGTATAATCTTTAAGTCCACATTACTAGTTTGAATTTGACTGTTCTTGTTTAATTACGTCACCGTGAGATGTAATTGACTTTGTTAGCATCAGACACCTTTATGTTTGTTCTAAGTTCTTTTAAAATAAAGGGCCCACCAGTGGCTGAGTCGCTGAACACTGGTAGTTCGGTTCGAGGTTCGAATCCCACGAGCGGACTGGCTGCATGGGTGTTTTCGTGGCTTTCCCCATGTATAACGTGCATACGAGCCAGTTTCCCTTAAAGTCCCCCACGAAGGCATCTCTCCCCCCCTAGGCAGATAGCCCTAGTGTGCTTTGCCATAATTAAATACACCAACTTTTTAAATAAGAGGCATATTTAAACCTTTGTCTTATATTGTAGTTACTTGCAGACGTAGTGATAATTTGCTATCGGGGGTTTTGGACTATTTAACTTTTACCAAATCAAGTAAACCCTCATAGGCACATTGTAAAGAGGTTGACAAGTTAGGAGATAAAGCACGCAGAAACTAGCGAGAGCAATTGGTTTGCATATTGAGACAAATCTCTAAGTATTGTCAGAAAAAATGCTTAAACAGAAGGAAATCGATGTAAGCCAAAATGTTTGGGAAGGCTTCAAATTAAAATGCCGGATAAATATTTTGTTGAGTGTTGTTGCTACAAAACATTTATGTTTTGTAACTTTTAATGTGTAATTATTCTAATATTGTTTAAAAATCAATGTCATAAATTACATGCTTTTTAAACTGTGAAATTTTATTAGATTTTGATTTTAATAGGGCTTTTTTTAACAAATATTGTTAAAATGTAAAATTTAATAGTGGCCATGTAACTCCATAATGACTGAAGTTATCTAACTACCTAATTTAATTATTTATAACTAACTGCCTTACCCTTCAAAATTATCTCTACATATTAAAGCAAGTTATTGCCTTTCATTAATACTCACTGTGGTCACAAGATAAAACATAAAAAGGTAGAAATTCAAGTAAAACTTATTCTTTGTATCTAGTGAGACTTAAAATAATAGAAAACAACTTACCACCTCTGGTGTTTTAATGCCTTATTGGAGCCTGAAAGTATATTAACTGGGTTACAACCCCTGGAACTCTACACAAAGCTATGACACTAACTGCATCAAACAGACCCTGAGCAACTTTCAACACTTGCCAACTGTGCGTACACCAAGCCTTTCAGGTTTGTTCTAATCAGCAAGTCTCTCTCTGTACAAGCAGCAGCAGTGATAACATTCAGTCTTTTGTTATGAATCATGCTGATTATGATCTTACTTCTCATTTTAACCTATGCTGTTTGACATGAAATCTACATGCTATTTACTAAACCTCTAGACCAGCGGTTCTCAACCTTTTGACTAACATGTACCATCTAGACAAAAATTGAAAACCTTTAGTACCACCACTACAAAGTACTACTACCACCACCACCACCACTCTCAAAAAAAGCTCAGATCACATAAATTAATGATTGTTAGAGAAAAAACTCAATCAGGATGTTGAGGTTTTAATTTTTCAAATAAATAGTTAAAAAATACTTTGCTTCTTTGTGTACCACTGGTTGAGAACCTCTGCTCGAGACTGACCAAGTATGTGACAAAATGAGACATAAAAAAAAAAAAAAAAAAATCAACATAAAGCTAACTTTTAGTAAAACGTAAATATATCACTTGTCTTCTTTCAAATATGTCCAACCTATAAGTGTAAAATATTTAATGCTACTTGATAAACTGCATGAAGTTTATTTTATTCTCAAACTTATTAATAATTATGTTAATTCATTTTTAATAATAATGCATACTACTTAGGGATCTATTTTATTTTTAAGATGGTATTACAAAAGTGAAATCCAGGCATAGAGTAATATTTTTAATTAAATTTATTCAGTTCCCATTTGCTCATATTTCCTTAATTTTTTTCATTAATGATTCTTAAAAGTACTTAATTTCTGTGTGCAGAAATGTGTACAAACCCTGGTACACCTTGCAGAACAATTTGGCTAATGTGAGCAGTGTGTGGTCGGGCATTATCCTGCTGATAAGGCATTATCCTCCTTCCTGGAGGTAGGAGAGTGTCACTGGCCGCAGCACATCATGCACGTATCTTTAGGCTGTTATAGTGCCCTAATACAAACTAGAGGTGACCTAGAATCTTATGCAGTTGCGTCCCAACCCATGATGCTCATTGTCGCGTGATGGGGTGTTTCACAGTTGCTGCTGGATTGGACCTGTCTCTCTACATTGACACCACTCTCATACGCCATGACTATCATCAGAGAAACAGAAGCATGACTCATCAGAGGACACAATCCTGTGCCATTCTGTTGTCACTTGAGCTTGGCACCATTGCAGACGCCGTCTATGATGTGGGGTTGATGGCAGTTTTCTGAATGGACACCACAAGTGCAGGCTACTAGCCAACAATTGTTGGCAAATGGTTCTAGTTGATATGGAAACATCCAGGGTGTCAGAACATGCTGCAGATTGGAGGTAGAAGTGTCTTGTGGGTGCTCCACTGCTTGTTGGCTGATGCGTCAGTACGCATGTGCTGACGTCAATCTGACTGCATTGGCAGCCCGCAAACTTGCTACCTTTCCTTGTTCCAAGCATCATCCCCACAGGCAGTGTACTCTAGACGCGTCCAGGTGTGTGTCTGCTGATATTTGCTATATGGACAAACCTGCCCTTCTCAGTCCGATCACCATGTCTCCTGTAAAATCATCTATCTCCTGGACTGCCTCCATTGACGACAGCCTGGCATTTTCTGCTATTGCACGTGTCCTTTGAGACACAAACAAATTTTCTGTGGTGATTTCCATAGCAGAAATAATAGCACAAAAAAAAAATCGAACATTCTGCAGGTTTCTTCCTTTATATTTTCTTCAACTTGGGCTGGAGGCTGCACATTTCACATCATTCGCATAACTCAGTGACTTGTCTCTGCCCTGAAATTTGCATAATTTTTGGGCCACTCCTTGGTGTTGCATTTTCAATGTTGGGTAGTGTATTAAAAGTGACTGAATATATCCACTTGTGCAAATAGCATGCTTTTGAAACAGTATAATTAATTTCATTTTAATAACATGCATTGAGCCTTTTTTTCACTTTAAATCAATTCCAAACAATATTTGAACTTAGCTGATTAATACTGTACAAATTGACATGTACCTCTTACCTCTGTTTTTCTTATTCTATATATAGGGATGCTACAACTGATTTAGCATTACATTTCTTTGCAAAAATGAAAATTATGGTAATTAGGGACATTGAAAGAGAAGATGTTGAATTCATCTGCAAGGTGAGATTTGTTATGTGTTCAAAGCATTAGTTTGTTAATTTTAAAGTTTCTTATATTGATTGAAAAACTGTATGAAAGCATGCACACAGTTTTCCAAGTGTGAATATGCTTTCGTATTCAGAATTAAGTGTTCGCCCCCTCAATATTTGTAGCAAATTTCTGTAATGCTGAAATAAATATAGTTGACAATAATATAGTTATTATTCATTACACATACCGTTTATCATAGTAACCGAGTAAAGTAAGTTTATTCACTTTAAGGGATCTCTGTGTATTTCCTTTCATTTGCAGATTTGTAGTTAAGCTCTGATATTTTGCATGTGCTTCTGAGACAAAAGTGCTGTTAATGATAGGATTAAATCTATAGAAACAAGTATTGCACAGCTTGAATTATCTTTTTATATTTGCATTTAAATTAAGGTCCAGACAATTTTAAAGTTTTCTATGCTTGAAAAGTCAATACAAATTATATCTATACACTGTGTCCAGAAACATCTTAGTCCTTACTGTGGCTTCATTTTGTCAATTGTTTGATATATATTTTGAGAAGTGCTTTAACCCATTAACCGCCAAAACTCCAAGGAATGTTTCTTTTCTCATGAAAATAATAACAAATATTAAATTAAGCATTTATAACATAAATTTACATTGAAAATAAAAAAAAAATGCTCTTACCTGTGGAAAATGCAAGTGTTGCGTTCACGCAACGTCAGCGGAATAAGACTACGGATGTTGAGTGAGTAGGATTGTACTCGTGTGATGTTTCTTTTGAGTGGCGCGCAGGATTACGTTTTATAAATCTACAAATCACTTTACTTGTAATTAATTTAATATTAAAATATACATTGTATTTCTTTTACAAGTACAGATTATTTCAATTGAAAAATTCAAGCATGAAAAGCTTGATTACAATCATGATGTAAAGCTACATTACATACTTTGCATCTATAAACGGTCTGGCTATGGTACTCTTAACAACAGTCTTTTGTTATCAACAGACTTTACGATAAAATGTCTGTTATCTCCGTGCAATGGTTTTTGAATTCTGAATTTACTAGGTCTTCCTGTTGCTGATCTATTTCTGGCTAATTCTACACTCTCAATAGCAGTTTGCAAAAGGAATAATGCGTTCTCGCGTCTGAAATCTAAAAGAGACTTTATATTTCCAGTAGTAAAAAGTAGTGATATTTAGTAAGTTTAGATACAGTCTCACCTCATATAATTTATCAGTATTGTCAAATGCAAATTCTGCTTCATATTCCTGTACTGCAAACGTGATATAGATTCTCGTACAACAGGAGCAGAAATGTCCTTATCAAAAGACCAATACATACAGGGTTGCCACGCTACCTGGAAAACCAGAAAAAGTCAGGGAATTCGGAAATTGACCAAAAAATTCAGGGAATTTAAGTGTTTTAGTCAAATCTGGAAAAGTCTGGGAATTTCATACAACGATCCCGCCAAAAAAGGCGAGTTTTGCGCCGACGTCGGAAGAGATCACTTTTTTGGCGAAATGTGTATCATGTGTGTCATTCGGGCAGCTGGCATAGAGCCAATTTTCGCAGCTCCAATTTGATTGTCTTTTAGAAAGGCAAAGCAAGTTTCCCGCAACTTTTGGCTTCCAGGAACCTCGAGAATCGCATGTGCAGTGCACGAACTAAAGAAAGTACCTGTTCGCATATAAAACAAAATGGGTTTAATCCTAGTATACAGTACCATGAAGGTTAGAATCAAAGAATATGTATTGTAAAGAAAGAAAACCTCTCTCGAACAGAGGTGGCTCCATTCCATCATAGAGAGAATGAGCTGTGCATGCGCGATATATCTGTCGCCAAAGTTCGAAACCGGTGTTGAAGTTCGAAGGTAACGTTATCAAGAGTTCATAAAATGAATATAGTTTAAAATTTCTTTAAACTCTAAAGGAAATATTTTTTGGCGCAAGTAAATTAATTCATGGATTAATTATTTTGAGGGGGGGGAAAAACTACGAAAATCCGTTTTTAAAATTATTGCGAATGATCCAAGAAAAAACTTTCTTTGATAAAACGTTTCTTCTTGGATTTTTCGCAATAATTTAAAAACGGATTTTCGTAGTTTTCTTTTTTGTCAAAGAACATTTCTTGACATGATCATGAGCAGTAAACGGGTCATTTTGTTCTTGGCGACAATTTTCAAAATCGTGCGAAGGCCGTACCATGTAGTAGGATTTTACCGCAAAATCTTTTTAAACCTTTTTTTTTTTTCCTTTTCTTTTTAATAAATACCTTGTCATTTTGCAGTAAAATAAAAAAAATAGTAATCAGTCATCTAGGCTAACCATGTAATATAACTATATTTGCTAAAATATCGTTGATTATTCTAATTCAATTTTTAAGTAATTATCTTTATTTTTATGTTATTCATTTCATTTAATGTTGCTTCTTCCCTCTAAATTTATTTATCATTAGTAAATAATATTTCCAAATTTCAGGAAATTTTCTCTGGCATAATCCTGAAATTAATTCTAGTAGTATGATGACATACCATCACGAAATTTAATGCACATATTTTTTCCTTATGTATACTGCGAAATAAATATAAAATACCTCAATTTATTAAAAAAATATCATTAAATAGATTTCTTTCTTTCGTTTAGCTGCAGAATGTCTGCAAAAAAAGACTTATTTTATTCCAGATTGGGCAGATTCTAATCTCAATCTTCAGTGGAGAAAACAACTCCTATTATAATTATATTTGTGTTTTCAAGTGTTAAGGTGCCTTTTAAGAAGACACCTCATACAAATTAAATTTACCTAAAATCTAACCTAACTATTTAGCATTGCGTTGTGATTTATAAGAACCAAATTAGCCTCGTGTTGAACTGGTGATGATCACGAGTAATAATTAAATAAAACGTACAATTGTTATCTAATGTATATATCTTAAATTTTATTAAGTTTCATAAGTGGAAAAGTAAACAAAGTGTACCCAGAATAATTAATAATAAATGTCCTCTGGGATTTATTGAATAATTAAGTGAATTTGCTACACAATACAAGTAATACTATATTTAATATACCTCTTAGCACAGCCAATGTACATCACTCGGATAGACTGGAATTTTCTCGAAATATACCTGGAAAACGTGGAAAAGTCAGGGAATTTTATTCTCGTGTTTGAGTGGCAACCCTGTACGTATTTTCTTGAGGTAAGGAGTAATATCCTGTAAGCAATAATATTCCAATAAATCTTCTCATATAGGCTTCAAATGCAATAAATTCTGGGCTTTTTTTTTTTTCTGAGCGTATATATTTGTCTGTTCAACGAGAAGAGAGTAAATGTCTAAACCAAAAGGAAAATCTGTGCACTAGTTTTACCTTGTATTTTGTCTTTTGTAATTTCTCTTCTATCTCTTCTCCATGTTTTTCCTGAGACATAACTAACAATTCCTTTTTTATCCACTTCAAGATTTCAATCTTCTGCTTTTTAAACTTTTTAGTATGACTATAACTGCTGTTAGAAGGCTGAAATTTACTTCTTACGTGAATTTCAACTTCTCCAGCAGTATCATTTAGTAAAATATTATTATCATTATTTAAAACACTCCCATTCCTGTCTTCTTCGTCACTAGTTTCTACAGTTTCTGGGGGAACAACAACAATATCAGTTTCATTCTGGTCATTATTAACATTATCATCAACTGTTTCTTCATCAGAAATTCTTTGAAGGGCTTCTTCTAATGCAAGATATCTCGTTCTAAGCATTTTTAAACAACTGGAACATGAATCAGAACATCGAAAGGAATAAGCGAAGAAGGAGATTGACTACCCGTTTCCTGCTGATGTCGCGTCAGCGCAACACCTGTTTTCCCTTGCTTCCCAACACAAATATAAACATTTGACTGATATAATGTTCTGATAAACGGTGACCTTGACTAAAAATAAATCACTCATAAAGATGGCGATTCTTTCGTTAAATATTTTCAGCAAAAATACTCGGTCGAAAATTTTGCTTAAAGTATGAGATTAAGTATTATAAACAAAATGATTGTTGAAGGCAAATATTTTTTTACAGAAATAATCTTCATAATATTCCCTATACAAAATCATCTGCTGGTATAGAATATCTTAGGTAGTTATATTTATATACGCATTTATTTTTGACCGTTGCGTCAACGCAACACCAGCGGCTAATGGGTTAAATGATTCAAATATTCATATTTTATCATTCATATATTTTATCATTACGATTCACAGTGAATTTAAAAGAAGAGTTGAGTGAATCGTCTTCTTTTTTACCTCGATGCAAATTAGATTGAAAAAAACTTTTATCATGATGTCAATAATTTGGTATTTCCGTTATGACTCATTATTATTCGGTAGTTATGACGTCATTATTTGGTAAGTATTTTTTCTTTGATATTTTGTACTCATTGTTGTGGTTTCTGGAACCTATAAACTGAATGTTTGTGTTTTGAGAGGCAACACGGATTTCAGGTCGGTTGATTTTCGGTATTTGACTGTATTTGAATCTTTAAAAACACTTTTGTAATTGGAAGCATGTCTACGACCAGCGACTACGAAAATAAAGGCCAGTTAAAGACTTTTGTGGATATATGGTGTATATATGGCTCATAGAAAATTAAACTATTGTTGCAATTTGCAGCTATTTTTATTGAATATTATGTGGTATCATTTTAGCTTTTTTACTCCCCCCCACTCTCCCCACATTTTGAAACAAATCAAAATCAAAAAAAAAAAAAAAAAAAAAAAAAAAAGATTTTGATGTACTTTTGTAAATGAAAGTTTGCTTTGAATCTATATTGTACAAAATTGAAATTTTAGAAACTTTAATAGGCTGTTGAAAGTAACCAAGTTACAAAATAGGAAGCTATGAATCTCAGTAAGCTAAATCAATGTTCTGAATAGCTATCTCAGAATTGTTTCAGAATACAAATAATTATTCACTGTACTCATTTCAGACTTTGAACTGTAGGCCAATTGCTAGTTTAGATCATTTTGTTCCTGAAGCTCTTGGCTCAGCAGAACTAGTTGAAGAATTTCAGGCTGGAGGTGTCAAATATGTGAAGGTGAGTGTATTTGAAGGTTTCTAACTTTTTCGTAAGATAGTTATTTAGTGTTCTTTAACTTTTTTGGCTCGTTTCTTTTAAGTGCCATAAATTATTTAAACAATTTGTAATGTAATTCTTTATTCAGAATTTATTAAGTTTAAATGCTGAAAAACTCAACCATTTCTACTTAAATTCAAAATTACATTTTAGAAACATTTAAAATTTTTATTTCAATTTTTCCTCATAAACTCTTAGTTCTATTCTTTCCTTTCTGTTTTTGTATATTAGCATCGATTCAGAATGATTATGAAAAGAATATTAATTTCTCTGTACCTATCCTTATCCTAAATGGAAGAAAATAACAAATACTTCAATAAAATAAAGATGATGAAATAATTATTAAATATGGCAAAATTATTTGTGTATAACAATGCTTTGTAATATTTTTATATAACAAAGCTGAAACAATTTTTAAAATAAACTGAAGTGATATCAATGCTTTAAAGTTCTTTGTTAAAAACTTAAATAATAAAAAAAGCTCATGCGTCTACTTCATGCATATCATTCATTTGTTTCTAGGATATTGTCTTTAAAAGAGCAAAACTAAATAGTATGCTTATGTTCTGTGGTTGTCAGTAATTTCATTTTCATATTAAGTGTATAAAGTCATCATTTTGATACAATTTTTTTTTTTTTTTTTTTTTTTTTTTTTGTTGTAAATCTGAATGAAATGATTATATTGTTGGTTAGTTGATCATTGGTGATATTTGTAAATTGCAAGGTATTTTCAGACTTAAGTAAATATGAAGACAATGTAAAAGGTTTGTTTTTAAGATATTTTTTCTTCATTTCAAAATTTCTCTTTAGGAAGATTTTAGCACTGCACTACTTTATCAAAATTAGTGCCAGTTTTAAGTTCTTTCTCAACAAATGTAACTAATTTAGCACATTTTGAGACTACCTTTGTTTCCTTAACTCCTTCGCGCCGGGTAGCGCAAACGCGCTCTTATCGCGAAGGCCGGCAGTGTCTTACATGAGCGTCTGTCCAGGGCCGGGGGCTTTTTTGCTATTAAAATTGCTTACTATTTGCTTACTATTTTTTCCATTAAATTTCCGAAGTATCAACACATTGTTTAATAATGCTCTATAGAGCATTTAAACGGCTTATGCTTTATAGATATTTTTATATATACTTTAATTACCTTATTTCTTGTTTAAATGCATATTTTACACAGTTTATTTTCATTACTCACCATTTTATGACTTTTAACATTATACATCTGAAAACTAAATATATTACTTAAAATTCTCTTTTCGTATGAAAAATTTGAAAACAGGTATCTACACACAGTCCTGCGTTACATTCCTTGCACTTGTAATAACTCATTTGCCATTTTTGAGGATTTTTCCGAGAATGTGAACAAACGAAGCATCGTCGTCTCATTTTCTTATCAGTCTCTTCTATATCTTATCTCTATTTTGGAAAATGTCTTTCAGTTAATCTGAGTGGATTTAATGATTGTGGGTTTCTTTATAATACTCATCAAAATTGTTAAAGCAAAGAAAACAAACATTACTTCCACTGTAACAGGTAAATACTTCGAAGAAGTAGCTCCAGATTCATCCTCAGGATATTTACTCCTCTGATACAGATTAGTCTCTTCAGTAATTAATTTCATTATTGTATCATCAAAATAATACCTAAAGAAATCAATTTCTTCTTCAACCGAATTATCCACTTTAATTCCAGGTACAGCTTTAAATGTTAATTCCGATAAATTTTCTATTGTGGATGACCATGGAGAAGTACTTGCTTTCGACGTACTCGGCATACAGATGTCCGAAATGTCCTCATCATCATTAGATTTGCCATATTCTTTATGATCAGAATATATCATAGTATCACTATCACTACTATCAGAATCTATTTCAGAATCAATATCTGAAATATTTTGCATCATTTCTGCTATTTCATATGTCTGTTAAACATTTTCGATGCTGCAATGGTAAAAACAGAAAGAATTCACGTCTAACAAGATCTAATTATTTTCTAAAAACTGATCTGCAAACCGAAACACCCAACGCTTTAGCAAAAATAAAACTTCTCTACTTGCAATAAACAACTACCACGTGCGAATTTAAAGAGACGTCATAAATCACGCCATTCGGAAACATTTGTTTCCCCTTTTGTTTATATAATCAAAAACACGTGTATGTGAGTCATGCTTCTCTCATTTCGAGTAGAAGGTCTAATGTACATGTGTCTGAAACCATATGGACATACAGTGCCATCTTGTGGCAGAAATTATAGTTTTTAAAACGTTCCAGCACACTGGCACAAATACGTAACAGTCGGGGTTGAATGGAAAACGCTCTGGCCTGCCTGCGTGTCGGCCGGGAAGTGAGTGTGTTCGTTGCTGGCATGTAGACGTGACAGTCGGCGCGAAGGGGTTAATATGCTGAGGAACTTGCTTTTTAATTTTGGTAAATTCATGCATATGCCATATTCCTTATTAATTTCACTTTTTAACTCAAGAATTTAGAATACAGTTTTCTGATCCCTCTTTTATTTTGGAACTGCAAATTTACTGTGGCTCTTTAATCTCAGGAGAGTTTTATAGTTTTTTTTTTTTTTTTTTTAATAACATTTTTTATCAAGCTAAGTTTCAAAGTTTTCAGAGTAATTCATTGTTTATTTGAGTTCAAGAGAAATATCTGCTATATTAACTAGAATTTAAGACCCCCCTATGAAATGTTCTGAAAATTACACTTTCTTCCTGTCTACTGCATAGCATATGGAAGGTAATATATTATTGCCTTTACTTTTAGATAAGAAAAATATTTTTTAGCCAATTTTCTTCAAAGTATAATATTTAGGTTTCTTAATTACCATTTATACAGAATACTGTCTATCAAGCTGATGAATATAAGGCAATCTATTTTGCAAACCCATTAATTTTCTTAACACATCAAAAAAGAAAGAGGTTTGTGTGTTTAGATATTAGGATTTTGCATATTCAGATCTATTTTTATTAATTTGTCCAATACACACTTTAAGCCTGAGAATTCATGTGTTACATTATGCCTGTTGTGCTGTGAATTGTCATTTAAGTAAAAGCTTTAAATAATGATCTGTTTTCTCATTTATGCCTTTTGTTGAAAAACTATTAAATGCTGAAATACAATATTGTAGGTGCTCGTAATATATATACATATATATATATATATAATAATTTATTTCCTAAACAGTATTGATTAATTGATTATACTATCTCCTAAGTTTAATTAAAGTAGAATTATTTTAAAAGTGTGCATCCATACTGGTAAGTTATATTTTGAAAGATGTTTTGAAGTAATTTGAAAGCAAAATGTTAATAATGTTTTAACGGGGACTGGAGTTAAATCATCACGAAGAATAATATTACAATTGTAAAAGTAAAAATTAAAACATGTAATTATTGTCATTAATCGGAAATTAGTTGACTTTTCAAGGGGAACAAACCAACTCCCGTTCAATGATCAATAATTGATAAAAATACGTAAATATGAAAGTTTTTCGTCTTTACTCGAGTTATAAGTTAAAGCCAAGCCGGCAATTCTAGTCAGGCCAAATATTTCCGTGAATAGTTGTTACTCAAAGAACTTATTCTCATGAAGCATTTTAGTCAATTCAATTTGGAGTAAAAATCAATTACTGTAGAGAAATCCTGTAAAACTCGAGTAATCGTCCCCGACACTATCATCTTTATGTATTTGAGTACTATATTATGTATTTTCTTTTGTAGGTTACCGGTGTTGCTAATCCTGGAAAGACAGTGACCTTGTTTTTAAGGGGATCAAATAATTTAGTTCTGGAAGAAGCTGATCGTTCTCTTCATGATGCATTATGTGTAATTCGATGCTTAGTAAAAAAGAGGTAATGCTGTATGCTACAAAAGTATTTTATATGTAAATGTAGTTATCTTCATCAGTTTGGATAATTCTATCTTTTTATTAAATTGTCTGATATAGATATAAAAGTATAAATTGCATTTTTAAGAGTTTCATATCATAAGATTATCACAGTTCATTGCAATATTATTCCTTTGTTCAAGCTCACTGTCAGAGAGGTGACTTTTCCATTTCACTTATTTGGTCAGAAAGGTAAAATAATCTGACTCTGTGAAGATTTTAGATTTTATTGCTACATGAAAAATGTGAAATATATATTGAGTCTTAAAGGCTTAAATCTGATGTTAAAATGTTATAAAAGCATTGAATACTGTATTGGTTGTTATAATATAGTATCTTTTGGGATCTTCCATGAAACTGCATGCGTTTGTGTTTAATAATTCATGTGTTCTTTGCCATACCATTTTAAATGGTGTTTGATACCTTAAAGGGATGAATTGCTGTGTATTTGAAAAATTGAGAAGGAAATGAAATAAACAGTAATAAATTATCCATGTGTGAATATGACTCTGTGCTATGATTCATAATATTTGCTATAGTTACAAGGATATATGCAGCCTGGCTTTCACCAAGACTGCATCCTTGACATTCACCTACAGTGGGCATTTCTTGTGTGTTAGTTATGATGTAATTAACTCCATGCATAGGGAATCAATAAAGTGTTTGTTTGGAGAATGGAAAAGTAAGTGTTCTCACTGTATTTCCAGTGCAACAGTTCCAAGTTAATGCTGCCACATTGCCAGAAACATATGCTAACACATTGTATTACATTAAGCATTGCTAGGCGAACAAAAAAGTGTAATAAAGCAAACCAACCACAATAATTATTTAATTAATCTCTGGATATTTGGAGGTTAAAAGTAACACTTCTTTTTAATGATTAATCTTTCATATGAGAAAATAACTCGAAATTCATAAAAATATTGAATTAATATATAATGTAAAATTGCACTTTTAACATAAACCAAGGTTTTGCATAAAAGTTCATAGTTTATTTGTCTCTTATGGCTTTGTTAAAATGTGTGCAGTCATTTCTTCAGAATGGTATTTAGTAACCATATGTTTAGTTCTGTCACTGCCTTCTGTCCCTATTTAACATATTAATTATTGTAAGAAAAAGTGCAAACAATTTTCATTTTCTTGCAAAAGACTTGTAAACCAAATCTGTTTTGCAAACAAGAAGAACAAAGAAACCAAAGTAACCTCTATTCATTGATTTTAATCCAAAATGCTGATTGTAAATTACTATACACTTAAATATGAATAATTATATGAAAGTCCTAATGTTATCACAGGGCCCATAATTAACTTCATGCATTGTAAATTAATGAAGCATTTATTAGAGGAATTGAAAAATGGAAGCATTCATAGTACAGCAGTCAACATTTCGACTACAACAGCTCCGAGCTAAAGCTTGTTTACTACAAAAACATAAATAAGAGATTAATAAAGCATTTATTAGAAGAATAGAAAAATGGAAGCATTCACATTACAGCGATCAATATTTCAACTATTATTACATATTAACACATTATATTACATAACAATGATGAGCTAACTAATCATATTAAGGATTGCATCTTGGGATATTTGGAGGATAAAAAATAACAACAGGTTTGTAATATGTATATCAGAATTGATTGATGCTGTTTAGAAATAGCTCGTACGATTCAACATATAAATTAAGCTGCAATCCAGTAAGTTTCATGGGATTTTAATGCATTCAGACTATCTCAGAAATATTTTTTGGTTGCCTGCATACATAAATCCCACAAAATTTAGAACAAGGTAGCTTATCTATTTTTTCCTGTTACTAATGCTGTGTTTATTACTAATATATAACTGTTAACTCTTCCAACAGATTGCTAAATATCCCTGTTCTTAAGTTCTAGCCTTAACTTAAGGAAAGCATTTTTCATCAGTAAATGAAATTTATAGAATTAATAAACTTAAAAATGGGCAAATTTCGTTCTTCCATGTCTAGTGATCTTCAGCATAATTTTTATATTAAATTTTATTTAATCTGAATTGTCTTCATCTGTTGTAGACATTTGTAGAATGTCTACAGTAGATGACATTTCAGTTCAAATAAAATGATTCTGTTTTACACGAATATAGGTAAATTATTAAGTTGATCCACACAGTAGTATGTTATAGTGGTACTTAATGTGTTACTGCAACCACCTTAAGTTGCAGTTACCAAATTTCCAGAATTTGCCAAACTGTAGTTCAAGCATGGAGGTAGGAAGAAAGAAGATGGAGTGGCCCTAACCAGTTTCCTCCATACCCTGCTCTGAAGCACTGGCGATCCTTATGTGGTGACCAAAACATTGGGTAATTTACCATTAAGTTCAATAGCTTTTGACATGATCGGATGCGATTATTTTGTAATTACTTCGTAAATATACATATAAATGTATATATTTTCTTTTTCTACAGTACTTCAGAGTCCTACGTGTATGAAAAGAATACATTTTTAAACAACATTTCATTCTGAACGGAATTAAATGCTATACTTTTCACAGAACAGTTTGCTCAGAATGGTTTAATTTGAATGAAATATTTTCACAAGTTTTCCTTAATTACATTAGAGAAAAAATTAGGCGATTCGATTTTATTTGGTTAAGGATTACCAAAATTAAGATCAAAGTTTATTGTGTTATTAAATATTAAAATTATGCATTATTTTTTTATTTATGGAGCTTCTTCCTAAAATACTTTCTTTATTTTAGCTTCTGAGGCATCTTTTAAATGGAAAACTATAAGTCAATTTATAATTAATGCTCTCTTCGGTCCATTTCAAATTAGAGCACCTTTTATTTTAATAGCGAAATACTTTAAATACAATATTTCTGAAAGGGAATAAAATAAGGATTTTTGAAAAAATATTATTTAAAACTTGTGTCTGAGCTATAAAATGTAATCATTATAAATTTAGATACATTTAATAATTAGATTTCTTCACAGTAACTTTCACTTGTTTATGAATGAATAAATCCTTCATTTCATGCACATTTATAAATAATTTAATAAATATTTACGTATTTTGTTAAAGGCAAATACATGCTTTTTGCAAGTACATGCATAAAATACCCATACATATTTCATATTTTTCATTTCAGGCATGTGCAAATCTTTAACTTCTGTGCATTCACTATATTTTTCAAGTAAAGTAATTTATACTAATTTAACATATATCCGAAAGTTTTACATAAGAAATGTGTATAAATATAATTTGAATGAAAATTATATGCATTATTTTTAATAGCCACTCAAAGGTAAGTGTTTCTTCAAAATTCCTCTGCGATGGCATCTTTCCCTTTAGGCAGATAGCCCTTGCATGCCTTACTCTATTTAATAAAAACTTAACCTGACCTATGTGCCTAATTACAAATATTTTAACATGCATAATTTTATATTTACATTTAACCATCAAGTTTCTTACTTTCTTCTGACTTAAAACACGTTTTAGAATACATTCATCATTAAATTCAAACCTTCTAGTAAATATATTTTGGCAGAGCACTCAATACCTCTTTTATCGATTTTACACAGTTTAATAATTCTCTGATAATATAATAAATAATAATAACTAAGTAAAACATGTAAGCCCAAAGTGATTATTTTTCAGATATATAAAAATAAAATGATGAGTTTAAAATGAGCAACACTAAAGCCTGTCCTCTAAAAAATTTTAAAAATTATATGTTACAATAATATGTAGATGTGAAAAAAAATATTTCATTTCAAACATTTTGACGTTTGGAACGTAAAAGTAGTGAATACTCTATCAAGGGTATCGAAAGATGTATACAATTTTATAGGTATTGTAAAGTATTTTTCATTCTTTAAGCATAACATTTTTGCTAAAATCTATATTTTTGTAGTTCAACAGCTTAGAATTTTATAAAACAAATTCATAATCAAAATCGCTGTTGTTAGTTATAAAAAAATAACCAAGATGTGATTTTTGCATAAATGTCACGAAACTATACAAGCTATTATCCAGCACACTATGAATGTTTCTTTCATGCGAAAGTATGCCCTTTTTTTTTTATTTGTATGGAACTGTCATGTGTCGAAATACTGTCGGAGCACTGTCAAGTGAGCTTCTGAATGTAAACAAAAAACACCCCATCTGGTGATTAAAGCTTCTAAACAGTGCTTCACTTCTAGTACCTGTTTGGCCTTTCCTTCCTTTCTTACCTCCATGAGTTCAAGCAATGGTGTCATTTTCATATACACACATTCTTTTTGCTCTATTCAAAGTTCCAGTGGTTTTGATAGACAATACATGAAACTTTTTGCCATGAATTTAATTTTAAAATATAGCTTGTGGAATTTAAAAAGAAGAAAGTGTGGTAGAAGTTCAGCAGTAATACAACATTTTGCCACAAAATTATAAAGGGAACATTGATGAGATGAGTTTGGTCGATAGCTAGTGCGTAGTGCCAAGTTTGTGCAATTTTGTGTGCTTTTTAAGTGAAAACAGATTACTGTGTATATAAGAAAAACAGAAAAAAAGTTAGAGAAGGAATTTGCAAAAAAGTGTATTTTATTTTTAATGTGTCATATGTAATCTTATTTAATAATTACAATATATATTTTAAAATGTTTTTTCTTTTGATATATTGACAATGTTTGCTTACTTATAATCGATTGTTTGGGAAGTCAAAACAAGAATCAAAAACTCCAACCTGAACATAATATGAAAATGTTTACCATTTCACATATAAAAGACCACCATATTATGATTTATTTCTTAAGATGAAATATCTAGTGGCTAAGTGAAAAAACTGCTAACTGTAGATTTGAATCAGTTTGGATTTGAATTCTGGCAAGTTTCTCTCAACAAGTCCTCCACAAATTTTGCACAAAGGCATCCTTTTCCTTAAGCAGGTTGCCCTTATGCGTCTTGCTGTAGTTGTTAAGATAAGCAATAAATTATAATGGCCAGGCTTTGAAGAGTTGTATGAACATGCAGTCTTTCTGAAATATTCTGTGTAACATTTTTTCAGTTTTATTTATCAGAAATCTCCCCAAATGACTAATTTAATATAATTTAATATCAAAAACAACTTTCATCATATAGGTACTAATTTTGAGTTATTAAAATATCATCAGTTATGATTTAAGTAATATATTTTAATGAATGAAAACAGACTTTATGGACTGAAAAATGCATGTTTTCTTTCACTTAAATTATTTGCAACTTTATCTTCTATTTCACAGTTCAATAAACTGAAGATTAATCTAGATTTTATGTGCATACACTCACAGTATATTAGTGCAGCCATATATTTATTACATTTCTAGACGAGGGAGATAAAATTTCTGTTATTTATTTGCATGTTTTTATATTTCCTGTTTTTCAATAAAGTTCTCTGAGCTTTAATGTTTGTTTTCATATATTTATTCAATAGAGCTCTAATTGCTGGTGGTGGTGCACCTGAAATTGAACTTTCACTTCGTTTGGCTGAGTATTCACGGACTTTACTGGGGACAGAGGCATACTGCGTTAGAGCTTATGCAGACGCATTTGAAATTATACCCTATACACTGGCTGAAAATGCTGGGCTGAATGCCATTGCTACTGTTACCGAGTTGCGCACAAAGCATGCAAGAGGAGAAAAGAATGCTGGCATCAATGTTCGAAAAGTGAGATTCTTTTCTTCATTTTTTTTAATAGCTCTGAGCAAAAGAAATTTTGTAATTTGATTTAAAGATTCTTCTTAAAGAATGTAACTGTGTGTTTTATCAAAGCAGTTTTTGTGCAATCAGCGTGTTTGATTAGGGAATACTGTTATTGAAGAGAATTAAGTATGTATTTTGAGATGTATTTCCAGAAATTGTGTTGGTAACATTTTATTCACAAAATGGTGCACTGTAAATTGTACATACTCAATAATTTATTCAAATTTTTAGGAATCAAATGTCATTTTTAGTCTAAACGGGCAATTTGCCAAGAAGGACTATTAATTTCGTTTTGGCATTTTGCACTGAAATGTCGGTTTACTTTCAAATTGTTGCCTCCAAATAATAGAGCCCTGTATTAGATTTAAAGAAATTAAATAATGAAGGCTCTGTACAAATGTATGTATGTTTCTGACGTTGTGATAAAACAACAGTACCTAGAGCCATCAAATTATGAATAGCGTAAGTTTCCACCCGAATATGGGCATCCGGAAGCCCAAATTTGGAATTTGTTTTATTATCTATTTCATATTTTGTAAAACTTTTAACGAAGTTGTGATTAACAAACTCAACGATTTAAAAGCAAGCAATGGCAACTCAGTATGGGAAAAAAAAAAAAAAAAATTATCTCTAGCGCATGAGACTGTATCGGAATTCTAAAGATATGCCCATTCTAAAATTATTTTGTGATATTGCTGTCGAACTGAATTTTATGGTTTAAGTGCAAAGAACAGGATATTTAATAAATAAAGATAGCACAAAAAATGTTTTAAAAAAAAACCCTTTGAGTGTGATGTAAACTGAACTGAAACTGATGTATCTGAAAACTTTCAGATTTATATATATATTCCCTTTTAAAAATTCTAAAGTATTTTTAATGTGTAAGAGTTAAAAAAGAATGAAAATCCTTACAGAATGCGAAATGTAATCTACATTTTCCTCTCCTTCTTTAATATAAAAAGTATATTACTGGCATTCAGTGACCATCATATTTTACCAATTTCTGGAGCTGATATGTGCTTTATCACTAGGAAAATTTTAATTGCTGAACAGTTTTTTTCTATTGCCATTGCAACCAAAACTGTTTGACTGATTTGACGAATGTTATGGTAATGTTTGCAGTAGTGTTAGATCATCTTTTGTGAATTCTAACTGGATGATGTTAGCAAAGTTCCCAAGGTTTGTAGCTTTATAATGTTATAATTTTCCATGTTTTTTCCAGATGTATCAAGAACTCTTCTGTACCAAATTATCAAAAATTATTAACAATTAAGATGAATTGTAGGATCTGTGCCGTCTTTGGATTCCATAAATACTCTTTAAAGAGTAAAATGGTGAGTGAAACTCGCATCAGGGAAGCAAAGAATTTACAAATGTGAAATATGACTATTGTGGGCATCTCTGGAATTAAAATGTTAATCCATTTAATGGAAGTAACTGTGGATTCCCAAAATTGGATGTCAAGCAACTGATTTCAATCCGATTTACAAACAGATTGAAATTTTAACATAGAGTAATAAATACTGAAATCTGCTGTCAAGCTTTAAAAAAAAAAATTACATCAAGCAATTGAAAACGAAGTACAATTTGACAAGTAATGCTACTGTGGCCAAGTTTGCATTTGTAGTAGTTAAACTGTACTGCTTCATTAAATTGCTTCACCACATGACACACTTTGTATTAAGTCATTTGATTAAAAAAAAAAATTGTGCACCCTGTCTACAAACCAAATTTATCACTGAATAGCTTTCATTTTTCTTGCAGAGATATTTTTAGCCATACAACAATTCAGAAGATACAAAGAGAAACTCATGTTTAACTCAGGCTGAATAAAAAGGCTGTAAATTCTTTTGATAGATTGATAGTTATTGCTGTACTGCAATGCTTGTCTCAATAATTGCTAGGATTATGTATGGAAAATTATTTTTAAAAAGTTCTTGTAAAATAAACTCACATTTGAAATGCATAAAGTAATCAATGAACTAGTAGCAGAAAAATAATTTATTCTTTAGTTTAATGGGGACAGTTGATTAAATAATTCTCTTTGCAAAACTCTTTTGCAGTTCTATATCCCAAATAATAAAAGTAATACAAATTGCACAGCTAAGTTCATTGCAGATAATTTTAAATGCTAATCAGTCAGCTCTTTTTTTTTTTTTTTTTTTTTTTTTTTTTTTTAGATTATGAAAGGCAGCAAATGGTAAATGCAGAATTAGTTTATAAAGTAAAGGAGTGGCTAACTATTATCTATAAAATGGCAGAGGACTTCTAGAGTAGTTAATTTCTTTGCAACAAAATCCTAGCAAGGGGAGGAAGATTAATAAATAAAGTCAGTGTCAGAGAAATGTATGAAAACAAGAAAAACAGCATATGTTGACATTGAAACTTCTAGCAAATTATGTCATGCCAAAGGAGGAACTGCATTTTTTTCTTTTGCCAGAAATCTACATCATATTTTTTTTAATGTAGAAAATCACCAGATAAATGTTTTTTCAACATTCTTTTTTAAAGAAAGATTTGCTTTATAACTGAATTTGAAAATTTTATAGTAGATACATTTTAAGATATCAGTATCAAATAGTAAAAAAAAATCAAGCTGTATTTGATAATTTACCAAAATATGAGTAATTATATTAAACATTTCTTATGTAATATGTCAATTTCAAAACTGAAGCATATTTTCTGAAAATCATTATATTTATTGTTGGTTAAAAGGGACCTTTATCAAGTAGGTGATTAGAGACAGCGTTTTTCTGCTCATAATGTTTCTAGCACTTGTATCATTTTAACATGTGTTGTGGCATAACTTTGTATTAGTGTAGTGCTAAGAATGAAGAACTCAATGCATCAGTAGTATCAATCTTAATCTTTCCATATACTATGTCACAGTCATCTTCATTAACATCTTTATCATTCAAATCACAACTAACTTTAAAGTAATTTGTATTATGAAACCATGAAAAGCAGAAATAAGAATAATGTGCAGCTGTAGGAAATCAGGAGAACAATGAAACAAAAAGGAAACTTATCTCTCAACTTTCCTGTTAAACTTATTTAAGTCGCAATACAGGAAATCGAAATCCCAGTTTTTTGTCTGGGATATATGTAGCATCTTCAGAATACTACCCAAGTGTTGCCGTTTGTAAATATCATTTGAAAACTTAACAAATTGTTTATTTGACAAGAGAAAACAGATTTAGTTATTTGTTAAAATTGTCTCTTTTTAATTGGCTTATTTGTTATTTTCCTTCTAATTTTCAGAAAGCTATGAAATTTTTTGCAATTGAACAGCAAGTTCAGTAAAAAAAAATTTTTTTTTTTCTTTTGCATTTTCAGTTGACAGCACAACATATTTAACCTCTTATTTTCCTTTTCTAATATTTTCACCCACTGAACTAATTCAGATGTGTCACCAGATGTATACTGAAGTGTATAGTCATGCTTACCATATTTTTTAGGATCCAACTGAGGACATATATTTGAAATTATTTAAAACTCTTAACAGATTACTGAAACATTAAACTTTATTTATTCAAAAGTATTCTTCACTAGACATGACTTTTTCCATAAATCATTTATTTATTTTAATTACATCATAAAATTCACGAAAAAATAGTTATGAATTAATTTTAACATTTAGCTGATGTTTAACTGTAGATAATGAACTGCTATCCCTTTCTGCAGGCCGGATGTTCCCCGTAATTAAAAAAAGAAAACTCAACTGAAGCAGATGTTCCAGGCAAAGACATTGCAAACTCAACCATTTTAAAATATTGCTATGTGAAATATGAGTCTGCACACAACATGAAATATGCACACAACAATATTGCATCTATCATTGTTTAACTTTTGGACTCTTTTTGAAGCTTTTAGACTCCTTTTGAATTTTCTTATGCCTTTTATTGTAAATATGCATTTATTGCTTTTATGATATATCCTTTAATGTTGAAATTTTTAATAACAAAAGAATGACATGACATAAACAAGTAGTATTTGCAGTAGACAATTCAGTACATGCCGTGTAATATGATCACATTTGTACCCAGCTATTTTGGAACATTAAATTATGAGAAAAATCTTCTTCAGAATAGCAGTGGAATTACACTAATTTAGTGTAACTAGAAACATATAAATAGGCATTTTAACTAAAAAATTGCTAAAGCTTTTTTATGCCTTTAATGTGAAAGTTTATGAGCTGTTATCAATACCTTTGGAAATTATTTGATTCTATACCCAGTATTTGATGTGCACCCCTTATTGGAAAAAGAATATGCCAGCATAAAATTTAAAATGAGGCAAGAAAGCAATTTGTTTGATAGGGATGTTTTCGAGGAGGGGAATTGCTCCTGAAAAAAAGGGACCTGTGGCTGACTGCCTTCAAAATTGATAGAGTAACTAAATTTATTGAATGAGAAATACATCTCTAATGAAATTCAAGGAAATAAATGTTTCATACTAACAGAAAATACTGTCACAAGTCTGTTTCGGACAGAGGAGAATGTTTACAAGTAACGCTTGCACATTAGGTAAGCAGCGCTGAATCATCTCTGAAAAGCTGTTTATTTTTTATTTGTTTAAGAACATATAGAAGAATTAGATAATTCTATAGATGATGTAATTTTTGTAAGTTATAAAATGAATAAGATGTAAAACTTTTGAATCTAGTGCCACAGTATTGCTATAGTAAATAAATATAGTGAATTTTATAAAGCGTGTTTATTCTGTTGTGGTTTAGGCACTATCGACAAAGTAGATTTAATTCAATTCAATAAGTTAAAAAAATCTATAATTTAGTATTCCGTACAAGGAAATCATGTGATCTATACATCAGATTTTTATTCTTATATGTTAGTTCTTAGACATTTTCTAAATTTCTTGAAGTTTATAGGCAATAATATTAGTAATCTTATGTTTATTTTGATATCAGAGAACAAAATAACATTTCTCATTTTATCAGAGATTATATGTGTGTAATCTGGTATAAAGTTTTGTTGTATTAGAAAAATTCTAACATTTATTTTTGGGTACTTTTGCTGCATAATTCCTATTAAAGTTAACATTTATTCCATTTTATGCTTATTAATTTGTCAAATACTTTAGGGGTCTGTGACTAATATTCTGGAAGAAAACGTTGTGCAGCCTCTTCTTGTCAGTGTTAGTGCTGTTACGTTAGCATCTGAAACAGTTCAAACTCTAATGAAAGTTGATGACATTGTGAGTATTAATGCTTACATATTTTTACTGACTTTTTGAAGTAAATAGGTGTTATATATATAAGTGTACAATAGTCAAAATATTCAGTTCCTGTCTGAAATAAAATTTAAGCACATGATTCTCTGCTTTACCAAAGATTTAAAACTGTTTTCACTGGAAAAGTTTGTAATTCATGAAATGATCAAATTTAGTGCTGTTTCTTTATGTATTTTGCAGTGCACAAAATTAAAAAAAAAAAAAAAAAAAAATATTGGCAAATGGTAAGGAAAAAAAAATATGCATTTAATCACTAATTCTAGTTTTCTTTTCTGTAATTTTTTTATGTGCTATCCTGATTTTAAAAAACATTGCTTGTTGCTTTTTTTATTGTAAATTATTTTTTGGTATTATATATCAGAAAGATTTTGCCAACACTGCACAACAGTGAAATGATAGATTTACAAAGTTTAAAAAGTTAGAGATATGATGAAGGCCCTGCAAATTGCATTATCATTTATTGCATTTCAACAAATTATATTTTTGGTTAAATAATAAACAAAATTAAAGCTCTTAAATACTTTTTTTTGCATTATTTATGTGTTTTTGTGTGATTGTTTTAAACAAAAAGGAGCTTTATATTAGTTAAAAGCTATGCAAGATGTTTCAAAAAGTTGATTAAATATCTTAGTTCACATCCATGGCTCCAACTTCAAATAATCTGTTTAGAAAGTTCTTCAGACTTTGGCAACTGAAGTTACATGATACTTTTTAATAAAAGTATATGTCCTTATGTAAATCTTACAGTAAAGAAATGTTTCTCTCAATTAAATTAATGAAGTAAAAGAAATCATCTTCAAACAATTCAAAATTACCCAAGATATATGTTGTTTATCATCCCTTTTGCATAAGCCAACTTATTGTTTCCAGTAGATGGCACTGTAGAAGAGACTCATTAATTATTCTGCTTATCTAATGCTGCCATCTTAAATTACTTAAAGATGGTGGCCACCTTATTAAGTCTAAGTTGGTAACTGGTGATGACACATACATGCCATTTTTTGGATTCCATGCCCACAGTGGTAAAAAGATGATGTATCATGAAAAAATTAACATGTTTTGTTTTCTTTAGAAGTACAGGTCTGTCAAGTTGGAAGGACAAAAGACAGTCACAGTTAACTGTGTGTGCCACTAAGTGTGTTCCAGAAATTCTCAGCATACTGCAGCAGTTTTTTTTTTTTTTTTTTTTTTTCCAGTAATTCTTCTCTTTCTTGAAAGTATTAAATTGAACTTTAGGCATGATTGCTGGACCAGGTTCCATGAAATCGACAAACAAGTTTCCTTTGGCATCACAAAAGACATTGGCCATAACCGTCCACTTTGGCTCTGTTTGATAGGCTTTCTTTACTCTTATTCTGTGTTGTACTGAGAAAGAAGGTCTTATGACAGTGCTCATTTGGTTGATTTTGTGGATTTATGTCAGGATTTTTGGGTCCCTTTGAGCGCAGAACTTCTAATAGCTTAAGTTTTGAAAAACTTGTTGTTGCTTATGCTGACTTGTCTGATGTAGTCAGCTCAACCCTACAAAATTCCTTGTGGCAAGGAGCGCTACAGTATGCCTGTCATTGGCAACAGTCATGAGCACCTTTCAGGTGACAATACGATTAGCTTAGTTCCACCCCCAATTTTGATGGAGAGCGTCCGGGGAGGACGTGTACGAGGGTCTCCCACCCCTTTCACCAAACCACATTAGAGGACTTTGTGCTCGCCGTATATTTAGAGTGCTGACATGCTGCACCAACACTGTACACTTTCAAACATCCATGCCTTCTCTGGAATTAGAACCCAGGCCTTTCGGCACGACAGTCAGTGACACTAACCACTATACCATTTGGATGGTTTTGAGAAACTTACTCATGTGAAACAGTGTGAAATATTTCAGAAGTGAGATCGGCTAGTCTCAAGAGCATTGGCATCAATGCCCTTGATAAGATCATGACTCACTACAGAAGGCCTACCATTCCAGGTTTCATTATGAATGTTTGCACTTCCTGCTTTAAAAAGTTTGATGCTCATTGTCTTCACTCATAACATTTAGGCTTAACATAGCACAAAATTAACATCTGCTGCTGAGTTCTCTTTCCTAAAGAAATCATATCCCTCTGCATGTCTCACACTTTCCAGGATTTTCAATGACAGGGCTTACTTTTGATGTAATAACTATGCAGCCACACTGCTGAAAGCATACTGAATAATAGATTGTGTGAATGCGACAAAGGTGGCACTCCAGTCACTACTACTTGTACCACACGGAAATGGTGATTACTTTCTGAATTACACTTGTATATGCTTTCCTAGTGTAGCAATAATTATGAAAATATTAGCTAAAGATTATTTGTTCACCCTTAAGGAGCATTATTTATTGTAGGAAATAAATTTTGTGTACATATTACAAAACTATGACACTGTAGGTAATAAGACTCATTTTCGGATGAACATGTGCTGTTGATGTGTTGTAGTTAAATATTTTGTCTTTGATCTTCAGTAAATGCTGATTTAAGTTTTCCCCTTTTTTTCTTCTCTAGGTAAATGTTGTGCGATAAAAAGAAAATTTAAGCTAAGCGACTAGTTAATTCTTCATCTGCAAACTCAGTCTTCTGATCACGTCCTTTAAATCTCTGGGACTCAATACTAAATCCTATTTTTATTCACCTGACATTGCTGATATCTTTTGTATTGTATCAAAGTTTGTTTTCATTGTTTTGAACAAAATAAAATCTTTTCTGTCAAACTTCGTGCATTATTATTTATATCATAATTGTTTGTTGATGTTAGTGCATAGATATTTTGCCTTAAGAATCAAATGCAAGTCTTCTTTCTCATCAAATAAGTACTGCTTGTTTTGAAACCATAGACAGCTCTGATTTCTGCTTATGTTTTATTATTATTATTACTTGGAAAACAATTACCATAAAATCTGTTACATCTTAATTTAATTCTTTATGCATTTTAGAATTTTTATTTTTTTCACCTAAACTTTTACTTTTTCTGTTAAATAGTTGTAATGATTATATGTAAATTTTATGTGTGTTCCATTTAACATACTGTAAGCGGCCGAGTGGTAAAGTCGCTGAACACTGGTAGTTCGGTCCGAGGTTCAAATCTCGCGAACGGGCTGTCTGCATGGGCGTTTTCGTGGTTTTCCCCATGTGTAACTTGTATACGAGCCAGTTTCCCCTAGAAAGTCCTCCACGAAGGCATCCCTCCTCTTAGGCAGATAGCCCCTCGAGACTTTGCCATAATCACACACACACATATTGTAAGCTTAAAATTAATAGTTTTACAGAATAAGATTAAAAAAGATTTTGTTCCTTATTCAAAATGAATTTCCTGTGAATTGTGTGTAACACTGGTTTTATTTAGAACTTCTTTATGGACTACAAAATTTGATTTAATAAAGCCTTATAGTTTTGAAATTATCTAATTTAACTCCTTCATGATGGTGCGTATCATATATTGAGGTTCCCACGCTACCTTGAAAACTTAAAGAAATGGGAAGAGTCAGGAAGTTCGAAGATTGACTAAAAAAGTCAGGAAATTTCATACTGCGATTTTTATGCCAACGTTTACAGTAATCACTTTCTTTCCGAACATCATGTGATATATCATGTGAGTGTCATGTTTCCGAATAGCATGTGATATACATATCATGTGAGTGTTATTCGGGCACCTGGCATAGAGCCAATTTTCCCAGCTCCAATCAGATTGTCTTTTATAAAGGCAAAGCAAGTTTCCAGCAACTTGGTTTCCGTTAACTTCGAGAAACGAGAGATGTGCATGTGCAGTGCACGTTGAACAAAAGAAAATACCTTCCCATTCTCATATAAAAACAAAATCTGTTTAATTTTCTAAAGCTGGTGGTACAACTGTTGTACCGCAAAATTTACTTGCTTTCAAGCGAGCTATGGTTCAACACCAAGCTTTCTCTTCCCCTTTTAAAGTAACTGCCTATCTTTAGATTCTCTGGGTAGTCCAGTTCCCTGTTCAGAGCAGCCGTTGGTTATGCATTGTTTCCCGTTTCTTATATGGTTGGCTACGTTTTGGCGAATACCGTATATTTCTTCTCATGCCAATGTACTTGAAAATAAAACAGATGCTATCTCTCTTTCAAACATTAGAGCTTTTTCTCGTGATTTCTGTTTAACTTTCACTCTTCAGTTCTTATAATGGCACCTTGTTTCAAAGGTCTCAATCACGACAAAATTAATAAGTTGCTAAGAGATTTAGAAGAGGACACTTTTGCTGATACAGATTTGGACTGTTCAGATACAGAAGAAATATGTTTTAATCAATCTTTAAATGAAGATAAATTGCCGATGACTTCAAAAGCGAGTTTCTGAGCAAGAAGTGCAACACAAGCATTTCGAAATTATTTCATTTTTTCTAGTGAAGAGCTCTTAAACAACTTTTCGCTTTTGGAGATATGAATTCTTTTATTAAATTGCTCTAAATTTGGTGACTTAGCAACATTTTGGCGATTTTAAGATAAATTTCTATAGAAAAGTTTTAATTCCAAGATCTGGAAATTTTTCGACGATTTTTTTAGAACATTGTAAAATTGATAAATTTCATTAAAATAATGGTAATATATTGTAATTACATTAAGAAATAACATTAGAATAAAACATTTTCATTTTTTGCTGTTGTATTATAAAGTTCCATTTTGGCCACTTATACAATATTTTAAATCTGAAAAATAAGCAAGGTCACTAGACACAAGCATAAAATATCAGAAATGCTTCTTATCTTATCATATAGATAGGAATTATAGAAAAGAATTTTTTTATTAATAAAGAAATTGAAAACTGACAATTTAAACTATTCCTCTAATATGTCTTAATGCATCATACACAGGGATGGCACTAGACATTTCCCCACCTGATACAATCTCTGTGGATCCTAAAATCTGCTGCCTGGTGCCTTTCTAAATTCTGCTTCCAATGCCTGTTCTAAATTCTAAAATTTTTACATTTCTAGATTTTTGTTGCTCGATGTGTTATTAAATTCTAAAAATTCTGTCACAATAGCTTTGTAACCGGACCTTACCATATATATTTCATATTTCTTCTGAATAATCACATTACTAAAGAAATAAAATTAGCAGCTTACTCTATACATTCTAAATGCATTTAGTGTTTTTAGAATAACAGAAATCTTTAATTAAATCCAAAAATTCTAAAATGGAAAGGAAACGTGGAAGAAAGAACCTGAATACATTAAGAGAAAGGGAAGTTATTCTTCAAAGTTATGTACAGATATTATTAAGTAAATTACCCAGTTGTTAACAATTTCAACCTTTATTATAATTTTACATTTCTATTTTCTCACCAGAATGCAAATCACTTAGTTTTTAAACTGAGGTTTTTGGAGTTTTAAACTGAGGTTTGGTTTTTTGGTTTAAGACGAGAGTGTATTTCTGACCTCCACTTGCTCCCTGCATTAGTTCCTGCCACCTCTGATAATTTGTAATTATTCGTCTTTACATTACCATTGCCGACATTTGAATTTGTTATGACGATAAAGTTCTTGATATGTTAGCTTATTAGTTATGACGATAAAACTTGAAATGTTACAGCTTAAAATGAAATGAAATTGTTATAGTCTTTGACTAGTCCATATTTTCAGTTTGAATTTGATTATTCTTGTTTAATTGCATCATCACGAGCTGTAATTGATTTATTTAGCATTATAACATGCCCTTATGTTCTGAGTTCTTTTTACATAAGAAGCTTATTTAAATCTTTGTAGCTACTTTCAGACATAGCGATAATTTGCTTCACATCTGTCCAGAGGGTTTTGGACTATTTAACTTTTACCAGATCAAGTAAACCCTCATAGATACATTTTGGAGAGGTTGACAGGTTAGAAGATACAAAATGTAGAAACTAGTGAGAACACTGTCTTGCGTATTGAGACAAAGTTCTAACTGTTAGAAAAGATGCTTAAAGAGAAGGAAATTGATATAAATTAGCCAAAATGTCTGCGAAGGCTTCAAATTAAAAAGACGCATAAATATTTTATTGAGTGTTGCTAAAAAACATAAATATTTTGTAGCTTTTAATGTATAATTATTCTAATATCGTTTAAGATTCAATGCCATAAATTACATGTATTTAAAACTGTGAAATTTTATTCAATTGTGATTTAATAGGGCTTTTTTAAAAAAAATATTGTTAAAAAATAAATAAAATTTTATAGTGCCCATGTAAATCTGTAATGACTGAGCTTATCTAATACGTAATTTAATTACTTATAACCAGGGCTGTGGAGTCGGTAGAGAAAATGACCAACTCCGACTCTGACTCAGACTCCCGGAATTTTAATAAGTCCGGCTCCTTCATATATATGTGAACATAAACACATGGTTACAGTTTTTATTATAAAAGAAGTAATAGATGCTACAGAAAAAAAAAATTGATTCATAGCAAATTTTTTATATTAATTAGCATTTATTATGAAATGAAAAAACTGGCATTAGCAATTTCTAAGAAACAGTAAAACTTAAACTATATTAACTGAGTTACAACCCCTGAACTCTACAAGAAACTATGACACTAACTGCATCAGATAGATCCCAGCTAACTTTCAAAACTTGCAAACCGGGCTTATATTAAGTCTTTTAGGTTTTTTCTGATCAGCAGGTCTCTCTTTAGGCAAGCAGGAGCAGTGACAACAGCCAGTCTTTTGTTTTGAATTATGCTGATTGTGATTTTACTTCTCACTTTATGCTGCTTGACATAAAATCTACTTACTAAACCCCTAGAGTGAGCAAGTATGTGACAAAATGAGACATTAACAAAAATCAATGTAAAGCTATGTGACAACTGCTAGAAAACCTAAATAAAATGTCACTTTTCTTTTTTCAAATATATCCAATTATTATGAGTGTAAAATATTTAATGCTACTTGATAAATTTCACAAAATTTATTTTATTCTCAAACTTATTAATAATTATGTTTAATAATAATGCATGTGACTTATTTAATTATGTTTAATAATAATGCATCCGACTTATGGATCTGTTTTATTTTTAGAATGGTATTACAAAAGTGAAGTTCAACATAGATAATATTTTTAATTGAATTTATTCACTTCCCAATTGCTTATAGGTCCTTAATTTTTTCATTAATGGTCCTTAAAAGTACTTAATTTCCGCGTTCAGAAATGTGTACGAACCCTGCAAAATTATTGTCAAATTTAAAGGGCGAGTAATATTTAGACAGAGTATCCCAAAGAAATGCCCGCAGTGGGGTAGAAAATCATACAAGATCACTGATAAGGAAGGTTACACCTACAATATGGAAGTTTACCTTGAGAAAGATAAATCTAAGGATCCCAATTTCTCAGTGTCTTATAATGTAGTTTGGCACTATCGGAGACAAAGGCCATAAATTATTTATAGACAATTTCTTTTCCTCCCCAGAACTTTTCGTTAGTTTATTAAATGAAAATAAAATAAATTCATGTGGAACTATTCGTCCTAATAGGAAGCATTTCCCAAAAGATGTAAATAAAGGAAAATTGAATAGAAGAAAAACCACTGTGCATTTCACAAATGGGATGACAACTCTACATTGGAAAGACGTTTTCATGCTGTCAAATATGCCCAATTTAATGGTTATAGCCGATGAGCAGACAAAACCCAAGTTCATAACATGTTACAAAATATTGGCTATGTTGATTTAAGTGATCGCTTGGCCAATAGTTATACTTTTTTTGGCAGAAGAACTTTGAAGTGGACGAAAAAACTATTTTTTCATCTATTTAGACCTAACAGTGATAAAAGCGTACATTCTATGTAAAATAAGCAATATCGAAAATAATCACAAAGTTTTTTGGATGAATTTGATTAGAGAGCTGATTCGTTATTCTGATCTTTAAGCTTATACGCTGTCTCCATCAAGTTGAAAAAAACAATGCAAGTATCTATGCTCCCATTTCCCTTTTGATACAAAGAAAAGACGAAGGTGTGCTGTTTGTTCTGCAAAAGGTTTACAGCAGAGGTCAACTGTCATATGTAAATCATGTGATGTAGCACTCTGCATAAACTGTTTTGAAGCTTATCACACGTCATTTCAGAAAACCAGTTAACTCAAAAAAATTCCAATAGTTAATTAAATGAAAGCAATCTGCCTATAATAGCTTAAAAAAAAATACTAATCTTACATCAGAATACAAAATTAGAATGGCCCTGAAAAAAAGAAACTACACTCAGATGATGGCAACGAACATAGCATTGAATATATATTGAATCACTGAATTTTTCGTGTGTAAACAACTCTGTTTAGATACTGGTGAATGAGCTATCTGAATGGTTCTTTCTGTAGTTTTCCCCGTTAAAAATGTGAATGTGAGCAAGTTCTTCTGTCAGCGTTCTTCATGAAACATCACTCTTCAGCAAATAGTACTATTATACTTAATTAAATAATCCATCTGACATTTAAGCTTCTTCCCTTACGCCAGTAAATATGGGATTTAGTTACATTGCTGCACTCAGTTGCTATGTAGATAAGACTTGACAATTTCGTTTGGTAACAGATAGTTCAATATAGGTTCAATACAAGTGCATAAACAGGCTCCAAAGGATTCCCCCCCCCATGTGTAAAATGATTATAAACCGCTTTCTCTCCAACTAAGGATAAGGTTACATTAATTAATTCAGAAAAGCAACTCGAGGGCTATCTCTTTATGGGTAGAGATGTCATCATGGAAGACTTTCTAAGGAAACTGTCTCGCATTCAAATTATACATTAAGAAAGCCACGAAATCTCGTTTCTTTTGGATTTGTCTCCAGGTGGAACTACCAGTGCTAAGTGATTTTACCGCTCTTTCACCTGGTGGATTCCTCCACTAAGGCAACCCTATTTTGAGGCAACTTATAAGGTATTTTCTCCCTCCTCTCTGTGCGTATTTCAAAAGATCCAGATTCAAGTCCCGGCGAAGGCATTGCTCATTTTTTCACGTCTTCTGCTTCAAAAAATAACTTAATGACTCTACAGTGGCGCATGAAGTAAAAGGTGGTGGATGATGATTGTTCACCACCAAAATTTGGTGATAGGATTCCCTAATCCCCAGTCACGCTTTAAAACGGGGAGTATATCAGGTATTTTCTCTTCTAGCATGGCTTTGCGGTGTAATGGTTAGCACACTCCGCGTATTTCGAGAGGTTCGGGTTCGAGTCCTAGGGAAGGCATTGCTCATTTTTCATGTCTCTAGCATCAAAATTACTATAAAAATTCATCTTAGCTTGCTTTGTCAAAATTGAGTAAGCAATAAACATTTCTTTGTTATAATAAACCCCATAAAATAAATAAAAATGTTTTTCACCTGGCTAATAACATTCGCTGCTAGATGCATATATTTTTATGTTATGTTTCAAATTTCAGAGATCTTGCGCTCTGTTTGAGATTTAATGTTTCTAAAGCTCCTTTTACAAAGTAAGCAAAACTACTTTTTTAGAGCCTGTTTTACACTTGAGGCTTAAATCTAATAAGATGTTACTTTAGCCTTTCTTGCTGCTGAGATCATAAAACTGTTCAACAGTGTTAACTGTGTTCGAACTTCTGCTGTTATGCATGCAACTTTCTCTCATTTATCCTTTTATGATTTTCATTCATTGTTAAGTAAATAGAATGGGAAAATCCACATGTAACAAGCCTGTTCTCCGGGATTTGATTGGTCTGATTTGGTTCGTTCACTGGATTACACCGAAGCACTCGACAGCTATCTGTATAAGCAGAGGGATGTCTTCATTAAGGACTTGCTCAGTAAAGCTGACTTTCTTTAGTAGGCAGATTTCGTTCAAAACCATCGTTATATCCAAAGTTTGATTTTTCCTTGATTTTAAATGAAATGGATATACGTATGTTCTACATAATAAAATACAAAGAAAACCATGAAGCCAACCTGTTCACTGTGATTTGAACTCGAGAAAATTAACAGTGTTCAGCCACCTTTAGCGCTTGCCGCTGATAAGCCCGTAAAAAAAAGATTAAGAAAAATTATTGAAATAAGCAATTTAATTTGCTAACCTATGTTTATCACTCGGCAGTACATAAATTAGACATTTTAGGTGATTGTGAATAAACTATATTTAGTTTTCTCCAGTGTTTCATATTACGGTTTTACATGGAATTTTCAATGTTTCATTTTACAATTTTACATGGAATTATAGTGCTTTGACTTATTTCTCATGCATTTATTTTGCTCCATTCATCATTCTGATTCTTTATTCTGTCAAAGAGAAGATTTTGCACTTTAACAAAAAGACACCAAGAGAAATTTATGAAAAATTTGTCAGAAACAATTTTCTTAATTTTGCTTTGAAAATATTCCTGGATAATCATTTTGATCACTGCAAGAAGTAGAAAAAACCTTTTTTCTTACACTGTAACTACGCGTGCCTGTGTGAAAAACCGTAGCACTGGGAAATGAATCTTGCACGTTTTCCGTGGCAGTTAAGGGGTTAGTGAATTCATTATTTTTATTTCATTAAATTATTCATTACTGTTATTTTATTAATAAAAAAATATATGATTAAATATTGTGTTTTGACCTGCAGGCATATAAAGCTAGTTCATATTTGTTATATTTTGTCAAGTTCTGTTCTCTTTTCCTAATTTCTAGTAAAACCAAAGGTATAAAATTCACAAATTATTACCAAGATTGATCAGAAATAGTAAATGTTATATCAACATTGTAAGCATTTTGCTCTTAATAAATAAATGCCGTTTAGTTTAATTTAAATCAAAATAAAACTCAGAAAAGTTGCAAATATACTTTAGACCTACTTATTAGACTATCGTCCAGCATGCGACAAACATGTAAATTTTACTGCATCTGTGGAGGGGACAAATGGCCACCCTAACAACTTTTCTCATTAGGGAACAGCAAAGGGGGAGGGAACTGTTTCGGATTGCACTGTCCTAAAGGCTATATTATGAGAATTTAAGCCAGGTTTTAGAAGGTTAATCCTAGCATACAGTACACATGGGATTGGCCAATATTATGATGAGTGCCCAAGCAGTAAAGTCGCTGAACACTGGTAGTTCAGTCCGAGGTTCGAATCCCGCAAACGGACTGGCTGCATGGCCGTTTTTGTGGTTTTCCCCATGTGTAACATGTATACGAGCCAGTTCCCCGTACAAAGTTCTCCACGAAGGCATCCCTCCCCTTAGGCAGATAGCCCTAGTGTGCTTTGCCATAATTAAATAAACCAAACTATTATGATGAGCAGTAAACGGGTCATTTTGGTGTTGGTGAGTATTCAAAATTGTGCCAAGGCCGTATTGTATACTAACATAACAATAGGGCGCTTCCTTCTTATGAAAAGAAGGAAAGGAGTTTAGGCAAAATTGCCCATTACTCTTCCGCCATTTGATCATTTAAGTTAAGGGATTTAAATGGTAACTCCCGTAAAAGGTAAATAATAAATAGATAAGATCTCAAACTGACACCAAATCTATAGTATCAGCAAAAGATCCCATCTCTAAGTTCAAGGTGTCGACTGGATCGTAAAAACTTCCCTATTGGATGGAAAACCGATTCAATCCCTCCCAAACCACCAAACGCAATTCTTGACCAAACAAGAGTGCGATGGAGAGTCAAATAAATAAATAAATAAGGAGGGCAGAGGTGCATTCTCAAGCCAAATGGCCAGGTAGTGTATAAAGATTTGATATCATTATATTCCAAAACACAGCTATGAGAGGGAAATCCCTGCATAGTTTCTTTTCAAAAAAAAAGAAATAGAGCGTCTCAAAGCTTGTTTCTTGTGGTTCCATATTCACCTTACCTGTAGGTGTTTAGTATACATCAGAAACCCTATTATGCCAGAGAGCCCTTTGTATAAAAGGGCTTGATCAAAGGTAATATAGGGAAACCCAAGGAATTTGTTTCTAGGGACAGAGAACACCGGACATCGTCCCAAAAAGTGAAAAGATGTTTCCTCTTCTTCTCCACAAGCTGGGCAGAGAGGAGATTCAACAAGACCACATTTGTGGAGATGCTTAGCTAGATAAGCATGTCCAGTAACAATTTGAAAAACCTGGCGTAAGTTAGTTCTACTGAGGTGTATGAGTTTACCTGAAAAGTTAAGTGTACTGAGCACAGTCTGGAAGTTTAGACCATATATCATCATGTTTGTTCTTTATCCAGCTTCTTACTTCTTTTTTAACCGTTTGATATGAAACTGGGTAAAATGGTTCTGGGCCAGACATGGGGAGTTGCGAAGCATCTTTAGCTACTTTATCAGCTAGTTCATTTCCAGCAAATTCACAATGACCTGGGACCCATACTAAACTAATGGTATTATGGGCCTGAGCCAGAGAATTGAGATCTTGAGTACAGTTCAAAACACAGTTTTGTAACTTGACACGATTAGCCAGGACAAGGATGGCTGATTGGCTGTCAGAGAGAATATATATATACTTATCAACTGTATTTTTAGCTAAGAGCTCCTTGGCGACCATATTGATCGCCAGAACCTCGGCTTGGAAAACAGTTGTAAATTTATATAAATAATCTATACAAGGTATAGATGAAATCTAATGAAATCTTCTTCAGATCCCTTGGTCCTTATAATAGCTCCAGCTCCAGTGAAGTTGGATTTTGATCCATCTGTGTAACATTCAATTGAGCCTGTTGGAATTAGGTCAATTAGAGATTCTATCTCATTCCTTTTTGGTATATGAGTTGAGAATAATTTATCTGGAACTATTGTTTTAGTAATTGCATCTTTGGGCATATAGATTATAGGGATCTCATTGCCCAAGTCCAGGCATATGTCAATGTGGCTTTTCAGGTGGCTTTTATGACCAAAACCTGTCCTTTGGCACCATGTGCCATTTTTATTCAATCTATACATGGCTTTAATTGCTTCTCCGCTCAAGAATAATTTCAAGGGTGGAATTTGCAGTAAAAATTCTAATGCAGCAGTAGGGGTACTATTTAAAGCCCCACTAATGCTTAGGCAAGCAAGTCTTTGCACCTTTTGTAAAATGTTTAAATACGAGCTTTTGTTAATAACATTAATCCAGACCACGCATCCGTAAGAAAGCATTGGCCGGACAATGGCAGTATAAATCCATAGAGTAGATTTTGGGTTAAGGCCCCATTGTTTACCAACGATTCGCCTACAAAGTACTAGAACATTTGTGGCTGTTTGTGCCTTTTCTTTTATATGGGTGATCCATGTAAGTTTACTATCCAGGTAACATCCTAGGTATTTAACGCATTCCTTACGCCTAATAATCTGGTGACCCATATATAAATCTGCCAGTTTCCATTTCCTTCTCCACGTGAAAACTATGACCTCAGATTTTTCAGCAGAGAAAGAAAGGCCATTTGTATCACCCCAGTGTGAAACTTTATTTAAGATCTGCTGAGCTTGATTATGTAGGGTTCCGATATCGAAACCCTGTAATAACACAATAAGGTCATCTGCATAAGCCTGTGACATGCCAGGTTCCTCCCGTAGAAGTACTAAGAGTGAGTCGAAAACCAGGTTCCACAGGAACGGAGAAAGAATACCACCCTGCGGACACCCTTTAGTAATATCTCTCTTTACTTCATAGTCAGCGAGACTAACACAGATATTCCTGTTTTTAATCATGAAGATGACCCATCTAGTTATCATAGGGTGAATATGACTTCCAGTAAGGTCCTTATGTATTTTCTCGAAACCGATGTTATCAAAGGCTCCTACAATATCCAGTAGAATCCCAATGGCAAAGTGTCCGTCTATAATTGTCTTTTCTATTCTCCACACGAGTTGGTGTAAGGCCGACTCAGTGGAGAAGCCAGGCCTAAAACCGTGTTGGTCTAAGCCAAAGATATGTTTCAGATTATTATCTGACTGGAGGTGCCAGAAAATCAATCGCTCCAACAGCTTAAGCTGGAAGGATGTTAGCGTGATCATTCTAAAAGAGTTTGGTTTCTCATATGTATCTTTTCCTGGTTTAGGAAGAAACACACCTCGTGAAGTTCTCCAAACCTTAGGAACATATCCTAAAATCAAACTGGACCTGAATATGTCCACGAGAATGTGACCAAAAATATCCCAGCCTTTCTGAAGCAGAATTGGGTAAATGCCATCGTTCCCTGGAGATTTAAAGGGAAGAAATACATCAAGGGCCGCTTTAGCCTTTTCAAAATTCACAATTGTCTTAGCAAAATCCAGATCTAATGGATTATGAAGTAGTTCCAATGGATTTTCCTGGGGGTCAGAGGTGACACTGTCCCCCAAATGAAAATTCAACATGGTCGAAAGTGTATCCAAAGGGTTTATAGTATAACTGCCATCAGGTCGCATAACCGATGAGAGTTGAGACTCCTGAGATCTTTTAAGAATCTTATGTACTCTGGCAGTCTCATGGTAGGACAGAATATCTGTGCAGAACGATCTCCATGAGTTGTATTTAGTTTTCCTGATTTCACTTTTAAATTTCCTTTCTAGAATTTTGAAGTTAGACCAGTTAACTTCAGATTTATTTCTGACAGCTTTCCTGTGCGCTCTCCGAACCTCTAGGCGGAGGCTTTCAAGCTCCTTGGTCCACCAAACTCTCTTGCTAGGAGAGTACTTCCTTCGTTTGAGAGGGCATGATGCATGATAAGATTCAATAATGATATTTGTCAAGTTGTTTGCTTGAATATCAAGCTCCTCGACTGTACAATTATTGTCTAAAACCTGAAGGTTAATAACATTAGAAACCAGGAAATCCTTATAAAGGTCCCAATTTGTGTTTTTAATGTTTCTGAAATATTCAACTGGAATTTCATCTCTAATACAAAATTGTATAAGGCGATGGTCAGAAAGTGAGGGATTGTCACTTACATGCCAATTCTCAATAAGGTTATAAATATCAGATGAAGTTAATGTGAGGTCAATGACTTCTTCTCTTCTTCTGTTAACAAAGGTGGGGCGATTTCCCCTATTTACCCAAGTTAGGTTGGTATTCATTATAAATTCCATGAGTTTTTCTCCTCTAGGATTAGTATCAGAACTGCCCCATGACACGTGGTGAGCGTTAACATCACCACCAATAACCATAGGAATATTGTTTATTTCACAGAAGCTCACAAGATCTATAAATTCTTGCGGAATGTTAAGGTCATAAGCCATGTAAACCGAGCAAAAACAAATGTTTCCTCTCAGTGAACTGTTTATGTCCTTAATTACAATAGCAGTTAAGTCCTCTGATGTAAATTGGGATAATTTCATAGCCTTTATATTTTTAGAAATGTAAATGCTAGTTCTAGGTCTTTTATCAGGTCCCTCTGTCGAAAAGAAGTGCGCGTTCATGGGCCTACCAAGGATTTTACCCTTGTACACCCAAGGTTCTTGAATTAATGCAACAAAAGTGTCTTGCTTACCTAATTGAGCAGCTAAATTAAATGAAGCTGCTCTGCTATGTTGAAAGTTTAACTGACTAACCTTAACCATTAAAACAGTTAAATGAAAGAAAAGAACTTACCCTGAAGGATTTTAGGAGAGACTTAGTTAAAAGCCGCATCCTTAGCATACTACTTCAAAGGAAGTAGTGACAAGGGAGACCTATTCAGGTGTCTTCTTCAGAGCCTCCAAAGAAAGCTCTGATTCCGACTCCTTTTCGGTCTCCCTTTCTTCCGTCAACTGTTTCTTTGGAGGATCCCTGGGCGAAGGAATTGATTTCTCCTGTTGCCTTGGTTCCTTCAACTGTACACAGCCACGGGCACCACAAAAAAGTTTGAAATTCTGGGCCTCCAGATAATCCATAATGTTCATGTTCTACTCCCAGCACCAAGGTATTACCTCCGTCTCCAGGGATATCTGCCTTGATGGCGATCTTCTTAACATCAAGGCCCTTGTTGCAGGCATCAAGGAGCTTGATGTTATCTTTTGGTGACCTGTTTCCAGGAAACCAAGCGAAAAACCTCTTCATGGGGGGTCTGTCTCCGGGAGCCATGGCATGATAACCTGGATGGTTTTCTTCAGGGCCGGGTAGATCATTAATTAAAGTCTTTAGGACGTCCACAGTCTCCTGGTCCTCACATGCAATGTTGAGGCCATTCGGCTGCAGGACTGTCTTGTGGACCCTGCAGGTGGTGATAGAGCCATCTATAATTCGATCATCAATTATAGAGGTGATGAAATCTGAATCCACCGATGTTATGTCTCTGGAATCATCCTTGCAGACGATTCGCAGAGTGATTGCCTTTCTTGCAGCTTGACTATATAGCCGTCGTTTCTTGAGGGCCATTTCCGGGCTGTCACCAGCAATGCGTTCTCTCTTACGAGACTCTTCATTGCTTGGATGGTTCTTCCTCACCGGTTTGGAGGTTGCTCCAGAGGTCCCAGCGTTATCTGTTTTCTCTTTCGCTCCCTTCTCCCCAGAGATCGAGATTCCTTCCATGGCCCTCTCCAGTCGTTTCCGCTCTTTCTGGCGTTGCCTTTTTCCTCTTCTTTTATTTACAACCTCCATCATTGGTGACTGGTCATCCGCTTGCGCATCTGGCACAGTACTTCTGACAGAGGAGTCAGTATCCATCCCCACTGGGTTCAAGGCGTCCGTGTCCGAAGGCACATTCACCCTTTCACCAGCGGTTCTGGTTTCTGTAGTCCTAAAGAGAAGAGCGTCCACACCCGAGGGTACATTCACTCCCTCAGAAGGAATTACAGTGGTTATAGTGGGAATTTCAGAAGATGCGTTTTTATCTAATTTTGTATTACAAGCATCCATTTTGGTATAAGATTGAAGGAAGGGGGAGAAAAATTCCTTCCGATTTTCTAAGAGCCAGTTTGGAGGGGCTAGCCCCAGATTCAGCAGCCAGTAGTGACCTCGGAAGAGCTCCCCGCTCTGCCATGCAGGACCCCACAGCCAGGACATGCTGGTTAGGCTGCCCCGGGCTCCTGTACTATCTGGCGGCCTGAGACGCAAAACTCAGCTTTTCTCCTGTATCCTCTACATGGCTGCTTCCTCCAAGACCCCTCCTCTCCAGATCAAAGGTCCTAGGAATTTCAAATCCTCCCCATAATCGCCGGTTTTCCCAGGGAAGAGCGGTCCGTTGGGTCGTCATAAGATTACTCATCATCAGACCGAACCTCATCCCACTGAACCCCAGTATGCCACAGGACTTTGTGACAGTTACCCATTTAGCACCACCCAGGGGGCACGTGTGACTTAAGGATAATCACGGACGCGGGTAACATTACCCCCCCATATTGTATACTAGGACTTTACAACAAAATCTTTTAAACCTTTTTTCCCTTTTTAATAAATATATTATTTTTCATTTTGTGATAAAATAAAAAAATAGTAATCAGTCATCTAGGCTAACCATGTATATTACCAAATATATAGTTTATTATTGTAATTAAATTTTTAATCTTTAACTTTATTTAATGTTATTCATATCATTTAATGTGGGTTCTTCTGTCTATATTTATTTATTATTTGCTAATAATACTTTCAGATTTCAGGCACTTTTATCTGGCTTTCTCCTGAAACTAATTCTAGCAGTATGATGACATACCATTACAAAATTTAATGCACATATTTTTTTGCTTATGTATGCTGCTAAATAAATATAAAATGCCTGAATTTATTTTTAAATATCATTAAATAGATTTCTTTCTTTCATTTAGTTGCAAAATGTCTGCAAAAAAAGGTATTTTTAATCGAGATTAAGCAGATTCTAATCTCAATCTTAAGTTGAGAAAACGATGCTTATTATAGTTATAACAGTAATGCTTTGGAGATAAATCATATGTAATTGTCAAATTTTTGTGTTTTCAAGGGGTACGATAATTAGTTTTCCTGTCCCCACAGCCCACAGCTACACGGATAGACTGGAATTTTCTTAAAACACTATAGTAAGCCTAAGAATTGCCAAGACTGTGCAGGCTGGCACTATTGGAGGAAATCTTTTATTACCAGCAGATAAAGACATCATTTTAACATTATTCAACGAAAAAACGGCTAATGAACTTGATAATATTCCGTTATCAAATGAAGTCGACGAATTCATGAAATGGTAAATTCCATAAAAGAGACACTTCTTCAAAAAATAAAACACAATGAGTATTCTGCATTAGAGTGGAATGAAAGTACTGATATAATGAACTTTCTTCAATTATTGGTTTACATACGTTTCGCAGAAGATAAACGAAGTGCCGAAGAGAATTTTTTTTATGAATCTCTTCAGGATAGAGCAACTACAGATGAAATTTTCAAAGTAATTGACAATTTTATCTCAGAGAATTATATTCCTTGGAATAAGTGCAGTGACGGAGCTCATGTTTAAACAGGAAAACATTGCGGTGTTATTTCTCAAATAAAGAAAGTGGCACCTGAAACTAAATTTACTAACTGCTCTATTCATTGTGAAGCTTCAGTACGAAAAAAAAATGTCCGAAAACCGGAAAATCGTTTTTAATCAAGCTGTGAAAATTGTAAATTTTATTAAAAGCCGAGCTTTAAATTCAAGAATATTTACGATTTTATGCCAAGATATGGGAAGTGAACATGAAACACTTTTATATTACATTCCGATGTAAGGCGGTTATCAAGAGAGAAAGTTTTAAATCGCCTTTTTGAACTTAAATCAGAAATTAAAATTTTCCTCTGTGTTTCAATACACTGGTGTGCAAAAATTAAGGACGAGACAGTTTTTTCAATATAACTTTGTACAAAAGCTTTCCAAATCAACACATTTAATACCGTAAGATCTCCAATACGTAAGGACATGAGTAATGTAAGCAACACTTACTAAAAGAGAAATCAGAGGGATAAAAAGAAGCTTTATTGAAAAAGTAGCATGGAGCGCAATGCTACTGAAGGCTGAAACATCCCTGTGATGGGTGTCCAGCAAGAAACATCTGGTCTTTAATAGGGGATATGATCTCCCCTGACTGCTAGGCAGGTTTCACAGCGTCTGCCCATGCTGAGAATGAGGGTGTCAATGAGTTGTTGAGGCATTGTTGCCCATTCGTCTTGCAGCGCCAATCGAAGCTCCGGAATTGCTACTGGTGGTAAGGTACGAGCAGCCAAGTGTCTGCCTAGAAAATCCCATACATGCTCGATGGGATTGAGATCCGGATATCGTGCCGGCCAATCTATACGTTCAATATCCTCACTCTATAAGAGCTGTTCGGCAGCTACTGTGCGATGACATGGTGCATTGTCGTCCATGAAAAGGAACTGCGGACCCATAGCGCCTCTAAAAAGACGCACATATGGAAGAAGAATCTCGTTACAATAACGGGTCCCGTTGACTGAACCTGTGTCGAAGATGTGAAGGTCTGTACGACTACCAAGCATGATGCCTCCCCAAACGAGAACACCGCCACCTCCATACCTGTCCCTTTCAATGATGTTCGAGGGATGATTGCGGCTTCCCCGCTCTCTCCAGATGAGTATGCGATGAGAATCGCTACTCAGACTGAATCTGCTCTCACCTGTAAAGAGTACTCGTCCCCATTCATTGTCTCTCCAATTCCGGTGTCCCCGGCACCACAGAGAACGCCTTCTCCGATGAGCAGGCGTTAGAGGTACACACCGTACAGGGCGTCGTGCAAACAGACCACCTCTGTGCAGTCTTCTGGCTACGGTAAAATGCGATATCGGTCGTCCAGTCGCCTGTTTCTTCTGGCCTGTAAGGAAATATACCGGTCATCTGCGGGGGTGGTTCCTCGTGGATGACCACTACTAAACCCCCGGATAGCTGTTCCTGTAGTTTGAAATTGTCTCCAAAGTCGTGAAACGATGCTGTGAGCAATTCCGAACTCTGCAGCCACACTTGTCACACTGCGGCCTTCCTCCAACTTCTCAATGATTCGACCTCGGGTAAAAGCATCCAGATGTTGTCTAACAGATTGATTATTCGCCATTTCTCGCTGAGGCAGCAACTCGGTGTGATTTTAACTGCTATACGGTGTGCAATCTCTTTGCCAGAAATACTGATCTTACACCGACAACATGCTTTATACTACTCAGACACTCCCCATTACGTCTACCTGCATATCTGCGCATGTGCTAGCATACATCATCTTACTTAATCTCCTGATTGGTTTCTCTGTCTGCTCTGCCTCTTCGTTCAGCTGATATGCTAATTTTTCGACTTCGTCCTTAATTTTTGCACACCAGTGTATTTGAGTGAGTTATGGTTGGCGCAAGTAGCATATTTTAGCAGATATTTGTCATAAATTATGTTTTTAAAAAGAGTAATAGAACTGGATGATGTATTTAATTAAAAATAAATTTTTTATTTCTATAAATTCTATTAAAAATAATTTGTAAAATGAATTAAATTTAGGATTACAAAGGCAAAGTGTTAAAATTTGTTTACCATTAAAGATAAAGTAAATTCATTGATAATGAATTGGATTAGAAATTTATTTTGTTTAAATGTACCTGATATTTTATCTCGTGAAGAAAAGGAACAATTGATAGAAATTTCCTGTAATCGAACTCTAACTGAAGATTTTAAAAATGACACACTTCTTAACACACACTTCTTAACTTTTGGCGGAACCAAAAAGAAGAATTTAAAGGAATTTTAAAAAAAGCTAGTAAATTTTTATTGCCTTTTTGTGCGACCTCTTGTGTGAACAAGGGTTATCTTCCAGAAAATAAATACAGAACGAAATTAAAAGTGGATCCTCATTTACGGTTAAGACTAAGTAAAATAAGACCAGACATAAAATTTGGTTTGATTTATTTAATTATGGCAAAGCACACTAGGGCTATCTGCCTAAGGGGAGGGATGCCTTCATGGAGGACTTTCTAAGGGAAACTGACTCGTATACACGTTACACATGGGAAAACCACAAAATCGCCCATGCAGCCAGTGTGCATATTTATTACAAATAGCCAGTAGGTTTTGCAATTGTTATATCCATTAAATTTAATTATATCCATTGAGGAACTGAAAAATAACCATTATAAAATGTAATTGGTGATACTAAAGGTTTTCAGTTTTTGTTTAGATGGTACATGTTTAGTCAAAAGACTGAGAACCGCATGTCAAACCCAAAGGCTAACAGGGACCAAATAAACAAGATCTAAGTTTATGTGATCTTAGGGGGGGGGAGGGTATGTAAATGTAGATTTATTTTGAAAGTTAAAAATGAAGGAAGTTTTTTTTTCCCCCTGACACATAGCATTTCTTCTCTGCTACCACATTTCGGGGGTTATTGTTCTTATCGGGGGAAATCTTGCTCACAGTGATTACTTTCAAAGCTTACCCAAGGTACCTACCTGTCTGTAATTCCGTATCTGGTAGGAGGCATTTTCTTTCATAAGTGTAAGTAACTGCTTGCACCAATAAGGACTTCGAAACATGAAAATAAGATCATATTTGAATTTTTGAGTGTTTTCAAATCTATAGGTGGCAAATACACTTACATCCAGGTGTTTACATATCCAAAAATAATGATATTCCATGACATATCCAATCTATGTAATCCATTTTTGCAGCGAATGTGTGAAAAATAAGCCTCATTAACATTATCCACAGGTTTCTGTGGTCATTTAAAGTCCTTAATATCAGTCAAAATCGACAGATGGTCCTTATTTTTAATCATCTGAAATTTATGTCTCTTTTTTTAAGAATGCCATTTCGAGCGTGATTAGTATCTTTGAATTTTATTTTTTGGTGATTTACTGATAAATATATATTTCATGGGTTATCATTTGAATTTGTATCTACTTCTAATATCAACGTTGTAATAATCGAGTTTCTGGGCAAGAAGTGACACATAAGCATTTCAAAATTCTCTTTTTGTTAATGAAAGCTCACAAACAACTCCTTTGTGAAACTCTTTTCCTTCTTTATGAAATGGCTCTAAATTTGGGGACATATCCATATTTTAAGATCAATTTAATTTCAGAATTTTTCGATGATTTTTTTAAAACGTAACATTGATAAATTTTCTTAAAATAATCATAATATATTAAAATATATTTAAGAAATAACATTAAAATAAAAAAAAATTATTTTCGTGTGTCGTATTATAAAGTATCATTATTTTCCATTTGGTGACGCATTACAATATTTTGAATCTAAAAAATCTGTTGTGTACACATGACTTCCTTGTACGAAATATTAAATTATACGCATTTTTTCTTGCATTTCATTTAAACTTATTGGATTCAATTAAATCGACTTCGCTGACAGCGCATAAACCACAATAGAATAAACACATTCTTTAAAATTCACTCTATTTGTTTACCATAGCGACACTCTGGCGCTAGATTCACTTAACAATATTATATTTTGTTCATATTATAACCCAGAATGCACGAAATTTATATCATTTAAAGAATAGAATTATCTAATTATTGCCACATGTTCTATTCAAATACTATAATAAAGCTAGAAAGATGTATAAAAGAAATTAAGGAAACAAAACAAAAAAGAAACAGTTTTTCACAGACGATTGAGTATTTCTCATTAAATTAATTCAGTTCTCACTTCACGACAAGGCAAAAATACATAAAAACTCAAAATATCTGTATTAAAAATTACGAAGTAAATCCTGAACACTTATTTCCTCGAAAAATTCCAGAAAGGATTAAGCATGATTTAATTCGCAATAATAAATGAAGGTGTTATCTTTGTTGTTGCGAAGCTACATTTCTCTAGATTGGCAACAAATCCACTAGTCTGCTGTTTCAAATGTAAACAAGCAATGGCCGCCATCAAAAAAATTATTAGGCTTAGTGGCACTTAAACAACTTTAAAATTGTTGATAATTCTAAACATATTGCATACAGATTTACTAAAAGCATAAAAACCATAACCGGAAGATAAGAACAACATAATTCAATCACTTTTAAAGCAAAAAATGTACAATTTACAAACATGTAAGAGTAAACTGAGATCACTGAGCCGGGTGACAGAGAGGATATATATATAAATATATTTCTATACGTTTGGTGCGGCCGATTGCAAGCAAAATACGAGGTGCTCATCTACATATTATAGCAGTCCCTATATACAAAATTTTAATGTTCTGAGGCCACTTGTTTTTGAGTTATGCGAGATACGTACGTACGTGCTACGTTCGTACAGACGCCACGAAAAATTCTCTTCAGAATTCATTTTAAAGCAGTTTTATAATTTTTTTGGAGGAAATGAGTCTTTTATTCTGCCCTTACGTACAGATATCACGCAAAAACATCGTTAAATTGCATTCGATAGCGGTCAAAATGGATATTTTCGTTGAAATATGCTGCCTGAAACTTTTCGCTATTACAATACTTCCTTTTTACTTCGTACAAGGAAGTAAAAATAAACAAGATGAATGCTGTAAAGCACAGTTTCCAAAATATCTATTGAAAAAGCGAAATAACTATTGTAAGTGCTTTAAAATGACTTCTTTTATTACTATGTCATGGTAAGAGTTTTCTTCATAAAATTTATTTTACACTTTTCTTCTTTGAATAATTTTTTTCAATTAATTTCTGGCTTTCTCCTGTTACAGAAATGGTAGGAATAATTTTTCTCTTATATATTAGACATTTTCTCTCGAAAAGTTCAGAAGCATTTTTCTTACTTTCTGGTAGAACTATGACAGCATTATTATTTGAATTTTCTACTTCTTATTACTAGAAGTCTTTCTCTTAAAATGTTTATCTTCACTTTATTTTCTCTTCTTTTCATCAGACAACAAACATAGAAAACACCAAAAATGCTTCTTATCTTGTCACATGGACAGGCATTTAGGGAAAGAAATTTTTCTATTAATGAAGAAATTGATAATTTAAAAGATTCATCTGTATCTCAATGCATCATACACAGGGCTGACACTAGCATTTTCTTACCTGACACAATCTCTGTGAGTCTTTAATTCTGCTATCTAATGCCTCCCTAAATTCTAAAAAATTTTCCCTCCCTATATTTTGTTACTTGGTGCTTCACTAAATTCTAAAAATTCTCCTGCGCTGTCGCTTACCACGTATCATTTCATATTTATTCTCAATGTTCATATTACTAAAGAAATCAAATTAGCAGTTTTTTCTATACATTCTAAATTTATGAAGTTTTTTAAAATAACAGAAATCTTTAAATTAAATCCAAAAAATTCTAAAATGATGGGAAACTTATTGACAAAGAAACGATGCATAAAGAGAGAAAATATTCTTCAAAGGAATATTGCGCAGACATTGACAGGTTAGAAGATGAAGCAGAAACTAGTGAGAGCATTGCTTTGCTTTCTGAAACAAATTTATTATTATTAAAAAGGATGCTTAAAGAGAAGGAAATTAATGTAAGTTAGCCAAAATATCTGGGAAATTTTCAAATTAAAAAAACGCGTAAATATTTTATTTGTTGTTGCCACGAAGCATAAATGTTTTGTAATTTTCAATGTATAATTAATTATCCTAATATGGTTTTAAGAATCAATGTCATGCATTTTAAACAAACGAATTTTCATAGATTGTGATTTTTATAGTGCTTTTTTAGCGAATAAATTTAAGAAATTAATAAAATTTAATAGTGGCCATGTAAACCTGTAATGACTAAGGTTACTACCTAATTTAATTACCTAATTACCTAATTTAGTTATATGTAACTAACTGTTGAATCTGAAAAATTATATCTGTATGTTAAAGCAAGTTATTGCCTTTCATGTTGTTATAAGATACAACACAAAAATAGTATGTTTGAATATGTCAACACTTATTCCTTAAAGTTAGTGAGACCTGAAATAAGACAAAACAACTTATTTTTTCTGGTGGTATAGCTGCTTATTGGAACAATTTACAGGATGTCCGAATCAAATGTACCTATTTTGAACAGTCGATTAAAAACAAAGTTTTAGCGCTACGAGGGCAATATTGACTACATGTGGGAGCTGAATTCGTCGAGTTTTGGCGACAATATTTTTTTTCGCGTCTGATGCATCTGCGCTTTTGCTGAGCTGGAAAACATAAAAATGGCGTCACTGCAAGAGAAGGCATAAATTGTTCTCTGGTATGCAGAACACAAATCCGTAGTAAAAGTGCAAAGAATGTTTTAAACAGTTTATAAAAGAAATACACCCCAGGCTAATAGCGTAAAAAAGTGGCACAAAATGTTTCTCGAAACGGGAAGTGTATGGAAAAGATCTGGAGGTGATCGGCGTTCACGTTCTGATTCAAGTGTGGAACATGTTCCACAAGCTTTCGTTCGGAACCCTCGTCAGTCAATCAGGCAGGCAGCTTCTGAATTATCTATACCACGATCAACTCCTGCATCGAAAACTGAGTATGCATGCATATAAAATGCGGATTGTGCAGAAACTGCAGCCAAATGATACGCATCAGCGCACAGCATTTGCTGTGGAAATATTATCTCGCATCGGAAATGAATGCGATTTTCTAAACCTCATCCTTTTCTCAGACGAAGATACATTTCATGTTAGCAACGACGTTAATAAGCGCAACTGCAGAATTTGGGGCCCAGAAAATCCCCATTCACTACACGAATTAGAACGGAGCAGCTCCAAAATCAATGTCTGGTGTGCTCTATCACATGATGCAATCAGAGTACCATTTTTCTTTGCTGAGACGTCTGTGACGACAAACAATTACCCGGACATGTTACAAATTTACGCAATACCCCAAATGCAGCATTTATAACCCACTGTTATCTTCCAAAAAGATGGGGTCCTTCTTCATTGGGGCAAGCATGTTCGCACATTTTTAGATAAAACTTTTCCTAACCGAAGGATAGGACGAGGGAGCTGGCCACCAAGATCTCCCGACGTGACTCCTCTCGGTTTCTTCTTTTGGGTCTACGTGAAAGACAAAGTCTACTCGGGGAACATTCGTGATATTGAAGACCTTCGTGACTCCATAACCGCAGCTATTGTTAGATTCCAGATATGCTACACCGGACATGGCTGAAACTGGACTACCGGCTGGACATTCTCAGGGCTATTAAGGGAGCTCACTTGGAATTGTACTGATTGTTTAATAAAAGCTTTCTGAGTATTGGTATCTAATTCTACAGTTTTCTTATGCTTTTAAACTTTGTGTTAAGTAGAGCGATCTCTCCAAATGAGGTACATTTGATTCGGATACCCTGTATATTAACTGGGAAATCTACACGAAGATGCAATATTAACTGCGTCAGACAGACGAAGCATAACTAACTTTCAACATTTACCATCCATGCCAACATAGGCGTTCATGTCTGTTCTGATCAGCAAGTCTTTCTCTAGGCAAGCAGGACTGGTGGCAATAGCCAAGCTTCTGTTATAAACTATGCTAATTATGATTTTACTTCTCAATTTTAACCTATGCCATGTGACATAAAATCTGCCTGCTAATTACTAAACCTCTACACTGAGCAAGTACATAATGAAACGACGCATAAAAGAAAAATCGACACGAACTGTTAGTAAAAAGTAAATAAAACATCACTAGTCTTCTTTAAATATGTCCAACTATTATAATCATAAAATATTTAATGTTAATTGATAAATTTTCCAAGGTTGATTTTATTCTGCATTTATTTTTACTTCTTTGTTCGAAGTATAGGAAGTATTGTTATCACGAAAAATTTCGGCTATCATATTTCAAAAAAAAATATCCATTTTGACCACTATCACATGCAATTTAACGATGGTTTTGCTTAACATCTGTACGTAAGGACAAAATAAAGGACTCTTTTTTTTTTCTTTTTACTTCCTTGTACGAAGTAAAGGGTGTAGATTCTCACTCAAAATTAATATTTCTAAATTCTCTATAAAGGCAAGAAAAATGATCGCAAGAAAAATGATCCTATTTTTTCTACCTTCCGGATGGCCGAGGATACATCCATTCTGATCACTGAATGATCTAAATTCAAAGATTCTTCAAAATACTGACAGTTAGGCTCCTGTAAAGTATAAATAGATTATATTTATATACATTTATGTACAGTTATTAGATTATGTTTACATGAACATTACGAGCTTTCTTTCATATAATATTTCTAGTTCTTGTTCTGGTTCTAAATCAACGCAAATCAAGTCAATGAGGGGGCCAACAACTCGTCTAGCTCTGGTCATCAGGACTTGAGGCAGGTTCTGAAGCACAGGCAGCCTAATCAGCCTGACCAGTCGTAGGATTGTTTCTATCTCGAGGTGTTCTGTCGGGGAACAAAGGACCAGCAGATTCGGGAGTAGAGCTTCCCAACGGGAAAAGCCAGGGCACTGTACGAAGCAGAGCTTCATTTCTTGTCTTGATCCTTGCTAGTCTAACTTGGGGAAAAGCTCGATTACCTTGACTAAAGGCCAAAGAATGCGACGTCTCTGGCTTTATTCCAACAGAACGACATCACCCACTTGCAACTGTTGAAAATTTTCCTTCTTTATCACCTGTTGTTTCAACTGACCAAAATATTCACTACGAAATCTGTTTCTTAAATCATGTCTTATTCTCTATCGATATTTAGCTCGACGGTTTAGTTCTTTGGAGTCTACGCAGTCAATATCAGGAACTCCTGATGACGCCAGTTCTTGGAGGAACAATCATAGGGGTCAATGGTAAAGGATTTTGCTTATCCTCTAATACGTATGTGATAGATCGCGAATTAATCACTTGTTCACAGTCACGTAATAACTCTTCGTAATTTAAGAAAGTTCGACCTAATACTCTTCTTAAATTTTCTTTCACCATTCGCACAAACCTCTGCCACCAACGTTCTCACCAGGCGTCAGTCGGAGGGTTGAATTTCCATCGTATCCTTTGGATAGAAGCAGCTGAACATATGGCGTTCAACTTCACTTAAGAACTATTTAAGAACACTGTTAGTCTCTACGAAATTAATTCCGTTGTAGGAATATATCGCATAAGGTCTACCCCTTCTAGTAATGAATCTACGTAAAGATTGAAAGAAAGTTTCTGTAGATAGAGAAGTAACTAGCTCGAGGTGAATGGCTCTGTAAGTGGCACATGTATACAAGACTATCCAAGCTTTAGATCCATCACGGAGGTAGAGAAGACCGGCTAGATTTACAGCGACTTCAAAAACGGCCCCTTCTCTAACTCTCTCTTCGGCTGGAAATCCTGGCTCGACTTCTACTCTTTGTGTAACAAATATTTTAATCTTACACATTTCCTGGTAGTATTTCAAATACCTTTCCTGGATTTTAATATCCAAAATTTTTCTCTAAGATTTGTCATTAAAGTGCTGATATCAGCATGTTGGAATTCTAGATGTTTCTCATAAATTAGTCTCTGAACAAGAGAGTGTTTTGAAGGTAAAATGATAGGATATCGGAAATGTTCTTCATCTTGACGCTGTAGGACATTCGTTTTGGCTCTGACAATTCCATTTCGGTCCAAGATTGGTCTCAACGCACGAATAATGAGGTCTTTTATGCCTGTAAATGATTCTTTTTGTAACAGTCTACAAAGTGTCTTTTCAGCATTCTCAAATTCATTAACTGAGATATCAAGGGTTAGGTTTTTCTCTTCGTTCTTCAAACTATGATAAAATCTGAAAATCCAAGCGATCATTCTCACGGTTTTTCTATATGAAGAAAAGTATTTGTAGTACCAGTCTAAATTGTCTCCATGGTCCAGAAGAGTCAAAATCGTTTTCGTTTTTTATCTGTTCGTAAGTCCTTCATTAGGGCTTTTCTTCGACGTGGAAGCACTCGTCTTCTGGCAGGTAAAGCCAGATGGACCCTCCCAGGATGCAGATTTCTGTAATTGTTCGATGCAAAAATTTGATCGCCAACATTTTAAATTGAAATGATCTGAAGCCAAATAAATTTTTCTTCTTGAACGCAATTTCCGGCTACACATGTAAAATCATTTAATGATTTTAATGCCGTGTAATTTTTATTCGCGCTGAATACCTTAAGAATATATAGAGATTAAATGCTTAAAAAGGAAATTTCAAGAAAATCTGAAACTTGTAACTCTCAGAAATTTTTATTTTCTTATTTTAGCTTACAACATGGATTAATTTCTGCCTATACAGAACTTAGTATTTTTCTTCAACATACATGTCACAAATTTGCAATTATTGCCGCAAAGTTGAGTTTTGATTACTGGTTTTCAAATATTAATTCAATTTATTTATTAAAATATGTATTACTTTGATTTTACTTTCTTTCTTTTCTTTTTTTTTTTTAATCTAAAACGTATACTCAGTTTTAGATGAAAAAAACGGCTTTTACCAAACCAGTATGTTTTTTAACATACTGGTTTGGTAAAAGCTTTTCTTCTGTAAATATACGAATTTAGACATATCCTTTGCAATTTTGGCTTTTAAAATACGTGTGACCTTCTTTAAATAGTTTTATAATGTTAGTAGTAACAATTGGTAATGAGAGACGGACAAATGTGAGAAATAGCAGTTTGTAGGAATTGGCTTCTACTAATGTCTTAATTTAAAATTAGGGTCCTCTTTTCCTGATATGAAGTTATAGTATTTAGAATTTATTACAGATGATTTTAGTTTTACTTAATGTTTAAACGATTTTTCGCACATATCTTCATTTCACGAACAAACTAAGCATATCTAAATTCTACCGTTTGCACTATTATTTGAACGAAAAAAAAACTTTCAGTCACTTTCATTCCCCTTTTTTTCCTTGTATGAAAATGGTGACTTAATTTTTGAATTTTCGGCGAATATTGAAATTTGCTCCATTTTTTAGATTATTTTACATTTATGATTTTAAAATTTCAGCATCTAAAGATATCTCGGATATAAAGCTTTGAAATTTTAACAGATTATAAAGCAAGCTTTAGCCCTCTTTTAAAACAAGAATGATAAAAAAAAAGTATTAATTGCTCGATTTTTTGCATTTTAAAAAAAAATATATTGTAGTCTGAAGCAGATGAGAGAAAAAAGTTTTCAGTTTGCCATCTTAGAGCAGTAATGAGGAATTGAAGATATTCGTTTTCTCATTTTAGCTCTAAGTAGCATCGCTATTATATCCACTTTCCAAAACTGAATATTCAAAGTGTTTTTTACATTCTCTAAATGAAGTTCAGTTATTTTTTTTTATTTCATAATTTTCTTTTAATTTTAGCCTGTGTTTTTATTATGACTAAGAATTTCATCATTAATAACTTGCAATTCAGACTAAAAAAAGTGCAATAAAAAACGGTTTCTATACAATGAGCTTTTATTTAAAATGAATCTGAAAATCAATGCACTAAAAAGAGAAAAGTAGATTATCATATAGTTTAACTGGGTGTCATGGATTAAATAATTTTATTCACTGAATTCCTTTACAATTTTATATCGCGAGTAGTACAAGCCTGTACCGTCTAAATAACAAAGTGTATTAATTTAATGGCACTATCAAATGCATGCCTTTATCTTTTTTAAATTTCTGTTAATTTATTTATATTGCCAAGTTTTTTCTTTCTGTGCATATTTCACCGATTATCGTCTTTATAAATTTTCTTTGTCGCCAAATAAATATCAGGAGTCGCTAACCACGTAAAATGAAGACTAATCAAATGATATTGTTGCGTTTTTCTCTTCCTGACACCATTTGTTACGTTATTTTCTTCCTTCACGTTCGTACGGGGTTCGTAGATTTGGAGTGAATAACGACGACACTTGATGAAGTATCGAAACACACTTTATTTAGCCAATATTAATCAGGACAGCTCCAATAACACTTTTTACAGTCGTCGAAGATATACTATAAACACGCTGGAACAATCAGCGACACAGCCTTCAGGTTATCAGGCTATCACGGTGGAGACAGCTTCCTCCACGCTACAACTCGCGATGCACTCGACGACACACACAGCACTGCTTCCGACTCTTTGGTTCAGTCGTTTTCGGAGCTCAACACGCTCTCTCGATGATGCACTAACCGCGATACACTAAGAGACTCCTTCGGTGAATTCGACGACCCACTCGGCACTCGCTGCCCGGCTGTCAACTCGATCGACTCCGCACTCTCACTCGCCCTCTCGACGAGACATACACTGACTGCGGACCAGCAGGGTTTATATAGCTTTCGGCTTGTGTTCGAGAACATTCTGGGCTAAACCGGTAAGAATTCGTTCCAGAAGATTCTCCATCAATCCATGGCATATCGCGAATTTTGTCGCCAAATGGGCGATTTCTCGCCAAATGCGGAAACCCTGCCTTCCCTTGCCATTTTATGGCAACCCTAAAACTGCTTTGCGGAAAAGCCATCTTATCGCGCCTGTACATTTCGTATTTTTATCTATGCGCTTGTACTGAGAGAAAGCTTCATATTACAATGAGGAGAAAAACCTTCATCTTTCTCATAAAATTTCCTGATCTTAAATTTCAGTCTGTGTAATCAGAAGGAAAATATCTTGTAATGTTAAACGAAATTTGGTTTATATTACTAGGGTTATTTATGTTAAATTCTAACATATACAATTATTTTATTAAAATATAGTCTAAAATATTTTAAATTTTTTATAAAATGGACCTAATTGATATTGGGATTCCTTTGCAGTTATCGAGAAATGAATCTGATAGTTTTACTGCAAATATGAAAAAATAACTACTACGATAAAAAAAATCTGCTACTAAAATGCTTTTAATAAAAATACACAGTTACATATAAAATTTGTATTTAGGATGGGGAACAACTTGCAGATCTGTCGTGTAAGTTTACTCTGTTAATATTTATAGACCGAATTGTAAATGGTATCCCTTGCAATTATTGAAAAATGAGTCTGATAGTTTTTATTGCAAACATAAAAAAAAAAAAAAAAAAAAAAAAAAAAATTACCACTGCGATAAAAAATAATCTGTTAATAAAATACTTTTCATAAAAATGCACATTTAAGTATAAAATTTGTATTCGAGATAAGGAAGATTTTTCAGATCTGTTGCGCAAGTTTTCTCTATTAATATTTCTTTGCTTGAATGCATTTTGTCTGAAAACAGGGTGGTAATTTCTAAAACTTCTTAGCGAGTTGCTGTTACAGAAAGAACGCAGTGAGGATTTATTAATAAAATTGAAATTATTTGCAGTTAAATGTATCAATTGCATGCATGTAGCAAATGTATCAATTGTAAAACTGTGTATAATATCAAAAACTTTTAATTTCAACCTTTTGTTCCTTGTTTGAGTAAAACGTTATACGGCCAAGTGTTAAAAGCCTCCTGTATACAAGTCTAATATCTCGTATGTCCCTCATGGAACGTAGAATGGGAGACAAATGGACTCCATAAATGTGAGGGAATATTCTGTAGAGAAAGAAATCCATACTTCCTGCAGAGAGGTCGATAATATTACTATATACAGAAGTGTCAATTTGTGCGTTCCATAGCAGTGCCATCTTAGCGAAAGTGCTTAGTAGTCTTTCGAATATAAAGAGTATATTAGTTTAACATATATTAGTAGGTAAAGGCCTAAACGTCTGACAACCCAGAATTCTGTTAAGATAGTTTTATTGCACAACATTGTATGATATTCAAGATGCTATTGAAATCTGGCATAGAGACAGCCATGACATGGTCATGGCAAGACTTAAAAAATTCGTATAAGTTCTGCTCTTACTATAATCTGGCTACTTTAGATTTAGTGGCTGCCTAATATACTGTTAAAAGAGGCCAGGCTGATCTTGATGAACCCAGAGCAAGAAGAGATGTAATTTATTAAAAAAAAAAATACGCACATAGAGCGGCAGTCAGGCACGTAGAGTGAGAGGTAAGTGACTTGTCAGAGGCATTTCATAGACTTCTGAGGTATTCCACTGAATATCATTTAAATAATCCTCATATCTTAATACTGTCATCACAGGCTGTATGGTTTCTTGTTATTGCACAGGATCTATGGATTCACTGGATTTTCTCAACCCACAGATCGTCCTGGCCACTGAAAAATAGTTTTAAACGCAACTGCTTAGATCAGCTACTCTCACCCTGATATCAAGCATCCAAGGTCAGAACTGTTCTATAAAGACGAGCTGCGTAACAGCACGTCGTACATTCACCAAAGGTTCCCTGTATAGAAATGACAGCTAGACCTCATATAAAGAAGAGAAAGGGTTATAGTCTATTCGCTGATGTTTGTTGAGGCTTCAGTATCGAGTGCCGACATTACTCGAGACAATGTTTTTCCTCTAGCGCTTGAAATGATTCTCCTACTTAAAGCTATTCATAGCCATTTGGAATATTTTTGTGGTTATCATAGTGCTGCAACTTTAAAGTGGGTCACTCTGGTAACGGTGCAGCCCATAGAAAGACCAAAGGGCGACATAAAGTCTGCCAGGAGGGTCGGGCTGCACCCCTGACATCACATCACACTCTAGTAATTATTGTATACTCTTGAAATGACCATATGTGAAAATCCAAATTTCGCTTTCATTTCCAAAATGTTATGACCCAACTCAAGATCTTCAGCTGTTATATGATATTAATTGTTAAAACGTAATAGTGTCAGAATATAAAGAGCGCTAGAAATTTCAGCAAATCTCTATCACTTTATATACGCACTGATAAACCTATTCAGATGCAGCATGATAGTACTATGATTCTATTTAGGTTATTTGTACACGATATTTTGGCACTTCTATGCATATTTTAGAGTGCATGAGAAAATGTTGTAGTATTTTATATGGGGTCTATGTGGTCTTCTAAAGATAAATATTCTTTCTATGGCGAAAGCTGTGATATCCAGGTTTCAGGACTGGTAGTAAATAAATGCGATCGGTATTGTATTATCAAAACAAATATTACATGTATAATTATTAGATTTGTAAAAAATGAAAGTAATACAAACCTTAGTAAATTTTTTTATTAATATTATTCATCAGCTAAGGTGTATTTACATTTGAATAGAAATATCAGCATAAAGAAAACTTTGTTTCATAAATTACATCAATGCAAGTTTTATATGGAACTTTAAGATTTTCACTTGTAAAGAGTGAAACACATTATTATATAATATGGCAGATTTTGTTAAATTTCTTTGTTGAGAAAGGATGTTAGTATCAAATGTAATTATTGTTGTACCTGAAGACATAGTACTTTTACTGAATATTGGGCTTTAGAAATTGTGGAAACTGATAATCAGGTTTGCTCAATTTAAATTAGATACTGCTCAGCGGCAGCCATTTAGGTAACACAGCCGAGCACTGATCATTTATCCCTGGTTCAGTTCTTGCTGGCTTGCTTAGGGTGTTTTCTCCAAGTGTGGTTTGACTACTAATGGATTTTCTTTCGTACACTATAAAGTATTTTCTTTCACTTTCTAGCATGTCTTCGTGGTGTAACGGTAGCACGTTGTGCATATTTGAGAGGTCCCGGTTCGAGTCCCGGCGAGGGCATTGCACATTTTTCACATCTCCTGCTTCAGAATGACCTAATGACGCTACAAACCCCCTTAGAAGGCATTCTTTCTAGAGTCTAAGGCTCTTAAGTGTTTTACTTTAATGAATCATATCTAACCTAAATTACCTTAAAATATAGCCTTATTTATAAAACTTTATAAAATCATTAGTTACGAATAATTTGAAAAGTGCGAAACTAAGTTTTTAAGGCATCAAAATGTATATTTGGTTTATTGCTGGATAATTATTTTAGTTACATGAGCTAGGCTTTGACATATAGGTGCTCATCTGGATTCTAAAGCTGCATTTACAATCTATCATTTATCAGTGAAGTAGTTCCAAAATTTAGCTAAATAATCTCACCAGAAAAAAAAGGATCTTATTGATTCCTACTTTTTTCTAAAGCTGAAGAATAATTTTATCTAAAATATTGCTTTTCAACAAGCTGTGACTGCAATGGCAAGAAATATATGCTACTCCAGTTTGCTCTAAATTGCGCCTAGGAATATATATGTTCTTCAGACCGCTATAAAAAATCATATATTGACGAATTTTGCGCTAAATGCTGAGCCAAAACAAAGATTTAAAGCTAAATTTCTACGAAAGCAGTTTTCAGCACATTATGTGCTGAAAGGTAAGAGGAAAATTCCTTTCTCTTGCTTAAATTTGATTAATTTTTCATAAAATAGCAACCAGAAATATTCAAAAAATACTAAGTAAATAAGAGGCACTACGCCTGTACAAGCAAGCTGTTAAGAAAAATTTTTAAATTTTAAGTTAAAAGGTAAAAAAAAAAAAAAAAAAAAAAAAACTAATCAAATGATTAATGTTTTAAGCTAATTAAAGTAAGGTTTCACGAATTATAAATCATTTTATTTCGTTTTATAAATATGAAAGTAATCTTTGCCCTTTTGTGCATTATTTTCCCTTTTTTATTTTTTATTCTATTGCATGTAAAAAGGCAAATCAGTCAGAAATATCCTTCCAAAGTTCAGTTTTCTGTTTTTCATCTTAAGTGTACATTTTTAATAAAATATTTACCATTAAATCTGACAGAACTAAGATAATATTTCATGCTTAAAATTTTGCAGTTTCCTTTGGATAATCATTGATAGCAACTGAAGATTCAAAACTCCAAATTAAAATAGTCAAAACTTCAATTGTTGAATATCATCATCAACTAGGCATATAGAAACTACTCGAATGTTCATTAGCCCCTGCCCCGATCTGCTACAATTTTCAAAACAAGCTACTTCGGACTGCGATAATTTTTAAAATTGTTGCTTGGAATTTAATTTCTGCATTTTGTAAGATATGCTGCTATGTTTTTTTTAATAACATGCTCCATGTGTTGAGTAAAAGATTTTGCAGTCGCGTTACGTAACCACCAGGACTAATTACCCACTGCTGAAAATCTTTTTACACATACTTATATCTTTTTAACACATATTAATTAATAATATCCTTCTTTTATTTAAAAGCAATGTTGGCAGAAACAAGTGTTTTATTGCATCAATATTTTGATATGCTGTTAATTATAAATGAATAAATATGAATTAATTGACTAAGATAGTAAAATATATATTACGGTTCATGTACGTAAAGCTATAGTTCAAGAAAAAAAGTAGCAAATAAATTTTAGTCAAGTATGTTCGACACGTACTGGAAACAGAAGGTAATTACAAAGTGAGAGTTGGTCATGACCAATACGGCAGAGTAACTAAAGTTATAATATACAAAATAAACAGATATATAATCCAAAGTTCTAAAAGGGCTTCTTAAATAGCAAGAAAAAACTTAATATAAAATTGCTAATTCTCCAGGAAGAAAAGTAACAGGCAACTAGTTCCGTAAATGCATTTCTCTCTTTAGACAGGCAGCTTTTAATGGCGTAACTGATTAAAAAACAAAATAACCAACAAAAGAAATTGAAGAATATGGTAAAGGTATATGCAAATGTAAAATATAAAACTAAGCAAAATTTTTTACTTTGACGTAGTTTTATATCAATCTTTAGCGATTTCGAGAGCGATTAACATAAGCCCCTCTTCATCGGAGGAAAATGTTCTGAACCATGAAATACTAAAAGATATCTTGGCTTCTTTTTCTCATGGCAGGATGGCAGATGTTTTACTCTCTGAATGAAAGGAGACTACGTCAGTTATCTTCGAAATCAGCGGAGTTTTATATAAAATCTACACTAGTTAAAAGTTTTTTTTTTTTTTTTCCTTTCTCACCACTTTCTTTTTTTTTTTTTTTTCCGTTTAATTTTATTTTAGCTGAAGAAAAAAAAATAGCAAAAACCTGTCATAATTTGATAAAAATACGAAGAGGAAAAAATGTCATTCATAATTTTAGGCCAGTATTTTGTAAATATGAAAGATTTCTCCATGCTCTGTTTCATTCACAAAAAAGACTTTCCGGTTATTTAGACTTAAGAACAGAAAGTTCATTCTCGCAAAACATTGGAAAATGTAAAATGCAATGTATTCTTTGTCCTTACACAAGCCTAATGTTTTGGAGGTATATTCTTAAAACATGATCTGCTGATCAGAGTGCTGATATGAAGGATTGTAAGGACTTGCCGTTATCACTTGGCTGAAAGCTGTAGTACATTGAAAGACCAACTTGGATATGTTTTTTCAGGGTTGAAAGATTGGTAGAAATTTTCTTAGGTTTGGTAAGAAACTTAGGTAATGTAAAATTAGCGATTTTTTCTAAACAAATGTTGCTCAAGATAGCCTCTTTGGTCAGACAGCCTCGAAACGTTTTCATAATTTAGTATTTATTCATTCCATAGTTTACCTGTTTAATTGGGATGGTTTAAATAACTCAAGATCTCATCATGAGAACTTATTGTTCTAATAGAGTATGCTTAATTAGGAAGAACCCGAATATTAAGTGAAAATTAAGCGTTTCTTAAAAGACGAAAGATTTCGAAGTATTCTTCGAGAAAAAAGTAGAACCATCCGTTACCTGAGATAATATTTGTATCGAGAAATCTTTAAAACTTATATGGTTGATTTTGTCTTTGAGAAATATAAGTGTTTTGACTATTTTCTAAGTCCTTATGCATTTAAAATTTAAGTATATCTTTTGATAAAATATTATTCATTAACACCAAAACATAAACTTGAACTAGAATACTTTCATAATATTAACTTCAGCAGTTTACACTGATTTATTTTCGAGTTCACTTAGTATAGCGACGACTACAAATTATTTTCAACTTAATTTCTGTTTGTTGCAAAGTTAACCCGAAATCATACAGAAGTGTAACTGCCAAATTAGATTTATGCGAAGACATTTTATCAAGCAAACTTCGGTTACTACAAAGCATTCACAGGACGGTTAATAGATGAAAGAGATGAAAAAATTTCATTACTGAAAATAATACTTTTTCAGCTTTTCGCAATTTCTTTATTAAATCGAATTTTGAGATTAGAATGAAGTTCAAATAAGTTATATTACTTTCACTGACTCAGCTGGTGCTAATTCGATATGGCTATATTACACTTTGTTTTCCCCTTTTCCTTAATAATTCAAATCTTAATCCGTAAGCTATTTATTTATGTACATTTTGGCTGAAAATCATTTGCTTAATTTTATTTGTCGCATTGTTTCGAAACTGAAGTCAAATACTATGAGTTAGAACTGAAAGGAAACACAATGCAGATTACGTACACTTATTTTCTAGCCAGAGATCTTCTACAGAGCTCCTCAAAATCTGATGCACTGAATATATTTTAACAGCTTATAGAACATCATCCATCTTTTCCTCTTCAAAAAGTGTATGTAAGAGAGTTACAGTAAAAACGCTTATAAATATTTTCAGTTTTGCTTTGTTTCCAGCACAAAATTATTTTGAATCGTTAACGGCCATGAAAAGGACCATAAATTTTCTCTTTTGAAAAAAAATAGTTAACATTTTTATGTAAAAATTGCTGATTATTTAAGTAGTGTTAAGTTTATTAGAATAGAAATTTGAATAAATTATGTCCGAACGCAGGCAATGCTTGTATTATTAAAAAATAAAGCTGAAAAATTTTAATAACAAATATAGTTACTTTATTCCAATGTTTGTGATAATATCTTGTATACCCATTTCAGAAATTTTACCATTTCCTGTTATGTATACAAAACATATCATTTTAAAGCAATAAACTGTTTATAAAGATGAGATGAATTCCTTAAAATAACGGTTTATTCATTTAGGAATTTAATGAATTAAGTTTGAAACGTAGAAGAGTTTAATAGCAGAGCACGTTTTAGTGTTACGCGTACTACAAATAAAAATAATAGCACAATCAAAACACAGATAATAACAAAAGACACAACTTGACAATAGTGTTACTAACTATATGATATCATCAGGAAAAACTTCAACACGAACTAGTTATGAGAAATATAGGCTAAAATCAAGTGAAATTAAGTGACGCAATATTTTAGCATTAACAGAAAATGAAAGTTTGCTTTTCGTTTCTGAGATTCAAAAGAACACAATAAGCATTTTATACTTAAATTAATATTTTCAATGGCAAATTATGTCCATTGAGATGATAATTTGACAGTGATTTTAAAATTAGAGAACACAATGATTATGATTAGGTAATGCATAATTGTTATCGCATAAAAAATAAGTCTTGTCTCTCACAGAATAACCTCTTTTCACTGTCTTATACATTTTAATATTTATGGGAACCGTACGAAAACTGTTCTCATTTCTGTACACCCAAAATAACTTGTTGAAGATCTGAAATGCAACTGATGATGCTACGAAAATATAATTTTTCCCATCACTTTTCTGTGTACGATGATGAAAGGTATATCAAAATATTGTTATGATGTGGTTTTTGATTCGGATGAACTCTCAGTGTGCTTCGATATACCACTAGGATCCGATACTTAGACTTGGCAGTTTGGGGATGAAAAGCTTACTCTGAAAAATGAAAAAAGAAAAGAGTGAGTATAAATCTATATATATTATCAATATAAATTCATAATTGATGTGTTTAAAATGACGTAAGTAAAAAAGCATGTAAATTGCCTCTATTTATAGTTTTATGAGAACTAAATTTTAATTCTGAAGTTTGCTAATGAAACGTTTATGGTTTGTTTACTGCGTAATATGTAATTGTATCTTAACATATGCCTGAGGAATATTCTGCAAGTAAAATAACAAGGAACGTATATTTTCCTCAATTAATTTTTAATATTAAAGATGTAATGCGAGATCAATTTAATTTTGGTTTGAAATTAGAATGAATGTAGGATAAGAGAGAGCAATATTCAGAAGTATCTCACCGAAACGCTCTATATGAATACAAATTAATAGTGCATGCTCCTTAATAATAATAACTTTTTTAACGGATAATAATTGCGCGTTTTCAAAAACACACTTTTTTAATATTATATTCCCTTGAATTTAGCGTAACAGCATAAATGCATTCCTATATATATATATATATATATATATATATATATATATATATATATATATATATATAAGGAAATTACATGCGTGTTGAACACAGAAGAAAAAATGAGAATGTTTCGTAGACTTGAATAATATGACTGAATATTTTTCATTAATTCTGATTTCTTAATTATATAAAGATTCCACGATCTGTTTTAATTTATATCGATAATTAATAAGTGCAAATAATAATAAAGTCATATAATAGGACTTCGATTTCTATAATTATAAAACCGACAATATTTAATTTTTAAACTGAACTACGAGCTGTGAACAGATTCTAACTATTGAAATCTATTCTTCTAACTATTGAATTCTATTCGCCCCCACTATTTTATCGACTGCAGCGTCATACCTCCAACAATAGATATTTATAACATTGCTTCGTCTAAACATGCGGAAAATGGACAGTTAAAATTTTCAACTATTTAATAGAAACTTTAATTAGCATTACCTTTTTCTTTGTCCCGTTCAAATATTCTTTATAAAGTTCCGATCTCAAGTACCTCGCATAGCTGTCATTTTTCATGAGCAAATATAGATGAGACTGAAATAAAATATAAAATAATAAATAAAAAAGTAAAATTTATGAAAATGTTTTCTATAATTGATTAATATTTCATATTTATTACAAGACAGAATTAAAAGTTATAATCAAAATTTTTGCTGCATAACTGAAAAGTGCAGAACGATTAGTGGAACGCTTGAACTTTGCTTCTCAGTTAATTTTAGTCTCAGAAATGAATGCATCCAATGTAAACACGATGAAATTGAAATTCTTTATAGCAACTTTCATCAGAAATATTTACGCCAGTAGGTGTAAGATTTTTAGAAAACTCGAAAAAAAAAAAAAAGGTAAATTACATATTGTATTATTCTACTACAATATATTTCACAGAATAGTGATTAAAAGGAAACATTTGCTAAATTCTCTTCTCTCTTTTGCAATAAGGCATCTGTTTGCAATTTTCAAGTTAAAAATATTTCTCACTAAAGTTTTATTGCTGTTGTCAAAAAAATTATCAAATCATATCAGAATTTTGATCCAGCAAATTAGTGCTTTTTCTTGTAACTTATTGTTTATTTCTTTAAAGTCTTTGATCAGCGATGAATTCGCTTCGGTTTGGCAGAATCGATTCATACAATACTTTTAGTTTGGAGAACCCATTAATGTAATCATTTATTTAGGTAGCGAAGAAATTTTTAAAAATTTTGAATCCACCATTACTCTAAATGCATAAGGGGAACCTACTATAATATGATGATATGTACCATCCTTACTTAAGAAAAGCTCCATTTCATTATGAAAGCTAGTCCACGATCTTTTGAGAGATTAAACAATTAAAGCTTTAGAATTCTCTAAAGTATTAATGATCTAAGCGGCTGTCTCACACTCCTTAGAATAATTAGGAGATGGAAGTGAGTGTATTGTTATCGCTGTATCGCACTTTGAGGCCTGCGAGAAAGTTAGATTTTCAAATCAATATCTAAAGACCTTTTATATTAATTATAGGGCTTTGTTCTAAACAGTTTAAACAGATGATATGAGATGTGGCACCTTACACTGGTTCCGCATACATTGGAATGGATCTAGTGATATAAAATCAGAGAAGTCCGTAGTTTAATTTTCTGAAATTTAAATATTCTTCCTAGAAAAGCATTAAATGGTAAAAATTTATCTCCCAGATACGTTACAACTCATAAAAACGAAGCTTATCTCTTAGCGTTTTAAAACGTTCTAATGAGGAAATTAATGCTTATGTCCGAAATGAGATTTCGAATTTTGTGGGTACCGCCTGCCATCATACGGCATTAGTGTCTGTACGCACGTAACAGTATATATGTATGTACAGAGATATATATATATATACATACACACACATAAGGTAGATATATGTAAACAAGGGTTAAGAAATTTGAAAATTAAAATTATGAATTCTTAAATTCGTGCAGCATGTTGCGAAATTAATTAAATAATCAAGATATAATAATTAAATATAAATCAAAATTTTGGTAACAGTCTAACAAAAAGAAAATATACTAGACTGGAACAAAAATAAAACAACACAATTAAAAAAACCTAGTAAAAATAATAAAAAGTAATACATACACACACAGGTACGATAATGTGCTATAGAATTTGAGATATTCATTCATATCAATAGTTTCATATTTGAAATTAATATGGCAAGATACGACAAATTAACTACCAACTCTTTGACAAGTTTAATAATTTATCTTTCTTAAAGGTGGGAAATATATTCAAAATATTGAAAAGGCCTTTGATGTAAAGTGTTAAACTACCTTTGATGTAATAAAACGATACAAACTGCGTGGAACTGTTGGAAATACACTGGAGTCTGGAACACATTCGAAGCTAACACCAAGGAATCGCAGATTTACTCTATGAAAAATGAAACAAATCTAAAAATTAGTATTGTAAAACGTTCAGCACACTCAGAAGAACGATTTGCAATAAAAGTTAACCTTAGGAGATTCATTTAGCGCACATGGATACAATGGGTGATCAGCAAAGAGAAAATTGTTCGTTAACAAGAAAAGAAGGAAAATATGCCTGGCGTTTGCAAAATCCATGATAAGCCAAATTTTATCATATTAGGATAATATTATATTTGCAGAAAACTCAAGGTTTAACATATATTTGGGGATGATAGACGAATAAATAGGTGGCAAAATCCGAATTAAGCATTAAATAAATAAATAAAAAAAAACCTAACAGCGTCTGCGAGAAAACTTAGCATGTGAAATGTATTCATGTTCTATCAGAACAACAGTCCTAAATTTACAGTTCTAAATGTTCGCTTTTGGTTATTATGAAACTGTTCTGAAGTTATCAAAACTTCTTCATATTCTTCAGACTTAAATACTATGGAACCTATATGGAGTAAGTTGGGGAAAAATATGGAAACATGATCGACATTTCTGAGAAAGATCTACTAAAAGCAATTCCTACGAAACAGTACAAAATAGAGCATTCTTACGCACGCACACACACACACGCCACACGCAAATGAAATTAATCAAAAAGTATATAAAATGCAATTTTAGCTAAAAGGTATCCAACGAAATTTTGAATATCCCGTTATTTTCGTGTTTTTATTAAATATAAACTTTTTGCTCCAAGTGTTCAAACACTTATGCAAGGTCATTTTCACAATTTTTCGAATATATTGTTTTATTTTTCTAAAAATCTTTCGAATAGTTTTTTAAAACAAGCAGGTTTTTTTAAAAAAAGGATGACGGATATTACATGTGGAAGAAAAGTAAAGTAATTGCTTTAATATTTACAGTAAGTGCTATTTGCAAAGGAAACTGAAAGACACAAGTGTCTGAAAACAAATGTGAGCTACTAAGTGAATCTTATGTAATGTTTAGCTGATTAATTTAAAACCAGTGAAATTAATTAACCTATTTCGGAAGCTCCTGTATTAGTGAAAAATACCAATGAACCCTCAATTTAAATGTTGTCTTTTATTCTACAACCGGCTTTTTATTGCTTGTATGTCTAGTAAGAAGCTTATTCATCAATTTCCTTAAAACGTATCGCTGTGCTTAAATCTAATGGAAGATAGAATAAGGCTTCTGTTTACATTCGCAGAAGTATACATTCTACATTACACACGGCATCCACAAAAGAGTGAAGCAGAATCAAAAGTTATCAACAAATGTATTTATCACTACAAAGGGGCACAGTCCAAATCATCAGCAGCTGCAACAACTGCACAAATTTCTCATACCTTAGCTCTTGCATGGTTCAAAACAAATAAAATAAAGTTATTTCCTTTCACATGAGGCTTTCTGTACAGTGTTCCGCGAGAAACGGCTATGCTCTTTTTTCGTCCAGAGCCTTTTGTAGGTATAACCGATGACCTTTTTTGTGAACATATTGAAAAATGTATTGTTACTCCCAGATGAATACTAATCTTGACGATTACATTCTTCTGTTGTAGTCCCCTTCCCCGTATTTCCATGAGAATGCGCGTTTGCTTCTAATAGTGTAACAGGTGTTGCAAATGGAGAGCGAAATGTTCTCCATTGACCACCCCATTCTCCTAACTTCACCTCCATTACTTATATGCATCCGAAAATTTGGTGATCAGATAGTGCATACACTGCAGCCATTATGGCGGCCATGATACATCGAATTTGGAATGATATCAGTTACCGCGTGGATATGTAACATGTATTCCAGGATAAACGCACTGAAGTATTGTATTTAATAAATATGAGAAATATGAACAGTTATTGTATATAATGGTGTACGTTGTGTCTGTGCAAGGTGAGAAATTAATTTTTATGAACTTCCGAAAAAACCTACCATTCCTTTTCGTATACCCTGCATATGAATGTAATCAGGTAGTACTTAACTAAAAAGACTTGTGGTACACACACGTATTCTATATTTTCTTACCCATGGTAAATATTATTATATGTACGTACTGATTCGGAACACACAGAAAGACTTCTGCTGTTGAAACTGCCACGTCAGCTAATGCAGTAAGCATGAGAAGCCCGTCGCTCGTAGCGTATGAGAAATTTGACCAGTTGCAGCTGCTGATTGTTTGGACTGTGCCTCTTTGTAGTGATAAATACATTTGTCGATAAGTTTTGAATCTGCTTCATTCTTCTGTGGAAGCCGTGTGTAATGTAGAATGTATATTTCTGCCAATGTAAACAGAAGCCTTATTTATAGTCATATAGCTACATCATCAATTGAAACAAAAACAACTGAATAACTTACCGCTGCTGCATCGAACACCCATCTATCAGGATGCTCCACATTTTTCTTTGTTATATCGAAACTTTTAGAATCAATATTAACTGGCGTATTAGCATCTGGTTCCAGGAATTCGCTGAAAATAAAGGTTTATTAGATATCGAACTAATATTAAAATGCAGAGGAACTCTTACTAAGGTTTCATATTTTAATTAACACCGAACTGGTGTATTTGTTTTATGCATAATACTGTATAAGGTTTTTTTGCAACGACTATAACCATCTAAAAGAGAAAGTAGTGAATGATTTGTCATAGTTTCAGTTTTTGTTGTTAAATCGGGTTATGACTGTTAAATCTAGCTGTATCCGATTTCTGAACAAGTAAAGTTCTTCACTAACAGTCTCAAGATTTTAGTTTAGGTTTAAGTAATATGGATCTCTACTGAATACTGTATGTATATTAATAATAATAATACTCATGTTATTACATTGTAACACTGTAATAAGAATATCAAAGCTACCCTTGTAAGTTTCAGAAACTATTGTGTTAGGCCCATTTTCAAATTTTGTTTACATTTGCTGCTCCAGAAGAAAAGAAAAAAAAATTCAAAATAAATTAATATTTAAAGTTTAGTTTGAGAAAGGCATTGCATAAAATAATTATAAATATATTTCTACAATTTAAAATATAAAAAAATCAATTGGAAATTTTCAGATAAAAATTTAACAAATCAATAAAAATAATTTGTCTTCCACCTCATGTCAAATCCATTACCTTGAGATTATTTTACCCCCAATTAGTTTGTAAATCTGCTTAAAGGGGGGCAGTACGTATTCAAAGTAGTCGAACATAGCTTGGCTAATTTATTTATGTCGCTGAATATGTACTGCCCCTTTTAGACAGATTTACAAACTGACATGAAGTATAAGACAAGTTATTTGCTATTGATTTGTTGAAGAAAAAAAAACTTCGGTAACTAATTTTTATCATGAATATGTCTAATAGTTCATATTTAAAATAATTAAACTTACAAAACAAAGAGGTTGAATAACATGAAACTTGAAAGGGACAGGCGTTTTTGCCTACGATCAAACATTTTAAGATTTATATCTAAAAAATTTCAATTGATTTTTTTTTTCTATTTTGTATTGTAGAAATATATTTATAGTCATCTTTATGCAATGCATTGCTTAAATTAAACTTTAAACATAATTTATTGTTTATTTTCTCTCTTTTCTTTTGGGATAGCATATGTAAGCAAAATTTGAAAATGTTCCTTTCACTTTTGTATTCAAAGAATTAAAAAAAGAAACTTATCGAAAAATTTTAGACAGAAGGTAATGAAAATTTAACAAAACTAATTTTATCGCTAACTTAATATTATTTCTATGCTTTACTCTCTGGAAGTGACGATTTTGAAGCTAAAATACAGGCTAACACTTTTCGGAATATTATGATGTTAACGGTATTAGAAAGAAAGGAATACATAATAAAGATTTTGAAGCTGATTCGATTTAAAGGCATAGACATAAGAAATAAGAGTTGACAAGTTCAAATTTATAATAGAGCATAGTATCGTCCAGACGGTACAGTGGATAAAGGAGCTTACTGCGATATCGAAGAGCCCGAGTTCGAAATCTAGAGAAGGCATGGATGTTTGTAAATGTATAGTGTCTTTGCGGAATGGGGCACTCTAAATATATGGAGAGCTAAAAGTCGTCTCATGTAGTTTGGTGGCAGTGGAAATGGGTGAGAGACCCTCAGATCACCCCCGGTCCTTCAAAATTGGGGTGGAAGTAGAAGTCAAACCTCCTTGAGGCTCTGGCAACTATCTTTTACAAAATATATGGATAAGACAACAAATGAGTCTCCAGTACAAAGATGATTGGCGAAGTTAACGATAAAGTGATACTGTTGCATGTACAAAAAATAAGACTACGGCCACTAGCGTAAAGATGCTGCATCGATGAATCACTTAATATGTGCTTGCTGCCATATAAGACAGGCATTATTTCTCGAATTAATTAATTTAACCATTGAGTTATAAATTATGTTATGCAGAAATTTAAAATCTCATTCGTGGTACAAAATGCCATAACGTTGTTCGTAACTCACAGACATCTTTGTAATAAAATATTTAATAAGTAGAATAATTTTAACAAAATAAAGATGTATAACAAATATATTCAACTATAAGATTCAGGATCTCTAAGCAACGGAAAAACCTTTTAAAAGGCTTGTCTTTTAACTAATAGTGTTAAATTGGCTTGAAGAATCAGTAGCTGGTTCTATCCGTTAAAAAAGAACACTATTAATCAAAGTTATGTTTTTAATCCCCGAAAAGAAACCGGAATTTTCCTCTTCTTAGAAAGAACTTGCATTCTGAAAACTTTAGATTGCAGGCAAACATATCAAAGAACAGTTCATCAATTAAATGTTCAAAAAATTATTTATATAGCAACAGTGTAAAAAAATTAAAAACAGAAATTTCGGTACTAGGTACCTACTATATGAAGTTAAAAACATCTCTTATTACAATAATATACTTTAATATTTTCAGAGTATAGTTAGATATATGATTAAGGTCAGTTAAATATATGATTAAAAATAAAATAAAAGATTGAAACAATTAAAAATGCGTTTATTGGCTTTTAATCCTTCCTTTGTTAAGAAGAAATTTCATTGATTTCGAAAGATAAATGAAAGTTATGTTTTGCCGAATGGCGACATTTGAAAACTGGTTTTGTTCTAGTTAAAGCTAAATTAAGCTTCTTATATTTCGCGCATCTGCCAACGCGAATGAGTGATCTGTCCATATTAGCGGCCTACATGTTTTATAATATTTGACTAATGATGTTTCTAACGCTAGAATTATGAAAATTATGAAATAGCTTTGTTAAGAACATTTCTGATGTCAAAATTAAATTGGAAAACACTGGTGCTTGTCAAGGCTATTGGTAACCAGCTACTTATAGACTGAAGGAGATAGACCCATATGTCATCTATTTGCGGAAGTGCAGTTAACTTAGGTAGATAATTAATAAAAGTTAAATTGAAGTACATCCTTGCCCACAAGATATTGGCCACACATAATTACTCGTTGAGGGTCACACGAGTTCAGTCAGGGGATCAGCAATCAGCAGCACTCTAGTGCAGTTATATATATTTTTAATTAATTAAAAATTAAATATAAAAAATTAAATTTTAATTGAAGGACCCAAATGCGTGCCATCGCTCTGGTCATCAGTGACCTACTAGTTGATAATTTGCGGTCACTAAATATGCCTCCAGTATGGAGCACTGTAATAAATTTGAGTAGATATTTAAATAAAAATTATGTCGAAGTATACCTGTGCTGTCATTGATATCAGCCATAAGTGATCTATAGTAAGATGAAGCACACTTTGGCTTAACCAACGGATCACCGACGTAGAACGGTGGTGTAAATGGAGGATGTCTGTCAAAGGGAGCCTATAGATTGAAGGCCATTTAAGGCAATCCAAATGTGTCATCAGGATGGAGCACCGCAGTAAATTTAGTTCGATATGAAAAGCAAAAGGCAATTGTAGCTTAGTGTAATTCAGAGTTGTTTTTAATCGGAGCTGGTCAATGATGTAGGTGATCGCTGACTTAATTAAAGATGCTTCCTGTCAATTAATAAGTCATCGGTGTAAGACAGTAAAATGAATTTATATATGTTTTGAAATTAACATTTAATCGAAAGACTCAAGGTGTCCATCAAGGTTGTTAGTCACCAATGACTTACAGATGGAGTTATAAATTGAGATTACTTTTTCATGTATTGCAAAATTTAGATAGGTTATAAGGTATTTTCTCTTTATTTTCCACGTGCCTTCACGGTGTAAGTGAAAGCATAGCATGCTTGATACGTATTCCTGAGGTCTAGACCTCGAATTCCGGCAATGGCATTGCACAATTTTCAAGCTCCTGCATTGATATAACCTGATGACTCTACAAGATACTTAAATTAAAATTAAATCAAAGGACACCTTTGACCATCAGCAGTAATAGCCACTGGTGTCTGTGAATGTTCTTAATCATTAATGACAGAGAAACTGAAGATTACTTAGGGTCAAAGAGAGAATTATCGCTGAAGGAAAGTGCAGTGAACTTAAACACACCTTTAAATTTAAATTAAATCTGTAGCTACAGAGGTGCCCGTCACCGATGACCTACAGGATGCCGGTCACATGTAGCTGGCCCGTAGCTCAGGCGTGTGGAGTGGTGCATCAATGTTAGAAACAGTTTGAAAATAAAATTAAATAGATGCATACTGGCGCCTGTAGAATAGAATACTGATGCCTATAAAATTTAAGAATATAATTAAACCTAAGTACGTCGGTTCTGTTAAAACATCTGGTCACCGGTGATCTGTGCTTACTAATTATCAGCATGAGAGATCATCATATGGGCAAACGCAATAAACTTAAATAAATTGTTAAAACTAAATCAAACAAACGTATCTTAACCGTTAAATCTATGACCACTAGTGATTGTGAAATCTAGGTAAAATTATTTTTGAATGATCAATACTCTATTTAGCAATACACTTTAATAATATTAAAGAAAAAGAAAATATTTTATGCATTGTCATTTGGCAACAGTGTCCGTTTATTTCAAACTGAAAGCAATAAACATCTCATAAATAGTATCTAATACAGAGATAACTCTTGTTCCGGGTTTGATGACTTGATTTCTACCTATAGAGCGGTCTCTCATATTACGAAATCAGAAATTTCACTCATGCTTTGAGGATAGACAGAAGTAAAAGTCACTTTCGTTAAAGGTTCTTTCTTACCTATACAAATTGAGGACTAAGGTTTGGAAGCCTGAGAGAGAAAATCGTTTCGGTTATATTTACGAATATCATTTTTAGAAAAAAGAAGTTAAAAGAAAAAAGCCAGTTCCGACGTCTTAAAAAATATGTTATCAGCGCCTGCTTAGAAACAAAAAGGAAGGAAAGGTGCTTAAGAAGTATTTTCTCTTATGACAGTAACAATGCATTAGTTATAAACTTTAGGATAATTTAAAATGCTCTCTTGATTATAAGCACCCCCGGCTTCTGCTCATTTTTTTCCTTCGATGAAACGTGCAACAGATTCAAAATAGGAAACTTCAAAAATGTTACTCACTTCCAAATTTCTTGGACTTTATTTTCCACTTCTGTAGCGTGCACTTGTTTTAGTTCTTGAACAGCGTCATAGAACCTTGAAAAGAAATAAAAAGTTATGCGCTAAAAAACGAAAGGTGGCGTAAATCTAATACATTTGTGTTGCCTAGTATGAAATAGGCCATATAAATTTTTTCTTTAAATAAAATATATATTTTTCTTAGAAATATTTAACGCCACCTTAACGTAACCTTAAGCAATAAATAATTATGCAGAAAGTTGTGAGAAAGTACTGAAGGCTTTTAAACGAATATTAAAGTTTACTCAAAATGCAGAAGTTTTTTAAACGAATCAGAAGTTTTCATTTATATCTGTAGAGGGGATTTATCGCTTCCTGGGTTAACAAAGCCTGATCCATTTAGAATCAAGGCTTTCTTGTTTCTCTACAACGATTCATTTGATTGTCATTTGATAAGTCATGGTAAATTAATGAATGGTTTCGTTTGGTTTATTAGATTTTGGCAAAGGGCTCGATGGCTATTGCATAAAGGGAAGGAAGCCTTCGTGGCTGATTTTTTAAAGGGAAACTAACTCGCATACACATTGCACAGGGAGAAACAATGAAAACGACCATGCAGACAACCCGTTCACGGAATTAGAACCTCGTATCGAACGACCAGTGTTCAGCAGCTTTACTCTCGGCCGCTGGTGGGCCGAAATTATTGAATGATATACCGTTTCAGAACTCTTTCCCTCTACTTTTACACTTAAACAAAGAAGTTGTTGTTTTCAGTTCTCAAAGAAAGCCTGCCATGACAAAATAGCTTTCTCTAATCCTGAATTGAAATTTCAGTTAGTAAACAGCACAGTTGTTGCTATTGTTAATTTACACTATATTAACTGCGCCATATATTCCATCAGAAACTTATGTTCAGTTGATTTACTACGGAATTTAAACTGATATTATCGTGCTATAATCTTGCAGGATTTTTCGATGTAGGGAAACTGAAGAAATCCGCATTACCCTTGCCGGGATACGAACTCCGGGCATCCCGAATACACGTCGAGTGTGCTTCCAGTAACATGACGAAGATATGCGGAAAAGAGCGATGATACTCCTCTCTTTAAACAGCGACTGGAGACAAGGGGATCCAGTCGGCAAATCCTTGTGGCGACGAATTAGCGTCCGCCACCTTTTAATTTGTAACTGTAAACTCTTGTAGAATTCTTCGATGTCTCTTAATTATCATCTAAAGTTTGAGATCTGTTATTGATGGATTTACCATCTTGAACACACAAACGACTCACGGATAAACTGTTCTTCAGAAGTTGGAAGCAAAAGCTTTGGGAAGCCTATAGTTTGGCAATCTTACGACTTAAAAGTAATATTTGATTTAAGCAGAATTTTGCATGGAATTTCGATAATTTGGGCATCCTCATAAGGGACTGTTGTTCTTGAAAGCCACTGACAATTCTTTTTTTAATTCCCATTTAATCAGTTTGAACTTTAATCCAAGCAAATTTGATGTCAAACTGTTGGTTGAACCTAATACTAGTTGAAGGGATAAAAATAATTGGTAAATGTCAACCAGCTGTAATGAAACTTCTTTGTTATAACCAGTCGATGAGTTTCCGAATTTACTCAACATCAATCCTCAGTAGTAGTGCAGGGAGCAGAACCATAATTTAGATTTTTGAATTGTAAGTAAAATTCATTTCTATCTCTCGGCCCACCAGCGGCCGAGCGGTAAAGTCGTTGAACACTGGTAGTTCGGTCCGAGGTTCGAATCCCGCGAACGGGCTGGCTGCATGGGCGTTTTCGTGGTTTTCCCCATGTGTAACGCGTATACGAGCCAGTTTCCCTTTGAAAATCCTAAACGAAAGGCATCCCTCCCTTTAGGCAGATAGCCTTCGAGGCTTTGCCATAATCACACACATTTCTATCTCTCATTTACGCGCTAAGCGGAATTAAATTTGTGTTAGTTAGCTGAAGTCAAAATAGAACTTTTAGTTTTACTTCATTTAATGTTCTGATATTGATAGTTATGATGCTAATTCATTTCGTAGGTGGTGTGGATATTATTCTGGGAAATGCAGGATGTGCAGAAAGGTGGCATAAAATTTTTAGGATTAGTAGGAATTAAAAAGTGCATCTGTATAGCAATATATCAGTTAATTAGTTATCCGTTTATTGTCATTTGACAATGAATGGATTTCTTGGCATCAATGTATGATTGTGTGTCTAATATAAAACAGTGCAATGAAACCTGGCATCATGAATGCCTTTGGTGACAAACAAACGTGTTTAAGAAGAAATTTTCTGACCAAAAAACATCTCGGATGACGAACAACATTTCCAGTTACGAACACTTCAGTCGGCAACGAATGAATTTTTATCAGCATTTATTTAGTTCACTCATGGTGTTTGTCGCATGGTCAAAATTTGTCATAGATTTTTAATTTACTTCCTGATAAGCTATCAAAATCAAACCTTATACACATACTGTTTATTTTTTATTTTTTTATCCAATGACGGGCATTTGCCTATTCAGCGTTGGCCATTCCTAAGACCAGAAGTGGTGGCCATTTTATTGTGAAAGCACCTAATAGGCAGCCGCCGTTGCCTGTTATTGAACGGAAAATTACAACCATGCCTTCTCCAAGATTCGAACGTGGGCTTTTTGGTAGCGCAGTAGGCTTCCCTAACCACTATACCGTTTGAGCGGCACACTTTGTTTATGGATGACAATGCAGTGTGATGAAATTTTTTTTCAAGTTTTGATTTAGATCTATTTTTTAAATTTGATGTTTAAAGGATTTTTGTTACATTTCTTGATTTAACGAACAAACTAAAAGTATCAGATATTTATTGTTTGTATTATCGGCTAGAGCGAAAAAAATCTTTTATATGAAATATGGATAAAAATTCAGCGTCGTTTCCGATTTCTTGCCGATTTTCGAAAATCGCTGGACATCCAAAAGGTCCAGGTTCGAATCACGGAGAAGGTATGGTTGTAACTTTCCGTCCCTTTATAAGAGGCAATGGTGGCAGCCTATTAGGTGCTTTCACAATAAAATGACCACCGCTTCTGGCCTTAGGAATGGCCAACGCTGAATAGGCAAATGCCCGTCATTGGATAAAATTTCTCAGATTATAAAACAATTACTTCCCCCTCTTTCAAAACACGAATAATCAAAAGAAATAACAGGACCATTTTCTATATCTTTTTAAAAATATTCTACAGTATGAAAGAGAAGGGGGATAATATCGTTTCTTCAGTTTTAAGTTCAGTAAGATCACTATTTTTCTTGCTTTTATCTCTCCTCATTAATGTAAAAAACAACAAGAGTGTTTAGCATTTAAAATTATTTGTAATGAAATCTAGCAAGTTTATTAATTTTTTTCCTACTTATAACTTTACTCATACAAATTTATCTTACAATTTTAGATTTCTCTTACTATTTTATTTTGAAAATTAATCTGTTTAATTTTACTGGGGTACGTAATATCTTTTATAGAACTTAAACATACGAAAATGTACCTGCTATCAATATTTAAAATGATCAAAGTTCTTCAACCTCTTTTAAAATAAGAATCATAAGGAAATATGAATTAGCGACTTCCTAGAATTTTTTAAACTAATAGCATCTGGTGTTTTTTTTCTATGGTCAAAACTGTGCCATCCATTTTTAAACTATTTCCTGTCAAGTTATCCAGCTCAAGGTTTGCACACATACTTACGAGTAAGTGGAGAACAATACAATGCAGTAGAGCGACTCTTTCCCTCTACTGCATAAGTTAGATTCGCATTTATTAAAACTTAATACTGAAATCAATTTTTGCATATATATCCGTTTAATGAAAAAACTCAAACTCTCAGAATCTTACTTTTGCACCTTCGAGTCGAGCAGAAAATGCCTTTTAAGTAAAATTTTATTCGAGATTTTATAATTTCTAACTTTTTGACAAAATCGCTGAATTTTTCAACAAATTGACATAACAGAATGATCTGAAATAAAAGACTGATTACTCACTGGTAAAAAAAGGATTTTCAAGTGAATAATTTGATTGAAAAAGTGTCATAGAGACTAAAAAGATAAAAATATATAAAAAGCATTTATAAAGTAAACTTTTATTTGAAAATCATAAAAGTCATTAATGAATTGAAAGAAAAAGAATAATTTATGCTATAATTTAGTGGCAGCAAGAGATTAAAAAATTCTCTTTCAAAATTCATATACAATTAATTAGTCCAAAGGGATTTCAGTCCCGAAGGACTATTGCTTTCGTTTTGGCATTTTGCGTCGGACTCATAAACGTCGGTTCACTTTTCAAACTGTTGCCACAAAATGTTAGAGTCCTGCATTATATTTGAAGAAATTAAATAATGAAAAATCTACATAAATGATTGTCTATTTCTCGCATTGTGATAAAACAATGGTACATAGAGCCATCGAATTTTGAATGACGAAATCCTACTGCGAATATGGGCATCTGAAATCCCAAATTTGGAATTTGTTTTATTATGGATTTTATATTTTGTAAAACTTTAACGAATTTTTGATTTACAAACTCAATGCTTTAAAAGCGAGAAATGGCAACGTTATATAGAAAAAAAATACTTTTATCTCCAGCTCGCGAGACTGTGTATATCGGAAATTCTAAAGATATGCTTAATTTAACATTATTTTGCGATATTGCTCTTGAACTGAATTTTATGGTTTAAGTGCAAAGAACATGATATTTAATAAATAAAGGTAACACTCAAAACGTTAAAAAAACGCCCCTTTGGACGTAATTTAAAATCTGAAAAATTTCAGATTTTTTTTTTTTTTTTATTTTTTTTATATCAAAATTAATAAAAAGTGCTCACTTAAATAATGAAATTTATTTATCGAACTGCGCCTTCAAATAAACATAAGCCATTATTGTAAATTTATCAAGTGTGGCCCACAATTTTATTATTCGTGATACAAAATTGTTGACGAATATTGTGAAGGGAATTAGTTAAACTATTGTTTCCATTAAACTATGCGAATATTATGTATTATTATTAGCTATTATTTTTCTTCTTTTAGTTCATTAATAATTTTGTGACTTTTCAGCAAAAGCTTATCTTATCAAAACACTCGGTTTATATATTTTTATTAAACATATTTTGAGGTAATTTTTAACATAAGATTAACATTCAGATACTTCCAGAAAACTCTTTTTTTAAGATTTTGTGTTGCTTAGATTTCATTAACAAATGCTGGCAGAAAGTGACTTACAGAATCAAGAATTCAGCTCGGAGGAAATTATGGTGTTGCATGCGAGTACTTAGAATGATATGATGGACGACATACATGATATTGCACTAGTATCTCTAGCAAAACAGGCTTGGAAAGTAATAATAAAATTACAGAAGTTACTTCACAACGACAAAAACGAGTTCAACGAGAAAGAAATAAAACATCTTCAGAAGTAGCAACTAAAGGATATTGTGGAAGAAGTGCCTTCAGAAAAAAGGGAATGAAGAGAAGATAACCTAGTTCTTTAATCTGCGAAATTTGTGCAGAATGGAAAAAAGTGTAACATGTCGTATAGTGACATCACTCTGATGAAGCAGCAGAAAGAATTTTCAGAGACAATGCCATGTCTAACTTTAGAAACATTCTAAAATATAGGTAACAAAAAAAAAATTATATTGAAAGAATTTTGAGTGGAATTGAGGCCTAGTGTGTCTTAAGTAGAGTTGTGCTAAAATAAAGAAGATGCCCATAAAGAGAGTTAACTCATATTTTTACGAGATAAGTTTCATCATCTAAACAGTAATATCTCTTGCTTATTCGTTTTCACTCACGTCATCTGCTCTTCTTCCTACGGGTACGGTAGAAATACATTAAGCTTTCGTCTTTTTTATCTGTTAAATATTGTGTTGACCTTTTTTAACTTAAATTTAACGATTTCCATTATTTTTGCGGTATGAAATATTGTTATAAATTTGAAATAAGCAGTCATCTGAGATCAGATTAATCGATTTTATATGAATTTCTACGTGGCAAAATGTTTCGGTTTACAAACATTTCGGATAATGAATAGTCTAAAGAGTTAAATTTGTGAACCGAGGCAGCAGGAAAAAACTCCTTTTTCAGGATAATAATAGAATGTAGGCTAGATAACAGTAGATTTTTTAAAGCACTTCGAAGAAAATGTTTTCCGATAATGTTCATTATTTTCATTTTGACGATTTTGATTCCTTGTATAATATAGAGTACTGTAACATGAAAGAAATATTTGATGCAAGTTTTGTGTACCAATGAGCCACTGAAATAAATGCACAATTACATCGTGAATAATTATTTGCTTTGTCAAATAAATGCACGCGCCTTCACGTGCTGATAATCTATGATGAAATAACGTCATGGTAATTTTACGCTATTATTTCGAATTCTTTCTGACAGCTCATTTCAAATAAATGATTTTATATTCTGTAACATGATTTCTCTAGAAATTATTTTTAAACTAGTAGATTAATAGTAACTGCTTAGTTAAAAATCAGTCAGAATCAGCATACGAAGGAGATCGAATAGCAATATTTTAAATGTTCAAGAATTTCATAATTAAAAACTTTTGAAACATTTTTTTAAGATTTTGAAACTAACTTGTCGAAATGTAGCCTAAAATCTGAAATTTTCAGATTGCAATTTAATTTTTGTTTTCAATCTGTGGCAGGCAATATGACGATTGCCTTATGTAAGAATCTTTTCAATTACTCTTTCATATAAAATGTGTTTTCGTAATGTATCTTATATGAGGATCTCCCGGATTAGTTTCAAGTTGCCATACGTATAACCAAGCGTAAAGGCAAAGTATTTTAAATAAAATATTAGATGAGAACAAATCGCTTTTCAAATGTCGATTCATATAAATTATAGAGGTTGTTCAATGTATATGCCAGAAGGGTATACGAGTAGTATTTTTGTCTGCCGCATATGAATACGACAAAATTTCTGAAAACCTCTTATGGAAACATATTGTAAACAACAGATATATTGGGCAGATGGTTATAAGTTTAATCGCTTTCAAGTTGTATTTATTATTAAGTTACATTTCATAAAAGAAATAAAAAGAAATAAGAATACTAATCATATTTGTACAGAACCATTTATTTCATATTTAAAGATACGTAGATAAATTACATTTCAATGTAAAATTATAAATTTTAATATGCAAAATCTGAATCATACTTCAGGGAGATTCAGGGAAAGAAGGCTGCTACTTCACACACTCAGAACGTCAGACATTCCAGACATTCATATTACAATTCAGGCAAGATTGAAATAAAGAATTCATCTGAACTTACTTAAGATTTTCAGCGCTGAATTCCTTATCTAAAAATTTGTAAAACTGCTCTCTTCCAGCTGGATCTTTTAGAAGTTCTTGGAGAGAAAATGCCCATCGTCTTACTCGTCGTGCGCTGACTTCTTTTCTAAAAATATTTAAACAACGTATTAAGAAAGATTACGATAAAAGCATTTCGGAGGAAACTATTTTAATACATGTTTAAGTGTAGCTATGGAAATTTCAGCTTCTTTATTTATTTTTAATAACATCTCTAATTAATGTACGTAGGATGTTTTTATAGTTCTAACAACTGAACTCTAGTTCAATTCCTGGAACTTAAAGGTAACGCTGTCGGTCAGAGTGAAGTCTTGAGATGTTTTTGCAGCTATAACGTGCAATATTATTTAGCTCAAATCAGATGTTTGACTGAGGCATGAACATGATGTTTGACCGAGCAGAGATTTTTTTTCAATTTTTGACTCGCTGTTTTTGCAATAATGGACGATGTGAAGAGCAATCATTTCTTTTCGTGGAAAGAGATGTGAAGAAAATGTTTAATGTCTGCGAAGAGTTTTCTGTTCTCACAATTGAAACAAAACTTTACGGGGGTTCGATTTGAGAATTTAACTACGCCCTTGAAAATTAGTTTTTAGTTGTGATAAGTGTGTTCAATTTAATGAGGATTATGCTGAAAAACTGCATTGTAATCTTGATAAAAGTTGATGAAGTAACTAAATTATATCTTTCTAGAACTTTGAAAATAACCCCCTTAATTTATACCTTTCAGATAATTTTTTTAAATATTCTTATCAACAGTTCAATAAATGAAAGACGTTACCAGCGTCCTGTATTAACGTAGTTTAGTGTAGAATAATCGTTTATGAGTAACGTTTTATTAAATTATTCACATTTATGTTGCGATTTTTAGGCATATCGTTTTATTAGACTATTATAATTTATGCTGCGCTTTTAACTTTTTATTACATACTGATTGTTAGAAATGTTGTAATTCAGCTTTAACAATAGCATCACAGATGAAAGTTTAAATTTTCACGCTACAAAATATATTCGATGTAAAGTTTGATCAGTGTCTAAATATATTTTAACGGTTTTATGACTTTATTTCTTTTTGCGATGTTCCTGACAGATGTAATCAATGAATAATTCGATAGACTGATGCTAAGAAAAAAATGAGCTTTACGGAAACTGCGAAATGTTGCAGTGAAAGCAATTAGCATATAAAATATAATTCCAGCACAGTTGATAAAACTGCAGAAAAATCATTCTCGATAAAATCCCGAATGGCACATTCTCTGTTCCCCAAGACAAGACTAGTTTAAAAATGCGGGAAAATGTGCTGAAAATTTGTCTGCACTAAAATCACAAAATGAAGCCACAAAGCTTTTTTCACTGTAATGAAAATACAAATTTTTGAGTAGAGAAGAGCATTTTCTTATGCAGGGTACAAAAGAAGGTAGAAATTTTAAACATCTCGCGATCTTGATATGTATGGAGATATTGACATGCTCGGTATAGGGTAAAAAAGCTACAGATTTAAAATTCTTCAGAAGGTTGCCAACTGAAGTGTTATTGATAAATTGTGGCAAACGCATTTGTTAAGCATCAAGAAATTTCGAAATTCGTTATCTTTAGAAATATATTAAACATTAAAATCTGCGAACATTAAGCTGACGAAATTTATTACATTAAAACACGTTAAAACATCATGTTCTTAAATGCGAAACCAATTAAGTGAAAATATTCCCGTAAATGTTTCGTATAATGTTTTACGAAATGATATCTCCGTTACGTATCGAAAATTCTCAAATCTTTGGAATATTGTCATAAGACACTCAACCGCAATATCTGAGGTTTTAATATAGCTATCTAAGTGGGGGAATAATTAAGCTATTTACATGCGGAACTCTTTAATAAACGTATAATTTCCAGTGCTGTAGCGCAAAGTAAGAATTCGTAGAGAAATTAATTCATATATACGGCATTTTGTTTGTTTATTTGGTTAATCATTATTTAAAACGTAAACATAAAAAGGACCAATTAAAAATTACACAGCTAAATAGATAACGGGTTATTAAAAACATAAACCGTTATGCCTACTGAATTTGTGCCTTGTTACCTCCAAAATGTTTGAAAATTTGTAACATAGTTCTTCCCGCTGGGTCGTTTACAAGTTCTTGGACCGAAAATGTCCAACACGTAGACAAGCACGACCTGAAAGTTTAAAGAAGGAGATGAGAAAAATGTGCAATGCTCTTGCCGGTATTCGAAGCTGTAGCTCTCGAATACGCGCTGAATGTGCTACCGTTACACCACGAAGGCATGCTGAAAGGAGGGATAAAATAATAATAGTTATAGCATATATACGCACATTTTGCAACTTTTGCCATTTATGGAATTTGTTTATTTGCTGATGCGATGTTTCGATGTAAAAAAGAGAATATTCCAAAAATTAAGTTAACTATAATTTTCAATCGCAAGAACTAGAAATAATTTTGTGTGCAGTTACTGGAACTTTAGCTTGGCCGAAAATCTGGGCACCATTTTTTTACTCTGAAAAAAATCCTATACAGAGCGCCGATTAGCATTAGGAAAATTAATGTAATAACTGACATTTAGCAATTCTAACCAGTGATGCCACGACCAGCTAAAAGGCGTATACGCGATTCAGTTCGTTTTATTTGATACTAGAAGTCGAAGTGAAAAAAAAAAAATATGTGTGGCTTGGACGCGCTTCAAGAAGGATTGCCAAAATACTCCAACACTGCGGTAATTAAAATTACCCTCATTTGGCCATTTATCACCTTTGGGTGATTTATAATTCTCAAGAGGTACTCGATTCTGGAGTTACATTCAATAAAACTGAAACAGTTTTCCCTTAAGTACTAGAATTTTTTTTTCTTTGAACCCGTTTTCTTCAGAACAGTGGTCTCCAAATTAGAATACTACGATCAATTCTTGGAATACAAGGAATAGTCTTAGTTTATCGTTCAAAGTTTAAATCGGAAATAGATTTACTTGCCAAAAATTGTGACATGCAATTTTTTTTATAAATTTTAATAAACATTTTATGAAACTAAATTTCTGGAAAAGTTTATTAACAAGATCAAGTGCTTTGCCAATTTGACCAATTGTTGCATTTTATTTGACCATTTGTTTCTCCGGCCGATACACTTATATTTAAGAAGATTTTATTCCCATTATAAAAGACAAAGCAATAATGTTTGCTAACCGTACAGCAAAAATTAACCAAGATATGTAATTACAAAATTTAGGATATTTGAAGTCATTTCTAACTTAATTTAAGGGACTGGTTAATAAATAAATTATCGTAAGGTTAATAATAGATAGTTAAAAATTAGAGGTTAATTTTTACCTCTTAAATGTCATTTAGGGATATTCTCAGATTTACTAATATGCGATATTCTATAACTTATGATTATACAGAAACTGCTATGCAGAAAGAACTTTTACGTGAATAATTTATAAATTTTCAAATGGTAAAAGTGTGTTACTAATATTCTAACGAAATTTTTTACATTGCAATTATTATCTAATAGTCACACAAAAAGTTAATTTAACTAGAAAGATTTAAAATTTTTAAATCATACGAATAACATTACGAGTTGGCTATGGGCCAATACTGCAGCATGCAAGAGTTTTCTACAACACAAATGCTACGATTTTGTGAACAACATCTCTTTTTTTGAAAAAAAAAAAAAAAAAAGCATTAAACAATACATTTCTTTGCAATCTGCGTAGAAATGTTTGTCAGTTAAGCTAATAACATCAGAAACCTTTTTCTAAGCATATATTTTATTTTTAGTTACGTACGTTTTTATAATGAACTTATTTTAGTTTTTATAATGAATATAAATTTTCCTAAACGTAAAGTGTAGAGACCGAGAGAACGTATAAAAACTAGATTTAGTAATTTTTACAAAATGGATGTCTTAAAAATGCTAAAACGTAAATACCTGAGTCGTTTGAAACTTTTTTGTAATTGAAGTATAAGTCTACAACCAACGGTTGCGAAAATAAAAGTCGCTAAGGACTGTGGATATGGTGTGTGTGTATATAACTCAGCAATATATAGGATGCGGCAGAGAAACTACCTTATTTAAAAAATGAATAACACGAATAGTAAAAGCGATATCAGTTTAATATTTTTCCAAGTTATTGAGAGACACTTAGTTTTTTTTTAATTACAGTTTAAAAATAATATCATTAAGGTGGCCTCCGTTGCATTGAGATAGTTGAGTTTTGAAGTTTCGTTCCACTTTTACCAGCATATCACAGAGTATGTTGTCGATAGCAGCTTGAATATTGTTCTTCAGTTGAGCCAGGGTCTTTGGACGTTAGAGATTTTAGATAGCCCTACAAAAAGAAATCACACGGGGCTAAATCAGGCGAGCGCGCTGGCCACTGACAATCCGCCTCCTAAGGACACAAGGCGTCCAGGGAAATGTCCTCCAAAATATCATGGTCCAATGATGCTTATTCTGGACAATGCAAACCAAACAATCACATGTTCTGTATAGAGGGGCTGCTCATGAAATTCTCGGCGATATGTGCCGCTCCATTAAGTTTTGCTTAATGCATGTTTTGCTTAATGCATACTGCAATCGGAAATATGAAAATGAGCCTCATGAGGCGTATCGTCAAGGACGGCTTTGCATGCATTTTTTCATGAAAGAAAATCATGTGGATTAAGTTTTTGCACCACTGCCAATTTATACGGATGAAAATGCAGTACGTTGAAAAGTACGACTCCACGGAGAACGAGCGCTCCTCTCTCGTGATCTTGCATGATCGGTACTAAACCATACAATCTTGCATGATCGGTACTAAACCTACAAGACATAAAACTTTAGATACCGCTCTTTTCGTTGATACAGAAGTAGTTATACAGGGGTTCTACTGCTATTGCAGTACTTCCCTGTAAACATGAAGTAAGTCCACAATGGGCATGGTGATGACAAACTCCTGAGTGAATCCCACGGAGGGAACGGGGAGATGACGAAAAAAGATGAAAACTCCTCAGTTTGTCCTTTGAGAACTGGCGAGGGAGTGAGAAAAAGAGTGGAGAAGACGGATAGGGTGGAAATCATCGTAGCTCGCGTGCTGCCATGTATTAGTCTTTCCGTAAGTAGTCTCATATCTTGGATTTAGGCTTAGCTGACGATTTCTGAGGCGCCGTCTGTTGGTCATGGAGTAAAGCAGGTCGGGAAAGGAGATTTAGGCTTAGTGATCTTCTCGTGTGCTGCCATCTATTGAGTGGTTTTTCAATCTTGTTAGTTTTCTTCGGCAAAATTCATGACAGTCATGGTTGCATAAAAACCGACTCTTAACTTCCCCCAGGGGATCTTTGCAGCTTTAATTTTCTCTATTAGTTGGATGACTGTAATGAGGAATTTCTTGATCTTTTCATCCTTGAGCCAAGTCAGGATTTCGTTTGTCTCTTCTGGTGGTGGTTGTAAATTCTATTGCAATTAAGAACTGTATGTTTGGTTTTGCTGTGCTGGTTTCTGCTGGGTTGGAGTTTCTGCTATTTTCATTTCTGTGAGCATCTGAGGGAAATTATCCGAAGTAAAATCTGGGATTTTCTGTACTGGAAATGTCGGCTGGGAGTCCTGGTTTTTACTTTCAAATCTTTTCTTGTAATAGCTACAACCCCTGTAACTGCTGACACGGAGTCCTTGCAAAAAATAGAAGTCGGTTTTTTATCTTTAGGCATCTGACATAAATTGCAGCGGTGTGGTAAGCCACATTTTACACATCTTTCTGGTTTGTTACAACATGTCTGACTGTGTCCGTATTCCTGACATCTATAGCATTGTACAGGGCGTCTGCGGGGGTTGAACTTTTCAATACTGCAGTTGAAGTTGAACATATTTGATAGATTGTGGATGGAGTGTCCGTCTGCATTCTTTTTAAGTTCAAGAAGGAATATTGGCAATTTGATAATGTTTTCTGGTCTATTTCTGGTGAATTGTTTAACTTCCAGGATCGGGTATTTTCGTCTGATCAGATCGTCGTAAATGGCACTTTCCTTAACTGAGGCTGGAACGCCCTTTAGGATAACTCGTAACGGCTTGAAGCTTTCTAACATAAATGAATGAAATGAAGTGCCTTGCGCCACGGCAACTTTACACATGGTTCTGTAATATTTAGAGTTTTTGGTATAAACATAGATGGACTTAGCTTTCAGTGATGATTCATATTCCTCTGTGCAGCTCTTTTTAAAAAGTTCGTCTAAATCCGACCAATCAGCTTCATCGTGGAAGAAAACGATGGGTGAAGGAGGTACTTCACTTTTTTCTTCTCCTTCCTCTTCTGCCTGCTGATTTAGAAGTGCATAAAATCTGTTTTCCTGCGTTATTTTCATGGGTTTTGGGGTTTCTTTAATTTTAGTGACCTTCTTAGGCGATTGCCATTCGTTTTCATCCTTTATCGGTGCGGGAGGAGGCATCATTTTTTTTCTGGTAACTTTAGTTTGTGGTGAGTCCATACGGATTCGTTTCCTCTCAGATTTCGTTGGGGTGCTTACTGCTGTAGCGGCTACGCTTTCCTAGGTGGCGTTAGGCGTTGGTTTCAGTTCATCAATAACTTTCTTAACTTTTCCACTCCTTGTTCTTTCATTAATTCCAGGAGTCGGTTCATTAATTCCAGTAAACTCGGTCTTCATATGATAATTCGTCAGGAATTTTGTCTTCGCTTGGGATTGCAGGGGCAACTGCAGCTTTCTTTTTCACTTTGTTCGGTTTGGCTCGTTTTTCTGAAATTGGACTTTTTAGAAATTCCATTCTCTTTGAGCAGCTAGGCATAGATTTCGTAGAAACCTCGGTTTCTGCTAAATCGCTATAGTCTTCATCCTCAGAAGTCGGTGTCCGGAATAAGGACATACTGAGTGATACCCGAAGGAATCACTATAAAGTTGAGAAAAATCGAATCGAAGTCAAGAGCACTGTTCGACCGCCTACGATTACTGAGTTCGAGCTCTGAATTCTGTGTTGAATGTCCGCCCTTTTCAATGAGCGCTACCCCACCCTTCTCGGAATAAATGTCGCTAGATGGTGCGCATTTCATATAAAGAAGTTTCCCTGCCGCACCCTATATATATATGTATATTGGATGTTTGCATACAGTGTACAATCTCGCAAAAATGTAAAGGTACGTAGAAAGCATCTGGCAAAAATATAAAAGCAGACAGAAAGGGAGAAGGAAATAAGCAAATTTTGTGAAAGCACATATGCGCGGAAACGGCGTGTTGAGGTATTATAGGACGCTATTGAATGATAGGGTGAAAATGTTCTACTGGCACAAATTGTTGTCCCCAGTGCAAATTTTGAGCTCTATTCATCGCTACATGAACGTGGAGTTTGCCGACATGCATTTTATCTATGTGATTACGGCTAAAACGTATTAGCCACTCAAAAGATGCATAGGAGAAAGATTTTCGAGTACTTCCTTTGAGTAACAGTTACATGTTACATTTTCAAATACAGCCTAGAGATAAAATGCATATCGGCAAGTCCCGTGTTCGTATAGCGATGGATCTGTTTGAATTATGAACAGGAAATAATTTACATCAGTAAAACTCTTTTATCTATCTCTCAATATCTCATTTCAAAACAAGGCGGTATTTACATATTACATTATAAAGGAGCATTATTACAAAGGCAGTATTTACATATTAACGCAACCAACACAAGGCAATTTGACGACATTTTACAGATGAAAAATTACTTATAAGGCAACAGTTCGCGATATATTTTTAAATGATTCGCAAACTATTGATATTTAAGTAGGTTGGCAAACGTTATCAACATATAAAAAGAAAACACACTTTAACAATTTAAACGACAAATTTTAATTGTTACACAAGGATTATCTTATATATTAAACATAAAATGCTTTTATTTATCGTGAAAATTTCTTCCCGCTGTTCATCTCTCCGTGTACGCAGTGATTTAATTTCACTTCTAAAACATCGGAAGAGTTGCGCTAACTCAGCATCGAGTGCAGCTCCCCACATTGCTCCCTGGCCGTCCACCAACGCATTTAGCAATTTTGGGCAAAATACTGCATTCCTGCATAAATTTTACAGCAGTTTCTTCCTTTGCTAAGCAAATTTCTCAAACATATATAAAAATGACGATGTTGCTTATCTAAAGAATTGTAATGAGCACCGTTTTCTGAAGAATGTTTGCGCGCAAGGCTGCCAGAATTTAGAACTTTTTGAAAATTTGGTGGCTTATACTAATGTTTCGATAATACATAAGTTTCACAAAGTTCGCTATTTCTGTATTCTTTATTTGTCTTAAATTTTTTAATCTATATTTATATATTTTACTTACTCTTACAGCCTAAGCTATATTTATTTTACTTCTTCTGTATTCATAAGACTTGAAGAATAATGCTGAAACCTACGAATGTGTCATTTCAACACATTTTGTCTTCCTACATTACCCCTCAGAAGTGATGATTTAAGTGTGTGGTTGACTGCCATCGAGAATTAATGCATTCTTGGTAACAGTAACATATAATGAAGATCAGTATTAAAATAATATGCTTGCTTATTATTAAAATATTATGCTATAAATAATAAAATGTTAGAATAATATGTATGCAATGTGATAAACTATTCGGGGTGAGTCGTTATTTACATAAATATAGAACTAGTATTTATTCAAATTTGTAAACTCACCTAGAAAATAACCTAAATGAACGAAGACAGTATTTCTATAAATTTTTGATACATTTGCTATCCCTTTTTAATTATTCATTATAAATGCGTATCATATTTCACATTACCATTATGAGTTTTACCATTATGAGTATTTGTCTCTTCACATGTTTTTTGAAAGCGATATGGAAAAGGTTATTTATACAATGAAAACAGTAGAAACCTTTTTAGAATGAATTTATGCAGCTGTTAATTGATCTGACACTTCTGATTGGTTTATCAAATTCAATTAACATAATTATTAATGTTGATGGATGCAACTTTAAGAAACATTTATAATTGCTTTAAGCGCAATGTTTAATGCTTTGCCTCTTTAATTTTCCCCTGAGTTTAAATAGGTTAAATGCTAAATTCTGCTTCATTCGGATTATTAACTTATTTAATATTTTTATGGATAGTTTTTATGAGAACGTCTTCAAAATGGGAACCTTAGACATTGTGGAGATCAGAATTGAGATCAGTCTATATGCAATATCAAGTTATGCAATCAAGAAAGAAAAGTTTGCGTAGAGCTCATCTCAAGAGCTAAATAAACACGAAGAGATGTTGATTCTTGACAGCAAACTCTATGATAAAAGAAAATAAAGTAAATCGGCTTAGGCTGCGATAGAAATATATTCATTCCTTTTAGAGATATGAAGGTTAGGTTATGAAAAGACATTATATATATATGTATTATATAGTTAGGTAAAGGACATCTGATTGTGAGAAATCGCGTTAGATAAAAATCCACGTATCAAATATATTTATTTAACACATATTTTATTTCTATAACCATGGTCGTTATAAAGGAAGTATTTATAATATCTATTAAGATGTTACTTATTTCTTCCTTAAAACTGACATTTTAATTATTATTTTAACATTTTAAATTTTTACGTTAATAAGCATATATTGGAATTTGCAATCATTAATTCTTAATCATTCACATGATTCTTAATCATGTGAAATTTTGCCTTAATCTTAAATGCAGATTCGATTAATGGCAGTTGAATGGTTATTTTATAGTAGTTTGATCGTTTCTCTTCTAATCGGAAATGCGAGACAGTTTCCTTGAGAAAGTCCTCCACGAAGCTAGCTCATAAGCAGATAACTCTCAATTGCTTTGATGAAATAAATGTTATTTAATTCAAACTGTCAACCGAAACTGGCAAATGATTGTCTAAATTTATGACTTTAAGGAGCATCATATAATTTAAATCATTGGTTTAAATTTCCTTCTTTTTTTCCAGTTGCTGGTGGGAGAATGGTATAGTTATGAATTTTAGAACAGAATCCCCCCTTTCTCTAAAAAAGGTATGCCGCTTTAGAAAAATGGACCTCGAGTAATTTGCAATAAAAATTGTCCTTTACCTCTCAGCTTAAAAACAGAACAAATTAAGATACAAAACTAAGATTTCATTGCGCTTTTGCAGCTGAGGATAATGGTTCGGTAAAACCATCGAAACTAGTCCTGTGAAAATTTGAAAATATAACGCTGATTTTTGTTGTTTGACTTCTAAATTAACAGAACAAATATTAATAAAATATATCTGACATAGCGTCTTAAGCCTAACAAAGATGAATGAAAAGAATGTGGCATGAACAACCGAATGAGGAACGGAAACCTGAGATATTTATGGAGAAGAATAGTGTACTGAACATAATACTTATTTATACAAGTAATGTAATTGCCAAATGAAATTACTGAATATGATAAACAAATATGATGTGGACGCATATTACTTCCTTGTGCATCCTATTAAATCATACACATTTTTTGCTGCACTTGAATTAAACTTATTTGCTCGAATTTCATTAGAGATTTATTTCTCATTCACTTAATTCAGTTTTCACTTCGCGGCAAGCCAAAAGTACATAAAAAATCAAAACATTTTCTTTAAGAGTTGTAAAATAAAGAAAAACGTAAATGCTGTTAACAATAATTTTTGCAATTAAAATTAGATTTTCTACGCAAAAACAAGAAATTCGATAGGCGGCCAGAAAGGCAAAATTTTCGGTGCACAGAATTCAAAGTTAACCTTTGGTTCCACTGGGCAAATTAAGTTTAAACCACTGGTTCAACTGACTTAATTCTCTATATTACTCAGAACTTCAAATGCAAACAAATAGCCGCAACATCAGGCCTAGCACCACTTTTAAATTGTTGATAATTCTGCAACTATTATATAAAGATTAACTTGGGCATAAAAACCTTAACCGGAACGTAAAAACAACATAATTCAATCTTTTTTAAAGTAAAAAATGCACAATTTACCAACATATAAGAATAATAAACAGAGCTCACCGAGCCGGGAGAGAGTGTGGGTGTATATATATATTTCTTTAGTGAGGCTGATTGCAATAGAAAAGTGAGGTGCACAGCTAGATGGTATGATAGTCCCATATACAAAATTTCAACACTCTACAGCTAATCATTTTTAAGTTACGCGAGATGCATACTTAGGTAAGTATAGACGTCACAAAATAGTCGCTTCTAAATCTATTTTAAATGCCTTTTACAATCCATTTTGGAAAAAAAAAAGAGTCCTTAATTCTGTCCGAACGTACAGACGTTATGCAAAAAAATCATTCAGATGAATTCACGAGAGGTCAATTCAAAATGCATATTTCCGCTAAAATATGATACCCGAAATTTTTTGCCATTATAATACTTCTTTCATGCAAGGAAGTAAAACGTTATCAACGTTCGTCATCTAATCCATCGGCGAGATTAATCATATTTTATCAAAAAGAAGCAAAAATCTTTGTTAATTACGTAATCATATTACTCGATAATAAGATCTACATGAAGATAGAAAAAGAAATCTGTAAATAATATTGCATGACGTATACAATGTAAAAACATATCGAATATATAATATTGTTACAATACGAAGACCTCAACTAGAAAGATATCGAATTACAGGGTGTGTCATAAATTTGGTAGAATTTAAAAAAATCATATTAAAATTAACAAATTTGGTGCATCAAAATGTTGTTTATACGAAGACTTATATCAAAGGTAGATTTCTTTCTTATGTAAGAATAAATTACAGTTCAAATATTCACTGATAGATGTGTTTGTTAACAGTGCTATAAGAATAGAATAGGCAAAGTTAAGATCTTATGGCATTATTAGTTTTCATTTGCTAGCAGGCTACAGTATTTCCAGAAATTCCTAAGCAGATGTTATTCTAATAGATATTTTTTCATCATATCATAGAATCTCTGTAGCACAGAAAGATGAATTGACGTTACTTTTCATGGACAAACAAACTAATGTTTCATGTCTTGATTATGAAATTTTCTGCATTTGCCCTCCTATACATAATCAGGTATAAAATTTGTTAATTCACTCATACATCTATGTATTAAGTCTATATAAGCAATACATTTGACATACTGCGTTCTATTGTAGAAATACTATTGTATTTTATTTCCCATTTACATTACTGTATCCTGTACATTACTGTATTACTATATTCTTTTGTATATTATTATTCAATCTTAGTACCATTCAGTGAAAACACATAACCTACAGCGTTATAGCTATCTGCTGCTAGATGGACATTTGAAATACCAATTACAGATATACAGTGCCCTTTGTGCCACCAGCTGCCGAGCGGCTGGTGGCACTGAAGTCGCTGAAAACTAGTGGTTCGAATCTCACCGAACGGCTTGGCTACATGGGTATTTTCGTGGGTTTTCGATGTGTAACACGGATGCGAGCCAGTTTCCCTTAGAAAATCTTCCACGAATGCATCGTCCCTTTTAGGAAGATAGCTCTCGAGTGTTTTGCTGTAATTGTATAACCAAACCAAGCAATGTCCTTTGCTTGCCTACTACGGATGCTTGCCTCCCAGCTGGGAGCTCTCCCACTCGATACTGGCAGACATGGGGCAAAATCGACTAACTTATGGTAAACAGACGATCCCTGTCTCCCTTCAAATGCAACAATATTTTCAGTACGACTGCAGTCAATGACATATTGTGTTTTAAAGAATTTAAATTTACAGGTTTTTGAAAATTAACAGCCATGTGTCAATGACAGTTTGAACCAAAATGTATCTTATTTTCTTTTATATCACAAGTGTTTAGGTATAAACTATACTCTGATACGCTGATTTGTTGATTTCATATGATTTTCACAAATATGTCCAAATATGGACATAATAAATAAATATGGGATATTAAAATATTTGTTTGGAAAAAGTTAGAAATTGCATCAAATGTTTAAAAATATTTAAGCGAGAAGTAAGATATTTTTGCTATGTTTTATTTAATTTCATTTCCGAAAGAATTTCGTTTTCCTAGAAATATTGTTGGTCGTATTATAAATCGATACATTTCGCTTTATTTTGTTATGATATCGAAAGAATAAATTACAGTTGTATTGAATAGATCATTAAGCAACTCAACTATACTTCAAACATCAATTTAGAGATTCATGTAGACACCAATGAACTACCGCTTTAGAAAAACTTCAGCCCCAATATTTTAGATAGATGAAGGATCAAAGAGTAACTTCGTGATCTAACTAATGCAACTCTTTGAGCTAGACCGCGATAAATATTAGGTAAATGGAATGTATGCAAATTTAATCATGGTCAAAGAGTTATACTTTGATCGAGGCTAAGATAAAATCTGAACTGAATTTTCAACAAATTGATTTGAAATTGTTTCTTATATTGTTAATAAGCACGTACATGGGAAATCTCATAACATTTTCAGATTCAACAATTCATTTACACTCATAATTATTTTATCTCTCTAACTTAATATTCTCTTTGTCATCTAACTCAATCTAACGGTCTAGTTTAGGTTTTCGTTTTTTTCTGTTCAACGTGAGCATGGATGTTTCATAATCGTGCAAATCAGTCTAAATGTTCAATCAACATGGTATAGCTGTGTCCTAGTTTCGGCAAGTCGCTGAAAAAGACGTCTGAGAGAAGTACTTGATTCTCAGTCGAGATGTGTCTGTTCCAAAGTTAAAAGGAATGCAGAAAGAAGAGGGCGTGATTGCATTATCTCACTGGACTGAGGTCTGATGTAACACCACTCTAGGCGCAGCAATAGAACATTTTGTTGGCGACGGCCGTTGATTCCCCTAGCGCATGCGCATGATAAGCAAGATCTTTGCTGCGTAATACTTTTCTACGCAGTTAGTCAAAGTCAATGGTGAGTATCGCATGAAAACGGGAAGTGCTAAGCGCTGTGTAATATCATGTTTCTACTCTGCTGTTCAACGTCTTCATAGCTTAAATAAATGTTTTTCATGTATATGGAAGACGTCATTTTATTCTTCATAGGTTATGGGCGCAGACAGCTCTCAACTGTGCAGTCCAACCACCTTGTTAAATTCTTTCGGCAAGACAAGCTGCGTCGACTGAAATGAAAATGACTACGACAAATACAGTTTCAATTGAAAAGCTAAACAAAGACAATTTCGACACATGGAAGTTGCAAGTGGAAGCAATACTGATTAAAAAGGATCATTGGGACTACGTAACTGGGAAAATTCCGAAACCAGAACCTGGTGATGAAGAATTTGCGAAATGGAAAACTACTGATCAAAAAGCATGAGCGGATATAATCCTATCCATCTTACCCAGTGAACTTCCACAAGTAAAGAATTGTGTAACATCTCACGAACTGTGGAGTAAATTGCATTCTATTTACGAATCGAAGGGACCAGCTAGAAAGGCCACAATTCTAAAAAAGTTGCTTTTTACAAAAATGTGTGATTCTAAACAAATGACTGATCATCTAAATATTTTTTTCATGCTTGTGGACAAACTGAAAAAAATGGAAATAAACATTGCGGATGATTTGCTTACAATATTGCTTTTATATAGCATACCGGACTCTTATGAAGACTTTCGAATAGCCATCGAATCTCGTGATGAACTGCCTTCTCCAGAAATGCTGAAAATTAAACTGTTGGAAGAAGCTAGCGCTCGGAAAAATAAAGATTCATCGTTTTCTGAACCTCAACATGCATTCTATTCAAAAGATCGGAAGTATACTGAATGACCGGTTCCTAAACTGAAACCAAATAAGTCTGCAAACCGACGACAGTATCCAGTTAACTATAGATGCAACTTCTGCCATATCTATGGGCATTGAGCATCGGAATTTAGGAAGAAAAGTAAAGAAACTAAAAGCAAATATCTTAGTGAAACTGCGATGTCTGCAGAATATCAGAATTCCCTGGAGCAAGAAAAAGCCGTATCATGCACAAATAGTAATTCTAAAAAAACATTTTTTTTGTCTGGATAGTGGTGCAACATCTCATATGTGTAACAGCAAGGAACTGTTTCAAGAAATTCACGAGGTAGGTGATACTTATGTTAAATTAGCTGCTGATAAAATAGTTAAAGTTATTGGAAAAGGAACTATTAAATTTAAAGTTCGCATAGGTTCTAAAACTGAAAATATCAAACTCAAAAATGTATTGTGTGTACCTGATTTGAAAAATAATTTAATCTCAGTGTCTAAAGCAACTGAAAATAATCTTGCAGTAATTTTCAAAGAAAAATGTGCTCAAATAATTAATTCTAATAACGAAACAGTAATTTTAGTTAAACGCGAAAATTATCTTTATTTTGTCATGCCAATATTTGAATCTGTATCAATTGCTAAAGGAATAGATCAGTGGCATGTAAGATTTGACCATTTAAATGAAAATGATCTTAAAAAACTTCAAATAAATCACATGATTAGAGGTCTTTCTTTTTCTCAAAATGACTCTTCTACTTGTAAGGTATGCATTCAGAGTAAACACACCGCAACTCCCCTTCCCAAAGAATCTGAATATAGAAGTACTGAATTGTTAAATCTAATTCATTTTGATTTGTGTGGTCCCATGAGAACCGAATCAATAGGCGGATCATTTTATTTCGCAACATTTATCGATGATAAATCTCGATATGTTCGTGTTTATTTTCTGAAATCTAAGAGTGAGGTTAAAGAAGCTTTCAGAAATTTTAAAGCATCTTTTGAAAATAAACTTAACTCTAAAATCAGAATCCTGCGAACCGATAACGGGCTAGAATATTTAGGGAAAGACTTTAATAAATTTCTTAATTATGCGGGAATAAAACACGAAATGAGCACTCCTTACACGCCAGCCCAGAATAGCGTCGCGGAAAGATTAAATCGCACTTTAGTTTCAATGACGCGATGTTTCTTATTGCAATCCAATCTGCCTCAGAAATTCTGGCCCGAAGCCGTCAATACGGCTGCTTACATTCGAAATCGCTGCCCAACGCGAGGTTTAAAAAACGAAATAAAAACACCTTACGAAGTGATGTTTGGCAGAGTACCAGCTGTCTCTCACTTCAGAACTTTAGCCAAAAAGCATTTTCGCTAAATAATATAGGAATAGGCAAATTTGATATTCAATCTAAAGATTTATTTCTATTGGCTATTTTGATGAATCAAAAGCGTATAGACTTTGGGATCCCGAGGCACGTAAAGTAATAATAAGTAGAGACGTAAAATATATTAATGAGTTTGAAAACTGATGTAGTTATGACTCAGAGCAAGAAATAAATCTGCTTTCGCACCGGAGGAAAAAATTATAAATAAAACATGTTGTGAAGAATCATCACCTCTGGACGGCAGTGAGTCGCCATTTGACGCTGAATCTGAAAAGGAAAGCGGAAGTGATTTAGATAGCGAATCAATGCTTCCTATCCTGATTAAAAGGGGGCCTGGTGGATCCAAGAAAAAAAAAAGAGCTGCCGTTGACGGCGTGTGTGAAGGTCGTTCCTTTGTTGCTCCGTTTTCTACCCCAGCATTCGCGGAAATACGCAGCGCATCTAGCTAAAATCACCTGCAGTGGATAGCCAACATCTTAAGGAGCACATCGATGCAAAATTTTCAAGATTGGTCCACCGTTTAATTAATTACAGATTAATTGCTTCATCTACGCTTCGAATACCCAAGTAAGCCTTACAACGCGTATTTGAACGCCCGCCCAGCAGTCACCTTTCATCGATGAGCCTGGATTTTCATACTGCTAGACGCTCCACATCTTCACGAGTATTTTGATGGTAATTTCATAGCAGTGAGATAATTAGAAGTCGCGAAATTAATTTTTATATGATTTACCACGTTTTAATTTGGTGAACTCTGACCTTTTCCCACTCCGACGGTCAACCGGATGTCATCTACCCCCCGTCGTCCTCGAATTGAAACCAGTCTACAAAGGTAAACAAGAGGTACTGGAGTAATACTAATCAGCCTGCTAATTAAGCCCCTAATTGGCGTAGCATTCTGGAATAAACGGCATTCTTCAACTCAAGCCCCCAGGAAGTGGAAGTTTTAAAATTTGGAGAAAATCCGTCAATAACTTCTGAATTTACTAATTTCTTCAGCAATTTTCGGGACTTAAGAAATTCTTCAAATTTTGCGATATTATACAGTGCAGTGTGAGTGTGTTTTTCTCAATCGGATTACATTGGATTACCTGCAGTGCAAGCAACAGATGAAAACAGAAGAAACATAACGGCCAAGGTAGGCCTTTCGTTCTTTAATTTTTTAATTAGCAGCAATAATTAATTATCTCGTCTCCCAATTACCGCAAATATCTGCTATTTAACTACATTAAATTTACTGGTCATCCTTAAGTGACGAATAGTATACAGACTTCTAGAGAAACCAGACTATTAGGTTTTCGCTTAAATAAATTAATTAATTATCTGTACTTATCGGTTCTACCAAATTTACTCCAATTTGCTATGTATCTCAGTTCTCCTATTATCTGTACTCAAGTATAATTGCTGTATTTTTCTTGCATTCTGATAACGTTATCAATCACAATGTATTAACTGGCATTTGTGAAAGTAATGATCTAACTTTAGTTATTCAAATTAATTAATTATTTGTGATTATTGGTACCACTTAATTAACATTTATCTTCACTGCACCTTGGTTCGCATATCTACTGTGCTCAACAGTGTTTTCACTTCTGTGCAATATACAAGGTAGCGAATGACAATAATATATTAAGTATAGAGTGCCACATTAATTCAGTGTTCAAGTAATCAAAACTTTATCTGCACCACAGTAACCTTAGTGATTAGTGTAGTACAAATTGTATACAATTGCTTAAATAGGGTATTTAATTGCTTAAATAGTGTAACTGTGTAATAATTGCTTAAATAGTGTAACTATGTGCACGATCACCAAGAATAATGTGTAGTGCATAATGCAACACTAATTTAGTGCCGAAGTGTTAAAGTGTACAAATGTCATACTGTGATAATATACTGTGCAAGTGTTAGCAAAAGTGTTCCGGGCAATCAGTGTTTAGCACACATCCCAAGTGTTTATAAAAGTGCTCTGTGTTCAAGTGTATAAGTATTTGCAACAGTATTCTACCCAATCTGTGTTTAGCACACAGCTCAAGTGTTCACAACAGTGTTCTCAGCGACAAAGTGATTATAATTTACTTTCTCCTGCAACTAAGCAATTGATGAAATATGCAAGAAAGTGACAACTCCATTTTAGCAAGGGACCTCGACCTTACAAATCCAGCCCAGAGAGACACTCTAAGCTACTCGGAGAAGATTCATTCATTTGCAGACGAGGCTCTGCGCATCAGCAAAACAAAGTGCGGCAAACGAGCAGTACTTCCAGCTGACTTACGAGACCAAATAAGATTTATAATAGAAGCACTCAGAGAGCTGGCCCTACAGGGTCCAGACAGCGATAATCCTCGGCCTACTACTGAAATAGGTGTGAATACTGAGGAAGAAGTTCTCACAGCACCGATCACCATACAGACGGCAGCTTCCAACAGCACACGCGCTAAATCTTACGCACAAGTTGCCGCCCCGAAGCTGAAGCATACTATTCTCATTTATCCAACAGAGAATACAGCAACCTCTAGAAAAGACCTGAAAACAGTCCTCAACGAGAAATTTCCACTACAAAAGCTGGGAGTCAAAATTAGCACCATCCGGAACCTGCAGAAGGGAGGATTAGCGGTAGACTGCGTAACCAAAGAGGACGCAACGAAATTAGTCAACACCCTACAGAGTAAACAGGGGCAAGATCTGGTCAAGACCAGACAACCACAGACCAGATTACCGAGAGTGGCCATACAGTGTGTCACCTGATGTCCAGCCAGAAGAATTGGAAAAAGCGCTCAGCTCCGAGTTCCATCTATCCAAAGCATCAGCAAAGATCCTCTACCGTCTCAAAGACAGAGAAAATACTGTTAAATGGATCGTGGAGTGCCAGCCAGCAGCTTACCGAAGTCTCCTCCAATGGCCCAAATCGTTCATTGGTTGGCAAAGACATCGCATCGCGGAACACTTCAATACCAAGAGATGTTTCCGATGCCAAGAGTTCGGTCATACTCAACAAGGCTGCACGAATAAAATCTACTGCGCCTTCTGTTCGGGCAACCACAGCATCAAGGACTGCCACGCATGCCAGCCCACCTGTATCAACTGCGCAGATACAAATTTCCGAACACATAGTACAATGCCCTGCAACCATCCAGCATACGACATCCGATGCCCAACCTATGCACGGTATGTTGAGCGAATCCGACGAAGCACAATCTACGAATAACGCACAACGACCAGGTACCTCCGCACCAGCATGGACGCCACACAAAACGAAAAATACACCCACTGAAGATCGACCAGAAACAAAAGTGGAAACCACCCAGCACCAGACACCCATACGATGCGCTCAAATTAATTTGCAGAGAGCAGAAGCTGCCTCAACCCAAGCCATACAACATGCAATACATCATAATTTAGACTTTCTTCTAATCCAGGAACCATACTGCCGTGAAGGCCAGGTGGCAAGTTTTCCCCTGGCATGGAAGATCTTCCAAAGGAAATCCACAGCAGAGCAGGCACCCAGAGCAGCCATTGCCTGCTGTAACCCTACCTGGACACCTTTCCTGGTTTCAATGGAACGAGATTTCGTCTCCGTACTAGTTATCTTTAACAATCAACAGTTCATATTAAGCTCCGTTTATTCCTCCCCCAGCGATGACCTCACTGACGCAACTACAGCATACAATCACGTTAGACTGAAATGTCCTACGGTACCACACATCATTGGAGGCGACTTCAACGCCCACAACGTCATTTGGGGCTACCGTGACACGACTCCTAAGGGCCACGAAATGGAAAACATCATGGCGAGCAATAACCTGCATTTGCATAACAGCCCCGGTGCACAGCCGACATTTGACAACTCGTATCATAAAGGCTGGCCCGACTTGACCCTTTCAACATCGGACATTGTCAACAATATTTACTCTTGGACTGTCATGGATGATGAAAGCAATTCCGATCATAAGTACATCCATTTCCTCATTCAAGTAGACACCAGCATTAGCATTTTAAAAAGGTTTAAGCTTCCGGGTGGCAAGATTAGGCATCTGCATCGCATTCTCAGCGAAACTCTCAGAAGAGAAGAGATGGAGCTTAATACGCATAATGACCAGTATGATATGAATATCTACACAGATAATCTTCTCACCACTCTCAAGGACACATGCGAGCGAATTCTACCAATCAGGACTGCCAAGAAACTGCAAGGCATTACGTGGTGGACTAGGCAGCTGAGACAAATGCGCCAAAGGTGCAGAGCATTACGTCGCCGTCTCCGAACGGCTGTAGACGGCACAGAAACGGAAAGGTTGCTAACTGCATTCCGACAAGCACGGGCTACTTATAAAAAAGCAATTCTAGAAGCCAAAATCAACAGCTGGCGCAATTTTTGTACCAGCAATAGCAATCCTTACGGAATCCTGCATAAACTGGCCACGCAGAAAATCTTCTAGCCGGCGCAAGTGCCAGTGCAGCCAGGGAATCTACCACAAACAATTGACTTAGCAGGGTCCACGGCCACAGCACTGCTTGATGCAATCTTCCCAGCGGATCCAGAACAGGATGACACGAATGCCCAGCGACTTTTGAGAAACTCCACAGAGATCCCAAGAACGCCAGAAGATGTTCCCATTACAATGCAGGAAATCACTCACATCTTCCGCCATCTACCACTGAAGAAGGCACCGCGTCCGGACGGACTTGATTATACAATCTTAAAGGTCGCCTTCCGAGCACGGCCCACCTTCTTTCGCCTCTACTTCAATAAACTCCTGCACCACAGAGTATTTCCACAAGCTTTCAAGAAGGGACACGTGGTACTTTTTCTCAAAAAAGATAAGAACCCAATAGACCCCTGCTCCTTTCGTCCGATCTGTCTCCTTTCAGCGTTGGGTAAGATCTATGAAAAGATCATAGTTAACAGGCTGAAGTATCATATTCACAGAAACAACTTCCTCAGTCCCAAGCAATATGGCTTCCGTTCAGCTTGCTCAACCACACATGCCCTTCAACGAATATATGATGAAGTCCAGCTTAATCACTCACAGAATCTTCAGACTGCATTCATCTCAATAGACCTCCAGAGCGCTTTCGACACCCTATGGTGGCCCGCCATCAAGCAGGCCCTCAGAGAGGCGCAATGCCCGGAGAACATCTACCAAGTCTTTGAGAGTTATCTCACAGATAGGCAATTACTTATGGCAAACAATAATGGCATTGTTACTAAGACCCAAGTCAGAGGCTGCCCACAAGGGTCCTGTGCAGGGCCCTTGCTCTGGAACATGACATTTAACAAAATCCTCGAAGCGACGTGGCCTGATAACACAACTATCATTGCATATGCTGATGACGCGGCTCTCCTTGTTAAAGGTCGCACACGAGACGAAATTGAAGCCAATGGCAGCGAAGCGTGCGCCAAGTTCGCAAGCCTATGCGAAGACCTTAAGCTGAGGATTTCTATCACCAAGTCTTCTGCACTCCTCATCCCAAGACCGGGCACGAGGCCTGTACGTCGTCCCTGTATCCGATTACTTGGCCGCAACATTAAATTCATGGATACACAGAAGTATCTAGGAGTGGTCTGGGACTCTGGCTTAACATGGGTGCCACATTTGCAGCAACAGAGAGCAAAAACCTCCGCTATAGCCAGAATGACACGGAAATTTCAAGGAAGGAATTGGGGACTAAATCCCCACATTCAAAAAGTGCTTTATAGCACGGTGGTGGAAAAGATTGCGCTGTACGCAGCTGCAATCTGGGCTCAAGCGATGACAACGAGGAAAATCAAGCAGTTAACATCACTCCAATGCCCTTTTGTCATAAGCATCTGCAGGGCATACTGCACAACAGCCACGAGCTCCGCCCTTACTCTAGCAGGTATAGTCCCTCTACACATCCAGGCCGAGCTAGAGGCGACATATACGAGAGTCCTTCACTTGAGGAAAGACGCCTCCTTCGCAGGTACTCTCTACAGTCCAGCACTTTATGAGCACCCCAAGATACCGCTGCACACACATCCAGCGCATAAAGGACTAGGGGTCCACACCCACATCATGCAACAGCCCAACAAGGAAATACAGCACATCAGCAACCATACACTTTACACTGATGGTTCTAAACATGCTGAAGGCGTTGGCAGTGCTTTCCTGCACTGTTGGCAAAGCCAAGAATTACATCATTGGAAAGGCCACCTAGGTGACAGCAATAGCGTCTTTCAGGCAGAAGTGATAGCAATTACAGCTGCTGTTGAATATCTAATAAGCCGAAAAATCTCAAAAGCTTATCTCTATACGGATAGTATGTCTGCCTTGCTGGCCCTAAGCAAACACAACCATGTTTCCCCGTTGATCATCCGCCTTCAAAAACTCTTAAAAGATAACCCACAGGTACACGTGGACATGACATGGGTGAAAGCTCACGAAGGCAATGCAGGTAATGAGGCAGCGGACGTGCTCGCCAAAGAGGCAGCCTCAAACATCAACGCACGTCCCATCGCTGTTCCGGCGCCACCTTCCCATCTTAAAAGACTGCTGAAAGGCGCAGCAGTCCAGTGGTGGCAAAGAGTATGGGAACGTGGAAACACAGGAAGAAGAGTGTATGGTTTTTTACCGATGGTGACAACGGAGAGACTCATAGCAAACGCTCCACTTACTAACTTTGTAACTGGGCATGGTCCCTTCCCGGACTACTTCAACAGACGCACTATTTCTAATACGGATCGCTGTGTATGCGGGGAAGAGGGGACACCCGATCACTATATCTTCCGGTGCCCACTCACAGAACAGCATCATTTCCCGGAACCCACGTACATACCTGCCTTCCACAAGTTTATCCTTAAAAATAAAGCGGCAATCAACACAGTGTGCAAAATCGTTAACACCATTAAGGCCTACGGCCAAGACCTTTGCCTCCCATTATAAAACAGTGCTATTCATAATGGTCTCAGTGACTGCATTCTGCCTTAACAAACTGTGCAACAATACATACTACATGCTGTATACCGCTAGTGTTTCACTTGTGGGTATTGCGTACATTCTGCGCAATGTGCCTAGTACTGCCACTGTAAAGTACTTTCCCTGAAACTATACTGAACTGCCACTATAACTGTGCACCTTATATGTTTTATGCTGTTTAATGTCGTATTGTGTGTACTTTGTATCATTGTACTGTTATGTTTTGTATATTTTGTGTTGAACTGTGTTTTCTCTATGTATATTTATTTGTCATGTATTTCAAATGTGTGTGCTTAATTATGTATCATATTAATATGTAATGTGTAATTGTTGCGTCTGGATAGGGGAGGGTGTGGGACATATGCCTGTTTCCTCTGTTAGACGCCAGGCGTCCCCGTCCTCCGTCACCTGTCACCTGTGTGGGTATTCTGTGTATATATCCATTGTACATAAATCTTTAATGCACTATCTTCTGTTTTGTATTCTGTTAATACCTTTGTATACGTATTCCGCTCTGTATATCACATTTTTAGTGTTGTGTACTATTTCTAAAGTTGCATCATGTTTCATGTATTTTATCAATGTATTTCATGTCTCTTGTATTTTATCAATGTATTCCGTGTCTCATGTATTGTATCATGTATTTTGTCCTGTATTTTATCAAGTATCATGTTTTTACTAAGCTTTTGTTCACTGTCTGTACACCCTGTAGTAAGTATAGAATCTCTAGATACCTCAGTATTCCCAATATACAACACTATCATGCATTGGCAATATGCTTAAGTTTATGTATTGAGTGAAGAGTATTGGCATCTAATTACGCCTTATGTTTATGTGATTAACGTGTTGTTTTCTTTTCTTTTCTTTTTTTTTTTTTTTTTAATTTAAGACCCTTTCTCTTTATGTCTTGCACTTGATTATTTATGACATGCTAATGTAACCTGAACTGCAATGTAACACAATCACTCATCTGCTCTTGTTGCACTGTAAATACTTTTATTAATTTAAAGTTGCTGCTTCTACACAGGGGAAGGCGTGGGACATATGCCTGTTTACCACTGTTAAACACCAGGCGTCCCCGTCTTCCGTCACCTGTCACCTGTCACCTGGATCCAAGAAAATAAAAACAGGTTTGCCAGGAAGGCCTAAAAAGGAATATCACTATACAGTGGTAAATAAAAATGAACAAACTCAAAATGTGGTTGAGAAAAGCATTAATCCTACGGTGCCAAAAGCATTAAATGGACCATATGCCGAAAATTGGCATAATGCCATGCTGTTAGAATATAACTCGCTTTTCCAAGAAAAAGCTTGGAAATTAGTAAAAAGACCTGAAAACAAGAAAGTTATTGGTAGTAAATGGGTTCTTAAATTAAAATGTATTCACGACGACACTATCGAAAAATACAAAGCTAGGCTAGTTGCTAAAGGGTGTGCTCAAATCCCTGGTCTCGATTTCACTGAAAAACTTTTCCCCTGTTGCTAGATTAAGTTCAATAAGAACAGTTTTAGCCTACGCAGTAGAACACAATCTAAAAGGTTACCAATTGGATTTTGTAATGGCCTATGTATATGGAAATTTACATGAAGAAATCTACATGGAAATTCCCGAAGGTTTTCGCCATGAAACTAATTCAGATAAAGTGTGTCTTTTAAAGAGGTCATTATACGGTCTTAAACAGTCAGGACGTCAGTGGTACAAAAAGGTTGGATGAAAAATGAAGATATATGAAATTTAAATCTCTTAATTAAGGTAATTGTGCTTATATTAAAAAGTCGCCTAAAAGTGAAACTATTATAATTGTTTATGTAGACGATCTTATCGTTTTCACCGATTCCAAGCAACGTATGAAACAATTCGCGATATTTTAGCTTCTGCTTTCAAAATGAAAGCAGAAGCTAAACTGAATGACCTAATGAATGACTTGGGGAAATTACATTATTGCTTAGGAATAGAATTTTACCAAAATGAGAATTCAATTAAAATTTCTCAAAAGAAATACGTTGATGATATTTTAAATCGTTATAATATGCAAAATGCTAAATCCGCGTCTTCACCTATAGATAATAGCAAAAAATTATCAAAAGAGATGAGTCCTAAAAACGAAAACGAAATCACTGACATGAAAAATGTTCCATTTAGAAATCTGATCGGATCACTAATGTACCTTTCAGTAGCTACTAGGCCAGATATCGCATACGCCGTGAATTTCTTAAGTCAATTTAACAACAATCCCGGAAAAAGGACATTGGCATGCTGCGAAAAGAATACTTCGATATCTAAAGGGAACCCAAGATCAAGGACTAATTTATACGAAAACAGGAAAACCACTCATCGCCTTCGTGGATGCAGACTGGGCATCAAATGTCGATGATCGAAAATCCTACACAGGTTTTGTATATATATTAAGTGGTTCAGCCATAACTCGGAAATCACGAAAACAAGGCAGTGTATCTCTATCTTCAACGGAGGCGGAATACATGGCTTTGTCTGAGGCCGCCAAAGAAACCGTCTACCTACGTCATTTCCTGAAGAAGCTGGGTTACAACATAGAAAACCCAACAACAATATACTGCGACAGTCAAGGAGCTGAGAAAATTACAAAGAACTCGGTGTTTCACTCCCGTACAAAGCACATAGACATTCGCTATCATTTTGTGCCTGAAGTATATGAACGCGGTGAATTGGATGTGCAGTACATACCTACCAGTGAAATGGGAGCTGATGTGTTAACCAAACCCCTGACCCCTGTTAAACATCAAAACTGTTGTACAATTATAGGATTGAATACTGTTTAATATGTATTTTGTTTTACTTTTCAGGAATAGGAGAATCAACGTCGAAAGGGGGTATGTGGGCAACCGCCGTTGATTCCTCTACGCATGCGCATGATAAGCAAGTTCTCTGCTGCGTAATACTTTTCTACGCAATTAGTCAAAGTCAATGGTGAGTATCGCATGAAAGCGAGAAGTGCTAAGCGCTGTGTAATATCATGTTTCTACTCTGCTGTTCAACATCTTCATAGCTTAAATAAATGTTTGTCATGTATATGGAAGACGTCATTTTATTCTTCACATTTATACAAAATAAACAAGTACATTCGACCCTGACTATAACGAGCCCAGCTTACATTCGTTACATTCGTTATAACGAAAGAACATTTTGGTGCCGTCTAGTTTTTTATACGCATAAAATTGTTTGATACTTTTATAACGAATCTCAAGAGTATGCAAATTGGATATAACGAACTATATGTGTGTTTTCTATTGAAACCCTTTTCTCCATTCTTTATATCTTTCCAGAATTTCTACAAAATCAATTATTAACCATTGAAACCATTCAAGTTTAGGATATTATGATCCATATTCTATTACTCCATTCACCCCCCCCCACTTTTCTCTTATTTTATAAACGGTGGCTATGCGAGATAAATATAATAGCCAAATCCGTGAGAAAGCAGATACAATAGGCATAACTGGACAAGATATGGATAATTGCACGAAACTTGAAGAGGTTCTCTGATTTCATTGAAATTTAGCTGCTAGATAAAACATTATTCAAGGCTTATGGTATGATACAAATAGGAAATTCCTTTTAGGTATTTCCTTTAGAAATGAAAATTTTTTTTAATTTTGAAAAATTTTGGGAATTCCTTATAGGAAATGAAAATTTTTTATTTTTACTGGTTTGTTTTGTTTGAGTACAAATTCTTTCCCAGTTTTATCCTCAGAATAAAGGTTTTGCATTCATTATGTCTTTTGCAAGACGTAAGATATTATTTATAAAGGTTATTAAACTTCTATGTTGGTATTATACATATGTTGGAGGAAATGATTGTGTCCTTAAAGGAAACTGGAAAATGGAAAATGGACTCGGGTTCGAATCTCGGAGAAGGCAAAGGTAAAATTTGTCCGTCCCTTCATAGGGAGGCAACAGTAGCCCACCTGTTAAGTGCCTTCACAATAAAGAGACCAGCTTCCGGCTTTAATATTGACCAATGCCTATAAGCAACTAGAGCCCGCCGTTGGAGAAAATAATTAATACTGCATTAAAAAATCGAATTTATATAATTCTTTCTCAAGGGAGAAATTTGGATACGAGATAAAAATTAAGAAAGGAAGAACACAGTGATATTAATGAAGCCTTGCTGAAATGGTTCCCATTTCAATGCTTCAGACAAAGGCCGATGTATTTACCAGACACTTTGGAGAGACTGGAAAAGAACCAACATGAAATTTAATAACTATGCGTACTAATACTTGCAATTAAATCTTAATATAATTTTTTTTTAATTTAAATTTATTATTAACTTTTTTGGGAGGTGTGACAACGTTCACAAATCTTTTTTCTTTATTTATCATTTGGTCTTTATACGCTTTTATGAGATAATCCATTTGTCTTATCGGATCGGATATAATGAACCATTGGATTTATTAGACCAAACTTTCTGTTCTTTGAAGCTCATTATAGCATAGTTTGGCGGCATATACTGTATACATATTCATGTGAAGGATGTAATAGAAGACATGTACAGAACATTACAATACATATTAACTTAACACTTATGTAATTATTTAGGCTATGTAAATGCCAGTAATCTATAGAACAAGAAACAAATCACAGAAGAAATTTAACGATTAAAACATAAAACTTTATTGTGGTCACAATTTGTGACATACAAAGCTGAACAGCGCTAGCTTATCCGGTCAGCCTAATCATACCGACACTTTAAAATATTCAACGAGAGAAGGGTGCAGATTCTTGAGCCTCATTGTGAAGCTTATCTGAGCTTCACTCAAGGTTGTTTAAACTACAGCTTTCAGTTACAATTTCTCTACATGTTCCCTATATCAATGCACTTTTGTCTTCTGTGCTGCAGTTTGATTACAGTCAACATATATAATGATTTGTCCTGAATCTCACACTATTAAAATATCACTTCAGTCACTTTATGAAATGACATTCTCGAAGTGAATTCTTGATAGAAGGGAATAGACGGAAAGGGCAATATGAAGGGAATAAAATTGGATGGAGAAGTGAGATAAACTCACATTAAATCAAAGCAGCTTGTGCAGTTGCAGGACATTCTGTTCACCATGTAGCAAGCAATTTCCTTTTTCTCGTAGAAATGCGTTATCTTGATGCATGTTAACTGCTCTTTCAGAAAACTGTGAGTAAAACAAGTCAGCGTCATAAAATTTCGCACAATACATTGTATATAACTGCATTCTAACATCCTCCGAAATTTTAAATACAAAGCTACTTCTTCTCAGTGAGGTACAGAATATTTCATTCTTTTTACGTATACATAGAAATAAAATTTCAAAGTTCACTTCCAAATGGCTAACAGTTTATGAACAGCGCAGAACGAAATTTTGAACGAGCAGCATTTAACTGGAACAGGAACTAAGCTAAGTATTACATGAAGCCAAAAATAGAACATTGTTTCTCATTCGCGTCTGTGTAACAAATTTGTGATAAGCTTATGGAATGAATGAACTTATTCGACGAAAGACAAGAACAACATGCAAGGGTAACATTTAGCTATTGGGAAATGTATATATTTGTCAATATTAATAGGTTATTCCAAAATTATTATCATTGTTTACTCTTAACTCTTTTTAATTTGATATAAATTTTTTTATATCAATTTTGATATAAATTTTTACTTTTTTTAATTTGATATAAATTTGCATTTCGTACTGATAAAAGTAACAACATTTATTCAAACAAAAGCTTAAAGATACAAATAAATTCTTGGTTGATTTGCTTGCAAGGTATTTTAATTTGGTTAACGTTTTGGAAATTTTTGTTTTCTTGCTTGTCTCTGCTGATTGTGCTCGAGAAATATGTAAATAAAAGATGAAATTAAAACTAATCATTCAAGAAACATTAAAAATACATGGAAAGTAGATAATTTTCTCGAAGAAGGAAATTCTGCTGCAATAGCACAAATGCATTCGCTTTTAGTGTATTACATAGTTTGTCCAGTGTGTGAATCTGTTTCCGGTGTAGAGTTAATATCTTTTTGAATCAATCTGTATTTGAGAAGATATGCGAGTGTTATTGACTATTCAACGAATTTAACAATGATTTTAATTCAGATATTGTTTAATACGTTTGTGCTGTTGCCAGTTATGAGAAATTAAACTTTAGTTGCTGCGAACCACATGAAAAATTTAAGCGCTTCATGTTCTACTTTATTTTCTTTAGATTTGAACAAGATGAGGAGAAGTACCTTTACTACACTAAGAACATTTTTTGAAACTATCTCTCTATAATAAATAACTTTAAAAAAATTTTTAAAATGAAATTTCGCATCCCCTTCAGCACTTACATTCTTTTACTTCTCAACTGCCGCAGTTATTTGCTAAAATTTTTTTTAGAAGTAGAGAAACGTAATAGGATGTTACTGCAACTATCAGCAAACTCTGTTTATATGTGTAATCTGGTTGATTTTAAGTACAGAGTGAAGTTCGAAAAATATTTTTTTTCCTTCACTTTTGAACCTGCAGTCACTTTTGCTTTTCTTCTTCAAAGACGGAAATTATTTGAGAGAGATATGAATAGACAGTGACATAATGAAAGAGATTATAATCCTGACTGAAGCATTACTGAAAGTCGTTATGACAAATATTAAACTCTTTAGTTGATGAAAATAATCCAAAGTTAATTGAAAAGGGAATTTATATACGAGAACAAATGATTAAACTAAGAGAAGAGATCATCTATGTTGCTCCACAAATTTAAATAAAATATTCTCAAATCAATGTCTGCTCAAATATCAAATTATACTTTTCAGAAACAGAAATTAAGCAATATAATATGGATTAAAATATTTTAGAAAAATATTAGAGTTAATTAATGAGTTAAAACTATTTTGAACGTGCTTTACGAAACAAAAAGCAAGGAAGTAAAAAAGGTACTGAAAAATTCTACCTACATTTTAGGCCTTTTCTCCCAACATTTTAGATCAGATAAGGTTTCAAGTGAAAGCTTTCAATTTGTATTTATATTCACCAGTTGCATAGTGATAGTTTAACGACTGATATATACATATATATATAATTATATTTGACAACATTGTTGATTCTATGATGATGTAAGGATCTTAAGTTTTACTAACGTTTATTTTATTTTAAATCTTTACTATCACTTCTTATTTTCTACTTCCGGCCAGAATAAAAAGCGTTAATTTATTTATGCAAAATTTGTCTGGCGAACGCCAAGTACTTAAGTTGTCGCTTTTTGCCAAGCGAGAGAGAGGAAGGAGTTAGTCGAAGCAGGCCGCTTGCCTTAGAAGTTTTATTCGGTTGCTGTTTACCTTCCAGGCCAGAGGTTTAATCCTCGTGATAATTTTAAACGTATTGTAGTGTTAACAGTTCTCTGTACTACATACGGCTTCCTGTTAATATCCGGCCAATCTTACACGTAGGCCCTTGTTGATTATTCCAAATTTAAGTTAGAGTTTAGTTATATTTTTATATTCTTACGTTCAGACCACAAGTAGTCGGTCTCTGTATTCCGAAGTACGGAAATTATTGTAAAGAGTGAAATATAAAGGGTTTTGTATACCCTTCCTGTGTATCTTGTCTACTTCCCACAGTTATTGAACATAGCTTTAGTAAGCTCCCTGTTCCGAGTCAGGAGTGTGCATGTTCCCAAAGAAAGTAAGACGGAACATTGAACCTGATAGTGGCGCCCAACGAAGAAGAATAACCATGGCCGAGTTTCAAGAAGAACCTGTGCTGCCTGCAGAAGCAGCTCAGAATCCAGAAATGCCAGCTGCCGCCCTGGAAGGATTTTTACATCGTCCAGACCATGCGCGCTTCGATGAAACCAGAAGCAACATTTAATGGAAACTCACCGGTAACCAGTTTTTTGGAAAAATTGGATGACCACTTCATGCTCTACCCCGTGCACGAGTTTCAAAAAGTTACCTTAGCTACCAGCGCTTTGAGGGGCCAAGCGCTTAACGGGTTCAAATGTATAGGCAGAAGTCTGTTGGGTCAAGCAGGAAGTCCCACCTATACTTACGAGAATTTCAAGACTGCCCTAGTAAAAGCCTTCCCTGTCGTAAGGGATCGTGCGAAATTAGAAACGGAACTTTTCAGCATATATCAGCAAAGAATCGAAAATCTCTCAAGCTTTATTCTAAGAAAAATTCACGTCTTCAAACTCTTGTATGGAAACCGTCCGGATCCTGAGATAATTCAAGTGATTTTGCCGAGGTTACTTCCCCAAGTGCAAGACTTTATTGAATTAAGGAATCCGACTACACTGGAAAAATTATTTGAGCTAGCAATCCAGTTTGAAAGTAGAAGAACGGCGGACGTCGAAAGAAGACGCCAATATCAACAACGAAACCAATTTGGTGCGCCAAGACCACAGTAAAGTCAAGCACACGGCTACGGAAGCAAAGCGAATCAGTGGGCAAGGAAACCCGAGCATTCAAAAACAGCCGGCGAACGTCGACAGATCAATAGCAACCCAGGAAAAAAGTCACAAGGCCAGTGGAAAAAGAAGGAAAGCATGGAAACAAAAAAGGATTTAAACTAAAACGGATTTCTGCTGACGGGAGGGTGCGGAAATCCGAAGGCCAAGAAAACCCCTCTTCCTTCAAGTTAAATACAGTAATGGTGAAAAATTTGACTCTTCCGAAGATTGAAGTGTTGGTGAATAATATCCTACCCACCGCACTCCTGGATACAGGCGCGCAGTGTTCCTGTGTGGCAGAAGATTTTTTTAGGAAGTATTTTCGGAAATACCGCATATATAATTCGGATAATACGACAGTGTTAGCAGCGCAAGGAGAAAGATGTAAGTGCATAGGTAAATTACCACTATACATCCGTATCAAGGACGAACAAGTAAAGGTTATGTTTTTCATAGTAAAGAATCTGCAAACACATATTATCTTAGGAATAGATTTTCTTTCAGAGGCACAAGCAACGCTGGATTTTAATAAAGCGTCCCTTAAGCTGACGATGAAACCAGTTCGAGAAGAAAAGGCTGAACCGCCGATGTTGAACCTTGACCACCTGCCTAATGAAAAGCAACGAAGAATCCGGCAAGTGGTAAGTGAATTTGCTTCGTTATTTAGTGATATTCCAGGATTTACTCAAGTTACTAACCATAGTATTGACACCGGAGATTCAATGCCAGTTCGCCACAAAGCATACCGGTATGATAAGAATAAGGAAAAAATTATAGAATGACATATCACCGATATGCTACGTAAAAAGATCATAACGCCCATCTCAAGTAGTTATGCTAGCCCGGTGGTTTTATGTAAGAAAAATAATGACTATCCATTGACACATCCAAAAAGGTGGAGATTCGCGATTGACTACCGTAAATTAAACTCCATAACTAAATATCCGGTATATCCGTTACCTATTATTGAAGAAATTCTAAGGAACATAACATCGACCAAATATATGACGACTTTATTAGATTTATTATTTTTAGACTTAACGACTGGTTATTTTCAAATAGGGGTTAGGCCTGAGGACGTGTCTAAGACTGCTTTTATAACCAAGTCTGGCACTTATGCATTTCTGCGTATGCCGTTTGGCCTTTCAGGGGCACCGGCAACATTTCAGCGATGTATGGACATTGTGTTAAGGCCTGTTCTTGGAAAGTCCACATTTATCTATTTAGACGATATCATTATTACTAGTGATAATCTCGACCAACATGTACAGGATTTAAGACAGGTGTTTTCTTTATTAAATGAGGCCGGTCTAAAAGTTAATGTCGAAAAGTGCAAATTTGCAGCCCCTGAATTAAAATATTTAGGTTACAAAATATCTCAGAAAGGAATCGAGACAGACGAATCAAAAATAATTGCTGTACAAAAGTATCCGACTCCAAACACGGCGAAGTAGCTCTCTTCTTTTCTAGGACTTTGTTAATATTATAGGTCCTTTATAAAAGATTTTGCAGCTATTGCTGAACCATTGTTAAAATTAAAAAGGAAAAAGGCAAGATTCTCGTGGACGGCCGAAGCCAATAGTGCGTTCGAAAAATTAAAGCAAGCATTAACGCAAGCCCCTGTGTTGAAATTTCCAGAAAAGGATGAGAATTTAGAAATTTCAGCGGATGCTTCGGATTATGCGGTACGAGCGGTACTTTCACAAAATCAGCAGCCCGTGGCATTTTTTAGCCGAACTTTAAATCAAACACAAAGAAACTATTCCGCGACCGAGAGAGAGGCACTTGCAGTTCTGTTCGCAGTGCAAAAGTTCCGAGTCTATTGTGGAAAGGCGCCAATAACAGTGTACTCTGATCATGCGGCGGTAACTAGATTGTACTCAGGGAAAAACTTATCCCCAAGGTTAATAAGATGGGCACTCAAGCTACAAGAATATAATCTGGTAATCAAGCATACCCCCGGAAAGGAAAATATCGTAGCAGATGCCCTATCCAGAATAAAAATAGATGAAGAAAGTAATACTGTAAAGGTGGCAATGCTCACAGCATGTACAATAAATTCCCGAGAAACTGTAATAACCGAACTGGGTAAGGATCCTGAGTTTGGAAGCATTTATGAGTATTTAAAGGATCCTGAAAATTTTAGCCACCAAGATATTGTGGCGATAAGAAATAGGGCGGCCCATTACGAACTAATAGATGGTCTATTATTTTATACAAAAACTACAAATTTCACCAATGAATTTCGACCTGTTATCCCAGCTAGTCTTAGATTAAATATCCTGCAGGAGTTACACGACAGCCCTTTAGCTTCTCATGCTGGTATTCGAAAAACTATCCAACGCGTACGCGAAGCAGTGTATTTTCCTGAACTGCAAAAGTTAACAAGGGCGTATGTCCAGTCCTGCCCAACATGTCAAGCATTTAATTATATTAATTTCCGCCCGGCCGGGTTTCTAAATAGTATTAAATCCGAATTTCCAAATGAAATAATTGGCATCGATTTATTGGGCCCTTTCCCAAAAAGTCAGTTAAATAAAAGTCGCTATCTCCTTGTTATGGTTGATCATTTTAGTAAGTGGACCGAAACTGTTCCCTTAAAACGAGCCTCCGCGAAATTAGTTACTGATTCTATTTTAAATAAATATATTTTAAAATACGGCCGCCCCTAAAAGTTATATCGGATAATGGTCCTCAATTTGTAAGTAATGTATTTGAAGACATGTGCCAAAAACTGGTCATACGTCATTTAAAATGGTCCCGTATCGGCCGCAATCAAATATAGCGGAACGGGTCAATAGAAATATAGTGAAAATTATGCGTAGTTATGTTAAAAATTTTCATAAAAGCTGGGATAACTATGTCAATGAATTTGCTTTCGCCCTTAGGACCGCAAAACATGATACAACGGGCAAAACTACTGCTGAGTTATTTTTAGGCCGAAAGATTATAACGCCGTTAGATAAATCATTTTATGTGCAACGAAGAGCCCCAGAATTTAAAATGGGTGATATAGAAAAATTAATTAAGGAAGCAAAAAAGAATACTGAAGTAGCACAGAGAAAACAGAAGCTTTATTATGATTTGAAACGACGGGGAGTAACTTATAAAGTAGGGGATGAAGTGTTAAAAATTAAGCATTCACTTTCTTCAGCACCAGAAGATAAAACTGCCAAATTTTTTCCACGATTTGAAGGACCATATGTCATAGAAAAAATAACTCACGCTGTAGTGGTGTTAAAAGCCAGAAATGGTGAAACCTGCTCCGCAAACATTGATCAAATAAAGCCCTACTATGATCGTAATAAAATGCAAATTTTCAAAGATCTTTTGCAGGATCCGGCACGGCAGACACGGCAGGCACAAGCTCCAGAGGTGGAACAACGTCAAGCACAAGGAGAAGCCATTAGGAGGCAGGAGCAATTGAAAAGAAAGTTTCCCCGCTGGAAAATTGAAGGTAACAAGAAAAAGAAGCCGTTCCACCGTCCATAAAAGAGAGCTCACGAACACCCCCAGAATGAAGAAGGGAGAAGTACGAAGAATCCAAAGAAAGCCAGGAAAAATAACGGCAACTATAACCCGGCTCCCAAACGGAAGATCAACTCATCGGACAGGACTCTCCGCAGCAAATGTCGCCGAACTGCGGAAGGGCCACCAGCGGCGGAGGAAAAGTTACAAGGGAAATTTGAACGGCCAGCAACGAGGTCCAAGCACGAACGCGAAAGAAGTGTTCCGGTTCCGCCAAGACCAGCTGCCATCAAACGGCCAAGACCATAGGCAGATGCGAAAAAGAAGGTATTCAAGGGTGACCGAACTGGAGGAAAAAGAAAGCTTCTAGAGGAAGGCACTGAAGGGCGAGCCCGCACAAGAAGGAGGATAAATCAAACAAGAATCTGCGCTACCTTCCAGGACTGGGCTCAGAAAAGAATGTCCGAATATCACAAAGATAAGTAAAATTTTATGTTACTTTGCAAACTTAAGTTAATCTTTCATTCTTACTGCAAGTGGCAGATTTCAAAACGTTTTACCTCATGTGAGGTCTGCCTTTATCGCGAAAAAGGCGAGAAATGAGTTGTTACCGATTTTGGTATTATGTTTTTCAATTACTCGCGCGTAAAACTAAAGTTGATGTATAATAGGAATGTGTAAATACTTAAATATTGTAAAAGTTATTGTATAAATTTTATTTAAAACATTCTGGCAAGAAAGAAGTTTTAGTCTGAAAGACTTTTTGAAATGTAGTATTTCAATGTAGAAGAATTGGCACTTGCTTTGAAAAGAATAGAAGTTAACAATGTACTACTAATGTATATTTTAAAATGCGTAAAATTAACGGCATGTTAATATGTTCTTATATACAATGTGAACTGTTATTTTAAATGTTAAGAAATACTGTCATATGGTAAAAGTGAAAGTAATGCCAAAAATTTTAAACTTATTCTTGTGACTGTAAAAAGACCAAATTATGGTGAATATGTGTTAAAGGTTGAATGAATGTAGTTAGGCTCTCTGACGCTACACTTCAGAGTTAGCCACTTTCAGAATAGTACCTCAGGGTTTAGAGTTGAAGATAGGGTGTGTTACGAGGTCTTGTCATGTTGAATTTTAACACGTTAGTGTTTTGATTGTAGGAGGCAGTGTTGAACACGTATACATAAACACATTCGTGTTTGGTGTTCTTTTACAACACATGTCAGAGAGCACGGGGAGAAATAATTAAAATAGTCATGAATGAAATAAGAATGTTAAGAGAAATATAAATATGCATGTTACTTGCCATTTCATTGTGTAACATTTCATTAAACTAGTTTTCCTTCCAGATCTCTGGAAGGAACCAGATTTGAATAAAAGCTCCTGTTTAGATGCAGTACAGATGAAAAATTGGGTGTCCATGGTGCTGCTATTGTAAAAACAATTTTTTTTTTAAATTTCTAGTTTCTAGTGAGAAATGTTTGTAAAAGATTGGCCTCGCGTTAGATTCTAGAGCTAAAAGTTTTCAACAAGGTCGTTTTAGACCTCAGTTTCAAACTAATTAACTCTGGCGGGAAGTATGTAAGGATCTTAAGTTTTACTAACGTTTATTTTATTTTAAATCTTTACTATCACTTCTTATTTTCTACTTCCGGCCAGAATTAAAAGCGTTAACTTTTTTATGCAAAATTTGTCTGGCGAACGCCAAGTACTTAAGTTGTGGCTTTTTGCCAAGCGAGAGAGAGGAAGGAGTTAGTCGAAGCAGGCCGCTTGCCTTAGAAGTTTTACTCGGTTGCTGTTTGCCTTCCAGGCCAGAGGTTTATTCCTCGTGATAATTTTCAACGTATTGTAGTGTTAACAGTTCTCTGTACTACATACGGCTTCCTGTTAATATCCGGCCAATCTTACACGTAGGCCCTTGTTGATTATTCCAAATTTAAGTTAGAGTTTAGTTATATTTTTATATTCTTACGTTGAGGCCACAAGTAATTGGTCTCTGTATTCCGAAGTACGGAAATTATTGTAAAGAGTGAAAAATAAAGGGTTTTGTATATCCTTCCTGTGTATCTTGTATACTTCCCACAGTTATTGAACATAGCTTTAGTAAGCTCCCTGTTCCGAGTCAGGTCTGTGCATGTTCCCAAAGAAAGTAAGACGGAACATTGAACCTGATAATGAAATTTTAGATTATTTAGGATACATCTTCGAAACAAGAATTAGCTTATTGTTCTGTTTGTTCTATCTGTGCAAGAAAGAGAGATATTTCCTTGAAGGACTTTTTAAATGAAACTGGCTTGTACTCAAGTTGTACACAAAAGGGGGTTTTGACTATATGTGTGCTCATACAGCTTCAGGGTATTCCTGAGTTTCTCTCAAGAGTTGGGTAAAGTTTATAAGGTATCAGGCAAAATGAGTACCTCAAACGTAAGGATGACGAAATTAAACGGAGAATTTTCTGTAAATTAGAGACAGGTCAATAATAATAAGCGCATATGGCTATAGGGCTCATTGTAACGCCCAGTGTTGTCTGCATTTTGTGGAAACAGTTTCAGAACACTCAGTCCATATCCAGAAGACCTGGACCAAGGTTGACCAAGATATACAGCAACGAATATGGATTATTATTTGGCACATTCAGCGCGGTGACACATGACTGCTACAGCTTTACAGCTCTCACATGAGCTATATGCTGCCACTGGAACCCGAATTTCACGGTCTAATATACATAGACTATATGCGAGGACACTCGCTGTTTGCATCTCGCGCTCTGCAGCACACAAGAAAGCTCTTTTAGCATGATGCAGACAACGAGGCCTTGAACCAGACTTCTGCGAAGCACCATGCATTTTACATATTAGTTGAGATTCAAACTGGATACTGATTCTCAGTCTAAGTGTGTCTGGAGAAAGCCTAGAACATGATGCTATTCCTCCATAATCATGGGAAAGTATTACGGTGGTAGATGTGTAATGGTTTGGACAGGCCTCACATTGTTGCATGTGCTTGACAAAGGCTGCCTGACTGCCATGAGATATAGAGAGGAGATTCTAGAGCTCTATTCGATTTGTCAGAGGAGCATTGTCCTGAGTTTCTTTTAATGGACGATAAAGCTTGTGTACATAGAGCTTAGATGGTCAAAAATTACCTCGAAAGCGAGGATATTCAAGGCATACATCTGCCAGATAGGTCTCCTGACCTAGCTAGGTGACCTATCCTAGCTAGTGAGTGATATGTTGGGGAGCTTTTGGAAGAGAAATTTCATCTTATCATCCGTCTTCAAGAGCAACTCGGGTTTGAGAACTGCTTTGCTGCTGTAGTAGGATCGATTACTACAGAGGCCTCTCAGCAGCCTCCTGTCTAGTAAGCCTTCACTTTGAGCTACCTGTCTGGTTGTGAGAGGGGACCATACCCCGCACAACACGCATTTTTCAGTTCGATAGTGTATATATATTGAAATTCAGTGAGAAAATTATTTAAAAATTTGGGAATGCTTTAATGACCATTTTGAGAATTTACATTCTATAAACTGCAATTTGTCAGTTTGTATTCTTTGAATAAATTCTTTTAGAATTTGAATAAATTCAAGGACCTAAAACTTACACAGATATGCAATAAATTATTTAGCCTTTTTGCTGCATATTTCTTAGTCTATACTGAATAGAAAAAAGGATGGAATTTGAAAATATTGAAAAGAAAACTTTTGTAAATTAAAAATAAATTGAATTTCTTTCAAAGTTTTTACATATGAGTGTGTTTTTTATTTTTCTATCGCAAAACCTAAATCATTAATTGCAAAATGCATCCCTAAAGTTATGAAAAACATTCCATTGAACACAATAAACATTGAGGTACAACCATCAAAACTTATAGAAGAAGAAAGACATTTTAATTGTTAAACTTTTCTCCAAAACACTGAAATTAAAAAATCTGATGTGTACACCGCATGACTTCCTTGTACGGAATATTAAATTACACGCATTTCATTTAAACTTATTGAATTAAATTAAACCTACTTCGTTGACAGCGCATTAACCACAATAGAATAAATGCACTCTTTAAAATTCATTATATTGTTTACTATAGTGACACTATGGCGCTAGGTTCACTTAACAGCGTTACATTTCATTTATTTTACAACTAATCCTAATCGTAATAGTCTCTGGCATACTGGTACACAATCACATTAGGATTTTAACCAGTTCGTTTAACATATGTTTTAGGCCAATTGCATATGTAATAAATCAAGGTGCCACCCGAAGGCGAAGATACTGCGGCCGTGGAATGGGGAGTCAAGGTTTCGTGAAAACAATTGAGTTACATGAGTATTTTTTATAACTAATCCTAATCCTAATAGTCTCTGGTATACTAGTGCACAATCACATTAGGATTTTAACCGGTTTGTTTTAGGCCAATTGCGTATGTAAATAAACCAAGATGCGAATGCACCCACCCGAAAAACACTTAATAATATTCATAAAAAAACTTAACAGAAAAATTCATAAAAACAGAAAAGATACCCTTCGCAGATTTCCTGGGGTTACTCTGCATACATGATTTGCAAAAAATTAACATTTATTGTTATTTTTACTACAAAATTTAGACCGCCTTTTTACAAAACTGGCCTTAGAATGCTATAGGATACACCATTTTTCAAATCCATTTTAATACAAAATAATATTTTTAAGTAGGGAACGTATTGCCACTGAAATAACAATTTTCTCAAATTGCAAATTTATTATTATAACTAGTTACAAAAACATCAAATTCAATATTCGTATAAGGTAAAATACTGGCGAGGAAAAATACTGTTAGAGTCGTATCGGTTAAAAGTTTGTGACTTCTTAAATTAAACTATTGTACAGTTTGAAAAATTTAAGACTATTCATCAATTTACACAAAATAGATTTAAAAGTGGTTTTACTTTGCAATTTTTGCAATATTTTACTTCGCAAATGAAATTTTCTTCTATTTCTGTAGACGGTATTATAAATGTATCGAGATGACATATAGGGGCATTAAAAATATGCACAACGGCAAACAACAAGGCAAGCTGCGTGCTGAGACAAAGGCTGTAGTATTACAAATAGGGCATCAAATAAATTTCACGAAATATGTATTATTGTCTTTTACACAAAACTGATTGAGCATGAAACATCACCATTAAAATGAATTTTGCATTAAAATACTGTACCTAATGAGAAAATTGTAGCAAAGTATAAAATTTATTAGGTTAAATGTCATATGAAACTGGGGCTCATTAAACCATTCATTAAAATTATAAACAAAGAAGATGATTCTCTTATTTTAAAAAAAGAATTCTTGGCATAATTTCATCTAACTAAATAGGAGAATTAATTTTTACTGGACAACAGATTAAATAAACACTGTAACCTTACTTGCGACAACTAAAACTGAGATTTTATTCAAAATATTTTCAGAAAATTTAAGGGAAATAAAATATCTGAAAACTATAAACAATATGAAGAAGAATTCCTTTCGATGTACTTAAATTTAAGCTACAGTTATATAACTCAAACTTCATGTTCTGTATACCCTTTAGAAACTTGAAAGTTTAAGAACTGACCTTAAAGTTCTTAACCTGAAAGTTTAAGAACTGATATATATGAGCGTTTATGGAAAGGTCTCTCATGATTGAAGGGCTATTTTTAATAAAAAGTGAATAAACAATAATTTTTTAGAAAAGTTTTAACTTCGTATATTTCTTTGTTTCCTCTGAAACTGATTAGAGAAAAAAAATTGACGTATTTGTTCAGAAGTGTGAAATTTAAAAGAAATATTTAAAAAATTTGCAGAGAAATAAAAGAAGCTTTTGGTGAAGAAGAAATTAAATTAATTAAAATTAATTAACTTGAATATCTTCATTGTGTTGTCATTTAGCGAACTGCCGTTAAAAACACATGAAGGCCTATTAATAATATTTATTAGAATGGAGCTTATCGTTATCTTATGTAAAATGTTTAAACAATTATAGAAGAATGAAAGATATCACTTAAGAAAGTACTCTCTTTGATTCTTTTCTAGCAGACAGAATTAACTTCTTGAAAAAGTATACTTGACTGTCCCATAAGAACTACCAACAAAAGGCAAGATATTTCTTGTTTTGGAGGGTTCATATATCCTTCATCAATTTTCATCAAGATGAGAAAAGCTTTTACAGGGATTCTTATTTTCCCAAGGTTAAAATAAGGTTATTTCCTAGAAGATGTCTTTTTAGGAAAGTAAATGGAAAGCTTTCTTCATTTTTCGTTTCGAAGGATGCGAAACCACAAATCCAAGAAAATGGTTTTCCTTACATGTATTATTGCTCAATGTCCAAATTCTCCAGAGCCTGGAAAATACGTGGAAATTGGTAAAGATAATTTTTATGCTTTGTGATGGAGTACAATGTTGCCAATATTAAAACCAACAACTGTTTCATTCACGCAAACAGAAGAGCGGCTACATTTGAGCGAAGCTAACTTGAAAGCTCAGGGAATGTGCCAATAGTAGTACATATCTCCAAATGATATGCTTCACAAAAATAGTCCTAAAGAAAAACTTCATTTACTGTAAATAACTGGAATAAATTCGTTATTAAAATTGAGTTTTGTTCTAGTTATACAATTTCTTTATAAACTAAATCTTGACTCCAGAATGTTTTTTTTTTTTCAATCCTTTAGAAATTGAATAAAATCTAAGATGAGATGAAAATTACAAACAATTGCTTTCCATTCACATACGCCTTTCCTTCAAGCCCATACACCATAGAAAGGCGAATGTGGCTTAATCAAAGCTTATTTAAAGTTGTTATTTTAAGTATTTTGTGAAACAAACAAAAATATTATTTCCTTTCTCAATGAAAGTATAAACAGTGAAATAGGAAGAAATAAGAGTAAATCAGTTAGCAAAACCGATCTTCTAATAGCAAAAGTTTTACTTTGAAGTTAAATAAAATATTAAAAAATTATCCTTTTGGCCCTCCAATCATTTCTCAATATGAAAATATGCAGTAAAATCTTCGAACTTATTTGGCCGTAAAATGCAGGTCAATACTTTTCTTTAGAATAAATAACAATAAGGTTCGCTTCAACAAAATGAAAAGAAAATTGTGCACTTTTTTAAAGCACTATTTCGGAAAATTACATTGAAACTTCTCAAGGCTACCATATCTCTTTAAACAATTACTTCTAAAAGTTGCAAGATATACAATTAGCTTTACTAAACCAGTTATGTTAATTAGCTTTCCTGTCCTTCCCGTTTCCCATTTTCCTGCCAGCATGTAAATTTCTATCTCGAGTGTATTCAGATGAGGTCAAATGGAGATAGCATTGAGGGAAAGTTTTAGAGGGTAGGAATCAGCTGCTTCAAGGAGAATGCAAAATGAAGCGCCGTAAAATCGACAGTAATTCACTAGAGCAGGTAACATTGCGCGACTGCTAAAGGCTACGTTGCTAATTTGATTGTCTTGAGAGTAGTATCCTGCGGCGTTGCGTTATTCTTGCCATTAGGCTTGTCATGCCGAATTTAGGTCAGAACCAACTTGCGCGTATTCTCTTTGTGTAGCCTAGGCTAACCTACAATTACTTAGTTACGTCTAATTCATTATCTTTGATTTAAGCCATAAATTCTGGCTTCTGTAAGCCCCATTGGTACTTTCTGTTAAGTTTTTAATTGAGTTAAATGAAAGGATGCTTTACACCCTTTCCCAATGTCTGTGGTACTTCACAAGACATAATGATGATTCACTTAAACTCTTTAGAAATTTCGTTCTTTAATGCTACCAAAGAATATGAGACTTTATATAGTGAGGCGTATTTTTGGGTAAGAACAGAAAAATAAATACTGGTATTGAAAATTAGTGATATGAATGGTCTGTAAGACTACAAATCCCACAGAAGACCAAAAACTTCCTAAAAAGATAGATGAGATGCCGACTTTAGACCGACTTAAAAAGATTCTGTGCATATCTGTAATTAAAAAGGATGAGTAGTTATTATTATTATCGGGCGGTCCAAGACAAAACAAACCAAACATGGGATACTTCACATGGTTTGGGTTTGTCTTGGGACAGCTAATATTACAACCATCATTCTTAAACTACTTAATAGATCAAAACGAGAAGACATATGATGAAACCTCAACAGTATAATAGATTTCATACATGCTATATAAAAATTGCATATTATTTAGAAAAAAGCATTTATTTAAAAAAGTAAGTATTTAAAATTTGTAATGTCATATAGAACTGAAAGGTTCCAGTTTCAGAAATCCTGTTCTGTAATATCTTTAACATTAAAGATAATTCTTTGATAAGCATCTTAAAAATGACATAATTTAACTTTGAATGCAGTGAAAAACATTTTAAAAAAATGTTTCGAACTTGTTATATATCAGTTTTCGTACTTCATTCTTTTACGCTAAACTCATATTTTCAATAAAATATTACATCAATGAATGTGGATACTATAAATTAATTTTTTATCCAAAAATTCCACAATGCCTAGTTTAGCATCCGGTAATACCCTGATAAACCGTTTTTCTTTTAAAATATATATTGTCTACAAAGAATGAAATCACTTTAAAAGTTGCTTAAAAACTGCGAGGTCATCGGATTCATTAATTAAAAAATACTTTTCTTCGCTACTCCAGTTAAGCAAAACTCCGTTTACTATATATAAATTTCTCATATTTTAACCACATATTTTAGTACTTATATTCTAATTTGACTTGTTTTTTTCTGTTTCTGTTAATCCATCAAGCAGCGTTTTACTATTCTTCCAGTATAGGTACAGGCTGAATCGAGACCGTCACTTGTGCTTTTCCGTAGGTATACCGTATTTATGCGAATCTAATGCGTCATCGAATCTAATGCGCATCCCCATTTTAAAACTTTAAATAATAAGAAAATTGTTTGTCGGCGAATGTAATGCGCATCAATGGTATGAGGAATTTATTGAATCTTATTTTATACAACAATGGATTTGTATATGAACTATCAATCAATGGTATGATAATTTTTTTAAAATTTAGATACCATTTTTTACACAACAATGGATTTATACATAAAGTAACAGAACATAGAATTAATCTATTAGTGGGCTATTGTTATGTGAAACAATCATTGTTAATTACCACTACCGTATATACGGTACCTATCGTAAAATATGAACATGAAATAAATCGTAACATTTATATCTAGCTAACAGTTTCTACAATCAGTGATTAATAGTAAACGTTTTTATTCACTAATGCTTTCATCACTGGAACCATCGCAGTCTCTTGGTCAGAAGCAGATTCATTTCTTCTTTTCTCATCATCATCATCGTCATCCTCGGCGTTCCAGAGCACGTCATCTTCACTGCTATTCAATGAATTTGAAATGCAGCATTTTTTGAAAGATTTCACAGTCATTGGTGCTTCGATGCTTTTCCAGGCAGCAGAAACCCAGTGTGCAATAATGTGCGGTGCAGCACGCTTAATTTTTCCTGTAGGGGTCAATTCACGGTTTGGCTCACAAAACCATTTTTCATTTTTCGTACTCCGCCTGAACGTACCCCTTAAAAGGTTTATTTATACTAACGTCCAGAGGTTGTAACACAGACGTCATCCCTCCAGGAATGATAACAAGATCACTGCCTAGGCTGTGCATCTTCGTTTTTACGTCGTCGGTGAGATGACCACGAAATGCGTCAAGACAAAGCATTGATGGTGGTTTGGAGAGCCCACCGGGACGGCGTTTCCATACATTTCGGAACCAATCGAGCATTAATGATTCCGTCATCCACCCCTTCTCTTGGTTTTGAATCAGGACATCATCTGGGAACAGCTTTTTATTCTTAGTGGTTTTAGGGCATGTGTTCCGTTTGAAGATTTAAGAAAGGGGGAAGTTTGCACCCGTCCGCTGTTATTGCCAGCATCACTGTTACGCGTTGTTTTTCACATCCCGAAGTTTTGATGATAACTTCCTTAGTCCCCTTCTCCATAATGGTGTACTTACAAGGCATATCAAACCAAATTGGCGTCTCGTCAGCGTTGCCAATTTGCCCCATTGAAAAATTCTTTTCCTTCCGAAGTGTGATGACATACCGCTGAAATGTTAGTAGTTTTCCCTCAAAATCTGCAGGAAGCTTTTGGCATATTGTTGTACGGCGTCTTAGAGATAAGCCCATCCGCTTCATAAACCGATCCACCCATCCACGGCTAGCCTTAAACTCTTGTTTCGGTATTCCAAGAACATCAGCCTCCTCTTTTGCTTTATTTCGTATGGTGTCACTAGTTACAGGTTGTTCATTCTTCCTCCTTTCACGTACAAATTCCAAAACATTTTCTTCAATTTTAGGGTGTCTTCCTTTGCGAGGGCCAGTGAATTTCTTTTTACTAGCTTTAGTTGCAAACAGTGCCAATTTCTGTTGCCGCCACAAGCGGACATTGCTCTCAGCTACGTTGAATTCTCTCCCTGCCTTTCTATTGCCATTTTTTTCAGCATAAAGAATTACTTTCCGTTTGAAAGTAGCGTCATATGACATTCTTCTCTGTTTGCCCTTCATTTCGTGACTACGTACTTTGCAGTTTGTATCCTCTATGCAATAATGTGTCAACGATAAATGTAACGGTAAATGTAGTCGAGAAATACAGTAATCCCTTGTTACGATTTAAATTTGGTTGACTTCATCGGCGAACTGCTGACGTCGTCGGCGAACTTTGCACTCGAATCTAATGCGCAACTCAATTTTGAATACTACATTTGGCCAAAAACGATGCGCATTAGATTCGCATAAATACGGTATATTAGCTATTCCCAGACTTTGTTAACAGTTATTGGGCTTCAGCCTCGATTTTGAAGGAGGACAATTCGGGAGGTGCCCCTTGTCTCCAGCCATCAAATTCTCCACTCAAAATACAATTTTGCTTGCATTGTATTTTGAGTGCCCTCTTACCCCGCTGACACTATACGCTTACAAATATCCTTGCCAACTCTGGGATTCGAATCTGGGCACATCGGTACTGCAGTTAGAATAACTAACCACTACATTGGCAGGGGGGCTGTTCTATCAATAAAAGTTCAGGTAGAAGTGAGGTCAGAATCTTTCTAGTACCATAAGTTCTAGTACCTTCTTTTATATTCGCAGCTCTTATCTCTAATGGCCAGAATACTGTTGAACTATCGTTGAATACTGGTATTTCAACAAGGCTCGAGCCCAGGCGAACGGGTTGGCTGCACAATTTGATTTCGTGGTTTTCCCATGTTTAACGTGAATACCAGCCAGTTGGCATTATGTAGTGCTTTATTAAGTCATTTCTTCCCCTTAAACAGAGATCCCTTTTATGCGTTGCCTAACTTAACCGATAAGGTATTCTACCGCCTTTTTAGCATGACTTCATGGTGTAGTGGTCAGCACGCTCGACACGTATTCAAGAGGTCCATGGTTCGAGTCCTGGCGAGGGCATTGCTGATTTTTCATCACTTCTGCTTACGAAAAAATATCTAATGTCTCTACAAACCTACTTCTGTGCTCGGTGTCATATCTTTTTAAAGCTAAGGTGCGGGATTAGTTGCCTGACTGAGCCATAGTTAACATTGAAGATTGTAACTGTATAATAAATATTAAAGTAAGAGACTGAGATTCCCTTCACTGTATTATTAGGATTCAGAAATAAATTAGCACATGATGTAGAGAAGGTGAGAATATCTGAGCTATCCAGAACCTGAGTGCTGAAATTAAAAAAACGTTATACGATCGCTGAAAATCATAAAAGGTTAATCATATTTACCACATAAAGGATTTAAACTTCTTATTTCTAAATTTTATCCCCCAATATACAGTTTTCAAAAATTCTAAAAAAGAGATAAAATAAAGTAAATAAAATTAATATAAACCTAACATGATGAAATCTCTAACAAATTCAAAACTATGAGTAAAAAACATGGAAACAAAACTGAAAAAATGTAAATCAATATATAAATAAAATAAAATAAAATAAAACAAAATTCACATAAAATTAAAAAAAATAAATAATAGTTGGTAATTGCTTGGTCTAAGCAGCCGAAAGAATTGCCAACAAAACCACTAATTATATCTGGATAAAATGTAAAATTGTCAAAGAATTATTTCAACTGGAATTATAAAATAAAAACTTGTACAAAATTTAAAGTATTTAAAAAATTTTAATATTCTTCAACCTTTTAAATTTTAAATTAAATATAAAACTTGCAATTAATCATTAAGTATAACTTGCTTTGACAATACCAGTACAATACAAAACATGTTCCCTTAAATTCCTAAAGTTTGACTTCTCAAAAAACAGCCTTCGACATTCAGATCATTTTCACTCGATCAGTGATAGCCTTGAGAGATAGGTAGGTATGTGCTTGAGTGTTAATTAATTTTGTCAATGGGCCTTTGGCTAATAAGCCTCAGTGGATCTATCGTCATCGCTTCGCGAGCGTACAAAGTCGGAGAAAGACAGAATTTAGTTCAATTCTGAGGTTAGAGCCAGGTATACTCAATTTGGATTTCAACTTCCATCCATTCTGATTATTTAGAAGGTCTTAGCTGAATGTTCTGACCAACGAACAGAAATAATACGTGTTTCAGAGAAGCAAAAACACTAACGCCAGCAACAGTCTCTGATAAATTTCTCGTTGATTAAGAATGACAGGTTATTCTACTACGACGATGTCACTTGATTGTGCTAGTATTTTAATTAAGCAAATCAACCGGTTAAACATGCTTATGTGCTATATGAGAAAACTCTTACAACTAAAAGTAGGTCTACGTTGAAGACGTTGCGATAATAAGTAGCAGAAAGTAGTAGAAAAAATACTACGAGAAAAGAAGAGAATATTTGAATTGAATTGAAACTTTTGTCATAGAACGCTTTCCGAGAGAAGGCACTTTTAAGTTTTATTTTAGGTATGAGTAAAACAACACATTTGTATCAATCTTTAAATAGATTTAAATTGTAAAACAGTTCGATTTTAGCGGATTACACATTCTTATTTGTAATAAATTTTGGAAATTAAAAATGGATTGAGACATTTTTAAATGATACACTTACGTTTGTTTTTCCATTTCCCAAGCTTCTGTGCTATCTGATATCCAAGGGTTTGAATGCTCAGGGGGTGTAAGAAACGAATCATATTCTTGATATTGCTCAAAATAATTGGTGTACCTAGAGTAGGAAAAAAATAATTGCATAAAGGCATACTGAACTAGTACAAATGATGCATACTATATAAGCAAAATCAAAAGAATATTTAAACCAGAATTGAGTTTGGGGAATTAATGTTAAGCTTTGTCAGAGGGATATACACGCACGAACAAAATCTGATAAAGACGCCACATGAGTTTCTTGTACGGCCTATTAAATTACAAGCATTTTTCTGAAACAATAAACTGATATTAAATTTTGTTAGATATTTACGACCATAAACTGCATTAAATATTTATTGTTGGACTAAATATATATTTAAACTATTACTATGTATGTAATTAGGTTCCGTTATTTACCGTGTGTGTGTAATTATGGCAAAGCCTCGAGGGCTATCTGCCTAAGGGGAGGGATGCCTTCGTGGAGAACTTTCTAAGGGAAACTGGCTCGTATACACGTTACACATGGGGAAAACCACGAAAACGCCCATGCAGCCAGCCCGTTCGCGGGATTCGAACCTCGAACTGAACTACCAGTGTTCAGCGACTTTACCGCTCGGCCGCTGGTGGGCCCGTTATTTACCGAAAATTATTTGTTTTTAAATCTGACATTATTAAAATATGAATATTTTCGTTACTGAAAAACAACACTTAGGGCTAACTAAATAAAACTAATTGAGAAGGAAGGGTGCATATATATGTAAAATAAAAATATAAAAGCAAACTTCTAATTTTAATTGCCTATAACATCTTTTATTTTTTATTTAACTTGGGGACTTCCTCTCTCTGTCTTAGAAATTGCGTCATTCAAATTAATCATGCGATCTTTTACGTAACGCTTAATGCATATATATCTTGCCTTATCATAATAAATGTAAACCAAAACTTTTGATTCCCTCCCCTTCTTCCTCTGAGCTGATGCGTCACTTTTGGCTTCAGCTTCTCTCTCTGCACTGCTTATACGTAATTTCGCTGTGCTTGCTTGCTATCGCAACAGTTATCAAAAATGTAAATGTTCTTTAACAGGCACGAGTATCGTGCCAAGTGAATTGTGGCCAGAAATGTGAATTTAAATAAATGTGGAATTTAATCCGCGTCGATTGTTTTCTTCTTCAAAACGGGTGGGCGCTCTAAATATTAAGAATCTACGCCATCAGTATTTCTGCGCATCTCCATTTCAGTGTTCTTACATCAATGGCTTTCAAGATTGTGCTTTCATTACATTTTTAGCCGTACAGCGTTGGATTACTTGCTACTAACCTCAATGGAACATTTATTCCTCAGTTCGATTTCTGTAAAATAGTATATGCAAATTCGTCATTCTGAAAGTTAGTTATCATCTTGTATTGAAATATGGTGTATTTTCATTACATATAAATTTATACATATACACCTTTCCCGGATGCATATATACACTGAAGGGCCATTGCATTATGACCACCCTTTCTCTATAACAATGAGCTCGCCTACGAACAAAACCACTGCGCGTGCGCGGCTGCGTGAACTGCCACTACGTGCGCTTTTGGAGTATATAAAGCCGCTATGCATTGTCTTTCCAAACCTTCGACCATCCCCAAAAATGTATCCTTGTCCCTATACTTTATTTGTTGCACGTCGCTGATTTCCTCAAGGAAAATCTTGAACATCACTACTTCCTTGGGTGTTATGCTGATAATACGGCTCTCGCGGCTAGATCTGCAAATGTTAACCATGCGATTAAAAAATTACAAGATCAAGTACCTCATTTCGAGAGTTGGTGGACCTTATGGAGAACTGCTATTAATGCGGAGAAATCTCAATTACTTATCACTAGAAGGAAAAAGTCCCGGACTAATCCTAATCGTCAGCTTACCCTATTGAAAGAAACTGTTCCTTTAGTCAAGACTCCTAAGTATTTGGGTATAGCTTTTCTAAATTAAAATAGAATGATCATATTAACAAGATCAAAAACAAAGCAAATAAGTTTATCAATAGTTTAATTCCCATTGTTGGAAAGCATTCAAGTATGGATTTGGAAAAAAGTATTGTTTACACCTCCATTATCAGACCAGTTTGGTTTATGCTTCACCTGCATGGACCTTCTGCTACAAAAAATGATCTCCTGAAATTAGAAAAAATTCAAAATAATTTCCTTCGCATTATCACCAATGCACATTACTATGTCAGAAATGTCACACTTCATGAAGATCTCAGACATGACACTATTGAAACTTATCTTAACAAGACAAGCACAAAATTCTTCGATAAAGCACTTGGATGCCAATATTTAATTAACTTCTCCAACTGTAAAATACTTGAAGAGGTCTATGACCTAAGGTCATTTGCCGCACACCACGGAAAGACTGAGCTTTCTATCACCTAGTCATCTTTTGCATTTTCCTTCCATATTGTTTTTGAATTTGTTTTCTCTTTCATTGTACTTGTTTTGCATTTATTCTTTTACAGTATGAGAGTTTCTTAATTTAAACCACTGCCAGTTAATTTTACTACACTTATTGATTTGCGTTTTCATACACTCCAGCCCTTCTTTAATTTCGATGTCGGATCATTTTATAACCCTCTTGTCCCCTTTTGCGTCCACTCACTGCTACTCCCTTCCAAATCATATTTGTCATGACTACATTCATGTTATATGCCTTTATGGCGATATGTGCCATTGATCTGGACGTGGTAATCGCGGATTATTAAAGTTCTATTCTATTCTATTCTTTCCAAACACAGCGCGATTAGCGACATAATGGGAAAAGCAACTGATTTATCAGACTTCGATAAAGGTCAAATCGTTATGGCTCGGCGACAGGCAACACCAATATCAGACACAGTGCGTTTAGTGGGCTGTTCACGTAGAGTTGTTTTTAGCACATATCGAAAGTGGTATATGGTTGGTAAAACGACAAGTCGCCGGCTAGCAGTGTGTCATCGACGGCGCATTGATTCCAAAGGAGAGCGGAGATTGCTACGCATTGTTCGCCGTGACCGAAGAGCTAGAAGAACCGAAATCACGAACAACTACAACAGTTGCGACCTAGACAGTGTTTCTCAACACACTGTGCGGCGTACATTGCTCTTAATGGGCATAAGCAGCCGGAGGCCGAAGCATGTCCCTGCACTGACGGCACATTATCGCCAGCTGCGTCTGCAATGAGCCAAGAAATATCGGAATTGAACTTTAGAAGAATGGAAGAAAGTTGAATGGTCTGTTGATCACGTTTTCTGGTCCATTACATCGACGGGCGTGTGCTAATATGCCGATTTCCAAACGACACCCTGGCTCCCGAATACACAATTGGACGGAGACAAGCCGGTGTATGGTGTGGGCAATGTTTTCATGGAGTACATTAGGACCCATAATCTCCATAGAACAATCCTTGACGTCTGTGCTCTCTACGTGAACATCGTTGCAGACCAGGTTCACCCATTCATGACAACAGTATTTTCGGCGGGGGATGCCGTTTACCAACAGGATAATGCTCCATGTCATGAGCGTCTAATCGTCAGGGAGTGGTTTAAGGAACATTCCAGTGACTTTCAAGTCATGTCTTGGCCTCCAAATTCACCTGACATTAATCCAATAAAGCAATTGTAGTCCCACCTGGAAAAACAAATCGAGCTGACGCGCTAACCCCTCACAATGTGCGGGTATTACAGGAACAGTTGGTGAGCGCTTGGTACCAGATACCTCAGACTACCTATCAGCACCTTGTGGGGTCAATGTCACGCCGAGTGCTGGCAGGTTTGAGGGCTAAAGGTGGTTATACATGTTATTAACAGGGTGGTCATAATGTAATGGCTCTTTTGTGTATACAGGGTTGGTACTGCCAATTAGAATAAAAAAAGGAGGTGTAAGCAACTAACTGCAATAATAATTCCACATATAAAATTTCAACGTTCTATGCCAATCGGTTTTGAATTATATGAGATACATACATACGTACGTAGTACGTAACATACAATACGTACCTAAAGTACAAACATCACGAAAATAACACCTTTTGAATTCATTTTAAATTCATTTTATAATCCGTTTTGGAAAATTAAGTCCTTCATTCTGTCGGTAAGTACAAAAGTCACGAAATAAAAATCATCCAAATGGATTCGGGAACTGCCAAAATGGAAATTTCCGTTGAAATATGATACCCGAAATTTTTTGCGATTACAATAATTCTTTTACTTCGTATAAGAAAATAAAATAGAAACTTAGTAATATTAAACACAGCTGTTACGATAGAAATAAAACATTAATAAATCTTCCAACAGTAATTGTTAGCACTTACCGACAAGCACACAAATATGGCGCTCTAATTTACTTTAAGTCAGCAACAATGTTTAACGCTGGTTGGAAAAAATAAAAGTTTAAGTTAAACTTAATGCGTAATGTTTACCTTAATAAAAACTTTACTTTTAGTAAATTTTCTTTTTGACAACGTTTAAGTATGCTTAGTTCTGCATAGTATTGTCGGAACCTTCCTAATATATGGAATCCGTAGCAGGATATTTGCGAAAGCAGGAAAGGAAAATATATTGGGTAAAAGGCTATAAATTGCGTTCACCCTGACGCATATATTATCATTGCGGATATCAATAGAGTAGAAGCTAAACGCTATTCTTGGTGTTGAAAGCCAAGTTTGAAACTTTGAAAGTAAGTCTGATGAGCTTTAAAACTCTGATAGACAAATTATGGGTTTAACGTTAAAAGATGACAGGAGAGAAAAATAACTGAAAATAAAGAGCATAAATCTAAGGGTACGCAGAAAGAACCAGGTGCTATGGAAGTATTGATCGGATTTGCTGTCGCAAGGAAAATTTTCTCTTGCGACAGAAAACTAAAACGAGGTTGGTTGCTACGAAAACTAAGCTGGGAAATTATTAGAAAAAATATAAGAAAATACAATAAAAAAGAAGTAAATGTGATTGCAATGCCACTAACTGTTAAATATGCAAGCATCTCAAAATGTACGCAAGATTAAAATGTTAAAGCTCCTGTAAACGATATCTAAAACAATGAATCCAAATGTTTTTATTATGCACTATTTAAAGACAGCTAGACTACTTATTTTATGATTTTTATGAGTTGAAGAACAGTATTTCCAAATTAATTATTAATCCAACATTAATTTGTGGACATTTGTTAAGTTGTTTACGTGCTTATTTGCTTTATTATTTTATGTTAATCATTTATTAATAGACTTTGACATTACTTAAAGATCTTGAGACATAGCCTGTCAAAATTATTTAAAATATATTGGGCTGTAGAGACATTTGGCGATTTGGTACAAACTTTGCGGTATTTTGGTAATTTCTCGAAAATACATTTTTGAGGTTCCAGGATCGATTTTCCCAGAATGATCTCGTTATTCATTGTTTTTCGCCTCCATTTCCACAACAATGTAAACACAACCAATGTGAAGGAAAGAAAGTTATTTTAAACTTATTCAGAGATCTGTTTGAACAATGAAACATTTTTGATATTATCGCGGAAAATTTTACTTTTTCTCAGGGAGCGATTATGATATTTAAAACATTGTATTAAACAGAATAAAATTATATCAGAGGGTGCTTGACCTAATTTCAATGTTTTTTTTTAATTTGTGAAAACGTATGCCGCTTACATCTGCAATAAATCTTCATAGTTTCCTTTTTATATGGCCTCTTTGTTCAAGAGGTTTTATGAATGAATTGTTACTTTACAGTAATATATAACTGACCTGTCTTGGAAAAAATTACCATCTTCTCCCTGACAAAGATTAATTGGATTTGAAAATATATAATTCTGTCTATAAAAAGTTGAAAGATGGTGGATTCTCTACGGAATACCAGCAAATATTCAACGAATGGTTGAAAAGACAGAGTAATGGATAAAGTTCCAGAAGTCCTCTTTTGTCTTACTGTTGTCATTATCATGATTTGAAGGAAAATTATATCGCTAATATTATTGAGTAGGTAAGTCTTACCGAAGCTCATCACTGAAAAATTATTTGGAAACTCAGGTTAAGTCTGTCAGAAGAACACTATGCAAACTGACGAAAATTCGATACTGGAAAATAGGCGAACCTAATAAGAGAAGTGTATTTTTGAAATTTTGTACATACAAAAAAGGTAAGGTTTATCTCCATGTCCTCTTGCTTCCCGCAGAGGAAACTTTTAATTTCAACTTCAATTTAAATTTTTTTCCAATTATTTACGCAGTCTCCTGACACTTTCAAGCATTATTATTCGCTATATGTAGAATTGCTACATATATTAAACGGCGTTTGACCAAAGCGAAATGTATTAGTCTTCTTCTTTAAAAAAATTGAAGAAAATGTCATATATTGACAGTTGCTTTATTATTAAGTAAAATTATGTGTCAAGTAATTAAGGAAGATTATAGAATAGGAATTCTGATATAAAAGATTCGAAATACAAATATTTGAATACTTGTGCACCAGAAACATTCAAATCAAACATTTCGGGATTACTTTTAGTAAATTTTCTTTTTGATTTCTTACTCTGTGATATACAGAGTGCTTAGTTTCCAGAAATGTAAACTTCAATTATACCGTGAAAGTGGCATTCTTGCAGTAAAAAAATGCATCAACAAGAGAAATTAGTTAGGTATACACAATGAGACATATTTTATCCTACCTATCTGCATGGTACGTAGATAAAATAGGAATTGTAAAGATTCAAAATTTTGCTAACTTAATTTACTTTGCTTTCTGTTTTGAAGGCACAAAGCAGTAAATTATACTGCCATCTAAAAAAATCTACGTCCTTACATTTTAAATGAATGAGAAGAAAAAGGAAACGCGTGGACGATTTCAGTTTACCATGTTGGTTGGAATTCAATACACATCTCCAAAAGATTGAACCTACATATTTTGACGACAATTTACAAGAAAAGAAATAGCTTGCATATAAGATACACTTTCATATGAGTGTGATAGATGTTTAATATATTTTACAATTTAATAATCTAAATAATACTATACCTTGAAATAGAAGAGATGTTAAGGGATAAATTATTCTCATACTTTTTTAATTTAAGGATATTTATATGACATATGAATAATTTCTAGAATGGATATTTTAAAGGAGCAAACATCGTCATATATCTGAGCTCATACGGTTATTATACTGCGCAAATTTATTATCAGTTTTCTTTTTAAATATATACTAGCATTTTGCCTCTCATGTAGAATGCTAACATAAGAGCTAGATAAAAATTCCGTAACAGATTTACATAACGCACGCATAGCATTAAATATACTTTTTTATTAATAACACTAATGCCATAAATGTTAAAAAAATTGGATTTCCAAAAGCATCAAAACATTCAAAAATTGTGAATTATTTTTAATCCCTCAAATGCAGTGTTATGATCCAGAAGATATGTGCAAAATTCTTATGTGTATTGGGAATAGACGCTTGTTTTGCCAATACATGCTTTGCTTCAAAATGCTTGTGTTTGCATGGCAAAGAAAACTATCTCTTTTAGTTATTCATAAAGTATCAAATAGAACTTGGATCTTCTATGGATAACGTATGTGGAATGCTCAGTTTCTGCTTTCTCTCACACGAAATCCATATGTCTTCTGTGAGGTAACCGTTTATTTTCGACATCTCCATATTGCAGATATGGGAATGTGGTTTCTCTCATAGGTCCTGAAAATGCGCCACTTTGATATGGTTAATGTTTGTATCTGAGTCCATCTACTATTAATATGAGCAAATATCAATTCTGTATTTCCTTCATCTCTTTTATATACGCAAGCAATAATATTTAAGTTACGCATTCACCTCAGTGTTCAAATGCTGGCATTTCAGATGTGCAGCAGAGGGCGCTCAGAATTATTTCAAAGCTGATAAGTTAATTTCATGAATTTTTATCCTTCGCTGAGCAAACTAGTAAAACGCATCCGTGTGCGAAATATTTAAGTTCCGGTACATTTCACATGATAGATGTTTTATGTTACTGAAATCTAATGCGCATTTCAGACGTCAGACTGAACGTCATAAAAATTTTATATCCATTGAATTTTGCTATTGTTTTTATATCGACCGGTGTTACACACGCCGAAAATAAAATACAAGATAAAAAATTAAGCTTTTCCCAAGACGCGTTGAACAATATCTTTCAATTACGTAGAATACTATAAAATTGATTTCCTTGCGAGTGTAAAAAAGGATGATTTAAAAAGAAATTATACTTTTCCAATAGCAATTTTTTCACATTAAGTATAACGAACGTAAACATATACATAGCCTTTAAGAAAGTTTATAACATTAGTGCAGTTAATAAAAGGTATGTTTATGTTATGAATTGCAGTTGCAGTAGAATTTTTCTGTCTCTGATACAGTTATCAAAAATAAAACTGGATGATAAAATATTTGCATTATATTTTATAATAAAACTTCTGCAATAAAAATGAAACCAAATATCAAATGAAATATAATTCAAATACCTATCTTTTCGTCTCTGGAATCTTTCGTTCTATCTCACAAGGGATAAGTGTTTATATATGACATTTCAAATTTTTCTATCATTATTAGTTAGATAATGATGAAGGGTTTCCCTTAGTTAACCAATTATTCAAATTTTTGTTATCGTTTCTGAACTCTCAAATTCCACTCGCATTACTTCGCCAAGATTCAAATTTAAAATTAAGTAAAGTGAGTATTTAAACGATAAATCTTGGAGTTTATTCAGAGTTTGCTTTCGCTAGCCAGCACACGTTACTTGTCTGTCCTTGCTATTACGCGGAGCTGCTGATAAGCCATTTTGCCAAATAATTATCACACCGGATAAGTTGTTGACTCAACCTAGTTAGCCTTAACTTAAAGTGTTAGTCCAGCACTACTCTTTAGCTTTGAATTTATTATGTAACGATTCTGAAGTTCCACCGCAAGTTGTCGGTGTTATTGTAAGCACGAAGTACCTGCCTTTTCTGTTCATATTTTGAACAATAATAAAGGGTTATTTTTACTCTGTGCTGGTATTTTTTACGCCTGTGCGAGAAGTCGCCAGATTCCTTAGTAGGGTCTAATAGAGTTTATGTTACTAAAGAGAACACGATCCTACTCTACGAATTTTATTTTATAAGGAAAACTGTTTTATAAATTTCCCTTGTAAATAGTAATATATATATAGAACATACGTTTTGCTGTTTAACTTACTTTTTGCTTTGACTAAGCTATTTTTCTCACTCGTATTTCTGAATTTAAACTACATCTAAGATAAATTTCACCCTGTGATTTTCCATTTTCATTTTAGTAATTCAATCCGTTAACTTAAATCCAAACATTTTAGTAAATATGAAAGTTTTATGATTAATTTTGTAATTATGAATGCAAATTGCTTCCTTTATGAAATTTAAATGAAAGTGAAAAGTTGGGAAGTAAATTCGAAATTTATTTTACGCAGAATGTATTCAAATGGAATGACTAAAGTGTAAAAAAATGAGACATTACCCTTTTGATGTCTGTCCATGGATCATTCGAAAATGTATTATAACAAGAGATGCTCCACCCCAGTAAACTGGAATAAATGAATTGGGCTGCATTATTTTTTAAAAAGTCTGATGTGGATACCACATACCACATGACTTCTTTGTACGGCCCATTAAATTACACACATCTTTTGTTGCATTTCATTTAAACACATTTCCTCGAATTAACCTATCTTTAATTAATTTCCTTAATTAACCTATCCTTCACGGCAGATTGAAAATGAGGTAAAAACTGCAAATTTTTAAAATTAATCCCGGTCAATTTTTGTTTTACGGGAGTCAAATTTCGTACAATAAATAATTCGTAATAATTTTTCATAAAGAGTACAAAACTATCCCAGATATACGTTTAGTAGCCAGGAGACGGCATTAAAAGTTAGATTTCGTTATTTGTCCAAAATGATTTTTTTTTTTTAAATTTGATATTACCAAAACATGAATACTTTCGTCATTTAAAATACTTTTGTAATTGGAAGCATATGACTACGGCCAACGACTACGAAAACAAAAGCTGCATAATTGGGTAGATATATATATATATGTTTGGTAATTCCGATTCCAATTAAAAGGAAAAAAATCGTCCAGATGGACTGGAGAACGCTCAAAATGGATATTTCGGATGAAATATGATTTCTGAATTTTTTTGCGATTTCGATACTTCTTTTATTTCGCAAAAGGAATTAAACAGAGTTTGATCTGTTGCAATCTCATCTCTCTTCCAATATAACATTTTTTCTAGATCTAAAAATAAATGAATTTTTCTCCAGAATCTAAGAAATTAAATTAATAATAACTTTATAATACAAAGTTCTGGACTTGGTTTGCTTCCTTTATCTTGTAAAATTTGTAACCGTCACCAAAATGATGAAAGTAAAAATGTACAAACTAAAGAAAAGAAAAATTATACACTGAATGTACGCATTACTTCTTCAAGAGTAACTAATGAACACAAAAAATACTGCTTTGAGTTAAACAATGAGAAAGAAAAATACAAATTTACTAAATTAACCTCAGAATATCTAATTTCGAAAGGAATACGAATAGAAATTCTCCATACTTTTCATTTTCTGTATGTAACTTAAAATTTGCAAAATAGTTCGCTTCGGGCGATACATTTTCAATCCTCTTATTGGGAAAAGTATTAAAAGTGATTTGTTCTTTCAAAACATTTAGATGCTTTACTATAGTAGGAATATTTATAGAAAACCATTTAAAATTTGCATTTAGTATGCTAGGTAGAAATTAAGGTTTGAAATTATGTAAACACGAGATGTCTTAGAAATTTTAATTTAAAATTATTTAATGACACAGTTTTCACGTCTCTTTCCCTGACATAAATAATATAAATGTTTCAGCTTTAATGTTACAATCATATTGAGATTAATATGTATTTGTTTTGTGTGGTTTTAGATTAAAAATGAATTCGAATTCTTCGGTATCTGTTGCATAATATTTATGATACTGCCTCGCCAACTAAAATTTCGTTAAAAATAATATGCTCAAGACTTGTTTAGACTGTTTTATTATTTTGCTTAATCAAGGAGATTATTAAGAAGTCAAATGAACACTTTTGTAAGGGACAAAAAGTAAAGTTCTGAGGCTAAACAGCGTCTAACGTTTCTAAGAGCGAAACTATTTTCAAAAGATCGTTTTCAGGTTAGGTAGTAAATATCTATACATAGGTGTTTATTTTAATTAAATGGTTAAGATTTCGTGCTATTTCTTCCTTTTCCTCAAGGTTAAAATTATTAATTTCACAAGTAAACCTATTATATAAATATAAAATTTGAGATTCAGGGCACGATGAAGCGATTCAACAGTTAGAGTAGCTTACGATAATGAAGAATAATGTTATGCAACTGTTGAGAACCTTACAACTAGGTAACGGTTTAAATTATTCTTAGTTTGAGTAAAAATAAATATACGTTTTTACATCCTTGTTCCTACAGATATAGAGAAGTCTACTCTACATTAAATAAATATAGTGTTCCGGAACAATCTTTCGTAAACCAAAATGAAGTAAGGCAAAACAGCAATTACTATTAATTTGCAAGCTGCACACGGGTAGAACAATGGAAACATAAATTCAGCCAGCCCGTTCATCGCAGCTCCAATCCGGATCGAATGACCAATATTGAATGATCTTAACTTCTCGACTATTGACGTCTAAGAATCAAACTGATTTAAAGATGCCTTAATATTTAACAAAATATAAAACTGAATGGAAGAAAGTTAATGTAGCAGTTCTAAAAATACTTTGGAAATGTTCAAACTTAATTTCATTTTTAATAAATTGTCACTTTCATTTTTACTATTCTATTTTTCTTTACTATTTTTATTAAATTAAAGAATTACTTACGATTCACACACTGTGGACATCTTGACATTTCCTCTGTCTATTTTGTTTTTGAGGGACCTTATCTGAAAAGAAATATAAATTTTATTTCGCTGCAGTTAACTTAAAAAAACGAATATGCTAATTTTGAAGATTATTGAGGAGTGGATATATTAGTTTATTTCATTGATAAAGGATATTTCCTATTTTATTACCAACAGTCTGGAAGAAGGAAATTTGTAATCTGGTACTTCAAATTTCGGCTTAAAATGTTACAAGACAGTTAAATTTATATCTTTGTGTCATAAAATTTTCTATAGAAAGATATATAATTTTCTCGTACATATACCGGGTGTTTATTTTAAAAGTAGACATTAAACATTAAGGTGCTGCTTACAGTCTTTCCCATATTTTGTTTGCAGAGATTCTGCTATTATTCCGATATGCTGATGAACTAGTTTCGTGGGGAAGAGCAAGAATTCTTCGAAAGCAGAGAAAGTTTTGATGAGTTTTCTGCTAGCAGCATGTGTTGAACACTATCATTTTGTAAGCGTAGCTAAGTCTTATTTTGTAAAAACTGCATCAGACATACAAATATCAAGACAATAAAAGGATTTCCCGCTAGAAATATAGAAAACTTTTCCAGAAATATGCGAAGCATAATCAAAGACTTCCTCTGATTGTTTGACCTACTGGAAAAAGTCCACTGAACACAAAATTTTCCCCAAAGATGAGTGTAAAGACCTGCCATTCTAACCAATTCTGTATCCGGAGGTTTGATAAAGTTACAAGAATTTCATTTAGGGAAACATTTCCATTTTATATAGGTGGCTTTTGCAGATGAAGTATGATTTAATCGAAATGGATATATTTCTGGAAAAGGTGTTCGGAAAAACCTGTATCTTTTTTCAAGGTTTTTCAAGGTCTTGCAAAAACTGTGCCATGTCAAGGCAATGAATCACCATGGTCTTTAAACAATCATAGATACTGATATCTGCCATTGCTTAGCGGCTAGTTCAGCCTTATTGATGAAAAATAATTTTATGTAAGAAAACATGTAAAATATACTGTGCCATTGCTGACACTTGAAACACGGATCTTCCAGCTTGTTACGTGAACGTGTTAACCATCTATCGCAAAAGCATGTACAAAGAAATGAGACGAATTCTTACGGTTTAAATAAAAACATATTCATTCACAATATACAAACCTCGAAAAAATAGAAAATAACGTCACTACTCTCATTCAAAATATATATAAGTAAAAGGGCTCGAATGTCACTAAAAACAAGATGAAATGTGAAAATATTTAGCAGTGACATTGAAACATGGTAAAATATGAGTTTAATTAGAGGAACTCTGTTTAAAACGTATGCTGTAGTATTTGCTACTTATCTGGTACTCTACAACGGTTGTCACCAAAATGTGGTACGCCTGTTACAGAAGGTACATGAAGTTATGGGCCATAATATCCTGTTATGTATTAATTGTTATTATTTTCAAGCTTAAGTTTTGCTTACTAATTTTGTTTTGTTCAGTAATTGAAGTTCTTATTTTTATTTATTTATTTATTTATTTACTTGTTAAAAGTTGGTTGTAAGTTTAAACTATGACTTCGTAAACTTTAAAATTTAGGTTTGGTTGCTTTAAAAGTTTTCTTAAGTTGAAGTTGTTTAGTTTTTAATTTGAGTTTAGGGACCTAAGTTTCCTTGGTTTTTGCACTTTTTGTTTTTGACTCTTAAGGTTGTTTAACTTTAATTATTTTTTTAAATTTTGTTTGCTGCACTTTTAGTGTGTTAATTTTTTTAACTTAAGGTAACTTAAATTTTACTCCTCTTTCTATTAAAGTTGTCGAATACATATTTTCTGATTGGTGGTAGGAGGGGAAACTCATTCTGGTTAATGAGTGTGTATACTTAAAATGCTGCTGAAGAAACAATTTATATAGTGGTGACATTTTTAATGAGTTATATTGTTATGTAATAGTTTAATTTTTAATGTCCCAAAATCGTTTGCGTTGATTAACTATTCACTGGTTTTGAAAATTTTTATCATCCCAACCGTCGGCTTGGAATTCTTCCTCAGAATCCCTTATCAGAGGATCACTGCACCCCGAAATTCTTTCGCCCAAGCGAAAAAACACACGTAGGATGACCTGTTTGATGTTTACACCATCTAGAGTTTTACTTAAACAGGACCCCGGTTGCTGTGACATCTCTAGCAGGGAAAGGTTCTACAGCGAATTTGTGAGGAGGGGGATCGTTGGATAGGAAGCTCTACATGTTCAAGTTGCGCCTCGATTCGTGGCTAGTGCGCCCCTTGTTTTCGTCTGCGGAGAGTTGTTGACCCATCGGAGTGGCTTTGGAGGCCGAATGTTTGAACTGCTTGCTGGCTCTTCTGGTAGTCGGGAAACCCCTTCCCGTGAAGATTTACCTCCATGAGATTTCTCTGTTTGGGTTGCTGGATTTGGCTTCCTACTGATCCCCTTCTTCGCCAAATTTTTAAAAAAGCGCGCAGTTATTAAAGTGGCTGCGCAATGTTTTTCGAAGGAGAGAGACGGAGAAAAGAAATTTCATGAGACCTTCGAAGCACAAGAAGAATAAAAGAAGTCAACTTTACCGTTCAGCCTGGAGGGCAAATGCATCGTAGACGCAGCAACGTAAAATAACCTGCACCGAAGAAAGGCGTACTACATCTATAATTCTTGCCAAATTACGCTTTCGATGATGGCCTGTGGAGGGAAGACCTGTGTTCTACCGGTTGGAAGCTGCAATAGGAGCGAAGCCTGGCCTCCGAATCAATAGCCTTTGATTAATTTTATTCACTTAACTTTTCTTCTTCTTACAGATATTTTTCCAAGATTTCCCGGAGTCCTAATTTTCCACCGTCATTGTTTCGCCTGTATCAAATACTCCAAAAATTATTTGATGGAATCCATCCGTGAACAGTATACTGTTATATGTTGTTAAAGAAGGTATGTTTAACTTTTTTCGTTGTTTCTTCAGATGTTTAGATGATCGGTCATCACCATTGTAAACTGTAACTTGTATTCTTACTCTTTATCACCATAAATAAACGTTATTTTGATTTTACTTACCTAGCTTTGTAATTATTTTAATTAAATAATTTTACACTGGACCTTAGTCTTAGAATGGGTTTAATTAATCACAACGCAATCCCTTTTGTAAATTAAAAATTGTTTTATTGTATGTTCAATTCGAATCGTTACTCGAATTATTATTTCATGTGATTGATACAGTATTGGTTGAAAAGATTTTGTTATGTTGCGCATATACACACATTACCTACTACAATAGAGGTATTAACATGATTATTCCATTACACTGAAATTGATATTAAGTGGTAACTTTTGTAAGATCTTAGAATATGTTGTTCTTAATTGTTCAATAGCTTAATACAATAACCCAACATCCCATATGCTGTAGGGTAGGAGTACGCAACCTTTTGTAGTAGGAGGCATATTTCAGAAATGCGGGAGCTTGCGAGCACCATAGTGATTGTTCAGCGGGCGCCGTAGTAGTGACGAAATATCTCTCCACGTTACATTTCCAGCAATCGCTACAGTTGAACTGCACAATAAGTAAGCACGTTTTATTCATAATAATGGAAATAAAATTGTCCTTTCCACTCAACATTGAAATGACGTGTCTTCTGCATCTTATTTTTTTCTTCATGGCGGTACTCTGCGTTTATCTCAGAAATAAATTAAGTATATGGCAAAGCGTAACACGTCAGAAGATTTTGCAGTCAAGAATGGATTCATCTAGTCGTGCAATGCTATACAGATGCTACTATTATTCAGTTTTTATCGAAGATTTAATTGCCCATTTCATAAAACTGCTAAAATATCGAAGATAAAATAAGAAATTTTCCTAACAATATTAATTAAAATTAAGAATGTTTGCTGTGCAACTATCTAGAATTTGGATACTTGACCTGTGGGCATTTTAAAATTGCTTCGCGGCACCAATTTGCCGATCTCTGTTGTAGGGTATGCTTTATCAATACATGTATATTCTTGAAGAATCAACGTTTAAATTGGACGTTGAACATTCTAAATATTAACTTGAAAAAAATAAAAATAATAAAATTTTTATTTTATAACAAGAAACATCTTCACATACTTAAGCAATTTAGGGATAATTTCGGAGATTCCGAATCCTAACAGCCGATATTCATTGAAATCAAAGGGAAATCATACAAGTTTTTACTTTGTCATTTTATAGAAAAGTATACTTACTCTGGTCAAAGCCCATTTAAAGAAGAGCAGGAACAGGTAAAGCATGCATGCCTTCGTGGTGTAACTGGAAGCTCACTCGACGCGTATTCGAGAGGTTTAGATCTCTAGCCCCGGCGAGGGCATTCTTCACGTATCCTGCTTCAACAAAACCTAATGATTCTACAAGCCTAAGATACTTTTATAGGTAAAAAGCCGAATAAAGTATGTCTCTATAGACCAGAATAATTTTAGCAATATGCTATGTTTCAGTAAACGGATACGAAACATAGATTCGTATTCGGAGTTCTGCGAAAAAGATCATTAAAGAAAGTGCTTTTCGTAGACTTTTAATTTAAATATATTAATTTGAACGCCTTCAAAATTACTCGAAATAACATTAATTAAAATATTGGCCCTATGATAAAAGACAACACAAAGAGAAAAATGTAAAAAATGTAGAAAAAGCTAACATAATATATAAATAGCATAAATGTTAAACTCGTAGTAACAAAATGGAATCAGTGTGATTCATCATGTAATACAAATATTGTAATAGAAATTTTATTGAATACACAGCCTTCGAATTACTAAGAATATTATTCCGGTTAAGATTTTTAAAGCAGATTTCCAAAGGATGCTCTTTACATCAGAAAAATATTAATTTAAAAATATAAGTTTTAGATTACCATTGTAGAAACGATGAAATTCAGTATTTCGAATATAGAATGATATAATTTTACATTTAATGACAATTTACTTTGTACGACTTTCAGCTAAATATTTTTTGATTAAGGGAAAGTTCTCAAATCATGTAATTTTTATTCATTAGAGACTTCCCTTAGAGACCTTAGAGACTTTTATATTATCCCCAAAATATCTTCAAAATATATAACGAACATCTTATTAAGAAAAGCATGTTAGTTTTTTTTAACTTGTACAAAAAAACTATAATATACATTTCATGTAATATCATTCACATTTTAGAGTGATAAAATCTTTGAACGTTGTAGTTTTTCCGAGGTTCGTATTGCACGAACGGGCTATTGCATGGGTGTTTTCGTGGTTTCCCCTATTAGCAACATGTATATGTGCCATTCCTCCATGAAAGCATCCCTCCCTTTAGGTAAACAGCTCTTGAGTGCTTTGCCATAATCTAATAAACCAATGAACCACATTTTAGAGCAACTCTTATTAAGCAGAAATAGATATAATTCCTAATGCAGTACTGGTTTAACGTGAACCTATTACACATTTTATAGATTACTTATTCAAATAACAATGGTCATTCCTATACTTGTATAACTTATGTGCCTAATTTATTGCAATCGAGATAGAGGAACATGAAAATGATTCTAATATTGTGCCTAATCAATTGAACCAATAAGATAAAAGTTTGAGAATTATTTTTTAAGAAAACATAAAATACATAAAAAGATACTGAGATTTATAATAACTGAAATATGTTATATCATGTTTATGCATGTTAAGAATCAGGATGAGATTAGCAGTTTCAAATGAAGTAGAAAATTCAAATTCCGAATTTTCTAAAATGAATTCATTTTTAATCACATTTTTAAATATCGATTTAAAATATTGCCTTTATAATTTCAAAATTATTTCGTAAAGATATTCTAGCTTGAGATTAGTAATAAATAATGGAATGAAAAATAAATATAAAAATTAGAAGTTTCAGCATTAGATTAAAAGAGATATAAGATGAACTTACATTCTGTCAGTAATAGAGAAAAGGTAACTTAATCTTCAGAAAGACTTAACTTAGAGTAGTTAATGGTAAAATAAAATCAAATTATTTTCAGACTTACTTTAAAATGGCCTCGCCTGGTATTTTTAATTTCTTGCAAAATTCAGTTCATTGCGAATAAAAACTTACGACTTAAAGTCTCTCTGATAGCGTATCTCTGCTTGGGTTTATACCATCATAAAAATTTCTTCCGCATCTGAAGTATTTCGCTGAGTTCACATAGTGAAGGAAAAATCCCTCTTTCCTTCGCGTCCTCAAGAATATTTTCTAAAAAAAATCTTATTTCTTTCGTGCTGCTCTCTTATGTTTTTTATTTTTTAGTTCCTCTTTTGTCATTTAAAAGCACAACGTGAGATGAGATATGTCTGTCTATGGTTCTAAATCTAAACTGCAGTTCTTAGAAGAACTTAAATTTTCATGACAGAAAGTAAATTTCATAGAATTTAGGGGAGGTAAAAATAAAAAAATGGGGCTTCATTGATTGAAAAATTGCGTGCGATATTTTGCTGACATAGAAAAAAGAAGTAGGAAATGCAAGGTTTTTTTAATGGAGTTTCATCGTTACTTTTAGTTCACCGTCCGACCAAAACGTTTTACACATTCACATATCAGAAGAGTTAAAATCTTTTAATCATTCCTTTCCTATCTCTTCCTGTTTCTAAGAACACTCATTCGCTTCAAAATATATACACTGATTAATAAAAAGAGTAAATAAAAAGAGAAACTAATCCCCGCATTGTTGGTTTGTCTACATTCGTTTTGATTAATACTCTTGCAGATGTTATCTATAAGATGGTTTAACTGTACGATTTTTATATTAGTAACAGAGTAACATATACAAACTATAGAAGAAATCAGAGGAGTAAAATGCTGCTTCATATGTTAAGAGTTTACATATCGGCAAACTAGGAACATTGCTCTGACTATTACGACAGAACTTCGAAAACTGCTTCTCACGTTTCCAGAATCTTAAAACTGGACTTCCTCAAGGCGCCGTCACTACTTGTTTGCTTTTTAACATTTATATAAATGACCTTATTACTGACCACCTGAAGATTGGTGATACCAAATGCTTACTTTATGTAGACGATTTGGTTATCTGGACTGAAAATACCAAAGAACAAGCTATATTAAATTCTGAAACTTCTTTAAATCAGGCTCTAAGTAAGTTAAGGGATAGGTGTCATATTAATAATATGGAAGTAAATCTAGAAAAAAACTGTATATCTAACTTTTCACCTCACACACTAATTGATCAAACTGAATTTATTTTACCAAAATCTCTCTGTTCTTCAGAGGGTGTCATTTTGACAGTAAACCTGACTCGGAAAGAGCACGCTACAAATATATTGGAAAGAGCTACTAAGATATTTACCTTACTGAAAAGAATTTCTGGCTCTAAGTGGGGATGCTGCAGAAATACCCTTTGACATCACCTATAATTCCTATGTTTTGTCACTCATTACTTACTGTTCCAAACCTTTAGTCGCGGCAAGTAAGTAAGTTACTGATACTTAGGAAAAATTCCATTCCCAAGCCCTTCGTCTTATCACAGGAGCTGTTAAGACAACTCAGATTGATGCGCTTCTGATATCTATCCAACATATAGGTATTAAATCAATAATTGAAGAGAAGGCATTAATTTTATGGGAAAAGGTCGCATGACTACCAGATTGTTTCCCCCGTGGAATAGCCTCTTCAAAGCCTTAAAACCCTTTATGGTTTCCTTCAGAGTTTTTGATATGAAAGAACAACTAGGATTGAACTGGGGAATCGAAAATCTCATCAAGTCACAACGTACAGTTGAAGGGAGTAAAGATCTTCATGTATGGGAGTAAAGTGCATGGTTAGGATAAACTTATCAAGTGAGGTTTTTAAGAATGAAACAAATGACTTAATTCTAAATAATTCTAAATACTGTAGCCTTGGAGACTATTCATGAATTGTACCCAGATAATGAGTTGCTGCATGTGTTTACAGACGGCTCCATGTTGAATGACCGTATCAACGCTAGCGCTGGCATGTTCTGCAGGCTCTTCTATTTTACGCTCCTGTGAAAAGGATTTAAATAGCCTTTGACGCGGAGATCTCTGCAACTCAAATCGCCTTGTCACAGCTCCAATGCCAGTCTGATAATTTTTCAAGGGCTCTTATACTATCAGATTCTAGGGCTGCTCTCCATATCATTGCTTCATCTGAAGCTCCTGTTTCAGCTCATATTTTGAATATTCGTCTGACCCTTAATGATTTAATCGAAAAACATAAAGAAGTTGCTTTGCAGTGGGCACCAGTACACTGTGGAATCCGGGGTAATGAAATAGCTGACTCCCTGGCGAAGAAGGCAACCAAAATTGCTCAAATAACATATAAACCAATTCCTTTTTACACCGCCAAACGATTAATAAAAAAATCGTTTTAAGAGGACTATTGGAAAACATTAAAGAAGCAAACAAAGACAAGAAATGGATGGAGGAAATCACAAATATTTCACTATGGCCAAGGGAGAGATCTGTTGCCACTTTTCGCCTCGCTACTGGCCATGATTGCCTCTCCAAGCATGTATATCGTATAAAAATTCTACCAAGTCCTCTTTGCCAGTTATGCAACATTCGTGAGGGAAAAGGACACGAAACTGGTTTAATTCTGTAATTTAATCTGGACAATTCTATAAATTAAATTTTTGATATGATATTTTATAAAATATTGCCTCTAATCTGTAACTTAAAAAACGTTTAGGTAATATCCTCCATGAATAAATTACATATTTTTGTATAATCAAGATAAGATCCATACGATTTGTAACAGTACGTGTTAAACACTATAATTCTAACAAAAATTTCAAATAAAGATAAATAATCTAAATATGTGCAGTCTAATATACTCATTTGCTTATCCGACAAGAAACATGTATTCACAGCATTAACAAGCATACTAGGATGCATATACTAAAAGGCAAAAATATAATGGAAACCTACAACTTTTCTAACATATTTTTCAAATGCAGTCACCAAATTTATCCCTTGAATGAATATATGCTGTGCAAACATAAACTGCGTAGCGTTTCGCAGTTAAACTGCTGGCGTTGAAATTAATCTGCACCCGCAGCAAAATTACTTAAGTTGCCGCTTAAGCTGAAGTGAAGTAGAACTTTGGCTGATCAGTCCGATTATCGATCGAAATCCACTAAGATTAAACTGTCGTTTTAACGTTGCTTTGAAGGATTTCGTCTTCTTTTGGCAGAACTGCTAAGCCTATGATGAAATTAAAAATATTCAAAGCTGTAATCTGACGGAAACAAGTTTGAAAAATTCAACTGAACGTAGAATAAATGAGATGGTATCAAAAATAACAAATTTAAGAAAAAGAAGCTTTAAATTGTTGCTGGAAACTGTCGGAATCATAGCAATAACATAAGTTCTTATACAAGCATTCTTACCACTGTTAAAATCTACTGAACTCATTCGCAGATCGTAATAAAGTCTTGTAAATACCAAAACATTTCAAAAAGGAATTTTTTTATACTTACACTCAAAATGAATTATTCAGTATGTCTATTATGTTTTAGAAATGAATTTATAAAAAGTTATATTTAAAAAAACGTTTCTGAGCCTGTTTTCTACATATATTCCTTTTAATGTCGTCTAGTTCTTGTCTTCTTTATTTTACGCTCGAAGACCTTGGAGCTTTTCATAAAAGCCAGCTATTCAAATGTTCGTTCATTTTCCCATACATTTTTCTGAATTTCGTAAAAGTTGTCATATTACTTCTGTCAATGGAGAACTTGTTAATGCAATATTTTAGAGAATAGAAAATAGTATGGCTTCATTCTCATCGTTCGAATACGACTTGATTTCATTATTTTCAGTTTCCTTGAACAGCGTTAAAAACAATAAGATTAAAAAAAATTCAAAATTTTTTATTTCATTGCTTTGCGTTGGCTGCAAGCACTAAGTGTGTAATAATTTTATAATATATTAAATGTTATAATATATTAAATGGTATAAATTTTGACATTTTTTATAAACGCAAAGTATTTTAAGAGTGTTTTATTTATCTTGTTTTGCAAACTAAAAATGCCTTCCTTCATGTATTTATCTGAGTTCTTGATAGTTTCATGTAACTGAACACGATCGAATTTATTCCATTTATTCTAAATCTATACATTCTACAATTAAGTCAAATCTCATGAATAAGGGTTTGAGGTCTAAAATTTTCTTTGCAGCCAAAAGCAATAAAAGTTCTCCAGATTCTTAGGTCCACCTTATGCGTTCTTTACAGAAATTGCTTGTTTTGCTTCTTTGTAGAATATGAAGTATACTGTGTTCTTTCTCCAACTACAAGGTATTCGCAAATTTCTCCTTGTTATTCAAAGAGTCATCATTTGTACACGGATTATCTAAGGCAAAGTTTCTCTGGCCAAAAAGATTTTATCTTAACAAGGCAGACGTTTTTATTCTTTGAGTTATCAAAAGAATACAATAAGGATTTATTGGAATATATCAGGATTACTCTACGCCATTGCAACCTAATCCTTATTGCCTTTCGCTTTTCATTCTTACAGATTCGTAACCACATATATTGGCTGCATAAATATAAATAAAGAATTTCGTTTAAATTCTAATCCTTGAGGAAACGACCTTCAAAAGCGTCAGGCTTTCTTGAATTGACAAAAACATCGGATGTTTTTCCTGCTTTAGTGCTAAAACATTATTTCTTACGAACGTAAGAAAGCCAAAACAAGAATTCACTCTAAAAACAAAGAGTTAAGATAAAGAAATATCTCTAACCTCTTGTCACTTAAAGAGCAAGATGGTTTATTTACATTTTCATTTCAACAGATTCCTTGTATTAAATCTCCTGATTTACGTAAGTGATGCTTCCGTATATAATTTTTTATAAATATATAACTACGCATGATAAAGAAGCTCATTAGCACATCTATCTATATATTTATTAATTATAAGACAATAATGTGTTTATAAAATTTCAAAGTAATTTAATTTTTCTATTAAAGTTTCATAATTGATAAATGTCGAATATGATCAAAAATGGACTGCAAGTTTCTTTGAAAAGCGGGCAATCATGAGTATAAATTCACAGGCGACAAATAACGGCATGCGGTAAGGACTTCTAAATTAATATTTGTTTGGCGTGTTGTTCTACCTTAATCAGTAGATTACTAGTTAAACAATATTTGCATTAGATGGTTGGATTGGTTTCTCAATTAGCGTTTTCTAATTATTTCTCGAAAGGCAGAAATGTATTATTTTTTATAATAAACAAAATATGGGTTGTGAATTTTGGAATAGCTCTGAGTTTAAGGCATTGTGACTTTAAAAATTCTAGGGAGCAACCGAAATACAAACATTGATCGTATTCTTTAACATATGGCAAAGTAATACACACTAAGTGGAGCAGAAGTAGAGCAACTCATGAAATGAAATGTTTTGAACATCTGAGTCCATTTCAGGAAGTATTGCCTACTCTAAACGAAATAAATATAGCCTCCTTTAGAAGAAAATTTCCTGACATACTCGTAATTTCTCATAAGTTTCAAATATCATCATTAAAACCTTTTTTGCAATGCATCTCTACATTCAAATTGCATTGCAAACAAATAAATAACTATCATTTCGTACAGTATCAAGATTTACTGAAGATTACAAGGGTTAAACTATTGTGTTAATAAACAATTAGATAATCATGGTTCACTAATTATCCAGACATATAAAATACCACTAACCATCTTTCACAATGAAAGATGGTAATTGACTTAAGCTTAGTGGCAGAACTATGCACATCATTCTTCAGGTAATGTCCCTGCGGGATTAAATAATAACAGCAGCTATATCCGCAGTCTTTTGCTTCGAAGTAATGAACTGACTTGATCTGATGACATTCAGAGGATTGAACTGACCGCAAATGTCCAGTAGTATTACACTAAGCTATAAATTCTAACTAATGAAGCAGATTTCCACAATCATTTATTAAAATATAAAATTTTAAATGTTTTGTTTTATCCCTACGAGTCTGACTTTAATTCATTTCTTGTTAACACCATCAATATTTTCTACAACATCGGACTCTATTTTCTGTCATACTTAGTTCAATTATATACATTTTGTATCTACTATTAAAGTATAAGTTGTTTAAGACACAATAACACGCCGAATAAATACTAATTCAGAAGTCAAACAACAAAAATCAGCGTTATACCTACAAAATTTTCACAGGACTAGTTTCGATGGTTTTACCGAACCATCATCTTCAGCTGCAAAACCGCAAATGAACAAGATAGGAAATAATGATTAGATAAGATAAGAAAGCCTGGACAAGAATAAGCAAGTGGCGCCATCTGTTGGCGAAACCAGAACTAAAACATATTTTCTCTAAAAGCCGAAGGCAAATTTGGATTGGAATTAGGATCGTTAACTAGAACAGAAAGATTTTTATGAATGTGAAATGCCTCTAGAAAATCCAGTTCTCCAATGGAAGATGTTTTTTGAATAATTTTGGCAGCAGAAAAATTGAAAGTGTGATTTTCGGACCAACAATGTTGAGCAACAGAAGACCTCTGTGTTTCCTTTTTTCTAACATATGCCTCATGTTCTTTGACGCGAAATTTTAAGGCTCTCTTAGTTTGGCCAATGTAAATTAAACCACACTGGCAAGGAATCCTATAAATACCCCAGGAATTCATATCCGGAATGGGGTCCTTGAGTATAGAAGTTGGAATTTTATTGATGGGAGAAAAAACAACCCGAAAGTTAAATTTCTGCAAAATATGTGCAACTTTATAGCTAATTGATGGAAAGAAGGGAATGACAACAGAATTTTTATAATCTCCTAAAATAAGAGTGTGGCTTTTAGTGTGTTGAGATGAGAATTTTTTAACTGCTTGATTAATAATGTTGGGTGAAAAGCCCCTGTCAATAGCTATTGCTTTTAAATAATTTAGTTCTTCATCAAGGGCTAGTTTGGAGGAGCAAACTTGAAGAGCACGGAAAACATAGGAATAAAATGAAGCTAACTTTTGTTTAGTCGGATGACATGATTCCACCACACTTTAAATCATGTCATCCGACTAAACAAAAGTTAGCTTCATTTTATTCCTATGTTTTCCGTGCTCTTCAAGTTTGCTCCTCCAAACTAGGCTTTCATGAAGAACTAAATTATTTAAAAGCAATAGCTATTGACAGGGGCTTTTCACCCAACATTATTAATCAAGCAGTTAAAAAATTCTCATCTCAACACACTAAAAGCCAAACTCTTATTTTAGGAGATTATAAAAATTCTGTTGTCATTCCCTTCTTTCCATCAATTAGATATAAAGTTGCACATATTTTGCAGAAATTTAACTTTCGGGTTGTTTTTTCTCCTATCAATAAAATTCCAACTTCTATACTCAAGGACCCCATTCCGGATATGAATTCCTGGGGTATTTATAGGATTCCTTGCCAGTGTGGTTTAATTTACATTGGCCAAACTAAGAGAGCCTTAAAATTTCGCGTCAAAGAACATGAGGCATATGTTAGAAAAAAGGAAACACAGAGGTCTTCTGTTGCTCAACATTGTTGGTCCGAAAATCACACTTTCAATCTTTCTGCTGCCAAAATTATTCAAAAAACATCTTCCATTGGAGAACTGGATTTTCTAGAGGCATTTCACATTCATAAAAATCTTTCTGTTCTAGTTAACGATCCTAATTCCAATCCAAATTTGCCTTCGGCTTTTAGAGAAATTATGTTTTAGTTCTGGTTTCGCCAACAGATGGCGCCACTTGCTTATTCTTGTCCAGGCTTTCTTATCTTATCTAATCATTATTTCCTATCTTGTTCATTTGCGGTTTTGCAGCTGAAGATGATGGTTCGGTAAAGCCATCGAAACTAGTCCTGTGAAAATTTTGTAGGTATAACGCTGATTTTTGCTGTTTGACTTCTGAATTAGTATAAGTTGTTTAACAACTGCTAATATCCATTTTCAGGTATGAAAAAAATATTTCTGTCACTTTTAATGTTCAGCTAGATGGTTGTTCTCTATGGTGTCTCTTTTAATTGCCGTTTATATTGTCGTAAATTTATGTATATTTGTTGCATTTTACGCAAGAGTTTGAACGTGGGGTTTTGTTAATGCAATATGTGGCTCCTTATTACGCTTATAAGTTTTTATTTATAAACACATAAAAACATACGGAGTGCATCATTTAAGATAAGAACATACGGAGTGCATCATAATTTCGTGAAGACTTTAAAAATACTACAATAAATTAGTTAAAGCTACAAAAAAGTCAAATTTTGTTTCTTTTATTTCCTTCTATACTGATTTCGATTTAATACTAAAAACGAATATCTGATCGTATGTCTATCCCCACGCTTTCGGCAGATAATTACTGTGTCGGTAAAGTTCGCGATGAACACTTTATAGAAGTTCTCTCTAATTTCGTCAATGGCCCAATGAATTGCTTTCTTTAGTCGAGAACTATTTGCCGTTTGTTCATGTCAAGGTTTATCCTGACTTAATTCTATAAAAGAAGTTGCCAAAGTGTGAGATCATAAAATAATTGTCGCAAGCCGTTCCTGGTCGTTGGCTCAGTGAAATTACCAAAATATTTTCATGAAATGCGGTTATTCATATTATTTCTACAAGATATGTAGCAGGAGATCGGGAGATAATATGTCATACAGTTATTCGTAGAATCCAAAGCAGGCACGGAGATCGCGAAAAATTACGAACCATTTTTGTAAAGCCTTGTTTTTTGTAATGAATTTTCGCCATTGTGACGCATTGCTCCTGAGTTAATCTCTCCATGGCATCTAAATTGAAAATTAAAAACGCTCAATTTAATCACAAAGATGATAGGTAATGAAAATGATAAGAAATTGCTGGCAACATTAAGAAAAATTGAAAGGATTTAGATTTTGGCGTCTCACCAGAGGGTTTGTTAAGATTTTTATGTTCTTACTGAGCTGGCGGTCTACGAATCTGCTTTTAGACTAACTCCGGCTAACACAATATTTTCTTGTCTTTGTAATTTTATTATTAATCATCGCTTTCTTCGCACTTACGAGACATAAAATTCAACAGCAAAATTACAAAATTTAACCACAGAATCTCTTTAGAATTCTCAATAAAGTGTTGACATATATTTAACTTATTAAATTGAATTAAATATACATCGTCGATAGAGCATAAACCACAATAGAATAAATGCACTCTTTAAAATTCACTATATTTGTTTAGCGACACTCTGGAGCTAGGTTCACTTAGCAGCGTTATATTTCGTTCCAATTATAAATTAGAATGTACAAAATTTATATAATTTGAAGAATTATCTATTCGTTGCCACATGTTCTATATGTTACCATATGTTCTAGAACGATGTATAAAAGAAATTAAGCAAACAAAACAAAAAAAAACAGTTTTTCACAGACGATTCAGCATTTCTCATTCAATTAATTCAGATCTCACTTCGCGACAAAGCAAAAATACAGAAAAACTTAAAATATCTATATTAAAAATTACGAAGTAAATCTTAAACACTTATTTTCTCGAAAACATTCTAGAAAGAATTAAGCATGATTTAATTCGCAGTAATAAAAGAAGGCGTTATCTTTGTTATTGCGAAGTTTACTTTCTCTGGATTGGCAACAAATCTACTATTCTGCTGTTTCAAATGTAAACAAACTTGTCCGCCATGTTATTTAAAAATTAGGCTTAACCGCACTTAAACAGCTTTTAAATTGTTGATAATTCTACAAATATTGCTTCCAGATTTTCTAAATGCATAAAAACGTTTACCGGAAGATACGAACAACATAATTCAATCATTTTTAAACCAAAAATTCACAATTTACAAACATATAAGAGTAAAGAAACTGAGATCACTGAGCCGGGTAACAGAGTGGATATATATATAAATATATTTATATCCGTTTTGTGGGCCGATTGTAAGTAAAATACGAGGTGCACATCTACATGTTATAGAAGTCCTATATACAAAATTTCAACATTCCGAGGCTACTAGTTTTTGAGTAATGCGAAATACGTACGTACAAACACCAAGAAAAATTCTCTTCATAATTCATTTTAAAGCAGTTTTATAATTTTTTTGGAGGAAAAGAGTCTTTTATTCTGTCTTTACGTACAGATGTCACGCAAAAACATCTTTAAATTGCATTCGATAGCGGTCAAACTGGATATCTTGTTTGAAATATGTTCCCTGAAACTTTTCGAGATTACAATACTTCGATTTTACTTACTACTACTTCGTTTTTACACTTCGCACAATACTTCGTTTTACTTCACACAAGGAAGTAAAAAGAAAATTGATCTCCGTCAAAAAAGAACATCTCTTCTATTGAATTTTCGTACTGTCTTTCGTTTTTGAAAAGTAGCTAAAAATACTTTTGTTAATTCATTTATAAGTATTTTTGTAACAAATTAATAGGAAAATAATTTTAAGATTAAAAACAGCCTAATGCAATTCATCCATTTCACAAACAAATAAAAGTAAAGGTTGAAAAAATTTTTGCACTGCGAAAAGAGGCATGGAATGTTTTACATATACGCAAACTAATCTCTAATTCAAATTAATTTGATCAGTTAAAATATTAAGCCCAAAGTGTAATTAAAATAAAAAGTACGCCAAAGGCAAAACAATCGTAAGCAGGCAAAAAATTTATTTTAGATCCATTAGTCAAAGATTAATTAAACCTTTTTCGTTATATTCATGGTAACGAAGGGGAAAAAATATTCGATTTCTACGAGTTTAGTCACCGAGTCTGTGATCTTCATGGTATTTCGCTTTAAATAAGAAGTTGAAAAATAAACATTTATGTTAGATGATTAAGCTGATTATGATCATTTTTTAACCAGTTTCATTAGGAAAAAGTTGAAAAAATCATATTAAAGTTCTTACTTCGGTTAATATTTTGTTAATTAAAAACTATGCTAATTACTCAAAGTATGTAATTTAATGCAAAGCAGAAAATGATAAATATTAAGTTTAATATGAAGTTAAAAAACTATAGTCGTAAATAAAAATAAAAATCCATTCATTTAAGGCTTATTTTAATTTGGCATTTGACAGTTAATAGTTCACAGTTGTGACTAAAAGTAATTGTCGATAAAAATTATATCTCAAAATGTAAATTAATTCTGAAAAAATACCTAAACTGTCATTTAGAAGTTTATAACGTTCCCAATTAGAGAAAAAAATGTAATTGTCAATTAAATATTATCTGTCTCTTTCTCAAGTCTAAATATTTACAGAAAGTGCTAACACATAGCTAATTGTTAGTTTCGTCTGTAATTTAAACTTTATTTTTTCCCCGTAAAAATGCCTTTGTTACGGTCTTTTTAAATTTCGAAACCTTACGTTACATATCGCTATCATGCAGTATAAAATCTTTGAATTATCTTCTTATTATAAAATGATAAATAACTAGTTTCAAGGCTTGCAGCTGGACATGACATAGCAGTTTTTGATTCATCTTCAAATTATAATAACATTACTTACATATTGAGCCATTTTATGCTTTGCTTAATACACAAGCGCTAAAAAATAAGCACAAAGTCAAAACGAAATAAAACAAAAACTATTCAGTGGATATACTTGAAACTGATCCAAGTAGTTGCTGTAGCAATACTAGACCACATAGCAAAAAATTAATCAAAGATATACAAAAACGCATGTATCACGGCCATCATATCGCGGAAGAACAAATAGGTCGGAAGAATGTGCAATGCAAACATCACTGTAATAACGGGTATGATACCCTTTGGCTGAAATGTATGTTTGACAACGATGAGGCAAGCTGACAATAGTGTCTTTGATAGATTGTTGTGGCAGTATCGCCAATTCCTGTAATAACGCATGTCGGAGCTCATGGAAGATACCCGGCGGCACACTGCAGCTTGCTATCCGTCGTCCCAACATATCCTACACATGCTCTATGGGAATTAGTTATGATGATCTAACAAGCCACGGCATATTTGGAATGTTTTAACACTGCAGATTTCGTAGGACCACTCGAGCGGTATGTGAACGGACGTTATCGTCCATGAATATCGCATCGGTATCCATTGCATCGATAAAAGGAAGCACAAGAGGGTTTAGACGCTGTGACAGAAACACCAGGAATCACGTACGCTGTGAAAAGCTAACATCTATAAATATAGGAATCACGTAGATTGTCGGTGCGGCCTTTCGTTGTTATCCCATCCCATACAAGTAAGCCTTCTCCTCTCTAATAGTCTCTTTCGACGATACAATATCCCTGGTTTTCGCCATATCATTGCTCTTCGGGAATCATTCTGGATGTTAAATCGAGACTCATCCGTAAAGAGTCGTGACCCTACTGCTCTGGTGTCCAACTGCGATGTTCAAGGGCTCAGTTTGAACGCGTTCTGAGGAGTAAAGAGATAGGAATGAGCTAGTTGAAATAAAGTTACAGTGGAATGTTTTTATATATGCTTAACGAAAAGGATGACTTACCGGTAGCTGTCAAAACTGCTGCCGAATTCCAGCAACTGCTCGGAAGACAATTTTCTTCAATACCACAGGGTTCGACCAGTTACGGTCAGACATCGCCTAAGGACCCTCTGGCTTACTTTGCTTGTGGCCCAACTAGAGATGGATTGGTGGCTTTTCCATTTCTACCTCTGCTTGCTCCGCAACGTTCCTTAGAAGAAACTGTATGATGGTATTCGGGAAAAAAACCCTCTCTGCTCGAAACTTTAATTTCAGCAAGCACAGATAGTTTGGTGAACTTTTGAATTCGACTTTTTCCTTTCAATGCAAAGAATGGTCTCTGTAACTTATTTACACTCAACTTAGAATTTAAATAAATTGAATACCCTCACCTTTTTAATGTAAAAAAGTAATACATCGAATACGCTAAACGACCCATGCCATTTAGTTTTCATTTATCGATGAAGAAAACTTTAAGAATAATGTTTAAATTTTAAGACATTCCTTAATTTTAAAAAAGTATATGTCACTGATATTCATATATAAAAATGTTGATTAATCTACCGAAATTTAAAATGAATATTATTTAATAAAATTTTGATTCTGTTCGATTATTTTCATGTGAGTAATAAGGAACACTCATCTTAAACCAGTTTTTGACCTTTAGGTAACGTATTGATTTTTCCGTTAAAGATACTGTATCAGCTATTTTTTCTAATTTTAGTTAACTACATGGCATGGTTATAGAAGATAATGCTGAATAGTTCGTTGCGTAGCAAAACAAGGCTAGCATTCTGAGTGGTAGTGTCCTCCTAATTGCTTTCTTACTTCTTTTATTCTTTGGTTATTAAAAAACTTCATAATATGATCCCATGCAAATAAGCATATTAGAAAAATTTCCTGATATGTTGCTTAAATATATGACATATTTCAAGTTCCTTATGCTTGTTATTTAACATGAAAAACTAAACAATAGCAAAAAAGACGAAATGTTTCACCACGATCTATAGAAATGGCACATCCGTAATCTAAAAAGGACTTATAAAATTATATATATCGCTTTTACCTGACACCTGAATGAAAGCCGTTTGAATCTTGTGAAATAATTAGAGTAGCTAGTGAATTTGATACCATTCTGCATGTCATGAAGTAATTTGAGGAACGAGGAAATATTAGACTTTCATTAAGGTTATTCAGAATGGTGATTCGTGTGTTGGCGCCTATCTGATGTTACTAAATAAACAGGGGTCACTCAAATATTTAGATGAGAGCATTACAGTAATATGGTGTAGGCTATTTTGTTAACATAATTACAGTAAATATACATAAAAGCTAAACTCTATAAATATAGAACTTTGTTACCTCACAGAAGTGAAAGTGTTTCCATAAAATTCTTCACTTAATTTTGAGAAATTTTATAATTGCAAGAACTTACTTAGGCTGTATAAGAAAGTGAAGTGCAAAGCCAACTTTCTCAGTCATGTTTCGAACTGTTTGGGCACATATAGACCGGAAAATCCAAAGATTTTACGTTCAGTAAAAGACTTCGTAGGCTGTGTTGGTTCTATAATATTAAGAGATTTGTTTAGCTGGCATTTAGTGAAATCTATGAAATGTTTAAAAACGCTTCTGACATGTGAACGTTTTGTGGCCGTTTTCTTTGAAACGTACATCATTTCATATACTGCATTCATTCTGATAGATGTGGTCTCTCCTAACAAGATGATACTCACTCACGAATATCTAAAGATGCTAAATAATGGTGAGAAGATTACTCATTTGTGTTTGAACTTTTGCCATGGCCACTTGAATTACCTGATTTGAAGGTACTGGGATGCTATAACATGCTGTAAGCATAATATCCTACGCCTCTGAATGTAACAAAGTTAGGTTCCGCTTTATAGGAAATATGGTTTTATTTTCTAGTTTAATCGTAAAGTGTGCTAGAGTTATTTGCTTTAGGGAAAGATATGTTCTTTCTGAAGAAATCTCTAAAGGAAACTGGCTTGCGTTAAATTTGCATCCTAATATTGACCCACTTTCAGGAGACAAATATCATGTTTTCTTTTAAATTAAAAAAACTACTTCTCATTTTACCATTAAATAAATTAAAATGAGCGATGATTAATTTTTTTTCAAACTTGCGGAAACAACACTTGGAGGAAAAAATTTTCAATTTTAAGAGTGTATAGGATGAACAAAGTACCTTTCCCCCTCAAAAAAAAAAAAAAAAAAAAAAAAAAAAAAACTCACAAAATAAGATTTAAATGAATATTTTCTAATACGAATGCACTACATATTTTAAAGTAGTATAAGTGCTTTATTTTACAGTGTACATAGGTAACAGTAATAATGATTGTCAGAAGTTTGACGTTTTTTTCCCTGTGAAAGTGAAGTATAAAAGATATTGGATGATGGCGTTTTGGAGTTCTTCGCGAAAATATTGCAATGAAATGCTAAAATAGTAGTTTTCAATTTTTATAATTCAACACCAAGGGCTAGGTCATTCATGCCTAATCAATTAAATTTTGCCTTTAAAAACATATAGAAAATACCCTGTTATCCAATACTTGCGAGCGGCTGAAACTGTTGAATGATGGTATTGCAGCTTCCAAGGTTTCATTTAAAAAATTCAATAAATTTGAAACGTTATCAAATATTGAAAAAGATATAATTTAAAAATCATTGAAAATATTTAAAAAACCTCATGAAGAGCGTTTCAGCCCAGTTTTTTAGATTCAAATTTCTAAATGACTTTGCTAAAAAGATCTTAACAGTAGCATTATAATATGTTAGATAGACTAGACAATTTTATTAAAGAAGGCAAAAGTGTTCAAGCAAAGTATTTGCATAGGTCAGTTTGGCATATTTTCTTAATGTATTAGTTTGAAATACAGGAAATTTTAAACCATTTACAGTTAGGTTATTTAATTCATGCATTGAAATCGGGAGGAAGCATTTTTCGCTGAAATCAGAAGGAAGAACATTTAACACTTTAATGTATCTTTCGAGTCATTAATGTTCGCTTTAGAAGAGAGCATTGCACTACAAGACTCTTTCGTATGCTTGAAATAATCCTATTCGAAGCGTCTTATCTTCCTTCGGAAGTAAGTCGCAGAATAATAGATTGCCGTCAAAGCCATACAGATAAGAATAGGAGGCGTGTTTACTCTCAAGAAGATAGATTCTATTATGAAAGGATACCTAACTTCAGTAGTTCTGAATAGTTTTCCGAATATTGCAATTGGACATTTTCTACTCTTTTAATAGAAGTATTCATCCCAAATTTTAGTTTGATGTTATTCCGTAAATGTATATACTGCTTATGATCAATACAAAGAATATATTTAGTGACATATGTGTAAATAGGAACCATGTATTCTGTGTTAATAAATTCGACAGAGCTAATATTTTTCTTAAAAGCGTAATTATAAATTTTACATTTTAGATATTCATATGATTATTGCAAAGTCTATATTTTCAATTAATTTAATATATTTAAATTGAACTTTCATTATTTATTGCGCATTTTAAACCGATGGATCCTCTCTCTTCTAATTCAAGCGCAATGAAAGAATTACTAAAAGTGCAAATAAGCTCAGTTAAAAAATGTAGCATCATTACTATTATTTTAGCATCACTGGTTGCGTCTCTGCGAGAGTATAGACTTCTGTGAGAGAATAGTATAGACTGATCGATAACATACTGTCGGCTTAGGTGATAAAAGGAGTGATATTAAATTTCTTTCTGTAAAAAGTAGAGGACGATGTTCGATTCATCGATTTCGCTTAAATTTGAATTATTATTAAAAAAACTGAACACTGATATACTTTAAAATAACACACCGAATAATGATTATTGGAGACGTAAAACAACAAAAATGATTTAACATTTGTAAATTTTGCAACACTTGTTTCAATGGTTTAACTATAGAACCATCTTCCTCAGCTGTCTAAATGCAAATGAACAAGATAAAGTATGGTGATAAAGTGAGATAAGATAAAAATGGCTGGAAAGAAGTTAAGCTCCTGGCACTATATTGATGAAATAAGAGAACTAAATTATAATTTCCTTATAGGGTGAAGGTAAAGGTGAATTGGAATTAGGTTCGTTAAGTAGAACAGAAAGCTATTTTTAAATGTGAAATGCCTCTAGAAAATCTTATTCACTAATGGAAGATGTTTTATGAATAATTTTGGCTGCAGAAAAATGGAAAGTTTGATTTTCAGACCAACAGTGTTGGGCAAAAGAGGACATCTGTGTTTCCGTTTTCCTAATATATGTCTCATGCTCTTTAACGCGAACTTTTAAGGTTCTCTTAGTTTGACCAATGTAAATTAAACGACACTGGCAAGGAATCCTGTAAACACCCCAGGAATTAGTATCCGGAATGGGGTCCTGAAGTATGAACCTGGGAATTTTATTGTTAAGAGAAAAAAAACACCCGAAAGTTAAATTTCTGTAAAATACGTGCGAATTTATAGCTAATCGATGGAAAGAAAGGAATGACAACATAATTCTAATAATCTTCTAAAACAAGAGTGTGCTTTTTGATATGTTGAGATGAGAGTCTTATAACTGCTTGGTTTAAATTGGTGGATGAAAAGTCCCCGTCAATAGCAACTGCTTTTAAATAATTTAGTTCTTATCAAAAGCCAGTTTGGAGGAACAAACTTTGAATTTGCTCGAAAACAAAGGAATAAAATGAAGCTAACTTCTGTTTAGTAGGATAACATGATTTGATGTATGATAGAAGGCAAAACAATGAAGGTTTACGGTAAACAGTATTACTGAAGTTGGATATGTTACGTATCACCAAAATATCGAGGAATGGAAGGGAACTGGATGTATCAAGTTCAAAAGTGAACTGAATAGCAGGATCAATGGAATTCTTTATTGGAAAAACTTTACTTAAATCGTCTTTATTACCGTCAAACAGGTTAAACTTATCATTTACGTAGCGGAATCTTACCAGGAAGTTTAAAGTTTCAAATAATTTTTATTCATAATAATGCATGTAGATATCAGCAAGGGTGGGTCTAAAAGGACTTCCCATGGCTAATCTCTCAGTTTCCTTATAATACGTATTTTGGAAAACAAAATGTGTTTGTATCAAAGAGAGCTAAGGGAAATTAGCTCATCAGTTTCAGTGCAGAAAAAATGAAATTCACGAAGTATGGTTATAAGGTATTTCTGCCGCTATTCCATTCAATTTATTATAGTTTCGATCTCCTTTTTGCTATGGAAATTTTGCCATCAAAAGAAACGAAAACATAAATGAGCTAATAATACTCTAAAAAAGCAACATCTGAATTATCTGAATCGGAATTCCTAACCCAAAAAGATTAAGCTTATATGGTATTTCTTCCATTTCCCTAGCGTGCCTTCGTGGTGTAACGGTAGCACGCTGGACCGGTATTTCCAGAGGTCCGTGGTTCGATTCCCGGCGAAGGCGGTTTCATATTTTTCATCTCTCTGGCTTCTAAAAATCCTAATGTCTCTACAGTGGCGCCCGAACTAAAAGGGTTGTGGATGATGATTCTCCGCACCCAGGATTTGGCGACTAGGTTCCCTAAAACCCTAGTCGCCCTTTAAAAAGGGGAGTATATAAGGTATTTCTCCCGCTTTTTTGGTATGCCTTCGTGGTGTTTCATTTTCATCTTTCCTGCTTCCAATTAACCTAATGACTCTATATGGTTTCTAGATATCTTAATGCACCTTCTACTGCAACTTTGGTGAATAATGATTTTACATCAAAAGAAACCATGAGTAAATTTACAGAAGAAATGCTTTTAACTTTTTTTACAAACTCTATTGAGTTTTTTATGGTGTAAATGTTATTATCTAATAAAGAAGAATCTAAAAACTAAATATTTAGCTAAGGGTACGAGGCAGTGCCTAAATTTGATACAAAAGGGCGAAAAGAAACGCCTAAATAGACTAAAGATCTAAATATTAGAATAATTAAATAAAAGTTAGAGCTATAGAAAAAGATTACATCTTTACATTGTGTATGGTAATCAGAATCTGTAAATATATAGAATTATGCCCGTTGCTTTTTATCTGGAAATTGTGTTACGGCAAGTGGAATAACCAATGTCATGCAGTGGTTAGTATTCATTCCTCTCTATTTCCACTCACCTATTTACAGCTCAAAAAGAGGTAAATTGCCTGTTTCGAAAACTCATATAAAAATATTTTAATAATCCGTTTACGCAGTTATTCTAAAAATATCTGCACTTTAATGAAATTGATTTCTTTGAAGCCTTTTATATTTGTTACAATTTTCAAATTTAAATTATAATTTTATTCCATTTACTGCTTTAAAAGAATGCTAATACATTTATTTTTGCTTCTCTCTGTGTCTTCTACTTTGTTTATCTCACAGAAGTAGATACGGTGTAGAGACATTAGGTGTTATTTTTGGAAGCAGGAGATGTGAATCGCCGGGAATCGAATCACGGACCTCTGGAATACGCGCTCAGCGTGCAGACAAGCACACCACGAAGACACGCTAAGAAGGCAGGAGAAATACATTATAACACTACTAAGTGACAGTGTTGGAATATATTAATTCTTTTCTATTTTCGTCGCCCCCCCATTCTTGAAGCTATCTTCCTGTTTTAAATAAATATATATATATATATATATATAGATCATACAACATTATATATATATATATATATATATTATATATATATATATATATAACTATAACTGATTATAAGTTTATAGCTCTTTGATTTACAAATAAGTTTGCATTCAGCGTTAAAATGAAAGCGACAAAATTTATTCTCTTTTATTGCTCGCAATTTTTGTGACGTTTTCTTTTGTTACGCTTTTAAGACATCAAAGACCTCTTCTATTTTTAAGGAGTTTTCTACTAAATCTTTTCTGAAAGTATGTCTGAGTAATGAAGTTCAATTTCAGTTAGCATTTCCCCCAATTTAACTCCAAATTTTATTCCTAGCTATGGAAGCGATATGGTATTTAAGCGGATCTTTTATCGACCAACAGTAATTCTTTATAAACATTGTTTCGTTTTCCTTATGCTATTGTGGCTCCTATGCTATAGTGCATATCGTTAAATAAAAGTTTGTAAGTTTATTTTTTTAAATAATCAGTTATTTATATTTTCAGCCTTTACTATAATTCTCCTTTCCGTTTCCTCACTAGGATACAGATGAGTTAGATAGTGTTTAAATTGAGATTTTTGGATTGTAAAACAGCGTGTGTTTCTGGAAGATAAGTTATTATTGAGGTCTTTCGCTACAATTCCACGTTTCGATTTGAAATTAACTATACTGTTTATTTACATCAGCACGAGCTGTGATTGATATAATTAACCCACGAATGTGCATTTACGTTCCAAGTTCTGTCTAAATAAAAAGGTTTATTTAAACCTTTCCATGACTTTATAGTTACTTACAGACAAGTGATAATTCGCTTCACGTCTGTTATGTGTTTTGGACTAAATAAACTTTTACCAGATCAAGTAAAAACCCATACATTATTGAGTATGTTTTTGTCTTATAGGAGACTTTTTTGTACAACCTGATTGTTTATGTGGAAGGTAAAATATGAAACTCGTAGATGAATAAAATGTACGTTAGAGGGAAAAGCACTTGGAAGGGAGTATTTGAGCTTATTCATTGCTTTGGATACGCTTTTTGTAATGTATTTATACCAAATGAAATCTCCTCAGCACAGCACTGATTATACTGCAACGCAAGGTAATGAATGGGATTGCGTCTAATACGAAAATAATTGAAAGGACTCTCTGCGATGAAGGGATTTATCGCTTTGCCGTAGGGAAAACAAATCGATTGGAGAAAAGAATTATAAATTATCTGAAGTAATAGATAGAAAATCATGATGTCGATGGTATAAAACAAACATATTTTCTTTAAAAATGTCATAGTTCTTCAAGACAACATACGCAGTGTTTTAAAAACGTATTATCGTTTAATATAGGGCTTTAGAAAATACAAGAGTCTGAAAATAGTTTTATTTTACTTCACGCAATATAACTATTTTTCTCTGAAAGAACCAATAAGAGCGGAATACAAATAAACCGAGCATAAAATAATAGAACAAAAGAATAACAGCTGGTATACCTCTAGATACCAAGAGTTTCTTCCCAGTCTGTAGCAACAATGGGAATATCAGAATGAAGGGATGTGCTTTTTTATTTTTCACGTATAGCAAAATGTGATGTTTAAACTGTCTTTCCTATAAATCTTTAAAGCAGTATTCGCTCAAATGCCACATTTACTGTCTCCGAAGAAATTTCCTTTGCATTCACAACCAGATTACTGTTTGATGCGGGAAACCTAATTTTCTAGTGCTGTACGTACATTATTATTGAAGATTAGTCTCATCAGCTTTTGTAGAGAGAATTCAACATTAGCTTTCAAACGAAAAATTTACACAATTATTAATAACACTTAAAGAATCATTGTGAATATTAATAATAATGTACGCAATAAATACTTAAAATTAACATAAATGCTTTAATACTCCGAAAAATAATTCTTTGAGGTAAACAGTTTTAGAAATAAGTGCAATTAGGTAATTTCTCTCTGAATACTACAATGATAATTTAAAATAATGACAATTGAACACTTAAAAGAACGTTTTATGATTATCATTTAAATCCAAATCTAGGCTAAAATGTCAGTAGTAAAATTGTCCGTGCGCGAATAATAACGAAGATATGAAATATTGAGAAAACCGTTAGAATGCGACACAAATTACAGACTAGCACCTCAGTCGATTTGCTTGGTAAACTATTGCTTAATATTCAAAGTAAACGTTTCACTTGGGAGAAGTATTGCTCACTTCAGATATAAACAGCGGAATCTCTCAATGGCAACCGGCAGCTGCCAATCCTCACTTTCTTAAACTTATATTCTTCCTCCCGTTTAAAACTTCTCTTATTTACAGATTCTGATGGAGTAAATTTTTTAACATTAGAATAAATATGTTATTTAAAATACAAATCTACGGCAAAAAAAGCCAAACTTCAAATCTATTCATGGATTTGCAGAAAAGATAAAGGGTGGAATTTTTGAAGCACACCTGAAACCTAATATAAATTCTCATCTTATAACGTAGCTCAAAGTATTGAATTGAATTTTTGTGGTGAGAAATATGTGATTATCAGTCTATATAATCTCTAAGCTTAAAAAAGAAAATAGATTTTTTTAATAATGAGACATATTTATTTGCGCATACCTGCGATATATACATTAAATATAAATTGTAAAGTTTACGAATTCTATGAACTATATTCAATTACAAACAACAGAAAATAATTTATACAATTTTTCTATTCCGCCGACCAAAATGTCATGGGGGTTAACGGATGCTGACTGCTAACCGGAAACCAAGAGTGTGAGCTCTACTGTAGCTGTGGTGCATTTTCAGCAACCGGCTCAAAGAGCAGACGATTAAATAATCAATGTGTTCAGCCATATTTCCGTCGAATGTTTAACCAAAAAGTGTCCGGCCGTTAAAATACTAAATTGTAGAGCAATATTATTATGTTGTCATGTAATAAAAATTTACCGTTTAATAAAAATCTGATTGTTAGTTTTATCTTCTCTGCATATAATAAAAGACAGAGTCTGATGGTGTGTGTGTCTTTCGTTTGCGCTGTGCGTAAGCTAATAGACCCACGGCTACGAAATTACGAAATTTGGTACATAAGTGCATCTAAACAAGAGCCAGTGCACATCGAAGCGATTTTTTCGAAATTCGAATTCGAATTTTTTTTTAATTTTATGTTTTGTGACGAAATCGCGTCATTTTGAGACATAATGGGCTATAGGAAAGCGAGATTTTACTCTACACACTCCATTTTCACATCGTCATAAAACGAAGGCACTTAGCTATTTTACAAACTTAAAATTAATTTCGTGTTTAAATAAATCGATTAAATACGAATTTATTGAACAAAGTGAGCTTAACACCTTTTAAACGGAATTTTTTTTTTTTTTAAATGTACAATTTATTTTTCTTTGATTTTTGGACACGTAAAACTTTCATGTTTGCGACTGCTTTTACAAAAATAACTTTGGAAAAATGGTAATATTTTGTATTTAAAAAAAATTTAAATGAAGTTTCCGAGTACACTTTTCCCATCTCACATCTTTAAAAATGGGATTTTGGCAACAATTTTCCTTTCTTATTGTTCTTGATAGATTTTTGATGAAATCGCATCATTTTGAATAGTTTCATTCTTTTAGAAATATGAGTTTGGCAACAATTTTTCATCGTATTTCTTATGTCATGGCATATTTCATTGTCATTTTTTTATATAATACATTTTTTTGATAAAGTTGTTCTGCAGAGTAAAATTCTGCGCGGATGTTTTTTTTTTTTTTTTTTTTTTTTTTTTTTGAGTTTTTTTTCATGTTATTTTTTGCTTTTTCACTATTTGTAAGATATTGAAAAGTTTTGCATGATTTTTTTTTCAACGGAAAGTTGGTTAATTTTTTTATTAGGATAATTAATATTTGTATTAAGGGATATAGCTTATTTCATTGTAATTTTTTTCTCTTCAAAATATAAGATAAAAGATCATTAATTATACTTTGTTTTTCAGAATTTTTTTGGTTTTTTGTATTCGTTTATGTTATTTATTGCTCATTTAACTGTTTTTAAGATATTGAAAAGTTTTGAGTGATTTTTTTAGGGAACAAAGTTCTTAACCTCCTTTATAACTATTTGAGTTCTTAAGAGTTTGCAAAGGGAAGTTGGTTAATTTATTTATTAGGATAATTAAATAATTAATATTTGTATTAAGGGATATTGCTTATTTTATTGTAATTTTGTTATACGTAATAACATTTTTATGAAGTTGTTATGCAGAGTAAAATTTTACGCAGTTTTTAAATGGTGTTCCCTTCAGGCACTTTTCCGGTACATTTAAAAACCAGACGAAGGCTGGTAGCGTAGCTGCTAGTAGTTATATAAAAGGTGAACAGTTTTATACCACACACATACCAGTTTCTGAAAATTCCAGAAAAGTGATAGAATTCTTGAATTTGACTTATAACCTTCACGAAGATTGCGACAACTAGATTTCCGTGAAATAAACTTTACTACACAAGCCTTTACTGCGCTCTTTGTATTCTCTAAGCCTGATTCTTTTCTTCATATACTTCATTTATTACATTATGAACTAAGACACAGAAGATCCTAATCTTCAAATACTTCGATTATTGCATTATGAAGAAAAAATAGATGGCTCCTAATCATATTTCTAGCATTTTATCACTTTTTTAGGGAAGTTGGTAAAGGTGATTTTCTATAACTGCGAACTTGAAGAATTATTTTTCGTTCACAACATTTACTTCACTGATTCGAATGTCATTTTCTTCCGTTATGTTTGAAGAAAAAATAACTTTTACTTCACATTTGAACACTTTTGGAACTGATATTTTTAACAACCGGAAATATAATTTATAACATGATTTTTTATTAAGAGTCAAAAACAGTCATGCTGCAATTTGCTTGAAACTGAGATTGAAACAAAAGTTGGCATTTAATTAAAATATATGAAATGGATTTCACCTCTTAAACAACTCGTTACAAAGCCAAAGATATGTATCGCATTATCTCCCCCGATTCACTTATCAAGCCCGTCAGAGTTAGTTTAACCTACGAGTTGGCGACGCTTCCTTTTGGGCTCGACTTAAAAATAAATGCTATACATATCGAAAAAAAAACTTCTGCTTTTAGATGTAAAATAATAAGTGGATAAATAAAAGAACAGGAAAGAAACACGCCGATTCCAAATATAAAATCAAGTATAAAATTAGACCCTCCCCTCCAAAAGAAAAAAAAATATCTTAAAGTATTCAGTCTTTAACGTCGCGCCAGAGGGACCGTTAAGGTTTTTTTTTATGCTCTCACTGAGCATCGCAGGCTATGAATTTACTCTTAAACTCACACTTGTTAACATATTTTTTTGTTTGTCTTTTTAGTTTTATTATTAACAATACTTTTTTTAACTTACGCCACATATACCTCAACAGTAAAATCATGAAATTTTTAAAAACAACATAGCAGCGTACATTTAGAAATTCCGATACAATGTTACCTGTTGGCATGCATTTTTCTGTTTTTAGTCCAATGGGGCAATTTGCCCAAGAAGTACTATTAATTCCGTTTTGGAATTTTGCGTTGATTCACTACAAGCGTCGTTTCACTTTTCATATTGTTGCCCTCAAATATTATCGCCCTGTGATATATTTAAAGAAATTAAATAATGAAGAATGTGAATAAATGTATATACTTTTTTCGCATTCTGACAAAACAACGGTACCTAGAGCCATCAAATTACGAAAACCGTACGATTAAATCCGAATATGGGCATCTGGAAGCCCAAATTTGGAATTTGTTTTATTATCTATTTCATAGTTTGTAAAAAGTTTAACGAATTTTTGATTAACAAACTCAACGATTTAAAAGCAAGCAACGACAACATTGTATGTTTCCCCATGTGTAACGTGGATACGAGCCAGTTTCCCTAAAGACCCGTGGAGGTCTTTAAAATTTCGGGATTAAATGTAATTTAAATAAATTTTAAATGTAAAAATAATGACAACAATGTTTTATTTCGAGCAATTCTGGCACTTCTCGCTTTAATTTAAAAATTAATTTTTGTTGAATTTATTTCTGTTGTAAAAGGAAGTTGTTTGTGTTAAAACCAGGGTCCAATTTGGCTAATAAATTCGTGTTTGCATATTTTAATTTAAGCATTCAGAAGTGATGAGGTAGAAAAATTTTAAGTGTTTTAATTCTATTGTCTGTTTGCTTGAGGGTTAGCTATTCTGGTGGTGATAATTCTCTGTACGGGTTAGACGTAACACCTTACTGAAGCTGGGATTTCACTAGCTATGTAGATGGAACCCAAAAATGTGTTATAACCTCAGTAACAATAAATACTTTAAATTAAGAAAAGCAACTAATGGAAAGTTTCAGTGTTGCTGATGAGATTGTGCTGTATATAATTCGTTCGATGTTTCGTATATACAGTATTCATTGCAATATGCGAAATATAAACCCATAATCTGAAGTTAAAATTTATTGTGTATTACACAATTGCAACCCTCTCAAATTCCTTGTGGTTTTATTTAATTGTACAGCTAATTCATATCTAATTGATGGCAGAAATGCATGTCAGTGTCTAAATGCGCTTCTTTGTGCTTTTTTTCGTTTGAAACAAAATGAGAAACAGAGTTGAGTTTAGAGCAGTTTTCGGTGACCTTTCTTTTGTAGCTTGATGAATTACTTGGCAACACAGAGCTATTATAAACAGAATTCTTTAGCGCCGAAAAAAAACTGACCGTACATTATTATTGTTTTAAATCTAACCAAACGAATGGCTGATGCATTTGAATTTAGTTTAAACTAAAAATGTGTTATTAATTAGCTAAATAAGTAGATTCTTTACCCGCCTTATATTCTGTATATTGGCTAAATATATTTCAGTTTTAATCCCTAGTAAGTACATTTTGTACATCAATCAATAATCTTCATACAGTGTTTAATTTAAAGCTAATAATATGCATGCGCAAACATAAACTAGACAACAATGCAATTCAATTACAAAATAAAGTAAATTTTACTCCATTCAGATTAAATTCCAGTTTATTTCATGACAAAGAATGAATTCTGAAGAGTTATACAAAAGATGAGAAAATGTTTCTTGAAATTACTTTGTCTGAAGAAATAAAAACGCGGAGGTGAAATCCTTGCTTCAAAGTATTGTGTTCAATAGGATCTGAAACGGCAACGATGATGTAAATGGAAAATATTGATCTTCTAGAATTTGTTATCGGAAATAAACAAAAACCCCATTTAAATTACTAATAAATGCTGTATTTCTAAAAGGGTAAAGCTCAATAGTATCAAATGTAGGACTCAAGATGCTGAGGCAATATTTCTTTTTGGGCATTGTTTAGAGAGCTGCAATATAGGAGAATAACAGTAATAAAAGTAGTATGTCGTCGTGGATGGGATTTTCAAGGTTAAACGCACTTCTTTAATTTTATTTTATTTATTTATTTATATTTTATTTCCTCATATGTAAAGTAAATATTTTTTAACGTTAAGCAGGAAAGACCACCATAAAAACTACCAATACAACTAAACTGGCCTTATACTAGTTAGTGCTTAAGAGGAAATAGTTAGTGCCCTACTTAACAGTAGTTAGTGTTAACACGAAAGGCCTTCATAAAGGGAGCAATTGCAACTAAACTGTGTTTCCTTTCTTCGTAAAGTCATCATTCCTTAGGTATATATCCCTTGTGAAATTTGCTATAATTCAATTAACAATTCCAAACTTGAAATGCTGTAAACCATTATTGACAGATAGGTATCGAAACCATCATTTTGATAGCCAAGTTAAAGGGATATGAATTACACTATGGCCTTAGTTAGATCAATTTCAAACGACCTCATGATTTTGTACGAAAAGAACTGCGTACAACGAGATGAGAAAAAAAACTTGATCATATTCTTTGGCCTCACAGTAGGGTAAATGTCATCTCCATAGCGTTCAAGACGTTGTAACTGGACTGTCTTATAGAGCGGATATTTTAAAAAATAAATCTAGTCTCCTACACAAGAAAATGATTGAAATTATTTATTTGAAGAAAATATAGACCATCATACCATCTTTCTGTTGCTAGAAAACTGATCTACGGCAATGATGTAATGATTAAAAGCAATACGTTTCCTCGAAATATGCTTATTAATGAATTAAAGTGAAATGTTTGAGAGACATGATAACAAAACACGATAATGCTGATGTAAATAAAGCAACCTAAGTGAGTGCAAATGGAAGAACTTAAACATGATTGCGCAGAAAAGACATATGATTCTAATCCATTTCAATATTTATGAGATTCTCCAAAGCGATGAATATAATTCTACTGTTTTTTCTAGAAAATGCTGATGTTTAAAAATTTCTTGTGAAAGAATGCATCCTACTGTCAACCAGTCTCATAGAATATCCTCTAAATCAGTATCTGGCAAATGTTATACCAAAAAGAAAACCAGGTTTGTGATTAACGGCATATTATCTCAGTCTGGCCAATAGGCGAATTCTGCAGGTGCATTCAGTTCGTAATTATTTCGAATGAACTTATTAATTATAAATAGTATTACAGTACTTGAGTGCTAGACGTATCCGCAAGAAATTCTTGAGTTTTACATTTATTCATACAAGGTGAATCTGATGGACTAGGTAATCTGAATAATGGCTCTCTGAATAAAATACATGAGGGCTATCTGCCTAAAAGAAAGCATGCTTTTGTGGAATACATTTAAGGAAGACTCATTCCTCTTTAGAGGAAACCACAAAACTTCCCACACATCCAAGCTATTTCTTTTGTTTATAAGTTGTTTTTCTTTGTTAATAACAAATAAATAATAATTAATACATTGTTTTTAGCAAAATATTTCTCCTTGTTTTGATGGCAAAATTAGAGAGTAAAAATTCTTTTCTTTCTAGGCATGTTGAGTTTTAGTTTAAAATTAGCTTTCATAAAAGTTTCAGAATTTATATAATAATTCATATTTATGTTTTCAAGACTTTTTTTTGGAACAGTGTGTTTTCCTGTGGTATTTTTTCGAAAGCCATTTCATGCTAAAGTTATGCATATTTTTTTTGTTTTTATTTTTGCTATCCTTTTATAATTATTAGGACTAATAGAAAAAATAAAACCATTGGTACAAAAATGTCTAATTTTATTATAGTTATCCATGGCACCTTTTAATTAGTTGATTTGTGTTTTATTTGCTTATATTGAGAGCGAGATGCTGAAATTGAAAGAAATGCAGATAAAAAAACTAAAAGATTAATGGTTAATCCGTCAAAACAATATTTTACAGACTGAAAATCCTAGTTATTAAATTAAATAAAATAAAGTATAAACATGATATTACCTTAAACTATCCTCCTACATTTTTTATCATTTAACTTCTAAATTTTACTCGTATATTTAAGTTTTTTATTTGCTGTTCCTGTTATTAAATTGCTTTAAAGTAAACCAGTTTTGGAATTTTCATGGCATTAAAATTTTGCATTATTAATTCTCCAAAACTGTTTCACAATAAACACCAAAATAGTAGTCCGTAACAACACAAACCATCACCGAGTAGCTTCTATTTTAATGCTATTTCATTAGAAACATAAATTCAGTACCTAATATATATGCTCTTTATCACTGCATGATAACAGAACACGATTACAAAGCACCAAAGGATTTACCAAAGGATAACGAAGCACCAAAGGATTTACATCAAACTTATCCTGTTGCCTATCTTTGCTATGATTGGGAATACATAGCTGCTTGATGAATAGAGATGATATTATAATTGGGTAAACTAGATGCGTTCTTGCTCCTTTCGCGTATTCGGTTTTGCAAACTCTGTCTGGCTTATATTCTATTGCGACCTATGTGAAGTGTAGGTAAATGCGTGTAAATATTCAAAGGGTTTTACATATTATAGGGATGTTCGCAACTATTCCGTTTTACAGTAAGACCAACCTACTTCCTTAGAGTACATATTAGGACATAACATAATAAAGTGATTAATAAAATGCAATTAGTTTTCAGCTTTTCAATAAACTTGCGTTTCATATTTTACAGCAAAAACGATTGGAGCCTGATAAAAGCATCTCACTCTTTTCTGAATTCTTAATTAATCAATGAGGATTCAGGATTAACGATTTAGTAGCTGAAAGTTTCTTTTCTGGTGACTATACTCAATTCCTCTGAAAATTTAAGAGCGATTTTAATTAAGCCCCAAAGTAACGAAACACTTCCAAAAGACTTAAAAAGTGAAATAATTAGGCTATCAAAAATTATTATTAAAGAGAACATATAATCTTTAAAATTGTTTATGAGAGATTTAAAGAAATGAAATAATTTTATACTACATGCAAATTTTTATGTAACGTTAATAATGCAAAATTAAAATTAGTTATGCAAAATTTACATAAGTAACGATATGTGATAATCTATAACAAATCTAAGGGATTAAATAATGAAAGGTAAGCGTATAATGAATTACTTTTTAAGTTTTAAATAATTTTTGAAATCTGTATTCATCATTTAAATCGAATTATATGTCTCTTCTATCTAAATGCTCTTTTGTTAACGCCAAAACTCTAATAGATAAAATTTATAGGACAACTGTTAGCGATACGAGACACTTCGCACTGGATTACGGCATTACTAGTGCACATCCCATATACTATACATCTGCTTACAGGCGTCACAGCACGAAAACGCCTCCTTTAAGCTATTGTAAATTTATCTATTCGTGGGCTATGCAAAACAATAAATCAAAAATATTTCATGTTCTTCCGACAGGCATCTGTCTTTTTCACTCCTTTAATTTCATCGCTCCTATTGTTTTAGGGAAACCAAATTAAGAAATTCTCTTTGTCAGGTTTTTGAAGGATTCCACTGAGTTACATTAGAATAAGGTTTTATTGGTAATTCAATACGACAGTATCAAGGTTTTAAGGCATCACAGAGCTCATGCTAGAAAGCAGGTCGTGAGAGATACATGCTTCGGTCCATTAAAAAAAAAAAAGGAAAGAGACGCAACAAGAAAACACGCAGCTCTAACAACTATTTCGTATCTTACTTAAAGGCAGTTCACGTTTAACACAGATCGATAACTTTATCATCAAATATTTCTTCCACACAAGGTTGCATATTCACGACTACGTTCAAAATGGCCTGAAGTCAATTCACATATAACTTGGAGATTTCTCTGCCAATCCATGCTTCCTTTTTCGCGAAATATGCAGACGGGAATATTTTAATCTGAAAAAACATCTTACTTTTTCTACTTTTTTCTCATTTTCCCATGATTAAAGTGAAAGCTTCTCAGAAATTGTCGTTTGGATTTTCAAGAATTCTAGGTTTTTTTAACTCTCTCCCTATTGCTTTACTTACGAGGTTTTTAAACCAGCATTTCGTCTGGTAAAAATTTAAAAAGCAAACACTTCTATTCTGCTTTAAAAATATTCCTCTGCGAGTTCATGAAAAAAGGTGAAAGTTTGAACTTTTTCTTCGTCACACTCATTACAGCAGAACTTCGAACAAACTTTACAGAAATTCAGGTCACGTTTCAGTTTAAAGATTTGCAGCCAAACATCTTATTTCTAGAAAGTTTTCAAATCCATCTTAAAAACAACAAATAGGTTAGTTCCCCCAGGAGATGATCTTCGATCTGGGTATTTTCTTTCTTATTTTTCGTAGTCAAGCAGCCAACGTTTCCTTTACACTGGAGATTTCGCTTCTTGAAAGTACTTTCGGATTTAGATTTCTTAGATTATGGTAAAGGATACTACAGTTATCTGTCTAAAGAAAGTATGCCTTCGTGAAGAACTTTCTATGGGAAATTAGTTCATACACATTTACAGATAGGGAAAACTACGGAAATGCCAATGCAGTCAACCGAATTTGAAAGGTCTTAACTCTTTCGCTCACTAGTAGTAAGTTGAAAGTACTTTGGGTAAAATCTTTGCTGCCAGTTTCGCTCATAGAGTTTGCATAATTCTGGTATGTCCCACCAGTGGCCGAGTGGTTAAAGACTATAGAACGCTAGTAGTTCATCCCGGCTCCGAATCCAGGTGAGTGGGTTACCTGCATGGATCGTCTTCTCATTACGTAGCATGAATCTGAGCCAGATTCGGTTAGAAATTCCCTCACAAAACAACCCTCTCCTTAGGCAAAAAATTTTACATGCTTTGACATTTTTAAATAACCAGACCTTGATAATCGCATACGTTACATTGAACATGCTTTGTAACACGTTTCGGAAACGATTAAACACATTTTAAACCGATGTTTTTATGTCTTATTTCATTTAACAATATTGCATAAAGTGCCATTTTTCCCCTGGTGGTGAGTTTTTGAACACTTTTTTTTTCCCGCAGAAAATAAATTCCCATAACCTCCATTATACGATTCCCAAACGTGATAACATTTGGTCTCGTAGTTTTCCTTTTATGACCATTTCAAAGTGGAAATTTAATTTTAACCACCATGTAAATTAAACTTTGAAACGCAATTCATGTAATTGATATTTTAAAAAAATTGACAAGAATGCAAAATTTATGGAAGTCTAGCAATCGAAAAATCTTAATTTTCTTGTGTGAGCACTGAAAATAACATTAGAAGGAAAGAAGAAAATTAGGGAGAAAAGTAAGCAAAAATTTGCAGGGAAATTTGGCTGTCAGACATAACAAGATGTTTAAAAAAGTTGGACGCTTTTGAAGATACTTTCAGGATACTTCAAAGAATTTAGGTGTTCAAAAAGAAAACACTTGGACGTGTACACCAGCAAATACCATCAATTGAGCTTGTGTTAACAGAAAAGACAAAAACGATATCATTGCAGATTTAAGTGAAAAGCAACTGGTTTTAGACTATATGGTTGTATAAATTTAAATTACGTTATAGAACATCATATCGTATCATAAACAGAGAATCCCATGATTTCTTAATCGAATTATTTGAAGATTCAGGAGTTTAGCCAGTGATGTATGTGGATGTCACCTACAGACGTTTTTTACCCTCCTGATGAAACAGCGGCTGAGCGGTAAAGTCGCTGAACACTGGTAGTTCGGTCCGAGGTTCGAATCCCGCGAACGGGCTGGCTGCATGGGCGTTTTCGTGGTTCTACCCATGTGTAACGTGTATACGAGCCAGTTTCCCTTAGAAAGTACTCCACGAAGGCATTTCTCACTTTAGGCAGATAGCCCTCGTGTGCCTTGCCGTAATTGAATAATCCAATCCAATCCCTTAGAAAGTCCTCCACGAAGGCATCCCTTCTCTTAGGCAGATAGCCCTAGTGTGCTTTGTCATAATTAAATAAACCAAAACCTCTTGTCTTTCCTTTTATCTCATACCTTCAAAATGCTTAGCTTCTAAAGACTGATAAAGACTCTGATGAAATGGATTGAATTGGATTATTAAGTTGCGGCGAAAGCAGGGCTATCTGCCTAAAAGGAAGGATGCCTTCGTGAAGAAATTTCTAAGGCAAACCAGCTGGCATACACGTTAAACATGAGAAAATCCACGAAAACGCCCATGCAACCAGCCCGTTAACCGGGATTCGAACCCCGGAGTGAACTACCAGTGTTCAGCGACTTTACCGCTCGGCCGTTTGTGGGCCTTTATGAAATGGAAGGCGATAACTTTATTTAAAATGATTGTCAGAAATACCTAGATGTTTCAAAAATTTGGATGCTTTATAATATACTTGCAGAATACCTAAGGAAAAAGAGCAAGAATGAAGCAGAATGCCTGAAGAAAAAGAGAAGAAAAAAAATAAATTTTTGCGTAAATTTTAGTATTTGTACTTTTTTAAATTTAAAACTTTTTAATCTTATGATATTTGATTCTTCCAATTTCAAAAATAAAATATTTGACGAAAATATGAATAACGTTTTATGAAAACAAATGTAGGATAAAATTGTGTAAAGCAATGGGCACAATGATAAAAAGGTTTAAAGCAGTGTATGCAAGTCATTCCAAGTTAAAATGTCTGTTATAAATCCCTCTTATTTATATATATATCTTTTCTGAACGGAATATTGAAAGGCGTGTTAAGTGTGCTTTACTGTATTTTCTCTTTTAATGTATGCAGTTTTCAAATGCATCGTAGTCTGGGTTACAAAGTATTCTTCCGAAAGAAACGCAATTCAAATCAATAAAATCAAATTCTGGAAAATTTATATTAATAAATATATTTAAAATGCTTAGTTCGAATGAATAAATAGAAAATTTTAAAATAATTATCTGAAGAGACAATGCAACACTAACAATTAAAATAAAAGTATAAAAATTTAAAAATTACCTAAAATAATAATTATGACCAAAAATATATATAAAGAAAACTATTTGAAAAAAAAAAAAATAAATGCTGCACCTTCATTTACGCAGTTCGAATAGGTAAAAAGAAATTTTTAAAACAGTTATTCGAAAAAAACCATGCAACGTAAACAATTAAAAGAAAAATTCGAAAAAGAAAAAAAAAATGCTTAAAGTTTATAACAATTATAATTAAATATATAAGATAAAGAACATTATTTGAAAGAAGGAACGATTGGGTCTTTTTTACCTCTTACGCACTATTTAAAAATGGAAATGAAAATAGGTTGCCACATATTAAGAAGTTCGCCAAGTGAACTAATTTTGGCGCAAACTGAATAAAAAGCGCCAACATAAATTTATGAATTTCTCCGTAAATTTTGCACCAAATTTTACAAAATTTAATATTTAGGCATAATTTGAGTCGTAGAATCGAAATATTTAAAAATATTGGTATGTTATTTCAGAAAAAGTCCGATTTTGTGTCAACATTCCTATGTTAGAATAGTGCTATATATAAGTCTAATATATATCCTAAATCGCGCTTTTGAGACATGTAGAACGCAATTTGAATTTCGTGAATCGGACCAGTAGAACGAGAGATATAGAACTGTCCCCCCTTTTTTTTTGAGCAGTGTACATTTAAATGGTTAAAGGTTGTCAAAGGAGGGTACAGAATATAACGGCAGCATTCTTTCACTGCCCCGAAGTTCATGTCTATTTTTTTCATAAGAATTAGAAGTAATTCAGGGCTTCTCTTAGAGCCTATGAAACATTCTAGCCAGGAATTTATGGATTCATGCAAAACCTGGATGTTGATTATCAGATCAAGGCATGAATATCCAATCTTTCACAATCCCATATGTCGAATCTTGGCTTAAACACATAAAAAGGCACAGGAAAGCCAATGTGCCTGTAAGTAATAAATATTAGAATTTAAAATAAGTAGGTATTTTGGCACTGTAATTACAAGAAAAGTCGTGTTGCTTATTGTGTCCAAAATAAAATATTACTTGTCTGTATTATATCCAAATGTCCCATTCCAATGATTGTTAGGACATTCAGCTCATACAGAATTAAGAGAAAAGAAAAAAATAGGATTGCGTCAATAATTTATTTAGGAAAACGCACCATTTTAATAAAAAATAAGAGACTACTGGTTTCTGCACACTGGAAAAAAAAAAAAATGGCTAAGTCAAGTGACAAGTAACGGGAGAAGCGAGCACAGTAGCGTCTAGCTCTAGCATGGTTTATGCTTCACACATGCGTATTTTGTTGGCGTTATTGGCTGGCGTCCGTTATACAGAATTGGCATTGTATCATGAGATTGGCAACTAAAGACATGTTGTTATTCCATTTAATTTTGTCTTGTTGCAGAAGTTAAGCCTGAATAAAAAACTTGAAGCGTTGTAGAAATCAAGCTGTTTACCGATTTCTTATATTTGCGTGATTAGTATTAAAAGTAATTTTGTATGTTTGTATTTTGGATTATCACTTTTATGACAACTGTAAATATGAAATAAAAAACAAATTTGTAAAATGAGGTTAAATTAGATGATTATGTTAAGCTCTCAAGAATTATATGCCTAGCATGAGACATGCCTTTGTGGAAAGTATGAATTTGAAAAGAATTTTTATGATAACAGTAAATATAAGATGAAATATCAAACAAAACTAGATTTGGATATACATGTAAAATACAGTTAATGTTAATTGATTATTGCACGTTACAAAAACCTACAGCATTAATTTAAGCAGTTCATAAACATTCATGCGAGTGAAGAAAGAATAAAATCTATTTCCCCATACGCATTTTCAAGTCCTCAGTAAATAAATGCTTATATATTTGGGCACAAAGCTGACCACATACGCTCTTTTAAAGTCCTAGGAAATAATTGCTCGCATAATTGGGCACAAAATTAACAAATTTCACATATTCCGCACCACTTCACTTACGCATCGCTGAAATCTGAATTGTGAATTTATCGCCAAGCCAAACACACATAAATGTTCTTTGGCCAAGCGACGAAGGTTACCATGCTGAAAATATGCCTATTGCACATGCGTGATGCATAAACCATGCTAGGGCTGTACGTTACTCGCGGAGCACCACCCCTCTACCATAGAGGTTAATTGGTATAGGGCTGCATCCCTCTTGTCTAGAGCACCCCCAAGATGTTGTGGGGAAGGGTGAGGGACCGCACGAACTCCTAACATCAGTCGCACACTACTATTTCTATAAATATGCTGCAATTGTTGGCTATGTTACTTATGTTAATTCCAATTATAAGATTTCTCCTTGAAGTAGTGCAGTGCCATTTGAAACAATACCAGTTGAGCATTATTTGGATTGAATATTAAATTATTTAGATGCCGTGTTATGCACCGATTTATTATATTTGATGCATTGTCAGTTGAGTTGTTATTCTACGATGTCTTATATTCGATTTTGCATAGATTTGTACCGATATTCGATAATTTGATCGTAATTGATGTCACTTGTTTCACTAAATGTTTTTGCTTGATCAGAAATTTACAAAATGGTTGTTGATTGGTTCTCGGAAATGGTATATGCTGAGCTGCTGTTAGAGGGCAATCTGTCAAATAATGTTCCAGTGTGCCCGTAGTGCCGCAGACAAATTGATCACTATTAGCAATAGCATGGCGTGCAAAGTAGAGCGGGAAGTTCTCGAAATACATCGAATCATATGTTGGTTGGCCACATTTCTGTCGGTGTCTACATAAGAAAAATGAAAATAAGTACGCCTGCCAGTGTCGCTAGAATACCATTCTTCCTGCTACATTATAATGGCTTTAAGGCGAGTAGCACGTTTCAGATAGGAGATAAGCCAATGTGTTTGTACTTGCCAGTTGAGTTGCTATTCTACGATGTCCTATTCGATTTTGCATAGATATGTACCGAGTTCCGATAATTTGGTCGTAACTGATGTGACTTATTTCACTAAATGCTTTTGCTTGATCAGAAATTTACAAAATGGTTGTTGATTGGTTCTCGAAAATGGTATATGCTGACCTGCTGTTAGACCTACTTCTGCTTCTATGTTTAAAAGTTGCGTCTTTCGCGAGGAGATCTGCTGTCTCATTACCAAGCTTGCCAGAATGTACTTTTATCCATTGTAGGTTTATTTCATAAGAGGACTATTCCTGCGTAGAAGTTTATGAATACAGGAAATAATTGGAGAACTTTCACTGAAGTTTTGTCTTGCCTGAAGCGATGACATGCTGTCAGAATGAATCTCCTCGTATGTTTATTAATTTGTTGTAAAATATTCTATTCCTTTCTTCATTGCAATGGCCTTCCCTTGAAAGACGCTGTTGTTTGTCTTTAGGTGCCCCTTCTATTGGTCAGTTATGTTTATATTTCTGATTACTATATATACATGGCTTACATTAGTGTTCATTTTTGAGGCATCTGTAAAAATCATGGTATCTGTGAGTGGACATGAATGTACCTCTGCATTGAGATTCACACGTATTCCTTTTCCTTGTAGGGAAGGGTGTGTATCTAAGGAGTATGTCACCTTTTAAATGGCTAAGTCACAGATTGCTAGTAATTTGTCTAACGTTATTTACTGAATTACGTGGGATATCGTGATTTTCCGTATATTAACATGAATATGGCCGGCTTCCTTTAGAAACTCATCCCAAATGGCATCCTTTATACAGGCAAATTTTCATCAGTGCTTAAGCTTAATCGCTATTTGCGTCGTCCACCGTACTGATTAATCTTGTATAGTCATTAGATTTATTTAAAAAGAGGGAACTAAAGAAATTAGGAATTACATGGACGAGGTTCAAGCTTCCGAGTTACAAATTGTTAGCTGAACATCATAAAGGCATGTGGCAAGGAAGAAGAAAATTACATGCGTTTCTGCTCACTTAAAGGAAAACTGGAGAGAAGTCACTGAATCCAGGTAACGAATTCTCGTCCACCACAATTTGAGTGCCACTTGTAAGTAGAAAATCATGAATGAAGTAGTAGAAATCGGAGAAAATCATGAATGAAGAGTGGTGTGCTCTGGACATAACTTAAGCTCCGAAACTTCAATTCCAGACGGCCGTGCTTCCAATTACATCACGAAAACGTACAGTAAGGTAAGAGAAATTTCTTGCTATCTAATGAAGGTGGCGAAACATTCACTGATCGACTTTCAGATCGAAGTATAAGTTTTATGTTTCAAGACACCAAATATATGATAAAAAAATTATAAATACTTTTTGAACAATGGTTTCTAAATGTGCAATAGAATAATAAGTCAAAAGAAAAAAAAAAGTTCTATATTCTCTTAAAATTTGCTCATAGCAGCAACTCCTTGTAATGTTTTTTTCACTTTCTTTACTTCCTCGTCAAACGTTGAGGCCAAAAGTTGAAATTACTTTTGAAACATTTCCGTTGGCATCAGAAAGTATTTCGTATCGATTTCTTAGTGGAGAAAGCGTTTTCGGGTTACAGGGGCAGTGGAGTGTTTATAATCTTCTCTACTCTTTCCAAAGATTTCGAAATGCATACATGGAGTCTTAAGGTCATTTTTCTTGGTCACATCTGCAATCCTTTTCAATTCGCGAAGGAATATAACGAGATACAGCAATTTTAGATTTTGCGAGACGATTGGAAACTATTCAAAAAGTTCTGTGAAATAAACCTGGTTTTTCCCACAATATAATCTGACTTTCAGAAAGTAGACTACTCCTGCGTTTCGGTCCAATCCGTTCAGCTATTCTTATTTCACCTTTCAAGAATTTTAATCTTTCGCTGACTTTTCTATTGTTTTCCTTTTTTTCCCACTATCATTTTCAAACATTTTATTTTCGTGAGGCTTTATCCTGATATTTTTTCATTTATAATGCAGTATAAAATGATATTGTAATTCCTAGTTATGATTTTTTTAAAAATTTTATCACTAAATGGAACTAAAATCATTTTGCTGTATGTTTTATGCTCACTGCATCTTAGCACTTAAATTGCAAGAACAATTTAAGCTACAGTTTTTACAATTTACCCAAGAATTGAGTTTTTAATTCTGAGTTTCGAAACTGGCAATTTGTCAAATCAATACGGACAAAGCAAAAGGCCGAATATTTAACCATAATTGACAGTAAAAATTTGAATTTAAGTATTATAATTATTATTATATTTAAAATACAAAGTATATTTGCTATGTTCTCAGAAAAATCTATTTAAAAACAATCCGGCCAGAGATTCTTTAAAACTCCTTAAACTATTTTTATTTAAGAGATTCTCTCTGAGAAGTATGTATGCCTCTTATTGACACAGTAATATAATCTTCCATTTAGTATGTAGTGCTACTTACTGGACGCATCACCATTCGATGAGTAGTACGAATTTCGCTCTTCTAATAGAATTTGAATAGATCTGCCCCTTTCAAGACATGCCATACATATTAACCTATTACATACCAAACACACCACACCATTAAATGATGTCAAGATGCTAAATTAGAATTTGAATGTCTAAATCATGCCTCGAAATAGAATAATATATTCTGTAATAATCGATGATACTGATGCACGATCACACGATATTAAAATTGTCAGAAAGGTATCTCTAAACTAACATTTAAAAAGTAGAAACTGACATAAAGCTTCTCTTCTTCACTTCTAATTTTCAACCAAATGAAATGTAACATTTTACCTCTTAAAGCTGCATATACTTATGCATCTTTTATCAAACTATATTCTACTCCTAACTGCAGTAGAATTTGAAAGCTGGAAATGAGGAAAAAATGTTTTTATTCATTTTCAGTTTGGATTTTAAGATTGAAAACTAGAAAGAAGATGCAGAATATAATTGATTTTATAATATATAAGGAAAAACACCTATTTTAGTGTAAGGGACAAAAATCTGAATTAATAGTAAAATACCATTGTTTGCTAGCGAAATGAAGATACATCGGGCCCTAATCTACAGACTGCATGATCATTATATGTAAAAAATGACATGCGTGAAATCTTAATGATAATTATGCAAATTTTCTGTGAAACGCAAGCTTTGAAATGCGTAAGCCACAGAAATTCTGACTGAGCCATTTACACTCAGTGTTACTGGAGTTAATGAAATTCAAACAGTCATTTACTGTATTTACAAAAATTCTGTAACTTCCCTGAATTTTAGTATAACCTAACATAACTCTGCATTTTGACAGAAAAAAAAAAAAAAAAAACTATCGGATTTTTATTATCTCACAACGGTCAGCTTGAAACTGAATATCAAAGGCTGAAAGGTAAAATCGCTAAACACTGGTTGTTCGACCTAGGTCAAAATCCCGGTAAACAGTCTGTCTACAAGGAGATTTTTCATGTTCGTTTTTTCCTATATGCTATGAGAATACGAGGAGATTCTCCTTAGTACTCCATCCACAAAGGTATTGATCTTTGCCATAACCCAAATAATCCAGGAAGCAATACCAGATTTTCGCCCTCAATGAGTATAGAATACTATGCTACTTGTTAAACTCTTGTTTAGGTGCTTAAATCATTGCGTCACTTAAATATACTAAAATATGAATAAGTAATAAAACGGCTGTATTAGCAAGCGCAGTAATTGAGGCTATTTGAGTAGAGTAAAACGTATGAAGTTAAAAAGAGCAAATCTTTTCATAAAAGATTTAGTGAGAGAAATTGGCTCACAGTCACGCTACAAGTGGGGAAACAACGAAAGTGCCCATGCAAGGCAAGGTTTGATCTGGGATCGAGCTACTTAACCACTTTCTCATTAGTGAACCCCAGTAACCTAACAAAACCAAACTAAACTAACCCAAGTGAAGGGAAATAAAAAAGGAAAAAACAACGTCGGAGAATTTCTAGAGAGCAGCATTATAATTATATGGCTATGATAACGCGAAGAATATTTTAGGGAGATTATGAAAGCTTTAAGGTTATTGCGCAGCCCAAATGAAGAAATTGCGTAATTCTATCAAAATAAATAAATAAAAGAGTTTTTAAGAAACCAACAAATGCAGGAAGGAAAAGTTACTGAAGCATTTCTAATTTTTATTTTTCTGATCAAAGATTCCCGCCTTTTATCCGGATGTCTGACACACTTAAATTAGTATTGTTTGTATAATCAGCATACAGGTTTCGAATACTCATAGTTATTTAACTGCTCAATGAATAATTTATTATGTATACGAAGATTTGCAAGGGGAACGCATTCATTCCTTATCTGAAAACTTAAAAACTTGAATTCTTCAAATCGTTTTTCAGATCATTCAGCCTTTTTTCACTGAGAATTTGAGTGTATAAGAAATTATAGATGAAAAATCGTCCTCTTACTGAATTGTGAAAAAAAATATTCTTGAGTTTACTGAAAAATTCAAACAAAAATATTACATTCTTCGTATAATCTCCACTAATACTTGGAAAGAAAAAACTTATTATTAATTAGTTTATAATTTATTCCATTTATCACACATTTAAGCAACGGAAATTTGGCCTTAAATGTTTTGGATGGAAGGGAAAAATGGCAAGCGATGCATAACAGATTTTCTCGAAATGCACGAGACTTGCCTAAAATAATTTTTATCCAGCTAAAATTAAAAGTTGACTTTAAAGTGTTTCTTTTACATACAGCAATTATCTTTTTTCTCTGAACTGATATGAGCACAAATACATGCTTAAGTAAATAAAACCATAATTTTAAGATATTTGTATGCAAACTATGTACAGAAAATTAAAGTAAAAGGATACATAAATGATATTATATTACATAAAATCGATAATATAAGACAGCAAGGGCAGTGGGTCTCCGGTACAATTTTGTGTTTATACTTTGCAAAGCGTAAGATATTTATGTTTCAGATTTAATCAAAAAGCTTGGTGAAACCTAAGAAGTGTGTTGCCATTCGGAATATATTTATTTATTTTTCGAATTTAATAAACAAACTCAGCGGTTAAGAAGAAATACGAGGTTGCTATTTATGTTTCTGGCCTAATGCCGAAAATCAAATGTTTATGACAGAAATTGGGTTTATTGTTTTTCAAAATATTTTCTATGAAGATCAATATACTTTTGCATGCGTTTGAACCAATTTCCATTCCGATCGAAGTAATTCCAAAGCATGCGTTTTGAATGCATCAATAGCTTCTACAGGTTCGCAAATCGCTGACCCCGAATTTTTTTTTTTGATGTGTAGGATTAAAGAAAAGTCATTGGGTGCCAAATCAGGGCTTTGCGGCGGATGACCCATCAATTCGATGTTTTGGTCCGTCAAAAATTCCTTTGTTTGAGCCGATGCGTGAGAGCTCGCATTGGCATGATTTCCTTTTTTTCGAATTTCTCCGATGACTTCCGGAAAACAAATGGTCGTGTAACATTCGGAATTGACCGTCCTGCGTTGCTCTAACGCTACTGTCACCATGTGAGAAGTAATGCTGAAGAAATAGGCAACTATTGCTCCGATGTGCTTATTCCGCGAACAACCTTTGCTGGATTTGGCTCGTCTTGGAAGATCCATACAGTCGACTGCTGTTTTGTCTCTGGCTCATATGCATAGATCCATGATTCGTCACTTGTGTATATGTTATACACAACCTTTGATGCACTTTGTTTGTCAGATAATGGGGGATACAACACCGACAAACCTTTTGTATGGCCAAATGTTCGGGTAATATCTTATTGCTGCTTGTCATACTAATACCCAAAGATTCCTCAATATCACAGTATGACACATGACGATCTTGCTTTATCAGTTCACTTACATCATCCATATTTTCTGCTACAGCAACCAATTTTGGACGACCTTCACGGAATTTGTTGTTGGCCCGATTAAATTCGTTATACCAGTCTTTTACAGTGCTGTATGATGGTGCTTTATCGCTATATAAAGAATTAAGTAAAGAATTAAGTTCATCGAAACACTGTTTTGATTATTCACGTCGAAAGTTATGGAAGATAATCGCATGAAAAGGTTCACGAGTCAATTCCATTTTTTTTCCCGAGATGAATTTTTCAGTTTACTGTAAACAACACAAATCGCGAAAATGGCAAAACGCTCTGAAGAACTTATGGTCAAAAATATAACTTTGGAACGATTGGAATCGCCCTGCGGTCGTCTAGCAACACTTACTGTTGTCAAGGCCAGAAGTATGAATAGCAACCTTTGTTATGCTGCCCGAATTAAAAAAAAGAAAATATTTTCCATGAGGCAATGTTTTTTTCGTTCAGCATAGCGTAAGATATTTAATTTTCCTTAAAATTTATTCTGTTATTAATTAACAAAGTAAGCGATTTAAATGCAATAAACTCAGATTCATTTAAATTGCTGTTAATTACTAACTGGACCAGTGGAATTGCACTAGCTGTATTAATTAAAATCATTCATATATATATATATATATATATATATATATATATAAAGAAAGGTGTCCGTTTATTTGTTTGTGTAGGTGTAATTCGTATAAATCTGTAGTTATATATTCCGATCTTGATGAAAGCTTGTTCACTTGAACTCCAAAATAAGAGGTCACTGTCGACAAAATGTTTCGAAAAACCAACCCATGGGGTCCACGCTATGGGTCTTTATATTAAAACGTTGCACTCAACTCCCCCCCCCCCCCGCATCTTAGGTTCAAATCGCCATTGTTGCGTTTTCGCTATCAGTTCTTACTCAAACCATTAGATGGCGCGTTGTTCGTTCTTTCTTTCCAACAGTGTAAAAGTTTTCTTAGCGGTATAAAACCTTCAAAGTAGGATTTAAATGGGCTATCAGTTTTAAGTGAATATTTCAAAAAAGCTGAAGAAATCGGCAAAAGTGTATAATATTTCCGAAAGCTCATTTTCTAAAAACGACGTAACTGATAACAAAGGCAAGTACCAGTTCTTACTAAAATTTGACATGTCGCCGTGTTGATTCTACACAGGTTTATTCCAGCTTTGTAAAATTTTTCACAATTCACCTCGAACCAAATTAAGATGAAAATCATTGTTTACCTGATAGTTGGAGAAATCTATTTCCATTCCTTTAAATGAAACTTCATCATTCTGCCTAAAGCCTGCACAGTGACGCGTACTTCAGCTGGGGGACGTGTTATAACGTAACGTGGTTAGTACACTGTTTTCGGTCATCGGTAGACGGCGTTGCAAAAAGCGGGGGGGGGAGGATTTGCTGAGAGAGTCGATATGGTGCTGGGGTGCGTTCCAAAGCGGCAAACATAGAAGCAAAACCATCACTTTTTTGTGTTTAAGTTGTGCGTTTTTGAGTAGAAAATAAGCCTTTAAAAATGCTTGCTAAACGACCGTAGAACGTGTGCTTCAACTCTTTTATTATGTTAGTTTAGGGTGTGCTTTTAGTCTCGATCCTCACTTTTTTGTCTGTATCATTTCTGGGACCGCATCACTTTTCAAATTAAAAGATGGTGCTGCCAAATGTTATCACCATGCATTATTTTTAAAGAGATAATACAACGAATATTGAAAAAAATATGACAATACAGATAAAAGTATATTGCAACCAAACGATATCGGTGTGTTATTTTTAAAGAAATAACATAATAAATATTTAAGATAGAAGTGTTGGCTCGTGTAAACTAAAGATGGGTCATTGTTATTTCTTTGTGTTGAAATAAAAGGGCTATTTACACCCTTCTTCTAACTTTGTCTATCTACAGTTTAAGACCTCTTTAAGATCCTCTTCAAAGGATTATTCCTCTGAAGTCTTTCTAAAGCTCATTAGTTTTTGCTACCAAAGAAAGTGAGACTCTATAACTTAACATTCTATCTGGTATTCTAAAGATATGCTGTTATTAAATATTTTGTGATTTTGTTGTTAAATCGCATGGGGCGAAAGGGCGAAGAAAGTAATGTTCAATAAATAAATTAAAAAATATAAAAAATAAATAATAAAAAGACAAATTTGTCATACTAAGTCATCTTACTAAGAAAACTGGACATTCATATGATTAACTTAAAAAAGACTGAAAAACAATTAATGGTAAAATTTAACACTGCTTTGGGAACTCTAAACATATGCTGCTTTTAAACATTTTGTGCTTTTGCCGTTGAATTTTAGCTTGCGAAAGTGTGGAAAAAGCGATGTTTAAAAATGGAGTTAAAAATACAAAAGTAAATAAATAAATAAAGTTGTATACGTCATCTTCTTAAGAACACTTAGCATTGATAGGATAAACTAAGAAAAGACAATAATCGAAAAATGTATGGCAACACTCTATCAGGAATTCTAAAAGTATGCTGCTTTTAAAAATTTTGAGATTTTACTGTTGAATTTTATATGACGTAAATGCGAGTGAATCCAAAAGCAGACTGGTGAACTGCGATCTCATGGAGAGCATAAAAAGGCCTTATCAAACCCTTTGGTGGGATGTTAAAATCCGAATCATTTCAGACTTTTTTCTTAGTTTCTTTGGGATGGCTTTTATTAGAAAAATAATTTTATAATTAATTGTTATATTGAATGTTTGTAAAAAGGGTCTGCAGAACTTAAATGCTGTTTTTTCCCTTAAGTTTAGATCCCAGACATTTACATCCAGCAATAACACCTTTCGAAATAATGCAAAGAAATTTTTAAAAATATTTTCAGGATTGCCGCTGAAAGGATACTGTAACTATAAAATCTAGCTTCTGTGCATAGTTTCTATAGGTTAAAAAGATATAGTTAGTAAATATTCATTAATATTTTAATAAATTAATCATGAAGTGCTGGATACATTTGCATACAAAATTCACACAAATATTTGAGAGCTAATTTACTGAGCTAGGTCACAGTTTCTATTAAAAAGCGATAGGTAAAATGTCCTGAACACGGATTTCTAACACAATGGGTAAAAGGCCATTCTCTATCATACTAAACTCGCAAATTGCTAAAAAAAGACTTAGTTACTAAAATATGTAAACATTCCGTATAAAACAATGAAACGTTTTGCATTAAAACTTATTATTACTTAACATTTTATTAATTGCTTACAAAGATCATATAAAAAGGGTATTTTTTATTTATTGAACACGGCTATTTTTAACACCGGAACTGTGCTAAAAAATATTGTATTTCATTTTGATGAAATTTGCTTCTGAAAATACATGTCTAGGATCAATATTTTAGTAAATAAAGCCTGTATCCAAAATTTTGGAACATCCTGTACCATTCGGGAACAAAACCACTTTTAGTTGAAAAAATGCTTTTGTAACAAAATGGGCTAGATTGGAATATTGAATTAAGATAAAGGATGCAAAGGCTTAGTATATCATCTGTAATATTTTGACCAAGAACTCTCCGAGATACGGAGTATGAATGTTACCTTCTATCCTGTTTTTCCAGCAAATACTACTTGAAGGTTTTTTTCACGCGACTGATTACAAGCTGATCGCACACTGCAAAGTCACTGAGTACCCTCTAACATCTATACTTTCGTTGCACAAGATTCAAGCACGAGTATGAGGCTTATGTGAATTTCTGCTATCTACCACATTTTTTAGCTTTGCCGTTACTATGCTGACTGATAAACGTAGAAGTAAATCAAATTTATCTAGTATTTTTAGAAATTCGAGTATAAATTTCAATAACATTGTTAAATTTTTCATATTAAAGTGATAGCTTGATTCAACAGAATGTATGTAATAAAATTTACAACAATTATTTAATATTAGAATACTTGAAGGTCTTTTAAACAGAATAGAAGGTCTTCAAGTTAAAATACTTGAAGGTCTTTTAAAACAAATAATTACTATCCATATTCTGCACAATTCTTTAAATGAAGCTTGTGGAACAGAAGAAAAAAATAAAAATGAGGGATTTAAAAAATTAAAAAAAGGAATTAACATTATTTTTAATAAATTACCCTCAATAACAGAGGGGAATTCAGAAATATTTTCACCGCTTTATTTTCTATCTTTATGTACAACAATGTTTTAGAAATCGCGGTGTTTTATCCTTCCTTTCTTTTCTCCCACGATGTTTTGTAAGACGGCATTTTCATCTTGCGCTGTTTATCTGCGATACTTTACACAGTAATCCAGAAGAATTTCTAGTCTTAAAGTTCCAGCTCATATATATTTATAAAATTCCAAATTTAAAACTTTTTGTAAAATATCAGAAAACTTTGTAGTGTATCTAATGTTTAAAGAAATAAAGCCTGTAATTAGTTTTGCCTAATACACTCTAGGTAACGTGATATTCACTTAACATGAAAAAAAACTGGGAAGTGTTGAAAAATTACAAGAAGACAACCAGTACTCAAAATAGCAATACTAAAGTGAAAGGTGCGATGCGTAGCAGAGTATATTTCTCTTTTATATGCATGAAAGTACAATACAGTGTTAGTCCTTAAAAGATGGAGTAATTATAACAATACCTCACAGATACTGTATGGTATTATCTTTAATTTCATGAAAGGTTAACAGAAAACACATTTTTTGTCACAGTACTGAATAAACAATGAAAACAAAAACCGGCAAAATCCGTGATTCGTGTGAACACGATCAAAGTTGCCGTGAGAAGTCAATACTGGACGTATATGAACTTCTTCATTTCATTAAATATGACAACTTTGCATGAGTTTTTCAACTCATAAATCTTTTTTTATTCTTTGTTTAATTTTAAAAACTGCTTTCGCACAGCTGTAAATTGAGAATAACCGAAATCGCGGAATTGAGGGCCCATTATACACAAAAGGGAAACGAATGTTCCATTTAATAGGTAAAGAAAACATTGAAAGTGAAGAAAGAAAAGGACAAATCTATATTAAGAAGAGGAAAAAAATACATCTCCATTTTAGCCAAGTAATGGCTTTCCTTATTTCGTCTCTTTCGTAAGGTCTAGAAGCCAAAACTATACCAAACTTGTAATTCTCCGGAGGCTTAGAAAGCTCCTAAAGGACGGAAAATAACTTAAAGCTGTCGACGAAGAGATTGTTCTAGCTTGCATGTGTGTGCTTAATCTTTTTCATTTGGACAAGTTACATTAACTGGTTGTGCCAGCTCTGATAAAAACAGTCTCACGTATGAGAAAAATAATTTATGAAGGCGGAAGCAACTAAGAACGATGATATTCTCTAAAGTTCTTTTCAATATGTTGTAATATGCACAACACAGAAAATGAGGTATTCAATCACTTGTCTCTCACAAATCGATACTTATTTCTAGAGAAAATGGCCATTATTTCACAAGGAAAATGACTATTATTTAGAGGGAAAATGTCAAAGGAAATGAATGAGGTTTGCAGAGTCGCGAAAAGGCTGAGGCAAGTGAAGCATTTGCCTCAGGTGAATAACTAAAAAGGGCATCAAATAAGGTATGAAAATTCTGAAATTCGTTTCAAAAAAGAAATTATGATCATTAAATTTCAACTTCGGAACACATCAAGAAGTATCAAAAGAATTTTGTGTTTTAAATCATGCAGATGAATTAAAAATAATAACATATTGATCTATTATGAAATGTGCTGAGCTTTAACAGTACTGAAGATACTGTTTTGTAATATTAATAATTCCGGGTTCCATTTGAGTTTGGAAAGCAGGGTTTAAAATACTCTTAACGTTGCCTATTATTGTTGCTTGTGGCAAAAGGAGCTTCAGCAAATTACAAAATAATAAAAAATAAGTTAAGAGAAAAATTCAGATATGCCATTCTCTGTAATATAACATAAATTCGATGATTAAGTTGATTTAAAAATATATGTTTGTATCTACGCGGAATCTTTTGTGGAGGGGCTATATTTCTCTTAATATGTCAGCCCTCTTCCGAGAAATCTGTTTTTTTTCTGACTGTTAATTTTCTGACTTTTTTTGTACTGTTCTATCCTATTTCCTTGTATGCACATTTTTTTAATGTATGATTTTAAAACATACATTTCAACCAAATACGTATTTTTTTAAAAATTATTTGTATATTCGTAATTTCGAAATCAAAGTGTGACGAATGTTTAAGCTATATGTTTAATTTGTATTATTGTGTCATAACACAAAGACACAATAAAGATTAGCCATAATGTTGCACATTTTAGAAAGCAATCGAACTTGTCTTGATAATGCTAATAGTTCATGAATGTTCGCGTTAATTTTATAAGGGAGTATTTAGATGTTGTGCAATGGCTCATCAAACCTGATTTTAAGTAAACACACTTTATAGCCCATTAGTAACTGTGCTATGGTGGGGAAATGTTGCCAAGCTTCCAATTTTCATAGATCAACATATCTTCAATCTATTTCCCAATTTCTCTAGCAGAAATGAAACCTTAAAATGTCTTGAATAATACATATCCACTCCAATTTAATAATCGAGTAGAGCTGCAACCTGCATAAATTGAGTTTAATAAGAGCCCAATGTATAATATGTTCGATGGACAGAAGACGAGTCTTTCATCGTTAAGGAAGAAAGATATTCGATTCATATATTGGTTTTGCTCACCTTTTATACGTAGGTTATTTAACGCAATTCTTAGAGAAAACAGGATAAAGAAAAAACGAAAAGTGAAAGAAACAAATTTATATATTATTTATATTTTTTAAAATATATGTAAACACACTTGGATAAAAGGAACGGTCGGCAATCAAAATGCATTGATACTTTTAATATAGAACCAATAAAAGATAAATAAGGGTTTTGATGAGAATTATTAATAGTGATGTTATTGTGCATATCTTATAAGGTATTTCTTCCTCCTATTTAGCGAGCCTTCGTGGTGTAGTGGTCTGCACGCTCAGCGCGTAATTGAGAGGTCCGCGGCTCAATTCCCGGCGAAAAAGTTGCTAATTTTTCATCTTGCCTGCTTCCAAAAAAATACCTAATGCTTCTACAATCTGAAACTTATTCCATTTGCAACAGGATCTTTACTCTGTTTAATATGAAACACTTCTGCCACAAAGTATTGGACCGGACTGATTGTCGCCTCTCGAGGATAAAGGAGATGAATAGTAAGCTTCATTCGGATGATAAATGAACACTTATAATCATAAACATTTGTCCATGAGATTCAATTGAAGGTGTAAATCTTATAATTATTATACACATAAAAGCTCTTGCAGTTTTTTTCATATAAGCAGCGGCTGAGGTTCAAAGTTCAGTTCTCACATTGCTTCGAATTAATAACTTACTCGATGCCACACACACTAAAACACGAATGAACCAATAAACAGATTTCAGATCTTAAGCAATTTATGACAACAATCTTGCTTTATAACTAAGCAATAATTTTTAATTTACCTATGCTTAAGAAATATAATTCGTCGTTTATAGTCGTCGCATAAGATTTAATTCGTATTTGAACTGAAATGTAAGGTGAAGAGTTATACATTTCATTCGAAATCGAAGAAGCCTGTTGAAGTAGTTGTTGCTAATCCCAAGAAATTAGTAACCCAATGGTGTGCTGGTTCTAATTTTAAAATCTAACTCTTTATCTCATACATTACTTTGTAGGAGTTCTTATTTTTCTCTGAAGTTTAAGAAACTAGTCTTACTCTATACGAAATCTAAAATGTAACTCTTCATTTATCCTGGAGTTCAAAATCACTTTGTTTTATTTGAGGTGTAGGTATAAGTTTGCATACATGATACAAAAGATCTAATTCTAAGATTATGTATTTGATACAAAGTTGTAGCGCTTATATTTAAATTTAGTGCAAAATTTTGTATACTTAGGACAGTAGAGCTGCAAATATGACATAAAGAACGACAAATTACAGGTTATGAGATAATTAAAACGAAAAGATTTTAGTGATATAACTTTGATAGCTGAACGGATATTAAAGACTTATCAATGAATTGCATGATCGCAGATTCAAACCCTAGTGAAGCCAAATTGTTTAGAGAAAGCTTCAAAATGGATCTCTTTAGATGCCATGGAAGTTTAAAATATTTTACACTATAAAACGTATTAACAAAAATATTTGTTACTTCTTAAAACACATGTAAAATCCTCTGCAGCACTGTATAATGAAAGATCTCGTATTGAAATCCTTTTTCCTTTCTTTGAAAGAGGCATTCATCAATGTGACTAATGGATCAGACAAAGAAGAAAAGGTGTATACAAAATGCAGATAAAATTCATTGCAAGTTAAACTAAGATAACAAAATGTGAAAACAAGAATGTGTCTGGCATGATTATAACATGAATATTTTATAAATTTAAGTACATCGTAAAAAATGACTCGCCTTTAATTTTCTCACAAATAACTTATTTCAGAAAACTAGTATGGTAATGACATATACAATAAAGTAATCAGAATCTGGAACTGGCAGTAATTTATAATGCAGTGTTAAAATATTTTCATACCGCGAATGCAAAACAAATAGCCTTATATTGTCCTATTCATAAGAAAAATTAACTGTATTTTCAATTAAAAAAAAAAAAAAAAGTAAAAAAAACTTAAACTGTTATTTAAAATTTTTATCAAATGATGTTGATACGATGAAATGCAAAATCGAAAAATAATGCAGCATGTTTCAAAAATAAGTTGATAAACTAAACATGCTGGTCCGTTATACCGTGATGACAAACAAGATTTACATAGGAAATATCCAAAGGAAACAGGAAATTGTGAACGGCGACCGCTAGAGGGCAACGTTCACATGCTCATGGGAGAGTGGGATGTGTGATCCTTTGAGGCGAGGACATTGCAGGAGATTGGTGAATCGGTTTACTAACTCAGTCCTTTATGGACATTTTGTAGAAGAAGTGTTGCCGGATCTGATGGTTGATGCTCCTGCAGCTACACGCTGAAACATGTCATTTCAACATGATGGCCTGCACATTTTGGCACAACTATTTAGGACTACCTCGGTAGGATATATCTCGATAGCTGGATTATCAGTTAAAATTAAGTAAATGTTCCTTTTACCATTTCTTCTTCTTATTTTATTTATTCTTATTCAAGATTCGAAAGATTTGAGAGATTCAAGATAGAAGATGCTGGAATGTGCAAATGATTAGAATTTCACGCCAGTAACAGGACACTTCGAAAACAATATAAACGAGCGCAAGAAATGTTTACATTCGGAAATTCCATTTAGTCACTATTTTTGTGTATGCTATAAGTTATGTTACGCCTCTTAAAAGAGAAGAGTTCATTGCAGCACGTCACCGAATTAATCTTCGATAGCAGAAGAATCTTACGTACCGAATGGCGGATTATCATACCACATCACTGGGGTACGATAAGATTCAGTAATTAGTATGAGAATTTATAATCCCTAAATTTAGGATGGAAAGCTCTTCAGAGTGACAAGCAAGATCTCAACATTCCTCATTCATTGCTGCCTAAGATGGCATATTCTCTGCTTTGCTGTTAGGAATCGTACAGGGACATCATGTATCATATCGTGATAACAGGCGTGCTACACAACAAAAATATAAGCGCTTGCAGTTTGGAGACGATTGCAGCTTCCCAGATTATCAGCAAGGCCATCATAAAATTCAAGGTCTACAACGACATGCATAGCTACGTCAATGACATAATGTCATTTTTTCGGACGAATCCGGGGATTGCTTACGGAACATTTAAATTCCTATAATTTTGCAAACGGGTTGAATATTTAGAGCAGTCTTTCCCTCAGATTGAGTTTTTGCTTCCTCTTGCGTAAAATACTGACAGTTAAAAACATACACTTCTAGTTCAATAATCGAACTATATTCAAACAACTCAGTACGCTTTAAAAGATAATTTTACCTGCTTCTTGAGAGTTTCCACTTGCTTTTGAATTTCGGTTTCTGAAAGGGAGGGAGTACTTGGTGGTCCAGACTTTGATTGCTAGAAGAAAAGAAAAAAAATTCAATAGTTTAGTTTTACATTCAAAATACCTAAAGAACACAACTCAGTCACAAGAGTGAATGACTAAATAACATAAAATTAATGAATCTGTAAACGTATCATTTTTCCTTTTTTTAGTTAACCTTTTTCCCCATTGTTTATTTTTAAAGCTAAATTAATCTTATAAAAATAACCTTATAAAGTAATCTCACTCCCCAGAAATCTCAGTTAGCTCCCCTTCCATAAATATGCAGGGTTATTCAAAATGAAAGAGCAGATTGCAAACATGTACAAAAGATAGAAACATAATTCTAACGTTAATAGATAGAGAAAAGTGTACAATTTAGTTAGGATAAAAGTTCCAATCATGCCCGCATTGGCGCTGTTGTTTGTTCTGGTATTATTTGTCGGTTGGTAGTCTGTAGTGAAATGGCGGCGACACCACAGGAAGTCTTCCTGTGTTCTACAATTGGCAAAACTAGAGTCCATTGTTGCAGTTCAGCGAGCATTTCGCCGTCAATTTAATAAACAGCCACAGCGTCATCAGAAAATTTACGAGTGGCATCGAAAATTCGTAGAAGATGGTTGCATCTGCAAAGGGAAAAGCACGGGACGTCCACGCACATCGAACGAGAATATCGAGCGTATTCGTACACTTTAAGAGAGGAGCCCAAAGAAATCCATATCGCGAGCAAGTAAAGAACTTAAAATTCCTCAACCAACGGTATGGCGAGTTCTAAAACATCGTCTGCAGAAGAAGCCATACAAACTGCAGTAATTGAATGCATACATTGAATGCATACCATAATTGTAAAACGTTTCTGTATCCATTAACGTTAGAATCATGTTTCTATCTTTTGTAGTTTGGAAGAAATAAATTTTTAAAATCTGCTCTTTCTTTTTGAATACACCTGTATATTCAAAATCAGTGTACTATATAATTTCTCTTCGTATGATGACCTTCAAATGAATTTACCTTTTTAAAATGAGTCATATTAATTAAAAGTTGTTTTGCAGTGGTGTAAAATTCCAGGGGCTGTACAGGTACGTAGTTTAATGTGAAATTGTGCTGCAAGTAGCAGAACTTTATTATGCGCACTACCGTTATTTTGACACACAAGATGTAGAATTAATTACTATTTTTCTCAGTTGATATTTAGCTGCTTGTAAAGTCTTATATCTAGCGACAGCCATAACTCACCGCCATTCTTTAAGAGAATAATAGCGGCCATTAAGTCAAGATCCGCAGGTTTGCTATATAACGTATACACTACTGTAATGTCTGCATATTTTATTAAAAATTTTTAACACATATTTTCATTTATGGACATTATACAGATCATTCAGTTCTAGGCTAAATGATTTGGGTACTTCTCCGTTTCGCCGGCGCAAATCTCGCCAAGCAGACTTTATTGGCGAAAACACACAGTATACAAATAAAAAATGTTGACAAATGTTAGTTCTAAGAATTTTTTATTTTAAAAGTATAAAAATTTTAATGTCGTTTAAAATTTTGTAAAATAGGCCAATAAATGAAGACAATAAATTTGTAAAAAGGCATTAATTTAAGAATTTACTATGCTTTCTTGGTACAACATCCTGATTCGCTGGTTCATATCCCGTGACCCCAAGTGATCTCATTTCACGTAAAACTAAGCTACAAAATTCTAATTCTCTCAGAAATTATCTATATTAATTTCAAGTTGAATCTTAATTTGGAATGCAAGAATTATTTCGATTCGTACGAATAGCTTAGTCAGAAATTATATAAAACTGCAGCGCTTAACTTCGCTAGTGCATTCTCATTGGAATGGATGAATTTAACCCTTGACTTTGCCTTTTCTATATTTTCGCCATCGGGTGAGCCGTATGATTTCATCTTAATTGACTTAATTAGCGCCCGCGAATGGCCATAGGGCATAAAATTGAACTATGTGGTAAATATTCTATGTAATTGTATGCCAGTATTGAAATAAACAATCAATCTGATAAGAAATGGCTGAGACTTGTTTTGAAAAACGGAAAACGGAAAAGTACCATGATTTGCATTTATTCTTCCTTAGAAATCCCATGATAACACTAGGAAGCATAAAAAAATGCGTAGATTTTAAGGGTGTTTTAAAATGCGTAAAACTCGTTATATTATTAATTACATTGTAAATTATCTATGAATAATTTAATGTCATTATGATTTGGGTATTTTGGAAGAAAATGACTTTTGCTAATACTGCCTATTTATTAGTTTACATTCAAATTAAACTGTTACACATATTACAAATTTTATCGTTAAAATACATTATTTAAAATACTATAATATTTACCTGGTATGTATTTTAGAGCTATCGTCAGTTAGATAGATATGTGTTATTATTATTAGCACTATCAAATTACAAAACGCTGCATAATTTGTTTCTTACTTATATTACGAGGGCTATCCAGAAAGTAGATTACGTTTTGGAATAAAAAAATAAACAAAGTATAGGAAACAAATTTTATTATATACAGATGAAAGCCACACTCAAATACTACTTTTCTACATAGTCACCATACAAATTAAGGCATTTATCGTAGCGATGTACGAGCTTGGAAATTCCTTCGTCGAAAAATTCGGCCGCCTGCGCCTTCAACCACTTCGTTACCTCTTCTTGCAGCTGTGCGTCGTCATCAAAACGCTGCATAGCCAGCCACTTCTTCATTGCTGGGAATAGGTGGAAGTCGCTCGGTGCCAGGTCGGGACTGTACGGCGGATGAGGAAACAACTCCCACTTAAAAGATTCAAGAACTTTACGAGTGACATTTGCCGTGTGGGGCCGGGCGTTGTCGTGAATCAACAAGATCTTAGAGCTCAACATTCCTCTGCGCTTGTTTTGAATTGCTCTTCTGAGTTTTTGGAGAGTTTGGCAATACCTTTGAGAGTTTATTGTAGTGCCTCTTTCCAGGAAGTCCACCAAAATTACACCTTTTCTGTCCCAAAAAACAGTTGCCATCATCTTCCTTGCCGACATTGTTTGCATGCATTTCTTGGGTTTTTGGGGAGAACTTGTGTGCCCCCACTGCATTGATTGCAATTTCGTTTCACAGTTCACATGTTTCACCCATGTTTCGTCACCAGTAACGATGCGATCGAGTAAAGAGTCACCATCCTTATGGTAAGCGTCCAAAAAGTTCAACGCTGCAGCCATTCGCTGATTTTTGTGGTCCTCTGTCAAGATTTTTGGAATCCATCTTGCACAAAACTTGTGGTAACCAAGCTTTTCGCTGATGATTTCGTGCAACAAACTTCGCGAAATTTGTGGAAAACTCAAAGAAAGTTCCATTATTGTGAAATTTCGATTTTCACGGACTTTAAGCATCGACTTTTTCGAGAAGTTCGGCGGTCACTATGCTGGGTCTCCCACTTCGATCTTCGTCGTGAACATTGGTTCGGCCATTTTGAAATCTTATGACCCACTGACGCACTCCACCTTCAGTGATAATGTTGTCCCCATACACTTCACGAAGCTGCCGATAGATTTCTATCGGTTTACAGTTTTTTGCAGTCAGAAACCTTATTACTGAGCGCACCTCGCAGCTCGCGGGATTTTCAATTAACGCAGACATTTCAAACCGTCACAGTATCTGAACGGAGCACAGCACGAACCTCTCACTAGCACGGCTAGATGCAGACTGAGCTGCGCAACGCTCTGACCCCAAGATGGCCGCGCTAGCCCCGCCCCTAGCGGACACAGACGGAAACGTAATCTACTTCCTGGATGGCCCTCGTATTTAAAAATAACATTGGAGTTAATACTTTTAAATTTTAAAAACAGCTATTTTGAATGCGAAGAATTGTTTAATGTTCGTGTTTAATATTGCAAAAGAAAAAATATTTACGAATTTACCATGATATTTTCTGCTCCAATAAAAGGGATATGAAAGCGAGTTGAGAAAATTTAGCCTTAGAGTAGAGTCAGGTTTAGATAAACGCTTTTCATAAAAATTTAACACTTTTGCTCCTTAGAATGAGAAATTTTAATCAGATTCTCTCGAAATATAAGAAGCAGATTTTCAAAATTAATCCCAATATAAAAATTGAACTCTTGAAGAAAAAGTTAAAGGATTTATTAAAAAAGACCGAAAATTTCATAAAATTTTGAATTTTAAGTAAAATTTACATTTTTTAAAAATTTTATCCTGATTTACATAATAAGAGATAATAAGGAATCAATATAATTTATTTTATCTAATAAATATGCGTTACAGAGATTTCCAATTTTGTTATCTTGGGAGGGTAAGGGGAAAAGAAAATTCTTACTTCTATTTTAAGATTTGAATTTATGCTGATTTATTTGAACCTAAATGTTGTTAAAAGATTTAACAGCCATAAACGTAATAGCAGATTATGAAAAATGTGCAATTGATCGTCAACATAAAACATTGCACTGGTGCTGATAATTACTTTGCCTTTTGTTTAAAAATTATATTTATCGTTATCACGTATCGTTTGCCTAAGTTTGAGTTTTTGAGCAAGCTTATTATAATATGCTTCTGAGCCGTAAACTTATGAAATATTATTAGAATCACTCATAAAAAACTATTAGCATATTAGGTAATTAACTTTGTAGACACATTAGGTATTTTTTTAAAGTGGGTTAGATGAACAATAAGCAGTGCCCTCGCGGGGACTCGAGCCATGGATGTCTCGAATACGCGTCGAGAGTGCTAACCACTACACCACGAAGACATGCTAAGAAGGCTGGAGAAATACCTTATAATTGATGCTATATATTCGAGTAAGAGATAAATCTTCAAAGGAACCCTCAAATTTATTGATGATTTATTTCATATTTACGCCTGTTGAATGCTTCATGGTGTTTTAAAAATATATTTGATTTTAATATTAATTATAATTGTTACATTTAATAACTGGCATAGAAAACTTAAGTCTAATGCAGCGGTTCCCAACCTTTTGACTAACAACGCGTACGATCTAAACAAAAATTTAAAACCGTTAGTACCACCACTACCAAGTACTACTACCACCACTCTTGAACAAAGCTCAGATCGCATAAATTTACGATCGTTAGAGAAAAAAAACTCAATCAGGATGTTGGGGTTTTTGAATTTAATAGTTAAAAATTCTTTACGTACTACCTATTTTTCTTTTGCGTACCACCGGTGAGAACCCCTGGTCTAATGCATTTCTGGCAGTATCACATTTCAACAATGAGGACATTGTTTGTCATTAACGCATTGTTTATACTGCCTTCAATTTGTGCAGTAAAAAGGGTTTTTCCTAATACACTAGTGAGCAGGCTATTTATTCACATAAATTAAACAAAACTATTAGTCGTATTCAGCTTTACCCAGTTTTGAGTGTGATCTAAACCTGGAAAATTTCTTAGGCTTCCTACGAAGGCAGATTTGCGCTATATGTTGAATAAAGATTGAAAAAAATGCAGCTCACTGTTTCGGATGTTTTACTAAATGCATTTAATTATGAGATATCCAATCTCAGGTATCGCTGCAGCTCAAACCCTTCTTATTCGGGTGATACAAAGAGTCCTCTGTCATTTTCCACAAGTTTTAAGATTTGCTAACTCTACGCTGGGCTTCAGCTCATGTCAACATAGTTTATAGTCATTTAGCTGGTAACAGGATAACGGAAAGAAATGCTTAATCGCTATTTGTTTCACTGGGCTTTACCATCATGCATGAAGCTTTCCTCAAACAGTCTTTTAAGATTTGCGTACGTTGCTTCTGCTTTTGTGAGAATAAGTAAAACGCAGCACAATATATACTTTCATCTATCTATTCACGAAAGCGTTTCAGTTATGCTCGTACAGGCATTTAGTATATGATGTCCTTAAATTCCTCAAAGTGATGTGGGGGCGAATTTCACTTTTAATTATTTTAGTATTCATTATTTTCATTACGAAAAATATTTTTATTGTTTGTATTCCAACACTATTTACTGTAATAACAATAGTAATGTTCAAATAATGTTATTAATCTCAAAATTGCGTAAAAAACAAAAAAATAAACCGATAATAATTAATAATAATAAAAAATAAACTGAAAGCTTTCAGATTTTATATTGCGCCCGATGGGACGTTCTTGAACGTTTTGTGCGTTACCTTTATTTATTAAATATCATACTCTTCGCACTTCAACCATAAAATTCAATTCAACAGCAATATCACAAAATATTTAAAACTATCTTTAGAATTTTCGATACACAGTGTCGCGCGCTGAAAATTAAATTATTTTTTATTTTCCAGTAGAGTGTTGCCATTGTCCGCTTTGAAATCGTTGAGTGTTTTAATAAAAACTCATAAATGCTTTACAAAATGTGAAATAAATAATAAAAGAAATTCCAAATTTGGCAAAAAAATGAGCAACACCTTTGCCGGGAATCGAACCACGGACCTCTGGAATATGTGCCTAGCATGCAGACCACTATACCACGAAGGCACGCTAAGAAGGCGGGAGAAATACCTTATCAGTTCTCAGTGAAAATCTCAGTTAATGCTTTAGATTATAAATAAACATTCTTTATATTCTGTATACTCACTGTAGTTTATTTTTATTTTTGCTTTTATTTTCTTACGTTAAATTTAAAAATGTATACTCTGTGATATTTATCAGACTATTCTACCCGTAATTCTGTGGCTTTAACAAGAGTTCTTCTTATTCAGTCCTCTGCTGACAGATTCTTATGGGGAAAAAATTGGCTTCCATATTTTGGCAGTTTCTTCGTTATTCTTTTCATTCTGCTGTAAATCCTACAAGTTTATTCCGGTTTCTTTATTTATTTCCTAGAACTGAAGTTTTGAAATCGAGATATGCGACATTTTTTTATATGTTCTTATTGATATTTATAATAGTATAGCTCATTTTCAAAGCCTCAAACATCGTTAAGAAGGAGATAATTGGCCCATAAATCGCAGTCTTTCAGACCTTAAGCTCATTAATCTTGAGTCTACTAGTTCTTTGCGAAATAAATAATTCTACGTCTTCAACTTTAAGAAATAGTAGCCAAACAATTTTGAGACGGTATTTGAGACAACATTTTTTCATTGAGAAAAACTAAGTAAGAAACGTGTAGCGTTGCGCGCCTCCAACTTGCACGCAACCAAGAGGTGACTGTGAGAAACTGGATAAAAGACAGAGTCTTGTTAAGGGTTTAAGTCCCTTTTTATTCAACGTAATAAATTACAAGTGCGTGCTCTTGACGCTCACAAACTGCGCCAACTCGGCGGTCAAATAAAAATAATAACCTGAAAAGAAACTAAAGACAAGACTCTAACTACGAGGCTCTCTAAAAGTAACTAACCTCACCGCGTTTTACAATACCGCTGCTAATTCAGCAAACTTGAAGATCATGTTGAACGATTAACAATACTTCCAGGCAAGCACACAGGCCAAAACGCAAGGTTCTTCAATTTCTGGCTAACTACCTCCGCGCTCGTGAAGTAAGAACAGCACGCCTTGAACTCGTTTCCTTTCTATTTAACTCAGAATACTTTAGCTGATAATTTGAATCCTTGCGCGTTCTAATAAAATTTACATACTCTGGCATTGGCAGTTCCAGGGGAAAAGTAAGGCTTGACAGGAAAGGTAGTTTAAACTTAAAATAAATGTTAGTTAAAATAAATATAAACCCTACATTTCCCGCTGCCAGAATTTGGAAAACTTGGAAGCAGGTTCTACAAACGACCTGTTGTAAGTTTCTATAATTCTGAACTAACTCTCGAGAACCTCGTTTACACAAAAAAAATCTTATGTAACAAATTGTATACTAAAATTCTGTGTATACTTATAACTCTCTCTTCTTACAGCAACTTTTCCTGGACTTCATCAATCAATCTTGGTCTTTTCCTTCCAGCATCTGGAAGGAATAAGTATCAGTATCTTTCTAAATACATTATAATTTACACTTTCTTGACACAATAAATTTTTGTTTTTAAACGATTCGTTTTCCTTAGTTATTGCTTAATTCACAATCATTCAATTTTTCAAGCATAAATTTAACTTTACCCTGGCTCTCCACCATGTGTGGTGTCAAACGGGAATATTCGTGTTTTAGTCTTACAACACTTCCCCTAACCACTATGATTTGTTAGAATTCAACGACCAAATAGACACACCTTACTCGACATTCTACAACTCAATGAGCTACTTTAACATTCTTAAAAATTCAAGTGTAGGTGGAGAACCCTACAAAACACATTCATTCTAACTTCCCCCTCATTCATCTTTAAACATGCAGGCTTTCGCTCTAAAGCATGACTTTACCTACAGTTTAATACTTAAATTTTGAATTCATTCCTTTTGAGCATTTTACTTTTAGCATCTAAAATTTTATGCTTCTAGACTAAATTCTACTTTTACATAACATTCAAGTATTTACGTACATTTACAAAATTTTAATACATATGATTTTTACAATTTACCATAAAATGAATAAGAGAAATAAATTTTTACTTTACTCATTCTTCGCCAAGCTGGCGGCACTGAAACTAAAATTCTTATTAATACAAGAATACGAAGTTATTTTTATCTTCGGCCAAATTTTGGCTTTAACATAACAGAATTAGTCTTTCGACCAACAGAAAATGCTTGTTCTTAGCTTTTATACTTAAAGAATATAATACTTCTGCCTTAGCTAAATAAAGTAAAACAAAACTAAGTCTCAACCGAGACCTATTGACTTTCGTCAAAACATAGAACTTCGTACTTATGCATAACATTTCGGAACAAAAGAGAAAAAAAAATTATAGAAGATTTTAACTTATCTTTGAGTTTTCGATGCTTGAAACTCCGTCATTCGTTTGTGGCAATATTGTTCCCAAGTTATAGGTTTCATGGACGTCAATCTTTTCCTTACTGACCTCCGAGTGTCGTCCACATTGGTTTTTCTTTTGCGTCCTCTGCATGCTGGCCTCTTGGCGGAGTAATCGTCGGGCTGTTGTCGTTTCCGTTTTTCCATGGGACGGCTGGTCTTGAAGTCCTCCGGTCTGGAGTCCTTCTTGAATTTCTTCTGTTCCTGGTATTTTTGTTCCTCCTGTTGCCGTTTCAGTTTCCGGAACGGCGGCCTTGCTGGCACCTGACTCTCTGGCCCTGGGCGCGTTCTCCTTGATGTATAATTTCTCCTGCAATCCGTTGTAGGTGGTGTTTTGCTCTTTACCACGGTTTCTTTACGCGGTGCATCTGTATTCTTGTTTTTCTTAAATGCTGGAGTTTGAAAGTTTTTCCTTTTTCTTTTTGATACCGTCGTCCGGGTTGTAGAAGGGCTAGGTCTCTCTTCAGTTCTCTGCTTCTTGGGTGGTAGAACAGTTGTTGTTATCTCTGGACCTTCTACTTCGTTTAGACTTGAGTCCTGCAAGAAACTTTTAAGGATTTCAAAATCATTTGGATTATAGTATTTTTTCACCTGGTCGGGACTTGCTTTACAGACCTCCCCTCTCTCGTTCTTAAGATACAATACGACACCTTTGATTTCCTGAATTACATATGGGCCTTCAAATTTTGGAGCTAGCTTTGCCGTAAAATTGTCTGGGGCACTTGATAAAGAAAATTTCCGCTTCAATACTTTATCCCCAACATTAAAATCTGCTTCACGGCGTTTTCTATCATAATATGTTTTTTGCTTATTTCTTGCCGTATCCGAGCTTTTAAGCGCCTGATCAATCAGTTTTTGCACATCTTTCTGTTTAAACTCTTGCTCTCTTTGTTGCACAAAGAATAATTTATCTAAAGGCGTAATTAACTTTCTGCCTAAAAATAATTGTGCTGGGGTTTTTCCCGTAGTATCGTGATTTGCCGTTCTTAACCCTTTGCGACACGCATATTTAAAATATATTTTAATCTTTAAAAAAATGCCTTAGAATAAGTCAGATGGACTTACTTAAGTGCCTTTAAGGCTTGAAAAAAATTCTGCGATTTTATTTTTTACGGTGGAAGGTGGGATACCGTTTGTCCCACCATGCAACTAGCACGTCTTATAGCATATTGGTGTATAGCAGGGAAAAAAAAATTATATGTGGAATGAATAAACAAAATAAAGCGTGCATTCTAAAATATTCATAATAAACACACTAAAATGCATTTTGTACTTATTGCACATATGCATGACTTGTAAAATTTTGCATATGCACATTTTGCATGTAGTATATATTTAATATTTTTAAATTTTAGTAACAAAAGAAAATATTTTCTTGAATATTAATTTAAGATTAAAATTTGATACTCGTACATATGATACTAAATAAAATATTAAAATTGGCACTTGATTCAAAAACATTTATATATGACTAAAATTGAAAAAAAGTCACTTTCATGAAACTTTGAAAAACATGTTGTTTCATTTTTTTGTAAGCATAGAGGCACTTCACATGTTTCACACATGCAAAATGTTCGTCGTTCTTCTTTCGATATGCTGCAATATGCACATCTTCTCCTGCTCGTTCTCTTTGGCGTTTTACTTACATTTTTAGTGTCTTTTCTGGTTGTACGAACGGGTTTTTAGTTTTATTTGAACTGGGGATTTCAGTTTTCTTTTCAGCTCTTTCTTGCCTGCAAGTGCCATTAGACCTTCTGTAACTGAGAGAAGAAAATCTTTCATTGTTTTTACATCATGATCAGGTTCGCGAACAAACTTGAATAAATGTGTTTACTATACTCGCATCTAAAAAGTAAAAAAAAAAAAAATCATGTGCCACCATTTCTTGCTTTTGCGGTCTATTTCATATAGTCCTTTCAGTTGATCAATCAGTCGACATATACCATATTTTTATTGTATGAAATAATGCTGTTTGGGCACAGTACTTTTTTTTGTCTTTCCATCTCGTTCCTTTCTATTAATTTCTTTCATTTCAGTTGCCTTTTCCAAGCAAGACAGGATAGAAACGGATCTTTTATCCTTCCATTTTATGCAATAAATTGAATCATCACTAACTGAAAAGTCTATATTCTCTTGACATAAATTTGTCTTTTAAATTTTTGGGTAGATACTTCCGATCCATATTTACAGTGCCACATGCATAGATGGGTCTAAGTCTTTAAAAAGCGAAACAAATTATGACTACTTCCCTTTCTTCTTCAGCAATAACTTCAACCTCAGTTATTCTCTCCTGGATTTCAATTTCATCTGAATCAGAACTGACATCTGAAGCATTTGAGTCGCAATCGGATGGCAATTCAGCAAAAAGATCCAAAGCTTCCTGAGTTGTTAATTTTTTCCTAGACATTTTAGCACATCAGAGCATACAACGGATGTAAAAGCGCGCGCAATCACGAAAAAAGTAGATGCAAAAAAGAAAAGAAAAAATAATCGTGAGTGCTGCCACCTATTGAGCGGAAATTCAAGTGTGTGGTGGGACAAATTTTAACCCACTTATTTCAACTGCAAAATTAATGTTATAAAATATTGAATACAATTAAGATTTTTGAAAATAAAGTACTTTTGAATATTAAAAAGTATCATACATATCATAAATTGTATACCAAAATTTTTAAAATATTGAAAAATGCGAGATACAGGGATATCACTCTTGTGATCCTATTTTGAATATTTTTTGCTTATAAACTTAAGCCCTGGTATAGTAGTAACATCTACTGAGAAAAATAATAACTAAAATAGATTATTTTTAAAAGATTAGAAAATTTCTAACGGAAATTGCTAACTGAGAAAATAAATATTAATTAGGTGGGACATATATTGACCCACCATGCCGCAAAGGGTTAAAGCATAAGCTATTTCATTTATGTAGCCATCCCAGCGCTTGTGATGTATGCTCACGTAACTGCGAATTATTTTTACTATGTTTTTATTCACTCTTTCTGCTATCTTTGCCTGTGGTCTATACGGAACCATTTTGATATGGCGTATGCCAAGTCCACTGCATATGTTTTCAAATATTTGACTAATGAATTGTTTTCCGTTATCGCTAATGACTTTTATCGGTGCACCGTATTTTAAAATGTATCTGTGTAAGAATGCATCTGCGACTGTTTTGGCTGACGCGCGTTTAAGTGGAACAATTTCTGTCCATTTTGAAAAATGATCTACTATTACTAAAAGAAAACGATTTTTATTTAACTCGCTCTGGGGGAAGGGACCAAGAAGATCTATGCCTAAAATTTCATTCGGAAATGTAGCGCGAATGCTATTTAAGTACCCGGCCGGGCTGTAATTAATATCATTTATTAACTGACATTGATTGCAGGACCTGACATACGCCGTTACTATTTTGTATAATTGCGGGAAATGTACCGCCTCGCGTACCCTTTTTAAAGTCTTTCTGACCCCTAAATGACCCGCTGTTTTCGCGTCGTGTAATTCCCTCAAAATGCTTAATCGAAGCGAGGCTGGGATGACTGGTTTATACTCAAGATTTTCGTTTGTTGTTTTCGTATAAAATAATAAATTATCTATTATTTCATAGTTTTCTGCTCTATTTCTTATCGCATCGATATCTGTGTGCTCAAAGCTTTCAAATATGCATAGATATTTCCAAATTCAGGATCAGCTTTCAGTTCAGTAATAATCGTATCTCTAGAATCTAAAATTTTTGAAGTCAACACAGCGCATTTAAGTTCATTTCCTTCATCGTCCAGTTTTATACGAGAAAGTGCGTCAGGTACATGTTGTCCTTACCTGGTTTATATTTTATTCTGATATTATATTCTTGGAGTTTTAAAGCCCATCTTATTAACCTAGGCGTTAGGTTTTTCCCCGAGTAAAGTCTACCAACAGCCGCATGATCCGAAAAGACTGTTACTGGCACTTTGCCGAAATAAACTCGAAATTTGTGTACAGCCATTAATACGGCTAATGTTTCTCTTTCTGTAGCTGTATAATTTCTTTGTGTCTGATTCAATGTTTTACTAAAAAATGCCAGAGGATGGCTATTTTGCATAAGAACCGCACCCACCGCATAGTCTGACGCATCTGCTGCAATTTCCAGGTTTTCGTCCCCCTCCGGGAATTTTAAAACAGGGGCATTGATGAGCGCTTCTTTTAATCTTTCAAAAGCTGTGTTTGCTTCCGCTGTCCACGTAAATTTACCTTTCTTTCTTTTGATTACTAAGAGTGGTTCAACAATAATAGCGAAATCTTTTATAAAAGACCGATAGTAAGAACATAACCCAAGGAAAGAAGAAAGTTTCTTGGCAGTGTTGGGCGGTGGGAAATTCTTGATAGCTTTTATTTTTGAATCTTGCGTTTCTATACCCTTTTGCGAAATTTTATAACCGAGATATTTAAGTTCTTTAGTTGCGAACTTGCATTTTGAGGCGTTAATTGTAAGACCGGCCTCTTTTAATAATTTAAAAACTTGTTCTAGATCATTAATGTGTTGTTCCAACGTACTACTCGTTATAATTATATCATCTAGATAAATTAAAGTTGATTTTCCTAGAACAGGCTTTAGAACAATGTCCATAGCTCTCTGGAATGTTGATGGGGCCCCACATAACCCAAAGGGCATGCGTAAAAATGCATAAGTGCCCGATTTTGTTATAAACGCGGTTTTATGTACGTCTTCGGGTCTCATAGCTATTTGATAGTAGCCAGACGTTAAGTCCAAAGTAGACATGTATCTTGTCGATTTGATCTGTCTAATGATCTCGTCTATAACCGGCAAAGGGTAAACTGGAAATTTGGTAATACTATTTAGTTTTCTGTAATCAATAGCAAACCTCCAAGCCCTTTTATCCGAAGGAGGAAACTCGTTCTTTTTCCTACATAGTACGACTGGACTCGCGTACTCACTATTTATGGGCGTTATTATTTTATTCTTTAACATCTCCTGAATATGTTCTTCGATGATTACGTCTTTTTGTTTGTCGTACCGATAAGGTTTAGTCCTACAAGGTTTTTCGGCAGTTACTTGTATCTTATACGTAACTATCTGACAATTTCCCGGTTTTTCTGAAAACAAGTTAGCAAAATTACTCACCACTTGCTGGATGGCTTGCCTTTCATGGTCATTCAGATGGCTAAGGTCCACTTGCGGTGTCTCCACAGGTTACACCACCCTCTGGTCCATCTCCAGCACCACGGAACTGTCTTGAAAATTCAATTTGGCCCTCGCGGCCCTTAAAAACTCCATACCTAAAATAAGAGGGTTTTGCAGATTTTTCACTACAAAAATTAATACTTTGAGGCTTTCCTCTTTTACCTATATGTTTAATGATAATTTCCCGATGCAGTGACATGTTTTTCCTTGCGCCGCTATAACTTCGTTATTTTTGGTTTTAAATAATCGTACCCTATAAAAATTCTTTTTGAAGAAATTTTCGCTCATAAAATTTCCTTCTGCTCCTGTATCGATGAGGGCTTCTACTGGTACATCGCCAACCAGGACTTGTATAATTGGTAGATGTGAGTTTTTTACGATGACCGTATTTAAATGTCTTTTTGAGGGTTTTTTTAAAACTTCCGGGGTCTGAACCCTCCCTTTCACAGGACCCTCTACTCGTTTAAAGCTTTCCTTTCAAGTTGTGCCTTCTGGGTACGCGGATGTTTATCTTCGAATTTTCTTTTTGGGCCTTGACCTTCGAGTTTCGATAAGTTAGCTTGATAGCTCTTTCCCCCATAAGAGCGATTTCCATTTCTGGTTTCCTCATTTGAAGATTTCTTTCGGGTACTTTGAGAATACGTTGCCCCTCTAGCTTTTTCCGCTATTCTGCGATTTTGAAACTTCACCGCCAATTCGAAGAGCTCCTGCAATGTGTTTGGGTTTCTAATTTCGAAGTAGTCTTGAACAGCGGGTAACAATCTTGGTAAGATTATTTCAATAATCTCCGCATCGGGTTTCTTCCCATACAGCATATCCGTCAGCTTAATTTTTCGTAGAATAAAGTCCGTCAATTCTTCTATATCCCGTTGATAGAAACTATATAGTTCGGCTTCCAGCCTTGCTCGATCTTTCACTATGGGGAAGGCCTTTACTAATGATTTTTTGAAATTTACAAATGTATATGTCTGGCTTCCAAATTCCCCTAATAAAAATTTGCCTATATTTTTCCACCATAGCGCGGCCTGTCCTCTTAGTGCGGATGTGGCGATGGCAACTTTTTGTCTTTCAGGAACAGGGTAGAGCTGAAAGTGGTTTTCTAGACCTTCTAGAAATACCGCCACCGAATTTTTTCCGTCGAAATGGACGTTTGGCTTGATTGACGCTCTCAAAGTCTGGACCAGGTATCCAAATACTTCCAATTGGCTTGTCATTTCTTGGCGTTGTCCAGCGGCTTCCATCCAATTTTCGGCCATTTCAGTTCGACAAGTGTTCGGGCGCCAATGTAGCGTTGCGCGCCTCCAACTTGCACGCAACCAAGAGGTGACTGTGAAAAACTGGATAAAAGACAGGGTCTTGTTAAGGGTTTAAGTCCCTTTTTATTCAACGTAATAAATTACAAGTGCCTGCTCTTGACGCTCACAAACTGCGCCAACTCGGCGGTCAAATAAAAATAATAACCTGAAAAGAAACTAAAGACAAGACTCTAACTACGAGGCTCTCTAAAAGTAACTAACCTCACCGCGTTTTACAATACCGCTGCTAATTCAGCAAACTTGAAGATCACGTTGAACGATTAACAATACTTCCAGGCAAGCGCACAGGCCGAAACGCGGGGTTCTTCAATTTCTGGCTAACTACCTCCGCGCTCGTGAAGTAAGAATAGCACGCCTTGAACTCGTTTCCTTTCTATTTAACTCAGAATACTTCCGCTGATTATTTGAATCCTTGCGCGTTCTACTAAAATTTACATACTCTGGCATTGGCAGTTCCAGGGGAAAAGTAAGGCTTGACAGGAAAGGTAGTTTAAACTTAAAATAAATGTTAGTTAAAATAAATATAAATCCTACAAACGATAAGCCAAGTTTTAAACTAGTACTTTCCAATGTAAAACTGTATTATTAGGAACAGTGAAAGAATAAAAATAAAATCATTTCCATTCAGAAAATTTTAATGAAGTTGCCTATATCCTGAGAATGAAATATCTTCGTAAATCTTCCTTTAGTTTCACAAGCACTTTTTTTCGTTAATTGCATGAGCAGAAATGATAAATCATGGGTTTTCAATGTTTTCGGAAGTTAACAGAAACATGGAACATTTAAATTTCTTGAAATATTTTTACATGCTGCAATACAAAAACAAGGAAAGATTAATGTTTACTATTTTAAGTCATTTTTTTGTGTGCATCTTCCATAAATTAATGCACATGAAAGCAATATTTGCTATTTTAACAGCACATGCTCTAGCGTTTACAATGGTTATGAGGTATACATTGCCGCAACAGTAAGTAATCGGAATTAGAGATTCAGGAGGCCAAGGAAAAAGTGCAGTATTACGTATTGCTACTGTAATAAGTAATATTGCACTGTTTCCTTGGCCTTGTGAAAAGTGTGAAGCCATTGTAAAACAGTTCTATTCAGGTAATACATTAAACACATCCTTTCTTTGTTTACCTAACAAGTGGCATATGAGAAACCTTGAGTTGCAAAAAATAATTATTTTGGAAGCCTGTAAAATTTATTGTTTACTTTTGACAATTCTAATTTAATGAATATCTTATGGGAGTAAATTTCGATTCAACTATTAAAACAAAACATGTAATATTTGTAATGTAATGTAATATTTGTAGTGTCATGTTTAGAACTTTATTATTATATAATTTAAGGTAATTTCTAAAATGGTGATTAGTTTCATACTTCCATTCAATAATTTCTCAAAAAGCATTTCCAAAAGATTTCATACCTTTATTTTTTTGGATAGTATTATTCCATTTTGGTTTAAAAATGAGAATTAAAATTAGTTTGGAAAAAATAAATGTTACTGAAAATTCAAAATTTAATTTCTCGAATCCATGGAGAAGAACTGATTCTGTGAAAAATATTGAAAGAAAAAAATACACACCAATGAATGACTGATTGCATTATTTTTTAAAATTTCATTTGCATGTATAAGCACCAGAAATTGACTTTTACTTCATTTTCAACTGAAAGTTAAATTTCTATGTATAACCATTTTTATAAAGCTTGGTTCAATTAGCGGAAAGCTAACTGAGCCGAGTTTTCATCATTTCATGAACATTCATATTTGAATGATGTTTCTTAAAGTAGCGTTTTTTTGTTCCTAGTGGTTAAGGTTATTTTGTAGATGTCAGTATTTTAAAGGTGATTTATTTAAACTACTAACATCATATAGTTTCAGAAGTCAATCAACAAAAATCAGCGTAATATTTTCAAAATTTTTACAGGACTAGTTTCGATGGTTTTACCGAGCCACCATCCTCAGCATTTTCCTATCTTGTTCATTTGCGGTTTTGCAGCTGAGGATGGTGGTTCGGTAAAATCATCGAAACTAGTCCTCTAAAAAGTTTGAAAATATTACGCTGATTTTTGTTGTTTGACTTCTGAATTAGTATTTATTCGGCGTGTTATTGTGCCTTTATCATATAGTTTCCTAGGAAGTAAGCGTTTTTCACAGATTTATACGATAGGAAAGTCATTACCCGAAAAGAATTACATATTTTGCTCATATATGTTAAAGTAAGAGAAAATATCCATTTCTAAGCATCTGCATTTATTTACCCACTATAATTTGTGATTATTAAGATATATTAATAAACTGACTCATTTCTGGAAAGATATCAGCTAAACAATAAATAATTTACAGCTCGTATAAATTTAACACAAAAAATATTTTTAATTTGAAAATCTGGAAAGAATTATTTTTGATGGGCTACAGCAGTTAAAAAAAATTTTTCAATACGTTATTTCCAATTTTCCGATATTTCCAATTTGGAGCAACTATTTGTATATATTCGGCTTGATTTCAACAATGAAATAAAAGAACTATTATTTTGCAAACCATTAACTGGAAGAACAACTTCGCAAGAAATATTTAATGATTATTAATACGTTATGTACTTAAGGAACTATGAAGCCCCTTAAGTGCATAATAAATTATTTACTTTAAGTAATGGAAGTTTTACTTTTGCTTTCTTTGAATATTTGCACAGACTAATTCTTTTGCTTCATCCGGTAGGAAGATATTGTTATTTGAATTCTCCTCCGCTAGCTCAGGTAAATGATTTCTGGGACTGAATTCTCCTAAATCTTTAAAGACATATTTCAATAAAACCTTAAATTATATGTAGACTGCTGTCAGTTTATTTTCCAGAACTTCTCTAGTTTTAACATCATTTAGAATTACAGTATTTTAATTTTCTTAAAATGTAAATTTTTCGAGTTAATCTGTGTTTATTAAGATATCTTAATATTTAAACATAGACACTAAACAATTCATGAACTTCGTCTATATTCGTAACAAAGCAATGAAAAGAAAAGAAAAAAAATATTTTTTATAATTGCTATAATAAAATGTTGTCTCGAAATTCCATCGTGAAACAATAACCTCATTAAAGGCAATTAATACGAATATTACCAAATGTGCCAATATATTTCAGCAAGAGAAACAAATTTTAGAATTGCGTTCTAATTTCAGAATTGCTTTTATGGCTTTTTTATTATCAAATTAAATTTTGCCTTTCCTCACTAAAACTGAAAATAAACTTTAAAATGTTCCTGATTTATAACAGTCATCATCTGTATTGTCTAAAGCACTAATACATTTTATCTTTTATTATTCAAAACACAATGTACGTTTTTTTGCAAAAGAAGTAGCGTGTTGCTAACAATCATGAGCTAAAGATTTAAAGGTCTCCAATGCAAAAAATTCTGCATTTTGTACGTTAAATTGTGCTGACGCTTTTAAACAACCACAAAATCGATCATTATGCTAACTGCAACATACACAGTTGAATGCTATGCAAACAGGAATATCTTTTGGGTTATCTATCGAACTCGTACTATGTTAGTTCCAATAACTCATTTACGTTAAATGGACGAAAAAAAATAGACTGATTTTCGAAAATTCTCGAAAAGGTCAGAAAACTGCATTGAAAATTTCATACAAAATTCATTAAAAAGATTTTTGTCTCATTCTATTACATATAAACAGTACATCTATTATACATATGCACTTCATGTAGTTGAAGGCATTTTTTAATATTCGATTTGGATTACTTTAAATTTAATATTTGAAAGAAGTTTTGCACATAGTTTCGTTTAGTGAAAAATTTAAATTCCCAGAATTTTGCAGTTTACGTCAGGATATAAAGCAAAATAAAATTTTTAAATGATGTTTATGTGAAAATTTTAAAGGAATTTTGTTTTTTCTCGAATATTCGAAACTTAATAATTTTTTCGACCATTTGACGTAAGAGAATTATTCAAAGTAAGAGTCGTTATTCATTGCGGGAAATGATTTTTTTATTAAATGATTTGATTGACAACAAGTCATTTAGACTAAAATATGAAAATTTAAGAAATTATTAAAAAAGAGTTTATTTAATACTCATAAAATTTTAATAAGAAAGAAGAAAATAAATTATCATATAGTTTAAAAAAACAAGAGATTAAGAATTCTGTTTAGAAAATTCATCTACAGTTTTATATCACTAATAACAAATGCGTGGACTCCCAAATAACGAAATCTATTAATCAAATTGCAATGTTAGAAGTGTATGTTATGATCCTTATAAATTTACAAAGGGTGAATAGCAATTTTATTATTCGCAATATAAAATTATAGATGAGTTTTGTGATCAGAATAATTTAATGTCTTTTTCCCACTAAATGATAAATTATTTTTCTCTTTTTAGTTTATTAATTATTTTAATAGTTTAAAAATATTTTTTACAAAGAAATTACTTTTTAATTTAATAATTCTCTTTAGCTCAAATCTACGTGTATTAGTTTGATAATATCGAGTAAACCATTTGGCGAACCATAGTATTTTCTACTGGTTTCCATTTTAACTTCATCAAATAATCTTATCAAAGAAAATATAGTATATTAGTTTATTAATATCCTAGAAGTGTTTTCCAACCTTGGGTATGCGTACAAATACCGGTACGCGGACGAACAGCAACCGGTACGTGAAGGATTTTACCATTTAAACCAGAAATCTATTAAAAATCTGTATTGCGAAAAAAAGAAAAGAAATGAGTATACATACATTTTAATATTTTAGTTTACTTTTATTTTTATAACAAATATTTGAGAAATGATGACAAAACTCTTGATTTTTTTTAATTAAAAACATTGAGAGTTTTGCTCTCAAAAATCAAAACCTTTAGTAGCATAAATACTAATTATGTGAGAGGCAGTATATTTAACTAGTTTGAATGCAACTAAATACGGGAAACCACATACCATTGGTGAAGCATTTTGATGCCTTCAAGAAAGGATATAGTTCCATCTGTCTTTGGAGACAACGCGGCTAAAGATATTGACAAAGTGTAATTATCTAATAATATTTTCAAGCAGCGATTTGATGAGATCGCATCATAGGTTTAAGATATTTTAATCCAAAGATTAAAAGCAAGCCAATTTTATTCAATTCAACTGGATGAACGTGCCGATATTTCCAATTTGGAGCAACTATTTGTATATATTCGGCTTGATTTCAACAATGAAATAAAAGAACTATTATTTTGCAAACCATTAACTGGAAGAACAATTTCGCAAGAAATTAATGATTATTTCATTAAAAATCACATGAGTTGACTCAAATATATTGGATTTTGTACCGATGGAGTTTTTTTGATGAACGCAAAATTATTAGGCGTGGTAATCAAAATTAAAAAGTGGCACCAAAATGCAAATCTACGCACTGCATCAGTCACCTTGAAGCTTTGGTGGCAAAAAATATGCCAGTGAGTTTAAAAGAGGCTTTAGATGAGTCCGTAATGATGGTTAATTTTCTCTCAATTCGCTTCTAGGCGGTGAAATGGGAAGTGCCCATGCGACACTTTTACTTCCCACCGAAGGACGGTGATTGATACGTTTAAAAGTTTTCGGTCGATTGTTTGAGTTACGAGATGAAATTTATATGTTTTTGACCAATTCAAAATATTTGAACGGAGGTAATTTGATTGATGAGCAATGGTTGTGTAGACTAGCGTACCTTTCAGATGTTTTTTCAAGATTAAATGAACTAAATTTGAGTTTGAAAGGAGTTAACAATTGTCTGTTCGACTTGCATGACAAAATAAATGCATTCAAGAGAAAACTGCAATTCATGCAACAGCAAATTGAAAAACAAAATGTTAATATGTTTCCATCCGTCTATAACTTTATGGAAGAAAATAATTTGTTAATAAAAGACGATGTGATTTGCGACATTCGAAAACATCTAAAATCAACTTTTGAATGCTTTCAAAATTATTTTCGTGAAGATCTTACAGTTGAAAATTCGATTCGAACCCTTCCGCATTACAACGGGATTTCCAGACGATGTGATTGCATACCGTCTTTTACAGACGTTAGCAGTGACAGTGGATTGAAATCAATCTTTCGGAGCTCCAACCTATGTACGTTTGGGCTGTGTAGTAAAGAATACCAAAAGTTTCTTGCGAAGCAGTAAAATTTTGAATGCCATTCGCGACCATATATTTATGTGAAAAGGATTTTCTGCAATGCTTGCGATGGAAACCAAATATAAAACTTTGCTGGACATTAAATCGGGTCTTCGCCTTAAACTGAGAGACGCTGAGCCCGATATTACTTCTTTAGCTAATAATAAACAGGCCCAGCCTTCCCACTAGTTATATATATTTTTGAAGTGATTATAATATTTTATGTATATGTTTACAATAAAAATATAACCTAAGCTTCTTGTCTTTATTACAAATGTTCCCTATTGCCTATTTCAAAATTTTAGGTCTACCGGTACGTCATCAAATTGCTTACAACGTACAGGTACCTTACTATGAAAGGGCTGGGAACCCCTGCTGTAGAATGCATAAACTGAAATTGCACAGATGAAAACAAACAAGACAAAAGTTTATAGACTTTTTAATAGGATATTTAAAAAAGACTACAACATACCCTTCTTTTTTATTTACAATTAGTTTTAATGCTCTTTTAAATAAAGAAACGGAATTTTAGATAGACATATAAGCGCGCAGAATAATACTTGAGGTCAAGTATTAACAGAATAATACTTGGGGTCAAAAATGTTGTTTCAATGAAACTGCTGTTTTAAACAGATAGAAATAACACTGAAGCAAATTTGGAACGATGAAACATAAGGCTGTGATATTTAAATGAAATATAGAAATGCTAATATGACTGAAAATCTCATTTAAAGGGATTTAAGATACCTTAAAATTGTCTATATGATTTAGCATTGTGTTACAAAGCCGATAAATTATGTTAATTTACCACGAAGTAATCTTATATTCAATCACAGGTACTACTTGACAGGTGTATCTGAATGTTTCAAATATTAAATCTCGTATTATACTAAATAAACTACCCAGAACTGCTATAGTAACTGAAAGATTTTAAAGGCGGAAATTTAATAATGAAATAATAGAACACACTGCATTTCGGATTGTTCAGCATAGTGGGTGCATTCACGTTTTGCAAGAATAAATGTAAAAGTTTACAAAATCCAAAGAAAGGAGCTATTTAAGATCACAAAATCTCACGGAGTAATTTCTGTTAATGCGCTGGTAATTATGCCAAGCATTTATATTTTAATACTTCGCATTGAATTTAAAAGTTAAATATATCTCTTCAAAAATTTTCAATAATTTACAACATTTTACATTTTTGAAACAAAATCAAGACATTATATAGATTTTTCTGGAGTTAAATACATCAGAATTAATCTTTGGAAAATGCTTAAAAATATATAGAATACATTGTTCTAATTGAAGGTGTAGATTTCAGCTATGAACTACATTTTCAGTAAAATGACATTCTACCCTCTAATATATATATTTAACAATTTGGATTCGTACATATTAATTATTATTAATATTATATTGCTACTATTCTCATTTGTGGAATTTAAGGCGTCTTTATATTTATTTTTATTGCTACTCTTGTTTGTATTTTTATCGATACCGATTATTATTTTACTGCTTATTAACTCATAATGTTGCAGCTCTTTTCCATGCTCTTACTCCATGTTGCAAGAGAAATGTTTTTTCTAATCTGATTCTGCTTAAGAATAAAAGTGTGAGTCGATTGATAGCTAAAATAGCATTTAAAAATAGGAAAAATTAATGAAATTAAAAAATCTAAAAAATACATTTTCGTTTCATATCCTGGCTTGATGCCCAAGTCTTGAAAAAAAAAAAAGACATTTTTAAGGTTTAAATAACTCAAACGTCCCGTGTCAGTGTGATGGTAGAAAGGAACCTAATTTCCGATTTCTTCTGCACACTCACCATATTATATAAGAGTGATTTACATTAGAAAATGTAACAATGGTTTAAGTTATTTAAATGTTGCTAATCAACATAAATGTTGAATTTTTCACTGGAGTTTTACAATGCAATTATATTTATTTAGTTGTACAGGTAGCTATCGAGAATGTAAACTTCTAATACTATTGAAGAAAAGTGAACTACTAAATGAACTACAAATGTGGTTCATAGATAGTGTAATGAAAAAAATAGTTCAAAGATTTCATATCAAAAGCCTAATAGCGGAATCTTTCCCATTTTCCAAAAGAAAAATTATTGGAATCCCAATTCGCATAAATCTCCAGAAAAATGCCAGATATGCAAAATATTACTCCCGTACAATTTTCAATGACCACAAATTATTCTTTGACAAAAGCTATAGTTACTAATTTTCTCCGATTATCCTTTCACTGAAAGTATTATTTAACACTTAGCTTTAATGACCGTAAGATATTTTATAATTATAGCTGTTGTTAATCACTTTCTCAGGTGATTGTCAGTTTAGAAGAGAAAAACATAGAAAATTCTAAAGCAACGTGGCACAAAATATCGTCGTCGAATATAAAGCGGTTCAAAATCTTCGCAGTTTAAAAACATCGTCGCCAAAAATATCCTGGTAAAAAATAAAGCAGTTATAAATCATCGCGTAACGATACCTCAGACAAATGCGTTTACGTCATGCAGTTAAGTATCTTTCTTGTTGTATTCTTTTTTAAATTATATTTTTCATGAAAAATTACCAGTGAATCTTAAAAAAAAATAATTTATTAATGACCTTTATTATTAATAAATTAATTTTTAATTTAAAATAGGTTATGTAAGTTTAAAATTCTATTAAGTGCTACAAGTCGCATTAATTTTCTACTCATTTTCACTTTTTAAATGCTTAAGTCTCTTTCTTACTTTTCCGGAAAAAATTTTTTAATTAATTCAAAAATATGAACGATAAAAGTAAAAATATCTCTCCCTCCTTCTTGTGGTCACAAATCATTATGCGAATGCACATTTTCAACTTTTAAAGAAAAAAAACGCATGTGTACTACTATCGTCATGCAATGATTTGTAGTTGCTTTATTTTTTACAACCCTATTTTCAACTTTATTTTCGATAAATTTTTTTTTATCGAAAATAAAGTTTTTTAACCGCTTTATTATTGATAGCGATATTTTGCGCCATGATGTTTTGAACCACATCGTCTTCGCCTTCAATAAATTTCTTTATAAATTATGTTCTACAAAATGGGAAGGAAAATCTAAAATACTTTCTTTTTTCTTTTGAAGTCTCGATTTTAGATCCTTTCCCTAAAATGCAATTCAATTAAGGATTAGTGTGATCTGTAAATTATCATCTGAATAAAGCATTTCTCAATTATTAAATTAGATAAGGATTCTTGGACTTTCCAGGTTTTTCTTGCCCTTTCTATCTTATTTCTTTTAACGCACTATATTTTTTTAGAGTATTCCGACTATTATCTCTCAAAGATAAAAATGACAGCAAAACATAAATAAATTTATGAGTATTCAGTTTATGAATATACAGGTTTTTCTCTTCAGAACTATTGTGAGAGTAAAAATGTTTCCTAGAGTAAAAGTTTCAGAAAAAATAATTTACTAGAAGTGGTTTCTTTCTCTCAGGTACAAACATGAACAATTAGATATGATATCATAGTGTGAGAAATGATAACATAATATTTACGTTAAATATTAACTAAGGCAAGACCATATAAATATTATTATTTTCGATTTTGTAGAAAAAAACGTATTGCAAATTAAAATATTTTATTCAGAAAATGAATGTTACCTATTCTAATTTATTTCCTTTCAGCGACATATTTTGCCAGGAAACAAACTATGCATTAATATAATTTAAACTAGCATAGTTAAATTTTGGTGTTTAGGTAAATTACATCATATTATAATTTATGTATTCATTTACCTAAAATGCTTATTTTTTATATCTACATATAATAAACGTTTATAATTTTTTATAAATTTGGAAAGTATTTGCTTGAATTCACTTGCATCGAAGTACGTATCCATCTGAAACTAAATAAAATAAAGTTGTTTTGAATTATAAACAGTCAATTTTTGCACGTTAGAACCAAGATAAATGTTATTTAAGAAACCATTTAAGAATCTTCCATTTAGAAAACCAGAGCATGTTGTGCGGAAGTTGGTTATAATTTGCCAAAGTAACATTAAATAGCAATAAATTCTAAAATTTGTGAAATGAATATGAGGTTAGACGACAGGGTTAAAATTCTTACGTCTGAAGAGAAGGTTAACTCTGAGTTAACCTAAGCCATAACTCTGAGTTTCATTCTTGGAAAAAATAATATTTGGAACTATTTACCAGTTTTGACAGCTGCGTGGCAATGGCAGTTATCTTGCATAGGAAGAAGTACAGTTTTCAAAAAGCAGCAAAAAGCAACAACTGTTAGCTAAAAAAAAATTATTTTATGGCACAGCCTGTCTGCTATCGCTGAACTGTATTCATGACATATCAAACTCCATACATAGGAGATGGAACTTGAAAAGTAAGCCTGATGAGAAAATAGAATTAAGACGCTTACGTAACGCATTGGCAACTCCATAGTTCCTAGTTTTACATGTATAGAAATTATGTAAAGCTGGTCAGGAAAAGGGATCTCCTTATAACAAGAAAATCTTGTGTTCAATTTTCGGGTGAATCACTTTTCATTACGAATCAAGAAATAGGTTGAGGATTGTTTAGATTGCAGTTATGTCAAATCATGCAAGAGCTGTTTCTTAAAGTTAAAAATCTCTTCCTGCAGTACGTTTTGAGATAAATTGACTCGCATTCACGTTACACACGAAGAAACCAGAGAAACTCCCAAGCAGGCAGCCCGTTTGTTGGGGTGTGCACTTAATGAAAAATGATTTGAAGTGACCTTAACTTGATCACTTCTCTAGATGTAAATAGGACTATCCTTATTAAGACGGGGAAGCTAATTTTCTTTTCCTTTCCCTTTTTTTAACGTTTTCAAAATTACTTTATTATTCCAGTTTCGCAACACGTTTTCTCTCACGCTCCAAAACATAAAAGAGCATTTAAAAAAATGGGGATTTAATTCCCCTCTGATTATAAAATGGCATTCGGCAATACCAGGTCTTATTGGGTTTTAACAATCGCATAGCAATGTTTTTCCTAGAAATAATAAAATAATCTTTTAAGCGAAATGAAAGAGATTACTGAATGCATCAGAGAAAATTTATGCTGTTTTGTGTAACTATTGATTACAAAATTAATTTATTGTTTCATATCGTTCTAAAATATTTGAGAAGATAAATATAATTCTTGCTGCCCCCTGCATAAAAATGCTCGTTAACACACTTTAGCATTGAATAAGAAAAACTGAGTGAACAAATGCTGTAATGCTTTCGACGGTTTCATTTTTAACATTCTGAGTAACAAAATTGCTTTTTTGTTTTATCTGATAACGTCAATTTTTAATATTTATACCACACTCTTTGTAGCTAAATTTTTGAAAGCGTATTCTGAAGTTGCATTCTGACTCGACATTCGTTAATTGAATTTTGCTAAACATGTCATTTTGAAAAGGAATAATAAAAATTGTGCAAATGAGTATTTTCTGCAGTCGATAATAACTTTTCTTATCACCTTTGTTTTCAATCGACATTATCTGTAGGCATATACTTTACCGATTCAGAGATATGTTTTGAATAGCTGGAGATTATCATTAAATTTTAAGTACTTTTTCTTCATCGTGCTTTTAATGCGAGAAGTCGAGAATATCCTTCATGCAGACGGCAAAATAAAAGGAAATTAGGAAAAAAATAAAATTTTGCTTGCTGTTTAATCGAGAAATATGATATAGCAGAAGCAGATTATTAATCTTTGTCAAAGTTGAAAAATTGTATATGGACAGGGAAAGAAATACGGGTACAATGTATGAAAAAGGATTACAACTAATGTCTTGCGGTGCGCGAAAATGTTTATAAGCAATCTGACTAATAAAAAATTCTAAAATTGATGACTTGCCCACGCACACGCAGGACTAATTCGAAGTCTTTTTTTGTTATAATATAGAAGTGCTTTCATTTTTAGGATTACTTTCATTAAACGAAATATTTGTAATGCTGGAAGCAGTTTACCACCAAATTACTATGGGAATCATTTTCATCCGTTTAACATTCCAGATAATATTGAATCGCACCTAATTATGTGAATTATAGAAATGTATAAATTATCTATTATAAAAATATATGTATGCAATCTAAGGTTTTCAGGTCATTCTACTCAGAGGCTTCCCAATTTTATGCTATAGGTAGAAATCCTAAATCTCCTTGGTCACTTTGTCCATCTTCCTTTGTTTATGAATGTGTCGGTGCAACATGAATAAGACTCCGTTAAGAAGCTCACCAAGACACACTTTTATGTGTTTTGTGGTCATGCAGGATATTCGGAAAATATCTGGCAAAACTTTGAATTGTGGTAGAGGGAACCGAAGCATTTTTTCTATATTAGAATGTGTATGGAGAAATCATGCGTTTAAGAAATGACGTTAAAAAGATTTCAGAAGACGTTTAAAAAAGCGCTGATTTACATGATTCTTATTACATAGATCTCATAAATTGTGTTGGTGACCTCTGACATTCTTGTGGGAAATGAAATAAATTTTTACTGCTGCTGTAAAATTTGATCAAGGTTTTTGTTACATAGCTCCTTTTTTACATCTTCCGATACAATTCAGTACATGATTGATGCTAATTAAGCAAAATACTCTTCTCACTACTTAATTAGTTACCTCAAAGACACTGAATTCCATGTATATTACTTTTCGGACTAAATGCTATCGACTTTCAATAAGCAAAAGTTTGTAATATCAATGAACCAAAAAATCTTAAATCCAGTCATATTCATCAAAATTAATTTTACGAAAGACACAAGATAAAAAATAAGTATCAGGCGATTATACGGAAGTAGTTACTTTTTCCCATTTTAATATGTTTAACTGTTTAAAATTTAAACCATTTCAGCTAAACATATCGAGTTTTAAAATGTATAGAGTTTTTACTTTATTTGATGGATACCTGTTTTCATGCACTATGCAAATGGTTCGAGCTTATTCCCATCATTTTCGATAATAATGTTGAGCTGGAATATAAACTACGTTCAAGAATTTTCATTTTAAACTGATTCTTTACTTAAATCACGTTAATTGAAAAATATAAACCTATAGCTAAAACTATCACTTATATCGTTATTATTAAATTTTAAGACATTGAGTCAATGCTTTAGAAACTGAAGTTGGAAAAATGCAAGTGGAAAGTTATTACCTCAATAGTTTAAACGCATCAGTATTTACAAAAAAAAAAAAAAAATTATAGCTTACAATTTCAGAAATCTTCCTTCGAATGAGTTTCTGAATCAGCAGTAAACTAGTAAACTATTTTTTTCACAGAATAGCATAAACGTCAATTAGGATATATTAGAGACATTTACTTGTTTCTGTTACTTAAGATTCTTTAGAATCTTCGATGAATACACTTCATCTTTTCATAGGCACATTAAAGAATTCTTACAGTACCAGGGAAAGTTTGAAAGACATAATGCTTTCATCAACATAAATATTTTACTTCATACATATGCTATACTGTCGAAACAAATTAAGCTTTCATAATTCACTATTTCCTCATTAAATGTACAAAGATAATTTGTTTCCAATATAAATGTCATTTACGTTAAAAATTGTGTAACGAATTAAAAAGTGTACAAATAAATTAAGATAGTTGATAAACTTTTAGTTCAAGTTCACTGTTTCATAATAAAGAAGTAAGGAGCTTAAAAGAAATGTTTTGCTTGGTTATAAGTCCTGCAAAAGAGATGCTTCTAAGCACCTCATTCTGGTCGAATAAAAAGATCTACAGATACAACCTTCTGATTTGGAGACAGAAGCTCTATATTTGCATCATGAAAATACAGTCGAGGGACCATCACTAAACGAAATTCTATGCTATCAGTTTCATTGGAAAAGGCAAATGACCTTTATAAAGTTCAGGAAATTTCTCTAGTAATTGGTTCAGAAATAACAAACGATAATAGCCTTATATTCATGAAAGCAAAGCATAATAATTGATATAGTACAAAGGAAATAAAAATATTAAACTTAAGTTTTTTAATTTCAACCATGCTGTAAAAGAAAAAAAAATAAAGAATTATCCTGTTCTCACTTAGTAACACAATGAGCAAGCATTTTCCTTTCTCATAACAGGTTACATACTTTAATGCTACTGGCCAGTTAACAAACGAAAAATGTCTCTATAACCACAAAACGTTTTGTATTCAAGACAGAAAAATTATAACTTATAAGACTTTATAAGTATTAAACTTTATAAGGCATTTCTCCCGCTTTCCTAGCGTGCCTTCGTGGTGTAGTGGTCTGCACGCTGGGGCGGTATTCCAGAGGTCCGTGGTTTGATTCCCGGCTAAGGTGTATGCTCATTTTTCATCTTGCCTAATGCCTCTAAAACTTACATACATTCAACAAAGAAACTGCAACCAAGAAATTCATTAAAAATGGCTAAAGGTTAAACACAATATTAATAATGGAAAAATTTTATCATGACAAAAATTATATTAAATAGTTTTTAATTGGTACAATTTAGTAAACTTTGGTTTACCAGTTTGTGGCCCGTTTAAATTAATGCATTCCCATGATAAAACGTTTTTAATGGCCAAAAACTTATGCTGTATTCTGGAAGAATATTTCAGAGTTCCAAATCAGAAGAACTTTGATATTCTGAATACATCAGAATATCAAACTTCTCACAAAATTTTTGTGAAGTTTCCAGAGCACTTTAGAAAGCACTTTGGAAGAGGATTCCTGAAACTAGAAAAGTCTCCTTCAAACCTCTTATATTATAGCACTGTAGAATCGTAGATTTTTTTTATGTAATAAGGAAAGGAATTGTCTCGCTATATTAAGTTATCATACTTCTTCTTAAAACGAAATGAATCAAAGAACTTAAAGAACGAAATGAATCAACACTAGGTGATATACTGCTTGTGAAACATTGATGAAGAGCAAATGTTAATAAGCATTGCGAGAAATAACTTTAAGAAGCTCACCTACTGTTTTTAATAAAGTAGACAATAAACAGATGCAATTTTTTACAGTATTACAAAGTTAATATGGTTGTTTTATAACATAATATATGCTGTTGCTTGACATTGTTATAGTTATTTATCATTTTTATCTTTTTCTGTAATTACAAAAAATAATTATATGTCGTCTGAATTAGTTCCGTAAAATTTAATCCGCATTAAGAGGGTTCTGTTGTACTAAAGTCAAATAAAGTCACTTTAAAATTTTTTAAATTGAATTGATTTTTGATTAATATTTAAATTGATTTTGAAGAAACTATATATTTTGTAGACTCATTAAATTTATTTGGAGAATAAAGCTTGAAAAATTGGATATGTCCTCGCTGAATTTCGAGCTCCTGATCTTACGACTGCTAGCCGGACATTCTTGCAGTTACATCATGAGGACACGTGCTAGAAGAGACAAAACATCCCTCTTAAAAGACGACTAAAAAGTGGTGACGCAATCGCCAGTTCGAGGCAGTGACGAATTATCGTCAAACATATTTAGCTCAGATGGTACTGTAGTATAAAACCCCTTTATGCCAGTTACCTCATATGGATGAGTTATGCTGCAAACTGTGCATTTTACAGAAGACACCTGTAGAGTAATATCACTTTTGCGAAAGAAATTCGAAAACCCAAATACCGACCAACATTCCTTTTAGCAAAAATCTCAAAGAAAGTGGTACTTTAATCCTGAACAGCAAATCCATTCACAGCAAAGAATTATTCGAAGGAAAGGTAAAACAGACTCAGCGTTAATCAGCTAGACGTATTTCAAGCATTTCAGGTTAAACCTCGAAATTTCAGTTAAGGGACAGAATGATAGCGAAATAACATACTCAAGAAAACCCTTTATTTTATATATTTAGTCTCCAGCATCTTCTAATACTTACTTTACCGTAGCATCAACATTGCCACTCCCAGTAAGCCTTCTAATATGCTTATTTGTATTTCCAATTCTGTGAAAGGCAAAAACACAATACATGTATTATTTATGTTTATCTGAGCTCTAAATATTTTTGAACTAACAATATTTTAAGCCTCGCTTTAGGTTCTTATGCATTATTTGGCCTGTTTTGATGCGCTTCTTGGAAAGCCTAGGGAGGCTGACACAACTGTTTAGTTCACAGTTTAAAACACATTTCACACAACATGAATAATGTCGTTGTTTGGCTAAAAGCCTCAGATTTTCTAATTTCTCTTTTTATTACCTACACATCTCTATCATAAACTTAATTACGAATACTAATTGGTAATCTTATCTAAAATTTGATTGCTCTGCTTACCACGCCAGTCTGCGATTTTCAGACAAATAACAACTGTCAAATTTATAAAATCTGCAGGCTAAAGTAGGAGATTTGTTCCCATTTCGCTAAAAATCGATTAATTTCAAAAGGCTAAAAGGGATACAATAGATTCCTTTATAGCATTCTTTAGTTAAAGAATGCTTCCAATTTCCTTTATAGCATTCTTTTATACCGGTAATTATTGATTTACACGCAAATGTTTCAAGAGAATAAAGCAAATCATAAACGATGCGAAGTTATGATCACGGAGAAACATCCACATATTTTTAGGAAAACTCTGTTTTTTGAAATAAAACTTTGGAGAATTTATGTTTTAATGTTTAGTTAATCTGAATTATATATATGTCTTTATATTGTTACGAATTTTTAACGATAGATAATTTCAGTGAAATTAGTGAAATTGTTGTATTTCTTTCGTATAATATAACATAAAAATCTAAAGGAGCGAAGCTCGTCGGAAAAGTAAGAATACAAGTGGAAGTCTATTTAACATTGATTAAATGGCTGTCTCGTTAATTTGCCGAGAAATCCCCAAAGCTTTCTATACTTGGCGACCATTTGACGACATTTTGGTCCGGTCCGTGTATCACCGTTATAGGTATTATAACTGAACAATTGTAATTAATATTTTACGGAAATGCAACTATATTCGACCCTCATATACCTTCATAGTATTCTGAAGTTCATAGTATTTTGAAGTGTACCTATTAATTGCAATGTGTTATATTGCGAAGAATTGTACAACTATTTTTGTAGAAAGTTCCAGACCTCTGAAGTGTTTCTTTTGATAAAATTAATTTTATCAACATATCATCGGAACTGCGTGCATTCAATCTATTACGAACCTGTATACACGTAACTATATATATGAAATGGAACAGTTCCCTGTACCTCCAGCATGACAGTTTCTCGTTTAGGCGGATGCTTAAAGTGAAACTTAGGCGCATATTCCAGCAACTACCATTTAAAACCAGACGCGTAAATTGACAACTAATCTAATGACAGCCTACAAAGCGAACCTTTAAAATTTAGGTCAATGCTGCACATACTTTCTAAGTGACAGTTAAATAAGAAATTAAATTTGAATTTTTCAAATTTTGCGAATCCGCACAGTTAAAGCAATATATATTCATACGGAAGTTTAAGCTTTCTCTTAAGATCTTAAAAGTACTTTTCCTGGAAAGGAAACGTTGAGGAATTTGAGCTTACAATAGTAATAATAATAAAAAAATAAAAATATAGCTTTAGAAAAAAGTGAAAACTGTATTTAACCTAAGAAAATGCCTTTAAATTTTCTTTTCTGCCCATTGTTGCCCTCAAAGATAATATTTGAAGGTTGTAGTTTCCTTTTAAATGTTAACATAAAAGAACGGATTATTAGAATTGATAAATCTTTGCCTTGTGACGTAGAATATAGAATTTTCTTCTTAAGGTTTATGGCTGTTTTTCGGAAAACTGCATTAATGTCAGAAAACAGAAAATAGCTTATCCGTTGGCGTTTCTTTCTTTCTCAAATATAATACAAAGAAGAAAAAATATTACCCTACGCGTGTCACTAAATCTGAGTATGTCAGAGAATCTGATATGAGTAGCTTTAATGCAAAGCAGGTTTAGGGTTACCAGAAAATGGCAAGCAAAGGCAGGGTTGTCCCATTTGGCGACAAATTTGGCGCTATGCCATAGACAGGTGAAGAATCTTCTGGAACGAATTCTTACTGGTTTAGCCTAGAATGTTCTCGAACACAAGCCAAAAGTTCCACAAATCCTGCTGGTACGCGGAGAGTTAGTGTCAAGTTGATAGTCAGTGCGGAGTCTAACGAGTTGATAGTCAGTCAGTGAGTGCCTAGTCGAGCCAGTGAGCGAGTGTCTCGAAGTATAGTGCCTTATTGGTCGTCGAGTGCATCGTCAGAGTCTCTTAGAGTACCCAGAGTTAGTGCATCGTTGAGTTTGATCTTAGAGTGTGTTGAACTCCGGGAACGACTGAACCGAGGAGTCGGGAGCTGTAATCTGGTGTATCGTGCAGTGTATCGCGAGTTGTAGCCTGGAGAGTCTCGAGAGTACGTGGAGTTCGGAGAACGACCGAGCAGAGTCAAAAGTTGTACTCTGGTGCTTTGCAGTGAAGCTGTCTCCACCGTTATAGTCTGATAAGTTGAACGCTGTGTCGCTGATCCTTTCAGCGTGTTTATAGTAGTTCTTCGACGACTGTAAACGAGATTTTGGAGCTGTTTTGAATAATACTTGCCAATAAAGTTTGTTTCGATACTTCACCAAGTGCTGTCGTCGTTATTTACTCCAAATCTACGAAACCTTAACGTACGCGAGGAAAAATAATGCAACAATATTATAAGCCTTATCATTATGTTCTAATTTTATTATTTGTATTGTTTAAACTGTTTAAATAGTCTTCAGGCTGCAAGGGGGAAGACAGCTTTACGGCAAAACACTAAAGCACAGCTCCGACTCAGTTGCGTCGCTCTCAAGCGAATCTCTCTCTACTACTCTACTACTCTGCTACATAACTCAACATACTCTCAATACTCTCTACTCCGCGTACAGATAGATATTTATAGCTTTTGACCTGCCTCCGTGACCAGTTCCAGGAAAACCGGTTAGAATTCGTTTTAGAATGTTCTCGCTCCGTCTATGGCATATCGCTAATTTTGTCGCCAAATAGGCGATTTCGCGCTAAATCTGTCACACCTGTCTTTCCTTGCCACTTTCTGGTAACCCTAACCCCGCTTTTCGAGGAAGCTATCTTACCGCAGCTGGGCATTTCGTAATGTTGGGATTGACTCCAATAACACTTATTATCACATGAAACTACGACAAGGTGTAGATATAAAATTTAATGTCGGTCTCACCATGTATAACATGATAGTTAATTTTAAAGTTATTTCCAAAATGTTCATATAATGTACGGAAGAACGCACCCACTAAGATCACACGTATTCGCGTGTAATGTTAATACCACTCGGATCCAAATTATCAATTAGTTACGGAAAATGTCGACTTCCCTAGCTTTTCTTCCACTAACTTCTACTTTCTTCTATTAACTATACCTACTTTGTTCTTTCTATACAGACATGACGATTTTAAAGAATAGTACGAGAGACGGCTGCTCTGATTGTCTCAAATAAGGTGGGGAAAATTAGACGTTTACTGTGATGATGACACTAGTTACGCTTGCAAATGGAAGCGAGTCTGAAAGACTTTGAATTGCTTATTTTAAAGCAATAGAGTATAGTTAAGTAATACTAGCTGAGATAACTCAGTGGTAGAGACCATGTGAACACAGGTTTGCATGCAGATCATACTTTAAACTTAGTTTATGGGCTTTGAATAAGATACAGTGAAACTGATTGTTTATTTGAAGTTTGTTGTAAAACATTTCTCTCATTTCTTCAAAAAATGCAGTATACTCACTTTTCAGAGTCTTACAAATGATCGTACTGTAGCTGAATGCATAAAAAATAGTGTTAAAATCGTTCTTTAATAATTAAATCAATGATATGCATTTTTGAAAAAATAATAAGCCAGATATGTTGCTATAAATTATATTAAAATAATGATAAAAATATTATTGTGCATAATATTAGTAATATAAACGCGTAGTAAAAAAGCTAAAATGATTAATACGAGTATTATAATGATGTATGTGTATTATAATGTAGAATTATTAAATATATATATTGCTTTTAAGTTGTTTAGATTTTTACATTGATATACGATGTACTTTCATAAATCTCAAGATAAAATCCTTCTTTCGCCCGCCTACAATTCCTGCGAAAGTGAAAAATATGACTAAATTATAGAATTTCTATTCGTATAATTTTTTAATATAGTTTTTTTTAAATTTTATTTTACTTATTTATAACAGCTGATTGTTAAAGGCCTATGAATTATACAGGATATTCTTCTAATAAATTACAACCCAACTCTTATATAAACATTCCTCATTGATAGGCACAGAATATGCAAACTGCAGTGAATTTCTTCGCAGATTTTCGAAAAACTGAGAGCAACTTACATGATTTATATGTCAAAGATATATTTTATTATAAAATTTATATAAATATAGAAAGTTTTCTATGAAAAAATTGTTTACGTTCCGCTAGAAAGCTACTATAAAGTTTTATGGAGCAACACAAAATGCATGGTTTCGGCAAATCTCGTAACATATAGTGATAAAGACGGAAGTATCGATTCGTAGTTGTCCCATCTAGCACGAAGGATGAAAAATTGATGTTGTTTCTTGACATCACGTTACGATCACCTGCCCTTTCAAGTTACCAACTTAACGTGATAAATCGAAAAGGGAATGTAAAGAAAAAAGCAATAATTCTCCGGGTACCTGACTCAAAATTCAGTACATTTCTTCATTCGGTAAGGAAACATGAAAACTCAATTCTAGACATCAAAAGACTAAGATATCAAGATGCAGATCACGTAGTAAGTCCCTCCAAATTAGATCCCCGCTGCCTTAATTAAGATTACCAGAAATGTTTTCCAGATGCAATAAATTTGATTCTGCTTATCCAGAATTTATTATTTCCAAATAAACTATTGAGCAACTTTTTCCTCTAAACTGATTAGCTAAAAGTATCATACTTCGCAAACAAAATTTGGGAGCTTTTAAATTATATAACAATACAATGCTTTGTTGGGAGAGAGGGAGTTATGTAGTACATTAATTAAAGTAATCCCAAATCTATCATCGAGTTTAGCTTTTGTTTATTTTAATTATTTATTAGGTTATTAAATAAAAGAATTAAAAGGATTTAAAATATATGTAATTATGTGCGATTTCAACATTTGCTATATTGTCATGATTTTACTACTAAGATTAATTCATTCTAGTTGACGATTTAGGTTTATAAAAAAAAGTACGCAAATATCCAAAATAAATACTCATTAAAGCCATTGAGCGGGAGGCATACACAATTGAAATCCATACTAAAATAAGACTGAAACATGCGAGACCTAACCAAAAAAGTTACGGAAGCTATAATAAAAACTCGTTTCGTGTTACCGTTAACAAGCCCAAATCTACCAAAGGACAGTAGCGGCTAAGTAGATTATTAAAATGTTGGTTCGCAAAACAAATTTACGAAAATTAAATCTGAAAACACGATGTATCTTACACGTTAAAGTACATTTGCATTTTCATAGGTTAAAGGACAACAATGCAACTAAAAGGAAACAAATTCTCATAAGCAATATTATGGCATAGGCATTTCATAGGCAGAAAAACTGCAACATTTTATTTCTAACAATGAAATGTAATAACATAATATTGTTTAGAATCCATCATCGAACGTTGATTACGAAATAGTCAAGTTCAAATTTTTAAATTAAATCCACATGTTTGTCTTTTTTTGAGGTTAAACCAATCAATAATTTTTCCATTGAATTTATGCATGTCATTTATCATGCTTTTTACTTCCTTGTACGTAGTAAAAAGGAAGTATTGTAATCGCGAAACGTTTCAGGCAGTATATTTCAACGAACATATACATTTTGACCGCTATCAAATGCAATTTAACGATGTTTCTGCGTGATATTTGTACGTAAAGAAAGAATAAAAGACACTTTTCCTCCAAAAAATTATAAAATTGCTTTAAAATAAATTCTAAAGAGAATTTTTCGTGGTGTACGTACGTTCGTACATACGTACGTACGTATCTGGTATTACTCAAAAATGAGTAGCCTCAGAACGTTAAAATTTTGTATATAGGACTGTTATAACATGTAGATGTGCACTTCGTATTTTGGTTGCAATCGGCCGGCATATGTATATAAATATATTTATATATATATACACTCTGTTACCCGGCTCAGTAATCTCAGTTTCTTTACCCTTCTATGTTTGTAAATTGTACATTTTTTTTGCTTTAAAAATGATTGAATTATGTTGTTCTTATCTTCCGGTTAAGGTTTTTTCGCTTTTAGTAAATCTGTATACAATATTTTTAGAATTATCAACAATTTAAAAGTTGCTTAAGTGCCGCTAAGCCTAATAATTTTTTTGATGGCGGCCATTGCTTGTTTACATTTGAAACAGCAGGATAGTGGATTTGTTGCCAATCTACAGAAACTTAGCTTCGTAACAACAAAGATAACGCCTTCAATTGTTATTGCGAATTAAATCATGCTTAATCCTTTCTGGAAATTTTTTGAGAAAATAAGTGTTTAAGATTTACTTCGTAATTTTTAATACAGATATTTTATGTATTTTTGCCTTGTCACGAAGTGAGAACTGAATTAATTGAATGAGAAATACTCAATCGTCTGTGAAAAACTGTTTCTTTTTTGTTTTGTTTGCTTAAATTCTTTTATACATCGTTCTAGCTTTATTATAGCATTTGAATAGAACATGTGGCAACGATTAGATAATTCTTTAAATGATATAAATTTGGTGCATTCTGAGTTATATTATGAACGAAATATAATACTGTTAAGTGAACCTAGCTCTAGAGTGTCGCTATGGTAAACAAATAGACTGGATTTTAAAGAATACATTTATTCTATTGTGGTTTATGCGCTGTCGGCGAAGTAGATTTAATTCAATCCAATACATTTAAGTGAAATGCAAGAAAAAATGCGTATAATTTAATATTCCGTACAAGGAAGTCATGTGGTGTACACATCAGATTTTTTCAATTAAGAGCATTGTTGGAATACTTAGTTTCTCCTGGCTCATAGAGCTGCTTAAAAATGTCAACTCGTTTTAGGGTTGAGAAGCATCTTTCAGCTAGAGTAGTGGTCATTGGAATAGTAACAATAATTAGCAACAGTTTGTAGCTCTTCGGAAACGTAGACTGTAAGTTGTTTTCTTAATTGTAGTAAACAAATGTCACCAGTCATATTTCAGAACCCTGATATTTTGTAAATTATTTTAAGTTCCGTTTTCAGACGATCCTTCTGTACATGGAATAAATATTCTTCTGAACATGGAACAAATTTTCCACTTGAAGCTAAACTTTGATATCCTCCATCTACTTTTTTGACAGTATTATCTACCGTAAATTTAGATATCGAGAAACCATGATTTTCACAGCGTTCTTAATAACGAGATACGAATAAGTTTCTTAGAAAAGAGCACAAAGATAGCCACTGTTTCCACTGTTTCATCCACTCCACCATACATAGCACTGTTTCGTCCACTGCTTCTTTAAAAGCGTTATTTTGCATGAAAACAAAACTATCAAGTAGTAGTGGATAATTTATACTTTTTAAAAACTATAATTGAAATTTTAAAAAATTCGAAGCGGTTAATTTTTTTATAGCACACTCGTCTAAAACATTTGCGAACAACCTCTGCGGTGGTGTATATAGAACATGTAAATATGAAAAAAAGATCTCAAATGAATTTCTGAAGTGTGGTCTAGCTAAGTGTCTCGACACAGCAATACAGAATTCTCTCTTACGAGAAAAATCATAGCTTTAATGGAGAGTTGTGAACAGGAATTTACCTAGATGGCGAGAAAATTTAGAAATTATTTGTAATTATTGTTTATCGAAATACTTAAATACTTTATAAAAGTTGAGCTTACATATGGTTTTGAAAAAATTCGGAGAAGCCTTTTTCAATTTAAAAGTTGTAAAGCTACAAAATATCCCACTAAAATCTTTATACTTGCATACTTTCATCACTGAATGCCTTAACACTACTGTTGAAGACAAGACAAAAATGTAAAAAACTTGTTAAATTGGGTTACAACAAATCAAAAGTGTAAAGACACAAGCGTAGGAAGTATATCTGACATTAGGTAAGCTTTTAAAAGCTGTTCAAGCATTACTGCTAAGAAAGACATAATAGAATTTATTTATTTATTTGGTTCGGTAGAAAGGGCATTTAAGAAAACTATACCTTACGAATTTAAATCCAAAGTTTCGATAAAACTAATAACATAAAATTTCTTACGATATGTGTGTACGATGATGGTTTGAAAAATTCTGAGATAATTAAATCTTTAAAGAATATGAATCTTAATCAGTGATATGTTTAAAAAATTTTCGCAAAGCCAAACCTTTATTGGGAGCACGTTAATTGCAGTTTACTTCTCGCTTAGATCACGATTTTCAGGAAACAGAAAAGCCAATTATTTTGAGTTTTAATTAATTTAATTATTTTAGATAAGCTTCTCAAACACTGGACAGTGATTTGTCGCTTCGCATTGTGGTTCAACAAGATGAAACGTGGCTGCGTTCGGAAGAACTGGTGAAGGAATGTGATATATATTTAACTGCGAAAATTAAATCTTTTGATGAGATAAGAAGTGAGTAACTCTTTAATTAACGTGACTAATTTAATCAAAATTTTAAGCGTATTCTAAAATCACTAAGAAAAGATCAGACTGAAAATTAACAAAATAATTTCCTTAAGCTGTGAAAATCTTACGTTTCTAATAGCAATTTACATTTAACTGAGAACTGCTCGAATAGGAGGAGATAAATTCAATAGGTCAAATTCACAAAATGGTAAAATGGAAAATAAAACCGAAAGGTAATCACAAATTCCAGGTAAACCCACTTCTAAGGGAACATACGAATTTTTACCAATGTAAATTCTAAACATTTAAAAACGCGTTAGAGTTCTACTGAAAAAAATCAATCTGTATTCCTTAAAGGTTACTGTTTACGCTGAAAGCAAACAAATAGATAAAATAAATAATTATGGTACTGAAATCTTGATTTCAAACACAACATTAATTCATGATTTACATATGCAAAATAAGGGTAAAATCCTATACGTTCAAAATTTGATTGAAATATGGAAGAATTTACAAAACATAGAAACCGCAGAAATAACTGCTTGCGATGCTACCTATTTAGTTCAAAAAACAAAAATAAGCTGTCTTATTCATATGTAGATTCTCTTTCTGTGTTGATTGATAAACTCATCGCTCCACTTTTAAGAACCCGAGATGTTTGGAACATGCTTTTTGAATTCAAAGGAGAGAAGAACGAAAATCAATCAGACATTTTACATGATACGAAATCGGAAATACATAAGCAAGAACAATCAGAGGTCGAAGGTAACGAAATAGAACTGTTAAATACAAAAATACAAATATTTTCTATAACTTGTTTGCGGAGTGGGATGATGAATGACAATATAAAATTGAAGAAAGCTTAGAGTCGAAGGAATTTAAAATAGTGCAGAGAGAATGTCATATTTTAAAAACCTCTTTTAAAGGCTCTAAATTAGGAAGGAATAATTTCTTTCTACGAGATGAATTGCTCTTCCACAAAGAAAACAAGTGGGAGGAAAATGTGCAACACATAGGTTTTTAAGAATGTTTTAGAAATAAAGTCCTCCACCTGGTGCATGATGCTATCTATGTTTGGATACCAATTAAGAAAGCGAAAAACTAAGGAAAGATAAGAGAAAGAAAGATAACAAGTGCTAGTTGGAAAGCCTCGAACGACACTTTATTGTTTGAACCCCATATACTTTCTGTACAGCAAATATGGATAATACTGGTAAGATTTCACCACTTCCCAGAAAGGAAGCATCAATATTTTCTGAGTTTAATAAATGATCGTTCAAAATGGTTGGAAGTCATACTTTTAACGAGTCTTTCTATTAAAGCAGTATGTGATGCTATTTTAAAATTTTTTATTTGCACTGAAATTTCAGAGATATTTGGATATAGGGTATAAATTTTCTTTTAGTTAACACAGGAGTTTAAAAAAAATTAGGAACTCATCCCCGTTCTTCATCACAAGGTTATCTTGTATCAAGGGTCTAGTAGGAAACCGGAACCGTGAAACTAATATATAATTCGAGCAGATCCTGTTAATTGGAATTAAACTTATTTCTTATTTACTTTTGCTGCTGAAAATTTAAAGATTGCACTATGGATTTATCACCATTCAGATTGATGTATGATCATGAGAGTAGAAGGGCCTTCAGGGTTAAAGTCAGCCTTCAGAAAGTTTAAAATCATATTGGTCAGTTAATTATCTTTACCTTTCAATTTATGCAATTTAGCAATTGACTCTTAACAAGAGGTAAAAATAAACTTATAGAAAACATCTGAACTTGCTTTTTTATTTGTTATGGGAAAAGAAAAGCTTATTAAATTAACTTTCGTAAAAAATGGCCTATTTTTTTCTTATTTTTGGCCTATTTGTTTATCAAGTAGGCCCGGTGGCGCAATGGCTAGCGCAGCAGCACCACAGGCGCGGGGTTCGATTCCCGGGCTGAGCAAGATCGACTCAGCCTTTCATCCCTTGATTTCCATCACTTGGGTCGATAAAATGAGTACCAAGTTCACTTGGGGACTAAACACTGGGGGTCCTGTGACAAGCTGAGCACTTATTCAGGACATATGCTTACGCACCCCGGGGCCGACGGTCAAGAAAGCAGATTTCGGGCACTTCAGGCCTTATCCCATTAGGGCTGTTACGCCACTGAGTTTTTTTAGTTTATCAAGTACATAAAGGCCTTTGATTCGGGAAAACTGATTTCCTTGCAGCTGGAAACTAAAATGCTTTTAAGCTGAGTTAGAATCTTCTTCGATCTCACATCCTCACGGTTTTGTAGACCAACTCGCGGAACCGTAAGTGAATGAACCTTTTTCAATCTAAAAACTCTTAAACTACCGAACTTTCAGTCATTGCATATACGCTATATATGCAAAAGAAAGACCGTTTTAAAAGATTACAAAATTTCGGTTTCAATTTTCTGGATGTGGAATAATATTTAATTCGTATGACGACGGATGGAATTCAAAGCAGGGAAAAACTGCATAATAACTGAAGTGATGAACAAATCTAATGTAACTCTCTAACTGTTATTTATTGCTTATATTAGCTAACTCATAGAATTGTCGTTAAAATACTGTTTTTCCTGTACTGCATAGAAATCTGACGACATTTCATCTAACTCCTGGAAAAAAGTGGTCTTTCATCCAAAAAGTCTAAACATATTTCATAATTTGCGTATCACTATAATATCGTTTCACTATTTATTTGAAAACAGATAAATTAGTACATCGTCAAATCGAAGGGAGTGGTAAAGGTTTAGCTTTTATCTGGGTAAACGTTTGTGTGACTGAGATTTTATTATTTGTCAGAAAATGGTGCTGTCCATAACATAGCTTTAATTTCATTTGCTTCTTATAACAAAACCGATTTAAATAAAAGTGGAAATAGAAAAACAGTTTTTCCAGGACAACCCATTTCTGTTCTGACATCTGCGCGTGCAATCATATCTGTTCCGGTTAACACTGAAGGCACTTCGATTCATGATAAGAAACTGCTCAATAATAGAACTCATGCGATATAACGTAACATACTTCAAGATAACTGAATGTAATTCAGTAACCGTTATTTGTTACTTATCAGCTCCTAATTAATCGTATTGTAATAAAAATACTGTTTTTCATCCGCTAAATACATATCTGAAGACATGTCATCTATCTGCCAGAAAATAGTGGCATTTAATCTAACGGGACTAAACACACGTTTTCGTCGGCAATCACTATAACATCGATTTCACTACTTCTTTGCTAGCAGATGAGTTATATCTTCAGTAAGGAGAGGGCAGCATAATTTTGGCTTTTATTTCGACAAAAGTAACTGTGACTAAGCAATTGTTATTTTTCCGAAACCGTTACTCTCCATAACACAGCTGTAACTTCTTCCAACCCCCAAAATCGATTTATATAATGCTCTTCTTTTCAGATGTATTTGGCACTCAGAAGCTCTCTCTTAAATTAACTCAAGACCATAATTCAATTATTTACTTCAAAGAGAACTCATTCTGGTTTAACAGGATTTTCTAGCCCATTGGAGGTAAATCTATCGGATAACTGTCTTGATAGTACTTAGAAAATTCCATGTATCCATTGCTTTCAGAACTGTCATATTCTGAAACGGTTAATTCTTAATTTTTTTCATTGCTTTGTTATGTCGCTCACATCTTCAGCTTTCCATTTTTTAGCCCAAAAGGGCGATGGTCCAGAAGAGCTGTTAGAACCATTTTTCAAATTTTTGCCACCAAATATTATCACCCTGTATTATATTTAAAGAAATTAAATAATGAAGGATATACATGTGTGTTTCTCGCATTATGAAAAACAGCGATACCTAGAGTCATCAAATTTCGAATAACTTAGTCCTTTACCGAACATGGGCACCTGGAAGTCCAAATTTTGAATTCGAATTCTTTTTATCATCTATTTACTATTCTAACGATTTAAAACTTTAACTTATTTTTGCATAAACAGCTCAATGATTTCAAAGCGTGCAGTGACAACACGATAAAAGAGCAGAACATATTTTGTCTCTAGCGCGCGAAACTGTCTACCGGAAATCCTAAAGATATGCTGTTTTTAAATATTTTTGGTCAAATGCTTTCAAAATAAGTATGCGTGCGCAAATGAAAAAAATGCTCCTTTGGGTGTAATATAAAATCTGAAAGCTTTTAATTTTTTCCCAATTATAGACCTTACATACACCGAAATTAAATTTTTAAAATGACTAATAATACAATACTATATCAGTCAGTTGAATAAGCAGTCTACCTCAAAGTGTGTCGGAATATGACCAAAGCGATGTTACGATTTCAAGCCTACAAACTTTAAGTAAACTTTATTCGTGCAAGACTGAGCCTTTCACAGTATTGCTAAATGTCATGTTGCTGTGTCCCGAGAACTCACAGCAAATAACAATGTGCTGAGAATATAAACTATTCAAAACTATTTTTTTTAAGCACATTTCTTTCAAGCGTAATTCTGATGATAAAAACTAAGATTATATAAATTCTTGTAAGATTCCTAATAAAAAGCTAAAAGTTTCACAGCTTTCAGATAAGACTAAAAAACGGAAAATGGTCAGGTTCTTGCATTCTAAAGTCGAAATCGCAGTTAGTGTAGGTGAACGTTAGATAAGTTTCGCGCACAGATGTGTAAGTGGTAGAAATACTCAGCTATCAAATTTATAATATTTAGAGAAGACTGGTGGTATGAGGTTTTAAATACTTAATTACGTTTCCCTCTCTGTCTCTTTTACGGGGTCAAATGTACACATGTAAGTAATTAAGCCCTCTCTCTTTATAGGGACAAATATACACGCATTGTATTACGCAGAGCGTATGCGCTTATTAATTACTTCATGCTAAAAGAGGTTGTGGTAGCAGCTTTAATTATCAATTGTAATCCTGCGTTCTCTTTATTCAGTTTAGTACAAGTGACGCATCGTATTACACGATGCAGATTTGCAAAGCACACGTTTTAGATTTCCCCAGAGAATCAAAAAGGTTAAACTATCATATATTCAGTTAGAGAGATCGTAAATCCTGAATGATCATTAACGTTGAAAGCTTACGGAAGAGATTTAGCTGCATCCCACATGATAAATAGAAGCGAAAATGTGGTCGATTCGTTTTCCGGAAAGATAATCTCTCGTATCTCTGTGGGATACGATTTGTAGTGCTTGAGATGACAACCAGGAAGTCAGGGTGTTCACCTTCAGTTTAATATAATCTAAGTTCTCCTTCCAAGCGACAAGATATTTTAAATACTCCAGTAATGAACTTTGAAGTGGAGAATAGCGCATATTATGAGGAAAGATTTAAAAAGACAGATTTTAGTCATCGCAATAACACTGCTAATACTTATAAATCATCCATACGATATAGATAGCTTTATTGATAGACTAACATAGGTAGCTATATTGGAACGTAGAATTATATTAAATAAGGTTTCAAAGACAGTATTACATTAATTAGATCTTTGGAAATATGAATTTGCATAAAACATGAAATGGAAAATTTGATGTTGCATTATAATACCTGTATTTTCTTAACTGCAAACAGATGGCTTTATGGGAATTCCATGCTTTAATTAATTTTAATAGTTGCATTTGTCAGATGGCATTTGCGATAGTTAACAATGAAGTAAATACCTTTATCAGTTAAATTTATTATATAATTGAAATGCATTGTAATTCTTTTATTAGAAAGTGTTATGCTACTACATGAGATAATATAGTGATGATCTAAATACGTTTATAATAATATTCTAAATAGATTTCGAACTTTCATTTTTTATTGAAAATTGAAATATTATCAGACTTTACGATGTACAGCAATGCGTATGCTGTGAACAAAAGAAAATAATCTTTTTCAGCTGTTTATTGGATAACCTGACCATTGACCAATTATCTCAGAAACTTTCATAATCTAAGTTTTATATCTCCTTCTCCAGTGACCCTTTAAGTGGATGGAAGTATATATGTATACATATATGCCATTCAATAAAGCTGTTGTTTTATTTTATTTCAGTGAAAATGTGTAAAATATTAAATTGTTGAGGCACTTTGTAAAGTCTATTATGGATATATTATTTTCCCAATGCATTTTGTACATATTTTCAGAGGGTAACAGAGGCAAACCTATTCAACAATGAGGTAAATGGCTATTTCGCTAAGCCGGTAAAATGGCGATGATTTTAGTCACTAATAAATTTTGTCATTTTGGCGAAAAATCGTCAAAAGTAGCCAAACTTGATGACCATTTGGCAACATTTTGGTCCGGTCCTTGTATAACTGTAATTGATCCCTATATGTAACTGTAACCATATCCGGCCCTTATATGCAATTTTAACCTATATGACTTACAGTAAATTTCAGAAATGAAAGGTACTAGGAAATGCAAGCCCGGGGAGAGTACAGGTCTCAGTTTCTCAGCTGAGAGTAAACTTCGGAGTATTGAGAGATCTTCGTAAGAGCTTAGATGCGCTTCGCATTCCTTTATGTTTAACGCTCTTAGTAGTATAAAGTAGTAAATACCAACAGCGTTCTGTTCGTAAGAGCTTCGCTCTTTAGATGCGCTTCGCATTCCTTTATGTTTAACGCTCTTAGTAGTATAAAGTAGTAAATACCAACAGCATTCTGTTATACTGAGAAGAGCTATACGAGCACTTTTGAGGAAAGTTGCACAATTGTAATTTTTTTTTTTTTTTTTTAGCAAAATGAATTCTATGAAGCTATCATCGGTTCTGTGGGCATTTATCCTTTACGAACCTTTCACAGTACGTAATGATTATATTTTCCCATTGCGCCCTGTGCTTCAAGAATGACACTAAAAAGAATGAGGTTGAAAATATATATTTTACTACTGATTTGAATAGTATGTTGCTAATGTAAAATAAAATTTTCTGGAATCAAGGGGTTTTAATTATGTAAATTTCGCTAACGTTTGTTCATTGCAGTGTACATGAATCATCATTCGTATCGGTGTTATCTTTTCGATGCAAATATCAGCATTTGCAATTTATTAGGATGTACATAAATTTACAGAGCAGTTTAATGAAAAATTCGTATTTTTCAGATAGCAACAATGATTGTAAGCACAACTGATAGAAACAGCACAATTTTATTACTGCCGAAAAGCAGATTTTTTAGGGGTAAAATACTACGCAACTCATCATGCATATACGTGGATATCATTATGTGTAGCAAATGCTATAGAGTCTTCAGTTGTATATTGCAGATCATCAATATGTATGGATCATTTAAATTCGAAACGTGTACTAAAGAAATGAATCTCAGGATACGTGGATCAGCATGCTAAACAGTCCTATCATATATTACGTAGTTATAACCTTATCTATTTCGCTATAATACTATTCGTATACTTACATAGTATTTTTGCGAGCGTACGGTTTCGTAATAGATTGAATACTCAAAGGTCCGATGATGGGTTAATAAAATTTATGTAAACAAAAGAAACACTTCGAAGTCCTGGAGTTTTCCCCAGAAATTCTCGTACAGGTGCTCAGAGTATCACAGAGTACAATCAGTAGTTACACTTCAAACTACCAAGAACGTTAAACACAACGCAATGCAAAGCGCATCTAAAGAGAAAGCTAACTCGGCTACATCTCAGTTCACGGTAAACTAACAAATCGCAACAACAATAATGAAGTAACTGAGAACAGATGCTGTCTCCGAACTTGTACAGTTTTCAACCGAAGGCCGAGGTATTTCTAGCACTTTACTGTAAAGCAATACGATGGTCGAATTACGGTTACAGCTAACATAATGGTCGCCTTTCAGTTGGAATACTTGTTACGGTGATACAGGAACGGAACACAATTGTCGCCAAGTTTGTCGTTTTCTCGCCAAATTACTGAGATGTCCATTTATACAATGTTAAATGGACGTTACCCTGTATTCTTACTTTTTTCGCATCGATTTTCTCTTAAGACATTTCGCGTTACATTACACAGAAAAGTACAGTGAGTGCATTTGCCTTTAAATATAACTATTTGAAGTTGGAAGTCTACATCTTTCTCAAGCCAAAAATACAAATAAACTGAAAGCTGCGCCTCACGCGTCATCTTAAAGATGTAGCAAATCGTACGCAGTATATCTACAGAATTTGAGAACTGATTTTTTAAATAAATTTCAGTAAAGCTAAGAAACGTAAATGAACGCTTTAATTTCTATGACGTCTCAGCTTGATGTTCTTGAATATTATCTGCTTACAGGCAAAATTTTGTTTGACGTTAATTGTTTGCTTTGATTCGATGAACTTCTACTCAAATTTATTAGAAAGCTAATAAAAAATGAGTAAATTATTTGATTTTAGATTTGAAGGATTGGGCTGGGCTTATTAAAAAAACGACTTCATGAGAAAGAGCTGGTCATACTTAGTACAAATAGAAGCCAATACTCCAATATTTAAAAAATTACCATTTTTATTTAAAAAAACAAACCCGGAACTCTTTGGTGGTTCCTTTTACGTCTGCATCGTAAAACTAAACTAGCATTCTTTTTTTAAGAAGAGAAGCGCCCTGTAACGGGGATGCAAAAATCGTTTGCGATATTTTTCGACAGGGCTGAAGAAGGTTCGCCGTAGCCGAAACAAATTTGATTTCCGAAATGCCATGTTAGTGATAATGCTTAACTAGGAAAGAATAGTTCACCAGAAATTTCTGGTGAGGAACAGATGATGAACGTTATCTTTTAGAAAGATGTAATGCCCATATTTTTGAAGTGAAGTTAGCGTTTTACGCAAGAAAAGGTTCAACTTAATAACTTATTTCTGCTTCGCAATACGGTGTATTCTCGTGATTTCCTTCTCAGTTTAACAAAGAAATATATCTCAAGTTTCAACCATTTCTTTTTCATCAGATTTGGCACATAAAATCTACTTTTTCTTAAAATGAAATCTCACCTCAAAAGTAGTATTTTTAATAGCAATAAAGCGATTCAAAGAAAACTGTAAATATTGTCTCATTTACTATTAAAAAAAGATGGATTAGACGATGGAATCAAGCAGTTGTATGAATGTTCCAAGCGTATACAAATGTGAAAGATTTGTATTATTGAAGATTAAGATGTAAGAATTCCTTGAACTTTTTACATTGAAAGTCCCCAAAGCGGCGAAGTGCATATGATCGTTAAACAATGGTAGTTTGATTTGGGTCTTACTAATCACAGAAAGTGCATAACATTCGTACATTTTGTGTGTAAAATCAAAAGAAAATCTTCATTTCATCATAATTGTTTCAGAAACAACATCAAAATCTGAAACTGTAGATATAAATTGTCATTTCGCATTTTGTATTTAGTTTATTTCTGAATTTTGTTCTTATTCAGTATGAATTGTAAATAATATTTTGATCAAATATACTGTGGGGAAGAACATTAATAACTAACTGGTTTTGTTCGAAGTTTCAAGGAATTCATGAAGGCATTTAATTTTTAACTCGCAATTTATTTAAATATCAGTTAATCACTCACTTTTATTTCAATGGCAAATGCTGGAATTCACTACAATTCTGAAAGAATTTTTTAATACAAACTTATGTGTGCGTATCTGCTGAGAAATTTTTAACCAATGTCGGGCCTTCAGCCGACTTACTACTAAGGCCAAAGCGAAATCGAAACATAATAAAATGGCGGTCACATTATTATGGAGGTTCCTAATAGGTGGTCACCTTTGCCTCCGATGAAGGGAACAGACAATTACAACCCTGCCTTCTCTGGGATTCAAACCCGGGCCCTTTGGTATCGCAGTCGGCTCCCCTAACCACTATACCGTCTAGGCGGCCCGCTGAGAAGTATACTGCTACAGATTTCTAAGCCGAGAAATAATGTGTTCTAAATGCATTTTCTAGTGTCACTCAAAATTAACTTTCTACTAAAAAACTGTTCACTTTTTTAAAACATTTTAAATAAACTTTTTGCCATATGATGACCAAATATTAAATTTTAAAAATACTGCCTTAGTTTGATTCATTAGTTTCAATAATGTTTATCTGAAGTCTTTGCAGAGAAACATGGATTTCAGTCAAAATGCTGAAAATTACTGCTAAATAAGTGAAAAATTGCAAGCCTATTTCGTAATATAATTTTAGAGCAAGTTACGTTTCTTTTATTTAGAACAAGTTCTAACTTGAAGAGACAATAAGACAGCATCCCAGCTAAGTAATTAAATCTTTGAATTTCAAAAATTACCTGAAAATGTTTTCTAGGGACAAATACAGCATGTCTGAAAGTAAAAAGGTTTCATTTTTGCTATAAAAATCACCACATAACACTATAACACTATAACTTAATCTTGAATCGACAGCGTTGAGAATACTTAATATGTGCATATATTTTAAATTATTTGTTACGTAGCCTATATAGTCCCTTTGTTATAGAGCAAGAATTTATATATAAGATATAGGAAAATATAGGAAGCTATTGTACACTATCTAATTATTGAAGACAGCATCCCAGCTAAGTAATTAAAATTCCAGGAAGTATTGTGATTAGAGAAATTTTTTACAATTTTCTCTTTTGTCTGATAGGAACATTAGCCTTTAAAGATATAAAAGGCATATGTACAAACAAAATCCTTTACATTACAAAACGTGGTTTCACATTAGATCTATTTCATTGCAGCATAGATTTTGGCAATGGTAGCATAGATAGGCAAGTCGAATTCTCGAGAGTGCTAAGCAACTGGCGCTTTTATTCTCTACATATAATAAAAGAAAGACTCTGTGTGTCTTTCGTGCTGCGCGTAAGATAATAGACCCAGAGCTACGAAATTTGGTATTTAGGTGCAATAGCCAGTGCACCTCGAAGCGATTTTCTCAAAATTCGAATCAGATTCTTTTTTTATTTTATCTTTCCAACTTTATCGCATCATTTTGAGTAGTTTCATTCTTTTGGAAATGTGGTTTTGGCAACAGTTTTTCATTAAATTGTATACTGGACTGCTGACTGTTGAAAATCAGCACTGTTGCCAATTGGAAAAATGACGGCGATAATTCTGCGCAGTTTTTAAATTTAAAGCTTCTCTTGGATACTGGACGTTTGTTGAGAGAAGGCAACGGGAAGTTGGTTAATTTATTTATTAGGATAATTAATATTTGTATTAAGGGATATTGCTTATTTCATTGTAATTTCGTTATATGTAATACATTTCTTTTTAAAATTTGTAGTTGTTTTTGTTTTTGATGAAGTTGCTCTGCTGGGTAAAATTCTGCGCAGTTTTTAAATTTAACGTTTCGTGTTCCCTTCAGACACTTTTACGGCGCATTTAAAAGCCAGACGAAGGCTGGGAGCGTAGCTGCTAGTTATATATAAATAATGCCTCTTGGCACTTGATATTTACGTATTTTTATATCGTGTAGTTAGAGAACATTAGAAATAAATAATTCCTATATACACAGTTTGGTAAATAATTTATTTTACTTCCTAAGCTGCTTTAACTGCTTTTGATTGGCACAGTACTCATAAAAATATATTTAATTAATATTATTTATGGTAAAAATAATAAAAAAAAATTAAAAACATCAGTAATTTAATTATTTTAGTTGATTAGATTTGCAAGCCATTTAGCTCATCCAAAGCTCTTGGATTGTGACTTGCGAAAGCACAAAATAAGCTGCATGGAAACCCAGGCACGGAATGCAGATGAAAACTAACTGCTAATTTAAATAAAAGAGTCGGGAAATAGCGCAAAAGGAAGATGTTTCGCAGACAATTTTATGAGCTAAAGCAACGCAATTACTCATTAGACTTACTGAGAAAATATAACTACCTAAAATTAATATGTACTTGATTTAAACAAAATTAGATAATGATTCAATTGAGACTGAAGTTATAGCGACAATAGCCATTTAAATAGAAAATGGCAGTTGTCTCAAATTCGCGGCTTGCGGGTCGCATGCAACCCCTGAAACAATTTTATGCGACTCGCGATAGCATTTTAATTATACATCTGTTGAAGAAATGATGCTTATAATTTTAGAGACATAATGATATTGAGCTTATGTGCGCGATTGCTATTGAAGGAAAAAAGATAGAATGAATGGGCTGGGTTTTGTCACTGTACGTCAGGCCACGTGACTAGGGTAATATAGGGAAATTTACTTTGCCAGTCGACGTCTTATGGACTTTAATATTGCGCCGGTTAAGATAAGAAAAAGTTAGCAAGTAGTTTTTTCATCACATTGCTATTCCTGAACTAAATATCAGTCTAAAATTTAATGTTTAGCTGTCGTTGCGTTTCAATTACGAAGTATAACCAACAGAAATTCCTTGCAGCTTGAAAATCTGAACTTTGTTCTTTGCGTTATTTTCATTGGTGTATTTTATACATGTTTTGATAAATATTCAGTGAGAGAAATCCAAAATTTAAAAAAATTATTTGTATATTTATTTTGTTTTGTTTTGTTGAAAATGTTCTTAAAATGTGTTTAAAAGTGCTCCGGCCCACCAGATGCATATGACCCGAAGGTAATTTGAATATGAGATCACTGGTATATGGTATATTGAGGTTTATGAAATGTTAAATGTATGCATGCAAAATTAGATTTAAACCAAAAATTATTCTGCTATCATATTTAGTCACTTTCTATCAAGCAGAATGATTTGTATTTCTAAGTCATTTTATTACTTCATCGTGGTTCCGAGGTTATCGGAAATTTCTTCCAATGAGTACTCATAGGACGTAAGGAAAAACGTTATCGAAGAAATGAAATCGATTCCGTATGACAGATGGTTGCTAGCTTCCAATAATTGCGACTTCTACTATTAGACCTTTTTCTTAGCATAGTTTTATTTTCTTACTAAGTATTCAAAGGGATCATTCACTTATAAACGTACTCCATGCTTTGTCATTATCAACTTTAAGGGTTTTTCTTTAACTTCGTAAAGAAATTCACGTTCATTTTACAGCAAACGGCTGCCAATCAGTACGGCATAAGATATTTCATTAATCTTTCAAATTAATTGTTGTTTAGTTAATGATTTCAAATGAAGTTATTACTGAGTTAAAAAAATGTGAGCTATTTAATTGCAGTATATACGAGGATTCGTTTAATAAATTCTAAGCCTGTCTATGATGTGATCCTTATGGAAAGATGAAATGCAGTGAAATGGTTGCATCTGTCCGTTTGAAGTATAAAAAGGGAAGCCCACTAAGTTCTATTATATGAATTTTGAAGGCTCATTAATGTTTTCTGTTAGACACTGATGTCTGTCAACATATATATATATATAAGTGACTGCGTTTGTGATCAAAGAAGGCCAAATGTAGACAAATATTCACGGATGAATGACTGCAGTCTGTGGTTAAGCATTAGCGGTGCTAGGGTTGCTGAGTTTTAATAAAGCGCATGCTGCTGCAAATTAAAAGAAATTATATTTATGAATGGAAAAGAGAATTATAGGTATTCTTAAGTTGGCTATAATAGTTGGATTAATTTATTGTTCAATATCTCATAATAAATGTATCTGATTTAAGGTCTGAAATAATAAAATGGACATTCTTTCAGATAAAGTTTGAGATTAATTTACATTCGAGATTCATAATTCAATTTTGTTTCGTTGATGAATATCGCACTGTAATATATTTACAATTATAATTAGTAAATAAATGATATTAATCAGTAAACAATTCTTCTTGGCTCCAGATAAAACTTGTTGAACACTGGAACGGTTAATGCTGATATTGAGAAGATCGGCTACTCAGACTTTTAAATTTTACTTATCATGCTACGAATACTAATGGTATTTTATACATGGTATAAATTTGCATGCAAATTTACGTTTAGTTTCAATCTCAAGTAGAAAACAGAGAACATCCAATACGATAATAATTCGTTGGACTAGTCTTAGATGTTTAGTAAAACTTAGAATATACTGGAATTAAAAGAAAAATGTTTCTTTGCATTTAAGAAGGTTTGTATATTCCACTTGGCATTTTGTGACTTGTGACTATGCTTTTATGATTTTCGATTGAAATAAACTCAGAAACTAATTGCTATTTTCTTCATATGGCATTCATATAGTCTTTTAAATGGAGTTTATAAAACCATTAAGTTCAAGCAATGAGGAATATCCATGCTGAGCTGAGCCTGCTTTTTCTACTTTTACTTAAATTTATAAATTTTACGCAATTTTATCTATTTTTGTAATCAGCAGTCTGATTAAGATAGCTCTTGTTTTATGAAGGCATACATATTTTATCAATCCGTTTAATATTTTATTGCTTTTATTATAGTACGCTTATAAAGTTTACAGCTGTATATCGAATAGTATATTTTAATGTCCTTAGTTTACTAAGATCAATTCTTTATAAGGTGATAAAGAATATACTCATACTATGTGCGAGTACATAGTACATACGTTCTAAAAGTATTCCAATACTACAACTGGAATACTACAATAGCAATACTACAACTCCAATACAATAGCCGTCTCATCAGCGACAATGTTGTACGGGATAGCATTAGCGGTGCTAGGGTTGATAGAATAGTACGCTCGCGAGAAGGAGTAAGAACGCATAACTAACCAGTTCTTACACGGGATTCAAATCCTCATCCTGCTATTCAGACTCGTCAACCTCGGCTATGCAGACCAGGAAGATGATAAAACAAAAATAAATATTTTCATACAGAGAAGAACAAAAATGCACTTATATCTCAGTTGAAAGAAAATTATTGTTCTTCCCACTGAGATATGTGCATTTTTTTTTTTTTTGGCTTCTAATCCATTTATAAACATTTTGACCAAATGCGCACCATAAAAATTTCTTTTTAAATTCGCATTTTAACAAGGAGAATTTTCCTCTTCAGCTGCACGCATTTTACTCTTCCCACGAAAATTCAGTCATTCGTTCTGTTTCTTGTATGGATATGCCTAGAATACTTCTAAATCTTAATTCTAGGCATTCTAGACTGCTATGCCTAGAATTACGATTTCACACAAAACATTAAAAAGTACCGAAACCGGACGTTGGCTTAGTTAAAGTTTTCATCTGTGCATTTTACGAGTACATGTCTTAAAATAAACACTAATAATGCAATGTATTTGTTAAATGCATAATTTACCACTTATTATGAAAAAAAATTCATAACATCATAAACGATTAACTAGCTAGTTTTCTTGCATTATGTAATTTTAGTATATCTCGTATTTTTACCCTTATATTTACTGCATGTGCCCTTAAATCTGATCAGTTTTAAGTAATGTGTTTTCAGAAAATGATCAAAATCTAAATATCGGTCGAATTAAATCCTTTAAAAGCTTCTCTGTTTCATTTTCAGCTATGCTTCGAATGTCTAAAAAAGAAATGCTTCTCTTAATATGGCAGGCTAAATACATTTTCATGCAGCGTTTTGAAAGATGCTGCGAAATACTTATAAAAATCTTTAAAACAAGTCAACTTTAAATAAATAACTTTAAACTTAATTGTAAATTTCGCAGCAGAAAACTCGCCTATGCTTAAAGTAATGCCTAAAATGTAATAAAATGTGTGCTAAATTCATTGCTAAACAACGAACACTCATTTCTTCTCCTTAAATACTATGCTGCGACGGCATTCAGTTAGAAAAAGAAATGGTCAATTATCTCACGTTAAGGGAGAAAAGGACAAAGAAACATTTTCCTTTGCCCTACTGAAGTACGTTATGTCATGAATGATGCTGGTATATTGATATAGCATGCAGAAGCAGAATTAAAGAAGACATAAAAACACGCATCTCGTTCCCTTTTGAATTTCAGAGTCTGAATAAAACACTATGCAAAAGTGCACATTTAAAGTAATTACTAAGAATTTTGCTTTACGAATAAATTAAAAGTCACATTCCCTTTTACACAGTCTCAGATTTATATGCATGCGCTGAAGACACCCTTGCTATTGTTGTATGACTATACAGTTCAGTTCAATGGATGACAAACGGGGATACCTGGTCTGTGCCAAGGTTAACAGGATTGTCCATATTCATCATTAATTATACTTTTTATTTAATAACACTTTTTTTTACATTTTTATATTTCAATGCATAATTTAAGTCTATAAATTTTGAAACATACCTGAATAAATAAAGATTAAGAAATAATAAACTGAGATTAAAATAGAATTCAATGGCATTAAAAGTCAAATAAAAGTAAATAAAAGTTCATAAAGTCCACATTTCATGAAGCTCATAAAGTTCGATTAAACATTCATAAAATGGTATAAATAATATTCAGAAACGTCATAATATCTTAATATTAGGCCTTGACAACTTAAGCTTATAAAAGAAAGCTATTATCTGCGAGCTTATAAATAAAATAATGAAATTATAAAAGAACAAGTAAATATGCTACCATTATAGTCATATTTCTAAACGTTTCGCCACATATCGTTTCCCAATGCACAAAGTAGGTTCATAATTTTACAAATTTTAAGAACAAGGTGTTTTACTTTAATAAAGAATACTTAAAAGGAATAATAATATATTTCATTGTTATAAGTTAAAGCAAGTGATCTCAGGGCCAATAATTAGGATAATAAGGTATGAGGAATACCGATTTATTAACGAAACTAGACACACATAAGTATAAAAGCGATAAATTCTATGTTACATAACTCGTGCGAAGAGTCCAGTTCTAACGAAATGTTCATTTATGTAAGATGACTTGCAAAAAGAACGAAAATTTATATTTAGATGAATCACGCATCACATGACCTACGCAGATGCTCTGTTTGAATAAATGACGCACGACATTAGTTAAAAAATTATATTAGTTGTAGAAAATACAACATGATATTGTTTCATTAAGGTGCATTTCATTATATAAAGATCTGCAGATCCTGTATCCCTATAGACACAACGACCAGTATCGGAAAAGCAGTATCGGTCAATGGCGATATATGCGACATGCGACGGAGACGTGGGAACCACCCCTCTACCAATACGGTTAATCGGTATAGCGCCACGTCCACCTTTATCTAGATAACCATACGTGGCCATTGTGCATAAAGACATAAACATGCATACAAACCTGGTACTTAATACAGTGTTAAAGCTACAGCTATTCTGTGGTGTTGGTAGTTGGTGCAAGACACTGAATTACTATTCATCTAAATGGCTGACTAAATATGGCACAGGTCACTATTAAAGAGTATGTTGCCATGATTACACAGCGGGAAACGTTAACCAGAGATGATCCCGTATCAGGGCGCGGTGTGGATGTAACCACTGAAAAATATGAACTGAAGTGGAAAAGTATATGACAGAGAATTAAGGAGAGACAGTTTGTTAGATTACCACGGAAATAAGCGTATCAGTGAAACAAAAAATGCGAGAAACATAGAAATGTCAAAGATCTGGGCCATATAGGTACCGAACACATTGACGTTAACTAAAGAAATGTGGAATAAAATTAGAATTTCTGGCCATAATAAACACCAATAAAAATTTTAATGTCATGCGATAAAATCTGGATTTGGCACAGAAACAGAGCAAAACCACGAAATTTGGAGCCATAGCAAATTTCTACAAAACCATAATATCAAAATTTAGAAATCGGCGAGACGATCTGGGTAACATTTTTGAGTTTAAAGAGGAATTACAACTTACTGGTTATAAGGCAACATAATGTTATGGTAACATGCTGTGGGGATTTATTTAATTTACTTACTTAACAGTTATTTTACGTTGAAGTAGCTTTATCGTCGCTCTTGGTTTCAACTCACACTTTCTTGCCAGAATGCAAATCAATTTGCGCGCATGTATTTAAATTAAACAGAAAGAAGTTAGGAATAAGGGAAGGCTTTGGAAGGCGAAATCAGAGCCTGTTCTGCCTGCCTGAAGGCCACGTTGCTATCTTTGATTTTCTAGCGATTAGATTTCTCTGGCGTTGAGCTATTATTGCGATTAGGCCTTGCGCGATAGCTAATCAGTGACGCAGTTATGTTAATTTTAAGATATTTGAACTGAAATTGTTTTTCTCACTCGCAATGCACCCTTCTTCCATCACTACTATCGTCTCGTCCAGCATTTGTTTGCACTGCCCCCAGCACTCGTCTTGAGAACAATATGTATATATAGTAAGTGTGTTATGTTGATCAAGTTATTTCCGTTAGCGGGGCTATCTGGCCGATATGCTAACTACCCAGTGGACCGGCTACCTCGCTATCGGTGGAAAGAAAGAAAGTTAAGCCAAAAGAATAAATGACGCAAAAGAATAAATGGCTTTTGTAAGCACGAGCTGGTGCCATCTGTGAATTTTATTTAACAAAGGGTTCTTTACACCTTCTCCTGACATTGTAGTCTTGTAAGACTTAGTAATTATTCACTAAACAGACTTCTAATGTCAAGCTCAGTTTGTGAAAGACAATATAATGTATCTAATATGTTAATCTGTTGACTTGATTCTGTTGATATATTAAAGTAAAACTCAAGTCAGCTCAGCATAAAAATATTGCTTTTACATAAAAACGCTTCACCCCACAAGGTGTATAGCTCTTAAACTAGTATTCAGCTATACGCTTCTTAAACTAGTATACCAGACCTGACTCTGACTTTATCCTTCTGGATCTGAAACATGAAACTGCATCTGCGAAGTGAACGTTGCAGTGACGCTGATGATTTAAAGGGTTCAGTTCAGTTATGATTTGAAGACTGTGACAAATTATCCTCGTTCGAATTTCATGCTAAATAGTTCACAATGCTATTGATTTCAAGAGAACTTACATCGAAATTTAGAAAGTAATTTTAAACATCTATCATTAATAAGAGTGTTAGGTTTCAAAACGTATTGAATAGCGCCCAGACATCTTAAAAATATTTTGATGCTTCCTGATAGATGAGCCTTTTCAGTTATATTATAAATATTAATTATAAAATGTACAATGAACGTAAAATGTTATAAAACTTGGTTACCTAATTTCTCTCCAATTCTTCTGGCCTGTGCAAAATAAGTGTCATAAAAATCGTAAGATTAATAACGAAATTTTATAACAATATAAAGATTATCGCATATTCTTTCTTTTGTAGCATTACTTAAATAGTCAAGTGGTGGTTTCATTATATGAAAAGAGTAGATATAATTTTTCTTTAAAAAGAGAAATTGAATATATGACGTTTTTAAATAACAGCTTTTGTACTTACGCATCCTGAAATGTCTACATGAATGTCTAAAAAATTCAATTTCGACGTTTTTAATTAACATATCATTCGTGAGCACAAATATATATTTTTCATGAGAAAATACCTATTATACATACACCAAAATAAAATATTTCCTTTTATAAAAGATGTTCGAATCGAGGAGAATACAAATATAAAATAGCAACGAAAACTATCTCCATTTTGTAAGAAACGGTCAAGTGTTCATATACTTTAAAAAGTAAATAACTGCTTGAAAGGATAACGGGTAAAAATAGCCTAACGAGTGGTACCAAGTGTAGACGCAGACTGCGTATTTCAACAAAAGCTGATTTAGGTACTCCCTGTATTTTATATCTCAAGAAAAATCTGTGTGGACGAAGAATGAAATTTTATTTCTTTGCCATTTCTAAGTGAAAAGTACTGAATGCAGAATAATAAACTGCGTTTCTCGAATAAAATCTGAGTTTTGTTCGTTTACATATATGATTTATTTAATACTCGGAGCAGAACACTATAAAAGGACTATTGTGTTTTGCATGTACTAAAAATAGCATAAGTGGTTTTATGCACCGTAGCAGAATTTCATAAAATCTTGGTAGATTTAATGGATATCTAAGAAATTTAGTCACATTTATCCATGTGTTGGCAAGAGACCTTATTGGAAGCAATAGAAATTCGGATAATCTTTTTCCATATACAAATGACTGCATTAAGTCTTCTTGAGTATTGCATTAATTAAATAGAGATTTGTTTTCAGTCATTAAATATTTTAGTTCGTTTTCAATGCAGAAATACTCATTTCATAACTTTTACAGTAGATTCGCATACTTTGCCATCTTCTGGGCTTCAGTACATGTTCCTTGAGAACAACGTATTATCGCAGGTCTTTCATAATAGGAGGATAATTAAACACCATCATTGAAGCGCATTGGTAGTTTGCAGTCTTAAGAAGTTTAAGGTTTTACTGCTCATTATGTGTTAAATTTGGAAATAACTCTCAAAGCATACTGGCATTAAACTGTTAGTTTTTAATTTAATTACGAATAACCTTAAATCTCATTGAATTTTTCCTATAACTACTTGAGTCCTGCTTTTGAGATGCAAATGAAATTAAGCAACATATAAGTGTCTTTGAAATAGAAAACTCCAAAGAGCTTGTTCATGGCCTTAAGATTACATACGGGTATATTGTAATGAAATAATAACTTTGTTCTTATTATTTTCCCTGAAGAAATCTTTATAAACTTATTTTACGTTACAATGAACGTTCGCCTTCTCCTCGTGGCGCATTCTCGTGATCTAACTGGTAGCACATCAAGATGATAAACGGAAGAGGTGGGGTTCAAGCCCAGCGAGAGCACAGTTGATTTTTTATGTTTCCTGCTTCAAATAAATAACTTATAGTTCTACAAAGTTAAAAAATTATGTATTATAAATTATATTGATCTATCGCATATTTTCATGGTTAAAACTTAGGTTACGGAAATAAGCGCATAGAAAAAAGTATACAGGAGATAAAATTTCTCCAAAAATCTGAAATTATTTGTAAGTGATTCTTTCAATGAAAGTTAAATTTATAATTCATATTTACTGCCATAAAACAGTACATCGCGTGAGAAATTCATGCGAGTTAGTACCTCGTGAGAATATTTTGTGTTATTTATAGAAGACTTCATAGTATAAAAGACTTCTAGAAATCAAATGATTCTGCAATAAGTACGTAATAGATAGCCTTATGTTTCGTACGTACGTGATCACTTTAGATTAAATGCACAAGTCCCATAATGCATAAGTCTAACGATAATAGGTTGATAAAAATTTCTTTTTATCAAAAGAAATATTTCAGAACTCTGTAATTTCCACAGAAATAGCGGTACAATTGTTCGCAGTGTGACACAGTATAATCACTAGCTACATATCAAATTTCTAAGAACGTTGAAAACTACGCAATGTAAGGCGCATCTAAAGAGAAAGCTAATCCTATCTCCACTGAACTCGAAGCAATAACAACAGCAGTTGACTAAACAACCGAGAGCAGACGCTCTCTCTTCGGCTTTAAATAGTTTTCAACCAGCCGCGCGATATTTCTAGTACTTTCTACTTCTCGAAATTACACGAAAGCAATACGAGGGTGGAATTCCAGTTACAGCTAATATAGTGGTCAATTGCATTTATTTAATTTCAATACAAATTACCGAGATACCCATTTACTGAATTTTAAACGCACGTGCCCCTGTCTTCTTATTCTTCCGGCATAGCTTTCTCTTTAAATTTGTCTAGCTTTACATTACACAGAAAAATACATCAATTTTAATTATAATTCTATTAAAATTACCAATCTAAATACAAAATTCGTAACACTGAGAAACATCTTTTATTAGTTATAATACAGCAGGTGTTGATAAAAATTATCAGTTGAATATTTTATAAATTAAATCCCTTTTAATTTATAGCAGTCATAAGATGAGTTTAATACTAAGAAAAATGTTTATTGCTTTTAAATTTAATTGGTTAATCTGTTAAGTGAGAGTTCTAAAACTGGCGGCTCTCCAATCAATTGTACGTTTTCCGTAAATTAATTACCATCTTTTATAGCATCAATTATTATGATAAGAACTTGTACAAAGGTTTAAGATATTAATATTTTTTAGTATAATTTTAAATCATTTCATTTCTATCAAAAACGACTCTAAGAAACGCCTCAGGAAATACGCAAAGGGAAATACATAAATGGATCTATTTCATTTACACTTTGATATATTTCTTATTCAAAGATTTGGAAATACAAATTTGATTAATCTTTTTTCGTACGTTTTAAAAGATAAACACCCTCGGTTACGAAATTTTTCAATAGGAATAATCATTTTATTTAAGAATACATTAACAAGTGAATAGCTGTTTTCCGAAGCTGAAATTGAATACGTCTAAAATAAGAAACATTCTGCTCATCGGTCAGAACCACAGTAACCGAAGAACATCTGCACCGTGTGAGAAGTTTGTATGAAGATAGTTTTAAATACGTCTTCCATGATTGAAAAACTTTATCAAAATGCAATGCCTTCTAATTTCTTTACCTTTATTTGTGTTTAAAGGGTGTATATATATATATATTTCTATCTATCTATCTTTTTATATGTACATATATATGTGGAATGTTAAAACTTGAAAAGTTTTCGCGATTTATTTATGTTTCATTTTATGTATGTAGTGGTTAATATAACATAGTAGAATTACTTGAAATAAATGTCAGTATGAAAAAGTTTGAATTTTAAAGTATAACCAATAAAAGTTTCTTGCAGATAGTAGCCTTTAAATTTTAGGTAGAACATAAATAAAATTGAAAAATGGTTCTTTTGCCTCATTTTTATTACTGTTTATGTTAAGTTATTATTTTTAAGAGTTTCTTGTTAAACAAAGAGATTTTTGTGTGTAAGCTTTATGTAAATATTTAATGAAATTTAACCTAGAATTAATAAACTCCTGAGTGGCCCAATACTGCTTGTTTCAGATGTGCGAAAATAAGAGCATTTGTTTAAAGTAGTTCATTCTTGTTTTGTATATCAGCTTTAGTAGTTGTTGACGCTTGTTTCAGACGTATGAATATAAGAGCATTAGTTGGAACTATTGCATTTTCTTTTGTATATTAGTTTTAGTAGTTACTGACAGCCAACTTTTAAAACGTTCCTAAAGTGATAGCAATAAATTACTGAATTGAAACTTATAGCTTTAATCTGACATCTGTTAAGATATAAGAAGAAAAGCTTTTCTGTGTTACTCACAACATTTGAGAACAATATCTGTAAGAAATGCCATTAAATGAATAATTATGATAAACGAAATTATTTGACCTTTTAGAAAACTTATTTGATGTTTTCGCTCATACTCGCTTTATTACCTTCAAATACGATATGTAACAGTGCATATAAAACAGCGGAATTCATAACACACTGACAGGTGACGGAGGGCGGGGACACCTGATGTTTAACAGAGGTAAACAGGCATGTGTCCCACGCCCTCCCCTACCTAGAGGCAACAACTCCCTAGAACCGCAAGAGGCCCGCCCCGGGAGTTTATTGACATATTAAAATGAGTTTATTCACTTGGCCAAACAGGGGCGTCTTAAGTGTACGATGGATACTTGGTAGACATACGATTTGGCATCTTAATGGTGAGTCATACATACAGCTTAAGCATACACATTTGAAATACATGACAAATAAATATACATAGAGTAAACACAGTTCAACACACACTATACAAAATATAACAGTACACGATACAAAGTACACGCAATACGACATTAAACAGCATAAAACATATATAAACATTATGTTAAACACACACATTACATTAAACATATAAAACTAAAATAAGAAAACGATAAATACATGAAAACTTGAAAAACTTGAAAAGTTTTCGCGATTTATTTATGTTTCATTTTATGTATGTAGTGGTTAATATAACATAGTAGAATTACTTGAAATAAATGTCAGTATGAAAAAGTTTGAATTTTAAAGTATAACCAATAAAAGTTTCTTGCAGATAGTAGCCTTTAAATTTTAGGTAGAACATAAATAAAATTGAAAAATGGTTCTTTTGCCTCATTTTTATTACTGTTTATGTTAAGTTATTATTTTTAAGAGTTTCTTGTTAAACAAAGAGATTTTTGTGTGTAAGCTTTATGTAAATATTTAATGAAATTTAACCTAGAATTAATAAACTCCTGAGTGGCCCAATACTGCTTGTTTCAGATGTGCGAAAATAAGAGCATTTGTTTAAAGTAGTTCATTCTTGTTTTGTATATCAGCTTTAGTAGTTGTTGACGCTTGTTTCAGACGTATGAATATAAGAGCATTAGTTGGAACTATTGCATTTTCTTTTGTATATTAGTTTTAGTAGTTACTGACAGCCAACTTTTAAAACGTTCCTAAAGTGATAGCAATAAATTACTGAATTGAAACTTATAGCTTTAATCTGACATCTGTTAAGATATAAGAAGAAAAGCTTTTCTGTGTTACTCACAACATTTGAGAACAATATCTGTAAGAAATGCCATTAAATGAATAATTATGATAAACGAAATTATTTGACCTTTTAGAAAACTTATTTGATGTTTTCGCTCATACTCGCTTTATTACCTTCAAATACGATATGTAACAGTGCATATAAAACAGCGGAATTCATAACACACTGACAGGTGACGGAGGGCGGGGACACCTGATGTTTAACAGAGGTAAACAGGCATGTGTCCCACGCCCTCCCCTACCTAGAGGCAACAACTCCCTAGAACCGCAAGAGGCCCGCCCCGGGAGTTTATTGACATATTAAAATGAGTTTATTCACTTGGCCAAACAGGGGCGTCTTAAGTGTACGATGGATACTTGGTAGACATACGATTTGGCATCTTAATGGTGAGTCATACATACAGCTTAAGCATACACATTTGAAATACATGACAAATAAATATACATAGAGTAAACACAGTTCAACACACACTATACAAAATATAACAGTACACGATACAAAGTACACGCAATACGACATTAAACAGCATAAAACATATATAAACATTATGTTAAACACACACATTACATTAAACATATAAAACTAAAATAAGAAAACGATAAATACATGAGAGCTCGTGAGAATCAAAACGCACTATGTTTAACATGAACGCACCTAGGCACCTTACGTTTAACATGCGGAACAAAACTCAATGTGTTAGTCATACATGGGCAGTAGATATTTACATTGATGTTGATGCTTATTCGTACAGGAAGTTAAATTGTATTACAGTATCCATACATTGTGTTCACAGTTATGCATGCGCAAGGGGGTATAATACACGCACCGTTATGCATGCGCAGTTATACAGTTATATAATATTGGAAGCTACAGTTATACGTGCGGAGTAACATTACATGGTACTTAACAGTCTGCTTAATTATACAGTACATTATTCATAAAGCATGCTGAATACATTACATTACTCATGCAGAATACTTATTCGTACTGAGTGCTATATTATACAGTACATTATTCGCACATTTTGCAAAGGTACACAGGTATGCATGTTCAGTTGTTCAATACGTTCAATATGTGTATAGTAACGCAGTTACACGATATCCAAAAGAGTAGTTATAAAATTATTATAATGAGTTAAAGAAATATCAAAACTGCTAAATGTTTTCGCGACCCGTGCTGCGGGTCTCGCGACCCCCAGGCAGTCGTTCCCCACAGTTTAAGAAACGTTGAACTAAACTAATCTTCTTCTTCCGAAAGTTCTTTCAGTTACCTGGAGTTATATATAAAATACGCAGTAGTTATAAGGATAAAAACACCTGTAAAAAGCTACATATAACAAAGTACATGTTAAAATCCTCTAGTAGAATATATATATATAGATACACACACATACCAATGGAACGGAATTTAACCTGCTTCCGTCTAAGTTTAATTTAATTTTAACTTCATTAAAATTTAGCTTCAATAACTTCAATTAATTGATTGAAGTTAATTTAATTTAATTTGAAAAAGCGTTTCTTCAACTATACGATATGTAAAATATTTCTGCTAAAAACTAAAGGATAGATTCTTCAAATGGCAGAAAAATAAATTCAATTGGCATAGAATCTTCATCTGGCAGTATAAGGTATATCTCCCGCCTTCTTGGCGAGGCTTTGTGGTGTGGGGGTCTGCACGCTGGGCGCGTATTCCAGAGGTCTGTGGTTCGATTCCCGGAGAAGGCGTTGCATGTTTTTCATCTCGCCTGCTTCTAAAAAATACCTAGTGTCTCTCTCTACCGCAGAACTAACGAAATGATACCAACTGTTATTAAATAATAAAGTGACCTATAAAATAATTAATAATATTCAAATATAATAGAGGAAAGTGAATGAGCTAAACACTTTAACTATTGAAAGTGATAACAGTTGAGCTTCACTCATCCGCTTATTATACAGGTGATTTAAACTAAAGTGCAATTTAAAAAGATTCTTAGCGTTCATTGTTTTTAATAGAGTAAGTATTCCCTTTCCCTAGCCGACAAATATTAGCTTTAAAAAAATACAGATACCTCTTAGAAAGCAAATATTAGTTAAAAGTGAGTGATCAAAAATACTTTCATTCCTTATGAAGCAAAATTAATCCTTATAATGCAACAATGCTACGATTATAAATATGTGATCCCATATTGTAGGAAATGAAATCATTTCAATTTATATAGGTATTTTGCATTGATATTTAGTAGTAATAATGAAATTATATTTTGTAATATCTTTTTAAAGGAGTTACGTATGTTTATTTTCTTCGCAATATATTTTGATGTTTTCATATTTTTTATAGATTTTATCAACACTCCATTTTAATTATAAGCAAACTTTTAGTTTTGGAAAATAAACTGGAACGATAGTTTCAGTAGAAATCTACAGAATGCCGTAATGCCCCAGGATAATAATATTTGTTAACGTAAAACTTTTATCATTGGGTTTATTACAGCGCTAAAAGATAAGTTTGAAAAACGCGATATCACAAGTGTATATTAGAATAAAAGAACAAGCAAGAATAATTCTGAATGATACGCTGTAGATCCATAAGAATGATGACAAATTATTCAGTTATGAAATTTGTGTTATGCAGTGAGTTTCAAAAGTCTAGTTTCATAGAAAAAGTATAAAAGAATTTGAACAGTTTTTATACGATCTGATTTGGGATCCTGCTTATATGAATTGCCAGTAACATTTTTCTAGATAGGACTGTTCTGAAGTAACAAATTTAAAGAATGTAGAATATTCTGTTCTAATATTTCTTCTTAAATCTTTATGTAAATAATTCTCTAATGCTATGTGTTGCCAATAAATAAATTCACTTTCAAGTTGTATATAAATAAACTATACTTTTCTAAACGTAACCTTACATAGGTTGGATTCTCCAGTTCCCCAAATGTAAATTATTCTGATATTAATCAGAAGAAAATATTACCTTGCATCCTTAGGTAAATATAATATTTTTTCATATTTCCTATGTTAAGGTTCTTTTGTCTATTGGATACTTGAATATTTTTTTATTACCAAAATCTCAAACATTTTATTTGCTTGATACTTTTTATCAGAAAAATAATACAGAATTTCCACCAAAATTCTATCCTGAATACTACTTCCATAAAATATACATGTAAAGTAAAAATGGAAAACCGAACCTAAATGCGTCATAATAAACAACGCTCTTTTTTGTATTCAGTTTTGTTCCTTTTTCTAAAACTTTTGTTACTAAGGAAAAATATGAATGTTAACGTAAAAATGACACTTTTATTTGAGTATTCAGGAAATTACTTACCTTTGTGTATCTTGGAGCCATACTGACTTTGAAAGCCTTCTTCAGATCAATTTCCGTTGTATTCACACAGCCAGGCTGGAATGAAAACAGATAGATATTTTTCTAAAGCATTTTGATATCCACATTTTATTGAATTTGATAAAAGATACATTATGGTTACCTAATAGCGCAGAACAAGCAATTTTTTTTTAAACATTCATTCAAAAACAAGCGTTGTTTTGTTTAAATCAGAACACTAAACGATTTTTCAACGCACATCAGCTGAAATTTAAAACTATTTCTTGTTCTTACTTCCGGCACTATTTTCATAATTCCTGTTTATGTAAATTTTAAACACTACTTATTTTATTTATAACAGCTTATTAACTCTATGCTTTGATAACAACTGTACTTCTACATACTAGCACTCAAAGACTTGGACAGTTTGAAAATCAAGTAAAATTCAGATTAAAGGGGATGCGGAATCAGTCTAAATTATGTTTAATTTTAAACGTTAAGTTAATGCTAATTTTACCAAAGAAGTTTTTGCATTTTTAGGGTTTCTTGCACTGTTCCTTCTTCTTCAAGAAGCAGAAATGCAGAAATATTCTGCATATAGCAACGGCAGAATATCATAGGCAAGCAAAATATTTTTTCCCTAAAAAAGGAAGATTCTTGTTAGATTCCTTCGAAATACATGGAACTATACTATCAAATTAATATAATTTAAAATTTAATTTCACCTAATTTTAAAACTGAAATGAATATTTTCCTTCCTATATTCACTGAAGAATTTTTTATGAAAAAATGAAATTTAAAATTTTCTTAAATTGTTCGGCAGATTCATAATATTTCTAAAATCTTTAATGTAGATATTAAGGTAGCCGAAATTTTTGAAACAAAGGTATGTAGTAATAGGCGCTAAAAACAATGATTCGTAAGATATGTGAATTAGAATTCTTTTATGTCGTATACAATATTTTGAGCCAATAATTGCATTTTATATATCGTAGAAACGTTTGAATGAAAGGTGAATGGAGCTGACGTTGTAACATTAATACGCTATGATTTTCTATGATGTGAAAGCGGTGATAAATTAGTAAGGATGTCTTTAACGTCTGCAACTTGTATATGAAATGAAGTTCCAACTCGTGCCACTGTATTCAGATACTTTACAAAATCTCACAGAATTGTAAATTTTCTCCTGAATGGAGAACGTACAGAAAGAATTTTGTGTCAGTTATGACCCCACAAAATCCCAAAATGATCCCACAAGATGTGTCGGACATGCAAAATCTTTTAATCAATGGTAATCTGCCTACCAAATGATGTAGAAAGAACGTAACACTGGATTCACAGCTGTATGTAAAATTGTTCTTGAACAATTGCAAAACAAAAAATTAATTTGCCATTGTATTCCCCATAAATAATTAACATAAAGTACTGAATCGTGCGACTCCTAACCAACAGTGATGAAAAGGCAACTACAAATCAGAAAGGTTTGCTGTTTACAGAAGTACAGAACTTGAAAGTCACCAGATTAGAGAGAAAGAAGATAGTTATAGCTGATTGATATACCACTAAAAGTAATTTCAAGAAAATATTATTTTCAAAAACCTTTCAAGAAATGAATATTAAGAGAATCATATTTCGCCAGGATAATGCCTTTTATCATTCAGCAAGAATTATGGTCGAATTTATTCTGACTGATGGCTGTGTGAGAGAAACACAGCAAAATAATAGAACATCCAACCTATTTTTCTAACCTTGCTATGCGTGACTTTTGAAAAATATTTAAGACAAAATTAAGTGGTCGTCGTTTTCATTGTGTAGATGAGACATATGATGCTATAATAACATAATTTTCATCAATTACAAGAAAGGAATAGTTTGAAGCATTAGTCTTTGGGAAATTCGACTAGAGAAGTACATTGCTTTTGGAGAAAACTGCTATGACCACACCCGATTGGTAAGGTTAACGTCCCTCAAAACTTTCATCGTGATCTTCGTATCTTGCGCTACTTCATTACTATTAGCAAAAGTGAAAAGATTGCTTAAAGTTCTGAATCTGCAAAATGAGAGATAAACTTACCACTGGTCGATGCACATCCCAAAAAGCTCTCTCTTGGCTATCCAGAACTTTTCTTTCAAATTTATCTCTCTTTTTATCAACTCTATAAAGGAAAGATAAGAAGGGATCATACAAAATATTTGTCTACAGCTAAAACAATAAACAAACAAGTAATTCCTAGTCTCTGCTAATAAAATAAACAGCGATACAAGCAACTAAAAATGAGCAGAGAAAGGAAAAAAATTAAACTTCATATTGAAATTATGGAAAAATAAAATTATGGAAAAATCCATCCCTTTTATAAATGAGAAGTATTATTATGAAGGTGACTTTGATCTGAAAAGACTATATTTAAGATTTCAGGATAAAATAAAAAATCTCATGCTTAATAATGTTCTCGTTTACGGTTTGCTAATTAAAGCTATTAATTATTCTTGAGGTAGTTGTGAAAATTATCCTAGATAAATATATAAAAACCCTAGATAAATATTGTAAAAATATTGTAAAAACAAAAGTATGAATCGAATATATTATTCCGGCTATCTGCCTCTAACAAACAAATATTATTTCAAGAGAACGCAAAATACATCCTTAAAAAATTTTCATGGAGCTGGTTAAAAGTTTTCTAAGGAGAACTCTTCTGAAGCGGAAAGTTTTATACATTATGTCTTGAAAAGGACTTTATAAAGTAAAACCAATTATATTAAAAAAATTCAAAATGGCAATTTTTTAAACAGAATATACTCTGCAGTAGTGGTTGCTTCTTTCTACCGTTTTGTTACATGCAAAATGCTTTTAGATTTTGATCACTAAGTTTTCTTTAATACTAATTATGAAATGTGTTAGGTATTTGTGCGAGATATTTGTGTTCATGCTTAAGGTGTTTGGTATCGAGATATTTGCCAAAGCAAATAACAAAATCCAGTGCAAAAGTTAGCGCAGATAAATAAAACGTTTATTACTGACTACAGTTTCGTTGAAACTCATTTTAACTACATCCAGACATTATTGGCACTCTTAACGCTTTCTGTGAGATTATAGTTCTCCAAGTGAAAACTGAAGTGCTTGGTCAGAAAAACAGAGGTTTGGTTTGAAGCAGGGTTTCCGTTCCATTAGCCAAAATTATGTTATTAATAAATCATTAAAAAATTTTTGCTTTTAAAACAAATCCAAATTAATGTGGAAATTAGCGTCAGTAAACTATTTCCTTCGAAAATATATTCTACAGTAGATCGGCATGATGGGTGCTTTTACTTTCTTTAATTAAAAAAAATATTAGCAGTAAAAATTACTAACAAAAGAAAATAAAAAAAAGTCTTTATATTACTGAATTATATTTGTTTAGTATAAAAATAGACTAAGCATATATTAATTTAATTTAATTTTCAAGATTTCAGGGAAAAAACCCTGCTGCATTTCAGTATGTTTGCTACCGCCTTATTAGATGATCTTGAGAATGGAATCAATAAAGTTGCAGTCAGATACGCAAATTTATGAAACTTTTATTTCAAAGATCTGTTCTAAAAGCTGTACCTACCTAAATAACAATTTACAGCGCTTCATGAATATTACCTGTTCATATTTTTCTTTTCTAGAATGTATAGACAATGTGTTTCAAAGCCTAGATCTCTTTAAACGGGAAAAAGTGCTTATTGACGGAAGTAACAGTTCAGAAGATTAAAGTGAATAAGTATTAAACAATTTTAGTACATTTAAAAATGTGCTGCTTTTGCTTTTTACGCCATCATCTGTTCTCTTTGAACAAACAACGAGAAATATTTTATCGGGCATAAGTGATATAATTTGTTACCTATATATCAATACGAAAAATAAATGAAATATTTTAGGTGAACAGTTTAAGTATATTCTTCTATTACAGCTGTCAAACTTGATATCAAGTGTACGAATATTCAAAATACAGGTTTAATAATCCCATTTGTCTCGAACAGTACTTCTTTTTGTCTCGAACGAATATGACGTAGGTAGAAAATTAAATATAATTAATCAGAGTTTAAATAATAAGCCTAATTTAGTTATACTATGGCTGTCAAGAAACAAATGTTTCGTACGCGGTGTTCAGCTTATTTTTTGCCGAACGATATAGCTTAGAAACTCCGAAAATGTGGACATTCATGGACATTTAGACATTGTTTTCTCTTGGCGTAGGAAACCTCCAGCTCTAGTGATAACTTAAAGGAAGAATACTCAGCATTTTCAAATACTTTTATAGCAATGTTTTGTTTTTGATTGCAGTGATATTACTACTGGTTTTTTATTTCCTTCCCTACGACGCGGCATTGCAAGAATACATATAAAGAAACGTCACAGCGAAGTTTCAGGAAAATATTTAAAATTGTCCTCACAGATTCAGTTTTGAATTTTCAAATTTAATTCTGTTGAAGAATTTAAAAGGGACTTTAGAATGTAAAATATACTTCTAAATATAAATCTCCAAATGTCGCCAAGGTCCCTCTGTAATTGGTCTAAATGTTTACGTAACGGTAACTGTATTCGGTCCTTCGGTCCTTATATGCAACTGTAACATATGCTTTCCAGTAATTTCGAGAAACGGAAGTTATTGGAAATTTCTGAACGACCACGCAAAAATTAAATACGACCGGGAAGAACATCGGTTTTCTGTTTTTCAGGACTGAGCTCACTTCGGAATATTGAGAGATCTCCGTGCGAGTTTCGCTCTTTGGATGCGCTATGCACTGAATTAATGTAGTTTAAAGTGGTAACTACTGATCGTGCTCAGTCTTACAGAGAAAAACTGAGCGAGTACTTTTGTGCAAAATATAGAACCGTAAAGCGGTGTTCTTTTTTGATGGGGGGGGAGATTTTATTAAGCTATCGTCGGTTCTGTGTGCACTCAATCCATTACAAAGGGATTACGAGAAGATCACATCGTTTATTTAATGCAGAAAACAAACCAGTACTAATTAATGCGATAAAGTTCGAAATAATATCATTCTAAAAAAGATAAAATATAAATTAAAAGCTCGAAAAAAGCGTACACAAAAGCTCAAATAATCAATTAAGCTGATTACACGGGAGTAAACGATGTGAAAAAGTATAGCCTTTCTTCAAAATTCCAAAAAGAAGAAAGAAACTAAGCAGTAATTTATTTCGTGTTCGTATTTTTGACGCACAAGCGCTCGCATTTAGAATTACTCAGACGTTTGTTTCATTTTTAAAAACCTTTTCATCATCATTGTTTTATGACAGAACGAGATTATAATAAAAGCATTTACTTGGCTTGCGCTTCCGCTTGCATGAAGATGAATTCCCATTTTCTGGAAAACATTTTTTGGAGCCGGGCCAAATTCTCCGCCTCGTAATCAACCAGTTCTAGTCGAGTCTTATTCTGCATGGTCCGTTTACAAAGATATACGGCTGCAGAAAGAAGAAAGATTATGAATAAGTCATGAATTCAGAACACACTGTATGATTGTGTTGAAATTTATTTGGAAAAATAAGCAGCAGAAGCTTTGAAACACGGAATAAAAGGTCAACGTAGGAAACTACAATTAGGAACAGCAACATTTCGTCGACAATACCCGAAGCGAAAAAATAACTTCTTTAAAAATAGTTAATTTATCTAATTCATGGGTTAATCAGTTCTCCACAAGAGTCTTCAGATCACAAAAGGTAGCCATTTAAGTTTTTGATTAAAAAAAGGTTTTGAAAAGAATAAAAACAGTTACTTTACTGCTGTTTCGGTTACTTAAACAGTTACAGTTTAAACAATTGTTAAACGTGTAAAAAGTTTTCATATTTTGTTTTTAATACATGTCAATTAAATAATACAGTAATTGGAAAACAACAATATAATTAATTTCGCTTTTGATTTCAACAGTTGTAATTCCTTCCTGTTTCATTTTTGGTAAATAATAAACAGCTTTACTTAAAAAGACTTCCATGAAAGCATCTGTTCGTCCAACGCAGATAACTCTCGAATGGCTTGCTGTAATTAACAAGCTAGTTTAATAATGAAAATTAATGAAAATCCTGCTCCACATAGTGCAGGTTTTCTTATACTGTAAGCAACTTTACACGCTACAAAAGCGAGTATCTTGTTTATTATGATTCAAAGTCAAACAAGTTTCTTCAATTTGTTACTTCTAAAGAATTCAAAAACTAAGTATTGAAAAGAATAATTCAGTACAATGATTAACTGAAGCCACGAAAAGTTTGTATTGATAACGTAATAACGCAAGTAATAATCTTTTGAATGACTTCTAATAAACACCTTTTTTCTTAGGCAGACAGTCTTCAAGTATTTTTGCTTAACTGAGTAATTAGCTTTTGTTGCTTTTATAGCGAAATGGAACGAGAGTGCTAGTTGGTGGTAGATAAGACGGAGGAAGACCCTCAGACCCATGCCTCCGAGATGCTCTCCTTCGAAATTAGGACGGAACTGCGCGAAGTCTTATCACTTGTATGATATTCAAGGCTATTGCCAAAGACAGGTGCAATCTTGCACTCCTTGACACGATGAATATCATGGGCTCATTCTGATGTTACTGACAGAGAACTGAGATAAGTCACTTCAACAACACAACAGGAACTCATCTTTTGCAGAAATAATATCATCATCAAGACCACGTACTCCAAATATCTAAATAAAGGGGCTTTCTTAAGTTAGCTGACTATTTGAAGCTTTAGAAAAGTAGAAGGGCCATGCGGCAAAATATCCGTTAACAGTAAATGTTGTCATAATCTTCTGTTTCAATTTTAGTTTGTATATCACGTGCATATACAATTTTTAAAAAAAATAACTTTTTATGCATTCCGTTCTGAAAAGACACAGTTTTATTCTAACTTTCGAGCATTACGTTGTAACTCGAAAAACAAATTTTAGGAACACTCTGGATTCAAGTTTTGTGTAACAATCTAATATAAAATAGAAATTTCAAAATGAAGTTACCATAGTCTGTGTTCTCAGGTTCCCAGCAATTCGAAGGCCAAAAGTAAGGAGTCTGAAAGAAATAAATATTTAAATGAGCCAGCACATTCTTATCAGTGAATGAATTTAGCTATTCTATGCATGCTTGCATAAAATATACGTCAGAATAATTTTGCTCTAAGTCTACATGTAAATATTCAATATGTTTATTTCAGGACAATCTATTTTAAAAACAGCAACTAACATAAAATCTTGCTTAAAATAATAATACTGGGTTATTTCTAATTTCGTGAAGGACCTTAAAAATTCTTAACAAATTAACTATACTGGAGATACCAAATTTTATTACACTGAAATAAACTCATAAAAGATTTTTTTCATATATTTCACAATATTCAACGTATATAGTTTTTCAGGTACGGATATTTATCAGTCATTGAGAAGACAGGCTTGGATGTATTGGAAAGCTGGTTGATGCCACAGTTGAATAAAATTAATGCAATCAAACATCCCCCAACAAGACAGTTACCCAGTTTTTACCTAGGCAGAGAGCAGTGTCAAAACCATTTGATAGCATATCGTAGTCAAAGTATCCCGCAAAATTAAAGACCAGACACAACAGGAGTGGAGTATGTGAATCAAAATTTACTATTAAAATGAACAGTAAGCATATGACGAGCGGATGACGTGTTAGTTTGGTACTCACTCTAGTATCATGATAAAGTCCCGCGCGGCAGTTTCTTACACGGCTTTGCTAAATATGTTCTCTGGCTGTCTCCAGTGTCTGTTAGTTTGAGGATCTTCGTCAACTACACTACTTATACTCTGACTAAGGTATAAGTAGTATTTCACCTCGATGAAATTTGGTATTGTTTGCGCAATTTATTTGTTATAAATTTTAAAAATGAGTCGCAAAGTTATAAAAAAAACCGTATTACGAAGTTGATCTTTTTGCTTTATGTGCGGCTTTGTGAATGAAGAATGCCAATGTTTTACTTTTGGATATTTTTTGCGATCTGAAGCATTTTGAAGAAAGCAATTAATTCAATATTTTATTAAAATTTATTCTAAGAATAGGTTTTGGTTGAAGAGATAAGCCGTATTACTACCTCTTCAAAAATTTATTTATGGTTTTCATCAGCGAATGTTCATAGCGCAAAAGAAATTAATCTTGTGTGTTTTTTTTTCCGGCTTGATGAGTCAATTAATAATGTGCTGCAAAAACAACAGACAAACTGAATTCAAATTTGGTTTAAATATTAAACTAAAATACATACTATATGAGTAAATCTCAAACTGAGCGCATTGCAAGGTATTAAATTTATTGTTCGAAATTATTAATAACATCTGATTCATATTATAAATTCTCAAATGATTCACTTCAACAAGTTTACTTGATTATTATTGTTGCGTGCATACGGATCTGTAATGGACTGAAGGCGCACAGAACCGATAATATAATGATAAAATTAATGTTACCAAAAGAAAAGCTTTACGGTTCTGGAGCTTTCCATAAATCTATTCGTACATCTTTTCTTAGCATGACGGTGCGCAATCTGTAGTTACCACTTCAAACTACTGAGAACTTTGAATACAACGTATTGAAAAGCGCATTTAAGCAGCAAAGTCAACAACGTATCGTTGAATCTCTCGATGTGACAATCTAGAAAGTGTTGGCCATGTTCACCCATAGATCTCAGTACAGTGGAACCTAACGTGAAAATAATTTTTTCACGATGCCTCCCAAGAAGACTATTCCCTCAGACGGTGCCGTAAAGAAAATAAAGGAAACCATGGCCGCTGAAATTAAAAAAGAAGTCATAGATAAGCATAAGCTTGGAGTGACGGAATTGGCGAAGACTTACGGTCTTTCGACATCGATAATCTGCATTGTTCTGAATAAAAAGGAAGAAATTAAGACACTTGATGTAGCCAAAGAAGTTACCGTTTCTTCCAAACACCGTCGAAAACTCCCATAAACTGCTGTTGGTGTGGATTAACGAGAAGCAGTTAAAAAGTCGGTGTCGGAAGCTATCATAAAGGTAAGCTCCGGTTGTATTATTTACCAGTGTTATTTACTAGAAAAATTGAATTTTAAGTTGATATTTTTGGGTGTGCAAAACGAATTAACTGGCTTTCCATTATTTCCGGTGGGGAAGTTTGTTTCTAGACACGAGAAATTCGCTATACGAGCTCAATGCTGGAACAAAATAAACTCGTGTCTCGAAGTTCCACTGTACTCCGAACAGTTATAGATAGAGATCAATTACAGTTATTCAGTTACAGTACCAAGCACAGTTACACAGGTATCAGATCCAAATGGTCGACAAGTTTGGCGACTTTTTACGATTTCTCCCTAAACTTGGTGAGAGAAATTAGTCGCCATAACCATCGTAAGTTTGGCGAAACCTCACCAATTTAGCATTTATCTCAGTGTTAAATAGATGCTTCTGTAACCTTATTTTTCCGACAAGCTTCTTTTTTCAAGCATTTTATGTTGCATTTTAAAAAAAGATACTACAGTTTCTCATATAATTTCACTTAAAATTATTGACATGTATACAAAATTCGTAATATTATTAATAATAGCCAATTACTCGGATTGACAATAACATATACATATTCTGAAAGAAAGGAAGCAATATAATGAATGAATTTTTATATATGAATGTATTTTTATATATGAATGTATTTTTATATATGAATGTGTTTTTATATATGAATGTATTTTTATATTGAAAGTTATTGTTTTCAAAAAGAAATAAATAAGGCGTGCGTCCCCTTTTAAAAGAAATTATTTTTCCCAAAATAAAATAAAACAGTCCTTTTTACTTTCATGTACTAAGTAAAGGAAGTACTGGAATCGCGATAAATTACGTGTATCATATTTCAACAGCAGTATTAATTTTGAGCGTTCTAGAATCCATTTCGAAGACAATTTTGCTTGACATCTGTATGAACAGACAAAATAAAGGAATGTTTCTCCCAAAACAAATTAAGCTCAAATTTTGTGTGCGGAATTGATATATCATCTAGATGTGCATCTCCCGTTTTCATTGGAATCGGCAGTACAAAAGGAATATATACATTTAATATATATATATATATGTGAAATGTACTTTCTCATACATTATTTGTGTTGTGCAGCTGGGGCAACAGGAATGAGACAAATTTTGGAATATAAAGTGATACGTTTATTTTAGCATCCATCTCACAAGCGTTCTCCCTGTACCTCGGGGAGAAGCCCTATTTATAGATATGTGTACGTCATGGTGCTCATCCAATCAGCGATATTAATTGAAATCACGTGGTGACGCTATCTTCTCATCAGGAGTGTTCTTAAGAACTTTATGTAATATGACAGATTTATGAGTTTGGCGATTTGGCGGGCACCAACAGGTTAATATAATTTATACTAAAGAAAGGATTTCGCCAAAATTTAGGAGAGAATTTAGTTCGAGAATTCTCTCCTAAATTTTGGCGAAAATCTAAATTTTTACTAAATTTTCTCCAAAATTAAGTTAGAGAATCGCCAACACATTAACCAATATGATTAGAATTTAATTTAATCAATTGATTTAAAAATATCATTACATATATATATGTATATGCATCCGTTTGTTACTGCCAACGTTACACGTTTGGCACCTTTCGATGACATATATATATATATATTATATACTAAAGGCCGGGTAAGGGGGTGAATATATATATATATATATATATACCCCCTTACCCCGGCCTTTTAGTTTCAATTTTTTATTCCTTACCCGGCGATCGTTGGTCGTAGTCATATACTTCCAACTACACAAATGTTTTAAATGACAAAAGTATTCATGTTTTGGTGAAGCTAAATTAAAAAAAAATATTAGAAAAATAACGAAATCTAACTTTATAGGGGTCTTCTGGTTCCTATACTTATATACAGGAACATTTTATACTCGTATGAAAAAATAAAATTAAGAGAAGCTTGACTTCCGTACAATAAAATTGACCGGAAGACTTAATTTCAAAATTAGCAATTCTTGGTGTCAGTTTCAAATTGCCTTGAGAGATCGGTTAATTAAGTTAGAATAATTCGAGCAAATTCGTTTAAATAAAGTGAATCAAAAAATGTGCATAATTTAATTGGCCATACAAGAAAGTTATGTGGTGTCCACATCACATTTTTTTCAAAATGATATAAATTAAGGCACGCATTCACTTTCAAAAAGAAATTCGTCATTTTCTGGAAATGTATAAAAACTAGACAATGCAATATTAAGACGCATTGATTCGCATTTCATCATTTGACTTATTACTCACATAAAAGGGAAAAAATATAAATTCATAGAAATAAAAGTACAATGTTTACAAAAGCAAAACAAATTTCTTTACCAGCATGAAATTATTGTTTCTTTAAAATGTTCCACTACCATTTTCAATGTAAAAATTAAAAAATGGTTTTTAGTTTAAATAACATTAATTTCATGAAAACATGCTGAAGAATATATTGCTTGTTCACAGTCGTGGTTGAAAAGTCGTATTTCATAGATATTTGAAATAACATTTTTGGTCTTTTAAGGCAAATTGTACAGGGAAATCAGATATGATGAATGATGCAGTAAGGCATATTTCCAAAACTGAACTCTGATAATTCTTGCTAGATGCATAAAAAAGTATTGATGTCCAGTCGATGAAATACCATCCTTAATTATCGTACTTATCAAAATACTGAAAGGAAAGGAAAATGGATGCGGTCTCATTTGATTAGGAATCATTAGCAAGATTTGTTTGAAAAAGAATGATTATAACTTCAATTTACAAGACAGGTGCCTTCATGATGTTTGATGGTATTTTCCCATCAGTATAATTCCCTTAATTTATTCCTCGTATGTGAAGTATCATTCCTCGTATGTGAAGCGCAAAATACTGATTCAGATTTCATAATTGCTTTCATCAGCCATTTTCGTTCAGTAAAGAATTCTGCTGTTCGAATTCTGAAAATTAATGCTTTGGCTTATAATTCGACAGAAGTTTTGGAAACGTATATGAAAGAGTCAGACGACATGAAACCTTAAAACAATGCACATTTTACACTTATATTGATTCAAGTTCATTTAAACGATCTATAGAGCTCTTGCAAATTTTCTGTTTTGCCAAGAGGAAATTATTCAGCAAGTTAGCTCCATTCTACCAAAGTTTCATGTATTAAATAAGTTATATAAAAAAGTGCAGAAAGTAACATAAAAAAATGTGAAACATTTCAGATTTTAAATTACGTCCAAAGGCGCGTTTTTAAACATTTTGAGTGTTACCTTTATTTATTAAATATCATGTTCTTCGCACTTAAATCATAAAATTCCGTTCAAGAGCAATATCGCAAAATAATTTTAAAATGAGGATATCTTTAGAATTTCCAATATTTCCTATTTCCTTTCTCAGAAATCGGAAACTTTCTCGCGCGCTGGAGATAGAAGTGTTTTTTCTGCCATTGCTCGCTTCGAAATCCCTGAGTTTATTAATCAAACATTCGTTAAAGTTTTACAAAATACGAAATCGATAATAAAACAAAATCCAAATTTGGGCTTCCAGATACCCATATTCGCAGCAGGATTACGTTATTCAAAATTTAATGGCTCTAGGTACCGTTGTTTTATCATAATGCCAGAAACATACATACATTTAGGCAGATTGTTCATCATTTAGTTTCTTTAAATATAATACAGGCCGATAATATTTGGTGGCAACAATTTGAAAAGTGAAACAACGCTTGTAGTGAATCAACGCAAAATGCCAAAACGAAATTAGTAGTCCTTCTGGGCAAATTGTCCAGAATATGTAAATATGTAATTTATAATATACAGCAAATATGTAATTTATAATTAAAGCTGCTTAGTATATTTTAAACGTACTCAATTCATTTTAAAATGTTTTACAACAAATTCATGTTTTACTAAGCAAATATTTAACGCAGCAATTTCTTCTGATGTAAACTTACATAAGGAATTTCTTTCTTCCTCTCTGCGTGCCTTCTCGATATAATTTCTTGATAATGTTAAGCTAAAAATCGTTAAGTTTGGAGTTCGAAGATCTGAATTTCTATATTCCTCGTGCAGGGATTTATATTTATTTTGACTGACAATTTAAAGTTTAAGTTAAAAAAAAAACTTTCCTATAAGCCTTCAATCCCTTAATTGTCAGTGCCAGAATAGTTAAATGTTGTAGTGCGCGTGAAGGAATGCAAATTTCTACTTTTTAGAAAGTATTTAAAAGCCGAGTGTCGGTAGGAGAAAGAGAGAGTTAGGATATAGCCACAACCTCTGCCATAGCTACGTTTGCTTATTGCTGGTTCAAGTGGCTTAATTGCATTTATTTGTTGCCACTAGCTTTGAAGGGGGTTTAAGTTACGGGATCTCGCTGAGCCCTGTAGTCTAGTTCTATCGTTTGTTAATATCTTCAAATTTTTAGTTTCGTTAATTGATTTTCAGTTACCGCCCAAGCAGGGGCGAAATTTGTTAGCGTCGAGTTGACGCATTGTAAATTTTCAAAGGTTTAATAAAGAGTACTTTAACCCTTTTCTTCTGTAGTTTCTGCTATTCCAGTTTCAGACTGAAGTTCATCAGTTGGGCTCTACACTCGTTCCGAAAACAGCTAAAAGATCTATGCGAATATGATTATGTAACTTTTGTTCTCTAGGTATTTTGTGATCAAATATATATCAAAATTTCCACTATAACATTACTGTATACTGAATAAATACGTGGCTCATAAATGAATATATTGCGCTTTCTTTTCTGATATTATACATGGTAAGTCAACATTTATCTTTTACCCAATTTTAGGTATTAAGGCACAACGGAATCAAATATTAATATTCTCGCCTACTCGACTTATTGTTTGTGTCAACATAAACATGGTAATAGTCAAATTTAAATTATCTTTTCGTTCTAGGTAACTGCGAGGCAGTACAGAAAAATAATTAAAATATGTGTCGTCATATAATTCACTATTATTTGGTGATCCAGCTTCAGGCTATTGAAAATCTGTACATAAAATTAATTAGTTAAATTTATTAAAAGTAATTACCGTTGAGAACTCATGGTTACTGGAATTATCGCATCGATAGGTTACCCTTGACCCTTAAAGGAAAGGTGGAAGCAATGGTTTTATTTCTTTACATTTATTTAATTTAAATTGTTGAAGAAATGGCTGGCAATCTATAACAAGGCAGCCGATGTGTGGTGACAAATTACTATCTACCAGATACGGAGATAAAATCAGACTGGGAGGATTCTTGAAAAATCTGATTCGGACCTGCGATTAACTAGATCAGGAAGATAATGGTTTCACAGCATGAATACTAGGGGGACTATTCCTTTAATTACTTCACAGTCGTTCTACACATCGAAAACCTAAAACCAACTGGAGCCGGATGGGCAAATGTTTAGTCACCAAATCCAAGCTTAGTAATGAAATATTACTCACAGTTTTAGCTCGTGTGCCAGCTTTAGGAAAATAGAAAACTGAAAGAGGTATGATTTTTGCCAGGGATTGAATTCAGAATTTTCAGCTCATCGTATCACTGCTCTGGTCGTTAGAAGTAAACATCGGAATCTTCAGTTCCTTTGCAACAGGGAACGTTAAGACAATTTTCTTACTACACTACATTGTGATTTAAAAAAAGGAACATTTTAGTTCTCTTCCTCCACTGAATGAGTATAGAAAAACAAGTATTATTGAAGAAACACTTCGCAGTTTTGTACACAAACGTTTTCACGCATTCTTTCAGGTAATGGAATAATCTAATTCCCCTTGATTAAATTAAGTTAGGAGATTAGAAAATTAGAAACAAAAAGAACTTAATAACTTCCTTAATGCAGATTTAAGTGCTTCTCATAGCGACACAATATCCTATAAAAGCTCACTTTTAAAGCAAAATCATGCTGTTATATAAAGTGCTTTAGTGCTTTTCTAGACACCGAAGCCATTAAACTTTTCAAGAGTAGATACAACGAAATTAAATAAAGGCGCTCTAACTGTACTTTGACTTAATTAAGTATGTTATTTTATTTAACATTAATGAAATTATTTGAAGAAAATCTGGCTTTGGAGTCTTTTACTATTTTTAATCTAGATAATTTGAGGTCTATTTTTAGCACGGGCAGAGAAATTTCTGATTTGTAATATTCAAGAATAAAATATTGTTCTAAATATTCTTTTAGAATTCATCTGGCGTAGGAACCGTTGAGTTTATTTCAAAAGTTCTCTTTCATGAATATCGTAATATTTTGCATGTTATATCTGTAATAAGCCATATTCAAATTTCACAATTCGTAGTTAATCTTTTTTCACTACTTAGCACATGTTAGGTTTAACAATAATGATTTTTTGCTGAGCATATCGAAATAACGTTTTTTCATTTAAAAATTTTATTGATCTATTGTTACAGATTTTAAAAGCTAATTTTTTTCTTTTCTATTGTATGCTTTTTGGATCAAATTTTTCGTTTGTTAGAATTTTTTCATTTATTGGATTGCTTGGTTTTTGTTTTTTGTTCTTGGTCCGCTTTAAAGACAAAGTAATTTTTATTAGATTTTTAAACTTTTTGTCTATTTATGATTTTAATGCCATAATTTTGCAAAGCATTTTTTACTCCAGCCCCTTGATATATCTTTTCGATATGTTCGATTGGTTGTATTTGTATGATTTGTTTTTTGGACTTGCTCTGCTCAAAAATAATTAATTTTAAGCTGTTCTAAGCTTGCTTATGATTTTGCTGCTATAATTTTGTAACATTTTTGACTATTTACTACACTTTGTCGGGGTCGAACTGACAAAGACTAAAATTACTTTAACCATTAAACTTTAATTTGTTACAGCTGGTTCAGAAACAGGTTGATGTATTTACTTCTTTCGTTGTAGGAACCCCCTGATGACGACGCAGCGAAGAAACAAATTTCTTTTTCCTTTTCATTTTTCGTTTTAGCATTTTCAGCACCTATCATGCAGTTTGACACTATGTTTCTGTTTTTGCAAGTTTTAGCGAATGGAAATGGGATGAATTTTAAAGTACTTAAAATTATTTAATTTATTTTGCATTATTATCAACATTTGTTGCTATTTTTCAGCACACAACTAACTAGATTTTGAGTGGCTTTTACTTTAAAATTCATTTTAAATTTGTATACACATCGTAAATATTTTTTTTGCAACCATTATTTTAACTTGCAGTCCAGCTGCTACCAAAATCTTAAAATCTTAAGCAAACATGAGATTACGTAAGGCAATTAATTTCGCTAACTTTCAAACTGTATATTTGTTAACAAGCCAATAATATTCGAATTCAATGATACCTGAAATCTGTAAAAGGTTCCATCTGCTTTGACAGTCAAAACATGATCATCAATTGGGAAAAAGTAGCCATGAGCTGCTATTAAATGGGCCATGTGGAGGGCTTCGGCTGAAATTGAAGAAGTTTCCGTAAATTCAGTGCAATTATAAAATGCTAATTTTTGTTCACAAATCAGATCATCAGATGATATTTCTTCTGTTCAATTGAAAATTGCGAAATATTTTCTAAGATCAGATTTATATACAATTATAGAGTCATTGTGTTTACATCGAAGCTGGAAACATGGAAATTCATCATGCCTTCACCGAGATTCCGGATCTCTAAATTGCTAGCCGGGCGTCCTTCGAATTCTAAAACAATGACCCGCCGTAATGATTTACGACATATTACTTACCACATATTTTCTCTAGTATTCCTGCGTTTTCTAAAACCGCCGGTGAATTCTTCTCTTGGTATCTGTCGTAGGCTCTCCATTGCATCGTTTTGGGTAGCATCCATTGTGCCAAAATATCGACCCTGTATAACCCTCTCAATAAGACGGATTAGCCAGAATTTAAATTGTTTAAAATCTTATAAACAACTTATAGCTCTGTGACACAAAAGAAATCTGTTTTCCGCTAACAGTTCATGACACTTCTAACAGTTCATGACATGACCTTGCTGCTGAAAACATTAGTTTAAAGCATATTCCAGCCGTTTCCGACTTCTTCAGTACTCTCTTCTGCCTTTGTTACCCAAATGAACAAGTACTTTTACACAGTATGCATCACTTACATTGAATCCCATAGCACAATTTTAGTTTAGATGGTACATAACTTACAAAAGAAAACAATCAAAATAACTTTGACTTTTGGCTCATGCTCGTTTTTGCGATCTGTAAAGAACTAACATATGTCATTTTGAAGACCTGGTTAATTTCCAGATCATAGCCGAAATCCCACGCTTCTCCGTTAAAATGTGTTTTGCACAAGTGCCGCGTTACCCCAAAGGAATAAAAGATACTTTAATTTCGTTTATACTACAACAGGAACTATACTGTTCCGGAAAATATAACTTTCCAATATAATATAGCTAGCGTGTATTATACGCTAGCGTGTACAGTATATTATATTTCCAATATAATATACTATATGCCAATGTAATATATAATATAATATACTTATATTCTTAGCCTCTATTATTCTCATACATTATGTAGATAATTTTCAAAATATGTAATGATCTTAAGTATTTACTTACGTATTTATGTTTCATTTACTTACATATTTATTTAGGTATTATGCATTTATATATTTAGTTATTTTTAATTTGTATTATATAATTCTCGAAATTCTAATACTATGTTAACTTCATATATAACAACATTGAATTTATCTAATTATAAATTTTTAATTTTTATTTATTTTTTCTATTTATGTATTTATATATTTATTTCTTGATATTTAATTTTTATTGCGCAATTATCAAAATTCTAAAACTTTATTGAATTTTATATATAACAACACAGTTAGCAGATGATTCTATCAGTTGAGCATAAAAGCTGAATGGCTTGAAGGCGGTGCAGCTGCTCATCTGACGGTAAATAAATAATATACGTTAGCATCTTCTGGCAGTCAAATCCAAGTCTTGCAAGTTTCATACATATATACAAATTATTTTAACAAAATAATGCTTACGGCATTTAGAAATATAAATTTAGACTTTAACTTAAATTACTAACTGCCTTAACATGGCCATTATACACTGCTAGCTATTACAATAACTATAACTAGAAGGAAAGCAAATAGCAGGATTCTTTATTGTGCATATATAGCATAATGAGAGAAAGACATGACTAAATTTGCAAATGGTTTAGAGCATACCTAGTCTGAAGGAGTAAATAGAATACAGTGTGCAGGTATACACAAAATATACAGGTTTAGCATATCCACAGAATTCAGTATACAAAGTTACCACTTCTGACAGCAAGAACGACTATAGTCTGGCTGGGAATCTAGCTTAGATGACACATACGGGTTCTTCCTTCCACGCGGTCTCGAGTCTATGCCAGAATTCATCAATCCTAGTGGTTGGCGAGTGGTGTAGTGCCATGGTAAGCCATGACAGACGTTTGGAATGTGCAAGAGATAAGGAGAATATGCTGGTCAAAATAACAGTCGATCAACCTCTGTATGGAGATGATCAGGAGAGCACGGACATTATGCGGACGTGTAGTATCTTCTTGAAATTTGCCGTTGATTAGGCCTCGAATACAGGACACAGGCACGAGCTTTAACACGTCAGAAATGTAACGGTGGCTGTACACATCATCGGCTACGCGAACAAGAGGTAACCAGAATGTGTACCCCTCTGGCACTTCCATACCAACAAGCCAGGTTCTGAAGTCGTATATGACAAATACAAGCTGAAAACTGTTTTTCTGCTCGGTACATCCACGCATGGATATGTCGATCATAATGGTATACGAAAAACCGGAACTCGTCTGACGCTTATGTTGTGCCAGTTCTGTGTCCAGTGTCGCACCACTGTAGGCGCGTCTGTCTCTGTTATAGTATCAAGAAAATCGGCCAGCATGGTCACCATGCTGTAAATCCTCGTTGCTACAGATGTCGCCCAACTGTCAGTTTGGATACTTTTCATCCTGGGCACAAGCCAGTCTCCTTACTCAAGGTACATGATGGGGCTGTACGATCTCGCAACTCTTATAGGAGAACATGTCTGTCCTTTCAGGCGTTAGTGGCCTGAGACCGCGGAGATCTTGCGTAGCGTTCAGTATGGCCCTCCTAGATCCATCGATTCCTTATTCGCCTGAAGTCATGGGATCCTAAACAACACGAGTAGCAGCGTCACGGAACGATAAACCACAATCCCGATAGGCCGTAGTTTGATAGGAACGACCATTGCAAAAACAACAAACATTCAAATGCGATTTACAAATAAGAAACCATTTTTCAGTTTTCCCATTTACACATATTGTAGATAGCGTTACACATATTTCTTTTGTCTCTATGCTCTGGAATTCTAATCATTTTCATATCCCAGCATGTATTACCTTTTATGCAAATCTTACGTTTGTTATATGCCGCCTGCATGGCGTAGCAGTTTTAGCGGTCAAAAGTGTTTATTTACTATGAATTAAAATAAAGAATTTTGCTACTTACTTTGGTCTTCAATTTCCAAATGTCTCATCATCCATGCCACCAAATCAGAACCTATAATGAAAAAGAAATTAAATTGAAATTTCACTAACAAATAGCTTATTAGAAATTTTTGCTGAGCAAGCTTTAACTGATACTAAGTAAAGATAAGCATTTCTAAGTCCATTAACCAACAACGTGATTGGAAAATAAGCAGTTCAAATCGAAATCTGAAAATTCATATCAGTATATCCAGTACTATTTGAGTCTTTAGAATAAGTTAATTGAGAGACTTACTTAACGTCTGAAGCATATTTGGTGGTCATAAATAATTCACAAAATATCAGTTTTCCGTTAGCTTTATAGGTAAGAATGTATTAATATGTTTTTCAATCAGTTAAAATCCTCTTATGGTGAATACTTCTATTTTACATGCTTCAGCTGTTTCCACAATAAAATATCCTTACTCGCATATATATTCCACGAAAAATTTTTTAAAAATCACGTATATTAAAACATAATATTTAGCAATTACAGTGATCGTGTTCAGTTTTATGTTTTTTATATGTTGTTGATTAATCATATAATAGTATTTTATTTCAAAAGATCGTAATTCATATGCTGCACAATTTATTAAAACACTGACTGCCATGTCATTTTTACCATGTTACAATCGTGTAACCATAGTAAGAGTGACATTTCTGAATTATGCAACCAAGTCTGAAATTATGAATTATTTGTAACAGGGTGCTCTGAAATTTAAAAAAATATTTTATTAAAATTATAATTCACATGGGCACCTGAGAAAAATGTTAAAAATCGAACTCTATCCTTAACTTTGGGCAATATATTATTCGTCACTGATTTTCCTGAAGATGCAAGGCTTTTTATGATCATAGTTTGGATATTCAATCCTATCGATTACACATTGATCCTGATGATTACTTATTTATATCCTAATCTATTGCTTGGATTCCATTCTTCATATCCTGCGTATTCTTTAACCTTTTTTTTCACAAAGTCCTTTTTCCTTTTTCTTATACATGCTCCGTTAAAACTTTGAGATATTTCTTCTCTGTGAGCACTGCAATTTTCGATAGTTAACTAACAAAAGAAATAAATGAATAGCTTTAAAGAATACAACAGTAAGAAACTCAATTTCAAAACACAGTACACGCATTGATTTTTCAATACTTTACAATACGTCAAAGACATAGTTTGTAAAAGTAAAGATAAATGAGCATTATCTTTAAAAAATAAACACAAGAGACATCCGTCGAATGTCAGCTAAAACTGGTTTTCGAAAAATTTGTTCCATTATGCTGTCATTCCAGCAATTTATTTCTTAAAAATGGTAGCTTTACTGAGATTTCTAGGATTCAGTGCGGTGGTTGATGTGTTAAATGCAGCACAGATTGTTATTAATATATTAGTAAAATATGTAATTTTTACACAGGAACTTGGAAAATAAATGTCAAAACTAGCTAAAGAAAACGCTTCTTTAAAGTTTTTATTTGAAAAGAAAATGCTATGATTTCTCAAATGAAGTTTATTAGAATTACAATGAAGGTATCGCAAAAGCTAAACTGAAAAAAGTGAATTTCATAAAAATTACATAAGGTACAAATTTTAAAGACTTAGCAAGGTAAAGAAAAATAATTTGTGGATATAATTTTCTTCAATTTTAGAGACATATTTATTGTTCAAAATAACTCAACATTTATGATTTTAAGATAGATAAAAAGCATCTTTGCATATTCTGTAAATGATCTTCATTTTCTCTGACATAAGTTATTGTCAGATATTTGGGTAATACTGATAAAAGTGTGTTACAGAAGCAAAATTGGAATTTTGCAATAATGCAGCAGTGATTTTCTCCTTTCTGCAGTGATTTACATTCACATGTTTACATGTTTCGAAATCTTGCCATTGCAAGATGTATCATCTTACCGCTCATAATGTGAAATTCAACAGCAAACCTTTGAAACCAAATCTAAATGCAAGAGAAGAAGCTACAATGCGCGAAATCATTCTAACCCGGACATTATCATTTCAAAGGCGACAATGGTGACCAGATAATCGTTATAGACAAGAACACTTATATCGATGGTGTCACTAAACGCTTAAACGAAGGACCCTATAATCGGATCCCTAAAGACTATTCACCTTCGGACCTCTCAAAAATAAAAACTGAGATCAAATCTTCACAAATCCTTTCGACCAAATTAAAACAGTATCTTATCCCATATGTTGTGAATTGTACCAGATTATATGCTCTTCCCAAAATTTAGAAAAGTGATATTCCTTTCCGTCATATTGTGTTAAATTTAGTCACTGCCCCGTACCCGTTAGCTAAATATTTAGTTTCTAGATTTTAAGCTCTGTTAGATAGTAACATTTACACCATAAAAATTCAATAGAGTTTGTAAAAAAAGTTAAAAGCATTTCTCCTAGCAATTTATTTACTCATAGTTTCTTCCGATGTAAAATCATGATTCACCAATGTTCCCGTGGAGGATGCATTAAGGTGCCTAGAAACCAGACTCCATGAATTTCATTTCTCCTGCGTCGAAATTAATGAACTAATTTCCCTCACTCAACTTTGTTTGAAACAAACTCAGTTTGTTTTCCAAAATAAGTTTTACAAGTAAACTGATGGATTAGCCATGGGAAGTCCCCTCAGTCCCATCCTGGCTACATGCATTATTATGAATTAAAATTATTCGGGACTTTAAACTTCCCGGTATGGTTCCGCTACATAGACGGTACTTTTACCCTTTTTGACGGTAATAAAGATGATTTAAATAAAGTTCTTTCAACAATGAATTCCATTTATCTTGCTATTCAGTTCACTTTTGAACTCATAACATGCAAATCTCTTCCGTTCCTCTATATTTTGGTCACACGTAACACATTCAACTTCACTACTTCGGTTTACCATAAACCTTCCTCGTTTTGCCTTCTACCACACTTCAAATCATGTCATCTGACTAAACAAAAGTTAGCATGTTTTCTGTGCACTGAATCAAATTATCAAAGTTTGCTCCTCAAAATTGGGTCTTGATTTAGAACTAAATTATTTAAAAGTAGTAGCTACTGACAGGGGCTTTTCACCCAACATTATTAATCAAGCAGTTAAAAATTTCTTATCTCAACACACCAAAAGGCACACTCTTGTTTCAGGAGATTATTCGAATTCTGTTGTCATCCCTTTCTTTCCATCAATTTTACGATCCTTTTAGTCAGTAAAATTCTCTATATATGTTAGAATCTTGTATATATGATAAAATCAGCAAGTCTTGTCTTCAAATAAAAGTCTATTCTGTCAGCTTATAAGGCCTAGTTAAAACAGCGTGAAATAAAACTAATATAAAATGCAAAATGTCTAGATCGTAGTGCCGTAATAGAATCCATTTAAACTTGAAATGCTTATGCATCTAAGTAGTTTTTATTTAGTAAACTCAGTCTTGTTGTGTAAGACACATCAGTGTAGAGATAGCGCTTGATAGTCTTCTTTATAATTCCGTCTATACTTAAAACTTACTTCTTTGCAATTTACGCTACGCAAACTCTTTGTGAAACAAGCCTTCTTCTCATTTTGTATCGAGCACACTCCATATACGATTTCGTTTTCACAGGACTTTTTTTGCATGGGAAAATCAGTTAGTAAAGCGCTTGGTATTTATATATAATTTTGCTATGTGTGATTTCCAACTAGCTGGATGTGTTCGTTTTCAAAAATCTTTCGGGCACTCTTGTGGAATTTTGATTACTCGATGTGATACCTCACGGTTGCCAACCCTTATTCTAAATAACGAGCGTACACACGCACCATCACAACAGCAATCAATTTTCAATTTATCTATTGACTCATCATTAAAGATGATATTCACTAACGTTATAGACTATTAGTTTTAGGTTTTATAAAACGTCTCCTTTTTGGTCTCACCAGAGGTGTTAATTTTTTCCTCTTGCAAATTTTCCTTTCTCCAGTACTCAAACTTCTTTGTTCCCTAGCCAGGCAACAAATTTCTTTTTCCTACAAGTTAAGAAATTCCTAATTTTTTGACTTAATTTTTATTTCTTCATATACATAAATTTCTTCGCTCACGGGCTTTAAAATAACCTCGTTATTTTATCTTATTATCTCTTTATCCCACGCTTTTTATTTCCTCATTCTTATTTACGTCTACAGCAGTTTTGTTTCGATAGTTCATCATATTTTTCATTCCGTTAATTTCCCTAATTAAATGAATGCTCCAGTTTTATCTTCATTAATCATTTCTAATTCCATAATACTTAAACTCATCTTACTTACCCAATCCATAATTTGATTCAGTCCTTCGTATTCGGACGTGAGTGTAAAAGCAACCTCTACAATGAATGGTTGTTATAACGAGCGCTGATTGCAAGGATTACTCTAAGCATATGTCGCGTAGATAGCCGCCCAGTGCGCCGGGTTCTAGAAGGCCAGCTAAGGCATTCTCGTCCTAAGGCGGAGTTAATTTTGTTCAATTTAATTTTGTTTTTACTTAATGCTGTGTTATCAGCTTTTATTGGCGCAATAAAACGTGAATAATAAGACTCGATAAAATAGAGTGAGTACTTTTAATCCTCAAGATAAATGAAACATTATCACAATGAGTACAGCTACAAATATTTGAAACCCAAAAGAACAGTTTTACAATATTAGTACAGCCTTAATCACACGTACCGAAGGTTCAATTTAAATATTTCTGTTTACAATTTTTAATTGTATCTGTCTTTTAAAGAAACAATTATCCTAAATAAGCTTAAAACTCTTTACTAACTTATTCATTTTCTTTATACATTTTCCGAAGTAGCAAAATAACTTATTAAGATCAAAATAAACATACGAATGCAATTTATCCTAATCTGGGAACTGAATTCCCGAATAAATGTTCACTTTTTTAAAATGAGTAAATATTCACCGAGCCAATTATAACCGCATAAAAACGAGAGTAGCCGCCGCACAGCTTTCTCTAACAAAAGCCTGAGAAAAACCTCAAAGTAAGTTTCTTTTCCTGGGAACAAAAATCGAAGTACATCACACCCCGACAAAACAATGAACAATACATTTGCCTGCATCTCCTATTTGCGTCACAGATCAAGGGGCCACATAACAATAAATGGCACTTATCTTCAAGTCAAGACTTATATACAAAAGCTGCCGCCTACAACAGAAACATTCTTAACCTTCTCTTCAAGGCATCCAAATCACCACCGAAAGAAATCTTTATGAAAACGCCGTTTCCTGAAGACGACGCCTGTTTCACAGTCCAACCCTTATTTTGGTAACCATTTCCTGTCCAGCGATCTACAGTTAGAAAAACCCCTGAAAAGATATTTTCTCGTAACATTATGGATATGTTTAATTTATACGGATCAACTATACTAGTCGCCTAGGCCACTGAAGATACTAAAACTGCTTCTGGTCAATTGTGTATTATTTATTTGATGATTATTACTTTACCCAACTCTGCACTTTACCCAAATTGTAGTTTACATGTTTACAATGCGATTTCCTACCTTGATGTCCATGGTTCTGCAACTGAAATCGATGTCATATAACACAGAAATGGATCTAAGTAAAGAGTTAGAAAGGAAAACGGTACAATAATGGTCATAGCCCTGGAACATTCGAATCCTCGAATTCCACAAATCTCGTAAGAAATTTATATTTAGAAAATTGAATCTTATCACGTTTTCCTCACTCAGATCTTTCGATCTTAAAATCAGGAACCTAACGTGTTTTAACCCAAAACTTTTGAAAGATTGAATCAATTTATGTCCAACTGCATCTCGTTTATCGGTTTGATGATAAGCTATGCTTTTTGCTATGTCATTGGGTCCAGGTTAGAATTTCAGGGAAGGGGCATGATGGAAGGGGCATGATGAATAGTGTCTGTGTGGTATGGGTGCACGTAAAATATTGGCGAACTGAAAGTCCTGCCGAATGTATAGATGGTAGAAAAAGAAGAATGATGGACGCTTAGATCTGTTCTGTTGGGTGGCTTACTTCAAAACTGAGTTAGAGTTGTACAGATAAGCAGTGAGATCATGCTTATAGAACCTAGTGCTGAAATTCTGGTATGCCGCCTGCTTCTTTCCCTATTCTAATGCGTATCAATATTGTTTATTAAATGAATAATGCGATTATTGCAATTTCAGTGGTTTCCGTATCTTTACTATATCCTCATCGAGTCCTCATCCTCATCGAGTCCTCATCCATTTTATGAAGGGTAACATTTGCTTCATGATCGTGCTATGTTTATTAACGCAATAATCCTCTATCCTCTATAAGTGCTTTGGTTTATAAGGATTTTTAGAAAATGCAAAATTCTGATCCGTTATTGAAATCTGTTATTTTAACATCTGATCTATTGATCCTCTCCATATTACTTTTCATATAATTATATAAAGAAAATTTAAGAAAATAAATCTCAAGATTCAAGAGTTTTAGTTATGTACTGTATCTGCCAAATTTCTCTCGTATCTGTTTAAAAATACGAATGTTAAAAAGCGAATTAAAAGTATTAAAAATTACAAATTCAATAATTATCAAAATTCAGTAACACAAACGTATAGACAATAGCGCGATGAGACTTTCATGCAAATCCATAGAAAAATGCATAATTTATTTTAATAATGAACATTTTAATTGCCAGATTAATTACATTTTTATTTGTAGTCACTGGTGTACAGAGATCGTTTAACGTTTCCGGCCATTTTGAAAGAATTTTTGTCATCATGTGACAGAAATTAAAGTTCTTTCGACACTCTACAGAGTATCAAGTCACCTCTAAAGATCCTTATCATAAAGGATGGTCGTCACATTGGTTGTTTTTAATCTTACTTCCATTACGAACTGTCATGCGCCACTATATGAACTTCTAAGAAACTGAAAAATGATCTGTAGTGAAAAATGTATGTATTATTCTATATATGTATGTATATTGATGTATTATTGTATATATTACTCTATATATTATCTTGTTGTATTATTTTATATATTTTTTCTATATTAAGAATAAATTTGACACATGATATATTCTATACTAGGTTAGAATAAAACTTGTTTTATTAGATTTTCATTCTTTCCCAACTGTACAATGTTTGGAAATCTGGTCTCATCCGGTGGGCTAATAATTGATTTACCCACTACACAGTAACGCTTCTAAGGACCCTTTTTCTAGTTTTCTTCTTTTCCTTCTAATAACCTTTCTCCCTATTTGTCCTCCTCTCTTAATAATAAACTTCTACGTATCCCTCTAAAGAACTATCATCAATTTTTATTCTTCTTCCGTCCTTCCCTCCTTGCTCTATTCGGTTAGTGATTGGGAGCTATACCTGTACAATCTTTAATGAAGATCTGGTGCTCCCAATACTTTTACCTGTACCTGTAGTGAAAAATGTAACTATGTAAGTAAACTAGATTTTCCTTATTAAAGCTATTCCCAGTCTTTCCATGCGCTTCAGTGAAAACTCACATCGTGCTACTGTTTAATTAAAACTGCTTACTTACTTACTATGCTACTGTTTCTACTGAATTTTTGCTACAGCATATTACTGTTATTTTCAAATTATTGAAATTTTACTTTTTCTGTTTTTTTTATATATATCTTGTATATATTTACTAAAGTACTATTTATATTTTTAAAAGTAACCTCCTAAATTTGTTTCTCATAAATGTATATTCGAGATTTGCTTTAGTTAAAAATGTTTAATATTAAATAAATTTATTGTTATTATTATAGAAATATTTAAATAATAACTTCTATAACGCGCAAAAAATAATATTAATGTTAGCTTTACTTCTACTATTTCGCACGTACAAAATATTTACTTTTCGTATGCTCTATGAAACACATATAATACTTATGTGTCATAAAAGAAACTATTTTCTAAAGTCTATTTTTTATCGTGTTTCGTATTATATGAGTTTATGGCACAGAATTTTATTGCTCTTTTTTCCATGCACAAAGCGGATATATCCTTTTATATGGTTCAATAGTAAATTTCCCTAAGTGTGTTTTTGCCAGAATAATCGTTTCAGATCAACGGTACATGAATAAAAATTATAAACTGTAACACTATGCAACTCACATCATAATAAAAAAAGTTCGCTATATTTAGTTTTCATAAATACTGAAACGAAAAAGAATATTCCAAAGAAAATTACACAAACAGTTATTCTTTAGCTCTGACTAAAATCCCCTTTAGAAAATTTCAAAGAATATATTGTCAGTGCTACAAAACTGGAATATATAATAGTAAATATGAAGTCATTCTTATTATTCAATCTTGTCATTGTTATTATTCAATCTTTAAGAATGAAGAATAAGCACTAAAATGCGCCACCGTTAAACGGCAATGGAATAGGGCTGGTTCGAGCTGATGAGTAACTTTGGAAAATGCAGGCAGAAAATGGGAGAAGTGAAATTTCACTGAAGCCAACTAGAGCGATTTAGAGGGATGGACTATTGACGAGGAAGTTAGAGCATAGAGGCATTGGAGGACACATGTATTGAAAATACAAACAAACTGATTGATTAAATTTACAGTTGGAAGATACAGACACTGCAAAATTAATAAAAATAAATATATGAACGTATGGTTTATACAAAAAACGACGTTTTTGAAAAACCAGTTTTGAATTCAATATTTCCAAAAACCCGGTTTTCGAATTTTTGTCAAAAAATAATATAGCGAAAATTTTTATTTAATTTATATAAAATAACAGAAAACGAAGTCAATATCAAAGTCAAAATATAAAAAAAAAATTAAGGATTATACATACATATTACACAAAACAACGAAATCTGTATGAAAGTCAAAATATAAAAAAATAAGGATTACATACACATATTACTTACACAAAATAACGAAAACTCAAAAAAAATTTCAAACAATATTTGCATTATTTTCGCTAATTTTAATTTTTCTTAAGAAAATAGGAATTTAAAAAACATAAAATATCCACTAAACGGTGGCTAAGGCTTGTTCTTATTTTGGACAAAATATTGCCTTGAAATTGAAAATACTCGTTTACTAGCTACTGAGCTTGGTTTTCAGGGTATCAAAACACAAAATCTAATTTTTTTGTTTTTTTATTCGTTGCCTCAAATAATGAAAATTCAGCTTTCAGTGTCGTTGGATTTGTAAGTTTTTCTTCACGTTCTTCATGAAACTTCTGAATTGATTTTTCCTCGGTTTATTTTAAAAAAGTATTACACTGACGAGTAGTTTCTTCGATTTGCTCTTCATCAATATCGGTTTCCACAGAATAATTTGGAAATAGTCTAGACAATATCTTTCGAGATAAATTGATAATTTCGGTTTTTGAAGCTATTAACAGTACACTAGATTTCTTCGCTGAACTAGAAATGTTTTGTAGATTTTGCAAATCTAGCAAAAGAGTTGCTAATTCTACTTGTCTTCTTTCTTGAATTTGTTCTTCTAAAGCATACAATAATTTCAAACATACTTCAGTGTTTAAAGTTTTTACTTCATTTGACAGAAATTCAAATATACCTTCAATTGTTAGTAAATTGGCATCTTATCACCTTGAGCCTTCAGCTGCTAGACGAATTGGTCCCAAGATTTCATAATAAAGATAATTTTCATAATCGTTATTTTCGTATTTGTCTTCATCTTCCGATTCCTCACTTGAAACATTTATTTCGGCTTCAGCTTCAGCCATTTCTCTATGTTTACGAAACACAACTGCTAAGTAGATGGAGTATGAATAGTATTAGTTGATTAATTATAGATGATAATTCGTCAAATTTTTTCATAAACAACAGCGCCATCATTTGTTCCTGCAACTTTATCGGTTTCTAGATTCAAATTGAAATTTTGTAGCCATTCAGATACCAATTCTAATGTTCTCTGAGCATCACAGGAACCAGCTACTGGCACTGATCCCAAATTGAAATGTGCAGGTGGTGTAAATATATTAATGTTTAGGTATCTATGATTTCTTTTGCTAGTCCATGGGTCTTAAGTCATAAAGAATTTTTCCCTATTCCTTTTTATTGAATTTAATTCAATAATAGTTTCAGGTTTAGCATTGTCATAAAATGCATAAATGAGTTCCATTACTCTAGAGTTGTTTCTTGGTAATGAATATCCTTGTTATTGAAGAGACTTTCGCATGAATGAACTATTTGTAAAGCTATTAATAGAAAATCCATACATAGCTGCAAATTTTGATATGATTTCTTCTAAACTACTCCTTTTCACTTTCATAAAATTTAAAATATCCGGTTTTTTTTCTTGAAGAAGAAGAAGAAGAAGAAGAGGAATATCCAGGCGTTTCTTTTTAGCGACAGTTTCTGATTTCTTTCCGATAATTATTTTATGAACTGCTTTCAAATTATTATGTAGATTGCTCGTAGAGGATCCTTTTCAACTCAACATTTTATTACAATGATTGTAGATTGCCTTGTCTATCCCTAACTTTTTAAAGCTCTCCCAAACTTCCGACTAATTTATTTTTAAGTAAAAATGAAATTTAAGTTCATAAATGAATATTTTTGAAGTTTATTTTATTATTTTAACTATTAAGATTAATTTAATTTAAAGAAATCTAATCTTCAAAATTTTTAGGAATTTTAAAAAAACACCTATCATCTTAATCTAATTCCGAAACGTGATTAAAACATAAATTATTTCGAAACGTTGCGAAAGAAAATATGGATTATTTTAAACCCCTGTGTTTTATTTAAAATCCCATTAGACAGAAGCCAGAAATTTTTATTTTATATTAATTTTTGAGAAAAGAAAAATTATGTAATAAAATAAAATTTTAAAATGTAAAACAGAATTAACAAACATAGGAATTAGAAACATACTTCTGTTATTTTTACCAAATATGACAACTATATATTTTTGTTTCCAGTTTTCACTTTATAGTATTAAGCGAACCTGTCGTGACTAGTAACGAATTGCACATACGTACTAACCCCAAAAAAAAATCGGTTAGAGACGTCTTTTCCACGTGCACAGTCCACAGTGCAAAAGCGCTGGCCAACGTTAAAAAAATGTGCTTGCTGCCAGCTGCATAGGATGAATAACAAATCAAATGAGTTTAAAATTAATGTTTACATAATAATATCAATTCTTTCGAATGTGAAAAATTTACTTTAAAAACCGGTATTTTAAAGCTGGCTCTGAAAATCCGTCAAACCCTACTTGACTGGTTGCTCAACTGTGGGATCCTAATTTGGCTTTTTGGGAATATAAGAGTAATTTGAGTTCATCACATTGGTAAATAGTTGTGAAAAATTATTAGAACGTAGTCTTGATAATGCAGAATGTCGAGATCGATATGAAGGCGTTAAAAGTTTTTAAGACCGAGACGAGTTGAACGGAAAATTTTATTTTGGAAGGTCCAGATGTTTTGCCTGTAGGTTTTGGAGCTGTGGCCAAAACTGATGCTATATAAAACAATATAATTCTAATATAAATTTATTCAAATTTCATTTGTTTATTATTTTATTTGATTTTTATGGCTTTTTTATTTGTTATTAATTTTCTTTTTCATTTCATTTTTTTGTGAATTTTAAATACTATTTATTTATTTGTGTATTTATATGCATTACTCACTTACTTGCTTATTATTACTACTTTTGTTCATCGTTACAGAAGTTAAGTGCTTAATATTAGAAATAATAATATTAGAAAAAATAAATTAGATCATTTCACTAACAGGGGATTCATGAAAAAATGTCAAGTTAAACAAGCGAATAGAATGATCCATAAATCTTTATAAAAATTCCGTAAACAAAACATTTTTAAATGGATTGAAAAATTACATACATCTTTTTCTCAAAACAAGAGCTGACATTTAGAGGTCTTCATCTGTCTTAGTTCCACAAACAGATGAAGTTATATAAATCGAAAATTGAAATAATAGGAAAAACTAAACGCAGTTTAGCATGGGTATATTTTAAAAGTCAGATTGTATAAACCAGCTTGGTCCAAACCGCGGCCCTCTTATTCAATTTGTTAGCACCTGCCCTTCTTACTGGGGAAAAAAATGTTAGTTAAACATTTGGAAAAACAAAAGACCCTTCTTACTGCTTTAAATAATAAATAATGAATAATAAATGTAATTATATTAATTCTCAGTGAAATAATGAAAACTGTTGTAAATATTGTAAATTTAATAAGAGAAGGCAAAGCCCAGAGATACAGAGCATTTATTGCATTTTTGGACAAGTTGAATGCTGAGTATGGTGACATTTCATTGTACTTCAAATTCGCTGGCTAAATGCTGCAAATCGTCCGCAACAGTTTTTTGGGTTGAGGAATGAATTTTTTGCTTTCCCCAAAAAGGAACACATGGGTATGAGTATCAAGGAAAATTGGAAGAAATCCAGTTTTTAAATAATCTTGCTTTTCTGACAGATTTAACATCCTCTCTAAATGCTTTAGACTTGAAACTACAAATCAGAAAACAAAGTATATCCCAGCTTTATGGACATATTGAATGCTTTCGCAAAAAACTTAATGTAATGCAAATTGCACTGAAGACAAATAATGCGACACACTTCCCATTTTGTCAGTATCTGAAAGAAGAAAATGACACAAATTTTAATATGTTTCATGAAATAATTTCTGATATAAAGAAAGAGTTCCGGAACAGATTCCAGGATTTGGTCTCCCTAAACACAAAATTTTCGTTGTTAAACAACCCCATGGAGATTGAAGTAAGTGAGGTGCCTTGCGATTTTCAAATATAAATTTTTAATTTCAGATCATTTCTACCATACTAAAAAGTGTGATGTCACTGAACTTTTCTGTAAACTGATATCTAAAGAACGTTTTCTCAAACTGCATAAATTCTCTTTGCAAATGTTATCGCTGTTTGGCAGTGCGATATTATTTCATCGTAGTGTAGAGCAGCGGTCGTCAACCCTTAGAACTTCACGGACCCCTACATATATAATTTTATATTTATAGGACCACTAATATGAATTCAGGCTACGTCCTGATTATGAATAACAATTAAGAACACTATTAACATCTCACTGATACACATATTTCGTTCACATTGAAAAATTATATGAAAAGTACAAAAATCTTACTTTCTTGTACAGAAAACTTCCCATTTCCATATCACTGTAAGGGAACTTCATGAAAAGCAAGAACAAACCGACAAACGCAAAGCAATATCAATAAACTGAAAGTGTTATGCCTCCAATTTTTAATTATTTTAAACATCGCTTACTCTACCATGGCGCCATCGATCAACAGTCAGACAAACAGAAACGGAAACTTCCAGTGATGCAGTTATAAACAAGAATGCAGATGGTTCTCATAAAAATCCATCAAGTTGGCTATTGACACGAAGAATGTGTTTTTAACGACTACAATAACATATGTTTGTAATTCAAAATGAAAGAGAATTACAGTTCGCGCTATTATTGATAACAGCAGCATATCCATGGATGCCAACTCTCACTTTCAAATGTCTCTAGATACACCTGGCAAAAGTAGCTAAATTCAGAAGGAATTTCGCTAAAAATAATAGTAGCTAAAATTGAAAAATAAGTATAATCCATATTCCATAATAGGCTTTGTTACTCGTCATTTTTTAAACTGAATCTTTATAAAAATATAAATAATGCTCCAATTTTTCTGCGGACCACCAAAAGATTTTCACGGACCACCAGTGGTCCGTGGACGAACGGTTGGTGCACGCTCGTGTAGAGAACATGTCGGTAACACCAAATGGATGCTTTGGTATTCTACAATACATTAGTGTATTAAGCCAGGATATTTATAGAAAAGCTATACATTCTTCTCTTTCATCGCTCCTGAAAGTGGAAAGTAGTTTAAAACAGGATCTTTTGAGCAGAACTTGTGTTATCTCTGCTCAACGACATGCATTGAACTTCTGTTTGGAAAGCTTATCGTCTTTCAAACATTTAGAAATCGGACTTAGATATTCACCTAAATACTGTTTCCGATGTTTTGCAAGCAATCCAAATGGCATTAAATCCATGTTCAGAACTCCAAAATACGGTCGGTATGTAATTTCTAACTGGCAATGACAAAAAGAGATTTACAATAATTCAAAAATAAATAATTTCGCAAACACTTTTCTTGAATTCTTTATTTTAAACACCACTAATATTGCATACAGATTCTTCAAAGGCTTTACTTCTTTAAACACTATTCTAGATATGTCTTGCTATGGAAATATTTTATTAAATAAAATGAGAAATTTGATGAAAATATCTTTGCGGCAGAATTTTTTAAATATAAAATTTAATATATCATACAGCTATGAGGAGTTAAAATTCGTGTTAAAATTCATTACGTTTTTATTTGTTAAGATCTAAATGCCCGTGCATTGAAATGTGATATTCAAAGGAAGACAGTTATATGTTTAATGAAAAACAAAATTCTCTATAAGATAGAACCATTATTTGTGGAAGCCAGCAGTTTTTGCTAAAAATCTGATATCTTTTAATAAGTTGAAAAGAATCTCCAATAGTCAAAATAGCTCTGAAAAGCGACATAAGCTATTAAATTAATTTTTTTCAAATGTTACACATAAATGTATGAAGTAAATTTTTTAACGCAGAGTAAAAATTCCAATTAGTAAAATATTTATTATTAGTTATTCTATAGGGAGTTTATCAAAAGTAGATTTCATCTTTACAGAATTCTAGCACACACAGCTTCAAAGATGCTTCATAAATTTATGCGCAAGATCCTACAAATTCCATAAAATTCCATATATTACTTTTAAAAAACTTGTAGTCGAAGACCGTTCTGAATCCAATTTTTCAAATTTTCCAAAATAATCATCCAAATCTATTTTTTAATCTTGTTTTCATTTTAGATTTTTCTGCATTTAACAATTTTTAATGAAAATGTTTTGAGTTTTTATGTATATTTGCCTTGTTACGAAATGAGAACTGAGTTGATGGAATGACATATATATCTCTAATGAAATTCGAGGAAATTCTTTAAATGAAGTGCAACAAAAATGCGTTTAATTTAATAGGTCTTACAAGAAAGTCAAATGGTCTATATCAGATTTTGTATTTTAATTTAACAGCTTGAAATCTAATGGGAATAATGGGGAAAAAAAAAACGCAACAAAAATGTTAAAAAATTCTCAAAACATTATTTACTTCTATAGTTAAAAAATATACTTTTAATTTTTCAATTTATGAATGCACGTATTTTTTATCCTTTGTATCCGCTTCTGCTATTATAAATAGAATATTATTTACATTCAGAGAAAATATTCTAAAATTCACCCCGTTATTAACTTGTAAATATTCTGAGTAGCCATGTTTGCCTGAAAGAACGGGAATTGAAACTCTTTTATCGATCATCCCAACAATTATTTTTTTCTAGCGATGGTTGGATTACCACACTTTATCTTTCTTTTTCCGTGTCTTAACGCATCGTTAAAAATAAGAGTAAAGCGAGCAAAATCTAAACAAAATAAAAAAAAAGACATCTTGATTTCCTTTTTCCAGTTTCAGTAGAAATTTTAATGGCTTTCCGATTTGAAATGCGAGGCGATTGTTACAAGCACTTCAATGAATGTGCTTTTACTTTCCCTAGCAAACTCCTTGTTGAAAAATATATGAATTATGTATACTGAAGTATACTTTCGTTATTAGCTATTATTTGGAAGCATTTTGCCTTTCGGTATTTATTGGAACTGCACAGATGATAGAGCTGAAATTTTTGTTGTGCTCGAGAGTTGCATTTTTGGATACAATAATAATGAATGTATACAATGAAAAGCACCTTAGCGTATGAGAGTATGCATGGATTAAAACCCTATAAAGTATTTTCTTCCGCTTTTCGCCATGCCTACGTGGTGTAACTAGAAGCACACTCGACACGTATTCGAACCAGGGTTCGAATCCGGACAGGGCATCGCACATTTTTCACATCTGTTGCTTCAAATAACCAAAATAACTTAATGACTTTACAAGGTGGCGCCTCAGCTGGTGATGGACGATAATTCGCTACCACCAGGATTTGGCGATTGGATCCCCTAATCCAGAGTCGCCCTTTAAAAGCGGAAATATATAAGGTGCTTTTTTCCTCCTTTCTGCATGTCTTCGTATGTAATTGGAAGCATACTCGACGTGTATTCGAGAGATTCAGAGTTCTAGTCCTAGAGCGAGGGCACTGCCCATTTTTCACGTCTCCTGCATTAAAAGAAAAACCTTAAGACTCTGGAACTCTAGAAAGGAATAAAACTTCAGAAATATTCTTCTTTTGCTAAGTTAGTCCAGGGTAGACCATGGCCTTTCTCAGAACTCTTTCCTCTTCCTATCTGCGTTTGACTACAGTTTTCCAACTTGTGATTTTAATAACGTTAAAATCATTGCCGATAACATACAACAGTCGAAACCTTGTCCTTTTCCTGAATTGTTATCACTTTGGTTTCAGTTCAACGATTTTAAATTTAAAAAAAAATATTCTTTGGGAATTGTGATTAGCAAAGTTCCTGCACTTAATTTTAATGTATGTGATGCTATCATTTTCTGAAATACTATTATGATGTGAGTAAAATACGTATGGTATAAATACGCATTAGCAAATGTGAGCAGAAAGTTGAATTATTAGCAGAGGTTTTGAAAATATTTCAAACCGGAAATAACGATTGAATTCAGATGAAGACTATTTGATAAAGCTTTGTAAATTGGTTGTTATGAAAATTAGCTTTATTGCAATTAGAATTGTTAACGCAGCATTAAAACCTTCCAAGATACAAAACTAATAACATTTGCGCTTGAAATGTCAAATCCGCAAACTGAGAAATGTCGTTTCAGAATAAAAAGTCAGCAATGAAACGACCAGAATTTGAGAATAAAATACGGATTTCTGGATAGCCTTCTCTATTTGAACTAAGTGGAGTAGTTCGGGTAACGTATTTCTTAGCATAACCTATGCGTTCAGATTATCTACTTTACAATACATCAGATTATCTACAAAAATATTTGAAGCAATACATTTACTGACAAATGCTGCTGTATTTATTTTAATTGAATTAACATTTTCCAAGTATCAATTGCTTTATTTATTGCATCATTTCAACGTAAAATTACATTTTCCATTTAATACGGCAAAAGGTTTACAAAATATATACTAAGAGAACATTTTATGCTTATACTATATGTAATTCTTTATTGCTTTCTGTCTCACTGAATAAATAAAATTCCGTCAGCTTCCTACTTCGGCATTCGTCTTGTAATTTGAGCCAAGTCATGAAAAGCGTCTACGCTCTAGGAATTTAAATACTTCTAACGTTATCTTATGCTACTGCCTCCTGGTTTGCGTTCCTATTCCGGTTCTGCACTGCTGTAATAGTTTATCAACCATGAGTAATTGAAAATTAGAGTCAGATTTATCCATTGCCCTCTAATGCTTTTGATCATCACTTTAATTAAATTCATAACTTCCTCTCTTAATTAAATCATGCTAATATCCACGACCCATACCAGAGCCATTTGTTCTTTCTATTTTTCGTCTGGTAGCATTAAGTTTCTCCATTCTTTGAAGCATGTTTAATTTTTAACGGCTAGCCCTTCTTTTGTTATACTGCTAAGTACCACACAGACGCATTCCTTTAAACGGTGTTTTCATTGTTTCTAGAGACAATTCTTAAATTTCTCAAACCCGCAAAGGCCTTAAAAAGACTTCACGATAAATATGTTTAAACGTTTCTGCAATGTCTTAATCCATATTCAGTTAGACAGCGCTCGAATTGCTTTTCCATAATCAAATAAGCAAACCTAGCCTTCAAGCAATGTTCTATACAACAAAACATATTAAATGTAAATATTCTGAAATCCAAGTAAAATTCTAAGAAAATACTACGCTGAATAATTATCCAATAACAATTAAGCAGGATACGTTTTCTTCAATTCGGCTTTTCCGTGTTTATTAATGCTTTTGTAACTCACACACTTTAAGTGTGTCTTAACATTCAACTAGCGAATTCAGATAACCGATTTTCTGAGATCTCGAATGCTCTAATGCATTAAGAATAAACTTTTTCAGGTTCATCTCCTAGTATACACTGTTTATTTTGTGGTTTTAAAACTTATTCGAAGATTCATAGTTCATACACGTAAATATTACAAAGACGCCTGAAACTGGCAACAGAAATAAGAGTAGCTAATAATAAATAAGCTAGTCTGTGTAAAGATGGAGAGGTAAGACAAACCTGACGTTCTTCTTCAATTTTTAAACATCCAGTTTGGAACTAATGTATAAGCATCGACAAGAAATTTTCTATCGAAACTTGTTGAAATTCATAATTCTGAAACTAAATTTAGTATGTAAGTCAAAAATGGTTTTGCTTTCCCCAATAATTTAATATTTAACAATTAACATTAACATATCCAATACACAAAAATTTGAGTGTCTGTAATCACTTTCTTGCCGAATTTGATTTAATAAATGGTTTTATTGCTAGCATTATTTCTGCTGGTCTATATACATGGTTTCTATATACATTTTCTATTTATTAGAAATTTTTTTAGTTAGAAGAGCTATAAAAATTTACTTAATTATTTTCGAGATTTCGCATAACACATTCATTTGAATTATTAGTTGAGTGAAGCTTATTTTTAAAATAAACTTAATTGAACTGCTGATTGAAATGTTGAATACCATTAATTGATTACGCTTATTCATTTAATTTGGCTTATTAAGCCATTTTGGCTTATTCATTTTAACTCTTAGGCAAAACTGTTGAAGTTCATGTTGCCAATAAGGTTGAATAATATAAAATATTATTTGAGTCATATATAATATTTAAATAATTTTAAATATAAAAATTTTACTGCGTTCAGGCACAATATGATACACATTGCTCAGATTATACGATCATCTTATATGACTTGATCATATTCCGCTACAAGAAATCCATATGAAATTTGTTATAACTATATGAACATGAAATTTGAATTCGAAAGTTTGAAGTCTCAGTATTATTTCGCTATCTTTTCAATTGTTCATTTCTTAGTAACTTTCTATTTGCAGTTTAATTTTTATTTGCAGTTTTTGCATCTCAGTTTATATGATTTCCATCTGTAACTTTTTCTTTAACAATAATTCAAATTCTTTTCAAAACAAATTCTTACATTTTGGTTTTTATTTTATCTTTGGTTTTAATTTTTCTTCCTTTCCTTTCCTATTACTCCTTTGCAGACTGGAACGTGTGCAGTCTTCAAATTGTAATTCTTAGTTTTCTTTATTGACATTCTTTAACTTTTTTTATTAATTGCACTTTATTGGAATTTTAATAGGAGTAATTTTAATAGGAGTTCCTCTTTCACTCATTTGATTATGTTTAATTAATCATTGCAGCCTAGACGTCGAATTCTTAAATAGCCTTCTTTTCTTTTGTTTATGCTATCATATATATATAATATAAAGATATAGATATTTTATATTATATACATAAAGAGAGAGAAATTGGAGTGCATATATGCATAATATATACACATTTTTAAGTATCTAAAAATTGTAAAATATTGAGGAAAAAACAATTTAATTTCTGAACGCCTTCGCAACGTTAGCTTTCTTTGAAATTAGTATTTGAATCAGTCCATTTCTATTTATGATCTTTTGTAAATCAATACTTAGTAATTTTAAATTTGACGCAAAATTTTTGTTTTCTAAAATTAAAATTTTACAAAATCCCCTTAGAAATGAGATTAGGAAACTTTAGTATTATGATAGTTGCAGTCTGCTTATTCATGAAGTTATATTTTATCATAACTACATTCCATTTCCTCCCCATTCTGTCTCCCAATCATTTCATTATTTTCCTTTTATTTTTTAACTATCAAAGCTACCTTTTATTTTTTACAAATATATACATATGCAGATATATATACATAGAGAGATGGATAGACATATAGATAGAAAGGTAGATTAACATACAGGATGTATCGAATATTGTAATGTTTTTCATCGAAACTTTATGTAGTTTCATGCGGTATAAGTTCAAGAAGATCAACTGCGGAATGTATATAATATAATATAGTATATGCCCTTCGTATAAAGCTTGTATTTAGTATTGTCTAAAAATTATACATGTCTTGGAAATAATATTATATATCATGTAATATTATATGTAACCTGAGTTGCATTAACTGCACCTTCTGTAAAATACGCGCTTTTATAATCAATCTTACGTTACAAGTATTAATTGTTAGTACATATCTTTCTTCTCCCTTTTGTTTACAGCTACCTACGCTCAATTAATGTAATATGGACTTAAAGGGTATATGCAATTTCGTTCGCTATACAAATATAACGGAATGCGTTAAATTGTACGTAACATTCTAGCCAATTGCAAGTTTGCAAGTGAATATATTTAACTTTTCTATGGGTTTCAAACCATTAATGCTTTTATGCATAAATTTTGACTTATATTTTTTGTAGACATATAACTTATGTCGTAGTTAAATAACTCCTTACTTTTAACTGAAAGTAAGGAATTCTTCTTATTTATTTTAACAATATAATTGTATTATCATATTTTATATTGTCTGATGTTCTTGAAATTTTTAAACGTACTCAGTTTAAAAGTTAAATGTCAGTAGTTCGAATAATTATGCGTCCAAAACTTGCCAACTATTGAACTTTCATATTGAAAGATGTTTAAAAATTCTCAGCGAGATTTTGAAAGAATATTCATGAAGAATATGCTTGTACATTGCGCAAGAATCTTTCACAATTACTAGAAAACATGCATTAAACCTGCTGTCTAAAACGCCTTTCTTTATGTTTTACATCATCATGATTAGTGTCTTTAATAAAATATATATTTCTTAATATTATATTCATCACAGATTCCTAAATATCTTATAGATTATCTATTTATTACTCATAATAAACAAAATGATTATCATAATCCCAGGTATCGCATAATTTGTTTAATAGTTTCGAATTTTCCTTTTGTCGGCAACCTTTCACATCATTTCTGAATTCTAATTGCTAGTTTCAGGAAATCAATTCCATGCCAGTATTAATTACAAAAATTAGTCTTTAGACGATTAACCCTATTGTGATTTAAAATTAACACAGAAACGGTCAGATGCACATTTAAATCAAGCAATCCGTACGAGCTCGCTAAATAGCAAACGTGGGATTGACCTTATTAAAGAATGCAAAGAGTATATGGCCTGAGAAAGAACTAAATCTCCATTTAGCGACAGGGAACTCAATATTTTTATGTTTTAATATAAAATCAATATTTAAGAATAAAAACCTAGAAGCTTTTTGTTGTTAAATCTAGTTATTTCCGACGATACTCAAATCTTACATTTGAAGGAATTATAGTATTAGCAGAAAACACCAGTAAAACACTCCTAACTTTTCTAAAATACAAAGGATGGATCATAAAGTGCTACAAATGTATAATAAAGCATTAAACAAATCCTACAAAACTAATAAAATGGTAACAGCTGCTTTTCTTCCCACTGTCAACGCAGCGATCCCAGTAATAAATCATGTTGTTGCACCACTTTCTGTTGAATGGAGAAAGCAACACGAAAAAAAAAGGCCGTCTCTAAATTATTAGAGCTTTATTTTACTACGTATTTTAGAGACATTCTGTTAAACATTTTCGTTAAAACATTGCCCTAAAAATCTAGGTTTTATTACACCTAAAAATAACATATATTTGTCACAGATTTGCATTGGTTTCAAGTTAATTAAAGTCTATAAAAAATTCTAGCCCTCATCCAAGGCAAGTATTGTTATATAAAATATTCATACAACTGCATGTTTTTTATTGTTTTATAAAGAATGGCATTAGCATCTATGATACATGTTCTAATTAGAACCTTTAAACTTGTAGAGACATTAGGTATTTTTTTGGAAGCAGGCAAGATGAAAAATATGCAACGCCTTCGCCGGGAATCAAATCACGGACCTCTCCATGACGCGCTGAGCTTGCAGACCACCACACTACGAAGACATGCTCAATTACGCGCTGAGCGTGCAGACCACCACACCCCGAAGGCATACCAAAAAAGCGGGAGAAATACCTTATATACTCCCTCTTTTAAAGCGCGACTAGTGTTTTTTACGGGACCTAGTCGCCAAATCCTGGGTGAGGAGAATCATCATCTAACACCCTTTTAGTTCGGGCGCCACTGTAGAGACATTAGGATTTTTTGAAAGCAGGAGTGATGAAAAATTAGGAACGCCTTCGCCGACAATCGAACCACGGACCTCTGGAATACCGGCCCAGAGTGCAGAGCACCACACCACGAAGGCACGTAAGAAGGCGGGAGAAATACCTTATAAACTATTCATTGCTTGGGTATAATGCATACTTGGCTACTATTATTTCATTCTCTAGAAAATCAAATGTGATCAGCAGCATTCGCTAAGTATTAATGTGAAACATTCAAAGCTTATTATACAATTGACACTTGAGGGTGCTTTCATATTCGCAAGTAATATGTTCCAAAACCTTACGCGGATTATGTGAAACAGCAGATAATAGCGGATGCTGTATGTGTCACATTATTCGGATAATATACATTAATTATGGTTATATTTATTTTAGAAATTGTTTAATATGCATGTAATATCCGAATGTCAGCTATGACCACCAGTAAAAATAATAATACAGTAATCGGTACTTTGCAATACATTATATACTGACTTACTAAATATAATATTGTAAAATGTATTGTATATTGTAATATACTCTATCTCGTATCTTTAAAAGATTTTGATATTTTAATTTAATTCGTAAAAAATGAGTAACCAAATGAAGAAATGCAGTTCTTATACCGTACAGTATAATATACGGTAATTTTGCAAAGTATAAAATAGAGTGTTGATTATTTCCATTCCTAGTATTTAGTTATATTGACCCGAAACGATTATGAAAATACGTGCGAAGATAAAATGGGTTTAGTCTCAGATGTAGTCAGATGTAGTATTTCGTCTGTATTATGGATTGCTCTCTCTTCGCGTGCCTCTCTAAATTTACACCTCTTAGAAAACGCACAGCAATTTTTATGTCTTATTAATTTTTACCGTGTATACTGATTACAGTGGCCTGTAATCCAACCGAATGACATTCAAACTATGTCGTTAAGTAATTCAATTTTTCATTCTCAAAGACTTTTGATAAACTAAATACTTCTGTAACATCTTGATCACAATCTTTGTACATTCATTTGAAATAAAGAAATAAACTTTTCAAAGAAAATGAAGAACGGGTGTAATTGCAGTTTTTGAAAAATACTTTGGCTAATAGTGACTTAAAGAACTGGTGGATATAGTAATGCGTAAAAAAATAAAGCACATAATAAGGCAGTTCTTCCTCTATCGCATGTATGTAATCTTCGTCATTAAATAAAGGTTCCAAATTTTTATTTGAATTCTATAGTACAATTGCTTAGCAGCATAGCTTTGAGTAAATTCTAGCAAATAGAGAATTAAAATTGCTTATAAAACTAATAATTACAGCAAGATTCGCAAAAGAAATGGCAAAAAATATGATATATGCGGATTTATTTCATATTCGTGAAATTTCCGAAAGTCACCTAAAATATTTTTAAATAATCGCTTAAATTTACGTCAGGATATAATTATTTCCCTAGTTATTGATTATCATCTTTAAGTAGTTAATAGGAAACTTTTCTAAACAAATACTAGGCAACAGCTCTGTAGTGAAAATACACATTTTTTCCATGAAGATTGCAATATATATTTTATGGACAATTAGCTCAGAATATCAAAAAGGATTCTAATGCATGTGAATATACATCAGAGAAGATAATACTGGAATGCAGATCAGCGTTTTTTAGAGAATCACAGCAACAGATGTCCATTGAGGAAGAAATATTTATTACACCAATGAGCATCATGGTAATATTTTTGCAAAAAAATAGGCTATTAAGAATACGTAGCAACGAATCGTTGACAGAGGAAAGGACGATGGAAATAATTACCTTCAGAGATTTCTGCTTATCATTTTTTTTTATTGTGAAGAATACATTTAGTCTTACCTTACAACCATGAAATTACTTAGTAAATCTTTATTGAGTGGTCTCATACCAGAATATGTAAAGAATTTTAAGCTTTCTCTTCTTTTCTCTGAAAACTCCTCAAATTAATTATAATCTGTACAAAATATTTTTGGCTTGTAAAATAGAAGCTTTTCTTATGTTAGAGATATATAGTATTGAATTTAAGACAGAACAATACAATGCTAATCCTTCTCAAAATATAAAGAAGCAAAAGAACAGCTATGGAAGTGAATTGTTTCAGGACAAGAGACAAGAAAAAGGAGGTAAAGAAATGTAAATCAAAACGTTATGGAATTCAATATGATTTTCTTCGAAAGAAGGGAAGATAAAATGTTGTTCCTAAAGTAAACTTGATAGTTTACTTGTAGATCTCTACCAAAATTTACGCTCTTGTTTTATGACATACCGTTAAATGTGGATTTTCTTATTACGTTCTTCATGATTTCTTTATTTTCAGCTACGTATTTCATGCTGATTTCTTTTACAAACAAACCAAAATCTCTTTAACTTGGGTGACGCAGCTTTTAACAAAATTCTAAAGTATCCCAATTATTTATCCATGTAATTTATTCTTTTTTTATTGTCACCATATAAGAGCATATTTGTTATGTTATTTAGAGCTTATACTTTCGAAGTTATAGTTCTTTTTTGGCAAAGGACATTTATTTATCCAAGCCTATTTCTGTCTCACACAGGGCGACTAAAATATGTAATATAAATTTAAAGGCAAGTAAAAGGGACAAAAGCAAGATATTTGTAATAGAATGTATGTGTATAAACGGAGCTTTGGTGTGATACAGAACCCTACTGAGGGATAAGAAAAAAGCATTCTGCTGGCGTAAATCGTCATTGCCGATGCGGTCTGCGAGTGGTATGCATCGCTACATAAAAGCGGAGATCGCCGGTACACATGTGATTTTTCGACTGCAGCTAAATTGGAACAGCTACTTAGAAGACGTACAGAGAACGATTTCCGAATACTTCTTTTGAGCAACAATACGTTTCCGTAGATAAAATAAATGTCGGTTCCCGGTACATCAGATAAATATCAACGAGCTCCTCGTTCATCTAGCGATGCAAACCGTTTGAAAACTGCACGGTGAATGATGATTTTCTCAGCAGAATACTTTCAGTTCAATCACACCTTGAATCATTTGAACGTGGCATTTCCGCATCCACACCTTCCTTACAAAATCTGCTCATTTCAAACCGTTCTACCTTCCATTACATTTTTGTATCACCGTGTATAAATCAAAGGTTTTACATTAATTAAAATAGTTTGTTTAACACACAACATCAAAAGGTTTAAGTAATTATGCCGTCAGAGTTTGTTAAGTAATTTTAAGCAGAACTGCAGGAAACTTTTGGTTAAAAACAATCACCGAGAATATGGATTTTTTTTTTTACTTTGAGACGCTATTTATTATCCATAAATGCTTCAATAGCATTTCAAATGTGAATACAGAAAATCGCTTTAAACAATCGTACCTTTTAATCAGGATTTTGAAGTAAAAACAAAGGTACATTACAACTGATTTCTAATTCTGCACTGAAAAAATTTTAATCGATAGCTATATCAAAAGAAAATAATATGTGAGAGGGAAAAAGTTACCTTATTTATATCGACTGAATTCTTAATTTAAAGAAAAAAAAATTAAATTAAATTTAAGATTTCTTAATCTTGCTTTTTAAGCCATGTACTACCTTAATGCATCGTATTTTTACAGTGGTTTGCATTAGTTTTCGGATTTTTGTGTTTTGGGGTTTTATTTGCAAATATTAGTTACTAAATATTTACGTAATGATATTAAACAAAAATCATATTTTCTTTACTCCAAGGTCATGCATGTTCAGTAGGATGTAAAACCAGAGAATATAAGGGAATTTTTATTATTTTAGGGCAGTTGTAGAGTCGCCAAAAGCGAGCATCGTTCATTGTCCTGCTCCAACTTGAATGCATTTTGCTTTCCAAGTTTTCTTGCACATACTTTCAAATCTTCATAAAGACTATTTATATGTCTATATTGATCCATATTAGTTTTTTTATAAAAACTAAATTTCTCATCCTGGAGACCTACGAAACATCTCCAAACCATTATGTCTCTAACTCCAACCCCATGCTTAACAGTACACTACTCGGTTTTCGAATTCAATTTTTCATTCTGCTTTCTCCCACAATAAATCGTCCAGCTAATGTAAGTGTGTTAAATTTTGACTCATCTTCAAATATCACATTGTTCTAATATAATGGATTTCGCAAGCACCATGAATATTTTCTTTGCTTTCTCGTAGACAAAGAATTTCTTTCCAACTAATCGTCCATTGTATAAATGTACCCTAATGACACTTATCACAACTTCAGGGTACATTTTTATTGCAAACAATTCCTATAAATTCATTGCACGTTTTACACATCTAAACTGTCGGTTTTTCTTGATTTTTCGTAAGACAGGTCTCCGATTTCTTGGTGTAAACTTGAAATGTGGTCTAGACTTTAGTGCATTTTCAACAGTTTTATAACTCCATTTTATAACATCAAAAGTTTATCCATTTAATTTCTGGATTTTTCGAATAATTCTATCATTTTTAAAATAATGAATAATTAAATTTATAATAGACTATGTCGTTAATTTGCAACATCGTTCCATGTTTAATTCAAATATAGAACTATTAATATATTTTTTTCTAAACAAGTAGTTGTTTCCAAATATAAACGATAATACTTATGATATATTTTTATTTAAAACAAAACCTTTTAGCCAGAAACATTTTACACCAAAATAAATTTGGAGTGGTAGAGTTCTTATGTGAGTTACTGATCGGTAATTTTTGAATAAATTATTTTATTGCAAGAGATATTTTAGTTATATCTATTTTACAACAAGCAAGGACAGAGAAATAGAGATTTCTTAAAATAGAGAAAGCATAGTATATTAGGAAATAATTGACGACTATATTTAAATATTCAGTACAAGATTTGTGCAAATAAATGTCAACAATACAAGTGTCCGAAATGAAATATGAGCCACTGTATTTTGGTCTGTTTATGAGTTAGTGTAGATATTTGTCTGTATTTGCATTACAAATCCATGTTTCCTATTACTTACTAGCCCTCCGTTTAGTTTTCCTTATGTTTTTAAACATGCAAGTAGAAAAGCATATATTACTTTTTTTACCATCTAGTCAAAGTGTGCTTCTCGTGTTTAAAAGAATTTAAAGTTAAAATGAGTAAACAAATATTTGCATAATAAAAAGAGAATTTTAACATTTGACTCCAAATGAGAAACCATCTGCGCATTTGGACATTAAGAATACATTAATTCCTTTCCTTTAAAAAAATTTCTGTTTTTTAAATGATTGTAAGAAACATCGAGTTTTGTAAATAAATTCACATTAAAAAAATTGAGGCATTTAGATAATGCAGATAAAATTCTATTAAATTAAATATTGTACTTACTGCTTGCATAATGTATTTCATTCTTACTTTAATCCTATGCTAAACATAGAAGTGTTAATGTATCTTTCACCTTAAATTTTTCAAACATTATTATGAACGATTAAGAGCCTGTTAAACCCTCTAAGTTTACAACTTCCAATACACTGTTCTATCATTTGCGTCATTTATCTTGCATCATTAAAAATTACATACAATTTTAAAGCTATAAAATATTAGTTGAGGCGCTTGCTTAAACATTCTAACTACTCAAGGTTAGAGTTTTTCGTTCTGTGTAAATTTTTGATCCGCATAGAGTGAAATGATATTGTTTGACAATTCATCGAATAGCAGCCTCATAACTTATATATCGTCAAATATTCCTTAGCCATTCGGGTTTAAAACCAGAGATCGGTTTTTGACTTCAGTGTGCAATAAATGATTTCACTTAAGCCAAATGAGCAATGAAAATATTATTACATGCTACATGTTTGGAGAAATGTTCTTAAATAATTAAGTCGGAAACAAAGTGACTTGAGGTAAATAATTATTTATCATAGCTCATTCAAAAGAGAAACAGTCATAAATAGTCCAAAGAGAAGGAAGCTCAGAAATATGTCTTAATTCTCCGATCACCTAAATTGGTCTTCAGAGCAAAGCACTAACTACATAGCGAGGTATTTTCCAGCAAACCAAACTGCAGAATCTAAAAACACTGATTATCTGACAGCCACTATTGTCGTACTGATGGCTATCAAAGCAAAGGAAATCACTTCCGGAAGTTTCGAGAAAGATCAATACTAGGACTTCAAAAATAAAATCTTTCCAAAAGTTTCGAACTGTTCTTCAAGTTGCAGAAATTCCTCAAAATTGCCACCAGATCCTAGTTAGAGGATCTTTCTTCGTATCTACGGTTCTGCTTAAACTATTCCTAGAATTCCAAAGGCATTCCTCTCAGAATTGAACCCGCTATAACGCAATTCAAGAAATCGAACGTTCCTTTCGCTTTATTCAGTGGTTCGCTATATCCAATCTGATGAGGAAGAAAATGAGTTTTATTAGCATTATAACATGTCACAAGAGAAGTAAATATTAACAACTTTTATTACGTACAATAACTAAGATTCATTTTTGTTATTTTTCAGCTTCAGCTTTAATAATGTTTCCCAATAACTTATATAATAGTCATGGTTTGAATCGGTTCTTCCAATTACAAATCTCCATCTAAAACACATATTTATAATTAGCATTTGTCCGCATAATAAGAAATTAGATTACGTTTGAATGGTGAAATATTTAAGCATCTTTTTCTCTGAACAGTGGAAGTTTCAAACTTTCCGTCATAGTACCAGCCTGTAATAGAGCTTTATCTGATATCTCAGTTAAAGAATTTGAATGGAATCACTCATTCAAGCTGTTTGACTTAATTGTCACGAATGTCATATGGTGTAAATGATATGCTTATTTTGTACCCTGGTTCCTCAAGAACCGGCGTTTACAACTGCTTCTCATAACTTTTGTTTAGAACACAAAAAATATGGGGATGAGAATATAAAGCAGTGTAAAGATTTTTGCGCTACTCTCACATCGAAGGAGTATGGATTGTAACATCCTAAACACGGATAATTTTAAAAGTTGGTAATTTATCAGTTAAAACTTTCAAAAATTCTGGAAAAAAAAGCAGATAAATAACACTTAGAATAAAGAATAGCAGAGAAATAAGTGTTATTTCTCTGCTATTCTCTATTCTAAATCTGCATACATTAAATAACTTAAATCAACAATTTCTTCAGATACTCATACTGTAACACAATACACTATATATAGTGTATTGATTCCACTGATTTCCAAAAGTACAATTTCACTAAATTGGAAGCGCGGGCTATGAGTTATATGGAATTCAAAACTGCTCGACAAAAGCTTTACAGCATCAAATGTTGTTATTAATGGCAGTTACGATTGCTGACTCTCACGTAATGTAATATTTCCTTTTTCAAAAGTAATCGCGGTTGAATTCTTTCAAATTAACTTAAAAACATTCATTTCTTTGACCATCACTACTGATGATAAATGCTACTACAAGTTAAGCCAGAACGTTAGAATTTATAAACTAAAAGAGCAAATTTCAAGACAGTAAGTACTGTGTTTATTTTTCGACATTTCTCCTTGTTAAATTTCCACTTATTCCAGCGTTTAACTATAATCCTTTGAAAATCTTCGGCTGAGAAAGATTTATCTTTGCACCTGAATCATCCTAGCACAACCAGCTTCACTTGGTCATTATCTCTGAAATGCTGAACTGCAAGAAACTCTTCCAGGGCTCTTGAAAAATCGATGCATAACCTGTTGTCAAATTATATAAGAGAAGAATCTTTCTGTAAGAACAATGAACGATTTTTCAAAAGAACATTACTTTTTCGAATTTATATACTGAAACTTTTAGGGTTTAATTAAATATTTTAATTTTAGGGCTTAATTGGATAAGTGAATAAATATTGCAATGGAGTATATTGAAAAATAAATGCACTTTACATTTTTAAAACTTGCTCTTTTATTTTATAATATCAGTGCTCTAGTTTCATTTGAATGCCCTTCTTATTATTCATTACTCATCCTGGGTAATGTTCCATATGTTTTGTAGGATGCACCTCAAGATCAGAGTCTGGCGAATAAATCAAAATATACTTGAATTGTTAATATTATGTTTAAAATCAACAGTTCCAGGTATTTTAATTAAATTTGTACTTCGTCCAATCAGATAACTCTGATGAAAATAAATTTGGTATTCCTTTCAATTAGAAATAATTGTTATTATGTTTGTCTCTACTGTTTGTCTAACTTCTTGTGATATGTTAATTGAAAACGAAATATTTACCTTTTCATCTCAAATATGGTTCATTTAAAATGATTTTATTTCAATAAGATACGATGTGTTATGCAACCTGTTACACAAAAACTTTTAATTAATATTAATCTGCCAGATTAAAAAAGTGAATCACATATACGTTCCACACAGCTGCTTTTTAAACATAAAAAATTCAGTGCAACTATAATATTAGGCTGTGTACTTAAAATAGATAACATCAAAAGTTTGAAATATATCCAAAATTAAAACAAGAACTGCAAACAAAACTCGTAACAGGAATTTAATACTGTAATAGATACATGAAACGAAACACCGGGAAAAAATGCAATGCCTTAGTACAAATTTTACTTAACGATTATAAAATATACTACAAAAGAAAAAAATTACTGCTTTGGTGCTGAGCCTGTTTTGAACTCGCTGGTTCACGTGAGTAAATTTAAAAATCAGATTAGAAAACTAAAAAAATGCCTTCAATTCATCTTAAACTCGTCCAAAGAAAGCTCCACGTTACAATGAAAAGGGAAAATAATGAGCTTCTCTTTATTCCTTTGTTCTAGGCAACATGGTGGAATCTAAGTAACCGAATAATTCAAATTTTAATGAAAGTTATTTATTAATTTTGTTATTTAGATTGATATTTTATAAGTAAGTTTTGAATTAAGATGCAAATATGTTAAACTGGAAAATAATTTCGCGAATATTTACTTCATATTTTACATAACTAAACTCGCTAATATGAGCCAGAATTAAATTTCAAATTCTTGTTACATTATCTTTTTGTATTTCATTATTTGCACTGTAGGAATATAGATACATTGCTGGGCAAAACTTTAAGAACAAAATAAAGAAATTAACATATCAGCGGTTTTAATGATGGGCGTAGCACCTACAGATGCAGGAAAAAATAATGCGAACACCTGTGAAAACGTATGACGTATTTCACACCTGTAGTACAGCCGCGCCACCTGCAACAGAATTCTGCCACCTAATTAGCTTGAAGAGGAAGGTATCAGTCTCTCTACAGCAGTCACCTGCGTTGCATGCTTCGATCAAACTGTCTGTGAGAAGTTGAAATGTCAGACCTGTCAGAGTTCCAAAGAGAAATAATAGTTGGAGCGCGTTTAAGTGGAGCATCGGTTACGGAAATAGCAAACCTTGCGGGGTGTGCAAGGAGTATGGTATTAGTCGTTATGACAGCGTACACGAAAGAGGGTAAGACGACGTCTTCAAAGCACAACTTTGGCCGAAAGTCAAAGCTGGCTGATAGGGTTAGACCGGTCTTGAAGCGCATAGTAGCCCGTAGCACAAGCAATCGTTATCTGAGATAACATCCGAAATAAACAGTCATCTCCAGGACCCCGTTTCAACAAAAACTGTCAAAAGGAAACTTCTTGCTGCGAACATTTATGGCAGAGTGTAAATTCGTAAACCCTTGGTGACAGCAAGTAAGGCTTTCAAGTGACGCCAGTGGTGCAGATATCACAAAGGCAGGCCCCCCACAGCAGTGGCAACAGGTAATATGGTCAGATGAATCGGCATTCACCCTATTTCAGACCACCGGACGCTTTTATGCCCGGAGAACGCCCAAAGAAGTATTTCATCCTGACTGCATCTTGACGACTGTGAAGCATAGGGGGGCGCCATTATGGTATGGGATGTGATATTTTCGCGCGATCTTTCTAGGAGATCATTTCCCTTTTTTTGTTCAGACTGTATTCCCTGGGGAGCTACCGCTTTTTCAAGACGACAAGGCCCCTATCCACACTGCTGGGTGTATTCAAGAATGGTTCGAAGAGCATGACGATCCAATTGAACATGTCGCTTGGCTCCTTCAGTCTCCGGACTTATTTATGGGCATATTTGGAATTCAAACTTCGCTCCTGATTTCCACCTCCATCCGGACTCCCGGAATTAAAGACCGCTCTGCAGAAGGAATGGCTTAGTATTCCTTGAAATATTGCCCATGACCTTTATGCATCTATCCCACTCCTCATTCAATCTGTACTTCAGTCAAAAGGTGGTCCAACGCACTATTAACAGAGATTTTCCATTATTTCACAGGTGTTATTTTGTCCTCCATCTGTATATGCATGCCATTTGCAGCCAATCGACTGAAAAATCAGTAGGAAATTACCAATAATTTTGGGTACATTATACACAGCTGAAGAGCTGAAGGCGTGTGGGAAGGGTTTAGATTCAAGGAAGAAATATGCTCGGAATTTCAGGTACGCTATTGTACACAGTAGTTCTGTATGTTCAAAGCCAAGTTTCTCTCATTATAGCATATATCCAACAGGCAGTTCTGTCGACAATATCAGTATGATATTACTCGAAGTCCAAATTATTTGGAAGTTGGGAGGACACCAAAATGCGGCTAGAACGGTCGAGCATTTTGGACGACAGGACGCCCAACGGCTTACTTTTAATATGCATCGTCCACGAGGAATCACGGCAAAAGAGAACCGAAATCTTGTCTCATAGGGAGGAATTGATCAGTGGCAGACAGCGAGTGACATCTCAAAACATACGCAATGCAAACATTGAAACCCTATACTGCATTTTTTTCCATTACCAGTAGTCTTCGCACTCTTCTCTCAACCACCAGTACAGTGAGCGCCAATGATGCCTATTCATCGGAGATCGCCTGTTTTAGGGTGACGGGAGCACATGGATTGAACAGCTAAACAATGAGGTCGTAAATTTAACAGAATGTGCAGACTCTACTAGAAATACTCTTATTGCAACACAGAATGCGCATACATAACAAAGTCCATTTATAGAAAGCTAGTAGCTTAAAGATTCCCTGCAAACATTATCACTGGCAGTTCCTCTTAATTATTTTCTCTCTCTCTCTTAGTATGTTTTATTCGTTATCTCATTTACTGTGTAATATTTGCCAGGTTCTAGTTTTGTAATTTTGGATGTTATTTAATGTGAATAATTCTGTACCGATGTGTATGCCATTTTATTTATTTATTTGCATTGTCTCATTCTCTGTGAAACCCATAGGAGATTTATATGGCTGAAATTTTCTGTCATTTCCTAAGTACCTTTCCCGATTAGGTAATCAAATTATGTTATGTATATGTTACCGTGAAAGACCGAAATTGGAGAATGTCGACTTTCACCGGAGAATGTCAACATTCACCAAATGCGTTGGTGAAAGAGCGAATATTGCATTACATTCTTGTACATTCGAACCCGGTGTATGTCGACAATCACACATATGCTCTGGTGTAGGTCGAAAAGAGGAGTATATGTACGTGCTGTCATTGCAAAAGGAAATGTTCCACAAATAAATGCAGCTGTAAGAGCAAAGACCTCTTGTGCAATTCAAAGTGTCCTAATAGTTTAAGTTGTTGCAGTAAATAAGATTTGAATCACATAATTTAGTAAGTTTTTAACTTATATTATTTTTCTTTCTCATTTTGAATGTACTGTGTGCTTAAGTTCTTATATTCTTAAGTTCTCGTTTTAAGTCTCAAGTGCGTTTTTTCGAGACTGAATTACGGAGAAGAAAGTATAATATTCTTATATGTTCAACATTCACCATTAGCAAATGGTGGATGTCGACATTTACCGGTGTAAGTCAGAAATAAGAGTATTTGGAAAATATTTCGGACATGCACCAAGCGACTATGTGAATGTTGACATTCACAGGTGAAAGTCGACATTCTCAAGATTTCGGTGTTTCATTGTAACATATATACATTGAAAAATATATCAAGGTTTATCTTAATCAATCCTTCAAGGTTTTTCTTTACAACAGTAAGGTCTCCTTTCAGTTAACATCTATCTGAGTCTCTCTATAAATATTGTGTCGTTACCGACTATTATGTGCTAGGTTTATAACGTTATAACTATATAGCCTATTTACAGAACTCTTCCATTATATAATTGTATCACTTCTATATTTTTCCCGAAGGCGACCTGTAACCGTTATCTTTTCTATATAATTTTCTACTTTTAAATTTCACAACTGCACCGATGTCCATTTATATAATTGCACTGTCGTTTGTACAAGCTAGTTTACTCTATGTACTTTTTTCATTGTTTTATTTATTTATCTGTCACTTTCAAACATTAATGTTTAGTATTGCTGTTGCTAATCTCACGTTTCTAATCTAATCAGAACAATCCCGTCGATTTTATCGTGGCAAAAAGTTAAGACTGCATCTTTCGTTGGCATGAGCTTTGAGCACCATGTATACTACCAGACCACTCGAGAGGACTTTCGATCGCCATAAATTTTGAGTGTCACCATTCAACAAAGACAACCATGGTTAAAACATGGGTGGTTATAAATACAAATTCAAACCATCCATGCTTTTCCCCGAGTTTCGAAACCGGGCCCTTCGGTATGGTAGTCAGCATCACTAACCATGGCTTAGTTCTTAATTATATGTAGCAACCTCATTCAGTCACCTCCTGGATTTTTTAACATCTGCACTGCATCTGTACTCGGTCTCTCCGCCACTGGCCCAGTGGTAAGACTGCTGAATACTGGTATAGTTCGACCCTCTTATGCGCGACCATGAGCACAAACACGCATGCTCCATTCGGACCGAATTTTTCTCAAAATAGGGTGGAAGGATGGGGACTTTCTTTCCCTCCAGTATAGCTCTTTCTGGAGAAGAAAAGAACTTTCACGTCGCAGCAAGTAATACCGCCCCTTTTGGACGAGTCTATATGTTTTGGCAGAATGCCAACCAGGGTTGTGCTTCAGACGGTCGAACTATAGTTCTAGTTTGACACAGGCGAATAGGCTGGTTGCATGGTTAGTTTCCCAATGCATAACATGAACAGGAACTAATATTTTTAAAAAAGTAATAATTCTGTAAATCCAAAAGTAATCCACGAAGGCGCAGTTCTCCGTTCCGTGGTCTCCAGCCGCCTACAACGTTTTAACAGCAGCGATCCCCGTTAAGAGAAACGTAGGTCATGATTCTGTTAATGACCTCGTATTGAGTGCGAACAGATGACAAAACACCTTCCATCGCTGTCAAGGGGACTGTCCTCAAATCTACTGATAACAGCTTTTTTTCGGAACTGCCGTCTGTTAGGTAGACATATATGCTAACATGCAGGAGGTAAGATTTACCTTTTGCCTCGTGTGCTTTGAATACATTTTTTTTTTATAAATTGGAATCTTTTCTTTATCGTTATTGATATCCTTTCTAAAGTTGTAAATCTCGACGAGCTTGTTTAATCTCAGTTATCAGGGAAATTAAAGCTTCAAGCGACATAATAGTAAAAAGTAACGTGCTAAGTTCTAAATATCCGAATGATTGTTCACACTGAAAGAAATGGCTGATTGCTCCATTTTCGTCAAATGCTAAGAATAATTTATATTATTTTCAAGTTGAAACATTTTTTTCTTGTGATACGAATAATACCTAGCATCCATATGCACTCACTTAATAAAATTTGCTCAAATCCCCATATGCACACTTTTCTTTGTCTAATGTTCCTTCTTCTACTATATTAACAGTAAACAATCATTGAAATTCAAAATAAATTAATTTCTTCGTAAATCTCTTCCAGTGAAGTTAATGACATAAAAGGCCTCAAATGTCTGTCCTATCTCTAGTCCTGCCATCTTTTCAAATGATAAAGAGATTTAATTATAAATACTTCCAATTCACAGTTAGAAAATATTACGAAAATTTAATATAGAAAGCCTAGAGTCTGGAATTTTAATAACTATGACAAAATTTTCCTTCCCTCTAGTCTTCGTTATGATCAATTTCCTGCATGTCTGTACTAAGTGTTGCTGCATAAAATCTACTTAACCAGTATTAGCTACCGCAATGAAATTCTTGTAAATGTCATCAGCACGTTCGCTTATGAAGAAATTCCATTAAAGGTAATGGGCGAGAAGGACTTCACCGTCATGTATTAAGTAACTCTACATATATGGGTACTTGAGATGCTAGAGCTTCCACTTTAATCGATGTTTACCCTTGGTTAAAACGGTGGTCTTCGCTGCCCATTTGATTACCGATTAGTTCTCTGAAGTGGAAACGTCAGCCCAAAGAAAATTTCTAGCGGAATTGTGTCATCATTATGGTTTGAGGAGTGATATTAAATGTCATCTGTCAGTTTTAAATGCAATGTGGGAGCTGCATATGATTTTGTAAAGAAAAAAAGAACATTTTTAAATGGTAATGTCATAGTTCACAGATTTTGCGCAACTAATGTTGAACTAAACCTATATTTAATTCTAATTTAAGGAAATGCAAATTAAAATAGGAAGAGTTACAATAAAAATAAGTATTTACTTACCAATTAGGAAGGAAGGTTTTAAGACTGCTTTTATAAAAATGAATTTCTGTTAAATGTGTGGGTAATACTTTTCAGCAGTTTTTAACTCAACTTGTCGGTACACATGAGCATGCGAGCCAAGCATTTTAAGCGACCGAAGAATGCTTTTTTCGTAAATCAGTTAGCACATAAATTATTATAATAATTATTTGAAAAAAGTATAATTAAGGATTTGGAGTCTAATTTTACATTACCATTAAAAATGAACATGAGTAGTCCTCGAGAAAATTTTAAAATGGAGCTAATTAATTTACACTTTCGTATAAATCTTATTCAAAGATTTCAAGCTGAAGATCTGAATCAAAAGAAAAATACCCTTATTCACGAATTTTTGTACTTAGAACAATCGCTTTATTTGGTAATACATTTAAATGCAAACATCGTTTTTTCATTATGACGATTTTCTAGTAATTGTTTTCGCAAGTTACAAAACTGATCAAAATCGAAATGCGATGAGGTTTTGTAGCAAGAAATAAATGAGTTTATAATTATTTACAAACAAATATGTGTATTTTCCTGTAAGCGTTAAAGAAAAATTACATAAATAAAAGAAAGATAATATGTTACCGTTATCTAATCCTAAGTTTTTGTATTACTTAAAAAATTTCTGCAATTTGCTTATTTTTAATTTGGTGTTATTACCAAGGTGCATTTGGTGGTTTATTCAAATGATTAGAGTAATTTCAAACAAATGTGAATGTCAAAAATTTAATATTTAGCTGTCAATACGTTTAAATAACAAGATATAACCATCGAAACTTTCTTGCAGGTATCAACCTTTAGAATTCCGACCGAAAATAAATATGAATTTAAATTTTTCCTTTGAGTCATTTTTATTATTTTTCATGGATGTTTTGATGATTATTTAGCAAATCAAATGCACAATTTAGTTTTTTTAATGTTCTTTTGTTAAAACAAATCTGTCAGCTGCTTTCGGGTCGTATATTCGGCCTGCATGCAATTTCAGTTTGAGATCACTGCTCTATAGTGTGGATAAATACGAATAAAAAATAATAAATATGAAGGGATAATACGAAACGACGTGAAATTCCACCATATGTAAATAGGAATCTCCCTCCTTTACCTGTTGAATCTAACTCTTTTGGGATATTGCCATGCGAATAAACAGGACTTTATTGGGAGTTCTATATTTGTTGTACTAGATAATTTTTAAATCACGCAGGGTATCAGAAGCACAACAATTATGAGAATTACTATTAAAATATAGATTGTCAAATTAGTTTAAGACTTGTTTTTCAGGCTCTTATAGGACATATTTCATTTTAGATCTTGAAAATATAAATTATATTTAAAATTATATGAGCATGCAAATGTAAAAGTATTCATTTTCCTTCAACACTATTTAATTTCTTTACAAAAAGAAATTAAGTAGAGTTGCAAGGCGAAGGCACTCCACATTTTTTACGTCTTCAGCTTCAAGATAACCTAATGACTCTAGACAGTAAGAATATGCCATACGAATAAGCTGCATAGCATAAAAACTATAAGGAGATATAAAACAATAGCATCAGGATATCATGACTTTTAAAGGTAAAATTTAAATGCCTTCAAAAAGGATTAATTTTTTTAAAATTAAAAACATTGCATTTAAGTAGATTATCCTACTCAAGACAACAACTTATCGTTTACCTAATGAGAGAATTTTAAGGAAGTTTGGTTTATTAAATTATGGCAAAGCTATCGAGGGTTATCTGGCTGAGGAATGTCTTCGAAAGAATTTTCAAGATAAACTAGCTCGTATACACGCTTCACATGGAGGCAACCACTAAAACACCCCTGCAGCCAGTCTGTTTCCTTGGCGTCGAGTCGGTAGAACTACCACTGTTCAATGACTCTACCGCTCGGCCGCTCAAACTACACTCGTGCTGGAAACTCGTACACCAGACTCTCTCCAGATACAGGTACGGCAAAAATCAGTGGACGGGCTGAAACTCAACTCATCTGTAAAACGCATGATGCTCCACTGAAGTCTGGCCCAAGGAGCATTTTGTCTGCATCATACTAAACGCGTTCTCTTGTGTGATGCAGTAAGCCGGATGCAAACAGAAAACACAGGGAAGCTGTAGACCACGAAACTCGGGTCCCAGGACAACAATACAGCTGAAGTGAGAGCTGTGAAACTGTAGCGGTCCTGTGTACCATGCTTGAAGTGCAAATAACAATCTTCATTCGTTGCGAATCTTGGTTATTTTGTACAAGCCTTCTTGATATGAATCCAGAATCATGAATCTATTCTCACAAATCGTGAACAATACTAGGCTTTAAGTTGAGCTCTGCAGCCACGTAGGCTTGAGATTCTGATACCTTATAAAACTTACCCAACTCTTACCAGAAACATGGCATAAGTCGTGAAGAAGTACGAGTACACGAATCGCCAAAATTCCTTAAGCGTGCTTATATTCCCTCCACAATCACATCTCCACAGAGAAGAACGCGTCGTGTACGCTTACATATTCGACTCCCAATTACTGGCATAATTTTTCAAAGTACTTAGCGCTTTTAGTCACGCAGTTTGAGCACCCAGTATTAAAACTAAATAAATTACTCTTTTATAGTATTTTATATATTTTTGCATCTTAGGGTACTATTACATCGTATTTTTTACATTTCAAGACATAGTCATCTTGTGCGATTATGTTTATTTCATTAAAGTGAATATGCTATCATGGAGCACTATAATAAAATATTTCATGCAGCGTTTGGTTGCAAAAGAAGAACTTTGCCACACAAAATTTAAATATAGTCTTACGCAGTTTTGTTTGCAGTATTCTTACGAGTCCAAAATTAAATTTAATTTGAAGTGCTGTCTTCATTGTTTCACTTATTATTCTCATTATTATTAATATTATTAGATTACTTTTAATAGGTAGACGTCTTCTTTGAAGGCAAATACCAGGTACCAACAAAGGCAAGTGTACTTATTCATGATTCATACAAAAAATCTATTCATAATCATGATGACCAATGAATTTTATACCTTTGTTTAAACATATCTTGTCCAACTAGTAGCCCAGTGTTTAAAGCCGATGAATAACAGTAGTTCAACCCGGTGAATAACATGCTGTTTGCATGGCTGGGTTCTGTGGTTTTCCCTATGTGTAACGAGAATACAAGACAGTTCTTTTACAAAGTCCTCCACAAAAGCATCCCATTTAGCAGACAGCCATTTTGTTCTTTACCATATTCAAATAATGTAACCTTAAATACACTTTACTATATTTTGTTAAATTTTAAATTATTTCTAAAATGTAGACATAATTCCGTTATTCGACAATTATTCGTAAATATTTTGATGTGGGAAAGCATGAGCATCTGAATACTGGTAGTTTAACGGCATTCAAATTCTGACGGAAAGGATGGCTGCATAAATGTTTTCGCCGATTGTTTTTTTATATTACGTCGATAAAAGCGAGGTTCTCTTAGAAAATGCTGCAAGAAGGTCTGTCTCTCTTCTTAAGTAAATAATTTTCCTATACATATACATAATTGATTAAATTAAATGATAGACTGCTTTCAAATAATACTTACGAGAATTTGCGTTTTTCATCGATGAATGCATCATGAGCGTAAATTAACCATATTTTCAAAAAATGAAATTTGAAAGGAAAGGGCACAGAAATTGTGTTTTCTAAATAAATTGATTTGTTCCCTTACCTTTGTATCTGCATACTTGGATTTCATATTTTGTAAAATGTTTTTGTTTGCCTAAAGAAATTCCGAAGGCACACAACAGCAGAAAATTTAATGAAAAACTTTGAGCTTTGGGAGTAAAGAAAAATATTTTTTTTTTCTGATACCGAAAGCCTTTTGCCTTCCAAACAGAATTTTAAATTTCAAAGTTTTATTCAAATTATGATCAGTAATTATGAACTTTTTGAAACTAAAACATTGCATTTTAAAATGCGCACACTGAAATCCCCAATGTACTTTTTCGCAAAGAACTATGTTACTCGTACCTACGTATCACATACAAATTAATACAAATATATCAATTTTAATACGTTTCAATAATACGTTTACTCTTATATATGTAGTTTTTTACTATAAATTGTATACGAAATAAAAAAAAGATGATGCATTTAAAATACCTGCGATACAAATCAGTAGGAAATTTTCAGTCCTTTTCTTGAAATTGCACAGTTCTTCTCAAATAAGAGTAAATCTAAATTTAAGTCTCTACAGTTTAAATAAAACTTAAAAAAATATAAACGACCATGTGGATTACTGCAAACTATTATGCTTCTGCGGAATTTGTCATTATCACATTAGGTTTTGCTTTTTATGTAAACAATAATGAAATAATCGCCAATTAAACGTAGAATTATTTTTTTTTTACATTTTACAAACCAAAAGATATATATATTAAGGTTCAAGTTACCTCCATTTCTAGTAATTACTGTAACATTGTCAAAATATTTCTGCATTCTAAAAAATTTTCTACTGCTGTTATTGTATAGTATCTAAATATTTTAATGTAAGTTTAGAATTACTTGATTTCATTCATCAGAATAATTCTGGAATTATGCGATTTTATTTCGAAAAACCCTTTTCTGATGCAAAATTTCTTCCGTTTCTAAAAAAAAAGAAAGAGAATAAAAACGCCTCCATTCATGACATCGATTCACCCACTGTATTTCATTTATTTTGAGTTAAAAATGTAGAATTATTTTTATGTTATATAATGCTAGTTTAAATCTTGAAGAATAAAATATCTCAAAGCCACGATATATCTGTTTAAACTAAGCCAGCTTACAGTTTCCCCCCGACGTGATTTGTACGCAAAATGAGGATAGTAATGCCCGGATAAGCTATTTTACACGTGAATAAATAAATAAATAAAATGTTCGTATACTTGAGCTAAATTTGTGTAAATTAACCACGAGTCTCATGCACGTGAGCAAATGGTTTTGAATTGGAGGTAAAGCAGAGCTTTCGGGCAGAGCTTATTACATATATATTTGTGTAAATTAACCATGAGTCTCATGCACGTGAGCAAATGGTTTTGAATTGAAGGTAAAGCATAGTTTTCGGGCATGAGGTAAAATGAAACATTTTCGGTCATGAAAAGTCAGTGGGGCGTCTGCTTTCTGATAGATTAAAGGGCAGGGTGTGATCTTTTCAGGAGATAAAGTGCGTGACGCATAGGATAAAGATTAGATGCCGTGTTCTTTTAAATATGCGTAGAAAAGGCTTATTATTTATATCTATACATCTGTTATATTTTATGTTTATAAACGCTTCTTTTTTAATTCTATTAATCGTTCTTTCGTAAATTACACAAAATTACTAAATTTCAAAGAAGTAATTAATTAAAAATTACTTACTTCATGGTAACGAAACACATTTAGCATACATCATTTACAAAATAACATTTATTAAACTCACAAAGCTTGTAAATTAAAAATCATATCGGAAATATTGAATTATTTTTTAAACAGTATTTTTTGCTTTCGCAAATCAATACAATTCAATTTCAGGAATATTTCATAAAATTTGGATGCAAAATTTAAAATCCGTTGCGTAATTCTAATTTTTGCACCTCTGAAAATAACGTCATTTAATTTAGCCGATAAAATAGCTGAAGTATAATAAAGAGGAATTGAAAGAACGATGACCTTATTTCCTGTATATGAAAACGGAAAGAGGTGATATATTAGTATCAATGAAATCCTTGAATGAACCTTGAATCAGTTGTTAATGTATTTGTAAGATGGATGATTTTCTTTTTACTTCCAACTTAAATGATCACTAGTTATAAAGCAGAGGTAGGTAGTTATAAAGAGAGGTTTTCCTTTTTCTTTCTTGATATTGCTAGACAATTTAGCACTTTTAAATCCGCAATTTAATTCCGTAAACCAATGTTCAATCTAGCAGGGATCATTTTTCACAAGCTGATTTCTGTCAGACTCTATTGTAATAGGATGATTTGGAGAAAGTTGCAACGGATTGGCGATGGTTCTTTGCGTTGTAATAGTTTGGAAAGGCTTTAAAGATGACACTCGAAGACAGACGTAGTCGCAAATTCCACACATAATTTTATTCCTTGATAATTAATACTTAGGACACATATTCGTTTTCATTGCAGATCATGACTGTGGGCGCGCTATGCACTCCACAATTTTATACAGCTTACATCTTCTTAAACAATGGATGAAAAGGGAAAATAAACACTGCATTGCTAGAGGCAATGCTAGCAGCAACGGAAAGGAAAAGCTGAAGCAGGAGAGGGAGAGAGAGACTGCGCAGCAATAACCTTTTATACCAGATTTACATTTCAGATCACATGACAGATTAATGTCAAGATGTTGGGTTAAGATTTTATCGAAAAGTGTGCAGTAGAGATTAGATGGCGGATCTTTTTCAGAATTGCAGGAAGTTTAGGTAGAAAAATCATTTCTCTGTTATTTTTACAATGAAGACGGGAATTAATATATTTTACATATATATAATAAATGAAATAAGACGAACTTCGAGTAAGCTGCAACGGGTTGACGATGGTTTTCTGCGTTATGACTTGTAGAGGCTTTACTGCGTAGTTAGAAAGATGAAACTCGAAGGAGAGACTTGCAGACAGACATGGCCTAATAGAATGTAATTTTTATTCCTGGATACGAACTAATTTTCCAAAGCATATTTTTCGTTACACATGATCATGGGCGCACTACGTACCGCACAATTTTATACAGAAAATCTTATTTTAGATAACGGTGTATTTAGCAGTACGACAAGGCAAAAAGAGCGAAGTAGTGGCTTGACTGCAAGAGAGCTGAAGCTACATATAAAATATAATATATAAAATATATAAAGTATAATATATAAAATATAATATATTATCTTTCAAATAATAAATTGATAACAACCCTTTAATTAATTAAGACAGACCCTTTAATTCTAGTCTTCATTCTAAAAATAATAACAACACTTCTGGACTGCGTCACTTCCACATTAATCTATGCCTCGAATCTTGCGTAACGCTGATGACGTAGTAATTGGGAACCTATACTCTGAGAACCGAAACTTTCCTAATATAAACCAAAACTTCCTCGTGAGCTTCCACATCGAATAACTACGCACTTAGTTCTCTCTTTACGCTGCCAGGATGTAATTTCACTGTGCTCCCTTCCTATCGCAAAAGTATCAAAAATGTAAATGTTCTGGAAATAGGCACGTTTAGAATGCCAAGTGAATTGTGGCCACAAATGTCAATTTAAATAAAAATGGAATTTAATCTTACTCGGCTACCAAGTTTATTCTTCAGTATGGACTGCGCTAAACAACATTGCTACGTTTCTATGTCTCATTGTTCCTACATCAATACTACTCTAAAATTTGATTTTATTACATATATATATTCCTTCACAATAAATTACACATTTTACAATATTTTGCAAACGACTCAAATACATGACATACATCATTTTAGCTCTACAGCTGAGGTATTTTTTTTTAACTTTCTCATCCAAAGAAAATCCTTTTCTTAGCAACTGCCGTTTTAGTGTTAAGAACGTTGTGAAGCCATCTGGGTAACATGGAACTTATTTTAATGCTGTCTTAGCTAGTTTAAATAGTGCTTCCAACGCCATATCAAGCAAAATCACAGTTTCTTGAGAAAAATAATGTTTCTTCAAGATGGTTCAAGCAAATGAATGTTCAAGAGATTTACATAATATTCGTCATTTACAGCCTACCTCTGTATTATCAATGTTGAAATTTCTTAACTGACGTGACGAACTGCCAGAATGTGCTTTGTAGATCCCCAACGTAGCTCTGCAATGCCTTAATCATTGAAATACTGAAGCGCTGTTCAGTATTTCAGTTCCATTATTAGTGCTAACAAAACATTATGATTGCTTTATTACTGTTCTTCCGAAGCTGAAGACAAATGACATTCACATCACTAGCATATTTTTCATATCTGTCAAACTGCGGGTTGCCACCGTTTTCAAAAGTATCCATATAAATTTTTTATGTCAAACAGATATAGAGACAATCTTAAGACCCTTCTGTATGGCCGAATTCCCGTCAGTCAACAGTTGTACATGACAGGAACAGCGCAAATACAAGATAATGTTTCAAAAGCACCTGAGCAAGTTTTTGAGTAATTTCATGTAATTAACCTTGAGTAACCCTTTGTAATTATAAAAGTTTTGCTACTTTCTAGCTGAAACTGTAACTTAAAATAGCAAAAAACGTCGCAAATGTTTCGAAATACTGTCGGACGGTCGTTACAAAGTTGCCAGAGTCAATGTAAAGCAGCAAATATTTGCTACACAAATAGAAGTGGGAAAAAATGTGATTCAACTATTTCATAATCCCCAGGAAACATTTAAAAATCTATATTCTTCACATTTTATTGTTTAAAACTGCAATCTAATGTTGAAATATCCACAAGGACATTTAAACATTACTCTGCTTTAACACTGCACTAAAACTAATATACCCAACTACACTTGATATAAATCGAAGGGAATCTAAACGGTCGAAGAAGTTCTTTGGATTTTCCCAGAGTTTAATCTAAATTACTTTATTCCGCCCTTTTAAGTAATGCTTTTCGGGAAACGATGTGGAAAAATTTTGCTTCTGGAAGATGAGAAAACTGAAAAATTCAAGATTATCTTTATAAAACTCTTGTAAGTTCGTGATAGGATTTTGTCGGGTTTTCAGTTTCAAATTGGCAGTCTTGTTTCCCTTATAAATTAGTTTCGAAAGTAGATTGCTTGTACTTGCCAGTTGCGGAAATTTGAGGTTATATTTAATTAAAATTTTGCGTAAATGACATATTATTATTAGACCGGCAATTTTTAAAGTGGCGTAAATAATGAATTAATTTAACTGCACGAGCCCATTTAAGATTAATTCTGACATACTATCTAACTGCTAATCACGAAATATTTCACGGAAATAAGTGCTCAACAAACCACATGGACACTTAGCTACGGAAAAATACTAGTTTCATAACTTTTAAATAAATATTGTATGCTTTGATATTTGCAACATCTGGTTTGAGCTATTAGTTGCCACGTTTATTATGACTTTCGAGAGAATAAAACTATGGAAATTCAGATTTAGATTTTCAAATACAAATTATTTTGTAAGATTCAGAGATTTAGTGTTTAGTGAATAGAAAGTAGTCAGATTTTGCTTAATTAATATTCAAAATTATATTAATGTATTTAACGTTGGAGAGGTAGAACAGTCCGTGAATGTTTATAAAGAAACATTCTATCATGAAAATAGATTTAAAACTGCTTAAAATTTAGATGAAAAGTAGCAATGTAAGGAGCTTGGAAGAAAAACTATGCTATGTATGTGTGTTTCAATGTAATTAATGGAAGCATTATAATTAAGATGAAAAATGCAAATGGAAATTAATAATGAAAATTCGTGCTTTTTATTTATAGTGAAGAAAAAAATTCTGCACAAAAAAAAAAAAAAAAAAAAAAAAAAGATAAATCCCTGTTAAATAAAAAATTTTCAATATATTCATTTGATAATAGGTGATAGATTCATTCGATAATTCGTACCATCTATTTGCAAAAAACGCATTTAAAATTATAGTTCATTAAGTAGCTAGTCATTTAGAGCAGGCTTTCTTAAACTGTGGATCGCCAAAATTTTAGCCGTTTTGATATTTCTTTAAGTTGTTATAATAATTTTACAATTACTAAATATTTTTAGACAATGTATCTAAAAATAGATAAAGCTAAGACAATACAGACAAAGAAAATAACGAAAACGTTTCGACGCATTCTTTTTGTAATATAAACGTTAATTCTCCTTTGCTCTTGACACTGCCATTTCGTCTGTTATTTATTTAAAATTTTCGCATTGTTCTATGTCTTAAAATTAATGACCGAAACCTGCAATAGCATATTACAGTACAAGTGAAAAAATTGACAGACTCACTCACGCATGTGTCGGATTTGCGCAATACTTATGGGGTCCCACAAAATGTTTGTAAATATTAAGGGGTCCTGGGGGTCGCGAAAAACTCTCAGTGATGAAAAGGGGTCGAGACTGAAAAGAGTTTAAGAAACCCTGAATTTAGAGAATAATGAAGAATGGATAATCACAGACGACGTCTTTTTAAAATACAGAATGAATATAATTGAGTAAAATAGGAATTTTAAACGTCATCTCGCGTCTTATAAGTAGCAATCGTATTATATTAAATAGCGGATGAAAATAAAATTCGTCCACTTAAAAAAAAACAAAAGACATTGGGACATGAATTACTTTTTTATCAAGCCCAATTTATTAATAATAATGGTTTAGCTAGGAGATAATATTAATTCTCGAATGCTAAGAAAATGCATGTACCTATATTAGCCGAAAATCTACTAGTGATTAATAACATAGAGAAGTACGATATAATAGTAATCATATTTCTTTAAACAATAGCCGTGGATTTTATGAAAATCAACTTAATGATACGCTCATGATGAACCATTTTAGAATGCGTTATAAAACATCAATATAACTCTCTGAATAAATGTTCCATTAACTTTATGCTTGGAAAATTTTGGAGGAAAGAAAATAAAGGGCATACCTTCTAATGTTCTCAGTTATTCCTAAAAATACTTCATTCTATGTCACGAAGTAGTGTTTTGCTAAATAACGCAAAATCGGCTAGGAAGTACAGTCGCCAAGAAAGAAAGCGCTTGGTTAGACACGATTTCTGATGGGTGTTCAAACAGGCATTTCTTCCACAAAACAAAAGTATTAAGTGCTCCCCAAGATGTTGCTACATCATGAAACTCTTTCCAACCACTATATATCTAGATACGATCCACACTACATTCCGATGAGAAAGAATCTTTATACAAATATTCGACCAAATCCCTTGGATAAACGTCAAAGACCTCGTTTCCTCTTACAGTGAAATACAGAGAGCGTTGACACAATTTTTGAACGATTTAGTGTCCATTTTATTAATGTTCAAAAAGTAAAGAATATTTTTTAAATGTCCGTTCTTGTGTAAAGGTGAAACGTAAGTCGGATTGATAAAACTCTAGTCCATATTTTTAATAATGTTCGCTGTCGTAACGTATGGCTGGGGTACATAAATTTGAATAAGAAACAAGGGATTTAATATCGACGAGTATCTGCTATCTCGTATATTAAAACTTTGCTACAACAAATATATGATAACTAAGCGAAGGAAGCTGCTGCTTTGCAGATTGCTTCTCATTCAGCCTAAACGTAACCTTTTCATGCGTGTAAAACATACACGTCACTCCTTTCGTTGCGATATTTGCTTTCTTTCACTAAAACCGAAATGAGCTCGCAGTACCTCGATACTATGCAAAAATAGTTTAAAAACCAAATGATGGTATAAAAGTTCTTAGAAAAATGGAATCACAGCGGGATTATACTCATTATGCTATACAAGTGTAGCTTACAAGAAGCATAAATTTATAAATACGCGACTTTTATTAGGTATTACTAATTTCCTTAAGATAATATGGAAACTATTTATAATGTATTTAACTTTTTTCCATTTCTGTAAATGTAAGAATAATCAGAAAAAAAAGTACATTAGTCAGGTGCAGGAAACTTATGTCCTTTTCGAATCATTTCCCACAAGTCCTAGGATAAAAAAAAAAAAAAAAAACAGCAATCTATTCTCGTTCAGGTATATTATTTACGAAAATAGATAATAAATATTTTGTCACATTAGAGAAAATCATTTCAGAATTCCATTAATGTATAGAACATCACGTTCAGTCGCGTGTACATGAGTATGATGCACAATAAAGCAGCCCAGGTAAATCATACAACTGAAACTAATCAGTTGCAATTGATACAGAACACGAAAGCTACATTGAATAGGTGAGAAAGAGTTTTTTCTAAGAATAGCCTGCTTTTTCCATTAAGATTTCTTTTCGAGGTCTATGCATTTTCATGGTCATTATTTCTTCAATATTTTTTTTCATAGAACAAAGAGGTAAGAAAAGCTTTTGTGGTGTAGTGTTGCCATAGCCTTTATTGGCCGGACAATTTTATTTTCTCATTACCTTGATATTCCAGGTTATTTTGGCTTAGTTGTGTCGAAATAACTGTATTATTTCTGATTCAATATTGCTACCAAGTTTACTAGTAGTATAATTAGCTAAACTGGTGATAACATTCAGCAAAATAGAAAAAGAATAAGCTGAGTTCTAATTATTTTCAAAATTTTCACAGAATGAAGAATGCGAAAGGATGACCAATAAAGTCATTTTAGTATAAAAAAGGACATGTGTAATTAATAAAATGTGTAATATGTGTACAGTAAATGATTATTGCTACACAACAATTTATTTCCCAGAAATAGTTGATGAGTTTAAGAAAAATTGTCAAACCTATCATCTTTCTGCCTCATCAGAACGCAAGATTACACAATCTATTTCACACTGTAGAGACATTAGGTATTTTCGAAGCAGTAGACTTTGAAAAATGACGCCTTCGCCGGGAATCGAATCGCGGACCTCTGAAATACGCTCCCAGGTGCAAACTACCACACCATGAAGGCATGCTAAGAAGGCGGGTAAAATACCTTATATACTCCTCCTTTTAAAGGGCTACTGGGGTTTTTAAGGGACCCAATCGTCAAATGGGTGTGGATGAGAATCATCATCTACCATCTTTTTTAGTTCGGGCGCCAGTGTAGAAGCATGAGGTATTTTTGAAAGCAGGCAAGATGAAAAATCAGCAACGCCTTCGCCGGAATCGAACCGCTGACCGCTGGAATACGCGCCCAGCGTGTAGACCACTATACCACCAAGGCATGCCAAGAAGGCGAGAGCAATACCTTATAGTTAACATAACATTTTGATATGTTTAGAGAATCATTACAGCCGTGTAAAATAACAATAAACGCATAAGAAATTGGATTGGAACAAAGACTTCGTTTGTCATAACCGAGGGTTCGTTCTATACCGACTTCGCTAAAGCGGGATTCAGTTGTACTAATCAAGCACTCGCCTTTGGCATTCTGCTTTTTAATAATATTTATTTGTTTACAAATATTAATGTCTTAACGTCTTATATTCTCTGGCCATGTGTTACTTTTTTTGGTACCTGATATTTTACATTTAATAATGTTTAGTTAATTTAACCTAAGGTCAGTCAGGATAATAACATAATTTCTACAACATAGTGTGCAGTTATCGAATTATAGTTTAGAATAATTCTAAAATTTCTAGATTTTCGAAAGGAATTTTGCAAACTTTTATTTTTATACTCGTTTACTTGAAACATGCTGTTTTTCTTACTGTAAGTCCCTACATAAATATACATAGGCCTCAATTGATTTTTTAAAACATTTTTGTGACACCTACAGAGAGGTACATTTCCTTTTCTTAATAATACGAAATTCTGCCCTGGCAAAATTCAATATCATGCCTCGCCTCGGAAACTGCCAGACTAAAAGACTGAAAAGAAGTTAAACGCAGCTTACATATGTTGCCACTGAGCAAAACATAAGATCACAAAATCTGCAATTTATTTTCCATTCCATTTTTTTCATAGCTCATTTCGCAAAGTATTGTCATTTCACAACGTATAAGATGTTAAATTTACTTTCAAATTAAAATTCTCAAAGTTTTGTAGTTCAGAAAAACACAAGATACTTGATTTAGCTTTGAAATTTATAAATCTGTTTTCGGTTTACAAACGTGGTGACTTAAAAGCGGTAACTATATTTCTCAATAATTTAAAACTCTGCTTCATATTTTACTGCTTTTTACGTAATAAAGGAAGTATTGTATTAGCCAAAAATTTCGGTTTTTCTGATTTCAGCGGAAATATCCATTTCGACTCGAATCCTTTTAGACTAGTTCTGTCGTGACGTCGATACGTATACATAATCCTAAAACGATTCGTAGCAGAATTTTCAAATTTTTATTTAGAGATCTCATAATATCTATTTATACTTCAATTTACTCTGCCAAAAAGCCATATTGCTTGAAAAGTTATTAAATCCAGTAAAAACATGTTACAAATGTAAGTTATAAATTCATTAACATTCTAATATTTTGTTTTTGTTTCCATATTGTTGATAGTTACATCATAATAATTTAAAAATTATAGTATTATCTATATAAAGTAGGATATACCTTTATTTACAGAGTGATAAAGTGACTTTTAATCTAACATAATATATCAGATAAGATTGTTGAATTAATATTTATATGCATATTCTGATGTTAATAAAAACTAATATTTTAGCAATTGTGTAACTGGTCTCTTTATTCAAGATTTGAAGGGTGTATCTCATTTTCAAATGAATTTTTAAGTTTAAATAAAATGCAGCAAAAAATGCGTAGGCCTACAAAGATGTCATATTCTGTCTACATCAGATAATTTATTTGTAAATAAAAATACAGTTAATTCACAATATATCCAACTAATATTTGTTATGAATAATACATCCAACTGATATTTGTTATGAATAATATATCCAACTGATATTTGTTATGAATAATATATCCAACTGATATTTGTTATGAATATTTGCAGTTTTGTTGTAATTAATTAAGATATTTAACGCCATGCGTTAGATAAAATTATATAATTTTTTTAAAAATTTATATGATGTTTGTATTTTAAACTTTTCAAATAATTTCTTAATTTTTAAATGCAATTCTTTTTAATGCGAAATTATTATTGGGGGTGTTAGACTATAAGCTGAATATTCAGACTGCAATTTTTAAAATTTAATTTACTTTCTGCAATAAACGTTCTGTACGGGGGTATTAACAATTCCCCCCACATAGCGACGTTACAGTTTGGATCCTTCCAGTTCTTTCCTTCTTTTTCTTTTTATTATTTTATTTACATACTTACTTTTTTAGAAAAGAAAAGAAAGAAAGGTATGAGAGAAAAAGAGCTATTTAAAATCATTATTATGCATAGTTGTTTGGCAACAGATTTACCAAATCTCAAAAGAGGCATTTTAAATCTAAGTAAAGTACTGATAGTTTAAGTATGCGAGCATGTAATGTCTCGAGAGATATGAAAATTTTTGAGACACTCTGTTCTTTCAAGAGTAATGAAATTTTTATTTTCATTTTTATGTCTTTCTTTAATCTTCATCACTTCCTTCTAAAAATCAAACTAAGAAGCAGAAACCCTTTTGGTTTTTGCACAAAATTTTTACAGCAGTGAATAATTCATAAGAACTGAGTGGAATACAGCCAAAAGTATTAGATTATTACAGATTACAAAAAAAAAAAAGTGTTGTTTCAAACTCGAGTTACCAGGGAATAATTAATTATTCATTTCAGGTTTTGAGCTCTAATTTATTATCCCATTAAAGTCTTTTAACAAAGCAATGCTAAAAGAATAAATTTTACTCAAAGTAGTAATGTAGCTAAAATACAGATTTCATGTTTTTAAACAGAGGTTAATTTCGAAAAAATAAATGCTTCTCCCCATTTATATTAAACGAATTTGTTTTAACATATTTTCAGAACCTCAGTGGCAAGTCTTTTGCTGTTGCCAAGAATAGCTTGATTTTTCATTTGAATTATATGGAAATTCAAGTTAGATGCAGAATACGATGGCTTTGCTGAAATGCAATTAAGTTGTACTTACTCTATTCTCTTTTAATTACGACTAGAAGCAGAGGAAAAATTAACTTTATTAACACAATTGAATCTCTAAATTTAAGTGGAGAAATTAAGAATGAGTTTGTAGAGACATTAGATATTTTTGAAAGCAGGTCATATGAAAAATTAGCAGCGTTTTCTCTGGGAATAGAACCACGGACTTCTGGAATACCGGCCCAGCGTGCAGAAGAAGCACTACATCACGAAGGTACGCTAGGAAGGCGGGAGAAATACCTTATAAGTTGAAGATTTATGAAACAGAATAATTTGATTTGAATTATTTTTTTTCCTTTTTTAAGAAAAGAAAAGTAAGCCGGAGAATTTAAATTTTGATGATAAAAACGGGAATTCACAGGCTTGCACTGATGCTCCAAATTGTTGACATAGTCGGGATAAATACCTTATTGAGAAATTGCGAGAAAATGTATGAAAAGGTAAACCTAAATAAACTCATACTATATAGGAAATTGAAAATATGCCACACTAGATTAAAAAAGCACAAAAATAGGGAAAATGACCACAAAAATGTCTGCATAAAACATGGCTACATAATGTCTAAATTAAGCTTCTTCAGAATGCTGGTTTCCTTGAAACTGAATTTCACTCCGAATCTTTCCCACCTGCCAGTCTTCATATAAATTACTTAGTAGCTCCAAATAGGAATATTTCCTCGATGAAAAATATACTGGAGACATAAAATCCTGTTTACAAAGTTCTAATATAAAAAAAAATATGTTATCCAGTAAAGGATAAAAATTTAGTATTGAAATTGGGAGTTCTGAATATGTTGGAATATTCGAACCGAAAGTATCTTTTTATTCAAAACTGAAATCACTACAATATTTTTCTATTGTACTGTATAGATTTGAATCAGGATTTCTATTATGTAAATATAATACATTTCAGAAATTTATCCTATGACTTCCATATTTTTATTTTATTTCGCGATATCTGTTATATTTACATAAAAATTCGTTTTTAGTCTCATAAATAACTCATAAACACGCCGTTTAGTTGTTAGCATCGCTGACTGCCGTGCCGAAGGGCCCGGTTTCGAATTCCGATTCGGATAAGGCATGGATGTTTGTAAATGTATATTTTCCGTGCGGCATGGGAGCACTCTAAAAATGTGGCGAGCAGAACGTACTCTCAAAAGGTTGATGGTAGGGAAAGAGGGGTGGTAGACCCTCGGACTCGTCACCCCCCACACGTCTCCATCAAAATTAGGGGCAGAACTGAGCTAAATCGCACTGTCACCAGTAAAGTGTTCAAGGCTCTTGCCAATGACAAACTTATCTTGCACTGCTTAATACAAGGTATTTTATAGGCTTGGGCTGACTACAGGTCAGTGAGTATAAATCAACATCAACAACAACAGCTCATACAAATACTGGATGAAATATGAAACAAAAAATTCAGATCAATTTGTCTGCAGATACAATAAAATCAAATACATTTAAACAGCAGTACATGTAAACAGCAGTTTATAGTACCTGTAAACAGTGGTTTATCTGTTTAGTAGCAGCAGTTGATATTGCATGCATAGCTAAAGCAAAGAATTGGCCTTACCCGGAAGAAACATAACATGAATCCAAAACAGGACATGGCAGATGGAGATTGTAGACAATATGGTTCAAAACCTTTTTACAGTGTAATGACCTAATTCGGCTTGGATCGAGCTCCTGGCCTTATCATCAACAATATTCTCTAATAGAACTATTGGCTAGTTTGTTCTAATAGCTAAATGATTTTATATAAATCAAGTATCTTTTCATACTTATCACCTATCATTTAAATGGGACATATCCAGGCCAAATTCAGTTTCAGCAAGAAATCCTCGCTTATTCGTTTAAGAAAGCTCCTTTAAGCAACTATCATTGTTAAGACATTTACTATCAGAAGAACAATTTTTTGCAGATAAACACGTTAATGTTGCTCACGTAGCTTTGTCCTAAGCTCTTTCCGAAGATCCGAGGGATCTGATGTGAAGACGTATTTTGAAAATAGCGTTTTCATAAGGGATTGCTAATGCTCATGTAAAACTGCTGCTTGAAAAATAATGTTTTACAAAAAGTAATTTAGTACAGAATGCATGTTATGGTGATGCAACACTTTTATGTATCGATGATTTTATCTTTTAAGCAACTATCATTGTTAAGAAAGCTCCTTTTAGCAACTATCATTGTTAAGACATTTACTATCAGAAGAACAATTTTTTTTACAGATAAACACGTTAATGTTGCTCGCGTAGCTTTGTCCTAAGCTCTTTCCGAAGATCCGGGGGATCTGATGTGAAGACGTAAGATATTTCGAAAATAGTGTTTTCATAAGGGATTGCTAATGCTCATGTAAAACTGCTGCTTGAAAAATAATGCTTTACAAAAAGTAATTTAGTACAGAATGCATGTTATGGTGAATCAACCCTTCTATGTATCGATGATTTTATCATCATGGCACAAACAATTTCTACCTTCCTTTTATCTAAAACAGAATGTATAGCAGAATATGTTTATGTTGCCTTACCACTAACCATTCATTGCTTAAAACTCTTTTCTTCATAATTTCCTTATAATTTTTGCTTGTATTTTAATTATAACTAAAATTTTCGTCATTGATAATGTGTAAATGGAACTAAAAAATAGAAAATGTTACACGCAAAACGTTTATATACCATAAGAAGATTTTATTTAAAATGGATATGATTCTGCCTCTTTAAAAAGTTGTATAATAATAATAAATATTCTATAATGATTATATAATTTTATGGTATTCTTGAGATAATAAAATTTATCATTTAAATGTAACTTTGGTAGCAAGTTCTTGGACAGACTGCAGCTAAAAGTACAGACTTTGCAGCATGTAATGTTAAATTAAAATTAAAAGATGCATGTTCCATAGTAACAAGAAATATTTTGATTGAATATATAAAGATCTATTCACGTTCATTTCACTACGATTGTGAGTTCTGTTTTGTATTCTTTAAAGAAATATCTGCTTTATTTCTCTCAACTTAATTTCGGATATCAATCTTTGGGATTATTTATTGGGCCGCCACTTTTTCAAAACCCGTCTGTTACTCTACTTTTGATGTGGTTCTTCTGTTGTCTCTTTATCGAAAATCGATGCGTGAGTGATGGCAATATTTCACAAACCTCGCTTCAGTACTTTCTACAAACAGATAAGAAAGCAAACGCGTCTAAGTGAGGAAGATTTCGTATAAGTAAATGTATCGTAAATTTTTTTTTTCGACTGCTTTCCCTACTTTAAGTCCTGCAATAGTGTCTACGCCTCTTAACATTCCTTTTTGCTTCTAGAACCGATTTATTTTATCCTATGAACAGTGCTAAAAGCATTCCTTCTTTCTCTCCCAATACAAAAGAATGAGTGTAGGAGAATAAATTAATGGAGAATACAGTGGAAGATCATTACTTCCTATCCAGTTTTCTTTATTTTTTACTTGTAATGCTGCAAATAAACAACAGAGCATCCCTTTCATAACATCTTAATCAAGCAAAGTTAATATTTATTACATTTTATTATAGTGCGCATTAGTCGGTCTGTGTCAGACTTTGTAAAAAGAATTAAGAAATAATTTTTTGCCCTCCAAGAATTGTTTAGCGCTCATCAATTTCAAACTGATAAATTGATTGATTAAATAATTTAATCACATATTTTATTTTCAGCGTAATTAAGTAAGTAATTGCTCTAAAATTGATTTGCTAATGTCCGTTTTATTTTCATTATAATCTTCTAGTGAAATGTATTTTAAGATAAGCATGCTCTAAGATTAATAACTGTTGCAGAAGAACTTTGTATTTCGTGAGGTATTATTGTTTTATTTCTTAAATTTCCAAAAATAGAGAGTTTTAATCTTTCTATAGAAAGTAAATTCTTTTTGCGAAATTTAAATGTTAATGCAAACCTTAATGCATATTTTATAATAATGATTTAAATAGGTTTTCTCGAAAATCTGAATATAATAACTGACAAATTCAATCTTGTTTGGCCCTGATTTAAATAAAATTGAAATAAGCAAAGGTTAAATTTTAGTAGTTATAATACTAGACTAATAGTGACAATAATGCATTATTTTTCCAGAAAAAATAAGCATATTTCAAGAAATGTAAAGAAAAATGATAATTTCTAAAAATGGTTATAGACAATTTTTATTAATACCATTTAACTAATTTTGCTTCTTCTTTTAATGACATTTGAACATTCTACATATCTACGAGAGATAGGATAAAGCAGTTTGACAACAAAGCTTTAAAAATAGGTAGCTTTTATCAGAAAGAGTGGAACGTAAAAGATTCAAACAAGAAAAACAAAAAGAGTGGTTCGTTCCTTCAATAGAACGGATTTCTTGAGGAAAACTGTTCTTATCTCCTAGTAATCATGAGGCAAATTTAAATAAGGGGATATCAGAAAAATTCTACCGTCACTCAATTCAAAATTGATTAACAGTTTGACAATGTGAGCGAAGTTTTTTCAGCATTCTTATGTGAAAGATTAAAAAATTAATTAATTCAATGATTGAGACTAAGCTTTTCACATAGCATTAAATAAAAATAATTTAGCAATAGCTAAGCGGCTAAAGAGTTCCTTCATCAATAATGATGCTAAAAAAGAGAAATATAGGTTCACGTTTCGCTATAAGAACTTAATAGCAGTTTCTTTAGTAACTATTCATTCAAAAAAGTTTTACATAGGAGAACAATGCTTTTGTTACCAAATTTTTTATACTAGGTTACCTTGAAAGAGGAATGATAAATTTTTTCCCTATTTTTCACACCTAGAAGATGTACTGTTTTCACTTAAATAATAAATTCCTATCCTAGAATAATTAACGGATGAGTAGTACAAAAGAATCTAGACCTTGGAAACTGTTGCCAATGGACAGAAACGTAAAACCTTTAATTTATATTACACATGTTTCCGCGCATAGCAGATTCTAAGAGTGTTGCCATTCGGTAAAGCATAAAATCTTTAATTTATCTTTTAAATTTAATCAGCTGTTAACAAACTGAGTGGTTTAAGAGAAGATTGGTGCCTTCGAATAAAACAAAGGACCTTTAAACATATCTGTTTCTCACTGCATTTGCATTCGGTAAAGCATAAAGTATTTAATACGTCTGTTTTAATTAATTTTTTACTGATTTAAATGCAATAAATGCAGTTCTTAGTGACTTGAATATGTATTTTAGCTTTCTAACAACTAATATAATTTAAGGTTAACTTATAATATACATATAACTATTAATTTTAATGAAACTTTATAGCTCTGTTATCAGTGTTAAAAAGCATTTTTAACGCTTATGTTATGTTATAATTGCAGAAGAATTTATTCTTAATTTTTATAATATTTTACGTAAAATTTCCTTTGAGGAATTATATCGTAATCTAAGAGAGTGAAAGTTTTAAAAATATTTCCTGATTTATTTCTGTTAGAGCCTCTTGGTTAAGCGTTAGTAATAAACCCATTATTTTTATACTTGGGCCTTTCTTCTTCCACCGAAAAGAACTTGGCTTCTAAGATGTCGAAAACAAAATCCTTAGCGCTCCCGAACAATCAGGTTGATCTTGTCTACGTTCTCAAAGAAGCAACATGTGTATATAAGGATAAAATTCAGAATTGAAAATTTGACTCCGTCAGCTCGTAACACGTTATTTCTTCTAAGTTATTTTGCTAATGCTTATACTTTCTTAAAGAACTTGCATTTTATAACTGTTGACGTCTCTCTGAATGCATTGCAGAGTGAAATGTACTAAGTTCTTTCTTTCTTTGATGAAAAGAAAACTTTCAGAATTCCGGTAAATCGAAAGCAACACATTAATGCTGCTAGACAGATGCTGCATTTCTTTAAGTTACTTTTAAAAATTTTCTGTGACTGTCTCCAATATTGTTTCTGCAATGAAATACCGTTTCGATTTCTTCTGAGTTCACTGAAATCCATTAATATACGTGAAATGGAAAGGAAGAAAACCTTCTTTGAACTTCCTAAGTATAGCTGTTCTGAAAAGCTCAATACATTTATTTAAGTCTGATTTAGGAACATTAATACTTGTTTCAACCTTCAGGAAGCATTACAATTCATTACATATTTTTTTATTTACTCTTTCGGTACGGACTATTGTTTTCGTTGCTATAATAATTACTTGAATTGCGAAAGCTACTGGTTGAAACTAAGTTATCAAGTGCTGGTTTCCTTCAGGTTCAGATTGGTATATTTCATCTATAAAATGAAACACCGTATTTAAATGTTACGATTATTCACTCACAAACTGACAGTACTATTTACAGAACTGCAATAAATAATAATGTATTAAATGTCTTGTTATCCTTTTTTTTAAGGGATCACCAGTAGCTTAAAGGATAAATCTAAGAAACATCGGTACTCAGCTTAGGTTTAAGGAAGTTAAACTATCTAACCGTAAGGGATTTTCCTGGCTTTTAGAGATACATGCTTTGATTAAATAAATTAGAAAGAGTTTCTCTTCAAATGTCTACCAGGATAACGGCTTTCCCTTTAGACTAATTGTTGTCTGATTCTTGCATATTTATAAACGAATCAATTAATCACCTTCTTGACTGAAGATACCTTGAACGGAAAGAAAATCAAGATATCATATGACGCACATATTTCAACCTTTTTGCTAATGGTTCTTATTTTTTAGATTTTTACTGCAACTCGAAAGTTATACGAAAGTTTTGTTATTCACAATTACATGATTTTTCATTCTCGTAAAGTGTAAATGTTCATACTTTTTCAATGCAGTGAATCAAATATTTATTTAACAACATTATTCCATATACTTTTCATTTCATTTTCTATTCTACTAAAAGATCTTCTTTCCCTGTTTATTCCCTTTAAATAGCTTATTATGATATATTAAAGGAAAAATTTTAATTAGAACATAAACGGGATTGCATGAGGCTATTTAATTATGGCAAAGCGTTTAGGGCTAACTTCGTAGGATGCAATATCTTTAAAATGAGACTGGGGGAAAAGAATAAATACATAGAAAAGGAGTGTATCAGTGTTTTCAGTGTCTGATTTCAGTTCTCTTTGTTTTCCAAGTTGATTTAATACTGTACCTTCTTTTTTACGTGTCTGCATTCGTCCAACACTCAGCATTTTCTAGAGTCTATTGAAATTTAGAACATTCCTTAGAAACCAAATAATTGTGTAAGCAAATACTAGAAACAGAAAATATATATCTTTCTGCTGCCTCTTTCTCCCATTCCAGTGCTTCCATGTTGAAAAATCACTGACGGAAAAATTTGTATTTCTCATTTGTCATGCAAATCTACATATGCAAACCTAACGATATTTGTAAGAAATTTTAATGTGAGAAACCATTCCAACTTGAATTGAAATACAAAATTCAACAATAGTTTATGTTTATTTGAAATGTAAAGTCATTTCTAGGGAAAACATGGTATATGTCTTGCTTCGCCTGAAGAAACGAGAAAGATTCATATCAGACTAATATTGAATTAAATTTTTCCTTGAAATGCTTTGAAATATTTTATTTCAAGACAACGCCGAAACAGGCCCACCAGCGGCCGAGCGGTAAAGTCGGCCGAGCGGTAAAGTCGCTGAACACTGGTAGTTCGGTCCGAGGTTCGAATCCCGTGAACGGGCTGGCTGCATGGGCGTTTTCGTGGTTTTCCCCCTGTGTAACGTGTATACGAGCCAATTTCCCTTAGAAAGTCCTCCACGAAGGCACCCCCTCCTTAGGTAGATATATCAAGTGTTCTTTGCCATAATTAAATACACCACACCACAACGCCGAAATAGCTTGTGTTTTGAATCATAAGCTGACTGAAAGTCAAGCATTGTTTCTTATTTAGCAATTTCTAAGCGTAACGTAAAATTCGAAACAATCCATCTCATAAAATTTTTATGAGTATGTCAATATGAAGGACACAAAACTTCGTTGAGGACAAAAATTGAATTAAAAATTTCCTTTTTGTTTCAATGCTTTTATCTTTAATATTTTATTTTGTGTTGCTTATTTTCCCCTTTTTACTAACTATTAATACGACAATGTTATTTCTTATTTTTCTCTTTCATATTTATTAATTTTGCCGATGGGCCTTTCATGGAGAACAAAATGACACTGAAAGCTAAATTCTAATGTACTTTCTGAAAATGAAAAAGTCTCGTTTATAACTCCCCACAACTTCGGACATAGGAAAATTCAATTATAATATGAAAGCAATGTTTTACTTCATTCGCAACAACATTAGTGCTTTTTATTTATTTATAATTTCGCAATGACATTTAAACAATACAGTGATTTCGAGAGCATTTTGAGCAATCTTTTTAATTTTAATCTTCTTAAAAATGTCCTTAATAACCTAAGAACTTCTTTTCAAAACATTTATTAAACTGTTATGTTTTTGACCAATCTATTTGGATACTGCACGTATTCTTTAACGAATACACCGTAATGGGATAAATGAGCTGGTTTGACATATATTTAGCATTATTAATTTAACAGATATTTTAACAATTGTTCTTGTTTCATAAATGACACAGAACAGAAATCTAGCATTTACAAGATTAAGCAGATTAACACATTTTTAGTTTATTATACTTAATCACCTCTGTCTATATTGTAAGTAAACTTAAACAGAGGTGATTATAAATGTAGAAAACAAATGAAAGGTTATCGTAGAAAGGATTTACAGTTAAATTCGCTCAATACGAATACGGTTATATTAAAAATATGACAAAAACATATAAACATACCAAAAACATACCAAATATGACAAAAACATACAGTGTATATTCTGTGTGGCTGTTCTATGGCGCTGTGTTTCTCATATGAGCATCAAAAAAGAATATTTCAACAATATTATTAAATATTTTGATTTTTTTCGACAATAATTACAAGAGGATGGAATTCTCTCCTGCCTGAAAACTGGTTTTCGTTTTTGAAATTACAATCTAAGCATTTAATTAAATTCACGTAAAGAGAACTTTAATTAAACATTAAGTAGAACGATCTTTCCTTTCTATTTCTTGAAAGGTTTGACACATCTGTTTGAGAGATTAAAATATCCGTTTATTAGATTAAGATAAATGTTCGGACTTTTACCTATTGTAGTATTATTCCCATACCATTAATTGTTAAAATAGCAAGTTCTTACATCTTTTCCATTCTTAAAGAGTGGAACATTGCAGATACGGTTAAGAAAAAGATAAACACGTTTTTACTTGAAATGTTGTCCATTTAAGTATTTTGTTGTTCTTTCTTGAAACTCTACAAAAAGCTAAGTTTTATATCATTCAGGTAATGTTGTGTCTTTCAGAGTGAATGATTTCGTTAAAAATAGTTAAAAGCATAAAAAGTACGAATGTTCGCGTTACGTTCACATAAAAGTGCGAATGTACAGTTCGCGTTATCGAATTTTTGGGTGGGAAAAAAAGTATTCGACTGTGTGTAAAAAATATGATCTGTTTTCATCTGTAGTATCAGCATTTTAACGGATAATTGGATATCTTTAAAAATAAATATATCTCAATATTTGCGAAATTATGGGAGAAGAAATGTTTGTAAACGAGAAGATTTCAGATGCCTGGAAGACCAGGAATATACAACTTCAAAATGCGTGACCTAAACTAATATCTGGATACAGATAAGAAAGCAATTGTAACGCAGATGAGACAGAGATTTTTTTATAAATTAACACCCGATAAAACGTTTAAATTTAAAATTAAAGTGTTTCATATGTAGTATCAACACTTTAACGGATAGTAAGTCTTCGGGTAAAGTGATAAAAGAATAGACTAGCGCAGAGATGGGCAAACGTTTTCGGTCGCGGGGCCAAAAGTAAAAAAAAAAAAAAAGTTTGGCGGGCCAAAATAAATTTTTCTAAAATTAAAAAACAATATACAAGTATTAAAGTTTAAATATGTTAATGAGATGAATGAAATTGCGATTTCATTTTTAAACGTTCCTTTTATTGAGGTTCGAAGGGAGATGTACTGATTTCTAAGGAACAAGGCTAAATGCTCATCTGTCAGTCTACTTCTGAAATAATTCTTTCTAAGGTGCATAGTTCCAAACACTATTTCGCATATATAAGATGAAACAAACATAGCACTGGTTTTCTGGGCGAGCAATATTAAATTTGAGAAACTTCCTTTCGATAATGATTTGTAAAACTCTATTTTTGGCATATTTAGAGAAAACTACTTGAGATGATTGTTAGATTGCAAGTCAATTAATTCAAGCTGGAAATATGACCTCACTGCTTCACAATTTATGTTTAAAGGCATTGTAAAAGTATCTAATTCTATCTAAATGGCACTGAAATCTTGAAATCTGCGTTCGAACTCAAAATTCATTTTTTTCAAGCCATCTTCATAATTCTTTAGTTTCCCTTCATTTACTGAGGGTGTTAAATTTAACCTCGGGAAAAGAGAACAGGTCGTTCTTAGCTAGCTGTCCAGCAAACAGATTAAGTTATAGTTTTAAAGCTTTGAGATGAGCTCAGATATCGCTGAAAAATTAATTTTTCCCTTGCTTCTTGACATTCAAGTTGCTCATATGACAAAGAAGATTTGTGAGAAAAAGTCCGAAAGTCATTTCGTATCTTTTAACATTTCGCACTCCCCAGAAAACTGTTTCTCATGGAATAACGACACAATGTCGTCTTTCAGATGCCGAACTCGCTCGAAAACACATCATGCACTCAGTCACCTCCCTTTCGTGTAATACAGTACATCAGAGTGTAAGGATTACGTTAATTTTTATTAAGAGTTAAATTTTGAGTTAAACTTCCTTTCCTATCGATTCTTGATTTCAGCTTACCACTTCCGGCCAGAACTAAGTTTTAGAATCACACCTGAATGCTAATGATGAAGAGCGGTTTTTAATCGCGAAGTTCTTTTGTCTTAGTGAGAGAGAAACCAGATATTCTGGCTGCACGTGTTCGCCTTTTTAGGCTACTCTCTCGTAAGCTATTATTACGCTCGACCGTACTTTAGGCCCTTGATGGCTTCGCAGTCAGTTAGCGTTAAGGGGCCAACTCTGTTAGAATTTTGATAGCTTAAGCTATATCTCTTTAGTTGAGATTAGTTTAATTCTTAGGCCAACCAGTCAGTATAGTGGTCAGGGAAGCTGACTGCGATGGTGAAGGGCCTGGGTTCGAATCTCGGAGAAGGCACGGTTGTAACTGTCCGTCCCTTCATAGGAAAGGCGATGGTGGTCCACCTATTAGGTGCCTCCATAATAAAGAGATCACCACATTCGGCCTTGTATAGATTAATGGACTGGGTTACATTTGTAATTGTTCACAATCTGCCATTGGAAAACAAAAGTTTAATTCTTAGTCTCTTAAATTTAAGCCCGAGTATCGGCTTTATTGTACAACTCCAAGACGGAGATTTGTTAAATTTTAGTTGGAATAATAAAGAGTTATTTCACCCTTCTTACTTGTTGTTTCCTGTACACGAACTCGAGCGATTATTCGCTTACTAGTTCTTAAGATTCTTCACTTTCCACTGTAACTTAGAATTACAGTGGAAAATCCTACAAAAGTACGCATGAACTGAAGGAAATCTCGAAATTGCCTGTGAGTAAGCTCACGAGATCGAATAGTATTTACAAGCTTCACTATTGCATCAAGCACGGATTTCATATTCAATGCAGATTTACACAGAGCATCTTGATGTATAGCACAATGTAAAAAATAACATTTGTTCCCGAGATAGTTTTGATTAAAGAGTCCAAGAAATCCAGGTCTTTTTCCGGTCATATTTGGTGCTCCATCAGTCGTAAGATTACATATATTTGTTATAGACACTTAAAAGTTAAAAGCCCTTCTTGAAATTCAGGATAAATATGACATCCCGTTGTAGTTCCCTTTAAAGAACGCATGCACTCCAGTTCCTTGGTAATTTCAAAGTTCTCATCAACACCGCTTATAAATAATACTAATTGAGCAGTAACATTTATTTAAGTGCTTTCATCCATAGCTGTGAAGCAAAATTTAAACTGGCCAATCTTTGACTCCCTTCATTGTGATGTCATTGTCATTTCAATTTTGATGTCAAATTTGTATGGATGTCTGATTCTAGGAGTCACCGTTTTTCGAGATAAGCTTACATTCTCAAAATTATTTTTCTTGTCTGGACATAAAGAATCACAAACTTAGAGCCTGCATTGTTTAACGAACCATTACTGTAAGCTTTTTTACATTTTTAGCAATATTATATGCTACAATGTAACTTGCATGTGTAGCTGCTTCTTAGATACTGTTTATCTTCTTGAAAACAATTTGTCAGCCTGATAATTTTTTACAAAGGCTTTCTGCATTTTGTTTACTTTTATATTCTGACATTGCTTCGTAATTCGAATTATGCTTAGATGTGAAATAATGGAAAATGTTATATTCTTTGAAGACTGCTACAGCTTCATTGCAAATGAGACACACTGGTTTATCTTTTACAATTATATAAAATATTTCCAGGTCCATTCATCTTTAAAAATACGGCACTCTGAATCAACTTTACGTTTTTTAGTAGCCATTTTGGGGTTCAAATATTTTACGAATAACTCAAAAAAGTACTAGCTAAGCTATACTTTTAATAATTTCACCACTATTTACAATAATGCTATTATGTCCGCAATCTTTCCAAACGCAATCAATAATATTAGAACTTGCGCCAAAAGAAAAAGCCGCCTGATGCGCAGTCTGCTACATGTGAGGTCTAATTCACCTATATTGAATTCCCATATGTCTGCTCCCCGAGAAAGAGGTAACGCTTGTTGGCGCCAATCTACAGCTATAACTAATAAAGAAATTCTGCTTTTAACAGTTTACCGCTTGAAAGCTGTCTGTGCATGCTATTTCCGTCGATTTAGGTTTTATAGAACAAACAGGGAGAAAGTAAAAAGATCATCAGTCCTTTGAATAAAAGGAAGAAAAACATAATATTTAAACAAAGTAGAAAAGGAGATGGATGTATAATATATAAATATATATTTATTTTAATTTGCCTCGGACCGGCAAATTAAAATTTTATCCGCGGGCCGGATACTACCTTCCGGCGGGCCGGAATTGGCCCATCCCTGGACTAGTGTTTTAAAGGAAGGAATATAAAATGAATTCAGCCACAATTCTTCAACAATGTTAAAACATTTTTTTTTGTATTTACATCAAATAGCAAAGCACGGATGACTAATCTGTAGGGAATAATATTCTAAATATTTTGTAGGAATTAATAACTTATGCACAAAACATAGAAACATTCTTTTGCTAGTATATAACTGCCCTGTTCAGACTCATGTGTAAATTCTGGGAAGTATAAACCCATCTTTCGTCGCCTAAATGCAACTGCAAAATTAAAAATGTCAAACATATTTCCAAGCGATTTTCAGTCTTAAATCTCCTTGAAAATATAAATATAAAATTAGAGCCATAGGCGAATCTATGAAATTCAATTTAGTTTTTAAATGATACTTGGAAATACGTGATAAATATTTCCATTGAGAATTTCAGAAAGCATTTTTAAAATTTTGCTTTTGGATGAATGCATGCTTTTACTGTGAGGATGATGACGATCGATTCTTACCAGAACGATTACAGGTAAGAGGCATACATTTTGATAGCAATTGTTCTTGCCTAGAAAGTTTTTCTATTATAGGTAATAAACTAAAAATAAACGGCATATCTGAGAAAAGAGATGTCTAAAAAAACTAACCCTAGTGAAAATGTTACCGAAAGTGGAAATGACTTCAGACACAATCAACTCATCCCAGACACAAGCTGTAAATTATGAATAGATTAAAGAATCATTATGCATTGTAATGCAATTTGATAAATAATACGCCAGAGAGTGAAAATTTTCAGACGGTCTTAGGTACTTTAAGCAGAGACTTAACGAGAAATAAATTCATGTAACAAAAATTTCATTGAAAGTAATTGACTTTTTTTTTAATTTCATTTTCTTAGGTTAGCACATAAGTTGCCAAATTTTTGCGACTTTGTATTTCCTTTTACATTTACTTAATTTTTAACATTTTATTCAATATTTTATGGATTTTTTATAACCGATTTTAGCTTTTTACTGCAAATGTTTACACATAAACCTTTTCAAAATAAGCATCATTGCTACATATTCGATTTTCAGAATACACACGTTTTATCAAAAGACTTAGAAATTTATTTTTAAGACTTGCTTTAAAAAAGCCACTACACACTAATAATTTTTTCCCAGCAGTGCATGTTCTTTTTTTAAAGAAGTGAATCAGCATAAAGCCTTGAATAAGCATTATTAATAAAAGTCATATCCCACTGCCATAAATCTTTTTTATCGATGTTGTTTGGAATTTCGTATTGTTTTAAAACTAACACTGCACATGTTTTAAGCGACATTAATACATTAAGAGACATAAATTATCTGCTGTAAACATGTCTAACTATAATAAATGGCTATATATACAACTCACAATAATTTGGAAGTCAAAAACATATTGTCTTCCAAAGTTTTAGCATTTTTTCGTTCAACATTAACGCGAATAATTACATAATATTATAATTTATTAAACCTAACACATTTCGCGAACTTTCCTTTCTTTCAGCGCTAGTTCTTGTCATCTCGGTGGTGTCATGCAATGATTTGTTTAGCTGCCAAATAAAGACTAGTGAGAAAAAAATAAAACTTATATATACTTGTTAATTTTGAAAAAAATTCTAGTGGGTTATTATATTGTCATCGGAAACACATGAAAAGCATTTAAAAAAAATAGGACTGATAGAAAGGGATGAAAATTAAGTTCAAGACTTGATCCAAGCAAACAAATGAAGAAGGCGAAAAATTATTCAGATTAAGTAAAACCATGCAAAACGTAAATACATAGGATAATTTGCAGAAGGAACGAGCGAATGAGTTATTGTCCTTTATCTTGATTATATTTTTTGAATTTTTCTATTTCTGATTTTAAAAACTCTAGAAAACTTAGAAATTTTGCAAAATAAGCAGATGAGGAAAATATTTATATTGGAAGGCTGCAGTCTCTTTAACTAATGATTTATAAAACTACATATCTAAAATTTAGTACACGTAATGAGATACATTCCGATGACCTCATTGATCACGTGGCTTATTATACATTTTGTAAACAAACAATGCAGATGACCTCAGAGATCACGTGACTTATGTACAGTTAATGCAAACAAGCAAAGTCATTCTTCCTTTTCTTCTCTTGCGGAATGTATCTTATTCTTCTTTTACATCAACCTTTTTACATGAATTTAAAATAAATATTCCATTTTCTTTTTACGCATATCATTTTGATTTAATACGAGAGGACCAAACCACTCCTTCAGAATTTTTTGCCTTAATTCTGATAAAAACAATTTGTATTATGCCATAGGAGTACACACATGAAAACCTAAATTTGCCGAAAGTCAATGAAATTGTATGTTTGTAAATTTTTCATATCCTTTTTTATTAATAATGACTAATATTTCTCAGTAGTCCTCATATAATGCCACATAATTCATTTATTACCAAAATGAATATGAAATAGGTTTTTGTGGAACTTAAAAATTCAATTCTTTTATTTTTCTGCAACTATTGCTACGTCTATAGGAAATAATTTTGGAGTACATGAAGCTATCGTAAAAATGATTTAGCAAAAGGAAGGTGTTGGCATGTTCTGGAATAAATGTAAGTGTTAATTTCTCATCATGTACAAGAGATATTGTCAAAGGGCAAATGGAAAAAGCTGTGATAATTTGGATAGAAGATAAGTCAGACGAAAGAGTGCCAGTAGATGGAAATACCATCAAAGCGAACAGAAATAAAAATTGATAGGCAGAATTGAGAACAGGAACCAAGCACTTCATCTAAGTTAGGCAGGAAGTATGAATTTTCTGTTAGTACAAGTTAGATGGCAAAGTGCCTTAAAGGCATGCTCTTCATAATATAAAAATTTAAAGGGAAGCGAAACTGTATTTGCACATTTATCAACTGCTAAAGTTGTCTCTCAGGAACTTAGTAGGATTATTGAAGGTAGAAGATATACTTCTGATTAAGCATGGAATGCAGATGAAAGTGAACTCATCTGGAAACGAAGACCGAACAGAACATACGTTACTAAATCACAGAATACTGGCTGTGCTGTTAAAGTAACCAAGGATCGTATGAACTTATTAAATTGCTCCAATGCTTCAGGATATAGTATAGTGAAACTACGGCTATAAAAATAGGTTCCGGAAACCACGTTCAATGAAAGGCTAGAACATCGTCAAACTGTTTGTTCACTGGGTGCAAACAAGAAGGCCTCAGTGATTATTGCTATCTCTATAGAGTGGTTCAACAAATGTTTTATGCCAGAAGTCAGATAATGAAAGGTCTCGAATTTAAATCAAATTATTTAAAGTACTTAACATAGTTTAAAGTTCTTAAAATAATTTAAAGTTCCTCTGATTTTTGACAATGCACCTGGCCATCCCGCCTTGAAACACCCAAACGTACAAATTTTATTCCTGCCACCTAATACTACATCTTTGTTACAACCGGTAGGCCATAGTATAATTACGATACTTAAACTATGCTATGTAAAATGAACATTCTGATAGGTTTTGGCCAAACTGAATGATGAAAAACTAGCATTCATTTATTCTTGTAGATTGCACCAAGCATGTCAGATTAGCGCTAATTGAATTAGAAACATCGACTTTGAACGCGTGTTACAAAGCGGTTTGGATGTAATGTGTAAAAAACAAAGATCTCACTATCCCTCATAAGACCGAAATTCTTAGCATCATTGCAAAGGTACATATAATTGGTGAAGAAGATCGTTTGAACATATTGATGCATTTTTAGTCGGCGGTGCCATAAGCGAAAATGGAATATTAAAGGTTGTCCTTGAGACATAATACTCCTATAGAGCGTAATGATGGTGAAGAAAATGATCGAGTTTTAAGTGTAGATTTAATAAAAGGAGGTCTAGAACTGGCCAGAAAGATGAGTAATCGTTTTGACGTATATGTCTCTAAAGAGGAGCGTGCTAAGAAGTTTCAGTATGAACTGACATTCTTGAAACCCTCTTACAGATAACTAAAAAAAAAAAAAAACACGAACGCAACGATTGACATTGAATTTGTTCGAAACGACTATGCGCATGACAAGGCTCTTGCTGATTTTGCTCAAAAGTCAGTTTCAAAAGCAATTTTATTTTAATACATTTTCATTACATTATCATACGCAAATTTTTTTGGAAATAAATTAATAAGCTTAAAACCAATATTTTGAAAATTTTCCTCCCACTAAACTATATGCATAGTTGGTAATATCTCAGGTACCAAAATTCCGCTGTGAAATTTTAGTGAATAAACACAAATTACGTCGCCACGACATGTTTTTATTACTTTTAGAATAATGTCCGTCTGTCTGTGTGTAAGTGTTCAAAGATTTTGTCGTTCATAATAGAGGTAAGAGGTTCATATAACTAGCTTCCAAAAATTTATGTTTCTACATCCAAGCTTTCTGCAATCACATCAGCAGTTGATTAGATTTTGGGTAAAATTAGGCAATTTTACGTGAAGCTATAACAGTTTCTAATGGACGATCGGAAGTAGTACTTTACTTTAACTCGTAACAGTTTTTAATATAAAACTAAATTAAAATGCAATCCCAACCTTTCAACTATTAGAATTTAAGACTTTTATATTGATGGGAATTACATACCAGATTTTGCCTTAAACTAATAAACCGAACGTGATATGTTATTTCAGGCACTGAACAGATTTTCATGAAAAAATATATTATGAGATAATCCAAAATATCTCAGATTTGGCATTTAAAACATGTATGTGATTATAAATAGCATACATTTATGCATTCTTGGAAGTATGACAAATGCGACGAGAATAAGCTCATTATGAAGATAAAACCTCGTTATGAAGCAATTAAATGCATTAGTCTAAATCCTCAATTTCATGTCCGCTTCATTGTGTAAAATGACTTTAAATAAAAGGATGCTGCCGCCATATATTATTTTTAAAAAATTGTATAAATTGTATAGCGAATATAAAAAAAAAATGTGTGGTTTACACTCAACACACACTATATATGGAATTACAAAAATGTGCCACATTTAAAAATTTTGTATTTAATTTGTATGTGACGTAAGTGATGTTTAATAAATAAAGGTAAAAGGATAGATTAAAAAGTTGTCATCTTATTAAAAAAGTTAAAAATTTTGTAATTTGTAGGTTATTAATTTGGGAATCTGAAACAGTACATGACCAGAGGATATACGATCGATGCAATATTTTCAAATCGAAGCATAAGAATGGATATGTCCATGAGAACGTATAGTTATCATTTTCCATTGTATTGGAGAAGAAAATAACAAAAATGCTTGCTGTTTTTAATTAACACTGATCCAAAACGTTTATTAGAAAATTAGGTTTTATGTATAAACGATCAACCAATTCAATGTTTTAAATACGAATGAGCTTTAAGTAAAACATCTTTTGATACTTAAAGAATGTTGTTATTTAAAGCATGCAATTAGCGGGAGGTCATGAGCTAGCCACGTCATATATTTTTAAAATGATGTTTGCTTGAATTTTTAGACCCGGAACTAATTTTGTTTTTCCTGTACCTACGAATTTTCTTACAGGTATTATTATTTACACGAATTGTTTTTACATGTTTTAATGTATATAACATTTAACGTATCAATTGTGTGAAAACTGAATTAGGTGTTAACCGAAAACATCACTCGTGTATCTATGTTACGAACAAACCCAGTATTACGCCTATTTCTACCTAATGTGGTGGAAGTTCGAAGTTTGAAGCAATTTACCATTACTTCGAATTCCTTACGGTCAGTTCTAAATTTAGCCTAAAGAAACTGGCCCAAGTGAGAAATCATCATAAATTCGCTTAGAATGATTTTTCTTGATAAAGTGGTGATATTCTTGGCGGGTGGAAGGTATATTTCCTATGTATGTAATTGTTAAAGTACACAATCTGCATTTTATTATTAATACTATCAAACATAATAGCAATTTAATATCTCTGAAGACTCTCTGGTGACAAAAATTAAAAATAAATGAATCGAAAAGGAACAAAAATTAAGCAAATAAAAATGTGTTTTTAATAAGCATAAAACCACACAAAACGAATGAGAAAATGATAATCTTAGTATTGTAGGACCATTAGATAACTGCTTAAAGTTACGCCTTTTTGAATTATTAAATATCTTTGCAGATTTGCTTCACCAGTGACTGTGTATTTAAAATCACTGAATACTGAGTGTTTGACCCTGATTCCATTTCTGGCCGGACAGGATAGCACCATGGTTTGTTTTCTTGGCTTTCCCCTGGTGTAATGTGCATATGAGCCAATTTGTTTTAGAGTCTTTTTTGAAAGTTTATATTTAGGCAAATAGCCTTTATCCACTTTGCCATATTAAAATAAACTAGCGTAACTACATCGCTTAAGATTTGAAATCCTCTGAGACAAAAGAGAAGAACTGGAACCAAAATATTCATCAACGTAACGAGCAATAATGACTCCAAAGCGACGGGAATCAAATTTCTAGTTCATTAATGAGGTAAAAAAACAGAAGCGAATTTACGCAGAAAGTCTGCGGTAAAATTATCGGTGCCAGTGCCTCGTGCATGTAAATCTGTTTAAATCCCAGTAAATCAATAATCATAAATCAAAGATGTAAAGGGCTCTGTTTATGTAAATATAATGAGAAACAAATTAAAAGAATGAATCAGGGTAATTTAATAACTCATAACACCGCAATAACTTAGAGATAAGAATTGCTAGAATTTGCAGAAATGCTTAGTGTTTGGTACAAATGAAATAACTAAAGGATTCTTCATATTTTTATTTCAGCATTTCAATTTATCTGCCTTAGGGGAAACTAGTAACAGACGACTAATTTACTTTCTTCTGTTTTACGTTAAAATCGAAATAAGAAAGCAGTTTTAAATAAATGAAACCCTTCAAGCAAAGCGAGTTTCAGGCATTTCCCCCCCCCTGTAGTTCAATTTCTTTTCTTTTATTAAATGCGATAAAGCAAGAAAATGAAAAGAAAAGTAAGAAGTCTGGCTTCTTTTCTACCGCTCCCATTTTTTTTTTTTTTTTTTTTTTTTTTTTTTTTTTGTAAAAGCTGGAAAGAATAGGAAATGAGCCGGAAAAAGACAATGAAAGAAACCAGCTACAAACTGTTTCTGTTGCCAATAGTTTATTCTGTATATAGTAGTCGTAAGCAGTATTATCAGTATATTCAGTATTATGAGCAATATATCTACATTAAGTGTATTTGGCATTATGTATTCTGTACATCCAATGCATATTCAAAATTGGTCCTCAGCATAACTACTAAACTATACCCAAATGTGTGCTTAATGTGCTAGTTATGTGTATCTTCCTTCTGCTAAGCGCATGTACCTCCTTTATTAATAGTGTTTATGTGTCATGTATGTGTTATGTTAATGTTTTTTTTTTCTTTTTTTTTGTGTGTGTATGTAACCAGTATGTTCTGTAATGTATACCTTGCAAACCTAAAATCTGTAATACAACATAAATAGCCAATGTATCTCTCATCTGCCCCTGTATGGCAATGTAATAATTCTTTTAAGATCTCAATAAACTCCCGGTAGATAGGGGACAGCGCGGGACATATGCCTGTTTACCTCTGTTAAACACCAGGCGTCCCCGTCCTCCGTCACCTGTGACCTGTGACCTGCCAATAGTATATTAGTTTCTCAATATTTTGATAATTGTAAGGAACGTTAATATTGATTCAAGAAATACGTGACTTCTTCGTATGAACCATGATTTATTGATAATTTAACCTCGAAAAATTTAAGAAAATAATGCACGAAAAATAAAATAAAGGGCCTTTGTAATGTACTCTCAAGTTCTCACACTGAAATGCAAGTAAATAACTATCTATATTTCTTTTTATTGTTCTTGTTGATAAAGAAAGCCTACTATCTCTATATAAACCTTTTATCTTTTCTAATTCTTATTTCATCTACTCGTGTTCCACAAAGTATTCTAATAAGCTTACACAAGTAAGTTATAACATTAATAAAATAAATAAACAAAAGTGCAATAGCACCGCAAAGAGGAAAAGAAGAACAAAATTCTTCTTTTTATAAAATCTTTTGGTTCCTAAAAGTTGAGAAACAATTGGTGTCCAAAATACAGACAGGAGTCTTAAAGTCTTCTTCTTCAGTCTTTGGTAGGTCAACTAGTTGATGCCGCTCCATCCAGTATAGCTGCTCATCCGTTTATGCTACATATGGTTCTGTATGTTAGGGGCGTGTTAAGGCATAGGGCATCCTTCCTTTATTAGACTGTCTGTCTATTCATTTCCTTTAATGTCGCAGTGCCTCGAGACCCATTGCATTTGAATACCTGTTGTCTCCTGTAGTTTGAGAAGTCTTTCCTAGCGCTGGGCTACAAATTATTCTTTATGGGGCTCTGCCCTGACGATTGATCGTATTGCAGCCGTTGAGTTCCAGAGGAAGATTATTTTTTGTTTGATGCCTGGGTGGTAAAGGGCATATTCTGCCTCATTTATGCCCATTTCCTCCTCGTCGAAGTTTTCCATTGATCTGCCAACAAGGAAAGCTTCTTTGGCGAGGTGGGACTAAAAGCCGGCTCCACTGTTTTAGCCGATAGATGACTCATCTGTGTACATATGAATCTATTCGGGTCCAGTACATTTTGTAGCGATCACTTCTAGTACTACTGTTTTCAGGACGTATGGAAAGATGTTTGCTTTTCGTTCATTATGCATTTCGTTCATTCCAAAGGTACTGAATTCTCAAATGATCATTTCTTGTCAAGTATTCAATCCCAAAACCAATGGCCTCATATGGAACTTGCATTAACCTCCATACCATCTAATGTAGCTGCGCCTGTATACCAAATTAAGTCTAGATCTCTAAACTTTTATGCAAATTAAATTAGACCTAGCAAGTCAGTAGTTGAATCAAAGCATCTAAGTATCCTTAAACGCAAAAGATAAAACCAATGGGAAGTAATCGCATAAAATTGCAAAATGAGCTTCTATTTGACTATTTCACCGGCACTGAATATTCTGTGCCGATGAAACACTCATATTATGCATTCTCTCTATTTAAGCAATTAAAAGGTAGAAAATGATCTAGATATGTAACAGATTAATATAAATTTGTATAGCATATAATAGCAAAAACTTATAATAACCTAAAGAGGAATTTCATCTGAAGTGGAAACGATTACAAATTATGTTGAAAACTGAAGAAATAGCTTTAAAAAGTCTAATAAGAAATAAATGACGTTCGTAACGAATAAATGTAACGTAACAAGAAATAAAATGTTGAAATGTGTCAAAATAAATAAGGAAAGGAGTAGTTGAGACTTGGGAAGGAGACTTTCCACATGTAAATGATTTAAATTAAGAAGACTATATGAAGCCGATGTCGAAATGCAAAGAGCAGTCTAATGGAAAAATGAATTTTCTCTCGCTCTAAAAAAATGATTTCAAACAGCCGCTCAACAAAGGGAATTATTAGAATTCGGAAACATGTTTTATCAATTATGCGTTGTTCGAACATATTCAATATCAAATTTTAAAGGAGAGCAAATAACAGCCGAGGAGCTAGGGAGAAGAAGAAATTGAAAAAGAACACACATAGCCAAGTTCGTAGAATATTATTCCGTGGAAGGTTTGAACGACTAATTTCGCAACTTGAGCTAATTTAGTTGAAATTAGACAGCGATTAGTTTAACCAGATTTCGAAAACATTCAGACTGTTATAAAAAGGGAATTAAATATCATCAAGTACCGCAATAAACATGACATTGTTGTTGGGATTCTTATATTAAGAAAACAACTTTTTAGAAGAAGCAGGAAACAGAATGGATTTGTAAAAGTTTTAGAAAGAAGAAAGGTACTTATGTATTTTCGTATTTGCTTTTTATTTTTTGTCACATACGAGATTTTGATGGAGACTAAGTACAGGTTTTGCTATTGAGTGGTGCATGAAGTTTAAAATCCGATATTTTTAAACAAACATTTTACATAGTAACAACAACCATAGTTGCAAATTTCTGTCTTATTAAGCAATCAATATGATTAGCAGTTACCTGTAAATACACTGGGTATTTTGGACATAAAACTCTTGACAGTTCGTACTGGAACTCCATGATTTTCATCTTGCATCTTCTCTACAATGGACTCCATCTACGATAAAAACCACATATTTAGCGCTGCAGAATCATATTTATTAATAAATACTGTAACATATATAATTAATTATAAGACATAGCCTATAACATAATCACGTTGTATAACTTTAGAATCCATAACAGAGCTGTATCACAGTTATAAAATTTCGAATATAGTAAACTAAGTAAGATGTGCTTTGACAAATTTTCAATAATTACATGAACTATATAAAAAATTATACTATGAATGTTTAATAATTATCTTTAATAAGCAAATCAGATGCTATTTTTAGTCTTACGCTTACAAATTTCAACATCATGACCATCATGACCATGAAAAATAACTTTACTACCACCTTATACGCCTTATAAGCACACTTTAAACTATATCATTGTAGCATGTTTACGAAATATTACTTTTAGCAATTGAAGAATGTTTAATGTACATCCTATGGCACACATTATTGGTGGAAGAAAGACTAAATGATGAATGGGTCTGTCAGTCATCTCCAGACTAAGCTTAATCAGAAGGTAAAAGAGCGATATTTTTTTTTTAATTTACTTCAATGTCTTTTTCTACTTGTTAAAGAAGCTTTGGAGTAACAGAGAATATTATCTCACTTTTGGACTTCACCTATGTTTCGAATTCATTTTTTAATTAGTTAACTTATATAGTATATCTTAGGTTCTTAGGTAATGATATTTTAGTGTAATTTGTTCTGACGAGCGCTTATGTGTTCAAGATAAACAATAATGTATTCGATATTTTATGAATTCTCTGAATTATTAAAAATCTGAAAATAGAATTGCTTAATGTGGTTAATTCATAACAAAAGTGAACAGAATCACTTTAGGTTGCTTTGAAAGCGCAATTTTTAAAGTTGAAATAAAATGAACTTCATCAATAACTAATAATTAACATTAAATTTCTTACCTTTTTTAATTGTTGAAGTTGTTAAAGATTTATTTTTTTAAAAAGTAATATTATTTGAACATACCTCTTTACATACTCTCTTTATATCTTAATTCTATTCAATGTTTTTTCCATTTCTTAACATAATTATATTCAACAAAGGGTTTATTTTTCTCAGCGTAACATTTTAAAATATCACAAGCAAAACATTTATTTTTAAGGCACGTTTTTAAAAAGATACGCAATAAAGACTTTCATTTCCTAGATTACGTTTACACATGAATTAAACCTACTGAATATTCCAGAAGTTAATCTTAAATATAATTAAGATCTTTGGAATGCCCTTTTTTTCAAAAAGCTGCTTAACTAACTACATGTTTCAGAGAAATTAATGTGCTGAAAAACAATCGAGAATTATCTTCGTAACTTGCGAGACTATTACTTAAATATATATTACACATGCAACCGTTTAAAATAATGGGCTGTAAATACTTTAAAACATCTGGAAAGTTTTTTATGCTTTTCAGCTAGAGACTATTTTTACGCATAATTTAACCTGATGAAACATTCAAGTAATTAGATGCTTACGAAAATGTATGTTTAGTGCTTGAAAATAAATGTTTAGGGTTTTGCATATACGACTGATTTATCATCGAAATTTTGGAATGGTCTGATAATGTATCGTATACGCATTTTTAAATGAAAACTGGAACCTTTAAATTTATTACAAGCTTTTCCGAATATTGTTTGTGCTCTGTTCAGAAGCCAAGACTTTACAGCTGGTACCAAACTTACAAAAGAGCTTCTGAGTTTCACCAGAAGTTTAATATTTCAAATAATTAAATACATATATTAGAAAGCAGATTACTTCTCGTGACGAACATTAGAAACCAATACGGAATTATTTGTAAGAGATCAAAAAAGTGTTTCCTGTAGCGATCGAACCAAATCCTTACTCTCTCCTACCACAATCAGTATTATCAATTTTAAATTAAGGTTAGGCTGCTTTATAATTTCGAAGACACCCTATATGGTGAATAAAATAATGATTTTACCCACACTTTTAAAGGAAGAATATTTCTGTGGTCTATTTGGTTAAAAGAAAGAGAATAGTGTTTTTATCATTTATCAAAAACAGTAAAAGAGGGGTTTTATTGATATTATTACTGTGCAAGTTTAGTGCTTAACTAATTGCATATTTCAGAGAAATTAATGTGCTTAAAAATAATCGAGAAATATCTTCATAACTTGGTTCATAGAGTTAATTTAAGCCTGTGAAATGTTGTATCAAATGAAATAAAGTTAATCAAATTTAAAAATATGCGTAAAATTACTATAATTCATCCAACGTTTTCTCACCACGGTTACCTCAAATGGTCATTTGCCAGGAGGGCTATTAGTCTCGAAACGGCATTGTGTCTCGAATCACTAAAAGCGGTGAATCACTTTTCAAATTATTGCCCCCAAATATTACCGCCCTGAATCTGCATGAATGTACGTATGTTTTTCGCATTGGGAAAGAACAACGGCGTCTAGAACGTAGTATTCAATCGAATACGGCCACCTGGAAGCCCGAATTTTGAATTTGTTTTGTTAACTATTTCATATGTTCTAAAATTTTAATTAAAAACTCAACGAAATCAAAGGAACCAGTGACAATACTATACGAAATAAAGCGTGAGGCTATCAATCGAAAATTCTGAAGGTAGGCTGTTTTTAAATATTTTTAGCCCAAAGGAGCGTCGGCTTAAATGCTCTCGAAATATGTGTGTATGAATGAACGAAAAAATATCACTTTGGTCGTAATATAAAATCAGAAAGCTTTCATATTTTTTGTTTTATTTATTTATTTATTTGGATTGTATGTTTATTTAGTTTTACCTATTACCTGCTTACCTAGTATTAAAATAAAGTAAATTGAAATCGAAAAAATTGCAAATTTTTCATTGTTGTGAGTAAAATGTAATGCATGTTTGTTTGAAAAAATATAAAAATATCTAAAGTAATTTGAACATTTTTTTCGTTATATTTTCTTCATATTTTTTTTACCGATTGTATATTTTTGCTTACTGTTTTTGCCTACTTTATGTTCTGCTTACTTTGCCTATTTATATATTTTTTGCTTATTGCTTCATATATTTTTCCTACCGATTGTATTCTTTTTTTCAAAACATGTAGACCATTATAGCACTTACTAATAACTTTATTACAAGTCACTGATATTTTGAACATCATCATCATCATCCTAACATGCTTTATTGTCTACTGTGTTCTACTGTGAATCAGGTGCAGTATCTATTTCCAGATTTAGAAATCGTATCTATTATTTAGTTTTACCATGCTTCAGTCGTGTAAACATTTTCATTAATTATTCCAAGTTCATTTGTTCATTTCACGTCTAGAATGACTTTCATCATCAGTAAATTAACTATAGTAAGATACATTCAGCCGCTTCTCTAAATCGTTCTTTAATCTTTACGTGACTTGGCAAAGGCATAGCCGCAAATTCATAATAATCAATCAGATTTGCGGCTATGCCTTTGCCGCTATTTTTCACAAATTTGCGGCTATGCCTTTGCCGCTATTTTCCACAAATTTGCGGCTATGCCTGTGCCATTTGCCGTTATGGCAAAGGCAAATTTGTGAGATCGAGCATATTAATCAGAAAACATATACTATTCAATTCTAACTGTAACATTTATAAAAAATTTTGCTTGATTCGAGATAAGGAGGTAAATGAAATTCACCCCCATATTAAGTAAAAATTAATTGCAATTAATAACCCGTCTCTGTTCAAAAACACGCTTATCAAAACTCGACGTTTCTTGGGTTACACTTTTATTTTTTTTTTTTTTCAATATGTGGATTATTATAGCACTTACTGTTACTCACTTGTTATAATATTTTGAACATTACTATTATTATTATTATCATCATCACCTTAACATGCATTATTCATTCCGGGATTCAAGTTATATACAAATATGACATAACGGCTCGATCACCATAACCTCTTTTAAATAAAAGTTTCTACATGTCTGCAGAGATTTCTACATTCTGATTTTTTATAATGAAGTTAAGTATTATTCTGATTCATTAAAATGAAGTTAGTGTTACTCTGATTGATTATTATAAATTTAGTATTAAAAACAAAATATAAAAAGGGGAAAAAATTCGTATATTGCATCCTTCCATATGGTTGCAACATCTTGTATTAGAAAAGACGAAGCGTTCTGGGAGGTGTAGATACACTCAGTTGATCCTACAAGGTCAAAGCCAGGAAATCCTCTTCTTCCTATCCTCTCACAAGCTGCGACCAATTATTTTCGCTATTTGCATGCGCATATCGAATCAGTAAAATCTGAATTCTTTTAGTATTAAATTTGGCGCAAGTCATTATTTTTTAGGCATTATTATTAATGTTTAACACCGCTTAACTGTGTTTTGTCTGAAGCATTGTGAAGTTTTTGATTAATTTCGCGAGTTGATTTATATTCTTAATATAACTGTTCATTGTTACGCAAAGTATGAGATATGTTGTAAAATAAAACAATAAATTTGTTGATCCACATTCCATTATTTCTTTATTTAATATTATTTATTATTTAATCTTCGTTTAATCTTGCTTATAAATTTTAAATTGGATTTAATGTGTGCTCTCAATTTTTCGAAGCGCTATTTTATCATTGTATTTGAATCCCTTTTGATCGAGGAAGGCCAGTAGAGCTTTAACAAAAGTCATTGCTGTCTCGAGACTAAAGTAATTGTCAGTATCTTCTTTTCTTGTATTTCCAATATCTCTCTCTGCGTCTTTGTTCTTGTTTAAAACGATATACGCTTCCCACAAGCATCGAAAGCCCGCTATATTTCGAATATGTTTCAACTCCAGAAAACAGCGTTTTAAGTGGGGCTTGCACCTTCAATGTGTGCATCTATAGAATGGTAGTCAACGTAGCTGCGAGGTTTGAGGCATTTTATCTTCAACAAGGGCCATGTTACGCGCCATTTGATATCTGATCTTCATTTAAATTGGTAAAGTTTTGCCTTTTTGTATACCATTGTAGCAGTCTCAAGATCTGTGACTTTTTGCCACATTTTGTCTCGTGTTTATTATTGGAAAAGCAGCACTAAGTATTTTCGTCGCTACAACAACGTGAACAATTCATGCACAAAGTATTTTTAAATGTAATTTGAAATTGCACCATCTGATGGGCACTTTTGCATCACCTTTAGCATTAATAATTGTACCACAACACGAGGATTACAACTAGTTCGCTAATCATACAATGCGTTTATTACATTAAATCCCTTCTTTAGCTGTTGAATAGACACGATTTCTGTATCAGACTCTTCAAACATTAATCAATGCAATACGACGCGTATGTCACCTGCCCAGAATCAGATTTCACTCACCATGACATTGTAACACGTAGATACACCACCTTAGCTAATCACTGGCTGCAAACACTGCGGTCGCCCTCATCACTTTATGAGCCTCATTCTGGAAGTTTCGGGGAATTTCGAAATGCCAAACTTTATACCTATCATTTTGTTTATGTGATAAAGGTTTTGGTATTTATTCTAAAGACATGTTAAATATATTGTTTGTAAAAATTATTTCTAGTTAGTTACTTCATTGTTAAGAATTATCTTTCTATACCTTATAGTGCAACATACAGATAGTTTTTTAGATCGATTTTGGGGCCGTTTAATTACTAATTAAAATGTAAAGACTATATTTTAAATGTTTGATCTAATAGCTTTTTTTTCCTCTGGACTGTAAATGTGGATCGTGGTTTACATGACAGAAGGGCTTCATCAAAAACTTTTCAGGGGTATTGATTTCCATTTCTCTTCCACTACTTTACAGAAACCATCAAACATGGTGAATTTGCACTTAGAAAGAGCTATTTTTAAGAGAAAGTAACAATAGTTCATACGTTAAAGGCTAGAAAACATTGTAGGAACACGTTGAAAAGGTAGATAAGCAAAATCTGTGACAGTCTTCCTTTTTTCAAGTAATGTAGTGAAACTTTTCGAAGTGTAACTCATTGCTTGATGAAATTCCGCTCTTTGAAACTTATTGGGATAAAGAAATGAAATTTCTTCTGCAAATATCGGACTTAAAACTTTCTTTTGATAGCATGTTGAGTTGATTTTACTGCTTTTCCCCACTCATCTTATTTTTAATTTCCCATTGTAAGAGAATCTTGCAAAAATCATAAATCTCTTTCTGAAACTTTATTTGCATTGACAGAATCAGGTTTATAAAATTTTTTCTCTTTATTTTTTTGTAATAAATAGATCTTATCTTGTTTCATTCATTTAGACAAACACATGCTTCATTAAAAGTCACAACGTTTTCTCACTCATATCCTGCTAAATAGCTTTCATACAGAGTTCTACAAATTGTTCTGCCACATGCCACAAATTGTTCAGCCACATCATTCCGCAAAAGCTTTAAAAGCTTAAAAATAAAATGTTTAGAAGACATGATAGTTTTTAGTCTTTTCAAGTTGTAAATTTTGGTTTATTATTTTATTTATCGTTGCTACAGATGTGTTTAACGACTTTTCAATTAATTTCAACATAAGCAAATTTCGTGTTGTTACCGAAGACTTACATTAGACAAATTAGAAAGAGTATATACCTTTTTTGAGTGTTCGTTCGGAGTTTTCTTTCTATGTAGAAGTAATGACTGACAGTTTTTTCATTTCCGATAAATAATGCTGCTTATTTTGCAGTTAGAAATTAAATACCATGTATTTCATAACGTTTCTGTATTATGGAATAGGAATATTTCTCTTCGGAACGCGGGAAAACATTCGTTTAATCTGTAGAGACATTAGGTAATTTCCAAGCGATTAAAAATTGAGATTGAAAAATGAGCAAACGCCTTCGCCGGGAATCGAGCCCCGGAATTCTGGAATACCGGCCCAGCGTGCAGAACCACTTCACCACGAAGGCAAGCTAGGAAGGCGGGAGAAATACCTTATAAATCCACATCTTGTTTAAGTGTCATATTTTGTAGTAAGAATAATTTTAAAAGTAAATGATGGTATTTCTCGTTACAAATATATGCATAATTTATGTAATTGTAGCTGTTGGTTTAACAGCTAACATTAAACTGATAATTCTCAACAATTACCTTATAACTGAGAACTTTAAACGTACAATTAACTCTAAAATTTCACTAAGAGATCCTATATTCGTATTTATTGTACTAAAAATATAACAAATCCATTTGGCAAATTCTATAATTTAGGCATATTATTAAAATCAAACTAAAGTTATAAATTATTTTAAAGCACATAAATTGCTTTTCTTTTTTTTTAGTTTACATTATTAAGCAACGAAATGTTTTATTTTGAGAGGTAAATTAAAATGTAATATCTTTTAGAGCTGTTGCTAAACTGTAGTTGTGATAAGTTAAATGTTCTATGCCGCAGGAAATGACAATGCAGAAAAAAAAATTTGCCGAACCCAGCGAATGATGAATGTCTTGGAAGCTTGAAATAATTGACACGGAAAATATTTTCTGACACCATAGCGCCGATAACTGAAAGAAACTTTCAAAACTGGCATTTTGATAAAATATATTAAATCGAAAGCCAAAATAGAAAACCTCATGTGCACTGCAGCAGTATCATCTTAACAATAAAGAATGAAATAAAATTTTTCTAATCATTTTTGTGCATTGCTCTAAATCCAATATATTGTATTTTCTAGAATTGATAGCGTTCTGAATTTGACATATTGTAAAATTTATTAACATCTTATCGAAACAAAAGCAACAATTTTTAAGGAGATTCGAATTTCAGCTACTGGAAAATTACATTACAGAGTGACATTTATTATACGTATCTAATTTTAAAATAAATTACGCACTTTTTCATGTACCCTGGAGAAATAAAAAATTTTAACAAGATACAAAAACAGCAAAAACTAATTCCTGGCCTATACATGATATTTTTAGGAAGCAACTGGTAAATAAAATAACACTCTTCGTTTTTATTCCGAATTAAAATGGATGAAGTACTGCTAGCTTTCTTTTCTTGACATTGAAATCTGATATTCGAGTCCATTTAGTGTAGGGTAATGTATACATTTTATAACCGGTATAAATCAGTTTTCCTTTGTCTTGTATTTCGTTGTGTTTTCCTGCTGTTTATTCTTGTGCTTGTGATTTACACCCCAAAAAAGATACTGCCTCAAGGAAGTATCAAAAATAATGTAATGAAAAAGGTAACCTTGAGTGAATAAATAAACTTCAAAGAATGATTTCTCAAAAGAATTCTATTTCAATTTCTGAAGGCTATATCGCAATACACAAAGATCTGTTACAAGAATAGAACCGATATGAAGTTTTAAATAAGTTAAAGAATTAAAACCTGAAGCCATGTCAACTCGAAGGAAGGGGGGATGCGATTATGAAGCAGGAGACATGAAAAATGAACAATGCCCTCGCCTGCACTCGAACCTGTACCTCTCGAATACGCGTGGAGTGTGCTACCGTTACACCCCGAAGGCATGCTGGAGAGAAGAATAAAATACCTCATAAGCCAATCGGGCACTTTGATCTATTTTTTTTTTTTTCGACACATTAGTGCTAGAGGAGAAGACATGAGATTATAGATTCTGGCGTCCTTGGACGTTCTTGATCAAAATAAGCATGAATTTAGCCGATGTTTCGTAATTTCAGCCAGTGATGCCACAGGTTAGCCGCATTCACGTATGTGTATTGAGAATACGGCAAAGCACACTACGGCTATCTGCCTAAGGGAAGGGATACCTTCATGGAGGACTTTCTAAGGGAAACTGGATCGTATACACGTTAGACATGGGAAAAACCACGAAAACGCCCATGCAGCCAGCCCGTTTGCGGGATTCGAGCCTCGGTCCGAAGTACCAGTGTTCAGCGATTTTACCGCTCGGCCGCTGGTGGGCTGTCGCATTCACGTATTATCAACCATCTGACTGTTCGCAGCATGAAATTAGTAGTAATGTATGTTGCTCCAAATGTTATTTCTTAACATTATGATTCTGCATTATAAACATGTAATTTTAAGAACTTTCATTACAGAGTATTTGGAAGTAACTGAGCACTTAAATTCATCTGTCTTTTAGGACTGCATTGATACTCCACATTTATTCCCGCAAGAAATTAAGTCGATTTTCCAAATCCTCTGCAAACTTAATTTCCCCTGGACTAGTAATTCTCGTTGTTTTGCCATTAGTATAAACTGAACAAGTGCGATTCATTCAAATTTTACAAGATAACTACTGAATAACAATACTTCAAATTAACAATGCTAATAGCTTTGCTAATAAATTGTTTGGCGTTTTTAGTTTTTACATAGTTAAAAATGCATTAAATTCAGATAATTTTTATGTTGTTATGTAAACGAGTGAAATAGAAATGCATTTAATTCTGAATTTCAAAAATTAGCATTCTGTAGCACTTTACTGTAACTCCTAAAATTTTCTTTCAATTTTCAGCAAAGTAAAACATTTTAAGATTCACTTCAAGTAAAGTGAATGCTTTTAACAAAGAATCTCTAGATTCCTTTTGAGATCGCTAGTTAGAATCTCAAATTATCTGCAGCAGCAAATCTTTTTCTAGGGGTAGTGAATTAAATAGATTGAAATTTTCAAGGTACAGGCAGAAAAACCCGTACGTTGAATTTCAGGATTTTCTTCAGAAAAAAAAAATGATTCCGATAACATTGCTTCGAACATATCCGGCGCATTACTTGCATTGATTTTTTTCTTTTAAACAGTACCTTTAAAATAATAATGTTTTTTTTTAAACTTCTCGCACACCGATGCATATGAAAATAAATAATAAGTTTTGCATGTTACGCTTTTTGAAGCGTATAAGTATTAAAATAATAGGTATTTTATGCTACAGAAGAAAACATCTTTAAAATTATATTTTACGCACAGAAGCTGTTAAGTAATAAATGTTCCTTTGTTATTTATTGCGTTAAAATGCTGAAGGGAATAATTTAGGCAAACTGCTTGAAGACAATTTACTGGAAGAGAGAAAAAAACTGTAATGATGTTTCTGAGATGTCTGAATCTTATTTGCCTTAAAGTGCCGCACTGATTACTCTCTCTTTTTCTCTTAGATATTGGATTTCGTGCGAAAAAGAGTCTCATGTAATTTACTTTCACATTTAAGCACTTAACAGGTCTTTCTGTATATCGAGTTCTCTTCATAACTTTGATTGATCTATTTTTTTGCAACATATACGAGTACCGCTGCCTTTTTGTAATTTTTTTGGTCACCATTATACACTTATGTCCATAAATTAAGGATAATGCAAAATCAGGCAAAGGAAGAGTTAGAAGCAAAACAAATTTGACTTATTTGTAAGACATGAAGGTAGACATGAAGGAGGAGGTTGACGGGCTGCAAGTCGTCGGCCAAGCATGTCCCACACGTGCTCTACTGGATTCAAGTCCGGTGAGAATGCTGGCCAGTCCATACGGGTGATATCCTCGGATTGAAGGTATTCTTTTACGATGTTTGCACGGTGAGGACGGGCGTTGTCATCCATAAACACAAATTGTGCACCCATGGCGCCCCGAAACAAACCTACGTGTTGTTCCAGAATGACGCACCGATAGATTTGCCTTGTCATGGTTCCAATTTGAACATGCAAGTCAATTCTGGAAGCCAGAATAATTCCACCCCAAACGAGCACTCCTGCACCACCGTAACGGTGTCGTTCAATGATGTTTTCTTGGTGGTAACGGGTACCTGGAGCTCTCCATATGAAAGTCCGGCGAGAATCAGACTGCAAGCTAAACCTGGACTCGTCTGAAAACATCACACAAGCCCACTGTTGCGCTGTCCGCAATGCATGTTCTCTACTCCAGGCTAACCGCAGGCGACAGTGAGTTGCAGTAAGTGGAACGCATCTGACAGGTCTACGAGCATATAGACCAATCTGCTCTAAGCGTCTGTACACGGTCTGTTTTGAAATTGTTGTACCAGTGGCTGGAGAGAGCTGACGAGATAGGTCTGAGGCTGTGCTCCGCCTGTTTCTTTTGGCAGTAACTGCCAAATATCGGTCCTCATTCAGCGTTGTAACTCTGGGGCGACCTGTGTTGTAACGTCTACTCACATTACCATCATCTTGGAATCGTTGCCAAAGCCTGAAGATGACACTATGGGCAATTCCAAGTTCGTCTGATACTTCCATTTGGGTACGCCCACATTCCAGACGGCCGATGATTTGACCACGTAAAAAATCATCCAAATGCGTCCTTTGTGTCATAACTATTCGGTTATTGCACTAAAATGCTTATAAAGCGCCTGCGAACAATTTTACTTCTTTGCCTGTATTCCTTATATATCACTCTCTTACACTTTCGTCATTGTGACGTACCATCGGTGTCATCTGGTTACTTCCTAAAATTTGTATATGATTCTTGAATATGTGTGTAGTGATGTTACAGGTGATATATTTATTTTAGAGTTCGATTTTCGCGTGACTCCGAATTATCCTTAATTTGTGGACATGAATGTATTATGTTAAGTACATTATACAGGCATTTATTACTCAAACGAGAAATATTTCCTTTACCTAAAGCATTCATTTTTTATTCATGTGGCATGGCAGATTGCATATTCTCGGTGGTGTTGCCACCTGAGGTTACAAAAATTATGTTTCAAAATAAAATAGTAACAATATTACTTAATATAATTAAGTACATAATTATATAATTAAGTAATTATATAATTAAGTAATTATATAATTAAGTATTAATTAGTAGTAATTACATAATTAAGTATTAACAATATTATTTAATATAATTAACAATATTATTAAGCAATGTATGATCATAATAATGGCATGCAAATTTTACTTTATTTTTACATAATTCATAGAAAGTTAACAAATTTTTGAAGTCGGGAAATCATGAAGAATGATCGATCTCCTCTTTGGGATTCGAACTCTAGACATTCCTATTTCTGGTTAGATGTACACCCAATTACCCTACGCGCACGCTGAGAAAGAGCAATCTGTTTATAAGATATTAGCTTGATTTTTGTTCACTTGAATTCGATGCACTTTAATATGGTGATTCAATAATGTAGATCAGGGTTTCTTAAACCTTTTTCAGTCGTGAGCCCTTTTTATCACTGAGATTCCTTCGCGACCCCCAGGACTCCATAATATTTTACAAAAATTTAGTTAGACCCCATAAGTATTGCGCAAATCCGACACACGCGTGAATGAAACTGTCAGGTTTTTCACCTGCACTATACTATTGCAGTTTTAGGTCATTAACTTTAATTTCTAATTTCAAGACATAGAGCAATGTGAAAATTTTAAATGAGTAACAGACAGACGAAATGACAATGCCACGTGCAAAGCAAGTAAATTGAACGTTTATATTATAAAAAGAATGCGTCGAAACGTTTTCGTTTTTTTTTTCTTTGTCTGTATTGTCTTATCTTTATCTATTTTCAGATACATTGTGTAAAAATATTTGGTAATTGTAAAATTATTATAATAATTTAAAGAAATATCAAAACTTCTAAAATTTTTGGCGACCCCCTGCTGTAGGTCCGGCTACCCTCTTGAGGGTTGCGATCCACAGTTTAAGAAACCCTGATGTAGACTAAAATTTGTTTTAAAATCAAAAGTTTTCATAAGAAAAAAAAATTATAAAATTTTCCTAATTAGTGCATTAATATATCTGGTTGTAACGAAAGCTTTTTGCCGAAAACAGTTCATATTAAAGTTAGAAGCAAAAACATGAAAGCTGTACTTTTATTGCGGGTAGTAATCACCTCCCAAATCTATGATTTTCTGAGAAAGGTTTGGTAGTTTTACAAAGCCTTTGGCCCAGAATCTTGGTGGCTGCGAGTCCAAAAACAGATCAATCTCATTTCGGACGTCCTGTACAAAATGGAAGATAGCACCAGCAAGTTATAGCCGCAGGTGTGAAAAAAGGTAGAATTCCGAAGGAGCGATGTCGGACAAAGATCCCATTCGATTCCGTACAGAGTCCAACCGGAGAATGCAGACATATGCGGTCTTGCTTTATCTTGATGGAACATTAGTTTTTAGCTCCGGGACTCCGTTCGACATTTTCCCTTGATAGCAGCGTCAACACGGGCTAGCATCTGGCTTGTACACTTTACTGTCGAGGGTTTTTATCTTTTTCCGGATACTCTTTGCGGATTTATCACCGAAATCCCATCAGATACAATGCATGATCTTTTGGTTAGTCAAATTGTGCTTTGCGACGTTGCTGAGGGGCGCACCGGAAGCAGCCGAACCGTCTTTTCCTCCTATTTTGTTGAAGTAAATCCACTACTCATCGCAAGTGACGAAAAGTCCAGAAATTTGTTCTTGCGTTGATATTTGAACAGATTAGGCCAGATTAGTGCAGGCCGAACACGTCTGTCCTTGTTTGCTTGAGTCAGCTCATGCGACATCGAACAACTGAACTTGTACGTCAAGTTTATGCGATGCATAGCGCGACTAATTGACATGGTATTAACGGCTAACTTCTTAGCAAGCTCACTAGTGTATGCATAGTAATCTTCTTCCGCAAGTTTCACAGGTGGGCCTCATCAACATTATTAGTAGGCTGGCCAGAGCGCTGTGCTTCTTGAATGTCGTAGTAGGATTTGTTTTTGAACTTTAGACACCAAACCTTCACAGAAACATATAATATAATAGTAGTACCTAAAACTGTACTGAAAAATGAGTTAGTAACATTCTATAGCTGACATTGTGCTACAGAACTGGACATAAATGATGGTTGTAATCTGGTAGTGCGATAACTCCATTCCAGACACCTTATCCTTAATGATAACGTTATACGTATTTTTACATTATTATTTACATAATTTCACAACATAGTGCTCTGAAGCAAGTATCGTTCTTTCAAATGCGAGAATTTGTTAGGCAAAAATTATTAAACACGCCAACGCGAACTATTTGCGCAGAAGATATGATGTTATGACACGACGTTCTTTTTTTTTTCTTCGAGCACTGGTTTCATGGTCAGCTTAAGGGACGCTTCGTTAAAATCAAGCGTTGCTTCGGCCTCTGAAAGGAAATCTATCCCTAAAATTACATGTGCTTGTAGATTTTTTATGACAAAAAACATAATTTTTACCTGCTCGTCCTTAATACGGATATAGAGTGGTATTTTACCTACGCATTTTCCATCGTTCCCCCTGGGCAGTTAATACTGTCGTATTATCCGAATTATGTATTCTATATCTACGGAAGTATTTCCTAAAAATCTTCTGCCACACAGGACCACTGCGCGCCTGTATCCAGGAGTGCGGTGGCTGGAATATTGTTCACCAAAACTTCAATCTTTGGAAGAATCAAATTTTTCACAATAACTGTATTTAGCTTGAAGGAAGAGGGATTTTCTTGGCCTTCGGATTTTCGCATCCTCCCGTCAGCAGAAATCCGTTTTAGTTTAAATCTTCTTTCTTCTTATCCATGCCTTCCTTCTTTTTCCGCTGGCTTTCAAACTTTTTTTTGGCTTATTATTGGACTGTCGACGTTCGCCGGTTGTTTTCGGATCCTCGGGTTTCTTTGACCACTGATTAGACTTGCTTCCGTAGCCGTGCTCTTGCCTTTGCTGGGGTCTTGGCACACCAAATTGGCTTCGTTGCTCGTACTGACGTCTTCTTTCAATGTCCGCCGTTCTTCTACTTTCAAACTGGATGGCGGGCTCAAATAACTTTTCCAATGTCGTCGGATTCCTTAATTCAATAAAGTCTTGTACTTGGGGAAGTAACCTAGGCAAAATTACTTGGATTTTTTCAGGATCCGGCCGGCTTCCATACAAGAGTTTAATGACGCGTATTTTTCTTAAAATAAAGCTTGAGAGATTTTCGATTCGTTGCTGGTATGTACTGAAGAGTTCCGCTTCCAATTTGGCACGATTTCTTACTACAGGGAAGGCTTTTACTAAGGCAGTCTTGAAATTTTCGTAAGTATAGGTGGGACTTCCCGCTTGACCCAAGAAGTTTCTTCCTATACATTTGAACCAATAAAGCGCTTGGCCCCTCAAAGCGCTGGTAGCTAAGGTGACTTTCTGGATCTCATGGACTGGATATAGCATGAAGTGGTCATTTAACTTTTCCAAACAACTGGTCACCGGTGAGTTTCCGCCAAAGCTTGCTGCTGGTTTCATCGAAGCACGCATGGTCTAGACGATGTAACCAAATCCTTCCAGGGCGGCAGCTGGCATTTCTGGATTCTGAGCCGCTGCTGCAGGCACCTCAGGTTCTTCTTGAAACTAGGCCATGGTTATTTTTCTTCGGGCACCACTGTCAGAACTTGTGTTTCTCTTCATTTGCTTTGAATGGTCCTGAATAAGAACAGGGAGGTTTCTCAAGCTATGTTTAAGAAAGTGTGAAGTAGACAACACAAGCAGGAAGGGTATACGAAACCCTTTATTTTCAATACTTTACATGTATTTCCGAACTTCGGAATACAGAGACCAACCATTTGTGGTCTGAGCGTAAGAATATAAAACTCTAACTAAAAGCTAACTTTGAATTAGTATACAAATGCCTAGCACTAAGACTGGCCTTTATTTAAAAAAGGTACGTATGTAGTACGCCGAGCTGCTGAAATTACAATACGTTTGCAAATATCAAGAGGGCTAAACCTCTGGCCTTAAAGGCAACCAACAGCCGAGTGAAAACTACAGTGGACATGAAATTTATGGACATGAATGTATTATGTTAAGTACATTATACAGGCATTTATTACTCAAACGAGAAATATTTCCTTTACCTAAAGCATTCATTTTTTATTCATGTGGCATGGCAGATTGCATATTCTCGGTGGTGTTGCCACCTGAGGTTACAAAAATTATGTTTCAAAATAAAATAGTAACAATATTACTTAATATAATTAAGTATATAATTATATAATTAAGTAATTATATAATTAAGTATTAATTAGTAGTAATTACATAATTAAGTATTAATTAGTAGTAATTACATAATTAAGTATTAACAATATTATTTAATATAATTAACAATATTATTAAGCAATGTATGATCATAATAATGGCATGCAAATTTTACTTTATTTTTACATAATTCATAGAAAGTTAACAAATTTTTGAAGTCGGGAAATCATGAAGAATGATCGATCTCCTCTTTGGGATTCGAACTCTAGACATTCCTATTTCTGGTTAGATGTACACCCAATTACCCTACGCGCACGCTGAGAAAGAGCAATCTGTTTATAAGATATTAGCTTGATTTTTGTTCACTTGAATTCGATGCACTTTAATATGGTGATTCAATAATGTAGATCAGGGTTTCTTAAACCTTTTTCAGTCGTGAGCCCTTTTTATCACTGAGATTCCTTCGCGACCCCCAGGACTCCATAATATTTTACAAAAATTTAGTTAGACCCCATAAGTATTGCGCAAATCCGACACACGCGTGAATGAAACTGTCAGGTTTTTCACGTGCACTATACTATTGCAGTTTTAGGTCATTAACTTTAATTTCTAATTTCAAGACATAGAGCAATGTGAAAATTTTAAATAAGTAACAGACAGACGAAATGACAATGTCACGTGCAAAGCAAGTAAATTGAACGTTTATATTATAAAAAGAATGCGTCGAAACGTTTTCGTTTTTTTTTCTTTGTCTGTATTGTCTTATCTTTATCTATTTTCAGATACATTGTGTAAAAATATTTGGTAATTGTAAAATTATTATAATAATTTAAAGAAATATCAAAACTTCTAAAATTTTTGGCGACCCCCTGCTGTAGGTCCGGCTACCCTCTTGAGGGTTGCGATCCACAGTTTAAGAAACCCTGATGTAGACTAAAATTTGTTTTAAAATCAAAAGTTTTCATAAGAAAAAAATTATAAAATTTTCCTAATTAGTGCATTAATATATCTGGTTGTAACGAAAGCTTTTTGCCGAAAACAGTTCATATTAAAGTTAGAAGCAAAAACATGAAAGCTGTACTTTTATTGCGGGTAGTAATCACCTCCCAAATCTATGATTTTCTGAGAAAGGTTTGGTAGTTTTACAAAGCCTTTGGCCCAGAATCTTGGTGGCTGCGAGTCCAAAAACAGATCAATCTCATTTCGGACGTCCTGTACAAAATGGAAGATAGCACCAGCAAGTTATAGCCGCAGGTGTGAAAAAAGGTAGAATTCCGAAGGAGCGATGTCGGACAAAGATCCCATTCGATTCCGTACAGAGTCCAACCGGAGAATGCAGACATATGCGGTCTTGCTTTATCTTGATGGAACATTAGTTTTTAGCTCCGGGACTCCGTTCGACATTTTCCCTTGATAGCAGCGTCAACACGGGCTAGCATCTGGCTTGTACACTTTACTGTCGAGGGTTTTTATCTTTTTCCGGATACTCTTTGCGGATTTATCACCGAAATCCCATCAGATACAATGCATGATCTTTTGGTTAGTCAAATTGTGCTTTGCGACGTTGCTGAGGGGCGCACCGGAAGCAGCCGAACCGTCTTTTCCTCCTATTTTGTTGAAGTAAATCCACTACTCATCGCAAGTGACGAAAAGTCCAGAAATTTGTTCTTGCGTTGATATTTGAACAGATTAGGCCAGATTAGTGCAGGCCGAACACGTCTGTCCTTGTTTGCTTGAGTCAGCTCATGCGACATCGAACAACTGAACTTGTACGTCAAGTTTATGCGATGCATAGCGCGACTAATTGACATGGTATTAACGGCTAACTTCTTAGCAAGCTCACTAGTGTATGCATAGTAATCTTCTTCCGCAAGTTTCACAGGTGGGCCTCATCAACATTATTAGTAGGCTGGCCAGAGCGCTGTGCTTCTTGAATATCGTAGTAGTATTTGTTTTTGAACTTTAGACACCAAACCTTCACAGAAACATATAATATAATAGTAGTACCTAAAACTGTACTGAAAAATGAGTTAGTAACATTCTATAGCTGACATTGTGCTACAGAACTGGACATAAATGATGGTTGTAATCTGGTAGTGCGATAACTCCATTCCAGACACCTTATCCTTAATGATAACGTTATACGTATTTTTACATTATTATTTACATAATTTCACAACATAGTGCTCTGAAGCAAGTATCGTTCTTTCAAATGCGAGAATTTGTTAGGCAAAAATTATTAAACACGCCAACGCGAACTATTTGCGCAGAAGATATGATGTTATGACACGACGTTCTTTTTTTTTTCTTCGAGCACTGGTTTCATGGTCAGCTTAAGGGACGCTTCGTTAAAATCAAGCGTTGCTTCGGCCTCTGAAAGGAAATCTATCCCTAAAATTACATGTGCTTGTAGATTTTTTATGACAAAAAACATAATTTTTACCTGCTCGTCCTTAATACGGATATAGAGTGGTATTTTACCTACGCATTTTCCATCGTTCCCCCTGGGCAGTTAATACTGTCGTATTATCCGAATTATGTATTCTATATCTACGGAAGTATTTCCTAAAAATCTTCTGCCACACAGGACCACTGCGCGCCTGTATCCAGGAGTGCGGTGGCTGGAATATTGTTCACCAAAACTTCAATCTTTGGAAGAATCAAATTTTTCACAATAACTGTATTTAGCTTGAAGGAAGAGGGATTTTCTTGGCCTTCGGATTTTCGCATCCTCCCGTCAGCAGAAATCCGTTTTAGTTTAAATCTTCTTTCTTCTTATCCATGCCTTCCTTCTTTTTCCGCTGGCTTTCAAACTTTTTTTTGGCTTATTATTGGACTGTCGACGTTCGCCGGTTGTTTTCGGATCCTCGGGTTTCTTTGACCACTGATTAGACTTGCTTCCGTAGCCGTGCTCTTGCCTTTGCTGGGGTCTTGGCACACCAAATTGGCTTCGTTGCTCGTACTGACGTCTTCTTTCAATGTCCGCCGTTCTTCTACTTTCAAACTGGATGGCGGGCTCAAATAACTTTTCCAATGTCGTCGGATTCCTTAATTCAATAAAGTCTTGTACTTGGGGAAGTAACCTAGGCAAAATTACTTGGATTTTTTCAGGATCCGGCCGGCTTCCATACAAGAGTTTAATGACGCGTATTTTTCTTAAAATAAAGCTTGAGAGATTTTCGATTCGTTGCTGGTATGTACTGAAGAGTTCCGCTTCCAATTTGGCACGATTTCTTACTACAGGGAAGGCTTTTACTAAGGCAGTCTTGAAATTTTCGTAAGTATAGGTGGGACTTCCCGCTTGACCCAAGAAGTTTCTTCCTATACATTTGAACCAATAAAGCGCTTGGCCCCTCAAAGCGCTGGTAGCTAAGGTGACTTTCTGGATCTCATGGACTGGATATAGCATGAAGTGGTCATTTAACTTTTCCAAACAACTGGTCACCAGTGAGTTTCCGCCAAAGCTTGCTGCTGGTTTCATCGAAGCACGCATGGTCTAGACGATGTAACCAAATCCTTCCAGGGCGGCAGCTGGCATTTCTGGATTCTGAGCCGCTGCTGCAGGCACCTCAGGTTCTTCTTGAAACTAGGCCATGGTTATTTTTCTTCGGGCACCACTGTCAGAACTTGTGTTTCTCTTCATTTGCTTTGAATGGTCCTGAATGGTCCTGAATAAGAACAGGGAGGTTTCTCAAGCTATGTTTAAGAAAGTGTGAAGTAGACAACACAAGCAGGAAGGGTATACGAAACCCTTTATTTTCAATACTTTACATGTATTTCCGAACTTCGGAATACAGAGACCAACCATTTGTGGTCTGAGCGTAAGAATATAAAACTCTAACTAAAAGCTAACTTTGAATTAGTATACAAATGCCTAGCACTAAGACTGGCCTTTATTTAAAAAAGGTACGTATGTAGTACGCCGAGCTGCTGAAATTACAATACGTTTGCAAATATCAAGAGGGCTAAACCTCTGGCCTTAAAGGCAACCAACAGCCGAGTGAAAACTACAGTGGACATGAAATTTATGGACATGAATGTATTATGTTAAGTACATTATACAGGCATTTATTACTCAAACGAGAAATATTTCCTTTACCTAAAGCATTCATTTTTTATTCATGTGGCATGGCAGATTGCATATTCTCGGTGGTGTTGCCACCTGAGGTTACAAAAATTATGTTTCAAAATAAAATAGTAACAATATTACTTAATATAATTAAGTATATAATTATATAATTAAGTAATTATATAATTAAGTATTAATTAGTAGTAATTACATAATTAAGTATTAACAATATTATTTAATATAATTAACAATATTATTAAGCAATGTATGATCATAATAATGGCATGCAAATTTTACTTTATTTTTACATAATTCATAGAAAGTTAACAAATTTTTGAAGTCGGGAAATCATGAAGAATGATCGATCTCCTCTTTGGGATTCGAACTCTAGACATTCCTATTTCTGGTTAGATGTACACCCAATTACCCTACGCGCACGCTGAGAAAGAGCAATCTGTTTATAAGATATTAGCTTGATTTTTGTTCACTTGAATTCGATGCACTTTAATATGGTGATTCAATAATGTAGATCAGGGTTTCTTAAACCTTTTTCAGTCGTGAGCCCTTTTTATCACTGAGATTCCTTCGCGACCCCCAGGACTCCATAATATTTTACAAAAATTTAGTTAGACCCCATAAGTATTGCGCAAATCCGACACACGCGTGAATGAAACTGTCAGGTTTTTCACGTGCACTATACTATTGCAGTTTTAGGTCATTAACTTTAATTTCTAATTTCAAGACATAGAGCAATGTGAAAATTTTAAATAAGTAACAGACAGACGAAATGACAATGTCACGTGCAAAGCAAATAAATTGAACGTTTATATTATAAAAAAATGCGTCGAAACGTTTTCGTTTTTTTTTCTTTGTCTGTATTGTCTTATCTTTATCTATTTTCAGATACATTGTGTAAAATTATTTGGTAATTGTAAAATTATTATAATAATTTAAAGAAATATCAAAACTTCTAAAATTTTTGGCGACCCCCTGCTGTAGGTCCGGCTACCCTCTTGAGGGTTGCGATCCACAGTTTAAGAAACCCTGATGTAGACTAAAATTTGTTTTAAAATCAAAAGTTTTCATAAGAAAAAAAAATTATAAAATTTTCCTAATTAGTGCATTAATATATCTGGTTGTAACGAAAGCTTTTTGCCGAAAACAGTTCATATTAAAGTTAGAAGCAAAAACATGAAAGCTGTACTTTTATTGCGGGTAGTAATCACCTCCCAAATCTATGATTTTCTGAGAAAGGTTTGGTAGTTTTACAAAGCCTTTGGCCCAGAATCTTGGTGGCTGCGAGTCCAAAAACAGATCAATCTCATTTCGGACGTCCTGTACAAAATGGAAGATAGCACCAGCAAGTTATAGCCGCAGGTGTGAAAAAAGGTAGAATTCCGAAGGAGCGATGTCGGACAAAGATCCCATTCGATTCCGTACAGAGTCCAACCGGAGAATGCAGACATATGCGGTCTTGCTTTATCTTGATGGAACATTAGTTTTTAGCTCCGGGACTCCGTTCGACATTTTCCCTTGATAGCAGCGTCAACACGGGCTAGCATCTGGCTTGTACACTTTACTGTCGAGGGTTTTTATCTTTTTCCGGATACTCTTTGCGGATTTATCACCGAAATCCCATCAGATACAATGCATGATCTTTTGGTTAGTCAAATTGTGCTTTGCGACGTTGCTGAGGGGCGCACCGGAAGCAGCCGAACCGTCTTTTCCTCCTATTTTGTTGAAGTAAATCCACTACTCATCGCAAGTGACGAAAAGTCCAGAAATTTGTTCTTGTGTTGATATTTGAACAGATTAGGCCAGATTAGTGCAGGCCGAACACGTCTGTCCTTGTTTGCTTGAGTCAGCTCATGCGACATCGAACAACTGAACTTGTACGTCAAGTTTATGCGATGCATAGCGCGACTAATTGACATGGTATTAACGGCTAACTTCTTAGCAAGCTCACTAGTGTATGCATAGTAATCTTCTTCCGCAAGTTTCACAGGTGGGCCTCATCAACATTATTAGTAGGCTGGCCAGAGCGCTGTGCTTCTTGAATGTCGTAGTAGGATTTGTTTTTGAACTTTAGACACCAAACCTTCACAGAAACATATAATATAATAGTAGTACCTAAAACTGTACTGAAAAATGAGTTAGTAACATTCTATAGCTGACATTGTGCTACAGAACTGGACATAAATGATGGTTGTAATCTGGTAGTGCGATAACTCCATTCCAGACACCTTATCCTTAATGATAACGTTATACGTATTTTTACATTATTATTTACATAATTTCACAACATAGTGCTCTGAAGCAAGTATCGTTCTTTCAAATGCGAGAATTTGTTAGGCAAAAATTATTAAACACGCCAACGCGAACTATTTGCGCAGAAGATATGATGTTATGACACGACGTTCTTTTTTTTTTCTTCGAACACTGGTTTCATGGTCAGCTTAAGGGACGCTTCGTAAAAATCAAGCGTTGCTTCGGCCTCTGAAAGGAAATCTATCCCTAAAATTACATGTGCTTGTAGATTTTTTATGACAAAAAACATAATTTTTACCTGCTCGTCCTTAATACGGATATAGAGTGGTATTTTACCTACGCATTTTCCATCGTTCCCCCTGGGCAGTTAATACTGTCGTATTATCCGAATTATGTATTCTATATCTACGGAAGTATTTCCTAAAAATCTTCTGCCACACAGGACCACTGCGCGCCTGTATCCAGGAGTGCGGTGGCTGGAATATTGTTCACCAAAACTTCAATCTTTGGAAGAATCAAATTTTTCACAATAACTGTATTTAGCTTGAAGGAAGAGGGATTTTCTTGGCCTTCGGATTCTCGCATCCTCCCGTCAGCAGAAATCCGTTTTAGTTTAAATCTTCTTTCTTCTTATCCATGCCTTCCTTCTTTTTCCGCTGGCTTTCAAACTTTTTTTTGGCTTATTATTGGACTGTCGACGTTCGCCGGTTGTTTTCGGATCCTCGGGTTTCTTTGACCACTCATTAGACTTGCTTCCGTAGCCGTGCTCTTGCCTTTGCTGGGGTCTTGCCACACCAAATTGGCTTCGTTGCACGTACTGACGTCTTCTTTCAATGTCCGCCGTTCTTCTACTTTCAAACTGGATGGCGGGCTCAAATAACTTTTCCAATGTCGTCGGATTCCTTAATTCAATAAAGTCTTGTACTTGGGGAAGTAACCTAGGCAAAATTACTTGGATTTTTTCAGGATCCGGCCGGCTTCCATACAAGAGTTTAATGACGCGTATTTTTCGTAAAATAAAGCTTGAGAGATTTTCGATTCGTTGCTGGTATGTACTGAAGAGTTCCGCTTCCAATTTGGCACGATTTCTTACTACAGGGAAGGCTTTTACTAAGGCAGTCTTGAAATGTTCGTAAGTATAGGTGGGACTTCCCGCTTGACCCAAGAAGTTTCTTCCTATACATTTGAACCAATAAAGCGCTTGGCCCCTCAAAGCGCTGGTAGCTAAGGTGACTTTCTGGATCTCATGGACTGGATATAGCATGAAGTGGTCATTTAACTTTTCCAAACAACTGGTCACCGGTGAGTTTCCGCCAAAGCTTGCTGCTGGTTTCATCGAAGCACGCATGGTCTGGACGATGTAACCAAATCCTTCCAGGGCGGCAGCTGGCATTTCTGGATTCTGAGCCGCTGCTGCAGGCACCTCAGGTTCTTCTTGAAACTAGGCCATGGTTATTTTTCTTCGGGCACCACTGTCAGAACTTGTGTTTCTCTTCATTTGCTTTGAATGGTCCTGAATAAGAACAGGGAGGTTTCTCAAGCTATGTTTAAGAAAGTGTGAAGTAGACAACACAAGCAGGAAGGGTATACGAAACCCTTTATTTTCAATACTTTACATGTATTTCCGAACTTCGGAATACAGAGACCAACCATTTGTGGTCTGAGCGTAAGAATATAAAACTCTAAAAGCTAACTTTGAATTAGTATACAAATGCCTAGCACTAAGACTGGCCTTTATTTAAAAAAGGTACGTATGTAGTACGCCGAGATGCTGAAATTACAATACGTTTGCAAATATCAAGAGGGCTAAACCTCTGGCCTTAAAGGCAACCAACAGCCGAGTGAAAACTACAGTGGACATGAAATTTATGGACATGAATGTATTATGTTAAGTACATTATACAGGCATTTATTACTCAAACGAGAAATATTTCCTTTACCTAAAGCATTCATTTTTTATTCATGTGGCATGGCAGATTGCATATTCTCGGTGGTGTTGCCACCTGAGGTTACAAAAATTATGTTTCAAAATAAAATAGTAACAATATTACTTAATATAATTAAGTATATAATTATATAATTAAGTAATTATATAATTAAGTATTAATTAGTAGTAATTACATAATTAAGTATTAACAATATTATTTAATATAATTAACAATATTATTAAGCAATGTATGATCATAATAATGGCATGCAAATTTTACTTTATTTTTACATAATTCATAGAAAGTTAACAAATTTTTGAAGTCGGGAAATCATGAAGAATGATCGATCTCCTCTTTGGGATTCGAACTCTAGACATTCCTATTTCTGGTTAGATGTACACCCAATTACCCTACGCGCACGCTGAGAAAGAGCAATCTGTTTATAAGATATTAGCTTGATTTTTGTTCACTTGAATTCGATGCACTTTAATATGGTGATTCAATAATGTAGATCAGGGTTTCTTAAACCTTTTTCAGTCGTGAGCCCTTTTTATCACTGAGATTCCTTCGCGACCCCCAGGACTCCATAATATTTTACAAAAATTTAGTTAGACCCCATAAGTATTGCGCAAATCCGACACACGCGTGAATGAAACTGTCAGGTTTTTCACCTGCACTATACTATTGCAGTTTTAGGTCATTAACTTTAATTTCTAATTTCAAGACATAGAGCAATGTGAAAATTTTAAATAAGTAACAGACAGACGAAATGACAATGTCACGTGCAAAGCAAGTAAATTGAACGTTTATATTATAAAAAGAATGCGTCGAAACGTTTTCGTTTTTTTTTTCTTTGTCTGTATTGTCTTATCTTTATCTATTTTCAGATACATTGTGTAAAAATATTTGGTAATTGTAAAATTATTATAATAATTTAAAGAAATATCAAAACTTCTAAAATTTTTGGCGACCCCCTGCTGTAGGTCCGGCTACCCTCTTGAGGGTTGCGATCCACAGTTTAAGAAACCCTGACGTAGACTAAAATTTGTTTTAAAATCAAAAGTTTTCATAAGAAAAAAAAATTATAAAATTTTCCTAATTAGTGCATTAATATATCTGGTTGTAACGAAAGCTTTTTGCCGAAAACAGTTCATATTAAAGTTAGAAGCAAAAACATGAAAGCTGTACTTTTATTGCGGGTAGTAATCACCTCCCAAATCTATGATTTTCTGAGAAAGGTTTGGTAGTTTTACAAAGCCTTTGGCCCAGAATCTTGGTGGCTGCGAGTCCAAAAACAGATCAATCTCATTTCGGACGTCCTGTACAAAATGGAAGATAGCACCAGCAAGTTATAGCCGCATGTGTGAAAAAAGGTAGAATTCCGAAGGAGCGATGTCGGACAAAGATCCCATTCGATTCCGTACAGAGTCCAACCGGAGAATGCAGACATATGCGGTCTTGCTTTATCTTGATGGAACATTAGTTTTTAGCTCCGGGACTCCGTTCGACATTTTCCCTTGATAGCAGCGTCAACACGGGCTAGCATCTGGCTTGTACACTTTACTGTCGAGGGTTTTTATCTTTTTCCGGATACTCTTTGCAGATTTATCACCGAAATCCCATCAGATACAATGCATGATCTTTTGGTTAGTCAAATTGTGCTTTGCGACGTTGCTGAGGGGCGCACCGGAAGCAGCCGAACCGTCTTTTCCTCCTATTTTGTTGAAGTATATCCACTACTCATCGCAAGTGACGAAAAGTCCAGAAATTTGTTCTTGCGTTGATATTTGAACAGATTAGGCCAGATTAGTGCAGGCCGAACACGTCTGTCCTTGTTTGCTTGAGTCAGCTCATGCGACATCGAACAATTGAACTTGTACGTCAAGTTTATGCGATGCATAGCGCGACTAATTGACATGGTATTAACGGCTAACTTCTTAGCAAGCTCACTAGTGTATGCATAGTAATCTTCTTCCGCAAGTTTCACAGGTGGGCCTCATCAACATTATTAGTAGGCTGGCCAGAGCGCTGTGCTTCTTGAATGTCGTAGTAGGATTTGTTTTTGAACTTTAGACACCAAACCTTCACAGAAACATATAATATAATAGTAGTACCTAAAACTGTACTGAAAAATGAGTTAGTAACATTCTATAGCTGACATTGTGCTACAGAACTGGACATAAATGATGGTTGTAATCTGGTAGTGCGATAACTCCATTCCAGACACCTTATCCTTAATGATAACGTTATACGTATTTTTACATTATTATTTACATAATTTCACAACATAGTGCTCTGAAGCAAGTATCGTTCTTTCAAATGCGAGAATTTGTTAGGCAAAAATTATTAAACACGCCAACGCGAACTATTTGCGCAGAAGATATGATGTTATGACACGACGTTCTTTTTTTTTTCTTCGAGCACTGGTTTCATGGTCAGCTTAAGGGACGCTTCGTTAAAATCAAGCGTTGCTTCAGCCTCTGAAAGGAAATCTATCCCTAAAATTACATGTGCTTGTAGATTTTTTATGACAAAAAACATAATTTTTACCTGCTCGTCCTTAATACGGATATAGAGTGGTATTTTACCTACGCATTTTCCATCGTTCCCCCTGGGCAGCTAATACTGTCGTATTATCCGAATTATGTATTCTATATCTACGGAAGTATTTCCTAAAAATCTTCTGCCACACAGGACCACTGCGCGCCTGTATCCAGGAGTGCGGTGGCTGGAATATTGTTCACCAAAACTTCAATCTTTGGAAGAATCAAATTTTTCACAATAACTGTATTTAGCTTGAAGGAAGAGGGATTTTCTTGGCCTTCGGATTCTCGCATCCTCCCGTCAGCAGAAATCCGTTTTAGTTTAAATCTTCTTTCTTCTTATCCATGCCTTCCTTCTTTTTCCGCTGGCTTTCAAACTTTTTTTTGGCTTATTATTGGACTGTCGACGTTCGCCGGTTGTTTTCGGATCCTCGGGTTTCTTTGACCACTGATTAGACTTGCTTCCGTACCCGTTCTCTTGCCTTTGCTGGGGTCTTGGCACACCAAATTGGCTTCGTTGCTCGTACTGACGTCTTCTTTCAATGTCCGCCGTTCTTCTACTTTCAAACTGGATGGCGGGCTCAAATAACTTTTCCAATGTCGTCGGATTCCTTAATTCAATAAAGTCTTGTACTTGGGGAAGTAACCTAGGCAAAATTACTTGGATTTTTTCAGGATCCGACCGGCTTCCATACAAGAGTTTAATGACGCGTATTTTTCTTAAAATAAAGCTTGAGAGATTTTCGATTCGTTGCTGGTATGTACTGAAGAGTTCCGCTTCCAATTTGGCACGATTTCTTACTACAGGGAAGGCTTTTACTAAGGCAGTCTTGAAATTTTCGTAAGTATAGGTGGGACTTCCCGCTTGACCCAAGAAATTTCATCCTATACATTTGAACCAATAAAGCGCTTGGCCCCTCAAAGCGCTGGTAGCTAAGGTGACTTTCTGGATCTCATGGACTGGATATAGCATGAAGTGGTCATTTAACTTTTCCAAACAACTGGTCACCGGTGAGTTTCCGCCAAAGCTTGCTGCTGGTTTCATCGAAGCACGCATGGTCTGGACGATGTAACCAAATCCTTCCAGGGCGGCAGCTGGCATTTCTGGATTCTGAGCCGCTGCTGCAGGCACCTCAGGTTCTTCTTGAAACTAGGCCATGGTTATTTTTCTTCGGGCACCACTGTCAGAACTTGTGTTTCTCTTCATTTGCTTTGAATGGTCCTGAATAAGAACAGGGAGGTTTCTCAAGCTATGTTTAAGAAAGTGTGAAGTAGACAACACAAGCAGGAAGGGTATACGAAACCCTTTATTTTCAATACTTTACATGTATTTCCGAACTTCGGAATACAGAGACCAACCATTTGTGGTCTGAGCGTAAGAATATAAAACTCTAAAAGCTAACTTTGAATTAGTATACAAATGCCTAGCACTAAGACTGGCCTTTATTTAAAAAAGGTACGTATGTAGTACGCCGAGCTGCTGAAATTACAATACGTTTGCAAATATCAAGAGGGCTAAACCTCTGGCCTTAAAGGCAACCAACAGCCGAGTGAAAACTACAGTGGACATGAAATTTATGGACATGAATGTATTATGTTAAGTACATTATACAGGCATTTATTACTCAAACGAGAAATATTTCCTTTACCTAAAGCATTCATTTTTTATTCATGTGGCATGGCAGATTGCATATTCTCGGTGGTGTTGCCACCTGAGGTTACAAAAATTATGTTTCAAAATAAAATAGTAACAATATTACTTAATATAATTAAGTATATAATTATATAATTAAGTAATTATATAATTAAGTATTAATTAGTAGTAATTACATAATTAAGTATTAACAATATTATTTAATATAATTAACAATATTATTAAACAATGTATGATCATAATAATGGCATGCAAATTTTACTTTATTTTTACATAATTCATAGAAAGTTAACAAATTTTTGAAGTCGGGAAATCATGAAGAATGATCGATCTCCTCTTTGGGATTCGAACTCTAGACATTCCTATTTCTGGTTAGATGTACACCCAATTACCCTACGCGCACGCTGAGAAAGAGCAATCTGTTTATAAGATATTAGCTTGATTTTTGTTCACTTGAATTCGATGCACTTTAATATGGTGATTCAATAATGTAGATCAGGGTTTCTTAAACCTTTTTCAGTCGTGAGCCCTTTTTATCACTGAGATTCCTTCGCGACCCCCAGGACTCCATAATATTTTACAAAAATTTAGTTAGACCCCATAAGTATTGCGCAAATCCGACACACGCGTGAATGAAACTGTCAGGTTTTTCACCTGCACTATACTATTGCAGTTTTAGGTCATTAACTTTAATTTCTAATTTCAAGACATAGAGCAATGTGAAAATTTTAAATAAGTAACAGACAGACGAAATGACAATGTCACGTGCAAAGCAAGTAAATTGAACGTTTATATTATAAAAAGAATGCGTCGAAACGTTTTCGTTTTTTTTTCTTTGTCTGTATTGTCTTATCTTTATCTATTTTCAGATACATTGTGTAAAAATATTTGGTAATTGTAAAATTATTATAATAATTTAAAGAAATATCAAAACTTCTAAAATTTTTGGCGACCCCCTGCTGTAGGTCCGGCTACCCTCTTGAGGGTTGCGATCCACAGTTTAAGAAACCCTGATGTAGACTAAAATTTGTTTTAAAATCAAAAGTTTTCATAAGAAAAAAATTATAAAATTTTCCTAATTAGTGCATTAATATATCTGGTTGTAACGAAAGCTTTTTGCCGAAAACAGTTCATATTAAAGTTAGAAGCAAAAACATGAAAGCTGTACTTTTATTGCGGGTAGTAATCACCTCCCAAATCTATGATTTTCTGAGAAAGGTTTGGTAGTTTTACAAAGCCTTTGGCCCAGAATCTTGGTGGCTGCGAGTCCAAAAACAGATCAATCTCATTTCGGACGTCCTGTACAAAATGGAAGATAGCACCAGCAAGTTATAGCCGCAGGTGTGAAAAAAGGTAGAATTCCGAAGGAGCGATGTCGGACAAAGATCCCATTCGATTCCGTACAGAGTCCAACCGGAGAATGCAGACATATGCGGTCTTGCTTTATCTTGATGGAACATTAGTTTTTAGCTCCGGGACTCCGTTCGACATTTTCCCTTGATAGCAGCGTCAACACGGGCTAGCATCTGGCTTGTACACTTTACTGTCGAGGGTTTTTATCTTTTTCCGGATACTCTTTGCGGATTTATCACCGAAATCCCATCAGATACAATGCATGATCTTTTGGTTAGTCAAATTGTGCTTTGCGACGTTGCTGAGGGGCGCACCGGAAGCAGCCGAACCGTCTTTTCCTCCTATTTTGTTGAAGTAAATCCAAAACTCATCGCAAGTGACGAAAAGTCCAGAAATTTGTTCTTGCGTTGATATTTGAACAGATTAGGCCAGATTAGTGCAGGCCGAACACGTCTGTCCTTGTTTGCTTGAGTCAGCTCATGCGACATCGAACAACTGAACTTGTACGTCAAGTTTATGCGATGCATAGCGCGACTAATTGACATGGTATTAACGGCTAACTTCTTAGCAAGCTCACTAGTGTATGCATAGTAATCTTTTTCCGCAAGTTTCACAGGTGGGCCTCATCAACATTAGTAGGCTGGCCAGAGCGCTGTGCTTCTTGAATGTCGTAGTAGTATTTGTTTTTGAACTTTAGACACCAAACCTTCACAGATACATATAATATAATAGTAGTACCTAAAACTGTACTGAAAAATGAGTTAGTAACATTCTATAGCTGACATTGTGCTACAGAACTGGACATAAATGATGGTTGTAATCTGGTAGTGCGATAACTCCATTCCAGACACCTTATCCTTAATGATAACGTTATACGTATTTTTACATTATTATTTACATAATTTCACAACATAGTGCTCTGAAGCAAGTATCGTTCTTTCAAATGCGAGAATTTGTTAGGCAAAAATTATTAAACACGCCAACGCGAACTATTTGCGCAGAAGATATGATGTTATGACACGACGTTCTTTTTTTTTTCTTCGAGCACTGGTTTCATGGTCAGCTTAAGGGACGCTTCGTTAAAATCAAGCGTTCCTTCGGCCTCTGAAAGGAAATCTATCCCTAAAATTACATGTGCTTGTAGATTTTTTATGACAAAAAACATAATTTTTACCTGCTCGTCCTTAATACGGATATAGAGTGGTATTTTACCTACGCATTTTCCATCGTTCCCCCTGGGCAGCTAATACTGTCGTATTATCCGAATTATGTATTCTATATCTACGGAAGTATTTCCTAAAAATCTTCTGCCACACAGGACCACTGCGCGCCTGTATCCAGGAGTGCGGTGGCTGGAATATTGTTCACCAAAACTTCAATCTTTGGAAGAATCAAATTTTTCACAATAACTGTATTTAGCTTGAAGGAAGAGGGATTGTCTTGGCCTTCGGATTTTCGCATCCTCCCGTCAGCAGAAATCCGTTTTAGTTTAAATCTTCTTTCTTCTTATCCATGCCTTCCTTCTTTTTCCGCTGGCTTTCAAACTTTTTTTTGGCTTATTATTGGACTGTCGACGTTCGCCGGTTGTTTTCGGATCCTCGGGTTTCTTTGACCACTCATTAGACTTGCTTCCGTAGCCGTGCTCTTGCCTTTGCTGGGGTCTTGGCATACCAAATTGGCTTCGTTGCTCGTACTGACGTCTTCTTTCAATGTCCGCCGTTCTTCTACTTTCAAACTGGATGGCGGGCTCAAATAACTTTTCCAATGTCGTCGGATTCCTTAATTCAATAAAGTCTTGTACTTGGGGAAGTAACCTAGGCAAAATTACTTGGATTTTTTCAGGATCCGGCCGGCTTCCATACAAGAGTTTAATGACGCGTATTTTTCTTAAAATAAAGCTTGAGAGATTTTCGATTCGTTGCTGGTATGTACTGAAGAGTTCCGCTTCCAATTTGGCACGATTTCTTACTACAGGGAAGGCTTTTACTAAGGCAGTCTTGAAATTTTCGTAAGTATAGGTGGGACTTCCCGCTTGACCCAAGAAGTTTCTTCCTATACATTTGAACCAATAAAGCGCTTGGCCCCTCAAAGCGCTGGTAGCTAAGGTGACTTTCTGGATCTCATGGACTGGATATAGCATGAAGTGGTCATTTAACTTTTCCAAACAACTGGTCACCGGTGAGTTTCCGCCAAAGCTTGCTGCTGGTTTCATCGAAGCACGCATGGTCTGGACGATGTAACCAAATCCTTCCAGGGCGGCAGCTGGCATTTCTGGATTCTGAGCCGCTGCTGCAGGCACCTCAGGTTCTTCTTGAAACTAGGCCATGGTTATTTTTCTTCGGGCACCACTGTCAGAACTTGTGTTTCTCTTCATTTGCTTTGAATAGTCCTGAATGGTCCTGAATAAGAACAGGGAGGTTTCTCAAGCTATGTTTAAGAAAGTGTGAAGTAGACAACACAAGCAGGAAGGGTATACGAAACCCTTTATTTTCAATACTTTACATGTATTTCCGAACTTTGGAATACAGAGACCAACCATTTGTGGTCTGAGCGTAAGAATATAAAACTCTAACTAAAAGCTAACTTTGAATTAGTATACAAATGCCTAGCACTAAGACTGGCCTTTATTTAAAAAAGGTACGTATGTAGTACGCCGAGCTGCTGAAATTACAATACGTTTGCAAATATCAAGAGGGCTAAACCTCTGGCCTTAAAGGCAACCAACAGCCGAGTGAAAACTACAGTGGCTTGCTTTCTAAACCTCCTTCTCTCTCCCTCTCTCTCTCTTGGCAAAAAGCCACAACTTAAGTACTAAGGCGTTAGCAAGACAATTTGCATAACCAATTTAAAGCATTTAATTCTGGCGGGAAGTAGAAAATAAGAAGTGATAGTACAGTTTTAAAATAAAATAAACGTTAGTAAAACTTAGGATCCTTACAAACGAAGCTAAACTCATATGTGAAGATATAAGATATACATTGAAGGCTGCTGGTTTCAACATGCGAAAATGGAAAACAAATTGTGAGAATCTGCAGGAAGTTCTTGACGAATATGAAAATGGTGAAATCCAGAAAGTTCTGGAACAGAAAGTGTTGGGATATAAATGGAATTACAAGGAAGATCTTTTGAAGATAGAATCAGAAAATCTGACTAATCAAGTTCAAGGGAAAAGCTAATGACAAAATGAGAAGTTCTTAAAACCACTGGAAAGCTTTACGATTCCATTGGATTTATAAGTTCTTTCACTATTAGGGCAGGAAATTTGGCAACTTGGCGTAGATAGGGATGATCATTAGCTATTGGACTTTGAAAATAGAATGAAAAAAGGGTCTAATGAACTTTCAGCGATTTCGAATGTATACATTCCGCGACATTACTTCCGAAAGACTAAAAAGTCTGAATTGAGAGATATTCAAATTGTAAAGATTATGTTAATTTTATTAACAGTTAAATTTCCTTTCCTATCCATTCTTAACTTACCACTTCCGGCCAGAACGTAGTTTTAGAATCACGTCTGCATACATAATGAGGAAGAGCGGTATTTAACTGCGAAGTTCTTCGGTCTTAACGAGAGAGATACCAGGTATTCTGGCTGCACGCGTCCGCCTTTTAGGCTACTCTCTCGTAAGCTATTATCACTCTCGGCTGTACTTTAGGCCCTTGATAGCTTATCAGTCTATTAACGTTAAAGGACCAACTCTGTTAGAATTTTGATAGCTTCGGCTATACCTGTTTAGATTAGTAAATTAATTCGCAGTCTCTTAAGTTCAAGCCCAAGTGTTCAAGACAGAGTTCACTCAAATCTTATTTTGAATAATAAAGGGTTGTTTTACTCTTCCATCTTGTTGTTTACTGTCACATGAACTCAAGCGATTATTCGCTTACTAGTTCTTAAGATTCTTCACTTTGAACAGTAACTTAGAATTACTCAGTGAGGAACACTACGCAAAATGCATTGCTTTAACGACTCAAGTCAGAAGGCATATGGAGCTGTAATGTACCTGTGATACGTTACGAAGGACGGTGAAATAGGAAGTAGTTTTGTCATTTCCGAAACCAGAGTAGCTTCACTAAAGAAGCTGTCCCTTCCAAGGCTAGAGCTGATGGGAGCACTTATCGGTGCAAGATTAGCATCAAATGTGAAAGAACAGTTAGCGGAAAGGCTCCAGATGAATGTATACGTTTGGTCAGACTCTTCTGTGACGTTACATTGGATAAAGGGTGATTTAAATAAATGGAAGCCATTCATTCAACATCGAGTATTGGAAATACGAGAGAAAACATTACCTGAGTCCTGGAATTATTGACCTGGAGATGAGAATCCGACTGACATGCTTACCAGAGGAACAAAGACAAATTCTACGAAAGGAATAACGTTAGCTGAACAACGAAACAGTGACATGTGGTGGCATGGGCCTAAGTGGCTATTACAGAACATTGATTCGTGGCCTAAACTTGCAGAATCAGTAAAACGATTTCAAAGATAATGTAGAGCTTGAAATTTGAAAGGGAGCTGTAGTGAACTCAACAGTCGCAGGGAAAAATTCCGTTGAGAACGAATTCATTAAAAGGTATTCATCAATTAGCAAATTAATTAGAACACTGCGTGGTGTTTAAGGTTTGTGAACAACTGTAGAACCAATCCACCATTAAGAACAGAAAATGTTTTGAGTGCTTCTGAATTACAGAATGCAACAAAAGTGCTATTCAAGTGTGTACAACATTCTGAATTTCAATCTGAAATTAAGTGCTTGCAGTCGAAACGATCAGTTCCAAGTAATAGTAAGGTTTTATCCTTAAATGTATTTCTTGATAAAGATAAACTTTTACGAGTTGAAGATGAAGTTTTACGAGAGCAATGAGTATGAAATGCCGACCGCAAGATGTTACAAGAATATTTGCATACCCAATACAAAATCACACCGCGGTAAATAAAACATATCACCCCCTGGGGACGGTATGACGCTAATTGAAGGTAGACTGCGCATGCCTTTGATCCACTATTGTAGTCAGAAATAAGGATAAATGTTGGTTAATACTGTGTGTTTTAGTCGAAAGGAGGTATATAAAAATCTATGATTCGAAAGACATCACGAGAGTGGTGGAAATGGAAGAGGACCATGTAGCCTTTATTTCTATACCTCCGAAAACCTTCAGACAAAATATATATGAAATCGGACAGGTAATCTTTGAATATTTCATCTGAATTATTTTAAATATAATCTAATGCCAGATAAAATAAAGAAACATTTTAGATAAATAAACTAACTATTTAATATTCTAAACGAAGTTTCAAAGTTACCTTTCATTCATAATTCATTCAATAAAAACAGAAGTACAAGAGAGTGGGGACTTTTATTTATCTTTTATCAACTTTTCAGATAAATAAAAACCGAAATTGCAAAGGCGAAAACATAATCCATTTCCTGAAGGAAAAAAAAAAGAAAGAAAAAAAAAAAAAGAAAAAGAAAAAACAGAAAAAGTCGTCTTCTGATAAAAGAAAGAAAGCTTTCAAGCAGCAATGGAAATGAAGTCTTAGAAGGATTTTATGAGAATTATTTTTTATGGGGGAAATAAAGTTGCGCTGTCTTAACAAATATTTGCTTTCATGGAACTTCTGGACATAAAAGTTGAAGGATTTATTTTGATTCAAAAAGAAAAACAAAGAATGCTTTTTTTTTTTTTCATCAGATGATACAGTAAGCATTGGGTAGGATTTAAAGCATTGAAAAATAATAATGTTTGGACAGCTGAGAAGCTTCTTCTCTCTGCCAAATTTAGTTTCTTGTTGATCACAGTATTAGTTTTATTCAGAATTAGAAATTTTAATTAAAACAATTTGCTTTTGTGAATCAATATATTTTCAAAATAAGGAAAAGGGTCTTTTTTAAAGGAAATGAAAATTGTCGTAACATAATATTGATCAAAAATAGTGGATTTAGATGCATCAGTATACTGAGTACTACACTCATGTCCATAAATAAAGGATAATGCAAAATCAGGCAAAGAAAGAGTTAGAAGCAAAACAAATTTGACTTATTTATAAAGCTTATTTATTAAACAAAAGGTAAAGATAAAAAATAAGATATGTTTGATATTATTAAAGAAATTAGCGATTTTTTCTCCCTGGAGCAAATTAAAAAAAAAAAAAAAAAAAAAAAAAACTATTTACAAAAAAAAAAATATATTAAATGGTTGGTATGATTGTTAATATATTGTATGTCTCCCAGACGATGCAATACAGTCCGTACAATGCCTAGGCATGCTGAGTATCAAATTATCGATCTGATCTTAGGGGATATTACACCACTCAAAAAGCAATACTACTCTCCGAAGTTCCGGTAGATATGTAGGAGGAGGTTGACGGGCTGCAACTCGTCGGCCAAGCATATCCCACACGTGCTCTACTGGATTCAAGTCCGATGAGAATGCTGACCGGTGCATACGGGTGATATCCTCCCACTGAGGCACTCGCTTACGATGTTTGCACGATGAGGACGGGCGTTGTCATCCATAAACACAAATTGTGCGCCCATGGCGCCCCGAAACAAACGTACATGTTGTTCCAGAATGACGTCTCGTTAGATTTGGCTTGTCATGGTTCCAATTTGAACATGCAGGTCAGTTCTGGAACCCAGAATAATTCCACCCCAAACGAGCACTCCTGCACCACCGTAACGGTGTCGTTCAATGATGTTTTCTTGGTGGTAACGGGTACCTGGAGCTCTCCATATGAAAGTCCGGCGAGAAGCAGACTGCAAGCTAAACCTGGACTCGTCCGAAAACATCACACAAGCCCACTGTTGCGGTGTGCACAAGCATGCTGTCTGCTCCAGGCTAACCGCAGGCGACAGTGAGTTGCAGTAAGTGGAACGCATCTGAAAGGTCTACGAGCATATAGACCAATCTGCTCTAAGCGTCTGTACACGGTCTACATTGAAATTGTCGTACCAGTGGCTGAAGAGAGCTGACCAGATAGGTCTGAGGCTGTGCTCCGCCTGTTTCTTTTGGCAGTAACTGCCAAATATCGGTCCTCATTCAGCGTTGTAACTCTGGGGCAACCTGTGTTGTAACGTCTACTCACATTACCATCATCTTGGAATCGTTGCCAAAGCCTGAAGATGACACTCTGGGCAATTCCAAGTTCGTCTGATACTTCTATTTGGGTACGCCCACATTCCAGACGGCTGATGATTCGACCACGTAAAAAATCCTCCAAATGCGTCCTTTGTGTCATAACTATTCGGTTATTGCACTGAAATTCTTATAAAGCACCTGCGAACAATTTTAGTTCTTTGCCTGCATTCCTTATATATCACTCTCTTACACTTTCGTCATTGTGACGTACCATCGGTGTCATCTGGTTACTTCCTAAAATTTGCATATGATTCTTGAAGATGTGTGTAGTGATTTTACAGGTGATATATTTATTTTAAAGTTCGATTTCCGCGTGACTACGAATTATCCTTAATTTATAGAGTTGAGTGTATTTCAAATATCTTGAAGATTAACGTATAGAGTTAGCTAACTGAAAATATATGCACAGTTTATCAACCTGCAAACGCTTTTAGAAACTAAAACAATTAATTGTAACACCGTGTAATATGATGCTATTAGAAATATGTAAACAGAGTGAATTAAAATGGTCGGCAAACACTTATTGTTTGAGAAGTGGAAGAGCATTTAATAATTGCATCTCAATTCTAAGAATGCACCTGAAGGTATAAAACGTTAATGGCGGCATGAACCTGATGAACAACTTCCAGCGTAATTGAGAATTTCACATTTTTGTGATAAAGCTGAAGCGTATGGTACTATTTTTGATCTATATATTGGAAAGCCTTATAGAACTCGCAGGACTGGTTGCTGTTCAAACTTTGTACGGCAACTAGTCCCACTTTATTCACTAAAATGTTGCATAAGGTTACATGCTCGCAACATTCAATCATGCAATGTGCATCTGAGAAAAAGGTTTTCAGTACAAGTGTAGCTTTCCTAGATGAGAATATGCAAGAGGTTCGATAGGACAAAAGGATGAATTTCAGTTGCCTCAGTATTTACCTGATTTAACGCATTTAGACTTTTATCTGTGGGAGTAATGCAGGATGTCTGTGTTACAGTATTTTGTGAGATTCCACAGGAAAACTCCAGTGGCATGCGCAGCAATTCCCATAGGAACTTTAAACGCCATTACTTAAGCAATGTTTCACTGTTGCAATAAGTGCCTGGCCGCTGACGGCTGCTGCTTTGTGCGTTTCCTGCAGTTGTAGCGGTTAGAGATAACACATATTCATCTTAGGATATATGAATGAATTTAGTATTACTTATACATCCCATAGGTTTCTTTTTACTTCCTTGTATGAAGTAAAAAAGAAGTATTGTAATCGCGAAAAGTTTCAGGCAGCATATTTCAACGAAAATTTCCATTTTCACCGCTTTCGAATGCAATTTAACGATGTTCTTGCGTGATATCTGTACGTAAGGACAGAATAAAAGACTCGTTTCCTCCAAAAAAATTATAAAACTGCTTTAGAATTAATTCTGAAGAGAGTTTTTCGTGGCGTCTGTACGAACGTATGTACATACGTACGTACGTACGTATCTCGCATAACTCAAAAACGAATAGCCTCAGAACGTGGAAATTTTGTATATAAGACTACTGTAACATGTAGATGTGCACCTCGTATTTTGGTTGCAATCGGCCTCCCCAAACGTATATAAATATATTTATAAATCTATCCACTCTGTTACCCGGCTCAGTGATCTCAGTTTCTTTACTCTTATATGTTTGCAAATTGTACATATTTTGCTTTAAAAATGAATGAATTCTGTTGTTCTTATCTTCCGGTTAAGGTTTTTATGCGTTTAGTAAATCTGTATGCAATATTTTTATAATTATTAACAATTTAAAAGTTGTTTAAATGCCGGTAAGCCTATAATTTTTTTGATGGCGGCCATTGCTTGTTTATATTTGAAACAGCAGAGTAGTGAATTTGTTGCCAATCTAGAGAAACGTAGCTTCGCAACAACAAAGATCATTGTTGTTGCGAAGCTCATTTATTATTGCAATTTATATCTTGCTTAATCCTTTCTGGAATTTTTCCGAGGATATAAGTGTTTAAGATTTACTTAATTTTTAGTAATTTAATTTTTAATAATTAGTAATTTTTAATACAGATATTTTGAGTTTTTATGTATTTTTGCTTTGTCGCGAAGTGAGAACTGAATTAATTGAATGAGAAATACTGAATCGTCTGTGAAAAGCTGTTTCTTTTATGTTTTGTTTTCTTAATTTCTTTTTATACATCGTTCTAGCTTTATTATAGTATTTCAATAGAACATGTGGCAACGATTAGATAATTCTATTCTTTAAATGATATAAATTTTGTGCATTATGTGTTATACTATGAACGAAATATAATACTGTTAAGTGAACCTAGCGCAGATTGTCGCTATGGTAAACAAATAGAGTGAATTTTAAAGAATGCATTTGTTTTATCATGGTTTATGCGCTGTCGGCGAAGTAGATTTAATTAAATCCAATATGTTTAAATGAAATGCAAGAAAAAGTGCGTATAATTTAGTATTCTGTACAAGGAAGTCATGTGGTGTACACATCAGATTTTTTTTTTCAAGTATACATACTTTCAAGTATACATAGTATATTTTTGGCGGATTCTGCATAAACTTCTCCTGTTCTAAACTTTTTGTTGCATATTTCTACTTCTTATGGCGCATAAATGATTAAAAATAACAAACTTTCTTCTTGAAGGAGTTCCAGTATGTCTAAATATGGATCTAAACAGTAATCACTTTTAGATGCAAACTAAACAGTTCTGTACCAGATACATATAGCGCTTTAAATATCCTATTTGTAATTATAGCATATTAAAAATAAACAAGGATTAATATTATACTAAATGCTCTTATTGATTTAAATCTTTCAATTTGTTACAGACTGATTCAATACATCGATTAAATTCGAAAAATAAATAAAAAAATACTGTCCTTTTTCCAAATACGATCATTCTGAAAACTGTTCACGCAAGATTCGCGGGGAAGATGAAAACTTTTATGATACTTTGCTGAGGCAAACTTGCCAGAGATACATATATATCCATGGGTTACTTAAAATTTTAGGAAATACTCTGATAAGGGTGATTCTAAACATTATAAAAGGAGACAAAAATGAATTAAAGCGCTTATTTAATTAAATTTATTATTTAATAAAAAGCATTAACTGTTCAAGACGTAGCTCTGTGTTTATTTCGCTAATGGACATTTGCTTATGAGGCTTAAAAACAAATACTTCTTTCGGCAAGTAATTATTTTCAATGCTTCCTGTTTTGCTACGACAAGAAATCCGCGAACTCAAAACATTAAATATGATAAAGCTTCTTTCAAGGTATTTAACACATTAAAAATCTCGAAAAAACTGAAAAAATACCTTTAGCATTTAGGTAACCATTATTATTCGAATGTTTTAGTTTTATTCAATGTTCCTTCACATATATATTTTTCAAAATTTTGAGATCAAATAATATGTAAATATTTTAATAGTCAAAATAATAGGTAAGTAATAGGTAAATTATCATGTCATCAAATAATCAAATAATAGGTAAATTACGAGTAAGAGAACAATAAAAAATACAAATATAATAGATTTTTCTGTGCACCTTTGTATTTCTACTATTCTTTTTTTGCAGATAGAAGCTTTGTTACTAAGCAGTCTTGTTATTTTTAGTTTTATTTTACTGATTACGATCCCGGGATAAAAAGTAACTGCTCCGAAGTGACTGCTAGCAGTTAAGTCTCATTCATTGTCATGAATAAATGACCTCACATGCTTCTTCCTCACATTCTGATAAATTTATTCATGTTGCCTAAGGTTATTATTTATTTCTCATTGCTCTTCACCGTTTTTTTGCAGCTCTCTTTTAGAGAAGTGTCAAGTAGTTGAATATGTTGTCGTCTAATTATCTACATTAGTCTATCATTTGCGTTGTTTTCTAAAAGCCGGAATAGCTACCTGGAATAGTCTGTTCAATTTTAGTAAACGTCGCAGCTAATAAGAAATCGTGAAAGCACTTTTTATGACAAATACGTCTGTGATACTTATCACATGTTCTCACAGCACTGCCTTCCTTTCCGCTTGAAAAAACCTTAATGCGAAAAGCAATTTGGTTTCTCTTATTATTCGAAAACCAGAATAAATAAAAAAAGAACAGAAATCTATTTGGGCATGTTCAAGATTAAGTCATCAAGAGCGTTTCTAAACAGCAAACCTTGTAATGAAATGGCAATCAGAGTCTATAAATGTCTCCATAATGATATGATATAAATCAAATTAAAAAAAAAACTTTTAAATGCGTGTTTTTAGTTCATAGAACTAAAAAAAGTTTAATTCTTTTTAGCTATCAAAATATTTTTGATTCAATGTGATTCAAAAGTGTAGATTTTCTCAAAGTTTTTTTAAAAAAACAAAATATTCAGATTGAAATTTAAATGAATAAGTGCAATCATTCTTGCGTATATCATTTATATGCTATAACTTCCATTGCTTCTTGAAGATTTGTTAACATGGTAATAAAATACATATACGCACACTCCACGATTTTATTCTGAATAATATATAATCAAGAATATTTTGGCAGTTATAAAAATATCTTTTTAAAATTTTTTAGTGTATTATAGTATTTAACAACTAATTGTAATTTAAATTTTTTGTGTATTTTGTTTATATTTTTAATGTATAAAAATGCGAAAAGTAATAGAGAAGGAAATTCATTGCATCTGAATGGAGAATGTTTTTCTTCTAATTAACGTAATAAAGAAATACTCAAAGCGTCAGTCACCTCCTCAAAAAGTCTTCCGACCTATCCGATGATGCATTATTTATAATTCATTCAAATTTCTGTTTCGTTTAGGAATCCAAACTCATCATCTCATCTCTGAAAATTATGATGTAACTTTCAATGAAGAATTGCGATATTTAGCTTAAAATCTAGTGGGTAAGCTTGCTACTCGTTCATCTACTATTCTTTTCTTGTCAAAAAGCTCGTAAGTAATATTTTTTTTTTTTAAATTCATTCGTTTTCGTAAAAAAGTTCGTGAATAATTTTTTTTTGTTGCCAAATTATCGTTTTCAGAGTTTTTAACTAATATCTAGCAACAACCCATAAAGCGCTCAGAGTTTTTAACTAATATCTAGCAACAACCCAGAAAGTGCTCATAGTTTTTAATTAATATCTAGCAACAACCCACAAAGTGCTCAGAGTTTTTAACTAACAACCCACAAAGTGTTCAGAGGTTTTAATTAATAGCTCGTCTGATTAAAATCGTATAAAGATGAGAATGGTCGAAATGGCTTCCCACGGTTTTCTTTCTAATCCGGGAATACCTCTCACGAAACTCAACTCCACGCCTTTCTGGAGGAGATGATGTTACAAAAAATAAATAAATAAATATAAACGGATGCGAACAAAGTTTAATAGTATACATTCATCATTGTTAGCTAAAAGTAATAATAATAATAATAATAAACCAAAATTCGATAAATTACTTATGAAATTTTGAAAATTCATTTGGAAGATTATTTTTTGTTCTTTCTGATAATATAAAAGAAAAAAAATCCTGAGATAAATAGTCGTTTGACCGTCATATATGATAGGATATGTAGGAAATTTGATTATATATGATAGGATATGCCTTAAAAATACGCGGGAAGTTCGAAGATAAATAAAATTAAATTAATAAATTTAAAAAAAATCATGAACTGAATATTGGAACAATTTCTGTGAAATACCATATCAACATTGCAGATAAGATCTCAAAAATTTCAAGAAAATTGCATATGTAAATGGGAATTGAAAATTAATTTCAAAATTTGACTGAAACAATCAGAAAAAACAAATTCTATGGGCTAAAATTAAATGCCAATCCATTATATATAGGACTCAGATTTTGACCTTATAACTCGAAGATAATTACAAAAAAAGTTTTCGTTTTGGCTTCCAAATAAATAAAAATAATTTCAATGAATACAGAAATTTTAGAAACAAGAGCTTAAAATTTTCACAGCATAGGTTAAACCCTTAAACTTCAATACACATAAAATCCCTCTAGTTTCAAAATTGATAATATGATTTTTAGTTCTCAGCAATTATTTCCAAAATGCCTTGGAACTTAAACTGAAGAAACGCCGAGCTTCACTTTCACACAGTTCTAAAGTAAAATATTTTTAAATCAGCTTATCTTACAGACTAAGTTTTGATGATTTTAATTTCCTTCGCAGTAGCAAACTTGCCTTCGGCATTCTCTATCTGAGCTGATAGACTTCAAATGCTTTGCCAAAATTAATTAACCACCTAATCAATCGTTAAGAAAATTTAATAACTATTTTCGTTCCATCAAAAGTTAAAGCCCCGAGTGCTATCCTTTAGAACACGGAAAAAAATGTTACTTAGAAAATTCTTTTCTAACTGCAAATTCAATTTTCTGCGTGTTCAGTTCAAGTATATAAGATCACGGAGAGATCATTACATTGGTATGAAAATTAGATGCTTCGCATTTAAGATAATTAGCAGTTTTTAAATATTTCACAAAATGCAATATTAATGGTTAAGCATTTTCGAAACGTATTAAGATATATTCTATAGCAATAAGTAATGCAATTAAACATAGTTAAGTAAGTTAGGTGTGGATTCACAAATCAGGCTTTGCCCTTTTTCAACACAGAATGTTTTGCAGATGTACTCTATGATAATCAAGACATTGCTCCCATCTCTCAGATACGCTTACCCTTGAAGAGGCAAAGAAAGTCTTGCGATGCATTAACAGTTTCCTCACGAATTAATTTTTTAACATTGACAGTACTAAGCGGAGTGTGAATGAAAACTTGAGCTTTCAAATGCGTCTTTAAAGCATTCTACTACAGTAATGTCCGGGGAATTGAATGAGAACTATTGAATACCATCAACCCCAGAGGAAAGTATTTCTAGCATAAAAACAGGATTTTTGATGAACTGAAGTGCAGTATACAGATACGAGTACTGTGACAAAGGCTAGTTAAACCAGTTTTGCCAAATTACGTGCTGGAAAATATGTGCTTGAAAGCATATTAAGTTACACACTGTATTTCGATATATATTATGCTTCAATTTAGTAATTATAAATAACTAACAACTAACTACGATGCATGAAATCTGCAATATTTCCGGTTTCTTTAGATTAATTTACGAATAGAATAGCTATCCAGATTCTGTTTCTATGGAAAGGATGATATTCAACATCCAAGCTTAAGCTACTTTAGAATTTATGTGCAATAAAAACAACAAAAGGACCGATGAACTATAAATGAAATCCCCCGTAAGCTTTTACTCATAAAAAACGCGAGAAAAGTTTCTCAGCGAGGAATATATATTATCGGGTTCGCTTGTCAGGTATCGCTTGGAGACTTTTACATGCTGTCAGAAGAAAAATTCAAGTGACAGAACTGTCAGTAAGAAAAGACAGGCTTATATCATAGGAAGAAACATATTGGGAGAACGTGGAATATATTTTATGTCTGAGATTTGACACCTCTCAGATGCTCGTCTGGTTAAATAAAATAAAGTGCCTATCCGGAAACATGATCCGTTTTATTTGATGAAATAGTTTTAAAAATATAGGTATACGTTTTCACTTCTTCACAATAAAAACATTTATATAATTAAGATTTGGATATTCTTCATACGTTCTCAAAATTATTTAATGAATAAAAAAGACTCCATACGTAATTCGAAACTATGACCTTCTTATATGATTTTGCAAGTGCTCTTTTCAATATCTAATATAAAGCGGCAGGTGGAGGGTATCATCGGTATAAGGTTTTGCAGTGATGGGGGAGAGAATAGTAGGAATGACTGAGAGAGAAGTTCTGGCGTTGAGGTGCGCTCAAGGAGGAGGACGATAAATGCTCGCCATCCGGGAGTAAGGATATAATTGGGACTCACTCGAAGAGGGCAAATAGAAACACCACTATTCCCCGTTATATGCTATTTTTAGGTTGTATTTCTTGAGTTGACGATAAGCCTTTGGCTGTTTTCTTATTTACTTCTTAAAATTATGATATTTTTATTATTTACTTTCTTAAATTATGCTCCTTAAAAGCACTATTTAATTTATATATTTAAATTATTTTTCTTCATAAATTCTGCCTCTTAAAACACCAGAAGTCACCAGCTGATGAAAGAATTGAAGCAGAAACAAAGTACGTTACTCTAAAGTATGCCTAGACTTTAATCCAAAAATGTCAGTTACTAAAAAGATTTTTTAGCAATAAATACATAGTATAAAGAACAAAATGCTTTGGAAATGCCCGTAAATTTGGTGAGGAACGGATAATTTAGCTAGTTCATCTATAGTCAGTAAACTACTTCGAATATTTTCCATCTAATGTTTATCACGGAATATCTTTTATGTTAATTGGAAGTTCGATTTCACTTAATGGCCTGATACTAAAATAACTAAATATGCTATACTTCATCTATGTAAGGGATGCATGTGATCTGGACAATATATCAGGGTTTCGGCAGACCGATTTTAAAGTTTTATTATAATTGGGCGTTACTCTAAAGTAGGGCTTCTTAAGCTGTGGGTCGCCAAAAGTTTTGATATTTCTTTAAGTTATTATAATAATTTCACAATTTCCATATATTTTTACACAATGTATCTGAAAATAGAAAAAGATAAGACAATACAGACAAAGAAAAACAAAAAAGAAAACGTTTCGACGCATTCTTTTTATAATATAAACGTTAATTTTCCTTGCTTTGGACGTGCCGCTGTCACTTCGTCTGTTACTTATTTAAAACTTTCACATTGTTCTATGTCTTAAAATTAGAAATTAAAGTTAATGACCTAAAACTGCAATAATATATTACAGTACTAGTGAAAAAATTGACAGTTTCACTCACGCGTGTGTCGGATTTGCGTAATACTTATGGGATCCCAGAAATTTTTTGTAAATATTATGGGGTCCTGGGGGTCGCGAAAAAATCTCAGGGGTAAAAAGGGGTCACGAATGAAAAACGTAACCCTGCTGTAAAGTGTTATATTGGCTGTTTTCTTATTTACTTCTTAAAATTATGATATTTTTATTATTTACTTTCTTAAATTATGCTCCTTAAAAGCACTATTTAATTTATATATTTAAATTATTTTTCTTCATAAATTCTGAGGTTGAACTATTTTCTGAATATTTGTCTACAAACTCTTATGTTTTTGACGGTATCTAAATATGTTTTTCCTTTGATATAGTGCTGTCTTCATTTTCAGATAAATGAACATTAAGTAACAATATATATGCTGTTAAAATATGAAGATAAAAATTATTAAGAAATTAAAAAAAACTTACATATGGTTCCTGCGAATGCATAAGATGCGAAGATCTTATCATAATGTTGTAGATTATACGGAATAAGCCACGATTTTAATAGAATTTTTCGCCTTCAGGATATGTCTCGGATTCGGTGAATATTCTCGGTATTGAAAACAATACGATATGAGTTTTAATAATGCTACTTCTTGCAATCCTAGACATACTTTTGTAGGATTAGAAATACGTTCAATAATCGTGCTTTCTAGATATGCATTCTTATATTTATAACTTTCAAAATGTTTTATGTAAGAATCATCTACACAACGAATTGGTTGTAAAATAATTTACGAGTTTCTATTTCTGAAAATGCGAATAATGGAATTGAATTTACGTCCTGAACTTTAGAAAATACTACAGAATGATAAACGAATAAGAAAATTTAATTATTACAAGAAATAATTTGATAATGCTATATTATCTGACGACAAATTATTCACTATACTATTGTATTCCAAAGAATGAGTAACAGCTATCAGAATATGAAACTAAAAATGGACGAAACGGATAGGTAATGTTTCAGAAAAATCACTTTAGATATGTAACATTAATATTTAAAATCCTGGTTATTAGGAACAAACATGCGATAACAAAGCATGTATGATAATACATGGATTGGAATGTGTTACAGCTACCACTTTCCATACACGATAGCTTCTAAAAGAGACTATTATTTCTGAGAAAAAGAAACAAAAACGAGATCGTGGTTAAACATGGAAACTGCAATTCATTGATTGGCATAATCTCTAAGGCAATCAACTCATGAAGGCCAAAAATCAGCTGAAATCGTGGGTGACTGTCTTTGGGAAGCTTCATTGCAGTAGGTGGATAACTGACAGGAGACCTTGAAAATTTATATTTTTTATTTATTTAAATTTTTAGTTTTATTTCAGCACCGAAATTGTCTTGTCCCGGACTAACTTTGAAAATATCTGTTCACTTTATAATAGTAGCTATCGACGGCGAATTTCTGAAAGTAAATCTAAACCAATTTATACATTGTAAATATATCTTTAATAAGAACGCGGATTCTTCTGCTTTACTTACTTCTGCTTCTGCTTTACTGCTGCTACTGTTTATCTTTGAAATGTTTCTGTTAGTTTGACTCACGGTACATTTAAGCATCACGGTATAGTTTAACAATAATATTTAATAATGATAACTCAAAAATAATCTTAAAGATAAATAAATACGTGCATGTAAAATTCAGTCTCATTCAATGAGACTTATGACCCATGTTAAACATTCTCCGTTACACACACACACATTCAAAACTTTGTAAAATAATTTTCTTCTCTTGACAAGTACTCGTTCCCACGTCGCATTCATAATTCAAAAATAGAGGTTTTTCTAACTACTTAGAAGTTAAGTTCCTAAGGCAAATATTTAAAAACGGGGATCAAAATTGTTTATGAGTATACATACTTACCATTAAATTTAAGATTTCACTAATTTATTTATTAATGTTTTTGTGCGATCTTAGAAGTTATTCTTTTCCCTTGACTTCTGAAAATTAAATCAGTTACGAAAAAGAATCATTACGACTAACAGGATAGATGCATTAATTATTTATGCAAAAGTCTCATTTTCCCTGAACTAATTACGTACAATTATTTCTTTTGAAAAAACATTTAAATATAATTTAATTGCTATTGCATCGAGAGAAGGGAATTATTAAAACAAGGCAATTAAATTTAAAAAAAAACACTTATTCAAGCAATAAAACACATTTTTATAAATTAAACATATATATGTATTTCTTTCAGCTAAAGGAGTTTTTTGCCTTTTCGATAGGTTTCGTTCGAGAGCAAATCCGAAGCAGCCTAATTATCGTTATAATAATCTACACTGGTGTGCAAAAATTAAGGGCGAAGTCGAAAAATTAGCATATCAGCTGAACGAAGAGGCAGAGCGGACAGAAAGACCAACCAGGAGATTAAGTAAGGTGATGTACGGTAGCACATGCGCAGATATGCAGGTAGACGTAATGGGGGAGTGTCTGAGTAGTATAAAGCATGTTGTCGGTGTAAGATCAGTATTTCTTTCAAAGAGATTGCACGCCGTATAGCAGTTAAAATCACACCGAGTTGCTGCCTCAGCGAGAAATGGCGAATAATCAATCTGTTAGACGACATCTGGATGCTTTTACCCGAGGTCGAATCATTGGGAAGTTGGAGGAAGGCCGCAGTGTGACAAGTGTGGCTGCAGAGTTCGGAATTGCTCACAGCATCGTTTCACGACTTATACAATTTCAAACTACAGGTACAGCTATCCGGGGATTTAGTAGTGGTCGTCCACGAGGAACCACACACGCAGATGACCGGCATATTGCCTTACAGGCCAGAAGAAACAGGCGGCAGACAGCGGGAGAAATCGCTAGACACACAACACAGGCGACTGGATGACCGATATCGCGTTTTACCGTGGCCAGAAGACTGCACGGTGGTGGTCTGTTTGCACGACGCCCTGTACGATGTTTACCTCTAACGCCTGCCCATCGGAGAAGGCGTTCTCTGTGGTGCCGGGAACACCGGAATTGGAGAGACAATGAATGGGGACGAGTACTCTTTACAGATGAGAGCAGATTCAGTCTGAGTAGCGATTCTCATCGCATACTCATCTGGAGAGAGCGGGGAAGCCGCAATCATCCCTCGAACATCATTGAAAGGGACAGGTATGGAGGTGGCAGTGTTCTCGTTTGGGGAGGCATCGTGCTTGGTAGTCGTACAGACCTTCACATCTTCGACGCAGGTTCAGTCAACGGGACCCGTTATTGTAACGAGATTCTTCTTCCATATGTGCGTCTTTTTAGAGGCTCTATGAGTCCACAGTTCCTTTTCATGGACGACAATGCGCCATGTCATCGCACAGTAGCTGCCGAACAGCTCTTAGAGAGGGAGGGTATTGACTGTATGGATTGGCCGGCACGATCTCCGGATATCAATCCCATCGAGCATGTATGGGATTTTCTAGGCAGACGCTTGGCAGCTCGTACCTTACCACCAGTAACAATTCCGGAGCTTCGATTGGCGCTGCAAGACGAATGGGCAGCAATGCCTCAACAATTCATTGACACTCTCATTCTCAGCATGGGCAGACGCTGTGAAACCTGCCTAGCAGTCAGGGGAGATCATATCCCCTATTAAAGACCGGATGTTTCTTGTTGGACACCCATCACAGGGATGTTTCGGCCTTCAGTCGCATTGCGCTCCATGCTACTTTTTCAATAAAGCTTCTTTTTATCCCTCTGATTTCTCTTTTAGTAAGTGTTGCTTACATTACTCATGTCCTTACGTTTTGGGAATCTTACGGTATTAAATGTGTTGATTTGGAAAGCTTTTGTACAATGTTATATTGAAAAAACCGTCTCGTCCTTAATTTTTGCACACCAGTGTAAGTATATGCACCTTTACGTATACATGCTATAATGTATTTTCTTCCTCCTTTCAACATACTTCCATGGTGTAACGGTAGCACACTGACAGTGTATTCGAGAAGTCCAGGCTCGAGTCCCGCCAAGGGAATTGTACATTTTTTACGTGTCCCGCTTCAAAATAACCTAATGTCCCTACAGTGATGCCAGAACTAAAAAGTGATGGGGAGTAATTCGTCACCACCAGGATTTGGCGACTGTGACCCCTAAGTCCCAGTCGCCCTTTAAAAGGTGGAGTATATAAGTTATTTCCTTCCTCCTTTTAGTATGCTTTCGTTGTGTAACGGTAGCACACTCCGCGTGTGTCTAAGAGGTCCGTGTCTGAATCCTGGTGAGGGCATTGCTCATTTTTCACATGTCCTACTTCAGAATAACCCTATGACGCTACATGTAGTACATATTTATGTGTTTATATTATAGACGTAATATATAAATTTGCAAGCTACTTCAAAAGAGATGTAATATGTACACTAATGAGTGCGTATTCAAGCGAAAACATAATGTATATCTATGCCTATAAATCCGACATAATTTCTTTAGAAATATTTTAAGCAGATAGGGGATTAATTGATAGATAAAAGTGTTTATAATTCAAGCATGACTATAATTGATATCGTTAAAGACACATATTTTTAGCGTCGCAGAAAAGTAAATTACAGAAGTTACAAAAAGAATTAAATTTGGATGAAGAATGCAAAGCTTTCTTGTTTTTTCGTTTTTCTTTGTTTCCAAAGGCTAAGAGTACTTTGACAGTTAAGCGTCGGGAGTGTACCATACGGATCACGGACAGCATTGATGAAGGTCCACCATGGAGACGATCGAATTAAAAGCTCAGCGAGAAACTAATTTCAAATTTAAAGGCAGAAAACCTGGGACAACCTAAGGGATGCATCCGAGAATCCCCTAGCCCTCTTTTTATACCACAGCCTCTCGACAAAACATTTGGCTTGACCGTCATTTAAGTGCTCGCTTGCTGCAAAGATACTACACACTTACAAGCATCCACGCCTTCTCAAATTTTCGAACCAAATTTTCGATAGACTATGGCAGCCGGCTCTACATATCAACAAGGGAGCTGAAATGCAGAACTGTTAGATGCAAAAGCGAAACCCAAATTTTCGATTTAAATACAAAGCACTTAAAGCTGTTTATGAAGGTTCCTCGTAGCTGATTTCTTTGCATCATTTTCAGTAATTGCATGTATCGTGATGTAATGCGATATATAATTGGCGAAATATAACTCTTTATTACAAATTGTGGCTAAATAGATAAGAAAATGACCATTATTTCGAGCAGAAAATGCATTTAAAACAACGAAATACTTCCCCTATTACATTCTAGAGACTAGAAAAAGAAATAAAGTGATTACTGATTTGTATTTTCGTATGTGGAAAATAGTATAAAAGAAGTTAAAAGAAGATACAACTTTGTTTTCGAATTAGATCCCGAGAAGTAAATATAACTGTTTCGTATAAATAGTGTATTCATTCCAAAGATTCTCGCAAATATCATGTCGAACTGATCTCATGTAGGCCACTGTTACTGAACGAAAATCTGATAGAATGAAGAATAGGTGGGAACTTTGTCACCCTATTCTTGTACATTAGGATGCATGTCTAGGATAATGTGGGCTAATTTGAATCAGTAAATTTAGTTTTCCAGCCGAAGGCTGATGGAATTAAAATATTTTGAAATTTCTGATTTTGCGGTTAAAGTTAAAAGTAAGTTAGCAAGGGGTTATTTCAACATATCGAAATTACTTCAACTAAAGGCCAGTCTAAAATTTAACATTTAGCTATCATTGCGTTTGAATTACAAGATATAACCAATAGAAGTTCCTTGCAATTACCAAACTTGAACAGATAGAAAATCAATATAAATTGCAGTTTTTCCTTTGTACCTTTGCGTTTTCATTATTATTACTACTGTTTATGTGTGTTTTATTAAGCATTCAATAAGTAAAATTCAAAATTTATTTTATTTTATTTATACATTTATTTACTTTTTGTTTTGTTAAATTTTTTTAAAGTGTGTTAAAATTTGTTTTGGCCCGTCATGTACCTTCAGATCTAGGATTCGGCTCACATGGAATTTAAGTTTTCTATAGTAAGAGATGATAATTTTTCATCACCAAAATATTTAGAAACTGAAGTGTAGTTCAGAACTATATTTCGCAGGACTTTCACCTCCTTTCTGCAGATGCACGAAAATTTAGGAAAGATACTCTTAACGAAGGAGCTCAGTTAGCCCTCAAAATTTCTAAGTATCTAACAGAAAACTTTAATTCAACATACAGGTAAAAATTCTCAAAACTAAACTAAATCACTGCCAAATATTATCGATGTAACCAATAAAGAGAATCGAATTGTACTATTTGTCAAAACCTAAAAAAGCAAGAAGACGTCATAATTTCGATTCTTAAAAATGGCATTTTTCTTTAAACATTCTCTGGAACATTTCTACTTTGAACTCAATGATATTTTATTCAAACAAAAAATACAGAAGAATGATACTCGTTTCATTGCCCTTTAATTTCTAATGCAAGACATATAGAGCTGACTGAATTCTTGATTTCAGACGTAAGCAAAGAGTAACTGACCTCTATGAAATTTCTTATAGGCAAAAAAAAAAAAAAAAAAAAAAATTAAAGATGAGAAAATTCTCATTCATTAAAATAAATTAGGACTCACTAATCGGGTTTACATTCTTTACTTGTATAGATGTAATTTTAAATCAAATAACAGTTTATAATGCTTCGTAATGCTTAGGCAATCTTTGTTAGAATATTGTTAAATCTTAGCTGTGATAACGAAAGTGCAATACTGTATCGTAAGCTTTGTTATAGAAGTTACAGACAATTCTTAATTGGAAATGCAATATAAATCCTAATGAAATCTTTACAAAATAAACTGTAACATTAAGAGAAGAACATAATGGTGAACAAGATGGTATTGCTTGAGAATTTGTTCAACCAAGGTTCAACCATTTGTTCAACCAAGCAAGAAGACGTCATAATTTCGATTCTTAAAAATGGCATTTTTCTTTAAACATTCTCTGGAACATTTCTACTTTGAACTCAATGATATTTTATTCAAACAAAAAATACAGAAGAATGATACTCGTTTCATTGCCCTTTAATTTCTAATGCAAGACATATAGAGCTGACTGAATTCTTGATTTCAGACGTAAGCAAAGAGTAACTGACCTCTATGAAATTTCTTATAGGCAAAAAAAAAAAAAAAAAAAAAAAAAAAAAAAAATTAAAGATGAGAAAATTCTCATTCATTAAAATAAATTAGGACTCACTAATCGGGTTTACATTCTTTACTTGTATAGATGTAATTTTAAATCAAATAACAGTTTATAATGCTTCGTAATGCTTAGGCAATCTTTGTTAGAATATTGTTAAATCTTAGCTGTGATAACGAAAGTGCAATACTGTATCGTAAGCTTTGTTATAGAAGTTACAGACAATTCTTAATTGGAAATGCAATATAAATCCTAATGAAATCTTTACAAAATAAACTGTAACATTAAGAGAAGAACATAATGGTGAACAAGATGGTATTGCTTGAGAATTTGTTCAACCAAGGTACATATTTCCTCAGTCTTTTATGCAAAATGAAAAACTAAAAATTCCATTAGAAGTAAACCACGAGCCAGTCTGATAAAAGAAAAGGATTACGAAATTGGGTTTAAACATATATCAATTTTTGTGTGAGAGTACAGATTAATCCTCCTAAGTTAAGCATAGTAAAGTTCTTCAGAAGTTAACAATTAAGTATCCCATCCATAGAGTTGTATGAAAAGTATTTTCCTCCCATAAGTTCATCCAATATTTCCCATTTCATACTAGGCGATAAGAAGTCATTTTGTGAATAATCCGTTAATCGTAAAACGTCACGCATTAGAATAAGTTAATATTAATACGATATTGTCTCATGTCATATGTTGTCTCATCTAGATAGATCTTTCTAGGATGAAAGCAATTCATAGATTATTTCTATTATTTTGAGAATAACAAATGTAAGAGGCACTTTGAGGTATACTTGAAGATGTACTTTTAGTTACTTTACCTCATGAAACATATCTTGTCCAACGAATAGTAAAGAAATATTTTTGTAATGGTTTCATTTCAGAAATATTCTAAAACATTTACATCTCGCCAACTAGTTCATTAAATCACTACTCATAATAAGAGCAACTAACCATTATAACATTTGATCATGGTGAAGTAAACCATTATAAAATTAGCCATTGCGCGTAAAATAAGTCTTATTTCCATCATCACCTTATAAAATAATTATAATTATGACAATATCTAAATGTTAAAGCAATATCATTCTCTAAAATTGTTTTTTCTAGCAAAAAAAAAGCAAATTTATTCAGTCTAATTAAAAACGTGTTCTATCTCTCTGATCAAAAAAGTTTCAGAGACACATGAATTTTCTTTTTGTTGAATACATACTCAACAAAATCATAAAGGGAATTTTTCTTCGTCAAATTGTGGCAACATAAGAGAGCTTTAATTCTGAGCAATATCCTACTTTCCGCTTTATAAGAATAAATTTATAATCTAAATCCAATTGAATGCAGTCATAATGTTTCTTCCCATTTGAACTTTCTGTCCCCAAACGGATCCGTTGTTTTTTTATCATAATCAGGTACAGCGTAAAAAAGTAGTCTTCATGACTGTCACCAAACAAATATTTTCTAAGAAATCGCCAAAATTTCACATCCGATTGAAGCTCAGCAGGAACTATTCTTCTTTAACGGTAATTCTTCTCTCGTAAATAAACGATGATTGACAAATTCGTATTTCCATGCGAAAACAGCTAGCATGCTGAATTGCTAAAACTTGAATAACATGAATTTTGAAATATTGTCAAAGATTTATGCAATGACGGCTTTAACAAGGAAGTAACCGCACATTTTCATTGCATTAATATTCTTTAAATTCAATGGCTTGCATTCTAATTAACGGCACTCAGGCGATAATTTACAAAATCTGTCAAAGTTTCACAGTGTTCAAACATTAAAAAGTATACAATTTTTAATTAAAATAATTCGAGACATTCTGACTCCATATTGTTTGTACCTAAAGTTAGAATGACGCTAAAGCGTCACTGATTGCTCTGATTGTCGCCATACATTCTATTAAAACTGCCATACAATAGTAGTATGTTATTCACACAATATTTTTTTTTGTAATGCTATTTGTTTTGACTTTGTTTTTTTGTTTTATTAGTGAAATGTTTTATTAAAGTGAAATAGATAAAAGTATACGTGAGATGTTTTGTATTTGTAATGAAAATTATGCCTTAAAATTTTCAAGATATAAGTATTTAACCTATTTTTAATGGGCTTATTGAAAGTGAGGCAGATCTTAGTAAAGCAAGCTGTAATTAAATATTTAGAGGAAAAAATATAAACTATAATACTTAAAACGTAGTTTTGATATTAGTAGTTCCCATTTTTCTAGTTCCGTACACAATATTTTATGCATGTTCTATTTAATCCTAGTTTTGCATTGATTTGAAATGATGTGCCATCACCAAGAAGAAATCAGTTTAGAGGAATGAAATATAGAGAAAGCATTCGTACGGATAGCATATTTATTCGATAAATGTTTCAAAGTCAAAGATTAAAATACGCGGGAGAAGAGCTATTTCAAATTTGAAATGGTGGCGCATTAATAAACGCTGTAGTCGCCACGATGTTGAACAGCAGCATGTATTGTATCGTAAAGGTGCCGTAAGTCATTTCACGGGATAGAGTTCCGTGCCTGTTCACTTGGTCATTCAAATCAGCAACGGCCCGTGCTGGTTGTGGATGATGGTGGATTTGTCGTTCAATAATTTCCAATATGTGCTCGATGAGAGAATAATCGGATGATCTCCCAGGTGAAGGTAACATGTTGATATCCTTTATAGCAAGTCTGGTGATACCAGCGGCTTCGGGACGAACGTTATCTTGCTGGAAATCTTTATTATTAATCTTTTATTATATCTTTTGCAACATTGTAACGCAGGAGAATTAGAGAGCGGAGAAATATCATCTTGAATCTAAACTATGTATAATACAGCGCATACATTGTAAAACTGTCAAACGTATCGGCAAAGAGAAATCAAAATACATCTTGTAAATATCAAATTTAAAAGCATTCCAAACATTTGGCTCCTGAACATAAGCATTCTAGCAAATCCCTTATAAAAAGTTTCTTTAGAAGCAAATGTAGGTCATCACGTTAATATTTTTTTCACAGTCAAATATATATTTCACAGCCAAACGTATCGGCAAAGAGAAATCAAAATACATCTTGTAAATATCAAATTTAAAAGCATTCCAAACATTTGGCTCCTGAATATAAGCATTCTAGCAAATCCCTTATAAAAAGTTTCTTTAGAAGCAAATGTAGGTCATCACGTTAATATTTTTTTCACAGTCAAATATATAAACGTTTATGAAATAGCACTTAGCATAAAATCTTTCAGCAGAGAGACGAAAGTACATATAGAGAAACAATTGATAAATTATGGGTGAAAAAAACCAAACTGCCTAATATTAAATTGGGTATTTGTTTAAAAGACTTGGTTTGGCGCCCCCAAAAGACCGTAGCAGTAGGCATGGCGATAATGTCGCACACATGCGCTCTAAAAATTCGCATAATGATTTTGAGAGCAACATTTTTTAATTCTTTCATAATATTAATGTTGTGATTTCTTAAATTACAGGAAAACCGAAAGGAAGCGGGGTGCTTTAGAATTTAAATTATGTGCATTACATCATTTCTGAGAAATTTTTCTGTTACATTCCAGGGTTATCCATAATTTCCTTAGAAAGCTCTGAACTTCACAATCAGTCATATTTAATAGTATTAAGATTTTTGCTTGTTTAAGCAAAGGCTACGTGAGATAAGAGTCGAGTAAATTCCTTCAATACACTTTTTTCTTTCTTATCATTTCTAGAAGCACTGTTGTTCAAAAGTGGTTTATACACCACTTTTGAACAATTATTTCCTACTTTCCACTTTTGAACAATTATTACCTTTCCCGTATAAATTAGATATAAAGTTCTATATTAAAATTAACCAACTGAAATGACCTGAAATTTCACTAGAACTTCTGCTTTCTCTAGTCCTCACCAGAATACAAATTGGTGGTAGAATGTTTAAGGCTATGTTTTGATGTTTTAGAATTACAGCTTCTGGCAACGCCGCTTGCATTTCCCGGTACAATGGTCAATTCTGCCAAAGTTTATTCAGGCTTAAACATTTTGTAAGCTGCCGTTAAAATCTAGCAACTTTAATATTTACGCATACAGTTATAATATTTGAGCCAAGTTAAGTATACTGTTTTAGTCTTGATTACGTTACTTAAATTTACATTTCATTTATGTTATTTTTAATATAGCAGATGGCGAAGCTTCATTCTGTAGCATAAGTAGTGCATTTTGTTAAATATCAAGAGTTAGTAAAAGGGTTATTTTAACTTTCGTAACACGTTGTCATTTTGATTCGGACTAGAGCGATGACTCTTTTTCAATCTAGTAGATTCTGAAGGACATTAATTTAAGATTCTTATACATCCGAAACCTTACAAATCAGTGTTCTTTTTTCTTTTTTCAAGAATGCTTCAAAATTATACTTTTACATACATATACAATATAAATATATATATATACATATATTTTTTTAGAAAGCTCGCCAAAAAGTTACCAAAAACTGTGGCTCCGAGAAAACTCCATCATAAGCATATTTAGTTACTATGCAAAGTGTGAAAGAGGAGAAAAAATATTTGAATATTTACAATTTGAGTTAACATATTTAGTATCTATGAAAAGTGTGAAAAGGAGAAAATTTTTTTTAATTAATAAAAAACTATTTGCTAAACTAATTAGGAATTTTAACATAGTAAAAATCAATTTAACATGGTAAAATAATTGCCTATATGCTCAATAAAAAGTTAATTATAAACACAGAAAAATACTAATCAATTGAACAAGGTAAAAACAAAAATATTAAAATTAAAAAGCGGAAAATGGTTAATTAGACCAATTCGAAGCTCATTTTGGCTTTTCAAGGGAAATTTCTTTAAAATGAACCTCGAACTAAGCTAACCCCATTACGCGTTTCGCCGAAACAGACAGTTGAAACTTTGCGCGACAAATTTTTAATGGATTAAATAACCTATGTCTAAAAAACTTTAGTCTCAATTCTATGTTCCAATTTCCCGACGCGTCCGCATACATTGACACATTAAGGTGTAAAAATGGAAAAGTAATTCCGATGTACAGAAAAAATAAACAGCGGTATGCTAGTAGTCAAAATATACAAAAACGTATGGGCAGGACCTGCTAGCTTAAAGGATTATTACTTAGCAAAGAAATCGTAAATTAATTTAAATCAAAAAAGAAAAAATAAACAAGACGGCAAGCAGCATGGGTCTTGCCAAGACCTAGAAAACTTATAGGAAACATTATAAAAAAACAGACCTGGATTGCCGTCTTCTCTGATGACGAGGAAACTCGAAAAGGGAGTGCACAGCCCCTTACGCTTCCATTGCCCTCCAACTAGTTGCATGACGTAGAAAGGGGAGAAAAACTACGTCACTGGGCAATAGCCAATGTCAAGTGACTGTTCGTTGGGGGTAATCTGACTAATCGTAAAAGGGGGGGTGAAAAAAGTAGAAAAAGTTCAGAATGGCGTTTTGTCATAGTAGTATGAGGAAAAAGGACTCAGCAAAAGTGAAAATGGCTAATTCAGCTAAAAAATACCTAAAATGGCCTCTAAAGTAAGAGAAATGATGAAAAAATAGTAATTTGTTAATTAAAGTCGTAATTCTTCAAGCTAGAGGGCGATCAAGCTGTCAGAAACGAAAAAGCCCATTCGTTAATAATAGTACAGAATTGGCCATCAAAGTAATTTTAAAACCATTTAAAAATATTATTAAAAGTATTGATCCAAATTTTAAGAGGAAAGAAGACGTATTGACAAGAATTATCTGTACATTTATACATTAGATTTTTAGAATCAGCCATCCACTTTATACCGTCCCATTGGGCTTTAAGTATAAAATTTCATTATCTAATTAAAAAAATCTAAAAATTAGTAAGGCTAATGCCAGCTTTGTTAAGGTATTTTTAATTACTTTTTGACGAATAAGGTTATTTTTCAAAATTTTAACGAAGTATAGTACTTCTTGAAGGTGTTTTGCTGTATTGCACATCCTTTTAATTCTAATCAGCTGTGAGTGAATTGTGTTAAGGATGACTTTTTTAGAAATATTTGAATTCCAGTTGGTTAGTTTAAGTGTTGAAAAGTTGAATTATCTTTTTTTGTCATATACTTTTATTAAATTGTAATCTATAATATGTAAATCATGGTAGACTATATTATGTTGCACGATATTTGTATTATTTAATTTTAGGCACGAAGGGTAGATATTAGCATTTTCTATCTTGTTGAAGTTGTTAAAGGCTATTACGTCATCAATATATCGAAAGATGTGTTGGTAGAATTTATGATCTTCCTTACTGAGTGAACGTATAAATTCACATACAGAACTTGAAAATTACCTCCCATTGGAATTCCTTGTATTTGTTTAAAGATGTTGTTGTTAAATTGAATAAAATTATTGAAAAGTACGCATGAAAGAAAAAGTTGCCATTTTTCAGTATTTATTATTGTGGAAATTTGTGGAAATAATTAAGGAAGAGCAAATAAACTTTGATGAATTTCTTCAAGTGGTAGAGTAGTATAGAGGTTTTCAAAGTCGTAGCATTGGGTATGATCTATTTTAAGTGTATTTATAGTATTTAGAACCTTTTCGTTACTTGAAATCATCCAGTTGCAATGTAGATCTTTAAAATCATAATTATTAATGAGGTCACGTATTAGACGTAGTTTCTGCGCAAAGAGATAATCTATTTCTTTAAGATAACTTTTGGTAGCAGTGATCTTGTCCAATCAAGATAATTGTAAACCAAAACTTTTCAACTCGAACTGAAACGTTTGATTCCCTCCCTTATTCTTTTGAATTGATGGGGCCCTTTTCGCTTACGCTTTCCTCCTGGCAAGACGCTCCTCCTCCATGCTGCTGCATACTTGCCTAAGATGACGCCTTACTTTAAAACCCGTGTACATGGAAATTATTGTGTTTTCACTAGGATTAAAAAATATCTCATCTACAGAAAGATGATCTGATGTGAATATTCTGCAATAAAATTATGTTTCTATATACTTATTATATAGAGAGAGATATAGTAAAAAACTAAAAATATATTTACAAAGTTAAACCCTGAGCTATAGCTATTAGATTATAAATATAAATTTTAATTGTTAATATTAATTTTGATTAACTGCTAGGAAATGTGGTTAAAATACTGATGTAATGGGATATTTTTAAAACTTAAATCTCAGTAAATGCTCTAAAACTGTGGAAAGGAAAATGTCTGAAATTTAATTAATGAAACTCAAATACTAAAAATAAAAGAAAAATAGAAAGCATTAAAATGTAAGATAAATTTATTGCTGATCTTATATACATATCTTGACTTTTCAAGGTACAATAGTAACTTCCCATAAAATCACCAATAAAGGGAATATGATTAATTTGCATGTTTGAATAAAACTCCTATCCCAAATGTGAAAAAACGCGAAGTAATTTCTGTAAAGCAAAACAATATTTGAAATTAAGTCTATGACTTTCAAGAAATATGATATTTCTTCCGTATTTTTTTGAAAATCATAGAATTAAACTCAAATATTAAATTACTTTGTTTTTCCCACATTTGGCATAAGAGTTTGATGCGCATATATGTGTAACTCCTATAACTACATATATTAGCAAAGTAAATTTAAATAAATACTTTTAAAATCCATCCCATATTCAATTCTGAACAAACCATATAAAAAAACAAACAAAAAAATGTGCAGCAGAAATTGCATGATAGATGCAAAAAATACGAAAACAAAAATAAAAAGGAAAAATAAATTTACGTCTTACGCTGCTTCGCCATAAAGGGTAGGTACAACAAAGAAAGTAAATACATCAGCCTGTTTCTGAACCATCAAAAACCCAAATTAAAGTTTAAAACATAAAATTACTTCAGAAAATTAATCAAAGTAATCTGCCTTTATTCGTCCAGTCCCTACAGGCTGTAGTAAGTAATGCAAAATATTGGAAAAATATAGCATCACTCATCAAATAATATCATCAGTCATAAACAAACTTTAAAAATGTTCTAATATTTTTTAAAGTTTTATTTTTAGCAGAACAGGTGCAAAATACAAATATGTAAATATAAGCAATGCAACATATGAAAATATATAATACGTACTTTGAAACCATACAGACCGGAGTTAATTTTCATCATTTGATTGACACATCCCAACATTTTCCGGCATGCACTGTTATACAAATGTAAATAGCAGTTTCTTTACCCACATTTAACCGTCTCCAAATATTCACTAGCTCGACAACTACAATACATACTCATCAGCTGTTTAGTGAGTAACAGGTATAAGTTTTAACCAAACAAGCTTATATTCTCTTTTCCAATAAGAGAGATACTAGACGATAATACTAATCAAAATACTTCCATCTATAGCAAAATTAGTAATATAATGGCATCTTTAGCTTTTAATAAATTTTTGACAGAACAAAAGCTTTTTGCAGTGCCTATGGCCTCTTGAACCCTCTGGGTACGCCACTGAGGATTCATACCATACGGACTGGATAACTTGGATTACTGCAAAGCACGTGTGAATTATATTAACAGAAGGGATGTCTTTGTGGAAAGGAAGTTTATTTTTTGTATTTTCGTTACAATGAAAATCAAGAAAATATCTATGCATAGATCCCTTTCTCTGAGATTTGAACTTAGGTTAGAATACCAGCATTTAAGGGTTTGCTGTTCGGTTACTGGTGGGCGTATGCAATATGGAATAGTAGGGAAAAAAACTTTGCAGAAAGGCAAGCATTGGTACTGATTGTTGCCTTTCCAAGACAAGGAAAACAAGCAGATATCTTTTAATGGGGATATTCCTTAACTTCAATGGTTACACAGTATTGTTTCTTCATATTCAACAAGGATGATCGAATAATTGACGTAAAAGTGGCAATTTCTCAATGAGTAGCTATTGAAGCTGTTGGGTGTTGTTCGATGAATATGATTGTATTGAAAGGTGACCGCTGCAAAAACATCGCGGACGCATTGCTGAAACATCGCTGCAAAAACATCGCGGAGTAAACAACGCAAGGCGAAAACATCGTGAGAGAAATTAAAGCAAAGAGTTCGCAGTTCTAAAACATTGTGATACAAAATATCGTCCTCGAAAATACGTAAAGTGGTTCAAAAACCTCGCAGTCTTAAAACGTCGTCGTCGAAAATATAGTGGTGAAAAATAAAGTACCTACAAACCATCAAATAACGATAACAGCGCAGACATGCATTTTTCAGGCTTTAATAATTGTAAAAAAATATTCGTATAACGATTTGTGAGCGCAAAATAGAAAGAAGGACAATTTTTACTTTCATGTTTTTAGCTAAAATATATTTTCTGAAAATGTAAAATGGAAGCTTAAGAAAAAAAAATTAATGCAAATTATAATACTTAATAGAATTTTAAACTGACATAGTTAACTAACAAAGGTCATTAATAAATTATTTTTTTATAAAGTAGTAAAACTTTAAAAGTAAAATCTAAGAAAGAAAGATAAGTAACTGCATGACCTTATCTAGTGCTTAGTTGTGAGATTATTTTCTTCACTTTTGTTAACCTGATAGTCTTATAGTGAAAATTATTTCTGGTTTTGTTTAAATTTCTTGTTTTGTTTTTTTAAAAAAATATTAGTTTTGTAAAACTATGAAATTGAAAATTATCCTTCTTTCCACCTTGCGATCACAAATCATTATGAGAATATCCATTACAGTTATTCAGGGCTGAAAAATCCACGTTTGCGATGTAATCCTCATACACTGGTTCATAGGTACTTTATTTTTTACCACGATATTTTCGACAACGATATTTTTAAACGAGGTTTTGAGCCGCTTTATTTTCTGATACGATATTTTGTACCGCGATGTTTTCTCTTTGCTTTATTTTCTCCAACGATGTTTTGTACCACGACGTTTCCACCTTGCGTTGTTTTCTTCGCGACGTTTTCATCCGCGATGTTTTCGGCTGTAACCGTATTGAAAGGTATCTCGCCGAACCACCCATACATATTCCACAGGATTTAAATCAGAGGGTCTGACCGATACATTTAAGTGCTGCACTCACTTTCTGGTAGCCTTTCACAACATTAATGAAAAATATTTTGTCATTATTATCCATAAAAACGAAATCTGCATCAATGGAAACAAATGCACGCGGAGAAGGATAATTGCTTGAAATTAGCTTTCAACATTCATAGAAAATCTGGCAAGTAATGCTGAAATTTATAATAATGCCTCTCTATACGGATATGCTAATTTTACCATTAAGGTTTCTTTTCCTGATTTCCTTTCTTTTACGGCATATTAATCAAGCAGCGATGTTTAATCAAAAAGGTCAACCATGTCACGGGAAAACTTGGAACAGATTTGTGTTTCACTATATTAGTACACTTTCATAAAATAAACTGCCTCTGCAATAAATAAATCGTAAACAATTTATTAATATCAGGACCCATGAATAACTCTTAATATATGATTTTGAATATAAATAATTTACATATATATGCCTATTTCACCATGTGCTGTTATATGTATATAGTGTATATTGATGTATACCTTTCAACAGAGATAAAGGTGGGCGCGTCGCTATACCAATTAATGATATTGTAGAGAGATAATGCCTGCGTTCTTCCGTCACACATGCACTCATGTAATCTGTAATGTCTTATTACCAGAATTTTCATGGGATTCACTTTCTGTTGAAATGCGCTTTTGTCACGCTAATCGCTACAAGATTCTTTCTCCAGTTCTCCAGTTTCAAGACTATTGGCTTCAAATTTATATCCGTCTTTACGTTTCATATGCTAATTATTTTTTGAGTTATTTTCTCACTAGCTTTGATGATTCTTTTATCCAACAACAACGAAACGATTTAGCGTTTTTTTATACATAAGAGTTATGTAAATTCTCTCTTAGTTAGTTACAAACAGAGGAAAATGTTTTAACTTCTTACAGAGAGAATGTGCAATAATTGATATAACATTAATCTTCTTAGACTTTATAGTATCTATCAGAAACGCAACAAACTGAGTATTCCTCAAATTCATTGCGGTTGAAGGATGATGATAATGAATACATGGCAAGAGTTTTTGATACATGGAAAATGCGCAGTGAACTGGACTGCATTCAAAATTTCTGCTTGTTTAAATTTAATGTTGGTAGATAAATATACTTATGATATTCTTTATACGCGGTGCAACTTTAATTTTCTGGTTATTATAGTTTCAGCTTTCTGTTCTAAAATCAATACATACCTATTTTCATGCATAAATAAAGCTCTCTTTGTTTACTCGGAGCTCTAAATATAAAATTTCATCAAGTATCCAAACCTATTTTTTTCAATGCTTCGGTCAATATTTTATCTATGGTTCTTTCATGAAAAAAAAAAAAAAAAACTCAATTTATTGGTTTTAAGACAGAATCAATTTTTAAGTGATTAAATATTTAGACTATCGGCTGGTGAATTTGATCTCGAATGTATGCAAAGCCATCTAAAATGCATTATTTTAACTATTTACCATAACTGACCATTTTCCATCAAAGGTTTACTGCGTAAAGAAATTCTATCAAAGCGCCTTTTCTGTTACTTCGCATTGTTTAAGCTTTCTTAAAACACAAATGCGGAAAAATTTCACTCGTACACAATTTCTGCGCGTTTAAAGAGATAACAGCATAATCTTGGATATAAAGTGATAATTTAAAACTGATAATAAGTTTTGCCATGAGCTATACTTGAGAGATTTATTAAAATTATCTTTACCTTTTAATAACTGCTAAGAATATGGTACTTTTATAATTTGTAAAAATATGACAGTGAGAATCTCTACTTGTTGGTAGAAATCTTATGCATTGGGATAGTTACATTAGTAGTAGTTCAGTTGTCTTCATGGAGGTGAAATTGACATAAGTGACATGATTTTCTTCTAACGTTTCGAACGGACAGGTATTGAGAAAATCATGTAGCTTCTTTAGCTTCAGTGAATTAGAACATTCTTTGACAAAAATTGAAAAAGAGCATTAAACCGCATTAATTATCATAATTGTCTCAGCATACATAAAATAGAATGAGATCCACAACCAGACAAACTGATAATGCCGCTGAAAGTATTTTGAAAACCTGAAGGATTTGCATTTGGAGAAATAAATGTTTCAGAGTCATTCTACTCGATAAGCTAATGATATTAATATGAAATATATTTATGGATTATTCTAAATATTTAAATAAGATATCCACTTTTTTAAAGTAAATTAAATTACCTAACAAATGCATTTTGAACATAACAATTTGAACATAACAATTAACAATTAACCAATAAGTACTTTAAAACTAAAACTAACCTGTTTAAACTAAAAAATGTAATTAACGTTTTGCATGTAATTACACGTTTATATTAAGTCATAGACGAAGCTAAATGTTGTAAGTTTTAACTGAATTTCTATATTCACATTGTTGTTTGCTACGGAATGAAAAATTTTCAAGATTTTGAACGCAAAATGAAACTTAAGGCATTAGATTCCAGGAGTCATAGTTATTTTAAATTAAGTGAATAAATTATATATTTTAACCAATTAATAGTTACCACCCAAATGTAAAATTAAACTTACACTTACTTTATTGTTTCATAATGTTAGTGAACTTCACATTTATTTAATTTAAAATAACTTACGCTTTTGCACACTTTACACATCAAAAAAAAAAAAAAAAATAAATAAATAAATAAAAATAAATAAATAAATAAATAAATAAAAAATAAAGCTTTCCTGTTTTCTTACGTTTCGGAGTGATACTAATTATGCCAAATGTAAAATCAGCTTCATTGATCTTAAAGGAATTTTATCGCGTAAAAGCGAATCATAATATAAAAGCAAACTTGATCAACATAAACTTTGGAGTTCAGTTAAATACCCAACGCATAACTGATATATTTGTTAAATATATATATATATATTTGTATATAAATTTATATATCGTTATTCGTTATATAAAATATATCTTCGTTTTTACACGTTCGTTAAAAAATAGAAAATGCTGAACTGAAGTAAAATCCGTTTTCTCCTTCGCCTATAACCTGAGACAAAATGATGTTTCTACAACTTCTAATAGCAATAATATTTATTACTAAGGATTTGTATAGAGAAAATGGGGTTGGAAAGAAAGATTTCGAAAACGTTTGACTACGTTATACACTTTTTATCTAAGTTTATAAACAATAATCCTTCCGTAAGAAGTGAAGAAATCTATCAAATGCTTTATACCCAAATAGTTTTCTTTAAATAATGAGCAGTGAATCGATAACTGATATAGATATTGAAGAGAATTTGCAGTCGAAAATAAGTGTACTGGCATTATTAATATATATTAGAGTCAATACAGGAATGTTCATTTCTTGAGTTTGAGTTGGTGAAAAAATTTCTATTAAATATATGTTACTAGCATTATATGTTACTATACCTTAGTAGCAGGATTCATTGAAATAATAAAAGACAGTTCTAGCAGCATCTAATAAATGGCATTAAACTTTTATAAAAGCCATTTTATAAAATTGCAGATCATGTGAAAAACAAAACCAGAAGTTTTAAATTGTCAACGAATTAAGCTAGATCATTTCATTCTCTCAGTGTTTTATTCTTACCATTACAGCAAAATATGAAATAAAGGAACTTTAGATTATACAGACAAACTCAAAAATTTTCAGTTACGGGAAAACTGCTTTCGAGGTCAGATCAAAAGAATTAAAAGTTTCTAAGAAAATGAAAGTCTGAAATAACTCGCTTTTATTTTTCACTCCAGTGATGCTGTTTTTAAGTTTGGAGAGTGGTATAGTAATAAGAAATATCTTCCTTTCAACTAATTGAGGGAAAAATACAAAAGAAATTTTAAAAGAAAGCTGAAAATGTCAAAGAACTTAATAGAAAGAATCCACTTGGAATTGACAAGAAATGAACAGAAAAATGAAAGAGTACGAAATTCTTCTATTTACAGAATCATTAATACAATTATAGTTATATAATTATATATATATATATATATATATATATATATATATATATATATATATATAATTAGTAAACGTTTCGTGTTGAAATGGGTTGTTCAGTCCTTAAAATAGTCTTAATCATGCTCTCATCTTTAATTGCACTATTTTGAAAAGGATGAAGCCAACTTAGTTTTCCAGATTCTTATATTCTTTCATTATAGCCTACCTCATCTATGATAATAACCCTTCACCAAGTGAAGAAACTGGAATATAAAACTCATAACTGAGAGTATCTAATCATTCTTACTAAAATAAATGAAAATGTGTGCATAAAAGACTTGCTGATTTAATTCCTAATAAAACAAATGAAAATGTGTGCATAAAAGACTTGCTGATTTAATTCCTAATAAAACAAATGAAAATATGTACATAAAAGACTACTACTAATTTAATCCCTACTAAAAGTAAATGAAAATATGTAAATAAAAGACTAGTACTAATTTATTTCCTACTAAAATAAATGTAAATGTCTACATAAGACTATTACTAATTTAATTCCTAATAATATAAAATGTGTACATAAAATCAAAATGTGCACATAAAAGATTACTACTACATTAATTCCTACTAAAATAAGTGAAAATGTGTACTTAAAAACTTCATTAATATTTTAAAAGAGCAGTGCCCTCTTCCTCGCTATGTTCTACGATTCATGTTCTGCGTTCTAGGATCCAGAACAGGCTTTTCGAAACTCTTTTTCCGTGACCCAGTGGTTTTAATATTTTTCTTTCATTACCCTATTAAATTATTTCTCGTTTATTAGAAAATTAAATAAATTTTAATGTTCAAATATTTTCCGTTATTGTGAAATTAACAAAAATACACACAAATATGTAAAACAATAAAAATGTTTTAATAGCAAGTGTGATGTTGTTTCTCAACTAGAATTTTCAGGTCTATAGATATAGATCAAAAATTTATTTCTAAAACGGATTCGATATCTAATCGGTATCCTTTTTTTTATATTTTAGGAAAATAAGCGTCGAGAAGGCTGTTTCCTATTCGCAAATTGTGTCAAAACGCATTAGAAACGTAATTGCTTTTTGTGCCGAATACGGAAACTCTAGACGACAGGATACCCAAAGTTATGAATGATATTTCGTCGAATATGTCTGCAAGCGCTGATTTACAAGACAATTCAATTACAAATTCGGTATCTGAAACCAATAATCTCATCTCAGATTCCAAATTTTGAAATTGTAACGTATCCATGCTGTGTTACCAATAATTGGAGGAAAATACGTTTTCAGATTTCTCTGCAATCGTATGGGATGTTCCTTGATAGCAACTGAAATTTCATCAGTCATGGAACTAATATAGCAGGGGTTCTCAACCGGCGGTACGCAACCACTGGTGGTACGCAAGAAAAAAATAAGTGGTATGTAAAAGAAGCAAAGTATTTTTAACTATTAATTTCAAAAATTATAATCTCAACATCCTAATTGAGTTTTTCTCTAACACTTGTAAATTTATGCGATCTGAGCTTTGTTCAAGAGTGGTGGTGGTAGTAGTACTTTGTTGTGGTGGTACTAAAGGTTTCCAGTTTTTTAGATGGTACGCGTTAATCAAAAGGTTGAGAACCGCTGTAATACAGTATTCTTTCGCATTTATTTTAGCATAAAAAGCATTATAATTTCCTACTTCCACACGAAGTAATCCCTTTGAGCATTTTTATTGTGTTCTACCTTCTCTTCTTGCAGCTGCCTTTTGAAACAAGTACGCGGGGTATTCGAATGATTGCCTTTTAAAGAAAGATTTAATTTATTTCTAAAATCAAAAATATCACAAAGGTAAGGTAACTTCATCGATAAATAAACTTTACTAAAACTATCTTTCTAATATCCCTTTTTCCTTTTAAATTCCAATATTCCAATTTTAGTCGTTAAGCGATTTGCATTTAAAAATATTAAAATTTCTGTTATTTCCAAGAGCCATTTACAGGTAATGCTTGTTAAGTCGATCCTGCAAGTTAAACATTCCTTATCTAACCGTTACAACTTGGAAGTCAATGAAAGCAAAATTTGACTTATCTTTGATTACTGAGATTTCCTAGAGACCTAAATCACTAAACACTGGAATCAGAGAGACACATAAAATGTTTTGCGGCAATACGAGTGATTGAATGCTTTACATCATATATGGCACATAGAAATGCCAGTCTTGCTCTAAAAACGAATAATTTATGCTACAAAAGAACAATGCAGGATACAATGTTGTTATTGGAAGCTGAATATGAAATGTCGTTCTAAAAACTTTCCTGTTTTTATGATACAAATATACTCTTCTTTTGACGAAAACGTTAAAATTATTTTCAACAACAAAAAAGAAACAGCAGTAATGTATGCTATTTCAAACTCATTCGTTTTAAGACACCATAGTTAATGACCTTTCATTAACAAGGTAAGATCATTACAGGTTTTCTTCCAAATAATTGGAAAACACAGGAAGTAATATAGTAAGAAAAATTTCCTTCACTCTCTCGTTAAAATGGTTTAAAAAGTAAGTGTAGTCTTAGAATAAAGCAGACGAGCAAACTTAATCCGTATTTCATTTTTATAATCCAAATGTCGATGAAAATGAAAGTCCTGAGCCACAATCGATAATAATGTCCGAGTAAATTTTCTTCATTTCATTTTAAGCAGAAACTTAATAATAATGTTCAGATATTAGAACTCTTATTTTAAGTCACTAATTTAAATAGATCACTCAAAATTTTTATTTGAAGAACTATGACTCAATTATTTTTATTATATAAAGAAATTGTAATTGATTTTAAAACAGTTGTCACATTTGTGAGCAGTATTAAAAGTCTCCTTCTAATACAAAGTTCTTTTGATGCATAAAAAGTGCTCATGACAAGTAAAGTATGGTAAGCTTATGGTAAAAGTACCCTTTCACTGCATCATCGGAGTATAATTTCGTGCTCACAAGAAATTTTATAGAGGAGTGAAGAAGAAAAAACGAATGGGCAATGCCTATTCATATCCGAGTAGTGTAAGTGCATTGCCAAGTATCTTTAGATCTTTTTTTTACAGAGAAATCAAGAAGTTTTATCTTAACTGCAAATCGCAAGGAATAGATTGGAATTAGATAAATGCCTACTGGTATTAACTCTTAACAAAATGCAGCAGATAAATAAAATGCAGCACAAGCTGATACTCTGAAGACTTGAATTTATACCCTAACATCTCGGAGAATTTACCACTAAAGTTTAAAAGAAATGTTTTAATAAAAATTAAGAAATGCCAATTCATAAGTTTAAAAAGAAATTGTAATTTGGTTTGCAACCACATTTCAAGCAATTTATGCAGTAATTTTAATATAATTTACAATAGCTGCATTAGTACCTATAGCAATTAAAGATAAAGAAAAAAAATATCTCACAGGTTAAACGAGCTGTTCAAAATGGCGATGTCAAATGGTATAAAAGTCCAATATATTATGCCATTGTAAATGAATGCCATGAGGAGTCTTGTACACCTTCTAAAGTTAGCAATTCACTATTCAAGAAGTTACTTTGTATTTATTTCCATGGATCGGTTGCTGTAAATATTTCCCTCATTTGGCAATGATTTTTAGTTTGCCACAATAAGCATCTCGAAGAAAAGCAAGCAAAACACAAAATATTAAAACTGTTACCCTAAACGTTTAGAATAAGCTATTGCTTAATAATTAATCGCCAAAAATTCAAGATACTGAGCATCAAATCATATATTTAAAGGAAGCTGTTCAAAATAAAAATGCCAAAGGATAAGAAGGTAGACTTTATTCGAACATTAAACTAATAAAATAAAATAATGCCATTTGAGAACATATATAATGGTTTAATACAGATACGCCTTAAATATTCAGGACACAGCTGTGCATTCTTTGCGCTTAATTGCTTGCGCGCAAAACTTGCAACAAAAAGAGAAAAGGCAACTATTTCTATTTTTTATGGTACACTATTTTCAAAGTATTATTCAGAAATAAAACAAAACCGTAATCAGAAAACTCCAGATTAGAGCCTAACATTATACGGAGAGTTTTACATTTTAACTAATAAAACACTCGTGCTGCTACCACCGACAAGAATTGAATCTTTATTGGTGAATAATAATAAATCTGAACTTCAGAAAAATAAAATTTATAAGCTCTGTTAATTTTCGTTTTTGATTAAATATGGTGTAAAATGAAAAATATTAAAATCTTAAAATATTATTTTTTCCTCAATTTCTGTCTCAAGCCAAGACTCATAAACACTTTTATTACTGAGATGAAAAGATCGAATCTTCTAATTTGTTAAAATCCTCGAACATCATTACAGCAAACGTGCAAAAGTAACTAAAATATTTATTGATGCTTTTTGAAGTTTACTACTAGGACGAACAACAAATCTAAATTTTCACTGCTTGTGGCCTGTTAATACAATAGCAGCAAAAGATTTACAAATCAAATCATTAAGGACTAAAACCTTGGCTCTTGTGTAACGCAACTACACACGTACGTATAAAAGAAAAACCACCTTATGAAACAGCATCACTTCAGCGAACGGCACCAACATCAACGTGTTTGGGGACTCAGCTTCCAAAGCTGTCTGTCTAAACTTAGATTTTTCCTTATTTTCTAAATTCGCTTAAACTTCATTGTCTATTCGAATAGAAAAAAACAGTCAGAGCAGGAAATATTGCACTTAAAAGTAGTCTCGTAATTAAAATAAACCTTACGAGCATATTGTAGGATGTCAAAAGTATGTTTTGTTTATTACGCAAATTATATAAAATTATACTTATCTGTAAAAGTAAAAAATACCGATAAAATTATTTATTAAATTATCATTTTACTACACTGATAATCCATGTCCATTTACAATATTAAATTTAAGCAAAAGCCTTCGTGGAATGGCAGGAAATTATAATCTTTGTTTCAGTTGGATAAAAAGTGTTAATTGAAAACAATAGCACACTTCACAAATATTAAAGAAGCTATCTGCCTAAGGTGACGGATGCCATCGTGGAAAACGTCCTTAGAGAAACTAGCTCGAATGTATATTAGCCATGGGGAAAACAACGAAACCACTCGTGCAGCTTGCCCGTTCGCCTGGAAACGAACCCAGGTTGGAACTACCAGTGTTCAGCGATTTTACTGCTCGGCCTCTGGTGCGCCTTTCCTTGAATGGAGCGTATGAGATGTGTGCTTCATATGCACGGTTGTTACTTACAGTTATTTCATTCCTTTATTTGATTCTGATGCACACACTTCAATTTCCTATCTTTACAAGGCAGAAACCTCTCTTAAGAACTAGATTTAATGACATCTAGACAGTGGTCGTTGCTAGAAGCAAATATTTGTAGTCTGTTTTTTTATAAAAATTTAAAAACGAAACTCCATGGGGTCTTCATGTAAGAAATATAAAAAGAAATGAAGCTAGCAAGTTCCGCCGAAAACTATGAAATTCTGCGTAAAGAAAAATTAATGAAACGCTTAATCAAGAATTTTGCTGATTTCTTTCATTTTTTGGATTAGAGCATCTTTAAAGAAGTTACGCACTTGTCTAACGAGTCATGGAATAAAATCTCGATTATCAGGTCTTTATAATTCTGAATATCGTTATTGTAACTGAAGAACATTTAAGGCTTCAGAGGAAAAACAAAACATATTGGACACACCATCCACTTCTTGAACAGTTTAAATCTGTGCTTTTGATATCACAGCTGAGAAATTATTTAATCTCAGAAATAAACATACTTAATATCAGTAATAATAATAATAATAATAGAATAAAAGAGTTCCAAAAATTTTGGAACTACGTAGTGTACAGCAATTTACCACGCTGCTGCCAGATGCGAGGTCGAAGACTTCGAGCTGTAGAAAATATGCTGATAAATTCATCCAAGGGTCTTCCGATAGAGTTGAGCATTCAGACGGAACTCGGAATAAAATAATTTTATCAAAACGTGTACGCAAAATTTTATCCAGAACAGATGTATCTCTCGATTGCTTTCACACGCAGTTGTATGTTTGCAAAAATAACAATAACGATATAATAATAATATTTCGATTATTTATTTCATATATTAATCTGAAGAATTATACAATACAGAGCGCAATGCAGTAGAAATTGGCATGAAGAAATATGGTTTATACATATATAAAGCTTTCCGATTTTATATAGAATCCAAAAATTATACACCGATGAAGAAATATTCTTTGTTTAATAAAACATTTTAATTTCTGCAAGTATTAGTATAATATTCATTTTTCATTATCTTATAAATGACCAGTATCAGTTAAGCTAAACAGATTCATTAATTCTCATTTTATAACAAATGCTTTTAAAGTTAGGGAGTTTTTGTATTATTCTAATTACCAAATATGAGTCACGTTTTAGACATATATAACAAACAATGAATGTGCCACATTAAATTTTGATTGAAAGAAGTTCTATTTCTGTTCTCAACGAAACATGATTCTGATCAACTCAAGAAGTCGCAAAATAATCTTTAAATTCAATCTCTTCCGTGTAAATTTAAACTTCACAAGAGCATCTTTCTGAGAAACCTTTGCGATGCTAACTTTCCAAGGAAAACACAGTTTGTGGCAAAAGACCGGATATGAATGAGGCCGTAGAAAGAAAGATACAGGAACGCCTTATCTAAACGAATTCAGCACATTCAGCGAGACTTGTGGAGAAGGGTCGGGGTAAAAGAGGATATTCTTTGTCTCTTTCAACACTCAGAGGAACAAGGAGTCTCAAGTAGAACTTCTCCTAATGAGAGCCCTTTCCTGTGCACTGAACTGCAAGACGTAGGCAAGACAGAAATGATATAACATGAGATATTGACAGCTAGGAATATGAAATTAGATGGGGAAAAATCTAATGTGGTCAGCACATGAATTCTTATGTGGAATTGGCGGATTAGGAATGAGTTTTAAATAAACTATCACTCACGGTTGATCGTTTATAAATTAAATATAATTTGATTATTAACATTATGGCTGAACGTTAATTATAGAAACTACTCATTTTTTATTATTCTATTCTCCCATACAATGGACAATGCTAACAATAAGTGCATATATATAAGTGGTATATCCTCTGGTCACACAGTGTTTGGGATTCACAAATCAGAAACTTCACAATCATAAAATTTTTAAATAAAAAAAAAAATTTTAATAACGCCATATTGTTAGAATTATAGATTTACGTGTTGCGGTACAATTCTTTTTAAATTCGCTGTATTATTTATATTTGCTACAGTATTTCTTTAAAACTAATATATGGCGGTAACATCTGGGAGCAGCATTCTTTTTGAAAAGTGATTCGATACAAAAGTGAAAAATTGAGGATTGAGGCTGATACATTTAATTGGTTTTTAGCGAGACTTACTCTTCTTCATAATGAATTTTTTCTCGCTGCATTTGGCATAATCCTAATAATATATTTATTGCTTATAAATGTATTACGTTGTTCCCAATCTCATGTCAACTTTTTAAATACCAAATTTGAGAAGATAAAAAAATATATTATCTCATAATATAATTTTTTATGAAATTCCGTTCAGAGCTTCAAGTAAAGTATTCGTTCCGTTTTATAGATTTTATCCGAACTCTAATTGTTCCCATTGGTGCATAAGTCTTAAAGATTAAAATTGAAAAGTTTTTTATTATATTTTAATGTAGTTTTTTATTAAAAATTGATATGGACTACAAGTAAAGTACCACTTCCGGTTATCCATTAAAGACTGTAATGGACTTCCTGTGAAGTACTATTTCCGATTGACCTATTTTACCCAAAATCTGATCATCTTTTTCTGTGAGTGAAAAAAGCTTAAATACATATAATAGAGAGTAACTACTACGTTGATCTACATATTAGGGTGAAAAATTAGCAGAATATTTCAGCAAAGAAACAAAAAAAACCGTTATAAATATGGTGGAAATTCTAAGCAACATTTTTAAAGAAAAAGCATAAAATAGCATGAGTTGCATTCTTCATTGCTTTTTTAGCATTTTAGTATTTTATTTTTTAACTACACCTTGAAGAAAACTATTGCCAGTTAAAATTTAAGCAATATATACTTTTACTCTTTAAACTAATGTACACATTAATAGCGAAATAAATGTTACAGAACAAAAGTAAGTGTTATTATGCATTTGTGTGCATCTTAATTAAAGTATAAAAGCTAAATTATGAAATAATATTTAAAAGTGATACTCTATCATATACACTGACAAATTTTTTATATGAGATTTAGATAGATTACTTCATTTTATGTGAATTTTCTGTTACATAAAGTAAGGTTTATTCTTATTCCTTTGGATGCTGAAATTAAACTTTCTGTGTGCAACTTATTTTTTTAAAACCGTATGTGCAATATCATATTATTCATAGATATTGTATTTCACCAGCATAATGTTTAAACTTTCTGAGTGCCAACTTATTTCTTTAAGACTCGTGGAGTATTGCATTTATATATATTTATTTTCTAAATTACCAATTATTTGTTTTATTTTTATAAATTTCAAAACATTATAATAAAGGCTAGACTGATGTACTTGACAAAATAACATAATATTGTAATAGCTTACATACAGAAAGTTGTCGGTAAAGACTTGCAGAACAGTTCTGCTTGAAATCTACTAATTGTTTCGATTTTCCGAAGAGTGTTTGTACATGTGAACTTTTTGCAGCGCATCTGACATTTCTGCAAGTATTAGTATAATAATTATTTTGGAATTTGTCATAGAATGGTGTAGAATGGAATGTCATACAATGCGTCGTCTTAAATAGCTTAAAATTTTACACTATAAAAACTTTTCACAAGGGAAAACAACAAGCAACATGGTAAGCAAGGTGGTTGTAGTATGACAGCAAAATCTTCCTTATTATCGAAGCCTAAATTAAGCTTCGCTCTTTAAAGTGAGACATCTCAAAATCCTACAAAGAGGATTTAACTCTATTTACGTCACAACACGAACTACGATGTCGACATGGATCGTGGATCACATTTTGCAGCAGATGGGGGTATAATGCAAAGCATTGAATTAAACTCCGTCTTCTCTGATGTCAGAATGACCAATCAAAGTTCGTGGGCATTCCCTGTTAAGATGCCTATAAAGGTGAGAATGTCTTAAGAGATGCTGGTATGAGATTCCTTTTTTTCCTAAGATTAAATTTTATTCTGAGGAAGTTTCCATATTCAGTTGTTAAAACAATTGAACAACATCAAGTCTTATCTTTATGAGGTCCAAAACAGTTTCGGTTGACTTCACGTCAGTTGCAATTTAACATATTTTCTAAAAACAAGTTTTCGTATGAGCAGTGAAGTTTTTAAAGGGTCTCCAACTTCTGGTTTATTGCTTTCTGATCCTTTTATGAGTTCGCTAAATTGTTAGGTAAGAAAATTGAGTCACGATTGCTTTGCTAGGGGACATTTGTCTCTCATTAAAACATAGCTCTGATAAAGCGTTTTAAGTTTGGGTAGTTCGGACAACCTCGATATGATGCGGAATGTTCTCCTCCGTTAAGAATTTACACAACTGGCCATCTCTCTTTGTCGAGAGAATATTCTTAAAAAAGACCATCTAGGCATTTTACCCATCTCCTTACGTATTATAACATCCAAATTAAGTAAGTGCACATTTCTGACAGCGAATCACTATCTCAGACTACCCTTCCTCTTAACTGTTATGTTAAAAGCAAACAAATTCACAAAACCCGCAATGACGCCACTTCATAGAGTAGCTGTCTTGATCGGTTTACTAGTAAATGATGCTGACTATCGTACTGTTCGAGTCGGTTTCGAGTTGCAGATAAGGCTAAAAGGCTAGACTGATGTACTAGTCTAGTCTTTTTATGGGTGTCTGGAAGTGTAAAATATTTATGCGGTATGAAAGCACATATAATACTAACTAGCCAAAATTCCTTCTACTATTCAGATTCAATTATTTGAAGTTTCACACAAGTGATTTGATTTTCTGCAAATGATTGAAAAGTATTAAGACAATTTCGTTGCTTGTTTTGCTTAGGTGAATTAAAATCCTGCGTGACGAAAATACAAAGTAGAATAAAATATATATTATATATATAAAAGTAGAATTAAAACATTAATATTAAAAATATTTAGAAAACTAAAAATTTACTTTTATCAAATTATCATAATTATTCAAGTAATTAAAATGAAATCAGACATCATAACCAGATAAAATGATCGTACTTTTCAAAGTATTTTAAATACCTGAAGAATTTACATTCGCAGAAATATATATCCTTAGAGTCATTCTATGGGTTGTAATACAGATTTTAATATGGAATCTATTGGGTTGTACTAAGCATTTTAATATGAAACCCATTTTTAAAAGTAAATTTAATTACTTGACAAGTGTATTTTTAACATAATTTACTACAAATGGTTTAAGGTGACAATTCCGCCATACTAAAGAAAATTGTACTTTAATATTTCACTTTCGTATTAACTCACATACATAACTTAAATGCTAAAGACAATGGCTAAAATGCCTGAGTTATGAAATCAGCACATTTACATGTTAAATTTGTATATTTACACTCTAAATTTCTACGTACATAGCGTTTTGTAATTTTTAACACAAAATGAAATTTAAAGCATTAATTAGAGTTATTTTAAATTAAATGGATGACTAAAATTTGTGATTGATCAACCAGGCACTCAAATGTAAAATTAAACTTCTATTTACTCTATTTTTGATAATATTAGTATAATTTACGTTTATGTTTTATAACAAAATCACTAAAGGAGCTCTTAATATTCTGCACAGAATTAGGCTTCAAATTTTTTACGACGTTTCGGAGAGATACTTACTGTGCCAAATGTAAAACTAATTTCAAACACTCGATTGAATATAGAGGGAATGTAACCACCTTAAAGCGAAAAAGAAAATAAAACCAGGATCATCGACAGAGGTACTATTCTTATTTTAATCGATCAAGAAAAACTTTGCATTTAAATTGAAATAAGAAAAGTTCATTTGTCGTTGCTTCGAGAAGAATAAATAGATTTCCTTTGCCAGTAACATAAAGAGAAATTAATCTTGCTATCATTTGAATGATGCTTGTCGGACAATGAAGAAAATATGGCGTCAAAAATTAGTACACCGGCATTATTAACTTTTAACAGTATCAATATATTCATGCACGTTTCTTGATTTTAGCTTGCAAGAGGTTATTAGATTTACCTCAAAAATCTAGATTCATTTAAAGAAACGAGAGGCAATAACAGAAGCAGTTAACGAATGACATTAAAATTTTATAAAAGCCATTTAATAAAATTGCGATTAATGTCCAAAACAAAAACCTAATTTATTTGGATCATTCCATTATAGTAGTATTTTATTCTTTCAATCGCAGCAAATAATAAAATAAGGGAGCGAATGACTACATTATAAAGACATGCTCGTAAATTTTTAATTACGCAAAGATTACTTTCGCGGTAAGATCAAAAGAATTAAAAGTTTCTAACAACAAAAGAAAGAGTGAAATAAATCGCTGTCATCTATAATTCTAGTGATTCTGTTTTTAAGGTTGGAGAATAGTATATCAGTAGGAAATATCCTTCTTTGAACTAATTACGAAATGCGTAGAGGATATTTTAAAAGAATTCTGAAAACTTTAAGGAATTTAAGAGTAGAAAGAAACCACTCAAAACTGACAAAACAAGAAGAGAAAAATGAAAGAGTATGGTATTCTATTAATGTAAACTGCTAAAGAAAACAAAGGCTATATATATAATTAATAAATTTTTCCAGTCAAAATAGTTTTGTTCTGCCCCTTAAATAATTCATGGTATACCTTCCTCTTGAATTTCAACATTTTGAAAAAGATGGAGACAAATTAGTTTTCGTTAACTTCTTATACTACTTCATTATGTAAGACCAGACACGATTTGCAAATAAATTTAAAAAATAAATTTATTTAGTTACCTTTGTGTATGTAATAACAAAATATATATTTCGAATTTATTTTTGAAGAGGGATTGCTAAGTGCACGAACATAGAGGGAAACCGAAACTTGCATTAAACAGAGGATTGAAATAATTTAGAATACTTCTTTGTAATAAAAAAGCACGCTTGCAACAGATTTTTCTTTTTTGTTTTTACGTAATCTTATGCATCATTAGCGTTATATAAATACCTAATAATAAAAACTGTTAGTTTAGGAAATCATTGTAAAATTATTGCGTTTATGTACACGCATTATAACGAATATGCAATTAAATAGCAAGGCTCATAATGTGCTGCCACAAAACACTCCTGTCACTAATATGTTAGGCGACGATTCATTGGCTCCTGGGCTCAAGCCCTATCCCAGACTAATAAGTGTATGTAGAGTAACATGTGAATAGCATTTCAGAAGAGAACTAAATAAGTAGAGAAGTGAAGAGATACTCGTGTTTATGAAAATTTCAACACCACGAAAGAATCATCAACTCTAGCTTCTGAACCGTTTGCTGTTTATACGCCTCATCAGAGAATTTTGAAAACTCTGTTGGATCCAGGCACCGGCATTCACGCTGTATTCCTAATCATTTGTATGACAGACCCTGCTCTGAATTCTGTATAATTTTATCTATTTTCCTGATGCTTTCAGGGGCGTAACAATTGTCATCATCATGAATGTACATAAATATATAATTATTAAATGCCCCAGACTTGAGAAATGTTGAAATCATATGCGGATCATATAGTGGAGTAAAACTGCTCATAATTAAGTTGTTACTTCGAAGGAACTGTGGTAAAGATGGAACTGAAATCGCAATAGCCCCGCGGAATTTGTAATTCAGAGTAAAACTGCTCGAATATGGAACGTCGCGACCTACCAAAGAGCTGCTTAAATATTATCAGTGGCCTCAAAAGCATTTTAAAGTTAAATTTAATAAAGATTTGGCATCTAATACTTTTATTTGCATCGATGATATTATATACTTCTTTAGATGATTGAATATTGAAATGTTACTTTTTTTTTTGCTTGAATATTAAAAGCTACCACAAAGCTCTTCGTTACTTGTTTCATTTCATATCTGATTACACGTATATAGTTTAATTTTTTTCCTTTCCTGATAAGTGCCGCAAATCTTATTATAATTCTGCTGCAGTGTTTGGCAATTAAAATTTTATTTAAGTGAGGAGTGGTGCTACGAAGACAACGTTAATTGTCACGAAAACTTTCGTCACCAGAATACAGCTTCAGTACGAAAGGTTTTGATGATAGGTGCTTTTGCCTTTCATTAACGTTTCAGTCGTTTACAAATAGCAACTACGAAAGCCCCCGAAGCCTTTGGAGTATAAATTGGGTTCTTAATATAATTCCCAGAATATAATATCATTGCTCGCCATTAAAACTGCAACACCATGAAGGAAAGCAAATACAAAAACATATATTTATTGCGCGTAAACAATATGACATGAAGACAAAATGATCAAATTTTTAAGCAGTCTGGAGAATTACAGGGTTGTGCCTTCGTTGTGTAGCGGTCAGCATACTGAGCCGGTATTTCAGAGGTCCGTGGAAATTTACAGGGATGCGAAAATAGTAGAAACAGTTGCCAGCCCCTGCAGCTAAAACGGCCCTTACCCGGTTAAACAGAGAGTCGAACTGGACTCCGATGACAGAAACGGGCAACTCATTCCATGCTGTTTCAAGTCTATATCACACTTCACTAACCGTATTAGAGGGGTGGCGGGCCAGTCTCTCAGCAACCCATAACCAGATGTTTTCAGTGGGTGACAGTGGGTGAAGACCGTGCAGGTCAGGGCAGCAATCGAATATCCTGTGTATCGAGGAAGGTCAGAACACGATATGCAGGTGATCTTACATTATCTTGTTGGAAGATGGCGTTTGGCAGGCCTCGAAGATAGGGCACAACCACTGGACGTAAGATGTCAGAAATGTACCGATCTGCGTTCAAATTACCTTCGATCCGAATTAGAGATGTGCGTGTCGTGTACCCAATGGCTGCCCAAACTATCACACCAAGTGCATATCGAATGCGACGTGCGGTCTCCTCGGAGCCTCCAAACACGTATACGGACATCAGAATACTGCACGCAGAAGCGGGACTCGCCTGAAAAGACGACATTGTGCCACTCCTGCATCCAGCTTTGTCGTTCGGCTCACCAAAGTCGCCGTCTAACATACCCTGTAATGATTTATTTTCAACTTTATGGCACTAACCTCGACACGACAAGAAACACGCTGATTTTCGTATAATCACTGGTTATAATCCCTGAAATGTGCATTTGTGGACCAGATGTTCAGTCAGTGGTGCGAAGTACTAAAAAGAGTTCTCACATGAAAAGCGTAGATTTGATGAGATTTCTTTAGGTGTTTCATAATATTTATATCATAGCTGCTAGTTACAATGGAAAATTTTTTTTAATTATTGTTGATGAAATGATGCTGTCCGTATTTGTTTCTTCATGTGTTCAATTGGCTTCGTATTTGATAAAATTTCGGAGATAACAAAGATGGAAATTCACTGTCCTTCCTCTATTCTCTTTGAAACCTTCCTTATTTCGAAATGAGATGCGAAGTGCTATCATAGTGAAAGACGTCATTTCTACTAAGGAACACATTCGTACAATTTATATGAAGGTTATACTTGGTCAAGCACGATAGTTAAACGTGTAAACTGTTAAAATTTTACATCGAATTTAAAATTCGTGCTTTATACTCGTCTGCAGATTAAGTGGTTCCGTAATAACCTGGTAATGAGAAAATGTACTCGTAAGGTAAATAACTGATCCAGGTATTTCCCCAAAAAAATTTACCCACATCATCATATTCTAACCACCCGCATAAGAACATGACAAAGTGCGCTCAAAAAAAAAAAAGAATCTATGAACTGAAACAAACACACTAATTTTCTTGACTGTTGACCTCTGCATACTACGTAATGACGCGCGTGCACTGTAATAGCCTTAGTGAAGAATTTAAACTTTGAAATTATGTAAATTTCTAACCATCCTGATGATCAGTCATAGCGAATTGCCATGGATATTGTGATATATATACTTCTCATTAGAATTAAACATCTTGAATTAGATTTTTAATCTCAGTATCTAGAAAAGCGAAACTTAGATACAATTATACTAAAAGAATCCAGCGAAATCTTTGCCACACATTTCACAAATATATAACAAATAGAAAGCCCGGCGGTTATACGAAATGAGCTCTGTTATAGATATTATAAATTGTAATTAAAATGATTTGTGCAAAGGTGTCTGCTAATTCAAACTGAATTACCCAGGGCAGGCGGCGAGGACGCCCCTTTGCCCCACGGGGTTTCCCTCTTCTACTTGCTTAATTGCTTAAAGTAAACTGCAATGAAGGAAACCACTGGCGGAGCATTTCTTAAGAGCCACCTCTAGCTCAATAAATAAAGGTGATTTAAATAATAAAATGTTAATTCACATGTCAAAGATCTCTTTGTACTCAACATTTCTTGTGTAGATCTTTCCATCATTTTTAAGCTCGCCTTGCAGAGGAGCATCAATTACTTTTAATTTTGCGTCCATTCTTTCACGAACTCTCGAACAGGCAACGTAAAGTTGACCGTGTCCAAATGCAGGCTCAGGTAAAAATATGCCAACACGCTTAAGCGTTTTGCCCTGAGATTTATATAATAAAGACAAGTTTTACAGGAAATTGTCTACATCTCAAAACGGCAACCCTGTGCCGTGGCAACTTCACCCCATTGGCTAGTACAGTTACGCAAGCAACCAATAAACTATCGGCGACAAACAGACACTTAAGACGCATATAATAAGGATATTTATTTATTTCATTTTATTTGTTTTTTCATCGTTGCCGGTTGTTGCCGGTTTTTGCCGGTAGCATATTTCGGAATTCTATTATATATAGATGTTAAATTTATTTATTAAATGCTAAATGCACGTGCTTTTGTATTTTTAATTTTTCCGGCTTAGCTTTCTCATAATATTCGTCACGCGTTACACTGCGCGGAGAATAAAACAATGTACAGTTCGTAAGCAACCAATAAACTATCGGTGACAAACAGATGTTAAATTTATTTATTAAATGTTAAATGTACGTGCTCCTGTATTTTTAATTTTTCCGGCTTAGCTTTCTCATGATATTCGCCACGCGCTGCACTGCACGGGGAATAAAACAATTTACAGTTACACAAGCAACCAATAAACTTTCGGCGACAAACACTTGAGCCGCATATATATAAGACATATATATATTTCATACATAAAGGCTATAATAAAGTCAAAATCAAAGAAAATAAAAATAACCTTTATTATTATCTGTAATTATATAACCCTTAATTAGCAAATACAGCAAGCAAAAATAAATTTACACTGTATACGGTAGAAATAAGTTAGCAGTCTAATTTTTGCTCTGTTTTTGTATTTTTTTAAAAAATGACAACATGCATTTACAAAAAATAATTATTAATAATACATTCAAGTTAAAATATACAATCGAGTATAAACTTAAAGTAAGCAACACGCAGTGTTTTGCAGGAGCATTAATTTATTTCTAAGTCTCCTCTAAGTTTTCCACAGTTATACACCATTTAAACGTTCGTTTAAACATTCTAATTAAATTATTTAAAATTTTTTAATTCAAAATTGATCAATTTTACTCAGCTCACTTTCAAAGTCTTTCCCTTACCTTAAACATCTCGTATTTAATCTGGTGAAATTAACCTAAAATTTGTTGCGATTCCCGTAACAGATTTGCGCCCTAAGCAGAAATAATTCTTTTGTAAAGTCAAAAGCAAAGAAAAAAGTAATTAAAATCTTTATTAACACCTATAATTATATAACTATATTAGTTACATAAGTACGTTACATTTTTCATATCTTCTGATCCAAAAGAGAATGCTTAATGCCTGTACACACTTTAGTAAAATGTAGCCTAAAATAAGTTAATTAATTTTTAATGAAGATATCTTAGTAACAAGCCTGAATTTTGCAGTTTAACAGATTATTAAAATTCCTGATGCACTAAAACAGACGTGAAATATCTTCACAGTCTATTAATTAATTTATTGAACCTATAAATTATTCATGGCAAAGTACTTTAATCCATTATGTAACTTTTGACGATATTCGCTCTTTGGGAACTCTGTTTTTAAATACTATCGTTTCATAAAATATTTAATTGTAATACTTATATAATCTGAAAACTTTATCTTTGAATATTATCGTTTCATGTAATTTAAAAAATGGAATCAGTTCTTCTTACAGCGAGGTGTAAGAATAAAATGCTAGAATATTCTGCTTTGTCGAACAAAAATAGCATGACATGAACTTTTCCATACATTTCATCTATGACATTTGGATATCTGTATTGATCCCTTGACGCAATACTTGAGCCCCTAAGGAATTCCCTTCGAAATTCTACAGATGAGACTATTTGTATTCGGGCAACGGAAGTCATGAATTGTGCAGTTCTTTCCTGTAATAAACCAGTGGATTTTATATTCGGTCTTAGTAGCCTACCTGTAGGTCCAAATGGAAATGCATATCTTTTGCTAGAGGGTATCACCGAGATAAATATGAGCTCGTATTACAAGTTATCTTCTAGCAAAAGCTAATTTTTCGAGATATCTGTTGCACTTATTATTTAAGATCCGTGTCCATGAATCATTCATCCAATATAAAAGCTGATTCGTAAAAATATCTAAAAGATTAGGATATATGTTCCAAGTCTATTTTAAGAAACGGAATTCATGCAGAAAATGGCTGCGAACAATTTCAGTGGTGACGGCTTTAGCGTTTAAAGAAAATAAGTACTGCAGTTTAAATCTTCGAAAGATAATTACTGGTGATATTTACATTTGATGCGCAGTTATGCACTGCTTGGATGCGAAAAGATTCTCAAAACTGCTTCAAATTCATAAAACAGTTTTGACTAATTATAAAATTACTCCTTGGTCCGTGTTTCATATGTATTTTAATGGGCAGTATTATATTTTTCCGGCAGGAAAAGAATATTTTCATTCGAAGTATCTCTATTATATGAAATCCGGACCTCCCGGTGCTGACCGAACGTGCTTCAAGATACATCATAGGCATGCTGCTGCAACATTCCAGGCATGCTGCGAGGAAGAAAGAATTCCTTGCAATCTGCCTCACTTAAAGGAGACTGGCGAGAAAAGGAGTCAAATTGTCAAACTTAAGTGGCGATAAATTACCGTTCATCACATTTTAGTTCGGGCGCCACATGTAGAGTCATTTCATATTTCTTGTGGCAAAGAAGACGGTAAGATTAACAATGCTAGCGCCAGAATTCAAATCAATTACCTTTTGATTCGGATGCGCTTCTAATTATAGCAAGAAAGCACATAATAAGGAGGGAGAAAACTCCTTATATTCTCCCTGACTTAAAGGACGAGAGGTAAGGAGGAGAACCCAGTTACCAAATCTGGATGGAGAGGAGTAATCGCCCACCCCATTTCAGCCCGGAGCAATTGTAGAACGATTTTGATTAATTTAGAGCCGGGAAGCAACAAGAAGCAGTCCTTGCGGAAACTTGAACCCGGGACTTCTCGATGCTAGCCGGACGTGCTTTTAATTACACAACGAAGTACAAGGAAATCCCTTCCATATAAACTATTAGAAAAATTCAGATAATTACGAAGACAAAATTAGTACTGAAAAAAAATAAAATCTGCGGATAAAAAATAATTTTTTAGATAACTACAGAATACATTAAAAATATTTCTATTATCGCACTGCATCAATAAAAATAAAATGATGGAATGAAAACAATCTGTTAGTTTTGCACTTGTGTAATATAATTATTGCAATTTCTGCCCATCTGTAACTTTCAGTTTTATGTTTCTTTTTTAAAATAGGTTTTTCCATCATTTCATCCTTAGAATATTAGCAAATCTGGCATAATGTGTTCTGACAAAAAATACCCTTTCACTTTTATATTTTTTCTGTTTAGTTGGTTTGGATTGTAATACTTCGAATACTACGAAGTTACACACGTTATACATGAAAGAAACCATAGGAATGCCATGCAGCTTCTCCTTCCTCTATGATTTGAACCCTAGTCAAACTACTAGCTATCTACCGTATTCTCTCCTTCATGAAACGCACTTTCTTTTACCAAAAAAAAAAAAAAAAAAAAAAAAAAATCAGATGAAAATAAGGGATGGGGACTGTATGTGCAAATTATTAGAAATAGGTACATAGAAACATGTAGCAATATAGCAATGCGATACAGTAGTGCGTATTTAACAACTGAGTATAAAATTCATTATTGTTAGATGAACGTAATATAATATCTTACAAGTTTAATTGTGGTTCCAGGTCGTTTTAAAAAAAATGTTTGGCAAACAACTTAGCTACGTTGCACATTTTAAACTGCAGCTGAACCTAGAAATATGTTACTTTTGAACGAGAGTAAAAATTTCTGTCTTAGTATGTGGTAAGCACTGTTTTCATTTTAGCTGCTTTCACACATCCAGTACGAAAACAAAAAGCACAGTAGACGACAGAGAGGTTATTCCTGGCTTATACTGCAATTGCATATTTTTAACTAACAATAAAAAATTAAGTGTTTGCCTTATATATGCGTTCGACTTATACATGCGAGACTAGGGTGTCTTATCCGGCCATTAATGACCATAGCTTAGATGAAATATTATTCCTTTATTTCACTTAATAATGATTCTTTTATAGTACTTTCAATTTTATATCATTTACAGTTCGCTTACGCTTATCTTGGACAACACAAATAAATAAATCTGTTACCTAATTCAGAAATCTCCTTTAGGATTTCCTTTCACCGATGTGAAATATGGGTTTTCTTACTTCTTGCTTTCTAAATTATCTTTGCAGCATATAATTAACAAGTAACGATTTATTTGACAAGACTTAGTGTAAGGATCGGACGATGATCGAATTGAAAAATGTAAGTAAATACAAATTTGCATTAGGCTTTTTTTTTAATTTATTTACCACTTTTTTACAATTTCATTGATTCTAAATTTGAATTTTATAGCTAAATTAACTAAATGTAATTAAATGCAACTTTTTCATCCAATCCCTGTCTTTACTTGAAAATAATATTTAATAACTACTTCCTATAATATTGATCACCAAAACAGAAACTGAAGTTTTGGAGGTGTATTTATAACATCACGGCAAGTGCACGCTTTTAAATTAAAATAATATTAATTTATCTTAAAATAAAAAAAAATATTTGCTGAATATATTTAATATATAGTAAATTTAATCTGAATATAATTAATATAATTTTAAATAATAAAACAAATTTGGAAAAATATTGCATTTAAAGAACAGGAATTCAGTAAAAATTATTTTAAACAATTTTCCTCATTATCTACTAAAAATCATATATAAATGGAACGAAACAGAAATGAAAAGGTAATTTATTTTTTATTAAGAAATTTGATTGATCAAAAATTGGATCCTCAAGGTAAGGAACGATGTCACATCATATAGAATTTCAACAAATCTCTAACAGCATTTGTCTCAAGATCTTTTTTTTTTTTTTTTTTCTTTTTGACTCATGTGCTGACATATCTTTCTCTGCAACAAATTTAACTACTTCATTCTTTTAATAAGCTCATCCAATTAATTTAGTTATAGCTTATTTAGCTATAGCTTTTTTAATGCTGTCATCTTTTAATCTTCTCATCTTCTATCTATACGATCTCTTTTCTTGAAGGACATCTCAGGTTTTCACTATTAATTAGTAAAGAAAGAGAAGGTCAACATTATTGACGTTAACGACTTCTTCATATCCATTTTTAGCTTACTGATAATCATTATATGAACAGTTTTTGTGCATCTGAAAAGTCATATATCTTGTTACTCTCAAAATGATCAGTTTCTTTATCTCCTTTATTAAGCATTCCGAGCCAATTCATGCATTGTAGTCTGTAATGTTTACATGTCGGTAGCAATAAAATTAATTTAAATGAGAAAATTATAGGAATCTATTCCTATAATCTATTTTAAATGTATATATAGAAGAAAGTATGTTTGTTTGTTTTCTAATAACTCAGTTACTATACTATAGCTATTGTCACTAAACTTTCTAGAATTCTTTTCTGGGTTCTGGAGAAACTCGACGTCCAGTTTTTTCTAAAAACAGCAGCTAAAATAAGAGATATTAATTAAAAACTCGGAAAAAATAATTTTCGCCCTCATTTTTCCGAATGGCTCATTTTTTCGAGTGGTTTTCTCACAAGCTGGAGATGAAAATCTGCCTTATTTCGAAAGTTGCTGCCACTGCTCGCTTTCAAATCCTACGTTTTGTTAATAAAAAATTTCTTAGTTTTACGATAAAATAAAAGTATCATTGCCAAACATTAAATACATTATTCCCCAATCCAAAAATCCGTGGGAAGCCATTTCGACTGCGTAACGACTTTAATCAATCGAATTCAGCCGAAATATTAATTTAAAACTTTCGAAAAGTGTTGCTACTGTTCGCTTTCAAATCGTAAAATTTGTTTTACAAAATCTATACGTATAAGGAGGAATGCCTGTTTTTCATTGCTCGTGTTATTGATTTCTGATTAATTATGATAAATCTTTGCTACATTTAATCGACTAAAATTGAATATAGGTGAAACATTGGATAGAACTTTGAGCTTTTATGAGTATTTGATTAGAAAGACGAAAATCATTGAAAATTGCGTGTCAGTCTTGCTGATATAAATAAAATAGAATTAGTTTATTTTTCTATCGAAATCTTTTATATAGGTTTCATATCGCATCAAACTTAAAACTGATGACTGTGAATCCTATTTTTTGCTTCGCTAAAGAAGGACTACAGCGGTATCGTTCTCTCTGCTGTTAGATACATTACTCTCAACCTAACTTAAGTCGCATCATGTGCTTCCGCTAGTATATCATAAATATGCTCAGTAGAAGAATGAATGATGTTTGATGTTTTTATCATGCAGTGGTCTAGATAAGAAATTATTTTTCCTTTTCTTTTTAAACTAGGGATTAAAAACGAAAGTAGGGTTCATGACAACAGGACTCCCTTGGAATATCTTGCTCTTTTCATTGTTCTTTTGCCCTTTTGTTGAACGGATGCTGAAATTTAATTATAAATAAAACTGAAAATCCTTTTATTTTAATTCAATGTAAACAAAATATATAAGTCTCTAATAAATCAGACTGGATCAAATGTAAAGTAATAAACAGAGAAGCGTTATGCCACACAACGTTTATTGACGAACACCAAAGAAGAACTGATACATATACATAATTATGACATTACAGTTTCTTTTTACAAACAAACACTACCGCCATCTATTGACAATCTAAGGATACATAAGCGTAAACTTAACACTATGGAAGTAAAAACGTTTCAAATTCCTTTTATAGAATTTATTGCTTAGAAACTCTCATAATTCAAAGACTTGAATCTTCGCATTTTGTTCACCATTCAGATTTTATGAATACTAATCTAAAAATTGATTCATCGTTTTAACTCCAAACGAAACGTGACTGCTGCAAATTCAGTGTGCTTGGGTCATCATTATAGTGGAGCTGAATACCATTCTTATTTTATCTACAGAAATCAAATGTTTCAGATATAGTGCTTACTTGTGTTAACTCTTGAAAGAAGCCTTTTTATTTCTTGCTGTTATTTCAGAACTACTAGAAAGATTCTAGAAAACAAAAGTGTAAAATAATGCGTTTTTTATCAAATTATTCTTAGAAAATAAATCTAAATACATGAAAGTTTTAATTATGTACTTCATTTACTAAGTTTCATTCGTATCCTTTTAATAACTACAAATTTGTTTTTCATTTATTTAATCACAATTTATTTTAAATAAACATTTTCAATTCCAAATAAAAGATACTTTTTTCTTTTTATTATTATGACTTATATAGGAAAAATTCAAAAGATTAGAGAAAAATTTAGGATTCGCCTCTAATGTTTGGTCTAACCTTGACCGAACAAGTTTATTTCAGCTCTGTATCTGTTTCCCTGCGTAATGTTTAGAAAGGCTTACGGTGTGAGGACACATGTGTGAGCAAGTATATGTAATAAGAAAACGGTGAAATTACTGTACATACATTCAAGCGAAGATTTGATATACTATACTGGCGCCGATATTTTCTGATTGTCTTTTTACTCAATAATAAAATAAACCAATGCTTTCTCATTACACTTCTCTTCTGAGAACCATGTCCGTCTTTCATTTACAATCTAATATTTAAAAAAAAAAAAAAATTAACAATTCAAATTCATAATGTAACTTCTGCCCTCCAAAAAAGTTGCACTCATTTAGTTTTCTCTGATTATATAGGATTTAGATCAGTGATAATCTTTCTTGCAATATATATATGCCTCGAGCTCACTGAGATGACACTTAGCTTTATTAGCCGGCAAGCTCTCTTTTTTTCTTTTAACCGATCATACAGAATAATTCAGAAAGGATTATTCAATTTTGTATATTTGTACTTTTAAAAAATAGTAAAAGATTAGGATAAGTGTTATATGCTTGCAAAGATACCCGAGTTTCAATATATAAACAAAAGAGGATGCTAATTTGTTATTCGAAAATTTCTTTTTGAGAAAAATTGAAAAGTACATCTAAACTACAGGAAGTGTTTCGAGTACTGTGGTTTGCATGATGTCAGTTGGACGCAGTAGAAACAAGTAATTTCCCTCAAATATATGGCTAGTTAAATCTCCAGATATTGCCATTTACGATTTCTTTCTTTGGGTCATGTGAAAGAGCGGGTGTCTGTGCCACTTGAACTCACAAGCATAAAGTAATTTAAATAGCCTTTTAGCTGCTTTAAAAGCATTGCTGCACTGGAAAAAATTTGCATAAATCTTCGTAAAGTCTAATGCATGTATCTAAATGAAATTTTGAATATTTCTAAATAAAATTTACATATTTTCCTCTTCATCTGCACATTACTTTGTCCTGTTAACTTTAAAATTATGTTGCGTGACTACGGGTTCGCAACGGATTGAATGCACACAGCTCCCATGATAGGTTAATAAAATTTATTTTATCGAAGGAAACACTTCAGAGTTCTGGAACTTTTCACAGAAATACTCGCACAGGTGTTCACAGTATCACATAGTACAACCAGTTGTTACACTTCAAACTACTAAGAAACGCAAAGCAATGCAAAGCGCTTCTGAAGAGGAAGCTAATCCGGAGACAACTCAGTACTCCGAGTGCACGCTGAACTAAGAACACATCTGACAGCAAATGCTTCCTCCGACCTTACATACGATTCCACCGGTCGCCGAGATATTTCTCGTACTTTCTGCTTCTCAAAATTACCTGAAGGCATATGAGGGCCGAATACAGTTACAGTTATACATGAAATCAATTACAGTTATTCAGTTACAATACTTATTATGGGGATACAGAGACCGAACCCAAATGTCACCAAATAATCGCCAAGTTTGGTAATTTTTGTCAATTTTTCGCCGAATTTGGCGACAAAAACTGGTCGCCAAGATCTTTGTCAGCGTTGATATCTCGTCAAATTAGCGAGGTAGCCAATGTTAAATAGAGTTGCCCCTGCATTCTTATTTTTTCTGGCACAGCAACCTCAATCTAGATTTTCATGTTACATTATACAGAAAAATATAAAAATTTTACATATAATTTAACTAAAATTATATGTAATCACTAAATTATTTCACTAAAATTATACAAAATTCGTAATAATTATAAAAATTTAAATCAGCTAATTCTTTCTGAATAACTCTAAGTAAATAAATAAACGGGTGAAAATTAATGGTTTACAAAATAATAATATAAGCCGTAATTTGATCGATTGAATTTTTATCCTCAGCAATAATTAAACATAAGACCTGCTAATAATATTTTATATGATTTCTGATTTCATGCATCTTAATTAAGTGACGGTATTTTGCTTCAGGCGAAAGTTATTAATCATCTTCAAAATAGCCATTTATAAAATTTCCTATAAATTTCTAACCTTAATATGTTAATTCCAAGGTCTTATTCAAGTGGTCAGTAATGAACTACACAGGATCTGTTCTGTAGAAGGACTAACTCAAATGTTACCATTTTTTACTTTGCTTAAAAGCATTTGACGCTTTTTTGTTTTCATTTCTTCTTAGGTTTTCCACTGTTCACGTAAAGCACGCGAGTAAATTATAAATAACAACAGAAAAAATGCTGCTAACTGAACTGTGCTTATCTTCAATGATATATATATATATATATAATTAGTTTTTAATATGTCTGGTTAAAAGATAATTTTTCTACCAGTTCTGATTGGTTAGAAAATAAGAGAAGCTGCAAGGCTACTTGTTACTTAATTGCTTTTCTGATGTATTTCTTTACCACTGAAATATTTTGTTCACTCGTTATTTTCTTTGGTATTTTTAACTCCTCTTCCTAGACCATTAATTGCAGCAGTCTGTAACAAAAACGTAAAGAAAATAATTGTGATTTATGGCTTTGTGTTTTTTTAAAGAAAGTTTAAGGCTATTCTCTTCTGAATTATTTTCGTTTATCTCGCTTCCTTGAACCTTTCCTTTTAACACTTTTAAGTTTATAGCACTCGCTTATCGCTCACTTGAAAATGAAGCTGCCAATATAAACACCATGCCAGTCATTAAAGAAAAGAAGCTTGTTAATAATAACTTGGGTTATAGCGTTTCCATGACAAGAATTTCAGCAACTATTTTGAGAATTTTAGTTTTTTCAGAAGATTTCGCGAACGTCAAATTTTACCTAGACAATCGAATATATCCTTGAAGTTCAGACTTTTCCTGTTATGTTTTATCTCCGTAGCAACTGTTAGAATATTTTTAGCAGAATATTTTTAACTGTTAGAATATTAAATTACCTTCTATTAGACTCAACATAAAAACGCTCCGCTAATTAATCATATTTTAAACTCCAAACCAAAACTTTGAACTTAAATAATTACCCGCAACTTTACGTTATATCTAAAGGTAAAAAAAGGTTCATTTCCAAAGTTACATAAAACAGCCAGTATTTCAATATCGACAAGCAGTTTTGAAACAAATTAGTGGTAAGGTTCTTCTTTTTCACAACTTTCACTCATGCTGATACACATATATCCACCTTTGCTTAGACTGTGACAAAGTGGTACGGCATATCATTTCATCCCAATATGTGTACCATTATATTACGATCGATCCAATCGATAGCATTTGTAAAACAGTCGCGAAGATCCTGGAAATTAATAGAAAGAGAAAAGTGATATTCTTAATGCAACTCCATAAGAAAAATTTACATGGGGATAAATCCGGAAACAAGAATGCCCACCGCATGAACGCGTCATCTCCTCGCTGTGTGACCTCTATTTCCTTAATGACAAAATGCTCTTTATGGCAGCTTTTGACTGAGATATTTTCTCACGTAAGGTCTCGTGAATAATTTCTTTGGAGTTCCTGCTGCCTCCACAAAATTTGCGAGAAAAGTAATGCTATGATAAATATCTGATTAATAAAGCAAAAATTTGTAGCAAGAACCGATTTAACATAAATTGACTAGCTTTATAAATTTTTAACACACAGAACAATTTAAGTTGTAAAATATATGTTTTTCATAGTTTGAACTGTATTGCACAGGTTTGCAAAAGATGACTTGTTGCATTTTAAGTTCAAATGCTGAGAATACTTTTATATTGTGTTTTTTCGACAAATTTGCTTATCATATCATTGGCATCTTTTCTATATATTTATTGAAGAAGATCTAATAAAGTCTTAATTTATAAGCTGTTAACTCTTTTCCTCTACATTTTACATAATAGATGGCACAATGTTCGTTTACATTTTAATTTGTTTTTTAACTTGATGGAATGGAACACCCGTTGAAGAACAATTTCCTGTCGGGACTCCATAAAATCACATAATCAATCTATTATTTAAAATACTCTTCTATGTTGGCTGTTTCTGTTACATGTGTTGTCAAAACTTGCTTGGAATTATAATCCAAAAGAAAATTCTTTATAATATGTGAAGAAACTTTCTTTAATAGTGGCGAATGAAGATAATTCTGAAATCTACAATAGCATTCCCTGATTTACATACCAGAGATGTTTCTCTGAGGAAATTATTATGATGAGAAAATCAAACATAATGAAAACATCTCTCTTGTGAAGGATGTTATATGGCATAGTTTAGAATGCTGCGGATATTACTACTGTAAACCTCAGATTATTTTTTACCTTGATGGCAACATGATTCATCTTTCAAGCAACAGAATGGCATTCATAGAGTAAATCCAAAAAGTAAATTTTTGTAATTCAATAAGCAGGCAAAAGCAAAATAAATTAGTGATCCAGGTATTATTCTTTAACAAACTAAGGAAAATGAAGATCAACGTTGTAATACAAGCAGTTATTCATGATTCCATGAATCATTTTAAACGAAGCTGACAGGAAGTCCTATTAGATTAAATTAATAAGAGAGTGAAAAATTCACATTTTTTTATACTTTGCAAATGTTCAATATCCCACCTCTCTTAATGAGATATATATCAATGCAGTAATCCGTTTTGTCCATGATTCGTGCCGCAATATCACGACCGCACTCAATATTGAAAGCAATTTCCCTATACTCAATTGGCACATCCGAAATGTTCATTTTATACTCATGCTAATTTCTATAACACCGTAATTATCTGATAATTTCTTTTCATGTTATTTTATGCCTTACTGTGTGTTGTATATTGCATTGAGTCATTTTCATTAAATTCTACGTATCACTTTTTAAGTTATTGTCATTTTTGTGATATTTCCTTAATTAATGATAACAAGTGTATTTTAGGCAATTTGGTTTTGATTTTAAGGCCTTGATATTGAATGTACAATTTATTTGTTAGGAATGTTTACAATATGTCGCGGATTTAGAAATAATAATTTATGAATCCTTTAGTTTTATTGTTAGACATCAAACATGTCTAAATCCAATCCACTTTAATGGAACTCTTAACTTCAGAAAATGGCCCTGAATATATTACCATAATTTGTCTAATTAATAAACTTTTATATAAGTCTTATTTAGTTATATTAAAATTACTTGTATTAACGACAGGAAACGGGAGTGGATTTTGTTTTCCTTTTTCACACCTCGACAGAATAATTGTATTTTTCATATAACATATGAAATCCTGTCCTGGCAACTAGCGGATGAAAGAAACGGTAAAAATCTAACAACAGCCTTTGGCGTCATAGCACGAAGTACAAGAATATTTGTTTTTTCTTTCGTGCGCTCTACACACAGCGGATCTGAGAGAAAAGCATGGAATCTTCGTCTTTTCTTTCAAATTTAATCAACATGTTAGCAAATTCAGAAATGTACAAAAGGCAATATATGCAGTTCCTAATAATGTAAAGCCCAGTTTTCCTTTTTTGCTAATACATCTAGTTGATATAAATTAAAAAACACCATTTAGTTTATAGCATATTCAAAATATTCACCTTACAGTTATATTCAAGAAATATTTTTATGTATATTTACACTTTTCATAACTAATGAAAAATGTTTCGAATGTCGTGTACTGCGTTACTAATAATATTTGTTTTGTTTCTAAACTGTTGTAGATTTTTTATTTTTAATACTTTTCATTAATTTTTGGAAATTTTTAGTAATAAAATCTACTTTAACTGTAATATGAAATCTTTTTTATACTGAAATCTGGCTGTAATCTGTGGTAGACTGTAATTTAAAGTCTTCAAATTTAGAAAACCCACTTCCTGGGTAAGAAAATGAGATTCTTCAGATACCCAAAAATTTCCATGCTGCGAAAACTTTCAAATATATTTCATAATTTACCTTACGAACACTCCTGGAGTTTTGTCTTGTTTTTTGTGACAAAGCAAGGGTTGTTAGTGATAATTCATCTTGCTTTCTTCTGTAAAGTTTAACAAAAGAATTTAATATATTTGGGAATCCATTTATATCTTTTATTCATGATTAAATTAACATGCATAAAGTTTAACGCTTGTGGTAAATAATAGACATAAATGGATTCCTTGTTTAAGTATGAAGTAGTTCCATAGCTTGAAGAATATAAAGTCTTGTAGAAGGTACAGAAAATTTTAATTTTGTAAGTTGTTACATTTAGCTAGTTAGCTTACATTTTAATGGCTTGTAAAGTGTCTAATTCCAGCATACTTTTAAACAGGAACATTTAGTCTGCAGTCTGTTGGTTATTTTAAATTAAAATCTACATTTTAAAGTATGTCCAACTACCGTGTGAAATATTTACTTTCAGAAATCGAGATTAATATCATTCAAACTGTAGAGTAGATTAATATATAAGGCTTATGCTTAATTAGTAAAATTTAGATTTTTAAGTTAAATATATTGTGTTTCTTCTTATTTCTTCTACATTCGCTATTCCAATGCATGAAAACTATGTAAATGAAGCGAAGAATAAAGCAACTCTAATTCAGTGAGGCGTATGGTATGCTACGCCTTCAGCTATTCTAGTAATTTTCTGTGACATTGTTGAAATTAAGCGTTGCTGCTTCTGCGATATTAACGTTAGAGGTGATAATTTGGGCGAATAATTGCGGTGGTTATTTAATTTGGGAAGTAATATTAACTTAGGAGAGAGAACACAATAAACCTATGAATCCCTCTTCTCCTCTGAAAGGATTTCGGAAATCTGCTGCATTTTAATCCAATATCCTCTAAGTTGCAACTTCATATTACAATCAGTTAATTCTGTATGTAACCGATAGTTTTAATAAATTAATAATAACGCCGTTAATTCCTTTTCCTCTATGTTTCTATAAGCTTGTTCGGTTTTTACCTATTGAGAGTCATCCACAAAGTTTGGTAGTCATCCACAAAATCTAATTGTTTATTAAAAAACTAAATAGAAAGATCTAGATGAAAAGGCTTCAAAATTTGAAATAAGGTTACTTATCTATCACATACATTCTTTAGCGATCGATACTTGAGATAAGGATACGTATCTGATGTGGGTAGTTTTTATAGAAGGTTCTTCTTCTTCAGTTAATAAATTCCAAGTTGGAGTGTAACGTATTCTAACAAATGTTTAACTTTGATACTAAGGTTGTAGTTTAGTTACAGTATAGATTTCGATCTGATTTAGGCTATGCGACATTTGGAATAGTTTGTTACACCACTGAGCAAATAAATCCGATTTATTTCATGCTTATCCTAATTAATTAATTATCTTACTTAATTTTTTATTAGTTTTGTAGAACATCGTTAGCGTACAAAGTAATTACGAAGGCTAAAATTGCTGTATCTTGACATCAAACTGTTATGGAATCTAGCTACCACCCTTCGTCAGTTAATGGAGACATAATTAACTTCAGTTTAACAAGAAATTCAAAGGAAAGCTAAGAAAACGTACACTACAAAATGACAAAAGCATTATTTATTGGATTTTAAATATCATTTTGATAGCTCTGAAAATGTGAAGGATAAATGAAGGATCATCATCGTCAGATGCCATTAAGAATGTATTAATAATTCGCTGCTTGACAGAAATACAAACCAAGATAGGTCACAAATACCTATCTTGCGAAGTAACTTTATAAATTCCGCTATAAATTTATTATTCTATAGAGATTGTTGTCTAGGCCTAGCGACAATAGAATGTTCCACCAATTGAATACAAATGCTGATAGTCATACAGCAGGCGATACAGCAACTCAGCTGGTGGTAAGCACGTAAGAAAACCTTTTTAAGTAAACGTTAATTTGAACTCTCTAAATGTGTACGAATGTAGCCTTTGCGCCAGAAGAATGTGTTAATGAGAGAATTTCCCAGACGAATGGAATCCATATCTATTATAGTAATATATTTTTTGAATTATTTTAAAGAAACTGCTACTTTTTTATTTATTTCTGTATTTGTTTCATTTTAATTTCACCGAAGAACTTTTCGGTGGACAGTTACTTTGAAGCAAATGCACAAATGAAGTGTAAAACTGTGTAATGAACTATGATAACTTAAAATTAGGCTTAGTGTAACGCTTAGGGAAAACAAATACTGAAAGTTAAGTATTTACACTCCGAACTCTTCCTTAAATTCTAAAACATTATAACAGAAAATTTAATTATAAAACATTATAACAGAAAATTAAATTATAAAACATTATAACAGAAAATTAAATTATAAAACATTATAACAGAAAATTAAATTATAAAACATTATAACAGAAAATTAAATTATAAAACATTATAACAGAAAATTAAATTATAAAACAGAAAATAATAATACAGGCAAAATAATGAGTTAATAAAAATTTCTTAACAGTTCGTATTTATGCACTTGTGCAAAAAATGTTACTATTATCACTTTCCTTTTTAGAGGGTGGAAGAGAAGCTTTTCTATATTTTTATGTAAAATTTGAACCGTGCTTATGATAATGACATTTTATCTGTTTAATTAATATATTATTATCAGATTAGTCTTTTACGCTTTGTTGATTGAACGAAACTCGATAAAAATATTATTTTCGCTATATCTTTAATATATTTAAACCGATTGACAGTCCGCATAAAAATAAAGAAAGAAACGAAATCACGTTTCAGATGATAACAAAACAGTCCTTGTAACCTTCAAGCCCCCTTGCTTAATATAAAAAGTGGTATCTGTACATGGCTATGTAACTTTCTATTAGGTTAGCAAATAAAACCGATACGATATTTATAAGTAACAAAGTAGTTCATTCATTATCAATATGCAGGCCATTAATGAAATGGAAGATAATAAACGGTAGTGTTTCATGCAAGCTGAGCTTGTGTTTATTCTTATCAAAACTGCTCTAAAGCGAGAGAGAAAGATCAAAAGCATTACCTTGTGAATTAAGCCACTTGTTTCCAACTCCTTCCAATTCACGGAGATTAATCCATCGCTTGATTACCTTCGCTATGAATAAGCGCGAGCTTCAGCGATTAGAAATATTTTTGCATGATTAAACAAGATTCCAGCTTAGGTACTCATGACTACCGCAAAATTAATTATTATTAATTAATTCTGCCGTAAACTGATAGAAACTGATCTGTGCACATCTGCTTGACAGTTATGAATTTATAATCCCTTCCCGGAGTATAAGTAGCAAGATCCAAATGTTCATTTATTTTCCAAACATAGATACTCGATTAACTTTTTCCTCTTAGAAAGCTTAGTTATTCAACACTTCTTAACATAATTCCTTTCCTATGTCAATTCAAACTTTTGTTCATAATAAATAAGAAAACCATCTTCCATTTCTTATCTTCCTGTTCTCGAATTAAATAGCACTAGCTTGGTCTTCATAGTTTTACCGCACGTACCGCCTATATATATTTATAAGAAAAGTCAGAATCTGCAGACGCCAGAGCAGAAATAGAGTGGGTTTGGTACAAGATTGATTCAGAGAGCTCAGTAAAGAAAATAATCTTGCGCATGACTCTCCCTAACATTTGTACAGAATGAAAAATTTTATGCAATCATAAATGTTAATGTTAAACGAATAGTTCACTTTTAGGGATAAAAATTAACTGAGAATAAGTTTATGTCTATGAAAAACTGAAGCTCTGGTTTGATTACAAATGCAAATTGTTGCGAAGTGTCCAACAGAGGTGAAATACCTTCCCCGCAAAACGGGGTTAGGATTGGCAGAAAGTGGCAGGATTGGTACAATTGACGCGAAATCGCCGATCTGGCGATATGTCGTAGACGGAGCGAGAATGTTCGAGAACACATTTAAGCTGTTTTCTCGATAATATTCTCGAAGGTAGGTTAATAATATATACATATATATATATATATATATATGGGAGTCATCAACGTCCAATGCTGAATTAGAATACCAGGATTATGACGTCATCAGTATAGCATCACCCAGCGCAGTAAGAGTCATCCCAGACAGCGCTGAGACCTGGTCGAGAGTGGAGGGCAGACGTGAGCAGACGGCTCACACGTCTTCAAGAGATTATGAACTTAAGATTGTGCTTTCGATGTTATGCCTTTACATTATTATGTTAATCCTGCATACCGTTAACTTCATCTTTATATACTTTTCTTAATTACTTTTATTTCTTCCTATTAAATAAACCATTTAAATATTACTTCGTGCTCTCATGCTGTGAATTAAGTCAAATTCTACAAAAAAATATGGCGACCAACCGTGCGGCCTCGAATTCCAAAATGTTCGAGTAGTAGAACTGTGCTTTGAACTGTGAACTGAGTGAACTGTTGTCACAAGTTATTCTATTTATTGGATTACTCGTATAAAGTGTGGATTACCCAATTGACGACGATCATCTGTCGGGTGAGTACAAAACTTTCTTTCCAATATGAAGTTAGTAGAAATTCCAGAATTGGAAGCAGCTTTAAAGAACAGTAAAAGTTCTGAAATCAAAAGTTTGCATAAGCTTATTTTTAATACTGATGGAGATCGAAATAACCGGAAAAGATTACGTGAATTTTCTGGCTTTATATTTAAACCAGATTCTGAAGAATTTAATAAGAAAATAGATACAGTGCAGAATAGTTTTACTTTGAATGAGTTAATTAAAGTTTGCAATGTATTGTGCATAAATTCAGAAGGTTTAAAAACGGAAGTCGTAACCCGAATTGTCTCTTTCCTATGTGATTTATCTGTATTATTTGAAAATGTTTTGCATGAAGAAAATAGTGATATTGAAGATGAAACTATTAATAAAATTTCTGAAGTAATGCTTGATGATAATCAAAGAGACAATCCTGGTTTTAACGAATCTCAAGTAAATAACAGTATGCAGCTTCCAATTCAAGATCATTTTAAACCTCATCTTAGTTTTTCTGATATTGAAAGTATTGTTAATCCTTTTTCTGGTAATGCATATGAAAATGTTGATAAATGGATTGATGAATTTGAAGACGTTATAAACTCTTTGAAATTAAGTGATTTGCATAAATTAGTTTTTGCTAAAAGATCATTTAAAGGTAAAGCGAAACTATTTATTCAGAGTGAACCTAAAGTTAATGACTGGTGTAAGTTAAAAAAGCTTTTGAAATCTGAATATGGTAAAGCTTTTAATTCTGCTGAATTGCATGAAATGTTATGTAAGCGTAAATTAATGCCTAATGAATCTTTAGATGAGTATTTTTTGAAAATGAAAGAAATGTGTTCGCGAGGTAACATTGAAGATGCTTCATTAATTAAATATGTTATTGATGGTATTCCCGATTCTGTGGTTAGGAAAACTATACTGTATGGTTGTGAAACAATATCTGAATTTAAACAAAGGCTTAAAATTTATGATAAAATGAGATCGGACAATGATAAGTTTAATAATCCGAAACCGAAAGTAGACACTCAAGTTAAAGATAGAAGTAAGCTTTCGTCATCTTACCGAAATCAATCTAACGTTAATAAGGTCAAATGTTTTAATTGCCAGGAATTTGGGCATTTTTCTAAGCATTGTGTAAACAAATCAAAGGGTGTAAAATGTATAAAATGTAAGAAGTTCGGGCATTATTCAACAAACTGACCAGAGCAGACCCCCGAGACACATCAAGCAGCTTTATTACAACGAATTTCCGACAAGGATAGAATTATGAAGACTGTAGAAATAAATAATCATTTAGTTAATAGTTTAGTTGACACTGGTTCAGATGTAACGATATGCAGCGTAGAGTTACACAAGCAGATTGGTTCTCTTAATTTAAATTGTAGCGATATCACATTAAACGGAATTCAATCAAAGCAAACGTACCCCATCGGCTTTTTCATTTCTGATATTTTAATTGATAGTTTTTCACTTCGTACGAAAATTTATGTTGTTAAGTCATTATGTAATCAAATTGTATTAGGTTTGGATGTATTGAGTCAGTTTAACTTCTCTTTTACCGAGAATGGCCTTCAAATAATTTCTCATCGGAATAAAAGTAATGTAAACTTGATAACTGCTGAGTCATCTCGAAATTCTAACGTTCGTTGCGTTATGGGAAATTTGAATATTGCTATCTCATTGAAGAATGTTTATTATCCTTCGCAATCGTCTGGCATCTCTGTTAATGTAAACAAAAGTCCCGAAAGCGGAAGTAGCGCGACGTTTAATTACCTTTCACATATGGTGAAAGCTATTTCTGTCAGCGAGATTGATTTATCGCATATTTCGAATGTAGAACATAAAGAAAGACTGTGTAATTTAATTAATTCGTACCAGCCTCGGAAAAATAGACAATCTGACTTCAAGATGCAAATAAATTTACGCGATGATATCCCTGTCTGTCAAAATAGAAGATACATGTCTTTCGCGGAACAAAAAGTTGTTGACGATCAAATTAAGGAATGGTTAAAAGAGGGCATAATAAAGCCTAGCAATTCTAATTATTCGGCGCCTATTGTTTTGTGTAACAAGCGTAATAATTCGAAACGTTTATGCGTTGACTATCGGAAATTAAATAAGAAGATTATTAAAGACAAATTTCCACTTCCTTTAATTCCGGAAGTAGTTGATCGCTTAGAACAGTCCAAAGTCTTCACGACACTAGATTTGAAAAATGGCTTTTTCCATGTAGACATAGACGAAAATTGCACCAAATATACCGCATTTGTAACACATAATGGTATCTACGAATTTCTTAAAGCTCCTTTTGGTTTATGTATTAGTCCAAATGTTTTTCAAAGGTACATTTATTCAGTATTTCGTGACTTGTTAAATGAAGGTGTACTAATTATTTATATGGATGATATAGTTATACCGGCTAATGATGAAGTTGAATGTTTAGACAAATTAGAAAGAGTATTCAAAACTGCTTCGGAGTATGGATTACAAATAAATTTCAAAAAGTGCCAATTCTTAAAACGTAAAATTGAATTTTTGGGACATGTAATTGAAAACGGAACTATTCGACCATCGCCTTCCAAAACTGTTGCTGTTCGAAACTTTCCACAACCGCGTAACTGTAAACAGCTACAAAGCTTTTTAGGACTAACGGGATATTTTCGTAAATTCGTTCCTCAGTATGCTAAAATAGCTAAACCTCTTAGTGACTTACTTAGAAAAGGTATTGGTTTTAAGTTCGATTCCGAACAACAGGAAGCATTTTGCAGACTAAAAGAAATTCTCTCTCAGGCACCTGTTCTACACATATTTAGGCAAGGATATCCATTAGAACTCCATACTGATGCTAATAGTCAAGGCTTTGGTGCGGTATTACTCCAATTGTCTGATGATGGTAATTATCACCCAATCCAGTATATGAGTAAGAAGACTTCACCGCAGCAAGAGAAACTCTGTAGTTACGAATTAGAAGCCCTTGCAGTAATAGAAGCTCTGAAAAAATTTCGAAACTATTTGTTAGGGACTAAATTCAAAATTGTAACTGATTGTAGTGCTTTTCAGAAAACTTTAGATAAGAAAGATTTAACTCCTAAAATTGCGAGATGGGCAATGTTTATTGAAGAATTCGATTACGAAATTGTACATCGTTCAGGAAGCCAAATGAAACATGCTGATGCTTTAAGTAGAAATGCTCTAATTTTAACATCATACACATCCGATGTAACTGAGAAGATTCGGTTAGTACAAGAACAGAATGAAGATGAACATGTGAAATTAATCAAGAATTTAGTTGAGAAGGGAGAAGAAAATGGATTCTTCGTGAGAAATGATATTTTGTACAAATTTGAAAATGGTAAAGATCTTCTAGTAGTGCCAGAATCCTTACAGAACGAAATCATACAGAAGGTACATAAAAAAGTTCACTTTGCTATAGATAAAACTGTGAATGCCGTAGAGCAAGAATTCTATATTCCCAGACTGAAATGCAAAGTTGAAAAAGTAATTGTTAACTGTATAGAATGTATACTGTACAACAAGAAGCAAGGAAAAGCAGAAGGATTTCTTCATCCTGTACCGAAAGAAAACGTTCCCTTGAGTACGTATCATATCGACTTTATTGGACCTCTTCCATCAACGAACAAGAGATACCAACACATTCTAACTGTTGTCGACGCTTTTACGAAATTTACTTGGTTCTATTCAGTGAAATCACCAACTACACAAGAAGTTATTTCAAAATTGAAGCAACAACAGACTGTATTTGGAAATCCAGCCAGAATCATTTCAGATCGAGGTAGTGCCTTTACATCGAAAGAATTTTCAGCGTATTGTACTGAAGAAGGAATAGAACATGTCAAAATTACTACCAGTATTCCAAGAGGTAACGGACAAATTGAGCGAATTCATAGAATTTTGATTCCTGTTTTGTCAAAATTATCACATGAAGATTCAACGAAATGGTTTAAGTATGTTCCAGATGTCTAGAGGATAATCAACAGTACAACTACGAGAAGTACGAAATATTCACCGTTTGAGCTTCTCATAGACACGAAAATGAAGAATAAAGAAGATTTGAGAATTAGTGAAATATTGAATGAAGAATATCTAAAACAATTGATGCAAGAACGTGATGAAATGAGAGAAGATGCGAAAAACAACATTTTGAGGATTCAAGAAGAGAATCGTAAACAATTCAACAAGAAACGTAAGAAACCGAAACTATACAAGATTGGCGACTTGGTAGCCATTCAGAGAACTCAATATGGGACTGGTTTGAAACTACGACCTAAATTTCATGGACCGTATAAAATCATAGCTGTTCGACCAAATGACAAATATGAAGTCGAAAAAGTAGGATGCCATGAAGGACCAAATTTGACATCTACTGCGGCTGACCATATGAAGCCATGGTCAAGTTGATTTGATGTTTGTATCAGCTCAAAGCCTAAGGACCTGATACTCTTTTTTTTATTATTATTATCTTTGCAGGTACATGATGGTGATGTCCATTCAACAGACATCGAGGACGATGCCTCTTCAGGCTGGCCGAAGCTGTGGGAGTCATCAACGTCCAATGCTGAATTAGAATACCAGGATTATGACGTCATCAGTATAGCATCACCCAGCGCAGTAAGAGTCATCCCAGACAGCGCTGAGACCTGGTCGAGAGTGGAGGGCAGACGTGAGCAGACGGCTCACACGTCTTCAAGAGATTATGAACTGAAGATTGTGCTTTCGATGTTATGCCTTTACATTATTATGTTAATCCTGCATACCGTTAACTTCATCTTTATATACTTTTCTTAATTACTTTTATTTCTTCCTATTAAATAAACCATTTAAATATTACTTCGTGCTCTCATGCTGTGAATTAAGTCAAATTCTACATATATATATATACACTGCCTGGACGTGGAGTTGTAATTTCTTGAGCTCAGAGATTAGCTTGAGAGCGATCGACCGAGTCGAGAGCTGTACTTTGAAGCTGTCTTAACAGTTATAACTTGAAGGCTGTGCTGCCGATTGTTTCAGCGTGTTTATCATAGTTTTCCGATGACAGTAAACGTAGCTTCGGAAATTTCTTGTATAATACTGGCGAATAAATTGTGTTTTGATTCTTCATCGTTTTGATTCTTCATAAAGTTACTATCAATTACCCCAAATCCACAAACCCGTAGAATGCACCAATATTTTCACAACTAACTACAACAACAACTTGGGCTTCCCTGCCTCGTGTAACTCAATCACATTACAGGTCCACTCCCCCTTTGGGCACCTCGTGGAGGTTCAACCTCCACTATTAGCCTTCAAGGGAAGCAGCGCACCACCTGGATAAGACACCAGGCAGCACCGGTCGTCAAGTTGCTCCTACCAGTCGCTTGGGCGAGCCCGTCGCAGTGGGACATTACCCAGCGAACTCGGGGGAAAACCCCCGGGCTACTAGTACCACGTCGCGCTAGAACGTGCCAGACTCCGAGGTCGGCCAATGAGTGACCTTTCCCAGAGCCTTCAGAACCACCAAGTTCATAAATTTTATACCCCCGTGGCCGAGACTGCCTAGGTACAGATCCTAGCCAGTAGCTTCGCAGAGTTCTCTGCGTCGACCCCCCGGGGGATGTTCACAACTAACTACTAATTTTCTTTTTACCCAAAAAAGTATTTTTTATGAACGTCTGAATCATATCATAACGCATTCTTAGAAATATATTCAATTCATATTGAATAACGCATTTTTAGAAACGTTTATTTTGAGTATATAATCATATTACTTTATCAAGTTTAATTCTAATTTTAATATATTATGCATGATGTTAATTACTATTTTACATAATATTTCAAACTTCAAGTATGCCTCGTAAAAAGCACTATTAACCAACTGAAATTCGAACCGCTGATCAAGCCCCAGTATCACTCTGATGTTCGAATTTTGCTTGTAAAAGAATGGTTGTTGCTTATTTTTAAGTTTTGATGTTGAGATCTGTTTGTTCCAATATTGAAATTTTTTTATTAGTTTTCTAGAACATCATTAGCGTACAAAGTAATTACGCATGCTTAGACATAAACTTATTCTCAGTTAATTTCTATCCCTAAAAGTGAACTATTCGTTTAACATTAACATTTGTGATTGCATAAAATTTTTCATTCTGTACAAATGTTAGGGAGAGTCATGCGCAAGATTATTTTCTTTACTGAGCTACTGAGCTAAAATCAATCTTGTACCAAACCCACTCTATTTCTGGTCTGGCGTCTGCTGATTACGCATGCTAAAATTGCTGCACTTCATAATGAATGATTATCTTGACATCAGGCTGCCATTAAATCTAGCTATCACCCTTCGTCAGTTAATAGAGGCATTTTACCAACTTCAGTTTAACAAGAAATTCAAAGGAAAGCTAAGAAAACGTACACAACAAAATAACAAAAACATTATTTATTGGGTTTTAAAATACCATTTTGATAGTTGTGAAACTTTGAAGGATAAATTGCAGCTAGTAGTTCATTTCTAAGTGAACTGTGTATAGTAGACTGAATGGAAATGACTTACGAGACCAAAGGCCTATGAAACAAACCTTGCCACCGGTGAAGGACAGAAGCTTAAGCGACTGCAAAGGGCAGTAATTATATAGAATGGACTGCAGATCAAAGCGTAACGTTATCTGGAGTCATGAATAAACTTTTCTTTCAATAAAATGTATTTGATAAATAAAATATTCCCAAATAAAGCAGCTCCAATTGCACGAGCCATCCTAACAAAGAAATAAAGCCACAAAGGGGGATTACACATTTTTGAACGGTCCAAATTGAATTAATGTTTAATATGTAAAGAATACTTTTTAAAATTTTCAATTTGATAGTCTTTTTTCTGGACTATAAGTGACTTCCATGACTATAAGCATCCTGATGTCCATGAGAGAAGAGTTTTTCATAAAATTTTCAGGAATATTGTTTTAAATTCTCCTTTCACTACTTTCCACAGTCTATCAATCAGGAATGTTTCTTCGCTTAGAACGAGCTGTTTTCACGAACCATATACAATAATCAGCAGGTAAAACGTCAGAAAACTTTGCAAAAATATACTGAAAAGGCATAAATGTAAAATCTATACCTGGTTGCATTTTTCAGCGGTAATTTACGAAGTAAGACTTATTGCTTTTTCTTGATGAAGTTTCACGCTTTGAAATTCGTTGGGATAAAAACATGAATGTTCTTCTCTATATAACTGACGCAAAACTTTGCCTTTTTTGATAGCACGTTGGGTAACAGGGTATTTTCATTAATCTCTCGCGAAATAATTTTCATGCAGGGTTTTACAAATTGTTGCTCGTTGAGCCACATGCAATGGGAAAAACTGGTGAAAATTATGCGCTTTAGCTTTTTGAAGTTACAAAAATTCGTTTATTATTTTATTGTTGCTACAGATGTATTTAAAGAATAGCAGTTGATTTCTGCATCAAAATACTTTCTCTTGTCACTAAAAATTTAACTTGAGAAATATTATATACCATTCTTATGGACTCTCGTCTTCTTCCCGTGTAAAGTAATGACTGACGGTTTTATCCTTTGCGATTAATAACGTTGCTTATTTTGTCCTTAGAATGTTTAGTATCGTGCATTTTACACATTTTCTGAATTATGAAATAGGAATATTTTACTTCGGAAAGCGCAAAACCTTATCCTTCAATTCACAGCTTGTGTACATGTGACCTTTTGAAACAAGAATAAATTTAAAAATAGTAGAAGATATTACTTTTTTCAAATAATAAGTTATTGCCAGAAATGTTTATTCCAACACCTTTTTTTTTAAAAATTTTTATCGAAATCGCTCTAAAAGTGTGTAAAGAAACTCTGTATATTGTACTACATCAACAGAGAAGAAGCCGATTTCGGATGATATGGGGTTGCATCCTAGCATATGTAGAGTATTAACTTCATATTACAGAAACAAACGCAAATGAGGCCTAATATATTAATGATCTTAGAAGAAAAATAGTTTTTACTGCTATGAGCATATTTCAGAAAAATGTTTACATGTTTTAGAGTAATAATGCACTTTGCCACGAAATACGAAGACAAATGGGTTTTTTTTTTTTTACATTCCAAACGAGAAATAAACATTTATATACAAAACTCGGTTATAAACAAATTAATTCACAAAAATCTTCATTAAATGTAACAAATAAGCAAATGACTAAATAAAACAAAGCTCATAATTCTGACTAAAGAAAAGTTTCAAACTAAGAGGAGGAATGCAGTTACTTATAGTAAACTATTTACCACATCATTACATAAGAGATTATGATTTTCCTTAACACACTTAAAACAGCAAACAGCAAAATACTTCCCCACATTCCTTTACAATATTTTTTTAATAATTACGCAGAAATCGACAGATTTTTATGAGCTCGTTTTTATGTCATATTTAGAACAAAATTTCGTAAATTTATCGTAAAACGATAATAAAAACTCTTATGTGGACACCACACGACTTCCATGCACGGCACATTAAATTATACACATTTTTGCCCCACTTCATTTAAAACTTATTTCCTCGAATTTCATTAGAGATATTATTCTCATTAAATCAATTCATTTCTCACTTGGCGGTAATGCAAAATGCATAAAACTTAAAACATCTTCATTAAAAATTATAAAGTACAGAAAAATCTAAAATATCAAATACAAGAAAAAAACAATTAAATAATTTTTTTTTATAATTAAAATCAGAGTTTCTGTGTCAAAATAAGTAATTCGCCAAGGGACGGGAAGACAAAATTTTCGTTGCAAAAAACTGAAAATTAAAGTTTCGCCCCACTTTGCCCAAATACACTGAAGTTGATGCTTCAACTGACTTAATCAAGGTGGTTAGAATAGATGGAGTAAGCCTGACGTCAGGAAAGTGAAGCCAAGAAAATACCAGCAACGTAACGTCACGACCTATCACAGCCGCCATACAGCATACGGATAAGACTACGAAATATATTGTTAAGTAAGATTACACTGAGTTTAAGAGCAAATGTCAACGTCCTCAGGCTCAAAAGAGTATCTTTAGGTATAATCTGCATGTAATAATACAATTGAAAATTTCACTGATCTTTCAGGTTTTACCATGTAAACTTCTGTGTTATAGTTACCATTTACACATTTTAATTAAAATGGCAGACTTATAAATGTTCAATGATGGACAGCTAACATGTAGACAGCACCGATTAGAATGTAAACAAAATCAACCAAAAGTCTGCGTATGACAGTGGCCATGATAAGCCGTGATGACATACCGTGAAATTTCATGGCTTCATTTTCATTGCCTAGAAACTCGGGGGGACTTAAAATTTTAAATTGTTGGAAATTCTTCAACTATTGCATGCAGATTAACTAAAGCAATAAACCCCATAACCAGAACTTCAGAACAACACATTTCAATCACTTTTAAAGCAAAAAATTCACAATTTACTAGCATTTAAGATTAAAAAAATAGAGCTCACCAAGCTGGGTAGAGGGTGGATATATATATATATATATACCGATAGATAGATGTATATGTTTCGTTTATAATATCTTTACTGTTTATAATAAATTTACTATATATATGTTTACTGTATTTATATATGTTTTGTGCGGCCGATTACAGCAAAAAAGGGAGGTGCACAAATGTATGCTAAATAGTTAACTATGTTACAGTGGCCCCATTTGCAAAACTTCAGCGTTCTACGACTAAGCTTGTTTGAATTATGCGAGGAACGGTCTAAGCACGAATCCCACATAACGAACGTGGTTACGTATGTAAGTATGCAATAATACGTACGTCTGTATGTATATGTAACGGACTGCAAAATGGATTTAAAATGGACTCAAAAGATACGTTTCTGAATCCATTTTAAATTCATTTTACAATCTGTTTTGGAAAAAATAATTCTTGTATTCTCTCCATCCATACAAATGACACCTAGAAATCGTCTAAATAGATTCGAAAATGAATATTTTCGTTGAAGTACCATCCCCGAAATTTTTTGCGATTACAGCGCTTTCTTTACTTCGTAAAAGGAAACGAAAATCTTGAATAAGAGACGATAGTTCACATTAAAATAGAGTTCTCTTACATAATATGTAAACTAGAAAATGCGTTTCTTTCTCGAAACATTTCCGTCATTGCCTATTACTAGAAAACGAACATAAGGCATGGTTAATGAAAGAATATATAAATGATATGTCGAGGATTATGAAAGTTCTAGTATTACTTTTTGTAGATGCATCATTTATAAGCGTAAGTTAATCTGTATTAAATTTATCATATAGATAATTCATATTATTTCTAACAGCATTAATAAAGACAGGAAATTCTACTAAAGGCTACACACTTCCCTAAACGAATTATCTTTCAACTCCGAAATTTATCGTCGTAATAATCAAAAGCAGAGCTAGATACTGCACAAGCATTGTTCCTTTTGTTAAATTTAATATAATAGCGCAATGAATAGAAACCGAACACTAATTTCCTTATTATTCTTCTTTTAAAAAAGGGATAAAGTATTAAAATGCATTAACCGAAGTAAGATCATTTTCTTCTTTAGTTCTTAAAAACAAAGATCTGAGAGTTGGTTTTCTTTTTTTTTTTTCTTTTTTTTTTTTTTTAAATCTTATGTATAAAGCCAAATTAGAATTTATTCTTCGTTTAAAAGGTAGCATGTATATTAAGCAACTGAAACTCATTTTCTTCTGCGATGTTACTCCCAAACAAAAAGACTTTAATTCGTAACAAAGTATATATTATGTTTGATTTATCGTGAGTAACACAAAGCATTGAAACAGAAGCTATTGAAAAAAAAAAAAAAAAGAGAAAAGAGAAAAGAAAAGGAAACGAAATTAACAATCAGATCATTTTAGATACTAGTTAAAATTCTAGCTATAAAGTATCATACAACAGTGGCATTCTTGAATGTCTATTGCTTAAAATGTGCGACTTCACTCAAAAATAAAACCCAGTTTACTTCCACAGTTTTATTTATATTGATTTCGTTGTTAATTTATTCTGGGAGGTCAAACCATAAGTGACTTTCATTCATTTCTATACGGCATATTTTTTAAGATGTTCGTACTCATTCTTACATACGAAGAAAGTACAATATTGCATAGTTAGAAAGTTTTAACATTATTTACATATTTTCGGTGATGTTTTTCCCAAAATCTATCAATGACTTGCTGCCGATGATTTTCGAGTTATTAACAATTATGAATTTTTAAACCAAAATTGTCAAAGAGTAATTTGAATGAATTTAATGTAATTTTTACCATCGTATAAAGCATAATAGTACATTAATAGAAAGGTGATATCATGTATTTATTTTCGATGCTAATAAAAGAAAAACCTTCATTCAGACACACAACTATTTTTGCCTTTATTATCCGTCCTCCCATTTTTCATGAGCTTTAATTATCACAGCAGAAATATGGTCATATATTGCTAGAAGTAAAAGCTTATAAAAGAACTGTATTATAATATTAAGAGAATTCAAAGGAAGAATAAGTATGCATAAAAATAGCATGTATAAGGAAGATTACATTCAATTCATTTCAATGGGCCTTTGACAGTCTTAGTTTGAAAAACATTACTGTTAACAATCATATGATTTTATCATTATTTGCGTACAAACAAGACAAGAATGTCTTCAATGCTAAAAGGTAAGTTTCTTCCTTTTAGGCTATTTGATTAAAATCCTATAACTGAAAAAAATTTGGTATATATTTAATTTAATAATCAGGTATGTTTACTCGCTACAGTAAAATCTTTAATTAAACTTTTTAACATAACCTGAACGAACTTTAGTTTTTACGCTTGTTTCAGCTACTTATTTTCCAAAATTTGCTTTAAAAAAATAAAAGTAATGCCCAATACTGCTGGTTCCAAAGATAGAGATGCTTTGTCGCTGAGTAATTTTATTTTTTAATAAGTTATATTATAATTTTGTTGCAAACAACATTGGGAACTGGAAAGAAATTTTTGTAGTTCTGAAATATTCCTTTAACACCATCTGCATAGTATATTAGGCTGAAAATATATTTTATGTTTTGTACTAATGCAATAAACGTTATTAAAATTTGAGAAAAAATTCAGTTTATTATTATCACAGTATACATTTTGCTATTCAGCGGCTCACTTTGTTATAATAATAAGTATTGTGTTATAATAACTTGGGAGGAAGGACTGGTTACATATTCTTTTTTTGACACGAAATAATTTTCATTGTGAAATCAAAGTATCTGAACGAACAATTTCAGGTGTTAAACTCTTAAAATTTATTAAAACGCTAATCAGTCTATAAAAAACTGATGTATACTAGCTCAGCAACTATCAGCGTGAGCAATATAAAAAGAATTCATAATAAGAATTCCTTTTATTTTTTAAACCAGTGAAATTAGTTGTTTAAAATTTAGTAAGCTTTCTAATTTACTATTACTGAATAAATTAATATTCAGCCTTTTAGTATATTCTGCGATATTTTTTAACTAAATAACGCACTTAAAATAGTAAGGTATTACAGGAAAAATTTTTTTCAGTCAGAGCAAGTCCAGTTAAAGTACTCCCATGAGCATTAGATATATCGATGGACGTTAATGAAAGAATCGATAAACGACTAAACACAAAGGTTTTTTTTCATCACAGATTCGACTGTCGAGGGAAGTTTATTGAATATTTGGAGTATTTTCAGACCTTACCCGCGTTTAACAAAATAATTATTCTCAAAACCTCTTATTAAACCAATTATTACATTGCTTATAATCAACTAATGATTAATATATTGGAAGGAAAAATGTTGCTGGTCATTTACTTCAATTTAGATGAAATGTTAAAAGCGTTTCTAGATATTGCTTGCAGGGCAAAAGATTAGTGAATCTTTTGCCTGTCGTCCTTCTCTTTTAATAGGCATTTTGTTGGTTATCGTTTGAAGCACTTTCCTTCTTATTGCTTTGTATTTTTGATTTTAACATATTCTTTACTAACTTTATTATTTAGTTCTTATAGCTCTTAGCTATATACTGCAATAAACAGTACAATTACCAAAGTTCGAATTTTTTTATTTCATTGCTTAAGGAAAACCGAAGCAAATTGAATTATAAAAATTTACACTCATGTCCATAAATTAAGGATAATGCAAAATCAGGCAAAGGAAGAGTTAGAAGCAAAACAAATTTGACTTATTTGTAAAGCTTATTTATTAAACAAAAGGTAAAGAGCAAAAAAAAGATGCTATATGTTTGATATTATTAAAACAATTAGCGATTTTTTCTCCCTGGAGCAAATTACAGAAAAAAAAAAACTATTTACAAAATACCAATATTACATGGTTGGTATGATTGTTTACATGGTTGATACGTTTAATTTAAATTTTGAAAAACGGGAAAATATTTTCATTTTTACAAAACATTTGACAGCACCATATGCCAAGATATAACAAAGAATATTTAGAAAGAAGTTTCCATTTATTTCGCTTAAACTCCGTGACAATTCAAATTCATACAAATTTCAAAAAATAAAAAAATTATGCATTAAGCATTATACAAGTTCTTGGTTTAATATTGATAGGAAAGTAATGAAAGAGAAATAACTTTTATCAAAACAAATAACTTTTTATTAGTCCAGATTTCAGAGTGATCAGCACCAGTTCTAAAAAAATATAACAAAAACTCTTATTTCCATTTGACAGGAAATAATTCAAAAAGATAATTATATGTAACACTAGTTTCATATTTAAGTATTTAATATCTTTTTCTAAATGTTTAGTGCTTAAAAAATGGTGGTGGAAAGCCACTTTTGCTTTCACATCTCTTTTCTGCAATCAGAGTTTGTGTTTGATTTTCGCTTTTGCAGTAACTCTTAACTTTGTTGACTGTAATAGTCTAAAATGAAGCAGATGAATGGTAACGTCCCTATAGCATGATACATTTTTAATACTTTTAACTTTTTACTAATTTAGTTCGCTACAGTGCTTATAAGATAAGTGTAGTCTCCATTGTTACACTATCGTTTGGGCTCCAATATATTCAACATAGTGACTTAAAGAACAGTGTAACGAGGGAGACATTCTTGATCCTAATTACATTTCCAAAAGTTCAGTTGCTTAAGACCTTCAGTACTGTTACAAGAAGTACTTCATGATATGATCCAAGATCATCCTCTTGAAAATTGCGTTGTCATGATTACTTTAAAGTAATCAAACTTGTTGAAGAGAAATGCAATTTCACTCATGTCATCGATGCCATGGAAATGGTCTGTAACCCAAAATAAGTTATAAGAAGAAAAATATGAGTTGTTCTCTCAATTGTTTTCCTTCTGATGAATTGAAACACGAAATTACAGGGGATTACAAAGGATGCTATGCATTCCATCACTGCGGCTTAATGAAGCAATTCGTTATGACTTTAGATGAAGATTTAGTTGTCAAATCCATTTGATTCTAAATTTTTCACTACTGAAAATTTTGAAATTCAATTTGGATAGAGCATATTTATAAAGTTGAGCTGAGCACAGGTCTCAGCGAAAAGCTCAGTAAATATGCTTTTAAATTAAAATATCATAATAATCATATACATATTCCTAGTATTATGCAATATAATAAATATATACGGGGAAAATAGTGCATAGTATACCACTGACGGAGGTATGTGCAAAGTAGTGCATAGTATACCACTGACTAAGGTATGGGAAAAATAGTGCATGGTAATACCAATGATTGAGGTATGGGCAAAATAGTGCACAGTATACCACTCACTGGGGTATCTCTTGCTTATATGTCAGAAACATATTCAGTAAAATAAGGCTATTGTTCCCATACATTCTTTAAGAAAATGTACAAAAAAATAATCGACCATGAGACAATCATTGTAAAACTTGTAGTATTACTACATATTTCATGAGCACATAGAAATAAGATAAAATTATTCTTGCCGAAAACCATTTTATTCATTTGACCATATAAATAATTGAGATTGGTAACGGCTGGCTGTGAAACGATACCCTAGAAGAATTTAGCTCTTTTATAAATTATTCAGTGAAGATGAAAGATTCCACGAAATAAATCCTTGTACAAGTAGAATCTATCTTCTTCAGGTCTCGGTTAAATCCTTCCTTCTTGAAGCTCTAAACGCCATCACTCAATTGGTATCTAAGTATAATCTAAGTATCTGGAATTTTCTGGAAATCTAAGTATAAAAGGTAACGAGCTTCTTCTTAACGAACTGGCGGACTCAACAGTAAAATGTATGCCTGTCCTATCGAATCGGCTTGTTACCTACAGAGAGATTACAATGGTTATTAGGCACAGAATCCTAAACAAATGGTAATTAGTCTGGCGTTATTCAGCCTCTGGACAAGTTGAAAAGCATCACACCTATGCTTACTGTCGGGTCATGCACTGTAAAAACTGAAAGCCAAAAGTGAACCTTTCTTCAAACTGTAATAGTATTCTCTCGGTGCGCCAGGTCTTAATTGAATATCCATATTATAACAGACTTCGATTGAAGCATTATAGCGATTGTGACTTGTCTCTAGATCGTATAATTAAGAAAGTATTCAATGAGAAATTATTTTAGTACCTGAAAGAGACGGGTCTTTTTTATTGAATTTGATTTTTTTGAAGATGTTTCTTGGTTTTTATTATTATGTATTTTAATGCATCTCATGTTTTTTTTTTTTTTTTTTAATTTTATTTTACTCCTGTTTTCATCTGAAATCATTATCTGAATTGTGTGAAGTTTTTCATCTTAGCGTTCATTATTTTATTACGTTATTTTATTTGTAAGTCTGCTGTGATTTAAACATACGTTTGTCTATATTTTGTGTCTGGAAGTATTTAACATATATTCCCCACATTCCCTTTTAAGGGCCAGAAATTGTCTGCCACCACCATGTTAAAAGTAAATAAAGAGAATTCTTCTATTTAATGAATCCTCAGATAATTTTTAATAATACCTCCATAATCATTAAATAGAGATTTGCTTATATTCGATTTCTTTTTCATTCGAAACGCTTATATATCGATACACACACACACCATCAATGTGTGCAAGCTGCAAGTGAAATCACCAACGAACCAGCGATGAAAAAATAATGACTTGGCTTGAGAAATTTTATCATCGTCCAACAATAAGTAACAGAAATATTACATGAATCTCTAAAATCTCTCTGTTGTATGAGTAATCCCTTACTTAGATAAAAGATTTAATAACCAAAATATATATCAAAATACTTTCGGTTTATGAGAGCTCCGTCAGTATAAATATGAAAAAAAAAATAAATTAGCTTTTAACTACACCCTACATAGCAGCTATTTATATCTTATAAAGATCAGATGTTTCGTAATTAAATAGCACATACGATGAGAAAGAGAAAAATACCTCCATGCTTTAATTCTAACATGCTCTAATGACACTAAAAATCTTCCCAACCTGGTAAATTCATTTAAAAAAATATCAAGTACAAACATTTTTTAAATTATCTCCGAAGTTGTCAACGACAGTTCGGCTTTTAAGTTCCGTTGCATTATTCGCTATTTCCGTTACATAATTTTACTTTATTCGATTCTTAAACTGATTGTGTAGATGCTTAATTTCCTAGTGCCAAAACTAAAAAGAGTTAATGTCAGCTGAAATAAAACTGTTAAAGCTATTAATAATGTGATGACGTGAAAGAATTATTGTCAACCAAGATTAATTATTTTAGCTTAATATTCGCTTGGTAAATCCTTTAAAGAATTTTCTGTTAGAAATGTACTCAAGTCAAATATCTTAATTAAAAATTTGGTCATAAAACTGAACTTTATGAAATACAATACTTTATTATCTTACCTCAAAATGACAACTTCCTGTCTTAAGTAAATTCAGATTTTCCATTCGGGTTTCTTTAGAGACATTTATTATCATTTGATAATCTAAGAAAATTTGCAGTGTATTAAAATTTAAGTGTTTTTATTATAATTTCAGAAACTAACCGATCTAGAAAGAATGAATTTATACATACATATGTATAAAAACATCAGCATTTATAAAATAACTTTTAGTTATTAAAAATTTTAAATTTATGAATGTAACAGTAACGTTTTACTTATATATGCGATACACAAAATGCTCTTTATATTTTCAAAGTGAATTAAAAAAATTGAGTAAAGTAACTGTAAGCTTTCTTAGTTTCTACATATGTATCCATTCTAATATTATATATTTGTCATACATTCTAAAAAACTCCAAGATACCTACATAAATTCAACTTTTTCAGTGATCTTCACTTCCCTCATTATGCTTTTCCGAATTCTGAAATACTCTACGTTTGGTTTGGTTTAGTTTATAATGACAAAGCACACTAGAGCTATCTGCCTAAGGGAAAGAAAGACTTCGTGGAGGACATTCACGGAAAACGGGCTTGTGTACACGTTACACATAAGGAAAACCTCGAAAACGCCCATGCAGCCACCGGAGGAAACGCCCGTTTGCCTAGATTTTAATCCAGGTCTTAACTATCAGTGTTCAGCGATTTCACCGCTTGGCCGCTGGTGGGTCTGATATATTTTCAAACTATTGTACTTAAAGTCTCACTTAAGATATCCCTATAAGACTCCCTCTTAACACAATCGTAATGACAAAAAACGTAAAATTATCACTTTTTTAAAAACATTTCAGATCAGAAACTGAGAAAAAGTTTCAAATTTCTTATGTAAAGCAATTAAAATTGAAAAAAAAAACAGTTACAAGTATCTCATTTAAATTTAAATTTATTGGTTTCTAAACTATCTTATATTTAATTTGTTACATGTAATTATCTGAAATTCGGTTGTAGTGGTTCAATAGTTATTATGATTGTATAATTTGTGCATAATCTCAGTATAGTCCAATAAGAAATTTAAGAATAATTAATAAGAAATTTCTTTACAAAAGGTAATATGCCTTCGCTGTTAAGGGGCGGAAATATGACTGCTAAGTTCCCGTTTCTCAATGTCGTAAAAAAAGCTGGGAAACAATATGATTGCTAAGTTCAAGGTTTTTAGCATCGTAAAAAAAGTTGGGAAACAACGGATTCTAACATAAAAATCAAACCAAAACATTAATGGTTTCTGTCTTTGATATTCGTAACTTTAAAGTACTTTTATTTTTCTGTCCTTTTTAATATTAACTGATTTGATACAAGACTTTACAGTGACAAAGGAATTATTTTTAATTAAATATTTTTGTTTTCTTTGCATTGCTGCTGATTTAGTAATAATTGCTTCGTACAGAATATTTGTTATATAGGAATTAAAGTTAATAGTAATAGTTGATGTATAGGAATTAAAGTTAACAGTAATAGCTGATGTATTTCCTGCAGAATTGCATGTATATATGTTAGTGCTTTGTACGTTTTGTATGGTTGTGAATTTCTTTTTTTTTTTTTTTTAATTTATATATAACTCTTTCGTCATATTTTTATTTACAAAAGTATATTATATGGTAAAAAATTCGCCAAGTCTGGTATAAAAAAAGCATAAGAGGCCTAAAAAGAGTAAAGCATCAAAAGGTTTAATAAAACTGATAAAATCTTTGTTGGAAAGTACTTTTATGGATGATCTCCTTGCAAGGGATCAAATACAAGCCCTAACAATAGATAGAGTTTTCTATAAAATTATTGGTTTCAGTCAGAAACTGAATTTTGCCTCATTTTAAAGTTTACATATTTTTCTTTGATCTATTCAAACTTAAAACATCGAATTCAAAAATTGCCAAAACCATGGACATGTGAGATGATTCAAAATTATTAATTCGACTCCCTATGACTTAATTTCTGAACTTTACAACCAATTGCTTCAAACAGATGAAATGCCACCCATATTCTGTCTTAAAATGCTTCGTGATACTTCTTTTAGTTACAAGAACAATAAAAACTATAGTCAAATTCCTGTCATACTAATTCGAAAGTATTCTTTATATTCGCCTCCTCAACAACAGATTACGAGTTTTGAGATCATTATATTTTGGACAAAAAAACAACATAACATATTAAACTATCCCCAGAGAAGCAGTCGCACTATGTAAAATAGAATGGCCTGGGAGACTAGATATGAAAATTCTATCATTCAGACAAACTACTAAGATCAATTCCCCGTTACACTTCATTAAAGAAACATTTTAATACAAAAATGTTACAACATTTTAATAGGAAAATGCTACAAATTAAAATGTTAATTATTTATGGGATCTCCTTTTCCGTTTGATTTATATGAGCTAATCCACGAATTTTAAATACAGTACTATAAAAAATCTAAAATCCTCAGTCGGTTAAAATCCTACTCTAATTTGTAAGAGGTTAAGAAAAAAATTTATTTAACACACCTAGATTTAAAGATTTTTAGACGTTGCTGGAGCTTTTCAAATCATGTCGCAAAAATCTAAAGAAATGAAAATAGTGGAAATCATTTCACCAGGGAAATCCATATATACACCAAAGCGAGAATCGAGAAGACAAAAAAAAGTAATATTTGACCTATACCTTTAAACAATTAAAATAATCCCTTTCGTGCTGTGTTCCGGTGCAATGACTAGCACATTTTGTGAAATATATGGAGATCTGAAGTTCAATTCAGTGTGAGAATACGAATTGTTTTCAAGTATATTTTGCCCTCTTCTTGTCTAAGCTAAAACGTTTTCTTTTTCCTGAACGGCGGGCATTATTTTGTCTTCTAAATTAGAAAGTAAGTTTAGTAATTCATCACCAAACTGAATTATTAGCTCCACTAAATCTGATTTGCAGAGGATTTCAAGAACTTAAAATCTGTACTTCCAAATGCTCGGGTGGTGCAACGGTCAGAAAAAAAAAAAAAAAAAAAAAAAAAAGAGTTCTTTTTAAATTCCTACATTGGATATGATTTATTTCAAATGATTCGTTTCTTCCAGATATGTTTTTTTAAGCTAACGAAAAGCGATTTTTCAGTTTTAATCCAACTTTATCTTCTATCAAGTCTCAATAAAGTACAAATCTTGACCAATGTCCAGGGACTGTCATCAAGTTGTATTTCTGTATTTTGGAACTGTAAATTTTCCTTACAGTTCCAAAATACAGAATGTTTATTTTAAAACGTAAATTATAAAATTCTGTTCCTATTTCACGGATGATTTTTCAGCTATACATTTAATAATACTTGAATTAGCATTTAATTTTTCTATGCGTTTAAATAAGGTATAATAGCTTCGGAATTTCTGTAAAAATTAATTCTAATTTTGTAAAATAATTCGGAGTTACTAAAAATTTAATAAATAAAAATTTTAATAATTTAATGTGTCTACGTATTCAAAGGGTCGAGAGAATATCGCTAAAGTCTAATTAATATTACATCCACAAAAGACATTTTTTTAACGACTGCACACTTTACTAGCTAAGCATTTGTCAGAAATGGCATATCCATAGATAATTTAGCCACCTTATCATGGAAGAATGTAGTGTAGCGTTTAGTGTGGGACCAGATTGCACCTTCAAGACGGGAAACGTCTTCTTAGTTTTGAAGAAGAACGCACCAAGAGACGAATCAGCAAGTTTCTCACCATTTTCCGCGAAACTCTCAAGAGGACTTTCGGTTCAGTATTTTAAATGCCTCCATGCCGCATAGACACGATATACTTACAAACATCCATCCTTTCTCCGGGATTCGAACCCGTGTCTAAGGTTATAGTAACTAAGTTCGCTATTATCATGTTAGCAAATGTGCTCCTAATAATAATTGTAAATAACATCTTCGTTCTTCAACACGCCAACTAAAGCTCAATACTGAAGGAAGGCCCACCAGCGGCCGAGCGGTAAAAGCCGCTGAACACTGGTAGTTCGGTCCGGGTTCAAATCCCGGCAAACGGGCTGGTTGCATGGGCGTTTTCGTTGTTTTCCCCATGTGTAACGTGGATACGAGCCAGTTTCCCTTAAAAAGACTTCTACGGGGCATCCCTCCCTTTCCGTGTAGTGCCTAAGGGCGGAGCACGTAATCAGTTAAGGAAAAAAAAAATGCTGATGGAAAGATTTCCTCAAGCATGGCATTTATTGCAGTCGGTTGCTTTCTAATCAATGTCGTAATCAAATTTGTGCTTTAAAACTTAATAATTTGGAATTGTAAAAATGGTAAACGTATAGTTTAAAGTACCCCTTGGCGAAACTTGTCGATTTTTGGCGGTACATGGATACCGATTGTGTGCAATTCTTTGACTCGTTATTTTGGCTTCGGAAGCGGCGATTTTTGCGCCAAACATCACCGCTACACAAAGCCAAAATAACAAGACAAACAATTGCACGAACTCGGTATCCATGTACACATCGACTTATTTTCACTTAAAAAAGAATCCCCGAATTGCACAAAAATGGCATTGCGCACTCCCTTTACTTTGTCCATGTACACATCGATATATTTTCACTTAAAAAGTCAAAGGAGCACCAAATTCTACAATATAGGCAAACAAAAAAATACATAATCTCAATAAAATACATTCTAAACCAAACAATAAAATAACATAAAAAAGGAAAAACATGTTATACATTTAAGCACTATCAAAAGCAAATATTCACTTACCATGATTTTCGAGTTCGCTTCGTACACCCAGAGCCACGTAAAAATCAAATTATCAATCATACTCAAATAACGTTTTTCAAACCAGGTACTCTTTCTGATCGAACGCTTCACATTGTGACTATCTGAACCTTTTTTTCTACAAACCCATTCAAATCCATCTAAACGGTTTTTACGTTCGACTAGACGAATATCCTTCCTACATACAGGACACTTATAATGGCTACTAAGTAAACCTTCATTTAGACACCAGTCAATTAAGGCTCTTTTCCCCTTTCGCTCCAAATCGTACAGAAACTTCAAATTAATCTTACTACATTCGGCCATTCTACCGTCTAAAGAATCAAACCAACACACACCACAAAAACGCTTACAAAACATTCCATGATTCAAAATTTCCCAGAGTCATGCACCCGATTACGTCACAATAGGGTTTCCATAACATTCAACTATTCAGGCTACCATAAATAAAACGACAACTTGGCGATAAATAAAATAACAACTTCGCCATAATACAAGGGGTACCTTAAAGTCTACTCTACCCGCAAAAAATTTCTTTTTGGATAGAAAGAGGACAGTAATTAAACAAATTATTATTGGAAGTTGGTAGTTTGTGTAACTTGAGAGCACTAATAATATTTTTTATTCTTCGACACTGGGTATTTTTTCTCCATAGGTTGGTATAAGTTATTCTGATTCAGATTTAAATTGTTATCTTTGGAAATGCTTTTGAAAGTATTTTATAATTAGTCTTCCTTTCGTTTTCCCGATGGAATGTATTATGTATTTTTCATTGACTTTGCGCATAAAAATATAAATACCATATACACTACTGCTCTTACTTTTATATATTTTCTCAAATATATTCACCTTATAATGTAATAAATTCTGCTACGATTTCACATTCTTTGTTTGATTTTGAGGATGCCACGTACATTATTTGTCTTTATTTGAATACCGTTTAAACAGAAAATTCCAGCCTTGATGTTCCAAACAGATTCTAGATAAAAAATTATACTGAAATCAATTTTTATTAGATTTTTATTAGTTACACACTTGCAGCTTCAATATGTTTATTCTATACAATAGCTAAACACCACTAATAATGGGAATCACTTTATTGTTTAACAGAAAACAGCCATGTAATCTTGGGCAATTGCCTTAAGCATTCAGTGCACAAATATCCATCAAGCTTTATGAGAGGCTGACCACCTAGCTCAGAAGAGCACCTCCTCACGGATGAGGACACTTTGGATTCGAAACCCCAGCAAAAGATTAGAGACTTGTAATAGTACTTCTTCTTCCGAAAATGAACAAGTTATTTGATTCTCTAGTAGCTTCTAGCATCTTAGAATTTTCATCAGTATCACATACGCCCTTTTCTAAGGGAGGTAAACCATTTTGGGCTTTAAAGTAAATTTATTTCCATCAGGCGGACTGGACTGCGCACAAATTCTTTCCTTTGGAGTGGAGTGTACTTTATCTTTGTATAGTATTGGTTGAGGGTCCTTTTATCCTCAGATGCAATAAATTCTGAACTGAGACTGAGACGCGAACACAAGACTTTCTTTTCTCCAAATGAGCAAACTAACTGTTTTCATCAAATCCGACATTTGAATGCTGCTTGAATGCTCGTCGAATGCCTACCCTTGTAAAGCATTCTTAACATGTGACAAACTAACCTTCTTTACATATGTAGACATTCATACGAATTTTTATCTGCAAAACTGTTAACATACGCAAGTTAAAAATGATCCTGGGACATATATATTTCCAATTAAATAATAATTGATAAACCAAACTCCTATTCTAAGGTTGTTTATTCATTTTATGTTCGTCTTATACATAAACAGAAATCTAAAATATGCAAATTTTGCACCTGAGGGGCACTCTCAGTCAATGTATTTATTTCAATTTATTGAGAATTGCTTGTAGAGTGCTAAGGATTACGTTTACTCCCAATCTAATTTTTTTTTTGTTAAAATGTTGCAATGAGGCAATAAATCTATCAAAGGTAAACAGAATTTCCTTAATGTAAAGAATTATATCACATACTAAATAATGCAACTAATTTCAGTGAACCAAGTACGATAGAACTTAAAATAGTTGTATAAATTTTCGGTTAGTTCCTGCATTCAAAATATATTAATAATTATCAGTAAAACAGTAATAAAAATTAAAACAATTGATTAAACTTTTTTTATTGAAATATCAGTCTCAAACTTTCGTTTTTAAATGACAACAACGATATCATATCATCGATGTTATCGTAATGTCTAGGAGAATGATATATCTGATTTTCAATTCACTTTCGATTAAAGTGTACGCTTTCGTTCAATATTTTGAACGATACCTGCAATCAAGGTCTTAATTGGGACTACAGATACATTTCTGTGCTAATTAATCCTTAACTCCTTATATTTAATTAAGCTATAATGTTTACTTTTTTCTTCCTTTTACTTTCTCGTTTTTTTTAAAGCAGAGAGTAGGCGCAGAGTAACTCTCTGTGTCTTTCTTTAGTATGTTTTTCTTTGGTTCAAATTCATATTTGGTGCACATCTAGTATCTCGCTAATGAATCAGTTTATACTGTGTATCGTAAATGTAGAATATATAAATAATTATTTATTTTTTTATTTTTATTTAATTATTTTTATTTATATTGTTTTCATGACCATAAATAAATATAAAATAAATCACAAAGAAATCCCCAAGTAAGACAAAGACAGCAAATATTTTTACATTCAAATTTTTTCGGTTTCAGAATAATATGATTAAAAAAAATGTAAATGTTACAATCTCTTTGTTTAAACTACCGCATCTAGTAACTTAAGTCATTATATGAGGTTAAATATTAAGACGGCAAATTTGCGTTTACAACTAAAATACAATGCAAATTAAATAATAGCCAACTGTATTACTATAATTATTGCTTCACAAAACTTAACAGAAATTTCGCCTGGTTGGTTAAATTACACAAAACGTTACAGAAATTGCGCCTGGTTGGTCATAATTATTCATTAATCAAAAGTTCTGATGCAAAAAGCTCAAAGTTTACTATATAAGTACATGCACTATATGATTTCCAATTGACAGTTATAGATTCAGAAATTAATACTAAAGAGATTTAAATCCCTAATTAATGGGTATTCAGATGCATCGATACATCTGATAGTTAAGTCGCGGAATAAAATAAAAAAGCAATAACTCATATCAGTAGAAGCAATATTGCGCAATTACTAGTTACAATTAATACGCTGTTATTTTGATCTGCCTTTCAACTTTCCTTCGTTTTTTGGAGTTTAGGATACATTCTCGTATATCTTCTACTGAAACTGGAAAAGCCAGAATACAGTACAGTTTAAAATAACTAGTTTGTAACTTATCATAAAGTTTATATGTTACTAAATTTAACTGTTTTAATGAAATGAAGTCCACTATGTAAGTGTTTTATAGCTGTGCTCACATCCAAAAGAGGATAAAAATAATTTTTGCACAATCAAAAAGAGAGAATAACTTCCGTAAAAACTAAATCTAAAATATTCTTTCCATTATTTTAATGTAACAATAATCAAAATAAATTCAAGAAATTTCTCGAATAGTACGCCACTAAGTTGCTGATGTCCATATAAATATAATGATTTTAACATTCATTTGAAACTAAGAAAACTGAGCTCCTAACCCAAGCAATTGTTTTCCCACCAGAAAAAAATATGCAGATGCTACATGTTAAATAAATAATAACAATCATTCTCTCAAACGATAAAGATTTTCTTTAAAAGTCAGTATCTTATTTATAGAATTTGTCAATAAAAAGAAATCCTTCACATTTAGGAACCTAAGTGTTTATATTCTGCAATATTTGCACTAACTTATTCACATGTAGGTAAAACAGCGTTAAATAGGCCCCTTTCATAAGACAGAAAATTACCATCATTTAACGGGGCAAAAAGTTGGAAACTTTCCAAGCCCCAAGCACGTTCTCTCTTATTTTCGTCGTTCATTTACATGCAAAAATCGGTAAAACTCCAATTACAGAGTTAAATACTGAAAACTTAAATTACTTGCCTTCCTGTAGACGAGGTGATTCGGATTATCCTCCGGTGAGGGTGTCATATGACCGCCGTTACTTGTGCCTCGAAAATCCTGCACTCCTCTGTTGTTTTTTTCCAGCTCCTCGCTGTGCATCGTGAAGGTATGATTTCACATAATCAAAAATTTCGTCCACCGTCCAGAACGGTTCTGATGGAAAGTATAAGCACTCCCAGGCGCGGTTCTTCGAAGGAGGGCGCTGCCGATCGAAACAGGGCCGATCGAAGTTGTTTGGAGAAAGGCGTACTGTAGGGAGCAAACGAAGGGGTGAATTCTACCGGAAATGTGTCGCCACTGGGCTACAGAAACTTCCATGAATCGACAACAATCTGCAGCAGAGTTCGAACTCGGACAGGTAATTAGGAAGGGACTTTTTTAACCACTGGAACATTCATGATATTAAACCATTACAAGACAGATTCGTTTCAATGAATAAATATATAGGAATATCTAGAAACTGTTCCAGGATGTTATTTCACCAGCAAGAACTCATTCAACTCTTTACCTCGATTAGCAGTAGTTCGATGTATTACATTTTTTTTTCAGAACGAAAAAATATACCCTGTGTTTATAATGATTTGTTTTAACAGGAACCCAAACAACTTGCGATGATTTCTTACACTCGAACTTATTTTTTCCTCTCTTATTTGCAGCTCTGATTTATTTCGGCCAGGCCGAAATTGAATGTTTTGAACTTTCAGAGGATTAGTTTCTGGGCAAAGAATTCATATTTTACTGCTATCAAATTAGAGGATAATTTTTGTTCGATAGGCTGTATCACTGTACATGCGACGAAGCTCTCTTGAATGCAGAGACTATGATGTGCCTCTGACAATTAGTATAAATATTCCACAAACCTATTTTATGAAAAGCTGTATTTATTAAAAATCGTTAAAAATAATTGAAATGGCACAATGAATTAAATAAAGCAAAGGAATGGATAAAACGATTATTGCTTAACATTTATAGAATGACTTGCATTCTGCATACCATGTATTTTGATGTCGAAATAGAGACCATCAATGAACTTGTTCTACTTTAATTTTGATTTTGACATATAAATTAACTAAAGTATCAAAAATAATTTTTGTCTTTCCTACTCCGTAGTTTTTTGTTATGAATGTGATATGAAATAACTCCTTCATACATGCGGGATGTAAGTGGTTAGCTTGTTTCAGCTGCAACTATATAATCTGGGGTTTGAATTCCAGCAACCGCACATTGTATGTTTCTTCCTTTCGTGCTCTGAAAGTATTAATGGTCCATACCTTGCGGCGCGAAAACTTAAATCAGGCGGATCATATCTCGAATTCCTTTATATTTCGTCGATTCGTTCTTTTTGCATATCAATAATTGTCCTTTTAGTGACGACTAAAAAATTATCTCATGCATCATGTTCAGTTCGAAGTTGGAAGATCCGTGAGTTGAACGTCAGCGAGGGTGCAGTTAAAATTTTCATTTTTTCCTTGAAACAGGTCTAATAATTTGAATGTGAATTTCCTTGAAACAGGTCTAATACTTTTTACAAAAGAATCTCTTATTCTATTTTCGTTAATTTGTCTTTAAACCAATGTGTTAAAAGTCAAAGGAATATTTTTTTAAATGCAGAGTTAAGTTAAATATTGCACATTTCAGATTGTGTGTCTCCTTACCTGTATATATATTATTTATTGCATTCTAAAGTTACCCAGTTTAACAATATTTCTTTTGGCGTATTTTTACAGGATCTCGTTGTGATAGTATTATTTTAATGTGAGAATATTTCTGCTGTACTATTTATTGAGGATACGGAAGAATCCTCTTTCTTCAGATACTGAAATAATCCTCTCTGGATAATTTTTCGCTATGTAAATTATTTAAGAATCACGGCAAATTTTTATCTAAAGTTATTCCATACTTTAAAAAACCTTTGCGTTTCTAAGCGTAACCGACCTCGTTCAAAAGGCTGATTTTGTCTAAAAACGTCCATTTTTTTTTTAAATTTACATTTTTAAAGGTTCACTACCAGCTATCAAAAACAACTTTTCTTTATATATATATATGTTTCTTAGAAGTGGAGAAATATACCAGTTTTTCTGAGCTGTGACAAGCCGGAAGTTATGGTTTGCCACAGCGGAAGTGAAAGTTTAGAGGACAAATTAAAAATGTAATTTTGGCTATTTTTATGTTATTTGTGAACAAAATAATTTTAAGCATTTCAATTAGTCTGGAGAGTCTGGCGAAGTATCTTTATTATGAATTTTCTCCTTTTCGTTTGTCGCAACGTGAATAGTTTTGTATACATATGTCATGTTATGTTAATCTGAGAACTTTAAATGCGATTTTTCATAAATCTTTTCGTATATGGTTTATGTTCACAGCAACCATGATAACTCTTAAAGTTCCTTAGCGTAACCGAGGGTTACTCGAAATTTTGCACACACAGTTTATATATTATTATGCAGGTTACAGACTAAGAGTTAAAAACTTAGCCTCACAGAATTTAAATTATATAATTTTTTCTTCAGTAGTGTAAGCATTTTTCTAAATTTTATGTGTTGACCAACATATTTAGCCATACATAACTAGCAAATCAATACTTTCCAACTGTTATGCTGCTTATGCTTAATATACATAAAATAAAGTCAAAAATATGTTTTTATCATCCTTATTTTCTTGTCAGTGATGGTTGACATTTTTGTTAATTTCGATTGTATAAATTTCGCAAAAAAAAAATTATTTTTATCACTTTTAGAGTGATTATATTTAACTGTAAGTGCAGTTCAATCAAAAAAATCTCATTAATTTAGAAATATAATAAACATTGTGAGAAAAGCCCTTCGAACAAGCTCGGCTACCTTATCTTATTTTTGATATGAAATTATATATTTTTATAGATTTTAGTGTTAAAAAGATCATGTATAATTTTGAAGAAGTGATTTGAAAGCTCAGAAAGAGATATGACTTAAGTAACCTTAATTACACCTAGAAATATACTCGATCGCATGAAATTTCAGCGCAAAAGTGACAATGCTTTCTCATAATGAAATTTCGAAGCAACATTACTAATTAGTTGAAAGAAGCTTAATTAGGTAGATGAGACATTTAATACTATTTTATTTACTTGAATACGACGAAGCATACGAGAACTGTCCACCTGACAAGAGGAATGTTTCTTGGCGAACTTTTAATTACCTTGTATTAATGTAATGCAAAAAAACTTAAAATATCTCAGGCACTAGCCTATTATCCGGGCTTCTAACCCGATTCGATTAAAGGTATATTTCTCAGTTTTTAATTATGTGAATTGTAATTCTAAAAGTCAATGATCCTCAATTTGAAAATTATTATCCTGTAACAGGAGTTAAAGTATTGCACTTTTTAGCGCACATTGCGGCACGTTTTATATGAATGAAATACACGAAGACTGTTTGCTTTTAGTTTGACTGTTTGCTGTGTTTGGAATTCATGTTATAAAATTCATACGAATCCAGTATAATATCATACACAAATTAATAAAATTTCATAAAAATAATTTCCTGTTTGAATAACACAAAGCTTTTAAGCTAAAAAATTGAAATAAATACAGTTGTGATATCTGTAATATTTATACGGTATACTTTAGACATAAAATTTTATAATATCATCAACCCTTTCATCTAAGAAGTCGGTAAAATTAAAATTACACTTGCAAAAATTATGCTGCAATTAGAAATAAAATGAAATGTCATTTTAAAATGCCCTTTGCCATTTGTCATAAGGGACGTTGACAAAGAAGAACTATTTTTAAAAATTTATTTACAATGATTTGAAAATAAAAGGCTTGTACTACTAACAAAATTTTTAAAGTAGAATTTTTCACTTATTCCTGCTCTTTATACATTAAATAAAAAGCTTAAAAGTTTGACAACAGATTTTTCTATAGCAGAAGAAAAAAAAGAAAACTAAACGGTGGCCTCAAAGCTCGACGTGATATGATAAATCATATGGAATCATTAAGGTAGCTTTCAGGCCATGAAAGTATATTATTTATAAATGTAACAGTTTATCAGGTTTCTTACCAATTACTTATCAGTTTTCTTACCGGTTTCCTTTCCAGTTCAGTTTTTAATTTTTTTTTCATATTTCTTAACGTAGGAAAATATAAACAAGGTTCTGCCTTTTAAATAATGTTTCATATAAATATCAGTTATGTGGGGCCCATCAGCATCTTAGTGGTTAACACTGCTGAACACTAGTAGCTCAGCCCAAGTTCAAATCTTGGAAGCATGCTGGTTGCATGGCTCTCTTCATATTTTTCCTCGTGTGTTATATATAAATATGAGCCAGTTTTCCTTAGAAACTCTTTCTTGAGAGCATTCCTCCCATAGGCAGATAACTTTCATGTGATTTGCCTTATCCAAATAAAAAAACAAACAATGATATAGATATTTCTACTCCTCAAATGTGTTCTCTTTGCCGTCCAGAAGAGAAAGTGGTTAGTGACTCTAATTATCGTACCTAAGGCCCCGATATCGAATACCCTGGTTCGAATACAGAAGACATGGATGTAAGTTGTCAAGCCCATTAATAAGTGGCAGCTGTGGTTTGCATATTAGGTGCCTGCATATTAAAGAGACCACCGCTTCCGGCCTCAGTAATGGCGAACGCCTAACGGCTATAGCCCGCCATTGAAAAAAAAAGTATATCTTATGTTGAAAATGAAAGAAGGAAATGAAATCATAATTACTCTCATAACATATCTTCTTAGGTGGTTAGATGCAAAGACCCCCCCTCATTAAGGAAATAAATGATTTAATTAATTTGAAAAGAATTATGCAAGAAAATTCATAGTTAGTCGGGGAACCTTTGAAGAGTAACTGCAAATTACGTTTAGTGACTGAAATAAAACGTTTAATAAAAGCAGATATCCAAAACAATTTTAAAACAAATAAAAGAGTTTTAAACACAGCCCAATGAAAAGCACTTCCTTCAATGAGAATGTTAAGTTGAATAAAGCCCCTTCTGGTAACAAAAGATTCCGATTTTCGAAGCATTAACGTTGAGACTTGGATTTTTATTGTCGGTCATTACAGTTTAAATCATTAGCATTGATGATTTTAATGCGCACGTTGCTAAAAATGTAAAACAAAGAGTCATGCTGCATGTCAATGATTTCAGAGGGAAATCAATATTATTACTAAACTGATTTCTTTCGTCCGAGATATTTTAAACACCGTTAACTCTGAGCTCAAAAGAGAGTGGTTCGCAAATCAAAAGTCGTAAATTCCGCGCTTTATCTTAGCTTATTTGTTTGAAAATTTAATTCAAAACTTAAAATATGAAATAAAAATGGATGGTGGCTTTAAAACATTCGAAGGTATATCTCCGTTCCTTTAATTTACTTTTTTATCTGATAATAATTACTAGTAAATTAAAACTTTCAGAATATAACACAATAAAACCTCTTAATCGAATTTCTTTAACAGAAATGTTTAAACGAAAAAACGTAGAGTTGAACCATTTGTTTGCACATACACGTGATTGTAATCCTCCAAGCACTCTCCAAACAATTAGAATCATCCACAATCCTTTGTGTACATGTGTATTCGGGTTAAATTAAATTTTAAAGTTTGTTTTCAAATTAAATGAAATCCTTATTTCTAAAACCTAAATCGACGGTGTGCATCCATTTTTTACCTAAAACAACTCAACTCTATTTCCATTTTGCAGACAAAGATGTTTTGAATCAAAGACCGAATAAACATTAACAAGCATTTTAGCTATTAAATAAATGTACTTTTCTTCATACTCTTTTGCATTCACTAATTTTTATATGAATAAGTTATAGCATCTAAGTGACTTAGCTAACTCTTTAAATACAAATTTTACCCCTCGGTGTTACCTGAAAGATATGATGCAAGTTATCCCTTGACGCTTAACCTAACTCTGGAAAGAAAAATAAATACTTTGATAAAATGGAACTAATTTTGTTATTCTATCTTACCATTTGTGAAAGTAAATTAAAATAATACAAAACAAAACTTCAAGCTTCTTGACTTTTCAAAGAAAATGTGGAACGTAAAATTTCCTTCCATACAATCCAAGAATTTCCTATCAAGGGTAAAACGTTCTGGATCAGATAAACGAAAATCTAAATCAAAATTAACTTAATACAGAGGCTAACGTTTGGAATTTCTAATTCACTAGAACAGTAACCTTCTGTTAACAGCAGGAAATCCCAACAGCCTTCTGCACAGCCAAACTTCTAACTACTTAAACTCATAAATTTATGAACTATCTCCTTCAATTATCTTCCTTCTACATTAAAGCGCTTGTCACTTAAATCTACTTAACTCTATGGATTGAGCGAGTACGTGTCGAAACGAAGCATAAAGGAAAGATGCAAATCAACATTTTTAATTGTTTATTAAAATAAAATGTCACAAAGTAACAATGAAATAAAATATAAATAATCGGTTTTTCCAAAATTTATTACACTTTAATCTTCTATTATCTCTCTATTTCAAACAATTTGTAAATCTTGTCTTCTAGAAAAATTACCTTCTCATAATTTCCTTTCAATTAAATTTAAATTTTATTTCCAAAATATAAATTTCGATGAGCGGATAAGTTCTTTTGAAATTGTTTTTTTATTCTTTTTGTTTCTGTGCTAACAAAAAGCACAAACTAATAAATTTAGTACCCCAACATCAAAAACAACCTCTTCTCGGCAATTCATTAATCTATTTCCTCACTTACATATTACTGCTTAAGCAATAAAGCAATAAATAAATACGCTTAATCAAGATAACGCCATAAATGCAGCCATATAAGTTCTGGATGAGATCAGCGTTTCTACAATAATTAAAAACTCTGCTAAATATCATTTCCTGAACTCACATCATTATAATGTGCAAAACTGCAAAAATAAAGAAGTAAAACCGAGCCATAATTTACTGCATATTCTCCGATTATCGAAAAAAAGAAAACATCTTCGTATTATAATTTTCAAAGAATGTGTTTTATATTCATAAAATAACGAATACTGACGTTAGCTTTTTCCTGAAAATAATGCAAACATTTTTCTGCTTAGCAAAAAACAAAAAACCTTTAATCTATTAGTCTGTACAATTTGGAGCAGAACAGATTTTATTGCTGAAAATGTTTTTAAGTTCTTTATTTTACAAACACAGCAAATGATATGATTAAAGATTCTTATAAACTGAAAGTTATATTTGGATAAGTGTCACCGAAAAACCTTTATTAGCTGAAATTTGTACGGCCAGATATCTCATTAACTTTTCTCTTCCAACGAGAGTATTGAAATACAGAATACGATTAAGGTTGTTTCTGAATAATTCAGCTTTGTCTGAAACATATAAAAATTAAGTAAATAATTACATAAAGCAAATGACTTTTCAAGTAGTTTACAATTTGATTTAATTCATTGTGTATATGTTAGCCACATCTGGCGCTCAGACTATAATAGTGGACAGAAATTGGTCACGAGACTTCGACTGGTATTTGTATAACCCTTCTTCGTTTACCTGTAATGGGACTGTAAGATATTAATAACATTCGTCATCATAGTGTAAAGTTTTGTATACGGAGTTAGCACTCAGATATTCCAAGATTTTCTGTTCAACTTCGAATGAAAGCACAGTTTCTTTCCAAATATTACCTCTTCTCAAAATATTGGTGAGATAAGCATTAAGGAGTTTTATCGACTTCTATATTTAGATAATTTTATAGCAAACAAAAATACGTAAACTTAGTTTCATGGTACGCTAAACTGAGCACCTGCGATTTCGTAAAAATCTTTCCAGTTCAAACTGAGCGCTCTGAAATCGATGCTGTAAATTAAAAGAAAGCGAATATTGTGAAGCTAGAATCTGAGAGTGAAATTATAAACCGGTCTTTTACCTGTTAATCTAGAGGTGTGAATTCATAAATTTCAATCAGCAAAATTTATCTCGATCAATCCATTTGCTTATTAAAAATATTACAAACCCCAAAATTATTCCTTACATGATAAATAAAACACTGAGTAATAACGTAATGTTAAATATTCAGGCTAGTTTGAATTCTGTTATTTTACTAGAGAATGATTTTACGTAGCATGGAATGCAGAACATTTTACCTAAATTATTTGGCATTCCGTTGTTACCGCCTTTTTTTCCTTTCATGCTATAGAAAAGATTCAAGCTGATCATTATGAAAATGAACATTTCGTTACGCAAGACGGACCGGGAAATACTCTAATTTTAGAAAAAGAATTATTTCATTAGTTTAACTGATGCTCTTAAGTGATCATTAGTGTAGTTTTATGAGGAAAATAAGCGAGAATAATTAAAATAAATCAAAAGAAATTGGAACATTCACGGTTGGTTAATTAGCTCATTACATGCTTGGTAAAACATGTTTTTGAATATGTGCACAACAGATACGTGGACTATATATAATCTACGGCAAGCAACCGATTGGAAATTATATGTTGGTTGTATGAAAATAAAAATAATAATAAAGGTCTCATAAATACACTTTTAATTGAAATAGATAAAATAATTTATTAACTAGAAAGGGATAAATAATTTCCCTGTATATTAATGGAACTAAAGCTTAAATAATTATGTTTATAAAATTCTCTACAGATTTAAATCATTCGTAATAAAAACTAAGGGAGATATTAACACAGAAACAATTCCTTATTATATTTAATTTCACAATCGATTTGAGAAATTCTGAAGATTTCCAAGATTGTCACATTGACAGTATTACATTAATGTTATTCGTTTTATTTAAAAACTTTTCTTCAGAACTGAATTTGGGAAAGCGTTTTAACTATGAAGGAATCAAATAAACTTTAGGAGAGTCACGTGAAAAACAATAACGTGCACCTTTCATCCATCGGTTTCGAATGATGGATACTAACTAAAACTCAAACAGCTAATTTTACCTGTTCCGATGCCTCTTTCAAAATAATTATTCCATATGGAAGCGGTAGAACCATCCGAATTCTTCTGCTTTCAGTTACGACTCTGCCTTGATAATGTTATTATTCTCACGTTTTTTTATGTGCTCATGATACTTCGAATTCATTTTCCAGGTGCGATTGTCGATAATACACTGCTGGCTATTAAAATAGCAACACTAGGAAGAAATGATCTGACGAAAGTCAAAATCACATGAAAGGAAGTAGTTGGGATATGCAAATGATTAGTATTTCAGCGCATTTAAATGATGCAGGAGGAAGAATTTCTCGTTTGGAAAGTGCTTTGTGAGAATGGGGTTTGCTCAGAATATCGTGTGATGGCTCGAATAAGAAGAGGAAATGCTTGCCAACAGGTCTCGGAATTCAATAGAGGCAGGTTCGTTGCCTATCGACAGTGTGGATTATCATTCCTTGATATCGCCTGTCGTACTGATCGACATCCAACCACTGTCATGCGAATATGAAATCAATGAATTGCTGAGTGTCATACTGAACGGCATTCAGGATCTCAACGCCCTCCCATGAATAACGCCAGAGAGGACAGACGTATTATAAGATCAGCCTTGCAAAACCGTACGACCACTTCACGGACCATTAGTCAGGAAATGGGCATGTTTGCAGCACGTCCAGTAGCAGCGCGTAAGGTGCGTCGACGTTTGCAGCAGCGTGGACTATCAGCAAGGTGACCATTACTTCTGCTTCCCTTGACAATGCAAGCACAGAAAGAGACGACGACTCTGGTACGTCAAACGACAAATCTGGGTACAGGAGTGGTTCAATGTTGCCTTATCAAACGAGTAACGGTTCTATGTGCAATATTCTGATGGTTGTATACGTTTCTGGATGCTAAGAGCACGTCGCCTGCTTACGTTCGACATCGGTATAGGGGCCCTGCATCTAGTGTAATGGTTTGGAAAGCCATTGGGTAGACGACATGCACATCTCTAGTTCGGATGGATCGATGATAATTTGAACGCAGATGGGTATATTTCTGACGTCTTACGTCCAGTGTCTATGTATTATCTTCAAGGCCCGCAAACGCCATGTTCCAACAAGATAATGCAAGACCACATATTGTACATCGTGTTTTGACCTTCCTCGATAAACAGGGTATTCGTTTGCGCGCCCTAGCCTGCACGGTCTCCAGATGTATCACCCACTGAAAACATCTGGTCATGGGTTGCCGAGACAGTGTCTCGCCACACCTCTCCAGCTAATACTATTGATGAAGTATGGCATAGACTTGAAGCAGCATGGAATAAGGTGTCATATAAAATCTTGCAAATTAAACATTCTCTCTCGTGTTCATCAAGTTTTGTAATAATTTCGAAGGCTCATTTTCAATTAAGCGAATAAGGGAAACAGTGGTATTTCTGAAAGATCAAAATGATGAAAGTACAAAAGTAAATGCAGACCAGATCGAGTGCTATTATGAGCGCTCTGATATGCAACTGTTAAGAGATGTTTTGTGGGAATTACCTAGTGTGAGCGAGGAAGAGCCATCTAGGAAAGCAGAGGGTACAGTGTCAACTAACAGAATACAAGATCCGCCAAGAAAAAAAATTGGCTGCGAATGGTGAAAAAGAATGCAAAAGCCGAAGTCCCAGGAGTCTTCAAAGACCAAAGCTACGGAGGCCAAGGAAGAAAGAAAAGAACACGGAATTCATCAGCAAGTCAACGAAAGGGACATATCAACGAAATTACGAATCGAATACTCAGAAGTGGCGAACAAACGAGTGCCAAGCAACGATTGTTAGAAGGTCAACAACTAACGAGAAATCCAGCGACGAAAGAAGCTTACAACGATGGGAAAAGGAGAGTTCAACCAAGCCAGAATTTAAGCAGCAAGCGATTGCTTGAGGACAAGCCAGGCGAATGATCGTAGTTTTAGGCGAACTCGAGGAGTTTTACGACGGAACACCAATTAGCAAGCAAGCGCCGATAAGCAAAAATTTCCACTAGAGAAGCGGATTTCCCAATGCAAGGCGAATATTACAGCAATTACACAGCCGAACATCCGTCTACTAGAAGTCGTTCACATACGTATGATTTATTATTTCAATTTATGTTGCATATCAATCACATTTTTCCAGATCCTTGGCCTGGGAGAATGTGTAACGAACCGAGGCATAAAAGAGAGGTTTCAATAAGCATTTCTGTTAGTTAAATACAAATGAAATCTCACGGGAGGATATACAATTATACTCGCTCAACCATTATTTTACTATTTTACCATTCCAACCAAAAAAGAGTGAAATTATAAATTGGAATTTCCCATTATAATTCCTTAAACCAAGAGAATTTGATGTCAAATTTAGAACTCTAGCTTCACAATGATTGAACATACCTCATTTAACGTCATTCCCATACTACTTTCATTTTAATAACTTGCCTAGACACCAATTTATTCATTATATTCTATACAAAAGTCTGTATTATACAATACGAAATTTTGTTTAATGACACCTCTGTTTCATATTCGTAAATACTCATCTTCATTAATATTGTATGCAATTAAGTCATTTTACCTTAGCATCCTACTTTCTGCATAAATGTGATACTCTTCTGTGATGTTCATATTCAGTGTTTTTGTAAATCACATTTCTTGTGGATGTCTAAGCTGATACTATATTTGCTTATGCAATTACTGGCTTTTACCCATGTGTAACGTGTATATGAGCCACTTGCCCTTAGAAAGTCGGGCTCTCCAGCGGCCGAGCGGTAAAATAGCTGAACACTAGTAGTTCGTTCCGGGTTTGAATCTCGGCGAACAGGCTGGCTGCATGGGCGTTTGAGGGGTTTTCCCACATGTATCGTGTATACGAGCCAGCGTTCCTTAGAAAGCTCTCCATGAAGGTATCCCTCTCCTTAGGCAGATAGCCTTCGAAAGCTTTGCCATAAATTTATAAACCAAACCAAACTCTTAGAAAGTCCTTCCGAAGGCATTCCTACCCTTAGGCAGATAGCCCTAGTGTTCTTTGCCGTAATCAACTAAACCAAACGAAATCATACCTTATGCAGTCGCACAAGACTGAGCAGCTGCATATCTGGAAGTAAACATTTCGGTGTTATATTTTGGTTCCATAACGCTCGCAACATTTTCGAGACTTCGTTTAGCTTTTTTAGACATTATTTAGATTTTCTCATCTTGCCTTTGGCTGTTGTCGTTTCTCAACGACTTTTGTCAGCTCTCTTTGGTCAATCTGTTCTTTATGCTCCACAGTGACTTTTTATGTAACAGAATTTTTGTAATCGCATTATTATATTTGTAACTGCATCTTAATGCATTATAAACTTTAATATGAGAAATGGAGAATTCCTTGATAATTCCAAGTATTAAAGACGATCACTGACAACCACTATTTCAGCATTACTTGATTAGCTTGGAAGTATATTTGATATCTTTTCATTGATTTCGAAAGTAAGCTGAGCATATGATACCGCTTGACTGTCGAAACTTCCCCAAAGTACTTAGACAGTCAAATTCCCTTAGTCCGTGCCAGTTCTGAGTCGGCTGTTAGTTGCCCGCCGAAATGGTCCCTCAGAGCTTTGTGCCCGGTGTCTTGATAATATTCTCTGCTGAGATTATTGCTTAAGACTTAGACCAAGACTTTCTCTCACATGCTTGCTTAAATTTTTTTTAAAAAAAGAGAACTGCCTGAAATTCACGATAATTTCCCCCCCCCCGTTCATTAACGAAAAAACAGGTGTGAAGTTTTCAAATGATATCGTTTCTTGTTTCTACCAAAGAAGCTTCAATTTGCTCCTGAGGGTATATTAAGTCTTGTTTAACGTGAAGATAAAGAACCTCAGAAGAATGCTTTTACTATATTGAAGTACTACTTTTACCTCAGAAGAATGCTAACACTATATTGAATAAAGATGAACTGATAGAATGCATTTGGGAATTTGCACCTTAGAAACAGACAATGCGATCTCGGCCGTGTAGTGTGAATAAAAAGGCTGTCTCGGACGTTTTATTCATGAAAGAATAAAAACCATTTAATTGAAGGCTCGGGTCCAAACCATTTCAGTAAAGCTTTGGAGAAGCAGTCGTCTTTTTATTGGTAAGATGTGATTTTCTTCTATAACAGTGCAGCTAATTAGATTTCTGCTGTAAGTTATCAGGTAAATAAAGTGCAGCGGCTATTCCTGATCGATATAACCAAAGGTGATTTGGGTAACATAACTTTCGTGCATACTTCACACGCTCTATCACAGAATGCATTTTCGTTTCTCAAAAGCTTCTGTTTCGGAGTTAAATTAATTTGATTTTAGTGAATGCATTTTGTTGTGGTCTGGTGTTTCAGATTTTCTACTTTGTAAAGAATGTAAACAGTTCTAATTGATTTTAAATTTGCTGTACTATTTTTATAAGTATTATCTTAAACACTTCAGTATGCTTCCGATGCGGGATTACTTCTCTTGCTCTGTCTTCTCTTCTGAAGTTTTAATATTTTATTCCCTCCTGAATTTCTTCACGTGATTTTTTACATACACTGTCGAGGATAATGCAATATAGCTTCTAATTTGCAATATATTTACAGTACATTATCGTTGGAGACAGAAAGCACTTCTTTGAATTATGTCCCTTAACGTAGAATTCCAAGGATGTATGTCCTGAGTTAACGAAAATGCAGGCTCAAAATCCTATAACATTGCTTCTTTACGAAAATGTTGAAAGTAAGTCATAATAATGATAAAGGTTCAGCTAAATTTGGAAAACTTTGTTTTATCGATTTGGCCTAAGTTGTTTTGGGTTCACATTATTTACAGATTTCTGTGTATGTGATCAAATCTAATAGATAAAACTTTTCTCCTGTTTGATCTATTTTATGTATTTTGTTTTGTTATTCTATTTTCCCCTGTTTTGCTACTTGCTTCCTGCACCTTATTTTCTCTTAGCTTTATCTATAAGTAATACATATAGGGAGCACGGATGGCCTTAGCTTGTTATTGCGGGGATGGCCTCATTACAACCTTATGGCTAAACATTAATTTGCCTGAGTGGGTCGGGGCCACGCCCTCAAATGAAATCTTCTTTCGCAATTGTAATATCAGTCGCCTCCTGTGGTGCACCTTCAGCAACGTTCTCAGTGATCAGACGACTATATGAGGGATGATTTTATCCCATACAGAGTAACGCTTAACAAGCAACTGTCTGGCTATTGGACGAGCGGAGGAAATGGTAATGCCTATTATCTGATTGTAATTCTAAATTTATTGATTATATTACTCAATTATATGGAATTTTTCAGGTTTCTTATAATCAGGAATGCTAGTTCTCGAGTGTCATATGCAGATCGTAAATAGGCTAATGTCAAATGAAATACTGTAGTATTTTTAAGGAACTCTTCTGGACAATTAATTGTTATTCATTGAATACGCTCAATATAGGACAGAAAGACTGATGGTATTTAAATTTAATTTACTTTAGAAAAGTTATCCCAATTTTGATATGTGTGGCTACTATATGAATATATAGTTAAAATTTGCAGGGACCAGTTACCAGTTTTCAAAAAAGAGACAGCCAAACCGAGGTTCGTAAAAAGTTAGCAATTTTTGTCTGATATTGAAATAAAAATGAGTTCAGACTCATTAACTCTAGGATTTAACATGTCTCGACCTTCACTGCTGTTATTGGGATATTAAAAATAATTTAGCAAAGAAGTAAAATTTAAGATATCACGAAATTATAAGAAAAATATTATATAATCTTGAATAGTACATTCTGCAATCACTGAAATACTTTCAGGCAGTACTTTTGGGCGCTGCTTGAAAGTACTTCAGTGACTAGAGAAACTAGTATTGCACTTAAAAATTTTAATCACTCGCAGTTTGCAGAAAACTTGCAGACTTTTTTGATCATCCAAGCATATTTCCGCTGCATTAACGATTCTTAGGTAATGATTAATTAACTAGCTGGTAAATGATCTCTTTAAATTACTCTTCACCCTCCCGGGGTCGACGCAGAGTACTCTGCGAAGTACTGGCTAGAATCTGTACCTAGGCAGTCTCGGCCACGGGGGTATAAAATTTATGAAATTGGCGGTTCCCGATGGTCCATGGGGTGGGTCCTATACTCACTATTCATAGACAGGGAGGAGTAAGTCCTCATCCACCAGAGTATTGGTAGCCAAATAGCAAACTGGACCATTGAGAGCCTGGTCGCTACTATCCTTGGTATTTCATGTAAAGCCTATGGAGAGGGGCATCCCGTGTAGTGCTGACAGGCAACCATAATGAACGGCCAGTCATTGCTCCAAGTTCTCAAACCCACCCCACCGTGGTCTCGGTCCGGCCGGGACGGTGGTTCTGACAGGTCCGTGTTTAGCGGTGGGAAAGAGAGAGCCTCATATAAAATTGTTGGTGTCTCGGGGTTGTGAGATCCCTGGGCCCAGCAGTCATCGTCGTCAAATCGTCATCTTAGGGTAACACTGACTGATGCTTTGTATCAGACCCCAAAATGTTATTTAGGTTGGGTATAAAGTTTAGTTAGTTAGTTAAATAACTCTTGAATTAGCTGGAGATATTCTGTGTAACGACTAATAGAAACCCAGTAAATATTATTAATCGCAAATTATTTAAAGATAAGTTTAGGCTATCTGAATACGGCAAAGTACTCGATGGCTATTTACCTAATGGGAAGGATGACTTTGTATTTTATAAAAGAAACTGAAAACAAACCATGTAAGCTGCCCATTCGCGTGAGATAGAATTCAGGTTGATCTCCCATTTTTTAGCGGTCTTAACTACTCAACCATTTGGGGGGGGGGCAATTATACCTTTTCAACAATAGTTTTTTCCTTTTTAAAAAGAAGATAAAGAAGAGCTACGAGTGAATTAAAACAAAGAAAAATTAATAAAGTAATTAAAGAAAATTAAAGCTATATTTAAAAAAAAAGTTAAATTAAAGAAAACCTATGGGACATGCACTCCACTAAATTTCAAGCTTATTTATCCCATAGGGTGTCTTGGAAATATCTGCGAGACATATACGTCCCGGCGGGGCCGAAAGGGTTAAAGAAGTAATAGAAGAAAATGTATATATATATTTTTTAATTTCCTTTTCCAAATATAAAGTTTTTCAAAAAAAAAAAATTACAAATGAGTATGAATTCGATGATAGTGACCTAATGATACACATGCGTAAAGTAAATAATTTGAATGTTGTCTGTGAAGTAAAGTTGAAATATTTTTAATTTTCTAAATTCAAAAATTCTTTAAAATATTATAATATGTTTTAAGATCCATATTATTACTATAAAACGTAGAGTTTATTCAGACGTTTTCAGCGCTATTTTTTTAAGTTAATTCTGTTTGCCGGAGTAGCTAAAAAATCAGTTTTTCTTAAATTCAGCTATAAGTTATTTCTTAGATATCCTCTAAATATTTGATTATATATTTCAATAACAATACAAGTGTTCTTATACGTGGATCACCAAGGGGTTAATTACTTTCACTTTATGTTAGTTTGCTCCTAAATCCTGAGTTGATTATTTGACTAAAACATCAAACATGGATAATCCACTAGTTAACTTAATGACTTTTAATCTACTTAAGTTACTAATTATCTATCTTTTGCGTTTAGTAAACAGCATTTAAAGATTACGGTACTTTTTTAAATAATTGGTCAAATTTAGTCTTTGTACAGAAATGATTTCAGGAGAACAGGCTGTAATCATTTCGCAGAGATGTAGGAGAAACTTGTTTCTGAAGAAGGAAACTATACCGTAGTCTAACGATAGGCATTTTAACAATTATTAAATTTTCAAAATAATATGTATTTCGTGGACCAATTTACTAACACTTTATGTTTTTCAAATTTCTGTGTTCTGAATCATCAGCTGTGATTGGCTGGCAATGCAGGGGTAGAGGGCGGTAGTGAGCCGGATAAAGCACGACCCGATGTACAGGGTGATCAGCAAATAAGCCCTGATTTCAAAATTAAATATCTCTACAACAAAGATCGATAGAATTATGCGGTAAACTGAACGTTTATTAGCAAAACTGTAAAAATGGTGTACAAAATTATAAAATTTAGTTATGAATATCGTTAACAGATGGCGCTCTAATCGCAATAACCTATCAATAGCCTTTAAAATGTGCTTGGAAGTCGAAAGTGATCCGTACAACTGTTGGCTAGTAAAGAGGCTAGCGTAGAAAGTAAAATCATAAATTCCATTGAACAACGTGCATTTTGGTTCTGGAATTTCACCGATTAGAGCACAGTCCTACGGCAACACGTCGCAGTTTTCAAAACCGATTCAATGTTCCAGTTGGACCCGATGCGAAAACCATTCGCATGCTCTTCGCGAAATTCGAATGGACTGGCAGCGTGGCTGATGATCGGAAGGGAAATGTTGGGCCTAAGCAAACTATAGTCACTCCTGAAGACGCAGCTAAAGTTTCTGGATTTGTTCAGCAAAATCCTAGGAAAAACATCTGACGGATTGCATCAGATACAGGTTTGAAGTACACGAGCACACAAAAAATATTTAAAAATAGCCTACGCCTGTTTCCACACAAAATCCAAACTCATCAGGCCATAACCCATGAACTGTTCAACAAAGGGTTGACTTTGCGAATCAGATTCTAACAATGATCGACAACTACAGATTTGATGTGAGCTGCATTTGGTTCACAGATGAGGCACATTTTCATTTAAAGGGAATCGTTAACAAACAAAACTGGAGATTTTGGGGTACCGAAGATCCTCCTTTGTGTGAAAAAAAAGCACTGCATTCGCCTAAAGTTATGGCATGGGCTGCGGTATGTGCCAGAGGCATTATTGGACCCTTTTTCGTACGAGAAACGATAACTACTGAATGTTACGTTACAATTTTGGAACAATTTGTCAGCACTCAACTAGCGTTGGAGGATCGAGCAGGTATCGACTGGTTCCTGCAAGATGGGGCTCGACCACATCGAACAAATAAAGTTTTTCACTTTCTTCATGAATACTTTGGGAATTAAGTAATTGCATTAGATTATCCTCAATTTACTGACACAGGAATAGCTTGGCCTCCATATTCTCCCGATCTGAGTCCTTGTGACTTCTTTCTGTGGGGCGCATTGAAAGACGCTGTCTATCGAAACAATCCTGCTACTTTAGATGAGCTTGAATCGTTGATTAGTGTTGCATGTGATTCCATTTCCGTAGAGACATTGCAAGAGGTGATGTCAAATTTCATTGTTTGTTTACGCCACCTCATTGTTTCGAACGGTGAACATTTTGAAAAAATTGTATTTTGATTGCAAAGGTTGCTTCATTTTATTTTTTTAATTAATTTTTTTGACTCCTTTCAGAGAGTTTTCAATGCGGAGCGCCATCTGTTAACGATTTTCGTAACTAAATTTTCTGAACTTTTGTACACCATTTTTACAGTTTTGCTAATAAATGTTCAGTTTAGCGCATAATTCTATCGAATTTTGTTGTAGAGATATTTAATTTTGAAATCAGGGTTTATTCGCTGATCCCTGTATCAGTTCTGCTATTTTCTGCATTTGAAACTTGTTTACCTGTTAAACATCAGGTATCCCCGTCTTCCAGTACCTATCACCTATAAAGATTTCGAATTCTGGAACCCATATTTCATTGAAAGATCGTAATTGCATAAATGTTTTTCCAATTTTTGTTTTTATTAAAAATAACACAAGCTGTCGTTCTGTAATGGGCCCACCAGCAGCCAAGAAAAAAGTCGCTGAATAGTAGAGCTGGGTCCGAGGTTTGAATCCTGCAGAACGGGCTGGCTGCATGGTCGTTTTCATGTTTTTTCCCATGCGCAACACGTATACGAGCCAGTTTTCCTCAGACAATGTTCCACGACGGAATCCTCCCCCATAAGCAGATAGCCCTCAATGCTTTGCCGTAATCATATAAATTAATAAATGTCTATTGTTTAAATTAAATAAAGAAAGAAATGTGGTTGATTTGAGACAATTTTTTGTGAGGTTGAGAAGCGTTTTCAAGGTAAGAATCTAAGAAACCTCATGCAATATATTGCACCAGAAAATGTCCTTTGCTTTATTACGAGAAATATGTGCTATATTAAAAGTACACAAAGGTTTGCAAAAGAACTAATCTCGCAAAAATTTTACATATTGACAATTCCTTTTAGAAACAACAAGTAAGTTATTGTCTTGCAACTCCACACAGATAGCAAATATTCTGTTAATAATCTTACAATCATTGAAAAGCATGAAAATGAGATTAAGTATTAATTCTTTAAATGACTTTAAATTTTTTCCCACCTTCCCAAGCAATGCACGCCCTGGGCAGAACGATCCGTGGACAGGAAGCCATACTTACAACTAAGGAAAATCAATAACTACTAAATATTAAAACAATAATTTATATAAATAACATAAAGCAAATCAAATAAATAAAATTAAACAGATGGATAAATTAATATATATATATATATACATATAGGATTATAGTCATCATCTATTTGCATTATATACACTATGATGACTACGTACTATGTCCGTAAAAAGAAGCAGGCTTGATGTAATGAACTACATTAAAATGCGTCTTAAAATTTGATGGCATATGGATCCGAACTACAACGTCATTCAACCCGTTTAGAACTGTATAAGGACCGTCACAAGGTGACTGTAGTTTGGAGAAAGTTCTGACGTCAAGTCGGATTCCATAACCACGCACTGTCACTTAAGTTGAATCGACGTCTTGTGGCTCTTATATCATATCGGATCTTCTACCTTCCCCGTCGCAAAGATCAGTCGTGCAAAATTGTGCATCACTTCAAACCGTGCCTGGGTGTTCTGAATGCATATTTCAAGCGATAAAAGCGCATCCGGAGGGTGACCAAACAACAGATCACAAAAAACACGAAAGTCATGACCAAAGAGTGTATGAGATCGGGGTATGAGATGGCCTGTACTCTCGTAGATAGCACTGCGATATAACAGTAAGAATAGAGGTAACTTCTGCTCCCAGTCATATTTTTTTTTTCTTAACACCATCACCTAAAGGTTATAAAGATGCTTCGATTAAACCTCTCTACCATGCCATCTGACTGCGGATGTAAAAGTGTCGTTTGGGTTTTTTGTGTATGCTCAGTAGCTTACAGAGTTCTTTAATGCAGTTATAATTCATTCCTTGATCGGAATGAAACTGAAGAGACACTTCAAACCTGGAAATCCAGTACTGTATCTTTACATCTGCTACCCGACAGACTCTTGATCAGGATAGGGTAAGCTTCAGGTAATTTTGTGAAGTAATAAATGACAACGATGATATATTTATTGCCATCAGATCCTAGCAGATAGCTAGGGCTAACTACAGAAATTCAGCTCAACGCTTACACAATGAAGAATAGTTTGCGGTCAACGAGAAGTTCAAGAATAATATGCTTTAAGAGGCAGTTTATCTAAATTTCTCGCTCACTTTAAACTTCCGAAATTGACGGCATAGAATGATTGAAAACGATAATAAGAAAAAGCTAAAAAGAAGTTAATAGCAAATTAATTCAATTGTGACAAATTTATTACGCTTATTTTCCTTAATATATTTAACTGTTTTGCGCGTATAACGTATAAATACACTGCTGCTATTAACACTCTAGTATCAATAAAGACAGGAGGTAATAGTACTAAATTTCTTTTACAGATTCCTTATAATACAAAGATTAAAATCATTAAAACTTCGGATGCATTGAACAAATAGAAAGGGCCACGGTGAATGCCAAATATGGCCTCACCAACAAATAATAACGGCTGCTATATGATGAAACATGGATTCGAAGAAATTTTAGAGAATCGTTTGAGTATTGAAACTCAAGCAACTGTAATTAGTTTTCAGACTTTATGTGTTGTAGTGGCTAGGATCTTTGTCATTCTAGTTTGTGTATGAAGCCATAAACTAGACATGTTTAAATCAGGAAGGATCTGGTGATCTAGTGATAATTTCATAAAACACAAGGATATCAATTTGTTGACCAACATTTATTACATTCGCTCTGAATGGAACGAAGTGACTGCAACTTAACAAAAAAAGTGGCAGTCTCAAATGTGAAAGTTAATTCATTCGATGACATATCATTTGAATTTTTATCTCGGTAGACCTATTTATTGAATTTTCGACCAAACATTCATGAATGACGAGAGCAATTTGAACAGGACCATTATCATAGTCCAAATCTCTGACTCATGTGCCATGAGTTATAAGTATGAGTCAGTGGCCGCTTAGGCCACTGAAAAATACTTTCACCTCTTAATTTTATCTATAAGAGTATGTTTTTATTTTATTTTAGTAAAACAAAATAGTTCTACTTTATAGCTATAATCTTAACTGAAATGAAGTGAAAAAAAAAAATATGGACTTGCATTACCGTGAACCTATATTTCGCTCCTAGAAGGAAAAAAAAATGCCAGTTTCAAAATTTTCGACACATACAAATAGGTGTTTGCCTTTCTTAATCCAGATGTATGACGTTCTGTTGTACAATCAAATATTAGAGAACTAGAAAATGATAAACCTAGAAAATCATAAATATTTATACCCAGTTAAATGACTTAAAAAAAGAGGGATAATTTTTATTTCTTAAAACGTTAGAACATCTCGAACAAAATGAAGTTAAATCATCAACATTTTTCATTAAAAGAATAAAGGAGAGCTCAGGAAAATTTTTGGACAGTCTTTAAAAACTCAAACTTTTCAACTAACAGAATGCAAATTATTTGCACCGATAATTGCTTCCCTTATTTTTAAATAATTTAAGGCGCATTCATTATAATAAATAATTAATTCGCATGGACTTTTTTTCCGAAATTCTTCTAGCGAAATTCTTCATTTAAAGAATTGTTTTTTTTTTTTTTTTAAATTTAAATTTCAGTGATTAACCAACTTTCTAATCATGTTTTTAAGCACTGAAACGTGGTTCTTTATAAAAGATAAAACTAGGAAAAGCACATTTCTTGCGCTTGATTTTTTCCCATTTAGAAATTTCGCTATTATTTTCCGGACACTTTATTTTAAACATGTTCATTTATTATATAAAATATAATGCATTCTCTTGCTAAAAATACAGAACAATATACAAAGAATATTCATGATATACATACATATATATATATATATATATAGTGTATATAAATGCTAACGAATCACCAGTTTCTCAGGAACTTTAATTTTATGAATGTGTACGGAAGAGTACATAACACATAACATAAAATGCAACGGCAAAACTTTAAGAACATTTCATATGATATAAAACTGTAGCATGAAACAATGAAAATAATAATCCTACAAGGAAAGTTCAGAAAAAAGAAATGAAAGATTTCATGTTTCAACGGTCGCCCAAAAGGTTTTCTTTAAAGCTTTTTATTTTGTCACTGAGCTTGCAAACTACCAGTCTGTTCTTGCATTCAATTCTACTAATCCTTTATTTTATTTTTTTATTTTTTATTTTTAGCTTTATTTTTATGCACCGTTTTGTTCACACTTAAACCATATACAATTCAACCACATAAAACAAAATTTCTAAAAGCGGCATTTGTTTAGAAATGCTGATACAATTTTAAGTATTGACATACTTTTTTCTATTTTTTTCGGTCTTTTCTCAGTTTATCATTCATTGTTCCGTTATCTTAGTAAAATGGCTTACAGGTGTATCGTCGCACTTATAAGTCACATGAAATTCAATTCAACGACAAAGATACAAAATATTTGAAAACATGGAATAATAAAACATATATATGGAATCCGATAGAATGTTAGAGATTGCCATACATACTTTTATAAAGAAATTTCGATATATCAAAATTTAGAATTAAAGAATGTTGCTTAACGCTGATAAAACGTAATTTTTTCGTTGATGCCACTTAACGAGCTCAATAAACGGCCTGCTGAGTATTCAGCGGTAATCTTCCTGGATACTGATAGTTCGACCCTGGTTCAAATCCCTGGCTGCATGAGAATTTCCGTAGCTTATCTCATGTCTAACATCGATATGAGGCACATTACATATTAATGAAGGATCTATTTTCTTAGGCCGATATCTCACGTGTGCTTTCCGTGACTCAAGTAAGTCGACTAAAAAAAGTCGGTAAATTTTTCCTGAATATTCCCTTGATTGTTATTTCTCCGAATATGGATCAGAAAATAATTGTCGAGATAATATTACCTCAAACTAATATTCGAACAGAATGACACATTTTAAATCCTTTTACTGACAATATTTCCTTTGCAAACAAGAACATAGTTATAAGAGATAGGAACAACATATTTAATTTAACGGAGGCAGGTAGGTAACAACGCAGATATCTCTGTTAAGAAAGATATTTGCCATGTGTTATCCTATAACGGGTAAGACCCTTGTTTTTATCAAAAGAGAGCCAGGTTTCTAAGAAATAATTTTATTAATGTTTCTTAGGCGCTAGGTAGAACATTTTCCTTGAGATTTTTATTTGACAGTTTGGGGAGGGGAGAGAATAGAACATCAGGCACTTTCTCATTCGCTTCAAATGCCGTTTTTTGGCGTTTTTTTTTTTATGGTGTCAAATATTTAGAACACAAAATTTTCAGAAATGATTTTGCAGTAGTTTCAGTTACATGCTGAATTATTTTATAATAGTGCAAATGTAAAAGCTGGAGAGAAATTATGTTTATTTTTACTTTTAATATTTAACTATAAATCTCCTACTCTCTGTTTTTTTAGTTTTTTCATTTATCAGTTTAAGATATGAAAAATAGCTTCTAAGTTTTTAAACTGATATTTTTAAATAAATCATGAAATGTAAATCTGAAATATCAAGCCTTAATAACAATCGTACCTACCAGCTATAGAGCATTATTTGAGAGGAGCACTAATAGTTCAATTTCGGCCCCAATCAACACCTTTTAAGTGAAAATATTTTTCTACTAGGGCGTGCGGTCCAGTAAACTAGCCAATTGCTTCTTGGCTTTTTCGATAGGTGTAAAGAGAAAAGGCGGCAGTGTTCCTCCGAAAGTGGTCAGAAAGCCTACCTTTTTAAGACAGATGAATATCACGTACTTTATTTTAAATAAGCATCCCCAAAAGTAATGAAATTATAATAAAAGGTATATTTTTAACAAAATCTTAAAAAAGGTATATTTTTGACCCAACTTACAGCACGAAATTTCATTGCAATCTCTGCTTAAGAATTTGATGTGTTTCTTTCTTTTTCTTTTTTTTTTAAATATTTTTTTTCTTTTTAATGTTTATATATATATATATATATATATATATGTGTGTGTGTGTGTGTGTGTGCTTTCAGTAGAATTAACCTTCAGTCAACTGCCAATTAACTGAACTCTGTCCAAAGGAATGTGTGTTATTGGGGAATGATGAAATATCACTGGCATAAACCATAAGAGTGAAAAAAAAAACTGTGTGCATAAAATGCAAAAAAGAAAAGAAAAATTCATAGGTTCACACGAGTAACTGTATTTAGATGTTGTCTATGACATGAACTCCACCAAAGCACAGAATACAAAAAATTCCACCCAATTTTTTTACATGAGTTTGAGTTTACGTGAGTTACGTTATTGTTCTTTATTACTGTTTGTAACGTAGCTTCTTCATTTATAGGTATTTATTCTTCCGTTGTTTATAGTATTTCCTTTTTGTTTCAAATATTGCTTTTATTTGATAATCAAATAAATTTATACTCCAGTTTATACTGCTTTAAAAATGCTGGTAAATAGTTAATAGTATTTTTTTTTTTTTTTTTTTTGTGCTTGTTAATTTCTCTGTATATTAGGTTTGTTTCCTGTATTCTGTTTTTTTCAATACCCATACATTAACCGTTATTTTGAGTTAACCGTACCTCCTCGTAAGTTACCCCGGTTATCCTATGAGCTTTGCATATTTTGTTTCAACAGCTGCAAGTCACATTTGTCCATTATCTTAGTATCTGTATAAATAGTTAGTTTTATTTTTTCCCCTTTGTTTTCAGAAATTGATTCTGTGCACCAAGCACTATTGTCATGCTATGATATTCGTTCATATTTAGAGCACATGGCAAAATAGTGCCGATTGAATAACTTTGTAGTACCATTTGTTTAAGGTGCCTAAAACAAATAGTTAATATTATCAACTGTAGATGGCGACACTAGTTAAAGATGATCGTGACTTAAACTTCGAACTCTTTAATAGTCATTTTATTTATACATTTACTTATGTTCCTCTTTTCTAGCGCTCCAGCACTTCTAATTTTAGAAATTAAGCCCTGGTAATATATCCTTCCGCCCTCCGGCAAAAAGATACGGTATTAAAATCATTAATAATTTTTAAATAATAAATAGTTAATTATTACCAAATTAATTAATTATTGTTTTAATTAGTGTTAATAATTAATATATGTCAGTTATTATTTCATTAAATAAAGTTAATGATTTTTAAAATAGTTAAATTATTAAAGTAATTAAATAAAATGTAAAGAGATAAATTAAAATTTATTAAGCGATTTGTAATAAAATTTTATTGTAAAAAATAAAATTTTCGAGATCAAGTTTTTACTGAAATTGTTGTTCAGTTACACGAAAGAAGCACCGAAGCCTTTTTATTTAGGGCTCCGGTGAGCTCCTGCTAGAATTATAATTTATCCCTAAAACTGAGAAGTATCGGAGCTGGGCTCCGGTGAGCTCCGGGGCAATTTAAGCTCTGTATATTACATATACTTCTATAATACAATATTAATACAGAAATGTTGCAGCACAATAAACGTTCCACTATATTCTTTGCTAGAAATATCGAGAAAGAGTCATCCATTTTTATTCGTCGCTAACCTCACGACGGAACTAAATGGGAAGCACAGCTAATTACGCATAGGGCAGCATATAGAAATTAACGTTGATTAAAGATTGCAGTGTAGTCCATCTTAACAACTACTTATTTTGTTTCGCAACCAAAAAAAATTTATTCGGAAAAATACGCACTAAACAATTTTAATGTAAACCTTGAGCTTAGGCTACCTATCTCATTTAAATCGGCACACATCTATCTAATTTGATAGCAGCAGATTTCGAGGATTATAGCAACTCCTACCTAATGAAGAACAATTTTTCCCCTTTTTCATACTTCAAATCTCAATCAACAGATCTGATAGACATTGTGAACAACAAATACAAGGTAGTTTATCTGAATTTTCTGCTTATTTTCTATTTTGCCGAATAAGCAGAAATGAATATATTTTACATTCTCCAGCAAAAAAAAAAAAAATATTGCTTCAGTTTTTCGAAAGCAGACATGATAAATTATCAATGTTCACGAAACTTAGATAATTTATGCATCAAATAATTATAGCTTGTAAGTACTAAATGAATTTTCACTGATACTGACTATATCGTGGTTGCCCTAAATTTCCATCAATCAAAAAGACTCATTATGCAACTAAACCAGGGCTTTGGTACGCGCAAGCGTTAAAGCCAACTGCACCAGAGACAGTTAATATGGAAATACTAGCTGTGCCTGCTTCTGCTGATACCAATACCACTTCCCCAACTATCGTACAACCGCCTGCTGCTGCTCAGGTTATTAATCAAGCATCAAATAATAGTAATAATCAATCAAAAAGTAATTATTCAAATAATACAAAAAAATTATAGACCCAGTGAAAATAACAGTAATAGTGCTTCTGATATATCAGAATTATCTAAAATCGTGAAAGAAGTCCAAAATATTTTCGGCTATAGCCTTGGACGTGTTATAAGAATTTATAAGAGTAAATTACCTGAGTTAAGGAAATACAAATACTTATTAGATAAGATGTAAGTATTGCATCTAATTTTTGAGAAAATCCACGGGTTATCTAATTAATTTAATCATGGATTGTAATTTTCGTGTGATCACATGGAACGCAAATGGGTTAAGCCACAAAATTGATGAATTACGTATTTTTATAAATGAGTACAGTCCTGATGTTTTGCTCCTACAGGAACACAAGCTTGGTCCTGGAGTTACTTTTGAAATTACCAACTATGTTCTCTATCGTCTTGACCGCAGAAGAGCCACAAATCGTCACCCTGGAGACGGCTTAATAATATTAGTTAAGCGCTCCATCGTCCACTGTCACACAACATTGCCACAGCTTTTAGCCCTAGAGGCCTTAGCTATCACCCATTCACTCTACTCGCCACACGCCCAGTCACTGGTGTATTTTTATCTCTGCCTTTGTTCCGTCCAACCAAAGATCACATGTAAATATTAAGCACGACTTTGATGCATAAGCTAAAATTAACAGTAAAGTCATTTTGGCGGAGACTTTAATGCACACCACCGCGAGTGGAACTGCAATAATAACTCATTCCTAGGAAATGTAATTCACCATTTTGCCACTAAGGCCGGTATTACAGTTGCAGCTCCATAAACCCCAACATTACGACGGAAGATCTGCTGCAATCATTGACTTTTTTTGCTCAAGGGCTGTACTTTTAAATCTGTTAACAGCTTAAATGAGCTGTCACCAGATAATAATCCGGTTCTTATGGACCTTGATGTCTCTGTTCTTAATACACCACACAAAAAGGCCTTCATAACCAATTGGTCTGGTTTTACCAAAGCCTTAAACAACACCACAATACACATTCCAACAGCACACCCAAGCAATGAGTTAGACGCTATTGTTAGTAACTTTACTCTCGAACTCCAGACTGCTCTGAAATATAATAGCAAACCAGCACCTGTGAAAAGAAATGAAAAATGTAATACTCAAATAAAAAAATTAACCCAAAGCAGAAATGCTGCAAAGAAGGAATGGCAGCGGTGAAGATAGAGCACTCATAAACCAACTCAACTGCCAAGTCAGGGCACATACACGTAAACAAACAGACCACGACTGGGCCGTTTATCTATCTTCACTGACACCAGAAGAAAATAATATCTGGAAAGCTACTAATAAGCTTCTGAGATGCTACAACAATATTCCGCCCCTAAATGGCCCTCAAGGAATTCTATACACCAAAAGTGAGAAAGCTGAGCCACTTGTTGATCACTATGCTACTCAGTTTTGCACTAACAACATATCCCAGCCAGAAACAGAAAACCTTGTCTCACTGACATTAACAAATTTTCTCTCAAAACCACACACAAACATTCCTCCAAACAACATTCAGAGGTCTATGATTATATCGGCAAACTCCATACAAAAAAAGCCCTGGTCTTGATTCAATCAGCAATAAGATGAATAAGAGCATGGGAGTTCTCATGACTTTGAAGCTGACGAAGATCATCAATGACATGATGTATCTCAGCCACTTCCCAACACCATGGAAGACGGCGGTGATTTCTCCCATCTTAAAGCCCAACAATCCTGCTTTTTATCGACCGATATCTATTATCGATCCTGCTTCTTATCGACCTATTGTCATCCACAAGCAAAGTTGCAGAATATTTCATCCAGCAACGTCTATTGTAACATCTTAACGACAACAATCTCCTGATCGCTGAGCAACAAGGCTTTAAAAAGAAACATTCAACCAGCCACCAACTGTACCGTGTGACTGAACTGATTTCCCAAGGCTTACAAGACAAATCCATCACAGGGGTCATCTTCTTAGATGTTGCAAACGCCTTTGATAGAGTCTGGCTGGAGGGCCTTATGCACAAAATCATAAACCTGGGTTTCCCAGACTACATCACTCACATCACCTATTCTTATCTCATGGATCGACACTTCGTCAGGGCTGGGATCCCACAAGGATCAATTTTAGGCCCGCTCTACTTCAATATTTACACGAACGATATTCCACACACCCAAGACACTACACTAGCAATGTATGCTGATGATACGGCAATTCTATCACAAAATGCATCTCACGGCTCAGTCATCCATACATTACAAAATCATATCCACACTGGAGTCCTGGCTTTCGGCATGGAAAATCAAAATAAAAATTTTTTCCCCTCGTAAAGAGAATTGCATCATAAATCTGATGCAATTCTCTTTACGAGGGGAAAAAATATTGATTATAATATCCACGTTACTATGTATGGAACTCCTATCCCTTGGACCAAGCAGGCCCGCTACTTTGACATTAGATTGGCGGTACTTAAAACCGCCAAATCTGCAGCTGCGGTGATGCGTTAATACGTAAGTACCGTTAATCTCCTTTTACTGAAACTTCAGTTCAAAACAAATCAGGGAAGAATGAATAAAAGTTTCATAAAAATCGATTAATATGTTTCGAAAACTTGTTTCGTTCTCCTGGTTCATATATGTACTGAAGAGCTAAAACATGATGTCCATCTACTCAGTAATGCGTTGCGTGATCTTTGGACTGCAAAACAGCTGGAGATCCCCTTGGTATGGATGCCACAAGTTCTTGGTAGCTGATTGGAGACAGTTTGTACTAAATTTCTAACAGCGGTCACGCAAAGTGGACATATTCCGACATGGGGGTGTTTGAGCTGTGAGCTGCCACTCCATGACATTCCAAATGTGCTGCTGTGTTGGGTTAATATCTGGGAAATTAGGTGGCTAGGAAATTAATTGGAATTCTCTTTATGCTCCTCGAATCATTCCAGCACAATTCAAGTCCTGTGGCATGGGGTGTTTACCTGCTGGAAGATTCCATTTCCAGTTCGGAAAACAGACGCCAAGTAAGGTTGCAATTGATCCGCAGTTATGTTCAGATAGTCCGCAGCTTTCATGATCTGTTCTATGACAACTACAGGTCCGAAGGCCGCTCATGAGAACGTCCCTGAAAGCATAATACCGCCACCACAAGCTTGTGTATAATCTGCTATACGGGGGGAGGAACTGTTTACCTGGAAGCCGGCGTACCCTGACACGACCATCAATGTGGTGAATGAGAAATCATGATACATTCGATCAGGAAATTGTCTTCCACTTATCCATGGGCCAGTCTCGATGTGGTCGAGGTTTACTGTAGGCGTAGGTGACAATGACGCTTGGTCCACGGAGGCACACGAATTTGACGCCTGCTTTGCAGTCCCTTATCCAACAGTGTCGGCTGAACTGTGTGTTCCGAAGCACTTGCATTTGGACCTGTACTGTATTGAACTGTCAACTGAGCCAGTGTGGCGCCAATTTTGTTGTATCAAGCGGGACAGTCTCCGCCGTCCTTTTCCTTTGATTACGCGTGGACGTCCAAAACTTTGTCGTCTACTGCTGGTTTCATTGTCATTTGCCCCCTTTTCATAAACACTAACAACAGCAGATCGTGAAAAACCTACCAGTTGTGGAGTTTCGAAGATACTCGTTCCGAATCTTCGGCCATTACAAGCAGCTTTTCCTATCACTTGGAAAAGTGCAAAAATGATTCCTTACCTTCTCCAGCAGCAGCTACAATCACGTGACCTCCACATCATCCAGGCGAAATCATTGAAAAATGCGATGACTGTCATAAAGATCTGACTGGGTATATATATATTAGTTAATTATAGTTTCAGAAATCTACCAGGTTTGGAACTGGAAAGACTTTTCCAGAAGCGCTCAAACGTATAAAAATTGCTCATTCTTTGCTGCTTTAGTGGGCTAAGTCTTCATTTAATAATTTTCTTCATTTAGTATTTTTCCTCTAAAAGGTGTTTAGCATTTTATATTAAAATATTGTATTTCTATTTAGGTTATCAAATCATGTATTTAATATCTGAAATCATGTAAAGATTAAAAGGCATGAAATGAATATTTTGTTAATTTTGAAGAAAGCCCCACATCCAAATTATTATTTCTGATATTATTGCAATCTACAATTTAGTTGTTTTCTCTTTACACTCATTCAAATTTCGTCACATAACGAGGTTGAAAATATGATTTCATTACTTAGTATAGAAGCCTGACTTGAGGAAATTTATTAGACTTCTGTAATTGTGAATTGTTAACCCTTTGTTGCATACAAATAATTTAGAGAAGTTAAACGAAAATGTTTGTATTTTTTCTACTTAAAATAACCTTAGTAATAATAAAAAAAATTAATTTTATTCAAATTTCGTTTTAAATAATTGCTGCAGTTTGTTCACTACAGTGGCCAGCATGCATATAGGTACATGCATACAAATCTCTTCCCAACGATTTACGGTCATTCCATTTGAAATCATTTCCTGCCTTGTTTGCAGTGATCATTACCCTCTTCAAAATGGTAAATCTACAACTGACATGTACATACAGATCCCCCAAAATACCTTCATTTCGTCGATTGTGATTAAATTCATTTTGCTATGATTTTGTAACCTGTACCTATTGGATTCAAATGTCAAATGTTCTAGAAATTCCTTGCCATACATAAACATTTCCAGTGATGTTTTGGCTTGGTAAGCAGTACATTTGGGTTTCAATTCACTCTTTTCGGTAGATCTTTATCTACCCACTCCACAATTTTCTCAAATTGACATTTAAAATAAAATATCTAAAATTACTAATTATGAATAAAAAATGGCAGTATAAGAAAATGTAAGCAATATTATATAATGTTTACTATGAGAAATTGTACTAACTTGGAAATAGAAGTAGCAGCCATTATCCAAATAGGAATGCTTTACTTAGTGATACTATACAGCCATCTATGATCGACAGTTGAAAGTTCTAATAATATAGAACGAATAAACACAGGAATTGAATCTGTTAAGGCATTTACAGAAGAATGAACAAATTTAAACTTTTGTCTACTAGAGTGGGATGATGCAACAAAGGGTTAAAAATAGTCTACTTTTTGTAGCACTCTTTATATTTGACAGTTGTGGAATATAATGTCTACAAAAATATTAAATTTTTAATATAATATTTCTTTTCTTTTAATTTATTATAATAACTCACACACACACACACAATTCTCACAAATACACTGGCTTTACAGAATACACACTCTGGGTTTACAGGAATAAAGCAACAATTTGTTATAGAAATTTAGAAACACAACACAATAACCACAAAACACAACCTGTAAGTTCACGAAACACAAGCTATAAATAGCGCAAGAACTTGGAACTAAACAATTTCTCCTTAGCGAATAAAAAATATCGTCAGTTTCCAAAATTCATTTGGAGAATAAACTCAATTCAACCACCGCTCTTTGAACCGCTAAATCTCACAGCTATTATATACTTTACTTATATACAGCTATTATATACTTAGCCTATTTGTGTTACTAATTCTTCCAAGCTTGGATTGTGGATCATGGAGCGGGTAGTTCGATGATCCTTTAGTTTCTTAGAGATTGTAACTTCAGGTTTGAGGTGAAATTCAGAAAATTAAGCAATCGAATAACGCGACTGAAATGGCAAAATTCTTTTAATAGTGCAAGATTTTGAGGCCTTGGTATGTGCTGCTCTCTGGTGACACAAAGTAAAGATTTTCATTTTAATTTTGTGAGATAGTCTTTCTGCTGAACTGGTTACGGAACCTGCTTTTAATCCACTTCTCCTAATTCATGAAAATTTCAGCAACTTTAAAGGGAACTGATAACTTATTCAGCAACTAAAGGGAACTAGTAGGCACTGATGAAAGTAGGCAATTTTGCACTTTTTACTTCTTCCATGAAGGGTAAAATCTTCTTGTCCAGGTGGTACACTTTTCAGCCGGTAATGAATTTTTCTTGAGTATTAAAAGTCTAGGAATCTGGCTGGTAGAGATTTTATCTTCTGGCTCTTTGGTCAGTATCAGAAATTTTTCAGCTGTCTTGGGAATCAATTTCTTTTTTCATTTGCAGCTCCGGGGTTTTGGGTGCCTCCGTATTGATAAGTCTAGATTTAGTTTAACATGTGATAAACGTGTACGGAGGGAGTCAGCATAGAAAAATCTTCTTTCCAGCATTATGAAAAGTGACTCTTTCGGTAATTCAGGTGAAATGGTAGGGGAAGGAATAACGATTGACAGACGTATTGACTACAGGTTTCCAGCAGCGGATCTATGACAGGCCGTAGGTATCAGATGGGGTCATAGAATCTTACTTAAGACTTTTCAAGAGTGCTTGCTGTATGTCGGCATCCTTGATACCATTAAAAAGGTACTGGAGACTAATTGTTTCCTTAATTTCCCGAATGCAGCCTGGAACTGCTAGCTGAATTAATGTTTCGATGTTATTCGCTAATTCTTGAAAACTCTCTTACTTTCTGTTATCGAATCTTAAGCTGTAGCCGGTGATAATTATGGAGAAAACTTTCTCCAAACTGCATTTCTCATGCATTAACTAAGGCTTAAACATTCGAGCGTTTTTCAGCTGAAAGTATCTGGGAGATCTGAGTAGTCTTTTTCCTTAAACAGGGAGTCAAATATAAGGCTTTGTTGATTGGATGCCGCTGTTTCCCAGCGAAATCATTTCAAATTTTATTCTGTATGCATTCCGTGATGACTTCCTATGAATATAGCGTAATTACGGGGTTGTTTGACAGGGATGCTATTCATAGCAGAATAAGCCAGTGTCAATTACGGAAGGGTGAACGAGGACATTGCTTACGGATGAAGCCGGTTCTAGGAATCTCTTTTCTAATCTTAGAATTTTTTTCTCGTGTTTTTCTTTCACTGCAGAAATGTTTGCATTTCAAGAGGATTTTTCACCTTTAACTTCTTCACTTCCAGTCTCTAGCGGTTTTCAAGTTTTTCTTCTTTGGTGGCTACGTTCTGGTTCAAAGGATTCACAATATCTCTTTTAACTGCAGAAATACTCTCCTTTATTTCAGTTGCATTTCTGTCAATGGATTTCTTCATTTAATTGGGATTTGGGCCTGCTTCTTTTCTTATCCCAGAGGCTACATTACTTCGGTGGCTTTCATTTACTTCGATGGAGTTCTTCATTTCAGCGGCATTAGCTGTTGCTTCTTACCGGTTGGCAGCAGTTGTTTCCATAATGGCTTTCAGATGCTGTTCCATCTTTTTGGGTACGGGCATTCAAAGGGATCCACTATGCTGGCATCAATTATTGCAAGCTACAAGATTCGCTGATATCCCTTTAGACATTCATTCTAGGTATGTAGAAATAATGTGATAATTTCTTGTAAAAATTCTAGAAATGCAATACAAAAAATAGCTATAAAATCGTATGCTTATCGTGGAAAATAATCATATCTTAATTTACAAGATATATAGTTAATTTTCCAAACTCACAGATTGATCTCTAACTCGCAGTTCAACTAGTGCCTTTTGAATCATTAGGTGTAGCACTACTAAATCGCATAGCAAACAATAAAGCAAAGGCATACAAAAACACATGTATTACGACCATCACACATGTATTACGATCGAAAGACCAACTGTGTCGGAAAGGGTATGATACTCTCTAGCTTAAATGCATTCTTGACAAAGGTGACTTATCTAGAGGCAAGCTGACAATAGTTGTCGTTCATCGCTTGTTGTGGCAGTTTTGCTCAATCCTGTAGTAATGTATTCTGCAGCTCGTGAAGGATGCCTAGCAACACTCTGCCACCTGGGGATGACGTGAAGGATGCCTTTCTGGGAACACAGCTTCTCTTGATATCTAATAGTTCAGCTGGCAGCCAATACTTATTCTTAGTGCACTGAATATCTGCAGTTACATTTCAGAATCTGTTTATATCCGTTATTTTCAAGGCATGTTTGAGCTTCTTACCATTAGAATAATATGCTGTCCCTTTACTATAGTCCCATTAAGTAGTTACTAATAGGATAAGGAACAGTTATACCGCCCATTATCCTAATGTGCAGTGAATCCATTTCTAGATAATAACATTTTCCAGGAATCGGAGTATTCACCGCCGCCGCTGTTTCGACGTTACCCTTGGCCTATTTCGCCGTCGGGCTGTTCGCCGCCAAGACACATTTTTCTTTGCATCTCTGCATTATGTCTTGCCATATCAGAATATTGAGTTTATTTAGTCTAAAATCTTTGTTTACCTATTGTGCACCTCTGGCTGTTTTAAATTTTAAAAGAAATAAGATTTTGCAACTAAACACATCTAGAATTGCTAAAATGCTACCTAAAAGTAACTTTCTAGTATATCTGTTTATATATTTAGTAATATTAAGAGGGTAATATGCTGAAAAGATTCTAAAGTAATACTATTTTCAGTTATGATTTCATAAAGATGTGAATTTCCTATTTGCATGAATGATTTCCCTGAATTAACTGAATTATTGAATGCAATCTTCTTTCATTTGCGAATTTTGCTTTAAAGCTTCAGCAGTTATTCAACACTAAATACAAGTACTTTTGGATTAAAAAGCAGATGCAATTTTATCAGACGTTATAGTAACATAATTTGTATTAAGGTCATTAAAAGCATTAAATTTTTATCTCTTAATGCTAATTTTGGCAGATAGATTTTCTGCCACGCTACTTTAGAACTTGCAAAAGATTGGATATCCTTGGACTAAAGTGTATTTAATAGACAAATGTCGATGTTTAATGCAAAGACCAACGAATTTGACGAAAAGAGGTTTGGCTATTGTGCTTTGAAACCTTCCTGTTTAATTAAAACTATCTTGTACTTTGTGTACAGCATTATGAAACTTTGTTTCACTTTCATTAGAACTGGGTGTCAAACATAAAGTTTCAATAAATAAAATTACAGATGATTAATACTGAATGAAGCCTAACAAAGAGACGAAATTTATAATTTGTAAGTTCATCAAATCTTTTTCAAAATTATTACTTCAATAAGAAACTTTTACATAAGGACACTTTTTCATGAAATTTAATTAGATGCTGTTATCTAATATTTCTTCTTTTATTACCCATAATTTCATTGCTTACTTTAGAGTATCAGCTACACTTAAGAGTTTTCTCACAATATCTAAGAAAGAACAAAAAAGAAACATAAAGTGTCATCTAAACGACGTAGAGAAGAACTTCGCAAACAAAATGCCATAATTAGGCTTCAAGAGAACTTGTTTATTCGATTAAGATATCGACCTTTAACGTCATCGTTTCCATCGATTACTTCTTCCCAATTTGAATATTTGCTGTTCAAAGGCGTTGATACTGTCATTAAAATGTTTCTTCGTTTAGATAACCAGTAATTTGCCATCTTCCGGGAAAAGGGACTGTAATAAAATGAATATATATATGTAAACGTTATCTGAACAAAACAGCAGAATACAACACACCCATATTGTTGAATGGAGGAAATGTGTTGCTGAAAAGGTATGCTTCGGAACCGTTTATCATCATTAACAGTGTTTATTTTCAGGGTGTATGAAATTAAGAGAGTGCTTGCTTAGAAGATGCATGACAAACATGTTTAATTTCTATTAAATAAGAGAAGCTTCATTGATAATTTTATCGGTCTTCAGGCCGATAAAATTATCAATGAACCTTCTGAATTGTCTGACCTTCTGAATTTAGTAAAATATCTAAAATAAAATCATTTATAATATAATAATATATCAAAAATAAAATCTTTTGACCTTCAGAATAATCAGAATGATTCTCTGATTCCATCTGTGGGTATTCAGAATACAGTATCTGGGTATACTTGAAGAAATTTGAATTTTAATCCATGGAGGTTAATTAAATGTAACACAGCGAAATCTAAAATGGAATTAAATTATTCAGACGTAATTGAAATTGACATTATTATTAAATTAAATAAATACAGGATATTTACAAAAAATATCATGTTTACGAATAAGATCTTTATAATAGAGTAGTCATATTCATTCGAGAGGATTTCTTCTCAGAATCAAAACAAAACGTGTTGCCACAAGCACATCCATTGAATACCAGCAGTATATAACAGAAGATCTCCAATTTTTTTGCCTCAACTTTTTCACCACTACTGGAAAATCATTTCTCTTCTCTTTTCCAAAACTTTGAAAATAAATATACATACATTTTTCTAGAGAAAGATGATTTTTAACATGTTTTATAAATTAAACAACAAAAAATGTAGCAAATGTTGCTAAATACCTTTATTCAACTTTTATTCAAATAATAAGTTTGAATAAAAGTAGTCTTATATTTATAAATTAAAACTAAATACTTAACAACTAAGTGAAAGGCTGACCGCATAACTTCTGAAACTATGAAATCCCAGTTTCCCGAGGAAGGGCTTCCCCACTTGCTGAGAACTAGTCATATAGAATATTATCAAGCTCATTTATATTTTAGAAAATTTATGATTTCTTTTTTCTTTTTTTTTCAGGTTTGAAGAAGAAAATTTTCTATGGCTTTCTGCATTGTAAATTTAAATTAAATACTTTACCAAAAATAATACTAGGTGTATTTCAATATGCCTGCTTAAAATTCAATTGAATTTTCAGCTTTGCTAAACATGATGCTTTATAATTAAAATATCATCTTGTAAATGCGTTTTTGAAATTCCAAATCAATCTTTCTAAACTATAGAAAAATACAAAACAGTCACTCATGTCCTTAAAAATAATTTTTGCTAAATTTAACTTTTTATGAATATGTATTAAAAGTTAGACTGGTTAAGAAATATTACGAAAGTAAATTTAAAAATATGCATATAAGATTTGACTGGCAATAAATGCAAGCATGCTTTTAAGAATGATCTAATTAATATAAACACAACTGTGCATTCGGAGATAACACCTTTAGAACTTATCAGCAAAAGCGGGAAACATTGTAATGTGCATAGAAATTTCGTCAAAGTGACCACTGTTTACGTTTTTGAAATCGGACTGTTTTTTCTTTGAATCTTAGAAACAAGATTCATAGATTCACTGAAAAAGAAACGTCTGCATTAATCACAGTACATAAAAGGTTCTGTACGCATTTGTTACGATTTTGTTTTTTTTTTATCTCTGAACTTTTTTTTTTTTTTTTTTTTTGACATTAGTTTTAAAATACTTTTGCATTCACGCAAAAGTGCGAATATTTTTAAATGCGTAAAAATACTTTTTCCAGTTTTTACGTTTAAGAGATCATTAATAAAAGACATGAGAGAAAGTTTGTACACAGAAAAAGGTTGTGGTATCACATACAATTATCACATCAGGTCTGCGATGTTGAGACTTGAAACCTTTGTTTTTGGATTAAAATACGTATGAAAACTATTTACAATAGATCATCAAAGAAACATCATTATCCTACTCCGATTCTTTAATTATCAGCTCTCAGGAATTTGTTTTCCATAAGAAGCCAATTTTCTCAAGAAACGAAAAAATTTTCTTTGTGTATCCATATCCGAACTAGTATAGCTGGAGAATATCACGCAAAGAGCAACGTTTTCGGCTCTAGGAAGATAAGCTCAGAGGGCACATGACATTTGAAAAATCTGGAAGCAGTAAAATCTTCCTTATGCGATGTACTCGACACTTTTATTCTCGCAGCATAATGTAACGTACAGGTTGAGATGTGAGGTTACACTAGACGCGAGAAGCCGCCTTAGCTGTGCAAACATTCCTGAAACGTCCGCCATGCGATTTGACATTAGCCACTTAGAAGCTTAACTACCCACATGCGTGTAGAACACATGAACATTCACTTTTTTTACAACATCTTTACAGCAAGATATGGTTTTAGGAAACGGGCTTTTGTCAGAATAGTTCTCAGTGATCAATCGGAGCACTTGTCACCACTACAGATATTCAACACTACAACGTTCCAGAGTCATCCTGTTTAAAAACATTCTTGGAAGAATTTAAAAATAAACGTTTCTAACTCTAGCTAAATAACGGTTCTAACTATCCCTAACATGAAAATTCAGATTTCGAAAAATTTGCTTCCACTCAGTCGAGTAACATTTATATATTTCTAAATTCAGCTTGTCGTATAAGATATTTTCGAAATTTTAAATAATGCGTATTTTACAATAGGTACTAAATTCACAATATCACAACTAGCTTTAAGAAGTTAACGCTGTACTAGCACATCATTTATCAGATTAAATATTTTAGGCAATATTCGATTATGTGCGACTAAGTGCATCCGCATTTTTATTTTCGGTTCCTGCGTTAGTTTCGACCTTGTATTCAAACGGTTGAGTACATAGAGATCACCTCAGTAAGCTCTGATTTACACCTGAAGGAGAATTTTATGTCTAGAACACAAAAAGCCGGCTGTAAAGGTAAAACATTAATTTTAGTGCGTATATCATGGCCGCATAGTCGTGCTACAGTTTCTCTCCTCGGTAGTTTCTCTCCTCGGTAGGGTGTGATATTTAGCTACGGCCAACGAAATAACTCTAAAACCTCTGTCAAATGCTTCAAATGTTCCTTCCATTTCGGTATGGTCGAGACAAAGGACGGCGTAATTTTCCCGTCCCTTCAATTATTCGGCCATCCGTTTACTAAAGAAAACAGGTGATTTTTCAACCTAAAAACTATCCGAAGTGGTCGACAACTTCCAAAGGATTTCATAAACGCAGCTTTTGAGCCCTTTTATTCAATGGAATTTATCAGTATCCTTTAGCTATACCTATATTTGACAAAGGTTACCTGCTCTACCCGTTCCACAATGTTTGGCAAATGAAAACATCGCGTCCAAATCATACAGTTCAACTTCGGATGATCTATACAGGTCTCGTATCTCTTCCAGGGGTTTCTATAAAAATCATAGAAGAAGCGTAAACGGATTCTCCTATCTCGATCACTTTATAAAGTATTTTCTCGATCCTGTCCGCATGCTTTCGTAGTGCAGTTGGAGGCACATTCAAGGCGTATTCGGGAGGTCCAGAGATCGAATTCCGGGGAGGATACTGCTCATTTTTCACATTCCAGAATCGATATATTTAATGACTCTGCAAGTTGCCCGAACTAAAAGGTTGTGGACGATAATTCGTCATCACGACGATTTGGCGACTGGATCCTCTCATCCCCATTCACACTTTAAAAGAGGGATTATATAAAGAATTTTCTCCCTCATTTCCTCATGCCTTCATGGTGTAATTGAAAGCATACTGCACGCGTACTAGAGAGATCCAGGGTTGGAGCACTGCACATTTCCCCCCTCTCTCTCTTCACAAAAAACCTATGGAGTCTACAAGTTTGCGTATAAACATATTTTCTATTTCTTTCCTTAGAATGTCATTTTGCCTTTAAGATGCTTTATTCAATCTAACTCTGACTGGTTTCGTCGAGGTTAACTCGAGTTTATGTTCTACCAGGTTGCTAACACGAGGAGAATTGGAAAATGTAACCTGCGTAACGTCTTAATAATGCTGCTGTTAGTTGATTTATCTCGACTTCCGACAGATTATTTTCCAGAGCTCTGTTCTCCGTATGTTCTCTATTAATATAGCAGAACATTCGGCATCCTCAATTATTTACCCATCATTAACTCTGTGAGGGAACCCGATGGAATCGTTAGTTACTGTCCTCTGTGACAGGAAAACGCAGACAAGTGACGCTCCCATGATACTCCCAAATGTGCACATTACCTGTAGTGTCTTGATAGTCTTATAAAACTTGTCTACCAGATTTCACTGGGGATACGACACCGAGCTGGGACTCACTTTAATGCCAAGCTCCCCAAAAAGTAGAAATCAGGTGACTGGTGAATGACTACCCAATGTCGCACTGAACTTCTTTCAGAAAAATCGATGCGAGTAGACATTTGTAACAGCCCGTCCGTCTCCGCTGCCGATCCTATATTACTAGTGCGCATAGTATCTGGGTACGTATTTCGAAGGCACAAAAATTGCTGTTATTAATCATCAAGTCCCCTTCTCACTAACTGGTAAAAGACTGCACACATCTGTGTTAATTTATGCATAACCTCTCTGATAACTGGTACAAGTTTTAAGGGTTCTTTTTCTTAGGTTTTCCCGACGTCTGACATCCATCGCAGGATCTTATAAAGTCATCAGATTCCTTATAATAGTTTGGTCCATTACAATGACGTATTAACCTATCCCAGGTGGCTACCGAAGTGGCTCGCCCACACCTCATGACATAATTCTAGAAATTTCTGCCGGTGCTTTTTTGGCATCACTAGCAATTTACGGAGGTGTCCATTACGATCTTTTCAGGCTCCTATATAGAAATCCTCATCAAAACAGTATCCTTGCGTAATACTTTTCTCCCATTTTTCTTCTTTTCTCAATGGGATTTAATGCTTCACAGCACGGGGAGGAGTTTTTAAACCTTCTAACGAATACACCATCAGAACTCTGTCTAAAACTCTCATTTCGTTAACGGCTAACTCAAATAATGGAATTACTTCTTCCTCTTATTGCATTTCAAAAGCTGGTTTATCCTCTGTCATCCGAGAAATCTGTCGAATTGTTTCGCCTCAATTTTTTTTTTTTTCCGATTCTCTCGCGTGTTGGGAAAATCTTACCTCGTCTGGGATCACATAATAGCATTTACGTATTACATAAAAATGTTACTTATTTCAGAGAATTTTATGGGCTCGAAGGTTCAGCTTCCTAAAATATTATATCCTGGATAGTAGTTGTTAGTATAATTGATTGCGACAAAGCATTCAAAGAGCACTTCCCTGAGAATAGTCGTTATGAGATTCTTTTATAGTAATGTTGTTGTTGTAGTTCTGTTGTAGTACAGCACACGCCAAATAATTTTATAAAGAAATATATATGCGGGAACATTATATATTATCTATGTCAAGTTATCCTTTATCGAACGCCTTCATGGAGGATGTTCGCCTAGATTTGAATCTAAGTTAAACTGTTAGCGTTTAGTCCTATCCAGTGAGCCACTGGTAAACCTCATCTCTTATGCTCTCTTTCATGTTCTCTCATGTTCATCTCTACTTTACTTGCTTTGTGTTATATCTGAACTGCCATAATGTCTTTTCGATTTTAAATTTATCTTTTTTACTATTTCTGTACATTCCATGCACATCTTCAGTGCTTGTTGGAAATTTAAACATTTCAAGCTTCTTTTAGATTTTAGAATTATTTCAAGAATACGTCGCCTTTTAATTAAAGCTGCACTCAAATGGAAAAAAAAAAGAAGACTAATTATGTTATGAAATGTTACGTAATTATTTCTTAAGCACCTCAGATTTGTTCTTACACGAAATGTAGCGGATGAGTTGACAGAAGTTTTCAGTTTTGACTTTGCTAACTACGTATTTTCACACAGTTAATGAAAATAAACAGAGAATACATTTTAAATGCATTTGAGGGAGTAAAAAAGCATTTTAATGTAATATCACGCACTCGTTTTAATAGAGTTCACAATAGGATATCTGTCATTCAGTGTCACTTTAAAGTGCTTATCTGTTTTGCTACTCAAGCTTATTGATTTATTATATTATATTATGGCTTCCATACATGAAATCAATTCCTATGATTTTTTAATTTGTATAAATTTATTCTTACATTTCCTGAAAACTTATGTGAAATAATATATTCCTGGTAAACTGTGGACCTTTTAGCTCAGAGTGATTCTGCATCCAGAATTGAAATTTTCTTAAGCTGCTAACCGTCTCTGAATTCATCGAATCTCATCAAAATATTGCTAAAATGAAAGTTGAAATATCGAATTTTATATATAACTGAAGCATACTGAAAGTTATTAAGTTGGCATACTGAATTTTATTTCCTAGTTTTGAAGTTCCGGTTAATGAAACAAATTTAGATGCAAATAGTTCAAATGCATTTATGAGATTTCCTTGCATGTGTTGCATACGTTTCTCCACCTGTATTTACATACAAAACAGTTAGCCCAAAACAATCATGAGGCACCCACATGTACCACCTTCACCAAAATGATCGATAATCAAATGTGTATCTTCCAAAGCCTGTATGAAACTTCGCGAACTAAAAAAATGCTGCTTTCATTAGCAGCAAGTATACTAAATGCTTTATTAATATTGTCTGCTGGGAAACATGCAGGATAATCCAGTTTTAGCTCAAGAAGTAAAAGCACCCTTATATATGCATGTTACATGGTTCATTTTGATGGTTCGTTGCAACACAATTCTGCAGGTCACAGCAGAATTATTTTCCCAGTCTTATATCTACAAAAACAAATTATGTCATCCATGTTACATTACAGGATATTTCTCTCATTTACTTTAGCAGTTATTTCCTACTTTACTCGAAACCAATAGTTTCAGCTGCGCCAATCCAGTGCTCTGCCTGGATTTAGAATACATATCTCTATGGTAAAACATAAGAAGAAATTGACCAATATTATCCAGTTGGCAAAGAAAGGTGAAATATTCTCTTCATAATCACATCCCTTTTTACACTGCTGAAAGAGTCATTAACTATTACTACAGGGAAGATTTTTGAAAAGACGTTGCTGAAAGGAACAATCATAAAGCATAGTTTAAAAGAATTTTCGATATTCCTTTATGGCCTAAAAGTTGGCCTTGCGGACAGACCACTCTGCTGTAAACGGCGTCGAATGTTACGCGCAGACACTTGATGATGCGTTACAGACTGAATGTGCTGTGCTATGGTTCGTGATGTGACTGAGCGATCCGTCACTGCCATGCGCTCAGTGTTCCTGTCATCACGTGAAATGGTGCACTGAGGTGGATGCGATTGAACACGTCGGTCCGTCGTACCCTCCTGCATCCAACGGTCACATATCCGCATTACAGTTGTTTGGTTTCGCCCAACACGACTACCGATTTCCTTGAAAAATAATCTACACTCACGATAGGCCACTAGCCTTCCTCTGTCGAACTCGGATACTTGATCAAACGATGATCGCTGATTACTATGAGACATAATTAATACTTTTTTTTAAAATATTTTTGTTAATTTTTTTTTTGAAAAACCACAAGAAAAACACAATTGCCGAACTTAAAATCGTCGAAAACTGCAAGCCTTAAATAGCGTTTTGAAGTGGCGCCACAGGCGCACGTGATGTACGTCTGCGCTGAAATTCTAATCATTTGCGTATCTCACCTCCGCTAATGCATGTTGTAAATTTCATGTTATTTGCATGCTTCCTTCAGGGTGTTGCATTTACGGTGGCCAGCAGTGTAGATTTATAGATTATATTGTTGACTGTTTTTATATTTATTGTTCTCTTTTACATTTCGTTGCTCTGCCTGCAGTTGTCTTCGTAATCTTCCATAAGAAATAAAAAAAAATTATAATACATAACCAGAGTAATCACTACTGTAAAAACACGCTTACTTACTTGTTTTATTTCGAAAACCGTTAATCAATAGGAATACATTTTTGTACAACACTTTAAATTAAACATTGCCTCAGTTTATATATTGGATGTATATAAATATAAATTGCATTACTTTCTATTTTAAATCTACCTGTAACGCATAGTTTTGCATTTCCAAAAATTTATTTTTCAGTTTTTGTTTTTGATACATTGGTTCTTAAGTTTAGTACCTAAACTTAAAAATTCGACTATGTTGCAAGGAATATACTCCTATTTTTAAGTTTAGGTATTATTTCGAAACATATTTTTAAAACCACTCTACGACTACATTTAAATACACATTAGGCACACATTTCGAAAACCGTTCTGAGACTATATTTGTCTGGTATGAATGCTCGCAGATCAAAATAAACAACATGTTAAGCTTTCGGATCCAAAAAATAATTTGAAGAGATTTCAGTAAAATACGTTTTGAGTATTTTTAAGTAAAAATGCGCAAATCGTAACCTTTAAAACAGCGTCTATGAGTAAATCTCTTTCTACAGCTTATCTTTTCAGTTACACTTATCAGGTTCTATGTTCCGCCTTACTTTCTTTGGGAACATGCGAAGACCTGACTCGGAACAGGGAGCTTACTAAAGCTGTGTCCAATAAATGTGGGAAGTAGACAAGATACACAGGAAGGGTACACGAAATCCTTTATTTTTTACTCTTTACAATAATTTCCGTACTTCGGAATACAGAGACCAACTACTTGTGGTCTGAACGTAAGAATATAAAAATATTAACTAAACTCTAACTTAAATTTGGAATAATAAACAAGGGCCTACGTGGAAGATTGGCCGTATATTAATAGGAAGCCGTATGTAGATGACTGTTAACACTACAATACGTTTAAAATTATTAAGAGGATTAAACCTCTGGCCTGGAAGGCAACCAGCAACCGAGTAAAACTGCTAAGGCAAGCGGCCTGCTTCGACTAACTCCTTCCTCTCTCTTGCTTGGCAAAAAGCCACAACTTAAGTACTTGGCGTTCGCCAGACAAATTTGCATAAATAAGTTAAAGCTTTTAATTCTGGCCGGAAGTAGAAACTAAGAAGTGATAGTAAGATTTAAAATAAAAATAAACGTTAGTAAAACTTAAGATCCTTACACACTAAACGAATTCAATTCCACATTTTTGCGTTAAAAATTACCTGTAATAGGGATTTTTTTTAATATGTACAAATACTGCTGAAATTAGTTACGCATATTATGCTTTCAAATACATGTTTCTAGAATATACCTTTCATGTCAAAGCAATAATCAGTACTGATGCATAGTTTTCAAATTCCTTAAGAAATGTTAATTTTTTTTTTTTAAATTTCTGTCCAATGTAATTAAATTTTTAGACAGATTTTCAAATTTTGGTTTTCATTAGATGAATCATTTTTTTAAAACTTTTAAGTCAAACAATTTTGACTATATTTTTCAAGGTAAATTCTCAGTATTGCAGTGTATTTTTTATTAAAATTACTGTGTAAAATAATGAATGGTTTACTAACTGGAACATTTTCCGTACAAGACATTTGTGAAAAATTTGAGCTTTATGCATTTAATTAAAAGGAGTTGCTCCAAAATCTAAAATCGGACCTTATTTAATTTATTAAGTAGTAAATTAAGAATTTATTTATGAAGAATGTTTAGGACTAATTTATCAAGAGATATTTAATCTTCCTTTGTTTTTGAAAGACCTCGCATATATTTATGCGAAATTTGATAATCTCTATCTCGAAAGAAAAAAAAGTTAGAAATTTAACAACTATACTTCTGCATTGAATGTAGTCATATAAACAAAGTCATAATATATATTAGCTGCCCAATCGGGTTAGGGATTAGCGACGCTGAATGCCGTAACCGAAGGGCCCGTGTTGGTATCCCGGAAAAGGCATGGGTTTTTGTAAATGCATAATATCTGTGCGGCAGGGGCACTCTAAATATGTGACGAGGTTGCTGGTAAGGGAATATTAGTGGGAGACTTTCGGACCCTGAGGTGCTCTCCATCAAAATTGGGGGCGGAGCTGAGCGAAGTCGTACTGGCGCCCGTAGGGTGCTCAATGCTCTTGGCAAAGACAGGCGCAGTCTTACATACCTTGCCACGATGAATTTCGTGGGCCTGTTCTAATGTTACTGTCAGAAAAGTGGTATAAGTCACAACAGCACAACGTAACATATTTTAAGTTAGATTTCAAAGAAGCTGTTTTTCAGCTTTCAAATATCTTTTACTGCCTTGAAAGGAATTAAATTTCAGTAATACATGATTTACAATTTTTAAACAAGGATGAGCAAGAAGTCAATTTCTGTCGCAAAGCACATATATATATAAGAAAGCAGCAAAATTATGTAAGTGCTCGGTGAAAATAATTAATTCAAGTAACTGGAATTTCATGGTATATTCTAAATCCGAGAATTTTATAAGAATGTTATACATTGAGCTTTTCTTTTCAGTTTCCGTTGAATATTCTGGAAACTAATTAATGTAAAGCTGATATAGCTCCTCTTAATATTAAAATTTGTTAAATATCAACACCGTTACCTTTAATATAAAATACTCGCCATAATCATTAATTACTGCTGTTCTGAAATTATTTCTTAATTTGAAAATTTCAGATCCCGTTGAGTAAATATTTTCAGTAGCATTATGCAAAGCTTTCGCAAACATCCCTTTTATAATAATTTTAATACCGAAATTACCTTCTTGAAGCTCAAGATGCAGGCATTATGGGTTGAACCATTTCAGCATATCGTAAAGGCAAGCCATAAAATCATATAGAACATTTATGCCATGCATTAAGATGTGAGAAGATATGAACTGGAAGTAATATGCTTGATACCTTATGATGTTATAATAATCTCCGCTTCTAATAAATGTATAACAAGAAAGCTGAAATCACTTGAAAGATTTTTCCAAACTAAGCAAAATCTTTTATGCGCCTAATATTTCCATACAGCAAACTATCAGGCTGTCTTTTAGTTATCAGCTTTGAAAGGCTGTTAAAGAAACTGTCTTGAATGCAACTCTTTGAAATACTTCTGTTGGTGTTTAGTCCTATGCTATAATATAAGCAGTAAGTGTTCTGTTGGCATTATCATTTAACAAGTATGTGGATATTTTAAAAATTGTTTCATATTATTAGATGCAACATTTCCCAATAATGGATCAAAACTGGAGAGAAATTTTAACTTTTGTATTTGTTTTTTACTTTCTTGTACCAACTAAAGGTAGTATTGTAATCGAAGTACGTAAGTATTGTAAGCACGGAAAATTTCGGGTATCTTATTTCACCGAAATTATCCATTTTGACTACTATGTAACTCCATGCAATCGTGTTTTTGCGTGGCATCTGTATGTAAGAACAGAATAAAGGAATGTTTTCCTCAAAACGAATTATAAAATGGATACAGGAGAGTTTTTTTCGTGACCTACGTACGTACGTATGAATGTATCTTGCATAACTCAAAAATGAGTAGCGTCAGAACCTTGAAACTTTGTGTATAGGACTGCTACAACATGCACCTCCTTTTTGCACCATCCTTTTTGGTGCCGAAGATAATTTTTCGAGGGATCTGTACGTATGCATATATGTATTTATCTCGCATAACTCAAAAACGAGTAGCCTCAGAAAGTTGAAATTTTGTTTGCAGGATTGCTATAACGTGTAGCTGTGCACCTCCCTTTATATATATATATATATATATATATATATATATATATATATATATATATATATACATATATATATATATATATACATATATATATATATATGTGTGTGTGTGTGTGTGTATAAATGCAAAAAGAAACATAATAAGAGGTTAAAATTAAAAGTAAATTTTTATATCCGTTCTGCGCTATAGCAGCAGGATTGAAGTAAAATAGACTTAAAGAGACTCCAATTTACTTTTAACTTTATATTCTTTAAGCCTCTCTCTCTTTATATATATTTATATATATATACTCACTGTGTTACTATCGGCTCCGTGTGCTCAATTTTTTTATTCTTATATGTTGGTAAATTGCGCATTTTTTGCTTTAAAAATGATTGAATTATATTATTCTTATTTTCCGGTTAAAGATTTTATGCCTTTAGTTAAACTGCATGCAATAGTTATAGAATTATCAACAATTTAAAAGATTTGTAAGTGAGACTAAGCCTAATTTTTCTTAGCATAGCATCCATATTTGTTTACATTTGAAACTTAACAGAATAGTGATTTAAGTCTTTCTGCAACTTCAGTGCCATTTTGCCGAGTGGGCCCAAAAGGAAACATTTAGTTCTGTGCACGAAAAAATCTGCCTTCTTTCCTGTTGGCCGAATTGCTCATTTTTGCGTGAAAACTGTAATTTTAATTGTAAAAATTGTTTTATGATATTTGGTGTTTTGTTTTTTCTATATCGTTCAATTTTTATTGAAAATATTTTGAGCTTCTATGTATTTTTACTTTGACGCGAAGTGAGAACTGAATTAGTTGAATGAGAAATATACCTCTAATGATATTCGAGCAAATAAGTTTAAATGAAATGCAGAAAAAAGTGCGTATTATTTAATATTGCGTACAAAGAAGTCATTTGGTGCACACATCAGATTTTGTTATATGTTGGTAAATTGTGTATTTTGTGCTTTAAAAGTGATTGAAGTATGTTGTTCTTATGTTCCGGTTAAGGTGCTTATGCCTTCAGTTTATCTGCATGCAATAGTCGTAGAATTATCAACAATTTAAAAGTTGTTTAAGTGCAACTAAGCCTAATAGAGCAGCCATGTTTGTTTACATTTGAAACTTAGCATAATAGTGAAATAGTCAGTTTCTGCAACTGCAGTGTCTGTTTTCCGAGTGGGACCAAAAGTAAGTTTTCCGTTTTGTGCACCAAAAAATCTGCCTTTTTGCCCAATGGCCGAATTGTTTGTTTCCACGTAGAAACTTTAATTTTAATTGTTAAAAAAATTAACTGTTTTAATTGTATCTGGTGTTTTATGTTTTTCTATATTTTTCAATTTTTAGTGAAGATTTATTTATTTTTTATGTATTTTTTCTTGCCGCGAAGTGAGAACTGAATTAATTGAATGAGAAATGCATCTCTAATCAAATTCGAGTAAATATGTTTAAATGAAATGCAACAAAAATATGTATAATATCATATTTTATCTACAAAGAAGTCATGGGGTGTCCACAACAGATTTCCATTAAGACGGGAAAAGAGTACTACTTCTGAGGTAGTTAGGTCTAAACAAAAGTCTAATGATTTCATATAAATTCCAATTGAATGACAATAAGAACTGCATACGTAACAGTATGTATTTAGGCTACTTTAAAATTCAGGAATCAGGTTATTGATAAGCGTATTCTTTCTCATTCAGTTTCTTTTACCAAGCAAGTTTAATAAGTTAGATTATTATATGTGGTTTTTAAAGACAAACATTTGCTGCAGTATTGAATATTTGTAAGTGCGCTTAAAGGAAGAGGGCGCAGAGCTTTTAGCTGTATCACACGAGATTGTCTGAAAGAGTATAATGCAAACATACTCAGATTTTAAGACAGGAAATATGATGAAAGACCTTAGACTATGATAGCTAATCTGTCAAAAAATGCTAACCTGTCATTAAAGGTCCAGTAAATAGGACCTACAGCTAACTGCTGTAGGTTTTTATTTGGTACAAATCTTTGGAAAGAATTGCAAATTTGATAAAATGTTCAAAGTTTTCGATCTCTCATTCACTTATTTATTATATAGATTTCTTATTATTCCATCGCGTATATACTACTCTTATTAATTAAATAACTTGTTGTTGGCAATATTATGTCATTCAAATAGTCATCACACAGGAGAAATATCTGCTTATTTAAAAGTCATCATTGCCTAAATAAATCACAATTGTAAGCAGCTAACTAATATTAACCGCTTCTTTAAAAAGAAAAAGAAAAAGTACTTTTAGCACACTTTCAATGACTGATGAAAGGAAACTTTGTTCGCCTCACCGAGATAGTGGTTAACGAAGCTGACTGCCATGCCGAAGGGCCCGTGTTCGAATCCCAGATAAGGCATGGATGTTTGTAAATGTATAGTGTCTTTGCGGCGTGGAGCACTCTAAATGTGCGGCGAGCTAAAATTACACTCCAGAGATTGTTGGTAGGGATAGAGGAGTGGGAGACCCTCGGTTCCGTCCCGGGATGTTCTGCATCAAAATTGGGGACGGAAGTGAACAAAGTCCTGTTGTCACCTGTATGGTGCTCTTACCTGTATGACCTCGTACAAAAGACGATTTTCGGCCACAATTCCGATTTTTTTATTATATCACCTTAAAGAATACATTTTCAGCTATCAAATAGGACTTTTTGCTAATTAGAACTGAAATTATAAGCATTTTTCTGTAATGAAGTAAACCGGAAATTCAAATATTCTGGACAGGAAGTGAGCTTTCAAAGGTTCGTACCTAATTAGAAACCTTACTTTTCATCGCGAGTTTGTAAATTGTAAGCCTTCGTACTAATTTTAGATATTTTATAGCCTGGGAATAGTTTTCCCCTCTTAATTTCATATCTGCTGTCCCAATTGCTTATCAACAGGTTCCAGTTTTTCAGAAATTTCTCGATCTGGTTTGTTTTGATACCTTTCATTGTTTTACAAGAAGTGTAATTTTAAAAAGGCAATCATTTGAAAAAAATGGCAGGGCACTGGATTTTAATACTAGACTTGTGTTTGGTACGAGGATAATTGAGAAAGATATATCTGGCAGCGAAGCGATTTTGCAGGGTATGAGATTTACCAATGTCTCCACAAAACACATGACAAAAACGATTTCAAGAAAAACTTTTCAATGCTGTTGCTTCATGTCAATTAACTAAATAGATTAACTAAATAGAAAGATTGCTCACCGTGATTTTTCCCGTAAAGGCAAAATTCATGCAAATATTATAATCTTTTTCATTATTTTTCAAAATTAAAATTATTTAGCATTACTTTTTAAATTGTTTTCACTCATTAATATGCTTTTTTAAAAATTGATATGTTTATAGTTAAAATTTAAATTATTTTTATAAAAATGTACTCTAACGCGATCGGACATCTCAAGGGTCTTGCCAACGACAGGCACAATCTTGCACTCCTTACCACGATAAATTTTGTGAGCTTGTTCTGATTCTACTGGCAGACAAGTGAGATAAGTCACAACAACAAGAACAACATCAAACTTTGGATTGAACGAATAATTTAAAAGATGTCTGGGAAAGTATCAATCAATTGCATTATATTCCATGCAAAAAGTGCATTATAGTCAGTCCATTTTCTGCATTATGTGGCGGAGGTGATTTTGTTCTGTCATACTCAATCAAATGAATCAATGTCATACTCAATCAATGACGGAGTACTCTATAAAATTATCCCAAAAATCCATCAACTATTCTTGAGAACAGCAGTGGCAAGTTAAAATGCTTTTCACATAAATTAATTGCTTAGATATCAGCTTCTTGAAAGCATTGTTACTTTTTAAGAGATTGGATTAAAGCAGTGTGCGGAGAAATTGTTATATACGTATGTAAAGGTTATATGGCGTTTTAGCTTGTAATTTGTTAAACTTGACTTTTATCATTTTAACTTCTATAAATTAAACTGCTTTGATATGAAATCCATTTAATGGGACAGAAGTATTATTATCTTTTGGTATCTTTTTTATCTTAACTTGGCATTGATCTTTCTAAATTATATTCTTTTTTCATACTGTAATCTTTTTGGGAGAGTTCAGTCGCATAAAGACAATTCGAAATCACATAGGAATTCAGGACTAGAACATTCTGAATGTCTTGCAGTAGATGGTATAGCATAGTTCGACCGCGAAGCTTTTAGTTTTCCTGGAGTTATATCAAAAGACTGTTGTATAATACTCCGTTAAATACTTCGTAGCACGCATCAGTTTCGCTGCTTCGGAAATCAGCGACCAGTCAGGAAATTTCCAGAGTGCGTGTGATTCCATCCACCGGAGATTTCAAAAGCCCGTGCTGTAGTTTAATTCGGCAGGCTCAGCCCATTGTTCCTAGTGTATGACAAGGTATTTCATATCCCATTTGTAAAATACTATGACTCTGGAAGTAAAGAAGTGCTTCATTGCCCGACAAATTGATGCGTTGTTGGTAAAGCGTTTCCTGGACAAAATATGGGTCAGGTATCGAAAACAAAAAGGTCACTTCTTGAGAAAATTACAAGTATGTATGAAGGATGAGAACACAGTTTTGCATCTCCAAATTGATTTGTTGTTTTATTCAGACTGGAGACTGGAGACCATCGGTTAAGCAGCTTAAGCAGCTGTACCGCCGTTACGACTTTGCTTAACTGATGCTTTATTGCTTAACTGATGGAAAAAGCTTTATTGCTTAACTGATGGAATCGTCTGCTACATTTATTAATGAATTTTGAAGAATATATATGAATGATAAGTACATAAAGTTGTAACATAGTAATTGTCTTAAACATAAAATTTGGAAATTTTTAAAAGTAAAAATTAAATAAGAAATTAAAAATAATGACAATAGAAAAGTATTAGGTGAATTTTAAAAAATCAAAATTCAAGGAGTCTTTAGTCTGTAGTCAAGAGTTAATAATAAAAGGTATATGGAAAGCCTGAATTTGAAGTGTTTGATGAGCTAGTCTGTTAGTCTCAAATAAATTGAAGTCTTTGATAATCGTAATTCTTGACAGTATTGAAACTATACACTGCTTTATGAAGAAGAAGGAGTGAGAAGATGGAAGGAGATGATGTTGTAGTGTTTTATTCACACTGGCTTATATAGTCGGGCATTATCCAGAAGTATAGGACTCTGTTTACAAGTGATGGTTTCTTAAGGCACAATTTTTTATGCCTGGCCCCATACCTGCACCACGCCGAACTACATTTATCGTATCATCTCGTGGAAGGAGTGAATAATTCTAGTGGTTAACGGAAACCTTCTTGGAGATTCTCTCACTCCTATGAAACGTGTAGAATTATCATAGAGTACCCATTTCTCATCTACAGTCACAATTCATTGTAGGAATATTTATTCTTTACATTTCTATTTATAAAAATGATTTATTCTAAAATTTATTGGATTTACTGGTCACTTTTACTGATTTTTAAATCTGAGCACACTTCCAAACATCATGCTTTGTTTTCATCGCAGATAATCCACTTGTCCAGACACTTGATAGACTCACTTGTCCAGCTTACTTACGTTTCTTGTTATTTCCAAGTATAATGAAAAAGTTTACATTTGGTGTTTTGGCGATCTCTCATACCGTTTGCCGTGAATATAATTAAATTATATCTCTTAATTAATCCGAATCATTGGGGAACGGACAATGACCATGGAGTTCGTCACATCGTAGGAAAATGCTTCTTACATTAATTATTCTTCCATCAAATGTTCTTCCCAACAACAGTGGAGCTGTAAAGCCGCTGAGCACTAGTAGTTGGAATCGGGGTTCGAATCCCCCTGAGCGGCTGGCTGCATGGGCATTTTTGTGTTTTTCCAAAATGTAACCTTAGAAAGTCCTCCACGAAGGCATCCCTCTCTTTAGACAGATAGACTTTAAGTGCTTTGTCATAATTAAATAAACCAAATCATCTAATGCTCTTTAAAGATATTTTCCTTCGAGCATCTGCGTAATTTCTTCCTTTGAACTCGTAAATGTATAGCAACCTTAACCTGATGGGTTCTGCATTTGATTTTTGTCGGTAGTATTCAAGGCTTATTGCTCATTGAATGAAACACATATTACCGTTGCATAACCGACGCGCGACATTCTCTCACAGCATAAAATTTTTCATAAACCTCAATGCTTGCTTTTTTCCGCAACCAGTAGTTATCTATGATGCCTATCTACGGCCATTTCATTTGCAACAACATAATAATATGCAAATTATGTTTAAAATAATGATATTAAAATGTTTTATAATTTGACGTAACTAAAATTTATTGGATATAAATGGAAAAATCGTATTAATCCAATACTTTTTATTTGATCTAATAGTTTCTTTCAAACCTCAAAACGAGATATGAGAATGGCACGAAATTTGAAAATAGTTAAGCAAAGCATTTGCATTTCCGCATAATTATCATGAAAAAGACATGATAAAGAAGGGTTTATTTCAGTTCTTCAGTTTGTACAGTAAATTCAATAAATTAATACGCAAAATTTCTATTTATTCTCTTTCTTCTAAGTTGCAAAAATGGCAGACTATAGAACTTTATCAAGTATTTAAAATATTCTAGGTTCCTCTTCTTCCACGGATACTGTAATAAAACACCTTATAAAGAATGCAAGTGGTAAGGGAGGAGAAAATTCCTTACAATATATGCCCTGTCATTTAATAACTGTTATGTAGATTATTAAAGTTTACTACTAAAACAGTTATATTCTGAACAGATTTTGATTGCTCCAAAAATCGTTCCTTACTTGTATCAAGTGTTTCTTTCCTAAGAAAAAAAAAAGACTAAACAACCAGTGGCGGTTTTATGTCTTTTCTTGTCTGATCCAGTGAACTACGTTACGCAGTGTGATTGGAGCAAGTTATTTTCTATGAGACTTCATTTTATATCCCTTCAGGTTGTGATGTAAGTGGAAAGTACGTCCAAATAATAACTGGAAAATCCGTATCTCGATACCGATGAAATCCAAATTGACTTTTTACATTCCTTGGTTCGAAAAGATCTAATGGTCTTTGGATTGGCGACCGAACCTTCCTTACAATATGTGACTCGTTGGTGGTTAAATCTGGTGTTGACAATAACTCGTTACCTCTCGGATTTGATTAAGTACGTCTCAGGCGGTTCTCCAGTCTTCTGCTTCGCGATCCCCAGTTTTATACATTAAATATTAATTTTAAATAACAGATTTTGTGGTTCTGTAGTAGGATTAAACATTTTTACTGGTTTATCACCTAAAACAACTATGAAAGTAGCAGCTACGCAATGATAGATTATGTAAATAAACATTACAATATGTAATTAGCAACAAGTTTGCGTAGCTGAAAATATTTTAAGATATATATATATATATATATATATATATGTGCATGAGTAAGAATATAAATTTAAAAGAAAATATGAGTAAGAATATAAATTTAAGAGAAAGCATGCGTAAGAATATAAATGAGTATGAGTACGAATATAAATTTAAGGAAAAAACTGATAACTTAGCCGGTTTGTATTGTGGTTTTTCTCTTTCTGAACAGCGTAAGTGATATTTCTATTATCTGGTAAATATCCTCTTGGCTCGAATATTAAATAGAAGTCGTACAATTAGCACAGCTAGAGGCTAGAATCTAGACTTTTGAATTGTACACAATAATTAAACTCAATCCCTTTGTGTCATCAGGTAAGAAGCGAAAGTAAACGTGTATTTGTTTAGTTCTGTACTTCGAACTGAAGTCAACAATAAATGTTTATTCGCTTTTATTTCTCTTGCATTTATTTAGTGTTTTGATTCTGATAGCATCAGTACGGGATGAAAATTCATCCGGCAGTGTAAAAGATTAAAAAATACTTAGGTAAAACTCGAAGTTAATAACTTTAGACAATAAACTACATTTTGTATGCAACACCATTAAGATTTTGTATATAAATAGAGCAATTTTGTCTTATAACTAATTCTTTTCTAACCAGTAAAGCTGTAGGATACATTTTATGTTAATAAACCAATTTTCTCATGATTTGGAATTATTATTTTTTTTTCTTAACTGTCACCAGGATGTAAATGAGCATTTTAAATCAGAGTTTTTTAAACTTAAAACTCTTTCTGTCTTTTGTCAGCGACATTTACCCATCTCTGCTACAGTAGTTATCTGGCTTTAACCATTTTGCTAGCTGAAATAAATCGCGCACTTAATAAATTGAGCCAATTTTAGTATATCTGAATTATAATCTCTAACATCGAATTTAACTAAATATTGAATTTAACTTTTATGTTACTGATGTATCGCAAGCTGCGAGGAGTTAACTTATAAACCGAAGTCGTGCAGTTGTTCAATTTAAAGCTTCTAATAAAAACGTTGTTTATACCGTATTACGGGCACTGTTGTCATATCACAGACGGGGTGTGAAAACGCTTGTCGATCTTATAGAGTTGATTAAATCTAAATTAATTTATAGGAATGAATCCTACAAATCATTTTAATATAAAGAGGTTTCTAAAAATATGTGTTACTTAAAAAGAATGAAATTCATTTACAATGAATAATGTAAATAACTTGCTCTGTCTGCGATTATTAACGGCATCTTAATATCAAAACTCCTTTCATTTTCTAGTCTTTTGCTTATTTACTTGATCCCAATAACTGCACAAATATCAACATTTTTTACTAATGAGACGACCCCGCTGTTTCCTAGCCAATCATCACCGATGTATCATTGGACGCAACTATTGTTTGCGTCCGGTGGCCGATAGTTGATTTAAAGGGTGGTCACTGCTCATTATGCGATTTCCTTAAATAGGGTCCGAACGAGAAAAAGATCTCTTGTGTCACATACAGCAGTATGTCCTCCACGACCATCGTATCCTTTGCCTTGGTGTTGGTCATTCTTGGTATTCATGTAATGCATGCATGTCCGTTATCCACAGGTATGATATCCTCCTAAATACAACTTTTATGTTATAAACTGTAAATTGAGAAAAGGGTATTTTTTCTAAATACCGCTTTTGTATGTTATAAACTGTAAACTGAAGAAAGGGCATTTTTTAAAATTAATCTTTTTATTTATTAATTGATTTTTTGATATTATCTATTGCTCGGTTATTATTCCTTACATCTTTGCACTTAATTAATACATATTATTATAAGCATCTTATTTTCATTAATAGGTGCTTAATTAAATAATTAATATAGTTAACAAGTCAATATGTAAGAGGAAATAATTAAAATAAATACATTTTGTTAATTTATTTATGTTATTTATTAATTTATTGTTTACATCACATTATTTTATTTGTCTGTTCCTCATGTCATCTGTCTCTGAAAATTTATCGGCCATACATTTATTTTATTTCTTCCATAAAACGGTGCAATCGTTTAGCTGTATTGATAAAATGTTTCTGCGAGTTTCAATTTTCCGAAAAAAAAGTTAAAGTAAAAATGATAAATCTTACTGCCTGCATAGTATTTTCGGAATTAAGAATGAATATTTCAATTTCAGTATATGAGAATTCCAGTTACCTGAACTCTTTACTCGGAATTTCAATTATTTTGTTCATTTGTTCTTTTCTTGGGACCATCGAAAACTGAACTTCCTATTAATTTGGTGATTTAATTTTTTAATTTTTTTATTGATTAAGTAATTAAAAATATTACTGTATAACAGCGTAATATAAGCTTTTGTAAGAAGATGATAAATTATTTTAAATATGTGTATATAGTATGTTTACCTGTTTATAATAAAAGCATTTTTATCTAAACCAAAAGGCATATTTAATAAATACATTCATCTCATTTAATTAAATTTTGACATTAAGGATATTCAGTACAATAACACAGTGATATTTATTGGAGCAAAAAATGTGAGACAATCAGAGATGTCCTCGTCGGGATTCGAATTTCCAATGACCACTTGAATATGCTTCAGTAATGTTACGAATGCAAGCGGTAAGGTAGGAGAAAATTCCTTTCAGTATGTCCCATGTAATTTCGTAACTGCTATAATAGATTATAAAATTTTAACAGTAAAACAGTTATATTCTGAACAGATTTTGTTTGCTCCAAAAATCGTTGCTTACTTATAGCAAGTGTTTCTTTTCTAAAAAAACAGACTAAACAACCAGTGGTGGTTTTATGACTTTTCTCGCCTGATCCAGTGAACTACGTTATGTAGTGTAATTAGAGCAAGTTATTTGCTATTAGACTTTAAATGCAGTTGCTCCTTTTTGATTTCTTCTTTTTCGCATATGATTTTATTTTATTATCTTTAGGGAAGCATTATCTTGTACAGTTCCTCACTTTGTAATCCTAAGTTACTGTTAGAAGTGAAGAATATTAAGAACCTGATAAGCGAATAATCTCTTGAGTTCGTGTGACAGGAAACAACAAGATAGAAGTGTAAACTAGCCCTTTATTATTCCAGCTAGAGTTTAACAAAACTATGTCTTGGAGTGTACAATAAAGCCGACACTTCGGCTTGAACCTAAGATACTATGAATTAACCTAAACTAATCTAAACCTAAGAGCTATCAAAATTCAAAGTCGAAATCATATCAAATAGAAATATATCAAAGTCGAAGCTATCAAAATTCTAACAGAATTGGCCTCTTAACGTTAATAGACTGCGAAGCTATCAAGGGCCTAAAGTACGACCGAGGGTAATAATAGCTTACGAGAGAGTAGCCTAAAAAGGCGTGCAGCCAGAATACCTGGTATCTCTCTCACTCAGACCGAAGAAGTGGTAAGTTGAAGTTAAGAATTGATAGGAAAGGAACTTTAACTCAAAATTTAATTGTTAATATAATTAACATAATCCTTACAATCTTTAAATATGAAATGCAATATTCTCACTAAATTAAGATGTTACAGAATGGAATGGAATTGTTAGGGCTATCAAGAACAAACTTAATATCGTTAACGATGACGTAGAATTTGAAATCATAAGATAAAGTTAGCAAGTTAGCGGAGTTAGCATGCGTGTGATTACAGGGATAAAGAAAGTATGAGAAACTCTTTTGACTGTCCCTATTTTTTTCTTTTTAATTTTATAATTTTATTTTACTGAAACAGACAGGTAAGAAAATCTCCCATTTACATTACAGTTGATAAGGAAGTAATCCTATAAAAAAAAAGAAAAAGAAAAAATAAAGACAGAGGAAGAAATCAATTATCGGCAATTTTTTATTATCCAGATGGATTGTGATAATCTGTGCCGGTTATTGAAACTCTACTGCACTGGTTCTATAAATGTATTATGTTTCACTGTAACAATATTTATATTTTTCTTTTTATAACTAAAAATATTTCCTTTGAATTTCACAGCCTTTTCAATGTAAATATTTACAAGAAAATTTGTATGTTTGTCTAAGCTAAATTGCACATATTTTTTTTTTATAACAGCTCTCATTTTCTAGAAGAAATGCAGAATAATATTTTAAACTTTTATAATATTTTAAGTTAGCAAATGTATTAATTTTAGGCTTTGATGATACCATCCAAGTTAAATTTGTTTTCAATTAAGCGCTTGATCGAAGATGCTTACGTAATTCATCTCCATTACATTGAAATTACAATTAGTCATTAGAATAAGTCGAACACAAGGTAGAAAAAGAATTTTAATGGCTCATACAACAGGAGCAAAAAAAAAAAAAAAAAAAAAAAAGCAATACGATAAACTTATTAAGATTTTGTAAGCAAGAGAATGAAAATTCTCAATGCAGCAAAGATTTTTCATGTTCAAGAGCTAAAAAGGAAATAAATTAGTTTGTATTACAGAATTTTTTTGTAATGAAATAATGCTCTGAAAAAAATGATGCAAAAGGTCTAGGCATTTCCTATATTATGTATTAATTTATTTTTCTGTTCATTTAATCAGTCGCACTTCTTAATTTTTCTTGATGAGCTTTCGAAAAACTTTTACATTTTATCAGTCTTAAGTGACAAAGAAAGAAGAAAAGAAGGAAAGTGGGAAAGTTATAACTTAAAAAAAAAATACGTGCTAGCAAAATAAAACTAAGTTAAAAGTAATCACAATTTCTGCTTATTCTGTTGACCGTCTTTATCTGTCGATGCATAACAACACGCAAACCTCTCTGATTCATGCTAAGTTCGAACGCGTATAGATTTTAAAATATGTTTACATGCACTTTTTTTGAAACAGAAAAAATGTATTAAATTGTTTCCTAAAATAGAAAACTGAATGCATTATTAAAAGCAACAACAACCACCATAAAACCTATACTGTTTCATTCGTTAAAAAAATAATTTTACAAAAGAATTGGTAGGACTTTCTGTTCTTATCCAGCTGAAAACTGACAAAATCAAACATAATAGATGAATGAAAATCAAAACTGAAAATCAAACATAATAGATGAATGTTTTATCGGAAACGCTTTTAGGAATTCAAACACTATCATCAACTGCTACTAAATGAAAGAGAAATGCCACAAACGGAAGGTTGGTTGGTTGGTCGACTTTTAATGTCACAAAACCTTGAAGGTTATTATGCGCCAGGCGAATGGTGAATAAAATCCAAAATGCACAAACACATTGTATCAGATGAATTGTTGAAATGAACCTGTATTGTTGATGAAGGCAGGGAGAAATGACTGAGAAATGCTTTAGCAACAGGTACAGCAAAACAAGAGAAAAAACTTCAAATCATATGGTAAAAAGAGATGTCTTTTAAAAATCTTATGAGGTTGATGTGAGGGTTTTTTCCAATGAGATCTGTTAAGCTAACATTCTTAGAAATAAAATAATATTCACGTTTCTGATTAAAAGCAGGACAGAAGGTTAAAATGTGATTGACTGAAACGGGAACTTTGCGTTGCAAATGCCACAAATAGGCTCATTATCTCCTTTCAAGAGATACTGATGTGTCCGTCTGCAGTGACCAATTCGTAGGCGAATCAGTAGTACATCCTCTTTTCGATTCCCTCTGGACTCCCAATACTCTAAATTGGGTTTTACCTGCTTTAATTTGTTCAGAGTCTGGCATTCCCAGAGTTCTTGCCACCTGGGCAAGATCTTTGTTCTGATGTAATTCCGTATGTCTGTAAAAGGGACATCATTTTCAGAGGTAATATCAGCAGATTTTACTGCGACATCCGGCGAGGTTCATTGCCTTTGATGCCAGCATGTCCAGGCAACCAGCAGTACACAATAGAATAACTTGCGTTTCTCAGACGGAAGTGTGCCTATAAAATTTCTAAGACCAAAGGGTGGCTGGCATTTGTATTTATTGATTTAAAAGGCACTCAGAGAGTCACAGTAGATGATGAACCTTCTGCTATTCTGCCTAGAGATAAAGATTAATGAATTCAAAATGGTAAACGTTTCTGCAGTAAAGACTGATGCAGCCTTATGAAGTTTACTACTCTTGATTTATTTATCACAAACAAAAGCTGCCCCTACATGATCATGATTCTTTGAGCCATCAGTAAAAATTGTTTTATAGTTAGAAAAACTGCTTCTATGCTCTAGGAAATTTGTTTATATTGGACATCATTGGTATTGCTCTTCTTTAGTTCTCCAAAAATGTTTAAGTAGGTGAATATTCACTTTTTACCAGGGAGCAATGCCTAAAAAGTTAAAAGTTTTTGCTATGCCGATTTTTTAGGTTGACTTCTTCAATGAGTGAATGCAAAGATCAAAAGGTGCAAAACATGAAGGACGTGTTTGGTAGATACGCCAGTGCTGATCAGATGTCATTTACCGGACAGGATGTTCGGCTTGTGACATTACTTTATAACGAAGATCTATAGACAACTGCTTGTGTCTGAATTCCAAAGGTGGTTCAAAACAGATGGCATATAAACTTTGGACTGGAGATGTTCTGAAAGCTCCATAGCAAATCCGTAGCGCTTGATGGTGGACTGGATCCAATTTCAGTAGCACAGAAGGTCTTGCTGATCCATAGATAATACAGCCTTAGTCAAGTTTGGGGCGGATTAATATTTTTTTATAAGCATTTTGCTTTATTTTTATTTTATTTATTTTTTCCAGTGGCAGACGGTGAACAGTTACAGTCCATTAATTCATTAGTCCATTCAAGGACAGATATGTTGGTCTCTTTATTATGGAGGCACCTAATAGGTGGGCCACCATCGCCTCCTATAAAGGGACGGACAGTTACAACCATGCCTTCTCCAGGATTCGGACCCAGGCCCTTCGATATCGCAGTCAGGCTTCCCTAACTACTATACCATCTGGGCGGTACAAACAGAAGGAGAAAAAGAATTCTGAAAAAGTATACCAGTGACTAACTATGGCTTCTTCTATAATGAGGCGTAGAAGAAACAAAAGAAATATTGCCATCTAGGGACTAAACAATATAATCAGAAATGACCTGCTTAATAGAAGGGCGAAAACAATGGATTATATTTTAAGCCACTGACACATGTAGATAAGTTTTTACAAATATAGTAAGCCTCAACAAAATCGAATTCACCAACTGCAGAAGCTAACAGTTTTTAACAGGGGCAAAGCTGAGTTTTGTAGCCCAGCATTGCTAGATAATACACATTTTATTTGTTTCCTTTTCGAACATAGGATTTATGTTTCTTGATACGAAATTTTAAGGCTTATCGCATCAAGAAGTATGAAGCTGAAGAAGGCGATACTATTTGAATTGTTCAAATCTTTTCTGTTGAAACGACTATAATCTGAAGTCTATCCCGATTATAGTCGAGTTTTTTAAAGTCATTTTTACTGATATTTTATTATTTTGCTTTCCAATTCAAAATATACTGCTTTGTTGGTGCGCATTAGTGTTTATAATTTGTGTTAAACTTACTTCGGGATGATCTAAGACTTAATTAAAATCAAAAGCGTGATAGAAATCCACGATTTGGGTAGTTTAATTTGATGCCTGATGAAAGAAAAATAAGTCATCTTCTTAACAGGTGGCGAACTTGTAGAAAGGGAAAAAAAGTACACTTTTTTATCTTTGGTTGGTCATACTATGCTTTTAAACTTCATCAAATGTATAGATAAACAAAAATAGAGGAAATTTGACTCAACAGTGTTCAATGAATTAAGACAACAAATATTTGCAAAAGGCACGTGTATCTGACTAATTTCAGAAAATGAGTTTCTTTATTACATTTAAGGATATCATTTAGAATCTTCTCCTGTTTCACAGCTTATAGGTAAGAGTAAAAATTATAATTTTATTTTGAGTTTAGAGTTTTTGTTTTATTTCTTATTTAAAAGTTCAGTTTGTGGATCTCTTAATTTGCCTACATACTATTCCTGAATTAGATATTGTTATTTTTTGACAGGGGCAATGCAAATAACCAGATACAAATTAAGAATGATATCTTGAACATAGATATATCTAATGCAGCTCTAGTTTTATAATTTACAGTTATCGACTGCATAATTGCATTAATGCGAATTGTAACACCAGTTTATTAATGATTAACGGGAATAAGTAACTTCATGGAATATCTATTTATTTTCGCTATAGAAATGCCTAATGAGAAAAATTCTTTCAGTTTTGCTATTTAACATAAAAACAATTATGAAATATTCCTTAAAAGAACGACAAATATAATTATTTTGGATTTTCTAAGAACCTCCATCCTATTAACTTATTTGATATTTTAGATATTTCAGTGCCTGAAGCAAATTGTATCAAGTTAATGAGCGATGCAACAAATGTAGTCTGTTCTCAGATTCAAAATGTTTTAAAATTGCACTGTATGGTGAAGTTAATTAATTGAAAATAGATTCAATGTATTCCATACATTTAAAGCAAGATAGGGTTTTGCCGTGCTATTAAATAGTGAAATTTTCTGTTGAGGAGAATGCAAGTTTTTCTTTTTATCGAAAAATTTTATTAAGAGTTAAGCGTATTGCCCGAATGCTCTTGAGATTGCGCGGTGTCATTTCGGAATAAATTTTATATTGGAATTCTAATTAACCCTACTTTTCCATATCTGAACAGAAGTAAATTTCTGCATGTTAGAATATTGAACATCCTTCTATATGATGAATAGAGAAACGAATAAGTTTCATTATCATTTTCAAATCTAATACTATCTGACTATAAATTAAAATGATTTCGCTCCGGTATTGTTCTACGTAATTTTTTTTCTCTTGTTGAATGTATGATTGAGAAACTGTATTCCTGATTTTAACTATGTTACAGAATTTTTAATGCCATAAATAATTTCATTATTAATATCCGCAATAATAGTCTTTGCTTTGTTTTGTTAAATGTGTTAACAAACATATCTACTTAGTGCTTTCGGTATTTCATAGTCTCAGTTTGCCGACATTTTTGTAAGTTCAAAAATCGTTTTTCCTTCTTTCAGTTGCTGCTGATGAAAATTCGACAGCATAGAGTTAATAGATACCTAAATTTGAATGTCTTATTCATGTATTTGTGCAATTTATTCTAAAATTAATACAACTAAAAATTTATTCCCAATTTTAGGTCTGTGTAAACAATATGGGCATTCTTGCTTAGGAGGTAAGAACAGCAATTTATTTCTATATTTTAGTCAATAAAAATGTTCCTTGGCACATATTTATAAAATTTCAAATAACCAATTGAAATATTACGAATCTAAAATATTGCTTATCATGTTTGCAGTTTTAAGGTATACACTTTGTGTTCTCAGTGTGTAAAACGTTTTTAAAAATGTAGTGAATTTTTAAATTGTGATACTTGTAGTAAACCTTTTTTAAAAAAAATCTATTTATTATATGGAAATAAATCACAGGCTTGAACGATATTATCAAATATATGTTTAAATGTGCAGTGAATAATGCTTTATTCCTTAATGCCAGGAAAGTTTTCGAAAATAATCTGGATTAATAATAATTATGAATAGTGTCATACCAAACATTCTTTTTAACTTTAAGAACACCTTCGTTTAATGTAAGGACCGTAGCATAAAATGAATGCCTTATTCGAAAACTGCAATTTGTATTACCTGCAGTAAAATAAGAAATTCTTCTCCTTCTAATTGCAAATTATTCATAATATTTTTCAAACACTAAAGCATTCTTTTTGCACTTTCATCTGGATTCTCAAAAAAGTCTATTTTATAATTGGATTTATGAAATTCCATATTAAAATACTGAATAGTCACTGATAATATTTTAATCTCTTTTTTATTTGAAGCATCGGTTTGAAAATAAAAACATAGAAGAAGATCATGATTTTTCAGTTCGTTCGAAACTACTCCTAACGCCTTTTTACCAAGCACGTTTCTTATAACTACTTCAGATTTTGTTCTGTTGCAAATATTTTTACAGTAACCTTGGAATCTTAGTAAATGTTTTAATTTAAATCAAATGAGTTACAGGAGCGATTAAATTAAACTTCATCGTATATTTGAAATATCTGAGCAAGTAGTCTATCTTCTTCATTGGAATTTACTTTTAGGATAGATTTATGAATTAAAGAATTGGATGGTAACGAACTGCTTTTATTTTTATGAAAATCTGATGGTTTATGTTGCTTTACTGCTAAAACACCCATATATCCAATTTAAAAAAAAACTCTGGTAAATAGTATATTTTGATAATTGTGGATTAATACTAGCCGCTAACCATTCATAATCTTTTCCCTAATTTTTGCTACACAACGGTTGGTCTTTTTTTTTTTTTTTGCTTCTAGGCTCCATAAATTATTTATAGGGATAACAGTACAGAGTAAAACGATATATGATGATTGGAAAAAATATTTATAAAAGTTTAACAAAGATGTACCAAAATAAAAAAGTAAATATTATACACAGCCAGTTCTGAGATGCGGTTTGCATTTTACTGAGTTCATCTTACTACGGAAATTTTTCCAGTTTATCATTTTTCGAAAATTTCGAGATGGTGGATACGATCAGTGGAAAATAAAGTTAACTGGAAAAAAATCAGAGTTAAGTTCTTCTATCACTTCCAACTGAAGTGTATGTTGAACTTCTTTAAGTGAAGAAGATCGTTAGAAATACTTCAATAGAAGCATTGTTGTGTATCCTGGTAGGTGTGCTAGGTCCTATTATCTTTGTACCGTTTGGGTCAGCAAATCTGCGGTTGATACACCAACAGCATTGGTATTTCTGGACGGTCAGTTTGAACTCTTTGGTGCTTCGGTATTAGTGAGATTGTGAAGGTTTTTGATTTCAGAGATAAATAAAAATGCTTCCTCGGTGATACTTCTAATAAGAGATGCAGTGGTTTCAATGTTTGAGGGAGTCTGTAATATGAAACGACTGTATTTAAGATGATTTTAAATGAGAATATCGGTTCCGATACCTCGGTTATATTTTCTATCCGTGCGTGAATATATGTAGATCGTATCACATGTTCTAAGATGAGTTTCACTTAGCATTAATATATCAATGCCGTGTTTTTGACATAGTTCGTTCGTGTTAAAGAACAAAATTTTAATGTAGCAGTTCCCTGCCCCAATGTTGTGTATTTGATTCGAATTATTTGCACAGTCCATATTCCAAGTTAATAGATTTTTTTTTTTCTGATGCTGAGTTCAATGCTGAGTTGCAATATCCCTGTGTGTGTTTCATTAATATTGTTATTTATTCTTTGGTCTTCTTTAACCTTGTTATTTTCATAAATAGGGACGTTCTCCTCATTTGGGAATTTTTTCTCGCTTTGTATTTCTTTGAAATTTTTCCACCAGGGACCCATTTTTGTGGTCTTGGTGGGAGAAATTTTCAGAAAATCGCTATCATTATTCTTGAGAGTGGTTGTGGGTTTGAAGGAAGTTTTTATTTGTTTATTATTTTAGGACTCCCTGGATATCTTTTATATGCTGAGATATGATCTACACCACACAGGATGCATTTTGGCGAATCTTATTCTATAATATGCTTACACTGCCAAGTTGAATGACAGTGAGCGCACATTATACGCCTATACTTATTGAAGCACATTCGTTGGCTGTGTTCGTGATGCTGTCAGCTCTGACTTAGCAGGGGGTCAAGTTTTGAGCGGTAGGCCACTATAAAACTCTTATTGATAGAAAGTATATTCGTTTGCAGATATTTTTGCCTTCTTCTCTCCTGAATGTTTTCATCAGGAATATCGGTACGGGGTCAATTTAGTTAACTGTTTTACTTTGTAAAAGGAAATGCTTAATTTTTAGCTAGTTTTTGATGTCAGAATTCAACCATGTTATGTTTTTTTTATCAAAGTGGCAGGAATGAAGCATGAATAAAATTGTACAATAAACAAAAGTATAAAAGACCCTATTTTTTGTTTACATGGATGACTAGAGTCAGTGGGAAGGTAGGGAAATAACCAAAGTTTTACAAAAAGTATTCATACGAAATTCTTTATAAAATCTTGTAACCATACGTCTAAAGAGAGGAAAACTTGGTTGACTTTCAAAAATAAATTGTAGGTTTTTATCTAAGGTGCTCATTTCGATAAAATGTTAGAAAGTGCACAATCTAGTTCCCTATGGAAACATTTTGATTTGTTACCTTTTTTAAAAATTTGAATTTAATGGAAATAGAAATAATTTATTTATTCATATTGTGTAGCAAAATATTGATTTATAGCAATAGCAGAAGTATTGATTTTATTCTTCTGCATGTATCATTATTTCCTCTTTTAAATTCGTCAGTATTCCAAAAATGTATTTTCAGGCCATGGAAAACGAGCGGAAGTGCAACCATCTCGCCTGATGAAGCACATTTTTCGAGAAATGTCCCACCTTCCCATGAAAGAGGCTGACATGCTTCCTCAAGATTTTGCTGAATCTGCGGATTTCTGGGAAAATATTTTCAATAACAAAGCAGATGCGTTTGAAAATGATGAACAGAAAGAACTGAGAGCAAACCTATTTGACTAAATTACAAAATAAAAAGCAAATTATGTTGTTGATATATAAATTCTTGATTTTAATTAATACCAATAAAGATGTGTCTTTAGAAAAAATATAACAAACTGCGCGTTTATTCTGCATTTATTAGTAACGTGATCGATTACTTAAAAATAATAAACTTATGTTAGTTTATGAAATAAGGATACATTTTCCTACATGCGCATATATTTTTCGTTTTAATTTGTTTTCCTTGAAGCAACAGTGAACGCTATCAATTTTGGTATAAAATATAAAGGGTATTTCTTTCTTTTTCTTTTTAAAGAAATGGAACGTTTTCTTAATAGATTAAAATTTGTGATAAAACACGCTCATTCATTAGCTTTCAGTAATTTACGCTATGTGTTTTAGCTTAATATTTAACAATATATTTAAATTAACAGAATTATTTATAAAAATAACGAAATCGTCAGTTAAATGGCGAGGCAAAACAAAATCATTTAAAAAAATATAGCTGCTTATCTCAACATTCCTGAATTGTACATCACCTGATGAAGTATATTTACAAACCCATTGTCATACTACTTGATAATTGCCACGAAACAACTAATTTATGTTAAGTAATATTCCTGAACACAGCGCTGTAGCAGAAAGATTAGTATAAAGAGTGTTTTAGAACAGTAAAGTATAGGTTTTTTTTTAAAAAAAAAACCGACACTATTCAGAGCCATCTGGAACTCGATGTATCAGTTGAAACGCCACCACATTTGGTAGGAGGACTAGCGAAAACATATGAAAATTCCGTGAAAAACAAATTAATTCCAAAACATTTCGACAGGGGAAAAGGCGGAGGTGTTTTAATCTACACAAATTGAAAATTGCATGAAACGCATGTAATTAAGCATTTGCATATTATGAAAAATTTCAGTTACGTAAACGATAGCAGCGTCAGTGATTCACTCTCTTACCGTGGGATTCAATTTGGTGGGGTTCCGACTTTGACGATCTTAAATGACAGCACATCACGGGCCATGTGAGCATTATTAGTGATATATTAAGTTCAGCCGTCAAGAATATTGTCTACAGGATGCAAAGTGGAACCCACAAGAAAGGTGGTGACATTGTAAGAGGTTTAAGCCGTCGCCGAGGAAGCGCTTTTATTGATTAAAGTGCTGTAATGCACTGAAATGTCATCTCCGCAACGCTTTGGGAGAATGTTTTTGCTGCATTGAAGCGGTGTTGCACTGAAATTTATTCTTTGTTATTGGTTTGTCTAATTCTCAGGTATGTAGTCTAGAACAGCGTCACATTTTGCCCTATCGGCAACTTTCAGAACTAGTTCATTTTTTTCCATGTCTTCATTAGTCCCCCTACCAAATTTGCTGACATTCTAGCTGATAAGTGGAGCTATAATTGGCTCTGAGTAGGGTCAGTTTAAAAACAAACACCTATACGTTGAGTGAAAATGCTAAGGAGATATCATTTGACAGCTTATGAATGTAGACTACCAATTGGATGGATGGAAGCTGGTAAAGCGCCATTTAAACTGCGAACAGTAATAAGTATATCAGAAAGTGTTATCTCGGGATTCAATAGTGTCACTGAAGGTGAGCCCCTTTGCTTAATCATTCTTATGGTTGTTAAAAGAATACGACACTTCAATAAGGCAAACGCGTATCCCTAGTTATGAAAAGGAATAGAATTCTTAGTCATGGCCAAATAAGCCACAAATATTGCAAACGGTACTGACACACGCGTATATGTCAAAATTCTTTCTCAGTCATTACATTATATTACCTTGTGGGCCCAGCAGTCCGTTACTAACATTTGGATCATAATATGTTACGGTCAAGAAAGAATCCGTTGGTGAAATGAACATATTTGTTGGGACCAGTGACTGTGATCTAGAATGATGTGCTCAGCAGAATATCGACTCTCTATTAAGTGTGGTTTTTATTACCAATTAATGTGAAGAAAGAAGATATTCTGGATCCACAAAAGAGTATTCCATTTTTCTTTTTCGAAGCAATACCGTCGCCTTTTACACTTACTTTTGTCAGAAAGCTATAAAAATCAGAGCAACCAGTTACGTTATCTTTTATTTGAGGGACTAAATCTGTAGAGAACTACTAACAGTGCAAAAAAAAGAAAAGTACTATGAAGGTCGCGTTTTAACATCAAGAGACAGTATTCTGAAAGACGCATCCTAAGAAAAATAAGCATTTGGAGGGTCATAATTTACCACCTTTGACCATTCATAGAAATGTTTCGAAATTTCGCGAATTCGCCCGAACTTCATTATTAATATTATTGTTCAGTTTTCTAGTGGTACTTATGACCAAAAAAAAAAAAAAACGATATTTAACTGAAAGTGAGATTCAGAAAATAATGAATGAGAGAGACAGTAAAATTAGCGATGTATATTCTTTGCTAGACCATTCTGAAGCGTCTGATATTTCAGCAACAGTTGAATATGACTACGCTGACTGAAAAATTCAAAGATACTGGTGACTGGAAGTTATTTATCTCTAAACAACCAAAGCCTGATGTTTTTAGCAAAACCAGGCTTGAATATTGAAAATGCTGTGAGTTTGGTAAACGAATTCGCTTGTCCGGTTTATCTTTTTTATGATGAATTAATCCAAAGCCTTTTACAGAAACCACAACGAGTGAGATGAGAATATGTTTGGTGTTAGTAATGCTTATAAACATCGTGCCGAGAATAAAAATGTATTTCACTAAGAACAAATTATTCACTGAACCCTTTTTCGATAATGCCATGTCATGAAATCTCTTTGCACAAGTTTGCGATATTTGCATTTTACATCAAATCCAAACGCAAAATATTGACAAAATAAAAACAGTTCCAACTGATAGAAGCCTTTTAGCATGGAGAGGAAGACTTAATTTTAGGCAATATATTCCATTGAAACGATCAGGATATGTCATTAAAATTTATAGACTGTGTGAATTGGACACAAGGGTAAATTTGAAATTGTTGTGTTTATATAAGATGCTTTATTCACAACAACTAGTGACTTATATAGAGAACGTGTGGTTAAAATAATTATTTTAGCCAACAACGGATATAACTTATATAATTAGATCGATTCTTTGTTTCCCCAAATCGGGCTATCTTTCCGACTTATTTTTATCCTCACTTTATTGAATGACTTTGGTCATTATTGGACTTTTCTCTTTCGGGTGCGGTGTTAAAAATTTAGCGCCTTTGTTTTCTCTAATTTTGTTAATGCTAATTTTTATTTACTGGTTTATACTCTTTGTAGTAGGCACCAGTAACAAGATTACGATCCAAGATTCCGAAAAACGTTACAACAGAAATAGCGCATAATGGAATAAAATATAATTTTAGTTATACTTACTCATAATTTAAATAAAAAGAATAGGTATCCGACGCCCTTCAATGTTTATTGAATGTTTCATTTGGTTTATTCTTTTAATATTCCTTTATTTGTATAAATTAATGCGCTATGGAAATTTACACAATAGACTCTTTAACAGTTTAAGTTCATTCTTTAACCAAATACAAATGAACTAGTTATATGATCAGTAGGTTATTTAAAATATATTCCACACAATTCCCCTTAGCTTTCTTTCACAAAATAAAAAATTACCAAATGAAATAAACGCTGTTTCTCTTCCCTTTACTGAAAGCCCACAAGGTATGTTTGGCGTTAATTATCAAGCCTACAAGGCGATAACTCACCATTCCAAATATGACCGCCAAGCAGATGTTTCATCCAATGAGAGCAGGGCGCAGGTAAAAAAGGCCTGTAGGCTTTGTGAATATGACCGCCGCCCGTGAAAGGCGGCAAGAAATCATTTGTTTAATCGTGTTCCATAAAACCATGAGATAAAGTCTCAACTAAGAATTTGTTATATTTATAACTTAGTATTTATAACAACAATAGCCTGTCTCTAAAGAAAAATCACATCCGACATTAAAATATGAAAATTGAATAAAATAGAATCCCAGTCATCTGTTTAAGTGTGGCCACAGTCCGCTTAAATAACTGGAAGATTCTGTTAACTGTCTTGTCATTTTTCTATAGCTCAAATTCATATCTGTTGTAATTAAAGAGAAAGAATTTTATTTTCTCATTTCTTCAGTTTTATTCTAAGGAAGATTATGCAGTTAAAATATATCATTTTACAATGAACAACAGAAAATAGTTAAAGGAATTTTATACAAAAAGCAATGCGGCGTTTACCAAAAGGTTAATGGAGCACATACGGAAAAGTATTAAAGAAGAGAAGTATATATAACTAGTTTTTACTAAGGATATGCATTGTTGACATATTATTAATAAGTGAGGCCAACTTTAAATAAATAACATTTCATTCTTTCAAATAAACAAATCGCGCTCATTCATCGAAATTAAACAAATTATTTCTTGGCAATATTACATTACATTATTTTATATTTTTGCTTTACATAATCTATGAAAAAATTAAAAGTAATCATGATAACTGACGCCCACAGACCTATGTTATGTTACAGAAAATATAAATGCTATATAATGTTTGGATGCTTAAAAAAATTACATGTTAAGCTGTCTTTCATTAAAAAAAAACACTAAGCAATGGAATTAAGAAATATCTATATTTGAAAAGTAATAAAAATTATTAAAGAAATATGTTCTGGTGACTACTACAATCTACCAAGTTACACTGAGAACACCTTTATAAACCTATATGAAAATATATTATTATGAAAAACGGAAGAAACAGGTAATGTACTGAAATACAGCAGGAATTCGAGATTATAATAAATTATTACTTTACTTTAAATTAACAGTGATTTCACTGCCTGCTTTGGCTACTGCCTAGTTAAGTTAAATTTGCTCCCTTGGAATTTACAGGAATGCCAGCTTTCAATCTATCGCTGGCACAGTAGTTAAGGAAATACTTGACCACAGAAATGAAAATGAGATTGTGTGCAGTTGGTAGAAATCTCTAGTATTACATTTGAATTGCTCAATAAAGTCATCTGGCAGGCATTACCAATTTATTATCATTAGGGACTATGTGAAAACGAAACGGCAGATTTTGATACGAACATAGTCGGTAAATAATTACTTCAGGTTAGAGTCGGCTAGGAGAAAGAATTTCGCTCCGCAGTAGAGGTTTACCGCAGCCTTACTTCTCTCAGTCACATGACGGGTTGGATAAATTTATTTTCCACAGAAACGATAATACTGCAAACAATGCTGAGAAGGTACGTGTATGAATATGCAGATATTTGTTTCAAATTAAAATTTTGTTTAAAATGGTTGCTGCCACACTGTGATACGAACATCCTCACGAATTCACATGCAACTTTGAAGCATAAGTTAGTGTACAGGAAGTGACACCGCCAGAGAAGGCATCTGCCCGAGGTGTGAGAAATATGAAAATTTGGGTCAAGTCAAAAGTCAAAGATTTGCTTAGTTCTGACTATGCTGTGGATGTAAATATACATTATATATATATATATATATATATATATATATATACATACATACATTCAATATTCAAATATTTATAAAACTAGCCGCTAAAAGATTAATAATAAAAAAGAAAAATATATATGTCAAATAAAGCTTACAGTTTAATAATGTTTCGTTTATATTTCTAGAATACAAATCATTAAATGTGTGCAAAATTTTCAGTGCACCCACTGGCTTGCATTTTGTACAGACATTTGTAAACATTGGAGAAACCAGTCATGAACTGTTAAAATTCAAAAATTTATCTGCTTTCACCTGTCACTTGATTTGATATAAAGAGATCGTTTTCTCTCAAAGCTTGAAAAATGCTTAATTCCTTATTAAGCAAGTGATTCATTACTATCGAAACTATCTAGCGATTTCAATAATCGATAAAAAATGAGTTGATTACTTGAATTATTTCGTTTGACTGAATAACAGGATGTATTCCAGTTACCAAAGTGAGTGAATTTAAAAACATAGCCAAACTATTATAACTTAACCAATACAGTAGGACTAGAAGTATATACATAAGATATATTGGAAAAATTGCATGTTTCTGGCGACAACTTTGTCAAAGACGAACTTTAACGACTAACAAAACAAGTATGGAATATTTTTTAGAAGATTCACGTAACATTTCTTCGGTAAATATTCTACCGTGGTAATGAAAATTATGAAGAAAGTTTCAATAATAACGTAGAAATGTTTAGAAATTAAGAAGTGAAACAAGGCGTTACTGATGAATGGTGGTGATACCGATAATTGCCCCATGAACTAACCCACAAATTATGAGAGATGATTTCATCAATCAGAAGAACCGATATCTTTGATAAATTACAGTACAATTTTACGAAAATGTTACATAAAATTATTATAAAACAGAGAAACTGCAAGTTTCTCTCAAGACCATTAACTGCAACAAATTCGGAAATCGCTGCTCGTGTGAATGAATGCATTCTTGCAAACAGACGCATAACGATAGACGAAATAACTGGATATTTCTCATGGAGGTGTGCATAAAATTATTTCCGATCACCTTAAATTTCGTAAGGTTTGTGCTCGATGGGTGCCACGTCTATTGACGGAGGAACATAAAGGAAAGCGTTTTGAAAGTGAATTTGCATTTCTGCAAAGTTACCAAACGGAAGGAAATGAGTTTTGGGACAAAACTGTGACTGGAGATGAAACTTGGATTCACCACTTCTCACCTGAAACGAAACGCAGTTCTCTCAAGTGGAAACATTGCAGTTCCCCGACACGAGCAAAGTGTCGAACTATTCCACCTGCAGGAAAGGTGATGATGACGCTGTGTTTCGACAGAGAAGGCGTGACCCATACAGAGTTCATACCGAAGAGTGCCACAATTAATGACACAATAATCTTATTGTGAAACAAGAAGCAATTGCGACAATCACTTAAAAATCGATGGCCAGGTAAACTGTCGAACGGCATTGTGCTCCTGCATGACAATTCAAGACCGCATGCAGCAAAACAAACGTGTAACCTTCTGAAAAAGTTTAGGTGGGAAGTGTGGAATCACCCTCTTTATAGCCCAGACCTTTCACCTGATTTCCATGTGTTTGGTTCTATGAAACAAGAACTTTCAAAGCAACGGTACCATTCGGATGCCGAAGTGAAAGCTACAGCCCAACAATGGTTATCGAACATTCGACGGGATTTCTTTGCAGAAGCCATCGAAAAACTTGTACCACGCCTCGACAAATGCTTAAATAACGGAGGTAATTACGTTGAAAAGTAGATTTTGAATGGAACTTTAAAATATAAATAAATTTATTGTAAAATTTTGCTCCTGTTTTGTTTTCTTAGGCAGTGCAACTAACTTTTTGACTGACCCTCGTAGTTTGGAAGTTTATTTTATATAAAATCTATTATACTTTGTGCAAAATACTGTCCAGTAATAACTTCAGCACCGAAATTAATGCGCACAAAAATAAGCTGCTAATAAATTTTAAGAAAATAAGTATAATAATAAATGTTCCGAAATGAGTTCTCCTCAATTAGTTAGAAAAACCGTAACTGTGTTATAGTAACAAAAATGTAAACAAACTAAGAATTACATTTCGTGGTTTTCTGACTATGTGTTTAGATAATCGTGCATATGCGCTTTGAAACTGACGTATAATCTAATTACAATATAAATCGCAATTTCAGTCATTCTAGATTTAAAATTTACTCCAATATATTTCAGAAGTTTCAGTACTTTCAGCCTTTGCAGAAAGATGCATTTTTTTATGTGAAAATATAGCTGATGTAACGTAAAACATCTCTTACTCCTAGCTATGTTTAATTTATGCCATGCATCCTGTATTATTGAAGTGAATGGAAATCAAGAAAAATTAATAAAGTAGACTCAATCTATATTTTGTTGACGCATGGGCGCACCGGCATCGTTCAAATGACACTGAGTAATTTAAAATAGAAGAATACACTAAAAAACCATCTTTATACAGTCCACTTTCTTCAAAGAGCAAACATTTATGTTATCTTTAAATGATAAATATTTAGTCTATTGTCAACAGCATATTCTTATCGGTATCTTAAATTCAAAGTTTCCCATCACGGTTACTTTCTACTGAAATTTTAGTCAATTAAATTTCTAAAATATGTTCCTCTAAACAGAAGTTGATAAATTGAAGTGGATTAAAGCGTTAATGGTTTTGAAACCAAACTGAATAAATATGCATTTGTTCTATATTGTTGAAACTTGAAAATTTCCTAAGTTTGGGACCTTATCGTGGTGTGAGGATTCGTCTTTCTAAGGGACAGAGCTAACACCAAATTCAATTTCAGTCCGGAGAAACCGTAATGTCTCGGTTGAATCAGATTTACTATGAACCAAGAAATTCAAACAGAGACTGTAATTCAGAGCGATTTTCAGAAGATGTTCATTCTTTGATCAATGACTTACAGACTTCCATAGAAGAGAAACCAGAGTCACTGTATCCTTGAGAGAGAGATTTTTAATGCACAAGAAGAGTAATACTTACATTATATCTCAAGCGCTAGAGATTCCTACAATGAAAGGAAAATTTTAGGAATGTATTGTTAGGAAACCATAATAAATATCAAAACAGTCCTTTGTAGATGGTTTAAAATTCAAAGATTAAGAAGAAAATATCACAAAGACGAGATAAATGTTTCTTTTAAAAAAGAGATTGAAATTTTGTTATACCTCAATAAAAGCGGAACTTCTTCAGAAGAAATTTAAAATAAAATTATTGAAAGATTAGATCCTGCGAAATAAAAATTAGGTATTAGAAATGCTTGAAAGATCCAATTAGAAGTACTGTAGTTGAATGTTTGAAAAAAGATAATGTTATAGTTTTAGAAGACGAAATTAAAATTAATCCTTTACTTAAGATTCTGAGATGAGGTATTAGATGCTACAAAGAAACAGAATCAAATTTTTGAAGGTGGTGGAATATAATTCTTATTTTCAATCATGACTAAGCACAATAAATTGCATAGGATTGCAATGGTACAACCTGAAAAATTTAAGGCAATTATGAAATTGAGCAAAGTAAAATTGAAATGTTCTGTATTTCGGTTAAAGATTACCTGAATGTTGTCAGGTGGTTCAAATGTCAGGAATTCGGACATTTTCATAAAAATCTGTTAAGGAAATGATTTACGCCGGATATTTGCAGGAGGACCACAACGACTAGGACTGTATAAATGATCCAGAATGTATAAACTTTAAAAATGAGAACTATAAATTGGCTTTAAACGCAAAACATTCTACTTTGGATAAAATTTGTGTATGTTTAAAAAGAAAATATGAAGAACGGACTATAGCAGTTAGTTCTTTTCAATTATAATACAGTTTTTTGAGCATACGAAAGAATTGGAGGGGCTGGCTCCTAACTGGGGACATGAAATAAAGTAATAAATTGGCAATCTGGGGGTACCAACAACTGATGATGAGTATCCGTTTTTGTTTGAAAAATTAAGAAATAAATGGATCAAGTTCTTTCCGGCTTTAAAAAAAATAAGAGACATAAATAAACGTTTCAGAAAGAAGTGACAAAGTTGTGCTTATTTTATATTGTAAAAGAAATACCAAAAGATGGAAACATTATTTCTGTTACATAATTAAGATCAATCTATAGTCATAAGTCAAGCAGTCAATTATTAAATTCAAATGACTAAACTAACCTAATGACATGCTTAAAATGAAACTGGTATATTTATCCTTTTAGTTCTGTTATTAAGAGGATTTTATATTTGTGTTGTATTACTATTAGCTGAACTGAGTTGATATAAGAACCATCTGCTTTGCTATTATAAGTACTATCAATTCATGTAATAAAAATTGTATTATTGTGTATTAAGTATTATGTACTAATTATTATTTTATGTTTTGAATGTTGAGTTGTACAATTTAGTTTATAAAGACATTGTTCGTGACCCCAATGGATTTTTCTAGTCTCATAATAATAAGTGCGGTGGCTTGCGGTTTAACAATGTTTTCTTAATTAGTTTCAATAATCTTCTGCACATATAAGATTGGTCAGGCAAGCTTTATTACCGGTCTTGAAAAAGATACTGATTTTTATTTTTATTTTTACGAAGAATGATTTGGAAATAAAAAAGCAAAACAGGAGATAAACAGATATTTATTCGAATGGCAAACAGACATGGGATAATGTGCGATGAACAGCTAATTTTGACAAGTGAATGCTTTACAATGATCACAATTCGGTTTTTTTTCTTCATCCGTGCTTTAATTTTTGATAGTCCGGATATTTCTTCTTTAAACCTTCACATTCATACGATGTCCTGAAAAATGTCTTGTATACCATTTCATAATGGACCCTAAAATATACAAGAAATTTACAAAATATAAATTTTTATGATCTTTATCGTGTATAAGAAACAAGAATTATGTAATATTTGTTGCACATGTTAATTTGTGAATTTTCATGTTAGCTCAGATAAGGTTCAGCGCAATGAGGAATTGTTTTCAAGCTCTACAATACTACGAATAGCTACTTATTGTTCTCGTTAGCAAGAGCCACTGACACTAGATGGCGCACGCTCTGTGCTTCGCAGATTGTTTCATCAAGTGATACCTTCAATTCAGTTCGTCAACAAATTCCATGTCAATATGCGAATTATAGTACCATTTCATAAACAAGTTTTTCATTCATACATTAAAACAAATGCTTGGATATTTGTTGAAAAGTAGTGACATTCGTATTGAGGAACGGCGAATTTATAGCATTGGCCCGCGAACCGACCGAATCACACACTCGATCTCTTTTTCTACTGCCCAAGACAAGATCTATTAAATTTATTATGACATTTTATTATAAGATGTATTTACATACTACATCATTAAATGTTTTGCAACTGTATGTTGTGGGGCTATAAGTGGAATGAAACTAACTGAGCATCGCTTTGATATACTCCGATTTGCGGCAGAAATACAAATGTCTCACAAGTAAACTATAATTTTTTCTATTAGATGACATTTAACAACTTTTTTGGCACTTTTTTTTTGGTATTGTAAGAAATAATAATTTTTGAAGCAAGCAGCCAAATTTCTTCTTTTTTCTTGAGCATCCTGCTATTATTTTCATGCGAAATTTTTGAAACATAAATAGCTATTATGTTTACATTTACTGAGAACAATATTTTGTTTAATCACAGCGAGCTGTCTGCATAAGGGTAGGGATACTTTGGTGAAGGACGTTCTAAGCGAGACCGAGATCTAAATTATGCATCTAAAAGCATGAAAAAACATATATTAGCCAGTCTAATCACTTGGGATAAATAATAAGGATACAATGTTCACACATCAGATACTTTATTAGCAATCCTGTTCACGTTGAAAACTACCAAAATATTAGTAATAAGCAAAATGGTTTACATTATTGATAATTATTATATCAATAGTTTTACATCGTGTAGTTGGCAATGAATTAACAATTTTTAATGCAGCCATTTAAATTGCATTCCTTCGCTGCTATTAGAATATGAAGTTTCATGCTTGCATTATTAAAATTTTGTAATACCCTGATGAAAACTGCAGTATATTTTATTTTTTAAATCAAACCGAGTTCAATTATGGAATTAAAATTTGCTCACATTTTAATTTGAAGTCTCTGATTCAATCTTCAGATTATTCTGATTGCAAATCTGGTTTTAATATTGTATACCTTAGTTTCAATATGAACAAAATTATAGTTTAAAAACTAACAAAATTTAATCTTTACGCGATTGCTTTTAAAAATAAGGCTGGCCTCGTTTAGAAAGAGAAACAACACTTCCACCCTCTCTCAATACCACGTTTTTCGTACATTTTCTTCAAGTGCATAGGATTGTTCAAAATTATTGACCCTTTTAAATGCACATGATGCACTGATTAGTTCAAGAAATCTGAAATCTGGCTCAGACTAGAAGGAATACACAATAATGAAAAACTTAATTAGCAAAATAGCAACCTTAATTTGAAGTAAATTTAAAATAAATTGCTATTCAATTTGAGGGACGTAAGACATAGGTCTGTCTTCTTCAGAAACGATAAAAATCCTACTTGAGAAAGTGACCTCTAAGTTGAACTTCTGAAAAATCCCTACAATTGTATAACTGATCGAAGTATGAAACTGAATGACAACTAAGGCGTTGATATATAGACTGTTTTGCTTCTCAAGTTGGCAGACTGTTTTAATTCTGAAGAAGAGGGATCTGCGTCTGGTTGGCCTCGATAGAGGCAAAATCAATAGAATTTTACTCAGAGATTTCTCCGCCAAGTTGCTGTTTTGCTTAATTTTTATATAAAACTATGATTGTTTGTGCAAACAGAAGCTTCCTTGTCACCTTTTGCACTTGAAGAACAATTAGAGACTGTTTACTATGCTTTCCCAAAATCATTCAAGATATTCGACAACGAAGGCGGATTCCGAACTTCAGATTTCACACCTTATGAATGATGGAAATTTGAATTTTTGAAGCACCTCACTGACGAAACAAAACAGACTTTCTTTGCAAACGTGACCATATTTTCTGTGGATTCCGTGGCGTAACACTGTGATCACTTACGTAACTGGCCAGGAAAAAAATTATATCGTAACGTATTCGTGCGTTTACAAATTTTTGGGGTAACATTTTCAATAAATTGCAGCAAAATCCCCGAATAATTAATTGGAGCATTTATAACTATGGCATGCCAATTTTTTCTTTGCAAAATATCACTTATATACGTAGACAGAAGTTTCTGTGCAAAATCATTTGCTTTGATCCTTTGATCCAGTGAACATTTGCTGCAAAGGATTCGTAAGCCTAGCAAAGAACATCATGGAAAACAACAACGCAGACATCTGAAATCTGGTTACGCATACGGAGATCAAGTATTAACACAATGCTACTGAGTAGTTTTTTTAAACGATTTAGTAACGTTCTGTAATGGACACGAAGATTTTAATGAAGAAAACAGCGGTCTTTTTTCACAGTCTTGAACGAATACGAACATCAATAAACTACGACAATTGTTAGTGAAATATTGTCACCTGTCTCTTCAGAAGATACCTAATGAGTTTTGCCTTAGTAGAGACGTCGCTCACAAAACTGTCTAAAAAAGGTTTGAATAAAGTATGTTTTCTCTGGTTTACCCCCTCAAGCATGGACTGCAGTACAGAAAAAAGATGGAGTTACTACATGTCACGACAAATGGACGATATTAGTCCTGATGGTTTTCAAACATATTATGACTGGAAATTAAACTCTGTATTTTTGTGTATTATCCTGACACAAACTGGGAATTATCTGCTTGGGTTGGTGAAGACTAACCTCGAATTTCCAGGTAGGTATCGTTCACCTTCGAGGTAGGTGTTCCCTAGGCTCGAAAACTTCGATTTCAGGAATCTCCAGTTTAACCATGTATGTAGTTTTTGATTGAAAAGTGGTAATTCACAAGGCATGACAAAGAACTCAACATTTTATAAAGATGTAATAAACAGACTTCTGAAGAGATTTCAGCACATTAATCCTGAAAAAGCTCAATCGAATGACTAGTTTTGCTGCATGACTCTGGACACACAATTCCCTTCTCGTCAAGAAGAAAGAAGATTTTAGCGAAAAAACAAAGGATTACAATTATCAGCGACACCATTTATTCTCCAAATTAGCATTCTAGTCTAAGTTATATTCTCTAAAATAAAGTTTGATTTCAATACCATTAAAATATGCTTCAATAACATTAAAATAATGTTATTATTTTAATTAATTAAAATTATTAATTATTATTAAACTCATATTTGCATGATTGAAGCAAATATTGAAAATAAAAACCGAAATATTTCAAGCCAATTTTTAAGGAAAGGAATTTGAAGAAAATAACCACAAAAAATTAATGCAAGAAAATTAAAAAATAATATGAAAATACAACAAAAACAACTTAAATTGGTTACAACTTAAATTGAAAAAACGAATAATAATTAAAATTAAAATTAAAAGGCAATATGCCTAAAATCGAAAAAAATGAATAAAACTGAAGTACTTAATTAAATTAAATAAATTTTAACAGGAACCACCACAGCAAGAAATCCACTTATCGTGTTACCCTCAAGAATGGCTGTTTAGAATTAAAAGTTGAGTTGAGTTGTAGGAGGAAAGTTTGATTAAATAAATATAATAAATTGCCAGAACTGAGTTGAAATATAAATACGAAAAATGAGAATGGATGGATGGATGGATCGTGGGCTTCATTGCACATAACTTTACAGGGTTATAGTGCTTCAAACATGTGGTAATGAGAATTTACCTTATTAAAATAAAATTACAAAACAAATACTATAATATGTAAATTCAATAATTTATTAGTGACAAAATTACTAAAGCATGCAAAATGGATGGAAATAAAAAATGGTAAAACATCAATACACATAAAACTGAATGAAACTAAAAAAACTATGTTGATTACATGTATAAAATTAACGGGATGAATATAAGCATAAAACCAGATAATATTTCAGCATTTCTCAATAAAACATGAACACATATCTTAATTAAACGTATTTAAATTAATTGATTCAGGTTATAATTATATAATCTAGGATCATTTAAATAATTAAATAAATCTGAATGGAGCTTTCTCCCTATTAAATACTCAGTATGCAGGTCAGAAGACTTAACATATAATACTTTAGTCGAAGTCTGTCGAAACCCGGGTATTCAACTAAAAAGTGATACAGAGAGAGAACTATTTTACAAATGGACTAACACACCTTTTAGAAGGTAGCTTGAAAATGTCCGATCCTTAGACGGACTAACAAGATCACTTTCCATCAGTTTTAGTAGCCTCCCAAAAATTTACATTAGTTTTCACACCAATTAATTTATTCTAAAGCTGGACATTCCAGATTTGCTGTTATTTGTTTAGGATTCTCTGCGTAATGACCTTGTATCTCTAAGAGGAACGAGTTCACTGAATAACTCAACCGCAGACTTTGTAATGATGTCTGTCAGCTCATTTCTTTCTATCGAGAATCCAGCAATAAAGTTTCTGATATCCATGCTTCCACAAATTTAAATTTAGGTTAACAACTTCAACAACTAGAGGACTTTTAGCGTCTGAAAATCTTTCTAAAGCCTTCAGCGCACTATAAGAGTCACTATAAAGTACAAACGTTTTTTGCAGTACATACGTATGAAAGGGCGTAATACATAGTAGTGAATTTTGAAGAAACAACTGAGTAAAGCTGTTGGAAACACCTGGCCTTTCATATGGTTTTCTATCACAAAGACACTCCAATATGACCTATAGCTTTTGAGCTTTTTGTATACAGAGTGTCATCAAAACATTGACCTCGGCTTTTATTCCTTAAATATGATGGTAGACATATAATATAAATTAAAAAGTTACGTAAAAAAGGTACATAATTTTATGAAATCAATTAAAATTTTTAAGGAATTAAATTTAAAGAAATGCAAAATTTACTTTTTTACATTACCCCCGTACAGAAAAATTCTCAATTAGAAAAATGTGGCCCATACGCTAACAAGGTCATGTACAAAATTCAACATTTTATTACAAAGAGCCGCAGAGATATGAAATTACATAAATGCTGATTTTAACCACTTTTCTATGCCTGTATATGAGTTTTGGGAGTTAATTTTGTAAATCGGTAAATAAAAGTTAAAGATAAGAACCATATTTTATATGCTTATGATGGATTTCTGCATCGCGTCATCTGCAATCCAGCTGTAAGTATTTACATTTTAATTTATGATCAAAACCTCACCAACTTCGTTGAAACATATCACTGCTAATTTTTGTAATAAAATGCTGAAATTTTGTACATGACCTTGCCTGCGTATAAGGCACATTTCGGTAACTGAGACTTCTGTACGGGGACCATGTAAAATGTAAATTTTGTATTTTTTTATTTAATGCCTTGAAAATTTTAATTGATTTCATAAAATTCTGCACCTTTTTTACGTACATTTGCAATTAATATTATATGTCTACGATCATATTTAAGGAATAAATGCCGGGGTCAATGTTTTGGGGTGACACTGTACATGGAAATGTAACTGCCGTTTAAGCTTGTGTTAAAAAAAAGCTGTTTACAGATTTTATAAATTATTTTTACTATATTTATAATATATAAATTATATCTATTATTTTTATTATATAGTTCTTTTTTGTTTACCGAATTGATAGAAAACATAAAGAAGCTCGATTTTCACACTCTCCCAACGTGGGATTTCAAACTGCTTAGCTGCCTGGGTATTCACACGAAATAAGAAAACTCTTCAGTGAATAACCGGATTAAGAAAGAAAAGAAAGTACGCAGAATCACCGTACTTCAAACAAGCGGTAATATATGTCATTAAGCAGAGTAATTTTATTAGGATGTTTTGTTTGTAAGAACAGATTGAAATATTGACGAAAGGATAACTGCCTTTAACTGGACTGATGTGTAACTAGGCTGACGTGTGTTTAAATGGACTGACTTTAAGTCACTGGGAGACTTTAAATGGAATGAATGTTCAAGGCCGTTAACATACAGACTCTCGACTGAGGATGTTCTAAATGCTCCAGAGCGTATGGTCCATCGGATCAAGCTTAGGCAAAATAGATGATCGTGCCGAGCCATAAACCACTGAGTTGTAGTCCACTTTAGAGCGAATTAGTGACCTATATACACGAAGCATAGCGTAAAGATTTTCTCCCCAGGGAAAGCGTTCGCCAAAACGTTACGAATATTTAATGTCTCAAAGCATTTCTTTCCCTGCACACGCTGAAGGAAGATGAGGTTTTGGTCAAACGTAGCCCAGGCTAAGGATGGAGGTTACGTTTTCTACAAAACTCTACGAAAACTGTCTTCTGACTCGAAAAATTGAAATCATGTTGAGCTGACCAATTGACGAACCTATTAATTGCAATCTACAACTACCTATCCGCATATCTTATACCCTCATCATGGCAATTTAACTCTAAGTCATCTACATATAATATACCTGAGATAGGACATGGATAGAGACCTGAATGGAGACTTTTTAAAACAGGATTTAATTTTAGGTTGAATATAATTTCAATTAGGACACTTTCTTTAGGCACGACTTCTTCTTGACAGAAAACATCAGACAACACAGAACCAAGCTTTCCTTGAAACGTCCTAGTTTTCAAAAATTCTTGTATGAACACAGTCAGGCTGCCACGCAAATCGCTATATATTTATACAGGATCATTGCACTAGATATTTATACATGCGGTATAACACAATGATATTACTTTATCATCATTAAGCCAGAAATACCAATAATCCCGTTAATCAGAGAATAGTGATGGTGAACGAGTTTGGTTTATAGGAACAAAACTGATGCTGTAGATTTTTAATGCTGTAGCATCATAGCTGATTAGATTCAAAAAGTACTAAAAATTCAAATTTACAGTCATTCGAGAACTTCAAACTTCAAATTGAAATTTAATAAATAAATTAATTACATTTTTTGAAAATAATTAATAAAATTATTTAATGCAACATTTACGAATTGCAAGATGCAAAGTGAGCAAGGAAACTCGAGGAAAGGAATTTGAAAATATTGTTAACAAATTATAAAATGACACTTACTTTGTTTTGGTACATAGTTTCCAGTCCCATGCTCCACAGGGCACTTTGACTTGAGTTGTTACTTTTTGTTTATATCCTCTTTTGTATGGCTCTTTCACTTCAACGAATTTACATGGCTTCCTGACAAGAAAGCACATTCGTTTTAGTAAGTGTTACGAAATACAGTAACATGTTTTTTTGCTAAATGTCCCTTAATATATTTTATTAAATATGATGATTCATAATTTCCTTCTTCTAAAATTTGCTAAAGTTTACAGTATATAAACATAATGAATACATCAAAATCGGGCATATTAGACATAAAGAAACTCTTCAAATATGTGCTCTTTGTTTCGTAAATACAATTAAGTTTATTTGTATACTTACATATGACGGTAAATATATTCTAATACACCCATTGCTTACCTGTGGTCCAGCCTTAATAGCTCGTTCTTTGTTCGCATTGCTATTCATTAACACAGACGGAAAAGCGCTGTGTGCTCCGAAGACTCTGAAGGTGGTAAATGACCTTTGAAGGTCGAAATTGGGTTTCATATGTAGAGGTCATTATACCGCCATTAAAATAATAAACCTATGCGATCGTTTCCAATACTTTACGTCTACGAAACAGAACCATGTTTGAACCCCAGGCCATTTACAGCCTTCAGGGACACAGATAGACGTGAGCGGGATACCATTGGTCGTACAAGGTATAGTCCAACACCTCTAACTGTGCAGTTCCGCCCCAATTTTAAAGAAGAATGCCCAGAGGGCTGTCCGAGGGTTTGCTACCCCTCTTCCCTAACCTTTCGAGAGGACTTCTGGTACGCCGTGTACTTTGAGTAGCCATCGCCGCATAGGCTTTGATACCCTTACAAACATCCATACCGCCTCTGGGATCAAAGCCGGGCCTATCAGTGCAGCAATCAATGTCACTAACCACTATACCAACTGAACGGCCACCTTCAAAGATACTGTTTTACATAGCGCAGTTTTTCCCTTCTGCGCTAACAGATGGCAACAGGAGCAACATTAGAAAGGGAACTAATGTCGGGTCCGCCACACATCTTAGTGTGGACTCTTCAATGAATCTAAATCAATACTTTCATTTTCACAAGCCCTCAGAATATGATATTCGCTGTCCAGCAGCAAAACGCCAGGTTCTTGTTTTTGCTTATTACTTCTCTTTCGCTGTCAGATTACTTACTTTAACTTACTAATGCAGTAAAAGCGTGCGTTGCAAGACACTCCTAACGAAACATTGACGCAACTTGGTCATTGCACTGTTATGCAATTGAAGTTTTTCTTCTTGTTTTTTAAATGGTCGGACGCTTGAAATTTAATACATTAGTTGTGAATGGCCAACATTCATAGGTTATTTAACCATTTCATAACCGAGAGCGTTTTCCAAGGTCTACCGCATAAGGTAACCGATAAAATAGACTAGATTTTTCTCAAATAGGAAAATAATGTATTGTAGCAATTACAGCGTACATTATAATTTCAGGATGAATTTGTTCTCTTAATTTTGCTGTATAGCAAACAGAATAGTCGCACATTGATTGACCCACTAGAGGCTGAGTGGTTAAGTCATCGACGGTTGTGAGATTTATCAATTCTTTCTTCTCAAATACGCGCAATATTTATCAGTGGTAAATTTGTAATGCGAGCTATGTTCATTTGCATCCACTGCAGTTTGTAAATGGAATGCAAGCTGAGTTCGTTGATGAGCATTCAAAAGGCTAAGGCCACTGAATGCTGGAAGTCCGACACAGGTTCGATCCTAGGCGAATGGACTGGTTACAAGTTTCCTTTTTTTTTTTGTGTGTGTGTGATTTTCCCTATGATGTGTGAATATAAAACGTGAATAAAACAAAACAGTTTCTATTAGAAGGTCTTTCACAAAAGCATAACGTCCCTTTGCGTACTTTCCCATTCGAATAACTTATAACCCAGCATTCGTTGTTTACTCTTATCCTAATGACTGCTTTGTGATACAGATTCAGAGGGAAGAAATCTTGTTGAGACACTAATCATCAATATATGATTAAAATCCAAGACAAGGATATTCGCCGTGTTTGATAGTTCAAAGTTACGCTACCGTTCTCGATTTTACTACAAATGTGGAAAGTTTGGCTAATAAGGAGCTCAATACGCCCGTGTCGAGAATAGTAAACATATTCTCAAATTTACACCAGGATTGCCTCAAACTTTCCTTCATCCTTGACCATGATGTGACTGTATATGCCTCTTAAATAATTATCAGCCGCCCAGACAAGAGACAGGTTCGTGACGCTGACTACCATACGGAAAGTATCGAGCTCGAATCCTGTAGAAGGCATGGATATTTGTAAATGCATACCATCGGCACGGCATGCAGGCAGTCCAAGTATATGGCTATACGGAAGTCCTCTCGAGTTGGTAGGTGGTAGAGAAAGAGGGCGGAGGACTCTCGGACCCACTGGCATAAGACAATTTTAAAAGCATTTTTGCTAATTGTAGTCTGACTTCCAATGGCATAACACTTTACGTTTTCTCTTTTGGGATTTTCACCTTGGGTTTTTCTCCTTTAACTATTTTGCGTCGATAGAAGCTAAAATTCGCGTATTTCAAACATCTAAAACGCCCACATAGAAGATTTATTTTGAAATGGATTTCTTTTCCCCATGCCAAGTAGAATGCTACAGCCTTAACAATAACCTACTTAAGTGACGCGATTACTTTTCTCTTGGAGATCTTTGTGTGGTTTCACCCAATGTGTGCAGTTTCCCCTTAGGAACTCGAGCATCAAATAAGTAAACGTTGTCTCTCAACAAAGGAAATTGAAGGTGCATTCAAATAACAGAACTATTTTTATTCGATTCAAGAGAATAATTGGCATACCATTTAACAACTCCCGAAAACAATGAGCATGCACTAACATGATGAGTGAAAGCACCATGTAGAAAATAGACGCTGGCGTTCGCACGACCTGCCGATGACTGAATGCTCCAGCGTTTCGGGCAACTTCGCTGTGAAAGAGTTAAATTTGTGGCGAAATTACGCAGACTCGTGCTGTCACCTATACGGTGCTCAAAGGTCACCTATATATGCCAACGACATACGCAGTCTTGCATTATTGACGTTTTGCGACAAAAAAAAAGCTAGCAGCAAGTCACTAGTTTAGCGTAGGTCATGGTAGTAGCTTTATCAATCGATGAGAATTGGAAGCAGCTTATTTTCCGTCGTGCGTAATACTGTGAACTGAGCAACTTTTGCTTCACACTTAACACTTTGAATGCCATTGCCCCACAAGTGGCCAAGTGAAGATCATTAAATACTGGGAGTTCGATCCCAGACGAACAGACTGACTGCACAGTTGGTTATCATGTCTTTACCCGTGTATATAGTGATTACCTCCTCTTAGGCAGACAGTCCTCGAGTACTTTGCCATATTTAAGTAACCGAACCAAACCTTTTATTGCCATGGTCACTGACCAACTCCAATTAATCGCATTAATTATTCAAAGGAAATACATATGTATTTTTCAGTTAAGTATGTTAGGACCCAGACATGCCAAGTACTTAAGCTACTAAACTAAGAGTTTGTGTCCCAGCTTTAATTATACATACATTTTCTATGAGCAAATAGATATTCATTACAAGCTGTTACAGGTTGAGCTTTTTAATTAGTTAGACTGTATCCTATGGTCTAAATACAGATGCTGACTAAAAGTGTTTTGTTGTGATTATAATTTGTTTTATAATGACCGATGCCATTGCTTATATCTTTGTTACACATATTTACCATGTGAAGCATTTTTACTAATTGTAGTCTGTCTTCCAATGGCATAAGACTTTACGTTTTCTCTTTTGACTAGTTGTATTATGAGAAAATCGCTTGTCCTTAGAAAAGAGGTAAATATTATATACTGCAGTTATGAATCGGATATTAAATAGCAATGGAATAGAACTAGCGAAAGTTTCTACATTTAGCCAAATCCAGCGTAATTTAGGCATCAGAAAAGTATTATTAAAAGATTAATGTACTATCTATTATGGCTTTATTTGTGACGTGATAATTAAATATCAGTAAAATTATATATAAATAAATAAATAAAAAGAAGTGTCAATGCAAGACATCTAGTTAAATGCTTACTTTATCTCACAACGCAGTCCGCTGTAACCGGACGGACAGAAACACTTTCCAGTCTTTCCACATTTTCCACCATTCAGACAGCCACCGGGACAATATGCTGAAATGCATATTTTGCACTGTTAGAAAATCACATTATTATATAATATGTTCCAGATTTCAATCCATGTATCTTATTTGGCATACAGTGAGAAACGCATTGCTGTTCACGTGTAATTTCTGTTTTCCTTACGTATTCTGCCAAATCTCTCCCAAACCCGCATAAAATCTTGCTTGAATATTATACTAATTTAAAATGATACCTATCATATGTATTGACTAATAGTATGTCACCTTGCATTTAAATTACGTCTTAACCCTGTATCATCTCGAATGTTAATAAAAGGATACATGGAAGCTTGTTTAATATTGAAATAAATGCTACGACAATTGTAATGACATTAAGGCATCCGAAACATACACACACGAGAATGCTGTTTACATAATTTTTGTTTGCTACTGAGCCTCTATTCTTCCATGAACGATGCGGGGGAAATTACGGGCATTGATATCCATGGCACTGAAAATCTGGATTCAAATTTTGATAGTGATATTCATAGTAACAAAAAGCGTTATTTTGATAAAACATTACAAGTAAGACGAACACACACACACACACACACACCAAAAAAAAAAAAAAAAATCCGCATCCTTTAGCTATGCAAATTAAGCGCCATATGCTGATAAACAAAAAGTATTAAATTACAGTAAAATTTACATTAATACTTTCACACGAGGGATTTTATTAAACTATTTTAAATACATACTATTAATATAACAAACAGATCACGTTTAAATGATATTTTACATAAATATATTAATGTTGACTGATAAATTCGCAAAAATGAATTGAAAAAATAGTTACCTTTTTCACATAAATATCCACCATAGCCTTTTGGGCACGAGCACTTTCCAATACCGATACATATGCCTCCATTCTGACACTCCGGTTTACACAAAACTTTAAAAAAAAAAGAAAGAAAATAATTGAAACTGGAATGAACAAACGAATCTTATAGGAAGAAGTAATACAAGAACAGATAAAGGCTAAAGTAAAGGGATGATAAAATAATATTTATTAAACAATTCCGTATCTTTACAACAGATGGCAGCACCAGTCATTTCATTCTGTGCAGCAAATTTCTTACTGTCGGTAAATATTTTTTGCAATACAGAAAATAAATAATGACCAACTATAAATAAGATCACTCGTAGTTATGCAGGTGTAATGAAAATGGAAAAAGCGATAAAATTATTCACAGATATTTGTTTTTTTGAACTTTCTCTTTCAAAGACGTTTTTTGGAGAATACTTTATTAAGATGCATTCAATTCCCAATTAACCGAAGTAGTAACTCGTATTCATGCTAATCCAAGGGTAATTAAAAAGGTACAGAGCATACGAATAGCGCATATTATAACATATACATTAATAAATATCAAAAAAGGTGCTATTAACAATTTACTTGTACTTTTAAACAATTTAAATAAAACAGTTAAAAATGAATTCTTTAGGTTACTTAAATTAAAAAACGTGCATTCTTGTTCTCTGTTTCTTCCTGTCTTGTCCCTATTAAAATTTTTAATTCACTTCGTGGTGCAACTGCTGTTTGTTTTTGTTTACATTACTCTTGTATTTCGATAGAAATCAAAGTGAAGGAGAAGAATGTTTTGAAATTCATTTATCTTTAATAATTATGAATTTGAATAAAATAATTCCCAAATATTGCGACATCATCTTATATCATGCCTGTCTTCTCACACACTTTCCTTTTTCTTTTGTATGTTTTGTGGACAGTTCTCTTTTATGCTTACGGTTTGTCATAGTAATTGTTCTATCTTTACACGTTGATATAAGATGATGTTACAATCTGACAGTAAAGCGTTTCATTGTAACAATATCACACGAAATTAAGAAGCTATAAGGGTTCTGAAAAGCTGGTTATGAAGAAAACTAGCTGAAAAAAACCTAAAAACCTGGCAGTTCTTATTAACTATCATATGTTTAAAGATATAATTAATATAAACAACGATCGATTTTTAACGTTTCTCATCAATGGCTACAAAAATATGTAAACTATGTAGTTTAAAAACTGCAGCGTTTAATAAATACTTAAACTATAATTTTAGTGGCTTCTATATCTTGGAAATATCAAATATTTAAATAAAATATCAGTATATCTAATTCGCTGAGTGATAAAATTTTATATTTAATTGTGAAGAAAGTAAAATTAAAAGACCAGCAAAGATTAGCGAAGGAAATTTCATGATTTGTTTCCCCATTTCCGATATAAGTTTCATGTTTTTTAATGCAAAATTTTAAAGATCACTTAATTTGATCGATTTCACTGTACGATTCAGGAATACTTTAAATTGTCCTTTATTTCCTGTGCAGTTTTTTAGCCATATCTTTTTGTTAAAACGATGCAGAATAATGTTTTTTCTTAAGGGAATGCCAGTTGGTCAATTAATTGAATATGGGCTTCCTATTTGACTTTCTAAGGGAAAGTGGCTCGTATCCAAGTGACAGATGGAGAAAACCGCGGAAACCAAGCATGCAGTCAGCCTGTTTGTCTTGGATCGAACCGAGTCGAGCTTCCAGTATTCAGCAGTCTTAACCACCCTTCCTTAAAGAAAAAGAGACGTCTGAAGAATTTTCTCAAAAAGGCAGTCAGTCGTGTTTTTGTGATTTTAAAACCCATTTTAAACTAGCTTTTCTATTATCTTTAATTCAAATTCGTGAGCTTCTATACATTAATTAAAAAAAACTATAAAAAAAGCAATACTCATAATATTTAAATAATTCAAAATACTCGATCATATTGTATGAGAAGATTGATTTTTAAAACTAAAATTAATATATCACGTCTTCAAATGCAGCGTTTATAACTGAATATTGCTCGACGCCTCTTCTTCTCTGCAACTGATATGACGTGTTTTGCATTTTATATTTATCTTCTCTCTCCTTTCCCACTCTCTTAACAAGAAGTCAAAATAGGTGTTTCTAAAATAAAAACTAAAGCTCGCCTTTCAATTCTGTAAGAACTGCATCTTCAAATGGGGGTGAATTTCCTCCATTTCTCAGGTAATTTAAAAATTATTTCTCTTCTTTTTTCTTTCTTATTTTTCCTTATCTGATATCAGATGTAACGTTAAAGGACAGTCTGATATGAAAATGGATAAACGAAATGGCAGCCTAGGAGAACTGGTTAAATGTAAATGTTATATAGAGTATACTTTATACTTTAGTCTCTGTTATTGGAATAGAGTCAAAAATGAATACTCACTCAAACAAATAAAATAATTAAGTTTCAATGGTCCCAAAGATTATTTAATATTTTGAAAGCCTGATTTTCCGCGATATTCTGTAAATTCTACCATCTTTGCTATCATCTCAAAAACGTTGGAGGCACTCTCAATGTAAAATATTTACATTAGTGAAATTCTCTGGTTCGTCCGCAAAAGGTTAAAAAACGCTTTTTGATGCTTAATGTTATGGATTCTCACTATATAATAATAAATAGGCATAATAGCTTACGAAATTACGAATAATTAACGAAGATGATGCGCTAGCATCGCTAATTGACTTATACATATAAATAATTCTGGTAGTGTAATGGTGTTCGTAATGATGAATCAAGTGGGGAGCTAGGATTTTTTGGAAACCAAAGAGATGAAAAATATGCAACCGCCTTCGCCGGGAATCGAACCACGGACCTCTGGAATACCGGACCAGCGTACTACCGTTACACCACGAAGGCACGCTAGGGAAGTGGGAGAAATGCCCTATAAGCTCATTTCATCAGAACTTTTCACAGTCGTTCTTCTTAACATACTGGATATGTTTACTATTTTTTTTTTTTAAATTAGTGGATCATTTGGGGCCCTATGAATTTGGATCCCCTTCCGATTGCGACAATCCATAAATCCGTCCGGGTGTGGGTTTGATTTTCATTGAGCTAATGCTCCGTCTTGAACACTTTTACGCAAGCTGACGCGTACGAGCTGATATATAGAGATGGATTCCTCGATTCCTTTTAAAGCAAACTTGGTTAATAAACAATTCGGAAATGAATGTATTGCAAGAACGGAGTGACCACTATACTCTTTGTATTCGTACACTACTCCCAACTACTCTCAAAGAATTAGAAACTGTTCGATTAGAGGAATGGCAATAATTGCCTTCTGGTACGCTTGACCACTCAAGACATACAACGTCCCAACAGCGTTTGAATGATGTCAAGGATAATCAAATCCTTTATAAAACTAAGTTTCATTTGTTTGCATAACTCGTATATATATTTTTAAAACGCATAACATGTAATCTAGACACACAGATAATTAGAAATATACTTAAATATGTTCTGTTTGATATAACGTTTCAACCATGAATACATAATCAAAGTGCCTATTCCCATGTTAAATCTGGAGTCAGTCAAAATGCAATCTTTACACTTACGTCAAATTTACTATCAGTTGCTTAATTTTTAATGCTAGAGTTTTCTGGATACACTAAAGAATAAACTAATGTGCCTGTTTCTAGTTGCTACCAGTTCCACTAAAGAAAGATGATTTTATACCAGTTGATATGCAGTGCTCATGAAACCGTGGTTTGATATAGTTCAAAGTAGAAGTAATTGTTTTTGCAATATATGCGCGTAAATGTAATACTTTTGCTTAACATTGATACAAGTACCTTTCTCTACCTTTATTTGTCAAAATAAATTACTACGGATTACACAAAAAAGGTTCCAGCACAATTTATCCAGATAATGGTATCTTTTTATCTATCACTTCCAGGGACAACTATGCAAATATGTTTTCTGTTAACTAAAAAAAAAAAAAAAAAAAAAAAAAAAAACAATAAATTAAAAATTAAGAAAAACTAATTAAAAGACTAAATGATAAATTGTCTGTTTGTTTCATAAATGTTCGCATAAATACATGACGCATATGTAATTCACATATGGACATTTTAAGGATTATGGTTTATTAGTTGTTTATTTGTAGCAAAACACCCTAAGCTATCTTACTTAGTGGAAGGACGCATTCATGGAGGATTTCCTAATGGAAACTGGTTTGCATTTACATTATTAAGATCAAAGCATGCTTTTACATTACGACCAGAGCATTCATTAAAAATAATTTTGGACGTTATTGTTACTCAGGATACACTGCACTACTAAAAAAGAAAAAGCATTCGCTAAAACTACTTTGGATAAACTCGATATAAATTTGCTAAATAAAATTTTAACTACGTTACTACATATTAGTTTGATTTTGTTTAAAATAAATAGGCAAGGTTTAACGCTGACATTAGAATTAGCTATCAAAATTATGCATTGTTTTCCTTATTATAATTAAAATATTTTTTGCTAAAGTACGAGTATAATGAATTTGTTTAAAAATGAGTGCATTTATTATCATGTTTCGCAATTCTTTAGCGAAAATAAATTATTCTTTTTATAGAGGCATTTAATATAGTCTTCGAAGCCTGTGGCAGCAAATAAGAAGTGCTACTTTTCACATATCAGTGAAGGCTTTTCTTTTCTTTAACACTAACTAATATGTTTTAGAGAGCATATACATATCTAAGAAAACTTTTGCTACTAAAAAAAATAAATAAATAAATAAATAAATAAAATAAAAAAAAAATTAAAAAAATAAATAAATAAATAAAAAAAAATCTGAAATGTTTCAGATTTTAAATTACGTCCAAAGGGGCGTTTTTTAACATTTTGTGTGTTACCTTTCTTTATTAAATATCATGTTCCTCGCACTTAAACCATAAGATCCAGTGCAACAGCAATATCGCAAAGTAGTTTTAAAACTAGCATATCTTTAGAATTTCCGATACAGAGACTCACGCGCTGGAGATAAAAATGTTTTTTCTGCACAACGTTGCCATTGCTCGCTTTGAAATCCTTGAGTTTGTTAATCAAAAATTCGTCAAAGTTTTAAAAAATAGGAAATCGATCATAAAACAAATTTCAAATTTCAAATTTGGTCTTCCACATGCTCATATTCGTTGGAGGATTACGTTATTCAAAATTCGATGACTCTATGTACCGTTATTTTATGACAATGTGAGAAATATACATACATTTACGCAGATTTTTATTATTTAATTTCTTCAAATGTAATGCAGGACTCTAACATTTTATGGCAACAGTTTGAAAAGTGAACCGACATTTATCCGTCCGACGCAAAATGCCAAAACGAAAGTAATAGTCCTTCGGGACTCAAGTCCCTTTGGACTAAAAAAAAAAAAAAAAAAAAAAAAAAAAATCAGCATTTGGAGTTACACCTAAAATCTACCCCTTAGGTAAAGAATGGAGAGGGAAACACAAATTAGGCCTCGGAATCTGCCAAGTTATATACACCTGGAATTCATAACAACTATTTCTCATTTCGAGAGGTGGAATAATGAATTTAAATGTATTCGTTTTTGCCTACAAACTGCCATATGCAAATAATGAGGAAAACCGTATTTGCATTATTAACGGCATTTTTTTTTTCTGAAATGCTGAAGTCATATACTTCCATTTTGGGAAAAGAAAATAAAGTTATAACTACCCCATGTCAAGTCTTCAAATGACACTGAAAGCACGCTGAAGTTTAATTAAAAATGCGTGACGGACTCTTTAATCACATACGTACATACTTAAAAACACACAGCTTCGGTACCTTAATAAAATACCCGTTTCTTATTTACTGTCATTATTTATTCATTGTTCATTCATTGCATTTGTGTGCCACAGTATAACAGTGATCTATAGAGTCAAGGATATGTTTATTTAACTGTAGTTATGTATACAATGAGTAAGTTGTGCGCACATTGTGCTATACCAACACGTCGCCAAACCTAGAAGAGTGTACTCTGATCATATATGTTGTCTTCATTTCTGCTTCAAAAACTCAGAAAATAAATTTCATTGAAAGCCCTATATGTATTTTTGATCCACTGCCGAATAGTGATTCAACAAGAAATTGTAGATAATATTATTAATCCGTTAAACAACTCAATTTTTTTTCAAATGAATGGTAACGTAATTGTTAAAAGGTTTTATCTGACAGGTAACGTTTGAAATGTTCTATAAGTATTGCTTCCAACGATATGTTTGGCATGTAAGTGAAAAGTGCTGTTAACTCGTCGATCATAAAATGTTTTAAAATTAAAATAAAAATCCTACAATTTCAAACATATATTTTTTCTTACTATATTTACTTACTACATGCATCAACAGATATGAAAAATGGCCAGCACATTATGTAACATAAAGAACAAAAATACGAAATCATATTTTTTGGAAAATATATAGAAACGTTCGACATTTCATAAACCTTCAATCATAACAATTCCGAAACTTATATGCTCAAATAAAAATAACAAAGCTCTCTTCATTTGACATATCTGAGAACCTACGACAGGTGTCAACAGAATCTAGCCAAAAATCTGAAATCTCAAACCGACTGACGTAAATTTCGAAAATAAAATATAAACGTAAGGCAAATTTTAAACGCTGGGCTAGAAAAAAAGACAGATGGAGATAAAACGGAAACAAGAGCAAAATTAATTCTTAAAACCTGAAACCTGTCATCCTGTCGCTAAATTCATATACATTAATTTATCATTCCATCAGAACAAACGGTAAAGAAAATCTGACCTTGAAACCCGTAGGAGCATGCTTCCTGCACCATTATTCGAAAATGAGGCAGAGATTTTAAAAACATCATTGCTTTCATTTGACACTTTAGTTATGGATATCGCTCTCAGAATAGTTATTGGAGTTACCAAACATTTTTTGGTTAAGTGTCAAAGTTATTTTTCCATTTCTAACAAGGGATTTTACAGACACGCAGAACAGATTTGTTACTGCAACCCTGACTTAATCTTGACAAGAAACTATTCAGTAAGTTGGTGAGAAGTCTCAAAGTTGAGATTCTTTTATGTTTTTTAAGTTGTAATTAGTGGTTAACGGAGTTTACTTTAAATTTTACTTTTGAATTTTATCTTGTATGTCAATACTTAAAAAGTGCCAAAGGCTATAACTTGTCAATCAGACAGGCATTTTGGCTAGAAATTTACGGAGAAATTGATAAATTTATCTTAAAGCGTTTTTTCAGTTTGCGCCAAGAATAATTTACTTGACAAACTTCTTAACATATGGCAACCTATTTTCCTTTCCCTTCCATTATGCAGGAGGGAGGAAACGTCACATAGTTCCTATCTTTTTGCACTGTGCATGAGCGGAAAAAAAGTTATATCGTTCCTCCTTTTAAATAATTTTAACAAAGTGCCTAACCACATAGCGTTATTATCGCTTATAACAAATATGCCAAATTTCAAAACGCGCCAATATATAAATTCACATATATCTTTGGAAATTCTGAATAAAAAACTCTAATTTTTTGCAGGTGTGCTTAGAAATACATCTACTTTAAGATGATGATAAAACTTTTACAGGTTATAATTCAAAATGTTTTCAAAAAATTTATAAAAGTTATTTAAAAATACAAATTGAAAAATAATTCATAAAGAATGGGCGAATTTTATTTGGGACGAACCTAAATTTCGAAATGCGAAAGGAAGAATCAAATAAGTTTAATAAAAAAGAGAATAATAAATACATACCAAATTCAATCAACACTGAGGAGCTAAAATTTTGATAGCTAATTTTTTAGAAACTATTTATGCGATTTTTACAAAATTTGGGAGTTTGGCATAATTTAAGTCGTAGAATCGAAATGTGGAAAAAAAATGGCATGTCATTTCAAAAAAAGTCCAATTTTGTGTCAAAATACCTATATTAGAACAATACTATATATAAATCTAATAGATATCCCAAGTCACGCTTTCGAGACATGAAAAACACAAGTTGAATTTTGTCAATCGGCCCAGTAAGAACGGGAGATGTAGAACTGTCTATCCCCACCCGCAGTGTACTTGCGATTCAGTTCCTTAATCATACGCCCACTAGCGGCCGAGCGGTAAAGTCGCTGAACACTGGTAGTTCGGTCCGAGGTTCGAATCCCGCGGACGGGCTGGCTGCATGGGTGTTTTCGTGGTTTTCCCCATGTGTAACGTGTATACGAGCCAGTTTCCCTTAGAAAGTCCTCCACAAAGGCATCCCTCCCCTTAGGCAGATAGCCCTAGTGTGCTTTGCCCTAATTAAATACACCACCTTAATCATACGGGTTATTTTACCATGGTCAACTGCGATATGAGCGTCGTGCATGATGTTGAACACTTCATTTATTGTAATAATACAGAATTTCTGCCTATTCTGCAGATAGTGGTGCTGTAAGTTTGTCCTCTCCTCTAATATTTCGCATATCACAAGGTTTCAACCTTCTGTAATGAACTACTCGTTTTTCCGTCACACATTTTTTTTTCTTTTGCTCCATTTATTATTAAAGAAGTGTATTTCTCATTTGTTAAATAAAAGCTGTTATCATGCTTAATTTTCCACATATTCAGAAAAAAATGTCGTAAAACGTTTTGCGCATAACATCATTTATTTCCCTTCAGCAAAATACTTTAAAATGGAAACAAACTGTTTCTATTTTAGATTGTAGCCACTTGTTTGAATTATCTCGAAGCGTAAGGAGGGGCAGGGATAGATAAGTGTCGCTACGAAATTTACGTGCTCAGCCTTACTCAAACTCGGTTTAAATTCCTCGTTTCGGGCTTTTACGGGAAGGCGTTGGTAATTCCAACGTTTACCGCGAAGGCTTGGTAAAAAGCCGAAATGGAATCATATTAAAGCATACTTTGGACTTTTACCAAACTACATTGGTAAAAGCTAGGCTTTACTGATAAAACCTAGGATTGACTTTTAGAGTAACATATAAAAATCAGAGTAATAAGCATTTAAAGTTGAGCTTTTCCTTTATAATTTGGACAGCGTATAAAGAAACCCGAAGGGATTCTTGAGTTGAGAATACTTTTAACGCTTTACAAATGCTACGCAATAATAAAAATAGATATATATGCCTAAATGTATTTTTGTTACATTAATTATTACGTAGCTAGCTACAAAAATATCTTCAAGAATAAAAATGCATGTAATTACATTTTAATATGAATTCAATGTGTTGAGCGATTCAATAAGTTGAAGCGAAAGGAGTAGTAGTTAAAAACAAAATAGTACTGTAGAATATAAATAATGCTGAAGTTCATTTCATTGAGTTGAATTTTTCTGTGCTTTTTCCTATGGCAGATTTTTAATTTTTTTTTTTTTTTTTTTTTTTTTGCTGCGATGCTCGGTAGCGGTGTTAACAAGAAATCTGTCAGTAAATTTTTCTGGTATTAAACATGCATAAATAGTTTCTCGCTTTGCATATAACCGTGATAATAGCATATTTGTACAGAATATCCAAGCAAGATTAGTCATAAAAATTTTCTGCTAATAAGAAAATTTTGTGGATTATTTTGTTTGCATTTACTGTAACTGGTACAATGTTCATGGTCATGATGTTACGAACAATAAAAGACGCAGCCAATTACTTGTAAAATTTCCTACTGAATACTAAAAAAGCAAAGTTAATTAATGTTCTAAAGAAATTTTAAATATTCTAATTAAAAATAAAATATTTAAAAAATATTTTAAACTTCCATAAATTCAAACCTGAATGAAAAACATAAAATTAGGAGGAGAGAAATATGACAGAGAAAATGTTTTACTGAGTTCGGTTTTATAAATGGAATGCTTTTTTTTCGATTTCTGATAATCTGTATCTTGATATTAAGATATCAATCAGTAAGAGATCGTATTCACTTGTGTCAGCTGCCGCAGTGGTCTAACACGTATAGTTAGTTGCTAGACAATCCTAAATATGCTTAAAAGTCTAAAACATGCAGTTTCATCAAATACTGATGTGGTCTTAACCAATCATAATTATAATGCAACACTTATTTATGGTTACATTTACAATTAATTAAATATCATACTAAATCTTACCGATTATAATAATGTGATCATATCAGTTACAAGGATGTGTTGTGAATCTGTTGTCTTTAAATCGATTTTAATTATAGATAGATAATTAATAATTACTCTCCGCAACCGCAAGTTTAAAAAAAATTTGAAAACAATGTACTATGTACATATTTAATGCTTCATTTTCACACATATTAGTGAGAGTTTTTTTGATCGACAGGCTTTCAGAAAAGCAAACAAGGTGACCCTTGGGCGTGTACACTTTATTTTCGGATGATATAAATATTTTCAAATCAAAATGTAGAAATCTCGTTGTCGATAGAAATTCTTCAAAAATGTCGAAAACCAAGGCATTTTTCAGGAATGCTTCAGGCAATTTGGTTTTTGACAGGAAAGGGAATTAATACCTTTCGGACAATTTGAAATTGCTCTCTATGCAATTTCGCCTAAGGTTTTCTTTCAAAATATAAGAAAGGTGATTTTTTTTAAAATTTTTTATATAAAGATTCAAATGATTTCTTTTCAAAGAATGCTTTACCATGTTTGAAACTGAATGTTTTCAGAAAAATTGGCTACTTCTATCTCACAGAAACTATACTTAGAACAAAAATAGAATGCTGGCATTTTTGGTTTTAAGATTTTAAGAAAAATGCACATTTTAGCAAAACTTAAACAATTCTGGAAAGGACAATTTTTCTATGAGGAGAACGCAGTAAAAATATAAGAAAAAGCTTTGGAAATTGCTATTGCAGGTTATTTTTGACAAAAGATACGTAAAGAAACAATGTAACAAACATGTTTTTTAAAGAAATATAAAGTAAATGTAGAAAAAGTTAACGAAAGGTACGATTGTTAGAATACCCAGGATATCGCTTAAATATAAACCAAACATGAGATTCTTCTTATTACCGTTCGCTAATATTCAATAAAATCTAGTGAGAATTCTGTGCTTGTCCTTTGGAAGTATGATTAGAAGCAATTTAAAGTTGTAAAGCAAGCATATATTTTTTCAGAGCAGGAAACATGAAAAATCAACTATGACCTTGGGGCACTTCGAGCCGCGTTCATTCGACTGCTAGCCAGACATGCCATTAGTCACCCATAGCGCGAAAAGATAATTATTCCTAAAGTCACTTTCACAAGCGCTGAGAATCGCAGTTAAATAGCTAAATTTGAATTCCTCGGTGTAAATTGTTATTATAAACCTTCTTCTGTTTAATTACTGAGGCTATTATATGAAATCAGTATTGTTACGTGATTATTAAAAGCTCTATTTTCGACCGACTCCATTTCTTTGAGAACATGATATTATAAAAGATAATTTTTGAAAGAAGTACTTGTATACTGCTTTACAATGAATGTGGGTTCTAATAAATCTAGTTTACAATTAGAATGCTGCACAGAGACGTTTCACCAGGTCAAACGTTATAGGGTCATCCTTAATTTAACTCCTTTATAAATGACAAAGAATAGACAATAAAGGAAACGTAATATATTTTAACTAACAGAACAATATAAACAGAACCGAAAACATTCAACTGTTTTCAATACGATTTCCTCTGTCTTCTATGTATATGATTCAAACCTTCAGCTATGGCTGGATTCTTCAATAAATATTCTTGTTTGATTGATTGCTTAGCCTCTAATATATCATTTCTATTGTCTGACATCCTGTATTGAACTATTATTCAATAAGTGCAGCTTTTAGAGTTTAATTCATAAATATGATAAAACGTAATAACATGCCCTAATATATTCTTTGATAAAAGCTTCTTCATTTCTTCTCCAGATCAGACAACTGTATCGCGCATTCTGACAAGAAAGCGGCTATTTCGCTGTTGTTCCCCGACATCATATTTGCTATCAAATCCATGACCTCGAGTTTATTGGTACTTTAAGTTAGAAGAATAAGGTATATCTATAGTATACAGTAATAAGATTCTATGTGTGATACTAATATTTGATTCTGAATTTTAGTTGCTACGTAAAGTTACATATTCACTTTAGCTTTTAAGATTAAAATAACCGTTTACTTGTGCCTAAGGTGGATGTTAGTTATATTCGTTTATACATTTTCATATATATAAGCTAAATCAAAGTTACTCAGTTCTTTTATACTCAGAACAAGTTGTTTATAAGAATTTCTGTTTCCTAGCTTTTTATGGACAATCATCAAATATTGCCCGAAAATTCTTAAATTTGTAAGGAATTTGCTCCACAGTTTTAACTACTGAGTCGAGAACACAGAATCGCAGAATTTTCAAATAGTTTTGAAATAATAGAAGAAAATCATCATTGTAAGTTTAGGATTTCATCATAAACAGCATTTTCATCGTTTCTCTGATGATACATGTCTTCTCCAATAAAAAAAAAAAAAAAGCGCCACCGATGTATTGAAGAAGGTTTTTTTTTGCTAATTAACTGCAAAAAACTAATTGTCCAAAAGTTTGAGAATTTTTTTTCAACTGTTTTTGGAACTTCGATCTACGCGGGGAAAGAAGTACTAAAAAAAAATCTGAGTATTTGTAAACTAAATGAAGTGGCATGCTGAGCCAGATGTTGTAATTTCTAATGATAAGGACAAACAAATCTTCATGGTTGGTTCGTTGCTTAATGGACGAACATGGTAATCAGCGTCCAATCTCTTTTGTCATTTTACTTATGTCAAAGTAACGGCATCATACGGTTATCGATTCTTACGCTTGGAAAAACTCTGCGAAAAGAACGCATTTCCCGCATCACTGTGTTTTTCCTTCTTTACGTTTCTTTTTTATATTAATGAATTCTTTTAAATTTTCCACTCCTCATTTCTTTTCGCTTAACAGAAAAAAAGTGCGTTTGATTTAAACACATGTAGAAAATCAATAAGAAAAATTAAAGCACAGTTTACCGTTCCACAGAGAATATTTCGGTTGACTTCCCCCTACCCCTTGATATTTGGAGCAATTTGCCGGAATTGTTTGAGTTTCGCAGATCTGATTAAATTGTATGTATTATGTAACCTTTAACTCACAATGTTACACGTTTATGTTACATTTAGCTCACAATATCTATCTACTGTATAATATTTGAGTTGGATAACATTTCGTAATTTCTTTAACTATGTGATGTATAACAAGAAAAACCGCTTCCGCACGGAAAAAAAAATGTTACTTGAAAATGTCCTATTGCAGCGGAAGAAGTGTCTTCAGAAGGGAGAACATTCCAAGTTACTTGACCCATGAAATTCGAGCAAAATGGGAAGGTGCAAAGGTTCACAGAACACTATTACCTTCATAAAACAGTAGCATAAATAATATTTGCAACAAGAATGCCAGGTCTTGCTTCAGGAACATTTTAAAATGTAAAACGAAGTAAATCCCCCTGAAAAAAAATTTGAAATTAAGATGAATATTTAATCCTCCTCGAATGTCAAATTTGCTGTTCATTACGGATTTAACATTCTACGCTCTCCGCCGTCAATATTGCAAAGTCATTTTTCATTATATATATATATATATATATATATATATATATATATATTCCATTTTTCTTATTATATATATTTTAAATTACAATTTTTATTTTTTGATTTGCTTTTGCAAAGATTGCATTAGATTTCTTATATTTCGTAATTTTCTAATGTTTATTTCAATTACTTTGAGTTCTATTTCATAATGCCAATTTCCAATTTTTAATTTTTTACAAATAGTTTTGAATTAAAATGCGTAAACACGAGGATGTCGGGGGATCATTACTCGAATAATTTATCAATTTTGCTGCATAAATTTTTGTTCACTCAAAATTGAATTAGGGAAAATGCTTAATCAGAATGAGTTCTTTGGTGCTCTGCATTGGTTTTTGATCCCTTCAATTCAAGAAAATATTTGGCCTAACTTAAATTGCCAGTTTGGTATCGCCTTATTACTTGAGTAAAGGACGAAACACCTTCGTATTTATTTCCTAATTATTGTTCATTGAACGGGAGTTTGTTTGCTCCCCTCCAAAAGTCAACTAATTTCCGATCATTGGCAATGATTACTTGCTTTTAATTTAATTACTTGCTTTAAATTTGATTTCTTTTTACATTTGAAATTTTGGTATTCATGATTTAATTCAAGTCCCCGTTAAACATTTTTAACAATTTACATTCAAGTTACTTTACAATTTTCGGAATTAAACTTACTAACTATGGATTCACTCTTTTTAGATAATTCTACTAAAATTAATCTTAGGAGATAATATAATCAATATTTCTTTAGTAAACAAATTATATATATATATATATATATATAATAATAAATTTCCATAATCCAAAATACACTTAAAATTCTAACTGCATGTTCTTTTCATTTTTAATGGCGACGGTCTCTTATTTGAAAGTACGTGGCATTAAATCCACAGCCCGTAGTCAAGTTGTTTTTACCGCCTTTTCTACACGTACAGTTATAGAATGTTCTGGAGATATTTAAAGCGAACTGGAAGGGCTTACGAGGCTGAGGTCATTTCTTGGAAGCTCCGCCTTTCCAGAGGCTATAAAAGGACTCGCAAAGGAATATCGGGGTCTTTTCTTTAATGTAACGATGCAGTAAACTTCATACAAAAAGTTATTAGTAGTTCTTTTTTATTTATTTCGGAGATCTGATTTTTTGCAACTGCTATTTCTCCTGAATAATAATAAATGGATCCTGTTTTCTAAACTTATCGTCTGGTATTTTGAGCTACAACTACGTCTCTGATTCTTCACAAGTTTATTTATTCTGGACAAAAGCTGGTACATCATATATATATATATAAGTAGAAAACATCAAGTTCAGAATAGCAGAAATTTATTGGTTTAAAATGTCCATTATATGTAATTCAGAACCATAGCTGTCCTGTTGCATTATTTCGTCTCATTAACCCCTAAGAGATATTACAAGATATTGCTGCATTTATAACTTGAGTTTTACTAATAATGAGCTTTATGTTTTTATATTATTTTTTCCTATGTTCCTTGTGTCGTCGCAATACTTGCTCAGTCCAGAGGTCTACACAAATTGCGCAGAAAGGGAATTGTTTGAAACCAGGATGTAATCGTAACCGTGACTTCATTTGGAGCTTATTTCGGAATACCGCCCTCTTGCCGTGGAAACCTAGGACATAGTAGCGATTAGAATTACCGAAGGTGCCTCCTAGACGGTATAGTTGTTAGAGGAGTCTACTGCGGTACCGAAGAGCCCGGATTCGAATCCCGGAGAAGACATGGATATTTGTAAATGTATTGTGTCTTTTCGGCATGGTGCCACTCTAAATATGTGGCGAGTCGAAAGTCCTCTTGAGAGGTTTGTGGTAGAGAAAGAGAGGTAGGAGACCACCGGACTAGTCCCTTTGGGGTGCCCTCTGTGAAAATTTGAACTGAGCGAACTGAGCAAAGTCGTACTTTTACCTGTATGGTGGTCAAGGCTCTTGCCAAGACAGGCGCACGCAGTCTTGCTGTCTTTGCCACGATGAATTTCGTGGGCTTGTGCTGATGTTAATGTCAGACAAGTGTGACAAGCCACAACACAACTATTGTCGATGGTTTGATGCATCTCTCTCAGTGCTAAAGAGCTATTTTATTATTGGTACAATAAGGCTAAAAGGTACTTTTTAAAAGCACGGGATCTGTTATTTTAGCTATGTGTAATTTCAGCGTTCTAGCAAACAACTACTTTTGTTTCATGAGGAAGTTTAGTTTGCCTCCATGTTTTAGTTGTATTACTGACAAATTTTAGTTAATACAACTCATGTTAGGTTTTAAGTCTGATCTTTTCCTTCTACTTAAGCAACGTGTAGCGATACTTCGCTAATCTCTTCTGCGATCAACCTCTCGGTGAACGGACAAGCAGTTCCACGTAGTGTAATGCCACAGACGTTATAAAATTTATCCCCTCGTAGCGCTAATCCCATAATCCCCTTTATTTAAGCAGGAGGCAGAAAAATGAGCAATGCCTTCGCCGGAACTCGTATACGCATCGACTGTGCTAAACGTTACACCACGAAGGCATACAGAAAGGAGGGACAAAACACCTCATAACCTCGTTTTAGTAGTTCAAAGTTTCACTTATTTTTTATTTTATTTTATTTTATTTATTTATTTATTTTTGCTTTGATGTATCGATTGATGCATCAGATCCACAAGTCGATCATCGATTTGATGTATCTGACTATTTCGGAGAGACTATTTTTTAAATTAAGAAAAAATATATAAACAGTGTTCCATTAAGAATGATATGATTATGAAATGAAATAAAATAAAAACTATTTCATATACAACCAAGCATTTTATATATTTTTGAAGTATAATTTATCATTATATTCTGAATAAAATATTATTCAAGTAATCATGTTGACTTATTCACACGAGCGAATTCGATGAATCCCAATTTTCGATGATTGTAGGCAATAATTCGAGCCTAATATCACGAATACAGCATTCGATGTTAATTCTTAATGCTTCAAGGGTTCGTGGTATGTTCACGTGGACCAATGATTTCAAATAACCCCACAAAAAGAAATCTAAATGAGTTAATTTATAACTTCTATGAGGCCAACTAACACTTGCATTTCGTGAAATTAATCTTTAATCAATTTGTTTTTCCTAAATACATCGATAATGGCGTTAGAAGTGTGACATGTGGCACCGTTTTGTTAAAACAACATGTCCGCTCACAACAGTGTGCTGAAATTCGGCCACATAAAAATTTGTTATCAACTGGTGTTGCTTACCAGTCACTGTAACTGCATCTCCATTTCGTTTCGGGAGGGGGCAATAATGCCATCATGTCACAAACTGCAAATCCCAGCGAACGGGCAGATTGTAAGGAAGTTTTCGTGTTTTTCTCTGCGTACAACACAGTACGAAACTGTTTTCCCTAAAAGGTCATACACAAGGGCGTCAATCCCCTTTAAACAGATAGCCCTAGTATGCTTTGCTGTTATTAAATAATCCAATCTATTCGTAACGCATCTTTTAGATGCAAAATTTTCTGCTTAGGATTTAATCTTGTTTGAAGAACAAGTTGCGTTAAAGATTATATGCTTGTTCCAAGTACATTATGAAGCTAGGTACTAAAGTTACAGAAAAAAAAAAGCGATTACATTGAGGCAATTTATAATTCTCAATGATTCTTGACGATTTCATCAATTAGAGATAATCTTCTTCGAAATAAAATGATGAAATAAACCATTCTTGATGTAATAGCTCCAATTCAGATGCGTGTACTTTTGTGTTGGTCGACCAGTGTTTGCCAAGAAAGAAGACTTCACAGCAGTGTTCCATAAAAAGTTACCTGACTGTTATAAAAGCATTTGCATTGTTATGCCGAAGCATGTAATGTGGCACGATACTGCAATACAACTGCTTTCGAGGTCTGAGTTGCTGATCAGCGTAAGGTCAGAAGTTCTGTCCTCTGTTTTCTATCCTCTTTGTTCAGTCCTCTGTTAGCCAATCAGACATTCGCACTAAAAACGAAGTCGATGTGTTTGAAATGGAGGAGATCGAATTCACTAGGTGATCTTAGGAGGAGAGAACCAGCCCACAGCGGAAACTGGCGCTAAGTTTTCTGCCTTAAGAAACATTAGTCGACTTGCCAAAAGATTCCACCATTTTTATGACAGAGCACAATCATGAAAAAAAAATGCTCCTTTTGATCCTTAAAAGTTTTCAACAGAACTAGTCCCTTAAGAATAAGCAGACAGACCAAATTATATACCGTAATTTTTGAGGAAGTATCAGTTTTATGCAACTACTAGCCTATTAATTTCCTATTAGACTGGAGAACTCCATTCTTAGTTAAAGATTCGTAACTTTACATATCCATAAAAAGATCTCACACTGAATTGTAAGCATCTAGCTCTTGTATTAATTAACGAGTTTGTAGAGTCATTAGGTTACTTCGAAGCAGGAGAGATGCAAAATGAGCAACGCCTTTGCCGGGAATCGAACCACGGATCAAACGCGCCCAGCGCGCTGACTACTACACTACGAAGGCACGCTAAGAAGGCGTGAAAAATACCTTATATACTCCCACTTTTAAAGGGCGATTAGGGTTTAGGGGACCCAGTCGTCAAATCCTGGGTGTGGAGAATAATCAACCACCACCCTTTTTAGTTCAGGCGCCAGTGTAGAGTCAATAGGTTATTTTGAAGCAGGAGAGATGAAAAATGAGCAACGCCTTCGCCGGGAATCGAAGCACGGGCCTGTGGAATACGCGCCCAGCGTGTTGACCGCTACACTACGAAGGCGGGAGAAATGGCTTATAAGTTATTATGATTTTAATCTTCACTTTAACATCAATCTTTCTGTGTTTCCTAAACGAATACAAATTAGCTGTTTTAAGCGCATTTAAGCTAAGGGTTTTTGATCTTTCACTGAAAGAGTTTCCGGCACTTGCGCCATGCTGTTACATTTCGCCAGCTGTATATAAAACATTTTACCGGCTTTTGCATTCTCTCACAGGCGACTGGTTTAAACTTACGAGTCGCTGAAGTTAGTTAAGCGAAATTATAGTTTAATTTATTACCTGCGTATTCTTAGACTACTTTTATAAATGTTTAAATTTAAGTATCTATTATTGCTTAAATTACATCGACAAAAATAGTCGTTTATGAGTAACCTAATCCCTGTTTTTTATGCTAAAAATTCAGTTTAACAAAACGGCTCTTTTAACCTTCGCAAGGCTTTGCCATACTATTGCTGAGTGCGTACGGTTTCACAATGGACTGAATGCACGCATAAACGATGGTAGCTTTATAAAATTTAGTTTACCAAATGGAACTCTTTACAGTTCTACAGCATCACACAAAAATACTCGTACATAATCAGTAATTACACGTCAAACTAATTCTTAGTAGTTTGCTCCTATGGAGATCTCTCAATACTCAGAACACAAGCTGAATTAAACAACTCAGAAACTGACGCTCTCTCCAGTCTTATATAATTTTTCTCCCGTCGCCGAGAAATCTGTAATACCTGCTACTTCTTGAAATTACTGGAAGGCATACGAGGGCTGGATATATATATATATATATAGGGGTAAAGGATAGTTACATATACGGATCAATGACATTTATTGAATCACAATACCAATTACAGTTATACAGACATAGAACCAAAATGTAGCCAAATGGTAAACAGGTTTGGCAATTTTTAGCGATTTTTTGCTAAAGTTGGTGACAAAAATTACTCGCCAAAACCGTCGCCAGCTTGGCAACATCTCGCCAGTAGAGTGAGATAGCCATTTACTCAGCGTTAAATAGGCTTGTAATCTTATTTTTCCGGCACAGTATTGTCTATTTCAAGTATTTCATGTCACATTATACAAAAAATACTATCATTTCACATCACTGAAGTTATTTACATACATACAAAATCCGTAACACTATTTTCAGGCGTAGCAATAATTCGCAAGTTATCCAGTAGGGTTGCAGAACTAAGTTCGAGTAACAGCTCAGTACAATTTAGCTAATATATTTCTAAAATTCACTAATAAATAATTACGTATTTTAGAAAGAAGACTGCTTAGCAAGAATTCCATACATTGCCTAAAGTAATTGATTATTTACTCTAACAGTTGTCCTTGACAGTTATCTAGAGGAATATTTGCGATGAAGCATCAAAAGTAAAACAACTATGTTGAATAATATAAAATATATGGAATCATAAACAAATCTTCAAAAGAGGAAGCTTTCTGCCGTACAATGCATAAATACATATAAACATAGAAAAATGAATTATGTAATAGAAGTTTTGCTCACGTTTTTCGCAAAAAGCTCCTTTGGTTCCTGTAGGACAATGGCAGAAGTAGGGCTTCACACATTCTCCACCATTCTGGCAGGCTGGATCACAAAAGGCTATAAATATATAATAATATTTACTCCCACTAGAACATTTACATTAAAATGTTAAGAACATATTTTCCATCAAGAAAGTGAATAAATACATTCTAAAACCCACAAAGGTTTTTCAGTGTTGGTTTGAATAGCAAACACCAATCTTTTCCAACTCGCTAAAATTTTGCATAGAACTAAAGCTGACTCTTAAACACAAAACGACAGTTATAAATGCTTATAACTTACTCTCCTTGTAATAGCTCTTTCGTAATGAAATGTTCGAACTTATTAAAAAATATATCTTTAAGTTCTTCGAACTTGGCCACTAATAACCTACCTTTGATAAAAAGGCATACGATAACATCTAACAGGTCTTGATTTGTATACTATATATATTACATACGTTCATAACTGAGTTAAAAAGTGTTGTTACGATAAGTATAAAGGGAAGAAAATGCGCAAGAATATTGTTGTGTATTTATTGATATCTAAGTACTGGGTGACCCAAAAGTCCGTTAACATTTGAATATTGAATAATTCACGGAATAATAATAAAGGAAAAATACATGCTTCATATGTTATGCGGTTTCATTGAAAGAAAAAGAATGAAAACAACAGGCAAACATATGGTGCTGGGCAGCAAGATGTCAGTGACGTCGCATGAAAATAGTATATGAAAATGAGCTATCGTAAAACAGGAAATCAGTGCCTTCATGACTTTGTCACTTTTCTATCCTCGCCTCCGGTCACGATGTGATGTGGATTTATCAGATCAATCGTGATAGGAGAAATGTGTTGTTCTGCTACTCAAACTGTCAGTAAGACGGGTGCGAGGTGGGCTAATATGTTACAGAATCGTACCATCCCTAGTCTGGTTGATAAACACCTGTTGGAAGGTATGACTGTTATACAGGATGGCGCTCCCCCATACGTGTGAAAGATTGCCTACATTCATTGTTTGGTGAGGAGTGTGTGCTGGGCAGCCACGTCCGTCAGGCTTGGCCTCTCAAGTCCCCAAATCTCAATTCGTGTGATTATTGGTTGTGGGGTTACACCAAACAAATCTACCGCGGTCGACCGACCTCTTTCTAGATGCTAAAAGACAGCAACCGACAGCAATTTTTCACCCATACCTTCAGATATGCTGTACAGTGCTTTTCACATTGTCTCTCGACTACAGGTATTGCTGATGAATGACGGCCGACATGTTGAACATTTGTTATAAAGAACATAGTCTTTGATTAAAAATCAATTATTATGCTAATTATTGCTTTTGCTATCGTATGAAGCGCCATCTGTTGACCGTTTTAAGCACTTTTTTGCTTTTAATAAAGCGCCATGACATTTCAAGCATGTGTGTCCTTTTTTACCTCTATATCTACATTATTCAGTGAATTATTGAATTTTCAAATGTTAACGGACTTTTGGGTCATCCTGTAGTTTCTTGATATCTAATTCGTAATTTCCGTTAGCAAAATATAGCAATAATATATTTGCACTGCATCAATATATCGAAGATAGCGAAATGGTCAACTGCGTACCCTACATGGTTCGGCTGTGACATTTTGCAACAATAAACTATTTCTTACACATATTTATCATACCGGAAATAGAGTACAGCCATTCTCAAATGACAGAAACATGTAGCTAAGCAGTCTGATTTTGATCTAAAGCAAGCAAGTGTTAATGAGTATTTTTATTCAAGTATTACGAAAATACAGTATAATAACAGTTTAACGTAGCGGAATTCCAGTTGGCCTTATTTTTTCGCGCCAAAATATCTGTTCGATTGTTCTGAGCTTTACATTTTTATGTATGTCACGTTTTAAGAAACCCCCATTTTTATATTCTGTTCAGACATTTTTACGTAAAACAACTTTATACCATTGATCTATGGGATAAAGTCAACTCGTTAAACCGCTGTGACCGATTTTAAAAATGAGCCAACGGAAGCATGCTCTAAAAAGTTAAATATTTCTCAACTCATCTTATGCATGATTTTGAAAAATCGTGAAGATATTATTAGCAAATCAAAGCAAAGTTGAAACGAAAACATGATAGGGATACATAAAAGAAAATAAATAGTGCTGAGAAAGCGCTGAAGATTTGGTTTACAAATGTTTGGAAAAAGGATATGGCAGTCGATGTCTCATAAATGCGGCAGAAAGCTAAAGAATCAGCCGTAAAATGGGAAAAGATGATTTTGTAACAAAAAAAAAAAAAAAAAAAATTAGTTTAGCCGACAGAAGAAAAAAAGGAAAACATAATTTAATAACGCATTAATTATGAAGATAAAGTTACTGTATTTGAGCACAACCAATGACAGTGAGAAGATTAAATGTTTAAATTCAATTCTAAGGCCTTTTACTTTTTGCCTTATTCGAGCGTATCGCAGAACTCCAAATATAACTCCAAATATACATTAACTGGTTCTCTTCCACTATCAATCAATGCAGACATGGAAAGTACTTGTATGAAAGTCCTTCCACTTAACCAAGCTGCAGAATTTAACAACTGAACTTTTATGCCATCCAACTATGAAAAGAAAATTAACTCCAATCTTATTCATCCAGCGCCTGGCCTCAGCAAAATAAAATTACCAATGTCTGACAAAATTTTAAGTAGTTTTTCTACAGTTGCATGTACTGATGGATCAAAAATTGAAAGACATTTGTTTTATTTTCGCCCCGTCTAAACTGCCCCTTCAAATATGATCAAATGAAAAGGCCATCTCCATTCTCAAGCGGAATTGTCAGCTATAAAAGCAGCGATTGAAATAGCCATTCTCAAAATTCTCAACTAATTTATAAAATTTGACTCCCGAGCAGTTATTTTGCCTTATAAGTAAAAGAGGTAAGAGGAAGGTAAGGGATTAAGAATCCGTTATCTTTCTCTCCATTGATTTTTGACATAAATTTTTTCTTGCCAAAATTCCAAACTACAAAATTCAAATTTCATGGATCAAAGGTCATACTGGCTATTTTGGTAATGATCAGGTAGATGAAACAGCTCTTAATTAAGGTGCATTCAAATTCCATGGCTTCACTCAATTTCCAAGTACCAATGAAACAATTTCCTTCAAAGTTTTGGCAAGATTTGTGGAAAAATGCTCTACTGGGAAGACGCATTAAGAACTTGATCCCCAATGTAAGCTTTGCATCTCTGTACTCGAATCCTTCATTAAATTACTATATAACAGAACACGGAACCCTACCCCACATATTTCTGCGCAAGAAATATGACGAACTCTGATATTTGCAAATGTGGGAAAACCCTTGATCATTAGACTTTCTCATGCCCGTTAACAGGTCCGCGGTTCGATTCCCAAGAAAGGCTGTGCTAACTTTCCCTCTTGCTTACTTCCAAAAAGTACCTAACGTCTCTACAACCTCTTTGGTATTATTATTATAGTTCATTATAATACAATGTTCCATGTACTTATTATAGTTATGTCTATACTAATTATGTTCATCTATTATTTTTTTACACAAAACAAATGCTAAATTTAATTTGTGAATTTCAAATTCTATTGAGACTATATTGTAATAACTTTACGTCCTAAATCATTATTTTTAATAAATACTGGATGCGGTGCGTACAGTGGGATTGTTCGATGTACCATAACAGGTAAAGTCTAGATCATTTGGGAAGCTTCAGTTGCCCATTGCCGCAACCTTTCATTGTAAATTCTTATAAAACTCGTAATTTTTTTCCTTCTCTCTCTCTCCCTTTTAAAAAAATAGTTAGTGTGGGAAGGCACTACCAGGAGACCCATGGTACATCGCTGGTGTTCCCCATGTTTTACCTGTACCCCTATATACCTGTACCTGTCAAATAATTTCCAGAAACATCATGAATATGAACTTTTGCGCAATAAATACAGACAAACAACTATGAATAAACTTGTTTCTAAATAAAATGTTGTGAAAGTAAGTATTTATAGGTTTCTAGTTGTATTTATATTAAATTAACTAAATTCCATTGAGCTTTAAAAGGACAATATTCTCATAGCTTTATGCTACAAAATAGTCCTGTACAAATGTCATCGCATTACGTGACACCAACTGTATACGTATTTTTTAATTCCTCAGATACATATTTAAAGTTTCCAGTGAGAAGATTTCGCGTGATGGCAAATTAAAACGTATTGGAAGACTTTTATACGAGCTGCAAGATTTTTATACCAGCAATTCAATGAAATTAGTGTGCGATTAAATAACCATTTTTTCCTTAATTAAATAAGTGCACAAGACGTTCCATGGCAATGAATTAACATCATACCAATTTTTGCTTCCACTACTTGGGTTTTGCATTTTGAGCAGCTCACATTAAATATAATATTTTATGTTCTAAATCTCTAATTTTATGTTTTAAATCTTTAATATCTGGGGAGCTAATTCAGTTAGCCTACCGTAACTACTTAGCTTAAGCGTTAAATTAAAATAGGCGTACCAACATCAGATTGTAGTTCTTTTTAATCCTATGCTTTTGTTTTATTTTAAAAGTTTTCAGTACTATTTTAACTTCTGAAATTTTATTAGTAAATTCTTCAAGGTGTTAGATTGTAAAGTAAATCTTCAGGTTGCAATTTATATTTTCAAATACCAAGCTTGCTTTATTCTACAGTGCTGCAGACGAGTATGGATCTGAAATTATTCAATGCCTAGTTCAAAATTAAGTTTTTTTAACACAAATTATCTTTCGCATCAGGGAGCATTAATGAAATAAAATCCCAAAAATTGTTTTAATGTTCTGAGCGAAAGATATAGGAGAATTTAAATAATTCTTTTCAGAAAAACTGATGATTAAACATCAGCTAGCTGCACCAGAAAACTTTCTCGTACTTCACTTGCAGATGCCAAAGGGGAATTCGATAACAACTCAAAAAGTGTTTTCATGTTCAGGTGAGTTTGAAATTTAAAAGTTTTTCATCATCTGGCCATTAAAGATATTAATATTCATTAAAGGTATTAACATAATTTAGCTTGTTCGGAGGAGTGTTTTTTGTTGTTTGGAAAGTTCTCGAGCGTTATTATCCACAATTCATGAAATACCATACTTTTTTCCCTTCATTAAGAAATACAAAATAATTAATTTTTTCTCAAAAACAATGAAGTGCTATCTGAAATAACAGAAAAGTTTTCCATTTAAGATTTTCTCAGAAACTTTTGTTTTTCCATGTACATTACATAAACTGTTTATATAGAATATTCAAAAGGTATAGTTAGGGATTGTTATGCTAATACTGTTGCACATTTAGAGGAACTTTGTACTAAATGTTTGTGCTGATGTGATTAATGGTAATCTCAAAGTTTTCAGCAAAGGAGAGTTAACTATCCCGAACTTGTAGAAAAATACGCAATTTGTTTTAGTTAAACAAAAAAAAAAGGATTAAATACTGTTAATATTTTTTTCTTTAAGTGTGTAAGATTTTAATTAAAAATAATTAAAAATAATTAAAAATAATTCATGTTATAGAATAAGTGTTTAAAATTACATTTTGCGCGGAAATTTAGCTTTCATCAGGGTACCGATAAAAAGTATTGATATTAAATACTGATTTTTGATTTAAATACGGAACATTTCAAACTTTAAGTTCAAATAAGTTAAATTTTTATTATATTATTCAAATAACTTTTTAAGATCAAAAATATAAAAAATTAAGAACGGGATTACGCCTAAATTTTCTCAAATTCGAATTCCAAAAAATACCTGGAGTTCCCCGAGTGTTTTCAACATCGAATTTCTCGAACCCTTTATGCAAAAAATAAGGATAAAAAGAGAAAAAAAATACATTTCCTATTTATACAATAAAACCCTGCTATAAAGAACTTCAAAGCAAAAGAAAAGTTTGGTTCCTTTTATCCCGTTATTTGATACATCGGATCTCATTGAAAAATAGATCATATCACAAAAAATTACAATAACTGACTGAGGAATTAAAACAAAAATGAACAGTGTTGTCATATACACCAAACAAAGTGCACAATAACTCTATGTTTTTAATGTCGTATTAAACGTTTAATCATATTAAGCGTTATCATACATAGTATATATATATATATATATTAAAATGCGAATTTTAACATTCTTATTATTTACCAAACAATTGATCATCCATTCTACTTTCATTTCCCTCATTTAATTCATATCTATGTACATAAAAGAAAATTTAGTTAAAAAAAAGTTAAAAAGGACTGTTAAAGACAGTAAAACCAAATTAATCTTCCAATTTTGGTAAAAAAAATATATAGCAAGCTTTGCTGATCCCCAAATTATGAAATAGGTTTGAAGTATAAAAAGTTTGTAAATTAAGGTAAAAGATGTAAATCCTATTTTAAATATATAGTTTTAGAAAAAGAAATCTTTTTTTGATTGAGGTCTATTTAATATTTTTTTAATTAATATAATGCTCGATTTAAGCGAACTGTATTATGTATGAGAATTCCATTTCAGGATCAAACTTATTTGTTGGAATAACTACCCTAAAAATTGAAGATGTATGATTTGTGTAACTGAAGGGTTTAAATTAACCCAGGTTGTAGAACATGTCAGACGCTTGAGAAAATCTCCCAGTTTTTCAAATTTGAAAGAATAGTTTAAAAATTCCCTTAGTAAGCAAAAATGTTTTAAAGAGAATATGGAAAAAAAATTTAAACTATAGCAACTTGATTACAAATGCAGGGATATTAATCTCCGCCTTAAAAAAAAAAAAAAAAAAAAAAAAAAAGTTGGTTCCTTCCACCCCCGTAAGTTTTTCTTTTACAACATTTAGGCATATTTTATTTTATAACATTTTACTCATCAGATAAACCTGAAACTTTATTTTATATAATTATCTAAATTTAATGAGCATATTTAAATTATTTAAAATTATATTAGAAAAGAAGAAAAGCACTGTGTGATTCACTTTGTTTAAAAATATGTTGCATTTTTAAGTTTCCTTCGACAAAAAAAAAAAAAAAAAAAAAAAAAAAAAAAAAAAAAAATTCAAAATTTATTTGTCGCATATATTAGAATAAAAATAGGTTCGCTTAAAATTCTGAACACATTTGTAAATATAAATGCAAATTGTAAATATAAATGCTTCTGCGGAGAAGAATATGTGTGATCATGTATTTGAAATTTATCATCTCAAAAGCTTTTCCAAGATTTCTTCCCCAAAATATATTATTGAGAATAAGAACTAAATTTTTATTTTAACAGAATGTGCCCACATTTAATAGAATACTTACGTACACATCCTTTCTCATACTTTGATTTGAAAATATCACATCTGTCGTAGTATATCCTCTGGTTATACAGTGTTTTGGATTCGTAAATCAATGACTTAAGAATCACAAATTTTTGAAAGAGGCATATTTTCAGAATTAACGACAGCTAAGAATTTCCATCCATTTCTTTTCATATTCTCTGTATTATTTATATTTGCTAAATCATTTTTTTTAAATAATGGATAGCGATAAGATTTGGTGGCAGCATTCTTTTATTTGAAAAATGATTAGATACAAAAGTGAAACGAATGCAAAACTGAGGATTGAGGCTAATACATTTAATTGCTTCATAAAGGGAGTTCTTCATAATCCAGCTTTTTCTTGTTCGTTTGGCATATTCCGATAATACTCGTACTTTTATTGCTTATAAATGTGTTATGTTTTTCTCAATCTCGTATCTAGTTTAAAATAGTTTCTCATATGTAGTTAATCATAAGATTTCTGCAGTTTTGGATTATCTCATAATATATTTTTATGGACGTCTGAACCACAGACAACTCACTATCGATTTTTCTGGATCATTACTTCCTATGTATGGTGGGAGGTTGAAAACAGCGACTGCTTTTTGAGCCTATAACGGAGCCATCAAATTCATACTTGTTTCTTAGGCTCAAAGAAGTCCCGCTAATGTGAACAAGCTTTTTCCAGACTTCAGGTAAAATACCAGTTCGTTTGTCCAATTTTACATAAAATCTAATCAACACTTTATATGAATATTCAGAAAGCCTAAACATGGAAAATGGAAATTTTGGGGAGTTTCATATAAAATTTAGTTTGTACGAAATAAGCGTCACATTCATACACACGGACAGACAGACGTGATTTCAAAAATAGTAAAAAACTGTTGCGGGGTTCCCGTTTAGTGTTTATTCACTGAAAACAAGCTACGAAATTTTTGAAACGAAGACATTACCTATGTATATAAGTTGGAAGGAGGTAAATATGCACGAGAGGCGATTAAAATACGGATGCTAGATTAAGAATAGTGAAGCCATGCTTCCACTTTATTTCTATTAGTTGGTTAAGAGTTCTTGTAAAACTTTGAGCTCATATTTATTTAAGTACGTGCGCTACGAACATTACATGAGAATAATATTAGATTTATATAACGCTCATGAAAATATAAGGAATAATTTTAAATGACGCAATTTATAAAAGGTTTATTACAAGCATATTACTAGTTTCAGGATAGGAAAGAAAAGTAACCAATTAAAAAGAAGAGTTAAGGGGTTATAGAAAATTAAAATTAGAATTTTATCTCATGTATGTTTATTTTACATATTTAAACAATGTCAAAAGTAGGCAATATTTCATCTTCCTTTCTTTTTCTCCCTTTATCAGGTAGTTGTGTTGCTTGTTACAAAGTAGTTTCAAACGTGTTTTTTCAAAGACTCATAAGCTCTCAGTCATTTGAATAAGTATGCACCAGCTACATTTTTCAAAAAGTTCTATATTTTTAGTTTAATGAATTACTGCAGGCACATTTTACGTAAGTCAATTGCATCTGAATAACGAATTAGCTTTCTAATGCTCATTGTTTAACATATATGCTTTGTTTTAGGTTACTTTAGTTTTTATAAATATTTTTTTCTATAAAACTTTCTGGCGAGAAGTTAGTTAGATCCTTTGTTAAAGGCTACTGCACATTCCAATCCGAGATGAATTAGAAATGCACTGACGTTTAACATTAAGAGAATTTTTTCATTTCATCAATTATTTCTAAAATTATACTTTTAAAACAATTTGGTATGGGTAAAGACACACAATAAAGCAATATATAACATAGAACGATCATAGTGCACATGCATGATCCCACATTAGACTCATCAGCTCAGAAGTGTCTAAAACAAAGGTTGCAAGATCGAATAAAAACATAATCTTAAGAGGAGATATGGTCTCCTCTAACAATCAGCTGTCACAACGTGATTTCATACTGGAAATAAGTAGTTTATGTCTTTCTTTGGCAATCAGTACTACTGCCTCAGCAACGTTGTTTCCAGATCCTAGATTGTTCTAAAAGGGGAAAATTGAGTTGTAATTGCTCACCGAAGAGCGTTCCAAACATGTTTTATAGAGTTTAAATCTGGAGATCTGATTGGCATATTCTTCCAGTTAAAAACCTCACTTTCCAGAAAAGTTATCCACTAGACCTATGTGGGTGAGCGTTGTTGTCCATAAAAATGAATTGAAAATCCTAAAACTGAGAACATAAGGCTATAAGATCTCTAGTTAGCATCCCAGTCACTTCTGCACACAGAATAGTCCGCTTATCTCGATGCGTAGAACATCGAATTAGCGTTAGAAAAGAATCATTTTCTTCAGAGATGAGTCCACATTCAGTCAAACCACTGATTAATCACAGGAAATATCGTGCTGGACCAGGGGTACATATTTTCATGTCTTTGACGGAAGCTTAGTGAATGCTGCGAGAGGAACTGCGAGAGATCCTTCGTGAAAATGAAGGCTTCCACTTCGTCCTGATACTTATTTCATTAAAATTTGGAAATTCAATATAAATGGGTAGATAATTGAGATTATTTTTAGATATTAAAACATTAAAAGACGAGAAGCATCCTTGACTGATATAGACTTGTAGGAATAATTGCTTCTCAAAGTACGAACGCTTTGAAAACTGAATATTTGTGAAAAATAAAGCATTATCATCGGCAAGTTTCATATTCATTTGAATTTTTTGCCGAATTTAAATGGGGAAAACAATATAGGCAACCTTTAGTCTGCGTTTTCAAAGTGCATTAATTTTTTTAGAAATTATGGCCTGAAGTTAAAGAAAAAGACTAAACGTAATATTTGATTTATATTTATCTCATTTTTAATTGCTGTTTCTTGTATTCGAAATTTGACTGATTCATTGCTCTTCCATCAAATAACAGCCGACATTTTGAAAATTATTTTTGATCTTGGCGAATCAGCTTGGCGAAGGTTGTGAACTTCCAGGAGAAGCACCCTGTTCTACGGTCGATAAGGAATACCCTGTTACGTCGATAAGAGCCTTTTCTACGGCCCGGAGCGAGACGTGGTTAGGCCATAGATGTGGTGAACGCGAGGGGAAAGCAAGAATTGTTGGAAGTTGAGTGCCACATACAGAAGGAATTTGCCTGACTGATAATACTGTGGGGCACTGTCCCATTGCCCCTTACGGGCCTTCAAGGTACGAGAAAACAAGAACTTCTAATACCTCAGAGATGTAACGGTGATTATATAATGTCCTGATAAAACTAGCGAGCAATATCTAGCGTTACGGCATATCATGAAGCCAGAAGCCCGACCGACATGGTGATGAATCACGCAGCCCTCATTCGATGAGACATAGTTCTGCCAAACGGACACGATGCAATCATCATGGTACTGCGGACCTAAATGGAGTTCATATGAAAGGACGATGTAATCCTATTCACTCTTAGCCGAAGCAGTTTTATGATTCCGATTTGTAAAAATCCCCCTTTGTTGCTGACGACTATAGACCATATGCTAGGAAGTAGTGGCTGTGCAACACACTGTAATTCTTCAGCTAAGATTTGTGATACAGCTGTATGATCATTAATACCTACAGAAACAAAAAGTCAATCTGCTCGTCTGATGTGCGGGAAAAGGGCCCGCTTGACCCTACATAGTAGGGCTATGTAGGGATCTATTACGCTTTGTATTGTTAGGGTAACTATGTGGGGATCTATTACGCTTTGTATTGCTTTGATCGCTTATATTTCGCGTACTTCCCTTTTTATTTCGGAAGGCCTTCATTTCAGTTTATTACGGTGAGCAACTATTATTTATCAAGCTGAGCCAGTTAGTGACATGAATGTGAGTGACTGAGGGATGAGTCATTTTCTAAAGAGAGCGTTATTTCAAGTGATTCTCATATGGACATTTTGTCAGAGACTAAAGTTCGCTGAGTGTCTGCCTTCCAGTTCACGTGAAAGATATTTTTATTTCTTCCCGTATTTTTTATTAATTTAAATGTTTATTAATATATTTTATCATTTAAATTTTTGGAATAATTAGAATAACACTTCTGGAAATTATTTCGCGAAGTAAGCAATTTTTTAATATATTTTCGTGTAAAGTAAAGGAAAAAGATTATTAAACGCTAATTTTAACCTATATGATAGAGTGAGTAATAATATAAAACAGTACCAAAAATTATGATTTTAGGACGTAAACCTTTCTTTTGTGATTGTTTTCTACAGTTAGGTTTAGCGGATGCAAAACCCTTATCCTCTGCAATGATTCTTTTCGACTCCCATCCGTTCCGAGGAAAAGTCTTAAACAAAGGCAAGCCGTCTCGAAAGGGTTAAAGCATAATCCATAGTTACGATATACTATAATTTTCCTGTAATCAAAAATGGAAATAATGCTCTGCTATTTTATAAATATATACTCTGCTATTTTATAATGGGCACTTCAAAATCATACCGACCCTTTCCTTGTTTACGATCGTAATGTGTGTCCTAGCAGCTCAGAGTAGAGGCTAAGAAATTTTAACAAATTTTAGAAGTCTCGACCATCATCCGCAGCAGACGTTACCATGATACAAGCTGGAAGTGACTTTAAAGTACTTATCTTAAAATAACGGATTATAGTACTGTTGTCCATATCTATGCATAGCGCCTAACTTAAGCAGTAGGTAAAAAGGAACGTCAAAAACACAGTTCTAATATTTAATAGTGGCTCTCTAGTCTCTACTAGTACATTGATTCAGGGAGCTATAGCACTTGATTTGCAAGTTCACATGTCCTCTCATGCAGATTGCTGGTGCAAAATTGCTGTATGATTTCTCAGTATCATATAACATAATTTCGAATAGCAAGATTTTCCTCAAGAATATAATTATCATATTATATTTATATCCTAAATAACAAAACATTATTTGCATGTAAACCAGCCAAATTATTTATGCACTTATTTTCTACTTACGTTGACCGCAGTCTTTTCCGGTGAAGCCAGACCTGCATGCACATTTATTGGGTGCGACGCATTCTCCTCCATTCTTGCACCCTTGCAAACAGATGGCTGTAAAACACAAAAACAAAATTAGTATGCTTCAAACAAATCTTACAATAAACTTAATAGTGTTATCTTTGAAAACTAAAATGCGTTTCTTACATTTCGTATAAAAGAAAATCAGTCAGTCCTTAGCAAGAGGCATCGCATGTTGTTTTGCAAAGTGGAACGGAAAATTTAGTATTTTTTAAAAAAGAAAAAAGAATTCTTGAAAACCTTTCATTTATTTTCTACATGCTATAAAAGTGATTATAAACCGAATCGCAATTGAACTATATTCATCAGCGAAATGAATCGAATGATATGAAAACAATCTACATTTCTAGTAAAATTACTCAGAAAAATGTGAGTAATGTTTATTTAATTGAGAAAGATATTGCTAACCCTATAGGGTATGCACTATGATTAACTAACTTTCTAACACCATGGAGTATGTGCATTATGATCTGCATCGGAAATAAAATCTTTTATTAAACGTAAAATCTCTAGTAATCTATAGATAGCGGTCTTCTGTTCCGTGTTGTCCAGTACAGTCATCACAAATGATATATAACGAATGAATACTGGAATATGGTTACTGAGTTATAGGCTTGAATTTAACTTTTAATTAGTTAAATGTATAAAAAAATTTTTTGTTTGTTTAATATCACAAATACCGTATGTTCACGAATACCATGAACAGGGTTTTTTTTTTTTTTTTTTTTTTTTTTTTTGATAATTTTAATCGGAAAAATCGAAGCTTCTTTTTGAAGATACGATATCCCCAGAAAATATAACGTTATATCATGCTACTAAACCCTCTCAAATAATAAATCCTAGCCAAGGATTTGTAGAGGATATACCGGCACTTTCACCAAACTGTTATTCTATGAATGGTTTTTGCCGAACGTGGCTTCTTAGTCATAACATTGGCAAGAGCAGTGGAGCTCAGTTAATAAGGAAGAAAAAATTCCTGTACACAAAACCAGTTCCAAGACAAAAGTGGGGGCGGGAGTTGTTTTTGTCATTTCAGAGCCAGTGTCTGCTTGTATATAGTTGAAGTTACAACGATTGGAGAAAAAAAAACTGTTATCGTAAGGTAAAGCAAAACATGTGCTTCTTCATTGTCTATATCGCTACAACAGAAGAAAGTATGGTAGTTTGACTGGAAACTGGAAATAAAGAAACACAAAGCGAGGCTTGTTCTTAAGAGATCAGAAAGATGATATGAACATTTGCGACTTTTTTTATGAAGTGCGATGCCCGATGAAATTCTGCTAACCGATTTATTCCTTCTCACTAAAATGTTACTGGGTATGTGGCTGCTACGCACTTAGGAGCTGCAAAAGCTGCAGGTGGTAGCCCAGATTTCTTTCGCTATAACCGTCCATCGGTATTATATTTCTTTGTTTCTTTATACTCGCAAAAAAAAAAAAAAAAAAAAAAAAAAAAAAAAGATTTTTTCTCTGTACATTAAGCTTTTAGTGGGCTTGACGAAAATATCCGTGCCATATTGGCCAACATATTTTTCATTTTTGATGCATTAAAAAAATCGAGTGCGCGTCATATTCGGTGGCGCCTGGTATTCGTGAACATACGCTATTTGGAATTTGAAATTTTAAAATTACATCCTTCTTAATCGAATATGTTCTCATTAGTTTCAAAATAAACTTTTATGTTTTCATCTCGGGGCATTAAGATACATACATTTAAAAAGACGGTATTTTTTTGTATATTTTGATAAAGGTTTTGTCTGTAAAGACACTTTTTTATGGAAATGCTAACTACAACGACAGGTCGAAAATAGGAAAAACCAAAGCTTAAAACAAAAAGTCACTCTCCAGTGACATCAATATCGACGGTCTATCTTGCTCTCTTTGGTACGAAAAAGCAGCAAAATACATGGCCTGCATACTGAATATAGCCGCATTTTTAAGCTAGTACCATGTTCATTTCATTGGTCATTTCGAGTTTGTCACCATGGGTTTGGTGGTATGGTTTAATGCATTCCTTCTACTCAACGCATGTGCGGTCTTCGCAATTATCTCTAACACATTAAGAAATATTATATGGATGGATACGTTTTGCATCGACAGTTGAGTTTTGTCTTGATTTCAGGCTTAGCCTTATATTTTGCGTAACGCTACCACTTATGTAATTAATTTATTCTAATGTTTTTTCCTATCGAAATCAGAGAAAAGGTTTACGGTGAATGAGCGTCGATTGAGTGACCATCGATTAAAATATCCGGTGAATGAGCATCCATTGATATACGTGGTGATTGATATGTGTTTGACTGCATACATATCGCGATGTTTCACTTTGATAATGCTTTTTTTACAGTTTTTAACTGTAATTCAAGTATATAATAAAACTGTAATTCAAGTATATGTATCTCGAGTGATATTTTGATACTTTCCTATTTGCACCTTTTTTGCTTCCAAAACTTCTGAATACAGAATTTTTAAAGTTCCTGAATCAAAAATACCAAACAACTGAACTTTTAAAATTAAGCATATTTTGAATTGCGTTTTATTCTTATTCAATCAGTTATCTGTATTTCAGAAAATTTCGCTTTGCAGGATTCAAAATGTTCATATTTCTTGTTTAATTTGCATAAAATACGCACAAATAAATATTTCTCACTGGGAGGGGGAAGCCGATTTCAGTTTTTGACACCCCCAAAAGAAGACCTTACGTACCGTATTTTTTTCGTTAAATGCAGTTTAAGACGTGATAAAATAAGAATTATCGCTACTTCATTTGCAGAAAATATTTTTACCATATTTTTACCTAGAGCGCGAGTAGTCTAGCGAAAAAGAGATGAAAACTATATCTTCAGTAAGACTTTTCTCAAAGGCATTAATTTATGAAACAGTTACTAATCTTTTTAGAAAAAAAAAGTGAAGCTAAAAACATCTTTTTTTTCCCTTCCTTCCCCACGACCATTGAGTATTGCTATTTTGAATAGCTCATTTTAAATATATAAATTTATGTTTAATTTCTGGGGTTTATTTCTTAAAAATTTATAGGTCTTAAATAACTATTTTGTTAAAAATCGTTTTTCAGATAAGATTATACTTAAATCTTTATAAATTTTTATATTTTTTTAATCTTAAGAATAATTTAAATCGTTTGAAACTTTTAGTGAAAAATTATTTATTTTTATCTGTTAGAATGGAAACTGATTATTACCTTTATGGCATGATTTTCCAACGTAACCAGATTTGCACCGACATTTGTTCGGCGCAACACATTCGCCACCATTCAGGCATTGAGGCTTACACAAAGCTGAAACAAAGAGAAGGATGCAAATATTTAGATGAAATGCATGAACACTACATGTTGCGTACATGTTTAAATGAAAAATATATATATTCGTCATCCTTTAGCTTCGGTATCTGAATTCAAAACAAATGTACACAATTTTTGTTTGACGTTCAAACTAAGGGAAATGTAGTTTTTAAATTCCACTTTAAATGGAATTTAAAGTTACCCCCTGTGTGTCACAAGAGCCTTTACCTGGTCATGAGATTTCTTGTTATTTGGTATATATAGCATATAATTCAATTTATTTTATTTCCTTACTTTCTTTAACGATGTAAATATTATCTTAAAAATATAAATTTATGAAAAACAGAAACTAAAATAAGTAATTACGCAAATTTAGCTAACAAAAGCTGTTTGAATACTACAGCAGCCTAAAACGCTGTGACACTCAGAGCGTTAAAAATGCATAAAAACTGAATGTTTGATGTAATATTGATGTATGAACAATTTTTAGAATTTAAAAGACGAATGCACATGTTCAAACAGAGAGAGTTCTAGACATTTTCGATGCAATTCACTCCAAGCTTTAAAATATCCAGATCAGTTTGAGAAAAACATTAATAGTTAATGTCGCCCAACGGGATAGAAGTTAGTGACTAAATACCGTACCAAAGAGCCTAGGTTCGAAGCCCGGAGAAGGCTTTGTAAACGTATAGTATCTTTGCGGAATAGAGAAACTCTAAATACATGGCGAGGTGAAAGTCTTCTGGTGTGGTTTTGGGGTAAAGAGAAAAGGCTAGGACACTCTCGGACCCATTATCGAGGGTGCGCTTTTCTAAAATTAGGGCGGAACTGAGCAGAAGACGTTCTATCACCTATAAGGTACTAAAGGCTCATGCCAAACGTTAGGCGCAAAAATTGCGTTCCGTGTCACGATAATATTCGTGGGTTTGTTCTGAATACGTCAGACAAATGAAATGTGACAACAACTAACAGCTAATCATTTATCCTACGTACGTTAATTTTATCATAGTCAAAAGCATAGGCCTTGGGCATACCTATTCGTATAAAACAAATTAGTAACTGTAAAAGCTGCAGATTGTATTAATGCTGTGGTTTGCACTAAAATAATTTTACTTTTCTTGTACATTAAAGAACAACTTGTTTTTTATGTGCAGATAAATACCAATGAATTCAATGTTTTCACTATTCGATGCGGGAACTGAAATATTGGTACCACATTAAAATCATCAGCCCTGACCCTCATGTTTGATACCGCCAGAGAGCTAACGTTTCCAAAGAACTAATTGGGTAACTGTAATTTAGAATGATATAACAATCCTCGCGCAAAATCATCATCATAATAATTTTAATAAAACGTTCCACAAGCTGTATCATGATTTCAGACAAGAAAACCTTTTTTTAGACTTTTCGCAGAAATTTGGAATTTGTTTCAAACTAAAGTTATACTGCATTAACTCAGAACAGCCACATGAATTTAAGCACATAATTTTAATAGAAAAAGGCCATATAATTTTACTTATAACTGAAAAACCTTTTAAGTAGTATGAGATCAAATGCTTCACTTCTAAGAAAATAGGTCTGAACTCCTCTAGCCTCTTAAAAAGGATCTGAATGCCGCAGCGGACTGACATAGGATATCCTATACATGTTCTGTGTGATGACATAAGATATCCTGGACATACACATAGTCAGGCTTCCACTCGAGCGATAGCTTCAGTTACAAGGTATTCAACTAATAGAGCAGCTCAATGAAGTCGAGCATTGTCATCCATGAACAAAATATATGGGCCCACAGCAGAACCTAAGCAGCCTTACTTGAGAACAAAGAACCTCATATTTATATTTTTGGGAGAATATAAAACCTCTGTGATTGATGAGGAAGGCTTGGTGCCATCGTATTTCATTATTTCTCTTAAACTACTACTACGAAAACAATGTCTTTCATGGATATGCTATAGAAAGTGAATGTCAAGAATTTCTCTGGAGGAAAATAAATCAAATATAAATATTCACTGAATTTGGACTCATCCGTGAACAGTAGTCGAGCATGAATATCTTGTCGTGGAAGAAGACACCACCTAAAATGTCGTTGGCTTCAGCGCTTATTTGTGTAAACGCAGATTGTTTGATCTTTTTGTATATACACTATCCTCATGAACCCTTTGATAAGGAATAGATCTGGTTATTTGAGCACTACTAGCTGCTGAAGGATACTACCAGCCTTTTAAACAAATACGTAATTTACGTAAATAACTACATTTGGGGGAATTTGGTGGAAAAGTCAACATTACTTTCTAGGTTATATTTGAACATCAGTATAAATTCAAAATCAAATGTTTTAATCAAAGGCTTTTATCACAATTTAAATGATTTTTGAATTGTTCCTGAAAACTACATGCATGTTATGTCTTATTGCACGAAATGCTCATATATTACGCTGTATTAGAATATCTTTGTTCTGCAATGTTTCCATAATCATATAATAATTAAGCACGAAGCTAAATTAGAGTCTTCTATAATAACGGAGTTTTAAGTTTTCGAATACTTCCGGCAGAACTTTAAATTAAACGAAAAATCCTTTCTTTTCGAAAATTTTTCTGTATAACTGAATTTCTTCTTAGTTATTTCAAAGTTTTAGAAGAACTCTTTAAATATATTTAGAGAGTAATTTTCAGAGCAATTCCTTTGCATTTGCAGTTTGACATCTTCAAAAAAATTGTTAGATGAATACTTAATAAACAATACAGAGAAAGAACATGTGCAAAGGATGGATGAAACATTGCCTCTGTAGCTGTATTAAATTAGATAACATCATAATTAGTGTGAAAAATTCTTTTTTTGCAATTCTGCTACATTTGGTATGGCGAAAGTATTTTCACACAAGCAATTTATAACTGTATTCCTATGGGTTCATAATCTAATAGCCATTCAAGAAAATCATTGGACTAGAAATATTTGTTTTTATTTTCGTTATGCAAGTAATATTACAAATTGGTTACGGAATACTCGAAACTTTCCACTTGTTCTCTGGAGCACAAATTCTATACCAGTCTGTGAATAAAACCTTTTTTTTATAAACGTGTACTGACCAAACCCAGCACGACAATCTGTCTACTACTGATCGTCATGTAGTCTCTTCACGTCCAAAACGTTTTCCAGTTCTGATATTTAATTCTTATTAGTTACGTGCAAATTTCAGACATTTCAGTCTACAGTTTGGTGTACGACCCTTGAAGTTTTAGAATGATCCAATAATTTAAAACAATAACATCTCAGTAAATTTTTATTGTTGCGTTTTATTTTTTAGAGTGAGCATAAATTGCTGTGTGCAGTTATTCAGTTCACTGAGTGCAGCCGCTGCGTCAAACATTATTTTAAGAAACTTTCCGATGCATTATTTATAATTAAATCTTTTGAAAAGAATACGGCATAGAATTAATTAACTATCATATTAATAGTGTTAAACTCGTAATAGTGTTAAATAATTCCTAATTAATTTTTTGGCGTGTTTGAAGAGTGAAAGTTTGAAAAGGGAAAATAAAAAGCGTATGGCCCAGAGCACATTTAGAAGCAGGCATCATTTAAAACATTTGTGAAGGTTGAAATACTTGATTTGAAATTGAAGTAATAGGTATTATTAAAAATGTTTTCCGACATTTGTAGTGGTTGTAAGAAATAAAGAAATTATTAACCGCAAAGAAATTATTAACACCAGTTCTATTTTTAAAACCTGTTCTTCTTTTGAATGCCTTGTTAAATATCTAAATACTCTTTCCGTTCTTAAAGCACATCTAATCTTTAGGATGAGTAGATAAAGATGATGATCGAAAACGACCGCAGCCTTATTATGATTATAACGCTTACTGATGATCTAAAGTAAAATTATTAAATTGTAAAGAATTTTTATTACTGCTCTACCTGTGCAGGTTGGAGGAATATACCCTGGAGGGCACTTGCAGTTGGTTTCTTGCTGGCAAGTACTGTGCTGAGGACAAGGCATTCCACAACCTGTTGATTGAAAGAATGAATTATTTCTGCAATCTCTTCCACATAAGTGCCGCCAAAATACAATTTCGAAAGCATGCTATGATATAAGCGATATTACGAAAGGTATTTTTAGCGATCATTAATTTTAGTTTTTAACTAGACTATGCATATAATAAATTTAAAAAAATGGGGCATATGATAACCATCGTCAAATTAATAAATTCCGTTTCTATGACATATTGCCATAATATTATTTTTAAAAGAAGTATCGATTATCAAGACAAAAAAAAAGTACATTTGCAAAATGTTATCTATCTGTCTTGACTATTACTCAACGATGATACGGATATGTATACATATCCGTATCATCGTTGAGTAATACTTAAAGCTTGCAGTGGAGAAAACAGTTCGTATTTAACTAATAACAAAGATTGTATCACATGAGAATTAATCAAATTATTTAAAGATAAGTGTGTGGATCTATGTATGTGGCTCTTCAGTTACATATGAACTGAAACAAAAATCACATGAATATTTTTATACACGATTTCTAGTAAGCTAATAGCTTACGTAAAAATAACTTTCTTATTGAGAGAAAAATTTCATCACAGAGACCATCGGCTGTTATGCATGTTTATACAACATTGCACACATGGAAAAAAAATTTAAAAATGACTTTATTCCGCCTATAGATTAAGAGTAAACAAAAATCATCGTTCTCTCATCCATAATTTACTGTGTTATTCTTCATTCAAATGAAAAATTTTTACAGTTTTTAAAAAAAAGAAATTATTTTTCCGATTTTATTTTACTCCTTTTTTTAGATTTTATTTTACTCCTACTAAAAAACAATATGACACTCATAACTGAGTGTGGTGTAAATAGAAATCAAAAGATAAGTTAGTTTTATTTTGCCGGGATAAAAGGGAAGGTTTCTGTAGAGCGTAGAAAAGTTTAAAATTTTTACAAAGCAGTAAAATACTATTTTTTTTTTCAGGTTCATGAATAACTGCATTGATTAAAAACGCTAAAGTAAATGAATATATCAAGCGTTGCATAAATATGAGACATTTGCTTATTTGAAGCTAAAACGCAAACATTTTTCTTCCTTAAATTTTCGATTTTCTACGAACTTGTACATGCATTATGTAAGTTTGGTTAATAGAAAAAAATAACCTTTTATCTGGGACTGGATACTTGGAGTTCAATCTCATTAAAATTATCAAGCACACGAATAAAAAATGCTTCATATTATTATAATTTAACTCATATGCATAGAAATTATAGGAATAGATATACACTACAATGAAATTCGGTTTCACAAATCTTCTCTAAAACGGCTTCTGTCGCGTTACGGCTACCAAATCATACCGTTTTGACAATGTTCCTAAATTTCTACACTCGACTTTATCTCCATAGCTGTTTACCTTAATCAGAAAAGGGAACAGTTCATGCACGTAACGTAATTGTTTTATTCTATCAGCAGGTGTCAGCGCTAAAGGCATTTAGAGGGAAATTTGCTAGCTGCAGAGCAGAATAAATTTTCTCGAGTGCCATGCATATCGATTCAGTGACTTCTGAAGCGTTATGGCAAATTTCCCTCTAGTGTGATATTTCACAAAGTTTGAGATGAAATTATGTTTGCGGTAGCAAATCTTTTGTTCTCCCGCAAATGTTAAGGTATTAAAGTCTTTACCGTCAGGTTAGTTTTGTGTTACGATACCAGCAATAGTCAGTTCCTAATAAATGAATTTTTTTTTTCCAGTTTACAGTAATAATAGCTTAAGATTAGTTCTTCTTTTATGAAGTTTAAATACATTATATTACTTCAGTTCAATCTATCATAAACTATGGTTTACCTTCGGGGTGCTGTCGTAGTGTAAGTGCTAAGGTTACTTCCAGCTAAAGCGAAGCTGATTTTGCATGCTTCTGCATTTTAAAACAACCTTATAGTCTCTGCTATTATTTCAAAACTTTTAATAATTTCTTTCGAAATTAGTTAAATTTTCATTACTTTTACATGCTTTTATGTATTTCCTTCAACAAAAGTTTCATGATAATAAAGAGAAATTCTTATCCGATTTAGAACTAGAACACTCCCCCAGTGTTTAAATAAATCTTGATTCAGGCATAGAAGTTTGGTTTAGTATTAAATTACCCTATTTTAGTTTCACGCAGGTGTGCCTTTGATGCGGAAATATTACTTCGTTAGTCATTTGTATATTTATTAAGATTGTTTAATAAAATTTTAAATACGCAGCTTGTATTTCACAGAAACATTGTTTTCATCCCCATTAATATCAATCTCGTTTTAGAGAAGACATTCAAAGAATTCTTCAGCCGTATTCTGATCGCATAGGTAAGACATAACGATATACTGCACAAAGTGCTCCAAAAAGGAAGATACTGTTCTTATTACCTTAAATATTCATCTCAGAAACGTACTTCAAGTTGTCTTTAAGTTTTTAAAATAAGAAACAAAGTATTTGAAACAAAAATATTTTCAACTGAACGGGACGAAAATTTCTCTAGTGATAAAAAATTCTAAATATTTTTTTACAATTTAATAAAATTTCACTTTCTAAATTACTTATTACATTTTGATTAAATACAAGCAATGTGTTGCACAGTTTTCAGCACAGAATTTGCAGAGTGTGATTAATAACTATTTTTGAAGAACCATTTATATATTCAAAAGCAAATAATGTTGAAATGAGAAACATTGTTTCTTTATTTATTTTTAGACTAATTTAATTAGTTAAAAAATAGAGACTAATTTAATGAAATTCATTGAAAAATTTTAGAGAAATATTTAATGCACAAAAAAGGGTTAAAAGATTCAGTAGAAATAAAATTAGACTTTAAGAAAGAATGAAATAAACATTATATTTCAATACAACAATATTATCATTAAGTTTTTTTTCTTCAGGTTTCAATCTATATATTTATGTCTATTTTCATTTACAATGTAACTAAAGTTTTCTCTCATGAAAATATTACTAAATATTTACATTCATAAGTTATAAAACTGTGAATAATCCTAACATTTAATACCGACAGACATATGTTCTAAGAAAAAAAGAAAAAGGATTTTTCAAGCATTAATTGATCTGAAAAGCTTTTTTTTTGTCTTTCTTTAATAAATCATACAAGTCATTTTTAAGGAGTAATCGAATTACCTTGTATGTGCTCTCGTAGTATAGTAATAGTTAGCATATCCAGCTCGCAGCTGGAAAATCCGTGGTTCGAATCCCGACGAAGGCATGCTTTTTCAGTCTTCCTGCTTCGGGAAAAAAAACTGAGAGTTCTACAAAAAGTACTTTAATAATTTTCATTATTATTTAAATTAGAAAATCACATCAGATTGATCTATCTAGATATGCTGCATAAGATGATAGATAATGAAAAGAAAATTTAAAACTAACGATACTTTTGTATAAATGTTACAATGGTAAAGTCCAAAGTTGAACGCTCCTTATAGTAACGATCAAATCTGGCCCATGGGAGAGGCTTTTCATCGTAAAAATGCTCCATCATGAAACAGAATATCGAAAATGAAGAATAAAATGGACGTTCTGGGGTGAAATTGCCCACAGAGGAGGGCAATTTTCTTAAATGTTTCCGCTAGCATCATCATCATCATCATTGATCTTGCTAACAATGGATATTGCTGCATCACTTTAATTTAACAATCTAGCAGAATTATGTGTTCGGTCCCCACTTCTTTATTACTGTCTATAATTGCATAGCTTAAAATCTGTTCATGTATATTAGTACATGAAAATAGTTTTTTCCTTTTAATTTTTATTTTAGTATGCTTCACACTTAAAAATTTCCGACAAATAGTTGCTAATAAACTAGAAATGGAACTTTTTCGAAAAATGGGAATCGATAAAATCGATCGAAACAAGTTTAGTTTAACTTGAAAGTGCATTTTGACTCATTTCACTCGTATTTAAGGAAACAAAAAACACAAAATAATCACTCTGATATGATTTAGGTAACCTATACTATTTATAGAAAAGTATAACAAATAAAACGTTATTTTTATTTAAACCAAACATATGGAATAAATGAGAAAAACAAACTTTTATTTAAGCGTCCAGTAACAGGTTTCTAGCTTTAAATATTGAAGTTTGCGTGTCATTAAAAGCTATCGAAAGATTGTGTAGCATAAACTTCATTTTTACTCTCTTATAACAAAGTATTTCTTTTTGGGGCATTTATTCTGCTTTATATCCGTATGAAGGTTTCATCACAAATATGACCATTTAACGTACTTAACAACATAAACAATGCTCCTACAAAATTTTAGACTAAGTGTTTTGTACCTACTCCTCATCCTTCAATATACAAACCTTGCAAGCCTGTACAACACTTAGCACGTTAAAATATTTTAGAACCTCATATTTAGACTACTCAAATCTCATTAACGTTATTAAAATTATAACCTTTGAAAAAGCTGTCACTATAAAGATAAGAACATAATCGACAGGAACCAAACCTCGGGAATAAGGAAGGTGTTTGAGAATTATTATACTTTTCTTTGCTAGAAGTTTCTTGACAGGAATAAAATTGTGTGATAACACACTGTCATGCAGAAGAAATCGATTAACCGATTGAATCTTTTCCGACCTAATGCCCTGAATTGTCTCAAGAAATCTGCCCTTCACATCCACATAAAATATGGAGTTCATCAACTGTCCCTTAGAATCAAAGTCCTTGCGAATTATCCCTTTTCAATCCGTAAAAGATCACCAACATGGTCAACATGGAACCGTCATTCATCATTAAATTATTTGGTGAGCTTTGCACAGTTTTCGAATCCGGGGCAGCACATGTTCATGGGATCAACGCAAACGATTACCTACACAAAACATTCGGACCGTAGGCAAATTGTATTAGGAAAATCGAGTTCAGATGCCACAGTAATAAATTATGTCTGGCTTGCTGAAATGCGTTAAAAAGTTAGTCTTAAATGCACTGGATGTGAACAAGTAGCAATTTAAAACTGTTAAAACGCTGCCAAGATCACAAATATTGGCATTTTGCGTCTTTCGCACTAATTACGTAGCTTGATATAATTCACGAAATCGCAATTGGTGGTTTGTTACAAAAGGATGGATGGGATTGGATTATAGCAAATCATGTGAGAGCTATCAGTCTTGGGGAGGAAATGTCTTCATGGAAGAACTTTTAGGAGAAATTTACTCAAATTCACGTTAAACACGAGAAAATCCCTCAGACATTGAGCTAATTAGCCGGCATTTGAATCCAAGTGGAATTACAGATTATCAGCGATTTTAAAACTCGGCCGCTGGTTGGCGCTGAAAGAGAAACAAAGTGAAAGATTTTTAAGAAATTTTCTCCTTCACCATTGCATGCTTTCATAGTGTAATTGGCAGCACGTTCAATCAGCAATCGGAAGACATGTGGTTCGAATTCTAGAGAGGGTCTAGTTGATTAATGTTTTCGGCTTTGGTAAGCCTAACAGACTGGAAGATAAATGTCTTCAAACATCACATCAAAAACGTCGGAAAGTGTTTGGCTAGCTATCTGGGGACGTGATAATGTTTAGGATCTTCTTGTTTCGTTTACAAGAAAAACATTTCTCACTTATTATATCCTGAATCCTCTTAAACTTCGCTGCATTTATATAATTTTATTTAAATCGTTGTGAGTCATGATTTACAAATATTATTTGAAAGAATGGCTGGAATTCATTTACCATCATTTTTTTGATAATTATTCCATTTTGGTATGAATTACGATACGTTGATCCTAAATTTCTGAAGGCAAAGATATTTTCTTAAGCAGCTGATAGTAATAAAGTTAAGCACCTATTTAACATTTACAAAATATCGGTTGTCCTCCTTTAGCTCTTAAATAAATATTCAGTATGGGAGCTAGTTAAAAAAATCTGTCAAATGGGCCTTAAAGAATATAGTGAGAAAAAATATTTCATTGACCTTAGTAGGTGGTAAGATGAGAAAATGAAAATTTCAGTTGTTCATTATTTGGTAAATTTAAAGGTTTGTCTAGCAAGCTAATGTTGCACATCAGTTGCTACATAGCAAGATTTTAAAAGAAAATGTGGCAAATTTTTTAGAAAAAATTTGATTAAATGTTTAGACATCAAAGAGTCCTGCCCAATTTGGAAACCAAAAAGTTTACCAACAGAATCTGGATTAGTTGGCATAACTTTTCTTGAACAGGGAAAAGCAGATTTGGCAGAAATATAAAACGATCATTAATGGAATAGTAGTTTCAGCTGGTTGTAATGACAGTTTCTTAAATTTTGTGAATATAGAAGAGTTACATTTTAAAGGACGAATATAATCATCACAAAACATAGCTGACTATTTTCTTTTACATACACTGCTCGACATTGAAAACGCAACACCAAGAAGGAGTGGTTAGAAAGTGATGAAATTTGGAAAAAAGACAGAGACAAGCAAGCAGCAATAATTGATCTTTATTTCAAAATGATAGTCAGAATACAGAGCGAGAAAAGCGTCGGCTCAGTAGGATGTAGGACCACCGCGGACAGCAATGCACGAGGAAACACGTCAATAAGAGTGCGGATGGTATCCTGAGGGATGGCTCTCCATTCTCTTTCAACCATTTGCCACAGTTCATCTTCAGAACGAGGGAGGGGCAGAGTCTGCAAACGGCGTCCAATCACATTCCACACATGTTCGATTGGTGACAGGTCAGGAGAGTACGGTAGCCAGGGAAGCATCTGTATACCTTGCAGAGCATGTTGGCAGATGCGAGCACTGTGTGGTCGGGCGTTATCCTGCTGAGAAATTTCATTAGGCAGCCCTGAAGGTAGGATATTGCCAGCGGCGGCAGTACATTATCCAAATATCGTTGGGGCATTATAGCGCCCTGAACATTAACTAGAGGTGACCTGGAATCGTAGGCAATAGCGTCCTAAACCATTATATCACGTTGTCGCACGGTGGGGCGTTCCACAGTTATGCCGGATTAGATCTGTCTCCACGTCAACGCCATACACGTATGCGGCGACTGTCACTGGATAAACAGAAACGTGACTCATCTGAGAACACGACGTTTCGACATTCTGTCATCCATATCGCTCCAGTCCTCCACCATTCTAAACGTTGGCGTCTATGCTGTGGGGTCAATGGCAGTCTTCATAACGGACGCCGAGAGTGCAGGCCACGTTCAACCAATCGACGGGAAATGGTTCTGGTCGACACGGGAACATCCAGGGTATCTTGCACATGCTGCAGAATCGCGGTGCAAGTGATTTGCAGGACCGCCACAGCTTGTCGGCGGATGCGTCGATCCACGTGTGCTGACGTCACTTTGGCTGCACTTGCACCCACATTTCCCACCCACATCATGGTTGGAACAAGGAAATGTTGGAGATTCTTCCCACATTTCCTTGTTCCAACAATGTTCACCATAGCCGATGCACCGTGTTTGCATCCATTTAGGTATCAGCTTCGATTTGACGTAAGGACCATCCCGCCCTTCTCAGTCTGATCACCATACCCCTCGTAAAACCGTCTATCTGTCTGGAAATGCCTTCGTTGACGGCGGCCTGGCATTCTCTCCTATTACACGTATCCTCCGGGACAAAAACCAACTTTCTTTGATAATTCGTCTGGCAGAAATAAGGACACGAATATTGCCCATTCTGCACGTTCCTTCCCTTATATCTTACTTCACGTGCGTCAGAGAGCTGCGCATTTCACATCATTCGCATAACTCAGTGATGTGCGTCATTGAGTTATGCGAACGTGCGTCACTAAAATTTGCATAAATTTCTGACCACTACTTCTTGGTGTTGCATTTTCGATGTCGAACAGTGTATTTCGGTTGATAGAAGTAACATAATGGCAATGGTGGGAATCAGGAATGTAAAACAATCAATCTCCTTTACATAAAAAATCTGAAGTTTTCCTATACAGCATTTGTCAAACAAATCTATGAATGACAACAGAGATTTTTCAAAATAGCGAATAAAATATCATAGCACAACTGAACAGCGAAATATAATTTTATTTACTGGTTATCACAGCATTCACTTGGAAATAAAATACACATATTAAGAATTTTTAGTTTCCAAGTCTTTACAGTTTACACCATCTTGCTTTTATACATTGCTCAAAACAATTACGGTTCGATTTGAAAAACTCATATAATTAACTATTTCTTTAAAAATGAATAAAAGGTATTGAAGAGGAAGATTATCACAATAACAAGCTTAAAAATATCAAGGTTTTGTCTGTGATGTCGAGAGTTACATGTTTTGAGTAAGGACAGAAAATCGATCTTCAACATTCTTCATGTAGGGCAGTGGTCGGCAAACTTATTAGCCAAAGAGCCAAATATGAACATTACAACAATTTTTAAAAAATTGGGAGCCAAATCTGCTTGTTTAGTAAACTTTTATTACATTAAATAAAACTAAATTTAATATTTAATAAATATTTGTTAATGCGAACAATGCGCTTGCATCCTCTTGGAAAGTTTGAGTAAGTCAGGTTTGTGTATTGTTGTTTTCAATTTTAGGCATGATTCCAAGTTCTCATCAATAAGACGACTTCTGGGTTTACTCTTGATAAAGTTCATGCTTGAAAAAGATTGTTCGCATATATATGTAGAACAGAAAAGGGAAAGAACAGCAAACGCGAGCTTTTTCAGCTGATTTTAAGAGTCAGGAATACTATTCCAAGAGTTGAAAATGATCATGTCTTCCTTCTTCAGGTCATTCAAAGCAGACCACTTGTGTTGTGACCTAAGATCTCATTTTTCTTCTCCAATATTTACAATTCAACACAAAGACGTTAGAATTTAGAGCGCCATATCTCCTTGTTTTTTAAATCCAACAATTGTATTTCAAAGCTATTAATATCAATTTTAAAAGAAGAAAATTTCAACTCGATTTTCGTAGCATAAGAGGATTTTTTTGACAAATGTTAAATTTGCTCTGCTGTTTTTAAATTCCTGAAACCTGCTGAGAAATGCTTCTCTCATATTTAAAATTATTGTTTTAAAATGGTGTTTATCAATAGAGGAATTATTTTCTTGGCGATGCTTCAGCAGGCTCGGAAAGTGAAAAACAATGTTTCCCTTTTAAAAATCCTGTGCAAAAATGGATAATTTGTTTTCGAATGTTATTACTTCTTCTAACATCGAAAAAAATTAAGTTTCTTTTCCCTTTTAGTTTACGATTAAGCTGATTTAGATCAGACGTAACGTCTACCATGAAATAAAAGTTTTGGATCCACTGATCGTCTGTTAGTTCTGGATAGTGAACGCCTTTCTCAAGGAGAAATGCTTTAATTTCCGGAAAAACGGACGAAACGTTTTAAAACGTTCCTTCTTGATAACCAACGTACCTTGTTATGAAGCAGAAGATCAATGTACTCACTCTCCATTTCAAATAAAAATGATTTGAATTGGCGATGATTAAGAGATTTAGCTAAAATGGAGTTGATAATGGTAATCACTAATTCCATAACTTTACAAATTTCTTTCGGAAATGTTTGCACACAAAGCACTTCTTGGTGAATGATACAATAGTAAAAACAAGTATCTCGTTATTGATTTTTCTTTCAAAATAGCAACAACCCCTTTTCTTACGCCGGTCTTACTTTTTGCCCCATCTGTTGAAATCAACACAATTTTATCGAGGGGAATATGATGTTTATCCATACACTCAATTACAGCATTGGCGATATCTTCTCCACGCGTCTGACCTTTGAGTGGCAATAATCCTAAAAGTTCTTCTTTAGGGCCTGAATGTGACATAAATCTTACAAAAAGTGAAACTTGCGCTGTATCATTTATGTCACAAGACTCTTCAACTGCTATTGATAAAGCCGAAACCAATATCATATCTTCGATATGATGGATCGAAGATATGATGGATCTCTTGGCTTTTTACTCAAACAAAATATTATTCGAACACATTTTAATTGTTCTATCTTTAATGGTTTTGGAAGACAATGGTAACTCTTTAATTCTTTTCAGAAATCGTCTTTACTCTTAAAATCCCGAAATAGCTCTTCGGATGCATTTATAAAACAATTTTTTATGTATTCGTAGTCTATGTACGGTTTTCCTCTCTTAGCAATCTCTTGGCTGCAAACAAAACTTGCCATAAGTTGCTGGAAGATTGCAATTAGTTATTAAACACAGAAGTTGACGACTCTTCATTCTTCTGAAGTTCCTCAACTGCTTTCTTCTTTGCATCACCGGTAGGATATTTAGTGCTAAATGACGCACACTTTCTTGTAAAGTGTCTCTCTAAATTTGACTTGCGCGAATTTGCTATGCGCGAATTTCTCCTTATAAATAAGACATGACTTGCGCGAATTTGCTATGCGCGAATTTCTCCTTATAAATAAGACATTTGCTTGCTCTAAATTTGCTATGCGCGAATTTCTCCTTATAAATAAGACATGTCGAAAGTCCACTCAAGTTTTGAATAAACGCAAAATTCTCGGTCCACTCAACTTTAATTTCGCGGTTTTCATCTTCCATTTTTCTTTGCTTTTTTTTTGGTATTCATGTTAATTATTCCAAATATATTTTTAAAAATATTTCAAATATATTTTTTCTAAAGCCACCAGTACAAAATTATTATCATTATTAAATTTATGAAAATAAAAATTTAAAAAAAGTCTTTTTAAAAATACAATTTTACTAATATATGTAACTGCACTAAAAAAAATAATTTTTTCCATCATCAGAATAACAAACTTTAAATATGACCAAAAATGGAAGAAAACTTCCAACATTTGGACAAATAGAAGTTATCGAAAAATCGATTACAAATTTTGTACCGGAACCACGAACATACATAGCAGGTGTAATATAATCGTATAAAAATACATGTAAGATGTGCAGCTAGATTAAAAAATACAACAACTTTTTAATAAGACAGGACAACAGCAGACACGGTAGATAAGACAAAACTGTTCACACTGCAACTGCTGCTCTGTAATGCCAATTTTTACCTTCACTACTTTATAAAAAGCATGCACGAGCATGCCAGTAGCTTGTACATGGTTTATGTTTACGTTTACGAAAACTAATAAAATTAAACTCGATGTTCGTTAGGAATTTTTACAACAATATAAAATTCTAATTACCTACTTATCTTTTTACTCAAACAAAAAATTATACATGTTCTCGATTTATAGAAGAATTTTATTTTATCAAAATAAGATGTAATTTCTTTCTAACCAAGTTTTTTTTTTTTTAAATGAAAATATTATTGCGCCTTCCGTGGATATTTGTACCAGAGCCGCACTTAAGGAACCAAAGAGCCACATGCGGCTCTGGAGCCGCACTTTGCCGACCACTGATGTAGGGGAAGATTAGAAATAGATATTGTCATGCATTGAATGCTTCCTAGCAGTAAATACGATGTTCCAGCAACATAACGCAGCCGAATCGGTAGGCTAGAATGCTACAGGCAACGCGTTGTAAAGGAAGGTGAGGTGCCCTAAAAGGTATTTTTCCAGACCATGAAAATGTTTTCTGGAAACAGGAAATTCTAGGTAAAGCTTACGATAAAGTCACAGGAGTGCAAAAACACAAAATGAGGACATGTATTTAACACTAATAACCAGAAGAAACAGTAGTATGAACGCTAAACCTTTGCAACAACAGCTTTAGAGCTACTGGCATCAGCGTTTCAGTGAAACAGGTTCAAAACGGACACCCTTATGTTGATTTACATGGCCCAGTTTTCTATTATAGTTTGTGTTCCGTTAACAACAGATCATTGTGTTTCCCAAAGAAAATAGACACAACAGCACTTGGAATGAAGGTAAAATCAATACATTTGGAAAGAAAACTACACTCGAAATAATCCTGCATTTTTGAATGAAAAGAAGTGTTCAGTTTTCAGTTTGCAAGAAGCAAAATCAGGTAAATTGTATCTTGAATCAGGTAAAATGTATCTTGAATTTTCATAAAGAATATTTTGCTGAAAATCAGCTTTAAAATATTATATTTATGAATAGAATTTATAATTACATGTATTTAAAAGCTGGCTATAGTATTTCCGTATTGGTATATTTAAATATTGCAAGGAATATGAAATAATGAAATGTACATGATAAAATTTGAAATTCATCAGATTTAACATTTGAAATGGAAATTTTTCCAGATATATTTTGCGAACAGTTCATATCTTACAGTCATAATTCAAATCTGATTCATTGATGTATATAGCTCTATAATATAATCAGTATAGTCAATAAGTATAATCAGTAAATAAATTATATTAATCAATTATTAATTTATCCCAGTGCCAGATAAAAGTTGCAAAAGATAAAAGTTGAAACAGTTATTGCTGATACTGGCAAAATCAGATACTTTGCTAAGATTTAGTTATATTATGAATATCCAGGGCACTGACACATGGTAAAATTTATGCGCCGGCTTATTTTAAACCTGAGTAGAAAACAGAGAAACAGTGTCAATCTCAGTAGAAAACAGAGAGATTTTATCATTTTTAAGAAATATTTATTTTGCAGAGCAAAATTATTCGTTGAATTCAGTCCTTAAAATCTCCTCTGTTTTATTTTCATCTGTGCTTCAAATTTCTAAAAACAGATTCTTCACATAATATAAACGTTTAATACATTATCTAAAATATGCTCGGAAATAAGAATAAATATATTTAAAATAAGTCAACTTTATTAAACATTTTAAACAAACCTAAACAACTCTTGTGTAAACTTCGAAGCTTAAACCTTGCCTTTGTGTAACACTGAAGCCTAAAAGGAATACAGATTGCACTAAATTTAGTGCTACGGCAACGAAGAATAATTTCTTCCTGCTTGAATGTTATGCGGAGACAGCATACCAGATACGAAAAACGTGGTCGAACATCTTACGGATAGGATAGGGATAGGGAGATATACCACACAGGATGGGGAGAAAAATACCACAGCGGACCAGAACGGAGAATCTAAGCCTAGCATTCAGTCACTCTTTGATAACCTCATTGACTTCATACTTTATGGTACAAAATATAGTTTTCGGTCAGTGGAAACCATGCCACTTATTAAAATTCTTTAGATCTGAGAAATCAGTTTATTATTCATTTTTATGGTCAGTGTAAAACATGCACGTTTTTGCTTCCCGGGAAAAAATAGAAAGAAAACAAGAATAAAATTTAATTTTTTTCTATCTCCCTATTTAATAATTCCTTTTTCCAAGTGTGGTTTTCAATTCTCATAGCTTAACAACATTTATGGATCATGTATCAGTTCGCAGAACCTTTTCTCATCCGCAGTTTGCATCTAAAACTATATAACATGGTCTAGCTGCATTAAGCAATATAATTAACTAATCAAAACAACAAGTTAAAAGAAAAAATAATCAAAATTCACAATTTAAAGATAATTCTGAAGAAAAACAATTAAACACTTAGTAATGTAAACTAAGTAATATAAAATGTCAATTGAATCATTGGAGCCATATCACTAAGTAGAAACTAGTGGGAATCACCTGCCAACCAGTTCTTAATTTCCTCGAAGGTTTCAGTTCGAACTGGAACCAATGCTTAAGATTTTAAACGCATAAGCCAAATTTGGCTTTACACAACTGAGATCCACTGCCTTAGTTCAAATATTTGAATGTTTCAGATAACAAAGGCATGGATAATAAAGGCATATCTAAGCCGACATTTTCAAATTTGAAGACCCCGAAAATGTTTACTTTTAAATCGGATTATGTAATAAGACTGAGTGAAAAAAACCCCACTCAACATAACTTTTATAAATGCAGTCATCACCAAGGAGTTGCCAAGAAAAGTATAACTAGTCTTATTTTCTACCCTCGCCAGATATCTAAAATCTGAATAGTTAGTCTCCTTTTCTTAAACTGAAATCTTTCTCTACAGTGTATCGTTTCAGAAATTAAAGAAATGGTAATGAAGCATTTAGAGAATATTCCAAACGTTTAAATGTTTACGAAATGATTCAGAAACTTGAAGAATATGCTCTAAAATTTTAAAAGACACCACTTAAAAGCGAATATTTTTAATAATACCCTTCACTAAATTCGGAAGTTTCTCATTTTCGCAATTATTACAGAGTTTGATGCGGCAGTTGCAAGAAAATGCTAAAAGTATATTGGTCGACTAATAAATGGATGTTTCAAGAAACCCGCCAGCTTAATTATTCAGTTGTTCAACGAGGACCACGACAAAACATATGTTTGCAACATAAAACAGTAAGTGAAAGACGGTTGATATGGAGGTGAAAATACTTACCATACTGGCATTCGTTCCCGAAGAAACCTTTAGGACAAATGCAGGTGGCTGGAGGTTGGCATATTCCTCCATTTTTGCAATTTACTCTACATAAATGCTTCACTGAAATGGAACAACTGATTATTAAAAAGCACACAGAATGAAAACTAAATTCATGCGATAAATTTTGGAATAAATTTTAAATCTAAAGCTATATAATTTGTGCTGCAGTAATTTTATTAATAATCTTTTTACTATGGTAAAATAACAAAAATATTTTACTAAACATATTAGCTTGCATTTTTATTAAACATTAAAACATTGGTTTTAAATCCTTCAAGGTGGCATGTGCTTAGCTATGAACTGCCAGTTTCAAAAACCGCTGTTTTATTGTAAATTTAATATTTTGATTTTTCTTCAAGTTTTTAAAGAAGTTTACTTATTATTCTGAAAATTAAAAGATTTTTCATCAGAAGAAATTATTCTTGAATTTCAATGGACAATTTATATTTAAGATTTCAGACAACTAACATTTTTTCCTTTACACATCACAGTTTGTAAGGAATCTTATGTTATTTAACCACTTATTATAAATTCAGTTTACTATAATTTCATTTTTCTGTATTCCTCACCAGAACGAAAATTTGTAGAGAGCATCTAAACTAAGGCTTTTGGATTTGAGATAGAGTATTTCTGTCGTCGCGTACAAGCTATGTGGTTAGTTTCCCGTCAGCTCTAACTAAACTAAACTCAGTAGCGTAAACAGCCCTAATGGGCCAAGGCCTGCAGTGCCCCGATATCCGCTTTCTTGACCGTACCAAGTACCAAGTTCGCTTGGGGACTAAATACTAGGGGGTTCTGCGACAAGCTGACCACTTGTTCTGGGTATATGCTTACGCACCCCGAGGCCCACGGTCCCGTCAGCTCTAACAGTTGTAATTATTCGGCTTTGCGGTCTCTCGCTGCCAACACTTAAATTCTGATGCGCCGGTATAATTAATGAGCCAGCTCTTAGTATAGTATTTAATTGTGTACTCATTGACTAGTGTCCAACGTGTCATTTAAACTGGATTGTCCTATTTATTTGCATCATCATGAGTTGTGGTTACTTTAACCTTCTCAAGGCTTTATCTTTTTTTTTTTTTTTTTTTTTTTTTTTTGTCAATAGTCAAGCGTTGCATTCTTTGCTTCCCCATTGCAAAGGACACTTTAAATAATTCTGCGCAAATCCTCAGAACAGAATTTTTCTTTCTTGAACAAGCATATCTGTTAACACAAATAATATGCATTTCAAGAAAACATGTTTAAGAGGGAAGTTTCATGGATAATAAGCGAATGAAGAACTATACAAAAAATTAAAAAACGTGTTTGAAGAGCAAATTTAGCGAAATAATTATCAGACATAAATATCAAAGTGCCTAATTATTTCAAGTATCAATATACGAAAGCTTAAGAACTCTCCAGTTTCATTGCTGAACGTAAACTGGAACATCCTGCGATAAAGAAACTCTACTATCATCAGCATTACAGCTTCAAATTCGAATAGAGTCCAAACAAAGCAGGATGAAAAGTTTTTCTATAATTTGCAATTTTTTTATTTTTAGAAGAGTTTAAAGTTTTATAAATTATATAAAGCATGGAAGTTACGCACCTCAATTAATTAATTTCTGAAAATAAAATTTTATTTGGATATGTCCTTGTATTGATCGAATCTTAGAACTATTCAATTACTAAGTTTTGTTTAATTGGAATTTTGTTAGAATTTTTCATTTATTTACAGAAACTTAATAAACTATGTAATTACCATATTTATAACATTAGAAAAATCTTAATTTATTTTTCATGATTGTTACGTTAGGTACGCTACCATAGCATTTCTATTTAACCATTTATCTTTCAAACGAAAACTAAATACTGCTTTTGAAAAGCTTCTTCATACTTCTTGATAGCTTATACCTTTTTTATATACTTTTGTTTACATGTATCTGTGATAGGTATAATTCATACATCCACAAGTGATAATTTTTATAAGCATTCGCTCCGCTATGGTACGAAATAAGAAATAGTTCTAAATGCATACTTCACTACCTCGGTTACAAAATTATCACTTTCTCACCATTTAACAGGAAATTATTAATATTCATTTGCGTATAGAATAGATTATTAGGAGCTTAATTTCTCTCACATAAGAAATATAATCATTTTAATTTGTAAAACACTCGAACGTGATTTCTCTTTTGATAGTTTTCCGGTAAAATTTGTTATATTATTGTAACATTTCAAACGAAAACGTTGCATACAAACTAAATATATGGCCATCATATGAATCTGAATTTATCACACGCGGAGTTAGAATAAAAGAATGAATTACACATACCACTTACCGTACTGGCACAGGCTTCCGTAATATCCTCTTGCGCAATGACATATGTATGGAGGTTTGCAAGTTCCGCCGTTCATGCACTGCACTTTACATTCTGCTTTGATGGAAACTGTAATAAAACAACAATAGAAGACACATTTTTGCACACAATTGATAAAAACACTGCAGATACATGATAATAGTGGCATTTTCTAACACTTATGGAGAAAAACCACTTACTTAAAATATGAGTTTATACCTAACAGATTACTACCGACCGTAGTATATCACATACTGATCATATTCAAACTCATGCTCTAATTAGACTTAAAAGGTACATACGAGATTATGTTATCGGCCTTAGGATCACCTATACAGTGCATATAAATCCTATAGAAGCTTATACTTCCTAATTATTAGCTTCCGATAATATATTGAGCCAAGAGAAGATAATGAGCTCGTATTATTTGATAATAATATGCAAGTTGCTCAGTTGCATCAAGCATGCATAGTTATAGAACTAACAATTATCCGCCACTTACGATAATGCATAAATTCTATGACAGCGTTACTGAATATAATTTCTCTCAAACAAGGAAAACGCACTGGATCGCGTCCTTTCACATTTCAATACAGAGTAATATTTCCATTACTTTGGGATTACCATTATTTTGGGAGAAAATTCTGAGAATTATATGTCATGTTTTTAAGAGATTTATTTACGTTTACCATTTAATTTTTAGATTAAATTAGAATTTTGGGGATATAATACTTAATCAAAAGAACACCCGTATTTTTAAGAACCGCGCAGTTAAGATATATTGAATACGAAACTCTAACACTTTTAAAATACGATTAGATACAAATACAATAAAGTAAATATAAGAAAAAACGCAGTAGTGAGAAATATAAATTAATATAAGGGAAATATTTCGATGGATTAAAGAAAAACTTTCGTAAAAACGGATCAAAATAAAGAATGTCTCAAAAATTAAGGCTTTTTTTAGACTTATTTTGTAACATTGCAATGCATGTGGCGCCACATAAAGCACTAAACATGCCGTGCATGTCATTCACTTGTCTCGGAGAAGTGAGATGGTTAGCATGTATGCGCTGTGAAAGCGTACTAACAAATTAATAAAAATAACTACTGCATAAAGGTTAAAATCAAAAAAGAAGTTCCGACTTTGAAACTGAAACAAACAAGTTGTAAGGCTCTAACAGAGCATAATATTCGTGCAAAACATTGACTCTTAAGTTCCATCCCACAAATCTCAGATGATTCAATATCTGAAACCAAACGACCATGAGCAAAGTAATTTCGGTACAGTATTTCGGGCAAAACCAGGATTACTGATCAGTTCATTGAAAAGGTGTAGACATCAGATGAGGCCCATTTGCATTCCATCTGCTATCTGGCTTCGTCAATAATCAAACTTTCAGACGCTGAGCACTTCACAATTTGCAGTTAATACCCAAAGTTCCGTTGCACAGCCATAAAATGACTGCCAGGGTCTTTATCTGGCATCCTAGGCCCTTATTTACTTCGAAGACAGTGAAGGTAATCATGAATTCCAAACGTTATGTTTCTATGGTGAGTAAATTCCTTTCTCAACAAGTGAATCACTTTCCACACATTCTTGACAACACCTGGTAAACAACATCACGCACATCTCGAGAGTCAATGGTAGCACAGAGAATTTTGTTTGACAGCAAAACTGATTTCTCGCTTTATTGACATTTCCCAACGTCCAGACCTCTCGGTCTGCGATTCCTTTTTGTAGGGTCACCTCAAAAGAAAGATGTTGAAAAGTCGACCAAATAGAATTCAAAAGTCAGTTGAGGAAATGAAGACACGAATCATAGACGAAATTAACCAGATTCCTAAGAACATGTTAGGTCGAGCAATGGACGATGTTACTAGATGGCTTCAGGAATGTTTAGAAAAATACCGTAGCCACCTTACTGACGTCATCTTCGAGAAGAGGCCATCTCGAGAACGTGAGTAAATTAGTTTAGTAATGACATACTCTATACTATTTATAATCATGAATAGATCGGTAAATAAAAGAATAACTTCATCACCTTCTTTAGATTACCATTCCAACAGAAACTCGTATTTTTTATATAGCTGTAAGACAAATTGTAATATCCGCGAATAAAATTATTTTTAAAGTATTAGCTCTTGAATTATAAATATAATAAATCATTAATAAACAAACATTATTAATAAATAAACAGATGAAGTGTTTAAAAACCGTTGCAGTCACTTTTTCCTAAATTAAATACCTACGCTAATTCCGGATATATTTTTCACGCTGGGGAACTGGACTAAAAACAACTTTAGCAGTTGAGGGAAATGCTCTAATTAATTTATTAACGGATTTCAGTTCATTTTGCTTTACTATGTTTTCTTTTTATGACGCCATAAAACTCTGCACAACTCTGTGCTCATTTTAAGAATGTACATATTATAACCTAAAATGAGCGTGGATTACAGGCATTCCTTGATTATCGGAATTTTTCTAGAAAGTTTTAGATAGAGTCATGGCGCTTTAGTTAATTGGCTATATCTAGAGGCATTAAACAACACAGAATAGTTTAATTCGAAATGACATGAAAAATAAAAATTTAAAATTTAATGAAAACACAGAATTGCTTTCATTCTTTAGTTACGGTATTAATATTACAAGATAAAGTATAGTTCTAATGATTTATGTTCTTCAATCAGAAGAACGTATAGTAATATATTTATATTACACCTACCATTAAACTTTATAGTAGAGAAATTTATAACAAGCATTCTGATTTTAGTACTAATGGATCGTTCCTAGTTTTAACCGGATGCAAAATAATCGAAATTAAGGATGTCCTCCTAAAAATAATTTCAAATCTTTTCTTTAAAGTAAATTTAAAGTATCCAATGCATGTATTGCAATAAATACTATGTTAATGAGAAAACAGATTATAAGGTATTTTCTTCCTCCCTTCTGAATTCTTTCGTGGTATAGCTGGAATCACGTTCGACGCATATTCGGGAGGTCTGAAGTTAGAATCCCAGCGACGACATTGTACATTTTTCACGTTCATGCCTAGATTTAACCTAATGTTTCAACATGAAATAATTTCATAGTGAAAATTAATCTGGTGATTCGTCAGGATATTGAAGGAATACGACTTGAAGGAATTACACAAATTTTATGGAAAACCAGATGAAATAAAAAATACCTAAAATATAAACAGAAATTCTAAACGGATATCTGCCTCTTACATAAATAATGGTCCACCATAGGCAGAATGATAATGTTGCTAAACACTGGTAGTTCAGTTCGAGGTTTGAATTTAGCAAATGGGCTGGCTGCATGGGCGTTTCGTGGTTCTCATGTGTAACGTGTATACGAGCCCGTTTCCCTTAAAATTTCCTCCACGAAAGGCATCCCACCCCTTAGGCAGACAGCCCTCGAGGCTATGCCGTAATCACATAAACGAAACCATAAATAAGGAATTTAGAAAATGAAATTTTAGTTATTAGAAAAAAGATGTAAACTTCAATCTTAGTCCGAAGTTTGCTTTAAAAAACGTTTACAGCCGTTTACAGTGGAAGACGCCAAATCCCGCTTTGAGACTAATAGCCTATTTGGGCTGGACGGTGAAAAGCTAACTTTAATTAAAAAAAATATATTTTCTTGCTTTATTTTTTAACTTATGAGATGGCTTATTTCCGGATGTAAAAAGATCTGATGTGGACACCACATGACTTGTACAGCCTATTATATCATGCACATTTTTGCTGCATTTCATTGAAACTTATTTTTTCGAATTCTAGAGATATATTTCTCATTCAATTAATTCAGTTCTCACTTAGCGGCAAGGAAAAAATACATAAAAACTCAAAAATTCTTCATTAAAAATTGTAAAATAGAGAAAAACTTAAAACACCAGAGTTAAAAACAGTTTTTACAATTAAAATTAGAGTTTAAACTCATTAATACAAGACAGCAAGACAGATTTTTCGGTGCACAAAACGTTTGACCCCACTCGGCAAAAAGGCACTGAATTTGGTGCAGAAACTGATTTAATACACTATGTTATGTTACTAAGTTTCAAATATAAACAAATGGCGTCGGCGTTAGGCTTAGTGAAATTTAAATAACTTTTAAATTGTTGATAATTTTATAACTATTGTATGCGGACCAACTAAATGTAAAGGAAACATTAACCGGAAAGTAAAAACAATAAAATTTAATCTTTTTCAAAGCGAAAAATGCACAGTTTACCAACATATAAAAATAAAAAAAAAACTTAGCTTACCGAGGCGGGTAACAGTGTGGGTATATATATATATATATTAATCAATACTGTTTAGGAAATAAATTATTATATATATATATATATATATATAGTTTACATACTTTTCATGCTGCCGATTGCAAGCAAAAAGGAAGGTGCAAATCTACATGTTATAGCAGTCCTATACACAAAATTTCAACGTCCAGAGATTATACCCGTTTTTGAGTTATGCGAGATACATACATACGTACGTACGTACGCGAAAAAATCTCTTCTGAATTCATTTTAAATCCATTTCACAATCCATTTTGGGAAAAGCAGCCCGTTATTCTGTCCGCACGTACAGATGTCACGCAAAAACTTTCTTCAAATGGAATCGAGAGCTATCAAAATAGATTTTTTGTTGAAATACGATACTTTTTCGCTATTAATAGTTCTTTTCCTTCGTACAAGGAAGTAAAAATGGAAAGAATTACTTTCGTTACGTAAGAAAAGGAACTTTTATTTAAATATTAATATATTATTATATTGTATTTACACATGAGCATAATATAATAATATAGTACATTGCTTACATGATGCTTACTGCCAGCTTACATGATTTCCTATTTGAAGCAGTTATTGAAGCAAATAAAATTCAGCCATCCGGGGTGGATTAAGAAAAACCATTCTGGCACTCGATATGAAAGAATCATTTATTAATCATTTTATTACTTTTTTGAATTGCTAAAACATTGCGATGAAAGCAATGTTTTAGCAATTCAAAAAAGTGCTAATGGAAAGAAACGAAAGGTTTACCAACAGAGGAGTCAAAAATAAACGTTTAATGTAAATATTAAAAAATTACTTTTCAAATATCAGAAATTTATTTAAAATATTTAGAAAGTTAAAAACTATAAATATCACAAGATCAAAAAGAAAATACAAACTAATCTTCGCATAAAAATTTTAATTTAATACGTGATACACTTTTCAGAAAAAGATCTCTCAAAAATTCAAGATATATAAAAAAATTTGCCTAAACATGCCAAAGCCAAACGGTAGCGGAAAATGCTACAGCGCATTATTTTATCGTAACGTAACGCTGTACGGAGATTCGCTCGCTAATTTAATAAAGATTAGATTGGATTATTTAATTATGGCAAAGCACACCAGGGCTATCTGCCTAAAGGGAGGGATGCCTTCCTGGAGGACTTTCTAAGGGAAACTGGCTCGTATACACGTTACACATGGGGAAAACCACGTAAACGCCCAGGCAGCCAGCCCGTTCTCGGGATTCGAACCTCGGACCAAACTACCAGTGTTCAGCGTCTTTACCGCTCGGCCGCTGGTGAGCCATATAATTTAATAAAGAAAAATATTATTACGTTGAGACGTAGTTGTGCCTTTATTTTAAAGATAGCCTGAGCGTGAGGCTTGCAACAAATATGTCCCTCAAAAGGCAATACTTTCATTTTTTAGGCACATGAATGCGTGAGCTAAACCAATAAACACCTTTAAGAGGAATAAAAGTATTTAATAAACCACAAATTTTAAACCATAATTGACGACTTCGAAGAAACCAATACTATGACGATGATGAAATAGATGAAATGATTACACAAAAAACATATATTGCCTTGAATAATGAATTAGACTTCAGCTTCAATATCGAATCAGCAAGTTAAATAATGAATTAGACTTCAGCATCTGAGTTCATATTTATTACATTTTTTAAAAATCAAATATAAGAACGTCATTCGTTTTCTTGTTCAATAGCAAAATTTTCGGTAAATATAAAGTTAAAAACATATAGTTTAAAAAGATTACAAACTATCAAATATGGCTTCAGCTATACAATGCTTTCAATATATGTATAATATCAGTGTGGTGTTCTATCATAACATTCTTAGGAATAACGAAACATTACATTAAGAGTTGACAGTAAAATTAATATGAATTAGCGTATGAATGAATATTATATAAGAACTAAATTATCTAAAAGTAGCAGCTTCGCTGCCAGCCTTCGTCTGGCTTTTAATGTACCGGGAATATGGCTGAAGGGAACACCAAACGTTAAACTTAAAAACTGCGTAGAATTTTACTCTGCAGAACAACTTTATAAAAAAAGTTATTACGTATAACAAAATTACAATGAAATAAGCAATATCCCTTAAAACAAATATTATTTATCCTAATAAATAAATGAACCAACTTCCCTTTGCAAAATCTTACGAACTCAAATGATATAAAGGAGGTTAAGAACTTTGTTTTCTAAAAAAATCACTCAAAGCTTTTCAATATCTTAAACACAGTGAAATGAGCAATAAATAACATAAAAGAATACAAAAAAAAAAAAAAAAAATTCTGAAAAGCAAAGTACAATTAATGATATTTTATCTTATATTTTCAAGAGAAAAAAATTACAATGAAATAAGTTATATCTCTTAATACAAATATTAATTATCCTAATAAAAAATTAACCAACTTTCCGTTGAAAAAAAAATCATGCAAAACTTTTTGATATCTTACAAACAGTGAAATAAGCAAAAAATAACATGAAAGCAACTCAAAAAACATAAAATTCCGAGCAGAATTTTACTCTGCAGAACAACTTTATAAAAAAAATCAATAAAAATGTATCAATTATTGATCATTGAACGGGAGTTGGGTTGTTCCCCTTGAAAAGTCAACTAATTTCCGATCAATGACAATAATTACATGTTTTAATTTTTACTTTTACAATTGTAATATTATTCTTCGTGATGATTTAACTCCAGTCCCCGTTAAAACATTATTAACATTTTGCTTTCAAATTACTTCAAAACATCTTTCAAAATATAACTTACCAGTATGGATGCACACTTTTAAAATAATTCTACTTTAATTAAACTTAGGAGATAATATAATCAATTAATCAATACTGTTTAGGAAATAAATTATTATTAACTAACTTTGCAGCAATTGCGCAAGTAATAATAACTTGTATTCGCACTAAATGGATTTAAGTTCATACAACATTATATATACTCGTATATATATATATATTTCCCTTACCAAAGCTGGCATTAGCCTTACCTATTTTTAGATTTTTTGAATTAGATAATGATTTTTATACCTAAAGCTACGGACGGTTTAAGAAGGATGACTAATTCAGAGAATCTATTGTAAAAATGTACAGATAATTCTTGTTTATTCATTCTCTTTTCTCCAAAAAAACTTTTGGCACTTTAATCTTAAATACTATTGTGTACATAATTTTAAATTTCTGTAATGGCCAATTTTACTGCTTTTATTAACAAATCGGGCTTTTTTCATTTTTCATAGTAGCTTGATCGCCCGCTAGCTTGAAGAATTACGACTTTTTTAACAAATGACTGTTTTTTCCTTTTTCTCTTGCTTTAATGGCCAAGTTTTTATAGTTTTAGCTGAATTAGCCATTTTCACTTCGAAAAATTTTTTTCCATCCTACTACAAGCCAAGCGCCATTTTTGAGATCTTTACACGGTTTCCGAGGTTTCCGGCCCCCTTCGATAATAGGAGACGAGTTGCAGATAACGAAAATCTCTTCGCACTGGCTAAATGCCCACAGCACTTCGCTCCCCCTACGTACGTCATCCAAATGAAAGACACAGAAGTATAGCAGCTATTTTTCAACAAGTTTTAAGAGGGACAGCTTTGCATCGCCAAAGGTCAGTTTTTGTTTCTTTTGTTACAACTTTTTCTTGGTCTTAGCAAGACCCACTTAGTTTGTTCTCTTCTTAATTTTTGTTTTATTTTATATTAATTACAGGTTTTCTAAAATCTATTATTTAAAAATTAAATTGTTAATCTTTAAGCTTGCAGGCCCAGCCCGTATGTTTTTGTATTTTTAGGACTAATAGCTCACCGCTATTTATTTTCGTTTTTGATTTTAATTTGAATTTTAGTCTAGATTTAGGAAGTTTAGGTTTTGATTAACATTTTTTAACACCTTAATGTGTCATTCTGTGCGGACGCGTCGGGAAATTGGAACAGAGAATTGAGACTATTAAAATTTCCGGGACACTTTGTCTAGATTTAAAAAAAAAAAAAAAAAAAAAAAAAAAAAAAAAAAATTAGCGAAAAAGTTTTAATTGTCTGTTTCGGCGAAACGCGTAATGGGGTTGGCTTGATTCGACGTTCAAATAAATGAAATTTCCCTTGAAAAGCCTATTTGGAAGTCGAATTGGGCTAATTTACCATTTTCCGCTTACTTTTTAACTTTTTCTGTTTTTTAATATTTTTTAATGTTTTGCATGTCTAATGATTTGATTTTCATGTGTATTAATTTTTTTGAAAACGTGTTGAACCTTTTGGAGCAGCAGCTGTTGGTAACTTTTAGGCGAGCTTACTACAATTTTTATATTTTACTTATTTTGCAGCATATTGCGCAGGATGTTTTCTAGACCAAAATTGGTTTTTTTAAAAATTGTTATTACTGCTTTGCTTGATAAATTATATATATATATATATATATAAATGTAGTAAGCTCGCTTAAAAGTTACCAAGAGCTGTTGCTCCAAAAAGTTCAACACGTTTTAAAAAATTAATACACATGAAATCATTGATTTTCATATGTATTAATTTTTTAAAACGTGTTGAACTTTTTGGAGCAACAGCTCTTGGTAACTTTTAAGCGAGCTTACTACATTTTTATATTTTACTTATTTTGCAGCATATTGCGCAAGATGTTTTCTAGACCAAAACTAGTTTTTCAAAATTGTAATTACTATCTTGCTTGATATATTATATATATATATATAAATGACAATGAAATATGCCAATCTCTTAAAAACAGTGACATGAAAATGAAACAATGAAGACAATGAAAAATTGTTGCCAAACCCATATTTCTAAAAGAATGAAACTATTCAAAATGATGCGATTTCATCAAAAATCTATCAACAACCATAAGACAGGAAAATTGTTGGCAAAATAATTTGTAAAGATGTGAGAAGTGTACTCGGAAGCTTCATTTAAAAAAAAAATTTAAAATACAAAATATTATCATTTTCCAAAATTCTTTTTTTATAAGCAGTCGCAAGGATGAAAGTTTAACGTGTCCAAAAATCAAAGAAAAATAAATTGTACATTTTTATAAATAAACTTTTTTAGAAAAAATCCCGCTGAAAAGGCGTTAAGCTCCCTTTGTTAAATAAATTCGTATTTAATCGGTTTATTGAAACACGAAATTTATTTTAAGTTCGTAAAATAGCTAAGTGCATACCTACGTTTCATGATGATGTGAAAATGGAGTGTGCAGAGTAAAATCTCGCTTTCCTATAGCCCATTATGTCTGAACATGACGCGATTTCGTCACAAAACATAAAATAAAAAAAAAATTATAATTCAAATTTCGAAAAAACCGCTTCGAGGTGCTCTGGTTCTTGTCTAGATGCATGTCTGTACCAAATTTCGTAGCCGTGGGTCTATTAGCTTACGCGCAGCGCGAACGAAAGACACACACACACAGACCGACTCTTTCTTTTATTATATGTACAATAATATATACATAACAGTGTTTCCTTAAAATTAAAAATATCCTTATCAAAAACAGGAGTTACATGCAGAAAGCGCCATCAGCTGCAAAAATAACAAAAATCAGCATGACGAGACAATGCACAAAATTTAGTTCTTCCCTCTTCGTGCTAGACATATTCTCTGTTAGTCTGTCAAGGATTCTTTTTTTTTTCAATAATACTTTTATTAATTTTTATGGCATCATCAAAACTTATCTATGCAAATTTTCTCTGGAGCTCGTGCGTTACATTTTCCATTTCATTTCAGTAAAGTAATGTTCGTATTTGATAACAAAGCATGGGATGAAGAAATGCAGCAGCAGAATTTTGTGAATACATATGCAAGAAATTTAATTTAAAACTTGAATCCCATCTCTCAATACTATTAAATCTTTCCTGAGCAGATGCAAATTAACCAAGAACTTTCTATTCTCTGTTTTTTCGAACATTCTACATCGCATTTTCCATGGTAAAATAGTATTATGAAAGTTTTAAAATAAATTAATAAATAAATAAAATAAAAAGTAGAAAAAGGTCTTGAATTGATTTCCATATAAATTGCAATAACTGTGCCGATTAGTTAGCTTCTCCAATGTGCGGGACTTTTCTTATAAGAGTATACTAAAGACATTTGGTTGTCAAGCTAGTTCCTAAAATTCCTTTATAACATGATTTTTAAGCTGATTATATGTTGTGCAATTTGCGTATTTGCTTTTAACAAAGGCACACAGCTTTAAATTTACTGCCTGATTATTTTAAATTCAATATTCTTGTTACCATAAATAATAACGTAAGATAGTAAAAATTAAATATTCCAAAATTTCACATTCGGTTTGTTTTATTTTAAATATGGCAAAGCATCTGGGAGCTATTTGTCTAAGGGCGGAAGTCCTCGTGTCTAAGGGCTGAAGTCCTCTTTAAGGAAACTGGCTAGTAACGTCGCCGATTTCGCATTCGCTCTTTTTATTATATTTTAAGTTTCAACGGTTTTTGTAGTCAGATCGTGATATTTTTCCCCTTAAGCTTAATTTTAAGCGTTTGTGGGATTTGCCAGCAAGGAAGAAACTGTGGTACAATTTATGAAGGAATGTATAATTATGATGCAAAATCGTTAAAAAGTACAAGACGCGATACTTTTGGTAGATAGACGGTGTACCCCAAGTTTGCTTAATTCCAAGTCTCTACAGTTCTCTGATTCTCTTTAAAAGAAAACAGATCGTTGTGTACTTGGGGAGAGAACAAAATATTACAGAAAGATTTGGAAAAAATAAAAGAGTTTTTTTAATGTATCATGTGATCCTTATTTAATAATCAAATTTATGTCTTATGTATCAACATATCAATAGAAAACATGCTAAAGTATGTTTTCTATTGATATGTTGATAATGTTTGCCGACTTGCGATAAATATCAATAGTTTCGGAATCTTTACAAAACAAATGTCGTAAACCACCTACTTGTATTGGATAAGTAACTTTTCATCTGTAAAATATTTATAAATTGTGCTAGCGTAGTTACGTTAATACGTAAGTACAATATTTTGATTTTAAAACAATAACTACTTTTATATAAATAATTTTTCATTTGCTATGTAGAAGGTAAAATTTACGAATAACTTGATAAGGCGTAAAATATTTGAAATGCGTTATTCAAATCATAAACGAGTATGAGAAACCCGTTGAAAGAAAATAAAGAATCAACATGTAGCCTCAAAGAGAACTTGCTATAAAATTGTCTGAATTGCTTCGATATACAGGGAAGAGAATACCAGAGCGAGTAATTGGAACATCTGGTGGCGACTAATATTATATTATTTACTAGATATAAGGATATTCAATAGAATCGGAACAGATATATCAAGTGGACACTAACATTGCAGTGGATCGATATGTCTCAATATCAGGACATACAATAACAAACAAATAGTACATTGCTATTTTCATAGTTTCGGATTAATAAAGTTCCTTATTTGAAAAGTACATTAGAATTTTAACATAATTATTTTAATATTATTAGTTGATTTTGGTTCTTATTTTTACACAGAGGGGGTGGGGAAATAATTTTGTTTATATGTTTCAGTGATGATTTGGAACTTAGGAAGAAAGAATCGGAAATTCATGAAGTAATTTAGTAAAATATTACCAGAAATTTTTGTTAAAGATTTGAAAAAAATATGAATTATACTAGGAAATTTACAATGACATAAAATTATTGATATTTGTGAAGTAATCGGCATCCACCCTTACAGCGCCACTTATTTGGTGCTTTTTGAGAATGAAATATTTTTCTATTTTAGTTGATGGATTTTTTGGCGCATTTAATAATCCACTAATCGCATCATACAAATTGCTGTTCTACGCAGTTAGTTTATCGTACCTTGATATTCTTCGATAAGCAGTTAAGTGATCACTGATACACTCGCAACCGTCTGGCAAACCAGAAACGTGTATGTACACTACTCATGACTACTTCTCCCCTGATAGCACGATTTGATAATAATTTGTTGACTGCACAAAGTTCACTACATTTGAACTTAATAATTATATTTAGATTGGAAAGACAAATTATTATCCCCCTATTCAATAGTACGTTGCTGCACGTTTTGCCCGGATAACAGCTGCAATACGGCAGGGAACGGATTTATTGAAGTGATAAGAGCGCGATTGTTTATTGTCCTCCAGTTACCTTGCAGTTTCTGCCGTAAATCCACCACAGCATGCTGATCAGTCCAAAATGTTAAGAAACCTTTGTAAGTCATCTCGCAGATGATCAAGATGATTCGTAGCTAGACAACCTTTATGCAAGATGAATAAGCCCATTGTTCTGTACGAACAAAAAACGCATGAAGGGGTGTGAATGATCAGCCTGCAGTTAAACATAGCATAAAGTGTCTATCCAGCGTGATGAAAGAACCCAATGAAGGCCACGAGATAGTTCCATTCCCCCCCCAATGGTGGTACAACACCTGGCTGATATGAAAATTGGAGTATTTTCGTGCGATTTATAGCCCCTGGGAACTCTGCCATCCTCACATTGATTGGAATTTCAGAGCAGTTGGCAAGTTTTCATTCTTTTACCGTGCAGTGGCGATGTGATTTGGCAAAATGAAGTTGCGTCAATCTATGTCTTCTTCTTAGCAGTGAAGCTCGAGATGGCCATCGGCTGTTATAACCGAATTGCGCCAGTTGCCGACGTACAATCCTTGTACAGACGCTGGAGAAAACACCTCCATTGAAATCAGTCATAATCTCACGTAGGGTTTCCTCTAAAATATGGTACAACAGAGCATACAAGCATATCGCACATAACTGGCCAGTTTACGCTGATATTTTCCACGATTTCCACCGGTTTTTTCACCTTTGAGTTACCGTTAGTAAGTACACCAGTGCCACGGTATGATGCGAGACGCCCAGCAATTCAGCAGTTGCTGATATCGAACATCCGTCCTTGTTTGATCTCTAACAAATTGTTAGCGATGAAACAAGGAAGTTCGCTGCTCTTAACCATTTTATCCATGATAATAATCTTTGATGTAGGTATCAAAACTCTGATATTTCTAAATTACTCTGACCTATGACAAATTAGCAGTTCGCAAGTCACTGGTTCACACTGTGCTTATTTACATGGACGCATCTCAGATGTGTAAAGCAACTTAGTTATCTTTGCAATTTATAATTTGCCTTTTATATAGGATATCATTTCTGGGCGTTGCTTGACTTATGTTTCGGGAGGATGAATCTATATTTGAATTTTTTAATAACCCACGAACAAAAATAAAAATTACAATCAGTCGTTTAGCTGCATTTAAATAACTTCAAAGTACTTGAAATTTTGCTCAGCGTTTGGCAAATGATACATCGAGAATTTTTAATAAAATGACAATACACTTTTAATAAAATTTGATGCAATCTAGGCTAAATTTCATGATTTGGAATGATGTAAAATGATGTGGCATACATTTAAAGCCTATATAACTACATACTTTGGATAATTAAGGTAACATATCAATTAAACAGCACGAAATTTAAAAACTACCTGATGTATTATTCATAGCTGGCAGGAAGCTACGCATCGCTGTTGTTGAAGTGGTGGACGTTGGGCATAACCTAACAAAACAAGCTTCGGTTTCTGATCTTCTGGAACTTAATTTGGCACAACTATCCAAATTACGGCCATTGTCCAGACAGTAAGATGTTCGGGTCCGCCTTCCCCAGTTACAGGTACTGCTGCAAGGGGACCATTCAGACCAAGCTAGAACTGAAAGCACACTATACTTTTTAATAAAAGAGATATTTTAATGTATTATGGTACATTATATTGTAACATATTTTTTAATATAAAAATAGGAAAGATTCGGCAGACATAAGCAGTAAGAAAGTAAGTTCCAATTAAAAATCAGCAATTAATTTTGAAGTACCACACATTGTATGATGACAAAAATGAAGAAAAAGTAAAAATTATGAAAGACAATGGTAAGTTTAAATATAGTGAAAATAAACGTCAACATGAAACCTATATTTCTCGAACATGCACCTATTTATGTATGCAAAGAAGGAAATTAACATTCACAATCTTGAAAACTATTATCAACTGATTTTTATAAACCACAAAAGAAAACGAATGCGCAATGACATATCAGTGTACACTAACAATAATGTCAAATATTAAGTCAATGTATAAATAAATGATAATGCACATGAAAATGAGCATTACATTTTATTACAAACTGCATGTAGTTACTGTTGTTATCAGAATAGTAGAATGGATTCAAACAGATATTAGTTAAATATGACTGTTAGTGATACAACTCGTTATTTTTTTATTTCTGAGAACAATTGCTCATTTTCTAAATTAAGTCATAATTTTAACCCTGCGTTTTGTTAACATATTATCAAGATATTTCTGTTTTAAGCATTTCCACAATCTCATTCTAAGGTAGATAAATATATGATAATAAATACATAATTTTTACGAAGAAAGAGGAAACAGACAATTCTCGTTTCGCTATCGAATGCATGCACAACAACGTTCCTAGAAAAAGAAAAACGGAATATCTAGAAAATTAATAGAAGCTACTTTCGTAAAACGACTCTACAGGAAATGGGAGTGACAGAACGGATGTATAAAATCATACAAACCTGTTGCAAATTGATGTTTTACATAGTTACATACATGTAGAATGATGCTTAAAATAGCACAGCTATGTAAAGTACAGATATAATTTCCGAATTCAGAGAAGATATATCTAAGCATAATTCAAGTTTTTTACTCTTTTGAAACATTTACGAAGCTGAGAATAGTCTTTGCGATTTCAGCAAAACTCGATCTTTTAAGAGATCAGAGCCAAGCATTGAAATGAACTGAAAGCTGGATGAAGGCCATTGGCATGATTCCTTAAGATTAACGGAAACAGCTGTTCAGATCTCAATACTTGACTGACCATTTTATAAAGTTCTTCGCAATGTTTTAATTTATAGGGGAGTCAATAAAGAAGGAAATCGTTTGTGACTTGTAAACTTTATTGTCCTCGCACAGCTGCTTAATAATTTACCAGAAATATCTGTAAGTCCAAGTTCGCAATGACCTGGAAAAATAATTTTCCTCTAGTACCATATCAGTTACATAAAAATGAACTAAATATATTATTATAAAAAGTAATCAAGACATTTATTACCTTACTATTACATTGTTTTGTAAAATAAGGGGTATGTTTTTATAGGGCTATAATAAAGATTTCGACAAAGTAAGGTTACATTAGACATAATGATGTCTAATTCTTTCATTACATTTCTTTTTAATCTTTCTATTTAAAAATAGATTAATGATTTTTATAAATATTAAAGAGAGAATATATGTTTTCGTTGAATTTTTCTAAAATTTGACTCAGCACTCCTTGTTGTCTCTGTAGTATTTAAAATATTCATTCTAAGCTTGCCAATAGAAAAATATTGAATTTTTTCATATCAAAATGTATCAGAGTTTGCATTTTTTTGCTAGGAATATTATAATGTGAAATTTTGAATTCAAAATGAATAGCAACGGGATTGGGTTTTCTGGCTCAGATTTGTTTCTGTGGAAATGAAAATGGATCACAAATCGCAGTCCAATGAAATAAAATTTTGCATTACAAATTATTTAGTATAATGTAGCAAGGTTTTGAAAATAAATGTAAAATGAAATTCAAAACATAATATATATTATTACTGTTTTTTGCACAGGGTTGAATGGATTTGGAAACTTCATCTTAGGATGCATAGGGATTAATAGATTTTATTTTAGTGAGAAATTCGATTTGTTTTCGAATTTCCTAATAATTCGATATATGTTTTCAGCTGACAAATTTATTTATGTATATCAAAGTTATTTATGTTAAATGAGATAATTATGTAGGAAAAACGTAAAGCAAAAATATTCATAAATTAAAAATAATTTATTCATTTGTTCGATACCATTGTTAAAAATGTGGTCTCACCGAATTCTTCTCCGGCACCCGACCCTTCAAACTGATCATCATCCGTCTCAGCATCTTCATCAGGAGGACCATACTCAAAATCTTTCTTGTAGTCCGGTTTAGTTGTTTGGATGTTCTTACGATCATCAACAAGATCGTTTTCCTGTGTACCATATTCAATATCTTCGTTATCTTCATCTGTACTGTCATCTTCTCTATCTTCTTTTTGATCATAATCATCATCAACATCAATGTCATCACTATCATCGTCATCCTCATCCTTGTCATTCTTTTCATCATCCTCATTTATCGACACTTCCTCTTTCAAAGGAATCTAAAAGTTTTCAAAGCACATTTCCATATTTTAATAGATATCTAAATTCGCTTAACTTAGAAATACATGATGTGGAGTATTAATTTAAGAATGAAGATAAGATATAATATTTGAAATACTACGAATTTTAAATCAAAAAAATCATTTTCTGGAGATTGACCTTTCCATCAACATAAAACTTACAGCAAAGAAATGACAGACAGATACAACAATTCTGTTTCAGTAATATTAAAATCTAATTTTATTCAGACAAAATAGCTTAAATTTTTTTAAATCCAATTAATAACATAGCGGGAGATTAGACAGTACACCCACCTTTCTATAACATGCGTATAATAACTTGATCCTATGATAAAGCAAGCTAAATTTTGTTTAATAAATGTGCTAAACTAATAATGTAAATATAAATTTTTTTAATTTAATTGATCTTTATCAATTTCTAAATTTAATCTAAGAACGATCTAACAAAAATAATCATTGTTTTTAAGTTTGTAACACATTTATGAAAGTACCAGAATACGAATGAATTCGAAATTCTTCCCTAAATGGGCAGCAGAATTAAAAATTAGGTTATCTGTATACGAGAAAGCACACGAGGGTTCTCTGCTCAAGAGGAAGAATGCCTTTGTTGAGGACTTTCTAAGAGAAAGACTACATGAAGAAAACCATGAAATTACTATTACGCTGTACATATATAGCGAAATTGCTATGACGTTATACATGAAAAAGAACCACGAAATTACTGGCGTAACAAGCCTGTTCACCGGATTTGAACTGTATCGAACTAATAGTATTCAGAGATATAAACCACTCTGCCTCTGTTGGCCGTAAGTTCGATTGAAACATAGCTTAATAACCATCTCGAACTTCATCCTGTTTCCAAGACAAAAAACTTTGAAAATATACAGACATTTTAGCAATAAGAACTTCCTTTGCAATGAATGCACCGCAAGGCTGCCATTATACACAACTTATACGGGGGAATGACGTAATTTATTGTGTCGGTTGTATATACAACCCCCTCGCTCCAGAAAGTTCTGTGAATGACTTCATAATGCTCATGGTCATAAGAGTGTGTATGCCAAGCGGCGGCGCTGCGAGTGCGTTTATCGTGCGGAAACAGCTCATTGTAGAATGAAGGTAATGTGCCTGCTGTCAAAACTCAAAGTTGATCATCGAACTAATATGCTGTTCTGTTTCAAACTTGGGAAATCAGCGAAAATGAATCGTGCTGATAACAGATTACTATGAACTTGCTGTTACCTTGAATTGCACATATAAGTGGTTTTAACGCTTCTGAGAAGGGCGGGACACCATTGAGGCTCCCCCGTCGAAGTAGTCAGCCTGCTTGTGCATGCATTCCGGACAATGTACAAAATGTGAAGGAACCTTTGGCCCAGGATAGTGCCTTGACGAGATCTCTTTAATAACCACAGGTCACATACACCGATCTTCCGAAGTAACTTTATAAATTCTGATACAAGTTTTAATATATCACATAGATTTTTGGCTGGTCCTAGTGAGAATAGAATGCTCCACCAACTGAGTACAAATGCTGGTAGTGATATAACAGGCAGTACAGCAACTCAGCTGGTGGTAAGTAAATAACTAAGGAAGCAACCCTCTTTGGGGAAACGCAAAGCTTTGCTTCCGACTCGTGCCCCAGACTTTGACTCCAAAACAAATGCGATTTCGGTTTGACGCCTGTGGAGATCTCGCCGACATGGCTGATCGAAACCCAAATTTCCTGAAAGATTTGTGATGAGAGACAAAACCTGGCGCCTGAGGCACGATCCCGAAACTAAGTGTCAGAGTATGGGGTGATGAGTCCAGAATCACCGAAAAGCAAGCAATCTCGCATCCAGACAATGTTCGTGGTATTCTTCTACTCTGTACGCCTCCAGTACACTAAGTAAGGCAACTGTACCCTACTCCACAACAATATTTGGCCCCACACTGCCTTTCTGGTGCAGCAGTTCTTGGCCAACAGTTGTGTCCCCGAATCACTCACCCTGCTTCCCAGACTTGTTTCCCCCGGACTTCTTCTTGTTCTCCAAAACTAAAATAAGCCTTAATGGACGAGATGTTTTCGGACATTTCGAATATCCAACACAATGTTGCAAACCAGCTGAAAGCCATCCCTAAAGACGACCATGTCAGGAGTTTCTAGGACATGTACAAACGTTCTCAGACATGTATTACCAACCAACAATTTATATCTTCAAAGAACACTAACATCTGGCTTATGTGAGACAACAACAAATTGTAACTATAGAAACATTCACCGAACTTTGTGGATAGAGGTTATACAATCAGTGAGTACCGAAACATTAAAGCATCGATAGTTCGTATTTGCAAGTAACTAGACCCATGAAAATTTAATCAAAAATTAAACTCAGACTAATGCAGATTTAAAGAAAACTCTACCACATCTGCTAAGCTTTACTTCACCTACTTAAATAATATTTCATTTCGCCGCCGTATCTATTCGTTTTGTGAAGAAGAGGAATCTATTATTTAAAAGCTATTTTGATTTTGTTTGTAGATACAGAATTTTGGGAATCTAGGAATGCAACGGCACCAAGTACGGTTTAAGAGATGAGCCAGAAATATTATCAGCGCCAGAAATGCTATTAGTCTAGAAGCACACGTAATGCCGAAACCCCTTTATAAATTGTTTCCACCAACTTCTATCGCCTTGTGGTTATTAAAAGATCGAATAATGCAGAATCTGTATGTACGTTCCTTGCATTGTGGGGAAACGACGGCACCTAAAACCATCGAAAATTTTATACTCGTAATGCTCTACCCAAACATGGGAATAGAATTTTGAATTTCGGATTTGTTTTTGATTTATTTAATATTTTGCACAAATTTTAAAATCTTAGCGATTTGAAAGGGAGAAATGAATGGCAACACTGTTCTAATAAAATCTCCAGGGCGCCAGAATGTTGTCTGTCATTCGGCAAAATGTAAGATATTTATCTTTCAATTTTAATCCATAAATTAGTTGTAAATGAAAGCAATGTGTTGGCGCAGCCTCAAATAAAATACTTATTATCTCCACGCACCAGAGTTTTGGAATTGAATAAGGCGTAAAACAAGCTTTAACTTTCAAATTTAATCTTTCAATTTTTGAATAGTAAACAAAGTGATCGAAAAGCAATAAACGCAGTTCTTACTTTTTCTACTTTTTAATCTGATTGATTTAAAAAAATGCGTTCAAATCATGAGATATTTAATTAGAAATATTAAACATTTTTATGAAACGACACTAGCTGGACTCATTAAACTCATTACATACTATTTTCTTTTTTATGATAACTCTTTTATGCTGCTGGGCGCTCGAGCGGTAAGTTTTCAAAAAAAAATATAGTGAATATAAAAATTGTAGGCAACACGTAGCACTCTATCAAGAAGTCCGAAATTATCCTGTTTTAAAGATTTTGGAATTTTCTCTTTATTGCCAAGTGAGAGAAAGCGATGCTTCATAATAAAACTATAAAGAAAAAAAATATTATGTCAGCAGGAGTTAATCCAAGAGCAGATTGGTAACTTGTGATGTTCAGCGAAAGCATTAAAAACTTGACATATCCTCTGATGCGCCATAAAAAATTTCATTCTTTCTTTCTCCTTCTTTTTATAATTATTATTATCAGTAAATTAAAATAACACGCTAAATAACGAATATAAATGGCGGAGTTAAAGCGATAGAAATCAGAGTAATATTCATAAATTTGAAAGATCAGTTTCGAAAGTTTAAATGTAGAAACTTCTTCTACAGCTACAGAAATACAGATGACGAAAGAGAAGGTTGTGGTCAGGCGACAGAAATTAAGAGAAGGAAGTCACGCTACTAGCGCTATCTACTGATGGCAAAATGAAAACAACTATGAAAATATTACCTAAAAAGACTAGGGTAAAGATAGATTGGAATTGTCATCGTTAACTAGGTTTGAAATATTTTCGTCAACGTGAAACACCTCTATAAAATCTGACTTGCCAACGGAAGACATTTTTTGAATACTTTGAAAAATGGAAAATGTGATAATTTGACCAACAGTGTTGGGCAATAGAGGATTACGTGTTTCGTTTCTCGTAACATATCCTCATTTCCTTTTGCTCGAATTCTTAAGGCTTTCTTAGTTGGACCAACCTATATTAAACAACACTGGCAAGAAATCTGTATATACCCCAAGAGTTAATATCCGGAACGGCGTCCTTAAACATGGAACTGCGAATTTTACTGACAGATAAAATCATCCAGAAGTTGAATTTCTGTAACATAAGCGAAGTTTTATAGCTAATCGATGGAAAGAAAGGATTGGCAACATAATTCTTATAATCCACTAAAACCAAAGGGTGCCTTTTGATGTGTTGAGATAATTATTGTTGCTTTAGCTCTTCCAAATATTATTATTATTATTGCTATAGTTATTATTATTATGTAGAGTTGCTATCATATTTTCTGTAAATTCCATATTTAAAAACGATGTATTAGGACATCGGGATTGAAATACCTGTTAAATATTAAATCACATTTCACTGTAAATGTGCAGGTGTATGTGCTTCTCAAGTTTTGCGAAATACTGAAATAATGTTGATAAGGCGAAGATGTCTATTAGAAGTCTATTGTTTGTTAATATTCAATTTTTTCACTTTGAAAAGTGTAACACCAGCCAGTATCCATGCAGGACATGAAAGCTTAAAGAACGTAGATAATAAGAATTTGCACCCTCATGTGCAACTACTACGAGATAGACAATGTTGTTAAAACATGGTTAGCAGGTACTAGAAAAGGATCGCCAGCAGAAGCTCGGGCGTAGAAGATCTGGTGGCTCAGCAGACATAAACATAGCAGATACTTTCCTACATAGCAAGCAAATAAGAGCTCTTCAGTTTGCTACAGAACTAAAGATTCAGCCCTAATCTTTGAAAAGCAAATTCTCCGAATGTCTATAGGTCTCTTCTCGATGAGACTCAGATATATGGACGAAAAAAGCACCAAGAAGAAATCAGATGAAGTCTTCTCGTGAAATATTGATCAGGCATTTTATGGATGTCTGATGACAGCGAATGAGACCTGGATTCACCTCAGGGACGAAGTATTTGCAAGAACACTGAATTGACTGTGATAAAATTCAAGATAGCTATTGAATGTTTTTTGAGGAATATCACAAATCAATCTTTCTGTCAGAATTTAGATAGTTGATTATATATCATATTTTATTTATGATATATCATAACGATTTATGACATATCATAATGACGTTTTTCAAAAGTAGTGTTTAGTTATGCATAGTATTATTACTTGTTAAATGTTCTTCACATCTGAGAACTGCTATTTTACTTTCTGGCTTCTGCTTTAACTTTGATGCTAATATGATACCCACTACGGAACAGCAGGTTAAAAGAGCTAAAAAAGAAATGAAACGCAAAAGATTCTTCCTGTTGACTTCCCTATTAAGTATCTGTCTTGAATATAATCTGACTTAATTTCTTAATTCTTCAACGGCACTTGTAAATGAAGATTAATAAGGCCTCATATCAATTACAGTAATTAATACCATCTCCGAAAGGTTCCAGATCAACACGTTTTTGCTACCCCTTCATCAACCTTTCACTCCTTTTACTAACACGCTGCTCTGATATTTACGATGATTACAAAATGGATGTTACGTAGCGTATAATTCTACCTCTGAGAAAGCCGAAGGCCTACCTTCCGAAATAATTATCAGATGCTTATATTTTTAATATGCAATGCCAAGCTCAAAATTCAGTGCTTCTTAAAAACTAAAGAATATACAAGGTAGTGACAAAACTGATAATATTTCAAGCAATTACATTATACTTACATATTTTACTCCCTTTTACGTTATTATCCACAGCATCGATATCTTTTTTCTTCATCCATCGTTAATAACAAAACAAATATAACCGTTCCGGACTACTTCATACGGAATATTATTGAAAACGCGCAAAGTATTTCCTTGCACCGCACATCTACATCTTTGAATATATTTTTTATCCACTGAATAGGTTTTTGGGACCTTTCCTTATCAGAGGAAATACAAAAATGTTCATGCTTGGGACGAATATTTAGTGAGATAAAAAAACACTAGCTCTTTAAAAGAATTGTAGAGACAGAGACCATGTCTTCCGAGATCTGATCAATGGCTTTTAATGATCTTCTAAAGACAATGAAAGTCCATGTCAAATGAAGATTCAACAAAGCATGCCTAAGTTTTCCTTTAACATTTCGCCATATTTTTTGTCTGGAACATCATTCACATACCAGTAATTTATTCAAAGTGCAATCTTTAAAGGTTTTTCAGAAGCATAACCGTCTCAACTGCTGTTTTGCTCAACAATGATCTATATTTCAAGCGCACTCATTGTTCTTTGTTGGTCGAAAATTACTAAAACGGCAGAATACAGAAGAGAAATATAAAAAACAGCACTGAAGACGAATCACTACACGTTATGTTACATGGCAGATAGGAACGGGAAAACTTAAGCTAACAAGGCACATTCTGTAATAGTAAAATGCACGCGTACTTTTATTTTTCCGGTTATTCGGGGATACCCTGTTTACGAGAAATGTTTACATGAGTTTTAGTTCGCATGACACTGAATAATAAACAATGAAATATTTCAGACGTCTAGATGCCTTAAGAAGAAGACCCCAAAAGTTATGTAAATTCTTTTAAAAGAAGAAACCGATCACGAGCAAGATTAGGAAAAATGTTGAATTCCCGAGTAATTTATTTCAGATTTAACTCCGGAGATATGTTTCAAAACAACTGCAAAATGAAGTGATACATCATTCAATGAAAGCCGTCCAAATGGGAAAGTAGTTAATAACATTGACTGCCGTACCGAAGTTCCCGGGTTGGAATTCCAAAGAAGGCGTGGATGTAAATTGTCCGCCCCTTCGTATGAGGTAACGTTGGCTGCCTATTAAGTGCCTCTATAATGAATGTTTCTGGCCCGTCATAAAAAAAAATCATTCTATGAAATTACAATATATCCATTTTAACAAAACTCTATTTTTTTCTTATATTGTTTTAAATGTTCTCATACACTGTAAAGCCATTAATTTACTTGAAGTAAGAAACATGATAAATATCGGGTGCACTGTAGGGATACGAACTCCGTATCTTTCGATTGCCAATCGGGCGCGTTTTCCAGTTATACCACAAAGACACGCGATAAAGAGAGATAAAAACCTCACAGCTTTCTTAAATTAAATGCGAAAAGATACCTTATGTGCAAAATTATTGGAAATAATAGCGGAAGAATTTAGTGACTTACTAGATAGCTATTCAAAGTACACTACTAATAAATTTTGATCAGATTTAGAACAGAATCTGCAAAGCAAAAGTCATTTGTTTTTAACAGTTTCATGTTGAGTAAAATCAACATCACATAAACATCACAGCTGATATCAATAAGCTGTGCTCAAAATTTTCTCAGAAGTATATAAAACATTTGTATTTAATTTAAGGGAAGCGTAGTAAGTATTTGACTATTACACCTTTAGCTGTAAAGATACTCTATAAAAAATTAAATTTTCCACATACAAAAGCATCTGAAATTATTTTAATTCTATACTTTATACTGAGAAGCATTCTAGTTAGAAGCATGTGTCGAGGATCAATATTTGAGAAAAAAAAATGAAGCCAGTAGGGAACGTTTTTCAAAACGTTATATGACTGACGAAAACAAACCGAAAAAGGGTAATGTACAAAAAGAAACAAAAATGCTGGTAAAGATGTTACTCTTTTATATTTCACGCAGCACCTAGAAATCAGAAATGTTAACTTTCTATAGCATATATTAGCAAAGAGCCATCAAATAACTGGTAAAAAATTAGGCTAGACATATAATATTGTTCGCATTAATATTTTCCAGTTACCTTATACCTCGCATTAAAAATTACGAAACAGAAGTCATTTCACATCCTTTGAGAATAACCGCTGTTTAAATAAAAATTGTTTTTCACATGAATCCAAAGAGCTCAGGTTGCATTAGCTCTATTCAAAGATCTGGGTAGACAGCTTTCATCCACTCTTACCTAAGTTATGTTGCTAAGAATAGCGATAGGCCGCAAGAAGTTTTAGCTTTCTAATGATACTAGTGATATTATTCTACGTATCGTGTTATATCTGTACTTTACATTTAACTATTACAACGCAGTGTTCAGTTGAGAAAATTAATACATTAAAGTCATTCAGCTCCTATGTGCTATATCTTGCATTTCAGTTAAATGCTTTATAGAGAATTTCAAAAAGAGTAGAAAGTACACACGTTTGGAAGGACTATTTGTAACTCTTTTAAATACATTAATTAAAACAAATTTTACTGTTTATATCATTACAAAAGCATACATAGATATTCATGTACACGAAATGTAATTTTGATAAGGATAAATACAGAAACTGAAAAGCAAAAATGCTTGTATGGAAATTAAGAGGGATCAATATATTTTCCTTACATTTTTCTTGAAAATCAAACTAAAGTTATTACGATAATGTAGTATAAATTAAGACTCCTTTTAGGAGACTTGCAATAAATTGCAAGTCTCCTAAAAGGGACGAATGCGCAAATAAGCAATCAAACTGCTTCGGATCAGCACGCTAATTAGCTGTCCACTTCGTAATTTTAAGTCTTATTTATCATATCCTTTGGACCTTAAGATTTCAATTTATTTTTAATTCACCTAAGCAGCTTAAATTTCAATTATAACGTGAAATTATAATAAAAAAAGATGTATCATTAATACATGATGAACACAAAAATCAAATAATATATTCATCATACAGAAGTTAAACGTTGTGCAATTTTAAAATGGTTAACGATATGAAAAATGCTCTACTGAAATGATTAACAGAATTTTTTTAAATCCTGTTGATTTATTTATTTTAATACGAACTAAATTAACACTTTTAAAGCAGGCCTTATTGTTCCTATTCCTTTTCGCATTTTTTTAAAGTTTCTAAATACCACTAGTTCTACCACTAGTTACGGCATACCACTAGTTCATCGCGGAATCCAGAGAAAGTAACTAACTTATTGCAATTTAAATAAAAGAAATAAAAAAGTATTTCTATTTTGGAAACAGTTTCATTGTCTTGCACTTCTTGCTCTTTATATGAGCACGAAAAGCTTCTATTTCACCACCAACTGAAAGAAGGCCAGAGGTTCGCTTGCTTAAAGAAGAAATGTGCAATTTGCTCTTATCGCTTAAGAACAGAAAGTCTATCGAATTTTTATTAAACTTAGTCATATGGTATCCTACCCATAAATGCTTCTTAGCACCTAATTTAACTGCAATGTCAGAAATACGGCTTTCTGCTAAAACGATGGCTGAATATTCCTAATACCAAGAAGTGAATTTTGTTCTTTTTAGTTATCTTAGAAAGAATTGTAAAATTGAATCAGTTACATGAATAATCACAAAAAAATGTGGGCACAGTAGAATCATTTTCTCTTTGAATACGTTTCGGTCTAAACTTTTAGCAATGCATGAATACGATAATTATAGTTTAATAAATAATACTGAATTGATTTCAGAATCACCAATTGAACTCTATTTTCTGATCTTTAATGAAGCAGAAAATTCAAATTAATATTTATAATGCTGCCATTGTCTGCGTTAAAATATAATATCCAGAAATTTCTGAAGCCAATATGAAACACGACAATTTCGTCGAATGGAAGGGAGAGGGGTGAACCCCATTATTTCAAACGGTGCTTTTAATTGGGCTTATACAGTTGCGCACACGGTACAATGATACCTCCCAAACAGACGCCAACGATTTTCTGGTTCCAGTAATTTTGGTCTTTTATGATAGTGGTTGCCGTAATGCTGATTTTAAAGAAAGATGAGACTTCTTATGGAAAAAAAGTATCTTCAAACTCTGAATAACTTACTTTTATACTCAATAATTATTTAATTTTTCGGGTATTTTATAAGTAGTTATTAAATGCCCGCGGAAGGTCAACCTGAAGGTAAAAAAAGGTAATTTAATTTTTCTAATATGAAAGTATATATTAAACAAAGAATTAAAAAGAAATATATAATTTAGCAATTTTGTAGTTCTCCAAATCAACTTTAATTTACAGGTTCAAACTTCCAAGCTGGAGATTAAAATTATCGAGCTAGGATATTTTAAGGGAGGTTATTATGTATTTCACCTTTTGTATTAAAAATACACTTCCCATTTATTATATCTTCCATGGTACATCAGAGAGTTTAGCATGATACTTTTTAAGATAAGAACTTTTCATCTACTGCTAAGTTAGCTGTTGTCAAATCTCCACATTTTGACAGAACTTGTTTCGAAGATAGCAGATTATATTTCCTTGGATATAAATCACGCAGTTTAACAGTTTCCGTGTTATGATCCCAAGTTGTTGAATTCTTCCATTAATGAAAAAATTTTAAAATGGCCTAATGCTCTCATGTAAATTCCATCTTCTAAACTAAAGTACTTATCATCTAGTAATAATGAATTTTTTATTCACTTGGACCAAATCTAAGTCATGATTTATACTTCTAATGATATTCATGGTTCCATAATGTTCACTTATATTAAACAAACAATCTTTATGAACTTCAAATGAAATTTTGTTTTTAACGATACATTTTATTTATACCTTTTCACTTCTTAGGTTAACATTTTCAGGTTTATAGGCATACATGTTTCAATTTTAATTCAAAGAATTCTTGCAAAATTATACCATTATTTTCATCTTTTATTTTCCTTAAAACCATTTTATTTATTTGTAGAATATTATGTTTATTATATTTTTGATAATCAAACGCATTGCAAAGACATTATTCTATTCTAAGCAATTATTTTTAGTTTTACTTTCCTTTCCCTTCTGATTTCAGTTCTCTGCCAAATGTAAATTTTTAAATGTCATAGTATGCTAATCTAAACGTGTTTCAGAAGCAGTATTTAAACTGCGTTTCAAGAGTTCAAAAAGGGTAGTAATGGAGATAGTTCTGAATTTATGCTACGTGTTTGCAATTAGCTCTCTAGTCGGTGTTAGACACCTTTCAGTTTATACTGATATTTCTAGGTTCGGCTCTACTGTGTGGAGCCGATTTAGCGTTTCGTTAAGCTAAGGAGCCAGTCGTTAGCAATCTTCACTTAATGTACATTTACATCTTTATTTTCTGTTAAATTTAGTTAGTCAAAAGTATTGGTGAATTGTACCAAGTGCGTGCATCTGTTTATTTTACTTCAATTAAAAGGTTATTTAAAACCTTCTACATTATTTAATCTTCAAGGCATAGCGAGTATTCGCTACTTCGACTTCTACGTAGAGTACACATTATATGCTTCCCCCTCCAAAAAAAAAGCACGCCGATTCTATAACTGGCGTCCGAAACAGTTTAGAACAATGGAAAACTCCACAGTTAACCTGGTCCCAACTACATCTAGAGTACCGGGGACTCAAGCCAACCCTATGGAAAGATTTGGCTATATTATCGACACCATGGAAACTTCAGTGAGGCCCCAGTGCCTATTGATTCGTCAGATCAATCAGTGTCTTTGACCTACGTGTTGTGCGCTTGAGAGTTAATTGTTTGTTACATTTAACGTGAAAATAATTATTTCGCGATGCTTTCAACAAGATTGCTGCCTCAGACATTGCTGCTAAGAAAAATAAAAAAGCTATGGCCGTTGAAATTAAGAATGAAATCATAGATGAAACTACGCATGATGTAAGAGTGATGGAACTGGCGAAGACTTAAAGCCTTTCTCGACATCGATGATTTGCACTATTTTGAAGAAAAAGAAAGAAATTAATGAACTTGATGCAGCCGAAGGAGTTACCGTTACTTCCAAGCACCGTCCAAACCCACTAGAAGCTGTTGTTGGTGTGGATTAACGAGAAGCAGTTTAATAGGTCAGTGTCGGAAGCTATCATAAAGATAAACTACGGTTATATTATTTACCAGTGTTATTTATTAGAAAAATTGATTATTATGTTGATATTTTTGGGGGTGCGGTACGGATTAACTGGATTTCCATTATTTTCAATGCGCAAGTTTGTTTCTAAATAAGAGAAATTCGCTATACGAGCTCAATGCTGAAACGAATTAAACTTGTATCTCGAGGTTCAACTGTATATGTTTTTGAAATTATGAAAATCGATGCCATATAACATTAACATAATTTGAAAATTCATTTATTTCGTTAGGATGATTTCATGCCCAGCTCGAATTTTGAGCGAGAGCACCTCCAGTTGGAAAGAATCAGAGCATCTTTTACTCCTTTTTCTTAATCACTAACCTCTATAGTCTTCCTATTTATAAACACTCGAATAAAAAATTTTAACTGTGGCTGTGCCACTGAGACAATATTCAAATGCAAAGGTTGAAATCCATTCTGGTATTCGAAAGCAGGGTAATAGCTTAACTCTCGGCTTGCCAACTACCATGCTATCTGGTGCAACATCAAAACATTAACTCTTAAACAAAAATGATAATAATTAATATACAATAACATGCCGAACAAGTATTAATTTAGAAGTCAAGCAACAAAATCTTCAAGTTTGCTCTTCCAAACTGTCTCTTCATGAAGAACTAAATTATTTAAAAGCAGTAGCTATTGATAGGTGCTTTTCACCCGACATTATTAATGAAGCAGTTAAAAAAATTCTCATCTCAACACACCAAAAGGCACACTTTGTCTTAGGAGACTAAAAAGAATTCTGTTGTCATTCCCTTCTTTCCATCAATTAACTATAAAATTGCACGTATTTTACAGAAATTTAACTTTCGGGTCGTTTATTCTCCCATGAATAAAATTCCGAGCTCCATACTCAAGGACCCATTTCCGGATATGAATTCCTGGGATATTTACAGGCTTCCTTGCCAGTGTGGTTTAATTTACTTTGGTCAAACTAAGACAGCCTTAAAATTTCGCGTTAACGAACATGAGGCAGGTGTTAGAAAAAAGGAAACGCAGAAGTCTTTTGTTGCCCAGCATGGTTGGTCCGAATAATCACAATTTAAATTTTTCTACAGCCAAAATTATTCAAAAAACATCTTCCATTGGTGAACTATATTTTCTAGAGGCATTTCACATTCAAAAAGTCTTTCGGTTCTAGTTAACGGCCCCAATTCCAATCCATCTTTGCCTTCAAATTTTAAGGATATTACGTTCTAGTTCTCGTTTCATCAACAGATGGCGCCAGTAGCTTAACTCCTTTCCAGCCATTCGCATCTTATCTAGTTACTATATTTTATATTATTCATTTGCGCTTTGGCAGATGAGGCTGGTTATTCGGTAAAACCATCAAAACTAGTCCCGTGAAAATTTAAAAATATAACGCTGTTTTTTGTTGTTTAACTTCTAAATTAATAAAAGTGATAATGTCATATAAAATACAAATAGTAAATTACAAAAACCACAAGTAAAAGGAAACCTCTTTTCTACGCTTCAAGAGTTTGGGAGAATCTTTCTTTTCTTCGTAGTTTTCATCAGGTATCATTCCTCTATGTCCTGATCCCAAATCTTCGAGAACGTCTTCGTCATCGATGATGATGTCTGCATCATGGATGATGTCACCTCTAACAGGTAGGTCATTCTGTGCACTATGTAAGGAGGCAGAGGTTCTTGTTCGGGTACTCTAGTCAGGAAAGAAAAAAATTATTCCGCATCTAACTGCAGTAATTTGATTAAAATTAGCTGTTGTTATTTTAATAACCAAAATGACCAAATTAAATGAAAGAAGAAATTTTCGTTAAATGCAGTCATTATGTGGATCAATGCGAAAGATTAATTCTTCGTTCAAAACGTAACGTAGAATTCGTTGTAGCTCAATTAATAGCAAGCACTAGATAAATTGAACTTTTTTATGCAGAATCATTTGTCCTTTACTACCTAACCTATTCCTAATTTTTTTTTTTTTTTTTTTTTTTTTTGTTTTTATAATTGAACCAGCATGGGTGATCAACGTGACATCTTATTATTCCATTTTACAGTGACATAGTTACTCTATAAGTCTGGGTATTAACTTAGCAATATCGATTCAAAGTAAGGTGTTGCCAGTTTACTGAGACAAAGAAATGAATCGAAGCAGGGCTGAACTAACCATTAAGCAATATAAGCACATGCTTAGGTAATCAAGGAAAAGGCATATCAGAAAAGGGTTTTTAGGTATTGAAAAAAAGGGGGTACTAAAAATTCTCTCATTTGCGGTTTTACCTTTGAATGGATAGTGCAACTAAACCAAATTCGAAAGAGAAAGAGGGAGTGGAGAAAATGCTGGCGTAAACATATGTGGGGGCACCAAAATCTTTAACCATTTGGCACTTGAGAGATTAAGTAGTACTTTCTTTACAAATATGTGTGCGATATCTGTCAACTGTTAATTTGTAATGCGAGCTGGGTTCATATGCGTCCGCTGCGGGGCGTGACTGGAATGCGAGATCAGCTCGTTGATGACAATCAAAAGGTTAACTGCTTACCAGGTCTGAATCGAAGTAACGAGTGTCGATGACTTCAGAGGTTTCGAGAAGCTGAATGCAATACTGAGAACTAGTCATGATCAGGTAAAACTTCAACCGTCACAATCGATTAAAACGCATCAATCGTGGAGGAACTTATCCAAAATGGTAAATGCATTACCACGAGATAGCTCAGTGAGTACACAGACATGGCTAGAGGTTTTGTATTAACACGAATACAACTGGAATACAGAAATATTTGCCTTGGCTGGGTTCCAGAATACACAAGGTTTTACAAGAGGCGTAATGCAATTCAGGTAAAAAGTATGCAACGATCTTCTACAAGGTTTCTTTTGGGATTGTAAAGAATGTTCTCATGGAATCATCACGTGCGATGAAACCTGAATGTTTCATTTCGATCCTGAGAGCAAAAGGCAGTCGATGGAATGGACGTGAATTTTTGTAACAGAAACAAACACGGCTACATTACAGTAAAGCAAATGAATCATATATTTAATGACATTTCCAAAGATCCAAAGGACAAATGCTTTTATCTATAAAGTTTCATTTATCTAGTGCTTACTATTACATAACTGCAGTCGATTGAGCATTCTTTTTTGATCGATTTTGTATAATGACATATCTGTTTTTCACTTGGTAAGAAAAGAAATTTACCTCCAGAAAATACAAAATGTAAACGGTTTATGTTAGTGCAGTGATGATGATGATAGTAATAATAATAATAATAATAATAATAATAATAATAATAATAATAATAATAATAATAATAGTAACAATAACGAAAAAAGAAATCATTGTTTTCGAACAAAGTTTTCTAATGCTGGAGTTTCAAAACATTAGATATACAATGAAGAAAAACCGAAGATTTCTGAAGAATTTTCAAACATTGGACTTTTAAATTAAAGAATTTCGGAATATACTACAGTTTGAAGATTACTTTTCAGTCTTTTCGATGATTTATGGCACAAAACTCTGCGATGGTTGTTTAGATCATTATATGCGCGACATATCCATTAAAACTGTTTGTTTAAAAATAAAATAAAAATTTATTTTAAATTTTGAAAAACTTGCGTCGAATTGCACTGGAAAAAATTCCAGTGGCCTTTTTTTAGCTCGGAGCTTTTTGGGCTTTGCGTTATAATGTGGTATCTATGTTACCGTGAAAGACCGAAATTGGAAAATTCCGACATTTCTCCGGTGAATTTCAACATATACCCAATATGCCAGTGCAGGACCCAAAATTTGGATATATTCTTATACATTCGGACATCACGGGTGTATGTCGATAAGCACAGATATGCTCTGGTGGAGGTCGAAACGAGAAGCCGAGAAGAAAGAAGTGTTCTACAACTAAATGCAGTTGTAAAAACAAAGGAATCCCCTTGTGCAATTCAAAGTATCTTAACAGTTTAAATTGATGCAATGAATAAGATTGTATAACACAGTCATAATTAAGATCACATAATTAAGTTTATTATTGGTGTTATTTTCTTTTATCGTTTAGAATTTTTTCGTTTTATGTTCAACAGTTTATTTACATCTGCTGTTACTTAAGGTTTCTCCTATATTGAAATGTATCATAATACGTTTTAATAATAAAGTATGATTTAAACAAGTAACAAAAGTATTTTATTCAACATCCATCGTCAGTGCATGGTCAACGTCGATATTTGTTTACCGGCTCCGGTGTAAATGAGAAATAAGAATATTTAACAAGTATTTCGGACATAACCAAGCGACAACGTGAATGTTGACGTTCGCCGAAGAATATCGACACTCTTCAGGTTTCGGTCTTTCACAGTAACATATACATGGAAAAGCTGATTCTTTTGTTTTTATAAACAATTAGTCACTTCATCAGTATAAGTATACGTGCTTAACGCGAATCCGATATTTGCGGGTAAACACTTAACGTCACTGAAAAAAGGTTTATTATTTGTTTTAAGCCAGTGAATAATGAATTAATTAGATAAGCCTACTTTTATTCTCTTTCATGTATCTCTTTGCGAAACATATCAATGTCATTTCGTAGGAAGCTATGGTACTCGTCGAAATTGCAACCACTTGAGAAAACTTTAATAGATCCTTCAACTAATTCAAACAATAAAGAGATTCAAAATTCGCGCACATCAGGCTTTCAAAAAATGTCAAAAATTTAAAGAAAAAATCCTCAAAATGAATTTTAATGGCAAATAGTTTAAATAAGTATTATTTCAATACATTCCAAGGACAAAGCCCATAGATCAGGGGTATTTGAATAGGTAGTTTGCAATATGCTATATTTAAGAAAAAATATATAAAGATTTTTTAAATAGTTTTAACTGGTTGTTAAAAACCTATCATTTAAATAAATATTATAAATTATTAACGTAACTTAAAATTAAAAATATCCGGCCAGATCAAACTTTCAAAAACTGTGGAACTTCCAAAATAAGTATCGGTGGCAAATAGTTTCGATAGATAAACCCCTGTAATCTTAAAAATAATACATATATCACTTGAAATTTCAGTTGCATTTTATGATGTTATCTTGACGACCTGTGTTTTGGATTCAGGAGGGAGATGAGTGCTACCAACACATATTTTTATGAATTTTAACATAATTTTATGAATTACAGAAAGCAATTTTATGAATGAACATTAGTACTTAACATAATGATTTTTCTCTTTGTAAACTGATTTCGAGAAACTGGAAACATTCACCATAAGAAACGGTTTGTATACCCCTATGATAAATTTGATTGAGATGTCAGTTTTGCCCTATTCTTTGTTGACTACTGCATTATTTTATTCTCGACTTTGTCCAATATCAGAATAGATGAGCAGTCATTCCGTTTCTTATGTTGCACGTTTCCGGTTTCTCAAAATCCGGTTGCCAAGCGGAAAATAGTTTTCTTGTCAAGTTCAATAACATTTGAGAAGGTATCTTTAAACGCTTCAACATTTTTCTTATTAATGCTCAATCAGAAAAATTATTTCTACTTGGAAAAACTCATCTTCATCTTGTGCCTGACAAATTGATTTTAAAGCTAACAGGTTAAATCTCAAATGAAATTTCAAGTGATATACTATTATTATAGTACAGGGGTGTCATTCATTGAAACAAATTCCCAATAATATTTATTATTAAATTTTCACAATTTTTGAAATTTTGAGTTGAGGGCTTTTGGATCAACCTGCATAAGAATCAAAATTTACAAATTGCATTTTGCAATATTTATAAATCAATATAAAAAAATAATTGTAAGTTCTTTTCAAGTCTTTAACTGAGCTTTGCAGATCTGCTCATGAAGTGCTGCCTTTGTATAATTTGTATTACCTAGATTTGTAGAATTATTTTCTTGAATGTCTGCTTCTCTAATTTTCAGATCATTAGAAGGGTTTCTAACGACTTAAGGAAAAAATAAATATTTCACATAGCAGTAACTAGCTTTTCATGTGCACGATCTCTAGTGATTGCACGGTTCAGCGAGTCGAACTGAAATTAAAAACGTAAGGGCCGCAAAGCTATGCGTTCGAAAATGGTGTCAACAGCAACGATCTCACTGAATTTAGCTTCTGTAGCTCGAAAAATCTCAGCTAGGAACGACAAACGAGGGTTAGAAAGTCCAGTGGGTAAACAAAGCATTTTTACTTGGATTACAAATGTCTAAAGCAGGCCGTCAGAGGTGATACCGCATTGCATGTGGGGTATCATTGAAGCAATTGAATATCATTGAAGTAATATTGAAGCTAGAATCTATAAAACATCATGCTAAATGATTTCTTATAAATCATTACGCATCTAGAATTCCTTATTTACAATTATTTCACATATTCCAACGACCAGAAATTATTGATGTGCGTTTTGGGGAACATTAATGACCACGTAAAGGTAAAATGGCTGGACATATTTCTATTGCAACTCTGGAACGACGTAATTCGTCAACATTGCTGCATAGAAAACCTATAAAATGCATATCCATTGTGTTACTATCTTTGCGAAAAAAGCAGAAGCTAAGAAATAACTGTTTGCGAAGACGCAAAGCACAGATTCTTTGGTTTCCTATAAGAAGAGAAAATGCATCGCGGCAAGACGCACAATAAGCTGGATATCAATATTTTTATTTAGAAAAAACTCTTCGCAAAATAGGCATGAAAATTAAATAAATGCTTTCAGATGCGCCGTGTCAAAAAAACTAAAACTGGTAGATTGGAGAACAAATATCGTCAGAATGTTTGACAACGGATGTCCTCCTGAAAATGCACTGTGAATATCCTTAAGATGTGAAATTGAGGAAGTCCTCAGGACGTCTGAGAATCAACATCTTTAGGTCATCCTCATATATATCGGCACATAGCGACTTAAACAAGACATCCTCAGGATGTTAAATTACAGTATCCTGAGTACATCTGAGAATCAACATATTCAGGATAACCTAAGTATATCCCGGGATACTGCGACTTAAATAAGACATTCTGAAGATATTCTGCGCTATGGGGGCACAGTTCTCCAAATTCACAGTTTCTAGTGATATTATGCACGGTTGCATGTCGCCTTTTTGTTCTTGCGCTTGCGTTCTACAAGCTACAAGGTTCAATTCAGTATCGTTTATGTTTCTTTGAGTTATTGTGATGCGAAAAAGCGAGGGCTACTATTTGAAATTTTCATAACTGACGGCCGCTCATTTCTGACGTCGCGATCTCTACAGAGCTCAAGAAGTTAATTTATTTCCACAGCGTACATAGAGGGATAATAATTCTCATGTCCATATAAAAGAAGTTACGATACTTCTGTAACGAATTAAGTATTCAAAATTAATTTAACTCTTTGAAAAAATTCCTAAAGTATTTCCAGGTGCTGATAAGATTGCTGTTTTATGAAAATGGCTATAATAAGTCACAATTATAATATAATGTTCTTTTTAGTTTTATTTCAGCATTTAATTAAAAAAGAAGGGAGAATTTCACTTTGCGGTTATTTCACCTTCTTTATCGAAGACGTCATAATTCAGCTGTAGGCGCTACTTGCATTAATTTTAACGAGTAAACATTCTATGTATTATAAGTTATATTCTTATATTTGCGAGACATAACTAAACGTGAACAATCTGCGAAACAGATTCTTTATTTTTCAGTAGCAACACACGTAAAGGACCATTGTAACTAAGAAAACCTGTATCCTTTCATTAAACTTTTTAATTAAACATTTTACGACTAATTATGCCTAAAATCTTTATTTACCTTGGAGTCAGGCGCTATCATTGTGCCAGAGTGACACTTCGTTAATTTATTATTACACATACCTTCTTAATCAAATTCGTTTTCAGTCTTTCGAAGTGAACTAAAGGTGCTATTTTTCGCAACATGTTGCGTGCATTGAACGAAATGTTTTAGTCTAGGTTATATTAAAAAGCTTAATAATCCTTTTATAAAAACTCTTCACATTTATTCGACATCATAATTATCTTCCTTTCAAAAACTTTCAGCATAACCGCTGTTCAACTTAACTCGTGTTAAAATTCAGTATTATAAAATTAACTATGGAAAGATTATTATTAGTTCTTTTTAACAGAAAAAATTATCTTTCAAATGCATACTTGGTTTTTATGATAAAGGAAAACCATGTATTCGAAAAATCCTTACTTACCAATGGTTGCGTTGTTGCATTGCACTGATTTTCAGCAGCGTCAGGGCTACCAGTGATTGTAATTTGTTCTATGTCACCCTAAAAAGAAAATGTAATATTAATAACTGACAATACTGAGTCAGAAGAAAACTTTTAATTGTTTTAAAATCAGAAATGCATTTTTAATGGCTTGGATGTAAACGTAAATTATCAAGATAATTGAGCAAACAAAATTATTGCATTTATTTCATAAACTAATTTTACTTAATACTGAAATCGGTCAAACGCGCAAATTGACGAGCGCATAGAAAAACAACAAATTACGTTGGAACGATACAGGCTTGACGTAAATTGCCCGCGTTAAATATTTGCAAAAAAGAGCACAGTAACGAATCAATGACAACACAAATTATACGGGAGATTGTTACATATCGCAGGAGGAATCAGTATAACAATGACCAACATACATATCGCAGGAGGAATCTGTATAACTTCACGTTTAATGGCATTCTTTAATATTAACGAATCTCGGGGATTTGATTTGAACACCTTAGATTTCAGATAACCCCAGTACCATAAATCCATCGGAGTGGTGTAAGGGAATCATTGTCATGTAAAACATATAGTTATGTAATCATCATTACGTAAAGCATGGAAAGGGGAATATCCAAATTTAAGTAAAGGGTAAAATGGATCATTGTCGGTTTAAACTAGAAGTTTGCTTTAATTTTTTTTTACCTTGACTATATGCATAAATACATGAGTAAGATAAAATTATGAAAGCAAGATTCTAATTTTAATTGCCAATAATCCCTTTTAATCTTTATCTTAATTTCGATTCTTACTTTTGTGTTCTAAAAATAGTAATTATTTATAATTAATTAGTATAAACAGCGTCATTTCAAAATTAATTTGTATCGTATGACCTTATGCAGCGCTGCAGTACAGATTCCTTTTAAGCAATTAGATTAAAAATTTCAATTTAACCAAAACCTTTTCATTTCTCCCGCGTTATCTTCTGCATGTGCCACTTTTCCGCTTGCTTGTCTCAACATGTCGCCGCTCGCTTCTCTCTATCATCGTGTTAAGATGTGCTAAGCTTCCAGGACTGTGTCATGCATCTATAACCAAATTCATTTTTGTTCGATTAATGAAAAATATGTGTCAACCTTGAATAAAAAGGAAATAATTGAACTCTACGAGTTTCTTTATCTTGAATCATCTAATCGACGCCACCACCTTTTCCAAGTTATTACACACACACATATATATCCACGTTTTACTGTTTTTATTGAGTAGTTATACAATGTGTTAATTTGTTTTTATTTTGAAGAGTTTTTTATGCTCCTTAATTTTTATACCACTTAACATAGATTAAAATATTCCACTTAGCATGCTTCTTTTTCATTTTTTACATCAGGAACAGCTGTACCTTGCTTGAAATAGTCCTGGATAAGATGAATCTACATGATTAACGCCATCGAAGTGATATTATTTTGATGATATTCCTTTTTAAAAGTCCTTCCTTTATAATGATTTTGTTTCTTACAAATAATGGAAATGTCCAATGATTTGATTAACAATGGACATTTATGAGTTGGTTTCGAATAGATTTTTTTGTTTTGTTATTATTCTTTTTATTACTTTAAACTTAAATCATATAATTCACATAAATAAGCGTGCGAATTTATATACTTTTGCAATGCAGGTACTTTTGCGAATTTCATGTACATATTTATTTTGTTGCAAACTGCAAGAAATATTATATAACAGCAAACGTAGGACAAAATAAAGGAAATAATTTAAATTAAGTATAAATACATTTTTTTCTATGCCAATGCACTGAAAAATAGTCGCAACATAATTTAATTCTATTTCTCGATCCGACAGCGCCTTAATATGAAAAGAAAATTTAGATAAAATGCTCAATTGTTATTCAAGGTGGATTTCAAACAAGTCAAACTCCATTAAGTTTTTTGGTTTGTGATTAAAATAACAAATGCCATTTCAAGAAAAGAATACGTAATGCAGTTGGGACACTTCAGATTTTCAGTCGCATCTAATCTATAGCAATTTACATAAATCCTTTCTTCGTATTTCTCCACGATGTTTATTTACATAATATGTAACATGCTTTAAGATTCTTAGGCTTTCAACATTCTGCCGGGAAATTACATTACAGTTTCCACGTCAAGTGGAATTTCATACTTGTAGATTGGACAAAGGAACTATAAGAAGAATTAAAAAAATGTTTGATGTGACACTAAGAACGGGATGCAGCAAACAGTGAAAAGGAATTTCATAGATTTTTCCTAATTTAATTTACTTCTTCAGTGATCCGAATTTGAATAATTTCGAATTTAATTTAAGGAAAGAAAGTGCATTCGCAAAAGCTCAAGCTATTTATTCAGAGAAAATTTCGTTGCAGCAATTCGATTAAAGTCGTCAAAATTTATTATGCCAGGTAAAAAATGTAAATCACTGTCTTTAAATGCAAATGTCAAGCAATTTTCAGCAAACTAAACTGCTGAATTTCAGGAAACACACATCATTCAGTATAGGAAATTTACATAATTCTTTATTGCATATGCAATTAATAAAAGCACATGCGATAAATTAGACACAGCCTGTATAAAATCAATAATTAGACATGAGATAATAAAAATTTAAATATATAACAAATGTTATGAAATACTATTACTACAAGTGGTGTGCAATACCTAATTTTCAACTACTAAATAATATTTGTCCTTTAGAATTTCGATTGAAACTTAGCATTTGTTAAATGAAAAAAACGATAATTTTATAGATTTGATATATACATACAAGACACAATTTCGTGAAATAAGAGAATTTTAAATGCAGTATATAATAATTATAATGTTGTATATAATAAAATTAAATTCATTTATTTCTAGCATATATATATCCTATAAGAAAATATATTTATATTTATAATTAGTAGTTAAATAGAGACAATACAACTATAACGCATTTCTCCCGCTTTCTTAGCACACCTTCTTGGTGTAATGGTTAGAACGCTCGTCGCGTATTCGGAAGATCCGAGGTTCGAGTCCCGGCGAGGGCACTGCTCATTTTTCAAATTCTCATGCTTCAAAAAATTCTAATAACTCTACAGTGGCACCCGAACTAAGAAAGGTGGTGGATGATGATTCTTCCCCACCTGGATTTGACGACTGGGTCCCCCTCATCCCCTGTCGCCCTTTAAAAGGGGGTGTATATAAGGTATTTCTCTCGTCTTCTTAGCACGCCTTCGTGGCATAATGGTCATCACGCTCGGAGCGTATTCGAGAGGTCCGATGTTCGATTCCGGCCCAGCTCATTGTTCATTTTACCCATTCTCCTGCTTTAAAAATGTTCTGACGACTCTACACAACATTGATAATAAGCAGATTTCTTCTTTAAAGCTCTTTATACATATAATTTTGTGATATTTATGTTTTGTATAGTATACAAGCTCCATAAATACAAGTATCCCGCATTGCCTAGCCACGTTTTTATTTAATATGCCAAATTTTTTCCTGCGGAATACCATGTGTATATCGCTACCTTTGTTTTTTTCATTTCCAGTGAATATGTAAGGCTCGTTTTTCCCAATAACACGTTATTTTTATGTTAAATCAGTTCTGCATGCCTACGTTTTTCCGTCAAGTACACCAGAAATAAATTTTAAGTGGTTTTAAATAGCGAACGAACGTGCAGTTTGGGAAAAAGAGTTTTGGCAACGCTACTAGCTGTGCTGTTTACTTGAGTTTCCGCCCAGTTGTAATACATGTGAGTGCTACTTTGGCATTTTTAATGTTTTTGCTAAGAGATCGCGCTTGCTTTTGTGAGTTGCATCTAATCTGTAGTACTAATAATTTGAGTTCATCTTAGTTTAGGAGGCAAATCACAAACATCAAATAGATACTTTTTAATACGACTGGTACATCACTAATTATATAAACAAGAATTAATCAAACTCTATCGATTCATTCAATGCCTTTTAGTATGCGAATATATTTTATAATTGTTTAAATTCTGATTCTGCTCACATTAGCAGCATTTACTGAAACATTACAAGCTTGGTGAACTTCAATATTGTTAAACGTTCACGGGTTCGTAAAGGATCAAATGATCAAGTGCACACAGAAATGATTACAGATTGCTAAAACTTATTTTCTAAAAAAAAACATAAAATAAATAAATAAAATAAAAAAGGCCTCTTTACAGTTCTCGATATTTTCACAAAAATACTCGTACAGCTCTTCTTAGAATCACATAGTGCAATCAGTAGTTACATTTCAAACTACCAAGACTGTAAAACACAACGCAGTTCAAATCGTATTAAAAGAGCGAAGCTGGCACGGACGTATCAAGTCAGCTCTAAACTAAAATTTGAAAACTGATGTTCTCTTCAGTCTTAAATAGTTATCCCTCGGCCACCGAGAAATTTCCAGTACTTTCGATTTGTCGCTATTGCTAGAAGGCATATACTGTCACAGTTTCATATAAGGCCAGATACAGTTACATACAGCAATTAGAGGAATTACAGTTATACAGATACCGGACCAAAATTTCGACAAATTTGACGATAAAAATTAGTCACCAAAATCATGGCAAATTTAGCGAGATACCCATTTACCTCAATGTTAAATGGACTTGACCCTGTTACCTTATTTTTCCGCCGGAGTTTTTTAGAGGCGTTTGTTATTGTTTATTTGTTTTTTGAAGCATTTGTTATTATACAAGAAATATTACAATTTTACGTATAATTTCATTAAAATTATTTCCATACATGAAAATTTCATAATATTATTATTATCAGTTCGATATCGAGACGGACTCGCAGACTATGGACATATTTTCAGAGTTTTTCAGATTAAATAGGTATAATACAGTTATGTCTCAAATTTTACAGACATTGACAACAATAGTGTAGAGTCTTTTAAAATCAGTCAATCCAGTAACTTTATTCTTATAATTTATAATTTCTAATCAGGATACTTTTGTTGCTAATTAGAAAATTATACTAGCATATACTTTTCATTGATTACAACATTTTTTATTACTATTCTTTTAATTTACATGCATTTTACTTTTCCTAGACTTTTAGGTATCTTAGAGTTTTGACAATTAATTATACATTCTTAGGTATTCACTGATTACGACTTCTGCATTCAGATATTTCTTGGATTCTAAATTAGAAATTTCTCCATTAGACGTATCCTTTGATTCGTATCTTGTTAACGTATTGATGTTAGTTCTCAGTTCCAAATATTAGCAACGTTTACTAAGGATATGTGTATGGGTCTATGTCTTCTCTCTACAATACCATTGAATCGCTGGTAAATCTTTACTGTGGATATCTTATATCATCTGCATCCATTACAAAATCTCAAAAGATACTAATGTTCAACCACCTGCTTATGTAGCAAAAGAATAAGAAAAATTTTTCTTTCATCAATTTCTTTTCAATTTCTTTCATTTCTTTCTTCATTGCGATAAAAAAAGTGTGAAAGACAAATAAGACAATCACGACTTTTAGCTCAATTTTCAATGATGATGTTGACCCTCTTTTTGCGATTCTGGGTTTTAATGGGATACATGCGTTATATGAACATAATAAAGTTTATGATAGCTATCCGCATAAAGGTGGATGCATCCCTGGTGGGCTTTTGAAAAGGGATACATGGAGGTCCATGGAGGGATTTTGTAGTTGGAATCATTTCTCACCCGTTCAATTTTCAACTATAATTTTTAATAATGCTCTCACAATATCAAGCCTTTATGTGCTAAAAGTTATCGATCTAAGATATATAAGAATTAGAAATTAACATAAATATATTAAAAATTAGAATTTATCCTTCGCTTCAGTTGGGAATAGCTATAAAATGTCAGTGCATTTTGAGACACTCGCCTTATCTCTCTGGTAGCGTCAACAGCAACAGCAGCTGATAGCATAAACAGCAATAAGTGCCAACATAGAATGAATTTTACCCATATTTACTTCCTTGTACGAAGTAAAAAGGAAGTATTGTAATCAAGGAAAATTTCGGGTACCATATTTCAACGAAAATATCCATTTTGACTGCTATCGAACGCAATTTAACGACGTTTTTGCGTGACATCTGGACGTAAGGACAGAATAAAGGACTCTTTTTCCCCAAACGAATTATGAAACTGATTAAAAATTGATTCAGAAGAGATTTTTTCGTGGCCGTCTGTACCTACGTATGTATCTCGCATAATTCAAAAAGCAGTAGCCTCAAAATGTTGAAATTTTATATATACGACTGGAAATAACATGCAGATGTGCACCTATATTTCGGTTGCAATTGGCCACACCAAAAATATATAAATATATATGTGTATATATCCACTCTGTTACTCGGCTCAGTGAGCTCAGTTTCTTTATTCATATATGTTTGAAAATTGTGCATCTTTTGCTTGAAAAATAATTAAATTATATTGTTCTTATCTTCCGCTTAAGTTTTTTATGCCTTTAGTTAACCTGAATGCGATTATTCTGGAACAGGCTGCGCCTAAGCCTATATTTTGTTTACATTTGAAACTTAGCAGAATAGTGGATTTGTTTCCAATATAGAGAAACCAAGCTTCGCAATTGTCTTCTTTTATTATTGCGAATGAAATTATGCTTGATTCATTCTGGTATTATCATTTAAGTTCATAAGTTATATCATTGTTTTTGCGAAGGACCTGTAATTTTAATTGTAAAAATTGTTTTTTTAATTGTTTTACGTGTACTTGGTGTTTTATACTTTTCTATATCTTTCAACTTTAAATGAAAATATTTTGAATTTTTATGTATTTTTGCCTTGCCGCGAAGTGAGAACGGAGTTAATTAGCAGCGCAGGTGCATTAGGTAAGCGGCGCTGAATCGTCTGTGAAAAACTGTTTCTTTTTTATTTGTTTAATTTCTTTTGTCATCGCTTTAGATTTATTATAGTATTTGAATAGAACATGCGGTAATTTTTCAGATGATATAATTTTTGTGCTCTGTGGGTTATAAAATGAATGAGAGGTAAAGCTGTTAAGTCAATCTAGCGCCGATGTGTCGCTATGGTAAATAAATATAGTAAACTTTACAGCGCGCATTTATTCTATTGTGGTTTATGCGCTATCGACGAAGTAGATTTGATTCAAAATTCGTTAACTATTAATTCAATATGTTTAAATGAAATGCAGGAAAATTGCTTATAATTTAATATTTCGTACAAGGAAATCATGTGGTGTACACATCAGAGATTTAAAATTCAAATTAATGCGGAAATCTTTGTTATTATTATTGTTTTAGTTATTAATTACTTAAGAAGATTTTAAATCATATATTATGGTTATAAATGCTTCGGCAGTTAATTTTATTTCTTTCGTTTGATCAAGAATGTGCAACGTGTGAGCGAGTCAGTTTCCCTTAGAATATCCTACACGAATGCATCTGTCTCTTTATGCAGATAGCCCTCGAGAGCTTTGTTATTTCAGACCAAACCAAAAGCATTTCATCAAGTATGAGCCTTAAGTTTTCTTGAATACTCCATTGTCCCTTTTGATAGTTTAACCTCTCTCCTTATTCGCTACGGAAGATGGTTGCCATAGGGTTAGAGTCGGTTTCGAATCCCGAAGAATGCATGGATGTTTGTAAGTGTGTTGCGTCTTTGCGTCAAGGGGGACCTTAAAGGACTAACACTCCGAACGTTTTCGTGAGACGTTGTGGTGATACAAGGGGGTAGATTATCCTCAGATCCGTCCCTCTGGGATGTTCTTCACCAAAATTTCGACAAAAGTGAGCAAACTCCTACTGGCACTCGTAAGAGATCCAAGTCCTCTGCGAATAACAAGCGCAACCACTTCCGTTTTAGCCACGATAAATTCATGATACAGATTGTGTTCAGATCAGGAGTTATTCAGCTGAGCTACAATTAAAGACCTACGCGGAATCATTTGTTCCTGAAAATATAACATCTCAATTTTTGTCTCTCAAACTGCACGGGAGGATTTTTCGTTGATTTCAATATGAAACTACGCGAAAGTAGTAAGTAGTAAGCAGTTTAAGTAGTTTGAACATATTCTTGCTTGGAAGTATATAAAATATTAAGATTTTCAAATGGCAAAGAAAAACTTTTATAGCTTCACTTAACGAGCAGAATAATGAAATTATTACATCATATTAATCACTTGTACTAAATATAATAGTGGGTTCTCTATTCAGGATCTCAAAAATAAACAAACAGTTTCGAGAGATTTAATAGATACTTTCAAAGATTATTTAACAAAATTTTAACAGCTAGGTGAACATATATTTTTACACGCTACTTTATGCTGTAGGTTTCCATCATGGCTTTTTGAAAATAGAGAATGAAAAGAAAAGGAAATCCATTACCTTTTCGCGAAGGTTAAAAGTATGGCCTGCATAAAACATGCAAGCGCTTGCGTGCGTACTTATAGTGGAGAAACGCATTCTTTATTCGTTAAAAAAAATTCCTTCTACTGTTTTCCGACCCGCAGAACAGAGCTTACCGAATGAAGGATGAATTCTCTAGCCCCGTATTTTTCTTACGAGTACCTACCCATCTCCCTTTCAACTTTCCCTGGATAGGGAGCAGCCATCAAAATGACAGATTGGCCGAAAACTTCTTCTCGAAACTTCTACTTAAATGACGTTTGGCTCCTGATTCTTGTGTTTTTCTTTCCTGATTTAGAGCTTGAGCAGAGAACAGGGGTGTTTCTCCCCTTCTGTTCATGCTCTTCTTGTTCTCCTGTCTTATATGGTGTTTGACGCTTGTACGTGACTCAAAGATGTGATAGGGAGGTTGCAGTAGAATACCGCTGAGTTCGTTTCAATTTGTATTGTGGATCGGTAAGCACGTTGATGCTTTTTCTTACAGTATGCGGAAATTCAGATTTCCTTGCTTTGTTCAGGTGAAACTGATCAATAATGTTCCAAGGCAATGTTAGGATTTTTACCTTTTCTACAATAAATCGCATTTAACCGTTAGTCAGAATGCTGAAAAATTCGTGCATATTTGGGATCGGGTCCTAAGAGTCCAAACGTTTCAAAGCAAATTGAAAAGAAAATGTTTGCGACACAGTAATTCACAGAAATAATAAAAATAAGTGTATTTTAAAATAAATTAGATTGGATACTTTGACTACAGGTATCGAGATACAAAAAATCTTTTTCTGGTGAATTGAAAAGCAAAATAAATTTCAGTTGAAAGCTTATTCCAGTTGTCCGCTGCGAGGTAAAGCATAGCAGCTGGAATTCCTAGAACATGTACAATACCAGTTAAAATTTAAGAATGATATGTAGATTTCTCGCCAAAGTCAAACAAACTGATATGATGGGTTATGTCGAATGGTGCTTATCAATTATTGACATTTTCTTGGCGATAAGAACTTTTTAGAGATAAACCACCTGGAATAATATTTCGATAAACGTTTATCTACTGTTGTGTGAAATATTCTTTTTTAAACAATTTGTAAGTAATATTGAGCTTCCGGCCACGTTAATCTGTAATTACTTCCACTAAAGTTTTTGCAGCTCCTTCTCCCATTCGTTCGAATCTCGCGAGCGGGCTGGCTGCATGGGCGTTTTCATGGTTTTCCCCATGTTTAACGTGTATACGAGCCAGTTTCCCTTAGAAAGTCCTCCACGAAGGCATCCCTCCTCTTAGGCAGATAGCCCTCGTGTGCTTTGCCATAATTAAATACACCAACACCAACCTTCTCCCATTCTTTCAAAGAACGCTGTCTTGTTTCGCTACATATGCCCCAGACAATCCATCGTTCGAGTAAAAGAACTTCAAAGCATGGTTTTTTCCTGTTTCGTACGACCACACAATAATCAAAAATATAAGTTTTATGAGGAATTTATCCTTTGAACAACGTGAAATTCTTTCTGACATAAATTCGACTTTTCTAAATTGTTGTTTTTTTTTCACCTTTGGTACTTACACGTTCGGTATTTTGTTGCTTGATTAAAAAAAATGTCGTTTAGAAAATATAATTTGGGTAAAGATAAGTAATCATTAGAATAATTTTTAAAATCGCAACATAAAAAATTATGTGTTTAAACTTCTTTCTTTTAGTTTTTAAATATAACTAAAACGTTTTTATTATTCCCCTAAGTTTTTGTTTCTCTAATCTATTTCACGTCCGGCCAGAAGTTAATTAAATATATAAGTAATAATAATTTATTAGAGTTTAAGTAAGATCTAGTGGACGTTGAGTCTACAGGTACAAAAGATAACAGTGAACTGGTTCCTTGAGTATGCCCCGTTGCCTTCATGAACTATTGGATTATTGGCTTTCGGTGAGAACAGTCACATGACATTATTGATTTTCTTTGAGAACGGTGACATATATTTCTAAAATTGAGGCAGCAGATTTGACAAATTTTACATTTGGTATCAAAGCAGACGGTATTATATCTGATAGCCATGCAGGAGGTTTGTCATAGGTGGAAGATCTGACATTTGGTATCCAGGCACCAGATTTTATAAAAGATACCAAGCTTCACATTTGATATCTACACACTCATTCATATCAATCATTCATCACACCATATTTAGAAAATGTAGAGCAAAATTTAAGAAAGATTACATAAATTACAGAAACTACAAATACGTCATAAAAACAATGAAATCAGATTACAGAATTACTTTTGAATGTTTACTTCTTAGAAACTCTGTGTTTCTCGTTGTAGTCAGAGTTGTAGTCACAGTAGTACCTATATACGTAATTTTTTACGTTTTATTTTCCTAATTAAGAAATATGACATTATTGAAATCACTTGATTTTCTAAAATTACCGGCGTATATAACTTTTGCTGTGGAAATATGAATATATATATATATATATATATATTATGATTTTAAAATACGTAGATGGAGGCATTAGAAATTTTAACAGCTTTCGATATTGCGCAGATGACCGAGAAGGACGTAGTGGCTGAAGGTAGGGCCGAGTGGAAAAGTATGATGACGCATTTAGCATAACTTTGAGCTCGAAGAATCACAATCTTTATTTTTTACGCATATCAAATCATTCTTTTGCAGACAAGATATTTCTATAATAAGTTCCATTTTAAATTACGACGCCATCTTAGGCAAATGAGCAGCAGCAAGGAAAAGCAGCGTCCTGCCAGCAGGGTGTGGTGGTGTATTTAATTATGGCAAAGCAAACTAGGGCTATCTGCCTAAGGGGAGGGATGCCTTCGTGGAGGACTTTCTAAGGGAAACTGGCTCGTATACACGTTAAACATGGGGAAAACCACGAAAACACCCATGCAGCCAGCCCGTTCGCGGGATTCGAACCTCGGACCGAACTACCAGTGTTCAGCGACTTTACCGCTAGGCCGCTGGTGGGCCCTGCCAGCAGGGACACGTAAGCGAAAGAGAACGTTGCAACTCAGAAGAAGAAGGTAGCAAGTCAATACTTTCGGTTCGAGTTAGAGAGAGTTTTACTTTACAATAATTTGATTGGACAAGAGGTATCTGCATTAAAACGTTACGCAACATAGAAAGATCTCGGATCCAGGAGAACAGATGAATTTAGGGGGAGAGCATAAATCTAGAATTGCGAATAATTTTTACAGCAGCTATCGTATTTTATTACATATATGTATATAAACGTAGATTTTGTACCAGAGGTTGTTCCTTTTCTGCTTAATTTTATATTTTACATTAGTATGCGTTGCTTGCCACTGGGTAAGTGGTTACATTCGGTGAACATTAAGGGTTTAATCAAAGTCGAACCCAAGTGTAAAGAGTGGCCGCCTGAGGTCTGTTTTGGTATTCCTGCAAAGGGAAATCGTGCCAATTTAGTTTAAGACGTTCTCTACGAAGTCATCACTTCCCTTAGACATTGAAAAAGTCCACTCTAACCATGGACATGCGTATCTTATACAATGACTAGCTGATTTTTAATTTTATATAAATGAAAATTAAGTACCGGGTGGTTATAATTAAACTTCCTCTATAAACGGCATTCTACAGAGCAAACGGATGAACGAAACGCAGTTTTGTATATGGGCTATATACGAAATGCGCTCACGGAATTTCGAAAAAACAAATTTAGTTCCAAAATGTCCACCAGAGGGCGTTTTTTCGGGAAAACAGGAAATTTAACTCAATAAACGACCAAAACGGAACACAGAAACAATATTAACATTTATTGACTAGTTTCTAATCACCTTATCATCGAACCATATTAAGTAAAGATAAGGGAGAAAGAAAAACAGTTCAGTTTGCAAGAGCAAGAATAGATTAGAAATAAATTGCACAAGAGGAGCAGTTGTTAATCGTGTCCAGGACGATGTAGGAAAAGGTACTCCACGTGATCACCCTCATTCACCTGCAAAATTTAAAGTCGATGGACAGTATGTTCAACAGCAGATCGTAACTGATCAGTTGTGAGGCTTGACCCATGAATCCTCACAACCATTATAGAGTTCTTTAAGTCATTCAACACCTCCAAGATACACCAGACATTTTAAATAACACTATAACTAGAAATCGCACGGATTTAGATCCGGCGAACATGGTAGCCATGGATTAGTAAAGGAGCGATTAATAACACGTTCCTCTGTGAAGTGTTGGAGCAATAGCGACTTTACGGACCCATGGTCGATGTAAGGACCCACCTTTGCTGTAGTTGCGCCACAACAAACGTCTGCAGCATGTCATGGTACCAACGGCCTCTAATGAAACATGTGATAGGCCCACGTTCACCGATTTCCTCAAAGGTGAATGCCCCTAAGATGAATGTCGCCGTGAAACCACATCAGTCAATGACCTTTGGAAACTGTAGGGAAATTTCAGTGTGGATTCTTAGCCCAAATACGGCAACTCTGTCTGTTGACTGTCCCATTGAGGTAGAAATGATCCTCGTCCCTCTACAGAATATTCCAAAGCCATGATAGATCAACAGTCATTCTGTTGAGAAAACTGACTGCGAATGAGAGACGTTGTGGCTTGTCCGTATCAAGCAGCTCCCCGGTATGGCGGATCTTGTATAGGAAGTAGTGCATTATGTTTCTGTGTACTTTTCGGACGGTGCTGTAAGAATGGCCAGTCTGTTGCGAAACAGCACACTAGCGCTACTTCCCCAAACTCTGATGTCTGTGGCTGTGCGTCAACAGCTGCCTTAACGGCATCAACAAGTACCAGTGAGACACTTTTACGGCCTCTTCCAGGCTGAACACCTAATTTCCCCAACTCCTCAAATCTCTTAATCATGGCCCGGATGCATATTTCACAAGTGCACATCAGCACAGCCTTTTGAGGGAGGGGTTTCGAAAATGGACCAATGAGCTGCTATTGCTCATATGACGTTAAATCTTCGTGCATGTGAGCGTATGTTGTTTACGTTTTAATTTGCATTTGTTTCGCAGTTATAAATATATGGCGTAATAGTAGAAATCTTGTAGTTCTTTCGTTTTCTGAGTTTAATTAATCGCTGACATTTCACTTTTAAGATTTTTATCAGGCATTAATATTTGGATTGATGTTCACGGCATATTATGTGGATTAAGAGAATTCAAGTGTATATTTTTTTAATTGAGTTGAGAATAACTGAGAGTGTTAAAATGAATCTAGTGTTTTCTTATTCAAATGCTTGCATTCTTTTGATTTTTAAAGTGTGAGATTCAGAATACATATGATCTGATTATATTCATTGTTAAAATTAAAAGTTATATCTGAATAAATTGAATATACTCGTTGTGAATATGATAAATTAGTTGTGAATAAGATAGATTAGTAAATTTCACTTAAATTCTGCATTGTTTATTATTATAGAACATCTTTTTTCATATAGACTGCAATAAAAAGTGCTGACTTCTATTTACATATATAATTGGTGTAAATATTTTTCTGATACGCATAGTTTTATGTAAAGACTGCATTTACGCTCAGATGTTTATCACATATTTCTTTCTTTATCTTATTTACCACTTATTAAGTAATGTCTCACATCGATATTTTTGCGAAGTATCCAACATGTGTTTGTATTTCTAGTTCACTTAATCCACGACATGCCATGATCAGAATACAAAACCACACACACGAGAATAGGAATGGTGTCGCAAATGGAAGACGTCCATTAATGCCACAAAATCCAAATTATTACTGATAGGACGGCACAGAAGAAAAAACATTGATGCAGATCTGACAGTCTTTAATGAAACAGTACCCAAAATCACAGAGGCTACATACTTAGGAGTTCGTTTTAACGGCTCGCTTACATGGGGTCCTCATATTTCCATGACCATCGAGAAAGCCATAAGAGTCTCTAGGAAGCTCCGAAACTTTCTTGACGCCTCCTCACCGCTGGATCTTGCTCGCAAGAAGCACATTTACACATCAGTATTAAGACCCATCCTTACATATGCCTCCCATGCATGATGCTCTGTTCCCACCTCCGTATTATATAAATTGCAGGTTTTCGAAAACAACTACTTACGAAAAATCACAGAAGCCCCCTGGTTCATTCGCAATGAACAGCTACACAGAGACCTTAAACTCCAAAGTCTGGCGTTATTCATCAATAAATTAAAAATTAATTTTTTCAAGAAAGCCATCACCAACGCGGAGGTAAATTATTCAGACAATTTTAAGTACGAGCTCCTAGAAATTGACATCAAATTAAGACCCTATGCAACCCACATTTATCGAAATCCCCCATAAATAATCTTAACTTCTTCCAGCCAATTTCAAAGTTTCAAAGTATGACATTTTCATTTACACTGGCCTGTGCCACATATACACAATCTTCTTGCAGTCCCTTGTCAAGGTATTCCTGCGAAGCACTGTATGTTATGTCTCCTCTAACCGGGGTTATTTGAGGTGCCTCTAATAGCGGGTTACAATTCCTGCTGAAACAGGCATATCAAAAGTATCAAAGTATTTGTTTGTATTTATTTCAACCAGGTAGTGAAATCTTCATAATTGCCTATATTTGATCTAACTTCGCAATGAAAAGTTTCAGAAACAATCGACGATGCTTTAATAATTGTTTACTAAAAATTGCGTGGCAGAGTATTTTCAACCATCTTGCTTAAATCTTAAAGCACGGGAAAGGTCAGGTGACATGACAGAAATATTACTGGATGCTCATTGGTCCATCCTAGAAGCCACTCCCTCGGTGGCTACACAGATGTGCACTTGTGAAATATGCGGTCCGGATTCCTTTAGTCGGTCCACACCGTAGGTTCTTTTTACGACGAAATCCACGAACTGCAGCAGAAGCATTTGCCTTGTTTTCGTAAAACAGCTTCATCAATAACGCATGTTCAACTAAACAGACCGTCATTAGTACAGCCGGAAACATCGACTTGCTTTATACCCTAACCTGTTTTGTTTAAGTTTCCTCTTCTTCCCAAGCATGCAAATCTCGACATTTTTCTCCTACAACTGACAGCTTTTCGAGATTTTGCATTTTATTACTCATAATTTTTGTTCTGGATTGTTAGTATTGTTTCTGCATTCCGTTTTGGTCGTTTTTTGTGATAATTTCACGTTTTTCCCGAAAAGGCGCCCTCTGGTGCGCATTTTGGAACATTTTTTTTTTCGAAATTCCGTGAGCGCATCTCGTGTATAGGACATATACAAAATTTCGTTGCGTTCCGTTCATCCATTTGTCCTGTAGAATGCTGTTTATAGAGGAAGTTTAATTATAACCACTCAGTACATTTTTACATATTACCATAATGTAACATAAAAATAACACTATAATGCAATAAGGCAAAACACCTTTTAAGCATGTTAACTTACACAGAAGTAAATTTCTTTCCCCTTTTTATTATTCTTCGATTATTTCTATTTTAATGGATCACTCTAAATATTCCAAAGCTTTTGCAAATTTCCATTTATCTGAATTTGGTATGAATTAGTGAGCGTATTATACTATAAGAAGTTCGCTTGTTACCTTTTAACATTCAGTATCAGTCTGTGAAGATCAGCCCGTGTCTGTTCCAATTTGTAGCAGAAAGATGAATATTTAATTCCTCACATTTGCATTCCTAAGCTGGTTAATTTAATAAATGCGACTGCTACGGTTGTCTGACATAAAAGAATACCTTTGTGGAGGACCTCTATAGCTGATACGTAATGAAAGAGGAATGAAATTCAAACATAATTTTCTCCTTGAAGCATATCACTGCTTTTTCTTCGCCGAAACATATATAATATGAATGAAGTTACATCTGTTTCCAATGTATAGTAGTACTGGTATGAGTTTTACTTTCGAAGCATCACTTCGTAGCTATTTTCCTAGACTGATAGATGAGCTTAAAGATAGTATCAGGAATAACATGTCATTTTTAAAGTACCTCTCGTGTTATTTTCAAAAAAGAATAAATTCTTTGAAAAGTCTCAGTAAATCTTGAAAACTTTAAAAATAATGTCTTCATAATTAAAAAAAAAAATTACCTTCTTTTACGAAATTACCTTTCTTTTACGAAATATACCTTTAAGCTGTTATGTGCTTTGAAATTAGACACAGCAAATTATACATCTGGAAGCTTGAAATCCGAAAAATGCCGATTTATTTTTGCTTAATTCGAAATCACGAAAAAGTTTCTGTTTGGATCATTCTAGGTGGCACTTTATATTTCTGAAATTGCAGAATATTATCCTCTTATTTTCCATATTTGTACAACTTCAAACTAAAATGTAGTTGACAGACAGTTGAGGTACAGGAGAATACTGAAACTGCTTTTAATTCTTAAAATGAATTCCTTTCACGGTTTGATTTATAAAGAATAATCTGCTGGGTGATCCCTAGGTCTTTCTCTGGATTACAGATATGGCGAAAGTCTTCGATATTTCTCTACCTGTCATTTGTTATCAAAATTGAATCAAACTTCGTGCACGACAGAACTGCATTCATAGCCCATGCTTTATCTTGGTTGCCGGTTTCAAGTTTAAAATATTATTTATATGCTTTATCATTAGAAGGCTTGCATATGTCTAAATTTCATGATCAGAATGACGCACAGGTATGGTAAAAGAAGGATACATTTAAACGAAATCGCAAGTCATAAGGATTTTCATATGCCTCGTTTAGTGAGCTTATTATCGGATACACCGATCGATGTTATAAATAAAATGAATGTATTGCGTCTGCTGCCTTCTGACGTCATCCGCGTCTACTCTCTCCGTAACCGACATCATTTTGAACAATAATTATGGGAAATGATGCAGTACCTTATTAGCTATTCATTTGCCTGCATTCGGAAGGATCTTGTGCATAAAACAATATCACAAAGACAACATGAAACACAAGTACCTCTTAAATGAGAACTAGCGTTAATTTCTTTTGATAATCTTCAATATTCTCAACAGTATGTTTATTTAAAACAGTGGAAAGTTTCGATACAAAAGTTTATTGTTAAGTCTGTTGAAAATGTCTATAACCTCAAAAGAAATTATTTTAAATCATAATAAAATATACTATTAAAATCTTTACGCGTCTGTCTGTTTGTTTGTTTATGGCATTATCTCTTCCGGAACGGCGGGAAGATGAGTGTCAAGTGAGATTCCCAAAATTCACGCGAAGCCATTTAGACCATTTTCATCTTCGTACGAGTTTAATCAGCCGAGATAATAATTGAAAACTCTGAAAACGCTAATTTCCGCACGCATTTTGCCGAGTGGCAACAGTCTCGCGCGCTGGCGATAAAAAATCTGCTTTTTTCGAAAAGTATTGCCACTGCTCTTTTTCAAATCGTAGAGTTCGTTAATAAAAATTTTTAAGTTTTACTAAATATCAAATAAAAATAGCATTGCTAAACATTAAGTATATTATTATTATTATATAAGGTCGTATTCCGACGTTGAAGAAAACACGTGATTGCATGTGAGGTCATTGCAAGTCGAACATTTTCGTTAATGTCATCATTTTAAATAAATAGCTGATGTTGGTAGTTTTTTGTTTCATGTTAGGATAATTGACACAATACGTTATTACCACGTTAACCCCTTCCCGTGCTTTAACGAGTCTGACTCGTGATGAAGATTTTGTCCCAAACATAAACATCACGAGCCAGGCTCGTGAACAGAAAGCCGGGCCAAACATAAACATCACAAGCTGCGTGAACATTAACATCGTAATTTCACGGTCGTAATCGAACGTTAATTCCTATCAGTACACCACAAGATTTAGTCACGATTCTTTATTCTATAAATTATATAATATTTATTAAAAATATGCATTAAAATAATATATTTATAATATCTGCAAAAGGCAGAAGAATTAAAGTTTACTCTCACTAAGGATTAAAGTTTACTTAATTCGAGTATTATTTATTTAAGAAATATAATTTTGAAACTGTTACTTATTATTGAACATGATATATTTATAATATCTACGAAACGCGGAAGGATAAAAGTTTACTTCCGCGTCAGCAGTATCGCGCAAAACTATCTATAAAACAGGCATTTAAGTTTTGGCTCGTATTGTGACTGTTCTCAAGCATCAGTTTGGCTTGTTTACCAAGCGTTGACCCTTGACACATGGGCCCAAGTTTCGTCGACGTAAATGGCACGGGAAGGGGTTAATTATTTTATTGATATTGAGAATAGGTGTTATATTACATTACATTTAAATTATGACGTCTTAATATTAACTTGAAGTGTCAAATGTTTTGTTTCCTAGTTTCGTAACAAAAAATTATCTATAAATTGGATGTTGCTTGGAAAGGATGAACTTTATTTCATTTATATTGAAATGTTATCATACATTTTCTCTTCAGGTGTACATAGTCCGAATAAGTTTTTATATGACCGCAGGCCGCTCATCTGGCGGGCTTGCCACATGACCTAAACTAAATAGCATCACATATTAATGACGAGTTAAACTAACAAGTGCCAAACTTACTGATGGCAAATGTTAATATAAGAAAAGGTATAACTCCCTCGTGACAGAGTACTTAAAAATATAAGAAGGACAAAGTACACCACGTTCCGAATGCAAGTGAGGCATGTTACATAGAAGTACATTGTCATTTTTATATATATACAATACATTTTTATTGATTTTTTTTATAAAGTTGTTCTGCAGAATAAAATTCTGCGGGGAATTTTATGTTTTTTGAGTTGCTTTCATGTTATTTTTTTACTTATTTCACTGTTTGTAAGATATTAAAAAGTTTTGCATGATTTTTTTTTTCAACGGAAAGTTGGTTAATTTTTTAATTAGGATAATTAATATTTGTATTACGGGATATAGCTTATTTCATTGTAATTTTTTCTCTTGAAAATATAAGAAAATATAAGATAAAATATCATTAATTATACTTTGCGTTTCAGAATTTTTTGTTTTTGTATTCTTTTATGCTATTTATTGCTCATTTAACTGTTTTTAAGATATTGAAAAGCTTTGAGTAATTTTTTAGGAAACAAAGTTCTTAACCTTCTTTATACCATTTGAGTTCTTAAGATTTTGCAAAGGGAAGTTGGCTAATTTATTTATTAGGGTAATCAATATTTGTATTAAGGGATATTGTTTATTTCATTGTAATTTTGTTATACGTAATAACCTTTTTTTATGAAGTTGTTCTGCAGAGTAAAATTCTACGTAGTTTTTAAATTTAACATTTGGTGTCCCCTTCAGCCATTTTTCCGGTACATTTAAAAGCCAGACGAAGGCTGGCAACGAAGCTGCTAGTTAATAATATGAGCACTACTTTTAGATTTAAGAGTTACGAAAAAAAAAAAAAAAAGAATATTTTTTATAAGATTGGGTGAACGAGGAGATTTTGTTCTTTGAACAAATCAAAGTGGTGGCGAGTTATCATCAACAATAATTTAGCTGAGACGCCAGTATGGAAGTATTAAACTTTTCGGTGCAGCAAACTAAAAAAATCAATCCTGGCCTTGCAGAAAATCGAATTTGAGATCTTTCCGTTGCCATTTGGATGTGTAGACTATTACACCACGAGGATATACGAAAGGGATGCTTTTAACTCCTAGAAGAAAATATTCCGAAGTTCAATATTACTCTCTGAAGAGTATTCAAATGGGCACACACTTTGCGAGGTTTTCGAATATAAAACTTCCACTGGAAGCAATGCAGGGTTCAAAAGAGATCTTCATAAATGTCCAGTTCCCTTTTTGTAAAATCTATAAAAATCTGTCGGGGGAAAAAACTGGGATTCTTTTCTTAAAGGAAATGAAAATCTGGGTACTATTGAACGGTGATTCTCAAATTGCTTGCAGGCCGAATACATGACCTGAAAACAACTGCCGTTGCAGAATTTCCTTTTTTTAACAAAATAAAAAATATTTTTTTTTTTTATTTTTGTTACTAAATAGTTATCAAATTATACATAAATAATAATAATAACATCATGAAGGTAAAAACTTCGAATTTATAAGCTGAAATTTCATGTTTGATACCTGTAAGGTACGTTTGGTAGTAAAGTATTAACGGAACCACCTTGGTGCAATTTGGAGATTTTTCACAGATGAAAAGGTAAAAATTACTCACCCTGTGCAAGATGGTGATTTGGCGATTTTTATAAATTCTCAAACTATCGATATTTATTGTAAGTTGAGAAACATTATCAACACACGCAAAAGAAACATACTTTAGTAATTTAAAATACCAAATTTTAATCATTAAGTAAGTATTACTTGATGCATTAAAAATAAAAACTTGCATTTTCACCAAATAGTTCTGTATTTTTTGTGCAATTCCAAGTGCACAATAATCGGTTTACACTTAAAACAATTCGGAGAGTTAAAGAGATATATCATGCCGCGAACTCCGGTAGCATCGGCTATTTACCAAATGCATCTCCTTATTGTTCTCATTAGCCATTTTACGTCAAAATTATTCTGTGTTCCATAAGAAATTTTACAGCTGTTCTTCCATTGCTGACAAATTTCACAATCGAATATTTTAAAATTAAGCTTAAGGCATAAAATATCACGATTTGTTTATAAAAGCGGTTGAAATACAATAAAAAGAACGTATGCGAAACAGGCGACTTTGCTTGACTGAAATTGCACATGTTTGCCAGAGATCCACTTAGTAATTCAAATATACTGACACTATGTATTAAATTCTTAGTCTGACATTTCTTTCATATAATTGTAGCATGTTCAATTAATTATTAAACAATTTATTTTAATTTAAACTAAAAATAAACAAATTTTAAAAACTTCAGAGTTCAGTTTTCAGAGAAAGTTAACCAAGTGGGATAAAACTTGACAATAAATCATAACAACCTAGTTTCTTTCTTATAGGTACTAAATACCTCTTAGGTGCATTGCGAAAAATACATATGTTTGTAGGTAAATTATAAATTTCTTCATTTCTCACAGCGTTTCGATTCTGGTAAAGACTGTAGGCTTGGAGAGAAATTATTTGAAATTACGGTACTTTACGTATTATCCCGTCGATTGTGAAAATTCTCATCAAGTAGAACGATTTAGCGCCATTTATGGATGAGCGTCAAGTCACAGTACACTTATAACATCTGTTCTTTGGTTTTTGTAAACTCGAGCAATTTTGTAAAAAACTCGATCCGTTGCTCTTTATAAACAAGGATATAAATTAACTATTATTGCTATATTTCTTTTTTGCATTTTAAAAGAAATGATTAAAATTTTGCAACTGCTTTCTAAGAGCCGCAAACAGTAAATTATTTTCAATATTATGTGATCATAAGATGAAAAATATTGTGTATTAAAGGACGCGATGATACGTTATGGTTATCTGAATATGGCCGACAAATAGCAATAGATTGGAACAATTACCTTCGGGAAGTTCGAATTCATAGCTTTCTTAACATAAGCGTCCGGGGAACTCGGAGTGCCTAACAGAATGGCAGAAATCAACAAAAGAACTTTTGCAAAAAAAAAAAAAAAAAAAAAAAGGGAGGGAAGTCAACGACTGACTTTTTATTATGTAAAGAAGCAACAGTTCCTTTAGAATTCCGCAGGAAGGATTGGCGCAACTTTGACGGAATCTTCGCTGACATTCATGGTTTTGAGGTAGGCAGCTTTCACGAGCGACAGGATAATATGTAAATAATAACAATCTAATATCTTTGCTTCATGTATTATTTTTTTCTTCGGCGCATAAACTAAAATACACATGTTTGTAAATTTCATTTACTACTATAGCTTGATAAATGATGCCGTTACAATTCTGATAAAGTTTGGTTTCCTTGGAGAGAAATTATCATAAATTGTAGATACTTTTTAAGTTTAAATATTTTAAGTTTGATTACTTAAAATAGTAAAGTAGTAACTTCGAGAACAAATTGATGCAAAGCCAAGAGAAATTGTGAAATTTTACGATTCCGATGGCAATCTGAATTTTTCTCCCCTTTTCTTTGAAATTTCCTTGTATTTATTTATTTATTTTGAGAAAGGATGACGAGGTTGTTTAGTTTGTTCACATTTGTACTGTCTGGATAAAAACACTGCAAGAATATGCGTTTAGGAACGAAAATATAGTGATGAATTACAGAGTTAAGGAAATATATCTTAAACCGCGGATCAAGTAACGAAGCGTATTAACATAGTTTCCCACCTCACTACCCACTGAAGATGCCCTTCTCTACATCTGGCAGAATTGCAGCTGCGACCGTAATTGTGTCAGCTGGCCTCTGTTTCCTGTTGTAAGATTAGAATGAATTAATCGCCATTAACTCACTAACAAGAATCACGAAAAGTGTGCCGACGCGTCTTGTAGAACAGAATCGCCCGCTGTCGAGAGATGCCTTCCCTTAGGCAGGACGTTCTAAGGGAAACTGGCTCGTATACACGTTACACATGGGGAAAACCACGAAAACGCCCATGCAGCCAGCCCGTTCGCGGGATTCGAACCTCGGACCGAGCTACCAGTGTTCAGCGACTTATGTTCTCCCAATTGTTCATGTACACATCCATTCTCATGTTTTCATTTGAAAATATCAAATCGATCGTAATATTCTTTGGTCATACAGAAATTCGGATTCGTAATTCAAAGGTTTAACAAACGCAAAATTTTTAAAAGCAGCATAGTTTTAGAAAGTATTAAATGTTGCCATACATTTCATTTTATAATTGAATCATCATTTATATTATTTTTTAAAAAATAGTGCATAGTGATGACTTTTCAAGGCAGCATCCTTTTATTTGAAAAGGGGTTCTACACAAAAGTAATACGAACACAAATTTGAAGATTGAGGCTAATACACTTAATTGACATAACGAGAACTTGTCTTCATAATCATATTATTCTCGTTGCATTTAAAATAATTCAAGAGTATAGTTAATGCTTATAAATGCCATACGCTCTTCTATAATACATATCTATTCTAAATCCAGATCGGAGAAATTGTGAATAATTTCCTAATACATATTTTTTACGAATATCTGGTCAGAGCTTTATGTATAGTTTCCAGTTTATTACGTTTTAGCCAAAATCTAATATGGTGTTCCCGTCGACATAAAGGTCTTCAATACAAAAATTAAAAGTGTTGAATTATATAGTTTTTCATTAAAAATTGTTATGGGCTTCTAGTAAAATACCACTTCCGGTTGTGAAATTTTACACCAAATCTAAAAACTTGTCTTACACAGACCGACGCACAGACAAATATACATAACTGTAAAATAGCAAAAACGTGTTATGGGGATCCTAATTCTTGCTTATTACTTGAAAACTCACAAAGGAAATTTTTAACCGAAAACATTATTTTCTTTACATAGGTAATTAAAGTTATGTCAGGGCTGGCAACAGTGCGGCTCTCGCAGGCGAGTGGTGCGGTTGTTATGCTAATAAAATATGTGTATGAAATATCGGAAACTAAAAACTATCAAAAAGAAACAATTAATTTATTTAAGGTCTTTTTACAAAGTTATTAAACTATCAAAGTCAAATGTTAATTAATTTAATATTGTTAAGAAATTTAATAATCTTATTCGAATACATCAAAAAAATGCTGTTGATTTTATAGAAAAACTTTGAAAAAAAAGTAAAACCGTTTGTTAAAAGTTAGATTCGCTTGTGGTAGCTTTACGAATGGAAAGATGGATACTTGTCGACGCTTTACAGGAAAGGTCAGCCGAATTTCTGAGTCTTTCACAGGAGTAGAATAGGGGTGGTTTGTGAGCGGAACAGGAAACGTATGTAATGTATCCAAAACATTTAATATTATGCGGAATTTGGTACAAGTTAAAAATAATTTAGAAATTGATTCGACGTCCGAGTCGAAGAGAAATTTATGGAAATTTGAAGCTTTGTGAATTCTAATAAATCTGATGATGGTCACAGCTTAAAAGATGATGATACTTTAGAAATTTTCGAGAATCCGTAAAATTTTGAGGAACAAGTATGTAGGAGAATTACGGGATAATTCTTGAAGTAGCAAATAACAAAACAATTTGAATCGCTGTGGCACATATTTATAGAGAACCTGAACTTTCATAAGTATTACAAATCTAAGATAGATGTACATTTACGAGAAGGAATTGAGGAAGAAACGGAGTATTTTAATGTTGAAAAATAATTCTTTTTACTGCATGAAGCCGTAATTAGAAAAATAAACACGTCACAATACTTCGCGTTGTCTTCGATGCATCATCATATGCTGAAGACAAACTGTTACTTTTAAAATGATGTAAATATGGTCTTGTGGATTTTGGAAAATCTGGAACTCGTTGCAACTCTCGAACGTTCCTGGATTCTAACACGCGGCTCTTACTCACATGAAGTTTGGCCGCCCCTGAATGTAAGGTGAAAATGATGAATGCACTTTTTCCTTATAGCAGATCCGTCAAGTTCATGAGCGTTTCTTCGGTTCAAAGCAAAAACAGGCCTTTGTGGGTTTTGAGAAAGTACCACATCGAGCTGTCTAGTTTTATCTAAAGTCTATAATGAATTATTTATATGAATTTATAAAACTTAGAGTAGGGAAAAGGAAACTTTTGTAAGCTTTATATAAGAGTTATCGTGGAAAAAATAGTTCACACACACATCCAAACAGAGAGACATCACTCGAAAAATAGTAAAAAAGAGTTGTGGGGACCCTAATCGGTGCCAATTAAGTGTAAACTCACTATCGAATAATCTTGACAGAAAATATTACCTCCATTACCTATGTAAATAGCTCAGAGGAAGGTTAAAATATAAGAAGCAAATTCAGAAACTCTCGAACATATTTGACATATGTGCAAAGATATTGTGAAATCTTAGAAATTTCGATAAACTGCGAGACAATTTCCATGGTATTTCAAACCGCGATAATGGTACTCTTTTACTATGCGACTTAATATTCCATTTTAATCAGGTAGTATCGTATAGTAAAAAAGTGATTTTAACTCTTTTTTACGATATTAAATTATATGTTTTTTTTACGATTTAACGATAGTTAAAACGGGAAATTAAGACAATTTATGTTACCAATTTTATTACATATAATGGACATAAAGGAGAGATTTCTGACAAAAAATGCATAAATACAAGTTAAAATATATACTGTCAAGCTCCCTTAAGAATCAATATTTTATCTAGGAACACATTTATCAATCTTCTGTACATTTCTACTACTTCCAAAAATCAACGGCTGCAAAATTTATCATCGAGTTAATCAGTTGTCTGTTTTATTGATAGATTACGTTTTTCACCATTTTCTTTCCTTGCCCAAGTTTTTTGAGTCAAAATAAGCTGTGTAGAAATGAAACAAAGAATTTTTTGTTTTGTTGAAGCACTGGCCTTAGTAAATGTACTTTTAAGGTAAAAGACTGACATTTGTTCATGAAGTAAAAAGGTTTCATACGCAAATCATACTAGTCAGATAACTGAAGAATTACACATAATTGGCATTTATTACTCAGAGCATCATCTTATAGTACAAATAAATATGTTTCTTACATGCAATTAGCACACTTTTATTTTCATTAAGTATAACTGTTTTTAAGAAATTTCCAGTTAGCAGTTCAAAATGCTGGAGACGGAAAAATGTCTCTGCAAAATTTTAGAAGTAAAATATTTATTGGGAAAAACTTCTTGAGAAAGAATTTTCATTTATAAGGTCTTTGTTTATGAAATCGTTAAAAATTCATTATTAAATGTCTGCAATGATGACGCGTGACATTAAAAATATAATTTGTCTTTAAGACGAGGGAAAAAGAAATTTTATACAAAATCCGAAGAATGCTTCATAGGTTTTGCGATGTTAATCCATCACAGGAGATCGTTATGAATGCTAATGTCAAATATAAACTAATGACATCGTGGTGATTAGCAGTTGTCGTAAAAGACTTCTTTTCTATTTCAAGATAGAAGAAGAAAGTTATTTTTATATTCCAGAGAGTGTCTTAAAGGACAGGAAACACTGGCAAATAGGAAACAAAGGCTGTTCTCACAATTTTTAGACGATTTTGCTTTGTTATAAAAAACCAAGCGTAAGCTTAGAAATTCTTTTTTTCATTGCAGCTATATTTTTTAAAGTATAAATTATCATATGCTACTTCACAGTATTGCTTTCATGCAAAATGGCACTTTTCAACAAGCCGTAGGTGAAGGCTATGTTTGTGGTCTTTCCGTAGAACATTATTTTTATCTCGTTATTAAAAACGATATGAAAGCCATAGTGTTTCGATATCCAAAGCTACGACAGGTAATATTGTTAACAAGAAAGGGAAAAAAACTTAGATTTTTGTTTCAAGTGAAAACGTGTCCCAAATACATATCCAAGAAAAGAACGGAATGCTTCGAACGTTGCAAAGGTCTTTATGTTAAAAAAAATCCAATAAGTCAAATGACAGTTGCAAAATCATTAAAATGCTCAGTGTCCATTGTAAACAAAGTGATTAATTCTGATTTGAATCTTTCAATTCTGAAAAAACATAATGTGAATCGTCGTTCTCCACGATAAATCTCCGAACGCAGAACGCGCTGCAGAATTCTTTATGAGAAACATTTATCCCGATAAAAAATGGAAACATGTTGTCATAATAGATGAATTTTGGGTGTATTTAAATGACTTCGATAAACATATATTCATTTATTATCATCAAAGTGGAGGAGAATATGGTTCAAAGAGTCTAAAGAAAATATTTCAAAGGGATTTAGGATTGTTGCTGGTTTTTTATGAAACGGTAAATTAAAAATAAAGGGTGTGGAGAAAAATGTCAAGCTAAACTCCACATATTATCAGGAACATATTTTATACCCAATTTTTAAATATGAAATACCTTCTCTTTACCCACAGTGTGATCAATCAGTAGAACTGCATGAAAACAAAGCAAGCAAACACACGTCAAAATCCACTGCTAATTTCCTGAAAGTATTGGAACAAGAAACGGGTATCAAGGAACCCTTCATTCATATACCTACAAAATCTCCGCATGTATCATCCATGGGTTTTTGCGCTTTGGGACTTTTAAAAAGCGGATTGTCCAAACGTCGACGTACAACCCTCCTTGGACTTCGAAAGTTGTTGGGATAAAACTCTTTCGGTACTAAAAGGCTTTATTGTCTTGGAAACTACGCTGTAAAAAGATATTGAAAAATAAGGGTTATCAAATAGAACATTTAAAACGCAAAAATGTTAGATAGAATAATTCTGTAATACAATGAAAATCGTCTAAAAATGTTCGCACAGCCTCTGAATAGATGGTGTATAATAATCTTACTAGAAAATGTAGTTCAAGTGATATTAAATTACTGCTACTGAATAATTCTTTAATTTATATTTTTGTATTAATTGCAGAATCTTCTGTTAATAATACGATTCAGTTATTCAACGAATACAAGAGATAACAGGATTTAAAGCTGAAGCTGGAATCAGTTTTCTTGAATGTTTCGCGATGATCAGATTTGATTGAATTTAAGCCCTACTTGAAATACTTATTACAATAACCAGCCATTTATATTATTTTCATTCGGAACACTAATTTGCACTATAAAACACATACTTAGAATACTAGTAAATCCTATTTCGAATAACTATTTAATTTTACTCATTCGAAATTTTATTTAATTATAGTTAATTACTAACAAATTATAGTGTGACGTATATATTATTTTGATTTGAAATATCTATTACTTACCCTAGGAGACATATTTATTTAGACGCTTTTGCAGTGAAAACTTCTTTGCATTGGACACTCGCATCATAACTGCAGCACTCAGTTTTACTAACATTATACGTATACCTCGGCGTTTAATTCTTTTTTTTAATCCTTTTCATATTTCTGTCACTATTTCCAGTATTATTTGCTCCATGGGACATCCAGAACAGTGAAACAGATTAGCGAAATTTTAAGTATTTCCATCTGTTTTAATTCCCATTCCCATTCCCATTACGGTGATATGCCGCAGAATTTTCACTCACAATACAATCCTGTACTATTTCACATATAAAATTTCAGGTTCCTATACCTTGTGGGTTCTATATTTTTTCTGCAGTATGTCGGATATTAGAACTCACAATTTATATTACATGTGATGATTCAAAGAATGATTAATTCTTCAGGGCTTTAAAGTAAGGTTTTGTAAAAGTTATATATTGTTCATCATAATTTAAAACTCGAGAGCTACAAGTGGAAAGCATTTAAATAGTTAAAGAGCTTGGGATATCAGCATTTTGATGTGACCGAATTTGCTAATGGACTTTATACGTAAACATATATGAAACTATTTATTATTTCTTTTTGCAGTGCGAAAGAGCTCAAAAGTTTCTGTTGTTCGGTTTAATTCAACTAAGTAAAGTTGACTTCCGTCGATTCGCACTTTAGAAAGCCAACAAATTTCAGAATTGGGATATCAAACCTACCATACTTAAACACCATTGAAGGTCTGATGCAAAAACGAAAATGGTAAATGTTTCTTTATTTCTTTTTTTTAAAGCTCTTAAGGCGATCAATAAAAGCTACTAAACATATTAATGAAAGCTAATAAACATATTAATGAAAGCTAATAAACATATTAATGAAAGCTAATAAACATATTAATGAAAGCTTTTAAACCTATCAATGAAATCTTTAAACGTATTAATGAATATTACTAAACATATCTAAACATATCTTACAGTATCGTATCTAAAAATATCTTAAAGTATCTGCAGTGCCTTTTATCGGCATTTGGACGCAAAAGTGAACTATTTGAACTTGCGGCAGAAATTCGGAAAACGGTTCCACCAGACGCCATTGAGGTTAAAATTAAAAACATCATCACTAATAGTAAAAATAAAATAAAAAAAAAAAAAACGTATGATGAACACGTTTAAACACGTTTTTGTTAAACACGTTAAGTAGTATGAAACACGTTTTTGAAAGCATTATTGAAGAAAGACTCCCAAGGGAAAAGGAAAATTTAGAAAAAGAAAGATTTTAATTAATTGCAGAACGCGAAAAACAAACGCAATTAAGGAAGCGCAAAACAAGAAGAAGAAAGGAATTTGGGTTGCAAAAACTAGAACTTTTAAGCGAAAATGAAATAATGTTTCAAAACTTCAACGGAAAGTAATATAGCCATACCAAGAAACAAGAGCTGTATCGATTTGAAATGCCTTATGCAAAACTTCCATATAAAGAATATAGCTCTATTTTTAATAATATTTGAGCGTCAAGCCAAAGGGGTGAGGCTAAATGAAGAAGGTTATGTTTTCATTTGTTAGGAATGTTATCCGTCGATTTACACAATTAACCTCCAGGAAATGTGAAGAAACGCGCAGTGTCATCGAAAGGAAAGAACAGAAGATGAATAAGCACTACAAGAAAACGTATCTAACTATGACTTTAAATTTAGAAATTTTGACTGAAATTTAGAAACTAAGAACAACAACAACAACAACAACAACAAAAAAAAAAAAAAAAAAAAACTAATAGAATAACAAAATACAGTAGAAAAACAAAACAATTTGATAAAAGCCGGCAAAGCGAATATGCGTAACTACTTGCAGGGGCTATGGGATGCTTAAATATAATAGCAATTTGAAACATCTGTTCCTAATAGAAGGTAACTGACTTTTAGTGTTATATAAATTCATTAGAGTTACTAATTGTGATAAAATTTTTCAAATTGCACAACTGAAATAAAAGTAAATATACAAAATTCGAATTCAAATTAAGACGAATAACTTGCATATGCAAGTTGGGTGTTAGTGAATAAAAAAACAATTTTGCATCACTCTACGACAAAAATAAAAAATAAAAATAAAAACTTTCTTGTGTTTTACATTTCTGTTACTGAACTTAAGCGATTATTCGCTTAGCTGTTCACTACGTTCCTCCACGCTTAGTTATTAAATAAAAGGGATGAACACTAGAAGCTTACCTAACTTACCTAGTGAAATAAATTCAACTGTAAAGTGATCAAGTAATACTAAGTTAAGCAATTCCATCACTTCCAGCTGAGGTGTGTGTTGAATTTCTTTTAAGAGAAGAATATCTAGAATTTCGGTAGAAGCGTTGTGGTGTGTCCTAGTTGATATACTAGGTCTTACTATCTTTATACCGTATTGGTCAGTAAAACTCCACAGAATTGTGCCGTTGGTGTTGGTGTATCTGGAATATCGGGTTGGACTCTGAATTAAAGTCTTCCGTAGTTATTATCCGTACTTCGGCAGCAGTGACATCGTGAATGTCTTATTTACATCCCGTAGCTAGGTGAATTGTATACAGAGATGAATAACAATGCTTCCTTGGAGGTACCGTAAATAAAAGCTGTAGTGTCTTCAGTGTGTGGAACTATGTCGGCTGTGCCAGATGTCTCCTCTAACTTAAAATAAACCCTATTGTGAGCAGCTCTAGGTTCCAAACGTCGATAGCTCTGCTATACGTGAAGTTCAGTGTTTTAACTCGCTCCGCTCTGAAGAAAAACTGGTTTTGGAGCAGCGTCAGCTGTGCTACATTTCTGCGTTAGATCAGATAAACCCCAGTATGAACGTCCCTTTAAAACTCAAGAAGGGCCAACTGAACCTGCTGTGAACACAGCCAGCCCGTGGCACTGGATAATGTCATTAACGGAGAATGCAAACTCTACAAAACTGTCTTCGACATTTTTCTTTTCCGATCAGAAATTAAAAATCGAACTTTGGTTTCAATTTCTGTTTCCCATATTATGTACCTCATTTCCTTTTATTATACATGAGCTTATTATATTTAGTAATACTTACTGCTATGCTAGAATTTTGTAAATTTCTTCTGATAATTAGCTGAATATATTTAAATGCTCCACTAGTAAATTTACTTTAGCTCATAAAAGGAAAGAAAAATAATACTTAAAGAAATACGCGGTAGTTAAATATTAGGAAGAATATTTTCGGATATTCTGACGAAAACATTTCTATGTTTGGTTATTTTGGAATTTACAATACTAACCGGTCCAAAAATATGTTAATTGTAATAAAGTGCTTTCTCTATCAAGTATTTTCAGTCACTACAGACTTTGCCATTTATCAGAAAACTCTAGTCTCCCTATTTCGGAACGAAATTTCATTTCCACACTCTCTTAGCCAACATTCTCGCTTGGTTTCCTCTGAAAATGCAACTGCAAACGGAATTCTTTTCGACGCTGATCGTTGGGGGAAGTCATCCAAAAGCAGCCGCCACGAGCTATTTGGCACGACCCCGAAAAATGCAGCAGCGACGGCGGACGTAAAGAGAAAACACATTTCTAAATTTAATAAATTCGCGTAGGTATAAGGATAAAAGCTTTCGTTTACGAGCGTAATCCTTTTCTTTTTGAAAAGATCCGACAGGTGCGCAGCTTTAGTTCGCATCGCAAAAAATAGAAAATGATCACAGCAGAATAAAAAATGACCTTAAGTTTCTAATAAAAACATCATACTATCTTTCACAGGACTTCTTTTCATTCCTGTTATGAAAGATATCCATGTCAAGTAGCTAAAATAAGGGTGACCGTTATTTTTAATAACGACATGCATAAAATTCATATTGTCTCTTTATATCAGAGAAAAGAACGAAAAAAAAAAAACGATAGACTATTGATATGGCTACGTTTTTTAGGAAGAAAATAATGGAATATTCCTTGAATACTTGGAATACCAAACAAAGTTAACGGTAACTTTCTGAATGGAATGTTTCGAAACACATTTTCTCCTTCATTCGAAGGAAATGGAATGTGATAGATGCAAGTTCAGAATAAATTTATTATTTTTGAAGAAGCGATGTTTTATTTAGTAAAGATTTATGTTTAGGGATAGTAAGTTTGTACAAGTATTACCTGCAGCAATTTCGTAGAAAAGTTCTCATTTTCTGATAAAATAAAATTTTAATTCTTGGGGAAAATAAATGAAATGTTTTAAAATAATATAATTTGTCTTGTTAACAACTTGGTAACGTCTATGAATTACATTTCATTTTTCAGTTAAATATTTACATGCTATGTGTTGATAAAATAGCTTCTGTTATTATTCTGAAATACAGAATTTCTCTACTTACATTAGGCCAGATTCAGAGATGCATATGTTTTTAGAGTAAAATAATAGCATTATTTAGTAGAAAAACCTAATTCATTATTTAGTAGAAAAACCTAATTCATTCTTTTTTTCAGAAAAGGTATAAAACTTTTCGTGGGGCTAAGTATACATTAAAATATGAAAAATGATTAAATACATTTTGATCCAGAGGCAGATATTATTTTCATATGGCATTCTTATAATGCTGTTTCCCTCTAATACATTTCAATAGTAGGACGAAATGTCTCTTATAATGCAGAATTTTTATAACATTTTTCCTTTCTAATATGTATCGAGAATTGAGAAAAATCACTCTATAACGTGGCATTTTTATAACTTTATTTCACTGTAATATGGTTCGAAAATTGGAGAAAATTCCCCCGTGACACTGCAATGTTTTGCTCTAGAAACGGTTCGATCAAGGAAAAGGTTAGGTTATTTGAATATACTGTATACACGATAATTACACCTCGTGAAGTACAAGGCGGCTATCTGCCTAAGGGGAAGGACGGTGTCCGACGATAACATCGCGGCAAAATCATCGCGGACGAAAACGTCGCGGAGAAAACAACGCAAGTCAAAAACGTCGTGCTACAAAACATCGTTGGAGAAAACATCGCAAAGAGAAAACATCGCAAAGAGAAAACATCGCAGTTCTAAAACATCGTGGTACAAAACATCGACGTCGAAAATAAAGCGATTCGAAAACTTCGCAGTTTAAAAACATCGTCGGCGAAAATTTCGTGGTAAAAATTAAAGGGTCTACAAATCATCGCAGGACGATAACAATTCCAATAACGCCCATGCTCAGGCTTTAATAATTGTAAATGGATATTCCCATAATTATTTGTGAGCGCAAGATGTGAAGAAGGATAATTTTTACTTTTACATTTTTTTATTAATTAATAAATTTTTGCTTAAAAAAGTAAGAAGGAAACTTAAGCATAGAAAGTTAAATGCAACTTATAGATTATATTTTTCATGAAAATTACCAGTAAAACCTTTATAAAAATGATTTATTAATGGCCTTTATTAGTTAACTATGTCGGTTTAAAATTCTGTTAAGTGCTATAAGTTGCATTAATTTTCTATGCTTAAGTTTTCGTCTTATTTTCTCAGCAAAAATTTATTAGTTAATAAAATTGTGAAAGTAAAAATTATACTTCTTCACAGCTTGCGCTCACGAATCATTATGGGAATATCCATTTACAATTATTAAAACCTGAAAAAAAACATGTCTGCAATGTTATCGTCATGCGATGATTTGTAGACACTTTAATTTTTACCACGATATTTTCGACGACGATATTTTTAAACTGCGAAGCTTTCGAACCGCTTTATTTTCGACGACGATGTTTTGTACCACGATATTTTAGAAATGCGATGTTTTCTCTTTGCGATGTTTTGTAGCATGACGTTTTTGCCTTGCGTTGTTTTCTCCGCGACGTTTTCGTCCGCGATGTTTTCGGCTGTAACCGGGAAGGACGCGTTCGTGGAGGACATTCTAAAGTAAACTGGCTCGTATTCACGTTTCATATGGTAAAACCATAAAAGCCACTACACTGGCAGCTTTTTTGCCTTGACTTGGAACACAGGTCGAAGTACAATTATTCAAAAGTCATTGGAAACTAGAACTGATATGGTGGTTGACAACAATTTATATTTCGAAACAAGTTGCCGGCCCTTATTAATTCCGTTAACATTCTTTTATTTTGAAAAACAATTTTCGTCAAAAAAATTTTTGAGTGAATAAATTAATTATTCCGTTTAAAATAATTTTTCATGAATAAAATTATTTCAAAACAATTTTTTTAATTTTATATTTTATTTTTATTATTTCGTACTTTTTATGCTGTAAAGACTCAGAGTGAATTTTTTAGAAGGCATAGCGTTCTATAAATATAAATTATTCAAAAATTTTAATAATAGCGCTCAAATTGATTAACAAGGAAACACGTTAACAAGGAAAGGGGTATGAATATTTATAATTCTAAAGACTAAACCTTTTCTAAACCTTCATTTATTTAAAAATGGCAACTATATTAAATTCAGAAATGAAGAACGTACTTCTTCCATTCTTTTATACTATCATTAATCTTTCAGACGCATTAATACGATTCTATCGCCTTTTATTAGTAAAACCATTAATCTAAATACACTCAAGACTGAGGCATTCAGTTCTGGAAAAAGAGGGGAAAATGCCAAATATTTTCATTAGCGTGCATAATATATGGTGTTAGAAATGCATTTTATGAACAGCATCAATGGTATAAATAGCAATAATAATACTCTTGGGAAATGTGTAAACTGATTTTCAGAAGCTTATAGTTCATAATATATTGTATGTTAATTTTAAGAACATGTGACCGTTCTGCATAAATGTCTTGTCGTCAGTCTAACTTAAGTCGCAAATGATTATGAGCATGGGTGTGTTAAATAGTCTATGCAGGAAATATTTTTAACGTTGTTTTTTATGATATGTGTGACATTGAACTTCTCAGACATGCTGTGTACAATGCCTGAATGCCTCTGAATTACATGAATCTAATTAAATACAAAAATAATAAAGAATAACTAATTAAATAAAGAGTATTTTATTATTGGGAAAAGCTGTGCATCCTCATTTACTTGTTTGGGAAAAAAATCCTAAAAAGAATAGTGGTGATAGCAATATAATGTAAGTAATAACTTATATAACAGGAAGGTTAATCAAAAATATAAGGCGGAGTAAGACAAAGTTCTCAAGAAAACAACCCTGAGAAAAGGCAATTCTGCGGATAGCGTGTGTAACTAATGTAGTAGGTAAAAGGTTATGAACTTCATTTTGGCAATATATATGTGAAAACATGAAAGACAAAACAAACATGGGCAAACGTGGAAATAAGTTGTATTGTTTCAAACAGCCAGATTATTGTAAATTAGCGCGTTCTTTGGGAATAGACTCTTATCATCGACAGGGTGTTGCATTACAGTAGGCAACCGAATTAGAAGTTTAGTCTCAATTTTGATGAAACATTCCCCAGGGAACGGATTTACGTGTCTCCCCCATCATTCTTCCTTACCATGAATCTGGAGAGAACTTTTGGCAGTATTTCAAATGTCTCCCCCCGCAAAGACACTACATATTTATAAACATGCATGCTTTCTCTGTGATTCGTACAAGGTTCTCTCGAGAATAAGGCAGCTGCCTTCCCTAATCCCTTACTACCATGTGAAAATATTACATACATTAGTAACTTCTGAAAATCTATCATTTAGAAAGCTATATTCTAACTTTGCAGATACAACAAATTTTGAACACAGGCAATGTTAACTGCATAGTGCTGCCACACGTATAAACGGATACTTCAGCTTATATGCATTTCCATCAGAAGTTATGGTTTGTAACAAAGGCATTGCGTACTCATTCAAGTAAATAATATAACTCGGAAATAATAAGTGGATTTCAGAATCCGGATAACCTTTATCTGGAAAGCTCCTGATAGAAAATATGAAGAAAAATAAAATATACATATTTCCTCTCTTCCACGTGCATTTTTGCATATACTGATGCTCCTTTTGCCTTTGCGAATATGTTTTGTATAAAGGCACACATAAAATACGAGAGCGATATAAAAAGCGGAATAATGTAGTGGAATTCATGCCGCAAAGCAAAGACGTCTTCCCTTGAGTCATTTTAAAGAAACTTTATTTTGCTCAGCTGCTTCGACTCTTGTAGAATTCTTCATGAAGATATATTTCAGGCAAAATTTACAGTTTGCTCAATTTAACAACTATTCCTTCGGAGAATTTAGAAGCAAAAGAAATATAGATATTCTGAACCCAAACAGTTAAAGGATATGGCGAGCTTAGAAAACTTAGATTTGAATCACGGAGAAGAGTAATGATGTATCAAGACCTGTAAATTAAATAGTTTAAAACTATTAAAAAGGCAGGCAAAGTATTCTATTAGAACTCTGAGAAAATATACGACATATATGCACTAACTCCTAAGAATAATACAACGGGAAAATGAGAAAGTTACATTTCATCGTAGATCAATTAGAAGATTCTGGACCGAAAAATCCTAACAACTGATCATATGGACTTGCTGGGACCTGAACTATGTCCATAGATTACACAACTGATCGGGAAGGAAAATCTTTAATTCATTATCTATAGGTCTATTAAGAGGTGTGGTGGTGTGGTGTATTTAATTATGGCACAGCACACTAGGGCTATCTGCCTGCCTAAGGGGAGGGATGCCTTCGTGGAGGACTTCCTAAGGGAAACTGGCTCGTATACACGTTACACATGGAGAAAACCACAAAAACACCCATGCAACCAGCCCGTTTGTGGGATTCGAACCTCGGACCGAACTACCAGCGTTCAGCGACTTTACCGCTCGGCCGCTGGTGGGCCTGGTCTATTAAGAGGAAAAATAGCTATCAGACGGCAGTTCTAAGTTGCTAACTTTAATCCGAGCTAAATGACTACTAAGATGTAAGGTGCTTTCCTGGTTGCCAATTCAGTGTGGTAACCATCCCCCCTTGTAAAAGATGGCTAAGAGGAAAAGCGACTTCCCATTCCCCCATGTAAAAGACGACCAAGAAGAGACGCGACTGACTATATAATGTTCAGAAACGTGTGTTTTGCTTTAGAGGAGTATGAATATATAAGTACAGACTTCCAGTACTCATTCATTAAATTGTTAAAATTTTTACGGATTATTTAAAATTAACGGATTTTGTAACTTCTTATTATGGGATACAATAATGATATAATTAATGAAAGTTCGAAATTTTTGGAAGGCCAATTTTTCATATGCATGAACTTTTTTTAACCCTAAAATTTCTTTAGTGGTATAATAAGTGCCTTACTAATATATCGGATGACAAAGCACATGACTATCTGGGGCTATCGGCTTAAGGGAAAGAATAACGTCGTAGAAGATGTTTCAAGGCAAAGCTGACGCGTATTCATAAAACACATTGAAAAAACGAGAAATTCCTATGCAGGTCCCTGCTTTCACAAGGATTTGAATTAATGTCAAACTACCAGTGTTCTGAGATTTTACCTGTCGGTTATCGCTTGGCTTAAATAATTGGAGCGTTTTATGTAGAGGGCCCATGGAAAACTGAATATTTTGTACTTCAACTAAAAAGTATCACGATATCAAATCTATTGCAGGCTGAAAGCATACTTTATTGGAATCATTTCTAAAATTGTAAGCATAGCTGTCTGAGTATCTAAATATGTTTAGACTCGCGTTATTCTACTGAAATACTCTGATTAGAATGCATTAATTACAAGCTGCTGTAATACGTTTCGCAGTTTATAGACTGTATTATTTTAAGAATGAGAAAATCCAAATCTTCTAAAATGTTCTAGAAGTTGTATACTTGATTAGAATTTTTAGTTAAATTTATCATCCATCGTTCTTTTAACATTTCTTTAATTAGTTACTACTAGGTTCTTCCATTATACTATTAACCAGATGCATGAGACACATACGCTGAGATATTTCATTTTAAATCTAGTATTCTAATGCGTATTTTAATATTTAGTTAAGTAATGTACACATCGCTTAATGAGTACTCAATAAAAGGTATGAAAATTTCAATAACATATGAGCCTTTAAATTTGAAGTTAATATAAAGTTCGATATTCTACAGTGATATGGGAATGAATCAATATATTAAAGTATGAAATATAAAAACAAGTTACACCATATTTACTAACCATATCGAAATGATTCAAAGGCTAAAATGTAAAGAAACAACAACGTGAGTTTTGATCCACACACGTTAAACCAATTTTGGATGGATACCAACCTTATGGCAAGGGGTTTCCTGCTTTTAAGACTAGGGAGGGTTGAACCATACCGTTTGCCTGCGTGATGCTCTGATCTTGCATAATACATCCAAAAACATAAATAGTTGCAGTCATTGTTTACGCTGATTAGAATACTTTTGAGGATGTAACAGGATATAGTTTATGTTGACGAGTTTCGTTAAGTTCAACATCTGTAAAATGGGATCACACTGCAAATACAAATCCTTAACTTGGGGAATTTGACCCTATTCCAGCAAAAATTGGATTCGACTATTTAGATAACAGCAAAACGCTCGGAGGTTATCTGGTTAAGAGAAGGGATGCGTCTGTAAAGGGTTTTTAAAGAAAACTGGCTCTTATTCATCTTACACATGGAGAAAACCGCAAAAACTATGGTGCAACCAGCCGTTCGACGGTATTTCAATTACTAGATAACATTGACGGAATCGTTCGGCCGCTGGTACAGATTTGAGATGTGTAATAAGTAAATACGAAAGGATATTGATACCCACTCAAAAGATGCAAACCAATAAGATAAGATGCACCACCGATAAAAAGATGCAAACGTCAGATACTTCTTAGTTATCTTAAATTTGAATATTTTCCATTTGTTTAACAATTTTGGGAATTATTTTTTTTTTCTTATAAATGACGATTTTCTTTTTCGATGCACTCGCTTCTGAATGCGAACATTTTCATTATTTTTATACTGGGTTTTATTTATTAAATTTATACGTAATGAAACTGCACAAGTAGAAATACTGATTTTGTTTTTGATGGATCTATTAATTTTCGCTAATCAAACTCTCGAATGTTGATTCTCATTTGTATCAAGACTAATCTGGGAGATGTTAAAAATATTCCAAAGAAATCTTATGAAAATTGTAATATTCGACCAAAGTAATAGAAATTTAAATTTCAGATACCGATCCCAAATAAATCCAACTGATATATAAAAGCATTCGGAATGTAAAATTTCCGACTGATTCTAATTTTGTGTTAGACACAAAAATACTTTTTTTAAATTTCTGAAATACTTTAAAGACTAATTAACAATTTAAGTTTAACGAAATACGTTTTTGAAAGAATAACTAATACAAAATTGAATAACTATTTATACCAAATCGAAAAACCTTAACATTAATTAATAATGTTGAATAAATGTTAAATATTAACCTTTTCGTGTACAACGAGGTAGTAATGGTAAAAAAAAAAAAATATTGGGGAACAGACACATATTAAAACATTATGAAAATAATGTATTGGGCCGTCTTTTCTTTTCATAAATTCATTGAGATTTCTAGTTTGATTGAGATTTGGGTTTCTGCCACACCATTTACTCTTAATCACTCCTAAAATATTAAATTTATTTTCATTTCTAAATACAGCCGAATTCCAAAACCTCTGAGGCTCTCTTGGTATATTCATGCCTTTTGGATTCGCTTTACTGGAGAAATGGATTTTTCCTGTTATTCGACCATAAAAGATATATTTTCCCAAGATATTTTTAAAAGTTTCTGAATTACTAGATTTGATAAATATTCGTTATAGTAATACCAGCAAATATAATGGTTAAATCTGGTTTTAGAATTTTAAATCATACTCCTCACGAACCATTTTTCTTCGCGTTCAGTGAATCTTCTTGGATGCCTTGTTCGTTGTTTCAAGCATATTTGTTTTATAGTATTTGAAAATTAATTTGAACAGTAGATTTTACTTTAAGTAGTTTAGCTATTTTCTTCTTAGATTTCTCAAATAAAAATCGTAAGTTTCCTTACATCAAAAGAAATCACAATTTCTTTGAACAAAGTTCACAAAGTAGCATTTAAACCTTTAACTGTATCTTTTCCAGGTTTAAAACGCTTCGCCCAGGTGTTGTATAAAAAACACCTGCTATAAAGATGCCAGCTATCTGTTTCTAAGATTAGTAGAGCAATCTCCCAATACAATTTTAACCTTAATTTCGTATTTATAGGCAATATATTTAAAATATTTCCTTTATTCAATCTTGTATAAGGTATTTTTTCTCTCCTTTCCTTTTAGGGCCATACTGCTAAAATTTTTATAACAACAGTTTCGTTTTAGGGGGGCGAAAATGAGAACAGACGTTGATTACATAACCATGAGTGCTAAAAAATCTGTCTCTAACTCCAGAAAAGAGAAACTCAATACTTTCATCTTCTCTAATAAGAAAACGGGGGGAAGAATGCAATCCATAATGATGATATTGATCAATCTTAACTTTTATGGAATACTTAAAGCTGAAGTTTTAAATATTAAAATAGTATATAAGGTACTTTCTTCCTCCTTTCTGCATACCTTCGTAGTGTAACGGTAGCACACTCGGCGCGTATTCGAGAGATCCCGGTTTGAGTCCCGGCCAGGGCATTGCTCGCCTATCTCCTGTTTCAAAATAACCTAATGAATCTAGAAGCGTTTTCTAATATTATTTCTCGTAATAGATTTTTTTTTTGTTAACTCTAATTTCAACTCCTCGTGTTCCACAAAGTATACCTCGAAGCTGAGACAAGTAAGTTATAGCACTAACAAAATAAACAAATGTACAATATCACTGCAAGTGAGGGAAAATTATTAAAAACAATAAATAAATAAAATAATATATAAATAAAAAATAAGGAAAAGAAAAATTAAATAAAGAGACCTCAATAATCTAAATTGACAGGAAAATTCCGAAAAGCGGACGTTGTCACTTTAATTCGAAAAAATTCAGAAAAGTTGGTGGTCAAGATACAGACAGGTGCTTCAAAGTTGCCTGAAGTATCTTCCTCTGATGGGCGTGATGAATGAACTCAAGAAGAATATGCTTAGCATCTTCATCGCTATCTACAGCTGGCACAAAGCACTTGAAACAAGTCCATATCGCTTAAAATAGCTCTTAATATTACCCTGTCCATTCAAAAATTGAGTTACTTTAACCCATATTTTATCAATGATCGAAGAACTTAAAATTTTTGTTTGAAATTTCTAATTTTGTTTTATAAATTGGTAAGAAAAGATAATAAATTTAAAAGTATACGAAACTTTTATTTTCTTTGAGCTTACAGGCTGTCCTATATATAGGACGATGGTCAAATCCAGTGCTGTGAAGTTACAGGACAATATTTTCTTTCAAAGCGGTTCTTTTGAATGGAATGGTGAAAAACAACTCGAACATTAGCTAATATTAGAATTTTTACAAATAGTTGTTGGTTTCCTCGTACAATTATTTAATTGACGTCAATGTCCATCAGGGTTTTTGACAATCACATGATCAGTTTGCATTTTCAAGAAGTCCGGATTTCTCTGCTGCGCACCTAATGTTCCGCCGTGAATGCTCCTAGGTATTGATAATCCCAAATAGCTGACTGCTATAGTCCGCCGATATTTTAGAAGATCGAGAGCTTTGGTTTCTTTCATATACATTTTACAACCATGTCGACCGAAACAGCTCACCATTCTTTCATCAGTGCTTAGATGTTCGGAAAATATACCTAATTGTTGTAAAGCATCATTCAGTAAATCATAAAGTGGACGTAATTTGTAATAGCCGTCTGAATCAATGGTGCTACTGTCAATGAAATGAATTTCAGAATATCTATTTCGTGGCATTGCTCTACTAAATAGTATAGTTCCTGTGTCTGGCGCGTTTTCCCAGTACATTTTTTCACGTGGCAAAATGTGGTAGCCACTATAAAAAGTATACCTAAGAATTGCTTGAGTTCATATGTTTTGTCAATAAAAAATGATGATTATTTTTCTGCCCAGCGTATCTCTTACTCTCAATAACAGCTTTGTTTATCATTTTTTTCAGCGACATACTTAAAGAGTTCTGTAGGACATTTTCCAGAAACAAAATCAGTTAGAGACTGACTAAAATCTTCAGAAAATATTTCTGAAGCATGTGACTATTTAGGAACGCAATCTTTCCAATCAAGGTTCAGCACACATTTCATCAGCTTCATTTCCTACTAAAATTTCCACAGTTTGCTGTTCCTACTGCGTTTTCACCACAACTAGCTTGGCCGTGTCTAATCTTTAGTGTAGTCGTCGTATATTTCCTCATTGTCACTGAGTGTATCTGGATCAGGTGGTATTATTACCATTTACGGCTCAGTACCTTCATCATCTAATGTGATAAAATATTCCAAAGCTTCTTCAGCTGTTAGAAATTTTCGACTCATTTTGGATGCGTAAAATAAATATACCTTACAAAATAAACATTCACAAAAGTAAATTTCTTTCATACAAATAAAACGTGTGAAACGTCTTTCAGATGCTAAATATAACTCTTTACAAAAAAGGGACGCAGGATATGAAACAGTTGATCTCTATATTTTACAGCGAGGGGATGAAACGGACGTAACCATTTCACTCTGAAGTGGTGTTATATTTTAACATCATATAATAGTGGATTTTACCTTTTTCCTACATATAGGACGCTCTAAAAAAGAAAGCGAAATAAGGATCTATAATATATTTTTCTTTCGCATTTTTTGTCATTCATATTGATCGAGACCTATTTTATTTAAAACAAATCCACACTTTTTATTTTACCCTTTATTTCCCATCTTTTATGCGTCCAAAAATAAAATGCAAAAAAAATCAAAATTAGTCCTTTTTGTACTTTTTTAAAAAAAAACAGATTTGTAAAAGTAAAAATTTAAAACAAAATAGTTAATATAACAAGCAGCTTTCTAGCAATAATACAATGTGAAAGAAATAGTTTAAACATTATTACTTTTTTGTACATGCATAAAATATGTACTGTCTTGTATATAGGACAATGATAAAAATATGAGTTAAAATCTATTGAAAACTGAACAACTTTTATTCTGTGAAAAGTTGCGGGAAAAGTACTTTTGGTCCACAGTGCTTTTGATGAGGCCAGATATCTCCTGTTTCAAATACAGAGAGCTTCATTTGTATAAAAGCACTTTCAGTGAAAAACGGGAATATAGAGATTTAAATCAATGTGAATCGTTGTTAGCTTTGCTAGAATTTGCAAAATTTCCACAATGATCACGAGTGTAAGCAAAGTGAATGCCGATATCAAAGTCATGCAAGGTCTTAATAATGACCTGAATTTCAACAGCAAGTTTCTCTAAAACACTTCAATTCTGTAACAGTTGTCGCGAAGAAACAGAATCACTACCTATTAAAATGCATATTGAACTCAAACCACTACAAGCATTTTGAATCCATTTCACAGCAAGGTTTAAGCAGAGCAACTCAGCCTGAAAAACAATGACAAAAGCAAGGCTAACCTTATCATTCATCTTATACCAGTCTGCAAAATAAATTAATTTTTACTTCTCAAGAACAGCATCCGAATAATCAGCAGCTGGTATGCGATTCCTATTAAAAGGATTCGGTAAAGAAGAAACAGGAAGATTGGAGTCAAGAAATTTTGGTGAGGATTACCGGCAAAAGCTTTCCTTCATCGCAATATTGTTTAATATCTCATCGACAGTAAAAAGTGTCTCGTAATTAACAGTTCCGTAGCCACGAACAATTTTTAAAAGAAATATTTTTGAATTTTCCACAGAAGCTTGCAGTTTACTTTTTTCAGTAAGGAACCGCCTCAAACCCTTGATGCATAGCATGGTATCACAGGAAAAAGCAATGAAAAATATTTAGTTTTCGAATAATGGCTGAACGTTTAACCCTAAAACTTTGACAGTTTCTTATGTCTCAGTACTTTTTTAAGTCAGTCTACAGCTTGAGCAATTTAGGGTTTTCTTTATTAAACAAACGCAAGTATGCCTATTTATTAAAAAAGGCCATTAAAAAGGTGGCATCTTTAATTAATGCCTTTTTTAATAAATAGGCATTAATTAACGATGCCACCCGGCATTAAATAATAAGATACGTAACATTAATTTACGATGAAATATTATCATAGCAAGTTTTGTTTTTATTACTATTATCTGGTATTGCCTAGCGGGTTTTAAAAATATGCATTTATGTTTTACGGTTTGAATTCCTGAAAGACTAATTTTTAAATTTGTAAGTTAATCGTAACTGTTTAGCTTAAATTTGTTTTAGGTATTAATTTGGAATAAGTATAAAACATTAAATTTTATTTTTGTTATATTTTATTATTATTTTTTTATTATTGAAACTTTAGTCAACTTTTCCAGGTTATAAACTGAAATTTTCAAAGCAAATTATTTTATTTTATTTCATTTCTTCATTTATTATTTTATTTATTTATTTAGAGAAGTCTTGGTGTCATGAAGAAATTCGTAATCCACGACAAACCAGAGTCACATGTTCCAAGCTGTTAAAAGCATTGAAGTTCAAATATCTACAACAAATTCGATACTCCTTACATTAATCTTATACATTGTACATTTTGTTCAGTCGGCGCTCAGATTGCTCCTTTTCGAGATTCTAAATGAAAGGATTCTTGCCTTTGCCTCTCCAGATTTTCTTTTATTCGTATTTCCCAATGGGTTTTTCTTCTATTTGATCTCTAACGGCTATTACTGTCCCTTAAGAATTTTCTAGCTTTTTTATTCCTTTCTTTTGTCCCTGTGGGATCCATTTGCAGCCTATTTACGAAGAACACCATTTGTGTCTCTTTCTCTTTAAGTTTATGTGCTAAAAGTTACGGGTGCAGTTACAAGTTTTCCTTTTCTTCAAAGAATCGCTTTTCTGTATAAAAAAACCGCGTAATACTAGGTTTTAAAATAATGTTCAGGAATACACAGTATAAGACTTTACCATATTGCTGAAATTCACGACAACAATGATTTGCTCATATACTTCTGTTACTTCAACAAGAGGTAAGTTAATTGGGGGAAAAGTAATATGTTTGTTCTGTATCTTATATTAACTAAACAGTTATTATGACTTCAACCAAGCTATTATGACACTATTACTTCTCCTTTCCGTATTCTTCACCAGAATACCGTATTCCAGAGGTCCGTAGTTCGATTCTCGGCGAGGGCGTTGCTTATTTTTTCATCAATTCTGTTTTAAAAATAACCTAATGTCTCTACAAAAAATGTGATTATATTTTTTTATAAAAGCAAGGTATTCTTTTAATCGTTTATAAACGTTAAGTGCTTTGATGGTGTGTGTGATAAATTAAAGCTAGCAAATTTGAAGTAAAAGCTAACACAGAGAATTTAAGTAGTTAATCGTTAGGCTCTATAGCCAGAAAGTATATGTTTAACGAAAATGTAACTTAGAACATTAGCTATACAGACTTGAAATAGGGTGTTTATGAGGTCTAGTGTATCTGAGCTATTAACAATATAGGATCTTGGTTAGCAGGTAGTTTGTGAAAACTCTGCACATTTTCAAACGCACTTTCATGTGTACAGTGCTAGACAGCATGAATGAAAAACTGAGTTTAGAGCATGTAAAATATTAAAAGAGTTTTGTTGAAGTTTTAAAAGGCAACTTTAAAAGTATAAAGGTTTAAAGGTTTAACTAATTCCCTTACTAAACTATTTTTCCTTACAGGTATATGGAAGGCTACGAGTTTGAACAAAATAGCGAGGACCTGAAGTTTTATTAAACTTCTGTAAAAATTTAAATTTAGGGTTAGACATTCAAATATAATGATTGTAAAAACTACCTCATGCTGTAGTTTCAGAATTTAAAATCTTGATTATCTTGATTGATTTAAAATTTAATTTAAATTTGTGAAAGAGCTTCGTAGCGATTACTTAAATTCTGTGGGGAACATGTACAGAATCTTACTTTAAGTTATTATAATTTCGGTCTTTACTATAATTTCACCTTTCCGTATTCCTCACTAGAATGTAAATTAGTAGTGAGTGTTTAAGTGAGTATTAGTAGTGAGTAGTGAGTAAATTCTGTGGGGAACATGTACAGAATCTTACTTTAAGTTATTATAATGTCGGTCTTTATTATAATTTCACTTTTCCGTATACTTCACTAGAATGTAAATTAGTAGTGAGTGTTTAAACTGAGATTTTGGGATTTGAGGCAGAGATTGTTTTTGGCATTGCGTACGCGCTACGTGGTTTGTTTCCTGTTAGCTCTAACAAATCTAATTATTCGGCTTTGCGGTCTTTCGCTGCCGACACCTTAATTCTGATGCGTCTGTAGAATTAGTGATCTAGCTTTTAGTAGAGTATTTAATTGTGTTGTAGGGGATTATTTTTATTTCTTAAAAGTTATTATTTTTTACCATGCTTTCCTTTAATTTCTTATTTCCCACCTACGATTCCCTTCCACAATGAGTTTTCATGATCGCATTTTATGTAAATGACGTAGAAACCAGTATTTAAGTTGAAGTCTCGATCACTTCAATAGAAGAGCTTAGCAGTTCTTCTTAGCAGATCGCGTTCTGCGTTTTAGCCACGTCAGTAGTAAGTGGAGGTCCTCGTGCGGCGGAAGTGACGTCACAGAAAAGGGGCGTGGGCAGTATCCAGAGGCGCCTGGAACCAGAAGTGACGACACCAGCGCCATCTTGGGATTTCTCCTGAAGCGATGCGATGGAATGATGTCATCAAAGTTTTGTTTTTAATTTGTGGCAACGATATTATGTTTTGAGAGTTTTTTATTGTCTGTCAACGAAGATTTTTTCCGTTTTTTTGGCAACATTTTTTCGGTTTTGTGTCAACGATTTCATGAACCACGTGCTTGAAATGACATCAGTTTTAAATTACTATTTAATACCTGATTATTAATTGCTTTTAATTATTTATTATTTTAACGAATTTTTATTAAATTTAATATTATTTTCCTTGAATTTTAAAAATAACCCCCACGGATGGAATTCGAACCCGCTATCTCTTGCATAGGAGACCGAGTTTTAACCACAACGCTATGCTTTATCTTCTGAAGCTTGTTATTTGAAACCCTCTTTGTCCGTTCGACTTATTTGCGCCACTGATGTCACGAGGCTGAAAGTCTGCGCATGCACCAACCTGCCTTGACTTGGAAACCGCGTCACACATTTGTTTTTTCAGGACGGCGAACGAATACAAACTTAATGGCCAATCAGATTCTTGCTAATAATATCCTTTTTGTAACCATGAATGACCATGTTCATTTTTCGAAACGGACTAGGATTTCTTTTGGCTTTCTAAATCGTTACATTATTCATTACTGTTTTAAATGGAAGATTTTCCCACATTTTAAATTTCTCTTTTTTGTTTTATTGGGATATTTTTGATTGTTTTCTTTTTTCTTCTCTTTCTTACTAAAGTTAATTTATTAATTTTTCGTTTAATATATTTTCCTTTTCCAAACATAAATTTTATTTTTAACTTTCGTAAATTAACGTTTATTTTTACAAAAGTGAATTTACAATTTCTTTTTACATTTTATTTTGCAAAAGTTTTTTTTTTTTTTAAATTTATTCCTTTTTGTATTTTTACTTTAATTTTTTTATATTTAACTTTCTTTTTTTGGTTTTACAAAAGTAATATTTTATTTTTACAAATTAATTTTTTACTTTTAATTTTTTTATTTTGCAATTTTTTTCCAAATTTATTCCTTTTATATTTTTACTTTATTTTTTATTTACATTTAACTTTTTTACTTTAAAAAAGCTTTTTTTTTTTGTTTAAGCTTATTTTTTTTACAAAAGTAATATTTATTTTTACAAATTTAATTTTTCCTTTTCGCTTTTTATTTTAAAAAAAGGTGTTACTACATTTTTAGCTTTATTTATTTTACAAAAGTAATATTTATTTTCGTAAATTTAATTTTTTTTTTCAGTTTTTGGTTTACACAAATACAGTTTTTTGTTTTTTCCCTAATGTATTTTAATTCCAAACGTAAATTTTAGTTTTTTTTTTTTCTTTTCTTTAAAATTTTTTCTTGTTACATTTTTATTTTACCCTTAACTTCCCCCCCTGTGTTAAATACAACGTGATGTTACACTTCCATTTCTTTAAAAGTAAATTTACCTACATTTCTCTGTCTACGAAATCCTAAATTTTAAGCTAGGGTTTACATGCAAATAACTTCACTCTGGACGGATAATATTTTCTGTAACTTTAAACCAATACGCATAATGTTCATTCTATATAGTTTAACTGGAATACTACATTTCTTACTTTTAATACTCCTAAACTGGAGATACTCAGAATTTTCTCTTCTAATGTATTGCATTAATTACTAATGACTATACTAACTTTTCGGCCAACTATACAAAACTTCGAGCATTCTCTTTTACACGTCTCACCTTTATTCAAAGGATTCACCAAACTATTCCTTCGGTTGTAGAAAGCGTGAAGCGGTTTCGGCATGCTCTAACGTGAAAGAGATGACGTTTGCGTGTTCCCCAAAGCCTAGTGACGTCATGATTGTTTTTCTACTCAAAGCGATAATCCGTGGCCTTCGAGAAACAAGGCCCTACAGCTCAGTGACGTTGAGCGTGTGACGCCATTCCAGAGAGTGCATCCCTTCTTGGGGTGAAGAGTGCACCCCTTCTTGGGGTGAGGGCAACGCTGGGTCAAAGGTTGTCAGTCGCCACTGCTTCGAAAGAAGAGATTGAACTGAAATTCTTGACCTAAAATCTTGAAATATTAACTGCATTCCGGATTTTTCTGCAGCTAGATATATTAAATTTGAGGTTTTGGCAATTTGTGAGTGGTTCCAGAAACAATATAATGCCTTACATGTGCTCAGTGCCGCGATGTAACGGCAATTACAAATCTGGACCTAAAGTGCACATTTTCGCTTTTCCTAATGATACCGATCTGAAAGAAAAGTGGATCCGAGCAATAAAGCGAAAGGACTTCATTTCAACTAAAAATAGCAGGGTGAGCTTTTATTCTTATGATTTCATTGATATTCAAAGAAAAATTAAATAAATTAAATATTCAATATGTTTAATATGTCTGTTTTTAAAGCCAAATTCATTTCCAATGAAAAACTAGTGTAAATATAATAGTAAACAATAACTAATGTAAAATATAAAAGAAAACAATAACTAGTGTAAAATGTAAAAGTATACAATAAATCATTGCTAATATATACTCATGACCAAAAATTAAAGATAATTCGGAGTCACGCGGAAATCGAACTCTAAAATAAAAATATCATCTGTAAAATCACTACACACATCTTCCAGAATCAAATGCAAATTTCAGGAAGTAAGCAGATGACACCGATGGTACGTCACAATGACGAGAGTGTAAGAGAGTGATATATAAGGAGTACAAGCAAAGAAGTAAAATTGTTCGCAGGCGCTTTATAAGCATTGCAGAGCAATAACCGAATAGTTATGACACAAAGGACGCATTTGGATGATTTTTTACGTGGTAGAATTATCGGCCATCTAGAATGTGGGCGTACCCAACTGGAAGTGTCATACGAACTTGGAATTGCCCAGAGTGTCATCTCCAGGCTTTGGCAACGATTCCAAGATAATGGTAATGTGAGTAGACGTTACAGCACAGGTCGCCCCAGAGTTACAACGCCGAATGAGGACCGGTATTTTGCAGTTACTGCCAAAAGAAACAGGCGGAGCACAGCCTCAGACCTGTCTCGTCAGCACTCTTCAACCACTGGTACGACAATTTCAAGGCAGACCGTGTACAGACGCTTAGGGCAGATTGGTGTACATGCTCGTAGACCTGTCAGATGCGTTCCACTTACTGCAACTCACTGCCGCCTGCAGTTAGCCTGGGGTAGAGAGCATGCATTGTGGACACCGCAACAGTGGGCTTGTGTGATGTTTTCGGACGAGTCCAGGTTTAGCTTGCAGTCTGATTCTCGCCAGACATTCATATGGAGAGCTCTAGGTACCCGTTACCACCCAGAAAACATCATTGAACGACACCGTTACGGTGGTGGAAGAGTGCTCGTTTGGGGTGGAACTATTCTGGGTTCCAGAACTGACCTGAATGTTCAAATTGGAACCATGACAAGCGAAATCTATCTGGACGTCATTCTGGAACAACATGTACGTTTGTTTCGGGGCGCCATGGGCGCACAATTTGTGTTTATGGATGACAATGCCCGTCCTCACCGTGCAAACATCGTAAGCGAATGCCTTCAATCGGAGAATATCACCCGTATGGACTGGCTAGCATTCTCACCGGACTTAGTAGAGCACGTGTGGGACATGTTTGGCCGACGAGTTGCAGCACGTTAACCTCCTCCTACATGTCTACCGGAACTTCGGAGAGCATTGCTTTTTGAGTGGTGTAATATCCCCCAAGATCAGATCGATAATTTGAAACTGAGCATGCCTCGGCGTTGTACGGACTGTATTGCATCGTCTAGGAGACATACAATGTATTAACAATCATACCGACCATGTAATATTCGTTTTTTGTAAATAGGTTTCTTTTTGTAATTTGCTCCACGGAGAAAAAATCGCTAATGTTTTTAAAAATATCAAACATATAGCATCTTTTTTTTTTCTCTTTACCTTTTGTTTAATAAATAAGCTTTACAAATAAGTCAAATTTGTTTTGCTTCTAACTCTTCCTTTGCCTGATTTTGCATTATCCTTAATTTATGGACATGAAAGCTTTTGTTTCCTGCAATTTGTCTTAAAGTGAATTCTATAATTTTGTTAATAAATGCATGTTGCTTCATAAATTGCATGTGAATATTTTAATGGTTAATTAAGTTCATAATACTATAGTATTATTTAATGTATAATAAATTTTACTTCATATACTGCAGATTAAATATTCAGTAGAAAATTCAGTGCTTAATATAAAGCAATAATCGCGAAAATATACAAAATCTGGAACTTAAAATAGCATTTTTAATATCTAATTTAGCTCGACTTTTATTTTAAAACCACTTGTCATTGTAAGTTTTATAGATATGAAAGTAATAATGTTTTTCATTTAAAAATTCAAATTCGTGTTCTTATAATATTTTAAGGGAACACAATACACTTTCAACTCTTTTTTGTCACATTTCAAGTTTATTCTGAAAATTGTCTAATATTCAAGTCTGAAAATGTCTGAAAATATTCATGTCTAAATAATCTAGCTCTCTCTCTCTCTCTCTCTCTATATATATATATATATATGTTTGTGTGTGTTATGTGTGTGGGTATACAGCCTGCATTTCTAACGTCCATATTCTGCCGAATGATGCAAGATATATAATGCATCCGCTGGGTTGGTGGTCTATCTCGTATGGTTGACATTAAGACAACGACGTACTTCGGAGACTTTATCTTCTTTTTTGTATAGTTTAAAAGTTTTGTATTGTTTTAACTAATTCTTTATTTATTTGTTGCTTTTAGGATACATGTTTTAAGATTTATTCTGTGTTTTATTGGATTTGAGGCTATATGTTTTGTACATAAGTGTTTATTTCTTATGCTGAATTGCAAATCGTGCCCTCCGACCGATTCTTCCCGAAGCCCATGCTCCACTATACAAAAGCCCATGCTCCACTATACAAAAGCCCATGCTCCACTATACAAAAGCCCATGCTCCACTATACAAATACGGCTACGAGAGCTAGAATGAATTAAACGCTTAACCAACTGTGAGGTTTATCGAATCAAAGAGTATTAGCTGAATTGCGATTTACAGTTTGCTCTGTAGGGAAGTGACGATATTCCTCATGCGATGAGGAAGAATTGTTTAATATTCGAATTTTCTTTGAGCTATTCGTAGCTATTAATTGTGTTGTGTTTCACGATTTTTATAACAAATCAATTTCTTCCTGCTTATCGGAAATGATTATTTAACCCTTTGACTACTAACCGGACATATATGTCATACTAAAAGTTTAAAAATTACTTAAAATCTCCTGCACATTGGGAATTATCTTCCAATAGTTGGAAACTCAAGACGCCGCTATGCTCGTTGTACACAAATGAACATACAGAAAAGAATACGTATGAGTTTTAAGGTATAATGCTGGGTTATGCAAAGAATGTTTTACCCTGCATCACACCATGTAAATCTATTTCATATAATAAAGTTTTCCAGAATAATAGGTGTGCTTATAGTAAGTCGATCGCTACGTGTGGGACACCATTGACTAACAACTGGGACATATGTGTCCCAGCCTTTGGCTTGAAACCCGTTTATGAAAAAAATCCCAAATGCTAAATTTACCCTATTTATGACATATTTTTTCACTCGGATAGAAAACGGGGTAATTGTTTTTTTTAATTCGTAGGCAAAGGGTTAAAGAGATATCAACGAACTTGTAGTCCGCAACATTAGGCTCTCCAGTAAATATAATAAAGAAAAACTAACATCCCAGATGAAGGGAATGCGTCCGTGTATTTGGTTGATAAGCGAATTCAGTGATCACATATTTCACAGCGGAAGCAGTAGAAGAATAATGTACTGCGGCGATGTTTAAGATAGCAAAAGTTCGACAATTCAGCAGGTTGAAAAACTGCGAGATGCACGATTATCAGACAAAAATTGTGGAGAGCCACAGAACGATTTTCTTCACGTTATTGAACGCTTATTTATTACCTGAGGATCTACTATATTTAAGAATGTGTTAAAAGGAAGGAAGGTTAGCCTGGATGCAAGGACTATAAAGCGAAATCTGTCACAGAAGATCAATTAAAACTGACTGTTAGGAAATGGGCTGAAATGAGGATTACTGTATGTGTGGAAGTGGCAGCTAATGTCCAAAAGCCACGAATTCGAAAACAAAACACACGCTAAATATTTCGAATCTAGCAATCAACCAAAATAAAACTAAATACATGCCATCTGGTAATAACAGCAACCCCTATTTTGAAATTGAGAATTACAAATTTGAAACTGTTAGCAAATTTAAATATTTAGGATCAGAAGTTAATACTCTGATTTAATGCCTGAGATCCGTAGTAAAGTTACAGATGATAACCGATGTTTTTTCGATCTAAAAAATACTCGAAGTTTAACTTCTAGCAGAAAAGGAAGATTTTAATTTACAAAAGCTTAATCAGGCCAATTTTTATATACTCTGCTGAGACCTAGGCAATGACAGAAAAAGCTAAAAGTATCATTTCTGTCTTTAAAAAAATTTTTTGAGAAATATTTTTGGTGGCATAAAATGTAACAATATCTGGAGAAGAAGAACTAACTCTGAACTCTATAAATCCTTTAAAGAAATAGATGTAGTAAAATATATAAGGATTCAGAGAATTAAATGAGCAGGTCACCTGTGCAGAATGGATGAAAATCAAGTAACTAAAAAGATCTTCTTGGCCAGACCATTCGGCACCCGTAAAAGAGGAAGACGTAACTTGGCTCGACTATTTGGAAACATAATTAAGAATTTTTAAAATAACCAATTGTATGTCCATGACCAGAAATAGAAGAGCTTGGAATTCGATTCTGAAGAAGACAAGGGCCCATCCTGGGCTATCTGGCCATTGGAGAAGATGAAGGAAATATTCCGAGTAATAACCCCGTTCACAAACTTTCGGAACAGCCCCTCGCACTTAGTTAATTTCAAGATGTCTCGATGGAAAATTTTAAATTAAAAATAACTATTCTTTTGAAATCATAATGTATTAGAAGTGAAATGAGAGAGAATGTATATTTAAGATGGTTATTAATTTCTAAGCACTGCAGGTTGCACAGCAAATTTTATTTAGTTTTTGTTACTTCCTACAAGCTGGAAACTCTAATAAGTATTTTAATGAGTTCCTTTTTTTGTTACACAATAATTTCATCTGATTCATACTTAGTTCTTGATTATGCGGGTGTTGATTCGCCAACAATAATAAAGTCTATCCAACTAGAATAAAGCTAAGAAGATAAAACTGAGATTGAATATAAAAATAATGTTTCATTCCATGCTTATAACAATTTATTATCAGTAGTGTATCGCTTTGAGATAATTATTCTGAAGAATGATAAGACAAAATTAGGCAGCAATTTTATTCTACAGATAAGATATATCAATTGAAATGTCTAACTAAATGTTTTAATTAAAATATTTATCATGCACTGAAGACATCAGACTTTTTTTACGAGTACCAAAGAATAAAAATTCCTCTGTTCTTTCCACCACTAATCGATCCCTGGCGGATTTTGTTGAAGAAGTTTCGACTTCACGGAAAATAATTGCTGGTCTGAACCGAAATGATAGGAACAATTTAATATCCCTGTCTATGAAGATAAAGAGTCGTCCTAGCTACTTATTACCACGAAGATTCTACTTGAAAATGTTTAAAGCTATATAGAAGTTTCAGTTACAGCATTTGTTTTAGCTATGAATATTTTTCTTCTTTCGCATAAGATCGTAAAATATATTAAATCACAGACGATATTTTTTGGTGGCAAAGTTAAGATTTTCATTTCTGTAAATTTCTAAAATTTATAAAAGTTTCTATTCTTGTAGAGATTAAAATCGATAACTATTTTAATTCTCTACACAGTTACACTTTCAACGGCCCTGCATTTGCAACAAGTAAGCATTTTCATATGTTTCAAAGAAAGAGCTACATCAAGTAAATGCTGTTGATATTTGAATAATAGGAGATTTGGGGATACCGAAACCTTCTGCTGCTTTAATTTGCATCCACCAATTAAGGCCCCAAATCGTATTACTTAATTATATTAAAAACAAACTGTAAGAAACACCTGCAGAGCCATTCTTTCTGAAATATAAAAAATTATTACCAAGTCACAACATTTATCAAAAACATAGTCGAAACAACATTTATCAAAAACATAGTCGAAACAACATTTATCAAAAACATAGCCGAAACAACATTTATCAAGAATATGTAAACTGTAACATCTTAAAGCCCAGACATTTCTAGAGGCGCTGGAAAAACGCTTCCTTATCCTTATTATTTGGATCTATAACGATCATTATTTTGGATAGTGTGAAATATCTAAAAATATCAAACTCCACAGAATTTTGGTGGGAGGAAATAGCAGTCTCAGAAAATAAGAAATCTGCCGAACAAGATGGGTATGGCACGATAAGAATCTATTTCTCCTAGAATAAAACCAAAGCGTCTTATTAAAACACTGATTGAATGAATACTTTAATTCCGTTTGTACTGCAACACGAACTATATTGTCCTTTATAATACTACTTTATATATATATATATATAACTCATTATGTCTTGTAAACAGGACATTTGAGTATTGTAAACTTCACACACGGCAAGACATTTCTGCCAGCTTTGTGAACAGAACTGTAAACTGTAACGCAAAGAGTTGTATTATAAATCAACTCAACACATTTCAAATGTTATATATAAATCATTTTATATTTTCCATCCAACATATTTTATTGGTTAAAATATCATGATATATAAAAGCATGACAAGTATTACATGTATTGTTTGAATTACACTTCGCTAAATTATCAACGATGAAGGCAAAACACAAAATGAAACGAATACTATTTAAAGAATGTGCATGAAATTGATCCAAGAGGTTGGTGTGGCATTACTAGACCACACAGCAATAAAGCACCGACATACAAAAATACATGTATTACGATCATCACATCGCGAAACATCGAATGGGTCGGAAGAATGTGCAGTCGAAACATCGCGCTAATAACGGATATGATATACTCTTTAGCTGAAACGTAAGCGAGGCAAACTGGCAACAATGCTGTTTTTCGCTTGTTGTAGCAGCAATGCCCATTCCCATCCTTGTACCTGTCGGGGATGATGGACAGTTCTTGGCGGCACACTGCGACCTGCTATTCGTCTTCCCAACATATTCCATACATTCTGTACGGGAATCAGGTCTGGTGATCTAGCAGGCCACATCAGATGTAAAATGCTTTCACGCTCCAGATAACTCCGCACTACTCGAGCTCTATGCGGATGGACGTTATCGTCCATAGTTATCGCGTCGGTACCCACTGCAGCCACGAAAAATGGCATAAGAAGGTGTAGAATTTCGTCACTATATTGGACGACTGTGAGGGAGACACCAAGTATGATGCAGAGGTCGGTGCGGGCGTTCTTTGCTATCTCACCCCATGCGAACAAGCCTCCTCCTCAGTAATAATCTCTTTTGACGACAAGTGACGCCCGATAGCGTGTCCCTCGCATTCGCCTTATCATTGCTCTTCGGGAAGGGTTCTGAATATTAAATCGGAACTCATCCGTAAAATGTACGTGGCGCTACTGCTCTAGTGTCTAACTGCGAAGTTCAAGGGGCCACTTCAACCGCGCTCCGAGATGTGATGGGGGACAAAGGAACACAAAGCACTGGTCGGGCGTATAGTCCACCTTCATTGAGTTGACGTGACTTTGGCGGGATATAGGACGTCCTGCACAAAGCAGGGAAATGCAATGCTAGCTATCATGCTGTTAGTGATCTACGGCGTCTTGCAGATATCAACAGGAAACGATCGTCTGTCGTTGTGGTAATCGTCCGACGTCCAGGCCCAAGTCTTCTACATGGGTTTTGACCACTTTGGTAACGATTCCGCAGACTACTGATGACATTACGATAGACATTCAGCTCTCTCGCTACAGCGGATTGTCTTGTACCAACTGTCTAAATCCTGACAGTCCTCCAACGCATTTCATCGTGCAGATGATGTCTTTGGCTCATACGTTCCGCCTTGGTTACCTCGGGTTACTTGAAACTGTTGCTGGTTGCGAACCGAAGCATAGATCCAGCATAGTCCTTTTTAAGGCATGCCTTGCGACTGCGGTATTGCATTTTATGCTAATTTTGGATACCTATTTGCATTCGGCGATACAACTTCTACATTCTATGTAAACCGTATGCTGTAATTCTCCTTTTTATATGCCTACATATTCTTTAGGCGTTTCTTGCTTATTTTTTGAGCACAAGTTTATTATAAAAAAAAGAAATTCAACATTCTTACAATAGCAGCTATATTCTTATAAAAGAATAAGCTAAATCAGGGTTTCTTAAAATGTGGATCGCGACACCCAAGGGGGTCGCGGTATCTGCAGCAGAGGGTCGCCAATAATTTGAACAGTTTCGATATATCTTTAATTTACTAATAAAATATCTGGTAATTGTAAAAATATTTGGTAATTGTAAATAATTTTACAATTACCAAATATTTTTACGCAATGTATCTGAAAATAGATAAAGATAAGACAATACAGACAAAGAAAAAAAAAACGAAAACGATTCGACGCATTCTTTTTATAATATAACCGTTCATTTTCCTTGCTTTGCACGTGACGCTGTCATTTTGTCTGTTACTTATTTAAAATTTTCACATTGTTCTTTGTCTTAAAATTAGAAATTAAAGTTAATGACCTAAAACTGCAATAGTATATTACAGTACAACTGAAAAAATTGACAGTTTAACTACCGCGTGTGTCGGATTTGCGCAATACTTATGGGGTTTCAGAAAATTTTTGTAAATATTATGGGGTCGCGAGTGAAAAAAGTTTAAAAAACCCTGAGATAAATTAAAAAACTGAAAGAAAAAAATTGCCTTTGGCAAAATCATAATACAAAAACTAATTTTAACCATAGAAATCATTGTCGAAGTGATTACGGATACTTCTGTTTGCAAGACGAATCATTTGTGTGTCAGCAACTATATCAATATTGCCCCATATGTGGTAAAATATCTAAAGTAACATACTTAATTATTAATAATGGATATTAAATTTTCATAAGTATCTGCAAGTATTTAACGTAACGGTAAAAAATGATAAAGTACACTATTACGTAAACGTGTTCATAACGTGTAACGTAAACTGCTTCATGATGTATCCAAAATACACTATATGGAAATGATAATCTTTCTAACTTCAGATTTAATCAATCTGTGATTCATTGACAAACTGAATGATTCAAAAACAATAAAGGTTTTTCCTAATAACATATTTTGCATTTTGCTTTTTTAACGATGTATCTAATTGATAAAAATAACATGCACTTAATTTGTGTTACATCTAATTAATCACTTTTATATGAATATTTGCAGTTTAGTTTTATAAAATAAAAGACGTTTCTATTAATTCTAAGCCATATATTCTAAGCCAGTTCACAGAGATTCATTATTCCTTTAAATTTTCATAACGTTCTAAGTTTTCATTTTTTTACCATTTTTTCACAACGGAAATCTTTAATTTGAAATATTAGACTATAATTTTAAATCCTCATTTCTTTTTATTCTTTTCTCTTATATATATATAGGCTGTTTAGGAGTAACTCTCAGCCATCATTATGTATTGTCCACATTCGTCCAGGTCCTGTGACTCATAAATCGACCTAAGCCTAACCAAAGCTCTAATTTATATCTAAACCCTTAAAAAAACGATTTGAAGGATTAAAATATGAAAAACTAATTTGCATATTCAATTAAAAAACTTATATATTCTTCAAAATTTATAAAAAATTTTCTATAAAATTTTATTGCAAAAAGAGAAACCAGAAGCACAGTGGCAAACAGCGAGAACCACTGCAAGTTTGCACTGAAAGTATTTTCGATGAAATTACTTTCATTGGAAGTACTAAAAGATCTCTCTCAAGTTTATGATATATACATTTAAAATTGTATTATAAAAACGTGATATATATATATATATATATATATATATTTAATTGAAGAGTTTTTAGCTAATCACTTCATTTTAGTGCATCGGTATCAACACTGCGAAAGCATGCTTCACTAAAATTTTATTTTAGAACTTTTAAAATGATTGTTCCGTAACCAAAAGTATCTAAGCCATACAATTTTAAATTAATTTTAAGCCTAATTTTTTAGGGAATCTGAAAACAACACATTCATTTCCTGAGAATATATATATATATGAAATGTCTCATTAAAATATAAGAGTAAAGTTGTTTTGAAAAAAATCAATATATTCAAGTTTTAATGTCACTGTATAAGGAATTATCGTATCCCCCTCAGATGCACTTTGATGGTGTATGCAGTATCACGCCCATATAGCAATTAAAAGACCCGTAGATTTAATTCCGGTTAAGTCATAGTTGGTTTTTCATATTTACCAGCTAAGTGAAACTTAAATGTATCTGTAACTGTAATTAATGAGTTTTTTTTTCTTTTTTTAAAGATCGTAAATGCACATCTCAGAATGTTCCTTTCATTCAAATCTCTTAACTAAATTATTATGTATTTCAACGAAAAGTGAAGTTTTAAAAGCGTATGCATACTGTTACGTTTTCAGCGGATTTTTAACAGAAGTATATTAAAGATCTCAAACTTAAATAATAGAGAAACAAATTAAAACGCTAAATAGTTTCCTGCAACTAAAATGCTTTCATTTTATTTCGTCGTTTCCGACTGCTATTGGCCGCAGGGAGAATTCATATAATTCACCAAAATAAAATCTCAGCTTGCGCCCTCGCTCTTAAAGGTACTTTATCTCTAAACACTGAACATTCGTTAGAATAATTTATCTTTTTATCTGGTATTATTTGTAGCACAATCTCGTAAAATGTTGTATTATCTTTTCCAGTTTATTTCCAACTGATGAAATAAGAAAACTAAATTGATATTCAATCAGAAGTAGTAATTCTCCTTTTGATAAGATGAATGTTAAGGAGAGAAATATGCCTCCATTAAGGATTTCTAGTGTAGTAAAAACAGAGATACGTAATTATTTCCCGTCGACCGTGAAAGTTGGCAGAATTCCGCTAAATTTGCGTGAAGCATTCAGATAGAAAGTTAAAGGAACATATCACATTTTATTCAGTTACACATTCACAGATTACTCTTGATTCAATTAGATAATCAACAGATACAACACATAAAATACTTAAATAAATACGATATCAAGCTTTGAGATTATTTGACACAAATATCCCGCGGTGCCTTTTGAGCCATTTTGCTAATCCCCTTATTCTTTCAATGTTCCAAGAATGCATACGAGTATAATCAGACCTGTAATTATGAAAACACTCTCCTACTTGGTCTTCTGTAGAAGTTAAAAAATGCAAGAGAAAAAGCAAAGAAATTTATTTTGTCTGCTTCAGGATGAGGGTTGCTTAAAACCGTAACAAAATTCTGGTGTGCGTAGTTGGATGTTCTTTTTATTTAAGTTTATTAGAAGACAGGTCATCAGATCACTTTTATTAAAAGTTTTATTTGCCGAAAATGATCAACAGGAAATTGCTTACCCACACAAACGGACTACTAGTTAAGTACCATCTACTGCACTAGGAACAATTGTAATTTCATAAATCCACTAGTTTTATTGTTATTTTATGTAACAAAGAATGTACTAGATCTGATCGTAAACGTACTAACTAGAACACTGAAACTTTCTAGATTTAGTATGAAAATACTGCAAATGGTTACCCCGAGTCAAATAGGAAAACTATTTTCATAATAATAACTTATCCATCCATCTCAGATAACTGAGATAAAAATTATTATCAGTACAGGAATCTAATTTCTGTCACTTCCAAGCTGATGATGTTCATACATAGGTGCGACGGATTCGAAACACGGACAGCTGTAAAAACTATAAAAAAGAAACATCCATGACCTTTGATGAGTTCTTAATCTCAGTCTGTGATGTAAACATCATAATTCTTGATTACCATCTAAAATATCGTGTACTGTCAACACTTCAAATGGATTTTTATCGTTTCCCACAGTTCATCAAGATATTGTGTTGTTTCATACCACCTCTTAATTCTCCCTCCACTATCATCACTTCGTTAGATTGCGTTTGCTTTCCTTGCGCGATGTAAATAAACTATTTTCGAATCACAAATTCCGAGGAAATCTAGGATGATGAAAAAAGGAATGTGTGGTTATCGGCCTAATGATGCGTCATCTTCGGGGGTGAAACCGCAGTTTAATTCCGTAGCTTTTAGATCATATCTGTGATCTTTCAAATAAATCTTTATTTAAAATTACGCAGAAAACACAGTCTTAGATTGTCAAGTTAGATTTTGACAAGTTTCTCTTCTGAATAAACCTTTATTTCTGTCAGCTTGAAAACGATAGTTTAAGATAATCTTTGTAATGCAATTAATATATATTTCAGTATAATATGTTACCCAGTTTAAACATATTAGAAAGAGCAAGAATAACAGAAATTTTAGTTCATGAAATTTTGGAAGTCATACAATATTTTAGAGTTTAATGGGAAAGCGGAAGATGAATTACTATTAATCTTACACTGGTTTATCTTAATTTTGATAATTATTATAAACGGACTGAAAACAATTATAGTTCAAATACTGCTCAACTTAACGATGGATCACACACCAAGTAATTTATAGTGGGTTGAAAACGCGATAAATATAGAAAGATATTCTTCCACCTACAAACATATTGCCCCAATGTACTAAAAATATCGAGCACCCTAAATTTAAGCACTGGTAAAAACCTCACAAAACTAAAAGCACTGGTAAAAACCTCACAAATTCAGTGAACGTATAAAGAAATACACAGAGCCCATTTAAGTGGCTTTCTGGTTATAAGAATATGGAGGAGTAAGAGCTTCTTTGCATGAAAGGAATGCTTATATGCAGGGTATATCAGTACAGCGATGACAAACTTTCAGAAGAGATAGAGTACACCTAGACGATGGGAAATCACATAGCAATGCATGGTTGAAAACGCTTTCCTGGCGCGGTAGTGACCACACTAAACGTAAAAAAGGAAGGATACAAACAGCGAGAAAAAAACGTGTTTTATTATGTTTAGGACAGCAGAAAACAACAAATAAGAACAAAAACAAACAACGATCGTCATTAAAGAAGGTGTTCGAAATTAGGACCCCGGACAGTGATGCAGGCCTCACTTCTCCGGCTCACAAAAGATCTGTATCACGAATGGAAGATCGCATGGAAAATACATGACGCACGGTTCGGGTTGTAATTTCGAACATCTTCTTTGATGAAGATCGTTGTTTTTTTTTTCCTTTGTTTTTGCTGTACTCTGAACAATAAGCATCTTTCTCACCCGGTTCGTGTTCTTTCTTTCTTGACTTTTGTGTCGTCACTACTGCGCCAGGAAAGAGTTCCCGACCATGTATTACTATGTAATTTCCCATCGTCTGCGTGTACTCTACCTCTCCTGAAAGTTTGTCACCGCTGTATGTTTACGTATGTTTATGTTATGGTTTATTATGTCCGCTCTATGTGTATGTTAAACACCGCTGTATGTTTATGTCCAAGGACTAAATTGGGAACTAAATCCTCATATTCAAAAAATATTGTTCAATACAGTAATAACAAAAATAGTCTTATATGGTACAGAAATTTGGGCACAGCCTATGACTGTTCGGAAACAAAAACAACTGCAAGTCATACAACGTCAATTCCTTCTCCGAATCATAAAATGTTATAAAACAACATCAAATGCTGTCCTATGTGAACTTTCAGCAATAGCACCTCTTCATACTTTAGCACAAACTAAACATGCAAAAGCCACAGTCCTCAAATTGAAAAAATCCTACATATTTACATGATGAAATATTTAAATCAAACAATTTTGAAATTTCAGTCAACCCCTACAGAAGACATCCTGCCTCTAATCCTAAAGTATATAGCACAATAAATCCTACGACCAGTAGTTATATATCTCAATCAGATGGATCGAAAATGGACTTAGGAGTTGGCTGTGCATATATAGTACAAATAGATCAAACCCAGAAAATAACTCTCCAAAATCGACTCGCCAAGGAAAATAGTATCTTCCAAGCAGAACTAAACGCAGTTCGAATGGCAATAGAATACTCAATCGATAACAATTTACAAAAAATCAATATTTTCTCAGATAGTCAATCAGAAATACTAGCTCTACAAAATCCCAAACACACATCTGAAATAATTCAAGATATGTTTAATAAAATTATCCAATATCGTCAAATATCACCAAACATTTATTGGATAAAGGCTCACGTCGGAGTTCTTGGTAACGAAGAAGCCGATTTAGCAGCCAAATCAGCTACAATATCCCTTCAAGAAAAATCTCCTGGCCGAAATCATAACTCAAGAAATATCTACATAAAATCAGCCTCCAAATGTGGGAAGAAGAATGGACAACAATAAATACAGGAAGACAATTGCATCAAATAGCACCTCATGTAAATGATACGTGTACAATGGTCAATGGTTATATAAACCGCTTTTTAACTGGACATGGGCCATTTCCCACATAGTTCTTCAGAATAAACATCTCAAACTCTGAGCAATGTCTTTGTGGGAATAAAGGTGATCCAATCCATTATATTACTCAATGTCAATCCATTATATTACACAAAGTCAACTCATAAATTGCCTAATTCAAATATAAATGCCTTCCTTCGTTTTGAAATTGACAACAAACATTTAAAAAATAAAATAGAAAATACACTCAAATATCTATCTTCAATAGGCAAAACTTTATGTGAGCACTAACGTAATCAATGTCAAAATTCATTTTGAAGCTGCAATTCATCTAAAACTCTTTTTATCTAATTATCTTAAAAACAACCCTTGCAATAATAATGACATAGTAAAAAAGGGAAAAGAAGAGGAAGAAGATACGGATTCATATAATAAACCTTATCTTAATGAACTATTATGAACTGTTATAAATTATGACTCTTGGCCTACTATTATTATACCTATTATAACTACTATAATTACTATAATTATATTTAATAGATAAGATATCAATCAAAATGTCAATATACTATTATGTACTATTTTAAATACTAACTTTAAAAATAAACCGAAGTTTAGTGGGACTATACCTCCATTACTTATAGTAAACATTGGGTGTTCCACTACACTTCCACCTGAACCTGTATGTTTATGTATTAGTGTATTAGCATAATGACTACGTATAGTTATTTAGATAAAGGTGGAATGTACTGATACATCCTGTATATACAATTCTTCACTACCACCACATACACACCAGGAAAAAAACAGGTTCTGTATAAAAAGTTCCAAACTAGGCTTTTCAGCAGCATTGTACAAAAGTACCTCTGTTTGGCTAGCTAATAAGTTGTATAAAAGTCTATGAAGACATTATTGTTGCCTCATCAGTGCACGTATACGCTAAGTTGCTACCCGCGTTAAGATGATCCCCGAGATGCTTCTGCCTGTAGGGCTAAATGCTCAATCCATTCGTGAAAAAGGGTAGTCAGTGTTTCCGAGACGCGTCGGTTTATTTCACATTTTGGTAAGATCTGTCGTTTTTGATAAACTACAAGGCACAAAATCAAACAAAAATACACAAAAATAGTAAGAATTTTTCTATTACATAATAAAGAAAATATACTATTGTTTACACGCGAGAGGAACATCCTGCCTTTCTTAAAATGGCAACTGAAATTTCTTCACACTCTACCAACAAAAGCTTCACCATCAGTTAGGTGAACTGTAGCTTTGTTGACTGAACTATCTAGTCGCAAATCCACTAATTGCTCAGTGGATGAGCTATCCCAGTCGGTGGGGAAAAAAGAAAGTATATGTGATCCTATGTACAGGGTGTTTTAAAGGGCCTCCCGTATTTTTTGCTTTTATAAAGTAAATAATGGAATTAGAAAACCGAGGACGACAGGTGGCCCTTAGGCTATCAAGCCCTGAGATATAAAAATTTTAGCAAAACATTCCTTTGAATTATTAAGAAGCTTATCAATTGGATTCTATCAAGGGATAAAATATGATATAACACTTTTAAAGAAAATTCCTTTTTCGAGAAATAGGAACAGCGAGGTGAAAGTGAAAATGATTAACAAATATTTATTTTAAAAAAAGGCACCCCATTTTTTTCCCTTTTCTTCAGTTTTGTTTCGGTCGACACATTCGATCATATTTAGTTTATGAAAAAAATATGGTAATCACATTAATACCCCTAATGTTCGAAACACCATTATTTACCACTGTCTACCTTAAACTTGTTCAACGGAGACTTAAAAGAAGAATGCAGTGTAAAATTTTAAATTAGACAGATACGTAAATTTGAATTAAATCATAGCGATTTCACCCATGAAATCGATAAGATTTTATTCAAAATTTACACCAGATTTAAGTTGCATATCTGCCTAACTTCAGCTTTGTATCATCAGCCTACACTTTAGAAAAATATTTAAAACAAATTATGCTTTTTAAAATATGTCATAATTCAGAAGTCATAATTATGTGCATTGAAATGAGGCATAATAGTGCAATAGTATGAATACTTGCTAAAATTGAAGGCTGGAAACAAACTAAGGATTCTAAATTATATCTGAATTTCTGAACTTGCTGCGTTACGATAAATATTACAGAAAAATGATCCGATATCCTTTCTTCGATGAGGTTCAGAAATAGTTGGTAGAAAATATTCGTTATCAGTAATTGCTGAAGATTCAGAAAGCATCCTACCGCCCAGACGGTATAGTGATTAGGGGAGCTTACTACGATACCGAAGGGCTCGGATTCGAATCCGGAAAAGGCATGACTGTAGTTGTCTATTTCTTCACACGAGGTAACTGTGGCTCACCTATCAGGTGCTTCCACAATAAGCGGCCACGACTTTCGTCCTTAGTAGTGTCCAACCTAAGTCGGGTAAAAGCTTACTAATAATAATAATAATAATAAAAAAAAAAAAAAAAAAAAAAAAAAAAAACCATCCTGATTTCGTTAAAGGAACAATTTTTAACTTTAAATTAATACCTAAATTTTTTCTACGTATTTCTACACACCAAACAGGAGAATCTCTTTCATAAATGCCGATTGGCGTCGTTATACCAAAAGAGTACTATAAAAATTGTATTGTAATAATGATAATACAGAAAACATTTATATTGTAAATTAAAAGTACAGTTTCTATTGAAAAATTATCGTTTCCGCCAGTCGTAGACCGCCTATATTTAACTTTATTCAAAATTCGAATAGGACAGTGAGATATTATAATCTGAAGCATTTTATTTCCTCTATTTTCTCATTAATTTTAGTTTATTTCGAGCATAAATTAGATGCATTCATCTTTTACAAATTCTGAACAGAAAAGACTATTTTCTCAATAAACATTTCCTACTTAAATTCCAAATAAAAGACAGGAAGTTGGTTTAAATTTGCTGAAATGCGGAATTAAATCTTATGCTCTTCTCGAGCTATATGTCAAAAATTTTAGTCTTTAATTTAAACATCTTTCTTAATTAACTTTCCACAACAGATGTTAAATTCACAAAAATAAATGAAGTAAGGTTAGGTATGTGGATACTGCATATGTCATCACACACTAAAATGACATTTATAAGCTTGCAGATTGCAGAGAAAATAATTTAATTTAACTATTTTCTCTTATAATGTTTCATCTGGAATCTTCAATACATTTCATCCCCTTACTCTTTAGATGCAGCAAGAAGCAGCGTGACATCTTTATCTCAACAAAGATTAATTCCAACTAAACATTTCTCCAGCTGTGTATTACAAAATATTAAGGGCAACAAATCTGATAAAAAATATCTGTTCCAGTATTTTGAAATTTATTTTCCAAATTCCTTTCTTATCGTATTTGTATACACGTATATAGTAAAAGGAATGAATTTTGAAGTAAACAACTATATAATCTTACATCTACCTAGGAAAACGAAGTTTGATCAAAAACCTTCTTTTATTTATTTAGTTACTTTTGTTGAAATAGAAAATAAGATTTTATTATTTTATATTCTTTATAGGAATGATGCGAAGGATATTTAAAATTGGATTGAGTTGAAGATTTGTTAGACTCGCATTTTCATCTAAGAGGACATCAATATCACGATGTTGCAATTATATTCAGTTCGCAAATACCTCTCGACTTCTGGCTTACGTTATAAGAAGATCGCACGTAGCTTTCCTAACTTTTTTCTGAGTGTCAAATATCTATTTTAAAAAACTTCTTATTTTTTTACTATCCTGTGACTTCATATATTCAATTTTCGATAATATCCAATTCTTTTAATACTAAAGAGATTTATTGACTACATCACCATAAACAGAGAAATTTTAAATATTATTATTACATTTACATGTTTATAAGTATAATAAGTAATTAAACACTTCGCAGAAAATCTCTTCAAGATATTCATATTTTCAGTCGCGGATTTTTCATGATATCGTATGTCGCATTTCCGTATATGATGAAGGTATTGTTGCAAGTCTCGAGGACAAGTGGTCTACTGAAGTAAGTGCACAGCTACATCATGAATAACCCTTATAAAGAAGTACACAAATCTCTATGAGGAATAAAATTACGATGAAATAATAGCTTATCAAATTATTTCTTTTCACACAATTTGACTTTCCCATTTTGAACAGCTCCTTTTAAACATTTTAATATAAACTTTTACGATTTATATATTTAATTTATGAGAACTAATTCTTAAACTGATAAGCTTGAAGTTATCGTAGGTGTTAATCTGAAACCAGCATACTAAAATCAAATTGCAGGTTCGTTTCATTATTGTAACTTTTTGATTATTTAAAAAAATTGAAATTTTAATTACTAAATTAAATTTTAATTAATTTAAATACTTCGACCCGTTATAATGCAACTGCCACTGTTTCAGTGGTTGACTGTTTCAGTGTTTATGACAAAGGCAATGCCATCTCGAGGAAGGCCTGAGCACGTGCGGGTAACTGTTCAGTGACGTCACAATCAGAAGACCGAAGCAGCAGAAAGTGTCTTCCACAAGTTGTTCAAACGAATGCTTCAGCGATGAATGTATAATTTGCGTGTTTATTACTTTCTCGCTTTCTAAATTCGGATTCTTCCTTGCATTCGTAAACCCAATTTTGAATTAAAATTTCTGGAAATTTCTTTCTGTCAAAGGTTTATCATTTGTTAACGACTTGAGGAAAACGTTAAACTAAATCACATTGTTACTGAATCTGATAGAAGATCTGATACATATCAAGTACTTTTACACTGTAGTAAAAAAATTCTTTTCGCCTAAATACGAACCATTCTTTTTAAAAGCACATAATCGGAGATATTTATTTTTTTCAACCCCTATTAATCAGTTAACACCTTCAGAACTGTTTTAGCATTTATATATATGTTTAACGGACCATCATACTTAAAATGCTATTAAAAATTGTTTAAATATTTTTTTTAAAAAGCTGTTGCTCTAAAAGAAATGATGTAATTAAAAAGATCCCTAAAATCGGAAACTTCAAACTTTTAAAAACATCAGCGTATTACAAAACTTACGGGCTAATGGGCAATGTTTTATCCTTTGCTATTTAAATTAGAATATTATGTTTGAAATTAAATGGGTAAAGAGGGCAATAGCAAATAGTAAAATCAATTTTAGCTGCATTTAATAAAAAATAAGTCTAATGAATATTCCACTAAATTCATTCCGAAATTTACATCTTTATGAAATTTGAAATTGCTTGCTATATCTCATAACGTCACTTCGTCAGAAAAAAATAATCAGTTTTTTTTTCTTTATATATACAGCAGAATCGAAGGTAAATTCTTTTAATTATATACTTAGAAAAATATTACAGATTAGGTTTTTATCAATCATCTAATTATAATAATCAGTAAAGAGAAAGTTAGAAATCTTATTTATCCATCAGCTTTCCTTTCCTCTACTTTTCAGTGTAATAAATTTTTTTAAAAAGAATTCTTGGCTGCCTCGAATAACATATAAGATTTAAGCTTACAAATTTCATTGTAAACTTTACTGTAAATTATAAACACTCAGTGAAACAAATACGATAAATACAGGAACCGTAAACGAGCAGTGTGAATAAGAGGCACAGCCACGACCAATCTATCTTCTGCTGTGAAGTCACATTCTCGTGCTCAGGCCTGTAACTATCTAGGTGTTGGCAAAGCACTCTAAGACTATCTTCTTAAACCTTAGGAAACCGAAGCCAGTATCCTTCGCTAACCTGTGTCCTTAAAATAGAGAAACGCTGGTCCAGTCCCGTTCGCTTCGTCCTCTCCTTGTCCATTAATGATCAAAGGGATATGAAGATTTCAAACGGCATGCTTTCTACTTCCTAACATAGAAGATTCCATTAGCCTTTTAGGACAAGCTGCTTGCAATAAATTGATACAATGCATTTGGGGAAACTGCGCCTGCTATTCCATACCTTTGGAAGGACGGAAGGAAACAACACTGCAATCACGGCAGTTTCGGGCGTTTGTCGTCATATGAATTACAGGACGCCTCGGGCGTTTTGGCCTTCAAAGGGAAAGCATGCCTTCGCGGAGGACGGAGAGAGGCTCAAATCTGCGAAATGTATGGAAATAAACACGAAAACGCCATGTAGCCAGACCGTTCGCCTGAATCAAACACAGCTGAAATCTGATCAGCTGATGGTTGAAAGCTGCAATCGGCCGCTGATGGACAGTTGTTTCACGGTTTTCAGAAAACAAATGCTTTAAAAATTTAGAACTACCTCCTCACGGTCAATATTTATAAATAATGATGCTATTATGCAACAGATTAGTAAATATTTTTTAAAACTTAGGATACCATTCGTTTAATTAATTTTTTGCTAAAACATTTCTACAAATGTTATAGTTACATATACCTTTAATTATAAAACCTTTATTATTAATCAGAAAAGATTTAAGCTTGACAGAATACTAACTAATAACATGAATTACCGTTGTTGTATAACAAAATTCTTTAAACTTCGATATTGAAACTAAACACGCAACTTGTTTATTAGCATAAATCAAGGAATGCGTGTTTTCGTCGGGCAAATTTCTAAACAACCCCAAGAAAAACGTTAGGCGCTGAGCACGCTTGGCATATTTAACGCATGCAAGTAAATCTGTTTATAAATTTAATCTAAACAACGAACAAAACTTAAATCTCTTGTCTGCTTATGTCTTTGAGAAAATAGCGATGGAATTTTTTTTTTTTAAGGCGCGATCTATTTAAACGTTTAAATGCTTTGAAAACGAACATGCGTCAGAAGATTGAAAACAACAAAACGGCGAAGATTATGTATCTGCGAAAATAAATAAATGAATAAGATAAACAGAAAAATTTTAAAAACGTTGAATACGTTAATAACTTTTCGGCGCTTCGGGAATTTTCTTGCATAGTATAGTTATTATTCTACCAGATTAATTTTTTTGCGTACCTATAATTGGCTGAAGGTTTTAGTAAGTTAACAGTATAATTCTGACTGAAATAAAAGTGAGCATTCCTTTTTATTAATCAAATGCACTTGTTAAACTGGAAATGCATAAATTCATGAAAATAAATTATTAGAAAAATTTCACAGTTTCAAAAGTTAAGATAACTTTTATTTAGTGAATTCTGTCAAAATTTTAATTTATTCAACTAGGCAGGCATGCAGGCGCTTATTGGGAAACGGATCGTGAACATCATATTAGAATCTAATACTCTAAAAAAAGAATTTATTATTAAAGATTAAGAAAAAGAATATACATATATGTAATAAAAATAATAAATAAATCGGAACCTAAATTGCGCGCTGAAAGCTGCAGTAATGTAGCAGCAATAAGTACAGATTTAATTAAATTTTAAAGCAAATTAAAATACCATATTTAGATGTGGTGAAGTAGACCTCAAAAGACATAAGCAATCACTTCACAAAACCTAATGTAAGCGAAAAAATCATTGAAAATTAAAGTTTCGAAGTAAATTTAAATGACAAACAAAAATAAAACCAAGTGCAGTTTCAAAAAACATTCAAACAAACCAAGGCTGAACAAAAGTACAATTCGATCAAAAAATCACATAAAAAACACAAAAAAATGTAAAAAATCTTCAAATTTTAATAAATCTTTGAAAATAATATTGACAAAACAAATGAATTTTACGTTATCCGGGATCTTCAGCAGAATCTTGGCTGCTCCAGAAATGTAAACGAAAATTAGTTTCTGAGCTAACTAATTCTGATATTTAGTTACTATTTAGAAAGTTATTAGGTAGGAAAAAGAATTCAATTACATATTCTTAGCCCAATGACAGACCGGAATCAAAATAAAGCATTTGACTTAAATTTAAAATTGCTGTAAATTATAAAAAATAAAAAAAGAAAATCTAAAACAGAAAAACGAATGCCGAAAACACTTTTAAATGTATCAAACTGAAACTTTAATGTGGAAAAATGCAAGCAATGTCTGAGAGCAGAACAGCCACCAATAAACCAAGGAACCATACTTTCGTAATGAGGACATTTGTTAAAACAAATTACATAACTCTTATTGAGCGCAATTTCTGCAAATAAATAAATAAGTCAAGAAAATGTTTGAAATTTAGGGTAAAATATTAATTTGGGATAGTGTCTTAAATCTATTTTTTAATTTGATTATTTTCCCTTTTTAGTGTGAAAAAACAGCAGCGTGCCAATAATGCTTTTTTCTGAACTGCGTCATTTCAGAATTAATATCTGTCACACATTGCTGTCGAGGCAAGTATTTATGTAACACAAAAAAGTCGTTCGGCCATTAAGTAATATTTTGAGACAAAGAGTTTATTTATTTATTATAACTTCCATCAAATTCAAAACATGTTCCTTTGCTTATTATTTAATTGTTAATGCATGAGCATTTTGATCCTCTTATGATTTTCGAAACATTAAAGAGCATACTACGCATTACTGTATTTATTAGCTTCTGTGCTGCCCGACCGAGACTATGGTTAGTGACGCTGGCTCGGAATCGAATCCTGGAGAATGCATAGATGTTCATAAATGTATAGTGTCAGTGCAGCATGAGGTCACTTTAAATATGCGGCGAGCCGAAAGTTCTTTTTGAGAAAATTGTGGTAGGGAAAGAAAGGTGGGTCTATCGAAATTGCGGGCGGAACTTAGCAAGTCATACTGTCATCTGTATGGTGCTCAAGGCTCTTGTCAAAGACAGACGTAGTCTTGCTATTTTCGTGGGCTTGTTTTGATGTTACTGTCAGAGAAGTGAGATAAGTTGCAACAAAAACAACATTAGTTTTGTTTTTAAAAGGAGCTTTCTCTTAAAACTTCATTCGCTTTGGTGAAGCCGCAACACGTAATTGTTACTTATCCAGATTTTTTTCAAGTGTCTTGGTGACGATGGGTAGAACAAGCGTTTTTGTAAAGGTACATAATTGATGAAAGAATATAGTATGCCAATTAGAACGTTTGAATCCATATGCGAAAATTTTTCTAATCCTCCTTGGTTTACAGTGTAGCAAGAAAAAAGTGCAGAGCAAATTCAAGAGATTGAACCAACCAAACATTTTAAATAATAATGACTTTCGGCAGAGTTTAATTAACTATTAAGCAATAAAAGAACGTGCTTAGGGCAATACAGGCATTTTCGTACAAAATAGTTTCCCTTCAAAAACCCTACTTTATTACCCTCCCAAAAATTCATAACATAATCTATACACTTTCTTTCCTTTGCTCTGCGCTGCTAATATCATGTCTGCATTTCTATTCTGTAAATAAACAGGTAAAATATGAGTCCAAATTGCTTTATTGTATTACTGTTCAAAAAAATATACCTAAATAAATGTAGTCTCTGCAAGTCCAAGTGCTAGCTGTTATTTAAGAAACACATCCTCATGCAACATCTACACGTCACCTAACAAAATATTTTCATTACACACGTATATATGTGTTTATGTGTGTGTGTAAGATAATATGTAAATCAGGTTTATAATTTAATTTAGTAATAGCATCTTAATGCCTCTCTGTATTATTAAAAGTAGTAATAACTAGACTGCGCCATTTTTAGATTAATCTGTCGCGTGGCTTGCAGGAATCATGGCTGATGACGTAGCTAATTTGGAATTTAAACTCAAAATTTTGAGAACTGAAACCTTTCTAACGTAAATCCACACCATTTTTTTGGAGAGCTTCCATATTGGATAAATGAGCACTTTAGCTGCTGCTTTTCTTCCTGTGATGGCGCTATTTTGCTGTGCACTTTTCCTATCGCAGCAGTATTCAAAAATGTAAATGTGCTTGAATAGGCGCAATTAGAGTGCTAAGTAAATTGTGGCCACAAATATCAATTGAAATAAAAATGACTGTTTAATCTTACTCGCTTGCCAAGTTTCCTATTTACTACTGATTCAACATTTTAGCATTCTACGCAATCAGAATTTTTATTCTTCAATAGGGATCTATCTTCTAAGCTATCTACGTGCTACGCCATCGACATAGCAATGTCTTTTTCTTCTTTTTCATCGCGTTTTATATACATAAAGTATGAAAATGGTAGTTACCAAATTATCAACTTTATCTAAATTAATTTTGTACGTCATGGCAATCAAAAAGATTCTTTACAAAAATGTCTTTTACAAAGAAACTAATAAGAAAAAATACGTATAAATTACCCAGGGAAAGAAAACTGATTTTGATACGCTGTTAGTTCTTATCAGATAGCAGCAAGAACATAATATAATTCAGCAAATCACTTTACTGATATAATTTCTGAATGAATTTTACGTAAAATTTTGTTTCAAAAAGACGTTCTTTAATGCTTTATTAGAGCAATTCTGAATAATCCGATGGTATAACTTCGAAAGCGACTATGTATTGCGACTATGTATCCGATGGTATAACTTCGAAAGCGACTATGTAATACATTTTTACATTCCAAATACACACAAGCATTTGCCGCAACCTTTTCAAACACAGAAATATACTATTAAGCCCTTTTCACTCAGATAGTACTTCGGATAGTGTCAACTCGGAAGCAAGCTGCGCATTGTTGCTATTAAAACTCATCCAAGTCTGCTATGCAGAATTTATTCTTATATTAGGCTATAACAAATGCAATGAATGCATTGTCATATTATATATTATGCTTGGAATATAACAGCAAATAGCTTAATATTAACAGCACACCTGAAAGATAAAAATGCTTTCTTCGTACGTCAACTATTTTATACTAAAGAGTTACTTATTTTAAAACCGAATCGAACAGAAAAATTTCGAATTTAAAGGGAGGGATGCTATTGAGTAATTTGGATCAGACCTTACAACCTTATGACTTGAAAAATCGGTGATAGTTTTACTTACAAATTTTAGATCATAAGGAAATTTCTCAAATTATTCAAGGCATTTAGATGGTGAGTTATTTCTTTAGGCTATTTAGATGAAAACCGTTCTCTAATAAAGCGGTTTGTTAAATCGATATTTATTTGCACAGTTTCTTAGAGTTTTATATTCTGGTCATTTCAACCAGGTAGCAGATTGCCGTATTTTTTCGAATGTAAGTTGAGCCGAGAAGTAAGATTTTGTTGAAAAAAATTAAGCTAAAATTAAAAAACCGTGCTAAGCCGAATTTAAAACAGCTCAATAAATCAAGGTTGGTAGATATCGCCAAATTGTAACTGTCATCTAAACTATCAGGCCAGCTGAAGGAGAGTGCCACGTTCTCACGTACTGGGGCCTCCCCAGTTGTCCAATAAGTAAAACCTTTGAATTCTAGATATTCGACACGGGTTCGATCCGGGCTGGCTGCGCAGTTGGTTTTCCTCGTGTGTAATGTGAACACGAATCAGTTTCCCTTAGAAACTCTTCCACGAAGGTATCTCTTGCCCTCGACATCATCTTTGCTATGTTTAAATATCTTAACTTCCCTCGACGTCATCTTTGCCATGTTTAAATCTTAACCTCACGTTTTTGATAAATAGGCCCAAAACCATAAAAAAATCTTCATCCGTAATGCTTTGAACGGATGAAGATTTGATGACAACAATTTTAATATTGAACAAAAACTTCCGAAAATTGCCAGGAATCCCTTCATTGGATACTGATATTGAAAAATTTGAAAACGTGTATTAGGATTGGATAAAATAAATACAGCGGGTTTTCAACTATTTTAATTATTAACATTTTACAGTTATCCATATTTGTGATCGAATTATTCATAAGTAATTTTAAACTCATATTTAAGCCGACTTCCAGATTTCAGTAGAAAAAATTAAAAAGCATTATATCGGCTTTACACGAAAGTCTGCAGCAATCGTATTGCAATAATTTGCAACTATTTAATTTTGAAAGTTTTATAAAATATATAATATTATTCGAAAGCTATTATAAAATTAATTGTTTAGACTGTTGTAAAATGTGCATATCAGAATGAAATATCTACACTAGCTCGTTCATATGTTAATTTGTTCACAGTATCATAGTTCAAAGTTTCATAACTTGTTCATAGTTTGTGCAAACACTAAGCAAAACTGAATTTCATTGGTTGATCCAAATTAAATTTCATTTTTATAGCACTTCCAGAGAAAGGATTAAAGCAGGCTAAGATATATATGCATACACGGCCTTATTTTTAAATAACAGTTTCTTCTAACGAAAAAAAAAAAAAAAAAAAAAAAAAAAAAACACGTGTTGCTCCAACGCATTAGAACACAGAAGCATGTCTGTGCTTCAAGCAACCACACCGTTTGGACAACGTGCCAAAAAGGGTTACGTAACGAACAAGAAATAAGCCCAACGCACTCATATTGCAAGACAGAATAAGAACCTCTCTTTGAAAAAGAAACCGAGCCAGACATCAAACCAAAAAAACAACTGCGCTGATAAATAGCTTCTAATTTGACAACGTTCCCTCTACCCGCATTTCAAGAAATAGGGCGACAAGCTGTCTGTTGCAAGCGGAACCCAGTTTATGATCAACACAGCTGTAATGCTGATAGGAAATCCAATTCTTCTCGTGCCCCTTCAACCCCCTTTTAAGAGCCAGTTGAAAGCATAATTACTATGACAGTGACCCCTCACCCTCGCAGCACTCCTTAGCGGCCTGTCGTTGAGGTCGTAGCACGGCCGTTAGAAACGATAGTTTTTATTACGCGTTTCTGCCGATGTAAATGACAGTTGCAGCTAAGAATAAAAAAGAGCGAGGTAATTTATCCATTGGAATTCACCGCGTTTGAAGGCATTTAGCAAGTCTTGCAAAATGCACAGCAAATGTTTGTAATGCTTTAATGACATAAAACAGGGTACCATAAACTTTCAGGGGAAAATATCGCGTTTGGTAGTGACGCATTATGAGGTTACTGTAATACATATGTTTATTTTACAATAACAATTTAATGTACACTAAAGGGTAATATAATGATGCAATGATAATGAATATTTAATGACGTATTAAAACGGCTTCATGATACTAAAAGTATACATGTAAACGTAAAGAATAAAATGACGAATGGTGATAAAATGATTAACATATTCATTACACATGCATATTATACATTAGAGGCCTAGAGGCGCTGTGTAGTGGAAGAGGAATTCGTAGGCGCTTACGGATAGCATTGCATTTTATTCTTTTTCCAGTTTTAAGGAATAGGATCCAGAATACTAAAGATTGCTTATTTCAAAATAGGTTAAGTATTCTGAAAAAGGAAGAAAAAAAGTAGGACTATCTGCATAGAGAGCTGAAATTGTGGAGAAATATCTATAGGAAACTGATCTATTTTCACATTATTTTAAAAAGTTGATGTATACACCACATGGTTTCCTTGTACAGAAAATTAAATTATACGCACTTTTTTCCTGCATTTCATTTAAACGTATTTCCTCGAATTTCATCAGAGATATATTTTTCATTCAAGTCATTGAGTTCTCACTTCGCGGCAAGGCAAAAACACATTAAAACTCAAAATATTTTTATTAAAAATTGAAAGATATAGAAAAATATAAAACACTAAATAGAGTTAGAACAATTTAAAAAAACAATTTTTACAATTAAAATTACAGTTTCTAGGCAACAACAAGCAATGCGGCCAGCAGGCAAGAAGCCAGACTTTTCAGTGCACAAAACTAGAAGTTTCCTTTTAGTCCACTCGAGAAAAAGATACTGAAGATGGAGAGAGACTTAATTTACTAATGTAATGTGTTTCAAATATAAACAAATATGGCTACTACGGTAAAAAAGAATTAGGCTTAGCCGCACTTAAATAACGTAAATTGTTGAGAATTCTACAACTATTGCATGCAGATTAACTAAAAGCATACAAACCTTAACCGGAAGATAAAAACAACATAATTCAATGACTTTTTAAGCAAAAATATGCGCAATTTACCAACATATAAGAACAAAAAAAAAACTGACCTCACATGAATTTTTTGGTGCTTCCGATTGCAACCAGAAAGGGAGGTGCACAACTACATGTTATAGCAGTCCCAGTTACAAAATTTCAACGTTCTGAGGCTAATCATTTTTGAGTTATGCGAGATACATACATACAGACAACACGAAATAACATATTCTGAAGTTTCTTTTTAAATCAGTTTTATAATTCGTTTGATGAAAAAGTGTCCTTTATTCTGTCCTTACGTACAGATGTCACAGAGAAACATTGTTAAATTGCATTCGATAACGGTCAAATTGCATAATTTAGTTGAAATATGGTATACCAATTTTTTTGTGATTAGAATACTTCCTTTATTTCGTACAAGGAAGTAAAAAAAAAAAAAAAAAAAAAAAAAACCTTAAATACCGATGCACAAACAAATGGTTTGACTCTGGTTAGAAATATTGCAACCTGTTACATAAGAATAAGTACCTCAGGGTCATTTTCCCTCTCCGCTTATTTACCTTGTAACCATCGAATAGTTGGGGCCAATAGTCGAATTCCCTAACTGCGCCCTCCACTTAAATTATTTCGGTTAACGTGTTTCACTTCGTGAAAAACATGCGTACGAACGCAACTTGAACTACTGTCTCAGATGAGGCGAGAAATTTACATGCTGTATGGTGATGACGATATATACTAGGATCCTAAATAAAGATAAATAAAAAGACAATGAAGTGCCTATGTTAAAGCAACAAAATATAGTATTCAGTAGTCCTTAACTTCAGGGTGGCAGCTTTTCAATTTAGTGATAATATACATTTCAAATTATCTGTGTTAACAGTATTTCAGACTAAACAACGTAAGACCAATTGTAAGAATACATAGGTAAAAAAAATGAAATACAGTTCTGAATATATTTTTTTTCATTTTTTTTTATCCGAATGACTAAGTGTCTTCAACTGAACGCATTCATCAGGAATGGCCAAAATCTTTAGTGCCATAGCTCTGCATCACCGAAAGAGATGCCCATTCTTGGGTTTAAATTTTAGGGCTTAAAGTGTAATACCAGTTTATAAGAACTCGTGCTTATGCTTTGAAGGAATGCATTTACAACATGAAATTTGGGGGATAACATTGATATTTTCAGCAAATCTTAAATGTGTCGTGGGTTTCTTAAAAGTATTAAAACATGCCTGTCAAACCTCCAACATGTCGAAAAATAATAATTAAAAAAAATCTGAAAGGTTTCAGGTTTTAACGGCCTCCCAAAACGTTTTGTTAAGGATTTTACGCTCTCGTTGAACTTGCAGTCTAATGATAGGACTATCCGCAAGCCAGTAAATAATATGCAATAAAGCATAATGTTACCGCATACAATACAACATTTATTTTACTAAACAAATACAGCTAGATCAAGGACTGCTCTAAACAAGCGCAAACTTCTAGACATAGTGCAGAAACTGGATACTTTTTTCTTCTCCTTTATTAAAGATTCAGCCTGCTTCCTAGCAGAGGTAAAATTTTTATTATTCGAAATAAATTCCGTTTATTACACACGCAGGAAAATTTCGAAGCAGTTTTCGTTACGTGTTTCAGTTAAAATGTAATTTGAACCAGTCTCTGTAATGTTTTGATGTGATTCTTGCGAAATCTCGGAACTGTAATATTTATATAATCAAGTGAATATCAGAATTCTTATTTAAAATGTGCATAAAAACTAAATTTTCCAAGACTATTCTTGTCGCCCACATGCTTTTCAAAGCTTTCTTACTATGCTCCTGAGACCAGTAGAACTCATCTAGATTCCTCAATTCCCACCAGATAGCGACAATGTCCATATTGTGATACTACGTTAGAAAGTCATAGAAGGGCTAAAGGAGCGCTCTCTAAGGTAAACAGATGTGTTGAGACGACGTAATGTGAATCGAAACTCCATTTACAAATTTTGAAGTCCTTACGGTGGGTGGGTTAATAGTTAGTGTTTAATTAAATAATAGTCTGCTTGCTGCTTATCGCTGAGTTGAAGCGTATCTACATTAATTTTTAAGCAGCTTACGAGATGTAATGAAGTTAATTCTAAAACTTTGTCAAAGTAAGGGGTAGAATTACTTTATGCTAACCGTAACACTCACGAATGATGTATGCTAGAATCACACTGCAAATGATATTTGAGATAATGAATATACCAATAAATTACGCAGATTACTGTACTTCCAATATAGTTTACACAAATTGCTTTCCAAAGCTAAATGCTTTGCGTGATTCAATGATGCTTCTTCCGTTAAATTCGTTTGGTCGCTCGGAGAGCTCTAGGGCGAAGGAACTCTCCGTTTAATTTAACTTTACAACCCGAGATTGAGCGATTACAGTACATAACTCACTGTGCAGTGGTACAGAAGTATTATACTCAGGGGGCTGTTAAAACAGAGCACTTTGAGCAAAGAGGAGTTCTTAAGAGCGTCTTACTGTTTCAGAAACACATAAACTAGCATTTATTTCAATAATAAAATTGTAATTTATTTTCCTGGAAATTAGGAAAAGATCTTTCAAAATGATAAAACGTTAAAGTATAGAAACGGTAATAAACATAATGATTTATTTCCTTTTGAGATGCAAGAAAAAAAGAATCTAAATTACCTTTGCGTATAAAATGTAACCCATTTTTATATTTCTACACATCAGTTTATAATTTAGTTATAGCTACATAAATAAATTTTAAAATAGATAATACGAAACTTTTGCTGCTTGTGATCTGTCGAAACTGTTCAAATTCACTAATCCATTTGTGACGTAACATTACTCGCACTGTTTACATCAATACTGGATAAATAATCTTCACCACGAAAGATCTTATATAATTTGTGTAGTTCATCTGTCAGAATGAATTTATAAGTCAACAAAAATTAATTGTGATGAAATTATATTGTCTCGGTCGGTTACGGTCTTATCAGTGGCCAAAACGGTTAAATCCACGATATATTATTTTGTACCTGAATTCTTTCTTTGTTGTCCGAAACAAATAGGCCGCGTAAGATTTATCAAGTTTCTCTCAAGCCTAAGGGAAATGCAATCTCGTTTCCTTCAGAAAATCCTCCACAAAATCATTCCTTCCTTCGACAGATACAGCTTTCCCTTTCTTTGCTATAATAAACTAATCTTATCGCACTAGATATTTTCATTCTATTTAATATTAATTCTTTAAATTAATATTTTTCTTCTTGATTCCTATAACATACAGGATGAGTCAAAAAAATGTATACTGACTTTGAACTCTCATAGAAAATTTATTTTCCAGCCTACAAGGTTAAATTTCTTGGAATGGTAAGGTTATACACCAATTTAAAAAATAAGTGTACTTTATGATCAAACTTGAATGCTATAAATGGTGTTTAAAGTAATTGTTCAAACAGTAATCTTCAGTATCGATACATTTCTGAGTACGAGTCAGAAATCATACCGTACTTTGCACCAAAATGTCTAATAGGATTTCTGTGCAGATCACTTAAATCTCATCTCAGAGTGTGTCAAAGCTACTTCGCTTCATCCGGCGAAACAATGTTACCAAAATTGGACCTCGAACGCCATTCGATTTTTTTTCTCTTTTTTATATGTATAGTAAAAGATAAGGCGTAGTGTCGTAAGACACATTCGCGAAGAAAAATTCTGAATATATAGGTGATAAATTTTATATCCAAGATTTCTTTATTATAAATTTTAATCTCTTATGTTCTTTTGCTGTCCTATTGTAATTAGAAACATTTCTTGAAAAAATAAATGCTCAAGATTAATAGAAAGGTATTAAGCGCACTCCTTAAAATACAAAATAAATAATATACTTAATTCCTTTAGTCTAATTTTTGCTAATTTATATATCAGAATATTTTCTAGTGAAAGAGAATATTTGATTTGATAAATAAAACGAAATGCTTTTTTTTAATAGCTAACAATGTGAAACTGTTAGAATCCGATTAAAAAGATATGGATGTTGACACCACATGACCTCCTAGTATGGCCTATTAAATTATACACATTTTTGCTGCATTTCATTTAAACTTATTTCCTCGAATTTCATTAGAAGAAAATTTCTCATTCAATTAATTCAGTTCTCAGGTGGTGGCAAAGCAAAAATACATAAAAACACAAAACATCTGCATTAAAAATTCTTCAATGCAGAAAAACATAAAACACTAAATATAGTTTAAAAAAAAGTAATTTTTAGAATTAAAATTAGAGTTTCTTCCCCAAAACAAGCGAGCTAGGCCAAAGCGTGGGAAGCAAGTGCGTTATGTTCAGGATGAGATCTCAAGTCAGACTGAGTTAGTTTCGGTTCTCAAAGCATTCAGATTGGATGGTTAATATTGCCGTAAAATTATTATTGGCTGTTAAGAGTTTTAGTTCCGTTTACATCATCAGAATTATGTAAGAGTCATATGGCATAGATTTTTCTCGAAATGACGCAATGCAGAGACGGATACTATTTTTAGAATAGAGAAGGGAAATTAATTTATGCTTCTAATTTAATCTTTAACATATTCTTCATTTTTCTTACATATAACGACAGGATCAGCCGATTTCAACGAAAAAGGGAGATGCTTAACTACGTGTTACACCCCATATATATAACAGCCCATATACAAAATTTCATCATTCTAAGGCTACTCATTCTTGAGTTATGCAAGATACATACATACGAACATACGTACGTACGTACGTACATATGTCAAGAAAAATCTCTTCTGAATTCCTCTTAAATTCTGTTTATAATCATTTTGGTTTTGTCCCAGTAATCCTGGAACACCCTGTATATAAGTGTGGTACTGCGATTCCAGTGAAAACGAGAATTGCACAACTAGATATTTTTGCAGTACCATATACAAAATTTCAACGTTCTAAGATTAATCAGTTTTGTTTTATGCAAGATACGCAAGATACGTACATACATGAACACATGTACGTACGTACAGATGTGACAAAATAAATCCCTTATGAATTCATTTTACAATCTGTTTTGGAAAAAAAAAAAAAAAAAAAGAGTCTTTTATTCTGTCCGCATGTACAGATGTCACGCAAAAACATCGTTCAAATGGTTTCGAGAGCGGTTGAAATATAATACCTGAAATTTTGCGTAATTACAATACTTCCTTTACTTCGTGCAAGGAAGTCAAAAAGCATTTTAAATGTGCTCGAAATGGCAATCTTACACAAAACATTATTAAGCTGAGAAGCACATAATGGTGCTCTTAAAAGCTAAAGACAGTTGTAAAATACATGGATATTAAAATCTGCATTCTATTTAAGTCTGTTTTCCCAAGTTACCTGAAAAGCCTCCCTTTCATCAGTTCCAGTGCTTCCAATAATGATCGTAGCTGGTTTTCCACCGAAAGGTCTTATCTTGCCAGGTAAAGGTAACTTGCCATTGAATTCACAGTTCAAGTAGAAAGATACAGTGTCCCTTCGAACGCTGAAAGCCATTTGATGCCAATGGTTATCGAACAAAGACTTTACGAAACTCACTCTGATGTCGTCTTTGTCTGACAGAAGCAAAGTGAGCGTATCGCTGATGTAAAGTCCCACCTGTGGAGAGAAATACAGTTGTATATAATCCTTGCTATTAAACAAAGCACAAGTTCATTCCTTTAAAAAATGTCTAAAAACTAAGAATTTAGAGTTTGTATTTGGCATTTTTAAAAGAGTAACACATTCAAAATTAACAAAAGGAAATAATAAAGAAGTACGACTCTTCAAATATTCTAGGCGATAAAATGAGCATTCCTAATAGTAATCGATACTATTAGGATATAATTCCTATATAGTATATAATTCCTAATAGTAATTCCTATAATTTAAATCGATTTAAAATACAATTTTAAATATATTTATGTATTTAAAATAAACATTAAATATTGTTATCATCATGTATATTATATACCGCATATGTCGGCGTATAAGGCGCACGTTTTTCCCTTGAAAATAGGTCTGAAAAACGGGGTGCGTCTTAAACGTCGATACTCAGTTTTTGATTACATTCATTTCTGGAAATTTCCTCTATTCGGAGTTACGCGATTTTTTCTTGTTTTCATGCTAAGTGTAAGAATATTACAGTTACGTAGACTCCAGTGAATGCGCATGCGCAGTCATAGACTATTATAGTTGGGTTCGTTTAAACTTTCCAGTTTTTGTGAACGACTTTTAAGTGTGTGAAATTTCAAGTGCTCTTCATCTAGCTCTGGAGAAGAGTGTCTGAGTTTTGACGAAGAAGATTAAAGTTCTCTCTCAGAGAGATTGGGTAGTTGCAGAAACTATTATTTTGTATTTGTATTACTTTATATTTAAATACTTTACATTAAACAGTGAAAGTGCCCTTTGGCTTCAAGCATTTTGGAAGCTGTGTCTTTCATGTGAAGTCGCCCGAGACTTAGTGTCAAACTTAAAAATTCAGTTGAAGAGTTTCACTTGATCTGGTGATGGTAATTAGTCCAATAATCCTAATAGGCGTGAAGCGAATCATCGCTAAGTCTGAGCGACAACAAAGTCGTGACAAGGTTAAAAATAGCCTTTTGGTTTAAAAGGAATTTCACACATAAACACACTCTATTGTGCTATAATGTCCACAACTCGTGGTGATGCAAAATAAAACAGAACAGACAAATTTAAGTTAAACGCGAAACAGTAGTCGAAGACAAAAAAATTTATCTATACTAGAAGTTATGTCACTAGTATACCTGAGCGTCAGAATTAAAAACGTCGGCGCTGATTAAACGCAAAGTCAAATAACTGCAACTATCAAAGCTGGCAATAAACTAACTCGTAGTGGTCACGGAAAGCAAAAAACATGCTCTGCCTTTATAAAAAAAACAAATTCAAAATAATACTGGCTATTATTTGTATTTGTGTGAGTAATATGGAAAGGAGAATATATAGTACAGGCTGAAATTATATAAATAACTGGTTAATTAACATAAAATTCCCTATACACTGAACGAAAATCGAAAGTTCTTTTTAAATTTGATGGATAGTTAAATAAAACTTCTCATCATTTACACATTTGTTTACGTGTAGGTCACCTCAAAATTTTAAAAATGGGATGAAATAAGTTTCTATTAAATGCATTAAGCTTCGTGTAGAGAGTGCTTTTAATAGCAACGGGATAATACAGGATAAATAAGCATCTTAAATGATAAAATATTGTGATACCTAAAGCCATTTTTTATAACGAATTTGAAGAAAATTTTTATTTGCAAAAGCACTGTGACCTAGTGTCAAGTTCGGTGGTGAAAAAAATCGAAATAATAGAAAATTACTTTATGGCATTGGTATATAATTATAATGTAACAAATGTCAAGATATTTTATAACTTAAGGACATTAAAAAGACCCATAAACCTTTTGGTACCAGCAAAACGACAGTTTGTAAAAGCGTATAGTTCACAAATTACGGATTGGGGAAAATGATAGCTTACCGTTTTACATTTTTGGAGGAAAAAACTGATAACTGTTTACATCTTCTAAAATGCATCTGATTTACGAAAATCAAACAGTACTACAGCCACTTTATGAAATCAAATTGTATTACAGGCATTATAAGATATTTACAGCCACTTTAAGATGTTTACGTAAGCATTTTGAAGCTTTCACTGCAATTTTAAGTAAGAATCGCATGCAATAAAATACTTAATCCCCAAATATATAATTGGATATACAGACGTAATTTTGGTAACTTCTGGGATTGAAACTAAATTAAGTATTTAACGTAACTTCTAACCAGTTTGATTCAAGTACCAGCGAGCAAGCTACCTGCATGGGCGTTTTCGTGGTTTCGTATTCACCAAGTTACCTTAACATGCCGAGGAGGTTTTGCTTTTAACGGTTATTTAATTATCAACACAAATCCAAGTCCATTTGAAATTTAAAAAAAAAAAAAAAAAAAAATTGTTCATTCACTCCTCGTAAATTACAACTAAAATGATAACACGAAAATTAATGTATCGTAACGCAATATTAAAAATCCGTGAACTCGCCCTGCCAGTAAGATTCAATTACTTACAAGCAAGGTTGTAGATTCATAACTAAATTGCCAGTCGGCTATCGCTACCGCAAAATTTCGTAAAATGTTTGCATGACTCAGCGATTAACTAACTTTAGCCGTTCGTAAACACAGCAGAAAATAGTATTCCATCAGACACAGGGAAAAGACATAGCGAAAACTCCAGCATTTTTTACTGGAGATTAAATTGATTTAAGATTAGCCTTCTCTTTTAAACTATGCCACATGCCATTAAGTTTGCATCACTTGTTGGTCTAAGCAAATTTTGAGACAAGAGCCAAAAAGTATAGGATGGAAATTAACTCAAATCTAACAGTAAAACTTCCCGCCCTGATCGCTACAATGATTAGCGATGCTGGCCATCGTATCGTTGCGCCAGGTTTCGAATTCGGAAAAAGGCATGGATGTTTGTATATTGTCTGCGACACAAGGGCACTTAAAATATTGCCTAGCGGAAAGTCTACCCTAGTGGTTTGGTGGTACAAAAAGAAGGGTGGCAGTTTCTGGGATCCGGCAGTATATGGCATCGACCAAGATGATAAATACGTCAAGATAGTAGTCAAGTTTTAGGGTTGTTGGAAATCTTTAACAAAATTGACATGGAGCTGTTATAGTTAGTGCGCTGAGACTATATTTGCAAAATCAATGATAGAATTAGGGTGTTCTGCTCACTTTTTCCTCGCCTTATGTTTTTACTAAAACTTAAGAATAATAGACACAATTGCAAGAACTCAGGCAATTACGTATTCCTACCTAATTTCGTTAGTTCCCAGTGTGTAATAAGGCATACCTTAAAATGGTTTTGGCAAAAAGTTTAAATGGTACTGTTCGGTTTCGAGGGCCGTAAAAAGTCGTCAAACTATTGTTGATGCCGATGCTGCCAAAAATAATTGCGGCAACCCTAATAATTGCGGCAAGAAAGGAAATATAATAGTAAATAACTATCTAAGATTGATGTTTTAATTTAGATGCAAGGTTAATTTCATATAATACTTTTTATTATTATAATTTATATGAAAAAGGCTAAACATGACTGAATGGAAGCATGAGAGTAAATAACTATTTCAGATTATTATAATTTATATAAAAATTGCTTAACATAACTGAATGGATGCCTGCATCGCTATTTCGCTACCGACTTATCGCTAAAACATAATTTCATCTCATTGGTTGTTCAAACGTAATTTTCTATAATGAATGATGCCTTTTCTTTGAAAATATTCTCGGTAAAGTGCAGAATCGCTCACTTATTTGTTTGCCGCTTTTTACAAGGGTAAAAATAATTGGATTTTTGCCAATTTTCTTTTACTTTTTAAGTGAAAATAGGTCGATGTGTACATAGATAAAGTCAAGGGTGTGCGCAGTGCAATTTTTGTGCAATTCTAGGATCTTTTTTTTTTTTTTTTTTTAAGTGAAAAGAGGTCGATGTGCACATGGATACCGAGTATGTGCAATTTTTAAAAACGCGTCAAGCAGTGGGTGATTCTGCACTTTACCCAAAATTCTATTGCCGACTTTTCGTCATGGGCAATTCCCAAATTGTTAAATCCATAGGATATCAAAAGAGGATTTAAAATCAAAAAAGGACTTAAAAATTAAACTAGTATTTCAATGGCGTCTTAAAAAATATAGAACTATATCAACTTACGCAATCTGAAATCAGCGCGTACGCTAGATTCGGCGCGCTGTTAAATGGGCGCGTTTGCTAGATTTGGCGCTTTTACGCATACATTTTCGCTGCAATTTTTTTACGGCCCTCAAAACAGAACAGCATCGTTTAAAGAAATAGACACATTGCAGTAATGATGTATTAATTAATTACTTAAGATTAACTAAATATCAGTTGATTGCATTTGAAAATTCTATGATCATATGGTATTTTTAAGCGCATATTTGTTTTAAATTAATTTTGCTTATGACTAGTTAAGACAAATTTTATGCTGTTATTATGTCACTATGTTTGCTTATATTATCGACTAATTTGTTAAATAGCTAGCTCTGGTATATTATTTCCTAAAACTATTTAAAATTGTAAAACAATAACAGTAATGTTTCTTTCCGAAAAATTCCTCGTCTGATATTATACCAAGGATAATATTTGAAGTACAGTACTATAGTTCCATATAATACTTCTAAATGGGAGATAAGATATTACTTTTAGTAAACTAGTCCTAGTAACTTTAAACTCGTTTCATATAAGCCTAAGGGAGGAGAATTTAAAACTCAGCGTATATCTTTAAGCATTATCCGTAAGAGAAACTGAGTTTAAAAAAATCCTTCACAAAGTTGCTTATCTTTTTTTAGTAATAGAAGAATATTATTCTTACCGATATAAAAAATGGATAGCTGGTAAAGAAAACTTCAACAAAAATCCTTCAGCCGCGAATAAAAGCTGGCATTATACACTAAGCATCACTAGGGAGACTCTGAATAAACTTCTGAACTTCTTCAATACATTTTTACGAGAAGTAATAACTTAACACCTTGAGTAAGAAGCTTTTACATCACAGCCTTTAAAAGTCAGGATGGAAACGTTTATTTAAGAAAAGATAAAGGTAAATATTTAAACTTTTCTTGATGAGCAATATTCAGTTTTATTACGTACAAAGACTGATTTCACCTAACTGTTTAGTTGAACAAAATATGCATTTTCTATTATATTAAAATATTTAAATAAAAAAGAATAAGAAATTTCATTTCACATACGAGTTCCCACTTTTGCCTAATTTATAACATATTTTTAATCTGATATTTACATAAAATATTACATTAGAGATATATATAGGTCTATATTTAATTTTTGAAGTATTTAAAAAACTGTATCTTTCTAAAATATTCCGGAAAATTTTTTATACCAACGATGTAAAGAAAATTATGGCGAAAAATATCTTTCCCTGTAATAAAATTCTCTTCTCTTGCATACAACGTAACATTACTAGAGATAAAATTTAAAAATTGAAATTTGAAAGCTTTAAATTAAAGTTAACATTTTGAATCGTTTGTTGTTAAAGATTTAAATAGTGAAAAATACTTTTAAAGTATAAATCTATAAAATTAAAAAGAAACTGCAATCTGATCTGATTTGGGGACTTCATTTTCATATTTGGAAGGATTTAAAGATAAGCAATGACGAGAGGATATAGTTTAATAATTAGTCTTACGCACATTAAAGATACAGGACAAGACGCTAGAGATGGATATCCGTCCTGGTACTAGTTTTATCGGAGTTGGAATATCCAAACTCCCGAGACCCGTCAACGGCTGCGCAGACCCCACAGTCCCTGCCCGGCTTTATACATAGCCTCATATTCTCATATTCAAAAACATAAAGTCTTACATTTAAAATTCGCTATTCAAAACGCAAACTTATATGGTAGCAAAATGTTTGCTTTGATATAATTTCTTCGCAAATTGATGTCATGTAGAGAAATGAGCACTTATTTAATGAAGAAATCACTTAATTATTCAACACGCATTTATTTCACTGATGCCTCTAGTGTGAAGATGCACTTTTTTATAATATAGCTCCCGCCTTTCTTCCAAATAATAATCATACATCAATTTATAAGAATATGTAATATTAAGTTTTTTAAAAACTTGTAACAATTCTTCTCAAGTCTTGCTAACAGTTAGATTTTGAATGAAATTCTGTTCTATCTTTCTTACTTCATGCTGCAGGTTTTGCTCAATCCAGAATGTTACATCCAGAAGGTCCAGACATTACAGGCATGCGGCACGCAAAAGTAGGAGTTTAAACTTAACTAGTATATTCAAGAGTTTGCCTCATCTCCATTGTCTCGCTGATAGCAAGCGCCTACTCCATCTGTGGTAAGTTAAAAAACGGTAATTGTGGCTGTTGATAAGCGATTTACAAGCTTAAAGGTAATACAGAGCGATCCGGTATTTAGCTTTAAATCAGGACCTTGTTTTGTAAATATCTGAAATTTAGTTGCATGTTAAAATAGCATTCTAATGCATTTCGTACCAGGGACAGGGAAAAGTGGACGGAGGACCAGAACTTCGTCAGTGACTTTTACAAGTATTGCTCCGCCGGACTATTGTATCCGCTGGGCCTCGGCGGGCCCGCATCAGAAGCCAGCCCAACAAGACTTTTACAGAGATACTTTACATTAATTCTAGACTTTCGTATTAAATGTACGATTACAATAACACGGTAAACAATTATTACAATGCACTTACACTTAATCGGTTAACTAAAAATGGATTATGACAGGTTAATGTAACATAAATTACATCAAACATACATTAGTACATCATACAAACATTAGTATATCTAATTTATATTAGTATATCTAATTACATCAAATTACATTAAACATTTTTAAGAAACTGATTATTGTAGAATATTTTGTGCATCTCCTAGTACATTTTCGTATTGTCTATTTCCTATGTTAATTATCTTGTTTACTCATTTTCATTCATTTTTGTCATTGAAATGTTACATTGTTTTGTAAATTAATATATCATAATGACTCCAAGCATACATTAGTACATCACGTAATACTTACATTTACATTACTATATCTAATTACGTCAAATTATATTAAACAATATTTTAATGAGTAATTATTAAAATTTTTTCATCTCCTAGTACATTGTCATATTCTTAATGTAATTATCTTTTTAAAACACTTCTTTCCATTTTTAACTTGTTTCAGACATTTGGAACATTTCTAAAATCTTGCGGTTTTTTTTTTTTTTTTTTTTTTTTTTTTTGATAAGTTGTGGAATATTTGGCATTTATACAGATATATGCCTTCTCTTTTATATGAGACGTACGTCTTGACAGATGTCTTCTCTTTTATATGAGAAACATTTCTTCCACTTGTTGTAATTGAGGGATCGTTAGTAAGCATTTAATGTACTCAAGTGTAATTTGTGACTTTTCTTTGCAGTGAAGCTCTTTTGTGAGCTGGCACTTGAAAATAAAGTATTTTGAGTCTCCCTTTTCCCCCATACGCACCTGTCTGAGTTGCTCAGTTTTCCTGCAAAGCATGTACGTGGGGAAAGAACCCTGCCCAGATAAAAAGATGTTGATAAAGAAGTTATATGAGATTGGATCATACGTGGGTTTTTTATAGAAGTTAAAAAACCTTCCACCTACTCGTGCATTTTCCTATTTAGCTTGCCATTTTAGTGTAATTTTTCTCAGCATATGTTTCGCATACGATTTTGGGAATGGGACATCGATAGATGGTAGAGATGGGTCTCATCGTTTTAGTCACTACTTCATCGTTTTAAATAGTGCTGAAGAAAATTTGTTAGTATTTAGTTTGTGCTAACCAAAAAACACTAAACAAGGAAATTTTGATAAATATTTGTTTGAATTTTAATTTGCTTTTGTGTTTATAGTTAAATAATTATAAAAGGCGATAACTCTCCAACTCGTTAATTCAAATGCATGTGTTAACTGTTAGGTTGACGGTTTACTTTAATTTCAAACCACAAAATTATGAACCTAACAGGAAATTCATTCGCTTAAACTTGGGTAAGACTGTTAAATACTAGTAATTCGACAGAATTTCAAAACCAGAAAAATGTTCCGGTTATTTGGGCATTTTCGTGTTTTTCTCCATGTGTAACGTGAATAAGGTGTTGCTTATTAGGTTGAGGCAAATCATTTGAGGTCTCACTACCTAAGGGAAGAGATGCCTTCGTGGAGAACTTTCTAAGAGACAAGCTCATATCCTCAAAACGGGATATGAGCAAATGGGGAAAACCTCTAAAACGTTCATGCAGCCAGCCCGCTTACCTGGAGTTAAGCCTAAGTCGAACTACAAGTGTTCAGCGGCTTTACCGCTCTGCCGCTGCTGGGCCGTACAGTTAATAAGAAGCAACTTTCATTATAAAATCTTCCAAAGGCATACCTCTCCTTTTGTAGATATTTTTCGAGTGCGTTACCATAATTCAATAAAATAGTCATTTATTTATTTTAAATCCATAAGCAAACTAATAACTTGGCCAAGATTTCTTGTGGGATTTTGAATTAATGTAAGCATTAATTAATTAAGTGGTGTTTTTGACATCCTGACTTTCGTAATATATTTTGATTTTAAAAAGAAGGATAACTTGAAAGTGTTAATACTGGTAATTCTAAAAGCGTATGTATAACATTTTTTTTTATTTTTAAATAATGTATATTAGTTATATAAATAATATATATATATATTTAAGTGGCAAGATCGCTCGTCTCTGTATTAAAGGATGTAATTATGTAACTTAATTTATTTACGTAAAACTTCGAATTATTTAAAACTGGAAAACGTCAATTTAAGGTTGCTTTTTCCTGACAAATTTTTAACTTCACATTTTACTTTACTTACTTTAAACTCATATTTACTTTTCAATCAAACTCCAATGAATTTATTTGCATAAAAAATACATGCATCGAATTTGAAGCAGATTTGTATATTCTGTCTAACTTCATGATCTTCCTTCGACCATTATTACCTAATTTCTTCGCTTCAATCTATATTTCATGTGCTTTGTTCTATTATGCTGTCGTTACAAATCTGAATTAAATTCCAATCTGTATCCTTCCTCTGAAAACCTGCAATAAAATTAACCTATCACTATTTTCTGAATCATCACTTCCTCATTTTCCCACTTTCGAACCTCATTATCTCTCAGTGATAAAACTCATGACTACATTTAATTTTGTATGTGAAGTGAACTACCTTCTTACCGATTAGTGGTCACCACTTATTTGTAAAGTAAAAAGAAAACTTAATGAAAAACCTTTCTAAGCGGAATTCCTCCTTTTTCTGCATTCGTGAGCTTTAATGTTAAAAGACTTCATTTAACTAAAATGTTTTCGATCGAAAATTTGAGATTTTAAGATAGGATAGAAAGAAATAAAATACATGAAATGTTCTTTAACGTCTAGTTTTAACCGCTATGCAATGAAAGACAAACATTTCTTTCTTTTCAGTCTTATAAGCGGAATGTTGATGATCATGCTGGTCTTTGTTTCGTGTTTATGTTGCTATCCTATATTGAAAACCAAGAAAACTCATTACATTGTAGTTTTTCTAATTCCTATACTCTTCTGATGCGGGTTGAATAAATAATGACTAGTTGTTAAACAAAAACTGACATGTTCAAGCTCCGAATTTAAGATTAATGATCATTTGAAACTTGGGCAATCTAAGCCATCATTAATCTTGAATTAAAAACACATTAAACTGAACATTTGAACGCATAATCAATTAACAAAACCTCAGGCTTCCTTAATATACACTTTAGGAACTGTATATATATTTATGAACCAGAAAATAAGACGAGAAATCCTAGTCATATAATTGTATCATTAATTCAGTCATATAGTATATTATATCGTAGTTCAGTCATAAATATGTTATTAGTTCAGTCATACAATTATGTAATTAGTTAAGTCATATAGTAGTACATAATGTCACAATTCAATCATAATTATGTTATTAGTTCCGTCATATAATTATCATACAAAAGAAAGACAGTGGAAATCAAAGTTTGTTACATAACTTTATTTATGATGAGTGCTTGACTAGGGAAGACACCAATTACTTTGCATTCGCGAGTGGACTGAAGTTAGAAGATTACTGAAATATCGATTACGTAGTAGAAGATGCCGGGAACTTTTCAATACTAATAAAAACATATCTTATCTTTATTACTTGTTGATAACTCTATGTCATGGCCCAACACAATAAAGACAATTTTATTGGTTCCCCACACAAACACAATTTGACTTATGAGTCATTACATTTTTAATAATGAATAGAAGCAGCGAAGCAAGAGATGTCCTTTAGTTAGCAACAGAGGAGGACATCTCTCTGCTAATAAAATTTAATGCAAAATATTTCTAATCGATTTAGTCAATCGTTAGGTTTTTGGTCAAGTTATTTCATTATTTGTCAAGACAAGTTAGGGTTCTGGTCAAGCTTTGCAAAGATTCCTATTGACATTAAACATCATTAAAATTACAATGAATGCTTGAAATTGGACCGCATTAAGGTTATCTGAGGTGGTGAGTTGAGCAATATGACGTTCAGCGCTCATTTTGAATTTCTCTCAGTAATGCAAGTGGATGCAAAAATGACAACCGGACTGATCTTTCCAGTTAATTTTCAGCATCATGCAGTTTGACAGCGCGGAGGCCTTGTTTTTAAGCCATCACCATCTAAAGTGGCTGCCCTATAGTAGCAATGATAGTACTTGAATGTGTTTATGAATGGATGCATTTCTTTTCACTACTGTAGATTCCAGTCATACCGAAAGGTATTTCCCAACATGATAATGTACAGCAGAACACAGACAAAATTAACAGTCATCCTTTGTGAAATTTTGGGATCTACAGGACCTCTTTATAATAGAATCCGAGCAGTAACTGAATGAATGTTATACTTGCATAACGAATATATCACTCAAATGCTACTTGTACGAGTACATTCAGCCATTAAGCACCACGTCGTTGGTTGAAAAAGAAATTAAGGAAAAATTCATAATGTTTTACGTGTATGCCAAGTTTAAATATTTTATTCCAGTATAGCATTGCCTTCACTCTGTAAACTGTTTTTGAATGTGTCTCAAATTGTCTTATGCAGCTTTTGGTTTAAGTTTATCTTAAACTAAAAGCGATAAATTTTGTCTCAGCGACAATCAGATTGAAAGATTAATTAAAATTCTTAAGTGAATAATAATTCGTTCCCTTTAAATGAAACTAAGTTTATGATATTTACTTTTAAGGACAAATTTTTTCCTCAAGTCTCCAAATTTCGAGAAGAGGGTGTCAGATTGGTTCAGCGAATTAACATTTTACTGTAAAAAAATTTTCCACGAAATTATAAGAATATTCATGTATTTATTATCAATTAAAATTTGAAATAAATGTCTATCAGCGAGAGAGCAAATACGATCGCTGAACACCGGTGTAATATGAGCAGGACACAAATCTTCGCAAACAAGTTGGCTGCCTTAGTTTATTCATCGTTTTCCACAACTGTCATGTAAATGCGAACCATTTCCATAAGAAAGTTGCTTCAAATAATATCTTCCCTTGAATCCTGTACTCCTCGTATGCTTCGCAATATTCAACTAAACAAACAACATTTGAAGTAAACTAATGTTTGACAATTCGCAGCATTAATCGTTGACAAACTTCTCTCGTGGATATCTCTTGTGGAACTACAAAATTTAAAATCATAAAAAAATTAATTGCAATATTCATTTCCAGCGAACAGATATCACTAAATCTACCTGCTTTTATTTTGAATACAAGAAGGTTAAAGTTATATGCAATTTAATATAAAATTTCCAAATTTTAATTTTTTAAATTAGGATGTAGAGATATTAGGTTAATTGGAAACAGAAAAGATGAAAAATATGCGACCGCCTTCGCCGGGAATCGAACCACGGACCTCTGGAATACCGGCCCAGCGTGCTACCGTTACACCACGAAGGCACGCTAGGGAAGTGGGAGAAATACCTTATAAGGAAACCTATTAAAATATAATAAAAAGGTATAATAATTTTATTTGTTTTAAGTTAGAAAAATAATTTGTTCATTATGTGCAATAATACTGCAATTATCCGCCCTGATCGATGCAGTGGTTAGCGATGATGGCTGCCATATCGTTGGGTCCGGTTTGGAATCTAAGCATAATTGACTACAAAGTAGAGTGTCTGCGCAGCATGAGGGTACTTAACTAGCGAGCCGAAAGTTCTTAAAGTGGACTGAGAGGGATGAAAAACCCTCGGATCTAGTAATAGGTAATATCTGCCAGGTTGATAAATATATCAAAAGACTTGCTAATCATAGGGTTGGTGGTCATGCTGATAGTGTCTTTTCCCTTTATATATAAGTCTATATCCTTGTTTGAAGTTGTTGTAAGGAAGTCTATTGCCATAACATTGGATCCGGTTTCGAATCCCGAAAAAGCCATCAATGTTTTTAAATGTACAGCGTCTTTGTTGCATGGGAATATTTAAATTCTGTTGAACCGAAAGTTTTCTAGAAACCCGGAGGAGAGGCTGGAAAGAAAGATGGGAGACACTCGTATTTATCCCCTGGGAGTTATCTCCCTCAAAATTAAAGCAGAGTATACGGTAAAATTCTGGTGACTCGCCTACTATGATTCCTAGGCTTTGTTTCGTAGTTAACACTACACTGCAGTTTCAAAGATTAACATATTTAAAAACTGTTACCTCTTCTGTTTCACATTGACCATTCCACTTTCATTTTCTTACAAGTATTTTAAGAAAAAAATTCCATGTTCCCGCCAAATTCATTGAGAATAGTAGGTTTTAAAGCAGGTTTACTTCAAAGAAAAGGAGTTACCTTTTATTATCCCTCTCAATTTGCATCATTCTTAATTTTAAGCAGCTAGTCATTACTTATCTGTCGTCGACTATCATTTCCACAAGGTAAGTAAAACGGTACAACATTGTGCCTAACGGAAATCATTAGTAATTACTTCTTGTTCAGTAAAGAAAATGAACTAAAGCAATTATGATACTTTTTGATTTTCGTACTCGATTACCTTGGGCGGTAGGTCAATGCATACTTCGCCAATGGGATAAAAAGCAACTGTTCCTTAAGTGTTCATAATCGATATCGTATTTCGATGTAGGGAAAAGGTAGTTACTCTCCCATAAGTTTTTGAAGTCAGCCGTGATATAAATCATTAGATATTACCCTTTCTGCAAGACGTCCTTTTGCGTTAAAATATTCTCTATATTTTTATTGGTGCCGAATATTTTTCTTCCTAAGGAAGAATTTTTACACATCATAGATGTTTAATATGATTTATTGCATTATGTACGAAGAGAAAAAGTTATGTAAAAGATTATACATTGTTTTTAGACATTATAAAATACTGAAGAATTTAAATAATTCTTTCGTTGCCTTTGCATGCCACATTTTCTCGAAATAAAAAAAAATGTGATACATCTTCATGTTTTATCGATAATTTAAATTCTGTTTTAAATTGTTTTGCCAACGTAATATACTCATATTCTATTTTAATTATAAATTTTTAAGTTCCAACACTGGATTTTGTAACAGTAAAGCATGAATAGTTTAAAGACCCAATATATTTAATTAGCATATTGTACACTACATTTTAATTATATGCGTATATAATTTAGTGATTGAAAAATATTTTCATCTCGACGTAAAAGCGATAAAATGTAATTTTAAACGAATATACGAATATATTTGAATGATCGGATTCGTTACATTATGACAAAGCACACTCGAGCTATTTGCCTAAGTGGAGGGATATCTTAGCATTGACATTTCTATTGAGATGACTAACATCAGAAATATATTTATAATGTTTAGAAAAATTTCATCACAGATGAAATTCCACCACACATGATGCTAATGATGAAATGATGAAAGCATATTTTCTGGTTTAAAGAATCAAGTTGGCGCTTACATCCCTGCAGAGAAAGTTATTTTTTGTCCTATGACGGAAGATTCCATCTTGTCGTTTTTTTGAATAAAAATCTGTAATAAGAAAAAAAAAATTTTTTTTAACAGTGCAACAGTAGTCAAATGTGCGCGCGCCAAAACGGCAAAGGCAGTAAGTTGTTTATGCGCATCAGCCGCCCAGACGGTATAGTGGTTAGCGATACCACAGGGACCGGCTTCGAATCCCGGAGAAAGCATGAATGTAAATTGTCTATCCCTTCATAAGGCCCATATCACACGACGTTTGTTTCACTCGAACAACTGTTTCGGACAATTTTTTTCACTAGTTGAAAGAAAGACGTGCGACTTTTTCCTTCCTTTCCAAAAAAATTGCAAGTTGTTCGTTTTCAAACAAACAGCTTCGAATGTTATCAGCTTGTTTGTAATGAGGAACCAGTTTACCCTGTGTTAACCCCAAAGCGATCTATGGTGATTGGCTGTTGTGACAAAGCAGAAAAATTGTTCCAAACAGTTGTTCTTCCGAAACAAACCGCCGTGTGATAGCAGCCTAAGAGGTAGAGGTGGCAAGCCTCTTATATAGATGCCCCCGTAATAAAATGACCACCGCTACCGGTCTTTGCAGTAGCGAAATACGCATCATGAACAGCTGTGCATCGACGTCTTCGCAAAAGAGGCCAAAAGAATGAAAATAAATCCAGACATTTTCTGTTCTAAGTTTTAAGCTCTTTAGGAAATGGATTGGCAGCTACTGGATATAAATAGAGCAAGTTAACCACAAACAAAACATAACTGATCCCGGTACGGAATGTTGTGTGCAAAATGGTAAAAAAAAACAGCAGCGCGGCATTGGCCGCTACCATCTACTAGGTTCCTTTTTCATAGATTTCATCTGGCAGCACCTGCATGGTTATGTTAGATTAGGTAGGTTAGAAGAATATGATAAAGACACGACGGTTATCTGCCTAAGATAAAGAATGCTTTTGTGGAGAACTTTCTGAGAAAAATTAGCTCTATTCACGTTGCACATGGAGAAAACCCCAAAACCAGCTATGCAACCAGCCCGTTGGCCTGGGTTCCAACCCAAGCCAGGTCGGATTACCAGTATTCAGCGCTCTAACCACTCGGCTACTAGTAAGGACGACGCTAGCAAGAAAAGGCCCAAATGTTTCCTACAGAGTTAAATGAAATCGGCACTTTCTTGTCTCCTGAATAATCTGAAATAAATCTTGTAAAATCTATTTTGAAATTTTATATTTGTTTTTAATTTTGTTATGTCTATTTTATTTAATACAATATATATTCTTTTCATGAAGGCTTACGTATTGTTAGAGTTGTCGTCATCTAATTAGATTTCATGGCAAGGTTTAGGTTTAGTCTGAGTGACAATCACTGGTAAAATTTCCAAACCTAGAATACTAAAGCAACAGGAACATTAAAAATCAGTATTTTCCACTTCATCTTGAAGTTATAGGAAAATTAAAGTGTTAACAAAGTTAACTTCTATTTCATGATAAACTAGATAAACGATCAACCAAATTATTCACGATCTCATATTTTAAGCGTGTCTATACATCAGCTCTCGCAATCCCTCGAGTTCTAACATAATTTTTTAACAAAGGTAAAACTCACTAGGCCAGCTCCGTAGTACTGCGCGAAAAGCAAGGAACAATAGAGTAGTTTTAAGACGGCAAGATGAAAGCACCAACTCTCTCTCTTAAACTTGATTTCCATTCAATATCTATACACAATTCATATTCATGTTCTGGGGAGAGAAGACAAAATAACAGAAGTGCAGGAAAATTCACCACAAAAATAATGTATTAAAGTTAAAAAATACTTACAGGTTTAGGGTTTGGAGTTCTTGCAACAAATATGCGTACCGTTTGATGAAATATAAGAGCATCCCAAAAGTAATGACGTTTTTTAGAGTAGGTTTTGAAAAAATAAATAAATAAATATGAAACTAATTTAATCAATCATGTACTCCACATTTGAAACAATAACATATTCCCAACAGAGTAACAGCTTCTTTCGATCGACTTATTGGATAAACGTTCTCGAGGGTCGGTTCCAAGTCCTCATGGGAATTGTATTCTTTCCCATCAATGAAATTTTGCAAGCTTCGAACCACTAGTCAAAACCAGTGGTTCTCAAATGTTTTTGCCTCTTGCACCCATTTCTCCAGTGTTATAATATCATCCCCTTTCTTTGCAAAACTCAGTAAATACATATATATATTTATTTAGATTTAGAAGACTTTTAATACAGAAAATATTGATAAATATTGAAATACCAAAACTTGAATAAAAGTATTTTTTATTCATAAACTAAAACTAAATTTTTAGTAAGTAAATAAACGGCTGGCTGCATTCCTCCCACATGAAATTATGAATCTCCACCGAACTGTGAATCCCGCTTGGTTGAGACTCCATTAGACGGTTACAAAAGATGTTTAATACAAAATGTATGGAACTAAAGATATGGAACAAATAGTTAACTGCACTCTACGAAATGCAAAATTTTACTAAAATATTGATTTTGCGTGTTTCGTATAAAAATAATTCAGGAATATTTTCTATTAAGTATTCCGTGCAAATATCAGTTTCAGCAATCCTGTACGAAATTATCAAAATTTAAATTGAATTAGTAATCTAATATAAAATCGGAAACAACATCGAAATTCAAATTAATTTCAAATTCTAAATTATGATGTTACAAAAGTAAGATTTTGATTTAGTTACAAAAATATTATTTTCAAAATGATATCTGGCAATTTTATTCATAAATAAGAAATGGCATTACCAAAGTTTCATTTATTTTCATTTATGAATCAAAAGGAATTTGGCAATCTAAAACTACTGATTTATTTTTAAAATAGTACAAATGTTTAAATAGTTATTATCGTTTTGCTGTATTTGTTGTAATTTTTATACTTGATGGGATTTACTTTTAATCAGTAATTAACAGTCAGGTACAACAGAAGTAAAAACATGCTCAAATTCTCTGTAACTGAAAGTTCCCAAATATTTGAACAACTTGTAAAATTCGTTAGTAATCATTAGTGAGGTTAATATAAAGTTTAACCAGGCAAAGAGGCCTGGCTACTAAAATACTAAATAAAATAAAATCTGCTTGCCTGAATATGTATTATTTTGAACATTTCATAAAATGCTTGTACATCAGAACATATCATGTCAAGGAATATTTCAGTGGCACCACTCGGTACATAAAACAAGAATATTTTTTGGGTCTTATATTTTAGAATTTGACATGAATGATGCCATAATCTGTTTAAAAGATTATTTTAAAGTTTTAACAACGTTGAATGGAAGTTGCTTTGGGGCAACTGTGCACGAAGCCAGGTGATTACACGTTGAAACACCTCAAGAAAGCTTCAGTATTTGCATCAGTACTGCAGAGTTAAATAAATAAAAGCTAAGCAAGCAGAAAGACTCCTTTCCCTTTAAAAAAAAAAGTTTTGGTTTTACGAAAGAAGCTGAAAGCTGCATAAATAAAAGTTTCTGAGAACCTATGAAAAAATAAACAAAATTTGTCAAAAGCAATGCATTTTTATTTCACGTTTCTCTTAGATCTGAAAAAATTGACTTTTAAGAATTTTCCCACTGAATATTTTATTTCTTTCGCAATTTTCAGCTTCTGCGTTTAATAATATATATGACAGCCATCTAGTTACACAATGACCTAAAATTGTATGATTAAGATGCATAATGTTTTCCTAAAACTATTAAAATTGCAACTAGTCATCATAGGTTTTTACCATTTTTCAGTATATGGCATAGACATAAATTAGAAACTTTGGAACGGAAAGGAAAAAAAATCAAATACTTTAACCTAAACTGCAAGAACACGCACGGAGATGCGATAATTTCTTATATTGTCCTCCACTTACCCAGTTTACCAAATCCAGGCAGTGATGAATAATCGCAATAATATTATTTAGGGTGCTGTTACAGAATCTATTAGATTTAACGAAACGGGAAAGCAAATAAAAAATCCACCATGTCCTTGCCGGGAATGGGACTATTCGCTGTGGCCTAAACAGGTCGAAACAGGTCGTTTCGACGCCGATGGTTCGACCCCAACGGTTCGACGCCGGGGTAGTTCGAAGCAGTACGTTTCGACGCAGGGGCAGTTCGACGCCATATTTTTTTCGTATTTTTATTTATTTTTAGAATAAATGTGAAGTAATATAAATAAGTAATATGACTGATTTCTATTTATTGAATTAGCGATTGTTTCTATTGATATTTATTGAATTAGCGATTGATTTCTATTTATTGAATTAGCGATTGTTTAATTAGCGATTGTTTGCATGCATATTTGAAATAAATATATGTGTGAAAGTGTTCTAGATTTTTGTTTGTGTCCCAGATTAATGAGAAGTCCCTCGCCAACGTCAAGGCCCCAGAACATGAGGGAGGTTTTTTTATAAATTTGTTTATTTCACAAAACAGCATCAAAAAGGAAAAATACACAAAGGGTAAATAAACATATGGTTACAAAGTAGTTGTATTATATTGCAGACAAATATAATTACAGATAAATAAGATTACAGATAAATAAGATTACACATAAATAAGATTACACATAAATAAGATTACAGATAAATAAGCTTGCACATAAATAAGATTAGAGATAAATAAGATTACATCGCAGAACTGTTATTATACTAATCCAATGCAAATTTATGCGCCACACCTTTAAGGTATTCCATTATTTATCGATTTTCAAAATCTTCAACTATTACTTTAATTCTCATATCAACTCGCAGATACCTATTCCGCTTGTGCGGCGGTTCATCTCCACGTACAAATTGTTTATAACATTGATCAATTGATTTTTGAACACGCCTGAGACCATCTATGAATTCCCATAATGTGGGGTGTGAAATTCCAAATGATGATGACACCAAATTTATTTGAATGATGATGCAAACTTATTCTAAAAATAAATAAAAATACGAAAAGTATGGCGTCAAACAAAAGCAAAAAAAGTATGGCGTCGAACTGATCCCGCGTCGAAACGACCTCGTGTCGAATTGACCACGCGTCGAAACGCTGGCGTCAAACCGTTGGCGTCGAAATGTTGCCGTCGAACTGACCTGTACCGGCCGTGGTCATTTCGTCGCGAGTGTTTCGCCATCAAGATATATTTTTCTTTACGTCGCTGTATTATATCTTGTCATATTACATTGATTTAAATTAATAGCTCTGTTTAGTTTAATAATTTAATTTAATAAACATTTTATATAAAATAATACATAGAATGTTTTTGTTAACAATTTTATACAAATACACCATTACACATGACATACTAATTTTAAGACATTCAGGTGCTGACAAGATTCGAAAGTAACTCCGTTTTCCATTCAGATTTCATAAAATGTCAATTTCCTGCTTGCATGAGAGATTTCTCTGAACTAACCAACTAAAATTTCAAGAAATTTGACGAATCATGTAAACATTCTACCCGCATAATTTTAAAATCGATAAAATAACTTCTGCAATATCAGAAGTTCAGCCCCAGTTCTTTTTGATACTGACATAATTTTCCAACTAACTACGTGTAACTTCTTTATATCTGATACGTGTAAATGACTATATATATTAAAGCAATCTTTATTAATTATACAAAAGGTAAACAGAATTATTAAACTAAATAAATTTAATACGACAACATAAAATACAGTCATGTAAGGAAAAATATGTCTTGACGGCGAAACGGTCGCGGTAAAATGGCGATGGCGAAAAGTCCTCAACCCTCCTTGCCAACATTCGAAGCGACAGCATGCATGGGGACATGCAATTATTCCCTAACTTCTTGTTCACTTAATAGGCGACTATGGAGAGCTAATGTACTCAGACCAAATCTATTTGTTGACATGTTGTCGTTCATCATATATAGTTGGGACACATACCGAAAATGAACTGTGCCCTCTTCGGGATTCAATCTATATGACGTCCAATTACACTATGGGAACATATTAACCACTTAAAACAGAACAGCATGCTTGTGAAGATCCGATAATTGATTACAAGTTGATCGTATTTTTAATTTTGTAATACAAATTTTTATGTTTATATCAATAAAATGAAAACTTTTATTCTTTTCATGAGCTTTATAAAAAAATACTAGTCAATGAAACTAGTTAATCTAAAGCAAATTGCTTAAAAATAAACGAGCATTTGTTGACCTGAAAATATTATGCATATTCTAAGAAACCGACATAAGGGATCATTCACAGTCATAAAAGCCAATCATTCATATTTCCACAGAAAGTAAGCTCCAAAAGTGACTATAATTCCTGCATAAAAGAACTATCTAATATTTTCATAGTTGAGATATTTTATTCTTTAAATCTTCTCACATAATTTCTGAAATTTCATAAATCACTTTTTATCTTATTCTCCCGCATCAGCGATCGAAAGATATTTGATCTAGCGTAAAGCATACAGCCAATTTCTGAGCCGTTTGAAATCTTGCCATTGAATTAAGTTGCTTAAAGGGGTTTAATTTCTGCTAAGGGTTTCAAAGGCACTCTGAATGACTATTTACGTAATCAACAGAAGAACAGAATTAATCCTATTTTCTCTGTGCATTTCAGTCACAAGCTTTCATAGTGAGTCATTTAAATGATTTCAACAGAACATTATGTGTGGATGGCTTGGTATTATAAACTACTGAATGATTTGCACAACATCAAAATAATATTTATAAATTATGTTCTGATTTTTTATCTAAATCTACGATAAGAAGGCAAGGAAGAGATACCTAATTATTAAAGATAAATGTTAAAAATAAAAAAATATCAACAAGAATTAGCGTATCCTACATAAAGTTGCATTTGTAGGTTAAAGAGAAACTTCTTTATTTGAAGAAGTGAAAAATATAACAAGTCGCTCAGACGGTATAGTGGTTAGAGAAGAATACTGCGGTACCAAAGGGCCTGGGTTCGAATCCCAGACAAGACATGGATGTTTCTAAATGGATAGTGTCGGCGGCATCTAAATATGCGATGAGCCGAACACCCTCTCGTGTGGATTGGTAGAAGGGAAGAGGAGTGGGAGTCCCCGGATCCCCCCCCGAGGTGCTCTCCCTCAAAAGTGTGTGTGAAGGGGAATTATAAATCCAAACTCTCTTCGGAGTAGGCTCTGGCAACCATTGTTACATGTAATATGGATAAAAAGATTAAAAAAAAAAAAAAAAAAAAAAACTTGGCCACTCGCTATAAATAACAGACAAAATTCGACAATGTTCAAGCAAACGGAAAGGAAACAAAGACTCTAGCGCCATCTATAAGGAAAATAGTGAATAAAATGCAACAATAAAACAATTTCTTGAGAAGCTGAAATTATTAGCTGTATTTTTTAGAATTTGGATCATTATTTGAACCTGGAAGATTTTTATGAATGTGAAACAACACCTCTAAGATATCTTAATTTGCCATTAAGATTATAAAATTTGCCATTAAGATTATTAAATGGACAGATTTAATTAATTAATTTTGCTGCAGAGCAATGTAAAATGTGATTTTTTTAATCTATTGTCAATGAAGGATTTAGGAGTTCTGTTTTTCGTAGCATATGTCCCATGCTCCTTAGTGCGAACTTGCAAGGCCCTCCTTATTTGACCAATGTATATTAAGTCACATTGTTAAAGAATGTTGTAGATTCCCCAGGGGTTCGCATCTGAAAGAGAGTCTTTAAGGTTAAAAAGGGCGAATTTAATTCATAGGAAAGAACAAACCCGAAGATTAAAATTCTGTAAACTACAAGCAACTTTAGAACTAATCGACGAAAAGAAAGGAATGCCTACTAAATTTTCATAATTGCTCAAAACTAAAAAGTGTTTTTTCTTATGCTGAAATGACATTTCTTAACCGCTTGGTCAAAAATACGATGTCAAAAATCCCTATCAACTGCAAATGCTATTAAGTAGTTTAGTTTTGTGTAAAGCGTTGACATGAAGAAGAAAGCTTGGAGTGCACAAAAAATAAAATGAATTCGAGCTTTGTTTAGTGGAATGACAGGATTTGAAATTTGTTGGAAGGCAAATTGATGAAGGTTTACAATACATATTAATACAGAAATTTGATAAATTACGTATGACCAGGGTGTCGAGAAACGAATAATGCGATTTTCATAAATATTACAACAATTAAGAATTTTTAAAAATCTACGTTTATTTTGTTTGCGTAAAAAAAAAAAAAAAAAAAAAAAAGGAAAGGAAAGGAGAAAATAATTTTTCTAAAGGAGAAAATAATCTTTATAATGATTAAGTAAACAAAACAATTTTTTTTTCCAATATCAGTATTTTTGATGACATGGTTTTTCTTCAGAGCTTTAAATAAGAATTTCCGGCTTCATCTTTAAAATTATTTTTTTTTGTAATATTGATTCTTGTTACTTCTTTAATATTTGTGTTGTGGCGTTAGCTAGTAAAGTCCCTGAACACTGCTTGATCGTCCCGCCTTGGAATCGCACCGAACGGGCTTGGCTGCATGTAAATTTTCATAGATTTCTTCTTGTGTAACATGGATATAAACTAATAGCTTTTAAAATCCATCCACGAAGGAATCCCTACCCATAGGCAGCTGGCCCTCGGTTTGATTGCTTTCATCAATTCATCTAACCTAACCTTTTTCTTTGGGAGGAGGGGGCGTGTGTATTTTTTGTGATATAGTGATCCAGTATTTGATTTGTTTGTAAGAAATTGTCTTAAAAGTTTCGCATTTTTATGGTTACGATTCTGACTATTTTTCTGGCATTTCTTCGTATCAATATCTGCAATATTAAGAACCCTATTGCTATTTTCGAATCATAGGAAATTGCAGTTTTAATAGACTACTTTACGACACATATTAATTTTATGAGATACATCAACATTAACAACAACGTAAACAAGATCCAAACATGAACAAAAATTTAGATAATATTCATAATGTAGCTTTCTTCATTAACAAGGACTTAAAACAAAATTATCTCAACAAAACAAAAGTTTTACAACACAAATAATGCATATTTTTTATGATAGCTCTACATCTGATATTATATATACGAACAAGGTACTACGTGCATAGCACATGAATTCTGAATATTCGTAACTCATGAAAACCCTCCTCTTAGATAGATAAGGGTAAACCCATTTTGGCTGAGTCTAAAAATTAGTCTAACCTTCTTAGGCTGTCAAATGGATTACCATACTACCTCTACCTACAAAAACTTAGAAGTAAAAACTAAAATAAAGCATTTATTTTCATTTCAGCTTGAAGTTATAGAAAACTAAACAGTTAAATTCCATTTCTTGCATGCTGAACAGACAAAAGACGATTTTAAAGTTATTTGTTAAGTCACAGTTTAAAGCCTAACAACCTGGCTCCTCTATCTCGCGAATATTAATACAGTTTTAATCAAAAACAAGATCACCAGCTCTTAGCATAGCAACACAAGAGTTTCAGCACAGCAGGCTATATTGCTAACTACCTCTCTTTAAACTTAGAATTTTGTTATTATTTAAATTGACTTCACTTATGTATTCTGTTGAATACATTGAAAAGTAGGGGTATAAGGTATTTCTACCGCCTTCCTAGCGTGCCTTCGTGGTGTAGTGGTTCTGCACGCTGGGTTGGTATTCCAGAGGCCCGTGGTTCGATCCCGGCGAAGGCAATTTCTCATTTTTCATCTTGCCTGCTTCCGGAAAAATCCGAATGTCTCTATAGGGGTACAGGAAATGTTTATGAGAAGAATGGGTCTATTAACTTAAATAAACCTTGTAACTATAGTATGAGCGTATTAGCTGCTCACGAAAAAGTTTGCGTTTTTGTGTTAGGGTTTACTATCGAAATATATCTTTTATCTGTTACTCGAGTGAATATCATTCCCAAGACACATTACGTTTTTTCGCACAGCGAATTAACATATTTGTTTTGAAAATAATTCCTGAGCTTTTATAAAATGATATAATATTTTTCTATCTTCAAAACTTGATCTAATAAATTTCAAATTTTAACACCAAGTCTAGTTTCAGGGTTTTCTCATTAGTATAAAACTTTTGCTTTTTTTACTTTCACTGATTAAAGTATTTACTTTTCTTATTCAGCTTTATTATGATTATTAATTTCCAACCTTTGGATGACATGACAGTTTTTACCGGTCTTGACAGCTTTTTTGTCATTTGCTGCTTATTATAAATAATATTGTGCTTTCTTATTTTCACTGATGATCGAAGTATTATCTTAATGAACGAAAGTTTATGTGTATAGAGCTTCATTTAGTTAATTTTACAGATTTAGCGAAAAGTCTATTTAAATATACAATAGTTTTTCATGAAGAGATCCAAAAGATTCAGAGGGTTAAAAATCTAATTTCAGGGCTATAAAATTTTTATACATTTCTCGTCTGGAAATAAACAACAAATATTTAAGCTTAATATCACAAATAATCTGTCTCAGAATATTTCCCATTAGTTCCTTCATGTTCAGTCAGTGATTCTTGATATCCTCTAATAAGAGTTTTAAGAAATTAAACAACATCATAGCATATTAAAAACTCATTTCATTTGTTTCCAAGTCTTGAATATAACTTTCCGCGATACACTTCTCAAGTGTGATGTATTTTTACAGTTAGTCTTGAGATTTCTCTAAAATTCACTGAGACCTGGATGTAAATCACCTCTGTTTCTATATTATTTTTATTTTTGTATGCATTTCTAGGTCAGGAGTAAAATTAGTAGAACTTTCATGAAATCTAATTTACTTTTCTGCACTATATTAAAACTGGATTTATCGTCATCTACTTTTTTTGGAGTAATCTAGCAATCGTTTGACCAGTTTCTTTACATCTTTGTTAAACTTAACTTCTGAAATGAAAATTTCGAGTTTTCATTTCTGCTATAGAAAACAATTTATAAATAACAATATAAGCAAATTATCGATATCATTTCACACGTCATCAAGTATGTTTCTTGTCCTATATATTCTAATGCGCTTTTCACATTTAGTTACCTCTTAAAATTACATTAGAAATTATTAATCTTTGTAAAGCTTATGTTCAAACCACACCTCAAATTCCCGACTCATTTTACTACATCTTGGTATTCAAAATTAGTCCAATATTTTCAGATAATACAAGTAACTGTGCTTTCAGATTCATTATTCCATAAATCGAAAAATGTTAAAATACTCAAAATAAAGCATTTCTTGTTTTCACACGAAGCAATCACTTTTTAATACAAGCATTTTATTTTAATTTAGTGCTTTCTTAGACAATCATTTTATTCACTGATGATTCAAAGAGCCTTTAAAATACGGTAACAATATATAGAAATTTCACTTGTATTCGACATCTGTTAAATCGCAAATACATGTATTTTCATAACAACAAAGAATTTGATATAATATTACATATTCTATTTATTAAATTAATTTTATTGGATTCCTATTTCAAGACAGCTCAATATCAACAATCCATCATGTTTCTCTTCCATTTAAAGCATTATTTTCAGTTGCAGCTGACATTCATTTTTCTGTACACGTGAAGTCACAACCAAATCTATTATAACCTTGTTTTGCTGAAAAACACACCGCTTCATCATAATATCCGAAATGGATAAAAAATACTTTTTCAAATAGAAGTACACAATATTATTTTTACGTAAAAATATTACCGTATCTCCACAAAACAGATAAGCAGTTAAAACCGATCAAGGTTCACGAAATAATTAAGAATTATATTAGATGGATTAACCCTAATTTTTTTAAATTATTTTTTAGAGAGCTGCATCAAAATATGTGAAGTCATTAGGTACTATAGGCGTGATGGAAGCATGCGGCTCCTCAGCGTCACGGAGTGAGTAGCATCGGCTTACCTAACTCCGCATATGGATGCAGCCCCGGTTGTCGATGTCAACCGAGAACCTGGATCCACAGCTAAAAATGATACGACTCCAGTCCGTTACAATCCATCTGTCATGGACGAGACGGTACAGGAAATGTTGTTGACAGGACAATGAGTGACAGGCGGTCGTGACAATGCAGTCCATCCTCTAGCAGTAATCGTCTAATAGTTCTGTGTGACACCAAGACGACTAGGTAAGTTCTGCTGAATGATATAAAGTTGTGATGCTTCTTTGGCGATATGAAGCAACTCCAATGATGGAACACAGCAATAACTTTTATTTAACACTCAAAAAAATGGCGACATACAAACAAGAAGAGAAAACATATTCTATCATTTAAAAATAATTTACATTCTTCGTGCAAGAGTCGCACGAGGCACTCGAATGTTCATCTAATTAAATTATTTAAACTACAAGTTTTTAATATTATTTAAATCTGTTACAACCTCTCCCCCAACGGAGAGACTTTTACCGAAGGGAAAAGTTCTGTAAATTTCGAAAGTTTATAAGCTTGGCTTGCTCAATTGCTTAAAGAGAAAAGATAACTTCTCTCATAAGTTTCCAAATTTTCAGGCCGAAAATTTTAAGTTTTAAACAAATATTTTTACACCACATTTAAATAGGAAGAAAAAAATGGAGAACGTTCAAATACATCAGTTGAGTATACATTAAATAAATAAGTAAATCCTGAACGTGGTTACATACACTAAGAGTTATTACATTACTTAATTCTACTCAGAACATCTACGTTCTTGTGCAAAGATCCTTTGCGATGAATGACCTTAAAATTATAAGGTTGTAATGAGAGTGCCCAGCGCATCAATCTAGAGTTACATTTGGCGTTGGATTGTAACCAGACCAAAGGATTATGATCAGTCTGAATCAAGAATTCTAGCTGACCATCCAGATAAAAATGCAGTTTCTTGATAGCGTAGATGATAGCAGCGCACTCCTTTTCAGTAGTACAATAATTCTTTTCAAACTTAGTAAATTGTTTGCTTATATACAAGATAGGATGTTCACGTTGTTCATCATCTAATTGGCATAGTACTATACCCATGCCATTGTCTGAGGCATCGGTTTGTATAATAAACCTTTTATCAAAATCGGGAGCATACAGAATTGGTTTCTTGCATAGAAACTCTTTTAAATTTTTAAAAGCTTTGTCACATATTTCAGACCATTGTATATTTCCTTTTTTTGTTACCCCCTTCAAAGCGTCCGTGAGGGGTGAAGCAATTTCCGAAAATCTCGGTATGTACTGGCGATAATACCCTACCAGTCCTAAGAAAGCACGTACTTCTGTTTTGGTTTTAGGTGTAGGATACTCCTTTACAGCCAGGATCTTTACTTCATCCGGGGTTCGTTGTCCTTGTCCCACAACATGGCCTTGGTATCTCACTTGATCTTGTGCAAATTTACATTTTGATGGTTTTAGTCGTAAATTTACTTTCTGTATTCTCTCTAGAACAGAAGTTAAGTTTTTAAGCTGCTCTTCCTAGTTTTCTGAGTAAATGGCAATGCCATCCAGGTATGGTACAGCGAAACCTTCGCATCCAGCCAGGACTTTAGTCATAACTTTGCTAAAAAAATATGGGGCATTTTTTAATCCAAAGGGTAAACGTAGAGGCTTGAAACTTCCAAAACTAGTTACAAATGTTGCATATCTTTGGGTTCTTTCTGTTAACGGAATTTGCTAGTAGCCTCTAGATAAATCTAATAGGGTAATATATTTTGCTTTTGCTACAGTTTCGATACGTTCTTCAATATTAGGCAAAGGAGAGTATTCAGTTTTAGTAACAGAATTGAGTTTACGATAATCAATACAAGGCCGAGGATCCTTTGATGAAGATTCTATCAAAATCATGGGAGATGTATAGTCTGATTCTCCCGGCTCTATAATTTTAAGATCGAGCATTTTCTGTATTTCCCTTTTGAGAATTTCAGTCTGTCGGGGTGACAGTCTGTATGGCTTTATTTGTATTGGTTCCTTATTTAATAGCTCAATATCGTGACAAACTAAGTTTGTTAGTCCAGGATTATTTAAAAAACAACCAGAATATTTCCATAAAATCTTTCGTAAATCTTCTATTTGCTCGGATTTCAACCTTTTCTCGAGTTTATTCTCCTCTATGATGTCCGAGAAATTTAATATACTTGGATTCGAAGGTAAACGAGGAATGTCCATTTCTAAGTCTCCTTCCACTTCAGTTATCATATTAATCATTTCTGGTCTTTTGTAATATGGTTTAAGCATGTTAATGTGATATACTTGATTTGGCTCATTTTGTTCCTCGAAACTTACAATATAATTGGTTTCTGAAATTTTCTGCTCTATTTTTCCAGGTCCTTTCCACTGTAACTCTAGTTTATTTTGACGATTCGTTGATAAAACAAGAACTAAATCTCCTCTAGCAAATTCTCTTTTCACTGCGTTTCGATCGTACCATGTTTTCCTCCGTTGTTGAGCTTCTTTCATGTTTCATGCTTCCAAAATAATTAGGCATTAAAATGGTATCACTAAGGTTACGTTCAAGTGATAAACTAATAAAATAAGGCAGTTCAGTGTTAACAGGAAGTAATAAACTGATATCACTAATATTACGTTCAGTGATGAACTAATAAAATAAGACAATTCAATATCAACAGGAAGTAATAATCTGGTATCACTAATATTACGTTCAGTGATGAACTAATAAGGCAATTCAATATCAACAGGAAGTAATAACCTGGTATCACTAATATTGCGGTCAGTGATGAACTAATAAAATAAAGCAATTCAGTATTAACAGAAAGTAATAATCTGGTATCGCTAATATTGCGTTCAGTGATGAACTAATAAAATAAAGCAATTCAATATTAACAGGAAGTAATAATCACTAATATTATGTTCAGTGATGAACTAATGAAATAAAAATACGCACGATTATTCGATCCAAATTATTCGATCGATTATTCGATCTCGTCGGTGCCTCCAAAATAATTATGACTGTGATGCTTCTTTGGCGATATGAAGCAACTCCAATGATGGAACACAGCAATAACTTTTATTTAACACTCAAAAAATGGCGACATACAAACAAGAAGAGAAAACATATTCTATCATTTAAAAATAATTTACATTCTTCGTGCCAGAGTCGCACGAGGCACTCGAGTCTGGTTTCAAATATTGCCATTCACAAATACCTTAATGTTCATCTAATTAAATTATTTAAACTACAAGTTTTTAATATTATTTAAATCTGTTACAAAGTGTAGCTATTGGTGAGGCTGTGGCATCACGCATTATGGTTTGGTCTGTGCATCAGGTAGTCAAACATTTCTCAGTGCTGCCTTCAGCCCGCTGATGGATGGCGAGTTGGAACCATCGACGAAGGAATGGAATCACTGCTGAGAACATCGTTTCTCTCTTTCTAGCCTGGCGATTCAGAAGCATGACATGCGTGCTTCCCAGAATGTGATGATGGATCTTCATTTCTGCTATTGATATACAATTAGTGAGAGTTTTTACCAAAATCACAAGTTCTGCCATAAGGCACTTTAAGTTTGGTAAACGGTGCGAACACCGGCACCCAAGATGAAAATCACTGTCAATTGAGAGCACGTTCTTTTGTGAGTAACCTTCAGAATCAACTTTGGGTGTTGTCTTTTCACGCGATTTAGTGACAGTCTTCCTAGCGGAATTCAGATCCAGTTCACTTAGAGAACTTCTATTAGAAGTAGCTACAATAAATTTATAACCGCTGCATTCTTAAAAGAAGATTGCGTACTTCTTTGTTGTCCCGATCCTTAGGGCATGCGCTAGCTAGTATCTGGCATTAGCTTCGAGCTCGTCTTTAATACAAAGTTCCATATTCCCAGGACAGATATACAAATGGGTATCCATCTAAAAAAGTCGTATCCTAAAGGTGCCGGCAAACCATAAAGGGACACTTACAATTCAGTCATGAAAGGGGAGAGCTCCGCGTTGCATGCAACCTGAATGATGAGGAAATATATGATACATCCGTTTTGCAACTTGTTTATTTGTCTCCGTTTGGTGGGTCTTCGAGGCATTCCCATTTGCTTCAGTCAACAGCACTGCCATGGAAACCGGTCGGAATTTAAAGGGCGGGCAAACGTTTGGAATATTGTATTTGCCAGCCAGCTTCGTTCCGATGCGTGCTTTTTCATGTTTGTTCAATGATGTTCGTCAAGGAATTTGGGGTATATCAAATGTTATCACGTTCCATTGCGTTTTCACGGTACAATGTATTATTTTTATTACATAAAAGAGAAGGTAGTTTACTAGAGGGAAAGAGAAAGGTTTTACTATCGAGAAGATAGACAAAATTACTATGTTAACATGACATCTCTTAGGTTTCAGTTAGCCTATTACACTGCGTTAGTCAAAATAAAGAATTTTGAGACAAAATAAAGAATTTGGGGAATGAATAAAACTTACTGAAATGCTGTATAAATAATTATTCAAAGTTATTTATATTTATTCTCAAGTTGAAATCATTCTCAATTTCAAGTTGAAAAACTAAAAATTATTTTTTTAAACATCCTCTATTTACATAAAATAAAATCAAAACATTTATCAATAATATTTAAGTAAAAATAATACCCTCTTTAGATAATGATTCAACATTTATTGTTCACAATGCTTGGGTCATTGATGAAGTAAATAAACTAAAATGCTGATATTTTATGAAAAAAGAAAATCATCACACATAATTTTGTTGATTATTTTTTTGGAATAAAATCAAATTCTGTTTCATTTTGTTTCATTGAAATTTTAATTCTTCGATACAAGTTCTTATTTATTCTCTACATTTGCGCCTATATACGCTGAACAATGAGATGAATAAAATCGTTACTTTTTTACTAGAGAAATGCAAATCAAAGTCTAGTCAAAATGCAAGAGATTTTAAGCACTCAATAAGGCTTAATCTAGGTATTTACTCGTATTGTTTTCAATACGCGGACTGGCAAATTAAAAGGTATTATCATTGGAGGGACATATTTCTTGCAAATCTCAAAAGCAAGCGATCCAGTGAAATAAATGTGTATGGAACTAGAAATCGTTTTTTAATAGATATTATTTTACTTACTTTATTATTTATTATTAAATAAATATTAAATTATTTATTATACATAAGTTTTAACGTTGCCTTAATTTTCAAATTATATCATAGAATTTTCTTTAGCCATTTGCCTTTGCTATTTCGAACCGTTCATTTTAATCATTAGATTTTATATTTTATATCTTTAATTCATGATGAAGCAAATCTTAACCAAGTCGGCTGACCACAACTGTAAAGCTTAAAATTGTTAGAGACATTAAACTGAAATCTATACACCAAAATCAAAATATAGTTTTAAAAATCTTGTGAATTTTACAATTTTTAAATTACTTTTTAAAAGTTTAAAAACAAACTATTTAAGGTCTTAGTGGGTAATCTCAAGCTGTCAGATTAAAATTTCATTTCTGCAGTATAGTTCTCTTTCTTAGTTTCATTATTAACTGAGAAAATATATTTGCTTTCCTATTTTAAAATACATATCCGTATCTGAAGTAAGCAATTTCTGCTTGCTTGGTTTCATACTTAAACAATATTTAGAAAATGAATTTATTTTCATATTTAGAAAATGAAAGTATATTATTTGGAACGTTATTTGAAATAAAAATCTAACAGCGAACTCAGATAGATTATTATTTGATCTCGCAAAAAGCAATACTAATACACAGTGTACGAAAAGTAAAAATATACTTAAACTTTTATAAAACCTTATATATTTAAATTTTGCAAGTCGAATCAAAAAGCAAAACTCGAGGATTTTGTAATAAACATTTCGCTTTTACAATTGTGCTTTTGCTCTTTTTACTGAATTCTACTTCCTTCGATAATATTCAAAATACTTTTTTTCCCAATGAATTTTATCCCAATGAATTCAGAGCTCAGAAAAGCAAAAGTTGATATTTTTACACTTAGTTAGCTGTGAAAAATTTTATGAACATCAGAAATAATTCCCCAAGAGTATTTTCTACGTTGTTTATAAAAAATCTGTTACACTTTTTATGAAGTCAGGTTTACCAAATTTTGTAAGTGCAGAAATATTGATTTAATATCAAGGGTGAACTCATAACCTCGCGCAACTGTTAAAAAAATGAAACACTATTTCGAGAAATTCCCATTGTGTTTTTCCATTAAAAAATCTAGAAGAGGTACTAAAGTTGTGATGAAATATTTTTACCACTGAAAGATTTTACAATGAAATAAATCAACATAAACGCGAATAAACAATTTTTTTATGACATGGGAATTCTTTCAAAAAATGTGCTGAAATATATATTTTTCTATGCCCTTTCCCTTAATAGAATGAATGCATTGTGATTTTTCAACGAACGAGTGCTGAGTCAGCTTGGATATTGTACATAACAATCAATACGTGGATGATATATTACAAAAGCAGACTGACACAGCGGATGAAAAATAAGAGTTTTTTAGTTTGGAGCCTAAGAAATATATTTCATTACTCGAAAAAATTCTTCGCAGAAATATAGCTAAAAGAACTTTCACTGAATCGTATAACTTTCTTCTTATGACTGCTAGAAACCCAACAGCGACAGAATGAGTAGGATCGCTGATCATTAGTAGTTCGACCTGGGTTTGAATATTTGCCAATATGATCGCTTCTGGGGTATTTTCGTGTTTTTCCTCATGTGTAGCGTGAATATGAGCCAGTTTCCATCAAAATTTCTTCCTCGAATGCGTATTTTCCTGAAAAAAGTCCTCTCGTGCCTTACTAAACAAAGTAGCTAACTGAAGTATAAATGGGCATAGGTACATCAGCTGAGCGCTTAGTTAAATTAATTAAGCGATAGCGATTTTGAATATTGTTTTGTCTACTGAAGATTTATGAAATAAGCTAAGCTGGATGGCAGATTAATTTTTTCTTATCTTTAAACTTGAACTAATTTCGTTAGAAGGGCTTACACAAAGGCACTCGCTTTAAAGAAAATTTTGATATACATGTTTCTCCTGATCTTAATATAATCTAGATAATATTCACGAATTTACAATGCCTAAAACTAAGAGCGAAGAAGTCTATCGTTGGAAAAGGCCTTAGACATTCTGTAGACGACAGTGCAAGTTTGAAAAACTTGTCCCAGATTTGATGGAGAACCAGGAGACAACGAATCTAAGGGACTTCTCCCTTTCTTTCTTTTAACACCAACTTCTCGAGAAAACAATCGCCTCGATAGTATTTTAAGCACGCCCATGCTCCAAAATACTGTATACACTGGTGAAATAAATTAAGAGAATTTGCATATTTTATCGAATTGCACGAAAAGAACTGAACTGAAGGGAAAACCACTGCTTCTAGATAAAAATGCAAATCTTGTACGAAAAATACGTAAGCGTACACATGTGTGTAGACGGAGACAGCAGAAAAACAGGTTTTATAAGTGCATGGACGGTAAGGCGAGTTGCGTTCGTTAACACACCTCGGCGAATTTCTTGGTGTTATCTTGCAGCAATCAGTTAAATTAACATCGGAACAGTAAAAATGAGTAACGACCAACGTTTAGATGATAGAATGAGGTGGCGAATTGCGGGGAGGCTAGAGGCAGGCCAATCGCAAGTCAGATATGCAGAGAGTTTAATTAAACGCCCAACGTCGTGTGTAACCTATGGAAACAGTTCGAGGATACTGAATCCATCGAGAGAAAGCCTGCGCAAGGTCGTCCAAGAGCCATGACGGCCAGAGAAGATCGTTATTCGTCCATTTTAGCGAGGCGTAACAGAGGGGCTACAGCTTCTCAGCTCTCTCGGGACCTGTATGCAACCACAAGAACCCGTGTAACAAGGGTGACTGTTTCCAAAAGACTGAATGAGAGAGGGTTGTTTGCCAGAAGCCCGCTTGTTTGCGTCCCGCTCACGTCTACGAACTGGAGAGTCCGATTAGCATGGTGCAGGCAGCATACTGATTGGATTACGGAGAAATGGGCGTATGGAAAGAGCCAGGGACCCGCTAACTACCCTCCAGTGTCCGCGAAATCCACAATTATGGCGGTCGCGGTGTAATGGTATGGGCAGGCATCATACTGGATTGCTGCACACTTCTCCACGTCTTTCACAGAGGATCTGTGACCAGTGTGAGGTATAGGGATGAGGTCTTGGAGCCCTATGTGGCCCATTGGGCCCGAATTCATCTTACAGGACGATAACGCCAGGCCACATAGAACTCTTCTGGTCGACGAATTTCTCGAGAGTTAGGATATTCGCCAGATGGATTGGCATCCAGGTCTCCAGACCTCAACCCTATAGAGCATGCCTGGGACGCTCTGGGAAAGGCAATTGCAACTCGCAACCCCCCCTCCGAGAACCATCCAGGAACTGAAAACAGCGTTACTGAATGATTGAGACCAATTGCCACAGGCACTGATAAACTGCCTTTTTTCCAGTATGATATCACGCTGAGAGGTGTGTATGGCTGTAAGAGGAGAACATACTCCATATTAACCCATTTCTTTTGTGTCTTCTGCAACCGCTGTTTCAGACTTTACTTTCAACTGCTAACCCATCAACCAGATACAGAAGCAGATGTCTGTTTTTGAGGGACTTGACATTGCAAACGTTTTGAACAATGATTAAAGGATTAAATGATTACTTTAACGAGAACTAACGTACTTAAAAGCAGAAGTTTCGATGAATAGTTCATATGAATAGCTGAAATTAAGTATAAAACTAAGTATGAAAGTATATATAACTAAAAACTAAAACTAAGTATAAAAGATCTGATGAATTCTTTGCCCTCGAGACAAGAATAGAAGAACACGAATGCGATGTTTAGAATGTCTAAGATTTCTGTGCCAAGAACACATGAATGCACTTTGTTCAAAATGTAAACGGATAAAATAAACATTGTGTATTAGAGATGCAATAAAATTTAGAGGTATAGTGTTTATTTTGTTTGTTTATTTTCTTACTTAAAGGTATAGTGTTTATTTTCATTTATCTCAACTTTAACTTTCTATAAGCTTATTTTGGAAATTGGTATTTTGTAACCCAAGTATTTTCACGTATTATGAAGGAAAAACAGGTTTAAAACTAAATAAAACTATTTTACCATATTTTGAATATCGGACTATGTGATAACCCCTGCGCCTACTCTCGTAACTTTCCTTGATGCGCCTTCCGCCGAGTTAAGTTTAAGATCTTTAAAAAAGAAATTTAAATATCTCAGACATTATTTAATTACGTAATTGATATGGTCATTTTGCTTTGAAATGCTGAAATTAAAGTTATTGAAGTTAAATTTGAATTTTAAAAAGTACTTTCCTAATTTTTGTTTCAAACATTATTGCAAAAATAAGTTCTAGTTTATGAGGCTTATTCGTTAGAATGCCAGAAATCGACGTTATAACTCAATTTCGAAAACTTTATTGAAAATTCGCTTTTGCAATATATTTAAACAAATAACTTTATTTGTGATTGTCTGGTGAGAGCAAAGAACACATTATATTAAGAAACCGCCATTTTTACTTTGATAGAGAACGTTATTTATAATATTTCAATAAGGAATGTTATTTACAAGAATATTTCTCCTCTCCCCAAATATTTTTATTTCATTTATGACAAGGAAGAAAATCTAATTTATTTTTCTTTCCTAAAAAGATAATAACTTTTCAAATGTGCAAACATTTTCAAACAGTAACACGCTAACGAAAAGCTTTTGTTTCATAATAAGCATAAACCTAAAATTTTTCTCATTTTACTGGCAGGGAAATGAAATGTCTGGAAAAGATATAAATTTAAGCAATGTCATCAGAAGGTGTTGAAATCTTTACGATTGAACACTTCAGAAAATGCTCATCTCATTTTGAAAGCAGGGAACATTTTGATAGAAATAAAATGCTACTGCAGCTACTTAAAGAAATAAATTTCGTAAAAAAGCGTTTACAAAGTTTCAAATATATGTAACTTATTATTTACAGAATATGTATTATTTTAAAATTCATCAAGAAATTTTAAATTCAGCGATTATACAATGACTTTTCTTGACAGCACGGAGCTCAAGTAAATATTGAAATAAGGTTCATTCGTAAAAGAATTCCTATATTTAACCTACTATTAAGATAGCATGATTAAGGTTTTATAGTTGATAAACCTTAATGAAGACTGAAAAAAAAACTTGCTGACTAGCACATCAAAGGAAACTATCTCTATAAATGGCAATTTTTATTACAGTATCGACTATTTAAAAATAATATCAAATATTTAAATTACTGAATAGCACGCAACTAAAAAAAGATTAAAATATCTTAATATTTCAGTGTAAAACATTGGTAGTGGATATAAGGATAGAAAAAAAAGACGCATGGATCTGTAAAGTTATTATGCTTTTTGGATAAAGAAATCCTGAGAAATTAGTAATCTCTTACCAGAAGATGCGCCGGAAGTTTGCAAATGCTAGCTGGACATGATAATCACGATGCCATTATGGTAAATTCAATTAGTAACCCCCATTAACATCTATCTAAAAGGCGACAGGGGAATATTTTGTTATTTAAATATGACGAAGCACAAAGGTTATCTGCCTAGAAAGAGGAATGGCTTCGTGGAGGACTTTTAAGTGAAACTGTTTCGTACTTCCGTTACACCACGGGAAAACACAAAAATCAACCATGTAGCCAGATCGTCCAATCCCGAGACAAATTCCCAGTATTCAACAGCCTTTAATTACTCGGTCATTGGTGGAGCGAAAGTGGGGAAGGAGGTGATACTCAATTCGGTTAAATCAAGTTAATGGTAGGGTAGCCACTGCCACACCATTGGGTCTGGGCTCGAATCCTGGAGAAGTCATTGACGCATGGGGGACGCTTACACTGTCGAGCCAAAAGTTTTCTCGAGAAGCTGATGGAAGGAGAAGTAAGCTGGAGATCCTCGAATTCACCTCGCCGAAGAATCTTCGTTAAACTTAAGTAAAGCTGAGCAATTTCGAGCTGTGACCTGTAATTCGCCGCAGGCCTAAGCTAGGCGCAATTTTTTTTTTTTTTTTGGCTATGATAAAATTCGTAGACTTGATCTGATGTTACCGCCAGACAAAGAAAATAAATCACAACAATCATTTATTGAAAAGCTATCGTCCATCATATCTTTATTTGCGGGGGTGTAGATTCACTAAATGAGAAAGAGATATCTTGAAAAATCAAGTGTGTTTCCTCTGGAAATGAAACACAGTACTTCCCATGACCAGCTGGATATGCTGACTAAAAGAAAACAAACACTACAGGAATACTTTTACAGTGTCGTAGAAAATAGTTATCATTGCAGCTCACTATGAAAATAATTTTTGATTCGTTATTAAGGCAAAATACATGAAGGCTATCTGCCTGAGGGAAGGAATACTTTTGTGAAAGAATTTCTAAGAGAAATTTACTTATATTTATGCTCTTATATTTAACGGAATAATTAGATCCCTTCAGTGGTAAATCAAAAGGTTAAATAAATAACAATACACTAAAGCTCCATTTTCAAACAATATAATAATAAAAATAATGGAAAAGTTAGCCTTTAGCCAATATAATAACGTAATATGTAAAATTAAGCTAAGTACTGATATTTAGCGTATATTAATATCTGGGTTTCAAAAACAACAGAAAAATAATTGGGCTTTATTTTTCACCCAACTGGCGTGAGAGGAAACGAAATTATCCATTTCCCTTATGAAAATATTCAACTTAAAAAATGCAATAATTTAGTCATCATTGCCTTTTAACACGAGAGAAAATAAATAATAATATTAAAACTTTTTCAGAAAGAATAAATCCGTAAATCACTTCTAATTAATATCTAGAACAGGAGGGAAAAAAACTCTCACAAATTAAAATCAAAATTGAAGACATTATACTCTTTATTGAAAGAGATAAATACGCTTAAAGTAACTTAACTGCATTTAACGTTTCAAGTAATAGCATTTAATAAGAGATCTAATTATTAAACTGCCAATTATTCCTCCACATTAAGTTTTATTATGAATGTAATCAGTTTTTCTCTACGTACTATTTGAACAGGGAGCACTGTTAATTGGGGTGGAGGAATCTAAGCCCTTAAAGCCACTTGAAATGTAAGTATTTACTTCATTTGTAAAGGCAGATGTTTTAATCTTTCAGATGAAAATTACGAAAAATAATTAAACAATATATACTCATGACTCCAAGTTCAAACGCTAATTAATTCAATTTTTTTTTTGTTTTCAAAAGATGAAAAAAGCATATTAACAAAGAGTCCATCAACTGTACTCAAACACACTATTTGCCATATTTATTATACTATTATACATATTTATTATGCTATCTAACTGTTTCCTTTGACAAAAAAATTTCCTGAAACAGAGAAAGAATTACTTTTTTCAAGAAACGTTTGATAGCGGTGAATAAAGTATATATGTCGCAAGGTAATAAACTATAGCCTTGTAAAATATTTTTGAATAATACATATAAAAATATCTCTGGCGTATTGAGTTGTATAGAAAACATAGAACCGCATATATGATTATGGACTGAGGGTTTAGAATAAGATATTCTTCTTTTCACTACTCACGTGAAAGGTTCTTTACGATTATTATAATATTGAGTAGCATCAAAAGACAATAAAGACTCGCCCATATTTTTCCACCATAATATTCAAGCAAGTAATTTGAAAACAGCCTGAAAAATTCCTAACTAAATAATTCCTAGATATATTCTAAACAAAACATATAATACGTCTAAACTGAACTAAGCAATAATGTTTAAACCTCGATAAGAAAAGACACAACAAATAATAAGAGTACATTACTGATAAGATTAAACCATGATATGTTTAGACATAAACTTCTATTTTAATATTCTGTGGGAGAATTAAGTTTTCTGGCTTTTAATATTGCATCTTATAAGTTTTTTTAATAAAAGGATACAAAGACAATATTAGATTTTTGCAAAAATTTGACCTGTTTTACAATGGGAAAAGAAATGTGAAGTAGTGCTTAACTATGAATTCCCAAATCAATCAACATTATGTCTGATTTTTCGTAAATGTTTGGTAAGATACTGAAGCCTACAACATTTCTCTGTTTTATCATTTTCTGCTTTCTGTTCCTCACTGAAAGTCTAACATTTCTGATTTTACACACTTTACATTCATTATAAGGCATTTTTTCCCTCCTTCCAGCATGCTTTCTTGGTGTAAGGGTAACACAATCGAAGCATATTCAAGAGGTCCAAATTCACAGTCTCGGCGACGGTATGGCGCATTTTTCTTATCTCCTGCTTTAAAACAATTTAATGACTCCACAGTGACGCCCATATTAAAAGGTGGTGGGCAATAACTCGTCACTACCAAGATTTCGCAACTAGGTCCTTTAATTCCTCGTCACCCTTTAAAAGGGGGAGTATAAAAGGTTTTTCTCCCTCCTTCCAGCATGCTTTCATGATGTGACGGTAGCACACTCAGCACGCGTTCAAGAGTTTCAGATTCGATTCCTGGAGTGGGCACTGCATATTTTTCACATCTCCTGCTTCAAAATAACCTAATGACTCTACATCATCCCCGTAATTGTACTACCATACAAGTTTTGCAAGAAAGCGGTAGTTTTGAAGAAAAATGAAAGCAGGGTTTATCTACAAAAAAATTAATAAAAGATTCGCTCTTTGTTTCGTGAAAACAAGCTATCAAATTTTAATTAAATATTTTAATTTTTATAAAAGCGGAAAATATAATTTATTACGCATGAATAAAACGTTTTTAATTTAAAATCATTTAAAATAAAAAAGATAGACTAAATCACAGAATATTAATAAAATCACATAAAATGACAAGGGTATTTAACCACTTCAGCGCAATTTGCCACACACTATGTGTTCCTTTCACGTCAGTTGAATTTTAGACCTTGCGATCATATTTCAAAAACGTTCTTACAATAATATTTAAATTTAATTATCTTAAAGGTTTCCAATTTAAAATTATTGTCATTAAGTCTAAAATAAATTGTATAATGAAGAAATATTTGCGGTGGAAATATTATTTCTCGAGCAAAAAAGCTTCGTATACCTAGAATTACGGCGGGTGTCATTTTGACCCCTTGATAAGATATCTGCATATTTCTCTATATGATATAATATATTTGTGAAAAAGAAATTAAAATAACGCAAATTATGACAACTACAGTTTATTTTAAAGAATATAGTGACTTTGCAGGTATGCAGTCAAATAATGAACAAGCATTTAAGTATTTCCATCGAAAAACGTATTTTTTTTTTTTTTTTTTTTTTTTTTCATTTTCGATAGCTTACATTTCAGAAACACAGAAAATAAAATGTATAAATATTTACGCAAATTTTTCCAAAAAAGTGTTTTTTAATCCAAATATTAAAGTATTTTAAAAGAAAGCTTTTGCTATAAAGAGTACATAGAAATCGAAATATTTTATTTACAGATAATATATTAGTCAGCGCAGCAATTAGCACACACGCTTATCTTTCTGATTTTTTTTTTTTTTTTTTTTTTTTTTTTTTTGTGTACAACATCCGCATACATATTTACAGTTGTAGCAAATATTAGAAGTTTTGTTACCTTTGCATTTCCTTACTTGATATTTCTTCCTTTTTTGATTCTATTGAATCTTGTCCATCCACAAAGCCACTTGAAGAGAGAACAAATTTGTTTTTACTAGATATATATTCTTCTTATAGTTCTTCTGCCAAACGCAATAGAAAATTCCTTCTGCTGATATTTTCTTTTGTAACTTCCTTATTCAGAATCCACGCATTTATGCCTGCTAAGTCCAAAACATTGTAGAATACATGTACTGGCCAAAGGCATGACTGTGCTTTACACGGAGTACTTTCTTGCCATTTGATCCAAAACATCTACATCGAATTTTGCAGAATTGTAAAACTGTCAAGAAACTTCTTTTCATTAGATTCAAATTCAACTGATGAATGGAGTGTACGTAACAAAATTACGTTTTTGTTCCTTTTACCTTGATATGATGTAAGTGTTACATAATCGTGTTTCATCACAACTGAAGAAAAAAGTTCGTTTCTTACATTTTTGAAACTAGAGGGAATTTCTCTTTTTGCGCGATTTACTGTTCCAACATGACTCAATCCTTTTGATGTTAGAGATTTCGCAAGTTTCACTGATGAAAAGAAACTTCCTGTAGTTATATTTTGGCTAGTATTTTTGTAAGGATCAACTAAACAATTTATTACGTTCTCTTCTAAACTTTGATCACTTGGTCTCATTTCATCTTTTCCTAAATATGAAATCCGTTTAATAAGTATTTCGTCCTAACGTCTACTGCTAGCCAAAATTTTATTCCGAATTTATCGGGCTTGTTAGGCACATACTTCAAAAAACGGCATCTTGTTTTGTAGGGAATAACTCATCATCAATCGTAATGTTTTCGTTTGGTTTGTAGCAAAGCTTACAGTTTTCTATAAAAGTATTCCATACCTCGGATATAAGTTCATAATTATCACACTGCAAACGTGAAGGCCTTGTTAGTTTATTATCAAAACGAAGAAATTTCATAATTTCTAGAAACCTATCTCGACTCATAGTTTCATGAAAAAACTTTGGTCCCCAAGTCTTGGACCACAAACTAAGAATTGGTAAACCCTTGGCTGCTAATGCCCCCCTTACGTACAACAACGCTATGAATGCTTCCAGTTCTGTTAGTAAAATAGTGAAAGAGTCATTATGAAGTTTACACTTGGCCCAGCATCAGTACACTCCTTTATGACGCGTAAAATGTTTTCATTTATTATTAACTTCCACAAACTAAGAGCTTTACCAGAACAAATGTGACGTTTAGCATAGGATGTCGGTCCTGCATTTTCTCGCAAGATATTTTGCAAGGGTCGCCGACCAGAAGCATTTGAAGTATTTTCTATTTTCCATAACAGTTTCATCATTAGCAATTTCTTTACAAGTGTTAGTCTGAATTACGTTGAATTTCATATTCCCTTTTGAGCGTCTACTAGTTCCCACTTTGGCATTCTTAGTTACGGCAGAATTTGAACTCGTAGAAACAAATCCATTTGTACTTTCACTTGAGCTAGAGGATGATATTGCCTGATTACTCTCAATAATAAATTCAGAATCACAAGATGTTTCATCTCCATCTTTATCTGTAGAATTATTTTCGATTTCAGAACCGGAAGCGGCATCAGATAGTTCTTGCATCAGTTTCACGATTTCTTCATGCGTTAGTCCCTTCTAAGCGCCATTAGTACGTCACTATAATAAATCCATGTAAATAGAATAAAATTTTCCACTAAAACTTGTTATGAATAATAAAGAAAATATCTACGAAAAATCTACAAACGTTCAGCTCGTTATAATCTCTTTTCTCTGTTTTTTTTCCACAACGAAAAGTATTGCGAATATTTCAAATCATGTGACTGGCAGATGTGAAACTACGCAGACCCACCATATTCTTTTCCTTTGTTTGTATTTTGTTTAGCAGATACAAATAAAAATAGTTTACAGAAGTAACAGTGTTCAGATAATACAATGGAATGTATTCACATTTCTTTTCTCACAAAGGGGTCAAAATTACACCTGCCGTATTTCTAGGTATAATCATTTGTTAGGGCTAAAATAAAAATATGATTTTCTTGAAATCTTTACTATTTCGTAAATCACAATGATTTAGGAAAATGCGAGAAAAGATTAAGATATTTGCGAAAAAAAAGAAGAGCTGTCAGAGATAAAAGTTCGCTAGGTGTCAAAATGACCCCTTCCGTAATTCTAGTGTTAAGCCATCGCAATGAATTCCCAGAAACTTTAAAACATTTATTTTATGCTTTACTATGAAATTTATTTGTGTGTACCCCTTTATACCCTTCTGTCCATATATACGTTACTTCTTCCATATCCAGTATCTGCAAAATTAAAAAACTTTTTTAATTCTTCATTGTTTTCTGGATTTGCACTTTTTATTTTATACTTACTTTGGTGCAATAGTCTTTGTTCCTTTGCTATTCGACACTGTGAGGCAGTTCAGTAATTTTTCTCACATTAATATTTGAAATTTAGTCTTGCTTTCAAATCTTAATCCTTCAGATCTATTTGATTTTTAACAGAGAATTTATTTATTTGTTTTAATCAAAGAAAAAGAAGTAGACGTTCACAAATTAGAAACAAATTTAACAAAGGGCTCACTCTTACCCCTTACAGCTCAGCACAGAGCGAAAGTGAACTGTCATGATCAAATAAAACTGTAGTCTGTTGTGGAGGAGGGGTAGTTAGATAAATACACCGGGTTCTGTAATACTTACCAACGAATGTCCAGTAAAATGCTTCTCGAGTGATTAAAAACAGCATTTTAACTGGCACTATGACGATGAAGGACAGTGAATGCTTCTTCACCTGAACGAATGCTGGCCGCTGAGATACTCATTCTTCTCTCCGTTTTCCAAATCCTTGGTATTGCAGGTCAACGTGTACTGTTCGGTTACATCTCAGGAAATTATTCCTTATCCCAGCATATATTTAACTAAATTTCTTGGGCACGCAGTACGGCTTCCATTACGGCGTAGGACCTGTTTCTTAGTTCCCGTTAAAATTTGTACCCAAACTTGTTCATTTGCATAACGGAACAACAAAGAACTGCAAGTACTTGTTCTTACCTTTCGCTGCTTCGCAGAAAGCTGGCGTGGACAACATTGTCCAGCGAGGCGACGAACCTATGCAGTGGCATCTCTTTTTTTTACTGTCCATTCTGTGTGGCGACAATATTTTCGCTATTTTTTGCGCGGGTGGATGCGGGTTCTTTTTGTAACTTAATTCAAAAAGTCTTCAGAAAAAGCAATGAAACGGTGTAAACATGATTGATCTGTACACCATATGTCCATATCACGGAATTTCTGAAACTATCCTCGCGTATACTATTATTAATTGCGTCCTCTTCATACACTTGACAAATGGTGCATTAAACTACAGCTGTAGGTTTGCTTTCAAGAATCTTATACAGTAAGCAATGTATGATGTGCTCGTGATACTTTGCCACTTTAAACTGTTAACTCAGGATTAACTCAGTGCTTTTATATACTGCATTGCTACATTCTTTATTGCTAAAGATTCCATTAATTGCAGCATCATCCGTGACAAAAACCATTTGATCAAAATAATAATCTACAAAACGGGTAGAACTTTCCGACTCTTCCTAATAACTCTTTAATACTTGGCTACAGACGTACGGTTCCATTTTTTGAAAAGAATTGAGAAAATAACAATCAGATTATGAGAAATTTAATTGGGTGAATCTTGAAGTAAAAATATACGAAACCGAACTAGATTATAATTTTCTAAATGTTGCCAATTATGTTAGAAATATATTAAATGAGAAGTACTCGTTTTCAGTTATTACTTGTTGAAAGCTGTAATTCAATGACTTTTATTTCATAAAGCTCTCATACGATCCCTTAATCGATAGTCTTCTCCTTGAGAAAAATGATTTGAATGTTATAGAATTGATGATTTTTCAAGCCAATTCTGAGTGTTACAGATACCTCCCATAAAAGCTTTAATACAGAACAAATTATTTAGGTAATTTGTTTCTGCATAAGGTCTAAAGTTATATTTTACTGATTTTTGTGTTATGACCAAATTTACCATAGTCAGAAGGCTTTATTTGACTGAAATTGTATGTCTACGACTAACCATTCAAAGATATTTACACGAGAAAATTTCTTTATATTCATATGAGTTTTTTTATACTTCTCTTATATATTTATATGAAAAAGTAGAAAGAAAATCCCTACAAATTTACCTTTCATACATAGTTTTCTCACATTTTCCTTGCATGCACTAAATTTAGTTAGCGATTTGTTATGCAAAAAATTTTTTGGTTATAGTGCTTTTATGGTGTTGTAGAAATCCAGATACTAGTCGTAAAACTTCTACTTGGTATAAGCCCATCAGTGGCTGATTAGTTAGGACCGATGAACGTTAATACTTGTATCCGCTTTCAAATCCCATGAAACGGATTGGCTTCATGAGCGCATTTTTATGTTTATAACGTAAATATAGGCCAGTTTCTATTAAAAAGTATTCCACGGACAGCCCTCACGTGGCCCTTGCGATATTGTGTGCCAAACTCTTCCACGTTAGTTACATCCAGAATTAACTGATTAGGTTGAATTTACTCTTATCAGTAAGCAGTATCTCAGTAAGTTGTTTTCGAGTAACATAAGTATGGATGCCAACAGAATGGTGATCAAAGAGCACAGCATACTGAACACAGACAAACCACTGACCTTTCTCATCTTTTAAAAGTAAACCACTATCTGCGCAATGCTTATTTAAAGCTACTTCTATCGGTCTCTTTTGCGTCCTTGATGATATGATTTTAAGAGGAATATGGATTGTAGGCCAGATTTCTCACACTACATCCTTCCTCCATAGCTCAGTTGCTCTACTAACACATCTAAGTGTTCCTCAGTTGGTGTTCCGTTATTTCTAGTACAGAATGAAATGCACTGAGCATCTGTAATGGTTGTACTGCTCATAGTTAGAAAATCTGGAGTGAGTTTCTGAGCACCTGCTTTTATTGTATCTATATAGCGTCACCTCTGACATTATGATTTCGAATTCTGAATATACAACAGTTTTCTGCTGAAATTCTATGGTATAAATCACAACAGGTTTTTTTCCCCTCTTGATTTTCAGATGTAATCTTAATTAAAAAGTGATGCTCTTTCTTGAGTTTTGAATCAGAAAATTTATGTTTGAATATGGCGTTTTAATTCTATAAGGAATTTTTACCTTCCTCACAGCGTGCTTTCGATATGCAGTTGAAAGTACGGCTCGGAAGCAGTCGGAAGGTTCAGAGGTCGAATCCTGATGGAGGTATCGTTGATTCATCATGTTTCCCGGGTTTTAAGAAAAATTCTAATAGAACTGTTCAAATATTGCTGAACTAATGTGGTGGACGATTATTTGTCAACACCTTGATTTGGCGACTTTCTAGTCGAGTCGCTCCTTAAAGAAATTTGGTACTTCGTGGTATATGTAGAAACACGACCAGTTTTCAATCGGAAGTTAGGAGTTTGAGTTCCGATGTAGGTACTGTTGATTGTCTCACCTTTCCAGCTCCAGAAATTCCAAGGCTATACAACTCCACCTCATCAAATAAATTCGGAAACTTGTATGTTTTATGATTATCAATTATTCAAGCATTAAATCATTCATTTCCATAATGAATTCAACTTCCTTATATGTAGAATAAGAAAACGTCTCTGTACTTTACAATATATATTGCCGATCGAAAACGGATGTTTACATTTTCTGCGATGTCCACTTTATATGTACAACAAGTTTTCATTCTTTTTATAAATAGATGGCTACTTTTCCAATACCTATCAGTCAAAAAGCAAACATTTGCTTTTGGAAACTCAATGTGTTTATCATAGTTCATTCAGTCAATAGATGTGCTTGTAAAAGAAAGATTTAACTTTTGAAGTTTATTTTGGAAAAAAACGTCTAATATGGTTTAAAAATATTTTCTATTTTAAAAAATCATTTTTATACCCTGTTCTAAAACTCTGAATACAGGTAAACAACCACAAAGCACATTTTGAATTTTTCCACTTTCTATGGATATTTTGAACAATTTCTAGCAAAGGTATGCTTTAAAATAAATACACTCATGTCCATAAATTAAGGATAATTCGGAGTCTAGAGGAAATAGAACTCTAAAATAAATATATCACATGTAAAATCACTACACACATCTTCAAGAATCATATGCAAATTTCAGGAAGTAACCAGATGACACCGATGGTACGTCACAATGACGAGAGTGTAAGAGAGTGATATATAAGGAGTATAGGCAAAGAAGTAAAATTGTTCGCAGGCACTTTATAAGCATTGCAGTGCAATAACCGAATAGTTATGACACAAAGGACACATTTGGATGATTTTTTACGTGGTAGAATACTCGGCCGTCTGGAATGTGGGCGTACCCAACTGGAAGTATCAGACGAACTTGGAATTGCCCAGAGTGTCATCTCCAGGCTTTGAAAACGATTCCAATATGACGGTAATGTGAGTAGACGTTACAGAACAGGTCGCCCCAGAGTTACAACGCCGAATGAGGACCGCTATTTGGCACTTACTGACAAAAGAAACAGGCGGAGCACAGCCTCAGACCTGTCTCGTCAGCTCTCTTCAGTCACTGGTACGACAATTTCAAGGCAGACCGTGTACAGACGCTTAGGGCAGATTGGTCTATATAGGCTCGTAGACCTGTCAGACGCGTTCCACTTACTGCAACTCACTGCCGCCTGCAGTTAGCCTGGAGTAGAGAGCATGCATTGTGGACACCGCAACAGTGGGCTTGCGTGACGAGTCCAGGTTTAGCTTGCAGTCTGATTCTCGCCGGACATTCATATGGAGAGCTCCAGGTACCCGTTACCACCAAGAAAACATCATTGAACGACACCATTACGGTGGTGGAAGAGTGCTCGTTTGGGGTGGAACTATTCTGGGTTCCAGAACTGACCTGAATGTTCAAATTGGAACCATGACAAGCGAAATCTATCGGGACGTCATTCTGGAACAACATGTACGTTTGTTTCGGGGCGCCATGGGCGCACAATTTGTGTTTATGGATGACAACACCCGTTCTCACCGTGCAAACATCGTAAGCGAATGCCTTCAATCGGAGAATATCACCCATATGGACTGGCCAGCATTCTCACCGGACTTGAATCCAGTAGAGCACGTGTGGCACATGCTTGGCCAACGAGTTGCAGCCCGTCAACCTCCTCCTACATGTCTACCGGAACTTCGGAGAGCATTGCTCTTTGAGTGGTGTAATATCCCCCAAGATCACAGCGATAATTTGATACTCAGCATGCCTAGGCGTTGTACGAACTGTATTGCATCGTCTGGGAGACATACAATGTATTAACAATCATACCAACCATGTAATATTGTTTTTTTGTAAATAGGTTTTTCTTTTTTGTTAATTTGCTCCAGGGAGGAAAAATCGCTAATTTTTTTAATAATATCAAACATATAGCTTTTTTTTGCTCTTTACTTTTTGTTTAATAAATGAGCTTTACAAATAAGTCAAATTTGTTTTGCTTCTAACTCTTCCTTTGCCTGATTTTGCATTATCCTTAATTTATGGACATGAGTGTAAATCCGATAATGATGATGAAGTTTTGATGATGATTACGGTTTGATGCATGTAAAAAGGGATTCAATAATACTTTTGGTTTAATTTTTTTGCAACTGCATAGGAAACTTCGAAACAACAAACTTTAATATTTATATATAATATAAAATATTTACGAATATGCAAACGAGAAAAAACAGGATCCTATAGTTTTCAGTTATTGACTTCAAAACTTAGTATAGATATCATGCAGAATGTTGTGGTTTCGAGAATACAAAAATAGAAGATAAAAAATATCTTGAATTACATAGAAATTACAGCAATTTCTAATGCATTGAGTCCAAACATTTTTGTATTTTATACATTTTAATTGGAAGTCTTCATACTGAAAGTTTAGAATTAATAAATATAATCTCATTTGGCTATGCATATATAGTCGATAATATATAAAAGCAAATATTCGTAATTTAATGACAGAAGATATGATATTGCTTGCACAAGTTTCACTTTTATTACACACACAGCAATTCAGCACAATTTCTTAAAAAAAATGGCTGCATAACAATGATCAAATTACAGTAGAAAAACGTCTTCTGCATCATTAAAGCCAAATGCTTTAAAATTTGAAAAAAATATATAATCATTCTGGATAATCATCCATTTTTATTCAAATTTTGCAAAAATTGAAAGAAGGAATTTTTTTCGACTTACTACTGATTGCTTTTAATACACGTATCGGATTTTTAGAAATATTGTGATTGTAATTTTTATTTTTCGCTAGCTGATATGAAAGAAAATACTTCCACAATTATTTTTACTGTATATATTAGAATTTACTTTTTGGCGTGGGGTAGACGGTAAATCTTTATCTGAAGACGCTTTCGTAACTTAATTTACTCCTGTTCCATTTGACATTGAATATGCAACTTGTCTCAAATACCTAGAGTTTAAAAGACAATCAGAAAAAAACACATATTATAAAATATACTGTAAGGTCTTTGCGAAATGTTTTTCGTGGGAAAGTACTGTATTAACTATTTATAACATAAAATCTAATACTTCTCGAAAAGTCTAGGGAAGATGTTTAGAGTTGAATAAAATAATATTTCTTCATAGCATTACATAAAATATGCATAAAAGTTAACAATACAGTAGATTATAGATTGAAAGCGAAGTCTGTAACTTGCTAAAATGCCACCCGTACGCGTAGAATTTTATAAGTGAATAGTATAACCATAATTTTTATCAGTATACTAGGAAATCTAATCTTAGATTTGTACCCTTCAAAAAAATTTTAAAATATAATAAATATCAAATTTCCCTGCAATATTTTTAGCTGTATAAAAACAAGGACAGGTGTTCAGTGAATTGCGATTTAAAAGGAAATTAATTTCGGAAAGAGATTTTACAAAATACTGTTAAAATATATACATGCTGATGCTCACAAATGAGCAAAAGTGTCTTGCCTTTTTCAAAGGAATCCACTTTTCTTCCCCTTCCCAAAATGTCGTTATATAAAGATTGATACTCTTGATAATAATAAATTATTAAGTAAGTATTTATAATTTCGGGAAATAAACTATTGAGAATTGCGTTCAAAAGTGCTTTCTTCTTCAATAAAAATAAATTGAAATAATCTAAAATGCATAAAAAATAGTAAAATTATTTCTCTTTATCTAAATTGCTTATCATTTTCTACTAGATTATTTCCCTGAATACAATAATTCTTATTCAAATACTGGAATTTCTATGCATATTTTCGTAGCAACGTTTATCCTAGGAAAATAATTCCCGGAAGAATCTATATAATTTTAAAATTCCCATTTCATTGCATCTAAGTAGTCACAAAATGCTTCTAGCTACGTTTTCGACGAAAGTTAATGAGCTATTTTTGTAATATATACATATGTTCCCAAGAATTAGTACCTAATGATGGATGAAAATTTTTATCTTAAATATCTTTGTACTTTGGCATTCTCAGCTATTTGTTTTAGCTATTCATGTTTTGCTTTTCGTACACAATTAGTGTTGCTTAGTAACTGGATAATTTCGGAAAAAATTCCAGATTCTATAACAGCCTTCAAACAAAAGAAAACATTTCATTTACAAATGCTTCCACACAGTCTGTCTGCATGACGTTGCAAATGCTTCCACTTACTCTGTCTCAGTAAAATAGTAACAAGTCGTTTCTATAGAATATGTACGTGCAGTGAATATTCTCTAATACTATAACTCAAAGTTCTAGATAATTTTAGTTTACAACAGAGGCGGTTGTTTTAGAAAAGAAATATTTATTTCTACTCTAAGAAATATTCGCCACACTGACAGATGGATATCTAAGGGAGGATGTTCGCTATGAGAGGGTTAGGTTAGGCTAGATTATTTGAGTTCCGCTCAGACAGGAAAGTAGTTAGTGACTCTGACTTTCGCATCGAAGGACCCGGGCTCAAATCCCGGAGAAGGCATGGATGTAAATTGTCCGTTCCTTCATAGGTCAAAACGAAGGTCGTCTGTTAGGTGGCTCCATAATAGAATGACTACTGCTTCTGGCTTTCGCCACTGTGAAAACCTAAAATGACTAGCGCCCGTCGTAAAAGAAAAATATTTTGAGTACGGAAAAAGACAAGAAGACTATCTGCCTAAGGAACGCGATGCCTTCGTGGAGGATTTTATGAAGGAAACTGATAACATATGGGGATAACTACGAAAACCAAACTTTCGAGCATGGAGCTAACCATCAGCTTTCAGAAATCCGTAGCCGCTCGGCCTCTGTGGCCCCCGCGATGAGAGGGTAGATTCTAAATCATTATAAAATATAAAGCACAATGCATTTGATTTCTGTCTAGCAAAAATTAACCCAAGGACGTAATTTTGAACTTTAGTATTATAATCAGGTCTTAGTCTTGTCACATGCGCAACTTTTGCCATTATTGCATAAATAATGAAAAAAGAAAAACAATTCAGATCAATGAATTGTTTTTTGTTTAGAGATTGGTTTATGATTATGATCCTAAAATGAACGAAATGCATATAAGCATCATTAACGAACTTTTAGCATTTGAAAATACGTAAATTAACTGTGTACCTTCGGCATACTGAATGTAGCCCAATTATAAATTAAATATTATATACTACTAAATTACCAAGGAATGCCATGATTGATAATAAAGAGAAAAAACAGACTTCGAATTATTCTAATTTATTTTTTAATCGATCGCTCAAGGAAAGCCATAAGAGGTAATAAAAATTCCAAATTTTATATTTGTTGGTCGAACTGGAATGAAACATTTTATGTTTCGTTTTTTAATATAAATATAGAACTTTCATGTAACATATGAACATTTTCCTAAACATAGCAATAGGAATCGGGTTACTGTATAAAAGGTTAGATTTCCTAAATTTTACAAAATCTATTTTTTAATTTAAATATGGCAAAATGCGAATATTTGCGTCTGTTACAAACTTTTTGTAACTGGAAGAATATGACTGCGAACAACAAGTGAGAAAATCAGCGGTTTCGCATAAGATTTCTAAGGATTTTGATTTATGATCCAGTTAATTGTATAAATCCAATTAACTGGATCATAAATCAAAACATTAATGATGCAAAATCTTGAGAAAATAGAATTTTGATATATCAAACAACTAAATGTAATCGCTTTATCTTGACTATTTATATATCATTATATTTACTATAAGCCAGTGCATAACCCTTGAAACCTTCAAAAATTTTTTAAATGCCTTTCACTTTCTTGTATATGTCAATTTACGATATTAAACAATAACAAGTGATATATGAACGATAAAGATTTAATTCGATCTCACAAATCGTTTAAACATTAGGTTCGGGAAAATCAATGGCGGCCCAATTTCTGTTCCGTGGATAGAAATTAAGTTGTATCTTGAGGCTGCAGGTCATACAATATCTTTTAGGAATACAGTGAAATCTTGGATCACGGACGCTTCTATACATGAACAGATCGGTAAATGAATAAATGATCCAAAATTTCTCGAGTTATGAACATTCCCATCGATGACAAATGATTTTCAGATGTGTTTCGAGGTTAACTCTGACATAGAAATCACTCACATAGATTTCATGATATATTATTTTACTATTTCCTGTTGTTTAAATCTCATTAACAAAGCTGCCAAATTACCATGAATTCAGCCTGGACGAAATTATGATTAGACTGTGTTGCAGCGGAGAGTTTGAAAGACTTTGAGGAATTTGTTATTTTCTACGATACCGGATTTCTGTACAAAACCCTTGGCTTGGAACTAAACAATAAAGACGTGAATAAGTTACTAGAATATCACAAAAAAAGAGTTCAACAAGAAAAAACTGAAAAACCTCTAGAGGCAGCATCTATAAGCAATTGTGGAGAAAGTACCTTCAGAGGAAGAGCAACTGAAGTTTCATGTTTTAGTCCTGAAATGGTTAGAAGCATGAGAATATGCACAAATTTGATCAATAATAATAAATTCTGTTACCCTTGCGCAGCATCAAATAGAAGTCTCAACTGTGTGGGGCCAGCGATCCCCACCTGGGCAACACTGGTGTAAACTAAACAGCGTTTACTAATGGAAGAGAAACATGACAATATGAAATTTGGAAGTAGGCAAAAATTCAACGTTAGTTCAGAGCAGATTTTGAACAAAAGTCAATCACTCTGAAGCGTGATCAAACACGGATACTTTACTTTTCCCACATAAAAACAGTTTTGTAAAATGGGACGAGCAAAACAGTTTTTATGCTGAAAGCAATGAGTAGCGCAAAGTGAACACAAGCTCAGTTTGAAAAGCAACTCATTTTCAACATAAACTGATTTTACGTATTCCCAACTCAGTTTTAAAAGATGCTTATTTCGCTTATTGCTAACTACGCTGGGTGTTATGCTCTTCGCAAAACTCATAAAATTGGAATTACTTTTCGCCTCATAGTTTCTAACTGAAGAGTACCATTATACATTTTAGTCAAATATTTTTCTAAGTTCTAGATTTCCTCATTATTTCGTAACGACATTTAGCAAATTATTTTTAAATCGTCGATAAATTTAAAAGATAGTTTTGTAGAGCTCCGTTTTGGATTCTTTTAATGTTAAATCATTGTTTTCCAATTTACATGTTATCGCCGACTTGAGGGGCTAGTTATGGATAAGCTTCTCTGTCCAATAATTTCTGATATTTACATTCACTGTTTTGAGGTCAAATTGTTGACAAAACTATTATTTTGGCTTTTGATTCGCTACCTTGATGACATAGTCGCGTTCTTTGGCACTTTAAGCAAGATTTTACGTATTCAGCTGCAGAAATGCATCAGAACACATTCAGATTTCTAATATCTTAATTTTTCAAGCTTCATTAATGCTTTCCTTGACAAATAGCGCAAGTATTCGCTTTTGTCCATTGCTTTTGATATAAAAACCGTTGTCACTCCTCTTACTTCGCGAATTTTTTTTCGGGTGAGGGGAGGGCTTCTGGAAAAGAAGGAAATGTGACACTAACCGAAATCTATTATGATATTCAAAAGTAAAGTATCAAATAAAAGTTACGTTTTTGCCTAATTTTAAACAGTTTTTCCTCCAAATAAGAACAATAAATTACGCTATTATTTAGTATGTTTAATTTAAACTAATGCATTATATTTTAAGTTCCTCTTTTCTGAAACCTCTCCTCAGATGTTCCTCTCCTTTTAATGTACATTAATATTTTTCATGCCCTGTAAATCTTGAAGCTCACAGATGTGATAAAGCTTATATTCTTAATAATTCACACCTTTTTTAACTTTTGAATTAAGTCCTCATTTTATTTTCCCACGTCTTAAAATATTATTACTTATACCAGCGCCAAGAAATAACACTGAATCATTTCTGAAACATTTGAATGCGAAATGAACATTTACTTAAAACCATTTTTATGCTGTTAAACATCAGAGCATAAAAGCTGCAAGCCCATAAGACTGATTTATTGAAGAGTTTTATTATGACTTCTTTTCTGTAGGTGGTGCGAAATGAGCATGTGAGGTCATTTAAGAAAAGCGTTAAAAGTTGCATATTAACAATCTAAGCTTTTGTCGTTTATGTACTCGTTTCCCGATGCATGTTTCATACCCAAGATAAAGACTTGTGACAATTTATTTTTTCCTTCACAAATGCTTTAATACACAGCAACTTAAAAGAAGACACATTAATCTTGCAGGTGATCTCCGAAACGAAAATTTAAAAAAATGAAAACCAAAAGAAGCTTACGAGGAAAAGAATTCTGTGGGTTTAAATGTTTAATACACTTCCAAGATGTTTAATACACTAAGATCATCCGACTTTTAGTTTTATTTTATTTCAGAGAACTTACTTAGTTTTTCTACTTTACGAGTTGTAGTCACAATACTGCAGAAAACTTAAAAAAGAAATACTGAAACTTCTTTAATTCTAGCTTTATATAATGCTGTATTTGAACAAGACTCGAAAAGGAAGCGATTTCAGCTTAATGTTATCTTTTGAGAAAACAATGTAATAACCACTTGATGACGTACTCAGTCCACTGCAGCATTTTTACTATTTTGCTGCGTAACTCGAACTTGAAAACATTAAAAACAGCAATTTAATAGGAGTGGAGTCACCAAAATTTAGGAACGCAGCTTAATCAGATAACATTAAGATATATATATATATATATATTATTAATAAATTAACCTAATTGACACAAGCTATTTCTTCGCTTGCTAACAAGTAAGAAGTATTCATGCATTCCGTAAACATGTAAAATATATTGATTCTTAATAATACGTGTATTGTGAGTTATTTCATTTGTCTAATAGTAACATCAGGTCACGTCCATGAATTTTATCATGTCTAAGAGGCAAGGATGAGCCTGCCATTAGTTTTAGTCTTAAGTACCCCATGTGGCAATATGAGTTTGAGTAGTTCTTTCCAATTCTAAAGGAAAATCCCTTAGGGAATGAATTCAAAGATCTTCCACAATCTCTCGAGAGGTCTTTCTGTTTGACACTATTTTAAGCATCCACATTGTTGCAGGTTCAAATATCGAATATCTCTACCCTCTCTGGAATTCTACTGCTCAGAGCTGTGGCAACCGGTTTCCTACCACTACGCCAATAGAGCGGCACATAGTAATCTAAAACCATAAAGTATACATTTAAAAAATAGATGTTTTCTCACATACAAATTTTGCAAATTTCTAAATCACTGATTTTTTAATTTCACTGATTTTGTTTTTTAAAAACTGTATTCTTACATTTGCTTATCACGAAAGGTAAATTTCAGATTTTGCTTTTATTAAACACGTGTAATATTAATTAAAATTTTTTATTGTTTTGTTTTCTTACCTGAAGAATTCCAGAAAATTTTTCGTTTCGGTTAATTTATTGATTGACATATTTACTTAATTGTTTGTAAAAAAGATTTTTTACAATGTTAGGCAGTGTAATAACAATTATTCTGTTTTGGTTATTTGATTACGTCAAAGCGCACGATGGTTATCTGCCTAAGGAAACAGATATCTTCGGAGAGAAATTTCTAGGTAAAACTAGCTGTTATTCACTTTACGAATGGGGAAAAGACAATGCAACCATTTATTCGTCGGAATTTGAATTCGTCGAACTTCCACTCTCAGCAACTGTCAGCAGAGCTCTCTGCCAATAGTTGGCTTTAGAATGTCTGTTCGTATTTGCTAAAAATTACGAATCGCCTTGAGCTTTCTAATTCATATCATTTTGAATGCTTGCTACGTATTTTATGCCTGAGAAAATGTTTAGTTACTGACTTGACATCTTTAATAATAAATTTAATATCTCACTAATTTAATATCTAATTTAATAGCTTGCAACTTAAATTTTAAACTTGTAAACAGAGACGATACTCTAATTTAATAAGATTTGTGTAATATTTCAAAAGCGTTCATCAGTAAACAATGTTTACCGACAGAATTATTAGCAAACTTAATTATACAGCATTTGATTCCAGTTTGCTAAACAACTATAAATTAACTGAAAACAAACCACCCAAACGCGAATAAGAGATTAAGTATTTATAATAAATAAATAAGCATTTAGAATGAATGGTCCTTGAAAATGTATTTAAATTTTCCGCAAGATATAGCAAACTTATTAAAAATCGTAATTTATAATTACTCATTAGCCCAGGTCATAAATATTTATTCGAATCTGCGTTAAGGAATTAATCATAAACCGAATGCTTCAAATATTGGTATCTATTCATTTCTCACTGGTAAATGAAATATTTTTATATAATTATAAGCACCATTTAATCACATTTTAATTTCTAAATCAATAATTAAATTCTTGCCTTGTATAAGCTGTTAAGATTCAACAACTGACTTAAAAAGGGGAAAATAACTGAAGCATTAGAAAAAGGGGGAAATATAAAAGGGGGAATGCTTGAAATGGAAATGCAAGATCATCCTTTACATTGTAACAGCTGAACACTGCCAAGTGATTGCATTCTTGTTAGGGAAATTTATGATGTAAATAAAGCTTTCCATTCCTGCTCAGCTTTTTCAATAAATTATTCACTTTTCTATGAATCTAATTAGTGATGCAATTAAATAATGATTACAGACTTCTACATATTTTATTTTTCTTTTAACGGCAACGTCGTAGCAGATGATCACATCTGGCATTTCGGAATTCCACAAAACATTTCCTTACCATTCCGTAAAATTAATTAATTGTAAGCTCTTTTACTTTTGCAAATATTCCATGTTATAATTATTTTCAGGAGTTGTTTTTCTCTTCCAATGCTTTTAATTTTTAAACATGTTCCTTCTTGAACGATGAATAAAACACTTTTAGATTAACTTCGGGTTTTAAAAACATTTATTTTTCAAATGCTTAAACAAATACGAATTATCAAAAAAGGGGGAAATCAGCGAAAGATGAATTCATAAAAGAAAAATAAGTATTAGTATAAAATTAAATATTTGTATAAAATTACAGAGCATGTGAATTCTTAATTTGATATTATCAGAATATTAAGAACAAGAACGCAAACAGAGGGACTTTTAAAATCTCTTTTAGCGTTCAACACAGAACGAATATTAACCCTTTTCCAAAAACAGTGTTGCGATAAGTACTGTTCATAATTGATTGAAATATATTTATTTATTTGACGAAATAACAACAATCATCACAAAAATTATTTATAATCCATTTTAACATCTGGTAACTCAGGATTTCGACACCGCCACACTGCCTCATGCAAAAATTGGAGCAAAATTGTTTCATTTCCGCTTAGGTAAAAGCAGCTTGTCTCGATTAAAAGTTTTATCAATAATGCAATTCTTTAACATATGGAAGGTATCCTAGAAAAAGTGCGAAAACGTTATATGTCGTATTCGGGAGGTCAGCAAAAGCAAGATTCCACAAGAAATTTTGCGTGACACTGATTCAGTTTGAAGGTAAACAATTTTAAAATCAAAGAACTTATCAGAAATTTTCTTTCAAAGTCCCGTGATTCAGGCGAGGTAAATGAGGACACAACGTGATGTAGTAGCGCGAATACAACGTGAAGCAACACGGCGTATATCGGCAATAAAGGAGCTGCGAAATAGAGGGCGTATAGACATGAGATAAACGACAACTAAGACGTCCGAGAAAGTTAACTAAGACGTCCGACAAAGTTAAAAACGTCCGAGAACATCTTTCGTATCTGCTATTAATGACACCTGGGGTGTCAAAGCAGCAACAGATGGCAAGCATATAGAGGGGCTCCTGCGCTTTTGGTTATTTAAATAAGGCAAAACACACTAGCATTACCTGTCTAAGGGTACATAGAAAAAGCCACGAAACTAGCCATGCAGCCAAACCGTTCCCTGCGTTCAAACCCACGACGAACTACCAATTTCATCTGGTAACTCAACAGATCCTATTGCACTCTTCATTATGTGCAATAAAAATGCAATATATATTTCATTATTACAATACGTGTTATAAGGTATCTTTCCCGCCTTCGTAGTGTAACGGTCAGCACGCTGGGCGCGTATTCTAGAGATTCGATGACATGGGCATCACGATGGCAAGAAGAAGAGACAGGAAGATTTACTTAGAAGATCTTCCCAATACCTACTCTTAAGAGGCTCAAATGCAACCGACTCTTTCTCCAGGCCTGTACCAACCAGCGTATTACAGACGATTCCTCAGACGGGACGTTAACTGTTCTTGCGGTTTTCGAGGGGAAGACGACCAGTATGGCAGCAATATTGAGAAACGGAGCAGACCTCTTTAATAAAGAGGAACATGGTAACTATAAGTTGAAGCAGTTTATAATGTAAGAGGAAACTAGCTGATGCTATTTTTTAAAGAGCTAAAAAATAAGATGATGGATAACTTGATCCAATTTTAATGTATCAGTACGTGCTACTCGTATATTTATTTTTTCCATAACTATTTCTGATAACTTAATTCTGAACGACTGTGCAAAATACATGCTGTATTTCAAAATTATTCATTCTGTAATACTTCATTCTTAATCATTTGTAAGTTTAAATTGGTTTTGGAAACTTAAGTTTTGAATTCTACAATACCATGCTAATTTTCAAATTTTCAGATGATAATACATGTTATATGTTAGAAAATTAAATTAAATTTTTAAAATTAAGTACGAAAAATAAATTCCTAAAATATCCTTTCAGAATATGAAATATGCTTCCTGAAAACAGATACGATAATTGCAACACAGCATATTAACATGCAACGTTTACATAATAACATTAATAATTATTCAACTCGTTCCCATAAAATATTGAAAAAAGGAATTCAAATTACATAAAACCGCTAAGTCGAAATTGAATATATTCATTGGCATCTGTCTTTTTTGCCATTACACATATGCATATGGTTGTTATGTCTATAGCTATATGGTTTATTCAAAATAATCTGTGTAATTTATTCAAAATAATCTGTTTATTTATTTTTGACGCATTTTAAATAAAAAAACATTGCCTTGCATCTGTAGGAAAAAATAACTTTACAAGTAGTATAAAATGTCTTTACATTTGTAGAGACATTAGGTAATTTTTGGAAGCAGAAGAGATGAAAAATTAGCAACGCCTTCGCCGGGAATCGAACCACGGACCTCTGAAATACCGGCTCAGCTGACCACTACACCACGAAGACACGCTAGGAAGGCGGGAGAAATTCATTACATGCTCCCTCTTTTAAAGGGCGACTGGTGTTAGGGAACCCAATCGCCAAATCCTGGGTGTGGAGAGTCATCATCCACAACCCTTTTAGTTCCGGCGCCACTGCAGAGTCATTAGGATTATTTGGAGGCAGACGAGATGAAAAATTACCAATCGCCTTCGCCGGGAATCGAACCACGGACCTCTGAAATACCGACCCAGAGTGCAGAACCACTACACCACGAAGGCACGATAGGAAAGTGGGAGAAATACCTTATATACTCCCCTTTTTAAAGAGCGACTGGGGTTTTCAAGGCACCCAATCGATAAAACCTGGGTGAGGAGAAATCACCATCCAACACCCTTTTATTTCCAGTGCCACTGTAAAGACTATAGGTACTTATTGGAAGCAGAAGAAATGGAAAATTAGCAACGCCCTGGCCGGGAATCGAACCACGGACCTCTGAAATACCGGCTCAGTGTGCTGACCACTACACCACTAAGGCACGCGAGGAAGGCGGGAGAAATACCTTACACATGTATCAAAATCAGTTCACAAATCTGTCAGTAGAACTGACTCTGAGAGACCAAATCAGTTTCTTATTATTTTATAAGGGCGATTCAAAACCATACGCTACACGAATGTACAGCTTGCTGCTATACATTTTACCAATGAGGCTGCAGACAGAAACGGAACAGTTCCACAAATAAAAATTCTCGGGAACTGTTCTCGAACATTTTTGTCCATTGTTATCACTCAAATACATTTCTCTATCTTGAATTTCTCCCCTGCATCTAAAGAAAAATGTTCTATCTAACGCTCGAAACTATAGTAGGACAACGTTATACATCCTACGCCTATGCTTGCTGCTGGTCATTGTATCGTTAACAAAATCTTAACTGCCTTAACTGCTTGAACCATGCAGCCAAAAGAGAGGAGGGTAAATTATTATAACCTTAAGGTATTTTACATAAACAATTATTTATATTATTGATTTTAAAAATGCTTCAACACCCTCCTTAAGCTCACACACTGAGCTTTCTTTATATTCTCCTTCATATTTTTCATATCAAACATAAAAAATGCAGGGGCATGGGATGCCATCTTATGTTTGAGTCCATGCGACATTATTAGAATCGAAACGCAAATTAAATATAAATTTAGTTCCAAAAACTATAAAGGGCAACCTATTTTTTATCTCCGTGAAATTGGTAACAAAAACTGATGTGATAAAAAAAAGAGAAAAAGACGTAGCAAATGTTAATGGCATAGAACTTACATCCATATTGAAGAGGAAAAATTTTGATCGCGTAGAATGCTAATCCAAAATAATAAGAAACTTGTCAGTCGAGGCAAAATAAATTCCATTTTTATTCAAATTCACATTTGCGGCCACAGTTTACTTAGCACACTAATCGTGACTATTTTCTAGAACATTTACATTTTTGAATGCTGCTACGACAGGAAGAGAGCGAGGGAAATTGCGTTTCAGGCTCAGAGTGTGCATTAATCCAATATGGAAGATCGCCAAGAGGAAGGTTTGGGTTTAGGTTACAAAGATTTTAGTTCTCAAAATTTCTTGCTCAAGTTCTGAATAAGCTACGTCATCAGCTTTACGCAAGCTTTGTGTTATAAATCAATCTAGAAATAACGTAGTCAGAAAGTTATTACTAATTTCAGAATACAATGAGGAAAAATACCCAAATTAAAAATGAAGAATTAAGAAGCTTTACTAAATTAAATTATAAATCTGATTTACATATTTTTTTATCTTATATATATATATATATATATCAGCTAGAATGTCCCATTTTTTATATTTTTAACAAGAAAGTTCCGTTGTTTTAATTTTTTAGCATTTATTTGCACTTATTATATTTTGGCTTGTGGATTTTGCAAATACAGGAGAGTAAACAATTTCGCTTTTATTAATTATCGTTATTTTACCGGAAGCACATTTGTTCCCCATTGAAAAGTCAATCAGTTTCCATTCAGTGACAGTAACAGAAAATTTGACTTTTTATAGTTTTAAATTTATTTTGACGTTTTCCACAAGTTATTTCCTCTGTTCATGAATTTAACAAATTTTCAAATACTTTTACTTCGCTAATATTTAAGATTACAATTATTTACTTTCTTTTCCTGGAAGATAATTTTTCTTATTTATATATAGATCTATCTATATAAACGCAGTAAAGACGAACAACCTGCATTATAAAAAATAGAAAAATACCGCTAACGGTTTACCTATAATATGAACAATTTAATAAGTTCACTTGGTTATGCAAATTAAGTCAGCATTCGAGTTCTCTCTCTCTCTACGGAGCGCGCAAGCGAAAACTTTTCGATCTCTCTCTTTATTCGTGTCCCATAGATTTCCAAGTGTAAGCCGATAGATAATTTTCTGCAATATAAAATTCAGCCAAAATTGAAAACCCATCTAACAACCGAATTAAAAATTGTCCTATAAACCTAGCTATATATAGATATAAGTTCCAACTTGTGCCTAAAGTTAGCTGACTTATCAGAGGATTTGTAGGTGATTTTCAAATCGTCATCCATTCGAAATATAAGCCAAAAATGATCATCTGCTCATTAAAAAATGTCGCATCACCAGCTTTATAAATGGCAAATAATCTACAATTTCTAGGTAATAGCGATATTTATGATTAAATAGAGGACAGTGATATCCACTCAGACTTGACTGGAAAAGACTCTCAGATTTGCTGCAAAATTGTGAATCAAACAATGATACTGAGAAGTTTAATTAATGTACACCAGAATTAATTAAAATAATGATAATATATTTCTTTATCTAACTAGAATTATTCATATTTTTTAACTAATTTTAATTCATATTTGTGATAGAATTATTTGTAAATCATTCTGAATTCGTATATAATCTCTCCTATATAATATTTACCTGGTATATAAATAGGAAAAATTGCTAAAAATTCTCGCTTTATGCATAGAGATATATTATATATGTCTAGGAATAATACTTAAAGAAATAAGGACTGCAAACATTTTTACATTAAATAGCTACATCAAAAAATACTAATAAAGGAAATTAGATTAATAAAGTAACATAATAGGCCATTTTGTATGCATAAGATTATGCTTTAATCTTTTATTATACATTGTATCAAATATAATACTTTTTTTTAATTATTATTTAAACTGGAATTTTTGTCTTCTGCTTGGGCAGATTATTTTGGAACACGTATCTGCAAATCCTGGTACTACAGAGGAGGGGAATTAATTTGAATAATAAAATAGTACTTTGCTCTCTTATAACCATTTCATTGTTTCATTCATTCCATTATTTGCGTTATAATTAAAAATCCTTCTCTTATAAAAAGTTGCGCCGTTAAATGGCAAATCACATAACTTTACTATATAAAAGTCATTTCTTCAATTTCTATCAATTTGTTTGGCTTTGTTTTTACAAAAATTTTAGGATGTGAAGCAGTTTTACGTACATATAATTAAAAATCATGAAATATAAAGTTTCTTGTGGTTTTCCGCGCAAGTATTTTTGGGAAATAATAAAAAAAAAAATCTGTCAAGCTAAAAATAATAAAAAAAATAATACACTAAAATTTCATGTCATTACCTGCAATGATCCTGAGTGAAGAACTCGAAGCAAAAATCCAGGTGACGAAGCGGGTCTAATACGAACAGTCACCAGGAGAGAAAATTCCCACGGAAATGTCCTTGGGAAAATAATCTCCTCCTCTTTAGAACTCCATGAACCGCTAGGTAGCAGCGTATAGGCAGTAGGACGACTGGCTGGGCGGAGATTTGATCTGTGCACTCCAGCGGCCTCCAAGACATTTAGATTTCCTGTAATAATACAATAATAGAAGTGGTGATGCAAAAACATTACAGGGTATATCATAGTAACTTGTCAGTCCATAGATGAACAAAATATTGGACATAAGACAATAATATTAATTATCTTAATCAAAACAGATGGTTGATCTAAAAGAAATTGGAATCTTTTTTTTTACATTAGGAAGCGATTAGGAAACATTTTATTGATGTACAGCATTGCTTAGTACATACGGAACAAGAAATTTGCTTCCGAGATAGAAATAGCACTCAAGAAACCAAAATGTGGCTTCAACGTGTTGGTAACCAAGATGTGCATTTGATTACTGGAGGAATTTTAGAGCCATTGTTTTGTTCCTTCTTGTTTGTACGCATTACAGGGTATAATCATTATTACAGACTGTTTGCATGAACATACTATGACATATTTAGGAAGAACTTGAATATCGCATTGATATCTGTTATATTACAAATGGGGTGCATTTTATAACATTTGTAACTTTGGCATGTAAACTTCACGAGATATTCTTTTAACCGAGTAAGTTTTTAAAAAATATTTTTCCTTTTAGGTTAAAATCTGTGCAATTTGAAAGCGCAGAAATGCTTTGAAGATACGTTGATACACAATAAAATCAATTTAACCGACTGCCTTACAAATAACAGGCAATTTCGTGTCTCCCCACGAATAAAAAATAATAATAAATTTAGAACATTACAGCTGCTTATCAGAACGATTCAAAACTCGGGTATTTAATATCCTTTTGACCTAACAGATTTTTATGACATAGCTGCTTTATAAATATTTACTTAATATTCAGGCAACTTTCATACATACGAGTTCCAGAAATTTTCAATTAAATAAAAACTATGAGATAGATAATTTGTGAGAGATACGAAAAATATGTCATTTTTCTACATTAATACTGCTTCTCAATAAACGGTTTATACGATTATATCTACCAATTAGCTAGTCTTCCCCAAGAAAGACTTGAATAAAAGCATCGTTTTCCTTAGACAGCAGCCCTATTGTATTTTATAATTGCAAAGGTCATTTGTCCCAGCTGCATTAACTGTTCCGACTTCAACTACAGAATAGGCAGCAACGTGCTCACAAAACCACCAGGCCTACGCAAACATCTGCCAGTGTTATAAAGGATACGTTGAACGTACCAGAAGAAATAGACAGTATGACTAATGGTGCATTCAAGTTTAACACCACAGAAGAATCTCGCACAGTTAGCAAGGATGCCATTACTGAATTGCGTAATATTAAACATGGACCAATCCGATGTCTACAAATAAACCTGCAGCGAGTGAAAGCGGCTGCTGCTCAAGCAATACAATATGCAGTAGAAAATTATATTGATATCATCTTTGCTCAGGAACCATACTGCAAAAAAAAAAAAAAAAAAAAACTCCATCCCGCGTTTTCCTCTATCCTGGTCAAAATACCATTGGAGAGATCCCACCTAAGGTACCTCACCCAGAGAGGGTATTATTTTCTGCCACACAAATTCGAACCCGATGGTGCTCTCTGCTAATAGGGACCACTCTTTTTTTTTTTTTTTTTTTTTTTTTTTTTTTTTTTTTTTACACTGCTAACACTGCTAAGGAGGACTACTGACCGGGAACGAGCCCTTGCAGTATAATGTCCGCTCTGCAGACATTTATTAAGTCTAAATTAAAAAAAAACAAATTACAGAGTCGCATCTAGATAGGAAATACAAAGGACTACTTGAGTACATATGACATTCCTGATAGCATAGATTAAAAAAAATACTTAGAAGTACAAAGCTGCATTGATACAAAAATGGTAAAGGTAAAACAAAAACAGTAAAATTTAAGACTAACATTGGAATTTCAAGCCTGCAGTTATACATCACACTGACTGACTATTATACACTTACTATAATTCCGCACATTACTAAAGAAAAAAAAAACTTATTATGCAATATATTACTATGATACTGAAAAACACACTAACATAGTAAAACTGATACTACAAATAAAACACACCATATACACTGCTCGTATCAGAAAAGTAGACAATTCTGAACATGATGCTATACTGTAACGCTAAAACTAATCAAAAGAACACTAGACAATAACCTTTGGAAACAGTCACAGTGAAATTAGGAATATAATATATTGTAGCAGAGTTAGAATACGAGTCATTTCAAAACATTAAATCCAGCAAAATATTTCAATACATATTTACAAAGTTCTACAACCAAGAAAGTCTGGTTCAATACTACTATTATACATCACACTTACTTATCATTATACGACCCTAAACTATTATACTCCACATTAATAGAAAAAAAATATACAAGATACTTAATGGAATACTGTACCTACATAGACATTGTACTGAAATAAAATGGCGAATACTACAAAATAATAATCAATATACAATGTGCTTATCAGAAAGTTGGTTCTGCGGCCACGAATATATGTTAGAAACTGTTGCATTTTGCACAATACTAGAAACTGTTGCAAAACATTTGCACACAATATTTCATGGTACTAGCCGAGAGCTCTATATATGTATTTACTATTATACCACAAACTTAATTTGAAAACATAACGCTTACTACTTAACAGGTCAATACACTAAGACAATATGTAAATTGAAATACACAGAATACAATACAAAAATTAAGTAAACGCAATAAAATTTAAAAATTAATAATGAATAGAAGCGACACTGCCATTCTCTTAGATTTCGCAAACAAGTATCTCGTTCTCTCCTCCATCTATTCACCGCTTACAGAAGACATTTCCAACATCGCTTCCTACATAGACATTGTACTGCAGCCCAACCAGACCTCAAAAGTATTCGTAAGGGGAGTCTTCAATGCCCACAACATACCTTGGAGATACCCCTCTAATGACTCCAAAGGCATCGATTTAGAAGATTATATAGCCAGCAAAAATCTCTTGAATCAAGCCAACTCGGCGCCAATTTCGACAGTGGCTCGAACGAGAAAGGCTGGCTAGATTTAACCCTTTCCCCCACCCCGGCGGCCACCAATCTCATACACAACTGGACAGTACAAGATGACATCAATGCGTCCGACCACGAGTTTATTAACTTTACCATCGACACCTCTATGGATGCCATTACACAGAATCTCTAGAATATGCAAATAATCTCAGACAGCCAATCTGCGCTACAAGCGATCCGCAATCATTCCCATTCCTCACAACCAGTAAAGTCCGTACAACAATTACTTCGCAACAACACGCATCTGAACATCACACTCCATTGGACCAAGGCACATGCAGGATATGCCGATATTTTTTGGCACGTTCCAGACGAAGCTGACAATGACGTGCCGTCAGTGCAGTGCCATGCTTTGGTTTCCTGCTGCGTAGGTCCATATGTAGCAATGTACGCTGCTGCGTGTGTTGAGAAACGCTGTCTGGAGTCCCCACTCTTGTAGCTGGTAGTGATTTCGGCTGTTGTAGCTCTTCGGTCACGCCGAACAATGCGTAGCAATCTCCGCTTTCCTCTCGAATCAATGCGCCGTCGACAACACACTGCTGGCCGGCGACATGTCGTTTCACCATCCATACACCACTTTCGATATGCGCTCACAACAACTGCACATGAACAGCCCACTAAAGGGGACGTTTCTGATACTGATGTTCCCAGTCACCCAGCCATAACGATTTGACCTTTATCGAAGTCTGATTTCCCACTATGTTGCTAATCGCGCTATATTTTGAAAGACAATGCATAACCACTCTATACACTCAAACATCAGCCGCGCCCGCGCAGTGTTTTTGTTCTTGGGCGAGTCCGTTGTTATAGATGGAGGGTGGTCTCAATGTAATGGCTCTTCGGTGTAAATATTTACATTATATTCAATGAACTTTTTCTAAGACAATTACTCGCTCTTCCATATGATTTTGGTCATCCGCAGAAAAAATATCTTGGAATGGCTTCTGTTCTCAGAGATACTAATTGGTCGTCTACCACAGGTGAACACTACCACAGAATTCTTGTAAATTAATCTACCTAAATAATTCGCATGATATGGTATCGTGACGTTTTGCATTATAGTAAAATTTCTAGCAGCAATTATCTCACGTAGACGACAATCACTAAAGATAACCACGCTTCTGGGAACATGAATAATCATTGATACTATAGTTCACCTTTTTAAAAAAACTACAAAATCACTAAAGATACGGGTGTTCGCGTTAGAGAGGCTTCGCTGGGTAAATCTGGACTGCATCTAAGAAAATCAAAATTATTGCACAGTTTCTAATAAACGTTACAATACGGCTATGTTAACAATTGAATAATTCTAGAACAGTGTTGAGGAATTTTGAAAATCTTTGTATTGAGATCATCCAATCAAACGATTTAAGTAACTCTCAGGAAACTAGCAGTATTTCAGAAATTAATTTTTGTAGTTAAAAAGTAATTTAAACTTGTATAGTGATTCTTTTGTACTTCCAATTCAAGCACAGTTTTACCAATTTACCTTTGCAACACACATCATTTGAAACATTTTATACAATAATAACTCTCCCGTATGTGCGAGCACAGATCTATTTTTGTAGGAGAATATTCATCAAAATAAATGAATTCCGCGTACCACCTGATTGCCAGGAAATCTGAAGAGCCAAAATATTATCTTGGAAATGAAACCAGCTTTCTTAGCTGTCGCAATGAGTGAATATTTTTGTATGCCCATTTATATCAATGGTGATAAGCACAAAAATAATACAAGGTAAGCATGGATATTCTTCTGCGCCATTTGGGTTTATTCTTTTGAGGCAGATAAAGGCGAACAAAGACTTTATTATCCTATAATATAATCACCAAGTGATGAAAAAATTAATGCATTTTATAGTAATTAGGTATTTATCACACTCGGTTCCTTCTGACTACAACTACTCACTGTTGTTGTAAATCTCTTCAAGCGTATTAAACATTTAGATACACAGTTTCACTATACTCAGCTCAGTATGATTTCGTAAACTACCTAATTATTAAGCTTAAAAAACCAATAAAGTATGGCTCGCGTCAGGAATAATCAGATGAGTCCTCTACGGCCGCCTGATAATTTTTATTCGCCAACTTTTGATACTTTACTTGTCTAAAACTTATCTGATTTATATATTTAGGTTCAATAGACGAAACAATGTGAGTAACAGATAATTAAAAAAGCAATAATTTAAACCTCTAGTAATTATAATAGTTAATATTTTTGATTATATAATTTGGAAGGGAGTATAAAATCGCATTTGGGTTTTCTCTTATCAGAGTAACACTGCAGAATTATGGCAGAAACGTACTAGGAATGAAAGCCACGTATCTCGCACATATTGTAAATTTGGATATTCTTATACACATTCATCTAATTGCCTTCTCAATCTAAGTAGCATGTTAACCAGATCAATAGTATATTAGACATATTTTTATTTTGTATTACGGGCAGCCAGGAATAAGCAGCAGTTTCAGCAGTCATGAATCAAACCCGGAACAAATTAAATTTTAGGAAGGTTTAGCCACTTCACTTCAAGTACAAGTAATAAGTTGAAATGATATAAGAATGTCCACTACATGTACACTATAATGTAAAATATAATGTTAACAACAGAAAACACCGTAATGTAATGCCTCAGTCAGTAGCTGATCCATATAAGGCATACGAAATGGCATACGAAAATCGAAACTGAACCCACAACAGAGGAAAGGTTTTCAAGACATATCCTAAGAATTACAGCTGAATAAACACATACTAATGGATTTTACCATTGATAATCTCCATCTATAACGTCCGAATGATAGTTGAAGGTTTCGCAGATAGTGGCTTCGTTTGACGAACAGCGTTTTAGTCTATCATAGAGAAGAAAAACTTTGAACTCCCACAAAAATATGAACAAACACTTTGAAAGCTGTTCTCATGGCCATATTCACCTACTTCATATCTGAGCATATTTGGATTGGTCAAATTACGCGACCGGTATGTGGTGCTAAATGTTATCTTTCACAGTAATCACTTGAAAAAAAAATCACTTGAAGTCCATGGAAATGGTTTCGTTATAGTTTAAGTATTTTAAAAAATACACTGAAATGTGTCACTCGCTCCTCTCGCAACTATGATCGTCGGATATAATACATGGTTAATATATTATTATGCTACTCCACAGACTATTATAAACATTACACATAATAAGTATTTTGAAATTTGATGCAATATGTATATTTAATTTATTCTATAGTTTGCAATTTATTTATTCTATATTTAACAGCAACGTCGCTGTAAATATTTCTAACCACGAAATCAGAAATATGCTTACAGCGAAGACTTTTCGAACATTTTCACTCGTTGCGTTACATTTCGCTACGAAACATGCATATATCATCCCATTATGCAGAATATAAGATATTTAATTTCAAAAATATTCCACGCAGCTGAGCGAACAAACAATTTCCAGAGTTCTACCATTTTTTGTGGTTTACAGTCTTTAAGTTATCATTCATATTATATTCCAATGAACTGAGCGTTTGGAAGGAATGAACGGCATTTCTTGATTATTTAGATATTTATTTTGTGTTTCTAATTGCATATCTAATCAGCATCATTTAAATTACATTTAACGTAATCCAGTCGATAATCTTTATGTAAACACCTAAAGCGTTTTTATAATTTATTGCATTTAGTACTTGTTAAAATATGTTACTGACGTCCTACATACCTGGCCACAGAATTATTGCAACAACACAATTTCATAATGTGATGCAGAGAAAGTTTATTCTTTTAAGCTCGCTTACTTTTCCTCCGTCACTGTCTGGACCACCACAGGAAATCAGTAAATATTTCTACCCTAACATATTGAAAAATTTTAATTGAATTTTTCTTACCTTTTAGCAAAGAATAATAAATACACTTAGGGTATTTTAAAGACTTTTCTTATAAGTACGCTGTGCAATCTGTTAGGTTTTCTTTAGGTCGCTGCAGAAGTAAAAACAATTCCGTATAAATAAAGCTTACAGTTCAAAAACACGTACTGCAAAGAATATGTTGCATTGCCTTTAAATCATTTAATTCATTAAGTAATTTGTAAACTTGCTTTAAAAGGAAAATTAACTTTTTAAGCTATGTCGAATAGCAGCATCATTAAGGATGGCACTGTTCACAATTGGAATGACGGTATGCGATTTAAAAAGTGACGAATTTCGGATCATTTCGGCTCTACTTTCGATTATTATAATTTTATGACAATACTAAAATTACAATCTGTTTTATAGCTAAGTATTATCCATTCACGGGAACTATTAACTTTCAATATTTTTTACCGTGATAAGGAAAGGGGAAATGAATTGGAGCTGTATAAACAGGTAGTGAAAGAAAGAAAATTTAAGGAAAATGAGAAAAGCGCAATCTAAATCAGCTATTTTTTGATGACCATGCCATTAAATCTACTACATATTATAACTTATTCACTAAACAACAGTTAATTATAATTCTTATCAGCACAGATTCAGCAACTTATTTCATCGCATCAACTAACTTCATTATATCACAAATGAAAAATCCAAAATCTAATTAATAAACACTTGCAATTTTGAGTAATTTAATTCAAAATTTTGATTAATTTTATGTTCAGCTATTTTACTGTTTTCATTTATTTAATTAAAAGTGTAAATTTTTTTAATGGCATGAAGTGCATTTTTTTCATAGATACACGTTTCTCACTAGAATTTAAACTGGAAATTAACATAACATTTTTTATAATGTATTTAATTTAAAACTCTGAGGGACAAAAGTGACATAATGCGAACATTCAGTCTAACGGCTAACACAACAAAGCTATCGTAACCAGTTGCGGAGTATCGCTCTTCAGAACTATTTAAACTATCAACACAAGTCGAATTAAAATTCAAATAAAATTTATCAAATCACTCTTAATGGTTATAACTGAAAATTATAGCTCAAGCGATAACTTGTTTAAAATTATTAAATGTAATATGGCTTGTACTATTGTTAAAGCTCAAATTTTTACAAAAAAAAAAGGGGGTGAAGTCTTGTTTAAAGATAAGCAACTAGTCCGTGTGCAGCTAAACTTTTAAATCACTTACCAGGCGCACAGCTGTATTCCGCAGGATTTAGTTTTCAGTAAGAGAACGGCAAGGAGCCAAACGCTTTGTAATAAGTCACATCTAAGGTTAAAATCTCATTTTCGAACTATACCACATGCATTAAAATTTGCAGAAATTTCTGGTCTAAGCGGAAGTTATGGCATAACCGGAAAAAAATAGGATGGAGTTTAACACATAATCTAATAATCAGTAAAACTGAAAAATAATTGTCAAAAAATAAATACACAAAATACCTTAATATGCATTAGTAGTAAACGCATGAATGATGAAAAACGAATTTCATTACAATAACTGATTGAAAGGTATAGTAAATAAATTACATACATAAAACTGGCTATAAGCTCAAGAAGACCTTTAAAATAATTTTCAAAATTTTCAACTTTCACCAAATGTATAGAATATAAATCATTATTTATTAAGTTAAAAAAATTTGATGTGTACACCACATGACTTCCTTGTACGGAATATTAAATTATACGCACTTTTTATTGCATTTCATTTAAACTTAGTGGATTGAATTAAATCTACTTCGCCGATAGCACATAAACTACAATAGAATAAATGCATTTTTAAACATTCCCTCTATTTGTTTACCATAGCGACACTCTGGAGCTAGGTTCAACTAACAGTATTACATTTCGTTCATATTATCACTCAGAACGCACAAAATTGATATCATTTAAAGAATTATCTAATCGTTGCCACATGTTCTATTCAAATACTATAATAAAGCTAGAACGATTTATAAAAGAAATTAAGCAAACAAAACAAAAAATAAACAGTTTTTCACAGACGATTGAGTATTTCTCATTCGATTAATTCAGTTCTCACTTCGCGAGAAGGCAAAAATACATAAAAACTCAAAATCTGTATTAAAAATTACGAAGTAAATCTTAAACACCTATTTCATCAAAACATTCCGGAAAGGATTAAGCATGATTTAATTGGCAATAATAAATGAAGGCGTTATCTTTGTTGTTGCGAAGCTAAGTTTCTCTAGATTGGCAACAAATTCGATATCCTGCTGTTTCAAATGTTAACAAGAGCAATGTCCGCAATCAAGAAACATATTAGGCTAAGCGGCACTTAAACAATTTTAAAGTTGTTGATAATTCTAAAAATATATCATACAGATTTACTAAAGACATAAAAACCTTAATCGGAAGATAAGACCAACATAATTCAATCATTTTAAAGCAAAAAATGTACAATTCACAAACATATAAGAGTAAAGAAACTGAGATCACCGAGCCGAGTAACAGATATACGTTTGGTGCGGCCGATTGCAACTAAAATAGGAGGTGCACATCGACATGTTTATAGCAGTCCTATATTCAAAATTTCAACGTTCTGAGGCTACTCGTTTCTGAGTTATGCGAGATACTTACGTACGTACGTACGTACATACGTTCGTACAGACGCCAGGAAAAATTCTCTTCAGAATTCATTTTAAAGCAGTTTTATAATATTTTTGGAGGAAAATAGTATTTTATTCTTTCCTTACGTACAGATATCACGCAAAAACATCGTTAAATTTCGTTCGATAGCGGTCAAAATGGATATTTTTGTTGAAATATGCTGCCTGAAACTTTTCGCGATTACAATACTTCCTTTTTACTTCGTACAAGGAAGTAAAAAAGGGAGAGCTTTTCATACGGTGCAGAAAATTTCAAACAAGTCTTCGTGTCTAAAATATATTATTTAAAGGTCACCTGGCAGTTATAATCAAAGTGATATCTTCAGTTGATTCAGATAATCTATCTTAGCAGAATCTTGATGCAATCATATTAAAATTAAATGTCTGTAATATTTCTTAATGAAAAGTAAGTCGTGTGCAGTATTTAGTCACATCACATTTGAAAGCAGTCTTTATAACACTATTATGAGTTCCAAAATTATAATTAACAGCCAACCAAAGGGTGCAGAATCAAATAATTTGAGTTTCTATCTGGTTTGAACTAAGTCCTGTTATTGGAAATCGTGGGCATTTAAAGCTCCGTAACCTGTTAAAATAGGAATTGTGCTGAGAGTGACTCAGCGTGGAGCCACGAAAGCACTGTAATTAATTTAGACAAACTGAGGAACATCTATCTCAAGTATGCCAGAAAATACGATGTCATCATTAACTACGGTCCATTTAATGGCTAACAGGGACTCTGCGAGAAACTGGAATCGAATATCTGCTAATTCCAAGTGAGGTTCCAGACATGATCAATATTGAACTGTATTATAAAATCAATAATGTTTTGACCGAAACAAAGCATGTAGTATCCAACAAAATGTTATTTAATAAATTTAACCTCTAGATGCATACTGGTTTACAAATATTTTAGAGATAATAAAATTTCAGTGACATTCCAAGTACATGTCAAACTAATTTTACAAACAACAATACCACAGAAGAATATCATTCATATAAAAAATAATCAGATATCTCGAAATGGGCGGGACAGTCTCACATTTCAGGGCATATCCTGGAAACTGGAATATATTTTGTAAGCTTTCTTGAATTTTGCAAGTATAGCTGACATAAATTTCAGTATTGCCGATCCATACGGTCGTGAAGATATTTTTGTTGGAACAAGGAATGTCCAATAATCAAATAATCTTGCTTTCTAGATATACGTCTTCGGAAACACGCAATGTTGCCAAAATACGTGGGTTTATGAAAGAATTTCTGGACACGGTTGTCATTTTTCAGTCATCTAAAAAACTGTTCATAAGCAAAAACAAAGAAAATCAATCTTTTATATCTACATAAGTGATATAATTGCAGTAATATAAATAAAGTAGTACAAAAAATAGTATATACCAAACCAAACTGCATTGTTATCACAACTATATACATATATATAAAATTTCTTTGTTTTTACCCATGATTTTATTTACTTAGGAACATGATAGGAAAAAACTCCCTTATACCAATTGTAGAGATTACTCTCATTTCCTAATAGTTATCTTTAATTTTGAAACTCTTTCCTTTAAATTCTTGTTTTCCACCTACAACTCCCTGCCAAAATGAGTTTTCAGTATCGCGTTTTATGTTAAAGAAGTAGAATCAGTATTCAATGGGACGTTCAATCACTTCCGTGGGAGAATTCAGAAGTTCTCAGTAGAGCGCGTTCTGCCTTCTGGCCACCTCGTTACTTTAAGCGTATCTTGCAACGTACGGCCATAGTCTTACGTGCATGTTGGTATTCGCCGGTGAGGTTTCATTACGGGCCAACTCGGTTAATTATTTTGTACAACTTTGGCTAAAGTTTGGCTAGTTAGACTTAGTTTAGCTTCTTATTTATATCTCAGTATCTATCTTAGTTATATCTTAGTATATATCTTAAATTAAAAGCCAAGTAGAGGCTTTCCTTTAAGCCCAAAAAGGAGCCGTCTGTTAGCATTTATTTGAGTAAATAAAAGGGTATTTTAACCCTTCTTTGAACTTATATTTTTTAGTTGTAAGAAGACCAGCGAATAGTCGCTAGACATTTCCTTAAGCTTCCAACAGCCAAGGATACGTAAATTAATTAGAACTTTATTTCTTAAAACCATATATTTTTTAATTTGAACATTTTTAATGTTTCTTTTGCTCTATATGCATAATTTTATGTATGTGAGTGCGTGTTTATCGCAGATAGTTTATTGGTTGCTTGCGTAACTGTAAATTATTTTATTCCCCGTGCAGTGCAGCGCGTGACGAATATTATGAGAAAGCTAAGCCGTAAAAATTAAAAATACAAGAGCACGTGCATTTAACATTTAATAAATAAATTTAACATCTATATACTATAATAGAATTCGGAAATATGCAACCGCCAAAAACCGGCAACGATGAAAAAACAAATAAAATGAAATAAATAAATATATTTATTATATGCGGCTGAAGTGTCTGTTTGTCGCCGATAGTTTATTAGTTGCTTGCGTAACTGTACTAGCCAATGGGGTGAAGTTGCCACGGCACAGAGTTGCAGTTTCACTTGAGACGTAGACAATTTCCTGTAAAACTTGCCTTTGCTATGATTATCAATAAGTCTCAGGGCCAAACGCTTAAGCGTGTTGGCATTTTTTTACCTGAGCCTGCATTTGGACACGGTCAACTTTATGTTGCCTGTTGAAGAGTTCTTAATGAACGGACGTAAAATTAAAAATAAGGGATGGTCCTCTGCAAGGCGAGCCTAAAAATGATGGAAAGATCTACACAAGAAATGTTGTGTACAAAGCAATCTTTTAAATAATAATTTTAAAATTTGAGGAAGATGTTCAGAGGTTACATTCGAGCTGAAGGAAAAAATATTTAAATTCGTACCCACCTAAAATTGAAATGCTAGTTTAAAAATAGAGGTTTTTGATTAAGTGAACGGAACTGTTTTGCAGACTGTGGTGAAACATTTTGATTAATACATTTTTTTTTTTTTCAAAAGGGAGATCTTATTCACAGAATCTTATACAATTTGTTTATTACGTAATACTAGCATACCTTCAACATTGACATGCCAATTTATAAAATGTTTTTAGATATGTAGAATGTTTTTTGGATATGTAGAAATGACAAAGAATAAATATATCTATATTTGCTTTGATTTTTAAATTATGACCCTAAAGCAATGAAATTGTATATGAATATTGTTAAAGAATTTTCAGCATTTAAAACCTTGTAACTTGTAAATTTTTGTGTGAAGATATAATCGGCATACCTAATGTGATAAAATTTTTCACAAAAGAATATCGCACGCTAGTAAATCACAAAGGAATACCACTAAATGACATTAAAGAGAGAAAAATCAACCTCAAATTTATTGTAATTAACTTTTTACCAAAACTTAAAGAAAAGCCGAAATCGACGGTAAAAATTTGTAATTTGAAATGAAAGTTCTCGACCAGTTGTTGTTTATACGGGACTGGAGTTCTTAATTTTGTATAATGTGTATAAACATTTACTAACTATACCTATATTGACAGGAAAACATATATAATTAGATTTTGCAGTTTAAAAAATAGCGTTTTAAGTTTTTTCCTATCTGAAGCATTTTTTTTCATTTTAAGTGCAACGTTCGCGAAATAAGGACCATGTTATCACTTTTATGGATTCGTCTTTGGCTTGGATTCAATTTTTTCTACGTTTTGTTTTTAAAATGCGACATGACATCGCTATTGAAAATGCCATGTCCAACTGCTGCTCGCTGCAGTTTTAACAGTAAAACATCATTATATTAAATTTTGCACCTTACCAAATTTTTAACAAATTCATTACATTCAATATTTCATTCTTCCTCTTCCTCTAAAGAGGAAAGAAAAAACTACTTCACCACATCTCTTCTTTCCTCACAATGGCCTTTTTTTTGCTACTTCTGAAGCTGTTGAGTTCTTCCTTATTGAACTCATTTTATGGTCTTCTTTCATGTACCCCTTAATGAGACTTTGTATCTAACTTTCCTAACTTTCCCCTTCTAATATTCTCACAATATATATGACAATGTCATTATTTAAATGTCATAAAATTGATAAACTGCTATGAATCAGTCAGAAAAATATAAGTATTCTTTTTCCTAAAATGATAATTTTGAGGCATTTTTAAAGAAATCTTCGTTGAAAGTATCCGAAATCTATTGTCCTTCTCACTTCGTTTGAGCAAGTAATGTTTGAATAATCTTTGTTTGCATTTTAAGCGAATTCTTACTTCCTCTTTTAGGCCAGTTGTAATCTGAAGGCCTTATATATATTTGTCTTATAAGAATTTATAAAATGCGTCGAATATATTGTTCTGATTTGTTTTCTTAATATCTGATTTTCAAAATTCTAACATTTTGAATTTTGTCAGATACTTTGAAAACAGTTATGGAACTACTGCAATCTCAAACAGAGTTTATTTTATTTTTTAAAAAATATGGAGTCATGCATATTTTCAAAGCCATTCATCATTGTTGAAATTTCCAACTTAACTGAAATGGGTCGTCACCCAGAACTTGTTTGATGCAAATTCCAATTAAAAACTATTATTCATACGTATTGTTTATCCTAAGCAAAGATTTACTTAATAACTATTTCCGATTACTTCACGAAAAATATTTTGTGTTCAAGAGGTTTAGAAGAACCTAAATTTATAAAAGAATTCTATATTGAAAACCGATTTGCAAGTCGCAGTTATTGAAAAATACAATATAAAACATGATTCACTCAGCATTGAAACTGTACGATTGGAGGTCACAAACAAAGCAAGGTATGATGGGTAAGGAATCGGGTAAAATGTGACAAGTGTGGAAAGAATTAGTTATAAACTATTATATTACTTTATAAGACATTTTGACTGTAACGGTCGCATCAGAAATAGACGAAACAGCTTTTCCTATCAGCCAATGTCGAATTCAGATTTTCGGAATGTTTTGATTTGTACTAGCTTTTAATATAACACTTTGTTATTTTCTGTCATTACTGATAGCTTTTCACGTATTCCTGATTCAGCCATTACGTACCCTCAAGGACACGCATACCCACAAGCCAAAAACTTACGCTCCACAGCTTCATCATATCCACTTCTCCACAATTTCGTCCAGGCCGAATTCATATTTCGGTAAGTCATTTGTTGCCAGGCTTTTTCAATGAAAGTAAAGCAACGAAAAGTATTATAAAAGAATGTTTCTTGAAGTCTCCGAGAGTTAATTCTCTATCAGCACAAATGATAGTCATTTACTGCCGACTTGAGTGTAAGTAATTCGAGACATAATTTGTCATCTGAGATTTCTCCTTTTCTTCTCCTTACAAAAATTATATAACTTCTCAGGGCCTCATTACGGTTAGCATTAACTTGGTTTAACTCGGCTCGTAGTTTAATCCTTAAGGATGTTAAGATCGATGTAAACACATGATGGATTTATAACATCCTTTATATAATTTAATTCACGAAAGTTAAAACAGTTTGAATAAAACTGTCCATGCCAGAATAGAAAATTTCTAAAGTAGGAGCAGGAAAAATTTAGTAATTTTTCATTGCTATGATTTGTGCTATAGTGAGCATTCTTTGAATTTTATTCCCTTAATACCTTGTCATAAACTACTCATTAATTGAAATTTATCTTCACGAGAATCAAGAAAGGGAAAAGCGCGAGAATAGAATTATTGAAGACACTGGAAAAGCTTAGAAGTCTTTAGTCGTTATTGACATTAACAAATATTGAATTCTTCAGATTATCGCTTAAATTCCATTTACATATATATAATTTTGAATTCGAGTTCTGTATATGTAAGTATAGAAGTATGTATATGTAAGTTTAAATTTCACTTATGTATACATACTCCCAATTAAGCAATACAAATGGTAAATTTGGAAGCGAACATTTCAAAATTAAGCCTTTTTCAACTGTAAAAGCTTAAACTTTAGCCGTGAACCTGAATTAATTTTCGAACTTTACAGAGAACAGAATAAGTATTATTTTAGTTTAAAACATGAGGTTTCCGATCATCTACGCAATGGAGTTAACGCCTTTTTAAAAAAAATCAGCTTTGATTAAAAATTAAAAATATTTTATCAATGTGAAAAAATTAAACTTCGCTTTCAACACAGATGTGCAAGTATTGAAAATAAAAACGATGAAACAGCATAAATTTAAAATCATTTAAAAAAACAGTCATTTCATTTTCTCAAAAATAAATGAATTAATTTTTCTGGATCTGTTTTCGCTATCAGAATTAAAAGGAGAAAAAACCTTTGTGACATTAAAAATTATTCATCTGAGATTGGGTTTCTTATATTTTATTTCTGCATTCAATTATTTTTACCACGAAATCGAATACTTAAATAAAATGTGAGTAAGATATCTGAAACGTGCATGTTATTACTTTTGTTTCATTGCTTTGGTTTGTCGTTTTAGCTTTTACTGATCAATTTCGAGCACTTGAATTGCAAGAGCTTCATTTTTATCTAAATTAGAAAATCGAAATGATCTTATTTTCTTTGGTCCTCTGAGATAAAAACATGCAACAGAAAAGAAATCTTATACTTTTTGTACCGTAATGTTAACACTTGTTTTTAATTTCTTCAGGGACATTTAAGAAATTTTATACTTTTTGTACCGTATTGTTGACACTTGTTTTTAATTTCTTCAGAGACATTTCTACGTGTTTCTTTTCCCTTGTGCATACTGCTGATATTTAGAAATCACTTCAATTTTACTTTCGTTTTCTTCACCACTCAACATTTCAGTTTGACATCAAACTTATTTATTTATTCATTTCCTCCAAGTGAGAGGTGTTTATTAATGAATTCGGTTCACAGTTCACCCAAGTTCTTATAAAAAGTTCCCTTGGGTACGGATCCGAGGGTCTCCTACACCTCTCCCCTTACCAACAAAACACTAGACAGGACTTCCGGCTGATTATGTTAAATGCTGCTATGCCGCATTTACACTACACACTTACAAGCATCAATGCCGTCTTCAGAATTTGAACCCCGGCTCGACGATGTGGCAGTCAGCATCACTAAGCACTATACCGATCAGGGCTGATGTCCAAGAGCAAAATTTAATTTTCAGTACTACTTATTTGGTATCATTTGCCTATTTGCACCACTCCATTCTTATTTTATTTGCAGTACCCATGGCGTCACTTGTTCCAGTGTTTTTGTAGCCAGTATACGCCCATTGTTTATAAATATCTGCTTATTATTGCTAATAAGGAAAATCTGCAAATCTTGAATTCAAGATTAGATTGAAAATAATGAAAATAATACAGTTGTTTCAATAGCTTTCAAAAAGAGTTAGTTCACTTAAAAATAGATGCACAATTCTTGAACATAAAATAACACATATTGTTGCAGTCTGTCTGAGATTATCCTACAGTAGCCCTTATGTGCTCCATTTCCTGCGGCAGTGACTTGCTTAACTGAGTTATAGTTCTCCATATATTTATGCAATATAGAGCGTTATAATTCAAATAAATAATTTCATTGCTTTAGCGAAATCACTTCCACATTAACTTTCATTAAATTTGCATTCTGCCCTTCGGTCATTGAAATCATTAAATGATTTATTTAAATTGTAGAAATTTGCGTTCTTTTTGAAAATTGCAATTATTTTATATTTCCCTTAATTTTATTCAATTCAGTATAAGCCTAAAGCATTACTTTTACCATGTGCTATGGATATTTTGACATCTCATGTGCTATGGATATTTATTCCATAATAAACATATCGAACTTCATATATACTGTTTATTGCTTGTAGAATTCGAACTTGTATTATGAAGTATACTTATATGCGATAAAGTGATTTCCAGATCCGCTCTGTATTCTTGTTATCTTTTTCTAACTTAAAAATTTTTTCCTTGCTTTTTAGTGTTTATTAAGTTAGATCGTACTGACAAAAGGAACCTGTATCTTGCTTGAATTGTTCTAAAACTATGAATAAAGGGTGACTTAATATGTAGCTAAACATGATTAATGAGAAAATATATACTGCACATAAATAAATGAAGACAAATTAAGATTTTGAATGTAAAAGTTCGTTTATTCTTCCATACTTCGTCTCCATGAACAAATATTTAAATATTATCGAAATAACACTTCAAAATTCAGAAAGCTCGCAAAGTAGCACTGCATTGGCGAATGTCATTGCGAATTTTTTTTAAATATTCCCATTTACTTATGTATGCTTGCTTATGTTTCAGCAATGAATATGTTATTTTAGAGAAGCGAATTTAAGCAAAATATTTTTCAAAAATACTGATAGTTTATAAGTTTACTAGGCTTTCCTTGTAAGACGGGTGCTATGATTTCTAATAGAAAAAAAATCGTAACTTAAGCTCTCATATACCATAATGATTATTAAATCATTTGAGAATAAAGAAAAAAATCTTACACATGTCACTGATAAGTAGGTTACAGCCGAAAACATCGCGGACGAAAACGTCGCGGAGAAAACAAGGTAGGGCAAAAAAAAGTCGTGGTACAAAACATCGGGGTGGAAAAAAAAGCAAAGAAAAAAATCGCAGTTCTGAAACATTGTGGTCGAAAGTAAAGCTGTTAAAAAATTTCGCTGTTTAAAAACATCTTCGCCGAAAATGTGGCAAACAACAAAGAACCTACAAATCACCGCATAACGATAGCATCGCACACATGCATTTATCAGATCCCATACTGACATGTTATGTAACTGACTTTCGTCATAACTAACAAATCGACATCCAAAAAAAAAAACTGATTGGACGCTATACATGAAAATGTTAAGGACTAAGAAGAATAAACGGAAACAAAACAAAACAAAATTTTCAATAAAACAATATCATATTAACAAATGTGAAAGAAAATAATTTGATAATTAACTAAGAAATTTTTATTGAGGTAACCTCATGCAATTATTTATCTTACTTTTTCTAAGCATTTTTAGACTGTATTTTTCATAAAAAATTATCAATGAAACTTTATAAAAAGGGGTTAATTTGTTAATGACCTTTGTTAATTATTTATGTAAATTTAAAATTCTGTTAAGTTCTATAAGTTGCATTAGTTTTCTACACATTTTCAATTTTTAAATCCTTAAGTTTCCTTCTTATTTTTTCAGCAAAAATTTATTAGTTCATTTAAAAATATGAAACATTGCAGTAAATGAATACCTCCTTCCTTCTTGCGATCCCATATAATTATGCGAAAATGCATTTACAACTTTTGAAACCTGAAAACGCATGTGTGCGACGTTATCGTCATACGATGATTTGTAGGTACTTTATTTTTTACCATGATATTTTCGAAGAAGACGTTTTTAAACTGAGAAGTTTTTGAACAGCTTTATTTTCGACCACGATATTTGGTACCATGTTATTTAGAACTGCGATGTTTTTTTTCTTTGCTGTCTTTTCTTCCCCGATGTTTTGCACCACGACGTTTTCGCTTTGCGCCGTTTTCTTCAGCGATGTTTTCGGCGGACACCGTTAATTAAGTAGCCTAGTATTTTATACCATTAAATACGTCATGCGAGAAGGAAGTATGACATTGATTTTATGCTATTAAGAGTTTTAATGTTTTAAAACCCGGAAGAAAAAAATAGTCCGTAGCTCACTTTTTTCATTTATTATAAACCTTAACTTTGGATTTCTTTCATATTTATAATTGATCTGCACTTATTCTTATAGATTATGCTTTCACGTTATGTATCGCAGTCATTCTTTTGAAGAAAAAGAATCACATAGAAAAACTGCTAATACAATCAATGTAGTTCATTTAAATGCCTCTGACAGTTTCAATAAATGAAATAAAACATGTTTCTAAATTTCGTTCTCAAATACAAAAAGTTTTCAATTTACATTTATTTGTAAGTTCGTTTCAGTAGGTTTCATAGATAAGTTATGATACATACTGTTTCTTTATTTAAAAACTTAAATACTTTTTATGCCTTTATTAAAAACGTCCAAAACCTGTCATATTTTTATTGCTGCTTTGCTTTATTCCACCGACAGAGTAGCTGGTCTACTTGAGGATGGTGCATATCAGCCTGTTTAAGCTTTGCCAGTTATTCTAATTTCGTTCCTACTTCCAGAGACATGTCTCCCGAGAGCGGACTATGTTGAAAAGATCAGCGTAAGTGCAACAAAAAGGATGAAGTCAGCCTTGCGGCTTAAACAATTTCCTCTAGTTTAATATTTCCACTAAAAATGCAGTTACATCATTTTCAGGGATCTTATTTTTAAAAGTAAGCAGTGAAATATGCTCTGTTCTTATAAAATTCATATGTTATGAAAAAAAAATCTACAATTTTGGTTTCCAGAGTTGCATATCAATGCAAGTAATCGCGTTTACTCCTGTGACTATGAAATAAAGACACTACAGACAACTGATGACAGTATCACCCCATGACACGGGAAATTTCCCTTCGACAGTAAATTTCCTGTTTTCGCAGAAGAAAGTAATCTCATGTAACTTCATCATCCTGCAGAGCATAATTAACATCTCTTTAGTTTAATAAGAGACCCATCTGTAAAAACTTTCTTCAAGTCTTCAACTTATTTGGAAACGTCTTGCTATTTCTAAGTCTCCCACACTCTTAAAAGTGCATGTTGCTGTTTACAGAGCTATTGTCTACTGCAGAAAGATAAGATAATTTAAACGTGCAGATACACCTTGATGGACAGTTCTTGGCAAAATGAAATGTGACATAATAAGCAAGATTTTTAAGCTTTATTGATGTCATTATCATATAAAAATTGTTGCCTACACAAATATTTCCAGTTCATTTCTTCAGATCTTATGACGTTCCATTTTCAGTGTCATCGTTTCCCTTTTATCTGGTTATTATTATTATTATGCTACTTGCTCATTAAACTGCGTACGAAGTTGATAAAATGTAAAGTCACGTATTATAGTTTGTTATTTCAAAACAGGAAATTTAAGGTTATTTTTCCGACTCGTAACCATGAGAACAACAGCTGAGTAAATAAAGTCCAATCGCTTAATTCCCCAACACTTCATTTCCGTTTATAATTTTTCGATTCTGCTTTATACCAAAATTACGCAGCAGAATCCTATATTATTCGGGCAATCGAAACCAATTAAAGACTAAAATTATTTCTATTTCCATAGTCTAAGTAATTAAGTCTGAAACATAGGTTGTCTGACCTAAATCTGCTTTCAAATGCTTGAGGAGAAATCTGACAAAACGCGCGAATGAAGGCTATTTAGACTTGACTTCAAATGACGTACAGAAAACAAATGTAGGAAGTCGGATCAGGTGATGATAATGAGACCAGTAACCATCTCACATGAGGCGTAGCAGCGGTTTTGAAATGCCTATTTTAATGTAAGGGGCTGTAGTGATACCGCAGCAGAATTCAATTTTTTTGTAACTGTGTGACACTGTGACAATTATAAAAAACGTTGAACTTTCAAACACTGCACTGATACAGAGTGTTGGAGTTTTGAATACCCTGTTTTAAACAAATCTCCAAGAATTTATTCCTTTCGTAAGCAAATAAGCGCCAGTAATAGAAATCTGAGCAGTATATCACGAAAATGATTTAGAAAAAGAAAGATAAATGTAAGACGATGATGATAAAATGGGGCAATAATCAATACCAATTTTAGAATTTAAGACTGATTAAACGTACTAATCACCTCATTATCAGCACAAAAGTCCGATGAAAGTATTTTAATGTTTCAGTTTATATTGCATAAAAAATCAAATAACAGAAAATAAAATTAATATAAAAAATAAAACTTTTGTGTTACATTCTTAAAGTAACTAGATAATGCACGATTGATTTCCATTAATAATTGCTTTGAAAATGTTTAATCAATTTTAAGACAAACTTAAAGTGCAGGCTGTCATGAAGTGAAAATTTAATGCCACTTAGAACGTTAAGAGTGTATGTGACACACGTCAATAAGAAACAGGTTCAAAAGTTTTGCTTCTGGTGTGATGACGTCAAGGCCTTCGATAACTGAAGGGAACATGGAGAGGTAACATTTGGCACGTGACAGTATTACGTCCGTTATTTATTTTTCCTTTATTTTTATAAGAAGGAAAGTAACATAACTAGAACCTAAAACTTTAGAGCAAAGAATCTCATCGTGCTAAAACGCGACATAATTAAAATAGAGGAACAAGTATGTCTCAATGTTAAATGAAGCTCTGTTCCAAAGATTAGAATGACATTATAACACTTTGATACTCTAATAATTAGCGAAATTTCATAAAAGAATTGTTAGAAAGTTTAATCTTAGAAGCATTAAAGAATCAGTAAAAATAATATTTTTTTTATAAAAACAGAATAATATTAAATAATGCATTATTGAAAATGAAAGTACCGAGTACGAGTTCTGGAAAATGAAATTCTCCGATCTCCAAAGATAAAACACGTATAAAGCATAAAATATTACCTAGATTGATTAAATTTTATGAAAAAATTGTAATTCATCAGTACTACAAAAGTTTTAATATGTATATATTAAATATTACCTCTAAACAGCAAAAATGATTCGAATTGAAAATATGGCAATATGAGCCCGGAAATTGTGGCGACATAAAGTGTAGACACGGTAAAGTTCGATCAACTCTAAAAGAATTAATGAGATACTATTATCTTTTGATAGGAATTTATTTTTATTTCCTATTAAGTACAGCATTCATATACTGTACTTCGTTTAAAAACGTCATTTCTGACAAATTTTGTTATGTCTACGGTTAAAAGAATATTTGTGAAAATAAAAAAGGATTATTTTTTAAAGTCTATGATCGCATAAATTTACGAGTATTAGGAAAAAAAACCTAAACAGGATGTTGGGGTATTTAATTTTTGAATTTAATCGTTAAAAATAACTTGTTTCTTTACGTACCACCGGTTGAGCATCCCTGCTCAGGACCTAATATTTAATATTACTAAAGGACTGTTACATGTTTCTGGTTCTTTTCACACCATGACAAGCTTATTGCCTACTTTCAAGGCAAATTTTGATCAGACATGATAATATGTGAAATAAAAACTTAAGCTAAACGAAGTGCAACGAGTCAATGCAGCCGTGAATTCAGGTGGCATTAACAAAGGTTTTTAATCAGCACTATTTTACAAACGTGAATAAGTCACATGGTTAATGTTTTTAATCGATTCTGGAGCTACCGTTCGTATACGTAATGATAAAAACTTCATTTTCAATTTTGAGAGTAATTCCAATTCTGAGCGAGTAATTCTGTCTAAAGGAAGAGTGTTTAGTCAGGAAAAAGAAAATTGTATGGTGAAAAAATAAAAATAACCAAAATGAAGAAATACAGATTACGCTCAAAGATATGCGTTTTGTTCCGCAACTATCTCGAAATTTATTATAGATAAAGAAGCTAACTGATTTCAAAATCGACGCCAAAGTAAAGCTGCTTTTCTGTTTAGTTTTAAAATCCCGAGTTTCTTCAACATTAAAATTCAAAATATGGTACTTATTCATAAATTCATTGCGTAGCCTGGAAGCAGCCTTTTTTTCAGATAAGTATTGTTACGAATTTTGTACTTATATAGGTAATTTTAGTAGAATTATAAGTAAAATTGTTGTATTTCCATTGTAACATCAAAAATTTAAAGAGAAGCTATGCCGAAAAAGTAACAGTACAGGGACCAGTGCATTTAGCATTGAGTAAACGGGTATCTCGGTAATTTAGCGAGATATCGCCAAGCTGACAACGGTTTTGGTGACTTTTGCCACCACATTTGGCGAGGAATCGCTAAAATTGCCAAACTTGTAGAGCATTTGGCGACATTTTGGTGCGGTCTCTGTATTACCGTAATATGTATTGAAATAGAATAAATGTAATTGACCACTGTGTCATGTGTAACCGTAACTCCACCCTTGCTTTCCAGAAACTTCTTATTCATTTTAATTAATTAATTAATCTATTGCTTTCCAGTAATTTCGAGAAGTACAAAGAACCAGAAATATCTCGACTGCCGGTTGAAAACTATTTCAGGGCAAAGAGCGAGCATCTACTCTCAGTTGCTTAGTTATTGTTGTTGCGAGCTGTTAGTTCCGTGTGAACTGAGATTCCCCAGTTAGCTTTCTCTTCAGACGTGCTTTGCATTGCATTGTGTTTAACGTTCTTAGTAATAACTACTGATTGCACTCTGTGATACTGTGATACGAGTATTTCTGCGAAAAATTCTAGACTGAAGTGTTTATTTTGATAAAAATAAATTTTTATTAACCTTTCATCGGACCTGTGTGCAGTCAATCTATTACGAACGAGTACGAATGCAACAATATAAACACATTTTATTAAAACATTATCGCATGTTTTTGGTCTATAGTTACATGTTGTCAACTAAGCGTGCTGCAAACTAAAATATCTTGTCGCCTAAATGTACTGCGGGCTATCCGTGTCGGTTAAATGACTTATAGATTAAGTGTCCTGTCGGCTAACTGTCCGCATCGGCTAAATGTCTCCTGTGTAACTGCTGACGGCTAGCTGTCTCGTCGGCTAAATGATTGTTGGTTAAGTGTCATGGACCCGATCTACTACACTCGTCAAATTTCTATAAATGGCAATCAGAAAACACCATTCGAACACCAGACAATCTTGCCACTCTCGTGCACGGAACTTCACCCAAATTTCGTTACTTTTGATACGTTACTATGTGTATACATTTGTACAGTTTTAAAAAGTTTTTTTTTTTTTTTTTTTTTTTTTTGTATGCGTGTCTGTGTGTTTGCAAATGTGCTCTTTCATCTATCTAATGCTTTAATGCTTTCTAATATGCTTTCTAATGTTTTAAAGGTTTTCCTATATCAAGGTTTCCCAACGGCGTCGGTATTAACCACCGGGGTGTTGAAGTTTTATAGGGGGTCAGGTGATGATCTGGCGTTGAATATTCATTGGTAATTAAACACCACAGTTAGATCTCAATGATTGCAAAAACACCCACATATGCTAAGTTTTGGATTTAAAAGTCGTTTTTTGGCTGAAATCTTGTTTACATTTGTAAGTACATTTTGTTTAAATTTTTTGGTACATCATAGATAAAAATAATAAAATATAAATATAATAAACTTTTTAAAATTTTTTTTCTTCATTCTTTTAGTCTAACTGTTGTTATTAAATTCTGTAATTGTTTGTATTATAATTATGCTATATATTATAAAAAAGTTTAAGAGGGTCGATGAAGAAAATTATTCTTTTAAATGGGGTTGATGTAAGAAAGAGATTGGAAAACACATGCGGTACTCGATAAGCAAAAGTTTCGAAGATTTAACTCTTATATTTTAGCTTAATTTAATTGCATTATATTTATTTTTAAATTAATGTTATATTACATATAATTTTTAAATACTTTTTGGTACTTTCCGATTATCCGCACACTCCCCTTCCTCCCCAAAAGTCGCAAACTAGTTGCCGACTTTGGAGACTTTATTTGGATACCATTACAACACGCTCAAAGAGACTTTTTTTAAAGTTTTGTGTTTTAGCTTTATTTATTAAATATCATGTTCTTTGCGCTAAACCATAAAATTCATTTCAACAGTAATATCGTAAAATGATTTTAAAATGGGCAGGTCTTTAGAATTTCCGATACATTGTCTCCCACGCTGGTGATAATTTTTTTTTCCTGTACAGTGTTGCCATTGCTCGCTTTGAAATCTTTGAGTTTGTTAATCAAAAATTCGGTAACGTTTCACAAAATATTAAGTAGATAATATAACGAATTCCAAATTTGGGCTTCCAGATGCACATATTCAGGTGGAAACATATGTTATTTGACGGCTTATGATACGTTAAAATTTGATGGTTCTAGGTACCGTTGTTTTGTTACAATTCGAGAAACATAGATACATTTGTGGAGATTCTTCGTTATTTAATTTCTTTAAATATAATACAGGGCTCTAATATTTTCTGACAACAATTTGAAAAGTGAACCGATATTTTCAATGCAAAATGTCAAAACGAAATTAATAGTCCTTCTAGGCAAATTGCCGCTGTGGACTAATAATCTTTTAATTAAAATGAAATTTGTCCGAGTCAAATAATGAAATTATTTTACAGTTGTATCTAAAACCAATAAACTTAATAATTAAAAATATTTTAGTATTTCATAACGAATTAAGAGTGAAATTATGGCAGATAAAAATGTTTTGCTCGTAATGCAGCTTTATACATTTCGTTTATTTAGCCTTTTAACGATTTTTTATTCATAAAGTTTTTCATCTCGCATTTCTTAAAATAAAAAATAAATTCATTTCAAATTAATGCTTTTAATTTCAATAATGCTATGCATAAAACATAAATAACTAAAAAACTTCCATTGACTTAATTTCTTTAATGTGGTGCATCAAATAGGATTCCATCGTTTGATTAATAGCATCAAAGCTTTTTTTATGTCAAAAAGAAATTTAAAAAAAGTATTCTGATACTTCTGACATTTTCCTCTGATTAATTTACCAAAAATCATGCTCCTTTTCTTTGATTAATTATTTTTAGGACCCACCCAAGCATCATAAAAGAGAAGAAGTTATAATTTGCATAATTTCATTAAAAGCTTGTGGGAAAGGTATGCCAATTACAAACAACCAAACTGAATAGAGGTACCTCATCTGTGTATCATAATAAATTGGGGACTCAACTAAATCACTAATGACACTTCAAAAGTCTCCTCAATGGATATAATCATATAATTTCTCAAAATGTCCCGACCATTCATCAGTCAGGTGAGTTAACAGGGATAGACAGGCAGAACGGAAAGGAATACTGAACCTAATTTGGAGGATAAACTACAATCAGGATAATACTCAGCAGAAAATAGTATCAACTAGGGAAAGGTTGAAAGTTATGGCAAAGTCCGAGCAAATTGTGTTCTAAATTTATCCTCTACTGTTAGCATTAACAGAGTATTTAAATATTGCGCTGTTTATTCTAGAAAATATGGATCTTTCAGTATTGATTTTAAAATGGGCATGTCTTAAATTTATAATGCTTAAATTATTTTAAGCAAATTTTTTAAATTTAAGCAAATTTTTTAATGCTTAAATTTAAAAAATTTGCTTAAATTTTTAAGCAAATGCTTAATTTTTTTAAATTTAAGCATTTGCTTAACAATCTGCTTAAAATCAACAATCTGCTTAAAATAAGAACAATCTGCTTAAAGCAAGGAGAGTAAGATTTGTCCCATTTTTAAAATGGGACAAATCTTACTCTCCTTGCTAATAAAATTTAATCATTTTAAGCATTTGCTTAAAATTTTAAGCAGATTGTTCTTCCCTGTTATTAAATAATGAAGAATCCATGCGTATGTATGTATGCATGTTTATTCCTCACATTGTGAAAAAAAAAGGCGACGACTAGAGCCACGAAATTTTGAACACACATAGACTTTCATGCGACATACGCACCTACAAGCTCTAATTCCGAATCTTTTTCATTTATATCATATTTTGGGTGAATTTAATGAATCTCTGATTAACAATCTGGCAATTCAAAAAGAAATGTGTTGCAGAAGAAAAAAAAAAGCATAATAAATTAATGTTTCAATTTTAATCAACAAACTCAGGGATTAAAAAGAAATTTGTTGCCATCTGAAATAAAATATTTTATCTTCTAAGCCGTCATTCGGTAAAGCAGTTCTCCATCTCTATTATTTTTAATTACTAAGTGAACTCATTACAATTACTATATTTTTTTATTTTTACTTCCTTGTACGAAGTAAAAAGGAAGTATTGTAATCGCAGAAAGTTTCAGGCAGCATATTTCAACGAAAATATCCATTTTGACCGCTATCGAATGCAATTTAACGATGTTTTTGCGTGATATATGTACGTAAGAACAGAATAAAAAACTAGTTTCCTCAAAAAAAATTATAAAACTGCTTTAAAATTAATTCTGAAGAGAATTTTTCGTGGCGTCTGTACGAACGTATGTACGTACGTACGTATCTCACATAACTCAAAAACGAGTAGCCTCAGAACGTTGAAATTTTGTATATAGGACTGCTATAACATGTAGATGTGCACCTTGTAAATCAATCTTGGTTGCAATCGGCCGCACCAAACATATATAAATATATTTATATATATATCTGCTCTGTTACCGGGCTCAGTGATCTCAGTTTCTTTACTCTTATATGTTTGTAAATTGTATATTTTTGCTTTAAAAATATATATATAAATATTATATATATAAATATATAAATATTTATTTATATATTATATATATAAATATTTATATATATATCTACTCTGTTACCCGGCTCAGTGATCTCAGTTTCTTTACTCTTATATGTTTGTAAATTGTATATTTTTGCTTTAAAAATGATTGAATTATGTTGTTTTTTTACCTTTCGGTTAAGGTTTTTATGCCTTTAGTAAATTTGTATGCAATATTTTTAGAATTATCAACAATTTTAAAGTTGTTTAAGTGCCGCTAAGACATTTCTTTTTATGGCGGCCATTGATTTTTTACATTTGAAACAGCAGACTAGTGGATTTGTTGCCAATCTAGAGAAACTTAGCTTCGCAACAACAAAGATAAAGTCTTCACTTATTATTGCGAATTAAATCATGCTTAATCCTTTCTGGAATTTTTTCGAGGAAATAAGCGTTTAAGATTTACTTCGTAATTTTTAATATAGATATTTTGAGTTTTTAATGTATTTTTGCTTTCTCGCGAAGTTAGAACTGAATTAATTGAATAAGAAATACTCAATAGTCTGTGAAAAACTTTTCTTTTTTGTTTTGTTTGCTTAATTTCTTTTATACATCGTTCTAGCATTATTATAATATTTGAATAGAACATGTGGCAACGATTAGATAATGCTATTCTTTAAATGATATAAATTTTGTGCATTATGAGTTATAATATGAACGAAATATAATACTGTTAAGTGAATCTAGCGCCAGAGTGTCGCTACGGTAAACAAATATTAGAGTGAATTTTAAAGAATGCATTTATGCTATTGTGGTTTATGCGCTGTCGGCGAAGTAGATTTAATTCAATCCAATAAGTTTAAATAAAATGCAAGAAAAAATGCGTATAATTTAATATTTCGTACAAGGAAGTCGTGGTGTACACATCAGATTTTTTATAATTAATATTTCCTGCCTCTTGCGCGGGCAGTATATAAAAGTCGAATATTTCCAGACTAATTAAGTATTTTATAAATGTAATATTATATAACAAAAAAATTACAAAAAGACACTAAAAATGGAAGTGTATTTTCGAAAGATTTGTGGGAAATATGCATAAATATTCGGTAAAAGTGTACAGTGAAGTTATTCCTGGTATCAGAAGAATCCTGAAATTAATATCAAACATGAGTCAGTTGCGTAAGGTGCAGAAATCGAGTAGCATTTTACATTGAATAGATATTATAATGTTCACATTATGATAAGAGCTGCAAAAGACTGGACCACTATACAAGTCTCCAGACTTTACGTGCTTGTAATTTTTTTACTTGAGACTATCTAAAAAAGAACAAGAGCAGGGATAATGGAGAAATGTAGCAGATCTAGTAAGTCACCAAAACACTCAATTTAGAAATCCAGAATGCTATATTGTTATGTGTGGCTTTCAAAATGCACTTCTGCATTTTGGATTTCCACGCACTTTTGCAGATGCACCAAAATTAATAGAAATTGATTTTCGGAGGTAGAATATTCATAAAATTGGAAAATCCTATGTAATGATAGTATAAAGATACTTGTAAAGAAAACATATATGCAATGTAAAAGAAAATGAATCACATATTTCCAGAAGGGCAAATAGTAAACTTCTTCTATGAACAAAATATTTTTCATTTATTTTTTAATATCTGAAATCCATTGTCATTTTTTCACGTGGTTTTCGTATAAAGTAATAACTTGATCCTTAACAAAATAGTTATTAGCAAGGAGAGTAAGATTTGTCATTTATTTTCCTTATTTAAGTGAATAACCAAATTCAGACAGATTGTTTATTTCTCACTAGCATATTGGAACAAGTGTCAATAATGATTTTAACTGTGCCGTAATTAAGAAAAGAAATTTGAAACACTATATGTAAAATTTACCTGAATTACAAAACGTATATTTCTTCATTATCGTTAACATAAAAAATTCAAATATAAGGGCAGTAATGAAACTATATAGGAATATACTGAATGCAGACTTCTTCTTTATTTATTTCCAGGGGCAATAACCTTACTAATAATATATTCTTTTTTATTTACATCTTTTTATGTTCGAAAACAAAATAAATGATGTATTCCGTTTATTGTTATTATTCCGAGATAATTTAATAGCGGTGCTACTCAATGAAAGATTTGGTTTCGTTTCGTGGCAACATTAGCATTTATTTTTATTTAAGATTGATTTAAAACAATTGTACAATTTCTGTTGGTTTAAATTTCATCTAAGGAATTTTTGCAAATCCTGTTATGTTTATATCGCTAAGCACGAGGAAATATTTCTCCTGGTAAAAGACTTTCTCTTTCTGCGTTGAGATTTCATTTTATTTAATGTTCTAAATTTGAAATATTCTAAATCCGATTTAACTAGATTAAGGGCATTATGCTTTAATAGCAACTGCCTAAGATTCCACCCGCTATTCGCGAGGGCGGGCAGATGACAAATTAAAGATCTTACGAACTTACACAGCGGCAGTACTTCCCAGGCTGCTTCTAGACTGCTTTCATTGTTCTCTATTGCCAGCTTTGATGTAAGAAAAAACAATACGTCTCCTTCGAGGTGCAATAAGTAACCCTGAATGGAAACTGTATATGCATTTGATTTACAAATCATTTGCCTGCTTATAAAACGTGCATATTTAAATTAATGAAATCAATTACAGAAAAAATATATAGCGCATTGCTTATTCCTCGTCACAAATTCTTGAACTTAAAGACTTTTAAGACTAAAAACGATTAAATTGCAGATAAATTTAAAATTTTACAAAAAATAAGCCTATGTTTCCATAGATTTTTAATAATGAAAGACAAAAAAGATGATTTCATCAAGATTTTACGTGTTATGAATTCGATTGAACCAATCATCCTTTCCCGTGTTATATGTTGTTTTTATTCTTATACGCATTTTTGTCCGTTTTTTTTTTCTATAATCTGCACTTTTGTTATTAGGTTCACTAGTTAGTTCAACTGTGCCTCCATGTATGCAGCATGTAAAAATCTATGTTGTGAATCTGACTATTACGTATTTTTTATCAAGACTTTATATCTCAGAAAAAAACTGTTTACCTGTTCAACAACTAATCTTACTTCTAACTGATAGGTACGGAAGACTGTTCTTCGATGGAAGTAAACTGTTCCAGCTAAGTACTCCAATATTGCTAGTCAGATAATCCAGACATCCATTTCACATCTGAAATGTAATCTGATACTTCCTTTCTTTCTTTAATATTCTAATAATCCGCAAAGAATTTGGTTTCAGCATTGATATTTACTAAATCCTCTAAATCATGTTACCCTGCTAATCAAGAGGTTTCATTTTACTCTTACGCATATAAGCTCTCAGTATCTCTAATATACACTCTCAGTGTTTTTTCTACAGAACCTTCCCTTCCTCCTGAACTGAGGCATTTGAAATTGATTGCTATTAAAAGAAGATTTTTTCCCACAGTTCATTCATAAAGCCTTGAAACAATTTTAGAAAAACATTTCATTATTGTAGATAATCATTCGTTTTTTCAACGATCAATTGAATTCTTTGTTTAATTCTAAGGATCTCAACTCAGAGTTTAATTCTTGGACAATTTATAACACATCTTGTCATTTTTATTTGTAATACATCTATAAAAACTAAAAGAACATTCAATTTTTTTTTCAAGGGACACACATCGCATTTCAAAAAGAAGAAATAAACAAATTTTCGATAATCTTAATTGGTCACTATATCATAATTTTGACTTTGTTTCTGCAAAACGTATCTGTAAGATTTCTATACTGGTGAACAGATTTGCTGGGAAATTTTCACATTTCGAAAAATTTATCTTCTTTTAGTTAATAGCATTCATTCAATCCAATACTTCCAGAATTCTCATATCTTAGATTATTAGATATAGAATTAGATAATAATTTTCACTTTTCACTACCATTTTTCACCATAGCTCCCGCCACATTCCTGCTTGTATTTTTCCCGACCGTTACTTTTGTTATAACAGCGGTCGTCGCTCCTCCCATTTTGCAAAAAATCTTTTGTTAAAAAAAAAAAAAAAAAGAAAGAAAGAAAAAGGACCTATGTCTAATCACCCTTGAAATTGACAGAGTTTTATTCAAAATCTAAGCTAAACGTTGCGTTTCTTCATAATTTTAAATTTCACTTTGGAGTGCTTCATTTCCATTTCATTTCAAATACGCTTTTGCAATGTCTTAGCATGCTTTTATATTTTTTACACCTCACGGAAAACATAATCGGTAATAAATTATATTTACTAGTCAGTTTTTGTATAAGATCTGAGAAAATTTACCGGCACACCGGAACATGTTGCATGTTCTTTGCTGGCCATCTTCATTCGAGCATTTCTTGCTGCCTTCACAGTGACGCTTCCGTTGCTGAATTCCTCCGCCACAACTCCCGCTACAGGGCGTCCATTCACCCCAGGGACTCGAACCTAAAATAGAGAATCATAAAAAATTGTTATTGAAGCATGCACATTCGTAAGAACATACCCATACACATTCGCAAGCATATATATACATTCATTAAACATACAACATTCGTAAGAATACAGAAAATAAATGAAACTGAAGTATCACTTCCTCAGCTCCTGCTGAAGGATATTTTCAAATAGACATACCACATCGTAATTTTATATGAATATTCCTTAGAATTACTTCATTATTACTTTCTGTATTATTTCTCAAATTAATTATTTGCTGATGCTAAAAATGCAAATATCATTAAGATAAAGAAAAGAGGTAAACAACACTTTTAATTTCTAGCTTCCATCTATGATGTGTCGTCACAGCTTGCTTGATAAATATTATGTAAATTTATTTATTTATCCATTTATCACTTATCATTTAGATTCATCAATAAATTTTCAATTGAATGAATTTAATTATTATATTTCCTCGATTCAGTAAATTCTTTCTCCAAAATAATAATAATAAAAAAAAAACATTCACTGCATCAGAAAATGATATACACTATACCTATCAAAGCTTAAATTTCAAATGATTTCTTTTATATATATAACTAAATATTAACAAAAATTTAATTTGATATCTAATGTATGTAAAATAATAAACGTTAGAACAGATTCGTTAGAAATTATTATTATTACTTATTCGCTATTACTTATTATAATATTTCTGTAAGTATTAAGAACTTTTCATCCCCTCTAAAAAATCATTTTAGGAAAATTCACAAAATCATTTTAGACTTAATAATTAATCTCAATCGAAGCCGAAAAATTATGATACGTCAAATAGCTTTAAATGTAATTACAATCGGAGAAACTGACGCAGTCGAAACTGAGAAATATTCGACTGTTTCATATATAAACGTCGAACGCCTCTTTCCTTTGTAAGGTATTTCTCCCTCGTTAACGCATGCCTTTTTGATGTAATTCGAAGCACGTCCTAATACGAAATGGGAGGTTCGGAATTTTGAATCCTATAGAGGGCATCGCTGATTTTTTAAGTTTCTCGGCTGCAAAAAATTCTAATCTCTGGTCACCTTCTCTGAAAGATCATGGTTTCCCTGAATAAAGACCAAAAGAAATTACAGCTCACACAAAGGAGTGTCCGTTCCGTTATAGTAATAATGCGGATATCTGTGAATAGATCTAAGCTAAAAATAAGTAGTCACAGAAAACCCAGTCCTTTGCATCGGTAGTATGCATAATTTTCAGTCAATGGGAATCCTTTAAAACTGCTGTTAACTTCTGACCAGAGCTAACGCCTGCAAGCTTTCGTTGTTGATGAATTCATTTGTTCTCAAGCATTCAGTGGGATGAATGAATGTGGAACAGAATATGAATTAAATTCTAGCTTTGTATAAATTAAATTAATTACGATAAAGCGTATTTGTGAAATTGAATTCTACAGATGCGCGCTCGGCAAGGGTTTACTGTATACTGTAGATTACGTTTAGCTATTATCAGTAAACTTCTTCTTCTTTGTGTAGGGAAGATGATATTACTGTGGCACTGCAAGTGAGTAGAAAACTGTTAACTCGAAATATTTATACCAAATCCCGTATCAAACAACTTTTTTTTAAATATAAGCTGGAATAAATTATTGCTTGCTACTATACCTGCATAAAATGCACTGCCACAGTTTTTTTATATGTATACTCAAAACACTGATCTCGTTACAGATCAGTGTATATATATCAGTTTTTAAATCATCTCTTATTCACAAAACATAAAGGCGAAAATGCACATTTGTGGACCAACTGTCCAGCCATTGGTGCATCATACGTCTGGAACTCATTCCAATCGTCTGAAAACGAAAGAAAGGTGGACCTGAAATGAAATAAAAGTAACCGCTTGTCTTTTCCGAGTTCCGTCAAACTGACCAAAATCATAACAAAAAACAAAACAAAATTGGCATTGCAGTCAAATAAATAGATCATAGAGAAATGCCCTAATCGTTTCTCATGGCAAACGTTTCTAGTTTTCCGAAATCAAATTACCAAGCAGGAAATAGTTGTCTGGTCAGATTTGAACGAATCCTTGTCTTGACGAACATTCTAGAAGTTCCCTTCCATTGCTTCCACAGTGTTTTAATGATAATGCATTACGAAGCAACGCTCAGTCATAAAAATTCATTCTGCTAGGGAAAACCTCATCTTCATCTTGCACCAACCGTTTCTAAATCTAACAATAGAGACTACAATTGAAATTAGAAGTGATATGTTACTTATAACAGTACAAGAGTTCATCCACATAAACAATTTGCCATTGGTAACCATTTTCGAATTTGCGCAATTGTTCAAAGTTTGATGGGCATAGCGGAATTTTTTTTAGTAGCACCTGGCGCCTTTAATTAAAAATCATATTAATACTATTAATTTAACATATGTTACTAAATGATAGGTCTTTTAACTACGGCTTGAAACTATTAAAAAAAGTAAAATTAGTTTATTTTTACTATTATTATTGTTTAGTATATTACTCTTAGATACAGCATATTAGAAATTAACTATTCAAACCTGTCTGATCCTCCGAGGTTCGTCCATGGGATGTAATAGAATAATATGTATTTATGATATTAAATAGATTACTTTTATAACAAGAAATAAATTATAAACTCCACACCATTTGCATATTTAATACCAGAAGATGATAAAAAACAGGCTTCCATAAAAATAGAATACTATTGTTTCATTTATTATTTCTTAAAGATCTTCTTACTTCGATAAATTTAATTTATTGTAGTGTTTAATGCATTTTTATTATTTAATTAATGTTTCAATTGTGTTATTCATACAAATAAATTGTAATTATTTTCCCTTTCAATATAAACAGCGATGTTTAGTAAGTTCGCTTATTTTTTCTACCTTATACTAACTCTAGTTAATCTCATAAATTTCCTTTGTTATCCAACAAATGAAGCTACCGCCTGATATGATGTTTGTTTTAGTTCACCGTAGAAAACATTCTATGATTAAATGAGGTTTTAAGTTATTGCTTTTTTATTTTTCTAAACGAGAGCTTAAATGTACAGTGATTACACAGCAGCGAGATAATGAAGTAAGCTGCGCTTTTTTTAATCTGTTAAATAAAAGAAACTCATACTTGTTTTTAATACATGATTAAAACAAAAGTGAAATCTCTTGCGTTCTATCTTTTGATCATCTTTGTGCAAGCGCAAACAAATGTTTCGCCATGTTATTATCATATATTTATAACTTCGACGCATACCATAAAATTTCTTAGAAGATAATTCTCATACATGAATATTGCGTAGACGTTTTTCCTCATCTTCAAACTCGAAAATATCCTTTGTTTCAATTAAATTTTGAATTTCAATAAAATATTTAAGTATATTTTTCTTAAATAGAGAGGATTTCTTTAAACATCCATTACCATATTTATTTTTTAGTACTACTTTATTTTTCAGTACTATTCAGTAGTAGTGTGATATTTATTTTTCAGTTCTATGTACTACCTACATGTGATGAAAAAATTTAGAACCTATTGCAGTTATTGCACGATTAAATTTTCATGGCATCTGTACTGAAGCTAAATTCATACATAATATTGGGAAGAACTGCAATTACTTGTTTTTTCATATATTCGCATAATTATAAATAGCGATAGAAAGAAAGAAATGGATAACATTTTTGCAACGCAGAACAGCGTGGGATGGAAGCATAGAATACAGTATGGATGCCAGATTAAAAATTCTGAACTTAATAGTAACCACTTTTTTATCGCTTTATTTCTTTGCTTTATTATTGTTTTTCAAATTTAATCTTATTATGCGGCTAAAAGTATTTACTCTTACTTTTGGCATTACGTAAGTATATGCGTCATTTGCATGGTTGGATATTCGATTTCAGAGACTGCCAAGCATTTGGACATTTACTATAACGCCATGGAAACAATATACTTACAGCATGTGAAATTCGATAAAAAAATCTTTCAGAATTCATAGCAGAAAACTAGCAGTAGGTGCTGACAGTGAGTGAAGACCTTGGATCGCATAATGTCTGAGAAAAATATGGCATCTTTGCACTGGCATTTAATTGACTTGCTACATTTTTTGCAGCAAATCAGTCAATTAAGCCCAAGGATAATATATCAAAGCATAGCAAAAACTGGATTTAATAGTCAATATTCCCAGCGCTTTAATCAACTTGACCTGCGAGACACAGATTTTTACGACTAGAATTTACAAAATTTCTTTGCCTTCAATCGCAAATGATTGAAAATGTATCATCGGTCAAATGGATCGCGGTTCAGTTGCATCATGCTGATGACAGAGTAAGAGTAAGGCAGAAATTTCATAAGCATTGGATTACAGATGCCATGCTAATATTCATTAAGCAACTGGCGATTATAGTAACAGCTTAGGCAGGGGAGAGGACAATTATGTATGTGGCCATCCATGCGATCCCTAATATCCTTAAACAAATGTCTAACGCGTTGAGGATATGTTAACATAACAAATGATTATATTTTCATCTATTCATGAGCATGTTCTTCCTGAAAAATACCTATATTTTCCAACATGATAGAGAGCGCTCCATTGCTCACATTTCACACAGGACTGAAAAAAGAATTCGGGTGAGTTGATAAACATCGCATGGCTTGCCAAATGGTCTATTCTCAATCACTTTGAGAATCTGTAAGATGGACTGTACAAGTATGTTATTATTGTCTCCCAGGCAGTATAGTGGTACCCCTACTACCGTAGCGATGGCCCTTTTCGAATCTTGGAAAAGGCATGGTTGTAACTGTCTGTCCTTTCATTGTAGGCAACGCTTGCCACCTGTTAGGTGCTTCAATAATGAACTGGCCATCAATTCCGGCCCTTGTAATGGCGCAAGGCTAATGGTTAATTAATAAAGAACCGAGCCAATGAAATAAAAGTACGATAATTTTATACTGAGAGAAGAAAAGTGATCTCACTGAAGCTTATTTCATGAGCATACAATCAAAGTACGGAGTTATTCAAAATAATGGAATGGATGCTAATTTATGGATTTAATGCATGCTATTTTATATTGCTATCATTTTACCCATATTAATGGTATATAATATCGGTAAATCGTGGTAAAAAGGAAATTTCCTAATTTCAAAATATCACCAATATGCTTACGTAAGATTCCTTAAAGAAGAGCCAACTTAATGTAACGCTCTTGCGCTGGAGATACCAATTGCTTATTTGTTCAACGACTGTCGTTTTAGGTCATTTGACTCTGAGGTATAAATCTACATGTGTAGACGTGCTTGATCTCTAAATCCACATATTATGACGAAGCAAGGAAGTGAAGAATATGATTACAACCTTGACGCTGCTTACAGCCATCTGATATCGAGAAATCCTTTTGAATAATTCTTTAATCTGCAAACTTAGCGTTTGCTAGGAAATTTACATATATATAGAGGAATTATATATATATAAACTTAATGTTAAAAACTGGAGCCTAGTCCTATTCGAAGTAATATCCATTAGAATAGATACATGCATTTTCTCCAGCCTTGATTATTAACCTTTCCGGCACGCTAACTTTTAAAGTTAGAATTTTGATAAAAAAAAAAAAAAAAAGGTAGGAGGCAGTCTAATTAGGCCTAGAGGAGTACACAAGTAAAATTTTGTGAAGATAGCACTTATCGTTTTAATTCTGTGGGTGTGCCCAAAGTGGGCACACTGATTTAATAGAGCTTCATAAAGAGTGCAGAAACGAGCATTGTTGTCAATGAACTGACCGATGAGATGCGGAGAAACAAAGAATACAGACTCTCAGTTGTCCTAGATTATTGGTGAGTTCGGTCAGGGCACACCTAGAGTTCGCCGTTTGATTTTAGGCAAGATTTCGAGGTAAAAATTTAAAACTAATATAGAATAAGGAGATTATCATACAGACAAAAAAATAACATAGAAATTTCTTTCCAAACAATTCTTTTTATACCCCAAAAAAATCTGGAAGATTTCTTTGAAAAATGAGGGTCTTAAAAAACTAAACATGGCTAAAATATATGGACTGGTTTGTGTTGAGCTGCCATCTACTATAAGTAAAGAAGGTTCAGAGTAACGTATAAATCTTTTTTCATTCAATTTTTCTGTGTGTACAGAAGGAAATTTTTAGGTGTGTTCAGACCGGACACACTGTGCCGCAAAGGGTTAAACTATATTGTCATATAGTTTGGATAGATCAAATTGCCTGGAAGAGGTTTTCAACATTATGCCTGGTTCCATTGTGCCTGCCGACGGCTTTGCGTGTGCCCGTTGCTGTGAGACCACCATATAAAATTATTTGACATGTTTTATTTATTCTTGGCTATTCGATTGCCGTATTTGACGGCATATAAGACGCACCCTTATTTAGACGGCCACACACAAGGAAAAAAAGTTTCAATAGCGTGGTTTCTTTTAGCTCTCACGGTTGGTAAAAGCCAAATAAACAATTATTGAATGCAATTACCTTCACGTATAAGACTGTGTCCTTCACGTATAAGACGCAGGTAACTTTTTTGAGACCAAATTTAGGAAAAAAAGTGCGTCTTATATGCCGTCAAATACGGTATGTTTTTAGTGTACGTGTCTTCCACTTTATTGCTAGTGTCTTCTACTTCGTTATTTATGCATATATTTTGTTATTTTAATCCCAAAATCAGCCATCAAGTACTCATAGACAAAATACCTCTAATTTTAATACTTACTGAGAAGAATAACTTTTTTCTCAATTTTAAAGCTAAGATGTTTGTTGTAAATATCATTAAAGTGTCGAAAAAACATAACATTCAACGTCACTTTCAGGGAGTTCATTGCACTTTTAATACGGCATATTCACTTAAATCTGAAGGGGAAAAAAGAATATAAATCAACTAAAATCAGACTTATTTGCCTAACAATCAGTTTTCACTCAACCGGTGATAAAATATAAAACGTAACTATTGCTTTTCCAAAATTTCTCACATATTTGCAAAGAAGAGAAAAGCCTTTCTAGGATGAAGTATTGTTAAAAGAAGCATTTTTAACTGACGCGGATAGCTTATTTGAGGGCATTTCTATTAAATTTGAAACTATATCAGCAATACAAGACTTACAGTACTCAGGTAACACCATCACAAGAAGAATGCATATTATTTAAAAAGACAGCAAACACGGTGAACGAGTGACTGGTACTTGTGACTAGTGATCGTTACAAACTGGCGAGTCTATAGAATCTGCTGTATCTAGAGGTTTGTGTCGATGTACTGCAGACCCTACTAGAGACTAAGTCTTAAGAAGCTTAAAATAAACTTTTTATTTAATTCTGAAATGAACATAAAAGCATTGTTTGTGTGAGAGACAAGCCTTCGCTACTTTTGGGTACTTAAATTGTAAGATAAAATAAAATTCAAAACATTGTTAACTTATTCTGAAATTACTCACACCATCTTCAAAGAATGTTCTAATATCCAGCAATCGCCGATTTCAAGTCCTGCAAAGATTTTGTACATGGCATCACGTTTCTGAGAAGGTTTTGAAAAGGAATATATTTATTTCATTAAACAAATATTATTCTTTAATTATTTATACTTTAAATGTGTTTTATGAATTGAATCTTATAAGATTCTAGCTAAATTAGTAGTCTTTAGCTGCTAGACTACTTAAGAAGTGTGGAGTGACTAATCGCTTACTTCAATTCAAACTTACTTACCTTAAACACCCTTACTACACTGAAGATAAATTTTGAAATGATATGACGATAATAAATGATATTAAAAGGCTTTTTAAAAATTTTACATCCCTTTAAATGCCACACCACCTCAGTGTATATTCTTTTTTACTTCTTAACTCTTTTAGTAACTTCTTAAAAGTTAGTGTAAAAGAAGAGGAATGTAATTAAATTTGACTTCAACTATCAGCAAATTCTGCTTATACGTATAAACTGATTTATCTGAACACAAAATGAAATTCAGCTCAGCAAATATTTCTATGTGTATTATCAATAAACTTTGCTATGTTTTTTTCGAAAATTTAAATTATTATTGATAAGATACGAACAGAAGCAAGTGCCGTAATGAAAGCGGTCAAATTCCTGACTGTAGCATCATTGAAATAGTGCTGGAACAAACATTAAACTTAGTTAATCAAAATGCATCTAAATTAACTTAAAATGCACAAATGGTTAAAAGAAGAGAAGAAATGACATATGCTGCTGAGTGGTTTTAAATAAAATGTTTTATGTCTGGTTAAATTTCAAATTTGCTTTTAGGAAAAATGAATAAAACGACAAATTAATATTAATTATAAGTCTTTTAAAATATATAATTCATTCATGTAATAAAATTGTTTTGAAAGAGCTTTAAAAAACTAATACAGGTAAAGAAAAATTCTACTTGCATTTTATGATTTTTTGCACTATTTCTGGCCAGATAAGGTTTTAAACAAAAGCTTGTAATTTATGTTTATATTAACCAATTAAACAGTACTAGGTTTTACTTTATATTTGTGTCCGTTTGTACTGAAATTCGGTAATAAAGTTTTAAGAAATTTGAAATGATTTAATGACCCTTCAGACAATAATTTATCAAGCAAAGCAGTAATAAAAATTTTTGAAAAACCAATTTTGGTCTAGATACTAAAGGACCAATTTGGTCTAAAAATTTTTTGCGCAATATGCTGCAAATTTAAGGAAATGAGAAGGGAAATTGTAGTTAGCTCGCCAAAAAGTTACCAGGAGCTGTGGCTCCAAGATAAAGTTCGACAAAGTTTTTTAAAAACAATGTCATTGATATATATTTACATAAAATGTGCTTTTTATTTTTTTCTCAGAAATGAACTTATTAATTTCAAAATCGATCCTCAAATTTATTAATAGCACTCTAATAAATGCAATAAAAATTTGGGTGGGAGGAACATTGAAACTTTTCGGCGAAGAAAGCCATTTTAATTGTTAAATTTTTCCTCAAAAGATTTTAATTAAAAAACATAACTGGCAAAAATTTTTTTTCATCATAAAATCCTTTTGGTTTACAAAACCACATAATAACATTTATAAAAAGTAGATGAAAGTTCTTAAATAAAAAAGAAATCATTCAAAAGGTACCAATTCCCCTTATTTTAAATTCAATAATTCAGTAATTCAGCTTATTTCTTGCAAGATTTTTTAAAGATTCCAATGAAAAATTGTAAGTTTTTTTTTTCCCCCCAGAGAAAGAAATCTCAATTTCTTCGACCAATCTTAGTAAAGTAGCTCCTAAACTTTAAAATGAAACCTCAACTTTCAGGTTTAAAAACCTTAGAAAAAGGTGTAAAACGATTATCTGTTGATTCTTTATAACATTTTTACAACAATCCCCAAATCCTTTTGTTAACTTAATTTTGTATTCAAAGAGAAGGTATTTATAATACCTCATTTTTTCATTCATTCTATTTAATATTATTTTTCGTAATGGATTTAGCATGGTATTTATACACAGAAATAAATGAAACATATTTTGTTTTGGGAAATGGCTGAATTTTTAGCACTAAATGTTTGAAAATTTTTTATGCCCAGTACTTTTTTTAGTCACTATAAAAGCAATGTTTGTCAGAGGAAGGGGAAAATTATTCTCATGAAGGAAGGACCAGACTTGAGGAAGATCTTCAATCCATATCACATCAAAGAACAACGCGCTCTTTTAAAAAGCACCCCTGCCGTGACCAGACTTTTTGAAGATGTATCACCGTGGGAATTCCATCCCAACCTTAGATAGGGAAGATAAGAGTACATTTTCCCCAAGCCAGGAAAACAAGATGACCTTCTGATCCCTGTTAAGTTTTACGTAAAGCTTTTCCTTCGCTCTTGATGAAGCCATAAACAAGGTTAATAGATGGTTATAGACGTCAACTCAATTTGCAGCTATGTTCTACTTTTCTTCTTTCCCTTCTTTCGTCTTTTTGTTTTACTTCAACTTACTCCGACGTGATATTGTGGACTTCTGAAACGCTACGAAAGACATTTTCTGGCTGGGGAAGTGGTTTTTGACAAGTCATCGTCACGCTTGAGAATATCTTGTTGATTCAATAAATTGGAGGAACGACAAAAAACAGCTTAAAAATGTTGCATAATGTTAACGTTTTTAGGTTGTAGTACTCTGTAGTGAGATGATTTGGCACGGCACAACTTTGATCTACTTGTGCTGTTTAGTTTCTTCTGATAATTAGTTTTCAGAACAAAGAGTTATGCTAAATGGTTAACGAACAAGAATACGATGCCTTATTTAAATTGAAGCTATTCATTCTCTTGCAGAAATATGCATATCAATGGAAATCAGCAATCGAAAATTTCCTCTTACAGTTTCATCTTTTCTCCTAGAACCTGAAATGCTTTAACTGTAAAATGTAAGTGCCAGTAAGAGATATTTTTAGAAACCAGGCCTTTCAAAGATAATAATTGGCTTAGCAGCTTTCAGAAAAAAGACATCTACGACGTCCGACGTTGCTAACAAAATCCGGTACTCACAGCATAAAAATTAATGATCTAAAGTTAGCAATTATGTTTTTACGTGTGAAAAAGGAGGAGGAAGTTTAGAAGCAGAATGAAACATGTCTGAATTCAAGAGTGTTTCAATGAAGTTAAATACGTAGAATGCTAAAACTATGTAAGGTAGCATACTTTCAACTGCAAGATAAAAATAAACACATTGTTTTCGAGCAATTATTTTTTTACTTAATATTAAAAAAAATAAAACTGTCATATAATAACTGTGGTGAATTTAGATTCATTTTCTCATACTGAATGTTTATATACAAGCACACACATACGTACATATCAAAATATCTATGTCGAATGCCGTACAACTTACCTCCATCGAATTAATATAGATTGACAGTTAAGACACAATAACACGCCGAATAAATACTAATTCAGAAGTCAAACAACAAAAATCAGCCTTTTATTTACAAAATTTTCACAGGACTAGTTTCGATGGTTTTACAGAACCACCATCCTCAGCTGCAAAACCGCAAATGAACAAGATAGGAAATAATGATTAGATAAGATAAGAAAGCCTGGAAAAGAATAAGCAAGTGGCGCCATCTGTTGGTGAAACCAGAACTAAAACATAATTTCTTTAAAAGCCGAAGGCAAATTTGGATTGGAATTAGGATCGTTAACTAGAACAGAAAGATTTTTATGAATGTGAAATGCCTCTAGAAAATCCAGTTCTCCAATGGAAGATGTTTTTTGAATAATTTTGGCAGCAGAAAAATTGAAAGTGTGATTTTCGGCCCAACAGTGTTGAGCAACAGAAGACTTCTGTGTTTCCTTTTTTCTAACATATGCCTCATGTTTCTTGACGCGAAATTTCAAAGCTCTCTTAGTTTCGCCAATGTAAATTAAACCACACTGGCAAGGAATTCTATAAATACCCCAGTAATTCATATCCGGAATGGGGTCCTTGAGTATGGAGCTCGGAATTTTATTGATGGGAGAATAAACAACCCGAAAGTTAAATTTCTGCAAAATATGTGCAACTTTATAGCTAATTGATGGAAAGAAGGGAATGACAACAGAATTTTTATAATCTCCTAAAACAAGAGTGTGCCTTTTAGTGTGTTGAGATGAGAATTTTTTAACTGCTTGATTAATAATGTTGAGTGAAAAGTCCAGTCAATAGCTATTGCTTTTAAGTAATTTAGTTCTTAATCAAGGTCTAGTTTGGAGGAGCAAACTTGAAGAGCACGGAAAACATAGGAATAAAATGAAGCTAACTTTTGTTTACTCGGATGACATGATTTGAAGTGTGGTGGAAGGCAAACCGATGAAGGTTTACGGTAAACCGTAGTACTGAAGTTGGATGTGTTACGTGTGACCAGAATGTCGAGAAACGGAAGAGAATTGCAAGTCTCAAGTTCAAAAGTGAACTGAATAGTGGGATCAATAGAATCCATTGTTGAAAGAACTTTAGTTAAATCATCTTTATTACCTTCAAACAGGGTAAAAGTATCGTCTACGGAGCGGAACCATGCCGGGAAGTTTAAAGTTTCAAACAATTTTGATTCATAATAATGCATGTAGATATCAGCCAGGATGGGACTGAGGGGGCTTCCCATGGCTAATCCCTCAGTTTGCTTGTAATATTTATTTTGGAAAACAAAATGTGTTTGTTTCAAACAGAGTTGAGTGAGAGAAATTAGCTCATCAATTTCGATGCAAGAGAAATGAAATTCGCGAAGTCTGGTTTCTAGACATCTTAATGCACCCTCCACTGGAACATTGGTGAATAATGATTTTACATCAAAAGAAACCATGAGTAAATTTCTAAGAGAAATGTTTTTAACCTTTTTTACAAACTCTATTGAATGTTTTATGGTGTAAATGTTATTGTCTAATAGAGCTGAAAATCTAGAAACTAAATATTTAGCTAATGGATACGAGGCAGTACCTAAATTTGATACAATAGGGCGCAAAGGAATACCTTTTTTATGAATTTTGGGAAGAGCATATAATCTGGCACAATTCGCAACAGATGGGATAAGCGAGTGTTTAAAGTTGCTTGAAATGATTTGCGAAGATTTGATCGCAGTTTTTATTTTTGACAAGTCCGAAGGTGAAGGATCTTTAGGGATCGGATTATATGGTCCTTCGTTTAAGAGTTTAGTGACACCATCCATGTGAGTGTTCTAAACACTACATTGGCCAAACTAAGAGAGCCTTGAAATTTCGCGACAAGGAACATGAGGCATATGTTAGAAAAAAGGAAACACAGAAGTCTTCTGTTGCTCAACATTGTTGGTCCGAAAATCACACTTTCAATTTTTCTGCTGCCAAAATTATTCAAAAAACATCTTCCATTGGAGAACTGGATTTTCTAGAGGCATTTCACATTCATAAAAATCTTTCTGTTCTAGTTAACGATCCTAATTCCAATCCAAATTTACCTTCGGCTTTTAAAGAAATTATGTTTTAGTTCTGGTTTCACTAACAGTTGGCGCCACTTGCTTATTCTTTTCCAGGCTTTCTTATCTTATCTAATCATTATTTCCTATCTTGTTCATTTGCGGTTTTGCAGCTGAGGATGGTGGTTCTGTAAAACCATCGAAACTAGTCCTGTGAAAATTTTGTAAATAAAACGCTGATTTTTGTTGTTTGACTTCTGAATTAGTATAGATTGGCAGTATTTAGAAGAACTCCAAACTTTATGGCAGGTAATTCACTGCTTAACTAAATTAATACTGTCTTTGAGCAGGAATCTGCTCGGTGCATAGTTCTCTTCGTATTCTATTCTGTTTGATAAAATAATATTTAAAGAGACTTTTGGAGAAAACAGAACATTTCTACAGTAATAGGTTTCGTAAGCAGAACTTAAAAATTTACCATTTCAAAACTTTCACTTCTTCATGACTTCAACAAACATGAAAAAGTGCTTGACCAGGAAGATGATGTTACAAAGCGTCTTATTTTTATTATATACTGCATTACGTCACGGGAAGAGTAGAGTTGATAAAATGCGATCGTTATAAATCTTCTTGTAGACGGAGAGAGAAAGAAAAGTGGTTTGCCAATTTTGGGTGCATTTGATAGAAATGATAAGATATGTTGCACAAACACAATTCAGAAGAAAAAGCATGCGTTACCTAACGGTTCGATCGTGGGTTTCGTATCAGCTAAGCGTAGCTTTAGCCATGCCGGTTTCTATATCGGTAGATCCACGTTAGATTTCGGCGACAGCACGGTGTTTGGAAATGTATAGTGTCTTTTCAGCATAAGGGCACTTGTAAAATACGTGCAGCCAAAACCGTACTCAGCCTTTTGACAGGTGAGAGGTAGGTGTGGAGAGATCGGATACCCGCTATGAATTCAGTCCCCGTTATGTTCTCATCAAAACTAGGATGGAAATGGGGAAAATAGTACTTTTATCTATAATATGCTAAGACCTCGGTCAAAGATAGGCGCTGTCGTCCTCTTGGTCATAGTTAATTCGTGTACAATATTTCAGGGATATCTGAAGATCATGATGATAAGTAAAAATATAAAATCAAGAATATGTCAGCTCAAACTCTGAACATTACGAGCGATCTTGATTTGATCAGACTGAAACTTGATAAAATAAAATTCTTACTCTTAATTAAAAATTCTCATATTTCTTTCAACTTAAATCTGCGACGCTTTTCTTTCTTTTAAAGTAACGAATTGATATTAAACTAAGTGAGGCAGTTTCTAAGTGAAAGCGCAGTTAGAAAATTGCAAAGCGCTATACTGAATGTTATGTCTACTATGCATAAAACTAACTCTTTTTCCACTAAAAACTTCTGTTTTTCTTTCTTTTTCGAGGTATACTTGAGCAATATTCTCAGTTCATATACTCACATTAGACTATCAAGAAACTGCATTAACTTCGGAGTCTTGATCTTTGATACAAAATTTTTATTTTCAGAATTCGCAAATAAGGATTGTAGCATGCTCGACCATTCACCGATGATTATAAAACGCAATGGAATCTGAATAAAAGTCAAGAATGTTATTATGACGTGCAACTGGCAAAGAACTCCCATACCATCCGAATATAAGAAAGGTCATTACCGGCGTAGGCAAGTCTTTCCAAGTCACCCAGACAGCGAGACTCCCACGCACGCTCATTCATTGGAAAAAAAGAAGGTTTAAAAAACCAAATCCTTCACATTCCGTTTTCCCTACGCTCACCGCTGCTTTGAATAACACATTACGGGTGAAAAAATGAGAAAGAAATGTAACTCTTTTATTCCGACTAACTGTCTTACCCAGTAGCTCTGAAAATAGCTCTTAATTTCTTTCCATTATTAGCCATTCTTCGTGCTTTGGGCACTCGATGGCCATGACGTCAACAAGTGGAAGTATGTTCTCTCAATTTTTTTAAAGAATTCCAGTGCTGATTTTTATCAGCTGACTTTTTCGAGGAATATGCTACTAAATAATGAAAGTTCTTCTAAAGAAAGCACTTGTTGGGTGATATAAACCGTATTTTCAGTTACTGTTTTGCGAAACATTTCCGGCAGGCAATACTACTTATTCTTTCAAAGAATCCAAGCATGAAAAATAAAAGCAGAGAGGTGATGTCAACAATCTGAGTATCAACAATCTATGTAGGAGGGAAAAATACAACTTTCGAAGAAATCTTTTAAGAAATCTTTTGGCTACAGTCTTTAATAACTGCCTTGCTGTGGATTTTCGAAGCAGTTATAGGATGCTAAATATAGAGTTCTCTAGGTCAGGAAATCGTTATACTACTTAATACATCCTCAAAATTCCACAGAACAAAGAATGAGTATTTTATTAATGGGGGGATATTATCATCAAAACGAAATTTTGTATCATGTTACGAAATTTTGTAGACATGTACATAATTTGAGTGAAGTTATGTTAAAAATAGTAGTATCTTTCTATAATGTAACATGATATCTCCGAAGAGTTGAATGCTCTGCTAGAAAAATAGGATTACAGGCAGGCCCGTGCCAAGCCTAATCGGCGCCGTCGTGCAAATATCTAGCGAGCGCCTTTATGTAGAGACGATACATTGCTTATAGTTAACATTTTGAGCACGTTAATATAAAATGAAGCATTATTAACATAATAATATGAAAAAACCAAATCAATTACATTTTATCTTTTGTCTAAATATACAAATATTTTGTGCTTTGTTAAAACCCACATTCAAACATATTTATTGAATTATACATATATTTAAAGTATAAAAAGCCTCCCAACTGGTATAGTGGTTAGCGTTGCTGACTGCCTTGCCGAAGAACCTGGGCTCGAATCTCGGAGAAGCCATGGATGTTTGTAAATGTATAGGATCCGTGCGGTATGGGGGCACTCATAATATGAGAGCCGAAAGTCCTCTAGAAAGGTTGGTGGTAGGAGAAGAGGGTGGGAGATGCTCGAACCCATCTCCTCAGTGTTCTCTCCATCAAAATTGGAGGCGAAACTGAGTTAAATCGCACTGTCACCTGTAAGGTGTTCAAGGCTGTTGCCAACGACAAACGTATCTTACGTTCTTTGCCACGAGGAATTTCTCGTGGGCTTGGGCTGACTATAGGTCAGACAAGTGAACAATAGTAAACAAAAACATGTTATAAAAAGTAACACTCTGAGTGAAGCGAAATAATATACTAAATGCATTGTATATTGCTGAAGACTATTTATTACCTTAAAATTAAAAACAGATTAATATACATATTCGATAAGTTTGCACTGAATAAATTGTTGTTCGCAGCGTAGTTTATGACAAGGTTCAAGCTGTGATTACAACAGGGCTCAAAAAATGCTCTAGGGCTAATATCTAGGGATATATCCAAAATTCTTTTCTGCACACCGCTATGTTGTTGACAACGATATAGCGTAGAGTTTCAACGGGCGATGCTACATTTCTTCCAAAAGTTTGCGAAAACTGCAGTTCATGCATAAGATCTATTAATGCTTTGATTTTTATCTTGATTATTAGATTAATCTTTGATTATTAGTTTTTGACATACATTGAGCTGATCTTGTAAATATATGTGAACGAAAATACGTGATGCCGATGCGTAACAAGGGTACAGGGGGCGCCATAGACGCGTTCGTCAAATTGCTTAATTTTTATTTTGCATCTACATTTGCAATCGTAGTAATTTGTGCAACATTAATATTTTTGTGACTTTTTTTGGTGATTGCTTGTAGTTATAGTTTTTCTACATAAAAAAGGGGTAAGTGCAGTTACATATTATGTTAAACTTAAGTTAGCTTTAATTTAGAAAACCGACGATTTGAGCATAATTACTCCAAAAATGTTTTCTTTACATGAACCATTTGTTTATTAAACTAAAAATCATTATCTTTCGAGAAGAAAGGTTTGACATATTTACAGAATACCACTGAATTTACCTGAAGTACACCTGTTTGAGATTTGAAATGAAGTAAAAATATACAAGGTATTCTGAAATCAAAAAATGGCCATTTTCCGATTTTTAGCTGTATGGAAAACCGAACGAAAATGTTTCGTTATTTCATTACGTCTTATATACATACTTTAAATCTGACTTATTTACTTTAATAAACAAAAGAGCACCAGCACGTCCTTGAATTATTTGGCATTGATCTAATAGTTCATATTTTCTAAGCAATGGTTTAAGATATGCTCACTTTTCAGAAGTAAAGTAAAATATTTCAATGATTTTCCGAGTGTTTTAAGAAGTGTTTAGTCCAGTTTGGGCCTATACCAAAATATGTAATAGGAAAAAATTACAGACTTGCCAAAATTATGTTCTTAGGCTTTGTTCACCTTTTCTTTTGTTGCAGTATTAAGTTTCATGTATGCCATATTTTGAGTTGCTTAAAGAGATAATTAGTTTCAGGCCATAAATTTGAAATTTGTATAAATATAAAGTAATAATAATGAACTGAAAATTATATAATATACATGATAATGATTTTTCTCTCCAACTTTAAATATTTAATCAACAGCTAATGCAGTTTTCTATTTGAATAGGTTAATGGGTTAAAGGAAAATTGCGCGACTACACGTCCTGAAAAATACAAAGCTCTTTTTATTGCTTTACATGTGCTATTTTAGATGTGAAAGTTAACAGTCATAATTTATTTTTTAAATATATTTTAAAACTTTCTCAGCTAACTGGGCATCTCCCGTAATCAGTCGCCTGAGGCAAGTGCCTCGCTTGTTTCGGCTCTGCTACAAAAGTACTTTTCAACATTAAAAAATTATGTCATTTTTTTAGTATTTTTGAAAGTGCTTTTGAATAGCGGTAGGAAGCATTTATCATTACAATATTATTTTTAGTCAAAATTAACAGATCTCATAGAAAAAATAATTTACTGAAAAAAATGGAAATACGACCTTCTACAAAAGAAAAATAATGTTATTGCAAAAGAGAAATTTATAAATACTCTAAAGAAGATATAAAAATGATGTTTATATAATTTAGTCTTCAAATAATTTATATGACTGCGTTCGAATAAAAAAACATACGGAAAAAGTTTTTAAAACAGTCGGAGCGCTTAGGTCATGGCAAAATTCCAAGTGCATTGTTTTCATAGCACACTTTTCCATTTGCAAATGTGAAGGACGCTGCTGTGTTGCCCAGATTTATCTGACGCCCACATTGTTGGAAAAGGATAATTTCTCAATCGAATAATTGATTGTGAAAGCATTCGAGAAGGGGGTCCTCGAAGATTAATTATCTAATTTGAATCTCTGAAGCAGTACACGTGAAAGAGGCCAGGAACGTGCAGATATTTCCATATTTAGAACATGATTCGTCATTTTGTAGGACAAAATTAATACTTTGCTTTAACACCTCTGTAAAATCATCCATCACTGATCGCGCAAGAGGAAATGAATTCGAGTAGGTGTTGACAGGCAAATGCTGTGATTAACAATTCAGTTTTACAACGAAGACTTTTTAAGCACCTTTTGTTGAAGTTTTAACAGTTATATTAATTTATTTTTCACGCGTTATTCTGAATCGGAATGAGCTTTTGGATTTGCCTTAAAAAATTCCACTTTAAGATGTGAATGAAAATATTAACTAAAAAGTTTAAATTAACCTTTGATACTGTGTGTGTGTGGCAAAGTACTTATTTTACGAATGATAGCCCATTATACAAAAGAAGGTTATTACTAAGAACATGAGTAGGTCTGTTTCACACAGATTAAAACAGAATAAGTTTAGAATAAACTGAATAAATGCAGATGCAGTCAAAAATATGTCTACATGTGTATATAGGAGGATGGTATATTTTGGAGAAATGCTATTGAGTTTAAACAGGTCTTCCAAAGGCACAGAAATATCTTTTCCAAATTTTAGTTTTCCCTTATTGAAAAAGCATATCATGTAATTAATATTTATTTTAATGTCCGTACATATGCCTAATAATAATGTTATCATAGGCTTATTTTACCGCACATATAACATTGTAATCTTGCGAAAAGATCTAACTGCAAATGTAACATTAGACGGTAGGCAGGTCGAAGGGAGTAGGACACCTAAAACGTCACCATGGATAGCAGAGTTAGCGCCTCAACACATAAACCATCTTTAGAATCAAACTCACCATGGGGCCATTAGTTCAAACTGACGAGTTTGAATAGAAAAGATGACGGGGGGCTATTGTTGGGGATGAACTTCCTTCATTCGCGCCGTGTTATACTTTTAGAAGTTGGAGGGAACTTTTGCTTTTGAATTAAAATTTCCGTGTACATTTAAAGAAGCTTGGATTTAAAAATCTTTTTAAAATTTAATCTGCCTTCTCCAATTTCCTATTCATTATGGATCAACATTTCTACCCCATCAAAATTCTTGCTGGCCATTACGTCTGAGTTTGTTTTAATCATATATAAGCGACTGTGACTTTGTTTTGTATTGTTTGCCATACATACAGTATTATTTAATATATTGACATTTTTTTAAATTTGATTACTCTTCACATATTTAATATATATACACTTGATTTGATTACAATCTGTTCTTTACGGTGTATCACTATTGTAAACAATGTCTTTGATATTTAATATACAAATATTTGCACTCATAACAATATTATTATTTGATAACGATGGAATTTTCCACTTCATATACAGGGTGACATAAAAGCCCTTAACATTTGAAAATTAAAAAATCACAGAATAATATGGGTAGAGAGGTAAACATTGGCACGCATGCTTGAAATGACATGAGGTTCTACTGAAAGAAAAAAATTGCAAAAAAGGCCAACATTTGGGGCTTGGCAGCAAAATGTCAGCAAATCCGCATGAGAATCGTGTATAAAATGAGCTGTACTGAGAGAGAATCAGTCTCTTCATGATTTTGTTAATTTTCTATCCTCGTCTCTGGGTTTTAGTCACGATGTGATGTGGATTTATTACATCAATCGTGATCGGACCCTTTTCCTTCGAGGAAACGCTTAGTTCTGCTATTCAAACTGTCAGTGTGATGGGTGCGAGGTACGTTGATATGTTACAGAATCGCATCATGCCTAGTCTGGCTGATAAAGATCTCTTGGAAGGTATGACTTTTATGCAGGATGGCGCTCCACCCCATATTGCTACACGTGTGAAAGATCTCTTGCACACATCGTTTGAGGAAGATCGCGTGCTGAGCCGCCATTTTCATCTTGCTTGGCCTCTCAGGTCCCCAGATTTCAGTCCGTATGATTATTGGCTGTGGAATTACCTGAAATACCGCGATCATCCGACCTCATTAGGGATGCTAAAAGACAACATCCGACGGCAATTTCTCACCATACCTATAGGTATGCTGTGCAGTGCTGTTTAAGACATCCTCTCTCGACTATGCGCATTGGTGATGAATGACGGCCGACTTCTTGAATATTTTTTATAAAGACCATTTTCTTCAGTAAAGACCACAGTTTTTGTTAAAAATCAATTGTTATGCTAAGTATTGCTTTTGTTATCAAATGAAGCGCCCTTAATTGGACATTTTATTTTATTGCTTTTGACAAAACCCCATGACATTTCAAGCATGTGTATCAGCTTTTTACCTCTCTACCTAAACTATTCAATGAATTATTGAATTTTCAAATGTTAACGGACTTTTGGGTCAAAGTGTATGTATTTAATTCGGTTACTCTTTTAGTCTTTTCAGTGCATTCTTCTTCGATTCAGTACCACAAATGTTTACATTCTTCTTGAATTTAATGATGTTGCAATATTGCATGCATACAATATTGATATATTGATTCTTTTTATATATACAATTAGTTTGGTTACAAATTATTGATCTTTACATAGGATCATTCTTAATTACGTTACACTTGCTGTTTACGTTCATCTTGAATCAATGATGTGGCATTAGTTGTTATATATTCAGTATTACCTGATGCATTGACATTTTTCATATGTACACTTAAGTTGGTTACAAATTATTAAACTTTACAGATCAACACTATTGAATAATCACACCGTTGATTTATACATACGATATCTTTGATACTGGCATATATTTTGAATTCAATAAAGTATTGCATTATTTGCCATACGTACAGTATTACTTAATACATAGTCATTCTCCTACAATTTGTATTTTCCTTCAGTATCGATTTCTTCACTTATATACATTTAATTTGGTGGCACTGACATTACTCTTTTAAGAAGATATTAATGATTTTAATAGGACCTATTCAAAAGTTTCAAACTGTACTACTATGAATATTGGCTCTTTTTCAACCAAAATATTTTAGATGGAGAAAGTTGCATTGATGATGTAGTTGTTAAAGATGATGGTTGATTCATGAAAAAATTTAAACAATCATGGTTACTGTTAACACTTTGTATTTCTTGACAAATTAATAATTTTGTTTTTGACAAACATTTTTGACGAAAACACAAATAAACTAGTTCTGAACATGCTCATTCTTTATTAAATCTTTATATTTTTAATATTTGAAGAAAGTGCAGCAGGGAGGAGTAAGCTTGGAAGGCAGTGAAGCAACAGAATAAATGCGACGTGTGTAAGATGGAAAACTAGTTTCGGGACGATTTATTTTTATTCAGATTTATCCGTGATGGTTAATTTTAAGTTTTGGCTCGCAAATTTGAAATGGCTGAAGTATCTTGTAACTATCTTTGTCATTAGCATTACGTAAGAAGCATGTCAGGAGCATTTAATTTTTAAATGAAGCAGTTTAGTGAGATTTTTTATAAGCAGTTACTATTTTTAGGATGAAGAAATGAAACAACAAGCTTAAAATGGACAGCCACTGGACATTGCAAATTCAAGTTATTTTGATATACGTTCTATTTTCTTTCTCTTTCATACATATTGTTGTGTTTTTTTCTGACACGAATTTTACGTTATTTTCTTCCTTCACGTTCGTATGGGGTTCATGTGGATCTGGAGTGAATAACGACGACACTTGATGTAGTATCGAAACACACTTTATTTAGCCAATATTAATCAGGACAGCTCCAAATTCACGTTTTACACAGTCGTCGAAGAACTAAAATAAACACGCAGGGACAATCAGCGACACAGCCTTCACACTGTAGGCAATAACGGGGGAGACAGCTTCACTGCAAAGCACCAGAGTACAGCTCCCGAATCTATTCGGTCGTTCTCGGAACTGCACGTACTCTCGAAACTCTCCCCGCTACAACTCGCGATGCACTCGACGACCCACTCGGCACTCGCAGTCCGGTTGTCAACTAGATCGACTCCTCACAGACTGACTAACTCGAGACTAACAATCTCGCACTCGACGCGGCACACACACTGACTGCGGGCCAGCAGGGTTTATACAGCTTTTAGCTTGTGTTCGAGAACCTTCTGAACTAAACCGGTAAGAATTCGTTCCAGAAGGTTCTCCATCAGTACATGGCATATCGCCAATTTTGTCGCTAGATGTCCCCAAATGGGCGATTTCTCGCCAAATGTGGCAACTCTGCCTTCCTTTGCCATTTTATGGCAACCCTAAAACTGCTTTGCTGAGAAGCTATCTTACCGTACCTGTACATTTCGTAACAATATAATACACCAAAGTTATTTTTAAATAAGGTATATTTTGCAACAAAACCGAGAAGTAAAAATTTTGTAGAAAATTTGCATAAATTCACAAGGTTATTTAAAAGCAGACAGATGTGAAAAATGAGTAATATTCTTGCCAGAACTCGAACTTCGATCTCTCGAGTATGCGCTTCTCGAACAGCCTTAACAATGGACTTACGCGAACACTACATAAGTCCTCTAAGTTAACTCAACGCAAAATGTTAACATCATTTTCTGTTAAAAGTTTCGTATACGTTTTCCTCAGTTTCTCCTCAGCTATTTAGATTAACGCCATCAAAATACAAGCAGATATTTTATGCATTGATGATGTAGTTGTTTGACTAACTCTGATTATCTTAATGTGGGGACCTTCCTAACCCATGATTTATCAGCAACTTTGTTTTAAAAATATTTTTGATATCCGATGACACATTCTCATGATATTAATTTTAGCTGAAGTAATACTATTAAAACACAAGCTGTTGAATTTGAAATTACTATGATTAAAATTAAAAATGGATTGTTTTTCTATTGCTCATAGTTTGTAACATCAGCCTATGGTGAAGCTTTAAATGCATATGAAGAACGTTTTATTTTTGTATAATTTAATTCCTACATAAACAAATATACATTTAATATGTATATCACTTTGCACAAAGAAAACTGAAACATATATGCTCTCTTAGAAACTCAGAACTTTAAACATCACCTCAAATACTCCAGCTGTTGACTCTGTGTAGATCAAATTTATTACTTTCGATTATCCTAAGCAAAAAGTTTATGTAATGCAAGACATAACCATTACTAATATAAACATTTGCACGTTTGTTATATTATATATGCAATTTTCATTAACGAATGATCCAAGAAATTCTGCATGCAGGTTGTAGAGTCATTAAGTTATTTGGTTATCATTAAGCAAGAGACGTGAAAAATGAACAGTGCCCACTCCGGAACACGAACCTGAAACTCTAGAATACGCGCCCAGTGCGCGAACCGTTACACCACGAAGGCATGCTAGAAAGAGGGAGAAAATAACCTTTTAAAGGACGACTGGGTATTAGGGGACCCAATCGCCAAATCATGGAGGCGAAGAATCATCATCCACCACCTTTTAGTTCGGGCGCCACTGTAGAGTATTTTGAAGCAAGAGTCGTGAAAAATGAGCAGTGCCCTTGCAGGGACTCGAACCTGGACCTCTCGAATACGCGTCGAGTGTACTACCCGTTACACCACGAAGACATGCTGGAAAGAGGGAGAAAATAACCTTTTAAAGGTAAATAACGGTTTGTTCACTTTACATCTCGAATATTACGAAAATCTGAAGAAACACTGGACATTCACTTCAAACATTGATAGATTGTTAATAATAAAATAAATTCTTGATGTACTTTCTATTTATTACAGCTATCTCGTTTACTGAATACAGAGCATGGCAACATATTATAATATTAATACTAATTTTTTTACTGGCTAAAACGGTAATTATTTTCGTTATTCTGGTTATTGTCGCTGCGAAAAGAATTTAAGAGACAGATATCAACAGTTGAAAATAATATATATATATATATATATATATAATAAACGAGTTATCGACGAGTAGTAATTTCAAAAATGTGTAAGAATTGGACAGATATTTTGATTTTCTACTGAAGCTGTCAAAGTTATGAGTGAGTATTAGAGTTTCAAAATCAAAATTTTTACGCTTTTCCTAAACTTGGTTTAGTAATACGTTTTTAATTCCCATTCAAAAAGTCGAATCTACCAGTGGCCCAGCAGATAAAACAGCTGAATATTCATAATTTAATCCTCGGTTTGGTTCTGGACAAACAGACTGTCTGCACGAAGTATTTAACCTCATGAATGCGAGGCAGTTTTTCTTAATAAATCTTCCACGAAATCTTGTCTTTCTGGAATACATTTCCGTAATCAGGTCATTAGCAAACTAAGAACTGTTTTTTAGAACACCAAGTACGCCAAAGAAGCAGAAAAGCAAATTATCCCTGAGTTCTCTGCAGGTCTCAGTAATAAAGCCGTGTTTGGCTTTGGGACTTCCCTAAGCTACGAAATATTATTAATCACGACCTTAGTATCTTACATTCACTTTGCTGGTAATATCTGTTCGGGTGGAGCCGGTTAACACGACTAGGTTTGTAGAAAAGTTCTAACCATTTGCATAAAATCCAATGTTAAGTGCAAAGCAAGCGGACTCACGAAACACCTGACAGGCGTATTACTCACTTCATGACAAGCAAGCGGAAACGTTAATTATATGCAATTTAGACAACTAGACATCTAATCATATGACAACAGACTAAAGCACATCTCTCATATGGGCGTCGTCTCTGTTAAGTACTTTCTTCACAAATAAAGACATATACGCATTTTTTATCAAAATCCACAGTCACAATTGGATAAATTCTTAATAAGCCTACTTGCCGGTTTGACATCCGTTCTGGAAACTTGCCGAGATCGGGTGGGCTTTGTTCGAAACAATGAACGTTGTTCTAAAGATGTTTCGTTAATTATTTATACATAGACATTACATCGGGAGATTTTGATTTAATAAACATTCAGTATCAGTGGAAAACGGTAAAGGCAATAGGCTTTATATCATTTATGATTACAATTGCTCTTCCAAATGAAACGGTTTATGTTCCGAAAATGTAACTGGAAATAGTTTGAAGATATAAAGTAATGAGAAAAATTATATCAGCTAGAAAATCAGACACAATCAATTTAGCGATGTCATTGATGCAGAAACGCATAACAGATCTTAGTCTTGTTAGTTTTTGATATTATAGATTAAATAAAAAAGTTTGTAAAATATTTAAATTTCCTGACGTTACCACCGAAACATTAGCAATCAAAAACATATAAACATATGCAAAGATGAACTATTAAACTGTAATATTCTGCTGTTTGGCGTTACGTTTTTTGGCGCTTTATGAATTAAATATCCATAGCGAAAATATATTTTCAGAAATCTGGTGAATATAGAAATGCGTATATATGCATGTTTAATAATAAACTATAGTTACTTTCTTCAATCATTAAATGTAGTATTTAGGCAATTCTTAAAATTCTGGTCTGCATTTTGTATATGATGTAAGTTATTCAGCTTCCCTTTCAAATTTCCGTTGCGTAACTGTAATGAACATTGAATATGACACTTAAACTAGTTTTGCAGACTAAAAGTGCAAATTACTATGAGTATAAAATTTAATTTATTCACTGCAATAGTTTTCATATGCGAAATATAAATTTCTATCCTCGGGGAAAATAAAAGAAATGTATCAACTCATGTAATAAATCTAGTTAGTGAACACGTCTTTAAATTCGTTGGAAGTTATATAATTTCGGAAATTACATGAAAATATCTAAGATTTTCTATGAGAATTGAAATTTTTGAAAATATTTTTATATTTTAAAGCTGTTTGATATTATGCGAAATCATATGGTAATTTAAGATATATCGTACTTATTCATAAATTTTCATGAAAGATGAAAAATATTTGATTTCTTCTTGAAAGTTCAGTAAACAATCTGCAATAACTCGCATTTTATTTCCTAAATAATATCAAAGGGTATAAATCCTTTAAAAAAGAATAAGATATGTTCTACAAATCTACATGATATTGAAATGTTTAGTACCAAACGATTAAAATAATGCATGAAGTTCAGTATATTTTCGCTCTCATTAGTGCAAACATCTTCCTAAAATCTGAAATAGTAATGCTATTTTCTTTTTATTAATTTCTGTACTTGTCATCTTATAAATTAAAGAACTGAAATTTAAAAAAAAATATTTAAGTATTTTCCTCATTTGTTAAAGCAATCTGAAATCATTTTAATGACTTGATATTAAAACAGCAGAGCGTATCAGATGTTTTCTAAAGAAAATACATCCATATTTAAAAACTCTACTGATGATGCAAGTAACTGAAATGGGACTAAAATCTTTAAAAATACATGGAATAGTATGATTTTACGTAAACATCTGGAGTTCTTTTCTCTTTGCTAATAGTATCTAAAATATGTAAATTAAATCTTCTCTCTACAGTGAAATTTATTGGTATCTCTAAAGGAGGGACTGGAAAAAATTTTCATGCTTTCATAATCAATATTGTAGTATTTGATTGCCATTATGAAACAGATTATTTTACCTAAATTTTTCAAAATGGTCAAATGTAATTCGCAAATGAAATTTTCTGAAAATAATCAATACATTTCTCAATAACATAAATTAAAACAGTCAAAAACTAGAAATCTTTCATAGTATATGATTATGAAAGCCATTGAAATATCTGTAATAGACCTATAAAATTTAACTCGCAGATAAAACTCGATGCATATATTATTAAAAAATATGAAAGTTTGGTAACTGACCTACTGAGTGATAACTAGGTTCTTGATCGTAACTGTTTCAAGGTTCTTTAATACGTAAGTAGCACACACTTTATTTTTAAAGAATTTTATTTTTCTTTTCCAATGAAAGTGTGTCTGAAGTTAAATCTACGGGAAGGCGAAATATTCCGATTTTCGTCTGTTAGGAGAAATATTTGTGTCTTCATACGAAAAATTGAGTGTTTCATTGAATTTTCTATTTAGTGTAATATTGTAGATTTAGAATAAAAAGAAAATTCCTAAGAAAACCTGGTTATTACCTTACTTTAACTTTCTAAGGCTTGGTAAATTATCACAAAAATACCCTTTTTACCGTATACTGTTAATAGAAAATGATATATTTCTCGGGTCTTATAATAATGTATTATAACATTTTACATTTCTTGGAAAAACTGGCAAAGCTTCCCTTAATAAGAGGGATTTTCTTAGTGAGCATGTGTGTAGTGGATATTTAATTGCATTTCCTCCCAATCACGCTTTGGACTAACCTAATAATATGTAGCATATATATGCTATCTTTTAAGAGTCCTAACTGGTAGTTAATTAAAGTTAGTTGAATCAGTTTTAAAGTGTTGGTTTACTGCAAAAACATTCATGATTTTTCAGTGTATAGTGATAAAGATATATAAAGCGAACTTTAGATTTTCTCACTCATAATAAATCTGAAAGGGATAAAAATCTATTAAACTCATTTTAGGTAAATATAATTGTTTTTATAGTACATTTTATAACACTTTTTGCGAATTCTTGGTAAATAACTTAAATTCGGTAAAGGGTCTAGCCTGATTTGGATCAAAAAGCAATTTGTTCTAGACTGGTACATGCTTATTCCGTATTTAGTTCATAATATTTTATTAAGAAAATAGTTCTAAGATGGGTATTCTGTACAAAGGCAATATATAATGTTGGAAAATTTGAATGAATTACATAGTCTTTGGAGTTTTCACTTAGAAAAAGGTAACATGTAGCCTTAATTACAGTGCTTGAAAATGCGTAGAAGGTTTCTATTATGCAAACTTATACGTACAATAATAAGAAAATGGAACTTTATTTGTGCTTTATTTTATATTGCAAAGGTGGTTATTCCTCATTAAATGGGAATTAGTATGGAATATTGGGTAAAATGATGAGGATTTTATTAAGATATATCTGTATTTCGGATGCATGAAAGTTAAAATATTCGAAAATATAAGCTAGATTTTGGTAAAATATCTCTTACTGTTTCTTGAGTCGTTCTGTAAATATATGTATATTGGCAATGGCATATTGTGCAGAGTGGTCTTTAACAGGATTTCGTTCATAAGAAAATGCAGTGGCAAATAAATTTATGGAAATCGACTTTAATGAAACAATTCCTAGATAACAAATATAAATCAAGCTGTTAGTGAAGTTGGGTAGTGAGTTAGGTCGAACTGAATTAAGTTCAAATAAACGTGCTAACGTTATATGCTATAAATAAACGTATACCAGAAAAACAAAATTTTTACTAGAAAACCAAAACGAGATGACATGGTAACAAATGAATAAAATCGTTAAACACTGAGTAATTTATCTATGATATTCGATACTGAAAATATTGATCTTAGGAATTTCTTTGTACCTGTCACGTAAATAATTGTTTGTTCCTTTTGAATAATGTCCATGAAAGCCTAAATAGCAATAATTGCGGTATAAAGATAATACACGAAAAATTAGCATAGCCAGAGCATTTAAAGCGTGAAAGTAATGATACCAATATGGTAAAATAGAGAGAATACTGAATTAAAAGGTATTAAATGATAAAAATAATAATAAAGATTTCTGCATAACTACATGAAACAATGAATATGGTCCTAAAATTATAGATGAAAGCTAGTTTAAAAATTCTGAACATATCAAGCTGGCTTAAGCATAATTGGTGCTCGAACGTAAACATCGGTAACGTCAGAAAGCTTAAATACATGCATTCAAATAGAAATGACGTTAAAAATTATATGAAAAATATCTGAATATGCAAGAAATGATAAAGATTAAAAATGTGAAAATTAATAAGAGTACCTGAATGAAGTAAAATAGTAGAAATAGTTAAAGATAACAAGACAAAAACAGAATAAAAATTTGTAGAATTTATAAATTAAAATAAAGACTAAGTAGAATGTTTAATTTAAATATTTCGGTATATTTTCAAGAAAGTTAAACATGCTAAATCATGTAGAATTAAATGAAACAATAAAGTAATTATGGTATTATAAACAGAAAATATAATAAATAAGCCAATACAAATGCACACAGAAACTAGTAAGGTTAAAAAAATTATATAAATATCACGTATGGTCAGAAAATATAACAAATGAGTTAAAAATTAGAATAAGTTGAAAATTACAAACATTATAGAGTACGAAAGAAAGTAAATATTACGTTTAAAATAAAGTAAAAATTATATATAGGCTTAGGAAATATAATAATTTAATTAAAAATCAATCAAAATATTAATTAAAATATAACAAATTAATTAATAAAATATATGCAAAACTGCAAACGTTAAAAGGTGCAAGAAAGTTTAAAATTACATCTAAAAATACATCTAATAATATAAAATATGTAAGTTCGTATTTGAGTAACTATGGTCATAAAATACGAGAAATAAGTTAAAATTAGAATATGTTAAATATTTCGAAAGTTCAGAAATGCAAAACAAGCTAACAATTACAATACGTTAAAGATTAAGAAGTTTAAAATGTGCGTAAGAAATTAAAAATTACACCTAAAATTAAATAATATAAGACGCTCGTATCTGAGTAATTACGCTCGTAAAATATAAGAAATGAGTTCAAAAGCATATCTTCCAAACATGGGATCAATCTTTCTTCGAAGTTTTGCCTTGAGCAGCGCGATGTAAGACATCCAAATCTCCAATTTCCCAAATTGTCCCAGATATTGATAAATTTTCTTCATTAAAACAAGAAATGCGATTATTAAACAGTAATACGAATCGCCATGACTGTGGAAAAGTGTGTTTTAATACGTTTCTCGAAATATAATTAAAAATCACGCACATACTGTAATTCCTGCGTTAAAATGTGTATTAGACATACAAAACTAATAAGACATCCAACCTCGTTTGATAATGTCATCTTATCAACTAAATTAAAAATCTTGAAACAATCCCCCTTATCAATTAGCTGAACCCGTTGGGCCTGTACAGCGTACAGCTTGCGAGTTTGAGATTCTGTCGCTGAATCGCCTATTTCATACTACTTTCCAAAACTGGGCCAAAGCTGCGGCGGTGGACTTCCCTATCACCATGCCAAGAGAGCAGCAGACATTATATTCATGACATTCATTGTCTAAACTCTACCTGATACTCAGGAAAACTGCTCGTTATTCCTTCGCACATTGTATCAAATGTATAGTGTACACTGTATCAAAGGATACGTAGAAACCAGTACGGAAAGAATGTGACGATCATCTTGAAATTATTTATGCAAAAAATTACAGGATCTAAAAAAACATTTATGATTAAAACTTGGCAGTTTTCTGTTCATTTTCAAAGCGTTCCTTATAATTGCGCTTATAAATTTGAGAACTCAAGCTATTCAAAATCACGTTAATCATACTGAAAAATTTCTGTATTATATGAATGTCAATGAAATGTATTCTTACATGCACAAATGAAAAGCATTTCCTGAAGCATACGTATTACTTTCAAAAACATGTCTGTATACGAGCCATTGCAAAATAAGTTGTAATTTAACTCGAGCACCTTAAAGCGCAGTAATTTGAATTTACTTTTAAAATTTATCAAATATTATTTAAAACGCAAGAGGAAAATAAAAGATAGTTGAATCAGAATTTCCGGCGAAATAGTAATATCTTTCGTAGCCTTTAAAATCATTGGGTCTTGAATCTTTCTCGTTATCTCTGCCACACATTTCCTTTCTAAAGAAGACTTAATGACTCTTCCGTCTGCGGGAGCGAAATGATTTTACGGAACCGCCCGTCTGGGAAAACACCTCACTTAGCATGCAAAGGGTGCATTCTGAGAAATAGCGCATTAGCATTTCGTCGAGTTAACCATCTGAGAACGATATGCCAAGCATGTAATTAACTATCACAGCTGAAGACTGGTAGTTCTTCGCATTTCAGTCTCCCGCCTCATGATCGGAACGATGGCCTCTTAATTGCTCAGTTGCTGGATTTGAAACAGATCCCATTCTTAATGAAACTGAATTATTTTAAAAAGCAAACATTCTACAAATATCTCAAAATTCTTTGAACTATTGCCATTAGTAAGTCTTAACTAAACAGCATCGATGGAAAACTCTGAAACTAATATTCCCTTACAGCAGAAATTCTCAAAGAATGCAGCCCTTTCAATGTAAGTAATTATATTTTCCAAAGAACAGAGACATACGTAGACTTCTGGTGCACCGCGTGTTTCGAATTACAAATTAACACTCACATTTTCTATTACTTTCGAAATATCTTTAGAAATCTTTTTGTTTAAAACTCATGAAATAATTAATGAACTAAAAAGAGAAAATTGTTTTTCATACAGTTTAATGGGAACAAGGGATTTAATAAAATTCATCTACAATTTTGAATCTCAATAATAAAATAGTAGTAAATATTATATCATATGATGTGGATTAATGTAGAAATGATGCAGTCCAGAGAAATTCGCTACATAATACTGAAAATAAACGGTTCATTTTTAAAGCGAAAGCGTTTTAAAATCGAAGAAAGGTAGTATTTTCAACGAATTTTTGCAATATATTTGAGTTCAAATATCTCTTATGATATGTTGATAATTCAAATTATATCCCTAATGCCCATAAACAGTAGTATTGATAAAGAAATTAATAAATAATTGTTTATAAAACCAGTGTCTCAAACTGGAAGCCACCGAAGTAATTTTAGCGGCCTGCGAAGACATTCCAATTACGTATTTTTTGCAACTAATTAAATTACAGTGCGACATAAATCTTAGTCAATGATTTTAGGAAACATAAGGAAGAGATTTTTAATAATTTTTTGGAAAAATAAATAAACTCTGCTATGAATTTCTGCATTCAGAAGTCGTTTGTTTTGGAAATAGTCGTTTGTATTTTTTATTTGTTTTTTCTGTCTTTTCTCAGTTCATCATATCAATGTTCAGGTTTCATAGTAAGATGGTCTATGAAACCTTCTTTTTGTGTCTTTCTTATTAACGTTTGGTGTTAACTTTATGTATTAGGTATCACGTTCTTTGCAGTTACGTGACATATACTTCAATTCAACAGCAAAATCAAGAAATATTTAAAAGCAGCATACCTTTAGAATTCTCGATAGAGTGTCAGAAGTTGTCACACATATTTTTAGATTATTTCTTTAAAAACTAGTCGCTTGAGCGGCCAGCCGCCTAAAATAGTTATCATAAAAAAGAAAATTGTACAATGATTTCAATGTGCCCAGCTAGTGTCATTTCATAAAATTGTTCAAGATTTTCAATTGGAAATCTCGTAATTATAATACATCTGTGTTTAAATCAACCACATTAAAAAATAGAAAAAATATTCCTTAGATTTGTGTTTATTTCTTTTCAATCGCTTAGTTTTTTACTTAGTAACCTTCCAGATTAAATTTGAAAGTATCTTAGGCTTTATTGAAGGGCAACACACTGGCATACGAAAGATAAGTATATTTCATTTCTGGCCACGGCAACACATTGCTTTCACAGAGCCGAGTTTGTAAATTAAAAGTGAAAGCTAAGTATTTATATTTTTCCAAATGATAACAGTGTCGCACTCTGCAGACAAAAACACTTTTTTACGAACAGCGTTGCCACGGCTGTATTCAAATCTAATGAAAACTTCATTAAAGGTTTACAAAATATGAAATAAAAAATGATAAAAAAACACGAAATTCAAAATTCGGGCTTTTAGGCATCCATGTTCGGATGAAGGTTTGCGTTATTCAAAACTTCATGTAGAGACATTAGGTATTTTTTGAAAGCGGGTGAGATGAAAAATGAGCAATGCCCTCGCTGGGACTCGAACCACGGACGTCTTGAATACGCGCCGAACGTGCTGACCACTACACCACGAAGGCATGCTAAGAAGGCGGGAGAAATACCTTATAAGGTTTCATCGTTTTTAATAATGGGAGGAATATACATACATACATGCATGTATGTTGTGTGTACCTGTTTTTCCTCGTTATTCAATTATTTAATTTATTTAAAAGAAACAGAAAACGATTTTATTTGGTGGAAACAGTTTGAAAATTGATACGCCGTTTAGAGTGAACCAACGCAAAATCCTCTTTGGAGACTAATATGCCCTTTCGGGCTAACGAATATAAAGAAAAAAGGGGGAAATTAAAGCAATTTAGGAAAAAAAATGTTTAAAAAGGTAATTTAAGGAATTCAAACAGAGAAATAGTTTTAACTAACTATTTTTAACAATATTCCGAATGTTGTTAACGAATGACTAGCAAAAATAGAACTCTAAAATTATCCTCGATGATAACATATTTAAAATGACGCGAAACTTTCAGTGCCTTACCCTACATCTTTGAGGATAAGTTAAGATTAAAATATTTTTAATTAGAAAAAGTCCTTGTCTTGCATAATTTTATTGAATTTTAAAAAAATGTTTTTGTCCATGCATTAGCAAACCCGTTTTACTTTAACAAAACGCACTTAAAGCAATTTTTCGCTAGGTTTGCAACTTGTATTCTTATAATATTGATCACGTATACTATTTTATGTTCTTTTATCAAAAGATTTTACTTATAATTTTTTCGATAGAAATGATAGAATTTGAAAAATGAATGGCAATTTAATGCTTCACGAAGCTTTATTATTATTTTTTTTCGTTTTTATTTTCGTTAAATAAAAAGCACATACCAGATGATCACGAAAGATTTTACACGGATGGTGATTTTTCTGTTACGCGGTGACATATTTTCTGGAACGCGGGAATATCATCGTGATTCTTTTGAGCTGGTATTCAATATGAATGTCATCTTCTGTCTAAAACTATGACATGAGATAGCTATAAGCTGATGAGATACTTTTTCCAATTTGCCACTAGAATGAGCTTTTGGTTTTATGTTACAAACTTTCTGATTACTTGCTGTTATATTACCATCGTTTCTCCAAATAGAAACTTATACATTTTCAATATATGTTTGTATCAAAATTTTAAATGAAACTAAATATACATTGTTAACTCATTTTAAACTGTTTCGTTACCTTTTCTGTACAGGACTTAATTTCTGGGGAAAAAAAAAATGGACAGCGTGCTCGGAGCTACCATTTTTAAGGGATCCTACTATAGTACTTAAAATACGTAACTATGTAAAGTTTTATGTATATTTTCATAACTGGGCTTTTCAAAGGATAAAATATTCACTTGGTATAAAACGCTATGTCCCATTTTAAAGACTTGTATTATTCCATTTTTAACTCATTTTTACTTCCTTACTTGTACGAAGTAAAGGAAGTACTGTAATCGTGAAAAATTTCGGGTATCATATTTCAACGAAAATATCCATTTTAACCGCTCTCAAACCCATTTTAAACGATGTTTTTGCCTGACATGTGTACGTACGAACAGAACAAATCATTCGCTTTCAAAAAACGGATCGTATAGTGATTTAAAATGGCCTCAAAAGAGATCTCTTCGCAACTTCTGTACATACATATGTATGCATGGTATAACTCAAACACGAGTAGTCTCAAAACGTTGAAACTGTGTACATAGGAACGCTACAACTTCTAGTTGTGTACATCCCTTTTTAATTTCAATCCACCGCACTAAACGTGTATATATATATATATATATATGAGCTGAGGGAGCAATATATATATATACTTTTATATATAATTGTGCATATGTTTCTTTAAATACAATTGAACTACGTTGTTTGAATGTGTCGGTTAAGGTGTTAAGCTTTTATTTACTATGCATGAGACGGTTGTAAAATTATCAACAATTTAAAAGTTGTTTAAATGGTACTAAGCCTAACGAAGCCAACCTTTGTTTACATCTGAAAGTCTCAGTAGAACAGTGAATTAAGTCATATCGTGCACCAACTTCAGTGTCTTTTTGCAGAGTGGAACCAAAAGTAAACATTCAATTTTGTGCACCGAAAAGTCTGTCTTCCTGCCTGCTGGCCGAATTGCTTATTTTTGGGTAGAAACTTTCATTTGAATTGCCAAAAATATTTTTTAACTGTTTCTAACTCTATTTGGAGTTTTATGTTTTTCTGTATTTTGCAATTTTTGATGAAGATGTTTTTGAGTTTTATGTATTTTTGCTTTGCTGTGAAGTGAGAACTGAATTAATTGAAAGAAAAAAATATCTGTAATGAAATTCGAAGATATAAGTTTAAGTGGAATGCAGCAAAAATGTATATAATTGAATATGCCGTATAAGGAAGTCATCAGGTGTCCATATCAGATTTTTAATTAGAATATTTAACTTACTGAAGCATTTCTTATTTGAATTAATAATTTTTTAAATTATTGGGAAATAAAATCTAAAAAATACTGCAGGTACAAATAAGATGACATAGTGTTTTTCAAACAACACCAAAATTAATTGTTATTATGGCTAGGATAGATATATAGATATATATGTTATTATGGCTAGGATAGATGGCTAGGATAGAATAAGCCATCGGAAGAAATGATTTCGTTAAAAAAAATTTAATTTTTAATTCTTTTTAAATTAACGTAAAATTCTTTTTAAAAGTAAAATTTTAATTCTACGGTTTATTCATTCTAATTGATTCTTAGATCGATAAAAATTCAAATTGCTTCAATTTGTCATATCTCTAAAACTTCATTACAATTTATCGTAAAATTGATGAGAATTCTGTAGTGTTGCCTTTTCAGTTTTTTTCAGAGAAAATTAATATCTGAATTTAAACATAAAAAACGACTACCATTATTTTGGCTACAGATTTACTTTTGACGGCTACGTTTTTTAATTTTATGTTCAAGATTTCAAGAAATTTTGTGACTTTTCTTAACTTTACATCATATATATACATGCGTTTACAAAACTTTATTCACCCATTAAAAGGGGTAAGATACGCTATATAACTATTCCATCTAGAGCTGTTATTTTAATGACATGATTGAAAGTGGGCAGAAATATATAAAACAGTCCCGCGAAAATGTTCTTGTATAACTAAGTAGTTCTGCATATATTTTTCCTACTTCCAGCAACTGAATTTTTTACTCGAAGACTATAATCTCCGGAACACACTGTTCCGTTACGTCATCACTGACGAGAAATGTGTATATACAACACAGAAAAATAGTATTTCAGTCTTCTGCAACATGGAAGCCAAAATCGCTCATTGAAGCCATCTTATAAATGAAGATATTGTGAAACGTTTGCGTGAATTAGGCGAAAATGATTCTGAAAGAGAAGAAATAATTAAGAAAGATGAAGATTTTGCTTCGCAAAAATTTTAAATATCTGAGAGCGATTCTCAAGTTTGTAAGGATTATGTTAATTTCCCTAATACTTAAATTTTGAGTTAAAGTTCCTTTCCTGTCTTCCTGAATTCCAATTTACAACTTCCGGCCAGAACGTATTTTTAGAATCGCGTGTGAATGCAAATTGAGGAGAAGTATTTAACCGCGAAGTTCTACTGTCTTCGTAAGAGAGAACCAGTGATTCTGGCTAGCACGCGTCAGCCTTTTCAAGCCACTCTCTCTTAAGCTATTATTACGCTCGGCCGTACTTAGGCTCTTGATAGCTTCGCCGTTATTCAGCATTAACGCGCCAACTCTGTTAGAATCTTGATAGCTTCGGCTATATCTTTTTAGTTAAGATTAGTTAAGTTAAATTTCTTAATTTTTTGTTCAAGCCCGAGTGGCGACTTTATTGTAAAACTCCAAGACGGAGTTCTGTTAAACTTTAATTTGGAATAATAAAGGGTCTTTAAAGTTTTCAAGTCTTATTTACTGTCTCATGAACTCAAGCGATTATTTGCTTACCAGTTCTTAAGATTCTTCAAATTCAACTGTAACTGAAAAGTACACAGTACAGAATCTTACAAGTTGATACATATAAACATAACAAAATGAAAAATCGATTGTATTGCGAAAAGTCCTAAAACCTTTACATACAGATATTACCCAATAAGAATAAACGATGAAGTTAGACAACTGAAAGGGATTCAGCATCGTAGAATACCTTTGATGCTGCACCGTTAAATAATGAAGAAGTTTCCAGGGGATGACACTACATAGACACGTATGCTTTAAATTAATTTAACCTTCCGAGACAATTTAAGTATCCAGCCTTAAAAACTTCAGCAGATCTAGCGTGATCCAGGTTAGGATGATATGTTTTGTGCTAATCAACTGTACTTCCTTCCGCACCTTGATCTGTCTTTCAACACAGAACTATTGACCAGAAAGATAATATATTATTTCCTTTTCCGAAGCAAAAAGCAAATCGCACTCTTAAATAACGCCAAGGCAAATGTTCCGGCTCTGTGCGCTGACACTTTCACTCTAAAATCTCTAATTTTGTTTATTTGAAGCACAGACTCTGATTGGATGGCCGATGCAGTTTCTAACAAAATTTTACCAGATCGAATCGCTTGAAAGAACTACAAAACGTAGCGCAGAATCTGGTACTAAAACCATTTCATCTGTTCTCGCTTTTTTTGCTTTTCAATTTGAATGCTGAATAATAATTATACTGGAGTGTTCATTTGGAACCATATGTGTAAAAATAAAAGATTGGGTCCCGGTGCCAACGCACCATGGAGTCGAAAATGGGACGCACTTTCTGCGCCAGGCCTAATTAAGTTTATGCACAAATAGAAGCCCTATAGTCGGCTTTCCCGAAAGTAGGTACACCCGAAAGCTAATCCCCAAGCCACTGATAAAAGTGACCAACCAATTGAAAATAAAAGTGACAGCCAAGTGACTAGTGTTGACGTGACAAAGGACAACAAAGTGCTTCCTGTTTAGTTGAAGCAGAGACCAAAACAGTGTGTTGGGGACAGTGCCTCTCCCCTCAACTACCACGACCCTCCTTACCAACTAGGAGCCAAGTGACTAGTGACCAGCCAAGTGACTAGTGTTGACGTAAGGACAACAAAATGCTTCCTGTTTAGTTGAAGCAGAGGCCAAAGCAGTGTATTGGGGACAGTACTTCTCCCCTCAGCTACCAGGATCCTGCTTACCAACGACACGTGTCTCCACGCACGACAAACAAGTGGTCAATTTCTCTCCATTTAAAGTTAGAAACAAGAATTGCTATAGCATCTCATGACCAGCTTCAAGGGAAAAGAAGAAAGAAAATAGATAAGTGGGGCTCCAGGATCGTGACACCCGTCAGTAGATAGAAAATGCGGGTTCACCGACATGCGGTGTGCGGTGTGGGCGTGGCCAACGACGTCACACAGAGGGCGGGACCAAAGGCAACGTCATCACACTAGGAGGCGTGGTCACGAGTGGAGTTGAGGTATTGGTAGATTGCTGATTGAGTTGTAGACCTCCTGCTTTTCATTTAAAGTTAGTTTTTTTTTAAATTGGCAACGGGGTCATGGCATCCTCTAGGGATGAAAAATGAAAATAATCTGTTTAGGAATTGCTCACGGTGTCCTCTAGGGACGAAAAAAGAAAATAATCTATTTTAGAAGTTTCTTTTTTTGATACTTTTATCCTTTCTAGTTTTTCATGAAACTTTAACTTATTTCTCAGGTTTTCTGTTTCATAATAACATATTCATTTACTGTCATATTTTTTTAATACTTAACGTTTCTAATTTATTTGTAATATTTTATTTAATTTCCACATACTATTTTTTTTTCATACCTTTCATAAATTTCAGAATACCCTGATTTTTAACTTATACGTTATATTTCACAAACGTTCCCGCACGTGCTGTTTATTTGTTACATTACTTAATCTTAGATGCAATTTCACACTTTTTGTAACGTTATAATGTTCAATATATTCTGAATTTTAACTTCATTTACTTTTTTTAAACCATTCTAGTATTCTATACACACTTTAACTTAGTGGTATGAAATTGTATTTAAAAAGAAACGTTTATTTTTCATGATCTTAGTTCATTTACTAAATTTTCTACAGAATTTCTAATTTCTTTCACGTATTTAACAATATCTTCCTCACATTACCGAATATTTTTTAAAAAAACTTAAGTCTATAACTGCTAATTGCTTTTCTTACGTTCATGATTTCCCTTCTGTGTTTATATTTCTTAATTCTAGCTTAACTTATTTATTATAATGTTTTTATTTCTGTCTCATCACTCGTAATTCCAACATTTTATTCCTTTTTATTCATTTTAACGATATGGATTGTTTTCATTTACTCCATATTCAAATATTTCCTTACAATTTTTATAATACTTGTTTTATTCCTCGATCATAATAGATCATCTACAGGTTTTACTCAGAAATTTCCATTCACAACTTTACAGTTTAATACCATTTATATCTAAATGTATTTCTTTCTCATATAGTTTTATGGTCTTCAAAGTTTCTAACATCATGTTTAGTTTTAAATCCCGATTACCTTTAAGTGTGTTGATAATTTTCATTTCTAATTTTACAACCACGTTCAGTGTTTCATCCACACATACCAAAATATTTCTTACATTTTCTGATATTTAGTCTATGTCATATTTCAGTACTTCAAATGAATTTAAACTGCTCACACTATTATTTTTTCATGTTTAGAGACACTAACTATACTAATTTTACTATTTTTCCTGCACTAATTGCATCTATGTCAGCACTCATGATAAACTAGCAATTGTTTTGCATCACATGCATAAAGAAATTCTTAAAACCAACTTTTTCAATATCGTACTCAAATTACTGTTTTCCAGATGGGAATTACCAGTATTCTTTGGTTTTACTCTGTTACATCTTTTTAAATTTTAACATCTTACTTTTAATTCTAACTTACATCTTTTAAACAGTTTTTTCTTTTAATAATAACCTTACCTTATTTGTTCAAATTAATTCTTTCATTCACCTTCTTTACTACCTTTCAGTACCTTCATAATTCACTATGCAAACGCAATGTCTTTCACTGACATTCTGTTTAATAATACCACAAGTTTCCTTAATTGACAAAAAGCGAATTATTTCTCATTTCAAAATAGAACTACTATATTTTTGCACAAACATTACCTTTATCCATTCAAGCCACCCCTTAACCTGTAACTGACGTAGCGATAGGAAAGGAGATTCTTATCATATGCTCTTTCGACATTTGAGGTTTCTAGAACTTCTTTGACAAGTATATCAATACCATCAGAAAATATACTTAACACTTTTACCCAGTTTAAAGGCAACATACTGTTATAAGAATGGTTTTAGTTAAATTTATAGCACAAATAAACGCATTTTGTGCTTAATAGGCATAAACATTTAGATTCAGAATATTTCTTTTTAATCCGATGTAAGACTTGAATTTCATTCATGATACGGATTGTCTCTTGATTTTCTTTTTGTTTACCTTACACTAATAGAAAATTTTTATTTTACAAGTTCAGCTTTTAATGAAATAGAAATAAAAACTACGATACACCTGCTGTTATTAAGGAAAGGAACTTTGATATATTTCTGGAAATGTAAATGCTTTTAGAGTTTTCTTTCAATAACGTTGATTTTCATTACTTTACTAACTTCAATAATTCTCTTATTAGCTAATATGAATGAAAGAAGATTGTCAAAAATGTGACACAGTATAATTCTTACGAACATACGTACCTTTACCAGCATACAGATATTACCGATTGAAATGAAGAAAGATACAGATATTTTACTCCAATCTACATTAAATTAAAAAAAAAAATATTTAAACTTTCATACATTCCAAAGAATAAAAGAAAACTCAATAGATATTGTCATGTTTGTATATATGAGATAAAAGTTTTATGAATGGTATTTAAAGTAATGCTTAGAACTTCATAAAAGCGAACATTCACTATGTTAATACACATATCATCAGTTATTTACATTAATCAATGTAATATTAATCATTACATGTACTATATGCATATATATTTAAAGTTTAATTGTCTTACAATTGAATAATTAACTATTGAGAGAAAGAGGTTCATATCTTACACTATTTAATTCACATGGAACAAATTTTTCCATCAACCACATTGAACCAAGTTTATTAAATTCGCCAAAGCTCTTTTATTTCTGCATTTTCACACTCACGACACATTTTAAATGTAACTGTTGATTACCATTTCAAACACCGATATCATAACTCAGTGTTAACTCAGTGTTAACTCAGTGTAACTACATCATAACTCATTTTTTCCCTACTAACTACAATTTTATATATTCAAGAAGTACATCTAAGACATGATCATTTTCTATGTTCTAGCAAATCGATTCAATTGCGAACATACTATTAAGACTTGCGATTTTAGAAGACTTGCATGTATTAACGATGTCAACGTTTCTTCGTTTTTATAAGATTCACATCAAATCATGTCGCATTCGAATGTGGTGTAAGAGATCACTTTTTCTTTTAAACACTTGTAAACAATGGAGGCAATTTATAAGAAGAGAAGTATCATGCTGTTTCAAAACATCATCATCAGCATATTTCTGTTTCTTTTGACACCGGCAAAAAAAAAAAAAAAAAAGTTCGTGAGATTTTCTTCAAATTCTGTTTTACTTGAAAAAATGTCCGAACATTCAATACGATGTAAAGATTCATATTGTTTTAAATTCTTATGCTCACTAAATATTTTTTATCACGATTTACTCTTAAAAGTAACTTTATAAGTTTTCATATCCTTTTTACATGAAAAGAACTTGTGATTATTCACTACAAAATTCTAAGACGAGAAGCTTCGCGACTTTTCAAACTACAAACTTAAATTTCTTAGGACATACACTACATCTGATGTTTCTTTCATGAGATTTCAAATATCTCTTCAGATTACTCGTATTCAGGAAACCTTACAAATATATCAAATAAGTTCAGCGAATAATCGCTTCATAAACTCTTAAATTTTCAACACGAGTGAATCACTTGAAGCATATACTGCACTGTAAACATACAATACTTAAAAAAATTGTTATAAAAAATAAAAATACATTCATTTCACCAAGAAGCTTTTCTATTTAAATACATTTATTTATTTCCAAAGAACAAGTTTCTGTATTATACATAAAATATACTTAGAATTTTCTTTCATTAGTTAATATCAAATTAACAACAATATCCATTTACTGATATTTGATATACATGTTTGCTTTAAAATTAAAACTAAAATTTCAATATATTTCTATTAAAAAAACATAAGGAAAAAAAATACTCATAACATCAACCAAAGACAGAAATTTAAATAGAATAGCTGTACTTATATTAGTGCATTTTTATAATCTTCATAACATTTCGATTCAAAAAACCTATTACAAAATAAATGAAACATTTTTTTCTGCCTTAAAGAATCTCTTATATTTTTAAAATTAATACATAAAAATATATCTTCCCCAATATATTTAATTCTATCCTCAACACTTATTATAATGCAATCATGTCTTGTTTGTGAAGGATGATTTACAATACAACCTTCGCATTTAAATAGTTTTTTAATCACTGAATTTAATTCAGTTTTGATAGAGTTTATGAGTTCTTTAAAAAGTTCATCATCATCACTTACCATATCCGAACAATTGTTTTTACATTTGATTTGCAACGGTAAAATAATTTCAAAAATACTTTTATATAAAGTATTAGATACATCAGGAATAATTTCTTTCAATTTTTTTAAAATATCACAGTTTACTTTTAGGTATGTAGGTTTTAGTTTAAAAGAATTTTCATCTTGTTTAAAAACTTGTTGAAAAATACACTCACCTTCTTTGTTGAAAACTACCAACTCATTATTGGAAATGATGCTGGCAGTCATATAGACAAGATTAAATTCATATATTTTTGAGGAAAATTCTTGCCATGTTGCAGGAGTTATAACAACACCGCGTGTAGTAGGGTATAATATTTTATTTTGTTCCACACATTCACGTAGATGAATGTTCATTCTGTTTCAAACTGATTTATGGACACAAAATATCCCCAACCAAGAGTCCACTGTGCAATCAACTTCGAACTTTCTTTTTTCTGTTCTCTATTATTCGGCATGAAGATATTTTCAGGAACAGACTTCATATAGTGGGCAAACCAGTCATCCTCTGGAAGTTCATCCTCATTATCTTCCAAGCGTCGTTTTTTAATTTTCGAAATTTTTATGTTTCGGAATGTGATACTAATTCTAGGATCTTTAACGTCAGGTTGAGAGGGTATTCCGTGCATCCAAAATTGATTCGTTGGGGGTTTCATTACAAGGAGAGTTCCATGAGTTAAGTCCACGCTTCGAGATGTGAAATTTCGCCTGGTAAATACCATTTGACGTTTTGCACCTAAACTGATGATAGGTATATCACTTTCAGGTTCGAGACAAGTTTCATTGTCTTTATGCGTTGAAATTTTCGCCACTCCGTCAGGATAATAGTTCAATAAAGCAAAATTATATTTTTTGACAGTTATCGTTTCAACATAATCTTTTACATTTAGAAGAGTTTGAGTCCATGGTTCTGCACAAATGCTTGTTCCAGAGAATTCGTAACTAAGTCCTTCATCACCAAAACCGAGTACTTTTCTTCGTGGAACATACTGAGTCCCATTAATTTCAAAACTAATATTTTTAAAATCATAATTTGATAGTTCATCTAGCAAAATATCAGCTTTATTTCGTGAATAAAATTCTTCGTATAATTCCACATTTAACTCTGTATCACATATATTCCTCATATTCGCTTCTGAATCTAACGACAATTCTGAATGATATAGAAATACGTAGCATTCTTAAATAGCAAAAATTATCTAAAACATACATTAACGAAATGATTTCATCAACACTTATCGTAATACATTCTTGTCATGTCTTGTTTGTGAAGCCAGTCTTTCCGGCGTCATATGTGTAAAAATAATCATGATAGGATAGTGGGAAAGAGTTATAGTGTCCTAATGTTGTTATTCTGAACCTCGATATTACATATATGCATAAGGAGAATCTTAAAAGCATAATCCACTTATCATGATAGAGTAATGGAAAATTTCTAAAACTCTGATAATCATACGCGAAAGAATGTATTATCTTGAGGTTGTTGCTATTCCAAGTTTGACAATACATACAGAAGTGAAGGAAGACCCTTGATAAGTGCTGCACGTTATCATGATAACGTGAAGTCTACAGCGCTTATCAAGGATCTTCCTTCACTTCTGTATGTACTGTCAAATTTGGAATAGCAAAAATAACCTTAAGATAATACATTCTTTCGCGTATGATTATCAGAGTTTTAGAAATTTTCCATTACTCTATCATGATAAGTGGATGATGCTTTTAAGATTCTCCTTATGCATATATGTAATATCGAGGTTCAGAATAACAACATTAGGACACTATAACTCTTTCCCACTATCCTATCATGATTATTTTTACACATATGACGCCGGAAAGACTGGCTTCACAAACAAGACATGACAAGAATGTATTACGATAAGTGTTGATGAAATCATTTCGTTAATGTATGTTTTAGATAATTTTTGCTATTTAAGAATGCTACATATTTCTATATCATTCAGAATTGTCGTTAGATTCAGAAGCGAATATGAGGAATATATGTGATACAGAGTTAAATGTGGAATTATACGAAGAATTTTATTCACGAAATGAAGCTGATATTTTGCTAGATGAACTATCAAATTATGATTTTAAAAATATTAGTTTTGAAATTAATGGGACTCAGTATGTTCCACGAAGAAAAGTACTCGGTTTTGGTGATGAAGGACTTAGTTACGAATTCTCTGGAACAAGCATTTGTGCAGAACCATGGACTCAAACTCTTCTAAATGTAAAAGATTATGTTGAAACGGTAACTGTCAAAAAATATAATTTTGCTTTATTGAACTATTATCCTGACGGAGTGGCGAAAATTTCAACGCATAAAGACAATGAAACTTGTCTCGAACCTGAAAGTGATATACCTATCATCAGTTTAGGTGCAAAACGTCAAATGGTATTTACCAGGCGAAATTTCACATCTCGAAGCGTGGACTTAACTCATGGAACTCTCCTTGTAATGAAACCCCCAACGAATCAATTTTGGATTCACGGAATACCCTCTCAACCTGACGTTAAAGATCCTAGAATTAGTATCACATTCCGAAACATAAAAATTTCGAAAATTAAAAAACGACGCTTGGAAGATAATGAGGATGAACTTCCAGAGGATGACTGGTTTGCCCACTATATGAAGTCTGTTCCTGAAAATATCTTCATGCCGAATAATCGAGAACAGAAAAAAGAAAGTTCGAAGTTGATTGCACAGTGGACTCTTGGTTGGGGATATTTTGTGTCCATAAATCAGTTTGAAACAGAATGAACATTCATCTACGTGAATGTGTGGAACAAAATAAAATATTATACCCTACTACACGCGGTGTTGTTATAACTCCTGCAACATGGCAAGAATTTTCCTAAAAAATATATGAATTTAATCTTGTCTATATGACTGCCAGCATCATTTGCAATAATGAGTTGGTAGTTTTCAACAAAGAAGGTGAGTGTATTTTTCAACAAGTTTTTAAACAAGATGAAAATTCTTTTAAACTAAAACCTACATACCTAAAAGTAAACTGTGATATTTTAAAAAAATTGAAAGAAATTATTCCTGATGTATCTAATACTTTATATAAAAGTATTTTTGAAATTATTTTACCGTTGCAAATCAAATGTAAAAACAATTGTTCAGATATGGTAAGTGATGATGATGAACTTTTTAAAGAACTCATAAACTCTATCAAAACTGAATTAAATTCAGTGATTAAAAAACTATTTAAATGCGAAGGTTGTATTGTAAATCATCCTTCACAAACAAGACATGATTGCATTATAATAAGTGTTGAGGATAGAATTAAATATATTGGGGAAGATATATTTTTATGTATTAATTTTAAAAATATAAGAGATTCTTTAAGGCAGAAAAAAATGTTTCATTTATTTTGTAATAGGTTTTTTGAATCGAAATGTTATGAAGATTATAAAAATGGACTAATATAAGTACAGCTATTCTATTTAAATTTCTGTCTTTGGTTGATGTTATGAGTATTTTTTTTCCTTATGTTTTTTTAATAGAAATATATTGAAATTTTAGTTTTAATTTTAAAGCAAACATGTATATCAAATAGCAGTAAATGGATATTGTTGTTAATTTGATATTAGCTAATGAAAGAAAATTCTAAGTATATTTTATGTATAATACAGAAACTTGTTCTTTGGAAATAAATAAATGTATTTAAATAGAAAAGCTTCTTGGTGAAATGAATGTATTTTTATTTTTTATAACAATTTTTTTAAGTATTGTATGTTTACAGTGCAGTATATGCTTCAAGTGATTCACTCGTGTTGAAAATTTAAGAGTTTATGAAGCGATTATTCGCTGAACTTATTTGATATATTTGTAAGGTTTCCTGAATACGAGTAATCTGAAGAGATATTTGAAATCTCATGAAAGAAACATCAGATGTAGTGTATGTCCTAAGAAATTTAAGTTTGTAGTTTGAAAAGTCGCGAAGCTTCTCGTCTTAGAATTTTGTAGTGAATAATCACAAGTTCTTTTCATGTAAAAAGGATATGAAAACTTATAAAGTTACTTTTAAGAGTAAATCGTGATAAAAAATATTTAGTGAGCATAAGAATTTAAAACAATATGAATCTTTACATCGTATTGAATGTTCGGACATTTTTTCAAGTAAAACAGAATTTGAAGAAAATCTCACGAACTTTTTTTTTTTTTTTTTTTTTTTTTTTTTTTTTTTTGCCGGTGTCAAAAGAAACAGAAATATGCTGATGATGATGTTTTGAAACAGCATGATACTTCTCTTCTTATAAATTGCCTCCATTGTTTACAAGTGTTTAAAAGAAAAAGTGATCTCTTACACCACATTCGAATGCGACATGATTTGATGTGAATCTTATAAAAACGAAGAAACGTTGACATCGTTAATACATGCAAGTCTTCTAAAATCGCAAGTCTTAATAGTATGTTCGCAATTGAATCGATTTGCTAGAACATAGAAAATGATCATGTCTTAGATATACTTCTTGAATATATAAAATTGTAGTTAGTAGGGAAAAAATGAGTTATGATGTAGTTACACTGAGTTATGATATCGGTGTTTGAAATGGTAATCAACAGTTACATTTAAAATGTGTCGTGAGTGTGAAAATGCAGAAATAAAAGATCTTTGGCGAATTTAATAAACTTGGTTCAATGTGGTTGATGGAAAAATTTGTTCCATGTGAATTAAATAGTGTAAGATATGAACCTCTTTCTCTCAATAGTTAATTATTCAATTGTAAGACAATTAAACTTTAAATATATATGCATATAGTACATGTAATGATTAATATTACATTGATTAATGTAAATAACTGATGATATGTGTATTAACATAGTGAATGTTCGCTTTTATGAAGTTCTAAGCATTACTTTAAATACCATTCATAAAACTTTTATCTCATATATACAAACATGACAATATCTATTGAGTTTTCTTTTATTCTTTGGAATGTATGAAAGTTTAAATATTTTTTTTTTAATTTAATGTAGATTGGAGTAAAATATCTGTATCTTTCTTCATTTCAATCGGTAATATCTGTATGCTGGTAAAGGTACGTATGTTCGTAAGAATTATACTGTGTCACATTTTTGACAATCTTCTTTCATTCATATTAGCTAATAAGAGAATTATTGAAGTTAGTAAAGTAATGAAAATCAACGTTTTTGAAAGAAAACTCTAAAAGCATTTACATTTCCAGAAATATATCAAAGTTCCTTTCCTTAAAAACAGCAGGTGTATCGTAGTTTTTATTTCTATTTCATTAAAAGCTGAACTTGTAAAATAAAAATTTTCTATTAGTGTAAGGTAAACAAAAAGAAAATCAAGAGACAATCCGTATCATGAATGAAATTCAAGTCTTACATCGGATTAAAAAGAAATATTCTGAATCTAAATGTTTATGCCTATTAAGCACAAAATGCGTTTATTTGTGCTATAAATTTAACTAAAACCATTCTTATAACAGTATGTTGCCTTTAAACTGGGTAAAAGTGTTAAGTATATTTTCTGATGGTATTGATATACTTGTCAAAGAAGTTCTAGAAACCTCAAATGTCGAAAGAGCATATGATAAGAATCTCCTTTCCTATCGCTACGTCAGTTACAGGTTAAGGAGTGGCTTGAATGGATAAAGGTAATGTTTGTGCAAAAATATAGCAGTTCTATTTTGAAATGAGAAATAATTCGCTTTTTGTCAATTAAGGAAACTTGTGGTATTATTAAACAGAATGTCAGTGAAAGACATTGCGTTTGCATAGTGAATTATGAAGGTACTGAAAGGTAGTAAAGAAGGTGAATGAAAGAATTAATTTGAACAAATAAGGTAAGGCTATTATTAAAAGAAAAATCTGTTTAAAAGATGTAAGTTAGAATTAAAAGTAAGATGTTAAAATTTAAAAAGATGTAACAGAGTAAAACCAAAGAATACTGGTAATTCCCATCTGGAAAACAGTAATTTGAGTACGATATTGAAAAAGTTGGTTTTAAGAATTTCTTTATGCATGTGATGCAAAACAATTGCTAGTTTATCATGAGTGCTGACATAGATGCAATTAGTGCAGGAAAAATAGTAAAATTAGTATAGTTAGTGTCTCTAAACATGAAAAAATAATAGTGTGAGCAGTTTAAATTCATTTGAAGTACTGAAATATGACATAGACTAAATATCAGAAAATGTAAGAAATATTTTGGTATGTGTGGATGAAACACTGAACGTGGTTGTAAAATTAGAAATGAAAATTATCAACACACTTAAAGGTAATCGGGATTTAAAACTAAACATGATGTTAGAAACTTTGAAGACCATAAAACTATATGAGAAAGAAATACATTTAGATATAAATGGTATTAAACTGTAAAGTTGTGAATGGAAATTTCTGAGTAAAACCTGTAGATGATCTATTATGATCGAGGAATAAAACAAGTATTATAAAAATTGTAAGGAAATATTTGAATATGGAGTAAATGAAAACAATCCATATCGTTAAAATGAATAAAAAGGAATAAAATGTTGGAATTACGAGTGATGAGACAGAAAGAAAAACATTATAATAAATAAGTTAAGCTAGAATTAAGAAATATAAACACAGAAGGGAAATCATGAACGTAAGAAAAGCAATTAGCAGTTATAGACTTAAGTTTTTTTAAAAAATATTCGGTAATGTGAGGAAGATATTGTTAAATACGTGAAAGAAATTAGAAATTCTGTAGAAAATTTAGTAAATGAACTAAGATCATGAAAAATAAACGTTTCTTTTTAAATACAATTTCATACCACTAAGTTAAAGTGTGTATAGAATACTAGAATGGTTTAAAAAAAGTAAATGAAGTTAAAATTCAGAATATATTGAACATTATAACGTTAAAAAAAGTGTGAAATTGCATCTAAAATTAAGTAATGTAACAAATAAACAGCACGTGTGGGAACGTTTGTGAAATATAACGTATAAGTTAAAAATCAGGGTATTCTGAAATTTATGAAAGGTATGAAAAAAAAAATAGTATGTGGAAATTAAATAAAATATTACAAATAAATTAGAAACGTTAAGTATTAAAAAAATATGACAGTAAATGAATATGTTATTATGAAACAGAAAACCTGAGAAATAAGTTAAAGTTTCATGAAAAACTAGAAAGGATAAAAGTATCAAAAAAAGAAACTTCTAAAATAGATTATTTTCTTTTTTCGTCCCTAGAGGACACCGTGAGCAATTCCTAAACAGATTATTTTCATTTTTCATCCCTAGAGGATGCCATGACCCCGTTGCCAATTAAAAAAAAACTAACTTTAAATGAAAAGCAGGAGGTCTACAACTCAATCAGCAATCTACCAACACCTCAACTCCACTCGTGACCACGCCTCCTAGTGTGATGACGTTGCCTTTGGTCCCGCCCTCTGTGTGACGTCGTTGGCCACGCCCACACCGCACACCGCGTGTCGGTGAACCCGCATTTTCTATCTACTCCCGTCTCACCAAGAAAATGCTCCTTTGAAGGGTTTCTTCATTATTCGTACTGATTTCCACACCCGTACTCACAAAACGTCATCCCCTGAAAGCAGTAAATTTAGAATGCAAGCTTTGTTCGACTGCGCCGACAACGATGCGGAGCTGGAATGCGAGTTGAGCTCGTTGATGACCATTAAAAGGTTAATAATACACAATCAATATTGGATGTGCTTCGTTTTTGAACTTCGTAAAGAGGCTTTTTTCGATATCTACTATTTTGTTAGGTCCTCCGAATTTATCGAAAACTTTCTTTAGAATGCTAAGAGCACAAACTCCCCGTAGGTAATTTTTCAAATCTATTTACTCTTTCGTAGGGCTATATATTCAGCTGACCATATGATATCCATTAATACACACTTTTTTGATGGTAGGTTTCCATAGCCTTAAAAATAATTCACTGCTATCCGTTCTATAGACTGTAGGTTCCAATTTTTAATGACTTTACTTTTCCCTAAAATGCAAGAATATAGCAATAACAGTTAATTTATATCCTTGTTCATTAAGCGAAACGAGGCTTATCAACAATTAATTTGAGTTATATCAAACGAAAGCACAGATGTTAGTAGTTTGTTACTACTTCATGCGTGCCCATAACGTGTGGTAAATCGCGCTGGTTGGCGATGGTTTTCTGATCTATAGGATAATACGTAAATACCAATGCATCATACAATATATTCTGTGTAAATTAACTCAATACTCGATATCATTCTTGAAAGATAAGTATAATTTTATAATGTTCCCTATGTGTAATGCGAATGCAAGGCAATAGCTCTTAAAAGGGGGTTAGGAAGACAATAATTCCCTTACGTAAATACCATTTGTGTGACTTGCTATATCGGACAGAATAAAAAATAAAAATTATTAATTTCTTCATATTTATGTCCGTAAACGGTGAACTTAGTAATTCGCTCCAGTTTGATTTTGGCGGTTGAGGGCTAGAGTGCATTAAGCTATCATAGTTTTCCTCCTAGTAATAACGTCCGGAGAACAGGTTGACTACGTGGTCGTTTCGGCGGTATTCCACACTGTTACGTAGATGCGAGCCAAATTTCATCAGAAATTTTTGGCTCGCATCTACGTCAGAAATCAGAATTTCATCAGAAATCCACCACGAAGGCGTTCCTTCCTATAGGCAGCTAATCTTCGAGTTTCTTTACTTAAATCAATTAATGTAACCTAAACCGTCATATGAAAAACAAATAAGATCCAGTTTCCTACGTAGTCCTCTTTGCAGTCGTTCTTCCTCGTAGTTGTTCCTCATCTTCTCTTCCTCATACTCTCTTCCCATAGTTCTCATTTTCCCCATAGGGGCAGTGGCGTAAATAAGGGTATGCAAGGAATGTAGTCGCATAGGGGCCCGAAGGCTTAGGATTCCCATGAATGTCCTGCTGAACTACATTTACATATTTAAACTTAAAACACGAATAAAAATCATGTATTCGAGTAGTTTAGTGTACCAAAAAGTTTTCTTAAAAGAAAGGGGCAAAACTTTACCATACATATTTTCTAAAAAAATTGTATGTTCAAATAGTTTTCTTCATGAAATTTATGATAAATATATTTTATATTTATCAAATGTATCATTTACATTACAAAAGTTCTTATTTATGACTTGTATATTATTGCATAAGTCATGTTCGTAAGCTCAGTTGATCACAGAGCGCTATATATTAGTGCAATTTCTTTTTTGTACCTTTACCTAGCATGTTGTCTGTCAGTTTATAACATAACCAGTTATTTTCTAAAAGCTTGGATTGGCGCAGATTTTATATAGAAACTCGAAATATACTTGCATGTAAAACCTACTGTATTCTATTTAAAAATCTCCGCAAATCTAGACTTTCTTCCCCCCTTTTTTGGATAAAGTGCAGAATCGCTAACTTATTTGCTCGGCGCTTTTTACAAGAGTAAGAAGAATTGGATTTTTGTCAATTTTCTTTGACTTTTTAAGTGAAAATAGGTTGATGTGTACATGGATAATGTCAAGGGAAGCATCGGGCGATTCTGCACTTTCACCCCTTTTTTTAAGCACAGTGAATTTATTGGAGAGGGGTGGCAGGAAAACGTTTTGCACAGGGGCCCAATAGGTCTATCTACGCCACTGCATAGGGGTTCATTTTTTCGTGCTATATGGTAATTAATAACTGAATAGTATAAAGAATTACTATGAATTTAATGATTTTAACCCAGGTAATTTCAATTTAAAAATCGGAAGGGGGTAAAATCGAATCAGGATTTTAAACAACTACGCTGTACTTACAGATTACGCAAGAAATTTAAAACGCATGCACTTTAAGAATCAATATACAACGAAACTTTATGACTAACAACACAAAAGTAGAAAAGATTTATTAAAGTAAACGAAAATGTAAACATACATAATATATATAAATATCTTTGAATATCTTTCATACCATTTTACTGTTGAAAAAGGACTGTTTTTGAAAAGTTTATTGAATTTGTTTTTTACTTGAAGGACTTAAGTATGTTCAAATATGTATTACTGTAATATTTGAAAATCTACTTGCATTACTTCTTCTACTCTGCATTCTAATTCCTTTAATCAACTATTATTTAATTTGTGCTACATTTTATTTAAATCTTCAAAACTAAGTTAATTAAATAATCTTCATTAAGCGCAGAACTCTAACATTTTTATTTTTATATTTTAAAAAAATTAGTATTACTCAGAAGTAATTTGCACTCCTGTGTTTCAACACTAAACATTCATACAACAAGCACATTCACTACAAATTAAGCAACTGTCTTCAGACTGTCCCGAGACATATCACTCACATTGTTATCTTGATGCTTCAAAACATCAAAGCAATCATATAATTAGGAAACAATCAAACAACGAAGAATTCAATTCGGAAAAATAAGAGTATCAAAAGTATTTCAGACAAAGCAATTACAATTAATCAGCGTGAAAATATTTCTATTCCTTAGAATATCTCAAATACAAAAGCTGAGCTGAATTTTAACTTCACTATCTTTGGAATTGTATTGCGAATTCCTTCAGGCAATCTCCACCTTCACAATTTTGAGAATCGAATTTTAACTATGGTGGCATCTACGAACGTATTGTATTCCATCAACTTCGTTATCACGAAGAAAGATCGCAAATAAAGCTTTGAAAACGACGAAGCATTAAAGCCATTCTTTAAGACATATTTGCATTTACAGGGAAATTGCATTTGCCTAAAATAAGTCTATTAAAATGGAAAAGCAAATTATTTTAATGTAACAGTAATCGTTATGTTACACATTCTAATAATAAAATAAATCTTCATAAACGTTTAAGTTTAAACTTCCATTATTTCAATTATGCCTTTTAGCATTACAGACATCTTTCACATGGTAATCCGAAATTTTCTAACGGTGATGTACGTCAGTTTATAGTATTTTTAACACAGTTGTATAATCACACGTTTTAAATTCGAGAAATGCTAAGTTCATTACTTAGTTTCCAAATTATAACAACATGCAACACGATGTTTCAAATTTTTGAATTGTAAACCTAAACCTCAAACCAAAAATGTGCAATATCACGTTGTATTTGACTGTACTTTCGTTGTTATACATTTTCAAAATATTAGGTAAATGTTATGGGCATTATGCATGTGTAGTCATTTATTCAATTGCATATTTGATGTATTTCATGTAGTCACTTACAGCATGTAGCATTGTTTATTTGAATATTTGCAATTTATATTATTTAAAAACATTTATTTAACATATAAAATTATAGATCTTGGAATTTAGAATAGATCAAGACTTTAATTATGAAAGCAACTCGATTAGAAAACGAGACACAGGCAAAAAAAGAAAAAAAACCCATAAAATACTTAGCGACTAATTTCTCACCAAGCTGGTGATATTTGGTGATTTCTTGCCAAATTGGGAATTTGGGGAAAGTTTTAAGTAAAAGGCATTTTTGAAGCCCTAAAAGCAATTTTCCCTAAAGCTTCTATAAGTGCTGACTGCCCTATATTTACGACTATGTTGCAGTAGACAGTAAATTCTGAGTTAGTTAAATTCTTAGTAAATGTAGTCAGGTCAGAAATTGTGCCAATATATTGATCTTGCTCAGTATTTATTGATTTAGAATTTATTCAGTGAATGATATTGGTGATCTGTGATATGCTTCACGTTTTAATAAGACGTTGCCTAATCTCTTGTCATTCTCAATGTACTATATACAGCTGTTTGCATTACTGTAAGTAATTTATTTCAGAAAGTGTCCATATCTTCCTGCTGATCTTCCTGATGATTTGATCTAGTTATAAAGAGATATGTATATACCCGTAGCACGTAGCAATATTTAACTACATATAAGTTAAAGAAAAAATAACCATTTACATTTCGAATCTCTGTTTAGAATACTTGAGTACTCTAGACACATTTTTGTTATGTGTTTTATATAGATTATTTAAAGTACGTTCTTTTTTTACATGCAATAAATTCAGTGTACTTTAAATGAATGTACTTTAATGTAATAGCTTAGCGACTTAGTAAATAAATATTATTTAAAGTATATTCTTTTTTACATACATATTCTGTTAAAATAATTTAGTGTTACTTTTGCATAATGCAGCTCGCAATGTCAAAAAAAAAATGAGCGCCAAACGATATATATTGGCGAGAGAAGATTCTACTTATTTCTGATGCAAGAAAAAAGTTTAAAAAAGATTTTGTAGTTAACAATATACTTGTTTTTCATTCTTTTCAGCATGTTACCTTCTTTTATGGAATATACTTCTCATAATTTTGATTATTAGGTAAGCCTGAAGCTATTTTCAACACTTCAATTTAGATGTTTGTAAAGACTGTTAACTTTGATTTGTGTTCTAAGTATTTGAGTCAAGCAAACGCTCCAACTTGTTAAATAAAGATTTCATAGCTATTCTAACTTGTGATTCTTTAAAAAAACTGTGCTAAATAGTGGATAGTTTACTCCAACACCCTTAACTGTATTAAATACACGACATAATATATTCTCATATTTTGCAATATATGATATGTTAGTTTGCAACAAGATATTTTATCAAAATAGTAAAATATGAGCCATGTGGCTCAATTTGCATTCAGAATGAAGTACTATTATTTAATACGTTTGGATATTTTTCAAACAGGATAGCCAAGCCAAATATGTAAATTTATCAGTCTGGTCTCACTAAAACTATTACATTAAACAGCCATCCTCGCTCGCTTGTAAATGTTCAGAATTAAAACTCTAAAAAATAAAGAACGAATAAATTCTGGAAACAAATACATTAAAAATCCGGGTGTATTTCTGATATTCTCGAATGAGAGCACCTGAAGAGTATATGTTAGGCCTGTCTCCAGTAAAATGAATCAAATAATTATGAATGTATTGACTCTTGGTAGAAGATTAAGGAAAGTTTCAAATCTACCTCTACAAAAATATCTTTACAAAAAATCTCTACAAAAAAGCTACATATAAGAAAATAGCCGCTTATAAAGTTGCACAGTATCATCTAATTACCTCAAATTTAAGTCCAGAATACATCTAATGCGAAAAAATTCAAATTATTTGCCTTGGAATATAAACCGACAACTTAACGCATTACTTTGGCCCACTATTTGATTGTAGTAGACGTTGTGTCACAATTGAAGATATTTTTGTTATGGAGGCTAAATTTGTTTCAACATTTTCCACACATTTCGTTTAAGCTAAGGATCTTTTCATGCTAAATATCAGGGCCAACAATCTCTAAATTCAGAATTATCCAAAATTTTATAATCAGCATTATTGAGCATTTGAAAGACATGCCCATGAAAGATTTGAGATAATTTACGTACACCATATTCTTGAGTGTTGCATTTCATCTCATAAATGACTAAGAGCTGAAATAATATTTTAAATAAAAAATTATTACTTTAGAATTACTTAGAAGATAAGTTGTTTCAGCAGCATGCATTACAAGATAGCACTTCTTGTTTTCTGCTGTCATAATATATATTACTAAATGAACACAAAATTTTATCAAACTATTTACAAAAACACCGTGTATTGTAATACTGCTATATGAGTGTTATGAATGCAATATACGGCACACGCCCCCATTATTTTCGCACACATGCAATTTTTCAATTTTGATTTTCAGCAAGGATTATGTTTAAAATATTGACCGGTATAATCTCCTCACTAGATTTTTGTAATGAAAAAAAATATCTACCAGTTATGGTACGAATGAATCAAAAAGAGATTAATGGACTATAATCGTGTGCTATACTGAGTAAATTTTGTACGTATTGATAGCGTGGGGCAATATGTACCGGGGCAGACATTCAAAAAAGTATTAAACTGCATTTCAGATCCAATGGACGAAAAAATATGGTTTTCACTGAAAGCTAAAAAGAACTGTGAATATAACAGCGAAAAATCCAGTGAAACAGCTCGTTGAAAGACGACTGATGAAAAACAAGAACTGGTTGTTATACACAGAGTATATAGAGTAAACAAAGCCAAGTGTACATTTGTGAATACATATACAATAAAATTTCAGTCGGATAATGTGTTTAAAAATAAATGATAAACAACAACTGCTAAGTCATATGCTTTCTGTTTACTTCGAAGAAAATAATTCAAAACGACATAGATGTATAGTGAGTGGTCCAAAATTAACATTAAAAGTAAAAATTCAATATTTCGAAAAGAGTTAAAAATAGCACGGTGCGCTATTCACAGAAAGCCATGGAACTTTCTTAATAACGGAAAATTTTAATGCCGGAATAGTTGAATTTTGCAGGAACAGGCGGCCTTTTAGTAGTGTCAGAAATTCGTACACACACGTAACACACTTCGCAACGCAACTACGATTAATGGACATTACAAGGAACATATTAGCTCGCTCGTTTTCGACAAACGGAGAGTGTCATCGCTATTTATCGAAATCCAAGTCAGAGAAATTAGGACTACCAGGGAATTTTATTACGATTTACTACTGCTCCGTTTATAGTTTTCATCTTTTAGAGTTAATTTTATTGTTAAAATAGCAACTATTAATTTAACTTTTCTTTCCAAGAATGTTCTAGAAATTGCACATATAGTTTTCCGACAGAGCTATCATTATTACTATTGTGATTATTTTAGGAAACAATCATAGGAATCAATATTGAAAATACAGCAATACTAAAAATTAATTATATTTCTTTCCTCAAAAATTACATTAATGCTAATAAATCCGATGAAAAGTATTTAATTAAATAATGAAATGAATTTAATTTAAAGTATTAATAACTTTATTATTAGTCCATTATTATTTAAAGTAAACACACATTATAAGTAACACTGAAAATGCCATAATAAATCATAATTTTTAAAAGGTGTTTCTTGCCCCAAAACATTACACTAATGATGACGAACCAGAGGAAAACTAACTGATTAAATAATAAATTTAGTTTAGTGTTGCATTTTGATATTTCGAAATTAATACATTTTTTATGTATTTATTATATATTTAGAGGATTAGGTTAGGTTAATTGATTAAGGTAAAGCAGCTCTAGAGCTATCTGCCTATGGAAAGGAATGCTTTCGTGGAGGACGTTTTAAGAGAAATTCGCTCGTATCCACGTTACACATGGGGAAACCTACGAAAACCAACCATGTAGGTAACTCTTTCGCCGGGATTCGATCCCATGTCGAACTACCAATGTTTTTTGACTTTGCCGCTCAGCCGCTGATGGGCTCGTAAATATTTAGCGATCATAATGCATCATGCAACAGCATATTATTATTAATCATAGAAAAATGCTAATTTAGTAGATTAACAAGTTTTATTTTATTTAAAATATAATAAATCTATTTTATCTTCATAACTATAGAATTTAAATATTCCAAGAAGATTTAATTGTGCAAATGTCTTTAACTGCATGTAAACGAATACTGTTGACTGTGTTAGCTGATTATATCTTAAAACCCAACCCTTGTTATCTTAGTTAAACATTTTTTGAATAACTTACATTACATTTGCACAGAAAATTAATGATCTGAAGTTCCAACTTCCGCATTAATGATAGATGTATGTGATTTATTAATAGAATATTTTTTTAAAAAAAATTCCTTTGTAAACGCATAATATTTATACTCATTTTAAAATTATTTCAAACTTGACTGGCGAGAAAACGATACGCAAATATGAACAAATAATTAGTGAAACGTATGCATGTTTAAAAGTTTAAATAATTGACTAAGAAAATTCTCAGCAGCATTTCGTACGCAGAGCAGTCGAAGAAATGTAGAAACAATTTCAAATGATTAGTTCAACTAAAAAGGTTTTCATCGACGTTAACTTAAAAAAAACTTGGATTCAGTAAATTTCGAAAGAAGCTGCTTTGTACGAGAGCAAATCATGCTATCTATGAAGGCATCAAATTATACGCAGAATAGAAAATTCTGCGTATAATTTGATGCGTATAATTCTGCGTATAATATGATCTTCTAAATAGAAAGGATATTTCTGTTGCCAATCGAAATAAATGTATTATTTTCCCTTTATTTGTAATTTGTAATCAATTTAATTTGCAATCAATGCCGAACAAACATTGAATGTTTTTTTTTATTATTAATTTATTTTTAATATTTTCAAGAATATCAATTTATAAAAATAAATATTTTTACCAAAGATGTTTACACGAAGACAACAACGTGAATGAGTGATATTAAATATGTTTTGTAAAATAATGTCATTTAAAAAAATTAATATTTTTATCAAAGAAGTTTATTCGAAATGAAGAACTACGCGTGAACAAATGCACTGAATATACAAAATGATTAATACTAAATATGTTTTCAAAATAACGTAATTTTTAAAAATAAATATTTTTACCAAAATAAGGAAGTTTATTCGAAGGTAAGAAGTGCGCGAAATGCGTGAACAAATAATGGAATAAATAAAATGAATGATATTAAAATTTTTCTTTTCTAGCCCAAACGGACGGTAGCCCAGGCAGGCTATTAATCTCAAAACGACATTTTGTGGAGTTTCACTATACGCTAGTGTGCAAAAATTAAGGACGAAGTCGAAAAATTAGCATATCAGCTGAACGAAGAGGCAGAGCGGACAGAAAGACCAATCAGGAGATTAAGTAAGGTGATGTACGGTAGCACATGCGCAGATATGCAGGTAGACGTAATGGGGGAGTGTTTGAGTAGTATAAAGCATGTTGTCGGTGTAAGATCAGTATTTCTGGCAAAGAGATTGCACGCCGTATAGCAGTTAAAATCACACCGAGTTGCTGCCTCAGCGAGAAATGGCGAATAATCAATCTGTTAGACGACATCTGGATGCTTTTACCCGATGTCGAATCATTGGGAAGTTGGAGGAAGGCTGCAGTGTGACAAGTGTGGCTGCAGAGTTCGGAATTGCTCACAGCATCGTTTCACGACTTTGGAGACAATTTCAAACTACAGGAACAGCTATCCGGGGGTTTAGTAGTGGTCGTCACCGAGGAACCACACCCGCAGATGACCGGTATATTACCTTACAGGCCAGAAGAAACAGGCGGCAGACAGCGGGAGAAATCGCTAGACACACGACACAGGCGACTGGACGACCGATATCGTGTTTTACCGAGACCAGAAGACTGCACGGTGGTGGTCTGTTTGCACGACGCCCTGTACGGTGTGTACCTCTAACGCCTGCCCATCGGAGAAGGCATTCTCTGTGGTGCCGGGAACACCGCAGTTGGAGAGACAATGAATGGGGACGAGTACTCTTTACAGATGAGAGCAGATTCAGTCTGAGTAGCGATTCTCATCGCATACTCATCTGGAGAAAGCGGGGAAGCCGCAATCATCCCTCAAACATCATTGAAAGGGACAGGTATGGAGGTAGCGGTGTTCTCGTTTGGGGAGGCATCATGCTTGGTAGTCGTACAGACCTTCACATCTTCGACGCAGGTTCAGTCAACGGGACCCGTTATTGTAACGAGATTCTTCTTCCATATCTGCGTCTTTTTAGAGGCGCTATGGGTCCGCAGTTACTTTTCATGGACGACAATGCACCATGTCATCGCACAGTAGCTGCCGAACAGCTTTTAGAGAGTGAGGATATTGAACGTATGGATTGGCCGGCACGATCTCCGGTTCTCAATCCCATCGAGCATGTATGGGATTTTCTAGGCAGACGCTTGGCAGCTCGTACCTTACCACCAGTAACGATTCCGGAGCTTCGATTGGCGCTGCAAGACGAATGGGCAGCAATGCCTCAACACCTCATTGACACCCTCATCTCAGCATGGGCAGACGCTGTGAAACCTGCCTAGCAGTCAGGGGAGATCATATCCCCTATTAAAGACCGGATGTTTCTTGCTGGACACCCATCGCAGGGATGTTTCGGCCTTCAGTCGCATTGCGCTCCATGCTACTTTTTCAATAAAGCTTCTTTTTATCCCTGATTTCTCTTTTAGTAAGTGTTGCTTACATTACTCATGTCCTTACGTATTGGGGATTTTACGGTATTAAATGTGTTGATTTGGAAAGCTTTTGTACAAAGTTATATTGAAAAAACCGTCTCGTCCTTAATTTTTGCACACCAGTGTAAATGCGCAAGTCAGTTTTCAAATTGTTGCCACCAAATATTACTGACCTGTACTACATTTAAAGAAAATAAATAATGTAGATTCTGCATGAATGTATGTATGTTTTTCGCATTGTGAAAAAACAACGGTATCTAGAGCCATCAAATTATGAATTACGTAATCCTCCACCCGTACATAAGCAGCTAGAAGCCCGAATTTCGAATTTGTCTTCTTATCTATTTCATATTTTGAAAAACTGTAAAGAACTTTTATTTAACAAACTCAAAGATTTCAAAGCGAGAAACGGCAACACTGCATAGAAAAAACACTATCTCCAGCGCGTGAGACTGTCTATTGAAAATTCTAAAGATATGCTGTTTAAATATTTTGAGAAATTGCTGTTGAATTGAATTTTATGTGGTTTACATGCAGAGAACATGATAATTAAGAGACAGAGTTAACACGCCTCTGTATATGTATATATATAGAAAAGTAATAGAAAACACGTTTCATAGCCAAATAATCAGAATAAAAATATATGTACTGAAGTAGAAGATTTAAAGAAAGAAATAATAAAGCTAATTAATGTTCAAGTTGATAACCAAGTACCACCAAAATTTATTAATTTATATATTAAAAAGGCAGGCATTAACTTTACTTTATAATTTTTTTGGCTCTTTTTGGTATGATAACATTACCTTAAAGCTTAGCTGGAGGGTAATGGAGGATACAGAAGAGTAAAGGAATTATCTTGTAAATTTTTATTGTAAATAAATTTGTAAATATGTATATTTAATCAATACTGGATTCTTTCCTTTTACTAATAAAGGGCCAATTTTTTTCAAAAGTCTCATAGCCCGAATTGAGTGAAGATTTTAATCTTCTTCCAATTTTCCATACTTTAGCCAGTATTTAGTTAAATTTTGATATACCAGTTAAAATCAAGTTCATTAAACTTTCAATATTTTCTTTCATTAAATATAACTTTTAATTAACTTTTTTAGGGAATTTTTGGGAAATTTCTGGGAATTTTTTAGATGTTTTTTAAGGAATTCATTTCCAAAAATTTTCTACTTAAAAATTTTTGAGAAATTTTTTAAAAAATTGCTTAAAAAATTGTTAAAAAAATGTGGGGAATTTTGTTTAAAAATTTTTTAAAGAATTTTTTAAGAATTTTTTTAAGAATTTTTTAAGACATTTAAGACTTTTTAAATTTTAAATTTTACTTTAAAACTTATTTTAAAAATTTTAAAACATTTCAGTTTTAATTAATTACTTTAATTATTTGCAATTTTCACAAAAAAAATTCACTTAACGTTCATATTTGCAATATTTACACAATTTTGTAAAAGAACACACATTTCACATTACAAACAGTTTACATTTATTAATTGACAATAACCACTTAACTCTACTTTACTTCAATTAGTACTCTTTTTATGATATTTGCAAAGCAAACTTACATCTCTTGATTGGCTCAGCTACTTAACTCCATACCATAAATAGTTGATCAGTTAAAATTAAAACTTGAATTACATACTTTTAGGATATTTAATTTTTTCTAGATTTATATTTAAATATTTTAATATTAAAGTTGGAAAAAATTTTTAATAGAACAAAGATAGCAACCTGACACTCAACTTTACTTACATAAGCGCCATCTATATAATTTGAAGAACACACTTACATCATTTTTGAAAAACTTTTCCAGACCCCAACACTAATATAGTAGGTAAATTAGAATTAAAACTTACTATTTACTTGCTTTAAGTATTTTTTAATTATTTTTTATGTAGCATTTAAGTATTTTCTAGATATGAAATTATATTTTTAAGTATATATTTGTTTTTTTTTTAAATTATTAATTAGTTATTTTTGTTTCTTATTGGTTTATATAAATTATGTCTAGTTCCTTTTTAGTTTCTTTTTATTGATATGCATATTCGCGTCTGGGAGGTTTCTGTAGACAAGGGTATCTAAAATGCATTGGTTTCTGAATTAATTTTTCTGGAAAATTAATTTTTTTTAAAAGTTTAATTTAATACTTGGCTTTACATTGCATATTTCTCAAAAGGCTTCATTGGTATTTTCCTTTTAGAACTTTAATTTTTAATTGCTAATTTCTAAAGGTACCACTTTATTAGAATTTCTTTTTGGACATTCTTCACTCTTTACTTTTGGTTTTGACTTTTACCCTTGCCTGCATGAATGACAAAACACGAATTGAATGATTGGAGAGTTAGGTTTGGAGGCAACTTCCCCTTCATAAGTCTGTCTCCTGCCTGCTCAACAGTCATTCACTTATGCATTTAAAAATTCATGGTTTGGTTTTGCACTTGATTTACTTATGCTATCTGAATTTAAATGATATTGTAGATTTGTTCGAAAATTAAATCTTTTATATGTTTGCACATTTTTTAATTATTTTAACTTTAAATTTGCTTTTTTACGTATATACATGTTTGTTAAAATTTAAATTTGTTTTAATTTAATTAAATTTGTATTTAAATTGAATTTATTTAAATTGAATTTATTCTTATGAAACAATATATATGTTGTCTGATTTTAAATTCACTTAGTGCGAAATCGAGTTATTCTACTACTTGCAAAATTGCTGAAAAGTTAATAATAATTTATAATTTACTTACTAAAGAAATATTGACTATATAATCTCCTAAGATTAATTTTAGTAGAATTATCTTAAATAAGTGAAACCAAAGTTAATAAGTTCAATTTCGAAAATTGTTTTAAAGCAACTTGAATGTAAATGTTAAAAATGTTTAACGGGGACTTGAATTAAATCATGAATAACAAAATTTCAATTGTAAAAAGAAATAAATTAAAAGCAAGTAATTAAATTAAAAGCAAGTAATCACTGCCATTGGACGGAAATTAGTTGACTTTTCAAAGGGAACAAACCAATTCCCGTTCAATGAACAATAATTAAGAAATAAATACGAAAGTGTTTCGTCCTTTACTCAAGTAATAAGGATATGCCAAACCGGCAATTCAAGCTAGGCCAAATATTTCCGTGAATAGAAGGGATCAAGAATCAATGCAAAAAACCAAAGAACTCATTCCGATTAAGCATTTCCGCTAATTCAATTTTGAGTGAAAAGCATATTCTGTAGTAAAATTGATATTACTCGAGTAATTGTCCCCCGATACCCTCGTGTTTATGCATTTTAATTCAAAACTATTTGTAAAAATTATGAAATAGAACTCAAAGTAATTGAAATAAACATTAGAAAATTACAAAATATAAGAAATATAACGCAATCTTTACAAAAACAAATAAAAAAATAAAAAATGAAATTTCATTTCATTTTACAATTGAAATTTTGTTATTCATGATTTAATTCAAATCCCCGTTAAACATTTTTAACAATTTACATTCAAGTTACTTTAAAACAATATTCGAAATTGTACTAATTATGGTTTCACTCTTTTAAGATAATTCTACTAAAATTAATCTTAGGAGATAATATAATCAATATTTCTTTAGTAAATAAATTACTATGTATATATATATTATATACTATAACAAGTCTTCACGGATTTTGCGGAACTCGTTTCCGTCATCAAAAATGTTGGATTCCAAATATCGCAGCAAGTTAAAGAAATTAAGCAAACTAATCAAGAACTAAAAACCTCTACCACTACTGATAACGGGTCAAGTTGTTTTAGACCTAACAGTGCTCCCATCTCTATTATGACATGGAATGCGAGAGGCATTCACTACAAGATCCCGGAGCTCTCTAATTTTCTTACGAGTCATGACATAGACGTGGCTATGTTACCTGACACTTTTGCTATGCCAAATACAAACATGAAGATCCCGAATTATAACTGCTACAGATGCGACCGTCTAAGTCACCGAGGTGGGGGTTGCCATTTATGTCCGTAACTCTCTGAAATCATGTATGATAAATGAGGAGCGCTTTAATGGGCATGAGATAGTCACTGTGTCTGTCCTCCTTCCGCACTATGGAAATGTTTATTTCAACTCAATGTATAACCCGCCGAGAAATATTCTTGACATCAAATACCTGGCCAAAATTCTGGACACCAATAAGCAAGTCATACTTGCGGGAGACTGGAACGCCAAAAGTCAGGAATGAAGTTGTAGAAGGACGAACAAATATGGCATAAAATTATCCGAGTTTATTAAAAATCACCCGGTCTATTTTCATGTTCCAAGTGAATACACTTATCTACCGCAGAATCCAAATACAGGTGACATTCTGGATACTTTCCTTTCTACCACCTCTTTCTCCTTCAATCTAGAAGTACATCAAGACCTAGATTCGGATCACTGCCCGGTCGTTGCGACCCTAGGCACGAACAAGGATGTCCTGGATGATTATATCAATACGACTAATTGGAAAATCTTTCATGAAATTCTCACTGAATGTCACAATAATAATCATAGACTACGCACGCCGGACGACATTGAACTTGCTGCCAATCAGCTTACTATAGATATTCAAAATGCCTATAAAGCGGCTACTAGAAAAATCCTTAGACGGCGGGTTACTGATAAATTACCTAACAGGATCAAAAATCTCATCAAAGAAAGAAATAAGCTTAGGAAAAGATTTCATTTCACCTGTGATCCGAACACCAAGAAAACTATGAACAGACATGGTAGAGAGATTAAAAAGCAGATTACTATTAATCGCAAAGAACTTTGGGATGAAAAGATCGAGAGCTTTAATGAGCCAAGTAGCTCTTTCTGGTCATTCGTAAGACGCTTGAAAAATAAAACTACTGTCAATAGACCTATTTATCATGAGCACGGCATTGCACTCACAGACACTGAGAAGAGTAACACTCTTGCAGAGCACTTCGATAAGCAGTTCACTCCAAATACCGCCCAAAAGCAACCAGTAGTTTTCGTATATTGTCAGCTCCACAGTGACCGACTGGCTTCATACAAACGTCATGCATAATCGACTAGATCTCACTTCGCCTCAAGAAATCTTGAACATTATCAAAAAGCTCAGAAATAGGAAGGCCCCTGGGCTGGACAAAGTGAACAATGTGGCTCTGAAATGGCTGCCTATTAATATTGTCAACCGATTCACGGGCATCATAAATGCTTGCCTGTACAATAGTTATTTTCCACGGTTATGGAAGACCGCTAAAATGATTGTGCTCCCCAAGACGGGAAAAAATCTGACGAAGCCTGAAGGGTACAGGCTCATCAGCCTGCTTCCCAGTATGGGCAAGATACTTGAAAGGATCATCCATACCCGGATCCAGCCCAATCTTGATAAGCTACCACTTGAGCAATTCGGATTTCGGAAAGCCCTTTCTACGACAAAATAGCTGGTACGACTGAATGAGTTCATAGGCAGTGCACTCCACAACGAAAGATATGTTGCCTTACTCATGCTGGACGTGGCGAAGGCTTTCGACCGCGTCTGGCATGAGGGGCTTATCTATAAGTTAATTAACTTAAAGTTCAGCAACGAGTTAATTAGGATCATCCACTCTTTTCTGTCCAACAGGACGTTCTTTATTCAAATTGGTAAAGGTATTTCAAGCAAAAGGAATGTGAAGGCCGGAGTCCCTCAGGTTTCTGTACTCGGACCTGTGCTCTATTTATTCTATGTGGCAGACCTACCTGCAGAATACCTGGACCAAAACATTTTCATGAGATGCTATGCAGACGACACAGCCTTCGCTGTCAAGTCTGAATCGCCAAATTTTGCCGTCAATAAACTGCAAAGATTTATGCCCAAACTTGAGCAATGGTGCGCTATGTGGAAAATCGCAATTAATGCAGACAAGTCCAAACTTCTAATTTTCAAGAAAAAGATGAACAATCCTTTGACTACCCAGCTAAAATTTTTTGATACCGTTGTACCAGTGGTCAAAAGCACAACATATTTAGGATTTAAATACAATTCTAATTTCCTATAGAAGGATCATGTTAATTATGTCAGGGGCAAGACAGGTGTCATACATGTAGGTGTCATACAAAGTTTTACGCCACTTCTGTCTGCGACTTCTAAATTGGATATAAAGCGTAAAAGACATATTTATATCTCCATAGGCGACATATTTATATCCAGGCGACATATTTATATCTCCATAATACGGCCGGTTTTTGCATATGCGTCTCCCGCATGGGCCTCAGTTCAGAAGAAGGCGTTGAGCAAACTTCAGGTTACTCAGAACAAAGTTTTAAGAATGATTACCAATGCACACTATTACGTCTCAAATCAGACTCTTCATCGAGATCTAAAAATGGAATCAATAGAAGTGTATTTACATCAAGCTAATGTTAACTTCTTTAAAAAGGCGCACGATTGCAATCACATGAATGACCTTAATGTCTTAAACTATGTTATTCTGGAAGAAGATGCTATGTTACGACCACTCGCGGCCCACCTCGCCCTGGACTTAAATTTCCCTACTTAATTTGCCATGCAGACTGTGCAGAGATCCTGTACATAGTGTATATATTTTGAGTTTTCACTTGTATTTATATCAATATTTTGTATCTTTTTAATTTCATATTTCAGCATCCTATGTATCATAATTGTATATAATTTATCACTATTGCATTTACAGGTATCATGTCTTGTATTTTATATGTCCTTGAAATGTGCCCTCTGGGCTTTACTTTCAAGAGCCGGACAAGTCGCGCACTTGCGCGATATTTCGGCTATATCTGTACAAACCAGACCAGACCATATACTATGTATATATATTTGCACGAATATGTATATATATTTATATATAGTATATACTATATATATTTGCACGAATATGTATATAAGGTTAGTTAATATGCACGAGTATGTATATATATTGTATATATGTATGTATATATATGTATTTCAATTGTCTGTTTCGGCGAAACGCGATATGGAATTAGCTGGATTCGAAAATCATTAAAATTATTTTCCCTGAAGAGCCTTAATGAGATTCGAATTGGGCTATCTACCATTTACCGCGTCTTTGTTTTTGTATTTTTGCTGAAGTCTTTTGTCGCACTTTAATTCTAATGTTTAAAATATGCCTTACTCTGATCAGCATATTGTTTACAATTAGTAATGAATTTTATTTGTAAATATTCAAGTGTTTATATTGTTTATTTAATCTTTTTTACTCATTTCATTGCACTTTATTTTACTTATGTTAATATTTTCACGGAACCACAGTATCTAAGCAACTTTTTAGCATACGAACTAGGAATTTTCTTTTAACTTTTTTTCTAAATTTGCAGTTCAATGCGCAGTTTTAACCTCATAGGTATTTTATAGTTTGTTCTCTTTTCTTTAATGATCTAAGAACACTGAAATGTAGATGCGTAGAAGTACTGATGGCGTAGATACGTGATGCTTAGAGCGTCCATCCATTTTGAAGAATAAACAGTCGAGCCGTATTAAATTCCTTGTTTTTATTTAAATTCACTTGTGGCCAAAATCACGTGCCTATTGCGAGAACAATTTTGATACTATTATGATACAAGCCATCATTTCAGAGCATAGGTGATTGCAGTAAAGCGTCTTAACAGGATGAAAACATAAGCCAGAAGAGAGAGAGTCGCAGTACGCCAGAAAAAGGAGGGTCAAGTTTCAGTTCGAGTTAGTTTTGGTTTACAATTATTTTGATTGGCCAAGAGACATTTGCATTAAGCATTACGTAAGACTGCATGGTTACTTTGAATGACGCAGTTTAGACACATGGCGCTATTTTTTAGACAGAGAGAGGAAGTCCCCAAATTAAATAAAACTAAAAGAGGTTATAGACAGTAAGATAAAAAATATGTGAATCAAAATAGTAATTTAAACTAAGGGTAAGTTCTTTAATTCTTCCTCGATGTTTTAAAAACCGCAATAACCTCCCTGTATTGCGTCATTTCTAGATCATTCGATTCTGCATGGCTTACGCAGCGCTGATGACGTAATAATTGGAAACTGAAACTTTAAACCAAAAACATTCTCTTCGTGTGCTTCCATCTCGCATAACCACGCCCTTCAGCGTCGTTCTTTACCCTGCTAGGATGTAACTTTGCTGTCTAGCTTGCTCTTGCAATAATATCAAAAATGCAAATGTTCTGTAAAAAGGCAAGACTAGACTACCAAGTGATTGTGGCCACAAACGTCAACTGGAAAATAAAAATGGCATTGAGATTGCTATGTTAATTAGATATTGCCAAGTCAATATATTAGCATACTACGCAATCAGATGTCTTTCTCTTCAGTATGGATCTAATTCATCCTGTTCTGTTTTTTCCTTGCTATTATTACAATTAATTGGCGCTGCTCTGTCTTTTCCTTGCTATAATCACACTTTTAATTATTTCGAATTTTGTCGACTAATCAAATGATCTAGAAATGACGCAATCCAGGGAGGTTATTACGTTTTTTAAAACAGAGGGAAAGAATTAAAGAGTTTACCGTTAGTTTGAATTACAATTTTGATTTACATAAAAAATATGAAAGCAAATTTCTAAATTTAATTGGGTAAAACCTCTTTTATTTTTTTTTATTTAATTTGGGTCTTCCTCTCTCTGTCTTAGAAATAGCGCCATAAGTGTAAACTGCGTCATTCAAATTAATCATGCGATTTTACATAACACTTAATGCAGATATCTCTTGCTCAATCAAAGTAATTGTAAAGCGAAACCGTTTGACTCCCTTCGTTCTTCCTCTGCGTTGGTACTGCAACACTCTCTCTCTTTGCTCTTCCCTTCCCTTCTGCTTTGCCGTCTTCTATTCATGCAGAGTTAACTTTTCTAATTTTCGACCTTTAAGAAGATGTAATCTGTTCAAAATTGAGAGTTGCATACCACATCTACAGTGATAATGTGTATTATCGAAAAATAAATGTTTTGTGGCATTTAGGTCATGGCTGCAAGTTTTTTGGTTTATGCATCCATCGTTCTAACTGCGCAGTAAAGTCTTCAAAATATGATGCAGTCCTCTCCAATGCCAATCCGTTGCAGCTCTCACCAAATCATCTTTATTTCAATAATAATGCATTTTTTAACATCTAATGGAACAATGTTATCATATATATATATAATTGTAAAAGCTACGAATTTCATAGTACCATGATTCATGACATGTACTGTTTTAAAAATTAAAAACATTTATGCAGTGTTAACGCCAGAGATTTCAATGTTATAGTAAAGTTGATTGTTCGAACTTCTTCGTAAGAAGTGGAAACGCATGGCCCTCTCGCTTACTCTATTTCTTATAAATTCCGTAAGTATAGGCACGACTTGTTGATTACAGTGACCAGTATGAAAGCCATCATTCACAAGAATGATTGTTAAGCGAAACACAACAGAAAGAGAATAGAAAGGCAATATCAAAGATGATTCAGTAGTAATTCCTATCACATGATGACGTAACGTTTTTTTTTTTTTTTTTTTTTTAATATAGCCAATAACATCTGAAGACATGTGCTTTTAAACAGCCCTACGACTAAAAGTAACAAGCTGTAAGATCTGGCGATACTGATAGCCACTTATGCGCGAAAGAGTGAAGGATGACACTACTATCATCAAACATCAATCAGAGCAGCTGCTGGGTAAGACCTGTGCTGACGCTTTCCATCCTGTTTGAAAATTACACTGTGACTTTCAGAATATCACATGTATTCTCTCTCGGTCAGATAGTAAAATGTATTAATATTACTACTAAGCGAAAAGTACGCCTTGTAAGTGCTACAACATGTTTAAGACCCAGTTCATATTGTTTTGCATCTAATGAAAAGCCTAATCTGCAAATTCATGACATCTTTCGGAAGTCGATGATTTTTTAATTCCTGTATGTATTGGATTTTTTAATACATTTCAAGTTGATCCCGAGTAATCGTCATAGTTTATACGAAATGCCAAACCTTCGTCACCGCTACGGTGTTACCCTTTGGTGAAACATATGTAGCTATTCTGGCAATAAATTGAATCCCATGTCTATCTGTGAATTTCTGTGAAAACTTCATCTATGCTTTTCGAATTATCGAATATTTTAATTTTCTACTAATGTTTCATCACCTGGAATATATATAAATGTAGGTACTTTGAAATTACGGTAAAATGCATCTGATTACCAACAACTTGATTTATCATTTCCTACAGATTTTTTTTCTTCAAAGCTTACTACGAGATTATTATAAGGAAGTAACATCAATTTACCGAACTTAGGAAAAGCTTCATCTAAAAATCTGGGTTGAAAATTCATAATAAAAACTGCGAACATAACGCGAATGAATACGGTAATTTATAATTCATCTAAAATGAAGAAATGCTTAGAAGAGACTTGAGATTTCATAAATATTAAATTTACACGAAAAATAACTTTTAAATTTAACGCCCTCAAATTTCCCCTTTCCGTTTTAATGTCGTGAATTTCACGTTTTAGTAATTAAATGTGTAGAAGCGATTAAATGGACTTCATGGATTGCAGATATAAAATTCAAATGTGAGTATTCGCGGGATATATTTTACAGGAATATATAGCTAAAGACTATAATTATTTCGTAAAAACATCAAAACAATGTTGTCGCAGTTACCTTAAGCGTTTCTAATCTGAAAAAAAGTGTGGATCGATTTCAGAACATGATAACATCTCCATATGTATAATACATTCAGTCACGGGAATGTGGTGAAAGCAAATAGAGGAAATAGTTGTTCTTCCTCAAGACACGCGACGTGAACCCAGCACGTCATGTCACTTTCGACGACAGCGCCTAACGGTGAAACAACACGCGAAAATGCCGGACGCTCCTTTAATGGGGCTTTAAAAAGCAACATTAAATTTTATTGAACGGTCCTATCACGTGATAATATATCGTTAGGATGTGTGGAGTATATTGGATGGCGTGGGATTAAGTGGTGGAAAAGCGAAATATGCGGAAAATTCCCAGTGATCAAGTGAGACTTCGCACAGCATTTTCTTCTGGAAAGTGCAGAAACTAAAGGAGACTGGAATCCCATTTAAAGGTATAAAGTCTCTTCCGTTGCCTAAGAATAGAATTTAAGCTCAGGTTATAAAATAGATAAACAGCGCAAATGCGAGGGAGAATGCAGTGATGCTGCCGGTGATTGCTATTTTTCGTGCAGACGGAATGGGATTTCTGAAATAAAACTGACGTGATGTTATCTGCATAATGGATATGTTGAACATCGGTTGAATAATGGAGTATGATGGAAATGAGAAACATGCTGAACATGTCGGAAGATACAAATGTAATAGAAATACACTGAATCTAGGTAATATAAATTGTAGTGAAAACTGGCAGTCAGTTTAATTCATGGCAATGGTTGATTCATGCATATTGCATTCACGGTTCGAGTATGCGAAATAATGAATGAACAAAAATATCTTGTATCTAATAACTTCTATGATGAGAGCGAAAATTCAAATTATTTGGAAAATAATTCGATTCTTATAATCAACACCAGTAAAAATTTCTTATAGCGATGCTTTATTATTCACAATAACTTAAAAACCTCTAAAAAGGTAATTTATGAACAAAGCGTGCACATATATCTTCATTAAAGTAAGGTGATAACAGTAAAAACAACAACACCAATAATAACAATAATAACGAACTGTAGTCCAAAATTATACTAAACTCGTAGTTTAACTCCGAGATTAGTGCGTTAGGTTTTACAATATGCCATACTCAAACCGTTAATATTCAGCAGTCTACCCCTTGTCCACTGGTGGTCTCAAACGATTGATTATATATGTTACCGGCAAAATATGAAACGTCAGCATTCTATAGAATGCCTAGGCATTGTATATAACGCCGAACGTTTTAGGCAAAGTATGAAATATGAGAATTATTACATACTTCCCTAGGCATTGTATATAATACCTAGGTATTCTATAAAATGACAAATGCTCTTTAGACAAAATATAAAAAAAGTTATGATAAGGTTACTATTTAAAAGACGTCCATTCCTTAAAAATACAATTGTAATTTTGAAAATTTAATGAAAAAGTACCATTAAAAATCTGTTATTCAAAATATGTAAAAGAAATAGTCAGATGATCTTGATACAATATATTTAGTTTATATTTTCTATCTGGCTGAGACTGGGAATCAATAAGATCTACCTGACAACGGAAATTAAATTCAGAAACAATCATAAATTTCACATCAATGCTCTTTCTAATACCTTTTTGTTTTTCTGGCATGGCTCCCAAAGGTGGTTGTTCAGTTCAATATCATTTCGTATAACGTTTTTTACGTTTTTTCCACAAAATTCACATCCTAGCAATTCAGCATCCAGTAATTCCGTGGTTCCTTCTTAGTAGTCATTTTGGCATTTTTACGTGATTTACTAAATTCTGGTAAATAGTTTCGGTTCTTCGAAACGAATCGGAAATGTATTTTTCTTTGAGTATGGTATGAAAAGAATTTTCATGCAAAGTCTTTTATATGTATTCAAATGCTAATGATATGGTACTTGTAGTGCCCGGTCCTCCGAAACTGTAAGCCTGAAAATAAGTAGCGCCCTCTAGGCGGAAAAAACGGTAAGTTGGGAGACTGGCTTTCGGTGGGAGAGGCCGAATGCTCAGTATGCTCAGTGTGGTAATTTTATAAATTTAACAATATATTACCTTATATATATCTATTTTTACAAAGTATATATAGTTTACGTTGATGAAGTGAATAAATTAAAAGATAAATCTGAGTCTATTAATTAAGGCACCGGACACGGCTGTATCTGACAGTACTAATAATTTCAAGCAGTTTTAATTTCTTTAGAAATCATTACCTAATAGTCGTATAATAAATTATTCAAACTAGAAATATTTTAAATTTAGAATTTATTCAATAATACTGCGTGCCAGTGCTGGACCTGTCACTGATTTTTAGAATTAAAAACTCTAAAAGATTCAATGAATAAGTTCTTCTTAAAAAATGTATTGAAAATGATTTCCGCAACAATTCGTATACCAATTCTCGTCGCTTTATCTATTAACGTTACAGACTCTAAACGATTTCATTTTTAATTGCGTAGAAATGATGGTAACATTTCGCTCTTAGATTTTTGTCCGACCACTGAATATTTTAAACACCTCAATCGATATTCGTCAAACAAGCGTCATTCTTCCTCTGCTTTATTTTTTTAATGAGCTTAAATCTTTACTAAATGTAACTATAGGAAACGAGGAACTGCATAAAATGTTAGGTTTAATAATTAAAAAATTATCTTTAAAATTTAAAAGTGCCCTAATCTACATATGTTCTTTATTCAAAGTATTTTTGTAATAGGAAACATACTGTAATTTCGATTAATGGTTGCAGAAATACACTCCGCATAAGCAAAGCGGTGCATATTTTCCATTTTGAGTTGCCATTGATGTAGTGGATAAACCGCTGCAAGAATGACAGTTTTGAAGCTGACTCAAATTGCAGAGTAAGCGAAGATATAGCTGGGACTCTCCTCGAGTTCTTCGGATATGTACCTCGTACGTACCTTTCTCACAGAAAGTATTTTGCAAATGGCTACTTTTTTCTTTAGGCATAGAATTCTTTAATGTTTTGATGTAATTATTGTACACAATTTTAATTAAAATAGTTCCTGATAAAGTTTGAAAATATATGCGAAGCTGTAAGTAAAAAACGATTGCTACAAAAATTTTCACGTATTACCTCAGATATATTTCTAACGACATCTTTTATCCTGCATCGTAATTAGAAGCATAACTCGTTGCTACATTGATTATTATTTAACGCTGCATTTCTCGTTACTTGAAACAGTATAATTTGCAAGTTTGGCCTCAAAATGTTTATAGTTAATTATTTTTCTAATTATAATAATTTTTGTCTTTGCTACTTTATTAATACAGTTCTTAGACATGCCGAAGCCTGATTGGAAACGCTTTACACGATGTCAAAGTCTAAAGTATAAGCTTCAGCCAATCAAATATTTAAACAGAAAATAAATTCAGATAAGCTCTTTTCTGTAAGCACCAAGAAAGAGTTAATTCATACAAGAATTTTAAATAAACATTTCAAATGTTTCCAAGCATTTTTTATTCTAATCTGTTCTCTCATATATTCACCAATTCTAAAATTATAGAGACAAAAATTTTAACGCAGATTTTTAAATTTATGAATTATTTAGAAACATGCTTGGAAAATATTTCGAACAAATGTTATATAGCATGAAACACAGTTTTTAAACATACATAAAAAAAATCTCCAGTTAATTCTTGTATTCGTTTTATTTGAATTTAGTCTAAAATATTAATTCCCGTTATGATTGTACTAATCTTAGAACAACTAGTTATAATTAAACTTATGCTATAAATAACATGTAGCAAATTAGCTGTTTGATTAAAATTTTCTCCGTTGCAGTCTTTTGAAGGATATTTTTAATCTTAACGAAAGGTTTGGCTGTCTGTTTTTTTCACAAATTTTGTGAATTTCCTGTTATATAACGCACATGTAAGCCGGGTTTGCTTAAACAATCCTGCAAGAAGGTATATTTCCCTTAGACAGTTAATCCATAGTTTTCTTTTTTGTCTCCATTTCCTTTCACGTAATTTATTCGATACTTATTAATTTATTTAACCCATTTAAATAAATGTATGCTGTGGTTCCTGGTATTTAAGGGTACTGTAAAAGTGCGGAAATATGGGCTGTAATTGAGGAAACTTCTGTTGTCACCTATAAGGTGCCGGAAGTCTTGGTCAACGACAGACGCTGCCCTCATTCTTTTAGCGAAGAACAATTCGTACACCTAATCTGTATTATGTTGAGAATAGGGGGATAAGTAATCAAAATGGAAAAAAATCGATCTCCAGTTCCTTCTTGTATTCGTTGTATTTGAATTTGATCGAAAATATTCATTACCGTTGCGATTCAGCTATGGTACCAGAAATTTCAGAAATGTATGCACCTAAAAGGTAGTAATTATACAAATATTTAGAGTCGCGTACGTAAGCGTATAAGTGTATTTTTGCGAAGTTGTGATTAAGGAGGAGATATAAGCGCACGAGGGAATCTGCGATTTGTGTGCTCGTACTCCTTCACAATATTAGCCGTGTTTCTTGCAAGAATTGAATAAATTTTTAAAAGTATCATATAAAATGAGTAGCGACGAAAATTCAACATTATGGGTGACAGAATGAGATGTAGAATTTTTGGTAGATTGAAGGCAGGCCAATTACAAGCGCAGGTGGCTGAAAAGCTCAGTGCATTGCCCATTGTCGTCTGCAGTTTGTGCAAAGAGATTCAGGGCACTAGATCCATATCCGAAAGACCTAGACAAGATCCATAACGACAAATGAGGATCGTTATTTGGCACTTTCAGAGCAGCGATACAGGACTGGTTCAGATTCACAGCTCTCACGTCAGCTGTATGCTGCACTGGAATCCGAGTGTCACTGTGTAGTGTTAGTGTGCCACCCTTCGTCACCTATCACCTGTCCACTAAATGCAAGTTTATATTGTAATACTTATATGTTTTGCTACATATTTACTACTTATATCGCTATGTATCCCCTGTATGGTCATGCAACTTATCTAAATTCTTAAACTTTTCAGTAAACGCTACATGGTGGACGATGACTGTTATACACGTTCTTATCTCTGATAGACTAGATACCACCGTTTCCGTTACCTGTCACCTGCCCGAAGGCTTCTCGAGACAGGGCTGTACGCTAGTAGACTCACTGTTGGTGTCCCGCTCATTGCAGCACACAAGAAAGCCCGTTTAACATGAAACCGATAATATGCATCTTAGATAATGCTTCAGTGCAGCACCGTGCTTTTTACATATGAGTCGAGATTTAGCCTGGGCACTGATTGTCGGCGTAATCTGGAGAGAGCCTGGAACATGATACCATCCCTCCGGCATTCAGCGAGAAGGATCTTTACGGTGGTAGAGATAAATTGATTTGAGCAGGCGTTATGTTGTAAATTAACACACCCATGCATATGTTTGCAAGAGGCTCCCTGACTGCTATGAGGTACAGAGAGAAGATTTTAGAGCTCTATGTTCGACTTTTTAGCAGCGAATTTTGTCCTAGGTTCCTGTTAATGGATGGAAACGCTCATCGACATAAGGCTCAGCTGGTCAACGGTTACCTGGAAAGTGAGAATATTCGCTACATAGATTGGCAATCCTTGGAGGTAATTGGCTCTTGGGAGGCAATTTCATAGGAAACACCCCGGAGTTGAAAGCTGCTTTGCCGCAGGAGTACGATCCTCAACTTCCTCCTGTCCCTGGAACTCCTCAAATGCCTCCTGTCCACATCGCAACTCTGCGCAACTTGTCTGGCTGTGAGAAGGGGGCCATACTCCTTATTCAACTTATTTTTAATTTGATATCACATTGAGGATTTTGGACATCTCTGCTCTATGAGCTTTATTGATAATCATGCGTACAGAAAATGGTTTTCAGTGGTACACCGCTTTCTCTGTTATAAATGTATCTTCATACCAAATTTCATTAACATCTGTCGATTAGTTTTTCAAAAATTTGACATAATGTGCATATTCTCTGAATTTTTAACAGAGTGTAAAATTTTCTGTGTGGCACGTTCTTTGCTAAGCACAGTAACCTCTGATTTGGTAAACTGAATTTCTTAACAGCATCAAATAACATACACTTTACTTTAATGATCTAGTAGACAGCAGGTCCGCCATAGATACTTGTATTTTCATATCAGTCTCAGTGGTCCAACCGATAAAGTTACCAAACTCACGTCAGTGAGACTCTATCCTGTGAGAAATGCCATTTTTTGCGGACACAGAGTTGTACAAAATATTGTGGTAATAAAGAAAGCAAGAAGTAAACATCGCAGTTTTAAAACATCGTGACATAAAACATCGTCGTCGAAAACAAAAGGGTTCAAAAGCATCTCAGTTTTAAAACATCGTTGTAAAGAATATTGTGGTAAAAAGTAAAGCAACTACAGATAATATGGCAGACATGTGTTTCTCAGGCTTTAGAAGCTGTATATTCGCATAATGATTTGTAAGCGCTAGAGGGAATGATGAGTACCTGTATATTTGATATTTTTGGATTAATTAGATTTTTTTTTTTTTTTTTTTGTGTGTGTGTGTGTGTGTGTGTGTGTGTAAAAAGGATTAAAAAATTTTAAATGAGTAAGAAATTAATCATATGTATAGCAGTTAATAGAATTTTAAATTTAACTGTTTAACTTTAAAAATTAACTATTAAAAGTCATTATTTAATTAATTTCTTTTATAAAGTTGTGTTGGCAGTTTGTTATGGAAAATGTAATCTAAAAAAATTAGAAAAGAGAAGATAAATAACTGAATGGCATTAACTCTATAAAAATTATTTAACCAATTGAAACAAAACAAGATTTAATTTTTACTAGAAGAATATCAAAGTCAAAAAATTATTTTATAGTTTGATAAACGATTTTAATTAAGTACCCTCATTTTCCCTTTTCCAATTTTTTAGACTGCATTTTTCATAAAAAACTTTCAGTTCAACTTCATAAAACAGATTAATTAAATGAAGACTTTTAATACTTAAGTACATAAATTTAAAATTCTATTAACTGTTATATGTAGGATCAATTTTTTACTCATTTTAAGTTTTTTATGCTTGTAGTTTTAATAAACACTTATTAATAAATCTGAAAATTTGAAAAATAGAGCTAAAACTGCTCTTCATTCCTTCTTGCGCTCGCAAATCATTATGCGAATACACATTTAAATCTTTTAAAGACTGAAAACCGCATTTTTGCAATGTTATAGTCAGGCGCTGATTTGCAGGTGCTTGTATTTTTCACCACAATATTTTATACCTAATGTCTCTACAGTGGCGCCCGAACTAAAAAAGGCGGTGAATGATGATTCTTCACCAACAGGATTTGGCGATTGGGTCCCCTAAAACTCAGTCGTCTTTTAAAAGGGGGGGAATATGTAAGGTATTTCTCCCGCCTTCTTAGCATGCCTTCGTGGTGTATTGGTCAGCACACTTGGCGCGTATTCGAGAGATTCGTGTTCGAGTTCCGGCGAACGAATTGCTCATTTTTCATCTCTCCTGCTTTCAAAAAGTGTCTCTACAATGTCACTCACTGTGAACGATCTTAATCTGGGATATGAATGCTCCAAGAGCCACTAACATAGTTGACTCCACATTGTGATATTATTGAGGAAATCTTTGTTTTGGCATTTGCATGTGTTTGAGACGGCATTATTAGCTCATACATTCTACAGCTCAAGTGATGATTTCTTTTTGGCAAAATAATTTATGTGCATTAATTGTAATTAATAAATCTAGCTATTAAGCAGCATAACATGCATTAAGCAAAGTTCCGCATAACTGCTGAAGAACACCTTAGTTCTAACATTATCTATTTTTCACTCTCTTTATTTGACTGGACTGATGTTCCCACAATTAATTCAGTGGTCCCTGCGAAATTTCATCTTTTAATCACGAAAATCCTTTAAAAGGGGATTTTCTACCACCACAAATGAAGGGAAGAAAACGCAATGAGGGTGGAGAAGTAAGCGGAAAACTCAAATCTACCAGAATCTCTAAATCGACTTTCTGATGCATAAGGGCTGGGAAGGGAGGTCCTAATCACTCCCTTTTCTCAAAACGGGGGACGCTTCCGTTAACTTCGGCTTCTTAATGAGAATTTCGAAAAGCCTGAGAGAGATCATTAAACATGTCGAGCGCAAATCGATTCTGGGGGAATGGCGGCCAAATTAATGACGAATTAATGCCGTGGCGAGAGCACTTAGTTAACTTTTCCCTGAGTGAGGGCTGTCGCTGCTATGATATCGGGGGATATTGCTGCTGTCATTAGGTGCCTAGGTCTCCTTATTTATGGATTCTGCTGGGACTCTTTGCTTGCCACGAACTCTGGTGCAACTGCGTGCCTTTCCTTTCCAGGAAGAATGAAGTGCCAGGAAGAGATTTCCGTTATTTATGGAGGCTATTTAAGTCGAAGATAATTGGAACTGAGAATTATGCGTCTATCCAATATATGAGAAGGTATCACGCCTTTTTCGCAGTAAATTATTTCACACGAGTCACGATTTGTAATAATTAGAACATAAGCAGAATCGAAGCTAATCATCATTCATTACTACTGTAAAATATTAATATCTAGAAATTGAAAAGGACAACGAAGGATTCCATATGTACACGGAAAAGTTGTTCGCGGTTTGGTTGAATAAAACAATGTGTGTTTAAAATGGACTTAACTGGATTTAACATTTTTTAATGTGAAATAAAATTTTTATCTATATCAGGAGCAAAGATTTTTCTTTTTCATTTTTGATAATATGAAACCCTGGCCAGTACGTAGATGAATATGGCTCTGACACAGTTCAAGTATTAAGATCATCATCGTGCATACTTCTATTAACCTCCATGTTTATCCTTTCTTCAGTTGTAGCAGATGTATGTATTTCAGCTCTGTGCAGTATTCACATACCTCACTTTATGGTTTTATTCTAAGTATATACTGGCATATAGATATTTACGTTCTTTATAATGTTGTACATATTCATATACGCATACTAACTCAATGTAGCATTTACGGAATGTCTTATTTCGTATAAATTATTAGGTCTTATTCGGCATATTTGCTAAAGGTCTAATCCACTGGCGGGCCGTTGCTGAATAAGCAAGTGGTGACCATTTTATAGTGGAGGCACTTAAAAGGGGGCCACCATTGCCTCCTATGAAGGGATGAACAGTTATAACCATGCCATCTCCGGTATTCGAACCCGGGTCCTTCGGTATCGCAGTCGGCTTCCCTAACCACTACACCGTCTGTGCGGATTATTTCCTAAAGGTATTTATGCGTTATAACATTGTATGTATTATGCAGTATGCGCATTGTTAAGTATGAATATAGATCTTAGGAACATTAAAACTTAAGTATTGTATTTGTGCGTTGCATACTCTATTTAAATTAATGTCTCATTTAGCATAATTTATTCTGACATTTATGCATTTTATGCACAGCGTATTTTATTTAGTTCAATTTTAGCATATCTTATATATATATATACGGCTTAAGTGTTTGTCACGGATAGTTTATTGGTTGCTTGCGTAATTGTAAATTGTTTTATTCCCGTACAGTGCAGCGCATGACGAATATTATGAGAAAGCTAAGGCGTAAAAATTAAAAATACAAGAGCACGTGCATTTAACATTTAATAAATCAATTTAAAATCTGTTTGTCGCCGATAGTTTTTTTGTAGCTTGCGTAACTGTAAATTGTTTTATTCCCAGTACAGTGCACCGCGTGATGAATATTATGAGAAAGCTAAGCCGAAAAAATTAAAATTACTAGAGCACGTGCATTTAACATTTAATATATAAATTTAACATCTCTATATAATAGAATTCGGAAATATGCAACCGGCAAAAACCGGCAACTATGAAAAAACAAATAAAATGAAATAAATAAATATCTTTATTATATGCGGCTTAAGTGTCTGTTTGTCGCTGACAGCTTATTGGTTGCTTGCGTAACTGTACTAGCCAATGGGTTGAAGTTGCCACGGCACAGGGTTAATGTTTCAATTGAGACGTAGACAATTTCCTGTAAAACTTGCCTTTGCTATGTCCATCAATAAGTCTCAGGGCCAAACGCTTGAGCGTGTTGGCATTTTTTTACCTGAGCCTGCATTTGGACACGGTCAACTTTATGTTGCTTGTTCAAGAGTTCGTGAAAGAACTGACGTTAATGGATAGCCCTCTGCAAGGCGAGCTTAAAAATGATAAAAGAGCTACTCAAGAAGTGTTGTGTACAAAGAGATCTTTGACATGTGAATTAACATTTTATTATTTAAATCACCTTTATTTATTGAGCTAGCGGGAGCTCTTAAGAAATGTACCGCCAGTGGTTTCCTTCACTGCATTCTACTTTAAGCAATTAAGCAAGTAGAAGGGGGAAACCCCGTGGGGCAGTAAGCAATGGGCCGTCCTCGCCACCTGCCTTGGGTAATTCAATTTAAATTAGCAGGCACCTTTGCACAAATCATTTTAATTACAATTTATAATATCTAGAACAGCGGTCATTTCGTATGACCGCCGGGCTTTCTAGTTTCATATAAGTATTTATGTGCTAATCGTATGCATTATGTTGCATTGTATAATATGTATATAGATTTTCACATGCATCATGGATCAATATATATTAATGCTAATGTAAATGTACGCGGTTTTTTCCTTCTCTCTCTCTCTCCTTTTTCTTTTTATTGTGTGCATCATAACTTAACATAATGTCTACGCATTGTGTATTTTATTTAGTTAAATTCATTTTACTGAGTTTTATGTAGGTAAATAAGCATTTTTAATAATTGTATTTATTACATGTCATGTGTAGAGTGTATAATGGATTTCTTATGCGTATCATAACTTCATATTATATTTATGTATGTAAAATGTAAAAAAATACGATGGGTTTGCTTTTCGCGAACACGCAAACTTTAATTAACTTTCTGCAATTCAGGATCTTCCCCCTAGATAAGTACCTTCTAGAATTTGCTAGCCTATTACGTAATCGCTACTATAAATAAGGAATGCGCGCCATTTTGCGTCAGAAGCTTTCCTCTTTCTGTGCCTTTGGGGTCTACGCTACTGCGCTAGCTCTCTTTGTTAGAATAAGTTATGACGCATTAAAGTTTAAAGACTCTTATTTAGTTGTATACGAGCCAGTTTCTCTTAGAAAGTCCTTCACGAAGGCATTCTTCCCTTAAGGCAGATAGCCCTCGATTGCTTTGTCGTATTCTAATAAAACCAAACCAAACTCTTATTTAGTAACGAATAAATCATCTACGGGGATAATTGAATAAAAGCTATGGAATAGAGATGTACCATTAAAAACTAAATCAACTTGCCTCTTCATTTGCGTTAGCCTTACCACTCTGCAAAAACCATGCCTGAACTTTGATGCCGAAATATCACATGTATACTGTATTCTACTTAGTTCAATGTCTTAGTCAGCATACTTCAAATAGGTAGATGCATTTTTATATGTATGCAAATATGTAGTACTTGCACGATGTAGTATGCTCATAGATAATTACGTGCATCGTAATTTAGCATTGTATCTACAATTTATGCATTTTAATTTTATCATATTTTGCATAATTTATATAGTTAATTAAGAGCATTAAAAACGTATGTATTAAATAGCATGTGCATTGTGTAGTATGAAATTTTCATTTGCAACGTATATTAATACTGTATTTGTAAATTACATATTGTATTTAACGCATTTAACAGATCTATTTTTGTACTTATCGTATTTGATGGCATATAAGACGCATCCTTATTTAGAAGGTCATACACAAGGAAAAAAAGTTTCAATAGCTTTACCCCAATAACTTAAAATGTGGTTTCATTTAGTTCTCACGTTTCGTAAAAGCCAAATAAACAATCATTTAATGCAATTACCAAACATATTTTTATCATTAAGGAGAATTAACAAACGACAAGCTATTTTTTTCGGTAGGTGGTGGACCGAAATGCCTTGCTGCTGCTTTGTTTCCGTGCACTTTGGCGTAGTTTAACACTCCTAGTTTATACTGAATTGTATAGTTTAATCTTTTGTTTCCTGTAGTCATATTTTCCAGGGTATTTTTTTTTTAAACAAACAGTTTTAAGCACCGATACCGACACATTTATACAGAGTAGCACTAATACCGACACGTGTGTCGGCTGAGCCAAAGAAAGTCAATGTAAAGAAGGAAAGGCTCCATAGACGTAATGCGACCGTCGAACCTGTTCGAACTTCGACATCATCTTCAAACTTTGGCGCTTTTTGGCGACAGATATTTCACGCATGCGCAAAATAATTATGCCAGAATACATGTACTTCGTGATATATGCAGTATGTGGCATGCAATTCGTATGTGCATTCCAATTTAGTTATGTATTTTTAGTTTCGTTTAATGCTTACCTAAAGTATTATATACAGGCTTTTTAATAGTTGTTTGTATTATGTAATATATGTATTGCGTGAAAAGTATATGGATTTTAGGCGCATTATGATTTAATATTGTATTTATGCACTGCGTACTTTACTTAGCTTAATGCTTTGTTTGGTGTAATCTATATAAGTATTTACACAGTTTATAACTGAATGTTGAGTCTCTGCATTACGTATTTTTAGTTCAGTGTCCGACATATCTTATTTTATATAGATATTTATGCACTTTGTAACTGTTATGTCGCGTAGTATGTGCATTATGTCTTATGCATTTAAATTCTTACGCACATCATAATTTAATATACTCGTGCCTTCTGTATTTTAATTAGTTTGATGCCTTCTTGATGTATAAGTTTATGTTACATAATTTTGCACGTACATGCTCCGTAGCACGCCCACAGTGGAACATGCATACATACCTTTACGGGCATCGTAATTTAATATTATATATTGTGTATTTTAGATAGTTTGATGTCTATTTCTCATTAATATTTTATACAGGTATTTATGTGATAAATAATTGTATGTACTAATAGCGTGTGCATTGTGCAACATGCGTGTAAACTTTTACATGCACCATAATTTAATGTAGCATTTTTGCACTGTGAATTTTATTTAGTTTAACACCTTATTTAGTGTATTTAAGGAAGCATGTATCGCGTATTTACGTAGTATAATGATCTCTCTAGTCTATTACATATGGCGAATACCTATGTATATTGATCTGAATAGAAATTGCTCTCCACAGCACAATTTTTTTGTGTAGTAAGTATACTAACAGTAACAATTCTTTGTCATATTTTTGTATTATAACGTAGGCCTGTTATGCCACACACTCAGATGCGCTAAGCGCTTGTAAAGCCATGCAATTTCGAAGTAATTTGCAATGAACTCTCGAGGCAGGCTTTTGCGATTCCAGGAAATTGATGTCTCTAAATAACTGGGGGGGGGGGAAGCGAGACAAATGCCTGTTTACCTCTGTTAGCCACCAGGTGTCTCCCTCCTCCGTTACTTGGCAATTGTACTAGTAATACTACGTATATCATTGGGGGCTTATACGCTGTAAAATGCTTCATGGGTGTCTATTATTTTTACGAAAATGCAACTAATTAAGCAAAAGTATTTCTTTATCCTTTGATGAGCCCCTTTAAATATAGGATCGTTATGCATAGAATGCCTAGATTAAAATCACATGTTCATTCCATCTTTCAGTTATAAAAATTAAAAAATTAGCACAGGAAATTTGTGAGTTATTGCCAGTCGATACAGCCATGCCCACAGATTTTAAGCCTAAGATAAATTTAAAATTTCACCCTTTCCTATTAATATGTAATTTATTGTGTTTTAAATTTGCGTCCGCTTTCTTGTTCCTTGAAGCAAGAAGTTCATTCATCTCGTTCTCGGTGTGGCTCTGCCAAGTCGAGGAATATTTTAGTCATTTTAAAATTTCAAACAATATATTTGTTATGTGTAAGAGGATAAGGAGCTAAGCGTCTGTACAATAATTTGATAACTCTCAGTGGCAAAAAATTCTAAATAAAATACAACCCCTGCCCGTAAAAATAATCATTCTTTAATCAGACTTTCTGTTTATAACAAGCGGTACGAAAAGTCCCCAGAGAATACATTTAATTTATCATCGTTACAACCACTCATTATAACGCCCTTTTTCTGTAGGTGGGCAAGGGTCGTTATAACAAGCTTCACCTGCATCGCCTGCTAGACACAGACTTTGTCCATGAAGCAACTACATCGCTTTTGTCATTAAATGCTGCTACGCATCATAATTTTTTAAACTTTATAATTGTCAGACGAAATTTAGACTTCCAAGAGAATGGCCACAGTTTAATGAGGATGATTAAAATTACCACTTCGTTCTTCCTTATACATACTTTTGAAAGTAAACGATTACAAAGAAGCCTATAATTTATATTGATCATTTATCAACATTGCCAACTATCCAGCAAAAGAGATGTTTTGATAGCATATTGGATTCATCCCGGAAATCATATTTTGTTCAAGCATTTTAGAGACACTGTTGTTGCTGAATGGTTCAGAAATAGTAATTCAGGATGGACAACGATGCAATATGCAACGTATATTAATGGTGAAATATAATCCGGAACATTCAGTAGTAAAATGTTAATCTCCAAACGTCGACAGAGATTTCGACTGAGTACCCAGTAGAAAGAAACTGCAGTTTATATCATGAGGCAAAATCTACTAAACAAGAAACAAATCATTTTCGCCTGATTGTCCAGTTCATTATAAGCTTAAACTGAAAAAGATATTCTTTTGAATGAATTTAACTTAATTAATAGTTTGGTTAATTTCTTTTCATCATAAAGGATTTTTAAAGCCTTAATTACAGTCTTTCCATGGATTTTGAATTTGTACACAGCAAAACATATACAACAAAATTCTAGAGCCATTAGGTTATTTGGAAGCAGGATATCGGAAAAATGAGCAATAACCTCGCCGGGACTAGAACTTGGACCTCTCGAATAAGCGCAGAGTTTGCTAACCGTTACGCCACGAAGGCATGCAGAGAGGAGAGAGAAAATACCTTATAAAGTTATTTACAAGAGCACGCCTATACGGAAAGATTATTACCAATGTTTTCTAATTGAGAAAGGCTTCTAATACATATGCAGATGTCAAGCGAGTCAAAGGTGATAAAAGTCTAAAAGCGCCTAATAATATTACTTTAAGCAAAGGCTCACAATGAACAGAAGAATTCATCAGTTTTATTTAATAGCTGATGATCGTTCTGAAGATACAAAACCGACTTGAGAAAATAGTTTTAAAACATCTATGGGTAAAAATTCACCAAAGATTTCAGAAGGGATATTGCAAATATCCTCAGAAAATTATTCGTTAACTTCATAAGTATTCCTTTAAAAAATGTAACTTTTCCGCTGGATTAAAATAGCAGTATTTGCATTACTAATATGAAATGCTGCAACTCATCCGTCTGAAAAGATATTGTACAATAATAACTGCATCATATTATTTAAGTAAAATAAGTGCTTACAAGGCGTGTAGTAAATTCTTGTTATTTATGTACAGTATAAATGAAACCAACCGGAATAAATGGAGTCTACCTAATAATTTGCAGTACATGTTACGTATTTCAAGATAGTATATGTCCTACGTTAAGGAAGACGAATATTTTGTTTTTCATGCTATATAAAGAAAAGCATTTGTAAAGATATTGCTCTGACCTGTTGATTGAAACTGGATTTGTCAACAAAAACTATTTTATCAATTAACTTAATAAAGCCTTTGTATCGTCTTTTTCTTATTCTATGCGGGTTGTCTTACTTCAAAAAGTACGTCCATTCGATACTGAGCGAAAGTTGTACATCACGGAACACAAATATTTGCTGATGGAGATAAAGCAATATCTTTTGTCTTCGGCAATATAACTAAGGCAGGCTAGATTTATGACTGTTTCGTATTTCATTTCCGATTGTTCCATATACTAGTATATACTCCGCTCAATAGTTTCTTGATTTTTGTACATAGAACTGTCAAAACTTTATATTTATGCTTTCACATTGAAGTCGCTGATACAATATTTTTGCTCTAGTTCTTAAACTTATTGACACTACTTACTTTAATTTTATTTTACTTCATTTTATTGCTGCTGTTACTTTTGAGTGACTTGATTTTTTATAAGTTTAACTTTTTTTGATACGTCATTTATATCAACTTACCTACATCTAATAATGCGCGAAAGTATTTTTATACAGAAAAAGAAATAAAATGCATTTTTAAGCTGGTTTAAAAACCGGATAGATAAAAATTACGTGCTTACATGGAAAGAAGCAGATGCAATTTGTACTTGCATATTAACACGGAGTTGGCTAGAGCCTTTTTAAAAGAAAATTGTGTTCAAACTTGTAGTCTTTACCTTCCGTACTAATATCCGAAAATTTTCTCTACTAATATCCGAATGTGAAGATTACAACAATAAACATACACATCACTTCAAATATAAATTCAGAAGAACGCAGCACATGAATTAAGTTCATGTTGCAAAAACGTAATTAAAGCGCAAACAGACTATAAAAATGCATAAATAAGATTCACGGTAATAGTTTATATTTATGAACCACACAAAAGCACCTTCTAATAAAAATGCATATTTATTACAAATTCCTGCTATGAAAAGAGAAAACTGAATTAATCATTCTTCAATATTTATTATACGTAAATGGACTATCTGCCTCAAATTTATAACCCACACTATAATTTGGTTATAATTTTGGTACAAGTTCTATCAGTTTTAGAAAATAAACGAGGCAATGTGGAAAATCTTAACACAACTTATTTCTATTTCCAAACGGAGATAACAAAATAATCTCAAAACTGCTGTTCAGTTTTCCATAAAATGTTTCAATTCTGTGCTTTACATTAACCCAATTTTCCTGAAAATACAATTTAAGAGGTTGCCTTAAACATCTAAGAATCTAAATTGTTTATAATCTCCTTAAGAATGCAGTTTCTCCTACCTAACAAAGAAAATAAAGCGAAGCAATTCCTAAATTCAGTTAATTATAGTGTGTGCATATTTTGTAGCGTAAAATGCTATAAAATACTACTTTCGAAATTCTGCATTGTTTAAATATTACAAACAATGTTTTCTTGAAACCATCAAGAATTTGTTCTTGCACTTAAGGAGTTATTGCAACAAAAATTAGTTTCCTCTAGTTCTGCTTATTAAACAGCTTTTATCTTTTTCTCTTAACAAATTCAGTTAATTTTCTCATTTTTTCCCGTTCTTCTGCATTTTTGAAGCACGTCTACGGAGCATGACTGAGTGAGTGAGTGAGTGATTATGGCGCAAAAACCAGAGATGGTTATGACGCGCCAAACACAAGATGGGATGATTACAATTGATGACATTAAAATTCAATCAATAAAAACAAGTAGATAAATGTACCAAATCCAGAGGATGAAGTCATATAAACACAAGTTAAAAAGCACATATTAAAATTCAAGACACAGTCTTCAAAACAAATTACATTTGGTAATAAAAGCCAATCTCTTTTAAATAATAAAATAACTTACAATTCACCTCTCTTCCGATTAAACGGTCGAGAGGTAAGTCACAGCTATTAAAATATTTCTGGCGAAGACTATTAAAACATGGACACTCAATTAAAATATGACGAACAGATAAACAAACATTACAATTAAAACAAACAGGCTCATTTTCAGCTTTGAGAAGATAGTTATGTGTGACTCGAGTGTGACCAATTCTGAGGCGAGTCAAAAGAACGTCCTCCTTACGATTTCCAACAATATCCCAATGCTCAATTCTAGGCTTGACGTTTCTAAACTTGTTGTGATGCTGAACATCCCAAAATTGCTGCCATTTTTTTCGGACCTTTCCCTTGATGACATTGCAGATATCTCTAAAAGGGATAAGGCGACTGGACAGTTCAACAGCAGATTTGGCTGCGATATCTGCAAGCTCATTTCCTTTTATTCCAACATGTCCAGGAACCCAGCAGTACAGGACTTCATAACCTCGAATCGTTAAATTTATATGAATTTTGAGAACATCCACTACCACAGGATTCTGCGTGTTGGGAAAAGCTTCCAAGGATTTAAGAGCACTATACGAGTCTGTGTAAACTATGAACTTTTTGTGGCAGAGCTTTGAGATATACAAAAGACCATAATATATAGCAGTCAGTTCAGATGTTAGGACTGAGAAAGCATGGTGCAGGCACCTGCCCTCTATGTAATTTTCAAATACAAAAGCCATCCCAACATGATCATTTGTCTTTGATCCATCTGTGTATATCGGATAATAACTGCTATATTTGTGCCTGTGCTCAGCAAAGAGTTGTCTATAAACGATCTCGTTAGTGCTTGCCTTCACGTGATGTTTGAAAACATCAAGAAGCTGAATCCGTGAATTTTCCCAAGGTGGGATTTCAAAGTTCTGTACTGCTTGGGGGCGCATATCAGAGAGGGAAAGTTCCTCAATGATAGGGCGAAGTCTTAAAGGAAAGGTAGGAACGCAGGATGGACGTGTTTCAAATAAAGTGTTACACTCATTATCAAGTAAGCACAGCTTATTGGGATGTTCAGGTTGGGATAAGATATTAAAATATTGTAAAAGGGACAATTGCTCACGCCTCAGATAAAGTGATGGGTCGTTACAGTCAACATATAGGCTCTGCACAGGAGAAGTCCTGAATGCTCCTGAACAAATCCGCAGACCTTGATGGTGAACAGGATCCAGTTTTAACAAAACAGATGACCGAGCGGATCCATACACAACTGAGCCATAGTCCAGTTTAGAGCGGACGAGCGCTCTGTAAATGCGAAGCATGGAGCAACGCTCTGCACCCCAGGAGGTGTTCGCCAACACTTTTAAAATATTTAGTGTTTTTAGACACTTCTTTCTCAGGTTTAAAACATGAGAAAGGAAAGTCAATTTTCGGTCGAAAGTCACTCCTAAAAATTTTACTTCAGGCGCAACTGGAATAATTGTACCATTCAAATATAACTCAGGTTCAGGATGGAGACCTCGCTTCCTACAAAAGTGCACGCACACAGTTTTCTGTTTCGAAAATGTAAATCCCTGTTTGTCTGACCATTCTTGGATCTTATTCAGAGCCATCTGCAGTTGCCTCTCTACATATCTCATGTCTGCTCCTCGACAGCTAATCTGCAGATCATCAACATATAGAGATCCCAAGATGGTGGGAGGAAGTTCTTTTAGTACAGAATTTATTTTTAAACTAAACAGGGTTACACTGAGCACACAGCCTTGAGGCACACCCTCTTCCTGTTTAAAAACATCCGAAAAAACAGAGCCAATTCTTACTTGAAAAGTTCTAGTGTTCAAGAAATTTTGAATGAAAATTGGTAGGTTGCCGCGCAAGCCACTCTCGTGAAGATCCCGGAGTATACCGTACCTCCATGCCTTATCATAAGCTTTTTCAATGTCGAAGAATATCGAGACAAGGTGGCTTCTTCTTACAAATGCTTTTCGAATAGATGTCTCTAAGAGGAGCATGTTATCTACAGTTGTTCTTCCCTTTCGAAAACCACTCTGATAAGGCGATATAATATCATTCTTTTCCAAGAAGTAGACTAGGCGGCTGTTTACCATCTTTTCAAACAGTTTGCAGAGGCAACTCGTAAGGGCAATTGGCCGATAGTTGGAGGAATTCCTTGGATCTTTCCCTGGCTTAGGAATAGGAATGACAATAGCTCTCCTCCATGCACTGGGAAAGGCATGCTCCTTCCACACCCTATTGTAAAGAGTGAGAAGGGCATTCAGTGACTTACAGGACAGATGCTTTAGCATTTCATAATTCACTCCATCAAGACCCGGAGAAGACCTATGTGTCTGCAATAAAGCACTCCTTAATTCAAGCATAGTAAAGTCTCTATTGTAAGGCTCAGATTTGGAAGAGTTGAATGCGATGGGATTTATTTCAGAGTGCTGCTTCATAGAAAGAAATGCAGGTGTATAGTTTCTGCTGGAAGAAACGGAAGCAAATGTCTCACCGATAGTATTCGCAATTTCTTCTATGGAGCTAATCACTCGGCCATCTTTTTCCAAAAAGGAAAGTGAGTGGTCTTTATATATGCCGCATGCTTTTCGAACTCTTTCCCAAACCCGCTTGCTAGGCGTGGAGGATGTTATTGACGACACATATGAAATCCAGGAATCCCTCTGGCTCTGCCTTCTTACTTTTCGTGCATTTGCTTTGGCTCTTTTAAAGGCTATCAGGTTTCGCAGAGTAGGATATCTACGAAAAATACCCCATGCTTTTTTCTGTTTTTTCAGTGCTTCATGACAGTCGCGATTCCACCATGGTTTTGAATATTTTAGTAGTTTTCCTGATGTTCTAGGAATGGAGAGCATAGCTGCCTGAATAATAGTATTAGTAACAGCTTCAACAGCGTCATCGATATGCGCATCTTCTACCATTTCATCTGTGAGCTCTGCAAAGGAAGAGAAGAGTTCCCAGTCTGCCCTGTCCAGTATGAATCGAGGGGATCTCGACATGGGGTTTGCTCCTCTTCGTGCAAGAGACACAAGAATGGGATAATGATCACTGTTGTAAAGATCTTTACCCACATTAAAAGTGCAAAAAGGCAACAGAGATGGTGAACAGATGGCAAGGTCGAGAGCATGGAATGTTTTTGAAGGCTCATGGAAGTAAGTATCTTGCCCATTATTGAGGAGACAAAGGCTATGATCTTCGATCATCTGCTCAATTTGTCTTCCTCGGCAATTAGTATCCTTACTACCCCAGAGCGGACTATGGCCGTTAAAATCTCCTATTATGATGAAAGGCTCAGGCAGCTGCTCTAAAAGACCATTTAAATCTTGCTGATCAATATGCTCATTTGGAGGCAAATACAGAGAAACGACTGTAGCAACAAAATCAAAATTTGTTTGAGTAGCGACAACTTGGAGGGATGTCGTCAAAGAAAGCACATTTGAGGGATAATCCAGTGAGGTGAGGAGACCTACACCTCCACTGGCACGCTCACCTGCAATGTTGTCTTTCCTGACGAAAGAAAACCTTCGAAGTTTTGCTTGTTGTTCCGGTTTTAGATTTGTTTCCTGTATTGCGAAGCATAAAGGTTGATGAACATTGATTATAGCTTTGATGTCGAGCAGATTTCGGTGGAAACCACGACAGTTCCATGATACGAGGGTGGCCATTATGAATAGTTTTTGTTCTTTCTGTGCTCTTGTTTGGTTTTTCGTGGAAGTAGATGCTTGGGAACTTCCAGACCCTCTTCTACTTCCATACCGTCTGAATCCGCAGATTCAGAAACCATTCCATCAAGAGAGCTATTGCTGGAACTTCTATTTTTATTTGTTTCTTTTCGTGTGGTAGTTTTGGGTTTGCTTTGAATTACTATTTCTTTATTTTGTACTGTATGGGTTGGGTTTTCTTTCTTCTTGTTGTTTGTAGTCTGTTGAGTTTTGTTTGGTGGCGTCTGCATACTAACTGATGTTTGGGTAGCAACTGAGCGAGATTTTTTAAGAGCATTGGCGTAAGATGTATTTGGTCGTAGCTGTGTGCTTTGGACTAATCTTCTGGCTTCGGCATATGAGATGTTCCTCGTAACCTTTGCAGTCTGCACTTCTTTTTCCAATTTCCATTTTGGACAGAGGCGTGAAAATGCTGGGTGCTCACCCTTGCAATTTATACAAAGAGGCGCAGCGGTACAATTTTCAGAATCGTGGCCAATCTGTGAGCATCGGGCGCATGTGAGGCTGCCACGACAAGACGTCTTAGAATGGCCGAAACGCTGGCATTGGAAGCATCGCATAGGGTTGGGAATATAAGGTCTTACGGGACAATTTAAATATCCGGCCTTAATATTCTTAGGCAGATCAGGCGTGTTGAAGGTAAGGATCACGTGTTTCGTATCGATCAACTTACCTTCCTTACGCATCTTGATCCGCCTAGCACCGCAGACATTTTGGTCGGATAGCTCGGAAGCGATCTCTTCTTCAGGAACATACAGAAGGTCGAATTCCGATATAACGCCACGACAATAATTCAGTGTCTTATGTGCTGTTACATTGACATTCGCTTGCCCAAGTTTAGTTATTTGAAGTAAAGAAGCAGACTGGGTGGCTGAGATTGTATCAATAAGGAAGTCTCCGGAGCGGAGACGCTTTATATTTCTCGGCTCACCAATACAAGATTGGATGTATTTGTTAATCACGAAAGGAGACATCTTATGCATTTCGCCAGAAGGACTAGAGATGACTAGGAAACGGGGACTATTGTTATGATTTTTTTTATTTGCATCTGTCCGTAATTTTTTTGCAGAATTTTCAGAACTAGATTGAGTGACTGGTTTAGTAGTAGACTTTTCAGAACTAGGTTGAATGATTGGTTTATTAGTAGGTGGTTCAGAGCTAGGTTGAGTGACTGGTTTAGTAGTGGACGTTTCAGAACTAGGTTGAGAGACTGGAGTGACTTCGAAGTCTTTGATCAGAAAAATTTGAGAATTAGCCATATTGAAATAAGAAAAGATTCGGGTCCGACGGCCCCGCCCACCACGGAGCCCAACAAGGGAACACAGATTCCTGTGTTAGGGCTAGCCGGACCTATACGCAAACTGAAGCCCCACAGTCGGCTTTCCCGAAAGCAGGTACTCCCGAGAGCTTGACCCCAAGCCACTGACACAAGGACTAGTGACCAGCCGATTGACACCCGTGAGGACGACTAAGGTGCCTCCCGTTTAGCTGAAGCAGAGGCCAAAGCAGTGTGTTGGGGACAGTACCTCGCCCCTCAACTACCAGGACCCTCCTTTCCAGCGACACGGGTCTCCACGCACGGCAAACACGTGGGCAGTTTTCTCGCCACTCGAGAACTAGAGACAAGGTCTGTTCCAGCCTCTCGTGACAAGCCCCAAACTCCGTAGAGAGAAACCACAAGGAAGAAGGGAAGGGAAAAAGATCCAGCCAAGAGGAGAGGAGACGGAAAAGAGGATAGATCACTGGGGCTCCAGGATCGTGACACCCGTCTCACCAAGAAGATGATCCCCTGAAGGGCTAGGGTACCTCGGGATTGCCACACCCGTACTCACAAAAGTGAGCCCCTGAGGGCCTACGGAGCATGACAAAAATTAACTTAAAAACTGCGTAGTTTATTCGTACCGTTTAGTTTCATCATACGGCCGCCCAGACGGTGTAGTGGTTAGAGGAGCCTGACTGCGATACCAAAGGGCCCGGATTCGAATCCCGGATAAGGCATGGATGTAAAATTATCTGTCCCTTCATAGGAGGTAACGGTGGCCGCCTATTAGGTGCCTCCATAATAAAATGGTCACCGCTTCTGGCCTTAGTAGTGGCCAATGCCGTTATAGGCAAGTGCCCGCCATTTGTAAAAAAAAATAAATAAATAAATAAAATCATCATACGTGTTCAGACATCTAGTAGTAAATGTACAAATGGGAAAACCAGAAAGAATGTTATTTACTGATACCTCACAAATTTTTTAAAAAGCATACTTGCATCACCATTTTTTCTTTCCTCTTCTGTTTTAACTATTCGAATAACCTTATACATAAACATTCATAAACATATTTTTCTCATAAGTGATTTCGCATTATATATTTTTCATAACAATAATTCCACATTAAAAGAAAGGAAGTTACTTATTCTACTACAATTATCGCGTAAGTATAGGGTAGTTACTTATGCAGTTAGTGTAATGTAGTTACTTAAGTAAAGTAGTTACTTAATTGTAAGGTTAAGTAGTGAAACTAAATTTTAATTACAAATATAAAATAATTAAATAAAATTAAATAATGTTTTAAATATGCCGTAATATTTCAATACTTTCAGTTTCAACATAATTCGCTGTTTTTGTAGCATAATATTATTTATATATCGATTAAATTATCTATATATCAAATAAATTAAATATCTATATAATTTAATTATTTTACTTCTAATCATTATCGATAAATAATCATGAAGAAACTTAACTGAAATGTATGTTTTGTTAACTTGTTATATCTTTATAATTAAACTCCAGACTAATTATAAGACTTCTACTCGAAATAAAACATTCATCCTTTTAATATGTGCATTAGAGATAAGGAAGGTTTATATTCTACTTTGACAGTTAGAGTTATTTTTCATTTACTAGATTTTTAATGCACACGAAAACATGCATAAATTACATACGTTAGTATACAATTTTCCAATAACCACCTGATGATATAAAAATAGATAGAGACCATTACACTATACATCATTAAATATGTATTGAATTAACAATATTTATTGGATCATTCATCATTAAAACATATTAGGACTTTATACGCATTTCTAACAGCGCATGTCTTAGAGTTTTATATTGGTAACAATTTCGATCGGAAGAGCGGCTACATTTGTTACAAAATCCGTTGTTTTAGCATATGATGGCATAATATTGAATCGAAAATGATTTTATTGCTAAGGTTTAGGAATAATTAAGAAACGGAGCCTACGTGATCGAAACCAAATTCCCGGGATACTCAAGTTTCAAAATACTAAAATTTAAAGAATAGTTATATACAGAAATAGTAATCAGAGGGCTCAAATGTGTCGGACCCTCTGCTATTAATCAGTTTTAATGAAACTGCAATTACAATCGGAGCACCAAATAAGATGAGCTTAAATATTTTAATTTAATATTAAACTATTTTTTCTTAATATATAAACTTCTATGAGCTCTTTACATTTTTATTTAATTCTAATTATTAATTATTTGTAATTTTTTGCTTTATGTCACTTTTCCTGAAAACCTTTCGTAAGACTCCAACACTTCAAAATTAAAAAAAATTAAACTTATCAAAGGAAATCTCAAGACTAAGACTGTAGCTTCGTCCATTGCCGAAATAATGCACCAATTAAGATGGCAGAAATGGAGACAAGAAAATACAATGAAAGAATAACAATTAATGTAAGGAAAAAGAATAATGTTCGTTCCCATTGTCATTGAATATCAATAAGATTTTTGGAGTGTATGTTTCGCTTTGTTGATAACTGCTCTTTATCCCTGTTGCATATGCAAGACAGCTGGATGTAGAAAATGGATTTTTTTAATGAAGAAGAAATTAAAAAATATTATTTAAATCATGCGTGGCACAGCAGCGGCAGAAATCACACTAGGGGAATTCAAATCGATAAGCTAGTGGTGGTAGTTCAAGCTTCTCACTGAAGAACTGGGTTTATTGCCCTATTGTGCATTTGAAAGAACAATGAATAAAGAATAGTCATGCTTTTGTAGAATCCATTAGGTTTTCAATGAAGCAGGAAACATTAAAAATAAGCAATGCCTTCGCTGGGATACAATATACGGGACATCCGATTGCTAAATTCGCGTCCTGTTAATTACGCCGCCAAGAACACGGTAAGAAAGTACAAAATTCCTTATAACATCTTACGTTTAACGGTAACCTATGTCCCGAGAAACCTGCTATTGTTTGATCTAAAGTTAATTTGGTTTCTTAGGATATGATAAAGTACGCTAGGTTTACCTGCCTAAGAGGAGGATGCCTTCGTGGAAGCGTTTCTAAGGGAAAGTGGCTCCTATACGCGTTACACATGAAGAAAACCACGAAAACGTGCATGCAGCCAGCTCGTTCTTCGGGATTCGAACCCCACACCGAACTACCAGTTCGGCGCCTTTTACCGCTCGGTCGCTGGTGGACTCCTTGATGTCAAAATTGTTAACGTTTCCTGAAGTAAAATGGGTTTGAGAGGGAGTGCATTGTAAGGGCATAAAGTTCAGAAGCGTGCTAGTAAGAAGCGGACGAATTGTAAATTGTCTCCAATAAGCATCCTGTTCTTAAATACTTCAATATTTTCACAGCATTGAACTCTCGAATACTTCAATATTTTCACAGCATTGAACTCTCGAATACTTCAATATTTTCACAGCATTGAACTCTCGAATACTTCAATATTTTCACAGCAAATACCATTAACAGATATGCAAAAATGTACTTAATATTAGAATTTTTAATTAAAGCAAAATCTGAAATAATTACAAATGTAAAAAACTCAGAATTTTTAAACAATAGACACGTATTTATTAAGAAGGTAAAAGTGAAATTTGGTAAATGGAAGTATATAATAAAAACTAGTATTTTGAGGTGCATTTTCCGAATATCATTTTGGCAAAAATATTTGAGTAATAGTTTAGATTCATTGTAATCTGAATACATACATTGTATACGCTTGCGAATAACTCGCATGGAAATTCTTCAGTCTCAGATATCTATAGTCTGTATATAATCTATCCTTTAATATTACGATGTTATTTTAAGCTTCTATCTCTATGGTTGCTCACCAGTGGCTGTGCGGTTGGCTTGGTTTATTTAATTACGGCAAAGAACGCGAGGGCTATCTGCCTAAGGAAAGGTATGCCTTCGCGGAGAACTTTCTAAAGCAAACTGACTCGCATACAATATGCTTATGCAGCCATTTCTTTTGCCTGGATTCAGACCCCTGTCCAATCTACCAGTGTTGAGCAACCTTCCGCTCAGCCACTGATGGACCGGCTGAGTTTTAACACCGCTGAAATCTGATAGTGCAGTATGGTTCAAATACCGATGAATGGCGTAGCTGCGCGATTTTTTCGTTATTTCCCGAAGTGTAACGCGATTATAAAGCAGTTTCCTTTCGAAAGTCCTTCAAAAATGAAAAAAAAAAATTCATGTACTATAATCTAAAAACATGAAACTATAAATTCTGTTTCGGAAACAATGATGCAGCGCTCAGGCAGACAAGAATTGTATTTGCAAGTCAGAACCGCTACAGACCTCCACCAGAGTTTCGTCTTTCCTCGTCCTACCCGTCTACAAGAGCGTAGTAGTACGATCAATGAAATTTCAACCAATCATTGCATCTTTTATAGAACACTTCTGCTGGAACCCGTTAAAATTAATAGTTTCGAATTTTCAGTTAAATAATTTAGAGGTTTAAAATTAGGATTGAAAAATATTGTTGGGAATAAAAAAGGGTAGGATAGATTCGAAGTTTTCATTCGCAATTCTTTTACCAGATTCGTGGAATTCGAAAATTCGAATGCCTCCTTCCCCATTTTATTTTCTTAATTACATGATGTGTTCGTTACCTAAAATGTGTGTGTGTGTAATCGCTTGCATGACAATTAGATAGAGAAAGTCATAAGCAAACACTTTTTTTTTGCTTCGGTAATAAAACGTGTTTTGCATTTGGTTATTCTAAAATTATTGATGCATATATTTTTCCTCTAAATCATTAAAATTAGTAGTAAATTAAATAATTACAAAAATATAGTGAAAAAATCTGAAAGCTTTCAGATTTTACACTACGCCCAGAGAGGCGTTTTTTAACGTTTTGTGAAACTCACCTGTATTTATTAAATATCATATTCTTCGGACTTAAACCAGAAAATACAGTTCAATATCAATATCGCAAAATAATTAAAAAAATTCCGATCCTTTAGAATCCTTTAACGTTTCCAATACAGTCTTGCGCGCTGGAGATAAAAAATCTCCCCCTCCCCGTACAAGTGCCATTGCTCGCTTTGAAATCGTTGAATTTGTTAATCAAAAATTCGTTGTTTAAGTTTTACAAAATATGAAACAGATAATAAAACTAGTTCTAAGTTCCATATCTGGGCTTCCAGATGGCCATATTCGGGTAAATGGATTACGTTATTCAAAATTTGATGGCTTTAGATACCGTTGTTTTATCACAGTGTGAGAAACATGCATACGTTTATGCAGATTCTTCATTATTTAATTTATTTAAATATAACATAGGCAATAATATTTGGTGGCAACAGTTTGAAAAGTTAACCGATATTTATAGTGAACCAACGCAAAATGCCCAAACGAAATTAATAACCTTTCTGGGCAAATTGCTCCTTTGAACTACTTATTGCAGTAATTGTAAATGAATATTCCCATAATGATTTGTGAGCGCGGGATGTAAAGAAGGATAATTTTGACTTTCACATTTCTTTTATTAACTAATAAATGTTTGCTAAAAAAGTAAGAAGAAAACTTAAAATATTATCCTTCTTTCAATCTTGCGCTCACAAATCATTATGGGAATATCCATTTACAGTTATTAAAGCCTGAACAAAGCATGTCTGCGATATTATCGTCATGCGATGATTTGTAGATACTTTATTTTTTACCACGATATTTTCGACGACGATGTTTTTAAACTGTGAAGTTTTTGAACCGCTTTATTTTCGGCAGCGATGTTTTAGAACTGCGATGTTTTCTCCCACGATGTTTTGTAGCACGACGTTTTCGCCTTTGGTTGTTTTCTCCGCGACGTTTTCGTCCGCGATGTTTCTGGCTGTAACCCACGATTTGCATCACATCTACCGAGTTTGTCCGACTTGGATAACTCCTTCTTGGTGCATCGCTTTTTATGTCATAGCGTATACAATTTACATATGTTATACAATAAGTTTAAAGCTTAAGATATAATGTGCTATTATTTTTTTATTTTTCTTTATTTTCAATATTTTTAGTGGAAATTCAAGAGAATTTGTATCTTTGAAAGGATATTTAAAATTAATATTGTAAATGTAATGTGTTACTTGTTTTATGTGAATAAATGTTATAGACCTCCGAATGTTGTTTTTATTTTATTTTATTTTTATTTGTCATGATATTATGACTATTTACTATAACTGCGAGAAATTAATAACTGTTATGACACTTGAATATTTGATTGTTTCTTAAAATTTGCAGTATATAATGAAGTGGATAATAAAGCTAAGTAGAGCTAAAACATCCATACAATCATTTACTTTTATGCATCCATTATAACTACAAAATTTCCATTTACTTCAAGCTAAATTTCCAAATTTAAAAACAGGAGTAGTATCGAAATTTTTTATGAGTTAGTTTTATTTTTATTAGTTTAAAAACCTTCTAACCTGTTACTGATATTAATTACACACATAAATGTAACTTTAGAACAAAACATGCTCAAAATATTTGAATCAGAATCACTTTTTCAAGAATCAACGCCCGTTATGAACATTATTAAATTTATGACATTTATATTATAAGAATAAACCTTGTTTTATAGAACTGCAGCTTAAGTCCATTCTTGCTAAAACATTTTACTTCCATTGTATTCATAGTGTTTTCTGTCCACTAATTCGACTTAAAAATTGCTCGATGGGACTCGGTTTTGGTAAATATGTAGGTATTGCATAGAAGAACATGAAAAAAATCCGCCTCTAATTGTATGAGCATCAAGACATTGGTTCTTCAAAGTCTGTCGTATGGATAGTGAATTACTTTGTTTGCTTGACGACCAGCTTATCTGCCTAGGGATGATATGCCTTCGTGGAGTACTTTCTGTGGGAAGGTAACCGGTATTAACTTTACACATGGAGGGGGAAACAGGAAAGTGTCCATGCAATCAGCGCATTATCCGGACTCTGAATGCTAGTCGAACTACCACTTTTCAGCAGTTTCGATTGGGTTACTGATAGGTTAAGAAATATTAAATTATAAAATCGAGAGTAAAATCAGAGAGAGGAAAAAAATTCGCAACTAAGTGGTAAGTTCTGTATGTCGTGCACCATTGATAAGATGCGATGAAGTTAAGAAATAGGATTCTATTAAAACTACCTAGATATTCGCGACCGAATGTTCAGCTTTATAGAAACCATAAAAGCAAGCAATAGCTGGATACGTTGGATATATTTCTAAAAAATACCTTTCAAATGTAGTTAATTTACTTCTCGTCAGTTATTATAGTTTTGGAAAAATGTTAATAGCAATCCTATTAAAGTCTTAAGTTGAAGGTCGTATTTGTTTTCAACTGGTTTCATTTTGATTTAAATGTTATCCGTCTGTTAAGAGTAATTAATTAAGGAAAACAGTTTGCAGCAGAATACTCTTTTACACTGAATAAATATTAGGTTTTTAGTTCGATTTCATCACAACGGGAAATTTAATTCTGGCCAAATCTTACGTGATACCAAGAAAACGTTGTTTGTAATCATCAATTATGTTGTTTGGTACTTGCCAGACAACGAGACAGAAAGAACATGAAAATATGTTAAATTTGCCGACAGTAAAAAAAGAAATTATTAATGAATTTAATTGGGTTAACTATCAGCACCTAAATCTCTGCTGGTTGTTTCGAGCTCACCATAAATTTGTGCAGCATCCCTCATGAAAACAAGAATAAAAAAAGGAAATGAAAAAAGAAAAAAAAAAGATACAAGGAAAACGAGGCATATTTCGGAAGCGTGATTAACGTAGGGTCGGTCGTGAACAGCTTGAACTTGTTCCTCTGACGGAGTAGCTACCTGTTCGCGAACTTTTTACTGACACCGTGCAAATAGATTCTTTAAAAATGATGGGCACATCGTGGCTGCTGGAATGATCCTGAAACGACGTGTGAAGATTTATATTACGAACCGTGGGCATCGCTTACTAGTACGCTCTTTTGTCATTTCTTTGCCCTCAGCAGCTGCCAATAAGTGCGTGATTGCAGAAGAGTCATCAAATATCGATTAATAGAAGCAGTTGGAAATTCCCTGGGACAAGGACTCGATAATATAACTAGGATTCAACAGAATCTCATTAGCCACCTGTGTTTCTAATGGTATTTTTGATATTTTCCGAAAAAATTTAATCCGTGTAAGGTATTACCTTGATTTCAGAACATCAAATTCTAAAATGAGCCATATAAATTATTCCCGTTTTGTTTTTACGCTTCATTTTCTTTCATCAATGAAACAGCACAGCTTCTTTACTATAATTTTCTGTTCGTCTCTTCTGATCTAATCACTGCTGTACACGGATAACAGAGAAACGCGCATTATCTGAAAATGGCCTATGTAAAATTACAGTTGATGCACAGATGCTTTAAAAATGCACTCTTAGCTGAATAATAATATCTGCAGACATTTAATTTTTTTCTTCTGAAAATTGTCTCTTAATTTACACTTTTTCTTCTGAAAATTGCCTCTTAATTTACATTTCTTGAACCATGTTGACCTGATTTCCAACTAATTCAGATATCAAACAACAAAAATCAGCGTTATATTTTCAAATTTTCACAGGACTAGTTTCGATGGTTTTCCCGAACCAACATCGTCAGCTGCAAAAGCGCAAATATAACGCTGATTTTTGAAAATATAACGCTGATTTTTGTTGTTTGACTTCTGAATTATTATTTGTTCGGCGTGTTATTCTGTCTTAATTATTGAGCTCATATTAAGCCATTATTCATTTCAGGTTTTAGTAATGAGATTCGCTGCCTCAAAAATGGAACTTTCTTTTAAAGCATCACGAACTACTTATCTTCTTCAAGTACCTACTTTACAATAGCTTGGGGAATTATGCACGGATAATCCACATACTTATAATAGGGAGTTCTTATACATTCTTCTAGTAGCTCAGCTGAAACTCACATGTTTTTAATACAGTAATTTAAAGAAATACGTAACGTGCACATTTTTATAATTTTTATTTTCAATAGCAAAATAGAAAAGACAATATCTCAACATTTTATTATATTTCTGCTATCGTTTATTGAGTCAGAAACAGGCATTTGCGCTGCTTATTTATCAGAGTCATAAAAATAACCCATTAAATGACTATCACATACATTTTGATAAAAATAATTATAAAGAAATAAGAAGAAACATACTATAAAGTGTCTATTTTATTGTTGCTTTATGGCAGCTTAGTTAAATTCTTGCAAATATGTCTAAATTTGTTTTACATACTTTTAAGCAGCAAATAGCTATTTATTAGCAGCTTAGATAAATATTACTGACTGATTACAGAATCACTGTTATTCTGTACTTAACACGAGAGCCAAGTACAGAATCTTAGTTGTTTCTGTACTTTGTTTTGAGTCAACTTTCAGAAGGGTAACGAAATATATTACAAACAGTTTTTTTCTTCTTTTTCTATGAAGCTTGGGGCAAAATAAATACTTCCGACCATTTATTTCGTCATTTTTCTACAGCATTTTTAATAAGCCCGTTTTAATGCTCAAAGTTATAAAAGCTCTTTTTAAATTGATCCTCAAATGGCAACATGACAAAATGAACTGAGCAATTTTCTTTGTAATGAAAATGATGGAAAACTCTATCACGGAAATAAAAGCTAATTTCTTTTTAGAAGGCCTTCAAGATGCTACTCCTTTTACAACGTAATGTGCTCCTGTGCTTTATTGTACTTCATGTTTTGATTAAAGATGAAAAGATTTCATGATTAAGCTCATGTTCTATGTGTTTTGTTTAGAGCACTTCATTTTAAAAACCCATAATATAAATGAAAAGCTAAATATTATATGCCGATTTATTAAACCTAATTTACACAAAGTCGCAATTAAATGGAATTTTAACAGTGATTATATCCGAAAAACTATTTCTCAAATCGCTTTCAAAATAAAAATATAAAATTCTTGGGACTGGGAATATATTATACAATTATCCAAATTATATTTTAAGTATTTGAAACGTAATTTGATTAAAGTTAATCTAATTTTCGAACAGCAATTGTATGTACAGAATTTAATGATTCAACAGTTTTTCTGTTTAAACTTCTTCGTGATACCAGCGTTAAAATTAGATTATTTCGTGTAAAATATTTCGATATCTAACCTGAATTACATATTTTAGGAAAGAATTTTATAAAGTGATGAAAATATATTATATAACGACGCAACATAAAAACAGAGTAAGAATGCAATAAATTCAGTGATGAATAAACATTTTAAACTATCAAATTTCGCAGCCAAAGGAGTGGAAGAAATTTATAAACACATATATACAATAATGATAATCTTTAATAAATATTAAATAAATAAAATGAGGCAAAAACAAAACAGTTAAAATTGCTTTTTTGATAACCGTAGAAAGTAATTAGAATTCATTTAGCTCATTAAATTAAAGCTAATTTTTCAATGCAATGCATTTAATGCGAAAATAACAAAACTTCGGCACGAGAGCCAAGTACAGAATCTTAATTGTTTCTGTACTTATAAGTTTTGAGTCAACTTTCAGAAGGGTAACGAAATATATTACAAACAGTTTTTTTCTTCTTTTTTTATGAAGCTTGGGGCAAAATAAATACTTCCGACCATTTATTTCGTAATTTTTTTCCATGAAAACCTCATTATATTCTGGTAAAAGAATATAAAGATTTTTTGCAACGATTTTTCTTCTCGAATTGGGATCAAGTATGTTTGATCCCACATTCATAAATCTCAATCACTTCAATAATGAACTTTAGTGAATGATAAAAATGCGAAATTGGTTTTTGTCAGAGATTGCGTGCTTCATCTTTTTCGTTTCTCATTCAATTTTATCCCACTTTTCCTTCGAATTTGTTTTTAATTTAAATTCCAAAAACAAGTATTTTTTTTAAACATAACAACGAAATGATTAAATACCTTGCGCAAAAACAGAAATGCTGAAATATTTCTTTACAACAAAAGAGCAGAAATAGAAATAAACTAGAATTTTAGATAAAAAATAGCTACATATAAGTTTTTGAAACATAATTAATTTTTGTTTCTCACTCTGAAAACCAAAATCTAATGTTATGAATATTATCTAATTAACATAACCAAAACCAGTTTGCTTTCATTTTGAGAATTAGCGTGAAGGATACACTTAGTAATTAGAAACGAAATGAAAAAGTATTAAATCTAATAATTATATTTATTACAGTTACAAATTACTTTTAATATAGTAAATAATTCAGAAAACTAGTAGCTTATTATTTACTATATACTGTCAATAAGAAATAGACGTTGTGTTGTATTAGACAAAGACAATAATATCATCTTTATTAGGAAATGAGCAGAATTCCCGAATTTATTTGAAAGATTCTCAGAGAATCAGTTTGCGAATTGGATTACAGCTCATAAGTTTTTTCCTGTTACTTAAGTTTAGGAAGTGACTAAACTTTAAACCGCATCATAATACGCAATGTACCTGTAAACATGTATGATTTGAAAGCAAGTGGAATAAAAAATCAGCACATGACAATTATAGATATGACATAAATGAATGTGAGAAAAAATGCGTGTTTTTATTTGATCGAAGACATAGTACTCGGTTAGTAAAGATCTCTTTTTCGAAACTAAAGATTCCATATGATGTGCATGACTATAACATTTTCTTAATTAGTCTTAAAAAACTCATTCTTTAAAATTTAGCAGTACTGTGCAAAATGTTTTAGAGAAGGATATCAAAATTATCTTCTCCGATTGAAACAGGAGATATTTAAGAATTCAAAATTAATTTGCGTACGTTTAAGGCGAATAATTTTTAAAGTTTTAATCTGCATATTTCAGTTCGTTATGCGAAAATTATTACGATGTAATTTGATTACAATTTAAAAATTCTAATGTAATGGTTGAAAATCACGTGCTGGTTATATCACGTGTCTTTCGAACGTAATCAGCAAAATGTGTAAGATAAGAAGCAAATTACTAGCCTCATGTCAGAACAATCTACTTCTTTTTCTTGCTAGAAGTCAATGTGTACGCCAAATCACTGCAGGTAATCAAATCCGAAATCGTCCACACCCGTGCTACGACTCAACTCAGATCCGCCTATCGCGCCAAGCAGGCTAAGCCTTAAGGAGCGTTCCCCACATTCCTATCCGTCAAGGTATTTGGAATTATTTTTCATTCGTTGAAACAGGATAATTTCACTGGGTTGCCACGCGTGGCGGCTTATCACTCACGATTACAATTCTAATTTTCAAACAGTAGCCTAGAAAGCAGATGGTGCTTTAAAAATTACTATTAAAACGTAGTAATGCGTCCTATAAAATGCAAGCCTGATTAACTCATTAATTTACGAATTTTTCACAGCATTCAAATAATCGATTTTAGTTATTGAAAAGATTAACTTTAAACACTTTATGGATGAGCTTTGTAGGCTACTACATACGAGTAATCACAGTCATTTCTTGGAAACCGAATAAATTGATTTTACAATGTTTCTTATCTTTGAGTGATATTTACAGAAATAAAGTAAGATAAAAACAGTTTTTATAAGCCAAATTTTTACTTAAAATCAATAAAATAATGAATGTACTAAACGAAAAAAATATGACATAGTTGGGGAAAGTAGAAGCATTATGTACGAAAATTTCAGCATTAAACTGAACAAAGTTTGTATGCAAAGTTTGAGCTCCGTAACTTATAAGGAAAACTTTCGAATACTGACAGCGAAGTTTTGACCATAGTTACAAACACCATAAGCGAGTTAAATAAAAGCTTTCGAAAACGCAACTAGCGTTTAAAAAATCTAGAATGTCGCCTAATTAATATTTTTTACCATTTTTGTTTTAAAAGAATGCGAAGAGGTTTTTTTTTTATAACTTTTGAAAGATTAAAAATTTTCTAGCAGATCTATTTTTGGATGTTAGAATTTTTAAACCCCATAAAAGAATATAACATTATGTACTATAATAAGATTAATAAAATTAACCTTTAAAATAAAATGTGTGCAAATTCATGCAACGAAAAATTGAAAATGATACGGTAAATTTCATTTTAAATAATTTAAAACGCTAAAACTCTTTTTTTTTTTTTTTTTTTTTTAATCTATGAGATGAATTGTAAATACAGACTGCATCTGTGAAAAGGGAAAGAGAGAAATAGCATTTATAAAATGGCAGCAGACTACTGGAGTAAGCTTAATTTCTTTGCAAGTAATTATTTGCAGCAAAGGGAGTGACGTAATGATATCATAATTTCGCACTATAGGTAATAGTTTTACAGGCTCGGAATATTTCAAAACTTTGTAATAGATAACGTTTTTAGGTGCCGAAAGTATTAAATAACAAAAAATAAATAACAAACTGTCGAAAAAAACAGAGCTATTTTTGACAGTTCTCCATAAATGAGAAATTAAATTACACATATTACGCAAACTTTATTAAAATATTGTTTTCTGCTGTGTCCGACGGTATAAACAGTAAAATTCTTAGATTCTTAATTTGTTCATCAAACAAAGATAGGCACAAGAAATCGTTTCAACATTTCATCTAAAAAATTTTAATCGAGTTCAAAAACATCGCTTTATTACCTTGTATTTTCTTCCACAAAGAGTATCTGCACATAATTCGAGTTCGATTGTTTATCAGGAATTAGTTTAAAAGCCAATGACAAACTTTTGACCACAGCGACAAACACCATGAGTGAACTAAATAAAAGCTTGTAAAATTGAGACGTGGGGCGATTTATAATTTCGCAAGTGAACTTCGCGAACGGAAACTGTATTTTCTCATTATAACTTATATAATCTTACCATTTCCCATTACAAAAATTTTTGTAATGAAAATAATTCTGGAACTTGGATATTGTTTGATCTTTATATGCCAACAAAAGTAAAAATTATATCAAACATAACTCAGTTTAATACTGCAAAATCCTCTCAGCATAAAAGTATAGAGCGTCTTGGTAAAGGAATATAGAGTTAATTATCAAAATGAGGAAAACACATAGTATCAGTATATTTAAGAGCATACTTCGTTGTCTTAAAATAACCAGTATAATCACGTATCTGAAAATAGTGTAGATATATTTATCGGTAATAAGTGAACACTAATTAGGCTGAAGCCATCATGCTAATTTGTTGATACTGCACAGTGTTCTTACAATCTTTCACAGATTATAAGCTTGCTAGTACCCACATGTCTCGAGTATTATGATCACGAACAACTTCTGGGACCGCAACGTAGTGCATTATATGTTTAGAACTTTAGATTTTTATCGAGGTACAGTACTGAAAGGCAAGGCAGCAAACGGAATTTATGGCGAAACATTTTCTGCTAACCGCAACAGCGGAAGAAATTAAAAATTGAGAAAAATTAGAAATACTAGTTGGCATTATTAGAACTATCGATTAATAAGTGAAATGAACTGATCAGATACACATTCTCATGTTACTTCTTAGAAAAAGGCACGAGCGTACATGTCGGGAATACTTAAAAATGCATATTATCCGTATTGTCTTGTAGTATTGGGTCAGTTCATAAATTCATGCGCACTTTTTGGTAAATTTTTAAATAATATAAAAAAACACAATTTAACATTTTAATCAATAATATATTTTCCCCCATTATCTACAATGTCTCGCCATCTTACAGGCAGCTTTTTTATGCCATTGCTGTAGAAAGACTGGTTTTGACGCAAAAATCTTGAAAGTTCATAGTGTACATCCTGTTTAGAATTTAATTTTTTTACCACTAAAAAATTTTGTAAGGTACGAAATAAGTCAAAATCACTTGGGGCAATATCTGGGGAGTAAACAGGATGTGGCAAAAAGCTCCCAATTAAATTCACTAATTTTTTGCAGCGTTGTTCGAGCCGTATGCGGTCTAGCGTTATCATGATAAAACAACACTTTCTTGATATTCACCAATCGTGGGCGTTTTTTGATCAATTCTGAATTTAGACGGCAAAGTTGTTCACAATAAACTTCTGAATTAATCGCTTGATTTGGTTCTAACAGTTCAAAGCGTCCTGAAGGGGTTCATCATCAATGCTGCTTTTTCCAATTTTAAATTTTTAAAACCATTTCTGGGCAGTCCTTACACTAACAGTGTGTTCACCATGTACATTATTAATTTTTGTCGCTGCAAACCTGTCAGATTCACCACACGAAAATAAGAAATGTGGCACAGCTCGATTGTACTGATTATCTATAGTTATCCTCTATGGGTACTAAAATGCGTTCGATATTTACGAAAGTTGGGGATGAAGTGAATAATATGTTAGTGAAACGATGACAAATTTCAACAGGTTCAAAATTGTATTGTTTTAGTAAATACGTAATAGTGAATTCCACGCATACTCTTAATGCGCACGAACTTATGGACTGGCCCGATACTTATAAAGTTTGGAAACGGATCTCTTACGATTTAGATACCCACCTCATTGCCTAATGTAGCGCTGAAAGAAAGAAAGAATGTCAATGCCTACATCAAACATTTAGCAAATGAAGTACATTCTTTAATGCAAAACATTACTTCCTTTAGAGATGCCATTTTACAAGATGATGAGATCCAATCCAAGCAAGTGTTCGATTGATAGCAGAAGAAATACAAAATACCTTGTAACTTCCAGAACCTACAGACCTGAACAACATCGATCTATTGCGGTCTGGTTTAGGGAAAGAAAGCAGGAATCGATATCAACCACCAGGATCTTTATAGGAATGAGAATATTCTAAAATAAATGAAAACCTATTTTCTGTAATGAGCGTTATATAAATTGTTAACGTTATTTATATTCAATTACAATTTAAAGGTGCTGGTACATTATATAAATAATATGTTTCATGTTAATATGAATAATATTTGAATCATTTCCATTGCTGTGATTAATGTCCATATATTCATCAGTAAAAGGGTTAAACTTGCTCTATAATTCCACTGAAAGGTATCTACATAGAATGAACAAATTATTTTATCACGTATTTAACAGTGAACTTCAGCAATTATTTTTACGCATTTCATTTAATAAGCTTTACAAACGCAACCAAGAAAATAGGAAAGAGCGGAATACAATAAAATAGCGAATAAAAAATAAGTACACTTCACCTATGTATTTCAATAAATATGTAAACCAAAATCACATTAAATATATATGTTTTATCAAATTATTTGTAAGAAAACATTTTCTAATCGTTCAGCTATATGTAGACTTCTCGACAAATTCAAAGTTTTGACTGCAGATATTTTCAATCCAAGCCGCATTTGAAATAAGACTGTTACATGCGATCTTTCAAGACATATATACTCATATTAAATTGAAATTTGCCATTTTTTACCTTGACGAGTAATTTTTTGTTTTCATCTTTATTTTCGATTTGGTTGGATTCAAAATTTCTTTGACTAAAATTTGATTTATCAAGCGTGTAATTCCTAAATCAAGCTAATGTAGTTTCATGCAAATACTAACATATTTTCAGCAGTGTTAGTAACGTAACTTCATTATAATCGGAAAGTACTCTAGTGTAGTTCCATAACACTGATTTAATATATATGAATGCTTCAAACCTACTAATTAAAATGAATACAATCCGAGATGGAGTAGGTGTTGAGTGCAGTGACAGCAACATATAACCCAATTAACCTTTCGAAAGGATTGCAAGTACATGAATTACACTGAAAATTAATTCTGACCTATTCACTTTCAAGTGTCAGAATTTTTTTCTGACAGCAGAATGATGGTTAATTTAATAAATTGTCATTTTCATGCGGAATAAGCTAATTAATTATACCTTCAGAGATGGCAGCTTGGATAATTTTCTGCTTGTACTTTATTAATAATTCTAAATATAATTTTTAATAATTATTTATTTCCTTGCAAATATCAGCAATTTTAAGTTGCAATTATTCTCAATTCTGTATTATATACGGCTGTGGTTAACATAATTAAACATATAAATGTTTTAGTTATTAATGCAAATATTCGTGCGTCGTTTTGCATCATCCAAATTATGGCTTGCGATAGCAATGAATCGCACAAATATCTAAAGACAAATCACTTAATGACAAAACTAATGTGAAGTTAAAAGATCAAAAGAGATGTTCTGAATAGGAAATCACGATCTTCACGAGAAGGTCGAATAAAAATTATTGCGGCTAACAGAAACAGTTCAAAATTTCATTTTCACTGTTTATTAATTTGCTAAACATAGGGGGAGGGGAGGGTAAAATATCTTTTACGTACCTGATGCACTCAGCAAAAAATACAACGCAGTGACTTTTTAATTTAATTAATTCCGGAAATATGAGTACATTAAAACATTACTTAATCATTGATAGAAGTTTTACAGAAAAATAAAAGTTAATATATTCTTGATATATAATGTATTCTGAAGATCAAGAAAGGAATAAATCACATCCAGCGAGTAAAATACGGTGTTTATGTTTTTTTTTTCTGAGGTACCTACAATTACAGCAAGAAGACTGATGTGGAATAAGAGTTTTGGTCCATTTCAGTTGAAAATTCACAAAAAGTAATGATAGCTTACGATGTACTTTGATCAATAGTTTGTTATTTCATTTGTCATTTCCTTTTTACGCCTTACACATGTATTTCCGAAAACACATTTGGCATTTATCGTACTTTTATGCACGTTTATGGGGAAAATTTGGCTTGCAAATAGGGCTGACGTGACTCAAGCGAAACCAATACCTTCCCATAAATTATACTTAGGATGTGTCTGAATAAATATTTCAGAAATAATTCGAATTGTGAAATCAAATGATGTAGGAAAAATAAGAGGAACAAATAATAGCAATGGAGTTGGGAAAAGAATTGAATAAAATAAATATTCCATAGCGGATTACCTTTTGCAAACGTGAAATGATGTGGGTCGTTATTTTAAGAAAAAGGTAAAACGATTCACGGTGAATTACAAATATTTAGAAGATGTTTTTGGAAGTTTTCAAAATTAGAATCACTCCATTTTCGTTATATCAAGAGCTACTGCGTCGGATGATAAACTGATTCTTAGATTCCAATGATATTAATTTCAATGCATTAAAAAACAGAAACATATCATTTCGCAATAATAAGTAATCTGATTTTATCGTATTTCCTTACAGTACAGGCAAATTGAAATATACATTGTATGGAATTTTCTTCGGCTAAATTCAGAGTATAATCTCCTCTCTGAATTTTTCTCCCTTTGCTTCCTTAAATCTACCTAAAGTATCACAAAATCTAAAATATAGAAATATAGGTGAGGGTGCATGCATTAGCAATCTGTGATTGTGCATTTTCTAGCCATTTGGCCCACAATAACAACGCTATGTAGAATTGTATAAACTTACAATTTCAGACGTTTCTAATGAATAGTGAAATAAAAAGAAATGCATTTGTGTTCTTTTGATATTGACTAAACACTACGATGAAAAAGAAGCTAAGATGGATTACATTTTGCTCATTTTATACTTATCATAATGGGATCTTCATGATTCATAAAAATATATACATCAATAACTTTTCATGAATTCCTCTCACGAGTTTCTTTATTTAAAAGTTCTTTAAGCATCTCTTCATGTGAAGCGATATCATCTGTTTACGTGTGAAAAAATAAATTCCACCATCTCGTTAGTTAATCTCTAATATTCTAAAACATTTGCAATGACGCGTTCAGTAAATAACGGCTTGAGAGTAGGGGAAGGGGACTGAAAAAGAATCTTTCCTTTACTGATATTTCTAGCGAAATACTCGTGACAAATGGGAACAATATATTTCCTAATATTATATCTGAAATGCTGTATACTATGGATTTAAAAGCGAAAGGAAACAAAAATAACGGGAAAAATAAAACAGTTAACAACTGAAATGAAATTTTGTGTAAAGACTGATTTTTGATATTTATGATTAGTTAAAAATAAATGATGGAGTTTATTTAATTTTGAGAAACAAAAATTATATGTGTAATAAAACTTGTTTTGGGCCATGGATGACCCATGCCGGTATTCTACTGTTGAAAAGATACTTCACAAGTTCACCATATAAAAGAACTGCTAAAACATGAAAGATAATTACTTCTGTGACGGTGAAGGAAAAATTCGAATTATTTGCATCATATTTTATGTTATCCGCTCAGATGTAAAAGAATCTCACCATGCAATACATAATTATATGCTGCAATCAACCCGAATATAAAATATTGCCAAAGAACGGAGGAAATGGGCTTCATATAGAAAAGGAATGTGGTACTCAAGAAAGGTAGGTTTAAAATTTATTTTCAGAATATTCTGCCTAGTTTATAAGCGAAAACCCGTACAAGCATAAAATAACATTTCTCCCGACTCCAGACCTCCGGTATGCATTGGTGATTATCGTTTGAAACTATTTTTTTTATCAAAATATTAAAATATTTTGCTTCTATGAGAAAATAAAGCAATAAAATTCAAAGAAAAGTTGAAAATAAGGAATTAAATTCTCAAAGAAATATAAAAAGAATTTAATTTTCAAGATAACTGCTTGGTTAATGGATTATTTTCAAGAATTCCATTAACAATATAAGTATTAACAAATTTACACTTAAAAAAATAGTAAATAAAATATTTCGAAAACTTAAAATAAATTGAAGCGTGGAAATTTTAAATCTTAAATTCCCGTTAAGATCTTGCAAATTTTGGAAAATGATTTTTCCATATTCAGGGTTTCCGTATTGTTCTTAAATAAATATGATAAAGAAATAATATAAAAATACCGGAACTTAAACGTGGTTTTTTCCCCTTCGCTCCCTCTCTTCTCCTGTGAATAAAATGTTTACTAGATGTAAAAATGTACTAGATGTAAGTAGCAGAAATTTCTGACGTGAATTGTGCACGTACATCTTCCCACAGCTAGTTTGTTATAGCTAGCATATTATTTTAGCTAGAATGTTATTTTTAAGGTAATTATTTTTGGAAATTTCAGTTTCTTCTATAAACCTTAATCAGAATGCAAAGGAGTGGAGTTTAGACAGCAAGGGAGAGATTTAGCAGTGCACCATATTATTTCATAGGCCGTTTGTTTGTTTGCCAACTAAGTTTTAATGAATGATTTCTTGTATTTTCTAGTGTTAAAAGAGCTGAAAATCAATGATAACTGTTAATTAAACTCAAACTGCACGAATGCATGACCTGAAACTTAATCAGATCTTGTCAATAAATCTCTCATGAGTTAGATATATTTTTAACAAAATAAAAAAATACTTTTAAAAAAACTTTAAATTTCGCTTGCTAAATATTTATCAAAACGTACATAAACAATAATAATACCGTAAAGAAATTAAAATATATGTTTTTTCCCCTCTATCTGAAATCTAAAGTTTGGTACCTGCAAAATACTTTTCTCGGTTTACACTTTGTTATTCAAATTTATTGTTAGCCTAAATATTAAATTTTCAGACTGACATTTACTAAAATAATTCTAAAATGTTAAAGGCCCACCAGGGACCGAGTGGTAAAGTCGCTGAACACTGGTAGTTCGGTCCGAGGTTCGAATCCCGCGAACGGGCTGGCTGCAGGGGCTTTTTCCTGGTTTTCCCCATGTGTAACGTATATACGAGACAGTTTCTCTTAGAAAGTCCTCCACAAAGGCATCCCTCCCCCTTAGACAGATAGCCCTAGTGTGCTTTGACATAGTTAAATAAACCAAACAATCTAAAATGTTAAGCTAATAATTAAATAACTTACTTTAATTTAAATTAAATATAAATTATGAAATCGTTTTTACTTTTTAGAGCTAATTTTTCAAATGAGACAAAACCTGAAAACAATTAATAACTAGTCCTTTTCCCTTTTGTATTAAATTTTTCTTCGATACATATGTAAAAGTAGAAATTGTAAGCTTCTTTTATTTCATACTACAGCATGACACTTGACAGCGTTTCGATTACGATAAAGTTTGCAACCGTATTAAGAATTAATTATAGAAATTATTAGAAATTATCTTCATCACGGATTATAAATGCTCTTCAGTCAATGGGGGTTTCCCTTATAAATTTTCAACAGTGAAGAAAATGCTATTCACAGATAGTAAAGGCATTCACAAACAAACCAATTGTTCTTAGTGCAAAATTCGTGAAAGAGCTTATTTATTTTTTGGCAAGCACGAATAAAAGTTAATAAAAACTCTGTCTTCAAATCTTTGAATAAAATGTGTATAATACACTAAATTAATTAGCTCTCTTTTTAAATTTTCTGCAGCGTTATTCATATTCGTTTAATGCTAATAAAATTAATGTAAAATTAGACCGAATTAGTCCATTAATAATTGCCATTAATAGTTTATTGTTTAATTAAAAAATTGAAATTTTGAAACCTTTGCAATGTCATATTTACAACAAATACATAATTGAGATGTATAAAATTGCTTCGCTGGTCGCCTTCAAATCTCCAATTTGAGATAATTGCTTCTTGTACATACATTACCGTTTATATTTCAGTAATTTTGCAATATTGGGATAAATGTTTGCGAAATTTTAAATTAAATTTTTAAAAAATGGTTAAATTCCGTTTAACTATTTTTTTAAGGAGGTAATGTAATACTTCCGCTGATGATATTTCCGCACATTCAAGCTGGAAGTACTTGAAGTTTCTTATAGTCGTAACTAATTAAGAATAATAAGTGACGTTTCAAGTAGCCGATCAGAAAAACATCAATGAGCCTGTGATAATTCACATGATCCTTTCCAATAATATTCACTTGTTCTCCCGGGTGCTCATATGTTTTTAATTTTTTAGAAGTTCTATTTAAGAAATTTAGGTAAAACAAGTTTCATCCTTACTCTAACATTTGACAATGACTAACTGATTATGTGCAGTTTACAACATTGCCGACATCGGCAATTTCGTGTTAATGCGAATTTTAAAGCACTGCTTGGAAATGTAATAAATGTGAAACTGGAACGTATAAAAATTGAATTACAATTAAAAGGAAGTTATTTAAATACCATAGAATGTATTTGTATCTCGTTCATCGTTGAAAGAGAAATTTAAATTCATGTTCAAACTCCAATCAAATTCATGTAAAAAAGTTAGAAAATGCCTCGATACCAAAAGCTTTCAACGAAGATATTAATGGACTATTTTACGACTATTTTACGATTATTATGATTTTGCAATTGTTAGAAAATATACATTTCAATTTTTTTAATTAGCTCCGCAATAATTAAATTGAGAAATAATAAGTATAAACTAATACTTTATATGCCATGATAATTTGATTATTACTTAATTAATCCATAATAACCCAATTAAGGAATGACAAAAGATAAAAATTTCTTACTTACCAAAGCAAAGTGCCTAGAAAATATCACATATGAAAAATTTATTCTTAAAAGCTGATATTCTTATATGGCCGTGTTGATGCTTAGAATTCTTACATACATACTGCACAATTCGATCAGCAGTTTTTCTCAGATAGACAGTTTAATTCGGTCTGGGTACTGAGGTCAAAATATTTTGTCGGTAGTTTAGGTTATAATAAAGTGACATTTTGTCAGTATCACTTGTGGGCGCAGCCCGACCCACCTAACCAAACAAGTTCATCTCACCCACCTAACCAAACAAGTCATAGCAGGCCAAGCAGTAACGACATTTTGTCAATTGAAAATTTCTTGTTCAGAATGTAAATCGAGGTGTCACTCATAGCTAAATAGCCTTTACGCATAACTCACAATAGCGATGATTTCGGGACAATGCCACAGCCCTTTGCTTCATTCTCCTTCAGCTGTAATGGTTCAAGGATCCAGCACACTAATCAGGTAGAGTCTGACACCCCATGAAGTCACATAAGTTTCCGTGGGGACGGATGCTAGCTAAGACTAAACCGCAGGCACGTGCCTACTTCAAAGGAATCGGGGGGGGGGGAAGGGTAAAATGTTTTGTGTAAATGCCGGAACTGACTGTATGCTGTTTCTCCTAAGAAGCTCTGCTGGTGTTATAGTGAAATCTTGCATAAGCTTGTAATTTTTTGGGGGGTTAGTTAGTATCGGAAAGCATTACCAATTAACCCTGGTACACTGCTTTGGCATCCTCCATACTTTTGCTTGTACCTGTACCTGGAGTTATACATCGGAGTTGTTATATTTAAACCTAAACACGATGTTAATATAAAATTAGGCAAAGTTACGTAAAACAAACTGTTGAATATATTCAGTATAATATGGAATTACGTAAATATAATGAAATTGACACTTTAGAGATTGTTGCACTGGAATTTTGCATTTTTATGCAAGCAGATAAACGTATGGGGTTTATTTTTACTGAAATGTTGCAATGTCTGATTCTTGTTATGTTAAAAATAACACACGGAGACGATTACGCAAGGGCTTCTGAAATTTTCAGTCCGTACAGGAATTTTATGACAGAATATGAAGAATTAGAAGAAATGCAGGAATTGAAAGAAGCAGTTACAGCAGAATCTTCACAATATATCATGCATCGCTATGGAATGTATATCCTGCATCGCTATGGAATGTAAAAGACCAATGGTATTATTACTTGATTATTAGTTAAACAGCGGTTTGGTCTAAGAAGTTATAGTTTCTACGTTCTCTTGCGATTTCACAATGATCCCGATCAGTGAATTTTACAGTGTATTCTCTGAAAAGAAAGCTTAGAAGGGAATTCTAAACAGTACAACTTGCTCACATTTACTTATGGAACAAAAATGCGCACCTTTGCAACTAGAGTTTTGAAACAGTTGATTGCGGATGAAAAGGCAGCATAGCTCTTGGCTTCTAAAACAATCTTCATAGATTTCAAAGTAGACAACATTCCATTCAGGTTCTGAATATATTTCTAGAGTTATCCATATGCAACAGCAGTTATTTCACTGCTGAAGGCTGATGTCATAGAATTACGCAACTGGAATTCGAATGAGAAAATGCTGTTAGGCTCAAAGATAATGATCAAGATTATTATGAAACCAATGAAGATACCATGACGACGCTTGGCTTGAAATGGAATACAAAGGATGACACTTTTAATTTTACCGTTTTTACAGAGTCCAACAATACGACAAAATATATTGTACTGGCGTATACTGAACCTTTGTCTGGCCTTTTAGGAATACTGCGTCCAAAAATAATGCAAGCGTGAATTTTCCTTAAAAATTATGGCTTTTGAAGCCTAAATAGGACGAAAAAAAAAAAGATATTCGGAACGATTTGAAAATGCTTTACTAGTACTTGATCAAGATCCGATCAATCGCTATATTTTAGGAAATTCTACTCTTAAACAAGTTCGTATTCTTTCAGATGAACATAAAGATACATATGGTGATATGATGCATTTCCAGTGCGTTACATTCTCTAACGATGGAAAGGTAGCATTGCTTTGCACCTTACCTACAGTCACGCCAATTAAAGTGTTAACTGTTTTGCGTGTTGAACTTAGTACAGCTGAACTCCTTTTGCAAGCTGGTTTCTAAAGCAAATGACAAGTAACTCAACTATAGTATTGTATTGGATTACCAAGTCTTCTCATCTATTAAAGGTATTTATTTCCAGTGGAGTCTTGCGCATTCAGGAGATTCATCAAGAATTTCTACTGGTAAGGATTGACGAAAAGTCAATTGACTCGCTTTCTCAAGAAGTTAATCATGATCTATGGGAGCATCGGCGACAGTTTCTTCAAAATAAGACTAACGAATCCAGTAATGCACTACTCCTCGTCATGAAAACTATTTTCAGGTAATCAAAAGAGTATTGTACTCTTACAAAGACTATTGTAGAAAGAGTATTGTAAAGAGTACACTTACTATTAAGTGTGAAGTGTTTTAACGCTCTTCTTAAAATCAGCAACATTTTTAAAAATTCGCATTAGTAGCTTTATTTTTAGGTTTTCCCACAATTTAATAAGTAAGAATAACAAGCCTTATAGAATTTTAAGTACTTACATATTATCCCGTCGACCAGACAAACATCATGATTTAACACCAATTATAGATGAACATGACCTCACAGCACACGCCGATAAACTCTTTTTTTTTTTTTTTTTTTTTTTGTGAACAAGGATAGCACTTTTGTTTTATTTTTTCCTTGCGTATAAAAATTTGGGACCTGCCTTCTACAGAAGAAGAAGCAGTGATTTTTTTTCAGACTTACAAAATTTTGCCACGATACTATTCTTATGGACACGGTACTATGTTTTACTTCAAAACGGATAAATAATGGCGATGTAGCGTCAAAAATTGTGACAACAGAATATACATCCGAAACGAACCGAATTATTCAATCACATTTGTGACTGCACTCTACTTCATTTACCGGTCGAGAGAATTAAACTGTAATTTTAATTGTATTTTTTTCTATATCTTTCAGTTTTTAATGATAATATTTTGAATTTTTAAGTATTTTTGCCTTGCCGCCAAGTGAGAATTGAATTAATTAGTAGCGCATACGCATTAGGTAAACAGCGCTGAATCGTCTGCGAAAAACTGGTTCTTTTTTATTTGCTTAACTTCTTTTATACATCGTTTTAGATTTATTATAGTATTTGAATAGAAGTTGTGGTGATTCTTTAGACGATAAAATTTTTGTTGAGTTGTAAAATGAATGTTAATGCTGTTAAGTGAACGTAGCGCCGAAATGTCGCTATGGTAAATTAATACAGTGAACTTTAAAGATTTATTCTGTTGTGGTTTATGCGCTATCGACGAAGTAGACTTAATTCAAAATTTCGTTATTTGTTAATTCAATATGTTTAAATGAAATGCAGGAAAATTGCGTATAATTTAAAATTCCGTACAAGAAAGTCATGTGACGTACACATCAGGTTTTTTTCAGTTACCATCTGTACTTTGTTGACGGAGACTTGAAAATTGCTTTGATCGTATATCTCATGAAATGTCTTATTATTCTTTATTTTATTTCAGACCAGTGATTGCTATAACAAGTTTCACTTTTCTCATCAGACATACTTTACATACTCTGCAATGTGCAGATGTTTGTTGAAATGAATGCTGGTGCCCTTTTTTCAAAACAGCGAATAACTTCTGCAACACACTGATGGTATTTAAATCAAAACCTTTATTTAGACGTTAAGATTTCTGGGAAAGTCAATTTTCGAGGATCATTGATTTAATCAGGAATATGACTGTTATTTTCGTCAGATAGGTAGGTTAAATAATGACCTGGGAGGTGTAACGGCGTGATTTTGCCAAAGAAGAAAGAGCATCTACGATTTCTGAGCGGTATCAGAGTTAGATACTTAAGCATAACGATCCTTAACTTGCAGGTTCGAATTTTCATTTAATGGATGATAATTCTAGAGTATGCAGTGATTATCTAATGGCCGAATAATCACAAATGTGCAAGTTGTCAATATAGGGTGACTTGTAGTATTATTTACCAGGTTTTTTCCGTAAGTATATGTTGAATAACATATGAAAGCATATCCCAGGAATTTCCATAACATGATTATTGTGATTAAATGCGAGATTAAATTTCTGTAAGCGAGATTAAGCCAAATATTAATAATACAATAAATAACTACTATATTAAAAGTTCAAGATCCCTACCAAATTCATGGTCAAGTGCCTTCAACTTCCGTATTCATGGTCACGCATCGAATGTTTTAGAATTAATTTTTTTTCCTCTCGCATATTTCTGGAAATATAATTGCAGTTCTCGGAACGTAATGATAGACTTCTGAAGGTATAAAGTAATAATGTTAGCTTTAATTACCATCACAATATATACCACAATTAAGTAAACTGCTTTTTATGCGTATTGTAGTAATCCCTTTTTTTGTCAGTTCAGTTTATATACAGAGTTATCCATATCTGCTCATTATTCAGTTCTTGAACGAAGATTTTTAAAGTCTTGTCCGTGACCACTAGAGATTGGAGAGTTTACTAGTCAGAGAACCGAGAGTATTTTTAGACTAAAATTGTTACCTACTAAACTTTGAGTTACGACCGTGCAATTTCAGAACAGGACAAATTTGCAATGAAAATTTTCCTTGAAATTCGTCAAGCAGGGGAGAGGAAAATCTTCACAGAATTGAATGAAAAAGCTGTTGAGCAATTAATCTTTTTTAACAAGATATTTCGAAGGAAAAAATGACATTTTCTATTAGCAAGTATAAAAATCGGCTGCAGCTAGATTTATGCACTGATGCAAAATTATGCTAATCTTTAAACAAATTGAGTATGCGCTTAGGGTATGAAGGGAAAGGGGTACCGTAGAAAATTTTGTTACACAGTTCGTAATTGTTTATGTTTTAGGTTTGATGTCTGTAAGAATCTTTTGTCAGTTTAAGACCTCTGAAAATCTTCGTGTGGCCCTGAACTGATGTTTTAAAACTGAATTTGTCATTATACATCGAAAGTCAAAGAAACAGAATAAACCTTCATATAGTAAACAGCAATATGCAGTATATTTAATTTTTCATAAAAAATTGTAGTTAAAAACTGTGTTATTGACAAAGCTAATTAAGCTATTTTCAGCAAAAAGTTTGAAAAACCAACGTAGAATTCGAATAACTTATATACTGAGATACAAACAGATTGCATATTTAAAAACATTTTCTTACCTTAAGTATAAAACAAGGAAAGGATACAACGAACTACGTAACGTATACAAGGAGGCTATCAATTTAAACAGTTTAAGAAGAGGCTCTATCAATATACTACATTATGTTAAAAATGAACAGCATTCATTCAAGATAGTTTGTGCATATTAACACACAAACACTAGATTCAAGCAAGATTTATTAAGCCTTCATCAAAAGCACGCTACCTATTTCGTCGTCTAAAGTAAAAAGATTAATCGTGGTATAAACAACTGTGTACAATACACGAAGTATTAAAACATCGTAGACAGGTTTATACTCAGAATTTTGCACTTTTCATGATTATTCACAAGAGGTAGCTGAAGCATTTGCATAACTCTTGTCCTGTACCTAGTTTTTGTACGTCTTCTAACATATTTATTATTCAGATCGGACAATTTCTTTTTAAATTTACACCTGTAGTTGAATTAACTTATTCGTAAAAGCAAATTCAGTTAAAGAGCTCGAAGCTTATAGTAAATACGCAATTTCAATTAAATTCAGGATTTTCGTTTAATAATTTGCACGTGAACAAAATGATGACGCCGAGAGCATATGGATACCCAGAACTAGTATACATTTTCTTGCTGTCTTAAATACCGACCCCAGTCCCATAGAGAAATATTTCACACAAAAAATTATGAGCTCATCCTGATAGTCTAGCTGCGTACATGCATTCAAATGAGAGCCAAGGTGGTGGGTGTGTCCTTTCCAGTGGTGAATTTTCTCAGCCGAATATTTCAGCAGTCATAACTGGTTCTTAATTTAAATGTACCGAGCATGGTTAAGTGCTATCACTGATTTATCAAATTTTTTTCATCTACTTTTTAATACTTGTCCATACTAGTAGGATGAGAATAAATTAAAAATAATATTTTCTAGATTATTAAATAAAAAAATACAAGAGGAACATACTCTAGATAGTAGTAGCGCTTACGATACTAATTTTACAATGTACGCGCAATAGATTCAAAATAATCAAGATGTCACGCTACCGTAGTCTCTTTCTCTTTGTAGTTAAAATATACTAGATTAGTTTTTATGGTACAAAAGTATATCTGTCCAAAGTAAATAATCATTAAAAGTAATTTATGTTATTAAAATATTAAAATAAATTCTGGAAGATTTTCCGACATTTAATGAATACAGAGCATGCCTCACATCAAAGAGATTTATTTACTAAAAGAAAATTCATTGAACATTTCTGTATTTTTACCAAGTGTAGAAGAAATTCGTTTTAGGAAACAGTTCTGCTTCAAAAGACCTTCAAATCATTTCTGTTTATTTTTCATCTAGTTTTCATGAGCCTTTCTTTTGCGTATCACACAAAACTGATTAAAATATGTTTCCAATCCAGTTAAGGTTACTTATAAAAATATTACATTGAACTGTTTCATATTCAGATAAATACAGCATGTGTCTATACTTCTGAGCAAAATTATTTTCAAAAAATATTTAAAGTTTCTGGAAAATGTATGTTACAAAATGTTACATATGAAATGAATGTTTTACAAATATAAGGAGAATTTTTACATTCTCGCAGGAAATTATTCAAATAACACTAATCTGCTTTTCTGTAATCATCAATCCAACCCTGTTACGAAATTGTGACAAGGAGAATTAGCAAAATTGAAAAAATCATTTGCGATCGGAGCCATCATGCATCTAACCCATCAGCAAATCAACGGCACGTGTTCGCAAAAATGCATATTACGAATTACGAATTTATAGAATAAACTTTATCAAAAAATGTAAACTTAGAGCAGGTCACGCACTACACCGTTTTATGTTTCGAGACGAATTCCATTCAACTTGGAAATTCTTTTTCTTTAAGACGCATAATTATCTATATTTTCAAAATGTTAAATACCCTACGCAAAGTGTTAAAGGAATCATCTTTACGTAAGCGTTTGTAATCATCTTTACAAACGCTTCTCATCTCTTTCTTTAAAACGTAGTTTAGACCGCACCTTGAATGAACATCAAACTCTTCCAACTTACCACCAGTTGATTTTTTTTTACTTACTTCAGTAAAGAAACCACATTGTAATTTGATATTTTATGCCATTTCAACCGAGAACTTCAGCAAATATGCATTTAGAAAAAATATGCTTTAAATTGTTTAATCACTATAATAAACTTAATTTTTCTCTGAGAGGTGACATGCGAGTGAGGTTCTAGATTTAGGAAGAGAGGGGTTATCTGAGTGGTATACTAATGTTAGATGTCCCTCAGAGACGATTACCAGTGAAAAGGATTAATATGATGCATTTTTATCATCACTGTTTCAAATGTTTTTAAAGAGGATATAGAAAAAGGTTTATCAAAGGCTTGTCGCTATTGTACTGAAATCGACTTATTTTTAGTCGCGAACTGCTACGCTTCTTTCAACAAAGTGCAGAATTTAATAAAACGGTCTCATCTCTATTGGATTCAAGGGTATGATCCTGCCTTCAATTAGAGAGAAAAAATGCGTGTCATTTTTAGGAAATTCATCTATGAAAAATACTGTTCTGTAACAGAACTATTTAAGTGTAATTACTATTTTATTCAACGCCATGAACTCATGAACTGTAAGCGAACTATTTTATTGAAATGTCATCTAGTGGCGAAGTGGAAAAACGTCAGTCGACCTCCAGCCGCCATGATGATGTCTTTGGTATTCTAATGTTTGATGTTCCATTTGATATATGTTTCATTTTTATGTATATTTCTTTTGTTTGTAACCGTTCATATGTGCTCTGTTAATAAATCCTTTTAAAGCTAGCCGGCATTAGTGTCTATTGAGGAACGGTTACATCACATTGTCGCCCAACTAAATTTGACTCGAAAATGGCGCAAAAAATTTTTTAGAATTTCTGTTTGGCTTTAACAAGCCCTTACTCCCGAATTTAACTTTTAGTTGCTGGAGATCGGCTCAGTGTCTTTTCAGGTGTGGACTGCTGGTCAAAAATTCTGGAAACCAATTCTGGAATTAAAATTGTCATGCCGTGCTGCTAGCACATCGAATCATCAACTGGACACTTTCAACGGAAAGATAAGTTTCGTTTACATTATCGTTTAATCTAAGTTTAAAGTTCGGTAAAATCCTAGTATACGGTGCAGCCTTGGCGCGATTTTGAAAATTATCGCCAACACCAAAATGGCCCGTTTAACTACTCACCGTATATGTCCAGCACCCCCTGGAGTTCTAGGAGGTGTTGATATGTCCCGTTTACTGCTCATCATAAAGTCGCCAAAAGTAACCAAATCCCTTGTGCACCGGATACTAGGATTAAACCTAAAGTTCTTTTAAACTGATTATTTATTATAAGCTGCTTCTTAAAGCAAATGTAAATTCCTTACTGAAATCTGATTTATTGATATTACATAAGCGTATTAAATGAAAGCAAACGGCTTTCTGTTAACCAAACATTATTCTTGAATTGTAATTTGTTATTTTAAAATGTTAATGCGCATGTTAAATTAATTTGTAGATAATATTGTTTCATTGAATACATGTTTTGATGTTAAAGTTTGAATATAATATATTCATGGACGTTGTTCATTACAATTTATTAGTTTCGCTTCTGATTTACAGCAGCAGATGTTTACACTAGCGATGATTTATGATGTGTTTACGTCAAACCTTTTATTATTTTATTTCCTTTGAGTACTGTTGTTACTCATTAAATGTATTATTCTACATAAAATAAAATATTGTACTTGTTGATTTATCTTTTGACGAACATTTTAAGAAAATGATTATAGTACAATACTTTAAGAAAATACAATTGTTTTCCTTTAATGAATGCATGTCTTAAAAAATATTTCTTGAAGCGAAAGAAAATAATTATGAATAAAATCGAATGACTTTTTAATTAAAGTAAAAGCGTTACTAAATATGTGTTGCTTAATTAGCTTAATATTTTGTTAAGATTTCGAAGAATTCAGCATAAATATAAAAGTTTATGGTAAGACATTTATGTATGTTATTTTATGTTTCGTTAAGCAGTAAACAATTTTGAGCAATTTATTATATGTTATTTTCTGGATACAAGTTGAATTTATGAGGGCATTTTATGATATTTTTACAACTCAAAAATAATAAACTTTGTGAGTATTGTTGTTTACATTTATAAATGCTGTTTAATAGTGGTATATAAATGTACATGTAACATTGTTTACATTTATGCATGCTGTTTAATAGGGTTATATACATTTTACTTAAAGGTATAATTATTAATTCTAAAATACTGTATTGTGAATAAAAGCGAAATAACAACAAATTCAACTTCATTTTTTCCCTCTCCCCTGACCTCTCATATAATTATGGCTTACCTTGCCAAAGCACGAAAAGAGGATTTAAAAACTCTTGCTACAGAACTGGGTTTCACTATAAACGACACTATGCGAGTAATATATCTTAAAGATCTTATCGTCAATTCTGACACTTATGATGAGGCTTTTACCAGGAATCTTCTGGAAACTTTAATCGAAACTAGACAACAAAAACAACGTGAAAGCAACGATCTAGAGGCACGTTAAAGAAAAGAACAAGAACTTTTATTAGAATTAGAACGTTTAAAATTAAACCTGGCAGCTGCTAGCTGAAATCCTAACTATGCCGCCTTTGCTTCATATGCAGCTATTGAAACAAATATTCAACACCTAATCCCTAAATTTACAGGAACTTCTGACATTGCAACCTACCTGAAAATTTTTGAAAGACAATGTGAGAAAGTTAATATAAAACAAATAATTACATCACTCATCTCCTACCTCTTCTGCCTATAGACATTTCGCAAATTATTTTAAGAGAACCAAAAGACAAATTAGAGGATTATTCTTACATCAAGAAGATTCTGCTACAAAGATTCAAATGAAATGCTGAATCATTTCGAATTAAACTTACTACACACCAAAAACACCCTGGGTTCTTATGGAAAGATTTTGCCTACGAATTAAACAATTATCTCGAACAGTGGCTTCATAGTCTCGATGTTACAGACTTTGAATCTCTCAAAGACTTGGTCCTGACGGATCAGCTTAAAAGAAGAGTCAGCAGTGATGTTAAGGAGCATTTTATTGATACTTGGGGAAAAATAAAGATTTCATCTGAATTAGTACAGAAATTGGATGAATTTGAAGCTGTACGTATTAAAAATACGAATTATAAAACTCAACTTTCTGGCAGGCAAAACTATTCTTACAAACCGACTAATCCATCCAAACACAAAGTACAAAATCGAACAAGTGACGTATAGGGAACTCATAAAACTTTTTTAAATCGTGGTCAGCAACAAATAGAGGAAAAGCGACCTCCTTTAACATGCTATGGGTGCAGAAAAACTGGTTTTATCAAGTCTAAATGTTCAGACTGTAACCCCCCCCCCAAAGACTTCACATTCATCAAATTTTGGCACTATCCAAATCCGATCCTGTTTATCTTCCACTTGGACTGCTGTATTTCGAATTAGTATTGGTGGTGTTTCCGGTACAGCTTTCGCCGACAGTGGTGCTGGTCACTCAATCGCAAGTGAATCCCTCTATCATACTCTGCAGAAACAAGATGCAGTATTTGAAAAGACAACACTGCAGGTGTCTTTCGCTGATGGTTTGGTATCTGAAAAAGAAGTACTTCGAACCGAATAAATTATTCTTCTCGAAGGCAGAGAGTTCAAAACTCCGCTCCTTGTGTTGCCTGATGCCAAAAATTACTCGACTCTGTTAGGAATTGACTTTCTTCAAAAAGCTAAAATTGTTTTAAATCTTGCTGAAAATAAGTGGACATTTTCTGATGACTCTCGAAGAAAATATAGCTTCGTGAAACCTCATTAATCCCAAGTACTGGAAGAAACCCCAGTTGTTGTAAACAACTGCCGACTACGAGAAAATGAAGGATAGCAATTAACTATAGCCCAACGGCTTGCAACTGATGCATTGCTTAAAAAATATCACACTGTCTTCAAAGTAGGGGGAGAAGCCACTCCATTCATTGAACATCATATTAATACAAGAAACAGCCCCCCTGTTTCAGTCCCTCCATATCGGATGAGCCCAAGTAAGAAAGAACTGTTGAAAAAGGAACTTGATTCCCTTCTGAAACAAGGTATCATAAAAGAATGTGGAAGTCCCTATGCCTCTCCTGTGGTTCTGATTCCCAAGGCGGATGGAAAAGTACGGTTATGTATTGATTATCGTAACCTAAATGCTCAAACCGTTACAGACACTTATCCTTTGCCACGTATAGATCATTTGCTGAGTGAAGCAAAACCGACACCTTATATGTCAACTATTGACTTGAGATCCGGTTATTATCAGGTGAGAGTAGCTGAAGAAGATCAAAACAAGATTGCTTTTGTTTGCCCTTTTGGTACATATAAATTTACCCGAGTGCCCTTCGGATTGAGAAACGCTCCTGCCACTTTTTCTAGATTGATAGATAAGTTCCGTTCTGGTCTTAATAATGTGTTTGCTTTGTCATATTTAGATGATATCATCGTGCTGTCATCTAGCTTCGAAAAGCACCTTTCTGACTTAGAACACGTTTTCCAACGTTTATCGTTATTCAAGCTCAATGCTAACCTTGAGAAGTGCCACTTCTGTTGTGAAAAAGTGAAATATTTAGGCCATTACATTACTAAGCATGGTACAGCTGTTGATCCACACAAGACTGCTGCCATTGCAGAAATGCCATCGCCGAAATCTGTTAAGCAAATGCAATGATTCGTACAAACGTGTTCCTGGTATCGTCGATATATTCCAAATTTTTCTCAAATAGCCAAAACGTTAACGGATTTAACAAAGAAGAAAGCACTGTGGAAGTGGGAAGCACAACAAGAAAATGCTTTCCAAGAGCTGAAATCCAAATTAATTAGCACGCCGATTCTTAAGCAAGCTGATGGAACGAAGCCCTTTATCATTCGCACAGATGCTAGCAATGTAGCCATTGGAGCAGTGTTGCTACAAGGAGAGAAAAATGAAGAACACCCTATAGAATATGCCAGCCGCTTGCTGACCACATCAGAAAGAAACTATTCCACCATAGAAAAAGAAGCCTTAGCAGTAGTATGGGCACTCCACAAATTTAGAGGATATGTCGAAAGCCAGTCTATCACAATCACCTCTGACCACCAACTATTGAAGTGGCTGATGTCTTTAAAGTCACCAACTGGTAGGCTCGCAAGATGGGCCTTACAAATCCAATCCTACAATCTGACTATCAATTACATTCCTGGATGATTGAACTTTATTGCTGATCTATTATCTCATTCTATTTGTGAACAAGTACAGTCAGTCTTCTCGAGTCTGTGCTGTCTCTGTCGAAATCCCTACTATTAGCCGTGCAGAATTACGACAATCACAGCTAGGAGATGATGATCTTCGTAAGATCATCGAAACTTTTGAGAGTCCAGAGAAAGAAGCAGACTGTGCCACTTGGACTGGAAGAGGCTACGTTATGAACAGAGGAGTTTTGTACCGATATTGCCCTGATTCGGAAGTGGAAGAAGCTCAACTAGTTATACCTCAAAAAGGAAAACCAGAAATCTTGAAAGAATAGATTCGCTAACGGCCGGTCACTATGGATCTGAAGGAACATTTTATCGAATAGCAAAAATACTACTGGGTTGGAATGAGAAAGGATATAGCAGAATATGTCAAAAGCTGTCTCGAATGCTGTCGTTATAAAGCCACTAATCAAAAGCCATCTGGCTTACTTCAAACTCCAGTCTATGCTCAACGTTTTGAGACCTTGCCAACTGATCTATTCGGTCCCCTTCCTGAAACACTGTCTGGTGAAAAATGGATTTTTATTGTGCAGGACTGTGCCACGAAGTGGACAGAACTATTTGCTTTAAAGGAAGCCACGGCCAGAGAATGTGCCACTATTCTTTTCGAGGAAGTCGCCCTTCGATTTGGGTTACCCAGGAAAATAAGAAGTGATACTGGTACCCAGTTTACTAGTGCTGTTATACAACAACTATGCTGTATCTTGAACATTGATCAAAGTCTTACTCCTGTCTATCACCCACAATCTAAACCAGTTGAAAGGAAGAATAGAGATCTGAAACCACGTTTAGCAATATGTGCTCGCAACGACCATCAGTCATGGAAGGATAAACTGCCATTAATAAGGTTTGCTTTGAATACACCAAATGTGATTCAACTGGACATTCTGCTGCTTTTCTTCAATTTGCACGAGAGTTACGAACCTTAGATGATGTAAAGCATGATATAAAAGTCGTAATTAAGAACGATAATTTTGTTCCCGAAATTACTCCATATTTGAAACGTTTTGCAAGAAATGTACAGCAGGTACGAGAAAGAGTCGAAATGCATCAAGATAAGCGGAAACGATATGCTGACAAGAAACGAGTAGAAACACCGAAATTCGTTCCTGGAGATAAAGTTTGGGTCATCCTCCACCCAATCAGCAAAGGTCCACTGAAGAAAACTGCTAAATTCATGCCGAAGAGAGATGGTCTTTATGTGATAGTGACTACAAGATCTCCAACCACTTATGATATTGCCGATCCTCACGAACCAGACAAAATTCTCGGCAAGTATCTTGTTTCAGCCTTGAAACCATATCAAGATCGAAATAAGTTTCAAAAGTCAGCTCGTGTAACTCCAGTGGTTCCCTTAAAGAAAAGAGGACGCCCAAAACGTGTAATACTACCCGAATCTGCACCTGTAGCACAAGATGCTGGTGACGCTAAATCTACTGCTCGTCAAACTGGAGCCCATTCATCTGATTCTCCGCCCGCTGCACAAAGTAGGCAAATGTCAGTTCCTGACTTCTTGCCGAGACGTTTACGAAGTCAGAGGGGGAGGATGTAACAGAACTATTTAAGTGTAATTAAACAATTTTATTCAACGCCATGAACTCATGAACTGTAACCGAACTATTTTATTGAAACGCCATCTAGCGGAGAAGTGGAAAAACGTCAGTCGAGCTCCAGCCGCCATGATGATAGTTTACTATGTCTTTGTGATTCTAATGTTTGATGTTCCATTTGGTACCGTTCCTGTGTGCTCTGTTAATAAATCCTTTTAAAGCTAGCCGGCATTAGTGTCTATTGAGGAACGGCTACAGTTCTAAGATTTATTCCAGATATTGCTAAATTTAATACTCAAAAGGATCTATGTAAAAATACAGTGATTAAATTGAAATTGTCAAATTTCATAAAATATGTATCTGTATATGAAACGAATTTATATATTAATTGTGTTTAAAAATTTCTCTATCTGTTTTAAGAAAAATTAGGGTGTTTATGATATCCTGTTAGTAACATATTTCTATGCATGTAAGTAATACGTGTTATATTTTGTTTTACAAAGTATATAATAATGTGTTATTTGTCGGTGTAGCTGGTAAATCTTACCAGCTTTTAGATTTAAATTTCATATTTTAGTTGTTAATTCTATTTAAAGATATTTCAGGTAGTATGGTGGTGGTTCTGCTGCTGATGGGCCTGATTTAGGCCTTGTTTTAGATTTCAACGTTTCTTTATTTAAATAGCACCAATAAGGCCTGTTAAGCGTCTAATGGAGATACAGGAAGTTTAATCAGTCTTAAGAGATTCATGTCATTCTTCAAAGAAAAATTCATGTCAATAAAATGGTCGTCCTGATCGGTATAGTGGTTAGCGTTGGTTGGGTCTGGTTTAGAATCACGGAGAAGGCTTCGATGATTGTACCTGTTTGTGCGCCATGGGACAATTAAAAGAATAGCGTGCTCGACGTTCTATCGAGAAGTTTGGCGGTAGAGGCTTGGAGTAGTCGTAAAAGTTCAGACGGTATGTGCAGTTAGTGCGGTGTACATTATACATGTAAAACTATTTGTGAAGTTCTGGCCCACTTCGTCCATTCCTGTCAGTTAAACACACCTTATGGCTCTTGTTAGTTAAAAAGCATAATGTTTTTAACTAGCATTTAACTGCTGAGATAAACTAACAAAACGCATAAAAACAAATGCTCCTATCGTTTACATATTAAATTCAATTAAACAAATTCAATTAAATTCAAGTAGTTTAATAAACAGTTTCAAGATTTTATTCAACATGTTTGCATTTAACGCACGGTAGAAGACGAAACTATTAATAACACAAACAAGCAGTTTATTTGCATTTTCTCCTTAAATGTGTTATATGTCAAGCATGTTTACATTTCTGCAAGTAAAGCACTAGACGAAGGAAAGCATTAATGGCATTTTGAAAAGATTGAAACATAATTACTGCATAGAAAATTTAAACTCGCATGGAAAAAAGTGAATTCATTCGTAATCTATACTTGCCGGTATCATCGCTAGGAGAAGTTGTCAAGTGTGACAAAAAATGAAGTCAAATCGTACCAACTACAAAAGCAGTAGGCGGTGAAGGAATTTTAGATATGGAGAAATTAAAGAATTAGACGAGAATGACGATCCTGAAATGAGAAATAAAGAAATGGATGATCTTAAAACATCAACCGCCGGTGAAGCTAGCGTAGTGAGATAAAGAGCTCTTAAATTACAGATAAACGACTTGTTAAAAAAGGGCACAGGAACGGTCTGATTTTTTTAATCGACGCTAACTCAAATGAAGAAAACACAAGGCACATTATGCAAGCTTTTGCACTCCTTACAAAGAAACGTTTAAAGAGTTTCATCAGGCATTGCCTGAAGCAAATATTACCAGCTATTTAAAAAAAATAACTGTATCATATACCTGCAAGAAATCATTTTAAATAAAATTTTTTCTTTTACCCTCTTAATTACAATAGTATTTAGGTTTTTATAAATTTTACATATTTTGTTAATTTGAAGTATACCTAATCCGTTTTTTAATAGAAAGTAAACTTTGCGGAACGCAATTTTTACGTACGCGCAATGCATTAATTGCAATGACGTAACCCACCCGTTCGATAAGGATTTATCGTAGTTACCCCTGAATATTTTTTACAAATTTGGACATAGACGTATGGATTTTAATTTAATATAATTAAAGCATGGAAATTTTTTCATTGTAAATTTTCTCTACAAAACTATTAGAAATAATTCTATTGTGATTTATAGAACACAGCTTAAAAAAAATGGTTAAAACTTAAATTAAGATCCATTAGCATTCAAGAGAATAAGACGGCTGAACAACAGTGGCTGAACCACTCATTTTTCAGTGGCTGAATATTTTTTTTCGTAATTTCTTTTTGTGTATTATATATATATTTAAAAAAAAAAAAAAAAAAAAAAAAAAAAAAACTCAATTTCTATCAGAAACTCCACTGCGATCACTATTTATCTCAGCAGTTAAATGTTAGTTAAAGGCATGAGTTCTACGGAAAACTACCGAATTTATTTATTTAATCGTGTTTTAAAAAGTGCTGTTACTCATATTAGTTTAAGGGAAAACAAATCTAACCACTTTTCCACAACACTGGGTAAAATTCAGTATTTTTTTTTCAAAATTGCTTCCTAGCAATCGAGCACTAAAATTATCTATTTAGTTTCTGTTTATCTGTTAGTTAAAGTAACATTTTATGACTAATATATGAAATATTTATAGGTCGCAAAGTATTTCAAATTAAGAATACAAAAAGATCTTAATTTTTAACAGTAATATAGACGTCCTCATAAAAGGATATGTTAAACTGAATCATCCGTAAACAAGAATAGGGGTGGAAAAACAAAAGTGTTTCTGCTAATTCTTTCATGCATCCAAGGCCATTTATAAAACGCCCTTATTAACAGTTAAAATATTTCTCTGTTCTCTGTTTAATGAACGGCAATTATCTTTTTCATGCTACTGCTACACAATGAATAGTGCATTTTAAGCAACTGTTATTAGTAACTTAAAATGAAGTTCGAAAGTGGTAGTTGAGGACTCTAAAATATTTATTGCACATGCGCTGTGTCTTCACTTAACTCGAAAACAAAGAAGAATTATTCCTTATGCAATAATAGCAAAATATTTAAAGGTGGTAATCAAAAGAACATTTAAATACGCTCCAGAAGAGGAAGGGCGCATTTTTAATGCATAGATACGGATTGTGATTGAAATTTTTCTTGCTTTTAGCGCACAACATATTATTTAAATCAAGAAAGTTTTTAAATAAGCAAAATACAAGCTGTAATTATTTTAAATTTATAAAAACTTTAGACAGTAAGACAAAATGCTACGTTAAACTGAATATGGTGTTTGGTTGGTTTGGTTTATTTAATAATAGCAAAGCACGATAGGGCTATCTGCCTAAGGGGAGGACTTTCTAAGTATGGTGCTTGGGTTTACATAACGTTTAATTACATTAATAGTTAAAAGGTTCTAATATCCTAGATAAAGTTTTTTGAAAGCTAGGATACTAAAGAACTGTATAGCGACTATTCGCTGAGTTCTTGTAACGCAAGTAAAAAGGCCAAAGAAAGGTTCAATTACCTTTTTTTCCAACTCAAAAATAGATTAAGAGATGGCCCCTCTCTGGCGTATAATAAGCCTTAACCAGGGCTTTAACTCAAAATAGAAAATATAAAACTAATCTAGGGCTAAATAAAATTCAGCAGCCGAAGTTCCACAGAATCAACCAACGGAGTTGGCACTTATTTAAAAGTCACCGGCGTACGCTAGCAGGCAGGTAGAACAGCCAGCTTAGACTAACAGCAACAAAATGGCCGAAGAATAGAACTGAAGTACTTTTGATACTTTGGTAACATACTGGTCCACAGCATGAGGTTTCCTTTCCTGCTCCTACCAGTTCCTTAATGAGGCCCAAACGGGCCTGGCGGCGGCGAAAAGCATCAGCGACGTTTTCTTCAGAAGAGGTAGAAATAGATGGAGCAAAGAGTGTGAACCACCTTGCTTCTTTTAAAGAAGATGCCTGACTATGTAATTTATGTGTAAACAGTAATTTAGGAGTAATAATGTGCAATATAATGCATATATTTATGTGCATACGTAAGTATATTAATGTGTAAGGTAATGTGTATATGTAATCATGTATCATATTAATATGTAAGTAATATCTTCTGTGCAAGCAGCAAATCATGTGCAAGCAGCTTATGTGTAAGCAGTAATTAATGAGTACCTATTTAACATAATATGCAGCAGTATTTCATATGCAAGCAGTAACTTATCTGTAAGCAGTAACTTATGTGTAAGCAGGAACTTATGTATCATCAGTAAGCAGCAATTCATGAGTACGTAGTAATTTATGTACAATGCAACAGAATATGTATGTAATGCAATGGTATAACGCAACTATGTACAATGCAGCTATGTAATATAATCCCTGACTGAAACAGCATGCTGTTTCATACTCCGCACTGAATAACCAAATACGTGTAAACTGTGATCCGAATGTTGCCATATGTACAATGCTATATGTAATAATGTATCATATTAATGTGTAACCAGAATTTTAAGTGCAAGCAGTAACTTATATAAGTAATAATTTATGTGTCATCAGCAGGCAGTAACTTATGTGTAAAGTAGCAGTTATGTATAGTGCAACAGTATATGTGTGTAACGCAACGGTGCATTGCAACTATGTAATATATTCTTTAACTGAAACAGCATTTTGTTTCATACTCCGCACTGAATAACCCAATATGAGTGAACTGCGATCTGAATGTTGCCATATGTACAATGTATTATGCAATTGTGTATCATATTAATGTGTAAGCAGTATTTTTCAGTATTTGTATCATAATAATGTGTAATTATGTATCAAATTAACGTGTAATGTAGCATGTATATGTAACTGAGCATCATATTAATGCACCATATTAATGTAGTCATATTAATGTAAGCAGTATTTCATGTGTAAGCAGTAATTTATGTGTAAGCAGTAATTCAGGTACAAGCGCAAGCAGTAACTTATGTGTATGCGATAATTTACGAAAAAGCAGAATTTATATGTTATCAGTAGGCAGTAATTTATGAGTAAGTAGTAATTTATGTTGAAGTATCGATAAACTCCCGGTGCGCCCTTATGGGGCCACAGGGAGTTGTTGCGTCTGGATAGGGGAGGGTGTGGGACATATGCCTGTTTACCTCTGTTAGACGCCAGGCGTCCCCGTCCTCCGTCACCTGTCACCTGTGTGTTGAAGTACAGAATGAATTCCTCGAATGAGTAGCAAATGAGAAAATGAAATTTACGATTGAGGGAAGTCAGTTCGTGAGGTTCCGCTTTTTGATTGGCTGGCCTGGTCACGAAGATCCATGGAGGTAAGAAAGGAAGGAGTGGCCAAACCGGCATTAGAAGTGAAGCATCGCTCCGAAGCTTCGGTCACCAAATGGGGTGTTTTCTGTTTACATTCAGAAGTTCGCTTGACAGCGCTCTGATAGTATTTCGACACACGACAGTGCCATACAAATCGAAAAACGGGACACTTCCGCATAAAAGAAACATTCATAGTATGATGGAGGATAATAGCAATTTGTAAAGTTTAGCGACATTTACGCAAAAATCACATCTTGGTTATCTTTCAATAACGAACAACAGCGATTTTGATTATGAATTTGTTTTATAAAATTCTAAGCTGTTGAACTACAAAAATATAGATTTTAGCAAAAAAGTTATGCTTAAAGAATAAAAAATACCTCACCGTACCTTTAAAATTGTATACATGTTTCGATACCCTTAATACAGTATTTGCTACTTTTATTTTATATTCCAAACGCCAAAATGTAATAAATCTTTTTCACATCCACATATTATTGTAACATGTACTTTTTAAAATTAGTGTAAATTACTTTACTCGAAAAATATAGTGAATGCACAGAAATTAAGGATTTCCACATGCCGGAAATGAAAAATATGAAATATGTACGGGTATTTATGCATGTGCTTTCAAAAAGCATGTATCCAACTTTAACAAACTACGTATATATTTATTAAATTATTTATAATTGTATTTGAAATGAAGGATTTATTCATTCATAAATAACTGTGAAAGTTACTGTGAAGAAATCTAATTATTAAATGTATGTAAATTTATAATGATTATAAATATTATCTAAATATATAATAAACTTAACATTGAATTGTAAACATAAACTGACATCCTGTTCACAAATACGTTTATAAAACTATTTAAGCAAGAATTGTTCGTACTGGAAAGCAATCTATTAAAAGGTATTGTAAAGCAAATGCTATGAGATGAGTACTTGAGTAAGTAATAAAGAAGAGTTTTGGAATGCGTATTGTTGAAATTATGGGTAAAAAAATCTAATAAGTCTAATTAAAAGAATTATTCCCCTTACCATTTTATAATAACTTAGTTAAAAGTTTTAAATAATATTTAAAAAATAATCCTTATTTTATTCTCTTTCAGAAATATTCAAAGAAAGTTAGGTACTATCTAAAGTATTTCGCTATTAAAGTAAAAGGTGCTGTAATTTGAAGTGGACCGAATAGAGCATTAATTATAAATTGACTTATAGTTTTCGATTTAAAAGATGCCTCAGAAGCTATAAAAATCATCTCATATTTGAGAAAGTATTTTAGGAAGAAGCTCTATAAATAGAAAAGAAATAATGCATAATTTTAATAATACAAAAAACTTTTATCTTAATTTTTAAAAGTACAGCATTTAATTTCGTTCAGAATGAAATGATGTTTAAAAATGTATTCTTTTCATATACTTAGAACTTTGAAGTATTGTAGAAAAAGAAAATATATACATTTATATGCGTATTTACGACGTAATTACAAAATATTTACATCCGATCGTGTCAAAACCCGTCGAACTCAATGGTAAATTACCCAATGTTTTGGTCACCAAAGAAGGGATCGCCAGTGCTTCAAAGCAGGGTATAGGGAAACCGGTTTAGGGCCACTCCATCTAACTTCCTACCTCCATGCGAAGGTCATAATGCAAAACATATGCAGGGAACAGTCTGATTTTCTTATCCTCTTGTAAAATTTCGTAGGCTAGAACATTCGTAAAATTTGCAGGTGACTACTTATGGTCCTATTGCAAAACATTTCATTCATTCTATTGATGGAATCTTGTATTGTTTCCATTTTAAGGTAGAACTGAAGTAACTCAGTCTTTAGCTTAAATACTCGTTTCTACCTCATCTGCAAAAATCGTAATTCTGAAAACTCATTCTGGTAGGGAAACCTAGGTGTGAAATTAGAATGTATAGGAAAAGTATATTCCAAAATAAAAATAACTATTAGAAAATTAAGTACAATCCTGCAAAGGAAGCTATACGCTTTTACTTCTAAAGAAGTAAAGCCAACGATGATACGTCACAGTATCTACGGCAGTTCCTCCAACAATAAATTTAAGCTTTTCATTTTATTTCATGCCTCAACGAAGAAGGGAAAAAACTCATGGGATAATTAACAGAAAATACTGATAATTATTTACCTGCATTTTTAAGCAGTTCAATTCTAAGAGAAAATTCATTGTAAATTAGATCCATATGCAAGACAGGTTAGGTTAGGTGATTTAATTACGGCAAAGCCTCGAGGGCTATCTGACTAAGGAGAGGTATGCCTCCGTGGAGGACTTTCTAAGGGAAACTGGCTTGTATACACGTTACACATGGGGAAACCACGAAAACACCCATGCAGCCAGCCCGTTCGCGGGATTCAAACCTCGGACGAAACTACCAGTGTTCAGCGACTTTAGCGCTCGGTGGCTGGTGGGCTCCATATGCAAGACAAAATTAATATATTGTAAATAACAGAAGAATATAACAGCAACAATTAGTCACAGACTATAGTCATCTTTGTACCTTCATGAAAAATTTCTATAAAATCGCGTCATGAAAAGGAGATCAAAATTTCAAGTCAATATTTGATCTCAATGAACAAAAAAGCTACATAAAATAAAGCCTTGTAAAAGTATTTTAAATTTTGTTATTAAATATATTTAACCTTTAATCTTTGGCTCATATATAACAGATAAACTACTATCATAATATTCGTAAACAAATATTCTTTAAATATGAATTGTTATTAAAATAAAGAAAAAATTATAAATTTCCTCAAATTTAAAGTGTACATTTTATATATGCCACATTACAAAAGTCAGTGTTTACACATTACTTCAAAATGATATTTTAAATCTTTATAATAAACATATGATTATTCTATATTATTTAAGATAAGAGTTTAAATTTCTACGTTTAATGCTACATTATTATATGATTCCCAGGGCATTTAGTCACATATTTTAATAACGCAAATTTTAGAATAATTACACATGAAAGATTAAATTCCAAGGCTTTTAAGTTTAAAATAAAGTAAATAAAGATCAGGCTCAATATTTACTGCAGTCTTTATCTCCTAGGAAACACATTAACTCACAAAGTATAACTTTTAAAATTAAATTAGAATCTCGGCGTTCGAAGACGGTCTGATTCACAATGAGATGAAATTAAATGTGGCTCAAATTGCGAAAATTAGAAGGAATTATTTGACTGAAGGAAAGTCGCTTAAAATGATTACAGCCTTCGAAACTTAAACTTTTAGATCTTAACGAATTTCCTGCTAATAAAATCGAACTTTAATACTTTCTCCATTTTTTTAACTTCACGGAGAATTTGGCAAAGGATCCAGATTATAACATTCCAAGAATGTTTCTGATTAATTTATTTTTAAATTAAATCTCTTGCTTAAGACAGATTGGTTCTCCGATGCTGTAATCACATCCTATTTTTCAAAGATTATAGCCGAAGTTTAGACTTTCATTTCAGTAATGGGATTTAGAGTCGCTATTTGATATAATTGATTACACAATAAAAGTTTTATTATAGGCAATTAAATTGAAAATGGAATTTGATTGTTCATGTACTATCAAACCTAATTTTAGATAATAAAACAAAGAGAAGCGCCTTAATAGTACACATTACGGCACATATTTATAGTTAAGAAAGAACTATTATTTTTGACACTTAAGTTTTTTTTGGGGGGTGGGGAATAAGGATATCAATAATTCATTTCAGAATAAGGAAAGAAAACTTTTTTTAAATGATTATTTCCAATGGCGAGCACTACCCATTATAGGCGTTGGTTAATACTAAGGATCAATACCGGAAGCGGTGATCACTTTATTACGGAGGCGCCTAATAGGTGAACCACAGTTGCCTCCTGTTGAAGGGACAGACAATTTATATCCATGCCTTCTCCGGGATTCAAGCCCGAGCCCTTCGGTTCGGCAGTCAGAGCCACTAACCACTTTCCCATTTGGGCGGCAGGAAAAAAAAAACTGTAAGGACTATTGAAAAACCGTTCCTTTTTTTAAGACAAAAATATTTATAAACCTTTAGCTTAGGAGCTGAAAGTTAACAGCAGGCGAGAGCACTAGTGCTTAAACTTGGGGTCAATAGGTGCTGCCTTTTGACTGCAACTTTATACGAGTATAAGTTAGATATTTATTCAAGGCTCAGTATTTCTCTATTCATGTTTGAACAGATCTGTGAAAACGAATTCATAGTGTATGCGAGACTCTTGTACTTATGATAACGAAATCATAAGTATGGAACGTACCTTTAAGAGGGAGCTCAGAGATTAGCAACCCGCGGATCGAGTTTCGTGTGACCCGTTAAAACTGAAGCTCAGCAGAATTCGCTTCGTAATGTTAGGGTTCGAGCCTTTAGAGAGGACACACTGGCAGGTGTTTATAATCGAATGTTATCAACTGACGAAGTTTAAAAATGATTTTATTCTTCAACGTATTTGTCGTAGCTGATAATAGTCTGACTAACCAAAGGCCCCTCCGTGACTCCTCTCTCGATGAGGAGAAGAGGCAAAAACGCAAGGGTCGCCTTCCTGTTTACGCGGCTAACGGGCACGACTCCCCAGAGCTGGTCTCTTATACTGTCCATACGTTCAGAGTGGATAGTATGAAGGAATTTGCTGCCTTCCACATGACTAGAATCACCGCTTCTACTGTGGTCCATTCAGATTTGGCACGGACTATATGACTCGGGCTGTGTGATCGCCAGATTGAATTTAGATACTCTCAGGTGTCGGAACATTCAGTCTTGTTTGGAAAAAATCCGATAGTTGCTCTTGGTCGGGAGTTTGGGTGTATGTTTTCAGACTAATCATAAGTCAGAATCTAAAGCTTCTATCTGCAGGCAGCGTCTGCGTCATCTGGGTACCGCCTGTGCCTCATCTTGGGCAATGACGCTCTGTCAGCTGCAGTTCCCAGCCCACACATGATAAATTTAAATGATATGAGATTCCAACATAGAAGTTAATCGTTCTGCTCTGAGAATTATTCATTTTATTTCTTGCAAATCCTCACAAATATTTTATACAGACGCCCCGCAAGAATTGGATGTGAAATATCCACCATAAAGTCGCATATCGTACACGAGGTATCGCCAGACGACGGCAAGAAGAAATTACTTTGTCATAAGAAAGGTATCTAGTACTTTTCTCTTTCTATCTGTGAATACCAAAGCCAGATTAGCTTATTTTTATTTGCTTATTTTACCTAAACCGGCGAAGTTGTGCACAACGGTGCATATGCTGTATGCTGGCAGTCATACAAACTGGTTTTTCAGGATATTTCTTCAAGTTTCTTCACAAATCATAGAACTATGCATTTGCGTTGACTTTTTTATGACTTGTTAGTGCATCACTGTAATAAAAATATAGGCAGTATCCTTTATTTTAAAAAACTAATTCCGTCGACTGAAAGTTTATTTTTTAATGATATTTTTGTAAACGCTGCTTTATTTTTACAGTTGCAAAAATATCCTCGAAACAAATAAAAAAAGGTTTGGGCTGAAAATATAAGTTTTAATGAAAAAGATATTGTACTATTTTTTTTTCTCTTGTAAGAAACAAATTATTTGTTTTTTATGTTCGTATTCAGTATCCGTGTTAAAGGAATATAATATCAAATGACATTATGAGAAGAAATATGACATAAATTATAAGAACATACAAGTCCAAAGCAGAAAGATAAACTGAATGAATTGAAAGTTTATAATAGCAAAACACTATTTAAAGCTCTAAGGTTTTCATCAGATTTAGTAGAGAAAGCTAATTACACTGTTAGTGAAATTTTAGTGAAAATATTAAATAATTTGTTGTTAAGAGATATGATTACGAAGGTTTAATTGCTGATGGATTAATATCTTTCCCCAATTTAAAAAATATTATTTCCAATTAAATTAATTATTTCACAGATCAGTTTTTCAAGATTTACAGTTTGATGAATTGAATATTTTATTTGCTTGCAAATGCAAATTTAGGTGAACGCACTGAAAAATTTGAATACTCTTCCTTATCAATTGATGATGGCTGTGACATCAGTGACACATCACAACTAGCGATATTTGTAACTCGGTTCACTGACGCCAATAACAGACACAAGTAGAGATCTGTCCAATGAACTAAAATTGCTGCTGGAGAACTTATCAATTGCAATGGAAAATACTGTCGGCATATCAATCGATGGAGCCCAAGCGATGGTAAACAAGAATGCAGGAGCCGCCAGATAAACTTGATAGTCAGAGAAATATTTTTAAGCATTGCAGAATTTATCAAAATATTTGTGCAAAAACTTTAAATATGCGAAATGTCACCTCGAATGTAAAAAAAAATTATTACTTCTCTCAAATCTCGAGCTTTAAATCACCTTCCAAATAAAAGAATTTATAAAACATTTGGAAAGGGAATATGGTAATGTAATTTATAACGCAGAAATACGCCCCAGCAGCTGAGGGACTTAATATGAAATATCACATAAAAAGCCAGTTTATACATAATATGTGTCATACAGTTAAAGCTTTTCAAATTAAACTCAAAATTTGGAACAAACGTCTGCTGTGAAACAACACGTAATATTTTCCATTTGTGCTTGCGAGCAATTGTTTTCGGCAAAATAATTCAAAGCGATAACCGATCACGGCTAAATGACATACGATTGTGAAATTTGGTACGAGTTGCTGTATCATCGATATTTGTAATTGTAGGTGAAAGAAGCAAAGCCAAATTTTTATCCCCTTCATTTTTTCCTATTCCCCCTATTTATTTTTCTCTTCAATTTTTTAATTGAAATTTCAGTTTGTGACAATTCAACCTCATATCTTATCATTGATACGTATGACATTGAACACCTTAAAATATGACCATTTTGTAACTAGATGAAGTTTCTCTTCTCACTGATTTGAGAATTTTAGGGATAAATAAACTCGATGAAGTCTAGTAATTAATGATATTAAAAAACCTCGACGAAACTAACATGCTCTAAACAGTATATTATAATCAAAGTTTGTGGCGATACTGATATGCTGAATACTTCTTGCAACAACAATCTTCATCGACACAGCAGAATATTCTGATCAGGTACAAGTACCAAATATACTTTTTCTATAATGGCAAATCCATGATTTTTTTTCCATCGAGGAATCTTTATAAGTATTCCATCTTTTATGCTAACATTTCATTCATTTGTAGGCGTAGTGCGAATAATCCATTTGTTTATAGCTCCCACGATATCGAGATGGGCTAAACACGGTAGGTCTGGAGTACTAACTCCCATACGATATTGTTTCAATTAGAAATTCACAAGGAATCTTGCAGCTAGTTATAATAGTTAATAAAGCCCTAAGCCCCTAAGTAGATGTTTGTTTTAGGACACTTCTAATTTCAAGTCCATATTTTCAGAAATATCTTAATTTTCAACACAAATAAGAGATAGTTTCTTCAGGGTGGTGCTGTTTCAGTTTGAAATAGCGTGGGACAAATTCCTCTATCATAAAACTAATGGACCCAATTATTTGTAGATGCTTAAGCTGGTGAAACTCCTGATAAATTATCAAGATGTAATTATATTAGATTCTAAATGATAAAAATATGAAATAAACGTTTCCGATTCCTACCTTCATCCAATTCAATAGGCAGTGAAGTAGTGACAGTATCATTTATAGCTCTGCAACGCCTGTTCACTCCGCAAGCTGCGAGAACTGCGAACATAATAATAAATCAAATTATTTTCTGAAAAATGTTATGAATGATAAACTAAAGAAATATTGCATGATAATAAAAGGAAATCAAAATAAAAGTGTTTCTCTTTACGAAAATAAAAGTGTTACTCTTGTTGAAAGCACCTTTATTTTAATTACGTACAATAAATATTTCAACAGATAGAGAAAATTACATATTAAAATTACGTAAGAGTACCCAGAAAATAACCGGAATAACAACAATCATGGCAAGCATTTTATATTTACAAAGTTCCACTTGGCTTTTAAGCTTAGCGTTTCCCTCATTTAATTGCAAAATGACATCAATCTCAGTAGAACAAATCGTTCTGAATGCTGATAATGTATGTCCCTGTTGACGGCCCTTGGGCATTTTTGTGATATGTTACAATAAAGAACATAGGCTGAGCGCGAAGTTTCTTGTTAAAGAAAACTGAAGTTAAGAAGCTGTTATGCTTCGGCAAATCTTTAAAGATGATGCTGAGGATAAATCAGAAGCGTGTAAGGAATGTTCCAAGTCATGAAAACACTTCAATGTTTATTTCCAGAAATATGTATAAAACCTTTAGACCTCTTCCTCTGTAGCAGGTCGCACTTTCTTGACGTTTCCTTTATTTCTGTTTGTCAACAAATTTAACAGCTATAGCGGTCTTCATGCCATGCTTTTGTCATAATATGAATGATCTCTTGTTTACTAGTGTTTTACTCAAAGTATCAACTTAAAAAGTTTGCCGAAGCATTAAAATTGTCTCATTTTCAGTTTTTCTGAATAAAAAACCAAATTTCAAGCCCACGTTTTCTTCTTTATCTTTGCGCATCCTAATCGTTGTGGACAAATTCTCCACTTGAAATGATGTCACCTGGCAAATAGGGCTAATAATGCCTAACAACGGGAAGAAAGGGTCATCTTATAGTGTTGTTATTCCAATTATTTTTTATGAACCCTCTCATAGATGGTTTAAGGGAACTCATACAACTTTAAAACCCATAAGATCTTCGAATATGCGACTGTTGCAAGAATTGGGATAACTTATTTATTTTAAGAGAAATTACTTCCAACTTTTTACAGCTGACTGCGTTTTGAAATAGCACTCAGAAAGTTTGTGATGCCACAAATATTTTTATAATTTAATCCGCTTTGTGACAACATTTTTCGTCATGTTTCCACCTTGCGTGCACAGCTTAAAACTTTCTGTTGCATAATTTAATTCCATATTTAATATATAGCTTTTATAACATTTGGAAACTATTGTGAACAAAAAATTCTAAGAATTTCATGTTCAATTTTTATTTTATTTAGAGTTGAGTTTATAAAATGTATTTTTAAAAAAAAATCTGTAATATTTTTGCACATAAAATATTTTAATATTAAAATATTCATCAGATTTTTGGTTAAGTTAGAAAATAGTGCTCATATAAAGAATTTCATTAAATTTCAAGTATGTACCATTAGTCATTTTTAAAATATCATGCGCGCAAGGTAGAAACATGACGAAAAATTTTGTCACAAATCGAATTAAAGCGGATTTGTGTCAACACAAAGCGGAGACACAAACTTTCTGTTTCCAAAGCAGCTATGTTATGTAGTCAGCTGTAAAAAATTGGAAGTAATTGCTTTCAAAATAAATAAAATATCCCAATTCTTGCAACAGTCACATAATTCGAAGATCATAAGGGGTTTAAGGTGTATGAGTCCCCATAACATAATCCTTAAGATTAAAACACTTGTAGCTGGAGTATAATTAATTAGAACAGCAAAGTAGAAAATCATTCTGTTTCTTAAAATAGTATTAGATATTAATCAATATTCATAAAACTTTATTTATTTCATAAATGTAATATAAAGTTACAGCTTATAAGGTAATGCTGGGTGTTATTTAGTAATGAATGCAAAATTTAATAGTGTGCGATTTCTACATAACGTCTCAACGAGATGTTAAATTTAATGGCAGGAAATGGGAAGTCTAGCAATCTGTCTCTTGGACAGTCTAGGCCGTCATTGGACAGTACTTCAAGCATGCTGTTGAAATTCATGAAAAAAGGAGATCTGGGTATTTAAGTGATTCCGTACTTAGTCGCAAGATATTTTTCAGGGACAGGAAGGCATCTTCTTATTATTGATGCTCAGCGTCTCATAACTCGTTAACCACGCTATTCTCGTTACATGTTCACACGAAATTTTTGGTTCATCATGGACCAAGGAAAACACTACTGGCAATTAGGAATTTTATCCTGGGACATTTTTTGTATTCGACGCAGCGCCCATTTTAACAATACATTTTATTATAAAGAAGCTTTTCGTTTTATATGAGAGTGAAAATATACTGAGAAATGTTAAACTTGAGTTTTAAAATCTTCGAGTATTTTCATGGAATTACGAATGAAAGCTTGAAAAAGGAAGACATGAGTTTTAAGAGCGCGGAGTGAGGTTTTTTAAGAACGAATTTCGAGGTGTTTTTAATATCGAGACATAAATTACTATTTCAGTACGCATTTGGTTATAATCTTAACTAAAACAGAAATCTGAAGTTTTGAAGGTTTAGTTAGACATGTTGCATTATCATGATGTAATTATAAAATGCTACATAAAAATTTTTAAATATCAGTAGGCAATTCAGTATTTACCAAGAAAGTTATTATACAACATGTTTCAAAAATTTTATATTCTTTCCCAAGCTATTTGCTAATGAAGTCCTAATAAACTGAAAACCTTACTTTTTTATTATGCAAATGTAATCATGCAAATATTATTATGCAAATATTCATCAGATTTTGAGCAAAATAATGCAAAGGATAATTTCTCAACGAGTACAAATATGACATTTCATTACTGAAGGGAATAAGAAATAATTTCAATAACATGAATAACAAAACTTTGTTTTTCTGCCAGCAGACTGAAAATTACATAAGAGTCATGTGCTCTTTATTTTACAAGGAAGAGTAATTATTTTAATGAAAGCATATTCATTAATGAGGAAAACACCATCTCATATGAAAATACGATAACAAGCTTTATATATTTTGCTTACGCAGAAGATTTTCTTTTAGAAATGATTGATAATAATAATAAAATAATAATATGATAAATAATTTACAAAAGGTACTTATAATTAAAAATGTCTCATTCTGATGAATAAAAGTTTTGAAAAATTAATTAAAATATTTTTAATTTCCATTTAAAATTTTCTGGAAAAGTTAATGTTTAGTAGAATCTCGATACTTTAAAAGTAATTCGGAGAGATGCTAATTCAAATAACTGATAAATGGAACAAAATAGTGAGTTAGCAATTAAAGATGAAAACAGTTCTTCATTTTATGGAGCACAATATCGCGTTTAATGATTGTTATACACGGTGTTCAAAACTGTTTAAAGTTTTATTTTCTTAAATATTATTACTATATATGTAATTTTAATTAAAAATATTCTCAAAATGGGGTAGAAAAATTTACGAATACATCTTCAGATTTGGAGACAAAATTCGATGATACAAAACTTTTTATATCTGTTTTCTAAACTAAAGTATCCGTTTTTTAAATTGTATATTATCTTGTAATCTATTAAGTTAAATGCAAATTTCTTGAAGATATTTGTTATTAGCAAGTTAAATGAAATTTAGGTATACAAATGTGAAATATTTAAAGTTTAATTCAATATAATCCAAGAAAAATGAAATCTAAAGAAAATTTTACAAGCTGGACATTTTGTTGTAGGATAGCAAATAAATAGTTTTTGCTCTTTTAAAAACCTTCTTTCTAGGTGCTGATATTATTTTCATTCATTCCTCTATTTTACTTTCAGAAACTCTGCAAATGAGTGTATTGCAAAATCCCGATATAAGCTGCTTTTTGACTTTTTTGACAATCTGTATTTATTCTAAGCTATTAATCGCCTATTCTAAGCTGCATGAAAGTGGGCTTAAGTTCAAAGTAAAGTAAATTCAAAGATTATTTATAATTAGTTCAAAAATGGGAAGTTATGTTGAATTATATTTTTGAATTTCAACACCGAATTGTTCTTTTTTAAGCAGGCTGTTAAATCTTTGGTTCAGACTTCAAAGCGGAATTTCTTTCGGTCCTCGAAGTCCTTCTCGCAAACGCATTTATTTAGTTCCATATGTTGTAAATTGCTTGCAACGTTGATAAACTTCGTTTCACAAGAATTTATCATAAATTTCAATTGTAAGCATACTCAGAGTTTCTTTGAAATCAATACGGTCCATGTAGTGTTCGATAAAAATTAATTACAGATTACAGCTGTTTTACTTTAAAATAGCGCCTATGGAAATTTTTAACTCGATAACGTAAATTTGTGGTATTACTGTACATGTGTAACATCGATATTTATAGAAGAAAAAGGCCTGAAACCTTATTTTTCAAGCACAGTGCCAGGGAGAATCTAAAATACACATTCGCACTTATTTTTGCATGATAACATTTCTAATTCAGTAATTATGCGCAAAAGCTTTTAAAGAAAAAATATGCATTAGTGTAGTTATATTTATATTGCTTACTACGAATATGTAGAAATTTACTTAATAACTACCGCAAATCTAAAGGAAAGAATTTAATCTTTATTAAACTAAGTAACAGGAACTGAAATAGTTATAAATTTTCAAAGCAGAAAAAACAATCGCTGGTCATTGATACCACTTACGGAGTAAACTCAAAAGCAGATGACCGATCTGAAACAGTTGTTTGAAACCAACTAACTGATTGAACTCGCCGATTCATAGCTCCAGCGTAAACAACGTTGATAACTTGTAGGAAGACATAAGCACTTTTGAAAGCTTTAAGAAAAGTCTTTCTTCGAAATTGGAAATTTCCAGAATGTCAAAATATTGGAGTCAAAAAATGATTGCAAACACGGGCAGGAATGCTTCTGCCCATATGTCTACTTGAGCTTTCCTTACAATTTAAACGTCCATTTATACAAAATTATATAAGCTACGATAACATACCCAAAGGAAACATTTAAAAACACATTAAGAGACGGAAAATGTGGTTAAAAATATCTGATACGTTTTATACATAAAATATTATAAATACGTAAATTAAATGACTAACATTAAAATACACTGCTTAATTCGTAACATTAAAATACACTGCTTAATTCGTAACATTAAAATACACTGCTTAATTCGTAACATTAAAATACACTGCTGGCCATTAAAATTTCAACACCATGAAGGAAACCAAAAAAGTATTTATTTTCACGTAAACAGTATGCCATGAAGACAAAATGCTTAAATTTGTTAGCCTTTTGGAGGTTTACAAGGGTGCAAAATTAGTAGAAACAACTGCCACCTCTGGCAGCTAAAATGAACCTTACTCCATTAGGGATGGAGTGAAACTGGGCTTAGATAACAGAAATGGGAAATTGATTCCATGCTGCTTTACTTCTAAGCTACACTTCATCAACCGTATTAGCTGGAGAGGTGTGGCGGGCCAGTCTCTCAACAACGCATCACAAGATGTTTTGAATAGGTGACAGATCTTGAGCCCGTGTTGGCCAGAGCAGCAATCGAATACCATATCGAGGAAGTTCAGAACACGACGTGCAACACGTGGTCTTGCATTATCTTGTTGGAACATGGCGTATGTACCCATCTGCGTTTAAGTAGCCGTCGATCCGAACTAGAGATGTGCGTGTCGTGTACCCAACAGCTTCCCAAACCATTACACCAGGTGCTGGGCCCCTATGGCAATATCGAATGCAAGCAAGCGACGTGCGGTCTCCTCAGATGCTCCAGATAAGTATACGGCCATCAGAATACCGCATGTAGAGCCGGGACTTCTTTGAAAAGGCGACACTGGGCCACTCTTGTACCCAGCTCTGTCGTTTGGCGCACCAGAGTTGCCGTCTATCTCTATGCTGAATTGTCAAGGGAAGCCGAAGTAATGGTCACCTTGCTGATAGTCCACACTGCTGCAAACGTCAGCGCACCTTATGAGTTGATTCTGGATGAGATGTACTGCAAACATGCCCATTTCCTGACTAATGGTGCGTGATGTGGTCGTGCGGTTTTTCAGACCTTACAATATGTCTGTCCTCTCTGGCGTTAGTCATGGGAGGCTGTTAAGATCCTGCATGTCGCTCACTATGTCCCTCAGCAATCCATTGATTTTATATTCGTATGACAGTGGTTGAATATCGACCAGTGCTAACGGCGATATCATGGAACGATAATCCACACTTTCGATAGCCTACCTCTATCGGATTTCGAAACTTGCTGGTAAGGATTTCTTCTTATTATTCGAGGCATAAGATGATAATCTGAGCAAACTCCAACCTTATAATGCACTTTCTGGATAAGAAATCCACTACACAACGTTTCCTTTATGCAGTGGTTCAGATGTCATTTCTCCCTCCTGCGTCGTCTAAATGCGCTGAAATACTAATCATTTGCATATACCCACCTCTTCTTTCTGTCATGTGATTTTGACGGTCGTCCGATCATTCCTTCCTGGTATTGCAATTTTAATGGCCGGCAATGTACATAAAAATAAGTTATAAATAAGAAGCAACGAATACCTAAATATATAAAATTACAATCTAATTACACTAAACTCAAATACTGAATAACTTATCTCCGGAGAAACAAATAAAAATACTGAAAAACTAATGAAAATCTTAATGTTCCATGCCATAAGAAAATTTTAAGTGAAATGATAAAAGGAAACGAAAACAAAATATTATCTAACGCACTTTAGAGTTCTGAAGAATCGTAAAAATACTTTATACGTGCACAATTTGTTTTTAATTAACATGTTATTTCTTACGTTAAATCTTAACTGCATTTCTAATTTTCCTCTATGCGAATAAGAAATACAAATTGAGTTTAAATAATGAATATGAATGTGCGTTTAGAGGAAAAGCTTTGGCGGTTTAGACCCGCAGAGCTGTAATACTGATTCCACTCGCTATAATGTGCTAATTATCGGTGAGTTAATTTTTATTGGTAGGGCGTAAGAAAGCGCATTGACCGAAACCAAGATTTTAGATTATCATACTTTCTTTGTAAATAAAAAGCATTTATTTTTAGGCAGCAAGCTGCGGAAGTTCAGTTTTTGTTAAACATTTTAACTGAGTAACGTGTAGCAGAGGTATCAAAAATATTTTAGCAGCTTTTATACATTTAGTATAACATATATACGTAGCTTTTATATATCATTTTATTACTATTAGGTTCTAATTACAGACGGAATGAAAATTCTCGAAAGATTACTTATTCAGCATTTAATTTTAGTTTACTTAGACTGTAACATTATATATTTCTTATATATTTAGTTATTCGTTCCTTCTTTTCTGCAATGTTCCACAATCAATCTGCATCAAAATATCAGCCAGTGCAGTTTTACAAATTTTATATAAGTGCTTTTTAATGATATTTTAAACATCCGAATAAATTTTTTTATGTGAATGAGGTTAAACTCCTATTTGCTTAAACTGAATTAATCCAACCCTTAAACCTGCAAGACAAATTTTCGCTGCGCTTAGACTTAAAACGCTGAAATAAATACAACAATAACATAAAAATCAAACCATGCTAATCTCTCCTTCCTTAACTTGCATCTGTATTTGGTTTAAAGCTCCTCTCATATAGATGTTCTGATGGAATTAGATAAAGCAGGTATATGGAACAGATTTTTAATATTAAGAGAAGCTTATTAATTAAAATAATCTTACACTTTTTATTTATTTATTTATTTTTGGTGAAGCAAAACCATACCAAAGTTTATATAAAACAAGTAACTTATTACTAATTCACCTCAATGGATGGATTCACTGGATCAATCAATTCAATGGATGTTGAGAAATCCTGGGTAATCGATCAAGTTTCTACTGTAATAATTGTTAATTATGTAATCTGTCTCAGGAAAGAAAAAATGCTCAGTGAAACAAAAGAATAAAATCAGCAATAAACTAGGTTTATTAATATTATAAATAATGTGTTATACTTACTAATAATCTGCTTATATCATAATATGTTATGTATGTTTAATGATATGTTTATTAACATTATTAATTTTTGCACGTAGAAGAAATAATCAGATAACAATAAAAATAATAATATAATTAATCATTTATTTGTTTACCTTTATATGGTTACTATTATGTGCAAAAACAATGAGCTATTAAGTAAAGAAACCATTTCGAAGATAAAACGAACTTTTACGAAGTTTTCCGTTAGCTACAACTTAAGAACAAAATTAGCTTGAATAATAAACGTAACAAAAGCATAAAAATTGATTTTGTAACAGCTATTGTATCCCATTTGTTGTGCCGCCGAGATGTCACACAATTTTCTGCTTCAATTAATGATTACTGTATTCAGTAAGAAGGGTTATCATGACAACATACTGTACACAGAGTAATTTCATTTGTGAATGGCAAACAAAAGTGTCACGCTACACTATTTCTACTTTCGTATTGATTCTGTTCTTGAATACAAGCGATTTGTGAATGCAAAACCTATTTAAATACCCGTAGGGTGTTCCAGAGTCTCAAATGCAAATATCAGGAAATACGTACGTAAAGAACAGCAGAAATGCAGACCTTTACAAAATGAAAATCATTTATTGCCTTTCAATGGGCAACCGGCTGTCATTGTTCACACGAAAGCCATGCGTTTCCTTTGCGCTGAATCTATAAATCAACGCCCTCACTTAAAACACGAGTTGAATATTAATACATTTTAACTTGAATGGATGTCAGGTTGAGTGTATTTCAATAGATACTCGAAAGAAGCATTAGGTGTATATAATTTGAATGGAAACTAATGTGGAATGTATCCACTTTTCCCCTTAAAATTTCGTGTAGCGAAGATTTGGAATGTGGGGAAGAAAAGTTAATAAACAGTCGATTCAGAAATAAATACACAGGAAATATAGTACTGCTATAAATCAGAAATGTCTCATTACACGAAAATTAATTTTAGGAATTTAGAAAATAAGCTACTAATACTTTACGCATTCAAGCGAAATTAATTTTCAGTAACATACAAATATTTCAGTTGAATATTTTGACTATTATCTAGACTGAGCTGCTGTAATTTTTGGTTTATAATCTGCATTAATATATCAAATATAATTCCATAACGACTGGTATTACGAACAATTATTAAATCTAATTATAAGAAAATAAAACTTTGATCCATGGAGATCGCATTTTAACAGAAACACTTTCAGCGATTTACACATATACTTGATTGGAATCATATACTTGTTTCTATCTACAAATCTGTCTCACATTAACAATTTCTTGTATGTTAACAATTTCTTACACTATAATGGGGATGTCCTAGACTGAGCCACATACTACTGTACAAAAGAATATTAAACGATTTTATACACAAATAAGAGTCCAAGTATAATTAGGAAACATACTTTAACTATAGTTATTCCGCAGACTTCAGCAAGTATAAGATCTTTTAAAGATAAAGTTAATTCACAAACACAGTTTAGTAATAAGCACAGTGTTATAGATATTTGAACACCGTGTAAAAAAAGATACGGACACAATGTTACAAAAATAATTCACGAACACAGTTTAGTTCAACCACATCCAAATCCTGTATTAAAAATGTTCTTGATCTCTCCAGTCACTTTTGCTAATGAGAGAGAAATGTTAGTAAACAGTAAACTTAAAATAATGAAAAGATTTATATAAGCTCTTAATTTTGTCAAAAACTGTATTCAAATCGTAATTAAGTAAAGAAATAAATTTTGATAAAAATTATAGTTTCTGTCTCAATAAAACTAAGAAAATCGGTATAAAATGAAGAATTGGAAATTAAAATAATATCTATCTAATACTATTACTTTCAAATTACTATTACTAGTTCAGTACTATTACTATCAAAGTTATTAAAACATTTACAGTAAAAGCGCTATATAAGATAAAAAAGATATTTACATTAAAAAAGATAAAAATTGATAGTTTTTGTTTAAATAAAATTAAGAAAATCGCTATAAAACGAAGACTTGGAAATTAGTATAATATCTATCTATTACTTTCAAAGTTATTTATTTTAAAAAAGCCATCAAAATCTTACTAAGGTTTTTCCCTCAAAAACGATAAACAATTTGTGCATTATCATCTTCTAGCATATTTGAGGATTTTGGAGAGAGAATAGCAGCGGGCAGCAAGATTGCAGTACAGAAAACCAAGAGAAAGAGTCATAAGTGTCCGATACAAAGGATTGGCTAAGAAAAAAATCAGTTTTAATTCCTTCTTTATTCTGATTGTTTAAGTTCGTAAATTTTAATAATATGATTAACTGAAGCTTTATGCAAGTATCTGCATCATTAGCATTACGAAAGAACCATGTGAGAAGGAATCATTTTGACACGACGCAATTTACACATATTTATTATAAGGAAGACACATTTAAAATAGAAAGAGTAAACAACTTAATTAAATAAGAAACTTAAAGAATTATTTTGTATTAAAATAAAATTAGTATTTTTTTTTTTGCCTCCTGTTTCCCTTATATATAATATATATATATAAGGGAAATAGGGGGCAGAATATATATATATATATATAGTCATCAGCATCTTTTCTACAAGCTCAATGGCAACCTTAACAACAGCTAGATGGTTCTCCAAGCTGTGTGACAGACTAAAAACTCACATCCGTCATTCAGACAGAGGCAAGAGATAAAAGCAGAAGCAGCAGAATGACGCGGTTTGAGAAAGCAAATAGAACAATGATACTACGGACTCATTTTTTCATCTTACTTCTTTTCATTTTTCAATGTTATCTTCGTTTTAATTATAGTCGCGTGTTCTGTCATTAAAATTCCCAAAATACTACCAACGTGTTCATTAATGGTGGTATATATGATGACATTCACAGACAGACGTGAGCGAATTCAGTATAATTCACAATAAAGTAAGCCTTGAGAAGCATAGTTAGGTTCACATATCATTATTAGTGTGATGTGCACCTCACAATTTTATGTAACTTATCACATTTTTTCAAAATCGACGAAGCAAAGCGGCAAACTAAACTACGCGTGCTAGCAGCAGCAAGGCAAAGTAAAAAAATCTGATGTGTACACCACATGACTTCCTTGTACGGAATATTAAATTATACGCATCTTTTCTTGCATTTCGTTTAAATGTATTGGATTTAATTAAATCTACTTCGCCGACAGCGCATAAACCACAGTAATAAATGCATTCTTTAAAATTTATTCTATTTGTTTATCATAGCGACATTCTGGCGCTAGGTTCACTTAACAGTATTATATTTCGTTCATATTATAACTCAGAATGCACAAAATTTATATCATTTAAAGAATTATCTAATCGTTGCCACATGTTCTATTCAAATACTATAATAAAGCTAGAACGATGTATAAAAGAAATTAAGCCAACAAAACAAAAAAGAAACAGTTTTTCACAGACGATTGAGTATTTCTCATTCAATTCAGTTCTCACTTCGCGAGAAGGCAAAAATACATAAAAACTCAAAATCTGTATTAAAAATTACGAAGTAAATCTTAAACACCTATTTCCTCAAAAAATTCCGGAAAGGATTAAGCATGATTTTATTGGCAATAATAAATGAAGGCGTTATCTTTGTTGTTGCGAAGCTAAGTTTACTCTAGATTGGCAACAAATTCGCTATCCTGCTGTTTCAAATGTTAACAAGAACAATGGCCGTCATTAAGAAAATTATTAGGCTAAGCGGCACTTAAACAATTTTAAAATTGTTGATAATTCTAAAAATATTGCATAGCGATTTACTAAAGGCATAAAAACCTTAACCGGAAGATAAGAACAACATAATTCAATCATTTTTTTAAAGCAAAAAATGTACAATTTACAAAAATATAAGAGTAAAGAAACTGAGATCACTGAGACGGGTAACAGAGTGGATATATATATAAATATATTTATATACGTTTGGTACGGCCGATTGCAACCAAAATACGAGGTGCACATCTACATGTTATAGCAGGTCTATATACAAAATTGCCTGAGGCTACTCGTTTTGAGTTATGCGAGATACGTACGTACCGTACGTACATACGTTGGTACAGACGCCACGAAAAATTCTCTTCAGAATTCATTTTAAAGCAGTTTTATAATTTTTTTGAAGGAAAAAAGTATTTTATTCTGTCCTTACGTACAGATATCACGCAAAACCATCGTTAAATTGCATTCGATAGCAGTCAAAATGGATATTTTCGTTGAAACATGCTGCCTGAAATTTTTCGCGATTACAATACTTCCTTTTTACTTCGTACAAGGAAGTAAAACGGGGCACGCAGTTAGAAAAGAGTGAGATATTTTCAGAAGTTTCTTTAATCTGACTGGATAATAGCTGTCCGCAATGCAGCATAAGAAGGCATGAAACGGATTAATTTTGAAAAAGAAAAGTCCAGAAATGTTATAATAAAGAAATTCTATTTTCAGAACAGAAAGGGGGAATATGCAAATTAAAATGAAGAATTACGAGCATAATGCCAAATAAATTATAATTGTGATTTATATATAGCCGCTTAAAATACTTATTATAAAAAAGAAAAAACAAATATTTTAACAAGTTCAGCTAGTGCAATTTGAAGGCTCCAATTAGTAATTAATAATAATAGAGATAAAGAATTGCGTTTCTTGCTTTTCAATCGCTTATTTTATTGATCAATAATAGACAGATTAAACTTGAAAGAAAAATTAAATATCTTACCTTTAAATGGCAGTAACACACTGGCCTGAGGAAGATAAAATTAATTTATTTTGGGGTATGCTAACACATTGCTTTTAAATCGTGTGTTTGTTGATGAAACTTAAAAAGCAAATATTTTACGCTTTGACGAATAGCACCATGTTCTTCGAAATCTTTGAGCTTGTTAATTAAAATGTCATTAACTTCACAGAAAATGTGAAATAAATAAAATAAAATTTAAAATTCAAAACTTTGGCTTTGAGATGCATAATTTTTCTATGAAACTGAATAACTTAGTTAATATGCAATGAAACTGCTTCTGATATAGATTTCAAAAAGGAACACTCCAAGGATAGAACATATTTTAAAAATAATCTCAGTTAGCATATTTTATACCGAAAAACCATTTTGAGAGATATATATTCTGATAAAAGCACAAGAAACTAAAAGAAATTTAAATTGTTAAATTTTAAATTTGAAAAGGAATATTTTAAACATAATTGCAAATGTACGTAATTATTTTTTCTCGTACAAAAAGCTTATTTCTGATCAGAGTTAAGGAATTTAATATAGGTCCTTAAGTTCTCAAATTAGAATTTTTACTATTTTAACCAAATTTCTGTAAAAATTTCACAAATGAATGGAGTAATATCATTTAATTAATCATTCATATATTTTGTTTGGGTTAGCTTCCAGAAAAGCCTGAACTTATAAGCCCATTAAATACACAATAACAAATGAATGAATCCTATTTAATCCTTAACCTGAAATATCAATAAAAGTAAGAAGTGTCTTACTACATCATTAACTTCTTTTATCACCCATCACTTACTCTGAAAGTTGCCTTTACTGTGTAGGCAATGCATCGTCCGTTGCGGAAACTGACTGTGTAAAGAACAGGTAACACAGAAAGTCAAACTTAACTTTGAGGAAATTAAGTTGTTTGGAAATTGAACTTTAAATATTTTTTTTGTTTTATTTCGAATGGCAGATTACAAAGACAAAGGTAGGCAGAAAAATCAAAGATGAAAGAGAACAGCAAAACTAAAAAAGAGGCCATAGTATAAATCTGTAAATCTATTTTGTGTCTCGCCTCCCAGGTGATCCAGAGTGATCCAAGAAATGATCCAGATCTCTCTCACAGTAATCCGGCTTTAAATGCAGGGCAGCGACTCAGATGTGGGGCATCCATTTACTCGTAAAGGTAAGCACAATTTACAAATAGAAGAATTCTTTTTTATAATTTTTAAATTTTTTTATGGTGGGCTCTAGCTATTTTAGGCTTCTGCCACTGCAAAAGCCAGACGCGGTCATATCCGAGTGGCAAAGGGGGAACTTTAACTATAATAGAACACAAATGCTAAGTCTTTTCGATTATCACCGCTCGTTTTAAACGCACAATAAATTAACTGGTCACAACACCAGTTTTCCCATTCGAAGCTGCAAATAATAGAGCATCGAATAAATAAAATTATACTAATGATATACTTAAAAAATTATGCTTAAAAACGCATGCCGAGTATTGGGCGTTCATATTTAATTTAATCAGCGGCTTACCCTCAAATAGGCATGCAGACGGAAAAGTCTAAGGAAAAGGAACACGGAAGTCCTGCAGATTCTCTCTACTACATCCCTTATCCAAATTCTGCATAAACCTTTGGATTGAGAGAGTATGTAATGAAACGAGCCTTAAAGGAAAAACGCAGAATAAAAATATCGATTGTTAGTGAAATTTAAATAAAATGTCACAATGTATAATTAATTACTTTATGAATTTAACACGAAAACATATGGAAAAAAGCATTAAAATTACAAATAAAAATCAAATATAAAATAATAGCTCCATACTTATAATGGTGTAAAAACAAGCATCATATTATCGTTTAAAAAACGATAACACCACAGATATGGTTTAGTAAAAGAATGAAAAAGAATCTCTCTCCCCTTCCATATTTTTTAAATTTTTCATTCAGTAATTAGAAATCGATCATCTATTATCATCATTCTTTTGAGGTACGCTTTTTCTTCTCTAATTCTAAATTAATAGCAAGAAAAGTTTTTCATATTTTTAAAGATCATATAAGCTAGTATCCGCTAATTTATGTATATGGTTATTTCTATTAATTAGCGATATTCCTTCGCTTTCATTTATAATCTTTTGAATTAAGATATTTAAAAAAACAAAAACAGTTTTAGCATTATCAAATAGTTTTCAAACAATTTAAAAATTCCACGAAAAATTCTAGCACATTACCAGATCCTTAACTAGGCATTTTTATAGTACTTAAAACAAAAAATTAACTATTTTTAAAGTTAACTTGAAAACTGATTTAAGCGTTTATTTACGTAGCCTAATAAATAATAAGCCGTTTATTACTATTTTCATACCTATGTTTATCTATTTAATTATAATATCAGTAATTTATTGGAAAAGAAACTATAAATATTTTGAATGACAATTATAGAGGTAGTCCTTCAGAAAACGAGTATATTTAAGTAAACATTAAAAGTATTCACTATCAGGAGAGAAAAAGTCTTGTTTGTCACTTTTAGCTTTAAAGTGGAAAACCTTCAGTGTTTTATATCCATGTTAATGTAGGTTTAAAAGTTTGTCTCGGGAGGCTGATGGTAGGGGAAGAGAGGTTGGGGACCCTCGGACCCGTTCGCCGGAGTGCTTCCCCTCTAATTTGGGAGTGGAACTGACCTAAGCCAACACCTTCTATATAGTTCGAGACGGTGTTGGCTAAGTCTGACTGTCACCTATATAGTGATGAAGTCTCATGCCTACGACAGGCGCATTTGACTTTTTGCTACTATGAATGTCGTGGGCTTGTGCTGACCATTGTCAGGCAAGAACAACACCAAATATAACTTCAAAATTCACGAAATGTTATCTTTACGGATAAATCGCTTCCCAATCAAATTACACAAAACAAATTTGTTTGAAAATGACGCAGTATTTTGAAACAACTGGAGTGTGATTCCAGATTTAAAATTTTGTTCAAATAATAAAGTGTCCTTAAACAAATCATATCAAAAGCTTTAATTAAATCTTCCTATTTTTACTTTTTCATAGTTAAAATACATAGTCTCTGAACTACTTCAGAAACTAGTTCAAGTTTAGGGAGCGAATCATATGATGAAAATTCGTAAAGTGCCCACAATTAAAATTTATTAAATTTTTACAAAGTACATGTGAATTAAAAATACACGTCAAATGAGCAAAAGCGTTTAAGTTTAAATGCAAAATTAGAAACCAAGACAAATGAATATTTGAAAAATAAACTGAAATGAATCCAAGGCACTTTAACGGATTGATGGAAGTCTATGAATTTAGTGTTGCTACGCTGCATTTTCATAGTTAAACATGCTACGAAAAATGTGGCAATAAAAGCTATGCTTTCTCTTTAAATGCAAATCCTCGGAAACTTTTTCTCGAACGGAAATATTTTTTTAGAAATAAATTCAAATTAAGTTTGAATCTTGATAAGGATTAAAAAAATCCTGTCAAAAGAGAAATTAAACTTTTCAGAATTTTAACGAAAATACACTTTTTCTAAGTTAAATAAAAATAACATAAATATTACTAGTTAAAAACAAATTAAAATATAAAATCTCTTTCATACAAAAAGAGATAATTTGCATATTAATTAGAAAAAATACTCGTATATTTAAGATTCGATTTTAATTTTGATCTAAAACTAATATCAGGTTTTGAGGATACTTCTTTTTCTTCCCCTTTCCCTAAAGAAATGTCCTCATAGTTAGTGCAGTCAGCAGATTCTGCTAAAAAATAGCAAATTATAAAATGATTTTTAAAAGGACCATTTAATACTCACTAGCATTATATATGCTCACCTTAATTAAATGTATGCGATGTTTTGAGAGAATTAACCAAGAATGAGATTCATGGCACCCCTGTAGCAATTAAAAGGAAATATAATGATAAGAATTTTGTATAAATGTAAATAATTTTAGTGAAATTAAATGTGAAACTGTAGTATCTTTTATATAATGTAACATAAAATGCTTGATAAACCGAAGTTCTGCCGGAAAAATGATGTTACAAGGGCAAGTCTATTTAACATTGAGGTAAATGGCTATCTCGCTAAGTCGGCGTGATATCGCCAAGCTGGCGATGGTTTTGGGGACTACGTTTTATGCCAAATAACAATTGTATCGCCTGGCTGCATGGGCGTTTTCGCGGTTTTCCACATGTGTAACGTGTATACGAGCCAGTTTCCCTTAGAAAGTCTTCCACGAATGCATCCCTCCTCTCAGGCAGATAGCCCTCGCCGCTTTGCCGTAATCACATAAACCAAACTCCCAGATTTTAATAATGCAGATTTTAATATGCTCAGCATAACAGCTTGAGGAATATATTACAAATATTTCGTACTTCTTAATAACGCTTGGTGTTTAATGATGGCAACGAAATTAATCTTACATACAAATCGGTCGTTTCCCACGTAGATATTCCTTGTGGTATTTCTCTAATGTTAAAAGTGATTAAACTGTATATGATTTCATCATTTTTTGGAAAAACAACGGCACCTACAACGTAACAAATTTTGAACGCTCACAGTTCTGTAGGTTAATATACTATATATTGCTCGATGATCGGGTTCTGAAGTTTGAATCTGTTTCCATATTTTGTGGGAATTTAGCTAATTTTATACTTGAAAAAAACCACGAATTCAATGCGTGTGTTATTTATGCGTATATGGCTATAAAAATGCAACCATCTTCTACGATATCGAGCTCGAAGGATTAAATAGAAAATAATTATTAAGTACTGAAAATATAGCCTTGAGAGTAGTTTGTTGTGTAGGTTCTCAATGAGCGAACTAGAAACATTCCTTATAAATATTTCTGTTTACTTGCGATAATTTACTAACACTATTAGCCCAAAGGATGCAATTTGCCAGAAAGGCTATTAATTTCGCTTTGGCACTTTGCGTTGATTTACTGTAAACGGCGAATCACTTTTTAAATTGTTGCCATCAAATATGTATAATATTTAAAGAAATTAAATAATGAAGAATCTGTATAATATTTAAAGAAATTAAATAATGAAGAATCTGCATAAATGTATGTATGTTTCTCGAATTTTGATAAAAGAATGGTTCTCAGAATTTTGAATAATGTATGTGTCGACCCAAATATGAACATCTGGAAGCCCGTTTTATTATCTAGTTTATATTTTGTAAAACATTTATGAGTTTTTGATTAAGAAACTCAACGATTTCAAAGTGAGCAACAGCAACACTGTATGGAAAAAAAATTATCTCAAGCGCGCGAGACTGTGTATCGGAAATTCTAAAGATATGTTGTTTTAAATATTTAGTGATATTATTGTTGAATTGAGTTTTATGGTTTGAGTGGGAAGAATATGATATTTAATAAATAAAGATAACTCACAAAACGTTACAAAAACGTCACTTTGGGCGTAATATAAAATCTGAAAACTTTCAGATTTTTTTCTTTTATATTTTCCCTTTTTTTTTAAATAATGCATTTTATTTTTCAATGGATAAAAGCATATATTTTATTTAATTATTAAATACGGAGATATGAGCACTGATCCGGCTAGTGATGATATAAATTGATTGTGCATAAATGGGAAATGTTTGATGATTAGGTTATCTCTTTCGGATTGGCTACGATCGCATAATTCAGCGATTCTCAAACTCTTTGATTCGCAGAACCCTTTTTCAGAATGGTTTTCTATGACGGAGGGCCTTAGACTACATTATAAGTCATTTGTGTTTAAGAGTGTAAGGGTAAGGAGTAGGAATCATTTGTGTGGAGAGTGTAAGGGTAAAGGGAGGCAAAATAAAAACATATCTCAGCAACTGTTCAACATCCCTAAAATTGAATTGCTTAAAAATCTTTAAAATTTATCATAGTAGCTCAGTTTATACAGTAAACACAGTTCCAACGGTTTAATTATTATATACAGTTGAATTAAATTACGTTTTATATCGTATTACTCAAAATTTTTATCATAACTGAAAACAATATGAATTCAATTTCACTAACTAGAATGAATTTCAGTATAACAATAATAGGCCTATATTAAATACATAATATACAATACCCTATAAACATTTAATGAGGCATGCGTGGTTGTAACTTTTGTTTTATTTTAGACTCATTTGATGATAATTGGTAGCTAATATCTGGTATTGTATTTAAGCCGTTTCTGCAATATTTTGTACTTGTGTAGCTGGAGAATCCAACTTCACAGAGATACGTAGTTGAGAAAAGCAACAACACTAATTTAGCTTTCTCAGATAAAATTATGAATTCATCTTGTAAATGCAGTCAGGACTCCGATAGAATTTTGTTTTGAAACTCGATTTGAAGTTTGTTGTGAGGTCTATAAGGATTAGGCATTCAAATGATTTAAGCTGAGTGGTTTTTGGTTCACTCTAAGCACATTCAGACCCCCTAGTCATGAAACACGTTTTCTTAAGCTGTTGAAAAATAATATTCAAACGAGTTTTACAAAACTTCGAGATGCGCCTGAATAGTTTTCTGTACATTTTATAGAATGCTGATGTTATTTTCATTCAAGAAACCTTTCGTAAAAGGGAACCAATACAGGGTAATTCAGAATTCATCATCAATATTTGGTGGGGAGGTAGGGAATAGGAAAAGAAGGAGATTTCATATAGGAAAGTATGGGCGCAGTCGAACGCATAGTAGTGTATAGGGCGCTGTGTGTACACAACTCCTATACATAAGAACAGCTGTTTGACGTGTGCAGCCAGTTGTCATTCGACTAAGTGACTTTGCAGAAGTAACATGAACGGTATACGTGGAACGAACTTGCAGATAGGCATGCAAATGCCAGGCATCTTCCAGAAGGTCCGGTTGTCCATGCAACGCCGTTGTGAGTTATGCATTCTAGCACATGGTCAGCAGTTCGAGCACCTTCTGTAAGTCTGTAAAACCGATGCAAAGAAATGTTACATGTAAGATAATAAATGTTTTTTCCATTACTACTTCCTTTTAATGTGTTTTTTCCATCACTGAATTTCACATGTAGTAAGGGTCATTTTGCCCTACTACATGGCATATGCGCCCATGCATTCCTATGTGAAATCTCCTTCTTTTCCAATTCCCTATCTCCACACCAAATATTGATGATGCATTCTGAATCACCCTTTAGATATCTTCTTTTCCTTGCACTCCAGCAATACGTAAGTTTTCTCTTCAAAGAAGCCACTTTGATGTTTTCATTTAAAACAGTGGCATTTCTCTACATTGGTAAGATTAACTTCGTTCATTTCGCTGAAAATAAACGAAAATTTGCCAGTTGGTTTACCAAAACTTCATCACTTAAAATCCTTACAACTAGAGATTTATTGTCCATAAAAAATGCCGCTACATTTGCACAACGTTCCAACAAATGTGCCAAAGCGTTTTCCCTAGAAATCATCTTACTTCAGTATATAGCAGATGGGATTCGTACTGGTTTCCCGCATCTTCACGCGTGAGTTTGAAGATTCTTTTAAGGTGTCGCGAATTTGTATAGCTTATTATTTTTATAGTGTCATTCAATACTACGATAAACTCAGAAGACATTTTTCCCGATGCTAGTGTGCGCCTATAAAGAATGCAATGTTATTGACAAAGGTAGCAACAATTGGTCGTTGTTATATTCCTTTGCCTTATTTTTAATTTTAACAATTGCTCCAACAATTGGATTTGTCCTTACTTTTTCAACCATCAGTGGATATATAGAAGTAATGCAAAAACTAAATATTTTACCTCCTGATATGCTGTTCTGCAAAGAAGAATCTCCTTTTGATAGCTTTATAAACAATGAACAAATACCTTTAAAACTATTAACCGAGCAGTGTGATCGAGCCATTCACCTGCAACGCGAAATTCAATACTCCTGACACAATTAATATGTATCTCACAACTAATAAGTGAGTATTTCGTTGATTTGTCGAGTATCGGTTTATTTGCCAAACATGGATACCATGAATGGGATATGGTATAAAATACCAAGCCGAACTATGTCATTTTTCTTCGTATTTCTCGATGTTAATTTTGTGACGACTTGACACAAATATTATAACAATATGCATTTTAAAAATTAAATTAACGTCTACTTTTAGAAGAAGGCAAAAGATGGTCTTACCATGTTTCAGACATTTGAAATGCGAAAATCGTGCCTAGGTTTGTCCATGATTAATAAAGATTTCTTTCTAAATAGTTTTGGAAACGCACTTTTAGAAAAGGAAGTTTCGCTCAACTACCTCTTTATTGAGGCTTTACATTTTTAAACGTCTTGCAAAAGGGTTAGCAAGCATTAGAAAAAAATGCAGTTGTCAGTGTAATAAAAAGTACACAAAATTTCAAGCTTTCGATTATTCTTTCTCTCATTATCATCCTCTGGATAAAATTAAACTCCTTTTTTATTTTACGCTGTAAATATAGTATTGCTATACAGATAAAACAGAAGTAACAGTTGCAGATTTTACCAAGAATCGCTGAAAACATATAATTATGAATGACTGAAATTGATCTGCCATAATGTTAAACACTGTTGCTGTAGATGTTTTATTCTTTTACCTATTCAATTTTTCGTAGAAACATTTGATGACTTTTTAATTAATTCTATTGGTAAATGCTTACAATCCCTTTGTACAAAATTATTTTAATATTACTGCTATCGAGGTTACAAATTAAATGAAGAGGTACAATAGATATTACAGACACACCTAAATCTCTGACTTCAGATGGATGGAATATTTTGTTGTAAAAACTATGCTCTGAAGACCATCGAATCTTCACTTTATAATTAATGAATGCTTTTACCCGTTTTCTTTGTTAACTGGAGTTGCAACACTAAAACAGCCCAGTTTTAAATGTTCCGTAGAAACATCAAGAAATTAAAATGTCCTATTTTTCTGTGATAAATATTTATTATCATTTTTCAGATAAAAGTGTTCGATCTGATACGGAAACTAAACGAAGAGATTTCGTTTTTCTTTGTTTTTACTAGTTACTATGCTTATGAAGAAAAAGTTTTAAAACTATAATTTTAAACACTATCTTTGAAACGCTTTCTTACTTTCTGCTGAATATGAAACATACATTAAAACATATATACCTATACTTAACATATGCATATGAAATAGTCAAATAAGTCAAAATAAAGGGATTATAAATCAGATCAAACATCATACGAAAGCTTCGACTAGGAATTTTTGCGACGGACATTAGTCGCATGAACGGCTTTTCTACTGAAGAGGAACGTCTTTTGGGATCCAAAATATATGCTTCGTATTATAAAATACATATGCTTCGTATTATAAAATACACGGTTATATTATTGCATTATAACAAAGTACTCTTCTAGCCTAGAGAAGACACATCGTCTGTTAGAGCGGATGCGAACATGAACTTAACAAATTCCCAATCAAAATGCAGTTTCTATTTTTATTTTACTTTCGGTTCTTGTTCTTTAATATTTCGTCAAATTTTATTTATTTTATTTTTGTGGAAGAGTTTGGAAAACGCTGGTGTAGTTGTTTAAATTTGAAATAGGTCATACAGAAATCTTAGTTTTATGTAGTAGGATTACCTACTAATGTTTATGAAATTAATGTAATTAATAAAAGATATTTGCAAATTCATAAAGTCATGCATTATGCATCTAGTATGCAGAATTTTATTCGCACGCCCGACCTGTAACATCGTTTTATCCATTACATTTTTTCTGGTATGTGTGTGCTTCTAGAGTTTTCTTTTTTAACTATTGAATTCTGTAACAAAATATAACTTGCAGCTAATTATGAGCTGTATATATTTAAATATATTTTCGAATTGTAAATGCTTGATTATATTTAATAACATGTACAGTTTTATCATTTTATTTTACGTGCAGTTTTAAAGACGACAAGGCAATTTACTTAAAATGCATGAAAATATTAATAGGATAATTTGTAGCAAACCCCTTAGAACAGATTTCTATAATAGAACATTCCGCTAGAAGCTATTTACACTCATGTCCATAAATTAAGGATAATTCGGAGTCACGCGGAAATCGAACTCTAAAATAAATATATCACCTGTAAAATCACTACACACATCTTCAAGAATCATATGCAAATTTCAGGAAGTAACCAGATGACACCGATGGTACGTCACAATGACGAGAGTGTAAGAAAGTGATATATAAGGAATACAGGCAAAGTAGTAAAATTGTTCGCAGGCGTTTTATAAGCATTTCAGTGCAATAACCGAATAGTTATGACACAAAGGACGCATTTGGATGATTTTTTAAGTGGTAGAATTATCGGCCGTCTGAAATGTGGGCGTACCCAACTGGAAGTATCAGACGAACTTGGAATTACCCAGAGTGTCATCTCCAGGCTTTGGCAACGATTCCAAGATGATGGTAATGTGAGTAGACGTTACAGCATAGGTCGCCACACAGTTACAACGCCGAATGAGGACTGGTATTTGGCAGTTACTGCCAAAAGGAACAGGCGGAGCACAGCCTCAGGCCTGTCTCGTCAGCTCACTTCAGCCACTGGTACGACAATTTCAAGGCAGACCGTGTACAGATGCTTAGGGCAGATTGGTCTATATGCTCGTAGACCTGTCAGATCCGTTCCACTTACTGCAACTCACTGTCGCCTGCGGTTAGCCTGGAGTAGAGAGCATGCATTGTGGACACCGCAACAGTGGGCTTGTGTGATGTTTTCCGACGAGTCCAGGTTTAGCTTGCAGTCTGATTCTCGCCGGACTTTCATATGGAGAGCTCCAGGTACCCGTTACCACCAAGAAAACATCATTGAACTACACCGTTACGGTGGTGCAGCAGTGCTCGTTTGGGGTGGAATTATTCTGGGTTCCAGAACTGACCTGCAAGTTCAAATTGGAACCATGACAAGCCAAATCTATCGGGACGTCATTCTGGAACAACATGTACGTTTGCTTCGGGGCGCCATGGGCGCACAATTTGTGTTTATGGATGACAACGCCCGTCCTCACCGTACAAACATCGTAAGCGAATGCCGTCAATCGGAGGCTATCACCCGTATGGACTGGCCAGCATTCTCACCGGACTTGAATCCAGTAGAGCACGAGTGAGACATGCTTGGCCGACGAGTTGCAGCCCGTCTACCTCCTCCTACATGTCTACCGGAACTTCGGAGAGCATTGCGTTTTGAGTGGTGTAATATCCCCCAAGATCAGATCGATAATTTGATACTTAGCATGCCTAGGCGTTGCACGGACTGTATTGCATCGTCTGGGAGACATACAATGTATTAACAATCATACCAACCATGTAATATTGTTTTTTTGTAAATAGGTTTTTTCGTAATTTGCTCCAGGGAGAACAAATCGCTAATTTTTTTAATAATATAAAACATATAGCATCTTTTTTTGCTCTTTACCTTTTGTTTAATAAATAAGCTTTAGAAATAAGTCAAATTTGTTTTGCTTCTAACTCTTCCTTTGCCTGATTTTGCATTATCCTTAATTTATGGGCATGAGTGTAGAAGAGAAACCATATTCAAATCTCTGTTACTCACAAACATATAACATCCATTAAGAAGCAAAATTGTGATATTTTCTTCCGGGAACTACATAAGCATCTCGCATAGAAAGGTCAATAATATGGAGGTATAGAACTGAAATATCTGAAGAGTTCCTTGTGCGAAGAAACTAGTACTCATTAATCGTATTTATGGTAGTCAGCTAACAATAAACACTGCATTCCTGCAGAATTTTAATTGCGAAGTTTTCACAGCATAGAAAAGCGCATATTTTAAAATTCAGTCCAAGATAAAAAAATAAAAAAAAAAATTCACGATTTGTTTCATATAAAAAACCACTGGAACTTAAAGTACAACATAAGGAAACATGCAAAAATAATGACGTTGCGTGTTAAAACTAACAATTTATATATACCTAAATGGAATTATTATACGCATGGTTGTCAGATTTTGACGCATTCTAAAGATTTGATGACTACTTACTAAAATGCTTGCCCTAATATAATAAAAAGCGTTCGGATTATGAAGTTGCTTATGTGGACTCAGAAGAGAGTTTAATAAAAAAAATTAAGCCTCTGAGGGCACATGACTTTGACGAACTAGCAGCCGAAACTCCAAGTGATCAAGAATGATCAAGTAAGTGAGGAAAAAGTGGGGAGATCCTTGTCTCCTGTGCTGCATGTGTGCCAGTCGTAAACGTCGGCAGTCAAACCTAGGTTACGAAATTGTAGTCTCTAGAAGCAAATGGTCGAATCAAATTATCTAGAATGTGATATGATAATTAATAACTTCTGAAAAATTTAAAAATTTGCAGCATCACAGCTATGTCCAGTTTTGAAGAAAAGCTTATTAAGTTCAGTAATGTGGAGCACTATAGGGGGATTTTCAAGTCATCATGGATCAGTTTATTTCTAATCAGGTAATGAGCATTCACACTTCTCATAAGAATCTTATTCTGTACTACCTGAAATTTGTGGAAATCTGCGTCTAAGACTGACACTCTAAACAAAACTCGGCAAACTCGGACAGATTTTAAGCAATTTCAAATGGTTTGCCAATAGCTATTGCTATCGATTGCGGCAAGAAATACGTTTATCAAAAAAGTTAAGCCTACTTTCAACAGTTTGTTCAGAAAGATTTATGTTTCTTAAAAAACTTACTTTATCTTTACAAAGTACGGAAATTCAACAACTCATTACCCGCGATCTATAGTTAAACTTTCTGACGACACGACAAATCTTATATTAAAACTCAGCTGACCAATGTTTACATTTACAGAGTGTTAAGTATTATCATACATTTTTAATATTCGCTAGATTATTTATATTCGATATGTAAATTTATGAAGATACCCTGATTTTTTCGGATATTTTCACCTAAAATAATTGTTACTAATTGGAATTGTTGATTAGAGTTGTAAAATGTTCCACACAAAAATACTTAAATCTCAACACACAAAAATACTTGTGTATGAAGTATTTGAATGTAATGTGCAAGTATTTGGAAACACAGGGAAATTTGGAAACACAGGGAAATATAAAAATGTTTACTTTAATTACTTTTATTTTGAAAATAAGGATGGCAACGATTTTTAAAACAATTTAAAATGATATCCTAAATTTTGAGATTTTTATATTTGAAAACAGGTCACATGTTGTTTTTATATATTTAAAATTGTGAATTTTAAGATTCCACTAATACAATCAATAGACTATTATAAGCCTCATAATTATCAGTTAATTTTACAGTCTGCATTCCGCGAAATGTTTTGATGTTAGTTCTAAGATATTATGACATGAATGAGCTTTAAGACATGAGTTGCTTACTTTAGTTATTGCTTACTTTAGTTATTATTTCCAGCCTTATCAGTGAAATCAGCATATTAATTAATTTCACGCATTCGCTTATTCGATTTGTCAGAGAATCGGAGACTTATTAGTGCTAAAATACACAAGTGAACTGTTTCTACAATCTCCGATAACAAATTAATTAAATAAAACAAATATTTATAATTTATCCATAACTTGGTACTACTTTGGTAGACGGTTGCACGGATTTTTGGCGATTTACGTTGGCGCAATTGTTGGCGCGATTTTACAGTCGTCAGCCATCTTGAAAAACGCTGTTTTTTCGCATAGTAAAGTATTCGAAACTTAAAAAAAATAAATATCGTTAAAAGTAATGGATTAATTTTTTGTTGAAAATGTCGTTTTTTAAGAAGGCAGGCAAGTGTAAATAAATACATTTACTATTAGTATAAAATACTAAAGTAAGGTTATTATTACTTTCATATATAGCAAAGAAGAGAATAAAAACACCGCTATTAAAACATTGTGCCAAAGTTTAAGTAGATTAAAATATTACTGAAATTAATAGCGAATTAAAAACCATCATACCAACAATTAAAAGAATTAGAATATTATTAAATTCAAATACTTTAAAATACGCTATATAGAATATAATTAACATTAAAACATATGTGACAATAATTATCTCCGCAATTTTTGAAAATAGTGCATTATTTTTTTAACAAAAATTGAAATATACAATTGTAAAATAACAGAAAAAATATGTACTTACATTTTTTTGAGTCATTTAACCTGTCGTTTATTGATAAGTACCACAAAAAAATCGGAATCATAATTTATATATCAATGAAAAAAATTTGAAAAATGTAATATCAAGGGCAAGAATAAAAAAAACTTTAAAAAAACATAAATAGATAAAGCAATTTAGAGCCAAATTAATGGATCATAAAAATTAAAAATAACAAAAAAAATTTTTAAAAAAAACCCTACAATAATAGGTATTGTTTTTAAGATTTCGAAGATCCCTTAACCGCCCTCCCTGAAGTACAAAGGACAATTTTTGATTCCGATACCAATAATCCTTGGTACTTACCAATAACAACATTCATCTTTGAAGGAATTCGAAAATATGAATTAAATTTTAAAATGGCGCGGTAATGCACAAATTTTCCGTAACCAATCAGGGAGCTGATTACAGCTCGTTAATGCACAAATATTCTATAACCAATCAGAGAGCTGATTACATCACGCCTATAATTAAAATTGTTTAAACAATCATACATAATAAAATCATTTTTCAAAAAAATGCAAAATTAAATTGTATTTTAATATTTAACAGCCATAAATAATGTTTAAACATTAGATTAAATATATAGATATTAAAACTAATTACTTTTAAAGTTAGGTGACGTCATTGATTACATCATCCACAACATAAAATTGCATAAAATATCATAAACAATAAAATTTTTATTTCAAATAAAAATGCAAAATTAAATTGATTTTTAATATTTAGAAGCCATAAATATTTAAAACAAGGAATTTATGCATAATAAAACGCATTATTTTTTAAATAAAATGACAACAAAGTATCGGTTACCATAAATAACTTATCCAGCAATGGGTTTACCATAAGTCGCATTATTCGCCAAAAGAAAAATTACCAAAGTCCGTGCAACCGTCTACCAAAGTAGCACCCATAACTTTACCAGATTAAGCAAAATACAAGACAGCCCGATTTCTAAGATAAATATGCATATTTTATTGAAACGGTTATGGCTAGCGGCAAAGAGCAACTCTTGAAATATGTAGAATTATATTTAGAATCTACACCAAAACAAAGTTGCTTTTGTGACTATTTTAGATGGGGTACTTAAGGTGAATTTGATTTTGACAAGGCATCGTCTTATATTCAGAACAATTTGCATGTTATTCATTTATTCTTATACAACAAGTTTAGTAACACTGCAAACGAAATCATTTCTAAAACATAAAATCTATCTCAAAACTAATATTTGTGTAAATCGCACACTTTTAATCTTCAAATCTAGAAATTAGAGCATTTATTGTAAACAAGCACTGATTCTGAAGATTTTAAACTGAAATAAGTAAACGAAATTAATTTAATATCATATGTAGTTAGTTACCTGTCAGAATATTTCTGGTATGTTAAGCATTTAAATTTAAAAGAAGCTTACCATGGAAGGAATCTTTTCAATTTAGCAATATTGAAGTTGCCAACAGAATACTAATTAAACTAAGCAAAATTCTTTCCTTAAGTTTATGATCTTTTCCTAACTTTGTGAAATTTTCAACTGTTTTAAAGTAATATATTTTAAACAAAATAATACAAGCAAAGAATACATCTTCAAAATTTATCGCTATTTAAAACGAAATATTTACTACATGTTTAACATTCCTGAATATTTAAAGCATAAACATCAAAGGCATAATTATAAAAACACTTTTTTGAAACCTTCCAGCAAACTTTCGCAATTACCAATGCCGAAATTCTTTTCAAAAACGAAAACAATAATAGGCGTACGATTCCTCGTCCAAGGCTGTAAGTGTTGCTTTTCATTAAAAGGCGCTCATAAAGTATTATAAAAAATACCTTACAAATTATAAACAGTGTGATTTTTCATGAACGTTCGGCGCTTAATAAAGACCAGTGGAGTGTAGGGATACCGGTTTGATGCTTGCTAGCACTTCCTGTTATCTATCAGTTCAAGTGCCACTTGTCTCATAGACACATCTAACACTTCCTCTTGCATGGAAAAGCAGCAGTAAATTTTAGCAGAGAATTTATTCGTTAACCTTGCCTGTGGCAAGGCAAATGATGAAGTTTCATTGCTCATCGCAGCTGCGTTTTAAAAGAGGAAGAGGAGTTGAATTAAACGGTGAAGCAATTTTCTAACAAAAGTTCTAAAGACTGTTTTGTATGATAAATCTTAGTGTGTTACTCAAGCTCCACAAAATAGGCATATTTTTAACTATACCTAGAAGTATGCGACTGTATGAATTCAAGTCGCATATTTCTAGATTGCATTTTCTGATTAGAATTTGGTTAATTAAATGATTGAGAAATTCGAAATTAAACTGAATTATATGCGTAATAAACAATTCAATATCTATACCACAGAATTGCAAAGAATTAGAAATTTCAGAAACTGCCAGTTAATGCAGATCATAAATAAAGAAGCAAGTGAAAATGATAAAAGAAATTGAATTTAATTTGGAAACATAATTGATGAAAATGGCTTTGTATATTTTAACCGTTAAAATATTATTAAGGGAAGTAAAGATCGAAATCATCTTAATTAGAGAATGCGTATACTTCAAATAGGCTATAAATGTAACTACATTTTCCCAAAACATTCTGTAGTAAAAATTCATTAAATGAACTTCTGTAAAGCTTAAATGAACGTCTGTAATTTTTAAAGCTACAAATTTAAAGCGATGTCATAAAATGGAAAAGGATGTAACGATCCTAAGTTTTACTAACGTTTATTTTATTTTAAAACTGTACTATCACTTCTTATTTTCTACTTCCGGCAAGAATTAAATGCTTTAACTTGTTTATGCAAATTGTCTTGCTAACGCCCAAGTGCTTAAGTTGTGGCTTTTTGCCAAGAGAAAGAGAGAAGGAGTTTTAGGAAGCAAGCCGCTTGCCACTGTAGTTTTACGAGTTTTCACTCGGTTGCTGGTTGCCTTTAAGGCCAGAGGTTAAGTCCTCTTGATATTTTGCAAACATATTGTAGTTTCAGCAGCTCGGCGTACTACATACGTACCTTTTTTAAATAAAGGACAGTCTTAGTGCTAGGCATTTGTATACTAATTCAAAGTTAGCTTTTAGTTAGAGTTTTAGTTAGCAGTTTTATATTCTTACGTTCAGACCACAAGTGGTTGGTCTCTGTATTCCGAAGTTCGGAAGTGCCTGTAAAGTATTGAAAATAAAAGGTTTCGTATACCCTTTCTGCTTGTGTTGTCTACTTCACACCTTCTTGAACATAGCTTGAGTAAGCTCCCTGTTCCTATTCAGGATCATTCATGTTTCCAAAGCAAATCAAGAGAAACACAAGTCCTGACAAGGATGAATGATATTATTCATCTTTTATTTTTCTCCAGGTTACGTCCTCGAATCAGCGACAGTCTTGAATATTCATTAAATATTTTTAGTATTAACTTATTTATTTAATGAATGTTCGAACACGCAAATTAAGCTCGCAAACAAGGATTAGCCGAAATAGTTGAAAATAAAATCACCTGTAAACATAATTTGCAGGCATGAATAATTGACACTGTGCTGAAGTAATACACGTTCATACCCTGTTGGACAAAAAGGGCAAATTATCTTTTCCAAGTACGTCAGATGCTAGAGATGCATATACTTATATAATGACAAAAGTGAATCCAAACTGAAGTGCTTCATTAGTGCATTAAATATTATTCAAATTAAAACTTTTAAGTATCCAATAAAAATAAAAGTATAAAGAATATATATATAAATACAAAAAAATGGATTTTTTGTATTTATATTAAGATCATCAAAAATGGATTCGAGATCTAAAAAATTAAGATCATCAATTTTTGGTCTTTTTGAAAAATCGGTTCAAAATTTCTTTATTATATATACATATATATGCATGTGTACGATTACGTGTGTAAGATACAAACATATGTAAATATAAATCATAATTTAAATTAGCAATACCCCTTTGATGCTTAGTTTTAATTTGTGTCTGTTCTAAAAACAATAATCTTTTTTCTATTTCTAGATATTGCCATTGAGCATCTTATGTAAGCGAGAATCTGAATAAATAGTCAAAATGTTATGAAGGTACAAAATAAATGTTTAGCACTGCGAAAAGTTTAACAAAATGGCTTGAGTGAGAAATTTATTAACTAATCGCACTACTTTAAAGATCCATACATCCATTTTGCAGGCACTTTTCCCGTTGAAGAAGCAGCATTTATCTCATCATGATGTACGGAAACTTGGTGCTGAGACAAATGAGTTTTTTAATTGGTAACCCGCAGTTACGATATCCATCGGCTGCCAAGTTTGCTCTTCATTATGGATCAGTATTCTGTGCAGTCAATATTTATACTTCATTGCTTCTAAGTTTGCTTCGTTACACACACACATTGAAGAGACCAGCAAACTTAGCCGGATTTAAATATTTCTTCTTATTTCTCTTTGATCAACTGTTACTTCCTTTTACGAAGTAAAAGAAGTATTGTAATCGCGAAAAATTTCAGGTATCATATTTCAACGAAAATATCCATTTTAGCCGTTCTCGAATCCATTTAAACGAGGTTTTTGCGTGACATCTGTACGTACGGGCAGAATAAAAGACTCTTTTTTTTCCAAAAACGAATTGAAAAAGGGATTTAAAATGAATTCAGAAGAGAATTTTTCCATGACGTCTACGTATACACGTATGTATCTCGCGGAATTCGAAAATGAGTACTGGTAGAACATTAAATCTTTGCATACTGGACTGAGGTGACATATACACTGAGGTGACAAAAGTCATGGGATAGCCCTACGCAGATATACAAATGGCAGTAGTATCGCGTACAAAATGCATAAATGGGCAGTGCATTGACAGGGCTTTCATTTGTATTCAGCTTATTCATGTAAAAAGGTTTCTGACGTTATTATGGCCGCATGACGAGAATCAGCTAACTGATTTAAAACGCAGATTCCATCTGTGCAGGAGTTTCAAACTATCTTTTAACAAGTTGCCTACAGATAAATCATGATATATATATATATATGTATGTAGTATCCGTCACAGCCACCAGAGGGCCTCACGTATGCGCCAGCAGCGAGAGCGAGTTGAAAGATATATCAGATAAATCATGATACATATATATATATATATATATATATATATATATATATATATATATATCAGATACATATATATATATATATATCAGATACATATATATATATATATATCAGATAAATCATGATATATATATATATATGTATGTAGTATCCGTCACAGCCACCAGAGGGCCTCACGTATGCGCCAGCAGCGAGAGCGAGTTGAAAGAGGAGTATGACATAGACAGAGAGTCTTCTATCCCACGCGAAGGTAGTAAGATGTCTCAACGAGAAGGTGGTTAAATAATGAACTATATGTTTTCACGAGGAGGTGGTAAATTAAACTGCATAATACGACAGCAAGTGCGAGTATGCACTAAGCTGCTTATGTTATAAAATTGGTAAAAGTGATAATGCGGAATCCTGTTTGTATCAAACGGCACTGTGACTCGATTTAATGTATGACTCAATGAATAAATCTGAAGAATATTTTAAGAGGAAATTATCGAAGTCCAGAAATAGTGAGCCAGTAATGAAAGGTTTTGTTACTTCAAGTGAAAAAGGTTTTGGAAACTAGTAAGCCTAAAAATTGCCAGGACTGGACAGACTGGCACTATTGAGAAAGCCTAATATTACCAGGAGCTAAAGATATAGTTTTAATATTATTCAACGAAAAATTGGCTAATGAGCTTAATCATATTTTTTTATCAAATAATACAATAAGTCGACAAATTCATGAAATGGAAAATTCCATAAAATAGGCACTTATTCAAAAAATAAAACAAAATGAGTATTTCGCATTGCAATTGGATGAAAGTACTGATATAACGTACTTTATTCAATTATTAGTTCACATACGTTTCGAAGAAGGTAAGCGAATTGCTAAAGAGTATTTACTTTGTGAATCTCTTCTTCACAGAGCAACTGCAAATAAAATTTTCAAAGTAATTGCTAATTTTCTGTCTATTCCTTGGAATAAATGCGTTGCTTTATTCAGTCACGAGCTAGGGATAAACAGGAAATCATTCCCGTGTTATTTTTCCGTACCTGAAACTAAATTCACTCTCTACTCCATTCATCTTGAAGCTTTAGTAGCCAGAACAATCTCCGAAAACCTGAAAATAATTTTGAATAAAGCTTTGAAAATTGCTAATTTTATTAAAAGCCGAGCATTAAATTAAAATATATTTAGGATTTTATGCCAAGAGATGGCCAGTGAACGTGAAACGCTTTTGTTACATTCCGAAGGAAGGAGGTTATCCAGAGGCAAAGTTTTAAATCATCTTTTTGAACTTCTCTCAGAGGAATTTTCTTCAGTGATTCAAAATTGTTTATTTAGTGAATTATGGTTGGTGCGTTTAGCATATATAGCTGACATTTCTGAAAATTTAAATGAATTAAATTTAGTATTACAAGAACAAAGTGTTAATTTATTTACCTTTAGAGATAAAATAAATGAAATGATAAAAAAACTCGAACTAATAATCAAAGAATTGGATTATAGTATTTTAAGCTTTATATCAGTTTTAGAAAGTTTTCTAACTAAAAATAAAAGAATAATTAGCATCAGACATTAAGAATCATTGTTTTTTATTGATAAATAATTTCAACATGCGTTATCTCGAGGATTATGAAAAAGAAAATTGGAGAAATCAATTTTGTTCAGATATATCTGAAATTTTATCTCGTGAAGAAAAAGAACAATTGATAGAAATTTCCTGTGATCGAACTCTAACTGAAGATTTCTGTTAAATTTTGGAAGCTATTAAATTTTATTGCCTTTTATCACAACCTATTTGTGTGAGCATGTCATATTTGAAAAATAAATACAGAACAAAATTTACGTTTAAAAGAGACATAAAGAAAATGATCTCTCTTAAACAAGACCAAATTTCAAACTAAATTTTAGAATTGAAGTATTGTAAATTAAATTTTGATAATTAAAATGCTAACCAATTTTTATGTGTGCACACTTAGTACAAGTAGACAATATGTTGTGCAAATGGCAATATATATATATATATATATATATATATATATATATATATGTATGTATATATATGTTTAATATTTTCGCAGAGAAATTGGAAAATAAATATTGTAAAATGTATTGCTGGTACTAATGTTTTTCAATTTTTGTTTAGATGGTACGCTTTAATCAAAATGTTGAGAACCACTGGTTTAAATGAAAGATTTACCGGTCTTTCTTCAGACAGATAGGACTTAAAGCATTTTAGTAGCTCAATATTGCATATATTTAAAAACACTAAATGTCGTTTTTAAAATATTAAACTACTTGAATGTAATTCAAATAAATTCGCATAATTAATTTAATATAAAATAACTAACTTAAAGAAATAGACATTTTCAGAGTTTTAAATGAACAATAGTGCTTAACAGCAAGAGTGAAACACTCAACCTATTAGAAGAATATATGTACATGTTTACATAGCTTTGTCTGACCCTTCTCAGCAATGTTCATATCAACAGTCGCAGCAGTTGCTGGAATGCGTTGTTTAAGATCGGCCAGGTTTGTAGGAAAAAGAGGAATAAAATATATTTTCCTAATGGATTCCACGAGACGTGATCACAAAAAGTTAAATCCGAACTTCTTAGTGGTCAATATGCATGGTGTAGGAAAGAAACAATTCTGTTTATGCATATTCCAACCCATAAAATGATATTCTACTTAAATATCAGCTACATAGTTTGACAGACGTTCAACGCACTCACGTGACGGAAATAAACGAAAGAAGGAGGTTCTTTCATTTGAAATTTCTTCCAAAAATCATACTTAATGCTTTATGACAAAAGCAAAACAATTCTTCAATATAATTATTTAAGACGTCCATTTCTTTTAGGCTAATTCTACATATGGAATTAAAGTTGAAAACTTCAATGAATAATTTTATATAAATTTTATACTCCACAACAAATCATAATCAAGAATAGGAGCAATAATTAAAAGCTCCTCTTAAAATCAAAAGTTTGAAATTTTAAAATTTCGTATGGCTTTTATTTCAAATATAATCAGTGTGTAAAACAAACTAAATGGAAACGTAACAAACAACTGTTTCTAAGAAACACAGGTAGTCCTTACCATCTTAAAAAAATGCAATTTCAAATAAAGACAGGAACATTTTAAAAGATATTAATTTAAATAATCCAGAGAATGGGAAACGAAAAATATTAAATCAAACCCCTCTCCGCAATTTCCTTTTTCAGCTTGCTTAAATAAAGCTGAAAAAATGCTTTCAATTAACATCGCAACAAGATGCAACTTTTATTTTGTTTTATTTGGGGAAGGAGCGGCTTTGAGAAAATGCATTCATAGTGTTGAAGAGTCACTAATGGGTGAATGATCAGGTAGTATGATTTAAATTTTAGGGAAGATACTTATAAGGATATAGGGATTTTTTTATACTGGGAGGGCACGAGAGAAAAAAGATTTTAAAAAATTCTTTACTGCGTCAGTTTTGCGAAACGTTTAATTAAAAGCTGAGATTACATTTAACAAGTTTAATTACTCAAAAACTGGGAAAGTAATTTCAAACATATTTAAAGGAAATACAAATATGTTTCTGCTCTGTAATGAAAGGAAATGCAAAACCGATTAAAAAGTTGAAATGTAAGTATCTGCATGCGATTAAAAACTCATGAGATTTTCAAACATCATATTGCAAATAAAAAATGTATACTACATGAAATAAATAAAAGAGCTTAAAAAATTAGTCATAACATATAGAGCTTAATGTGTATTTATCTTGTTATACAATATTTGTTCAACAATTGTTTTCCGATTCTGCCGACACACATTGTGACATATACTCGTTTATAAGGAGAAAAGCATTTGCAATGCAGTCTTGCATCTCCTGTACTGTTTGCTGGCAGCTGGAGCACATAAACGTTTTCATTGACATACACACAAAGTAAAATGTTTTATGGCGTAAAATCGAGATAACAGCCTTCTGAAGAATTCTAATTTAGCTTTACAATCTCAAGCAATCCAACGAAGCTGAAGCTCATCGTTCAGGTAGCGACATACTTCGCTGTGCTATTCATATGACGAGCCATCTAACCATGTACAACATTAACTCTTCTGAATCATCCATCATTTGAGAAAGTAGTCGCAACTGCAGCGCATCATGATACGACATCCCCGTCACAGTGTTCTCCATGTACAAGAAAAGGAGCCCGAAACACTCAAACGATGAAATGAAACATAGAAACGTTTAAGTGCATTCCGTTTCTGCCCAATAAAAGCACGACAACTTTCTATGCCCCTTATCCGGACAGTGTGACGGTTTACAAAAAGGCAACAAAATTGCATTCGATGGCAAAATTTGTATCGCTTGGTATAATAATCTATCTCTAAATACTGCAACATCTGCAAACAGTATGGCTTCAATTGCAGGCACCTTCATTAAGATCTTCCAATGTTTACCTGTGGAATTCCTTGGCCACTACTATTGTGATTTATTTCGTGTCAGCTACATGAGAAACGCTCTCCACTATTTCGTTAGAAAAAAAATAGTCACGAATTACCATTCGCGATTCTGCTTGTGTACAGTCAACCAAATGTTGAACTGTTGATATTGTCCCAGAATGACTTGGCGTCTTAGTAAATCTATACTGAAATGCCTTTTAAATGCACATTGGGATCTAACTATAGATTAGCACTTTGCATATATTTTATATCGAACATCTGTGATTCTCACCTTGTAAGGATCTTAAGTTTTACTAACGTTTATTTTATTTTAAAACTGTACTATCATCTCTTATTTCACACTTCCGGCCAGAATAAACGCGTGAATATGTTTATGAAAATTGTACTTGCTAACGCCCAAGTATTTAAGCTGTGGCATTTTGCCAAGAGCAGAGTTAGATACAGAGAAAGTGCTTTGCCACTGTATTACACGTGAGTTTCCAATCAGCTGCTGTCCGCTTTTAAGGCCAGAAGTTTAGTCCTCTTGATATTTAAAACGTACTGTAAAGAAGCAAATCAAAAGGCATGCAAGTCCTGATAACCTAAGAAAGTGTAGGATTTCATAACCTGATGAATTATTTGTAATAAACCTTATCGCTGCAATCTTAATGGTATCCTACTCTCTGAATTTCTACCTGGTCATCACAAGAGGATATGATACATTATTATGAAAAAATAACACTTTTTTTGTACGTTTATAACGTCTGTATGACGCTTTGCATGTGAAAGTTTCACTCATTTTTTTCGGAATGTGGAATACTCTCATGTCGATTAGTAAGCTCAGTAAAGAAAAATAAGGAAAATAAATTTAATTTTAGTACCCAAGCTAATTTATGCAATGTAAAAGAAACCAAAATGCTTTCGAATTAGTTGCATCGTTTTATTTTTCCTCTGCGGTTTTCAAACTGTGCTTGTGAATCATTTTCAACAGCATAATTCAGAATGAATTGCACAGCATGATTCAGAATTCATGGAAAAAATTACAGTTTCCTTTCGTAATTATTAAACGAATTGCCTCAGAAAAATACACTGCGCTTATTTAATAAAAATGATTCCAAGAAATTATCTTAACTCGACGACAGTTCTCGCAATAAAATAAAAAAATATTCTAAAGCATTGAAACGAAATACGAAGAATAAATCTGACGTGTAGTTTAAAATGTTTTTTTGGCGTTAAGAAGTTTTTGAAACGGCAGGTAAGTTATATTTTGGAATGATTTTCGACGATGCCAAGTAAGTAGCTTTTGGAATGTTGAAAGAAAAGAGAAAGAAGAAGCAAGTTAATTTTTTGTCATTTTATCTTAAAGCGCTGTTAGTTTATTTCTTAGATGATGTGAAATTGTACAAAATAACTTGTTTCAAATCAAACTACTGATTTTATTTATTACAAAACTAGAGAACTTACTACAAAACAACCCACCTACCATTTTAAGACAAAAATGTTTTTTATATAAGAATAAAAAAAAGGAATTTAGAAAACTGCGAAATTTCATTTTTACAAGAGATATAAATTAGTATTTTTTTTAATGGAAGAAACCAGATGAAGATTTTTGCTTTTAAAAATCTTCCTTAAATGTGAAAATATAAAGCAACCCATTAATATTTGTGTTTTTGGAAATCACATAAAAATTGGGCTTATGGTTTTCTCATATTGCTTTTTGTTTAACAGAATAAACCTATCTGAGAATTCACATTTTAAAAATAATAGCTTCAAGGTGTCCATCGTTTTCTTATTGGAGCTCTTGCAGCCCAGCACAAAGGTATCGAAAAACACGCTCACACATGGCGTCCGGAGTTTCGACTACTACATCATGAGCATTATGTTTCAGTTTAGTTATTCATGTTAGTTCATTTTGGCATACATGACTTTTAAGATATCCCCCATAAAAACAGATCGGTGGGACAAAGATTATCTGTAAGTCTATAGACTACAAGTTAGAGAGGGCGTGTAGTGAAAGCTATGGAATATTGATAAACTTGAACGCTTTGAAGATGTCGTCTTTGCGGTTCGATGACTGCGCGGAAACATTGTCAAATACGAAACGCACTTGTGGGTATATTTATTTTCCTCTAGATGCATTTTAACAGCAGACCGAAAGATCAGGTTGTTTTGGGTTTGGTTTATTTAACTATGGCAAAGCACTCGGAGGCTATCTGCCGAAGGGAAGGGCTGCCTTCATAGAAGACTTTCTAAGGGAACTGGCTCATATACATATTCAGGAAACAATGAAAACGATCATGCAGCCAGCCCTTCGCAGAGATTCGAACCCGGGACCGAAATACCAGTGTTCAGCGATTTTACCGCTAGGTCGCTGGTGGGCCAAAGACCAGGTGGATCCTGTAACAGCTTTAAATAATATTAAAATCTTGTAGATTAAACAATTTAAATAGATGAACATTAAGGTATTTGTGAATGGCAATATTTGAAACCAGACTCGAGTGCCTCGTGCGACTCTCGCACGAAGAATGTAATTGATTTTTAAATGATAGAATATGTTTTCTCTTCTTGTTTGTACGTCGCCATTTTTGAGTGTTAAATAAAAGTTATTGCTGTGTTCCATCATTGGAGTTGCTTCATTTCGCCAAAGAAGTATTACAGTCTTAATTATTTTGGAGGCACCGACCAAGATCGAATAATCGTGCGTATTTTTATTTTATTAGTTCATCACTGAACATAATATTAGTGATACCAGATTATTACTTCCTGTTCATAAAGAATTGCTTTATTTTATTAGTTCATCACTGAACATAATATTAGTGATACCAGATTATTACTTCCTGTTCATATAGAATTGCTTTATTTTATTAGTTCATCACTGAACGCAATATTAGTGATACCAGATTATTACTTCCTGTTAATAATAAATTGTCTTATTTTATTACCGTATTTGACATTATATTTAATATTCATTTTAGTTGTCCAGACGGTAGATATATATATTGCTCTATGTTGTTATTCTTATTTTATTCACAATTAATGTGGTACAGAGAATGAACTTCATATAATTTAAATATTTCATTTTTGAGGTATACGTACTTAACAAAGTGCATTTAATTTCGTGATTCCTGACTGCATTAATTAACTAAAGTAATTGAATTGAGCTATTTTGAGGAAATATAGGAACACAGTGTTCGTTAATTTTAAACATAGAAACAATGTCTTACGTAGGAAGAGCTCGTAAGGAAGATTTGCAAAATCTCGCAGCTGAACTGGGAGTTCATGTGACTGCAGATTTGAAAATAGTTGATTTAAAACAGAAAATTGTTGAAAGTAGAGATTATGATGAAGTCTTCGTCAAAGGAGTTTTAGACACAATAATAGACGAACGGAAAGAGAGGGAGGAAAGCGACAGAGAAGAAAGGAAAGAGAGGGAGGAAAGAGAAGAACGGAAAGAGAGGGAGGAAAGAGAAGAACGTAGGAGACAGGAAGAAGCAGAAGAGCGGAGAAGAAACGAACAGTATGAATTAGAGAAATTAAGACTTGAAGCAGAGACAAAGTCTCAAAATACCGGACAGATCCGGCCGAAAACGGAGCTGCGTCACCTTATGCAGAAATTCGATGACAAGAAAGGAGATATCAGTCTATATTTGCTATTGTTTGAAAGGCAAGCAGAATGGGCTAAAATTCATAAAGAAGAATTTGTATCTCATTTACTAGGACTACTTCCTTACGAAGTAAACCAGTTAATAGCTAGAGAACCCTCCGATAAAGCTAAAGACTATGAACACGTGAAAAATGTATTGTTAAGACGGTTTAAATTAAGCCCGGAAAAGTTTAGGCAGAAATTTATGAAACATAAAAAAAGTACCGAATCCACATGGGTGGATTTCAATTATGAAATAGAAAATTATTGCAAAGAATGGGTGACTGGTCTAGGAGTTAAGACTTTTGATCAGTTGCTAGATTTGATGGTGCTTGACCAACTTAAACGTCGAGTTCCTCCTGAAATTCGAGATCATTTTCTTGATGAATGGGTAGAGATGATTTCATCTAAAAAATTAGCTGAAAAACTTGATGCCTATGAAAACGTTTGCGGAAACTTTCAAAAAAGGCCTGTAGTGGATCGGCAGAAAGAAAGATACAATGCACTAACTCATGGTAAATTGAGTTCAGATAATAAAAATAAAACTGAAAAAAAATTGTCATCAGGATTTAATTCGCAAAGCTGGTTTCATAGACCTAGAAGTCCACGTCCAGATGATAAATATGAAAAACGAAAAACGCCACAATGCTATCAGTCTGCGTCCTATCAACATTTAAGACCCCAATGTCCAAAACTTAAGAATAGTACTGAATCTCCTGCTAATCTTAACAGAATTAGTGCAAAACCAGAGGATAAATTTCTATTACCTTATACTAGTATGGGTTACGTAAATGGTCATAAAATTCCTATATTAAGGATTCAGGTGCTAGTATTGATATAGTTTGTCGCAAATACATCACGCCGGAAATGCTGACAGGTGAAAATGTGTGGGTGCAACAGCCATTAGATTTGAATCCAACCTGTTTACCATTGGCTGAGATCGAATTAAATTGCGATCTTGGACGAGTAATAACTAAGGCTGCCATTATTAGAAATGAACTCGACAAAGGAAGGTATTTATTAGGCAATCGAACTTTTGCACTGTTGAATAAACAAGGAAAGGAACCTGATAGTTGTCCTCACCAGGTTAATGCTGTCTCTACTAGAGCTCAGAAGAAAAGAGAAATAGCCGAAGAGAAGATCTTGGAACCGATGAAGGAAGAAAATAAAGCATCCAGAGATGTTTTTGAAGAAGAAGATAATTTACCGGAGCTAAATTCGGAAGATGAAACTCTCATGAAACTGGTAAACATTGACTCAGAAGAAATTGCACAACTTCAGCTTGCTGATAAGGAACGGTCTAAAATCATCTAAGAAGTTAAAGAAGGTACATGCAAAAATGAGAACTATAGTCTGACAGGAAAAGAACTTTTAGTTAAAAAAACGACGGATAAAATGGGCTTTGAAAGACAGCTTGTCGTTATACCTGAAAACCTCAAGCCGTCAATTATAAAGATGTGCCACGAAGGAACTTCTGGTCATTTGGGTGTCAAAAAGACCAAAGACAGACTTGCTAGATATTTTTACTGGACGAGGTGTTACAAAGAAACTGAAGATTTTGTAAGAACCTGTGATACTTGTGAACGCGCTGTAAAAGGAAATGACAAAAAGAAGGCTCCAATGACATTAGTACCAGTAATTTCCGAAATATTCACTAAAATAAATGTCGATGCATTTGGTCCGCTACCTATTTCAAAGACTGGAAAAAAATATATTATTACAGCTCTGTGTATGTCGTCCAAATATCCAGATGCTGTAGCGGTGACAGACATTTCTTCGCCATCTGTGATTGATGCTTTCTTACAGATTTTCAGTCGTATGGGTTTCCCAAAAGTGATCCAAATAGATCAGGGGACCTCTTTCGTCAGTGCTTTGACAGAGGAATTTTTGGAGCGTTTCGGCATTAAACATGTAAGAAGCTCTGTGTATCATCCGCAGAGTAATCCCGTTGAGCGATTCCACAGAACGCTAAAAGGGTGTTAAGAGTCGTATGTATAGGAGCGACTTCGGATTGGGAGAATTATCTACCATCAGTTCTTTTTGCTCTCAGAACAGTCACACACGAAAGCACTGGTTTTACACCAGCAGAATTAGTTCATGGCAAAAACCTACGAACGCCAGTCACTTTACTTTATGAGCAGTGGCTAGAACCGATTGAAGAAAGTAATAATGTTGTCAGTTACGTTTTCGAACTTATTAATCGAATGAAGAAATGCCAAGAACTTGCCGTGGAAAACATGAAAGAAGCTCAACAACGGAGGAAAACATGGTACGATCGAAACGCAGTGAAAAGAGAATTTGCTAGAGGAGATTTAGTTCTTGTTTTATCAACGAATCGTCAAAATAAACTAGAAGTACAGTGGGAAGGACCTGGAAAAATAGAGCAGAAAATTTCAGAAACCAATTATATTGTAAGTTTCGAGGAACAAAATGAGCCAAATCAAGTATATCACATTAACATGCTTAAACCATATTACAAAAGACCAGAAATGATTAATATGATAACTGAAGTGGAAGGAGACTTAGAAATGGACATTCCTCGTTTACCTTCCAATCCAAGTATATTAAATTTCTCGGACATCATAGAGGAGAATGAACTCGAGAAAAGGTTGAAATCCGAGCAAATAGAAGATTTACGAAAGATTTTATGAAAATATTCTGGTTGTTTTTCAAATAATCCTGGACTAACAAACTTAGTTTGTCACGATATTGAGCTATTAAATAACGAACCAATACAAATAAAGCCATACAGACTGTCACCCCGACAGACTGAAATTCTCAAAAAGGAAATACAGAAAATGCTCGATTTTAAAATTATAGAGCCGGGAGAATCGAATACATCTCCCATGATTTTGATAGAATCTTCATCAAAGGATCCTCGGCCTTGTATTGATTATCGTAAACTCAATGCTGTTACTAAAACTGAATACTATCCTTTGCCTAATATTGAAGAACGTATCGAAACTGTAGCAAAAGAAAAATATATTACCCTATTAGATTTATCTAGAGGCTACTGGCAAATTCCGTTAACAGAAAGAGCCCAAAGATATGCAACATTTGTAACTAGTTTTGGAAGTTTCAGGCCTCTACGTTTACCCTTTGGATTAAAATCTGCCCCATATTTTTTTAGCAAAGTTATGACTAAAGTCCTGGCTGGATGCGAAGGTTTCGCTGTACCATACCTGGATGACATTGCCATTTACTCAGAAAACTGGGAAGAGCACCTTAAAAACTTAACTTCTGTTCTAGAGAGAATACAGAAAGCAAATTTACGACTAAAACCATCAAAATGTAAATTTGCACAAGATCAAGTGAGATACCTAGGCCATGTTGTGGGACAAGGACAACGAACCCCGGATGAAGTAAAGATCCTGGCTGTAAAGGAGTATCCTACACCTAAAACCAAAACAGAAGTACGTGCATTCTTAGGACTGGTAGGGTATTATCGCCAGTACATACCGAGATTTTCAGAAATTGCTTCACCCCTCACGGACGCTTTGAAGGGGGTAACAAAAAAAGGAAATATACAATGGTCTGAAATATGTGACAAAGCTTTTAAAAATTTAAAAGAGTTGCTATGCAAGAAACCAATTCTGTATGCTCCCGATTTTGATAAAAGGTTTATTATACAAACCGATGCCTCAGACAATGGCATGGGTATAGTACTATGCCAATTAGATGATGAACAACGTGAACATCCTATCTTGTATATAAACAAAAAATTTACTAAGTTTGAAAAGAATTATTGTACTACTGAAAAGGAGTGCGCTATCATCTACGCTATCAAGAAACTGCATTTTTATCTGGATGGTCAGCAAGAATTCTTGATTCAAACTGATCATAATCCTTTGGTATGGCTACAATCCAACGCCAAATGTAACTCTAGATTGATGCGCTGGGAACTCTCATTACAAGCTTATAATTTTAAGGTCATTCATCGCAAAGGATCTTTGCACAAGATCGTAGATGTTCTGAGTAGAATTAAGTAATGTAACTCTTAGTGTATGTAACCACGTTTAGAATTAATTTTATTATTTAATGTATGCTCAACTAATGTATTTGAACGTTCTCCATTTCTTTCTTTTTAAATGTGGTGTAAAAGTATTGTTTAAAACTTAAAATTTTTTGGCCTGAAATTTAGAAATTTATAAGAGGAATAACCTTTTCTCTTTAAGCAATCGAGCAAGCCGAGCTTACAAACTTTCGAAATTTACAGAACTTTTCCCTTCGGTAAAAGTCTCTCCGTTGGGGGAGAGGTTGTAACAGCTTTAAATAATATTAAAATCTTGTAGATTAAACAATTTAAATAGATGAACATTAAGGTATTTGTGAATGGCAATATTTGAAACCAGACTCGAGTGCCTCGTGCGACTCTCGCACGAAGAATGTAATTTATTTTTAAATGATAGAAGATGTTTTCTCTTCTTGTTTGTACGTCGCCATTTTTGAGTGTTAAATAAAAGTTATTGCTGTGTTCCATCATTGGAGTTGCTGCATTTCGCCAAAGAAGTATTACAATCCATTCTTCAAGGAATTGCCTTATGTCCTATGCCTTCGTTTTTGCCTCCACATAACCTTGAGAATTTCGTTTATAATTCTATGGACCCTGTATACTCTGGGATTTTTTCTAATGCGTATGGGAGTAGCGGCTCTATTTTGAAGTCACCACCTGCATTTGTACACAATGTAAATATCATCTTATCTTTCGTAGGCTTTGTGACTTTATATTTTATCTCCTCTAGCATTAAAAAGGCCTTTTGGGCTACTCTCTCAAAAGAGCCCTATCCCATCACAGCTGTGGTCTTCCTGGGGAATATATACTTCGATTTCTTTCAATGCCACTTTTTGTCAGGGTGTTTTGGCTGACGATTTAGGCCATTATGTAGCGCTGAAGTCATTTTTTTTATTTACTTCCGTGGCAACCCTGTTGCAGTCCGTTCTCAGAGAATTGTTGCAAGAACCTACTGAGTTCGTAATAATGATTTTGAGCTCTCGTCTTGAGAGAGTAATTTATAATACCTAACATGTATTAAATAGTTTTAGTTCGTTAGTTGATTTATTCTCATATTGAAGTGACTTTATTGAACCTTTTTATGGTAAGAATTACCAGACTAACCTGCTTGGAAGAGCAAAATGGTGTTTCATTCTTTGGCGTCCGCGAGAGGATGTTTGAAATCAAAGTTCGGAACATAAACTTTATCAGATAAGCGCATGTTTATTTATACCGTGATATATTTTATATGTACGTAGTATAAACGTAATGGATAATATTGATAAACTGAAGCAGAAAAGCGCAGTTTTGCGTACCGCTACTACAAAAATGTTAACAAAAATTGAAGTTATTTTAAAGAAAACGTCACAAATGACTCATGAAAAAAAAAATATATCAGTTAAGTGTTCTCAAAGAGCAATTAATTGAAAAGTATGATGGTCTTAAATGACTGAATTGTGAAATCGAAAGTGGTCTAACACTTGAAGATACTGAATCCGAAATTTAAGTTGTTGAAGATTACAATGAAAAAGTTATTGAATGGAAAAATAAAATTACTCGGTATTTAGATAAAAATTTAAGCTCTAACCTTCAAATTAATTCTCATGATTATAGTGCTTTAAGAAGTGAAAATAGTGTTACTAGTAGTAATACTAAACCTAATTGTATGAAGCTTCCAAAGTTATAGTCGAAAAATATTATGGTGATTCTTGCTTATGACTTGAGTTTTGGAGTCAATTTTCAAATGCTATAGATAGTAATGAGCATTTGACACCAGTTGATAAATTTTGTTATGTGAAATCGCTGCTAGGTGGAAGTGTAGCTAAGGCTGTATCTGGGTTTTCATTAACTAATGAAAATTATAGTTTTGCTGTCGCCATTTTCAACGAACGGTTTGGTAGTACTGATGTCGTTATTAATGCCCCTATGAATAAGCTGTTGAATTTAAATCCGGTAAAAAATCCTTGGAAATTAAGAGCTTTTAAGGGAATTCTATGACAATTGTGAAATTTAAATTCGCAATATAAACTCTTTAGGGTTTCCATCTGGAATTTATTATCATTTACTGTGCTCAATTTTACTGAAGTTGATTCCATCAGATATTGCTTTAGAATTTAATAGAAGGCGTGCCAAAAGTTTGGACTGGGACATCAATGAACTAATATCCTTTATTAAAGAAGAAATAGAATCGTGTGAAGTTACGATGCATTTAATTAGTTCTGTAAAGATATCTCTTGATAAAGCGAAAAATATAGACACCAAAATTTTAAGCGTAATATTCCTACAGTATCTGCTTTGTCAATTAGCGATAAGAATAAGTGTTTCTTTTGCAGCAGTTTAGAATATAATACTAACTTCTGTGAATCGCTTTCGATTTCTGAGAAGCGTAAAAATCTGAAGAATGAAGTGGGGTATTTTCTATGTTTTAGGAAATTCCATATTGCTGCGAAGTGTAAATTTCTAAATAAGCATTGCAAAATATGTGGTAGTAAGTTTCATAATGTTTCGATATGCATGAAACCAAAAGAAAAGACCCCTGAAGTTCCTAAGAACGAAAGTGATACCATAGTAACTTCCTGAACGTGAGATTAAAAACTCATATTCATTTAATGAAGTTATATTGCAAACATGTTGCGTAATAATATCATTCGATTTAAAGTCAGAATTTGCGTTATGTCTTTTTGACAGTAGTAATAAAAGGACATTTATTATGAAAGAACTAATATCATACTTAAAACCTCCAGTTGAAAGATAGGAAAAACTAGTAGTGTACTCTTTCGGCACTCTTAAAGCAAAACAAAATTTTATGACGTTGTCAGGATTTCGTTACAGAATATGAATATCCCCGAGCGAAATATATGCATTGAGGCTTTTGTTACAGATACAATTTCTACAGCGATGATTTATCCACCTAACACTAAAAATGCAGACGTCAAAAGTAAATTTAAAAAATACGAGTTGTCTAATTGGAATACGTTAAGCGGCTTTCGAGTGCAGTTATTGATAGGCGCCGATCATCTCTGGCAAATAAATAATTCAGGGACAAAAGAAAAAATAACGAAATCGCATTTTGCGTGTGAAAGCTTTATTTGGATGGTCCCTTCTCAAGTAGCACACGATGTTGCAAAGACGTTGTAATCTGGTCCGAGAGGTTGCAAAGTGGTCGTGGTTATTTTTACGACGTCTTTACAACGTTGCGAAGACGCAAAATATTTGCCGTTGCATCTCAGCAATTTGTCGACGTCGATGAAACGTTATGATATGACCACTTTTAGACGTGGTCGTTTTAGCATTTTTTTTCCAAAAGAGACTAAATCTGCCCTTTCAAGAACCTGAAGTCTGCATAAGATTTATTTTGCAATGTTTCATTACTTTATTTCATCTAAATATATTAATCTAAGGTAGATTCATCTAATGAAATATAAATTTAATATAAATACTTTTGATTATTAAATTTTATTAGTACTAAAAATACGTGCTAAATTATTGTCTGAAATTTTGTTAAAATAATTAATACTTAAAATATCTTTTTATAAACAGTATAGCAAAATATTTAGAAATGAAATTAACCTATAAAGTAAGTTATTAAGTTATATATTTTATATATTTTAAAAAATCATATTTCCGAAGTCAATGCAAATCACATGTTAGCAATTATTTCACTGCTAAAATATGATTTTATTTGTTATTTTTGAAGTAAGGACGAATTTATTTGAATTAATATGCTGACATTATATGAAACATTTTACCACATACAGAACAAAAAGTACAATTTTCGCGAAGATATGATTGTGCGTGAAGATGTATTCACGGATAAAAATTGGGCGATTTTAAAAATTCCGAGAAATCGTGTAATGTTAAAAGACGATGCATATCCATGCATATTTAACGGCTGTCCAATATATATGACGGAAATCTCACCAGCAGTCAGGAGAAGCAGATAGGTAAAATTAATGGAAAAGGAGAAAAAAATATCAACATATTTAATGGAAAACGACAAAATTAATGGCTTTGATAAATAACTAATAAATGTTGACATCAAAATTAAAGAAACTGTGAACAAAAATACGAAATTCATTACCTATAAAGATTCTGATGAACTGTTTGTTATGTTTTTACGTTTCTGTCCATCTCCACAAATTTCAAATGCATTTAAAAATGCTTGGTTTAATCCTATACCTATGCACATAGTATACGGTACACTCGGGATTTGGCAGCACTGACATTACAAATGTTTTAAAGAGCCCGAAAAATATTTTTTTTTTGTAAATCTAATCTTGTGAACATTGTTCGTAATTCTATTTCGTTGAAATAATTCTTCTAGGCCATTTAAAAAAAAGATTCCATTAAATTATCAGAAGAACCGTCCAAATGTTTAATGCAATCGTATAAATCGCTGAAAAGTTACACTGAATTGCTGTTCGACCGATTGACATTCTACGTATATTATTTACGGGAGGATTATATAAACGAACATCTGAGCTCGAGGCTTGCGCGCTTTGGCTAGCTGCCAAATTCGAACAAGTAACTGCGCAATTAATTGAGATTCCAGCATTTTCAAGTAATTTGGTAAAGATGCCATCTGTAAGGTTCTGTCTTCATGTTTGAAATTTAATCAATCAATGACTGGTATAAATAATATTGCTTATATTAAAAGTAAATTTAATGCTTTGTCAAGCAAAGCACGCACTGTGAATCTTATCATTGTTCTGCCCCTATCTACTTACTTCAACTGCCTTCAGCAAATGAATTTGCATTACTGTGAGCTCCTGTTTGGAAGCCTCTGAATTAAGAAGAAATCATCGTAGAAATGCGGTATTTGTACTTATTTTGTTTGTTAATATCTGCTCTACAAGAAGATACCAAAAGTTTGGCTAAATTATTTAGAAAATACTAGATGCAACGTGCTCCAATGCTAATCGTAAATATAGTGTTCGTGAAATAGTGTTCTGTTTTGGTGTTTTATGCGTTTCCGGTAATTACAATTATATGGTCGTTGGTGTTCTCCAATCTTCACTGGTTCCAGAAGTACAATATTTGGATACACGGATTAAAGATTCGGTTATAACGTGCTATATCGTATATCATTCTTAATCGATTATTGTGTTGGTGCTCAGAATTAATTTACATAAAATCAAAAATAACATGCAACGGTTAAGGCATTTTTTGGTTTTGCTGAAAATGCAATCAATGGAGAAGCAACAACAATTCAAGCTGTTATGGTATGTTCACTAGTTTCAAAATACAAAGAAATTATTGGACTGGTACCAGTACTTTAATATAACTGCTGAAGATGAATTAGATATATGTAATAACAGGAACAATACATTAAAATTAGTAATAATGCACATTCTATAGTATGTTATCTTTTGTATAGTATGCAGAAAAGTTTAATGATTTTAAAGTGTATGAAATGTATGATCGAAAAAATAGTGTTAAGGAAACATTAGCATTACTATGAAATATTGTAATCTATAATTATGTGATATTTAATTGTGTAATATTAAAAAAAAACACAAAATATTTGTTATTGATTGCAAATTGCAGTTTTATTACTTTTCGTTTGGTATCTATTCTGACAAACACTGTGCAATTCGCGTTTATTTAAATATTGCCGTTATGCATGTTTATTAGATTATCTTAATAAATGAATGTTCGAAATTAGGTTTTATTTTTTTATTAAATTTAAGATTATTCTATTACCGTTATGCATGTTTACTACATTATCTTAATAAATGAATGTTGGAAATAAGGTTTTATTTTTTTTTAATTAAATTTAAGTACATTCTATGTTCTTTGCTTACATTTTATGTACTTGTGAAAACAAAGAAATTTATAATAAATAGAAACAAAAGGTTTCATCGTGTGCTATTTAACGAAGAGCTTACTTTAACGTAATTAGCTTTTTATCGTATACTATATTATTTAAATTACTTCTGTACAGAAGCAAAAGTTATTGATTATAAAAAGTGTATGAATAATCATTGTAATCTACGACTATTCTAAAATGTAGAAACTAAAAATAAGTAAATACATTAGCATATGAAAAGAAATGGCGTTAAGGAAAATCAGTATTACTAGTAAATACTGCAATCCATAATTATTGCACTTTTAATTGCTTACTATTTAAAAAACACAAATATTTTTTTTTTTATTTATTGGAAATTTTAGTTCTGTTATCTTCTTTCTGCTATTTATACTTTTAAACACTGCTAGTTCATGTTTTTTTTTAAATAGTGCTGTCATGTATGTTGTTTGTTAGGTTATTATTTCATTTTAGATATAAATATATAGAAAGTTTTTTTGATTAATAGATTTAGGTCAATTTTTGTATGATGTATTTTTGATCACATTTATTAAATACTTTACACAGTGTCTCATTTGCATATCTTGAAGATATTAGAAGTTATTGGCTATATTTTTTACTATAAAACGCCAATAAATTTATACTTGAGTTCAGGTAAAATACTGATTATCTTACCTTAACCGCTTCCTAATTTATCATGACAGGGGCAATTTTCAGTGTCTCAGAGATTTAACAGAAATAAATGTGATAATGCTGTTATAATCAGAAACGTTCTTTTTTTTTACCCACACATATATCTTTACTTTTATTTATGTCTGATTGAGTTTTATTTACTTAAAACCTACTATTAATGTTATATATTTATAATAACCACTTTCATAATTACTCTCAATTACATAGTAAAGGATTAAGGGAAAAAATGAGGAAATCTTAAATAATCGTAACTGGGAATTTATTCAAGTTATTTAAAAAGTATAGTTTAAAGTACTGAAAAAATTAAGGCTATTATTAATTATGCATATTTATTCTAAAGAGAAAAAATTGTATTATCTTCTGGTTTTCAAGAACTGATAAAATATTTAAACTTTAGCTGATTTAGTGAGAAAATCGAGCAGATTTAGTGACGCGAAGTGAAAAGCTGATAACACTTATAAGAAATAACGTGTGGTAGCAAGGTCCAGTTTGGTTATCTCATCACGAACATTCATGGCCCTCAAAATTACTAACTCTAAATGAAGCGAAGATGTGTTAATTGAAAGAATGAAACTACAAATTACTCAATTATGTTGCACGGTAATAACAGATTCAGTTTCATATTTCGACAAATTTAGCAGGCTTAAAAGTGTTTACCGTATCACGGCCTGGGTAATGCGCTTTATGTATAATTTGAACAAAAGAAAATCTAAGGTCTCAGGTCTATTGACAGCTTCACAGCTGGATAAGGCAGAAATGTTCTCAAGAATCGGCATTTATGTTAAAATAGGCCAATTAGAATGTGGAAAATTTATCAGTAAGAAATCAAATTTATATAACCTTAATCCCGAATTAGACGAAAATGGACTGCTTATGATGAAACTTAGACCGCAATTTTCTGAATTTCAAGGACGAGAAAAACACCCATGGATACTTCCTTACAAATGTAAACTTGTTAACCTGTTGATTATGGATACACATGAGAGATTATATCATTTTGGAGTAGTTACCACATTATCCCATCTTCGTGAGAAATATATAATCATCAAAGGAAGAAGATATGTGGAATCTGTTCCAAAAACGTGCTTTATTTGTAAAAGATATAAGTAAGGAACTAATAGCGCCACTACCTAGAGATATGATTATTGAAACTCCACCATTTGAAACATATGGCACATAGTTTGCTAGACCGATTTATATAAAAACTTCATCTGAAAAGGCTTATTATTTACTTACGCGGTAATTAACGCTCTACATCTATAATTGGTAACAAATTTGAGCACTGACACCTTTATTCTAACTCTTCGAAGGTTAATTGCACGAAGGAAACTTTAGAGTTAAAATAATTAGAGAGAGTTAAAATAATTTACAGCGATAATGCAAAAACATTTATCAAAACTGATTCAGTACTGAAAGAAATTTGGAAGAACATTTCAAAAGTAGTTCCAGATTATTTCTCAAAAAACAAAATAACATGGAAATTTATTGCTCCTAGAGCCTCATGGTGAGGCGGCTTTAGTAAAGGATAGTTTCCACCGTGAAGACACCACTGAAAAAGGTCTTTGGTAGAACTTGTTTTACGTTTGAAGAAATAGAAAGGACATTGACTGAAATTGAAGCAGTTATTAACTCTCGACCATTGTGTTATATCTAGAAACAGCCCTCAGAATCAGTCTTTACTCCAGCCCATATTTTAGTAGGAAAACGACTAAAATCATTGCCTCATGGATTATCATTGCCTTAAATTTTTCATTGCCTCATCATTGCCTTAAACATATACTATAAGCTAACTATGTGAACTGAGGTTGCTCTTCCTTTTGTTTACAGCACTAATTAGTGGTGACGCAGCGAAATTCTTGTTTAGGCTCGTATCCCTAATTTTACTCGTATCCAGCTAAAAAAATTCCTTGAACGCCTGTAATATCTTGAAAAATTGTTTATATCATATCAAGTGCTTTTCGAGTATGATTCAAAAGAAAAACAGAAAAATGTGTTTTGTGAAGAAGAACGGAATTTACCATAAGTGCTGTGTACACATCTGTAACTTTAGCTGTTGCCCTTGGGTATGCTGGAAAGCACACTTCTTTGAGAGTTGTGGCCTTGCCTTTTTCAGCTGTGTTAAGGATGCTATTTTTCATCTAATGAATTTCAAAACATTTGCCTTATATCGTATCATATTTTCTTAAGTTTCGAAAACTTTCTTCGCTATTTCTATAAAACATCTTTCATTATAAATATAATTACATTATTCAGATAAATTTGCTGTAAAGTAGAAATGAAACGAATACTAAATTTCTTGAATAAGAACCCTAAAAATTTATGGAAACGTTTGAATGTTCGCATTCTTTTATATAAGAAGAATGGAAGAATTCTTTAAACGGAAATGGAAAAATAAAAGACTTTACTTATTATAGAAAATTTTTATTACAGCGAATTCTGGTATCTGCATTTAATGAATTATAAATTTAAGAACATATTTTTTTAAATACACCTATATTTATTTAAAAGTTAAAAATTGAATTTGGCAAGTAATGTTAAAGTTCTGGAATCTTGAAGTTAATTTTCTCGAAATAATTTCACAATGTATATATATTTAGTATTAGATCAAGATCTCATTTTTACAGAATTCTTTTAAACCGAAATGAATGTAGAGGAAAAACGATTATTTCAGGAGTAAATGCAGATATATATTAAATTTGGAATGCAAAATTCTTATCAAAAATTATGAGTGTGGCTACCTAGTCTACTACATCTATGACCCAAGTCCTTTCAAACTGGAGAAGTCTCATTTTTTTAATAAGTGCTTCTATCATCAGTATCAGTCATGTAATCAGCTATGAACTCATCGGAGTAGAGACCATGGACCTTCCAACGGCTAATTACACCCTGGATGTGCTTCCAATAATACCTTGAAGACACGCAGTTTCAAAAGAGAAAAGACATTCTTTACATTCTTCTCCGTTTAAAGAAAATAACTGAACACACTGGAGCTTTGAATGTCGAATTATTTTCAAGTTTTGAGAAATTCAAGTTTTCGAATATCGAATCTTTTTTTAAAATTCTTGGTATTCGAAAATTTGAATGTTCCGTCTCTATCATAAGTTCTTCATAAATATTTAATTTAAAATTCTTGGAACGTTCAAGCTTAATGAATACAGGTAATAGTTAAAAAATGGAAAAGAAAATCTGAGAGGTTTCAGATTTTAAATTACGTCCAAAGAGGCGTTTTTTAAACATTTTGTCTGTTACCTTTATTTATTTATTATCATGTTCTTCGCACTTAAACCATAAAATTCAGTTCATACAAAATAGTTTTAAAATGAACATATCTTTAGAATTTCCGATACACAGTCTTGCGCAATGGAGATAAAAATGTTTTTTCTGTACGATGTTGCCATTGCTCGCTTTGAAATCGTTGAGTTTGTTAAGAAAAATATCGTTAAAGTTTTAGAAAAATATGATATGGATAATAAAAGAAATTTCAAATTTGGGTTTAAAAGATGGCCACATTCGCAGGAGGATTACGTTATTCAAAATTTGAGGGTTCTAGGTGCCGTTGTTTTATCACAATGCGAGAAACATACATGCATTTAATGCAGATTCTTCATTATTTAATTTCTTTAAATATAATACAGGGGGATAATATTTGGTAGCAACAATTTGAAAATTGAAACAACGCTCGTAGTGAATCAAGCAAAATGCCAAAACGAAATTAGCCCTTCTGAGAAAATTACCCCTTTGGACTAATAATCTCTTAGGTATGCTATTACATTGGTGAATTTACGAATATTCAAAAACTCAAAATATATTTAATTGAAAATCATTTCAGCTTGAAAAAAAAACTTAATTTTAATAAAGTCCTTCTATGCCGATTCCTCATCCGAATCTAATATATACTCAGCACATATGGCAATTATCACCCCCAATCAAAAAAATTAGGAAGCTTAGAAATATGAAAAGAGTGAAACCATTTATAAAAATGCGCAAAGAAAAAAAAACCTTTAAAAATTTTTAATTTAAAAAAAAGTACGATCTTACCTTTAAATATTTCTGAAAAATTAATCTTAAAATTATATCTCACAAATAAATATCATCATTTTTACAGTTCGATAATAAAAATTTAGACTTAAATAAAATTATTAAAACCAAGTATCATATGAAACAAAAATGTACTAGCAATAACAAAAGCTATTTTTGAATAAAGCACTTTTGAAACAGTGGTTTTAAGATTGTAAGGATCTTAAGTTTTACTAACGTTTATTTTATTTTAAATCTTTACTATCACTTCTTATTTTCTACTTCCGGCCGGAATTATAAGCGTTAAAGTATTTATGCAAAGTTTGTCTGGCGAACGCCAAGTATTTAAGTTGTGGCTTTTTGCCAAGCGAGAGAGAGGAAGCAGTTAGTCGAAGCAGGCCGCTTACCTTAGAAGTTCACTCAGTTGCTGGTTGCCTTCCAGGCCAGAGGTTTTAATCCTCTTGATAATTTTTAAACGTATTGTAGTGTTCACAGTTCTCTGTACTACATACGGCTTCCTGTTAACATAAGGCCCATCTTCCACGTTTATTACTTCAAAGTTAAATTAGAGTTTAGTTTTATTTTTATATTTTTACGTTTAGACCACAAGTAGTGGATCTGTGTATTCCGAAGTACGGAAGTTATTGTAAATAGAGAAAAATAAAGGGTTTTGTATACCCTTCTTGTGTATCCTGTCTACTTCCCGCAGTTTTGAACATAGCTTTAGTAAGCTCTCTGTTCCGAGTCAGGTCCTTGCATGTTCCCGAAGAAGGTAAGACGGAACATTGAACCTGATAGTGGCGCCCAACGAAGAAGAATAACCATGGCCGAGTTTCAAGAAGAACCTGTGCTGCCTGCAGAAGCGGCTCAGAATCCAGAAATGCCAGCTGCCGCCCTGGAAGGATTTGGTTACATCGTCCAGACCATGCGCGCTTCGATGAAACCAGAAGCAACATTTAATGGAAACTCACCGGTAACCAGTTTTTTGGAAAAATTGGATGACCAATTCATGCTCTACCCCGTGCACGAATTTCAAAAAGTTACCTTAGCTACCAGCGCTTTCAGGGGCCAAGCACTTAATTGGTTCAAATGTATAGGCAGAAGTCTCTTGGGTCAAGCAGGAAATCCCACCTATACTTACGAGAATTTCAAGACTGCCCTACTAAAAGCCTTCCCTGTTGTAAGGGATGGTGCGAAATTAGAAACGGAATTTTTCAGCATATATCAACAAAGAATCGAAAATCTCTCAAGCTTTATTTTAAAAAAAATTCACGTCTTCAAACTCTTGTATCGAAACCGTCCGGATCCTGAGATAATTCAAGTGATTTTGCCGAGGTTACTGCCCCAAGTGCAAGACTTTATTGAATTAAGAAATCCGACTACACTGGAAAAGTTATTTGAGCTAGCAATCCAGTTTGAAAGTAGAAGAACGACGGACGTCGAAAGAAGACGAAAATATCAACAGCGAAACCAATTTGGTGCGCCAAGACTACAGCAAACTCAAGCACACGGCTACGGAAGCAAAGCGAATCAGTGAGCAAGGAAACCCGAGCATTCAAAAACAGCCGGAGAACGTCGACAGTTCAATAGCAATCCAGGAAAAAAGTCTCAAGGCCAGTGGAAAAAGAAGGAAAGCACGAAAATGAAAAATAATTTAAACTAAAATGGATTTCTGCTGACGAGAGGGTGCGGAAGTCCGAAAATCACGAAAACCCCTCTTCCTTCAAGTTAAATACAGTAATGGTGAAAAATTTGACTCTTCCGAAGATTGAAGTGTTGGTGAATAATATCCCAGCCACCGCACTCCTGGATACAGGCGCGCAGTGTTCCTGTGTGGCAGAAGAATTTTTAGGAAGTATTTTCGGAAATACCGCATATATAATTCGGATAATACGACAGTGTTAGCGGCGCAAGGAGAAAAATGTACGTGTATAGGTAAAGTACCGCTGTATGTCCGTATCAAGGACGAACAAGTAAAGGTGATGTTTTTTATAGTAAAGAATCTGCAAGCACATATAATCTTAGGAATAGATTTTCTTTCAGAAGCACAAGCAACGCTGGATTTTAATGAAGCGTCCCTTAAGCTGACAATGAAACCAGTTCGTGCAGAAAAGGCTGAACCGCCGATGTTAAATCTTGACCACCTGCCTAATGACGAGCAAGGAAGAATCCGACAAGTGGTAAGTGAATTTGCTTCGTTATTTAGTGATATTCCAGGATTTACTCAGGTTACTAACCATAGTATTGACACCGGAGATTCAATGCCAGTTCGCCACAAAGCATACCGGTATGATAAGAATAAGGAAAAAATTATAGAATGGCATATCACCGATATGCTACGTAAAAAGATCATAACGCCCATCTCAAGTAGTTATGCTAGCCCGGTGGTTTTATGTAAGAAAAATAATGACTATCCTTTGACGCATCCAAAAAGGTGGAGATTCGCGATTGATTACCGTAAATTAAACTCCATAACTAAATATCCGGTATATTCGTTACCTATTATTGAGGAGATTCTAAGGAACATAACATCCACCAAATATATGACGACTTTAGACTTGACGACTGGTTATTTTCAAATAGGGGTTAGGCCTGAGGACGTGCCTAAGACTGCTTTTATAACCAAGTCTGGCACTTATGCATTTTTGCGTATGCCGTTTGGCCTTTCAGGGGCGCCGGCAACATTTCAGAGATGTATGGACATTGTGTTAAGACCTGTTCTTGGAAAGTCCACATTTATCTATTTAGACGATATCATTATTACTAGTGATAATCTCGATTAACATGTACAGGATTTAAGACAGGTGTTTTCTTTATTAAATGAGGCCGGTCTAAAAGTTAATGTCGAAAAGTGCAAATTTGCAGCCCCTGAATTAAAATATTTAGGTTACAAAATATCTCAGAAAGGAATAGAGACAGACGAATCAAAAATAATTGCTGTACAAAAGTATCCGACTCCAAACACGGCGAAGAATCTCTCTTCTTTTCTAGGACTTTGTTCATATTATAGGTCCTTTATAAAAGATTTTGCAGCTATCGCTGAGCCATTGTTAAAATTAAAAAGGAAAAAGGCAAGATTCTCGTGGACGGCCGAAGCCAATAGTGCTTTCGAAAAATTTTCCTGAAAAGGATGAGAATTTAGAAATTTCAGCGGATGCTTCGGATTATGCGGTAGGAGCGGTACTTTCGCAAAATCAGCAGCCCGTGGCATTTTTTAGCCGAACTTTAAATCAAACACAGAGAAACTATTCCGCGACCGAGAGAGAGGCACTTGCAGTTCTGTTAGCAGTGCAAAAGTTCCGAGTCTATTTTGGAAAGGCGCCAATAACAGTGTACTCTGATCATGCGGCGGTAACTAGATTGTAGTCAGGGGGAAACTTATCCCCAAGGTTAATAAGATGGGCACTCAAGCTACAAGAATATAATCTGGTAATCAAGCATACCCCCGGAAAGGAAAATATCGTAGCAGATGCCCTATCAAGAATTAAAATAGATGAACAAGGTAATACTGTAAAGGTGGCAATGCTCACAGGATGTACAATAAATTCCCGAGAAACTGTAATAACCGAACTGGGTAAAGATCCTGAGTTTGGAAGCATTTATGAGTATTTAAAGGATCCTGAAAATTTTAGCCACCAAGATATTGTGGCGATAAGAAATAGGGCGGCCCATTACGAACTAATAGATGGTCTATTATTTTATACAAAAACTACGAATTCCAACAACGAATTTCGACCTGTTATCCCAGCTAGTCTTAGATTAAATATCCTGGGAGCTCCATGACAGCCCTTTAGCTTCTCATGCTGGTATTCGAAAAACTATCCAACGCGTACGCGAGGCAGTCTATTTTCCTGAACTGCAAAAGTTAACAAGGGCGTATGTCCAGTCCTGCCCAACATGTCAAGCAGTTAATTATATTAATTTCCGCCCGGCCGGGTTTCTAAATTGTATTAAATCCGAATTTCCAAATGAAATAATTGGCATCGATTTATTGGGCCCTTTCCCAAAAAGTCAGTTAAATAAAAGTCGCTATCTCCTTGTTATGGTTGATCATTTTAGTAAATGGACCGAAATTGTTCCCTTAAAACGAGCCTCCGCGAAATTAGTTACTGATTCTATTTTAAATAAATATATTTTAAAATACGGGGCGCCCCTAAAAGTTATATCGGATAATGGTCCTCAATTTGTAAGTAATATATTTGAAGACATGTGCCAAAAACTGGGCATACGTCATTTAAAAATGGTCCCGTATCGGCCGCAATCAAATATAGCGGAACGGGTCAATAGAAATTTAGTGAAAATTATCCGTAGTTATGTTAAAAATTTTCATAAAAGCTGGGATAACTATGTCAATGAATTTGCTTTCGCCCTTAGGACCGCAAGACATGATACAACGGGCAAAACTCCTGCTGAGTTATTTTTAGGCAGAAAGATTATAACGCCGTTAGATAAATTATTTTATGTGCAACAAAGAGCACCAGAATTTAAAATGGGTGATATAGAAAAACTAATTAAGGAAGCAAAGAAGAATACTGAAGTAGCACAGAGAAAACAGAAACTCTATTATGACTTGAAACGACGGGGAGTAACTTATAAAGTAGGGGATGAAGTTTTAAAAATTAAGCATTCACTTTCTTCGCACCAGAAGATAAAACTGCCAAATTTTTTCCACGATTTGAAGGACCATATGTCATAGAAAAAATAACTCACGCTGTAGTAGTGTTAAAAGCCAGAAATGGTGAAACCTGCTCCGCAAACGTTGATCAAATCAAACCCTACTATGATCGTAATAAAATGCAAATATTTTCAGATCTTTTGCAGGATCCGGCACGGCAGACACAGCAGGCACAAGCTCCAGAGGTGGAAAAACGACAAGTACAAGGGCAAGCCATTAAGAGGCAGGAGCAAGTGAAAAGAAAGTTTCCCCGCGGAAAAATTGAAGGTAGCAAGAAAAAGAAGCCGTTCCACCGTCCAGAAAAGAGAGATCTCGAACACTCCCAGAATGAAGAAGGGAGAAGGACGACGTATGCAAAGAGAGCCAGGAGAAATGACGGCAACTATAACCCAGCTCTAAAACGGAAGATCTACTCATCCTACAGGACTCTTCGCAGCAAATGTCGCCGAACTGCGGAAGGGCCATCAGCGGCGGAGGAAAAATTACAAGGAAAATTTGAACGGCCAGCAACGAGGTCCAAGCAGGAACACGAAAGAAGTTTCCCGATTCCGCCAAGACCAGCTGCCATCAAACGACAAGACCACAGGCAGAAGCGAAAAAGAAGGTATTCAAGGATGACCGAACTGGAGAAAAAAGAAAGCATCTAGAGGAAGGCACTGAAGGGCGAGCCCGTACAAGAAGGAGGATAAATCAAACAACTATCTGCACTATACGGCTTCCTGTTAATATTAAGGCCCATCTTCCACGTTTATTACTTCAAAGTTAAATCAGAGTTTAGTTTTATTTTTATATTTTTACGTTTAGACCACAAGTAGTGGATCTGTGTATTCCGAAATACGGAAGTTATTGTAAATAGAGAAAAATAAAGGGTTTTGTATACCCTTCTTGTGTATCCTGTCTACTTCCCGCAGTTTTGAACATAGCTTTAGTAAGCTCTCTTTTCCGAGTCAGGTCCTTGCATGTTCCCGAAGAAGGTAAGACGGAACATTGAACCTGATAAGATAATCTTTAAAATACGACGAAAACGAGCTAATAATATTCGAAACTAACGTATGAAATGAAATAGAATGATAAACATATTAGCGTTTTTTGTTTCAAATTAAAGCCTCAAACAAAACAAAAGTGTGCTCTCAGTAATGAAAACTGACGAATGAAATAAAATGGTATGAAGGACAAGCGGTTCCGACTTCAAACCGATGCTTCAAACGAAGAAAAACATATTTCTGATAATGCTAAGATTTTATTTTAAAGAAATTATATAATGAATTACTTTCATACATGTATAAAATTTGGGAGGATTTTTAAACAGTTAACATAATTCGGATCCTGGGAAAATAACAAACTACGTAGTGGATAGTTTTAGTAGCTTTAAGTCACAGCTGATAAATCGCCATTTTCTTATGCTTAAATACTGATCAAAATCTGATTAGGAAAAAAATTGACAGCTTATATTTTAAATAATATGTTATATTCGTTTAAATATATTATTAATCGATATATTATTCTATATTAATAAATATATCAACAAGTAAATTTTAATTTTTTTTCTGAATAACAAAGAAAGACTAATACGAACAGAAAAACTATGAAGATTTCAAAGAATTCCTAAGCAAAATTCAAGGAGTATTACTTCATCTGTAACGTCAATGAATATTTTCGTTCGAAAATAATTCTCATTTGTCGAATACGGAAAAAAGTACATGACTCTGATAAATTTTTAATTTGTTTGCATTTGAAACACAAATATTTTGCTTTTGATAAAAACTTAATAATATAAATATAATAATGATAAAAACTTAAAACAGTTGGGAAAAAACTGTTTGCCAATGCAGCATTTTTGTGTCAACATAAATTATTGAAATGTTACTGAAAATACTAAAGAGAAATGAACTTGCTAAAAAAACTACTAAAACTAAATGGTATACCATTTACTAAATAATTTGCACAAAAAAAGTTCCAACTAATGAAATTATAGTGCTTTACTAAGACTTAAAAAAATGCATTTAATTTTACTATGCTGGTGATGAAAAAATTTCAAAGAACACGTATAAAATTCCGATGTTACAGAAGATAAAAATAATGAGAAAAAAAAAACTAATGTGAACTTGTTATGTCTACATAATACATAAATTATTTATTTTTTATTAATCAATTTTTAATATCTATAACTCTTCTAAAAAACACTGAAATTGTTGCAAAATATATTAAGCAGAGCTAATTATTATTTTCCAGTTCGATTCATGCTCAAAATGCGAAAATAACTTCGAAAAAGAGTAAGACTAAGAAAAGAATTAAAATATTCTTTGAACGAAAAAAGAAGAAACTTTTTTAAACAACCATTATTAGATATTATTTCATATATTTGTTCATTCTAAGCTTTTATTGATAACAACATGTATTGTTGAAAAATTAATTTTTGGCGGCTGAGGATAATGTGATGTATCGACGTAAGCTTTAGCAATTGTTCTCTATGCAAAAAATGAAGGACTTTAAAAAATGTGTAAGAAAAAAAAAATCCGCCTGCTTTCATAAGCTTAAGATGTTTTAACTGACTGATGAAATTTATAACGAGCGTCTTTATAATTTTATTTTAATAAAGTGCGTGTCTTCCGTTTCACAGAGTTTCAGCACTTTGTACACCGGAGTATATTAGAAAACTAAAGTATTATCATATAAACCAAAAATAAAACCCAACTAAAATATAGTCCAGTAATTTGAAATTTATGAAACATTTTCGAAGCTATCCTTTAAGTATTTGCTACAAAACATGTGTATGCTGCAGAAATTTCTTACTGCAATGATTAATAAAATAATGAAAAAACAAATCCGATGGAGATAAATAACTCAGAATGAATGTTCAAATTACTTCATGTTGAAAGTTTTACGCACTGTTTGAAAATACAGAAAAGGTATTGTAAAGTGATTATCTCTATTTCAAATAATAAAATTATATTATCTGAATGAGACTGATTGCATCTAAATCCATATTAAATTGTACAATGTTAAATATTTTCAGTAAATACTTACTCTTGATTTAAATCTAAATGTATTAAATAGCACAAGAAGATTTAAATATAAGTGTATTAAATAGCACTCCTACTGTCAGCTACATGGTGCTCAAGGCTCTTGCAAACTAGGTGCAATCCTGCACTCCTTGCCACGATGAACTTCGTAGGTTGTTCTAATGTTACTATCATAAAAGCCACAGCAACAACAGAATATTCTTGCACTGTCCCCACTTATAATTTTTAAGAAAGGATTTTACTAAGCTGAATGCGCATTAAAAATTTTATACCTTGTCATACAACGAAGTCATTTGTATCTATTTGTATCAAAACATGTACCTTGTTATGGACAGAAAGTGTCAGAAAGGAGAAGTGTAAATTAATAACTCGTTACTACACAGAGGTTTTTCACTTTTTTAGAAAATATTCTCTGACTTTTCCTTTGAAGTATATTAAAAAAAAACGTTATGTATAATTTATTATACTCAACTTTGCCCTTTTTTTTAACTTCGGGAATAACTTCGGGAACCTAGCAGTCTTTAGTTAAACTCTTAACATAAAGTCTGAAGAACGAACGCTTGAAAAAGCTGAACGAACAAGTAGCTATATGTCAAAGATAATTAAATGTTGTCGCTCGAATTCCATTTCAACGTAGTCAAAAATGTTAAAAATATTTATTTATTTGACCTAAAATGACCTCTACCTAAAATGTAAAAATACTTTCAAGAAATAGTCTGGAAAATTTCACCTCTTTGCCTCATATTACTTTGTCATATACCACTTTGGACCTCACAGGGTACAGAGAGATCAATGACTTAAAACCATCTCACAATTTTCACAATAACTTCCTTAAATTCCATTACGTGTAAGTTGATGTTGGTTCTTTTTTTATTGAAGAAATACAAATTTTTTGCTCTTTCTATCGACTATTGGATCGAAAACAGATTTCCGTTTTTGCCATCAGGTAACTGGAAGAGATTAGATTTACGACAATTCCAAAGAGTCAGCTATTGTTAAAAAATTGTACAAGTAACTAGGTCCGTTTCAAGCTTTTTTCCTTCTGATCAACCACGGGTTAAAAAATACGTAAAAGCAAAAACGTGTTTGGTTTGGAATTGCATCAGTTCTCAGACAGTTATTGGCTGAAAAGACGAATATCGGTTTTTCAACCCAATATATCCATGTTTTCTGGTGCGTTCCTAACTCAAAGAAAAGGGAAAGAAAAACTTACACTGAATCTTGTTGTCAAAATAAGTTTTAGTTCGAAGAACACCAATTTATAGTCATTTTCGAAAGGTGCTATCTGAGAGCAATTTTATTCGTAACACTTCCTTTCGTAAGTCCTAAATTTTACAGTAGAATGTAGGAAAACTACTTTGGAGGGAACTACATGATTTCATGACCTTGTTGATACAGCCATTACACTAACTAGTATCATCCAAGAAGTATGCCCGATGCTAAAAATAATATAGTTTTTAAAATATGTGTACGTACCTAAATGATTCAAATGTTAGAATGTTATGAAATGTCAGAAGGTTTACACTTTGTTTCAGAAAATTTCGATATTTGCACCATTTCCATCACGACAGACCTCTAAGTCTTACTCATGATGGTACGAAGACTGTAAATATTACAGTTATGGCTACTATGATTTTTTGAAGTACTAAAGATAACGAATCTGTTAACCCCATTTTATCTCACTTTCCCGCATATAAATACACCGGCCTGTCCAAAAGTTCAGAGTTTAATCGGAGCAGGGTAAAATCGGAGGATCATCAGGTCAGCAATTTATAATATCAAACTCCAGATCCAGAGGCCTTGAATTCGTAGTCACATTTTCAATACAACGTCCTGAATATGTTCCGAAAGACAATCCAGGAATTACTGCCATCTCTCAAATACACAGGTCATGACATGTCGAGTGTTTTGCTTAATATGCCCACTCTCCTAATGAGTTTCACTTTGAAAGCTATGAATTTCAGATACGATGTGAGTAAAAATTCAAGTTTTCGGTTACAAGAACGTAAAATAGCGTTAGAAGTATCTTTTATTAATTACAACAATGATATAAATGTCTAAGAAATCATTTTTGATGTATAAAGAGTAGGTGATAAAGACATTACTAAAATGGAAACAAAATAAGACTTTATCTTTAATTTAATTTTTAATAATGCATCATACAGTTTTATATTATTAAATGATAAAGACATAATTATTATGAAGTACGCATCAGATGCGATTTAACTCTTTAATTCATTTAACTTGTTTCTCAGTCCTTTGGTAGCAACATAATGAAATGCTGAAGTTGCGAAGATAAATTAAAAATTTTATGCTACAAAATTGAGAACAATATCCAGAAAGCGATTCGCCAGTCTAGTAGGTTAAAAATCACAAGACTGCAAACAATTCTCAGAAATGACAGTTTGCTAATCGGAAAATTTGATTAATGCTACGATAAAAGTTAATTCAAATAATATTCTTGTTAAAACGGAATAACGCGGCATTTGTAATATTAAAAAATTCAAAAGGATCTCAGAATGAGATAAATTCACAATAATGAAAATTTACTGTGATTAATGCACACACAGACGCATTATCAAAATATAATTCAAGTAGCCCGTGCATACAGTTTGAATTACACGTAATAGTTTTATAAGGAATATTATTTAAAATTTAACACAGGCATAATGTAAGATTAATAACAAAATTATCAATCAAGGATCCTTATTTAATTTCATTTACATTGGATTATAAATTAAATTTCTCCCAATAATACGAATTATTTTTTCGTAATTGCAATTCTTCCCGCAGTAATTCGAAACAGGAGATTTTGAGGAAAAGGGAAACCAGAAGTATCTTTCCTCAGATTATGAACAAAAAGCTGAATGAAATAAATTTTATTCTCATTGAAACTGACTACTCATACTTGTATTCATTAACTTCTTGATAAATCTAGTTAATTAATTTTACTGTAAAATTAAATACTCTACTAACGTATTCATTGATTCGATTTCTTATTAATTTCTTCTTAAAACACTTCAGTTATTGGAAAATTTAGTACTTAAGATCGTAGTACAATTTATCTAATTAACTCTTTGGACATGAGTGATGAAAATAATTTGAACCATTTTCAAAAATATCTGTAACTTATATACTGTATATTTATTAAATTAAAAAACATAAGTCTTAATTTAAAATTAGGTGTGAAAGCAACATTACTTTGGTGAAGATTTTGAATAAACGCCTATGAATTTCGAGAGAAACAGACACAAGTCTCTATTTTCAGAGGATAAAAAATTGGTTTTCTTTTGAAGAAGAGGAACAGACACAAGTCTCTCGTCTAAAGCGGAAAAACATTGTTTTTCTTCTGAAGAAGCGGATCTGTGTCGGATCGCTCTCTAAATGGATAGAATTTTATTCAGAATCAACGTCAAACTAAAGTTGTTTTTTTTTTTTTTTGCTTAATTGACTAGTTTGAAAATTTTCAATATCTGATATTTTGGTTTGATTTGACAATTAGCTTCTGTCCTTTATTTATTTATTTATTGCAACAATATTTCTATTTGGGATTCTACAGATCCTAATAGTGTGATAACAGTGTGCGCACACAATGGTGAACATTTTATTTTATGACACGAGACGATTATGTTTTCATCCGACACTCATAAAAGGTAGGTTGTGTTAAAAATCGGTTAGTTTCAGAATTACTCAAATAGTTTCTATCGTTATTTTATTTATATAGAAAACTTTTTGTAGTATGTAAACGCGTCGGAAATGAAAGGACAATAAAGAAGAAGTCAGAGTTTACTAAATGATGTTTACCGCATAATGTTTTATGTTTTGTAGAATTTTGCAAAAAATCGCTTAATTATTAATTTTTTACCTCCTATACCATATCCGAATTCGTATAGATACAATATAACTGAAATTCTAGGAATAAACTGAACATTTTAAATATTTAGGATTAGCCTTTAGTAGCCTAGAACCGGACTAGCCATGAAACGGTTTAGTATAACAATTCATTTAAAATACACTTCTAGAAAAAATAATGCGAATTTTCTATTGAATAATATTCAGAATGAATAGAAAATTTGCATATCCGAGTACTTTCCATTACCGTTATTAGTTTCATTGCGAAGATGAACTTACAAAGGAAAATCAAATTCCATCACATCATTCGTTGTCAGATCTACGAAGGTTTTCGATAGCATTTACTATATATTTCAGAATTTTTAACTGATATTTCGAGGAAACATATTATTTATATTAATTATTGTTCTTTTTAAGAAATATATGTATGTAATGAAAACTGTGTCGCATGATGGGGAAGGCATTTAGGAATCCGGATATTGGTCGCTGAACTCATGAGCACAGAAGAAATTTCAGTAAGCATGATTAGCACGCTTTAGGATAAATTCTGTACGTATTAGTGTATATGTACCTCGAGGTACATATACACTAATAGCTATAGAATTTATTCTGAAGGTCTACTTTTTAATTGTGATGAACATATTGAGTTTATTCTGGGAGATGATTTTGAAAGCTAGATAGTACGCTGGGAAATGGCCAGTTCAACAGCTCTTTATTCTTCGCTAAACATTCTTAAAATGTACACAGTTAACTAACGGAAGACGTGCATCCGGCATTCTATAATTACCCAGATTGATTTCATACATTCATAGAAATGTAACGGAGTAGAGAAAGTTGTACATGATAGCAGCACACAGTCAATCGAAATTATGATTTTGATACTAGATTAACAAAAGTTTATGGTTCCGCTTTATTTGTATCGGTTGAATAAAAGTTGGCACATTATCCTTATGACTGGATAAAAGATTTCAATTTTCTTTTTGTCATAATATAAGTATGTCACATGTGTCATGAGCGTTATATAAGAATCATAATGACAGGGATTAAATATGAAACCACGCAGAAGGGATATATTTATTATAAGCGTGATAGTGTTTGAAGATAAAAAGGGGAAATCAGCAAATTAAAAACGTGACCTAAAGGGTTATTGCAAATGAATGTTTGAGGTTATCGTACATAAAAACAGATAAGTTAAATTTTTAATAGCGAAAAGATTGCTATTATGCAAAGGTGTGTGTGCTACACCTTAGTTCCATATCTATCCTACTTCATATTTAACTGAATCTCTCTTCTAAGGCTACGTGCGCATACTGCAGCAAGAGAAATAAAGTCTCGTGTCAGTTAGCGATGGCGAAAGCATGATGTCCTCGAAATGGGAATAACGGAGTTATTAGACATGAAGAAAATAAGTATAGTAAAAAAAGTTTAAAAGTATATGTGGTACTAGCAGAAAGGATAGGCTTTCTTCTACCTATCATTAAACTGGATAAAATATGAGCCAGATCTCGAGTGAAAACTGAAGTGCAATCGAACAAGTTATATCATTATGGATCATGACAAAAAAATCAAATAATCATCAGATTCGCAGCAGTCTGAAGAATATGATGGTTCTTGTGTGCGGGCACGGTGGCATTATTATGATGCATACGGTATTTGAAAGACATATTTTTAATTTGAACTTAAGTTGCCACCAGCCCTTAGCACTTTCTGTAAAATCCTCCCATCATTTGTCAGGAGAGGGTACGGTTCCACCTAGCATCCACCGTACGCCCCAACATAAAATTTCTCTGACTATGCTTTTATCCCTAAGGCGGAGAAGCCGTTTCATGGCATTCGTTTTTTGACTATTCTAGAGATTCTCCAGACGACAGACTTCTCTATTCCAACCATCAAAAGTAGTGTTGCTATAAATATTTAACATCGCTCGCAAAGGGCTGTATGTAATGCTGGTGACTGCAACACAGAACAAGGAATGTCTTACAGAGGCCCATCTTTTGCGTCAGTAGTAAAAAACATAACTGCCATTGTAAAAGTACTAACCCTTGAGTCTGTGTAGACACTTGTAAATTCATGCAAAGAAGTAAACATACTTTCTTTTTCATGTGATTAAAGAACGTAGGACTAATTTTAACTAGAAAATTAAACGCTAGTCATTTGCTGTCACTATTTTGACATCCTAATAATTCAAGCAATAAATGAACTAAAACTTTCCCTCCACGAATGACTTTAAGATAACACTTGAATATTTTGAAAATACATCATCCCTGATTATGCAAAATTAGAAATAACACTCAGTGAGAAAACTTGGAAGAGCTTCAGCAGGAGAAATCCAGATTTATTCAAAGAAAAGAGTTAAAGCAAAGGAAGATCGTAACAGCATATGAAATTAGTACACATTTTTTACAGGCAGCTTTAAGAAACATTTTAAAATTAGAAATATTTAATAAAATCGCTCACATTTATAGACTTAACGTTGAGAAATATTCCAGATTTTTTTCTGCTCTGTTAGAAATCAGTTACGCATAAACATGTAAATATACGAGACGTTTATGCCTAACGGAATTCTAACAGAGCGACCAAAACCAAAATTGCAAAGGATAAATATTTTGCTAACAAACGCACAGCAAATTTATCATTAAAATTCCATATACATGTTGAAATACATATATTTAGAAAGGGTTTACATAATCTGCAGCATATTTTAAGTAACGAAACGATCAAAATACTGAAACTGCTAAGCATTCTCTTCCAGAAAAAAACTGATGTGGACACCACATAAGATACTAGTACGGTTATTAAATTATACACATTTTTTGCTGCATTTAATTTAAATTTATTTCTTCAATTTATTCTAACTTAATTGGTCTATCCCTAAAGACAAGTTAAAAATGACATCAAAAATCGCAAATTTTGAAATGAAATATCACGGTCAGATTTTTCTCATACTTATTAGCATTTTATTTTTTTCATAAAGAGTATAAAAAAGTACAAAATATAAGATAGGAACATAGATATCGCATTAAAAATCAGATTTCCTTCATTCTGTTCGTACATACAGACATGACGCAAAAAATGCGTTCGAATGGATTCGGAAACGAATTTTGCAGAGCGAATATTTCCGTTGAAATGTGATACCTGAAATTTTTCGCGAAAACAACCTCCTTTACGTCACAGAAGGACGTAAAAAAAGGTGATAATAAATAATCATAATTTTGAAAAGGTAAGGCTATTGAAATAAGATTGGTAAAGAGGAAATATGACCTTTCAAATGCATGATAGAAAATTAATCTTATATTCCACCTAATCTTAAAGAGAATACCTTATATTTATTGAGATCATAGAAACATGATGTAAGCGATGTACATAAACTTACAATTATCTAATATGCCATATATATGTTACCGTGAAAGACCGACATTGGAGAATGTCAACTTTCACCGGAGAATGTCAACATTCACCAAATACGTCGGTGAAAGATCGAATATTTCTTTACATTCTTGTACATTCGGACCCTCACCGGTGTATGTCGACAATCACAGATATGCTCTGGTGTAGGTCGAAAAGAGAGGAGTGTATGTACAGGCTGCCATTCCAAAAGGAAGTGTTCCACAAATAAATGCAGTTGTAAAAACAAGGGAATGTTGTGCAATTCAAAGTGTCATAATAGTTTAAGTTGTTGCAATAAATAAGATTTGAATCATTTTGGTAAGTTTATAACTTCTATTATTTTCCTTTCTCATTTTGAATGTACTGTGTGTTTTAAGTTCTTATTCTGAGTCTCAAGTGCGTTTTTTCGCGAATGAATTACGGAGAAGCAAATATAATATTCTTATATGTTCAACATTCACCATTAGTACACGATGAATGTCGACATTCACCGGTGTAAGTCAGAAATAAGAGTATTTGGAAAATATTTCGGACATACACCAAGCGACTATGTGAAAGTTGACATTCACCGGTGAAAGTCGACATTCTCCAGATTTCGGTGTTTCACCGTAACATATATATATTCATCTTCTTTTCTAAACAATTGCGGCGAATGGTTACTCATGCCTATCACGTAAATTTGTTAAATTAGACCTATGGAAGATAAAATCCATATTCTTCAAAACTTCGAAAAACGTATTTAATCAAGAAACAGTGTAAGTATCCATGAAGACATATTAAAGGTCTCTTTTTGTTACATTAAATACAAATCTGGAATTCACAATTACTTAACTAATAATTTAATTAATCAATAACTACGATAAATTAATTATTACGTATCTCCATCATACAAATGATCGGAAATTAGACTTTAATATTCATTGCCTTCAACATGATTAAATTTAATATTTTAGCTCTCTGTATAATAATTTTAACACTTTGGAAGAATTAAAACCAAAATTTACAGTTAAATTAATTTTACACATTTAAGATTACAGGCTTTAAGCTGAAACTGTTTTGATATTTATTTCCTCATCCAAGCACACATTAAGCAACGCAAATAAATTTTCGCTAATTTAAAAATGATGGATTGAGATCAACTATATTTTGTCAAACAGATTTTTTTTTCTTTTTTTTCTTTTCTAAAAGTACTGTATAGTTTCACACTGTATAGTGTAATTCTTTCAGATGACCTGAGCTGCCGAGGCACTTTAAAGATGAGGCTGCTGAATAAAGCATATGTAACTTAGTATGGGTGAACCCATCCCTTTATGAGTTCATTCCTTTTAATGCAAATCCATAAAGAAGTCTAATAATCGAATTGCATTTTTAAAAATATAAACTATTATTTTTATAAATTTATCACGGCCACCCACTCTTTTAGTCCTGATATAAAATTGTACATTACTTTTATAAACAGAATAGTTTAATCACTATTTCCAATTAAACTATATGGTAAAATATGACAAAATATTTTTCTTCTTTTAGTTCATTAATCATTTTATGAGTTTTAAATGAAAACTTATTTCATAAAACGATTTTATGATTATTTGTTTAATAGGCAACTTTTCATAACAGGAGAAAACACAAGGTGATGGATGTAATGCTCACGTAATTTCGAAATTTCGGGCATTTTACTTTCTTCAAGAAGGCATTGACCTAAAAATGCCAAACATATAATTCAACGTAAATTCAGATATTCTGCGGCAGTTTTGTGACTGTTTCACTAAATTTGTCTTAAAACATTACGTTTATGTCTAATTTGATAAGAGTTTCTAAAGCGAGTTATCGATGTGATTTATAATCAATTTTACACACAAGCACTGATTAAAATTCAGCACCTTTATTTGTCCATTTCTTATGGATTACAACTAAAGCGAGAACCGAATAACTAAAGGGTTGATTATATAAGCCAGGGATTAGTTTGGAAATAATGAAGCTCAGAGCGATTTATTATAAGCATGTTACTATTTTTAGAATATAAAAGAGAAATAACCAAATTATTAATCTTAATTAAAATAAAGATGTTATTTTACATATTCAAAAAATTATATTATATTTATGTATAAAATTATTAATATACCAGTTTTCTACAAGTTCATATGTTTAGGAAAGTAACATTTTAAAGCTATAAATTCATGACAAAAAATTAGTCACTTTAAAAATTAAGGATTATAAATGGAAAGCACAATGGAAAAATCAGAGTTTATAAAAGTTTAAAAGCTGCACAATTTGATCTAAAAGTAAAATAAAAATAAAAAACACAACTTCCGTCTGCAAGATTAAATTTCGTTACCTTGAAATTTAAAAACAAATTATACATTTTTAAAAATGCTCATTTCGTAGTTCCGTATTTAAAAATATATCCTTAAGAAAAATAAAAACCGTTTTTGGAAACTTCAGCTATTAACAGAAGCTTATGAATTAATTAATTGTTTTATCTTACCATTTTCAAGTTAAAAATTTAGCCATTGGTCTTACTTCTAGGTAAAACAGTCAATTTTCCAAAATGCTATTATGTGCAGAAAATAATTATGACAGTAAGTGTTTTCTGCAGTAATCGTCAGCGGTAACAAATTGCATTTTAATCTTGGCTTTACGCCAGTACTGGAGGAGTTCCCACAAAATTCTGTTTTAAACAAAATTAATCCCCATCCGTGGCAAACATTTACTCTTCAGGTTACAGAGCATTTAAATCATTCTTATAATTTAAGGAGGAGATTTAGAATATTTTATGGACTATTGTGCAAGTCCATTATTTAACCAGCAGTTTCATCCTTAGAAGGAAGAGCATCATTTTTAATTATTCAAACTGATTCATAGCAAATTTTGCAGATTTCAACAATAACCGTAAATTCTAAAAATAGCTTGACAATCACGCTACGAGTAACCGGGATGCGTTTTCAGTAGGTGTGTACTAATCATGCCCTGTCTAAGAAATTAAGTTTCTTTATTATGGAAAAAAGGAATAACCACTATCATAAACCATCAGCGTAAAACAAAATTGTCCATGGAAAGAAAATAGCAAATGGAAACGAGAAGTTTTTCTAGATAGCAGATAGCAGGAGAGATGGCAGATGACGTCATTGTATTCAGAAGTTAGTTTTATCCACAACAGTACACAGATTAATAGTATCTAATCAAGAATGCCTCAAACTGCTAGTAGTACATTCATTACTACACGCGTACATAAAATAGCTGTGCTGTAATATAACGATAATATTTCAATTGTTAATTATCTCTGAATATATAAATAGATAGTGTATCAGTACATATAATACAAGCGTACAGAGTTACAAACTTGTAGGAAGGCTGGTTGCACCCAACTGACTCGAAATCGCACAGAAATGCAAGGTCAGAAATACTTTCCAGACGCGGCAAATAGCGTCGGTTCGAGCATTCTCGCAGGTGAAGATTCATTTCAGCATCGACGCACAGGTAGTAGAATGAGTAATTATACAAACGCGAAGTTAGCCTATGGCGCATCTTGTAAACGAACTCACTTACACGTTATATTTGACCAACAGTGGATCGGGCGCGATGGTTTTGTGCATTGGCCTGTTTGATCGTCGAACCTATCAAGCCTTGGTTACTCTTCCTGATGGTATATGAAATTATTGGTGCATGACACCGCTGTAGTACGCACCGAGGAATCGGTAGCAGGTATTGCAGCAGCAGTCGAAGAAGTTTCAGACATGCCCAGAATTTTTTAGAATACACGGAATTTTAAGTGACGGAGACGAGAGACCTGTATTATAACTCATGGAGGACACTTCGTCCAAGTTCTTTGACATCTGTCTTCTTTTGCGAATGTACACTTATTATTAAAACGCACATTCATTTACGTTGTGCCCTTTTAATTCTAGCGTTTTCTGTGTAAGTTAGCTCATGCACTAGCCTTTTTCGGTATTACACTACTTTGTAATTAATTCCGAGACTTTATAATGCATCCTAAGCCTTCTAAATTTATAACTCTGTATAGACTGAGACACACTGTATTTGAAATTAAATAACGTATTAGAAAAGACTCAAATTGAATGAAATTGGCAGATATCTTATAGCTTAAGATATTTTGAAATAGCAGTTACTTTTCACTTTCAAGAAATTAAGCCTTCGTACGTCGATGATTTTAACTACAAAAGCAGATATACTGTACAACATACTGGAATAACGAAGGCAGGCTGTAATATTCATATTGATCTTAGACATACAGATCCGGTTGCAATGTTTTTCAATAAGCAGTAGCGAATTTTGCAAAACGTTTCATCACTATCTAGAAGAGGATTTGATGAATGTAAAATTCCCTTTTTTATTTCTCTCCATAAAGTAAAATGCCCAAATAATAAAATATTTATTATAATTTCATAAAATGTTAATTATACTATTAAAATGTAATTGTTTACGAGCAAGTAAGAAATTATTTATATTTATAAAAATATAAAATAGCATTTTAATAACTGAAAATTTTATTCTATAGAAAGGGAGTAAAACCTTTAACCAGTTTGTTCCCTAAACGCTCATAATCCCTCTCTCCTTCAACCATGAAATAAATTTCATAAAATTCTTTGTCCTACTTTGAGAAATTCAGGAATTAATATTTCATGGAAATATCTTTTTCCAGCACTGTAAACTCTCGATTAGTCGCGGGTGCATTAACCTGTCTCTGTCTTTTAAAAATTAATTGTTATGGAACGATGCAAAAATTACTATCAGAAACCATCAGCATCAAACGAAACTGATGCAAAACGAAACAATTACAAAAAGAAAAGAAAACTGCACAGAATAACAGTAATATTTGCCCATGATATCAATCAAATTATCGTTTGAAGACAAACCAAAAAAAATCTGATGTGTACACCACATGATTTTCTTGTACGGAATATTAAATTATACGCATTTGTTCTTGCATTTCGTTTAAACTTATTAGGTTGAATTAAATCTACTACGCCGACAGCGCATAAACCACAATAGAATAAATGCATTCTTTAGAATTCACTCTATTTGTTTACCATAGCGACACTCTGGCGCTTCACTTAACAGTATTATATTTCGTTCATATTATAACTCAGAATGCACAAAATTTATATCATTTAAAGAATTATCTAACCGTTGCCACATGTTCTATTCAAATACTATAATAAAGCTAGAACGATGTATAAAAGAAATTAAGCAAACGAAACAAAAAAGGAACAGTTTATCAATGACGATTAAGTATTTCTCATTGAATTAATTCAGTTCTCACTTCGCGACAAGGCAAAAATGCATAAAAAATCAAAATATCTGTATTAAAAATTACGAAGTAAATCTTAAAAACTTATTTCCTCGAAAAAATTCCAGAAAGGATTATGCATGATTTAATTCGCAATAATAAATGAAGGCGTTATCTTTGTTGTTGCGAAGCTACGTTTCTCTAGATTGCCAACGAATTCACTACTCTGCTCTTTCAAATGTAAACAAGCAATGGCCGCCATCAAGAAAATTATTAGGCTTATTTTTGATAATTCTAAAAATATTGCATACAGATTTACTACAGGCATAAAAACCTTAACCGGAAGATAATAACAACATAATTCAATCAGTTTTAAAGCAAAAAATGTACAATTTACAAACATATAAGAGTAAAGAAACTGAGATCACTGAGCCGGGTAACAGAGTGGATATATATATAAATATATTTATAAACGTTTGGCGCGGCCGATTGCAACCAATATACGAAATGCACATCTACATGTTATACTAATCCTATGTACAAAATTTCAACGTTCTGAGGCTACTCGTTTTTGAGTTATGCGAGATAAGTACGTAGGTACGTACATACGCCACGAAAAATTCTCTTCAGAATTCATTTTAAAGCAGTTTTATAATTTTTTGGAAGAAAACAGTCTTATTCTGTCCTTACGTACAGATATCACGCAAAAACATCGTTAAATTGCATTCGATAGCGGACAAAATAGATATTTACGTTGAAATATGTTGCCTGAAACTTTTCGCGATTACAATACTTCCTTTTTATTTCGTACAAGGAAGTAAAAAATCAATAAAAATGTATTATACATATAGAAATATGACATTAAAATATGCCAATCTCTTAGAAACAGTGACATAAGAAATACGATGAAAAATTGTTGCCAAACACATATTTCTAGAAGAATGAAGCTATTCAAAATGATACGATTTCATCAAAAATCTATCAACAACAATAAGACAGAAAAATTGTTGCGAAAATGACATTTTTAAAGATGTGAGAAGTGTACTCGGAAGCTTCATTTAATTTTTTTTTAAATACAAAATATTATCATTTTTCCAAAATTCTTTTTGTAAAAGCAGTCGCAAGGATGAAAGTTTAACATGTACAAAAATCAAAGAAAAATAAATTGTACATTTTTAAAAATAAACTTTTTTAGAAAATATCCCATTGAAAAGGTGTTAAGCTCCCTTTGTTAAATAAATTCGTATTTAATCGATTTATTGAAACACGAAATTATGTCCTTACGTTATTCTGTCCTTACGTACAGATATCACGCAAAAACATCGTTAAATTGCATTCGATAGCGGTCAAAATGGATATTTTCGTTGAAATATGCTACCTGAATTTTTTCGCGATTACAATACTTCCTTTTTACTTCGTACAAGGAAGTAATTATAAGACTTTTTTACGCCAATTTGAATTAAATGAATTTACTCAAAGTATTGTTTTCAAAACCTTTTATAAATTAGTTTCTTTATTCTATCCGCTGTATTTTTCGCTTTGAATTCTGATTTAATTTAAGTAATGAAAAAACGTTTTAGTTATATTTAAACAACTTGGAAATGCAGACTAATTGTTAACATTATTTTTCAGTTTATTACGAGTTATTCCTACCCAGATTAACTGCATATCAAAATTCCATAGATGTCGTTATTTTGGCATGGGAATTCAATTCAGTCTGTTACAGGAACATAATGCAGGAAACAATTAATACATGTTCAGAAAGACGAATGACTATAGTATAGCAATAGAAAATGAATAAAATTTCAAAAAATGTGCCTTTTATACAATGGGAGTCTCAAATCGAAGAACTACACATTCTAAAAGGAAGCTCGAAAAGTAAGTATTTAAAAATCTACGAGTTCAAATTATTTCAAAAGTTATTCTTGTTTTTAGAAACAAAACGTCTTCTTCCTAAATACGAAATTATTCTTGAATCTATAATTTCATATCGTCTCACGATTTAACGACCGAAAGACGTTATAAAAGGGGAAAAAATTTAGTTTGGAAAATTTCTCACATTTACCTAAAATGGATTTTTATGCTAAAATGTTAATATATTGGCTTTCGTTCATGTCATACTTAAGTGAAGGGCCATTAAATGAAGCCATATTTTTTAATAAGAAGGCAAAAAGAAGCTGAAAAGTCATTTATATATAATTTATCTAAATATTTATAAGAATAAAGCAGAATAAAGAATAATGATTTACCCGTTGCATAAAAAATATAAAAGTGAAATATCATAAAATATAACCCTAGCCATAAATGAAATGCTTGACATCTACATCTGCTCATATTTACTGTGTTCTAAATTTGGTTTAGCAAATCACGTTTCTGCAAAATAACTTCATCAAGCTTTTTCCCTCCATTAAGCGCATAAGAATTTTTAGCATAAGTGAAGTAATCTTGGCTTGCAGTTTGAAGTAAAAAAAGTACGGTTGTCGTGCAATATGGCATTTTTTATTACTACTTTAAGCACTGAGTTTTTTAATTATGTCAGACGACAATTTTCATATGTGACCAAAAGGTCTAAAATATAAATATCAATATCATTTGAATATAAAATTTTTATTTTAATATTTGACATTTAAAATTCTAAGTAAGTTAATAAAAAAGGAATATAGTTGAAATCATCAACTTTTATCTATTCGCAATGTTCAAAATGCATCACGCTCATACAATTGTCATTTTAATATAATTTCCTGAAAATATGGAACAGGAATGAGAGATTCCATCAAATTATCAAAATTTCTGTTATACAACTCTCCCGTTGTTCTTTTCAGTGTTTTTCGGTCTCATATTTCTCGCAAAATATTCTGAATTCAGATAAGTTTTAATCTGGGCATGTATAACTTTTTACACTCTTTTTATTCTAATTTATCTTACCATTAATTATTGTTCTTTTATTTCGGCAATTGCATGCGTGTTTTTGTTGTTTTACCCATGTCTAACGTAGACGCAAGCGAATTTCCCTAAGAAACTTCTCCACGAAGGCATCCCTCTCTTTATAAGCGGACAGCTCTCGACAGCATGTGCATAATCAAACAAACCGAACTTTATCGCAACCAATGCAGAGTATTACATTGAGCGAACATACATATAAGGCTTAATATCTTAATAGATGTATTTGTGAATTATTAAATACCATATGTAACTGAGTATGCTCTCGTGTACAAAATTAAGAGACTTTGCCTATTACGTCGAATTTTTGAAAAATTAATGGACGGAATTTAATGAAATACATTTGAATGCATGAATATACATTCAAAACAGAGAAAGAGATGTACCATTCAAAAGTCATTTTATGTACGCGTGATTATTAGTAAAGCTCATAGTACAGAGATGCCCAAATCTACTCTGTGATATCGAATTGAAAATGCGTATAATATGCGGTATGGCCCCCTCTCACAACCAGATAGGTCACGCAGCGCGGCGGTATACTGGACAGCACGCAGCTGAGGAGTACTGGTGTTAGTCGATCCCATTCCTGCAGGAAGGCAGTTTTTAACTCCATGATGGTTCTCGGTGAGATGAAATTGCCCTCGTAAGAGCGTACCAGACATGATCTGTAGAGTTACGGTCAGGATATCTAGATGGCCAATCCATGCAGCGAATATCGTGCATGGATTGGACGACCAGTTGAGCGCTATCGTCGTCGACCAGCTGAGCGCTATGTGGACGAGCGTTATCGACCATTAACAAGACCAACTAAGCCCCTAAAAAGTCGAGCATAGGTGTCTACGAACTCCTTTAGGTATCTCATAGCAGGCAGGCAGACTTTGTCAAACACATGCAGGGGTAAGCGGCCTTCCAGCTTAACGCCTACCTAAGTAGTTAACCTTCACCACCATAATAATCCTTTTCTCTGAGATAAGGGAGGGATAGCAGGCTGTCTCCAGATACCGATACGCCAAGAAGTCCAAGATGAAAGCAAAATGCACGCTGCTCCACTGAAATCTGGTACAAGGAGCATATTGTCTGCATTTGGGCAATATTAGGCTCTGAAAATCGGGTTCAAGTGGCAGTATATAGCTTACGTGATTGCTGTGAAGCAGTTGCAGTCCTGTGTTGGCGGTCCGAAAGTGCCAAATACTGATCCTCATTCGTCGTTAGGAATCTTGGTCGACCTTTTGCAGTGGTTGGTTGTGGACTTTTGGCGACTTTCTTGATATGGATCCAGTGCCCTAAAACAGTTTTCACAAACTGCAGACAACAATAAGCGTTACATTGAGCTCTGTAGCCACCTGCGTTTGTGATTGGCCTGCCTTCAACCTACCGACAATTCTTCATCTCATTCGGTAATCGATATATTCGTGACTACTTATTTTACTTGACACCTTAATAAAATTTTCTCAACTCTTGCGAAAAACATGGCGAATATCATGAAGGAATACGAGCACACAAACGCTGGAAACCCCTCCTCCGCTTATATCCCCTCCACAATCACAGCTCTGCACACACGCATATGTATACTTATATATTCCGACTTTGAATATTTGCATAATTCTTCCGCGTCATACTTAGCAACTTCGGAAAAATAGACATGATTTGCAAATTCTCTTAATTTTCCACACGAGTACATGTTAACCCGCTTTTAAATTATTTAAATATCGTTTAACCTCAAGACTCTATTACAGCTATTCTTATATATGCAACAATATACTCAAATTTCATACCCTGAATAGAACCGCTATCATTGACATGAGAAATTATATTCTACAGATTAATTCACATTTGACTACTTTAAATTAATATACTACAGAAACAAAATTAAGGAATGAATACCACTAATAGGATACTAAACTGTAAAAAATGACTATGCCCACTAAATTATTATTTGATTTAAAATCATGTTTTAAAACAAGAAAAGATGGAATTTAACCTAAATGGGATATTATTTGTTCAAAATCAGACATTTTAAAAAATAAAAGTGCCCATAAATCTGTTCCTCAGAAGTGATTATCAACAAGATTCTGCATGATATTGTATTGTTAATGTTTGCTTTTCCGGAAAATCGGGTATTCTTGTATATGAAGTGAATACAAATTAACTGCTCTTAGAAAGATTTCATTAAGTCATCAATCCTTTTAGGTAGATAGCCCTGAGGTGCTTTAACATAACGAATTAAACAAATAGCAAAAAACGAAAAAAAAAAAAAAGTTTTCCGAAACTTTAGTCCAGTTACAGGGGACAGACGTATTAAAATGGCCAATGTATACACCGTCGCTGATTTGGAAGTGCATAAATACCTCATAGACTCCCCCTTTTAAAAGGTGACTGGGTTTTTAGGGGACCCAATTGCCAAATCCTGAGTGAGGAGAATCATCATTCACCACCCTTTTAGTTTGGGCGCCACAGTAGAGGCATTAGGTATTTTTTTGGAAGCAAGAGAGATTAAAAAATTAGCAACGCCTGCCCCGGGAATAGAACCATGGACCTCTGAAATACCGGCTCAGTGTGCTGACCACTACACCACGAAGGCTCGCTAGGAAGGCGGGACAAATACCTCATAAATTCATTCATGTTCGTTTAGCATGTGTCTGTTCATGAAAACCACACGAATGAAGCTTGACCTTAAATCCTCAAATGGCGCGGAGAAAATGAAGGCTGTGCAGTGATGGTGACACGAGTTATAATCGCAAATGGGGGCTGGTAACGACCTTGAAGTGTCTATTAGAAGTAACAGACTATAGAAGTTCCTTTATTGGTATTATCGTACTGCATCGTCTGCTATCTTACGCCTATCTCAATGCTTGTTTCCGAAAATTTTGGAAAATTCAAAATCATCACTGTATGGAGATCGGACCAGATACGAGGACATGAAAATTATTATTTTACGTGTAAATACATTGACCTGCAGAGAACTGTTCTAATTTAACATATATTTATTAATTTAACGTAGTGATTTTAATTCCATACATATGAACTGAGCTTATTTGTGAATTGAATTTCAAAACTATCCGAATAATCAAAACTGCAAATAATTAAGAATTGATCTTAATTGCTCAGAAGACAACGTGAAGTCTTTCTAACTGATAATTGCATATTCTTCATGCAGGCCAATCCAATTCAAGTTGGCGCAGATCGAGACTTTTTTAATTTGATGCATTCAAATGTTTTAATGAGGAAAGAAGAAAGAGCTATTCATCAAGAAAGTTAATCATGATATTAGTGCACATTTCTTCCAGTACTAGTGATGCATTATTATATAATTGGTAAATTCTTTTGTTTATGGGCGAAATTATGATAAAATTAAAATGTTAAATGATTAATTCTGAAAATTAGCTTAATTATTTAGCTTTGGGATGCTTAAGTTCAAATGAGCATACTATAATGTACTCTTCAGTTAAATTTCAAGTTGACATCTTTTAATCTGCAGCAAGCATATTGATAACTGTGTTGCACAATCATGAAGAAATACGTACCGTTCAGATGTAAAATATTTCTGGATATGAACAAAAATTAAAATTGTTTTCAAGTGAGAAGTTGATATAGTCTAAACCTTAATTATCATTTCCTTCACGCTGGGCTTTGAAACGTTCATAGTTTACTTTTTTAGTTCCCGAGAAGGGAAATATGTACTTACCTGTTATAAAAAGGCAAAAACGTTATTTTTTATTCATGAAGTTTGATTTCTGTAATATCCATGCTCTTAATAATAAAAACATTTTACTTCCTTAAAACGAATTTAAATACACTTAATTTTCTGCAGATTTACAGAAATATATATATAAATATGTGTGTGCACGTGATGAAAGAAACGTAGCAATGTTGATGGCGTAGAATGTAGATCCTTACTGAAGAGGAAATTTGGGAGCGGACTAAGATTAAATATGCAGTTTTATTTCAATTGACATTTGCAGCCACAATTTACTTGGTACACTAATTGTGCCTATTCATAAACATTTACATTATTTATACTGCTGTGCTAAGAAAAGAGCAGAGCGAAATAGCGTTTTAAATGCAAGACAGATAGATGCTAAAGGTACGCAGTTATCCAGTATGGAGGCCCAAAAAAAGAAGATTTGGGTTTAAGTTGCTTTTTAAGAGAAAAGTTTCAGTTCTCGAAATTTTAACTCACCTTCCGAATTAACTATGCCATCAACATTTACTTAAGCCATGTGACGTAGACTGATCTAGAAATGACGCAGTCCAGAAAAGTTATTACTATTTTTAAAATACAAAGAGGAAATACCCAAATTAAAAATGATGAATTAAGAGGTTATTGATAAATTAAATTATAAAGCTGATCTACGTATTTTTATCTTATATATGTAATAATTTCAAACTCAGAAGCAATGATCAGAAACACGAATTTAGATGGCGTAGTAGTGGTGATCCATAATGACGAGGAAATTGGAAGCGAAGGCAGATCAAATTTTCAGTTTTATTTTCGCCAACATATTTCGGCTACACACAAGTCGGCACATTAAATGTGCTTGTTCCAAAAGGCTTACATTTTTGACAATTTTGCAGCAAGAAAGTAGAGCAGATAGACAGCAGCGTAGCTAGGCCAAAGCGTGGAAAGTGAGTGCGTTAATTTTCAGGATAAAATCTCAAGTAAAACTGAGTTAGTTTTGGTTCTCAAAGCATTCTAATTGAATGGTTAATATTGCTGTAAAATTATTACTGGCTGCCTGAGTTTTAGTTCAATTTACATCATCTATGGACCTTATGGTCCATGACATCATCAGAATTACGTAAGAGTCATACGACATAGATTTTTCTCGAAGAGACGCAGTGCAAATAGATGTTACTATTTTTAGAATAGAGAAGGGAAATTAATTTACTCTGCTAATTTAATCTTTTACATATTCTTTATTTTTTTTACATATTTTTTATCTTACATATATATATTATACGTCTAAGTTTATTAACAATTTCGATTTTTAATTAAGATGAAGTCTAAAATTAATTAAAGAATGGTTACACGTAGTCCGTAATTAGCCTTCTATTCAAATTTATAGTCATTTACCGAAAATTACAGATCGTAGGCATTTAAATTAATGAAATAAATTATTATACTGTGTATTATGTAGCGCCTTATTTTATGGCGTTACTTAAATCAGCGGAAAAATTAAAAACAAGTAAATAAGCCAGCAACAAGCTTAACTTGCTTATGGAATCCCACAAGTAAACTGGATGATTAGAATTCCGTATAAACTGAATTCTATACTGCTTATATTAAATTAAAATACAGATAATTAATTTATATCTTTTTTAACAGTTTTTCAAGATTAATACATATTCCCTTCCTTATTCTGGTTAAAGAGCAAAAGTCATAAATTGATTTTAATAGCCCACCTTAAATTTCATTAATATTTCTTAGCAAACATTCTTATGAAAACTGAAACTAATCTTTATAGTTTTTTCATTAACTTTTGCTAAATTACACATATGATAATTGGAAGCTTATAAATATCGTTCATGTAATTAATGACCGCACCCCCTACGTCATTCAAGTTTAAAAACAAAGAACAAACTTTGATTATAGGTAATAAAAGTATAGCGTTTTATCCAATGAATATTAATCGTCTAATTTTTAGAAAGCTTCTCGGATGCAAATTCTCTCATAATTAAATTACTTCTACGCCAGATGCATGGATGACTTGATACGCACTTTTTTCTAAATTTAATCTTCGTTGAAGAATCAATAACGAAAAGTTAAGTTCGGAGTAAACGATAAAAAATCGCCGGGTACCTAACGCTGAACAGAAACGAAAATTAACTAATTAATAGATCTTCTCACTTTTCAGAGATATGTTCCACGGGAAATGGTAATATCTTTTAATGTTCTGGATAATAACACTTAATGTCCTTTTAATCACACATTCTGCTGGCATTTTCGTCCATTTTCACGCGAGATAATCACTGGTGTCCCCCTTGAGAGGAGACAAGCGAAGAATGCAAATCAGGTTACCAAACGGAAAGCCATTATTTTGAAATTAGGTAGGAGGAATTCGGGAGAATTTTTAATATGCCTGACAGTTTTTTTTCCAAGAGAATAAGATAATAATTGTGCATGCGTGACTGACAGTTTCAGACATGACCACACAGCATGATTCTTCTAAACGTGAAAATAAACACGTCGACAAGAACTCACAGAATGAGGTGGTAACGAATTACATCATCAGGGATGAAGATTTGCTTACTTTAGCTAATCAATATTTTGAAAACTTCCTAAATAAACATTTATTCATGTAAAAACTTGGTAATCAACATCCTAATTTTGAATTCGTAGACTTCTTCTCGTAACATTAAATATATCATCTTACAAGGAATTATTGCTTTCCTTATGCGTGCACTCTTGATGTAAGTAGTAGCATAGTCAGACAGACAATTCCAACACAGCATGACCTTCATACAGTTTTGTTCACTACAAGGCGGTTCGATGATAGACTTGGCAGAATAAAATATGAATTTAAATCAAATTTTAAATGAGAAACAGAAATGAATTTCAAGACACAGTAGTTTACATGTGTATGTGTAAACACATATATTGGCTAACAATAAAAAAAAAAAAAACACAATTTTATAGTTATTAAACGTCCTACACATTTATTTTAATACAGTAACAAGTCATCATATTAGGGTTTAAACAATACATTGTGTAGATTATTGTCAATGCAGGCTCTATTTTACCCTTAAACCAGTCTAAACGACCCTTTAAGAGCAGCTAGATATGGGGGGACTTATCTTATTAATTAATTTATAAGGTATTTCCTCCCTCCTTCTAGCATGCCTTCTTGGTGTAACGGCAGCACACTCGGTGCGTATTCGAGAGCCCCAGGTTCGGGTCTCGGCGAGGGCATTGCTCATTTTTCATGTCCTCTGTTTCAAAATAACATAATGACTCTGCAAGCTGAAGTAATAAATTTTTAAATCTTTCTGACTTTCGAATTCCAACAAAGTATATTATTACACAAATGGTCTTCAAATATTTTAAATATTTATGCACTGAAATTTCTTTAAGCGACAATAAAGAAAAATATCGTGATTATTGTTATGGAGAACACAAATATTCGTGACAATAGAACTTCACTCCTTTCAAAGGCGACCATATCCATTGAAGACTAAACAATTTCCGGTATAGTTAGTGGCCATCTTAGGGAGGTTACACTGCATGTATGATTTTACTGTATCTACAGACAATAAACGATATAAGTGTGCCTAAATTTATTTTATCTAGTGGCGTCTGACATAAATATTTACAAAAAGGAATAAAGTAATGTATATATCCCAACAATTCCCTGTTCAATCTGCCAGTTTCTGTTCAACTATAAGAAGTTTCTTTTCTAAAATTATATTAAACAACGTAGTTAGACATAAATAAATTATTAATTCGATTTCATAAAAATGGAAAGCCTTTTTGTTCAAGTAAAATAGAGCAATGCAAATAAAAAAATAATTTGCATTTAGTTTTACGTTCAAATGCAAATGAAAAATTATTTTCCTGTTGAAATGTAACAGGATGAATAACATAATAAAATTTCTTCCCATGCGTAAAGGTAAATGTGTATTTGAAGTGTAGAAAAAATTAAATTAACCAAATTTTCACAACCCAATTAACCGAATTTGCTGTGTATCTGAGTAGGGTGTACTTTCAGTTAATCCGAATAGTTTCTACTCGATTGGATTGAAAACTTAAATATTTTAGGACTGGGTAAAATAAACTTTTACCAAAAGAAAACCCCAGAAATGTTTGAACATAATAACGGCAGCTCGTCTTTTAAACACAGTTTCCTAAAAAAAAATAGAACAAAATTTAAAACAGAATTTAGAAATATTTAACGTCATACAAGGCTTTAACTCACTTACATGACAAAGCACGGAAATGCAATTCCATAATTTTTACTCGTAAAATTTATTACTAAAAAGAATGTTTCGATAAAAGCACTGCATAAGAACCAAGATGCTCTTGGCGAAGTATCAAAAACTGGAGCTGCAATAAGTCTCTGTTTGCCTCGACGGATTTTTTTTTTTTTTTTTTTTTTTTTTTTTTGAAAGTGACCAGTATTTCTGAGATCACGAATAAATATAATACCAAACACTAACTCCTTAAATGACCACTTCTTCAAAGAAACTATCTAAATCTATCTGCAGTCGTTGGAGCTCATTATTAAAGAAGCTTTATTGAATTTTGCTTCTTGATGGTGCTTAGCGATGGTGAAGTAAAAAACTGCGGCTTTTCTGATTATTTAATAATAATACGTAATATCTTTGATTAAATACTTTTATAAACATATTTCTAATAAAAGTTTTTGCATGCTAACCCAGTTTCAGCATTCATTCTTGGTTTCTTGAAACACTAATCTCTATAACAAAGCCAATTTTAGCAAATTTTATGAACATTTTTAAGAGATTTCTTCTATCGGTTTAGGAATCTTATATTTTATTGAACTTGGAACTCATGGAAAAATATCGAATGAAATATTAAATAGCGGAAAAATTTCCAGCGCGGTGTGTTTTACAAAACCTGATTACGAAATACCGTTTAAAAAACGTATATTTATTTATCGTTGATATAAAAAAAATTCTATAACGTTCCCAACGTATAACTCTTTTTTATATGCCCGATATGACGACATTTGTATTTAATTCTGTGGTAAACAAAGAAATTACAGATTTCCGATCCTGTAAGCGTAGTTAAAAGAACATCCAATCCCAAATTATGCAATTCCACGTTTCAAGTTCTAGAGCGATATTTAAATAAATAATTCATTAATGAGGATAATTTCAAAAGGAACTACTAACGTATACTCTAGGAGCTAGTTTTGTGGTACAAAAAATTAACAAACCCACTGTAACATTTTAAGCCCACGCTGGGATATACATAAGGTTATAAATCCTTAGAAAAACTATCAACTCATTCACTTTTTTTCTTATATTCGCAGAATCTGCATTTAGTTATAATTTTGTATCTCCACATAATGTGTCTGATAATAAAAATATTATTCAGATGTTTTCATGCTACCCGAAGTAGGATTTTTTCAGTCCTTTCTGCTTATTCGACTCCTGAAATTCCTAGGATTTCACCAATTCTTTATTTTATTTCTTTACTCTTCCAAATATTGTGATTTTCGTTTCGTTCTTTTACTTTTTGTATTCCTCATCCATAGTTTTTTATTTTGTATGCATCGAAATGGGATATACACATACAAATGCTGCTCTGCAATATTTTATAAAGAGACCTTTGTCAAAAATATAGGAGTTAACATGCAAAATTCGTATTTCATTTTTGGTGTTTAATACACATAAATGCATTAATAGCAATGAATTTGATTGGTTTATTTGATTGCAACAAATAACATTAGTGTTCTCAGCCAAGAGACACGGATGCCTATGTGAAGCATTTTGGATAGAAAACTATCTCCTATTAACGTTGCACAGAGAGAAATTAAGAAAAATCCTATGCAGTCAGCCTGTTTGCCAGAATCTGACCATGGTTTGAACTACCGGTGTTAAGAGGTCTTATTGCAAAGCCGCTGGTTGGCCAGTAGCATAGATGTAATCAGGCTTAATAATAAATTACATATATATTAAATGTTAAACAAGTGTCATTTATATTTTATCAATTATTATTACAAATAAATTAAACTTTTTAATGCCCATTAAATCAAAAGCTTGAAAAATTAGGAAAAAGCGTACCTGATTTTCTCTTGAACTAAACCTAAATCAAGGCACTTTTGTATAAAATAACAAAGTTTAAAATATAATATATACTCATTGAAGATGGTTTAGACCATCAATGACCTTACGCAACAAAAATTAATCAAAGGGCTTAAATACACGTTTAATATTTAGCTAAAATTTAGCTACATGATTGTCACTAATATTTAGCTTCATGATTGCCAAATGAACAATGGCGACAAACTAATATATGACTGACATGTTTGACAGGTATAATTGAGAGGATTATTGATGTAGAATTGACATATAATATAAAGACATATATGTGTGATATGATTGGTGTACGATATGTTTATATATAGGCTTCTAATAAATTATTCAGTATTACAATTTATGGCATTACAATTATTATTTACAAAGACAATTATATGGAAATTTTAATATTATAGGGCAATTGTATTAAATTATTTACCATTACGAGAAAATAATACAGCAATTACACATTCATATAAATTGATTTAATAGGTTTATTTTAAATATGGCAAAGCACAGAAGAGCCATATGTTCTAATTAAAGGAATGCTTTCGTGCAAGACATTTTAAGATACTGGCTCATATTTATGTCACATATGCAGAAGCCAAGACACTTCCTATGCACACAGCCATGAATAATTTAATAGATAATAAAATAGATTAAAAATATTTCCTCGACTATTTTCCCATTCGGCACTTTTTAAATAAAAGAAAAATTACAAGTTAACAGCAAACTTAGAAAACCATTAAGTATTTTGTAATAATATGAATTCTGGAATATTTACCTCGTCCTGGACAGGAACTGAAACTAAGATCTTCCAATACTTGTTAAACATTACCAATACTTGATAAACATTATACCGTAAGCAAACATGAGAGGAATATTCTTATTTCCAAACAACCTTAAATTGAATTGGCTTAGAAAAATGAACAGAGCAACCGAATAACTGGAATTCCGAATGGCAGGAGTCCATATATTTACTGAAATTCAACTCTATTGCTAAATCAGCTTGATATATGCTGAACCTTTCCTCGGATTTCTCCTGATAAAAATTCCTATTATCGATATATTTAGAATTAATGGGCTAATAAGATTTCCTTTGATTTTGCACCGCAAAGAAATTCTAATCTCAGTCAGTTCAGTTTACATTTAATGAAATTAATTTTGTTCATTACAATTGCATTAATATTAGGAAATACGAACTTTACTTAGTGTAAATTACTCACAAGATTTCATTAATGTTTCCCAAAGGAGCAATTTACGTAAAATATATGTGAAGAAATTCACTCCAATAAGTCACAGGCAATTTCTCCTCCCTGCTTTGTTCACAAGACATCTAATTATCTGGAACTGAAGACGAACTCAATGGGACTCTCAATGTTAGAAATAAAATACGGTATCAGATTATTAACTTCGAAATGGTACTTACCAGTACGAGACTTTCATGAGGACAAGTTGAAATCATGCGAATTCCATTTGAGAGCTTTACAGAGACAATTCGCAAATGGTGTTCTCGAATGTATAAATTCCTAATCTCTAGAACCCACAGACGTTTAATTAGCCTGAATTCCTTATCATCCTTATTAGAAATTTGACATTTCGTGAATAAGATTAGGGCTTATAATGGAAGTGAGTAGGATATAAACTGAAGTGTAGAATTCTGAAGACATTAATGATTCTGAAGGCAGAACTGTAAATCGTTTTATTCTCAGTTTGTTGATTTAGAATCGTAACTTTTTATCCGTTAGAAAAGTGTCTATCTATATCTATACTTATGTATCTACATTATAGATGATATAAATTGTAGAGTGATATAAATTCTAGATATGAAGTTAACAATACTGTATCTTGTGCACAATGAATGCAAAAATCTTTGAAACACGTTTTGTAGACGAAACACGAATCACTTTTGTAGATCATTTGTTTTTCAAGCATAACTCGTTGATTAATAAACACAATGAAGTAATGCAAAAGCCGTAACTTGACACCTACGTTTCACATATTTTAATTATAAATTCGATTATAAAAAATGTTGAACTACATGTTTGGAAAGCAAAAGCAAGCATTAGAAAAAGGAATTTCATGTTAAGTGATGCTAGATTAAGACAGACACTGCAGTTTTGTTCCTCAGTACAGAAACATAGCTCTTCTTTACATTTATTTGTTTATAAAAGCTTTGGACTCAGCGTTATTGGATAAAAGATTTTACTCATACTTCTGCAATTGTTGAAGTACATGCGTCTTCCGCATTTTATGGAAATCATATAATTACTATTACTACTTTTGAAATGATACACTTCAAACATATGTTGTTTGTTTCTTAGTTCAAATGAAAATATTTTATTTATTTGGACCAGGCAAGATACTCTCATGTTGTAACTATCAGCATGACTGGCAGCCAGTTGATCCGAAGTTCGAATTCCCTAGAAAGTATAGATGTTTTTTTTTTTTTTTTTGGATTCAATAGTCGCTAATAGTAACAGCCGATTAAGATGAAGTTAGACGATAATTCAGCCCCATCGACTTGCTTTAATTCCTCTCTCTCCAGTCGTCCGTAACACAGAAGCGGATATGAGGAATTTTCTACTTTCCTCACTATGCTTTCATAGTGAGTCGTAGCACGTCCTACTAGCAGCTGGACTAGCAGCCGGTTTGAGTCCTGGTGAGAGCTTCGGTGGGTTTTTCACATTTTAACTCCCTACAAAAGCTTTATTCACAAAACGTGACATAAAACTGAAAAAATATTACACCTATTATTATATAATGTCATGTTCATATTCAAAGTGTATAAGCATATATTATACTTATTGATGGAAGCACTGAACAAGTAGTGAAATATCGGTCCAAATCCGAAAACAACACGCGTTCTTATGGCTGGGATTCCCCAGAAACAGAATACTGTATGTGGTGGTTGCTGCATTTTGCACCTTGACGACCCATTTTTGGTTTGTACGCTCACCAGAGGCAGACTGAATAATACAGCTAAAGTGGCAGTAAATATTAATGCGAATGTGAATTACTGCTGATTTCTCCAGATATTTTCATACATCTGTTATGTTTAATAATTACTAAAGCATATCTTCTTCAGCTTCCCAACATTTCATCACTTCAGAGCTATTTATTTTATTTTCCCTCGATTCTGAAACTATTTTTGATACTCCTAAAACATTATAGATATTTCAGTAAATTCAAAACTATTCATATGTTTTCCTAATTCAGAAGAATACTTTTCTTAAAGATACGAGTCAACTGTTACTTGCGCATATTAACACGACGAAAGATTTAATTGATGAGGTTTTTGTTACGGCCACTTTAATTAACTGAAAATTTAATTTATATACATTTCATATATATAATTCTTTGTATTTAATCATAAACCAGTTAACAAGCTTCATTTAAATGATATCGTATATTATACGATCGAAAACAATTTGAATAACTTGTCATACAATTAGTAACGTAATTAAAGAAAGATTATGTTTTTAAGTGTAGTAAAAATTGTAGAGCTTGTTAGATTTTTGGCAACAGAATGATAAACAATCGGCTGTGCCTTCACCGGAATTCGAAAAAAGGTCACTGAAGTTACTATTGGAACATGCTATTAATTACGGAGCACGGGAAAAGGCGATAATTTCTCATTAAATAATATAGAAATAAAATTGCATTAAAATACACCCGCTCTAACAATGATCTTGACGCATTTTAGAAAGCAATTCTCTTGATAGTTAAAATCCATGAAAATGTAATAATTCTTGTTATATGTATAATGTAAAAACTATTGTTATACACACATATAAAATAAAGTGCGGCCATATATAATATACTCAATTCGTACGATTTATTACAGTTTTTAGAAAAGATAAAACACTTCAAAATTTATAGTTTTGATAACAATCGATCCACAGAGTGTGTACTGAAAGAAGTAATGCTCAGCATCTGTTGAATTACTTTCTCTACCAGAGCTTGTAAATGCTTCAAAAGTCGATTGCAAACCGATAGATACCAAGTTCGATTTGGGAACGAGAAGAAAACCTTTAAAGTGAATGAATGTGTGCATTATGCAAAACATTTTTCACTTTAAAATCTGGTTCGATTCGAGAAAGTGTTAGGGGGTTATTTCAAAATTACCAGAGGGTTTTATAACTCAAAAGCCAACCGAGAACAATAGAAATAGCCTGCATGTACCTCATCGAAAAAAACTAAACGATTTTTTATTAATTACGTTTAAAGATGTAGAAGATACTGTTTTCTTTTCCTTTCCTACTATCTACCTATAATATGTTTAGACAATAATACAAAAAACATATTTTTAACTGCAAAAATATATTCCAAATATTACTATAATAAGTAAATTTTCCTTGGATTGTGAAAACAACTACCAAACAATGCGTAATTTTGAAACTCATTTTCATTAAATAACTGAAATTCTGCTACAGACTGATATTTTCAAACTCCTCATCAAATTAATGTCACATTTTAGAATCATTAGGGTGTTTTTTTTAATAGGTGAGGTGTATAATGTGCAGTGTCCTCACCGGAATTCGAACCCTCTAAAATACGAGTATGCTTCCAATTACACCACGAAGGCATGCGGAAAGGCCAGAGAAAATATCTTAAGCTATTTCTCCCGCCTTCTTAGCACGCCTTTTTTATGTAATGGTCAGTACACTTGGCGCGTATTCGAGAGGTCCACGTCCGAGTCCCGGTGAGGGCATTGCTCATTTTTCATGTCTTCTGCTTCAAAAAAAATGTCCTAATGACTCTACAACCTTATATATTGCTTAAAGGGTGACTCAGGATTAGGGGACTCACTCGCCAAGTCCTGGTGGTGAAGAATTATCGAGCGCCACCTTTTAATTCGGGCTCCACTTGTAGAGTCACCAGCTTTTTTTGTTTGTTTGTTTGTTTGTTTTTTTGTTTTTGTTTGTTTTTGACTCGAATACACTTCGAGTATGCTTCCAATTGCACCACGAACATAGTTTGTAACATTAGTTGAAAACATGTGAAACTACAGAAAATCACAAACACAAACCATAAAAAGTAGGAAACCATATATTTCGAGAGAGAAATATTGTATATCGACCCTATACCTTTAAGATATTTGTGCGGATGAGTCTCGGTTAACTTTTAGAATGACTCCCGGAGAGCAGTGAATATGGCTAGAGCCAGGGATACGCCAAAAATCGTCAAAAGAGACCATTGCAGAGGTGGAGGCTTACTTGTATGGGTTGGGATTGAAACGAGCAGACACACCGACCTCTACGTGATTCCTGGTGGTCTGATAACGCGATGAAATTCTACATTATCTTATGCGTCCTTTTATCGCTGCAATGGTTTACCGACTCGATATTTATGGACGGTATTGGCCGCTCGCATAGCGTTCGAATGGTGTGGAGTTATCTGAAAAGAATAATGCCATTCCATATCTGCCGTGGCCAGCCAGCCGGACCTGAATCCCATTAAACATGTGTAGGACATGTTGTGACGACAGTAGAAGGTCATAGTGTGCCGCCAGGTAGCCTCCAAGAGCTTCGACTTACATAGGAAAAGGAATACTACAGGAATGGGCGCTACAGCTACAACAAGATATTAACGACATTATCAAATTTTGACCTCTAACGTATCTTTTTCACTATATGAATTTATTTTAAACCGTCTCAAGTCATTGCGTTATTTTCTTTAAAAAATACACCATAATATACTGCACATTATTTCGAAATATAATTATATTTCTTTACGTAAGGAATATAAAAATAGATATAATTGCATTGGAATAAGAATATTTATATAGAATATTCAAAATGAAACTAAGTATTTCAAATATACATTCATTATTCATTTCCAGACTAAATTCTAAAAGGATCTTTTGCTTAGAATGTGAATGCCCTTCATTCTTTTTTATGCAACTATGCATTAGATTTCTCACTGCCACCGTCAACGAAGCAGCGCATTAACGACAACGCTCTCAACGACATGCGCAATGTCGTTGAGAGCATAATAATTTCACTTTTCAGAATTTAAATTGTTAAGAAATTATGTAATATTTTGCTTGGAGTTCGACTTACGGACACATAATGCTCTTCCGCAGAAAAACAGTTAAATTAATTATGACACAAGAATACTTATTTTTATGACTTTTACGTAATTTGGGAATTTACCTTTAATTAACCTTTACTGAAATTGGGTAATTTAGGAAGTCTTAATTGAGTCCTAGCTTAAGACGGAAATTTATAAACAATTAAACTCTATATTGACTTTGGTTAGTTGCATATAATAGATTTATGCATTTTGAGAAATCTATGAGAGATTCTCATATATATTATCTATCTCATATATATATTCTCATATATATATATATGAGATGATGATATATATTCTCATATATATCATATACACAAGTATATATATATATCTATATATACACTTTTTTGGAAAAAAATCGAAGCACCATGAAGGAAGTGGTTGTTTTTGATGAAAGTGAATATGTGTATAGCTCGTACACAGCTAATAAAATGGTGAAAAAATCAAGGTCTGTTCACGGCTCACAATCACCCATTGAGTGTTCAAATTAGTAGTTGGTCGAACCGCCCCTGGCGGCAATGCGTGCTTGAATTCGTCGAGGCAAGGAATGGTACAAGTTCCAAATGTCATCCTGCGACACATTCTGCCAGGCATTCATCAGTTGTCGCTCCAGGTCTGCGATATTTTGTGGTGCCCGAATCTGGCGGCCACCATGTCCCAGACGTGCTCGATTGGTGAAAGGTCTGGTGACCTTGGTGACCAAGCAATAGTATCAACCGTACGGAGACAGTCCAGAGATATGCGAGCGTTATGTGACCTGGCATTATCTTGATGAAAAATAGCCCCAAGATGACGTGACATGAAGGGTAATGCAACCGGCCGCAGGATGCTATCGACATATCGTCGAGCTGTTAAAGATGTAAGGAGGATGACTAAAGATGACCTGTTGTCCTAAGAAATAGCACCCCACACCATCACACCAGGGGTTATGGCTGTATGCCTTTGTTAAACAAAGGCTGATTGAGACCACTTGCCCTGTCCTCTCCAGACACGAACACGGTGGTTATTTGCTTCAAGAGTGAAGAGGGGTTCATAGCTGAACACTATACGATGCCAGTCTGATGGCAGGCATGATGATCGGCTGCAAAACCACTTTAGACGACTCCGCCGATGTTGTGGGGTCAAAAGCAAACATCTTAAAGGACTCTGTGAGCGTTAACCCGCCTCAGACAAGCGCCATGAGATGGTGGACGGTACCACGGGAGGTATAGAGGTGACTGTAGTGCGTTGAAAGTCGACAATGATATTGTAGGGGCGGTTCGGGCCTGGCAAACAATCATTTTAGCTTGCCTAGCATTTGTGCTCCTTGGCCTTCCAGAGCCTCCATCGGCGATTTACTTGTACCAGCTATTTCTGCCAACATCTTTGCACAGCTGTGTTTGTACGCGGCAGATGGCGGCCTATTACTCGGTATGACCACACAACTTCATGCAACCCTACAATGCGACCACGTTCGAAGTCGTTTAGTTGTCTGTAAGGTTTTCGATATCGTCGTGGTGGCATCTTTAGTTGCTTGTTTACGGAATTACAATGGCAGCAACAAAAAAGATAAATTTTGCCCCTGTTATTGGTTTTATACTTTGTGAATTGCGCACTAGAAATCCGCGCTATGATCGCAATTTCTGTTCATTTGCCTCGAAACTTTGATCATTTGCATGTTCGATCAAGATGTTTTTGCATACCAAATTTCGTTATGATCGCAAAAGTCCTTGGTGCTTCGATGTTTTTTACAAAAGAGTGTATATATATATATATATATACACTCTTTTGGGTATATATACAGGGTGTTTCATAAATCATGGGACAAACTTGAAGGGGTGGTGGAGCGTACTAAAACATGCATTTTTTTATAGGAATGCAATGTCTAAAATGACGGGTTAAGGTAGGAACGCAAAAACACGACACGAGAGGAAAATGTGTTTATGCACAAAATCAACACAAAGTGCTTCTTTGTAGCAATACAGTATTCACAGTAAATGTTAAAAATTGCGACCACCAGCAGTAATACATGCTTGGTAACGTTCCAGAAGGAATTGACGAACATTTTGAAAACGACAGGAATTTCGCGCAAGCTTGCAGCCGTGCAAAGAGATCCTCCAGTGAGTCAACGGGAGTCTCGTAAATAATGCTCTTTAGATGGTCCCGTAAAAAAATCCAAGCTGAATAAATCTGGCGAACGGAATGGCCATCGAACGGGTCCACCACGGCCAATCCATCGGTCCGGAAATGTCCAAGTTATTGATGATCCGCACGTGGTTATGGGCTGGTACGCCATCATGCTGGAACCACATACGATCAGGAACGACAGCCGGAACATCCTGCAGCAATTCCGGTAGCACCTCTTGCAGAAAAATATGACAACATAAGCCATTTGTACGTGCAGTTAAGAGGTATGGGCCTATGTGGTAGCCGTTGACAATACCCTCCCACACATTCACGGAGAAGCGGGTTTGGAATGCATGTGGACGAGTGAATTATGAGTTGCCCATATGTGCATGTTGTGGCTATTGAAGATGCCGTCCTGTGAGAAAGTTACCTCATCCGTGAATAGCACATCCGATGGGACATCCGCTTGCGCCGCACACTGCTGCAAGAAGCAATGACAGAAATGAACTCGAAGAGGGTAATCTGTCTCTTGTAAGGCTTTGACTCTCTGAAAATGTTATGGATGCAAACCATTTTCATGCAATACTCTCCAAAGGTGGAATGACTCAGCTAAAGATGACGTGCAATAGCTCTTGTACTTGTCTGAGGTGATTCATGCACAATGTTCAAGATGGATGCTTCAATGCGAGGTTGTCGTACACTTCTTCTTCCACTCCTAGTGTCAGAGGTGACTTCAAATCACCAGTTTTCACACAGAGACCGATGCAACCTCTCGAACATTGGGTGTTTCGTCATATGTCTGTTCGGAAACCGTTCCTGGTACAACCATAGCGCTGCTCTGCCTTCCCATTAGCAGCACCATACATGAGATGCATGTCAGCTTTTTCCCTGTGCGTAAACTCACCCATCACGCTCGACATCAGGAGTTGCGAATGAATCTCTGATGCATCGGATTGTGGTTTGTCCGGCTCACTACTGCCCTCTACCGCTGCATTGCCAGCCCATTCACAGCTGTAGTTCCGATTACTGTTAGTGTTCCCTTCTTGAACATTTATTGTGAATACTGTACTGCTGCAAAGAAGCACTTTGCGTTGATTTTGTACATAAACACATTTTCCCCTCGTGCCGTTTTTTTTTTTTTTTTTTTTTTTTTTTTTTTTTTTCGTTTCTGTCTTAACCCTTCACTTTAGACCCTACATTCCTATACAAAAAATGCATTTTTTAGTACGCTCCACCACCACTCCAAGTCTGCCACATGATCTATGACACACCCTGTATAATATTTATGTATAATTATTTCATTGATGCGGCAAGAATTTCGAAAAAATTTGTAAATGAGTATAAAGCCAATATCCAACAAACAAATAATGGAAAATGTTCTCTCTCGTTCCGTAAAGTTGCCTTCATTATCTTCAGCTTTCCTTTCTCCCAGTAAATTCAGGGTTGTAAAGTGTAGTAGATTATTATTAGTGCTAAAATAACGGTGTCCTCTGTGACCATAGAGGAAAAAACTATCGGGAAGAAAACAACGTGAAGGGAAAACATCCCACAAAGCACAGTAGTACAAAGCACATACAAGTACATTTTAAAATGTACTTGTATGCTGCTCTTGCAAGAAACGATCTGTGAGCGTGAGAAGAAATGAGGAATCACACTCACACATCATTACATATTTCAACAGCAAACGTTTGCTTGACATTTTAAAATCCTAAACGCAATGTGTGAGGTGTTATCATGATGCAACGTTTTAAGGTGCTTTAGTTCAAACTACGGTATTTTACAGAATGGTGCGTTTCTTTCTTTTATTTTAATCCCTGGATTTTCATTAAAATATTTTCCAGTAACTAAAACAACACCTATAAACATAATTTGACATAATTTACCCTTTGAGGGGAGCAGGACTTTAGATCCGACATGAAAACTGGTATTTAAACAGCATTTATTAATTTAGTTTGTAGAATTACTTATTTTAGTCTATATTTTCATAAACGTACATTCATTAAGATGATATTTACGTTATTAAAGAAAGTAAAAAAGCAAAATATCTTAAATTAGAAGCTAATATATGCCAAATAACGAAAATTTCTGATAACCGGATAAAGCGGATCATAATGCTCAGAGGGTTAAAAATGTGGAAAAATAGTTCGGACGAAATGTTTTATTCCATAAATAAACAAAGATATGTTTGTGCGCGTAAAAATTACTTTTTAGGGCAGAAAGTTTTAAAATATGTTTTTTTCTTTAAGCAGATTTTTTTTGCATTCATTATTTTAATAAACCCTAAATCATATATATAACTTAAATCATATATCACTTCCCTTTTATTATCATAAAATAATTATCATAAATGTTTTGTATGCTGATATCCTTTTGTAAATGGGAGGAGAGAAGAATTCGTAAAAATCAGAGCTGGCCGCTCATATTCGTAATTTAAAGATGGCGTTGTAGTTAAGTATTATAAAGTTAATCATGTTGGGAAAAAGGGATGGATTATTACAGAAATATAAATTATGGCGTAACTTGTAGCTATGTAAATCATTTTGTACGCACTGACGCAAAAGTTTCACTGGAATGTACTGGGGAGTTAAGGAAAAAATTATCTATATGATAATTTTTGAAAAAGGAAAACATTGAAAAAGAAAACATTTTTAATATCCTTGTGCACGAAAATTTAACCTATAAAAATATTAAGCATCTTAAAAGTTCACTTACTATTAAACATTTTGGTTACTCAAAAAGTAGTTTTAAGATTAAGGAATTATCTACTAATGAACTCGATCATCGAAAGATTATCAGTATTCCTTAGTATTCTTGGGATTTATGCAAGAGCTATGGTTGTATCCTATTTTGCAAGAGTATAAGATCCAGTTTACAAGAAGATGATGATGTAGAATCCCTATTTAAAACATTCGATGAAATTTAGGTCGTGGTGTATACATATCTTTCAAAAGAAATTGAATAGAATTGGTAAGAAATTGAATAGAAATTGTATTCTAAAAGCATTAGAAAATACTACCAAGCTTTAGAATTTTGCTTTGCATCTGGGTCATTTAAAACTCCACAAAAAGAGCTTATGTTGGCTTACCGCCATAAATTTTATGTAGTCTTGAATTCCAAAGAAGACATTTTGTTGAACTTTCACGTTTGGATGTTGTCCGGAATATAAGGATTCCAAATTTCCATTTTCAAACGCTAATTTTTAATTTAAACTTAAAACACAAAAGAAGTATTCAGTTCATTCTGTTGCCTTATGAAAACATTCAGATTTATTTTTATTCCTTGTTATTTAAGTTGCTGATGTTCATCCCTTGCTTTACCCATAAATTGAAGGAATCATACTACTGCAGTCAAAAAATGCAATTGTTTTTTACCAATATGCGTAGCTGGAATTAATGTTAACAGATAATATAACATTTAAGTATAATTTTACCCCTCATTAAGAATTCTTGGCTTGGAAAATATCTGAATTACGTATTAAGCTGTTAATAGTGAGAATTCAGCTACATTAAGAACAACACTGAAAATTATCCAGATTTTTTATCCAGTAGACAACAGTATTTTTTTCCAAAAACTTATCAAGCCCCAAATTTAAATTATCATTTTATTTTATGAGCTGAAACAGGAATATTCCTTATATTTACTTCGTAAATATATATTTACTTCGTAAAGAAGCAGTATTTTACAAATGCATCTGTTGGTATTGTTTGGTCTTGTCTTGCTGTTATTGCTAGAATTGAAGTTATTAAACGTCGCCTTCTTTCACTTAAATGATTGTGCAGATATTATTTACCATGTTAAGGTATTTTTCTACTGCATAATATTTAAAGTAAATATTCAGATTGTAGCCTTGATCCCTATAATTTAATTATTTATTGCTTTTTTAATTCAATTATTAAAGATTTTTTGCAAAATATTCTTTCATCTAACATAACTATTTTAGACGTAACTAACAATAAGTAAAACATTCATAATAGTTATCGACGAATTAAGAAATATTTTTACATACACACTGTGTGCATACTTTTTCAAGCTGTTAAACTGGGTATTGGATTCTAATGTGCAAAATTTAGAGAATTTAATCATTATATCGAATTTCTGAAATACTAACGGACAATGCTCATGAAATTTGGTATAAGTATGCATTCACAGCACAAACACACAAAAAGAGATGTACTATCTAAAAGTTATTCTATGTAGTTATGAATATCAGTAACGATCATAGTGCAGGGATTTTCAAAATCTATGTTGTGATATCAAACTGAAAATGAATTTAATATGGGGTACGGGCATCTTTTACAGTCAGACATGTCGTACAGCGTGACGGTATACTAGACAGCAGGCAGCTTAGGAGTCCCTGTGGCCACTCCTGAAGCAAGGCAGTTTTTAACTCCGGTATGGTTCTCGTTGGAGGATGAGAAGATATTGCTTTCTCAGGAGCATCCCAGACATGCTCGATAGAGCTAAGGTCAGGAGATCTAATTGTCCAATCCAAGCAACGAATATCCTCATGTTCCAAGTAATCGTCGATCAGCTGAGCGATATGTTAACGACCGTTGTCGTCAGGAATCTAAGACCAACTGCGCTCCTGAAAAGTCGAGTATAAGGTATAGATCTGGATGTATCTCACAGTAGTCAGGGAGCTTTTGCCAAATAAATGCAGGGTATGCGGCCGTCCAACATAATGCCTGCCTGCATTACACCTTCAAGACTGTAATGACCCTTTTCCCTTTTGTGAAAGGTCTCGTGTTCCAGGCTCTCTCCAGGAAGTACAGATACGCTAAGATTTAGTGTCCGGTCTGAATCTCGACTCATCCGGGAAATGCACGGTCCTCAGCTCAGATCTGGTCCAACGCATGTTGTCTGTACCATCCTAAACGGATTTGAATAGTTGCATAATTCTTCGGCGACATAACTAGTACCTTTGGTTCAATATTTTTCGTATAAGTAGACATAATTTGCAAATTCTCTTAATTTTGTATGCAAGTGTACATTGTTAATGCAAGAACGGTCGGTCTGAGATTATCTGAATTACGGAAAATCGTGTGAGGTCTATCTGGCTAAGGGAAGGAATGCGTTTGTAGAAAACTTCCTAAGAGAAAATACCTCACATCTACATGAAGAAAATATACACAAGAGAAGATTCCATGCACCTACCGAACTTTAATTTTCGGGAACTTTTCTTGAGCAGCTTAGCTGGTCTCTGTTAATATACTGTGTTAATCCACGAAATGTTACTAACAATTTAGCGTTTTTATCGAAGCATGCTTTGCTAATGCAAGAACATTTCTTCAGTAGTTTAGTTGGTTTCTGTAATTACACTGTATTAATGCGCAATTAAGCAGTTTAGTTAATTACTTGAAGTACATTATGTAAATGGATGAGCTGTTCACGAACAGGTTCGTTACGGGTTGGACATATTTAAAAATCTATGCGACCAAAATGCAATCACATAATAATATTTTATTTTCTTCTGTCCCAAGAGATAGTAAGCTTAGGACTGAAAGATATTGACAGCAAACCCATCGCTATAGAAATCTTCTCAACTGCTTATTAGAAAATGGTAATTACTTGCAATACTAAAAAAAAAAAACTCTGAAAGGGTTCTAAACATAATAGTTGCGTTAAAGGGAGTTTTTTTAACTGAATATGATTTATGCGTAGAGATTATAAACTGAGATAGCTCAAGTGGAATAGCAAAATATTTTACACGATAGTTAGATGAACATATATTTGTACTACCATGGGAACATTACGTATCTTCTGAATATTTGAAAAGTAAAAACAAAATACCTGATGTTGTCCTATAAAAAAATTTAATGTTTTAATTATTTAAATTATTCGGATTAAAGAGTAAAAAAAAATATTCTTAAGAACTTCATCCATTGCTTTCAAATAGCCTAGTTTCTTAATCAATAACAAATAGTTAAATTTGATTGATAAATATCTTACATTTTGCATAATGGCAACAAAAAACATATTTTACAAAATAGTAGATGACATTTAAAGTGAATCAACGTAAAATCAAGTTTAGAGACTAATTGCAATTTTGGGTATATAAATAAAAATGTTTGGGAATGAAAGAAGTGCGGTTTACGTACTAGCAAATTCCCTTTATATTAAATCTAATATTATTTCATCTTATTCGCAAAGATATAACCTGAATTCTTTGAATTTAGAAGATTATAGCAAAGCTCACTAACATTATTAGCCTAAGAGAATGTGCGCTTTTACTGTGTATTTTCCAAGGGAAAATTAGTTATGGTAACCATCTAACACATGGAGAAAACCACGAAATTGTCCAAGTAGATGATTTGAGTTCGAGAGGAATTACCAGTTTTTTGGTCGCCGGTAGTCTGGAAAACATTATCAGAATGCACATGTATGTTATGCGTTTCAATTTAAAAACAAACGATATTTACTTTGCTGCCTAAAATAAATTTGCAAATATATCCGAAATATATTTTTAAAATTTCTTTCCTTTATTTCTTTAGGAAAGAGTTTCAAAAATATAAATCAACTACGATAACCGTATTAATATAATAAATAGGCAGCGGAAATAATGCATATCACGATGCATTTTAAAGTAATTAGGTGGAAAGCATTCAGTATCTTATAAAGAAATAACAATGCTGTGATTTAACTCATTTGTGAGCAAGTAGCATCAACTCAAGTCTACAAATTTCATCGTGGACAAGAACAGAGCGGGAATTTCAGGTGACAATATGAATTTTTCTCCTCCACCCAAGTTTACAATAGGCATCCGTCGGAGAAACTGATCGGAGGGTGCTCTACGCCTTTTTCCCCTGCCACCAAGTCTTGGAAAGCAATTTCGATTCGAAAATTTTAGTGTCTCCATGTCGCAAAGACACTTACAAACATTAATTCCGGGTTTAGAACTCGGGTCCAGACTATGTCAGCCAACTTCCTTACCACCACGCCAACATGATGGCAGGAAAAAATAGTAGATTTTTAAAAATGAATTGTAAATCGTAGAATTGACAAAAGAGAAAAAAGTGATCTTCTCTGAGATACACATAACATTTTCGGTGCTATCCCTTTCTCGTTAGAAATGTTCACAGGTCGCTTCTTCTCATTTTTGTGCCTCATTATAACTCGTTTCATTACATTAAAATACCTCTGTCTTAGCAATTACGTCTTCTGGTAAATTGCCAAACCTTCAAGCTGTTCTTATTCCATTTAGCGAACATAAAATCATCAACTACAGCATAGTTATGAGATTAAACTCTGTATGGTTCAATGTATGGTTTAACAGCATATAAATGGAAACAATATACTGTTACATTTTATATGGTTAAACACCAGCTTAACCTCCTTAGACTGGTGGACGAATTATTGTTGCCTCTTTACCTTTCAATCCCAGAACTCTTATTAATTACAAGAACACAAAAACGAATAAAAGTTTCATACGCGTTGCTATATTCAAGATACAGAATATTAGAAAATAAAAAGTTTAACTAATTAATTAACTTCCGCTTCTTGTAGGATGGATGGGCAGTAACGATTCAGATTAATTACAAGTTTAAGCGTAACAACCTGGCTATTGTACACCACGATTTCCAAAGCAACGCGAATGAAATACAAACTTGCCAAATTCACAGCTCTACGTTGAAGACAAGCAGCAAAAGAATGGTTTCGAAATAACAAGAAGATGTTGCCAAATCTCTATGAATATAAATCCTAAATCCAATTTCCTAAATTTAAATTATTTTTTGTTATTTAAAACTGAATTTCTATATATTCTTATTCTGTAAAGTAGATGAAATAGCAAAAGTGCAGAAAAGAATAAACTTTAAAGATAATTTCATAACTGAAATATACATTAGAAACTGAGAGGTTTAGCACAAAAAATAATATCTCCTGGCAGTTTTACGATAAGTATTTTATAAATAGAAAGCTGATATGCTATATAAATGTAAATATATAAATACGTACGAGTATGTCGCAATCATCTTAGCTTGAAAGCACCGAAGCAAGCTAAGGAATTTCAAAGACTTAAATATACCATTTATTTAGGCATTGCCGAGATTCAATTGCAGTAGTGTTTATAACGGCATATACATTCTTCTTGCTTGTGGTGAATGCAAGTATAACCATTAATAACTGGGGTTCCTAGATATGACGTTAAAGCAGTGACCTCCGTAACAAATTGTCACACTTTCTCTCAAAGAACATTAACCTTATTCATTCAAAACTTCAGAATAATACCTCAAAGGAAACTCTAATTTGTCCAACGGACATATCTCTGAAGTGTTGGTTATTTTAAACGCTTCCAACTAAATGCTGCCGTTTCTCTCAAAATGCTAAATGAATCGCCCAAATTCATTAATTAAAAGTTAATTATCTTATATCACGCGATCTCTAAATTAGTTTAAACCCGAAAAATAAAGTAACTTATGATTATTTAGTTCTCTTCCAAAGTCTAGATAGGAGCAAACCTAAAGCGTGAAATATTGCACTTAAAGTGCTCCGTAAGCAAAGATGGGTTGCAGCTGCATAATATTTCTTCTCGCTTTGGGATATGAAAGCTGTGTATTGTGGTTATATCATGAATTAACGATTCAACATTCGTTTCAGGCTGAAAGCGCTTGATTAATGAATATTTAGAATAATAATTCAGTCACGAAACATTGAACTGTATTTTTTTAAAATTTGTATAGGGCCAACTGCCGATTGACCAAGGTAATACCAGAAGCAACACCTGCAATTAAGTCAGAATTGCAGTTAAAACAGGAAAAAAGGAAACCTGTAAATGATAATTAGCAGAGAAAGACTCTTATAAAACTTAACTATATCTTCAGGTTGTTCATTTGATTACGTAAATTAAAGAAACATTCAAAGGAATGTCCATCTAAACATACGCGCATATCCTCTTTCTCTGTCTGTCTCTTCCTTGTCCTTCTCTATACTGCTTTCTCACTTCGAGGTGCCATGCTGATTTTGTTTCCATTATTCTTGCACAATGACAGGAGTCAATGTGAAACAAAAGATTAATATCTGCACACTTGGATGAATTTTAAGACTTTTGTACGGATTATGAGTTCCATATTACGCATAATCAAATTACGTACAGTTGTGGAAACAAACAACTCTCAGTTGCTGTGACATTGCTTTTATCATTTCATGAATTTTTCCCTTGGCTGTAATTTCTGTGTACAGTTTTGCTTTACGCTGATGGTTTGTGATATGCTTTTGTATCGCTCTACATTTAGCAAATATAACTTTTAGTTTTGAACAAGAGCAGTTAAGATGTCGTCGGACAATCGAGTTTTATTATTACTATTATTAGCTGAATTATTTGGGCTACAGCAAAGCACATGAGGGCTAGGTTATCTGCCTATGGAATCAAGATTTTGTACAGACTTTCAGGCAAGTTGGGCTCATACCCACACCGATGACCGGAAGTTTATTGTAATACGCAAAGTTTTCAAATTTTAAATTTACGAAACGTTTTTCTATATAATGTGTTAAATGAAAGTATTGATTGAATGCGTACTTAATACAGATTTAATTTACAACATTCAAATGTTCTTACTATATCATAAAAACAAGATCTCTATATTTAAATGCTAGGAAAAGCTGTATCTGAGATCGAAGCTATTTAACTGCAGTTTAATTTTATTATGTTGATTTCTTAAACAAGTTACATTCCTCATGAATTCCTTTACATTTCAATCCTCGTGCGCACGCATCAGCATACACAGATATATAGGAGCTCGAACCTATGTGGTTTTAATCTCGGGGAGGGCAGAATTCATTTTTCATGCTACATATTTCCCAAAGCCTGCTACAAGTCTATAGTAGCGCCAAAGCTAAAATATAACTCTTCACTAACTGAATTTGTCGACTTTGTCACGTAAGTGGGCTGGCACATCTAGTTAGCATTTTAAAAGATCCGTAGCTCGAATTTCGGCAGAAGCACAGCTAATTTTTCATATTTTATGCTCCCCAAATCCTAATACTTTCTAAAGCTTCAGTTATTGTTATTAATATGCATAAGAATAATTAATGGGCAATAATTTATACTCCATTAAGTTCTCACCCTTATGTAAAAAGAATGATGTATCAAAATAACATTTTTCACAGTTTTAAAGCTACAAAATGTCCTGACTTTGACTGACTAAATGTTAAATTAATCTGTGTACATTATCTAAACAGAATGCTTTCATGGAGGATTGTTTTGAGAAACTGGTTTTTAATTACATGACAATACAGATTGTAGAGACTATTAGATATTTTGTTCTGGAGTAGGAGAAGTGAAAAATTTTCAGTGACCTCGTCGCAACTCGAACTCCAGACCTTCCGATGCTAGCCGGACGTGCTTTGCAGTTACACCACGAAGGCAGGCGATAAGGAGGGAGAAAAATTTCACAAGGTAGCCATGTAACCAAGCAGCAGCAGATTAAATAATCTTAAATTTATTTCAAGATTCAGCCACGCCTTCGGCACTCTACAATTAGAGGGCCTTCTTTAAATTACTTCTTAAAATGAAAAATGACAAATCATTTCTGAAATTTGAATCATGCTGGGAATGTGTAATAAATTAATATAATTTAAGTGTTAGGCATACTAGGTCATGAATATGCAAAAAATTATAAATTGTAGCACTTCCTCTTAGATGCTCAGCGTAAATAAACATACAATCCAGTACTTTTAATTATAGCAAATCACAAACTGTTATCGCAATTATATAACAACTGTATGCACAGTTATAACACATTTAGATCAATCAAATTCATAATAGATCTGAATAATTTAAAATTAATTCAATTTTTTATTATAACAGAATATTCTATGTAGGTAAACAGTTATGTTGTCTTACATGGTCATCTAAAAATATGTCAGATCTGAAAGATGATAGTGAAGTTTTATATTAAAAGAATATTTTTGAAAAAAACATTTTAAGCAAATTAATTCCAGTTTCATGATGTTATAAAACATATGCAGCGCATATTACACTTATAAATATGTTTATAAATGTATAAAGTGTCACATTTATCAAAACTAGATGCTGGATAAAAGACTAAATTTCAGCGAATTTGAATTCAAATCTTAAGCGTTCTCGGAATATCTTCAATTCTGGTTTATAAGGAAAAACAATGAGGAAGTAAAAAACTTTACTATTAATCTATATTTCTGTTATTAAAAACTGAAGAACCTGTGAGCGAGTTCTTTATACTGTGGTCAGATGATGCCATTTAGAGGAACTAAACTTGAGAGCATGTAGTCCTGCACTCTAGTATCAAATCTTGATTTTTAATTTCACGCCTTTTATCTATTGTACATTTTGTGTGAATTTAACGAATTTTATATTTAAAAGGATTCGTGAAATCAAAACAAACGTTATTTCTGCAAGCATTGTTATAATGATGCTCGCGTCTTTCATGACCTCGAGCACAAGAAATTAAAATTCCAAAATTGCATAGAATAAAAGTCTGAAGTACCCCAAAATAACTGGTACTAATAGACGTTTGTTAAGTTTTATCTTAGTGATTAAAATAAAAGCTTTTCTTTTAAATATATTTTATTTATTTGTGATAGTTTACTAACATTACTTTGGATGGGTTATTTTATTTTTCAGTGCCTAGAAACATCTCATTGTTTAACGATGTTCCAGAGAATGAAATATCGAGCAGCTTTATTCCTTTCCTTCAGATTTTCCCAATTATACTTGTATTATCTTTGGTACATTCTTATAGTTAAAGCAAAATTGTAAATCTGTGTTTACAAAAAACTAAGGATACAATTTTTAAAATATATTTATATTTATTAAAAAGATGCAAATTAAATTTAGTTTATCTGGTGCATCATTAAAACTATGGAATCTGAAGATCATTTTCTCTGACAAATTGAGAAAGGAGAGAAACAAACAACAGTGTTGTATTATGATTATTACTACTCTTATCATTTTTGAGAAATAATTCAAAATATCCCAGCGCAAAAAGGAAATTATTTCAAGTTCTAGTCTAGACTTAATATTATTATACAGGAAACTCTAAGTACGTCTCAGAATACATAAAAATAGCAATACGTCTTTATTTTAAGCGTCCACGAAAGCTCCATGAGGCTAATATTGGTAAACAAAATACAATTAACTTTGAAACAATCGCGGTTTTTTTCTTTCAGTTGTTTTAAACGAACGGGGTTTGGGTCGGCTTTTAATATAATTAATATTTGCTTTATAGTGCTTAACAGTTTTTCAGATTACAATTCGTGAAGTAAGATAACCAAAAAAAGCCAAAGTTTCGATTTTCTGCATTTCGAGTCTTTTTTCAAAAACCATAGGATATGAGAATTCGAATATTTCATTCTAAATTAAAACGATTTTGTTCACTAAAAGCTTTATTAAGCACAATTCTAGGAATGTGGAGTATAAGAAGCAAGAAACAATAAATATATACTTAGAAATTTAAAGGAAAATAAGTCGACCAATTATAAAATTTTTAAACCTTCTTGCAAGAGATGTGAAACTTCAGTATTTAGATAACTTTATTCAATTAGAAACATTTGCAGATTTTATTATTATGCAGAATTCGTGCTCATTCCACACTTGCGTTGGAACTAAATCGTCTAGAAATCAATTGGGACTTTAGCTGCTTAAAACTTACTGCTAAATAGCTAATCGCCTTAACTAAGTGCATACATTTGAATGTATAATTTAGCCAATTAGTTTACTTAAAGCACGGATATGCCACAATATAAGTTCTCTATTTTTCCAATAAGATTTACATGCTGCATGTTAGAAAGTAGTTCAAAATGATAAAAATAGCAGCTGTATAATTTGATAAAATAGAATTAAAACGAACAGAAAAATGCGTTTTTTAAATTTTATTCATTTAATCATGGTATATGTTAATTCAGTTTAATAAATACATTTAAACTAATTTTATCTGCATTATGTTAGACACATGTGAATATATGTCAGCAATGTCCAACATTTAATTTTCTTCTTTCTATATAAACATGTACAATTATGAATATTAAACGCAACTAAAACCTTGATTAGCGTGTTATTAGTTATAATACCTATAGTTACGCACGTTATAAGTACTGATACATTTATAATTGTTATAGTTCGTTCATTAGCTAAGTAATTATAATTATTATAAATGTACATTAATTAGACTGCGATTAAATTTGTTACAGCTATGCATTTAAGGGGACTCATACACCTTAAACCCCTCATGATCTTCGAATATGTGACTGTTGCAAGAATTTAGATATTTTATTTATTTTAAAAGCAATTACTTCCAACCTTTTACAGCTGACTGCATAATATAGCTGCTTTAGAAACTAGTAACCAGAAAGTTTGTGTTGCCACAAATATTTTTATAATTTAATCCTCTTTTTGACAAAATATTTCGCCATGTTTTCCCCTTGCGCGCATAATATTTTAAAAATGGCTAATGGTACATACTTGAAATTGGATGGAATTTTTTATATGGGCACTATTTTCTAACTGAACCAAAAAGCTGATGAATATTTTAATATTGAAAAATTTTATGGGTGAAAACATTACAAATTTTTTTAATAAAATACATTTTATAAACTCAACTGAAAATAAAATAAAAATTCAACATGAAATTTTTAGAATTTTAGGTTCACAGTAGTTTCCAAGTGTTATAAAAGCTATATATTGAATATGGAATTAAATTATGCACTAGAAGGATTTAAACTGTGTGCGCAAGGTGGAAACATGACGAAATATGTTGTCACAAAGCGCATTAACTTATAAAAATATTTGTGGCAACACAAACTTTCTGATTACTATTTCAGAAAGAAGCTATATTATGTAGTCAGCTGTAAAAAGTTGGAAATAATTGCTTTTAAAATAAATAAGTTATCCCAATTCTTGCAACAGTAACCTATTCGAAGATCTTATGGGTTTTAAGGTGTATGAGTCCCCTTAAGTTACGATTGCTGTAGTTATTGTTAATGTCTTAAATCAGATGTTATTGTTTTCAGTACTTAAATTTAATTACCTGAAAAAATATAAACTGTTATTCATTTGACTTATGAAAAATATTAATTTGTTAGAATAGTGTTAGAGTAATTTTTTTTTCAGCTGTCGTTCGGCATAACTTCTTTAACAGCTTTATTTAAATATATGGTTTTATAGACAGTGCCTCGAAGTCACAGAGATTACTTTTTAAACTAGTGTGTCTCTCCTGCTTCAGATGCTAAATTGGAATTTACGTATAAAGACTGCCCGTTTAAAAAATATTTGTTGTAGTTATGCTGCAATGTTAACTAAAAAGTCTTCTATAGGTTTCATTCTTCTTGTTAATACACTGGAGAAATAAATACGATATAATATTAAATAAATAATGTATAAAATTCCATAAAAATGCATAGTAAAATATATAAATTAATAATGTAGTAGAAGTAGATTTAACCATCCCAGGAAGAGGTTAAAATTCTATAAAGAAATCTATTATATTTTAAAATAATCAATCAAATTTAAAGACGATCCCTTACTGCTTTATAAAACTTCTTTGTAAAGTAGAAATACCATTCATATTAAAAACATTTATAACACATTATTAATGATTCATATTTTCATGTTCCTGAACTGATTCTGAAGGGGTAATAATCCGAAATATCAAAACCTGTATAATTTGAATTGGCTTTAATAATATATTTCTAATTAATTTCACATTAAAAACGTATCCACTCTAATGTGGCATCTAAATTACAAAACTCTTAACGGCAGTCTGAAATTTGGTCATTTCTCGTTGTCAAAAACATACAATAATGATTACGTTTCACAAACCAAATCAAAACATAACTTCTACCGAAACTATCTATCATTTGATATTCTGCTGTTTTGTAAAGTTGCAGGAAATGTTTATTCTTATTCGTTTAAACTACCAAGTTACGCCCCTTCTTTAAAAAACACATGGAACAATTCCCCCGTATCATCAAAAATATTATAAAAGATTTTAGCATTAAAGGTCCCACTGGTACCTCTTACTTTGATAATGAAAAAAACATTTAATGGTGTCTATCACAATGGCCTTATTTATAAATCAATCAAACCTCATTCTTCAGATAATCTAATCGGTATGATTGCTTCTTTTTTTCCCTTCCGTAAGAAATTTCAAGGTGGAAATACATATTCGATTAAACTAGAAATGGCGCAAATATCAGCACTAGGCCCCCTTCCATTATATAAAACATACATATTGTAAGATCCTCCCTCAAAACGGTGAAATTAAAATTTTATAGTTCGTTGATAGGACGTTTATTCTGACTCAAGCCAATATAAAAGAATAATTTACACTCAGCTACAGCTTTATATCGAGTTTCTGGAAGCAAGGGTAAAAATTATAGAATCTAAATAAACACCAACAAATCAGATTTAATTCTTTTTCGCAAAGATCAGTCACCCAACCTAGGTATCATTCTCTTTTATGTAATTTGAAGAAAAAATACTCTGGAAATACCTGGCCACCTATCTAGATGCCATACCTGGTAAGAGAATCACGTTAGGGTCTCATCTTTGCAAAATTTAAAAAAAAAATAATGTTTCCATCGCAAACTTTAAACCCCTTGACGAAAAATACTGAATTCTTTCCCTCTTTCGACAAAATGATACTGTAAAATGCAGTAACCTGTCCAGCCCTAATTTAAGGTTCTCCCATATGGGAACATTCAAAAGAAATAAAGCTCAATAAAACATGACTTCCGGAAAGTAAACCTCTCACAGAAATGGCCAATGCTACTTGATTTAAATAGAATAGCACATTATTTTACCGATTAGAATTTTGAAGCCATCATAAAATATACTTACATAACTTTTGATACAATGATATTAAGTACAATGATTTCATTCAAAATCATGAGTCATAATCACAAAAACATCACACGTACGCATCCAATACTCCTTGATATAAAAAAAAATCATTTTAAAGTGGCTAGCCAACTTTCACGCGCATAGAAATTTAAATGCTCTTCACAGACACAGCCCACCAACGTTGAAGCGGTAACATCGCTAAACATTAACAGTAGTATTTCGATCGGAACTCAAATCTTGGGAAATAGGTTTTCTGCAAGCAAGGTTTTGTGATTTTTCTTATGGTGTAATATGAATATGAACTAGTTTTCCTGAGAAAAGCTTCCCTTGAGTATTTCTTTCTTAGACAGATAGCATCCGCATATTTTTCTATAATCTAGCTTAATCATCTATAATCTAGCTTAGTTAGTAATATATCAGATAATAATTAAACCACTTCTAATAACTAAACATGACTCTTATTACCCGAAAAAGAGTAAAGGGGCCTGTTTCCAAGAATTCAAAATACGTATATTTTTATATAACTGAACAAAAATACGTATATTCTTATATAACCTGATCAATGTTATTTACAGCAATATAAATTAGAAATTTCCAGACATAAAGAGAAAAATTGCTTACAAAAACTATATTTATTCATGGTACTTTCCAAACTAGCCTTTTAGCGACAGATTCTGAAAATTTAAAAAATACTCGCTTAATTTTCTCTCTCCTCAATGCGTTCAGAGAAGGTGTTCTTCTAAATTAAAAAAACTGTAATCACCCATGTAATCATTGTTTTCATCTAATTAACAAAAATAAACCCTCGCAAACTACCTGAGAGGAACACGACGAGCCTTTCTCTTTTAACCTTCAACTTTATGCCAGCCTAATTCAAGAACTGACCAGTTACAGCGCAGCAAACACGAACTGACATTTAATCTATGATTTCGCAAAGTCAGGAGCATATTCATCTTCTCGAATCTAAGAAAATCCAAGGGGTAGCAGAGACAACAATATAAATAAATAGGCGAGATTCAAGAGACAAGGAAATAGATATGAAAATATCTTTTTGGATATTGCATGTTAACTGTAATGTTAATTTCCCCTCTCAGTTTTCAGGCGATAAAACTAGTTTAAAAAGGGAAAACTACGCAAGGAAATAGTGTATTTTCCATATACCAAGTCTTCTAAAACAATTTAAATTAAATTACTTAGAAAGTCAAAAAAATCAAAATTTTCAAACAGAGATTGTATTTTATGATTTATTGTGTAAACGCTTTAAGCCATTAGTAATAACATTACTAATATATCAGAGCAGCTGTTGTTTTGTTCTCGGTCGTACCAAAAGAATGATTTGGCATAGCACATTACTCACACTTTAAACAGAAGAAGAGAGTGATCTTCACCTGTAAAGCTTCAGCGTGTTAGAGATAGAAATCTCTTGACTCATGTTCAATAGAAGTGTCGGATATAATGCCTCTTGGCTCCATGTACCTTGAAATAAGTCAAGAATGAAGGCCACAGAAGTAAATTTTATCACAGTTTACTTATTAATTATAAACGAATTAATGTTACTGGAAATACATGCTAGTTGCAAAATAGGCCAATTAAATCAGCCCTTCTTTGTTTGGTTCACTTTTTGCGTCTTTTTTCTTTAAACATTCCGTTGATCATTAATTATAGTGTAACTGTATGGACACTGGTGATTAGTTCTCATTTTTTTTCAAGAAGGAGATTTTCCCCCCTTGTTTTCAATCAACTGTAAATTATTGTCTTTATTAACTCATTACTTTCATCTTTCCGAATAAAAATACTGAAAACGTAGATTATACAAAGGGTCTTTACCCATTTTAGAACGAATTCGATAAAAATCTTAAAAGAAGGAAACGTTTTGGAATAAAAATTTTTGGCAACAGTTTATTATTTCAAATGAAAAATATCATCTGTTAATTTTAATTGTATTCTTCTTTTAAAATGTTGCATTTAAATAAGGTGTGAATTAAAGGATATGTTTTTGCGGCTTCCGAAAAGAAACATTCCTATTCGATAATTAAAAAACCTTGTGAAAACATGATGTTGAAATTAAGTGCAAAATAACCAACATTATCAATCAAAAAAGGAAAAATCGTCAATCATTACATCTATATGGACTCCAAACGAATACCCGAAAAAGGTGTAGGTCGTTAGTTAAACCGTTGGCAACAAAAGGAAATCCACCGATCAAGAAATCAGTTACAAAATCTTTAAATACACCTTAAGCAACAATAAATCAAAAATACATAATGTTCACCAGCTTTTGTTAAGGAATGTGGCTCAACATAGAAAAAACTGTAGAACCCAGTATGAAAACTATTTAGAGATAAATGAAAATAATTATGATCCTTGATGAAGCATGAGTTTACTTAAATAACCGCAACAAAATGGTCTATGTATTATCAAAAACGAAGAAAGTGAACAAACCTGGATCACTCAATGCAAAGAAAGTTTCAGTAAGAGGCTTATGATAGTCGCAAAATTCTCTTATAACGGGAAATTTAAAATAAGAAGTGTAGAAAAATGCTACAGTCAACATACTACCAAGAGAAAGTTTTACGCCCAATATTCATAGAAGAAATTCCATTTCTTTACTTCAAAAAGTACCATTCCTTGAAAAAATAAAGAGTGGTACAGATATTGCATGTATATCCTTTTAATGTATTCCTGCTATGTCTCCTGATATTTCACCTACAGACTTATTGTGCCTTTGGATTCTTGAAAAGAGCTGTTTCTAAGCATAAATTTATCTTGATTGATGGACTCCGGAAAGTAGTGGAAAGAGGAATGTGAATCGAAATCCCTAGAAATTTTATAAAAAGCCCTTCTGTCATGGATATGACGATGCAGACTTACCAACAAGGAAACATGCTATCAGACAGAACATTAAAAAATACTCTTTACCTTTTAAGTATTAATTAAATTACACCGAAATCGTTTTAAAAGCAAGTAAACAACCTATGTACATTTGATGTACCGATTCTTGTTGTAAATGAAACTCGCAAGAGTTAACTCATCGAAAAGAGGAAAACATCTATTTGTATTTCGGTTGTCGATGGCGCCCACACGATATAATATAGTGGCTGGATGAGCCGACTGCGAATCAAAGAGCCCGGGTCCGAATCCTGGAGAAAGCTTGGTTGTAACTGCCCCTTTCCTTCATAGGAGGCAAAAGTGGTCCCCCTATTAGGTTCCTCCATAATAAAGTAACCGCAACGTCCGGCCTTAGTAGTGGCCAAACCAAAGTCGGCTGAGGGCCTGGCATTTAAGGGGGAAAACCTTCTGTTTGCCGGTGTTCTAACAATAAACTATCTTACAAGAAACCATCAAACTTAAGGCTTTAATATCTTTTTTCTGATCCATAAAATAAATATTTATTTGCAAAATGTAAGTAATACTGCATTTCATAATGAGAGGATAGTACGGATGTGTAATACAAGAAAATAAATGATGCGAAACTAATGCACTAATATACTGAATAAAATATTTTGATGCACATTATGTTTATATATTGTACTGCCACAAATTATGGAGATCACTAGTGTTATTCTTTTAATATTGAAGCACATATTTAAACCCTTGCTGCTGTGATTTATTTCACGTATCTGACAAATAGCATTAGAGTAAATCCAGGAGTTTTATCTTCGCGAGGAACGCATGATTGCCTTTGTCATTGGCGTGGATTATGCTGATAGTACGCCTTTGCCTAGATCCAATCCAATTTTGATGGAAAAATCCCCTTAGGGCGAGTCTAATGGTCTCAAGTTTTTAAACTGTCCCCACGGCGCAAAGACACCATGCATTTCTAATGACCGAGCTTTCTCCGGGATTCAAACCTGGACCCAATAATTTGGCTAACAGCAACGTTAACCATTGGTACGCTGATTAATTAAGGGTTTAGTGCCACCCCTGATAAATCGCATTGCAATTAATGAGCCAATGATAATAGTTTTTTCCCTCCCACTTTACAGCAGCAATAATCAAGCAGATGTGTTAAACGTAAAACGTTTCAAAAGTTGGTACAGCTAGATTGCTGAGCAACAATAACTTTAATAGATTATACTTTGAAATATAAACATGCAAGCATCTAATTGCGAAATATTAGTTATTTACATACAAAGATCATTGTGAAATTGTATTTGTGGATTATGCATGAGAAAAATTAGCAATCGCCTTCTCCGAGAATTGAACCACGGACCTTTGGAATACCGGCCTAACGTGCAGAATCACTACACCACGAAGGCACACTAGGAATGCGGGAGAAATACCTTATATACTCCCCCTTTTAAAGGGCAACTAGGGTTTTTACGGGACCCAATCGCCAAATCCTGGGTGAGGAGAATCATCATCCAACACCCGTTTTAGTTCGGGTGCCACTGTAGAGACATTAAGAATTTTTTGGAAGAAGGCAAGATGAAAAATTAGCAATCGCCTTCGCCGGGAATCGAACCACGGACCTCTGGATACAGGCCCAGCGTGCAGAACCACTACATCACGAAAGCACGCTAAGAAGGCGGGAGAAATACCTTATACTGTAAAGGTTTAGATTTCTTTTAAAATTTCTTATCTAAATTTTTCAGATCTTTTTTATCCCAGTCTTCGTGAGTGAATGTAGCTTCTGTTCCATTCCTGGCGGAACAGTTGAGCCAAACTTCTGCCAAGTACTCTACCTTTCACATGTAGTATGTTACTTCCACCACACGACTGGAGAATTACAACGGCGTGTTTTAAAGATAGTATAGCAGCGAGTATGTAGCATTTTTGCTTCTGTATACAAAGAACAAGGTTCTGTCTAACCTTCGAAACTAGTCCTGCAAATTTTTGAAAATTAGCTCACTCTGATTGCTATATTATCTTTAAAACTTCTTCTTTATTTATTTTACTCAAAAACAAGTAGATGGGAAAAGTCTTATACTGAATCCAACTAAATCAAATTCAGTAATATTCATTAAAATAACTCGCATTCATGTTTCTCAGTAGGAGAAAGCATGAAGATTGCCTTTTTGTTCATTAGAAAGTAACTGCCAGTATTCAGCATCTCACCCACTCGGCCACCTGTGGGCTCACATCATATTTAAATAGGAAAAGATTTACTTAATTAACTGTAATACAAATTTTAAGCATTCGCTTAAAATTTTGTGAGTATAAGTAGTCTAGTTAGTATCTTATACGCAGTCGTTCGAGATACACGTCCTTAAAAGCTGGCATAAGGATATATGGACATTGCAAGAATTTAATAAAGTTTAAATGAGTTTCCAACACTACTTTCCTGCAAATTACAATATTTTTATGTCATTGTTAATATTAAGAGTAAAATAATTTTTACAAGCAAATTAATTTCATCTATATGAGGCTAGATTTTAATTATCGACGACCAAATTATGAATGAAAAATGCTGAATATGGCTGATATAAAGCACATTATTTTTTCGCGCCAGATGAAAAACAATTGATTGATCTTGCACTAAAATTTACTGAATACCATTTCAGAAAATTAGACAAATTGAGGGGGAAATTCAAGAAAACTTCACATACGCATCCCTTGTAAATTCAGTTACTGTCACAGAAGGCATGTGGTAATGATTTCAAAAAGTGCAACTTAAACCTGACTTTCTAGACATTTGAAAGAAAAAAGATTAAAACTTATATATAATATATTTAATTTTTTTTAAATTGAAATTTAAATTGAAAATTTCACTAGAAAATTATCCAGCATCATTAGTTTCATGATATAGAAAGCAATTTGAATCCATGACGTTTCCAGTAGCTGCTCTGTATCTATTCCATCACGTATCACCCAGAAAAGTTTATTTAAATAGGTCAGGTTATATCGGTTACTCTCCAATATCGAACTGCCAAAAATATGGAACATTTACATATGATTGATGATATCTCGGTAGATATTGGATTCTGCATGAATTCGGCAATCTGATGGTATCTAGAGTTCGCGTGCTTCTGAACTTAGATCACGATAAAGCAAAAATGTTTTACGGGAACTATTTCGTGTGATTATACTATGCTAGTTCACACAGACATGCAAGATGAAATGCTATCGCTGGGCGAAGTGTAATATCAAATCCAAACATCCCAGTTACTGTTTCTGTTTGCTTCTGAACTTAGATCACGATAAAGCAAAAATGTTTTACGGGAACTATTTCGTGTGATTATACTATGCTAGTTCACACAGACATGCAAGATGAAATGCTATCGCTGGGCGAAGTGTAATATCAAATCCAAACATCCCAGTTACTGTTTCTGTTTGCTTCTGAACTTAGATCACGATAAAGCAAAAATGTTTTACGGGAACTATTTCGTGTGATTATACTATGCTAGTTCACACAGACATGCAAGATGAAATGCTATCGCTGGGCGAAGTGTAATATCAAATCCAAACATCCCAGTTACTGTTTCTGTTTGCTTCTGAACTTAGATCACGATAAAGCAAAAATGTTTTACGGGAACTATTTCGTGTGATTATACTATGCTAGTTCACACAGACATGCAAGATGAAATGCTATCGCTGGGCGAAGTGTAATATCAAATCCAAACATCCCAGTTACTGTTTCTGTTTGCTTCTGAACTTAGATCACGATAAAGCAAAAATGTTTTACGGGAACTATTTCGTGTGATTATACTATGCTAGTTCACACAGACATGCAAGATGAAATGCTATCGCTGGGCGAAGTGTAATATCAAATCCAAACATCCCAGTTACTGTTTCTGTTTGCTTCTGAACTTAGATCACGATAAAGCAAAAATGTTTTACGGGAACTATTTCGTGTGATTATACTATGCTAGTTCACACAGACATGCAAGATGAAATGCTATCGCTGGGCGAAGTGTAATATCAAATCCAAACATCCCAGTTACTGTTTCTGTTTGCTTCTGAACTTAGATCACGATAAAGCAAAAATGTTTTACGGGAACTATTTCGTGTGATTATACTATGCTAGTTCACACAGACATGCAAGATGAAATGCTATCGCTGGGCGAAGTGTAATATCAAATCCAAACATCCCAGTTACTGTTTCTGTTTGCTTCTGAACTTAGATCACGATAAAGCAAAAATGTTTTACGGGAACTATTTCGTGTGATTATACTATGCTAGTTCACACAGACATGCAAGATGAAATGCTATCGCTGGGCGAAGTGTAATATCAAATCCAAACATCCCAGTTACTGTTTCTGTTTGCTTCTGAACTTAGATCACGATAAAGCAAAAATGTTTTACGGGAACTATTTCGTGTGATTATACTATGCTAGTTCACACAGACATGCAAGATGAAATGCTATCGCTGGGCGAAGTGTAATATCAAATCCAAACATCCCAGTTACTGTTTCTGTTTGCTTCTGAACTTAGATCACGATAAAGCAAAAATGTTTTACGGGAACTATTTCGTGTGATTATACTATGCTAGTTCACACAGACATGCAAGATGAAATGCTATCGCTGGGCGAAGTGTAATATCAAATCCAAACATCCCAGTTACTGTTTCTGTTTGCTTCTGAACTTAGATCACGATAAAGCAAAAATGTTTTACGGGAACTATTTCGTGTGATTATACTATGCTAGTTCACACAGACATGCAAGATGAAATGCTATCGCTGGGCGAAGTGTAATATCAAATCCAAACATCCCAGTTACTGTTTCTGTTTGCTTCTGAACTTAGATCACGATAAAGCAAAAATGTTTTACGGGAACTATTTCGTGTGATTATACTATGCTAGTTCACACAGACATGCAAGATGAAATGCTATCGCTGGGCGAAGTGTAATATCAAATCCAAACATCCCAGTTACTGTTTCTGTTTGCCACACTAAATGGACTTTAAGCCTTTAACTATTTGGTCTTTCTTTCATAAATATATCTAAATAACATACATTAATTACAGAATTTGCATTGGTGTTAGGCTAGCTTAGATTGTTTGAAATGAAATCAGACAATACTTTATTACTCGTCAAATTCACATTCATCACAATTTCGACATTTATGCAACATTATAATACAATAACAATACATGGAATCCAAAAAATAAATTATCCAATTTTGAATTTCGCTAGTTCTGAAAGTTAACAAAATAGAATGACATGTATTATAAGAAGTCAAAAGAGAAGCGTCCATATTTCAGTATATATAAAAAAGGAAGCTAATTTGTCGTCTAAAATTTTCGTTTTCAGAAAAAGCAAAAAATTGCTATAAACGGAAGAAAGATTTTTATCTGCTGTCGTTTAACCACTGGAGGCATCTAAGGGGATAAAATCTGAGACTCCTTCGTTTGGGGTCACATGTGAAAAATCAGGCGTTTATACAACTTAATTCCACTTAGTCCACATTTCGAAATGAATTTCAAAAAGAAAATGGATTTAAGCTGCTTTAGAAACAAATAATACTGAAACGTGGAACGTGTTGTGCAGGAATTGGATCTTACCTTGATAATATATGTGCAACCATAACATCAGATCGGATATTTGTAAACAAAATTTAGCCATTTTTCTTTTCATATTCATGGATTCATGTATTAGATATGAGATAAAGAATATATAATATGTGAAAACCTAACTTTAATTTTAAATTTTAAAATTAAGTTAAATCTCTTTTTGTCTAGCATCTATTTTTTAATAAAGCACACTGAATATGTCATTTCAAAATTAATCCTTCTCATATGGTTCTTACATAATGCCCATGACGCATGCACTTACATAACGTCAAGTATGAAAATGAAATATTTTATTCAATAAATAACGTTAAGCTCGCAATCCGAAACCTTAATTAATTGAACAACAGTTATGAAATGGAGATATACTTTTCTAGCATATATATTGTAGCTTACTCGATTCTTCGTTTACTTGCTGTGAGCTGCTAACGTCACGAGAGTGGCTCCTGTTCTATCGTATCACTATATATAAAATCTGTGATTTGTGTTATATTATTGTGTTTCATTCAACGAAATGTACTTTTAACTGCATTTGTATCCAGAATTGTATCTTTATTTGATAATTCTTACTTTAGTTTCCCTGCTCCTAAATAAGCGTAAGCCGTAGAGAAGATTACTTCATTTATATTTTTAAACAATAAATTTTAATGCTTTCTTTTATGCTTGCCAAATGTGCGTTAAAATAGCAATTTTACATTATTTAACGCGAAAAATAATTAATTAAATAAGTGAAAATTATGATAATATCAATAAGAATTAAAGTTTTAATTTTGCTTTTGAAAGGGAAAAAACAGGTAATTCTGCAGATTTATTTAATATCTTTATACAAATATAGTTTAAAATCGTTCCACTACTCTTTTCTTATCTTAATCTGTCCTATTCATAACCAGTGTTAAATTAAATGAAAATATCAAATACATTCATCTATGCAGCAGTTCTAAGAAATAAACATTTAATAAAATAATCAATATTACTTATTTATTTTAATAAAACTTCATAATGCATCTTGTAGTCAAGAGATCATACTGAATACATATGATTCATGTAACATTCACCGAAAAAAATTGAAACTGGAAAAAGATTTTACATTTTTTTAAAATAGAAATTTTGGAATGCAAACATTTCATTTCTAGTTACATTAAAAGTGCATTCCATAATTAAAATACGAATAACACCAAGACACGTATCCACATATTTACGTGTACATAACCACATTGCGAACATACATTAATCCACATTATGCATATTGGCAATAATAAATGGAACGTTCAAGACTGACAAAGTGCAATACGTTAAAATAAGACGTTAACAATAAGACTAAAAACACACAATATTAATTATTATAAATATTACAATACTTATTATTATTAATGTATTGCATTCTATTATACTTTTACTGATTACTATACTATTTAATATCAACAGTATAATTAATAATATACCACAATATTGCTGAAAGGAAGATAGAAAAATTACGGTTACAAACAAGATTTTAATTTAGATATTTCATTGAAAATATAATAAACGCGATAAAATTATAATTTTTATAACCAACTTCTTTTTTCGTCTGTTTTCCTTTCCCTTTATTTTCTTTTTTCTTTCTCATACTTTATAAGATATTTTTCACGCCTTCCTAGCGTACCTTCGTGCTGTAGTGGTCAGCATGCTCGACGCGTATTCCATGGTTCGAATACCGGCGAAGGCATAGCTCATTTTTCACGTATTCCGCTCCAAAATACCTAATGTCTCTACAGTGGTGCCCGAACTAAAAGGTGGTGATATATCATTCTTCACCCCCGGGATTTAACGATTAGGTACCCTAAAACCCCAGTCACCCTTCAAAAGGGGGAGTATATAAAGTATTTCTCCCGCCTTCTTAGCATGCCTTCGTGGTGTAGTGGGCAGTACGCTAGACGCGTATTTGAAAGGTCCGCAGTTCGAGTCCCGGAGAGAGCAGTGCTCAGTTTTTACGTCTCTCGCACCAAAATACCTAATGTCTGTACAACTGTAGATCCCAATAAACAAGATATACAAAGCAAATGAAATACATAGTTACAGGTAGTGTATTTTTTTATAAATAATTATTCTAAATATGTATTTTGAACGCTTAATTTCTTAAAACATTATAGCGTTTTACAAGACAAATTAAAAAAACTTTGTGGGGGGGGGGGCGAGGTGAGAGGCGTCCGGAAAAAGAATAGAATTCTTTATATGGCTCACATACAACAATAATTCACTAATCTTCAATCACTTTAAATTTAAATGGTCTTTACTTCTGTAGAGATATTAGACTTGTTGGCGTAACAAATGCGAAAAATCAACTACATCCTAACCAGGATTTACCCGGAGTTACGAATTTCCTAATTGACAATGGGGTGTGCTAATCACTTTCGCCACAAGTATACAAAGATATAATGCGATAATTCTTTTACATTCCACCCCACCCAAAAGTTGACTTTAACCCTTTAACTGTCAAGTTATTTTGATGATTTGGGTACACAAATTGTCAAATTTTTTTATTGGAAAAACCAAATGTAGCCGAAATAAACATCTCCCGATATATATTCGGGTATGACAATACGATGCACTCAAAAAAAAAAAAAAAATTACCCCGAGAAATACTCGGGCGTGACATTTTCGAACACCAGTGCTGTGCCCGAGATAATCTCGGGCATGACAGTTAAAACGTTAAAGAGGCACGATGCCCATTCGATCAAATTCAGGTGGTGAAAGATTATTGGAAACATTGTTTCATTTTGGGCGCCACTGTAAAGAGTGCTAAACTATATGATACAGGAAACGTGAACATCAACTATACTCTTCCTGAGGTTTTAACCATGGATCAATTAACAACTCACGTGGGAAGGAGTTTTTTTTTACACATTTAGGAACACTGTTTGCAGAGATATATTTAATTAACACAGGGATTTAATTAAGACTGATGGCGTTTTCTAAAGTTAATAAGAGCTTTATTTCTGACCTTAAGGGGCGCAATATACACCATAAGCAGTTGCAAACGTCTACGTTTCTCGTACCAATATATGAGAAACATTCAGATCTTGATTTCAGTCCTTCTTTGTGTCCACCCTGTATCACACATCATCCATCTATGTGGAAATCGCATTCATACCAAATTCGGTATACAGTAACCGTTTTAATGGTCATGCATTACTGATTTCAGAATTACTGGATTGAAATGAACGTTGGTGGTATGTACATGATGTCTTTATCAAAAAATTCATATGACGTAAAATCTAACAAAAAATAGGCCAAGGAAAATATTTGTTTTCGCTATGCAAGCACAGACGGTTCAATACTGTGGAAGACCAAAAATGAGAAACACTTGGCCATTCTTGCAAAAATTCAAAAGATCTACGTTTTTGAAAAAGCAGTTGCTACAATTCATATTCAGATTTGGTAATAACTCTTCTTCCTCCATGTCCAGAAATTGACAGTCATATATACCTCAGCGAGAGGAAAAATGCACTTTTACCTAAGGTAGTGCTCAGAAAATGATATTTTTGAGAGAATAATGTCAAATCTTTTTTTGATGTGCATTAAATTCAATCTACATTTTAATCATGCATTTGCACACCTCAAAAAAAAGTACATTTTTTTTTCTGCGATGCCAACGTGGAAACATGTCATGCGACCTCTTAGTAAATATACAAAGGGAATTGCTAGTAAACGTGGACAGATGCCGATACTGACGAGATAGATTGTGCTTATATAAGATTAGATATAAATTCGTTATTAACTTTTGAAAGTGAAATTTTCCTTCGTCTATATCATGCATCTTCAAGTAAGCAACCTTGCATTTGATGCCAATTTTAGCTCTACGCGAAATGGAATGATTAATCAATTTCAGCATTGTATTAGACACTTAATTCTGATTTTTACATTTCAAGTCTTCGACGAGCTCGAAAATATATAACCTAAGTTAGTAAATCTGCTCAAGAATATTTCTTCGAATTTTGCTATTTGACTTCCTATTACAATATTTAAAAAATTTGGTAATTATCAAAGTACGTATCTGAATTAATATTTGAGAAATAAACCCTGCAGTAATTTTTAAATTTCATGTTGAAATATCTTTCAAATAGTAAACCTATATATAAGAATTTACTTTCAGGTCTTCAGCGTAAAAGATAGACTCACTCAAGTTTTCAGTGTTGCTTTTATTTCACTACTTTGAACTTGGCGTTAATGTTTGGAAGAAAGAAAGACAAAATTTATTAACAATTTATTCAGGACATTTATCCACAACAAGGACAATAGCACTTTTCAGTAGTTCAGTAGTAGACAATTATTAGTTTGATTCGGAACACCAAGTAAGATAGGTTCTGAATTTAAGGTAGACATTGTGCGAAGAAACATAAATTTAGACAAACCAGTCAACTATATAATAAACGTGAATTCTTAGCTTTCTTCAAATTCTAGGAATAAGTATTCGTCAGTAAATTATAAATAAAAACTGATATAAATTATGCAGAAAATACAAATAATAAAGGAATAAAAAAGCTAGAGGGAAATAATTATATAAATTGCAATAAAAACAATATAGAATTGTTATCTGTTAACGTTTTAAAATAACGCGAAATAATGCCACAATTAACTATTAATAATGAATAATTAGAAACGCTTTTAGTTAGCATAAGTTAGGAAAGTCAAATGATTTTCTGCCTTATAAACTTGCCCCCTAATTGATTACCAGCTAAAGCAGATCATTATCTAATTCAGAAGTCAAACAACAAAAATCATTATCTGTTGGCAAACTGTTATTTAAAGCAGCATTCTGATAGGAGGATATTAATTTTCGGTAAACACTGGAGAAAGTGACACAGATTATGCACATTCAATCAATGGCAGTTAAGAATGGTTGTAGCAGAAGGTATGGACTGTAAGAAGAGGAACTTAGATTCTTCCGGCCAATTCTTATCGTAAAGAAATATAAAACACTGAGCAAAGCTCTTGCAGTGCACTTTTATGCTATTGCGAGAAACACAGTTCTTATTTCCGCTTAAGAGTAAATTAATATTTTACGCTCTATTATACATCTAATAGTGATTGTTGAGGTATTGGATCCATCTCCCACTCTAAGAACGGGTCATTCTGCCTTCAGTTAGTATATTCTTAGCTTGTTCCTTTTGATGCTTTATGGTGGCACCGTAACTTGCAACACTGTACGCAAAAATGAGAAATTATTTCGCTGTTAAATACAAATATTAGCTTTCCTTATGTTTCTAAAACATTTTTAGGTTTAGTACTGCAACTGTAATCGAAATAAGCGGCGAGTAATAAGAACGCGCTCAATTCCCCTCCACCCTCGTCAAATTTTAAGTCTGTTAAATAAAAATATAAGCTTCTGTTGTATTTTCGTAAAACTGATTTTGATTATTTTCGAACACTAACATAGATTATTAAATTGTTTTCTCTGACTCACATTTATTTTGATAAGTACGTTTTTAAAGATAAAGTAATACGAATGTATAGGATTTATTTTAATGTAACGGCTGTACGTTTAATCAAGGAAGTTTACGAAACGGAATAGAAACTGTCTGAAATGTACTCTTGATGCATAGAAAACACTCTAGTCTTTATTTATGCAATCTGACGATACGTAACTATACGCTTTAATCTAGTTGTGCATTTACAACTAGTCTAAATCAGCAGTTAGCTCAAGATGATGTAACTCAAAGATTAATTTAAAAATTTAATCAAGAGCCAGAACTTTGTATTTTTTAAACTTAATATATATTTTTCTTAAGCGAAATGTATCTTGAATCCAAATGAGCTAACTAATGTATTTCCTGATGACTAATACTAAAATGAGAAAAGTGTTGTACTTCTTTGCACAACACCCTGATTGCCAATTTTATAATGTGAACTTTCTTTGTTTTTTAAAGGCAATTGTAAAACAAATCTGATGTCTACATCATATTTATTCACCGGAGCGATACTCTGGCGCTAGGTTCACTTAACAGCGTTACGTCTCATTCATTTTATAACTTAGAATGCAAAAAAATATATATCATCTGAAGAATTATCTAATCGTTGCCACATGTTTTATTCAAATACTGTAATAAATCTAAAACGATGTATAAAAGGAATTAAACAAATAAAAAATAAACGGTTTTTCACAGACGATTCAGCGCTGCTTACCTAGTGCGCATGCGCTACTCGTAAACATTCTGCTCTGTCTGAAACAGACTGGCGACAGTGTTTTCTGCAACACTTATTTCCTAGAATTTCATTACAGATGTATTTCTCATTTAAATAATTCATTTTTCACTTCACGGCAAGTTAAAAATAATAAAAACACATAATATCTTCATTAAAAATTTAAAGGTATAGAAAAACATAAAACCCCAAATGCAGTTAAAAAAATTTAAAAACCAATTTTGACATTTAAAATTAAAGTTTCTATGTAAAAACAAGGGATTCGGCCAGCGGGCAATAAGAAAGATTTTTTGGAGCACAAAACTGAAGTTGTACTTTTGGTCTTACTCAGAAAAAGGCACTGAAGGCATAGAAAACGATTTAACTTATTGCGGACGCTGAAATAATATATGGGATAATTTAATAACTTAAATGATAATTCCAGAATGGATTAAGCATAATTTAATTCGCCATCATAAAAGAAGACGTTACTTTGTTGTTGAGAAGCTTAGTTTCTCTAGATTGTCAACAAATCCACAATTCTGCTAAGTTTCAAATATAAACAAATATGGCTGTTATGGTAAAAACAAATTAAGCTCAGACGCACTTAAACAACTTCTAAATTGTTCCTAATTATACAACTATAACATGCAGGTTAACTAAAGGCATAAAAACGTTAATCGGAAGACTAAAAACAACATAATTCAATTATCCAATCACTTTTAGACCAAAAAATGCACAATTTACAAACATATAAAAATAAAGATACTGAGCTCAAAAAGCCGAGTAACAAAGTGGAATATATATTGTTCGGTGTCTGAAAGAGTATTGCTTGGCAGAATTGTTTTATGCCAAGCAGAGTTTGGCTTTTAGTGTAACCCTAAAGTTATTTCGTTTTTGCCTTATTAGTATGTATGATTTTTGACTTGATGTAAGAGCATATGGTTGCTCGCTTTTAGCTAAGTTACATAGGTAACTATGAGCACATGCGTGTGCTAGTATTCAATAATGTTGGTTTTGTTAAAATAAATTTGTTATTGTTAATATTACAGTCAACTTACTGAAGTTAAATTTCATTAAATAAGTTTGAGCTATCTTCGGCAAGAACATATATATATATATATACTTTTGGTGCGGCCGATTGGAATCAAAAAGGGAGGTGCAAATCTACATGTTATAGCAGTCCCATGTGCAAAATTTCAACATTCTGAGGCTATTCGTTTTTGAGTTATGCGAGACAAATACATACATACATACGTACGTACGTGCGTACAGACTCCACGAAAAAATCTCTTCTGAATCCATTTGAAATCAGTTTTATAATTCGTTTGGAGAAAAAGAGTTTTTTATTGGGTCCTTACGTACAGATGTCACGCAAAAACATCGTTAAATTGCATTCGATAGCGGTCAAAATGGTTATTTTCGTTTAAATATGATACCCGAAAGTTTTCGCGATTACAATATTTCCTTTTTACTTCGCACAAGGAATTAAAAATAAATAAATAAAAACATACTTTACTTTTTTGTGCGTAATACATGATGTATAGACATCAAAATAATATTTAGATTCAGATATATACAAATAGGTAAGATAGCAAAGAAACATATAGGCAGATAGACAAATTAATAGTGATGCAACCATGCACACACTCAGACGGAAACTTAGATACACAGACAAATTGATATATATGTTGACTATAAACATATGCATATAGCTATACACATAGGTAGACAAATACACAGATAAACAGATAAAAGAAAAGGTAGAGAGTCAGACAGTTATATTTAAAGAGGTATAGATACACGTTATCCGAAAAAAGCCTTAAAAAAGGAAACTTTCCATCTTATAGCAATCTAAAATTATGAAGAATTAGTAAAAAATAATCGGGTTTCTCTAGTTATATTAAGTTTTTATTTCTTCTAAGATATAAATCATACAAGGCGTGACACCAGTACGACAAAAATTGACCGAGATATATAACTGTAAAAGTTGAGATCATGTTCAGGGAGCCATACAGAAATTGACTAAAGAAATGTGAATGCAACATTCATTCATTTCCATGTAACTAAAAAAATATTTTAGAAAAAAAAAATATCTGACCTTAATAGATTAAGTGAGGAGCATTACTGGGTGGACTGTTGTGAAACGTTTTGATCGATACAATTTTTTTTTTAAAATAGATTTTACTCGCATAGCATTCGCGTTCTAGAAACAGTGGCAAGTTTCAATACTGGGACATAGCAAATTCATACAATTATAAACTAAATGCGAAAAATACTTCTAGATAAATAATATTTTTTCTTTTGTATGCTTATTAGATTGTATTGTGATTCTCAATTAAAGGATGACACGCATATTATTAACGCACTTTTAGCGTACGAAAACTTATGCATTATTTCTGTGAAAATACTCTCAGCACAAAATTAAAGATTAAAGAATCTTACAATCCGGTAGCTTGCAAAGAAATAACATTAAACGGCAAAACCCCGGGCACAAATTATTTTAATGTATTCAAATATTTATCATTGGTCAATTTTTACCACGGCATATACAAGTTTTTTTGTGTTTTAATTTTTAGGAGTATAATCTCTTAGGATCGCGTACAATGTTAGATTTTGTAACTTTTACAAAACTGATATTTTAGTTTATAAATCTTTTTAAAATGTTTTAAATTAAAGCATGAAATTTGCTTTAATATAAAACAATTTTACACTGGTTTGGTTTATTTAATTACGGCAAAGCACACTGGGGCTATCTTTCTAAGGGAAGGAATGCCTTCGTGGAGGACTGTCTAAAGGAAACTGGCTCGTATACACGTTACACATGGGGAAAACCACAAAAACGCATTTTTACACTGGAAGTATACTGACCAACGGTTGAGAAAATAGGAACGCATGAGCAGTTTGAATGACATGGTGGATTCAGATAGTGACTGATACAGGTTGTCCGCCGATAACATCGCGGCAAAAACATCGTGGACGAAAACGTCGCGGAGAAAACAACGCAAAGCGAAAATGTCGTGCTACAAAACATCGTGGGAGAAAACATCGCAGTTCTAAAACATCGTGGTACAAAACATCGTCGTCGAAAATAAAGCGGTTCAAAAACTTCGTAGTTTAAAAACATCGTCGTCGAAAATATCGTGGTAAAAAATAAAGTATCTACAAATCATCGCATGACGATAACATCGCAGACATGCTTTTTTCAGGCTTTAATAACTGTAAATGGATATTTCCATAATGATTTTTGAGTGCAAGGTGTAAGGGAGGATAAATTTTACTTTCACATTTTTTATTAACTATTAAATTTTTGCAGAGAAAATAAGAAAGAAACTTAAGCATAGAAAATTAATGCAACTTATAGCACTGAATAGAATTTTAAACCGACATAGTTAACTGACAAAGACCATTAATAAATCATTTTTTATAAACATTTTACTGGTAATTTTTCATAAAATCTATAATCTATTAAGTTGCATTTAATTTTCTACGTTTAAGTTTCCTTCTTACTTTTTCAGCAAAAATTTATTAGTTAATAAAAAAATGTGAAAGTAAAAATTATTCTTCTTTACATCTTGCGCTCACAAATCATTATGGGAATATCCATTTACAATTATTAAAGCCTGAAAAAAGCAAATCTGCGATGTTGTCGTCATGCGATGATTTGTACATACTTTATTTTTTACCACGATATTTTCGACGACGATGTTTTTAAACTGCGAAGATTTTGAACCGCTTTATTTTCGACGACGATGTTTTGTACCACGATGTTTTAGAACTGTGATGTTTTCTCTTTGCGATGTTTTCTCCCACGATGTTTTGTAGCACGACGTTTTCGCCTTGCGTTGTTTTCTCCGCGATGTTTTTGTCCGCGATGTTTTTGCCGCGATGTTTTCGGCTGTAACCCTGATACAGAAAGGCATTTTTAACAATTACAGAAGCAAAATATTTTTAATTGTTGCAGAATAACAGTTCAATATTATGCAAAGGTCGTGTTATGCCTCGTGTAAGAAGATTCTCTTACTAGTTTGTGTTGAAATTCAACCGCGTCAGGATCATTGGAACTGCAGTTTATCGTTCGTGACATTGCTGATCTTGTTGTTCGATATCCAAATGACTGTAAGGCGAATATGGAATTGATGAGTCCAGGAAGACCATAATCTCAGTGGCAGCAGGCCACTAACATCCGAAAGAACATATATGTTATTATCTCGGCCTTGCGGAATTGTATGGATACGTCATGTACCCTGAGTCAGGTACATGGCTTACATACAGAAACGACAAATATCCTTCTGGGCAGTGCTAAGACGTCTGCAGTACTTCGGATAGTCAACACAGCGACAGTGCTGTGGCTTCCCTTGACGCTACAGCAGAGACAGAAGCACCTACAGTGGTGCAACGAAACAATACACTGGGCACAGGAGTCGTCCGTGTACCAGACAAATCCAGATCTGGGTACAGCATCATGTTTGACGTATTGAAGTTTGCCAACCGCATGTCAGTGGAGGCACCGAGGGAAACAAACGTTGCCAGCTTGAATTCGTTATCGTCATACGTACTGAGCACCTGGCGTGCTCGAATAGGGCGCCAATGGCTACACATCTTGGCCCCTTCCCTTCGCATAGCCGCTGATGTGGGTAGTTGGCAGCTGATGGAAAGCGGAGACACCATCAAACTCCCAAGAGGTTAGGTGGTATTATCTCGCGTCCCTGCATATATAGCATTAAATGATACATAAAATGTAGTAACAGCTGATATTACATTTTTGGCGTACCTTTGTCACTGACCTATCTTTACAGACTGCGTGACATCATCTTTGAACAACATAATGCAAGAACAATGTTGCCCATGCTGTCCTGACCTTCCGCGATATAGAGGGTGCTCTGTTGTTGCCTTGGCTAGCACGCTTTTGAAATGTCTTACCCACTGGTTATGGGTTCCGAAAAAATGGCACGTCACCACTCGCCAGCCACTACGAGCTTCCACTCTGACAGAGTTAAAGCCGCATGGAATGAAATACTAGTATCCGTCATGCTACCCGTAGCAGTTTTAATAATGACCTTTTTTAATGTTGTGCATATGACATTTTATGCTGTAGGTTTTTAGAAGAAATGGAATTATCATACTTTAAAATAAAAGTTGATGTTCTTGTAATGCAGAATTTCGGTATTTTTTCCTTTACAATACATTTCCAGATATCAAGCAGCGTTTTAAGATGGGAACTGTTTGCTGAACGGCTTTTTAACATTTTCACAACTGATGGGATATATGCGTTCCAGCAAATTCATGCGCTAGAACGCATATATCCCATTAATTACATATCCGTAACAAACACATATATCCCATTAATTACATACTTCTAATAAAAAAGCGCTAAAACACCTTTTGGAACTATATGGTTTCTTGGAATTATATAGTTCCACAGTCTCATAAAAACTATCCTTAAGTAAAAAAAAATCACCAGATTTCTTTAAATATGTAGCATAAAACACATTCAAATCCACTTCCAGTCGCCACGTCTATCTTGCTAAATATGCAAGCTGTATACCTGCTATCGTAGCATAGGTGCTTCAAGGAGTGACACAAGTATAGAAATGCTTGAGGAGATCCAGAGGACAGGATCAAAGTTGGGAGGCATGAGTCCTTTGTCACGTGAGAGATGCGAAGACATCGGGTTGGCTGCAGAGATGGAAGCACAAGAATCTTGAAAAATAACATCAAAAATATAGTTTTCTCATCATCTGCAAGTAACAGTTAGTTGATATATACAATAATAGTCCTTCAAATAAGTGTAAACAACCCTGCGAAAAGAAAATAATGATATGGCACAGTCACATGAGAGCTGCTACCCTCGGGGTAATCTCATTGGCTGCTGGTCAAAAATTTTAAAATCGTGAAAAAATACATTTTACAGAATTTACAGTACATAAAACATAAAATATATATTTTTCCCAGGAAATGGAACGCTATTTACATAAATATTGACAGATATATTTTATGCTAAAATAGCAGAAAGCCATACAAAAAGTAGAAAAAAGGTTTAGAAGCGTGGAGCAAAAGCGAAAAATATTTTGAAGTATGAAAGGCAACCCGAGTCCTATCCCTAATTGTTTCTGCTTGAGTGTACACAATATGCATTTTTAATAACAATTTTAAATCCTACGTAAGGAAATTCATGTTTTGAATTACCATAAAAGCAGTGAAAGGCGCAAGTGCTGATCTTGTTGCAGAATTTCATAGCTGAAGAGATTGAAATGATTCATAATTTTGCAATCTTGCGTTTCCTGATAGAATGTCTTATTAATCTTGCGTAAGAACTTCTCTAAGTGTTCTACTATGAGGTCATTATACAGACACATATTCCTTACAAAAAAGTGGGCATCTGTGACGATACGCAAGTATCTGTTCTGCACCAATTGAAATTTATGAAGTTCCCGGCCAGTAATTGTCGTAAGTGAAGAGTAGGTCATTATTGGCCTAATAACAGAAAAATAGTCGAGCCTCTTCTTATCTAAATCTAGTGAAGAGTATTTTCCTAAGATGGTATAAAGACATTAAATGATTTTTAAAGCCCTGTCTCGCACTTTATTAATATACTGAATCCATATGAGGTGATCATTAAATATTATGCTGAGGTATTTTTCTTGAGAGACTAAAGGAACAGGTTCATTGAGAAAAGTAAGTCGTTTTTTGAGCGGAACGTTCTTTTTTCGTTTCCGAATAAGTTGTGATTAGGACGAGTGATTTGAACTTTCCTCTGTGCACACCAGTTTTCAATGTGGGGAATGAAGTTTTGAAGTTTGGCAACAGCATGATTCACATTTGCGGATTTCACCGCTAACGCACATTCGAATATATTGTCCAATACAAAATATTACAGCCCCGTATAAAAATAAAATGGTAGTCAAAAGGTAAAATAAGAAATATCGAGTGTATTCCAGTTAATTACAGTAATCTATTGCAAGGATTGAAATTTTTGGAACTATATGGTCATAAGCATTACATGTATAAATCAAAAGTTGAAATCTCTTAAGAATCATTTTCAGAATAACAACACAAGTAATTTTCTTGACCGCAAGTTAGATATTTTACGTGGTGCGTTACCTAATGTTTCTGTTGAACACTTTGATACAAAGTAACACGCCACTGTACAACTTGTCATCAAACATATTGTTTCATTCGTTATCTCCAGAAGCCAAGTTCTGAAGGCAATCGATTTTCAGTGGCAAATTTACGCAAATCTACGCATGCCAATCCGAAGCTTTCGACAATGTCGCACGCGATGCAGATGAAAATGACACGACAAGCAGAATACCGAGGCTTTCGCTAAACAAATAAATGAAATATAATTTCTTGGAAAAGATAATGTTATCAACGTGACATGCAGTCATTTTATATGAAGATTAAAGAACAAATATTATCTCCCAGCAAAAGTATCTGCACTATCCGTAAAAACAACAACGAAAAATCTAAAATCGAATTAAAAAAAGAAAGAATTCTCTAATCAGTCGTGCGAATAGCTTTCGCTAAAGGAAGTCAGGCGGTAAATTTTATTAAAAAGAAGCGAGGAAGAAGTATTTCTTATCAGTGCAAGCTAACCGCATTTGTGTCAGTTATAATTAAGGTATAACTTCAAGGCCTGAAGAATATTTTAGCGTAAAGAAATCAGATAATTTTGAAAAAGAAAATTGCTTTTATTTGACAGCATTAGTAAGGTCTCTTCCTTTCAATAATGCAAATGTTTAGTATAGAAGTTTTCTAGATTGTTTGGTTACTTTCGACATATTTGGATAATTTATATATTGTCTCCGGAGTGGTGAGTGAAAAGTTAAAATCTACCATGCAGGTAGATTGCCCTTGAGTGTTTTGTCACAATCCAAATAATCCCATCCTATCCAAACTAATCTGCGGGCTGCATGTGTTATAAAAATTTCGTTTTAGTCGCATTTTGTTAAAACAGAGAAACAAAAATTCAAAATTTTTATATGAATTCGTGTTTAGATAGATACTAGTATATTACAGTGTTCATGTTGGAAATCGTTAATTACAAATGCCATATCTACGATATCTTACTGAAATATTTTATTCTTTTCCAGGCAACATGAGTAAGATTAATATTCAGATTCGGTCTCTGAGAGGAAAGAAGGAAGTTGTTGAAGCTGCTTTATAATAAGTGTTAACTAGGGTGGAAATATACTAAACGCTGGCTGAGTTGTGTTTGCATATTGGTGTTAAGTCTTCGTATATGTTCAAGTTGACTGAGAGGATTAAATTAAAAATATTAATTTCTTTTTCAGACAATAAAATACACATAGATTAACAAAGATTATATACTTATAAATCGAACAACCGATTTTGTTACTTTGTTTTATTAATCGCGTTTAACCATAAAATTTAATTTCACATAATGTAATAGAAAATACCTTATTTAACATATGTACAGAAGTTATGCTAATAATTGTTGATGAAGTTTATGAATGAAAAATTAAAATGTCAAACTATCCTTTTAGCAATGCTTTGATATCTGAACAATATTCGCAGCGAATAAGAACTGTCTTGAATGTTCAAAATGATGCAGAATTGAGTTTATAATTCTATAATGTAAACTTAACTTAAAGTGAACTTTCAACCTATAGTCTAATCATTATCTGTAAATGATGGCGAATAATCGCTGTTATCAACTAATTTACTGTCAATATTAAAAACAAGTCAAATTAGAATCTAAATAAAAGTTCATTAAAACACTCGCTATCGCTAAAGCTAAGATAATTATAAAAAATAGATCTAATTTAAAGCTAAGTACTTGATTAATCTGACCTACCTCTAATCAATTACTAACAGTATAACTATTTATCTACATTAAGATTTTAATTGATTTAGTAGAAATTAGTTCTTAGTGAGACAGCAGCGGTGCATGAACTTTCGAATAGGCAAAAGTTTTAAATTCCTACTTTTACGCTGCTCCACATGCTTTTAAATTTGCATAACTTGTCTGAACGAAAACTGTGACAAAACACAAGATAAATAGGATAGGCTTTATACCTAACAGCCAGTAAAGCTTTAAAAATAATTGTTACAAACTGATGGATATAATTTATCAACTTGATTAAAAATGTATATATTTTTGATGTAACAATGTTTTCAATAACAAATCCATTTGCAATTTTCCGAGAACATACTATACTTTCGTAATGTTTGTAATAAGTATTATAAAATTTTAATATTATAACTGAAACAGCTGGAAATGGTTTTAAATGATACACAATGAATTTAAACCTACGAATGTAAAGGACGAGTATAAACACTCATTTGATGTCAATTAGTTTTATTAAAACCGTCCGATGTAAATGATCTTCAGTAACGCAAATTGGATGCAGTGTAGTAGAAGGCATTATTTGGCACAGTCATAAAGGAATCAGAACATCGGTTTAATGAGAATAATTTGATTCCTCAGTAAATCATCAACTAGCTTTCGAAGTATACTAGTAAATGTGAGGGAGTTTCTCTTTGAGCCCACCTTGTCAATGAAGATAGTTCTTCCAAGTTTTGCTAAAATGAATTAAGATTATCCAATAGACCGCATATTATTTTAATCACGTTCTGAGAAATTTGTAACCTTAAGGTACTGCTGCTAGAAAGATACCTCAAACGAAGCCGATAATATTACCATTGCTAGAAATATCGGTTTAGTATGCTATTAAATAAAGTTTATAAAGGTTTTTTTTCAGCAGATAGCAATTCCATTCTGTATTTTATTTCAAGTTTAAGAAGTTAACTAATTTTTTCTTTCTTTCTTAAATACGAGACTTACGACGGAGGAAGAATTCCAAAAGGAATAAAAATAAATGTATGTGCGATAATAACTGGCTCTCTCAGCAATTTTTAAATTTACCTATTTCATGAAAACTTTAAAAATACAGAATCAAACGCTGTCTAAGGTAAAGAATATGTTTTACTTTATATAGCATTTTTCTTACGTAACAAACAGTATTAACAAAGTGGTAATGAATTTTACTCCTCCCTCTGTTTGCTAATCTTCTTTGAAATATATAAGAGAGCGTAGATCAAGAGTTATTACTTGTGGAAAGCTAAACAAACACGCGAATAATATTCATTTATTTCAGTTCTAGCGTATATATAATTGGTAGCGTATATATGGTAGAATTCTAACCACCTTTTTGTTCAGGGCATATGCTTCGCACCCGGAGTACACGGGCAAGAAAGCAGATTTCAGAGCACTGCACTGACTTGGCCCGTTAGGGATGTTTGCGCCACTGAGTTTTTTAGTTTATATATATATATATATATATAGCGTTCTAGTGTTTATATAAGAAGCATAAATACGGTACCATATACACAAACACGCTTTTGGAATAATCTGACATAATTAGATCTACTACATGTCTCTCGCATCATTATGCGTGTAAATATGCTACAGGTATATGCATTTTACTATGAACGACGTATTTCCCATATACAACATAACTTCTATTACGTAAAATAGTATTTAGCATTACCTTTTGTCAAGTCATAATGGATAACCACTAAGTGCATTAATTGGCAAGTTAAAGCCTCTGGTACTTGCTTATCTATTAACACACACACACCCAAAAAAAATCAAACATAAAATTTAGCAAATACATATTAGCACTGACGTGTGAGTGCTATAACTAAAGTGAAAACCAGCTAAACTGTGAGACATTTCGTCAGCATACAACGGTACGCTAAGATGAAAACGGCTTTACAGTAACAAATTCTACGCAAATCTGCTATGAACTTTAGGTCCAAACGGACGTTTATTACCATTTTAACACTTATTGAGCTATATCAAAAGTTCTGTCGTTCTGCAAATGGCTTCTGACGCAAGATAGCGGAATCACAGAAAATGTTCCAATTATCTCACAACTAAATTTACGTCTCAATTTTATACTACGCCGCTTGCAGTACGGTTTTAACAAACCTGAGCAGTAATCGTGATTGGACAAAGAACAGAGGATAAAAATTAAGATTCAGCTAACTATTAATAAGACATAAATCATAAGTACTGCAACGTCAAAGGGTTAAACAATTACATTTAGTCAAACTAACCGTATAATTAATTAGGAAAATAAAGAAGTTTCATCATTAGATCATCCATCAACCATCAAAACAGCATATTCGGTATGAATAAAATATTTATCTTATAGAATCTCGTATTCTTAGGTAACATCAAATGTACGAGAACTCTTAACGGCCGTTCAGACTTGGGTTTATCTGAGCTAACGGAGACAACTGACTTAACCGACCCATATCCAAAACCAGTTTTTCCCCATACGGCAGCGAGTTGAAAAATCTGAACTGCACGCATAGCGGAGCTAGTCGACACATGGAATCGACTCCGTTAGCTCATATGAACCCCAGTCTGATCGGCATGAAGTTTATCTGAGCTAATGGAGACAACTAACGTAGCCGACCCATCTCCAAAACAAGTTTTTTTCCATAGGGCAACAAGATGAAAAATCTGAACTGCCTTTAGTCTACAAGTCTAAATCTGAACTGCCTTTAGTCTACAAGCGAATTACCGCTATGTCTTGTAAGTGCCACAGAGACGTGGAAAGAGTGTAAAGGAGCTTTTTCCCTTGACTTGCTGAGGCCTAATAGCGAAAATAACGAAACGCCGCCGCAGAATACTCCGCGAATACTCAGAATATTACTCGCAAAGAAATCAAATTAGCAACGTGGCCTTCAGTAGGCAGAAGACGCTCTGATTTTTTCCTCTCAAACCTTTCTTTAAATACTCCCTTCTTTCTACTCATTTAAATGTCACGTGAGCTAGAAATTTACATTTTGGCGGGAAATGGAAATGAGGGAGATAGGAAAGATGACTAACATAAAATAACTGGTTAAAAAACTCATACGTAAACTTTATAATTTTAAAAAAATCCTTTAAGGTAGACATTTTGCACCAGAAATGCTATTAGTCTCGAAACTCACTTTTTGTCCGTATAACATTTGTGTCCAAATTATTTTTCAAATTGTCGCCACCAAATTTTATTGCGATATATTATTTGAAAACATACTGAAGAATCTATAGATATGCATGCATAATTTTTTAATACCAGTCCTCTATACGAACATGCACACCTTGAAATCCAAGTTTTCTTTTACTTTTGCATTTAAGTCAAAAGATGTCTCATTAGAGCTATTAAATATTTTTTACAAAATGACACATTAAAATCATAATGTACTTTCTTCTTTTTAATATAAACTCTTTAACGAAGGTTGGCCACTCGAGCAGCTAATTTTCAAAGAAATAATGCAACAAATATAAAATATAATAAAATGTAGGTAACTCCTAACACTCTATCGGAAATTATAAAGATAGTCTGCTTTTGAATATTTTGTTATTTTGCTCCTGAATCTTATGTGGCAAAAGTGCAAAGAAAGCGATGTTCAAAAATAAAGCTAAAAACAGAAAAGAAAAAGGGGTACACTTTAGTACGTCCGAAAGTAGATTGGAAAGCTGAAGGCTTGGCAAAAGCATAAAAAACTTAGCAAATCTTCTCGTGCTAGATTTTCTTCCTTTCTTTTTTTTTTTTTTTTTTTCATTTGTATTTACGTCGAGAGATTTTTCTTAATAATTACACTAAAAAAACGATTGTACCGCTTTATGTCACCAAGGCCTTTGCAATAATTTTAGTACACCATCATCGAAGCATCGATGTTCTAACTATATATATGCCTCGAAATCTATGACTGATTTACCATATCTTTTTCCAAAACCTGTTGATCATATACTTGAAAATATTTCAGTCTTAAAAGATGATATAAATTGCTAAGTTATTGATCCCAAATCTGTGGAATGTCAGACACGTCTTTGAAAAGCTTAACAGTTTTCTTCGCTCGAAATAGCAGATAAAAGCAAAAGAAAATTCCATTTCCTCGCGGGTTAAAGAGCTGCGAATAAAATAACAGAAGAAAACATTGCAAATACGGTTGACACTCGTCTAGTGCCTTTGTGGCGAAAAGAAAAACCAGAAAAGAACCGTCTGGTTGGCAGCGAATGGCCCGGCATTATTCACCTACTGATGGAAAAGAACTCATCTTTTTCTCGGCTCAAGAGTTTGCGAATGATGAAAATGCTTTGGCCCTTTTCCAAGGAGTTTGTTTCGAATCTTGTTCTTTCTTTCTTTACACTCATACGGAGAGGACTGCTTTAGCAGTGGTAGACTGCGTGGTGGTGCGTGACGTCATTGGTAATCCTTTTTTTTTTTCTTCTTTTTTTCTTTTTTTTTTTCTCTCCTCTGAAAGGCCCAAGGAAATCGCATTGAGGTCGTTTTTTCTTCTTTAGTTTATATGGCTCAGTGGTCGATGGGGCCACTTCACAAAGAGAAGAGCCGTATATGGTTCGCACTTTGCTGCCGTTTAAGAGGGCCACGTGCAGCAGCAGTACAATGATATGTGGCTGTAGAACAGGAAAGAAGTAATAAATAAATTATGAAGATTTTTTAATAAAAGGCATCATTGACATCATCAGCGTACAAGCTGACTTGCACCAAAATATTCGAAGGATTAGAGTGAAAGAAATACTAACAATTCGAAAAAATGTACAAAAGGAAACGCTTATTTGCTAGAGCAAATGAAATTACTGTCCCACAATTTTTTAAAATGAAAGCAATTAAAAATTTTGAAAATTTCTGATCACATCTGTCAGGATGATAGCGGAATAACACAAAAGTTTTCACCAACACTTCTACTTCTCTTCAGCGTAAATAATATACATACATATCATATTCTGGAAAAATTCTGTCAGAATTTGTGTGTTGACAACTAAATTTACTGCATATTTTAGCTATTTTCTGTTACATATGAATTTATATATATATATATATATATATATATATGTGTGTGTGTGTGTGTGTGTGTGTGTGTGTATGTGTATTGTTGTACCTTTGGCGAGAGATGAAAACAGTTCACATTGTACTCACCGTCAAAAATGCTGCTGCGTAGATAACTGGACATTATGGCGTAGTTGATGATCGGATGGAATTTTAGAAGAAGTACGACCAACTTGATAGTTAAACATCATTTATTCTTGAATGACGAATTTCTTAGCACAACTGTTAGAAGATTAGGGGTGCTAAAAGCGCTCCATAATTTTAGATATGTAAATATATTTTAATTAATGGCGAATAGCTAACAGAGGCTGACCGACATGCTGTCAGCAGGCAGGCGAAAAGGCGAATGAGAGAGAGACTACGTAGTTAGTAGATATTTACACTAGATAGGTGCAGAAATTATTCTAATCTATGCCTGGTTAATTTTAGTTACCTTTTTCAAGTTGTGTTATATAACATAGAGAGATCTCGAATTTTGGAGAACAGATGAATTTAGAGGGAGAACACCAAATCTAGAATAGGTAATTTTGAAGTCGCTAATTATTTTAAAAGCAGCCATCATATTTTGTTACATCTTACATATATATATATATTCAATAATTCATTCTTTTGCAGAGAGTGATAAAACAGACTGATTCATTTTCATATAAACAAAGCAATTTTTCTAGTCAAAACAGTTTTGTTGGGATATATTCAACGTAAAAACCCTCAATCAGCTAAGATTCATGCCAGTACATGAACACTGCAGCCACGTGTTGCATAAAAGAGGTTAGTTGTACATCTAAATTTAAAGAGCTGCAAGATAATTTCAATATAAAAGCAGTTGCAAGATTCAAGACGTATGATCTAGCTGTACGTAATCTCTGATCTAGCTGTAAAAGCAGTTGCTGATTCTAGACGTATGATTCAAGACGTATGATCTAGACGTATGATCTACTTGTCTATTTTCTAAAGTGACAACTCAAGTATGCGCAGTAAACACACAGGAGAAGGGTAAAAAATACCTTTTATTAAACTCTTTAAAATTCACAATGCGTCGACTTGACGCTAACACACTACACCTCACTCGAGCGGTAACTCAAATAACAAGAACTAAACTAAAATTCGAAGATATTAACAAGTATAAGAAATTACTCTACAGGGCTCAGATACTCCTGTTACTTAAAACCGCGTCGAAATCCGCATCTATTACTTTGCTGCCGCTGTTACGCCACGCTAACCAGCAATAAATGCAGAAACAGAAGGCTCACGCTACAGAGGCAACGGAGCTTGCCCAAACTCTCTAACTTTCCCTTCTAGAACTCAGTATTTAAACCTTTTCTTCTCAAGGTAGAATTAAATTAGCATTCATTCACGCGCGCTACCAATTTAAATATTCTGCAATTGACAACTAGGGGAATAAAGGCTCATAGGAAAGAATATAAAATTGAACTAACTTGATTATTTAAAATAAATATAAATCCCTACAAATCTATTAAGCATGGTTTCTAAAATTAAGAATTAATCTATACTTAGTAGCATAAAATTGCTTTCATATGCTGCTAATTATTGAAATCTGAATCTTGTGACAATAAACATTGATGACCCAAACAACTGTTATGCAATTCCTTTATTCATTAAGGAGAATGTATTCTTGGAAAAACGTATATTAAAAATAATAAATATTGTAACACTAGATATCAAATAATTTACACTTTTCATTTCCAAATATAACTTCAAAGACCTAGTTGAAAGGTATTGAAAATAATAAAATTTTCCAGACAGTCTAAGAACAAACAGTAAAATTCTTTCTAGTTACATTTACTATAACGGCAATTCAGAATAAATGCTTTTTTAACCTTTAAAAGGGACTATCAGACTAATAAATATCAATGCAAAGAGTTACATCAGTACCACATCATTTTCCGGTTTAAGTTTGCTCGACAGTTACAGTCAGAAGAAAATATTTTCCCCCTACCTAAAAGAAATTCCATATAATATAAAATATTTTAAAGTTATTAAAGCATAGGAAGATATATGCCTGGACATAATGCAAGTAAGTAGTAATGAATTATCTGCGTTAATAAGATTAATTAAAACAGAAGTATTTCTCCCACATAATCATTGACTATAACAAACAAAATTATGGCTATCTACCTAAGAACAAATCTATTAAAACAAAATTATGGCTATCTACCTAAGAGAAGACACGCCTTTGTAAAAAACATTCTAAAAGAATTGTATTCTGAAGACTTGTATTCACAATATACAGGGGAAAATCCATGAAAACAGAGTATACAGCCAGACCATTCATTTGAGTTCGAACTTAGGACGTGTGTGTGTGAATACGGCAAAGCCTCGAGGGCTATCTGCCTAAGAGGAGGGATGCCTTTGTGGAGGACTTTCTAAGGGAAACTGGCTCGTATACACGTTACACATGGGGAAAACAGCCCATGCAGCCAACCCGTTCGCGGGATTCGAACCTCGGACCGAACTACCAGTGTTCAGCGACTTTACCGCTCGGCCGCTGGTGGGCCCCGAACTTAGGACGAATTACCAGTATTAAGCAGTCTTCAACCGCGTGACCACTGGTGGAGCTCTGTTTGTTTAAAAGTCATGACACTAATTTTTATTAATTTGGAACATTAGAAATGATTTGTTGCGGCTCTTAAACATATCTTTAAATCATATTTCGCCCAGAATCTGTAATCGAATCCTTCCATGTTTGGGCATCACTTAGTATAGTACGTTACATTACTCCATTAAAATCATTATTCACCTATGTTTTGCAAGGCAAGTAACCAGTTTTGAACGCTTTTACCTTATGTAAAAGATTTTTTTTTTTCAGAATATCACTGTATTAATGCTTTGTCAATACGAGGGATTAAAGGATTTTAAAGAAATGTATGCACTTTACATTTACTTTATCTTGTAGTACGTAAGCAGTTACATCCAGTAATAATCATTAAAGCGGTGACCAGCTTTAAGCTTGCTACATTTTCTAATAATCTGAAATCCTATATTCAAAAGTTGATGAATGCGGAATATTGACATTTATTTCACTAAGGATTTCCCCCTATTCTTATAAATAAGAGTGGAGAATTTTATAAATTGAGGTATCAGATTGTAAACTAGCGTAGTACATGCCAGTAAAAAACGTTACAGCAAGTAGGAGGCAAGTTCAGTAACTCAATTTTCACTCGTAAAGGTTACTAATATAATTCCAACTGGAACGGATTCAGTTATTTCATTAAGAAGAAAATACAATTTATAACATCATATTCTGTTTTTGGAAACCGAAAACCAGAAATTAGCATGCATGGGAGATAAGCTTACAGTAAAATGTCTGACTCCAGGCAGAAAATATCAGGCCTTTCAAAATGCATCATATTTATCGAATAGAAGGGAAAACTTATTTTTGGTATTCACGCATATGTTATCTGGTGCATAATACTTAATCAAAACATCCGTATTTTAGAAGACTGCAGAAATTGAAGTCCTTTTTGAAAGGAGTCACGATTAAACTGATAAATATTCCCGAAGTTTTCATGGAATTTTCTTGTGAGAAGAATACGATGATTACGTGGAAGAGGAATAAATAAAAATAGCAGTAACTGCGATTGCAAGAAAGAATGCCCTAGCAGAAGTATTTCATTTGAGAAAAAATTTTAGTTAATAACGGGCAAATTGAAAATACAGTTAGGGATAAAAAAAAGAGCAATTGAATTCTGAATTAACCTAATTTTACGACATTCCTATTCTAATGTCTACTAGTTGAGGAGTAGATTCATAAAAGTAAGAAGCAACAGGAACAGAAATTGTAAGAGTTCAATGAGAATATTTTGATTATTTAATCGTTAGCATTATAGCTTTTATCGATACATTTGGAAAAAAATGTATTGTACTTATAAAATACATTTCGAGTATTCAAACATGAGTAAAACATCTTTATTTCGTCTCTAAAGTAGCATTTCACTCCAGTTCTCATCACATTTTCAGTTTCAATATAACACAATTGCTAATCTATGTCATTTAGCACGCTTATCTTGTCACTGTTCAAATGGCAAACTTTTCCTATTTTTTTTTAGACCACATTTTTTAAATTTTCATGTTACGGCTTTATAATGCTAATCAATCAAATACTTACTAATTTAATTCTTAATTTAACTATAATTCTTAATTTTAGTAAATTAAATTTTCAGTTTATAGGAGAAAATCGTTGAGTTAAACTGCATATTTTTAACTCCACTTTTATGCCATTTCATATGTCATTCTTTATTTGGTAACGAGATTTACGTACTATTGAAATTAAGCTGTTGTCTAAAAATCAATCTAAAATAAAAAAATATTACACTGTATAAAATAAGTTTGTTAATCCTTTAAATAAGTTTATTACATTTTAGACGCATTATATTATACTGTATACATATACAATTCTTACAAAATTATTTTTATGTTACATACTATCTTAAAATATTCAGTTAAAATGGGTATCACAGCCCAGAACCTTTAGCAAGATGTAAAGAAGGTACAAGAAAAATAGATATTTTAAGAAAGCACTTTTACTGATAATATGCATTAATTAATTGTGATTTTTATTCCTTGCAAATTAATAACTGAAGTGTTAATTTCATATCTGACCTTTAAAATACATACAGATGTAGCAATATCTTCTACTTAAATTAGCAGTTTTCATTTTAACGTTAAAATAATCCTAACTCTAATTTGCATTTCAATCACGTCGATAAGTTTCTTTAATAGAATATCTCCACAGAAGAAAGCTTCAAAGGGAAAGAAGTATTTTAAACTTACAGTGTTAGCATTCTTCCTTACATTGCAAGAAAAAAAGATATGCCTTCATTTACGAATATTTGCATTTCTTTTAGAATTTTTTGCCTGGTATTTGCATTTTTTTCCAAGATAACGCGGCAGAATCTCAGTTTTATTTCATATGTACTGTTCAGCGAGGCAGATAAATAAAAGACTTTGTTCGTGTTCTCAGCAATATTTTGCTCACGTTTCCACTTCTTTCGACGTCTTTAACAATAACGTAACATTGAATAAAATATTTTAAACACGTTTAGATAATATTTCAAAAATAAAATCTTCATGTAACAGAAACCCTACTTTTAGAATTATACATTTTAAACCTTTATTTCAATTTAATTTTATCATTTGAAAAAGGAGAGCAATATAAAACGTTAAATTTAACATCACTCACATATTACTTTACATTATATTGTCAAATAAATGCAACTCAGAAATGGTTAAATAACAGATTGAACACAAAAAGATATATATTCCAAATATTGTCTTAAACTAATTAAGATATAGCTAATTGCATACAAAAAAAGTTAAAAAATATCTCGTATGAAAAATAAAACATAAAAATCTATCAAAGATTATGAATACACATGTCGCATTTGAAATTTTATTTCCTTCAAGAAATGTAAAAGTATATGCTCACAGCTTTATCTAAACGTTCAGTAGTATGTGAGATAAAACACCATGAATACATCAGAATAAATCATGTCGTACAAATACTTTAGCGAAAGCGTAGTCTGCAACACACGTACATTAAAACCCACAAAAAACAGAAACTTTCAAAGAGAATTAAAGACCTTTAATTACAGCGAACAGAATTTAAACAAACCAAGAGATATCTACTTAATTCTCTAAATAGAAGTAAAGCCATTTTAAAAACCACCTAGCACAGGTACTGCTACAGATCTGCATAGGACAGGTAAAATGATACGATTCAACCTGGAAATTTCCAGCTGATTTCGTTGCCAAAATAGCCAAACAAGAAAATACCCACTAGCCATTTTGTAGCCAAAAAATAAAATACTTATCAAGACAAAGTTTTTCTTCACCAAAAACGGGCAAGTACTGCAATGTTCCTTAAGGATGTTTGTATAAACTGTTTTGTACCATAGTAAGAAAAGTATATAAAAGACTATTCGAAATCCAGAAAATTTTTAACATCAGCAAACTATCATATAGGTTGAAGTATTTGTATCGATTTAACTATTTGTATTGAAAAACATAAGCCAAAAGGAGCTCGTTTTCAAAAATGAGGAAAATATAAAACCACACCATCATGTTTTCGGACTTTCCAAGACATCACGTCCCGTAGCCATGCTTGCATAACTGCTGAATTTTGATGTATTTGATGGTGTTATTGTCTGCTTAAGACGAATTAGAAGTGAACGTAAAAAGATATTTTAGTGATTAAAAGTGTTAGTGAATACATCTTGGTATGAATGTCCGTTTATATATTTTTAAATAAACATAAATTCTATAGAAATTGTCAATTTATACTTTATATATTTATTTTAAATGCCAACAAAATTAAAACCTAAAACTAAAAATACAATAAAAAAACCAAGCGATCATTTGCCAACAAAAAACATTGTATTTTAATTTATAACAAATAGACAGATATATCTACTTGTTATACATTTAAAAGCAAAGCTTTAAACTGTTCAGAAATGCATTTATTGCTATTTTAAATTGCTCACAATAGCTTTTAAGGATAATATCAAGATTTACATTTGTCGAAAGAAATCATGCTGAGAAATGATTAAGCACGATACGTGTGCAGTACTGTATAATATGTCATGATTTTGAATGCGCAGTCGAAGCCTGGAACTCTTATTAGCTTTCAGTATCCGTCATGACTGTGGTAAGGTATACAGATGAAGATAATGACTTGGATTTCTTAAAATCACTAATCTTTATTCTCACACATAATCCAATTACTTTGGAAGTCGGAATAATTGATTATTCAGTCATAATTAAATATGACAAATTTCTATGTACATTGTTTTTTTAATCATGAGACGTAGGCATTTGAGAAGCAAAGCGGCGCGAGAATGACAGTGCAAGACTTAGGGAAGGGAAGTATGGCATAGTTTATTGTGCCAAGTGTATTTATATCACGTCTGACGAGTAAGTACAGCTAGTCTGTGATTGGTTAATTTGGCGTTGTTACATAACATAGAAGATTCTCGAATTTGGGAGAACAGATGAATTTAGGGGGAGATCACCAAATTTAGAATGTTAATTTTGAGGTCGCCAGTTGTTTTTAAAGCAGCTGTCGTATTTTGTTTATATTTGTTATATATATATATATGTATATATATTGTCACATATACATATATATATATATATGATAATTTTAGATGGAGCAGATGCAGATACGTTTATGCATAGCTGTAGATAGTGATTGCGCTCAGATGCATAATTACTTAACAGCAATCAAATGTTAATAATTTAATCATTTTATTTCATTTACTTCTAAAATCATTAAATCATTTACTGAATTAAATAATTTTATTTCTGAACAAAACCATTCTTAAGAAGCCAATTTTGATTATAAATTATACATGGCACAGGGCGCAATCTGAACAGAATATTTATCACATTTATAACTGTTGTATATTTTACGACAAAATATCTCATGGTGGATGAAAAAACGAGTTAAACGGTGATATCGTAACAGAAAGAAAATAATAATAATAATAATAAATAAATAAATAAATAACACTGTCGCATTCAAAAACGAAAGCCTGGCAGAGAAGTCAAAATGTTATGGTTTGCAATTTGCTGAGTTTCATTTCCGTAATTATCGTGATTAGATAAAGTATTTCTGTAACCAGCAACAACAGCGTTGTGTAAGATCATATGACGTGGATTAATTTGGAAATCATGCAGATTACAGAGGTTTATTACAAGCAGTTACTATTTTTTGGACAGAAATAACAAATATCCAAATTAAAATGAAGAGTTAAAGGACTACTGCAAATTAAAGTTATTATTTTGCTTCACATATTTTCACATTGTTTTTACGGTACACACACTCATAAATAATGTATAATTTTAAATACACGGCTTTATTCAAATGCTTTAAATAGTAAAACGTACTTTTTTTAGCTATCCCAATATTATCGATCATGTATGACAAAAACTGATCTGCTACTATAGGTAGATTTTTAAATCGAAATTATTTAAAGAAATTTACGCCAGTTGTATGCATCTTTCATTTCATATTTTTCATATTTTTTATCTTATTATTACATTTCATGCGTATTTTTTACATATTTCATTTCTAGACCTGTCAAACTACTTCTTAAAATTCCGTCAATGCTCTAATATAATTTCGGTAGTTGCCGCATGATTTTACTCTTAATCACATACTATAACTAAAATTATTGATAGATAAAAAATATTATATTTTAAGTATTATTATTATTATTAGCTCATAAGGGACATTTGTCTCGAAACCTCATTTTGCGTCGGTTCACTATAAACGAAGTATAACTTTTCAAATTGTTGCCACCAGATATTATCGCCCTCTATTATATTTAAGAAACTAAATAATGAATAATCTGCTTGAATGTATGTATTTATGTATGTTTCTCGCAGTGTAAATAAACCAGCGGTACCTAGAGCCATCCCATTTTGAATAATATAATCCTCCACACCAACATCGGCACTCGGGATCCCGAATTTTGAATTTCGAATTAGCTTTATTACCTATTTCATATTTTGTAAACCTTTAACGAATTTTTCATTAACAAACTCAACGATTTTAAAGCGAGCAATGGCAATACTGTACGAAAAAAAATAAAATAAAATAAAATAAACATTTTTATCTCCAGTGCGCAAGACTCTGTCTATCGGAAATTCTGAAGATAATCGTTTTTATTAGATATTTTGTTATATTACTGTGAACTGAATTTTATGTGGTTTATGCGTGATGTTAATTAAATAAATGTAACACACAGAACACTAGAAAAACACCCCTGTGGGCGTAATATAAAATTTCAAAGCTTCCAGATTGTGTTTCTATTTATGTGTTTTATTATTATTATTATTTTGTATTTTTTTATTATTATTATTATTTTGTATTTTTGCTTTTCAGTATATTTGATGAACACTGTATTTAACATTATTTAACATTATATTTATAGTCTGTCAATGCGAAAAAGCAATGCAGAAGGAAAGTGACTGATTCAGAACTGGAAGAATTATAGTTTCTAATGTAGTAGAAATCTAAGCAAGATTCAATTCTAAATCAGTTTGATTTAGAATTTCGATATCATTATCATTGAAAATCTGGTTATGAACAAGATGAGAGATTTAATCTTTTGACTTGAAAATTCATGAATATTGCCAAGTGCGGAGTAGTAGCTAAGAAATACCAATAATTTTTTAAAACCTCCAAAATTTTTTTAATTACATTAAAATTTCTGAACAACCTTGATTTAAAAAACCATGTTTTGGTTTGACGGACAGCATAAAGATGAAAATTCTACAATAATCATTTTGAAAATTAAACGAAATTAATAAAAATTCAACGCCGAATTTTCTAAATATTTTATCAAATTTATACGACCAGATCATGTGGAATATTCTGTTGTCATCATAAATACGTATGTCTGAAAAATTTCAGATAATTCTAGTAGGAAGAAAGCAGCTAAAAGAAAATTTCAAGATTTAATCCCAACGAGCAAACAAAGTTTCAGAGTTCATACATTCACCATCAAAGTTAATTTAGTTGTAAACCCTTGTTTTTGCTTTCACATTATAATTATGAATAACGTCTATCCATTTTCACTTTGTACTATTATATTCTCCAATATTACAATTTTAATTATAAAACTGAGAACAAGCCATAAAAATAGGGAACCATGAAATTAAATACCTAGTATTTTACACAATGGCAACAATTATATGGGTATAGGATAATATGTTTTTGCAACTTAAAGATTAAAAAACTTTGGAAAGATTACGCTGAGGACGTTTGTAATGTCAATACATCATACTTCAAGTGAATATTTAAATATTATTAAGCAATAAATCACATTGTAACAACAATGAATTTCAGCATTGCTCAAAAATTTTAGCTATATCAAGAAGAAAATTTATGCATTAATAAAATGAAGGCACATAACCATATTTTCCCTATTTTTTTCAAAATAAATCGTAGCTATACTTCAAACTAGAATAAAAGTACTATAAATAGAAACGTGCTAAAACATTCAGCAGATAGCATAAACATAGCTCGTATTCTAATTTATAGGTTACTGAAATGACATTTAAACAAAGTCTCATTTGATACTTCATTTACTTACATAACTAAGTATCTGCTTGCAGAATATGCAATTTGATACATACATTAATTAAGTTTCAAAATTGACTTAAGTAAATTAAAACACTTTCAACAAACATTTTGTAAAAGTTTTCATCATTATGCACTTCTTAACAAACAAAAAAAAATTTGGAAAGAGCCTAAAATCTTTAAACGTATCGTTTCAAGCCAGTTCTCCATAAAGAATAGCAACAGAAAAGGTCTTTTTAAAATATTAGCAACATTAGCATTATACAAAATTGTTTTTAAACCTTCCTTTAGTAATTAAATTCGCTGGGATACAAAAGGCAGCAGTTTAAGCGGGAAAAAATACTATCTTAAAGAATGAAGAAGTTTTTTTTCCAACCCTACCGGAGGGTTTTCTGCCACCAGTTTTTAGACTTTATTATGGATGAATATTAATAATTTTAAACATCTAATGAGTTTCTTAAGATATTTTTTTATCAAAGGAATGCATACAAGTGATTTTCACACATCCAGCGAATTTTTTTATTCCATTTTTTGTTAAGCTGTTCAAGTGGAAGACACGTCTAAAGAAAAATATCAGAATTTTCCCACATAAATTAGAATAGATAATTACTTCTTAACAGAAATTCAAATATATGTTTGGATTATTTAAGTGATTTTAAAATTACGTTATATTTTAAAAAGTCATGTACATTTTTATACATACAAATTTAGCACTTTTAACACGTAATATGAGTCAGTTTTCTTTAGAATGTCCTCTACAAAAGCAATGCTCTTTCTAAGTAGTAGATAACTCTCATGTACTCTGCCTTATTCAGCTGTGAAATGATTAAGAATAATTTCCTTTTCTTGCGAAGTGGATAGAACATGGCGATTCTAACTACTTACAAGTTATAATTTAAAAAGTCGTAGCACAACCCTAAAGAAATACGACTATAGATGAGTTTGCGAACAGCTGAAAGTGTTCTCTTTCCAAATTTAGATTCTTACCCCTTATTTAAAACTAACTTCATATTCATTTTTGGAGGAATATACAAAACAGTAGAAGAGCAGATAGGTTTAACGCGATAACATAGTATTTAAACTTTACAACTTTAAAAAACATTGAACAAATACGCCAATCAAGTTGATGGAGAATTTACGATATATTTAACGGATTTCAGTTCAGCTTTTTTCAACATACAGTCAAAATTATAATAAAAATTCTACGTAAATTAAAAAAAAATAAAAATTTTTAAAATAGTTTCAGTGATACTAAATTAATTATCGAATTCCTAGAGTTTTTTAAAAGAATGATAAAAACACGATAAAGAAGAAAACTTTTAAAATGTCGCGTATGTAAAACTTTAAAAATGTCAGCTGGGGATCGTTCGTCAGCTGGGCAAGTTCGAACCTATACCAAACCAAGTGTTTTGTGATTTGCGTTCCTCAGATAACATTCTGTAAACCATGATTAATTAATCGCATTGATATGATTGGGTGTGTCCTATACAGATATTTATCCTTTATAGATTTTTTTTAAAAATTATTTGCAAAGCTCATATTTCTCGATTTATCTTTCGCATATTCGTTGCCTTTATTGCTCACAATGCGACAACTAAGTTCCGACAGTATGTTTTACTTTTCATGGCAAAAAACAAAAATTTAAGGAATTTTATACATTATTTCTTCAGCAAAATAAAACCTTCTTCATCCCTCATTGTCTATGAAATGAAAATTGATTAAAGTGGTAACTACAGAAATATATTAGGATGCAATCCATTTTCATGGCGGCTAATTTCATCAGCGCATGTGAAATTTATTTAGCGCTCACATAAGTTCGAACACACAGACTGGCTCACCAGAAGCGAAGGTATGTGCAAATGTATTTCTATAAAGCTACGCTCTTGAAAAACGCTAAGATTTTTCAATATTATGGTTTCGTAAATTTCACAACGATCATGTGATTTTAAGCGTAGAAAAATATTTGCTTCTAGTTTATAGATTATTGCATTTTTTTATTAATTGTACTGAATTTTAAAGACAAAAATAAATCTCTGACGTGGACACAACATGACTACCTTGTATGGCCTATGAAATTACAGGCATTTTATGCTACACTTCATTTAAACTTATTTCCTCGAATTATTACAATTTAATTTACCGATCTCTCAAGGAAACATGGAAATGACATCAAAAATTGCAAATTTTGAAATTAAATATCTCGATTAATTTTTGTGGTATGGAAGTCAACCTGCTTTTAATTTTATTTTTTCGTAACGAGCGTAAAATCTTCCTAAATATATGTATAAGAACTAGGAGATAGCATTAAAAGTCAGATTGCATTATTTGTTAAAAAGTTTTTTTTTATAAGCCAGGTAAAGGAGTTGGATATATATATGTTACGATGAAAGACCGAAATCTGGAGAATGTCGACATTCACCATGTACTAATGGTGAATGCTGAACATATAACAATATTATATTTTCTTCTCCGTAATTCAGTCGCGAATAAACGCACTTGAAACTTGAAATAAGAACTTAAGAACATGAGAACCTAAAACACACAATAGATTCAAAATGAGAAAGGAAAATAATAGAAGTTAAAAACTTACTTAATTATACGGTACGTTCTAAACGAGAAAATAAAATAACAGTAATAAAAAACTTACTAAATTATGTGATTCAAATCTTATTTATTGCAACAACTTAAACTATTAAGGCACTTGACCTATCTTTTCGACTTACACCAGAGCATATTGTGATTATCGACATACACCGGTGAACATACACCGAATATACAAGAATGTAGTGCAATATTCGACCTTTCACCAACGTATTTGGTGAATGTTAACATTCTCCGGTGAAAGTCGGCATTCTCCAATTTCGGTCTTTCACGGTAACATATACATACATATATATATAGCTCTTTTGAATCCATTTTTGAAAATTTTGGATACTTCAATTGAAGTATGGTGAAGATAAAATATGGTTTTCGTGATATTGAAATATGATTTTCGCGATTTAAATACATTTTTTACTATCGTACAAAGAAATAAAAATGAAGGAGCATTTAAATATTTTAAATTTCATTCTTATGATAAATGCAAAAAACTGAGATGTTGTGCAGTGACCTAATTTCTCCACTGTATAATAAAGCATTTTATAACATTGAATAGCAATGTAGAAAAGTTAAATGATACGATTTCGACCGCTGAAGAAAAAAGTTTTCCCATTCGATAAGTTACTTATATTATTTTAGGTTATTTTTCAGTGTATTCAAATATCTTATTACTTAACAATCAAGAACAGAAAACTACCCCTGAAACAACTCTCCATCAAAATTTACCTTATTTGTGTCATTTTATTTTCCAGTTCATTAAACGGTACTAATGCCAGTTCGAATATAACAGTTTCATTATTTTTAGGGAACAGATAGGGACATTCAAAATGACTTAAAAAACTGCAAATTTATAAAAAAAAAGTGATATGTGTATCGGCATTCATATCGTAAATATTTTCTGACAATTTTGACTCAACATTATTAAGAAGATTCTTAACTATAAAATAATATATAAGATAGATCAGGAAGACTGCATTAGGGAAACTGAATACTTTCTGTCTGAATTAATCACAAGAGTTAATAAATAAAATTTCTTTGCATTTAAGGAAAACTACTATTTTAATTAAATGATATTTTGTCATAACGAAGCTTACTGCAAGTAACTGTTGTTAAGATATATAACAGGAAAGCTGACGTTTCTGTATTACATAATAAAGCTACAATTAATAAATAGACCAAGAAATTTCGAATTCCTTTCCTTTTTTTAATTCAAAGTTTTCGATAAATCAATTTAAATCAGAAATCCACGATCTATAGAATTATTACAACATATGAGCTACATATGACTAGAGCTTTGTTAATCCCTTCTACGATGTAAAGAAAATATTGTAATCGTGAAAAATATCGGGTGTCATATTTCAAGGGAAAAATCCATTCTCACTATTCTCAAACAATTTAGACAGTATTTTTGCGTGTTGTCTGTATGGGTAGAATAAAGAACTTCTTTTCACTGTATAATGTATAATGGATAGTATAATCTATTTAAAATGGATTCAAAAAGGGTTTTTGCGTGGCGTCTCTACCAGCGTATGTATGTATGCATCTCGCATAACTCAAAGACGATTAGACGTAGGATGTTCACATTCTGTATAGTGCTATAGCACCTAATTGCGCTCATCCCTTCTTTATTGCAATCGGCAAAACTAAATCGTATGTATATCGCTAAAAGAAATTTAGAACCAAATTTTCACGAAGACCAAAATTGAACTTCATAAGCAACTAATTTTTAAAAAATCCTATAAAAGCACAAAAGAAGAATTTAACAAATGTTAAAACTAAAATTCTTCAAACAAGTAAAACCCAAATATAAAAAATTAATGAACAAAAATGAAAATGAAAGAAGAGGATTTCAATCAATTTCAATGTCACGTCATCAGGAGGAGGAAACATTGAAACCAATTAAAAATCTCTCTCATAAAAATTCCTTGCCTTTCTGCATCCAGAATTAGCTGATTAATCCGTTCAATGTATTTCAATTATAATAGTTCACCTGAAAGTTCTGATCCCTCCCCAAAGCGAAGGAAAATGGCAAAAATACAAAGTAAAAGCATTAAAAATATCTTCCAATTTAAGGATTATAAATTTTCCTTTTAAAAATTATTTGTATATATAATTTTCGAAAAATAACGAAATCTAACTTTTAATGCGGTCTCCTTATTCCTATACTTATATTTGGGAATGTTGTATACTCGATATTATAAACTTAATTAGAAGATTACGCCAAAAAATTGACCGGATATTTAATTTCAAAATTTGCAGTTTTTTAAGTCATTTTGAATTTGAATTGATGGATTGTTTAATTAAGTTAGAATACGTCGAGAAAATAAGTTTAAATGGAGTGCAGCAAAAAATTTGTATAATTTAATAGGCCGTACAAGGAAGTCATGTAATGTCTACATCAAATTTTTTCTTTTGGGACTTCATATATTTCTATAGATTTCGTATATTTTATTTGCTGAAGTTAAAGCAAACAATTCAAGAAAAGAAATTTTCATCCTGATTTTATAATTTCATTCGTGGTTCTAATGTTAATATGAGATTTAAGAAATAAATTTTAAAGTTCCTTTCACAGCTGCTTTTTTTATATAAATTTACAGAATTTGCAAATTTGTTAAAATCTCTTTCATATTAATTAGGTTGTATTCTTGCCCCTTGTTAGTTGGATTATCACGCTAAAAGTAATAATAAATTTGACTCAATATTTTTAAGAACAGCTCCTGAAACATTTTCAACTAACATAATCATATGAAGACATAAATTGCTGTTCTTCCTGAACCATTAATTTTGTAATTAAGCATATTACCGAAGTAATAAATAAGACTTAGGATTTTAAGTCTGTCTCACGTGCATTTATTCCACAGAAATGTTAGATTACTTCTCTCGAAACTTTCTTCCGATTACCTTTCTGAAATTAATGCGCGGCAGAATTAAATTTCTCTTTTAAAAGAGGCCCAAAGAAATTTGTCAGCCACTTAATTATTTCTTACCTCTTCATTTTACTACACAGACAGAAAACGTATTTACATGCTTATTTATTTGATATTTCACTTCCTTTTCTTTCGCCCCAGGTTAAAGGATTGAAAAACTGAAAGATGGAAGATTTTTTTAAAATTTAAGCTTAAAATTACCATTTAAAAAAGCAAAAGTTAAAAGAAACTTGTGTATTCCTAACATAAAGTTATGAATTGAAAGACAACACTTTACTCTAGAAAGTCAGATCTTTAAATATATTCTACGTACAGAAATCCTACAGCATACCTACGAAATAAGTTCCTTTAATACCAGTTCCTAAACCATTTTCTAAGATTACGTTTGAAATAACTTTTATCTTGAGAAATTTACAACATGATTCAATTCTTTTTTTTTTTTTTTTCTTTACATAACCCTAAAATAAGAAATATTTTGAATACGTATGACTTTTTCCAAGCGGGTTTAAGATATCCTGATATAACTATTACGTATAACGGTTAAATGTACTCTGTTAATGATAAATGTAATAGGTCATCTCCAACTAATATTTAAGTGTAAGTTCTTATCCAAATGCAAGCAACTAGAATCAAGCAAAGAAGAATTTAATCTTTGCAGATGGACGTTTCGCAAACTACTGAGAATTCAAGAATCCAGAAATGCCCTGTCTTTTTTTGTCTTTACCCAGAGGAATTAACTCCGCGCGATTACTATCTTTTCCGGCTAATTCTCGTTGCCACATTTCTTTTCGTTAGATTGAGTGAGATATATAATACGGTACTAGAGAGTTAGCAAAGAACTTTTCTCAAGAGAAATGCATTAATCTTGTGGTTTTAGTAAAAGGAGGAAACTTAGCTTGAGAGAATTGCGATAGAAAGTTACAGTTAAGAGCTTCGTAAATGAACTCATGAATTAAATTTGCAAATTATATTAATCATTTACTTATAATGTATATCACTTTACTAATATTATATAACAAAATAAAATTACCCTATGTAATCCTAGAAATTTAGCTCGTTTTTTAATATAAAATTTGCGGTTGGTTTATTTACGACTTAAAAAAAAAAAAAAAAAAAAAAAAACATTAAACATTAATTTAACTGGCAATGTTATTTTTGCGATCAAATAATTTGATCACAAAAATAACTTTACTAGTTAAATAATTGAAAAAAGTATTATTTTCTATTTACGAGATTTTAATGTATACATCAATCAAAATTTTTAATATCGGTGTAAGGATCAGAATTTTGTACAGATTCTCGAAAATTCCTTTCTGTCGAATGTCATCTCCCATCTTTCACTACTAATATCGCTGTCTTTTGCCTTTTGAATAACATCTTCTTTAGTGCCATCCACACTACTGCTTGGTGAATGCGACTGTTTCAGAAATATTTCAACAACTGAGAAGCAACTCTCCCTATCTTCCATCTGTGATACGAATTTGATCTTATAAAGTAAAAAATGTTCGTTATATGTTACTATACGTGATATATTACTGTTAGATATTATTACTATACGTGATTAGTAAAAGAAAATACAATTTTCACCATTCTCTAATAATCTGCCCGTGATACTTCAGTCAGTACGAATACGAAGACAAATATATAACGCAAAAGTCTAATATTAGACGGAGGGTGTTTCAGTTTTTCTTACATTGAAATAAGAGTATGAAAAACATGTTGTCGAGAGTAAAGAAAGTATCTTATACTGAGTCAAACAAAGCAGAAATCACACTGCTAAAAATAGCAATAAATCTCCACCTGATGATCAAATAAGTTACAGCTAATATCCTGAATTCCATAAAAGCAGTGTCAAGCATCCCAACTTGAGATCCCTGTGTACTTTACAAGAACTCAGTGGCAACTTAAAGAAGAAAATATAAATAAAAATTTAATTAAAAATTAAATTTCCGTTAAAATTAGTAAAATTAAATTAGAATTTTCTTTTATTATGAATAATAAAAATTTTGATGAAGTGGACGCAAGGTTTAAATTAGAAGAATTTATTTTATTGCATGGACCATTTTTTTTTTTTTTTTACTTCTGCTGACACCAATAATATGAAATCTATTGTAACGCAAACGGTTTGACTTCCTTTTAATTTTGAAGTAACTTTTATGTATGGGCAAATTTGGCAGTATCATACGCATTGGTGGCAAGTGAGACAGTATGGTAAATTTCAAAGCTTCTATAACATAATTTCCAGCGTGGATGATGAGCAGTTCTTTGAATATATCTTTACTATCCTTTACATTCCCTTACTATATATGCTTCCCACGTGTTGTGTAGCGAATTTAATATCATTAAGTGATTCATAAAAATCAAAATTTTAATTTGTAATTATTCAAAATTTGAGCTACACAACAAGTTTGGTTATATTCTTTTATTTGGCTTATTAATTCTAGTGTAATCTATTTCGGCTATTCGAGTTTACGCGAACTGCGTCTTCAAACTTGTACACTCAGATAATGAATATAGGTGAATTTTTCATGTAATAAACTCAGTTTTTCACGTTAAAAATTAATTTGATTTCTTAGTATTTAATATCATTAGTTGCAGAAAAATTAGCTCTTTAATTTGACATAACTTTCGTTTTCCTAACTTTAATTGCATTTTAGTTATGAGCTTTAATCAATAGTTTTTTTTTTCGTTTTCATTGTGATTTCTCCTTTGGGGGGAAGAAGTGGCCTTTTCCGGTAAAATAGTCGTTTTTTCTAGTTTCAGCGTTCCCTCGTTGGGACTGCTTATAGGGTTGTTGAAATTCCAAGTTTTCTTCCTTGACTAGGCGTGGTTATTTGGCGACGGCTTAGCGACTTAGAATTTCCGTTGGGGTTTCAAAGTGGTGGCTTTGGCGAGTTTGCTAACATGAAGGAATGCTGTAGTGTCAACTGGTTTAACTATTGGCGAGGAGTGAGTTGTGCTAAGTTGGCAGTCCGGCGCTCTCCCTTTTAACGGGTTGTTTTGTGGGACGAGGTCACTTTTTGCCCTTTTTTTCGCTTATCACACTTTTGAGCCGCGAATTAAGCTGAGGCGCGTGCTCTGCGAGCCGGCAAAAAGGAAGAAATGGCGGAAATTCTCCAGCGTCATCTACGGGGCTCTTGCCCGCTAAAGAAAAAGGTTACAGCAGATTAATTTCATCAGCCCTATATTTATCGGCATAATTTTTTTTCCTCGGCGTTTACTATCAGTAAGTTCCAAATGTTCTATCTGCTGTAAATACCCACATGAAATAGTTTAACAACGGCTTATGTCCAACACTCAGTGATCTTCAAACAAAACCAAAAATCTCCTCAAAACTGCTGACCTGTTGCAGAGCCATCTTCAAGGATGCTACCTATTGAGGAAAATTGTCGATAACCTGCTCCAGTTCTAGTCCTTAGTCAAGTATTCATCCAACAAAAATTCCTTCAACCGAGGTCCATGCTGGTGACGCTTCAACTTTCAAGAAATTCAATGACCATAGTTTCCATAGAACTTTCTACAAGCCATCTGAGTTTGAAGTTTTTTTCACGCTATATTTCAAGAATAGTTTCCATAGAACTTTCTACAAGCCATCTGAGTTTGAATAGTTTCCATAGAACTTTTCTACAATCCATCTGGATTTTAAGTTGTGACCTGTTAAATTAAGAAATTCTTCTTTGACCACCTCACCAACCAGGCCTCCTAGAAGCGACAGCTAAGTGATTTTAATTTTTTTTCCCTCAATAGTTAATGGTTGATTTATTTTATTATACACTATTTCTTCTGTACTTAAGAATTTTTTTTTCTTGTTATAGATAACTTAATTAGAATGGCTAGGGAAATGTATTATTGGTTAAACAATTTAATTAAAGCAGTAAATTTTTTTTTATCGTTCAGATTTTTATATCAGGTGAAATTAATTGGGTTTCATTACTACGCTGTTGGAATAAGTTGTCTGTTAAGATGTAAAGCCTGATTTTATTTTTAAATATTTTACCCGGTTTATTCTCTCATCTCAAAACTCAAAAATTAAAATGTGCAATATGAAATTAGTATCATTCCGGTTTATTCTCTCATCTCAAAACTCAAAATTTAAAATGTGCAATAAGAAATTAGTATCATTTTGTTTATGTAACTAAGTTCATAAATGCTTACTCTGTGTGGAATGCTCTTGCAAAGTGTAAATTGTTAAATATTATTTTCTTTTTTTTTTTTTTTTTCTACTCGGGGAGGGTATGTTATTCTATCATACAATGTAAATGATTATGCTTACCAGTATGAATTCAATATAATGTTTGATATTGCAGAATGTTTTGAAGGAAAATTGTGAGTTTATTTTTGTTAAAGTATACCTTTTATTTTATTCAATTATTTCTACCTAACTGGTTAAAATTTTCTAAAATATAAATTGTTCAAGAGTTAAATAAATAATCATATTCTACTGGATCAGTCAATGGTATGTTTATTTGTGCTTATGTCTTTCACCAGTCCACTACTTAGTTTTATTTCAGGGTTAATCCGGTTAATACACAACGCAAAAATCATTTTTTTTTTTTTTTTTTTTTTTTTTTTGGATTAGGTTATAGGTCAAGTAGATAGGAAAATCTTGTGTGTTACTGTGTCTCTTTAAAAGGCACAGAACACACGTAGTATTACTCATAAACACAATTAATTTGCCAAACATAAGGCGACTCTAATGATGCTCCACCACATAAACTGATTTTAAAAAGCGCCCTGCAAGTCTAAAAGGTTTGAAACCACTGCATTAAAGAACTTCTTCAATAATTAAAGCTGTACACATACGTTCAGCAATCTTTGTTTCATTAAGTGTAGGGAAATATATATAATATATCCGTTTACTTTGATATGTCGAAAAACTTAACACATTTCAAGGAAAATAAATTCGGGGAAAAATACAATGTTATTTGGGGAACTAAATTCCGGAAACTACGTGATTTTAATGATCGTTTCCGGAATCATGGAATATCGGGAAAGGCAACGGTTAAGTTGATCGGATAATCAGTAATTATACGTAAAATAAGTCTAATTAAAATTTTTGTTCCCTTTCAGAAAATCCACATTTGGTTCCCATTTCGCATTCAGCTTTGCCTTTTGAATTTCTCCAATATAATTAGGCCTTTGTTTCGCTTCAAATAGTTCTTCAAAGATACATTTTTGCTAGATTTACTCGTTACCTATATCAATGAATTAAGAACCATTGAAGAGATTAGTAAATTATACAGTAATAAAGTATAAAAAGTAAAATAACGAGGTAAAAGTAAATTTTAAAGTTTCATGAAACAGCGTGAAATGGACAAAAATATTTATCATCAAATACAGACTGTAATATATAATTTAATAAATAAAAGATTACTCTTCTTAAGAGAAACAAGCTTTCAGTGTCTCTGTACAAATGATACAGGATCGTTGATATATTACTGCAATAAAACATATATTAAGTCAGAGTTCGATTACTTTAGCTCTGTTTAGAAAATATAAGTAAATATATGACATAAGTCTTAAATTTTCTGGAATCTGAATCTGAAACGATTCTTATGTCTCTTGAAACTTTGGAGTCTCTCATTTCTCCAACCCTCCATATAGACATAAAGATAAGAAAGAAGTTAAAACAATATCCATTAAATTGAATTGAATTAAAACAACTGAAAACTGCATTTGATAACAAACAAGTTAGATAACATGGTTTTTGAAATTACGCCTGTATTTATTAATAAGATGCAAATGAAGTGCATATTTAAAACTTTTGAATATGGAATATCCATTTTTCAATATAATTTGACAAATATATTTGAATAATTATCAAACATTTTCCTAGTACCTTCTTAAATCAAATCAGATATAGAGAAGAGGGATATTATTCATGCTTTAAAGAGATAAACACTAAATACGGAATGCTAAGTTTTCCCCAGATCATTAAGAGCATTGCACTCAAGTCCACCAGCGGTGATCGAGGTCTGTTGAAATTACAGCTGAGTTCCTTTTAAATGAAACTTTTTTACTATATGTTAACAAAATGAATTTTCCCAAAGTTTGAATTAAAATGTTGAATGGATTTAGGTTCAGATTCGGAAAATTCGACTAGCGAAACCAGAAAGAATCGAATTCTCAGATCTTGAATCTTTTCAAGATTCCAAGGATTCTAGTATCCGAAATTCTTATCCCTAAATAAAATAACTTTCCAAGGAAACGTAAAATTTATTCAGTAATCTTTCAAATTTAAGCAAAAAAAGTTTTCTTTTATTTATAAATAAGATTCTGAAGAAAAAAAGGAAAAAGAAGAACACTTTTGATCCATTCTGCATCAAGTTTAAAGAATTTGGTTACATTTCATATTTATAATTCTTAATGCACCCGAAGAGAGCACATGATTCACTTCATGGATTCATTTTAATAAGATACGATACGGTAAAAACTAATATAAAGAAAGATTTCTATAACTAATAAGCTTGCATTTTGAAATGTCGGCTGTCGTAAAAGCTGTTCATTAGATCCCAATTATTTTCCTAAATCGTAATTTTACTGGCTGTTTGGAGAAGTAAACTAATTACTACTTAAAGTTTTCTCCTTTGTGTTATGTCAAAACATATCATATGATCATTTAGTGAAAGTTCCGAAAATATTATAAGAGTTACGCTAACTTTCTTTATAATGATATCAGTCAATGCTCTTATCTATGTAGAGGAATACAAATCACGTTCCCATAAAATATCACATCACGATACATGGACTGACTGAGGTTATTTAAATTACGGTAAATTACGCGACGACTTTATGCTTAAAGGAATGGAAGCCTTTGGGGAGGACTTTCTAAGGAATGCAGGCTTGTATTCAAGTTACACTGTGGGAGAAATAACAAAACCCTCCATGTAGCCTATTTTACACAAATATAACAACCAATGTTCAGACATTTTACCGCTAAGCTACTGGTTGGTCCCATAAAATCATGTAAATATAATGTTCATAATTGGCTATAAATTGTAGACTGGAAGGCGCAACCAAGCAGATGCTGAAGTAGTACTGAATGTTTACATTAGCTTTAATGGTTTTTTACAAAGAGATTGTGAAGACTCAGAGGACATCTAGAAGATAAAATATTGTTAATAGGATGGAGGCAAAATGATTCTTTTCAGATAATGAAGAAATTATTTAATGAGAGCATAGTTTCCTCCAATCTTTGCCATCACCGATTCTGTCGCACTTCATTTCATGGAATTATCTTAAAGAATGTGTTTTAGTAGTAAACCGCGGTATAGAGAAGAATATTTTACTGATGACATCGATACATACTCGTAGATGATGAACGAGTACATCCAGATACAAAAGTATTGAAATGACTCTAGTAAAGGAGGAATGAAGACTCATTTATAAATCACAATATGAGGCATATGTATTCAACACACATAAGGTACTTTTATACAAGTCCTTGATATTTTCAATCCATTTATTCTTGTTGTTCACAGAAAATTCTGCATAAATCACACTATACGGAAGTTAATGCTTTGATGTTATTGCAAGTTCATTCTCTTTAAGGAAAAATAAGCCTACTTCCACATGCAGAGTTTTTAGATATTGTGCAAACCTCCATTTTTTGGAGGTGGAAGAATTTCTACGACGTTGCTTTTAGCTATAACACATTTTCTCCCTTGATACTACCATTTAAACATCATGGGGTATTTAAATGGTAATATAGATGGAGATGATGGTTCCAAATTTATTCATATATAAGATAAACAAAAAGAATCAGCAAATATAAGCTTCCGAAGAAAATTCAGTACATGTAATGCTCAGAGTTTTTATGTATTTTAATGAATTTTTCATCCAAGAAACTGTATGTACAGGCGGCATGTATTATGAAAAGTACGTATCATTCCACAAATCGTCTGATATTACTGAACATTACACTGCAGTTCACCTCAATTATTGACGCAAATTATTGCAAAGAAATAAACACCATTTGAAGAATATAAATGAATACTTTTGTGCTCTTTTGAGAAAAATCGCATATTTCATGAAGTTAAATTCAAGCATGGTTTCTGCAGATATTGTAATATAATTATATCTTGCATTCCTAATATCTTCTCATTAAGTCGTATAAAAGTCAAATACGTAAAAGTTTGGTAAACGCAGTAGAAATATTTCAAAGATATTTCAAACAGATGTGGATATGCATTTCCTAATAGAAAAAGGTACCATATAAGTGAATACGTTTTAAAAGCATTGTTCAGAATTCTAGGAAACGTATCCTTTTACTTCAGTCATCCACTGGACAGCTGGTCCACTAATATAGATGCGTATCAAGTTGAATGGTTCAGCCGATGGAGTTAATTATCTTCTTACAATGAAATACATTATTTATACAGTGCATTACATTAATCATACAATGTCTAATAATTACATTAATCATACATTTGTCTTACAGTATATTATAACAATGCATACTTTGCAAATATATAAAAATAAATTAATTATGCATTATAATACATTAATCTAGCAGTGCTACATACTAACTATGCAAAATAGCATATAATCGTTATAACACAATTATTTAAACCAGGGATAGCCAACCCGCGGCATGCGTGTCATAGTTTGGCGGAGTTTTAACAGTGGCACGCGAAGACTTACTGAATTAAAAGATTTGAAAAATAATAATATTGTAATAATATCGTCAGTAATAACATCTGTAAATTAGCTAAATATAGTACACAATTAATCTCTATATAACACATCAATTATCGGCAGTGAAGTCATTTACTTCTGACGTTCGAAATCTGGGTCATGAGTTTTGGCTTAATTGGCTGAACACTGTGACATTATTCATGCAACCTTTGCCCTGGCACTTTCATTTCTGATCGTAGTATTGGTCCGAGCAACTTAGTGTTCAGCTGGTTTCTGCAGGTCTTATTGCTAAATATTTGGACATTCAAAAATGAAGTGGTCCATGTTGCCTAAGCAGAGGCATGCAATTGTGTCCATAATCTTAAATTTAAGTAAGTATGGATGGAACAGAGCATGCTCCGACATGAACTGCGTAAATGATGCGCTGCTGCACTGAAGTACTGTGCTGATTTTTGGTATTAACATGTAAGAGTGTCGACCTGTGTTATCACTAAACCAGCATTCTTGTCATTTGCAAACAGCGCTTGTAAAGTGGAACATTTAAGGAAAACGATATACAAAGTTTGGTGCTTAATGATACTAGGGTTGTTTGCAGATTCTTCTGCAAGTAAATTCGGTTTCTCATTACCCACAATGCTCGTGTGGGCTGGAACCCGACACAGGATGTTTCAGATCTCAATAGGTATAACCAGTTGAATTTCTCGTTTATGCAGTACTAGTGGATTACGACTGCGTACACCGGACACTGCCATTAGGCTAGATACGTGTTAGTGTTGATGGCCACATTGTTAATGCGGCAGTCGCTGGTCATACATGATAGCGGTCTTAAAAATTGTTAAACGTTGCTTAAAAAACTGAATTGTTGCTACCGATTCTGCATTCCAGCTATAGACGGTGGTGCTTTCTTCAATGTGACAGAAAGCACTATTGGGCCAGGCTCTATTTTACAGCCGTGTGTGAGCAGTTTATCACTCCTCTGCGGATGTGCTTGATTTTGAGATCGAGTTTGAGTGTGCTGGATGACACTGTGCAACAGCTTTATGCTTTTAATAGTCCATATGATAACAGATTGTATACCAGAAATTAGAACTTACGTGTAGCGTTGTTGCTCGTCGTTTCGCTCTTCGCAACCATATCTAGAGGCTGAGGGTCAGCTGGGACTTTTATCGTAGTTATAGAGGTTGCGTGACGTGTCGTTCAAATTTTCAGAAGCTGGGGTTGTTGAATTAATAGGAGACTTTGCCTCATATGGGGGACGATTTTGTCTTCCCATATTTAATCTTCATGCATAATGATGCTCTCTGTAACAACCTGCTTCTTAGTTTTCTGTAAATATGACAAAATGTTCCAGTTCGTGGATGCTATTCTTTTCATTGCAGTAGGCAGCTGACTGGCACGCTGGTTAATATGACAGATAGGTGCCATCCATTATGGCCAGTTGTCTAATATGATAACCAGTATGATTGCCATTATTTTTGTTGGGCGATATATTTGATAGGAAGGCTGAAGATCTTAAGGTTGGGTTTTCAGCTAAGTGTTTTGCTGCAGCTAATCAGAACTTGCGTTTTAGCAGCTGAAATCTGCAGCTCATGCTGTCTGGAGCAGTCAGCAAAAGGCATAAGATTGCATCTGTGCGGTGTGCTCCATACAGCCTCTGCCAGCAACAACCAGGAGGACGTTGACGCTATATGTTTTATGTGAAAGTTTACAATACGATTCCACAGTATCGATCCTAAGAATGACCCTTGAGGATATTTGTAATTTACTTGTTTATTCATATAATGCAATCTGGTGTGATCCACATTGTCCTAATGACAGCATGCGCTTGCTGCGCTCTGCCGCCAATGTATATCAGTTAGTATTTTTGGATGGTGCAGGAGATTTCAGTTTATATGTTACAGGCACTAATGATATGACCGACGAGTGTTGTATAAGCACTTATGTTGATGACTAATGCAGTATTTCCGGAATATCTGACTGAAGCCCGCAAAGTGTGGCAGGAGGTCTTGCCGGAATAGGGCAAATACAATCCTGAAACGCCTCTTACGAGATGTGTGGAGGGAGTGTCTGTTTAGAACGTGATGAAATGACAGTCATTGAGATTCGCCTATCTCAGACTCCTCACTTTTCAATATAAGGAGCCATGTATGTGGAAGTGTTTTTTCCTCTTTCAGTGAATTACAAGTTTCATATAAGTATAGTATTAAGTTTTTCAAATCATTTAACCTGTAACTTACACGAATAAATACGCTAATTTAATTAAGTCAAATCCAATTATTGATTCAGTTGATACTTCATAACCCTGTTCGAAATCTTAAGTTTAATGAATACTTACATGTTCTCCAACATGAATTTCTTTATTTTCATTTTGATTGGCATTTTTTTAAAATTGTAAGCAAAAATAGTCTTTTTATAAATTACTCTCCTTGAAAGCCACTAATTTAGAAAGTTGTAAACTTGGGTAATTAAGTTAATAAGTATAAACACAAATACATTCCTGTTTATTTCTCAAATTAATTTTTAAAATCTTAACGTAATTTTATCTAATTGTATCAAGAAATGTAAGAGAATGCGTGGAAAATAACATTTTTTTGTAGAAAGAGCTTGTAGAGGTTATTTCGAAGCAGGTTAGGTTATTTCGAAGCAGAAGAGATGGCATATGAGCAATGCTCTCGCCGGGACTTGAACTACGAACCTCTCGAATATTCGTCGAGCGTGCTGACTACTACACCATGAAGGCATGCTAAGAAGGCAGGAGAAATACCTTATAAATCCCCCTTTTAAAGGTCGACTGAGGATTAGGGGAACCCAATCGTCAAATCCCGGTGGTAAGAACCATCATTCACCACCTTTTAGTTTGGGGGCCACTGCAGAGACATTAAGTTATTTCGAAGCATAAGAGATGAATAATGAGCGATGCCCTCGCCAAGACTCGAACCGCAGATATCTCGAATACGCGTCGAGCATGCTGACCACTACACCTCGAAGGTCAAGCTAAGAAGGAATAACTTATAAGCTTATGGAATAATTCCCTCAGTTTATTCCTTAAAGATACAACCTTACATTAATTTACAGTTCCTTAAAAAAAAAGTTAATAATCCATTCATTATTCGTTTTCAGATATGTGAAGAAATTACAAATTTAAATCATTAATCCCCTAATCGGCTGAAGATAAGATAATGCGATAAGTTTTATAACATACTGTAAACAATAGTTTATTACGAATAAGAGTAAGCTAATGAGGGACAAAAACCTCAAAAGCTTAAGAGTGTTGAATTATGTACAAGAATAGCTTGTGATACTAAATGGTAAGATTAGTGAAAAATATTCAGTAGCTCTGAAAAGATAGACACTCCATTTCATGATAAAGTATCCTTACATTTTCTGTTTCCTTTACCGGAATAACTGAAAATAAATCTACAAAATAAATTAGGTTGATTTCTAAAATTTACAACGAAAAACGTTTCCTACTTACGCCACGAGAGCAAAACGACTTCTTCGTCTTTTAGAGAAAAGGATGGTTTTCCGCCTTTCGAAAACTATACGATCAATGGATTTATAGTTATCAATAGTGCTTATCAAGCTAGCGTATCTTCTGTGGTAGTTTTTGTGCGACATTTGGGTACTTATATTTAACATCATTCTTGATGCATTTAATATTTAAAATTTTGTAGAAAGACGGTAAATCCTAAGAAACTTGGAATATTAAAGATAATCTATGGATTTTTTATTTGAAAAAATAATCATAAAATAAATCAAAGAACTGTAGTTCAATTTAAAATCAGAGTACAATGATATCAGCTTCGTTATCATAATAACTTGACAAATTCCATTTGTTTTTGTTATATTATAATTAAGAGTTTAGAAATTTTTTCTCTGAAACTATCTCTCTGTGGAATACGTGCTAATATGATGTATACAACAGATGGGACTATTCCTAAATTTAATCTAAATCATAAAGTTTATCATAAAGTAAACCATAAATCAAGTTTCTCAAAGCCCTTGAATTTCTCTAACCGTCGTATAAAAATAAGAAAAAGGAGGGAATAATTTTTAATGCTAAAATTTTTTAATAAAGTCAATTCGAAATTGTGGCTGAAAGAAAAATCTGTTTTATAACTACAAATACGGCTATGACTACAAATACGTCTTTATGTTCCAACTATGCCATCCACATTAAAATTTCCATTACGTAAATATAAATGCATACCAATATAGATTTAGGCTCTTAAATAACAACAGAAAGAGCATCATACTTATTTACATTTTATCATGTGAAAAGATAAGAAGAATGCAGTCGGTTGCAAGCAATATGTTATAAGAACAACCTATTTCTTAGCTAGCAAAAACCAATACTATTGGCCTATAGCCAGCTGTATATTATTAACCTAAAGAAAAAAAAAAGCAATAATCGTTTGCTGCAAGAGTGAAACGGCGCGCCAATACCCCTTCCTATAATGGATCCGATTTTCTTTTAAAAGATATGGAAATAAGCTTCTAGTTTTTGAAATGATAAAAGAAGTTCCCGGCACAGAAACCAGATCTTTTTTTCGTTCCCTTCCTCCTCCGAGTTACAAACTCTTGTCTAGTTCTTACGCTTTAAATCATTGCCTTTAAGAAGGCAAGTTTGTTCAAAGTGCTGAAGATCTGCATTGCAGATCAGGCTACTTTAAAGTTTCCAGTTCTTTTGTTTGTGTGGGCCGTGAATAATTTGCCATCAAATCACAATGGACCGCAGGAAAATGTTGTGACACGCTGCAAAAAGGAGATTGTTGGGGGGTGTATGCAGAAAAAAAAAACATCAACTTCTTCTTAACATTTTTTTTCTATTCATTTTAGTGCGCTTTAGCGAAACACATTGCGACATTTTTGCGATTTGCAAAGCTTAGAAGATTCGGCGAAGTAGTAAATCAAAAAGCTGTCATGTAACAAATGTTCCAACAGCAACTGCGCTCGTTAAAAATTGATAAAGAATGCAAAATAGCTTCAGGGAGAAAAAGAATGTTAGTTCTAAAGAATGATTTGAGATTTTTAACAAGTCTATTTTTATCAGTGTTCTTTGTAAAACCGAGGCAAACATCAATAATTTTAGATAAAAAAAGAAGATATATGACATAACGTAAGGTATTTTAAGGACTCTATTTGATGCTAAAATCTTTTCAAATGTAAAAGTAAAAACAATTGCATTTCTATAGTTAACTGCTGCTTCTTTAAATAATCATCTGGTTTGTTTTCAGAGAAAATAATGAACGCTCTCGTAAGTGTTTCTCCGAGTATTACATAGTAGCGAGGAGATAGCTCACACATTTTAATTGGTCATAGATAGTATATAGAGAAAAATGAGAAAAATTGTCTCAAAATTCACCCACGCATGCTACAAGGGCTGTTCTTACATTTTTAGACGATTATCATTGCAATTACATAAATACGTTACCTAACATTTTTATATTGTAAATGTTCTCTTTGATAACTCTTACTCTTCACTATCTTTACACAGTAATTCAATAAAGACTTTTGCAGTATCGGAAGAGGTATTTTATCCCATTAATCTCGAACAGCTTTCAAAACTGTAAGGAGGTTGTAGGTCGATATTTGGAAAATCCGCTTTTTAAAAGCCCAAAAGCTCAAACATTCATGTATCAGGAGATCATCATCAGGTTCTACTTATTGATCACACTGTGTGTAAAGGAAAATAGTTTAGATACCTCGGTATTTGAAAGGTAATTATTTCATATTTGAAAACTGGATATAAAATGTGCTTTGGTAATATGTGGGGTTCATCTTAACATTTTTCTACAGTCTCTTCTCATTATATGAAAAACCAGCAACAATCATAAATTCCTTTGAAAAACTTTCCTTTTGAACCATGTTTCGAGAATTGTTTTCTTCTTTTTGATGATAATAAAAGGATCTCCTTTTACTGCACTCATTTAACACACACAAGATTCGTCTATTGTTACAACATTTTTCCATTATTGTCTGGACAAATGTTTCTCATAAAGCATTCTGCATCGCATTCCGCGTTCAGCAATATGTCGTGCAGAAAGACGACATACATTAAGTTTTTTCTCCGTTTAAGGTGCAGATAAGCATTAATTACTTTGTTTACAGTTGTCACAGAACATTTTAATGATTTTTGACTTTTCTAACGTATGAGTTAAAAAGGTAGATAAAAATAACTAAGTAAAAATTGCATTAAATAACTTCTTAAAAATTATGTTTACTCTAAACTGTACTCAAATACAATTACTTAACATTAAATGTACTTCAGAACTTTCTGCGATTTACCATTGGATCACAAGCAAAATATGAATTCTCCGAAATGGCAGAGCTAACATTTAAAGCGAAGTTTCAAATTATTAACTTTATCTCGATGTGATATAAATTAGCAATATTTTTATAGTAGCACATAGTATGTATTTCAAATTTTAATGATTAATGGCTCATGACTAACATTAAATGTAAATTAATGATATCGAATGAACACATTTTCTGAAAACAATTTATATCTAACTGTATTATATATGAAATTATTATAGTATTATAAATATGTGTTCATGCTCAGAGGTGTACTGAATTTACATTTGTTTACTGCACTATTGTACTTTATGATTATTTGATTCCTACACCTTTTGGAGACTGCAATGTTTTCCAAAGCAGCAAACACAGAACGTAAACTGCGCAATTGCCGAGATCTGAGCCACATATCTTCTAGTCTTAACTATTTAGACCACAGTATCACACAAGGGGAAATACGATAATCTCATAGATTCTTCAACATGTAAACAATGACTGAAGAAATATATGGAATCTAACCGACCAAATCCAAGTAGTGGCGAATTATCGCCTACTATGCGTTTTAGTCTGGGCAACAGTATTGAGAGTATTATGTCCTTAGGAGCAAGAAAATCTACCACATCTCATTTTTTACGTTTATTATAAATAAATGGCAGCAGTCCATCAATGGACAGCTTCTGAACTTCCTTAATAAATATTGCAATTATTTCTTTAAATATTAAATGTATTTTATAAACGCTTAATTATTTCTATTTTGGAAATGCGGTGTTTCATGTTTTTCTCAAAATTTTATATTTTTGGAATGCTAGTCTTGTAATAAAATCTATTTCTCTTGGTAAGAAAGAATATCATCCTCGTTTTTTCTATCTTTTTTGTTGACAAGTTTTTTTTTTTTTCCAATTTTTTTTTTATTTTCTAGTATTTATATCCGTATTGGTTTTTCTATTACCTCATATTAAAAGAAATATCGACCATACAAAGATGTTTAATATTTAACTTGGTAGGCCTAATTCCTTAATAGTTAGTGTCCTTAATAGTCTTTGTAGTCCTTAGTAGTTAGTGACTCCATAATTGGTTGTAGCTTTACTAAGCTGACTTTTTTCTCTTGTTATATATTCTTTGGTGAAATTTGATAATATTAGGGTTTATACATCCAAGGGGGTATCCGAAAATACATTTAAAGAATTATATTGTATTTATACTTACATAGTTTATTCTTGCCAGTAGTGTTGATAGTAAGTTAGCACAAGCAACGATACATTTTTCCCAATATTTCGTCCATTTCTGGAAACGTGGAAGTAGTTTCAGAGCTCTTGACACGGAATATTATCCAAAAGTAAGCAATATATTTTCTTCTCCTTTATCCATATCATTAAATTCGTTTATCGTTTATAATCTGAATTACTTTCGAGAACCTTTTTTTTATCACTAGAAAGACAAAAATTTCCTCTTGAGCGAAACGAAGATATTATTGGTACTTGTTAGCCCAAAACCATGCAAAAATTTAATTATTTCGCGTGGTTTTGGAGTTCAATGATTTTGCGTGATTTCCAGACTAATAGTTCATTGAGCGCAATTTTGCGTCGTCCACCAGGAGGAGGTTAGAATAAATGAAGTAAGCTTTCCTCGTATACCCTGTATAATGGAAATGAAGCCATGAAACGTCACAGCATGACGTCACGACTTATCATGGCCGCTGCCGTACGCGAACTTCTGGTTGGTTAATTAGTTTACATTCTAATCAGTGTCGTCTTTCTGTTAGCTACTCATCATTGAACGTTTATAAGTCTCCTGTTCTAATTTTAATACTTAACACAAATGATTTACTACTTCGTATAGAAAAATCACAAGCACTGTTTCAAATAACTGTTTCAAATTTAATAAAATCTAGGTACATGAAAATGTGTGGTGTAATGAAATGGCGAATGTAAAAAAATGAAAATGGTAACCGTACGAGAAATGTATATATGGTTAAAACCTAGAAAAGCAGAGAACGTTTTAAAGGCATTTTATGCGAACTATGCTTTATGCGAGCATGCACACGCTGATATGTGCTCTCAAAGTCACTGTAATTTTATTTAGCAATATGTCTCGTAATCTTATCCGTAGGTTACACGGTGGCTATGATAAGTCTTGACGTCACTATGTTTATATTTCCTTGGCTTCGTTTTTGTGGTCGTGTCATGCTTACTCCCTCTAGTCTAACCTCTTTTGCCCACCATAAACGGCTGTATCAATCTTCACATTGTTGCCATCAAATATTATTGCCTATATTATTTTTAAAGAAATCAAATAATAAAAAATCTGCATTTATGTGTGTATGTCCCACGCATTGGAAAAAAACGATATCTCAGGCCATCAAATTTAAATAATGTAGTCCTGCACCAGAACATGTTGTGCACCTGAGAGCCCTAGTTTTGAATTTCGAATTTTAAATTTCATATTTTGTAAAACTTTAACATTTTTGTAAAATTTCAATGAATGATTAATTAATCCACGATTTGAAAGCGAGCTATGGGAACGCTATACGGAATAAAATATTATTCCGTATAGCACAAGGCTGTCTATTGAACATGTTCTATGAACATATATGAACTATATATGTTCTAAAGATATGCTGTTTGAAATACTTTGCGATTTTGCCGTGGAATTGACTTTTATGTAGTTGTAGAGAGAAGAACGTGATTTTCAATTTTATAAATTTAGTACACAAAACTTAAATAATAAAAAGACAAAAAAGTGTTTTACAAGCCATCTTACTAAGAAAATTCACCAGTGATATGATGAACTGAGAAAAAGACTAAAAATAATATAAAAATGTCTGCGAATATGTATCACTGCATCCTGAAATCTAAACATATGCTGCTTTTAAAATTTATGAAATTTTGCTGCTGATTTTTATATGATATAAGTGAAAAGAAAATAATGTTTAATAATAAAGCTAGAAAGACAAAAAGAAATGGGTTAGCAGCACTGAGTGCAACAGTAGATTGGTAGACTGCGAGCTCCTCGAGAACGTGAAAGGAACCCTTAACAAAACCTTTTGGGCGATCGTTTAAATTTGAATCCTTTCAGATTTTTCTTTTTTGTTTCACTCATATTGAGCGTTCATCAACCACAAACACCATGCTGTTTCTCTACAAGTTTTTTAGGACAAAGTGAGTTTCTTCATTAATCTCTTTTCCTCAATTAAAAAGCAGAATTTCATGCACTCTCTTTGTTCCTTGTGGTCACCTATAACGCTGCATGCCGAAACACAGACAACTCAGCACCGATGACGAACTGCTCTGCTCAGGTTGATCCCAATTTACAAACCAGGGCGGGAAATCTTAAAAACAATAAGCACTAGTGACACAACGTATGATTACGAAAGGTCTTGCACACCCCTGCATGTATATAAATAAAAAAAGATAACGTTCATCACGTCGTTAATGATCCTGGAGTATAACAGTCACAAATATAATAATTTTCTAAAATATACTCAAACTTTATACACATATCGTGTAATTCAGTTGCAAGCTTAGTTTACCTCCCAATGTTCCGATTTCGAAACAGTTACAAAAAAAAAAAAAAAAAAAAAAAAAAAAAAAAAATTAAAAATTAAAAAAATCTGAGAGGTTTCAGATTTTAAATTACGTCCAAAGGGGGCGTTTTTTTACATTTTTTCTGCTACCTTTATTTATTAAATATCACGTTCTTCGCATTTAAACCATAAAATTCAGTTTAAGAGCAATATCGCAAAATAGTTTTAAATCGAACGCATCTTTAGAATTTCCGATACAAAGTCTCGCAGGCTGGAGATAAAAATGCTTTCTTCTGTACAACGATACCATTGCTCGCTTTGAAATCCTTGAGTTTGTTAATCAAAAATTCGTTAAAGTTTTACAAAATATGAAATCGATCATAAAACAAATTCCAAATTTGGGCTTCCACATGCTCGTATTTGCAGTAAGATTACGTTATTCAAAATTCGATGGCTCTATGCACCGTTGTTTTATCACAATGCGAGAAATACACATATATTTATGCGGAATTTTCATTATTTAATTTCTTAAAATATAATGCAGGATTCTAATATTTGGTGGCCACAATTTGAAAAGTGAAACGGTCATTTATAGTGAACCAACGCAAAATCGCAAAACGAAAACAATAGTCCTTCGGGGACAAAGCCCCTTTGGACTAAAATTAATTATTTACCATTTAATAGCATATTTCCGCTTTTAGCTAAGAGTGAAGCTGATCAACAGAATAATATATTTCATCCCCCTCCGAAAAAAAGAATCCTACTACTTGTCCAGTGGTCTCTAAACGTCACATTTAAACCCGAAAGTAAATTTACTAGCTTTACAAAGCCGTTGTGTTTTCTACTCAGATCATGATTAACTATTTGCGATTTTAACAAAACCGTACTTTTTAAAATACAATGCACTAATAACACATATTTATAGCCCAAACGGGGCTATTAGTTTCGAAATGGGATTTTGCGTCCAATTACTATAAATGCGTCGTTTCACTTTTTATTCGAGTCTGTTGCCATTCGGTAAAATGTAAGTTATTATCTTTTAAATTGAATATGTCTATTGTGTATTCTCAAATTAAGATATTCTAAAGCAATAGATGCAGTTCTAAAAAATAAAAATGCATTTTATTCATGACCTATCTAATTAAATATATTCAATATTTTCATAGATTGATGTTACATATTTTTCTACAATTTACTCCAAATTTTGTAAAACTTTGAATTTTTGATTAACAAACTCAACGATTTGAAAGCCAGCAATGGCAACACTGTACGGAATAAAATATTTTATTTCTTTTATCTCTAGCGCGAGACTGTCTAGATAGGCTGTTTTTAAATATTTTGCGATTTTGCTGTTGAACTGAATTTTTTGTGGCGTAAGTGCAAAGAACGCGTTATTTAATAAATACAGTTAACACACAAAATGTTAATTATAAAAAAGATTTTCTACACCCTCTTAATAAAAATCTGGTGATTGATATAATGACATGAGAAAAGACTGAGAAAAATTAAAAAAATTAAAACCTACAGCTTACATTGCATTGGGAATTTTGAACATAAGCTTGTATGCTGCTTTTAAAATTTTTGTGATCTCGATGTTTAAATGTATAGAATGTATGGCGTAGAAAACGGTACTTAATAAGCTAAAAAGACAGAAAAATGGGTTAGAAGGAGTGAGTGCAAGATAAAACTTGTAGATTACGAGCTCAAGCGACAGCCCCCAAAAAACTTTAACAAACCCTTTGAGGCGACCGGTAAAATCTGAAGAACCTTTCAGAATTTTTTTTTTTTTTATGTTGCCATTTTGAAACGATTGCCTCAAAAATATTCGAAAGGTTTTGGTCGCCTTATGACTAAAAGAAACTGAACTCGAAAATATCTTGTTTCGCATGCGTTACTGTTCAGATCGTGTTGATAATAGTTTAGAATTTCCATTAGAAAGATACCATCACTCATTTTCTCAGGATATAACCATTAGAAATACGCAAACATTATACATGTGGAAATTTGCATTAGAACCATTTTCTCTTTTGCTTCAATGTCTGCATTCTACGTCAATATTATTCTGCACCAGCAGAAAGCTAAACACGCCGTTAATGGTTTTAGCAACCAGGTCAACGAGAATCAATGACTGCGTGCACTAGTGTGTTCTGGTTCAAGCGGTAAAGCAAATATTCGGGCACTTTCTCTTGTTATAGAATGATAATTACCATTAATGAGTTGAGATGAAAAGCTTGAATTTAAATGTCATTTGTGCAGTAGCGCATATTTCAACGACTTGCATTTGACAGAGAGTGTCATTGCTTAAATCACTTTAAATCCCACTCTGTTACCTCAGAATGTCCATTGCTCAGTCCTAAGGCACATGAGGAAATTTAAATAATTTTACATCAATAAATACATAATTTTTATTTATTTGATATGCATAGAGTTAAAGAGTTAACTGAGATTCTTCATTTTTTTATTGCAAGTTTTCACTTCAGTCTATAAATAAAAATAAATTACGATACGAAATGTGTTCACATTTCCCAAAATCTCGATTATTGTTTTTAAATTAAAAAAGAAAACAAAGCAAAAAAGCCGATATAATTCAATTCTCATGTATGCTAAATATCTGCTTAATATATATTTTATTTATTATTTTATGTATTTATATTTATTTATCTGCAAGATATTACTTTTTTATTATATTTCGACAGTACTTGTACGTCTCAGCTACGATCGCACACGCAAGGTTACGCAAATTGGAATACGATTTACTACGATCGCAAACGCAACGTTGTGTAAATCGGAATCTACTATCAGCTACAATCGCAAACGCAAGGTCATGCATATTGGAATCTTCAGTCATTCCAATTTGCATAACATTGCGATTTTTAACTCTGAGTGCTGAAATTTCACTCTTGCGCAGTGTGCATACAGAGGCTGGACGATACTTGCGGGTATAGCCCCTACATTTATCGAAAAAATATATATACTACCGTTTGGGGATCCCGAATGATATAAAAATTTATCAACAGAGGGGAAAAAGATATTCAAATTTTCTGGCAGTTCAATTCGGATTCCAAACATTAAGATTTAAAGTGCATAGTTGACGGACCTACCAAAGTTGAAAAGAGGGCGAACTGATGGTTTTCAATAAGTTGTTACAACTGTTACTAAGTCTTTAAAATGGGTCGAAAGGCTACACTTTCCACGCTATTTATGTATATTAAAAGGAGTGAAGAATTTCATCCAGTTGGAGTAATTGCTGAAGTAAACGGAAGTTACTTGAAATGATTTTTAAGTGTTAAAAATAAGTGTATCTCAAAATCTTAAAACTTCGGCTATTTCAACTGTGTCAGAACTAATTTAGAATCATTTGCGCCATTAAATATTGCAAAATTATGTTTGAGGAAAGTCTCACCAAATCTTTGAATGCAAAAAATCTCTGATGAAGTCACGTCTTTCTGTATCACAAGAAAGAGAATCTATTCAGAAAGTCATCAATAAAAATATCCTCCGATTTCTTTGTTCCGAGTTCCTAGGTAGAAAGCTAATCCAAGTTATCGGTGACATAAATGCTACAGTAAATTGTTTCTGACAACAGTTAGTAATGCAGTAAATCCTCCACCACAAGAAAGACAAATATAATTTGTGCTAAAAAGAGCATTGTGCTCCTCGTATAGATAAATGAAAACAAACAAGACTGGCATTCTATTCTAGTTTAGGAGAAACACAGTGTCAAGATATAGGCATTGTACTTTATCCAACAAAAACAATCCTCGCGAAGCGATATTTTAATCCGACTCGCAAACCAAGAAATGGGCAACATCATAAATTTTGATATACAGTGAGGTCTCGCTCGTGGCAGTAGACTCTGAAATCGGCTAGCATTTCTGAAAACATAAATAACATTATTGAACATTATTTCTCCTAAACGATCATCTTCACAGAAGGCCCAAATCATGTGTAACTGTTGGTGGTGATCTTAAGAAGGGCTCACTGTACTTCAATTTAAAGAAATAATGCAATCAAATTTGATTTAACAGAATTAATTTAAATATTTTTCAAACGGAATAATAAAATAGTATATTTTTTGCTAATATACTGGCTAATTTAAAAGTAACAGTAAAAGTTAATTTTTTTTTCAGAAAAGGAAAAGTAATAAAATAATGTATTATTTCAGAATATATGGTTGATTACAGAAAAAGTTAAAATTCAGTAATTCAAAACGTATTGACAGTAGCACGATGCGAGTTTCACGGAAATGCATGCAAAGATATCGAATCCCCCACTTTTTTCTTACAAAGAAAAACTCTATTCTCCATGCCTCGAGTAAAGGAAAATCGAGGGAAAATATGATGATTTTCTACCGAATCAATATCCACAGGGGGGAGGGGAGAAACCTATTTTTTCTGGCACTTGTATTTGAATGTAAGAAAATGAATTTGTTCCGAAATAAAAAGAACCTAGTTATGTTTCAGATATAAATTATTTTTTTCTACGCAAACACGTGAGCGAAGGGGATTTCATTTTCTCTTTTAGCAGATGATATAAAGTTAGAAAGTAAACGGTTATCTAATAAATGCAACACATACGTCTTTTATGCAATTTAACAGATGCATGCAAAATAACTCAATTAAGCTCAATTAAGGACATAAAATTAATCTATTCAATCAATCGTTCAAAAACCCTGACTTTTTTTTTTTTTTTTTTTTTTTTTACGGGTTTTTTTTTTTTTTTTTTTTTTTACTTTTTTTTTCTTAAATGTTAGTAAAACTTAAGGAATAATTGCCGCATTTATACTCCCATCAGGGGTTGAGTAGTTAAGACTGCTGATTGCTGGTAGTTCAAACTAAATTCGAACCCAGGCGAATGAGCTGGCTACGGTTCACTTTCGTGGTTTTTCCTATGTATTCCGTGAATACTGTCCCGTTCCGCTTAGAAAGTCCTCCACGAAGCTATTGTTCCCCTTAAGCAGTTAGCCATTATGTGGCATATTCAAATAACCTAACCTATAACAATTTGAATGCTACATTTTCTATAGCCTTACGTCAGAAGTCATGGAAATATTCGACATAAACTTACGAAATTAGATAATTTTTCCATGTCGACTGCGAAAGTAATTTAATTCTTACAAGAACAAAAGTTAGGGATCAAGTACAAAATATATAGCATTTAGTTTGGCGATTATAGCTCCGTCTCAGCATTCGTTATTAAATTTGTAACAAGTACACTGTTTTCCAAAAGTTGAGGAACAGCATGTTTTTCAGAGCTCACCATTACAAAAATGTCAGTAATGTTTACATCGTTCATATGCATAACAGTAACGAAGTTTAAGAAAATATAATGCAAAACCAATAGCTACCATTTTTATTTTATAGAAATTAATACTTATATATTAATACTTATATAAGAGTTAGAGAAAAATATAAAAATTGTAATTTTTGCATTTGTTGATCTTCAGCTGTTATTACAGTTTCGTGGACAATATCTAGAAGAGTCTCTCAGTGTCCAAGAGAAGTCATTTGCCCGATTCGTTCAGGTGGCTGGCGATCGGATGGATGGAAATGGGGATGTCACAATCTCATGCTACTAGACGTCTCAATGTCTCTCGTAGTGTGGTCCACCGACTATGGAATTAATTTGAATCCAAGAGTTCTGTGTCTAGAAGACACGTTCCAGGCAACCCTAGAGTTACTATGCCTGCGGGAGACCGTTTTTAGCTGTTTCGGCCCGAAGGAAGAGTAACATTACTGTGCCTCACCTCATGGCAGATCATTTAGTGCAACAGGAACAAGAATCTCAGCTACTACAGTGTGCAGACCTCTGCACAATACAGCTCTGTATGCAAGAGACGTCTCCTGGATCAGTCAACAATGGGCATCTCTTCTTTTCACAGACGCGTCCGGGTGCTCACTGGAGAGTCATTCAAGTCGTCAACTAATCCGAAGAAAACAACACACCAGATGTAACCAATCCCAAATTGTGGAGAGACACAGTTACAGAAGTGGTGGAATAATGGTTTGGGTTGGTATCTCTCTCGGTGGTTACACTGACCTGCATGTGTTCCACGGAGGAACTTTGACCGGTGTGAGATATCGAGACGACGCCCGTGATCAATATGTCCGCCTATAAGCCGCTGTTATTATTTCTAGATTTCTTCTGATGGACGGCAATGCGCGATTGCACCGAGCTCGGGTTGCTGAAGAATATCTTGAGGGTCACGGTGTGGAGCGAATGGAATGGCCAGCTAAATCTCCAGATCTGAATCCGATACAGCATCTTTGGGACTATCTTGGGAGACAGTTTGTTGCTTTCAGTCCTCTTCCAAGGTCGTTAAATGAGCTTGAACAAGAAGTATTCCGCGTCTGGTCGTTGCTTCCCATACCACTGACCGACAACTAAATTGACAGCATAGAATGTCGCTGCCACCAATATATAGAAGCTAGGGGTGGACACATTCCTTATTAGAACCCATTTTTGTAATGTCACCAACAAATTTTGCCTCAAAAAACTTTGATGTACGTTTTCTCCGAGGCAGGATTTCTCTACCAAGAGTGTAATTTTTTGTTTTAATTCATGTTTGTGTTCAACTTTGGAAACATTCTCTGCGCATTCATTAAAGAAATTTTTAGTGGATATGTGCTGTAAGTTTCTTGTTTCTATGTTGCTTCGTTCTCAAATTAGACACAAAACACATGTTGTTCCTTAACTTTTGGAGGGTAGTATATTTTGAAAATACCTTTAAAGTGTTCATTTTTGAATTATTCGAGTAAAATTACAGAACTTTCCGTGTTTAATTCATTGAAGATTTGCTTCACGGATATTATATAAGAATTAAGATCTATTTTAAAACACTTGTGCTTGACCCACGTAACCGCGGAAACGAAACTGTTCTCATAACATTCTTCGCTTTATTCAAGAAACTTTGTCATTAGACACCCATGTTTAGATTAAATGTTTAAGCAGACACAGAGTTGAGCTACGTTTTCTCGAATACTATGTGCAAATTCCAAGCCAATCAAATGAATGTAATATGCAAGCGTATAATACTTTACACTTGTGTATCAATATATCGATTCTGAATGGCCAATATATCGATTTCGGTTGATATTTTGTATATGAATTAAATAGAAAGGGTAGTAGCTATATTCTTACATGCTGAATATCGTTACAAATTATATAAATTTTGAATTTGACTTCAGAAGGAAATTTCGATATCGCACAATCAGTGTACCCCAATATCGATAGAACGGTGAGATATAATTTAATCGATGATAATACTTTTATGCGCAAGTGAACTAAATAATTGGTTGGGAAAAAAACTGAATTCTTAAGTAATAAGGAGGAGGAGAAAATGAAGAATACTTTCTTCCACTCGGTGAGTTAATTTTGTAGCAGGCACAGCGCTTTAAAGAAAATTGCAAGTAATTGCATTAGTTGTCTTTTAAGCTCTACTTAAGTTTTTCCTTCACTCTTATTTTTGTTAAACTCTGCACTTTTACAGCTTTCGATGTCGAAAAATTATGAAGTATTAACAATAATCAAACATTCAAAAATATAAATTTGTGACTACACAGAAATGCATAGACCAGCATTAAAATAGACAAAAATAAATCTTTTACTATTCAGATTAAAAAGTGCAAATATTAATAATATCATTAAGACAGAACCTTCTGTTTTTAATCGTTTAGCTTGTTACAAGCAACTCACTATCTTCATTTGAAAAATAAACTACATTTTTATTACTAGAGGCGAAACAAGTTAAAGAATTAAGCAATGATTTGCAAGTCATGTAATTGGGAATAGACCGTAATTTAGCAACATAATATAACATGACATAAAAATAAAATTATTATACTGCAAGGGTTAAAAAAACCTTTCTTGTCTTTTCCTTGCATTCTGCTTGTCTTTTTTTTAACATTTGTAACACTGTGGTTTTATTCAGCAATGCGAGGATCACTCTGAAATTTTTAAGATACACATAGGTTTCCATTTTTCTTTCTACTTAAAAGTTATTCTACGCAAAACTACTTGCAGTCGGTCAATACAAAATCGTCTGCTAGGCTAAAATAATTTATATTTTCAAATACAACGGTTAGTTTTTTTCTTCTACTGAAGATCTGAGCGTATCTCATAAATTTCAGAGTGATCTCCGAAATTTCAAACAAAATTACACAGCAATGTGAAATTTGCCAGTTGAAGTTCTAAGAAACGCTCTAAGATATTTCTTATTAAAGTTATTGAAAATCTTAAGTTTTTGAAAAAAATGACAATCTACTATTCGAATATTGATTCCAGTTTACCGCCTAATACAATTTTTAACTAAACATCAACCTGTTACTTTAACAAACAATCTCAGAGAGAGCATTTGACCTTTACTTATTTAAAGAGGGAATAAATATTTTTTAGTTTTCGAATTTAATTCTCTCTATTAGCTTTCTGTGCTAAATTTAATTCTATATCATAAATCAAATTCAAATACAAGCATACTTCATATATATCTGATATAAAAATTTTGATACTAAGATCATAATAATTTAACTATAAAAATGACACTAGGAAAAAGCGCAATTTAATTTTTCCTTTATTTTAATTTAATCTTCCTTTATTTAGCACAATTTAATCTTTCCTTTATCTGTAAGCTATATTACCTTACACCGCTTTAAACTGACATACGGCTTGGCGAATTGTTTCCTAGAGAGATGAATAAGGTCTTCAGTTTTTCTTTGAAATCGCATCAGTATCAATGTAATAAAGTGAGCGACTTAAGTTGGATAAATGCCTCCTTAACAACTTTTAATATATTTTTAATTGGAAATTATAAACATTTACATAATTTTTCGTACTTGATAAAATACATTTTATTGTTATTTGGTATGCATCTGGGCTGCAGAGTAATTACTTGCGGGTCACCTAGCAGCGACTTTGTTGCATGATTATATTTAATTCATGTATTCAAAGTTAGAATACTTATCAAATTAAAATAATACCGGAAATTAGTTAAGCATATATGTAATCCAATGTGCAAGGAAAGACATCTGCCCTATCAGCTCTTCAAAAATATCTAAAATCTTTAATTTTTACTAGTTCTACACACTGATAAAATCTGTTTACACGGAAATATGAAGAAGAAAATACGCGGAAATATCAAAATACATGACATTTGTATTGTGACTGACAAAAGCTATACGAATCATTCAATAAAAGATTTCAAAAATCCCAGAATATACTAATTATATGAATGCACGCGGAAACGATGGAATTGCTTGATTGAATGTAATTTTGTATTCAAAGAAAATATTGTTTATGTTTTTAAGGCATCAATATACACTTTTAACAAAGAACACAAAGACGATGGACTGGGCGTGGTGGACCGACTTCCTGGCCCCCATGCCACCGGATTTATCAAGCCTTGATTTTTTTATCGTGGAGAGCCATCAAAAGTGTCGTGTATCATGATACTGTTGTGTCTGAAATGGATTTCGCAGCAAGACTCGCCTGCGCAGCTGCTACAATCAAAGAAACTCCTTGAACATGTCCGGCAATCAATGGTCCGTCGGTGTCAGGCATATGTGGTGTCTGATGATGAAAACTTCGAACATCTGTTGTAACATTCAAGCTGTCGTACACCATTTGTATTCATGTCTAATAAATGTTTCAAAATAATCACTCTCTTGTTTCCTTTCCCATCTTTTACCTCTACAAACACTTACCCCTGAGGTTACCGGGTATGGATACTTTTGCAATTCTTAATCCTTATGATATGCCCTACCTTCCCCAGAAGTTTTCCCCAGAAGTTTAAGAAGAAGCAACATTTACGGGACACCCTGTATATATATGAACATATATGTAAAATATAAAATGTGAAAGTATCTTAATAAGCACCAGAACTTTAAATTTCTAATTTTTAATTAAAATGCAACCCCTTCAAGGCCTTTGCATTTTCCCTACACTAACTGCAATATGAAAACTCTTGCCCAGTCGCTCTGCAGCATTAAAGCATATTCCTCTAAGATTACAGATACTTCTCCCTTTTGCTGCTTACGTATGCCCAAATAAGCTACGCTTCTCGCTTAGCCGTATTTCTTCATTATTTAAAAAAATGTAACTGCATGTTTTAAAATTGTGAGATGCCCTTTGTGCTGTGCCATGCGATAAGAAGTGTCTGAATAGAGTAATCAATAAATAAAGACATGTTTCGATTATCGAGATTCTGTGATTCTTCAAAAATTACACCTAGTAAGATGCCACCAGTATGCGCGTCATTTCCAACTATCTACAACGCAGCAACTTCCAATCATGATTATTTGCGAATGGTTCTCAAAACAACAATCACAATCAGAAAAACGCGTTTCTTGTGAATGTATTTGCATTGGAAAACTAAACTTCGCTTAATAGGAGCAGCAACTGTGCATATAATATAATAATGCATTGAAATAATGCATTGAAAATTTCGCATAATGACCACCTCCAGGTGTGGAGAGCATGCTTATTATTTTAAAGGTACAGGGATATGGACTGAGTTTTATGTTTAAGTGTGCTATTGATTTAAAAAGAAATAGAAGCAATTATGTTGTAGTTATTATCTTTATCACTGTATCAGAGACTACGTGAGTAGTGTGAGGTGACAAAGATTCGCTAGCCGACGACTGGTGACGCTTCAGTATTCTGGTATCTGTTTCCTATCGAGTTGGTGCTTCTGATATGCACTTTCCTTCAGTCAGTCTCTCATTGGTCAGCTGCAGCATGCACGTCTGAACCATTTATAATGCTGTACACACATGGACGCAATTTATATCACACATATGTGCAATTTATATTGCTATTATATTTATATTACTATAGGTGGATGCAAACTAATTTAATCTTATAAAACCGTATTTTTTAATTTACCTTATATCAATACCTATCGGTTGGAATTTTGGATATCTTAGAGTGTTACTGTCATATAAAAACTCATCTTGTTGAATTAAAGTTGTAAATAAAATTACAATGGAGATTTAATTCAGAGGTTAAACCACTGTGCATTTAACAAAGTAACATAACCCTTACCCTAAATAAATTACTCTGTCTTTAATTTCTTTAATATGACATAACTTAAGACATGTGTTTATCAAAGGATAAAAAAGGATAAAGACGTAGTTTAAAAAATGGGAAATTATACACTTTTGTGATGCTGAGCGTAGTGGTAACAGTTTCAAAAATTCTGTATTTTATTTCCGTCCAAGTCTGCAATCGCTAAACACTGACAATTCTACCGAGTCTCAAATACAGATAAACGGGCTTTTCAGTTTTCGTTACTGTCCCAATGAGGCAATATTCGTTATTTTCCCAAGTATGAGGAAATATTCCTTAAAAAGTCTCTTCCCTTAGGTAGAGAGCCTTACAATATTTACAGTAATCCAAACAATGCTATTCTTTAGCTTATTCGAACTAAGATCAAGACGAATTATTAGCATTTTGCTGTTTCAGCCATTTGAAAACGACAGACTCCAAAATAAGAAAAATAAGATAAGAAAAACAGAAACAAAAAATAACAATATCACGTTAGTGCAGAATGAAAGTCTGGGTAAAAATAATACTCGTTTTCCGTTAATGTTATTTTATTAAGTTAGACTCTATCCTGTAATCGCTTAAGAATTAAAAATATTGCTAAATTAAGAATAACAACAACTAATTTCGGAGACGTTAAACAATATTTATTAAAGTGTATACAACAAAACCCAATTCTTTAGTTATTATTTTTTGTTTTAAGTACAAGCTAATAGTTACAGATAAATATTTTCGTTATTTGTTGGCGACATACGTATATTATTTAAGGACTAATGTACTTTTCTGTATGCTTTTTTTTCTTTTGGTATATGTGGTTAACACGTTCCCGTTATTAATCGTAATTTAAGCGGTTCTAATCTCTACGAGTACGCAGTTGATTTTTTCACATTTGTCACTCCCAAAGGCCTAGTAATTTCTAAACTTGATTTATTTGACTACGTATTCAATCTTTTTTCTAGCTTTGTGGTGGTAAAATTTCCTTCAAAACAAATGAGATACTAGCTAGAAAAAGAAGAATTTAGAGATGGAATTCAATTCAATAAAAACATTTTCGAGAACATATATGTTTTCTTAGGGACAAGAAAATAAATAGCTTAGTTTAGGTTATTTGAACTGATTAAAGCATACCAGAGCTATCTGCCTGATCAGAGAGATGCCTTCAGAGAGGTAGGCCCTCCCAGCGGTGAAGCGGTAAGTCGCTGAACACTGGTAGTTAGGTCTGAGGTTCGAATCTCGCGAACGGGCTGGTTGCATGGGCGTTTTCGTGGTGTTCCCCATATGTAACGTATATACGAGCCTGTTTCCCTTAGAAAGTCCTCGACGAAGGCATTCCCCTCTTAGGCAGAGAGCCGTCGAGGCTTTGCAGTAATCACATAAACCAAACCTTCAGAGAGGACGTAAAAAAGGAAACTGGCTCATAAAACTAAGGACTCTACAGAGTCAATCATGCACTCAGCTTCAGCGTGAAGACTTATTTAATGAGGAAAAAAGAAAATTATTCTAACGCTGAGTACTTACGTACTAGCGCAACCCCTCTTTCGCCTCTTTGAGAGAAAAAAAAACAATGATATCTTATAATTAAAAAAAAAAAAACTATTTATTACGTGCGTATATTTTATTATTTGATTGAGTATTTAATCCGTAAATAAATCAATCTGCGTGAAATTTGAAATTGAGTCGCTTTAAGCGTAAATTCAAAGCATTGCTACTTTTAGCAATTTTGTGGCAAAATACAAATTTCTGCAAAAGCACTAGCAGTGGATCTGTCATTGCAAGCAAATCCCACAAACGCATATTTTAAAACAGGGTTTAAGTATTCTGAAAATGCACTCAGGTTATCCGCGAACAAGTCGTTCATTTTAACGGGCGCCTTTCTAGGCGTAGAGAACACAGTCTCAGTTGAAAATGCGTCTCTTTTGGATCATTGGCGGTGGTGGGCGCACAAATACTGAGCTGTGCATTTATTTCAATGGATTCCCTGTGCACGAGGTATGCAACAAATGTTCCCCCCGAAAGAGTGTGTGTGTGTGTGTATGTAATTATGGCAAAGCCTCGAGGGCTATCTGCCTAAGAGGAGGGATGCCTTCGTGGAGGACTTTCTAAGGGAAACTGGCTCGTATACACGTTACACATGGGGAAAACCACGAAACCGCCCATGCAGCCAGCCCGTTCGCGGGATTCGAACCTCGGACCGAACTACCAGTGTTCAGCGACGTTACCGCTCGGCCGCTGGTGGGCTCCCCCGAAAGAGACAGGGTACTTACGTATTATCGCAACCAGGTTGGCGCTATTTGTAAGTTTGAGTAAAAGAGTATGAATAGAATGAAAATGTACATTTATTAATTACAGATAATTTTTAATACAGTTTTTATATTACTTTGTTTTAAAATATAAAATAGCAATTAAACCCTTCCGGTTTCGAATTTGAATAAGTTGCAGAATTATTTTTTCGGCGGAAATCTTTTGGCTATTGCTTTTGGCTATGGACTACGATTATCTGCTAACGTTGATGTATATTATTCACCCATTATTCACCTAAATTACTTTAACTACTTTGAGGCCAATTCGTTCGCCTTTGAAGACACGATTATCTCAGTGAGTCCGAAGTGCTTTTGGGGAATATACATTTAAGTCGCCATTGCATGGCTGAAAGGTCCTAAATCCAGCAGAAATGGTTATTCATCAGCAAAATATCACCGTTAACAAATCGATATCACTTCGCATGGAAACTTGCACCGCAACTATACTAGTGGCAGAAAGTGATTGGTTACCATCCAGTGTTTCATTCCTAGCACACGAAAAATCAACTGAATTACAAAAGCTTCGATTAGGCGCTCAAAAGAAAAAAAAAAAAATTCCGCTGCACAACCTAACGGCAAAACACATATGCCAAAAAAGCGGTGCCTTCAGCCAACCCCAACCGATTCCAAAGACTCACTCGAGTACTGTCCTTTAAATATCGAGCATTTCAAATTAAGGCATTCCGGTAGAGCAGGGTTCCTTAAACTTTTTTTCAGTCGCGACCCCTTTTTATTACTCAGATTTTTCTGCTATCCAGTACACCCCATAATATTCACAAAAATTTCGCGGGGACCCCATATGTATTGCGCAAATCCGACACACGCGTGAGTGAAACTGTTGCAGTTTTAGGTCATTAACCTTAATTTCTAATTTTAAGACACAGAAAAAAGTGAAAATTTTAAATGACAGAAGAAATGACAGCGTCACGTTCAAAGCAAGGAAAATGAACGTTTATATTATAAAAAGAAATGCGTCGAAAGGTTTTCGTTTTTTCCTTTTTTTGAATAATGTGATCATCCTGTGAATGTGGGTATCTGGGAGCACAAATCTGAAATTTGTTTTATTATCGATTTCATATTTAACGAATTTTTGATTAACAAACTCAACGATTTAAAAAGCGAGCAATGGTAACATTCTACGGGAAAAAAATCTTTATCTCCAGCGTGCGAGACTATGTATCGGGAAATTCTAAACATATGCTCATTTTAAAATTATTTTGCGATATTGTTGTTGAATTGAAATTTATGGTTTAAGTTCGAAGAACATGATATTTAATAAATAAAGGTAACTTACAAAATGTTAAGAAAATGCTCCTTTAGAAGTAATTTAAAAACTAAAACCTTTCAGTTTTTTAAAAAATTTTTATTAAAATTTATTTATTCACATTCTGTTGTAGAAACTAAAATATTTTAAATAAAATGAAAATAAATTACTTTCCTTGTCATCGACATAAAATTTTAACAGGTGATGTGTGCAGAATTATGGGTAAACAATGTCACTACATTTTGCTGATACTTTTTTCTAAGCTAAAAAAATAATGTATAATTAAAAAGACCTGCTTTAAAAATAATCGAAAAATATTTTCTGGTACTTACGAATTATCCTGTCGACCACTTACGGAAATTCTGGCAACGGTAGCTAATCGCCAGTCCTTACTGCGAAATTTTAAAGGAAGTGGTCATCCATAATTGGCGCTAAATTGCACTGTTTGGCCGGTCGTACGTAAGTACGTAACCTATTTAAACGTAAGTACCTATTTTTTCAACTAGTAATTTTTTTTATGTTTTAGAGATCCCAAAATTGACCACTTTTTTATATGAAATTAAAGGTAATTTCTAACTTTTTATGCGAGAAGCATAATAGTTGGTCTCGTTATATTCCTATCGAATTTATATAAATAGTCAAAATTGTTTGAAATTCTATTGCCAATGGTTGGAAAAAAATGTAGCGTATCTGCAGGAAAATTACGATTTTAAGAAATCTAAAATTAAAGATATAAATGCCTTTAAGTCCTGCAATTACACATTACTTTTTTATATTAAAAAAGATCTACAAAAATGATTTCTATAACACAATACTTTCTGAATAATATATAAATATAGTCAATTTTTTTACGTGTTGTAACGTTCCCGTTATCTGAAGAACACTTAATCACCCGCCTTAAAAGAACGGACAGATAACATTCTTCTCACCTCGGCCGGAAGAGGGAAGTGGATTTTCCCCCTGGTCGCAGGTGGGAGTAAAAGGAGATTGAGATGTGGAAGAGAAAAGAGCGGACGCTGGTTTGCGTGGTAATGAAAATGTATTTTAAAGTTTTCTAAAATGTAATTTGTACATAGTTGTATATATAAGTAAATATTTAGCCTAGAACAGGTCTTGTTTATTTGACGGAGATACGACTATGGTACAGTGTGCATAATTCTATAACACAATACTTTCTTAATAATATATAAATATAGTATATATAGTTTATAAACATATTTTAATAAATATATAAATATATTAGTACAACAAAATATTTTTATAATTTCTTAATAAATATATAAATATTTTCTTAATATTAACAAAGAATTATACAAATATATTTATATATAAGTTTGTATAATTATATATTTAACAGTATTGCACATACAATCATCATTATTTTAAGTGAGACAGTGAAAAGTGAAGTTGGAAATTTTCATATGATTTCAAATTTAATTATAATTCTAAAATTTCTTATGTCAGAAGCACACTAAAGGCTCATTGTATACCAATACTGTGTTTAAGCAACTAAACAAAATTTCTTGGAATTCACACAGTCAGGAGATATCATGCTCGCAAGCAGGAAAATCACATTTTCATGAACTGTTAATTGAGGAATAAATTACCCAGAAAACTTTTTTAATTAACAAATACATAGATAGATATATTAAGAACTTCAATTTTCTATAATGCGTATTATATACATTTGTTTAAAGAAACATTTTATGTATGTTCGAGGGATTTAATACGTGAATTTCGCAAAATCGCAAATGTAAACAAAGTATTTGGCCCTTTGGTGAAAACTTAGAGCTATTTTTACTATAATTTTCATTCTACAGAGAACTGTTACATGGATGTTTTTTAAATAATCGAATTTTAATATAAAAGGATACATTTTGGGGCTTTTTTAAATGCATCTAACTGCTTAAACAATAAACGCATTTCACTTTTTTCTATGCTTCGTTTTTCTGGTTTACGTTTATTATGTTTTGTATAAAATATAAGCCTACACATTTTATATCGAGATTTTCTTACTGAAAACGGAGATAAAGAGAAAAATCTAAAAAATTCTTACTGATATTGTTATTAGACTTAATTGAAATACAGATAAAAGCTAAAAATAATGCAATTAAATTGCTTATTTATAAACAAGTAAATGATCACACCTACGACAATCAAAACATACTCATCTGTGAGATATCATAAACTTAAATGTGATGGTAATGGAATAGCAAAGACTGATGGCTTATACACACTAGCTTACACTGCAACGTTTCGTTAAATGATATCAGTTCCGTATGAAAGTAAAAGGTAATCCTCCAGTGTTGGATTTTTAAAGGAAGAAATAAAAATAAAAATACAAATTTTAAAAAATCCTGTTTCTAATTTTGCACTTGTAGGTTGGGTTAGTGCAGTTGAACTCAGTAAATCACATGAAATTTTTATGTCTAAAGAAAGGAACTTCCTGGAGAACTTTCTAAGGGAAACGCATGGTAACACATGGTGTAAACCATGAAACATCCATGTAGCTAGAACATTCTCCGGGATTTCAAATCGATTCGAACTACCAATATTTAACGGTTTTGAACCATTCAGTACAAATTCAGAAGTCAAACAACAAAAATCAGCGTTATATTTACAAAACTTTCACAGGACTAGTTTCGATGGTTTTACCGAACCACCATCCTCAGCTGCAAAACAGCAAATGACTTCTGAATAATTCAGAAGTCAAACACTTCTGACTAATTCAGAACTTTGCGGTTTTGCAGCTGAGGATGGTGGTTCGGTAAAACCATCTAAACTAGTCCTGTGAAAGTTTTGTAAATATAACGCTGATTTTTGTTGTTTGACTTCTGAATTACTATTTATTTATTCGGCGTGTTATTATGTCTTAATCATTCAGTACAAGTTAGCTTAGCTTTTAAAAAATACAGATTTTCAATTTCATATATTTTAAAATATTACACAACGATTTATAGGCCCAGTGCGCATACCCGGTAAATCCTTGCGCAAATCAGCTCTTGTGCATGAATGATTAACAAAACAAGTTTATTTGTAAGCAGCGTTGTTTTCCTGGATGTCTTTTAAAAGGGTTACTAACTTCTACGTTCTTTAATATTAGTCAGTCCACAAATTCTGCGGTAGATACCAATGTCAAGGTCCGTTATGGAATATAGGTCAAAACTAACCAGCATTAACCAACTGGACACACACCGCCGTTGCTTTAAGCTCTTTGGCTTTAGGCAACGTCTTATGCTCTAACGTTAAGCTCGTTTCGTAACAAAAAGTAAAATATGCCACATTTTTCCCCAAGAAAAATTTTAAGGTTATAAAATATTTACTATTAAGTATAGTAAAAAATTATTTCTACGTATTATATAACAAAATATTTTTGAAGCGGTTTCACTTAAGTTTGAATTTCAGAGATTTTAGGATTAATATTTATAAAATTTATTTAAATTGTTTTTCTTAAAATGTTGGTTATAAATCTGTAAAACAGGATTTTATTGATTAGAAGTATTCATTTAAAAATGTCCAATGTACATTTGAATAAATGTTGCATACTACCGAAATGCAACATTTATTCTCCTTCCCCCCCCAAAAAAAAATATAAATTTATTAATTTGGAATTGATAAAACTATTATTTGATAAAGAATAATTGAATTGTGTGTTTCAGTGCAGACGAACTAACGAAAGCGCGATCATTTTTATGATCATAAATTCTACATTTAAAACCTCAGATTGTTTTGAAAAATACACAGTCGAAATTTAGACTGAATAATTTATAAAGAATTTGAAAAATATAAAGACGAACAAAAAATATGAAGACGAAATTTATGCTGGAGGAGCACATAAATTATTAAATTAAAACCTAACCAGCCTATTAAAAGGAGTGAGTAACTTCTCTACTTATCGATTCCTTTTTCACCGAGTTGGAAATTTATCAAAAAAAAAAAAAAAAAAAAAAAGCCTGCTTTATACATTTACTATGAATAAGATTTTCTTTAGAATTATTTAACAGATATCAGTCCATATAGAAGAAAATAATCACAAATACCATATTTTTTATACTGGTTTATCATAATATTTCAGTAATACCACATTTTAATAAATAAAATGTCTTTTTATGCTTCAAAAGGATTGGTGACAAACAAAAATAAGATATAATATTAGTAGGTTTCCTCCCCCCCCCCCACTGATGAAAAGTCACAGGATATTATGTAATAGTAATATTATTTACAATGATGGAGAAAGTGCAATGAATTTTATTCTAGTCTTCATTCAGCTAAGAAAACATATTATGAACAATGTCTCATAATTTTTTTCTGTGATCTTCATGCAGAATAATGGTTGATATTAGTCCAGAAATTTAACAGTTGCAGGTTTTGGAGAAGTAGCTAAATTATATAAAATTATTTTAATAAACATCAGTGATTATAATAAGGCATTTAGTGTCTAACTCCTACGAGTATTAAAATTCTCTCAAAACTTAACGTACATTTCAATACACTCAGTTGTGAAATAAATGCAAATGAAAAATATTAACCACAATTCTAATCTCTTATTATGTGTTTTCTTAAGTAAACTTAAATTTGAAATCAACTTACCAATAGCTTCGAGAGCCAGCTCTTTATCTTTTGAATAGACCACAGCTGGCCCATAAACACCATCATACCTGGCGGATAAATGCCCATTTGCCAATATGTCCAAAAACAGAATGTAAGTTTCGCCTGCTCTTACATGGGATTGGCATTTAGTAGGATCACCGAAATTTGTAACGTTCACAATCCTCATGTTGAGTTCTCTTTCAAGCTGAGAAGGCTTGCTCTGTTGATAAGCTTCCAGTACATGATCTTTGCCTTTCAACACATTAATGACAATAAAATTTGCGCTGTAACTAGTTGAGTCATTTTCGTTCCTGTATACTGCCCTCGTATAAGCAGAGAGAACTACTTCCGAATCCAGTGCCCTTTCCTCCAAGCCTTTCGGTTTGGCATCATCTGGCAAGAGGAGGCAAGAAGTCGTAAGTGAGGGAATGATCCACAGAAGAAAGTACCTATACATATTGCTAACGTGTTATGAACCTGTTATGTCCTCAGAATTTTTCCGAAGATGAAGGCTAACTATACTTCCACTTAGCGAATTGCATTAGAATTCTTAAATGCTTCTTATAAGCCAATTAAAAGTTGTTGACTGTCAGCGAAAATTAAGATGGTTTATGGAGTTGAATGCTGCAGAATGTGAGATTATATCGGTTGTTTAACCGGTATCTTATGAAGGAAGACAGTTTAACGCTTTTCTTTCAGACTAGTTGTACCATTTAATTTTAAAATCAATGCTGAGCAATTATTTCAAACAGGAACAAAATACATTAAATTGCATTTTCCCTATTAAGTACTTTATTCTGACTAGGATCGAGAAATATCCTTATTACTATAAAATACTTCCGTTTGCAGGGTCGAGCAAATAAAACTAACACAGCTGTTAGGTAATAAATATTATACTTAAATATTCTAAAATTAATTTCAGGGATCTGACTAGATGTACTAATTTATGCCAACGTTAATGTATACCTGTAATGTAAAAATGCATATTAATTTAACTTCAGTACTTAGCACAACCATAGATTTAGAAAGCACGTCTTCACGTCAATCAGTTTTCATTGAATATATTTTAAAATTTCATGTAAATAAGTTCAAAATAGCAATAGTGTACATTTCGAATATGCATATATCTGAAACACAGATTTATCAGTTTTTCGCATTTGCAAAAATTTACAGAGCAGTGCCGACGTGACAACTCATTGTTAAATGCAGAATTAACAGGAACTAATAAATCGCAAGTAAACAGTCGGTCAATAAATCAGGTTTCTAAGTCATAGCTCGGCAAACCCGGCGGTGTGTGGGGAAATCCAGAAACACATGGTCGAAGATCAAGATCCGACAGTCACGCGTAGCGCTCGACCGCGTTGCTTTGCTTTTCGCTACCGACTGGCGCTTGCGTCAGGCTTACTCTCTTCTTCCGGATATCGAAACATCGCCAAGTTCTCGCCAAAAGAATGCCAATCTAGAATAACTTTCAGATTTCAGTTTTCGGCAGCGTGCCATGATTAGAATTCAGAGAGGGGGGAAGAGGGAAATAAAATGAAAGAATAGTTGTAACAGGTAGCTAATATTCGTGGAACTTTTCAGAAAATTAATAATAAAATTGAATAAGAGCAGTGGGATTATTAATATTAGTACAAAGCTGAATCAATCACATTACAGTCTTTAGATAACTTCATTAATTGCATAACCACGGTCGAACTTGGTTGTAGTTAGTCATATTTGTTATTTAAAATCTTCCCTGCTTTGTTCCTATCTCGTTGAAAGAAAATTATGCATAATCAGAAAGAACAAAAATTCTATGTATCCAACTCCCATTTTACATGGAATTTTTTGTGCGATCTTTATTAACGCAATCTAGGTAGATGAGATAAAAGTGTTCTCTTTTTACAAAATCTATTTTGATCTAGCATGATTCAAATGCCCTTCTTTAAAAACATCCATCTGAAATTTAGTATTTAAAGTAGATATTCTAAAAAAACAAATTGTAGTTTTCTTTTAGTAAAAGTACCACTTACAATAAAATTTTTGAAGTTCCTGACATTGAAAGATTAATTATATTAGTATAACCACATAGAAAAGCTTTTCTGTTTTATTGTGCACAATTTATGTTACTTTATTACACACAAATTCCTTATTTTGCATATCAGAACCTTGCTTTAATATACCTGCGTATGAAAAGTAACGAAAAACAAAATTGATGTGGAAAGTGAAAAGTGATTAAAATGCTTTCATTGGCATTAAAATGAACTGAATCTTCCCTAAGATCGCTCCCATGCTTCTAGATCAGACGAGTCTTCTCTTGAATGATTACCTTAACGAACACTCCTGTCGTCGATGTTCTAGATAGTTGCATAATTATAGGCTTAAGAAATACTGGTCACCATCATGAAAGGTTTTATCATATGGCAAAAATATTACTCTAAAAGATCTGCTACTTTTTGTGAATGAACTGGTCAAAGTGTGGAGATTAATACTTATTAATTATTATATATAAATAATAATTAAAAATAAATTATTATTATAAATAAATTAATTACTTATTATATAGTTAAGTTACGAATTAATGTGTACATAATTAATAATTAACAAGCATATTTATCATTTTTTATTACCTGTTACTCAATTTCTTAACAAGAATATTTAGAAGTCATATTTCTATGCAGGTTTTATCACATATTGTTTCCTTAAAGAAGGATACTTTGCAGAAGATATTCCTCTAGGTCTTTAAGTCTACAAAACAAAATGCAAAATTCAGTAATTTAAAAACCAAGTAAGATTCGATTTAAAGTGTTGGTTATATTCCCTTTTCTTATATTTGGTTGGAATCGGGGTTCTATTTTAATTATGTACAGTACCTTATATTCCACAATACGGTTTTGTCACTGAATAAGATTTCAGTTGGAACCAAAACCTTTTGATTTTCGACACGCTTCTTTTTAATGCGTCAAGTCTTTCTTAGCTTGCATGGGCCCACCAGCGGCCGAGCAGTAAAGTCGCTGAACACTGGTAGTTCGATCCGAGGTTCGAATCCCGCGAACGGGCTGGCTGCATGGGTGTTTTCGTGGTTTTCCCAATGTGTAACGTGTATTCGAGCCAGTTTCCCTTAGAAGGTCCTCCATGAAGGCATTCCTCCCCTTAGGCAGATAGCCCTAGTGTGCTTTGCCATAATTAAATACACCAACACCAACACTTTCTTAGCTTGCTGGCATTCTGTTAACACTTTTTAGCTGATTTTTCTTTATCATCCATTGTATAGTTAAAGATGTAAGCTTCTAAAATTGTGGGGGGATGCATACTGCGCTCATAATCATGTGTGAATTAGGATATGCCTCTAAAAAATTAGTTTGTCCAGAAATATAGTGTGTTGAACCAATGGCTACGTTTGTCTGCAAATTCCATCTCTCTAGTATTACGCAATTAGGCATTCCGAATTCCAGCATCATCTACAACCATCAATCAGGATTAAAAAGTAATTTGTGTCCTTTCATTCCCATTCTATATCATTACACGCACACACAAACACACACATATATATAATGTCATTTTTTTTTCCTTTCAAAATATTTCTGTCATAAGCTCAAAACCAGCCCTGGAAAAATGTGAAAAAATAATTATTTCCCTATATTTTCATACATACATTAAAAGAAGGTATATTTTCTTAATCTTAACGACAAAGTGAGATAGTAAAACCATTGCGTTTCTTAAAAACTCAACGCATACGTCGAGCGATTAAATATGAAAGAGCCCTTCATTTATTGGAGTGCGAGGAAGAGTTAGTTTGGGTCACCTAGAGTAAGGGATCTAAACCAGCCAGCTTGTCCTGTGCTTTGTTAAGTAGCCTTCCCGATGAGTGAGAAGAGTATATACATCTCTTTCAAGCAATGCATAATTATAAAGTCCCTTCTGAAAACGTAGTTTGGTTTATTTGATTACGGCAAAGCACACGAGGGTACCTGCCTTAGGGAAGAAATGCCTTCGTGAATGATTTTCTAAGGAAACTGGCTCGTATAAACTGGCTCTACATGAATAAAACCACAAAGACGCCCATGCAGCCAGCCGTTCCCCGGGACTTGAAGTCGGGCCGAACTGCCAGTGTTCAGCGACTTTATTGCTCGGCTGCTGGTGATTCCTGTGAAAACGTGAAATCAATCGAAACTTGCCTCAGACTGAAAGCCCAGTTTCTGAAGGATATCATTTTAGGGTCAATAGTATAACACTGGTGTTATGAATACAAGCAAGGCCGTCCACCTGTTGCAAATCAAGCTCATCCCCCATCGCTCTCGATGAATATTCATCATCGCTATGTCAAAGCAAAAGGCTTCGCCTGAGTTCGCATTTACCAATTTACTAAACACGTTTTGAAGAAGAAAGGAGAACTTTATTTACATAAAATCGTCACCTGTGACGAAATTTGGGTGCATCATTACTCTCCAGAATCGGAAAGTGCAAGCATGAAATGAAGGAGAAAGAGGAAGACAACCCAGTGAAAGCCATAACTCGATTGACTGTGGGGAAAATGCTGGGCACAGCTTTTTCAGACTGGGTTTTCATGTGTTTGGATCCCTCAAAGAAACACTTCGGAAGAAGTGGCCACAAGTGTAAGCATTCGTTAGATCCACAATCTATTTAATTCTTAAAAAAAAAAAAAAAAAAAAAAAATTAATTCTCTTTTAAAGTATATCGAGAAATGTAGCGTCATCATATATATGAGAACTTCTATCTTATGTATTATATATAGCTCACCAGCGGCCGAGCGGTAAAGCTGCTGAACATTGGTAGTTCGGTTCAAGGTTCGAATCCCGCGAACGGGGTGGCTGCATGGGCGTTTTCGTGGTTTTCCCCATGTGTAACGTGTATACGAGCCAGTTTCCCTTAGAACGTCCTCCACGAAGGCATCCCTCCCCTTAGGCAGATAGCCCTAGTGTGCTTTGCCATAATTAAATACACCAAATACACCTATCTTATGTATATATGAGAACTTCTATGCCAAAACTTCTATCTGATAAATTAGAAGTTTAGTTTTTGATAAGATAGAAGTTTTGATATATAGATTCCATCTTTCACTCCTGAACTTAAATAACGAATTCTGCCTTTGTAGCCCATCTTTCTATGAATTTTTTTTTCTCTTGCGTGTTCTTAAAACTTGTCATCAAAATACCATTAAGAAGAAGGACGGTAATTTTTCAGGAAGAAAAGTACAACAAAATAAAAACAAAAATGTTCCTTGCGTAATTCCATTATAGAAGAATAATATTTAATTGAAAAAAGCGGTGATTTGTTCCGGTACGGCAACAATTCACCAAGAATATTTAATTTCAGACTTTGAAATTAAGTTCAGAGGTCCATGAATGAAAGGGTGAACTATTTAAATTTTCAAATAACTAAAAATGGAATATCAGTTCTGAAGAAAACTGCTGATTTTAATTGTTTAAGTGACGCGCATTGCTCTGCAGATTGCTATAAAATGTTTTCATCGATACAAATTTCTTCAGAAGGGAGATCTCATTCACAAAATCTTCTAGAATTAGTATTCTAGAAAACAGTAGCAAGATTCAGTATTGGGTACATTGTCAAATCCTAGCATTGTTTGCATAAATTTAAAAGTGACAAACAATTATAGATCAAAGATTTTTTTGTATGTCTATTAGATTATGATCCTAAAGTAACAAAATTGCGTGTGGTTATCATGTACTCATTTTTAGCATTTAAAAACTTACAAACTACTAATATTACTAAAAATTTACAAACACTTTTAACATTAAAAACTTACAAACAAGCTTTCTAAACTTGCAAACTACTAAAACTACAAGAAAGCGAAACTAATTTTATCTTCTTGACATTCATCTTATTTCTGCAGTAATAATATTTTTTGTATTCAGATTCCCTGTTTCCACAGAGATTTGAAAATAAACAACTGTTATGGACACAGCTTTTAGTCAAGTTCATATTTTTGACACATCCTGAACCCTATTGTTTAAAAAGGCTTTAGCATTATCTGTAAAAAAGCTATAGATTAAAAAATGACACACAAGCGGATCTTAAATAGGAATACCAGAATAACACTAAAAGTGAAACAAATTCAACCTCTAAATAGTCTAATTAATTATTTAAGCGACCACTCCAGGAATGTCGTAAATTTTAAAATTAAATATCTAAGTCAATATTTATTGTACTAAAGTCAAACGTTTTGTGCTTTATTTATTTTTATTAATGATTATAACCTTTTGCTAAATATAACTATACAAACCGCACCCCGCATAAAAGGTTAGATTCTGTAATTGTTACAAAACTTACTTCTATAAATAAAAAATGCAAAAACATTTTTCTACCTGGAAGTATATATTTATAAGCAGCAGGTGCAAAACAGAACAGCAAAAAAACTTTTTGAATATGCTGCATACAGTAGCGATTCTAAAATTTATGGAGATCGACGTACTCTACACGTTATGTAACTGAACTCTTTCGTTCAGTACAAGGTAAAAAATAAATTCATTAATGTAAGTTCTTAATTATACAGGGTGGCCCACAAATTTCTGCAAATGGCAGTCTTTCTTTTCTGAAACATCATACGTGGTTTGGTGCGCTGGTTGTGGCGAGCGTTATAGAATCTTTTGAAATTTTAATCACATTGGAACGCTTGAGATGTGAACAAAACGACTTTTTTATAAAATACTTTCGTAAAATAATGATTTTTATATAGGTGTACGGTGCCTACATCGGTTGCCCCGCTATCCACACTTCATTAATTAGTGTTAATGTAATTAGAATACAGATCAAGAAACTCAAATAAACTGATCCACATAATTTTGAAATAAGGAAGATGTGCATGTTGGGGAAAGCGAAGAAAATTTGTAAGTCATTATAATACGTTGCCAGAGTTTGAAATATATGACAAGTGAAATTTGATCCTGCAGAATGGTGCCAAATGCCTAGGTTACAAGACGTCCGGGATCCATTTGGATAGTCAGAGATTCGTAATTACGTCCAAGGCTGTGTCCAGGACCGAATTATATCTCCGATATTTAAATGGGGTTAATATCAGCTGTGTGACAAATCAATATTGCCGCTAAATCCGTTCCAGAACTTACAACGAATTTTTTCTTCCACACTCGTACCCCCGTATCCTCGGATTCAGTGGTCAAAATATCAGAAAGCTGACTGCAGCTATCAATGGTCAAAATATCTGTCTTCTCCTCCCTTCGCTTTATACACTGCGGAAAAAAAAAGGAGGGAAGGGTGACAGTTCTATATCTCCCGTTCTACTGGGCTGATTGACGAAATTCAAATTGCGTTTTTCATGCCTCGAAAGGGCGACTTAAGATATATATTACATTTATATATAGCTTCGTTCGATTAAAGATATTTTGACACAAAATCGGACTTTTTCTGAAATATTATACTAATTTTTTCCATATTTCTATTCTACGACTCAAATATGCCTAAATATTAAATTTTGTAATTTTTGGTTAGAAATTTATGGAGAAATTTAAAAATTTATCTTGGCGCATTTCTTTCAGTTTGTGCCAAGAATAATTCACTTGGAGAACTTTTTAATTTATAGCAACCTAGTTTCCTTTCCTTTTTTTTCATTATACACCAGGGGGGAAAAAAGTAATCGCTCATACTTTCAAATAATTTAAACCACATTTAGCATTATTATCGCTTATGACATATATGCCAAATTTCAAAACTCGTCAATATGTAAATTCACATATATCTTAGGAAATTTTGAATAAAAAATTCTAATTTTTTACAGGTATGCTTAGAAATACATTTACTTTAAGATGATGGTAAAACTTTTTAGGTTACAATTCAAAGGTTTTTTTTTTTCTCAATTTATAAAAATTATTTAAAAATGCAAACTTTAAAAATAAATCATAAAAAATGGATAAATTCTATTTGGAACGAACTTAAATTCAAAAATGTGAAAGGAAGAATCAAATAAATTTAATAAAAAAGAGATATTAATAAATTATATAAAATTTTGAGAGCTAATTTTTTAAAAACTACTCGTGCGATTTTTGACAGAAATTGGCAGTTCGGCATAATTTGAGCGGTAGAATCGAAAGATGGAAAACAATTGGCATGCTTTTCAGAAAAAGTTAAATTTTGCGCCAAAATACCTGAACTAGAATGTATAAATCTAATATATATCCTAAGTCGCGCTTTCGAGACATGAAAAACGCAATTTGAATTTCGTCAATCGACGCAATAGAAAGGGAGATATAGAATTGTTCCTTTTTTTGTTTCCCGTATACAGATTATCTCGCTAATTTTAATCTCAGATTCGCTAAACAGTCTTCAAATTGTGTCGCAGTTTTCGCCCCCTGAATTCTTATTTCTTTCTATGAAGTAAAAGAAGTATTGTAATCGCAAAAATTTTCGGGTATCATATTTCCAAAACATATCCATTTTGACCACTATTGAATGCAATTTAAAAACGTTTTTGCATGACATGTGTAAGTAAGAACAGAATAAAGTACTCTTTTTGCCAACACGGGTTGCAAAAAGGATTTAAAATGGAATTCAGAAGAGAACTTTTTTTCATGACATCCGTACATACGTACCTATATACGTAATGTGCGTCGCATAACTCAAAAACGAATTTCCTCAAAACAATGAAATCTATATATACACTGGTGTGCAAAAATTAAGGACGAAGTCGAAAAATTAGCATATCAGCTGAACGAAGAGGCAGAGCGGACAGAAAGACCAATCAGGAGATTAAGTAAGGGGATGTACGGAAGCACATGCGCAGATATGCAGGTAGACGTAATGGGGGAGTGTTTGAGTAGTATAAAGCATGTTGTCCGTGTAAGATCAGTATTTCTGGCAAAGAGATTGCACGCCGTATAGCAGTTAAAATCACACCGAGTTGCTGCCTCAGCGAGAAATGGCGAATAATCAATCTGTTAGACGACATCTGGATGCTTTTACCCGAGGTCGAATCATTGAGAAGTTGGAGGAAGGCCGCAGTGTGACAAGTGTGGCTGCAGAGTTCGGAATTGCTCACAGCATCGTTTCACGACTTTGGAGACAATTTCAAACTACAGGAACAGCTATCCGGGGGTTTAGAAGTGGTCGTACACGAGGAACCACACCCGCAGATGACCGGTATATTGCTTTACAGGCCAGAAGAAACAGGCGGCAGACAGCGGGAGAAATCGATAGACACACGACACAGGCGACTGGACGACCGATATCGCGTTTTACCGTGGCCAGAAGACTGCACGGTGCTGGTCTGTTTGCACGACGCCCTGTACGGTGTGTACCTCTAACGCCTGCCCATCGGAGAAGGCGTTCTCTGTGGTGCCGGGAACACCGGAATTGGAGAGACAATGAATGGGGACGAGTACTCTTTACAGATGAGAGCAGATTCAGTCTGAGTAGCGATTCTCATCGCATACTCATCTGGAGAGAGCGGGGAAACCGCAATCATCCCTCGAACATCATTGAAAGGGACAGGTATGGAAGTGGCGGTGTTCTCGTTTGGGGAGGCATCATGCTTAGTCGTACAGACCTTCACATCTTCGACGCAGGTTCAGTCAACGGGATCCGTTATTGTAACGAGATTCTTCTTCCATATGTGAGTCTTTTTAGAGGCGCTATGGGCTCGCAGTTCCTTTTCATGGACGACAATGCACCATATCATCGCACAGTAGCTGCCGAACAGCTCTTAGAGAGTGAGGATATTGAACGTATGGATTGGCCGGCACGATCTCCGGATCTCAATTCCATCGAGCATGTATGGGATTTTCTAGGCAGACGCTTGGCAGCTCGTACCTTACCACAAGTAACGATTCCGGAGCTTCGATTGGTGCTGCAAGACGAATGGGCAGCAATGCCTCAACAACTCATTGACACCCTCATTCTCAGCATGGGCAGACGCTGTGAAACCTGCCTAGCAGTCAGGGGAGATCATATCCCCTATTAAAGACCGGATGTTTCTTGCTGGACACCCATCACAGGGACGTTTCGGCCTCCATGCTACTTTTTCAATAAAGCTTCCTTTTATCCCTCTGATTTCTCTTTTAGTAAGTGTTGCTTACATTACTCATGTCCTTACGTATTGGGGATTTTACGGTATTAAATGTGTTGATTTGGAAAGCTTTTGTACAAAGTTTTATTAAAAAAAACTGTCTCGTCCTTAATTTTTGCACACCAGTGTATTATATAAAAGGAAGAGTCTGTCGGTGTGTGTCTTTTGTTCGTGCTGCGCTAAGCTAATAGACCTAGGGATGTGAAATTTCGTACATAGGGGTACATAGGGGTGTAGGCAATAGCCAGTGCACCTCCAAACAATTTCTTCAAAATTCGAATAAGTTTCTTTGATTTTATAATTTTTGATGAAATACCATCAAATCGATAATTCTCTCTCATTATATCGGCAACAATGGCATGCAGTCATTGTTGCTGTGCTGATATCAGTACTGTTGCCACTAGGAAAAATGAGGTCAATAACTCTCTGCAGTTTCAAATTTAATGTTTCTCTTGGATACTGGACGTTTGTGGAGAGAAGGCAACGGGAAGTTGGTTAATTTATTTATTAGGATAATTAGTATTTGTCTTAAAGGATATTGCTTATTTCATTGTATTTTTTATATGTAATACATTTTTATTGATTTTATTTTAAAAGTTGTTCTGCAGAGTAAAATTCTATGCAATTTTTATATTTAATGTTTGGTTTTGTCTTTAGGAACTTTTCCGATATATTTAAAAGCCAGACGAAGGCTGGCCGCATAACGGCTAGTTTTGTATATAGGACTGCTATAACATGTAGTTGTGCATCTCCCGTTGTGGTTTCAAATGGCCGCACCAAACGTATGCACATATATGTAGTGGCAATCGGGTACATCATTGACGAAACTTGGCATCAGAATTCCGAAGACTGCTGTGCCTGAGCGTAAGTAAGACATCCAGCGACGACACAGAAGTTATCTTTTTAGCTCCATATCTCTATTCAATGCAAATGGCAGATCATTCAAGATTACATATGCGATAGTAATTTAATCTGAATACGATTAACTTTAAATTTACTGCGTCATACTATTTCAAACAAAGAAAGACAGAGCGGCAGGAAAAAGGTACTATAGCGGCAGGCGGAGAAAAGCAGTCTGACGAAAAACTGGCGCGTACTCTTCATTTATGGCAGCGGTTACGTAACATTCTCGAAAGTACTGGTCTAGGAAGAAGATCCTGAAATTGCGGAAAGTTAATTAGAGGTATCCTGTTCACGTAGAACAAAGACATCGTGTTTTTTATATTTTACATCTCCCCCCCCTCAAAACAAGAGGCCGGGAGCATAGTACGTTAGTGAAGCAAGGGAAATTTAGAGTATGTGAAAAGACATGAAGAAAAACATCCAGGACATAGCTTACGGGCTTTAACTATGCCCTATCATAACTCATGATCTCTCTCATCTAATTAGAAAATGGATAATTATGTAATTTTACAATGGAAACTAGGATTTATGAATAAACATATAATGTATAATTAAATATATAATTTAAACTATAAGACAATAATATATAGAAGAATAATACTAAGTAATAAATTACTATCATAAAAGTTCTCAATTTTCTTCAAAATATCCATTGAAAAGTGAAATTTTTGTTTTAAAACCCAAGCCAGTTTCTTAACCATAGTTGACTCTCCTAACAAAAACATTAAAAAGATAAAATTTTGAGGTAGTTTTAGGAGTATTACCTTAGGGGGCAACGGGCGTGTGCTATCACTTCTTACTTCCTCTCTAAAGAGAGGACGCAAGAAGTAATACACATAATGTAATATCTAGTGTCGAAAAAAAAGTATAGAAACATTAGTCTTTATTGAGAGTCTGGTATGAGGGCCAGAGTTTGAATGCAATGCAAAAATGGGTTAGAATTGTCCCTCTCTACATCTCCCGGGCGAAAGGAGCCGTATACAAAAAATTTTGAACGGGAAATCTCTGGGACGAAGGAAAGGCAGGATATGGAGCCAGACTGGGAAAAGGTCAAGATCGGGAAAATAATATGTCATAGTTAGGGTCTAGGTTTAAATCAGGTATTAAAGGTCATAATAGGTAAAACTTTGAATAGAAAATTTTGAAAAATTAAAACCCTGGTGTAAATTATTTGCAGACATAATTTCCTTTGTGCTTTGCTTTTCCTCGGTTAAAAAATGAGGTGTCTTTCAAGTGTGCCGTGATATGCCGTTAAATCTTCATGGTGTGTGCAGTGTTTAAAAAGCGTCATCAAGTGTGACGTCACGTTTTTGTCTAGTGATGTGTGTTTCAGGACCAAGTGTTATGCGTTTAGTGTAAAGTGATAGGTGAAATTGATGACAAAAAAATTCTAGTGATGTGAAATTATATTCAATAGTCAAGATTAGTTCTTTTTAAAATTGAGTTTTGTGCAAACTGATTATTGGTGCTTATAAAAATGGAAACAAGAGCTAAAGCTGCGATGTCAACAAATACCCAAGAGGGTAACAACCATCATAGATATAACCAAATTTCAGTTTCCTAATTTTGATGGCTCAAAAAGTGAGATTGCTGTGTATAATTATATTTTACTATTCAAAAAGAAATGCGAGGCAAAAAATATTCAAGATAAGGACAAACCGCTAGTATTCTCTGAGTACCTGAGAGCAGAAGCATTCGCGTACTTCTTTCGCGAGTGCTTCAATGATGATTGGCGCGCAGTAAAAGCAAAATTCAGTGCATACTTTTCCACAGCAGAGACAATAACATTTAATGACTTTGTATCGGTCACGTAAGAAAAATTTAATGATATTGATATGTATTATCGTAATAAATTAAGATATGTATACAGTTTAAAAGTGAATGATGCTACAATGGCCGAAGCTCTCAATCAGGGTCTTCAAGAATCCCAGCGCATGTTATTAATTATACAAAAAATAAATAAACCGAAAGAATGGATTGAGATTACTCGTAAACTGTTCCTTATTTCAGCGGCACTGGAGGAAGTACCTAGTGAACGTAGTGATAGTAGATTTGGTACTCTAGGACAGCAGCAATTTAGGTATTCGGTACGACCATTTCATCAAATCCACATCCGTATCCAATTTTCAGAAGTGTGCGGCCACAACCAATGCAGTATCCGTATAGGCCGCTTAATTATCAACCACTACCTTCTTTAAACTATCATAACACAGTGCCAAAAAATGAACAAAAAAGGTGTTACAGCGGCAGGCGGAGAAAAGGAATCTGACGAAAAATGGCGCGAACTCTTTATTTATAGTAGCAGTTACGTAACATGCTCGAATGTCCTTGAAAGTACTGGTCTAGGGAGAAGATCCTGAAATTGCGGAAAGTTAATTAGAGGTTGCCTGTTCACGTAGAGCAAAGCCATCCTATTTTTTATATGTTGCATATACATATACCCACTCTGTCACTCGGCTCCGTGATCTCAGGTTTTGTTATTCTTATATATTGGTAAATTGTGCATTTTTTCTTTAAAAATGATTGAATTATGTTATTCTTATTTTCCGATTAAGGTATTTATGACTTAATAAAAAGCATGCAATAGTTGTAGAATTATCAACAATTTAAAAGTTGTTTAAGTGCAAATATTTTTTTACAATATCAGCCATATGTTTTTACGTTTGAAACTTAGCAGAATAGTGAATTAAGTCTTTCTTGATCTTGAGTGTCTTTTTGCCGAGTGGGACCAAAAGTTCTGTGCACCGAAAAAGTTTTAGTTCTGTGCACCAAAAAAATCTGCCTTCATCCCTGTTGGTCGAACTGCTTATTTTTTGCGTAGAAACTTTAATTTTGGCATTTTTTAGTTGTTTTATGTTTTTCTATGTATTTAAATTTTTAATAAAAATATTTTGATGTTTTATGTATTTTTGCCTTGTCGCGATACGAGGACTGAATTAATTGGATGTGAAATATAACTCTTCGAGGAAATAAGTTTAAATGAGATTCAGGAAAACCTGCGTATAATTTAATATTCCGTTCAAAGAAGTCATGTGGTGTACACATAAGACGTTTTTTAACTTGGTTTACAGTGGCTTCCAAGCGCAAGAGCAGTCATGTTACTATTTAAAAAAAAATTTTGTCCGAATAAACAATTAAAAACTCAACTTCAAATCTTCAAAGATTCCAGATCCAATTCCAGATCCTTACAAAGCGATTTTTATAAACACACAAAGTGAATAAAGCATTTTTAAGAAAGATAATATTCAGTGCAAAATATGTAAAAAAAAAAAAAAACCTCCTAGTCAGCCAAATTAATTTCAGACTACGAATACTGAAAAAGGTATAAAATCTACTTTTTAATGTCTTGAAATTCGTGTTGTTTTTTTTATACCAACTTTTATCTCTCAAATGTGCTTGTATAACATTTAAGTTGTAGGTTTCAGTGATTATTTTGTAATCACTGAAATTATTTTTTCTGAAATTATTTTTTCCGCAATTTCTGAATCTGGACTGTGGTCATATATAAAAAATGTTCAAGGGGATAGGTGACAAATAATTCCATTAATATTTTTTTTTAATTTGAGGGGGCTGCAAATAGACTGTAGAATGCAGAGTTGCATGAATACAAAAGAAGATATACTTAAATGGTATTGTACATATACTTTTTATGCATCAGTATAAAAACGTATTTTTCACTGTATTCCAGCTCGTAATATCGCTGCCTTCTAAAACCAACGTCCCTCTAATATGCCCAGCCCTCGCGAACTCCCGTGGTTCGGGATTCTTATTTATAAAGTAATTCACAGCTCTGCGCATGTCATATACATGGTTACAGTTATGTTCCCCGATAAATGTGTTTTCGTTAGAGGTGATATCCATGAATTTGGAAAGGTTCGGATTGTTCTCTCGCAGATCGTTTTTAAGGAGCGATCTTAGATCGCGTCTGCCCAAACGTAAACTAATAACATCAACAAAATTGAAACAAAATTATTCATGATGAGATAGTCGCAGGTCCGCACGCCATACAGCAGAGAATTTTTCAAAACCTAAAAATCACGTCTACAATAATTCAAAGACACGAAAGCAGAAATCTCGATAATAATATTTCTGAAAAGTGAATTCACGGATTTACTTATTCTGTTAAATACTCTGTCATCCAAAAGTTAAGGAACAGCATGTTTTTGTGTCTAATTTGAGAATGAAGCAACATAAAAACAAGAAAATTACAGGACATGTTCACTATGCAATTCTTTAATGAATGCGACATAGAATGTTTCTAAAGTTGAACACAAACATGAATTACAACAAAAAATTGCACTCTTGGGAGAGAAATCCAGTCTTGGATAAACAGTATATCAAAGTATTTTGAGGAAACTTTGGGTGGTAACATTAGAAAAATGGGTTCTAATAAAGAATGTGTCCACCCCAGATGCAATGCATTGGCGGCAGTGACGTTCCATCCTGTCAATTAAGTTGTCGGTCAGTGATATGGGAAGCAACGACCAGACGCGGAGTAATCCTTGTTCAAGCTCATTTAACGACCTTGGAGTAGGACTTAAAGCAGCAACGTGTCTCCCAAGATAGCCCCAAAAGTGCTCTAAGAAATCCAGAAATTATAACAGCGGCATGTGGGCTGACATTTGATCAAGGATATTGTCTCGATATCTCACACTTGTCAAAATTTCTCTATGGAACACATGCAGGTCAGTGCGACCACCGAGAGAGATACCAGCCCAAATCATTCTGTAAATGTGTCACCCCACAATGTGCGACTGATTGTATCTGGTGTGTTGTTTCCTCCAGATCAGCTGCCGACCTGAATGACTCTCCAATGCGTACCCGGAGTCATCTGTGAAGAGAACACACGCCCATTGTTGACTGGTCCAGGAGACGTGTTCTCTTCCCCAACATAAACGGTCACCTCTGTGTCCTCGGGTCAAGGGGACACACACAACTGGTCGTCTTGCATACAAAGCTGTATTGTGCAGGTGTCTGCGCACTGAAGTAGCTAAGATTCTTGTTCCTGTTGCCACTAAATTGTCTGCCATGAGGTGAGGCACAGTAGTGTCACTCTTCCTTTAAGCCGAAAGAGCGAAATAACGGTCTCCCACAGGTGTTAGGTCTGCCTGGAAGATGTCTTCTAAACACAGAATCCCCGGATTCAAACTGATGCCATAATCACTGGACCACACTACGAGAGACATTGAGACGTCTATCAGCATCAGCTGTTGGCATCCCCTTTTCCATCCATCCGATCGCCCGCCTCAACGAATCGGGTAACGACTTCTCCTGGATATTGTCCAAGAAACTGTAATGACAACTGAAGATACATGTGAACAAAATTACAATTTTTGCATATTTTACCCAACTCATATATAAGTATTCATTTCTATAAAATAAAAGTGGTAGTTATTGTTTTAGGATATATTTTCTTAACCTTCGTTACTGTCATGTATATGAACTGTGAAGTTTAAAGTTACTGACATTTTTGTAATGGTGAGCTTTGAAGAACTTGCTGTTCCTTAACTTTTGGAGGGCAGTGTATATCCTCGATGAATCACGCACAACATTTTTACTTCATTTACAAAAGCGCAAAAGTATATAGGCCATCCAGTACATTAGAATCACAAGTATAATTTACAAATATTGAATAAATCATTTTAAATCATTTTAAAATTAATCATCCTCACGCAATACTTACATAAGGTTTCAGTCAAAAATAATTTCAAATTTAGAATGCGACACTTAAAATTAACCAGTCAAAGTAAAACTTAAACAAAACTGGATTTTTCTGAAGTGCGCTTTCAACTTGGATACGTCACATTCTCACTCTTCTCTGCTGAACTAGTTTCCCACGTAGTGAGTGATCTGTTCTCAATCGAAATTAATTGCTATAAAGATGCACATAAATCACAAATGTGATCAAGAATATCCGAGTTAATTAGAAGAATGTCATATTAGAAGAGTAGTTTATAACAATTGCTGAACTGTCCATTAATGAAAAAAAATTAGCTTTGGTCTAGTCTCAGCTTATAAAACTGACAACATAGTTCTCAGTTTGACAGATTTCGTTAATTCAGAAACCTTAATTTTCATTTAACTGTTTTTATACAAATTTAACACTGAAGTGGTAGGGAAAAAGAGAGCTTCAAGAGTTTAATTTTAATCAGTTTTGGCTTAAGATACTTTTTTTAACGGGAAAATATTTCAGGAAATCCTAATTAAATAAGTAAGTGCGACAAACACTTAATTTATTGCATGAAACATGTACGAAGTAATTATATTTATTTAATTTCCACTCCTTTAAATCAGTTGTTTAGAAAGGTCTCAATCAGGAGTTCAGGCGAAAGAGAATGAGAATTGCTATACGTTGCTAATTAAATTTAATATTTTGTTACTGGCACTTCATGTCAGTACTGTTATCCATCAAACTACCAATTAGTTAAATCTTAGGCAGGAAATGAATAACATATGAGAAAAATAAATGTAGCGGGCATTGGCATTTAACGTTTCTGATAGTCCTTAATTAAAAGAAAAACAAAATAACTTCATTTGAATGCTGAGCTAGTGTATAATGTTTTTCGCCATTATTATTTAAAGGCACTTTTTGAATTTAAAAATAAATGCTTATAATGACACATGAGTTTAAGTCTAAAAGTTCAAAAGATTTGTTGTTGGTGCTCTCACTTGTCTGACCTATTGTCAGCACAAGCGCCCACGAAATTCCTCGTGCAAGGAGCACAAGTTCACGCCTGTCGTTGGCAACAGCCTTGAGCACTTTGTAGGTAACAGTGCGATTTAGCTCAGTTTCGCCTCCAATTTTGATGCAGAACCCCCGATCCTTCACTAAATTACTTTATATAACAGGACATGGACCCTTCCCCACATATTTCTACGCAAGAAATTTGACAAATTCTGATACCTGTATATGTGGGGAACAGGAAACTCCTGGTCATTACACTTTCTCATGCCCCTTAACTGAGGATACTCACATAAAATCCCCCAAGAACTGATCTCCTGGCATACCAAACTTTTTTAATTAAATATAAACTTCAGTATCTAAAGTTTCAGAAAATTATGCAATGACTCTCTTCGTACGGCCTAGATCTCTGTCAAGTGTAAATCCACATACTGCTTAAACTTAGTGAACTTTTACATGCTGTGATTATGGACAAAATGGCTCCGCTCGTAAACTTTATAAACTGCAATAAACCAACATATCTGAAATAACCCATGGACACCCACCTCTTTAGCATTATTATTACAATTCATTTTAACATTGTGTTAAAAGTACTAATTATAATTATCTCATTATGTTTATCTGTTTATTAATTATGATTATCTCCTATTTTTGTTCCACCACATCAGATGTTCATTTTATCTTGTGAATCTCAAATTGTATTTCGACTATTTTATAATCTACTTAAGTTCTACAGCATTATTTTTAATAAATACTGGATGTGGGGCGTACTGTGGGATTGCACGATGTACCATAATAGACAAACTCTAGATCTTTTGGAAAGCTTCACTCTATGTAAATTCCTATAAAACTTGCAATGCCTCCTTTTTTTAAGAGTTAGTATGAGAAGGCATTACCAGTTGACCTATGGCACATCGCTGGTGTCTCCCATACTTTTACTTTTACCTTTACCCCTCCTTCCCTACCATTAACCTCTCGAGAAGACTTCCGTCTCGCCGCATACTTAGAGTGCTCTCATGCTGCTCGGACGCTAACTAGTATATCGGTTGGGCTGCTCAAAAGATTTTGAAAAGAAATGAAAGAGAGAAAAATACTTTTTACAGTTTAACCTTTCTGCCACGTACCAACCTCCATAACGAACTGAGTAGTAGAAATTGTTATAATGTCACGTAAAAATAAAGCAGTAAATAATGAAGCACGTAAACCTGAAAACAATCCAAAATAAAAGTTCATTTTTCGGCTAACGTTTACAATTTGGATCCATAATTAAAACAAACAATTGTATGTGTTTGGAAAGGGCTCAAAAATTCTGAATTCGATAAATAAAGAAATATTTCGACTTATTTTAGCAACAAAAATTTAAAAAATATGATTTCTCGCCCAATAGTGTTGTATAATGAATAATATTATAGGCTTAATATTTAATATTTAATATTTAGCAAAATACAAAATATTTAAAATTATGCTTAAAAAGATTTGTTACAGACTGTTATTGCAACTAAACAAGTGTTACAGAAGAAAACCGGCTTCTTCTCGCTATTTGATTGCGCGATCAATAAAAGCAATGTTAAATATGAAGCAATATATAAAAAAAATAAGGAAACATTATTCACACCATAATATAAAACTATTGCTATTGTCTAATCTAAATTTAACTGGTGATTACTCCTTTAGCTTAGCTAATTTATGCAAATATATTAATTGCCAAATTTAAAATCTGGTTTTATTATTATTATTCGTAAGGCTTATATCATTAATTAGATTGCATAATTAGGCTTCAGATCTTAAGTTTTCAACTGAATGTCTTAGTCGAAGCTTAAAGGTCTAGGCATCTAAGTTGCTGTATCTCGTTTCTACGATAAGGCAATATGATGTTTCTTCGAACACAAATAAATTGAATTATAAACCTTTATTTTTTCCTCTGAAATAGATTTTTAAACACTATACTTCTTCAAACTGATCTTTCTATGCAGAAATATATGGCAACATAGAGCAATCGAAACAAATTCCATTATTCATCTGCCCAATTCTAATTTGAAATAATATTCACGTAGATCGAGGTATAATTTCGCACTTTTATTAACCTTTAACGTTAATGCGATTTTATCATTTGCAGCAGTAGATCAGATTTGCATGAGAAAAAACAGTAAAGTTCCATAAATATTGATTATTCTTCTATCGCTGACCATAATGGTTCGAAATGTAGCAAACATATATCGATTTTTGATGCTTGTAACCTTGGAAAGTTAGTATTTTTTGACTAAAATTATGAATTAACTTTTTTTCAATGATTGTTGCATCAGGTTCTTCTATTTACAATAAAATTAATGTAAAATTCCTTACCTGCTGCATCTTCAGTGTTCTCGACGCCAGGCTTCTAATAATCACGTTTTCCAGTAAGAGTTTCTATTACAATTAGCAGGCCATCTTGTCTTTTAATTATTTATTCAAAGAAAACGCTAATATACACTATTTACAAGGTAAGTGATAATTATTTTAAGACAGTACATTTTTAGTTCTGAGTCTTTACGCTCCTCCGAGCGGTTCCAATCTCGACTGCTTCTCGGAACTTAATTACAGCAAAAGTAAAGGAAGAGATGCCCGCCACCTAGTGGCAAGAATGTGACATCCTCCCACCTTTTAATTTTACCTCGATAAGATGGGAAAATCAAAACAAAATTTATCAATAATCAAACAAAAATTCAAGTACAACTTTCACAAATATGAAAAGTAACTAATGTTCTAAAATTAATACTTACAAAGAAGGATTACACATCTAAACATTTTCTGCATTACATTCATACCATATCCAGATAACATGTTCCAATTGACAACTGTTAGGACAATTAAATTTCTAAAATACTGAAAAGAAACAAAAATTAGTATAGCAATTTAAAAATATGTAAGAGGTTTTACAGTTTTACGTCCATATCTAGTTTGATAGTTCATATCACTGTAACACTTATCCGCAGAGTTTTTTATGTTCATGGTGAAGTCACTAAACAAGTTAGGTCTATCAAGTTCGAGAGGATAAATACGTTTCACAGGTCTTAGGAGTTCACCCGTTGCAATTTTCACTTTGACAACACGTACTTCGTTGTCTTTCCCAGGATATAGTTCTACAACACGACCTATTGGCCAATCTATTCTCTTCTTGTTGTCGCTGCCGACAAACACCAAGTCATTTTTGTTGATAGTCCGAGTAGATCGTTTAGATGGTTTTTGCACTAGGATAGCTAAATATTCATCACGAAATCTTTTGCGGAAATGTTCTCTTAAGTTCTGCAAGAACTTGTATCTTTTTGTCAGATTAATGGTATCCAGGTAGTCTAAGTCAGGCACTCCGACGTCGTGCACATCTTGTAGAAACATTGAAGGAGTTAGTACCGTCGTAAGATCATTTGGATCTTCTGAAAGGTACGTAAGGGGCCTTGAGTTAATCACTGATTTGATATCACAAAGTATAGTCAACATTTCCTCGTAAGAGACACAGGACTTGCCGAGAACATTTCTCAACATCTTCTTCACTGTTTGTACCAACCTCTCCCACCAACCGCCCCACCATGAAGCAGTTGGGGGATTAAACTTCCACTGTATTCTCATACTAGTTGAATTACATTCTATTTCTTTCCAATCTATCGATCTTAAAAGATTTTCAGTTCCAACGAAATAATATGCCATTGTCGCTGTAAATAATACTTGGACGACCTCTTCTGGCAATAAATCTCCTTAATCCCAAGATGAACGCATTTGTTGATAAACTTTCTATCAGTTCAAGATGTATCGCGCGATAGACCGCGCAAGTAAAGAGCAAGATCCATGCCTTTTTTCCTTTTCGTAAATAAAGAGGACCGGCTACATCGACTCCGGTCACTTCAAACACCAGAGCATCTCTAACTCGATCTTCAGGAAGAGGTGCTGGAACAGTCTCTATATTCTTTGCGCTATATCTTCTACAGCGAACACACTTCATAAGAACTTTATGTACTGTTTTTCTTCCTCTCAGGACCCAGAATTTCTGTCGAATATTGGCTAGTACGAATTGCACACCAGCGTGGGATAGTCGCAAATGGTAATCTAAAATTAACCTATGAACTAAGTTATGATTTGAGGGCAATACAATTGGACAGAGAAAATTTTCTTCTTCCTCTCTTCTAGTAATCTTGGTCTTTAACCGAATAAGGCCATCTGAGTCAAAAAAGGTACAAAGGTTGCTAACTTTAAGTTCTTTGCCAAATGCTTCTATTTGTATTATCTTGCATATTTTCTTTTCTACAGTTTCTATTTCAGGGACTGTGAGTTCTCCTGATTGTTTAGAATCTGGTCTTCTGCAGTTGTTGATAAATCTGCATATCCAAGCAGTTATTCTTAACATTTTATGGTAAGATGAATATTTCTCAAAAAAATGTTCTACCCTTTGCGTATTTAGTGCAGAAATGACTGATTTCCTTTTTTCTGAATTCACTATTTCCATGTCCGATATTTCCCTTTGTATAGGCCATTCTTCCTGATTTTTCTTCAGCCAGTCGGGGCCCTCCCACCATCTAACTGCTAAAAGTTGTTTGGCGGTGCAACTTCTTAATGGAAGGTCAGCTGGATTTTTTGTTCCAGCAATATGTTTCCACGTTTTTGGATCCATCAGTTTCCTAATCTCCCTGACTCTGTTTTCCACAAAGACAGCCCAGACAATCTCTTCCCTTTGAATCCATGTCAAAACTGTTGTAGAATCCATCCAAAAATGCGTTTCCATATTTTGCCATTGCAAACCATTTAAAACAGAAGAGCATAGTCTGGCACCTATCGTGGCAGCTATCAATTCCAGACGAGGGATCGTAATAGATTTTACGGGAGCTACTCTAGACTTCGATGCCAACAGATGAATTTCAACTCCAGAATTCGTCACAGTTCTCAAGAAAACTGCAGCAGCATACGCATTACTACTGGCATCACAGAATGTGTGAATGCTGCAGAACTTCCTATTGTCCTTGCTGGAATGTATCCAACGTAGGAGGGATATTTCTTTTAAGAGAAAAAGGCTTTTATACCAATTCACAAAATTTTGTTTTGTACTCTCGTCGACTTCAGTATCCCAAGAAATTCCTGTTTTCCATAGGTTCTGCAACAATACTTTAGGATACAAGAGAACAGGACTCACAATACCAATAGGATCAAATATTTTGTGTGTTACAGCGAGAATTGTTCTCTTCGTTATTATGCCCATTTCAAAATATTCTAGCCAATTCAGATTCAAAGTTAAATTATCTTTCTGAGAGTTCCATAACAGACCCAATACGGGTGAAATAGTTTCCTGTTTCAAGTTATCTCCGTTATGTAACCAACCTCGAAGATTAAACTTTCCTTCATTCATTATTTCTCGAGATTTTTCGATGAACTGAATCATCTCGGATTCTTTGTCAAAACTGGCAACAACGTTATCTACGTAGAAGCTACGCAAGAGTTTAGCTATTATCTCCGTATCATATGAATAATTTATCATGTACTTTTGTAGATGGAATTCTATAACAGCTGCCAAAAGGAAAGGACTACTCTTAACCCCAAATACTACCCTAGTATGACGAAATATTTTCGTTTTCCTTTCTTCCACATCATTCCACCAGAAAAACCGAAGCCAGTCCTCTATCTTGAGGCCTTACACTGATCTGTAAGAAAGCCTTTTCAATGTCTGCTATAGCAGCAAACTTGCCTTCCCGAAATCTCAACAAAAGAGATGGAATTAGTTCTATCAAATTTGGTCCACACTCCAAACACTGATTTAGAGAAGGAGACGATTGTTTCCTCGCAGACGCATCAAACACCGGTCGAATTGGTGTTGAGCTATTTTCTTTGATCACCGGTCTATGCGGTAAATAATGTCCATAGTCAACCGCAATATTTTCTTTAACTTCTTCGATCACTCCTAAGTTACACCAGTCATTAAAAACTGCATTGTATGAAGAAAATAAATTTTGAGATAAAAGTTTCTGGGTGGTAGATTGTAGACGTTTCAACGCTAAATCCTTGTGGGTGGAAAGTGGTACATGATTCTCCGCCCACGGAAGTGCGACTTCATAACGCCCCTCTTCGTTTAGAAATACAGAATTTTCGAACTGCAATTTTGATTGCAAATCCCTTTCCTCTCTAGCCTTCTTTGTAACTGGATCTTTTATTCCGATAACATCAAGCCTCCACAGTTCTGACAGAGTGGCATCAGAAATATGTAAAGATAACGAAAGCGTGGAAAAGGAATTTTCTATTTCATAATTGTCAGTGTTCGCTTTCCCTATGACTGTCCACCCAAGTCTTGTACTTACAGCAACTAATCTTCCCCAAGGAAGAACTTCGATTTTACCTGTAAATAAATTTGCAGCAACATCTGCCCCTAACAACAAATGAATCTCTTGGGGGTTCTCCTGAAATAATCTGCAATTTTCAAAAACATCACTGACGTAAATTCCTCTTCTTCTAAGTTCCCTAATCCAGTGTATATTTTTGATTTTAGGGACCGAAGAACATATTTTTCTTTCATCCAATACATTGATTTCGCAATTATACCGTTTATCTACGCTACCCAATTTTATTCTATAACGTTTATGTTTTTCCGAAACTTCTATGCCACCGAAAAGTCCGTGGGTTACACTTTGTTCACCTAAGCTTCTTAATTGTAACCTTTCTGCTGCATACCTGCTTATGTATGAGTTTTGACTTCCGGTGTCAATTATCGCTCGAACAAATTGGTTATTCCCTCTTCCATATATGCGAACAATTAAAGTTTGCAAATATACTTCTGAACATCCTGCTTGATTTGAAAGTACTTTATTTTCTATCTGTTTGTCTTTTTTAATTTCCGAAACCTCGACAGAAGGATTTTGTTTATTACACATAATAGTTGCATGTTGTTTTTTACAAATAGAACAAGTTATTTTTGTTCTGCAGTTTTGAGCCAAATGGTGTAATTTTAGGCATTTATAGCAAGCACATTTTCTTTTTAAAATGTCCCTTTTTTCTTGTAATGATAAGCCGGAAACGAAACTACAGTCATAAGTCTTGTGAAATTGATTGCAGAAGACGCAGTTCATATTTTCCTCTCTGCATTCGGATTTTGTAAACCAATCTGTAGCGGTCGGAATCTTTGGTTTATTATGTCTATTTGAGAGACCATATGCGCTTTTCGTTGCAGGGGGGGAAGAAGACTGTCGCCGATCGGATACTTTTTGCTGTTGCGAAACCGTTGACCTCGTGCGTTCACGGGATGAAAGTTCTGCGTGTAAAAATGACATTAAATCTTTTATGTTATAATCGGTGCCAACATTTTGTGTTCTATGAAATTCAAACGTTAATTCTGAAGGCAATAACTTCAAAATCATCGGACACAGCAAAGCGCTGTAAGATTCCGATACAACATCTAACGCTTCGAGACATCTAATCTGCGTTTGTACTTTATCATACAAGTTACGAAATGTTTTTATGTCATTTGCATTTTTTAATGATTCAATATTCAGCAAATTATTCATGTGCGCATTAATAAGAATGTCTCTCCTTCCAAAACGGTCGTGTAAGATTTGAATTGCTGAATCATAATGTTTTGGCGATAACGGAAGTCCTTGAACGCAGCTAGAAGCTGTTCCTCCTAAATATGCTTTCAGGTAATTAAATTTGTCTACTTTGTTCAATGATTCGTTATTATGTATTGAGGACTCAAAACTATTCCAAAAAGTAAGCCATTGACTACTGTTTTCATAAAATACGGGAATCGAAAGTTTTGGTAATTTAACATTAGGTGTATCTTTTATATTTTGCTGTGTGTTCGGTGCATTTAAGTCATGAATAAGTTCCTTAATCCGTTTCTTAAGCCTGAATTTCCATAACGTTATCTTCTCGCGATATTGTTCTGTAATTTCGAATTCATTTTCGAATTCATCTACACTCAGAATTGGTTCAACTTCCACATCGGCATTAGATAGCGTTTCGGTTTTAGCATTAAGCTGTTCTAACAATTCTTCGAGCTCATTAATACTACCTTCAGATTTATTTAATTCACTTTCGATTTTCTTAAATAGTTTTGTAACGGCAGTTCTTAAGATACTTCTTTTCTTTTTTAATTTATCTACTTCAGCCATTATCTTTCTTAGATTCAAACGTTTACACAAAAAATATACGTCTCATGAAAAACAAATATTTAACTCTTACTTAGAAAACAAAATTATTCTTTTGCTGAATACTTCAAGAACAAGTATTAAAATCTTCAATTTTAATATTCAGCTTTTGAATTCACTTTATTAGAACTTTTCAAAAAACCTGGCGTCCCTGTTCGGGCGCCATAAAAATGTTGCATCAGGTTCTTCTATTTACAATAAAATTAATGTAAAATTCCTTACCTGCTGCATCTTCAGTGTTCTCGACGCCAGGCTTCTAATAATCACGTTTTCCAGTAAGAGTTTCTATTACAATTAGCAGGCCATCTTGTCTTTTAATTATTTATTCAAAGAAAACGCTAATATACACTATTTACAAGGTAAGTGATAATTATTTTAAGACAGTACATTTTTAGTTCTGAGTCTTTACGCTCCTCCGAGCGGTTCCAATCTCGACTGCTTCTCGGAACTTAATTACAGCAAAAGTAAAGGAAGAGATGCCCGCCACCTAGTGGCAAGAATGTGACAATGATTAATGGGTGTTGGTAATAGCTTAATATAAATCTTATTGAATAAGGCAAAACGTGTTATTAAATTTGTAACTAGCTAAAGCGAGATATTAATTATGAAAACCTTTGTGAATTTTGCGCATAAAAAAATGAAACTTATTCTGCTTTTTAAATCACAAATAAATGTTCTACTAATTATGTTCTTTGCTGTATATGGGCTGTATAAAAATATCATTTATTGTTCTATCTCCAAGTTAAAACACAAGAATCGCCCACTTTAATGCATTCGAAAAATAGAGAGAAAACGTTTGAATTTACAATGAAGTATACAGCTCACTTTGTAATTATTTAATACTATCAAATATGCAATTTGTATAGTTAACAGGTCTTTTACGTTAATTTTCCAATTTTTATGATCCGGATATTTACTATAATTTATCTTTCCGTTAACCCTCAGCAGGACACAAATGACTTAAATAGTCTTTAAGGGGACGGTTTTTAATATTTTAGAGATAGAGCCTTTGACAACCGTTCTTGCAACTTTGCTTTCTAGCGCCCAACTCTTCCATTAATATTCCGGTATTAGCCAATTGCTAGCTGACCATTAAATCATACCTTTAAACTTCAGCCAGCTTAGTTAAGTGACAACTGTATAGTCTCCAATTGCGATATTTTTAAATTGTAAATTTGGCTTTATTTAACATCTCGCAAGAGGCCTAGATTTGACTGTACGTACAAGTGGTGCCTCCGGTTTAAATTTAAATTTAATAAAAAGTATTATTTAAAATCTTCACAGGACTTGATCGTATTTACATAGACGAAGCAGCTTATCAGTCAGACTTTGAGTTAAAATTACACAGTTAGTGTTTTATAAAGTAAATATGCAATACATATATAATTATATAAATATTGCGCTATACAGGGCGTCTCCGAAGTACAGTATATAAATATGCATGCCTATTAGTCAATGTGCTTGAGATATCTGAAGTATTGTACATATACATACAAATGTATATGTTTTCAAAGGAAGTATGAGTGAAAAATTAAACTATATCCAGTGCAAACAGAAAAAAAAAAAATAAATAAATAAACATTATATATTCAGCACATTCATTTTGCTTGGAGTTTATATTAGAAGTTATTCAATGTGGTTCTTGCATGCTTAGGTGTGTTTGTTCTCGCTCTAGAATGATCTTGAATGAACAAATACTTGTGCAATTTTTTTTTTCAAATGGAAGATTGTGAACAATTACAAATGTAACCCTATACACCGGATCTGGTGTACAGGGTTACATTTGTAATTGTTCATTAACCTATACACCGGATCTGGTGGTCTCTTTATTATGGAAGCACCTAATAGGTGGGCCACCATCGCCTTCCCTATGAAGGGACGGACAGTTACAACCCTGCCTTCTCAGGGATTCGAACCCAGGCCCTTCGGCATCGCAGTCAGCTGTTTTTACGACACAGCGGTGAAGGGTCGGTCCAGCAGGACAGGTCGCTCTCTGAACTTGTCGGACAACTCCATGTCAACCTCTTCAAGCGCATGCTCGCATAATAGAGTGCAGTTGCTAGAAGTCTTGCACGTGCTTTTGTTTACATTTTGAACTTAGCTGCACGGTACTTAGCCAGCCTTTAGTACACCCAAATTTTTTAACATTGATCTAGTTTTTCACTGTGCATTTAACTTTTATTCTATTATATTTACTTTTTTAATACTTTTTCATTATTATTATAATTTTTATACTTATTTAATTTCATTTTCCTGTAAATTTTTGTTTGTGCTCATTTACTGATAGCCATCTATTGTACTCTGTTTCCATACCTTGTTATGTTCGTTTTGGATTTATTTCTGTATATGCAATTATTCTGTGTATTGTATGCATTGTATAAGTAATAGGTTCTGTTCACAGCATTCAGTTCCATACATTTGGCATTTGTGACGGTAATTAATGAGTTTTCTGTAACTTCCATACACTTCTCATTTACTTGTCACCTTGTATCCGCGCACGCTAACTGTTGGCAGCGCTTCCATTGCACGCACTTATATTTAATTGTACTGCCTTGGATTATGTAACTGTTCGCTTTTTATTGTAATTCTGCATATTAACTGTCAATGTCTGCAACTTATGTTAATACTGTAGTAACTAACTAAAAAGTTTTCTAGCCCCATTCAGATGAGATACTGTACTCGTGAATTTTATTATTATTATTTCTATTGACGTCTTTATCAAACTAGCTGTTTCCTGAAGTAATTAGTAATTATATTTACTGACTACCTATAAGCTTGTATTTACCTATATGTAATTCTTTTTCGTCATCACTAGACAAAGCATCTAATAGCACAATATAGTTTCACTTCACGGTTTAGAGCCGCAATTCTCTATTGCATGTACCGGGTTCAAAATGGCAAATGAGTCAATATCGCCGGCAAAATCGACTACCTCGTTTCTTACTAACACCTCTCTGATTACTTCCCCCTCATCTGAACAACCAGCAACATCAAACTCAGAAGCCCCAAAGAGAGCTGACGCATTCAATAAGATCTGCGATAGAGTAATTACATTTCTTACTGCCAAGAACGCGACTCACAGGCTAAACAAAGCTGATTGCAACACCCTTAAAATCTGCCTCAGCAACATTAGATCTTTGCTCACAGAGCAAGAACTTTACATAGCTAATTTGGAAGGGCAGCTTGCAGCTTCACGCAACAACATCTTTGTTCAAACCCCCTCCACTAGGACAATAATAGCCAAAGATAAGGAGCCTGATCTTATTGAAGAAGTCTCTACGCCATTCACTGAAGTAGTTCGACGAGGAAGGAAAAAGGCAATACAGCAGTCTAACCTGATTTCTGCTCCCTCCTCCTCCAATAATATCTTACGCACAGATCCTAAACTTAATTTACCAGAGCACGTTCTCCTTCTTCGACCTAAGGATTCCTCCAGAACGCCTAAAAGCGTTAGGATCCATTTGGCGACTGAACTTAAGGCAGCGCAGCTCGTAACTAAAATTGTTCAAATACGCCTTACGCACAGCTGGGAACTGCTCATTAGGTGCAATTCCATTTCTGATATTATCTCTAACAATAACGCCATAGAGGAACAACCTCTACTTAAAGATTCCATTTCTCTCAGGTTTCCACGTCCAAAGCGGCGTGCTCTTATACTATTTGGAGCTCCAAAAGAATTCACGGGAGAGCAAGTAGCGGACGCGATTTCTCAACTGGTACATAACACGGAGAAAAACGCTATTGTTTCTAGTAAGTCTGTCAAGAGTAGAGACTCAGAGAGCCAAAATTGGATTCTTGATATAGATCCAGCTCTAGAGGAAATTATCCTTTCTCTACGTAGAATCTACTTGGGTTTTACTTCCTGCCAGATTAAAAAATTCTTTAATATTACCAGGTGCTATAACTGTTAGGAATTTGGACATATCAGTAGAACGTGCAAGTCCAATCCGGTGTGCGCCAGGTGCGGTCAGGGGCACTCGATTGAGAAGTGTACTGCGGAGGCAGAGCATTGTAACAACTGCTCTCACTCAAACGCTCTCAAGAGCACAAATTACAGTGTAAATCACCAGGCAAACGCAAAAAACATGCCACACGTACAAGGACATTCTTCAACAACTTCGGGTCTGTTCATAGACCAGCACCAGCAGGGTTTTGTTCTTCCTCGTCTCTTACGAGGATTGAAATGCATGCAATGTAATCAGCAGCGATCACGTGCGGCTACACTGAATATTATTCAGATTATGGGACACATGAAAGCAGATCTCCTCATGGTTCAAGAACCTTTTACCACCTACGGCAAGATCATAGGTTTGCCCAACACAAGCAATTGCTTTTTGTCTGGAAACTCCTTAGCAGGCATCATTTACGAAGGTCCTCTTTCTCCAACATTACTCCTGAGCACTGAACATTCAGTCACCATTATCCTGGAGACTTGCAATCAAAAACTCTCAGCCACTTCATCGTATTTCCCTCCGAGTGTGGATATTGAGGTACCAATCAGAGAACTTGAGGAAAGACTACCATTTCCAGTATCATACGGTATTTTCGCGGGAGACTACAACGCCACGAGCTCTCTATGGGGAGGCAGGAGAGAGGATGCCAGAGCCACCCACATGATTGACTTCATGGCCACTAACAATTTGATCCAAATTAACGATTCAGGCTCTCCCCCAACCTTTTGGACAACCAGATCAGAAGGTTGGCCTGATCTTACCATCACTACGGCCCTCATGGCCCCTTACATTCAGAACTGAAGGGTCGAAGATATCCCCACAGCAAGTGACCATCGCCTAATTACGTATAGCATAGATATACCAATCAGCTATTTGGTGAGAAAACGTTACAAGACTATATATGGAGGTCACAAAAAGTTCCTAGAATGTCTTGCACCGAGAGTCCCGTACATTACTGTTTTGCTCAATAACAGCTACAATCAGCAAACCCTCTATGAAGCCACGGAGTATCCGTCCACTGCCAATTCGTCTATACCACGGAGTATCCGTCCCACTGCCAATTCAACAGCAGAGGTAGCCAAATTTCTCCTTGACAATATCTTTCCTGATGACGATCCGGATGAAGATCTGGAAAAACATCGTTCCCTACGCCAAAATTTTGAGAATTACTCTACATTTGGTATGCAAGACACAGAACCTCCTCCATCCAGAGCAGAAGTTGACCGCATCATAAAAGCACTCTCACCTCGTAAAGCACCAGGTCCGAATGGAGTCGATAATCAAGTGATTAAAATCCTCTTTCCAAAAATTCCCAGTCTTAATCTTGGCTTTTCTGACTGCATGCTGGCGTCTCCGGTTTTTTCCCGCTGGTACTAAGACGGCTGAACTGGCCCTTTTTCTAAAACCAGGAAAAGACACTTTCCTTCCATCCTCATATAGGCCAGTTTGTCTCCTGCTTGCTCTGGGTAAACTACTTGAGCGAGTTGTACTTGGCAGACTCGTGTACTTCATTGAACGATCTAAAAGCCTTCATCAGAATCAATTCGGTTTCAAACCAGGTATGTCCACGGAGCACGCATTGAGTCAGCTGTTGGATATAATACTCACTAACAAAATGGAAGATAGGCACACAGCAGTCGTATCCCTCGATATTCAAGGAGCTTTCGACTCGCTGTTGTGGCCCGACATCATGAACAGTTTGGATGCCCTCAAATGCTCTGCTTCCATAACACATAACTGCTTCCATAACATAACCTGATTCGCAGCTATCTTGACAAAAGACAAGTTTTAATGACGTTAGACAGGGAATTGGTAAGGAAGGGTCTTAAGAGGGGATGTCCGCAAGGTTCCTGTCTTGGACCCGTTCTTTGGAACATAGTTGCTAACTCAGTTTTTTCAGTCTTTGAAAACAAAGAAGGAGTAAGGCTTGCTACCCTGCTAAAAATAACCTTGTGGACAATGTCTACTTTAATAGAACACGCGACTTGGGATTTGCAAATGGTGTTTTCACTGATGACTCTAAAACTCCAGGAGGCACGGGAAGCGGATTTTGTATACTATCTGGAGGAGTTTTAATCTATGAGCGGAAAAGAAAGCTCGCTTCTGAAAACTCTGTATTTCAGGCGGAACTCATAGCAATCAGAGCAGCTCTTCTCCACCTGAGGAATAATCCCACAGTGCCCAATATCATCTACACAGACTCTGCCTCAAGCCTCGCTGCGATAGCTGGAATTCGTTCTCGCAGTCCTATTGTCAGCAGCATTAGAGACATTCTAACACACATGCCTGCATCGCAAAGACCCTCACTCATCTGGGTGCCCGTTCATACGGGAATAGAAGGAAATGTGAGAGCAGATGTTCTCGCAAAGGAAGCAGCAGATTCATCCACTTTGCGAGAAGTCCCGACCCTTAGACCAGTCTCGGACCTAAAGAGTCGGACATTCCATCAGCTCGTAAGAATATGGCAAGAACGTTGGGATCAAGCCTCCACAGGGAGACGTGTTTACAACCTCATTCCCAAGGTCAAGACAACAATCCAAACTAATAGCAATTACATGACGTATTTCCTCACTGGTCATGGGCCCTTTCCTTCATATCTCTGCCGCTTTGGCTTTAGAGAGAATGGTAACTGCGAATGTGGGGAGGAGGGTCATCCAGATCATTTTGTGTTCTCTTGCCCACACACAGCACTTAACAGCCTCAAGCAACCAGGAGCCAGATTCTGGCCAAATTGGTTCCAGAATCTACAAAGTAACAGAGTTGCCCAGCAGAAACTGAAAACAATAATTGACTACTGTACTAGCAATTACTCTTCTGACGCTGGAAGATAGTTGCCATATCGTACATACTTGAGTCGTATCTAACACACATTAGGTTCTAACAATTCCATTTCTAAGAACAGTTCTCTTAGAAATAGACATCGCACCTTCAGTATGGCATTAACTCTTCTTGAAATGAGACATTTATTAACCTGAAAACAGAATAATTGTTCTGCAAAGCTTAGCAGTATGCGCGTTAGAAATATATAAGCTAGTTCAATGTGTCAGCAACAGAGTATGTATGCTCAATATGTAATTTTGTATTTATGCTATGCCAGGATTTTCTACACAAAGTTTGTACTGTACCTGAATGCTGTACTGTATCTGTACATGTTAATATCTTTTATTTATGGTACCTAATTTATATTAAGGATCACGCGTACCTCAATGTCATGCGTCTTGTAAACTTTAACTATCCTGATAACGTATATGTATGGGTGTATATATCAATATGAGTGTATGTATACTTCTATTTGTTTCGGAATATCTATGTATGTAAGTGTGTACTATAAATCTGTATATGAGTTTGTATTTATATGTACATACATATATTTTGATTGTACTCTTCTTCAAGTGCCTTGTATGCACATGTATATATTTCTTTGTACATTGTTGTACTCTTCTTCAAGTGCCTTGTATGCACATGTATATATTTCTTTGTACATTGTTGTACTCTTCTTCAAGTGCCTTATATGCACATGTATATATTTCTTTGTACATTGTTGTACTCTTCTTCAAGTGACTGTATGCACATGTATATATTTCTTTGTACATTGTTGTACTCAAGTGCCTTGTATGCATATGTATATCTCTTTTTTACATTTTATGCCCAGGGCTGCGGCCTGATGCTAATGGTTGACTCCCGCCGAGTTGGTAACCAATTCTGCATGGATATATCTATACCTGGGTCGGAAGCCAACTCAGCGGTTTACCTTACCTTACCTTTCCTGACCAATATACCGACTGGATGACTTGTGCAAAAATGTTATTACTAACAAATTAGTAAATGTTTATTTCATTTTAAACAGCTCTGCCGCTTATAATTCTTAAAATATATTTCGCCCTCATTACGCGTGATAACATTGCATTCAGGTTTTCTTGAAAGCTATGGTTCATAGGAGTGCAGAACAAAGTGCCTCCGAAATATATCCTTGTCTTGGAGTTAAAGGTACGAGGATGGTTGCCAGTCTTGTGGATGTAATTTATATCTTATACCAGCTAACAGAATATGAATATTAGAGTGCAGATGATATGCACACATATGTATATACATAGTTAGATTATTTAGAAAATAAATATTGGTTTAGCTATCATGTAAGTCACTCGATCTTAATAGTAAGCCTGGCGACTTTTCGCACTGGCATGAAGAATAACAATCAAATCGCAATAAATCTTAACTTGGCCTTGATAATATTTGACATAGGAATGTTAAGTATAAACTTCAGTTAAGAGTAAGGTAAACTTTGGTAGAGTTATTGCCATTATAAGCAGAAACCACTCTTTTTACCATTGCTTGTTTTCCAGTCACCTGCATAGAGAGCCATCTGCTTTCGTAAATGAGATTATATAGGTGGATGCGGATTATTGCATCGAGGTTAAATTGCGCCGGATGATGTTTGAAAGCAACTCTGAAAGAAACTTTGAAGTCGTTTACATTATATTTCGTGCCCCACAGGTAGGAGTGTACCTGTGTACCTCCTCGCTCACACATTACAGACTTCTGGCTTTGGTTTAACTTCAAAATATTGTCTAGAATGCCTTCCTGTTCAAAACTGAAACCTAGTAGTGGTATTCCCGCTATACATCGAAGAACTACCTTTGAAACTGACTCTACAGATACGCAGAAGAAATGGACACTAGATCGAGTTACTGGTAAGCTTTGAAAATTCACTAGATGTTTCACACCGTGCAGTGGTATCATATAAGAGGGCTCGTTGTGTATTATAGAAGTGCAGTATATGGGTAATTTTTTATTCACTTACAATGTGTAACATTGTTGCACAGATTTTATGCAGTATCTATAGATCACACTACATAAGGCATTTGATGTTATCTGCTACTGGAATCACACTAGATATTCAATTAGAGTATAACGACCCTAATTTATAAATGGGCGCTAGAAGATGCATAACATGAACACATTTATTTTCTGCAACGGAAAATTTAGAACATGCGTTAGCGGAGGTGAGATATGCAAATGATTAGAATTTCAGCGCAGACGTCATGCGCAGACATCATGCACACCTGTGGTGTCACTTCAAAGCGCTATTTAAAGCTTGGAGTTTTCAACGATTTCAAGTTCGGCAATTGTGTTTTTCTTGCGGTTTTTTCAAAAAAGCGATCAATTATGCCTCGTAGTAAACGGCGACCATCGTTTGATCAAGTATCCGAGTTCGACAGAGGAAGGATAGTGGTCTACCGAGAGTGTGGATTATTTTTCAGGAAAATCGGTAGTCGTGTTGGACGAAACCAAACAACTGTAATGCGGATATGTGACTGTTTGGTGCAGGAGGGTACGACGGACCGACATGTTCGATCCCATACACCTTAGTGCACCACTTCACGTGATGGCAGGAACATTGTGCGCATGGCAGTGACGGATCACTCAGTCACATCACGAACCATAGCACAGCTCATTCAGTCTGTAACGCATCATCCAGTGTCTGCGCGTACCATTCGACGCCATTTACAGTAGAGTGGTCTGTCCGCAAGACGTCCATTATTTCGTTTACCCTTGAGGCAGTACCACAGACATCTCCGCCGCCAATGGTGCGATGAAAAAAGCATGTGGGCGGCAGAATGGAATGAAATTGTCTTTACTGACGAGTCACGCTTCTTTCTGCAACACCACGATGGTCGGATTCGAGTATGGAGACACCGTGAAGAGAAGATGCTGAACAGCTGCGTTATGCGCCGCCACACTGGTCCTGCACCGGGTATTATGGTATGGAGCGGTATTGGATACCACTCTCGCACTCCTCTTGTACGCATTGCCGGTACTTTAAACAGCCAGCGCTACATCTCCGAGGTGTTGGAGCCAGTTGTCCTTCCACCTTCAGTCTAGCCGACGGCCATATTTCAACAGGATAATGCGCGACCACACGTGGCACGCATTGTCCAAGGGTACTTCGTCAATCGCCAGATTGAATTGCTTCACTGGCTTACTAAATAAATTTTGTTGTGATATCTCTTGTCTTTCTTGGTGTTGCAATTTGGGTGTCCAGCAGTGTATTATGTTAAGCAACCAGACTGGTTTTTAGTCATTAATTTATGCAAGAGAACTTGCAAATTATCAAATGTGTAAGTATTTCCCATTTAGCATAGGGTACTTATTTTCTCTTTCAAATTATAACGCTACTTACATTACTTAAACAAAATATCAAGTGCGTCGGTAGGAAATTCTCCACTGAAAGAAGGAGCAAAAGACTGAATACAGATAATTAAAATAAATTTTTATTTAGATACCTAATGTAGGAGGGATTTACAAAACAATTTCCTGCTACAATATTAAATTAATATAAAAATAAGTATGCTACATATGCGTCATATAAAAACACATTTTTATTCGATTCCAAGATAAGGGCAAATGCCCTGTCTGCCCCTTTCTCTCTGCGGAAGTCCATAATCAGTATAATAATTAAAGAGGTTTTCCAATGTCATATGCTACGCTCTAACTTTTCTCAGACATCTTATTTCAAATTTCAGATGTTTAAACTTTGTTAACAGTTTTGTATTATACGACATGAAGCGTAAGTACATCTCGAGGTTGTTGTTCACTAGTGACGTATAGTTTGATGTTCACTTGGGATCATCGAATGTGTCGCATGTATGATTCAATATATTAAATTTAGATTTATTTTAAAATTTTTATTGAATCGTATCCATCTAAGCTGTTCTTCATATGTTACCTACAGACTGATGGTCACTGACAGTCAACCTAAGGGTAAGTAAATTTAGATATAATTTTAAATTTAAATACGAGCGCACCAGCGACTGTCAAGGAATTTGACTTAATCACTGGGACACAACTAATAGGATCTCGTAGTTACATAAATTTAGATATCTTATATTTAAGTTATTAAAAGTAAGTGAAAGCAAAGTGCACCGTTGACTGCAACTGCAAAGCTCCAGTTATAAGGTGTTTCCCCCGCCTTTTTAGCGTGCCTTCGTAGTGTAGTGGTCTGCATGCTGGGCACGTATTCCAGAGGTCCGTGGTTCGATTCCCGGCGAAGGCGTTGCTCATTTTTCACTTCTCCTGCTTCCAAAAAATAACCTAATGTCTCTACACTGCTACCAATGTTCCGGTCAAAAGAGCACTAAAATGTCTTTAAACCAGGCTTCGGGAATTCCATTTCACACATACTGAAACTGATGAGTTGGTTTCGCTTAGTAAAGTCTCTCTGAGTCAAATCCACTTTTGTTTTCCAAAATGAAAATTTTCGTCAAATTGAAGGATTGGCTATGGGTGATCCTCTCAGTCCTGTACTTGCTGACATTTATATGCACTATTTTGAGGTGAAAATATTTGATAAACTATCTTTTCGTCTCTGGATTTGGTATGTAGACGACACTTTCGCGCTTTTTGATGGTAATAAAGATGATTTATCTGAGATTTTATCTATTATAAATTCAATTGATACAGCCATCCAATTCACTCTTGAAATTGAATCCAACAATTCCCTCCCCTTCCTTGATATTCTTATAATCCGCAATGAAATTGATTTTAACACTACTGTGTACCGTAAACACTTTGCAGTTTGTTTACCAGACCCATGCTAAGTCATGCCACCCTGTTAAGCAAAATATAGCTTCATTTTACCGTTAAGCAAAAAATGGCTTCTTTTACTATTATATATTTCGCACGCTTTGTTTTCTCCTCAGAATCTTTGCTTACCAATGAACTTAATTATTTGAGAGCAATTGCTATTGACTGAGGATTTTCTCCCGTGATCATTGATAAAGCCGTTAAAAAATTTTCAGATTCCCATCAAAGAAGACATTCCACTGTCAGAAATAATATTAAGATCTTTGTCGTGCTTTCAATTTTATCCTTCTGTTAGTTATAAAGTTGCACGGATTCTCCAGAAATTCGATTTTCAAGTCATATACTCCCCTATCAATAAAATTGACAGTCCGATTCTAAAAGATTGCGTTTCCGACTTTAATTCTCGAGGAATTTATAGTATATGGTGTCAGTGTGGATTGAGATATATTAGCCAAACAAAAAGAGCGTTTCGTATCAAGGAACATGAATCCTATGTCCGAAAAGGCGAAATTAAAAAGTCTTCAATAGCATATCATAGTTGGAAATTTAATCATAATTTTGACTTTGGTTCTGCAAAAATTAGCCAAAAGGCTTCTTCCTTTGGTGAATTGGATTTTCTTGAGACTTTTCATATTCACAAGGATTTAACATGTTTAGTGAATGATTTTAAGTCCAATCCTGTCCTCCCTAACGCCTTTAAAATTCTATTATCATAATTCTTTATTATTTTGCCTATAGATGGCATTGCCTCCTCGCATTTGGTATTACCGGAGGGTATAAAAAACAGGTGCTCACACTCATCAGGAGCCGGTAAAGCGGCATATACTCGCTGCACACCGGCAATAAAGACATGGACTGGACTGAACTGCTTTATTCGAGGTTTAGTCTTGGTGCGTGAAGGTGCAGTTGCCTCTCGCTCCCTATTTTTTGATTTCTTTGATTTGTTTGCGTTTTAGTTTATGTGTTATATGTTTGATAAGATAGCCTGGCTCAGTAAAAGTAGGCGGCCAGTGTAAATCTGATTCAAAATCCAGTTACGAACACATGTGTGCTGATAACGACCACGTGTTTCTGAGACTCTTTTGCCAATGCTTTATTTTTCTTCTTTTTCCCCCTTTCTAGTAATTTCGTTCTCCTGATGAGGAAGGACCTTTAGTTGCCCTCGAAATCTATTTAGTGTTTTACCATATGTACGCTAAATACAAGGTTGTTATTGCGATTTTAATTATTTAAATCTTTGTAAGGGAAAAATAAATAATCTTGTTTATTCGCCTAACACGATTTTCCGACATATGCACGAAAACTCAAATCTCTGAAATTATATTTAAGTAAATGTTTCTATTTTCTACTGCTAAATGAACGTAAATTATTTCAAAATTTAAATCTTGAATGAAGGAAATATTTCATATATTTCAATTTTCTGAAAGCGTTTTAAGTTGTAATAAAGAAATTGAGTTACCTAAATGTAAATTTAATTTATTTTTATGCGAAAGAGGAACTAAATCTCAATATTGAGTTCGGATTAGAATTGCATCTTGTTAAATTATTTTCCTTATGTGGAGCAAATAGGATTTTATCTAATATTCACGAATTGTGAAGTTTTTGTTTTCTAGATTTCATGAAAATTTTCCACATGTTTTTACTGCAGTAAGCGCATATTGGAATTTAAAAAGAATTCTGTTTCTAGTTTAACATACTTGTATTTAAACAAATTATAAGAAACAAAAAGGAAGACAAAATAAATACTTCTTTAAAATCTAAAATAAACCCTTAAATGTAATTTTAATATTTGCAGCCGAAATTGAGCTTTTCTTTTAAAAAAATTCCTCTTAACAAACCGCATATTCGAGTTTTCTGTATTAAGAAGTAGAGTATGTTTGCGTAAGTCATACCCTCTAATTAAAAATAACAACAAATCGTAGGATCTCTGAAAAATATGTGTGATACTAATATCTTGTATTATCGTTGCTGATATTTATTACAATAAAATTCCATGCAGTCTACTCTCGTGGATAAAACTAATAATTTTAAATGAACTTAATACGACTTCTAAGTCGTACCACCTATAGTTTAAGTCGTACTAGGTTTATAATTGGACAGTAACTATAAAACTTTCTCCCCTCAATTATTTTATTTATACAACTAAGTACAACTCCAGCACATAAGTCGTGTATCCATCCTTTGCCTTTTAGGGACTGAATCATACTCTCTTCGTGGTCTTCCCCACAAATATTACAAGAGATGAACGCGAGGTGAAACAATATAGTTCACTAGGGGCTAACTGTTTTGAAGGAAGTGGCGCAGTGTGCATGGCATTACGCCTAATATTTAAAAGGTACGACTTGCGCAACCTTAACCTACTTTCAAATTTTTTTATTCTTTTTGTGACTTATCTCACTTGTCTGAGAGTAACATCAGGACAAGCTCACGACTTTCATTGTGTCAAGGAGCACACGATTGTGCCTACTGTTGGCAAGAGGCGTGACCACCATACAGGTGACAGTATGACTTTGCTCAGTTTCGCCCCCCATTTTGATGAAGAGCACCCGGGGAACGGATCCGAAGGTCTCCCATCCCTCTTCCCCTACCATCAATCTCTCGAGAGGACTTTCGGTTTCCCGCATATTTAGAGTACCCTCTTGCCCCACAGACACTATAAATTTACAAGCATCCATGTCTTTTCCGAGACTCGAACTCGTGCCCTACGGTACGGTAGTCAGCGCCGCTAACTAGTATCCGGGCTGGGTGGCAGTTTCAAAATTTTAATAAACCAAAATGTTCTTTCTCCTGCAAAAGAAGTATGTGAAATCGTTTTTTCATTATTCAGTCGTATTTATATTGGTTTCTCTTTTTATTTTTTTCATCAGACCTTGATATGAATTTTTACTTCCTTCATACGAATCGAGTTTCTTGAAATTTTGCGCAGGTTTTTTGAAATTTTGCGTAGGTCAAAATTGCACCTGCAATGGTTATGCAATATTTCACAGTGATCATTTTAATACAATAAGTATTTTTTATTTAATGCAGAAGAGAAATTTTACGAATCGAATTTTTCGCACATAAATTTCGCAATGCTCGAACTAATCACCGCAGAATTTCAGCCACTGTGTACAAAAGAGGAAAAACATCTATATGAATTCTGTTAGCACTGTTTGTCTTAACTTACCGATCTTCCACGATTTTTCCAAAATCAATAGATGAGCTAATAACAGCTACGTAATTAAGATACAATAACACGCCGAACAAGTATTAATTTATAAGACAAACAAAAAAATCAGCGTTATATTTTCAAATTTTCACACGACTAGTTTTGATGGTTTTACCGAACCATCATCCTCAGCTGCAAAAGCGCAAATGACCGAGATAAGATAAGAAAGCCTGGACAGGAGTCAAGCTACTGGCGCCATCTGTTGATGAAACATGAACTAAAACATAATTTCTTTAGGCTGAAGACAAACATGGATTGCAATTAGGATCGTTAATTACAACAGAAAGATTTTTTTTTGATTGTGAAATGCCTCTAGAAAATCTAGTTCACCAATGGAATATGTTTTTTGAATAATTTTGGCAGCAGAAAAATTTAAAGTGTGATTTTTGGACCAACAATGATGGGCAACGGAAGACTTCTGTATTTCCTTTTTTCTAACATATGCCTCAGGTTCCTTAACGCGAAAGTTTAAGGCTCTCTTAGTTTGACCAATGTAAATTAAACCACACTGGCAAGGAATCCAGTAAATACCCTAAAAATTCATATCAGGAATGGAGTCCTTGAGTATGGAATTCGGAATTTTATTGATGGGAGAATAAACGACCCGAAAGTCAAATTTCTGTAAAATACGTGCAACTATATAGCTCATTGAGGGAAAGAAGGGAATGACAACAGCATTTTTATAACTTCCTAAAACAAGAGTGCACCTTTTGCTGTGTTGAGATGAGAATTTTTTAACTGCTTGATTAATAATGTTCAGTGAAAAGCCCCTGTCAATAGCTACTGCTTTTAAATAATTTAGTTCTTCGTCAAGAGATAGTTTGGAGGAGCAAACTTGAAGAGCACGGAAAACATAGGAATAAAATGAAGCTAACTTTTGTTTAGTCCGATAACATGATTTGAAGTGTGGTGGAAGGCAAACCGATGGAAGTTTACGGCAAATCGTAGTACTGAAGTTGGATGTGTTACGTGTGTCCAGAATGTCGAGAAACGGAAGAGAATTTCAAGGCTCAAAAGCAAGTTAGAAAATCACACTTTCAATTTTTCTGCTGCTATAATTATTCAAAAAACATCTTCCATTGGTGAACTGGATTTTCTAGAGGCATTTCACATACAACAAAATCTTTCTCTTCTAGTTAACGACCCTAATTCCAATCCATGTTTGCCTTCTGCCTTTAAAGAAATTATGTTTTAGTTCTGGTTTCATCAACAGATGGCGCTAGTAGTTTAACTCCTGCCCATGCTTTCTTATCTTATCTTATCTAATTACTATATCATATCTTGTTCATCTGCGCTTTTGCAGCGAAGGATGATGATTCGGTAAAACCATCGAAACTAGTCCTGTGAAAATTTGAAAATATAACGCCGATTTGTTGTTTGACTTCTAAATTAAACAACAGCGTATTTTAAAGAAATTTTCGAAATGTAATTGCATGCAATCTTCCACCACCGAATGAATCGAAAAACCTGTAAAGTAAGTGTAAAAGAAAGGGTACGTCACGTACTTCGCTGTTAGTTGATTAGAATTAGTTAATTTCTTACGTTCAAATGCAATAATCGTCTGTATTGTTTCTGCACTAAAAATATGAAATACAAAGAATTATTTTAATTAAACAATTTTATATGAACGCAGTAAAGCATGAAAAATAATTTTTTAAGTATCCCTCCTTCTTGGGTGTACTTCACTAAACCATAACTATCCAGGGTCCAGAAAAAGTGTATTGCGACATTAACAGGGTTCTATAAAACGTTAGAAATGATAGCACAGAAATATCATATATTACTTCCATTTATTTAAGTTAGTTTTAGCTATTTTGATTTAAAATTCCATATTTTATCATCCCATATTTTATTCATAATACAGTATGATTAATAATGTTATAATAACTAAAGTGTGTCTGCATCCCCTAAAAAATAAATATTTGGTGACATTAACGCATAATATAATCTTAGTCCTTGCAAAGCAAAATATGAGATCATTTCACATTTATATTTGCATCACACAGCGCTTCCGAAGTATTGTGTGACCAGATTTCTATAAATAGTGCAGCAAAATGGGAAACGGTCATTCTGTCTCTTTTTCTAACTAATGAAAAGATCTCTCCTCATGTTCAGTTAACGCAATTAAAATAAATGTGTGGCAGTAGCTAAAAATGGATATTCTACACTCGTGATCACTAAAAATGGTTGCAATTAATTGACAGTCTCGAGAGCAATTACTTTGGAACGTGAAACCAGTGATGCTGAGATAAGGGACGAATCAGGCTGGAACAGGATGGCTATAAAATCTGATGATCGATATCTAAAACGCGTGTCTCTCCGTAATGGCCATGCAAGTGCTTCTGGTTCAAAAGCTGAATTTGAAAAAGACTGTGCGGTTTATTTAAGCACACGAAGTCCCCAAAGACACTTTGTGAACAAAAGCTCGGTGGAACTCAGTAAAATATTTTGATGAATCTGAATTCAACCTACATGGATCGAAAGGTAAGCATTACATTCAGAGACGTAAAAATGAAAGCTTATCCAGATTGCTTATTGTCTACAGAGAAATTTCTAGCGAGGCAAATGGTACGGGGATATCTAGCATGGGGGATGAACGCCTCAAATGTATTACTGGATTTGTAAAAGCATCAGTTTATATCCACATCTTGGAGGTTTAAAGCTAGTTATTGAGGATCATTTTAAGAATACCGGAATTCGCATTTTTTATTAGGACCCTGCACCCTGTCTTACAGAGAAATCAGTAAGTGTGATCTAATTTATCGATCCATAATTTTGCTGCCTCATTTACTAGATTTCATCTACACAACATAACGGGTGTAACAAAAGTAATTTTTTGTCCCCTCTTTAGGTGCAAACCTTTCTAATAAAATTTGGTAATTAAACTTTGGACTGGCCTGTGAATCGTTCCGATCTGAATGCCACTAAAATTTTCTGGCATATATTGGGTACCAAAACTACTGCTAAAACATCTGCTACTTACGTGAAACTGCAGGAGAGCATTATTAGGGCTTGAATGCATGGAAATTGGCCAATATTACATTCAGAGGTCGATGCCTTTTATGCTTAACCGCTGTAAGTCTGTCGTCGTAGATCGTGGAGGATTTATTAAATGTTGAAATAATGCTTATGCATGTATGCACATCTTAGTGCATTAGTATGGCTGCGATTATGTAGAATTAACATTAACTACAAAATTTGTGCATGAAATATTTTGTTGATTATTTCATTCTTCACTCTTTTTTTATTTTTCTGAGTAAATAAGTGTAAGTAATTTATTAAGCCTAATAAAATCCTACAACTTGTAACAGTATGATATTCACATCAAAAATGCTCATGAAACACATAATTTTCACACTTTTCTACTTTTTCACAGGTGATGCAGTTTTCTTGTCTACAACTGTAAATTGTTTCTTGTTCAAAGCATTTAATTATGCTCATGTAATCTGAAAGTTTTTTAATGTATACTTTATTGAATACTGCGCTAATGTTATAAGGCATGTGCTCATTTGCTTATAAATAGTTGATTTTTCCCAAGTGTAAACAAAGAGAGTGATTTGAAACTGAGGGTGGTTTAAGATTTACAGGAAATATAATTTTTGATTCAAATACGTTCAGTATCACCAAAGAAAACTCAAGTAATGTTTTCTTTGCTTGATAAAAGTGTGAGGTCAAGTTTCATTGCAGAAGTTTCTTTAGTATTGGTATATTGAAATACAACTACAAAAGATGTCTTCTATTAAGCCACTTTACAAAAGAATATTTTCCTCTTGAAAATATTATTGACGTAATTCAAATTGCTTACTGATGTATTAAATAATGTAGCTCAACAATAAACAAAACTGCATCAAAGTTGAGTAAATGTTTTGAAATATTTCCATGATTCTGAGTTTGGATAATCTGCTGTAGGATGTCAAATTCATCATAACATAAACCTTATCCTCTTCAATAAAACTTACAAGTTTATTCTTTCAGAATTCATTTACATGAATAAAAGTTAATTCGTTATGTCTCAGAAGACAATTTTAATTTCCCAAATTGAAAAATTTCAGGAATATTGGAAAAACGATTTGGGGATTCTTGGGAAAGCAACTTTAATAAGCTAACTTAAAAAAATTAAATAAAAATTAAAATATTTTTATTAACGTCACAACAAATTACATAAAAAGTAAGCATGTATTTAAAACACTGATATTCTATCCGCAGTTCGTCGGCTGATTTTGACCCGGCGAGCTTATAAATTCCGTACGAAATGAAATTTATTACTGTTTTGCAATAAAATTATAAATTTTACAAATGCATGTTAAAAAAGAAGTTTTACATGTTTTTAAAGCTCTAATTTTATAACAGCACTGAACACGATGCATGGCCCCAACTACAAAGTGTGTAAAAAAAAGCAACGATAGTGGAATCGTGGTATTCGATCTGTCAGCACTGTGGACTCCCGATTTGAAGGGATGTGTGACAGAACGTTCGATGAGCAGCCATTACGAGAGTCAGGTAGTTGTCCGTAGGAAGTGTTTTCGTAAACTGACTTTTTCTAGTGCGTTCTTAAAATGATGACAGCAGTTTCAAGTAATGTTGTATTATCAGATTTTGCTTCAGACTTGAGAACAGTGTGACAGAATCGAGAATTTTAGAAAAGTTCAGCAGGTCAGTGAAGACAATATTTTATTAAGGGAAGCAGTTTTCACGTGGTTTAAAGCATCTTTAAAAGCAAATCGATTGAAAATAAACCTTGCAAAAGAAGGTCTGTAATTGCAAGAACTGATAAAAGTATTGCTAGAACCTGTGATCGTGTGTGTTTTGATCCTCGCTTTTCAGTTGGAGTAATCGGAAAAGAGTTGAATTTGAATATATGTCAGTGGCAATTTCCAAAATAGCCGTGACAACAACAATATTGAAATTTGTTATGTACTTGGCAAACATATAAAAGCCATTTACTGACGCCGAAAATGTAACAGAATACTTCATCAGCGCTCTTAATATATTATTTGATAAATTTAGTGTTAAAATTCAAATACTTGTGCGAGTTAAAAATATGCAACTCTGATAATTGTCTGGATTAGATTCTTAAACAAGCGATACTTAAACAAAGGAAATGTTATAGATTCTGTTTCCTTCCTTTTATACCGAAAAATTATATGATATTTAGAAGACAGAAATTAACAGTATACAGAACTTGAAAATTATAGATCATGGTGTTCCAGGTTTTTGTGCAACAGCACCAAAACTTGATTCTGAAAAAACTTCTTTCATTCATGATTTGTGGCATCCAAATTTCTTCAGAAAATTGTAAAATAATTTCAAATTATTAAGCTGCTGAAATTTAAGAGTATATTTCAAGATTTAACAAATTTAAGAATCATCTGTTACTTCCAGAAACTTTCTAGAGTACAGAAACAATAGCAGTTATAAAACTAGCTGCTTTTGAGCACAAATGGACAATACTATTTCACGAAATTATCTAAGCGAATCTGAGGGAAAAGAAATGAGATGAGGCATACGTTCACTTTGAAAACTAATGCTTGAAAATTAAAAGATTTTACAAAAGGATGACCAAAGATTGCAAAGGTTACTTACGTTTCTGTGCTCTCTAATATAAGACCGACTGCAGCCCTTCAAGAGAACAATTTTTTTAATTCAATGTGAAACCTAATAGAGATAACGAGAAAGAAAAAGTAACAGGAAACATGTAGAGCGTTATTGATATGCTGTGAAGTGACACCCGACAAAGGCTTGAGTAATTCGAGTAATACAACTTGAGTAGACCTGAAAGGCACAATCTTTAGCATCCGGTCACCAGAGCAAATACGTCTCTGATGATATCGCCCAGTATAAAATCTTGAAACGAGATTTGCCTCCAAATAGTGACTGATGGATGAAGCTTGGATGACAGTATGCGAAAAGAGGCACTACATCAAAACTCACCAAGAAGCATAAATTGGCAGTCAGGATAGATTTCTCTAACAGTGCGGTTTTCCCAGCAGTTTTTTCCAAGAGAGCACATTTTCCAGTTTAAACATAGCTAGTTTTTCCAAGGAAATCTACTACGAGCTGGTTCTCTTCTGCAAGAATTTATAATCTTCGGATAAAAGACACAGCAAGACAATAAACATAAAATCTCTTCAATAGCAGTTTCTCCAATACTTTTGCCAAAAGTCTTTCGTTCTTGAAGAAAAGGGACTCAAGTCTAATCCCCTGCGAAATTGAAAGAGTTGTTTATAACCAGCCCAGTTTAAAGTTGCATTTTTTTAAATTTAAATTTAAAATTCAAGAGATTTTATTTAGATTTTTAATTTACCAAATTTCTTTTTTATCTTTCAAAAATAGATGTGTTTTTAAAACTTTATTATTAAACTTGTTAAACTAGTAAATTAAGTTTTTCTGGATCTTCAGTGTCTTTTTGCCGAATGGGACCAAAAGGGAACTTTTAGTTCTGTGCACCGAAAATCATCATTCCTGCTGGTCGAAATATTTGTTTTGGTGTAGAAACTCTAATTTTAATTGTGGAAATTGTTTTTTCGATTGTTTTACCTGTATTTTAGTGTTTTATGGTTTTATGTATCTTTCAATTTTTAACGAAGATGTTTTGAATTTGTATGTATTTTTCCTTTCCACGATGTGAGCACTGATTTAATTGAATGAGAAATATATCTCTAATTAAATTTGAGGAAATAAGTTTAAATGAAATGCAGGAAAATGCGTGTAATTTAATATTCCGTTCAAGGAATTCATGCGGTGTACACATCAGATTTTTTTTATTAAGAATAATAAGTAAAGATGTTAATTATTATGTAAAGGATTCGACAGGTTCTAGATTCTAAGATTGGGAATATTCGACAACTTTTTATGATTCGGATTTGGATTTGATAAGACGCCCTTTCCCTCTAAATTTTCTTCCCCTTTCTCAAATTTTCATGAATCTAAATAGCTTTCATTTCTAACTTTTAGAGACCTCATTGACTCATTTATCTATCGCAAAGTAGTTTAAAAGCCAAACTGCCTAAGGTGAAAGATGAACAAAAACAGAATTTCTTCAAACCCCTATGTAATAAGAATACCACTTCGATATGATGCAAATGCACATAAGACTCACTTTTTTCATATGCAAAACTTTACTCTTAGAGTTAGAAAACAACTTTTATTATCGAAGCATTTTCTAATAGCATTGATAAAAATAACGCAAATATGTTCTTATTCCAGGAACCAGATCACAAACAAAACAAAACTCCAATATCATATTTGAAACTGCATTAGCAGGTCTCTACTTTTCTCGCTCGACTCGGGAAATAAACTCACTTTTCACCATTCTATGCATTTATTTATGCTTATATTATTTAAGAAGATTATTTCGAAACTTTGGAAACCGTAACTTCTGGATTTTTCCTAAAAGTCCAATAATGTGAATTATCTTACCGTATTTTTCTTGGTTTCCATAAATATTCTCCCACATAATCCATTAAAAAAGGGTCGCATTTTACTTTTATGACGGCGTAAATACTGAGTTTATTATAGAGGAAGTTTCATCGAGCTTCACTTAACTGTCATCTGTAATTTGTTGATACTGTTAACTACAATGTATTGCATTAAATTTAAATTTTTAACCCTGCAACGTAATTAAAATAACATTTCCGTTCATTGATTTATTCTACTTTATAAGTTACTTTTGAAGGAAACTTTTAAATTTACGAATATAGTTTTAGTTTCCAGGGTAGCATAAATATAAACAGAGTTAAAAATTAATGCACTGTTAATGATATCTTTAACAATTACTTAATGATATCCTTAACTTTAATTCAATGGTGTTTACACATAAATAAGTTTTAGATTTAAGTTGATAGTGCAGATTTTATTTTAATCTGACACTTCAATTTCTATTCAACTGTTATCACTAGCTGTATAAGTTAACGTCATGGAAAAGAAATCGCAAAGCGTCAATTAGAATAAAATTCACAAAAACACTTTTTTGACTGTATGAATTTAATTATTTTCACTAAAAATAAAAATAGATATTTTTGTATACCATAACGTTTTGATTATATATGACTAAATATAAAATTGCGGGCCTAATAATATCGAATTATTTATCAAAATTATCAGAAAATTAAAAGTTAATTTAATTTAATTAGCTTTCATACATGAGTCTTTCTTACCCCATTACTTTTTTTCTTCTTTTAAATTATGTCGCAAACACATTATCAGTCACTCAGACAAGTACAAGTCACTCAGACAGTACACAAATTCTCGTCTAAACATTTTGTGATTCGCTCTCTAGATTCCACGGGTGAAGGTGCCTCATTCATGAATACTGCTACTGTTACTTTTCCGACAGTAACAGTATTCATGAACGAGGGTTGATTACTGTTACTTTTCCAATCGAATTTCAAGAACTCTAAACTGCTATTCAGGGCTCCATCTCTTGCATGGACATTCATACCCAGGCACTGCAAATGAAGAAAGAGATCTAGATTCCTTCCTACGCTTTCATTCCTCCGTTAATCATGAATTCAGCCAAAATATGAATCACTCTACTGAAGAGAGCCGCAATCGAAACTGTTCTAGAAATCAATTAGACAATGATGAATTGCCTGCCTTGGATGCCAGCATAAACCACCGACGACGGCACAGCAACGACAGCTATGATAACGATAACTTGAGAAACAAATCCCTAGACGAAAACTCTTACCCAGACGGTGAACTGAGATGAGAGAAAACAGCCCAGACATGAAAACCGACCAGGGTCGCCATGCAACCAGTCAAAATCACATGCAAATTGATGAGAACTCCCAAGTCATCAAAGACGCTGCCACACTTTTGGCATACTCTGAAACATCAAACGCAGATGATGGAAAACCAGGAAACTTCCAATATCTGAAGATAATCGCCAGGATACCTTCCATTATAATAGATCAGCGGAATACCTGGAACAGCATCTGCCCCATAATATTTGAAGCCAGGATTTGATACTGGAGGCTTCCTACAAAGAAAGGTCGATTGCAGACGATCACTACACTTTGAATGTTGAAGACCCAAGTGTTTGCAAAGTCCTGAGAAACATGATACAAACCAAAGTTGTAAAATTTCCCTGCTTCCCTTAGCTGAAGAGAACAAGCTAAAAGTCATGATCCGCAATACTCCAGCCACCACTGAAATTTATTAAATAATAAGCAAGCTAATTGAGCTGAATTACGCCATCAACAGTATAAGGCAGACTAAGAAGGATCCCATAAAAAATGTACAAGGAAAGATTCGTAGTTACCAAATCTTATGTTGCAGCTCTTACCCCATTAATCCCAATCAATTCTTCACAAGGAAGCCTCGCAAAAGTTAAGAATGTGCATCACGAACAAGAGATACTTGTCTCTTTCATAAAAGAATCAGAATTTTTCGAATTTGTGAACATCATTGCTAAAATGCAGTGTGAAGCAACGCACTTCATTTTAGCAATGCATTTTAGCAATGCAGTGCATGACGCAACTGTTGCAGAACAGTCACGTCTTCCTCAGCCAGTTATGGATGAGTGCAGAAGAACTGCTCCTTCAATCAGAATCATGCCCTAGAATGCTAGCTACCTTAATAAAAAAATTAATGAACTTAAGAAATGCATAATTGAGTGCGATATCGAAATCGTTCTAATCTGTGCAACCTTTGTAAAAATCTCGTATAACTTAAATATCCTGAACTATAACTACTGCAGGATTGACCTACTTAGACATAAAAGCGGTGTAACAGTAATTTATGTGAAACATGTTCTGATATCTCGTTTGATTTCCGCTGACGCCATTAAGAGTTTTGAAATTCTGACTGTTTCTGCTGTGCTACCAACATTTGGCAGCATTTTTTTCAGTGCACTATACAACCCTCCCGACAACAAACTCGCAGAAGAAATTCTTCTTGATGTCATCCCAGAAGATACTTCTGCAAATGGTTGCTGGAGACCTTCACGCAAAACACGCTGACTGGGGGTGCAGATGCACTAAATATAACGGCAAAATTCTGCATAATTAAATTCAAAATTATACTGTTACTGTATACGATCCAGAGGAAACCACGTATAGTCCGAATTGCTTTAGAAAAAGTCTGGGTATTCTCTACCTATTCATTTCCAGCACTTTAATTCGACTGGCTCTTTAAATTATTGTAGACCTGTCTTCGAATCACATTCCAATCCTGACTACCCTCCGAGTCCTGCAATCTGAAGCTTACAGTATTACTATCCGTGCAGACTACAGACCTTCTCATCAACTTCTCATACCCAACCCACCGAGCTATCCTCGTATCAGCACTTCAGGGCAAATTGATTATACTGCAGAGGAATCCAAAATAGCATCCCCAAGCGTATTAAAATGTGACTAATGCCGTCACCAGTAAACGCAAGCTCTTAAAATTCTCCGAAGAAATACGAGACATTATTAAGTGCAGAAATAACCTCAGAAAGTACTGGCGAAAGGCATGGGACCCAATAATCTGGAAAGAAATTAACCGCCTAAACATCATGTGAAGAAACTTATCAAGAACCATAAGAAAGCATGTTAAGAACAAAAAATCACAAACTTGAACTCTAACGATGGCTCCTTCTGAAATTCTCTCAGAAGACTAGAACAGACGTCGGTAAGCACAGACGCATCATCAGCGCCCTTTCATTTATTTTCCATTTATTTTGTTATATATTTTATTATATTGTTATATATTATTTGTATTTATTTTTTATATATTTATTTTATTTGTTAAGCTAAAGAAGCGCTTTTGTGCTTTTTAAACAAAATAACTTTTATTAATTTTTATCCGTAGTTCTTATGTGCTATATGATCTTACGTACAGAACACCCAAATATAGTACCTATGTGCTTTATAATCTTATGTGCAGAACACACAAAATAAAATGAAATGGCCACTACAAAATGTTATTGAAACATAAAGATTGAAATTCTCTCTATATGCTTATTTGTTTCTTAATTGTTCTCGAAATGTTTTAATCTTTTTGAATATTTTCAAACATTTTTTAATATAACATTTTGCTTTTCATTCAAGAAAAATGCGAAAACCAATTTTAGAGCTTTCAAAATCGATTTTTTTTGTGTTGAGTTTTTATTCTGTTTAAAAATAAATTAGTTTCATCACTTTGCAAAAGTTAGTATTATTTTTATTTTAGAAGGAAAGTGAAATATTTGTGTACGTTTTATGTTTTAAAATCAAAAAGTTAGTTACAAAATCCGCTTTGAAATGTAGTAATGAGATCTGAAATTTTCAGATTATAAGTTAATTTTTAAAATTTAAATGGTTTATTTAAAAGCGTTAGATAGATATAAATAAGGTAAAATATTTCTACTTAGTTGTAAAAAGACTTTAAAAATATAGAAAAAGTATAATTTTAATGTAAATAATTTTTCTTGAAAACTGCATGCAACAAATTTTAACATTTTGTCAGAAAATAAACGCTTTCTTTGAATGTTGCATATTAATTAAGAAGAAATAGTACAAAAAATGGCTTGCAATATTTAACATCAATTCGCATTTTGATTAGTAATTGTGAATTTGAATGAATATATTTATTATGGTCACGAAAAAACACAATGTAATTAATCCTTAGTTACCAATACTGTTTTTCTGTTATTAGGCATTTGCTCTATACAACATAAATTTGAATAATATTGAATTTACAGAATAGTAACTGCGGTGATATACTAAGACTACTCGTAGTTGAAAAAGACAAATTTGAGGAAGTAGATAAAGTGAAATTAACTTTTGAAGGATTATTTTACAAAAAGAGCCCCTGAAAAAGATTCCTTAAATGTTTTTAACAATTACACGTGCGTTGTAAAATATATGTAAGTGCAGTAAAACAGCGTTTTGTGAATGTTTTTATTTAAATGATTTTCACATCAATGAACTGGCAGTATAGCAACGAAAATTTTGAAGCTACTTCTCTATTAAAATAAATAATTGTTCGGTGCGTTAGGGAAGTGTTTTGTGGATTTTTTAAAGAGAAAAATTTTGAATAGATGTTTTGCAGTCATCATAAATAATTTGACCTAGTAATTATGTCCCGATACAAATGCAGATACAAAACACTAAGAATTTAGAAAGTGATTTTTATTAAAGGAATATAATTATGTACAAATATATTACAAATACTCAGCATTATAAGTATTCAGCGCGAAATGAAATTAAAAAAAATTTAGATCTAGAATACCTTTACAATGAGTGTGGTTATGAAGCGGAATCTAAGGAAAAGACACTGAGAATATAGAAATGTCGAAAGATAATAGCGTTGTAATGGAGGCATAGAATCATTATGGAAAAACAAGAACGTCCTGTTGTTGAAATTATAATACTAGTACAAGTAAATTCTTAGGCATATGTAGAGTGCTTTTTTATCGCTATTAATGTTCAGGAAGAAAGAAAAAGCAGAAACATAAAGAATTTGGGAATGCGAGTTGTCGCTTATAAGGGTATATCTTGATTTAAATCGTTATCAATATATGATATTAATTTAAATGTTTTACTAAGTAAATATGCTTCAGTTTTAATCCGATTATGTGCACATGTAACAGAACATATATATCAAAATTTCGATTTCAGTGGAAAAAAATGTGTGGCTCTAAAACAGGAAAGTGGAAATCATTATTAGATATTTTTTCTACTTTTTTTTAAAATTACACAAAATTATAATTAGTTAAATCAGTTCTTTAATTCCTAAAATCTCAGTTTATTTTATACAACTTTATTCCATAAAATTGTTTATCACTTTGTAGAGACATCAGGTATTTTTGAAAGCAGGTAAGATGAAAAATGAGCAACGCCTTCACCGGGAATCGAACCGCGGACCTCTGGAATACGCGCCCAGCGTGCAGAACACTACACTACGAAGGCACGCTAAGAAGGCGGGAGAAACACCTTACATAACCCTCTTTTAAAGGACGACTAGGGTTTTTAGGGGACCCAATCGCCAAATACTAGGTGTGGAGAATCATCATTCACCACGCTTTTAATTCGGAACTTCGGGCAACACTGTAGAGACATTAGGTATTTTTTAGGAAGCAGGAGTCATGAAAAATGAGCAATGCTCTTGCCGGGAATCGAACCACGGACCTCTGGAATACGCGCCGAGCGTGCAGACCACCACAATACGAAGGCATGCTAAGAAGGCGAGAGAAATACCTCATATACTCCCCCTTTTAAAGTACGACTCGGATTTTTAAGGAACCTAATCTCCAAATCCTGGGTGTGTAGAATCATCATCCACCACCCTTTTAGTTCGTACACCACTCCACCCTTTTAGTTCGCACGCCACTGTAGAGATATAAGTTATTTTTAAAGCAGGAATGATGAAAATGAGCAACACCCTCGCCGGGAATCGAACCGTGGATCTCTGGTATACGCGCCCAACGTGCAGACCACTACACTACGAAGGCACGCTATGAAGGCGAGAGAAATACCTTATTAAATAAATATTTTCTTTTTTTAATAATTTGTTAAGATTTTTAATTATTAAAAAAAAACACGGAGAGGAAGAGCTTCTTCTTTTCTTTTAATACACTCTTGCCTAGAAATCAAACCTAATACACTATGCTTTATCAACGACATTTCTCGCATCTAGACTTTCAATAAATACACGCTTGCCAGAATATTTGCTTCCAAAATCTTTTTTAATTTATTCCTAGTCATCGCATTTTTAATTAGTGAAATTTCTAGTCTTAAAGAGTAATTAATTAATTATAAACTATATAATTAAGAAACAGAATGTGGTTAAGAAAATGAATTTCTCTGCAATTCAATAGAGAATTTTATTTCTGTTCCCAGATGAATATTTAATATTCTAGAAATAAAGAAGGTTTTACAAATAAAATAGTTCATTAATTAATTATTGCTTAAGTAATTAAATTAGGATTATTAAAGTTTCGCAGAGATTTTTATTTCCTTGCATTTAAGACGTTTCGCAAATATCAGAGAGCTGTGTTTTCTCATTACCTATTATATACGAGTAACTTTGCGATGTGTTCATGTTTAAAGTGCAATTAGCTACTTCTGTATTTAAATTTTCTTTTCGATATGAACGCCTCGCCTTCGTAGCTATTATTTAAATTTCTTTCGGGATATAATATTTGAATCAAGCGTAGACGTATTTGTATTTTAATTTTCTGAAGAACTGCAACTGGATCAAATCAAACTGATAAATAATAATAATAATAATATATATATAATATGTATATAATTAATATATATATATATATATATATATATATATATACATATTTAATTATCTGTAATCAAGTAATATTTTATACAAATATCAAACATTTTCTTTAAATATTTCTTAATGCTATTTAAAACTAGATACAAGTTGCAGAAGATGGTCTTTTTCAATCCCTTATTTATCACGTTCAGTTCAAGGAAGAGCAGGAGGAATATTTTTTATCATCAGTTGGTGTCAATTAATAGTGTTGCGTTTTTTTCTTATTCTTCTGACACCAGTTGTTGCGTTACTTCCTTCCTTCACGTTCGTACGGGGTTTGTGTAGATTTGGAGTGAATAACGGCGACACTTTATGAAGCATCGAAACACATTTTATTTGCCAGTATTGTCAGGACAGCTCCAAAACACGTTTTACAGTCGTCGAAGATCTACTATAAACACGCTGACACGATCAGCGACACAGCCTTCAGGTTATCAGGCTATCGCTGTAGAGACAGCTTCCTGCAAAGCACTCGACTCTGCTTTCCGGAGTACAGCTCCCGACTCTGCTTGGTCGCTTTCGGAACTCCACGTACTCTCGAGACTCTCCAGGCTACAACTCGCGATGCACTCGACGACACACGAGCACAGCTCCTGACTCTTCGATTCAGTCTTTCCCGGAGCTCAACACGCTCTCTCGACGATGCACTAACCGCGATACACTAACAGACTCCTTCGGTGGACTCGACGACCCACTCGGCACTTGCTGCCCGGCTGTCAATTCGATCGACTTCGCAGGGATTGACTCGCTAGACGAGACACACTCACTCTCGATGAGAGACACACTCTTCCTGAATGCGGACCAGCAGGGTTTATATAGCTTTCGGCTTGTGTTCGGGAACATTCTGAGCTAAACCGGTAAAAATTCATTCCAGAAGGTTCTCCAACCGTCCATGGTATGTCGCCAAATGGGCGATTTCTCGCCAAATGTGACAACACTGCACTCCTTTGCCATTTTATGGCAACCCTAAAACTGCTTCGCGTGGAAGCCATGTTACCGCGCCTGTACATTTCGTAACAATAGGTAATTTTGCATAGAATAAAAGAAAACCTTAAACCTTAACGGTTATAAATTAAATCTAAAAACTGGCTAGTATTTTCTCTCGTGACGATAATTATAAATTTTATGATAAAGTACTTATCGGATTTACATCTGAACTATTTACTGAGCTGTACTCACTGCAGGATTTACGCATAAGCTATGATTTACGTATAGCTTAGCGCTCCCACTTTCTTGGAGGCCCTCCAAAAAAGTTAAAATATCATATAAATATAGTATTAAAATATAGTATAACGGACTTCTAAAGGGCCCCATAAATCTCAAATAGCTTAGGGCCTTATCAAGTCTAAATCTGGTTCTGACTTTACTGGGCTGTATTTGTGCTTAAGATTACACTATTCTACATATAATTTTTACTTAAATGGCAGAGCCCAATCTTTTCTTTAACTCGAGGGTGCTGATTACAAAAATCGCATTTTTAAAAGTTAAATTAGCTCTCGTATCCATATAACAGATGATGTAGTATATCTATCTCAGTCTAGCTACGTAATTTAATCCTGTTGAACGTTTGGTAGTGTCGGAATTACGTGACAATATTTGTACAAACGTACGAAAAAGTAATCATTCGATAAGTTTAAAATTTTGAACCAGGGGCATAAATATCGCTGTGCAACTTACGCCGCATGGGGAAACGTAGCGTAATATCAGCACTGTAACATGAAGAATCAGAACGCAAAGTCCTTTGCAGGACGGTGAACTCCATTCTAGATTATTTATTTTAACTGCATTTAGAAATAGAAATACATGGATAATGCATTTTTATCAGATCAGCTAAAACAATGCTCTTCACAGTATGAACGCTATAATAGTTCTGAAGAAAAATTTCGACTACTGTGCGGCGTCAAAATAGAAATATCAAAATGTTCCATAATTTCGCATCTCGAGCGGCGTCACAACAAATCCGATGAAAAGTACCATTAATCTGTAATATCAGGCTTAAAAAATATAAAATAAACAAGTTTAAAATTAAAAATAAACTGAAACTCAGAACGTAATCAGAAACCGATGTCTGAAAAAAAGTTTAAATTGTAAGTTCAGAATGCGCAATAGATTTGATATCTCTTATTCATTGAATAGAAACAGAAGTGGAAAGCTTTTTTTGTTAAATCTAATGATAAAGAAGGTAAAGGTTAAAAAAAAGTAAACTCTGTTGACTTTCTATAAATGTGATATATACAATATGCTTAATAATTAAAGGATAAATTGTGTTGAAAACATCCTACCAGATTTATACCTATTAATAATAAACCTCTATTCTATGATTTATAACTATATTCTATGATTTATAACTTATAGCCTTTATGATATGAAATAATATCTTTAGAAGTCATGTGAACACTTGGCGTATTTTTAAAACTGATACGGTTTAACTATAAGCACAACGTACGAATTCAAACATAAAATAAAATATAGCCTTGTTAGTCAAGCCTGATGGGTTTATTAAATTTTAAATGATAACTAAGTCTTCTCGTACTCAATTTTCAATATAAGCACATTGCCTTGATGATAAGAATTCCGATATTATAACACAATCCTACATTTCAAACCTATAATATCTAGATCGGGTTTAATATAACTAACTAGTTAAGCAACGTACCAAGCACAAGCAATACCTTTCGGTATCTCCTTTACAATTAACTCAAGTAAACGTATTCAACCACGTCGACAGCAACAACACGGTACAAGTTACAATAGGCTCTCACCGTTCAGACTATCATCCTACTTTTAAACTAAGCCTCTTATGAGTCAATTTGCATAAAATTTTGGTCTAAGCGGTATTGCGATGAGCAGGGTAGAAAGAACATAGAATTAATTTAAAACTATTAATAGGCTTAGGAATAATTTTCACAATCTAATTAATAATTTTTATGACCGTCAATACTGCTAGAGTGATTTCTAAAGAATTTAGATTACTATTTTATGTTTAGTAATCATTTCGAGTTCCAAAATGATAATTTGTAAGCCTCCCAACCATGGATTTACTGTATTTTAAACAATATTTTTGCTAGCTTTTAATATACTTGTGCTATTACTTTTGATCTAGAAAATATGTGGAGAAATTCAAAATATTTGTTTTATAACTCACTTAGAAATCCATATAATTGCAGAGCATAATATTGTCATTATTATCACTATTCAAATCGTCTTTCGCCATGAAAGGTGGTGTGTGTGGTGTATTTAATTATGGCAAAGCACACGAGGGCTATCTGCCTAAGGGGAGGAATGCCTTTCGTGGAGGACTTTCTAAGGGAAACTGGCTCGTATACACGTTACACATGGGGAAAACCACGAAAACGCCCATGCAGCCAGCCCGTTCGCGGGATTCGAACCTCGGACCGAACTACCAGTGTTCAGCGACTTTACCGCTCGGCCGCTGGTGGGCCCGCCATGAAAGGTACGTAAAGCAAATTTAAAGTATTAAACATTTTCAGATCATTTTCATCCAATTCACAATATACATACATACAATACGATGGCTGCTCTAAGAAACGATTGGCCACCTCAAAATTAGCTATTCTAAATTTGGTGTTCTCCCCCCTAAATTCATCTGTAATCCCAGATTAGAGATCTTTTCACTTTTCGTAACAATCTAAAATTAACCAATAGCAGCTTAAATATGCTTATACATCTACTCGGTATAAATACCTCTCGCAAGCAAATACGTCATTCCATTTCCTAGCTTCCGCCATGCAAACATCTCCATGCTGCTATGCCCTCCTTTGTTCTTATTTTAAGATGATGTAACGTGTGTAAAAAATTATTGTAATTGCTTATGATCGAAAAGTATATTGTCTTTAAAGATATGATTCTGATGTGCCTAAAAATAAAGAATGGAGCTTCGTCAAGAATATAGTTCGTTTAAGCGTCCATCTATCCAACTACGCAGACTTCAAGCTGCAGCGCATCAAAATATCCACCCTCGGCCATGTCTGCAGCCAGAAGTTAAAGGTAACGGATTCCTCCTACGCAATTAAAATACTTATATATAAATATTATAGGCAACAATACCATTTCATGCATGAAAAAAATCCTTCAACATGTTGAGTATTTTAACTATAAACGTTTTCACTCTAAAAACGTTAAATTAAATGCAGAATATCCAAATTTGTTTTCAGCTATTTCATTTGTATTTAGCACTGCTGAATTTCTTATGAAAGAATTACGATGAAAAATTGTATATATCTTAAAGTATGAGACTTTATTTTTCCCATGTAAATTGGTTTGTCCTCCTCAGGTCTGAATTACATACCTTCTCGTAGTACAAATAATTCAATTCAAACTCAGTGCTCTCTCTGTGAATAATAAACAGTACTGCAAATACGTGGAATAATGTCGCGTTTGAGAAAACATTACGCTATGATGATAGCTTTTACATAAAGCGAATATTATCGCTGATTGTTGCCAACTGCATTTTCCTCATTTAGTTAGCTGCCGTTTCTTGTAATGATCTGACTCACGATACTTTATGTGAGCAGATTATAATTTCTCCTTCCATTTATGCCATCTGTTCTCATCCAGTTCCAGAGAACGGGAGTTAAATATCATTCTGAATTTAAACTCTAGATCTAGATGATTAGAAAATCTTCTAGAATCTCCTCCTAAAAACCCGAGTATTTATTGCGTTTCGTAAGCGCTACTTCCGTTAGTTTTACTTGTTTATATTACGAAGCTCTGGTGCAAGTTCCAAAGATTTCCCGTTTTAAGCATTTGAGCTGTCTAAACCATATCTTAGCTAGATATTATCAAATTAAATGGCGAGATTTAAAATAGATGTATGTGATTTTCTCTTTAGAATACCTGAAATATTCTAAAACATCCTTGCAGATAAATTATTCAGTTTAATTACAAATCTTGTAAAATATGCCTATAGCGTAGTCAGGAATCGCTATTGTTATAAAGTAATCTGAACGTAATTTATTTAGATATACATAATAATTTCTATACATTTTTTAAAGTTTTTATTAATATTTGAGTTGATTACATTTTGGGTTTTTTGTCTTATTATGATGTTTTGTGTTGTTTTGATTTTTTACTCGTTCATTTATTTCATTTTAGGTAATAAGTTTAGCACATATTATTGTGTAATCGTAGCATGTATTACTGTATTTACTTTTAATCATTTATTTCATTTGAAATACTGTAGATTTTGTAATTCTGAATCGATCAATGTTTGATCGTAGAACAGTTATTGTTATCAGTTTTAAAAAATTTAAAAAGAAAAATATTAATAATATATGGCAGGAAATCTTCATTTGTGACTGCTCAAATGCATTGTATGACAATAAATGTGTTCATTAAAAAAATAAACTTTTACCTAAATCAGGAAACTCGTTTTATATTCCTTCGAAATAATGTCCGTATTTTGCAATGAATGCGATTCTTTGATAACGAATGTATAATTTCTGAAAACTGCAGGCAGATTCCTCTTGTGGTAACCCATGGAGAACCCTCATCTTATGGCTTTAAATATCTCGAGAACCGAAAAATTATTCTGCTTTAGGACTCTTTTTAGGCGCGAGACAAAACGAAGTCTTCTGAATCAAAATCAGATGAGTAAGGTAGATGATTTAGGATTGCTGCACCTCTACAGACTGCGACATATTTCACGACGAGGATCGAATGTGGTCGAGCATTATTATGGAGGACGAAGCAAGAGCAGACTTGGCGTATTCTAAATGTATAGACAGGATCATTTCAAATAAATTTGCCTAAAATTCATTGTCGTCCATCGAGTGAAAAAAAAAAAAAAAAAAAAAAAAAAAGAGGACATGCATTTTTAGAAATACATAATTGTCTATTTAAAGTCTGATTAAAGGTCTATTTTTGTCAAAACGGATTGCAAAATGGATTTAAAGCCTTTAAGTACGTATGTATGTATGTCGCATAACGCAAAAACCAATAGCCGTAGAACGTTGAAATTTTGTATATGGGACTGCTATAACGTGTAGTTGTTTACCTCGCGTTTTCATTGCAATCGGCCGCATCGAACGTACGCATTCCCACTCTTTTACCCGACCCGGTGAGCTTAGTGTTTATATTCTTATATGTTGGTAACTTGTGCATTTTTTGCTTTAAAAATGATTGAATTACGTGGTTTTTATGTTCCGGTTAAAATGTTTATGCCTTTACTTTGCATGCAATGGTTATATCAACAATTTAAACATTTAGGTGAAAGGTTAAGCCTAACAAGGCTCCTATTAGTTTACATTTGAAGCTCTTAGTAGAATAGTGAATTAAGTCAGTTTGTGTACCAACTTCAGTGTCTTTTTACCTGGTGGGATTAAAAGTTAACTTTCAGTTTTGTACACGAAAAATTTTGCCTTCTTGCCCGCTCCCCGTATTGTTTGGTTTTTCGCGTAGAAACTGCAAAAATTGTTTCTAATTATATATCATGTTAAGAGTTTTCTGTATCTGACAAGTTTGCTTTGCGTTTTTATCTATTTTTGCCTTGCCGCGAAGTGAGAACTGAATTGATTGAATGAAAAATGAATTCGAAGAAATATGTTGAAATGAAGTGCCGAAAAAAATTTGTCTAATTTATAAGGCCGTAAAGGGAAGTTATGTGGTGTCCGTATCAGGTATTTTATGTCTCATAAACGCCACTCAGGATTCATATGTAGTAATATTCTAACATACGTGTTTTAATCCAAAACCGCACTTCTCTGAAACATTTCGATTTTACAAGTTCAAAGTTTAATAAAAATCGCAGCAATACTTTTTTTAATTAGCATTCAAGATTTTAACTCTACAAAGCTATTTGAATTTGGCATATATTTAATAGTATGACTCTTTAAATTAAACTTACCAAATTTTAACTCTACAAAGCTATTTGAATTTGGCATATATTTAATAGTATGACTCTTTAAATTAAACTTACCAAATTTTAACTCTACAAAGCTATTTGAATTTGGCATATATTTAATAGTATGACTCTTTAAATTAAACTTACCAAATTTTAACTCTACAAAGCTATTTGAATTTGGCATATATTTAATAGTATGACTCTTTAAATTAAACTTACCAAATTTTAACTCTACAAAGCTATTTGAATTTGGCATATATTTAATAGTATGACTCTTTAAATTAAACTTACCATATTTTAACTCTACAAAGCTATTTGAATTTGGCATATATTTAATAGTATGACTCTTTAAATTAAACTTACCAAATTTTAACTCTACAAAGCTATTTGAATTTGGCATATATTTAATAGTATGACTCTTTAAATTAAACTTACCAAATTTTAACTCTACAAAGCTATTTGAATTTGGCATATATTTAATAGTATGACTCTTTAAATTAAACTTACCAAATTTTAACTCTACAAAGCTATTTGAATTTGGCATATATTTAATAGTATGACTCTTTAAATTAAACTTACCAAATTTTAACTCTACAAAGCTATTTGAATTTGGCATATATTTAATAGTATGACTCTTTAAATTAAACTTACCAAATTTTAACTCTACAAAGCTATTTGAATTTGGCATATATTTAATAGTATGACTCTTTAAATTAAACTTACCAAATTTTAACTCTACAAAGCTATTTGAATTTGGCATATATTTAATAGTATGACTCTTTAAATTAAACTTACCAAATTTTAACTCTACAAAGCTATTTGAATTTGGCATATATTTAATAGTATGACTCTTTAAATTAAACTTACCAAATTTTAACTCTACAAAGCTATTTGAATTTGGCATATATTTAATAGTATGACTCTTTAAATTAAACTTACCAAATTTTAACTCTACAAAGCTATTTGAATTTGGCATATATTTAATAGTATGACTCTTTAAATTAAACTTACCAAATTTTAACTCTACAAAGCTATTTGAATTTGGCATATATTTAATAGTATGACTCTTTAAATTAAACTTACCAAATTTTAACTCTACAAAGCTATTTGAATTTGCCATATATTTAATAGTATGACTCTTTAAATTAAACTTACCAAATTTTAACTCTACAAAGCTATTTGAATTTGCCATATATTTAATAGTATGACTCTTTAAATTAAACCTACCAAATTTTAACTCTACAAAGCTATTTGAATTTGGCATATATTTAATAGTATGACTCTTTAAATTAAACCTACCAAATTTTAACTCTACAAAGCTATTTGAATTTGGCATATATTTAATAGTATGACTCTTTAAATTAAACCTACCAAATTTTAACTCTACAAAGCTATTTGAATTTGGCATATATTTAATAGTATGACTCTTTAAATTAAACCTACCAAATTTTAACTCTACAAAGCTATTTGAATTTGGCATATATTTAATAGTATGACTCTTTAAATTAAACCTACCAAATTTTAACTCTACAAAGCTATTTGAATTTGGCGTATATTTAATAGTATGACTCTTTAAATTAAACCTACCAAATTTTAACTCTACAAAGCTATTTGAATTTGGCGTATATTTAATAGTATGACTCTTTAAATTAAACCTACCAAATTTTAACTCTACAAAGCTATTTGAATTTGGCGTATATTTAATAGTATGACTCTTTAAATTAATCTTACCAAATTTTAACTCTACAAAGCTATTTGAATTTGGCGTATATTTAATAGTATGACTCTTTAAATTAATCTTACCAAATTTTAACTCTACAAAGCTATTTGAATTTGGCATATATTTAATAGTATGACTCTTTAAATTAAACTTACCAAATTTTAACTCTACAAAGCTATTTGAATTTTGCGTATATTTAATAGTATGACTCTTTAAATTAAACTTACCAAATTTTAACTCTACAAAGCTATTTGAATTTGGCGTATATTTAATAGTATGACTCTTTAAATTAAACTTACCAAATTTTAACTCTACAAAGCTATTTGAATTTGGCATATATTTAATAGTATGACTCTTTAAATTAAACTTACCAAATTTTAACTCTACAAAGCTATTTGAATTTGGCATATATTTAATAGTATGACTCTTTAAATTAAACTTACCAAATTTTAACTCTACAAAGCTATTTGAATTTGGCATATATTTAATAGTATGACTCTTTAAATTAAACTTACCAAATTTTAACTCTACAAAGCTATTTGAATTTGGCATATATTTAATAGTATGACTCTTTAAATTAAACTTACCAAATTTTAACTCTACAAAGCTATTTGAATTTGCCATATATTTAATAGTATGACTCTTTAAATTAAACTTACCAAATTTTAACTCTACAAAGCTATTTGAATTTGCCATATATTTAATAGTATGACTCTTTAAATTAAACTTACCAAATTTTAACTCTACAAAGCTATTTGAATTTGCCATATATTTAATAGTATGACTCTTTAAATTAAACCTACCAAATTTTAACTCTACAAAGCTATTTGAATTTGGCATATATTTAATAGTATGACTCTTTAAATTAAACCTACCAAATTTTAACTCTACAAAGCTATTTGAATTTGGCATATATTTAATAGTATGACTCTTTAAATTAAACCTACCAAATTTTAACTCTACAAAGCTATTTGAATTTGGCATATATTTAATAGTATGACTCTTTAAATTAAACCTACCAAATTTTAACTCTACAAAGCTATTTGAATTTGGCATATATTTAATAGTATGACTCTTTAAATTAAACCTACCAAATTTTAACTCTACAAAGCTATTTGAATTTGGCATATATTTAATAGTATGACTCTTTAAATTAAACCTACCAAATTTTAACTCTACAAAGCTATTTGAATTTGGCGTATATTTAATAGTATGACTCTTTAAATTAAACCTACCAAATTTTAACTCTACAAAGCTATTTGAATTTGGCGTATATTTAATAGTATGACTCTTTAAATTAATCTTACCAAATTTTAACTCTACAAAGCTATTTGAATTTGGCGTATATTTAATAGTATGACTCTTTAAATTAATCTTACCAAATTTTAACTCTACAAAGCTATTTGAATTTGGCGTATATTTAATAGTATGACTCTTTAAATTAAACTTACCAAATTTTAACTCTACAAAGCTATTTGAATTTGGCGTATATTTAATAGTATGACTCTTTAAATTAAACTTACCAAATTTTAACTCTACAAAGCTATTTGAATTTGGCGTATATTTAATAGTATGACTCTTTAAATTAAACTTACCAAATTTTAACTCTACAAAGCTATTTGAATTTGGCGTATATTTAATAGTATGACTCTTTAAATTAAACTTACCAAATTTTAACTCTACAAAGCTATTTGAATTTTGCGTATATTTAATAGTATGACTCTTTAAATTAAACTTACCAAATTTTAACTCTACAAAGCTATTTGAATTTGGCGTATATTTAATAGTATGACTCTTTAAATTAAACTTACCAAATTTTAACTCTACAAAGCTATTTGAATTTGGCATATATTTAATAGTATGACTCTTTAAATTAAACTTACCAAATTTTAACTCTACAAAGCTATTTGAATTTGGCATATATTTAATAGTATGACTCTTTAAATTAAACTTACCAAATTTTAACTCTACAAAGCTATTTGAATTTGGCATATATTTAATAGTATGACTCTTTAAATTAAACTTACCAAATTTTAACTCTACAAAGCTATTTGAATTTGGCATATATTTAATAGTATGACTCTTTAAATTAAACTTACCAAATTTTAACTCTACAAAGCTATTTGAATTTGGCATATATTTAATAGTATGACTCTTTAAATTAAACTTACCAAATTTTAACTCTACAAAGCTATTTGAATTTGGCATATATTTAATAGTATGACTCTTTAAATTAAACTTACCAAATTTTAACTCTACAAAGCTATTTGAATTTGGCATATATTTAATAGTATGACTCTTTAAATTAAACTTACCAAATTTTAACTCTACAAAGCTATTTGAATTTGGCATATATTTAATAGTATGACTCTTTAAATTAAACTTACCAAATTTTAACTCTACAAAGCTATTTGAATTTGCCATATATTTAATAGTATGACTCTTTAAATTAAACTTACCAAATTTTAACTCTACAAAGCTATTTGAATTTGGCATATATTTAATAGTATGACTCTTTAAATTAAACTTACCAAATTTTAACTCTACAAAGCTATTTGAATTTGGCATATATTTAATAGTATGACTCTTTAAATTAAACTTACCAAATTTTAACTCTACAAAGCTATTTGAATTTGGCATATATTTAATAGTATGACTCTTTAAATTAAACTTACCAAATTTTAACTCTACAAAGCTATTTGAATTTGGCATATATTTAATAGTATGACTCTTTAAATTAAACTTACCAAATTTTTTTCAAAATTTAGATTTAATTGAAAAAATTCCAACAATTTCTCCAATTTATTTTAAAATTTGTCTTTTAAACATTTTTTATGAATTTTTGAAAAGCAATTAAAATTATTACTTATGCAGTTTTTACCATCATCTTAAAGTAGGTGTATTTTTAATTATATCTAAGAAAAATTACAATTGTTTATTCAGCATTTTCAAACATATACCTTAATTTACATATTGACTCATTTAGAAATTTGGGATATTTTTTATAAGATATAATAACAGCAAACGGGGTTTACTCATTTAACTACAATCTTCAATGAATTGCAATAGTTATTATTTTTAACTTAAAAATTTTCAAATAATATTTTTTGAGGATTATTCATAGGGAATTTCTGTATTCTCGTTTCTATTATTGGTATGTAATAAATATTTAAAAATTACATATGATATTTTTAACATGAAGTTAATTTTTAATTTATAAAGAACAAGAATCAAAATTTTAAAGATTCTTATTTTTATCTTCTGTGTAAGAGTAAATTTTCACCTTCTCTATTTTATCATCTGCTGTTTTACTTAACTTCATTTTACAGCGATTCACATTTGTTTTCGGACACCTTTTTATTTCAGTTTTCTTTGCAAATATCAGTAACGAAATACAATAAATACTAAATGCAACATAAAGTCTCGATTATCCGATATAAACGGGCCGGAAAAACGTCGGACAGGAGAAAGTGTTGGATAATAGGTAAGTGTTAAGAAAAATCTATTAAACGTCAATCTACATTATAAGTTTACACATTACGTGCCTAATAATCATGAAAAACGTTCTAATTAATTTACGTGTCGTTGGTTACCAGAATTTTAGCGAAGATGTAAAGACATTATCTTATTTCGAAGCAGGAGAAATGAAAAATGAGAGATGCCCTCGGTGGGACTCGAACGACGGACCTCTCGAAAATGAGTCGAGCGTGCTGGCCACTACACCACGAAGGTACGCGAAGAAGGTGGAAGAAGTACCTTATAAAGAGACTAGCAACTATTCGCTGGTGTTCTTACAACTAAAAGGATAAAGTCTAAGAAAGGATTAAAGTACACGTTTATTCACTGAAAGGAATAATAACAGTCGGCCCCTCTCGGCCTTTCAAGAAAGTCTTCCATTGAGCTTTAACTTAAGATAGAAAATAAGAAACTAAACTAATTCTAACTATATGAATCGAAGCTGTACAAAAATAACTAATCGAGTTGGCCCGTAATTAAACCTCACGGCGAATACTAAGAGGCACCTAAGACTACGGCTGAACCTAGTAAGATAGGCTTAAAGCAACGATGTGGCCTGAAGGCAGAGCACGTTCTATTCAGAATCTCTGAGCTCTTTTACGAAAGTGACTGAACTTCCCATTACATACTGGTTCTACTTCATTTACATGAATCCCGATACTGAAATCTCATTCGGGCAGGGAGCTGTTGAAGGGAAACAAGAATTCAAAGAAAAGAGTTTCAAAATTAAAAATAACTATTAGAAAATTAAAATAAACTCTACACATGTTAAACAACAGTAGAGGGAAAGTTAACTGAAAAATGAACTTAAGTCACAAAATTATCGGAAGTTAAATACAGTATTTCAAAAGTTGGGTCCTGTGATGACTGAAATATTTGCCCGCTTTCTTCTCCGAGCACAATTTCAAGTTTCAGCATCATATATAGATTCTATAGCTTCTTGCTGCTAAATAAATATAATTACTGGTTTTATAGCCTTAACTCCGTCGTTATGTGGAATTCCGCGAGCTCAACAGTTGGTCTTTGAACTTGACCTTCAGTTTTATTTTCATCGCAATGACATAAGCGACTCTTTCTTCATAAATTATTTCATACCGATCATCATCCTTTATCCAACATTCGATTTCTTGCAAAGATGAATCTTCATATCAGAGGTACCTTGCATTAAACATAAAATGTTTTTTCCTTTTTCAACTGTCCTTTCCGTTCTTATGCTTTCATTATCAGTTTAATTAATTCAAATTAAGTCAAATTTTAATATTTGTTTTTTGAGAGGTGGGTCCTTTCATCTTATTAAAAACTGATTACATTTAGATTGATTCTTCTCTTTTTTTTTCTATAAAATCGAAAATCTCATGCACGATATACATATATCGTAACGCGTAATTTCAAACTGAATATTGAGAGTAAGCTCCAAGACTTTGACAGCTTCTTTTACATCTTCTCTTCTAATAAAAATATATCGAATATAAATATTGTGTTAACGTTCTTACAAAGAATGGTTCAAATAACCAATTCATCCCTATACTATTACAAATAATTAGAAATATATGCTCTTTAATATGTCAGTAACTGGGCTTAAAAGTTGTCAAGATGATATGATTTCGAATATTTGCACTCGATATTAAGATCGGATTTCTAGGTGGGATAGTATAAATGCTGGAGTCTGTTGATCAGAAGAATTTAAGGAATGCTTCATTCCTATATCATTTGGTTAGCACGTTTCAACTCAACTATTTTCCTCTGGGTTTTACTTGAATCTTAATTTGCAGCTAAAATGTCTACAAAATGAAAAGCAGTTTCCCTTAAAAATGCAACTATAATGTTTAAGGAGAATTTGATAAGAATACAAAATTGATGGAAACTTCATTGTCGAAAACTACTAAACATTCCTGTGTCAATGCTGAAAACAAGTGATTCCAAAAAAGGGAAATTAGTAAAAAAGACAGTAGTTTGTGAAAAAAAGCAACCATAAATTTGTATGTTCAAGGCGAATATCTGGACCTTCAAATCATAATTTGCTAAGGAGTTTCGCTGATTGCATTGCATCAAATATTTCAGCTACTGGACTTACATTAGAGGAAAAGACACAAAAAATATCATCGCGAAGGGCATTGTAATGTTTTCCCAGAAGGGCTATATATATTTAACTTTCGTCATAGAATGTTATATCATGTCATAAGCGGATAATCCCAACATGCCTCATCCGAATTTGCTGACGATTCAAGAATTTATTCAAAGAGTTTATATATATCCGTTTTAATATAGAAGAGTAAATATATAGTTTTAATATAGTTTATTTTCTAAAACCGTTTTTAATATAGGAGAAACCAGACTTTTCATTCGTCAGCCATCAAAATGCCTATTATCTAAAGATACACAGTATCATGGATAAAATCGCTTCACTATTTTTCTCTGTTCAAATATTGATGAAAGGGAAAACAATGCCTACATTCATATGAATGTCACAGAAACCACACTATTTCAAAAGTGAATAAGGTACATATGGAATAAACAAGGAAGTATGATTGCGTATATAACTGATGAATGGCTAAAGAAAATCATTAAGGCATTAAGGTTTTCTTGAGGCAATAAACCGTTAAGAAGTAAATTTAAAGCATTAAGATGATATATTTTTAATGATTTTATGTGTTTTATTATTTGTTTATTTGTTTATTTTGCAAAAATGTTGGCCCTTATGCTACTTGATTTTTGCCATTTACAAAATTAAAAATTTGAACATATTCTAAAAATTGGAAAATATTTTAACAAACTAACTACAGGATGATAAAATTGTGTGAAGCAGTAGCACAGTGACGAAACTCTTTAAAGCTATAAACAAATTGCTCTTTCTGAATTGAAATGTAGATTATAAATGTTTCTCATTTATATACAGGGTGTTTCAGAGATCATGAGACAAACTTGGAGGGGTGGTGGAGCGTACTAAAACATGCATTTTTTTGTATAGGAATGTAAGGTCTAAAGTGACGGGTTAAGGCAGGAATGCAAGAAAAAACGACACGAGAGGAAAATGTGCTTATGTACAAAATCAACGAAAAGTGCATCTTTGCAGCAATACAGTATTCACAATAAATGCTCAAAAAAGGGAACACTAACAGTAATAGGAACCACAGCTGTGATTGGCTGGCAATGCAGCGGTAGAGGGAGGTAGTGAGCCGAACAAACCACGATCCGATGCATCAGAGGATCATTCGCAACTCTGATGTCGAGTGTGATGGGTGAGCTTACGCACAGGTAAAAAGCTGGCATGCATCACATGTACGGCGCTGTTACTGGGAATGGCAGTGCAGCGCTACGGTTGTGCCAGGAAAGGTTTCCGATCAGGCGTATGCCGAAGCACACAACGTCGAGAGGTTGCATCGGTCTCTATGTGAAAACGGGCCTTTTGAAGCCACCTCTGACACTAGGAGTGGAAGAAGAAGTGCACGATAACATCGCATTGAAGAATATATCTTGAACATTGTGCATGAATCACCTCAGACAAGTGCAAGAGCTATTGCACGTCGTCTGCAGCTGAGTCATTCCACCGTTTGGAGAGCATTGCATGAAAATGGTGTGCACCCATACCATTTGCAGAGAGTTCAAGCCTTGCAGGACATAGCCAAGCCAAGACAGATTACCCTCTTCGAGTTCATTGTCATTGGTTCCTGCAACAGTGCGCGGCGCAGGCGGATTTCCCATCAGATGTGCTATTGACGGACGAGGCAACTTTCTCACAGGAAGGTATCTTCAATAGCCACAACATGCACGTGTGGGGAACTCATAATCCACACAGCACACGTCCACATGCATTCCAAACCCGCTTCTCCGTGAATGTGTGGGCGGGTATTGTTAACGACTACCTCATAGGCCCATACCTCTTAACTGCACGTACAAAGAGCTTATGTTATCATATTTTTCTGCAAGAGGTGCTACTGGAATTGCTGCATGATGTTCCGGCTGTCGTTCGTGATCGTATGTGGTTCCAGCCTGATGGTGCAACAGCCCATAACCACGTGCGGGTCCGCAGTTACTTGGATGGGACATTTCCGGGCCGATGGATTGGCCGTGGTGGACCCATTCGATGGCCAACCCGTTCGCCAGATCTGTCCAGCTTGGATTTTTTTATGGGGCCATCTAAAGAGCATCATTTACGAGACTCCCGTTGACTCACTGGAGGACCTCGTTGCACGACTATCCATTGCGGCTGCAAGCGTGCGCGAAATGCCTGTCGTTTTTTTAAAATGTTCGTCAATCCCTTCTGCGACGTTACCAAGCATGTATTATTGCTGGCGGTCGCAATTTTGAACATTTATTGTGAATGGTAAAGGGGTGGTGCCCACGTCCTCCGTCACTAAACTAAACTAAACTAAACATTTATTGTGAATACTGTATTGCTACAAAGAAGTACTTTGCGTTGATTTTGTACATAAACACATTTTCCTCTCGTATCTTTTTTTTTTTGTGTGTGTGTGTGTGTGTATGTGTGTGTGTTCTTGTCTTAACTCATCACTTTAGACCAGGGATGGGCAAACATTTTCGGTCGCGGGCCAAAAATCGAAAACAAAACGTTTGGCGGGCCAAGATATTTTTCTAAAATTTTAAGAACAATATACAAGTATTACAATTTAATTATGTTAATGAGATAAGTAAAATTGCGATTTCATTTTTAAAAGTTACTTATATTGAGGTTCGAGGCGTGATGTACTGATTCTAAGGAACGAAGCTAAATGCGCATGTGTCAATCTACTTCTGAAATACTTCTTTCTAAGGAATATGGTTGAAAACACTTGTTCACATATCTAAGATGAAGCAAACATAGCACTGATTTTCTGGGCGTGAGATATTAAATTCGGGAAACTTACTTTCGATAATGATTTGTAAAACTCTAACTTTGGCATATTTAGAAACAGCTGCTTGAGATGATTGTTAGATTGCAACTCGATTCAAACTGCAAATCTGACCTCACTGCTTCCCAGTTTACGTTGAAAGGCATGGTAAAAAATCCAATTCTGTTTGAATGGCATTGAAATCTTGACATCTTCGTTCGAACTCAAAATGCAGTTTTTTCAAGCCATCTTCATAATTCTTAAGCTTCTTTTCAATTACTGAGGGTATTGAATTTAATCTCAAACGAGACTAGCTAGCTGCCCAGCAAACATATTAAGATTTACTAAGTTAAGATTAAGTTCTTTCTAAGAGGTCTAATTCACCTATAATTGGATTCCTATATGTCTGCCCCCCCCGAGAAAGAGATAACGCTTGTTGACGTCAATCTATAGCTATAACTAACAAAGAACTTCCGCTGCTTACACTTTACGGATTAAAAGCTGTCTGTGCTTGCTATTTCTGTCATTTTATGTTTTGTAGAACAAAAATAGAGAGAGTAAAAAGATCATCAGTCCTTTGAAAAAAGGAAGAAATAAATAATATTTAAACAAAATAGAAAAGGAGATGGATATATAATACATATCTCTTTTAATTTGCCCCGGACGGAAAAATTTAAATTCTCTCCGTGGGCCGGATAGAACCTTCCGGCGGGCCGGAGTTAGCCCATCCCTGCTTTAGACCCTATATTCCTATAAAAAAATTTATGTTTTAGTACGCTCAACCACCCCTTCAAGTTTGTCCTATGATCTACGAAACACCATGTATATATATTTTTAAACGGTCCATTGAAAGATATATTAACCCATGTTTATGGTATTTTCTCTTTTGAATGCAGAATGTATAATTCAAAGCATCGGGATGAATACTGGGTCACAAAGTATTCTTTCAAAAGAAGTGCAATTCAAATAAGTAAAATAAAATTTAAACATAATCCATATATTAAAATACAATTATTTATTAGATATTTAAATTTAAACATGATGTATATAATTTTACTCGAAACGTAGACTTCAAGCATGTTGAAAAGTAAGTTTTTACATTAATGCAACATTCATAGCTCGCCAAATCTTATAAAAGAATTTATCTTTGATGGACAGTATTTCTTAATTCTTTCACAGTTATTGAATCAGCAGATTATTTTAACCTTTTTTACTGTTTCTGAGCTGTTTTTTTATTCAAAGTAGCTTTATTTTGCCACTTGTAAAACCTTCCTTATTAGATCCTGAGACAACAGTCTACTATTCCAAAGAAAACATTTCGATAAAATAAATAAGTTTGAGTCTGCAAAGCTGGCTATCAAAAGAAGAATTCAGTCGGTAGTAATGAGATCATCGGCAAATAATGTTAGGTGTAATTTTTTTTTGTACTTATTGGACTAGCAATTTATGAGGACAATAAACCGACAATATTTTCTCTCGTATTATCATCTGTGATCGTTTCAGCAGCTTCAACTGAAGGGTAGGTATTTCTGCCAAACAAGACAGATATAAAAAGACTATTACTGACGCAAGGCGCTTGCGCAATGATTGAACTAACCTTTTGCTGTACCGGTTGCTTGTAGCTCACAAAGGATAAAAGCAAGAGCGTGAAAGAAAAACTTCCGTCATTAAGGGAGAAAAATGTTGAAACTCTGTGCAAAATGCCACCATCAAAGAACATTTGCCGAAGCCCAGCACAGCATTCATTTTTCTGCTCTAAGTTTGCTTAGCGTTTTGTTATTTTTTTTCCTTGATGTAAGTCTAGGAATATTTGCAGAATGCTTTTTAACCCTTTTACTATGTTTCATAAAGTAATCTTTGTCGGGTAAAATATGAATTTATAATAATGTAATATATAAATAAATTTAATTATATAAAGCCTAATAATATATAAAATTGAAAACTATCTGCATACATTTTCACTTATTGGCACAAGCAGCGGTCGATATATCTATAGGAAAGATAGCATAGAAATAGAGAATGGACTCAGAGATATATCGAGCATCCCGACTTTGAACTTTTTTTGAATTTGTATCTTGTTTAATCTGAACCAAAATAAGCTTGAAAGTTTGGACAAACAAACGTTTATCTTACTGACAAAGATCATCTAGAAAGTAAGTACCATTTGTGTATTAAATAAGATTAGAACTTTGTTTTCTTTCGTATTTTATTATAGAAAAATCTAGATACCTTAAACTACTTTTTGACGTATTCACCACGCGAATTAAGGCATGGGTCATACCTTGGCAAATAATGGCAACATACCCAATCTGTAGAATTTGGCCGCCTGCGACCGGAACCAATTCTGGCCGTTTACGTTACTCCGTCCATCATTTGCAAAGTGCTGGGCGCTAAAAATTTTGAGATGAGAAAACAAATAGAAATCGAATAGAGCTAGGTCAGGGCTATAAAGGAAGGCTATAGAATTGTTTTCATCTAAATTATTCAAGCAGAGTCGCCGTTATGGTGCGGTATGTGGCCGCACTTTGACACCCACAAACACAATACCAGACTTCAGTAATCCACGCTTTTGTTCTGTATCACAGGCCGTATCTTCTTCAGTGTTTGCTAGTAAGCTGTAGCATTGATTGTTGTGCAGTATTCCATCCAGTCCACTAACGAAATTTCAAATAACAGACAGTCCCGAAACACGATGCACATGATTTTTCTTGAAAAAAGAAGTGGCTGAGCTTTCTCTGGTTTCGGGGAACCAATGCTTATAACAATCCTTTAAAAAAAAAGTCCTTTCCTTCTGTCGCATAACACTGCAAAAACTCCAAAACTGCTCTTCCGTTTTTGAACGTTTGTTAATTGTTTTTAGTACCCATTGCAGGCACAGTTTTTTGTAGTGCAAATTTTCAATCACAATTTACTGTAATAAGAACCGTGAAATGCACAGACATATCAAGGGTCGTAAATCATCTATTGGAACGGACATTTTCAGCTCACCAGTTCTTAGGTGATCAACAATGTGCTCCTAGTCGTGAACATTTTCCCTTCTTTCGTTAAGTATCCTAACCCACTTTCGCGTCATACCGTCACTCATCGCGTTCTCTTCGTAATTTTCAGTTATCTGACGTTAAATTTCATAAAGTCCAATATTTCTAGCTTTCAAGAACTTAATAAAGGCTCTTATTTCACAGCTGGAGAGCCGAACCATTGTTTTAAACATGATTACTGACAAACAGCGACTTCAAACGCTAATGTATTGTAATAAAAAAACAAAATGGCTAGGCTAATTCGTTCTCGTGCTGAACGATGTAACTACCCACGCGAAACCTTCGTGCTGTTGCGCGAGAGATAGGCTCCAACGGTTTTTACTTTCTGGATCAGCTTTATAATTTATTATTTATCCCAATATGAAATTCATATGAAACATGAGCTGAAACATTATGTATTATATAATGTTCTTTCAGAAAAAAATTACTCTTTTCTTATCTTCTTTATAAGCAGAGCTTGAAAGCAATTTAAAATAGTATAGAATGCGCTTCAAACGGCCGTTTGTTTTGCCTTTCGTATTATTATCCTTTGCAACTATTATAAAGAGATGTAATGTTAACACACGAATAGTATGAGCGACCAGTTTATGTCGTACACAGTTGTGGAAAATTCAAATAAAGCTTAAAGAGAGGATTAAACTAACGAAACTAAAATATTATTAATAATCTTTTTCTTCCATACGGAAATATTTAGAGCGCATTCCATCATGGAAAGAAATAACAGATTTAGAGTTTAACTGGAAATAGGATGAAATATTTTATGATAGTTCAATTATTTTTGTGACTGCTCCAGAAATTATTTGATCGTTACAAACAATTCAAAATATTGCGCATAATTTCGTGCATTGGTATAAAACAGAATTCGACCGCATTCTTTCTGATTCTATTCTTCTATTTTTAATGCTCTAGCTACCTTAATGAGACCGTTAAGCTAAAGGGTAGTCATGCGAATTAATTCCATGATTAATGAACGTTAATGAATTCTTGCTGGGAAACATCATTGAATAGAAATATGCTGAGCTTTTGTTCCCCTTAAAAAAAGGAAAGCCAATTAAAAGAGAGACTGTTTCCTTTCAGATATCTCTTTTCTAGAAACGTACATTACTTTGTAACGAGTTCTCGCAAAGAAACTTTTACCAGAACAGAGCTGGAAATTGTTTGAAATATTTTTCATTTAATTATGTGATATCTAAAAAAGTTATAGAAATTCATTAACTGAAAAATGGAAAAAAATGGTAAATTGTACTTCCATTCCTAACATTATGTATATTTATATTTCAAGGTTATTTTTTTCTGTACTCGTTTTCTCCTTACTTATCGGAAACGTTTTTCAAGAACATAGGAACATAGAGAGGAAAAATCTTGCTTTATTCTATCACATGCAAGTTCTTCCATTATCTTATCACATCTTACCAAATATAACAAGATGTATTTTGTTTAAAATACTCATTTTAAAATCGTACTTATCTCATATGCGCAGCCTAGGAGTTAAGTCTTTGTTCAAATTATTTACGGGAAAACATGTCACGTGCTTGAAACAATTAATAATGGAATTCCGATGTCAGAATATTTTAGCGTACTTTCTAGAATAGAAAAGCGAAAAGATGTGAAGTGAAAATTTTTAACACGATGCAGTTCGGGTTATGATACATGGAATTCAAGCATCCTTCGGCAATTCGACGGAATACCGTATTTTGTGCGAAGCTTGTTTGAGCAAAGAAACTTGGGTTTCTTTGCTCAAACATGGGTTTCGTTGACCAGGAACAGATCTCTGTCATGTCGCATCAGATAATGTCTCAAACGTATCTGATTTCGCTGCTATCTGATATCAAAATAGTTCTGTATTATGAAAGATTTTACATAATTCAAGATAGCCAAAGGAAACATGACTTGTGCATCCTGCCATGTACATCCCCATTGCCAATGCCTCTAAAATAATTAGTTAATAATTTTTCTTAAATTTTAAAGAGGTTTAACCTGTAAATATTTTTACGAACGTTTTGATTATAGGAATTTATATGCAAAAGAGCCTTTCTGTATCTTGTAAACTGTTCAGAAAAAATCTTGTTATCTTTGTTGTTGCGAAGCTTAGTTTCTCTAGATTGGCAACAAATCCGCATTTTTGCCAAGTTTGAAATCTTTTTCTGGGGTTATCGTAACTAAATAATTAGCATATATTTATATTTTTATTGGTAATGACTATATGATATAATATTTATCGACCATGCTATAAGCAGGTGTCGAATAAGCCAACATTGGCTGCGCTTCATTACGGGGAAAACAGGATTATGGGGAATAAGGTATTGTGAGAGCCGCGGCCCCCAGAACCTGTAGTCTTTGCCCCGGTTCTTAGGGGCCTTGACATTAATCAGATTTTGGCAATCAGATTCTCAATAGTTGATACTTTAATTAAAGCGAAATTTCTCCGCGGCGATTAATTGTTTGTTCTTAGTTAATAACTCGAAAGAAAAAGTTCAAATTTAAAAGTTTATTCCAAAACCTTATTCTACAATCAACAACATTCAATTTACAATTTGCAGAAATAGGCAAGGCATCTGCAGATATGTCTGATATACTGGAATAAAAGTCCTGTGCTAGCTTCATATTTTAAACTGCAGAATCATTCAAATTGCATGAATTTTTACAGTCGTTTTTCTAATTTTTCCTGCCAGTATATGTAGTTTTTCTTAGCCAGTGTAGACTCTGTAAGGTTTAACCTAAGTTTTTAACAGTTATCTTATAAAGTATTTCTCTCGCCTACTTAGCATGCCTTCGTAGTGCAGTGGTCAGCATGCTCGACACGTATTCGAGAGGTCCGTGGTTCGAGTCCCGGCGACGGCATTGTCCATTTTTCATATATCCTGCTTTCGAAAGATAATCATAACGTCTCTACAATATTTAGCTAAAGTTACTTTCCTATCCCTCCTAATTTCAGCTTACAATTTCTTACCAGAATGTATTTTTAGAATAGCAGTTAATGCAAATAAGTAAGCCCGGTATTTAAAACGAAGTTCCACTGACTTCGATAGAGAGCCAGAGATTCTGACTAGCGCGCGTTTGCCTTTTGGCTACAGAAGCCCACCAGCGGCCGAGTAGTAAAGTCGCTGAACACTGGTAGTTCGGTCCGAGGTTCGAATCCCGCGAACGGGCTGGCTGCATGGGTGTTTTCGTGGTTTTCCCCATGTGTAACGTGTATACGAGTTTCCTTTAGAAAGTCCTCCACGAAGGCATCCCTCCCCTTAGGCAGATAGCCCTAGTGTTTTGTGCCATAATTAAACACACCACACTTTTTGGCTACACTCGCTCTAAGCTACTACTAAGCTCGGCCGTATTTCAGGCCCTTGATAGCTTCGCCTATTTAGTTGATATTTAGGAGCGAACTACTTAAAAATCTTGATAGCTTCGAGTATATCTTTTAGTTAAGCATTAGTTAAGTTTTATTTCTTATTACTTTGAGTTCAAGTCCAAGTGGAGGCTTTGCTTTACGCTCTGAGAAAGAGCCGACTGATAAGTTCTTATTTTCAGAAGAGTAGGGTATTTAACCCTTCTTGAGTTTTCCATATCTGTTTCTGAACTAAAGAAAATATCCGCTTACCTGTTCACGAGGTTCCTAGTCACATTTGGCGTTCGAAGCATTTTGACAAACTATGCCGTTAAAGAAGTTTTCGTTAACCTACCGATTTTCCAAGTCCCTCAACCTTCAGCCAACCCGATGGAGGGATTCGGCTTCATCGTGGAGACAATGCGAGCGGCCATGAAGCCAGCCGCAACATTCAAAGGCAAAGCCCCCGGGATGACTTTCCTGGAGCAGCCGGAATTACATTTCACTTTATATTTAGTGAAACAAGCTGCAGAAACTTACCATCACTACAACGAATCTAAAAGACCAAGCTTTCAGTTGGTATAAAGGAATTGGCATGATTTTCTTGGGGGATTCAAGCTCGGAAACCTTACAACTGGGAAAACTTTAAAACAGTGCTATTGAAAGCATTCCCAGTCGTGAAAGACCGTGCGGTCGGAATTGTTTAGCAAGTATCAAACCAATTTTGATGATTTAACGGATTTCATCTTAAGGAAGATAAAAATTTTTAATTTGCTATGTGGAAAAAGCCCGATAATGAACTTATTGAAGTGTTGCCGCGGTTACTCCTGTCAATTCAGGACTTTCTCAAAGTCAGAAATCCGTAGACGTTAGAGAACCTATTTCAAATAGCGGTAAAATTTCAAAACAGACGAACTGCGGAAAACGCGCGTACAATCAATTTTCGCCAATATTCAAGGTTTTCCCAGCAGAAGAAACCTCAAGGTCAGCAGAGTTCATATCGACAAACGGGGAAAGTTGAAAAATCAGATAACAGTAAGACTGGTCAGTCTAAGGCATTCGAAAATATAAAGCAGCAGAACCAAGGGGCTGAAAAGAACAAGTTAAACTAACCTCGGTGGCCGAAGAGAAGGCCCGGTCACCGTGTGGGAAGAAAGGTCCCTCAGAAATCAAGTTGAACTTGGTAGTTGTACAACATTTGGCCTTGCCGGAGATACATATTTTACTGAACGATGTTCCTACTACTGCCCTTCGCGATACAGGAGCCCAGTGCAGCTTCCTATCACAGGTTTTTTTAGAAAACATTTTCGTTGTTTTAGACTGTTGGGTAATTGCCGAGTTTGGCTTTTTAGACTGTTGGGTAAACAACGGGACAAAAGATAATTGCCGCCCAAGGGAAGCAATGTGTCTGCATGGGAAAACTAGGGCTTCACGTTCAAATAAAGAATGAAATTCAGAAAGGACTTTTCTGGTGGTAAATTATTTGTTTACTTTAGTCGTCTTGGGGGTCGATTTCATACGCGCAGCTAGCGCAAATCTTAATTTCAAGAATTCTACTTTACAGGTACACATGGACGTCTTTCAAGAAGTGGGGCAATACGGAAGGTGGAACTCAATCATCTCGAAACAGATGATAGAAAGAATTTAGAAGGATTAATAAGAAAGTTTTAATAAAAGTATTAAACGCAAAACCTGGCTTTTCCCAGGTGGTTACCCACAACATAGACACGACTAGTGCCCCTCCAGTCCAGTCTGAGCATTATAAGTACGACCGAGTGAAGGAAGACATTCTGGAAAAGCACATCCAGAAGATGCTTGCTAATAAGATTATTGTGCCAAGCACCAGCCCCTGTGAGAGTTCTGTTGTATTATGTAGAAGGTAAAACGGTTTACCATCCGCAGATCCGAACTCATGGAGGTTCGTAGTTGATTACCGCAAGTTAAATAGTATAACGAAATACCCCACGTATCCCCTCCCGATAATTGATCAAAAAAATTCGTTCTTCTAAATATATGACTACACTAGACCTGACGTCAGGCTATTTTCAGATCGTAGTGAAACCCGAGGATGTCGAAAAGACAGCTTTCATTACGAAATTGGGCGTGTATGCCTTTTCGAGAATGCCATTTGGCTTGAGCGGAGCTGCGGCTACATTTCAGAAGGCTGTGGATATCATTTTAAGGCCAGTCTTAGACAAAAGTGCAGTTATTTACTTGGATGACATTACAATCATCAGCGAAATGATGGACGAACTCATTAAACATTTGGAGGAGGTTTTTAATTTGTTAAATGAGGCCGGCCTCAAGGTAAACCCGAAGTGCAAGTTTGCTGCCAAGGAGCTTCGGTATTTAGGTTATAAAGTTTCGAAAAAAGGTATCGAGACCCATAATTCCAAAATATTAAGAGATTAAGAGTTATTTCCAAACACGGCCAAGAAAATATCTCCGTTTTTGGGCATGTGTTCTTATTATAGAGTATTTATAAAAGATTTATAAGCTAGTTGAACCCTTATTATTTCTTAAACAAGAAAAAAACGTAATTTCAAGTGGACAGCTGAGGCGAACACGGCTTTTGAAAAACTGAAAAACGCTCTAATTAACGCCCCCGTTCTTAAATTCCCAGAAGGGAACCAAAATTTAGAGATTGCAGCGAATGCATCTGATTACGCCTTCGAATTTAACTTTTATGTGTTTGTTTTTGTTTGTGTCAATAGTAAAGGTTTACTCAGTCTTTTCCTTAAGTTTTAGGTGGAGCTTATTTTAGTGAAATGAAGTTCTTTTATTTACTGTATTTAAAACAATATATTGAACCTCTTATTTTTGAAATCCTGTATTAGTTATTGGTTTATATCTGCAAAACTGTTTAGAAAAATAGTTTGAAATAACATTCCTACTTCCGAACTACAGCGGATTTAAAATATTTAATTAAATACTTAAAGCAAATAAAGCTTCAGTTTTTCTTTCAATGGCTTTAAATTATTGGATGTTTTATGACACATAAATATTAGAAAATCCTACAGGTATTTTAAAAGACTTATATTTATCATTTTCAAACAGTGCATATAAAATAAAGTACCTTTCTTCTTTACGTCGTAGCATTTTAAGCGTTTATTGAATTTAGAAGCAATCACTGTTTATAAAAGCAAATTTCGTGTAGGAAATGTATTTATACAAAAAATTCTTATTGCAAGCACAACGCCATTTATGACATTATAAGAGAAATGTGTTTAAAATTTAAAACTGCGTCGTAAAATATATGTTAGCACTAAGAGGAAAACGATGAGACAGTTTAAGGAAAAAAATTAGCAATTTTTTATAAATTATAGTCGGAGCTAAAACCCTTTGCTGAATAACAAAATTGTATTTTTGGCTATTTGTTTAGAAGAAATTAAAAACGAAAATTCTCTTTCCTAATTATATCTGCACCACTGCCCAGTATCACCAAACTTTAGAAGATTCAGCACTGTTCATCATCATAGGTTAATCTTTTCTATTCCGTGCATTACATCGACTAACATTTACACAGTCTTCTGATTTAATTTTTCTTTTAGTTAGTATGATTGTCTTTTCTTTCTTTTTGAAGTATTTTCACGTATTTATATGCTACAAGTCATCAAGCATTTGCATTCCGTATTTTGTTTTATCTTAAGTAACAACTATAAGGCAATATTTCACATCCGTAGGCGTCAAACAGCTTTAAGTATTTTATTATTTACTAAATATATCATGAAAACATATTTGAGAAGTATGTATGAAGTTTAAACTCACTTTTGCTTAAACTGAACCTAGTCTATGTTTCAAGCCTGAAGGACAAATTTTTGCTCTATTTTCTACTTCATGATCAGAATACTTAATGACTAAAAGAGTGAAATAAAAACAATTAAAGTTTATTTACAAATTACTTCGACCGGAAACTTAAGACAGACGTAACACAAATTTATTTCCTCTTGTTCCGTAATAAAGAAATCTTAAGGGAGTATCGTATATTTTCATGCGTAATAATATATATATATTAGTTCGTAATAATCTTCATTTAAAAGAATCTACTGAGTTTATCTACGAATGTTTAAGTATAATCCCGTTTCCGTCTTTTGCGATATCGTTATAAAGCTGGTTCTGGTCTACATTTCTCCCTACTGCACTGTCTGAAAATATATTAGCTCTAACCTCTTATGTCTGCCAAAAATAGGTCTTCTTAGATGGGCATTTTATCCATGTAACTTGCTTTTGTGTCTAATAAAACTGTTCCTTAGATGAACACATTTTACCTATGTTTTGCATTGGAAGCGCAGCTGTAAATGATATTATTCCGAGAATTCTTCACTGAAGTTGCGCCTTCTTGCAAGTTTCCATCCCGATTTCTTTCTATTCTATTTCTAATGTAGTCATTGATTTTCAGATGCAAGAATTCCTTGAATTGTTTATTTATTGCAATAACAAGTGCACGCTGTTCTGTAACTTCGGCATTTTTCAGCTTGAAAAATGTTGTTTATACTCTCACAGTTCACATCCCTGAAGGCAGCTATCTATTTAGTGTTGTGTTGCTCTGAGGATATAATCTAACCTTGGACTCGCTACAAGACTAAATGCTTGAATATCAGTCTTGCAAAAACCAAAAACCTTCGCTTATCTCCCACCATTCCATTCACAGATGATGACTTCCAGGTCAAGTAATAACGATTTCCGACATAATCCACACTTTTATTTCTTAACATTTCCATCACCAAATAATTAACTGAAATTATCGTGCTCTGATCGTAATTTTTGGACCATTCGACGATCGAATTTTATCTTTTGGCAGAAAGCTGTAAGGTTCTTAGCTGAGAATCTTCAACGATTCCTTCCATTGGGTGGAATAGATTTTCTTTTCGCACCCATCTTTTTTGGAGATCAGATAATATTCATTTTAAATCTTCTATCAAATTAAGCATTAACTGAAGATTAATGAGATAAGAATAAAACAAATTCTGTTAAGAATAACAGAACACACATAAGGGACGAAAAATTGGAAACTCCAAAATTCATGAAACATTTCTTTGTTTCCTGCGAGTGCATGAAATATATCCGTTATAATATATAACGTAGTCAATGTAAAGATCACAAAGATATCCATTCGTTGATAAGTACGAACGTGCATTGTATCTGCAATCCGACTGGTTGTTCCGGCGTTAAGTCTGACGTCCGTCTGGCTGACTCTCTGAACTCGAACTTAAGTTTTCGGTAGAGTTTATATATTTTCAGGAAAACACTGTACATGCAACGATTTCTTAAAATTTTCTTTCTTAAGTCTAAAGAAAAGAGAAGGCTATCTTTTTTGCTTCATGGTTATAAAAAAATGTTCCTTTTTACAAATGTATAATACTTGTTGAAATAAAATAAGTCCCAAAGAATGTTAAATCGCAGTAAGAAAATCAAGATATATATTTGAAAACTTAAGTAGTTTTGCGATTCATCAATCAGAATTACAAAACCTATTATTTCGGACTTCTAAATATTGACATATGTCTTTAAAACTCTTATAACAACTAAATCACAGAATAATTTAAAATACATATCTTTTGCCCAAATGCTACACATTTCTACTGCGCATGTTTCACATGAGCATCGATCTGTAACAAATGTTAATAATGGGACTGATTTATTGTCATTATTCAAAATTCGAAACTGTTCCTAATGGCACTACTTGCACACATTTCTGGACACAACTAAAGAATCAGAAAATAATTAGACATGCTTGACGCATTAATTGAATAAATTGTTTGTCTAAGTGAAAATGTACAAATTGATCCGCTTAATTTTTGCATGACTGAATAATAAACAGGCCAATTTTCCTATTTATTCATTTTTTGGATTAAATGAAAAAACAGTGTCAGAACTTCTGTATAAACTTGAAGTTGGCACCCCATATTTATTACTGCAACTTCTAGTCTTTCAAAGTTTTGATTTCACAGAATAGTAATAATAATTTTATCGTATTAACTACAGGCATTTCATCAATTTAAATAATTTTTCATATGCTATACATTAAGTCTGAAAATAAAATTGTTGGGAATTTTCCAAAAAATGAACACAGCATGAACAACGCACAAATTAGGAGAAAAAATTAAACACTCTCTATGAAAATAACTGTTATTGCCATCTAATGGTTAAATCTGATAATATTCCTAGCAGAACCCTGGCAGTTAAGTCAAATTTAATGGTAGGAAAATAAGCTTTGTTTGATCATTGATGCTATTAAATTGAGGAACAAGGCAGCTCTGGAGGAATTTAAACTTGGGATAGTTACGAGTACAGAATCTCCACAAAAACCCTATGTCATCACGGTCGAATAAATCACGTAGACTCTTGTAATCCGATTGGCTTAAGAGGAAAAGGATCAGCTAGAACCGACACAGACAACCATTAATTTGAAGTACTACAACTCGATTGTTATTAATCTCTGCCTTGTATCACGTCTCATATGCAGCTATTTTGAGGTCCAGATTTTGCCTTTCAATAAGTAGGTGGTGTTCATACTGGTTGCTACAAATGAATCTTTTAACAACAGATTTGATTTCATGCTGATGTTTAATATCTTTCATGATTTTCCATAGGAGGGAAATATTTAACAACTCTGTCTGACGTCAATTTAACAGAAAGTATAGATATCTCAACGTTGCAAGTGCTAAATTCGAAACCGGGATTCGAACTCCGAACCTGCCAATTACGCGTCGGACGTGTTTTCCAGTTACAGCACGAAGGCACGGTAAGAAGGGAGAAAATATCTTATAAATAAGAAACTAAATACATAAAACAAAGTTTCCTTTTACTTATATTTGCAAACAAGTACTTTGGCTCAGACTTATCGATACATTTACATTTCATCGATAAGTTGCTATTATAGCGCACACGGCCGGCTGCACACATAGGCGACATAGACAGCCCTTTAGGATACACATTTGTGGAGGCGCCAACAAAGTTATTTTAGTAAGCAATGACTAAATAAAAGTAAATTTAACTTTCGATGTTTGCTTAATTTATTAGATTTGCCAAGTTTATTGATCACTTAGGCATCCATTGTAACTTTAGTAATTGCAGATTGAGCTATGGAATATTCTTTGTAGCAGTTTGCTGAACTGAAAACTGGGTTCAGCTAAAAGGCCGTATCTTTAGAGCTCGGGTTAAATCCAGTTCTGTAAGATTAGATATCTCTGTGTAGACTTCATTGCTTGTTACATTGCTTAGATAATGAAACTCCTAGAAATGATTGCTCCTTCATTGCTAAGGGGCCCACCAGCGGCCGACCGGTAAAGTCGCTGAACACTGGTAGTTCGGTCCGAGGTTCGAATCCCGCGAACAGGCTGGCTGCATGGGCGTTTTCGTGGTTTTCCCCATGTGTAACGTGTATACGAGCCAGTTTCCCTTAGAAAGTCCTCCACGAAGGGATCCCTCCCCTTAGGCAGATAGCCCTCGAGGCTTTGCCATAATCACACACACACACCTTCATTGCTTAGATAATGAAACTGCAACTACTTCATCTGACCTGTAGTGTTAAAGCTCTCTGAAGATCATCAGAAATCCTAAAGCCACTACGGTTCACGCACTCTTTCTTTAATCACGATCTCCAAATATGATGTGTTTGAATAGTGGAAGCTTCGTTAACATGTTTGGTCAAAATTTTGCTTATCAAAGTATTTTCTATTTTAGTCTTTATGAGGATTTAAAAATTGCATATGCAACTTTTTTTGCGGCTGTGCCATAACCGCGAAAATTAATTTAACAATTTTTTTTAACATAATATAGTAACAGAATGAATATAACAGAACTGTAATTAATTTAACAGACCGTGACTGATTTGAAACTGAAAATATTTATACCATTCTCAGATGGAACTGTGGCTTGCAGTTTTAAGCCTCATGATTTGGCGATTCTTATAAAACATGTCTACCAAAAAATATTCTGCAAATAAATAAATAAATAGATAAACTCAGGATTAAGAAAAGTTTCCTTATAATTTTTTTGAATTTTTTATAACCCCGCGTATATTTTTTTTCGTTCACCAGATGGATAAATATTTTTCTTCTAATACTAGGAATCCAGACGTCTGATAGCAATAAATCTTCTTGCGTTACGGCCAGAAATTTAAGTTTACCCACTGTGAGAAAAGTATATTTTTGTTGCAAATTTGTTTGAAATCTCAGTAGATGTTAAATAAAATCTTCTAAATTATACAATGTTCTAGCTTCGATACAAATTTGCTTCCGCAATTCTTTATGAGAGAAGAAACTTTCCTGATTTATATTATTAATTTTCATTTAAACAAGAAATACAAACTTTAAGACCTTTTTCCGAGACTATGTTTTTACTTATTACGTGCGGCGCCCTTAGGCAACACATAAAAAGGGAGAAATGCCCTGTGGAGGTCTTTTAAAGGAAAGCCGGCTCGTATCTACATTACATATAGGGAAAACCACGAAAACACCCATGCAGCCAGCCCGTTGGCCGAGACTGGAACTCCGAAACGAACTGCTAGTCTTCAGCGGCTTTTACCGCTCGGTCGTTAGTAGGTCTTATTCTGAGATTATCTGCATAGTTTTTTCCCAAATATTTTAATTCTTTTTAAAATCCGATAAAAATTTCAATAGCTATAAATCTCTCCTTTTCAGTTTAAGATTTCCTAGCAGAAGAATAAATACATGCTCGTTTTCCCTTGAACTCAAATTCAACCATACAAGTGCGCTTGAAATTTAAATTTTTGGAATTTTAACTGCGTGATTTATTCATTTCACCTCAGTTTGGTCTTTTAAACTTCCATAAAAATTAGTTTTGTGATAGAAAAGCTAAATGAGTCTTTGCGTTTTGAAGTGTGAGAGTCTGGCGACAGAAACTGTGTTTACTAATTTGTAATTCCGTTTTACATTGGAATGTTTAGATCGTCGCTAGTCATTTTCAGAACTTTTTTTTATATTAGATGTCTTTATTAGTTGTAAATAAATGTTTATCTTTCATTTTGTGCTGTTTCAGGCTTGAGTTTACAAATTGCTGACGTCTTATAGCCAGGATTGTTTAGAATCTAAGATAAGAAATAGATACAACAAAAACGAAAAGTTCTTTGCGATTGTTTACAGTTGAAGCAAATAGTTTAGAATAACTTATCTCCAGAAGAAGGACAAAATAGAACTTAAAACAACATTTGAAGCACTGAAAATAAAACAGGAAAGGTTAATGGTTTAAATTCCCCTTGTTGAAAGACAAAAATGTGATAGAAGAGAAAGAAGACGAAATGTCGAAATGCGGCAAGTACGAATTAAGATTTTGTGAGATTATAGAAGCAATTTTCTCTAAAACAGTGCACTCAAATCTTGAAAAGGGATCTCAGGTTCAATTCAAAAATTAGACAAAGTTATTTCAGATAGAACGAACAAAATTTGATGGAAATTTAAGAAATTAGATTGGTTACTGTCGACAGTTTACTAAAATTCTCTTATGATTCTTTATCGAGTGATGATAAATTGAGCATGAATTAACTGAAGGCTTCCTACCGTTAAAACAAAATTAAGAGAGAGATAGTGAAATTTTAAAGTACGGAAAGGAACCATGTTCGTGTAATTCTATGTTCGTGAATTATTGCCTTCACTTCTACTAAGAGGGAAAAATATTTCAGTTTTGCAACTTCATAACAAACTAGAATCATAGTTGTGTGTTTAAAATTCCTTAGGTATAACTAAAGAAAATATGCAGTGATACTATTTTCATTAGCTGAATCAGCAATTCCAAAAAACATTTTTAAGAGGAAATATAACGGATAACTGAAAAGGTTTCAAATAAAAATTCTATGACTGTTCATATAAGTGATTGAAATTTTTAAAAATAGAAGTAGAAGGAGATGAAAGAGTAAAACTGAGAAATATTTCTTTTGCATCCAATGATCATAAATCTAATTCACGGGTTATGTCTAAAAACAAGATGTTGTATCCTCTACCGAGTGATGCAACATTAGTTTCTGCACAAAACAATAATGACACAACTAATGAAGTATTTTGTAGAAATGCATTCTTCTCAGGCCTGTGCAATTACGACTGATTCTTCTCGAAAAGAAAGGCAGCTGATTGTCAAGACAAAAAAGGGCATGTTTTAGCTGTCTGAAACAAAGTCATCTAAGTTTCAAATGTAAAGTTTTTGTGAAGTAGGTTGTATGCAGAACAAAACACTAAACAATATTATGCCACATATTGAATACAAAATGAAGGAAATGTTTCGGAAAAAAATACCTTTAATCTGTTAACGAGGTCTCAGACAGAATTTATGAACTTTACGTATTAATGTAGTTAATGAAATTGTTATATAGAAAGGTGTGATTCTGGCTCAAAAATAAGCTAAATTACCAAGAACTGTGAAAAACAATTATAGTTCAAACCTACAAATGCAGTATATACTGTACACCGCGAAGTACCGTTCTAGTATATACCGTCCTAGTTCGTGCCTTACGTAACTGAACGTCATTTCTGCGGAAATCAGTTACATTGGCATACCAGACTTGTTGTTCAGTACATATTATTTTCTTTTGTTACAAGATATTTTGAATAGCACGGTATTACATATGAACACTCTTATATAATAAATCAATATAATATATTAGTGATATTATATTTTATGTATACACATATATGCATTTGGCAGTGCATTAAATGAGTACTTCATTTGGTGTATATATAAGTCAAATGTGCTACATTTAAGTGATGACAATCAATGTGGAAGAAAGATTTTTATACTACAAAAATATATAAATAACATTATGCAACATCGTTATTGGCATTTCATGTGTTAGATTGGTATATTTACTATATTGGAATGAACACTTATATTACGAAAGTTAGATAACTGTATGAACAATGTATTACACCGGATGAGTACAAATATTTGTATATGTTAAAAAGTTGATTCAATGGAACAAAGATTTTTATAACAAAAGAGTTAAATAACTATATATATATAAAAGACAAATAAAAAAGATTAAAAAAAAAACTAAATACTTATATTAAAGGAGCTAAAACAGTAATTTAGCTATTTGGGGAATGACTGCGCTGAGAGCTGTTCCACGTTACTGCGTTTTTGCAGCGCAGTAGGTAGTGATAGCATGTAGTTTCGATAGAGCAACGTTGTTATTTTGAATATTATTCCACCACGCTGCGAGAAACATGGGTGCTGGTTATTTTAGATAGAACTTCGCCGTCAAGCGTCATTCAAAGTAATAGTGGTCTGGACTGCCCACTTTCCCACAGTCGCAGATGTCTGTGTTGGATAGACCAAACCTATGCAGATAGGCTTTGTACGGTCCATGTCCTGTTAGGAAATGTGACATGCTGCCAGTTTTGCTCTGCAGATCCATGCTTAAACTTGGGAGCATTGCATGTGTACGTCGACCCATTGTAGTATCACTCCAGCGGGTTTGCTGCTGTCTTATAAGAAGTTTGCATGTGGAAGCTTTAGCAGAGAGGTTGGAAGTGTTGTTGGGCACTCAAGTAAGGATGCACTATTGGCAGCTTCTATAGCCACAACGTCTGCACTTTCATTTCCTAGTATTCCTACATGCGCTGGCACCCAACAGAGTACAGGACGAAAATGTATAAGGATACTAAATAGAGTTCTCTGTATTTTGTTAACCAGAGGGCTCCTGCTGTGCATACTTTAAAGTGCTTGGAGATTTGAGGCAGAGTCCGTATAAATATGAACTTGATTAAGACCATTCCTACGACTGTGGCTGATTGCTGCGTGTAATGCTCAGAGTTATGCCTGAAACACTGAATTACTTTCGATCAGTCTTTGTTTCCAGGAGAAGATAATGCTGCCTTTATCCAATTCGTAGAAACCACATCCTGTGCCAGCATCTATCTTAGATCCATCACTGTATAATGCACGTTCATTTTGTACCGGTGGGCGTTTTCGTGGATTTCCCCGTGTGTATACGAGCCAGTTTCTCTTAGAAAGTCATCCACGAAAACATCCCTCCTCTTAGGCAGATAGCCCTCGAGGCTTTGCCATAATCACACACACACATTTTGCACCGGAGAACCTGAGTAATGCATGGTGTCCATTAGGTCAAATTGTGCTGGGTGACAAAGATAACGAGAATAGTATTTCTCATAGTCTGTGTGTATTATGCTCTGTCCCTATAGTGATGTATTTTTATTAAGCTTTGTACCTTTTATTACTGCGACTTCCCTCTCGACTACAAGATCAAGATGGGGAAGACCCGCAATGACTTGTAGAACAGATATTGGTGAAGTCCGATAGGCCCGACAGATGAGCAGAAGTTGACTTCTTTGTATGGAAAGCAACGTTTTCCACGTAGTAGAAATGAGGTTCTGGCCCTAGATAGAGGCTTTGTACAAAATAATGAGTTCTGAAATGGTTTTATACCAAGATTTCAGGAGATTTGCCGGTATGCACCATTTCATACGTGCAGTACGTTTCCTACTGTTAGTGAGATTGCCAATGCGCTGCCTGATAACTTTAAGATACACTAAACAAGAATTATTTGAATTATTTAGAGGTAACAAGATAGCACTTGAATCACATATTACTTATGAGTTCTAACTGGTAAGTTTGGATTCTGATTTTTCAAAGTGAAGTAAATGTATTTTATCAAGATTGTATCTGTAGTTATATTTCTAAATTAATGATGTGTTTTTTTGTGAGTAGAAAATATAACACTCTTAACAGATATTTCAAGCACAGACGATGATCTTGTTGATATTCAGGAACTATTTAAGAGCTGATGTATGATCTCATATTATTTTACCTGATTTTTGCAAGATTAAAGAAAATTTAGTGGCTGTAAAAACTAAGTTTAGGTGTTCACTGATTGGCAACTCAAGAAGTGATAGAAGCATCTTTTCAAATATTTTGGCTACATTGTGTTGCTCTAAAGGTATTTTAAATTTCTGGAAATTAAAAAGCTTAATCAAAGAATTTTAAGTAAAAGTACTAAAAAGTTAAATATATGATGAAGTTTGTGAATTCTTTGAAACACTGTAGGTGTTAAAGCAAAGCAATATATTGTAAAATTACCATGGATCAAAGATTACCCCTTCTAGAAAATAACATGGAAGAGGTAATGAAAAGGCTACTTATTGCCACCCGAAGATTAAATCAGCTTGGTAAATATGAAGACTATGATTTAGTCACACAAGAATAGTATGAAAGAGGGGTATAAGTGAACTAGTTGAAGATAGAAAAAAAAAAAAACTTTAGAAGCATTTTATTTACCTCATTGAGCTGTACTGCAAGAAGGTAGCACCGCCAGTATTTGACGCGTTAGCCCCAGATAAAAATGTACTTAGGGGTCCTAACGTAATTGAAGAATACTACTCATTCTATTCAATATTAGTTAATATCGCATTAGATTACCTGCTGACACTGACAGCGCTATTTTTACTGATCGAAATTGGTGAATCTAACCATAAAATGGTCATTTTCCGCTTTGTTTTCGGAGTATTAGCTATCCCGTTCTTACTGGCAGCATGCATAAGCAGTTTGTTGAAGGATCCTTCTGCTCATCTTTGCAAATACGGCTGAAAAACTTCCCCGATTCTTTTATGTAAACTGTTGTGCAGGTTGTAACGCAAGGGAGATATTTATCTCAGAGACAACAGAGTTAATATCTTCAGTTGGATTTAATTTTAGAGGATGGAATAGTAATTCGTCACACAAAATTGTAGAAAATATTTTAGTACTTAGATGGTGCTGTTTAACAGATGAATTAGGATGTGATGTACCTATGATAAACTGCTTAGGAAATTGCACCAAGGTTTTGCAATTCTTTGAAGTTTTTCGAGCGAATACAGATCATTGTGAACACGGGCAAAGCGAGGCTGTATGTTATACCGAGCAGTAATGTAACGTATTTTATACGCAATGTTTAATATATTGTTTGTGTGTTTTAAATTTGCATTGTTGTTTTAATTGCGAGTTATACTTTAGACATCTTTTTTATTGTATTTTTAATTGTGTGGTTTTGATATGTTGATAATGCTTTCCGAAAAATATCGATAATCCGACGATCTACTCATAAGAACATATAGTGAATTTGAGTTTCAGAAAGCAGCGCTTCCTTTTACTCTGTATCACGTGAAGAACATCAGTAAAACGAAACGACGAAAGTAAAAGTGAGGTGGCCGCCATCAGTCGACGAAAAGCGTGAGTTTCTGGTCGAAGGTCCAAATCAGTGAACAGAAGAATCTAGTATGAACTACTCAATAGTAGCAAAACTCTAAACTTTGACCCTATAAACAACTTATACTTTTTTATTTTAATATACGTAGTATTTGTTATCGCAATTGCACTTGATAATATGTGTGTGTGTGTGAAGCATTGCTTAGTGTTCCAAATTTGTAGTGTTTATTTTCTTTCATTGTGAGAAATTAGATTTTTTTATTTGTAGAATGTATAGAATTCTAGTATGACTATAGAATATGACGTGATTTAAAAATTTAAGAAACAGTGATATGAAAGCTGTTTATGATGTTGATCTGCAATAAAAATATTTTTTCTTTTTTTATTAATGTAAAGTTTAAAACTTTTCGAAAATAATGAAGATTGTCTACGTACTAGTACCTAAGGGATTGTGTCGTTACGTAGCAACAAGGTAATTTGTAAAAATTATAAAATTAAAATGTTCGATAATATGAATTTAAATTTATTGGCAACTACTCCGGTAAAAGAAAAAAAAAGATGGACGTAGTTATTGATTCGACCGTATTGGCAACAGAGAGAAACCAGATGAAAACCGTAGAACTAGCATTTGTTTTAGAACTTGAGTTCGATTTTTGGTAGTTTTTTAATCGGCTGTATGGATATTGTTCTTTAAATGATTATCCTTTTAAACTAAAAATGTAAATAATATTATTCCAATATAAAAAAGCAAAATCTTGTGTATGATTTATTTTACGTTATGAATCATTCACAAAAGAAGACATTAGTGTTTTTCTAGCAGCTATCCGGAATATAATCCAGCATCAAGAAAATCATCAAAGGGGTAAGTCTTGAAATTTATTAAGCCCTTATATTAATAGATTTAACACAATTTGGTGTATATACTATCTTATTTAAAAGACACGCAATAATTTGCAACATTCTGATATAATTGCCTAAATAAATTTAATAATAAAAATCTCTTTTTATTTGTATAAATGCTAAAGCTTTGAAACCTTTGAAAATACTGAAGCTGTATGAAATACAAATATGAGAGACTGCGACGTTGTTTACTGTTTTAATAACTGGTACAATTCACTTAATGCATTAGTATAACTTAAAATATAAAGAATTTATTTATTATTAATACTTATTTCTATATCTATAGAGAATACATTGTGACGTCACAATTTTAGTCCCACCCATTTATGGACGTCACTTAGCTCCGCATTCGCAACTTTGTTTATGCAACGTATTCTGAGAATTTACCTGCGTTTTTCAAAAAATCGCTACTACTGAAAATCGCCAAGCAGTGGACTAAAGCACATTTTCACCCAAAAATTTCAATTTGTTGCAACATCGGATGTGTCCGAAAATTTAATTAAAACCTTATGGATAGAAAGGGCCGGATTCTATGCGTAATATAATACTTGTTAGTGACGAAGAATTACCCAAGTTGGCGATCAGTGCTGATAAAACTTTTGATATGACGCCTTCTAAAGAGATTTTTGGTGTATCAACAGCTGGTAATTGCTCGAATACAGAACTGTTAATGAAAATTCAATCCCTTGAACAGCGAATTGCCGAAATGACTGTTCATCATATATCGAGACCACGATTTAGAAACAACTCTCTGTCCCGTAGACGATCTCGCAGTACTTCTAGGAAAAGATTTAATCCTAAAGGAAAATATTGTTTTTATCGTTTCCGTTTCGGTAGCAAATGTCATCAGGATAAATGTACTCAGCCGTGCAGTTGGTCATCTGATAGATCATCCAATCAGGGAAACGACAATGCGCAGTAGAAGAGGCGGCAAGTTCTACTGCCGATAATGTTAAAGAATGTCGCCAGTTTCGCCTATTTATCAGAGATAAAAAATCGAAAGTGCATTTCTTAGTGGATAGCGGTTCAGATGTTAGCATTTTACCTGCATCAGCACAAGACAAACACTCCGCGGATTTCAAGTTGTGTGCAGCGAATGGTACCAAAATCGAAACATATGGTATAAAAATGTTAACACTTGATTTAGGACTTAGGCGTGAACTCCATTTATAGTAGCCAAAATTAATAAAGGAATTTTGGGAGCTGATTTCCTTTGCAAATTTAAATAAATAATTTATTTACATGGCAAGAAACTGATTGATGGAGTAACTCAACTAAACGTAACTGGTGAAGTTGCTTCCATCAGTGAAAATAGTGATATCGTTACAGTAACTCATTCAACAAAATTTAATACTCTTCGAAAACAATACCCAGACTTATGCAAACCAAATTTATTCTAATCAGGTTTAAAAACCTAATGTTCAACATCATATCATTACACATGGTCAACCTGTGCATTCGAAAGCAAGACAGTTGGATCCTCCAAAGCTTGCACTAGTTAAGCAAGAGTTCCAATTCATGTTGGACAATAACATAATAAGACCCTCGACTTCTCAATGGGCAAGTCCTCTGCATGTGATGCTAAAACAAGATGGTACTCTTCTATGCCTTCAGAAAGATTTTGTGACGTGTATATTGATCTTATTGGACCCCCTACCACCATCAAATGGGAATATTTACTGAGCACTTGCGCTGAGCGGTACTCTAACTGGATGGAAGTGATTCCACTTAACAACATTTCAGCAGACACAGTTGCTAAAGTTTTTTTTATTCTAATTGGATTTCAAGATTTGGGACGCCATGTCGCCTAGTCACAGATCGTGTACCGCAGTTTAGTTCAGAATTGTTCAACAACCTATCAAAAATATGTGGAATAAAATTGCAACATACAACGGCTTACCACCCCCAAGCAAATGTGAATGTAGAACGCCTCCATAGATCTCTCAAGACCGCACTTATAGCACACAATAGCCTGGCCTGGATTGAAACACTTCCAACTGTTCTTCTTGGCTTATGCATAGCTATGCAGGAAGACTCTGCATATACCATTACTCAAATGGTTTATGGACAAAATATACGATTACCTGGAGAATTTTTCCACGATAGCACAACTCCTACACCACCTGATATTTTTATCAAGCAGCTAAAAGAAACTATGGAAAAAATTGGACCAAGAACAGTATCCGATAAATATGTCCAAAAAATATTCCTCCCTAAAGACTTGAAAACAGCATCACATGTGTTTATTCGCAAAGACAGAGTTAAAAAGCAATTAGAACCCCCTTACGATGTCCTTTTCAAGTGGTTGACAGAAAAGAAAAATATTTTACAGTAAAAATTAATCACAAAGATGTTACAGTGTCTATTGATAGATTAAAGCCTGCATATTCTTGCAAACACCAGACATTACTACGAAGCAACCAACAACGTCAATGAGACAACCTGTCAAACCTCCAATACACTTACATCCTTTAAAACATCCCTGCAAAACAGTCGCGTGTAGGGCGGACAATAAAACCCCTGTGCGATTTCGGGATTAGCATTTATATGTATCAATATTTTTTTTTTTAAAATACTGTGTTTTAAAGGTAATATTATGCTCTCCCGTGACTTAGTTACTGGGAACGGAGTACTGTTGTAGCTTGAACTTATGCAGAAACTTTAAATACTGATTAATATCGTTTTATTTGTTTTTTGTTCTTTTCAGAATGGCAACAAAAAGATTATTCAATTTTTGTTGTTCTTGGAATGGCAAAAAAAAGATTATTACTGATATTATTCTTTACATTTGTTTACATTTGCTAAAAACGAAATAAAGATTATTTTTGATTTAAAACGTGGATTGAGGTTATTTGATGAAACGGGGTTGTAAAAATAAAGATTAATTTGGAGTCAGAGCCAATAGTACCGTTGCTGGGATTTGAACTCCGGCCTTCCGAATGCGCGTCCTGTTACACCGCGAAGCCATGCGAAAAGGAAGTAGAAAATACCTTATTCTCTCCCTATACAAGGTGAGAAAATCTTAGAAATATTCAGTCTCTACGTTTTCAATTGTAGACATCTGGCAACAGAAATTGTGCTTACTGATTTGTAATTTTGTTTTAACATAATATGTTTAGATCACCGTTAGCCATTTTTCGAACTTGCTTTTCTTATATAAAACCTATTTATTAGTAGTAAATAAATGTTTATCATTTAATTTCGTGCGACTCGATGCTTAAGTTTATACTTTGATTAATCTTTGGAAGATCATTTTGTCTAATTTTAACTTCAGTTTTTTGAGAATTAATATACTGGCTTGAAGATTTCGTATGAATCATAAAAAGCATTGACTTCGTTTTTATCCTTTTTTATCATTTAGACGTAACGCCAACCTTGCATAATTCGTATCTGTAGGTAATATCAAGATATTCAAAAGTAAAACTGTCTAGATTCATTTTAGGTATGAAAAAATGGTCTCTGGAAATAATGCTTTCATCATCATTGTAACAGATCATTTGAACCATAACTCTCAGAATATCTTGAAAATTCTGTTTTAAAATTTGTTCTAAATGAGCGTCCTATGAAATAATCTTAATAGATTGTCTACTATAAAGCAAAAATGAGAAATTTTAAAAGAAAAAATAAATAAATAAAAATTTAAAAAAATACAGAGATATGGAGACGCTGCGAAATTATTTTTGAAGCCATGTTTGTACAAAGTGCGATTCGTCGCCAACTTTGGAGGCATTGCTTTGAAAAGCTATGCGATTTCAGAATCTTCTCAACACCAGGTGACACCAGCAAGCACGTGACTCGCGGCTCTGGTCTTGAGAGTGCCTACGTGTTCTATCATCTTCAAGAAGAAAACGAAATGGGAAGATAAAATTACTATTCCTTCTCTACCGATTTCTTGGGGGATCATCTTTGAGTGATTTCGGGAAAATCTTGTATTCTTAGATCTACTACTTACATTTCTTAAGTAATGTTAAATCAAATTCCCAGGATAAAAGGATCTTTTGTTTACTTAACCGCTTATTAGTTTTTAGAATTTATTAATTTATTATTTATTAATTATTTTATTTCGGACCAATGTGAATCTTCTTTAAGAAGAACAAGTATGGTTTGAATGCGGTTTCGATTTTTTGTTTATGTTTTAGAGAAAAATAACTATTATTCAGGGCGATTCCATTAACTGATCTACGAGTTTGTTAAAGAAAACATACCGAAGAAAAAGTACAGTATATCTGTTTGTTAACACCATTATGTCTATAAAATTTAGAATTTAATACAAAAATAATACACATACATGCAATAAGCTATCAATGCCGGAATAAAAGCCACCGATTGCAATGACGTCCAAACGTGCCAGGTTGGGCACGTTCTATTATCGAATACCTACTGGTTTTTACATTGCAAAATATAGTGAACCTTCTCCTGGCTACCACTTCCTAAAGAGATAAATATTTCTCAGAACATATACAAAGATAATGCTATCTGCACCATAACAGCAATATGGAGCTCAGGATCATCATGGAGAAAAACTACTGTTTTTTGAGCAAACTTCATTGCTTCATGCTAATGGTTTTGAAAACTGAGTTGTTAGGTTTATTTTGCAGCAGGGAACAAGAAACCTCAGCAGTCCCCTCACAAGAATTTAAACTTCAGCTAAAAACTAAAAAACTAAATACTGCCAGCCGGGCGTGCTTTCTTTCTACTTACACTGCGAAATCAAGCGGCAAGTCAAGAGAAAAAGGTTTTAATTCGCCCTTCCCACATAAAAAGAGTGCCTGGGGAGGTCGAGCTTTCTAATTACACTACGAAAACACACTCTAAGGAAGAAGAAAATTCCTACATTACCACCCAAGTGTTTAACACATAATTCAATCACATCTATTTCGTATAGTCACAAAGATTCCTTCTACATCCGTCACAAAGAAACGTACTCGGTTCTACGATAAAACGTACTTATTGCTAATAGAATTTAATGCGAATTCCTCAAAAGAAGCATTATTGGGTTTTGTAATGGTCTAGATTGAAAAACACATTGTTTACATCCAAAAATAAGTTCTGCGTTTGAATCTTTTTTTCGGTTCATATCTCTTTATTCTATTATACGCAGCATTATATATTTACCTAGAAAAGCTCTTTAGCATCCATAGACTCTATACCTCATAAAACTATACACTTCTATATTCTGAGAAATGCGTTCCACAGCAGGAAACGTAACATAAATGACAGAAAAATAGAATTTCGATTAGCAAGAAGAAAGCGGAAATTTAGAATCTGCAGAATGTATTGCACGGACTACTTCCTTGGACACGAGAGAACCTTACTAACAGAATAGTTATAAATAAAAGCTTTTACTTGGTTCTTTATCTTCCGAGCCTCAGTCAGAGTAACTGAAAATAGTATATTTTTAATCCTTTGTAGACACATTATAACGAGAGACAATTCACACTTGACAAGACACATCTTACACATCTAGCTACCTTCTAAAAACTAACAAATAAATCAGTTGTGAGTTCAAAGGATCACTACCGCCATTTATCGACTGAGTTCGCAAAATACTCCGAAGCCAACAATTCGTCAGGAGACTCAAATATTCAGTAAGTGTTGATCGAGAGTTCAGGAGGACATAACAGTTGCACAGGTCTCCTATTGAGAATTCCATTCGAAAATTTCGCGGTGCATGCACAGACACGACCATCATGTCCAGAATGTAATTCTGTCACAATACCTATTCGCCATAAATATCTAGGCGCCTTGTCATCTTTTAGCAAAACCACAGTGTTCTCTCGAATTTCTGTGGGCCGGTTTACTGATCGTGATTGGTAAGCTGATCTAAGCTCAAGAAGATATGATGCCTTTAATCTTTTCAAATTTTGATTAAGTAAATCTTCGAAAATAAATTTAAAAAAATCTCTTTTCAAAAGTTCGTATTCGGAGGAAGGAATTTTTTAATTTCTTTAGTCGCTTCAGGAACAGTTAATAATAATCGTCCAATCAACTGAAACAGCAAGGGAAAATGGCTTCTTCACATCGCTTGGATTGGATTGGATTATTCAATTATGGCAAAGCACACGAGGGCTATCTGCCTAAAGGGAGGGATTCCTTCGTGGAGGACTTTCTAAGGGAAACTGGCTCGTGTACACGTTACACATGGGGAAAACCACGAAAACGCCCATGCAGCCAGCCTTTTCGCGGGATTCGAACCTCAGACCGAACTACCTGTGTTCAGCGTCTTTACCGCTCAGCCGCTAGTGGGCTCACATCGTTTGGAACGTACATTTGAGGTTTTGATGTCATTACGATACGCAATATTTTAGTGCGTCTGTACAGATTTCTTTGCATTTACTATTCGTTTCATTTTATTAGTCTCAAAATTAACAGAATTTTTAAAGTTGGATTAGTGCTTAAAATTATTTATAATAAAATCTACGGTGTTATTTATAATTGTTTCTCCGATTTCGTGAGTTTGTATACCTTTTTATCAGAATTTTATACTAAAAGTTGATTTTTCTTAATTATTTTGTGATTTAAAATTTTTTAATTAAAATTTAACAAACAAAAATGCGTCCCTTATAAAAATTTTAAATTTTTAGACGTTATAAAACAAATTTTCACTCTCATTTAGAACTGGAATGATAAAAAATAAGAAACAGATATGCTCTGAAAACTTTTTTAAATTTAGCCACGTTTTTATAAGGATTTTTTGTTTTACTCGTTCATGGTGCTTTTTGCTACGGGCAAAACTTTGCCTGGGCTAAAAATTATGAGACAACGTGATTCGACGCAAAATGCCGTTTCAAAACTAATAGCCCAGAAGAGCTATTAGTCTTGAAACGGCATTTTGCGTCGGATCACTAAAAGCATTGAATCGTTTTTCAGGTTGTTGTCACCAAATATTATCGCCCAGTATTTTAGTAAAAAATTCAATAATGAAGAATCTGCATGAATGCGTGTATGTTACTTACTGTGAGAAAACAAAGGTATGTGAAACACTGTGATAAAACAATGGTATCTAGAGCCATCAAATTCTGAATAACGTAGTCGTCCACTCGAATATTTGTACCTGGAAGCCCGAGTTTTGAATTTCGAATTAGTTTTACTGTATATTTCAAATTCTGTAGAACTTTAACGAATTTTTGATTAAAGAACTCAACGATTTCAAAGCGAGCAGTGGCAACACTGTGCAGAATAAAACATTTTTATCTCGCGAGAGCGCGCGAAACTGTCTACCCGAAATTCTAAAGATATGCTGTTTTTAAATATATTTAACACAAGGCGACGTTAGCCCAAATGCACTGGAAACGTTTATGTATGTGTAAATAAAAAAAAAAAAGGTATAAGTTATCCAGATCAATACTTGTACGCACATCCATTGTAGATGACAATACAGTAAGGTGCACGGGTACTTTTTTCAGTTAATTTATATTTTTTTAAAATTTATTACTGGAAAGATTTTTTGCACGTATATTCGTGTAAGGAACCATCTAAATCTCTCACATTGTAATTTTCTTACCATGGGAAACGAAGGAAAACATGTCATTGAAATGGAGTTTATATGAGATTTCTAAAATAATTCTGGTTTTCGTTGCGAATTTTCGAAAATCGCAATTTTTTTAACCATTTGAAGTGACAGAATTTTTGGAAATAAAAGAGCGATTTTTCAACTAAATAACTTAACTGAGAACGTGTCAGACAAAGATGGAAAAAAAAGGATATTCATCTTTAATTTAAGACTCAAATTATTATTGAACTAAAAGAAGAAAAATAATTTTTTTATAGTTTAATGCGAACAATAGATTAAATAATTCTCTTTACGAAATACATATACTGTTACTAGTAATAAAATCTATGAGCGCCTAAATAATAAAATCGAATTATCAAATTACATTGTCAAAAGTATAAGCCATTATTTTCCCAAATTTTTCGAGGGCGCTTAAATAGGACTTTTAAACGTACTGTTCCATTTAAACCACATGATAAATTATTGTTTCTAAATTTATTTTATTAGTGGTTTTATGAGTTTTAAATTAAAGCTTATTTAAATTTCATTATATATATTTCAATAAAACCTACTAAGAACTCCACCAGGAACTGGCTTTATATCCAATTCCGAATCATGTCGTCCCTGACCGTCAAAATAACTGCCATACATTTTCGTCACAAAACCATTTTGAGCTTTTGCTTTTTCATTTCCAATTTTTCCAATTTTTCTGCAATTGATAACATTTGATTTATCCTTTTTGGATCTCATATCCCTTAAACAACACTGAGAATAACCGCCACTGATCTGTTTGGAAATGCCGGTTCTGTTCATTAACTTCACAATAAAAACAGCAGCACAATTTTTAAAATGTAACGATATAAACAAAGACATTGATATAGCTAGATAATTAATTCACTTAACTTACATCCTATTGGAAGCTTTCAGAACTCTAGAAAATATTAGTTGATTCGGTGAGGGGGGGGGAGAAAAGTAAACTCATAGAATCAATCATTAATAAATGGTATCGTAAAATAGTCATACAAGAGATGCAAAACTATTTAAATACCCCGAAGCATACAAGAAATCATCAAATCAAATATTTGACCCATTAAATATTGAATTAGTAAACATCTATTGCTAATGTATTACTGCAGTTAATCATAAAGTTCTCATGAAAGCAAAATTGTGAAAATGAATTTGGTTAATAAACTTTTGTTTGGTATAAAATACTTCTTCTGGATGTGATTTAGGGGTTGTATTTAATCTAAATAATTATGTAAAGTCTAGAAATTCAACTACCATTACTTACTGTAAATGATAATTAAGATAAATATAATTACTTTAGTTCTGTTGTAATAAAAAAGGAAACCTTGGTATATTCAGTAATATTTTATATCTGGTATCAACGAATGCTGATGACGACAACAATAGTATGAAATGTTTTCATCTCTTTGAATTTTTTTAAATGCTTCCTACGAAGTAGAGAATTATCTTTTTATGCTTAAATTTGAACGTTAAAGAAAAAATAAAAATACTTCGTACTTTTTTATCTCATTCCAGTCCATATAGCATAAAAATTTGTGATGAATTAAAAAATAATGGCAATAAGAAAAATGAAAAAGAATTAAAAGTTTTAATAAACTATTAAAGTTCTTTTTTCCAAAGAAAGGCTTATCTCAGCCAAGATTTCAGAATAACAGTATTTAAGTTGCACTCATCTGTTTATTTTTTCCGAACAAAGATACGATTTGTTAAAAATAAATTCGTCAGAAAAAGATTTTTAGTTATTTCTTCCCACAATTTAAGTAATTAATCTTTTTGTGACACATAATTATCGTCAAAAAGATTTTGTTTATCCCCGCTGAGTAAAAACACAGAAGATGTTAATTGGTTTTACGTCTAGACTGTATAAGAACGTTAATTTTTTGTTAAAGTATTTTAGAAGACACCTTTTTTTAAATATTTTGACTAATACTATTATATTTGCATATAATACAACACTGCATGCTTTACGTATGCATGCTTTACGTAGAGATAATTGTATAATTATAATGATGCTAACAAATTTATGCAAAAGAATGGAAATTTTATTTTAACTATTAATTTATTAAACATGTCCCGTTTTAAAATCGCCTCTGAAATAATAACCGTAGTTAGCATTCAAAATACTAGCAGGCAAATGAAAGTAGGGTATTTTAGAATACACTGCAATCTTATTTTATTAAACGCAAAGGTACCTAAGATGAATTTTTATGGATTTTACTTTAAAATATAGCAGTATATTCCTAGTATTATATAATATACTTGTTTTAGCATTATGTTTCTTTTCTTTTCGCAGGTATAGGGAAATCTTGACTCGAAATTTCGATAAATGGGTAGTTCGGAAAACACAAGATTTCTTAACATCTTGCTTGGTTAAATATGCTAAGAAAAAAAAGCGCTGCTAGCAGACATGACAAAATGGATGCTAGTTTACGTGAACGTAAATTTATTCTTTTTCAACAAAATCTTCTTTATTAATTTAAAAGTCAAGAGCAAATGAATTATTTTTACCTACAAAAATCTTCTTTGTCATTTTTCAAGCGAAGAAAGTAATTGACATTAATTTAAAAAATGAAGATTTAGTACTTGAATTATACTCGGCACTTAATACGACCTAACCTTCTTATTGCAAATGCAATAATTGAAGAACATTAAGCGTTAGACAGCTTCTTCAGCATGCAAATGCTTTTAATGGGGTAAAAAATTTAGAGGAACAATTAAGCGTTCCGACTGTCAAAGAAGCCGTAGATGGGATCCTTAATTTTTGCGTATTCGCAATAAATTGTTCTCTGTTACAAAGTAGTAGGTACTAATATCATTTATTTGTTGGTGACTTTGAGGCAATTCTTAAGTCCTTATGAAAGCTTTAGTCTCTCAAAATGTCCTCCAAAGACATCATCTTCTCAGCCTTCAGATCTGTTATCCGGGTTCTTACTAGCGAAACTCCTAGCGATTCGAAACATATTAAGATCTTGGATAACTTCTGAATTATTTTGTATTATAGTGGGTTCCAGCTCATTGTAGAGTACGGGGAAATGAGAGTTCAGATTTGCTGGCAAAGAAAGAAAAATCTCTCCTCCAGAATCCAGAAATTTAATTATCATTAATTCTGTTAAGAGATTGATAAGCATGGAAATTAGCAATCTTCGTGGTCAAGTTTGCGAATAAAATCTAGGAGAAAGGTTGACAATATCTCCTGGACAACGGATACACTGTCAAATTGCTCCTCTTATTACAGCTGTCACATCGTTCTGGTTTTTAGCTGCATAAGATTGCCTAAATGACAATCTGTTTTGCATTTTACTCAAACCCTTCCCAGGATGTTTTTCTTTTTTTGTGACTTTGGAAATAAATACCCAGACAGAGCTTAAATATGTGCTCTGCACGTAAATGTTTTTAACTATGTTACCCGAAAGTAGTGAAATACAAGAACGCTAATGCCTTAAGTGCCAAAGTCCAAATATTGTTAATTAAAAAAGGGAGTAATAAATTCGTCTGATTTCAAAATTCTCAAAACAACAGAAGCACCATTCAGAGTGCCGCAGTGTACATTTCAAATTGTCTTCAATTCAAAATGAAATATGTATATATTCAAAATAAAATGAGGCTAACAGGGTTGAATATTGAATCAAACAGGAATGTAATATAATAATTTCTGATATACATCATTTCTATGCTATTGCTTTTATAGTTCCCTGAAATGCTAGTTCCGTCCTAACACTATAATTTCTACATAATTTTAATCACATATAATATTTGAATTTTTTATGTTTCAATGCATTTAACTAACACAGTGGAACTTAAAAGAAGTTTCTTACGCGGTTAAATTTGGAATTTTAATTCTGTAGAATGTGAAAACATAATAAAGAAAAAAAAAACACTATTGCATCTGAAAACAGCTTAAATTTTCTTTTTGAACTGGCGTAAATTCAAATTAAATTCATTTGCAGTTCCATTTCATTTAAAAATTCAATTTCGTCACCTGTTAAATTCATAAGGCTGACAATGACGAAAGATTAACTCAGTTTAAAAATCCATTTCGCTGTTAACAGTCGAATGAAGGCTAAAAATACTTACGTGTTTTAAAAAACTAGTAATATACGTTAAGAAATCTAAAAGAACTTCATTTGGACTTTTAAATTTGCTTATTGGTTCAAAGATCGAAATTTTATAATAGCGTATTATTATTTATTAGTTTAATCATTAAGTAAAAATATGTGAAGAACATTCATCACTGCTTAAAAAAACATACATTGCATTTTTAAAACAAGGTCTCCGGAATGTCGCATTGTAATCGCAAATGTATGTGAGCAAAATTCACAATAAATAATAATCATAAATATCATGCATGTGAAGAAAAATTCTCGAAAATCTATTCAGTAGAAAGGACTCAAATATTTATTTTAATATTAAACCCGAACAAGCAAACAAACAAGAATAAATAAAATAATTAATAAAACTTGAAAAAACTATTCAGAAATTTCAAGCATATTTAATAGGTTCAAAAGCATTTATGCGTAGTGGCAAGTATTGATTAACTATGTAATATAACGGAAGGAAAAAACCTATTGAATTATGTGTATTAAAATAAGAAACCTTTAGGAAATTGTACTTTTATTCTTTATAAGACCTTATTTTTTTTTAATATAAAATTTTGAAACAAATTTCTTATTCTCTTGATAACTCGAAATGAAATGCTTGCTCTATGACGCGTCGATGATGATGATTCTCCACACTCAGGACTTGGCGATTGGGTCCACTAAAAAACCGTAGTCGCCCTTTAAAAGAGGAAGTATATAAGGGATTTCTCTTGGCATGCCTTCGTAGTGTGGTGGTCTGCACGTTGGGCGCATTTTCCAAGTCTGCGGTTCGATTCCCGGCGGAGGCGTTGCAAATTTTTCATTTCTCCTGCTTCCAAAAAATATCTAATGTCTCTTCAGCGGCGCCCAAACTAAAAAGAGTGGTGGATGATGATTCTCCCCACCCAGGATTTGGCGATTTGGCTCCTGAAATCCCAGTCGCCCTTTAAAAGAAGGAGTGTATAAGGTGTTTTCTCCCGCCTTCCTAGCATGCCTTCGTGGTGTGGTGGTCTGCACGCTGGGCGCGTGTTCCAGAGGTCTGTGATTCGATTCCTGGCGAAGGCGGTGCACATTTTTCAATCTCTCCTGCTTTCAATCAACTTAATGACTTTACAGTGGCGTCCGAACTAAAAGGTTATTGGATGATGATTCTCTACACCCAGGATTTGGCGACTGGGTCCCCTAAAAAACCCCAGTCGCTTTTTAAAAGGGAGAGTAGTAAGATATTTCTCCCGCCTTCTTGGCATGCCTTCCTGGTGCACGCTGGGCACATATTTCAGAGTTTCGCGGTTCTATTCCCGGCGAAGGCGTTGCTAATTTTTCAAGTCTCCTTCTTCCTAAAAATAAAATAATGTAACTGTACTGACAGCAAGTTTAATCTAACCTAGTCAGTCGATGCATTTTGCAAAAATTTCCTTTTACTTTCATGTATCCATATCCATGGGACTTCTCGCATTATTTGAGGTGTTTTTTTTTTATTTATTTATTTTAATTTCACTAATAACAGAAATTAGATAAATAGTAACCATACCGTGTTTTGTGATTATAAGTTATTTATAATTTAGATCTTCAAAACATGATTCTTTAATTTTGTGTATCTCTAAAATTGTCCATCGCATGAAGCCTTCTTTGCTGAGAACTAAGTCTATTAGACAGGTATTAGTGTATTAGTTTACATTTCTTGTATTTAATGTATAACTTCAAATCAAATTTGCATGCCTATAATTTAAAACCGGAAAATTAATTACTTACAAAAAGATAAACATGTCAAACAACGAATCGAGACAAATGCAAAGAGCTAACCAAAAAAGAAATTTAAACTTTTAAAACGTTCTTTTGGAACTTGCACTTTCAATTATTATATATAAACATAATTGTAATAATTATTTGCTAATAATTGTGTTTTAGCAATTGTTAAATGTTAGTTTAAGTTCTATTCTAGTCTTCTTGACTCATTATGATTTTCGCTTACATGAGAAAATGTATTCTGACTGAAAGGCAAATAACCTAACTTAAAAGTAGAATGTTAATCTTAAATTTGGATTCTGTTGGAATTCATACAGCATTTGCTGTCATTTAGCCTCACTTAGTTTATTGCTGTAATTGCGAAAGAAACACCGAAAGTTATGGTCTGTGCTTGTTAAGTCGTTTAAGAAATTAGCTACCGATAAAAATGACTGAGAGACTAATTTTTATTTATTTCTCCTTCACTTCCTAAAAAATGAAACCTAAAACTCCATCGAAGGAGCAATGATCCAGCTCATATCCGATCTAATTAGCTTGCAAGTCGGAGATTTTGGATACTGTTGTAAATAATCAGGATATTAACACCAAAGTAAGTTACCTACATTTGTAAGTATCTTACGTGAAAATTTCATTTTAATTTAGAATTTCTTTGTATGTTTGATGCCACATGAGGAGAGGTTAATAAAGTTCTGATCTAATTTTTTACACTTGAACTTCGTGTAATGTTAACAGTTAAACTGAATCAGATAACTGTATTTAAGTACGTTCAATGGAATTCCATTTTAAGTGGTAATTTCATTAATGAAAATTGTAAACTCTGAAATGTATCCATTAAATGGCAAATAATTTCTTTAATGAAAGTTATAAGCTCTGACATGTATCTGAAAACCAGCAATTAATGTATCTCCTTTTATCACAGGATTTTCTTCATATCAAAAGACATAACACAAACATATAAATCAAGATAAGCTAGTAATCAGGTTAGCAAATATATATGATAGGCACATTAAGATATATCTATATCTAAAAGATGTACGTTTTAACCAAAATCTTCCTTACAGGAATGAATAATTTTCTTAACTGATAAAAATAACACAAATCTGCGAATAAAAACTTTTAAAAGGATATTAGTGTTTATAACATATCGGACTCTGAATTCAGAAATGGTTCTAAAACATGATGCAACTCTTTCTTTTTAAAACTCACAGTCTAATATTTTTATGTTTGTTTTATGTAGTTATAACGCTCATTTAAAATTAATTAGGAAAACATTTAGATGAAAAAAATGGATATGCAGTCAAACTCCCGATTTACTGGGAACGGATTAACCACATCTTGTCTAAAAGACGAAATAAGTTTCTTTTTAGCGAAATGATAGATATATCAAAAAACAATGGACGTAAAACAATATTGTCTACAAAATTACAAGAAGGGAAAAAATATGTGAATTGATAACAGATGATGTCACAGCTAATGAGGGTTGCTCTTATCCACAGCAGTACCTAATTAAATTGTGCTTAATATGAAATACATAAGCATTATTAAATCATCGATTTAATTTAAACTGGTCAATTCTAAAAATAAATCAAGTGTTCATTGATTGTCGTTGTTAAAAAAAATATTGTTTAATTTTTTTCTTTAATACAGTGGCCTCTAAATTGGGGTAGGCATACTGTAGGGGATATGAAAAATGATATTTGGGAGTATGCCAAAGAAGAAAGCTCACGATCACTTGCGAATGTATGACCAAAATATTATATCATACAAAAAGGTGTTAACCCATTTTTAGAATTTTCATTTTTAGAACGATTTCGTCGCCGTTCATCTAATGCTTAAATTGTAAAGAGAAATTCTTTAAATATTTGATCTGATAGCCTTTTTCCTGCACCATTCTGCTTCGTGTTTTCCATGATAGAAATTCTTTCCGTAAGATTTCCAGGGGTATTGATTTCCATTCCTCTTGCACTTTTTTCCAGAGTGCATCAATCGTTCTACTTAGAAAAACTCTTTTTTTCAAGAGAGCAAAGATACAATAGTACATAGGCGAAACATTAGGGGATTTCGCAGGAATACGTTGAAAATTTATGTACAGTACTTGTATCAGTCTTCATTTTTTTCAAGGTAAGGAGTGGTACTTTGACTAAGTGCACAGAGTACAAATTCTAATTATTTCTTTCTTAGGGATAATCGATTGTATCGAGATCTCTGCTTTAATACCATCTATAATATTTTTTTTTGTTTCATTTTGACTTAACATAATTTCCTTAATGTTATTAAAGAAATAATAAAGAATTAGCTGTTCCATTATTCCTTTTATTATTTAAGCACCAGTCACACCAGAGGATTTTCGGCTTGACCATATTTAAAAGCCCACATGTCACAAAGGCACTATAGTATATAATCTTGCAAATAGCCATGCCTTATCCGAATACGGACCTATGCCAGACGAATTCCCTACCACCATATCAATAAAGCAACTTGAGCTACTTATGCTTCTGGTATTAGGACAGAATCCATCAGGAATGTAACCATCATAAAACATTTCTACATTTTTAATGTTTCACATCTTAGAAGATCCGACTGAATTAGGCTGATATTTTAATAAAAAATATTTGCTAGATAGACAAAAACCACATTGCAGATTTACGCAATTTTCATCTTATATTTATCCTGAAAATTCATTATATTTCAAATTTATGGAATGCAACCGTAAATTTCATAAAAATATGTAAATAAAAATTAAATAGTGTGACATGAAATGAAATATAATGCTTGTTTACATGATTCTAGACATCTCCTAGAAGATTTCCTAAACCCATAACTAAATATAAACTACGGTTTTGATAATATTGATTTTTTTAATACATGCTTATTTAAATTTTCCTTAATCTAAAACTTGGAATTACTCCAGTGATCAAGTAGTTTGTTTCAAAATTCTCCATTCAAATTCAAAAATTAAAAATTGAAGGACACCCTACGCTTATTCATTAAATATGAATTTCTCGCTTTTTCTCATTTTTCTGAATATTCTGGTTGAAGGAGTATAACTACATCGCCAGATTTTCATTAATTGCACTTCAAAGATTTTTGTTTAACAACAGTCGTTTACATGGAATGAATAAAAGAAGATGCAATTTTTAAGAGCGTTTTAAGATTCACGGCGTTTTTCTCCTTAATGCATAAATAAAATGCGATCTAAAGTTAATCTTTTGAATTCTGTCAAAGCGGAAAAATGAGCTTCAAGGTTTTATTTGCCAATATGTTAAAAGTTTGTGTACTTTTCTGCAATACTAATGTTCTTCTGTGGTTGTATATCGCGTAAAATGCAAATAAGCTATAAAAAAGTATTAGATAAATAAAAAAGCGCAGCATTTAAAAATTATTCGTTTTTATGTTCATTGCGTGTTTCAGAAATAAAGATTATTTTTTTTAATATTACATTTGGGAAATCATGCATTTTGTTCTATTTCATAAAGTCCTCCTGCGATGCATTTATTTAAAATTTTCCTCGTAAAATACTTTAGGCATCTAATTAAATATACTTTCGCAATTTTTTTCTGTAATCTGTTCATCTCTTAACAATTCTCCATGTTAGCAATCAACTCCCTTTGCTCAATACAATGGTAACATTAAGCACTGACAAGACAAATTTTCTTTGATATGCTTAAACTCTTACTTTCAACAGAATGCTTGTTTACGAAATAACGGTCATGATGCATTCCTAGAAATCAGATTGCGAAATTATACAACATTAAACAAGACCAGTTTAACACATAAAGGAAAACATAGCCAAGCATTATGACATGTAGAATATTTATATTCTATATATTTTCACACTAAGGGAATTTAATTTAGAATCACCTGCTAAAGAAGTTCTCAGTCTTAACAGAAGCTTTCGAAGCAAAATGTATGCCAGAATGTCATGAAGTGCAATAGCAATCTATGACTAAATTCTAACTTTGTGAAGACCCACTGATTGTTGCTACAAATCCTCCTGACTATGCGTCTAGATCAGGTATATGAATTCATCACTACTAAGAGGGAAAAGGTAGTGTCTTGGGGATCTTACATCTGACATAATGAATTTGCCCAATCTTGATAGACAGATAAAGGTAGAAGTGGGGGATATCAGAATTTCTCTGCTGGTCATAAAGGTACCACCACAAGAATATAACAAGAATAAGGGTAAGGAACCTTTAGCTATATCTCCATGGATGTTTTGCATCTGTCTTAAATCTGTATAACTATTAGTTATGCTGGCTGCCGTATCATTGGGCTCCGGATCAAATAAGGCAAGGATGTTTGTAAATATGTAACGTCTGTGCGGCATTGGTATACTTAAAATAATGGCGAGCCGAATGTCTTTTCGTGTTGTTTGGTAGTAGGAGAAACGGGATGGGAGACTCTCGGATCCACCCTATAGGGTGTTCGGCATTCACATTGACTGAGCTGAACATTTGGTGTGGTGGAACTATATGGAAAACATTTGGTATGCTATTTCAGAAAATGTCCTATTTTGTGTCAAAATACCTATGTTAGAACAATGCTATATAAAAATCTAATATATTTCCTAAGTCGCGCTTTCGAGACATGAAAAACGAAATTTGAATTTTGTCAATCGGCCCAGTAGCACGGGAGATAAAGAACTGTCCCATTTTTTTCTTTTCTGCGCAGTTTACTAAAGATTTCTCGGTGGACATAGGAAAACTATATAAGCCCGGAAAGAGCATCAACTCTCAGTTTTTATTTCAGAGTTAAAATTGCTATATTGAAAGACCTCCGTGCGAGCTTCGCTCTTGAGATGTGCTTTGCATTGGTTGTGTTTAACTTTCATAGTACTTTGAAGTGGTAACTACTGATTGTGCTCAGTCATACTGAGAGGAACTGTGCGAGTATTTTTGGGGAAAATTCCCGAACTGCAAAATGTTTCTGTTCGGAAAATAAGTTTTATCTCGGTTCTGTGTGCATTCAATTCATTACGGATCCATACGACTGTAACACTAGGAAATACACTAAACATTAAAATACTAATGCCCACAAGCAACAAAAGAAAATCCTAAAATGATTATAAAAGATCAAAAAAGTGTTAAACTAGGTGTTTCTAATAACAGCGCCTTGGAAAATAAAAAATAAAAGTTAGTAAATTAATAAATGGAAAAATTTGATAGGGTTAAAGTTCAAATATGTTGAATAATTCATATGAGAAAGTGCTCCATAAACCACTAAATTTTGGGTAATATGTTCTGATAAACCTCTCCAGGATTTGATAAACTATCACAAGTGCTTGTTTGTCGAGTCCGTCGAGGAAACACACTTTTTAACATCGTAAATACCATTGGGCTTGTTTTTCATGATTTTGTATGTTTCGACAAACGTGGGTTTGAGTTTAAGACCAGTTCCATATTGTACAGGCTTGATTGCTGCTACATCATGAAACTGGAACTTAATGGTAGGTTTTACGATTTTCAGCCTGCACTTTCAAACTCTCTTGGTTAGCTTCTATATCTCAACATTTCAGAGCTATGTAATTTTATCATGATTATGAGATTTAATTTAATTTCCAAATAAGAATTCTAATGCAGTTGTATTGATATTCCTTTAATATGTTGAATGTTGACTTGTTTCACTTGTTGAACTTCACCAACATGTGTGTACCATCTTGTCAGATTCTGACACGACAAATGGTGCAGAACAGAAATTATGACAAAATTTAAGCTCTCAATGTGTCCACTTGCACGAGGCAGTCCGGTAGTCATTTGAATATGCTGGATATTGTTGGTTGAACAATAATCTTGAAAATCATTAGAAGTAAATACTGAACCTTCATCTAAAATATGATACTATGGTGATATAACGAAAATATGATAATATACGAGAAGACAAATTTTTGATTTTCCAATTTAGTTATTACTTCGGCGCTATCGATATATTTTATTGAGTAAAACCATATAAACTTTGTGAATAAGTTAATAACAGGAAATACATGCTTATAATTTTTATGAGTACTTGCGAGTGATCCTATATGATCGATGTGATATGTACGAAGTGAAACATTTGTTTGGGTGTAGAATACAGCATACCTTCTTCTTTTCCACAATTACCATTAATTAATAAACCCAATTCGCAATATAGTTATTAATTTTGTCTTTAAGGTTAGTTCAATAAAATTCGTGTTTGATTATTTCTTCAGTTCGTTGTGAAATGTCTACAACGATGTGCGGACTTAAGTATATTCGTTTCCACTGATTTTGGAACAACAAGTAATTCATTACTGTCTAAAAATATATAAAGTATATCAGCTTTAACACAATAATCTCCATAAAGTTTTACCTTTAAGACTTCTTTGATAGTTTGAATGTGATCATCTTGCTCTTGAGCGTTTAGTAATTTCAAAATGAGGCTATCTTGAGCGATGACGAAACAAGGGATCTGCTTAGTGCATCAATATATGTCATTTGTTTTACCGTTCTCTGTTCTATTTCGCAATCCCCATTTTCTAACCTGAAACTTCAGTGTGCTATTCGTGTATTTAAATCTTTCTTGTTCATGGTCATTTTGAAGACATTACAGTCAGTAATAATTTTGAAGTGCTTACCTAAGAGATAAAACTCTAAATTTTTTCAAAGCTTAAAATACAGGTAGTACCTCAAGTTTATAACTGGTAAATTTTTTTGGCATTAGATGGCTTTCTGCTCTTGTTATAAACAGGATGTAGGCAATTATCAGTCACGGATATTTGCATGAGAATACGACCATAAAAATGAATAGTGGCATATAAACGTTGTTTCTTAAAGATTAACATCTTTTTTCTCATTATCACCAAACTGGAAATCATTATCTTTCTCATAAAGATATTAGTTAATGGTTGAGCAAGTGTAAAAATTGCAAAAATAGTCTTGCAAAAAAATTTTGTAAGTCTTTTGTGAAATTAAACCAGCAGCTGATTAAAGAGGGAACAGTTTACCATTTTCGTGACATGAGCAAGAAATTCAATCCTACGACTTACAAATTTAGGTTTCTTAAACTTAATTTCGAGTCTATAATCAGAAAGGTTTAATAACACGGATTTCAAATGCTTAATAACTTCATCTTTAGCGGAAAATATTATACTGTTGCGTGCGTACAGATTCTTAATAGATTGAATGCACACAGGTCCGATGAGAGTTTAATAAAAATTCATTTTATCGAAATAAACACTTCCGGAAAACTAAGTTCCAAAATTTTCCGCAAAAATACTCGTACAGAATTTCACAGTATCTCAGATTTACGCATCAAACTACTAAGAACGATAAACACAAAGCAATGCAAAGCACAACTAAAGAGAAAACTAACTCGGATATCTCAGTTCATGCGGAACTAGCAGCTCGAAACAAAACTAATAAACCAAGAGCAGATGACACTTTGTTGGTTATTCTCGCATGCAGCGGGAGATATGCTACTCCTACTCTTTCCAGATTCCTGAATGAGTCCCCTCAGGGTTCTGGCGCATGCAAAAATCCAAAGATGGAGTTCTCCAAATGTAGTAGACCAGTGAGGCATGAGAGCAGATGCTCTCTCTTAGGCCTTAAATAATTTTCAATCAGTCACCGAGATATTTTTGGTACTTTCTGCTTCCCGAAATTACTAAAAAGGAATACGAGGTGGTATTACGGTTACAGCTAACATAGTGGTCAACTACATTTATTCAATTTCAATACATATTACGGTGACACAGGGATCGGACCAAAATGTCGACACATGGTCGCTAAATATGACGTGGTGATTTTTCGCGATTTCTCGCCAAATTTGGCGACAAAATAATTCGTCATAACCGTTGTCAGCTTGGCGATATCTCACCAAATTACCGAGCTACCCATATACTCAATGTTAAATGGACTTGCCCTGTATTCTTACTTTTTCGGCATAGCTTTTCTCTTTAGCTATTTCGCGTTACATTGCACAGAAAAATCCAAGAATTTCACATACAATTCCACAAAATTTTCCGATCTAAGTACAAAATTCGTAACAGTATCATCTAAATACTAGAATAAAACATGAACTTGCAAGATAAGATCCTTGAAAACTGAAATTACAAATCCTTGGAATACGGAAGATGAGGTCCACAGAGCGAAAAGTACACTTAGAAACTGATATTGTCCATTACATGTAACAAACGATCTGTAATGTCGACACTCACAAGGAAGAAAGCATTTTTAAATCGATGATAGTGAACATACGAGCATCTTATTCTTTATTTAGTAAATTTCTTTTACTGATAAGGGATATCGATCTTAAGTATCTTCTTGTTGCTCTGAGGTAGTCTGAATATACTCTGAGATTACCAACTTTCTTTTTTTGCTACCAGAACTTGACTAGAATATTCGGAAGAGCATAGTTCAATTATGCCGTTGGCTAATCAAGTTTACACTCTGTTTATCTATAATGTCTCTTTCGACAAAAGGTAATCGTCTAGGTCTGCGAAAAATAAATGTTTTATCTTTCATTTGGTTCCGAGAGGTTTGTATTCGGAGACAAGATTTTAATAATTTCAATTTGCTCTTTTGCAGCAGTAGAACCCATTTCAAATTCCAATGTTTGATTGAGGGATATAGTATTGTTAAGAGAAATATTATTATTATTATATATCTTCCGTATCAGTTTGTTTAATAACATGTTTAGATGTACGTGTATTTAATTATGGCAAAGCACACTAGGGCTAACTGCCTAAGCGGAGGGATGCTTTCGTGGAGGACTTTCTAAGGGAAACTGGCTCGTATACACGTTACACATGGGGAAAACCTCGAAATCGCCCCTGCAGCCAGCCCGTTCACGGGATTCGAACCTCGGACCGAACTACCAGTGTTCAGCGACTTTACCTCTCGGCCGCTGGTGGACCGTTTAGAAGTACGGTATCTTCTTTGTTTTATGTGAACTTCATCTTCTTTAAAGATATCCATGCCGCTTGTAGCATTAAATGAAATTATATTACTGTCTATTACATAAATATTATTTGTAAATAATTGAAAAACTACTAAAATGTCACTTGTAATATAATCTATTCGATTAATTTTGTCATTCGTTTAATTTTTGTCAACATATTATAACATACACTTCACTTAAAGAATGATTTTCTGTTTGTAGTTTCACTTCCGATGTCAGTGAGAGCTGTAAGTGATATATCAGTAATTTGAATTACTTTATGGAATTAAGGCATGGCGCACTAAATTTGATTTATGTGAGAGTATTCATTTTTTTTCCAGATGTTGCAGTCGTGTTTTCTTTTCAACATTTTGCATCTGGGTTTTTTTTTAAATACATAAAGGATTTATGAACAAAATTTCCAATAGATAAACATTTGGGTCTGCGATGTTTTTCGGGACAAAATTTACATAAATGACCAGATCCGTTACAGTTATCCCTAAATTATAAATTAAATATCGCTAAATTAGTTAATTTATCCCATTCTACAGTGCAGTATGTGATAGAACGCTTTAAAGAACAAAATCGGATTGAAAACAAGTTAAGAAAAGGTCGACCGAGAAAGTTAACTAAACGTGATGAGAGATTTATTATTAGAAAATTTGTGAAAATCCCACGTTTGAGTGCTGCAAAAGTTTTGCAGAATTTAATGCAAAGTTTGCTACTTCAATTTCACCTGAAACTGTTCGACGTGTTCCCAGAGAAGCTGGATTACATGGGTGTTCTGCCCGTAAAAAGTTTTTTGTTAGTGAGAAAAACAGAACGCTTAGGCTTTCATTCGCAAAATCAATGATAAATACGCCCGAAACGTACTGGAATAATGTCCTATTTACTGGCGAAAGCAAATTTAACATTTTGGGTTCCGATGGTCGAATAACTGTATGGAGAAGGAAAAATGAGGAACTTTCATTCTAAGAACTTAGTTGGAACAGTTAAGCATGGCGGTGGAGGTGTTCTTGTTGGGATGGGGGTACATGGCAGCATCAGGACTAGGTAATTTGGTATTTATTGATGGCATAATGAATCATTCTCTTTATTTAAGTATTTTAAGATACATCCCAAAATAAATTTAAGAAATATCAGCCCAAAATTTGGGTATTGGAAAGAACTTTATTTTTAATCATGATAACGATCCTAAGCATACAGCTCTCATCGTTCGCCTGTGGTGTCTCTATAATTGTCCACATGTTTTGAAAATACCACCTCAGTCGCCAGATTTAAACCCTATAGAACACATTTGGAAAGAACTGGAGGTTAGAGTACGAAAACATGACATCAAATCAAAAGCGAACTCAAAACAGTCATGATGGAAGAATGGATGAGCATTGATACAGAAATTAAAAGAAAAAAAAAAAAAAACTAGTAAAATCTTTATTCCTAGACGTTCAAAAGCTGTTGTGGATGCTAAAGGATATCCAACTAAATATTAATTTAACGAAAAATTAAAATATTTACTAATATGTCAAGACTTTTTTGAAGTATACGAAGGTTTTTGTGAGATAAAATGTTTTTCATTTTTTTATTATTAATTTTTAAAAAATAGCGTTTCGCTATATTTTAAAAATATTTCATCTAATTTTGTTACGAATAGATTATAGATCTTATTATTAAAATGTCATTCAGAAAGTTTACTTTTAATTAATGGATAGAGCCCTATTTCAATGAAACTCAGAAGTGTACGAACACTTTTGGGACCCAGTGTATAATATTTGGATATCTGGTAATGATTTTAATTTATTAAGAAACATTTTCTACTGCGTAAAACTATAAATATTGATTTCCGACATTCAATCTCACATTTTAAAAAAGAAAAAAGACCAGAAACTTTATTTTATATTTGTGCTTCGCACAAAATCTAAAACAGGATTTTCTGGCAATAAAATTAGGACAATGGAAATGAAACGTGGAGCATAGGAATTTGTATCCTCTTGCAGTGAATCTAAATTTTGTATAGCGACATCTAGCTCATCAAATAACATCAAATAACTCAAAGCTGGAAAAGTTGAAGAATTTTTAACAATTTGCAAGTTTAAAATTTTACTCATAAAAGAATCAATGATCTTTACAACGAAAACGATCTTGAAGTAACTTTACACAGTTGCCGTAACTTTTTTTTAGTTAACTGGAAACCAGATATTACATTTAACGCTCTTGCAATCAACCATAGGCAAATGAATGTTTCAATTTTCAAAGGTCAATCATTTCAATCGATAGTCCTTTCAAATGAATTCCAAAATTTTTTCCAATATTTCGAAATTCCTGAATATGGTTTGACTACTTACTTGGGAAGGTTGGAGGATTTAAGCTGTCATTCAAAGTGAAAAATTTTTCAGATGTCGACGAGTCAATAAAATTTTCTTTCAGTGTCAATAAACATTTGTTACTATACCAGATACATTTTTTCTTGGTAATTAGTGCTAGTTTTATTTCCTCCTAGATTAAATTTCCATCGATTAACTTAAACTTTCAATTTGTCATTCTGAAAATTTTAATTTATTCATTTTTTTCAGTTAAAACTTCCCCTAAGATATCACATGTAACATTTTTATCTGCCAATGCAGTAATAGTTTTTTTTCATAATTTCTAATAAGCCATTTTTTATACATTAGAAAATGTTATATTCAGAGTGAAGGTTACAAAAGTAAAATACTGACCTGTAATCCTCTTGAAAACATTGAACTTTGCTAATTCATAATCTTTGATAAAAGGAAAGCTACAGTAAACAAACCGAAACGTTAATGTATAGAGCATGAACTTTATCTTCTGACACCAAACTTTTGTAAAAAAAGTCGCTAAAACCCATCGAGTTGTTACTAAACTACGATTGCGAATAGTCTTTAAACATCATCACACGCCTGTATTCGTCATCGGTGCTATTCGTCTGCGTACTCTTATAGATGGCGCATTATAGCTCGTCATTCAGTTTCAGTTACAGTTGATGGCCGTTTTCCACAAAATTCCTAGAAATGCATGAGCATTTCGAACTGGAGCTCTGTTTCCATTACGTTATCACATTTAAACAACTCAGCCATTTCCATTAGTTTATAGAATAAACGAAGACAAGACGAAAACTATTTTGCGTCATTTCAAAAGCATGCTTCAATTGTTAAAATAAAAATTAATGAATATTTAAGTAAACGATGACAATGATATAAATATTTCGGCTCATATATTTGTGCTTATATGTCGGATTTTAGGTATATTTATACTCTTATGTTTCAAAAGAATAAATAGTAAAACTAAGTTAAATTAAATAATTTTCTTGCGTCATTGCTGCAAGGATTGCAATTTGAATTGAACAAACATTCTCTATTCGTAAAAAGCAAGTTAATTAAATTTAAATAATGAAATTTAATTGCAAATAAATAAATGTTTAATTACTGCTGCCAACTAATCTACAATATCATTTAAATTCTGAGAGCATATATAAATCAAGCGTAAATATAAAAATCCATGAATAAATGTATAATTCCAAAAAAATTATTACTCCTAAATAATTTATAAAAATGCATAAGTGAATAATTGTCGAGCAGGCAGGAGACATACTTATCAAGTGGCCTCCAAACCTAACTCTTCAGTTACTCAATTCGTGTTTCGTCATCCATGTAGGCAAAGGTAAAAATAAAATTCAAAACCAAAAGTAAAACCAAATGCTGTGACTTACTAAAAGAAATTTACACAAGAGGAATTTTGAGAAATTAACAATTATTCACTTATGCATTATAATTTTTTTAGGGTTAAAAATTTTTTTGGAATTATACATTTATTCATTGATTTTAATACTTGCGCTTGATTTACGTATGCTCTCAGAATTTAAATGATATTGTAGATTAGTTCGCAGCAATAATTAATCATTCATTTGTTTGCAGTTAAACTTCATTATTTTAATATGATTAACTTTAAATTTGCTTTTTACGAATAGAGAATGTTTGTTAAGTTTTATATTGTTATGAATTGTTTTGATTTATTTATTGTTCTTTCTTACATTTTACGTAATAATCCTAACATGCATTTTTGTTTAACTGATTCTGTGGCGACGTATTCTATATGTAAGCCTTTATTTCTAATATAATATTGTAAATTTTGCAATTCTAAACTGATCAACATTTAAATTGAGAAAATAGCTCAATTAGAAGCCATGATATAAGTAGAAGCTCTACAAACAGGCCTTTCAAACATGTGTTATTCTAAAAGCCCGAAGTCGGGTAAATCCTAGATTTTACCGGTAAAACCTAGCTTTTACCAAGCCTTAGCGGTAAAACCTAGGAGTTACCAACGCCTTCCGGTAAAAGCCCGAAACGAAGGATTACTTATGATAGGATTTTCCATTCGCAGATATATTGTATACAGTGTGTCCCCAAAAATTAAATACACTTTTCAATTGATAATATAAATTGTAAAAGTGATCAATATAAGATATTATTTAAGATTATGTTTATGAAACCATCTTACAATTATTTTTCAAAGAGTTACAAGAAATAAAAATGAAAAATTGTAATATTTATGCCATTTCACACATAAGATCCCATGTGAAAAAAGTGAATTAATGCACAGTTCTCTCGATAACTACTGCATATATTTCAATAATTTTTTAAATAATTATGGCAATAATTAAAAAAATTAAACTGATAGGTCAGAAAAAAGGTCAATAAAAGTTATGAAACTTTAAAAATAAGAAAAATGTAGTATGCTTTTCTTTAATACATCTAATACTTTTTACTACTTGTTACAACAAGGTTGCAAGGTTGACTGTTATGGCATTTTAAATTATAAAGTAGATCAGCTGATTTACACAATTACATCTTCATTGTACACTTCTTTGAGCAGTTGCATTTTCTTAGTCCTTGTTCCCCTCAATAAAAAAAATATTTCTTACTACGTCATGTACACCTGTTTCTCCTGTACCAACTTCTTCGATGTTTAAAAAATTTTCTTTGCAAAAGATAACCTTGTTTCCTGTGTGCAATGATTTTAGTATAGCAATCTTAGTACCAAGAATATAAAACTCATCTTCTTTAATGTCTGTACTAAAGGCTCTTCATGATCTTAAATTCATTTTCGATCTATCAATAACAAGTACTTTTATTTTAACATTTTATCCTGGACTAGGTTTCGGAAAGTTTTTAGTAGATGCAATATTCATCTTCTTTCTTTGCTTCTGAAGTCCTTCCTTAGCTGTCTCTCGAAACATTTTCTGAACAATATTTTGACTCTAATATTTTGGTTTATATTTTTTCCTAACTGCAGCTTCTGAATAATATTGCACGAGCTTCAAGTACATGCAATCGTTTTCTTTACTCTATAGGTTTTTTTATTCATTATCTATGTTTTGTAACAGTATGTTTCAGAGAATGGCAACATACTATGATGTTGTTCTTTTTAAAGAGTTAGTGTAACTTTTGTTTTCCTCATTTGAGAGTATGAATAAAGGAATTATTTAATTATTGTAGAGTCGTAAATAACTAAAGAGATGTAGATAGTTATTTCTGAATAATAAATAGTTCTTGAGGTAACAAATTTGGTGAGAATTTTTGAACATTTGGCGTCCGCTGACTGGAATGTTATCTGTAAGTAGAATTCTTTCATTTATTTACAATGGATGTTTTGAAGTGCAAACGATCTCAATTTAGGAGATTGTTTACAAAAGCTTTAAATGATTTTGAGAAGAACGAAAATGATTTATCTTTAGACGGAAAAATTTCGAAACTTAAATTAGTTGAGGACAAAGCGAAACCTATGATTGAAATAGAACAGACTTATAGAGAAGAATTGATTGAAATTGAAAAAGATGAAAACTGTGATAAATAATGAGTTTGATGAGTCAGAATGCTATATTGATAAGTGGAGAATGGTAGAAAGCAAATTAGTTTCGCTTCTAGCTGAGAAGGAAAACGGTTCTGTTGTTAATGAAAGCTTAACTCAAAATGCTAAATTTAAACTACTATACGTTATCCTAAGCTTAAACTTCCGATTTTTGATGGGAATATTAAAAGCTGGTTAGGATTTTGGGGCCAGTTTAAAAATATCGATAATTATCCCAATTTAGATGATCATGATAAATTTGCATATTTATTGCAGTCTATGGAAAGAGGGTCATCTGCTGAAGAGTTAATCAAAAGCTTTCTGCCCGGTGGCAAAAGTTATAGTAAAGCTTTACAACAACTGCAATCGCGTTTTGGAAAATAAGACCTTCTTATAGAAGTCTATGTTAGAGATCTACTTTCGTTAGTATTATTAAAAAACTCTCAGCAAAAAGTTTCATTACGAAAACTCTATGATAACTTAGAGCGTTAGAAGTTCTGGGTGTTGCTAGAGATAAATATGCGGCGATGTTATATCCTCTAGTCAAATCATCATTGCCGGATGATACATTAAGAGCATGGCAAAGATTCCGAGTTATTAATCGCAGTCAGAGAGAATCTGAAAGTAGTGAGCAAAAAGAGAAAAATGCGTCAACACATCGCATGCATTTAGATGGTTTGCTTTCATTTTTCCTCGATGAAATTGAAGGTGAAGAGAGAGTATCTATAACTACTCAGTGCTTTACTAAATATCAGACACCTAAGCCTGGGAAGGCTAAACACTTTGGTTTCAAAAACCGTGGAGAATTTTCCAAAAGACCTTCTGCTTCTACTCTAATAGCAACATCTGAACAAAATTCAGCTGGATGTATTTTTTGCGCTGGAAATCATGAATCTGGTGATTGCGTTAAAGCAAGAAAGATGACGTCTGAGGAAAGGCAAAAAGCAGTTCTAAACAGTCGCAGTTGCTTTTTATGTTTAGACAGAAAACATGTAATAGCTAAATGCAAAAAACGAACATCGTGTGTGATTTGTGGGAAGAAACATCACATATTTTTATGTAGAAATATCCAAACTGAATCAAAATCTCCAGTTCCTGTTAGCATGAATAAGGATGAAAATACGGATGCAGTACCTGAACAAGATGAAACCCTCGTCAATCTGGCGAGAACAACAAATGCGTTTTTGCAAACTTTAACGGTTACCTTGAAAGGGCGAGCTAGAAAGCGCCAGGCCTGTGCTATTATCGTTTCAGCTTCACAAAGATCTTATATTTTAAAAAGCACTGCAGATGAAATGAAATTTGAGAGTACATCTAAAGAAAGATTGAGCCATTCATTATTTGGCGGGTCATGTACTGATGTCACAAACCGCGATGTTTTTACAGTGTTCTTGTCTAAAACGGATGGAACTTATCATTGTAACTTCAAAGCTCTTAGCCAAGATATTATTTGTAAAAGTATACCACCAGTTGCTAATGGCGAGTGCATTCGAGAGCTTAAAGAAAACAATATTTCCGTATGCGACGATAGTAATGGACCAATAGAAATACTTATTGGCGCTGACATTGCAGGCAAGTTGATGACCGGAGGATTTAAATTGCTTACTTCAGGCTTTGCTGCTATAGAAACAAAACTTGGTTGGACTCTTTTTGGGAAAAATGGTATGCGTGAGATCTCGGACAATTCCGCACTGCTCGTCACATCCATGTTGAATAATGAAATATTGATATTTGATCCATAATCTCTAGATTCACTTGGAATTCTAGATCCATCAGAGAAGAAAAGTAAACTGGAACTTCAAGAAGAAGCAAGCGATCATTTCTTGTCTACTGTAAAGGTGAACGAAGAGGGACGTTTTCAAGTCAGCTTGCCATGGCTTGATAATCATGTACCGTTAAAAGATAGCTATGACTTAAGATAAGTAAAGAGATTAGCTTCTACAGTAAAACGACTAAAAGCTGAGAAACTTTACGATGCTTATGGAGAAGGTTTTAGTGAATGGGAACGAGAAGGCGTCATAGAAGAATTACCAAAAAGCGAAATTGATGTAACATGCCATTATCTACCACATTGACACGTAGTAAAAGAAAACAGTACTACAAGAATCAGGCCAGTGTTTGATGCCTCGGCCAAACAAAAGGGATCACCTTGTCTCAATGATTGTCTAGAAAAAGGTCAGAACCTTATTGAACTGATTCCTTCAATTCTTCATAGATTCGGAATCAACAGAATAGGAGTTTCTGCAGATATACGAAAAGTATTCTTACAAATAAGTCTCAACCCTAAGGTTAAAGACTATCTAAGATTCTTATGGTATAGAACTGATGAAAAACTGAAGTATTACAGGCATTGTAGGGTAGTATTTGGAGTTACAAGCAGCCCTTTCTTGCTAGTTTCTGTAATTCACCATCTTCTAGAATCCGCTTTGAAACAACTAAATGGAAACCCAAAGTATAAAGTGGATATTATTGAGCAATTGAAGAAGAGTTTTTATGTAGATAATTGTTTAGCGAATGTGAAAAATGATTTAGAATTGCAACAATTCATACAAGTTGCTTCAGATACTTTAGCTACAAGAAAGCTAGAATTACGTGTTTGGGAATAAAGTGACCCAACAGACAATTCCTCTAGTACCACAAATGTATTAGGAATGATTTGTGAACGATGTGGAGATTACCTTTGCTTTAATATTACTAACATCACCTACAATCTACCAGAAAGTTTGTCTAAAAGAGAGATTTTAGCTACTACACACAAAATATTCGACCCTTTAGGAATAGCTTACTCCGTAATTCTTGTGCCGAAACTTTTACTTCAGCCCCTATGGGAAGTTAAGTTATCTTGGGACCAAGAAGTTGATTTAAATTCAAAATCACAATTTTGTAAATGGTTGAATGATTTGCAGTGTCTGAAAAGAATGAGAATACCAAGATGGTTAAACTGTGATCGTGAGATTGAAAATATCTCACTTCATTTCATCAGTGATGCTAGTAAACTTGCATATTCAGCTGTTGTCTTTGTTCGAGTACAAACAAGACATTCGGTGCAAGTTCATTTGGTGCAAGCTAAAGCTAGAGTTGCACCCAGCGGCAGGAAAAAGACAACAATAGCTCGATTGGAACTTCTTGGAGCTACAATATGTAAACGTTTAGCATCCAGCATAATACCCGAATTTCAAGCTGATGATATTTATTTTCAGACAGATTCGTCTACTGTGCTAGCTTGGATACATAGGAATGAAGTATGGGACGTATTTGTGTCATCCGTTTTGAAAACTTATATAACCTGTAAGCGTTATTCAAACAAAAATGTTAACCCACCAGCGCCACCACTTCCTAGAGATCGCGTACAAGATGCCTCAGTATTTCAAATAACCGGCATAGATTATGTTGGACCTATATTTCTAAGAGACTACAAGAAGGCATGGATTTGCCTATTCACAGTGTACCGTTGTGTTCACAGTGTTCCGTTGCGCAATGTACCGTTGTGTTCATTTGGAACTGGTTACATCCTTAATGACAGATACATTTCTACAAGCGTTTCATTGTTTTGCTGCTAGACGTGGGAAGCCATCCATTATTTATACTGATAATGGAACAAATTCTGTTGGAGCATGCAATGCACTTGCTTCAATCGATTTCAATGAAATTGCAATTAAAGTGCAAAATGGAGAAGTCATAAGAGCTGTGCAAAATCTTTATTCTTTGGAATTATCGACTGACGAGGAATTTCCATCGAAATTCAGCGGAAGTTAACAATGCGAAAATATTTCGGTAGAGCAAACTCCAATTGATGATGTACCTGTAGAAACAAATACAATTATCCATACCCATTTAAAATCGCCCACGATAACCAAATCGGGAACGACAATTAGAGTTCCTCATCGATTGGACTTGGGAGAACTATGTTTAATTTTTTATTATTTTGCAATACTCAATCCCGAATTTCATATTGCAAGGTGGGAGGATGAACAATATTCTGACTCTAATATTTTTTTCTAACTACAGCTTCTGAGTAATATTGCACGAGCTTCAAGCAGATGTAATCGTTTTCTTTACTCTATAGGTTTTTTTATTCATTATCTATTCATATTATTATTATCTATGTTTTGTAACAATATGTTTCAGAGAATGGCAACATACTATGATGTTGTTCTTTTTAGAGAGTTAGTGTAACTTTTGTTTTCCTCATTTGAGAGTATGAATAAAGGAATTATTTAATTATTGTAGAGTCATAAATAACTAAAGAGATATAGATAGTTATTTCCTAATAATAAATAGTTCTTGAGGTAACAAATTTGGTGAGAATTTTTTAACACTTTCACATTTTGAACTTTGCTGATAATCGCACCCATTGTGTCAGAGTATATATCTAGTTGTTTCTTTTAATATTAACTTTAGTATCTACTTTTATCGTTATGCATGATTCTTTGGGCTATTTGACTTGTTTAAACGGCTTTAATGTTTGCCAGCCGCGTGTTCTCGTGTTAGACGAGAACTCGAGACTAGACTTAAAATCCTACGCTTTTGAAATAATATTAAGTTTGACTTTTATATTTTGCTAATTCTGCAAACAATGCAGGTATTCTATTATTACACGAGTTTTACAAACCTGTGAAGACTAAAAAATTAGTTAAGAAGTTTGTTAAAATAATTAAATCCTCTTCTCAATTGGTATTATTTTATTGAAAAATTAGGATGAGACGGTTAATTTCAAGAAGCTAGAATTTAACGTTTATGTACTTAGGTTCTGCACAAATGCGACATAATTCTGTAATTCTTTACTTAACTTATAATTCAAGTTGAGTAAAAGTTTACGGAACTCATTACGTACGTAACTCTAAGGAATAATGTATTCTGCAGTTTTAAGATAAGAGACATTTTTATTTTTTTTTCATTCAATCTCGTGGTATGTGTATTATCACTATTTTAATTTGCGTATCAACACTACTTCGTATTAACACGATTAAAACCATCCAAAATTCCATTCCGGAAATATTTTCGATATCTGAAAAATCGGTGTTTACCAATTTAAAGAACCCATTCCTCTTGTTGCCGTAACTCGTCTTTCGTTAATAATAAAACTTCAATAATGGTGTTTTTCTTTTCTAACCTTTACCAGTGGAATTTTAGCTAGGTTTTAAAAATATTCTTTGATAATCACGGGCGAGAGAGCATTCTTCAAACTATGATGCTTGGATATTCTTATTAAAATAATTACCAGCTACCAATCACAACAGTATTGCACGTATTTCAACGAAAACACGTAACTTTCCGCACTAGTACTTAGGAGCTAATAGCAATTATTGACACACTAAAACTCAGCGCTTGAGTAAACAAGAACACTAATTTCCCAGAAACAAGAGGCTCTGATGTGAGGAACGGAGAGCTCTCTCAATAAATAAAGAAATTGCTTGCGGGTAACGAATGGTGGTGGGTTCTTGAAGTGGCGGGTTATGAAGAAGAAGGCGCTCAGTCTATCACGAAGAGTCTATGCTTTGCGTGTTCATGCATTTTCTCTGAAACAAAGCAGTGGAAAATTATAGTTTACTTAGATAATACGCTCTTTCTTGAGATTTAAAACTTTAAGAGAAACACTTTTAGAATTTCATAAAGTTTGCGTTTTTATTTTAGGGATGCCAGGTTTATGGTTTACTCAAAAATGGAATTTTCGGAAATAATATTCGATAGCTTTAATTATACGGTTCATGAAAATAATTATAATTTGTTTGATTTTCGGGAGGAGTAAATAAGGGGAAAATTTAATTTGCAATCCAACCCTCTGTCATGGGAGATAGAGAATTATCACGGAAATTTAAAACAAGAACTTTTCCCCAAATCTCAACGTTTTTCGAATCCAAATTCTAAAAGGATTTGGAATTTCTCAGATTCTTCAAGTAAGAATAATAAAAAAGAAAAAAAAAGAATTAATTACTTTTGATAAAACTTTTATTTAATGGAAATTTTGAAGTATGCATTTAATGATACTAAACGTTTTAGGTACGTAATTTTAAAAAATGTACTTAAGAAGATAGATAAAGGAAACCAGAATTAAGAGTGCATCACCAAGACTGTTATAAGATGATACTCATGGTCTGGATCGCATGGAATTGCAACAATCGCATTCTTCTTGTAGCGAATGCTTTTACTACATGGCAAAACGATTTCATAATCAAATGATTTGAACGGCAAAAATAGCATTAAAATTTGAATTTCAGGATTTAGAAACAATTTTCAAGATTCGTGCAATTCGGGGTTTCAAATGTGTTATCTCTACTTGAAACTGGCAAATATCAAATGTAGCTCTGAATTCCAACTACTCGTATATTGATTTCCATAAAGTTGCAACTTTTCTTACTTTTCATCCTCGACAGAACTGATGGTTCACTAGACTAGGTGCTTTTCAGTTTTTTGAATTCCAAGCCCTCCGGAACTTGACTATGTAAAGTGAGGCTTGCTAAAAGAAGGACCGTGGTAAGGAGGGATAGTACATGATGTGGCTACACTGGTGTTCAGACTAAGTGAAAAATAGTGGTGACGGCGTAATTGAGAGCCGAAAAGTTGCTGTTACATCCAAGGAGACACTATGATATTATCTGGGACAAACTGCGTTCAGTTCTAATGCATATCAACAGTTATACAATTAAATTAATTGTAGATTCTAAATTATTAAGAGATTTTTATGTTTGTAATACTTTACATTGTTCTGCTAATTCATATTTTAGTTGTATGTCACTGTTGCAGCATAAGCATACAAATAAAATAAGGGTGCAGATGCAGGTACAAATATAAAGCTAAAATGACTACAAATATTTAATCGTAAGAAACCATGAGGAAGGTAAAGTTACAAAATTAGGTTAACAAGAATGCACATGGATGCAATCAAGCTAACAACTAAAAAACGGTAGTTTTGAGTTAATCTGTTACTTGATTATATTCACAAATGGGAAAATGCATTAAAATAGTTATGTTTCAAATTCTGATCAGTAATGAAGTTTTTTCAATCATTCAATATTTCAAGTAAAGCTTTTACATTCTAATTTTCGCCATTGGAAAAAGTACTTAAACATTGAAATTAATTACTTTACGTAAGAACTTTTATTTTAATTACTGAATGAATAGAGCTGATTTTCAAAACAATCCGTTTCAAATTAATTGATTTGTATTAAAAGCCAATTTTTATTCTGGAGCTCTGAAGACTTCTTCTAAATTTCTTTCAAAGAAAAGCATGGATTTAAAGAATAACTGAATACAAAATACTTATTTTTCTGTTGATTATATTTATAAATGTATTCTTTAGTTAAAGAACACATCTATGATTTAGTTATCTGAGAACATATCTGTAATTTCCTATTTTCAACAGAAACATACCTTACACACACTGAGTTAAAATGATGTAACCACACCAGGTCATGAAATATGAAAAATCCTTTATATGATGGTCTCAACCTGTTTTCGCTAACATTTTCAACACATAAAAGTCAATGACCAGCTGACACGTGTAAAGACTTCATACGCATTTCGCGAGTATAAGACCCGTAATGATGTTACAACCCTTATCCTCTTCCTCAGGTATTGCTATACACACGCTCTTTGATGATACCCCATAACCAGAAATCGAAGGGTGTCAAGTCTGAAGATTTTAGAGGCCAGCGCAGTATTACACAATGACCAGTTTGGAAAATGTGTGGTCGAAATAGGCAATAGGCACGAACATCAAAGGTATAATGCAGGGGGTAGGCCATCTGGTTGGAAATACCGTCGTGTCGGATTTGTAGTGGTGGTTGATTAATGATGTACTGCTACAACATCGTTAAGTACACAACTGAAGACACTGTTGGAGTATAAAAAAATGTAGGATCCAGTTATTATACCAGCAGCTGTCACAGCGAATCAAACATTCAGCTTTGGGGAGTCACATTCATGATTTCAAATGACTGGACTATTTGCGTGAAAAGTGGTTTCGTCGTTATAATGCCATTACGTTTCCATTGTCTCCTTAGATATTCTCCATTTCAGCTAAAATACGACTTTAATACTTCCACTTTAATACGTTCTTACGCCATTGTTAAAACTGGACAACTTGGTTGTGATATTGTATCATCCCAAGATCCTGTTTCAACATAACGCTGTACTGTTTCTTGGGTTTCCAAGCTGCACCGTCTAGTTGACTTAAGCGAATTCTGCAAAAAAGGCTTCTTGGATAAGAGCACTGCCTATAAAAACAAGAAAAACATAGTAAACCATTTTGAAGAAGTAAGCAATAATAGCTAATACACCATAAACATACACAAACATAGCCAATAGAAACTAATTAAAGATAAAAATTCGATAAAAAAAGTAAACAATAAGCGCTAACTGATGAAAAAATTTGATATCATGTATGTTTGATGTGTGTTTAATAAATTCACATACCATTTGAATTTAATAACATAAATTATGTTTTCAAGTGCTTGATACGATATTCCAGTAGATATTTGTGCTTAAAAGCTTAAGTTTTATTGTAATAAAACGCTTTAAATTTTTCGTATAGAAGCTTTAAAAACCATTAAAGCACCAGGTTTATACAACAATGTTTCCCACACAATTTTCGTGTAAATAAGTATGATCTTCATGTTTTACTATCTGATATTCAGAAGCCTACTACCATGTTGTTAGATTACATCTACAAAATCGTTAATAAATTAAAATAAGCTTCGATTTTTTTTTTTTTTTTTTTTTTTTTTTTTTTTTTTGTAATTTCTTGAATAAATTAATATAAGCACTGATTTTTTAAAATTATCTTTTCAAGTAGACACTCCTTGTGGAAAACAGGAATAGATAGCTCGGGAAGTTTCCATGGCTTGTGTCTAATTGGACTATGAAATTACCTATACGAGTTCTTTTAACTGAAACATTTAGAAGTATTTTAAATGTAGTTTATTCCAGTTTCTGTGCCGTCTCAAGGATATCTTAGAGATATAAGAAGTTTTCTTATTTAGCTTATAAAATCGATTGGTCATTACAGCACAGAATTATGGTTGCTTTTCTAAAGAACTCGCAAATAAACTTCAGTTTATGTAATTAGTAGTTGTGATTCGCGTACGAAATGGAAACATTATTTCATCCAATAAAGCACAGGCAGTATATACTTATAACACATTGACTGAAATGAAGAATATCTGAGATATTAAGCAGAATAACATCACATTTATGCGTTCAAAAAGAAAAAACAGTGTCCTAAAAATGCAATACGTTTAATCTATACAAAAGTTCAGGAATTTTTCGATTTCAGTCCGCGCTTTTGCCCATGCATATGTTCGTATTATGCAATACGTTTGACTAAAGCGAGCAAGGTGTACAGAAGCAAATCGGCTCAGATGCGGTAAAAGTTCACACTGACGACAGATTTATTTAAATTCAGCTACCTTTGGTTAGAACTCTACTATTCCGAATTTCAAAACACCTCCGTTTCCCTTTAAATAATCGAACTTGGATGCCATTCTGCTTTAAATATTTGAGTTCAGATCAGAATTCCTGAAGATCTTAAACATTGCTTCAAAAGTTGAAAGAAGTAAATATAAATAAATTTAAAATGAAGAGTTTTCAGAAAAGTTTAAATTCTGCGCATCTTGTGAGTCTATTTATTCGTAAATATGTATGTAATTATTGATAATTTAACAATTTGTTCATATCTGGGGAATTTTATAATATTTTATAACGCAGAGAAAGCATTATAGTATTTAGTATTTTAAAGCAAAATTTAAAGAAATAGGAAACGTTTGAAACTTTATATCATTTAGAAACGAATGAGAATTTTCTGAACAATTCATACGTTATTGCACCATCTAAAGATGTTCTGTAATCAACTACGTATTAAATGATGACACTTCAGTATTTGGCACTCATAGACCTTATAAGAGGTAGACTAACCCAGTGGGCGGAGCATGCGTCACCCACATGTACGCAAAAAAGAGTAGGGACAATCTGGCTTACTTTAACACGGAAACCTACGGCGTTTGTGTTTAATTATTAAATGTGATACGTTGTATAAGTGATGAGATTATGAAAGTCACAGTTTCTGCAAATAAGGTTTAATATATCTCATTAAAGCAATTTTTACTGCGTTTTGCGCATTTTCTTTTCACGCGTAATTCTTGTACAAACATCTTTACTTTGGTAAAACGGTAAAAATTCTAAACGCAAAACTTATGAACTTATTTCTGTGTACAAATAAAGTAAAATTAAATAATATTGATAGCACATGATGCTTTGAAACAAATAAGTTAAAATTAAATAAGATCTGATAGTTTTCTTTGATTTTATGGGTATTTTCAGGCAGTAGTTTTTAAAATTATTATAACATCACAAGACGATCATTTATTTGATTATATGATAATTAATCATATAATCAAATAAATGATCATTACGAGATGATTATTTATTTTACTAGTTCATGAATTTCGGAGCATAAACTTTTCTGAGTGTAATGAGGGAAAAAAAAAGATAAACTCTGGAAGCACTCAGATTTGGTTTTGTATTACGCCCAAAGGAGCGTTTTCTGTAACGTTTTGTGTGTTACCTTTATTTATTAAATATCATGTTCTTCGCAAGTAACCCGCACAAAATTCAATTCAAGAGCAATATCTCAAAATATTTGAAAACGGACTATCTTCAGATTTTCCGCGCTGGAGATAAAAATGTTATTTTCTGTACAGGGTTGCCATTGCTCTCTTTGTGCTAGTTGAGTTTGTTAATCAAAACTTCGTTAAAGTTAAAAATATGAAATGAATTAAAAAAAATTCGAAATTATGCCGTCCAGGTGCCAATGTTCTGGTGGTGTATTACGTTATTCAAAATTTGATGGCTCTAAATTCCGTCGTTTTTTCACAATGCGAGAAACATGCATGCGTTCATGCAGATTCTTCATTATTTAATTTCTTTAAATATAATACAAGGCTATAATAATTGGTGGAAACAGTTTGCAAAGTGAAACGGACATTTATAGTGAAACAAAGCAAAATGCCGTTCCGAAACTAATAGCTTTTCTGAGCTGCCGCTTCTTTGAGCTAATAAAATAAATTCACAATAAATAAGAAAACTTATGCAGAACTGAAAATAAATTAAAAATTAAAAAATAATCACTATAAAATACTAGCACAATTAATTATTACAGTTAAATACAATTTTTAACATTAGAATAAATACATAAAAATTAATAAAGAGTTAAAAGTGTTTATCACTATGATGTATTATAAAATATTATTAAAATTAAACTCCTTTGTAGAATATTATGCTATAATATTCACCTATAATTTTAAAAAAGCAGGACAATTAAGAATTTTAAACAAAAACTTTCAAAATCCATTTTTGGGATTTTAATATTTTTTTCTTATTTACACCAATAAAAAGCATAAAAATTGTAAGAGAAAATTGTTTGATTGAATTTTTCTATTAGTTAAGATTTAAAATATTATTTTTTAAAAGAAGTAAATACAAATTTCCTTACAGCATAGGAAAAGCTAAAATAATATCCAGACCTGAAAACATGCAACAGCTTTATAATTATTTAGAACATTAATTATGCTTGCTAAACATGCTAAATTTTTAAAAATCAATCTCGGTTTGAAATTGAGATTGATTTTTAATATATCTAAAAATTCTAGCTAGAAAATTAGAATAAAAATATCTATAAATTCTAATTTGTGAAATGAGGCGCTATCACCAGCTTTTTCTTGAAAATTATGTGCGCTGCAATAGCCAACTATTGTTAAGTTTCTGCAAGTCATCCCTACTCCTCCAAATGTGGTCAAGGTGACTGCCGGGAGTGCGCCAGGACAAGGGAGAAAACCTATTTGGGTTGGTGTATTTCTTATAAGGTTCATATTGGCACTACACAACTGCAACTATTCATCCTCCTAATTAAATTCAGCTTCATGGGGAAAAGAATTATAAGAGTGTATCAAAAATTTCAGAGACAAGCTCTGTTAAATATGTATATTTATAAAGATAGATTTTTAAAACTAATTTTTCACAGAGACCAAAAGCTGGAATTCATAATTTATAAATTTCAATAAATCATTTAATGTAGAATAAGAATTCTAAAAATGTTAAAAGAAAAATTAAAATGAACTATCACAGGGAAAACAATAAATAAATAAATAAAGAAAGAAAAAAACACAAAGGAACAAGAAAGAAGAGGAATCCAATTAACTCCTATATAACTTTGTCAGGAGGAGGATACACTGGATTCAATTACAATCCTCTTCCATAAGAAAATCCTTGCTGTTCTGTATCCAGAATTAGCTTATGAAACAGTTCAATATATTTTTTAACCTTAACAGTTCACCCGAAAACTCTGGCCCTCCCCAAAGCAAGAAAAAATAAAGCAAAAATACAAAATAAAATTTTAAATGAAGATTTTCTCTGAATTTTAAATGAACTTTTCCAAAACATGGAAACTTATCTATAATACGTAAAACAAAAGCAGTTAAAATATCAACTACATTCAGCGAATAAATTCCTTAAAAATAAAAACTATCTACACTGTAGTAATAATGTTTTACAAACATTTTGCAGAACTTTCTATCAAACAACAATTGATCTAAGATGAACCGTTAGAATATAAGATGCCTAGGGTTACCAGTTTGGTCTCCTTGGAGAAACTAAAAAACGTAGTCGAGAAAGTCAACTCCCAAAAAGTTAATTTAATGGTACAAAGCAAAGAAGTTTGAATTTCAAAGAAAAAACTTTTTTAAGAAATTGATTGAAATTTTGAAAAGCAAAATAATTTGAAATTCAAAATCAACTGAGTTTTTGAGCTGTCAACTAAACAGAGGACAAAAAAAAAATATATACATTAGTGTATAAAATAGCTAGCACTTCCAAAGTAAAACCCAAATTTAAATATTAAAAACATAATTGCTGTTAAAATGTTGAACAAATTGCAAATAAATGCAGAAAAAGAATACAGAAAACAAGAAAAATGGAGAACATTATAACAAATATACAAATTTCCAAATATTTAATATCTTTTTTTAAATCGCAAGAGACTCAAAGTGTTGCCAGTTTTTTTTTAACATTTTAAAAACTAATGTCGAAGGTGCATAATTTTCTAATGATGTATTTAATGCTATTTAGAAAAAAAAATTCCTATATAACAATTGTTTGTGTTTCTGTTATATATGTATATATAAAACACACAAAGAAATTTAATAAGAGGCAAAAATTAAAAACAAATTTCGTATACATGTCCTGGGCTATAGCTGTAGGATTGAAGTAAAATAAATTTAAAGCATCTAAAGTCAAAAGTAAACTAGAGTCAAAGCGAGGCAGTTCTTCAACAATATTAATAATTGCATCCTTGTATAAGAGGTTTAACACAATATCTAAACAATTCAAAATAGAAATGACCATAGTAGTATAAACTCGAAAACTTAAAAAGCAAAAGAGAAATTATATACAAGAAAATAAAAATATAAAAATTAATCCGCCTTTAGTGAAATTCACCAGGGAAAAATAAATTAAAGCTTCATAAAAATGGATTAATATGCTTCGAAAACGTGTTTTGTTTTCTTGGTTCATTTCAGATCAAAAACCGAAAAAAGAAACAAATTTCCTTTAATCAAAATCGTAAAAACAACCTTGTATTTAGCGTAAGTATAATGAAACACTCAATCTATTTCGAGGGCAGCTAAAGGTCCCTCCTCATCAGGAGAAAGAAATACCTAGAAAGAAGAAAATAAAGGAGAAGGAGTCATGACTCCTACTCCTTTATTTTCTTTTCTTAGATTTGCCATTTATAAACTTAAAACTCTTCATGGAGTATGACTCCTTCTCCTTTATTTTCTTCTTTCTAGGTATTTCTTTCTTCTGATGAGGAGGGACCTTTAGCTGCCCTCGAAATCGATTGTTTCATTATACTTACGCTAAATACAACGTTGTTTTTACGATTTTGATTGTCACATTAGCGTGTTTCTCTTCTAGTCTAAATTTCCTTTACTTTAAAACTCATATAAAACTGAAAAAAAGTGAATCTCAAGATACTAAAATTTTCCCTACACGCCTTGAAACACTTGGAATAAAGGATAAAATTTAACATTGCTTTATACTGACTATAAAAAAAGACCATAAAACTTTACATTATGTAAAGTGACCATTCGAAAAAAAAAACGAATAAAAACATTATATCCAAAATTCCAAAATCCAAAATTCAAATCAAATATAAATATAGATCGCAATACAAATATACTTTAAACCAAATAGTCATTTAAACAATACTCTAAAAATGGGCGTACCCGATTATGCTTAACTATAAAATACAAGAAAACGAAAAATTTTCATAGAGGTAGCTTTAAATAATAAAATCAAAGCTACGTCGGCAAAAACTGAAAATCGATTAGAAACAAAACTGAAAATACAAATTTGAAAAACACTTATTAGAAATAAACGTGAAAAAACTTACTGAAATCGTATAACGATATAATCATATAACAACGAAACGAAAGTTTGCTTAATTCTTCAGATGACCAAACTGTGTTTTTGTGTGCGGGGGTGTCAAACGTGGGTGCGATTGTAAAAATTATTACCAAGAGGAAGGGTGATCGTCGCTTTCAAAATGGCGGCATTAAGAAACTCTACAAGATGCTGCTTTCTGTAAAATCTTAAAACATGAAATTAGTATTGGCTCAGAGTTGAGGAAAAAGAAAATTATGTTATAGAAGATAAAAGTCTCCACATAATCGGGGTACAAAACTCAGAAACTAAACAGCTCCTTTTTTAGTAAAAGCAAGAAGATTTGCCATTTATAAACTTATAAAATAGTAGAAAGAAAGTATGCATAATGTTTGAAAGGGAAAAGAAACAATATATTTGTACAAATTTACATTAAATTTCTTATCGTAGTCATCCAACTATTACCTCCTATTAAGATTTAAGTAATAATTATTATATCACTTTAGATGAGAAATTAAAAAAACTAGTTAATACCAGCTTTCTTTAGAGTTATAGAAAGTTTGAATAGAGGTGTGTTTTATTCTCTAAGAGAATTTTGACTAAATAATTGTTTTCTTCTTGTAAGTATTACACTTGCAAATAATTTTTATTTTAAGCAGTTGAGTATGTATGGTATTTAGTATTACTCTTTTAGAGATATTGGAGTGTCAATGGATGAGTTTAATAGTAGGGAAATCAAAATCTCTTCTTTTGTCATAAATTATGATATCTCTAAAATTGATAATTTGCAAATCCAGGTAATTAATATTTCCTTGCTGAAAGTTAGTTTTATTGGGTTTCAAACCTGAAGGATAAATGTGATCGAATTCTATTTTATTAAAGTTTTTGATTGCAATAATATCATCCTTGTATCTGTAGATGTTAGTATAGTATGAACGTTGTAATTAAGATAACTGTTGTTAAAAAGGAAATTCCTTGGTGAAAAAGTACAAATTACAAATCGCTGAAATAGTGCTGGTCCCCATCGGAATTCTGCTGATTTGTTTTTAAAAAGCCTTATTAAAAGCAATGTAGTTATTAAAAAGAATACTTTTTAAATATATTTGCCATTCTTCTTTGGAAATTACCGTAATAATTTGTGGAAATAAATCTGGTAGAGTTAAAAGACTGTCAAAGCCTTCTTGTAACAGAAGAACCGTATCTGTATATATATATAGAGATATAGATATATATATAGAGAGAGAGAGGGTGATTCTAAATTGTTTTTACAAATTAAGAGGGGTGATAGTACCCATCCAGACGAGAAATAATTACCATAGAAGCTAGGGTCGCATTCCACTCTGAGAGGCAGAAAAGAGGAAAGTAGAAACGCATCGAGGAAGAACAAGGCTACTATCAAGAATCAACCGTATGCAAATTTTCACTGAAAAGAAGAGCATTCTGCTCTTAGCTGGTACCGGAGAAGGCCAATCGGAGGAAACGTTGTCTTTGAATACGGCACAACATTATCGCTTCAAGTATTACCTTGATAACATCGTCCGAACTTTTTTGTGAATGCTGTGGCGGAATACACGTGCGAGGAATTGGCAGATCACATACGGTGGTACATACTCTCAATCAGTTGGCGTGGCGTATTTAACACGAAGAAAGCATGCACCCCTACCACGCGCAGAAAGTGCAATTTTTGTACACAGAGGAACATATGATTATCCCTGCTTGGCAGTCTTTGTGTAATAGGTGCTTGGAATGAGGGCTAACAATCCACGATTTCCTGCATTAATATTATTTAGTTATGAAGCAACATTCAGCAGAGAAGGCATTTTCTACGTGGACAATTAACATGTTTGGTCTGATAGCAATCCGCACTGCACTACCCCTCATAAACACAGAAACATCTGGACAGGTATCCTAAGTGATTACTTGGTAGGCCTCTACATTATGCCAGATCTTTGACCGCAGCAACATACCGTATCTTCTTGGAACAAGTACTTCCCAGCTTATTGCAAGCTGTTTCGCTCCCCATCCAGAGAGGCATGTGGTTTATGCACGATGGAGTCCCAGCACATTTTTCTGTCACAGTTAAAAAATGCTACATATCCCACACGATGGACAGGACGTGGCAGACCTGTGACTTGGCCTCCTTGCTCACCGGACCTTAACCCACTGGACTTTTTCTTCTGACGGCACATGAAATTTTTAGTGTACGAGAAGCCTGTGGACTCAGCTGAAGATCTCGTGGCGAGAATCGCTGTTGCCGTGGACAAATTTAATGCGACACTTGGAATCATCGAAAGGGTGCGCCCGTCGTTCCCTCACTAAACAATAAATCTGATTGCGCGACTTTTGGCCTCGTTCATTAGCTAATCTCAGGCAGTACTTCGTGTCTAACTCATATTATCATCATACCTTCATATCTAATCCATATTAACAATAAAACACAATTTTGAAATTGAATTACACAATCTATATTTTTAACTCATTCTTTTGTATCATTAATTCCTAAATATTTTAATAGCTTAAAAATTTATCTATTCAATAATAAACAAAACTATTAGAACATTAAACAAAATACACGAATAGTGCAATCACTACCAAAACACTTTAAATAAAAAATATTAAAAAAATACTAGGTAGGCTAAATGTGCATAAAACATATCTAATAAGTTACACAAAATTACTATTTAGTCAAACTACGATCAATTCAAAAACAAAATTTCTAGTATTACCCGTCACAATTACACATTTCAGAATATTAAATCAAAGTAATCAAAAGCATAAATACAAAAATTCCAGGCTAAAACATAGCTGTAACTTGTCATAGTATAAGAGTCTTTTCTCCCAAAACTTTTCACTATAGGTCCTGTTTTTACAAGCACACGAAATTTTCACATTAACACGTAACAATAACCTTGATTAACTTAAAATAATGCATTCCACACATAATTATCAAAACTAGTAATATTATACTAAATAATTACCCTCGTGACATGGCCATTCACTTAGCACAAAACCTAGGATAAAGTATAAATAGAAGTTTACTCAAAAGTGTTCAAAAGCAAAGGGCCAAAATCGCGGCAATGGTGACTGCACTGTTCAGTAGTGATTAAGTGTTGCCGACAGGAGGCGCTGCTAGCGCGTTATACTCTTGACCTACGTAATTTGAATTGAGTATTCTTTTCTTTTGTGTACTTGCTGTAACAAATCTTACAGCTTTGTGATTGAGAATTTGAAATGTTTTGGAGCCAGATCGTTCCTCTACAGCAACAAAATGATTAATAAATGTATAATAAAGTAAATATCTTTGTGATGATAATCTTTGTTATTAAATACAAAGTCAACCAGCTCCTGAGTACATTTAGAGTGGTCCGTCGAGAATCGAAGGTGAGCTCTCCCATTTTAATCTCTATTAAATTTGAAGAGTATAACTGTTATAAATATGGAAGCTCTAAAAACTAGAAAAAGAGTGTTAAAAAGTTCACTGACGAGGCATAAAGATAAATTTGTTTCGTCATTAGATGTTTCAGATTCAGTTGCGTTGCAGCTATTTGAAACCAAAACTAATGAAATTTCTAACGAACTTATATATGTATTTTATTCAATTTTCGAAACATGTAAACCCGAAGAATTGGATAACTTTATTAAGGATTAAAGAAGATACAGATGATATTGTTGATGAGATGCTATTGATGATTAAACGTAAATTAGCAGTAGTAAAAAATAAGATGAATTCTGAACATTCTGTTTCTACTGTGCCGAGTAATAATAATTCAAATGTGTTTTCGGATGTTAAGTTACCGACGCTATCGGTACCGACATTCAATGGTAAAATAGAGAATTGGATAATGTTTAAAGATATGTTTAAAGCTAGTGTAATAGAAAACAAATCTATTTCGAGTAATGCAATGAGATTGCAATATTTAAAAGCTAGTTGTAAGGACGAAGCTCTGAGAGTAATACAGTCTATTTCTATTTCGGATACAAATTTCGATATAGCTTGGAAACTTTTAGAAGATAGGTATTCGAATAAACGTGAGCTTTTAAATGCTATAATAAAAAAGCTTTTGAATCAGCCGAGTATTAGCGAGACATCTAGTTCTATTCTAAATTTAATTGATGTAACGAACGAATGTATTCGAACTTTAAATATTTTAAACTACAAAGTAGAAAACTTATCGGAAATAATGATTGTATATTTGATAGTGGATAAGTTTGATAAATCGACTCGATACTGGTGGGAAAAGGAATTAAAAAACTCGGAAGAATTTGGTACGATTGAACAATTACTTTCGTTTTTACAAAGCCAAGCGAGAACGCTTCAAAATAGTAAAATAAAGGAGGTAAAAAAGAGTAATAATTCTCCACATAAAAAACTTACGAGTATGATATTCACTTCTAATACAAAAAACATAAATTTGAAATGCATAAAGTGCCGTGGTGAAGAATTCCATTCATTATATAAGTGTCCGGAATTTATACATCTTTCTGTCAATGACAGGTGTGAATTCGTGGAAATAAGCTTTGTTTTAATTGTTTGAAAAACCATTCCGTTCGAACGTGTTCGTCTAATTATCGATGTCAAAAATGCTCACGAAAGCATTCAACGCTATTACCTTTCGAAAATGAAATACAAAATAAATCCGAAAGTGCTCATATTTCAAAGCCGGAAGTAGGGGGGAGAAGACGACAGTCAGTCTCAATCCGAATGCTGAAAAATTTGTTTATGACTCTTCTTCTACCAATAAAGAAAGTATTTTCGCCGGCACAGCTGTAAACGGAATGCGTCAGACCAAAAATGTTTTACTTTCTACTGCGAATATTTTAATCAGAGATTGTTATGGTGAATTAAAATCAGTTCGCGCTTTGTGTGATGTATGTTCGATGACGTCATTCTTAACGATTGAATGTGCTAATTCGTTAGGTATTAAAAGAGAAAAAATATCTGTTGCGGTTTCTGGATTAAATAACACGAGAATAAATATTAATTCTAAAGTATGTGCTTCTATTTCAAACGGTATTGACTTTGAAATGAGTTTAGAATTTTTGTGCGTGCCTAAAATCTCAGACTCTCTACCAATAAATAATATAGAAGTTCCGACTGAACATTTTCCTCAAAACATTAAGTTTGATGATCCAAACTTTTATAAAAGAGGAAAAATTAATGCATTATTAGGCGCAGAGGTGTTTTATCAGATCTTAAAATTCGGTCAAGTTGAAGTACCCAATTCAGAGCTGAGATTTCAAAATTCTGTTTTTGGCTTTATAGCCACTGGTAGTATTTTAAGATCAGATATTAAAAATACGCGAACGGTTCATTGTGGATTAATTAATAATTATAGTGGTATAGAAAATGAAATTAAAAAATTTTGGCAACTTGAGTCTATAGGAATTAAAGATGATCCCAGTGAAAATGAGATAGATCAATCTTTAGAAACATTTGAAAAACTGTTCGTTTTAAAGATAACCGGTATGAGGTTCAATTACCATGGAAAAGAGATTGGGGAGAGCTCAATAATAACTTCATCATTGCTAAAAACAGACTTAATTTACTTATGCGTAGACTTGAAAAAGATCCAAATCTTCATTTGCAGTATATTGAAACTTTAAAAAACTATGAAAATAAGAATATTATAGAGAAAGTTAGATGTCCTAAGGAACCTGTTGATAAACCTATGTTCTATTTTCCACATCAACCAGTTTTTAGAGAGGAAAGTGCAACTACAAAAATAAGAATAGTATTTGATGCAAGTTCCAGTCATAACTTTAAGCATTTAAGTCTAAATGATTGCCTGTGGTCAGGGCCAAACCTGAATTCGAACATATTCGACATTCTTGTTAATTTCAGATTAAACAAAGTGGCCTTTACTTCAGACATAGAGAAAGCTTTCCTACAAATTTTATTAGCCGAAAAGGACAGAGATGCAGTTCGTTTTCTGTGGGAAGAAAATGGTAAAATTCAAGTTTACAGATTTAATCGTGTTCTTTTTGGTGTTACGAGCAGTCCATTCCTTTTGACTGCTACTTTGAAAACTCACATGAGAAAGCACTCTGAAGAATTCCCGACTACAACAGAATGCTTAGACCGCTGTTTGTATGTGGATGATTTTATTTCTGGAGCTGATAATGTGTCGGATGCTTTTGAGATCTCTACTCAAGCTACATCAATTATGAGCCAAGCTAGCATGGTGCTACGAAAATGGACTACGAATGACAATACATTGATGCAGTTTTGGTCACGTGAAGGTTTCAATACACAGCCACAAGTCAACACTATTAAAGTTTTGGGACTGTCATGGAATCCTGCTGAAGATTGTCTAATATTGGGAAAGCAGAGGCTAGTGGACAGTCTGTCTAAAAACGAAAGTACCAAACGATTCCTACTACGTACAATTGGAAGGATTTTTGATCCGCTTGGGTTGCTTTCGCCGTTTACTATTCGTGCAAAGTTCATTCTACAAGTCTTATGGATGAAGAAAATTTCTTGGGATGAAGAAATACCTGTAGATCTACAAAAAATATGGCTTCAGTGGTGCTCTGAGGTTCCTGATCTTTCAGAGTTATGAGTTCCTAGAAACGTGCTCAATTTAAATATACAAGTGCCAACCGATATCTTAGAACTACACTGCTTCTGCGATGCTAGCCAAAAGGCTTACGGTACAGCTATTTATGCAAGAGTTGTGAAGGATAATAACATCGAAGTGAATTTATTGGTTAGCAAGAGTCGAGTGACACCACTAAGGAAAATCACTCTACCTAGACTAGAATTACTCGGTGCTTTGCTTGCCGCCCGACTAGCGAGTAAAGTCAAGAAAACAGTGGATTTAAAAAGCCCTCCTTAGTGTTCCTTTGGACGGATTCAAAAGTAACTCTCTATTGGATTAAAGAATCTACGAAACGATGGAAATCATTTGTTGCCAACAGAGTTAACGAAATACAGAGTTTAAGTGATACCAGTGCCTGGGCACGCTGCCCTGGGAAGCAAAATCCAGCTGATCTCCTCAGCAGGGGGGGTCAGTGCTGACATTTTATTGAACAGTGACATTTGGTGGCATGGACCCCAATTTTTGAGAGAAAAGACTGATGTTCCGGTAGACAATAATGACATTCTAATTTCATTAGATGACTTTTCTTATGAACTAAAGAAAACTGATGACTCTAATGATCATTCTCCTATTGCCTTTACTGTTTTAAATCATAGTTCTATAGTTGATGATATTCTTTCCTTGAGTAATAATTATTTAACTATTGTTCATGTTATGTGCTATGTATTTAGATTTATCAATAATGTTAGAAATGAAAAGCTTACAGGTCACCTTACATTTAGCGAGTTGAGAAGAGCGGAAATCTATTTATTTAGGTCAATCCAACAAGGTGAGTTTGTAGATGAAATAAAACATCTTGAGAGAGGTTCCTCAGTGCCCAGCAACAGCAAGGTAAAATCTTTAAACTGTTTTTTAGATAAAGACAATGTTCTAAGGGTCGGAGGCAGACTGAAACATTCTGTCCTCAGTACATAAGAGAAAAATCCAATTGTTCTGCCAGATAAGCATCCATTAACTTTAATAATTGTGAGATATTATCATTTAAAATATTTGCATGTTGGTTCAAATGCATTATTGTATCATGTTCGACGTAAATTTTGGGTCTTAAATGGCAGAAATGTTTGTCGTAAAGTTGTTTTTCAATGTATAACTTGTTTTAAAAACAAACCTGTTTTTGAGAGTCAGATAATGGGTGATCTGCCCAAAGAACGAGTAACACCTTCTTACCCATTTAGTAATGTTGGAACTGATTTTTGTGGACCATTCCACATTAAATTTAAAAATCAGCGTAAGGGTAAACTAAACAAAGTTTATGTGTGCATATTTGTATGCTTAAGCACCAAAGCTATCCATTTAGATTTTGTCCCTGATCTTACTTCAGATGCCTTTATAGCTTGTTTGAAAAGATTTTTTAGTCGCAGGGATAAATGTGCAAAATTATTCAGTGACAATGCAAAGAATTATTTGGGTGCAAGCATTGAGCTCAGAAAATTGCATAAATTGGTTAAACACCCAGATGAAACACTGACTAAATACCTGCTAAGTGAAAACATTGAGTGGAAGTTTATCCCTCCTAAATCACCAAACTTCGGCGGCCTTTGGGAAGCCGGGGTGAAATCTTTTAAGTTTCATTTGAAACGAATTATTGGCAATGCTCATCTGTTTCTTGAAGAATTTCTCACTGTAATTCTAGACATTGAAAGCGTATTAAATTCCAGACCTCTTACTCCCTTATCATCCGAGTTTGACAATTTTGAAACCTTGTCCCCCGGACATTTTCTCATAGGGAGGCCTTTAACTTCAATAACTGAACCCCAACTTGTTGAGATACCAGAAAATAGGCTCTCAAAGTGGCAAAAAATAACGAAATATAGTCAACAAATTTGGAAGTTATGGAAGAGAGACTATTTAAATAACCTTCAACAACGTAGTAAATGGATGTTTGCTAAAGATAATGTTAAGGTGGGTTCACTTGTGTTAGTCAAGGATGAGCATATGCCCAGTACAAAATGGTTAACAGGTAGAATTGCAGAAATAATTTTTGGAAAAGATAAAAAAGTTCGAGTGATTAACATAGTATTACCGGGTGGTAAAATGTTAAAAAGAAATGTGAGAGACATTTGTGTTCTTCCTGTGAATTGTAATTAGATTTATGTATTGTATATTGTAATGTGTTTCTTTCCAGTGTTTATATTGCATCTATGATTTAATGTGTATTTTAAAAATTTAACCATTGTATTGCTATTGCTTACAATTGTTGTTATTATATTGTGTTTTAAAACAGTGTATACTAATTGTAATATTTTGAAACCCGTAAGGTTTCAAGGTCGGGAGTATGTTCAGTAGTGATTAAGAGTTACCGACAGGAGGCGCTGCTAGCGCGTTATACTCTCGACATACGTAATTTGAATTGAGTATTCTTTTCTTTTGTGCACTTGCTGTAATAAATCTTACAGCTTTGTGATTGAGAATTTGAAATGTTTTGGAGCCAGATCGTTTCTCTACAACAAAATGATTAATAAATGTATAATAAAGTAAATATCTTTGTGATGATAATCTTTGTTATTAAATACAAAGTCAACCAGCTCCTGAGTTAAGTTCAGGCACCATTTTTCGTTATTTAGTGACCAATAAATATTTCCAAGTTTTCAACTAATGTAAACTCTAACTAATGTATTTTTAAATTTCTCTGTACCAAACATGATATTTTCAACCTTGAGAGGCACCTTTGTTAAAAAGAAAAATAACTTGTTGAATTCACTTTAATCATAGCCTTATCTAAACCGAGTATGTGGTTGTTTGCATTGAGATTAGTATGCCGGGTTTGCGTCGGTTGAATGTCCATACACATAGTAAATTAAAATTCTCCAACCTTAATTTAACCATACTGACTTGCATGTTGTCTAATACGGCTTGCACGTTGTCTAATCGGCGAAGCTGAATTGATCCATGGAAGACTACCATAATTCACGTCCATCACGACAAACAAGAATCTTAGACTAGCAAGTAGCGACTACTCTTTACTCCGGTTGAGCCGGTTGATTCAACTCGAGAGTTGAACGTCGAGCTCGTTATCTAACTTTGTCTAAGTATGGACAAAATTATTTCTCAACTTAGTTCATTGCTCAGTAAAAGAAAGCGATTCTAGCTAAAAGTAGAGGTTCTCCAAAACAAGGAAAAACCTTATAATACAGCGTACGGTCCATTACAACTCTGCAAAGTGTACTGCCTTCTTAAATCTCAAATTCTTCGAACATCCCACGCTCAGAGGTCATATTGAAAGAACCTCTCTTGGCTGGGAGCAAGCAAAAACCAACAGGATACCAAAAATCTCAAGTTTTGCGTACCTCTCCCCCCAAAAAACGACTAAATACAACGTTTCCGCCAAATTAGTCAAAAAAAAAAACAACCCTTTGCGCAAGCGCGGCCAGTATTCCCGAAAGCAAAAGTGGACACTGCCAATTGTAAACTCCTTGACCTTTTCGCTTAACCTAACATTAAACCTTGATCCTTATAAAGGAAACACGTACTCAAGTCCCTGGAGCAAGCTAAGACAAAAGCGAATATTCTTGAACAAATCTGCTGCTTTCCGGAATCCATAAATGACACAGTAAAAATTTGCCAGCTCTCCTGATTTGCTTTACATGCAAGAATTACTTCCTTATTTTCACAATTTTCCAATTAAAATTTAACAAACAAAAGTAACATTAAAGGACTAGTTTTCAGATAAGAATTAAGTGAAATAAAACCCCGTATTAAATCAAATAATAAAGAAACAAAATTACACTAGAATAATTCTAGTTTCCAAGTAATTACAATTATGATAAATCTTTTGTCAATTAATTCAGAAATGTTACTACACAACACATTTGTTGACACTCTTTATTAACATTATATGCTTTTAAAAATTTATACAGATGACTTTATTCACAATTTACCTTTCTCAATTTTATTATCAAACCATATTCTCGATGTCGAACAGTGTTAAAATTCACAAAAGGAACTGACTGATGGAATTAGTGGTATTTGCTGTATTTTAAAATCCAGAAAGCGTAATCAAATGCATAATGTCCTTGCACCATTTTAAGTCTAATTGCTAATTAATATACCATTTTTTCTAAAAGCACTAAATTTTCATTTACTTTTTCTTCGCTTTGTAAATCGTATAATTGCAGCTTCCGTTATTTCAATTAATTTTTCGTGTGCAAATGTTTTTTCTTGATAGGAAAAATGTTTTAATAATAAATACGTTTTCTAATTATTATCTTTCCAACGTTCCTGAGTATGTTTGTTTATTATTTGTTATTTTAGACGTTTTTATGTGCAGCGTTATGTAACATTTATAAATACAAGTACATAACCGTAAATAAACTGCTCAATGGATGGTACATTTTATTTAATTGAATTAGGAGCAAGTTCATTAAATTTATTTTACTTAGAGCTTGGAACATATTGTTTCCACCAATGTGAGCTGGCATCCCTAGTAGAATGCACGTACATATGTATGGCATACCTATGTCTATGGACAGTTAGAAGTCAGGCAATTAATATAGTATGGAGCACTGAGTGCAGTAGCTGAACAATGGAGTTCGCCAGAATAGAGTTGGGCAGTTGCACAATAAACCATTTTGTTGCACAAAGTGCCAGTACATCGCTATGGAGCAGAGCCATAGCATCGATGATACATTGGCGGAGATTTTATACATTAGTAGTAATGGAATCAAAATAATATCATGGACAAAGCACCCCTAAAAAACTCATGCCAGATTAAAGCCGAAGACTGAGCAGGATACCTCATAAACGCGTCATTTCCTCGTTCTTGTGGCAAATTGTGATTGAGATACTAATGCAAATGGTCTCTATCTTTGCGGAAAATTAAGACTGAGAGGCTCTTTCAAATGATGATAATGGCAGTCCTTACTATTCAACTGTGGCATCAAACAATTTCCCATTAAATCCATAAAGGTCGAAGCAAACATAGATGTATGCTGTACCAGAGAAAGTGGTCCATTAATCGTTTGAGAAGCATTTAAATAATACTGACTGAATTTACGTCTTTTCCAGTTTAATAAAATTTGGTATGGTCGGTTTATTTTTTATGAGTTTCCAAAGTGTTTTGCCAGGTTATTGATAACCTTGGTAGTAAGTAAGACTACATAATGTTGCGAACTACATGTTGGTGGATCTATCTTGAGATAATCATACCAGACGAAGAGAAAGAAATTGACAATTTATTGTAAATAATAATAATACGAAGCTGTAAATGACTCAAAGATAACGCAGGAATTCAAATTTTCCTAAACACCCGACAAATGTTTTAAATTACCGACATCACTGACAGAGTACACTATAAAATACAATTCAACTAATTATCTTTGGACTGTAGTCTAAAAACACTCCAAACTGATCCTGGCTCTCGAAATCCTATTCATATGCCTTGTCAAGCCTTCTGGAAGCTTCAGTGGAACTCATTTTCGAATCTTTACAAGCGAAGATTTTAAAAGTCCATCTATGGCTCCTAGAACCTCCACAAAATAATTTGTAAGAAATTTGAAGTCTACAAAATGCCTGTTTCCAGTAATTAATGAATAATATATTGCATTGTGATCCGTCATTCTGTTACTCACGTTAATTTTAAATGCTTGAATTAAGTCACTCTAACTATGCCCAGTTGCGTTTGAGATGAATGATTGTTTTTGAGGTACACTGTGCAAAATAAATAAATAAGTAATAAAAAAGGGACAACTCTATATCTCTCGTTTTTAGTAGACAAATAGGCTATTGCGCTTTTCATATCTCGAACACGTGACTTAGGATATGTATTACATTTATATATAGCATTTTTCTAATATAGGTATTTTGACACAAAATCGGACTTTTTCTGAAATGACATGCCAATTTTTACTTCCTTGTACGAAGTAAAGGAAATACTCTAATTACGAAAAATTCCAGATACCATATTTCAACGAAAATATCCCTTTTGACCGCTATCGAATGCAATTTTTGCGAGATATCTGGACGTATAGACGGAATAAAGGACTCTTTTTCCCCAAAAAATTATGAAACTGACTTAAAATGGATTCAAAAGAGATTTTTTTGTGGCGTCTGTGCGTACGTACGCACTAAGTGCGTATGTATGTATGTATCTCGCATAACTCAAAATCGGGTAGTCTCAGAAGGTTGAAATTTTGTATATAAGACAGCTATAGTATGTAGTTGTGCACCTCCCTTTTTGGTGGCAATCGACAGCACCAAAAGTAAATAAATATATATATATACATATACCCACTCTGTTACTCGGCTCCTTGAGCTCTGTTTTTTATATGACGGTAAATTGTACATTTTTTGCTTTAAAAATGATTGAATTATGTTGCTCTTAATCTTCCGTTTAAGGTTTTTATGCCTTTAGTTAACCTGCATGCAACAGTTGTAGCATTATTAACAATTTGAAAGTTGCTTAAGTGCGGCTAAGTCTAAGTTTTACTTCCTTGTACGAAGGAAAAAGTAAGTATTATAATCGCGAAAAATTTCGAGTATCATATTTCAATGAAAATATCCATTTTGACCGCTATCGAATGCAATTTAACGATGTTTTCACGTGACATCTGTTCGTAATGATAATAGAATAAATGACTCTTTTTCCCCAAAAAATTATAAAGCTGATTTAAAATGAATTCTGAAGAAATTTTTCCGTGCAATACACAATTGCCTCAGAACGTCCCAATTGTGTATATAAGATTGCTATAACATGTTGGAAAAATATGCATTTTTTAGCTTTAAAAATGATATGCACCTCCCATTTTGGTTGCAATATCGGCCGCACCAGTATATATAAATTTAAAATAAAGTAACTAAAAGTTATATATATATATATACTCTGTTACTCGCCTCAGTGAGATCATTTTCTTTATTCTTATGTGTTTTTAAATTGTGCATTTTTTGCTTTAAACAATGATTGAATTATGTTGTTCTGGTTAAGATTTTTTTTCCCTTTAGTTAACCTGCGTGCAATAATTGCGGAATTATCAACAATTTAAAACTTTTTTAAGTGCGGTTAAGCCTAATTTTCAACTACCATGCCAGCCATGTTTATTTACATTTGAAACTTAGCAGAATAGTGGATTTTTTGCAAATCTAGAGAAACTAAACTTCGCAACAACAAAGTAACGCTTTCTTTTATTATTGCGAATTAAATTATGCTTAATTCATTCTGGAATTATCATTTAAGTTATTAGCTTGTTTCTGCGTAGAAAATGTAATTTTAACTGTAAAAATTGTTTTCTTTAATTGTTTTAACTGTACTTGGTGTTTTTTTATATCTTTCAAATTTTAATGAAAATATTTTGAATTTTTATGTATATTTGCCTTGCCGCGAAGTGAGACTGAATTAATAAGTAGCGCATTCGCATTAGGTAAGCGACGCTAAATCGTCTGCAAAAAAACTTTCTTTTTTATTTGTTTAATTTCTTTTGTACATCGTTTTAGATTTGTTTTGGTATTTGGATAGAACTTGTGGTAATTCTTCAGATGGTATACTTTTTGTGCACTCTGAGTTATAAAATGAATGAGATGTAATGCTATTAAGTGAACCTAGCGCAAAAGTGTCACTATGGTAAATAATTATAGTGAAATTTAAAGAGTGCATTTATTCTAGTGTGATTTATGCGCTATCGACGAAGTAGGTTTAATTCAATTCAATGAGTTTAAATGAAATGCAGGGAAAAATGCATATAATTTAATATTTTCTGCAAGGAAGTCATGTGATGTACACATTAGAGTTTTTTTCCATATTTCGTTTCTACGACTCAAATTATGCCAAAATGACAAGTTTTGTAAAAATTGCATGAGTAGTTTTAAAAAAATTAGCTCTCAAAATTTTAGCTTTTCAGCATTAATTGAATTTGGTATATATTTATTAATCTCTTTTTTTTTATTAAATTTATTTAATTCTTCCTCTCACACTTCCAAATTTAGACATTCCAAATAAAATTCTCCCATTTTTTATGATTTATTTTTTTAATTTTTTTAATACTTTTTAATATTTTTCAACAAACATTTTGAATTATAATCTATAAAATATTACCATCATCTTAAAGTAGATGTATTTCTAAGCATACCTGCAAAAAATTAGAGTTTTTTATTCAAAATTTCCGAAGATATACGTGAATTTATATATTGGCGGGTTTTGAAATTTGGCATATTTGTTGAAAGCGATAATAACATCAAATGTGGTTTAGGCACTTTGTTAAAATTATTTGAAAGCAGGAACGATGTGACTTATATTTCGCTCATGCACATAGTAAAAAGATAAGAACGAGGTGACATTTTTCCATCCTGCACAATGGAAGGGAAATGAAAATAGGTTGCCATATATTAAGAATTTCGCCAAGTGAAATTATTCTTGGCGCAACTTGAAAAAAAATACGCCAAAATAAATTTTTGAATTTCTCCGTAAATGTCGCCCCCAAGTTTTACAAAATTTAATATTTAGGTATAATTTGAGTCGTAGAATCGAAATATGGAAAAGCAATTGGTATGTCATTTCAGAAAAAGTGTGATTTTGTGTCAAAATGCTTATATTATAACAATGCTATATAAAAATGTGATATTTATCCTAAGTCGTGCTTTCGAGACATGAGAGACACAATTTGAATTTCATCAATTGGCCCAGTAGAAAGGGAGATCAAACTGCCCCCCCCTTTTTTTTTCCGCAATGTACATCGCGATAGTAAGCCGAGAAAGAAGAATTTTTCTGAAAGGAGGAATTTCAAATAAAAGAAAACTAAACTGGTTCTCAAACTTTTGACTAAAGCGTACCATCTAAACGAAAATTAAGAAACTTTAGTGCCACCACTATATTTTACAATGACTATTTTTCAGTTTCTGAATGCAAATATTAAAATATATATATCTTGCCATTTGCACAACCTATTGGCTATTTTTATTAAATATGCACTCATAAAAATTTGCTTACTATTTTAATTATCAAAATTTAAGTTATAATACTTGAATTCTAAAATTTAGTGCGAAATTTGGGCCTATATTTAAGAGAGATCTGTATATTTATGTCTGGGCTTGTTTCACTTAGTCTTAACCGTAAATTAGGATCGACTTTAAATTTTGTTCTCTGTTTATTTTTCAAATATAATATGGAAGAAAATCCTTGTTCACACAAATAAGTTGCGCAAAAAGGGCCTAAACAATTAATAGCTTTATTTGAAATGCCTTTAAATGCTTTTTTCGGTTCACCTAAAAGTTAACAAGTTTGTAATTTTTGAAATCTTCAGTTAAATCACACAGGAAATTTCTATCAATTGTTCTTTTTCTTCACGAGATAAAATTTCAGGTACATTTGAACAAAATGAATTTCTAATCCAAATTTCCTTTTCATAATCCTCGAAAAAATACATGTCGAAATTACTTATCAATAAAAAACAATAATTTTTAATGTCAAATGCTAATTCTTCTTTTATTTTGAAATTTGTTTGAGTTAGAAAACTTTCTAACTTTTAAAATACTATTAGCCATTTCTTTGATTAAAAGCTGGAGATTTTTTATCATTGCTTTTATTTTATCTCTGATGGTAAACAAATAACACTTTGTCCTTGTAATCCTAAATTTAATTCATTTACCTTTCCAAAATATCAGCTAAATATGCAAAACGCGTCAGCCGTAATTTACTAAATAAACATTTTTGAAATTCAAATTTTGAATTTCGGCTGTTCGTTTATCTTCTTCGAAACGATTGTAAACTAAGTTTTGAATAAAGTTTGTTATATCAGTACGTTCATCCAATGCGAAAAACTCAATGTGTTTTATTTTTGAATATGCGTCTCTTTTATGAAAAAATCTACCAATTTCATTTATTCATCGACTTACTGTATCATTTAATAACATTATTACGTTCATTAGCCGCTCTTTTGTTGAATAATGATAAAATGATATCTTTAACTGCTTGTAATATAAGGCTTTCTCAATAGTGTCAGCCTGCCCAGTCCTGGAAATTTTTAGGCTTACTAGATTCCAAAGCATTTTTCACTTGAAGTAACAAACACCTTTCATTACATGTTCACTATTTCTGAACTCCGATAATTTCCTCTTAAAATATTCTTCATATTTATTCTTCAAACTTGCTTGCTTAGGTTCAAGATGTCGTTCAAGAAACGGTGGTTTCATAATTTGATTGGATAATATTTCACCGCAAATAACACATCAAGGTTGACGATCCATTTCACCTCCATTCCAAGTAAATCCAAATGATAAATACTTTCCTTATATGTTCTATAAACATTTTTTCTTTTCTTTTCATTATTTTTAGAGCTAATAGATTGTTTTGGAAACACGAATCACCTACGAATCATCATTTTTCCGTTTAGTCAATCCTTGCCATTTATCCATTTTGAAAATTTAGGCTTGTTTTATCATTTTGTGTAAATATTTAAATGCACAATATATTACGAGTATTTTAAAAACAAACGACGATATTCTCGAATCGAGTAGTAAAGTAAGGAATAAAGCAACAAGAATTATTGTAATTGAAAACAGAGTAATATGAGTAGTGACAAGCTAATAAATCGATCAATTCTAAAAGAATTAATGAGATAATATTATCCTTTTATTATTTCTCTCTATTTATTTCTTGCCCACCACCTGTTGATAATCGCTGGTCTAAAGTATTATCCTCAGTGGTATTTGCTAGAAAGCAATAAGTCTTTTCAAAATCCTAAATGATAAACTTTGACTGACTATGAGAACAGAAAGAAATTAGTCTTTTAACTCAGCGAATTCTGTGAGGCTTCCTGTTGCTTCAAAACTAGCCGTTAATTTTTCATTTGGCGTTCTCAAATTCTTTTAGCAAATACAAGATTAGCTTCAGGAAGTTTTTTATTTGGTTATCATGTGGCTGCTGAACCCTGGAATTCATTTCGTGATTAAGCAAATGGGTTTTAACTTTTTGCTGTATTTTTTGCCTATAAAAAGTTGGTCGTTTTTGCAGGTTTAGATCAAACGAAGAAATAATCTTTAGTTGTTATAGGAGCTTGCTACGTTTAGAGGACGAATACGTTGATTTCTTTAATTTTACCTAAATTTCTGCATAACCACGATAATTACTCAGTTTTAAGCTTTGCAAATATAGAGAGATAAAGTTTTCTTCATTTTCTTTGAGCGGGCCAGAACTGACCGAATATATAATACCGCTGGATACTGAAAGTTCGATCCAGGATCAAACACTATGAACAGACTGGTTTCCTGAGCGTTGTTATGATTTATTGATGTGCACCGGTAATACGAGACAATATCCCTAAAAATTTCTTCCGCAAAAGACATTCCAAGGAAAATTATTGAAACAAATCAAACCTTTTTTCTGTAGCGAGCAATATCACTGTGATGTTTCTTTACGGCATTTAACAGACCTAGTAATATGCTAAAAATTAATGCAAAGATTTTTTGCTGTAAATCAGTTTCACTCAATAATTGAAATAAATGAAGTACTTCACAAAATCTAAAAAAAAAAAAAAAAATATTCAATTAAGGTTTTATTATTGAATCTACTGACTTTACCTAGATGCATTTAACATGGAGAAATTATAATGTTTTCGAGGATCTCCCTCTCCCAAAAAACATCTAAATGATTGATGCAACAATAAAAATATGTTTTTATTAATTTACAGAAAAATACTCATGGATCATTAGGATATGATTTTGAGACCTAATTTTCTACATTCTTTCACATCAGGGACTAGACATCAAAGAAAGTTTTCCTCTTTCTTCTGATTGGCAATAAATAGGATTCGGAAGCAATAACCTAAGCTATTAGTTACTAAGTGCCAGAACAGCAATCCATTTTACAGGGTGGAGAAACTTCTGCGTACGTGAGTAGAATTACAACCAAGAAGAAGGTAACACGTTCTTCCGGAAACTTTCTAGAATGAAATTCTTTTACTGAGAATGTTTGACTTCAGAAAAAATATAAATCTACTTTCGTTCACAACATATGAAAAACAGAAAATTTAAGCTGAAAATTTTCTCGTTAAGGATTCTCAGGTAAATTCGATTCTGTTATTTTTTAAGAAAAAAAATTCTTAATGCGCAAGGCAAGATTTTATTAAATGAATTTTCTGAAGTTATGTTTTTAGCTTAGAAATTATTTTTGAATTAAGTAATACTCATAAAATAAATGAAATGTAAATATTATCAACCATTTCAATATCTGATAGTTTCTCTGCTCGTTTAATTTTCCTATGTTACTGAAAACTTAATTTCTCGCACTTCAGTTTGAAGCCTAGAAGAGTAAATAATAGAAAAAGCTGCAAAAACAAACTAAAAGTTTATTTACAGCGAACTAATCAGAATTGAAAAGTTACCTAACTAAATTACCATTTCTTGCGGGTTATTGGAATATATACAGCTCAAAAATGTATGATGATAATAATATACTTATCAGTCATGCTACTATAATCATGTTCTTTCTCCAAACATAAACACTGTCAAATGACAGAAAACAGAAACAATTATTCTGATGCATTGTTCATCCAATTCTCGCACTCAGTTTACATCTTCGCTGTTTATTTAAATCTTACCTGATTTACTATAAGATATTTTCTCCCTTCTTTCAGCATGCCTTCGTGGTAGCACGTAATCGAGAGGTCCAGGTTCGAGTCCTGGAGAGGTCATTGCACATTTTTCACTTCTACTGCATCAAAATAACCTAATGACTCAACATTATATTCTTGGTGAGGCTGATGGAAGAAAGAGAAATACAGAACGGACTTAATATAGTAAAATAACATGTTAATGCAAAATTAACATATTAATTTATCACTTAAAAATACCACGCATTAGTACAATTAAGCAGCTATAAGTCACGGTTTAATCACATAAAATAATTTTAAACATTTATAGAGATCATGTATCTAAAACACATGTTTATAGCAAAAATCTAAGTACTATAAAATGAACATTTTCATCACACGCTAAACCCCATATTAGTAAAGCATAAATATATCAGCATTTTATGAAAACTATTTCAAACCTTTAATTTAAAAATAATTTATTTTCCTTTCGTAGTTCGTCATTCCATTATCAAAAGATAATGTGGAGTAACAATCATATTTTGAAATATGTGTTTACAACAGAAATTTCTTACGACAGAATACTTTGCTGCGAATATGAAAGGTTTAACATTTGTTTGGATGCCCCTAAAGGAAAAAACACACATACAAAATATAAATGAAATAAGAATAGCACAAACCCGTTTCGACTTTATAAAATTCGTGGATTTTTTAAAATTTTACTTTGACGCATCTTAACTCTTTCTACGCTTCTATAAGCTAGAAATTCTTCCAAAGTATTTTTTTAACAACAGAGACATTTTTCATTCCATGGATGCTCCATCTTTTATTAATCCTTCTTCTGGATACGATGGTGCTTTGGGAAGTTAATCCTTACGCTTTACCATTCGTAGGCTAGCAAATGTATGGAGTAATCCCTTGAAAGCTGAAAAAAGACGCAGTAAGCTTTGAAGCAATCGATGAAATATATCTCTTCGTTTCTTTTTTCAGCTCGTTACACATCTGAGTACATCATTAAAATCGCGTCGCAACACTGCCGCGCTGACAAAAGACTTCTTTAAATCGCCTGGTATATATTTTTTTTCTCTTAACACCTCTAAGCCAAGCTACTCTGCATTAAACATGAGCTCCTTTACGACAGGACAAATCTTGACAACCTATATTTTTTCGCTTCCTATTACCGTTAAACACCGCCTAATAAATGTCCCTCCTTTTAATGCCTGCGTAACTGATGACGCGAGTTTTTTCTCTATTTATTCATTCCTGTCGTCTAATTAAAGAGATAAAAGATCAGACCTTCGGCAGAGGTCTGGGATGTCCCAAGCAAGGCCGGCCATCCAGGCAGAACTGCTTTTACTGTATGTAGATTTTATTTTTAAGTTCTGATGGCAGCTACAGATCGATGTGATGGATTAGGTTTCATCGTTTTTATTATTATAAGCTTTTATTTAGTTCCTTCATGGTGTTTGTCGCTATGCTCAAAGGTTCGTCATGCATTTTTGAACTACTTTCTAATAAGCTATCGAGTTCAAATTTTGTACACACTGTTTGCAGATAGCAATATAACGAAGTGATTTTTTACAAAACTTTGGTTTAGATTATTTTAAATATGCTGCTGAAACGATTTTTCCTCACATATCTTCATTTAACGAACAAATTAAAAATCTCACACTATTATCGTTTCCGGATCGGACAGAGCACAAAAAGTCTTCTGAAAGAAATTTGTACGAAAGTTTTATTGTAATTTCTGATTTATTGGCGAATTTTTGAAAATCACAAGACTTTTTCCGAATTTTTTTCATCCATGATTTTAAAATCTCATCGTCTAAAAACGTATTTGCTACAAAGTTCCAAAATTTTCGCAGATTACAAAACAAACATTTCCCCCTCTTCTGAAACAAGAATTGTAAAATAATATTAATTGGTTGATTTAATACAGTCATAATGCGTTATCAAAATATTAATCATTACTTTTTAAAACTTCTCAAAAATGTCCCGGTATTTTATATTTCGTTATGTAAAAATGTAGATGAATTTTGTACAATTAATTGTTTAATCTCTTGTTCACATTAAACTATGGGATAAATTATTTTATCTTTTTGTTCATTAATTATTTTATAAATTTTAATAAAAGCTTACACTATAAAACATTTTATACTATAAACTTTTAGTTTACTCACGGCAATTGTCGGTAAGATCAAAATTTTGTCATCTATTTTTACCTTACTTTCTGATAAGCTATCGAATTCAAATTTTTTACACATACAGTTCGTGAATGCTAGTATGATAAGGTGAAGTGACTTTTTTAATTAACTTTTAAATGGTTTTAGGGTATATTTTCTTCTAAGAAACAAATTTAAAATCTCACAAATTTATTGTTTCTTAAAGATAAAGCGGAAAAATATATTTTAAATCAAATTTGTATTGAATTTTTCGGTAATTTTCTAAAATCACTCGATTTTTTCGGCTATTTGACATGAACGATTTATAAATTTAAACATCTAAAAATATATCGATTAAAAAGTTTTTAAATTCTCAAGAATCATAAAAGAAATTTTTCGCATTCTTCTAAAACAAGAAGTGTGTAAAGTTGGACAATTTAGCAATGTTAAACAATCAGTTAAGGTTAGACAATTTAGTTAAGTTAGTTTAAGGTGTAAAGATTAGACAATTAGAAAATTTTCTACATTAAAATATATATATATACATACATAAATATACATATATACATAAATATGTATATATACTGCAATGAGGAACTTAGCGAGAAGTATTCCCTCTTCGTTCGGCATTGCAGGGAAGATAGTTTCAAATTTATGATGTCTATAAATTATATCATTACAATTTACTTGCTTTTGTAGGTTACTTTTTAAAAAGTTGATATTGGAATTTTAAAGTAATTTCTAATATTTTGGTAAAATCGCTGAATTTTTTCCCATCGTTTGACATACTAGGATTGCTTGAAACAAAAGAGTGATTATTTATTTAAAATTAGGCAAAGCAACTTGTGTTTGGCGTAGGTTTTAGTCAAAGGCCCACTGATTTCAAGGGCTAAAAGGTAGAAGTCTTACTTCATCAGGAACAAAGAAATATACCAAACACTAGGGTATTGCTTTACCTAATTTTATATTTTAATTTACCATGTTTCGCTTCTTTCTTGATTATTTATCGCTGAAAAATAATTTTCAATTGAATAATTTGAGTGATAACGTGCTATTGCGACTAAAAAGAATATAATTAATAAACTAATTAATTCATTAACCTTTTTCATAAATAAACTTTTGTTCAAAACTCATAAAATAATTAATGTACTAAGGAAAGGATTAAGAAGGGAAAAAGTAATTTATCATATAGTTTAATGGAACAAGAGATTAAATATTTTTCTATAAAATTCATATACGATTTTATTTCAGGTATTATAAAAGACAGGGCAGTTATCGAATATTCGAATTACATTGTTAAAAGTATGAGCCATTATCTTCTTTAATTTACAAGGGAGCTCCACACTTCTATCATTCGTGATATAAAACTATACAAGAGTTTTGAAAAGAGAATTATTTAATCTCTTATTCATCAGCCTTTATGATAAATAACGTTTCTCCTAACGTTTTGATAAATAACGATCATTAACTATATTATGAATTTTAAATAACAGCTTGTTTTGTGAAATCTTTTAATTTTTATCTATTTATTTATATTTTTTATTATTTATTTATTTACTTTGTTATTTTTATTATTTACTAGGTTTTGTTTGTTTGTCTATTTATTTTGTTTATTTCATTTTTTATTTTTATTTTATTTTATTCGTTTTATTTAATTTATTTATTTTCATTTTATTTTATTCGTTTCATTTTATTTTTATTTTATTCGTTTCATTTTATTTTTTATTTTATTCCTTTTATTTCATTTATTTATTTATCATGAGTGTTAGAATTAGATGCGGGAATATCTGCCGAGTATTGCATATTGCTTATTTGTTATTCCGACGCGTAGATAAATTAGATTATTTCTGCTGGTAATACGTACGGAAGCATTCTTTTAATTATTAGAAGTATTACTGAATGCCCTGCTTAAGAAAGAAAAACTTTTTCTATTACTTGCATGACAAGCAGTAGAAAGTTTTGAAATTTTGCAACAGAAAACATGCAATTATTGGATCACGTATGTATTTCGCAAAAGCATGTGAAGCATTTTATTTGACGCAAGAAGAGCAAAAGTTTTCATATTCAGTATCATCTGTTGACAAACTATAAAAGTAATTAATTGTTTCTCATCCTTAACTTATAATTTTCTTCTTATGCATCTTTCAATGAGAAATCGTTAACCAAAACTTTCTCCAATTCAGAAATGAATTCAGTGGGAGGCAGCGCTTTTAGAATAATGGCTATGATTGCGTCTTCTTTTCGTAATCTTTTACTTATTACACATTTTGAAGGGAATCTTTTCGATATATTTTTTGTTTCCAGTTCGAGGACTGGATTTCGTGAGCTCGCTCTGATATCAAACAAGTAAAATTAATCTCGACAGCAACAAGAACAACATTCAGTGATAATCCAAAAACACAGGTGTAACGAATTATTAACAGGCATTTTCATCCGAAAAAGAAGAGTTCAGTTTTATTTGTTATTGCTAGCGGCAGATATGCCAATCAAGTCTTAATTTAAATTCATAATTTTTATCTCAGGGCCCTTGAATATGCTTGAAGCGACAAATAATGCGCTGAGATTTTCAGCCCGACGTAATCATATAATTTGAATTTTAGACATTTCATGGGTAAATCCTGTTGAATAGGACGAATTTTGAATATGTTCGTATGTTTTACGGGAGTTCTAATTGATATTCTGTCCTTTTTTTATGAAGTAGGAAGGAGAGCCTTTGTAAATGGCTATGTGCCTGCTTCAGATGAACTGTTAGGTTGGCATGCTTTGATCTTAAACCAATATCTAAATTCATGGTGGTCTCTGCAATTAATGCAACATGGAGACTGTTGCATGAGTGCTGTGCAATAAAATCATCCAATACCGATAACATTATATAGGAAACATCCTATATAATGCTTTTCTTATGATGTAATCTTCGTATATTTCAACTTTAATGCATACAAACATGGATTGAAGTCTCAGAAAATAAAAGTATTGGTACTTAAGGAAATATCTGTTGCAAGCTTAGTGCTCAAGCAATATAATGAAATAAAAGAACAGCTGCATCTTGAATGATTAAAACTGTCTTTTTAATAAATGATTGCACAGTCTCCAGGTGGTGTTAATTTACAATGAAATCTTATTATTACAATTTTTTGCTGTTTACTTGGCTGTGCCATTTTGAGCAGCTCATCTTAAAAATCAGATTTTATTATCTATAACAGCCAGTTCTCAACCTTTTGACTAAGGCGTACCATCTAAACAAAAATTGAAAACCTTTAGTACCACCACTACAAAGTACTACACGACCACCACTCTTGAACTAAGCTCTGATCGCATACATTTACAGGTGTTAGAGAAAAAACTCAATCAGGATGTTGAGGTTTTAAGTTTTGAATTTAAAAGTTAAAAATACTTTGCATCTTTGCGTACCATGTACTTTTCTCTTGCGTACCACCGGTTGGGAACCACTGATCTATATCGTTAATTTTTGAACGAGTAATCCTTAAACTAAAAGTCTATCGTAACTAAACGTACACTTAAATGTGTCAGGTGCCAAACTGGAATCTGCATATCAAGATCAAACTGCACGTTTTTAATGCTTTAATGCTTAACAGAATGAAATTTTAATGCTTCAGTTCGTTATATTATTATTAATTTAAGTTTTGAATTTATTTTATTTTATTTTTTAAATTTATTCTTTAACCTATTTATTTTTATGTCTGTTTTATAAGTTAACTATATGTATTTGTTAAATTAGTATTTTCATAATTTCGATTGATAATTCTCATTCATCTACATAAACATCAATTAATAATATTTATCAATTTTTTATATGAGTTTTCCTGTGTTACCTTTTTCTATTATTTCTTGTGTAAAGAAATCCATACATAGGAATGATATTTTGAGGAATTAAAACACGAACTAATTTTTTAATATTTAAACAGATCTACAATCATACATATTAAAACCTGCAAACCTAGACATTTAAAACCCACAGTTAAATTTATTACTGCGTACAGCAACAAAGAACGTTCATTTTAATTTTAAGTGTATTATTCTTAGCATTTTGAATGTTTTAACTACCATTTTTTTATGTTTATTTTATATAAATTAGCTTATAATAGCTTATAACGCTTTTTACTTTTGAGAAGTTATATGCATACAAATTCCTACTCATTAATCATTACAGGTGAATAAATGTTTACATATATTTTTAGACTATAACTTATTTTTATATATGCTAATTCTAATTCCAAGTCTCATATGCAAAAAATAAAGTGTGAAATAATATGGATTAGCTCATATGTGTAAGATAAAAATTCATTTTTTCATAATTCTGCTGAAAATTCTTATGTATTTTATTTATTGATTAATTCTGAGTAGGAATCATTAACATAACTGCAGAATTATAATAATTGCCATGGGCAAAGTAATTTAAATATAAATGAAAACAAGCAATGCATGAAAAATATTTTATTAGGAAATATATGCACATATATAAATGGACAATATGACACTAAAATGCCATGATAAAAAATGGCATTAAAAATCTAAAAATTAAAAAAAAATCTATTAAAAAGTACTATAAGCTGAAAACGATATGACTTCACCAGAAAATTTATACGATTTTTATTTCTTGCTGACATGCTGCAATTCTACCAAATAATTCGCTTACTTGTGTTATAAAAAATCAAAACTATGGTATGGATTTTATTTTCACCGCTGTTCTACCTATTTGAATTAAAAATGCATGCAAAACTGAATTTAAATAATCAAAATCGATAGTGTTGTGTAAATTGTACAAAAATAAAAATAATTTTAAGAAGTGTTTACAAAACGTACCATCCATGTATATAGCTTTTATCGTGTTGGCAGTATGTAATAAATAAAACTATGTTACAGCACTGCACTCTTAAAGCAAATTTACAGATATCTAAAAAAAAAAAACTAACTAAAACTACTTTTTTTATTACATCCTTCAATTTTTACACGTAAATCTAACTATAAGACTATAAATTGTAATGCTTAAGATATTTCTATTAAGAAATAATTGTATATATTATCGATGTTTTAAAAGCGAACTTACTGTTGGCAAAGGAGCTGCATCCATTGTTACGACTGTCCTCGCTTGAAATGGCGAACTGCAGTAAACGTGTTCGGGCACTCTGCCTCAATAGGGGGGTTATTCTGTCCCTCAACTCACTCCCTTCTCCATTGTCATACTTGCAAGTGGCGAAACATATTCTGCTCCCAAGACAGTAAACCTGCGTTGTTTAACGCGAAACGAAGCAAAAATAGTTGTCACTCTTCGTATCCGACTCTGAGGGACTTACAGTGCTGAAAATAAAATTATTCATTTTTGTGAATTATTTTAAATTTTGGAAATAAAGCATGTGCTTAGAATTACTAACTTTATGATCATTCAGTATAAACTCCCTGGGATACCCAACATTACTTAATGGCTTAAAACAAGAAAAAAAAGCGTATGGGATTTTTTAGACCAAAATTGCTTCTTTTCTGACACCAGAGTGCAGTTCATATATGAATTCCACAGATGATTTAGGGTCAATCGTAAAGAAATGGCTTCAATGTAAAAAGCAACAACTTTTTTAAAGGTATATTTAATACACCCAAATTCTGCAAGGTGACCAAAAAGTGAAAGATAAAGGAAAATTATGAGTTAACGTCATGCAAGAATATTCTACAAGCTTAATAAATTAAAAAGTAACACAAACATGCATATGAACACTTAATTTGAATGAAGAATTTGTGTACAACACGCAGCGATAATATATAAACAATAAAAACTGTTAAAATTGGATTTAATCTAACGCGTTTTGAACTTCTGTATTTTCCGCAGTAGACAGCATATACCATAAACTGTGGCCTGCATACGTCACAGTTTACCTCTGAATACCCTTAGTGAATTATTTCCATAATGCAAGGGCTTTCAAATTCTAAATGTGAACGAAACGAAATTTCCACTGTCGCAGCACCATTCATAAATCACTGACAATCGCCTTTTGAAAGCTACCAATGATCCCATCACATTTTAAAACCTTCGCGAGTTTCTACGTGGCACAGGCAAAAGCCTCGTTACGGATGAAAACGCTGAAAAACTAAACTACACTTGTAAATCGTAACCAGATTCGCAAAACAAAATAAAGGATATTTAAGGATCTTTGCTCAAATCATATACACGTGAATCTTAAATTCCCCCCCCGAGATGTACTAGTTTTGTTTGAAAAGATATCGAGCGGAAAGAAATAAGTTGATTTAATATAAGAAAAATAAATCAAATGAAGATATTTTTTAAAAAAATGGAATGTTCTTTGGAAGCAACACATATCTTAAATTCTAAAAACTTTCCCTTGCACAAAATTTGTAATCACACTTATAAAACTCTGCTGTTAAATCCGAATATATTTTGAAGCCTTTTTACTGTTTAGAATACTTTTTGTGATGTCTTTAAAGAAATACATGCTTCTTGAAATATGTCCATGAAATTAAGGCAATGTTTTAAAAGTACATAAATCCAGGTATAAAGGACCAGGAGCCTTTTGGCATTAAAATCAAGAAAATATCTCTTCATCATGGAACTTTTGGGAAGTTTGGGATTTCTCGGCTAAAACATTTTCCGGTTGGAGTGTTAATAAAAGCCGATTTTTGAAAAACGTGTACCTTGCAGTTTGAAAGTCAGCAGACGGAAAACCCATTTGAATATTGTTATATAAATAAATTGTAGGAGATATTATTATAAAAGAAATGCTACAGGTGAGGTAATTAACAGGTGACTTAAATCTCACGTACTTAAATAGGCACTAAAAGAGACAAGTGACAATCAGCTGTTGGTTCGTTAACTGTATATTTTCTGATGCTGCATGACTGAGTATTGCTACATTCCAGCCTTTATCTTTTTCTACAACTCACATCCATTCTCGTGATAACATAATATAACAGCTTCACAATGACATAAAACGTAAAAATACTGCCAAGAAGAGAGCAATGTGGAATGTTGTATAAGCATTAAAAAAAAACACCAGGAAAGAAGGCAAAATAGGTTTAGTACATTAAAAAATGGATCAAAAGACAAAAATACACAAGACTCGGTATTTTCAACTTTCATATATGTATATTGTGTGCATTGATAAAATTTTAATATTTTGAAGAAGAAACTTCATCTTCTATATAAATGAAGTTTGTATATAAGTAAATTGTTACCAGATTTCTCATAAAATCAGTATCTCATAAAGTGATGATAATAATATAATATATAGTAATATAATATAATAGTGTGATATAATATAATATAATAGTGTAATATAGTATAATATAATAGTGTAATATAATATAATAGTGTGATATAATATAAGTGTAATATAGTATAATATAATATTTCTATATTGAAAACACTTTAAATGTATTTATCACGAAACATACTTCTTTATTTGTTTCACGTAAGGTATTTAAAAAAAATTCAAGATAACTTCATGGAATTCATATCATAGAATGATTATATTATTTCAATAATTTGTGTTGAAAATAGGATATTTTACTAATACTTTATGTTTTTCTGAGGTAAGTAGATATTAAGACTTACCAAAAAATTAAGACTTAGTATATATTTTGTTAATAAAAGTATGATTTGTGAAGTAATTTTATTCTCAAATAATCTTCTGCATAAAGAAAAAAAAAAATAGTGTACATTTTGGTGTGACTCGTATTTTGCAACTATGCGAGCGTCATGTAAAACTTAATACGATCGCAACTTACCGGCTCACATATGAGCCATATGATTTCCTCAAAGAGACCAACGACTCATATGTACGACAGTGGCAGAGGTATAACCATTTTATAATTTCTCTGTGAATTCCATAGAAACTGCTCTCATATTAAGTAATGGTATTTGTAACACGTCGTCTCAGATTCGGACTTGCTTAAGTAATATTATAATCTTATATTATAAAAAGTGAATGTGTGTTCCATTGGCACAAGTCAGCCGATCAGTATTCACGTTTATAGAGTGTTAAATGTTATCATACTGTTTTTTTTAATAATCGTTGTGCTATTTATATTTTATAATAATAATAATAATGAAAGTATCCGAATGATTTGATCCAGACATCTTCACTTGTAAAAGTCGCTGAAGTTGTAAAAGAAAAGACTAGATTTTTCTTTAAATGATTTCCTCTTCCAGCATGTTTATTCATAAAGTTTATACGAAATGTTAACACACAAAAGTATTAATTCGGTACATAAAAACATTGGAAAATATCAAAATGTTTAATTTAACTGTTCTTTGTTTTGAGCTTCCGATAGCAAAGATATGTAGAGCAATTTAAAATGGAAACTTAAGTTTTAAAACTTTTCTTTTAGAAAACAAGTAAGATGTAACTTTTATATATTTAAAATTGTGAATTTTAAGGTCCCTATAATACAATCCAGAGGATATTATAAGCGTCATCATTATGATCTAATTTTATGATTTGTATTCTATGAACTGTTTTGATGCTAGTTTTAAGATATTATGAGACGAATGAGTTTTAAAGCATGATAAGGCATTGTATAATTTAGTTATTGTTTATAGTTACTTTTGTTATTTTTCTTAGCATTAACATTGACATCAGCATCTTGGTTAATCTGATTGAGAAACGAAAGAGAAAAATATGATGAATAAAAAAAGAATGAAGAGGAAAAAGACGTGTGTGACGATGACGTGTAGCTGCAGCTGCAGCTGCAAGCAGCAATACCTGCGACCAGCACACAAACAAAGTTTTTTTTTTTTTTTTTTTTTTACTTTTTCCCATAGAATGCGATTTTCTAAAGATGGCTCTTTACTTCTTAGCAGAGCACCAGGCTAGTTTAATTTATATTTGTTTGAATGCATTACATACATTCAAATAATTGTAAATTAAACTATTGACTATAATAATGAGGTAAAAATACACATCATAACACTATCATCATTTAAACATTATTAGACACAAATTAATTATTTATAAATAATTTAACTTCAAATTGTTTTTTTCAATAATGACTAGAAGTTGTTTAAATTTCTGCTACTCTTATTTTATTATATTTGCCTGGATATACTCGTTCAATTTTACCAAGTGACCATTTGAGTGGTGGCAAATTGTCTCCTTAATTATAGGAATATGATCTAGTATGTTCACACTGTCTTTACAAATCATCTATATTTTAAGAAATATAGATGATACCTTTCTTGTATAGGAATATGATCTATGTTCACACTGTCTTTACAAATCATCTATTTATGCCTTTCTTGTAAATTATTTAAATAAACGTTACTCCTTTTTTCAGTACAAACGGAAAAACTCTCGGTGTTTTTCCTCAACTCTTTAACCGATTTTTATTTATACTGGTACGATTAGGTTCAATTAATGCACGAAGACGTTTGCCAATTAAAAATGAACAAGTGTCAAAACTTTTATCTCATCAGCTTCAGAAGTTATGGTAAAAGGAATTGGAGTTTAAGATTTCCCTAAATCTCAATAACTATGTAGCTAAATTTCTCATATGATAATATCAACAACAACTCTTTTCAAGTAACATTTAAAAGACTTGATAACAGCTTTGCGAAGATTCTCAGTGTTAGATTGAATTATCTATTAATTGGTCATTACATCCTCGGCTTATATGATGTATTTTTCGACTAGTAGTATTGTTAGATATAAGTACCTTTATATAAGTACCTAAGATATAGTTTTCCCGCCAATTCTCCTACCACAATATTGACCATATCGAGAGCAGCCGGTAAAATAAATTCTGCGATGGTGTGAGGTTTATTTCACTTCGCCTCCCTGAATGTCACCTTGAAAGATGCTAGCAGTGCGTTGCAAGGTACTGAAACTTATTGAGGGAACACATTTTTTTTTCTTTTTCATTGTTGTTGTTTTTGTAAATTTTGAAGCTTTCTACTGAAACGATTTTACAACCATGGTAGAGTGAATGGTCTCCAGATGTCGTTTTAGCTTACTTGTTAGCCTATAATTTTGAAAGAAATTTAATAACACAAAGGAGAAACCCTGCAAACGCCCACCGAATTAGGACGAATTAGTTAATCCACCGAATTAGACGAACCACCAGAGTTTAGTAGTCTTCTACTGTCAGCTCAGGCTGCTGCGTAACATTTCAGTTGTCACACATCATTTTAAATACAACATTTCTCTGACTAATTTATTATCAGGTAGCTAATTATTCTTTTTGCAGGTTATGTACTTGTTTTAAATCTTTGTCTACATGTTTTCTTTTGTAACTTTCAAAGTAATCCGTTTAAATTCCGTTTAAATTAATGATTTGAATTCACTGACCAATTTTCCAAAGCTCGGAAACGAACTCTGACAGTGAGTCCATAATACGAATAGTGCGGATTCTTCAGAAATGTATACTTAGAGCACTTGATTATTTTATTGCTGAAAGCAATTGTATTCCTTGGTTGAAGAGTCATTTAGAAGAGGGCTTTGTTCAGATGCGTTTAAAAGAAACTGCTTCAGAATTATATCACGTCTAGATAAGCAGATGAGATCTCAGTGCCTCGATTGGGAATCATACAATATTTGGATTGAATCAACACGGTTCAGCTATTTCGTTTACTTGCCAAGGATCAGAGTTCATATTTTCATATTATAGCCTTTCATTTTTTCAAAAGATACTTAGGAATTAATTAAAAAAAGTTGTAAGGATCTCAAGTTTTACTAACGTTTATTTTATTTTAAATCTTTACTATCACTTCTTATTTTCTACTTCCGGCCAGAATTAAAAGCTTTAAATTATTTATGCAAATTTGTCTTGCGAACGCCAAGTACTTAAGTTGTGGCTTTTTGCCAAGCAAGAGAGAGGAAGGAGGTAGTAGAAGCAGGCCGCTTGCCTTAGCAGTTTTACTCGGTTGCTGGTTGCCTTCAAGGCCAGAGGTTTAATCCTCTTGATAATTTTAAACGTATCGTAGTGTTAACAGTTCTCTGTACTACATACGGCCTTTCTGTTAATATACGGCCAATCTTCGAGTAGACACTTGTTTATTAATCCAAAGTTAGTTTAGTTAGAATTTAGTTAATATTTTTATATTCTTACGTTCAGACCACAAGTGGTTGGTCTCTGTATTCCGAAGTCCGGAAATCATTGTAAAGAGAGAAAAATAAAGGTTTCGTATACCCTTCCTGTGTGTTTTGTCTACTTCCCACATTTATTGAACATAGCTTTAGTAAGCTCCCTATTCCGAGTCAGGTCATGTAATGTTCCCGAAGCAAGTAAGGAGGAACACTGAACCTGATAAAGTGTTTTTCTTTACATTATTTACAGCTAAAATTTGGCAGTACTATTTCAAAAAAATGTTGTTAGGGGAAAGAGATTCAATATGAGTTTCAGACGTCCTCAGATCGTTTTTATCCCTCAGTTGATATTAATTGATTTAAATAACTTTAGCTATTTTATTTTGCTTTATGTTAAGTATTGATGAAATATTTACAATATGTCAAATATTGGCAAAAGATTTGCATATTCCAAATATTGGCAAAAGATTTGCATATTCCATAATGTGTTCAAGTAACAGCAAATGCTATTAATTCAAAAGTGTGTAATTCCACCTGTGGAACAGTGGAGTAGGAACAGATGGTAAGCAAGTAATCTAAAGGCAATGCCTGAGAGGCTGAGTATTGTCTAGGAACTGTATTTCCATTCCAGGAAACCGAGTAGCAGTTCCGTGTGTCCGAAAAATTAAAAGAGTAGACTACAAGATGGCTAGCTTCACCTAAGGCATTAATTTCTTCTGCTAAGTTTTTTCTATTATGTTTTTTAAAGATTAAATTTGATTTAAAGAATCAAAACAAGAAAACCAATATTTTATAGCTGTTAAAGCTGTGAGGAGCATACTCATATTTCAGCATTTGCTGCGATTGAAATTTATAGATACGAATAAATTAGGATATTAAGCAGCAAACATTTTGTAAGAGGTTTGAGCTAATTTCTCTTCCCATTTTGTTTCAATACCATCTTCTCATTTGCTTTTCTTCGAAATCTCTTGTTTGATTTGATAATGCCCAGACAGATATTTATCTTAAAACTGCAGATCAATTAGGTGAAATGATCAGTTAGCTGAAAAATACAAATTCTTGCAAGAAGTAATTCTCGAGACTGAAAAGCTAATAATGGAAAATGATATCGAATCAGAAATAATTGCATAAGATTTGAGGGACGAATATCCTGATAAAAATTATATTGTGTAAAATTAATAGATTTACAAAAAATAATTAAAGTTGATCTAGAAGCTAATAACTGAATCATTAATCTGAGCAATGATGAAACACTATTAGTAGAATCTAAAGTTGTACGCTTTCATAAATTAACTATTGCAAACAGTGTATTTTAATGTACATAAAATAGATGTATCACTAAAAAATGAAAATAAGAAGAAAAAGTTTTAAAAATGCTATTGTTAATTTTATATGCTTTGGATTTTATTTCCTTGTACGAAGTAAAGAGGAAGTATTGTAATCTCGAAAAGTTTCAGGCAGGATATTTCAACGAAAATATTCATTTTGACCGCAATCGAATGCAATTTAGCGATGTTTTTGCGTGGTATGTGTACGTAAAAACAGAATAAAAGACTCGTTTCGTCCAAAAAAATTGATAAAACTGCTTTAAAATGAATTCTGAAGAGAATTTTTCGTGGCGTCTGTACGAACGTATGTACGTACGTATCTCGCATAACCCAAAAACGACTAGCCTCAGAGCGTTGAAATTTTGTATATAGGACTGCTATAACATTTAGACGTGCACCTCGTATTTTGGTTGCAATCGGCCGCACCAAACGTATATAAATATATTTATATACATATCCACTCTGTTACCCGGCTCAGTGATCTCAGTTTCTTTACTCTTATATGTTTGTAAATTGTACATTTTTTGCTTTAAAAATGATTGAATTATGTTGTTCTTATCTTCCGGTTAAGGTTTTTATGCCTTTAGTAAATCTATATGCAATTATTTTTGAATTATCAACAATTTTGAAGTTGTTTAAGTGCCACTAAGCCTAATAATTTTTTTGATGGCGGCCATTGCTTGTTTACATTTGAACCAGCAGGATAGTGGATTTGTTGCCAATCTAGAGAAACTTAGCTTCGTAACAACAAAGATAACGCCTTCATTTATTATTGCGAATTAAATCATGCTTAATCCTTTCTGGAATTTTTTCGAGGAAATAAGTGTTTAAGATTTACTTCGTAATTTTTAATACAGATATTTTGAGTTTTTATGTATTTTTGCCTTGTCACGAAGTGAAAACTGAATTGATTGAATGAGAAATACTGAATCGTCTGTGAAAAACTGTTTCTTTTTTGTTTTGTTTGCTTAATTTATTTTATACATCGTTCTAGCTTTATTATAGTATTTGAATAGAACATGTGGCAACGATAAGATAATTCTTCAAATGATATAAAATTTGTGCATTCTGAGTTATAATATGAACGAAATATAATACTGTTAAGTGAACCTAGCGCCAGAGTGTCGCTATGGTAAACAAATAGAGTGCATTTAAAGAATGCATTTATTCTATTGTGGTTTATGCGTTGTCGGCGAAGTAGATTTAATTCAATCCAATAAGTTTAAATGAAATGCAATAAAAATGCGTATAATGTAATATTCCGTACAAGGAAGTCTTGTGGTGTACACATCAGATTTTTTAAGCTAAAGGAAGGTTGATTACAACCGAAAGATTAAAAAAAAATAAAAAAAAAAAATACGTTTTGCTGAATGGCAACATTCTGAGAAATGAATAACTGCAAACCACAGAGAACATAAATATCTTATATTTCGCGCAGTGGTTATACTTGCGAGGCAATTGCGTAGTATATTTCCAGTTGACTAACGTAACGTAACGATCTAAAATTTGAGGATGGATTCCGTTAAGTATGTTCTAATATCAAAATGCTTTATTACTGCAGTAAAGCAAATATTTAAAATTACTCTTTTAAGAAATGATTTTTCGCTTTTTCGATTAAACATTTTTAACAAAGTACTAGCGAATTTTCAACCCCTCATTTTAGAAACATTAGCTGAATTTATCACACGAGTTCGAGGGAAAGAGATTTATCACGCAAGTGTCAGAGGTTGTTCAGAAATTATGACTCAAGTATATCGATGACGATTCCATTAAAACCAGCGAAAAGCGGAAAGAGAAATGCTATTTCTTAAAAAGAAGTTAACTTACTTGAACTTAATGCAACTTTCACGTTATAGGAAAGAAGGAAAATAGATTGGCATTCTTTGGACGTGCAATTAGGAGGGATGGGAAACCGTTTAATCAAGGAAAGTTTTTCTGAAGCCTGATTCTTTTTCATCTGTTATTCTATCCTATCCAAGATCGCTTCAGATGCTTTTAAAAATCACCACTTAATTTTATTTGTAGGAAGCCATGATGGGCGCTGACAGGCGAATGAATTCTGAAGATGAAACTTCTCAAACTCTTCAGTTAACAAATGAAGCTGTGCATACTGAATAACGCTTTCAATTATTATGAATAAATTTAATTTTGCAAAAATATTTTAGACCTTTTTTTACAGTTCTTCAACAATTTCAGAAATCATTCTATCGTAAAATCTGTTAAGATATTAAATTAGAATAAGCTTCATGAAAAAAAAAAAAAAAAAAAAAAAAAACCGTATTAGCCTTAAAACCTAAGAAAATAACATCTCTGAAGAACTTTGTTACTAAATTAATTTATTAATAAAAACTCAGGGTCAAGCTGCAGAGCCGAATATCCTCCTGAATTACTACAGTTTACACGGAATTGTATTATGTGTTCTTTCTCCCGATAATACTAAATATTATCCAAATAACACAAGTATAACCTAAGCGATAACTGAGATATTTAAGTTACATTAAAATCTGATGGTTCTGAAAACGAAAATCTAAGCTACGTATAATTTAACGCGTTATCAGAGGTGAAATCATAACGTTTTGCTGGTAGTAATCATAAGGATTCTTAAGTTCCATGAATTCCCATAATTTATATAAATAAATAAACATGCCTTTTGTCAAAGCTGAAGGGGTTCCAAAATTTCAGGTGAAGCAGGTCTCCTAATCCATAAAGCTGCTACTACAGATAACATTAATATGTTTTAAGTTTATCTTGCGTTAAATTTTTTAATTCGTAGAAACAATAAAGAACAATAAACAGTCTTTCATTCGCAAAGGCTGATGAATATCTCTTCCAGTTAGCATTTGCAATGTTTACGTTGAATGAGGTATCTGTTGGCAGAATATTACAAGTAAAATCTCTAAACTGAACGTTGCACTTTGTTTATTGAATAAGTGTATTTATTGGTGTATTTAATTATGGCAAAGCACACTAGGGCTATCTGCCTAAGGGGAGGGATGCCTTTCGTGGAGGACTTTCTAAGGGAAACTGGCTCGTATACACGTTACACATGGGGAAAACCACGAAAACGCCCATGCAGCCAGCCCGTTCGCGGGATTCGAACCTCGGACCGAACTACCAGTGTTCAGCGACTTTACCGCTCGGCCGCTGGTGGGCCGTTTATTGAATAAGAATTACCAAAATAATGGCAGTTTAATGCAAATGAAGAAATGAAGGAGGACAGAAATTTCATTATTCTAAAAAATATATCTCTTGAATCAAAAACTATGGAACTTGTCTCTTACCGAATTGCAAATAACAGAATACAATAGAAGTCGACACTTAAAGAAATCCTCTATAAGCTGGTAAAGCTACGTAGGAACCTGATAATTGCCAATATGTTGGTATTGTTATGACACAGTGATAACAAAACTGAAAACTGTCAAAATATGCTCATAAATGTTCCTAAACATCGTTTCCTAACTTTAAATTTTATAGCTTCCCCTTCAGTCAAAAAATTTCGGAAATCTTCTGTCGTGTCTAGATATCAGATATTTTTTTGCCTAGTTCCATAGCACTTTCACACTCTTTCTGTTGGTATTCCTGTCCCTAACACTTTTAACATCACTAAACATAAACGTAGCTAACAACATACATTTGGGATTGTTAGTACTAATAACGCCTTGTACACTTTTTGGTCTCTTAAAACTGACATTCTGAAACTATAACATAGATCGATACAAAATAGAAAACATGTGTTTAATACAGTGCATTACAGTGCAAATAGATTTTAAACCCATGGGACTGTTAATAGCATAGAACTTAGTAGCATATCCGGAAACCAATTGCAGAAGATTCAAAATGTGTGGAAGTACGGAATTCTGGGCTATAAAGTACTAGAAAAAGATAATATTGCACTGTTGACATATATTTCAGATTTAAAATTTTATGTTTGTCAGTTTAAAATTGTGACCAAATTTAAGACAAAGCATACTTTTCTTAAAAAATCAACTAAAAATTCTTCAGCGTTCATTAAATAGAAGGCACATTGAATGGGTGTATCAGTTTCGGCCATCTATTCTTCAAGAATTTATACACGAATTCTAACTTGAACTGTTCCCATTAAATCATTTACCAATTCAAGAGGTCATCAGATTCTTTACTAAATTCCATAGTACTGACACCATACTGATACATACATTGGTAGAAATGTATGGATATCATAAAGTCGCAATAGTCAGTTTTTTTCATAGTTTAAGAGGTAATTTGTTTCCTAATTACAGTCGTGTTGTAGCTATTTTTGCATTACTAACTCTATATACATTCCGTATAACACGATAAGAATCAAATACATTAAAAATAGACTAAAATGATCAATTTAAATCTAATAGTTTGTTGACCGTTAGCTCTGAAGTTAGCATATTCCGGCCTAAGGTATTTATGCTTTATTAGTACAAGGTACTATAACTATCCACGCAACAAAAGACAGAAATAATGAACCCAGACTGATTTTTTTCTTTTGTTTGTTTTTAAGAATCATAGTCTTCTAGTGTAATAGTCTTCTAGTGTTTCCAACCGGAAATCTGGTGACATGTTCGATTCTCAAGAGGCGAGGGTGCTTTCCAGGGAAAATTCTAAATACGTTTTCAAAAATAATATGAATTTGATTATTCTCAAACAATAAAGTAAATTTAATGTTATCTGGTGTAATATAATTTAATGTATAGTGAGGACTACATTTATACAAAAAGCAGTTGCAATAAAATAAAAAATTTTAATTTTCTGAAACAAGGTTTCATTTTTGCTGTATACTACAATGTTTCACTAAAGTGAAGTGAAGTGAAGTGTAGATGAGAAACTGCGTAGTACTGATACACAATATATAATAATTAAAAGTATCATTTTATTGCTTTTATCAGTGGTAGAAATGCTAACAACAATTGTCGCAGTATATTACTAAAAAGTGAAGAGTAGTTTTAAAAATTCACTTGATTGCAGTAATAAGTAGTTATTTTCGTAATAGGTATGATACATTAACGTTTTCCGGATTGATAAGATTTGAGTGAAATGGAAACCAATAATTGTTTTATTCGATTTCTGCTTTTAACATTTGAAAAACACTTTTAACAAGAAAAAAAATGATTCAAAATAGAGAGAGAGCATATTTTTTAAACGTAAATTTACAGTCTAAATAATATTTTAATAAGAAAAGAAAATAATTCTATAACTTACGTGATCCTTATCAAAGTAATACCTCTGTGCAAATTCATAGAAGATGAAAACGTACTGTCTCTTTTTTACAAGCTATTACAGCTTATTCATGGCGAAATGGTACAGATAATATTTACTCAACTTCACAAATAAGATTTCTTTGAAAGGAAAAATGTCAGCGTCGTATTAGATTAGGAAAGAAAACGCTAACTCACACGCAAACCTTAAAAAAGAAAAACTTTCGTTGTCGAGAATCGATGATGGAAAAGTTCTGCTTGGTAAAGTAAAAAGAAACGTTAATGAGTGAGTGAAAATTTAAGTTTGCAAGTTCTACTTGGCGCGCATAATAGAATATTATTTTCAGATAATTTCTTCAGATACTTGTGATTTTTTATCAATCGTAATTGGCTTTTTAAGTTCTGAGCCGATTAAGAACAACAGCAAAATAAAGAAAAAAACACTTCGTCTAATTTATCATTATGTGCAGCAAAAGTGCAAAAAATAATAAGCACATCTGATGATAAAATATAGATTATTTAAAAGATATATAAGAAAAAATATTACGTCAAAAGATTCTATTACAAGAAAAAACATGTAAGCGGGAAGAAATATCATTTTTATTTTATAACAGCCGGCAATTCCTATTATCAGTGGAACAATATATTTATTTGCAGATATCAATCCTATTAACCATCGGTTCCTATTATCAGCTGAACAATACTAATAGCCTTACTAACTTAGAATATGCATGTTATATCAACCATAAGATGCCATTAAATAGGCTCAGGTATTTAATATTCAGATAATGAAAAGTTTGGGGTGCTTAATATTCATGTAAGGGAATAAAAGTCTTAAAATTCTAAATGCAAGTATGAAAAATTTTTATACTACGCAAAAGTTCAAAAAAGCCAATTTACAGCAGAAAGCGTTTTATTGCACACAAAGAGTGAATGCATTATTACTGAGCAATATGTGTTCTGAAAAAGACGCGATTCAGGTCCGCCAAACATTGGACAATTATATGACGGTATAGATAGCTCAAGAACACTGGCTTCCTGTGCAAAAGAAAGAACTCCAGACAGTCAAATCATTCTAATGAAACAATTTAACGCATATTCCAGAATAAGCCGCGCTAACCTTGAACTTCGTATTCCCCAGTGAATCGTTTAAAAGATAATGTGGAGGCGATTGCAACTCGAAGAGGCTGTCCGTCAACGTGAGGCATACTATGAACTCATCGCAAGGCGGATCAGAGCACAAGAAGTGGCTCCTGTGCAATTAAAATGATGAACCCATGATGACTTAGACAAGGAAACCGGAAACAGGAGACTTGGTATTTCAGATCGTAGTTGTGTTTAGTTATTGAAATATAAGACAGAATATAAAGACTACCTGTCTAACGTAAAAAAGGCTACCTGCCTTCTTTGGGAGCCTATAAAGGCTACTTGCCTTCTTGGGGGTCTTTTTGAAGGGAAACTGATGTATTCGCACTGGTGTATTCTCTGTGTGCATTCGCATTACACACAGAGAGAAATACGAAAATTCCCCCCCCCCCAATGGCGGGCACTTGCCGATAACGGAATTGGCCACTTCTAAAGCCAGAATTGGTTGCGATTTTATTGTAGAGACACTGTCTAGGCAGCAAAAACACGAAAATTAACCATGCACCAAACTCGTTCGCCTGGGATCGAAAACCCACCATTCACTCATCTTAATCACTTAGCCACTTGGGCCCGTATTTTACACAAAGTAAGCAGCATTAACAAGAGGAATTCAACGCTGTACTTTTGGTAATGACGCTGCAGATATTTATTCTGAATCTTCTTCAAGTTTGAAGGAATTACCATTGATAATAAAGTGGATCTAGCTCTCTCAGTCAGTGAAGAATAAGCCAAAATTACAGTGGGTTTGTACAGAGATTGAAGGTTTGGGCAAGCGGATGAGAAGCAATATTTGAAGCTTCAGATGCTAATGCAAGATCAGTTCACACTCAGCTTTCATGTTCGCATATGAAGTCAGGCACTTGGGCAAAGCTACCTCAAAAATGGCAGTAGAAGTGGCAGCATGACGACAGAAGTAGACGTATCTTTACCATTTTCACTAATGTCGAAGCGACAGCAAAACCTGATTACTATGTATATAAGACTACCATAATTAAATTGAATAAAAAGATTCCAAATTTGGGTATCATGATGTTGTTAACTACCCTATAAAAATTTCAGAAAACTTTTCACAAATGTATTAAAATAACTGCTGCATACACGTGTGGTTTCTGAGATTTATTGGTTAATGTATTCCAAAATGTGAACCTGCGAAATGCTTTCTGTTCATATTAGAAATAATGAAAATTGTACATATACGTATTTTATCTTATTTATTTTATACAATTAAATTTTTGAAGTTAGAAAAATGTTATTGATAAATATACTGTTCTTATATAAGCATAATAATGTAAGCTAATTATTCAGAAGTACATGTTATTAAATTCTGAAAAATAATGATTAAAATATACATCATCATTTGACAGGCTATATGAGTAGCTTCGTGCTGTTAAATTAAATTTTTAAGCAGAATATAAGTGACGTAATTTATTAAAGCTTACATGTATGTTTGTGCAACATTCAGCGTAAAATGTTTTTTAAATAGTTAGTTTTCTTGTGTAGCAGTTGCATAAAATTTGTCCACGTTGATTTAAATATGTTCTTCGTTAAGCTTAAATTAATTTTATGTTTTTTCCTCTAACATATTTTATACGAAATGTTGACGTTTCTGCGTGACATGTTGATATGTTTAATCTGAAGAAAAATGGAATTTGCTTTTGAATAAATTGAATAATTTGAATACCTTCGGTGTTGGTGTATTTAATTATGGCAAAGCACACGAGGGCTATCTGCCTAAGGGGAGGACTTTCTAAGGGAAACTGGCTCGTATACACGTTACACATGGGGAAAACCACGAAAACGCCCATGCAGCCAGCCCGTTCGCGGGATTCGAACCTCGGACCGAACTACCAGTGTTCAGCGACTTTACCGCTCGGCTGCTGGTGGGCTGAATACCTTCGGAAAACTTTCTTTATTATATAGGTATGTAAATATTATAATTTATCATGTTTCATAATACGTTTTAATATGTCGTAGATAAAAAATTACCATAAATGAAAATATAAAAAATCTTTATGATTTAGAGTCTTATGATGAAAATATTTCAAGTTAAACTTTTTTTTTTTTGTGTGGGGAGGGGACAAGGGAACACACTTTACGGATCCTTGCAAACACTTCTACAGTCTCCAAATTTTAAAGATAAGTGTCATGGAATGTGAATGAAAGTAAGAATTATGCATGGAATAATGTGTGTTTTTTATATATAATAGTAATCAGCCATATATCTGCTGATTACAGATTGTAAGCAATATATAATTTCAATTTTATTTCAATTATGAGAAAGCAATTTCCATTGAGAGTTTAAATAATGGAGAGCTTGGATCTAACCCCGAAGCTATGTATGTCTGTAGAATAGCAAATCAGTAAAAGCTAAAAGATGTGATTTAGATGCCCCGTTCAAGATCATTGTCAAGACAAACTGTAATAAATCATTATAATTCTGTTATATAATGTGATGCTATTAAACAAGAAACTTACTAGATTACAGATTTTCACGTGGGGATGGAAACAAAACTAAGGAACTTGTATGAAAATGATTTAAGAATGTTTCATGACTATGTTAAATCTGCTTTTCTAATGTATAGAAGGTATATTTAGTATAATTAAAAACAACAAAGGTAATAATAATAATAATAATAATAATAATCAATGCAATTTAATTTACAAGGGAAGGTACGTCAAACGTGAAGTTTTATTGAAATTCAGCTATTGAAATGAGCAGTTATATTTTATCTTATTTATATTGGTGTGTAAGGCATTCAGGTTTGTAAAAAATTATTTTTATACACATGGTAATGTACTGAAAGTATGTATTTCAATGATACATATTTTATACCTTCATTCTCTCAAAACTGAATGATAATCTTAAGCAAATAACCAGACTGCTATGCTAGCCAAATTGTCAACAATTATTGTTATAGGTATGCTCATTAGCATAAGCAATTCGCAAATTGCTTACTGATAACAGTAATGAATTTTAAAAAAATCTGGCCGAGACAATTGAATACAGTACTACAGCAATTGAATAAAAAATACCAGAAAATGGCTAATATAAAATTTTATGCCTGAGCTCTTAAATAACATCCTATAATTTACAGTTAATGGCTCAAAATAATTACAGTTAGTGGTAAACATAGTTATAATTAATGGTTTATGGTATTCTCAGTCCATGTTGTACTACAGTCCATTTTAACGTATTCCCAATTTATGGTTCAACATAAATTTTCTTGGTTCAACATACTGCCAATTCATGATTCAACTTATTACCAAATAATAGTTCAGCCAAAGAATTAAATAATGGTTCAACCTGTTACTAAATAAAAGCACCAAATAAGGGTTTTACCATCTTTTGGTTGCAACGTTTTCAGTACCTTAATTTGGTGAAACCTTGAACCAAATTTTTAATATTTGTAATTGGATTACCGCAGGGTCGTGTGTCGGGTAATAAGAGCAGTGCGTATCTAAATTTACAGCATTATAACAAATCTTGATTGATTTTTAATTTATTTCATGTAATACTTGTTTATGTTTGTAATATTTTTACGATATCTAACGTTTTGTAACCCGATGAATAATTTTTAATAACCCTTTGCTGCATAACCTCAATCAAGCCAGGAATATTTCGTTTTCTATTGAACCCATAAAATATTGTTTTCAAACTTAGGGCTAAAATTTTAATATATATTTAAAGGAAAAAGAACACGCCAATGTAAAATTTAACGAACTTCAAAGCAAACTTTACGTAAATATTAAATAAAACTGTACATTCTGAGAGCTTCTAAGACGCAGGCAAAAGAACTTCTTCAAGAGCAAATGTATTTACTTTTTTGCAAAAAAATTTCAAACATTTTTCTTTTCTTCTTTTTGTACTTTTTGCGTTTTTGCAAAACATTCCCAAAAATTGTTTCGCTGTTGACAAAGCCCTCAAAATCGGTAGAACTTTTTTCAAAATCTACTCTAACATAAGTTTGCTATTTTCCTAATTTTAAATGTTGTTCACACTGTAATAACATTAAATTTTCATATCCATATCGCAATCAGAAACGAACCTTAATTGTAGGAATCACTATTTTATGTATTTAGCTGCTTTAAAACGTTTAAATTCATTTCTATCAATTTAAAAAATATTCTAATTAGTTAAAAAGAAAATTTAATTAAAGTTATTATAATTAGTTTTAAAATAAGATAATGCGCAGTAAATTATATATAAATAGAATAATTTTAAACCGAGTTTTAACAATTTTATTGTGCATTAATTATAAATTTTCTTATTTTAAAAACTTAAAAACAAAAATTAACATTTCGGAAAATAAAATGTTTTTTCCCTTCAGTAACTTTAAGTGCCTAATATCTTCTGTTAATGCAACAGAAGAATAGAGCCATATGAATAATTAAGCTCTTTAAATACTGAAGCAAGTAATATGCGTTGCATAGAAGTTGTGGTCATTAACCGAACAGGACTATGTTTATACACATGGGGAATTTCAAGGAAATGTAATTTGCTAAATGAAGAAACTCTCTTATAATTGTTTAGAAGAAAACCGGCGAGAATACTTCCACAGACGGAGAATGCTATACATTTACGTGGCTGTTCTAGGAGTTGAATTCTTCTGAATCTGATAAATATCATGTTCTTAGATAGATGGAGCCAAATCTTAAAGCTCGGGAAAGAAATTCTATATTGTAAAATATGTAAACTGACAAAAGGTATAAAAGTTATTTATAAAACATTTTATCATCGGCTCAATATTTTTCTTCTGCAGACATCTAAAGTATGCAGTCATTTAGTCTTCGGATTTGTTTGTATATCAGTTTATATTGATGTACACAGCGAAAAGAAAAATGGAACAGTTCTATATCATTTGTACTCTCGTCTACTGGGCCGATTGACGAAACTCAACTTGCGTCTTTCATGTCTCGAAAGCGCAACTTAGGATATGTATTAGATGTATATATATATATATATAACATTGTTCTACTATAGATATTTTGACTCTAAATCAGACTTTATCTGAACTGACATGCCAATTTCCTTCCAGATTTCTATTCTATGACTCAAATTATGACAAACTGCCACCATTTGTAAAAATTGCACGAGTAGTTTTTAAAAAATTAGCTCTCAAAATTTTAGCTTCTCAATGTTAATTGAATTTGATATATATTCATTAATATCTCTTTTTTATTAAGCTTTTTTTTATTATTCTTTCCTCCAGAATTCAAAATTTAGACTTAATCCAAATATAATTCGCCCATTTTTATGATTTATTTTTAAAATTTGTATTTTTCAATAAATTTAATAAATTTTTCGAAAAGCATTTATAATCTGTAAAATTTTTACCTTCTTCTTCAAACAGATTTATTTCGAAGAGAGTTTTTTTTTTTTAAGGTATATGTGAATTTACATTTTGGAGCGTTTTGAAATTTGGCGTATTTATTATAAGCGATAATAACGAAAATGCGGTTTACGCACTTTGTTAAAATAATTTGAAAGAATGAAGGATGGACCTTTTTTCCGCTCCTGCATCAATGAAGAAAAGGAAAGTAAATAGATTACTATGGATTAAGAGTTTCACCAAGTGAATTATTCTTGCCGCAAACTGAGAAAAATGTGCTAAGATAAATTTTTAAATTCCTCCATAAATTTCACACCAAATTTTACAAAATTTAATATTTAGACATCGAATTATAGACATCGAATATTAGAGTCGAAGAATCGAAACATGGGAAAAATGGGCATGTTATTTCAGAAAAAGTCCAATTTTGTGTCAACATATCTATGTTGTAACCATGCTATATAACGGGTGGCCATAATTAAACTGACAGTGCTCACAGTGTTCTGTAGACGTGATCTATTTTCGAGAATGACGCCACATTTTGTAAGAAGATTAAACAAGACGGGGCACGAAGGATTCCGCGAAAAAAAAATTAGTTCCAAAAGTCAGCGCTAAGGGAATATTTGGCGCTCTGTAATAGAAAATAAAGTGTTAACATATGCAAATCAATACGGAAATTACCTTTTACTTTGCATTCAAATGAGTTTCAATGGGGGTGCGTTTGTTGTGGACCACATATTGCATTCTGTGTACAGTCCGTGATATATTATCCTTCAACGTAGCCAGGTCCTGGATCACTCCTTGATAGATCTTGGACTTAAGGCAACCCCATAGTCAGAAGTCGCATGGTGTAAGATCAGGCGACCGAGGTGGCCATGCAGTTGCAAAGTTGCGGCTAATGACTCTTTCTGTTGTGAATTTCTGTCGTAGCATCTGTTGCACCCGTACAGCAAAGTGTGGAGAAGCTCCATCTTGCATGAATATGATTTCCCCCAGGCATTGTCTTTGCTGAAGTGCCGGAATGACAAAGCTGTTCAACATGTGGCGATATTTCTCTCCGGTAACAGAACACGTTTCCGGTCCTGTCGGGGTAATGTTCTCATAGAAGAATGGACCTATGATAAATTTTATCCTGTATTAATTTGCATTTGTTAACACTCTATTTTCTATTACAGAGCGGGAAATATTCCCCTAGCGGTGACTTTTGGAACTAATTTTTTTTTTCGCGGAATCCTTCGTCCCCCGTCTTGTTTAATCTTTCTACAAAATGTGGCGTCATTCTCGCAGATAGATCGCGCTACAGAACACTGTGAGCACTGTCATTTTAATTATGGCCATCCGGTATATATCTAATATATATCCTAAGTCGCGCTTTCGAGACATGAAAAACGCAATTTGGATTTCGTTAACCGGCCTAGTAAAAAGGGAGATATAGAACTGTCCCCCAACCCCCTTTTTTTGCGCAGAGTAACTATTTTTTTATTCATATGCACATAATCGTTCAAAAGATGAACTTAAACTGAGTAATTCCAGTTACACGAAGACCGTACTTCAGTTAACATTCAAGGTTATTTATGAATCTGAGAAATAACTTCAAATTTCGTAGCAAATAAGGCTCAGCAGCGGCCGAGCGGTAAAGTCGCTGAACACTGGTAGTTTGGTCCGAGGTTCGAATCTCGCGAACGGGCTGGCTGCATGGGCGTTTTCGTGGTTTTCCCTCATGTGTAACGTGTATACGAGCTAGTTTCACTTAGAAAGTCTTAAGCGAAGGGCATCCCTCCTCTTAGGCAGATAGCCCTCGTGTGCTTTGCCGTAATCTCAATAAACCTGAACCGTAACAAATAAATTGGGCAACTAAATTTTATTACTCTCTGAAGCAGATTTATATTCTTTAAGCTTTGAATTAGAGGTATGTTCTTTATGTATTTCACAAGTGTCTAGCGTGCCTAACCTTTCTAGTACCATAGACACTTTTGCGTCATTGGTAGTATTTACTCTGACATACTGGAAAGATATCTGATGCTGCAGTTGAAATAAATTAGCAATGCTTATCTCTTTGAAAAAGTTGCTTCCCCGGCTGTGTGTCACAATGACCGTTACCCAAATCATTTGCGAAACTATCACAGCCAAAATTTGCTACACATATAATAGTACTTCTAGTAAAATTTGAGTTAAAATCTAAGTGCTCAATATTAACACCTAAGCTGAACAGCATGAACGGAATAAAGAAAGGACACGTTAATGCATTGGCCAGACCTGTCTCCAGAATTACTGTCATGTGATATCATTTTGTAAAAGTTTGCAAAATACATTGTATTTCTGTCTCTATTTTTTTTTTTTAAATTCAGGATCTTAGGAACCGTATCGCCGATGCTATTCAACTCTAGCACATTGGCAAAAATGTAGGAAAAAATTATTTACAGCGCAGATATTTCTCGTAGCAGCAAGTGTTAAAATACTGAGAGACTGCAAAACATGTGAAAGAAAAAAAAAAGAAACTAATGAGTTTGCCTATTTTTAGTATAGTAATGTTTGATACCGAGTGATAGTTAACTTGTTTTGTATTTTTAAAATGTTGCGCAGAATTATGAGAGAAACTTTGTATTTCAAACTTTTCGCCCACTGATATCCTTTCAAAAAATCGCTGGCATACACATTCGCTTAAAAAATATCGAATAAATTAAGATACATTTCAGCACGCCATTTCTTAAAATTATATATTTTACCTTCCACTGTCATAAAATTTACATCATTCTGAAATAAAATAAAAATTTAAAATCTGAAAGGTTTAAATTACGTCCAAAGGGGAGTTTTGCAACATTTTGTGTGTTACCTTTATTTATTCAATATCATGCTCTTCACACTTAAACCATAAAATTCAATTCAAGAGCAATATCGCAAAATAATTTTAAATTGAGCATATCTTTAAAATTTCCGAGACACAGTCTCACGCGCTGGAGATAAAAATATTTTTTCTGTACAACGTTGCCATTGCTCGCTTTGAAATCCTTATGTTTATAAGGTATTTCTCCCAATTCCCTAGTGTCCTTCGTGGTGTAGTGTCTAGCACGCTGGGCCGGTATTTCAGAGGTCCGTGGTTCGATTTCCGGCGAAGGCGGTTGCATATTTTTCATCTTTTCTGCTTCCAATAAACCTAATGACTCTACAAGTTTTTTAATCAAAAATTCGTTAAAGTTTTACAAAATATGAAATCGATAATAAAACAAATTCCAAATTTGGGCTTCAACATGCTCCTATTCGCAGTAGAATGAAGTCATTCAAAATTCGTTGGCTCTATGTACCGTTGTTTTATCACAATGCAAGAAATATACCTACATTTATGCAGATTCTTCATTACTTAATTTCTTCAAATATAATACAGGGCTCTAACATTTGGTGGCAAAATTTAAAAAACGTGATTCGCCGTTTATAGTAAATCAGCGCAAAATGCAAACACGAAATTAATAGCCCTTCTGGGTAAATTGCCCCTTTGGACTAATAAACAGATAAAAATTTATTTTCGATAGCTAGTCATATGAGCAATAACGCGTAATACCTACAGAGTCATACTTATTTTTTATCATTAAGAACAGTAATTGTTTACTATTTTATTGGATAGATTTTGGACATCGGGTTTTAATAATTAAATTTTGGAGAAGTCGCATGTTGATATTTTGACAACTTTGGGGATTGACTTCCTTAACTTCAGATTTGTTGACGAGTCAGTTTCATTTTCATGAAAACAATATAGAAATTTTTACTTTTGACATATATTTCAAAGGTAACACAAATGAAAATTACAAATAAACATAAAAAGATACTCTTTGTCAAATATAATTTTTAATTAATATTTTTGAAATTTTGAAATTTAATGTGAGATCTCTGTCCATCTTGAAATATTTGTAGTTCATACCTCGTCCGCTGAATTTTAGTTCAAATTGATTGACTGAAACAGATTTTCTTTGCTTTACTTCACTTGCTTTCATCTTCGTTTCCACTCCCTCCGGATTCGAGTTCAGTAACGGCTTCCACAGCCCGCTTTTTCAGCTGTTCAAGCTGCAGAACTGACTTCTCATGGCTGATATCCGTCAAACACTGAAGATCGCATTTGCTTCTAAATAAAGGTGGAAGATGACATAGATGTACACAGGCTCTCGAAAATAGTACACGATAAAAACATGTTGAATAATTCATTGTAGATCCATAACTTAAATATTTCAGAAATGAATCAAATAAATTAAGCCTTGAAGCTGTGATAATTTATGGCAAGTGATGCGTTTCTATATATATATGTATTTGTTGTTGTTTTTAAACATGATGTTTTTGTAGTATTTTTCTAATATGTTTTGTGATAGTTTACACTTTATTCTACATGCATATTAACTTTTAAGTTTGAATCAAGTTAAGCGTTCACTTTTTTCTAATTTTCTTTATTTCATACATATTGTGTTTTTACATTTTCAATTACAATTCGATCTTTACTTTGTAGTTATACTACTCTGCAAAAAAAACCGAAGTATTCCTTTAGCTCATAGGCAATAGCTTGAAGAATTTACTTTTTAGTATTATTTCAAATTTTGCTGCTCAATGCACAAAATTCTTGACCTCACAGGTCCTTATAAGTTTAGTTAGTTTGTCTTTCCTCCATTATATATATATATACAAATTTTCTCTCTACATGTATATATATCGAGGCAGAGTTTCTTATAATTCAGCTTCACTTAATAAAGATAATGCTTTTAGAACTTATTCGCACTCTTTTTCATAAATTATTAATTTGAATATCGATTTCGAATACTTTGTGTAAACGTTTTCTGGTTTTTATCCCTTTTTATGAGTGTTTCTTTTTGTATAAATTTTGTATTTCAGTTAAAATAGTTTTTGCCTTACTAATAGACATTAATAGACAGCCGAAGACAAGTCGGGGTAGTTTCGTGTCATAGTGAGATAAAAGAAATATTATTTAACATTTTTGTTGATATAGATATATTATCTTACAAAAGTTAAAAATATTCGAACCGGGCATGAATACCTTTCTTCTACGAGTAAAAAAATCTGATGCGGACACCACATGACTTTCTTGTATGGCCTAGTAAATTAGAAACGATTTTTACTGCATTTCATTTAAACTTATTTCCTCGAATTTTATTAGAGATGTATTTCTTATTCAGTTAATTCAGTTCTCACTTCCCGATAGCAAAAATACATAAAGCTCAAAATATCTTCATTAAAATTGAAAGATATAGAAAAACATAAAACATCAAATACAGTTAAAACAGCTAAAAAAAATGTTTACAATTAATTAGAGTTTCTACTCAAAAACAAGCAATTCGGGCAGTAGGCAAGAAGGCAGATTTTTGGGTGCACAAAGCTGAAAGTTTACTTTTGGTCGCTCACGACAAAAAGGCAGTGAAGATGCAGAAACTGATTTAATTGACTATTCTGCTAAGTTTCAAATATAAATACAAATATGACTGCTACTGTAGAAAAAAAAAACTTAGGCTTAGCCGGACTCAAACAACTTTTAAATTGTTGGTAAATCTACAACTATTGCATACAGATTAACTAAAAGCATAAAAACTTTAACAGGAAGGCCAGAACAATATAATTCAATCATTTGAAATATTTTGAAAGCAAAAAAATGCACAGTTTGCCAACATATAAAAATAAAAAAAAAAGCTGAGCTCACGGAGCCGAGTAACAGAGTGGGTATATGTATATATGTGTGTGTGTATGTGTGTGTGATGATATGATTTAGTTCCTTGTAGTAAATTGATGAAAGATGAGTGCTTGACTAGGGAAGACATTATATTTTCGTCGCGAGCAGATTGAGGATTAGAAGATCATTGAAAATATCATTTACGTAGCAGAAGATGCCGGGAACTTTTGAAGAATCACATACCACTTGTTCCACTTAACAATGGTGCCAATCTGCCCCCCCACAATTTTGATGATGGCACGTTACATTTTTAACAAAAGCAGCCAAGAAGGCGACGTCCTTTAGCTAGCAAGTGTAGGCAGAGAAAGAGGGAGAGTAGATGAATTGCAACGGTATTTATAGTAAAATATTTCATTAATCTGATTGGCTAAAACTTATAGACAATGCAGAAGTTTAAAATGGCATAATGCGGAATTAGTTTTCAGATCTGACGCAGTTTAGAGAACGTTATTACTAGAGAAAAAATACTCAAATTAAAAAGAGGCTTTTTAGGTTATAATTTTGATTTGCATATTTTTATCTCATATATGTATATACTTTTGGTGAGACCGATTGCAACCAAAACGGGAGGCGCACAACTGCATGTTGTAGCAGTTCGATATACAAACATTCATCTAGCGACTTCATTGATTAACTGAAATGCCGTCACTTTTAACGTACTCTGAGGATAAACTCTTCTCCAAAACTCTGCTCTATTACCTTAACGCATGATATGGTATAACTGATAGAAAATCAATAACTCTATATTTAGGGATAGAGCAATCACACGTGGGAACCTTCAACTACGTTCGCCTGGTACGTCTGTTGTGATATTTACGTTTTGTTAAAACATAAGCTGAGAACCCCATTTCGCACATACGAGCAATTGGAAATGATAGAGGCGCTAACACTACCTTTTGAACAAACGATGATGCTATTCATCTTTTAAACTGCACTGGAATTCCACTAACAGCATTAAATTAAATTTTCTTCCAATAATAATTAACATGTCATTTAAGTAAAAGTTTCGTATTCTTCTGCTGACACGATCGAAGATCGCGCATTAGTCATAAATTAATCCAAAATTCTTTTCGATAGTTAATCTGCTGTTCATCTGGAAAATACTGATTAAAATCTTCACTCAAACCTTTTAGGTGCTGAATAATTTCTTCGATAAATGCCTTTCCTGTTTCAACCCTTTCTTCTTCCGAAAAGCCTTTTATTGTCGAGAAGCAAGTTATAGGAGAGTACGCAGATTGTCAAAAATTATCTTTCTTTTATGAAAGCAAGAACACCATCAGTTGCTTTTTAATTCATTTTTGTGGTGTGAATCATAAACCCTTTTAATTCTAAGAGTTTTCATACTTTTGAATTAATAATTCAATATTTTTACCTTTAACTTCGGCATGCAGAGATTATCAAATGACGATGCATTATAGTTATTGTCATAAAGTTACGTGGGAGAATTTTGTAGTATGTAACATCAATAAGGATTACCATTATTGTTCATAAATCCTTAAGACATACAACTTTCATCACACTTCCTAAATATTTTAATAACTGCTTTGGACTGATAACTTGTAGAAGCATTAACTGGTACTTCTTGTGAGGCAGTTTCATATATACCGCCCTCATTCTCTCATTATTATCGCCATTATCTTTAGAAATGAGCTAGTTGTTAGTCCGAAGCAAAAGAGTTGTGTTTTGAGTAAACGTCTTAAAGTGCGCTTGTTAAGCTATCTTTCCATCCTGCAGCAAAATATCGAAACCTATTTTAAGGCGAAAAATAAAATGACAGCTACCTTACAAAGTCGAATAAAGTTTAAATGGGTAGTTACGTTGTTAATATTGTTAACAGAGGAATATAATTTCTATGTTTTTAAAACTTCACAGACGCAATAACAACCCGTCTCCATCTGCTCAGGATCATATGGTACTTCATAAAAGATGGTGATTCCCAAAGCTTTAACATCTGCTCCGGATCACGTGATTTTTTATCACGTGACAGGATAATATTTCGGTTGGAATGCACGTGCGATAGATGTAGGTGCGGTTTTGATTCTTCTTGTATCTATGTGTGGTAATTGTTGAAAACTAGTTGTTTGTCTTGTCATTCTGAATGAATTTCTGTTATACAAGTAATTTACGCTATAGCCCACTAGATTTAGTGTCTTTTACTTCTGATCTTATTAAAAAGACTGTGATATGATATTATGAGAACCAATAAAGTTTACTAATAAGCAAAAACTTTAAAAACTTTAATCATTTTACATTTTATAGAATACACAGGGACAATCGGCTACTCACTCTAAATCTTTTATAATTCAATTATGTGGGATTCACCTTCACTTTTAAAACTGTATGATCCATGTGTAGCGAAACCATGTTCGTCTTCAAAAAACAATAAGCCAGAGGACATGATGCAAAATGGAAAAAAGTGTCCAGTGGTGCCTTCACAACTCACGACATCGGTCTGCTGCATTTGAATAGACTTTTAGATTTATATTTCAAGTTACTTTATTGAATGTTATGGAAACAAAATCAAGTATGTTTCGCTGAAAATTTGAAGGAGGTTCCATAGAACACAGTTTGAGCAGCATTGTCTTAGTTAATTAAAAGGTTTTTGTAACAAATAATTAAGAAATACTTAAGTTCTTCTCAAGAAAGAAACTCTACAAGAGACCACATGTAAGTACATTGCTAGCAATTATCGTGTGATGATTCATTTAAAAGTTTCCAGAATAAATTTTTAGAATGCTTAGAGTTTCTTAATAAATTTAATTGGTATTGTTTGCTTTATCAAGTGAATCTGGTATATAACTTCTAAGAAGTTAAAAAAACACAATTCAGGAAAACTGTATAAAATTCAATATAGAATCCATAACTGTCTAAATAGTCTTCTGGAGAGTATTTTTCTAGCTAGCTATTTAAATGTTTTACAGAGTAATAGTCAGAGTCGAGTTATTCATTCATCATATAATATCATAACCGCCACTCTACCTTCACTGAAAGTACGATTCTACCTAGGCCGAACAGGTTAATGCAGCTAATTTTATGTATAAACCTTTAGACTTACTTAAACTCCCGAGGCTGTATGATGTCCAGGAAATCTTGCTTTGACGACTCAAAAGTGACGGGAGAATCATCTTCTTGCTCCAGAGGAACTGCTGGTTTGTCTTCTTCATCAACGTCCTATACAAAACGTATTTGATAAATACGTATTTGATAAACGTATTTGATACGTGAACACGTTAAAGCCTAACCATGATGTGCTATTTTTGTCATCGAACAGTGTCGTCAATTTTCTTTGCTTGCATTCATTATGTATTTCTTGGGTCGTCTAACTGATAATTTTTTCGAAACAAAAGGAATGATAACGAATTTTCTCTTACCATTCCGGAGATTTCTAAGAGTTATTTGTCGAAACACCAGAGTACATTCATACTTCTTCCTTTTGATCATTATGTGTCTGTCATCGAAAATTTAAACTGTGTGAACACCGAAATATTCATATGAGACATACGAGCGAATCCTCAGAATTTTAGTAGGAGAAAACTTTTAATTTACTGGCAGAATCCTGAGAAAGCAGTGATAGACAATAGAATAGGAAAAAATGTATTAACAGGTCAGCTTTAGTTGGTAGTTAAACTGGAAAACCAAATCTTCCTCCAAACATTTATCAAGAATTATCGATAAGGATTCCATTACTGTATACTAGCAGTTTCGCTGCCTGCCTTCGTCTGGCTTTTAAATATACCGGAAAAATGGCTGAAGAGAACACCAAACGTTAAATTTAAAAACTGCGTAGAATTTTACTCTGCAGCTTTTTGTCAATTTGTTGTGAAACTTTCTAATAATCCTTAATTTTATTTTAGTTTTTTATTCTGTTTATTTTGTATTGTGTTTCATACTTACTTCTGTAAGCCCCATGTGATACTATGTGGTACATAGAGAACTTATTGTGTTTCTTTAATTAAAAAAAAACCATAAAAGAATGAAAACCTAAAAGAATGAAACTATTCAAAATGATGCGATTTCATCAAAAATCTATCAACAACAATAAGACAGGAAAATTGTTGCCAAAATCACATTTTTAAAGATGTGAGATGTGAGAAGTGTACTCGGAAGCTTCATTAAAAAAATTTTTTTTAAATACAAAATATCATTTTTCCAAAATTCGTTTTGTTAAAGCAGTCGCAAGGATGAAAGTTTAATGCGTCCAAAAATCAAAGAAAAATAAACAGTACATTTTTAAAAATAAACATTTTTAGAAAATATCCCGCTGAAAAGGTGCTAAGCTCCCTTTGTTAAATAAATTCGTATTTAATCGATTTATTGAAACACGAAATTTATTTTAAGTTCGTAAAATAGCTAAGTGCCTACGTTTCATGACGATGTGAAAGTGGAGTGTGTAGAGTAAAATCTCGCTTTCCTATAGCCCATTATGTCTCAAAATGACGCGATTTCGTCACAAAACATAAAATAAAAAAAAAAAAAAAATTCGAATTTCGAAAAAATCGCTTCGAGGTGCACTGGCTCTTGTCTAGATGCACCTATGTACCAAATTTCGTAAACGCTGGTCTATTAGCTTATGCGCAGCGCAAACGTCCGCTACAATTACCAGGATTTTCTTTATTACTTGAAATCCTGAAGCTATTATGTTTGCAGGCTTGTTTCCATTGGATACTAGAGAACTCATGACTCATGATTGCAACTCAAAAGACAAGTAAGCTATACTGAATAAGTATTTAATCCACTCTATTATCAAAACGTCAGAACTTTAGGTAACATTCATCCGACCCCCTACAAAGGAATACCTGAAAGGATATTCATTAGCGAAAAACAACCTGAACATTTATCATATTCCAATAGAATATCTATAAATTACACCAATGACTCTAAAATTAAGGATAATGCGGGATGCGCTTTTGTTCTACGGAAGGAAGAATCAACGGAAAGGACACCTTGGCAATGAAAATAATATATTCTACGGATAAACATTAGCTATTATTAAAGCAACTGAATACATTGTAAATAATAATATTTTTCATTCAAATTGTATATACTGATAGTACGTCAGTACTTTTTGCATTTTCAGATTATTACACAAACATCACCATTAATCTACAATATTCAACAATTAGTACGAAACAGGAAAAGAATTCGTGTCAGTATTTGTTGGATTAAATCTCGTTGGACATGGCAGTGAGTTCGCCGACCGGTTAGTACCAGAGGCTGCTGGAAATTATATTGCAGAATATGTTCCCATTCCTTAGCCAATATCACATTTTCAAAACTATCTCTTGACAACCTTACTAAGAAAATGCCAACAAGAAAGGAAATTCTGTTAATAGGGCAGACATGCCTTTAACTATCTGCCAACAGTCGATCTATAAAATTTCGATTCCACAGTAATCAAGATACATAACAGGACATGGTCCCTTAGCAACGTTTTATTGTTAACATGGATTTACCAATACTGATATTGTGTGAGTATATCGGAGATCCAGATCATTATATAACGGAATGTCCCTTAACGAAATATACCATATTACATTTTTTGCAGCTTAAGTCATTCTTTCAAAAAATTCCTTCTTAAGCAAAGACTTCTTGTTCTTAAAGTCTGTAAGATTATGAATGTACTTGCTGCACTGGGAAAATATATTAGCCATCCTACTTGAAAATATAAATATAATACTAGTATATCAATTTATTCTTAAATTGCATTATTTTATTTATTAGCAGATACTCAATAACTTTATTTTATGAGCATAAAATGTAACTTATTAAGACTTTATGATTGTTTGTATATGATCGATTTTAACGAATGTTTGGTTGAACTTTATGGACTCCATGAACTGTAGATTTTATGAATTTTATTTTTAATGCAATTGCATTTTATATTCACTCTTTATTCCTCTTTCATATAAATACAAAAATCAAGATTTATGCTTTTAAATTATGTATTGTAATATGAAAATATAATTTATTTGGTTATTATTACTTAAATTTAAAATAAATCTAGTTAATGATAAATGTGGGACAATACCCGTTAATCAGGTATCCCCATTCATCGTCAGCTGAATAAACTGTGTTTTGTCTCTGTCAGTTAACCAAAGAATTCTGATTTTACTCCACGACTGACTACAGATGCCTTTATGATTGATAATCTCGAAACAGATTTTCCTTCTAGGAATTTGATTCGGATTTGTTTCAGAATTTATGGATTACATCGTATCTCGTTAAAGGGCTATGAATAATTTAAATTCCATGATTTAACAAGTTATTCATAGAATTTTTATTTTTAAAATGGTAAATCGTCATAGGAAACACTCTTTGGCCGTTTTGACAGGAAGCAGATAGTGCAGCAACAGTTTAAAAGAGGGATCAATTGACAAAGAAATTAAGACTCTTGGAGTGTTAAATCAGCACTTTCCTTTTACTGATTCGTATTAGTAATCGTACTTTAACTTCGCGTAGATATTAGTACAAAGAATGTATTTATGCTAAACTTACTTTATAAACTTATTACGTTACTCAGTTTCTGTATACTGAAATTTAATAGAAGGCATTTCGAGAAAGATTACACTTGTATCTTGACAAAAGAAGAGAATTCAATTTTTCAACACTAAAAATAACCAACTGGAATTCAAATATATCCAAAAGAGCTATCCTCAACACAATCTATTCACAGCTTCTTAGAATTAAAAGAATCTGCAATACAGCAAAACACCTTCAAGAAGAAATACTTTACTTCTTGACAATCTTGAAAAATAACCTCATTCCTCAAAAATTAATTAAAAATACCTTAAAAAAAGCTGGCATTAGCCTTACCAATTTTTAGATATTTTGAGTTAGATAATGATATTTTATACTTAAAGCCCAATGAGACGGTATAAAGTGGATGGCTGATTCTGAGAATCTAAGGTATAAATGTACAGATAATTCTTGTCACTACGTTTTCTTTCCTCCAAATATTTGGCACATTACTTTTAATACTATTGTTTAAATAGTTTTAAATTACTTTGATGGCCAATTCTACTACTATTATTAACAAACGGGCCTTTTCGTTTCTTGAAGCTTGATCGCCCTCTAGCTTGAAGAATTACGACTTTCATTAACAAATGACTATTTTTTCCATTTTTCTCTTTCTTTTGTGGCCATGTTAAGTAATTTTTAGCTGAATTAGCCATTTTCACTTTTGAACCAGTCCTCCTTTTTAAGACTACATGACCGACGCCATTTTGAACGTTTTCCACGTCTTTCGCCCCCCCTTTGGCTTTAGGCGGGTTCCCGCCAACGGACAGTCTTTTGATATTGGCTATTGCCCAGTGACCTTGTTTTCCCCTTCTTACGTCACACGGCAAGTTGGAGAGCAGTGAAAAGAGCGGAGAAGAATTACAACCCCTTTTTGGTTTACTCCACGCAAGAGAAGACAGCATTGCCACAGGTCTGTTTTTTAATATTTCTTTTTATTTTTTTTTTCTTGGTCTTAGCAAGACCCACGCTGTTGGTGATTTTATTTTTTCCTTATCCCTTTAATTTGATTTCAGATTCCTTTATAAAGTTTTAATTCTCTAAGCTTGCAGGTCCAGCCCGTAGGTTAATGTATATTTTGACTAATAGCATACCGCTATTTATTTTAATTTTTATTTTTATTATTGCTGTACATCGGAATTGTATTTACATTTTTTACATCTTAATGTGTCAATTTATGATGATGACGATGAGGAGTTATCTGAAAACGAAAGTGTTTATGATTCTGATAGAAATGATGATATTAAGTCTGTTCTGTCAGAATCACCTCCCATAAATAACTCAGTGAATGAAAACATTATAATGCCTAGCAATATTTCCCTACATTTTCGTGATATCTTAGAAACTGTTTTTGAATTTAATGGCACTGATACATATCTAGTTGAATCCTTCATTGGTGATTTAGAAGAATCTTTTAAATTATTTAAGTTATCGGAATTACAGAAAATTGTGTTTGCTAAAAAATTGCTTACTGGTTCTGCTAAAGTATTTATTAGGTCTTTGAAAGATATAATATCATGGAAAAAATTAAAAGAAAATCTTTTATCTGAATTTGATTCTAAAATAAACAGTGCACAACTTCATAATTTGTTACAGAAACGACACTTAAAACCTGGTGAATCACTTTCCGAATATTTAATTGCCATGCGTGAAATAGCCAGTCGCGGTTCTGTTGATGATTCATCAATTCTTGATTATGTAATCAATGGGATACCAGATCAGAGTAGTAACAAAATTGTTTTGTACGACTGTAAAATTATTTCTGAATTCAAAGAGAAATTAAAAATTTATGAGAAAATTCGCGTTCCAGATACGAAAAATAAGGGTTATTCAAGCACTATCACACAAAATAAAACACACGCTGTACCTAGTAAGATTAAAGAGCCAAGGTGTCATAATTGTGGAAGTTTTGGCCATAAGTCGAATTTTTGTAACAATAAGAGTAAGGGATTTAAGTGTTTTAAATGCGATTTGTTTGGACACAAAGCCGTAGATTGTTCGAAAACATCATCTAAAAATATCCAAGATGCCAAAGCTGTTACTCCAATAACTCAGACTTGTCAGAAAGAAATGCATAAAATTGTTAATTTGGGTAATTTGCAAATTGATGCTTTAATAGATACTGGTAGTCAGGTAACGTTAATCCGAGAAGATATACATAAGAAGATAGGTTCTCTTGAACTTAAGTCGGCAGATCTACAGTTAACCGGGTTTGGTAATGGGAAAATTAAGCCTATAGGAAGATTTGAAGGTGAATTCGAAATTGATGGTTCTTCATTTCGATCAAATATTTGTGTTATCGCAGAAAACGAAATTTTTTTACAAGCGATCATTGGTACTGATATTATAAGGCAAGGGGAATTAACTGTAAATAAAAAAGGAGTCGAAATTTGATAATTGCAACCTGAAAACTATTTGATGTGCATTCGTGATATTTATAATGACGAAGAAATTGATTTAAGCCATATCAAAGACGGAGTACATAGAAATGAAATACTACACTTAGTAGGGAATTATGAGCCGAATAAAATAAAAACATCTGGCCTGAAGATGCGAATAGTGCTGACAGATCAACTTCCGGTTTATTGCTCGCCGCGATGCTTTCCCCCAGCTGAGCAGCGTGAAATTGATAAACAGATTTCAGAGTGGTTGGAGAAACAAATCATTAAACAAAGCTGTTCTGATTACGCAAGTAATATCGTGCTAAGTAGAAAAAAATGTGGCTCATGGAGACTTTGCGTGGATTATCGGCGCCTGAATAAAAAAATAATTCGCGATCGCTTTCCTCTGCCATTAATTGATGATGTTATTGATAAATTACAAGCAGCAATGGTATTTACAACACTAGATTTAAAAAACGGATTATTTCATGTTGAAGTGGACGAAGAAAGTAGAAAATACACATCTTTCGTGACACAAAACGGACAGTATGAATTTCTGAGGATCCCGTTCGGTCTTGCCAACAGCCCAAGTGTTTTCCAAAGATACATCTACGATATATTTCGTGATCTTTTAAAGGACAATATTGTTGTAATCTATATGGACGACATCATTATTCCTTCCGAAAATGAAGCTCAGGAAATTCAGAAATTGAAACGCGTATTACAGACTGCATCGGAATATGGACTAAACTAAACATTAAGAAATGTAAATTTTTGAAGCACGAAATCGAATTTTTAGGACACAAAATTAAAGATGGGAAATTATATCCTTCTTCTTCTAAAACGAAAGCAGTAATTAACTTTCCAGAACCTAAATGTGTAAAAGATGTTCAAAGTTATTCAGGTTTAACTGGTTACTTCAGAAAATTTATACCTAATTATTCATTAATTGCAAAACCGCTTAGTGATTTACTGAAGAAAGATTCTAAATTTAAATTCGAAACTAAAGAACTTTATGCTTTTAACGAATTGAAACGCATATTGACATCAGAACCTGTTTTGTGTATTTATAATCCGAAAGCAGAAACCGAAATACACACTGATGCTAGTGCTGACGGTTATGGTGCGGTTCTGTTACAGAAATCCTTAATTGATAATCAGATGCATCCGGTTTATTATATGAGTAGGAAAACGACAGACATTGAACGTAAATATTCGAGCTACGAATTAGAAGTTAAATCAGTAGTAGAAGCTCTTAAAAAATTCAGGGTGTACGTATTAGGCATACCATTTAAAATCGTGACAGATTGTAATGCATTCAAACAAACTATGAGCAAGAAAGACATTTGTAGTAAAATATCTAGATGGGCATTAATGTTACAAGATTATGATTACACAATCGAACACAGATCTGGCACCCGTATGGGACATGTGGATGCTCTTAGTCGAAATCCTGTATGTATGGTAATTCAAGATGGTATAACATTTAAAATAATTCAAGCTCAAGAAACTGACGAAAATATAAAAGTTATAAAAGAAGTTTTGAAGTCTAAGCCATATGAAGATTATTGTTTGCGGAATGACGTGCTTTACAAAATGGTGAATGGAATTGAAGCACTAGTAGTACCTGAGATTATGCAAATTGAAGTAATTAAAGACGCACATGAACGAGGTCATTTTGCTGCCAAACGTACTGAAGAACATGTGAGACAACATTTTTATATCCCTAAATTGAAAGAGAAAATTGAAAAATGTATCGCAAATTGTATTACCTGTATACTGGCCAACTGGAAATCTGGAAAGAAGGAGGGATTATTACATCCTTTACCTAAAGAAGATATTCCTCTGAACACTTACCACATAGACCATTTGGGACCTTTGGAGAGTTCTAACAAGAATTATAAATACATTTTCGAGGTTATTGATTCGTTTACAAAATTTGTCTGGTTACATCCAACTAAAACCACCTCTAGTAAATAGCTAAACTTGAAATTCAAAAATCATTATTTGGAAATCCCTGCAATATAGTAGCTGACAGAGGTACTGCAAATTTATCCCGATTTGACTAATGGACTTAGACTATTATTTTAAAGACGTGAACTAATTTAAGAAGACTGAAGATGATGTCTAAGGATGAAATGTATGAACAAATACGGCTTAAAGAAGATGATTTTGAGAAGACGCATTCGAATGATGAATCTTGAAGATATCTAAGACGCATTCAGAAGACGTATCCAGACGGTATCTAAAAAGACGCATTCAGAAGACGTATTCAGATGATGTTTAAGAAGACGTAAATACGACGATGAATTGTTCCAGACAACATCAAAGGAAGACGTGTTTGTAAAATACATGTATTCAGATAGACTGTTAAAGATGAACGAACACTGAAAGAGCATTTAAGAAGAGCTAACGCCGTTATTTCTGAGGAAGTTAAGATGATGAGAAAAGATGGCTGAAATAAACCATTTAAGACGACTTTTCCATCAATAGTAACTAAAAATCTCTTTTTTTTTTTTTTTTTAATTTTATTTTTCAGATCCCTAGATGTAGACAGTGGTGCTACGAGAATGCGAGGCCGCATTCCATCAGGATGGACGAGCAGTTGTGGGTTGGCATCGTTCATTTATAATCGGATGACGCGACAAGCTGTGAGAGGAAATCTTTCACTTTTTCGATGACGAAGGCAGAGGATTCCGCCATTAAGACGATGACGCGATTCAAAGATGTTTGCTTGTAAAATGCGATTCCTTCTCTTCGTTTGTAAATAATCTCATCTATTTCCTTCTATGTATGTAATTACTTTGTAGTTTGCAGCAACTATTCATGTTTCATTAAATATTCAAGTTATTTGTAAATCGGACTAGTTTATTAGCCCCTAGACAGCCACATCGGAAGTAAGTTTAGGAACATCATATTCCTAGACAGTAAGTACCGATTCTACAGATTTCACATATTTCATAGAACATTATTTTTTGAGGATAATTTCTCAGAGGTTGTCGAACAAAAGTTTCCAGTGACCAATACAAATTGTCCAATGTACTGTGTTCAATGTCCAATTTGGTCGTGTATGACATTTTAGTAAAGTGTGTGTGTGTGATTATGGCAAAGCCTCGAGGGCTATCTGCCTAAAGGGAGGGATGCCTTCGTGGAGGACTTTCTAAGTGAACTGGCTCGTATACACGTTCCACATGGGGAAAACCTTTTTTTTTTTTTTTTTTTTTTTTTTTTGCTAATGAAAGATTTAAACAATGTTTACTGCTAGAGCTAGAAAATATTGATCTCACGATTTCCTTTCAGCCAGAGCCAATGTTAATACATGAAATTAGGAAACAGTTATGATTGTTATGCAACAGGGGAATATATAAGCATTGCATGAATATCTTTTGTTGTAAATAACACTCACACACTAGCTTTAGCTTTTGTGACAAAGTAGTCTTGAGGGATCTTAAAATCGCTGTCGTGAATGTTTGTTCATTGAGTTACCAAAAGGAATTTCTTAAATAAAACAGCAGAATTAAATTAATGGTTCTATGAAATAAATTATTTTTAGTTGCATAACAATTAACGCAATTTTCTTACAGCAAATTAATTATATACAGCTTAACACTTTTCATGAAAGATTATTTTTTGCGTAATTTGATTGCAATTTATAAATCACTCATCAGAATTTAAATGAAAGGAAACTCAAGACATAATAAAAGCTGTTTCATTTAACACAACAAAGCATTTCACAAAGAAATATCTGGTGGCAGTTTTTCCTATGAACGATTATGTCATAACAAATGCTTCTAAAAACTTTCATTTCTACTAGTCGTTAGCTCAACCATAAAAATTAAAATCAAAAGTAAATATGGTCTGCCATAAAAAATAAAATCCAAAATAAATATCGTTGCTATTGAAATAAAACTTTAATAGAACTTCTTTGCAGAAATTAAATAACACTATCGAAAATCAAATACGAAGCTAGAAAACAAAACAGTACTTTTGATTTATTATCAAGCATACATCTTGGCCGAAATGTAGGGAACAAATTAATGCTATTACTCAAAATAAATAAATAGTCAATAAATATATGCGTTCAGAGACTACAGAATGCAATACAAGTAGCGTTAAGCATGCAAATTCTCATGTAAACTAAGCACTGTGTTGCGAAATAATTGAAACACCGAGATTTTCAAACCGCACCGAATTTTTCGAGCATTTTAATCTTTCAGTTCCAGTGACGTCATATGAGCATACTCTACTCAGTGGAAAGATAACAAGCTTGGCTTTTTACTAAAGCGCAGAATTTAGGACTTCATTATACGTCATGAAAAACAGGTCACATGATTAGAGACAGAATAGTCTTAAATTTAAAAGGATATATACAGGTGAGACTGGTTGGTGTCGTTGCTCAGTTCTATTGACGGAAACATTACTGGTATTTTATAATTTAATATGATATCTTTGTTTTGCACGAGGACATAATTAACACGAAGATAACATATAAAAATTAAAAGAAATAAGATGAAAGGTTAGTCCATAACAACACGCAAATGAAATAGTGTCACATCAAACGGCATTATCCCGCTGCTTCTATTTCCATCTCCCGTCAGTAAAAATCCTTTCCTTATTTCAATATAATGAATATTGAATCTTGTAGGAAGAATAAAGCTAATTTTTTAGAATAAACAAAATACCTTTATTTAAATTTTAAAACAGAACCAAAAAAAATAAATACTGCAGTTCTAAACTATCAAAATTTTAAACTCTTAATTACTGCAGTTAAAACTCTTACAACTATTCAAAAATACTAAAACATTAAAACTCTCTAAACAAAAATATATATAAAAATCTTTCCAATCCTCTTCTTGTTGCCACACCGTAAAATGCAAGTTCTTGTCCTATTATTTATATTTCACGTTCTCTTAAAGTCACGATCTTCACAAGTCATGATCTTTACAAGTCCCCCCACAAGAAGCACATTCGTCACCGTAGAGACAATGTTGCTCAGAGTTCATTGAGAGAGAAAGAGTTAACAGCTAACCTTGACAAAGCATCAGCATTCCCATGTGAACTTCCTTTGCGGTATGTCACAGTCATGTTATACCGTTGTAACGCTAAGGCCCAACGAGACAGTTTAGCACCATGAGGGGCGCTTTGGGTCAAGTAGGTGAGGGGATTGTGATCAGACACAATCTGCACTTTGGCACCGAAAATCCATGTGTCAAATTTTTTCAAGGCTTCGATGACACAAACTGCTTCTCGTTCGAAGGTTGACCATCGTTGTTGACAGGGCGTTAGTTTCTTGCTGAAAAATGGTATGGACATTTCTTTTGTAAATGGTTTATCTTCATTATCATTCTCACCTATGGTAGGCAATCCTAGTAGCTGTTGTTCCTTATCATCTTTCTTCTCTTCTATCTTTCCAATGGCTTTGTCGAGTAGCTCATACCATTCATCAATTGTTTCAGCTTTATCAATTTCTTCAAATATGGGATTTCTGTGCTTGGTGAAAGTCCTATAAACTAAAAAAAATCTCAGCAATTTTTTCTTCTTCTTTTCCTAATAATTCTTCATCAACATGATGTAGATCGTCTACCTCTGACTCGGGCTCTTCTATTAATTCAGCAATTCCTTCCGTTTCTTTCTCGTCTTCCAGTTCTTCGCTGTCATCCGAATAACTTTCTGTTCAATCTTCCATGTTTTCACCATTGAACTTGAAAGGTTTCTGTGGTTTTTAGTTTCATTGTGGATGACATTTTCCTTTTCAGTTTCAACTTTTGTTGTATAATCCACACTTTCTTTTTCATCTCCCAGTTCAACAGTATCTATGCTGTCCTTATTGTACTTTTTGTTTCTGTTATCATCCAGAATTTCTTTTTCAGTAATTGTAATAGTTCACTGTTATCTGCAAATTTATTTTCAGTTTCAAGATCTGCAGCTTCTGTGTGATTTACATTTTCATTTTCAGTTACTAAGTCAGCTTTCACACTTTCCTTATGGATTATTAAGTCATTCTTTTTATCATCTACTTTTTCCTTCTCGTTTCCAATTTCAGCAATATATTCTTTCTCTTCTATGTTCTCATAATCAAGATTTACTTGAGTTTTACTTTCATTGACAGTTTTTTTTTCAACTGGGATTTCAGTCTCACCCATAAATTTGTTTTTACTTTCAGGTGGAATAATTTCTACATCTGCTATTTTGCTGTCAATTAACTTTTCCTCTTTGAGTTCATCTTCTGTTTCTACCCTCTTAGTTTCTTCAGTTATAATTTCTTCCTTCTGTGCTTCCTGTTCAACAATTTTATCTTCTATAATTTCTGTTTTCTCTATTTCTGTAAAGGGCAGTTCTTTACAACTTTCACAGAATTTTTTAACATCTTGCTTAATAGTAGGCCAAAAGAATGAGTACTTGATTCGTTGAATTGTCTTTTTCTCACCGAGGTGGCCGGCAAGAGGGATTTCGTGTGCCATTCTTAGGACTTCCCTTCTTTTTTCTAAAGGTAACACAACTTGCTTAATGTTTTCACCACAGATATATTCGGAATGAAGTAATATGCCATCATCGAAAGTATATGAATTTTGATTTTTATTTGCCCATTCAGAGCATTTTTTCAGAGTTTCGTCTTGTTCTTGATGTGTCTTGAATTCTAGTCTTACTCTATTCGTTGTTTTCCGAGACTCTATGTTTTCTTGGGAAAGCTGATTAACAACAGCCAAATTTGTAGTAATGTCTTCAACTGGTGAGGATTTATCATCTGTCTCTTTGTACTCTAAGGGGGATGCATCCCAATGACGATCACAGTTCCACAGTTCGATATTTCCACAGAGTGTTTCATAAGCTGAAGAACTCAATAGCAAGTCGGTGACTAGCTTTTTTGAAACAGCACACGTAATGGACACTCTACCGTGAAAATCATCGTCAATTTTCATCTGGAAAATCTTTAGTGGAGTAATTTCGTTTTCACCAAAAGCAGAAGATATCTCTATTTTACTTTCTCCTTCGCAAGGTATGTTGTCAACCAATTTCTCACGGACTACTGAAATTTGTGCTCCCGTGTCTACGATTCCATTTAGAATAATATCTCCACATTTAACTTTGACCAGTTTTAATTCATCTATGTTTCTAGATACGTCCACTGATTTTGAGACAGGAATAGAGATCTTGGCAGTTAGCACTTCTGGTTTTTCTTTTTCTGCTAGGGGTGCTTGTGTTTGTATTAAGTTGTTTTGTGCTGTTGCAGAAGCACTTCTTGGTATCCGATTTTTGGTACATAACTTAGATGTATGACCTTCTTTTCCACAATTATAGCAAGTTAATTTGAAATTAGTCTTTTGTGGTTCGTCACTCTTACGGGATGGGTACACTCTTGGCGTGTTTTCAGCGTACAGCGATTTATTTCTGAAAGCTCTTTCTGGAAGTGGAGAACGAGGTTGCCATTTTTTATTAGTTCTGTCTGCTGATGGATTACCACCATTCTGTTTTGAGATATTACGAACACTGTCATATTCGTCAAGTTTATCAGCTAATTTGGTTGGAGAAACGAATTTCGCCCAGTCGTCAAGAAGATGGTCTCTTACTTCATAGGATACTCTTTTCTTAATTTGGTCAGTAATAATCAAGTCTTTTAACGCGGCAAAATTTGTGATTTCAAGACCATTGATCCATTCTTCAAAATAACTTGTAATTTCGTAGCAAAAATCTCTCCATGATTTTTCAGCGCTCTTTTGGTGCATCACAAATTTTTTTTCTAAAGCTTTCAGGATTTAATTTAAATCTCTTCAATAAAATGGCCTTAATGTACTCATAATCTTCAAAATTTTCTTCAGATTCCCTACCAATTAATTGAATGATTTCAGATGGCATTAAAGTCAATAAACATGAAACCCAATCTTTAGGATCAATCTTTGTCCTTTTAGCTTGTCTTTCAAATAAGGATAAATAAATCACAATATCATCGTGTCTTAAATTGAATTTGGGAATAAGCTTAATTAAATCAAAATTATGATGTCCATTTTCATTTGTTGGTGGAGTTTGTGTTAGTCGAACACGAGATTCAATTTCGAGTTTCCTCAATTCAAATTCCATTTGCTCTCTTTTCTGCTGTGCTTCTAATTCTTCTTTCCTTCGTCTTTCCTCAATCTCTTCTTTTTCCTTTCTTCGGTGTTCCTCAATCTCTTCTTTCTCCTTTCTTCGCTGTTCCTCTTCTTTTCTTTTCCTCTCTTCAATAATCGTTAAAAACACTTCTTTAGCAAATGCTTCATCATATGTATCACTTTGAATTATTTCATTTTTTATCGCCACGATTTTCATACTTGGATCTACTTGAATTTCTAATTCAGCAGCTAAAGCCAGCAAATCCTCTTTTTTCCCACGTCCCATAAAAGCCATGTCTCGATTTTATTCAGCCAATAGACTCTTAGTTTTATGAAAAGCTATTTTTTTTCTTTTCTTTTTCTATTTAAATATAATTCACAATGAATTTAATTTTATTCGACACGAAAATCAATCAGTAGAATCAATACTTAATGTGTTGTTCACCTACTCTGGCGAGTCAAACGAAATTACATTTGAACACTGGCGTATTCATTACTTTGAAAATTACATTTGAACACTGGCGTATTCATTACTTTGAAAATTACATTTGAACACTGGCGTATTCATTACTTTGTAAATTACATTTGAACACTGGCGTATTCATTACTTTGAAAATTACATTTGAACACTGGCGTATTCATTACTTTGAAAATTACATTTGAACACTGGCGTATTCATTACTTTGACAAGTAAATAAACTAAGATTCCATGACGGAAACAATAATTAACTTTCCATAATCTTAATTAACTATTTTACGTTTCCAAGGTAAATTGAGCTCTCACCTGAGTTATTTTGGTTCGTAATTATATGCGGGGAAACTCCGATCCTGTCGACTGCGCCAGTAAAAATCCTTTCCTTATTTCAATATAATGAATATTGAATCTTGTAGGAAGAATAAAGCTAATTTTTTAGAATAAACAAAATACCTTTATTTAAATTTTAAAACAGAACCAAAAAAAATAAATACTGCAGTTCTAAACTATCAAAATTTTAAACTCTTAATTACTGCAGTTAAAACTCTTACAACTATTCAAAAATACTAAAACATTAAAACTCTCTAAACAAAAATATATATAAAAATCTTTCCAATCCTCTTCTTGTTGCCACACCGTAAAATGCAAGTTCTTGTCCTATTATTTATATTTCACGTTCTCTTAAAGTCACGATCTTCACAAGTCATGATCTTTACACCGTCTCAATAGCAGAATCATCTGAATCCTTTCCCTCAGCATGCAGTACCATCTAACTATTGTGGACGTTGCCATACTTAGACGTAAAAAAGAACCTTTGTGCCTACATACATGAGGCCACGTAGTGGTAGCTGGCGTAACCGTAGGGCCGGTTTAGAATCGGAATGAAATGCATTACTCTGCTTATTGAATGCTGCTATAATATTTGCTTTTCTTACAGCTTACTATGAGCGAAATTATTTTCGTCAATTTTAAAATAAATTTGCATATTTTCTTTAGACTAAGATTTGTAATTGAATTGTTTCATTGATAATGTAACAGCTAATTAGTAAAGTAACTGCTTAAAATCGAAAGCTCCCTGTGTATTATAATTTTGTAATATAAAAGTAACAATTACAATACGATAAACATTTTGGTCGCATAATTACTTCGGGTCATTCCCCAAAAAGGTGCTATGCGAAATACAAATATTGAATGAGACTGCTGTTTACATATTAAATACATTTTCAAAAGCGCAATCAGGATGAGAAATGGCTCAATTAAATAAGAAACGTGCTTTTCTTTAAACCTCCTGTTAAATTCTATCTCGCGCTTTTTCGCAGAACATAATTGTAAGGTATAGATGCCACAAAGCATATAAAAGTGAGAGTCTTATTTCGGAAATTAATAAGCATCTATAAGTCTTTTGAATAAAGTTTAAAATATGTCGATCGAAAGTATTCTCATTATGATGAAGAAAGAAGAATTATAAAACAGTAAATTAAATCCCAGAAGAATGTCTATTTCCTGTGCTCAACATTTTCGTATGAACGTTCACAAGCCTACTCTAGATAAATACTTTAACACTTTTAGCAGACGTAAACGAGAAATCATAACTTTTCGTCTGGATAAAAGTCTTCAGATAACTAAATTTAGACCACTGTCTCTCATACTAAGCAACAAGACAGCGCAGAATATTTTGTGTATAAAGCTAGACGCTAATTTTATACAGAAAAGGCTAAATTTACCTTTGAAATAGTACATGTAGCAATGCTTTATTTCTTATTTTTAGTAATAAACAAAGCTTCCTCCGCATTAATTAAATATTTAAAAATTTAAAAATTTTGAGACCTTGATGCAAAACGCAAGTACATAAAGCGTCATTTAAAACGAAATTTTAAATATTAGATAAAATGTAAAATTGTGCTCAATTGCCTTTCTAATACAATGAAGTAGATTATTGCTTATGTTTAAGACGATCATTCAGCTTCGAACATAATTTTTTTTTGAATCTGAGGCACCTAAAGAATAACTAGCAGAAGAACAATTACAATATTAGCTGTTGATATCAACATTTCCCATAAATATCTCTTAGTTAGTTCCGGTCTCATTAATGATAATCTGCATTTAAGTAAACTTTCCACAGAATAGTTTATTAGAATATCCTTTCATCCAAGGGTTTCTTGAAGTCTGGGTCGCAACCACCAAGGGGGTCGCGGGACCTGCAGCAGGGAGTCTCCAAAATTTTAGCAGTTTTGATATTTCTTTAACTTATTATAATAATTTTACAATAACCACATATTTTTGCGGAATGTATCTGAAAATAGATAACTTTAAAGACAAAGAAGAAAAGAAAACGCTTCGACGCATTCTTTTTATAATATAAACTTTGATTTTCTTTGCTTTGCACGTGACGCTGTCATTTCGTCTGTTACTTATTTAAAATTTTCACATTGTTCTATGCCTTAAAATTTAAAGTTAATGACCTAAAACTGCAACAGTATATTACAGTACAAGTGAAAAAATTGACAGTTTCACTCCCGCGCGTGTCGGATTTGCTGAATATTTATGAGTTCCACAAAAGTTTTGTAAATATTATGGGGTCCTGGGGGGTAACCAAAAAAATCTCAGTGATAAAAGGGGGTCGCGATTGAAAAAAGTTTAAGAAACTCTGCATTAAATTAATATCATATATCTACAAATACCTTTGAATATGGCTTACGTGTGTTACTAAACTGCTAGGAAAAATTAAATCTTTATTATGAGCTAAACTGTAAATATTGCAATCAAAAGCACCGCACTAAAAACATGATTTCAACTTGGGAGTGAATACGAGACATCTTTCGACATGCAATCAGATTTCTTTCGGACATTTCGGATATGTTAGAAAACGTTATAAATACGCTCCCAGATTTTATTATAGTACATTAGAATATTACGATGCCAAACAAACATTAGAGATGCGTCAAACATTGTCAATGATTCCTTCCTCGATTATTCGTGCGTATGCTTCACGTTTCTGTTTCGTGAAGAAATAGCCGTAGTAAAAAAACATAATATAATATACGCCCCAGCATATCCACCAACATAAAATAAAGAAATAAAAATTGCAAAGCTGTGAAGGTGTCAGCAGAATAGAAAGAAACTCATTAGAAGAGGGAAACAATATTGAAGTTGCAAAGGATTTAAAATGCAAAGTGAATGCATATGAACGGTGATGTGAGACGCCTAAACAGATGACTGTCCTAGATAAGTTGTTTATCGTCGTTAGAACCTGAAAAATATCCTGTAGAAGTAACTAAACCTTATCAGTTATAAACTCTATAAAAATTCAACGAGGTTGGAATATTAGCTCACGTAAGGGAAAACCTCTAAAATGGCATAACTGTTGGCAAATGGCATAAGATCACATAAATGTTCCTTTACAGAGGAGTCCCTTGTTTGTGAACGATTGCAGTTTCAGGTTGTGAACGATTGCAGTTGCGATTACAATGAACTGCAATAAGCACTACATTTTAATATAATGGGTAACATATTTTAAGATGCAAGTGAAACCGTATTACTAGACAAACGGCAAGTATGAGACTGGTGTCGGTATTAATTATTAGAGGTAATCCTGGCTGCTATGAAGTTGTGGATATTCTCCATAGCACCACCGTTTTCTCCACAGAAATTTTAAAAGACAGAATCATACCTTTTATTAATAGACTGTTAACTCTACATTCCAATCAGACAATCAATTACACATTGCCCGTAATGTTCAATGTTTTTCGAAGCACGTAAGATATTGTTTCTTCCTTGAGCTTCTCATTCCCCAAACATGTCCCAACAGTGGCCTAGCGGTAAAGTCGCTAACACTGATAGTTCTTTACGAGATTCAGATCCTGCAAACGGGGTGGTTGCATGGATGTTTTCGTGTTTTTCCTCGTGTGTAACGTGTATACGAGCCAGTTCCCCTTAGAAAGTTCTCTACGAAGACATCCCGGCTAAATCTCAGATTAGACTGCATCAGTCGATGCTGTGTTTACTTCTCTTATGCTTGGACACGCCTTTTTATGACGTAATATTGGTTACGCCTCTTCTTCAAAACAAGTTATAAGTATGCTATAGCTTCGTATTTAAAGAAAACTTAAATTATATTTTATCTGAGTTGAAATGGTAGGTTTATAATGTTCTGCGCGAGATTTTTTTAATTATAAATCTACTTTTGTGTGTTGTGTGGTAGTGTTAGCATTTAACGCAACGAATTAGCTCTCACAAATGTATTATTAAGATACCAAACGATTGAAAACGATCATTAGCAAATGATTGAAAATATTGAATGCATGAATTAAAAATTATAACCGTAACTTCTGAAAATACAGAAAAGAATTATTTTTCTTAAAGAATGTTTTGATTATTGATGAGTGTGTCTGATTCGGTGCTTACTGCAGAATGGATGAGTATCTGAATCTGGATTTTTTTTATCAATTGGAGCGAAGAGATAAAAAAAAAGCGTTATTAAGTGGTGTATGGAGAAAGGTTTGTTTGCAATATCGTATAAGTGCCCAATTTGTGGAACAAATATGAAACTAGTAGAGCGAAAAAACCGTATAGACGGTTTTGAGTGGATGTGCAGAGTTACTGGGGGCGAATGTAGGCATCGAATTTCAAGGTCTGTTCGAAAGAACTCCTGGTTTGCGAAGAGTAAATTGAGTATGTGTGAAGTTTTGCGAGTTCGTATAAAACGTATATGTGGTTGGGTAAGTGCGGGAATGATTTTATACGAACGGAATTACGTATTGCTAAAAATACGGTGACAGATTGGAAAAGTTTTTGTAGGGATGTATGCATGGAGTTATGTTTGAAGGAGAATGTGATGCTGGGTAGGGAAGGCGTCATTGTTGAAATCGACGAAAGCAAGTTTGGCAAGCAAAAGTATCATAGAGGGAAAAGAGTCGAAAGAAGATGAGGTTTTGATTTGGTTGAGAGAGGGACAGATAAATGCGTCTTTAGAGTTGTTGAAAACAGAGGTGTCGAAACATTGCTAGAAATCATTAGATAATGTTCTACCAGGATCGATTGTTATATCGGATTGTTGGAAAGCGTACGACTGTCTCGAGTTCGAAGGGTATGCGCACTTAAAAGTCAATCATAGCTTCCGTTTTAAAGATCCAGAAACAGGTTCGCATACCAATAGTATTGAGGGAACTTGGGCAGCAATAAAAAGAAGTTTCCGCGGCTCTATTAAGGCAAAAGGACAGTTTGATTCCTATCTTGCGGAATACATTTGGAGAAGGAAACACAAGAAATCCGACGCCAGCCAACTGATGCATATATTTCTCAGTGAGATCACAGCCATATATTCTGCAAAAGGAGAGGACTGCAGGTAAGTTTCATTTATTATTATTGACTTAAATAAACTATTGGGTGCTATTCTAATATGGCAGTTTGGATGTTCGGTAGTTGCTTTATTTTTGTTTTGTATCATTTTTCTGGACATATTTTTTTGCAACTCGAATCAATGGAGTTGGTTACGCGCGAGTTTCTGCAATTATCTGATGTCTTTAAGTGAAAGCAGATTTCTGAGTATATAAGCAATGCAGAAATTATTCAATGTCTGATTTTTTTAAGTAAAACAGATCGATGGGGTTTTAAGTAAAACAGATCGATGATGTGATCGATTTAAGTGAAACAGATTGCACATGGGCAAAGCCAATGTGGTGCGCAATGCCGAGTTTGTGCAATTCTGGGATTTTTTTTAAGTGAAACAATGTGCACATGGGAAAAGCTAATGTGGTGCGCAATGCCGAGTTTGTGCAACTCTGAGATTTTTTTTAAGTGAAAATAGATCGATGTGCACATGGGCGAAGCGAATGTGGTGCGCAATGCCAAGGTTGTGCGCGATGCCGAGTTTGTGCAATTCTGGGATTTTTTTAAGTGAAAATAGATCGATGTGCACATGGGCGAAGCGAATGTGGTGTGCAATGCCGAGGTTGTGCGCGATGCCGAGTTTGTGCAATTCTGGGATGTTTTTTAGTGAAAACAGATTGATGTACACATGGGCAAAGTCAATGTGGTGCGCAATGCCGAGTTTGAGCAATTATCTGATTTTTCTTTAAGTGAAAATAGATAAATGAGCACATGGACACCGAGTTTGTGGAATTCTTAGATGTTTTTCGAGCGAATACTGATCGTTGTGTAAAAGGGAAAACAAGGTTGTGTGTGATGCCAAGCAGTAATGTAACTTTATTTATGTGCAATGTTTAACATATCGTTTGTGTATTTTAAATTTTTATTGTTTTAATTGTGAATTATATTTAAGAGATCATTTTTCATTTAAATTGTATTTTTAATTTTTTGGGTTTGCTATGTTTATAACGCTTTCCGACTTACGATATATATCGATAGCCCGACGATCTACTCAATAGTAGCAAAACTGTAAACTTTAACATTTTACATAATGTTTGCCTCCTATTTTAATACGTAGTGTTTGGTATCGTAATTGCACTTGATAATATGAGTTCATTGATAATATGTGTGTGTGTGCGTATGTGAAGCATTGCTTAGTGTTCCAAGTTTGTAGTATTTATTTTATTATATTATTTTCTTTCATTTTGAGAAATTAGATTTTTTTATTTATTAATGCGTAGAATTCTAGTATGCCTACACAGAATATGGCGTGATTTAGGAATTTTAGAAACTGATATGAAAGCTGTGTAATGATGTTCATATGCAATAAAAAATATTCTTTTTTTATTAATGTAAAGTTTAAAATTTTTAGAAAATAATGAAAATTGTCTAATTATTGGTATGTCAGGAATTCTGTCGTTACGTAACAAGAAGGTAATTTGTACGAATGATAAAACTGAAATGTTCCACAATATTAATTTAAATTATTATTTTTTTTAATTTGTATAAATACTTTAATAAAAATCTCTGAAAATATTAAAGCTCTAGAAGTATTAGAGACTGCGACGTTCTTTATCGTTTTAATAATTGGTAGAATTCGCTCACTGTATCATGGTAATTTTAAATATAAACAATTTATTATACTTATTATCAGTAACGCCTAAGCTTAAATGTTATAAATGTAAATTAAAAGTAAAGAATTTTATATTAATTTAAAATAATAAACAATTTATTATTGTTATTTTTAAGAGAAAATAGAAAGTACAAATGCGAGTAGTAAAATAGTAAGTGTAAATGCGAGACTACCATGGACCTTATAAGAAATAAACTAACCCAAACGGGTTTTCTCCCTCGTCTGAGGCGTTGCCGGCTGTCACCTTGATCACATCCGGAGGAGTAGGGACGACTTGCACAAATTTAACATTGGTTGCCTATTGCAGCATGTATAATTGTCAAGAAAAAGCTGGTTTTAGCGCCTCATTTCACAAATTAGAATTTCTAGATATTTTATTTTTGAAATTGAGATTGATTTTTAAAACTTTAGCATATTGGTTGATGGTTCGGTAAAACCATCGAAACTAGTCCTGTGAAAATTTTGTAAATTAACGCTGATTTTTGTTGTTTGACTTCTGAATTAGTATTTATTCGGCGTGTTATTGTGTCTTAATTTTAGCATATTTATCAAGCATAATTAACGTTCCAAATAATTATAAAGCTATTGCATGCTTTCAGGGCTGGATATTTTTTTAGCTTTTCTCTTGCTATACGGAAATTTGTAACTACTTCTTTTAGAAAATAATATTTTAAATCTGAACTAATAGAAAATTTCAAACAAGCAATTTTCTCTTGCAATTTTTATGCTTTTTATTGGTGCAAATAAGTAAAAAACACTAAAATATTTAAAAACAAATTTTTGAAAGTTGCGTTTAAAATTCTAAATTGTGCTGCTTTTTTAAAATTATAGATGAGTATTATAGCACAATTTCTATAAAGGAATTTTATTTCAATTATATTTCATAATACATCATAGAGATAAACACTTTTGACTCCTTAAAAATTTTTATACATTTAATTCTAATATTAAAATTGTATTTAATCTTAATAATTAAATTTGCTTGTATTTTATAGTGACTATTTTTTTAATTTATTTTTAGGTCTGCATAAGATCGTTTTTTATTTACTGTTAATTTAATTTATTAACCCAAAAGCGGCGGTCGCCTAGAAAGGCTGTTAGTTTCGAAGAGGCATTTTGCTCTGTTTTACTATAAGTGTCCGTGTCTCCTAGCAAATTGTTGTTAGCAAATATTATCGCCCTGTATTATATGTAAAGAAATTAAATAATGAAGAAATCTCCATGAATACATGTATGTTTCTTGCACTGTAACAAAAACGACAGTATCTAGAGCCATCAAATTTTGAATAATGTAATCCTCCAACTGAACATGGGCATCTGGACGGCCGAAACTCAACGAGTTCAGAGCGAGCACTGTACGAAAAATAACAGTTTTATCTCCATTTCGGAAATTCTAAAGATATGCTGTTTTCAAATGTATGTGGTTTACGGGCGAAGAACATGATATTCAATAAATATAGGTAACACACAAAACTTTAAAAAAAGGTTCCTTTTGGTCGTAATATAAAATTTGGGTGCTTCTAGCTTTTATTTTATCTTTTTCTTTTCCCTTCATTACGCTTAGCAAATTTTATGCTCCGAATTTTATGAATTATTAAAATAACTAATCCACTTTAATGTTAATAATTTAATGATCATATAATCAAATAAATATGATCGTTTTGTAATGTTATTATAGTTTGAAAAATCACTGCCTGAAAATTTTCATTAAATTTTTTAAAAAAATTATCAGATCATGTTTAATTATACCTTATTTATTTCAAAGCGTCACGTACTATCAATCTTATTTAATTTTACTTTATTTTTACGCAAAATTAAGTTCATAAATTTTGTGCTTAGATTTTTTACCGTTTTACCAAAGTAAAGATGTTTGTACAAGAATTACGCGTGAAAAAAATGCGCGAAATGCAGTAAAAAGTGCTTTAATGAGATATATTAACTACTATTTGGAAAAAACTGTGGCTTTCATAATCTTATCACTATACAACGTATCACATTTAATAATTAAAAAGAGTTATGTGATACAAACGCCGTAGGTTTCAATGTTAAAGTAAACCAGATCGTCCCTACTCTTTCTTGCCCACATGTCGGTGACGCGCGCCACGCCCACTGGGTTGATCTACTTCTCATAAGGTCCATGGAGACATAGACCTGTTATATACTAGACGGAGCATCGCCATTCAAAACCGGGTGAGAAAGCGGCACAGGAATGAGCTGCAGGAGTTTGGGCATGAAATGGAACTGAATCCAGACTTTGGCGTACTATCGCCATGGCTGGCGATTTTTTTCCCCTCTTTTCTCTCAGTTCTAAATGCGAACTTGGAAAGATGTCATTTCGCAGAAGGTGGCGTTGAATTTGCAGAAGAGGTTAGATCGATAAACACCAGCCAAAATTAATAATTTCCCTAAAATTGGACACTTTATTTTAAAATTTATGCCAGACAAATAGTCATACTAGCTTAGCAGCACAAAGGTAGACAAAGAGAAAAAAGACAAAAACAGAATGAGACGAAGCAGTGTACAATAAATACAACATATCGGAAAAATGGTAATAGGAATAAGTAAAGTACAAATAAAATAAATATAAAAAATAGTTTTTTCATTTAAAAATAAATAAATAAATAAAAAGTGATTTAGGCAAAGTATATAATACATACTAAAGATAGTGGATGAAAAATAAAATAATTAAAAAATTTTAAATAAATAAAATTTATATATATATATACTTATTGTAATGCATAAACAAGGAGCAAAGATAATTTAAGAAATGATTTTGAGTGAAAAAGAGATTAAAGTGAAACAGGAAGATTATAAGCCTAAAAGGAAAAAAATTAATAAATAAAATAAATAAAAAAAAAAAAAAAAAGGTTTTTTAGTACTTAGAACAGAATAAAAAATATTAAAAAATAGATAACATAAGAAAAATGAGAGAAAACAGAAAATAATACAAAAAGGAAATTTAATATTTATACGAAAAGGAAATTTAATCTTAATACGGTGTATTACAGAGAACTACAGAGTAGGCAAGTCAAAGTGAGAAAGATATTAAATTAAATGAACTAAAAATGAATGTCAATATAGCAGATATAAGTTAAAAGGAAGAGAGAGAGAGGTAAATAATTAAATTATGAAACAAAAAAGTGGTAAATTAAGACTTCCTTTTACTAGCAATATATATATATATATATTATGCACGTTGCACAATGTAGTTGCACTTATTTTAAATAATTTTAGAAGGTAAAATTTAAATAATGTTCATTATTTTTAAAAAGAAAATTAAAACTATTAAAGTTTTGAAATTTAACTGCTATATAATTACTATTTTCTTAATACTTAACAAATACTTAATATTTGAATAAATGCCAGAAAGATGATATAAGAAAGAAAATACGTGATTGAAAGTAAACATATTTGTTATATTTGGATGCAAGAAAAGAGGATAAATAAAGTCATTCATGTCCCCCCTCAAAAAAAAAAAAAAAACATAATTTTATGCAGTTCTTACACAGTGTTACATGAACATTACCAAGTATTAAATACATACATTACTACTTCCCACATGTCCGCATAAGAAAATGCATAGAAAGAATATTTAAACAAAGCAAAAGCAGTCTGTTGGCGTATAAAAAATGTCGCCAAAGCAGAATACTAGACTAATTAAAATTATATTATATTACTAAAATTTTAACATTTTTTTCAGAACACAGTTATTAGAAACATACATATATATTAAGATACTTTTATTTAAATGTTATTTCAAGTATGCATATATTATATAAAATTAGAAATCTATTTTTTATTAGAAAACGGCAAGTTGAGTGGATAAAAAAACCTCTGCATTTTATAAAATTATGTTTTAAAACATTAGAAAAAGTTCTTCTGTGAAATGTTACTCCTCCACCTTTCACGTATCTGGAATTACATGCATATGCGGAGCACGAAAGTACCATTTTTGAAGTCCGAAACAATGCGCGTACACGCAAAACACTTGCTTCTCACAAATTCTCCATAGAACTGTAATGGTAAGGAAGATTCGCGGGAAATAAGATCTGGGAAATGTACCAAATGTCACGTGGTTCGCATTCCTGTTCCCCTTCAGGGTTGCCGTTTCTCTCTCTAGTACATTACAGCTCTATGCATGGAGACTACATTGTGACGTCACAAGCTTAGTCCCACCCATTTATGACTTCACAGAGCTCCGGCTACTAAACTTTGTTGATGCAGCCTATTCTGCGCTTTTACCAGACATCCCTCCGCTTAGGCAGATAGCCCTCAAATGCTTCGCCGTAATCAAATAAGCGAAACCAAACCAAACCATTCACCAAATATAATTGAACATGTATCGAATTTAGGCATTTCCTGACTGATCATGAATGAATCTCTTCTTACAGCCAGTATCAGTGAACTATAGCCTCGGTTCGAAATGTCTTGAGAGAAAGTACCTCAACACAACCAAAACCTCTTAAATTCCATGACACGAGGATAGGATCTTTTATTATCTCTTGTCTTTATAAAATACTGATGTTATGCGAATGTTACGGTGGTATTTGTCTACAACCTTAGTCTTTTATTTGTAATGCCATTAATTATATGTGGCATAAATTGCTATTCAATCTAATGATCCCTTCACGGTGTAACAATTATCACAAACTTAAGTACATTTTTAACAGTTTCAGTTTGTAAGGAATCTCTGGTTGATGAGTAATATAATTTCTAACAGAGTGATATAGTTTCCAGTTTGCAATACAGTAGTGTGAGAAGAAATAGCAGTCATACAAAATCTAAAATTAAGAAAAATATTTTACTTACTTAATAATAAAAAAACACTTCTTAATCAATTTAAAATCATGCTTATTACCTTTCACTATTAAATATGGTAATATAAAACCAATATTTAATTTTTTCTTTTCTTCCGCTTTTTAATTTTCAGTTTATTATTTAGTTGAGACCTGTCAGTGCTTTTTAAGTGCTGGTTCGTTTTATTACTTACACAGAGTTAAAAAAAAAAAAAAAAAAAAAATGAAGCTTTTAGATTTTATATCGTTTTTTTTAACGTTTTGTGTGTTACCTTTATTTATCAAATATCATGTTCTTCGCACTTAAACCATAAAATTCAGTTCAAGAGCAATATCGCAAAATAATTTTAAAATAGCATCGTTGAGTTTGTTTATCAAAAATGCGTCAAAGTTTTACAAAATATGAAATAGATAATAAAACAAATTCCAAACTCCACATATGAGCTTCCGGATGCCATATTTGAGTGGATGATTACTTTATTAAGAATTTGATGACTTTGATACCTTTCTTTTTTCACACTACGAGAAACATACATACATTCATGGAGATTCTTCGTTATTTAATTTCTTTAAATGCATGGCGATATTTGGGGGCAACAATTTGAAAAGCGAAACGCCGTTTATAGTGAACCAACGCAAAATGCCAAAATGAAATTAGCCCATCTAGACAAATTGCTCCCTTCGGCTAAGAAAAAAAAAAGAGAGTGAACTTATCCTTATTAGTAACAACTTGCTTCGCTGCTGCAATAATTTTATTTTCGCGAGATTTATAATAAAAGTAAACCGAAAATAAAATTTCATTTATCAAGAAAATTTCAACTTGTACATATTTTTTATCTCATTTAGGACACTTTAAAAACAATCAGCTCTGCAGTATTGGAGATTTATGAAACATGTTAGAATTACACGGCTTAAATCACTCCCACTTGACGTATGTAATCGACTAAAACATCTATTCTAAGGTGTTTGCAAAATTTAGCTACGCCTGTTAAAAATATTCTAATCTCAGCTTTCCCGCCAAGAATAATATGAAATTCATGTTTAAACATTTATGCCCTGTCTGACTCATAAATTATCTCTCAGATATTTGCATTTATTATGATGCAGCGGCAATTTCTTTTTTTCCCTCCGATTTCTACAAAAAGGATTATGTGACCAAAATTTTTTCTAAAGCCCTATCCTAGTTGATGTCACAGAACTGCGCTCAGCCATTCAAGAAATATTTTTAAATATAATATAAATACATATTAAATATTAAAATATAAATAAATATTTTTTAAAAATTAAAAAAAAATTATATTAAATATTCAATTTTCCCTTGTATATATTGTTACGAATTTGGCATTTAAATAATTAACGTTAGTTGAATTGTAAATTAAATGGTTTTATTTCCCTCGCAGTGCAGCGCGTGACGAATATTAAAAGAAAGCTAAGCCGGAAAATTGAAAATACAAGAGCGCGTGCCCGTAACATTTAATAAATATCTCTTTTTGATTTCTAGAAAGTACTAGAAAATTCTCGCGCGCGATTTTAAAATCTTATGAAAGGAGGAAAACCTCTTATTTCGATGTGAGTCAGTTAGTTAGTCTGAGTTAGATTAGCGTTGCACTGTGTTTTTTCATTGCGTACTGTATTATTTTCACAAATCGATCGATTTTTCGACTTCATAGGTTCGGAAATCACGAACCTACAGATGATTCAGGAAGATAGAGGCTATCTGACTGAAAGAGAAGCTCGTCACCTGGCCCTGTTCTGCAAATTTAGGGCGCTTGCCAATGATGAATGCAGACCACTAAAAGATGACAAACCAGAGAATGGTTCTAATGATTCTTCTGCTACTGCTGTGGTTTTCCCATCAGCAAACAGCATGAAAAATTATTTTACTCTCCGTCCTAATATTAAAGCTAATGTCAGAAGAGCGGAGAGCCCAGCAAAGTCTGAAGAAGATTTTACGAAATATAAAGCACTAGATGCCAGTCCGGGCTCTGACGACTGCGCTCCCAGAGGAGATACCACCCGGAGACCCCGAAAGCAACCAATCAGAAAGCCGGCACCACTCCAAGCAGCCGCAACGAACCCTAATTCGCCCATAGATGATCAGCACTGCTGAACCAGAATCCATGGAAACAGCACCCGTTGATGATGGAAAAATAGATGAAATTCCACCGGAATCAGTAAATCCTAACAAGAATGGCGGACGGCTTCCACCCTTTATTGTAAGAGATACCAACTTCAACTGGAATAAAGCTAGAGCGCTCTTAAAGAAGCATGGACTGTACTCTGAAAGTGACTACTTCGGTCAGCATATCCAGGACGAATTCAAGATATTGGTAAAAATACCTACTATTTTTAAACAAGTCCAGAAAATTCTGAAAGATGAAAAGGTGAGTTTCCACTGTTTTGAGCTACCTGCATCTAAAAATTTAAAAGTAGTAATCCGGCATTTACCGGCTTACATGGACATTAATGAAATTGCTGAAGAATTAGTCGCCAAAAATTATGACGTCATCCGTGTCAACCAATTGAAAAGACGAAGAAATGGTGATGTAATCAATCTCACCCTCTTTCTCATTACTCTTAAGAAAAATAACAAAAATAAGAGAATTCATCAAGAATCTTTCCTTATGGGAATGAAAATCAAAGTTGAGGATTACAAGGGCAGAGCAGGACCCCTGCAGTGTTATCGCTGCCAAGGGTTCCACCACTCGCAAAAGAACTGCAATCACGAGCCGCGTTGTGTTCGTTGCGCTTCAGCGCAACGAAACTTTCAATTGTTCAGAGGATAAATCTGAACCTCCGAAATGTGCCAACTGTTTGCAAGTTGGACACACAGCCAACTATAGAGGATGTGAGAAATTTCCACAGCAGAAAGTGACTCCCAAAGCTAAAACGTTCAATGAACGTATAGTGACGAATAAATCATATGCTCAGGCATTAACTACGGAACTCGCTCCGGAAGCTATGAAAATGATGACAGAGGCCAAACAAATGTTCCAACAACTAAGTATGTTGGTCACCTTCATTAAGGAATCTGGAATTCGTTTTCTGTGCAAGAAATTAATTGATGAAAACTCAACTACACTTCAGGAACGAAATCCGGACTCCCAAATTCATGGATAATTACACCAGACGGCTGACAACTATCCGTTTCGTTTCCTGGAACGCTAATGGCCTCCATAATCGAATTGGTGTATTCCAACAATTTTGTATTGATAACGATATTGACATTGGCATGATAACTGAGACTCATGCGAAACCATGCCATCGTCTCAAATTTCCGAACTATGTTTCATGCAAATGTCACCGTACCACCCATCACTCAGCTTGGGTGGGTGACCACCCATGTGACTTACGGGCTCTTCTTCCCGTGCCTTGTGTTTATCTCCTGACGAGCTTGGACTAATACGCATATGTAAATAATTTAGAAGACTGATTTTTGAAATTAATTTCACTATTTCTACTTTCATATATGTTTTGTACTGTATTTAATTGCAATTTTAGCGAGGTATTTCTCAGAAGACTCGTAACCAATGATAAGTCAGCTTGCAGCCCACGTGACAACTGGTCACACCCCTTCGCCATTAGCTTCTGCCCTTCTGGACTCACACTTCGAACTTATTCTCTTTTCAGCGCCCAAAGAGCAAACATCTGATGACAGCCGGAACACATCAAGCAGAATGCTTGATAATCTCGGCATAAGTGTAACTTGGAACTTGGACAGTTCGTTGTAGTTACTTAATTTGTTGTTGTTTAGAAAACTGCTCTTGTTGACTGTAGCGAATTCGCGGATTAGCTTTCTTTAGCTGTTTTTAATTAAGTTCTCTTGAACGTTTGAGTAGTTAGAAGATAACTACTGTGATATATTGTGATACTGCACGAATATTTTAGGAAATTTAAGCATTTTTGTTGTGATAATAATAAATTTTGTTCATTTTTTTTTTCATCGGACTTGTGCATTCATTTCGTAACGAACTCGTACGCACGCAACAGTATTTTTAAAACATACTGTATATCTTATATAGTAGCAATAATCGAATAGTTACTGCCGTTTTACTAACCAATAAGTGTACATACGCGTAGGACCCGTTTGAGCCATTATCATTTTTTTTTTACATATTACTATGTTCATATTCGTATGCCACTCAAATGCCAAAGTATTTAAATAAATAAGATAATTCTCACGAATTTAAAACTTAGTTACAACTGTAATTTCATTGTTAACAGGCTATTTTATTATATGGTTTTGGGAAAACCAGTGTTGAAATTAAATAGTACTTTAAATTTATATCTAGTATTTCACATTAAAAGAAAATTATAACGACAACATAAATTTACGTCTAGTATTTCATAACGAGAACTGATAATGATAGTAATTAGTACTATTCTATGTCTATCTTGAAAGCGATAATTACCCGTCAGTTGATTAACGAACACAGTTAGTAGCAAATTAATGTTTTGCTCTTTGCATTAATTTTCTCCTTTGCTTCTGCTGAAATTTATATGTGACTTGATAAATGCGTTTGGATATTTTTCTGTGAATGAAGGTTCATGAAAGCAAGAGTTTTAAACTAGTAGCTGTACTGAAATAACATAAGAATGAATGTGCCTTTGCGTTTCAGGTAGCAAGTATTATTCGAAAGTAATGATAAATTTTGATTCATATCTATTATGAAAGAAATTTTTATTCAAAAATTACTTTAATTTTAAAATGTATTACGTTTTTCTTCTTATGAATTACACCAAACATATTATATTACTCGAAATTAACAATTATTTTCCACAAATATCTGATTATCTTTCAATCAAAATTTGAGTATCGTAGATTCCGCGGAAGGGATATACGATTCAGTAGTGGCTAAAATGATTTATGAATTGCTTGAAAATAGATTAATTAATGTGTTCACTGAATTTAAGAAAGCAAGGAACAGTCTTAAGTGTAATTATACATAGTTCATATGATTACAGAAAAAGAAGGAAATGAGGAAAATGAAGGATGCCTTCATCGAGAACTTTCTGAGGTCAATATTACTAGTATTAATATTACATATGGAATAAGATACCAAATAACCCATGCAGAGGACCCATTCGTTGTGACTGAAGCCCGGATTCAGCTACAAGTGATCATGTGTTTCTAGCTAGAAATATCTACGTTTTGGTTAATAGCAACTGCCTTTGATGTGCCTAAAATCTAATTACAGACTTGAAAAATGAAATTGTGGTATATTAGCTATACGAGATATAATGAAATTGCAAAATTAATCAATGCTGTTACTACTACTATACTTACCCAGCAGTGTAAATGTAATTAAAAATTAAAAGGGTTTAATTACTGATGTAGTTTACTAATTAATCGGTTAATACTAGGATAACAACCACGTTTAATCTAACAGCAATTTGAAAAGACGGAGAACAGAGGAATAATTCATATTATAATTTACGTTAAAATTACTTTTAGCAATTTACCCGTCTTTTTAAGCAGTTTAGCTCATTTGATTATGTAAATTAAATGAGTATTGAAAATAAGAACACACTTCAAAAGAAAGGAACAATGTTTTATTTATATTACTCTAGTAGTTCGATAGGAGTAGATTGGAAGCAAAAGAATAACTATTTTTTAATTAATTATTTTTATTTATATTATTTATTTATATTATTATTTTATTCTTATTTTATTTATGTTATTATTTTATTTGTATTATTATATTATATTTTATTGCTTATATTATTACTAGAAAGCACGGCGGTCATACGAATTGACCGCTGTTCTAGATATTATAAATGGTAATTAAAATGATTTGTGCAAAGGTGTCTGCTAGTTTAAACTGAATTCCCCAGGGCAGGCGGCGAGGACGTCCCTTTGCTTACTGCTCCACGGGTTTGTCCCCTTCTACTTGCTTAATTGCTTAAAGTAGAATGCAATGAAGGAAACCACTGGCGGTACATTTCTTAAGAGCCACCGTTAGCTCAATAAGTAAAGGTGATTTAAATAATAACATGTTAATTCACATGTCAAAGATCTCTTTGTATACAACATTTCTTGTGTAGATCTTTCCATCATTTTTAATTTCGCCTTGCAGAGGATCATCCATCATTTTTAATTTTACGTCCGTCCTTTCACGAACTCTTGAACAGACAACATAAAGTTGACCGTGTCCAAATGCACGCTCAGGTAAAAAAATGCCAACATGCTTAAGCTTTTGGGCCTGAGACTTATGGATAGTCATAGCAAAGGCAAGTTTTACAGGAAATTGTCTACGTCTCAATTGAAACGGCAACCTTGTGCCGTAGCAACTTCACCCCCATTCGCTAATACAGTTACGCAAGCAACCAATAAACTATCTGCGACAAACAGACACTTAAGTCGCATATATATATATGGGGTGAAGTAACATTATCTCCTCCGAAACGGCTGACTCCCGGGCTTAGCGAAGCACACCGTTGGAATCCGCAGGTCCGTGGCACGCCATTTTGACCATTCGCGTCTTCTTGGTATATGAATTAGCCGAGATATTAATTAAAAACTAATTTTCCCCTACGTTTTCCCTACATTTTCCACTTTTTCTTGGGTTTTCCCCATTAGAGGGATTTGGCGTGCCAAATCCTTCTAATAGGGAAAACACAAGAAAACCCTTTTTTCTCGAATATCTACGAAACGCCACCTAGTTGAAATTCGAGACGCGTATTCTCGGATTCCAAAAAAATTCTCCAAACCATCGATACCGTTCGTACGACTTTAATTGGCCGAGATATTAATTAAAATCTGCGGAAACGTTGATTTCCGCGCTCATTTTTTCGAGTGGCAACAATAAACTATCGGCGACACACACTTTAGCCGCTTATATATATAAAGATGATTATAAATTTAAACGTTGTTTATACATTGTACATTTAGTTGAAGTACCCAGGCTTATCCGAGCATTACGCAAAGCGAAAAGGCTTCAGTTAGAGTAAGGGTCTTCAAACCTTGACCCGCTGAGCCTTTTCGATAAGTTAAGAACGAAACTCTCTTAAATTCTTTGATTCTCTTTAATTTTCACCTAACAGAAATTTGCGAGGTGTTTAAGATTTATTCCACTCAACTTTGTCTTTTCATCGTCTTTAAGCACCCCACCATATTGATCTTCTTTACAAACACAGAAGAGCCCAACCCGGTGTCTTTCGCATACCTCCATATACATCTTATTCAAAAACATAGAGAACGCCAGGGAAAGAAAAATAAACGAATTCTCTTTCTTTTTTCAGTGTTGCAGTCAGTATGGAGGTTTAAAGAAAAGGTATGTTTGTCTTATTTTGATTCATTTTCAGTTTAAAATTTCTTATAATTAACTCCAGCAGTTTATCTTTATGATTATCATATGGCATAAATTTTGAAAATTAATTCACAATAAAATTTTATTTTTTGAATAATTGAGCCAGCCCTTGTATAAGGCTTTGTATAATGCGAATGAACAATTTGTTTTTCAACTTCGAATAAAAAATTGTTTCAGTAATTTTTTATTTAAAATATTCTTTTTGATTTAATTTAATTTGAGTATTTAGTTTGTTTTAGCTATTTTTAGGCTTTTTTATGTTTTTTTTTTTTTTTTTTTTTTTTTTTTAACATATGTGTATAATTATTGGTCTAATTTGGTTACGAACGCATATAGGGAAAAGACCTGAACATTTCAGAACTTTTAAAATTTTGTTTTAAAAATGAAAGTTTGATACTTAAACCCGGTTTTGAGTTTCAAATGATTCAGAGGAACGAAAAATGTATCCGGAACTCATTAATCAACTTGATTTAAGGCTTCAAAACTCTTTCCCATTGACAAGTCCTGTTTGAAGCGTTAAATAGAGGAGATTAACATAAAATTATTTTGTTTTGTTATGTATAATGTTCTGTAATTTTAAAAAACGTTTTCTTTTTCATAATGTAATTTTCATTTAAAGATTCCGTTTTTTAAAGTTTCACTAATTTGCGTTTATTCAATTTGGTAATTTTTACTCGGAAAAGAAAGGTTAGACCTTCATACAGAAAGAACAGAATTTTTTCATTTTCTTTTCGATTTTTATTTTTGATATTTATAATTCATAATATTATACATTTTCTTTTAAATTACGTTCATATTATAATGTGAAAATGTACGTAAATATTGCTATAACTTGTTGATTTATAATAGCTACTACAAGATCATTTAGCCCTTCTAGTTTGCCTCGTAACTATGGTAACTATTGTTCCGAAAGATGGTCATATATTCTAACTGCTAAAATCCTCCAATTCCTTCTGTATGCTAATGATAACACACGCTACGATCTTAAATGAGGTGGGTGTCTTTACGGACTTTGATGTGTCTATTTTTACAGTTATAGTAACAGCTATTAATTACTATTTTTAAAGTCCTTTTTAAAGTTATTTTAAAGTTTTAAAGTTATAGACACTCGCTAATCTATAATTTCGCTTTCGTAATTTTATATATTCACGTCAAAATAATTCCAAAAACAAAATTTATTGTAGTTTTCCTTCATTCGTATCCGTTAAAATGCTACCATGTGGTTCATCAAATCTAGAAAATATGCAAAAACTGCAGCTTCCTACTGAGCGTACAACTTTTTTCTGGTGATTTTGGGATTAAATCTTCAGAAATAACGTTCAGCCTTTGCTTTTAGCAACAGCATAGCATAGGTGTGATTAAAATCCATCAAATTTTTAATTTATCTAAGAGTTTAGAAAGCTTACTAATTAGTATCTTTAAATTAAAAGTCAAACAACAAAAATCAGCGTTATATTTGCCAATTTTCACAGGACTAGTTTCGATGGCTTTACCGAACCATCATCCTTAGGTTTGGTAAAACCATCGAAACTAGTCCTGTGAAAATTTTCAAATATAACGCTGATTTTTGTTGTTTGACTTCTAAATTAATACTTGTTCGGCGTGTAATTTTATCTTAATTAGTATCTTTTACTTGCAAATTCGTTGTTTTACACAAGTATTATTCTGAAAATCGAAACAATTCTATAAACTATAAAAATAAAAGTCTAAAACAGTACAATTACTATTTACTATTTCAGAAAATATATTTACCTGCATGCGAAGATATTCAATAAACATTAGGTATTCCACAATTTTTTTCTCCATATTCTCCATGAAGTCAGCTACATTCGTATCATCAATTCCTTTTTCGTCCGCCAAATTAATTTGAGCTTCTTCGGGACAGCATTTTGTATAAATATTGCGTACAAGGGCCAGGGAAGCATCCAATTCTTCCCTAGCATTATTTCTGGTATTTCCGGCTTTGTTGGCTTCTAAATTTCTTTCCTGAACTTCCTCCTAAAAGCAAAATCACAATGGATTTGGAAGCGATTCATTATTTTCCTGGTCACGATGAATGAAAGTACATCAAATAAAAAGTGACTGGGTTTCATTTACGGTTTTCATTCTCAGAATCAAAAAATATCGCATTGAAAGAAGGTTCCCTGAAATAGTTTTCTTTTTCTATATATGGAACAAAAGCAAGCAAAAGCAAAATGGTCTCTATCGTCCCATAAATAATGCGGTTTTAATTCCTTATGCTCAATGATAAAATAAAATACTAACGTAGCATAAAACATCTATATAAGCAGCCCCAATCACACGTCTGTCGAAGTTTATAAGGTGTACGAAAAGCTTTTAAAAGAAACATTTTAAACTATTCAAAGAATGCTACGCGAAATGTTCGTTAAAACTTTGAAGCTACGAATGGAAATTTGCCAACCTCATCATCCTTTCCAAGTTAGAAAAAAGATATTGCCTATACTAGGAGCTGGCTGTCTGTACTAGGAGCAGTTGATCCATCTAATACAAATTATCGATAAAAAAGTCAGGAAAAGTCCATGAAAGCCGTGGATCGAAATCTAGTGTTCAAAGTGGTTCTGGGAAAAAGTATTTCTAGACAAAACGTGCCAGCTGGTTTTGGCGAATGTCGGTACAATATGAGCTTGATATACAGGTGAGGTGTTATGCTTGATAATAAAGAAATAGTACCATGATGTTAACATTCTAAAGACCAGTTAGCAATATGAAATACAAGGTAAATATCGCTTTTCTGCTTATCAAGATACTCGTATTTACTGAATTCGCAAGTGTGATTCATTAACCCTCAGCGAGATTGACAAAATCTATCGCTGATAACTTCGCTCCAAAATAATTTTTGATAGTTATAGGGTCACATCTGTTTTAGAGCACTTTGAATTCGTTTGGAAAAAAAATCTATTAAATATTAAATAATTGATTTAATTTTTTGTGGTATATAGTGTTGTTTATCTGTTTCAAAACCTGCGTTTTTGCAAAGGAATATATTGAAATACCATAAAATAATTAATTTAAAACGTGTTATGACAAAATAAAGGAACAAATATATACTAAAAACTGCAAAATGCTATACGAGCTGCTTTTAATCCTATGTTAATATGTAACATATTGTATCAATTCCTCGCCTCATGAAATCGTACGAATGATGTCTTTAGTACACAAAGAAAATTTCACGTTCGTAATTTTTCTTCACGTCAAAAGAGTTTTTTTAAAAAGCATTTACTGCAGTTTATGCATTAGGTGAATTTTGTGAGAATTTGTGAAATTACGGAAACCAAAATATTTAGATTTATTAGTTGAAAATAGAAAATTTGCGTCTACGATATTTGTTAAGAAGTTAAGAAAAATAGTCAGAAAATTTGTACCAAGAACGAGTAATTATTTGGTTAACGGAAATTTAAGAGTTTCACAGATACTTAAATTGTTTTCTAACGACCCTATAGATTTCAGTTATTGACTTATAATATAAACCCCAGACGCTACTGTCTTCAAATGTTCGTTGAAGCCTAAATGTCTCAAATGCCCACTATCGATTAATCTTAGGTAAATATTTAATATTACAACTTGTGATTGTGCTAAAAATCAATTGATTCAGTCTCAGCTGTATTGGACTCGAGCCAAGTACGGAATAACTGCTAATGAAATAAATGTTGCTTTACTGGTAAAAATTTCCGATATTTACTTCCTGCTCTTGCAATTTGCAAAGTGCAACTCGATTTACTTCATTAAAAGTCGACCAGTATTGAGTCGGTTTATTAATTGTGGGATAACACGCAAAGCTATTAGCTTGCGGGATCATGAATCATCCGTATTTTTGATATAGAAATGTAATGAATTCGAGACTTTATTTATGCTGGCTTTCCTAAGCGCTAATTGCTTTATTAAAATTAAAAAGGATATTTGTTAATTTTCTCCCGAAACTTTCAGCCGTGTTTTCTTTAGAAATGGACTGATTAGATATTTCATACTTTAGATAACTATCTACTAAAACTATTTTATAATTTTAGGGTTATATTGAAACCCGTCTGAGCAAACTTAAAATTATAAATCAGTAAATAAACGGAAGGTGAAATGTACATTAATTGTTGTCGCCTACGAAAAATTGTACGGTGGAAAATGTATGTCAATAAATAGACAAGCCCAAGATCGTATATTTCAAATCCTTACTTTAAGTTAAAAACATTTTATGATTATTAACCATTACCATATTACCTTTATACTGTCATACTAGAAAATTAATCTTAATTTTCATCAATAAGATAGACAAAGATATTGAAAATGTAGAAAATCTGTCAAATAGTGATGACGACGAAACCTTAACATATCATCTGAGTTGCTTGTCACCTACAACTCCTTCTAATGCATGTATTATCATCGAATCTCTGATTGACTGAAATTCAGCATAATGCGCATATAAGTCTTCCATTTTGCTTTCCTATATTAAAACGTGAAACCGTGTGCTACAAACAATATTTACATATTATGCTGGCTGTATATTTATGATGGCAATATTGCTGTGTGGAAATGGCTTTTTATTTCATATAATTTGAAAGATATTTTTGGAGTTCTGGAAAAGCTCAAAAGAATAGTACCAGCTTCTTGGTTACTTTCGAGTCCGGCAAGCGCAATTATACGAAAAATTTATCATTTTTTTTTCAAAACGAGGGAAACATATCCTCCAATCATGGAAAGTTAAATGAAAGTACAAAATTTTTGAAGTGTATCTAATCTTAAGAATGCAGTTGAAAATTGCAAAGAATGGCAAAGTAATATATATCTTGAAAATTAAATGAAGTAGAAATGGATTAAATTTATTTTAAATAATTAAAGATGCAGTAATGAACAAAATGCATAAACGTTTGCTAGATAATTTTATTTAACCAATGGCGGGTCCTCAGCCGACTTCGGTTTGGCCACTCCTAAGGCCAGACCACTAAGACCACTCCTAAGACCACTAAGACCTCCTAAGACCACTCCTAAGGTCACTTTATTATGGAAGCTAATAGATGAGGCACTTCTGCCTTCTATGAAGATACGGACAGTTACAACCATGTCTTCTCTGAGATTCTAACCCGTGCCCTTTGGTTTCTCAGTCAGCTCCCTAACCACTATACCGTCTAGGTGGCTGCTAGGTAAATTAAAAGTAATCAAAATTTACCAAATTCTGAATGAATAACTATAAAACCCTAAATACTGTAACTAAACGTTTAATTCTGTATAGGATTAGGTTCTTAAAATAGAGGTATTAATTATGTGCCTTTTATTTTGGAACAAGTCATAAATCGATATGTCCTCGCCGGAATTCGAACCATCAATCTTCTAGCTGTCATCCTGACATAGTAACACTTAAGTTGCAAGTTCATACATGCCTAATGCACGATAATCCCTTATACTTTCTCCTACTTAACGGACGAATGGGGAATGGCAAGAGAATCAGTCGACCAAATCCAGGTGAGGGTGTAAAATCATGCACATTTTACTTCGGATGTAGAGTGAAAAATGAACTATGCCCTCACCGGGATTTGAAACACTGATCGTGTAGTTGTTAATTTGATGCTGGATGCGCTACCACTTCGAGAGAACGCAATGTGGAATGCGGCAGGTTCTTATAAAGCTTCGTGAGAAATTCGCCTCCTTCTGTGCATTTCATATTTATAACATGTTCTGCATACATGAATACAGAGATACGCTCATACATGATTATGACAACGTGCGGCATCTTTACTTGCTATCTTTTGGTAGTGAAGAAGAGAAATCTAGGGTTATTTAAAGAAAAACAAGAATTGATGGAAAATGATTAATTTTCATTGAGTTATAACGTATAACTTTTTATAATAAGCATTTATTTTATTTTGTGATGTTTTAAAAATTTTGAAGATAATCTATTAATTTAGATCTTATAAAATACACGGAAAGGTCATTATATGACTATTATTAGTCATAGATTACTTTGTTCATGACTATATTACACAGTGACACAACACTACAATAATAAAACGAAGCTGCCTCATTCACGATTCCCATCAATATTCAACATTCCCATAAAAATAGGAAATATTAAAAAATTAAAATTAAGTAAACTCTAATGTCTATAGTCATTGAAAAATCGGAGAAATACTTCCCTTTTATCAAGTGCAGTGTTTGCAGTTTTGCAAAGCATTAAAAGGATGAAACGAAAAGAGGAGACTCTGAAACTAGTCTTCAAAATACTCTCGTGTTCAGCTCTCTTCAAAACATGTAAATTAGGGGATTTGTGAGATCCAGAATGACAAATGCGTTATAGAGATAGAGAGGTGAAAAAAGAAATATTCAAATGTTATACACAATCACTTTCAGAGAAAAAGAAGTTATCTGTTATTTTTTATTCTTGAGAAAATGAAACTGGATTTGCTTCTAACATTTAAATTCATGAAAGACTTAAGCTGATACAAAGCAGCTTTGGATTCTCTGCGTTTTCATTCCACGCTCAGTGATTGACTATGTCTTCAAAGATAAATCTAGACGTGAAGAGATCCTTATCCGTGTTTACATTGCCGCTACACTGAGCTTACGCAGAAGATGACTGAAATGCTACAAATATTCTAGCGTCTACAGTGCTTGGGTAATGGCCGTGGTTGAGCAAGACTACAATGATATGCAAAGTCACATTCTAATTAAATTTCCTAATTAAATTCTTTTCATGCTCTAATTAAAATGGGATGCAAAGAATTCCCATTTAATAGCATATTAACGTCATCTAACATGAGCAGTTATGCAAGCAGGAATACATGCTTGCTTCAGGAAGATAAACGCATATATTAATATATATTATACAATACTATAATCATGACTGGATTTAACAATATTATACAATACTATAATCATTACTGGATTAAACAATATTACTATGATTTATACCAGGAAATTTTTTTTCTTAATTCAAACTAATTTAATACTGAAGTTCACTAATTATGGAAACAAATTTATTTAATTTCAGGTTGTACGATTCTACAATTCTTTAATTGCCAAATTCTAGAATGGTAAAGACAGACAGAGGACTTTTCGCTCCGTTGTACCATCTAAACACAAATGCAGATGAAGATTTAAAATAAACCTTCGTCAACTTGATGGTAACACGAATTTTAATATAACACAAATTTAATATTCGCTATTTGCGGGAAAGATAGAACAAATATTCCAGTCAAATTTAAGCAAAGGGACATGCGCCTAAATAAGCTTCGGTTTAGTCCTAAATATTCAGGAAGCAAATGCTGATAAATGTTAAATTGGAGCTGACAAATTATTCAGTAGCATGAAGCAGTAACTTGTCTGCTATTGCCACCAAAGGGTTTATCTCAGCCTTGACAAATCTGCCATTTAGGCACGTTACCTAGTTTTCATTCTGGTGGAAGAGGACGAAAGTAGAAGTGATAGTATAAGCAAATAATGAGAAAACTGGGATTATGAATTTAAAAGCCTATAAGATGTTGGCTGCAAATCTGTAGAGGTTATTTGCATAATTTAAGTCACAAAATATGAAAAATCAATTGTGTCCTCACCAGGATTCCAACGAAGGATCTTCTGCTTAGCAGCTGGAAGTTCTAATCATTTTCAGGAACAGAGCATGTGCGGGGAATACGATGATCCTTTCAATGTAGCTTATAGAATTCGTAAAATTCAGATTAATTTTAGGCTGCCTTCATTTAAATTTAGACACACTCTGTGTCAGCCAAGTTCGGAAAAGAAAACAGCGAGATAATTAATTTCTAATTGGAGAAGCCAATTTTTTGAACGTAATTTATTGACAAATAAAAGTTGCCAAGTTAAGAATCCTGAAATCAAAGAAAGTAATAAATTGTTTTTTAAATGAATTAAATAATGTTGTACATTCTTACAGCTGTGATTAAACAAACTGCTACGGAACATGCCATCGTTAGATCTCAACGCATTTGTGGGTGACACTACTATAACGAACGTCGTTTATTCCGAACTTGGCGCCTTTTTCACGTTTATGTTGTTGTAATGATTACATTTAAAAATTACATGTGCCTAAGTCTAGAAATTTAAATGTACGTTAACTGAACGCAAATGGAAATGAGCTCTACTAAATTTGCAATTTTGCTAGTGCCGAGAATGGATTGAATTATTTCGAAAAGCAGACCTCATGAGGGATAACAGTTTATTCCCTTCCAGAGCTTTAGCTGATAGCACTCTGAGGAATGGAATCTTATGATTTATTATTTTACAGCGTCAGCGTAACATCAGCGTCTCTAGATGATACGAATCGATTTCTCATTAAAATAATCATAATATGATATCATATGATGAAAACTTTTACTTGACAATTTTCAGTTCAATGTTTCGATTATATAATTTAAAAAGTACAGTTATGAATGCACCCAGTTAATATTCAGCACAGAACTAACTTACTGAACTTTTGTCTTATTTCGGACAAAACGGATGAAGTCAAGATTAAAATGCTGCAATTACCAATAGCAAGTGTAAAACAGCTGGCATTTTAATCAAATTTATGTGTTTCTAAGTGATGCTCAAACATAAAATGAGAAAACTCATCCCCATCTTACTCCAAACAAACGCCTTTTAAAGCTCACACCAGCTGAAATTTAAAGTGATATATTATTTATAACAATACAAGGCCGTCATCTGTTGAAAAAATGTTAGTTTCGGGGTTATCTTAATTTTTAAAACTTTGATGGAGCGATTTTTGGCTCAACTTCATTCATACTGATAGCTAAAAACCTTCATCCGTACTGGTAGCAAAGAACTCGATTTCCATCTGGGTGTTTCTCTTCCCTCAGGTTAAAAATATGAATGGATATAAAACATGTTCAAGCCCCCCTGGGGCATACATATCCCATAAGTACATGATAACTGAATATTAGTATTTTTGTCGCAAAGGTAATTTTATTTTTCTGCCAATTGATTCATTTACCTCAATAATAAATGAAAACATTTACCGCTGAAATTTTTTCTTCAGAAATGTAATAAATCGGCTAATATGCGAACGTAACAGCTTATGAGATACAATAATAGACAGTCGAGTGTGAGAAAACTGTTCAAGAAACACTACTATGTAAATTTACAATGCAAAACAGGATTTATTTTTCCACTAAAAAGAAAAACAATAGTTAGAAACATATGAACCGAATCAAATGGCTATTTCGTTAATAAAATTATTTGCGTTTAACGATTAGTTGGGTTTAATACCTATGCTCTAAGAGCTCCCTGCTCTAAGTAAATACCTATGCTCTAAGTACCCCTTAATAAGACTTTGTAATTATATATCTTAATATGACTTTGTAATTATATATCTTAATATGACTTTGTACCTATAACCTCCTTTATAACCTCACGCCGATCCCTCCAGTATTCTTGCAATATATCTTGTATCATTTTAATATCCTAAAATTAATAAACTGGAGTTAATGAGATCATAAAAATATAATCGATAAGCAGTTCTTTCTCGAAGAATAATTTCGAGACTAATTTAAAGAAGTCATTGAATCGTTCTGAAATTCAATCATCCTCTTCACTTCTATTCATAGAATATTGTTTAAACGTTCTTTGGGGTTATTTTAATATAATGTTATGCTCCCTTTATTTCATCTGAAAGCTGAAACTCATTTTCTGACAAAAAGTTGCAATATGTCTTAGGTATTTTTCAATACACGATTCCCAAAAATTTAACTTTTTGACCATAGAAACAATTTTGTCAACTACTTTAAAAATAGTTATGCAATTGGTCCATCATACTACAAAACATATCGGCTAGTTAAGTAACTCCTTGAGACATTCATCATGGTGAAACTTCAATCTTAACTGAGAGAGTGCTCTGCAAAACGTGCTTAGACGTAGCGTAGACTTCATTATCAGAGATTTTACCTACAGTAGATTTAGGTTTGTGAGAAGATACGCATTTTACCCATTTATTGCTTTTTCTGAAAGCGCTTCACATTAAAAAAAATTTAAAAATACAAACTAAAACAAAACTCCCCTTCAAACTTGTTTAAACATCACAAATGCGAAAAAAAAAAAAAAAAAAAAAAAAAAAAAACAGAATCACGTAACTGACATGATGATTCTCTCAGAGCTGAAAAATGTGGTTGTCTGACAATTGTTTTTAGGATATGCAATAACAGATCAGGAAAGGGATGGCTAGATGCGATGCATAAGGAAACGCATGTGAGATGCATAAAGAAATAACGATGCATAAGGAAACGCATATTGCATGTGAGAGTGCGGTTAGTTACAATTAATAACATTTGTTTCGAATATATTTTGGTCATAAACGATCATATCGGAAATCTTGGCATTTTTTTCCGCTTTTATTCAATGACAAACTTAAAATTGCAGTATAATTTCATCTTTATTAGCGATTATTGTAATATTTTCGTCCATTAGTGATCGTTTTCCGTGTACACCTAATTAAGCATCACTTACACCCAGAAGTACGCGTATCGTAGGTTGAGAATCACAGATCTTTGAAATGAAAGACACATAGTTCCTTTCCAGGTATGCGTTTAATATACGTTTGCTTCAAAATTATTTCTGCTGAAAAATCGGCAAAGCAGTTTAATTAAAATGCGAGACGAAGACAATTGAATTTAAATAAAAATAAGCTATCGGTGAAGGCAAGTACGCCTTTTATCAAACTCCAATGCGATAGAAATAAAGATTGCGTAAAATTTAATTCCTTCCTCAGTGATTCACACTGTTTACTCAACCGATAAGGCTCATAAAGGCGTTTATGAGTATTTACTCTATAACTGAATGGAATTCTCTGCTAAGCATGGAAATTAAGAGAAATATTTACTTGCAAATGATTCGACCCATTTCATTGCATGCTTCACCTATCTGTATAACTACTGCTAGACTTACAGACATTCGCTCCAAAGCCTACGTACGAAATACTAAAAATTATTCTCAACCCTGATTAATTTGTTAGGAAAATTGCCCCTTATGAGCGTTTAAATATCAAGTCTACTGATCACAACATTCTACAGAAAATGCTTAAGAGACAACTTCACTTAAGAGTAGTCTAAGAGATTAAGATTTCATACAGGAGAGTCGTTTAAAAGAGCTAAGATTATTCAGCATTGTGTAAAGTGATAAATGCTTTTCTGTAAATCTTCAAATTTTCATGTCCATTGGGATCATACAAAGGTAAAGCTTGTAAAACCCATCTGTAGTCAATGTCCTGGTAAACGAGGTCCTATCTACGATCTGCTTACTTAGTAAGATTATGGCTGTAATAATGATCTCAAACATACTATAAGTAAAACTATGTGCTCTAACTTTCACTTGATCACTAAACTAAATACATGCAATTCAATTACCGTTAAGTAGTTCCACAAGCTTCAGTGCTTCAGCTTAGTCCTATGTGTCAATACGAGATTCTGAAAGAGACTAGACTTTCTTTTCAAAATCATAAATGCTAAAACGTTTAAAAAAATATCATAAATATACCAATTCACATTTTCTCGCCTTCTGCTAAACCAAGAGCCAGATTGCCCAACGTATTTCATTTAAAAGAATGGAAAATTGGATTTAAATCCAATCAGCTTCTAATGATCGAATAAAATTAAATGAATATTTAAGTTCATCTGTTTATTTCATAACTGAACGTACGTAAACCAGGGTACTGAGACGACTGACATTCTGGTAAGTGGCGGAAACTGGATTCTTGAATCCGGCTCAAAGACCGAGCTAATTCAATCCCCTTTTTAATCAACCACCATACATCATTTCACGGGACGAGCGACTAGTGCGTTAAATGTGACATCGAATGAAATTAAGGCAATTTCTGCTTAAGGCGAAAAAAAAAGACTGAAGTGGAACTTGAGTCATTAATGTTAATAACAAGGGAACACATGGGTCGTTTTTCTTTAAATCACGACTGAAATATTTTTCAAAATGCTGCCATTTAGCAAATTAAAAATAAAAATAAAACTGTAAATATGCCCCTTTTTTCTTACAGAAAGCAATATTATATAAATGACTGGCTTAAAAACAATTTTAAAAATCATTTCGCAAAGAACAGAAGTAAAAAATACTTCCATATAAATTTTTTTTTCGCCCAGATTACTGCATAAGATGATCGCTGAAGAATCGGCTTGAAGCAACGGAAGATGATCGCTGAAGAATCGGTTTGAAGCTGCGCACAAACGGTTGCGCAGCAACAGAGAAAATTGCTTGTAATCCTTTACAATATACGAGTAAAAAAAGTTAATAACTAAACACTAATCAATAAATATAAAGATTAAACATATTACTTTAGCTTTCAGGCTATTGTACTATACGTATAAATCTTAAATTCGCATGATAGAGAAAATGCGCAAAGTAAAGGGATTAAGTTACATAAAAAAATTCTTTATGTTAATAAATATCATAAAGCTCTCTTTTACATTTGACAGGAGATTTTGGTACATTGTGTTATAGAAATATTTACAACGGTTATTACAGTAAATGTAATTTGACACTGCTTATGCACCTGTAATAAAGTTACATATTCTTTGAGCAAAACCGTCAGGTTGACGAAAAAGAATTAAAAGGAAAAATAAATAGGAAAAAACTAGCTTGATGGTATTACAGTAATATGACCTCTATGAAAGTTAATAAATTGGTGTTCTTTAAGAACCACATAACTTTTAAGTTATCAATACATAGTAAGTTCCTACAATATTTAAAGAAAAGAATGCAGGTTTGTGTGCACTTGAGCAATATTAATGCGAATAATTTCTATAGTAATGGTACTTTTTCCTTCAGCTTTAAGAAAGATTTATAAAATTAAAAGCATTTAAAAGAAAATTATATTTCCTTACACTCTAGGAAGGAAACTGCATAAAGTTATTCATTTAAGCCTCGTTTTACTTCTTAAAAGAGTTCTTAAAACAGTAGTGACTCAAATTGCAGACAGGCCGAAAATACGATCTGAAAACAGCTGACGGGCCGGAATTTATTTTGATAAAATGAAAAGTGTTTTCTTTAAACAGAATAAAAATGTATCCAGTGTATACTGGAGCAAGTGGTGCAATAAGTTAATTTTGCTAGTAATTTTAATTACCAATATGAATAATTTTTAAACACTTTAAATAATTGAAAATTATTTTAAAGGAATATGCATTTTTTAAATAAATCTTTATAAAATAAAGCATTTTTCTATTTAGACTTGTTTTTGTATGCATATAATTATTCTTCGAATTAACAATAGAGTTAAGTTCTAATACGTTATTCGTTGCTTGAAAATATCAGTAAACCGAACATGCATCTCATACGGCAAACTTACCGTATTTTAAATAAATTTTTAGCTATACTACAAAAATACATATCCTAAAATTATAATATTCATAATCATAGAGTCATTCCTGAAATCATAGTACACATATAAACATGCTCAGAAATCCTAATTATATTAGCTTAAGATATAGCTAAATTGTTTAACACTATACTTAAATCTAAAGCACCCTATGGTGTAAGCTACAGACGGCAGAGAAAGTGGTCCACCCCTCGCAAAATTTTTCTCACTAAATATAATTTTATAAACGTTAGTCACAGGGAACGCAGGAGCAAAAAAAGTATTGAGATTAAATGGATTTTGGCAAAGCACGTTACGAATATTTGCTTTCTTGGAGAACCGAAATCTACTCGAAGAGCCTAGAAACGTTATACTTTATATTACACATAAGATAAACCACAAAAGTGCTGCCATCCCGTTCTTTGGGGTTTGATTCATGTTTAGCTATCAGTATGCAACTATTTTCTGTGTTAGTTTATTAATGAGGTAACGAATAATGAAATGTTGAACCGTCGAGAATATTGTTTTTACATTGGACAGAGTGTAAAAAGAAAGCGCAATGAGATTTTAAAGACGTCATGTGTTTGCCTTACTTCATCGAAACGTATGAATGAAAAATAGGAATATCAATTAAATTATGATCACGGCGATATAAATAAGAAAGAGTTTCTTATTGAAAAAGAAGTAATTTGGAGTTTTATTTCCGTTACAACTTGAAAAGTTGAAATAGACTGGTGGAAAGAAAGTCGTTTTGAGCTTCTGCGATTCATTCCAAAATACAGTCTTCAGAACTTAAATACTACAGTTCGAAACACTGTACTGCTAATTTTCCTTTAACTGTTTAAGTTTTACATGTTGTGAGAGAAAATGTTCGAAATACAAACATATTCATATGCATCTAAGACATAAATGTACGTCCAGAGTTTAAGAGATCTACAGAGCAGCAACTGAAATAACAAAACGAACTTCAGAATATCATTCATAGATTTCTGTACAGAAAATTAAAAAAATAGTATTCATGAATGTTAGAACTAAGATTTTACGTAAAAAATGAACAAAGGCCTCTTCTTTACATGTTTTTCTGATAATTTACAGATTTTGTTTTCCTTTCTTTTCTTTTACCCCTTTTTTTTCTGTGCGTGTGTCTTTGTGTATTGAAAGGGCTGCTAAACTTTTGGCTACGCCACTTAAAGTGATGAATATTTATTTTAATAAAGGAATATTACGCTGAAAGTAGAAAACGAAATTGCGTATGGGTACAAACATATATACTTTAAAATCACAACTTACTTTACCTAGGAAAAGCCCATTAAGCGAACGGCATTTTATTGAAGTTTTAGTAGCAATGGTGCTTGTTCTTAAGCAGAAACGATATCAAGTTTTTTTCTGCATAGGGCTATTAAGCAGAATTATAAGGTAACTGACTGTAGGATCTTTGTGCAGATGCTTTAAATGCAAACATTCATGTTTCAACTGAATTTGCATCGTTTTGTACACTGTAAAAACAAAAAACTGCAAATAGAAATCTAATATCGTTGTATATTCCCAACAACGTGCTGTTGAAACAGAAAACAAACCCGGTAATTATGACATTTTAGAACACCTTTGTGGCGCTAATAAAGGCTTAAAAAACTTGGTGAAATAAAGCACTTATTAAACGTCTCAAATGGAACTTCATTGAGTTGTTTTCAGTTCGTGAATTTGGCTTCCTGGTAAAATAAAAGGCGTTATCATTTCCCATGGGAGAAATAATTTTTTCAAGTCTTGAATACAAATAATCTAATGAAAAAGGTGTACAAATCTATCTCGAAATTAAAAAAGCTCCCAAATCTCAATGCAGTTTTAATTTATGATGGGACAATATCATAATAAGTGTTTTCCCTATCTTTTGATACTATTATGTATAATAGCCTGTTTTAAAAATACGATTTTATATTCTACAATTTGAAATTCTGCGGAAGAAATTCCATAATCTAGTAGACAACTAACGGTTGTTTAGCTTAAATTGTTTCAAGCCTTAAACTGAAATCTGAACATGAAGCTCAAAATGGAATTCTTTTAAATTTTGATTTAAAATTATTTTATATTTTGAAATGGTAATGGAAGCGTTTGACTGTGATCTGAAATTTTCAAACTGCAATGTTTTAGAAATTCTTTGCTAGATGCCATTTTTTAGAAAATATAATAAGATTACTTCGATTTGAAGAAATATATTTTATTCGAAGAACAAAAAATTATTCCTGCGCTCGAGATTTTTTTGACACATTTTCAAGGCACTTTAAATTATTTTCTGAAGAAACTTCCAAAATTTAGAAACTGAAATAAAAAATACACAGACTAGAGTGATTTAAAATACATTTTTCGAAACTAATTTTGTTTCAGAACGTTAAAATTAGCATTTGCTTTAGCTTTATTTTTAGAACTATAATCATATAATTCCTTTGATATCTGAAATAAAAATTTTAGCTTTTTCTATTTAAAAGAGATTGCAGCTGCAAGAGAAGAAAAAGCAATTATTAAAGACATTTCCAAGACAATATGATTTTCCTGTTCTAAAATCTGAATACCATTTAGGCTGACACTGAAAAAAACATTCCTTTTAATTTATGCAAAATTCCCAAAAGAAAGATGAATAGTTCTCTTTGTAAATGAGATTTTGAGACACTCCGTAAGGAAACAGAAGAAGGAAAAAATAAGATTTATGTTGCATTTTGAATGATTTCCAGAAATTTATGCTGAAGAACAATAGGCAAAAAAATACTAGTCGCTAAATAACTACTCTAAGAAAGATAATGATAAATAATTAGCCTCGCATTCGTAATTTTTTGTAAAAATTGAGTAAGTGTCTAAATGTTCGGAATTGTTATGATCGTTGTATTTAAAATGTAAACAGAAAGTTAAGTAGTGTATATATAATATATATATATAATTATATATATATAATTATATATATATAATTTATATTTATATATATATATTATAAATATCCCACGATTTAATTTCTTGAATGGTTTAAGAATAAAAACACGCAAAATTTAAATTTCTAATTCTTCACAGACTAAAATACAATAGAATTCTCGTTCCACATCGTCGAATTATTGAGTAAACAACAGGTGTATATTATAGAAGGTTTTCCTAAAACAAAACTAAACAAACAAAAGATTTATAACTTCTATGTCGTAAACTAATTTATAGTGGTTCTTACACGCCTAATGACAAACCAAACAATTTAAAACTTATCGAGTTATCGTTATTTGAAAATTATCGATCACAAAATAAAACTCAGATGTAAGTTATTTCATTATCCATGATTTGTGTATGAGTGTGGCAGAACTAAAATAATAACAAGCTAAATTCGAATATTTCTTCAAATTTTACAACAAATTGAATGCATTACCTCTAAGCTAACGATGTAATTATGATCATATCCCAACTCGAATCAATAAAGACCTGCAGTGGGAACTGATAGCTAACATTCGTTAAAATTCACCTAGCTTAGTCAAGCTTCTTTTAGTGTCATCACGCTAACAGCAGGTATCTTCAATAGATCAGTCGGAGAGATCACCGGCAAAGATCTAGTGTTCTCACAGTTAAGACAAAATTTTGTTTTAAACTTATCTTTCAGTTTTCAGAAACCTCTGATCTGAGCGAGTAGCAGAACGAGTGAAGCATAATTGTCATACGTTGTTCTATGATCAAAATTTCTAAGTGTTCCTGATTGCAGTTTTTTTTTTCAAGAGGAATTAAGACCGGTGGCATTCCGCGGGAACATGGTTATACCTATTTGCATATCGGTAACCCTGCGCAATTGCCAACTCCATTCAAGTCAATTGTTGACATGAGGTGCTGGCACCATTATGAAGCCCAAATTCTTGTCCAGGAGTCTCTCTGCTGAATTCAGGACGAGGCTGAAAACTTATGAAAATTAAAGCAAAGGTTTCTATATCGTATTGTAAGAAGGTCAGGGAAGAAATATGGGAATAATTAGCCGGCATAAACGTCATCCATTTTAACTTTTTATCATTTCGTTACTTTATATATTTACTATTGAAATTCACTTTTCCTCTCTAATCCTAGATTGCGAATTTCAGTAACTTTTAGCGATACCTGAATCCAAGTGGCTGACCAATGCTGAGCGATGTAATGTTTTTTCTATCTCGCGCTCTATATGCGGTGATTGATTGCGAGACGTTTTCATAGTTTTCTCCTAGTGTAACTGAAAATACCTCTCTGAATTCCGAAACGAAGTGCGCCCTTCTAATCGTACCGTATTAAGTTGAATATATAGTTAAATCAAACTTGCGTCTACTGTACCTAATACCGATCAACTTACTGTTCGTAAGATCACTTTAAAAAAGTTGTTTTACAATAAAGTTGTGGTATTTAATATATGTCACAGCTATTTAATATGAACTAAAAAGGAAAACAATACGTTTGTATGGTCATTCATTAATCACATACATAACTAAATTTGATCTGAGCTTTAATGATGTTTGGAAAATTGAAATTAAATTACTAGTCGAATAAAGTGAATAGTTGTTAAATAAGATCGTCAGTTTTGCACTCTTCTGAGAAAACTTAAAATAACTCGTTAAGGGCAGTAAGCAATTTAAGCATCTGAATTTAATTTAAACTTAAAAAGATTTCATCTTAGAATTCATGTAGTCTTTTTTTGGTTGCTTTTTCTTAAAACTGCAGCTGAAGGATCGCTAACAAAACTTTATAAACTTCAAAAAAAGCAAAAATATTTGCTTCTTGAGGGAGAGGGATTTATTTCAGTCAGTCCAGAAAGAGATAACATTTATGTAAAACTTATGCTAGTCTAAGATTTTCTTTGTATAGTTTTGTGCCTAAACACTTGCTAGTATATTAAGTATAGCCCTTTTCATAAGATATCAAATTTTTTCTGCACGGTATATTTATAAAGTCTAGAAGTATGTCCATAACATACTTCTAGATGAAACATAAATAACGCTGCTTACATATCCGCAAATTTGAAAGCTCATAAACTGAATCATAATAAATAAATTAGTGAATGCTCGTAATGCTAGTCTTGCTCCCCTTAGAGAATACTCCGCGAAAGCATTTCATCTGTTAGGAGACAATCCTTATCGGTTTGTGTTTCTGCAAAGAATTAATATAAAACGCCAATCTATTTTCTAAATTCAGTTTTTATTAGGCATCAATTTCAGTTATTTTCACTATTCAGGATTTGAATGATATCTGAAAGAAAATATTTAAACTTTTCGTTAAAACCTGTCTCGGACACGTTGTTTGCATTTATACTAAAACAGAATGGAAAATTAAAGACCAAACTTCTTCTGATGCAAAAATATTTTAAATATATTTCTCCATTTATGATTTTATCAAATTTTAGAAGCATATTCTTATTAAATTACTGCAGCTGATACTGAACATGTTCCCCATTGAAAAAATACATTATACATGAGGAAAAGTTATGAAGTTAAAGTAATAGACAGCATCAAAAATTCTCCTTAACCTTTTTTTTCTCTCTTTTTGTTACGCTATAATAAAAAAAATTCTTTTTCTTCGAAATATCTCTTTGAAACTACATGGCAACTAAGTTATACGAAAAAGCTTAAATTGAATTTAATGAGAGTCGATCAAAAACACATACCGAGAGAAATAGTTCTGCTATAAATAAATGACAGTTATCCATAACGTCACAGCCATCTGAATGTTAAGATCGCTGTAATAAACTCTATATAATGCCTAGAGAAGTTTCTGATTCACGAATATAATAATAAAATTTAAAAATAAAATATTCATATGTGGCTGAAAATACTAAAATACTTTTTTAATACACTGTTTGCGACCTTTCCTTATTTTGACAAAAGATTCTAAGTTTTTCTCATTGGTCAATAATTTTCACCCATGTCTAAAGGCATATTGAAGCTATTAAAGAGACCTATGACCCTAAGACCATTCTAAACATTTTCGTTTGGATTCAAATCGGAGATTATAATGGCCATTGTAAGTGAAGAATAATTTAGCTTTCATATCTGTTTCTGACAACTAGCATCATCGTCTATTAAATGAAAATCTTGATCCAGAGCCTAGAACGCAGAATTCCACGAAGGATTCGAGAACTTGCTTTGGGAGAATTTTCTAACGTCACAGCGTCTGTTGACATATAGAAGTTAGTACGTTATCTCAAGAAAAATTCAGTCCATACTATCATACTTCTAGACCAGCGATTCTCAACCGGTGGTACGCAAAGAAACAAAGTATTTTTAAGTATTAAATTCAAAAACTAAATTACCCAACACTCTGTTTAAGTTTTTCTGTAACATTCGTAAATTTATGCGATCTGAAGTTCACGGTCTATAGCCGCTCATGGATTTCAGTAAAATAATCCGTTCTTATTTTCACAAACATTCTTTTAGTCATAGACATAACAAAATTTGTTATAAATGATGTTTTTAAAAAGAGGATTAGAAAATGACGTTGTATTTAATAGGTAATAAAAATAAGCTATTATAAAAAGATAAAAGTATCCCCTTAATTCAAGAGTTGATCCATTCATTAAGATGTCGCCCAGGGTTGTCCTGATGTCTATACTTTATATAGCCCCCATTTTCTCATATTTCTCTATTTTCAATTAGATTCATTTTTAGATCGATTTTCTGTCTCTAACAGCACACTATTTTGTATTCCTCTTGTTCTGTATTCCTTACTTTTCTACGCGATTTGAGAAATCGTCGGTTATTTTTGAAGAACTCGTAATATACTGTGCATTTAAATATTTGTGAAAAAATAATAAAACAAACAAAGATTTTGCGAATGGAAAATGGCTATAGTTGACTAAGCGGAAAAGAGTACTAAGAATATTGAAAAGAAAGAAAAATTGTTTATATAAAATTTAATGAAAATTATTTATCATTTGAGTTTACTTCGAATAGAGATGAAATGGACCCGATGTGTTGTTTGCGATGAACTATTATCCAATTAAAGTATGAAATCATCGTTTCTTAGAAGATATCTTGAATCTAAACATGCCAGTTTAAAGGATAAATCTGAAGAATATTTTAAGAGGAAATTATCGGAGTTCAAAAATAGCAGACAGGTAATGAAAAGTTTTGATACTTCAAGTGAGAAAGCTTTGGGAACTAGTTACCTAGTAAGCCTAAAAATTGCCAAGACCGGGCAGGCTCACACTATTGAAGAAAACCTTATATTACCTAAAAGCAGCTAAAGATATCGTTTTAACATTATACAACGAAAAAGCGGCTAATAAACGTAATTAATATTCCGTTATCAAATGATACATTAATTTGACGAATTCATGAAATGGCAAATTCCATAAAAGAGAATCTTATTCAAAAACTAAACACATTGAGTATTTCGCATTGCAATTAGATGAAAGTACTGATGTAAGGACCACATTTAGAAAGTTTCTAACCGTATATAATTTGAAAATAAAAGAAGAATTAGCATCCGACATAAAAAAAATCATTATTTTTCTTTGAAAAATAGTTTTAACATGTATTTTCCCGAGGATTATGAAAACGAAATTTGTGTGAAAAAGAAAATTAGAAATCCATTTTGTTCAAATATAACTGAAATTTTATCTCTTGAAAAAGGAAAAGAACAATTCATAGAAATTTCATGTGACGAACTCTTACTGAAGATTTCAGAAATAACTCACTTGTTAACGTTTAGCTGAAATGAAAAAAGGATTTAAAGGCATTTCAAATAAGGCTATTAAATTTTTAACTGCCTTTTTACTCAACCTTTTTGCGTGATCAAGGATTTTCTTCTATGTCATGTTTGAAAAATAAAATCCAGTATAAAATTAAAAGTGCATCCTCATTTACGCTTCAAACTGAGTGAAATAAAACCAGACATAAAGAAACTAATCTGTCTTGAACAGGCCAACATTTCTCACTAAATTTTAAAAATAAAGTCTTATATTCAATATAAATTTTAATAATTAAAATGGTAACCAATTTTAAATCTCCTTTTTTTGTGTGTGCATATTTACTACAAACAGTCAATAGGTTGTGCAAATGTGCAAATGGCAAAATTTATATTTGTCTTCTGTCGAGAAATTGAAAAATAATCATTGTAAAATGCAGTGGTGCTACTAAAGTTTTTCAATTTTATTTAGATGGTACGCGTTAGTCAAAAGGTTGAGAATCTAGAAAGTATATCGTGATAGGATATTTTAAATTAATGCATTTAGTTTTAGCAAAGTTTTGTGTAACTCTCCTCCTAAAAATTACAATAATACGCCTAGAGGAAGTAACCGCACAACTCAAAATTTCGAGTTTGGTTACATGGATGTATCATCAGTAGTCACAGTGGTATGTATTGATTATTGACGTGAAATGAGTTAATGAACTTCCTGTAAACAATGTTTAGTTACAGAAGTTCCAGCTGGATACATTGATTCTTCAGATTTTATTATCAGAAACTTGCTTGTTCCAAGTTATTCAACTTAACGAAATAATTGGCGAAATTTGATATGTATAGCTACGAAATTTGGAGTAATATTTAATAATTCATATATATCTATGACTTCATTTTCATATAATTGTAATTCGGATTAAATCTGTAAAATAAATCTTCGAAGTTTGATTTTTTTTTTTTTTTTAGTCCAAAGGGGCTTTGTCCCTGAAGGACTATTGTTTTCGTTTTGCGATTTTGCGTCGGACTCATAAACGTGGGTTCACTTTTCAAACTGTTGCCACAAAATGTTAGAGTCCTGCATTATATTTGAAGAAATTAAATAATGAAAAATCTGCACAAATGATTGTCTATTTCTCGCATTGTGATAAAACAATGGTACATAGAGCCATCGAATTTTGAATGACGAAATCCTACTGCGAATATGGGCATCTGAAATCCCAAATTTGGAATTTGTTTTATTATAGATTTTATATTTTGTAAAACTTTAACGAATTTTTGATTTACAAACTCAATGCTTTAAAAGCGAGAAATGGCAACGTTATATAGAAAAAAAATACTTTTATCTCCAGCTCGCGAGGCTGTGTATATCGGAAATTCTAAAGATATGCTTAATTTAACATTATTTTGCGATATTGCTCTTGAACTGAATTTTATGGTTTAAGTGCAAAGAACATGATATTTAATAAATAAAGGTAACACTCAAAACGTTAAAAAAACGCCCCTTTGGACGTAATTTAAAATCTGAAAAAATTTCAGTTTTTTTTTTTTTTTTTTTTTTTTTTTTTTTTGTATTCGTATTCATTGCTTTTCTCACTCCTCTTGTTGTCAGTTTATCGGCCAAATAAAGTATATAACTTTAAAGGCTAAGGTAAGTATTCCAGAGATTCAAATATCACTTTTAGATATAACTATAACCTCTATATTTCTTCTTCGTTTTTTCATTACTGTTTTTGTTGCTGTTATTGTTCACATGGAGAACATTAAATCTATATTAGACTGTACAGCACAGTAAGATAATTAATTACAGAAAGGTGTCTGCTACCTCAAAACAGAAGGTGTGTGTTTCAGATTCATGAATTAGACTTGGTTATATAGTATCTCTGATCCCTGTGTACCCATAAGATACCGATAGTCCATTGTAGTGCAACATGAGCAGTGACCTTGACCGAACCTACATGACTGTAGGTTTGGCCGTAATTCCCAATGCATGCTTAACGGCCGAGTATTGGTCCGTTAAAAAACAAATCTCTATTGATCCATAATTGATTAAGTTATAAAGCAAAAATCAATTGGGGGTAATCTAAATAACAAGTCTAACTTCCTAGACTGCCGAGATGAATTGTCGTCCCTTCAACTATCAATACCATAATACTAAGTGAATATATCAATAAGCAACTGAAGATCTATTTTGATTTCAAGTCGAAGTACAAAGCTAATAAAATATATAAGATTTATTTTCTTTTCTAGAGGAATGACTTAAATTATTTATAATTCAAAATATAAAATTTATATTCTGCTTTCCTATTTGTATGACTAAACGAAATTTTCAAGAATATGAAAGTGAGCCAACTAGTAGCAATAGCCTGATAAAATGAGAGTAGCTTCTCTACGGCCGGCTAATGGTTGTTACACTTCTGTATTAAACTTAGATTCTTACTCTTATTAAAACCTCTTCTGATACTCTTATTAAAAACTCTTCTCATTGTACGTTCTTGTGGATTCGATGTTACGATAAACGCATAGAACAGATTTTAATGTAAGCTTGTAATGTATCAATTAAAAAAAACTTACAAAATGACATCACTTAGCTTATTTTATTATAAAATTGTTTATTATTTCTATAGATAAACTGCTGCATATTTTAAAAGTGTTTGCAAAACGTATTATTATATTTGCAAGTCTATAAAACACAACCATATAACTTACTTATACCATTTTACCATCGCAGTTAAAAGAATGCTTATGGAAAAATATACAAATAAAAATTAGCATTATTATTATTGAAACAATAACAAAACCAAATTACTGCCATTTGTAGAAATTGCGATGTTAATTACAGTTTAAATGGCAGAAAATCAAGCACTCTGTTTTAACGCTTTTCTACATCAGTCAAATGGACTTTCCAAACTTTAACTAGCAGTATTTCCCCAACTACTCCTTACTACAAACAAATTAAATTACCTCTATACCAGCAGTGTTAATTCGATCTGTCACTTGGTATTAAGTAAACTCAATGGAGCATTCGTGCGATGAATTTCGAGAATGTAGTTGCAGAGCATATTGCCCGCGACTACTAATATCTACTACGCCATCTTATGCTAATTAAATGTTTCTGTTGATTTACAAAAGGGTTTATGTACGAACAAAGTTAGCAGAAATAAAATAAAATTGGTTAGCTTGGAAACCTTCGATGTTTAGTGTCAAGCTTGATTTATTGTATATTAAATAATGATTTATGTTTAATTTTATGTTGTCCTCTCTTACTCCTTTTGTATAACTATATATGTGCATTATTAAGAATATAATTTCATAATTACTTTTTACGCTAACAAATAAAAATTATTGTTTCGCCGGACTAGTGGCCGAGTGGTTAAGACCGCTGAATATGGGAAATTCGGATCAGGGTTTGATTTGGCGAACAGGTTGTTTGCATGATTGATTTTCTCTTCTTTCTTTTGCATATCGTGAATACGACTTCGAAAATCTTTCACGATGACATCCTTTGCCACAAATGTAAGAAGACATGTTATGCTTTGCTACATTCGAATAATATAACTTAACTTACAAGTTATCTTCATTCCTACAAACAAATAAACTGTTACGTTTTAGATTTAAGTAGTCATTATTTTCCCAGAAGTCCGTATATTTGCTTTCAGTAATTTCTACTTTAGGGTGTGTTTAATAATTTCGTTTTGCAATCTTTGCTTGTTTTTTGTTTCTGAATGATCTGTGGTAGGATAAATAATAGCTTTCTTAAGGGATCTTATGGATATCTTAAAAAATTCAACTATGTATAATTTAATAAAACGTGTCACATATTGAAGGTCACAACCTAAAAGCCTGTATATTTGGCTCATTAATTTAATCGACAGAACCTGCTTACCAAGCGTAGCCCGCAAAAAGGCCATAGGGCGACCTAAAGTCTGCCAGGAGGGTCGGGCTGCGTCCCTCATATCATATCATATCATACCTGCTTAGGAAATCTGTTGAAGAGATTATTTGTTCTTGCCATCGCCTTTTTAATATACTATCTCATCATTCTAAATATAGATAATTTATGATATTAATAATTTAATCATTGATAAAAAATGCGACCTTTTAAGACAGAATAACGTGTGGCTTTATTTGTACAGTTTACCGAATGCTAACATGTCAAATCGTAATTGCATTTTCTTATTTTAAATATGTAGAATTATTTAAGTTACTGATGTGAACATAATACGGGAAAAATCAGATACGTCCTCGCCTATATTCAGACCACGGATCTTCCGACTGCTAGCAAGTCTATTACCAGTTAGATCTCGAGAGCACGTGAGAGGAGAAGGCAATGATTCCTTATAATGGCTAAATATTGTATACAGTTGCATGGTCTGTTTTTATCTCAATAAGATAACCTTTACTCAGCTGCTGCTTAGAAGGGTATGTAAGTTTCGCTTATGCTCATCGGCACTTCTTGGCATACGTTAAGGACAACGCTTAATCAAGCAATGTTTTATAAGCATATTAAATTTATTATTCGGGCATACCTAAACTTTTCCCTTTGTACAAGCAGAAAAATTGAATGAAAAAGGATTTATAGGTTACTCTGAATCTTTTTTATTTATACTAGATGGCAGCACAACACAAACCAGACCATATATTTTAGACATGTTTAGTTTTTGAAGACCCACGTTTTTCAAACAAATCTTCCAGATTTTTTTTTAGTGTATAAAAGGTATCGTTTGGAAAGAATTTTCTATATTATTTTCTTGTCTATATGCGATTCTCCTTATTCTATATTCGTTTTAAATTTTTGCCTTGAAAACTTGCCCAAAATCGAACGGCGAACATCAGATGTGTCCAGAGTGGGATCACTGAGACAGTAGCACCAGACCAACTATTGTATTTTTGTTTCACTGCAGCTCTACGATGGGCTCATTCACAATAAGGTGGGTCTACATCTGTGTTTCATTTCCTGTTTTTCTTTCTGTCTTTTATATATATATATATATATATATATATATATATATGGTGAGAAGGTTTGGTTATCGACTAATCGACTAAGAAATTGTTGGGGTGATTTTCTGAAGGTAAGGGGTAATTTTATCAATTACCTGTTTGGCTTTTCACTAGAGCGGTTCTCTTTTTCTCTTTAGCTTTCGTTCAAAGAAGTTTTGATAGTTTTGAGTTGTAGACGTTTATTTAATTTTATTTTATAGTTTAAATTTTCTAATTGTGGATATAATATTAGTCCATTTTTTTCTGATTTTGAATTATTTTGTAAATGGATCCGAGAGGTCTGATACGAATCACGGTACATGTGCAAAACATGCAATGCTGAGTTACTTTTTCAAAGGCAGTGCCACTTCTTCCAAAAGTACTACCATGAACAAAATTGACGAAAGTGTAATGTATATAATGTAAATATCATGTACCCAAGTTTTTTTTTTTTTCACTTATGCGCATGCAATAACCATGTTACCCAGAAGAGCTTTTTTCGGGGGGTAGAGTAGCAGACCTCCCCTTGGTGCACAATGGGTAATGCTAATTATGTTACGCTATTCAAAATCTAGTGTTCCAGCCAGTGCTCCCTTCAGCACTCTTTTCGAAATCTATTCAATCAGTGAGTCCGCTCCCGGCACACCCACAGAATTAAAACGGTAAGTTCTATCATTACAAAATTTTACCTGTGTACTCTTCTAGGCCTGATTAGAATGACTACCATTGTTTTGTCGAAATTCCAACTTTAAAAGGTAGCGTGCCGAAAAGGGTTAACGGATTTCTAAAAATTTCTATATGTTGAATACAATATATAAGGAAAAAAAATATTTTTAGACACCTTGATGTCTTTCAGATTATTCATCTCACACAGCAAATTTGCGATCGTATAGATTTACAGAAATTGTTAAAATCAAGCTATTTGTGTTTTTTAAATAAAGCTTTCGAAACAGGTTTGAAATATCCATTCATTCCAACCGAGATATATTGAATGAAGATAAACAGTTTTGTTATTTCACACTTGCAACAGAGCGATTGACGCCAGTGTTTTATGCAATAGAAACAAGCATTTGAGTCTAACGGACACAGCATGCACTATGGGCAATGTATTATAGATGCACTATGAATACTAAAGCGGCATTTAAAATAATGCGTTTATCCATTACTCATTTCTCAGAGACTAACATTAATAGTTGTGTCTTTTTATTCCGGAAATATGTGTTTAAACTAGACATTTAGCATACGCGTAATAATATACTAATCCAAACAAATATCGTTGCTGAGCAACTCTATTTTACATAACAGATAATGCCCACCAGCGGCCGAGCGGTAAAATCGCTGAACACTGGTAGTTCGGTCCGAGGTTCGAATCCCGCGAACGGGCTGGCTGCATGGGCGTTTTCGTGGTTTTCCCCATGTGTAACGTGTATACGAGCCAGTTTCCCTTAGAAAGTCCTCCACGAAAGGCATCCCTCCCCTTAGGCAGATAGCCCTAGAGTGCTTTGCCGTATTCTCAATACACACACACACATAACAGATAATGATTTTGTAACATCAGGAAACGAAATTCGTATTCTAAATTTGGTTTAGGCTGACAGAGCAGTGAAGTAATTAAGATGAATCGGATTATACATGCGTCATTAACAGCAAATTCGTAGTACTCTTTCCTTCTGTCCTCTCGTACAGTACTGGATGCGCATCAGACACCGAGAAGTAACCGCCTGCGTTTGGATCTGGTTTCTAATCCTGGGAATGCGCTGGCTTTATGGGTATTTTTAAGGTTTTTCCCTTAGTATAACACATATACGAATACGTTTCATTCAAAAAGATAAAATGTCAGATAAATATATAGAGTGATTAGGTATTTTATAAGCAAGAAAAATTAAAAATGAATAGTGCCCCCACCGGGATTCCAACCTGGACCTCTCGAATATGTGCGGGCTGTGCTACCCGACGTTACACTCCAATGGCACCCTGGAAGTAGGGAGAAAATACCTTATATCCCCCCTTTTAAATATGTAGAGTAAAATTAAGAGCGAGTTAAATTAATTTAAATTTAATTACTCTAATTAAAGGGCGACTGGGGATTAGGGAGACGAAGTCGCTAAGTTTTTTTTTAAGAGAGAGATGAAAAATGAGCAATGCCTTCGCCAGGACTCGAACCTAGACCTCTCGAATATACGCCGTTACCGTTACACCACGAAGGCACGCTGGAAGGAGGGGTAAAATCCCTCGCCGGAACTCGAACCACTTACCTCTCGAATACGCGTTGAGCTTGTTAACCACTACACCACGAAGGCATGATAACAAGGCGGGAGAAATACCTTTTAAATATATAAAAAACAAATTTCCATTAATGGAGTTATTAATCCTAACATTATAATTACTTTCAAAGGATACATATTAAGTTTCAAAATACTTAAATTTCTGAACTGAGAAGTTCCCATTTGAATGCACATTCCTATTTGGCAAGCAGTAATTATATGAGAGTGCCTGTACACAGATTTCTTATTATTATTGCTGTTTTCGTTGCAGTAAAACAGGTGGCTTCGCTTATTCATATTGTATTTAAAAGAGAATAAAACGTTTTATAAGGTATTTCTCCCTCCTTCCTAGTGTGCCTTCGTGGTGTAGTGGTCAGCACACTGAGCCGGTATTTCAGAGGTCCGTGGTTCGATTCCCAGGAAAGGCGATTGCTAATTCTTCATCTCTCCGACTTCCAAAAATTCTAATGTCTCTACAGTGGCGCCCGAAATATAAGGGTGGTGGATGATGATTTCTCTCCACCCAGGATTTGGCGATTGGGTACCCTAAAAACCCCAGTCACCCTTTAAAAAGGGGGCGTATATAAGGTATTTCTCCCTCCTTCCTAGCGTGCTTTTGCCGTCTAGCGGTTCTGCAAGCTGTTCCAATATTCCAGAGGTCCGTGGTTCAATTCCCGGCGAATGCGACTGCTAATTTTTCGTCTCTCCGGCTTTTCCAAATACCTAATGTCTCTACAGTTTTTCATAAGGAAGTTTAAATATCATTCTGCATCTGTCCATTGTGTTATACATTCCCTGCTTTACGATGATGAAAAAAAAAAGATAATTTAAATCTTTTACAGAGTATGGTGATAAATACGAGTTACACGTTTAAGAAATTCAACAACAATTTTAAATTAAACATCATGGAAAATGTATAGCGCAAATGAATTCATTTGCATAAAATAATTATTGCCTGAACAAAAATGATGACGAAGAGTAAAAGCTAATTGTACTCAGAATTGTGGGATGCATTTCGAATAAGGAACATTTGAGAGGAGAATGCCCAATTAGTATTCTTCAATGAATTTTTCCTTTCCCATCGCACAATTGATTAAAGCACTCATTTTTTTTAACGATAAAAACACAATATTTTAGAAAATTATTCACAGCGCATTTAAACTTGGGGCGTTGAATATTTGACAAACGAAGATGTATCTAATTAAAATTCCTCTTCCTAATCTAACAGTTTTTTCGTTCTCATAATTAATTTAAAAACCGAAAGAAATAACTTTTCAATTGCTTAATGGATCGAGAAATTACTAGAGTTTCATTATTGAGGTTTATAATGAAAGTCGGAAAAAGTGTTAGTTTTCCTTTTTCCGCCTTCATTAGAAACGCTGGATTAATTTTTCAGGCCATTTTGAATGGGAGACAATTAACTGATTCTAAGACTTCTGCAACTTAAATAGAAAATGTGATCTATTTTTTAGTAATAATAACTTTCACAATTCCGTTAAAGCTCTGTCTTTTTTAAACTACAGCATTTTTTCCTTAAAGATTTATTCATTACAGAAGCTGAAGTTAATGATTTTAAAGAATAATTTGAGATCAACAAAGCTGATTTACAGTACGAAAAGAACGTTTCATTTTTTAAAAAAATGACTTTATAGCTTTCTTATTTACTTCGAAGAATTGCTAATACAACATCTATTTTAATGAAAATGTAGTCTGGGTTCCTAATTATAAGTTGTGCAAATAAATTTTGTAATGATGAAATAAAATAAAATTTATCCTGCATCATATTTATAGATTTGAAAGTCTCTCGAAAACCCCAATGTACACTGTTCTCTAAATGATGAATAATTAGTTTTCTTGGCAGAAGTTTTAAAGAAAGCAAGCCAAAAATATGAAACATTGTCACAAATGAAAAGTAATGTAACATGCAATAAGACAGTGAAATGGCTTAATACATGCTTTATCTTTCCTGCACTTGGATTTCAAAACTAATTGCTTCCTACTGTTGTGTTTACTTAATGTTTTGGTTCTGATAAGGGAATGGGAATTCTTCTGGAACTCTAAAATTTATAATAGTGTTTAATTGTGAATCAAACTGAGTTCCAACTTAAAAACTCTTCTGTGGAGAATAATGATTGCTATTATTCTTTGTTCTTCGTGACTGTTCATCTTAGAGCTCTACTCTGCCCACTTTAGCTGCTGCGCTCTGTGTGAAGGAACAAGTGAAATGTAAAAAGCGTGTCCTTTTCTAAAACGTCACTGCATGTGTAGTTTTTTCTCACAATAGTATCGGATAATTTTGTTGTGGCTGCGACGATTAGCAACAATTTGAGTCACTTTCATGCTTCTTTGTTTTCTAAACGAAAGAGACAGGAGTTGGTCATGAGATTTTATCATCAGTTGGATGGTTTGGAACCGGTCATCTTGACACTGCTCATTCGTCGAGACGTTGATTTCATAGACTTTTCACAGATTGAAATTCAGTGGCCAAGTTGTTTCTAGCCTGCAAGAAGCTTATTTGCATGCAGCCAACTGCTCCATCATCTTGGGAAATCGATCAAATGATTTTTCTATAAGGACAATCTACACGATAGTTCATAGAACAGTTTCAGTGAATACATAGGCTTTCACGAAACCAATCCGTTTACATACGTCAAACATCATCACACATCATTAAGCTTAGATTTAAGTACGGTGGTCCTTCGCATAAAGACCATCGCACAACGAAAACACGCGTGGGTTCAGAAATATCAAAAATAAAGAACACGGGGTTCCACTTAATAAACAAACAGAAAACATCATCATTAATGCCCAAATAACGAGAATGGAAAGACAATGTCCAAACGGCCTTCTAAATCCTAATTGAGGTACATTTACACGCACAGGTAGCCAAAACATTTAAACTTATAAGATATTTTCTCTCTCCTTCCATAATGCCTTCTTGGCATGAAAGTAGCACAACACGTATTCGAGAGATTCGAGTTCAAGTTCCGGCGAGGGCACTGCACATTTCTCACAATTCCTGCTTCAAAATAGCCTGATGTCTGTAGCGCCCGAACTAAAAAATGTAGTGGACGATAATTCATTACCACTAGGATTTGGCGATTGTGTCTCCTAATCCCCAGTTACCCTTTAAAATAAGTATATAAGGTCTTCCCTCCCTCCTTCCAACCTTAGTGGTGTAACGGTAGCGCACTCGACGCATCTTCGAGAGTTTTGGGTTCGAATCTAGTCGAGGGTATTGCACATTTCTCAGGGCTCCTACTTCAGAATAACCTAATGGCTCTTATATAATCAGTTTACTTATCTATTTAGTGTAGTACCACGCTTCGTACGTTTTCGTGACATTCTTGAAAATCTTTTTAAGTTTTATTTTGGCCATCCTGTTCAACTTTTATAAAAGCTCATACTAAAGGCAGTTTTATATTTAAATTCGCGTTTTTATTACTGTCAAGATTACGAAGCTTTAAGATACATTTTTCACGATGACTTTAAATAAAACATACACAAGATTATTTAATGTTTAGTGACAATTCAATCTTAGTTTTAGATTTTCAGACCTTATGTTTTCTCGTACTTGATATTTAGGAAGCAGAAGCTTCAAGTTTAAACTCACTTGAACTGTGCACAAACAAAAATTATGTTTTTATAAATAGACGGAGGAGGATGTAACAAACTGATTTTTCCACTGTTACATGAGTTTGCCCTTAGTCGACTTGAAAAATTCCTACTACTTGCTAAGTAATTTGGATCTGAGCAGCTGATTTCCTACGTTCAAATAAGTACCGGATAAAAGACGTAATTACTGATTTATATAGCATTGTAAGTTCAAAGAGCTTAAATTAAATTAGTGGCTTGAGACCGCCATGTTTATTTGGTCTCAGAGGCGCAAGTGCTACATGTTGGCTTCTTGAGGAAGTTGTTACTCCTAGGATGATTTTATTTCGCATTTAATGTTTCTTGCCTAGTGGCAGCAACTCTTTCGTTGGTATATCCAAAGAAAGATATATTTATGAGTTTTTCCTGAAATCTGATTCTTTTGCTGGTAAAAAATTAGGAAAAGGGAAAAAATTTAAGGGACATTCGATTTGTTATTTATATATAAATGCAAGAAACTATGTTTCTATACATATTTCATGTAAAGTAGTAAACGTAACATGATTTATCAGCGTCTGCTGAAGTTTATTTCTATTTCCAAAGTTGATGTGGTTTTTAGCAGAGGGATCATTTAAATTTTCATGAAATGAAACTTACAGTAATTTCTGGTGTATAGCTTTTTTTTAGTTTCCTCTGTTGGATATAAAAAGCCGGATTTACAAATGTTTGAAATCTCTTTCGTTTAAAATTTTGTATTAATAATTTTAAAAATACAGACACATACATTCACCCCATACAAGGCTTTCGGAATAACTGCACGAAGTGAACATTTCCTAAAATATTGATCCCAGATATGCAATTGCAGATTTTTCTCAAAAGCACATAACTTCAAAACTCAAAAAAGGGCCAGAACTATGCTAAGCATGCCACATTCTCTGATGTATTTAAGAGCGAATTCATTTACTTTTAGTCTGTCTGCTATGGATTGAAATAAGACATTTTCAAACACATTTTGAAAGGAATCACAAAAGATAAGAAAGTTAATTATATTTTGGATCAATGGTTTTTTTTAGAGCTATTAATATACCGCTTGTCCCCTGAAGCTTTTATTATTCGTATTTCTGTAAGCTTCTTCTTGCTTCCATATCTCAAAGCAATAGTCCTGATTATGGTTTAAAATTGTTTGCAATGAAATCTAACCTGTGGTTTTTAATTAATTTTTTTATTGCATAAGTTTTCATATGTTTTTCTCAGTACTTAGTTTTAAAATTTAATTTTCTTAATTTTATTGCGGTACATAATATTATATTCTTTTATGGAATTTTAAAATTGTGACATCCAAAAATATATTTAGTGTAAATAATTGAAATTTTCTAAGGTTGCGAAACAAACACTTTACTCTCTTTTAAAACACGAATGATCAAAAAATTTAATTAGGAGACTTTCCAGAATTTTTTTTATACTAGCCGGGTTTAAAAAACATTATTTAATTCCCTAATGGTGTTTATCTCTGAAGTCAAAACTTTGGCGTCGATTTTTATATTACTTCCTAAAATGCTATAATTTTCAAGGTTTGTGAACACATTCACTGAGGATGAAAATACAATACGGCAGAGTGATTTTGCATTTAAAATTGGATGCTTATTTTTTTTTTTTTTAAATTTTAAAGCTGATAGGGATTTTTGCACATATATTCGTTTAAAGAAAAAATAAATCTCTCATATTTTTCTCTTTACAGCATCAGCTAAAACGGAAACAAAATAAAAAAAAAATAAATAAATAAACGAAATTTACAGGAGATTTTAACTTAATTTTTTTATTGTTTCTGTTTTTGCAAAATCGCAGTATTTTTTGGGGGGCACCATTTGATGTAACAGAGCTGTTGGAAAAAAAATAGTGATTTTTTATTGTTGAAAAATTATTTTGCAACTGAATAGTTAATCTGAAGAGTAATGTATCATTAGGATTAAAAAGCTGAAAAATTTAAACAAAAAAAAAATTTTACAAAACAACCCTTGAATTAAAGCTTATAAAATAATAAATGAACTAAAAGCAAAATTAGTAACCATATAATTTAATGGGAACAAGAGATTAAATAATTAGCTTTATAAAATTCCGCTACGATATTTATCACGAATAATAAAAGCATGCCACCTTGGAAACAAAATTGATTAATCGAATTGCATTGTCAAAATAAGCTATCATATTTATAAATTTATCAAGGACGGCCCACGCTTTTATTATTCGTAATATAAAAGTGAAGATGAATGTTTAAAGATAATTATTTAATCTTTTATTCCCATTAAACTATGTGATAAATTATTTTTCTCTTTGTAGTTCCTTAATGCTTTTTTAAGTAAAACCTTTAAATTAAAACTAATTAAAACTTATTTTATAAAATTCTTTTTTTTCTTTTATTAATTCACTAACTGATGGTATGACAAATATTACTTTTATTGCGCCTGTTAATTCTTTTTAATCCAACTTATTTAATTAATTTATATCTATTGTTACTTTCTATTTTATTGAGGATTATAAAAACTGCGTGCTTGAATTTGTGCAGATATTTTATCACAAATTTACCTCATATTCAAAAACGCAGAGCACAAAGGTTATTGATTAAGCTCTTTTGAACTCAAAGTATATGAACCTTTCCTTTAGAAAATTACTTACTGAAGAGAAAAAGTTTTAGCCTGAACTTTTACCAAATTAAATTTAATATAGGTAACAAAAAAATCTGAAAGCTTTCAGATTTTACATTACGCCCGAAGGGCTGTTTTTTTAACGTTTTGTGGGTTACCATTATTTATTAAATACCATGTCCTTCAATTTATCATTCAATTCAACAGCAATATCGAAAAGTAATTTTTAACTGAGCATATCTTTAGAATTTCCGATACACAGTTTTGCGCGATGGAAATAAGTTTTTTTCGTACAGTGTTGCCATTGCTCGCTTTGAAATCGTTGAGTTTGCTTATCAAAAATTCGTTAAAGCTTTATAAAATAGATAATAAAACAAATTCAAAATTTTGGCTTCCAGATGCCCATATTTGATTGGAAACGTACATAATTCAAAATTTGATGACTCTAGGTACCGTCGTTTTATCACAAAGCGAGAAGCATGCATACTTTTATGTAGAATCTTCATTCTTTAATTTCTTTAAGTATAATACAGGGCTGTAATATTTGGTGGCAACAATTTGAAAAATGAACCGACATTTAAAGTTTTCAACGCAAAATGTCAAAAATTAATACCCTTCTGGGCTAACGCGCTTTGGGATTTAGTAAGTGATATTATAACGAATGAAAAAATTAAAATATTCCGCGATAACCCATCACTTTCCAAAATGAGAATGCTTGGAGAATTCCAGAATGCTACAAGCATTCCAAAGCAATCTCATAATATCGGCTGTAATTAAAGGTATTACAAAATATAAATAATTAGCTATTTTGTATTAAAGCTATTGGAATAAGCTTTTGTTTTGCTTAACTCTTAACATTACACAAACCTGCCAGACGAATAGCCTCACTGACATAAGAAACAGTTTTTATTTAATTTTAGCGTTCACATTTTCTAGTCAGCATACCTTTAAAGCTTCTTTCATCGTGAGGCCGACTGACTTTATTGATGTTGACTGTCCAGCCAGATGAAAGTGCAGAACTGCAGGTCAGGTAATCCTGTCACGTAGACGCTGCAAAAGGTCGAAGAGTTCAAGATGAAAGAACCCTGCCGAATTCAAGGCAAGACGACCTGAATTCTTTAGCAGATGCTTTTTATGAGATAGTTTTTCGACTCTTTTGTAAAATCGTGACCATAGGTTATAGGAAATCAACCAAATCACCCCAGAAATGCAAGTTACAGTATACCCCAAAGAAGGAAATCACAGTCGAAAATAAATACTTTTAGTCCGGCAAAATCTTTGTTTATTCCTAATTTAAACATACAAACAAAGTCTTCTAAATAGAATTTATGTAGTAAAACCGAATAGTATGTTAAATGTTTTAATTAAATCAAAACAAATCTATTTTTATATTTGCTTTTTATAATCTCTCAGAACGGTTTCCTTTCCTTCATTAAAACTCAAAACCAGTTTTTTTTTTTTTTTTTTTTTTGTTTTGTTTTTTGTTTTTTCCGTAAATGTGCATAAGCAATACTTTTATAAAGCTATGGCATACGTCACATTGTTTTGTACTACTTATACTAAAAATGCCCATTTTGGGGTAAATTAATATTTGTCCAGATCTAAAATCAGCTACTAATGTGGACCCAAAACAGGATTCTTCTCCGTTAAAGCTTATTACAAAATTCCATTTCTTTAATAGCCTGTACCCTGACAAGAAGAGAAATCCAGAGCTATTAGGCAACTGCACCTATACAGGAATTCCTTAAATCAGGACTTTTTTAACTTTTTTCAGTCGCGACCCCTTTTTATAACTGAGATTTTTTCGCGACCCCAGGACCCCATAATATTTACGAAAGTTTTGTGGGACCCCATAAGCATTGCACGTGAATGAAACTGTCAATTTTTTCACTTGTACTGTAATATACTATTGCAGGTTTAGGTCATTAACTTAAATTTATAATTTTAAGACATAGAACAATGTGAACATTTTAAATGAGTAACATACGGAAATGGTAGCGTCACGTGAAAAGCAAGTAAAATGAACGTTTACATTATAACAGGAATGCGTCGAAACGTTTTCATTTTTTCTTTATCTGTATTGTCTTATCTTTATCTATTTTCAGAAACATTGTGTAAAAATATTTAGTAATTTTAAAATCGTTATAATAAGTTAAAGAAATATCGAAACTGCTAAAATTTTTGGGGACCCTCTGTTGCAGGTCCCGCGACCCACAGTTTAAGACACTTTACCTTAAACTATTAATTCTTCTTTACGAAATAATTAATGAAGCTTGATTTGGGAAATAATAAGTTTCTTTGTGTTATCGCTATGGAATTAACCGTTAAAAGCTATACCAATTTCCGCCCTTTTGGCTTGGTGTATTTCCTCAGTTTCAAGCGTGGCCACTTTAGCTTGGCTTCAATTCAGGTGATAATTGTCTTTATCACCATCGATCACGCAACTATGTTTCACTTTATGTCAGCTGTTTAGCCTTATACTATTCTCTTTTTAGTGCAGTATTTGTTAAATATTGTTATTTTTTATTTTAGTGTTTCATATTTTATTTAGCCATTTATAAAGCAATAAATATAACTACCTTTATTTTCATCTTTCTCCTTATTTGAAAAGGGACTCGGTAAAGAATCCAACCGAAGCCAAGAAAGGAGAATTTAGTAAAAAAGAAAAAAAAAGAGAGAGAGAGAAATAAAAAATTTAAACAAACGTTTTTTTGGTAAAAACGCCTAATATCACTCCAGAGTCGTGGGGAAAGAAATAAATGTTAATATTGCTCTGACTCTGCATGGTATGGCTTTAATGAAAAATTACGAAATGCAGTCTGCAGTGATAACTGAAACAAACTGCATACGTTACATCAGTTTGTGCCCGACCATAAACCTGACGCGCAGAAACAGGGAATTAAAAAAAAAATTGGTGAGTCATAATTACATATTGCACTTTTAATACTTCAATTACAAACGCATGCAGACAATACTAGGAAAATGTGGGTTACAGAATGTGGTTAAAAAATGTGGGTTAAAGAAAAATGTTACTAGTGCATTTTATATTAGTATTAAATGAAAATTCAATAGGATTCTGTTATATCTTGAAAAAGTCCTAGAAATCGTTGCAGAATTTTTCTTTTGCTAAGCCATTTCAATTTCAGAATGTAACAGTAAAGTCCCGCACTCAGCATCAAGTTCATCAGTCAGTAGTTTGAAAAACTTATTTTGAAGTAGTCTGGCACGAAAAGTTTTTATAATTTCTAGAACGTTCTATAAAAGAGTTCTATAAAACATATAAAAATTTCTATAAAAGAGTTTACAATTTAATGCACTCATGTATTTATGCAATTGCCTAATTTTTCTGTATTTCCTCTTTATTTCAATGCATAAGAGATTAAAAAAAATCTGAGTGCAGATTATCATAGAAAGCATGCTTTGAGATTCAAATGATCAGTGGGTAAATGGACAGAAATTTAAATACGTCAAGTGTTAAATAAGTACTTTTATATTAAAAAGAAGTATTGAATTAAAGAAAAACAGCGAAATACGGCATGAAACTAACAGAAGCCTTTTGATCTAAACATTTCAAAATAACATCAGATAAATTTATGTCATACTTCTCGACTTTACTGCTTTTTTCAGTAAACTATTTTCTACTTGAATGCAGTATATTTGCTCCCATTTTTGATGCCTTTCTCTTCAGTAACAACTTAATATACGCAAAAATTATCAATACATTAATAAAAACTGCAAAATGCCAAGATGTGGGTTCGACTCCTTCTTAAGGTTTGGCATTTGGTAGACCCTATAGAATGTTGTTGTGATGAGATAGCTAAATGACCACTCAGGACGAATTCTTAAGCAGAAAATATACGGCCTTTAAAAAAACATAAAATTACTCCATATTTCTACTGCCTCAAGATGTCTAAAACTGTTAAGGTGTCATTGATAAGTGAGCAGGTTTAAACCAACGACAAACACTTCAGATTTACTATAAAATGACATGTCATTTCATAACAAATCAAAATGTTTAACTTGTGTATTAATTTTATATAATTGCTTCATAAAAAATAATAATTTCATAAAACGGAAAAGAGGGAAACTAAGTATTAAGATCGTTATTCTTATAAATATATCGTACAATGGAAATCATCATGTTCGTTAGATCGTTAATTGTCATTATTTGGATTGAAAGCAAAATACTCAGGCATTGAATTTTTTCAATTTTTCTACAAATCGTAGAATCGTACAACCTAAACGTAATCTGATTTTAGCTTCTACACGCACAATAGTAAACATTTTAAAATATTTTTCATTTTAAAATATTTCCAAAGTATATTTGCTTGAAAGCGAACATTCATTTCCCTCTATTTTACATACTATTTTTAAATATAGCGAAACCTTACATTAGTTTTAATGTTAACTTTACAAAGTTTATTTTAATAACAACAAACACTTCTATCAATTCATAAATTCCAATTAATAAATTATTCACAAAATTTAGAAAGCTATTTTAAAATGATTGAGTCATTTTGAAACAGAAAAAATAGTTAATTAAATCTCTTTCCCAATAATTTTTAAATTTCTTTTAATCATTGACTAAGCAGCATTTTTTTAATTCAATAATGCTGCCGGTTTTACTGTCTCTGAATTACCATTAGGAAAAGTGACAAGTCTAAATAAAAAAAAGGCAGAACTTCCTATGTAATTACCTCTAGCTGAAAAAGCATCGAATTAATTTAAATTGATGTGACGACTCATACTGAATTAACAAACTAATTAAGCACGAAATAACAGAATTACGTATTGCAAATATAAATTAATTAAAGTTTTGATTAAATTAAATTCTAAATGAAAGATACTATAGTCACTAGTAATAGCTATCTTTTCCTCATTTTTTGCATAAGAATACTATGAACTTTTATTCTTCGTCTATTAAATATTTTTAGTTTGTAAAATAAATTGCGCTCTGTTCGATTAATGGGATATAATTTTCACATATAGCTGGCTTTTGCGTTATTTAAAAATTCTGAATTACCAAAGGAAATAAATGGTTTCAAGTGATGAAAAAAAGTCGAAACATTTTCACATCTAAGAAAATGGCAGTCATTGAGTAGACAAATTAAAGTTCGTGGTTCAGATTTGGAATAATATTACAAAACAAGCGAAGCAAGTAAACATTTGTCCCATTTTTATCAAATGTAAATATAAAAATAAACCTGACGTTGTACTTCTATACGTTTGCACTTCATAAGCTTAGCATTCACTAATGAATCAGTGTGTTTATATCTTTTCAAGTTATAGTTTTAAGAACCACTAACCTGAAGTTCTTTGATTTCCCATCGCATTCTTCTTTCATCAGTCGTCATACGCTTCAAAAGATTCGAGTTCTTTGTCCTAAGTTCGTCGATAGTAGCCTGTAGATGATGCATCTTCTTTACAAGTTCATCTAAATATGCGAACATGGAATTTATTGTATTCTCACTTGATTTAAAACTCTTCTCCATATCTTTCGGCGATTCTTGACCTGCTGCTTTAGCTATGGCTGAGTGAAGATTTCCTACACTTTCCAAGCCTGACTCCAAGCCAGTCAAATCTTTCTCAATTAAATCTCCTGTTATAGCAATCCTGCAAACGTTATAATTGCATGCAATTTTAGTATTCAAGTATCAGAGTTTTGAAATTTTTAACAAAGCAATTAAATTGTCATAACTGTGAAATCTCACCATAATATCAGGAGTTTGAAATTTTAAAGACCATATTTTTTAAAGACATTCATAATTTACATGAGATATCTAAATTGCAAACGAACTTTTTCTTCACCAACTAATTACTAATAATTTGTTCCTTTTGTCCAAAAATGTTATCAAGATTTACCAGAAGATGGAAAATTAAATATAAAAGACTGGTTGAAAAGTTTTAATACTGTTTCTCTTTCCTAGTGTTCAATGGGCCAATCCTGCACTGGATTTTTGTACTTAGAACAATTACTGAAGCACCTTATAATGCCAATAATAAGCCGGCACGATGATTTAAAAATTGATTAAATAGTTCACTACCTAGAAAAGTGCACTGACAAACTTTTCACTAAAGGCGTCCATTGTCTCAAAGGCATTTTCTCAACATCTTTAAACTATGAGATCTATCCTGAGGATTTTAACATTAGGTAGTTTGCAGCATATTGTCTTATAGATAAAAAGTTTGCTTCCTAGTCTGACTCAATATCTGGTTTTCCTGAGAAGCGTGCTCTATTTCTTTTGACTAGTTGATAGCTTCCTGGCTTATGAGATAACAGTACCCTCCTTCCTACTTACCTCCTGTTCCCACCTAGGGGATTTCAACTGATTATCATTGATGTAATGCGTCTGTGAGGCATTAGTTAAATTAGCTTATTAAGACCAATATTTCTTGGCTCTATAACCATAATCATTCGACCTATTGGAGCACTGGATTTTGGGAAAGTTTATGTATCAAAATTTCTGAATTTGTAGTTAGATATGTCTGTCCATGTCAAAACGCACTATGTGAAAACATTAATACATTTGTTCAAGCAGAAAAACAAGCCGTTTTTGTGAAAATACGGCAGGAATGATATCAGATTTTTTAATTTAACTTTGCGAGTTGGTGAAACACATGAAATATTAGATATTCCTATAATGGTGAAAACCTTAGTGGTGCTTCAGTATTTCAATGGTAGACGAACTTCAATGAATACTAATATGTGTTCGATAAATCACGTTCTGGCAGGCAGGCTATCCGCGGTTAACGGATAACAGCACTCCTAACATATGGGTAGACACTGAATAGTAACTATTAATCAAATATTTTGAAAATCCATTTGCTTCAACCAAGAAGAAGCAAATCTGGATTTCCTCGAAGTACAGCGATTTGTACCTCGAAACACAGCGATAGGCAAGCGGTGGCCATAGTGTAATTTGAATGGTACCCATAGAAATTCAGAAATTTATATTAAGTTCATTTAAAAAATTGTTAAGTAAAAATTGAATTTTTAGGTCGTATTATTAAATATAAAATACAACGAAAGCATTATATTGGGAACTGATTTGTTACATAAAAACTATTGTGATTTTCAAAACTTCTACTTCAAAGACATTCAATTAACTCCCTACTCGGTCAGCGGCATAGAAAAAGTAGCAAAATAGGAATAGCATATTATGTAAAATTGACTAGGCATGAGATCTGACTACGGCGCACCTTTGGTTCTAATTTATTTTGTACTTTAAATTCAGTATTACAATTTTTAAGTACTCCTTCATAATTATAACAAATAAATTAGGGTTAACTGAGTTATAATGCTGAATACAAACAAACTATCCCTTTAGAAATAATATTTTTAAGTTAATTATAGTATTTATATCATACTTGTAAATAGATAACCCATTTATATGCACATAATTAAGAAAAAGAAGTGTGTAAAATTAATATTTAATTTATATGGCAGGTGATATGTAAACAGAAATTAAAGAGTTAAAGAAGCAACGGACAATTTTGCACTTGTTGTTTGGCAATGGTTCAAGTAAGTGTGAGTTAGTTGAGCATTAAATAGGACCTTTACAGATTCTATAATATACAGATATGAAGCACCAGCAGGGAAGAACATAAAAGCTGAAGGTCGTGAGAACGAGTTAAATTAAAGTTTTAAGACAGTATGATTACGATTATTTGAAATATGGTTTTATAGGAGAATACAGAACTGAGCTTGATTCACGACCGTTTTGTATCATTGTTGAGTTTATTTGATGACGTCATAAAACTATTAAGACTTACTGGCTAAACATTTTGTTTGCTGACTAAACATCTAGATTTAGCTAATAAACAATCGAATATTTTCAAAAATTGCGTGATAATTTATGAAATCAAATAAATTCTTTAAAAACGTTGACAATTCAAGATAGGTCTGTGTTAAAAGTTTATTTCCTTATCTGAAGTCCACCATTATATAATTTTTTGCTCTTTGAATTTTACAACGTGAGCAGCTTGCCGCTGCTTCTAAAACACATGAAGTACTGTCTGATTTCATTAAAATTATAAATGAAATTCGGTATGAAGCCCTTAGCTCTCGATTATTTTAATCCTTTTTTAACGAAATGCGTTGACAGTATAGACATCTTCTTCATGGTGAAGTGCGTTGGCTGTCAAAGGGCGAAGTTTTAATACGATTGTTCCATATGCGACAAGAAGCAAAATTATTCTTTTAACAGCAAAATTATTCAAAATTCCAAAATTTCTCGGATAATAATTAGATATCAAAGCTTTATTCCTCAGCAGAAATTTTTTCTTTGTTAAATTATTTGAAACTATCTATTCAAGGTCAACTTTCAAATGTTTCTATTTTGCTCATTTCAGAAGATAATATTTTTATGAAAATCAAGAAATCGAAGAATATTTGCAATACTGTATGATTATATAAAAAAAGACATGAACCGATAACAGTGCTTGCAGTCAGAAAATGTTTTGAACATTATTATCAAAAAAGAGGATTCCAGAAATAGAAACGTGTGGATTAAAAAAAAATCCATTTTTTTTAAAGATTTTAGGAAAGTTATTTAAATGTTAAATAAAAAGGAAAAATTTAATCAAATTATTAATTATCGGATAATATCCTCGGAATCAACTTAATTCAACTCATCTTCAAGAAATCATTTTTAACTCTCTGTAAAAAGCAAATATTGAGCATTGAGTGAAAAAAATCTTTAAAATCTTTCAATCTCTATTTACTATAACAGCTATTAGAAGCAACTACAGCTTTCAGCTCTAATAAACTCAGTATGGATGCTGCGGTAACATAATAGGAACCAGGGATTAGTAAAATAGTTTTAAATCAAGAGCAGGCAAATATTGCACTATTTTTAATTAATATTACTTTTATTATTGAAAGATTCTTTTCAGCTGTAGCTGAAAAGAATCTTTCAATAATAAAAGTAATATTAACCTCTGTAGCCTCTGTAGCTGAAAAGAATCTTTCAATTTGAAAGATTCTTTTCAGCTACAGAGAAGTAAGCGTCAAATCACGAATGACCCACTTTATGAAAATTTGGTTTACAAAACAAATTCTAACCACTTTGTATTTCGAACGGTGTCTCGAGTTACGTACACTCAAGTGGGAACTATGATTTTCAAACATGTTTTAAGATAAGCTGGGCCACGCAATTAACACTCAGGAGCTACTGAAAATATTCTTTTAATACTTTTCATTCTTTGACCTTCACTAAAACTTCTGGAGACTTACAGAACTACGAATTCTACTTGGAGGAAATTAGGGCCATATTGGTTTGCAGGCAGATACTGTGACCTCTTAGGACAATTTTAATTTTCTGTGGTGGTCTCTAGTCTAAACCATGGGCTAGAAGTTAACAAGAAAGATATGTAGCAGATATTAGAGGATTATAAAAATAAGCTCGACATGAAAAAATTACAGCTTATAAGAAGCAGCAACAAAAGGCGGTTTTGGAAACAATCTCTTCAGAAGAAAAGGAAGAAATAAAAGTGAACAAAGTTCTCAGATCCAAAAACATTGTGCAAAATGGAGTAAGATGCAGTGTCTTTCCGCAAAGATTTTTACCTCGATAAAAAGTAGTAGTAAGCTGTAAAATTAGCATTTCAATGACATTGCCATGTCTAACTTCAGAAACATTTTAAAATATAGACATTGCAAGTCACTTTGGGCACATTTTGAGGGAAACAGAGGCTAAGTGAGTCTGAAGCAGAATCGTGGGGCGCATAGAGGCAAAGGAAAGATAAAAGAAGATGCCACCTCACGTCAATTAACTACCTGATCATTTTTATGAAAAGGGGTTTCGCATCCAAACGATACCTAATGGCACAAGTAAAATATTTACTCTGTCCTCTCTTCTTTGTATGTTACAATAAAATGAATTTTTCTCCTAATTTATCTGTTCAATATTTTACTTTCCGTTTTGGTTTGTATTAAATGATTTGAATTTGTTTTGAGTTAAGAACTTGTTCACAGAGTACTATTGTAAAATTTAAATAAGCAATCATCTGTGATCCAAGAATGAATTAATTCATTTTGCAGTAATTCCTACGGAAAAAATGATTTAGTTTATGAACATTTGGGCTCAAGCATGACCTTCAGAAATGAATTAAATTTGTGAACCGAAGTTTCACTGTAACTTGACAACTCTTTGTGTTTCCTTGCCATCCATAGACATGATCTTAGGGAACTGGGAGCAATAATGTGAGTTTTTTGAAAGGAACATCGCAGACATTTGCCGTTTTCCTCATCTGGCGACCTGTAGGTATACTTGGGATGTTGCAGTACGTTTACGTATTTGGAGCCTTAAATAAATCAGCATACTCGTGATTGAAATGCTGAATTCTAAAATATTGCACTAATATCCGGCTGGGTTTTAATGTAATGATCTTCACCTTTTGATTTAGGAGTGGCTTGAAAGGCACAGACTTCTTATCATCATTGCTTGACAACTCAAAAACTGTAAAGAGCTGCTTATCTGCTTCGGATTATATTTCTTTTGAAAACTACCTAACTTTGAAAATTAGTATTTTATGATGGCAAAGATCTTCTTGAAAATTCCTCCTCATAATATCTGTGAGGTATCCATGATGCACTTCTTTGACGGCATGTTTAAAGTGGAGTTAATCGTTAGTAAATATGCCGCGGCTTTATCACAATTATTTGCCTTTGTGAAGTGCTATCGAATAAAGTCATGTTTAAGAATTTCTTCGATATAATTTTAATACCATTTTGGAGTAATAATCCTAAAGTTCACAGAAGTCTGCAAGGTTAACCATGCAAGGTCTGATTTATAAAGGCAAATATGTCTTCCATTAAAATGATGACGGTATTTCCGTTACTGTTTCCAAATCCATGATATTTTTCTCTTTGATATGGCAACCACACTGTTTTAAGTAAGCTTCGGCGGTCTCACTTACGTCTGATTACGTAGCTTGCTTTGCAAACACTTTCTGTTCTTAATAAAAAGAAAATTTATTATCTGAAACAGATGTCTTCTCTGGAGATTTAAAATTCCTGTTAGCAGAGAAATACGTTTTTTATCGCTTCATAAGGTAAACTATTTCAAACGCTTGATGTTCCTGGATAACATTTGTGTCCTTGCCGCAAAATCATTACGCACATGACAAATTTTATCATAGCATCTCTTCTTTTCCATAAAGAATTCGCCTCATCTAAATCTGGGAAAGCGTACTGTGCATTACCGTATAATAAGCAACAGCAACTAGAAAAAGTAACCAATCCAAGTAAGCGTATCTCAGTAGCAGGTTTTGTTCATACAAATCGATTGCAATGTAAATTGAATGTTAGCTGGGTTCCACTGCTTTAAAGTACTCAACGTTTCGTAGTGATAGAAACAAATAAAAGCATATGTAGAACTGATTGCAGTGCACTTTGGACATTAATTTGGGTCCAGAGTTTTAAAGTCCTCATTTTTTAAATTGTCCTGTACTTTATCGTGACAGAAATAAATGAAAATATTCATATTTCAATAGCGGATTTCATTCATGTAAATCAGTTGCAATGCAAACTGAACATTATCTGGGCTCTAATGTCTTAAACTGCCAATTTGAAAAGCAAAAGTCGTTCAGTTACACAATTATATTTCAAACTCTCAAATGCATCATACTTACCTAAGTTTTAATGCTAGCGAAGGAAAACTGTTTCCTTCTTAAATTTGGGAGAACTGTACATTTGAACAGCAGTAAAGCACAAAGATTAAGCTGTTGAAAACGTTTAAAGACTATCTTAGAAGAATTTTATTCAACGATTGTGCAATATTTTTTAGCCAATAGGGGATCTAAGAAGGGATATTTAACGAAAGGCATTCGTTTCACCCTGTCTTTCGATCAATTTTTTAAAGCTTATTATTATCTCAATAGGTTTTCACTGTTTGCTTATTTTCCTCTTCTCAGGTAAAAGAAAACAAGATTTGGACGGTTAAACTTATATATTCTACTTGTTGAGGATTTCTAATTAAAAATAAATAATAATGTTTAAAAATAACGAAACAGATAAGAGAGTTTCTCAAAAGTACATTGTAGGGTTTATATTTATTTTAACTAACATTTATTTTAAGTTTAAACTATCTTTCCTGACAAGCCTTACTTTCCCCTGGAACTGCCAATGCCAGAGTATGTAAATTTTAGTAGAACGCGCAAGGATTCAAATTATCAGCGGAAGTATTCTGAGTTAAATAGAAAGGAAACGGGTTCGAGATGTGCTGTTCGTACTTTACGAGCGCGGAGGTAGTTAGCCAGAAATTGAAGAACCCCGCGTTTCGGCCTGTGTGCTTGCCTCGGAGAATTGTTAATCGTTCAACGTGATATTCAAAGTTGCTGAATTAGCAGCGGTATTGTAAAACGCGGTGAGGTTAGTTACTTTTAGAGAACCTCGGAGTTAGAGTCTTGTTATTATTTCTTTTCAGGTTCATATTTTTATTTTACCGCCGGGTCGGCGTAGTTTGTGAGCGTCAAGAGCACGCAATTGTAACTTCTTAAGTTGAATAAAAACGGACTTAAACCCTTAGCAAGATTCTGCTATTTTCCAGTTTCAACAGTCACCTCTTGGTTGCGTGCAGGTTGAAGGCGCGCAACTCTACATTGGCGCCCGAACACTTGTCGAACTGAAATGGCCGAAATCGGATGGAAGCCGCGGGACAACACCAAGAAATGGCAAGCCATTTGGAAGGATTTGGATACCTGGTCCAGATTTTGAGAGCGTCAATCAAGTCAAACGTCAATTTCGACGGAAAAAAATCGGTGGCGATATTTCTAGAAGACCTAGAAAATCACTTTCAGCTCTACCCTGTGCCTGAAAGACAAAAAGTTGCCATCGCCACATCCGCACTAAGAGGACAGGCCGCGCTATGGTGGAAGAATATAGGCAAATGTTTATTAGGGGAATTTGGAAGCCAGACATATACATTTGAAAATTTCAAAAAATCGTTAGTAAAGGCCTTCCCCATAGTGAAAGATCGAGCAAGGCTGGAAGCCGAACTATATAGTTTCTATCAACGGGGTATAGAAGAGTTGACGGACTCTTCTATATCCCGTTGCGGAGATTATTGAAATAATCTTACCAAGATTGTTACCTGCTGTTCAAGACTACTTCGAAATTAGAAACCCAAGCACATTGCAGAAGCTCTTCGAATTGGCGGTGAAGTTTCAAAATCGCAGAATAGCGGAAAAAGCTAGAGGGGCATGGTATTCTCAAAATACCCGAAGGAAATCTTCAAATGAGCAAACCAAAAATGCAAACCGCTTTTATGGGGGAAAGAGCTATCAAGCTAACTCATCGAACCTCGAAGGTCAAGGCCCAAAAAGAAAATTCGAAAACAAACATCCGCGTACCCAGAAGGCAGAAATTGAAAGGAAAGTTTTAAATGAGTAGAGGGGCCTGTGAAAGCGAGGGTCCAGACCCCGGATGTTTTAAAAAACCCTCAAAAAGATATTTAAATACGGTCATCGTAAAAAACTCACATCTACCAATTATACAAGTCCTGGTTGGCGATGTACCAGTAGAAGCCCTCATCGATACAGGAGCAGAAGGTAATTTTATGAGCGAAACATTCTTCAAAAAGAATTTTTATAGGGTACGATTATTTAAAACCAAAAATACGGAAATTATAGCCGCGCAAGGAAAAACCTGTCATTGCATCGGTAAATTATCATTAAACATACAGGTAAAAGAGGAAAGCCTCAAAGTATTAATTTTTGTAGTGACGAATCTGCAAAATCCTCTTATTTTAGGTATGGAGTTTTTAAGGGCCGCGAGGGCCAAATTGAATTTTCAAGACAGTTCCGTTGTTCTGGAGATGGACCAGAGGGTGGTGGAACCTGTGGAACAACCGCAAGTGGACCTTAGCCATCTGAATGACCATGAAAGTCAAGCCATCCAGCAAGTGGTGAGTAATTTTTCTAACTTGTTTTCAGAAAAGCCTGGTAGTTGTCAAATAGTTACGCATCAGATACAATTAACTGCCGAAAAACCTTGTAGGACTAAACCTTATCGTTATGACAAACAAAAAGACGTAATCATCGAAGAACATATTCAGGAGATGTTAAAGTAGCTCATCGAGTTGTAGAATGTCGAGTAAGGTGTGTCTATTTGGTCGTTGAATTCTAACAAATCATGGTGGTTAGGGGAAATGTTGTAAGACTAAAACACGAATATTCCCGTTTGACACCACACATGGCTCTCGCCAGGGTAAAGTTAAATTAATGCTTGAAAAATTGAATGAATGTGAATTAAGCAATAACTAAGGAAAACGAATCGTTTAAAAACAAAAATTTATTCAGTGTCAAGAAAGTGTAAATTATAATGTATTTAGAAAGATACTGATACTTATTTCTTCCAGATGCTGGAAGAAAAAGAACAAGATTGATTGATGAAGTCCAGTAAAAGTTGCTGTAAGAAGAGAGATTTATAAGTATCGACAGAAATTTAGAATACAATTTGTTACATAAGATTTTTTTGTGTGTAAACGAGGCTCTTGAGAGTTAGTTCAGAAATATAGAAACTTACAACAGGTCGTTTGTAGGACCTGCTTCCAAGTTTTCCAAATTCTGGCAGCGGCAAATGTAGGGTTTATATTTATTTTAACTAACATTTATTTTAAGTTTAAACTATCTTTCCTGTCAAGCCTTACTTTCCCCTGGAACTGCCAATGCCAGAGTATGTAAATTTTAGTAGAACGCGCAAGGATTCAAATTATCAGCGGAAGTATTCTGAGTTAAATAGAAAGGAAACGAGTTCGAGATGTGCTGTTCGTACTTCACGAGCGCGGAGGTAGTTAGCCAGAAATTGAAGAACCCCGCGTTTCGGCCTGTGTGCTTGCCTCGGAGAATTGTTAATCGTTCAACGTGATATTCAAAGTTTGCTGAATTAGCAGCGGTATTGTAAAACGCGGTGAGGTTAGTTACTTTTAGAGAGCCTCGGAGTTAGAGTCTTGTTATTATTTCTTTTCAGGTTCTTATTTTTATTTTACCGCGGGGTCGGCGTAGTTTGTGAGCATCAAGAGCACGCAATTGTAACTTCTTAAGTTGAATAAAAAGGGACTTAAACCCTTAGCAAGACTCTGTCTATTTTCCAGTTTCAACAGTCACCTCTTGGTTGCGTGCAGGGTGGAGGCGCACAACTCTACAACATCATGAACAAGAAAATGAGACAGTTCTATATCTTCCGTTCAATTGGGCCAATTGAGGAAATTTACCTCGCGTTTTTCATGTCTCGAAAGCGTGACTTAAGATATATATTAGATTTATATTGCCATTTTATATCATGTATATATTTAATTTCTATTTCATTTCTGAGGTTACGGTCCTCCTTTTTTAGCATCGTCTCTCCCGCCCTCGAGCGACCTCTTAAGTGGTACGCTTATAGCATTGTTCTAACATAGGTATTCTGACACAAAATCGAACTTTTTCTGAAATGGCATACCCATTTTTTCCATATTTCAATTCTACGAAGTCAAATTGTGCCAAAGTTCCAAGTTTTGTAAAAATCACATGGGTAGTTTTTAAAATATTAGCTCTCAAAATTTTAGCTATTAAATGTTAATTAAATTTGGTATATATTTATAAATATCGCTTTTTTATTTAACGTACTTGATTCCGTCTTCCACAATTCAAAATTTAGATTCAACAAAATAAAGTTCGCAGTTATTTTCTGATTTGTTTTTAAAATTTTTATTTTTTGGTAATTACAAAAAAAAATTCAAAAAACATTTTGAATCATAGCCTATAAATTTTCACCACAGAACTTTACAAAACTTGGCTCTATACCATACTTACGCACTTTGCTCCTGATGAATAGAGATATTTACCTTTGAAATTGATAGAATTGTTACTAAAATTTACACCAAACGAAAGGTTTTTCTTCTTTGCCATTCTACTTTGGCGTGTTTTCCTTCTGTCTTCATATGCCTGTGTTAATAGCATGTCTAACTATATCGATTACTTATCCTTATCATCCAAAAATTTCATTTTAAAAACTACTAATTGCTGCAAAGAGGATGTTTTGTTAGTCGTGTTTTCTTTCATGTTTTAGCTTTTTAGGACAGCAGCGCAAAAATATTTCCATTTAATCAAAATAACATAATAACATTTTGATTCACTATTAATGTATTCTTTCCCAAAGGGCCTGTACAGGAGGATTTAAATTCAGGCTCTTCTAATACACATTAACTCGTTGAAAAAGAAAGATAAAAATGTTGTTTTATTCCTGATTTGTTACAGTAATGCTAGAATAAAATTTCAAATTCCTCCGATTACTTATTCAGTCCTAAGTAAAATAATTAAAAAGGCTATCAACGTGTTTTGAAATACGTTTTTGTTTAACATGTTTATCGACAAATAAAAACAGCTTTATTTTCATAAAAGGCATTTTTTTAAAACGGTAATCACTTTTAAATGAAATTAATGAAATAGGAAAACTACAACTTAAAAAAATAGAAAACAAGAAAAGGTTTCAGATTTTAGTGGTAACTCAAAAAGGTTTGTTAATGTTTTTGACTCGCTGAGCCCGCAATCTGCTGGTCTGCTGTTACACTAACTCCTACTAATCCATTTGTTTTTCTTTTTAAATTTATTACTAAGCATCGTTTTCATCGCTCTTTTGCCATGTGCAGTTCAACAGCAAAATCATAAAAAAGAATTTAAAGCTGCATAGGATAGAATTTCCAATACAGTGTTGTGTTGGTATACACTTTTACTTCCTTGTACGAAACAAAGAAAGTATCGTAGTCGCGAAAATTTCGGGTATCGTATTTCAAAGAAAATATTCATTTTTACTGCTCTCGATTCCATTTGAACAAAGTTTTTGGTGTTACTTTTGTACATACGTACACCCCCCGGGGGTTCACGAGGAGAATTACTGGGAAGTACTGGTTAGGATCTGTACCTAGGCAGTCTCAACCACGGGGGCATACAAACAGTCTTCACAGGACTAAAACCCGAGTATTGTACTTAGATTGGTTCAGGCTTGGCAGGGACCGTACTGGTACTGTCTTGTCTGTTCCTCTGGCTGTGGTGGAGCTATATTGTAGATGTACATGGGCCTTCTCGATGGGGTTTGGCCCTCGTAGTCCCAGTGACGAGGACTGACGGAGTAAGGTAAGGCACCGAAACGAATTTATTCGTTGCTGAGGGAATGGTGCCCCGAGGCAAAGATGACTGAGCGCCGCCTGAGATGACCACTGACCTGACATTGTTGTAAAAGTCTTACAGTGTTAATAATCATCCTGGTAGAAGGGAATATTTCCTCCGTGTAAAAATATACATATAAATATTACATGGGCATACAACGCCTGTGTATAAGCATAGCTATGTTAATTACAATCATTGTCTTGTACAAGTTACATATGATAGTTACATAAAATCATGACAGCTATGTGTACATTTAAACATTATCTGAATTCATATTTACAATACATTTACTGAGATAATCAAATTAAACTTGTAATTCATTTACAAACTGACTGGATTTTCAATATCATTTAAACTGCTTTACAATATTATTTTTATCAAATACATACAAACTGGATAGTAATATGCTTACAATACAATAGTTTTGCTCTTACAGTCCTGTTATTATTCTACGGGGTAAGCTATTTTTCTAGTGTTGATTTTCAGTTGTTGTAGTGTTTTGAATTGCTGTTAAAATTATGCTGCGAAGATACAATTCTCAAGAGAGGGGGAGAGTACCTTGCTGAGCATAGCCTGATTACCTCTTCTATTTTAGTTTTCGTCTGCTTGTTGCCGCAGGTTTTCTCCGCCCATTGCGGCCAGTATTCACTGCTTGGCATTTTTAAATGCAGTTTATCAGTTTGTGGGCAGTTGAAGAGGAAGTGATCTGCATCACCTACCGCACCACATTCACACAAATCTGATGCTCGTATGCCGAATCTCTTAAGGTAATGTGGGAAAGGACCATGACTAGTGTAGAATTAAGTTTGTTCTCCGCTGTATGTATTAACTGAGCACGTGACCTTCGGAAAGAACTTGTAGGTTCTCCTCCCTGTGCTTTCCCTTTCCCCTCTTTTCTGTCATTCTTGTAAAAGGCTATTGAGCGTGTTTTTTTTTTTTTAATAGGACTGCGGAACACTTACTGCGTTTTCCAATCTACTGGAGTCATTGGCAGCAGATTTCGCAAGCACGTCCGCCGCTTCGTTGCCAGTAATACCCACATGAGCTGGAACCCACATTAGGATAGGTCTGTCATCTGGTGGGATACTTAGAAGAATTTTCTGAATATCTTGCACCAAAAGACTCCTTGTCTTGTGCCTTCGGATGGACTCCAAACTTGAGGCAGAGTCGCTATATATGTTGACCTTTATTCTTAATTGATATTTTGCCAAATTGATGGCTGCTTTTAATGCAAGAAGCTGCCTGAAAGACGGTATTTTTGTTTGCAGTCGTCTTTCCCATGTTTTAATTACTTCTTCTTCTTGGAGTACACAGTAGGCGCAGCCTGTGTCTTTCTCCGTCTTTGAGCCATCTGTATAAATAGCAAATGCCTTCTCATTTGGCGTCGTGTATTGCATGTGTATTGTGTGCGATAAATCAGTATCTGCAGGGTGTCCAAGCATGATCGGCTTGCGCTTCTCATAGTCTGTGTGGTAGAATGTCTTTTGCCACAGAAAGACGTTATTTTCAAGGCGCAATGTCCTTACTAATAGTGATTCTCTCTCCACTAGAAGGTCCAGTGGAGGGATACCCGCCAGCACTTGCAGTGCCGCAGTTGGGGATGTTCATCTAAACCTTTGCATATGATCAAAAGTTGCATTCTTTGTATGGTGAGAAGCTGCCTCCTCATATGGGCAGTGAGCTTCCTTCCCCATATGGCAGCCCCATATAATATGATCTTTTCTGAGATTGTTCTGTACCAGCTTTTGAGCATAGTGATTGGAGTGCCCCAATGATGTCCTGATGTTCTAACCATGGAATTACTAAGCTGATTTATTTTCTGCTTAAGCTCTTTAATATGTGATACCCAGGAAAGCCTATTGTTAATTATAATACCTATATATTTAAGGTCAGTGACCTTTTTTAAAGAGACTCCATTTATCTCAATGTTGGGAATCCTATTTCGCGCTCTATGCCTACATATAAACAGTTGTTTAGTTTTATCTGCTGAGATATTTAATTTGTGCTGATTTGCCCAGCTTGCAAAAGTATTAATTGCGTTTTGTGCCTTTAACCTAATGTCCGTGCTACCAGAAATGACCAATAAAAAGTCGTCTGCGTACGCCTGGATACCCACTCCTTGCTGTTGGTCATAGAGCGCAAAAGCTGTGTTCCCTACAGGATTCCAAAGTGTTGGTCCCAAGTAGGAACCCTGGGGACAGCCTCTTTCCAACTTGACTTTGAGTGAATCATTGTCCGTTTTAACCTGTATCCAACGATCCTGCAAGTAGCTGCGTATAAGATTCAGGATTTCCTTTGGGCATTTGATGATGTCTAGGCATTCGACTACGTCCGGCCACCACATTGTCTGTGGACTTTCCTGCGCAGAAACCATATTGTTTTTCGTTTATAGACTTGTTCCTGAACATGTGGAAATTAAGGCGTTGCAGAATAACTTTTTCTAAAATCTTACTGATTGAAGGCAGTAAGCTTATAGGCCTATAAGATGCCAGGTCCGACGGATTTTTGCCCTGCTTGTGAAAGAGTGCGATTTCGGCTAGATTCATGCTTCTAGGGAAGTGGCCGAGTCGCCAGCAGGCTCTGCATAGTTTTGGAAACAAACCTGGGAATTCTTTATGAATTTCTTTAACAATGATATTATCTATGCCAATGGGACCTGGTTCTTTTTCGTCTGCTAAGGCTTTGATGATATTATGAACTTCGTGGTCTGTAGGAAGAGTAATATCTCTGTTGCTGCTTTTCCAGCTTTTCCTATTAAACTTCTGTCTTATTTCTCTGTGAAATACTAAATCAAATTCCATCTGGTCTTTAACAAAGATTGTTTCTAGGATAGTGTTTAGAGCTTCTGTTTTGATTTTTGCATCTTGTTTTACTTTAGCGCTAAGTTGTAGGGGTTGAAAAACCTTATTTGTGGCTATTTTCTGTAATGTACCATAGGTTGCTTGCATATTACTGCAGTGCTTACGCCATGACTCTTGTTTCGCTGCCTTGACTTGTTTTTTGCATTGAGGTAGTTCCTTCCTGTAGCGTAAGTTTCAACGTTTTCGTCCTTGCTGAGGCTACGTATAAAGCCGGGCAGGGACTGTGGGGTCTGCGCCGCCACTGAGGGGTTCCTTCTGAAGCCCGGAACATCCAACTTCAAAAGGGAAATCCAGGACGAGGGTCCGGACTTTAGCGCACTGTACATACGTACAGAATAAATGACTCTTTTTCCAAAAACGGATTTTGAAATGGATTTAAAATTAATTCAGAAGAGATTTTTTTTCGTCACGTTCTGTATGTACGTGCGTACGTACGTATGTATCTCTTATAACTCAAAAGCGAGTAGCCTCAGAAGTTTGCAATTTGCATATGGGGGAACATGTAGGTGTGCACCTCCCGTTTTAGTTGTTATCGGCCACATCAAAAGTATATAAATATATGTATATATGTAGATATATAGATATATATATACGCACTCTGTTACTGGCTCAGTAAGCTAAGCTTTTTATTCTTAGGAATCGGTAAATTGGGCAATCTTTTTTCTTTAGAAGTCATTGAATTATATTGTTCTTATGTTTCGGTTAAGGTTTTTATGCTTTTAGTTAATGTGCATGCAATAGTTGCAAATTTATCAACGATTTTAAAGTTGTTTAAGTTACATTTAGCCTAACGTCGCCGCCATTTGTTTACATTTGAAATTTAGCAGCATAATGAATTAAGCCAGTTTCTACACCTACTTCAGTGTCTTTTTCCCGAGTGGGGCCAAAAGTTTTGTGCACCGAAAAATCTGTCTTTCTGCCTAATTTTAATTTATTTAAACTCTAATTTTAATTGTAAATTTTTTTTACCGTTCTGTTTCGAGTTTTACGTTTTTCTTTTACAATTTTTAATGAAGCTGTTTTGAGTTTTTATGTATGTTTTCCTTGCCGCGAAGGGAGAACTGAATTCATTGAATGAGAAATATGTCTCTAATGAAATTCGGGAAAATAATTTTAAACGAAATGAAGCAAGAAATAGGCCGTAAAATTTAACAGACCATACAAGGAAGGTCATGTGGTGCTCACATGAGATTTTTTTTCTGTTGCTTTCAGTCTTTACTCAGTTTATCATATCAGTGTTGAGTTTTCTTATTAAGATGGCATAAAAAGCTTTGTTTGTGTGTGTGTCTTTTTATTATTAAAGTTTTGTGAAGCAACTTTATTTATTAAATATGAAGTTCTTCATACTTTCACCACCTAAAAGTATTCAATTCAATATCAAAATCTCAAAATGTATTTAAAAACAGCATATCTTTAAAATTTCCAATAGACAGTCTCGCGAGCTGGAGACAAAAATGTTTTATTCCGTACAGTGTAGACAGTGTCGTTCAGAAATTCATTAAAGTTTACCAAAATATGAAATAAATATTAAAAAGTATGTAACGTTATTCTATGAAAATATTGAATGTTTTTAATTAGCTCATGAGTGAAATGATTTTTAATATTTAAGCCAGTACGATTCAAAAGTAAAAAAGGAATATTCTTAAGAGAATTGCATCTATTGCTTTCAAATAGTTTAGCTTATTAATCCACAGCAGAAGGATTCAATTTGAAAGATAAATGAATATCTTAGATCTTACTGAATGGCAACAAATTTGAATGAAAAGTGACACAATTTATTCTACAAAAAGGAATAAATTCTCTATGCAAATAGAGAACTGTATCTATTGCTTTCAAATAATTTAGCTTATTAATCCACAGCAGAAAGATTCAATTTGAAAGATAAATGATTATCTTATATCTTACCGAATGGCAACAGACTTGAATTAAAAGTGATACGATTTATTCTACAAAAGGGAATAAATTCTATATGCAAATACGTATATAATAAATATGCAATCTACCTTTGATCATAATACTAAATCTGTTTTAATGTATCAAGATCATCTTACAAAAGCCGTCTTTCTCTAATCTCTAAGCAGTGAAAGAAGTGATGAATCTTTTGAATATTTTTTCACAAATATTGGGGAGCCACACTTTCCTCACTCCCAATGACAGAGAATTTCTCAATAACTACAAATCTGTAATGAGTACAGGTGCCTACCAGCGAGGGAGCGGTAGTGTCGCTGAGCACTTATAGTTCGAGGAGCATTTCATGTGCCTCTTCATAGTTTGCTTCTTGTATAACGTGGATACGAGACAGTTTCCTTTAGAAAGTCCTCCACGAAGGCATCTCTCCACTTAAACAAATATTTTTCGTGTATTTGTCATAATAAACAAAACCAACTTTATGAGTAAAGCGTTTGCCTGAAAGGTTTCAATAGTATAAAAATAACCCATAGTAAACCGAGACAATATGACTCATAAAGTTCAATCAGATGGTCGAACCAAAATATTTAGAACATGATGGTAGCGTGCATGGAAATAAAACATCAGATAAGGGGCAAAGGGAATGCATGTTCGCTTATGCAACGAAAAAGCACGAAGGAATCAAGTGTTTACTTTGCAGAGCTGTGTCCCTGTTAACATGGAAGTTGTTCTCTCTTTTCCACTTTGAAATTTCACTGTTAACGAGAACAATAAGGAGGGCTAAGAAAAAGGTATAAATATTAATAATGAATGAAAAGGCGCGTAGAACATGAAGACAATGACAACGAACATTGCAGATTTGTCATTTCAAGGTAATAATAACATAAATAAAATAAATAAATAAACCACGCATTGGCAATGAAGGTGTTGACCGAATTTCAGAAAGAGAAAATACACCCAAGAAGCATTGTCTAAAACCCTGATCAATGCAACTCAAAAAATTAAATTGTTTCAAAACGAATAAAGAATTTCAGAATAAAGAATAACTGTGGTTGGTTTTTTGGTTTGATAGATTATGGCAAAGCACGCTACGGCTATTTGCTTAGACGGATGCCTTAGTGAAGGACTTTCTACGGAAAACTTGCTCATAGGCACGTTACACATGGGGAGAAACGCGAAAACTTTCATGCAGGCAGTCCGTTTGCCTGGAATTGAACCCAGATCGGCACTACCAGTGTTCAACGATTTCACCGCTCGTCCGCTGGTGGGCTACGTAAACTGTGATGTGAATGTAATGACTTCAGATTTATGCACAGTTGAAGAACTGATTGAAAACACTTTTCCAGATGAAATTTAAGAAGCGGGGATGAAGGAAGTCAAGAAATAGTTCCACCCTTTATTTTTCCCCAAAATGCTTTCTATTGCACTGACACCTTCAGGAATTTCTTTACGTGTAATAATACAAGCAAGGAAACATAACAAGAAATGAATTCAATTCATAGCGCTTTGCTTAAGATTCAGAATCAAAAGGCACGTTAGTCGGCAATTAAAGACTTCCTTTAAAAAAGTTTAAAGTTTGCTTTAAAAATGTTTTTGGTCGGAAGATGTTACTTATGGTACAAGATCTATTTATGGTTACTTATATTACAAGATGGTAATTCAAATAAAGATATGACCAATTTTTCCCAGCTTTATGTAAATACGTACAGAAATTTGCATTCTTATGATTTTAAAAATATTAAATTTGTATTATCTTTTTAAAATATTAATTATCAAAAATTGTTTAAAATATGAGTTGAAAATGGTTAATATTTTAAACGAATTGAAAGTACGATAATAAAAGTGTGTAATATCAGTAGTAGGTTAGTAGTATCAAAATTATGCGGATAATATAGACATGTAGATATCACATATAGATAATATAGATATCACATCGTAAATTAAAGTTTCATTTGTAAGTCATTCCTCTTTATACATCGTTTGTGAATAGGCCGTTGAAAGACATATAAACGATGTTCCACTGTATATGATACGTACAAGAAGAAGCACATGTGTTGGTAACAATTACGGTAAAAAAAAAAAATAAAAATAAAAAATAAAAAAAAATAAAAAATAAAACATTCGGATTTCCTTTAACTTAAAATTTTTATCGAGACATCGTATACACACAAGAAACATGATGTTCTATACGTACTACCGTAACGGCAAATATCCTTTGTAATAGCTTTAAACAATCTAAAAACAGTATGGGCCCATAAAATCCGTTTTTTGCCTTTTTCTCAAACGTTTTTTCAGTCTTAATGAACGACACAGTAAAAAATTCCATTATCACTATTAAAGGAATGGAAGAAAATTATTATGAACATTGGTAATATCATGAAAGTTGTTGCTGATACCAAGAAAAGAGCTGTTCACGTGATTGTGAATACAGCAAAACGATTGCTTAATATTCCTCTAAGAAACTGAAACTAGATGTCATAAACTGCGATTTTATAATCTCTTATTAAACTAGATAAATATATGCATTTGTGTATTACTGCATATGATATGGTAATATTAGAAATTTTACTTCAAAGTAAAAACTAGTCAATTATTTTTAACATATTTGATTTGCAAAAGCATCTTAAAAAGCTTCTTCCACTATAAATTCCACTCTCGAACAATTAAATCATGAAACCTATGTAGCTTTCCCTTCATTTCAGATATTCTCATGAAACTCTTTGCAAATATCGTCGTGCTTAATAATTTATAATAAATATTAATAATGTTAAAAATGTGAGCGAAGGAAGGATAAGAGAACCATAACAAAAGTAAGCGCATTATTTGAAATAATTAAACTTCAAAATATCGTGTCTCTGAAACTGTCTCATAATTGTAAAAAAATTTTAAATTAACAAGTAGTATTAAGATACGAAAATAAAGATTTTTCTTATTAAAACCGGAAATTAATCAATTCAAACAAAAGTGCTTTATTATTATTTAGTCCCTTTTCTTGTTAAAATCACAAATTAATTAATTAATCAAACAAAAACTTATTTTATAGTCTTACTCTAAAACTTTAGAAAGTCCACACTGACGTTTATATGCGCTCATTTTTGATATTCTCTGCATAATAGAAATTTTAAATCTAATAATTTATATTTTATATTTTATACTCTTTAATGCTTAGACATTTTCATTAAATTTTTACCGCTGTTCCATCAGAAAGAATTTAATTATTCACTGAAGTATTTAATGTTCATTGCGATGGAGTTAAAGAGGAAATTTCTGACTGAAATTATTGCCTTCTTTAATTAGATAAGATTAAATATACGAGGTAGAGATGGAGGCATAAAAGACACAAAGTAGAAATGAGGAGGTTAAAAAGATTCGCGTCATAATTTCCTCTGGAAATACTTTCATATGCGCTTGTTAAAAGAAATAATTTAATTAGACAACATTTTTAAATAATTTACGTTAGAGACTACGTTAGAGACTCTTCCCTCTATGAGTTCTTTGACAGAAAAACTCTTTCTTTTATTTGTTCTTGTATAAAATACATTTTCTTTTACAGAATTTACATATTCTTTTACATATTTGTTCTTTTACAGAAGAAACTCTTCAATGCGTCCAACTTTATTTTCAACAAACAGCGTCAATTCTGCCTTCCATAGCCTCAAATTTGTTTTCTATTGTACAGGTAATCTATCTTTTCATTTCCTCTTGACCTTTCCATCTTTTTATTGACCAGCTTCCATCTTTTTTTTTTTTTTTTTTTTTTTTGAACGGCTCTTATCTTTTGTTTAACAACGCAATGATAAGAGAACGCAATGATAAGAGTTAAATTCTTGTATAAAATACAACGAAATGATAAGAGAAAGTTAAACCGATCTCGCCTCGAATTCGGAAAAAAAAAGCTAGCTAAGCAACAACTGAGCTGAGATGCTTCTTTCCGGCTTTTTAAAGCTTTCAATCGGTCGCGAGAGTGTTCTAGTAATTTCCGTTTCTTCTCGAGATTTCTGGAAACCAAAAGGGTAGAATGACGCTTACAGCTAACATAATAGTTAATTACATTTATTCAAATTAAATATAAATTACCGGTATAAACTTTTATTCAATGTTATATGCATATGCTGCTGCATTTTTACTTTTTCGACGTAGCTTTCTCTTAAAATGTATCACTCGCTGCATTGCAAGGGGAAATAAAAACAATTTTTATTATAATCCTACTAAAAATAGCAAACTAAGTACAAAATTCGTAACAGTAGTTTTCCCGTAGCTCCATGCAAAGGTGGTCCGAAAAACAGTTTTATGGTCCAATTTTATTTTTAACCATACTATATACCTAAAAACGAAAATAGTCTTCCATCGTCGATATGGAAAGGAAGAGGAATATATTATTAGTTACATTTTGAAATGCATTTATAAATTTTGTATTAAATTCATTCAAGTGTTCTTTTGATTGTAAATAATAGGATTTTTCAAAATTTGGGGCACAAGTTAGAATGCAATAATTTACCCTAAATGAAGTATCATAAAATATCAGTTAATAGTAAAATATCTCGCAATTGTGAACTAAAATAATATTCTGTGTTTCCTATTGCATGTTGCATTTAAAGATTTCAGCCTAAGAAAAATCTCGGCAGAAATAGTAAATATAGAGCTGCAATAGTAACTTAAGTAGTGTAAGAAGAAGATTACCAGTTAAAACGCCCTTAGTAGATCGGAATGAAATATTGAGGTTTACTGAACAGTGTCATATGACCAAGAAGTTTCGAAAATTTCTAAGGATAGTCAAAAAACTTATTTTATTTTATCCATTTTTTAAATTGGAACTACAAGCTTATCTGCCGTTCAATAGGTATTTTGTCGTGCAATTCTTGTATATTTGAAACCTCTTCCATAGACAGACAAACATTTAAAAGAGATTAAGAATAATTCCTAACATGATTATGTCAACCTCCCCCTCCCCATACATGCACACACTTCTGTCGCTGATTTTTCCTGTTTGTTGACAGCGTTTTCTTACCTTTTAAAAAAAAAAACTTTATAAGAATTTGATATAACTGTCCAAAGATATTTTTATGACGATTGTTCAATTCCTGAAACTAACTGTCTTAGGTACGTCGGATGAAGATAGAGGATTTCAAACTTTTTTTTTCTTTTTTTTCCAAAAATTGGAAAACATACTATGGTTAACGGTTGGGATAAGGATAGAATAGCCATTTTACTTTTTTAATTTCTGTTGCTTGTGTTTGGAAATCAGTTGGATGAAACTTATTTTTCCCCCAAGGAAAGAACTATCATCCGAGATTTATTTCTTATTGCTCTGTGGATGCAATCCTCGTGATGTGTCTTGGAATTTACTGCGCATTAAGAGAAGAGTCTGAACGCTATTTCGTCCATATCCTAATATAAATAAAAAAATCTGATGTGTACACCACATGACTTCCTTGTACGGAATATTAAATTATACGCATTTGTTTCTTGCATTTCTTTTAAACTTATTCGATTTAATTAAATCTTCTTCGCCGACAGCGCATAAACCACAATAGAATAAAGGCATTCCTTAAAATTCACTCTATTTGTTTAACATAGCGACACTCTGGCACTAGGTTCACTTAACAGTATTATATTTCATTCATATTATAACTCAGAATGCACAAAATGTACATCATTTAAAGAATTATCTAATCGTTGCCACATGTTCTTTTCAAATAGTATAATAAAGCTAGAACGATGTAAAAAAGAAATTAAGCAAACAAAACAAAAAAGAAACAGTTTTTCACAGACGATTGAGTATTTCTCATTCAATTAATTCAGTTTTCACTTCGCGACAAGACAAAAATACATAAAAGTTCAAAATATCTGTATTAAAAATTACTAAATATCAAAAATTAAATTACTAATTATTAAAAATTAAGTAAATCTTAAACACTAATTTCCTCGAAAAAAATCCAAAAAGGATTAAGCATGATTTAATTCGCAATAATAAATGAAGGCGTTATTTTTGTTGTTGCGAAGCTTATTCTCTCTAGATTGGCAACAAATCTACAATTCTGCTGTTTCAAATGTAAACATATATGTCCGCCATGTTATTTAAAACTTAACCGCACTTAAACAGCTTTTAAATTGTTGATAATTGTACAAATATTGCTTCCAGAATTACGAAAGGCATAAAAACCTTAACCGGAAGATAAGAACAACATAATTCAATCATTTTTAAGGCAAAAAATGTACAATTTACAAACATATAAGAGTAAAGAAACTGAGATCACTGTGCAGAGTAACAGAGTGGATATATATATAAATATAGTATTTATATATGTTTGGTGCGGCCGATGGCAACCAAAATACGAGGTGCACATCTACATGTTATCGCAGTCCTATATACAAAATTTCAACGTTCTGAGGCTACTCGTTTTTGAGTTATGCGAGATACGTACGTAGGTACTTACGTTCGTACGCACGTACGTACAGATGCCACGAAAAATTCTCTTCAGAATTAATTTTAAAGCAGTTTTATAATTTTTTTGGAGGAAACGAGTCTTTTATTCTGTCCTTACGTACAGATATCACGCAGAAACATCGTTAAATTGCATTCGATAGCGGTCAAAATGGATATTTTCGTTGAAATATGCTGCCTGAAACTTTTCGCGATTACAATACTTCCTTTTTACTTCGTACAAGGAAGTAATAAAAACATAGAATTTCATATAAAGATTTCTTGCGCTTTCATACCTTTTTATTATAATTTTGTAAGTCTGCTTTTATGTCACTTATTCACATATTAATTGTCACCCATACATTTGCTTTTCATTAAGATACAAAACCACGCCGAACAAGTATTAATTTATATGTTAAACAACAAAAATCAGTGTTATATTTTCAAATACTTTGCTTTACAGTTATTACTTAGAAACGGTACGTATCTTTTATGTGTACTCGTCTGGAGTATTCTTTTCATGCAAAAATAATCATAGATGGTTTCTCTCTTTCTGATTAACAATCTGGCATTTTTCTTATTTAATTTTTATCATATATAGATATGTTAATACCATACGTTCCACGATAATTTTTGATCAACGACAAAGACATCTCCCTTCGAAAAGGACAAAAAGTTACCCTTTGATTTACAGCTTGTTTAGATGAAACATTTTGAAATAAATTTCAAGACAGCAGAGGATAATTTTAATTTCGCACTGTATGTTGTTACTAGAAATTTTTTTCCATAGTATTTATTTTTTAACCGCTTATCGGAATTATACCAAAAAAAAAAAAAAATAATATTATTATTTCAGTAATGTTCTGCTGTTAAGTACAATTTACTAAATACTGTTTAATTCATTTTAACAAGATTTCCAATTTTTTATAAAATCAAAAGGAACTAATGGAGTACATTTTGATTTCATAACATGATTGTAATTTGATTCTTTCATAATATTCATTAACTATTATTATTATTTTCCCTTGAAGAAGCTTTCCACAGCAAAAAGGAAATAAAGCAAGCCCAACACTCTTTGTCCGCTTTTATTTAGTCAACTAAACGAGCAAACAAACCCTAAGCTGCACAAAATAGATACATATTATGTTGGAAATGTTCCGCCTAAGAAGTTAGTTGAAGTACGAATTATCCAAACCCTTTTAATTCTTTTAATAAATAAATTATTAAAATCAGCACAATTATAATCAATACGTTATTAATTTACATAAAGAAAGTTACTTCTTTCTCTTTTATAACATCTCAAAATTTGAATTTTGGAAAATATTAGGTAAAAAAAAAATATTCATTTCTTGTCATCAGATTTTAATATTATATGCTACGCTGGAAAATAGGTAATGAGAACAAAGACGAAACATTTTCTCTTTCCGTTGAAGCGAATGAATAATAAAAAACTCCAGGGTGAATAATAATCGCCTTAATAAATTATTCATTCTTTTTTCGGAGTACAACTAAAAATTATTTATATTTCTATTATACAGGTACTCTCATTCTGTAGCTTAACCGAGTTATTTAGTTATTAAATACATTTTTAATGTAGAAAATTCATTAACAAGACAAATTTAATAAAAATATCCCACAAATATTTCTTTTCTAACAGTAAAGATAAAATATTTTTCCTTGCTTCGGATAAAAGCATTTCGTTACCCTAGAGCTCTTTCGTAAATGTTAAATTTTATTTCATTGATATGAAATAACAAAGAAATGGCACTGACTTTTTTTCCTCGGATTTCCTAGGAATATCCTTTTTATTTGGCATTTCATTAATCTTGCATTTACTGTTTCGGATAAACATTTGGAACAAATACAAAGTAAAGTACTCTTTTCGTTTTAAATTTTTTACTTATACAAAAAAGCTTTTTTTCATGTTTAATGTAACTAGTTTTCGCAGAATTTCACCCGAAAGTGTAAACAAATTTACCAGTATAAACAAAATATATTTGGCTTCTTTTTATTAAAGCAAACTTTTTCAAACAAAGGAAAAAATGCATATTATTAGGAATAAAGCTCAACTATCCAGCATTTATGAAACTACTGCAAGAGTTCTAAACCAGAGGGGATTCCACCCTGAAGAAGGGGGGATGCGATCAGCCTTTTACTTAGCTGTTACGTATTTAGTTTTAGCTTATGATAACAAGACAATTTTTATTCAAGTTTTGTTATTTATCAACACTTTATACACTTTTTGTCGTTTAAATTATAAAACATGTTTAAAAACATGCCTGAATAAATGTATAAATTTACTTCTCTAGTTCTGAAAAGGAAAGAAGATTGGTCTTCTAGCAATGATGAAGGGAGTGCGTGAGGCAAAAAGAGTTGGGAACCCCTGAAAAATAGCAATGGTTTGGTTTATGTGATTACGGCAAAACCTCGAGGGCTATCTACCTAATGGGAGGGATGCCTTCGTGGAGGACTTTCTAAGGGAAACTGGCTCGTATAGACGTTACACATGAGGAAACCACGAAAACGCGCGTACAGCCAGACCGTTCGTGGGATTCGAACCTCAGAACGAACTAAATTCATCGATTTTACAGCTCGGCTACTGGTGGGTCCAATAGCATTTGACAAGTCTTTTTTTTTTTTTTTTTTTCTAAATAGATGTAAATGTTTTTATAAATTTTCGTACTAGATGGAATCGTTTTATAAATTTTCGAGCTATAGATACAGTCTTTTAAAAAATCTTTAGTGATTTCAAAATGCTTTCTATCAGATTTAGTATTCCGTGTACTCACAATAAAATAAACATAATAAATATGACATAAGAAGCTCACCTTAAGAGCAGTTGAATATAGCGTTTAATAAGCTAAAATCTGTTCTTATTGCACTACAAAGCCTTTTGAATAAGGCAGACTTTTCCTTCGTAATATTCCGCCAACCTAAATTAGTAAATAAAAATTTAGACTACTAACGCAATAAATATCGCCTTCCTCTTCTAATTTCATTATAAGGAAAAGAAACAAAAATGGCCATGAAGTACTTTAAGAGCAAATTAAATTGCTTATTATTATCGCATAAGTTATTTATTAAAACCATGCAACGAATAGTTTTAATTCTGAAAAATGTATTTTTATCTTGAAAGTAACTAACTTTTCTTTATGTTTTTAAACATATTAAAGGAAACCTCCTTAGGATACAATAGAATCTCAGATCACGAAAGCCTGACTTCACGAGCAATTCGGTTTATCAGACCGAAATACGCCTCGAATGGCGAACGGTGTCTCAAGTTACAGGTCGGCAACATATGATTTTCGAAGGTGGAGGTAACTTGCGACATAATTAATACTCATGGTGTTCTTCAAACATTTTCATATTTCCCACTTTTTAACTTTTCCTGGAACACTGTTTCGGAAGGAAATGGTTTGCTCGAATCCGGAAAAACACCACAAGAAAGTTACTGCCTAAGGGGAGGTATAACTTTGTGGAGGGTTTTCTAAGGGAAACTGGCTCGTATTTGCTTTACTCAAGGGAAAACAACGAAAACAGCCACGCAATTAGTACATTCGACAATATTTAGACAAGGATAGATTAAGCTCTGTTTTATCGAAAGAGTTTCATTAGTGAGCTTTGCCTGGAATCAGCCATAATTATGTATTGTATTTATAGAATTTAATTTACATTATTAAATGGCTAAAAGTAATATTGATCACTAGATGTTATAGTGAATACATTACTTCTAACCGAGGGAACTACGATCGAAAACACTTTATATCGTTTTAAAGAAATAAGAAGAATTAAAAAAAGGACTTTTGGCTTTAAATAACTTTATTAATCGAGTTTAAGAAAAATATTAGAAAATGTCAGTTTGTAAATTTCAAAATAAACGCTAATTTGCAGTTGAGCTCGGTTGGGAAAAAAGCATCTAGGAATTCGGAAAGAGGAAATTACGTAACAAATTTTGTAAAGGGAATTTCGCATCCATACAATAACTTCTAATAGAACAGTCGCCCTCTCCTTTTTACGTACAGTAAAATTTAATTTTGTTTCATTAGCTGTATACTTGTTTACAACACATTTTCTGAATGAATTACTTTGAAAATGGTTTGAATTAGTTTTGGATCACAAACTTGTGCTTACAGTATGTACTATTGTAGTTGTTATGTAAAAAAATTAAAATTACTTTTAAATTCAACCTTTAAACTGACATCTTGTGCCGCGACATAAAAAAAAAAAAAAAAAAAAAAAAAAAAAAAAAAAAACTAAAACTAACTACGTACTTATTATTTTCATAATCAAAGTCTTAACCCTATATCAAAGAATGTGAAAGATTCATCCGTGATGTCTTGTAAGAATCAAAGATTATTTATCAAAACAAAATGCAAAAAAAATACAAATTTTGCAACAAAATCATTAACACGCTATTTCTCGCTAAAATAAAACTAATTCAGGTCTCCAACCTGAAAAAACATATAAATTTCAATACAAATTTAAAGATAGCTCCAAACACTTTACATTTAAGTACAACTCAGAAAACTTCAAAACACAGGGAAGGATAAGTTTCACCCTTAAGAAGCCTACTCATCAATTCATATAAATTAAGCCGATCGTATAATCACAACTCTTAAAACTGATTTTTCCAGTACCCAGGTTCGAAAATAACCATATTTTCCGCCAGGATCATATGGGTGACCTACAGCAGACCACAAGATAAAACTCAAAATAAACATACACTAATAAAAATAATAAACACATTTATTAAATATTCCAAATATTAACTAGACCACCCCTAGAAAACATAATCTTAAAATTTACTCATTATTTTAATCTCATGGTTAACATTATTCACGTCATACAAAATCATAGTGAAACACCTCATATTAATCCTTTAAACATGTACTCAAGAATTTAAACTCATGATAATTAAACATAAAAAAAAAACCTAACACTTTCTTAGCTATTGATTACTCATAACACTTTCTCAAGTATTAATTGCTCATAACACTTTCTCAACTATTAATTGATAAATTAACAGCAAATATTCGAATTTTAGTCTACATAAAAATGTCAGCTAAAGCTTTAGAATTTAACACTTCCAAAATCCTAACAGTTACATATTAAAAGAAAAGGCAAGAATGAAAATAACAAAATTCCACTCACGTTTGGATCATTGCTCTCTCCAACCCAAAATCTGAAGGCTCTCACGTAGAAACAATATTCAGTTGAAACATAATTATTTGACAAAACCACAATCAATCTGGCAATTGTTCCAGACAGTCACGGTTTGCTATTTCATCGCTGTCTAAAAACAAGTCTGAAGACTCTTGCAGTCAGAAACAAAGTTCGATCGATACGTAATAGTTGATAAAAACACAGTCTGACGAAGATTCGAGACACTCACGGTTGGCAAACAGAAAACTGGAGATGACAATCTGTATCTTCGCCGTATGAACGTCTTCCACAAAGTGAAAATTTTTTAAACAAAAGTTGCTGGTCACGAATAACGCTGAACCTATCCCCAGATCTTCAGCCAATTTCGCCGCAGTCTAACCGAAGGAGCCCGCGACGAGCTCGGAGCGGTCCCCGCGGCCAGTACCTAGGAGATGAACAATATTAACCGCAACCGTGGTCGCCCACAAGGGGTCGCCGGGCTACGCTCCTCTCGAAAGTCGATCAAAACTGGACCAAATCTCACCAAAATAATCTCTCTCCTCCTTTCGTTCAACCTGCCCACCAGTGGCCGAGCGGTAAAGTCGCTGAACACTGGTAGTTCGGTCCGAGGTTCGAATCCCGCGAACGGGCTGGCTGCATGGGCGTTTTCGTGGTTTTCCCCATGTGTAACGTGTATACGAGCCAGTTTCCCTTAGAAAGTCCTCCACGAAGGCATCCCTCCTCTTAGGCAGATAGCCCTCGAGGCTTTGCCATAATCACACACACACACACACACACCTTCCGTTCAACCGATTTTGAAAGCTCGGTAGATGCTCACAACGTAAACGCCTCTAAATCCCTATTGGCTCAAACAACATTAAAATTAAAAATTAGCCAATCTTAAGCAAAACTTGAACCTCCTCTAGCCAACCAGAACAGAGGTGATAAACAACAACCAAAATTAGAAGAAATTCATAACTCTCTACAAGATGACAGACCCTTTCTTTCCCGCGCAACAGAAGAATATTTTCAATCTTAATTCAGTTAACTTGCGACATCCGTAGATAATAAATACGTCACCCAGTTCTCTACTTCAGAAAGGCCGAAATACTATCTCGCCTCCACACCCTAAACGTGTGGTCAAACCCGCGAAAAGAGGAAAATGCAGCTGGGCAGTCCGAACCCTGACCCCCCACAAGAAGCCGACTCGTGAGAAACGGAAATACACCCCTGCCCTTTTAACTGTAACATATTTCCAGTCAAACTTAAAAGAGCTTTGCCGTAATTGAAGGAAAAGTTTAAACAATACTAAATATTATACATAAATTCTTAAATACGAACATTACAGATTCATTGTTCACAGTAAAATAATATAATTACTAAGAATACCTTATGTACAGTAAAATAATACGTAATAATTGTACAAACAAAATAATATATAACATAGTTTAAATAAGCAATCATCTGTGATCTAATCTAGAATTAAATTAATCTATTTTATATTAATTGCTATGGGAAATATTGTTTCTGTTTACGAATAATAATATTCGGTTTACGGATAAGGTTTACGAATACAGTTAAGATCCTTGATGAACGGCCTTTCGAAACTAATTAAATTCGGGAATCAAAATGTCACTGCATTCACTGTTTCCAATTAGTGGATTATATTTCTTCGCAATATATAACGTATTGCGCAATATATAACGAGAAATATTTGTCGCAAGCCTCGTCCGCAAAATATTCAGTGTCCTAAATGCACAAGCTGCGTTTTAAGTAGATAAATCTTTTCTTTTCAAGCACTTAAGTGCCCATATCTACACGCAACGTTCATTCACAATGAAATAATAATGCATGAAAATTGAATCATTTGGTTTTGCCATTTTGAATTTAAAATTATGTTCTGTATCTTTCATTTCATTGCCGGTCTACTTCCTGTGGTGGCAGAATAATACTCAGGGCAGCACTCTTGTTGGCGTGACGGCTTAGTGACAGGTGGTTTCAGCCGTTCCCAACAAGTCTCCTGCCGTTTTTAGAAAATAAAATCTGAATTTCTGGGAGATTAATCCCTAAATTAATAGGTCTCTCAAAACTGCTCAATTAAAATTCGTTACAGGTGTTTAGATCAAATATTCATACCAAGATCATATTGCAACTCCTTTTTAATTTTTAATTTCTATTGTTTTATTATTTTTTAAGCTTTTAGAAACTTTAACGAGAAACTTTTCGAGGTCTTAGAATATAATCTGAGTTTCTTATTAGTGCAAAGGGGCAATTTGCACAGAAGGACTATTAATTTCGTTTAGGAATTTTGCGTCGATTCACGATAACCGTTGTTTCCCTTTTAAAATTGTTGCCACCAAATATTATCGCCCTGCATTATATTTAAATAAATTAAATAATGAAGAATCTGCACGAATGTATGTATGGTTCTCGCATTGTGATAAAACAACGGTACCTAGAGCCATCAAAATTTGAATAACGTAATCTTCCATAGAATATGGGCACGTGGAAGCCCTAATTTGAATTTGAATTTTTTTTTTATTATCGATTTCATATTTTGTAACACTTAAACGAATTTTTGATTAACAAAATAAACTATTTCAAAGCAAGCAATTGCAACAGTGTAGGGGGGAAAAAAATTATCTTCAGCGTGGGAGACTCTGTATCGTAAATTCTAAAGATAGGCTCATTTTAAAATTATTTTGCGATATTGCTGTTGAACTGAATTTTATGATTTGAGTACGTAGAACATGATATTTAATTAATAAGGGTAACACACAAAACGTTACAAAAACGCCCCTTTGGACGTAATTTAAAATATGAAACCTTTCAGATTTTTTAAAGCGTGGAAATTATTGTTATCGTACCGAGATTAAATCACTAACACTAAAAATATTCTTTTTCATAATTTTATAATAATCATGTATAAGTTATGTAATTAAGTTTTAATTTTCACTGGTTTACAACTACCTACACAGAAAAATCATAAAATTTTAAAACTGAATTTCTAAGACTAAGTTGTTTCATTTCCAATGGACCTGTAAAATAACAACTGGTGATCCTGTATTGTGGTGTATATCATCTTTATTTCTTCAAACTGTCATCTTGTTGAAGTATAAACGGAAAGACGGAAAGAGGTTTAAATGGAAGAAGCTTAATTGGATTTTGTTTCTAATTTAAACAATCAATGTCATCTGTTAGTGTATTGAAGGGCCAAAAAATGAAACGCAATGAAACTGAAATAGTTAATACCAACGTTAATTTTTCTAACAATTCATTGTTAGAAAAATTAAAAGAATTAAATTGTTAGAAAAATTTTATTAAAACCCATAACGAAATCAATAACTAAATTATGTTTTTATAAATATAAAGACGATGTGTGCAAGATTTTCCCTTTATCAGAGGTTTATGCCCTAAAACATTTTTGTTTGAAATACAAGATATTAGTTTTTATGTTCTACAAAAAAGCCAACAGACCCCCGACCCTTGGAAAATCTTAACCTGTTAAATAATAAATATTAAATTGTGATATTTGATTTCTGTTTCGCATGATGTATTTATCGTGAAGCTTTTAAATACAACGAAAAATGGACCTTTTATTCACCATTCCTTAACATGCGAGGTTAGAACAAACTAGCTTTCTTCAAAGTAAAATATTAAGAAAGTGCAATTTTGGGAACATTTCGGGAATTCAGAAAATTATTGACAAGAGGATGAAAGAACATCCAGAAAGAGTCTTCTATTCATATATTCTAAGGCACTCCAAGAGATGCAGCGCAAGAAAGTGCAGATAATGGCAAGAGATAACACTATACTTCCCTTAGAGTTCGTAGATTATTTTTACGTCTCTGAAGTGGGCAGTTTAAAATGTTTAAAACTGCTATACATATAATATAATTTAAGGAAAGAAATGATTTGATTATCAAAGAAGTGTATCATAGCACAGTTTCTTCTTCAAGTAATATTTCAGAAATTAAACCATTGTTTGTTACGATGCGAATCGCAGTTTAGGGGCCAAAGTGCAGCATATGTCACGCGAACTGCAGTTTGGCCATGCTTGGTCTATAGAATGCGAAAACGTAATGAAGAAATAAAATTACTGCTACTAAATGTCGGAAAATGTATTTTCTAATGCCTCATTTCGTATAAGATCACATTTCATTCACTTAACTTTCTATTTCATTTAGAAACTCTGTTTATCATTACTTAAGACAACATTTGATTCATTTAAATTTCTACTTCATTTAGAAATCCGATTCTGTTATATCTTAAGATCTCGCAGTTTTCTCAAAAAAAGGGTATGTCTTTTATTATAGAATTCTATCTCTGTTGGCAACTGTCTTGTAGCTAAGATTTTCGAATAATTATTAGAATCTGTCATAATTCGGCAAAGAGAGATTCCGAAATATTTATACGTGAAATAAAGGAAACAAACAGACTTAAAATTCAGAAATTCCTTTTGGATTGCATTTCTCGTTGTGCCTTTAATATTAAAATTAAAATTTTGCAATGATTAGTTTTACCATTAAACACGATTTGGTGAAAAACAGTTAGAACTAAATTCAAAAGTAATATTTTAAGGAAGAAAAGAAAAAAGAAATATTCAAAAGAAATATTTTTATTAACATATATTTATATATACCTTTATGAAAAAGATAGCATGAGGGATATTTTAATGTCCTGGCAAATAGGTATATGTGAAAATTTTCAAAAACATTAGGTGTCTAGAAGAGGGTCAAAAATCAATTAAAAAATTTAGCCTGATAGAACAGAAGAACCAAGTTAAATAGAAATTACGAAAATCATACATTTAGGTGATTATTTAATGTTCTGTGTGATGCAATTCTGCAATGATTAATTGGATCACTAAACAAGAATCAATGATAAATGTTCAATACATCACTTTAAAAAAATTTATATTGTCATCGCAAATAAGTATATGCGAAACCTTTCATAAAAATCGGGTCAGCAGTTGACACAAAGATACAGTAATATCAAATACATAAAAGAATGTCAAAACTGAAATATATATATTCTTATTTTTCGCCACAGGATTAAGTTATAAATTAATATGCATTTCGGCAAACTATGCGTTTCTTGTTCCTAGTTCAGCATGTACATTTACATATTTCTTTAGTTCTCTTAGAAGTGAATATCATTACTTTGGAAATTGCTAGTTTTTAAACTTAAAACAACCTTATATCGTAATTCAAGTTTCCTTGAACAAACACTTCTTTGGTTCCTGTTCTCTTACGAAAACACTTTGGACAGAAAATTCTCTTTAGTAAATACTTTTAGGAAATTTTGCACAGGCGTGGAAAAACGAATCATAAAATATGCATATTATGAAACACTTCAGGCGCATTTCAATAAAAATTTATCGAAAAAAAAGAGAAGTTTGTTTATTTTGTTGTTTAAGACATAACATAAAGCTTTAATATGTGAAACTTCTCCTTAAGATATAATGAATTCTTAAAAAGGCTTTATTTTTCATCTCTTGGGTGCAAATAAACTTTTTACAGCAAAACTTATTTTGTATTCTTAATTATAGGATGCAGCAGAAATTTTTTATACAGAAATGATGAACTAACAGAGAAATATTTTACACTTTTAATCTTCAATTGTTGTCATAAGGATTCGAGGACAAGACCATTAAGCTTTACACTGTGACTTTTTCTATTTTTCGTGGAATGTTGTAATCCCTCTGTATTAATCTTCTAATATTAATTTTCTTATATGCCGAGATATTCTTTTCTACTATTTATACAAGGCTTTTCAAACGAAATTAATATTTTTGAAAGTTAAATATTTATACGCAGAAAAGTTCTAATAATTTATGAAACTTCAGCTTAAAACTGACTTAGCTGCATTCAATATTTATTCATAAGATATTTTCATTTGTTCCTATTGCGCTGATATCTTTTTAATTTCGTTGTCTATGAAACAACTATTCCTATCACGTGGAGTTTAATTCATAGAACTTTATGACGATTTCTGTTTATCTAGATAGTACCATGTGTATCTCAGTACGTCTCCTTGAATAATATAAATGCGAGCAAGTTCCATTAGAAAGTCCTTCACGACGACATCCTTCCCTTCAGGCAGATAGTCTTTAGATGCAGCGCCATAATCTAAATAATGCAATAAAGTCTGTTTCAAATGCTAGAGGAGCAGCTGGCTGCATAGGTGTTTTTGGAATTTTCCTCTTGGGTATCCGCGCCAGATTCTCTTAGAAAATCCTTCACAATGGCATCATTCGCCATAGGCATACAATCCTCACATGTGTTCCATTAATTCAAATAATATCAATCCGAATCTATCAGTAACTATTTACCTATTTGGACTTACCTGGGTTGAAGAAATCACAATCAAAATAGCTTCCATAAAAGGCAAATTATAAACTTCATATGAAAAGGCAGCTTATTATTCTAAACATATTTCAGAAAATATGTCTCTTGAATAAATATGTTAATTTCATGAGATGGAACAAACTTAGGAGTTTAAAACATGAGGTTCTTAAACGTAAACAATATCTAAACAATTTTCAGCATAATTTATTTTCTTAGACAAAATGTCAAATAATTCATTATAACTTGGACAGTTTGAACTTAGATAATCATGCGAAATGTCTATTTTTAAAGCAAATTTGCAACTAACTTTCTTACAGTCAACGCAACAGTTACTTCCAGCTTTACAATCGGTTGCTAAATGTCAGGTTTAGTACACTAGGCACAGTATTATTGTTTTTATAGACAAATTTAGCAAGGCCAAAACAAAAACAACTGTAAAAATCTTTTGATTTTCTTGAAATCTTTAACATTATTAATCATCCCTTCTAAATTAATTTTCCAAGTTGTATCATTTTTTTAAAGATGTTATATCGAGAGATATTATCTAGTGCTTTTCCATTTTATTTAAGAAATTTAGTTTCAATATCAATTTTCGATAGAAATACGTTTTTGAGATTCTATGATTTTTTTAGCTTCATTTTTCTCTAAATCAGGATTTGCACTATAACGCTAGGATTAATTTTCACATGTTGTTTCTCCTCTGCGTTATCCTTTAAATTACCATTTACTTTATTAACTGCAATTAAAGAAGCTGAATCATTTTGTTTGACGACTTCAGTAAGTAACCGCACTTTTGGTTTCTTGTTTGTTTTTACCTTTTCCTCACCAGTTTTGAATTCTTCTGGATTTAGATTATTAACACTAACTCATCAGATGTGTCAGTTATATTCTTTGGATATCACTAGTACAAATGTTTCACGTTTGTTCTAATTTTGGAATGAGAACGAGGCCTTTATTTTGCTCTTGGAGTTGCTTTTGCAACTTTAGAGAAGGTGTTCAGCCCAGGTTCTTCTGCTATGCTTTCACTCACAGCACTGTCTATCGCCACTTCAATTTTACTGTTTGTTTATTTTAATTGCGAGTACATTATTTTCAATCTCTTGCGTTTCATTAATACACGTAACATTTGCAAATTATTCTAATTTCAATTTTCGACGCATTATTTGACTTACTTTCTTCAAGAATAGGTCAAAGCTTATTCAAAATACTCTTCCAAGCTTCTAGTCTTAATAAGAACTCTTTGGTTTGACCGATAAACTCAGTTTGTATTGATATATTCTGAAAATCATGATTCAGAAGATGTCAGAATTTCACACATTCTCAGCTCTCGAAACTGAGATTCTTATTGGCGATATTAATTAATGCATTCAAATTTAAACAAATTTAAAAGTGAATGCACATTAGAAACCGAAAGTAAATATTCATTGAGAGTCATGTTAAACTTATCAGAGAATTCAAACATACTTTCAGAATCTCATTTAAATTAATAAACAAAAGAAAAATTGATAATATACAATAATAAAAAATAAAAACAAACATAATATGCAAACAACCAAAGAAAAGTGAGAAATACGTACAAAAACACCAACTTTAATACAGAACAAAATTATGCATGAGTAAGTTCGATTTATTTGACTACGCCAATGTACTAGAAGGACATCTTCCTAAGGAAAGAGGTGCCTTAATGGAGGGCATTCTAAGGGAAGCTGGCTCGTACACAAGTTACACATAGGGAAAACCTCTAAAATGCCCATACAACGTCGGACAAAACTACCAGTGTTCAGCGACTTTACCGCTCGGCCACTACTCAGAAGTAAAAGCGAATAAATTATTCGCCTTCTTGAAATTACTAAGAAAACCACAAAATAAAGCTATCCTGAAAAGGGCTATCCTTTCACCCACCATTCATCAGCAAACAAAGCCGATATGTGTTTCAGTAATTTCAGTACAACAAACAAGGCACACAAACGATTACTTGCGACACAAACGATTACTATTGCGAAAGGTGGTTCTAATTCTAAATGAAGTGAAATATTTCAACAATCTACAAAAATAATCATTTTATTTACAAAGCAACTTTCGTTGCATCGAAGGTTCACTGCTAACTAACTACGTCGCAAACTAAAAACTAACATTCCTTTTCAGAAGCGAAGCGCCCTCTAACGGCGATACATAAATCATTTGGGGGATTTTTCCACACTCCCCACCTGATAATTTCTGCAAAAATTATCACTATTTCAGCATACAAATAATAAAATATAAGAAAGCAACTTACATATCAAATACATTCAACTGATGTAAATATAAACTGCAAAAGGAAATTCTATAAAATAAACAAATATAGTTAACTGCATCAACTCAAATGTTACTCAATACGTAAATATTAATTCAAATTACAAACAGTAAATTATTAGTAATAACTAAACTAATTATCTAAAATTAATGTAAGTGAATATGAAATACAAGAAGTAAAATTAAAAGGTTACAAATTTAGTTCATTTTCAGTCTGATAGTTCAAGGGGGTATATCAATTGTACAGGTCTCTTAAAGTCCCCTTTTTTAGTTTTTACCGCACATGATCGTACAAGACCATCACGTCCTTTGAAGACTTGAATTACTCGACCTAAATCCCAGAGGAACTTAGATTTAGTTGTTCCTTCAAGTAAAACTATATCACCAATTTTAAGATTTTTCTTGGCTTCTGGTGTACCGAAGAAGTGAGCATTTCTTAACTCAAGAAGATACTGATTTTTCCATTTTTTCCAGAACTGTTTTATAAGTGTTGTCTGATATTCTTTTCGTTTTATTAGACTCTTTCTTGTTGGAGAGTTATTCAGGATCTCAGCAAAGTTGTATGGATATTCATCCTTATGTCCGATCAATAGAAAATCAGCTGGTGCAAGCGGTTCAGGTTCATGTAAATCGTTGTAAACGTAGGTCAAAGGACGTCTATTCACAATATTTTCGACCTCTGTCAACACAGTCATAAATTCTTCAAAATTCAATTGAGCTCTGCCTAATATCTTTTTCAATGGTTCCTTTATGGTTTTCATAAGGCGTTCATAAAAAGCTCCCCACCATGGAGCAAGCTCGACGATAAATTTCCAAGTCAAGCCTTCATTTGCTAGAAATTTTTGAAAGTCTGTACCTTTAATTATGCTGTAAAAATACTGTAAATCTTTGGAAGCATATTTGAAAGTTTTCGCGTTATCTGAATAAAAGGTGCGACAGTTTCCTCTTCTCGAAATGAAACGTCTGAGAGCCAAAATGAATTTGTTTGCAGACATGTTGGAAATGAGTTCTAGATGTAACGCTCGTGTAACAGCGCACGTAAACAATACGATGTATGATTTCTGAATGTCGTTTCCAGACCTGATGTAAACTGGACCTGTGAAATCCACGCCTGTAACATAGAAAGGTGGAGTTTCAACAATTCGATCTTTAGGTAACTGAGCTGTCATTTGTTTCGCTGGTTTTACTGCGTATTTCCGACAAATTAAACAGTTCCCTAAGACTTTCTTTACCAACTGACGGCCTTTAGGAATCCAAAATTTCTGTCTTAGTTTGGCTAAAGTTGCTGCAACTCCCGCATGCAGAACGTTATTATGTTCCCTTTTTACAATTAATTCAGTAAATTTGGAATCTTTAGGAAGAAGAACTGGATGCTTCTCGTCAACTGTATATTCGGTTTCTTCTAATCTTCCCTTAATTCGAAGAATTTTATTTTCATCAAGAAACGGTGCCAAGCTGAATATATCAGAGCTTGGAGAAATTGACTTGCTAGATTGAAGAGCCTTAATTTCAGGTGTGAAGAAATCCATCTGGGCTTTACGAACACAAAAAATTTCAGTGTCCTGAATTTCAGAAGCACTTAATGTTCCACTATTAGCAGGCAGTTTTCTTGCCTTAGCAACGAAACGTCTAACCCATGCCATAATTCTGAGATATTTCAGCACATTACTGAATTTTGTTATATCCAATAGTTGATCATCTCTTTTCACAACAACGTCATAAACAGATATCTTACTACGGAGTTCTAGTTGCTTATCGTTTCCCACGTCAAACTTCGGTTGAACTGGCCAGTCTATATGTTTATTTTGCAACCATTCTGGTCCAAACCACCAAAGTGAACAATTTCTTAAATTAGCAACAGTAGTTCCTCGTGATATGATGTCGGAGGGGTTATCTTTCCCACGGCAATAATGCCAATTATTGCTTTCAGTTAGTTTCTGAATTTCATAAACTCTGTTTTTGATGAAAGATTTAAATCTTTCGGGAGATCCCTGAATCCAAAAATACGTTATTTGAGAATCAGTCCAGTGGAAGGGGATTACTTCGTATTTTAAAGATTTTGCTATTTTATCACTCAATCTAGCGGATAAAAGCGCACCCAAAAGCTCCAATCTAGGAAGTGTAAGGGATTTCAGAGGTGCAACTCTACTCTTGGAAGCAACAAAAACTGTTTGAAAAGTTCCATTGTTCAAAACTATTCTCAGATATACCACGCATCCATAAGCTTTCAAACTAGCATCAGAAAAGCTATGGAGTTCTATTTGTTTCACATCTGCATCTAATATTCCTTCTAAATAGTAGAGGGGAATTCTGAGGTGGTTCAGTTCTTCAATTTCTTCGTACCAGGCTTTCCATTTATAACTAAGATCAGGTGGCAGTTCATCGTCCCAATCAATTTTGGCAGACCAGATTTCCTGAATCAGACACTTTATTCTTATAGTGAAAGGGCCAAAAAATCCGACAGGATCAAAAATACGGCCTGCGGTTTGCAATAGAAAACGTTTTGAGTTGATTGACGATGAAATGAAATTTGTCAAGTGCTGAGTGTCAAAATAAAAATTATCATTATCCGTATCCCAGTTAATTCCTAACACTTTGATCGGGACAACTTCAGGAGATTCTTGCATCGAAAATTCTTTGCGATGCCAAATATCTTTGAGTTCTTTGGAATTAGTATGCCACTTATGTAGTGACATGCTAGCTTCATTAAAAATGTTCACAATTTCTAAACTTGTTTTCAGGGCTTGTTCTAAATTTTGGTGACCACCAATAATGTCATCAACATACAGGTAGTTGTTTAAGAGTTCTACTGTTTCAGGATATATTTCTGAATATTTTTTAAGGTGATGCTTAATAGTAGCAGCTAGAAGAAAGGGACTAGATTTTACTCCAAACAAAACTCTTGTAAATCTAAAGGTTTTCAAATTCTCATTGTTATCATTAGGATCATGTTTCCAAAAGAATCGTGTAACGTCCCTGTCTTCTTCATTTAACTCTATCTGTAAGAATGCTTGTGTAATGTCCGCTGTAAAGGCTATCGAATTTTGTCTAAATTTTATCAATAAATCAAAAATATCAGGATATAGGTTCGGACCAGTATATAAACAGTCATTTAGAGAGAGTGTTTTTGGTTTATGGGCTGAAGCATCATAAACTATTCTTAGTTTGCTTGTTGCTCTATCATTTCTGATGACTGCTCTATGAGGTAAATAAAATAGGGTTTTATCATTTTGATTGTCTTCTTGAACTGGTTCAATAATATGTTTTAACTCGTAATCCTTTAAAACCTCTGTGTATTGAACAAACAAAGAGTTATCAATTTTAAATTTGTTACTCAATTTCTTAAATCTTTCAAATGCTATATCCCTATTATCTTCCATTAAATGTTTTGAATTCGGTTTCCAAGGTAATTTTACTTGGTATCTGCAGTTCTTATACCTGATATCAGATTCGAAAGATTTCATAATTTCTAAATCAACAGTTTTGTCGTTTTGAGTATCACTTTCCAAACCCAAGTTTTCTAGCTTCCAAAACTGTTGTAACTGATCTGATATCAAGTTTTCATTTACAATTACTTTCATAGTTAATAATTCACTATGATCATTATTAACTTTACCCTGCAAACACCACCCAAATAAAGATTCTGTGGCTACTACATTTCTTGAAATTCTTTTAATTTTACCAGTAATTATAGAATAGTAGAAATCTACCCCTATGAGAATATCAATTTTGTCACTTTTTCTACAACAATCTGCTAATTGTAAATTTTGTAAAATTTTATTTTTCTTAGCAAAGTTCAAATCTGGAGGAGAGATAACAGTATTGGATATATTTTCGGTTTCAAGAAGCTCAATATATATATTAAGATTAGGATCGTTTACATTTTCTAGTTTTGCTCTAACAACATTAAAGGTTTTTTCTAACGCACTTTTATCACCAAAGGAATAAACAGAAAGTGATTCTTTTCTAACAATCGGAAGTTCCATTTTAGTAGATACATCTTTGGTTATGAAAGATCTCATTGAGCCATTATCAAAAAGAATTCTGACATTTTCAGATTTATCATTATTTCGAATCAATGCAGAAGCCGTTTGTAATAATATTTTATTAGATCTATTTTCATCGGAATTATATGACGAAACAGCGGAAATAACGCTCGAATCCGACGTTTTCTTTTCAGGTTTTTCATTATCTTTTTTCTGATGGAATGAATAACAAATGGCTTTCGAGTGTTTATTAAAGCAGAAGGCACAGTTTATTTTTTGTTTACAATTTTGGATCCGGTGAAATCGACCTAAACATAAAAGACACCGCGATTCACTTTTTAAGATCTCCTTTTTCTTTTCTACACTTAAAATTTCGCAATCCGCAGATTTATGATTTGTGTTCCCGCAGAACAGACACTGCGATTCGGATGACGCCGCTAATAACTCAACTGTAGACGGCTTGCTCGTTATGGCTGGAGAATGTTTATGTTTGAAGGGCAAATGCTTTTCCAATCGCGAATATTTTTCTCTAGAATTATAATTAACAGAAGCCGCGCGTTCTCTACTGAATACTTCGTTCCTCAAAAAGGCTAACAAACCTTTTAAATCCCAATTTTCGTCTTTAATTTTTCGGCTATAATCAAGAACGAATTCATTAGGAAGTAATTTCAAAATTAAAGGCGTTAAGAGATTTCCGTAGGTATCAGAGTCTATTTTTAATGCTTCAAGATTTCTTATCTGTACTTCGGCGTGATCTAAAAGTTTTCTTAATCCGTTTATATCATTAGGATTTCTAACAGGTGAAGTACTTAAGAGTTGTCCTAAATGCGAATTAATTAAGATGTTCTTTTGACCAAATCTGGAACGTAACAGTTCAAGAGCAGCTTCGTAATTATTTTCGATGAGAGCGAAACCAGAAATAGCTTTGGCGGCTGAGCCACCAAGAAAGCTTTTTAAGTAAATTAATTTTTCTATTTTTGATAAATTCGGATTTTTATCAATCGCATTTTCGAACTGACCTATGAATTCTAACCAATCCGAAGAATCACCATAAAATTTAGAGATCGTTAATTTTGGAAGACGAGTGAATTTGTTACTTTCGTTTTGGGATTCTGTAACGGTTTCATTAGAAATGTCTCTATTTGCATTGTCCGAATTTTTCAACTCTTTCAACTTTTTCTTTCCTCTAAACTGCCACACTTGAATTTTCTCTTCATATTCCAAAGCGGATGAGATTTCAAGTTCAAATTCGTCTTCTCCGACTTTTAATTCTCGTTCTATTTCAGCGTCTAAATTGCTCAAGGATTTTGATTTTTCGTTTAACTGGTCTAAAATTTCTTCCAATACATTTACATTTATACTACTATCATCTTTATTCAGTTCAGTTTCAATTTTCTTTAATATCTTGGACACTCCGGTCCTCAATACCTTTCGTTTCGATTTCAGTTTAGCAATAAGATCTTCCATATTATATAAAAATAGAAAATACAGGCTTACCTTGGCTGTCTTCGCATAAAATGATATCCAAAATTAAAAAACACAAACTTCTAAATTGGCCAAAGGTTCTCGGCACCGATGCGCCATATTGCGAAAGGTGGTTCTAATTCTAAATGAAGTGAAATATTTCAACAATCTACAAAAATAATCATTTTATTTACAAAGCAACTTTCGTTGCATCGAAGGTTCACTGCTAACTAACTACGTCGCAAACTAAAAACTAACATTCCTTTTCAGAAGCGAAGCGCCCTCTAACGGCGATACATAAATCATTTGGGGGATTTTTCCACAATTACACTACGACAACAAGGCACACAAACGATTACTTGTGCTCTTGTTTCCTCCTTTTTGAAATATGATAAAATTGAAATAACGTGGGTAAAATCCCAGTATACAGTATGACCTTGGGGCGAATTTAAAAATTGTCGCCAACACCAAATTGACTGTTTTACTGCTCATCATAATGTTGTCAGAAGACGCCAAATCCCGTGTGTACCGTATACTAGGATTAAGCCATAATGTTTATGTACAGCGCGTGCATTTTACTATGAACTTTATTTGTGTGCAAATATTGTATTCCTGTGGAAGATATGTACAAAGTTGTAAAGGTTTGAAAAATTAAACGACGAAATCTGTTAAGCTTTAAATTAGGTTTATCAGTATGCATTTGGATAACGGCAATAAAAAGCTAGAGATCAATAAAAACAAAGAGTAGAACAAATTTTCTTAATGTTTTAATGCGAATTTTATATGATCATTAAACTTATCTAATAACACAGTATTAAAATTACATTTTAAGAAATTCAATTATTTTTACTTCCTTGTACGAAGTAAAAATGAAATATTGTAAATCGCAAAAAAATTTAGGGTATCATTCAACGAAAATATCCATTTTGACTGCTATCGAATGCAATTTAATGATGTTTATCCGTGACATCTGTACGTAAGGACAGAATAAAAGACTCCTTATCCCCCAAGAAAATTATATAACTTCTTTAAAATGAATTCTGAAAAGATTTTTTCTTGGCGTCTGTACGTACGTACGTACCTATCTCGCATAACTCAAAAACGAGTTGATTCAGAACGTTGAAATTTTGTATGTAAGACTGTTATAGCATGTAGATGTGCACTTCGTATTTTAGTTGCAATCAGCCTAACCAAAAGTACATATATATATATATATATATCCACTCTGTTACTCGGCTCAGTGAGCTCAGTTTCTTTATTCTTATATATTTATAAATTTTGAATTTTTTGCTTTAAAAATCATTGAATTATGTTGTTCAGGTTAAGATTTTTATGCTTTTAGTTAATTTGTGATCTTTACTTAATATGTTTCACAAACAATATTCACATAACACAGGGACTCTATTCCTACACTTTTATTTCATTACACTAATTATAAATAAGATGTCAGCGATGCGAAATAATTGATAACAAATAAGCGAGCCATTCTACATGGCTGTCACAAACACAATTCTATCAATCAATTATCTTGTTGCCACACATAAAGTTCAAAACTAAAGGAAGAAAACAAAAGAAATTTACGCTGTTTGCAACAATAAAATGAAGCAAACGATACTCACATAAACATCTTGGCCCTCGTTGAAATCCCAGGGGATTTCAACAGTTGGAGCATTTTAAAACTTCTTAGTCTGTAATAAAAGATAAACATAAGAAAAATAATACAAAATATTATATGCGAAGCAGTTCATAGTTTTCAGTCTGAATAGGAAGAGGACACAATTTCACGACTGGTCGTTTTATGACACCGTGACCAGTTTTAATACTAACAACTCTGACTCTATGATCTGAGCCCGGATGAACAGCAATTATTCTCCCTAACCTCCATTTAAGAGGCGGAAGATTGTCTCCTTTGATGAGGACTAAGTCATTGACTTCTAAATTGTTTTGACCTTTTTGGCATTTAGGTCTTTGCTGAAGCTGAGACAGGTATTCTCGACTCCATCTCTTCCAGAAGTGCTGAAAAATAAACTGTCTCACATGACATCTGTCAAGGTAATTGAAGGAACTATAATTTAGGTCTGGTTCAGGTATGGCAGTTAAAGACGTTGCTATTAGGAAATGACCACGTGTTAATGCAGGTAAATCATTTGGATCAGCCGATGTTGGACACAATGGTCTAGAGTTGAGACAAGCCTCAACCTGTGCTATCAAGGTCTGAAATTCCGGATAGGTCAGCACAGTATCACCAACAGTCCTTTTTAGATGTAATTTCATTGACTTTACTGCCGATCTCCATAGTCCACCAAAACGGGGAGATGATGGCGGGTTGAATATCCATTTTATTTCCTCTAAAGACGAAAATTTGTAAATTTCTTGATTTTGCTTACATTGCAAAAAACCATTTTCTGATTTCTTTGCCTGCACCTTTAAAGTTAGTACCGCAGTCACTATAAATCTCAAATGGTTTCCCTCTCCTTGCAATAAAACGTTTCAATGCACTTAAAAATGCCTTTGTTGATAAATCTTCTACCACTTCAAGATGTACTGCCTTAATTACAAAACACACAAATAAGCATACGTAACATTTAAATGATTTTTGTCCACGTCCTGCACGATGTTTAATCATGAACGGTCCAGAAAAATCTATTCCAGTTCGATTAAATGGTCGCGATTGTGTTACTCTAGATTCCGGTAGATCAGCCATTATTTGACTTGCAGTTTTAGCTCTAAGTTTGCAACACGTGATACAAGATCTTACTACATTTCGGATAGCAGATCTAGCAGCTATGATCCAAAATTGCTGTCTAATTGAAGATAGAGGAAGTTCTGGTGTTGCATGCAGATATTTGACATAAAAGTGTCTAATTACGATTTCTGTCAGATTGTGTTTTGAAGGTAATAAGATTGGATGTTTTTCATTTTCTGATAGTTGCGCATTTTTCAGTCTTCCTCCTACACGTAAGACTTTGTTATCATCTAAAATTGGACACAAGCTAATGAGATTGCTGTTTGTATGTAAGTTCTTTTCCAACTCCAAACATTGAATTTCTTTAAAAAAAGTGAAATCGCTGTATTATTCGGGCAATACAGAAAGTTGCAGCTCGAATTTCATTACTAGATAAAAAAAAGACGTATTTCTTTCTAGATATGCTACTTTAGAATTCGATATGAATCTTAATATCCAAGCAAATATGCGTTGTAACTTTGGAAATGAAGATATATTTGATATAATAACAAGTTCCTGTACAGGTTCAGAAACTACAAATGAGACTGTTTTACGTGCATCTGGTAATGCCTCTTCATCTATAATAATATTTTTAGACAAGGCGATCTCACTGCACTTTAACCAAGAAGGACCATTCCACCGCAATTGATGAGATAGTAGTTCTGCAGGAAATAACCCACATGAAGCACAATCAGCTGGATTTTTTTTTCCATCAACATGACTCCAGTTCTCAGGAGGTAAGATGGATTGTATTTTAGAAACTCTATTGGATACGAATACTTGCCATTTTTTAGGATCTGACCTTAACCATGACAACACGATTTGTGAATCGCTCCAAGCTTGCATTAAATCAAAATTTATAACTAATGCAGCTTTACAGACTGAATTAAGCGTGCCAATAACACTGCTGCACATAATTCCAGTTTTTGAATCGTAATAGATTTTAATAGTGCTATACGAGTTTTAGCTGTTACAAGTTTAACATTAATGTCAGAGTTATTGCAAGTTTTGATATAAATAACTGCTGCATAACCCCTTTCAGACGTATCACAAAGTCCGTGAAGTTCACATCGAAAATAATCAGGTAGCAGAATTTTCCTAGGTATATTAATAGAATTCAAAAGATTAACTTCTCTACATAGATTTCTCCAATTTCGATCAATCTCTTCTGTTACAGGATCATCCCATGATAATTCTAATTTCAACAATTGCTGAAGGATCATTTTAGCGAGAATTACAAACAGAGCTATCCACCCCAATGGATCGAATAGCTTTGCTACGAATGACAAAATAATCCTTTTAGTCGGAACACTTTGATACTCTATTACACCGACATTACATTTGAATTCATCATTGTCCGGATGCCATTCCAATCCCAGAACTTTCAATGTTTTGTCTTCTATTACACGATGAATATTGCCACTATCTGTGTTTGTTAAGCCAGAGGTTTTTAACAATGACGATTCACTTGTCGACCAGTTGTGAAGCTCAAAGCCACCCCTTTTTAGCAGTTGTTGCAATTCGTCTATCAATGCAATACCTTCCAAACTATCTTTTACACCAGTTAACATATCATCAACATAAAAATCTCTTAAAACTATATTCTTTGCCTCTGGAAAGTTCAATCCTTCATCAATAGCTAACTGACTCAAAACTTTGGTTGCAAGATATGGATCAGCTGCAGTTCCGTATGTAACTGTTTCCAAACCACAAACTTGTATTTGTTTATACGGGCTATCTCTCCATAATATTCTCTGAAAATCTCTATCTTTTTCATGAACCTTTATCTGTCTGTACATCATTTTAATATCAGCGATTATTGCAATGTTATGAAGTCTAAATCTTAGTAAAATACAAATTAAGTCATCTTGTATTTTTGGGCCTATCATTAGCGTATCATTTAAAGAAACATCTGTGGTTGTTTTAGCACTCGCATCGAAAACAACTCTAAATTTTGTTGTTAAGCTAGAGTCCTTCAACACGAAGTGATGTGGGATATAATAGTGTTTATTCTCTAATTCATAATCTGTGTCTGGCACTAATTCTACGTGTTCTAATGAAAAGTACTCTTTCATAAACTGAATATACTGGTTGTAAATTTCTTTCATAGATAACAGCCTCTTCTCCAAAGTGTTGAAATCTTCTGTGCGCCATTTCACGGGAGTCACCTAGAATATCTCTATTATGTTTGATTGGTAATGCAACTGAATAACGACCTGATGTGTCTCTAAAATGCGAGTTTTTAAAATGTTCTTCACAAAGTTTTTCTTCATTTGTTAAAGGTTGTACATTTGGAAAATTTTCTAACTCCCAGAAAGAATTTACTAACTCATCTGTGCTTGTATTCAAATGATTTACATATACTGGCTCAAAATTTGTAGATTCAAAATTTGTAGTGCCCGAAATTATCCATCCCAACCTCGAATTTAGAGCAAATGGTAGATCAGGACCACGTTTGACAATTTATCCCGTCATTAAATGCAGAAATACATTTACTCCAAATAAAATGTCAACTGGTTGTGACTTGTAAAATAACGGATCAGCTAATTGTAAATAACTGAACTTATCGAAGATGATTGATGGCAAAGATACATAGGGAATGTTATCTGTCACCTTGTCCAGTACAAACGCTAATGCTGATACACGAATATCACTTTTAAAATGAGAAGTGAATACTAAATCTACTTCCCCATTACTTATAGTATTAAATTCTCCTAGACATGGTACAGAAATGGAATTATCTTTTACTCGTAATCCTAATTTCTTCACACAAACCCTTGAAATAAATAATCTCTGAAATCCAGTGTCACATAAACATCTACATTTCACAAATTGTTGTTCAGAATTTTGAACTTTTATTAAAGCAGTACACAATAAAATGTGACTGGTTTCATTACTTTTTGCATTCGAATCATAATTAGAGGCACAAACTGTGGCTGAAACATCCTTAGGACTCGTTAATTCATCTCTTTTAGGGATAGATTGCGTAGGTGGAGATATACTGTTTAACTGAGCTTTATTCTTTGAATTATTTACAATGTACAAAATACTGTGATGCTTCTTAAAACAATGTTGACATGTATTTAAACGCTTGCATTTTTTGAGCAAGTGCATATTAGATAAACAATTAAAACAATAACGATTAAATTTTACAAATTCGATTCTTTGCTGAACCGATAAATTTAGAAATTTCGAACATTTGGCTAACCTATGATCTTCTTTACAATAACCACAACCCAAAGTAGCAACCAGAACATTATTCTTATTTTGAAACACAAGATTTAGGTACCTCATTACTTGTTGATTTGCTATTTTGAAGTGCTCTTGCATAGTTTTTTTAGGAATCCAATTAAAGTCGTAAGTTTTGGAATCTCATTACATTTTAACTGACGTTCCCACCATAATTTTGTAGAAGGGTCTAATTTTTGCAAAATTAAATAAGTCATTAAAGTGTCACCAAAATTATCAATGGTTTGATTCAATACTTCTAAAGAACTAATTACTTCATTAATATTGTCAACTAAATTTAAAATAGCAAATGCTGATTCGTTTTGAATAGTTGGTAAGCTTAGAAAACGTTTAATATATGCAAAAATTTGTTCTCTCTTATTTGAATATCTTTCGTCTAACAGATTCCATGCTATTTAAAAATTACAATCCGAAATTTGAATGGTTTGAATAATGCGATATGCTTCACCTTTCAACGAAGCCTTCAAATACTGCAATTTTTGAGCATTAGATAAGTTTGTATTATTTCTTACATAAGCACTGAAAAGATCTTTAAAAGCTATCCATTCTGTAATATTACTACCAAAAGTCGGTAATGTTAACTTTGATAATTTAATATTGTCAAGAACCTGTTCTGAAATTACACTATTAGAATTATTTTTACTATTTTGATTTTTTAATATTTTTTCACCTTTAAATTTCCACAAATAAATTTTATCTGTGTACTCCTGAACATTATCTATTTCGTTTTCTAATTCTTTAGTATCTGTAATTAAACTTTCGATTTCAGAATCAAGCTTCCTTAACTCAGTTTCTTTTTGTTTCAATAATTCGACACATTCCTCTAGTTCTATTAAATTAATTTCATCTACAGTTAAAATAGTTTCAATTTTCTTTACACAATTAGTAACATTCCTTCGTAAAACAGTCCTTTTTGTTTTAAAAGTTATAAGTTCACTCATAATTGATCATTTCAAAAACAGAAATTGTTCTTAAATCACTTAACACTATTATTAAAATACTTCTATGCTGTATTATAACATTGTTCTTAAAATCATTTATAAACGAACTTTTAGTAGAACATAAATGTTCAAAATCCACTTACCTCACAAAGTGGAGTAATTTTTCACCAACCATATGCATATTTGCTTTGTTACAATGCACTTAGAACAGTCACTATCTTCACTAGCACTCTGGCTAGACTTTTGACCAATAATAAATTATCTTTACTTAATATGTTTCACAAACAATATTCACATAACGCATGGACTGTATTCCTTCACTTTTATTTCATTACACTAATTATAAATAAGATGTCAGCGATGCGAAATAATTGATACAAAATAAGCGAACCATTCTACATGGCTGTCACAAACACAATTCTATCAATCAATTATCTTGTTGCCACACATAAAGTTCAAAACTAAAGGAAGAAAAACAAAAGAAATTTACGCTGTTTGCAACAATAAAATGAAGCAAACCATACTTACATAAAAAACCTGCATGCAATAATTGTGGAATTATCAACAACAGAAAAGTTTTTTTAAGTGCGGCTAAGCCTAATTTTTGATTACCACGGCGGCCATCTTTGTTTACATTTGAAACTTAGCAGAATAGTGGATTTGTTGCCAATCTAGAGCAACTAAGCTTTGCAAGAACAAAGATAACGCCTTCGTTTATTATTGCGAATTAAATCATGCTTAATCCATTCTGGAATTTGTTCGAGGAAATAAGTGTTTAAGATTTACACTGTAATTTTTAATATAGATATTTTAAGTTTTTATGTATTTTTGCCTTTCGCGAAGTGAGAACTGAATTAATTGTATGAGAAACAATAAATCGTCTGTGAAAAACTGTTTCTTTTTTTTTTTTTTGTTTTGTTTTGTTTTTTGTTGTTGTTGTTGTTGTGGTTTGTTTGTTTAATTTCTTTTATACATTGTTTTAGATTAATTATATTATTTGAACAGAACAAGTAGCAACGATTAGATAATTGTTCAGATGGTATAAATTTTGCGCATTCTGAATTATAAAATGAATGAAAGTAAGCCCAGTGCCACAGTGTCACTATGGTAAACAAATATAGTGAGTTTTAAAGAGTGCATTTATTCTATTATGGTTTATGCGCTATTGACATGGTAGATTTAATTCAATCCAATAAGTTTTAATGAAATGCAAGAAGAAATGCTTATAATGTAATATTCCGTACAAGAAAGTCATGTGATGTACACATCACATTTTTTAAATTTATTTTACAATTCACTATTATTCTAACATTGCACTGTTGCCTATTAAGCATTTTTAATATAGCGTATGCCACAGATCTCATAATAGCTTCGATAACAGGAAGTAATAAATTTTACATGGCAAATCATTAGTAATAAATTTGATGTTGTTAATAAATATATTTTATTTCATAAGAAGAATTCACACAACTCATCCTTTTAATCCTTTCAATATTTAGGAAACAGTCAACAATATATAGAATTAAAATCATAAACTTATTATAACAATTAATTATTAAAACATAGTTCAAATAATAAATAACAATATATTAAATAGAAGAAATTAATAAAAAATTAACTAAATATTAAATAAATTAGAACAATTTAATATTAAAACACTTATTTAATAAATACTATTATAAATGTATCTTTCCAATTATTTATAAAAAAAAACTTTTAAATTTAATTCAAATCATTAATTTCTTGCATAAGTAATACATCAACATTAGTTAATGATAATAACAGTAAACCTTGCCGTTTAAAGGGTACAATATCCTAAACACCCCCATCTATTTTGTCACTGTCCCTCGCTCGCCAGCATCCATTATAGATGATTATAAATCAAGCTGATGTTATGACGAGCGCTGACGTATCTAACTTTTATTGTAACAAAGTCCTCATTCTCTTAATTGCTAAAAACAACCTCTGTAGTCTTGATTTAAAAGAATATGTCATTAAAGGATTATTTCTCTCACATATGAAGCATTTTGATTGAAAAAGAGCTCCACATTTTGCAATTAGAAGGTCAAATATTAAAACATAAAATAAGTTCTAAAACATCAGTGGGCATACCGTTGGCAGAAGAAATACCGCAGAATTTATCCACTGAATATATAAAAACTCGTTTGACTGCTACTCAAAAAACGAGAACAGAAAACTTTGTACCTACTTTCCCTTCTACCACCACATTCTATTCTAATCACGTTCTTCTCATTAGCTTTAAGGACTCCTCATGATTACTGTCGAGTACAAGCGCGCAGCTCATCTCTGAAATTCGTCCAACACAAACTGGAGTTTCGGCTTAACAAGTACGCCTTACTCGCGCAAAAGAGCTCCTTATCAGGTGCAAAGAGAATGCTCATTTACAGAGACTTCACCAAGACACTGAAGATCAATCAAATCTAAAAGACTCACTAAGGATTAAAATAATAAAACTCACTCATTACTTTGGGAGCATCATTTCAGGGCCTTACTCCCAAAGATATAAATATAGTACTTGCCGATACTTGCTCATTCTATTTTGCAGAGTACATTTCTTTCAGGAAATTATATTCTCCCATAAATGGTTCGAAGAATTGGATCTTATCTTTTTTCTGGATCAGTCAATATTACATTCCCTAGAAGAATGTAACCGCCTTTTGATAGAATTTGTATCTTGCCGTTTTAGAAAATATATACCTGTTACTCGTTGTTGTAACTGTTAAGAATACGGACTTATTGACAAGAATGTGAAATCTAATCCAATTTGTGCCAAATGGGGAAATAGCAATTTAACTTCACAGTGAACTACAACAATGAAAAATTTCATCAACTTTCTGCAACTCTAACATCTACAGAAGAACTTCTTGCGATACAGAAAATAAAGTAAGCTACAGGGAACATTTCTCCAAGAAACAATGATAAAGCATTAGAGGAGTCTATCCACCGCCTTTATCAGCTAATAACTAAATAACTTGTATTTGTCAATGCAAACTACAACGCTCTGCAACAGCCAAGTCAATCTAATGCAAAGTGTCCATGTGCGATTGTATTGAAGACCGACATACAAAGCGTTATGTAGTTGAATGCCCTCATACAAGATCTACACTTGGGAAACCTCGCTGAAGCAGCTTGACTAATTTGGGGCACCAACAGTCAAGAACTATAAAGAACAGACACAAGTAAGAAACATTTTGTAACACTGCAAGGTTAAATCTACTGACTCTAAAGAGACTTACTTTTGCATATTTTCTGTGCATCTCACTTAATTTTGCATATTATTCTGGATTATCGGTTCGTTTATATCTCTCTGAAAGGTCACTCCACAGGAAAAAATTAACAATTTATTATAAAAAACAATCACAGACAGCACCGTAATTAACTTAAACTAGCTTACGCCGAATGCAGATATAAACAGTTTCTCCTTAGTGCCTGAGAAAAATCGGCAAATTACACAGGAAATTCAAAATTTAGCTCAGCTAAGAACTGATAAATTCGCAACTGGATTACAACAAAATCAGCAACAACTAAACCGCTGTCCAATAATCCAATAGTCGAATGATTGCGTTTATTGGCCCAGAAATACTGGTGTTAATTAGCTAATTTATCTAACACCTGATAGGCGCATCACGTGAATAACTGTTAGCTGAAGTGCCCTGGGTGGTTACAGCAACCATGGGCTCTCTTAGCCGTATTTATACATGACAAGAGCTTCCAGAAAATTCAGGAAAGATCTGTAGTGTGAAGAGAGTATCTCTCGTTTCATTTACATTCTGAACGTTGCCATTCTCAGATCACCAAAATCAACAATTCCATATTAAAAACAAGCACACATATAAACGCAATGTGGCCACAAATACAAACTACAAGATAAATAAATAAGTAATGCAAAAAATTAGTAAAAATAGTTTAAATATTTACAGATATATACCAATTAGATATAAGAGTATAAATGCATTGTTATTATATTATTAATTAGTTGCAGTTAGTGATTATTGTGGCATTTGTACTACCAGTTGGGGTAGTTGTAACAGACTTGTATTGTAACTTATGGTATTGGTTGTAAAAGAGCTAATTGCACTTCTACCTTTGTGAAGTTCGCTGCCAATTTTGCCAATGTTAAAAGGTTTTCTCTGACCTCAGTTGCAAGGAGAATAAACTTTTAAACATTTTTCCATATTGTATACTCTCTTTTATACCATGCTCAAGTACTTTGGGCAATAATGAAATGCTGCTTATTCGCTTTTGAAATCTCAACTTATGGGCTTGGTGATTCGACTATATCCGGCATACCAGTTGACTATGTAAATATACTCCTATAGTGAAGGAGTCATAGATTGCAATACAATGTAGTGATTTCTTTCACTTTTTTAGCGCTTTCTGCCAACTGATCTGAGATCGTAAAGATTTCATTCTTAGTACATTGTCTTGATACTACAAAAGTTAAACATGTAAAGAGTTTGTGAAAAATAAGCTAATTTAGTTAACAGATATTTGATCAACTAGTGATCACGTGTTTCAGAGTTAAACTCTGCTGATGAGACACAGCTTCAATTCCCTGCGAATGTTATTTTGGTATTGTTTGGCTGCAGCGTTATTTGGTAGTTTCATGAGTAAGATGACCAGTTTCCTTTAGGAAATCTTCGGCGAAGACATACTTTCCTTATCAGTAGTGTGTTTTGTTACATTTAAATAAACAACATAAAAATAGTTTATTATATTCAAATTAGAAATATATTAAGTTTTTCAGAACTGGTAGAATCAGAGCCAGGTTTTTATTTCCACTACTGAATATAATATTTCTTTTCAATTTAACACTAGGATTCCAATGAAATCAAATAAATTTAAAATATTACAGTAGATACAGTAAGAAAATAATATTCATTCAGATTTTAAACTATAAATATATACTTACTACAGAAAGTACAATTATTGAGAAAAACGTTTTAACCAGTAAATTTATCATCGACTGATGTCTGCCTCGAATTAGAATTCATCAGTGCGAACGTATTTGTTATGCATCAGATACGTGCACATCATATATAGAGAAAAAGAAAGAGATTTAAAGATAAGCAGAATTTTTTTATATTTTGTTGTCCTTTTTAATATATTTGTAGATTCCAAAATACGACATTTTTATTATTTGGTACAATTATGTTCAAAAGAATTTAATGCGTTTTGTTCGCCATTTATCAGGACTGAATGCTCAAATTTCTGGCATGTGCTTTTATTCAAGAACATAATCTGGAATTTCTACAGGAATGCCCACATAAGTCTTATATGCATCATAAAACTTTATTCCAAGAAGAAAAAAAATCAAGTTTTTCCTTTAAGAAATAATATATTTCGTATCTGCGTTAAAAAGAGAAGTTATTTTCCAAAATCAATACCTCGTTTTCTTTCCTAACATTGAATGTATTTGATACAAAAGAAACATTTCTTTGTCAAATTTTTCTTTATTCGCGTTAAACAATAAAAGAAAGTGTCTAGCCAAATCTTTTGTTACCGCCAGCAGTTCCTTCCATTTTTTTCACCCAATTATGTCTTTTATATATATATATATATATATATATATTTATGTATATTTTATATATATACATAATAGCAAAAATAAAATATTCAGATTAATCAACAAACATTTTTTAATCTCAAACTTATGTCAAAAGATTTCACCGAATATAAATTTTCCACCTCTGCTGCTACTTTATGTGCATGGTTTTCGACAACCTATTGACAATTTGTATAGGAAAAAAGATATTTTATATGCTTTTTCCACACATATTCTTCATACGTTAATCAACAGAATTTAAATTTAATTCCAAAAGTAATTTTTTTTTATTTTATAAGGCATTTCTCCCGCCTTCTTGGCATGCCTTCGTGGTGTGATGCTGGGCGCGTATTCCAGAGATCCATGATTCGATTCCCGGCGAAGGCGTTGCTAATTTTTCAATCTATCTTGCTTCCAAAAAATACCTAATGTCTCTACAGTGGCGCCCGAACTAAAAGGGTGGTGGATGATGATTCTCCACGCCCAGGATTGGAATCGATTGGATTTAGCGAAATTAATCTAAACATACATAATAATAATAATATAAAATAAATAAAAAGACAATCTATAAAAAATACAAAAAAGGGCAAGTAAGTAATAAGTTTTAATTTAACTTACCATGTATTTTTGTACTTGAGAGAGTGGTGTAGCAGTTGCTAAACAATGTAAGGTAAGTAGTTCGTAGCTGCTAACTATGTTATGTATTGTAAAAATTTGGCTGCTAACTCTAAAAAAATGTAAAATGGATGTTCTGTATGAAAATGAAAAATGTAGCTGCTAACTGTTATAGGATTGTAGAAATGTAAGTAATGTGGGAAAATGATGTAAATATTACTGTAAATGTTTCATAATTTTGAATGAAAGTGCGAAAAGTTTAAAACTGAAAAACTGATAAAAACATTTTATTGAAAAATGGATAAAATATTTTAAATGAATTTAATTAATTTTTAATAAAACTGAAGTTAAATGAAAGTCAAATCAAAACTTTAACTAAACACTGGCCAAAGGTAAGGAAAATTAGAAAAAAGATAAAAATCTTTACTCATTTCGAGCTGCAATTCTAATATATGGTTACAAATATATGGTTACATAATAAGTTAAATTGAAACTTATTCTTTACTTGCCTTTTTTGTATTTTTTATAGATTGTATTTATTTTATTTTATTATTACTATTATTATTTATGTTTAGATTATTTTTTTTAGTTTATTTTGGTTTGCAAGCATAATTCTTGTTGGAAAAGTATCCATATAGGAAAGGATGGAGGCAACTTCCCCTTGAAAAGTCTCCTGCCTGCTCAACAATTATTCACTTAATGCAAATTAAGTTAGTTTTTTAGAAACGTTTTGAAGTTTTTAAGATAAAAATGTTTAGATTATTGTATTTTTTCATGTATTTAGATGCTAGCACTTAAATTACTTATGCTCTCTGATTTTGAATGACATTGCAAATTAGTTCGCAGCAAATATTAATCATTTTATTTTGTTTACAATTGAATTTTCATAATTTAAAATTTTAATTAGCTTTATATGAATGAGATAATGATATTGTAATCATTATGTTATATATATATATCATATATATATATATATCATATATATATATATATCGTATATCTTCGGCAGCACTTCCAAATAAATAATTTTTAAAACTGCCACTTCAAGAAGGAAAAAAAGGCACGTTTATATTATGTTTAGTTCTTAGAGAAAAGTTAAATTATCAAGTGATAATTGCTTTGTATATGGATCTTTCCATTCTGATACAGAAAAATGCACTTGAAACTTAGAAATTGTGTATAGTTGAAAACCAAGCGAAAATGAAAATTTATTGTTTGGGTATAATGTTGGCGATTTTGTAATTGTATAATAAATTTGAAATGTGCTCGTCATATTCAATAAACTTAAAACTGCAAAATTTCTTGAGTAGAACATTAGACGTTGTAATAAAATTAATTTTAAAACTCTTTTGAAAATTTCAGTAGTTTATAAAATATTCCGTGTAATTTCTTTTCGTTTCTTTAAATTTATTTGCAAATTAATCACGGTTAAACATCTTGATCTAACCTCCAAATAAATCATCTACATATCGCAAAGTCTAAGCAAAATGCAACTGTTTAAAATCAATTCAACATCCCTCCCAGGAAAGAAGGGCATTCAAATCCATTAAAGGTACGATTATGCTTCTCTGCGCAAAATTATAAAGCACAAAAATGAGAAAGTAATTGATGGGTTATGAAGTAAATGTTATCAAACGAGTATCAGGAATTTTTATAAAAGAACAACTGGGTATTCTTTGATTTTAAATTTGCCCTGAATACACATGAAGCAATGGGAACAGCTCACAATTGTTTCAGTAAATGGTACTGTGCTTGTTCATAATATGCTAATTAAAAGATGTGACATGCGCATCACATATTAGACTTAATATAAACACGGAGTACATGCAGCTCTCGTTATAGGCTTTTTGTGCCAGCAAAATCCTAGATCCCATTTCCCGCTATTCTGCGTCTGAGAAGCTCATCTTGACTCTATCAATGAAGCATCGGACTCCTGCTTGTGTATTTTTTTTTCTCACGAAAACGGTGTCTGTGCTTCATCTACCCTAAAGAAGTTCGATACATCAATGAGAGACGACTCTGGTTCGATTTCTGTCAAGGGTCTGTGGAAAATAATTCGTTAATTCGAAGATACCAGTTCATTGAACAAGATCTTGCCAGAGGGAGGAAACAATTGCATGGACGTCAGTCGAAGATGTGGCTATAAGCATTGTAAGAAGAGACAGAACTCGTATGGAAATATGCAATGTGAGGGTAATTGCTCGATCTTCAGACATGCCTATCACCATGGTTCGTAAAATTTTACTAAACATCCTGCAAAGCCAACCATTCAAAATTTCACATGTTCAGGAGTTGCTTTCGGTTGACCTATTAATACGAAAAATTTGTTCCCTACATTTCTTTCTTGGCTGGAAGTGGACATTGCATGGCTATGGAACATTTTGTGGACAGACGAAACCCATTTCCATCTGTTCTGTCAATACTCAAAATTGCAGATCATTGCAAATAATGGAGCCAGACCCGCAACTTATACACTTTATTTCCAGAATTTCTTCACAGCAGTTAGTTTCACCGTTCTTGTAAAAAACTTCACAAGCAGAAGACCGTGCCTTCATTAATACGGTCATGACGACCTTCTCAAATACAGAATTATGGGATCTAGACGTATTCCGTATTAAGTCTAATATGTAGTGCACATGTAAGCATATAATAACAAATTAGAGCGCTATCTATTGATAAAATTTTGAACTATTCTTTCTTTCCGATACAAATTCCCATTGTTTCTTATCTATTCAGTAGTAGTTCTTTTACAGCTTTTTAGAAATGGAACTTTAATTACAGTCACTCAGTATTACTTCATATCCTTTACTAATTGGCTAAGCAGTGTTTTAAATGAGTCAACAGGTAGCGTCCTCTTTGCATAAAAATTAAATTCACAGCAGTAGTGTTGAACAGATCAGAGGGACAGCAATGAAAAATCAGTCGTTGATTAGAGTCGGTATGTTCAACATGCAGCAAAAATTGGAGGAATTGTAAACGCTGAGGAGCAATCCGAGTCTAGCTGAAATTTAGTATCATACCGAATTTTGGTTTCTTCTCCCAAACAGAAATACAACTTTGGCATATTCATAATTAATTTCCATATGGCATTAAGTTCGTTCATACCAAAAGCCTCGACAATGACTGAGTGATTAAAACAGCTGAACATTGCTACTTCGATCTGATTTGGGTTCTCTCCCAGAGATTAGGCTGGCTGCATGTTTGGTTTTTGCGGTGTTTCTATGTGCTACGTAAATACGAACTAGTTTCCCTCAGTAAATCCTCTACGAAGGTATCCTTTCTCTTGAGCAGATAGCTCTTTGATCTTTGCCGTATTCAAACAACATGACCTAACCTAGCGTTCATGTTAAAATGATGATGAATTTGGGACTCATCATCCACTATGGATGAGGAAATTCTTATTCACGAAATTAAAAAGTTTTAATTTTCTTTTCATTTTTAAATATTTTTCTAAGAGTGGCTCCCTTGTATACATTTAGTTCTCGGTACTGTACTTAAAAATACGCTTACGGCTGATAAATTATAAATCCATTTAATGCTGGCTTTTACGTACCTAGCATCCGTCCGAACTTCTTTTTGTAAGCGGCCGAAATTATCATAATTGTTAGATCTTTCTAAGCATAAGTCTAAAGCATTCTGGTTGATGGCTGCTTTTCTCAAATCCTGGTTATATCTCTCCTTGAAAATTTTCCACCTATTGATATATTCCTCTCTGAAACAGATAAGAAATAAAAACGATAAGGATCGATAACACTAGGACATCGACGTAAAAATATATTGCATTACCTTCCTTAACTCACTAGCCCCACTAAATAATTCCTTTCTCTTGAGCAGATAGCTCTTTGATCTTTGCCGTATTCAAACAACCTGACCTAACCTAGCGTTCATGTTAAAATGATGATGAATTTGGGACTCATCATCCACTATGGATGAGGAAATTCTTATTCACAAAATTAAAAAGTTTTAATTTTCTTTTCATTTTTAAATATTTTTCTAAGAGTGGCTCCCTTGTATACATTTAGTTCTCAGTACTGTACTTAAAAATACGCTTACGGCTGATAAATTATAAATCCATTTAATTATAAATCCATATAAATCCATTTAAGACATTTTTTTATATTTTGAATAACGTTCTAAGTAAATAGTTTTCATTCCAGAGCTATTCCTTATATCAATACTAAACGTGGAAAGCAGCAAAGCATATTATTATACACTGAAAGTCATTAATTTTTATACGAATGCTTGAAATTATTGAATAATTTTATCTTTATTTAAGAAAGAAGCCTTCATAAATTTTCTGGAAAGAAAGGAATATTATCGAACAAACCTTTAATGTTAAAACGACAGCCTAGTGCGATAGTTTGCTTCTAAAATTAAATTCACAGCAGTAGTGTTGAACAGATCAGAGGGACAGCAATGAAAAATCAGTCGTTGATTAGAGTCGGTATGTTCAACATGCAGCAAAAATTGGAGGAATTGTAAACGCTGAGGAGCAATCCGAGTCTAGCTGAAATTTAGTATCATACCGAATTTTGGTTTCTTCTCCCAAACAGAAATACAACTTTGGTAAAAAGTACATATAAATCCAATAAACGAGGAACTCCTTATAGATTCCATTTACCGCTAACATGTTTTAACACCGCTTTTAAGTCTCCCCGCTTTTGAAAATTAAGAGAAACTTTCCAACAAAAAGTTAATTTACCTTTAAGAATTAAAGAACATGAAGATTATCATTAAGTGCATTAAACATCTGCAAAATACTTGCTTGGAAAATATTCATTTACGTAAGAAAACCGATAAAAGAGATTTGCTTCTCGAAACTTCCATTCTTGTCTATAAAAGAGCTGATATTTCTATATGCTAGTACATCAAACTACAAAACATTTGATTATTTAAATTTTATCATTTTGGGTTATTAATTGGTACTCATTGCAACTACTTAATTTTACCTTTCTTCATATGTAGTAACGGCTGTGTCGAGAAGTTTCTGTGCTTCGTCTTTCATGTCATTTATTTTGCGCAATAAGTCGTTTTCCAGTTTTTTGTATTGCTTCAAAAAAATCCTTAAATTCGCTATATCTTCCTTGATTTCTTTAGTTTCTTGTTGCACAGTACATATTCTTTTTTCAATCTAAAAATATAATAAATTATAGCAAATTACAATTTAGGACAGTTGTTCCTAAGTTTACAAAGTTGAGTTCTATTCTATTTTTCTTGGCTGGCCACGATGTTCACTCGTAAAGTTATGTAAATTAAATGACAAACAGTGCAATTTAAATTACAAAATGTTAATCTTAACCATGAGCCTAGTGGCTTTTGCACCCCATTGCTGTCGACGTGCCTGCGAGAGTTGACTAGAGTAAATGTGAAGGAGATGCGGCAAATGATTCGAATCTTTGTAGCAAGACAAACCATCTGCATTGTAGGTTTCATGCGAGAAGTCTGATTTTAGTTTAGATTATCATAATGTATTTTTATATCTTACTAATAATAGCTAATAATGTTCCGTTTCATTTTACATTTGAGTTTGTAGAAACGCTGTTTGCATAATCCGTGAGTTTATATAATTGATAATTATTAACACAACGTACGTTATGTTAATAATTATAAAAGGTTTATAACCCAAAGGTTAATAATTATCAAAAGTTTATTAAAGGTTTATAACCTTTGATAATTATTTGGTTTATAACCATAACATTTAATTATCAAAGGTTAACTACCACTGCCAAAGGTAGCATGTACCTGTAGGTAGCAATTATGTGATAAGGTGAAGTTATTTCACACTTATTTCAAAATTATTAAAAAAAATTAGGAAGTATCTGTGTGTTCGTACAATTTAGTAAACTGCGTTTCGAAATATATAAACATATTACTTTTCTTACAGCAGACAAACATTCGAGATTGTTACATTTGACATAAATAATTATTACTTTACCGGTTCATGTAAAGCAGAATGAAACCTTAAACATTTCAAATGAATTGAAATGTATAAGCAAAATTAATTTTTATTAATAAAATATTATCGAAGGTGTTTCGATCATTCTTTTAATTTCTCGTCTTTCTAATTCTCTGATTACTTCAGAATGTTATTATTGAAGTCTAATATTACTATAATAAAAGTTTTACGGAGAATTTATGAGAAAGTGAAATGAAAAGAAAGAGAAAAATCTTTTCTGTTTAAATTTTACGAACCACTTCACCTCATAAATTGAATTTCTTGAAACTACTCTTGCTTTTTTTCCTTTATCACACTATTTTCCCTTCGCTGCAAAGCAGAAAGAACTCTATGAAGTCGCCATGTGTTTTGGTTGCTTTTAAGTAAAAGAATTTGCCGATCCCTGCAAAAGCTGATCGGTTCCGTCTACTGATTTTTACCATGGCCAAGTAAAGAACAAAATGCTGCAAATTATAGTAAGCTTATAGAAATTTTGTGATTTATAGGTAAGTTAGGTTATTTAAATATCGCAAAGCACAAGAAGGCTCTCTACCTAGGGAAAGGGTTACCTTCGTGGAGGACTTTCCAAGGTAAACTGTCTCGTATTCGTACTATGAAAGAAGAAAAATTCACAAACCAAGCATGCTGTCAGCCCTTTCACCTGAATTCGAAACTGGATCGACCTACTACTAGTGTCCAACGCTCTTAATCACTCGGCCACTCGTGGAGCTATGATACAGCTATCATCCCTCTTTATGAGAGTTTGCTTTATGTTCACTTGAAAGAAAACAGAAAAAGACAAGAAAACAGAAAAGCAAAAATATTGTAAATGTTATTCAAAGTTTGTTTCATTCAATGAATACACAAAAGAGCGATTTAGGAGAATTTATGAAAATCGTATGCGTGTGTAAAGCAGCTTCTCTGAATAGTTTGATTACTTGTGAAGAACTGTGCATCGAAAAGAATGTGTCAGTCTTAACATTCAAACTTACTTTCACTTGAACCATTTGTTCAAGCCAGAACAAATGATAAAACCGTATAATGTTAAATGAATGTTTTCTTAAACTAAAACACCTCCCGAATGGTTGACTGGTTTAGGCCGCTGAATGATAAGAGTTTGACTTGGTTCAGTCCCAAGCAAACGAGCTGGCTATGTTGTTGTTTTTCACGGTTTTCTCCATATTTAATGTGAATACGAGCAAGTTTTCCTTTGAAAATCCTTCAAGAAGACATTTCTTCTTCTAGGCAGGTAGCCCTCGTGTGCTTTGGGATATTCATATAATTTAGCCTAACCTTAAACTAAAGCTATATTAACTTTATAATCTAGAAAAAGAATTTTCGTCTTAGCTTTTCAACAATTTCCAAGTACTAAAGTTTACAACGGAAAATCAGAAACTAAAACTTGTTGTTGACTTAAATTACAAAATTTGAATTATTGAAATTAAAACTAACGAACACACACTGACTTTGTGGGAATAACAGGCAACATGCAAAGACAAAATTTTCACAGTTTTGAAGTTAAATTCTATCCTAACATATGGTTTAGTGTGATTTCACAAATTAATTTTTCAATATTCTACAGCAAAGCGACACATCAAATAAGAAAAACACTGTTTACGACAGACTCAAACAAAGACTTTTTTCATGACCGGAGGCGTTTTCAAACCTCATTCTCTGAACTTAGATTTGTACCTTATTAAAAGCGGCTTTCATCTGTACATTCTGGTAGAGTAGAGGAAATTGTAAGAGTAGAGAATGCATATTAATACTAGCCAAATGTGTGAATCAAAATAAAACTTACAGCTTCACTTCCCATTTTCGGTCAAGGATTTAAAATACAATTATATAATGAATTTATATAACATTGAGATGTTATCAGATAATATATACCATTTCTTTTTCATACCTGTAAGCCCTGTATCTTCCACTATCAAATCTTCGATAACTCATCGCATCATCGTCAATACCATCAGTTTCCCAATTCTGATTTTAATTTTAGAAGAAGATACGACCTCGTACATAGTTTACTTCGACTCTTATTGATTTCGCATTTATTATATCATTATTTGTTTACGATATTTCAGATTATATAATTGTTTAGCAAGATTTGGTTAACTTCCCTTGAAGTCCTTGGCATAGACAATGACACAAAGCACGCGGTTGAATGGTTTTTAGCTTTACAGCATATTTGCTTGAAAAATTGAGAGGGAACACTTTCATAAAGGGGGAGAACAAGTATAATCACAGTTTATTTTCTTTGAGTAAACACGACAGTTTTCTATGTTTATAAATGCATTATTAACAACTTTCCTAATTACTGTTTAAACATAAAATTTTCATAAAGAAATGTCTCGATATTTAAATACACTGAGAAGAATTTTCAACAAAAAATTACAACTTTCTTATCATTCCTTATTCTAAAATATGCAGAACAGTAATTTGTCATTTATGTATTCTCCTTAATACATTTTTAACTGTAGCGCATATATTTTTCCGATTTCCCGAAATGTTAATTTGAATACAGGGCAAAATTATTTCAATAAAACATTACGGATTTCAGCTTAAATTTCCTTTACAAGCTGTTACTCAGATGGGAAAAAATAAATAATTTTGTTTTCGTAGAGCCATTTCCCTTGAGAGAATGTATGTAACTCTTCACTATTTTTTCTTAGAATCATATCTTAGAAAAGAAAATATTTATCACACGAGACCTTGGTTTGGTGTCATATATTGTATGCTCCATCCATTTTTCAAGCAGTCAAGAGAAGTTAAGGAAACGGATTTAAGATTTTCGCTTAGCCACATTCTCTGCACGGATCGACATTTGGTGTTTTGGGGATTGAAATATAAGCAAAATGCCAAATTTTGCGAGACATTCGTTTTTACAGGCCCTTATTACAACTTAAATGTCACCCCGCTAAAGGCAGACTTAAAAGTAGGTGATAAAAGTAGAGATTTTAAAGCGAATAAACAGCAATTTCAAGTTTGATATAAAAAAATAAGGCTCGGGTGCACATCTGAAGATCTCGACATATTAATACTGACGATAGTTATGTCCAACCGTAAAATTACTGAAAGCAGGTTAAGGCCTAGCTAGGGGATTTAGGATATACTTCTAAAAAACTAGGAACGCAAAATCAAAAAGAACTCTTAATATGTAAAGTAAACCTGTTTCCCTTAGAATGTTTGCCACGGCATCTCTTCCCTTAGGCTGATAGCCCTCGAGTGTTTTGCCATAATCAAATAAACTAAACAAAATCAAAGTGAAAAATTGACATTTTCTTATTATCCACACCCTGTTTTAATATTCGGTAGAATTTTTACCCTTTTAAGCAATCAAACAAGCGCGAACTACGCACGTATTTAAATAAACGATTTATATTTAACCATCATTTCTCTGATTAATATTTTTGACGTGCCAAATACATATTTTCTGCTCATAAAAATTATTTCTAACAAAATGATTATTTTTATTATTATTCACGAAAAGAACAGAACTTGTGAACGATAAAATTAGCCAAACAAACATTTTTCATCAATTTCACAAATAACCGCCAATGATCTTCTATATGTGGTAGAGCGGGTAGTCAAAAAGAACTCAAACATTTGCTAATGTTGATGATATTCTTTTATAAAGGTTTCACCTCTATTAAATTTATTAGACAGAAGATCGTCGAAAAAAATAGAAAGAAGAAAACCTTTTTCCATTGAATATAACTTATAATACATGGTTTATCGTTTATGAGATGAATGCTTCATAAATTCAACAACAGTGATTTAAACTAAATGAAAGAGCCCTTATTCAAAACATGAAAGTTTTCTCGTTAATTGGAAGAATATAATCCAAAACTATTTATAATCCGCATGAGAAGAGATTATTTAATAATTTACATACAAAACACTGGGGCAGAATTCACCACTTGCCTTAATGTAAATTAAATCACATACCGATTAACTGATTTATTTTCAGGTGATAGGAATGATTTGGTAAAATAATAAATAATTATTTATCTATGAGAAACAATAATTTGGCCATAATCCAAGGGGCACCCTAAATTATAGACTAAACCTTGTTTAGATATGCTTGGTAGATGGAGCAAAATTCAGTTAGCTATATTTATCGAACTAACCGTAGGCATTGGCTTCTTTATTAGTTATTCTTTATCAAAAGTTTAATTTTGCAATCAGAAATAAAAGACATCTTATTAAATTTCTAATTTTCAAAAAAATCATAAGGATACATTCCGTCAGTACATGATATCAAATAAAATCAAGCATTATGCAAATAACATTATGCAAATGAATATTTTAAAATCACAAAAAGAATTTAAATAATCAAGTATAGTGCAACATAATTATGAGCTTGAATTATTTTTATATTTCTGTCGTGGTGTTACTGCAAATTATCCAACTAATCTTTAAACATTTGTCTGCAGATCTAAGTGATATTTTATTTGATCAATAAGTATATAAAAAGGTTATATAAAGTTATATATTAGTACTATATCAAGAGACTACTATTTAAAGAGATTAAACCTATAATGAATTTTTTAGTCGAAATTCTTTCTCATTTATATTTTTAACGAATAAAGGTGTAAAATTAATTAAATAAACTTCTTGTATTTAACTTTTAACCTTTAGAAGTTACCTCTATGTACTGCGATATATGGTCTGTCTTAAATACTTACTGCTGACGCAAGATACAACTCAAAATGTAAAGATTAATTTAAAATTTTATTCCTCACAACTTGTAGGTTTTACACTTAAAGTAATAAAAAGCAAGATATCAACAAGCCTCTTATTGATAGCTACTTGCTGGAACCTTACAATTTCATTTACTCTAAGAAAAGTTGACTAACTGGGTTGGACAAAAAAAAAAGCTCAACCAAGCGATACTGCAGCGTTATTCTGGGCTCTACTACCTAGGCAGTATTTCTCAGAGCAATTGCACGGATCCTTACAGAGTCTGAGAAGAGGTGGTGCATGATATGCGTCCCTCGTATGAGGTCTTGAATGGTGAAAAGAGAAAAAGCGCTTTGTCTGTGTAGCAGTTAAAGTCATCACGCATCTGATGCCATCTGCAGCAATAAAAGAAAATCTGCGTAGGCGGTGGGAAAGATGAATGTTCCCAATTGTCAGAGTAGCTTCAGCTTCAAGGTAGCGATGTCCAATACAGGGAATACTCGAGATATAAAAATGTATAGTATTAAGAATTTACATCATGAAGCGTAACATGTAGTTCGCCTGTGTTTAAACGAGAGATGAAACCGTATGTCAGGGCATAAATCTTTCGTGCCATAGAAGATACGCAGCGTACGGACGAATAAAAAATCGTCCACTAAAATTTCATAATTTAGAAGTGTAGTGAATTTTGCAGTAGTATTTGCTGCTGCCTTGCTGTAGAATTTCATATTGCGCTTGTTTAGGTATTCTTTCATCGTGTTAATTTTCAAACCATGGGGCAAATTTTAGAGCGGACCGATGACAGACTAACAAAAACGTAACTTATGAGCAAGATTGAGTCAATTGAAAGTAATGACTTTCCACTTACACTGTTAATATGCGTAGAACAAGTGAATCATGTATTGAACCGAACGCCTAAGCATTTAGCCAAATGTACAAGCAGGACATGCTTTTCGAAGAGGGTCACTTCCTGTTTATCTTGAACTTTATACATTCTGATAACTAAGATTTGGAACATTTCTCGGTTGATTTTTATCTTCCATTTCTGGCACCAGTTTTCAATCTCATCCTGAATCCTTTAAAGGGCGTAATTCGGCGTTCTCGAAAGGATGATGATGACAATATCATAGGCATAACAGATCGCCTCTAAATTTTGGGAATTCATTTGCATAAATCAAATAGAGGAATGGCCCAAGGATGAAACCCTGGGGGACAACATCACAGACTGGGTGTGGAAAAGAGATGCAAATTCCTTGCTTCACTGAGAAGGACCAGTTGAGTAGATATGATGCGATGATTTGAATCAATTCCCGAAGAAGGTCCATTTTTACAAGCTTGTGAACGCCTTCTTAAGATAGACACAATCAAACGCTTCGGCCGTGTCTGGCGAAAGGATAGCTGCACTAGATTTATTGTGTTTATCATTTGAGACATATTTTATTCAATCTTTGTTTCTTGAAGAATAATTTAATGTCCCTGATGTGTTAACCTGAAGTTTTGTATCTTGTTTAGCCAACCAATCAGACTTTACATTTCTTAAATTCCCAATTTAGCTACGTACATGAGAATAGATGACATCAACATCTTTATTATTAAGATCTTTAAGAATTGCATGCGAAGATACAATAATTTATTACGGGAAAAGATATTCGTAAGAGAATATAAGAATGAAAGAGATTCGGTTTAAATCATAGAGCTGTAATGTACTAGAGAGAGAAACGGCAACCCTGAAGGGGAACAGGAATGCGAACCACGTGACATTTGGTACATTTCCCAGATCCTATTTCCCGCGGATCTTCCTTACCATTACAGTTCTATGGAGAATTTGTGAGAAGCGAGTGTTTTGCGTGTACGCGCATTGTTTCGGAATTCAAAAATGGTACTTTCGTGCTCCGCATATGGATGTAATTCCAGATACGTGAAAGGTGGAGGAGTAACATTTCACAGGTGAGCTTTTTCTAATGTTTTAAAACCTAATTTTATAAAATGTAGAGGTTTTTTTAACCACTCTACTTGCCGTTTTCTAATAAAAAATAGATTTTTCTAATTTTATATAATATATGCATGCTTGAAATAACATTTAAATAAAAGTATCTTACTATATATGCATGTTTCTAATAACTGTGTTCTGAAATAAATGTTAAAATTTTAGTAATATAATATAATTTTAATTAGTCTAGTATTCTGCTTTGGCGACATTTTTTATACGCCAACAGACTGCTTTGAATGCGTTTGTTTAAATATTCTTTGTATGCGTTTGCTTATGCGGACATGTGAAGTAGTAATGTACGTATTTAATACTTGATAATGTTGATGTAACACTGTGTAAGAACTGCATAAAATTATGTTTTTTTTGGGGGGGGACATGAATGACTTTATTTTATCCCCTTTTCTTGCATCCAAATATAACAAATATGTTTACTTTCAATCACGTATTTTCTTTCTTATATCATGTTTCTGCAATTTATTCAATTATTAAGAATTTGTTAAGTATTAAGAAAATAGTAATTATATAGCAGTTAAATTTCAAAACTTTAATTGTTTTAAGTTTCTTTTTAAAAATAATGAACGTTATTTAAATTTTACCTTCTAAAATTATTTAAAATAAGTGCGACTATATTGTGCAACGTGCATAATATATATATATATATATATATATATATATATATATATATTTTTTTTTTTTTTTTTTTTTTTTTGCTTTTAAAAGGAAGTCTTAATTTACCACCTTTTTGTTTCATAATTTAATTATTTACCTCTCTCTCTCTATTCCTTTTAACTTATATCTGCTATATTGACATTCATTTTTAGTTCATTTAATTTAATATCTTTCTCACTTTGATTTGCCTACTCTGTAGCTCTCTGTAATACACCGTATTAACATTAAATTTCCTTTTCGTATTAATATTAAATTTCCTTTTTGTACTATTTTCTGTTTCCACTCATTTTTCTTATGTTATCTATTTTTTATTTTTATTCTGTCCTAAGTACTAAAAAAAAACCTCCTTTTTTATTTATTTATTTATATTTTTCCTGGCCCTTTTTTTCCTTTTAGGCTTATAATCTTCCTGTTTTATTTTAATCTCTTTTTCACTCAAAATCATTTCTTAAATTATCTTTACTCCTTCTTTATGCATTACAATAAGTATATATATATATATATGAATTTTATTTATGTTTAATTTTTTAATTATTTTATTTTTCATCCACTATCTTTAGTATGTATTTTATGCTTTGCCTAAATCACTTTTTATTTATTTATTTATTTTTAAATGAAAAAACTCTTTTTTTATATTTATTTTATTTGTACTTTATTTATTTCTATTACCATTTTTCCGATATGTCGTATTTATTGTACACTGTTTCGTCTCATTCTGTTTTTGTCTTTGTCTACCTTTGTGCTGCGAAACTAGTATGACTATTTGTCTGGTTGTCGGGGGTAAACTGCATTTTGCAAATTTAATTTGTGCAGTATAGAAACAGCCTTATAGTGATGCTACCCTTCTGATAACAACATCCTATTTTTCCATTTAAAAACAATTTTTTTTTTCATTTTCTGCACATTTTTGTCACTTTCTCCATTTTCCCCTGCATATTCTTCATTTCAATATTATTATAATTTCTCTTATATTTTTCTATAGAGAGTATTTGCTTTTGTTATTCATTTTATTTTTGCTATATACTCACAATCTTTGTAAAAATCGTAATTTTATTTCTAGCTTTCCTAAGGATGAGAAAATAAGAGCATTATGGGAGGTTAGATTAAAACGAGAAGGATTTAAAGCTACGAAATATTCGAAAGTATGTTCAAAACATTTCAAGCCCGAATGTTTCGACACAGGGAAATTTGGAGGTACTTGGTTAAAGAAAGATGCGCTTCCATCAATTTTTAACTTCCCAAATCATTTGCATAAGGACGAAAATAAAAGAAAGCCCCCCAAAGAAAGATGTGTTGTAGACCACACCACTAATAAAAAACCAGGTGGGCTTTTTTTTCTTTCTTTCTTTAAGTCTTCTAATTAAAGTACGTATAATTTCTAAAATTGTCAGCATTTTTGACTCCCATGCAAATTATTTTATATTTGTACATTTCCTTAAAATTCTAAATCAACAATATATTTTCTATATTTATATCTTTTTTTAAAATTCTAAATCAACCATAATATTGGATTAGTTCAGTAATTAATCTTTTGTGAAGAAACGAATAGTACATACCTCCCTGAATTTATCCGAGGATCCCATATTAATGAATTTTCATTTGAATTATTCTTTCATTGTAATCCACTACTAATCAGGTTAAACAATCACTTGGTATAAAGCACCATAAATAATTACGTCAATTATAAATTTTTTTAGTCTGTTTATAAAGCATCTCATATCTGCTTTGTTTAGATACTTCTGATAATGCTGTGAAAGGAACAAAACGAAAATGCTTTTTGGGTGATTTCACCGAAGAAGATGTAGCCTCGCCAACAAAGGCAAGAAAAGTCCTTAGTGTCGCAAATCATGTTGCCGAAGCATACAGGAAAAAAATCAGGAATTTGCAAAAAAAGAACAAGAGACTAAAAAGAAATATTTTATCTTTGGAAGACGTTTTGAATGAAATGAAACAGAAGTCGTTAATTACCGATTCAGCTTCTAAGGTATTAGAGGTAAGTAAACATAATTATACTCTAAATTTATTTTACGTACTTTTTCACTGTTATTTAAAAAAAATGCTAGTTTTTGTTAAGATAAAATTTTTGCTTTTTTTAAAAAATCTGTGCTAATACCTCTTAAAATAACAATCGTCCTAATTTTCTCAAAATTTTTCTAAATTCAAAATTCTCTTTAGCAGCTGGCATATCTATATATAAAATATGCAGAAGTCGTTTGCTCTATTTGCAAATATGTATGCGTGTGACCTCTTCATGAATAAAAATAAGAATTTGCAAGTGAATAAGTATGTTTATACATATTTTTTTTCCTCCTAGCTTTCTCTTCCTGGCTCTGCTGTTGAACTTCTTAGGCGGATAGAAAAGGGAAAGACAAATGAGACTTATCCTCCACAGTTGCGGGCATTTGCCTTAACTTTAAACTTTTATTCATCGAAAGCTTATAATTATGTCAGGAAAGTCTTTAACAGCAGCTTGCCTCATCCATCCACTTTAAGAAAGTGGTACCAGAGGGTCGATGGATCGCCTGGATTTACATCCGAGGCTTTTCTCGCACTTTCTGCTAGAGTTGAAGAAGCCAAAAAAGAAAATAAGAAGCTCATCTGTGGCTTATTAATGGATGAAATGGCCATAAGATCTCATGTTGAGTGGGATGGCAGTAAATATTTAGGATATGTAGATATGGGAAGTAACGTTGACGACGATGAAATGCCTGTTGCAAAGGAGACTTTGGTATTTATGGTCAATGCTTTGAACCAAAACTGGAAAATTCCAATTGCATATTTTCTCATTAATGGATTAAATTCCAATGAAAGAGCAAATTTAATAAAAGATGCCTTAGGCCGATTACACTGTATTGGAATAGACATAGTCTCTTTAACTTTTGATGGTTTGAGTGCCAATGTGAGCACAGTAAATAATCTTGGCGCAAATATTAACGCTGAGCATTTAAAAAATAGTTTTCCACATCCGGTGACAAAAAAAGATATATACATTTTCTTGGATGCTTCACATATGATCAAATTAATAAGAAACACTTTAGCCAGTAAAGGTTCTATTTTTGATGAGAATGGTGAAATGATTAATTGGCAGTATGTAATAGACTTGGTGGAATATCAAGAAAAATGTGGGCTGCATGCTGCCAATAAATTGCGCAGAAGACACATTGAGTGGCAACGAGAAAAAATGAAAGTTAAACTTGCCTCTCAAGTTTTCAGCCTAAGTGTTGCCAATTCCTTAACTTACCTATGTGATGATCTTAAACTTAAGGAATTTCAGGGTGCTGCTGCCACAGTTCGCTTTTTAACGATATTCAACAATTTATTTGATATCCTTAATTCCAAAAATATATTAAGCAAAGGGTTCAAATCACCACTAAATGCAAACAATCATCATATAATTTTTGACTTTTTAGAACATGCTGCTGCATACATAAGATGCCTTAGAATATCGGCTAATGGGGACCATATCCTTGTAAGCAATAGGAAAATGGGATTTTTGGGCTTTTTAACATCTGTTAAAAGCGTTCGACATTTGTACACGGAATTGTGTCAGGGGCCAAATCCTATAATGAAGTTCCTTTTAACATACAAGGTTTCGCAAGACCATCTCGAAATGGTTTTAGTGCAATTAGAATGAAAGGTGACATAACAATAATCCAACTGTTAAGCAGTTTAAAGCTGCATACATAAGACTGTTATGCCATCATGAAATCATCACATCTGATAATACTAATTGTATTATTTTGGATGAGACACATATTTTAAATATTACATCTGCCACGAACAAATATGTGTCTCAACTGAATTACTTTCATCAGGATAGTGATAATGACGATGGTATTTCAGACAACAGAAATGAATTAGAAATCCACTTATATTCGGATGAGTATCCTCAAAAAGTAAGGCAATACATTTCAGATATAGTGGAATACATTTCTGGATTCGTAGTGAGGAAATTATTAAAAAAAATACATTGTGCATATTGCTTATCAGCTTTAAGAAGGGACTTACACTTCGAAAACGGCTCTTTCATACAAAGGAAAAATATGGGTGTATTAATCACTCCGGCTGCCAACGTTGTAAAACTTTGTAAAAATGGGGAAAGAAATTTCAGAGTAGCGCAAGCTGCAGGAGATTTAGTGAAACGTCATATTATGCATCGACTAATTATTAAGACCCTCCATGAATCTGAATCCCTTTTCACCTCGTTAAATTCACACACTTTAAATTTTTCTCCATTAGAAAACCATAGATTATCTTTAATGAAAGCTATCTTATTTGAATATTTAAAAATCAGATTTTATCATGTGGGGAAACAGATTACTGAAAAACTGCAACTTAAAAAAATTCGTAGCATTAACACCAAAACAACTTTATTTAAAGGTCATTAGTGCACATTTGATCAAATATTAGTTATATGCTTTGACTCTTTCCCCATTTTTAGTAAATTTTATTTCTTGGTTCTGAATTATTTGAGTGGTTATTCACTGTCAGAAAATAATTTTTCTTTAGTTTTTTTAGCCTTATGTATTAAAATTTGACACATTATATGATATATGGTAGTATTAGTGTATTAAAGTGTATAGCAAATTTTTTTTTGAAGGAGAGCATGTAGGTTTTCTACACATGCCAAGAAAAAGTGTGCTTCCTTTTCTTTTATGTGTTTGTGAACATTTAATGAAAATGATCTCTTTCAGTAATGTATATAAATTCTGTAGTAGAAGTTTAATGTAAGCTTTCACATATTACTACTGTTTATATGACTTTATTGTGAACATAATGTACATACTTCTTTTCTGAACTTCACTTGTAGCTTTATTGCCTCTGATTTTTAGGGTCTATGTAATGTAACAATTATTTATTATTATTAATTATTTATTTTTATACATTTACTGTGTTATAAAGAAAGTTATATGTAATTATGATTAGATGCCATTAGATGTTATTTATTTGGAAAGTGCAAGTCTTTTTAGTCATATTCAGTATAATATATGCATTGTGATTGAAATAAAATTCCTTAAACTTATAGTTATCTTGGAGTTAATTACAATAAAAAGTTTTTCTTGTATAAAATTTATATTTTACGATACTAAATTCGTTAAGAATCGTTCTGCATTTGAATCTATCACTAAAATTTTTGTATTTTTAATTTCAGATTATTATTAATTTAGTTTGTTCCAGTTTTTTTTTATTTTATTTTAAATTTTGTAGACGCCGATGGACATATTACAAAATATTATTCTACAGCATGAAAATTATCCTGTTAAATTTAAAAATAAAGTGTCCAATTTTAGGGAAATTATTAATTTTGGCTGATGTTTATCGATCTAACCTCTTCTGCAAATTCAACGGCAGCTTCTGCGAAATGACATCTTCCCAAGTTCGCATTTCGAACTAAGAGAAAAGAGGAGAAAAAAATCGCAAGCCATGGCGATAGCCCGCCAAAGTCTGGGTTCAGTTCCATTTCATGCCCAAACTCCTGAAGCTCATTCCTGTGCCGCTTTTTCACCCGGTTTTGAATGGCGATGCTCCGTCTAGTATATAACAGGTCTATGGTTTAAATAAGGAGGTTACAATTTAATAAACAATGATTAGATAGCGACATAATTAATTCACTAATGCATAGTAATTCGTCCTGAAAAAAAGCAAATTCATTAAGAATTCCAAAGAGTTTTTTGTCCAGTTCAGAATCATGATGAAAAACGACATAAGCTAGTCTAATTCGACTATCAGTTTAACTGTCATCTGTCTAACACACAAATGGGAAATTATCTTTCACAGAATTGTCACAAATCCTAGTCTGAATTGTCAAAGGATCACTAGGGTGAGGGAGGTCCTTAAATACCACCTCGGTTTGGAACATATGTTTGCTGATATTAGTTTTTAAATTCTTTTTCATGTAAAGCATGAAAATCACTAGGGGTGAAACCTGTAATTGGGAAATAACCTTCATAGGTAATTGCTCTGTAGCCATGCAAACTTTTAGTAAAACTCTTCTTTGAATTCGCTTCAGTAATCTAAGATTAGGCTTGGTTATCTGAATATGGCAAACCTAGGAAGGCTATCTGCCTAAGAGGAGAAATGTCTACGTGGAGGACTTCCTGAGGAAAACTGGCTAGTAGACAGGTTACACATGGGGAAAACCAACTATACCACCAGCCCGTTGGCTTGGACTTGAACCCAAAGAAGCTTGAGCTACCAGTTCAGTGGGTCTTAACCACCTGGCCGCTGGTAGGGCTCTGTGGTTTAAGAAACATATTTCTCTCTTTAAATTGTCTATAAATTAATTTTAGTGCTTACTATAAATAAAATCACTTCGCTTTCAAAGAAAAATAATATAATATTTCTTCTATTAATATTCTATTGAAAGTTCAAACAAAATCATTTTCCTTCTACGTGAAGAAAAGAAACTTTATAAAGGTGAGGATGCTTTTAATAGTCATGTTTGCAGCATAATTTTGATTCGTACTTATTTTAGAGCAAATACCTTAGGCACCATATTATGGAAACCATGTAGGTAGCATTTCTTCAATAGTCCTAAAACTTTGTAAAAGTACTGTTTATTTCGATTTATGTTTTTAAATTTTAAAGTAAACTTTCTATCATTTTACAACGTTTTTGCATATATAGACTACGTCATTTAATTTTTAATATAATATATTAAAATTTTAAATCTATAATGGTACATTTTGCTTCCTCATTTTTCTCTTTGTTGTATTTTCAGTTAAACCATCGTTTGAAGGCAGGAGCTTGGAATGCTATATAAATGTCCGAAAATTCACTCTCTGGGTAGAATTTGATTCATTTTAAATTTCATACATGCAGAAAATTTGAAAAATCACTATGCATAATATTTAACCACCTAAGAAAAGCAAAGCCTCAAACTTTAACCCTGCTAGAGTAATCACGCTGTAGTATCTGTTTTCAACACAAATTTTAAACAAACAAATCTAAGTAGCTTCCTTAGTCCAAGATATATCGTTTCTGTGCGAGAACTGTGGAAATGAAGTACAACAGCAGACTATAAATAGCTCCAAGCACAGCGGAGAATTTTCAGTTCGGCAAGATCCTCCTACTAATTGGATTAATCCGAAGTCCCGATTCTTCTCGTCTATGCTAGTGACGATTTGTCCTTATAAACAGACAGCAAGAAGAAGACAAGGCATAATGAATTAGGAATTCTGCGTAAGTTTTAACTGCATAGAATAGGAAGGTTCGTAATTCAGCTGCGAATGCAATTAATTCCTCGCGAATGTTCGGAATGGATATACTATACAGATATATATACATCGAACGCTGGCATCGCCCTCTCGCCGTTCGATAATTTGATGTTTAATCATTTAGAGCCACAAACCTAAGGCTTAAAACAAGAAAAGACACTGCGAGAGTTGCATCGGAATTCAATAGATTCCTAACGATACATCTCATTATACTTCTAAATGCAATCACAGAGTAAAAGATAATATATCTAATTGTATTCCTAAATTCTCTTTCCGATAGTCGCATATTTAATTTAGTCGAGTTTGTTAAATTCGAAAAGGGAGTTGAAATGAAGTCTCGAAATTTTAATCTCACTTGGTTCATTCTGCAGCTCATATTATCCAGCTTGACGAACTCGGCAGTTTTGGTTCGAGTGCTTCTCTTTTTCCTCGCATACTCGTTTCTCATAGCGCAAAGTTTAACGACCATGCTTTTAATCTGAAAAAGAGAAACTTTAAATTAGAAGTGGCAGACATAAACACGCTTCTTTCATTTTCCGGATAAGCTTCATCAAAGATGAAATGGAATCAAAGTTAACACCGTGTTGTGTTTAAAAACTGATAATACAATTAACAACACATATAAAATTTTCTTGCATAGACAATACGTTTCTTTTTATTATTTTGCTTATTGCTTTTCTTCTGTATCTGAGTAGGGGGTAAACGATCAATATAGTGTCTATCACCACACAACAGATAAATACATCTAACAATTTTAGAAACTAAATGATAATATAATTAAAGATAATTGATAATATAATTAATTATAAGATCAAGGGTAAACATATTTCCTGAACACATAATATAACCTTCTTTTTACAACCTTGTTTATTACTTTTTATTATTTGTATATTTTATATATAAGTTTGGAGCAGTCCTTATAAATTTACCTATTAAGCATATTACATATCTAGCGAATTTAGGATTTAGAAATTAATCAATGCCGTTAACAATAAAGGTACCAGATACAGAGTTCTTCTGGGCAGATAGTGAAAGTTTCTGATTATTACCTATTTCATTGTTTATCATTATTTATGTCTTCTGTACCTGTGTTTAGAGTAAAAACGGGATGAATGGTATACTTTTATTCAGCTGAAAACTTTTCCACAGAAACTGTTAGAATACTTTTCCAAGGAGAGCTAATAATATTTCTAACCATTAAACTCACCTTAAATTTAAGATGCAAACAATTAATATTTAATCTAAATCTTGTTTTTCAGTTTCCTTACTCTTCTTCAATCTATTTTAAATGACAACTGATTTTAGTTAAGTTTAATTAATTAAATAGTTATATTTAAGCATTTGAATTTAGCTTAATCATTTAATTCAAACAATTCTATTCCTAACCTGTATAGTTACTAATGGGTATAATTAAATTTAATCATCTTAATTAGATTAGTTTAATCATTAAAATTTTATTTCCAATAAATATGGTTATGTTTAATTATTTTTAATTAGTTTAATAATTTAATCATTACAGTCCTAATTTTTAGTGATAAGAGTTAAGCTAAATTACTGCGAGAAAGCTAAATTTTATAATTTTTGTAGCATGTAAAATTACAATGTTTAAAACTAGAAAGAAAGAAAAGCTACAATTGGAAAATTTAGGAAATTTCATCATTAGAAAGAATTTCATTTGAAAACAAACTTTGAGCACTGAAAACAATCTTCGAGTAATCTCATTCATAAAAGTGTTTGAAAAATTTCTTATTAATCCGTCCCTAACAAAACAATCCCACTGGCCGTTACGTACCATTGGCTACTGCTTCATTACGTTTGTTTCCCCCTTCAACGTCGCCTCACCCCCTAATTGGAGAATTTTGACTATTTTCCTTTTCTGGTAGCCTGTGGAATTTTTCTAATTCCGACAACTTTTTTTCGGCAGTTTATGCTTAACTTTACTTTGGTTAGGCCAATGCTATGGACGCAGGTATGTTAGTCTTCTATTTTTCTCTGCCTTTGGTCTTAGCAAGACCCATTTTGAGACGTTTTTATTATGTTTCTTTTAATTCTTCTCTTTAAAAAAGTTTATATTCTTCATGCGCATTGGGATCTCCCTTAAAATTGTGTAATTTTTTACTAATAGCTTTTTAGCTTTTTATTTTAATTTGTACTTTCGCCTAAATAGGCTTTCTTGTATAGTTTTTTCTTGCTTAAATAGTAAGTTTTACATATACAATTTTAAATTGCAGTCGCGTTGGGAAAAGAAGCAGAACCATTTAGACTTACTATATTAAGATAATTTAGTTTGATTATTCTATTAATGTAATTCCGCTTTCAGTATTAATTGTTTTCGGTTGACAAAACGCGCTAATGGAATTAGCTGGATTCGAGTTTTGTGACGCTTTTTTCTTGATAGGTCCCTTATAAGCCTCGAGTTGGGCTAATTTATCCTTTATTGCAATTTTCTGTACGTATTTTCTGTGTATTTGAAATGCTTTTGATTATTTGCGTGCATCATTTAAAAATTAAAATTTTTGATTTAAAACTTATTAGTTTTTTTCATCTCTTTTTGGTTTTGAAGTTATCTCGTTTTGTAAATTTTTACATTATGTTTTTACGCGAAAACATTTACTCCTTTAGTATTGTATTGTTGTTTTTACATGGTCTAACTTTTATACTCAGGAAATACAGTATCAAATGTACTTTTAAACAATCGCTTTTTGAACTTTCCTCTTTTTTGCAAATATTTTAAAAGCTTAATGCGCAAACTTCTTGACTACACAGGTCTCTCTTATTCCAGTAGTACTTTCTACTTTCGTATTTAAGTAATGAAATATATAAAATGTATTTTTAAATTACAGGTTTCGATGAAGTGCATTGGAAAAAAAAAAGCTCTTGGCAGATTTTAAATAAATATTTTCAAAGAGAATGTTCAAGGAACTGAATGTAATCGTTTTTGCATACCTTACTCCACATCGGTTCTATTGTCCTTTGAAAATTCTATTAATTTTCTTATACAATTCGTGCATGGTCAATAATATTTTAATATCTACATTTTTAAACCTTTCAAATGAATCTGAATATAATTTTAAAAGTTTTTTTAACTTTATTTTATACATTCTATTCTATAGAATGCAAAAAAAAATGTAATAAACAAAACAATAACTACCACCGAAAATAAAAACATTCTTTCTAATCCAACGTAAGTTTGCAGTCAGTTTCTTTAAATTTATGTTTGATCTGGATATCCATTCTCACTATCGATTAAAAATCATGCGTCTGCTAACATTCTTTTGATTTAAAAATCGCTTATTGTTTCAACTTCACAAATAGTTAAAAATTTGAATAAACTTTTAAAACAGACAAAATTTTAAAAATATTTTTAGAAGCTCCAAACAAATATTCGCTTGGAAAACAAACTATTTTTTGCCCTCCAAGAGTTCAGTCGGATGTTTAAAAGCAGCGTAGAGTATTCTTGAGATACTTGTTTGCATGCAATGTTCATTGCTATGTCAAATGTGTGTGTATAAGGGGAAAGAAGTGATTCAAGACACTATTTACTTAATTGTCCCATAACATAAACTTTACATTTTCAAAGACCCAATTAAAATCTAGATAGGCTCTTACGCTATGCAATGAAAAAAGGACATCTGAAAAAGAAGATGCATGTAATAATATGAAATCTAGCAACAGAAGACGAGGAACCATGTATACCTAGATAACATAAGCATCTCCACTCCTATACCAGCAACTTACAAACATAAAGAAATACTTTTAAACAGCTATATATTATTGCGCATATTTATACAACAGTGAACTTTCAATTAAGAAATATTATGAAATGTCTAACTAAGTAGCGAATACCAAAATAGTAATTACTGAAACCACAGTTAAACGTAATGCAGCCATATATAACAAATGTAATCAACTACCATAGGAATCATAGAACTAACTTACTTATGTAAATTATTTCAGTAAAGTAATGTAGAAAACGAATGAGAACCCAGATACCACTGACGGTGCGGGGCGCGGTGAGCTGAATATAGGGTGTGGCGAATCATGGGGGGCACTCAGGGCCCTGTAGGACGTTGGTGTATATAAATGCATAGTACATGAGGACAACACTTGAATTACCTACTGATAAACACCTGCTGTGGCACTTCTTCACCCAGGGCCGATCCTAGCGGAAGGGAAGAGGTGCACAGCACGTGGAGGACGAAATGATTATCAAACATTTTATATTTCTGTAAAAAAAGGGGGCGGCCAATTTTAATTTGCACTGGGCGGCCGACAGTCTAGGATCGGCACGGTAGTGTCTTCAGTAACAGACATAATATTTGAGTTTGCCGCCACATTAAAACCTGATCATTTGATATTAAAACTTGTTTTTGACCGTTTTTGATAATTTTAGTTATTTTGAAGATTGAAATCAACCGAAGCGTTGGAAGATTAGAGCTGTTCCAAATTTTGTCGGTGTTTTTTCCATCTCAAAGCATGAAACGTAATTGAATGGAATTTAAAGTAAAAAATCTGCTAACCCCAATACTGCTGCAGCACGTTTCTTCAAGCAAACTGCTTATTAGCTCCAAGTAACTGCTACTGTCTAAAAATGTGTTTCTGTATTTACTACCCTATCTGCAGAGCCATTTACTTCATTGAAAGGCTCAAACTATTCATTTAGTGAGCTGCAGTAAGCTTGATTCATGATCATGAAAGAAGTATAGCCTCAAATCATGAAGTAGGATGAGAAGCAGACATGAAAACTCTGCGCCTAGCCTAAGGGATGATAGATGATAAATCGCCACAAATTCCTTTTCCATTTTCATAGCAGAAATACTTCCTTTACCTGGGCTCAGGTGCTCCTCAGCCTGAAATTTAGTATGCCATCTTGACTGTAGCAAAGAATAAAAATAGTTCCAAGCAAATGTATATGTGGAGGAATAGGGATAAAATATAAACAGAAAAAAAAAATTTATCTTTGGAAGAAACCAACTTTTCCATAGAATTTCAAAAAAGTAATATCTGGAAATTGGTGCAAAGGGAATGAATGATATTCGGAGGCCTGACTTATTTTCAGCATTTTATTCTTTCCTTTCCATTTGTTCTTTTTTTCTTTGTTCTTTCAAATGCTTTGATAAGAATTTCTTGCAATGTACTGTTTAGTTTTTTTTTTTCTTTTTTAATGTATAGTCTCATATGTGGATGGTTACAAGAAAAATCGTTCTAATGAATTTGCTGATCTAGCTAGTTGGATATTAAGTTTGTTATTATTTTACCTTTACTGATCATAGTCCTCATTACAAAAATTCGAAATCACCGAGCAGAGAAATTATCATCATAAAATTTCAAAAATTGTGCTTTGAAGCAGTCTTCACAAATTTTTTATGATGTACACTGAAATTGATTATATATGAACGTTTAGTTCTAAGCATTGTTTATGATTCACAGTGATTATTACAATTAATAAATTACAAACCGCACTGTGTGCATAAAATAAAGAAATGATGGCTTTCCATCGTTACTTCAAACTACACTTAATGCCCCATATCAGCCATGGAAACCGTCTTTAATGATTTATATAGAAACGAAAAATCAAGACGTAATTAACCTTAAGCTAAATAAAAAAAAAAATCTGATGTGTATACCACATGACTTCCTTGTACGAAATATTAAATTATAAGCATTTTTTTCTTGTATTTCATTTAAACTTATTGGATTGAATTAAATCTATTTCGCCGACAGCGCATAAACCACAATAGAATAAATGCATTCTTTAAAATTCACTCTATTTGTTTACCATAGCGACACTCTGTCGCTAGGTTCAATTAACAGTATTATATTTCGTTCATAACTCAGAATGCACAAAATTTATATCATTTAAAGAATTATCTAATCGTTCCTACATGTCCTATTCAAATACTATAATAAAGCTAGAACAATGTATAAAAGAAATTAAGCAAACAAAACAAAAAATAAATTTTTCGCAGACGATTGAGTATTTCTCATTCAATTAATTCAGTTCTCACTTCGCGACAAGGCAAAAAGACATAAAATCTCAAAATATCTGTATTAAAATTACGAAGTAAATCTTAAAGACTTATTTCCTCGAAAAAATTCCAGAAAGGATTAAGCATGATTTAATTCGCAATAATAAATGAAGGCGTTATCTTTGTTGCTTCGAAGCTAAATTTCTCTAGATTAGCAACAAATCCACTATCCTGCTGTTTCAAAAGTAAACAAGCAATGGCCGCCATCAAAAAAATTTATTAGGCTTAGCGGCACTTAAACAACTTTTTGTTGATAATTCTAAACATGTTGCATACAGATTTACTAAAGGCATAAAAACCTTAACCCGAAGATAAGAACAACATAATTCAATCATTTTCAAAGCAAAAAATGTACAATTTACAAACATATAAGAGTAAAGAAACTGAGATCACTGAGCCGGGTAACAGAGTGGATATATATATAAATATTTTTATATACGTGTGGTGCGACCGATTGCAACCGAAATACGAGGTGCACATCTACATATAGCAGTCCTATATACAAAATTTCAGCGTTCTGAGGCTACTCGTTTTTGAGTTATGCGAGATACGTACGTGCGTACATATGTTCGTACAGACGCCACGAAAAATTCTCTTCAGAATTCATTTTAAAGCAGTTTTATAATTTTTTTGAAGGAAAAGAGTATTTTATTCTATACTTACGTACAAATATCACGCAAGAACATCGTTAAATTGCATTCGATAGCGGCCAAAATGGATATTTTTGTTGAAATATGCTGCCTGAAACTTTTCGCGATTACAATACTTCCTTTTTACTTCGCACAAGGAAATAAAAAGAGTCTTTTATTCTGTCCTTACGTACATATATCACGCAAAAACATCGTTAAATTGCATTCGAAAGCGGTCAAAATGGTTATTTTCGTTGAAATATGGAGCCTGAATCTTTTCGCGATTACAGTACTTCCTTTTTACTTCGTGCAAGGAAATAAAAATCAAATCTAAGTTGCTGGATGGTACTTAATATCAAAGAGAAATAGCATTACTATTGCACTGCTTCGTGATAAAAGTAAAAAAGTCTGATATATGGACTCTACTAAGTTAGGATGGAGCAAGACCATACAGGGGTAGAGCGACTTGTAGAGCATGTGGTGTTTGTTATAAGACCAGGAACCTAGGCTGTGAACTGACATTGTATCCATTTCATTATCCGACACAACTCTTAGAGACTACCAAATTTTGCAGTCGATGTAGCATATTTTAGATGGGCAGTGGTTTAATAAAGAAGATTATGTCGAATTAGTATCTATTCAATAGTTTGTTCAGTAAACCCTAGACGAACGCATAGATTATGTCATTAACATATTGCGCGTCCGGCAAACTCGCGTTCCGCAGTTAACTTTCTATGGAAAAAATGTGTTATGTATAACTCAGATTAAGAAAATATGAAAAATTTATACAAAACTAAATGTTATTGTAATTAAAAGCGAAAATGAAACAAATGTTAATTGAAAGAATTTCTATTACTGTTTAATAAACAGGTACATATCATAAATTATTTTTTAAATATCTGATGGTTATTGCCTGGGGCAATGTCTGACACAACTCATCAAACTTTTAGCGGTAAGGAGTGTAAAGGTTTTCGATACGTCTCAGTGTCCTATTCTTTCTTCATTTTGGGTTAATCTTCCTTACGAAATCAAACAGTTCCTGTGACTTTTCTAACAATTCGTTTACTTGCTTGTACGTTAAAGGTTCTTTATCTTCTTCACTATTGCTGCTTTCAACTTTGACTGGTATTATAAGTTCATCCAGATCTTCATTTGTCATTTTATAATTGTCATTCTCTATAAATTAACTTTTCCTTATTATATGTCTTATGTTGAGCTGCTTCCAAAATGCCGTTAGTTTGTCAGCCTTCCCTTCGTTTAGTGTTTAATTTGTAGAAATGAAAACATGTCTGACATAATATGGTTTGAGCGTTTTATGGTTCCTTCATCCATTGGTCGGATTAAGGAAGTGGTGTTCGAAGAAAGTAATAAAACCTCTACATTTGGATGCAGTGTCATGAGGGATTCAACACTCATAACACTGCATCAAAATGGGAGGGCTGGCATTTAAAGAAGCCCTATCTATTTCCGCAAAATGAATCTATCCTTAAATGCTTTAAAACACCGGAGCAACTTTTTCTGTTTCTTTGTGATATAGGTTTGTTATCACATTCGCTTATAAAATAGCCTCTTTTCATCCGCATTGAAAACTTGTTGTGGAGCGTAACTCCTGTCTTCAATCATTTCAAAAATTAGGATTTGAATTTCTTTGCTGATTTTTTATTGTTGGGCAAATTGAAATGATGCTTCTTCATCTAACATTTCTAAGTTCTTCATCTAACATTTGCTTGTTTGAAAGTCAATTTTCTCTGAACATTGACCATCTTTATTTAATACAAACGAATACAAATCTAAAGCTTTGTTTCGAATAGCAACATTATCCACAACTAAGCCTTTTTCGTTTACTTGATTCTTATTCTAAGCTGGTAAAATTTTTTTCAATCGTTTCCAATTAAGAAATTCTTGAAACTTCAACAACCGTTGACGAAGTATTCCCTGAAGCTTTGACACTACACCGAATCTTTTTCTCATTCTTCCGTATTGCTCTTATCCATGATTCCTTTGTAGCTAATTCTTTTGCAAGTATACTATTTTCCAATTCATCTACAATTTCAATTTTCTGAAATGATATCAAAATATTGCATTTCTTTTTTCTTCCTTTTGCTGCTTTATCATCTTTATTCATCCTTTTGGATGCCATATTGAATTAAAGCCATACAAATGCAAAAATAGAAGAGCATAACTACGTAATTACTGCTTTGATAAGTGAAATGATAGCGACTAGGCGTGTGTCACTCAGCCAGCGGGCAGCACCAAGCAGAGTTACCATATGCGTGCGTAGGTGTTCTTTTGTAAAGAGCAAGGTCAGTAGACAAATAAGGTTCTGTTCAACAAGAAAGTTTTATGACGTCATTTATTAAATGGGCGAAACGAAGACACAAAAGGAATAATTGCTTTTGAGAAAACTTGTGATTCTGTGGGTCACATGCTAAAAGATTTCTCTCCAGTTTGCTAAAGCGTACGTTGCTATTGCAACCCAACCGACTCTCTGCAGCGAATTGCGTATAATGGAAATTCTCGCTTTTGGCAAATTAAATGGAGACAATTAAGATACCGCGTATAAACAAAATCTCATTGCGTAAGTACGCGTTAAACAAGTGTTCGCAGTATTAAAGCTACTTACAGAGAAATGCGTCTAAAAGCTATTCTAATAATGAGAGAAAATCATTATTAACGAGACAGACAACATATCAAATTTATTATTATTTATATACATGTCTCGAAACAGCGGTAGGTGTTTGGAGACAAAGGAAACCAGGATACACCTCTTTGGCCGTAATTTAAAATTTGAAACTTTCCAGACTTTTTTTTATTATTATTATTTAATTTCTTCAAATATAATGCAGGACTCTAACATTTGGTGGCAACAGTTTGAAAGGTGAAACGGACATTTATAGTGATTTAGCGTAAAATCTCAAAAGGAAAACAATAGTCTTTCAGGAACAAAGCCCCTTTGGACTAATAAAACAAATTCCAAATTTTAAATTTGGTCTTCCACATGCCCATATTCGTATGAAGATTACGTCATTCAAAACTCGATGGCTCTATGTACCCTTGTTTTATCACAGTGCGAGAACTATACACACATTTCTGCAGATTTTTCATTGTTTAATTTCTTGAAATTAGCATTTGGTGGCAACAATTTGAAAAGAGATTCGCCGTTTATAATGATTCAAAGCAAAATCACAAAACGAAAACAAAGCTCTTCAGGAACTAAGCCCTTTGGACTAAAAAAAAAAAAAAAAAAAAAAAAAAAAAAAAAGGCAGTTCTATATCTCCCGTTCTACTGGGCCGATTGACGAATTCAAGTTGCGTTTTTGCATGTCTCAAAAGCCCGACTTGGGATATATGTTAGATTTATATATGCATTTATAAATATCTTTTTCTTAATTACCTTTACTTGATTTCTCCTTTCACATTTCGAAATTTAGGTTCATTCCAAATAAAATTCACCCATTTTTATGATTTATTTTAAAATAATATTTATAAATTTTTGGAAAAAACTTTTGAAATATAACCTATAAAATTTTTACCGTCATCTTAAAGTAGATGCATTTCTAAGTATGCATGCAAGAAATTAGAGCTTTTTATTCAAAATTTCCGAAGATATACGTGATTTTATATATTGGCACGTTTTGAAATTTGGCATATTTGTTGAAAGCGATAATAACATCTAATATGGTTTACGCACTTTGTTAAAATTATTTGAAAGTAGGAAAGATTTGATGTTGCACGATGGAAGGGAAAGGAAAATAGGTTGCCATATATTAAAAAGTTCGCGAAGTGAATTATTCTTGGAGCAAATAGAAAAAAATGCTGCAAGCTAAATTTTTGAATTTCTCCGTAAATTTCGCACCAAATTTTAAAAAATTTAATATTTAGGCACAATTTGAATCGCAGAATCAAAATATGGAAAAACATTGGTACGTTATTTCAGAAAAAGACGCATTTTGTGTCACAATACGTACCTTAGAACAATGCAAAATATAAATCTAATTTATATCTTAAGTCGCGCTTTCGAGTCATGAAAAACGCAAGTTGGATTTCGTCAATCAGCTTACTAGAATGGGAGATAGAAAACTGTCCCCCACTTTTTTTTTTTTTTTTTTTTTTTTGCAGTGTAGAATACTTCAGCTATCTCAGGCACATTGAACAAAGAGGTATGCAGACTTATATACTTTACTTTTGAGAATCCCTGTATTGCGCAATATTTGTGTAATTATGTATGTACTGCATAATTACTTTATAAAATACTGACTGTGTAATTTTAACTCAAAGTACTTGAAACCTATTAGACTGATAAATTGAGCTGAGGCACATTAATGGTACTCCTCCTTCGGGCTGAAAGAGCTAAATAATGGTCTCCCGCAGGTGTTGTAACTCTAGGTCTACCTGAAACATTTCTTCTAGACACAGAATCCTCGAATTCAAACTGATTTCGTAGTCGGTGGACTACACTACGAGAGACATTGAGACGTCTAGTAGCACCAGCTTGCGACATCCCCATTTCCATCCATCCGATCGCTCGTCACTTCAACGAATCGGGCAAACGAGTTCTAGACATTGATAGACTCTCCTGGATATTGTCATCGAAATTGCTAATAAAATTTGACGATAACAAAACTTACAGTTTTTGCATTTTTTCTCCAAATCCTACTTAAAGTATTCATTTCTATAAAATAAAGGTGGTAACTATTGGTTTTTATATTTTCTTAAAACTTCCTTTTTTGACAGAAACAGTCTCTTGTTCTGTCCGTACGTACAGATGTCACGCAAGAACAACATCGTTCAAATCTTTTCGAGAGCGGTTGAAATGAATCGCGATTACAATACTTCCTTTACTTTGTACAAGGAAATAAAAAGCAGTACTGCACGTTTTTAAGTAACTTTACTGCATAGCTATATTTTCTGTTTTTTAAACAAGCTTACAAGCTTTCTAGCTCAATAAATTTTAATCTGATTCATTTTTACTGATTTACTTTAAAAGCATATTTCCCCAAAAAATATAAATATTCAAAAATTTCTGAACATCTGCTTTTAAATAGTCATCTTTTAATACAAATGAAATATAGCGTTATTTAAAAATTGAATTGCAATTAATATTAAAATTCAATTGTATCTTTTTGTTGTTTTTCAATTAAATGCACTAAATTAACACCTTCATGATTTCCAATCACATCGCGAATTCCGCCAAAATCTGCCCTAATAGTATGTGGCGCCATCTGTATTCCGTCCTTAACACAAAATATGTTTCAAATGCTACTTTCTCCAGATTTCAAGTCTGATTGCTTTATTTTCTGAATATCAGATTTAAATCAAATTACACGAGTTTTAAGCAAGAGGAGGGGAGGTTAAAATACTGATTCTTGTGTTCTGTCGTAAAATAAAAAGTTTGTCGGCAACAAATGCAAATATTAAAAAGACTAAATTGTTCTGTATGTAGCATTTTCAAAGTTGAGTAATAGAACATGAAAATCACTTTCAGACATAAATAAAATTTTAGTGAAATTATTAATTTAATACTGACAAGATAATATCACTTCTTTTTTATCTTTTGGATTTTAGATATTCTTCCATGTGCAAGCTTGATATAGATTGAATTGCCTAAATTACCCCTGTTGGAAATTTCTAAGGTAACTAATTGAATCTGTTCTTTGAAAAAGCTTCATATGTATAATTTCTAATTTTTTTTAGTCCCCGTAAAAATAGGAACGTATGCATGTCTTTTTTTAAAAAAAGGCCAAAGAATTTTGTAGTACGATTTTGCTTTGATTCACTTTAAACGTCGTCTGCAGTAAATGCATTGTTTCACTTTTCATTCGAGTCTACTTTCATTCAGAGGAAAAGTTAACACATTTTTCTTTCAGATTTCATGCCTCTTCCTTGAGGTGAGGACCGGGCATTTAAGTTTTAATGTTGTTGATTAACAATTAAGCTATTCAAAAACAAAGATGCAGTTCGTAAGAACTCTTTTTTAAACTTTTTAATGTCATTGTAAAACGCATTTAATTCTTGATGTATCTAATTAAAGACATTAAATATTTTTATGGAAATATGTCACATATTTTTCCACTTTTCAGATATACAGAAGATATATAACGTTTCCCTTGCTAGTCAAAATGTGGAGAGAGTATTTACACATATTTAAAACAAATAAAGAATTTAAATAAAAAAGGCTAATGTTTTGGAAAAACATTTTGGCAACAGTTCGCTATTTGAAATGAGAAATATCGTCTGCTACTTTTAAATTTATTGTTCTTTCAAAATGTCGGATGTAAACAAGTTGATTGAAAGATATGTTTTTTCGCTTACCGAAGAGAAATATATCTGTTCCATAATTCAAAAACATTGTAAAATGCATGGTATTAAAATTTCTGAGTGAAAAATAAGCAACATTATTCATCTGAATGGGTAAAATCTGTCGACTGTTATTTCTACATGTGAAGAAGACGCCAAGCGAATGCTTAAAAAAGGTATGTTGTCTTTCTGGGTAACAAGAGAAAATCCGACGACGCAGCAATCAACTGCAAAGTCTTTAAATTCATCTGTAACAACAATAAATAAAATAATAAATCTGGAATTAACAACATAAAAAAAATCTAAAAAACATAATTTTCAGCATCTTTTGCCAAGACATGCGACTCAAAGCAGAACAATGTCTAGAACCCTGTTTAGAACTACTTATAGTGATTCCTGACGAAAGATGGGTTTAACTAAATGAGTGGAAAAAAATGCCTGTTTATAATCGGAAATGAAGAGGGGAAAAAATGTACAAATCTGGTTCTATCAATGCAAAGAAAGTTTCAGTAAGTGGTTTATTATTACAATGAGGCATTAAAAATAAGAATAGTAAAAAATGTTAAAAATATATTCAACGTACTATCAAGAGAAAAATTTACGTCCAATTTTACAAAAGAAATTCTATTTCGTTATGCCAGTTACTCAAGGAGTCAGACTTCATCAAGACAAAGCAATAAGTTGTATTTCGAAATGTACCACTGCATTCCTTGAAAAAATAAAGACTGATACAGGCATTGCAAATATGTTTTTCAACGTATTCTAGCGAAGTCCCCTGACCTTTCACCTATAAGCTACTGTGCCTCTTGTCTCTTGAAAAAAACTCTTTCTAACCTACCAAGCATACCTACCAAGATTCACAGAGACTGAAAAGAAGTGGAAGAGGAATGAAAATCGATACCCCTGAAACTTTTACGAAAAGTTTGTCTATCTTGAAAATCACGATGCAGACTTGTGGTCCAGAAAAAAAGATATTATGTCAAAGATAAAAAAAAAGCATTATTTACAATTTTTTATCTAAAACTGTTTAAAAATCCTCTGTTTATTCATCGAGTATCCTACAAAATATTTCATTATTGAATATTTGCCATCTCTGTTGATAATTTCTACTTATAAACCATATTAAACTTTAAAACCATATTAAAAAAATTAAAAAATAACCTTTTTGAGCAGCTGTTAAAATCTAATCTCTTTTAGCTTTTCACTTTTTGCAATTCTGAATAATACCTACTTATATCTGCTGATGGAAATGTTTGATAACTTAAATACAGTTAAAATTATTCGAACTTAATCAATAAATTATTCGAGTTTAAAAATCACATTGTCAACTAAATATAAGTTTAATATTATTTAACAGAGGTTTTAAAATTTGCCTTTAATTAGTAAATAATGGGAGTTCTTACTTGATGCTTTCTTTGTGCGATCATTTCCTGCTTGGTAGCCACTTCTCTTGTAAAATGTTCTTTCATCTGCAGTAAATAAATCAAGTAACCTTTGATCTCATTGTCCTTCAAAGCATGATGGTAGCTGTACAGCCTGCTGATTGTTGGTTGGAGTTCTTTCACTTGATTATCCAACGTTTTAATCAATTTCCTGAGGGGAAGGTGAAACAATGAATATTAATTTAACGAATTTAAAAAGCCTTAGTATGTGCAAACATTATTTACGGCATAGAAATGAAACTTTAATTCTAGAATCTTAAATTTTAATTCACAGTCTTCTTCTTCGCGGAGTAAATGTAAAAATTATTAAACGTAACGAAGGTGGCTTCAAGTTTTTACTGCTATGTTAAATTTCAGTTAAGGGGTGTATTTAGTGCTTCTTTAAACAGATCATCCCGATTGTTTGATTCTTGCTACTATATATATAGAGAGAGAAAGAGTTCTTTTAACGCTATTTGTTTTGATTTATGGATGAACTAATGCTTTAGGAGCACAAAAAATATGTAGTATTTTAACTCTATATTTTATATTTTTTGTATTTACTAAAGTATTTTTGCTGAATAAGCAAAGCGGAAATTTAGGAATTCAAAATTTGGAAATTTGTAAAATCTAATGTTACGTTAATAGCATTTTAAACATTTATCTTCCTCTTTCTTAACTTTTTATACTATACTTTTCATTGAAATCTACTAATACTTTTATGAAAGAAGTTAATTAAATACTGGCTTTTAATAGTTAGCAATATAAGTTTAAAACTGTGTTATGTATGTTTCCAATACTGAACAAGAGATGGCGACACCACCACCAAATTTAAATAGCCGAATCTAATATGTGAATATTCGACACGCGAAACACATTCAAATATACCATCTCTCAGGAAAATATTTATTGGTATGGTAGCATTTTGCCAATATTACTGAAAAGTTACAATCTTAGAGCAGATACTGAATTTCAGATTCACGATTTATACATTTATCTTACGTAATATTTTCTGCTATTTTAATTCCCCTTCTTCAACAGTTTTTCGGATTTTTCTTTAAAATTATGTATGGTTTAAAAAGAGGCTCTCCCTCTCCTTTCTTCACACTTCGTCCGGCCAATTAATTAGCTTCTTCCATGCATTTTGCATCTCGCTTTCTTGACACTATTTGCTATGCTGCATAGATGAAGAAACCGCCATGAATAATATACACAGCAATGCTATCAAAATTAGGACTTTATACCTTCATATTCTATTCAGTATTCCAAAAGGATCCCAAGATTCCACCGGGATAGGACAGTCATCTCAGAAGAACTAAAATCAGAACTTGTTAGTTCAGTGGCCTGAAGAACGTTTGCAATCAAAATACAACCGATTTGTACACTGTTTATTATATTTAATTTCAAAGTTAAAACCTTGATCATGAAATGCATAAAAATCAGTTAAATTCTATGAATTTATTCTTATCGAAAAAAATTAATGTCATTTTTCAGGGCATATACTCTAGCATAAGAGAACATTTCTAAAATTGAGTTCAAAGGGAAATTTTACTGTGCTTTAATTCTTCGGCTACTTACAAAAGCGTTTAGCTGCTGTGCTTTCGGCAGTTTATTTCTACATTACTATTGTGAGCTACATAATACATCTGAGATTGCGAACAGCTTTCTTACTTCTCTAATAACCCAAATAAATTTCAAATATGAATCTGTAGTTTATTAGTAATTAGGTACTTAAAACTCTATGTCGTAGATTTTACAGTCTTATTCTTATTTGTGTACGTATCAAACAAGTTACATTTTGAAGCATAATTTTTCATTTATAGTCGTTTTTTCATTTTTTTTTTTCATTTTTTTTTCATTTTTATTTTTTGTTTGTTTTGTTTATTTGTTTATTTGTTTATTTGAAGTTTGAAGTTTGAAACCACAGATAAACTAAATAATAAATCATTGAAATGTGACCTCTGTCTTTTCTCTAACTTTGAAATATACCTGAGTCAAGGAAAAGGGTGTTCGCCGGAAATGCCTCTGTAAATATATCAAGAACGAAAACAATGCAAGGGGAAAACATTATCACCCAAAGGAACACCTTGGCAGAAAGAAAACAAGAATTGCACTGTAGAATATAAAGCGCTGCAGAATATAAAGCGCGATAAGAACTTAGCAGTTTTAAAACATGATCGCACAAAATATCGCGGTGAAAAATAAAGCACCTAAAAACATCGCATGGTGATGACGTCGCAGATCATATGCTTTCTGACTGTAAAAATTATAAACGAATTTTCGTGTAATGATTTGTGAATACAAGCTTAACAAGAGCTTTACTGCATAACAAGTAATATCTTTACCTCTATATTTCATGTTTTTTTATTTAATTAATTTCTATTGAAAAGCGAAAAGGAAACTTAAGCACTGAATATCTAGAAATTAGGAACATTTACTGTTACGTATAGCAGTTAACATAGTTTTAAACTTATATTGCTAATTATTAAAAGTCAGTATTTAATTAACTTCTTTTCTAAAATTATTAGTAGATTTTTAATGAATAATATAGTATAAAAAGTTAAGAAAGAGGAAGATAAAGTTTTAAAATGCTACTAACGTAGCTTTAGTTTTTACAAATTTCCAAATTTTGAATTCTTAAATTTCCGCTCTGCTTATTCAGCAAAAATACTTTAATTAATACGAAAAATATAAAATATAGAGTTAAAATACTACATATTTCTTTTTGTGCTCCCAAAGCATTAGGCAAAAATTCACTTTAAAATATTTTTTTCAGTTACAAAACGCATGCCTGAGATATTGTCATGTGATGATTAGTAGGTGCTTTATTTGTTTCACCAAAAGATTTTGTTCAACTACGTTTTAAAACTCTGAACTTTTACCACAATGTTTTATACCGCGATTTTTAGAACTGCGATATTTTCTCTTTGCTTTCTTTTCTCCAGCAATGTTTTGTACTACTTCCCACTCGCATTGTTTCCTCCATGACGTTTTGGTACGCAATCTTTTCACCAGTAATCGAGGTAAAGTGTTAAACAGCAGATGTATGTCCTTTACAAATACATACAAAATTCAAATAGTAAATTTTATCAACATTAAATTAGGAGGTTCGATAATTAAATAGAACACCTGTACGATTAGCTGAAACTCAGTATTACCTAATAGTACCGTTTCATTTCAGCGCCCTTGCTTCACAATTTCTACCGATGCAAAAGCAGTCGGGCCCACCAGCGGCCGAGTGGTAAAGTCGCTGAACACTGGTAGTTCGGTCCGAGGTTCGAATCCCGCCAACGGGCTGGCTGCATGGGTGTTTTCGCGGTTTTCCCCATGTGTAACGTGTATACGAGCCAGTTTCCCTTAGAAAGTGCTCCACGAAGGCATCCCTCCTCTTAGGCAGATAGCCCTCGTGTTCCAATTCTGGAATTACGCCAACAACAATTCTGATTTTAAACACTCCAAAGTGCGCGATAAATAATCTGATTATTAACTATGTGGTTTGGTAGCAAACACTTTCTCTACCAAATCACGAATATCAAAAATGTTCTGGAAGAATTATGAATCGATGAACCCATTTGTGAAATTCAAGTTACAAATTATGTGTTTCACGACACATACCAGGCAATTAAAAATTTTAGACTATTTTTCCCGTATATGCACAATTTCTGCGACAAGGTTTCGCAGAAGTTTACAAATCCCTGACTCCTCCCCCCCCCGCCGAATGCAGCGTAGTGGTACGTCCCCTGTGATGTACTTGCTTTGCTAGGTCTGCGTTGTACTTGTTCCAATACTGAAGTTACAAAAGAATTCTCGTTACTTAATTGTCATACTTCGAACATTAAAATGTGAAAGGGATTTACATTTAAATTTTGAAAAGATCTCGAAATTAGTCAAAAGAGCCACTTATGAATCGAATAATAAATCCTTACAAACGAAAAGTTTTGAAAGAACAGATCGTTGAAAAGTAAATTGTTAGAAAGCAGGAAACTGGGTTAACTATTTATCTATGATAGTACAGTTTAAAAGGAAAACTAAACACTAAGATAATAAAATAAAGTCCTGGCAGCTTATTTAAAGCAGAATCAATTACTATTTATCAAATTTCAAAAACAGTAACAAACGATATATTACTCAACTTTAGTTTTTAATTGGAATTCCAGAAAACTTTGGTAATTTATACCTTTATTAATTGTATTAAAAATAAAATTCATTTAGACAAATCACTATTAATCTATACACTTGACATGGAAATATTCCTTTCGCCAAACTAATCTACAGAAGTATTTCTGTTTGGCAACTTCCTAAAATCGAATGTTTAGAAGAGTCTTTTTCTGAAAATATCAAAATCAAACGCAGTTATGCATCGCAAATCACCCACAAATACTATACCTATTTCTAATGCCATGTGGAACATTTTATTTCTTGTAAAATTAAAAATTGTGGCAAACCTTAAAATTCTGAGAATTTTCAATAATTATATCTTTAATAACAGAGCAGAAATACCTTGATGGAAAACGAAATACCAACATGAAGAAGGATTTGTGCTAGATAAATGAAATTGGAAGGCGTATCAAAGATGACATCTATTCACGTTTTGCTGTGTAGGAATTAATGTGGCGCTATTACCGTCACTTTGAACACACAAATCTCGTTTGTTTTAAATACATGATGTAAGCTTTGCGTGCTTTATTTATCTTTCGGACTGGGCGTTGTGAGCAAAATTTAGTTCAAGGAGGCTTTAACCCTTTCCGGCACGCTACCTTTTAAAGTTGGAGTTTTGATAAAAAAAAAATTTTGGGCAGTCTAACTAGGCCTAGAAGAGTACACAAGTAAAATTTTGTGAAGATAGCACTTATCTTTTAATTCTGTGGGTATGCCCAAAGTGGCACACTGATTGAATACAGCTTCGAAAAAAGTGCTGAAACGAGCATTGTTGTCAATGAACTGACCGATGAGATGTGGAGAAACAAAGAATACAGAATCTCAGTTGCCCTAGATTACCGGTGAGCCCGGTGTGGGCAGACCTAGGGTTCGCCGTTTGATTTTAAGCAAGATTTCAAGGTAAAAATTTAAAACTAATATAGAATAAGGATATTAGCATACAGCCAAAAAAATAACATAGAAATTTCTTTTCAAACAATTCCTTTTATACCTTAAAAAAATCTGGAAGATTTCTTTTAAAAATGAGGGTCTTAAAAAAACTAAACATGGCTAAAATATATGGACTTGTTTGTGTTGAGCTGCCATTTAATATAAATTAAGAAGATAACCTATAGTAACCTATAAATCCTTTTTCATTCAATTTTTTTTTGTGCGTACAGAAGAAAATGTTAGGTGTGTCCAGACCGGACACACTGTGGCTCAAAGGGTTAAAGGACACGAAGGCAGTATCAACAGCTTACAGAATTTGAATGACATCTTGTATTAGGGTTACGAGAAGGTGGATTTTCTTTTCTCGTTCCTCCAAGAAGGTAGCCTTTCTTTTAGACATCTGAGATGATGCATGTCAAGTTAGGTTATTTGAATATGGCAAAACCATGACAGCTTCTGTCTTAATAGAAAGGATGCCTTCGTGGAGGGTATTCTGAGGGAAACTGACTCGCATTCAAGTTACAAATTATGGTCTCAGGTGCTGTTATAAAAGCACCTGAGCCTTTATTACTTAAATACTGGATGACCTGTATTCTAATATTTGACAAAGCCTTCTTTTACCGGCTGCTTTAACTGTGGATCTTTTTGTGTGGCTTAGTAAGAAGGAATTTATCGTGGTTTTTGTTCAAAAGCGTATGTGTATATATGTTCCTAAATATGTATCTCATTTCTTTTAAACAACGATTTGTGATCCATATCAGAGGTCGGTAGATAATTGCAAAAGGCGAAATCTCATCCATCGCCTCTTTTGTTCCGGTCCATGGCTTAACATTGTTTTTTACATGAAAACATTTTGAGTAAACCAAATTACGCGCTCCTACGCAACTGCCGATAGTTAAGTTGAGAAGTTGTGAATAATGACCGTATGTCGTGCTACTAGGTCGCGTATTCGCATTTTCTTGTTTGCCATCGCCATAGACCTAACATTGTAAGGCATATCTCTCAGTTTTGCTCAGTCACAGCAACAAGTGCTATTTGCTGTCTGTTTTTTGGCTCAAAATGAAATGCCAAAGTTTCGCGTGGACCAAGATAAACTGAATCCAAAGCAAATCCATTTCTGCTTCGGTTTATCGTAAAATATTCCCTTATAGGTCATGTGTTATTCACTTGCTTTGCGTTTGGTGTATCTTGTTTCACACTATATTATGTTCTTTATACATTGACATAATAGCTATGCGAAAAGAGTACAACATATGTCTTGCTTTTCAATGTCTTCTTTTCAATGTCATATGTCTTCTTAATTAATGGTTCGCCATTTTTATCCTTCTTGATCTTCGAAGGTGGATTAAACATAATATGCTTAAAACACTGCTGAATTAACATGCATAATTATAGAAAACAATTCTGAACGCTTCCTTGAATAGCTCCACTAACGTATTTTCATCCAGAGGATCAGGTAACTGAAATATTTTCTCTACGTTTATTATGTCTTTGACATTTGTTTGAAAACGATCCATAATGACCAACATTTTATTTGCAACGAACTCCATATTTTTTACAGAATGTGCTTTGTAAAATCGTAACACTTTTATTTGGTTCATTAAACTTTTATAACTTATATTTGAATTTTTGAATACTACAGAAGTATTCAAAAACTCGAAACAGAACAGATAAAGATTAGTTCTAAATAAATATTCTGCCTTGCTATAACAATGTCTACCTGTTCTTAAAAATAGAAAGCTGGGTTATGAATACTTAGATGTCACTGTATGTCTCTACTACGGAAATATATTGAACTGATTTTTATGTCACAGAAAAGTGGCTTTCATATTTCAGCGAGAACACTATCTAACTGTAATAACAAAATATAATATATGTAACAAATTGACACCCACAATCAATAGCATGTAAGCCAAAATAAAAGTTAATGCCAAAAGTGATGATAATTATTTTTAAAGATCTCGCTCGTTTAAACTTCGAAACTATCTTTTAACCTATACCAGACAAATATGTTTTAAAATTCACCGAGTAAAATACTGAAGGATATTTTTTCCCTTAGTTGTCTCTCTTGTAAGCGCTAAGTCCCTTAGTGATGAAAAATATGTACAGTTGATAGCATACTATCTTTTTACTTCCTCTTCTAGGATAGGAAAATCACTTGTGTTATTTTTATTAATAAACACAAAATAGCTGAATGTGACAGTATTTCAATTAAAACTGCTGTTTGCTAATCCGAAACTGAACAGGAAGTAATAACAAAACTAGGCTGCAATTGTTGTTTAAATTTTCCTTTTAGCAACAAAGATGTCCCCGACATCAATTTCTTAACCGAATAACCGTGCATTGCCACATGTGTGTTCCAATGAAAACTTTTGTGAGCTATATTTTCTGCTTTTTTGCTTTGCCTAACCTTAAACAATCTAATTAACGAAGTTGCCTAAAGTAAATATAATTATTAAATAAAAATAAAATTAGTAATTAAATCTGATAAGTAATTAAAGTAAAAACCAAATATTTAAAGTTATTCGTATTTAGGAAAGTTAAAAATCAGTTCTTAAATTCTAAGAGGATTTGTGCCAATATTTATTACGGAACAAATAAAAGGAAATTTCTTATTTCACCTTTCTTAAGTTTTTGAATTGAAATAGATAAAACAATTTCTTATAAACCTACACTCTTAATATGCGAATAGATATTCCGAAGTTTGGTTAATAATTTAAATATTATTAATAACTTAATACTTGATTGCAGGAAGATGTTACGAGTGATACTGGTGTGTGATCCATTTATAAAATAAAAATTTGACCAGAATAACGATTTTAAAACTGAATGGTCTCGCTCCCTCTCCTGGTTGGAGATATTTCGCAAATCATTGTTCAAGGTTATTTCATCACATTTAACGTTTGAATAATTTCGATCTGTTCAGCAGTTTGAAGTCATATGTTTCGCTTGACTACGACACTTAAAATCTCCTTTGATGCTCATAAATTGAGAAAGAATTCTTGAAACTAAGCTTAGGTTTCCAAAAAAGGTGTGGTGTGGTGGTGTGTTGAGTTATGGCAAAGTACACGAGGGCTATCTGCCTAAGGGGAGGAAAATTACAGGATAAAAAAAAATCTGGAATAACACACCAGTTCCGATTTTTTATAGCATTTCATGTATTCAAGAACTTTTCCAAATAACAAATAAATGCTTCAGACAACGAATATTTTTAATATGAAATTTATCGCAATGAAATACTGTATTTTTTACTTACTTTTGCATAACGTTCTTGGCTAGTCCCTGATGCTTTTGGGCCAGCTTACGAACTTCCCTCATATGTAACTCTCGTTTCAGATCGGATAAGAGCTTAGTCAATTCATTTTGAAGTATAGAGTAATCCGCAGCCATTATCGGAAGACTCACAACTCACTTTGTTTAAATTTCTTTCTTTGATTTTTACTGAAAGGTAAAAGGACTTTTAATGTATTGTTATGACAACTTAGCTATGAAACGAAATAAGGCTCCTGCTTTTGCTAAAGTATATGATAAATATGACTAAATATAACATTAAATTTTAGTAAAAAAAGGGGCTTCGTGGAAGCTGTTTCTAAAACCGACAACTATTTTTTAATATTAATAACGATCTTATTATCACTTGCGAGTATCAAAATATGTAAAACATCAACTGATTGTTTGATATAATATGAAAGATTCAATGTACTCCGTGTCTACAACTGAATTAAAAATGTTGCTTGTTTTGCAATGATTAACTGATTTCTGAAGACCACATTTTATTTTTTTCGGTACTTACGTGTTATCACAAACACTCTGGCACAGTTTGGCGAATTTTACGGAACATTCTCTTCTTTCTTTTATACTATAAGAAAATCTTACAAGCACACATTTTAAAGTCGAGTTTAAGACAAACGTAATCATAATTTTTCTATAAAAGCCGTTAAAACTTGGAACACAACAAAAGGAAAGACAATGGCAACGTTGGAAACTGAATATTTGTCATGCACATTTTTGCCAGAATATTTGTTATGGACGCGGTTACCACACTTCGGTGTATTCTGAAGCTTTGGCGATTTCTGCTAACTTGGTTACGATAGTACGTAAAAACATTTCATTCCTGCTAGTAAGATTAGAAAATTCTTTCGATCAATATTCATTTGAGTATTTTATAAGGAAATAATACACATTGTTCAAATAGTTATAGGTTTCGTCATTTTTAAGAAGTACATATACCTTGAGGTTATCCTTTTGAGAAGAATATATAGTGGATGTATGTATTAATCGTACAAACGTATGACACTAGCAAATGTGGCTTACAAAGTTATTTGATTCAGATTTTTTTTAAAAAAATTGTTTAAAGCATTGTAGAGTATTCATGCAGCAGTCTTTTCCACTTCTCATCCAGGGCAATCTTCTGTCACATTAAACTGTCATATTAAAATAGAAGGCATTGGCTGGTACTAAACGTGTCTCCCTGTAGCGTCTTATGCTTATTAATGCAGGTCGTGTGAACCTGCACAAGATTCAGCAACAATATATAACGATATACTATATATATCATGACCAACAAGTCATCTCATAACCAATTTTGTCTCGCCAGTAGTTGAACGGTTAAAAACCTGCTGAATACTAGTAGTTCGTCCCGAGTTTGAACCTAGGTGAACGGGCTGGCTGCATGGTTATTTTACATAGATTTTTCCATGTGTACCGTGAATACGAGCCAGTTTCGCTTAGAAAGTCCTCAACAAAGGCAAATCTCCTATGTGCTTTGTCATATTCAAATAACTTAACCAAACCTAGCTAGTTTGCAACAGAAATCTACAACAACAAACATAGATGGGATGTCATCATGCAAAAGGGTAGGATGACTTTCAATATACTAACGAATCACGATGTCAGTAGATTAATAGCTACTCTACAAATAAATTGAATCCTTTCAGGTAATAAACAGGTAATGAAACATGTCCTGTTTGCTCTACTCCAGCAGATACCTGCATCTGAGGAGAATTAGGACTTAGTTCATATTACCTATTCAGATGCTTATAACGCATTTTCTCCCTCCATTCTGCATGCCTTCGTGTTGTAATGGTAGCCTTCGTGTTGTAATGGTAGCACACTCGGCGCGTATTCGAGAGGTTCAGATTCGAGTCCCTCCGAAGGCATTGCTTTTCATGTTTCCCGCATCAAAAAAGAAAAAACCCTAATGACTACAGTGGCGCCTGAACTAAAAGATGGTGGATGATGATTCTTCATCACCAGGATTTGGCGATTGGGTCCCCTATTTCCCAGTCGCCCTTTAAAAGGGGAAGTATGTAAAGTATTTTCTCCGTCCTTTCTGCGTGCCTTCGTGGTGTAACGGTCGCACACTCGGCGCGAATTCGAGAGGTCCAGGCTCGAGTCCCGCGAGGGCATTGCTTATTTCTCTTGTATCTCACATCAAAAGAAATTTAATAACTCTGTAGAGACATTAGGTTATTTCGAAGCAGGAGAGATGAAAAATGAGCAATGCTCTCGCCGAAAATCAAACCACGACTCTCGAATTCACGTCAAAGGTGCTGGCCACTACACCACGAAGGCATGCTAAGAAGGTGAGAGAAATACCTTATACTGAATGTACTCTAAGTATATGAGAATATACTCTACATACTCACTAATAAAAAGATCTCTACGTTCGTTTTCCATCATAAATAACTCCACGATATACAGCCCTTTTAATAAAAAGTAAAGAACACAGAAGAAACATTAAAATAATGAAAGTGGTAGCAAATATACATAGAGGTTTACGTTATCCTTGACGAAGAAGAATGTTTCATCTGACAAAATAGTCCAGCAGTGTTTCCCCCTCCCTTCATTTTCTGAAGTTTTCTAAGAGCAAAAAATTCATTGTCATTTGCCTCCATTTTACAAGTTACTTCAATAAACTGCATTCCAGACAAAAAGTCTTTAAGAAAACAAATAATGTGTGCTTCAGGGTGATAAATATTATGTGCTTCAGGGTAACATGTATTGTGGGTTCCTCTCAAATATTGTGCCATCAAAATTATAATGGCTACACGTATACAGCTTACTCGTTCTTTGAAATCTGCTCAACTACTAATGCTTAAGATGTAACAAAATCTAAAGAAGCTTTCTATGTACAGAAAGTTACAGTAGAAGGTACAGAAAGTTACATCAAAAGAAATTTAATAACTCTGTAGAGACATTAGGTTATTTCGAAGCAGGAGAGATGAAAATCCTAATGACTACAGTGGCGCCTGAACTAAAAGATGGTGGATGATGATTCTTCATCACCAGGATTTGGCGATTGGGTCCCCTATTTCCCAGTCGCCCTTTAAAAGGGGAAGTATGTAAAGTATTTTCTCCGTCCTTTCTGCGTGCGTAGAAGCTTTCTATGTACAGAAAGTTACAGTAGAAGGATAATATCTGTTGACGCTACCATAAAACACTTAAATGATTTTATGTTCTAAATTATCAGCCATTACTCTGTATAAAACGTTTCTTAGTTTATGTCAGCGACAGAGAGTATAAAACAGTTGGGCTAAAATTCCATAAGCGGTGTAAGTTAGCGCCGAACTATTTTGGCCTTTAAAATTTGGCGAATTTTTTAGGCGGCCAATGAAAGCACTAAAATGTGATTTTTAAACGTCAACAGAATAGTAATTTTTAAGTTTTGCATTAGTGAAACGCCGTTATTTTACGTAAATGGAATAGTAAAATGAGATGACAAAATACTAAATGAGTAAAACAAAGTCCAACAGCTTTGCAAGTAAAAGCATAATCCTATATATATATAATTCATCATAAAATAGTAGAATGAACAATTCTTGTAAATAATTATTAAGTAAATAAATGTATACACTTATCAGATCAGAGCATTGCGAAGTCAGTTTTAAACGTAAACAGTATAGCAAATTATGGGTACTCAGCATCATAAACTAAAATATTCAAGTTACTATCTTCGTGGAATTCAACACACTAAAAAACTTTCGTTCAAAGCTTTAAATCTTCCACAACTTTCGATTGCCACATGCAAGAAACAAAACTTTAAAAAAATTAACTAAATAAAATTAAATGAAAACATTCATAAATTATAAACTTTTTCATATGAAATCCAAAATTCTCCCACCAACAATTTTTCCCCCTATTTTGTTTTTTATTTCTAATATTATTGAATCGCATGACTTACTTTTTAAAACTTATGCTATATTTTTACACTAAAATATGTCATCTGTATTGAATGTGTATGGATGATGTATTGAACATGAACATGCTGTTTAAAGACTAAGAAGAAATACGAGTAATTCTTTTATTTATAAAACTTGGATCTTTTTTTAAATTCAAAAATACGTTTCTATTCTTTACTTTCCTCCAACGCTTATGGGTTTAACACGGAGAAAGGGAATGTTTTCGTCATTTGTAACATCATTAATTTGAATGTAAGCCAACCCACTTCCTTTATAAAGCTTCCACAAAGGCATTCCTTCCTTGGCAGATAACCCTTGTGTTTGCCTTAACTAATATCAACTTACCAAATCTAACAAAGGTTAACCATACTTGGCAACCTATACGATCTCATTTATCCTTAAGCGGGTCCACTAGCCGAGGTGAAATCGCTGAAAACTGGTAGTTCGGTCCAGTCTCTAATCCCGGCAAACGGGCTGGCTGCATGGCAGTTTTCGTGGTTTTCTCCATGTGCAGAGTGTATGCGAGCCAATTTCCCTTAAAAAGTTCCCCAACAAAGGCATCCTTACCCTTAAACACATAGCCCTCAATTGCTTTGCCATAAATAAACCAAAACAAACTATACCTAAGTATCACGAAATCAGTTGCTTGCGGTAAGCAATAAATACCAGCGAACACTAAAACAATGTATATTTTTCCATTGGAAAAATAGATTACAAAACGTATTTACTACAGCAATCCAATGTCTATTTAAATTAATTATTTAACATTTAAGTAATGAAATACATCTTTTACAATTTTCTATAACAGGACTGACATAAAAGTTTTTGCTAGCAAACGCATCAAACATTTTTCAACTGTTTAAATGCATCACTGAAACAAAAAATGAATAATTTATTTTAAATCAAAGGAGTATTTCTTTTACAGTTTTTCAGAACATTTGTCTTCCAATATCATTTTATATTTTAAATACTGATTTACTGGAAGCAGTCATATTTTTAACTTCCATGAAATATCGTTGCCCCCCCTTTTTTTTTTTTTTTTTTGGTCTTGTGACATCATCAACTTACTTCTCGATGTTTATATATATATATATATATATATATATATACATACATATTATACCTTCTGGTTTTTTTGGGAGGGGCAATAAATTATGTAAATTTTTTCAAGCTTTATTTCTGTTTTTTTGAGTTTTTTTAATGGTAATTATTCAGTTCAATAAGCATATGAAAAGTGAGTATATAATATATATATATATATATATAGATATATTCGGAAATTACAAAATTAGCTTGCTTGTATTCATGTAATGTGAATACAAGCGAGCTTCACAAAGGCACTCCGCTTAAGCAGAGAGCCCTAAGCCATATTAAAATAATCAAGCCAAATCAAAGATTTTTTAATCCAATTCTTAAGCTTTATTATCTCCTATTATAAAATTTCCTCAAATAGTACCTGTATGGCTTTAAAAATCCTGTGTCTCTGAAAGGATTTTGGTAATAATATACAAAATTATATTATGAAAACTTCAGTTTATGGCCTAACATACTGAAGAGTTTGTTATTAAAATTTCGCCGTTTAATTTGACAGGACACTAAATGCAATCGAAGCTGTGTTTAATAAGATCTTTTAATAAACGCCTCTTCGAGGTATTTAATAAACCTTGCTACCTAAACTTGCTTACTGAATGGTCCCACTTATTTCAAGTCAACGATGTCGAAATTGGAGTCCTCAAAGCCAACTGATATAGTTCTTGTTGTAAAGTCTAGATGTGTGAGCGCATGTGACGTTTTGATTTTGAAAATGAGAACTGGTTAAACAAGTGGTTTTTTAGAGAATATAATAAATATTATAAAATTTTGTAAAATCAATCTAGCATTCAAATTTTGTTTCAAATGTAACATTAGATTGTTAACAGCAAGAGTAAATAAATTACAGTAAGTTGAATGACTGAAACCAGAACTATAATTTTAGAGCAATGCTCTATTTTTTGCAAAGGAACACAATGATCAAAATCAATTAACCGTGACTTTACTTTAAAATTATTTACTTACCTTATCAGCACAGTGGGAAAGATTATGTATTTATTTAATCTAATAAACATTTAAAGAAATCAAAGCATCATTTGCTGTATAAATTTGCATTCTTGGTCTAGGTCATGGCTTAAATTTTCCCCTTCATATCACGTGCTAATATTCAAACATTTATCACTCATATGGCAAGCACGAGAAGGAAATACAATCATTACAATGTTATTTGTTACAAACATTTCAATTTAACTGGCATAATCTCCGAATTAACGCCAATGAATACGCTATTGCAATTGCAGTAATACTTCAGAATTAAATTTATGTGCTTTCTCTGCTGTTAATTGATTTTGATTTCTTTATTATGGAAATAGTTTCAAAACATTTTAGTGTTACGAAACATTCCAAAACAATATTAATTTTAGGTCTCTGGAAATTCTGTGATTTTGAAATGGTTTTTAAAGTAACATCAAAGTACTACATTCTGCAAACTTAAAATTAGTCTAACACGTCCAAGAACGTACTGTTAAAATTCAACACATTACAAAATATTCCAAATAATATATAACATAAAAATAATAAAAAAAGAAACTGCAATCTAAACTTTGCGGACAGCGAGGAAGATTTCTCATTCCCCCATCTGAAGCTTGCTTGTATTCATGTAATGTGAATACAAGCGAGCTTCACAAAGGCACTCCGCTTAAGCAGAGAGCCCTAAGCCATATTAAAATAATCAAGCCAAATCAAAGATTTTTTAATCCAATTCTTAAGCTTTATTATCTCCTATTATAAAACTTCCTCAAATAGTACCTGTATGGCTTTAAAAATCCTGTGTCTCTGAAAGGATTTTGGTAATAATATACAAAATTATATTATGAAAACTTCAGTTTATGGCCTAACATACTGAAGAGTTTGTTATTAAAATTTCGCCGTTTAATTTGACAGGACACTAAATGCAATCGAAGCTGTGTTTAATAAGATCTTTTAATAAACGCCTCTTCGAGGTATTTAATAAACCTTGCTACCTAAACTTGCTTACTGAATGGTCCCACTTATTTCAAGTCAACGATGTCGAAATTGGAGTCCTCAAAGCCAACTGATATAGTTCTTGTTGTAAAGTCTAGATGTGTGAGCGCATGTGACGTTTTGATTTTGAAAATGAGAACTGGTTAAACAAGTGGTTTTTTAGAGAATATACATATGATTGATTACTTAAATAGGATTATTGGTGATAGATGATTGATGAGGATATGATTGGTTACTTAAATGAATGTTGCAGGCCAAATGTATTGAATAAATGATGTTTCAAAAGACTCACAACCCACGAAATTAAACTGAAATGAATTACATTGAGAGAAAAAGCTTAATTTACTTTGAAACGCTTTGGAACTTTGCGGTTATACTGGCTTTCAGCAGGAAATTAAAATCCTGCTCTTGCCAGTTCCTGATGTGATCCCATGTGGGGCCTGACAAGTAGAAACCTGAAAGAAATTTTCTCTCGTGGAGGTAGAAGTGTGCTGGAGAGAGAGAAAGAGAAAAAGAAGCACTTTGCTCCTGTACTGCTACATCTTGGATGGAATCCGCCAAGCAGGGGCCGGAGATAGAAACTTCGGATGACCTGTGTAGGATAGCCCGAATACTAACTGTTCATTCGTCGGAGCCAGTCACGTGGAAAGTCACCCTCCCAGAAACTGACCCCGATTGATGCTGCAATTCTGAACTCAAGAGATGGGCGGCGAATGGGCGGAGGTTTTTGTCTTCAGCCAGGATTTCGTAGATAAGAATGTCCGTAAAATTAGCGGGATTCACATTGATAATATTATTAAAAAAGTTGTTGTTTATTCTGCTGAGGTAGTCCTGAATAGTATCTATTTTCAAGTCAGAGTGGAGGGTCTTATTCCGAAAATAGTAAGGAGCTTTTGTGATGATTCTTAGCACCTTATTTTGAAGCACTTGAAGTTTGCTAATTTCGTTTGCTTTGTAGTTTGCCTAGGCTGAGAAAGCATACGTGAGAATGGGTCGGATTACAGTTTCATAAATCCTCTTTTTCAGTCTGAGGGTGAGGTTTTCATTCTTTAGGAGAGGGAAAAGCCTGAAAATGATTCCGTGTGCTTTTCCGCTTACTCTAAGCATATGATCCTTCCAATTGCAGTTCTTGTTAAGGGTAACTCCCAGGTAATTAGCTTTATCAACTGTAGGGATGATTTTGCCAAAACGTTTAACCTCAGTTCTGACCCGTTTCCTCTGTCTGCGATTTCGAATGAGTAGAATCTTGGACTTTTCTGGCTGAATGGACGTTTTCCAGCGACTGCACCACCCTTCAATAGCAGGGATTTTGGCCTGAATTCTTGACAAGGCATACTCTGGGTTTAGATACTTGGTGGCTATCGCTGTATCATCAGCGTAGCTGGCTGCGAGAACATTTGTATCCTCGGAAAAGCATGGGAAATCGTTGGTATAGATGATGTAAAAAAGCGGGCCTAAAATTGACCCTTGAGGAATACCTGCGTAAATATTTTTGACACATGAAGCTGCATTTCCAACTCTAACGGTGCAAGTTCTATTTTCAAGGAAGGACTTAATAATGAGTATCAGATTTCTGGCGAAACCGAGATGAATTAGCTTATAGATTAGCCCTGGATGCCAGACGCGGTCAAAAGCCTTTGCCACGTCTAGCATCAGGATAGCAACACTCATTCTGTTGTGCATAGCCGCGCCGATGAACTCCGTGAGCCTGACTAACTGCGTTGTGGTCGAAAGTCCTTTCCGGAAACCGTGCTGGTGATCAACGAGAAAGTCCAAGTTTTCTTGCATTCTGAGATAAATTATACGTTCCAGGATCTTGCTTATGGAGGACAGCAGGCTGATGATTGAAACTCTTTCTGGACCAATTCTTTAAATATAAAAAATATAAAACAATGACGACTATCTGTTGAGATATTTGTAATCGCATTCTTACTGGTTAAAAGGAAGTATAGCTTTCTGTCACGTCCGAAACATTCATTAGCTTTCAGCCAGGTACGAGTTATTCTGAAACTTAATCTCATTCTGTATGTTACTTTTGATTGGTTATTTATTGTGTCTTGTTTATGATTTGTTAAACCATGATATGTTATAAAGTTATACATATGACCTCTGTAACCGTCAAAAGAAGAAGAAGAAGAAGAAGACTTATGGCTGCTAGTGCTTGTACTTACTTATTTCTGCTTGCATGTAACTGCGTGTATCTCTGCATATCTCAGTAATAAATATTTGCTTTGCGAACTACGGCATTTTCTATGTTTAAGAGCAGAGCGTGGTTCCTTTAAAAGTTAGAATTCGCTGATATTTTCCCTAATTGAACCTTCAGTGTAATAATTTATCGTTCGCGTGATTTTGATTTGGTGTATTGTGAATGATGGCTTTTTCCGGAGGTGAAAGGGAAGCTTTTGGTGTAGCGCCATTTGACGGTGTTAATAACTTTACTGTTTGGTGTCGAAGAGTTCGAGCAGTATTTAGGGCAAGGGAATTGGATACGTTTTTGGAAACAGAAGCAATTGCGGACAGAGTTGCAGATGTTTTGAAATCAAAAAAGGCTTATGCCTTAATACTTGCGCTTCTAAGTGATAATGTTATTGCTTCTCTTCAACGTAAAGACACTGCATGTAAAATATGGAAGAAACTACAAGCTACGTATAGCGCTAAAGGTGCAGTGAGTCAAATTTTAACGCGTAAACGTCTAGCTACCATAAGGAAATCCAAGGATGTGTCAATGAGACAGCATATTGACAGCATAATGAACCTGGTGAGTAGTCTACGTGTCTCTGGCTCTGAAGTAAGTGACTTTGATGTTATTATTTACATTTTAATGTATTTTCCAAAGGAATATGAAAGTATTAAGGCATCTCTCGAAAATCAGCCAAGCAATAATTTGAGTTTAGATTTTGTTACAAGTAGACTTATTGATTCTGAATCTCTTATGTTTGATTATAAAAATGAAAATAAGTATTCTAAACCAAATACAGATAACTCTGTTTTTATTAGTGCTCGTAAAGACTTGTTTTGTACTTATTGTAAAAGAAAAGGACATTCTGTTAAATTTTGTAGGAAAAAGAACTGCGTCTGTCATAACTGTGGGAAAACTGGTCATTTTAAAAGTGAATGTTTTGATAATTCTAAAAAGCAGGCAAATTCAAATAGTAATAAGTATGCATCCCCTGCAATATCTTTCATGGCTGGAAATCTTGTGCATGATCAATTTATTCTTGATTCTGGTGCAACTTCTCATATGTCTTCTCACAAGGAATGGTTTACCTCAATTAAGCCTAAGACTGGAACTGTTAAGTGCGCGTCTAAGTCGACGGTTTTAGAAGTGGAAGGAATTGGTGATATTTGCGGTAAAACTAAGAACGGTGTTGAAATAATATTAAAAGATGTTCTTTACGTTCCCAAATTAAACAGACAATTAATTTCTGTCAAAAATATTGAAGCAGCAGGTTTGAGTGTAATTTTTAAAAATGAAATAGTTTATATTGAAAACAAAAACAAGCGTTTTAGATTTGTATACTTGGACAAATGCGGAAAATATTTTAGTGATTTTTCACCGAATTTATTTACAGCTTTAGCAGTAAATAATGATGATTTATGGCACAGAAGGTTAGGACACTGCTGTGATCAAAAATTAAAACTAATGAATCTTCCTGTAAAAGAATCCTTTTGTGAAGTATGTGTTCGTGCCAAACAAAGTGCTTTCCCTATAGGAAAGGTTCCTCGCATAAAAGAATCCAAGCCGCTTATAACTATACACACTGATATATGTGGTCCAGTAGAACCTCAAACACTCCATGGGGAAAGGTATTTCATGACTATAATTGATGACTATTCGAGATTTATGGAAATCAGACTGCTCAAAAGAAAAAGTGACATTGCTGATGAAATCAAGCTATTCTTTAAATTGTATCCAACTGTTACAAAACTGTGCTGTGACAATGCGAAAGAATATGTCAGTGGAGAATTGCAGGAAGTTGCTAAAAGAGCAGGTGTAAAAATAAATCCTGCACCTCCATATACACCTTTTCTAAATGGTGTTGCTGAACGAGCAAATAGAACTGTACTGGAAAAAGCTAGAGCAATGATACTTGAGGCAAAATTACCAAAATTTCTTTGGGGTGAAGCAGTACTTACGGCTGCTTACATAAATAACCGACTCCCAAATAGTTCAACTGAAAATCGTGTTCCTTATTTTTTGAAATATGGTGAAGATCCTGATTTAACAATCATGTGCGTATTTGGCTGTGATGCTTATACTCTAGTGCCACCATCGCAAAGAAAGAAACTAGATGAAAAATCTGTTAGAATGATATTTGTAGGTTATTCCACAATGGGATATCGTTTAATGATTCCGGAAACAAGACGCATCATTGTTTCCAGAAATGTTAAATTTAATGAAGAAAAGAAGAAAGTATAAAATCAAAAATATATTCCCGATAGTTCTGATTTGAGTGAAAATGACAATGATGACATTAAAAATGAAGACAAATCCATTTCAGACACTGATAACGGCAAATTAAATACTGCAAATAAGAAGGAGGAACAAAGAAAATCTTCAAGAGAAAAGAAACAGCCAGTTAGGTATCCTAATCCTGAGATTTACCAAGTAATGTTTGCACAAGACACTCTGACATTTGAAGATATTGTAAATCTACCACAAGTAGAACAAGAACCATGGAAAAGAGCTATGGAGGAGGAAATGAGATCTATGGAAGATAACGACGTCTGGGATCTACAAAGTTTACCCCCTGATAAAAGAGCTATTTCCTGCAAATGGGTTCTAAGTAAAAAATGAGATGGAACTTACAAAGCGAGGTTTGTTGCTCGTGGCTTTATGCAAAAGGAAGGCATAGATTATACAGAAACGTTTTCTCCAGTGATTAGTATGTGCTCTTTACGTTTAATCCTGGTAATTATCAATAATGAAGGTCTGCAAACTTTTACTTTAGATATCAAGACAGTTTTCTTGAACGGTAAGTTAGATGAGATCATCTACATGGACCAGCCAAAAGGATATGATGATATGGGTGGTAAGAAAAGTAAACTTAAAAGGAGTTTATATGGTCTTAAACAGTCTCCTCGACAATGGTATCAGAAATTTCTTAATTTTGTTATTAAATTATATTTTAAGCAATTGGACTCTGAACCATGTATTTTCATCAGAAATTTAAATTGTAAGAAAGTAATTATGGCTCTTTATGTAGATGACTTATTAATTGCAGGTTCAGATGTAAAAGAAACAAATATTATAATATCATTGTTATCAAATGAATTTAAAATGTCAAAATCTGAAATTGTCTCAGAATTTTTGGGTATTAGACTGAAATTTGAGTCTGATTGTTTATATTTAGATCAGAAACCATATATTGAAAAATTACTTGATAAATTTAAAATGTCTGATTGTAAAACAGCCCAAACTCCCATTGAACCAAAATCTACAGCAGCTGATTTTCAGAAAGGAAATGCATTTTATGGCCCATACAAGGAATTAATTGGATCTTTACTTTACTTAGCATATATCACAAGGCCAGATATTGTGTTTGCACTAAATTGCTTAAGCCAACTGCAGGAGCATCCTACTGATGTTGCCTGGTGTGCTCTAAAAAGAATTCTTAGGTACTTTAAAAACACCTTAAATTTAAAATTGATATACAAAAAGGGTGATTTGCAAAGGGCAAACTTGTGTTTGTATGTAGATGCAGATTGGGGGGGGAGATACTCAAGATAGGAAATCGATTACTGGTTACTTTATAATGTTTTCAAACTGTCCTATTATGTGGTGCTGTAACAAACAAAAGTGTATTGCACTTTCATCAACAGAAGCTGAAATAATTGCTTTATGTAAAGGTATTCAAGATGTTTTATGGATAAAAAAAAATGTAGTAAATGAAATTTCCAGTGTTAAAAATGTTTATATTTTTGAGGATAACCAGTCATGTATCAAAAGTATTGTTAATGAAAACTTTTCAGGTAGGTTGAAACATATAGATATAAAATTAAAGTTCACTCGTAAGACTGTTAAGGAAAATAATATTAAAATTGAATATGTACAATCAGGTTTACAAATTGCAGATATGTTAACTAAGGGTTTGTCCAAAACAAAATTCTATGAACTGTTATCATTGAGCTGTTTAAAAATTGTGTAATTCTTTTATGTTTTGTATAATGTGCGATTAAGGGGGAGTGTTGAGATATTTGTAATCGCATTCTTACTGGTTAAAAGAAATTATAGCTCTCTGTCACGTCCGAAACATTCATTAGCTTTCAGCCAGGTCCGAGTTATTCTGAAACTTAATCTCATTCTGTATGTTACTTTTGATTGGTTATTTATTGTGTCTTGTTTATGATTTGTTAAACCATGATCTGTTATAAAGTTGCATATATGACCTCTGTAACCGCAAACCCTAAATAATCCAACAGAGGAAACAAATCAATCTGATATTACTTCTAGTCAAAAATCTAGAATCAAAAAGAAAACCACAATACATAAAGAAGGATACATAACCCCTAGAAAAACTCATAAAAGAACTCTATCAAATTCCGAAATTGAAGAACCAGCTCAAAAAAATAAATTCGAGGAACTAAACCCTGAAGACAATATGGAAGCAGAGGAAGGTGAATTTATTACACCCAACAAAAAAGCAGGACACATTCCCCCTATAGTCTTAGCAGACTTCACGGGGGATTGGGATAAGATGAAAGAAGATTTTGAAGAGCAATTAAATATCAAAAAATATCGTGAAAACCTAAGTGGAGGTACACTGACCATAAGAGTTTATGACTCAGACCACTACCGCACAGTTACTGAATACCTAACTAAACTACTTATTCCTTTTCATACTTTTAAACTCAACAGTGAAACGCCTATCAAGGCAATAATTAAAAAACTTCCAAAAACAGCTAATATGGAACTAATCAAAAACGAAATTGCCCAAGAAGGTATCCCAATTCAAAAACTTTGACAAGTAATTCACACTATTGAAGGAAAGAAAGTTCATCTTCCTGTTTTTATAGCAGAATGTACTAGAAATAAAGAAGGTAAAAGAATATATGATCTAAAGAAACTCAGAGGTCTGGATGTTTTCATCGAGCCTTTTAAAGCTCGCCCTGGACCCGTGCAGTGCCATAAGTGCCAAAGGTACGGGCACACACGGGACAAATGTCACTATAAACCTCGCTGTTTAAAATGTGCAGAGCTTCATGAAACATTCACTTGTAAACAAACAAAAAATGACAACAAACTCCCTGTCTGTGCCCTCTGTGGGCAAAATCACGTTTCTTCCTTCAAAGGTTGCAGTAAACATCCTTATAATGTTCAGAAGCAAATCGAAGAATCTAAAGCTTTCAAAGAAGAAAAGAAAAAAGAACAATTTAAATTTAACAAAAAGGATTTTCCTTCACTCCCTGAGAACAAACCAAAAAATGCATGGAATACTTCCAAGGAAAATGAAAACACTAGTAAAACAGAAGACACAAACTCAAACCCACTTGGATTTTTTAACTGGATAAAAATCCAATTCACTCAAGTTAAAGAATTCTTCCAGAAATTTAAAACAGCAAAAACAATATTAGACAAACTAGAGGTCGGTATGGCGGCCTTCGAATATTTCTCAAATCTAAACTATGAATTTTAATCAAACTCATAGTCAAATAAATTTTATCTCAGCTACAAATAGCTTCTTAAAGATTTGTTACTATAATGCAAACGGCATCAGATACCAACAAGTGGAAATTTCAAATTTTCTTACTAGACATAACATTGATGTTATGCTAGTAAATGAAACCCATCTCCGCTCTTGCGACAAATTTAAAATACAAGGCTACCGCATCTACAGAAAGACAGAAGACATAATAGAGGAGGAGGAAACGCAATTCTCATTAAAAACCATATCAAAGCAGCCAAATATGATTTAAATGCTGCTTGTATTATAGAAAATGCTGCAGTACTTATCTATAGTGGTTTTAGAGAACCTTTTCTTTTTATCTCCGTCTGCAATTCCCCCTCCAGCACTCTTGATCTCAATAATCTGAAACTACTTACTGAAAATAACTACCCCACCTTAATAGCAGGTGATTTAAATGCTAAACATTCCTCTTGGAACTGTAGAGTCACAAATAGAAATGGAGAAAATTTAAGCAACTTCATCCACAATAGTAACATCAATCTCATTGCTCCCAATCACCCAACGCACTATACGCACAACGGACTAGGGGATATTTTAGATATAGTTTTGATGAAAAACCTTCCTAATATTCCTAATCTTGATGTTCTCCCACAACTTTCGTCTGACCATCTCCCTATAGTCTTGCATGCATTTTATCCCCCTCTCCCTAAAGCTCATACAAAAGTTAATTGGTATATGGTTACCAAACAGCCAAATTCTGTTAACAGCAGAGCCACACTTCGTTATGACTGCGATATTGAGCTGGAAATCACCAGATTAAACTCCAAAATTCAAAACGCTATCAATAATGCTACTTATACAGTCAAGAATAAAAATCCCTATGGCATCCCAGAAGAAATTAAATCCCTTATACAAGAAAGAAATAGACTTAGAAAAAGATGGCATATTACTCGCAATCCTACTGAAAAACGTCATATTAATTATTTAAACAGAAAAATAAAAGAAGACATCGCCACCCATCGATCAAATTCGTGGGATAATTTCCTAGAAAACATGGATCTTTACACAAACTCTGTTTGGAAAGTAGCTAAATCACTCAGAAATCTTTCACCCAATCAAATTCACTCCCTGTATCACATGGGCAAAATTCACCACTTCGAAGACTCCATTGCTGAAATTCATGCAAAAGAATTAGAAAACATTTTTAAACAATATTAAAATAAAAATTCTGATCACGAAAAAGATATTAATTACTCTGTCAATAGCATCCTCAACAGTCCCAGCATTAATTTTTTTACGCCTGCATCTCCAAACGAAGTTCAGCAAATTATTAAAAATTAAAGAAGCGCAAAGCTAAAGGATATGACATGATTTCTAATGAAGCGTTGCAAGCTTTACCTAGAAGATGCATATTCTTAATTACAAATATTTTTAATGCTTGTATTAGACTCAGCTACTTTCCATCGCAGTGGAAACATTCGATCATGGTTACGATCCCGAAACCAGGAAAAGATCCAAAGCTAGCAAAAAATTATAGACCCATCAGTCTTCTGCCAGCGCTTGGAAATGTTTTCGAACGAGTACTTAGTGCTCGGCTCACCAATCATCTAGAACGCCTTAATCTAATAGACAAGCATCAATTTGGATTCCGCAAAGGCCACAATACCACACATCAAATATTAAATTTAGTTGAATTTATTGCCCAAGAATTTACAAAAAAGAACGGAGTAGCAGCATGCTTCCTCGATTTCGAAAAAGCTTTCGATCGAGTGTGGCATGCTGGCTTACTTCATAAGCTATCTAACTTCCTTTTACCAAACAGCTTTATTAAGCTTATGCATTCTTATTTTAAACATCGTACTTTTCAAGTGCGCTGTGGTGAAGCAATCTCTTCAAAAAAAGTGATTTACAGTGGAGTAGCTCAAGGCAGTGTTTTAGGACCGAAGCTTTTTACAATATTCATAAATGATATGCCTCTACCTTTTCATTCTAATATACTCAAATATGCCGACGACACAGTCATCCTCACTAGTTCACGAAGTCCAAATAATGCTTTAGAGAAACTTCAGCTCCAAGTCAACATTATTAACAAATTTTGTCAAGACTGGAAAATCAAACTAAATACTGATAAATGCTGCGTAGTTCTCTTTCGCAGATACAGAAAAAATATCCCAGTGAATATAAATATCCGACTCAATAACCAAGATATTCCTGTTGCCAACTCCTATAAATACTTAAGTGTCTATATTGACAAAACCCTAAATTTCAAAGATCATATTCAATATGTTACAAATAAGGCTAAAGCTGCTTTCATTGCTCTCTGCTCATTAATTGGAAGAAACTCTAAATTCTCCGCACCAAGAAAAATATCTACATCTCACTTATTCGACCAATAATCCTCTATGCAGTTCCAGCCTGGGCTACTGCCCGAAAAATAGACAGACAAAAATTAAATGTACTTCAAAACAAAATCTTACGTAGCATAGTGAACGCACCCTGGTTCGTGCGAAATTCTCAAATTCACAAAGACCTGGATATCAATCCAATTCACGACCAAATCCTAATTTCTGCACACAACTTCTTTGAAGATATGAGAAATTCTCCCTATGAAGCTATTAAATCGCTTACAGACTATGACCCTACTATTGAGAACGTAGTGAAAAGACATCGAAGGATCCACCACAATTCTAAGTGGTGGTAGTGTATATAATGTATTAAATAAAAAAAAAAATAAAAAATAAAAAAAAAATTACTATTCCTATTGCAGTTACAATTCAAGAAAGATGAACTTTGCAAAATTAGGACTTTATTTTTCATCGATGAATTCTTCGTTTTACTACTTATTTAACCAAGATTTTTACTTTTACTTTTTATTTTTACTATTTCGTATCGTGTGTTTTAAAATCAAAGTTCATGGTAATACCAAGTGCTTACTCTCACTCATTAGCCCTAGTGAGCTACATGACCTCATTGTCGCCTTTTACAGTTTCCTATTCATTTAATGATTATATCGCAAGTTTAGAAGATTTTCAAGTGTTTCAAAAGACATAGGACTCTTAAATTCACAAATAGATGTTTCTTTTACTATGTTCGAACTTTATTTATTGCCAAAAACTACAAAAACTTCATTTTTCAAACTCTGACTCCTCGACCAATCTAAATGCCGGACGCTGATCACGTGTTTCTGCTCTTCTTGACTCACGCAGAAGCTTAGACTTTCATTTCGCTTCTCGCCACCATTTACGTATATAATCACCCATGCTATGCCATGATATTCAATTTAGCAAAACTTATTTTATGAGTTCTCTCATTTATTGATCTCGTCTTCGGGCGCGGTGTATTTTAAATACACCTCTTAAATTTTTAACTTTATGGCCTATGGTAAAATGATAATATACTGGTAAGAGCTCCTAGTAGCTAAAGCCAGCAGTAAAGATATGATCCATGATCCATGATCTGTAACCGCTTATGGCTGCTAGTGCTTGTACTTACTTATTTCTGCTTGCATGTAACTGCGTGTATCTCTGCATATCTCAGTAATAAATATTTGCTTTGCGAACCACGGCATTTTCTATATTTAACACTATCTTATACAGAGACGTTGAGAATATATTTCAAGAATGCAGAAAACACCAGCAGTATTTCATGTTTGTTACTCTGTTCCGGACTTCAAAAGTCCCATGAATTTGCAGTTGGAATGTGCAAATCTCCAGCTAGATGTGACATGTAAATAAAAATATTTTTAAGCAGATCTTTTTAAAATCGTGTCTGCCTGAAAGAATTTGTGCAGTTTCTTGAATATTTGTTGCTTATAACTTCTCTTTCCAAAAGCACATGTGGGTCACCTGACGGGATGAGCGTTAAAATCGCTGAATACTGCTACTTTGAGCGAATTCAAATTCTAGCGACAAAGCTTACTGCAGGGCAGCTTTTGTATTTTCTTCGCGTGCAGGATAAACTTTAGCTATTTCTCTTCAAACGTGTTCCACGAATGTACCCCTTTCACTAGGCAGGTAGCTTTCGTGTGCTTTGCCTCAACCTAAATTATCGTACGAGGTTCGAATCCCGCGAACGGACTGGCTGCATGGGCGTTTTAGTGGTTTTCGCTATGCATAAAGTGTATACGAGTCAGTTTCCCCTAGAAAGTCCTCCACAAAGGCATCCCTCTTTTTAGGCAGATAGTCCTCGAAATTTGGTTCAAATCACATAAACCAATAACCTAAATTATCAAATAAACGGAAGCCCTTGTATTTCTGAGTAGCATTTTCCTACATGAAGCATACACAAAGAAGAATAAGAAAAGGATTTTTGGATAAACATTCTTGACTGAACATTTCACAGCGGCTACTTAGTTTATCAGACCAGGTACAGATGAGCTGGTATTAAATAAATAAATAAACAAAACACGTAAAATTTAAGCTAAGTATTTTTTCCTCATAGATATTTTTAGATTAAAAAATGTGGAACTACTCTGATATGCGCCCTCAAGTTGCCAAATTTCTCGCCAAAAATGTTTGGCGAGAAACTCCACTCTACCATATTACTATCTAAATTTTTTAAGCCTAAAATGTCTCCAAAAACGCGTTTTCGCGCATGCAAAAGCCACGTTTTGAACACAGAATTTAAGCTAAAAATCCAAAACAAAAAATTTAGATAGCAAAAACGTAAAAATTCTAACGAAAAATATTTGACAAGAATCCATGTACACAGCGATATGTTTTAACTTGAAAAAAACATCTACGAATTGCAAAATATAGGCAGCGAAGGAATAAACTAAAATAACTAAAATACATTTCAAACAATTAAAAAAAACAATAACGACAGACATTCATACTAAAAAAACAATGAGCATAACATTCAACAAAATAAGAACAAGAATAAAATAAAATGCACTTACCATGAATTAATGCATTTTCGAACAGAGAACAGTTCACCAATTTCATACCGCCTTTAACATGCCGCCACGTAATCACTATCGTATTTATATGACAGCCAGACACACTATCCAGAAAATTCATACTATGGTTCACAAATAAATAAAATCACAAATAATCACAAATCCCTACTTCTATTATGCACAGCCACTAAAAGTAATCTCCCAGACCTTCTTTCCATTCCTCCAAACACCCACTGCTCCTCAAAAGGATGGCCACAATGATATTTCCTTTTGCCGAACTTCAATTCGACAACTTCCACCATTTTATCTTTCTTATCTTCCTCAGACACAGAACAACGAGCTCCAGCAAAATATTTTTCAACGTCAACAAGCAATCGCGCCAAACACCAGCGCACATATCGTCAGATTTGGTGAAATTAGGGCAATGATTTTATATTATCGCCCTGTATTATTTTTAAAGAAATTCAGTAATGAAGAATCTGTATGTAGTATTTATGTATGCTTCTTGCACTGTGAAAAAAAGGCCGTACCTACAACCATCAAATTTTGAATAACTTAGTCCTCCACCCGAACACGTACACCTGGAACCCCGAATTTTGAATTTCGAATTTTATACTTCATGTTTTGTTAAACTTTCTGACTAAAAAAATAGAAAATGTATTCCTACACGGTAACACCTCATCCGGTATTCTAAATATATGCTGCTTTTAAAATATCCGTAAATTTGCTGTTGCATTGTATATGGCGTAAGTGCGAAGAAAATAATGCTTAATAATAAAGCTAAAAAGACAAATGTGTTAGGAAGAGTGAGTGCAGCGCCAGACTGGTACACTGCGAGCTCAGCCAGAGCGTAAATTCTTTAACTAATACTTTTGGGCGATCGTTGAAAATCTGAACTCTTTCAGATTTTTTTTCTTTTCTTTTTATTGAATTATTTTAAAACTTTAAATGAGGTTATTGATTTCAGGGCCTCAACTATATAATATCTTTTAGATACATATTTAAGGGAATTTATGGTATACCTAGTTAAGGAAGAAGATCACTATTTTGTTCCTATTTTAAATGCTGCTTCGGAATTTTGACCTAGCAGCAAATGACCATCTGGCCGATCTAAACATCACCGGAAGCATATTTGACAAGTGCACATCTGTGTAGCCACCGAGGGAGTGGCTTCTAGGATGGACCAATGAGCATCCAGTAATATTTCTGTCATGTCACATGACTTTTCCCGTGCTTTAAGATTTAAGCAAGATGGTTGAAAATATTCTGCCACGCAATTTTCTGTACAAAATAATTAAAGCATTGTCGATTGCTTCTGAAACTTTTCATTGCGAATTTAGATCAAATATAGGAAATTATGAAGATTTCACTACCTGGTTGAAATAAATACAAACACACGTTGGATACTTCGCAAAAATATTGATGTGAAATATTACTTAATAAGTGGTTAAATTAGATAAAGAAAGAAATATGTTATAAACATCCGAGCCCAAATGCAATCTTTACATAAAACTATGCGTATGAGAAAAATATTGACACCAATTATATATGTAAATAGAAGTCAGCACTTTTTATTGCAGTCTATATGAAAAAGATTTTCTATAATAATAACCAGTGCAGAATTTTATTCAAAGTGAACTTTACTAATTTGCATTCGTATACATTTAGTGGGTTAAATTTCACATTTAATAAATGCTCACTCTTAAATGTACTGTCTACACAAGAGATACTCATCAAACAGAGTGAATTTATGGTATTCACAACGAGTATATTCAATTTATTCACATATAATTTTTTTATGTTAACAATGAATATAATCAGATCATATGTATTCTGAATCTTACACTTTAAAAATCAAAAGAATGCAAACACTGAAATAAGAAAACGCTAGATTCCTTGTAACACTTTCAGTCATTCTCAGCTCAATTTAAAAAAAAAAATATACACTTAAATTCTCTTAATCCACATAATATGCCGTGAACATCAATCCTAATATTAATGCGTGATAAAAATTGCGAAAGTAAAATGTCAGTGATTAATCAAACTCAGAAAACGAAAGCACTACGAGATTTTCTACTATTACGCCATATATTTATAACTGCGAAACAAATGCAAATTAAAACGTAAACAACATATGCTCACGTGCACGAAGATTTAGCGTCACAAGAGCAATAGCAGCTCATTGGTCCATTTTCGAAACCCCTCCCTCAGTGGCTACGCTAATGTGCATTTGTGAAATATGCTCGCCGGAAAAGTGAATACATTTTTTTTTTTTTTTTTTTAAGTTCAGTGTACAATATTTCCACAAGACCTGACGAGGAAAAATTTCAAACTTATTAACGAACTTAAACTGGAAACCGTTAAGAGAATTTAATTGTAAACATTACGTAAAAACTTTCATAAAAAATAATAGCTCAGCCTTAGGAATGTCCTTGGATCGATGATATGAAAGAAAAAGCAAATAATGCGTGGCAGCTCATTGTGCCGCAAGATTGGGCTTACTCTTCATTTTAGAGAAACTCTGGAGCATTTTGTGATGTTTTTAAATTTAAACATATTTTTTGATTTTAAAACGTCCATGCACAATTATTTGTACTTTCTGTGTTCGCAAAAGATAAAACATTTCATTAGAATTTGATATTTTGTTTTACAAAATGAACAGGGAGCACTGTGTTCAAAATTTTATAACTCATCACTGACACAGCTACATCTGATGTTCTGTAAAACTTCATATGCTGTGTACACACCATGCATGTTTTTGAACTTGTGATCTTATAAACAAGAATTCAATTAATCACATTAAAGTTCTTTTTTTAAAATTTAAAAGCAAATACATTGGGGCTATACGTTACCTAGAAAAGAAACCATTATGAATTTATTTTCTACCTAATCGAAAGCATAGTCAAATAATGACGTCAAAAATATAAAGAATATCTTGCATGTGCACCAAAACAGCTTTCATTAATAGTGTATTTTAATCCTTTATAATTTTGGTCTTTTTCTATTATGATATTGCTATTGTTGACAATTTCACTAATGTAAAATTTTTAAATATTTTATCTATGCAACTGCTTACAAAAATATTAGAAGAAGTGCGAAATTTTTTCCTAGTACTACGAATACGCTCAGTTGTTTCTCAAAGTGAAAAATTAAAATCTTGTACAAACTAAACTGCTGAGGTAAAAATTTTGAAGCCATAAATTACATGACTGAGATGGCTTTCATGTGGGAAAAATGACTAATTCTTTATTGATATAAATCATTTTAAATTTAATCAGTTGTCAATTTTTTTATCTATCATTTCAAGTTATAATTGGATTTTTTTTAACTTTATTTTCCTTTTCTTCAAAGTAAAGGTGTTTTTATGACATGGCAATCTTAGAACATAAAATCAAGACTCGTGAAAGAAATTCAGTGCATATTTATGACGTTTTTCTCCGGCGCACACATTTATTTACCTAGGTGCCTCATTTGCGAAAGCAAGATAGTTTCATAAATATGTACATCACAGTTATGAAGCAAAAATATATTTTTGATATCAGGTGTCTGGTTGTCAGCCATGGTTTCAAGGACTGCTAACCATCCATTACAAAATTATCGTACGTCAGCTTTTCTCAACAGTAATCATTCAGTCCTAGGAATTCGTTTTTTTTTTTTCAAGAATTTCTCTAATCGTCAGGTGTGAAAATTTTTACATTTAACTCGCAAAATATTAATCCCCAGTTTTCCATTTTATACATGCTTTTGCCTGAAAACCTATTTCTATTTTCTGCTTAAAATTTATTTGTTTCCCTAATGGCTCATGTATGATAATTTAATGAAACAATAACTATTACTCTGTACTTTTCTTAATCCCGTAATCATTTTCTATTGACGCGGTAATCACACATTCCCGTAAATAATAATAATAATAATTTTAGTGCAAAACGTTTTCATAAATGTACAGAACAAAAGGCTGGCGTAGACTGCTTATTTAGGTAAAGCACATGGGCACTACCTGACTAGTTCCATCATTCATCTTTTAATCTTATGCAATTGAGCAGATATTTTTTTTTATTATTATTCAGCTAATTTTATATTACCCAGCTGATACAATAAACGTAGTAGAGACTTTCATATAGTTTTATGTTTAGAAGCTTTCCGAAAATGCTTGTAGGTCAGTTCTGATAGAAATAAAAAGTGCTATTTCATTATCACTTTCAAGCAACATCCATCAGAGCCTGCTTTAACACTCCTGACGTTCCTGCAAATATTGCAAGAATGCCTCTTTTGATATCTAACGTAGACTGACCGTCGCAACATTTTACCGCTTGAATTACATCGTCACATGTACATTGTGCAAAAAGAAATTCTGGAATTTATTTTGCGAAAAATATGTTCAAAAGAATTTTATTGGGGAAATTAATGTATACAATTTTGTCCCTGATCTTTCTTTTAATTTAATGAACACAGAACTAACCATGGGTTTAAAAAAAGATTATACGAAATAACTCTGCCTCACTCGATTCGGTTAAAGAGAACTTTAATATAAATATGCTTGAGCTGCAGCGGAAAGCTCTATTGAGAAATGTGAGCTAATATATTATTTTTCTTATGAATAAAGGGAAGACGTTGATCGTGAAAAATAAGTTTTATTAAAGAAAATTATCTCCTTTTTCTTACGCTGCCATTCGGATTCAAAACAGATTAGTATTCGCTAATGAAAACAGAAGTTCATAGGTTAATTCCAATCTTCAATACATCAAATTCTATGAAAAGATTTTAAAATCCAATCTGAAAGAATTTTTAATCCAACAACAGTGGACGTGACTGTTGTTGTAAAGTTTTTTTCTAACTTCAAATGGAACCAAACTGATTTCTTTTATCAGTTTGGTTCCATTTGAAGTTAGAAAAAAACTTTACAACAACAGTCACGTCCACTAACTTTCGCTCAACGTCTATTTATGACAACTTTAAAGGCGTAAGCCAAGATAATTCATAAATGCAGCAAACATTACTCGTTAGTCAAGTCTTTTCTGCAAGGTGACCTTCACTATAATCGGATAAATTTTGCTGGTTTTGAAGAAGATTATGATTCTGACCTGACGGGTGTTAATGAACTTTACCTGGGCCATGAATATGAAAAGTAATATGATAAAGTGACCGTCTTTGGAATATATTGCCCTGTACTTACTGTTAACTCCTTTTCAAGTCTGAGGTTTAAACTTACCCACAAACTTTTAAATTATGATATATTATGAAATTGGATGTTGAAATATATTTTTTTGTATTCACTTTTTTAATTATGGATGTCAAGTATTCTGCGTGCATGTCATCCAAACTGAAAATGTTAAACTTTTAGAACGAAACAGAAATTCCAATTTCAATTTTCAGAATTGGTCACAAATTTTTTTATCGCTGTTATTAAAAAAAAAAAAAAAAAATTGTAGAACTCATATTCTTAGTCCGAAACTCGACATCACTAATTTTAGTTAATATTTTTAGTGAATTTCGCATTTTAATGTATTTTATATTTTTATTTATCCACACTGCATTTTCGAAAAACTTAAATGCGAACAACCGTCTTAAATTGACTTCTTAAGGAATTTTCAGCTTCGCTATGGCGTGCTCTTATAGTGTAACTCGTAGCACTACTTGCGAGCGATCGGAAGATCCGAAGCTCAAATCCGGGCAAAGCCACAGGTAATTTTTGCGTTTCCTGCTCTGAGAAGCTTAAGCTATTATAAGTAACGCCCTAAATGAACTGAGTAGATGATAATTCATTATCACCCATATTTGGGATCTCTTAAAGGCGAATGCAAAGGAATTTTTGCCTTCCTATGGTGTGTTCTCAAATTGCTCTGGTTCTCTTTCTAGATATATACACATATATATGTGTGTGTGAAATAAAAAATACCTGCCTTTCTAACAATGAATTAACAATAACTCTTTAACTTCGCTCCCCTCTTAGCTCTAAAAGTAGCAAAGCAATAACTTTTCTAATACAATCTTTACTTCCTGTAATTCGAAAAATAATACTTCATCAACAGATTCATCCGTCTCTGTTGCGTAATTATTCCTGGAATGCGATGGAATTTTAACTCAGCATCGGAATATTAAATCTGTTATGCTTTATTTCATTTCTCTACCAGAATGCAAATTTTCAACACGCTTGATACTCAAATCAGGTAGAAATAAGAAAATATTTAAAGGAAGGTTTTGGAGGATGAAATCAGAGCGTGTTCTGCCTGTTTGAAAGTGACGTTACTAACTTTGATTCTCTAACGATTAGAATTCTGTGGCGTGGAGTTATTCTTGCCATTAAGCTTGTTTACGCCGACTGCGGTTAGAGCCAGCTTGCGCGACAGTTAAACTGCCGTTAGGCTATACTTAAACTCTTTCAGTCTTAAGGTTATCCATTATCTTTTTGTTTAAGCCGAAACTGTTGGCTTCTGTAAGCATGAGTTGGTACCGACTCTTAAATTTTATTTTAGTTAATAAAGGGTTCTATACACACTTCTCCTGATTTTGTAGTACTTTTAAAGAGTGATAATTCACTAAACATTGTTTCAACGTCGCGTTCACTTTATGTTAGCAAAGAATACACGACGTTACAAGACATTAAAAATTGTTATGTATCAAGTGTGTCATTGTTAGTCCTGATGTAAGGCCAAACTTTTTAAGTTTGGATTTTATGTATTCCAAATTTTATAAACAAATAACTATTCAAATTAGAGAATGTCCATGTCGCCCACCCCATAAAACAAGGCCTAAGAAGTACAGTCATTTATGCTGGCTTGTTTATTTTTAAAAAAATAAAAGAAATAGACTGTAAAAATTTTTTTTTTTTACAATTAAACATATAAATCAATATATAAGAAACAAAATTAGGTTTAATTACCTATAAAGGAGCATAAATACTACTCACTTGTTTGACTGCAACTTAAAATTTTTAGATTTATACTTTTCCATGCTTGTCAAAACGAATTTCACAAGTACTTGTTATGCTTAACGATGATCGAACTGTAATATAATGAAGCAAATCTGATCAAGATTAAAAATCCATGCTTAATTAATTAATTAAAAATTAATTAAAAAGTTAAAATTAGTCTCGCATAAATGACTACTTTTACCCTATATGAAAAGGATCCTCATATTTACTTATTTTTGTCACACATGTCTGGAAACATCTAGAGTTGATTTCCGATAAACCGGAGAATTACGGGACGGAATGGTGTCACTTATCCTAAATTCTCGAGGTCAGTTAAACAAACACAGGAAAGAAGAAGAATCTGTATTTTCATTAACAGAAAAGTACTATTAACAAGTTACCCGTATTTTCAAGAGAAATGTAAGTTCATTTGGTTGTATAAATTAAATCAGCCTTCAACAGAAACAGCACATCCCAAATAATGGAAGAATATGCATCATTAGAAATGAAGATACTAAGTTAAAAATCACATTAAAAACGATATTTACAAAAGAGCCTGAATATTATCATTGAGTGTAACCCAAATGAGAAACTGTGTTAGTGCCTCAGCTTTTTGACAGAATTTCATGTGACAGACATCATCTGCTGTCACTGCAGTTATTCCAAGCCAGTTTCTTTTCCTTTTTATGCGTTCCGTAGACAGTTTTGTTTTAAACTGATGGTTTGTGATACTAATTTTTCATTGTTCAGCAATAAATAAACATATTTTTCCCAAGGTTCGTTAAATCTGTAACTCAGTTAATCCGTCCCCGGCTTTTAGGGAAGTGATTGTTATTTATAGCATTAAATTGAAATCTAATTGGAGTTGATTATTATTCTTACAAATTAGAAAATTTTATATAGGATGTTCAGTTTAAAAATAAACCAATTTAAGAAACAGGGAAATAATAAACACTGTTCATAAACCTGAATTATTATGTTGTCGATAGCTTAAATAAGTAGTCCATTTTTAAACTAAACACCTTAGTATTGTGATTTCGAAAGAATGAAAATTCTGCTAATTGTCTGATATGAGTTTTAGTGATGGATGTTTGCTCCGTATTTACAATAAATCAAAAATTACTAATACTTGTTTTGATTCTGAATTGAACATTTTCTCATCTTATCATTTTAATTAATAGTGATTTTAAAATAATAAGAATAACGATTAAAATAATAACGATAATAATAATGATTTTAAAATCATAAATGATACAAAGTATGCCATCGATATTCGGTAATTCACTCCATAAGATGAGCAAGCGTGGTAGAGGGCAAACGACTAAGTGTGAAATGGTAGTCCGTAACGGGTTTGAACATGTGTGGACGTGGAATAGTAGTAAGTGTTATGGATTTCTACTAGTAACACTCCAATATGCAAAAGTGTAGTAGTGGCTGTAAAATGAAACAGCGTATGAATTAAAAGTTCCGTTCAAACTTGATAAGTCTCTGACACAAATTCATGACATAATGAAGCAAGATTAAGAAGGTAATCATTTTTAAGTGTTTACGAATGGCTTAAACGTCCGTTGAAGTTAGACAATTGGAATTCAATTTTAATCTGTTGGCCTACGTTTTTTCGTAATGAAAAGTGAAGACGATGTTATGCAGAAAGAACGATAATGAATGCTTGGAGATGCAAGAATATTAATTTCAGAGATTATGCCCTGTAAGTCCGGCAAGATTATGCCGTGTAAGTTTACGAGATTATGCCGTGTAAAAGTTAATTTCAGATATTATGCCGTGTAAGTGCAGAAAACGGCATGACGGTATCTTGGTCCTTTCTCCATGATAATGCAAGCCTACACTCTCTCACTTACTGTGAAAATGTTTACGACCTTTAAAATAGCTGCAGCTCTTGATCATTGACGGTACTTCCTGATCGAACTTCAGATTTCTTTCTGTTTTCTAACTGCAAAGGAGCTCTAAAATTAAAATGATTTTCGGATATTCCAGATGTTTAGAATCATGTGAGAGGGATGTTTAGAGTCATGCCATTCAAGCCGAAAGAAAACTTCGCAGTTTTCAGCAAGGATGGAGTTGTTGCCAAAAGCGCACTACAGATGACGTGCATTACTTCGACGATATATGAAAGGTTTTTGCTGATTTAGGTAAAACTTTTCTTTTATGAACAGATGCATTGAACTTTATCGTCCGAACTTATCATTAAAATGCATAGCAATCAGAATGCATTAGCGTAATAAAAGTTATTATAAAAGGATTAAATTTTTCAAAAATTAAATCCTTTTATAATATATCCTTTTATGTAGTGCATTTTAAATGTGTAACGCTTGGGCAGATGGAGTTCTATCTTTAAGTCTCTCATTAAAGTATAAAACATACTAAACGTACTGAAATCTCAATCTCCCTTTAGTTATTATTACTTTAGTTATTATTAGTCTTAATTATATTACTTTAGTTATTATTAGTCTTAATTATATTACTTTAGTTATTATTAGTCTTAATTATATTACTTTAGTTATTATTAGTCTTAATTATAAAACTTTAGTTATTATTAGTCTCATTATGGCAATACTATTTGAAATTCCGAGCATTTATTAATGAGATTCTTTTCACAAATGTCTTATATTACGTTATTAGAAAAGTGAGTGAAAAATTAGAACTATGCATTTTTTATATTTGTTTTACTGACTTTTTGGTTTAATAAATGTGTTTAAGCAGTTTGGTCAAACATTTTAAAGTTAATTAATAGTCGATTTAGTTAAGAATTAATTTTTTTATTTAAAACGTTGGTACTGCAAAATCTTTTGATTACAGAATAATTAAATAATGAAATTTTTATATCAGAAAATGCAGTTTTATTAAAAAATAAAAAGTAAAAATTAATTAATTTCTCTGTGTTCGTTATTAATTAATCAGTAACGAACTTAGTTATTTTTTAAACCCATAGTTTCTGTTTAGAAAGACCTCCACAAGGAACTCCCTTGTCTTAGGCAGATAGACTTTAAGTGCTTTGTGAAATAAACAAATGTTTCCAACCGCAATTAATTATTCGAAGATATTAATCTTTTAAATGCAACACAAATACTTCTGAAAACGTTAAGAGAAACAAGCCATCCAACTAAACAAAGAATTTAATAAAAGAATCATCAAAAGACTAAAAAAAGTAAGAAAATTCAGTTTTTAAAACATGAGGTAAATCAAAATTTATTAAAAGTAAAAATATCTTAATTCTAAGTTTTTGTATATATAGAGAGACAAAAGTAAGAAATTTAGAACCAATATCACAAAGACCCAAAAGAAGTGAAATTCAAAACTATTAAATTTCAAAATACCGCGTAAATATGTAAAATAAGAATTGAAGACATGTAAAATACCAAAACCTCAGAAATTACAAATCCAGAAAAATACATCAGATGAGACATTCAATAAAATCCGATATAATATTATCAAGAGGCGCATACATCAAACTCAACTGCACCCCTCCTTACACTTGAAACCACTTTGTTTCTGTAATCCAAAATTAGACGACCGTTTCAAAGTATTTAATTGTAACAGTTTACACAACAATTTTGAAGTCCTCTTCGACACAGTGTAAGTAAAGTCCGATAAAGCAATTGAAATTACATAGACACTTTTAACTGAAAACAGAATTGAAATAATACAAAACTTACTCATCGAGTCAATCCGTTACAGATATAAACTAAATTCATAGGAAAATATCCCAGTGTTAAAACAATTAAGCACACTTTTTCACAAAATGCAAGATTAAAATTGAAATTAAAACAGCATATATATATACATCGTGTTCACAAAAATCGTTAGTCAGATTTTATTTTCGCAACCGTTGGTCATAGACTTCCAGTTGCAAAAATATTTAAAATGATGCAAACGTATACTGTTTGACCTTTTTAAGTGTAAAGAATTCCCGTTTGAACAAAATAACGCAATCTAACATATTCTACTTTGTTCCGGTATCTGTACTCATATATAGAAAAAGTGTACTCATTATAAAAAATTAAAGTCAAAAGGTCTGACACCGTACAGCAAAATTTAACCGAGATTTCAAAATTTGCGATTTTTGACGTCAGATTCAATTTGCATTGATGGGCCGGTTAATAAATAAATTAGAATAATTCAAGGTTATTTTTTTCTCTTTAAATGCCATTGAGTGATGTAGTATTTTGATTGATTAGTCTCTTTAATTTATATTTTTGTTACATCTGGCATGCTGAAAGAATTTTCAACAATTAATTTTGAAGAGTTCAAAGTCAGGACGTTATCAGTACTTTCACGAAGTTTTGTTACAGTAAAATCATAATCTAGAAATGGATAAAGATTTCATTGAAGTACAAATACTTTTTTAAGACGCATGACATTACGAGTTGACTTCGTGCTAGTACCTCAAGCCCGACAATGTTTTCTAAAACTCAAATTCTGTAAGATTCTGTGAATCCATTTCCATTTAGAAAAACAATTTTTTGATCAATATTTCTCAAAATAATGTACATAGAAATACGCATCAGGTAATCTTTTAACATCCAAAACCTCTCTCTAAACTATATTTTAATTTTAATTATGTACACATTCAAACACTTCGCTCTTCAATTTTTGTAGTGTCTCTAAATATGATTCCCAAATTTCATATCAGATATCCCCGCCAAATTTTGTCAAGCCGAAGTCAAACTATTTGCGAATAACGAGTACAATTTTTTTTCTGTATATAAGTATAGGAACTGGAGGGTCGTATAAAAAGTTAAAATTCGTAAAATGATAAAATATGAATATTTGTTATATCGCTAAATTATACGCTAAAATATAAATTTTAAAAAATAACTTGAGTAGATCAAATCCAAAAATAAAACTTGCAAAACTAATCCAATACTTGAAAGAATCAAAACCATATGTAAATTTTGTAATTCAAAATTGGAAGTAAAAAGAACTGTATACAAATTCTGAAAACATACTATAAGCCGGATAAAAAATAAGCTTAAAAGTGTAACAAAGCTTTTTAATATCAGTAAACAGAGTCCGAAAACACACAAAAAGGACTAATTCAACATATGGAAAAAAGAAATAAATGAAATTTTGATCTAAAAATATGATATAAAAAAGGCTGAAAAGTTTCAGATTTTAACGATCGCCCAAAACGTTTTTTAAAGTATTTTTACGCTGTCGCTGAGTTTGCAGTCTAGTTAGTCTACTAGTGTAAATTAATTAATTACCTAACGCATTTGTTTTGTCCTTTTAAGCTTCATTTTCTTCACACTTATGCTTTATGCAATTCAACTGCAAAATCACAATTTTTTTTTAATTTAACAAAATTTAGAATTCCCGATGCAGTGTTAAGTGTTGACATCCATTTTTAATACTTTTTTCACTCTTTTCTCAGTAATTTATATTAGTGTTCAGTTTTCTTTGTAAGACGGCTAGCAAAAATGTTTTTTGCCTTTTTGTTATTATCGTTTTTCATGTTAACTTTATTTATTAAATATCATGATTTTCGCACATAAAATTCAATTTAATAGCAAACATTTAAAAGCAGCATATCTTTACAACTTTCGACAGACAATCTCGCAAGCTGGAGATAAAAATGTTTTATTCCATACAGTGTTGCCACTGCTAGCTTTCAAATTGTTAAGTTTCTTAATCAAAAATTCTTTAAAGGCTTACAAAATATAAAATAGATAATAAAATAAATTCAAAATTCAATATTCGGGGATCTGGTCGGGAGGAGGACGACGTTATTCAAAACTTGATAGCTCTATGTACCGTCATTTTTTCACATAGAGAAAATCATTCATACATTCATACAGTTACTTCATTATTTAATTTCTTTAAACAAATGCAGAATGATAATATTTGGTGTAAACAATTTAAAAATTGATACGCTGTTTATAGTGATTCACCACAAAACCCCGTTTCGAAACTAATAGCTTATTTGAGCTAAAAATAAAGGATTAAGTTTTTAAAATTTCTAATAAAAGTTTTGAAATAAAAAAGTAAATATGCGTCTATACAGAAGCAAAGCCTAAAATGTAATATAAATATATATAGTGATAAAATCAAATTTAGAAGTAATGACTAGCAAGAATTTTGATGGCGTAGAAGTGTTGATCCATAATGAATAGAAAATTGGAGGCGAAGGCAGATTAAATCTTCATTTTTTTATTTCAGCAAACATATTGTGGCCACAATCAAGTTGGCATATTAATTGTGCCTATTCCAAAAAGTATGCATTTTAGATAAATTTGCAGTACGTAAGAAGGATCAGATAGTATGTTCGGGGTGAAATCTTAATTCGGACTGATTTAGTTTTGGTTCTCAACATATTTTAATTGAATAGTTAATATTGCTGTAAAATTACTATTCGCTATTTGAGTTTTAGTTCCATTTACATCATCAGGATTATGTAAGAGTCAAATGACTTAGATTACTCTCGAAATGACGCAGTGCAAATAAAGGTTACTATTTTTAGAATACAGAAGGAAATTTAAGCTGCTAATTTAATCTTTTACACATTCTTTATTTCTCTTACACTCTCTTACACTTATTTAATGTTTATATACACTCTTTAGCAAAAGAATCGAAGCACCAAGAAGGACTTTGCGATCGTGACGAAATTCGGTAGCAAAAACATCTTGATCGAACATGCAAATGATCAAAGTTTAAAGGCAAATGAAAGGGAATTGCGATCATAGCGCTCATTTCTAGTGCGCAATTCGCAAAGTATAAATCCGGTAACAAAGGCGGAAAATTTATCTTTTTTTTTTTTTTCTTTTCTTTTTGTTGTTGCTGCCATTATAATTCCGTAAACAAGCAACTAAAGATGCCACATCGAAAACCTTACAGACAACTACACGACTTCGAACGTGGTTGTATTGTAGGGTTGCGGGAAGCTGGATAGTCATACGAGCAATATGCCGCCATTTGTAGCGTACAGACACTGCTGCGCAAAGATGTTGGCAGCGATAGTTGCTACAAGGAAATTGCCGACGAAATGAAGATTCTGGAAGGCCAAGGATCACAAATGCGAGGCAAGATAGGATTATTGTTCGCCAAGCCCGAACCGCCCCAACAGTATCATTGTCGACTATTGAACGCACGACAGCCATGTCTGTACTTCCCGTGGTACCGTCCACCATCTCACGACGCTTGTCTGAGGCGGGTTTACGCTCACAGAGGCCTTTAAGAAGTTTTCTTTAACCCCACAACATTGGTGGAATCGTCTGGCAGCCGATCATCATGGCTGCCATCAGACTGGCATCGTATAGTATTCAGCGATGAATGCCGCGTCACTTTTGAAGCAAATGACCACCGTGTTCGTGTCTGGAGAGGACGGGGCCAGCAGTCCCAATCAGCCTTTGTTTTACAAAGGCATACAGCCGGGATAACCCTTGGTGTTATGGTGTAGGGCGCTAATTCTTATGACAGCAGGTCATCTTTAGTCCTCTCCGTACATATATAACAGCTCAACGATATGTTGATACCATCCTGCGACCGGTTGCATTACCCTTCATGGCACGTCATCCTGGGGCCATTTTCCAACAAGATAATGCCAGGTCATATGCCGCTCGCATATCTCTGGACTGTCTTCGTGCAGATGATACTCTTCCTTGGCCAGCAAGATCACGAGACCTTTCACCAATCGAGCATGTCTGGAGCATGGTAGGCTGTTAGATTTAGGCACCACAAAATATCGCAGATCTGGAACGACGACTGACGAATGCCTGGCAGAATGTGTCGCAGGATGACACTAGGAACCTCTACCACTCCTTGCCTTGACGAATGAGTGCATATGTATACCACACTACATTTGAAAACAGAATATCTGCAGTTTAAAATAACATAAAATTTTAAAGTATGAGATGACCAAAAATACGATCTCCAAGAATTAAAAAAAATTGTAGAAGATTCGTTAAATTCGCCATAACCATAAATTAATTTTGAAATTCGGGTTTTGAAGTTCACATGCTCGCGTTGAGGTCTGCCTGTTTTCAGAATTGGTGGTTCTAGGCGCTATAGTCGTTCCAACAGTGCGAGAAATCTTTTGCTTATTTATGGATACTTATTTTCTAGTCAACTCCCGATATCTAAAGAGGAATTGATCGGTTAATTATCTATTTGAAACGGAAACATTTTATCACAAATAGAATATATTTCGGAGATAATTTTTTATTACAAATTATCAGACTTTATTATTTAATAAGAAGACGGAAGTCTACTGCTATATCATTTTATTTCATTTTTTTAATTGCTAATGAATTCGATAATTAATGTAACTGTTTTTAAAGGGTACTCTCTCTGTGTTGCCTTTCTGGCATGTTCACTCCTTGGATATTCATATTTAGTTCATACATACTCTTTGTTTTTCTTATGTTAAGAAATGTAATGTGGAAACCACATGACCTACATGTACGGCCTATTAAATTATACACATTCTTTTTCTGCACTTTATTTAAGTTTTTTCCTCGAATTTCATCAGAGATTTCTTATTCAATCAATTCAGTTCCCACTTCGCGGCAGTACAAAATTATATATAAATTCAAAACATTTACATTAAAAAGTTGTAAAAACAGAAAAACCTAAAACACCAAATCCACGTAAAAAGAGTTAAGAAACGATATTTGGGATTAAAATGACAGTTTCTATAGAAAAACAAGCAATTCGACCAAGGGATAGAAAGACTAAATTTTTGGTGCACAAAAATTTAAAGTTAACTTTTGGTACCACTGTGCAAAAAAGATACTGAAGCTGGTGCAACAACTGACTTAATTCAGTTCATTATACTACTCAGAGTTTCATATGTAAAGAAATAGCCGACACGTTAGGCCTAGCGCCACTTACACTTTTGAAATACTGTTAATTCTACAACTATTGCATGCAGATTAACTAAAAGCATAAAAACCTCAACCGGAACATACGAATAGTTCAATCACTTTTCTAGCAAAAATTTGCATAATTTACGAACACATAAGTAAAATCACAAAGGTCACCAAGCCGGGTAGGAGGAAGGTGTATATATATATATAATACATGTATACGTTTGGTGAGATTGACTGTACATACGTATATACATACAGTCTGATGTCACGAAAACATCCCTGCTGAATCCATTTTACAATCCGTTTTGAAAAACGTTCTTTATTCTGCCCGTGCGTACACATGTGACGAAAAAAAAAGTTCAAATAGATTCGAGAGTGGTCAAAAAGGATATTTTTGTTGAAATACGATACCCGAAATGCTTCGGGATTATAATACTTCCTTTAATTCGAAAAAAAGGATGTAAAAACAAAAGTATCTGTTCATATATGTTTTTTTGTTATGCTCTTTGCACATTTATTTATTTGGTATAATGTCATTATGCAATTATTAAGTGATTTGTTTTCATTTAATTTGCCCTTTTTTCCTGAAGTTTGTTGAAATCATTTATTTATAGCAAATAATAATCTTAATCACCTTGGGCTTTTCTTAAAACAAATTATTTTAATTTTCAATTCCATTCAAATAATATTTTAAATAAGTGGAGATTCATTTAATTTAGCTAACAGTTAATTTTTTTGTTTAAAGCAACTTTCCGTTCAGTACCATTGACCCCCGCTTTCAAGCCAGAATGTTAATAAACTAGCGGCACGTTTTGACAATTATAATTTTATTTGGGGGGGGGGTAATTTTTTCTTCAAATTTTGTCGCAAATATCCGAGTTCGGATCATTCGCAGTTTGAAATTTATTAACATTCCGAACTGGAATCTTTTGAAAATAAACTTCAGATAAATGATTGACCGTCTAATCATTCAATTTGACTGAAAACTTTTACCATAATAATTTTTTCTGAATGTATTATATGAAATCTGCAAGCATACTTTTTAATACGTTTGTTTTCCTTAGCTTATTTAATATTTCTGCGTGTAAAAAAGGGGTGATTGAGGTTACTCCGTAGCTAAATGACTATGCATGCACTGAATTCCAAAATTAATTATTGAGATATACACATCTTATCAGTCTTTTCATTGGTCAAAAATTTTCTTCCAATCCCGATATTAATTCCTCTAGGAAAATTTCTTATCTCATAGAGTTGGTGAAGAATATCATTACAGTTTAAGCTATCGCATTTAATTTTTTGTGCTCCATTGATTCTGAATATTAAGGAGATTTGACTCAGATGCCCAAGATTAGAGGTTTGACACATGATAATGATCTTCTTTATGATGTGCTGATGAACAATAAAAAGAATTCCCCTAGCATTAAGATACTTCATTGCAATCAGGTCTAGAACTCAAAGAAAAACAACACTTGTCTTTCTAGTTCTTCATGAGTGATTGACCTTGCAACAGTTTTTTCATCTTCTTGGTCATACAAATTCCAAACAATTCTTAACTGGGCATAACTATTCTTTTTTTTTTTTATCTTGGCACTCATCATTGATTAGCTATTCGGAGGAATCAAAGTTGAATAACCGCTACGAAGACAAACTTCCGAATGTTTATTAATGTGATTATGGTGATGGAGAGAACGTGGTGTCAGATGCCAGCGTAAAGTCAATGAAAGTTCTTGGAATATTTGCATATTTTGATGACATTGAAGTACGGAAGGCCAAGAACTTTTGCTGCTGGAGAGTGGGGGAAAGAGCTTTCACCGATTATTAGTCTCCGTATTTGTTAAGATAGATTATTATTCTTTTCTTTTTGTTGCTATGACCCCGAACTAGAGTGAGAGGAATTGTGTTATGCAGTTTTCTTCTTGCACGACTGCTAAGGTTATAACTGATGATTATTCTACAAATGTTGTCTTTTACATGCAAACCTGTTGCTTTTCTGTGAAAACTATTCATTTAAAAAATAAAAAACTATATAATGTAGCTTCAAGCAATGTCCTGTCATGGTCGAGTGAAATGTGTTTACAAAATCAGAAGAAACTTCTGAGCCTTCTACGAAGAAAAGCATTTGACTGACGCTTGATTGATGTCTGTGTAAGAAGCTTTCATTTTCAGAAGGATTTTCAGAAGCCTTGAAAGATTAAACGAAAGTAACGTCGAATGAAAAGAACATAATAGCTATGGAAATAGTTATTTAAATGGAAGTAAAACAAAGTTTTCTTGTTTTTATTATGAAGTAATTTCTCTTAACATTTTGTATATTTAATAATTTCAAAGAAAGGCAACGAATAGAAAAAGATTTTTCTTCTAGTATTTAAACAAGAAAAAAAATCTTTCGTTTTTCGAGCTGTTTGGCAAATTCTGTTTGTATGAGTATATTTTACTAATTAAAGATTAGTTAGCTATAAGTCTTTGAAATGAAGATAGAATATAATTCTTCTTATATATGGAAATCAGAACTATCTGGTAAAAGAAGAATAACGTAAAATGAATTAGGAGTGAAAAGTAGTATATTCTTTTACGGCTAGAAATTAATGCAGGACGAATACGCGAAAACTTTCTGCAAAGAGTGCATAATCCTGCTGTCTAATTCTTCACAATTATTTTTATTTACTCATAAACATTTTCCAAATTTTATATTCCCGTCGTTTCCAGTTGTCCCAATAATTAGTTCAGATGCAAAGAAACTAAAAATGGGCATCGAGTATCCATATCCCGTTAATATTGCGAAAACTTCGATATCCGAAAATTCGAATCTTCGGACCCGAATCATTCTATGACTCAAATAAACGCAGTTTTTGAAATTTTAAATGGATATAAATAACCAGTATCACTTTTCGCTGCTCTTACTGCTACACTGTAAATTTTTTGCACATAATTTAGGGCCCTATGTTTAGATTTTATTTTTGTCAACTACTGAAATAATTATTTATTCTCAGAGCTTGCTTAAAAATATTTCGAAGAAAATCTGAGGTGTTTTTCTAAATTAATCGTTTCAAATTACGTTGAGGAAAGGAATCCCATTATACAAGATTTTTAATTATGCATTGCCTTCACTAAATTTCATTTGAATTTTGTTAATAAACATAAAAGTATTTTTAAAAACTGAATTCTTAATTTTATTTTCCATCCGGACAGAGGACAGAAATGGAACACCTGCTCAAAGAAAATACTAGCAACCGAAATGTAAAGTCGCTGAACATTAGTAATTTGACCCGAGTTCCAGTCCACGCGAACAGGCTGGCTCCATGTTAATTTTCGTGATTTTCTCGATGTGTAACGTGGATATCGGCCAAGTTCCCTTAAAAGACCATTCACGAAGGCAATACGTTTTGACCGATACTAATGCATGTTTCGCCTTTATCCAATTAAAATATATTCCCCTAGATAATCCTCCACGAAAGTATCCCGACTCTTAGACAAACAACATTCATGTACTCTGGCATATGAAATAAACAAAAATAATTTAAAGATAAATTAAGTCTTATGGAACACTGAATGGAAGCATCTCTGAGAAATTACAATTTGCCTTACCATCTGAATGATAAATGAAACAACTTACACCCTGCGGAATGGCAATACTTGCAAAGTCGCTTAAATAATTAATGCAGAGGTAACATAACGCTAATCAACGTAACAAAAGCGTGGATACTTAGCTTTTGTAAGAAATTTTAAAGAAAAATAATTGCATAGTTACTATTTTTAAATGAAATTTTCAATGTTCATTTGGCTTCTGAAAACAATAGCATGACGATGTAACTGTGTATAAACTGAGCCGTTATTTCCTTCAAAGCAGGAGTGAATTAGATAGCCAGATTTGGTAAAATTGCATCACAGATTCTAAAACGCTTCAAAATCTCACTTCATAAATCTTGAATGTTTAGTAAGGCACAATTTTGCGGACACAATTTATAATATTCGATAAAGATTTGAATAGAGTATACAACATTTCAAATTTACAGTTCTTACAAATAACAAATATTCAAATAATGTGTGACGATTCAAGCTTTGTGCCTTATGGTCATGAAAATGGAGACGAAGTGTGCGCACATACATTGAACGCAATTTGTTTGTCCTATTTTTCTCTGAATTATGCTTTCTAAAACTAATAAATGTAAAGAATCATTTCTCTGTCAAACGTTGAAATCTTTGCAGACATCATTTAAATCATTTTAAGTCTTCGTCGTCAATGGTGAAAGTATTAGGTTAGCAGATCAGCATGAACCTTGTTCTATTATTCTTGGATTACGAATCATCGTTTTTTTAATCTTAACAAGTGGAGCGCTTCGGAGAAATGCTCTACTTCGACGAACCTCGCATAGCTTCATATGGTGAAGAAATGAGAACAAAATATTTTAACAATGAGGAGTCGAATTTTTACTTTACCATTCAATATTTTTTATTATCAATACTTTATGTGAAATATTTAACCTTTTCTAATCTTTTCTTAATGCTATCAAGTAAATTCTATGTTGTTTTGACCTATAATAACCAGTTTTGACTTTTCGAAAATGTATTAAAAGTATTGAAACTAACTGCGAAGGGTAATTGTTAAATTTTGCAAAATACATTTGTCAATACATTCTAATAATATTGCGATATACCCAAATAACGCGATGGGTTGAGCCGACGAAAAGAACGTAAATTCAGTTCCTAAAAGTAGGGGGTCAAACGTTGGTTTTATTTCAGTTAAATAGAACCAAAGGCTAAATCATGCGTGTTAAGAAAGAAAGTATGCAATAAAGAATACCGTTTTCATACACATCAATACAAAAACGTGGCTACATAAAATGAACTTATATCGATGCGGATGGCTTTATAAAATTCAACAAACTTCTCTGACGACTCAGTTCAGAATTATAAAGCAGGAAGGGGGGAAAGAGTATCGCACTCCATTCTTCGTTTTTCTGTAGTGAAAAGTGCATTGTATATGCAAATGTAGAATTAATTAAACATTAATTATTCTGACATTCATATTCAGTTATAATGTGAATTTTATATTGTGTGTGATATAAATATTCATATTAAGTTATGTGTTCATAATAAGTTATGAAGTGTGTGAATGTCCTGATTTGTTTAGGGGCTAGCTTTGCTGACTTCCGTATCGTTGGTCTCGAATCTCGGAGAAGCCTTGAATATTTGTAAATGTAAAGGGTCTTTGCAGCATGGGGGCCCTAAAATACACGGCTAACCGAATATCCGGTGACTTTCTGGTAGGGAAAGAGAGTTAGAAGCAGTTGGACTCGTCCTCCAAAGGATCTTCTCCAAAATTGGAACGAAAGTGAGCAAAATTGTGTGTCATCTGTAAGATATCTTAGACCTACGCTAACGACAGATGCAATTATGCGCTCTTCCGCACGATAAAATTCGAGTTGTCCTGATGTTACAGTCAGACATGGAAGAAAAATCATGATAATAACGTAACTGGAAATTTTGAAGACGGGTCTAAAGTTTCAGAATATTTAGCATCAATTATTATGCTTGTATGGATATTTATATATAGCTATGTAGGAACAGTAATCATCATATCATTTTATTATCAGTATTTTCTGAATTACTGATGATTTCGGCTGCATATTAATTGCAAACATAAATGAGTAAAATAAAATTAGGAACAGTATAACTTCGTATTTGCGTAAGTTGGGGTATCAGAGTATAAGTAATTGCAAAGATCACCATTTTCTGTGAAATAACATATCTTAAAAAATTCTCTTTCAGTGCAGACATAATCATAGACAATCTCCGTAACAGATGCCAAATTAAAAAAAAAAAAAAAAAAATTAGAGGTGATACCAACGCACATAGCACTAGCTAGGACTATTCCCATTCTGATCCCAAAAGAGCAACACTTGAAGGCTACACTCCCACATACAGTCTGATATCTGATCACCAACCTTTGATACTAATTGGTTAAATCATAACGCTCTCAATAACACAAGCCGAATTTTTACTAAAGACTGGGACGCAGCAAATGGCATAGTATTCTCTGATCAGAAATGTAGAAAATTCAGTACAAACTACCATTTCTCCAGATCTGACATTGTTTCAGCCTTCCTGTCACAAAATTAAAACAATCTTCCTTAAATTTGGTCACAGTTTATAAAATTAAGACACGGATCTATACGTAAGCACTGTAGAGTCATTAGGTTTGTTTTTGAAGCAGAAGACGTGAAAAATGTGCAATGCCGTCACTGGGACTCGCATCCTGGACCTCTCGAATACGCGTAGAGTATGCTTTCAATTACACCACGAAAATATGAATAAAATAGGAAGAAAATACCTTATAGCATTACCAACGCCAGCTGGAACAATTCCTAAACGACATGCACAACATAGGCTTAGAAACACTCTACAAGGACAAGCAAAAGAGTTACATGAATTTAATGATGAACTAAAGAACTTCGTACGCAAGAGAACAAATGTCGAGTTTTGAGACGTAAACTTAAAGCATCAAGTATAAGCATCAGGCTGCAGTATTTGCTCTCCACCATCCTTAGAAATGCAAGAAAAAGAAAGCGTTTTACAAGCACAGGATTCGAGCTACCAAAATAATAAGCTGAAAGGAATTTTGCACTAAACACTCAGAGTGCATGGCATGCTACACAAAACTGCCATAGACAAAGTCTACAGACCAGTATATCTGCCCTCACACCCACATTTAGACGTTGCCAGTTGCACAAATTTTACACACACCGTAATAATGGACACTGTCTTCCTAAGCGATTGTACGCGGCCCAGCGGTAAAGTCGCTGAACACTGGTAGCTCAGTCCGGAATTTAAATCCGGCGAATGGGCTGGCTGCATAGGCGTTTCTGTGGTTTTCCCCATGTGTAACCTGTATACGATCCAGTTTTAATACAGAAAGTTCTTCATGAAAGCACCCTTCCCTTAGGCAGTTAGCCCTCGAATGCTTTGCCATAATTAAATAAATCAAACACAAAACCCAAGTGACTATGAAAAAAAACGACATTCCTGAACTGCAAGAAATACATAACCATGTAACACCGATTTAACTCCCAGATGATATACCATTCACAGGGAAAGAAGTTATCTTCATCATACGAAATATACCAAAGAATAAAGCACAGAGTCCGAACGGCACTCACTGCAAATTCTCAGTTCTTCCAAAGACTCTTCAATAAATTTCTATAAGCGAACCTTTTCTCAGAAGCATTCAGAATCGGACAGTTATCTTCTTTATATATTTAAAAAAAATCTGGAAACTTTCAGATTTTTCATTATGACCCAAAGGCGTGTTTTTTTTCATTTACAAATACATACACGTTTCGAGAGCATTTGGGATAAAAATATTTAAAAAAAGCATACCTTTAGAATTTCCGACAGACAGTCTCGTGCGCTGGAGATAAAAATATTTTCTTCCTCACAATGTGTCGCCACTGCTCGCTTTGAAATCGTTGAGTTTCTTAATCAAAAATTCGTTAAAGTTTAAAAAATATGAAATAGATAATAAAACAAATTCTAAATTCAAGATTTAGGCTTCCAGGTTCCTAGATTCGGGTGAAGGACTAAGTTATTCAAAAGTTGATGGCTGTAGGTATCGTTGTTTTTTCACAGTGGGAGAAACATACATATACAATCATGCAAATTCTTCATTATTTAATTTCTTTAAATATAATACAGACGATAATATTTGGTGGAAAAAATTTTAAAAGTGCTACAGCCATTTATAAAGATTTGACGTAAAATGCCGTTTCAAGCGTAATAGCCCTTCCGAGCTAACGCCCCTTAGGACTAAAAGAACACAAAGATCCTAGTCGTTCATTGTGCTTTCGTCCGCTGTGCCTAAAGTAACTATAGAAAGTTTTCCACGAAGGCATCCCTTTCCTTAGACAGATAGCCCTAGAGCTCTTTGCCATAAATGAAACGAAACAAAACCCAAGCGACTATCAGAGAAAATACAGCCCAAGACTATCAAACAACCAGACCTCTACGGATGCTCAAACATCTTAGCAAAAAAAAAAAGTTTTTGGCACATATCAGTATGGCTTCTGCCTAGACAAATCAACAACTCATGTCCTAGCAGGAATAATAAAGGACATCGCATCATAATATATAACAAATGTACAGCAGTAATCAAAATGGACTTTAAAACACTGTGGTAGCCGATTATAACCCATGCACTGTGAAATGCCACCTGTCCGGAAATTTTTATCACACCATATTGCTTAGTACTTAATTAGTTAAGTATGCTATGTACTTCTTAATTGTACACAACAGCGGCAGTGTGCTAGAACAAATCAACGATTGCCCCTAAGATTCATGCGCAGGATTATTGTTATAGAAGGTTAAATTTGACAAAGTCTTTGCTGAAGAATGACCTGACATACACTCACGTTGTAGCTTATGTCGATGACGCAATGCTAACCGTCTACGGATGCACAAAGGTACAGCTGGAAGCCCATGGGACAAGCTCCTGCAAATTATTCGACAATATCTGCACCTCCCTCAAGCCTATCATTTCAGACTCAATAAAGGCACAATTTTTCAGAACTGACAAAGCATCCAGCTAAAAAGGTAGAATATTAAAATAGTGAAAGAATAGAAATAGTTGTGCTTGACATCTCACACAGACCCCACACATTACCAAATTCATTACTCACACATTACGATTACCTTCATCCGCTTAAAGAGATAGCCAACAAGTGCCTTGTTGGCTATCTCTTTAAGCTATAAATACTATTAAGGGTTTTGGAAAACCGTTTTAATAAAGTGGCATAAAACTGGATCAGTCAACTCTTCAGTGTGACTGGCTGTAGGGAAAATTGTGACTAGAACTGCAACTGAAAAAAACCGAAGAAAAAGAAACACAGGACCAAAGAAAGGGGGGTCGTAGATATTGACTACATTCCACAAATATTTACCGCTTGCGGAATTCTCGTTAACGTAAATAGAAACAATCTCAGTAATTATACTAGTTCTTAGATTCTGATACAGGTAGAACTAATTTCGCCCAAAAGATACTTCAAAATTATACTGCCTGTAAAATAAATAATTTTATTATTTAAAATTATTTTATATTTCTGTAACTAGAAATTCAGAGCAATTTGAATTTTCTCGAAGCGCGTTTCCAAACGTGAAAGCAGTTTGCTGTGGTATAGCTTCGTATAACAAGTTCAAACTTTAAAAAAATTCAGGAAATTATATATGCTCATGTTTATATTATGCTCAAAACTATAAATCTCCAAAAATTTTACGTTCTTGAAATGTTTTCCAAGCTTTCAGAATTTATATGATGAAATGTTTTTAAACTTTGCCCAAATTGTAATGATATATTCTGATATTTCTAGAGTTTTGAAGTATCGTGAAAAGTTCCGAATTTTCAAATTATGAAGTTATTCAGTGCATTCATGCGGCGAGCCGAAAGTCCTCTCGTGTGGATTGGTGGAAGAGGAGAGGGAGAAGACCCTCGGATAACCCCCCCCGGAGTGCTCTACCTCAAAATTGTGGGTGAGAAATAGAAGTCCAAAGTTACTCTCCTCGGAGTAAGCTCTGGCAACGATTGTTCCATATAATATGGACAAGACGACAACAACAACATTCAGTGCATTCGAAAAATCTAAAGTTTAAAATTTTCGAAACTGCTTTAGAGCTTATTAAATTTCCTGAAGTAGAATCTGAAGTTGCAAATTTTATAAAGCTTTTATGAATTTTTTTAATGCATTGCCTTAAAGCAAAAGTGAATCTTGAATTGCGTTGCGCTTTTGAAACGGTTTGAAATCAAACACCACTCAGCTGTTTTGATTCGTAGAGCCTTAAAGCTATTTTGAGCCTTGAAAACCTGAAGCAAACTTATTTTTTGGCTGCCTGAAAACTTCTGAGCTTGAATCAGTTGACGAGAGCTGCATATTAATTATCTGGAAAAATTATGATCGCTGTCATAGTATTGCTTATCAAAACCTGGAATAAATATAACTCTTAAGTGTTTTCGGCTTCAAATCGGAATTTACTTTAGGAACTTACAGATTTCAGTTTCGACAGCTTTTTAAAGAATGGAATTAACTTCAGGAAATTTCTTTTAGAAAAATTTAAGGAAAGATATATTACGATGGAGGGAGCATTAAAGTTTTTATGCTCTGTTTATTTCTTTCCTGATTCACTTTCTTTTTGCTTTCTCAGCAAAGCTGAGTAGTAAAATTTCTGAACATTGATATTTCGACATGGGTTAGGTTCCAGGCGAATGGGCTGGCAACATGGGCGTTTTCATGGTTTTCCCCATGTGCAGTATGAATACGAAACAGTTTCCTTTAGAATGTCTTCCACAATGGCATCCCTCCCTCTAGACAAATAGCCCTCGCGGACTTCTTTACCGTAATCAAATTAATGAAATCAAACTAAAAATGCTTTACTAGCAAAATTATCCTTTAGGCATTTTTATCTGCAGAAAGCCTAGACAAAAATATATTCAGCATATGGAAAAAATATTCGTCGCGTTTGTTAACCAAAATAATAGTGCTAGGAGAAAATTAATGGCATAGAATATTATGTTAAGTTTAAAAATCAAACAAAATTTTTCTCGCCTTTGAAGCAATAATAAAGAGATTAATATTCAACCAGCTTTCATTTTATATACTGTGATAAGTTAAATCTAAAAATCTAATCTTTCATTTTATATACTATGATAATCTTTATATAATAATCTAATCTAAAAATATTTTAAACTAATGCTTAGTTAATTCTGCAATATGTGAATTTCGTTATAAATAATATTTCCGCGTGTTATACTCTTTTCGCAAAATCGTTTCACCAAAACAAACGCACCAGTCTCGGTTTTGCATTTATGCTATTTTAATTTTTTTTAATTTAACCTCTTAAAATATTTATTCGTATTGCTTTTATGTAGTTTTTATCAGGTTTTTTATCTTATTCTTTCATTAGCACAGAAAAGAAGAGATACATATAAAAGAAGAGAAAGAAAAGATACAGAAAAGAACAGATAAAAAAGAAGAGAAATTTGAAAACTGTCTACGAACTCACTTTTAAAATGCTTAAGTTTGCTTACTTCTACGTATTCTAAAGCATAATAAGTGGAAAAAGGCTTCGCATCTCATTAGAAGTTCATAAAAGTCATTAATCGTTCTTCGCATAAATTTAAAACATTTACAATCATGCACTTAGTTTTGTTAAATACATAAAGATAGATTTATTCATGTAGTTTTCTGTCTATTTTTTTCCAAACAACTGCAAATAAATATAATTTTTTCATTTAAATGTTCGTATCTTCTTGTGGAATAAAATATGCGAAGTGATTAAGTTGTAGAGTCATTAGGTTGTTTTTAAACAGTAGACAGGAAAAATGCGCAATTCCCTCGCCGGGACTCGAACCTGGACCTCTCGAATACGCGCAGAATGTACTAACGTTACACCACGAAGGCATGCAGAAAAGAGAAATAAAAGGCCTTATATAGTCCCCCTTTTAAAGTGCGACTGGGGATTAGGAGACCCAGTCTCCAAATTCTGGTGATAAAGAATCATCATCTACCGCCTTTTTAGTTCAGGCGCCACTATAAAGTCATTAGGTTATTTTGAAGCAGGAGACGTGAAAAATGTGCTACGCCCCCCACGAGACTCGAACCTGGACCTCTCGAATACGTGCCAAGTGCGCTACCGTTACACCAAGATGGCATGCTAAAAGAAGGAAGAAAATGCTCTATAAAGTAACGGCTACCCTTCATGTATTGAATCATTCTGGTCATACATTTTTTTTATTATTCTTATTTTAATGATTTTTTTGTTTAACTTTTCCATTGCATTTTAAATTTCTTAATTACAATTACTATTATCGTTTTAATTTATGCTCATTCTCTTATAAAAATCAATGTGTTTCTTTCATACATCACCTATGTTAAATAAACAAGTTATCTTATTATTTTGTCTAACTCCCACCAGAATGCAAAGTAGTCGAAGTGTATCTCATGGTCAATGTCTATATCATGTATCATCATATCATACGTCCATGGTCTGTGTAAGATCACTGAATGAGTCTGCCGGCTTTAGCTCCCCTAACGACAGTTGCTCCGTGAACTCTTGAGGAGCGTATCAAAGCTTAGTGAGAACGTGAAATTTTGTATTTAATTTTATTTGAACATTTATTCCAAATTTCATGCAAGATGCGGAAGTTGTGTTCTATTATAGCTATATGTTTTGTGTAACTAACAAGCTAATGAGTAAATCAAAAGGTTCATTTTAAATCTTCATTTCAGTTTGTGATTACTGTAGTATATTAGGAGGTAAGACGGAGTGATAAGATCATCGATCTATTTTTAGGATTCCAGGAATTAGCGTTTAAATCAGATGGAAACCTGCATCCTTACATAAATTAATCTTAAATGTGTATCCTTCTGTTACAGTAAACTGTTACCTCTGGATTTGAACTGATAAATACAGCGAGAATCGATTCCACCAGTGGACAAGTAAATAAACACTGCTGAACTGTGATATTTTGACTTCGATTCAAGTTCTACAGTCAGAATTGCCAAATAGCGGTTGATACTTCATACATCCAGAGTTATACTGGAATACCTTCAGAGGTACTTTCTAGTTAACTGTGAGGTAATTCATATATGGTACCTGGAGTGTAAAGCGTGAAAGTTTCCTATTTTACTATTTTGATATTTTACTATTTACTATTTACTATTTTGAGGCAGCATGTAAGTTCCTTGAAAACAAAAGGCTGAACAAATGAGAGAGGTACGTAACATTCGAAAAGGTTGCTGAAAATATCCTGCTTCAAAAACACAAAAGAGATAACCCATATTATAACCGACGGATAAAATACTATTAATAATTTACCTCCAATTTTAAGGAATTTAGTTTGAAGAATAAGTTCACTTAATTATGTAAATTGAGTCAACATTTAAAACAAGAATACACTTTAAAACAAATAAAGAAACTACGTTTCGTATATACAGTTCTTGTATTTCGGTAAGAATCAATGAAATACAGATGATTAACAGTTTGACTCTGAATTTATTTTTACAAGTTAGCAATTTGTTTTTAACTGATGATTTAACAAATTTTATACACAGTGTCCCAAAAGGTCCTTATCTGGCTTGTACTTTCGACCAGTTACAGAAAGTTTTAAGTGATTTTAAAATTCCTGTTTTGGAAAGTTTAAAGAAATTAATTTTGTAAAAGTTAGGAAATCTAACTTTTATACCCTCCTCCGTTCCTACATTTATATGTAAGAAAATATACTACTCGTTATTAGAAAAGCAAATCGGTAAACGTATAAAAATAAAATGCAAAAAGACTGATTCCCGCATGACAAAAATTTACCGACATACATGATATCAAATCCGAAGATCTTACTCAGAGTCCGTACACAATCTAATAAAGATTAAAAATGCTTGTAATTAGGAATTTTTACAAGATTAGCCGATTATGACTGGAAATAAAATTTCATGAGAATATTAATAACATATTTTTAGACTCTGAGAACTTATGAATTAGTTGTGTGAAAATACTTTCGGTATAGCTAACTCAAAAAAAAATTATAATTTAAAGACACTAGCAAATCATGAAAGAATATCACTGAATGCCATTTACGAAGAAAAAAAAATCAAACTAGAAATATTCTAATTCATCGATTAACCAACCCCTCAATACAAAACGAAAATTAATGTCAAAATTGGTAAATTTGAAAATAAATATCTCGGTCAGTTTCATTCATATGGGAGCTAAACATTTTGTGTTTTACTTTTTATAGCAAGTATCAGATTTTCCTAAATATAAGGACTAATAATTTCACTAAACTGATATCTTTAAATTTAAGTACTATGCAAAAACATGAATATTTGAGTCATGTAAAATATTTTTATAATTAGAAATATATGTCTACTACCTGTGGTTACGAAAATAAAGGGCAAGTAAAGCAGGGTTATAATCCAGATTATGTGCAATGAAATTACTTATTGCTATCAACAAAAACAATTCCTAAATATTCTGAAATCTTCTGCTATTGTTACTGTTATACTACGAATTTTTTCTTTTGTTTTATTCTGATGATTTATGCTAGTAGTTATTTCAGCGTAGAGCAATAAACAGTTACTTTTTCTTTAGACAAGGCCCTGTTAATCCACGACCAGATTAATGTGCTCCCGGTTAATCGGAAGTGGAAGTTGACTGTAATTTAATCTAAATCTATTTCCATCGATAAAAAATGTCGTACTAAAATTCAACAAAACAATCAATTTACTGAATATCATAGTTTAGCTTACCTAAAATACACTGAGACGATTTACATTACGCTGTAGTTAGACAAATTCATTTAATACGAATTCCGCTTCGTAGAATACGTTTCGAACGTCTCCGGGAATAATTCGAGCGTATTGAAGATTCAGATACTAAAAGAGTATACACAGTTAAGCGAATTATTAAGCTTAAATAATATTTGAAGCGATAAAATTTAATAGCTGGAAGGCTGGAATGCCAATTAAATTAATGATAAAATTCATACGAGTTTCATTGTATTCTTGCGAAGCTGACGGAGGCTTCTGAGGCATTGATTTTTTGATAATTTAGAGCACAGAGATGTAAACTTTTTACCATCTTTTCGTTATAATTTATTTCTCCCGCCTTCTTGGCGTGCCTTCATGATGTGGTGATCTGCACGCTGGACGCGTATCCAGAGGTCCGTGGTTCGATTCCCGGCGAAGGCATTGCATATTTTTCATCTTTCCTGCTGCTCAAAATATCCTAATGTCTCTACATCGTTATGCAGTTATTTGCAGCAAGCGAGAGGTATGTACTAAATATTTTTGTAACTATTTTATTGTATTTTGTTTTTTTATATATTTTTGCAGGTATTTTTTGGGAGTAGTGTTGTAAAGTTATTTATTGTTTTCCTATAATTTATTATATTCATTTATTTAATGCGTCTTATATAATGTTTTTGTTTAATCGATTTTGCTGCCATTAACTTTCCTTGTCAGAGATCATTTAGCGTATTGTAATTCTTAACAATCGAAGTTTGAGTTTTAAAGATAGTTCATTTATAACCTGAACTGTTGAAACTTTTCTTACAGGTTGGGACAAAAGTTTTCATCACTAGGTTTGTAGCATTTGGCCACGGCAACCGTCATGATGATATCTTCGATGTTTCCGAAAAATACGCACTTGAAGTCTTAGGAATCCACTAGCAGCCAAGCGAAGAGACCACTGATCGCTGATAGTTCAATCTGAGTTCAAATCCTGGCGTAAGGGTAGCTGTATAGACGTTTCCGTGTATAACATAAATACGAGCCATTTTCTCTTAGAAAGTTCTCTACGAAGGCAGCATAACCCTTAAACTGATAGTCATCACGTTCTTTGCCTAAATCCATGTGACCAACTAATCTTGAAGCTTTGGAAGCGATTTTTCTCCAAGTTTTCAAAAGCTCATAGACAAATAAATATGGGTATAAATATGGCCGCACTAGAAATTATAATCAATCAGCTCAGGTATTAAAGTATCAAATCGTATAGAAGATGAGTTAAAAAATAAAATACTGAGAGTAAGCATTTGCAAACATTTTCAAAAAGCCTATTATTTAAATGTTAATAAAGTTCATTGAGTTGCCCGGATTTTAGATTCAAATTAAAAAAAGACTAAAAGACTACTCACAATATCTGACAATTTCCAATTATTTTCCTGAAAGCAAGTATTCAGGTAAGATAGCTAAATACTCGTATAATGGAAAAGAATCAGGAAGTTGGGCGGGGATGCAGAATCTTTTTTCTTTTCCTCGTAGCTCTGACAGCAGGCGTATCAGGAAGACAAAGTCAAATTTAAAATGGAAACTAAGTATTTTATATTTTTCTTTCAAACTAAACGTAAATTTAAATGCGACTGTTGACAAAACATTTATTTCCTTGGTGCAGGAAAATGAACTTCCGTCCAGCGAAAAATGATTCAGGATAAAAAAAAAGTGAATTTCCATTTCCAAAATAAAAAGGACAATTATTTTAAAATTATTTTTTCAACGTTAAGATGTATAACAGGAAACTGCATTTTAAAACAATTCTTTTCCATTTTATATTTTTATTTTAATACTTTTTAATACCCCAACACGGATATAAAATTTCTTTCTATGGTATTTAAATGTAATAAAGAAACTCTTTTGATTTTATTTTTTCTACCATCTGTGAAAAAATAATTTACCTTACAACTTTTCAATATTGTAAAATATTACATTTTAGGTATTTTCACCAGCTAAAAACTTTAAGGAAATTTCCTACGTCTAAAATGTTATATATGACGAAAATATATTATGGAAATAGCTTAGCATATTATAAAATACAAATAAACGATTTCCATTCAAGTTAAGTATTGTAAATGTAGTTTGAAACAAACGTTCAGGGAAAATGAATATGAATAATTCTGATGTACCTATTGGTTCGGCATAAAAGTTATTAAACAAGATTAGGAACAAACAATAGGTATCGAAAATTTCAAACTTCTGAAGAATGTTTCTTTTTCTTTTTCAAGGCACTTAAACTGATTTTGCTCTAATTTTAGGCGAGCCACTATATTTATCTAAAAAACTGAGAATTAAATTAAGGAATAGTAAATTAAAATTAAGGAATAGCTTGCGAAATTCAACATTATTTGTGATGTAAGAAAGTAAAAGTGCAGACATGGTTCTAAGTCACCATTTGGTGTTTTACATGAGTTTTAATCAAGACATTCTCCGTTTACATCCAGCTAAATTGCGCAGGAAATATCTGGAAAGGAATTACGTGTTTGACTACCAAAAAAGCAAATATGATATTCCCAATATCCTTAGAACGTATTCAACTAACCGCGGTATACAATTTTTGTGTGTCTCTTAAACCTATTTATTAATTATTTTAGATTAATGACAACTTTTTGTAATCTTTTCCCATTAAAGGATCCAATGTCTCCGAAACTACTCTGACTTCTGTCAGGAAAAGACTTGTTTCGGGGTAATCACTTCCTGTAGATATTATAATCTGCCATCTACAAAAAATTTCACATGCTCTGTTTTTCCTTATAACTTTGTAAAGTTTAGACAATCAGAGTACAGAAAATCGAAATTTATGACATTTTTTAAATCCTGTAGTTGGGTCAGTGGATCCAAAATTCCTTCATTTAAAAAACATTGATTACACAGACCCTACCAAAGCATTAAAAAACATACTTCCCAAAAAGTTAGTTACCAAACGAAATTTAAACTAAGCAATATTCATTAAATATAAAACAACGAGAAGTTCCCGATCTGCTCAATTTTGGAGCAAAGCTCATAATCACGAAGCTGAAAGAGACACAGAGACTTTCCCATATTTTACCATACATTTTGCACAGCGTTATTTTAAGCAAGTTGTGTTTGAGAAATATTCCACTTTATAAAATAGCGGGAGACGACAGAAAGGTGCTGCCGCAGATTATTTTACGAATGCTACGTTGCCATCGGGGAGGGGATTCTCCTACCGTAGAAATGTTATCGACAATAGATCTACTACCATAATGGCTACGCTTTTGCTCCTTGTATTTTAAAAAAAAAAGTTCTTTTCCTTACCAATTTTCAGTGAAAATGGTTGTTCTCCATTATCTTTCAAACATTAACTGGACCGAAAGTACCTAACTCACGACGTCGAAAAAATTTTATACGTAATCTTAAATTTTACCCTCAATTTTAAGCATTTAAACACAGCTGAAATCTTACCATGCTGCCAGTCGTTTTTTGCTGTGATTTGCTATATCCTGGACAGGAAAGGTTTGTATGATGTGGGATCGCCATAAACAGACATTGCTAATACTATAATACCTTTCAGTAATGGCGAATTAGGCGATAATGAAGTCTTGCACGCTTAATATTCATTCTGTAAAGATGGCAGAACTGAGCTCCTGGAGTTTTGTTATCCAATACATTAGTCATATGTGGTGAACAAACATTTGAAACATCACCGCCATAAATAAAGACAATTTTAATTACACTCAAGTCCATAAATTAAGGATAATGCAAAATCAGGCAAAGGAAGAGTTAGAAGCAAAACAAATTTGAATTATTTGTAAAGCTTATTTATTAAACAAAAGGTAAAGAGCAAAAAAAGATGCTATATGTTTGATATTATTAAAAAAAATTAGCGATTTTTTCTCCCTGGAGCAAATTACAAAAAAAAACCTATTTACAAAAACCCAATATTACATGATTGGTATGATTGTTAATACATTGTATGTCTCCCAGACGATGCAATACAGTCCCTACAACGCCTAGGCATGCTGAGTATAAAATTATCGATCTGATCTTGGGGGATATTACACCACTCAAAAAGCAATGCTCTCCGAAGTTCCGGTAGACATGTACGAGGAGGTTGACGGGCTGCAACTCGTCGGCCAAGCATGTCCCACACGTGCTCTATTGGATTCAAGTCCTGTGAGAATGCTGGCCAGTCCATACGGGTGATATCCTCCGATTGAAGGCATTCGCTTACGATGTTCCTCATTCGGCGTTGTAACTCTGGGGAGACCTGTGCTGTAACGTCTACTCACATTACCATCACCTTGGAATCGTTGCCAAAGCCTAGAGATGACACTCTGGGCAATTCCAAGTTTGTCTAATACTTCCAGTTGGGTACGCCCACATTCCAGACGGCCGATAATTCTACCACGTAAAAAATCATCCAAATGCGTCCTTTGTGTCATAACTATTCGGTTACTGCACTGAAATGCTTATAAAGCGCCTGCGAACAATTTTACTTCTTTGCCTGTATTCCTTATATATTACTCTCTTACACTCTCTTCATTGTGACGTACCATCGGTGTCATCTGGTTACTTCCTGAAATTTGCATATGATTCTTGAAGATGTGTGTAGTGATTTTACAGGTGATATATTTATTTTAGAGTTCGATTTCCGCGTGACTCCGAATTATCCTTAATTTATGGACATGAGTGTAATTAAACGACAAAATTTTAGTTCACATGCCTAAAATTTTGTTTTTTAAAATCGTGACTGTTACTCATCAAATGCAAATTTACTCTCTTCATAAAATGAACTGTTTTGTATACGAGTATGTGTACGAGTCATATGCTGAAGCAAGCTTCGTTTCGACGAGGAACCTGTTTTTGAACTGCTAAGCAAATTAGCAATTAAATCTGTGTCAATGGATTTTTTCTCCGTCGACCCATTACTTTTCATTGTCTGCCATATGTTACGATTTAAATTATTTTAATCTAGCAATTTTCCTTTAAACATCAAATCAAAATATAAGATTCCTACCTAGAATTTAGAGCTATGTGTGTGGAACCTTGAGATCTGGGAAGCGAATAATCGCTTTAGTTCAGGAGACAGACACGTAAACTTGAAAACGATTAGTTACCCTTTATTGCTCAAAATAAAGTTTTACAGATGGCCCTTTCTTAGGACGTACAGAACAGTCTCCACTTGGGCTTGAACTCAAGAGTACTAAGAAAATCAAACTTAACTAATGCTTAACTAAAAGGATATAGCCAAAGTTATCAAAATTCTACAGGAGTTAACCCCTTAAATGCTAACTAAACAGTGAAGCTATCAAGGGCCTGAAGTACGGCGGAGCGTAGTAATAGCTTAGAGAAAATGTAGCCAAAAGGCGAAAGCGCACTAGTCAGAATCTCTGGCTCTCTAACGAAGTCAGTGGAACTTCGACTTTAAGTACTACTTTTCCTTCATTTGCCTTTAACCGCGATTCTAAAAACACACTCTGGCAGGAAATTTGTAAGCTGAAATTATAAGCGACAGGAAAGTAGCTTTAACTAGAAAGATTGTTAAAACTTAAGGTAAACCTTACAAAAATAATAAAAAAACCATTGATAAATTTTTAAATTTAAAAAAAATAACCGTCGATAAATTTTTAAATTAAAAAAACAGCAATTTGATAAAAGATCATTTAATCCTTAAAATATGTATGTGACTGTTAAAGAGAAAAGGATATTGTAATACTGGATTTGGAATAGAAACCGATGTTAACCATATTAAGAATAACTTGGATATGAGAAAATCAGCTCTATCGCGAATGTATTTTCTAAAAACATCATTTATTCTCATAAAAATAATAAATAGTCCCCAATATACAATTTGAAAAATATACCAATTAATAATACTGTAGAATCGGTACTTACTGTCTAGGAATATGATGTTCGTAAACTTACTTCCGATGTGGCTGTCTAGGGGCTAATAAACTAGTCCAATTTACAAATAACTTGAATATTTAATGAAACATGAGTAGTTGCTACAAACTACAAAGTAATTACATACATAGAAGGAAATAGATGAGATTATTTACAAACGAAGAGAAGGAATCGCATTTTACAAGCAAACATCTTTGAATCGCGTCATCGTCCTAATGGCGGAATCCTCTGCCTTCGTCATCGAAAAAGTGAAAGATTTCCTCTCACAGCTTGTCGCGTCATCCGATTATAAATGAACGATGCCAACCCACAACTGCTCGTCCATCCTGATGGAATGAGGCCTCGCATTCTCGTAGCACCACTGTCTACATCTAGGGATCTGAAAAATAAAATTAAAAAACAAACAAACAAAAAAAAGAGATTTTTAGTTACTATTGATGGAAAGGTCGTCTTAAATGGTTTATTTCAGCCATCTTTTCTCATCATCTTAACATCCTCAGAAATAAAGGTGTTAGCTCTTCTTAAATGCTCTTTCGGTGTTCGTTCATCTTTAACAGTCTATCTGAATACATGTATTTTACAAACACGTCTTCCTTTGATGTTGTCTGGAACAATTCATCTTCGTATTTACGTCTTCTTAAACATCATCTGAATACGTCTTCTGAATGCGTCTTTTTAGATACCGTCTGGATACGTCTTCTGAATGCGTCTTAGATATCTTCAAGATCCGTCATTCGAATGCGTCTTCTCAAAATCATCTTCTTTAAGCCGTCTTTCTTCATACATTTCATCCTTAGACATCGTCTTCAGTCTTCTTAAATTAGTTCACGTCTTTAAAATAATAGTCCATTAGTCAAATCGGGAGAAATTTGTCAACTTGGGAAAAAGTCTATAATCAGAAATCATCAAAATCGTTATTTCATTGTCAAAGCCTTTCGGGTTTCTTCCTATATCTTCTGAATCTGCTTTTTCGCTTCTTTTTTCTCACCTTCTTTAATTTCTTTTGTTTCGTCTCTGCTTTCCATATCAGCGTCGTTGTAATCAGGTTTTCTGCCTGACTTCTGCTTTTCAATCTTCTCTTCTTCTTCGGTGGTCTCTGTAGTTTCTTCGTCTCCAGTGGCTTCTTTTGCTTCTCTATTCCAAGGTATTTTACTGAAATTTTTCTAGTAGAATTCGCATTTGATTCATCACCTTTAGCAAATAACTCTTCTTCGGGGAAATTCTTCTCTTCAGAATCTCCTTCTGCAGTGGCGTTTCTCCTCGTTGGCTTCAGAGCTAATTGCATTGTGCTTGAGTTTCCTTTTTGCACTAATTCATCTTCAATAATATCATTTTCATTTACATCAGAATCTGAATCACTCAGGACGTCGTCAGAATTCACATTCAGGGAATCAATGCCACTTGCTTTGATTGTAGATGAAGTATATAGTTTGATCACATTCTGTGCTGTAACAGGAACTATACTAACAGGATCAGTTTCTGGTTTTGGAAGCAAAAAACCATAATTAACAACTTTTTCAAATCCTTCTTCAGAACCATTTCCATTGCAATAAGCATTTTTTTGCTCTTCAGAATCATTCTCAGATTTCTTGTTTTCTGCGATAACACAAATATTTGATCTAAATGAAGAACCATCAATTTGGAATTCACCTTCAAATCTCTCTATAGGTTTGTTGCCAAATTCTGTTAACTGGAGCTCAGCCGACTTAAGTTCAGGAGAACCTATCTTCTTATTTATATCTTCTCGGATTAGCATTACTTGACTACCAGTATCTATTAAAGCATCAGTTTGCAAATTACCCAAATTAACAGTTTTATGCATTTCTTTCTGACAAGTCTGAGTTATTGGAGTAACAGCTTTGGCATCTTGGATATTTTTAGATGATGTTTTCGAACAATCTAATCCTTTACTCTTATTGTTAAACGAATTAGATTTATGGTCTAAACTTCCACAATTATAACACCTTGGCTCTTTAATCTTACTAGGTACAGCGCGTGTTTTATTTTGTGTGATAGTACTTGAATAACCCTTATTTTTCGTATTTGGAACGCGAATTTTCTCATAAATTTTTAATTTCTCTTTGAATTCAGAAATAGTTTTACACCCGTACAAAACAATTTTGTTACTACTCTGAACTGGTATCCCATTGATTACATAATCAAGAATTGATGAATCCTCAACAGAACCGCGACTGACTATTTCACGCATGGCAATTAAATATTCGGAAAGTGATTCACCAGGTTTTAAGTGTCGTTTCTGTAACAAATTATGAAGTTGTGCACTGTTTATTTTAGAACCAAATTCAGATAAAAGATTTTCTTTTAATTTGTCCCATGATATGATACCTTTCAAAGACCTAATAAATACTTTAGCAGAACCAGTAAGCAATTTTTTAGCAAACACAATTTTCTGTAATTCCGATAACTTAAATAATTTAAAAGATTCTTCTAAATCACCAATGAAGGATTCAACTGGATATGTATCAGTGCCATTAAATTCAGAAACAGTTTCTAAGATATCACGAAAATGTAAGGAAATATTGCTAGGCATTATTATGTTTTCATCCACTGAGTTATTTATGGGAGGTGATTCTGACCGAACAGAATTAATATCATCATTTTTATCAGAATCATAAACACTTTCGTTTTCAGATAACTCATCATCGTCATCACTTTCGGATTTTAAACGCTTAAAATCACAAAGACTATTCAATATTAAATCACAGTTTTTATCAGGATTTGAATCATAATTAAGATGTAACAAATTACACACAGAAATAAAATCATTTGCAGTAAAAGTTTTAAGTAATTTTTGTTTTGTTTCTTCAATATTAAAATCAGATGGAAAACCGCAAAAGTTACGCAATCTAGCTCTATTTTTTCGATCACCCAAAGTTCCAAACACAATTTGATGTAAAAGTTTAATTGACTTGGTAGGCCCAGTTTTAAAGAATTTGAAATTCTAGGAATAGAATTTAAGGTAGTCATCTTAATTCACAGTATCATAGAACACTATTCTTAGAAGTAACAATGTGGAAATAATCGAAGCAAAACTTACTTATTTTGTAATATTCATAATGCTTCTTCCTAGGCTCATCGCGGCCTGAGCGCCCAAATCTGTAGAATCGGTACTTACTGTCTAGGAATATGATGTTCGTAAACTTACTTCCGATGTGGCTGTCTAGGGGCTAATAAACTAGTCCAATTTACAAATAACTTGAATATTTAATGAAACATGAATAGTTGCTACAAACTACAAAGTAATTACATACATAGAAGGAAATAGATGAGATTATTTACAAACGAAGAGAAGGAATCGCATTTTACAAGCAAACATCTTTGAATCGCGTCATCGTCCTAATGGCGGAATCCTCTGCCTTCGTCATCGAAAAAGTGAAAGATTTCCTCTCACAGCTTGTCGCGTCATCCGATTATAATTGAACGATGCCAACCCACAATACTGATGAAATTTCAGATGCAAACCCTGATGATAAGAATAAACTTAACATCAGAATTAGAAACTTCAATCAGAGAAAGTTTTTAAAATGTTCCATAAGTTTTCGTTACAGCAGTTTTGAAAGAATTCTTGTAACATTAACTGTAGTTATGTTTTAAGTGATACTGCTGAATATTCAATATGTTTTTTTCTGAAATCCTAATATCTATCATGTAACAAAATAGAAAAGATTTGATTTTACACACGTGATTAGCATAATATTTCTCTTGGCGGAAGCCGTTCTGATGGTTACCGGTAAGCAGCTGATATGCTTGCTGTATCTGTGTGTCTAAGACATTCCAGACATATACAGTGGGACAAAGATCCGTTGAGAACACATGCGGATATGAAGTCGTTGGTTGAACCATATCTTCCAAGTATTCATTAATCCAGATTTGCTTAAAGAGGTTGGTTATCATCGTTCATCATAAAGACTCTGGGTCTACAGTTTTACAGAATATATTACAGATGAATTCAAGACCTCATTAAATCTCTGACCACTTATACAATTTCTGCTGTAGATATGCTGATCCCTGCCCCCTGTATGATTCTTTTCCACAGAAGAAAATACTGCCTTCAGAATTGTGTTTTTAATGGATTTCGGTGAAACTACGTGTGTTCCATAATTTTTCCATACAAAAAATGCATTGATAGTCTGTACTTAAACAGAATCTTGGTTTATCGGCAAAGAGAAATTGTGCCCAATTATTTCAGTTGTGTTAAATTGATGATACATGTATAATTTTCATGAGGCACCTTATATAGAATAGGAAAAAAGGGATACACAATTCACTGGTCATTTCATATGGAAGCCGTTTTCGTGCTATTTGCGACAACGTTTTGTGCTGTTTGTAGCTCTATTTCATACTGTCATCAATTCTACTTCAATTTGATTTCTGATGCGAAGTCAAATTGAATTGTCTTGGGATTTCATGATGATTTCATTTTACGAGTAAATATAAACAGCGATATATCTTCAAAATAATAATTGACTTTGACCTTTACGAAGACACACTTCCGGTTCTTATAATTTTTCGGATCGCTGAAAGGAGGATTTATTAAGTATTTATGTTCTTTGTAGACGTCTGAAAGCAGCTACCTGGCTTGGCAGTCCCCAGCTCCTGTCCATCGTTTACATCCATCTAACAGGACATATTAATTACATTAAGTAATTTTTATTAATGCATTAGCATTCGTAGAGCTAAAATGCGTACTCGAATTCTAATACTCTTTCTCACATTATTTATTCTCTTTCTGCTTATTTTCGAACTTTCAATAGAGAAGTTAGTGCATGATTTAAATTCGGTAGTTCAAACTCATGCACACATATTTTCTTCGAATTTCTAATAGGGGATTATGTGTTCATAAATATTTTTAGCCCAAAGGGCGTAAGGCCAGAAGGACTGTTAATTTTAATTAATTAATTGGCTTAATTAGTTTAAATAATTAATTTAATTCGTTAATTGGCATTTTGCGTTGGTTCACTATAAATGTCTGCTCACTTTTCAAATTGTTAATACCAAATATTAGAGCCCTGTATTGTATTTAAAGAAATTAAATAACGAAGAATCTACATAAATGTATGTATGTTTCTCGCATTGTGATAAAACAACGGTACCTAGAGCCATCAAATTTTGAATAACGTACATTTCCACTCGAATATGGACATCTGGAAGCCCAAATTTGGAATTTGTTTTATTATCTATTTCATATTTTGTTAAACTTTAACGAATTTTTGATTAACAAACTCAACGATTTCAAAGCGAGCCATTGCAACACTGTACGGAAAAAGAAACATTTTTATACCCAGAGTGCGAACTTAGGAGTATCAGAAATTTTAAAGATATCCTCATTTTAAAATTATTTTGCGATATTGCTGTTGAACTGAATTTTATGGTTTAAGTGCGAAGAAAAATAAATAAAGGTTAAAAAACATACACACACAAAACGTTTAAAAAACTGCCCTTTGGGTGTAATGTAAAATCTGAAAGCTTTCAGAATTTTTTTATAGTTTTCATTTAATTTTGTCCACCATTATGTTAATCAATACATTATATATGCTCAATTTTGGAAAAAAATATCACATTCAACCGCATCTTGACGAATAATCTAAAGACAAAAGTCATGTTCATTCAATTTTATCAATTTTTATTTTAATATATAACTTTCATTCCAAATTTTACTGTATAAAATAGTATTTTAAGAGGAAAATGTTTACAAATTTCTCTTTTATGAACTTTTAAATGTAGAATCATAAGACAGATGTAGGAAAGGATTCTTCTGAAAAGTAACCAAAGCTTTCTGTTTTAAATAAAAAAAAAGCTCGTAATTTTAAAATTAATTAACCTTTTACGTAGTATTCAAACTGTATATTCACTATTTTTCTGAGAAGAAATGACGTCTTCTTAGTGACGAAAAGATCTTACTTATTCTCAACAGTAGTTTAATGTCCATCACATGAAAACCGGAAATAAAAAGGAAGGCAAGTAAAAGGGCAAAATAAAACTTATATTTAAAAAATAGAGGCATAAAATTTTGGAAGCTACAATTTTTTTAATAATACGAGAAACAATAGCCAATTACTGTTGCATCAATCTCTTAAACCAGTCCAGCGCAATAAAAATCCGAAGGACTACTTAATAGTTTTTATCAATGACTATAGTTTCATCAATGACCTTAATAGTTTTTCTGTTTATTTTGTTATTACTTTTTAGACAAACGAACGAAAGGGAAAAATTTCTGAAATCATCTAAGAGGTTCAATGGCATCATAATGCAAACAAAAATTATTGTCTCCGTGTGGAATACTGAGATTTTTTCCAATGATTCTGATCCTTTTACATGTATATGTCTCGCATATTATTTAATATACTTTAGGAAAATTTGAATTTCTTCCTAAATATAATAGAAGATTCTTGAGCATTTTTATCGGCAGTAACACAAAGTTCTTTACATTTAAAATACCAACAACTGGAGAAACAATAATGGAACTAGACCAGGACAAAAAAAAAAAAAAAAAAAAAAAAAAAAAAAAAAAAAAGATTTCCCGATGGATTCGTTTGCCAGGGAAGCGGTAAGTAGAAGAAGAAAACTGATAGAATTGTATTCTGATACTTTTTAATTGTCTGCGATGTTAAGACACTTTAAAAACATTTTTTTCGAAATTTGATAAACACCGATACAATCAATAAAGAAAATATTTTAACAATTTTATTTAACTATTTCTAACGAACCTTTTTATAAATACTATATTAGTAGATGATATTCAATTACATTTTAGCTGGTTTAAATTAGGTTATTTGAACATGGCAAACCACATCAGGACTATCTGCCTAAGTGAAGAAGGGCCCTTGTGCAGGATTCACTAAAGAAACATGGCTCGTGTGTGCATTACGCATGGGAAAATTTGCGAAAACATTCATGCAAGCACCCTTTCATCCGTGACCTTTGATCCGTGGCTGTTCTCGAAGGCCACTGTTCATCAAGGTGGTTATAGGCGAAAGCATCGCGGCAGACTTCGAGCGAAAACGTCGCGGAGGAAACAAAGCAAGACAAAAACATCATAGTACAAAACATCGCGGGAAAAACAAAGCAAAAAAAAAAAAAAAAAAAAAAAAAAAAAAAAAACATCGCAGTTCGAAAACATCGTGGTATGAAACATATATAAAATATAAAGAGGCTCCGAAACACCGCGGTTCTAAAACATCGTAGTAAAAAAGCACCTGAAAATCATCGCATGACGATAACATCGCAGATGTGTTTTTCAGGCTTTCAAGTTATAAATGTATATTCGCATACTGATTTGTGAGAGTAAGGAGGAATGAGAAATATTTTACCTCAATATTTCATTTTTGAATCATAATTAATTATAAAGCAAGATAGAAATTTAATTAAAGCAAGATAGAAATTTGGGGAATAAAAGACTGAAAATGAACTTACTAATTCAACAATTTTAATACAAATTAAAATATGCAGTTACTCATCAGAAAAAAGATTACTTCTGTAATCTTTTTTAGACTATATTTTTCATAACAATCTACCATTGGAATTTATAAAAGAGATTAATTAAATAATCACCTTTAATATTTCGCTCCATAAATATACAATTCTATACGTTGCATTTATTTTTCTAGTCACTTTCTGTTTTCGATGTTTAAGTTTTCTTCTTGCTCATTTAGGAAAAAATTATTAACTAAAAATATGAAATATAGAGGTAAAAATATTCCTCATTCATTCATGCTCAAAAAGCACTAGGCGAATACACATTTACAACTTTTAAAACCTGAAAAATACTTATTTGCAACATTATCATCAGGTAATAATTTGTAAGTGCATTATTTTTACGATTTGTAAGTGCTTTATTTTCTACAATGATATTTTAAAACCGATGTTTTGAACCTCTTTATTTTCAACAACGATGTTTTTTATGACAGTCTTTTCACCTTGTTGTTTTCTCCACGGCGTTTTCGTCTGCGATGATTTTGCCGAGATAAATTTTAAGCAATTGAGGGTATATAGTGCTACTGCGGTACCAAACGGCCCGGGTTCGAATCCCGGATAAGGCAAGGATGTAATATCCTCGTCCCTTGATAGGAGTTAATGGTGGCTCACCTCTTAGGTGCCTCCATATTATTATCTACCGCTTTCGGCCTTAGTAGTGGCGAAAACCTAAAAATGCCTAGTAAAACAATGTTACTTAAAGGCATAGAGTAAAATTAGAATAAATAAAAGTAAATACAAAAAATAATAATTATAAAAAAAGAAAAGCCTGAAAGCCTTCAAATTTTACATTGCGCCCAAATAGGCGTTTTTTCAACGTTTTGTGTGTTACCTTTATGTATTAGATATCATGTCCTTCCCACTTAAACCACAAAATTCAATTCAACAGCAATATCTCAAAATAATTTTTAAATGAGCATGTCTTTAGAATTTCCGATACACAGTCTCTAGCGCTTGAGATAATTTCCGCCCTCCGTACAGTGTTGCCATTATTCGCTTAGAAATCGCTGAATTTGTTAATCAAAATTTCCTTAAAGTGTTAAAAAGTATGAAATCGATAATAAAACAAATTCCAAATTAGTGCTTCCAGATGCCCATATTTAGTGGAGGAAACGTTATTCAAAATTTAATGGCTCTAGGTACTGCTGTTTTATCACAATGCGAAACACAAACGTACACTTATGCAGATTCTTCATTAGTTAATTCCTTTAAATAGAATGCAGGGCTCTAATATTTGGTGGCAATAATTTGAAAAGTGAACCGACATTTACAGTGAACCGACGCAAAATACCAAAACAAAATTAATAGCCCTTCTGGGTTAACGCCCTTTGGGCTAAAAAAAAAACTATATTAGACGGGCAACAGCAGGGTTTGAAGCCAGGTCTAATTACCAGTGATAGCGATCTTAACCTCCTGGCCGTTGGTTAGCTATATTGTTAGCTGAATCCGAAAGATTTTGCGGCTACGATATGAACGCTTTTTGAATTGTCATGATAGAAAAATGTCTTATTATATTTAAAATTAAAATATTTTTATTCTAACCTTTTCATTGATTCATACATTCATTTCATTTCATACATTCAAATTAAATTTTATAAATTCATCTTAATTTTAGTGGAATAAAATATTTCAAAATAATAATTGAATATTGTGTTGCTTAACTAAAAATTCCTAAATTAAAATTTCAAAGCAAAAGAATTATTCAAACATTTAAATACAAAAGAATTAATTCTTTACATAGTTTGATAAACTGCATTTACTTTTGCTTTAGCTTTATTTACTTATTTTGGTGCAGAAAATGAACACCAACTTTCCTTCCAGTCGGTATAATGGTCAGGGAAGCTGACTGCGATACCGAAGGGCCTGGGTTCGAATCCCGGAGAAGGCATGGTTGTTACTGACTGTCCCTTCATAGCAAAGGCGATGGTGGCCCACCTATTAGGTGCCTTCTTAATAAAGAGACCACCACATCCGGCCTTGTATAGCTTAATGGACTGGGTTACATTTGTAATTGTTCAGAATCTGCTATTGGAAAAAATAAAATGAAATAAACACAAACTTAAAAATATTAATATTTCATATTGAGTTCACATTGGAACACCTGTTTTCTAACTTCCATGTGCATTGACTACAGGCGAAACCGTTTAGATATAAGAAGTAAGCATTTGAGTAATAGAAGTTTCATTTTATAGCTAGCTGAGAAAAGGATAAGCTATTGTTGACCATAATAAAAATTTTAAACTATTTAACTATAATTTATTTTTATGCTATTTATTATATTTTAAGTATCGTTATTGCATGCCTTTATTCTTTCCTTTTTAAATACATTATTTCTATTACCAGAGAATTTTTATGTTGTACTTGTGAAAGAAATCAGATGACCAAAACATTTAAAAAATTGATGTACCGATAAATAAAAATATTTGGAATGATTCGTTATTCTTGTAATGTTAATACTCCTGTGATCAAAATATTCGCGAAAGATCTTATAGTTTAGTTCCGCTTGAAATATATATATATATAAAAGGTGCGTAGTTCATTTTTTCAAATAACTTTCAAAAAAGATAGATTAAAATAAAATATAAAAGTTTTCAGATTTTATATTACGCCCAAAGGGGCGTTTTTTTAAAGTTTTATGTGTTGCCTTTATTTATTAAATATCATGTTCTTCGCACTTAAACAACACAAAATTCAATTCAGCAGCAATATCACAAAATATTTAAAAACAGTATATCGTTAGAATTTCTAACAGATAGGTCTTGCACTTTGGAGAAAAAACTTTTTTTTAGACACTGACATGTTATTATTAGACACTGGACTATAACTATTAACATCGTCTTCCCAAAAAAGCAACTGCTAATAGTCTAGTACGTTAACCACAATCCATCAGCATAAATATTCAATTAATACATATTTTAGATATTATACGCGTGCGATATTGTTTATTTCACTGTAAAGTATGCTGGATGGAAGAAATATTTGTTAGGAAAACATGTTTACAACTTTATGTATTCCTCATTTTAGGCTGATAGCTCACTTGTACTTTGCCTTATTTTATTCATAGTTTATATTATTATAATTTTGTTAATAAATTTTATTTTTACCTGGAAACATAAGCATATTATAGTAATATATAAGCGTTCATTAACGATTTCATTAATAAAAGTTTCTAACCTGTAAAAAATTAAACGAATTATAATTGACGATTATATCGTCATTACAATATATATATATATATGTATGCAATTATTTTTTGGAATAATAAATTTAATTTTTTGGAGTAATATATATTTTTTCATGGTTTTAGATACGTGCACTTAATTTACATATGCTCTTTGAATTTAAATGATATTGTAAATTAGTTCGCAGCAATTAAAATTATTTTTATTTATTTTTTTTTGCAATTAAAATTTCTTAATTAAAATTTTATTTAATATTAGCTTTATACGAATAGAGAATATTTGTTAAATTATATATATATATATATATATATATATTATTATTATTATATTATTATTATATATTATTATTTTGATTTATTGATATATATATATATATATATATATCAATAAATCAAAATAATATATATAATAATGATAAATATCGTCAATATATATATATATATATATATATATTGACGAACACGTGTATATGTATACTTATTTTCATAAAAAATCCCATAAGAACAAATCCTTGCAACTTTGAAAGCAAAATGCCAATATCTTCTCTTTGCTTTTGACCGTCTGAAACCTTTTGTACAGACTTAAGTAATCTGACATTTCTTTCCCACCCGCCAGTAGCGATTAGTGCAATCTTTTCGAAGAGGGTGAAGCACTTTCTTCTTTTGAGATACAAAGAGAGAAACACACAAACACATGTACACAAAAACAAACTACAAAATGGTTTCTGACCTACATATCTCGAAATGTTTGAATAGCACGGCTAGAAACGCATTGTCCAACAGAACGCGTTTCTTGAATTCGACATCTTAGCACCTCGAACTGATTCTTTACTCTGTTGCTTCCTGGCCAAATGCGCCTTCCCTCTCTGGGAAATGGGGACAAGCAGCCATGGGAGATTCGCCGGCTTTTAAAAGATGGCTCTATTCTGATACTGATGGGCTCATTGTGTTGGAATTAGACAGTAGCTATTTTCTCCAAATGTTCTTCAAAGATTTAAACGGTTTTAAAGAAACACAAAATTATTTACTTTTTTCTTAAACAGTAGACTCCTTAAAATGCTGTTGTATAATTTATCTGAAGTCATATTTTAACTGTGTGTCATTGATAGGAAGATACAATTTTTTGTTATTATGGTTATATTGTTCTTGTACTTTGAACCGTAATTAGACAAAACTGGAATTAATTACAAAACTGCATGTTCGGGGAACATAATGGAGACCTGTTATGGAGGCCCTCACCGTCTAATTTTTTCGATGTTTTAGAACAGAAAATTAAATAAAATTGTGTGCACTTCGAATACTACAGGAGGATTTACAAACACCTTTGAAAGGACTAGCCCGTGCCAAATTCCTTGTTGGCCTTTGCGGAAATTCAACTTTGATTACATACACTAAGGTTTTGTATCTTAACTCTAAAATGTATGCAGAGGTTGCGTATGATTCTGATGTTTGTCAAAAGTATATGTGTAAAATGTAAAAATAAACCAAATAAGATGTTCATGCCTTGTTTGGTTTACTTCCTGGAGTTTTCACGGGCTGGGCTCGAATTCTTGAGAAGTTATGTATTATATTTCTGTGCATATATAGTGTTTTGCAACGTTTAAAATGCCGTCGAGCTGAAAGTTTTCTGAGAAGTTGCTGTTAGAAGATCAATAGTATAAGACCCTCTGATCCACTCCCCGGAGTATTCTCCTTTAAAACGGAATTGGAGCTTCTTTTTCCTGCTAGTGTAATTCTGCCACATCTGTGATGCATCCTGGATAATGTTCTCCGTGATGAGCTCGCTAAATTTTACAAGGACTTGATCATTCCTGATGTCTACTTAAAAAGGGAAGTGACCGTCCGTTGAGAGAGGGGGGTATTCTATACACTAACTTAACACAGGATGAGTTTTTTCATCTGTGGTTAAAGCAGTCACTGAAAAGAAAAACTTCTGCAGTGGAATTTGACGAAAATTGCTACCAGTCCGTATTAGCATTGCAGATGATGATTTCAAAAGCATTTCATTAAGGGAAGCAGTCAGGAATATCTAAGAAATCAGTTTTTTAAAACCTAAATGGAGTTCCCTTCTTATAAATATTTTGTATAGTGTTTCCTACGTTTTTTAAAAAATCAAATTTTAATAACTCCTTCATGTTATTATTAGCTTTTATTCACTCACGATACTGTGAGAAGAATTTCGTCATCAATCATCGATTTTTAACCTACTTAATGAAAAACTGTCGAAAAATTGTTTCTCGATAACAATGGAGTTTGGTGAAGCGAATTTTTTTTAATTCGATTTAGAATTTTTTATTTAATGTTTAAATGATTTTTCGCACATACCTGAGTTTAACGAATGAGCTAAGCATATGAGAGTTTTACTGTTTGCATCATTGAATACAGCGGAAAAAAAATCTGTTTTATTAATCGAAAATTGTAACTGAGATTCTCTGATGTTAAAATTTCAATATCTAAAAATATATTGGATCTCAAACTTTAAAATCTTCACAGATTTACAAAAAAAAAAAAAAAAAAAAAAAAACTTTTCAGCCCTTTTTAAAACAAGAATGATAAAAAAAGGATTAGTTGAGTGATTTTCTACATATTTTTAAATAATGTACTGCAGTTCTAAAGCAGACATGAAAAAAAAGCGTTTTGAGTTTGTAGGGTTTATATTTATTTTAACTAACATTTATTTTAAGTTTAAACTATCTTTCCTGTCAAGCCTTACTTTCCCCTGGAACTGCCAATGCCAGAATATGTAAATTTTAGTAGAACGCGCAAGGATTCAAATTATCAGCGGAAGTATTCTGATTTAAATAGAAGGAAACGAGTTCGGTGTGATATTCTTACTTCACGAGCGCGGAGGTAGTTAGCGAGAAATTGAAGAACCCCGCGTTGCGGCCTATGTGCTTGGCGGGAAGTAGTGTTAATCGTTCAAGTGAGCTTCAAGTCTGCTGAATTAGCAGCGGTATTGTAAAACACGGTGAGTTAGTTATTTTAGAGAGCCTCGTAGTTAGAGTCTTGTCTTTAGTTTCTTTTCAGGTTATTATTTTTATTTGACCGCCAAGTAGGCGCAGTCTGTGAGCGTCAAGAGCACGCAATTGTAATTTATTACGTTGAATAAAAAGGGACTTAAACCCTTCACAAGATTCTGTATTTTATCCAGTTGTCACAGTGACCTCTTGGTTGCGTGCAAGTTGGAGGCGCGCAACGTTACAAGTTTGCCCTCATGGCACACATAATTTGCCATTTTCGCGCACTTAATGGTGGAATAGTGATCGTTGTTTCATTTTAGCTTCAGGAAAAGTGCTTATTGTAATACTACTATTGCATACAGTTTCCGAAACTGAATATCCATCCCAATTTCTTCATTCTCTGAATGACTTCCAAATATTTTTCTTTATCTCATAATTTTTTATATTCCTTGTATTTTAATAATGACCAGAAATTTCATCATTAATAATGTGCAATTGAGACCAAAAAAAGATCTGATTTGTCTCCACATGTCTTCCTTAAATGCTCATTTTTTGCTGCACTACATTTAAGTTTATATCTTTGAAATAGTCGAACTTAATTAACCGATTCCTCTAGGCAAGTTGAATATGATAATTCCACAACTATTGCATGCAAATTAATTAAAGGCAGTAAAACCATAACCGGAATATAAAAACATTATTGAATCACTTTTAAAGCAAAAAATTCAGACTTTACCAACATATAAGAATAAAAATCTGGATTCACGAAACTGGGTAACAATATGGTAATATACATATATATATATATACATGTTTGATGTGGCCGATTGCAATGAAAAAGGGGGATGCACAACAACATGTTAAAGCAGTCGAATATATAAAATTTCAACTTACCACGGCTACTCATTTTTGAGTTACGCGTCACAAATATGTACACACGTATGGATGTCACGAAAGAAATCTCCTTTGAATCCACTTTAAATCCATTTTACAACCTGTTTCGCAAAAAGAAGGAGTCTTTTATTCTGCCCATACGTACAGATGTCACGCAAGAAAAAAGTCTTTCAAATGAACTCGAGAGCGGAGAAAATGGACATTTTTCTTGAAATATGATATCCCAAATTTTGTGCAATTACAATACTATGTATTAACTATGTGATACATTATTTTTCTCATTTTAGTGCGTTATTTATCATAAGAATTTCAAATAAAAACTTACTGTATGAGACCTTTTTTAAATGTATTTTATTATAACTATTGTTGTTGTAACAAAGTTTTAAGGATGTAAAATGATAAAGCATTCACAAATATTTCAAATTTATTTAAGTATTTTGAAGTACTTCAAAATACAAATATTGCAGAAGTATCTAGACCAGTTAATTACTTTCACATTTTTATATAATTTTTTTATTGGTTTCTCTTTCATTGCTTGTTAAGGTTCAAATTTTGAAATCAGTTTTTGACGCATTTCTCCCAGCTGATTTCCTGTGACAATACGCATTACTATTTCTCAGTGACTTCTAAAGCTTTGATATAGATACATTAGCTTGATGTTGAAGCAGTTTTTATAGATTTTTCTCATACATAGTAGTATAAATATCAAACTAATCATCGCAAAATTTTGATCAAATAATCTTCTAAATAAACTTTATTTGAAATCTTTAACGTAATTCAGCTATTTTCGGATATTTTTACCTAAAATGGATCAATCGGTTATAACAATTGTGCCAGCTAAGAATGACAGAATTAAAAAAAAAGTCAAAAATAACTTAAAATGCATTGCATGCAATCTTACACTATCGAATAAATTGGTGTATTTTGAAAGAAAGGTAACGGTACGTACAGTGATGACTATACACATTCAAAAGCTATGTTCCTGGAGAGTGGGCTGATTCCTCTTCACTTTCTTCTGATGCCATTTTCTGCGCTTCAGACAAAATTGCTTGGACATAATTTTCCACTGGAGCACACACTTATGGCAACATCGCCATCTGCACTAACAAACTCCTCAAAACTCATCGTTGACACAATAACCGTGATTATCGAGCAATGTTAATCATGCTGGCTATGTTTTAAAGAATATACTGTATTTTGTGAGGTTTTCAATCAAACGAGAAGGAAAATTTCTGAGCGCATTCCTATCATAAAAACAACAGAAACAAAAATATGAAAAACTTTGGAAAATTGCGTTAAATGATAAAATCTAACGTCGTTCGTTATTCGTACTAATCAATATTTGCGTTAACCGATTAAATCCTCCTATAAGATCATATATCTCGCTGCCGGGACCGAAATCTCAAGTGTTCGCCTTAGGCGAGTTCGTGTTAAGGGGAGTTTACCGAATATATTGTTACGGATTTGGTATTTAAATAGCTAATGTTAGTAGAATTATAAATTAAATTGTTTTATTCCCCGTGCAGTGCAGCGCGTGACGAATATTAAAAGAAAGCTAAGCCGGAAAATTAAAATAACAAGAGAACGTGCATTTAACATTTAATAAATAAATATCTCATTTTTTTATTTCTAGAAATTGCTAGAACAATCTCGCATGTGATTTAAAAAGCTTATAAAAAGGAGGAAAACGTCTCAATTCAGTTAGTTGTTGTTTTAAGAGTTTGTTTATAAAATTGCTTTTGTTGACTATAGGGAATTCGCAGATTAGCTTTCTCTAGCTGTTTTGAATTAAGTTCTGTTAAACATTTGAGTAGTTAAAAGATAACTACTGTGAGATATTGTAATACTGTACGAATATCTGAGGAAATTTAAGCATTTTGTTTTATTTCTTGTGATAATAATAAGTTTTGTTCATTTTTCATCAGACTTGTGCATTCAATTCATAACGAACCCGTACACATGCATATGGTAAATAGAAATAATTTTAGAATTCTGGTGTTCTAACTGCAGAAAATCAGTGACGTAGGTTGAGAATCCGCTATTCGAAATACCTGAGATTTTTAAGACTTTCGAATTTGTATGTTGAGGATAACAACTGGTAAAATAAAATGTTATTATTCTGCCTGGAGTGCCAATTTGAAAAAATGTTGCCGTGCACGGAAATAATATTTATATGATGAGAGAAGTTAGGTTTTCTGCCCCTCACTGACGAAGATAAATAGTACAACAACCGTAACGCTACACATCGTAAGGCAACAATACTCTTTCAATTGCCTCCTTGCATTCATACTTCTAGTTATTTTCACATTTAGTTTTCTCAATTTTATTAATAAAAGTAATCGTATATTGAATTACTTTCTCAATTAAAGTTCTCACTTTTGAAGCATTTCATATTTCAGAACTGCCGCCCAGACGAGCAAGTGGCTAATGACTCTGCCTTACTACCAAAGGACCCGGGTTCGAATCCCAGAGAAGGTATGGATGTAAATTGTCTGCCCCTTCATAGGAGGCAACGGTGGCCCACTTATTAGCTGCTTCCATAATAAAGAGACCAGCGCTTACGGCCTTAATAGCGGCTATCGCCTATAAAAACCTAGAGCCCCCTCAAAAAAAAATATATATATATATATTTTTACGCAGTTCGAATTTGTGGATTTTTAGCATGTACGGTGAAATATTCAGATATTTTTATAGTTGAATTGATTTCGAGATAAAAACCTATACAGTATTTAAAATTATCAACAAAGAAACTTTAGCTTAATACAGGTTTTGAAAGAAGAAAGAAAAAAAGAGTTATCTTATTTAATTTATAACATTAATTCCAATCAACTTCTTCCAGAAGTTTTCAGAATTCTAAATTTTTAGCTTTTCTACGTTTTATTACCATTTTCCTAGATAAATGGCGTTTTGTTCTAATGTAATATAATTCTAAATAATTAATTCTAATGTAATTGAAAAGTTATATTTTCTTCTTGAAAATCTTCATTCTTCAATTCATCTTCATTTTCTTCTTGAAAATCTTCTTCATTCTTCTTGAAAAGCAAAATGCAAAAGCATTTCAAGAAGAAGGATGTGTGTCTGAAGATCCTGGAAATCGATAGAGTATTATTCAAAATCAATGCCCGCGCAGTACTTTTTTTTTTTTTTTTTTTTTTATTTTTCTGTTATTTTTCAAAGCGGCTTTTTCAGATACACTTTTATCACATATTTTAAATACGATTGATACTATATTTTACAACTTTAAACAAGAGCTAAAAATTAAAGTATAAGTCAAAATATAATTGTTATCTCTGTCTCTTTGGCTATCTAATGGGATTATGCACGTAGGATTCATGCAATTTCTTCGAATATTTCTCGTAAGATAATGGGCTAAATATGCATAATTATGCATTGTGAAATGTGATATATTTAAACAAAATACGCATTAATGTGTTAAAATATAAATTGGCCTTAATATCCAATTATTTTCCACCGCATTTTGTATTTGCGATAATTAAATGAGAGGTACTGCAGCCATAAAATAAAATGAATAAATGTTACATAAAATGATGTTGTTGAATTTATGTTTTTATTAAATAGGCTTATAAAAGATATTGTGCTTTGCAAAATCCATAGGACATAAAAAAAAATAAAGATTTCGTTATCAGGATTCGAACGCCATATCTTCCGGTGTTAGCCGGATGCTCTACCAGTTACGAAACGAAAGCGCGCAGTGAGGAAGACAGAAAATTTCGTATAGCCTTTCTTCGTTTCAGTTTTAAACTGAGAATTACAGTACGTTTATGGAACAGGAACCAAAAATGTATCACTTTAATCTGAAGAACATGAAAAAAGTGCTTTGCTAAATACCAAATGAAAACGATCAGGTAAGGTAGCGGCTACATGGTTTCTCTTAACTGTGTGTTTTAAACTCAGTTTGTTTTTCGAAATGCTTTGAGCATTTACATTTAAGATCATCATCTAACTGTCATGCATATTTGTTAATGATCAAAATCTTTATGCATATGAAGTATAGTCGTTATGTTCGTAGATTTTTGAAGGCTTATGCAGAAAAAAAATCACATTTGAATAATAAATGGTGAAGTTATAAAAAAAAAGTCCTAAATTTTATGTTTTTCAAAATATATGTATAATATATTTACAAATAAGAAAATTTATATAAATTGTAAGTCTGAAGTGTAAAAATGAAATAAAGATAACGAAATATGATGTATGTACTGTATGTTTAATGTTACATGTTCTTTATTTATTTATTTTCTGTTATTGCTAAAAATTATATAATAATACTTTTACTAGAAACTATATGGTGCTAACTGCACCAAAAATTTCAGGATCAAAATTTTCTCATTAAAAAATCAATTGCATTTCGTTTAACAGTTTGATAATATGTGGCTTCTCATTTTTCACGAAGTTTAATAAAATTTTAGGGAAAGCTCACTTGTTATTATAAATAATAAAATGCTGACAATTAAATCAATAAAAAAAGCTGAAGCGTGTAAAACGTAATTTGTCATGATCCCTATTATGATTTAGCGTTGACTACAGTACTTCGTTAATGCTAGAGATATACGCAAGATAATTATTAAAACTTTATTTTTATAAGTATTGATTGCACGTTGCTTTTAGTAATATATTAGTGTAGTTGATAGAAATTATTAATTGAGTAATAGCGTTTTAGTAATATTAGTTTAATGATCAGAAAATTTTAAATTCATTTGATTATTAACATTTGATTCCTTTTATTAAACAACTTAAGAAGCTTCCTAACATATGCCTCACTGATGACTTACTGCTCCATTTACCATTATCTTTATTATCTTTCAAGCAGAGAATAGACATTACATACAAAAATTGGGTATTGTCTTTCATTTAAACTTATCTAGTTCCTTTACTTTGACAGCTAATTTGATTTTGATTTCAGCTGTAACAGTTCACTTGAGAGCAAATCCACTATCAGAGTTCATAGAAGAGGTTCAACAATAGCATCATTTTGTTGAATGGAATGGTCATTAGAAATTTAATAGATTAGATTTGGGCTAGAAAAGAGATTTTGATGTCAATTTATTTTGCAAAAAGAGAACTAGCGATTTTATAAAGAATAAGCTATAAGAAATTTAGCAAATGGCAAGTCTGTTTTTCCGTTTGGAAGAGATTTGTTCATATACTAGCTAGTGATGTGTCAGTTCTGGGAGCTTTAGGAATCATGAAACGCATCACGGGTGAATAAAGTGCTTTTTGTGTAAAATGGTTTTACAAAAATAAGAATTCTTAAGTGCAGCTCTTGTGTCTCATATTCGGTTATCCAATATTTGTCAAATCTCCAGCGTTGATTTAATTAAAGTAAGGATCAGAAGATTCGAACAAATTGATTTCATTATAAATGGGAAAGAAGCAGGACGGTTATGCACTCTCCGCAGAGCCACGGAAATGTGCAATCCGTCAGATAGTCCGTGAGAATCAACCAGGATTTTGGGGCCTAGAGTTGTAAGAACTGCGTTCCGTAAAGTACCACAAACCATAATTCAAATGTGTCCATATCCGTTGTTAAGAAACATTCCCCGAGAAAATGAGTTCTTGTACAGACGACATCCCATGACTTGCAAAGAATCTGTATTTTCTCGCATCAATTTTGTCATAGGAATATCTTAATAGTTGCGCGGCCTCCCCCCCCCAAATATTATTTAAATTGTACTTGTTTTAAGTACAACAATAACGCATTTGGAACAAATTATTCTTGACTGAGATAGTCGATATTCCGCGAATTATGAGTTAGCGTGTTTTTCAGAATCAACATGCTCCGTTACAAGAATACCAAAGACATAACGCGTGACTTTCTAAAAATTATATTCTTGGATATGTTTATTTTCTTAAATAAAAACGCAATAAGGTAACCTAACCCTACTTTTTTAATTTGATTTCCAAAACTTCATAACTGTATGACTTACTCTGTATTATTGGATAATAATATGGGTCATCTTAAATTACTAAATGTATTTAAATTTATTTTGGGCATTAACTGCAAAAATGAAACATGTTTACTCAGCATGAGAAAACATGCATCGGACAATATATTTTTTGAAAATCCCATTATTTTGAGCTTTTTGAACCAACCACTATTTTGAGCTACTAAAAGCCGAAATAAATGCATATAATGAATGAATGAAAGTAAGTATTTTAGCTGCACATATACTCATTTATGTTTTAAGTAATTAATGAATATTTTCTTCAAAAGCTTACTAACAGCTAATACATGCTATTGTTTAATACCCGGTTGTTGTAAACAAGCTGATCTAGCTTTGTCGCTATACTCCACGAAACGTAAGGCAATCTGACATTTTGTTCTTGTATCTGCGGTTATGTGGTAAAATAATTTTCTTCAAATCATTCATTATTTTAATTTTATGTATAATCGGTGTAAATGAACGTGTACTATATTAACATTTTTACATTATTTAAATAAAAGACTTCAAAAACCGAAGGTCTCAAAAAGTTTTTAATTAATTGCAAGGATGTAGTTTAATTTATGTCTATTAGATATGTTATTAAATATACAATAAAGATTTAAACTACTAAAAGTGCGTTAATTATTTTTAAAGTTCTCGGTTGTCGGTAAGCAGTAACGACGCATTAAATTCAGAAGGTATATGAAAAATGTTTTACCGTAAGCCAACATTTTGAGAACCTATAATGCTCAATGCACGTGGAAGATAATTTAACTATCTTACGTTTTGTGCATTAGTAACACTTGCCACAGTTAACATTCAACAGTTTTCAGAAGGTCATTATTAAGAATGTGTCTAAATATTAATTTGAAATATATTGCATTTCAGGTGTACTTTACAGCATTAAAACATATTTTCTCTTTAAAATTGTAATTATATTCTTGCGTTAGGAATAAGTAAAATTAAAATAAACAGAGTTTTACTGCAGTTCTTACTTATTATGTATTTATTTATTTAATTTTAAAACTTTATTTTCGTACTAAGAAATAATATTTTTAGTACTTTGGTATTATCAACATCCTCATTATAAGTCGTCAGCTCATTAGCGATTCATTCAGGAAAAGCATTTTTTGGGCTATCTTTACGGCTCATAGGTACTAGCATATTTATAAATGATTGTAAAAAGAAGCATTTATAAAAAACAAGAAATTTTATAAGAAACAAAAATTTATATACAAAAATATGGTGAAATTACGCAAGAACGTAATCAAATAAATTTCTATGTGATTGGTCTTATTGTTATTCTCCCTCTCTCTCTCTCTCTCTCTCTCTCTCACACACACACACACAGAAAAAAAAAATTCTGAAAAGGTTCAGATTTTAACGACTGCCCAAAAGGGCTCTTTTAAAGTTTAATATGGTTTATCAGTAGATATTATCGATAAAGATATTCCAGGTGGTAGCGAAAGATGTTATAGGATATTAAATGAATATGCAGTTAAACTAGTATGGGACATTATATATATATATATATATCTTCTATATATTTAAAAAGTGAAAAAATATGCAATGTAATTCTATAAAACTATTTAATGTTTTTAATTAGATATATCATGATTTAAATGCATTTTCATTTAAATCAATCAGATTAAAAAGTAAAAAAATAATATCCTTAAGAATTGCATCTATTGCTTTTAAATATCTTGGTTTGTTAATTAATAACAGATAGATTAAATATAAAAGAATAATTACGTTTTTCCGAATAGCAACAGACTCGAATGAAAAATGAAACGACACATTAAATTGAAACAAAGCAAAAATCCTGTTTCGAGTCTAATAGCCGTTCTGAACTGAAAAAGCTACATTTTTAAAATTTAAAACTAGTTTAAATGCTATCTAAACTTTTCTAAACTTGGTATGAAGAAGAATGCATTTCGTGCACCAGTGCAAGAGGATATGAATATAATGACAGAATCAAGTATTTGAGAAACGCGTTATATAAATTATTTCAAGGCTTCATATACTTCACACAATTCTTTAAAATAATTTCACGATGTGAAGGATCCTTTGCAAAATTATTTCAGAGAACCATGACCCTACAAAAAGCAAAATATTATTCCGTTGCTGTCCTTGGTACACTTGCAGTTAAGAATTGGGAAAATAGCAAATTACTATTATGTACCGCTTGTTTTACGCTTCTAGCATGACATTTCTTCTTTAAAATGGTTTAACAACCTTTTAGTAAAAGCAATCAATAATATAATAAAAGAAGCACAGAAAGACTTTCTGCACAATGAAAGTAATTTATCTCTGGTCCCACAAATTAACTCCTCGGAAGCACGATAGTTGGAAAGACGCAACCAACTTTTGTAAAAGGGATTTCGTTTTCTGTCTGGACAATGTCCATGGCCTCGAAATTAAAGGAACCGTTTCTACGTATATCACAACAGAGATCTATGTTGACGGGGAAAAACTGCGGCTTCTCGCATAGTGCTTAGGAGAATGGGACAGTTGCTTTTTACGAGATAATATTATTCTGTAATCGCAAGCCTTTTATTATTGAAAGTATTGATAAAGTAGGTACTACTTCCCTCTTGTTTTGGAAAACTGCAGTTATAAGATTTGGTTGCGACTAAAGCAAATGTTTAGTAATCAATACTGAATATGTTAATTTTCCTGTATCATTTATACATAAAAAATTCGTTCCGGCTGTAAACTCAAGCCACTGTAGCACGTGGTAAGAGTAAAAATGAATTACTATATCGTTCTCGACTATTTTTCAAATTTACAAAGTAACGCCAGTGGCACTGCGCTAATATTGAAAATGAATCAAATATGCTTTCAGGTATAAAGTTTCGCAATGTTTTTCAGTGTTACAGTAGAACCTGTAAACGAAATATAGCGAAGAAAATAGTATAGTAAAGTTTTTCAACAAGTATATTATGCGGAAAAGGGTTCATCTCTATATTTTTATGTTCCATTATATATCTGTAACGTCTGCGCTAAGCCACAAATCTGCATTTTTTTTCCTGTTTTTAATTATATGCATTTATAGGTTATTTTCCGATATTGTACACGATTAAAATGGGAGATGCACATTTCGTGATTCTTTTACACATATTATAAAAGATTTCACTTCAGAGTCATAAATATATACTTACATTTTTCAAAATCCAAACTCGTATCTAACCTCTAAACGCACTTTTTCCATGAAGCAGAGACTGTACGTTCGCGATTTCAATGTTGATGTCCACGTTACTGATAACCCGTTTCATAGCTTAATGATGAAATATTTTTCCTGCTTGCAAATGGCAATTATCTATTTTGAAATTACACTACGCTGTGAAACAGAATAAGCCACTGCAAAATGAATCGAGCTAGAATTATTTAAATTCTAAAATAAGATTTCGAAAAGAATGTCCTGACACTAAAAGGGAATCTATCAAATACTTTATTGTGAAATATTTTAAATCCATTAAATGGATAATGAGTGCATTGTAATAATATCCATTACATGTCTGTTTCTAAACTGTATTTTATCTCTTCATAAAGATCTATAGAAGACCAAATATAAAATGCAGTAACATTAAATAAAATTTGCTAAAACTTTGTAAGTCAGTTTGTAGGATTCTCCACTGTGTACTTGTAAATTTCACTTAAATGTGAAGAATCTTAAGAACTATTAAGCGAGTAATCGCTTGAGTTCGTGAGGTAGAAAACAACAAGTGAGAAGGGTGAAATAACCTTTATTATTCCAATTAAAGTTTAACAAAACTCCGTCTTGGAGTTGTACAATAAAGCCGACACTCGGGCTTCAACTTAAGAGACTAAGAATTAAACTATAATATATAATATATAATAAAACTAATCTTATAATAAAAACTAATCTTATAATCCGTATAATAAAACTAATCTTAACTAAAAAGATATAGCCGAAGCTATCAAAATTCTAACAGAGTTGGCCCCCTAACGCTAATTGACTACGAAGCCATCAAGGGCCTCAAGTACGGCCGAGGGTAATAATAACTTACGAGAGAGTAGCCCAAAAAGACGACGCGTGCTAGCCAGAATATCTGGTATCTCTCTCACTAAGACAGCAGAACTTCGCGTTTAAATACCTCTCTTCCTCATTAGGATTCAGACATGATTCTAAAACTGCGGTCTGGCCGGAAGTTGTAAGTTGAAATTAAGAAGCGCTAGGAAAGGATGTTTAACTCAAAATTTAACTGTTAATAAATTTAACATAATCCTTACAAGTTAACTACTGCATTTTGAAAAAGCAGCAGTGTTATTCAAAGATATTTCAAAACGGAGTATTTTAAATTAAAAATTTCCTTTTTTTCCTTTTTAAACTAATTTTAAATGTTGATATCGCCTCACATATTATGCCAATAAATTTCAACTCAGAATTCTCAGGAACTATTTATCATCAAAAGCCTAACCGTTTTAATGCATCCAAATTTAGCTTTCGAAATAGCTAAGCGTTATTTACGAGTCACGATTAAGTCGTCATGATAACTTACGTGATTTGATTCAGATCAAAGGGATTAGTAAGAAGAAATCTTGATTCTCAAAACTAAATTCTCAAATAATGTACAAATTTCAAATGTAGTGCCCTTTTATTATTTATCGTAATTCTAGAAGATGCTTATCGTAATCCGTTGTATGAACGCATGTTTTTCCAGCGGCTTGTTTTGAAGACTTTTATCTCCAGAAACTCTAAATCCCTATACTAAGAAATGTAACTTTTGCTGTTGTTGACAACTGAAAAGTGGCGGAATAACCAATTTGCTGTAGTGTAATTACTATATTTCTAGATTTCCGTTCTATACTTTTCCAGCGCTATCTCCAAAAAAAGCCGAGAAATCTTAGATTGAAATTATGATTTATGATATTCAAGATCAGGAAACCCACTACTCGCGATTCTTTTTATTACTTTCTGGAAAAAAAGCTATATGCAGCTGCTATATATTTTCTGTGAGATAAATGTTCTCAATAGCAAATGCAGAAAGCATCTATAAATAGAACTTCGACCTTGACAAGTGTGGAGCTACGAATATATAATGCTTTGATGAAATATGGAATATTTCCCCCTTGTTCTTTTTTCTTCTTTCATTCCAGAAGATGTTTGTTATCTGAAATTCTGGAATAAAAGTTTGCTTTGGTGAATGCCAATGCCAATGATTTGCAATTTTCGGAGTGCCTATGGTTCAAAACCATTTACCTCCACATCAGAATTACTAAAAGTGAGCAGAAATAGGAAAAATTTGGCATAAGTGATTTACTTGATGCTCAATAGAGGGGCTTTGGTGAATATGGAATATTTCCCCTTTGCCTTTTTTCTTCTTTCATTCCAGAAGATATTTGTTATCTGAAATTCTGCAATAGAAGTTACAAAAACGTAAACTGAGTCTTCATCTGTTGTTTCATCGGATGTCGATAATGAAATTAGGAAAATATCATATAATTTTTCTTTGAATTTATATTCAAATGCGACTTCCCGTATAATAAAACGCTACTTTATACCCCTATAGACAACATTCTTTTCACCTGTTGTATTATAAATAATTTCTTTCATAGTCACATACACCGCATTTCAAGTCAGTTGTTAGAAAACATTAAATAAGTAAAAGTACTCTTTTCTTGCATGGTTTTTGAAGATGTAAATTAATGAAACTAATAGAATATTAACATGATTCTTGCATTTTTACTTTTAAAAGAAATAAAAAGAATAGTAAAGTTTCTACAAAATAAGCTTTAATCTTAAATGGATAAAAGGGGAAAATTAGCTGAGCACGGAGTTTAAGCCTTTTTGTCCCAATGAGTTATATAAGTCCCAGTAGATATTTAAAGAAGCCTAGAGGGAATTACACGCATCTGGAACAGATCTAGAAATCTTCTCTGAAAATTGTAGCGCTTATCCTCTTATAGAGTCAAATTCAGTGAATGTGTTATTATAAGGCGAGCATGTGCTACGTTTTAAAGTTCTACGTCATGTGCTACGTCTTACCTTTAAACAAATAAATTGGGACTGAAAGGATTAATGGAAAAAAAAGAGAGTAACTAATTGTAAAGAGAACTGCATAATTCTTTTTATAAAATTCATCTATAATTTTACATCACGAAAAATAAAAGCAGGGTACAAAATAAATAGGTAATTATTTTGGCATTATTAATTATTTATTATTATTAGTCCAAAGGGATTTGAATCCCGAAGGACTATTAGTTTCGTTTTGGCATTTTGCGTCGGACGGATAAATGTCGGTTCACTTTTCAAAATGTTGCCATAAAATGTTAGAGTCCTGCATTATATTTGAAGAAATTAGATAATGAAAATCTGCGTAAATGTATGTATATTTCTCACATTGTCATAAAATAATGGTACATAGAGTCATCGAATTTTGAATAACGTAATCCTCCAACGAATATGAGCATGTGGAAGACCAAATTTGAAATTTGAAATTTGTTTTATGATCGATTTCCTATTTTTTAAAACTTTGACGAATTTTTGATTAACAAACTCAAGGATTTCAAAGCGAGCAATGGCAACGTTGTGCAGAAAAAACATTTTTATCTCCAGCGCGTGAGTCTCTGTATCGGAAATTCTAAAGATATGCTCGTTTTAAAACTATTTTGCGATATTGCTGTTGCACTGGATCTTATGGTTTAAGTGCGAGGAACATGATATTTAATAAAGAAAGGTAACACACAAAATGTTAAAAAAACGCCCCTTTGGACGTAATTTAAAATCTGGAACATTTCAGATTTTTTTTCAAATTTTTATTGTTAAAATATTTTTATTGCCTACTTTTTGATCTCGATAATCAGTTATTGAAACGTTTTCTAGAAGTGAATAATCATTCTTTTACTTTAAATAATTCTGTTATTATTAACAACCTTATGATAAAATAAAAATTTATATGTGATATATATTATAAAATATTCATAGATTATTCTAGACGTATTCTTGCGTGTGATGGGGTTACATTCCTTCTTTGCAAGTAATTCATTCTACCAAGAGAGAGTGATTAGTAAATAAATAAATAAATAAAATTAGTAGTAGATAAGTATCTAGACAATAGGAAAAACATACATACATATAATGACATCATAACCTCGAAATTGTTTCCAACGAAAATCACGTGATGTTCAAGGAGGAACAGTAACTTCTCCTTCTACTGTAAATCATGAAGCATATTTTTTAAAAAAAATCTAGAAAATCGCTCAATTAATTTCACTTTATCATTCTTGTTTCAAAAGAGGGCAATGAATTTATTTATAATCTTTGACAATTTAAAAATTTTAAAAGGATGGATTTTAAAACAGAGTTTAAATGCTAGAATTTAAAATAATGGACATCAAATGATCGAAATAATTCGTGCTATATTCAGATAATCGCCAAAATTTAGAAAATATGCAAACGTTTCATTCAAATTTCATTAAAAATTTTTTTCGCTCAATCCAATGCTGTAAAGAGAAACATTCTGAAATTTTCAGTGAGTTCATTAAACGAATATGTGCAAAAAAACATAATCGAATTTTGAAAACACCGCTTCCCCTTATGAATATTTCAGTTACCAAAGTTTTCTATCATTAACTATTCCATTTTACATTAATCTATATTATAACTTTCGTTAGCAATCATAAATGACTTAAATTTTGAATAAGTAACATTAAATACGTTTCATTTTGGACCTACTATAAGAATTACTTTTCTAAAATCAATATTATAGTTCTGGATACATGCTCTTAATGGATTTCACTTTTCTAAAGTACAGTGCAAAAATAGTTAAAGTTATGACCTAATATTTTTGAAGTTTCATGGTTTAAGAGAATTTATCTGTACCCTCTGGAATCCTAAATATTATAAATTAAGATAAAATGGTCTAAGATGATCTCATTAAGATAAAATGGTCTAAGATGATCTCATTAAGATAAAATGGTCTAAGATGATCTCATTAAGATAAAATGGTCTAAGATGATCTTCATTAGTGGTGAGTGGTTGAAATTGCAATGCAGTTGAAAAAAAACTGCAATGCAGTTTCAACCACTTACCACTCACCAATGTTTTGCAGATTTACCAATGTTTATCTAGTTTTTCCCAATGTTTTGTAACATTGGTATACCAGTATTGCAATCAGCTGAGTCCCAAGCTGTTTAACAGTTGATTACACAGAGTGTTAACGATTTCCCTCTTAGAAAGTTCTCTAAATCATCTCTTCTCTGAAGAAGATAGTCTTACCATAATTAAGTAATCTAAAGACATCCCTAAAGCTTTAGGGAATTTGTGCGAAACCTTAAGTAATTTTTAAACAAAAATCGATTGAGAATGGTAATTTACTATTACTCAAATGATCTCATATTTTCCCTGCTGAAACCAATAATCCATAAATTTCTTTACTGCTCATGAATATAATAATTAAAGATTTGAGCAAGTGGAAAATTTCATAGTTTAAAATAACATTAACCGCGAAACACAGAAAAGAATGTAAATGTTTGAACATTTGCAATTCAGAGCTTAATATCGTGTATGAACGCATAAAAATTCAGAATTCAAGGCTGGAATATCTAGATTTTTCAGGAAGAATTTGAATATAAAATAGCCCAGCTATTTCACAGGAAAAGAGTTCTACTAAAATATGAAAACTAGAACAAAACCATAAAAAAAATTGTGGTCGAATATTCAGCCTTGCGCCGAAAATCCAATCTAAACCACGAAATCATTCATGATCCCATTTGTCACATTTACAACGCAACACCCCCGATTCCATAAACTTCCCACGCGGCACGCTTGAGCGTGGTATTTCATTTTGTGCAGATATTAATTTCGACATAAGTGTCTCCCAAAGAAGACGCTTCGTTGCCTTCGCGTGTAGTTAGGCAAGTGGTGTATAATTAACGTTAGTGGTTAGTATTTTACATGGGAAGCTCAGAAAGGGAAAGCAACACTCAGAAGATTAATCGCTCTCGAACAATAGTGTGGATTTACAAAGCGATGGTTTATAACTGTCCTTCCTTCTACTTACTAAGTGAAATGTCTTTAATCTTTCCATGGTAAATAAGCGTTGCGTAAAGAAAATAGAGTCACGGATCGCTTATCCTGTGCTATTTAAGATATTTTTCTTCGGTGTTCAAAAGTTACATTTCCTAGCTTACGATTCCTTCAAATTCATAAGTTTTCACTTCTCAGTAAAATTTTTAATTATACGAATTTTATATTTATAATAATAATAATTAAAAATTTTATATTCCAATAATTTAAATTTCGCTTTACCATTTAAAGCAACTTATATTAAATATAACAGTTTATGTTCTGCATCTTCATACAGTCCTTTAGAATTTTTCGAAGTAAGGAAACTTAAGAAATCCGCACTGCCTTCGCCGGGACTCGAAAGCCGGACCTCCTAATTACGCTTCGAGCGTGCTTCCAGTTAAACCAAGAAGACATGCGGAAAGGTGAAGAAAATACCTCAGATATTTAAGTTTCGGGTCATGAATTCTTAAATTATCTAATTTAATCAATTTTTTAACTATTTAAATTAAAATTTTATCAATTTATTATAGATGCTAAGGCAACTTAACAATCGCTATTCGTTCTGTTCTGTTATTTTAACCCACGTAAAACTTAAACACGAGACGTTAAACTTAAATTTGCAAACCGAAATCGGATTGCAGTATCTGATTATTTTACATTTTTAAATTTTTTTCGTAATTTCTTTAACTTTTCGAAGTTTTAGTAACAAACTTTTAGAAACTATTAGGCATTTTATTTCGAAGTAGGAGACGTGAAAAATGCGGAATATCCTCATGGATTCGAAGTCCGAACTTCCTGATGTTAACCGGATGTAGTCTCCAATTACGCTATGAAGGCACACGTTAACGAGTAAGAAAAACCTAATAAACTATTCTTAAGTATTAAAACTGTAACGGTAACTTATGTCTAAACTGTAACTTAAGTATTATCTGCAATTTTCAGTAGCAATTTTTTTTTATATTTCCTGCTAAATATTCTTTGATTAATTTTTTTATATATGTTTCTTACCTAATGAATCATAACGCTCAGTAGATGTTTATTTAAAATATCATGTTGCCAAAATGAACCCTTGCGTCAGTAGGCCTATAGGAGATCTATATATATCTTGTCCGTGTAAAAGATTTCCCCCCCCCCAGAAAGAATGGACTTTTATGCCTTTATGTTATGCTAACTACGTATATATCATCCTTTCGCCTTGCAAGTGTTGCTTACTCCGCAGAAAATAAAACCTTTAATTATTTTCCATCCGACACCCTCCCCTGTTAACCAATTTTAAGGATACTGCCGTTCGGCAAAAGCTAAATTGTTTGGTTTATTTTTCGAATTTAATCAATCTACAATTGCTTAACAATCTGAGCAGTTAAAGGACAATCAACGGGTTTGTTATTAATTAAAACTTTATTCTATTTTTAACACTATATCTAATTGGTATAAACAAAATTGCATACGTCATTATTATAACTACTAAGTAATATTTCTTACTTTTATAATGACCAAAAGAGGTAACCTTGAATTTTTTTTGGACATATTGAACAACAATCAATCCAAAATAAAAATAAGAGTTTTGATGTACTGAATATAAGTATGACATGTAATGTAATTTCTCTTGTAAACAATGAATATATAATTTTATATACAATTTTCTATTTATCCATAAGACTTAAATGACTATAAAGATATAAGATCTTAAATGACTATATAATTTTATATACAATTTTCTATAAGACTTAAATTATTTTCTACTTATCTATAAGACTTATCTATAAGACTAAAATGAAAGGAAAAACTGCTAACAAAAACTCAGTCAGTATATATAGTTTTGTTTTGCTTTGCCTAGCAGAAGATGAATATCCTGAATTGAGATATAGCACAGAGAACAATAGTTAGAAACCACAAGCAAATAAAATTAAATAATGTGTTATTCTAAACAGACTAACGCTGATCAATGGCCGATAGTGTAAGATAGCTAAAAACTGGTAGTTTGGAGACAGATTCTAATTCCGACAAACTGAGTGTCTGCATAAATATTGTTGCGTTTTTCTCTTTTCGGACACCAGTTGTTACGTTATTTTCTTCCTTCACGTTCGTACGGGGTTTGTAGATTTGGAGTGAATAACGACGACACTTGATGAAGCATCGAAATGCACATTATTTAGCCAATACTGATCAGGACAGCTCCAAAGTCACGTTTTACAGTCGTCGAAGATCTACTATAAACACGCTGGAACAATCAGCCACATAGCCTTCAGGTTATCAGGCTATAACGGTGGAGACAGCTTCACTGCAAAGCACCAGAATACAGCTCCCGGCTCTGCTTGGTCGTTCTCGGAACTCCACGTACTTTCTAGACTCTCCACGCTACAACTCGCAATACACTCGACGATAATAAAGAGTATAGCTCTCGACTCAGCACAGCCTAAAACAAAACTCCCCGATGCATTAACTCGCGATACACTAAAAGACTCTCTCGATGCACTCGACGACCAACTCGGCGCTAGACTTCGAGACACTCGCTCAATGGCTGACTATCAGCTCGCTAAACGAGGCACTCACACTCGATACTAACTCTCTCGCACTTTACGAAGCACTCTCACTGGCCCTCTCGACAATGCACAATCTGAGACACTAACTGACTGCGAACCAGCAGGATTTATATAGCTTTCGGCTTGTGTTCGAGAACATTCTGGGCTAAACAGGTAAGAATTCGTTTCAGAAGGTTCTCCATCCGTCCATGGTATATCGCCAATTTTGTTGACAAATGGGCGATTTCTCGCCAAATGTGACAACCCTGCCTTCCCTTGCCATTTTATGGCAACCGTAAAACTGCTTTGGGGGGAAGCCATCTTACCGCGCTTGTACATTTCGTAACAATATTCTCTTTGTTGCTGTTTCATATCTAATTGACAACTTACTTACAACTCCTTATAGTTTCCAATCGACACCAAAATCACGAAGAGAGTAACATCACTAGAAACATCTGAGGAACCAAAACATCTATATCTTAGAAACAACTCAAACGAGAAATCGCCACAGGTCTCCCGATAATAAACCTATCTAAAGGTGTAGCAAGCCCCCAATGTCTTTACTTTAAGCCACTTTCGCAATTCTGACATTCCCAAGGAAGACTGCAAAACAAAAACCACCCAGAATTTCAATAGCACACCAGTTAAGTGAAGTTACACAGATTAATTCTCAGAAACATTCAAAATTACAAGAGTCGCTAACGAAATGCCACGCAGAATTGTACTAGAAACGGTTATAGTACTAAAAATCGATTCAATAAATATATAAAGACAGTATTTTCTCAACGCAAAATAATGAAATTACACAGAAACAAATTGTGCGAAACATACAAACAAATACAAATACTGAAAGAAATTGCAACCTGCCTTATACAATTTCTTTTATTCTATTAGTTGTTTTTATGATAAACAGTTTTTACACTATATTTTAATTTTAATTAGCTGCCCCTGTGTTTAGTTGCTTCAGTTTGGCATGCTTTTGACAACACATAGAGTTAAATTTTATTTAACAAGATCTAATTTGTTCCTTATTATTTCAATTAATTTAAGAACTGTAACTTATATATAACTATCAATATGATTGTCATTTTATCTTAGCCCATACACTGGTGTGCAAAAATTAAGGACGAGACGGTTTTTTCAATATAACTTTGTACAAAAGCTTTCCAAATCAACACATTTAATACCGTAAGATCCCCAATACGTAAGGACATGAGTAATGTAAGCAATACTTACTAAAAAGAGAAATCAGAAGGATAAAAAGAAGCTTTATTGAAAACGTAGCATGGAGCGCAATGCGACTGAAGGCCGAAACATCTCTGTGATGGGTGTCCAGCAAGAAACATCCGGTCTTTAATAGGGGATATGATCTCCCCTGACTGCTAGGCAGGTTTCACAGCGTCTGACCATGCTGAGAATGAAGGTGGTGTCAATGAGTTGTTGAGGCATTGCTGCCCATTCGTCTTGCATCGCCAATCGAAGCTCCGGAATCGTTACTGGTGGTAAGGTACGAGCTGCCAAGCGTCTGCCTAGAAAATCCCATACATGCTCGATGAGATTGAGATCCGGAGATCGTGCCGGCCAATCCATACGTTCAATATCCTCACTCTCTAAGAGCTGTTCGGCAGCTACTGTGCGATGACATGGTGCATTGTCGTCCATGAAAAGGAACTGCGGATCCATAGCGCCTCTAATAAACGCACATATGGAAGAAGAATCTCGTTACAATAACGGGTCCCGTTGACTGAACCTGCGTCGAAGATGTGAAGGTCTGTACGACTACCAAGCATGATGCCTCCCCAAACGAGAACACCGCCAACTCTATACCTGTCCCTTTCAATGATGTTCGAGGGATGATTGCGGCTTCGCCGCTCTCTCCAGATGAGTATGCGATTAGAATCGCTACTCAGACTTAATCTTCTCTCATCTGTAAAGAGTACTCGTCGCCATTCTTTGTCTCTCCAATTCCGTTGTTCCCGGCAACACAGAGAACGCCTTCTCCGATGGGCAGGCGTTAGAGGTACACACCGTACAGGGCGTCGTGCAAACAGACCACCACCGTGCAGTCTTCTGGCCACGGTAAAACGCGATATCGGTCGTCCAGTCGCCTGTGTCGTGTGTCTAGCGATTTCTCACGCTGTCTGCCGCCTGTTTCTTCTGGCCTGTAAGGCAATATACCGGTCATCTGCGGGTGTGGTTCCTCGTGGACGACCACTACTAAACCCCCGGATAGCTGTTCCTGTAGTTTGAAATTGTCTCCAAAGTCGCGAAACGATGCTGTGAGCAATTCCGAACTCTGCAGCCACACTTGTCACACTGCGGCCTTCCTCCAACTTCCCAATGATTCGACCCTCGGGTAAAAGCATCCAGATGTCGTCTAACAGATTGATTATTCGCCATTTCTCGTTGAGGCAGCAACTCGGTGTGATTTTAACTGCTATACGGCGTGCAATCTCTTTGCCAGAAATACTGATCTTACACTGACAACATGCTTTATACTACTCAGACACCTCCCCCCATTACGTCTACCTGCATATCTGCGCATGTGTTACCGTACATCACCTTACTTAATCTCCTGATTGGTCTTTCTGTCCGCTCTGCCTCTTCGTTCAGCTGATATGCTAATTTTTCGACTTCGTCCTTAATTTTTGCACACCAGTGTACATAATCCATACAGTAATGTATTAAGTCTGTGGGGCTCCACCCTTTTATCTAACAGCTAAATGTGTAGGAACCTCGTGAACAGTTAAGTGAATAATCCCTTTAGTTCAGGAACAGAGCCGTAAACTCAAGAAAGGTTAATTACCCTTTATTTCTCAAAATAAAAATTAAACAGATGGCTCATTTTTTAGGGCCTACAGCAAAGCCTCCACTTGGGGTTGACCTCAAAGTAGTAAGAAATAAGACTTAACTAATTCTTAACTTAAAAGATATAGCCTAGGCTATCAAAATTCTAAATAGTTGGCCCCTAAATATCGAATAAGCTAGCGAAGCTATTAAGGGCCTGTAATATGGCCGAGGGTAGTAACAGCTTAGAGAGAAACATAGCCAAGAGGCGAACGCGTGCTAATCAGAAACTCTGAGGCTCTCTCTCGAAGTCAGTGAAACTTAAATACTACTCTTTCTCATTTGTGTTAAACGCGATTCATAAAACACATTCTGGTAGGAAATTGTAAGCTGAAATTAGGAAGGATAGGAAAGTAGCTTTAACTGAAATTAACCGTTAGAAACTTAGAATAAACCTTACAAGTCTTTAGGAAATAAGTTAACATCTGTCGTTTCTGGAATAACATGTTGTAGATATGCAAAGGTTGCACAAAAAACAAATTATAAATATTTATAAGTAATTGTTTATAATTGTTGATTTCTACGTGTTTGCATTGTTTTTTTAAAAATCTGGCAACATATCATTGCATTAGTTTTATATTTTTTGTTATTGGTTTGTATTCAGCATCAAGGAAATAAGAAATAAGTTATTAGTTGTTAATGGAATAAAATGTAGTGGGTAATGTAAATGATGAATAATTATTGGTAATTATTTATAATTGGTTATTTGTATTTTTCCTTATATTATTTCCTCAATAATCTGGTAACGTATCATTAATTAATGTTACATTTTAATGAATTCTTTCTTATACAAATGATAGCTTTCACGGTAGATACGAAATTGTTCTTGTCTTGATTTCATTTATTTTCTCACATGAGCTTTTGTCTTCTGATGAATTCCCATATATATATTAATATAATAACTAAATATTAAAATATTTATAACCGGAGAATATGCTAACGTTAATGCAGCAGCTAATAATAATTTAGCATAAGGGAATCTAATGTCGATTCTGAAATGTTGTACAGGAGGAATACTACTGCCTTCTTTTCGAAATTGCTTGAGAAAAATCCATAATCTTCTTTAGGACCTTTTAGGAAGATTTTTCGGCTATATCTTCAGAAGCACTTATTAACTAACTTTTACTTTTCTTAGCCAGTTGTATGGGATGTAATCGTTTTAGATCTATACAGCTGAACGGGCTAACGGGTGGAAATGTCGGAGTTTATCCACCATTACAATGCAAACACCAGATAGTTCCCCATGAAAGAATTATAGGAAATCAGTTCTCCTTGATAAAAAAATAATCCAGTTCATTTCTCCTCCTAAGCAATTAATTTTTCAAGCACTGAAATTTACAAAATCTCTTCTCTCTTTTTTCACATTGATCGGAGATAGTAAGATCACGTCATTGATCTTACTATCTCCGATTATGCAACGTTTTCGATTGGCTGCATCATTCCACCAATGCCTTTTGAACGCTTTCTTGCAAGATATTTCAATCATTTACCAATTTTTTGTTGCTCTGTCAAAAATCGTTTCGGAAAAATCTAGAATGGGAAATTCTTGTCTTTACCGCTGACTTATTTACACGGTAAAAAAAGTTCGCTCTTTACAGGCAAAAGTTTTGTAAAGTTACAGAAATCAAAAAGTTACAGAAGAATTTCCTGTAATGGTAACAGGTTGAAAGCAAACTGTAGCGGTAACAGCTGATTTCCTTGTAACATTACAGATAATGTTTCAGTAGCCGCGCGGAAGAATCACGTGACTGACTGGAAATTAGCCAATCAGGAGAAAAGTGTTTGAAAGCTAGTTGCAGAAAAAAACATGGCTGAATGCATGTTGGTTGTATAGCGCAGGTAAGTAAGAAAATGTTTACAATTACTACTTGAAATATTTTTTGTTCATTTTATGCAGATTATTCTCATGCACTTTGCACTGTTATATGTAGTGAGTAAGTATTTAAACGTTTAAGCTTTGCGATTAATTCATATCAGTGTTCGTAATGTCTAATGAGTTGAAAGAGTGCAAAATATTTATTCCGAATGCAGATCTAATAGTAGTATTTTGTCATTGTGCATCCGATAAATTACGCCTTAAATTGCCCGTATTATTATTTAAAACCAATTATTCCAAAATTTAATCACTGTTTGTGGTATATAATTGAAATGGTAATATGGTTGTTGAAAACAAAACTAATCATTTTAGCGTTCTTTTCCAATCGTCTGACCAAAGAACGTTTGACATCTTTTTCCTGGCAGGCCTTGCGAGAAACGTTTATATAAACATTTAGAATTCTGAATGTAATGTATATATTTTTTTGCTTACTAGGTTTAGTTTATTCTTTTTCTAGGATTATCTAATTAGTTATACCTGGTTTATAATTCAGTCTAATATGTTTATGCACGAGTGTGTTATGAAGTAAAATTACAAAAACTTGAACAACGCGGTCGAGAATCTTGTTTATTCCTTTAGTGTAATAATATTTTTTTCAGTGGTATTAATTTCTTACGAAAATATTATAACTCCAAAATGAAGTAATTATATTGATTAAAAATATGCCGTATCATACTTTTCGTAATGTTTTGTTTTACTAACTAGATGCAACTTAATTATTCCATATATTTTAATATACCAATATCAACAGGGGAAAAATGGAAATGACCTAAAATATTTTTCTAACAATTCGTTAAACTAATTATAAAACAAAACTAAAATTTTGTGCATTATTTCCAAAAATATCATTTCATTAATATTTTATAAATGACAACATATATTATATTGTATATATAACTACCATTGCATACTTATAAGTTTTTAAACATTTAATGTAGAATTTATGTTGATTTTATTTTGCCCAGTTTTAATACAGTTTTGAAGTATGATAGTCTTGTTACTAGGATAGCATGAATCTGCTAATACAAGTTTAATACATTTCTTGACAAATGTTTCTCTTATTCATGTAATATAATATATAAATCATAAAATAAGTTTTCTTAAAAATAAATTATTGTTTATTGGAATTTAAAACAATTCTGTATCTGTATGTTGTATTAAAAGTAAAATAATAATGAATTTTTAATGAAGCATTGATTTCAGCATTAACAATGTAAATATATATATATATATACACACATGAATAAATGGAAATGCAAGCTACTTTTCCTTACAAAACCGCCCATGAATATATACCTTTAGGCTGATAGCCTTTGCATGCTTTGCCATATTCTATCAATCCAAATGATGCAAATATGCAGAAAATTTTACTTTCTTTGAAAGTTAATACCGGAAATAAAATTCAGTGCATTTGTAAACTACATTAGTTCTCTTATAGCTTGGCATTTAATTGCCCGATGATTTACTAGTCCAAACTAAGGCAGAATTCAGATATCGTTCAAATAAAAGAAAATTAATAAGGTCTGATTTTTAGACGTATATATGAAGATTTATTTTTTTTAATATTATTTTAAGTCAACCAAATTAATTTCAAATTTAAGTAAGTATTCATGCCTTTCAGTAGCATTATTTTTGATATCTTAAATTAAATAACTGAATGCAATATTTCTTGTTAATAAAAGAAAAGCAATGTTATGAAAGACTAGCGAAGTGGATTTGCAAGTTCTAATTACGAAAGGTCCCATGCTTTAAGGGGTCATTTTTAAAAATACTTAATTAAAAAAAAATATTCAACGTAAAACTTCCAAACTTCACACATGTGGAATATTAATTATATATATTTTATCTCATTCTTATTTTATTAATTAATTTCATAGCATTTTGTGTGACACTAGTAGCAATTATTAATTAAATTTTATGTTGTTTCTGATCTATGTTTTGATTTTGTTATTAATTACGTTAGATTACATAAGATTTAAAATTATGTAAGGTACAAAAACCTTCTGCATCTATTAATATATGCTGAAGTGAATGAAATTATGCCAGTGAAATTTTTTAAAATCAAAAACAAATTTCTGTGGAAAATTAAAGTTATAAATTCTAAATGCAAACAAAGAAGTGAATTTGAAAGTTATCAAATAAGCCAAAGTGTTGGTCATTTTTTCAGTTTTGCAGAAGAATTTTTATACTTTGCAGAATGGGAATATGATGTTTGGTTTTGTTAGTATTAATTATTACAACTGAATTATTGCAACTTACATTGCAACACGTAATTTAGCTTAAAATTTATTTGAACTTAATTTTCTAATTTTTTTTTGATCATGTATATTTCATGTGTCATAAGTCTTTGAAATGAACTTAATTCTATTTATTTACACAATTTTTTTAAAGAAGAAAAAGTCACATTTGGTTTGCTTAGTTGCACACGAAGATACATACCTATATATATAGAGAGAGAGAGGGAGGAGTTATGTTTACTTGCAGACTTTTTTCTTCCTTTTTACTAATATTATAGTATGAAAATCAAGGGGGAAATTAAGCAATCAATTTAATTTTGAAGGATGTGATTAGAATAAGATCATAACCAATCAAAAATATTCATGAATGAACTACTGGTAACTATCATAGTATTATTATTTAAAAGAAACCTACATTCCAATAAGAACGCTTAGTAACATAACCATTTAAGTTATCTGATAAAAGTAATTTTCATTCCTACTTCCCTATACCTTGAATTTCACTCTTAGTATTGCCCACTGCTACTCCCTAGACCTCAAAGCATTTAATGCATCTGGAACTGCAATTTGTGTCTTCTTCTACAGCATGCAAGTTATCACCGTTTAGTTTGTACTGCCACGAGCAATGATCTTCAGAATTACCGTATTGCGTTGCATATTCCACCCCACCGAGCTTTAGAACCAGATTCTGAAAATTAAAAAAAATATTTACATAATTTTCCCCCTTTTAATGCATTCAGAAAATGAATATCCCAAGATTTTAAAATGGATTTATCAACATAATGATTGTTTTCGTCATAAAGGCAAACTTTTGCACACTTAAGGCCCCGTTTAATCTTTCTCTTCTAACTGTTGAATATTATGTCAGCCTAATACAAACAATGATCTATGATAGTGAAAACAAATACCAACTGCCATTCACTGTGCAATTTTGCCATATCAGCTGAATGTTCACCCTAGCAAGCATCGGACCACAACCTTCTCTAATTATTTACGTATGATCTGAGGCCTAAGGATTTGCAAGAAAAACAATGAGAATGACAGAAGTTCAAATTATAAAGAAGAAATGAGCTAACTTATTAGATGTTGCAATTATGTGTATTCTTATTGAAATAGAGGTTTCTTTTAAATAAATAATATTGTGATAGTAGTAGTTTATCCATGATTACTTTTCATTTGTTATATTCCTACTGTGACTGTGTCCTTTGGAAATTAAATTATTCGTTTAATTTTTCCCTCTTAATTTTCGGAAGATAAAATTAGTAAAAATAAGTGGGAATATGGCATCAAGAGCATTAGATATCCCCATTTTCTTGAAGCTGTTCACTATTATTGTTTCATCAATGATAGGCCATGCACCCAAAATCCACTAGCAAATCAGTTAGTAAGATGAAAATGACCACTATGCGGACAAAACATTTAGGGTAACTTGTTTTGTGACCGCCTTAAGGAAGACAAACATTACCTAAATCTTTAAAACATATTCAGAATCCTGTGCTAAAAGAAAGCTAGGGGGAAAATGTTGTCCGAGTCCCATTGATTCCTTTGGACGAATATGTAATATTATTTTAGAAATTTAAGGTAATAAATATAATATTTTTCGAATGCTAAAACAGTTCGAGAAATTTATTCAAGTTCTGAATTCTGAATATAAGTATACTGTATATTATATTTAATAACTATGGTGGCTTTATTTATGAAAATATTTGAATATTGGCTGTTTTTGTACAATGAACCTTATCTAAGCTAGCTATACGTGATTCCTGAAAATTTTGATCTTTAAATGATAGTGGGCATCCTAGAGAAGTTATGTTTACTAATTAGTTATTTTATGAGGAATGCTGGTTAAATTTAAAAAGTGATTGACTGAGGTAGCTTGTCGTAATGAGACGGTTCACTGTAATCCAATTTTTTAAAGAATTTAAGCTGTTCTTAATTAATTAAGATATTATAAAGAAATATGATTAAAAGTGTTATATAAGCACATGTTTAAAACATCTATTAAAATCATTTTTATAAGCTTTTTAAGAGCATGATTATGATTTTAAAAGAAATGTTTTTTTCTTTATTTAGGAGACATGGTTCACAAAGAGGAGAAAAACCATTCATTTTTTCCAAGCAGTCAAAACGAATTTTTATGAAATGTTTATTAAATTATATTATGTTATTTTTTAATTAATTCTTTTTTTCAGGTTTTATGTAAAGTTTATGAATTAAGTAATAAATTATTTTTACTTCTGTGTTTTAATTAGCATATCATTTGCTTCATAGTGTTTCACAATAAAATTATAAATTCAATAAACTTCTTAATTAACATGCTGTATTATAGAGAGAGCATAAAGTTTGTTTTCTGTTGTCACATGTTTATTTCACAATTTTGTATGCGAATCTCGAAATTTATAATAACTAGGAATACTTTTTAGTATCACTTTCGAAATGGTAAAAATGGTAAATATTAAGCTTAGATTTATTACATATTATGTTTGTAAAAAATTATAGGTAAAATTAAAATGCATTAAATTTTAAGCTAAACTGAAGTATTAATTTTAGAAATAAATTTCTTAAAGGCATAATTGTATTAAGAATTTTAAGGGAAACAAGGCTTTAAAAATTAAGGTCAGTTGGCAAAGTTTTATGCTTATTCAAAAAGCATGACATTAGGTTTTTAATGAAAGACTTCTATCTGTTAATTCAAAGGAAATTATTTGAAGGTAAGTAAAAACGTTATGCATTATTTCAAACAATATCAGACTGTTGACAAACACTGAGTGCAGATAAGAATAAAAAAATGAGTTAGACGTTGTAATTCAAGAGTATGAACAAAATTTGAATTCCTTGTAGTAACAAAATGAAGTTCATTGCTATGTTGAATTCTTTAATTTACTGAAAATGTCATTTTTTAGAAGGAGAGAATATATTTTTGAAATATGAAGAACAGCTGTTCTGAGTTCTTCATAGAAATATTTCACAAAATGTCTTTTACTGTAATAATATGATCATATCAACATGCAACACGTTTACTCATATAAGTTAAATCTAAAGCAACATGTGTCTATTTTAGCTAAAATTACTAAAAAGAAAGTTCTAGAACATATCTTATTAACTGTCACTAAAACATGCAAATAAAACATACTATTTTTTTCAGCTATTTTACAGGGCAAATATAAGGAGTAGCATATCAATTTGAACTTTTAAATTAATCAAAATGATAATATGAAAGGCCTTTCAATAATATCAGACATAAGTTTCTCTTCATAAAACAAAAATACTCTGCAACAGACTAATGTTACTTTTTGAAAAAAGAACATTGCTGTTGAAAGCGCATCTTTTAAATTAATGCTATTCTGAGGTCAAATTGACTAATTTATAAAGCCAAACTATTATGCTTCACTTGAATATATCTGTATAATGATATACACATGCAGATATTGTTTTACTCAAAACATCTTGATTTCAATATATTTTATTATAATAAGCATCATTTTAGACAAAAAAATCTATCACTTTTATAGACATATCCTTTAGTATTATCTATGAAAAATATATTCTACACACATAATTACTTAATGGGATATTAGAAGGAAATAATCTGAAACCTTTACAGATACAACCATTGGAATTTTACGTAAGGAAAGTATCTTCTACTCACATAATAACTTGCTATAATAATACAAGCAAATAACCTGTAACGATTACAGATATATCTGTTGAGATTTTACATGAGAAAAACATGTTCTTTTTACATAATTATTTGCTGTAATATTACACGCAAATAATCTGTAACCATTACAGATATATCGTTTGGGAATTTACATGAGAAAAATATGTTCTACTTACATAACTATATGCTGTGATATTACAAGAAAAAGATCTGTAACCATTACAGGCAAAACTCTTGTAATGTTACAAAGAAAACACCTGTTTCTGTTACTCAAATAACGCATGGCATCCCAGTTTCCATGAGTTTTCTTAGTAACCTTACAGATTTTTTTTACAGTGTAGTTATCTTCTTTTTCACTATTTTTGTCAGTAGTTTATAGCTTTGAAAAACATGTTTCATTTCCCCATAATAAATTTATTTGGTCGCTTTTGGATAGCAACCCTATTGTCTAAAAAAGCTTCGCAAAATATCAAAAATGTATATCAAGACGAAACCATATTTTAAGGATTCAGTCTCCAGTAAATCTTCCTGAACATTTTAATAAGTAATCCAATGACTAATATAAAATCGACTACATAATATAAATTCAGTTAATTTAAATAAAATGGGGATATATAAACAACAACAGCATTTTCAAAGATAGTTTAACATAACAAATTTCCCACAGATATCATTACAAGTTTGGTAATGCGCTTTTTCATCAAATTACGATCATTCATTGAGTTTTTTTTTTCTTTCGGTAAATTTGATTGTGCTGTAACCCTCAAAATTTTATCTCTAATTTTGAAGTAAAAATATCCTGTATTGCTTTAAATATCTCCTATGAAACTCCTAATTGTCAGTAATAAGACATAAATGTTGTTATTGATGTAACATTGGTATGCATTAAAACTCTAATTTGAATAATAAGCTTCGAGAGAAAACATTCTTCTCAAGCTTCAAGTTTTCCAGACGAAGATTCTTGTCAGGATCCATTAGTCTAATCATAAACGACAGTGGACAATCACCCAAAAGTCATTTCAGATAACTCAAACTCACTGTCAGGCGGTTGTAATTTGCCAAAAAAACTTTTTCTGACCAGGAAATGTGGCTCCATGGAGAAGGAGGGGCTCGTGCCCTTCTGGAAGCAATGTGAACTTCCGTTCGAAGGAATAATCAAATAAAAGCTTGTGAAAGGTCACTATCCTCCAAAACACGTAGTGTTTCTGGCCCGGGAAGAAACAAAGACGCAAACAAAAATAAATATTTTCAGCTCATTATTCCTGTGATGGTTTTTCGGCTTACCGTTCGATCATGATTTGCTTTGTGTTTTCATTAGTATTCAAGACTGGTGTCTGCTTCAGTAATTTGATATGGCTGTGAAAGATGTCATGCACGTGCTGCTAAGGTTGTTTTGAGTTTGATTAACCACTTACTATCGGACAGAACTCAGCAATTTCATAGATGAGTTCTACAAATGAGGAAAGAAATAAAATCTTAAGTTTGTGGTTAAGTGATTCATTAATTAATGATAATTAATTAAGAGATGAAATTTTACTCCAGTAAGAGATGAAATTTTCATTGCTACTGCCGTAAAACAAGAAAGCAGTGGGCTTCTGAGGTTTTGTTTTGCAAAATAATTCATCCCTTCTCTACATTGTCGCTGAAATGGACAAGCAATATACAAACAAGTAATTTTTTATGCTTTAAATGCTTTTCACAGACACTGTTCACAAACGAAGATTTGTAGCAAACCTGAATGAAGAGAAATATGTCATTTTGCCAACTACATCTTCTCGATTCTTGTCTCTGTATCACAATCTTTTATTCCTCACAATACTTAAATATTTTATGCTTATTGCCATTTTATGCGGCATTTTCCATTTAATAGCATTAAATTACATATTTGTTTCTACTCTCCTGGTACTGGAAAGTTGAGATTACGATTCTCATTTAATTTTTTAAAATTACTGAATTTGAAAAGCAACATTTTCAAAATTAAATCCTCTCCGGTTTTTTTTACCGGAGAGTTTTTTTACCTCTTCGTATACTCTCACTCGCAGGGACAGTTGTTTAAGCGATGCCTGGGCAAATTATTTTATAGACTAGGATTCTTAAGTACAGCATTCTTTCGGGGACGTATTATGCCAACTTTTTCTGTTCTTATAAAGGAAAAACAGGATTGGGGTAATTATAATATAATTTGAGGATTACTGAAATTATGGAGTCCTGGACTTAGGCCTTGGCGACTTGGATTTGGGCCTTGGGACTAGACCTTCATTGCAACCAAGTACAACCGAATCTTGTCAGAAAGAACCTTGGGAAAGAAGTTCTATATTCATATCAAAGAGCTAAGGACAGATCTAGAGATTATCATTTGAATCAATATTTCCTAAGCTATATGCCACGAAGCCTTACTACATATATCTCGAAATTTTCAAATTTCGCATTCCAAACATTTAAGCAGATTATAATATTGTTATATCCTCTCCAATATTGGCAAAATGCTGTTAGTTATTAGTCTCGAATCGATAGAAAAAAACGTCGTGTTGTAGCACACCAGGAATAGCCATCCTTGTTACCTTCATTGTTAATTAAACAATTGCGATACTTCTGTTTTGGCAAAACTGAATTAGAAGCATTTTGCTAGGATTACTCTCTCTATGTACATTCTACTGCAGGAAGTTGGTTTAAGTCAGATTGACCGTTCAAGTTAGGAATTCATTTACGCGTATGAGAGCAGAAAAAAAGTATCTTGCTAGAAAGTTACATTTCAGTATTATGGTGGACAGATATCTAATTCAGATGTGTTTGTGTGATATCAGTATCCCATGGTACTAAATTGAGCAATAAAAATTTTGCCTCCGTTTTCGTTGACTTACTTGTGGGTGTCGGTATTTTTTACAATGGGATGTTCATTGAAGGTATCTTATCTTAGTCCATCAACCAGAAGATAAAAAATTGACAAACTTCGTGGAACTTAACAGACACAGACTTCATACTAATTATGTTATTGTCAATATGATATACTATGTCATCAGTCGAAAATGGTAAGATATCGTTAATTACTGGACTGAAATACTCTATAGAAACAGTGAGCTAAGTAGCTATTTGCTAGCCAAGTTCAAAATAAAGGCGTCTAAATGTAGCCTTCAAAAGATATTTCTTGATGAGTCATAAGCTAAGAAAATATACTTTGTACTGTACTTTTATTTATTTACTCAATTTCATTCTTCTTTCATGATCAAAATCCTGAGTGAATGGCTTGTCAATAAGAGAATAAAACTCTTTTGTAATATTTTTTACGCTGATTCCTTTTGCAATTTTTTTAAGCACCAGAGGGGCCATTAGTCTCGATTCTCATTAATTTGCCCATACCACTTTTCAAATTATTAGCCAAATATTGTCACCAAATATTATAGCGTGTATAAAAAATGTATAGTAACACTTAACACTCTAAGGTAGTTCTAATGATATGCTGTTTTTAAACATTTTGTGAATTTGCTGTTGAATTTTTGGTGGCATAAGTTCGAAGAAATTAATGTTGTGTTGTCATTTTACTTAGAAAATTGAACACTGATATAATGAACTGAGAAACGACTTGGACAAACTAATGGCAACACTTAAAACTGTATCGAGAATTCTAAACACATGCTGCTTTTAAAAAATTTTGAAATTTTGCTGTTAAATTTTATGTGCCATAAGTGTGAAGACAGAGGCAGCAAAAGTAAAAGTAGCACAATTGCGCCAAAGCACATTCAATAATACGTTGTACCATCTAGATTACGAAAACCATAAGCACAATTTAGATCTACATACAAACCATCTGTACATCCAGAAAACCAAATAGTGAATTCTCCAATAGACCATTTTCAAATCCGAATCTATACGGACGGGACAAAAACTGAAATGGGTGTCGGAAGTGCCTTCTGTGCCTACAAAATTAATTTACTCTTTAAACATGGCAAGCAAAGCTTAACAGCACAAATTCTGTATTCCAACGTGAACTATGAATCAGAGAAGCTTTGAAATTTGCCAGGAAACAACAAGAAAAAAGCGTCATAATTTCCGACAGTGCTTCAAGCTTACAGGCAATACACGGATTGAGCCGCTCATCCTCTAGTAAGGAAAATCCAACACTTATTATCCTATTTCCCACAGAAAACCCATCCCAAGCTTCACTGGACACGCGTTCATGTGGGCAGAGTGGGCAATGAAGCAACCGACCAACTGGCAAGAGATAGCGCAAATGGACAACTTGACCCAGCCATCTTTCTGCCAATTCCATTATCACGTCTTAAATCAAGACTGGAACAGGGTCTTATGTACCTGTGGAAAACTAACTGGACACAAGAGCTAACAGGCATGCGACATGCGATGGAGGACGTGCACTACCCCTCTACCAATACGGTATAGCGCCACGTCCACCTTTATCTAGATAATCATAAGTAGTCATTATGCTAATGCACTAAGACATAAGCATACATACAAATTTGGTACTTAATACAGTGTTAAAGCTAATTAATGTTAGACACTAGATAATACATAGCCATATTACAAGATGCATGCAAAAGCATAGATACGGTAGCATATATACATAACGTGTGTACTTATATGTTGGTTACACTATGATCCTTTGAAGCATTATCATTAGATACACAAGACATGTACATACTGAAACATTAGGTGCACAATATTATGCTAGAAAATTAATTAGTACAGTGAATCAAAAGTTAGGCCCTAGATTAGTACTGTATGGTACAGTGTCTTGCTACTAGATTATTTGTGCTGTTTTCTAGGTACATTAACCTATGTAAAGATATTAATACACGTGTATTAGGAATACAATAATTAGTGGGTACCCAAACGTTAAATACGTGCTCTTTTAACATACATTAACAATAGGTACTTAATACAATGTTGAATAGATAATTGGTCCAATTAATTTTAGGCTGGGAAACTAGTTTTGATTTTTGCGATACGGTGACGTGTTACAGGATAAAATGTGCAGATGCATAGTTACATTATCATATATACAGAACATAAATTCACATACGCTGCCATGTTACAAGGCAATACAGACATTTTGGGTACACATTAGGTACATGATTATTCAGTGCGTAAGAGATGTATATTAAGCTATACAGCGCCAAGTTATGTGATAATACTAATAGATGCATGGATACAATTACATATAAATAAAGACATACAGACACAATTTAATATAGACAAAAGCGTATATACGCTTATATTTGATACATAATATTCATTGGTGACATAAACATTTGGTACTTACTTCATATACTTACATAAACTCTTGATCCATAAAACAATGTTATAACCAGTAATGAGTGCTTATTAATTTCATAAGAGGACACTAGGTTGATATTTTGCCTTAATGTGTCACGTTACGTAGAAATATATGCGAGTGCATGGATGCCGCTTCCTATTTACGATGCTATACTGTACTACCTATTTACAATACTTATATCATTTGATTCATAAATAATAGGTACATGGTACATTTATATACATGAGCAGATGGTACATTGTAGAGTGCCTTTGAGTGTTTGCAGCCTATCTGTTTTGCTTCGGGTTGCACCACACAGATTCATGCGTATGCGGCTCAACAGCTACCATCGATCACTATATGTTCGATTGTGAAATCACCAAAGACCTACATTTTCGGCCGTACACAGCTTAAAATGCCGAGGTATAGCTGAAACAACTCCAAAAGAGTAAGCTACTACGAAACAAACCTAAAACTCTCATAGACTACCTGGCAATGAACTGAGAAAATCTAAAAGCAATCTAAAAAAAAAAAAATCATTCAGCACAGTCAAAGTCTTGACAGAGTCTCTTTAATAAGCACAGGTCACAAATAGCTAAGTTCCGAAGTAACTTTGTAAATTCAGCTACAAATTTATTTAATCTTTAACTAACTTTTAATATTCTATAGAGATTTTTGGATAGGCTAGCGATAATAGAATGGTCCATCAATTGAGTACAAATACTGATAGTCATATAACAGGAGGTACAGCAACTCAGCTGGTGGTAAGTAAGTAAGTGTGAAGACAGCGATGTTTAATAAAAAGACAAAAAATGTTGTGTTTACAGGCGTGAGCCCAAGAGCAGACTATTAAACTGCAAGCTCAGCGAGAACGTAAAAACCTTAAAAAACTCTCTGGTGCGATATTAAAATCTGAATCCAGTACTTACGCATTATATCGTCGACCATAAAACTGTTGTTAAGCAGCGCGATTTATAGCCAGTTATGTCTAAGCGTGACATTACATTCACAGTTCCTGCGCTTTCATTTGATGCAACCCCAACTGATTCTCGGTAAACCACTTTATACTTTTATGAACGAAATAGGACATAATTAATTGTTATTGTGTTATTTTTCCCTGTGTTTTGAACAAATTATTAAAATTTAGGACCTATCTTCTACAGACTAGCAAACGCAGGATATTTTCAGAGATCTGAGATCCTACCATCAAAAAGGTGCGGACAGGATGTGGTCAGCTGAATATAGCTAACAAAGGAGTAGTAGATTTTGCTCATAGCTTTCTAAACAGATCTTTCAGTAAATTTGTGCTGCCTAACAAAATAATAGAAATCGACGACAGCATTTTTATGAAATGCAAAAATGAAGTGGATAAAATACTGACTGTTCATTCACAAAGAGGTGTCAGTTCCTTTGGAACACAATAGAAATGATTCATAAAATTTTGACGGGATCTCCGCCAACTTTAATGATTCGATGGTAGCCAACTTTCGCTGTTAACTGGATAACACGTAAGTACCCTGAATCCTTTCAGAGTCTTCTTCTCCAAATTATAAACTTTTTCCTTTTTAAATACATATACATACACTGGTAAGGATTCCATTACAATACAAGTTCAACAGTTTGGAAATGGGACAATTTTCGTTTTGGTAACAAAATTAGAACAGTTACTAGAGAGAGTCAATATTTGAAATCTACCGTATACCCTCACGTAATGTCCGCACTTTTTTTACTAAAATTACATCACTAAAATGCAAGTGCGGACATTACACGGATCATTCAAATGTCGCGTTTTTACTCGTGCATAATTTTGGGTGTATACTTGATTTCAAACAGCCAAGTTAAGCTTCAAGTGGAAGAAAATAGCATAAGTAATAAAAGTATCAAATTTAAAATTGCCTAATAGCTATTCAAAATTTGCAAACTTACTTTCTCCCATCCACATATATAAAATAATTTACCCCGTTTATGTTATCAACACTCGGCGCGTATTAGTTCGCACAGAAGCACAATATAGAGGCACAAATTAACCAAAACTTGCAATTTTAATATTTACTTTTACACATATTAAATAAACTTTGGTTCTTTTAATATCTTGCTCAATTTTTTTTAATCTGCTCTGACGCTGTATGAAAATCCATTTCGTTTCGTCATACGCCGCAACCAGCCTTGATTCGACTTGAATTGCGATGTAGGAATGTCTTCTTCTCGTGCCGCAGCAAGCGCTCTTATTTGGCACATTTCCCGTATTTGGCACATTTCCCGTTCCATGAGAACACATATCACGAACATATGCAACAAGGTTTTTTTCTAAGTTCAGAAACTTACATTTCAAACTACGAAACGCACGTCCTGTTTTGTTCGTTGCCGCCTGCTAGTCACGCTGTTTGCTTCAACTGTGCACACACTTTTCGTACATCTTATATAATTTTGCTGCTGCTCTTTTTCCATTTTCCTGCGCAACTTCTACCACTTTCAGTTAAAAAGCTGCTGTATAGCTGCTGTATTTTTCCATTTCAAGCACGCTACTTGCTAACTAACATGAATTTCAAATTATACCAGGAATGAAAAGAGAAAGCTTGAAATATGCGAATACTCCAAGGAGGAAGGAGGGTAAAGTAATTTCATTACAAAAAAAAAAGTATTTCCTGGAAGCCAGTGTGGTAAAAACCCATTTGGACTGTCTTCATTTATTATCGCGTCTGCAGAGTGGATTGCAGGAGCCGATGTTATGACTGAATTACAGCTGCAGAAAGTCTCTGCTTTCCATCCTAGCGTCAACCAAAGACAAAACAAATGCATATTCTTTCTTTAAAGATGTCTATTGACTTATGTTATTGACTAAAGGGGAAAAGGCTGTGTTAAAAAATACATATTTTAAAGTAAGAAATTCTTTAGTTTTTGGGGTGCAGGCATTATGGGGGTCAATTTTTTTTTAAATAAATTTTATTTGTAAAGTTGGGGTGCGAACATTACATGAGCGTATACGGTATTCTTAAAATCTTAACTTTTAATGAAATATTTTTTGGTAGTTTTCCGTTTTGCCGGCGCAAATCTCGCCAAGCAGACTTTGTTGGCGACAACATACAGTATACACATAAAAAATGTTAACAAACGTTAGTTCTAAGAATTTTTTATTTTGAAGGCATAAACATTTTAATATGGTTTAAAATTTTGTAGAAAGCCAATAAATAAAGACAATAAATTTGTAAAAAGGCATTAATATAAGAAGTTACTATGCTTTCATGGTTCAACATCGTGATTCGCCGATTCGTACCACGTGACCCCAAGTGATCTCATATCACGTAAACTGCGCTATAAAAATCTAATTCGGTAATTTTCTACGTTAATTTCAAGCTAAATTTTAATTTGGAATACAAATTTAAATGCAAGAATTTTTTCAATTCGTACGAATAGCTTACTCAGAAATTATGTAAGTGCATTCTCATTAGAATTGATGAATTTAACCCTTGATTTTGCCTTTTCTTTATTTTCGGGTGAGCGGTGTGATTGCACTCTAATTGACTTAATTACCGCGAATGGTCTTAGGGCATAAAACTTAACTATCTTGTAAAAATTCTGTGTAATTGTATGCCAGTATTTAAAGAAACAATCTGATAAGAAATGGTTACGACTTGTTTTGGAAATGAGGCGTAAAATGTTACCAGCGAAGATATTCCGTTTGGCATCAGTTGTACCATTGTTGGCGACTTTACCGTTTGCGCCGGCAAAACGGAAAAGTACCATTTTTTTTTTATTAAAATTGGATTATTTTTATAAAAAAGAACGGAGCTTGACATCTTAAATTTCACTAATATGTTGAATTATCCCAAAATTTAAATTTCAGTTTTCTTTGTTTTTATTACTTATCCTGCTTACTTTTGTATATTAATATAGCACAAATAATAATCCGTTTATCATTTTCAATCAAAAAGAGATGCAATATTTGGCATTTCCATTTATGATCTTTGATTTCGAAATTCATTGCAGCAAAACGAATTTTAGAACTATAAAAGAAGCACATAAAGTTAAATTTGTTGTTCACATTACTTGGTGTTGCATTAATCTTCGATCCGGGCAGTTTAAATTCGATTTCTCTTTCGGGAAATCGTCTTCAAATTGCTCAAATCGAAGACTAATTTTAGAAAGGAACTATTTAGACAAATTTCATATCTCATGTTTTTTTTTTTTTTTTTTTTTTTTTTTTTTTTTTTCATAAGCTCATCTATCTGAATCCGAAGTATCAACGCCTTTCAAACTTCTAGGTTTCCATTTTTTGGGTGGCTTTATCATGGTAAGATCTGAGATATGCGAGGAAATTTCAGGGTGAAATAATTATGACCGATGCGGTTAAGAAGTATAATAGTAAAACAACATTGCGCACATATATTTTCATAAATTTTTATGAGCTTTATGTTTGCTTTCACCTCGACCGGATTCAAAGGAATTATTTGATTGATGAGCACGTTTTGCATTTCTCTTTCACCAAGGGTCTCGAATAATTCCATTGTTGCTCCATCTTTGAATTTGATCTCCATGATACCAGAAGGCATTCAAAGTATTCCACTCTGCGCCTGAAACAATATCCTTCCAAGCATTTTACTGCATTTGCCTTATTTCACATACTGTTATTGCATCACCGAGATAAGTAGCAGCCTAACAAATATGATTGTTCACCGCTAATGAAAGTCTATTGTCCATTCCGTTCTACAATTTGACACAGGGTCAACTTCATTCACTCTTTCCTTCTTATAAAACATTTTAATTTTATTATTTCATTGATCATATTACTGAATATTCTGAACGAAAACTGATTTGCATCGTTCTCACATTTACTTTAAAAACTGTAAACAAGTGCTTCGCTATTTGCCACTGGGTTACGTCCTGAAAAATGCCTTTACGTTAAAGATATTGTAAACCGAATTATGTGATATGTTCAACGTAGAGAATAACTCAGCCTGTGTTAAACGGATTATATTAATTTATTGTTGTTGTTGTCTTGTCCATATTACATGGAACAATGGTTGCCAGAGCCTACTCCAAAGAGAGGTTGGACTTCTATTTTCCACCCCCAGTTTTGAGGGAGAGCACCCTAGGGGGGATATCCAGGGGTCTCCCAACCCTCTCCCCTTTCACCACTCCACACGAGAGGAATTTCGGCTCACCGTATATTTAGAGTGCCGCCATGCCGCACAGACACTATACACTTACAAACATCCATGTCTTCTCCGGGTTTCGAACCCGGGCCTTTGGGTACCGTAGTTGGCTCCCCTAACCACTCTTCCGTCTGGGCGACCTATTAATTTATTATCAGGCATTGTTATTTAACATGATGCCTCTATTATAAAAGTATTAATGTATCTCATATGCCAAGGTTAGAAAGTATGAAAATTCAGAATTTGAAGCATGTGTTTTACTGTGTGCTAAAGGCTTTTGTACCATCACAGTCTCAAAGCACTAAATTCGAAACATCGTGAATAGCGCATTATTCGTAAAAGGAACAGAATTTTGTATTATTTGATATGGACATTTTAGTGAGCTTACTAGCTATCTGACTACTGCTTCCAATCTATCGCAACGATTTGGACATATCTAATTCATGGGAACGACGAAATCGAATCTTGATGAACTGGGAAAGTATTGATGTCATTTCGATGAGCTGAACTTTGACACTTAACAAACAAATCCACCACGTCTTATGTTGCTGGCTGCACATAAAAAGTGGTGGACTAGATTATCAAATGGACACTGACGCGAGTTCAAAACTTTTACTGCATATATTCATATCAGATAGTTTATTGTCTGTGGTCTTCGTGAGACATCTTTAACAGATACCATAATGCTATGTTCTTTCCTTGAACACCTTATTGTCCCTTACATGAAATGCAGTATCCATATTTGTTACACGATGTAACGATGGGAGGGGCACATGTCTACTAAAGGAAAATAATAAACATCATCATAGTTATACTGAGGCATTTTCTGTTTAAAGCTTTTAGTTTCCAATCTTCCAATCATGAAGATAATTAATAATACTGGAAACTCGTTATTGAAATTTAAGAATGTAAAACAGTTAATTCTTGAATTTAGGTCAAGTAAATTAAATTTTAAAAAGGAGTTGTTAGAGAGCTTTTATAAGTATTATTACCTTCGTAGGAATTTTCGGCTACCCAATGACCAACTCGAGATTAAAAGAGACTGAAAGATCTCGTGAGATAACCATAGGGCGGACCACAAAATTCATCAAGCTTATGTAGCTGATTTTATAAAACTTTTATTAATTTTATATTATATATAACATTTATAGAATTAAGAAAAATATTTAAGGTGGAACATCATACTTTTTCGATTCTCACGTGCCATGAATTCTGAAACGCAGTCCTTAATTTTAGTCCCTCAGCAGAAAGGAAGATTTTCATTCTAATAAAGTAATATGACTGATCGTTAAAGCATATCTATCAATTATTTTTTAAAAAACTTTTATTTATTAATGATAACAATATTTCCATTTAAATTAGCAGTTTGAAAGCATTTATTCCATTTACATAGCTAATAATTGGGAAATATCTCTCGGCTTTAAGATGCAAGATTTTTACTTGAAAAACATTTTTTTTTTTTTTTTTTTTTTTTTTTTTGAAATTCGAAGAAATACGATTATAATTCTGTATTCTTTTTTTTCATAACAAAAGAATGCAGAATTATAATTGCGTAGACTTAATGTACATTAGTAGCAAGCGGGACTACTCGCTAGGCGGAAGTGACGTCAAAGAAAAGGATTTCAGAGTATAATCAGTAGTTACACTTCAAACTACTAAGAACGTTAAATACAACGTAATGGAAAGCACATCTAAAGAGCGAAGCTAACCCAAAGATATCGCAATATTCCGAACTCACGCAGACTTAACAACCGAGAACAGAATGCTGTTTTATATAGTTTTCAACCGGCCACTGAGGTATTTCTAGTACTTTCTGCTTCTCAAAATAACTAGACGGCATATGAGGGCCGATTACGGTTACACAGAACATCAATTACAGTTATTCAATTACAATATCCATTACAGTAATACAGGAACGAAACAAAACGTTGCCAAATGGTCGTCATGTTTGGCGACTTTCGGCAATTTCTCGCCAAATTTGATTACAAAAATTAGTCGCGAAAACCGTTGCTAACTTGGCGATATCTCGCCAAATTAGAGAGATAGCCATTTACTCAATGTTAAATACACTTGCCCCAGTTTTCTTACTTTTCCCGGAAAGCATCGTCTCGCTAGATTTTCATGTTATATTATACAGAAAAGCACGACAATTTCACATAAAATAGCACTAAAATCATCTAGTTATGTACAAAATTTTTAACAATATTTTTAACGTCTCCTGAATATGATTTTATGTTCTATTTTGAATTCAGTTGCACATACACGCCTATATCTTATTCTACACCATGAATAAGTGAATATAGAGGGTAAATGCACATGAGTAATATTACTGTGGTAAAAGTTCAGATACACAGCTCCTCCCCTTAATAAGCAAAAAATGGGTGGTAACGTTGACTACGTTGTTAATGATGATGTTGCGGCGTCGTTGGAAACAGAGCTACGGAGAAGATAGCTTAGTAAATGAATGCGGTAATGGTTTCCATCGACAGGAACTCAGGAACCATAAGTGTTCTCTTACTACTACCACATCTGCCGTAACTGGAGCTCAATTATCGTTAGATATTTTAATACTAGTGTTACTATGTATTCTTATTAGCTTTCTTTTAAGGAAATAATATTTCGAGAATTACCAGTAACTTATTCAAGATTACATTTTATTTCTTATGCTCTCACTGTAACCGCTTTCTTTGGTAGTTAATTACTCGCATAATTTTCCCCTCACGATTTTCGGACGATAAAATTAGTTGAAAAGGGGGGAATTATGTGAGGAAATGTAGGTCCTTTGCTATACATGAGTTTATTTAAACACTATACTTTGCTTTTAGCAAACTATTAATGTCTTCGTATAGCTTTGTTTAAGCTTACTTATACACTGAGTGTTATTCTATCTGATTAAGTGCTTTCAAATTCTGTTTATTATTCCAGAACATATTTTTAGATATCTGTTTCACACAATAGTATACTTAGTATCTGATACTCAAGATACAAACTAAATCGACCCCCGAGAGTACGGTCACAGGCGAAAACATCGCAGCAAAGTCATTGCGTAGGAAATATCGCAACGCAAAAATATCGTTGTACAAAACATGTGGGAGAAAAGAAAGGGAAGAAGAAAACACAGCGGTTTTAAAAAATTTTTGATACAAAACATCATGATAAAAAATAAAGCGGTACAAAAACTTCGCAGTTTAAAAACCTCGTCGTCTTATACATCGTAGTAAAAAATAAAGCATATACAAAACATGCATCGCCGACATGTCTTTTTCATGCTTTAAACGTTGTAAATGCATTTTCTAATAATGATCTATAAGTTCAAGAAGGAATGAGGAATACGTTTACTTTTTACTTCATATTTTTTAAATAACTAATAAATTTTTTCAGAAAAGTAAGAAAGAATAAATCTTGAGCATTCACAAACTGAAAATGAGTAAGAAATTACTGGAAAAATTACCAATAAAACTTCAAACATTATTACCAAATTTTAAAATTTGTATTAAAATTTTTAGAGGAAAAATTACTAATAAAGCTTTTTAAAAGAGCTTAATTAATGAATGGCTTTATTAGTTAATTACATAAGTTTAAAACTGTGTTAACTGGAAGTAGTAGCATTAATTTTCTACTTCAGTTTTTGAATCCTTAAGATTTTTTCTTACTTTTTTTCACCCAAAAACTCATTAGTTAATTCAAAAATATGAAATATAAAACTAAAAATATCCCTCATTCCTTCTTGCACTCAAAAGTTCTAATGCAAATATGCATACAACTTTTGAAGCCTGAAAACCACATGTTTACAATTTTATCATCATGCAATGAATTTTAGGTTCTTTTTTTACCACGATGTTTTCATAGCTCTATTTTTGAAATCGATGTTTTAAAATTGCTATATCTTCCCCCCTTTTTTTTTTCCTCCCTCGACGTTTTGTACGATAACTTTTTCGCCTTGCCTCGTTTCCTCGGCGACGTTTTCGTCTGCGATGTTTTGCCGCGATACTCTCAACAGATACTGAGAGAAGTTAGCTGCCATTACATTAGAAGAATTAAACACAAATCAAATTTTTTTAAGAATCAGCTACGTTTTTCTGTGAAGTCAAATAAAAGTCTAAAAGTAATAAATTCAACTAGTAAAATAAAAGCAAGTATTTTTTTTTTTTTTTTTAATTTCAGATATGTGTATAACAAATGTGTAATACTGAATAGCAGTCGCAGATTTGACATGTAATTTAATTTGTCAATTATTTATTAAATTAAAATTTCTTTTTAAGAATTCTAAGAAGATAATCTTCAGAATCTTGACATGAAAATCGAATGTTCATGAATATCATTAAAGAAGATGCAAGTAGTATATTTAAACATGTAATGTACAATATTGCATAAAGGCTAATATTCTGAAGGTATTAAAGTAAATGTTATAATTTGTAAGTTTGTTAGTCTATTCTCAACATGCATAAAGTTTTGATGCATCATTTGTTGTTCTACTTAACTTTTTTGTTTCGAGTAATTTATGAGCTTATATAAATGAAATTTTATATAATTTTTTTGTTATTAAATAGCGTTAGAAAAAGTAATCTAATTAAAAAGTTTCTTTGATTACTCTATAATTTTTAAAAAATTTCACTCAGATTTTAATTACACTCAGGCATGAAACCCATCTCATTTTTTAATGAAAATAGTTCCTTACTTATTATTATCATTCATACTGATGAAATTAATTTGTTTCGTTTCAGGTTTTTTGAAAATTTTTGCACTCGATTCAAAATAAATTTTAAAGCTTAAATTGACATAATATGTAAAATTTTAATAAGTTGACAAATCCAATGCAATAAAGTAAAGATAGGACGAAAGTAGTGATTTATATTTTCTAGCAGATTGCTTTAAATATGCGAGAAGAAAAATCATTATTCTTTGGGTCAGTCGCTATAAAATAATCTTTCTAGGTGCATAACCATTGTTCTTTCTCTTTGATATGTATTTGAGATATGCAAGAAGCACTGTGAGTAATAGAACTTAGTTTGAAAGAAACGCTGAAGAAATATAACATAAATTCGTGTAATTCAGACGGTTTCCTTCTTAAAATACAAATGCATATTTTTAAGTAAATAATCGTTTGGTTTGGTTTATTATGTGGTCAAAGCACACTAGGGTTCTCTGCGTAAGGGGAAGGATGTTTTGCTGAAGGACCTTTCTAAGGAAAACTGGCTCGTATACATGTTGCACGTGGGGAAAACCACGAAAATGCCCACGCAGCCAGCCTGTCAGCCTAGATTGGAACCCGGGTCGGAACTACTAGTATTCAGCGATTTTACTCCTCGGGCGCTGATGGGCAACTAAATGATAGAAATATACAATATGAAAAATAGCAAACTTGGGAACATCTATCCAGAAGGTAAATTTAGCATATCCGTTTCATCAAACGACAGCAGGTCCTGTCGCGACATTAGATTATTTCGAAGCAGGAGATATGAAAATGAGCAATGCCCTCGCCGGGACTCGAACCACGAACCTCTCGAATTCGCGTCGAGCGTGCTAACCACATGAAGGCATGCTAAGAAGGAGGGATAAATACCTAATATACTCCTCCCTTTAAAGGGTGACTGGGCTTTTAGGGAATCCAATCGCCAAATCTTGTTGGTGAAGAATCATCATTCACCACCTTTTAGTTCGGGCGCCACAGCAGCGACATTAGGTTATTTCGAAGCAGAAGATGTGAAAAACGAGTAATGCCCTCGCCGGCACTCGAACCATGGACCTCTCGAATTAGCGTCGAGCTTGCTGACAACTACACCACGAAGGCATGCTAAGAAGGCGGGAGAAATACCTTATAGTCCAACATCGAGCTCATATCGCCACCACTAAGACTGATAGTTCAACAGATGCCTGACAGCAGGCTATTTATTTATATTTACTCATGCGTAAACTTGAATACTAGTCAGTTATCCTGAGGAAGTCCTCCACTAAGGTAACCTTCCTCTTACGTAGAGAAACCTTAATGCGTTTTGCCATAATTTAATAAATCCAATCTAATTAAAAGAAGGCAAGGTATGCCATCTAGTAAGCTTTGAAGGGGAAAAATTTAATTGATTCATTATTTTAACTATGTTAAATATGTAAAAATATTTACTTTTGCTCAGCGATATTCATTTCTTTGAAAAACTGTAACTACAAAATATTCGAAAAACGTATATAGTACTACTGTACTAAAAAAGTATACTACTGTGCTCAGAAGCTTGTGTCAATGACCTGCTTACTCATTACACTGGAAGCGAGTTATCGCTTTAGTTCGAAACAAATAGCCAACTCTCAAGAAAGTTAAAATAACATTTTTTAAATCTAACTCTTGAATGAACGGAAAAGCACTGTTTGTGCGACAGACGAACCTGCGCTATTTGCGGGTATTTCAGATGACATAATATAAAATTCGACTCAAAAGTATAAGTAGTCTGAGTCCACATACACCATAGACTACTTAAGCTGGCCCAAATAGTTAGTGCATCAAGATGCTAAAGTCCGAAATAAACATAGGCAGAGTTAGAGAGAGCAAAACGAGGCTGCCAGCTAACAATAAACATTCAAACCCTCAGCTTAAATATAAAATAACAAATTTTTCATTCCGGTAAAGACTGCGAAAGGAAGAAGTTATAGTAAAGGTTTAACTCATAATAACTGATTAATTAACATAAAACCATATAAGAATCATATGAAATATCTCTTTTCTCTTCTCGCAAGCGAGTTGCATAAACGTGGTTCTGCTGGCTCATGTAATTATTTAAAATTTATTTACAAAGTTCATTTAAATGATATTTTTGATGTATTCTTAATTTTATGATAAAAAAGAAAATTCTGCAAAGACAATGACAAATGTAATTCATTTACGCATATTATTTTAAATATCATTCAATGGATAATACTTTTATGCCCACAGATATAACTGTCAAGTGCAGCAGCAAGATATATTTAAAGTTATGCATTGTTTTCTATTATCTCTAACACCTAATAAGTCATATGCAAAATAAAATTATTGCCAGCAGTTTGTATAATATTATCAAGAATGATGCTACCAACAGGAAAAAAAAAACTTTTTTTAATAAAGAGAAAATTCTGTTGTTGTACTCAGTTTTATTTATCTTTTGAATTTTTTGTTTCTTTTAGAGATCGAAAAATATTTGCGTCAATAAATTCCCCAGCTTCCCAGCGAAAATGCAAACTATCTTAATCAGACCTGTTTAACCAGTATGTTTAGCTTCGTTTTCATTTGTTATTAGATTAGTAATTGTTAGACCGTATCTATTTCAATAATTCTTACGAAAAGTAAATAAATTCATAGCCCATTTAATAGCAATCTGGATTTAGTTTGAGCTAGTAATTACTCTGTATTTTCTCATTTTTTTTTCACATTTGAAATGTTTACCGCACGTTTTTCTAAATTTATTCTGCGACACGAAACTATAATTCTTTTGTAACTGAATAAAAATCTGACTAAAATAAGCTTTTCTTGTTTTTCGATACGTTTCATCCTATTTATCAACAACATTTAAGAAAATGCAAAATTTTTAAAGTTACTAATTACTTCCAAATTATTGTCCGTGATCTACACTGTTTATTCATAATTTTACTTTCTTTATAGCGTACATATTTTACTTTCCTTTGTTTCTCTTACAGAAACAGTAATACAAAATTGTCAAAACTCCTGATCCCGGATTACAACAAGGTAAGAAGGGTATTGAAATTGAAGAAAGGTAAAACATAATTTTCCGTGACCTTTGTAATAAGAAACAAATAGAAGGAAAAGTCTTATATTTCTGAAGGATAAATTTTTAATGTTAAAAATAAAACATTTAAATGACTGAGGCCAAAGACGATGTACGGCAATATTTCTAAGGCTATATTGTGATAAAGGAAGAGAAATGCGACACAGATTTGCTCTGACAAAATAAAGCTTTTGCTAAAAGAGAAAACTCTCTCTTCATCTTCCCGGGCACACGAATGGTTAAGGGCAGAAAAAACATGCAGATTAGTGTTTACCTATTGTTTAGCTGAACAGAAGAAGAAGAAAAAAAACCATTCAGACGAGGTTGCGTCTACAGAAAATAAAAACACGTGAAAGAGAATAATAATTGTAGAAAAAAATGACCGCCAGGCCGATCCCCGAAGCTCACGTGACTCTGCGGGCAACCAGTGCATCGACACCAGACCTGCGGAACCGGCTTTCACCAAAGCACCTCATCGCTTTAATGCTCGCTCATCACACTTTCCTCTCTCAGTCCATCCGCATCCATCGGTAGAAAGCGGTCGCATTTCCTTCCACGCGCTACTCGAGAGAGAAATCTGGATTAAGATTAGATACTAACCTATTTTAGATCATGAGGCCCCTGCTCTCCGTAGTAGTGGCGTTGGCGATGCTTTGGTCAGAAAAAGCATGGGCTGCCCCTCAACCTCTAAGCTTTAATTCCTCTACTAGAAATCCTGAATCTGAACTTACTAAGTTATCTTCAACGGAAGAAACACGTGTTGACAGCATTTCTGATCTCGCGTCAAAAGTATCTTCTACAGTCTCGGATGAACCGACAACATTTTCATCAATAAGTTCAGGACTCACCGAAAATTCTGTTACACTAACTTCTGATAAAAAGGAAGCTACAGTTGAAAACAAATCCGGCACTCTTCCACTTAAACACGAAGTAGAAGTGACAACTGTTATAGAAAGTAAGACTGATGATAAGTTATCCACTGAGAGTGAAGTTTCCGTACCTAATGAACCGCAGAGCTCTACTATTGTGATTATAGATTCGAAGAATATTAACAGCATTAGCTCTACAGAACCCAGTACTTCTTTGGACATAAGCGAAGGAACTGAAGACAGTGATGTAGAAGTAATGACAATTTCAAAGTATGTTCCTCCTCTTGACCCAGTAAAGCATATGATGATGATGTCAGATAGGAAAAAAGCACAGAGTACAACACCTGTTGAAGAAAAATTAGAGACAACATCCTTTTCGCCATCTACATCTGATCCTCCAGAGGAAATTTCCACAAAAAGAGAAACTGAACTCAATATAGAATTGGCAGATGTTACTAAAGAAGAAACAGAACTGCATGAACTTAACAAAGAGCAAAATTCCCCTACATCTGCAAGTACTTCCAATATCCCTATCTTGATCTTGAAATCTGAAGACATATCAAGCGATCAGGAAATGAGAACAGTTACGGAAGTCGATATTAGCAGTACACCAGGAATAAAGGAATCTTCACCAACTGCTGGAAGTTCGAGTGAATTATCATCGTCAGAAACCTCTGCTGAAACAAATGAAAAGCTAGCCACCAAGGAAGACCATTCCGTTAATCTGAAGTCTGAGATTCCTTCAGAGATTTCTCCAACTTCTGAAGTGATAGAAACTACAAAACTAATTGAAGAAACTGCAGAAACTTCTTCTAGTATTCCTTCCACAGAAACTGTTACTGTAAGCAAAGACTCCAAAGATGAAGAGAGTATGATACGTAGCGGTGAAGCTGAATTGAAATCTGATCCTATAGCTGATTCTTCGGAAGCATCAGCACTTGATGAAGCATCTGAACTTTCTACTGATACTTTGAAAATTAATGAAGAAACTTCTAAACGTTCAGAATTAGTTTCGACTGTTGTATCTACTGAAGTTCCAGAAACAACATCTCAAGAAGATAGCACAACAAAGTTATCATTTTCTGAAAATGAAAAACCTAAAAATGTAAGTTTAGAAGACGAACTGGAATTTAGGGCAGTAAAACTTTCTTTGAATGCTTCAAAAGTTAACTATGTTCATAAAGATCCTGAGTTACCAAGTAAGTCTGATATTGAAACTGATGACTTTGCAGAGACTTTAAAATCTGAGGAAGAACCAGAATCAACTACTTCAAATATTCTTACAACTATCAGAGAACTTCTGTTTTCCACTGAAGCATCAGTAGATAAAAGTTCAGAAGAAATAACAGAATCCAAACAGACTACTTTCTCTTCTGAAGAGCCAGATATTCAGAAAGTAAAATCTCCTGAGCCAGCGTTTGCTATAGATACAAGCGATATAGCTGATATGCAACCTGAAACGGCTGCTGTGTTAGAAAAAGAATCAGCTGATGTGCTCGAAGTAAATTCTTCGGAAATTGGACTTGACAGTGCGCCTGCTAAAGAAATTGAATTACAAAGTTCCACAACTATCAAGCCTATTTCCGCTGGATCTGTAACGGAAAAAGAATCCTTAGAATTATTAAACTCTCAAGCTAACAAAAATGCCGATAAAGTCGCTGAAACTCTCTCTACTAGAGTGCCTACCACTACAATAATTCCAACTGACAATCCGACAAGTTCAGAAGAAATCCAAGAGTCTGAAGTATCTGAATCAGTTGCGGAAACTACTACAACAGAAACTGTTCATGTCGTAACGACTGAAGAATTTCAAGCAGAAACTTTGCCAACAGAAGTGCCTAAATCTCAATCGATTGAAGCACTTGAGAACACTCCAGAAATTGTAAGTGATCCAAAGTTGGAGGGAAAACCATCTGAATATGGTACGAAGACACAAGACAGGTACGTGAGTGGCAACAATACAGACTCTGTAGCAGCTGTTCAGTTCCTTCACTTCCATGATAAAGCCAGTTCAGAGCAATGCTTCAAATTAGTAGACGCTCATTGGAACTATGCAACAAATCTTACGGATGAGAACAAAAAGAGACAGGTATGTTTTTTATTTAAAATTTATATTCATATAAGATATTACTGTTATTCTTACTTAGCTTGTTAAACGTATTATGATGTATTGATGCAAAGTTGCCCTTAACTACTAAAAATTATGGTTCATAGATGTTTTCTCTCAATTGAAGCGTGTGGTGTTTAATTCAAATATTTCGATGAAATCGTTTTAAAAGTGAAATTTAACATGAAGTGTAGTATTCCATTTAACATAAAAAAGATACATACCTGGAAAATCTGATGTTACAAATTGCATGTAAAAAAAGTATATAAATTTATATTTAGTTATTCAATTTTAAAACGTTTAAAAAACCCTAAATTAAAGCCGGAATAGCTTATTTGAAAAATTATTTCTGTTTCTATCTTACAAGTAAAAGCAAATCTAAATGCGTAATAGAAAACAGCTTTACATTACAAAATTCGCGTGACAAAATCAAAAATGATTTTAAATATGGTATTAAAATCATATTGAGAATATAAGTAACTTTAAATTACATTTTAAAATTTAATATATAGTCAATGCTTTATTATGATATTAAGATATGCATTTCGTTTTTCCTTGTATTTATTTAGACTTTTATAGATAAATAAAACAGGAAATATTCAGTAGCTATTGGATAATGTTCTTATTAAATTACACATTAAAACCATATTGATACGCTTTTCGTGAAGATAGCAGCAATTAAAATGCTAAGTTTTGAATGCTTTGCAAACCTTGGCAAAACTGAAGAACATAATTCTTCAGTTTATTTATTTTCACAACTAGTTGTGAGAATATTTGCACCTGATTTCAATACTCAGCTAACACTTTCAATTGAGGTTAATTTATACGTTTAAGTGTACGTTTTAGAAAAGACTTACCTTAAAACTTTCGCGCATTGCTTCATAGAAGGAAAGAGCATATATTTTTTTACATATATATGCTAGTTCAGAAAAAGGCTTTTTCTTTTTCTTTCCTCGATACACCAACCTTCTGACGAAGATATGCCAGGAGATGTAAAATCCATTTGCCTTTTTTTGTCACTCATTTTGCATTTAATTCATGTATGTGATAATTTTTGTACTAATTCTTCTTTTTATCTTCATAACCTGGCTTGGCTTTGTCTGGGAGTTTTAGAATAACTCTTATATACATATACATAAACTTAAAGCATCTAAAGTTAAAAGTAGCGCAGGACGGGTTTAAAAAAATTCCTTTTTCCCCTCTTTTATTAAGTTTCTTTGTGTGTGTATATATATATATATATATGCATTACTAGCTTTAGAAACTTTGATTTATTTGCCAATCCATTATTCGAAAATTGAATATGATGTTTGAATTTGATTGAATTATGTTTTAAATTTGTTTTGAATTCTATAAATATTGCCACTGAATTAAGTAAACTTGCGGCGTATAATGTGCTTTGGTTTTGAGCTTAAATTTGCAGCTGTTCAAATTATTTAAGTTTATATATATATATATAAACAATAGTTTTTCTAAGATAATTCTTAAATTTTAAACCTTAAATTGTGTGCTTGTCGGTTCAGAAATAGGCTGCTTTTGTTTATTTATTTACTATATTTATTTATATTTATATTAATTTATTTACTTTTATCTATTTATTTATTTACTCTTTCAATTGCACCAACACCCTGGTGACTATGCAACGAAACATGTATATTTAATATTTTAAATTTCATATTTAATTTTTGTTCTTGACATGTATTTCTTATTTTTGTGCAGTTCGCCACTGTGCGGTTTTTTTTTTTTTTTTTTTTTTTTTTCTTTTACAGGTGATTTTATCAGAACTGAATATGTGCTGAATTTTAAACGTATTTTTTATTTTATTTTGCATTATATATATATTTAAACAATTTAAATTTAAATTTTAACAAACATGTATAAAAGTAAAAAAGCAAATTTAAAGCCAAAATAAAGAAAAAAAAAGCCAAAATAATTTTTTCAAAAATTTTAAAAAATGTGCCAACATATAAAAGATTTAATTCTCGAACTAATCTACAATATCATTTAAATTCAGAAGCATAAGCAAATTAAGTGCAAAACCAATCCATGAAAATAAATTCACTAATTTAGCAAATTAAAATTAATCCAAACAATTTTTTTTAATGCATAAGTGAATGACTGTTGAGTAGGCAGGAGACAGACTTATTATATGTTGTATGTATATATATATATATAGATAGATAGATATAGATATAATTTATTACCTAAACAATATTGATTAATTGATTATATTATCTCCTAAGTTCCATTGTTATCTCCTAAGTTCTTTGTGTCACAGGAGTTAACTAACTTTACAGCAATTGCGCAAGTAATAGTAACTTGTTTTCGCACTAAATGAATTTAAGATCATACAACATTATATATATATATATATATATATATATGTGTGTGTGTTCTATAGCATATAACTGTGGGCATTTTACAATATTTTTCACGTGTCTACGAATATAGAATTTGAATTAGGATACATTTAGCTTCATGAAATTCCTCAGTGGCCTTAAAGCAAGGGGAAAATAACTTAAAGGTAACGAACGTGTACGCTAGGAGACAGATTTTTCATGCATGCTGATTTCTGTATTTACTAATACAAATCGATTTCTTGGTTAATTATTTAGCCTAACAATAAATTACCATTAGTGATTTTTTGCTCTTTTCCTTGGTACATTTTTTTTTACTCTAGGGAAAGTGATATGTAGCCTAATTTTTTAATTAAAATGAAGAAAGATTTAATAAATCATCTTGTGTGCCTGTTCCAATTGTTATTCTACTCAATGAGCAGGCATGCATTAGGAAAGAAATATTCCACCGACGTTTTTAACACTTCATTAGTTTTTTTAATGCGTTTTCTAGCAGTTTTATTGATTTTTATGTTGTTTGTGAGAACTAGGAATTACCTTGCACTTTTCCGATTTGTGAATGCTGTTATCTTTTAACCCTTATGCAGAGTTAGCAATTATTTTCAGATTTTCTGAAGTTGTATATTATTCTTTTCCAAATGGAATAAAATTTGAGAAATATTTCATTTAAAACATTGAAAGTAATCCAATAATTTATGTTAACGATTATTTCCCTGTCCATTTGGAGTTCCTTACAGAAATAAAACTTAGTCTGAAATATTACTACATTTGTGGTGATACATCAATAACAAGCGTAACTAACTTTCCAGAGACCATCTAAGTTAAACTTTACAGTTACTTTACTTCCATCATCTAAAAAAAAGTCAAAAAATAATTAAGGAATTAAGGAAGATTTTTAAAAAGTAAAATTACAAAAATGAAAAATAATAACAATAATTCAAAAAAATTCATTATATGACTAGGACGAATCTAAGAGCTTTTTACACCCTTTCAATCTAACTAACTTTTCTTTTATTACCTTTGTAGACAGATATGGCAGTTCATTCATCCGAACTGCAATACTGTTTTAATGTTTTCAGATTTACAGACTGATATTAAAACATAGTAAGAACTGGTAAGTGGAAAATGTAGTTATTTTTGCTTTGTGTCACAGGAGTTATCTTTTCAATTAATGCAAAAGTTAACTCTCGTGTTAAGTAAAATGCAACAATCCCTTTTACAAGCAAGTTTGCATTTGTTTTTGAATACATTTGCTTTCCAAAGACCATTTTGGATTTTTTTCTTGCTATCTGAATATATAATTGAAGATTACTAAAACTACTTTTGTTGATATCCAGGATATTTCGTTCATTAAAAATTGTAATTCAAATTTATGTAATATAAAGCTAAAACGGTCATTTTTATAGTTTGCAAAGTGTTTATTATATATGAATCTATGACGTAATGCATAACTAGCAGAAAGTGATTCAAATTTTCATAACAAAATGTCTCAAACTATAAAATAACTGAAAGTAATTCCGTGACGCAGAAATGAAAGAAATTTTATTTTTCTGAGTAATTAACTGAGTTTTATTTTCTACGCTTTGTCCTTACCTAGTATAATGCAAAGCTATTCACGAATTCATTTAATTAATTTGGTGTTTGTTTTCTATTTTTTATTTTTTTTCCAAAGATATTTTATTTATTTTAATAAACCTAATTAAATTTATGATAATCATTAAATGTTACAATTTTTGTTGGATTTCATCATCATTAATCTAAGAAGTTCGAGAAAATAGAATCAGAGATGACGTGAAAAAAATTGTTCATTTTAAATTTCCTTTATCACTGTTGGAATTCTAAAGATCAGTTGATATATAAAGTTAAATCATAAGTGGTAATCTAAATTGAAATTACTATTTCGCTTTTTCATTATCGCTTCGACGAGAGATCATTTTTGAGAGACTAAATCAGTTAAAGAAATAGTAAAGGTTTTTATCAAAAGAATAATGTTTGCGTTCTCTTCAAAAGCGAAAGCAACATTCTATTTTTAAACTTTAACAACATATTTATATAGTATGTATACTTATATAAACGGTTATGTAAATGTATAAATTTTTAAACAGAAATTTAACTGTAAATATAGTCAGCTATATAAATGTGTAATTTTTTTTAAAAAAAGAACGTTGGTTTTGCTCGCTCGAGTTCGTTTCCTAACAAGGTTTCATGAAATTAAATCATACCCAGCATGGATGCTATCGGTGCCCTTTATTCTATCTGAGAATCACAACAGTAAAAGCATTGGGTAAGAAATTCAGCAGTTATTAAGCAATAATAATCGAAACGTTATCACAAACACATTTCAAAAGTGTAAAGAAGAGTGAATATACAGTATTAAAATATAGCTAATTAATTTAACAAGTGAAATAACTCCGAATTATTTGTAAGCATATCATGAAAGTTCCTATAAAATAGGAATCTTTATGTATGATGTAAATTATTGACCTCAAACTTTGATCTTAAACGTAATGATGTCAACTCAAAAACTGAAACGTTAAATTATAGTTGATATTTAAAAAATAACAGTTGATATTTAAAAATAAAATCAATAAAACGGTTGATATTTAAAAAATTTCCTTTTAATGATCGGCATAGAACATATTATTGTCATGGGCTCACTGATAAAAGGGTCTTTCTGGCGGATTCGCTGGCTTATTTGCAAGAAAAATAATAGATATAATAAAGGATCTAAGAAAATTAATCTTATGGAAAGCCATTAGATTTCTGCAGCAAGAAATGGGAGAAATCAAGCATGTTCTTGCTCGGATTCGAACCACGGGTCTTCCAATAGGCGGCTGGTCACGTTAATCAGTTAATTTAAAAGCACGCACAAAGAAATGCGATATTTCCTTATAAATTGAAGTTCTAAATTAAATTTAAAGAAGAAGAAGAAGAAAGAAAAGAAAGAAGAAGACTTAAATGCATAGTATTTATGTACGCAAATATACCCAAAGACTGACTTTGTTTCCCCAGAAAAATGTTTTCCTTTATGTCCCTTTTTTCCCTTATTTTTCTGTAAAATGCGTTAATTATGAAAAATTGTTGCTTGCATATTGTGTTTAAAAGTTGTTACCTGCATATTGTGTTTTTAACTTAAAATTAATTGCACTGCTTTAAGCTAAAACCAGAATAAAAACTTTAATGAGTTCTAATCGGCAATTTAAAAATACTAAAATTACGTGTCTATCATTAAAGTATCATTAATGAAAATAATTACTTATTAATAACCCTGGTATAACAATTTTTGATCATTTCTGTTGTATCTTCGTATAGGTTATATTCTGAAAATATTTATTTCGGTGATACGGCCCACCAGCGGCCGAGCGGTAGCGTCGCTGAACACTGGTAGTTCGGTCCGAGGTTCGAATCCCGCGAACGGGCTGGCTGCATGGGCGTTTTCGTGGTTTTCCCTATGTGTAACGTGTATACGAGCCCGTTTCCCTTAGAAAGTCCTCCACGAAGGCATCCCTCCCTTAAGGCAGATAGCCCTCGAGTGCTTTGACGTAATCTAATAAAACCAAACCAAAATTATTTCGGTGATAACTTTTGATTTAACTTACTTGTGAAGTTTTCTGTAATATTATCCGTTGCTTCAAATATTTTTTTCTTTCTTTTTCGGTCTTTTCCCTCTGCTGAGCTGAAGTTATTAACAGTTTAATTTTTAACTTTTCTATTTAACTTTTCCATTATTGCTGACGTTTTGCTTTTAGGCTCACGTTTTCCTTTCAGCCTGTCAGGCTTAGTTTCGCACCCTTAACTGCACCTCTCATGTGAGTTGGTTTCAAGTTTGTTCTTTGATTTACTGTTAACTGTAGCTTAACTGTGTGCTTTAGATTTGGAAACTTTAGTCTGCTTAAAATGCTTAATTCGTTAAAATGCCTTGATATACCGACAGGCTCTGAAAAATAAATGAACAGACTGTTAGCTAAGGGCAGTTTATTTATTAGCATGTTGGATCAAATTTTCCATTACTTGCTTGTAATTCCCTTCTGAAATTTCAGTGCCGTATTTGATTTAAAAATGTCTCTGACTTTAAGCGATATTGCTAAAAATGAAAAATTTTTAAAGTCTAGAAATTACAGACTTTTGGAAGTGGAACTATAGAGTACAGTTATTCTCTCGAGATTTTATTTTGTCCAAGACCTTAAAATAACTGAAGTATCCGCGTCCCAAAGTATAGCAGTAACTGAGAATAAATCCTGCAGATAAAACGTCTATTGACCGAAAATCTGATGTACGGTAAATTTCCAGAAGTGACCGCGACCTATTTTTTCTCGCAATAAATTAACGTTTTTCAAGATAAGACACCAGGATGTGCTTCTTGAAGTCACCCCATACATACATCGATTTTCTTTTTCTTTTCCCAAGTAGATTTAGTGTGTCGTCTTCCTTTTATATGCTCCAAACGTACCTAATATTTCGTTTTTTTTTTTTTTTTTTTTTTTTTGAGGGGGGGGGGTTTATGGGCGTGTTAAAAATGCTTATGCGTGTGTGCGTGTGTATGTGCGTCTTAAAGAGTAAAGCATGACTTTGGCGACTTTTTGACACTATTTATGTATCTAAATGCTAAAAACAGATATGAGAAATTGGATTATTTTATGAAATATTAGTACTTAGTCGCCCGGGTACTTAAAAGAAAGTTCTGATCATAGAGAATGTTTAGATAACCTTAGTTTAAAATAAGTTCATTTATCTTCTCTAAGTTAGAAATGTGAGTTAATTACCATTTTGAAAGCAAGTGTCAAACTAAATTCTTATAAAAATCTTATTTGCCTACCTATTATGTCATTCACATCGGATTGCGGCTCAGTGAAAACTTCTCCAAAAATTACTTTTACTCTGAGATATTTTTGGATTCATCACTTGGAATTGAATCCATTCAGAAATTTCGGTATATTTTCATCTGAGTCAGATTACAGTAGTTTATATATTTCCTCCTCCATCCTGCGACCAAATAATGTATGGTGCTATTCCAAGAAAACTTTAAAAGTTTAAAATTTTGTGCTTTTAAACGATACAGAAAGATATTTGATTGCCAAGCGTAGAGGTAATACTAGACTTGTGAAAAGTGCCGCTCTAGTGATCCTGTCTTTATTTTATTATTGACACATTTGATAATATTTTTATAAATTAAGCCTCTAATATATATAAATGAGTTTAAGACTAAATAAGCTACATTACACAAGTATACAATTGATTTGTACGCGTGCATATCCCTGTAAGCTAAAAATATGCAAATGAAATTTTTTTTATTTACAATAGCCCCTTAAGTACCCGTTTTATTTTGATCATCCCCCCTCTCCATCCTAAAAGTAGTAACTGCTTATATTAAATCTCTAAACTGCCTCATTTCAAAATTAATACTTCTCATATGATATTTATTTAATGATAATTATGCAGGTATTTACATAACACTTCAGCCAATGATAATTTTAAATTTTTAAATCGAATCTTATGAATAATCAATCAGAAAGGATCTTAACCAAAACTAAATCATTCTGCACCGTATTTTAGTCTTAAACGGATTGTTCAAGACTATTCGTTTCTCAACTTCGCTGCTTTCCGAGTTTACTCTCTACTACTACCCTTCCTTTCGAGTTTACTCTCTATTACTACCCTTACTTTCTTAAGTACTAAAAACGTAAAACTTCACTAAAACGCGTGCATTCTTCTACCGCCCATGACTGCAAGTACCTCCATTTTCAACATCTAAATTATTACACACATATGCTCTAAGTACAAACATATTTTGAAAAATGACCAACTTGCACTTCCTTTAAATTAATTAACGTAAACAAAATCCAAAAACATATAAACGATTTCTTATAATGTCGATGTAACGATAATTAAATATTTTATATGAGTAATTTTTACTCATTTGGATAATTCATTGCAGCCGAGGATAGTTTCTTTAATCAAATAAATCATTAAAGTCAGTTTAGTTTCACATATTTGCGATAATATCTAACTGCTTCTTAAATTTGTATTTCAGCTTTGAAGAAAGTTTCAGTGTTTCAATTCATATGTTATACAAAGATCACATAGATCATTTTCTAGAAAAATCACCATTTTAACAGTCACGTTGTTTTTTGGGTTCGGACGTAATGCGTGTGTGTAAGCGGTAAATTTAAATTAGAGAATTTTTAATTTTAGTTTTTGGCTCTTGTAAAAGCTAGTAGTTGTAAACCGAGAAATACTACATCTACTTATAAAAATTAAAATTTTTGATGCATTAAGCTTATTTGTGTATAAGGTAAGATACGTATTTGCATTTTGTCTTGTATGTCTGTAAATTTTGAAAAACATTAATACGTAGAAATGTCTCATATATTTGAAGTAGATTATAAAATTTTAAAAACTTTTCTGATAGTTAATAATGTAGTTTTTTAAGATTATTATTATTACTGCTATTATTATTTCTATCGAATAAAAGAAATCATCTTCACTTCGATGTTTATTATTAAAACTGCTTCGAAACAGACATATGTTTTCCTGAATTAACTGTAATAATGGCAATGCAGTGACATTCTAGTGACTGAATAAAGCCAATTTCTTTTTGATAAAACTACTGTTAAAAGTTTCGTAATTGCCTTTCTTTTCCAGGAAACGTCTTTAAAATATTACTTTGTTATTAAAGTTCAAAAAAATGCTTTGGATGGCCTTTTCTCACACGTATTCTTCGTATTTGAAATCAGAATGGAAAAAAAATCTTTTTAACGTTAAATGAATAATACATTCGGCCTCATTCGAATTTGTGTTTACTTCTTTACTTCACATGGTTGCGTAAACACTGAAATTCAAGCTACGTAATACTCTATCTTGCTGGATTCCGGAATTTCTTAGCAAGATGGGAAGAGTGAAATAACCGAGGCATGATTACTTAAAGCCCACATTTCGGAACGTGAGAGTTTTTATATCAACGACACTTAACTTAGAGATTAAGGTATTTGAATAATACACGTCTCCCAATGCACCATCAGCTCAGAGATCGGTAGAGATTGCATAATTTTTCCAGCAGTTATTCCGCTCCATTACCTTCGCATCATTACTATCGGGTATCTCAAGATGCATTTTCGTTTCATTTTGCTGATGGAATTTAGGACTTCCCCGAGTATATCGTTCTAAAACAAGTTTTATCTTCGAAAAATAAAATCATAGATTAAGAGATACGAGCAAAGTGAAACTTGTTTTAGTTTTCTTTGAAAAGAGCGTAACTGGTTGCGATTGTTTTCAGGATGTTTACAAACTTAGGCGTGGCATCAGTAAAGCTGAGCTCATGTTTATGAAGTTAGAAACAATGACAAATGAAATGTTGAAAATTTTAAATGTTTCCCAATATTCATATTTTAGCTGATCTTCTCTAGAACATCGAGCACAGCATGCAGATATTTATCTATGTCGAGATAATTCTCGAGATCAAATTATAACCATATGGAAAAAGTTTTAGATAACTAGAGGCTGAAATTTATCAAAGGTACATTTACATAAACTATTAATATGATTCTTTCTTAATTTAAAGTCATGATGCTACAGGAACAAAATAAAATTTTAAAATCTTTATACAGTCCGATAGGATTTAACAAAATTTCCCTTATCAAAATCACTGATATTAATTTTGAATTTTGTATTTTAACATTTAGTTCAACTGACTAAAAATTTCAATTTATCGAAGAACTGCTGTATTTGAAAGCGATGGCTAAGTGGCATAGATGTCTATTATATTCTAGTATAGACAAGGAAGCCTTTCTTATTCAGAAATTTAGACACACCCTTTATCTTAAAAAAAAGTAAAGATTATCACTCATATGAAAAATATTTTTTTACTTAGTTTTAAAAAATATTGGTTAATGGTGTAATTAAACAAAAATATGATCTGAAAAATTTGATCAACTATCTCATTTTCTAATTTTTTAGCTCTAGATTTGTGTACATCCTCAACACTTTCTAAAATATTTGATCAAATAAATCAAAGCCTTCAGTTTCTAATCTGAACAAATCTTTCAAGATTATATAGTATTCTTGTTGTAAATCACAAAATTTTGGCTATGTTTATTATTACATCGAGATAAAAATGCTTATGTATGTCTGCCGTAATTTCACAAGCGCTGGCAGGAATATCCAGAGATATTTTTTTGGGGGGGCAGAGTTTACTATTAAATATCTTAAGCAACTTTTGAATTCATAGAATATTTTTTCTATTAACCAACCTACTATAATAATATTTATAACTGGCACATAAATTTCTGAATTATTTCAATAATCAATTCAATTTCTGAATTATTTCAAACATATTCCTAGAAAGCTTTTAAAAAGTGAGATTTTGAAAATATGAAGAAAGTTCATAAAATTTTATACAAATAAAAAGTAGTAGATGAAATTTTAAATTCCCTGTTTCAGCTATGTATTGACTACTATGCGTTTTTATTTCCTTGTGCGAAGTAAAGGAAGTATTGTAATCGCAGAAAATTTCGGGTTTCCGATTTCAAAGTAATTTATCGATTCAAGTATCGATTTTTACTATTCTCAAATCAATTTTGACTTTTTTTCTGTGTGGTATCTGTACATACAGACAGAATAAAGGACTCTTTATTCCAAACTGATTGTAAAATGTATTTAAAATGGATTAAAAATGGATTTTTTCCGTGACATCTGCACATTTTTATGTACATATACGTGTATTTCGCATAATTCAAAAACGATTAGCCATAGAACGTAAAATTTAGAATTTGTGACTGCAATAACATTTAGTAGTGCACCTCTCTTTATTATTGCAATCGGCAATACCAGAAATGTATATTTATGTATATATATATAGAGAGAGAGAGACAGTTTGAATAAATTTAGAAAAAATATCCTGATTATACTATCTAAGGAAAAGATACTCTCTCTCTCTCTATATATATATTCTATATAAATATACACCCACTCCGTATTAAAAGTCCTTAACAGGCCTTTATTTTCGCAATCGTTGGACATATACCTCCAATTACAGGAGTGTTTGAAATGACGAAAATATTCATGTTTCAGTAATTTCAAATTTAAAAAATTAACTTTGGACAACTTTCTCCCGTTTCCTATACTTATATCTGGGAAAATTCTATACCCGTCATGAAAAAATAAAAATGCAAGAAGCTTGACTTCTGTACTACAAAAATTGATCGGGATATGTAATTTTAAAATTTGAAACTTTTGATGCCATTTTGAACTTGAGGAATCAGTTAATTTAGTTAAAATAACTCCAGGAAATTTGGTGAAATAAAGTGCAGCAAAAATATATGCAATTTAATAGGCGTACGAGTTAGTCATGCAATGTCGTATAAGATTCTATTATTATGCCTTTGTACTGATTCATACTAGCAATCATTTCTCGGTGTTTATTACACTTAACGGAAGAGAATAATCGTACAGATAGAAAAGATATTGTCGCAGCAACCGAACTAAATTTGAGATTTAAAGTCTATCACTAAGGATCCAGGTACTGATACTGATATCGAACATGAATGCTATTTCCTACGTACATTCATAACCATACCCAGCGCATATATAGAAATTAACGCCATTCGAGTGTACACTAATATCCAGTCATTATAAATTTAGTTTTTGAATAAAATTTTAATTACACAGTGTACACATTTAAATCCCTACACATTTAATTTTGATTTGATTTAAACATTGCTGTCGTATTTATACCCTTTCAAATAATATTTCAAAAGCAAACGTAAGTCCACGAAAATAAAGCACACTATTGCAAAGAAGGTTCTTCTATGGTTTGGATTACTTTTAGTTACGGCGACGTATATTAAGACTATCTGCCTAAGGGAAAGGATATCTTCATAGGATTTTATAACGGAATGCTATGGTATAAGACAGATTCTTACAGAGAAAAAAATTATGAGAGGCAATGTTTCGTTTATTTCCGATTCTTTTTTTATTAAATCACCAAGGTATTCGCAGCTTTCGAAAAAACATAAAAACCGTGATCTCATGTAATGAAGCATAAAAGTTTCATTTTTTAGGACTCATATCTTGTAATCTTTTAGTTTAAATTATATAATATATAAAGCAGTCGGTTTTTCTGAAATTTTACTTAGTAGGAAAATGAAAGCTATCCTGGAAATTTTACTGGGATACTCGGGTAAACATCTTTATTTTGTTCGGTGGCAGCTCCAAGGATCATTATTATTCCCAGTCACCCATTCTTAGTAAGAAAATGCTTCAAGAAAATATTTTGGGTACACCTGATCAGGTTATTAATCTGTTTTTTTTTCCTTTCTTTATATTTTTATATATATAATTATGTTAATTCCTATGTATCGACTATAAGGTATCAACAGTTGAAGATAATTTGTTAAAAAGGTTTGTTTCATTTATCTAAGTATCTTAAATAATCTATTTCAATAATTTTTAATTTCACTTAAATAAACAATATTGAGTTCTATATAATTAATAAAAATAAATACTTAAAATATTTTTAAAAAAGGTAGAGCATTTGCATCTTAAAAAGTATCCAGATCGTTGTTCATTGCTAAAGAGTAAAAATAACTTTAAAATCAGGTTAAAAACTAAAATTTTTCAACGCGTCAAGTGACTTTGATACTATCTGTAACTGGAAATTTTAAAAAAATCAAAGAGGAGAAAGCTGAGAGAAATGTTTAATTCACTTTTAACCTCATTTTCATTAGATGTGTCATAAAAAGGTGGAGGAAAATTTCTGAAAGGCTAATAGCAAAAAATTCTTGTCCTAGAAACACTGTTAATATTATTTTTTCGCTTCTAACTCTTCACGCACTACTTAAACAAGACTAAGTGCTTAAAATGACATCATTTCATCACCACCAATCACCTCATGGCGAGAGAAGCGTAGGTATATTGTTTGTAAAGACACATAAGACGCCTCATCGTCGATTGGTAACCAAGCAGATGTCTGTTTCCGATAGCGGCGATGCCTTTGATACTTTCAATGCTGAGTAACTTTCGATAAGACGAGTTACTTTCGATTGGTGGACGCGGTTCAGCGCGCACGAGTGGTTGCGCGCAAATGGAGAAATGAATGGAAAAGACCTAGGAAGCAGGTCTCAGAAAGAAAGGCTTTTGCTAGCGTTTTGATTACAGCATGGAAGATGCGGTCGTTATCTGTAATCAGACACATTATACGCAAATTTAATGATCACCTTCGGAACAATAAATTTAATGACTCACTTCGGTAGCCTTGTTTATGAAAAGGGAAAATTCGTGCCCGCGCACTGTCATGCAAAGTAATGAATTGCGTTTTCTACGTTAAAATAGCTGTGTTACAAGTTTTGTGTTGAATTATTTCGTGCTAAAGAAAAACAATGGAAAATAAGTACAGGAAAAAAATTCTAACATTGCTTTAAGATTTCATATGAATTTCTAATTTTTGCTTAGCTTAACGACGGGAAACGAAAGTCGAATTCAGTAATAATGTTAATATGAAAATTCTGTAACTATAGTTTCTTTTCAGTTCAAGAAGAAGCTTGCTCCTGTCCATTACCAATTAAGTTATTATATATAAAAATGCCATACACAAACACATTAAAAAAAAAGTAGTGCAGCTTAAAAGTAGAATTCAAATTACCGTACGTGTAAATCGAAAATTTTCAACAAATTTTTTATTACTGAAGTTTGCGGGATAACTTAAATACGAATTCGAAATGATTTACAAACATGACATTATACATTAAGAACTGAAAAATATTTTTTTTTTCATTTCATTCTAATATATATTGAAATAATGGTAATATATGTATTGAACTTAGAATTTCCTGGCAATTCTTCAACGTCTGTCTCTGCTAGAGGGAAGTCCGGGTGGATAAAATCATCCGCTATTTCTCCATTAATATCGATATTATCCGCCTCGTCGACAATATCAGCTGTAGTTCTGTTCATAGAATTGCGCAGCAAATTCATAATTCTTAGTTTAGAATAATCAGTCCTTTTCTTTTTTTTTTTTTTTTTTTGCGTGTGTAACTACATAGAAGAAATGAGGAACTGTATTTCAGCTAGGGAAAGGAGAAATAAATTGATGGGAAAAAATCTCGCTAGTGATTGAGAATGGTTAGAACTGAGAACCAAAACAAATTTTCTATGATATTGTAAAAGCACCAAATAACGTGCATTCCTAAAATCTGGCAGAGTTGGAAAAAAGAAACCATTGGTGACAAAAATGCGTAGTTTCTATAATACTGTCACTCTAGTTTTTTAGAAGCTGCTTTTTGATTTTGGCTGAATTATTGCAGAAAAAAAAATATCTCACAGCTTGTACTATATCGTATGATATTTATCTCACTTTCCCCCTACTATGCTTTATTATAAAGTTAATTCATCATGAATAATACAAAAAATAAATCCTGAATAAAAAGTTTCGTTGCAGAAATTTAACAAAAAGAAAAAAAAATTAAGAAAAAATATATAATTTTTTAAGGCGACTTCGCTTTTTTTGGAAACGGCTCTGCCTTTCGGTTTAAAACGTTTGAAAGCAAAATTATTATCAATCTAAAATTTTACATTTATAATAAGACTTTTAAATATAAAATTTTATATTCGGGCAGAAGATCTGTACATATGCCCGAGCAAGTTATTCTGGTGCAGCTAAAACATATTATTAGGTTAAATTACCATTAGCCCTTATTTATCCAATATTTAAAATCACAAAAGAAAAAATAGACCATTCTTCGCTTTCCTTAAATGCATAAACTCTGCAACTATCTAAAAAATAACAAATTCTATTTTTAAACAAAAATGTAGCATTTTTGTAAAATTTAAACTTACTCCTGTTTTCAAGATTAATCACGTTTAAGCATGATTACTCCTGTTTTTAAGATTAATCACGTTTAAGCATTATTATCTATAAAAGGATAATTCAGTCTTCTTGGATTGAAATTTCTTGAACTAAATTTGTTTTTATTACAGCGTTTGCCTTAAGAATTTGAGAACTTTTTAATTTTTTGCTTATTTTGACTCGAAGGGAAAAATATTATTCATTGTAATCAGACTTACCCAACTGTTTTCTGAATAATCAAAAAGATCGAAATTTTATCTTTTGTGTTTATATTCTGTAGAAAAAATAGTAATAACTCAACACTTTATTACTCCTATTAATATCAGATTTGTCTTTTTGAGTATGTCATAACATCTGACCTGTCTATTTTCCCATTTGTTATTTGGTGAATATTATATATAATTTAATTCTATCCTGATTAAAAGAAAGTAGATAAGTAGGCATAAGGCTTTGAAAGGTCACTGTGCTTTTCTGTGGTCCTAAAAGCAGTGAATTTCAAAGCCTTATGCTATTCTTATTTTTATAAGGTAAAAATAGAATTATGAAAATTTATAAAAAGATCTGCGGTTTGCTAAAATATAAAGCATGGGTCTTGTAGGCCGAGCCATTATTCAAGTTTTGACCATAAGTATAAATAGTTTGCTGACATAAATTCTTTGCTGTATCCGTTCTAGCTGCCGTTGAATTACATAATACAGATTCAGATTTATATTATTTTAATAATTCAAAGAGTTTACAAATAGAAATATGAAGTATACACATTTCTATCTGCGAACTCTCTGAATTAACTGTTTGAGCAGCTAATAACTGACGCATTAATACATAGTCGAAAATAATATTGCGTAATGTAGCAACATAACCTACAATAAGGCTCAGTTAGTGTTCCATTGTAAACTTAAGCGATCACTCAGCCATATCTTTATTTTAAAACTGTAAAACTGTTTCTTTCTCTAATTTACTATTACATCCTCTTCCCTATAAGATGCCCTACACCCAAGTCAACGACCGACCAATCCTTGCCTCTTGATCATGATAAAATTCTAAAATTCGTGCACCTAATATAGTAGAGGTACTGAGGTACAGATATCAGGAAGATAAGAAAAACAACATTAAAACATAATGCCTTCTACTGATATTAAAAAAAAAAAGAATGTGGCATTTTATACAAGATTAACGAAGAGCCGAGTTGATCAGAAGACCGAACAGTTCTAATTCGACGTGGTTCAAGCAAACATGCTGCCTGAATGTTTACCCAATGTGTAACGTAAATACGAGATATCTTTAACTGCCAAGGCATTTTTATCTTTAGGCAGATAATCATCACCTGATTTGCTTTAGCTAATTAACTAGCCAGCCATTCTATGTCAATTAATGCTAATCACTTAAATGATTATGTTATGTTGCAGTGCTTTTTCTTGTTACTAGGCAGAATTTCATAAAAATCTCTATTGTCACACTAGTCACGATTTCAGTTCTGGCCAACTGTTAAACGAAATAGTGACATTTCTGATAAACTGAAAATTATCCTTTCATGGTTTCGAAGCACGTTGTTTTCATGCACTAAAAGAACCCAAACTTAAAAGATATAAAGTTAAAAATTATGGCTTTAGATAAGCTGACATTTATATTACTTTTACATATATAAAAAAAAGAAAAGAAAAGCGAAACCATCCCATTTCAACATAAGACCCAATGGCTTTGTGTCAATTCAAATTTTGTTTCTTCGTATGCCCCTCACGTTGGCGAGAAATCTAGAAAAGGGCGTAATGTTAAACAAACAACATTATCTATGAAAAATAAAGCATTAAAAATTCGCAACAGGAATATATCCATAAATAAAGGGATGATCTAGAGGTTGCTGACACAACTCTACCTGTAATCATGTTGTTATCAGAAGAAATAGAAATATTTTTGACCCCAATTACTGTTCAACAGCCTTGAAACAACCTCGATCGGTATTCCGAAAGTAAAATTTACGTTTCTGGGAGCATCTCCAATGATATCGGGGTCATAATCTTTGAGCTGAGGAACAATGGTTTTCACTGACTCCAGAAGATAACCTCATTCAGAGAGCTTTCGAATGCGCTTTATTCATACGCGTTTCGAAAGTAGATACTTCGGAAGGGATTTAGCTCTACGATATGGAGAAATAGGTAAAAAAGAAGAGGAGGAAGGATAAAAAAGTCTTTGAGAGTATCAAAATAGAGCTGTTTCACTCATTACGCTTTAGCAGCAGTTAAAGTATTTTAGCCCAAAAGTGACGACGTTTTTAGTTCCGAATGGGATATTAGTCTCGATACGGCATTTTACATTGAATGACTAAAAACGATGTATCACTTTTCAGAATGTTGCTACCAAATATTGTCGCTCTGTACTATATTTAAAGAAATTAAATAGTGAAGAATCCGCATGCATGTATGCGTGTTTCTTGCGTTGAGAAAAATACAACGGTACCTGGAGCAATCCAGTTTTGAATAACACGTAGTTGTCCACTCGAACATGGGCACTTGGAACCCCGAATTTTGAATTTCGAATTTGTTTTATTATTTATTTCAGATTTTGCAAAAACTTTAACGAATTTTTGATTAAAAAACTCAACGCTTTCAAGCCGAGCAATGGCAACACTGTAAAGAAAAAAATATCTCCTGCATGCGGCATTGTTTATCAGAAATTCTAAATATATGCTGTTTTTAAATATTTTGTGATTTTGCTGTTGAATCGAATTTTATGTGGCGTAAGCGTCGAAAACAGGATATTTAATAAATGAAGTAAACACACGAAAAGCTAATAAAAAAAGACAAAAAAAAAAAGTTTTGTAAAGCCATCTTAGTAATAAATTGATATGATAAACTGAGAAAAGACTGAAAAAAAGAAAAATGTATGCCAACACTTAACGCTGCATCGGGAATTCTAAACGTATACTGCTATGGAATTTTGCTGCTGTATATATGGCGTAAGTGCGAAGTAATGCTTTATAATAAATTGAAAAAGACCCAAAAAAGGGTTAATAGGAGTGAATGTGACAGAAGACTTGCAGACTACGAGATTAGCGAGAGCGTAAAAACCTTAACAAACCCTTTTGAGCGATCGTTAAAATCTGAAACTTCTCAGGTTTTTTTTTTTTTTTTTTTTTTTTTTTTTTTTCCCATGTGTGTGTGTGTGTGTGTGTATGAAATATTTTATTATATATTACTATATTAAATAGTATCTTTATTTTTTGTGTGTATTAAACGTAAGTTCGTGTGTAAATAATTCATAATTCTATGTTTCCAGAAACAAATTTTCTCACTAAAGTTATTGCTTGCAAAGAAAGAGAATGGTTGATTTTGGTGTTGGCTGGATAATTTGGTTACAGCAAAGCAAACTTAAGTTATCTGCCAAAGAGAAAGATGTCTTCATAGATGGCTTTCTAAGACAAACTAACTAGTAATCATGTTATGCATGGGAAAATACTTAAAACACTTAAGCAGGCAACTCATTCGCCAGGATTTGAGTCGAACTACCAGCATTCAGCAGTAATATCCATTTTACCCTTGATCTTCTAAGTTAAAAATTTCAAAGTTTCAGAGAAAGTTCCAGTTAAAAATTTCAGAGAATTTTAATGATTTCCAAGTTGGATACAAATTATAAATTTCGAAAACAGAGAAAATCTAGTTAAAATAATTGCTCGGTGTTTGCATTAACTGATTGATGTTGATAAGGTACTTCCTAGAAAACTATTTTAGACAGAAAAAGTAGAAATTTTGTATTTTTTACTTTAAAAAATAAGAAGAGTTCTTTAATAATTTCTGCTATAACGCTGCTAAATATGCCTCAGTTTCAAATATTACGAAAACGCTGTTTAAAAAACCACTTGTGAGTAATTTGATTCCAGAATTCCGCGCTTAGAAGTAAAGCAAGCCAACAAATTATCGTCAATGAAACTTAACTACTTGAAAAAATCGAGATTGAAGAAGAAATCGAAAAGATGTAAGAGGAAAAACAGAACTTTCTAACCAAATAAAGTTTGAAAATTATATTGAGGCAGTGACGTCGAACGCAAAATCCGTATTCCATTAAATATGCAAGTAGCCTCAAAAGTTTGGTTAAAAAAAATCGTTAAGAAATGGAAATTTCCGAAGTGTTTCTTTAAGAACTTATTTTGTGAAATATAGTTGCGGTTTGGATTTAAATTCCGTGCATGTATACAGTCGTGTATGTTCTTCTTCTGTGTGCTACTTTTTGTATTTCATTTTTCCTGGTTTTTATTTGTATAATTTGTTAAATAGCTAGGTCTCAGAATGTTCCATTCGGTACGATTTCTCACCATGATAAAATTCAGGAAATGTTCCGGCGTTACTGTTAAACAAGTGAAGTAATTTTTACTAATACCGCAACATTTATCAAATTATCACTGCAGGTTCTTAAAAAATGGCGTGGTTTTTGTGAATATTTGCGCCATTATAGTACTTAATTAAAAAAATGCTTCCAACACTATATTTTCTATGCTTCAGCACAGAATTGTGTTTTGATAAAGGAAAATTTTTATATTTCTATTCAAATTTAAAAGAACATTATGTACGTTTTTAGGTGTCATAAGAGCATGCCAAATGAAGACCATGAAAAATGGCCAGCACTCAAAAGAACAACATGTACTTAACTGTCCTCATTATTTTATTGAAATAAGAAATATTTTGAAAACAAGAGTCATATAATTTGTCCAAATTCTTATCGGTATCCATCATTCTCTCTGTGAATCTTAAAATAAACAATAGTAGGAGTTTTTTTTCCTTTCATACGGACTCGAAATATGTTTGACTCGTCAAGAAATGGGGCCAGCATTTGAAACATCCGTCGAGGTAGCACACGTCCGTCCCAAACCAGTCACGAACTTCTAGCAAAGGTAGTCATGACTTTTCCTTTTCAAGATAAGATTCCTTGATGAAAATGTCAGAATGTGTGATTTTTGTGAATAATAATAGAGCTGGTTGCACAGAATTCGCCTAAATAACTAGTTCGAATTTAGATATTTTTAAGTTCCGGTTTTGGTGTTCTGTTAAAACGGCATTGTTCTTCGCTATTTTTGACATTTGCACGCTCTTCGACATGCCATTTTGCAAAGTTATTTCTCTTTAATATCCATATGAGTTTAACCTCTGAGATATGTATATGTAAAAGAATGTTAGTAACTAGATGAATATAAGTAGCTTCTTTCTTCTACATTTGCAATTGTTCGAGAAGGTTCTCTTAATATAATGTGTGGTAGCTGACTTCGTTGTTTTCCATCTGATTATTATTATTATACAAGAAAATAAGGTAATTAAAAATGAGTTTAACCGATAAAATGGCTAAAATAATCATTTTAATAAAAATTTTACTTCATTAAAATTTATTAAACATTAAAAACTTTTAGAATTTTACAAGAGATTTGTGCACTGTCGAACCTCGATAACACGTCATTCTGAGTTTTGCCTTGAAAAACGGCATTTTAAGCGAGGTGGCTTCCAAAGCTAAGTTAAAAATGTTTAAATTGTTTTTTAAAATTTGGTTGAAAATTTTAGTTATTAGATTCGCGCAGTTATTCGTTAAGTATCTTTAAATTCAAAAATCCTCAATGAATAAAGTAGTGTAAACAATGTGTGTAACTGTAACCTGAGAAAAAAAGAACTATCTTATTAGTGCACTCGACTCTTGTTATAATGGCCGTTCCATGACAGTGAACTGTGCAAAATATTTCCGAATTAAAAGGATATATTAAATCTACTCTCATTTTAGTAACCACTCGTTATAACTCCATTTTTAGAGGATGACGGATCGTTATAATGAGCGTCAGTTGTGCACCGCCTTTAATATGATTTAAAACTATATTCAGAACGTCAGTTATAAACATAATTAAAAGACAATATTTTAATAAATTGCTGAACAAAAAATATAAAATCTACCACTTTGCAAAATCAAGTCCTGCTTTAATTGATTTAATTTGTGAAATTTCAGTTGAAACAGCGAAATATTAAACCTTTATTGAATTCGAAAATATGCAAAACTTTGAGAAAGAGAAAAAAAATTCTCATTTAAACCGAAACTCTTACGTCAGAGCTGTGCTGTAACCGACTAGACTGCTTATGGGGACATTCGTTAAAGAAACTTCTTTAACAAAATTTCATTAAAGATAAATATCGAAAGTACTGAAAAATTTGAAGGTAATTTTAAAAATATAGTAGAACTATATTATTAGATTTTCAAAATCTTACGAAAAAACCAAATTTTTAATATTACGCAAAAAGAAAAAAAAATGATTTGGTACTTGAAAATACTTTCCTTTCAGATTTCAAGCATCGTAATAGTTATCACATGTATAAACACTAATAGCTTAAATACTATGCACAAGAGAAATTCTACGTAACAGGATTATTTTAATATTTTATTATCGACAATATTAATTTTCTACAGTAAATATTTCAAGTTTGCTTAAAAATTAATTTTAGCGCTTCTGCGCATTTGAAGGAATTACTAAATGATATGAAGCATTTTCCCTTATAAACACTTTTCCTTTAAGCAAACGGTAATAATAGATATAAACAGCATAGCTTAGCGACGCAAAAAATAAGGGAGACATTAGGTCCATCACTTAGATTCATTTAGTAACTATTATAAGAAAGAATTATTATAACTGATATCATAAGAACACGTTCAGCGAACTCTAAGCGGATAAAAAATGAATTAAGTAAATCTTTAGATAAATATAGAAAGGACTTAATACCGTTTAACGTGACTTAAAATGATTAAATCACGGAAGCATTATTCCCATATATTTTTCTATCTTCGTAAAGAAATCGCTTTTTGTTCTGTATCCCTATAATCTTATTTTGTTGCTTTTAACAGAAGCTTACAGAACAACTTACTTAACAAAAAGGCAAATGTAAGTATTTGTGAAATCTTTAAATTCTGCTTATTTGGTTTTGATTTAATCTAATTTTAATACGCATTTGATAATCATACAGAAGCCCATAAATTAGTGAAAGACTAAAATTTATTGCGAAATGCCGAAATTTAAAATTATCTTAACTTTAATATTTAAACTTAAATGTTACAGGTTTCTCAATTATGTTATACGTAATGAATATTTAATGAGTTTCCGTGACCGTGCAAGAAGTCCATTCAAAGAAATTAAAATATTTATTTTCTTACACATAAAAATCCAATATTTTTATTCTAAATCAGAAAATTTGTAGACATTTCAAGTCCTTTATTTCTTCCAAATTTTGGAGCATATGGAACAGTGAGAAACGCACGATATCACTCTAGGAAAATTGATTCTACTGATTGCTAACTTCAGTCTTTTTAAACGCCATTTCCACAAAAATAATAATTTTGAAAAGGTTGGTGTTGGTGTATTTAATTATTGCAAAGCACACTAGGGCTATCTGCCTAAAGGGAGGAATGCCTTCGTGGAGGACTTTCTAAGGGAAACATAACTCGTATACACGTTACACATGGGGAAAACCATGAAAAATCCCATGCAGCCAGCCCGTTCGCGGGATTCGAACCTCGGACCGAACTACCAGTGTTCAGCGACTTTACCGCTCGGCCGCTGGTGGGCCCATTTTGAAAAGGAAATTCAATGCTTATCCTTCTATGAAAAAGATCGACTAGGATTCTCATCCTGTATCCTAATAACCATGTTTTAAGCCAGCCTGGTATTTTCAAAGTTACGTATATTTTCGGACATAAGCTTATATGTAAAATTAAGCGGCAAAAATTAGCCGTAATTATAAACCTATGCATAAACCGAATTTAAAATCGCCTTATAAATCCAGCTATATGTATCACTGAGGCCCGGTGGCGCAGTGGCTAGCGCATCGCGCAGCAGCACAACAGGTCCGGGGTTCGATTCCCGGGCTGGGCAAGGTCGACTCAGCCTTTCATCCCTTGATTTCCATCACTTGGATCGATAAAATGAGTACCAAGTTCGCTTGGGGACTAAACACCGGGGGTCCTGCGACGAGCTGACAACTTGTTCAGGGCATATGCACCCCGGGGCCCACGGTCAAGAAAGCAGATTTCGGGCACTGCAGGCCTTGGCCCATTAGGGCTGTTACGCCACTGAATTCAGTTTATATGTATCACTAAATGAGAGAATAGTTAGTCCTTAATAAAGGCCTATCAGATGAACTGAAAATGCGATAGCAAATTTACCTTCAACTTTCATTCAAAAAATATGGGTGAGAACATCCCAGAATGAGAGATCAGTTTTGACGCTAAAACCGTACTTCTCGGCTAATGAAACGCACCGGCGCATAAGACGCATTGTGATTTATCAAATTAGAATTTGTGAAAAATACTTTGATCAGACAGAAAAGGATCAAAGCACTTATTTTAATAATAACACTTTATACAACGATAACGGAACTGTTACATTGCAACACTTCAAGTACAACTCTTGAAATATGAAAAATGCGTCTCTTTCAGCTTTGCACACACATTACAAATTTCTTCTCCTAATTATTTTGTTTCTTTTGCATTTAGAAACTGCATTTTTCATATGTGCCACTAAATTTAAAATTCTCCTGAGTCTTCAAAAAATTGTGAAATAATTTAAATATATAATATGTGCGATGCTATATATCAGTGATGGCCAACTTTTTGTATATAAGACCTACGTTTTATCTTAAAAATGTGTCGCGATCGACTGGTTGTCATAGGTGTAGTCTAATGGGAAGGGTGTAAAACACATTCCATGTTTATGCACTGTATTTCAGTATAAGGTGCATTCCAGTGAGGTATGGGTAGATAAGTTAAATATTATGTGTTCAAAATTATTTTTTATTTTTTAAATCATTTATTAAGTTTTCGAGATATAGGCTCATGAAGAAAATAAATTTCTAAACCCAGGTTTCAATTCAGCATTGCGTATATGCGGAACCTGAAAAATTCGATTTTCCTACACTTCTTCAAGCTAGATTTTTACTAAATTAAAATGCAATTTAATTTTTTTATCTACCGCCATGCATAAGTAGTTGTATTATTTGTTCGTTAATATGAAAACGTTGTTATAAAAATGCACAGTATGGCTGATAATTTGATTTGAATATTTTACTTTCGCGTTTTTTTCGGCCAGGAGAATTTATCATGAAAGAATAACATGGTTTACTTTTTATTAATCTATCAATATCTCGCTGAGCATATCTCGTACTGAAATATAGATATGAGGTTTATCAGCCTACGTAAAAAACAGCAACAATAATTATTTAAAAATCTCAAACACTCATGTCAAAGGGTAAAAAAAAGAACATGGATAATTATTTACAATATTTATTAATTCAAAGTAGTTACAGATAAAGACACATTTAGAATTTATATTGTTGCCTTAATATCAATGGGAACACTGAGTTTGCATGTTCCTAACCAAGGAATCATAATTAGGTGTATATCCTGGCAAAGATAATAATGATGATTCTTCAGTATGGGAATCAGTCAGGACAGAAGGCGGTTTAGATTCGTTAGTTTCAGGTATAAAATGCCAATTTGCTTAGTTATGTAGATCCGAAACAAAAATAGATACATTCGCTACCTTTGGTGACACTGGGATATTTTTCTCGGTTGACATATTTCCAAAATTCTTCTTAAAATTTTCGGGCTTGTAAGATTAAGTCAGTTTGTAAAATTATAATTTCATTTTCTAATGCCTTTTGATCCATATGAAATACATCTGAAATTTTTTGACTAATGTGTTTCACACGTAAATCGTTTTTTAAAAAGAAAAAGATATAAATTCCACAATTTCTGTAATTTTTTCAAAATCCTGGAATTTTATCTCAAAATCTACAATTACGTTTTGGATTACCGCGACATGTTTGTCGATCTTATAATTAATATTTTTATGTTGTCGGTTATTCGCCATATTAGGAAAATGATTCATATTATTTTGTTGCAGATCTTCTATTAGCAAAATAAATTTTGTTTTAGATGAGTCTATGCCGCTGATGATATCAATTACGGTTTTATTTTTACCTGCTAATTCTCAATTTAAATGATTTAATATTGAAGTAAAATCAGTAAGAAATGCTAAGTCATCAAGCTAAGTTTCATCATTTAAATTTTCACAGCTTCCAGCTTCTTCGTGAAGAAAATCCATAATTTCAGGCAAGAAATCACGAAATCCTGCAAAAATTTACCTTTGATTAGCCATCTGACGTCCATATGTAGTAATAATTCAGGTTGGCCTTCATCGAGCTGCAGTAGGACGAGACGCCGTTTGAGGGAACTTCCTCGATTTAAATTAACAATTTTAAATGCTTTGTTCATTACCTCTTTTCTGTTTAGTCTCTTGCTAGCTAACACTTGCTGGTGAATTAAGCAGTGATAGCTTAAAAAGTCAGGGAATTCATCCTCTTTTTGACATAGGGCTATAAATCCATTTATAGTACCTATCACTGCAGCTGCGCCATCCGTTGTTATTGAGACTAATTTAAAAAGTCGTACTTTCAAATCATTGAGCAAGTTTTTAAAGGCTTTGAATATGACTACACCTCTAGTCCTTTCCTTCAAAGAAATCACACCCAACAATTCTTCTTTAGATGTAAAATCCTTAAAAACCATACGAACGAAAACAAGTAATTGTGCTGTATCACTTGTATCTGTCGATTCATCACAATGAAGAGAAAGCAAAAACATGTATTAATATAATTATATAGCTGCTCTTTTGCATTACCATTCATCCTTTCAATTCGCCACATCACTATGTTTCGAGACAATTGTAGATCCTGAATTGCAGCAACAATTTTACTCTTGTTCTTAAAATCGTTAAAAATTGAATCTGACATTTCTAAAAAAAAATTCCTTTACAAATTCACTTCAAAAGGTTTCGCTAAGAGATAGCTTACTTTGAATGATGTAGTAGTTACTACTTGTGACTTAAACTTTGGCTTTTTAAAAACTCTTCGTTGATTTGTTAATTGAGTTTTAAGATCCCTAACTTTATGTTTTCTCAGTTCAGAATTTGGTGCATAATCTGTTTGACACTTGCCATGTAAAGCTAAAAAATGTCTCTCCAGATTACTCTTTTTAGCAATTGCTACTGAGGTAAGGCATATTAAACAACATTTGTAAGGTATTTCTCCCGACTTCTTAGCATACTTTCGTGGTGTAGTGGTCAGCACGCTCGACGAGTATTCGAGAGGTCCGTGGTTCGAGTCCCAGCGAGGGCATTGTTCATTTTTTAGAATCTCCTGCTTTCAAAAATATCCTAATGTCTCTACACATTTATCATTCAACATTGTAAGAAAGTAATTGAGTTCCCATTCTTCATTGAAGTGATAAGTTTTCGATTTCTTCGGTTTATTACGTTCATCTTGGGTATACTAGAATGGGGTCATGTTCATCATGGGTATACTAGAATGCAAAGAAATATGACAATTTAAAAAATAAATACTGAATTAAATATTTTTCTGGAAAATTCAAAAATCATGAACTGCGGCTATTATCTCCGTTACATTGAAAGAAATGATAACAATACTGTATACTTCGATCGGACACAGCAATACAAGTGTATTAAAAATCTAATAAAGATATATTCAAAACACAAGAAGTCTGTTAAAGTCACAATATATTTATTACGATTTAAATACTGAAATCTTAATTTAAACATTATTGTTATTCCTAATATATTTCTAATAATGACCCATATTTTTCTCTCAGTGTAATAACCACAGTTTAGAGATCTGTTGCCGAGAATGCTCACTTATCAAATAGATAGATATGTAAGAAAAGCAATTTGATTTAATACAAAGAACAGGTACTTACATTTTAAAGAGAAGAAAAATTGAAACCCAAAGTGGTCACTGAGGATAAATAATATTGATTAATGATAACACTGTTAATGCAAAAGAAAGTAATTTACTGTATCACACTACCGGATGTTCAAGCTAACTGTGTTCTTCGATGAGTCGAACCCTAATAGTTGCGTTCATGTATTGCGTCCGGTGATAAGCGTAAAACATAAGTCAAAATGGATTGTGCTGGACGGCCGGAGATCACAGTGTCAGGCTGGCAGAATTCTAGGAGTTTATGACTTTGGCAAATTCCCGGAATGCATTAAATTATTGCTAAAAGATTTTGTCTTCTACAATCGCTTCAAAGTTCATTGTACACGGAATTCCACTCCAGTCATTGCGATCGATCGACGATCGACCAAAATTAGCCTCGCGATCAACTTGTTGGCCACCCCTGCTATACATCCTTGCTTTTATCTTGAATGGTTTGCGAGTGATCATGTTAAATCAGTAATGGTATTTATACACACCGTTTGCACAAAAGTTATTACCCAGCTTTTATTTTGTCAACCGTTCTTTGTAGACATATACTTAATAATTACAAAATATAATATATAAATTAATTACAAAAATATTTTGACGCAAAACTGTATTTTTATATCCTTAAATTTAAAAATATTTATTTTGTATAAAATACGAAACTTAACTTTTTAAGCTTTCTTCCAGTCCTTATATTTAAGTTTGGTTTGGTTTAGTTTATTTGATTATGGCAAAGCATTCAAGGGGTGTCTGTCTAAGGAGTCTTCGTGAAGGATTCTCAACAGAAACTTGCTCATATACACGTTACACTTGAGGAAAATCACAAAAACACCCATGTAAACTACCTGCTCCCTGGGGGTTTGAGCCTTGGGCTGAATTGCGAATGTTCAGTGACTTTACCGCTTGTGCGCTAATTAAGTTTAAGAAAATTTTGTATTCGCTGCAAAAAATAAAACTGAAAAGGTTTTGTATGGACAAAAACTGTCTGAGGCATTTGATATTAAAACAGGGAATCATATTCAGAAGCCATACACAAGTTGAAAAGTGAAATGTTTGCATTTATACCTAACTAAAAAGAAAATATCATTTAGGAAAATGTTTCTGGTGTTAAGGGATTACGTGACGAGCATTTCTATGCGGATCACTGTGAAAAATGTTGATCAATATAACTTTTTTGCCTGAAATCTTATTTACAGAATCTTATAGAAATCTATTCTAGGAGCATTAGCACGCTTCAGTATTTTCATGTAGCCAATTCATAATATAATTTATACTAATTAAAAACGTAAAATAGCTTTTTTTAATGAATTTGTTTGCTATTATCTGATTATGATTCTAAAGTAATAAAATTTCATGAGAATATCAAATAACGTAATTTTAGATTTCGAAAATATATATTATTTGCGTAAAATTTCTTTCGACTTATTAATATAGTAAAATTATAAACAAAGACGTTAGTAAATCACAAAAGAATATCATTTAATATCATTAAAGGAGTAAAAATCAATCTCGAATTATTGCAATTTATTTATTAATTGACCACTCAACGCAAATTCGAAATGTTGACAAATATCGCAAAGTTTGAAATTAAATACCTCGATCAGTTTTTGTCTTACGGGAGTCAAGAGTTTTATGTTTTATTTTTTATAGCCAGTTCAAAATTTTCCTAAATGTAATGATAGGAAACAGAAAAACATGTAAAAAGTAAATTTTCGTATTTTTTTTTTATTTGAAAATTCAAAAATATGAATCTTTGAGTCATTTAAAACATTTCTGTAACTGGAAGTATACGTCTACGACCAACGGTTCCGAAAATAAAGGCCGAGTAAGTATATCTAGTACGTATTCATCTAGAATCAGTGTGTAAATGATCTAGATGTATCTTCGATATATGTATCTTCGATTCAAGCAATGTATCTTCGATTCAAGCAAAGCATAATTCGTGTAAGGGCTCCATCAGGCCGTATATAATAAGGGCTTTTGTGGACATGGTGTATATATCTATTTATATCTTCGATTCAAGCAAAGCATAATTCGTGTAAGGGCTAATTCAAGATAGCTGATTTATGACTTCCAGATATCATTAATAGTTAGGATTTGTTTGATATTCTTCTAATTATGAAGAGAATAAAAAATTTCCAGATCTGAAAGACTTAAAGTTTCTTTGACTTTTAAAATCAAATTTCTTATTCCAGCAATCTAAACATATCTCAGAATGCTCGCTAGCCTTTTATATTAAGTGATGTTTCTCTAATTGAGACGCATTTACAAAAAGCTTTTAAAAAGGGCCATTTGAAAGTGGACATCTAATCTAATCAAACAATTCTTACAAAATAATAGTATCTGGCATAAAATCTTCAGCAGTTTCCTAAATAATGATTAAAGATACAGCCTAACAGTATCTAGATTAAATAAAGAATGGTTATAATTTTTTTCATCTTAGTGCGATAACTAGTGCTGGATGAGCAGACTGAACTACTTTGACTAAATTCCAAATCTTGCCAAACCGGCTGACTTCAATAGATGTTCTCCTTTTCCCATGTATAATAATGAATATGAGCCACTCTGCCTTAGAAAATCCTCCAAGAATGCATCCTACCTTCTAAGCAGATACTCATATGCTTTGTTGTAATCATATAAATCCAATGCAATCTAATCTATGGAAAAAAAAATTCTAAACTTGAAGCCAGAAGGCTAAAGACTCCTGTGTATCAAATTGCAAAATGAGTAATTTTGGTTTTAAAATGAGTCTAAGTAAAACTACTGAATTTGTATGCGTGATTATCAATACTGTGTATAGAGTACTTAACAGGCGTGGTATCTGATTTGTAAATGATAGAAGAAATATTTGTTTTAGTATTAAGAAAATTGTAAAAAGATAAGTGTACTTTGACATGTTTCATAAGAGAATTATGCCTAGCAGTGTTTTTCCAGTGTAGTATGTATAGCAAAAAGAAAAGCGGTAAGATGCTGGTAGTTTGACCCGAGTTCAAATGCCGGCAAAGCCCACCAACAGCTGAGCCGTAAAGTCTCTGAACACTGAACAGTTCGATTTGGGTTGGATTACAGGCGAAAGGCTGGCTGCATGGCCGTTTTGAATTTCCTGCATGTGTAACGTGGATACGCTCCAGTTTTCTTTAGGAAACCCTTCACGAAGGCATCCCTGGCCTTAGACAGATAGCTCTAGAGTGCTTTACTATAATCAAATTAACCAAACCAATCAAATCTGGCGAACGGTTTCTCTATGTGTAAGATGAATGTGAGAAAGTTTCTTTTAGAAAGTCCTCCACAAAGGCATCCCTTTTCATAGGCAGACATTTCTCTTGAGTTTTGCTATAATTCAATCCATTTCAAAGAGCTTTATATGCCTTATCTTCTAAGTACAGGACTTACTCAATCCGCACATGAGGCAATTAAATATTATTTATATCATAATTATCATTATTTCCTCCACATTCGAGTCCATTATTTTGCAGTAAAACTAAGATCAGCGCATGAAAATATAAAATTGTATAATCTAAGTTATACGACACAAATGCAACTGTTATTATTTGTGAGATATTTCTTTCGAAATAGGATTTAAATTTTATGCATCACATTATCGCTGTTTTTAATCGATGGATTTGAGCAAAAACTATTTATGTTCATGAACTTTTGTGTTCTTTTATTACTCGCTGCTTCATCCGCTGCCATAAATAAAGCTTATCTTGTAACTGTTAGGACTTGACAGCTGGTAACACAATAGCCCCAATACCTAATAAATTACTGCTAACTACTGCTTATTATCTACTGAGTAACAGCAGTATTATTCCTTAATCTACGTGTCTATCTCTTGATGTGTACTTGATTACGATAATTTCTATTTGTTTTTCTGTATAGTTTACATAAATCAAGCTTGTCAAATGAGATATATATCTAGGGAAAAAAAGGCTCAAATTATTTGCGTTATTGACCGTATTGCTGATTTAAGCCTTTTACTTTTCGGCATTGTTTTAACAACAATCATAATTCGTAAAGTTACGTTTGGTTTGTCTGATACCATCTTTATGTATAACAAAACTCTGTCAAACAAACAAGTCGTTGATCAGTGTTAGAACAAGTGAAAACAATGTGAAATGAATTTATATTTCTAAGAGCGTATTTGGGAGTCATAAGCAGAGGCGGGTATTAAAGTTTTCGCCAAAAATCTTCAAAAGATCGTACCATATCGAACTTGGAAATACTTCTTGTGTAAGTATAGAACACTGAAATAACGCAGTACCTTTAAACGCTCGCAAATAATATTCTCATTCAATGAAGATCCAGTCCAATTTTGTTGTAATAAAAGAATCGGATATCGGTGCATTTTAGCGAAAATAAAATATTCTTTGAAACAAAACCAACGTCCGCATATAAGTTTCCTTTAGATTCTTGCGCCCGGGTGCGCCATTCTACATGACTAGCTCCACCCGTTGAAGAGTTGTTCAACTAAAAGTTTCGCCATGGCCTGTGAAGCATCCTATTATTCTTTGGAAATTTTATTTTTGTATTAAAATAGGCCCCCTACTGGTCTTCCTTCTACGTACGTGTTAACATGTGACATTAAATGAACATTAATTAAATTGAATTAATGAATGTGCTCCTTTGGTTTCCAAATTTTATTCTATATTTTGTGAAGAGGTAATATTACAAATTTCTTTTTTTTTCCAGTCAATCAATTAATAATAGAAGTGTTAAAGGCAAAAACTATGAAAGAAGAATTATGTATTAGTTTAAGCAGTTTTCACATATTTAACAAGTAGAGCCACGAATCTTTTTTTCCTACGAAATCACAGATCTATTCATTATTTATGTACGTATTTTAGTAATTTTAAATCCTTGACCTTTAACATAATTTCTAGAACACAGTGGAAGCCACAAAAATTTCCCTTTCAGCTAACTCGTATACTCACCTTACTCACCTCCAGCTATCATTACATTTTCCAAAAAAACTGCACTCAGCTAATGCCATCACTAAACCATCATGGCAGCAAAAGGAAAGTGAAATTTGGAGGACAAACAACTATAATTTAACCTCATTAAGCAGCTACATGTTTAAAGATACCTTTGAGAAAGTATTGAAAACCTAAATTGGGGCAATTCACTATTAAACTAAATCTTAGACAGGAACAGCAAGGATTTTTCTGTTTTCAATGAACACCATGTTGTGGACAAACAATGGAATTAATTTTACGGAAGTTGTAATCCCATGGCCTTATTTTGCAGTAGACAAATTTTCTACTCACGATTTGGACTGCTTTTTTTATTGGCTTTGCACTAATATTATTCTGTGAAAAGAACAGCACTTAAGTATTCAGTAAAAGTTAAGTCGTGCTTCACGACAACTTCAAAGACAAAGGTTCTTCCTTCCCTTTTTCTTAAGATATTTCATTAACTGCGGTTCGTAAATCTGTCATTCTTCCTCTGTATCACACTGATAGAGTAAAATAGAAAATTCAAAATTTTTTCCAAGAATAAGATTTTTATATCAACAAAAAGTAAATTACAGTTTAATATGTCCTCTTTTATTTTGGACTTGATATTAAATCCATGCAAATGTTCTAATGTTTTATTGCTAAAAAAACGAAACGAATTATAAATAAATTTATTTAGTTAGTTAACGGTTAATCACGGTTTGTAAAATAACGACTTGTATTCAGAATCATATTTTTAATTCTCTTAGATAATGGTTAGTATCCATCCGTACATATTAAAGTATATAGAATGCATGATGTGAGTATATTACACCTTTAATGCAAACTTTATTAAATCCAAGCATCAATATGAATTCAGTGCATGCGTCTATGACAGCGATCATCTTACATCAAATCTATTATTATTTATGAAATGCACGAACTTTTTAAGGTTATTCGTATAAAATGGTTAGAACTACATTTCAAATTACTTCATGATAAAAATACGAGATAAATGTTTAAAAATATCCCCTTTCATGTAAATTATTAAACCCTATACTGTCCACTCTAAATGAGAATTTTGCAACAATATTTTTCTACCAAAAATAAAGGCCAGTGCTTCTTGCCTTCATGCAGCTTCATTTCCTCGCTATTCAAAACATCCACGAATAATAAGCTAGATAAAATACGAAAGTGGAAAGAAATTTATGTGTCTAGAATGGAACATATGAAAATTTCTAATATAAAGGTGCTTAACATGAAATTTTGAAATTTAGAAGGCCTATTGTAACTCCTACGGAGACCTCTGTAAATTTTCTTCTCTGAGCGAGTTTAATAGTGCTTTTCTTCAGTATAAAATATTTGCTGTCAAATGCCACACACGACATGCGTTCTGTTAGATAAGTCACAGATTTCCTATAACACCACATCATTTATTAAAAAAATAGTTTATTATTGCTTTGTATACAGCATACATTGAGTGCACACATTATCAAATGAAAATTAATAAGGATTCAGGATGATATTATTTTATGATTTTTTTTAAAGTTTGAATCAATTTTCAGTTTTTTTTATTATTGTCATGTTTAGTAGTGCCTGTAATTAACGCTTTCATAATTTAAGAATCAAAGCTTCCAAAACTTCTTTCTTTCTTAAGAAAATGTCTCCTATATTGAACTCGCTTTAGGTATTTGGTTTAGACAGATGAGTTTTTACCGCTATCTATTTTTGTACTTTACATACATTTTATTGTCTGTATCCTTAAAACTCGACTTCGTTACACAGAATTCCGGCGTCTTAAGGAACGTTATAACGAGCAGTCGCTGTAATGAAGGTTGATTCAATATATTCTCATTTGCTGAGGACTTTTTTTTCACTGATCTTTGCAATGGAGCTTTCGCTATACGGAGCGGTTGTCATAACGATAGTCCAATGTGTGTACCTAAATTAAATATTCCCTTCATAGACAGACCTCTATATTATATGGATTTTAGCTTGGAATTCATTAAATATAAAAGGATCATTTGAATGAAAAGGTACAGAATGAGATAGTTGTCTATTTAAGAACTCAATAGTATTCCTACGACAGCTGCATGTAAGTCTTATTATTTCATTTGTCAAGAATTATTAACAGCTTTGCACCCATTAAAACTTCTTCCATTATGGAAAAGTAGTAAAAGAAATCGGTTATGGTATTCGACATCACAGAGTTGAATTGTTTTAAAAAATAGCATTTCAAATTAGTGGAACTGCAGAATGTTAATTGGGAGTCATAAAAATGTTGTTGTGAGCTTAAAGTGAGGTATGAGAATCCGTAAGACTTACTGCAATTAATGGAAAGTACTGGTTGAATAATACATTGAAAAGGTAATATAAGCAGTTTCGTGAAGGACGAATGTATTTGAAAAATGTGCACTCAAATCAAACTTAAAATTAACAGCATCCCCTGCAATGATTTATTGAATACAAATTATCTCAGAACTGTCATTTGCAATTGCTTTAGGACGTTTTTATGTTCATATCACTGTGGAATCCACTTGAATTAGAACGTTCATCTCAATAATAGAATTAGTTTTTTACTACAAAAGGACTTTTACAAGGAAATATTCCAAAGGCTGGTTGTTCAGTGAAATCAGTGAGTGCCTGATAATCATGACCATTATTTTTCAATACTTTGGTAACACAAAGTGTTCTACAAATTAGAGGCTTTTCATTTGGAAAATCATTCATTTTAGTGCAGAGGATTAACTATACGCCTATTAACCTGCTATTTATTTTCTTATTTTAATACCTTGGAGCTTCCTTCAATATATTTCGCTTAAAAATGTTTTAGTATAGGCCAGTGGTACATAACAGTCCAGGTTTGTTTTTTCGAATAATGGACCCTTATCTCTGAGCATAAAGTATAAGAATTTGAAATATTTATAATAAGATCTTCCTTCCTTTTCTTAGTTTTAAATATAGGATAACTCTTTTTCAAGGAAAAAATCCGCACTTGGTTATAATTGGTAAGAGCTAATACCTTTTTCTTTGCGAAGACTGAGATAAAACATCCGTATATCTTTCTTAAAATTGTTTTCTTCATGTGATTAATTAATGTGTCACACAGTGCAATTTACTTGCAGAGCCTAAGTTCATCTGAATTAAATGCATCACAAAAAAAAGTGCGAGCACAGTTAAAAGGAAAATTAACAATCAAAAATCAGTATCTGAGAAGTTATTCGCTTTTTCGCTGTCATTAAGAGAATTAATGGTTTACTTCTTAACTTAAAGATACCAATAGCCGAAACAGAGAAGTAAAAGTTATTGCTTCAGAGCAGGAAGTCTTCAAGGACTTCAATCAAGTATATTAACCACCTGATCTTGACCTGAATTCTTTTTAAGTGAAATAATTTCATAGCTTCTTGACAACAACGCCCTAAATTCGCCTAAAGCCTTTCTTATGCCTATAATTAGTTGAAATCTGAACTGAAGATCTGTATGTTTTTTAAACGTCGAAAACTGCTATCACAGTTTTTTCTGTGCTGCTGAGGTGTGATTTGCTAACAGATTCTTTTCCATCAATATATGAATGCCTTACGATCAGATGCAGGGTATCCTTAAAAATAGTCACCAGTTTTAAGTGATTGCATGTATTGATTGTAATATGATTCAAAAGTAATATTATCTTTCTCTTTCTGCCTGTTCTAAAAAAGAGACATTAATCTTGTAAAATCCTAGTCGGTCACCTTACATAAGCGCAGCTTATAGATGGGTTCACAGAAACGCAGTTGGAAACGTAAGAGAACTGCAGACATTCTTATGATTTAACACCCTCTATCTTTTTTATGGTGATTTTTAAAATGTGAGATTTTTCACTATCTTTTTTGAAATAATTAGACTTTAAAAGATTACATATGAAACTCAGTATGTTAGTACTGACGTTCTACAACCAGTGGGGCAAGAACTTAATTATTGTTTAGATTGCTCGAAGGAAAATGACGCTTATGTTAAAAGCGTGTAAAATTTTGGCGAAATTGTCTTCGAATTAAATAAAGTTATGCGTTATGTTTATGTCATACACTGCGTTAAAAATCTCGGAAGAACGTGAAACTGATCACACACTCTAAGTATCTTGCAAGTGACGGAAATAATTTGTGTTTCACCATCAGTTGAACAGGTTTCAGAGTCTTATAGGAGTTTCAGTTGAAATATTTAAGCCAGCTTATCTTAAGCAATATGACTCACTACAAAATATTGATCGATGCTGGTCTTAACATTCAGGGCGCGGAAGAGGTGAAAAATTATGCGCGTAAAACGTACTTAATTTAATCTTTACTTTCCCTTATAGGGAGAATTTCTGTCATTATTTCTAACTTCGCAAATAAACAACCGACAAGTTATATGCCGAAACCGATATTTATTTCATAGAGATAAAAATGCATCAGAATTAGAACCGCACATAATCCTGACATATTTGCATCTCCCCTAAATAAGAATATGAGCTTTGTATATGCGCATGTGTGATTTTTTTTTTTTTTTTTTTTTTTTTTTTTTTGTATAACTAATTTTTAATTTATGTTCTTAACACCATACATTAAGCACACCTCATTATTCTTTTAACATTTATTTTATTATTTCTAACATGTATTCAAAATAGTAAGCAATGCAAAATTCATTTCGGAAGCCATATTCCATTGTCTCTTCGATTGTTAACCACTTATTGGCATCAAAAGCTTCAGAGGTCTATTTCAGGATGTTAAAATAATTTTTAGAAACGATTTTTATGCAATGTCATATTATATATTTTTTTATTTTTCATGATAAAAACTAATACTACATTACGTAAATAGAATATTTTAATCAGTGAAATATTACAGGAGGGGGTAGTGTCACAATTACTAAATTTCAGCAACGTATAAAATTGACAGAAAATGTCTTTCCTTCGTTTTTTAAGTCGAAACATAAAATGTATCTAGGCAAACGTTTCATTCTTTAACTAACTGAAAATGAATTTTTGATTCTTTTATATTAAAGCGGACACCGCGTAGGCCCTTGGCGACATTTAAAATCCATTACGTTAGATTAGGTTATTAAATTTTCCATTACAGATTAGGTTATTCAGTTTTGCTCATTTTCGCAAACTGAGCACAGGTTATCCTACTTTAAAGCTACTTTTATCCTACTTAAAGCTGATGCATTACTTTTTTCATTCTAAATTTTCATGCTTGCTTCTCCCAACTTCTCTCCTAATTTATGGCTGTTAAAATGAAATACATCAGTGAATAATCAGCGTAAGTTTTTAGCGTTTATTTTAGTGATTATTTAAACATCCGTTAACTTCCGTCGCTTGTGCGGTAATTGATTTTTAAGTGCAGATTTGTCATTTATGTACCAATAGAATCAAAACGTAACCAATTAAATAACTTGAATATTGGTAAAGAAAAATTTTTGGCTTTTTCACTGATATAAGCTTATTAAATGTAAAACGATTTAAATTTTTGCATTAACTATTCTCCGAAGTCCAGTTATTACATATAAATCGTATTAAAATTAAACTAACATAATATTCCAAATTTTTAATGCTAAAGTTTTATGAGCTAAATTGGTTGCCTTAAAATTATTTACTTAGATAAATCCTTAAGTATTTAAGGGTCCAAAATATTGAAACGATTGCAACTGTTGAAAATAAATACAGTGTTTCCTTCAATAAAAATAAATGCTGTAATAGTGTATTTTGTTTATCAAATTCATATAAACGACTTGATTTATTTCATAATGAGGAATTCAAATAACATTTTTCTCGCATTGTTTGACACTGGCAAGGGTCTGTTCACAGTTCTAATAACAATACTCAAAGACTTCAAGATAGAAGCAACTGCAAGCAAAATTGCATATCTTAGACGCATTCACGTGTTTTCAAATGCAAATAATAGTAATGATTTCTTTAGTGTGTTTTCTTTAGTTTTGTAGTGTAATAACTAAATATTTATTTATTCTAATATACTGAATATAATATGCTTTACATAGGAATAGTTGAGCTTGCCCCTGAGCATGCTTTCTTTGTTAATTATCCAAAAGTACATTTCCTCCAAGTCCTACGATTTAAATTAAAATCTGGCTTCGGTAAATGTTTAAATTTAAAGTTTCATTAGAATTTTGTTCAGCTGAAGATTAGTACTTTATCAGATCGAATAAGCCTTAAGCATTAAAGGTGAATAAAGGCATTTTGTGCCCATAGATTCTTCAAATTTCTGTAGTGTTCATATCTTAATCTAATTAAAACACAATGCCGTTTCCACCACTGCTGCTTTATAGTGTCATAGAATTTGAAAAGCCTCAATTTCAACAAAGGACTATCACTTAAAAATCGCTTTGTGAGTTTAAAGGCCAAATAACGTAATCAGTGATTTCCTGTCTTGATGCTTCCTCGAAAACGACATCTGCTTTCATTGCAGCAACCAGCAATTGATTTCTGGAATGATATTGTGAAGTCCAACTTTTCAAATGCAGATTTCCTTTGATGAAGGCTGAGAAAAACCTCATTGGGGTTTCAAAAACGTTACCATTGTCTTCCTCACTTCCACAACAAATAAATACAATTTGCACGTAATGAGGATTAACTTCCTTGACAGGTATTCCTCAGCTTGTGGTTTTATTTGTGAAAAGGCGTGGGTATCTACTGTACGAATAATGAGCACAACCTTGTTTTTCCCAGTTGCAAGCCGTTCATCTCATCACACCCTTTCAGTCTCTATTGAAATTGGAAGGCCGGATGATTCTGAAAATTGCGTGGCATTGCGTCTAACTCGATTTTGTCTGGCTTCAGTTCTGTTTATATTACAGGGTACTTTTAACCTCTGTTAAAAGTACCTCTGTTTTAAGTTCTGGTCGACCCTGAAATCATAGCAAAATTTTCTCTCATTGCCCATCATTTTTGCAACTGAATAAAAGACAAATGGGGATAAAATGAAATGATAAGTTAAAGAAAAATGAGGTTAAAAGTACTACATTTTACATTGCAGCAAATTACATTTACGATTTTCAAATGGTTAACATTAGTTTTTAGTGTCAATAATTTAATATATTCATTAACTTTGATGACTTGATGCTTTTTGATAATGACTATAATAAAAATATAGTTTTTATTATTACTAACTATTGCTAACAAGCTACAAACTGACAGAAGTAGAAAGAGTTAATCTAACAAATATAAAACTCGAGATTTATATCCATCAACAGAATAAACAACAAAATTAACAGAATAAACAACAAAATTTTCTCGAAAGATATCTGATTATTATCATAATGTAAACTAAGATACTATACTAATTTTAAAGAAATATCTGATGATTATAATAATGTAAACAAGCAAACATACGATACTCATTTTAAAGCAACTATCTTCATGCTTGGTGGTTTAATTAGTATGTATGAGGAATTCCAGATTTCTAACACTAAAACATCTTTCGTTCCCTTTATTAAGCCTTTATAAAATTTTAGAAAAATATTCTAAAGTTGCATTTGGAGTTGATAAATTAAATCTTTTCACTAAATAAATCTGGAATTGTGCTCAGACTTTTAAACCCTGCAAACGAATTCAAATTATATGTTAGAAATAATATAGCATATATTGCAACAAAAATAATTTAAAAAAATTTTTCAATTTATTCTTTAAAATTTCTTTCATTGTTTGTGTTTATTTTTTACTAGAGATGAGTTCAATTACCCAGTGTGAGTTTAATTACTAAATTTTTGAAATTCACTTCTAATTTGGTTCTTTTCTCATCTTTTCGTTTTCTTTTTTCCATTGATAAAAATTAAAATAATTTTATCAATATGATTGTTTGTTAAAAATTTTAATAAAATTAACAACTTAATAAACTTAACAATAACTTCTGTAATAAAAATCCCTTTTCCTTCCTCACAGTGTAAGAAAAGGTCAAACATTAGAAAAGTATTTTATTGGTTTCTGAGAAATATTAATAATATTACATAAAAACATTATAATTTATATAAATTAAGTATGTAAATTAAATATGTATATAAGCAGAAAACAATTAATATAGATGGCAGCCTAATTTAACCATTTAAAAAAAAACATCGTACAATCTTGCAAACATTTTTCAGTCTATGTGAAGAAATATTTTTAATTTACCTGCTGCGAGGCCAGACAAATAGCCTGGTCTCAGCTATAATGCCGTTTGATGACGCACGAGATCATAATTTTCAATAAAAATTATATATTACTTGAAACATTAAGTGCTTAAAAACAATATATATATTTTTATATACATTTGTATTATATTTAGGTTTTTTTTTTTTTTTTTTTTTTAGTCCAAAGGGGCTTTGTCCCTGAAGGACTATTGTTTTCGTTTTGCGATTTTGCGTCGGACTCATAAACGTCGGTTCACTTTTCAAACTGTTGCCACAAAATGTTAGAGTCCTGCATTATATTTGAAGAAATTAAATAATGAAAAATCTGCATAAATGATTGTCTATTTCTCGCATTGTGATAAAACAATGGTACATAGAGCCATCGAATTTTGAATGACGAAATCCTACTGCGAATATGGGCATCTGAAATCCCAAATTTGGAATTTGTTTTATTATAGATTTTATATTTTGTAAAACTTTAACGAATTTTTGATTTACAAACTCAATGCTTTAAAAGCGAGAAATGGCAACGTTATATAGAAAAAAAATACTTTTATCTCCAGCTCGCGAGACTGTGTATATCGAAAATTCTAAAGATATGCTTAATTTAACATTATTTTGCGATATTGCTCTTGAACTGAATTTTATGGTTTAAGTGCAAAGAACATGATATTTAATAAATAAAGGTAACACTCAAAACGTTAAAAAAAACGCCCCTTTGGACGTAATTTAAAATCTGAAACATTTCAGATTTTTTTTTTTTGATTGAATTAATTCATATATGAGTAATTCACAGTAGGATATATATAATTGAAGGTTTTGGTGAATATTTACACTTCTAATTCTACTGACAGTCTATTTTGGGTTAGTATAATCGTCTGAGCACTACCCAACAATAAATATTTACACTTCTAATTCTACTGACAGCCTATTTTGTCTTAGGATAATCGTCTGAGAATTATCCCAAGAATTTTAATCTTTTTTAAATTTTTAATCTTTTCTTTTTCTTGTTACGAGGCTGTCTTAATCGGCATTCAGTGTATTGCAGCAATTCGAATAACGTCTGAGAGATGCATTAAAACTCCTTTCCTAAATAAGAAAGAAAACTTTGAAAAGCACATTTTTATCCTATAAACAACGGTAGTTATAAAAAGTTCTGAGTGATGATTCTGCCACTTCTAGGATTGTATTTAAAGTAGTCCGGTAAATTGGCAGATTAAACATTTAAGTAAATATGAAGTTTTTTGTTTTCATTATATTAATTTAAAGTTATTACTAAAAATGGAGTTTAACGAAAATATCATAATAATTTTTTAAATGTCTAAAGGACATACATATGGAGACTAAAGAATTTTCGAGGGCATTCTTCCACATGGTATTTGAAAACTTTTTATGATAAATTCCAAATTTATTTGTAGAATAATTAATTTTACGTGTCTTTATTTTTATTTTATCTTGAATTAGTGAATGTATTGCTTTTATGGATTGGATTTAAATAATAATATGAATTCTGTCAGACAGATTTAATTTAAGGCTTAATTTACTTTAACAAACTAGAGCTGCAGGCTTAAAGAATAAAAATTTTAAAATACTTTCATTTTCCGCAGCGACAAGCAACAAACTTCTGTATATGCATTCAAAATTCAAGCTTAACGAGGTTTCTATTGAAAGTTCTCGATACATTTATCATAAGAATGATTATATAATTTCATAATAATATTTGATTGCACAAATGGTAAATAAAAAGTGCTGAATTTAAAACTCGTGCATTTTAAACTTTAATTTTGCATTTCAATTTGTCTGGAAAATAGTCGGGCAGGAAAAAACTATCGAATGCTTCTTTTCTGTCATAAAACATACACTGATTAAATTCACGTTTGAAAACTCTTCTGGAAAACAAACGGAAAGCTAAAAGAATAAAAAAAAAAAAAAATAGTACATCTATTCTGCGGGGGATACAAGTGACATACCTTCTTATCTAAACAGTATTGCAAAACAATTTGTTTATCACATTCTTTCTGTGTTAAATTTCTCCTGTGACAAAGCATCGTACACGATTGCGTAGAATCATGAATGTACTTGAGATCAAGTCTTTTTTGTGTGCTCCTGTTTTTCAGAACAAAAGGAAGCAACAATCACCCACGAACAAAAATTTAGGATAAGCCAGCTCATGATTGTTTTCTTGACTAGTAAGGATTTTTGGAACAGTTCATCTCTATTTATAAATTACCATATCTTTTGTAGAATTAAACTTTTAAATGTCGCAAATGTTACTTAATCATGTTACAGAAGTTATGATAAAGGAAGGAACTGAATGTGATATTTATGATAAGGAATCAGAAATGTGGTGTTTATTTTAAACTCTACTGGTTTCTTTAATTTTCCAAACCTAAAACAGAGGTTCGTGGTTTGAGTCCCGGTGAAGGCGTTGCTCGTTTTCCATCTCTCCTGTTTCCAATTAACCTAATGTTTCTACAGTGGCACGCCCGAACTAAAAAGGGTGGTGGATGATGATTCTCCACACTCAGGATTTGGCAATTGGGTCCCTTAAACGCCAGTCGCCCTTTAAAAGGGGGAGTATATAAGGTATTTCTCACGCCTTCTTAGCATGCCTTTGCCTTCGTAGTGTAGTGGTCAGCACGCTCGGCGCGTGTTCCAGAGGTCCGTGGTTCGAGTCCCGGTGAAAGTGTTGCTCATTTTTCATCTCTCCTGCTTCCAATTAACCTAATGTCTCTACAAAGTCGATTTCTTTTTATCAAAGACTTAGAACTTATTGTATTATTTACTAAATTTTTTTTAAAAAACTTATAGCCTGATGTCAGCAAAATCCATTAATAAGTAACAGCTGTATTAAAAAAAAAAGAGGCTTGTTTCCTAAAATTGGATTTATAATGTAATATTTCGTAATTAGCCACTGAGTTAAAGAATTGCAGAAATAAATATAACAGCTATTACAACGAGGTAGTAGATGACTATGCCCATCAAACAAAGCGAAAAAAATCACAAACTTCTTTTCCATACTAACACATAATTTGAGATTACTGCTTTTGGCTATAAGGGTTTAAATTATTTAGCTCTTTATTCTCTGTGATAAAGCTTCCATGTTGTATGTTTTCAACAAAATGATGATAAAGATTTTTAACCATTTTTTTCTTCTAATACTTATTGCGTACTATATTTTATTCTCTCAACTTATTAAGACAGATTCGTGCCTAAAATGCAAATGTGGTTATTAAAATTGATCGGATATATTTTGAGTAATCTTCAGGTCTGGTTACAGACTTACACCATAGATATTTCTTCATTTTGGTTATCTCCAATGCTCCTTAAAATTCGACACGTGCAAGTTTTCTATGTTACTGTGAAGGTTATCTATCGCATTTTGCTTCTGTTACATCACTTTCTCGCAAATTTGAACAGGTCTTACGTGATTCGATTTCTGTAGAAGATTTTGACCTCTGTATGCTCATAGACCTTCCTTTTAATTTATTATCAGACTCTGGTATTTTAGCTTGAAGGTGTTTTCGAAGAATGTGGAATGCCAAGCGTCCAGTTTTTTTCCCTGGCTGGTTTAATTATTTGTCTTTTGGTGTTCTGTGTCTTTTGTACTTAGTGTGTTATAGTCTTTGGTATATTTCGTATATGAAAGTTTAGTTAACTCTGAAAACACTTTTTGTATTAGATCTCCTTGGTTTTTCCATCTTTTAATTAAGGTTTTTAAAACTTTACATCTATAATGGTATATAGCCTTTTCATACGTAATTTTTAAAATTTTTAATGAAACACATATTTAAATTCTTATAAAACCTAAAGCATGATTTTAACTTCATTTTATACATAATAAAAAAATTCACTTTAATTACATTATTTTCAAAGTATGAGCTATCGCCACATCTGCTCCTTTAACTCCCAATTCATGAGCCAGTTTCTCTTAGAAAATCCTCCACAAAGGCATTTTTCTTTTAAAAGGGTTGGCAAAGTAAATGCCTAAGCCGTTTTTTCAATTATTTGGACATTATTTTTTTTTCTAAACTGCTACTCTATGCCCCTAGACAGCGCTCTGCCAAAAGTAAAGAACTATTTTTTGAGTGTAGCGTTTGTGTATTTGAAGATTGGTCCCTTGTTTATAGCGAACGGTTACCATTAATTAATTATCTGGTTCTTAATTTAGAGATGTTTATGCTTTGTTATTTTATGCCTTCAAGTATGTATTAATAGGCCGTCTCGTAACTGTATGTAATTTATGCTTCTTTCTTGTGAACTGTTTGGATTATTAAAATACCTGAAATGAGACTTATGTTCTAGATTCTTCGACTACGATATTGGATCACGGAGAAATTAAACAAAGAGCATATAAGTTTAATTTCGGACTTGACCGTATCATGCCAAAAATAAACTTTATTTCAAAATTTTAAAAAATCTGACAGTAAAGAGTTAAATTCAAGCTGATAATTAATAAGCCAGAAATTTTGCTTTTTGTGGACATTGTTGCATTTAGGTATAGTCAGGCACTTCCCCAACAAAACCAGGGAAGGTTTTAACAATCCAAAAATCTCAAACTGGAACTCGCTGCTGCCTTTGTTGCCGATACAAAACGCACGTCCGACCTTCCAGCTGAAAAAAAAAAATGGTTCAGTGGAATAAACAAAAAAATAAAGGAGCCGTTAGATAAAACATTTTTCCAAAAGGTGAGGGACAAAGCTATTTTCTTTTTTTCATACGAAACTTTTTTATATATATTTATCCAACGGTGCCTGTCGAACTGGAACCATTTTTCTCATGGCAGTCATCCCCCTTTCTACACTCTTGAATCGGAGTTCGCTGTAAAGTACACAAACTACTACCAGATTCTGGTCAGTGGCGTTTGTGGTTTATTTTGTCAGTGGCAATCAGGATCTGTTTCTAAAAGTGGACAATAGTGGGAAATAGTCGGAAGTTTCTCGTTATCGCAATGAAGTGAAATGATGATATGTTCATTGAAATCAAAATCTCGGCGGCAATCGAAGCCTTGTGGTTAAACATCCTTGTATTTATTGACATTTAAGCAATGGCCGTCATTTTGTGTTTCTTCTAAAAAAAATCAAGTAACGGAAAGGAAATGAATGTTACATTAGACTTCTTTGTTAAAATGGTTTTAATTGAAGCATTCGCCATTTGAAATGGAAATCATGTTTTAGGAAGAGTTAAGTATCGGTAGTTAACCCTCGATTTGAAACAATATGAAGTGCATGATAATTAAAAGATCTTCTCAATTAAATGTCATTCAATGCTGAGAGTATCATTGCTGTTAGATTGAGAATAATCATACGTTGTGCTCAATTAAAATGAAAGTAATTAATTAAATGTGTCATAGGAATGGAAATTTATTCGTCTTCCTATCAGTGTTAAAAATAATGTCAGTAAATGCAATATGTCGTCAAATTTAGGAATTCAGTGATATTCGACCTTATTATTGCCTATGATGTAACATATGATAACCCGAACAATCTAACTAGTAGCTGAATATTTATTTCAATAAATTAGTAAGTATTTATCTTGATTTTCAGCTAAGAGCATACAAATCGTTGATAACCATAAATTTTCAAAAATAACACACTTTAAATTTCATCTTTACGAATTTTTACGTCATTCGAATAGTCGAATTCTTCGGACCGTAGCATTTTTTAAAAAACGTTAAACGTCTTAATTCAAAACTTTGATAGATCAGAGCTCTATTGATGCTCAACAGAAAAACTTCCTTTAAAAAAAAAATTAAGAAGAAGTTCCTTACTGCTATAATTCCAAAGGTACCTAGAACACCAACATCACGCTGTGGCGAGTGTAAGTGGCCATAGTCTTACATTTTGAGGGGAGAGGGGATTAAACTTTCCCTGTTCAGAATTTAACTACGTTAACTCTTGAAATAGAGTAATTGAGTCCTCTCTTCTCGAAATTTGATTTTAAAAATTCTGGGAAAATGTAAAATAAATTTGGACTGTTACCCACATTTTTTATCAAATTATATTATGAAAATAAACCATAATATTTAAGAGTTTTAATTACGTACTCCATTTACTAAATTTCATTTGCATCTTCTTAGTAAATATAGGTAGCATGTCCTTAAAGCAGGGAAAATGAATGTTTTCTATTTCTTAAGAACTGTATTCCAAAATCTGCCTATAATTAAAGGAAGATTTAAAATTTGGCTTTAATGAAATGTTTTTAATACTAAGGAAATTTCATCTTATAACTTTTAAATAAAGGCTTCGAGAGATTCGACAACTCTTTAAGATTCAGTTACCAGAATATTTAGGATTTGCCTCGCCTCTATTTTTAACTTTCATAATTTCTGGTGTAATAATTTCTTGAAAATAGTATAAATTTAATAATGAAATAGGCAGTAAAACTAACTGAATTACGGATAAAGTGCTTAAAAAACAAACGTAATATTAAACAACCAAAGCAGACCGATAGTAACATCAGCCATACCATATACTATATACACTCTTAGACAAAAAAAAAAAAAAAACGACGCACCAAGAAGGAGTTATCCAAATGGGACGAAAATCGGTAGAAGTGATGTACATGCACAGAAAACAAATGATTACAATTTGAGAGAAACTGGATGATTTATTGAAGTGATAGAGCTTCACAAAGGGAAAAAGTCAGTAACGCGTTTGTCCACCTCTGGACCTTATGCAAGCAGTTATTCGGCTTGGCATCGATTGATAGAGGTTGCGGATGTCCTCCTGAGGGATATCGTGCCAAATTCTGTCCAACTGGCGCGTTAGATCGTCAACATCCCGAGCTGATTGGAGGGACCTGCCCATAATGCTCCAAACGTACTCAATAGGAGAGAGATCCGGCAACCTTGCTGGCCAAGCTAATGTTCGGCAAGCACTAAGGCAAACAGTTGAAACTTGTGCAATGTGTTTCAGCAAAACTTGCTGAAATGTAAGCCCAGGGTGGCGTGACATGAAGGACAGACAGGGTGGCGACGGATGATAACCAAAGGGATCCTACTATGAAATGAAATGGCACCCCAGACCATCACTCCTGGTTTTCGGCCTGTCTGCCGGAAGACAGTCAGGTTGGTATCACACTGCTGTCCGGGGCGTCTCCAGACTCGACTTCGCTGGACATCGGGGCTCAGTTCAAAGCAGGACTCATCACTGAAGACTATTCTACTCCAGTCAGTGACATTCCAGTGCGAATGAGGCGGACACCACTGTAAACGGGCTTGACGTTGTACAGAGGTCAATGGTAAACGGCACAAAGGGCGCTGTGACCTCGGCCCCCTTTCTGTGAGCCGTCTATAAATGGTCCTTTCGGTCACTGAAGCTAGTTTCAGGTACAATTGATGATAATGATGCATCTGGGACTGTGAGTGCCGCTCTGACGATTGCTCGGTCTTCACGTTCTGTCGTTTCTCTAGGCTTACCCCTTCCTTCTTGATGCTTTGTGCGGCCATGGTTCACACATTCCTGCCAACATCTCGTCTAATAGTGGCATCGCTCCTGCTCAAATGTCGAGCTATTCGCCGTTAAGACCAACCGACTTCTTTGAACCCAACTACACGACCTCTCTCAAATTCTGACATCTGCGCAAATCGTTCGTGCACCTGTATGCGAGGCATAGTTACTGTCTACCAGAGTACACGGAATGAAATTCGTGAAGAATTTATCACCTAAAATTGTAATTTCTCCTCTTAAATATCCTGCCAGTCGCGCAGATCAGATGCGCTGTAGCGACAGCCGTTCGTTCATTGGCAGCTAAAATGTAAAATTTGGCATTTTCCGTCGAAACCTGTATGCATATCAATTTGTGTCCAATTTACTTTATATCTTCGCGGTGCGTCTTTTTTTTTTTTTTTTTTTTTTTGTCTAAGAGTGTGTGTGTATACATATATATATATATATATAACTCTACAAGCAGCTGAAAGTATGAAAGTAACGTAGTTTTAGCTAACGCTCTGAAAAGAAAAAAAAAATAATTGAATAATTGTTTAGCTGTCATAATACTCTTGATTGTATGAGATTAAAAATAAAATCGTAGATCTGCTTATAATGGCGGATTTTAAATCAAAATTGTCCAAATAAATTTAAGTAACTCAATCGCTCTTGCTAGATATTATTTTTATACTTTTTAATATTCTTAAAGTACAATTCTTATATGGCAACCCACGAATTTATTTTTGGCCCCATATGTCAAATAATGTCATAATAGCTAAAAAATTTATTTTTTGTTTAGAATTAGTTAAATTTTTAACTGGAACTATATAACTTATAAGGTATTTTCTCTATCCTTCCAGCATGCCTTCGCGGTGTAACGATAGCACACTCGGCGCGTATTCGAGAGGTCCAGGCTAGAGTCCCGCAGAGGGCATTGCTCATTTTTTGCGATTCCTGCTTAAAAAAAAAACACTAATGACTCTATAGTGGATCCCGAACTAAAAGGTGTTGGACATATAATTCGTCACCGCCAGAATTTGTCGACCGGATCCCATCAACCCCAGTCGCTCTTTAAAAGGGGGAGTATATATTGTCTCTCTCCTTCTAGCATGCTTTCGTGGTGTAACGGTTAGCAGACTCGGCGCGTATTCTAGAAGTCTAGGTTCGAGTCTAGGTGATAGCATTGCTCATTTTTCAGGTTTCTTGCTTTAAAAAAAAATTATAAAAAAACTAATGACTCTACAAACTTTAAAAGGTTTTTGAATATTTCATTTGTCATTTTATAGAATGGGGGGATCGAAACGCAAGAAAACCACTGCCTCTAATTGTAGAAATTCTTTCCTTCTAATCAACACAACAGTTAAGTGAATCATATTTTCCTAAAGTCTTACGACCTATTCTGTGGTGTTAAATTTACATTTAATTCCCATAAATTTCTGTTTGGTTTAGAAATCTGATTTTATTTATCACTTAAAATCATGGGGCTATTCACATTGAAGGATTAAATTTTTTACTTAAAAAAATCCATCGTTGTAACCAACTACTTAGTAACTAAGAATTCAAATGATTTTTGAAAAAAAAACATCATATAAGTTGGAAATTTCGAAAACATTCATTTTCGAAGAATATTATTTAGTGTATCCGATGGTGTAAAGATGAAATTCTTGTCATCATTAATTAGACTCTAAAACTGGAATACAGGACAAACTTTCAATGCTAAATAAAAACAATTCCCTAGTAAATCTTTGAATATTGTCGTAGATTAGTGTATCTTCATCACAAATACATAGGTCTGGAAATTTGCAACGAAATCGAATGGGTAGAAAGTTGCCAAATATTAACTTCAAGATTTATAAAAGTAGCGATCAAAAAAAAAAAAAAAAAAAAAAAGAGACAACTCGTAAATATGCCTGTCAGGAAAAGTTTCATGAAGCCTTTTCTTTTCACTGTTATTTTGATCCACACATATTCATTTCGCAAGGGTCAGTTAATTACAATGGAACATTATACGTTAACTTGTATGGGTTATCAGGTTCGATGCATAAATCAAGGTCAAGCCAATTTGTAACATTTTCATTTAACCTATTATTTTTGCATTATTTGAGCTAAACGTATATCGATGCAATTCAGTGACAAACAATCCAATTTTGTTGATGAGATTTACGTATTCTTTTAGTGTTAAGTAGGTCATTTTATATTTTAGCTGTTATTTAAAATAAACTAAAGGAAGTCCCAAATTTAATTCCACATATCGGAAACTTGTGAAGGATATACTACATTAAATTTTTTTATAAATGACTGCTATTTTTTCTGACATGAATGCTTCATATTAAATAAGATTATTTCATGAATATGTTAGCTAACTAATGCAGAAGTGTTTATCATGAATAGACTTATAAAAAATACCTTTATAAAATCAGTCTAAGGAACACTGTTTTGAATACTTTCTTAGCTATTAAAACCTAGTAAACGAAAAATTTCTAAACGTAATAAAAGATTCATTTGAAAAATTTGAGTGTGAAGCCCTGATTTTATTAACCATTGTTTTATCTTTAGGCCTAGATTCGAATCCTGAAAAAGGCAGAGATTGTTTACATGTATAGTATCTGTAAATGTATACGCGATATGGAGGCAATTAAAATCACTGTCACGCAGAAAGTCTGTCGAGAGGCTGATGGTTGATAAAGGGAGTAGGACACGTACTCTGGGGTATTCTTCATTAAAACTGGGACGGGACTGGTTAAAAGTCGAGCTATCACCTATAAGATTGGTCTTGGTCAAAGAGAGCCGCTTATTAGCTTTTCGCCATGATGAATCAATTCATGAATGTAATCAAAGTTCTCTCAGATTACACAGATCAGAAACAATAACAACAGATAAGTGTAAGATAATTTAATTATTGAAGCGATTCACAAGAGGTAAACTGAAATTAGTTTGTTAGATAAAACAAACTATGTAATTTTCGAAGTAACGTAGCTTCAAAAAGAATATGAGGTAATTTATCAAATCATATGACACTAGTAGCATTGATAAGTCTGTATTTTAACAGCATTTGCTCATCTGCCATTAACTTCGAATGAAACCGAAATACAAAAGAAATATTTTAATTACATTCTCAAATGAAATTTAGGAAACATTCTCCGTTGTTTTTATGCGTTGTTAAAAACTTACACTCTTTTAAACTACTAATGAAAATAAAAGAAACAATTAAGAATGATACTTTTTTACAACGAAACTACTTAAACACATGTGTACTATTAGATACTATGTATATATAACTTTCTTAATAGATTTTATGAGGAAAGATAGAAACTATAAGACAGTGAATTAAAACTTAAATTAATATTACTAAAATTAAGACTAAATTAATTTGATGTAGTTAATAAATACATCTAGACATGAAATAGCAAAGTTTCTTTTACAAACTTCCCGCATTATCAGAATATAACGGAAAAGAAAAAAGCTACACAAGAACTCCGTATATCAAAATATAAAAGAACAGAGTAATAAAAATAATTAAAGAAATCAATGTGTTGCATATTTCTTAACATCTCTTCAGGGGGTTGGTACTAATGGAGAATATAACAGGCTAGCCATGTTTGAAAACATTTAATCATCAACCTCTGAAAAGATAGTATGTAATCAATAATACATTGAATTTTTTAATTCTTTTTATTATTTTATACTTTGATTAATTCTTTTTATTATTTTATACTTTGATGAATTCTTGTTTTACTTTTTACTTTTTTCCTCGTGATTTCATAGATTACGTTCTAGCTAATCTAGAAAGTTTTAAAAAAATTTGTTGTTATTTTGTATTATTTCTACTAAATTTACTACAGCTTTTAGTTCATTTTTTTTAAATTCAACTTAGTTCATTTAAATATCGTTCTATCATACAGATAGAGTGCCTTAAGACTAGCTTCTTTGTCTTTATGCTCTCCTAGACGTGCATTTTATATTTTTATTGGTGACATACATAACGTAAAACTTATCTTGTATTTTAATGTTTTTATTTGTTTTAACCCTTGAATAATTTGAACTTCTTTTTTTTAGTTGGCGCAAACTTTAGAATATTCTTTGTTCCACAAAGAGGCATGGAAAAACGCAACATCATTTGCCTGGAAATCATTCAATGATACCCTTTTGAGAAGATGGTTCAAGAGCCTATCTGTGCTCGGCACAGCTGCGCTACCGGAAGACAAATTAAATGAGGTAAGAAAAGCAACTGCCAAAGTGCACATTTTTCCTACATTTAACCTACAGTTTCGAAAAGAACTGTAAAGTAATCCATAAAAACAGTTTTTCTTTTGTTTCAGCCGAGTAGAACACGGTGATTGCCTGTGACTGTTATTCAGATATCAAAATAAAAGCATGTCGCTTTTACTTCGAGGTTTGAAAGCATGAACTTCGAATATTCGTACGATAAATTTTAAAAAAATCGCATCGACAAATAGTTCATTGGCAATGATATGCATTCTTATCAATTAGTTGTATGGCATTATAAATAATGGGACTCATAAAAATGAAAATACTTTTAAAAAAATTCGCATCCTTTACATTACAATATTTTACCAATGTTGAAAATTTTAGTATTTCACATTTCGAAAACATAAAAAAGAGGAACATTTTTTACTTGTGTGATATTTATAAAAATAGATGTGTGTTGTAAATAAAGCATGTAATCGGCACCATGCCAAAAAAAAATGCATTTTTCGCTCTTTCATTTAAATGTATTTCCTGATCAATCTTTGCTACGTATGCTGTATGGGAAAGCCTGAATACTTCCTTTTGGCTATGAACTGCAATTAAATGCAGCAGAGAATGGGAATAATTAAATATTTAATGTTTTGTAGTTTTTCATTTTTACATGGATGTAGCTAAAGATTTTTTTAACTTATTTCTGAATACATTCTGTAGCTTAGCATTTCCATTTTTCACTTCTCGTTGCATTGCCTTACTTCGTATACACTATCTAGAAAACTGACAGTTCTGTTAAATGCTGCAATTCCAAGTGGCATAACATATTTAATTTACCTTTCAAATTAAAATAGTACATTGCTTAAAAAGTGAATGGTTTGAAAGCAAAGTACGTCTTTTTTAAAACTTATTTTTAGAAGTATACCTAGCTGAATAATTTATAGCAGAAAGATATACTTAATAATAATGTTAATTGGTGTACACTTTCAAATATATATGATTGATAGCTTTTCTAACAATTTTCACAATTAGCGTGTTAAAGAAATATATTTCTAAAATTGTAGGATCATTAGGTTTGTCGAAGCAAAGACGACACAAATTTGTAGTGCCTTTGCTGAGATTCGAGCTCTGGACCTCCCGATTACTAGCCAGATGTGCTTTCCAGTTATACCATGATGGCACATGGTAAGAATGGAGAAAAATCTTGCAAAACGAGATGTTACGTACTTCAACTACCGAAAAAATTGGTTTTCAGCACCTAATAAAAATTGTCTTTTTAGCTAATTTAAGCAACTTCACTTTTACAAGATTACTCATAAGTCTTGAATAACAGGACTTATCATCTTATGGTCTTTAACAATGCATTATTGAAACATATAACATAAAATGTATTGTGTACAGAATATTTGTAACAATATATAGTAAACGTGCACGGAATTTAATCATTACCAGTCGATATATATCTTTACAATGCATTGTCAAACAATACAAAAGGATCAATCCTGTGATTCCAGGCTTATGCTCTGTACAATAATTGTCTGTGAAAGCATTTTTATAGAAGTTCTTTATTTGTTATCTACAGTTATAATTTTATCGAATTGTCGCTGTTAATGACTGTTATTTAGAAAGCTGTTCGGTGCTTTTAAACTAACCACTGTCAAAATCTCTTTTATCTGTTTAGAAAAAATGCTTTTCCATAAAAGAAATTGTATGTCTTGTACCAGTAATCTCAGTCGTAATAAAATAATAATCTTTCTTTCAGTTTAATAGATTGAAAGCGGAAATGAAGAATACTTACAGCACAGCCAAAGTATGTCCATACACTTTACCTGCACTGAAAAAAGGGCAAAAGCCAAAGGACGCTGAATGCAACCTCACTTTGGAACCTGGTATGGGTTTAGTTTCATGTTAAAACTGAAAATTAAATACTCTAAGTATATCTCAAATTAAAAATCATCCATTCAAAATAATTTATTCTAACTGGACTGAGGTAAGATGGTAAATTTTTTCAATGCGATTTGCTGAAAGAAGAAGAAATTCGGCATGAGCAGGTTTAAAACGAGACTGCTTTTTTCTTGTTTTGTTTTTGCTAATAACCGATGTATTTAAATATTTGTAAAACTAACAGCTTTATAGAGACAGTTGATTTTTAACATAATAAGCTTTATTCGAATGAGAGCTGCTAAAAAACTCTTAATATAATAAGCATATTTTCAAAAGGAACTCTTAGCAACCTTAGGCATTCTTTGAATTTGCCGAAAAATATAATCTCTCATTTATTTAAAACTGAAAGAATTGAAACTTACTTATGTTAATGTAATTTCTTTCTTCATCTTATTCTTCTTGCATTCAGGTATAAATTATCCGGTATAGATATCCATTTTGCCACTGCATAAACGTATATCTGGAAGTGCGCGTTTTAATCCTGACTTTTTTAAAACGACTTCAGATTCTTTTAAAATATCTTTGCGACAGGAACTGCAAAAGTATGCAAACAGCAAAATTGTCTGTATTTTTGTTTATAATCTGTTTTTTATTCTTTAACAAAAGAAAGTAATGAGGGCATATTATTGGGGGAGGGAAAGTTTGTTTAATAAGAGGCTAAACCGAAGCATAGACCACCTTCTTGGAATAGCCAACCAGAGCTAATTTTACGATCAAAGTTTGCTCAATTTTAAAGTTTCATCCTTTTCTTAGATTTGTTAAAATTTCTTTATTTGCATTGACAATAAGATAAAATTATAAACGCTGACTATTACTAATATATTAAGAAAATGTAAGCTATTTTAATGTTTTATTTCATATAACATTAGACCTCACGCGAATTCTTACGAAATCTCGAGACTATGATGAACTAACTCATGTCTGGAAAGCCTGGAGAGATGCAGCTGGAAAACCTATTCGAGAAAAGTTCCTCAGATTCGTCAACCTCAGCAATGAAGCAGCAAGATTAAATGGTAAGAAATGTTTTTGAAGAAAATATTTCTCATACAGCATATATCTTTTAACATTTTGGTCTATTCATGCTGTATATTCCTTTCAATATAATTATAAAAATTGAAATATTGTAATAATATTTAGAAAGCGATGAAATGCACTTAAAGTGCAAATCTATCATTATCAACATAGTGGTAATGGTATTAGTTACAACAATTTAGAAAATAGAAATTTTCACTAACACTTTAGCTTCCACAATTCAGGGTTAGCCTAAAAGAAGTAGCAGTATTAAATGCTTGTAAATGAAAAAGCATTTATTTTTATCTAGAAACATTTCAAAACGTTTTATAGAAAGTATTTTCAAGTTTCAGACATTCTCGTTTTATTTATTTTCGTGACATCATCATCGTATGACCTTTCTTGACGTGAGTCCAGCAATATGGACGCTAATTAAGTAGAAAAAGCATTTTATGTGCTTCAAAATGCAAAAACAAAAATTTTGCTGTTACATAGCTTCATTTTAGAATATGGAATTAAGTCTCAGTTAAAAATCTGCCTCGGCATTTGACTGGCCTTCAACAGACCTAACATGGCTGTGGCGAGCTAGCCACGAAGGAGACTGGATTTAACACCTTGTGACTACTTCTGACATGGTTATATCAAGAATCGAGGAGACTTACATATTATCGCAACCATCTTGGAGCAGTTTGAAAATTTTACGGAAGAAAAAGAGAAGTAACTTTTATTGTCAAAATTATATATTAAATACATGCATAGCTTACGTTTTAACTATATATTTATTAAAAGAGACAAAGAGCTAACCAAGTTAATAACACATTTTTACTTCCTTGTACTAAGTAAAGAAAGTACTGTTGTATTCGCGAAATATTTCGGGTATCATATTTCAACGAAAATATCCATTTTGACCTGTCTCGAAACCATTTGAACGATGTTTCGATGTTTTTCGTGATATTTGTACGTGTAGACAGAATGAAGGACTCTTTTTCCTAAAACGGATTGTAAAATGAATTCAGAAGAGAAAATTTTCTCGTGGCGTCTGTACATACATATGTACGTACAGACGTGTTTTTGAATCTCGCATAACTCAAAACGAGTGATCTCAAAATATTGAAATTTTGTATATGGGACTATTATTACATGTAATTGTACACCTCTCTTTTTGATTGCAATCGGCCGCATATATATATATGAGTAACAGAGTGCATATATATATATATATATATATATACCCACTTCGTCAACTCAATTTTGTTATTCTTATATGTTGGTAAATTGTGCATTTTTTGCTTAAATTATGTTGTTCTTATATGCCGGCTAAAGCTTTTATGCCTTTAACTAATCTGCAATGCAAGAGTTGTAGAATTATCATCAATTTAAAAGTTGTTTAAGGGCTACTAAGCCTAAAGAAGCCACCTTCCTTTACATTTGAAACTCTTAGAATACCGAATTAAGTCAGTTTCTGCACCAGCTTTAGTGTCTTTTTGCCGAGTGGGATCAAAAGAAAGCTTTCAGTTTTGTGCACTGAAAAAATGTGCCTTGCCCGCTGGCCGAATTGCTTGTTTTTTGCGTAGAAACTCTAATTGTAAAAACTGTTTTTTTAACTGTTTTTAACTGTATACGGTGTTTTACAATTTTCTGTATTTTACAATTTTTAATGAAGATGTTTTGAGTTTTTATGTATTTCTGCCTTACTGCGAAGTGAGAACTGAATTAATTAAATGAGATATATATATCTAATGAAATTCGAGAAAATAAATTGAAATGAAATGCAGCAAAAATGTGTATAATTTAATAGGCTCAAGGAAGTCATGTAGTGTCCACGTCTGATTTTGGCTTTTCTTGTGGTGGAAATTTCGTAGCGATCGCTTTGAGAAAGAATTATAGGAATATCTTATATATATAGCAGTATTTTCTGTTATAGGGAAGTCTTACAAGCACAAATTTTAAAATCGAGTTTAAGGTGAAAAATAATCGTAATTTTTCTATTAAGCCTTTGAAACTTGGAATACAACAAAAAGGGACACATACGAAAATGATGACTTTGGAAACCGAATATTTGTCACGCGCATGGTTGCTTGAATAATTGATATGCGCGTGGTTACCAGAATTTTATGTATTCTAAAGTTTTGGCTATTTTTACTAATGTGGTAATATGTAAGTACCGAATCGACATTTTACTCCTCTTTCTACAAGCCTAGACGATCTTGTACACCACAGTAGCTGCTGCGACCCTTACCATGAACTTGATGAAATTTGTTCGGAACGACCTCTACTTGTTTGTTACAAAACGGTCCCGCATAGAATATTCGTAACTTAGCCAGATAAATTTCAGAACATGTTTTTCTGACTGTGAGAGTAATTTAGCCATGTTGTTAAAATCAATGTTTCTTTAAAACTCCAAAAGTAGCTGTTTCTCTGAGGCTAACCCTGTATTTTATCTTATTACGGTGCGTTTTTCGTAATACCATCTGTGATTAAGATTAGAATCGGGATTTATGATCTTCGTTTCAGACCTTATATCGATAAGCTTATTATTTTACTTGTACTGCCTGCACGGATACAATACTGTTTTTAAGTTTAAAAATGACTACATATTTGCAAAAAATGGCGGTCATATACTCAGTACTATAAAAAGTGTAAAAGAAAGTTAATATATCTGGGGGCCATTTAGTTTTGGGCTGTTTATTCGTTGGCTATTTTGACGAGGTAGCTACCTAACAGGTTTATAAATCTGTTAGATGGGTGTACTTGCTTTGAGTTAATGGAGTTAGTTTTAATATGCATGTTGTTTTTCCGGTGTGTTCATATTTACGAGGAATTTTCTTAAAACATAGGACTTCTTAGAAAAATCTTCCATTAAGCACCTTCTCTAATCAGATACTTCTTCAAATGCCTTCACGTTGTTAGTAATTTAGCCCAACCCATCAAATGTATGTGCTATTAGAAGGATAAAAATTATATATTTTTTTATGCTCACACTTTTACACGCAGACATCAACTGGCAGGTTTTTATGCCACGGAGAAGAATACTATTCTCAAGCACAAAATATGTGCTGAGGCGCGGTTCAAAATTTCAGAGTGACGTTCCGCACCTACTTATTTTAAGCCGTTATGTACTTCAGAATGCTTGCACCTTTATTATTATTACTGTTTTTTCAGACAAATTATAGCTTTCCCTACGCTTGCTTCCATGAAGTTTCATCCTTTGCGGTTTCCATATTTCTCCTGTTAATGGTTCATGGTACATACCTTTCTTCTGCTGTGTTGGTTCTTGCAGCATAATTATACTTTGAAAAGGGAAATTTAGAGTTTCCTTTGTTACATTCCTTTATGTTCAAATCGTGAACTTCAACTGAAAAAACAATTAGATATGATGTAAAATCCATTTCGCTTCTAATATATCTGGTAAGCTAAGCTGAAAAAAATAACATGAGTTTTTAGGATAAGTGGTGTTAGAAGTCTTACGTTAAATCTAAACAAATGAATAAAAGTCACATTATCATATTTAAGTTTCCCCCCCCCTTCTCGAATTCATGCATTTAAAATTTTGCTGCAGAGGTGGTGCCTACGACAGTTGAAATAAGTCGCATAGTTTTCAGAACCTAAGTTAGAAAAAGTTATACCAAATATCATAAATATTGATAGAGTGTCTTGTATTTCCAACTTCAAAAATCCTAAATGGTACCAAAGCGTGATCTTCTGTAAGACTATTAAATTTCTACTTTTCTCTAGAATCCCTGTAACATTTTCTAGAAGTGAATGTAATATTTTTCGAATCTTTAACCAATTATGACATAATACGTATGTTTTTTTTCTCCCTGTGTGGCTGAATTTTGAATTCATACCCCTCCATAAATTTTCCAAATGTTTCATATGGGTACTCGAAATCTGTAGAGCCGAAAGTTCTGCAATAAGGCTAGTGTATGGAAAAATTAGTATGAGACCCTTGGGTTCTAGCCTCCGAACAAGCTTCAGCAAATTTTGATGGAATTTAGGCAGCTGTCGCTTGTTTTATCTGAATGAACTAATTCGATCGAATCCATGGTCGCTAAAACACAATTCCGTTTTGGAGGAATTGTATTTTTATACAGAAATCGCTATCTTGTATTTCGCTGATAACTAAAAAACTGCTATTTTTCATCTAGTCTACCCTGTTTCCTGACACTATTGATAGCATTTTTGTGTTTCAAGATATAACAGTTTCAGTGTGGCAAGGAAAGGTTTATTTACTTAGTGTCACGAAACTGTTGTGTATGTACTTACGTGTAGAAATGTTCTACTGACGAAAAACAGAACGGAGCTTTTCTGCTGATGAAAAGAAAATTTATAATGCCTAATGTAATAAAAAAACCATATTATCATGATTTTAGGAAAATACTGTCGTTTATTATACTGGACTTATGTAATAAATCTGTTTTTTTAAATTTTAACGCTTATTTTTACAGCTAAGATGCAGCAAATGCATATGACTAAACTATATTAATAATTTGAATTCGAATTAAATTTTAATTAATTTCGGATTTAATTTAAATTTCGGATTAAAATTCTCTAAGAGAATATTTGCATGTTTATAATAATTCCAGTACAGTTTAAAATATTTTGGAATTTTTAAATCTTTTCTAAGCGAATATAGTAATTAATATCAAATTTAAATAATTTTTGTATCAGATGGAATGGTAATAAATTTAATAGTTTCACATATATCCAGAAACAAACATATATTAACTATGTGTAATAAGCATTCACACTACAGCGATCAACATTACAACTACTGTAGTTCCGAGCTTAAATTGACAGATTCCACCGAATATAGATTACGTCATATAATGCTCTGAGAGGCGAACACAAGCTAATAAAAGAAAAAGAATCTTATTAATTGTTGCATCTCGGGACATTTGGAGTTATTAAATAGCAACAAGCCTCAACCGTCATTTTAATGAAACGAATTTTGCATACGTTTTAATCATTCGTATATAATTTAATCACATATTTAGCCGCCCAGACGACAAAGGGGTTAGAGAGGCACGGGTTCGAATCCTGGAGAAGACATGGATGTTTGTGAACATACAATATCTGTGCGGCATGGAGGCACTCAAAGTATGAGGCGACTCGAAAGTTCTCTCGAGAGGTTGTTGGTAGGGAAATAGGATGAAGGAACCTCGGATACTCTCCCGGGGGTGCTGTCCTACAAAACTGGGGATGAACTGAGCATAAAGTCTGACTGTCACCTGTATACTGCTTAAGACCCTGGCCAACGGCAGGCACAATTTTCTGCTCATTGCCCCAATAATAATTTATGAGCTTGTTCTTATTACATCAAACAAGTTGGGTTAGTGACAGCAACGACATATTTGTTAGTTTGAAATATTTGCTTTGTTACACTGTTATCTTCTTAAGTGACTTGGCATAGATCTGCTAAGTTCTGAAGGTATTGAATAACTTTGTATATTTTGGTTTTTTGATACTTTGTTTTTATTTTTTGAATGCTTACATATTAGATGTCTAATGTGGTTTAATATATAATAGATTAGATGTCTAATATATAATAGATTAGATGTCTGATATATAATAGATGTCTAATATGGGGATCCTTTATCAAATTTCAACTGACTATTCTTGAATCAGGATTACGATCAGAGTTGCCCCTTTTTCCACAAATGCACATCTCTAGGTTGGAAATTTTTCTTGCATAAAAATATGTGGGGAAAGGACCGAACCTTGTTGAATAATAGTTGATTTACAAACTATTGAAATTTGCTAGCTTATTTACTTTTTGGATTATTTCATGAAGACTTCTGTTTTGTTGGGTCTAATCCCACTTTTCTTGTCATATTTTATTTCCCAGTTCCTCATTTTTTTTCCTTTCAGGAGGATCTTTTTTGGCCATGGTATTTTGATATTTTACTTTTGTTGATTTAGTAACTGAATCTTTAGCAAGAGAATCTGTTATTTTATTTCTTGCAATGCCATTGTAGTTTTTGAACCATTCTATTTTGAATTTTGTTTGAGGATTAGCACTACTTATATTTAGAAGGCTTTGTATTGCAGAGATTTTGACGTAAATATTTTGAAGTCCTTCTAAGATTGATTAGCTATCTGTATTAAAATTATTTTACACTGTTTGGTTTTTGTAATATGTATTTCTTTGTTTATGGCTTTACCCTCAGCTTAGAAAACACTATTGAATATTTTACCATATAATATCTTTAAGCTTTATAACATTTGGACTTAATTTCTCAACGTCTGTGAATTCATCAGGATTTTCGGATACTGGAGACATGTGGCGGGAAGCTTACGAAAGTGAGACTTTTGAAGAGGATTTGGAAAGTCTGTGGAATCAACTTAAACCTCTTTATGAGCATCTCCACGCATACGTCAGGAGAAAGCTCATTCAAGAGTACGGCAAAAATAAAATTAAAGAAGATGGACCCATCCCAGCTCACCTTTTTGGTAAGTTGTTACACGTTTTAGTATCCCAATGGTACAATTTAAACGTGCTCATATGCTACTTAAGTTTATTTGTAACATTAAACTTAATTAATTTTTCCTTTATTCTTTTCCCCCTTTCATTAAGTGTCACGTGATTTCTGAAATTAAATGACGAGAAATTAAGATTTAATTACAATATTTAATAAGAACATAGAATAAACATAGAACATAGAATAATGAAAGAAATTATTTTATTAGGATTTCAATAAATATCTGTAAGTTACAATTCGAGAAATCAAATTGCATTTAAGTTTTATTTAAATGCGTGGGAAAGAAATGAAATAATTTTATTGAAAGTTCTAAATATGTGATATTTAATTGTTAAATGTAATAATATTATTTTTTGAATATAATAAAGTAAACCATTCTGACTTTTTTAGCGGATTTTTTTTACTACTAGTTTTCGATGAAATCTGTTACTCCTCCACCAACTGAATGAAAAACTGAACAAAAGTCTTCATCGAAATTTTCATATTTTTCCAGATATGAGTATTAAGTGAAAAATTCTTTTTACTGAAGGTCCCACCGGGCCGAGTAGTTAAAGCCGCTGAATACTAAGTTCGATCCCAGGTGAAAGGATTGGTTGCATGGTTAATTTTCGTTTTTTACTCATGTTTAACGTGAATACAAACCAGTTTCCCTTATAATGAAGATATGCCTTCCCTTAGACTTTTCATATTCATATAACGTACCCTAAATTGTTTCAAACTATAACTACTTGAAATTCTTAAATGTAAATAAAAGTAGTAGTTTTTAAATTCAGTTTATTAGAACTACTCTATTCGTCCTAATAAATCGTAAAAATAGACTATTCTATATTCTACTTTAATAGGCTAGGAAGTAAGAAAGTTTCTTGAATAAATATTTACTGCTCAGAAAAAATTTTCTATTAGAAATTTGTGTCTAAAAAAATCTTTTCAAACATATTATTGCATTTGCACAATTTTCCAAATTTTTCAATAATTCTTAATACATTACATTCCGATTAGGTGAAATTATTTTTCTTTTGTTTCAATATCTGTATTTCTAGTCAGCTTAATTCTTTTTCTTCATAAATTAAGCAGAGATCTTCAAATTTTACTGAATGAATTCATAAAAGCTCTATCAAATTCAGAAAAGTGAAAAATTACGAGTAAAAGAGCAGTGGAAATGTATTACGTTGTGTGGACATTATATCAAAAATCCTTACTTCATAGTAATTTTGCACATAAAAGCATATATACTTCATATTGCTTTGGATAACAGTAACAATCGAAAAAAGTAATTATCTAATTATTTATTTTATATGCTAGTTTTGCTGTCATGTGGTAACTAAACATTCATTTTAACTTTGATTTTGACTCGTGGCATCCCTACAGAAGTTTCATGAATCCACAGGGCTCCATGAAAGAACACCTTTATCTGAAAAATGTCCTTGTATATAAACTATCAACTTTAAAACTATTTAAACTGCATATCTTCCGTTGAAACCGCATCAAAAGGCTATAAACTGAATTGAGGATGTACTGATATTTGTTAGGTCTACATCCTTCCTTTATTCAGCTCTATAAAGCTCACCTAATGAAGATAATAATAATTATACTTAATTAAATATTTATATATACATATACTCTTAATTAAATTTAATTAAATTATAATAAATTATATTAAATTATATAATTATTATTTTTAACTAAATTATAATATTTAATTAATTTTTAAAGTAAATTTGCTGTTTATTGCTAAATGTTATATTTTTTAAATGTTTAATTTTCATTAATTACTTATAATTAAATTTACAATTAATTTCTATGAAATTTAAAAATAAAACTAAATTTAGAATGCAGAAAATCTACGAATAATCAGTTCTTTTGAATGCAACTAATTTTTAAAATTTTCGTGTTTCATATGTAAAAACGAAATAATTATCACAGAATATATATGTATTCATGAAGCACGCAAATCTTTGATTCACACTTCAAAATTAATTCATTTACATTCAAAATTAATGCATTTTCATTAATACATTTTCGTTCAAAAAATACCTCATTTCCAACTGATATCTGTCTATGTAAGAAAACGGCCCCTAAGATAAGTTTTTTTCACTTTATGGAATGGGTAGTTTGCATTGTAATCATAGATTTTCTTTTTATTTATAAGTTTACGATACATTGTTTCGAAAAATTAGCATCACTAAACCATTTTAAGAAACCGATCCTTTTCGGGGCACTCATCTAGCCGTAAATTAACATTCTTCAAAAGTGAGATTTTCACGCACTGCATCACATTCCCTCGCAAGCGTCGCTTCTAAATTCATTACCATATAAAATGAGAAATTATTTTTTGAAATTAGAATTAACTATATTAAACTAGGAACATTAAATCTCTTCATAAATTTATTTCCCCTAATTTTCCACTCTTAAACTTAAAACTCTTTGCTATTACAAAATAGCAATCTTGATTTTTTTCAATTTTGATGTTTATTTTAAACTGAGAAAATTGTCTTTAATTAAAGGAAGAATAGAATTTGTCACGTGTGACATCTAGCCTTTCTTAATTAAAACGTGTAGTTAAACATGCTAATTCAAAATGGATATTAATAATTATTAATTAATTATTTTCTAACTTTCTTTTATTTCATTCAAGTTATTTTATCTCTGAGGTCCGTAAATTTTTAATTCACTTAATAAAAAATCATTCATCTATATAGATTAGTCGGAGATTCCTAGGAAAATTTTCCTATATCCCAATATTATTTATTATTATGCCTCTGGGTTTAAAATATTAAGTCAGCTGCTAATATAAAATATTTTTGCGCTGAGCAAATAAATGTGATGAAACTTTAAGAAACTCAGATAAATCAACACTAGCTAGAAAGGCACGAATAATTTGAATGGCTAATTTCAGTCTCCAAATGTAGTCCTATCTTGCTGTATTCTATATCTAGAATATGAGTATATACAGTTCATATATGGAATATTATTCTATATAGACCTAGGCCCCATACGCAAGACCAGACATCAGTAATTTTCCGTTCACGTTGGTAGTTTTCAATTTATTTATGTCCCCTGAAGAGTAAATGCTGCCATCAGATATATATCCCGTAACTGAACAGAATAGAGCCAATTTCACCACATAAATCGAGATATTGAAGGAAGAGCAAATTCTCATGACACTAAAATTGAAACTGCGAATACGAATACGACACTGAAATTTAGAATACCAACTGTTTGGATAATTTTAGTGCTTTTTTTAATTATTAGGTAAACTGAACATACATCTTTAAAATCAAAAGCAACTAACTAATCATGCTTCAGCAAACAACGATATTTGTCTCATAATGAGAGCAACAACTCAATTCACTGTGAAGTTCTGTTTCTTAAACATCATATAAAAGCGAAAAATGTGCCATATTCATTACCATTTTATTAGAAGTCTTTGAGACTAGATTTCAGGATTTCAGAAAATAGACGCTATATTTCAGTTTGTACTCACTACTGCATTCTCAGTTTATGTTAAACTTACCTGCCAACTTTTAACTAGAATGTAAAATGTTGCAACCGTATCCAAACGTAAAAAAGAAAAAAAAAGTATTTGAATGAACTTTCTGTAAAATCTAACTACCTAAAAGGAAATTTCCAGGAATTTGTGACATTTCTTGTTAAAGACGTCTCTTTTTGGAAGCATTCATTTTCCAAGTAACCTTTCCTTTCCCTACAGCACAAAAAATGTAAAATAAGAACGAAATTTAAGATGAAATTCTTAAACATATTCTTCGCAATTTATACCATGCGTGTTAAATCATATAGATACGTACACTGTTCAAAAATCAGGATCAACCTTTACAGTAAAACTGTAATATTCAGACATGCAAGAAATTCCAAAATAATGTTTAATAGTAAGAGCCCATTAGCATCAAGTAAGGTAAACTTTTAGTGTCACATACCTTAAAGTTATAGATGTTCAGAATGACAGTCTTTGCAATTACAGGTATAGGTAGAAGCGGGCGAGACTCTCGATATTCATCATTGATCGTACAAGTGTAGTCCCACCGCGTAACCGACAGTCATACTGCCTGCAGTGCTACAGAGCAATGCAATTTCAGTCGCATATCTATGGCTTATCCTATATCCGTGGCTTTTTGTGCTGCGCAAGCTAAAGTCTGTCGCATCCCACATTTTATCTATTGCTTTATTTCTTCAGATCACACACAATTAAGCTTGGGACGTACCTCCTAAGCATTAATCGGGATTAATCGTGACTGTAGCGGTGTATCAAATTTTGTCATCTTTTTCCTTTCGCACGCATTCTCAGTTTTCCCTAAATATTTAAAATTCACTTAATTCACTTGGAAGCCATCGCACTCAGCTCTGCTGTTTAGTACATTCCTATGCCTCTTGCCTGGCAGCATATAATGGAATTAAAAACATAATAAAGGCTTACATGACCTCACACACATTCAAAGCAGTATGCGTCAAATTGTGTGCAGCTTCAAACACAAAATGTATAGTTAGGTTATATTTAATAACTTCTCTGTTATGATTTCTCTGTTACCTTAAAAAATGTAAAAAATTTTTGGGACTCTCGACACTTTTTTCCTCAACTTTTGGATTCAAAAGTAAATATAATTTCGTCAGACGCAAGACTAATACAGGTTATACAACTTACACCAAAGTTGTTACTAATTAATTTCATATGCGGCCCTTGAAATATTTTATCCTTTGAACTTTGGTACATTTTTGTTCTGTCATCCAGCACAAGAATTCTGAAGATTTGAACATTCCTGTCTTGTTGTTACATTGTTATCTTTAATTTCCTTTTATAACTACATTGAGTTGAAATGTTAAAAGCAAAAAAAAAAAAAAAAAAACTTGGAAAAAAATAATTTTTATCTGATTTTTTATTATTTAAAATAAATGTACATGTTTTGTTCAAAGCACACGGTTGAAAACCATCATGAAACGGATTTTATAACTTACTTTCGCAACTGGATATGTAAGTTTTCCTAACGTTTTTGTCGATCAGAAGGCATCTTTTAGTTGCCTGTGTGTTGACAGCTGGTCGCTTATGTTGCGTTGTTAACTATTATAAATTTAATTATTTTAGCATCCCGTTATGAACAACATTAGAAACTAGAATCCAGTCATTAAATAACTTTGCATTTCAATTTCACCTATGCATATATGTAAGATCAAAATTATTTAAATCAAAATTGTAATTTAAATTAATTCCCTCTCTCTATTCTATATAAATCAAAATTATAAAATTATATTCTCTATAAATCAAAATTATAATATAAAATATGTGCAAATTAAAATTATAATTTAAATTAATTCCCTCTCTCTATTCTAAAAATCATAATAATTTTTTTCTGGACTGCACCATATCTAGACCATTCCATATCTTATGGCTTGCGTAACGCTGATGATGTATATAATTCGGAACTTAAAATTTTGAGAACTGAAACCTTTCTAACCTAAACCAAAACTTTTTCTTGGTGATCTTCCATACTGATAATTGAGCACTTTTGCTTCAGCTCTCTTGTAGTCAAAACGCTATTTCGCTCCCTTTTAGTTTAAGTCATCATATTACATTATACATATTTTGACACGTTTTTAGATATATTTACAGTTGGCTGTGCGAGAGTACGGGTTGTAAGAGTTTCCCTGCTTTTCTTAATATACGTTTCCTGAAATAAAATGAATTTCTCGTGTAATGCTGAAAGAGGAGAAAATTAGATAAATTAGATTTAGTTAAAAATGCAATGTACAAAGAAGTTTTAGAATAATTCCTAAAATTTAAATTCTACATAAGATTGATCTAAAATTTTAAACTTTCTTGAGTGAAAAGATTGAATAACAAACACATATGTCAGCAAAGACACAGAATCAATAATTTACATAGGGATTTCCCCCAAAATACTAAACCCTTTTTTCTTTGAAATGAACGAGAAATTATTATTTGAAATTTCTTTGAAGCGAACGAGAAATATTAGAAAACCAACCAATCTTGAGTTTTCTAAATAGAGACCATGATCTATTTTAGAACTGCGTACAATTTATTGACAATCACAGAAGCATTTGCAAATTTTTAGTTTTTGTATAATTCAACTAAAACTAAACTAAATTAAACTAAAGTTTATATCTTTACAGATGACTTTGTACTTCCTCTAATATTGATACATGAAAATATATCTGTGTTTTTCGTGGTTCTTTATTTTTTATTTATATTCATATAATTTAATTTTAAAGCTATTTTTCATTTTTGAAAATATACATTCAACTTTCAGTACAAGTTTTGACTCAAGAAGTGAGACTAATTGAGAAAGTTACATCTAATAAAAAGGGCTGCGAGGGAAAAGAGTTTAAGAAAATTTGATCAAAATGTTTCGCTGGGGCAAATGAATTTTTCTGTCAAGTTCAGATATTGTTTATGTACTTCTTTATCTTCATAACCTCAGCAATTATTTATCAAGACAACTCATTTGGCCCTGAACTCTTATAAATTGTAATGAAAGAAAAAAGAATGGTTGTTGATATATTTATTTCTTTCCTCTAGGTAACATGTGGGCCCAATCGTGGGTGTCTCTGTTGGACATCACTCAGCCTTACCCGGGAAAACCATCCGTCGACGTTACGCCCATCATGGAAGCAAAGGTAACAGCACTTTAATGATGCTCTTATTTTTTTGCGTCTGTTCATTTGTCTGCTGAAGAGCGAGGTGTGTGATTCAGCATAATAAAGGCAGGTTTTGTGGGTACGGAATATATATTATTAAAGAGAGAATGCCCTTGAGAATCTACTGCACGACTCACCCTATAAGACTGTAAAAGCACTTTATTGACCTCGCCAATGTTTCGCCAGCCATGATATTACATGCACTCACATTAGTACAGCTTCTTTCAGTAAAGTGGAGAAACCCGCAATAAAAAAAAGAAGATAGTTTTACTATCGTTAATTATTACAGAATAATGCATAATTGATACAGGTAATACAGAATATTCCGTATCAGAGGCTTAACAATCCTTTAACCGTAACCGAAAAAGTAATCATTCTAATGGATGATATTCAACCATAAAAGTGCAGGCTTAAACAATTTATTTTCTGTTTATATCTTCGGAAGTAAAAACTTTCCTTGCGGCAAAAATAAGTTTAATATACGGCAGTCTCTCTATTGATTACTATGCATTTGTTCTGGATCCTGGGCATCTGAACGTAACAAGCGACTGAGTTTATTAGCCAGTGAGTTAATAAACCAGTGAGTTAATAATGGTTTATTAACCAGTGAGTTAATAAACCAGTGACTTTACCAGTAAATTAGCCATCGAGTTTAATAAGCAGAGGGCAATGTATTTTAAATCTTAGATTTAATGTATAAAACGGATTTTCAAACAGGAGGAAAGAAGACCATAATTTTAGCAATCATACAGGGGGGGAGGGTTAAGTTATAATACAATTTTAATGGGTATTTGAAGTATTAGAAAAAGTTTTTTAATAACATTTTGTTATAAACTTCAACATGAGATATATCAATTTCATGATTTCATGAAAGTTTAAATTACATATCTCCAAAAACATTTTCTGAGTGCTAATGCAAAAAATACATATGCTTTCTTTTCCTACGATTTTCTTATGCCTTGATGTGCATGAAGTAATCAACACTTTTATATTTGATTATTTTCTACGTTAACAAAAGTACAGTTACTTGATGGGAGACTTCTCTAATCAAATACTACTTTCCTTACTGTTAATTGTTAAATTTTGTTGAAGCTGATAACTACAAACTGCATCACTGCTCTTCACTGAATAAAAGTTATGACATTTTCTCTGTAATCTAATTTTACATAATTTATTCCTAATAATTAATTAATTAATTATGAGTAATGTTTTTAAAGAAAGATTTTCTTTTTGTGCAGTAAGATAAATTCAGTAATTCTGTAGACAGAAATAGTTTCACTTCTAACCACTTTTACAGTATTTTTAAAATAACATACCATGGGAAAACGTTACTTTAAAATCCTTTCATAACCACCACACATATGACAGCTCGATCCTCATGAAGTTCTTGAATTTCTTCGAATAATCGAATTTGGGAAAGGAAGGAACATGAACATGTTTCAGCTAATTACGATGCGTAAAGTAAAATTAATCTAAACTTTCATTTTATAGAAAATAAGAGTGATCACTTTTTTGTTTCTTGAGGCAATTATAACCTTTATACCCTACTTGAAATTCTGATTATATTGATTTAAGGTGACACTTTTGTACAAAATAAAATTGAATTTATTTTCTACAGAGCTTCTAATATTTTGCTGGAAAAAAATTCGTTTTAAAAAGTTATTTTAATATCGCCTTAGAATAAATTAAAAATATAACACATATCAGTATTTCATTTGTTACCTTTTCATTTATATATTTTTAATTAAATAATAAACTCTACCGCAATAATGAAAAAACATTTTGAAAATTTTATTTTGTCAACTGTCAACCAGATATTTTACCAGATACTCAAGTAGTCGTTCTAATTTTCATATTATATGAAAGTTTCTAAGTATTAGGGCGTCATACAGAACTATCTACAACTTTTAAAAATCTTTATTATTTACGTAAAAATTACGCGAAAGCTTTTACCTACAAGAAAGCAGTTTACCTAAATAAACCAAGCATATATTTTAATTACTTTTACATTAGCGGATGATTTAAGTTTTGCACTCTTGAACACAAATAGTATCAGCCAAGAGAGAGGCTAATTGCCGTTATGTAAAGGGTCGTCCCAATACGCGCAGTTTTGTTTTACTAGTGTTATTGCACTGAAAGCATTCATTCAAAATATGCTATACCTTTGATACGAAATTGGCAGCAATTTCAACAACTGTTTGAGAGGGATCTTACGACAATATGAATCGGAATGTCATTTCATCGTATTGCATGCTATATTTGCCGTGCATATATTCCGGATACACGCTGTTCATGGCACTTGACTAGGAAGATATGCACCCACAATATGGCTCTGCGAAATTTCACAGACAGCAAAAAGGGAAAGACGAAGAATTTTCTGACATGCCTGAAGAGTTCCAACCTGTCATATTGTGTACATTCAACAAGCAATGATCTCCTTTCTAATGCATCTTGTACGTCTCAGTAATCGTTAGTACACTGCTGCATGCCGCTGCTTTACATGCCGTTACGACGACGTACTTTAACACCCCAGCAAAGTCCTTACAGACTGCAATATCCCTCGAAAGAGCATCATAAAGCAAGCTGGATGGCAGCGAATAATCTTTAATAATGAGCTTTGCTTTTGTCTTGGTGTAGATGACCAATACATTCGCAAACAAAGCAACATAGTCGGCTCTAATGAGAGGGTTCTGTGGTCACATGTCCAGACAAATGGGTTTCATGAAATGGCTTAGATTTTCATTTCTATGCTCGATCACCGTTAGTCGTCATCACAGCTGCTTTGACAGTACAATGATATGCTGATGAAGTTCTTCGGCTAGTAACCCTGCCATCTGTGAACGTCCACCCCATTGCTCTATTCCAGCAAGACAACGCTCGTCCTCATGCTATTAGCATTTCAGAGGCTCACCTTGCAGCCATGGACATTCTGCCATGGCTCATCTGTCCTTAATATAACATATCTGTGACGTTATGAATTGCTCTGTCAAGTTTCTACCTAACCTCAAAATCGGTAGGAATATCCAGGAACAATCCAATTTACATGGGATGATTTAACATAGGACTACGTTAGACCTTTAAGACTCCATGCCGTACCTTGCATCAGAATGCATTTAAAAAAAATTCTCTGCCCAATTTTTTTTTCTGACGAGAGAGTATTTTTTTATTTGATTAGCATTCAAAAATTTACAAGAAATCCTAGAAATTTTAATAAACTTTTTTTTTTCCGTAAAACTTTCTTTGAACTAACTGCATTAAAAACATGGAATTTTCTATAATTGCTAAAGCAGATTGATAAGGCATTTGACTAAATACTAATATGAAGGGATTTGAAAAAAATCCATCTCAGTTGTCTAAGTATTTTCAGTATTTTCCATTATAATGTACCAAGGTTTATCATAAAGTTAATGTCATAAAGTTGATATCATAATGTTTGTGTCTGAAGTAAATTACATGTCTTAAAATATGAACTGCAACGTGCTTGAAATATAAATCTAGATATAAGCATACGATGCGAAAGAAACTTTTGCAGCATATATGATACAGGTTCTGCTTAAAATAATGAAGGAATCCAACATATTGGATGTGCAAAAACATACATTCTCGGCCTAAGTTCTGAATCAAATTATGCTGGCGCCTACGTTAATTTCTCAGATAGAGCTGAACATTGAAGGGACTAGCCACTGTAGGGATAGATAGATTACCTTCCCCAACTGGTCCACCAGCGACAAGCGGTAGAGTCGCTGAACACTAGTAATTTAACCTGGGTTCGATTACAGGAGAACGGACTGGCTGCATGTCGTGTATTTTCCCGTGCATAACGTGGATATAAACCAGTTTCCCTTAGAAAATCCTTTCAGGTAAACAGCCCTATTATGCATTCTTTTAATCAAATAAACCAAATCTTATCTAGTTAATTACTGTATTGTTTCCCTTTGCTTACCATTCGTTCGGGTTATTGTGGAAGGTGTAGTTTGTAGAACGGGCTGTTGTTTTAACTCCAATTCAGATTTAAATTAAGGTTTTTTAAAGGAAGGGATGGTCAGACAATAAAATTACAAATTTTCATGGAATTTTGTCTAAGGATATCTAGTCTCTTTTATTTGAATTTGAAACATTTGTTTTAAGAAAATTTTTTCTGAAATTTAATTTTTGGGAAGCAAAAAAGTAAAGAAAACATGTAGTCTAAGTTTCTCAGAATTTATGTGTACAGTAATTAATATAAGCAAAGTATATAAATATAGTAATTAGGGACCATTTTAGATGACGGACCGATAACTATTCTATCAGTTAACAGAAAAAGGATAATAATTTTATCTTATCTTTTAAAATATCCTCATTACTCTTATCGACTAATGAGGATATTTTAAAAGTGATGCAACTCATTAAAAGTAGTTTGGATGAAATGTACAATCTAGGTCTAAAATATTGAAACTTCAAACTAGTCTGAGATCTCTGAACTTTCTCTAATCTTCTAATCTACCAAAATAAGTAAAGTAATATTTTTTAAATAAAAAATGTGTCCTTAAAACAGATCGATAAACTTCAGAAAAAATTAAATATGATGATTTGTTATTACTTAAGATAGCACCTGATAGAAAATTAAATTTAGTTAAAATCTCATGCACAGTAGAACCTCCTGATAGTGGATATTTACAGAACCTATTCTTTATCCATTACCATAGAATGCCCATCAGGTGCATTTGTGTTTAATTCGAGAGTTCAGGCAACTCTTAGAATTCATGCCCATTCATGAGCAGTATCTGCTAAAACAGAAATCCGCTAATAGAAGTTCGATTGTAATTACTAAATAAAGTCGTTTAATAAATTACCTTATATGCTGTTTCTTCTGAATAAAAAATATCTCATAACTTCTGTTACTGCGGTATGTTCCTTCTCAGCCTAGGTCATTTAACCCATCCAGTTTTAAACTGATTAATAGTATGAAAGCTTAACTGATGAATCTAACTTTTCATACTAAACTTTCTTTCTCTCATACTAAATTTTCTTTCCTTTTAAATCAAATTTCATGCATATGTATTTTACAGTAACTAGGTTTAAAGATGTTGCTACAAAACTAATTAATGAAATTAACATGCAACATTGATATTAAATTATAAATCCGGCAAATTATACTTTTCTATTTTTTGTAAAAATTATCCTCTTCATGCAGAATATGACCGCACTAGAAATGTTCAAGATATCAGAGGAATTCTTCACCTCATTAGGCCTAAAACCAATGCCAGAAGAGTTTTGGAAACATTCACTCATAGAAAAACCGAAGGATCGCGAAATTATTTGCCATGCCTCTGCTTGGGATTTCTGCAATGGTAAAGATTACAGGTAAGTTTTTTTTTTTTTTTTTTTTTTTTTTTTTTTTTTTTTTCTTATCCAAACAAAAGCATTAAGTAAACAACAAATAACAACTTTATGAAATTATTAGAACTGTAACAGAGGTTTGTTTTGTATCAGTTTTTGAACTCATAATATTGACGTTTATTGCAGTTTTTCACACATTTTTGGATAATTTTTATGTTTAATTGCGTACGTTTGAGATTAAAAAAAAATTATGAAAATCTAGAAATTATATGGCGGACTTCCATTGCTTTATTATAGTACAATCAAACCACACATTTTGGGATAATTTGTTTTCTTTAGGGACGAGCGTTTGAGATACGTCTATAAATCATATGGTGAAGTTCCATAGCTTTATTATAGAATCTAGCCATATATTAACGAATGAATAATTTGAAATTGGCTACATTGGGATAAAACGTATCTGCAGATTTTGCATTCTGTTTAAAATGTGCTATAGCAAGTGTTCTAAGCATGATGTTATATGATTCTATAACTTTATATATGTGATTACCACTGATGCTTACTTATTAATATACCATAGGATATTTAAGTGTATTCTAAAAATAAAGCTTTAGAAAATTTTTTAATCGTTGTGAACAAAAGCATTGTCAGCACTCGAGAACATATATGAATCCCTTTATTGCAAACCATTGATATGGAATGCAGCAGAGGAATTTTAGCATTCTCAAATGCAGGATACCTTTGATGGTTCGGTTTGCGTCGCATGAATTAGAAATGCTGATATGAATAGCGCTGATTTCGATAGCAGAATTGTGTTAATTTCTTTGTTGCATATCAGTGGTTTCAAACTTGCGGTTACCGAAGCAATATAATGCCCCCGCGAATACATTTCAATATGTATTTGTTGCTAATACGGTACTTGTAAGTTTTAAAAACATAACGATATGGACTGAGCTTAAGTGTGCTACTGCTATTGAAGGAAAAATTATGTAATCAGTAGGCTAGGACTTTGTCTTTGCACTTTACAATTGTGCGCCGGGTCACGTGATCATGGTATGGCGGGAGAATTTTAAACGTTGGTAGATTTATTATAGTAGTTTGCCAGCCGATAGCTGGTAGCATTTCAGTATTCTGGTGTTAGTTACGTTAGTGGTTGGTCAGTTATTTAGTGGTTCTTTCAACATTTTGGGATTAATTCAAATAAATTTCAGTTTAAAATTCAGTCTCATGATTTCATTTCGTATTCAGAGTATTTAAATATAGATAAACTGCTATTTTCGAAGCTGAGCACGCAATCTTTAATCAGGAAATTCATATTCATGAAACTCGCTTTTTTCTCTTTCAGAATTAAGCAGTGCACAGATATCACTATGGAAGATCTGATAACAGTTCATCATGAAATGGGTCACATTCAATATTTCCTTCAGTACGCCAGGCAACCCAATGTTTTCAGAGAAGGAGCTAATCCTGGTAAGCTAGTCGAAACTCAAACACAAATTGTTTTGACAGTACAGAAAATCTGATACCCTAAATATATAGCTGATATTTTGCTAAAATATAGCTGATATTCTGCGAAAATATAGCTGATATTTTGCTGAACAGCAGAAACTTTAGAAAAAGCATATATTTTTATTCTAGCTTCATTTTGGATGCTCATGTAAGCAGCAAAATTTTAAACTTTTTAAGGCACTAACTAAGTTTCCTGAATATTTAGTTAAATATGTGGTATTAAATTTAATTGCTAATAATTTTTGTATCTTAACTTTAAATTATTTTAATAATAAAGCGAGTTTTTTATCTATTGATTAATCATTAAAAGCATTTTGACTAACATTTAAACTTCGAAATTTCATATGAATTTTTTGATCGAATTAATTATAATTATAAGAAAATTAATTAAATTATAAGAAGTTTTATGCAAACGAAAAGTCCAGTATTAAATTTTATTTAATTAATATCGTATAATTCCGAATATAACCCGATCCTTATACAAGCTGAGAAGTAAGAACTTTCACCAAAAACTCAGTCAAAACGGAGAACTGTGCATAAGCTAAATATATGGTGGTGTATTTAATTATGGCAAAGCACACTAGGGCTATCTGCCTAGGGGGAGGGATGCCTTCGTGGAGAACTTTCTAAGGGAAACTGGCTCGTATACACGTTACACATGAGGAAAACCACGAAAACACCCATGCAGTCAGCCCGTTCGCGGGATTCGAAACTCGGACCGAACTACCAGTGCTCAGTGACTTCACTGCTCGGCCACTGGTGGGCCCATAAGCCAAATATAAAATCGCCATATAAATCACTAACGTGTCGAATAATTTGTCGTCTCTTTTAGCTAAGCCTATCAAGTGAGTTAAAGCTGAGTGTCAGGTCGAAATGTATATAGAATTAGATCAAAAACAATCATCCGATAGTTCAAATATATCAATCAAATAAATCAGCAATACTATAAACGGAAATGAAGATAGTGTTACCTACGAGGCAGATGACGTTTATTTTAATAGTTATATGGTGAATAACACCATTCACCGAGAATTGCTTTTAGTAGAAAAGAAAATTCTTGTAAAATCCCGAGTAAGATACTGATAATTGAGAAATTTCATTAACGTGTATTAGGATTAAACAAAATTAACATAAAACTTTTTAATTAATTTCAGTTATTAATGTTTTTCAGTTGTTGATCTATTGAACTATCGGGTTTTAACGAAAGTTTCCCGCCACCCAACACATCATTTGCGCAAACAAATTCGCATTGGCGTATTTAATCATATTTTGTCAAACGAGTTCCGGCGTTTGAAAGAAAGAGACTTGCTTTAGAACACTGTGTTGTGGAAATTACCAAAAAAAAAAAAAAAAAAAAATCATTATCATTAAATACAAGCTGTCTGAGATGGAATTATCACGCTACCAGATTAGAAACCTCATTTACTTCCAGTTCCGTTGCTAAAAGTCAGCTGAAGTCGGTCTGTGATTCGAGTCCCGGTGAACAGACTGGCTGCATGGGCGTTTCTGTTGTTTTCCCCATATGTAAAGTGCATGCGAGCCTTAAAAAGCCATCCATGGCGCATCCCTCCTTTTCTGTGTAGTGCCTAATCGCGGAGCACGTTATTAAATAAATTTTTAAAAAAAGTATAATTAAGCATCTTTCCCCCAAGACGTCTTCTTGTTTCGGCGCTTTTAAAATTTTTTTACATCTCTTTAAAAATTTTTAAAACCTTTCAACATTATATTAATAAAAAAGTAACATAACATTGCCTTCCGTTTATGTAATGTTATTTTTAATTTTAAAATTAATACATTCCGCAAATGAATAATGAAAATCTAATAATTCAAGAGTAAAGAGCTTATAATAATTATTCTGTGCTCGAGTTTGCAAAAGCGCAGGTACAAAGGGATTCTAAACTTGAGAAAGTTTCATACGACTATGAATTTACCTTTATCTCTTTGATGTAAACAAGAAAAAAAATTAGCTCAGCCTAATCCTTAACATCAGCGTTTTTCTATTAACAACAATAATCAATTTAAAAAAATTTTAATGAAATGAAAATGTTTTCTTTACTTATGATAATATCAAAGATAAATAAATTTTAAAAATATGCTTATGATTGTAAAGAAATTTATTTTTTTGCTACCTATAACTGACTTCTCTATATCTGTCATCTATATCTGGCTTGTAAAAAATCTAGTTGGAAAAGCCTGACTTTGCGAAAGGACAAAAAAACCTAACTTATAAGAAATGTCTTCTTCCTTACCGAAACTAGTCTCAGTATCTACATCCAAGACAAACACGCAAGTGTAAAATTTAAAATTAAGCGGAAAAGCAGCCCATGTTGGCATAGATTTTTTTAATTGATTTCGAGGCGATAAGTTTTGGTTTATTTAAGTATGACAAAGCACACTAAGGCTATCTGCCTAAGGGGAGGGATGCCTTCGTGGAGGACTTTCTAAGGAAAACTAGCTCGTATACGCGTTACACGTGAGGAAAACCACGATAACGCCCATGGAGCCAGCCCGTTCGCAGGATTCGAATCTCAGACCGAACTACCAGTATTCAGCGACTTTACCGCTTGGCGGCTCGTGGGCCCCGAAGCGATAAGACAGACTTTCCTTCGTCAAGAATAAAAGTGTTTGGAAATAAATAAATCTACAATAGTAAATCATAGTTGGGTACTTAATAGCAATTTCAACGAATTTGAGAAAATTGTCCACAAAAGTTTTTTTTTTTTTTTTTTTTTTTTCCTTTGTGTGTGAACTAGATTTCTTTAAGCCTTACAGGTTCACAAAAATTTATCTTCTGTTAATGATATTAATTCTAACACAGTTCTTTTCAAAGCGTTCAAAATTTACCTCGAAAAACGGTCATATTCGTTCCCGCCTTCGCGCATTAATTTCCATATGAACAAAGTATCCTCTCCTCTTCTTTTTGCAAAAAATATTTCGCTCTTTAAGAAAAAGAACTTATAAATAAAAAAAGAAAATCTGAAAGATTTCAGCTTTTAAATTACGTACAAAGGGGAGTTTTTTTAAACATTTTGGATGTCACATTTATTTATTAAATATCATGTTCTTCGCACTTAAACCATAAAATTCAGTTCAAGATCAATATTGCAAAATAATTTTAAATTAAGCATATGTTTAGAATTTTCGATACACAGTCTCCCGCGCTAGAGATTTTTTTTTTTTTTTTCACAGCGTTGCCATTGCTCGCTTTGATCCTTCCTTGAGCTCGCTAGTCAAAAATTCGTTAAAGTTTTATAAAATATGGAATCGATAATAAAACAAATTCCAAATTTCAAGTTTGGGCTTCTAGATGCCCATATTCGCAGTAGGATTTTGAAAGAAGAAAGAAAGAAAAAAAAAAATCTGAAAGGTTTTAGATTTTAAATTACGTTTAAAGGGCCTTTTTTTAACGTTTTGTGTGTTACCTTTATTTATTAAATATCATGTTCTTCGCATTTAAATCATAAATTTCAGTTCAATAGCAATGCCGCAAAATAATTTTAAAATGAGCCTATCTTTAGAATTTCCGATACACAGTTCCGCACGCTGGAGATAAAAATGTTTCTCCCGGCCCCGTTGATTGTTGCCATGTTGATTGTTGCGCTTTCAAATCGTTGAGTTTGTTAGTCAAAAATTCTTTAAAGATTTACAAAATATGAAATCGATAATAAAACAAATTCCAAATTTCAAATTTGTTCTTCCACATGCCTGTATTCGCAGTAGGATTACGTCATTTAAAATTCGATGGCTCTAGGTACCGTTGTTTTATCACAATGCCAGAAACATACATACATTTATGCAGATTCTTCATTATTTAATTTCTTCAAATATAATACAGAGCAATAATATTTGGTGGTAAGAGTTTGAAAAGTGAAACGGACATTCAGAGTGATTCGACGCAAAATCGTAAAACGAAAACAATGGTCCCTCAGGGACAAAGCCCCTTTGGACTAATAAATGTATTCTGTTTTCAAAAGACCGTGTGTCCGATCGAAAGAACATATCTCCCCTTGGCCGACAAGCGTATCACGAGGTCGCTCGATTGCAGGAGAGACGATACTAAAGAAGAGGGCGGTAAACGAGAGCCGCTACTTCAGAATAATAATAATAATGAAAAATGAGATATTAAATACATACATGATATTTATAAAAATGAAATCATACAACAAATGTCCGATCCCCCTTGAAATCGATAGAATTTTATGCAAAATCTGCGTCAATCTAAGCTTGCTTTTCGGCCCATTTTTAAATCTCCATCTGTTCAGCAGGTATTGCATTTCATATCAGTGCATTTGGTTCATTAATTAAAAAAACCGGTTCCTCAAGCTCTCTGAATTTTAGCCTGTCCTGTACGTTCCACAAAAGTGACTTATAGTATTACCTTCAGTGTTGTTTCTTTTACTTCTATACTGGGTGTTGCTGAATATATATAATCCTTGCAAATTTCTGTAGTGAATCATCGGCGGAGGTTTTGGTTTCTGTGATTATGGTAAAGCCTCGAGAGCTATCTGCCTAAGGTGAGGGATGCTTTCGTAAAGGACTTTCTAAGACAAACTGGCTCGTATGACGTTGCACATGGGAAAAAAAACGAAAACATTCAGCCAGCCAGCCCGTTTGCGGGACTCAAACATCGGACCGAACTACCAGTGTTCAGCGATTTTACCCCTCCACCACTGGTGGGCCATTGGCGGAAAGACAATAGGACAGATTCTTCTAGATAAGACCTGACTTACGACAGTCTGGGTTTCTTCCTTTCGATCTTAGGAAGTTCATTTTCCTACTGTCTAAAAGGGCTGAAATGGATTATGAAAATTAAATTATTATTATAGTTACTACCTTATTCTAGAACAAGTGAGCTTAAGCAGTGTAATTAATCTGATATATCTTATTCATATTTCAGGTTTCCATGAAGCTATCGGAGATGTTTTAGCTTTATCTGTCTCAACGCCAAAACACTTGAAGTCGATTGGATTACTGAAAGAAGTTGCTGATGATCCAGGTAAAGTTAAAAATTACCTCATTCGAAGCAAACAGTAAAACCAAAAGAGCGAAAGAGAGCAAATAATCAAATGAGGGCCAAAAAAAAACAACATTTTCTCTTAAAATAAACTGAAAGTTTCATACATATAAGAGCGAAATGCTTAGAAATATATTTTGCGTCCGTGTGTATTGTTCATGATTTAAAAAAATATTTTTAGGATATTTTTACTGCAGTTATCTTACGTAAAGTTTTATTTCTAAGTTTAAAAAGTTTACTTAGTTTCATACAAATTAGCTTAAAGTTTAATATTCTGGTTTGGCATATTTATAAATCTTTTTTAATATTTATTAAGTAAATATTAATATTAAAAAGAGATTTTAGTATAAAGAGAACACACACAATTGATTTTTTTACATTTAGAAATGTTACGTTAAAAAAAAGTGTTTCTAGCATTTAGATTATTAACGATTTTACAATGTACTATGATATTTTAAAAAAATCTACAAATTTTGTAGGCGACTAAGCTATATTAATATAATTATCAAAGCTATCTTTTCCTAGATTATAATTGAACCAAAAATATTAAACAATTACCAGAGTCATTCTAAATTAATTTACTGTCGAGAGTAGTTATAAGAAAATACAATGCTTTAAAAACAATCACTTATTCACTAAAATTTAAATACTTTAAAAGAAGCCTCATCCGCGATGTTTATTGCATAGGCCTGTAGGGGTTTTCTTATTTTGCATAACAAATTTATTTTAAGTTTGATACCTATTCTAGACTTCTCAACTTCCCTTCACATTCTCTAGGCAGGATGTAAATTTAAAGTTAGCTAGGTGCTTATTTAAACCTGTGAATATCTCAATTTATTCAGAGCGTGTTTCGCTAGCCAAGCGCACGTTTAGTTGTTATTTCGCTGTTACGTAAGTAAGCCCTTTGGCCTTATCAGATTTAGCCTCACGCCGATTAGGTTCTTGTGAGTAGGCGTAACTTAAGTGCTATTTATTTCAGGTTTGACTTGTATTATATTCTACGTTTAGTTTCACCGCAAGCTGACGGTGTTTTTGTAACGCAGGAAGCCCCGTGCCTTTTCTGTTGACTATTTTGAATTAATAAAGGGTTATTTTTACCCTTCGTCTGAGTCAAAAGTTTTATTCACGCCTGCGCGAAAATTCGTCAGGTCATTATAGGATCTATTCTAGTTTATGTGGAACAAGAGAGAAAGACTCTATAGGCATCATAAGCAAGTGATCCAATGAAATAACTGCACAGCCATGTCTTAAATAATTGTCTTGATTAAATAAGTATATGAATTAATGACTTGAGTCAAATAAAATCTAAACTTCTCCTATTGCACTGTTTTTTCTAGTTTTACCTTTCTTAACCTTGATTTTTTGGGAATTAATTCTTAAAACAGTAAACCTGTGGCAACTTCCTAACTTCACATTATTTCAGGTGTTAAATTGAAATCTGCATAGCCAGTACCAGATAATTATATAATATATGATTATTTAATTACATGATTTTTTCATATATTTTTAATATTTTTATATTTTTTTACCTTTAACTTTTTTAAATGTTAGATTAAAATCGGAATATTTTAGTTTTTGATGCAAATATAGCGTTTACATGAACATTAGTAAGTAGGGTACTTACGTATTATCGCAACCAGGTTGGCGCTATTTGTAAGTTTGAGTAAAAAAGTATGAATAGAAAGAAAATGTACATTTATTAATTACAAATAATTTTTAATACAGTTTTTTATATTATTTTGTTTTAAAATATAAAATAGCAATTAAACCCTTCCGGTTTCGAATTTGAATAAGTTGCAGAATTATTTTTTCGGCGGAAATCTTTTGGCTGTTGCTTTTAGGACTGATTGAAAACCGTATTCGCCATAACCATGTACACGTCGACTTATTTTTACTTAAAAAAACATCCCAGAATTGCACAAAAATGGCATTGCGCACACTCTTGACTTTATCCATGTACACTGCTATTTTCTCATAAATTACAAAAATTTGCACGAAAATGCAGGAAACTTTTGTGAATCTCCACATGCTCTTTTTACAAAACTACGTATAACACGTAGGGTTGCCGTAAGTAGGGTCGCCAAATTTCGCAATTTATGCGAATTTTGGCCTGGTTGCGTTAATACGTAAGTACCGTAAGGGGTATGATTTGGAATAACAATGGTAAACAGCACACAACACACAGCTTAAAGATATAGTATACAAGCATTTTAGTGATTTCATAGCATTTTCCCAATAAGAAAATCAACGAATTTTTTACTCTTTTCATGTTAATTTTTTTTTTTTTTTTTTTTTTTTTTTTTTTAAAATTTTGCATGCTTTGCAATCGTTGGTTTAACCTACTATGACTATCATGTAATACGATTTTCCGAAGATAAAATTAACATAAATATCTTCTGCATATATTAAGAAATTCAAGTTATAATCTTTATATCGATTAAGAAATAATAAAGAATCTAATTCCTCGTATTGCAGAAAATTTGCGGTACCAAATTTTAAACATATATAGTCTTTCAGCCTAATATGTGCACCTCGATACCCTAATTTTAAATTTACAATTTCCATTTTTTATTTTTTTAACTTAATTTGTCTGTTACTGATTAACATACTAAGCAATTTAGAAACAGAAAACGCAGTTTTTGATTTAATATTATTATTAATTACTATTTGGACTAGAAAAGGTACTCCAGCTGGATTCATTAAAATTATTATGTATTTTTCTATTTCATGATAACTATGTTAAACGGCTAGTCATTTTAAATATAATATACTTAGTTCACACAGGAAAATTTAATTGCAGATGAATTTCAGTGTCATTTAGCTATCATACAAGCAAGAAAAACAATTTTATCTATATTCCCTGTTCAAAGAAAGATGCTTATAATATTTTGACGTTAGAATTGTCTATAACTAAATCTTCCTAAATTTTAAAATCGTTTCATTTTGTCAAGAGGAATTTATTGGTTAAGCAATCCAGCAGACTTTGTCAAAGATTTTTTTTTTAAATTTGTCTTTCTCTTGGCCTGACAAATAGTAAGATCTCAAAATGTTGCTTCGACTTTCTATGTGATCTTTACCTTTCAATTTATAACTATAACTGCTTAATATTAGAAAGGAATTTCTAACAGAGTACATTGCGTATCTGGGTACAAAATTATTTAGCTATTATTTTGAATTTACATGTAACATACAAGTTTATAAAATAAATATTATAATTTCATTTTTCAGTTTCGAAAATCTAAAAATAGCATTCGCTTTAATTTGCATAAGTTTTATAAATCTTTTACTTCATCTAAAAAATTATTATTTGTGACGCTAAGAGTAATATCTCCCTAATTACTAGATATCTATTTGAAAGTATTAATAGCATTCTTTTTTCTCCCAGAGGGTGATCTGAACTTTTTGTTGCGTACTGCTTTGGATAAAGTTTCGTTTTTGCCTTCTGGATACCTCATTGACCTCTGGAGATGGGGTCTATTCAGTGGAGATATCAAAACAGAAGAGATGAACACAAAATGGTGGGATCTCAGGTATGACAGAAAACGATAATCTTAAATTTAATACTATTACTATTACTATGTGGCCAAGAAATTTATAGGACAGAGACATATTGAAGCTTTACTTTCAGTCAACTTGCTGAAAGTACTAACCTACATATTGTTATTAATAAGATTGTGTATAAACTCTATAAACGATTAACATTCAATTTCTTAATTTATTATTAATATCCGAATGTTTTAAAAATGATTGAAATGATTTCAGCCGCATTTAAAATACGTTTGTTCAATTATTAAAGATTGTTTCCAAGTACGACGAATGCCTTTTCATAAAAGTGAGGGAAAACGTTTCGATGAGCAAGGTAATAATTTTCAGACTATCAAGCAAATATTGCTTCATATTTCTTGTTGAGGAACAACGAAGCTTGTTTACCAAGCCTCGCAAGTTAACGTATCCAGGATTTTGATGTGTGGAACTGAAGAAACGTCGTCTATAGAGATATGCAAATATCAAATAATGTGCCTAAACATGATCTGCTCCACGAAAAACGGGCAAATTAATATGAGGGGGAAAGTCTATTTTGCACCTACGATTGTCTTTGTTATTACACAAAGGCCACGTCTGGAAGAATTTTGATTCTAACGTGTTGCTGGAGGGTTTGATACTGGATGATCAACTAAAGAGGTTGCTAGTTTCGTTTCTGCCGACTGTCTGTCAGTTTCCTTTTACGATTATCGAAAATAGTTTCTCTAAGCTGTTTGTCACTTCCCTTTCACGATAATCGAAATCTTTCCAAAAATTTTCAATAATAGTCTCGGCATAAGCTTTTAAGCATCAATTTATTTAAAGTTTTATCATATTTATCTGAAATTTTTTACAGAATTTATTTTACATGTTTTAGTTTCATACCAACATAGTCTGCGAATTTCAGTTACCTTCATAATTCCACATGTTTTATTCTGGTATCTATGTACTTCTACTGGATTTATGGGCATTTCGCGATTGGTAACCTCATGTTTCATTTCTGTTGGTTTTTACTGAGATTTGGCTTACCAATACGGTTTCATTAAATTTATCTTCGATTTTTATGATGATTTTTCTTATTGGTACTATTACAATTCTCCCGGTTTTGCCTACGGGTACACTTGAGCCAATTCTTCTTACAATTTTTCTTGACTTATACAGGGCTTTAATAATAGGATAATAGGGTAAGGCGGCTTTTGAAAAGCTGTCTCTGCCCATCAACACTGCTCATCTACTCTACGAAACTGCAAGCTGTTGTTTTTCATCAATAACAGTTATTGCTCTCTGCTGTAGTAAATCACTTGATTGATGGGATGAAATATTGGTGAAAAGTTATGTCAAATCCAGTCAACTCCTTCTTATATTAGTTTTTTCTTTTTAAACACTTCGAAGAAAACCCTTTCAAAGTATTTTTTTTTTATTATTTTCAGTGAGCTTGATTGGTGGCCTGGTTGAATAAATAGTATTGACACTTACAGGGTTATATTGACTGTGAGGGAATATTACCCTGTAAGTACTTTGCAGGCCTTTTTCAGAAATGACCGGTGAAATAAATGGGTAGCTATGTCATTAATAATCAAATCATGTCTTATTTAAAAAAACATATAAGACTTTACGTGACAATATTTTATTTTGAAATAATATATTAATTTTTCTTTCTATCTTTTATAATCGCTGTTTTAAAACCTTGTTGAAATACTGTATAATTTTATTTATTACAGCTTGAATTTCTAGGGGATAAATTCTTAGCTACAGTAGAAGGTAAAAATTTTAGCTAAACATGATTTTAGCTCTTAAGCTGAATCTGCATACAAAGACTACATCCTATTTTTTTTTAATTTTAAAATTTATTAATTTTGTTTAACTTTTTGAAATATTTATATTTCATTCAATGAGGTACTAAATTCTTAATTGAAGTTTTCAGATTGCAATTTAATTTTTAAAGCATTTTTAATGTACTAAATACTAAGTAGGAATTAAGCATTTAAAAGTTTGCAAGCGTATTTAAACACGATTCCTTTCAAGTACACTGCTGGACATCCGAATTGCAACAACAAGAAAGACAAGAGATTTCACAACAAAATTTATTTAGTAGATAACATGTTGACCAAATACCAAATAATTAAATTTATAGACTTCTGTGAAGTGCGGTTCCTTCCAGAATCAGTACCCAGAGTAGCCGCCATTGTTGGAGATCACCTCCGCCACACGCCTCGACATTGATACAAAGAGACTTTGGATGTGTTCTTGGGGTACAGCAGACCAAACAGCTTCCACACGTTGCCAAAGCTGATCTGGTGTGACAGCTTGGGATGTAATCTGGGTCAATCGTTCAGCAACCATGGGCCACATGTTTTCTATCGACGAAAGATCCGATCCGGAGAGCGAGCCGGCCAGGTAAGCAATTCAATCTGGTGATTGACGAAGAGTCCTTGGACAATGCGTGCCACGTGTGGTCGCGCATTAGCCTGTTAAAATATGGCTGTGAGCAAGCCCTGAAGCTAAGGAAGGACAACTGGCTCCAACACCTCGGAGATGTAGCGTTGGCTGTTTAAAGTACCGGCAATGCGTACAAGAGTGATATCCAATACCGCCCCATACCATAATAACCAGTGCAAGACCAGTGTGGTGGTGCATAACGCAGCTGTTCAGTATCCTCTCTCCACGGTGTCTACTCGAATCCGACCATCGTGGTATTGCACACAGAAGCGTGACTCGTCAGTAAAGACAATTTCATTCCATTCTACCGTCCACATCCTTCTTTCATCGCACCATTGGCGGCGGAGATGTCTGTGGTTCTGTGTCAAGGATAGACGAAGCAATGGACTTCTTGATGACAGACCACTCTGCTGTAAATGGCGTCGAATGGTACGCGCAGACACTGGATGATGCGTTACAGATTGAATGTGCTATGGTTCAAAATGTGACTGAGCGATTCGTCATTGCCATGCGCACAATGTTCCTGTCATCACTTCAAGTGGTGCACTGAGGTGGATGCGATCGAACACGTCGCTCCGTCCTACCCTCCTGCATCCAACGGTCACATATCCGCATTACAGTTGTTTGGTTTTATCCAACACGACTACCGATTTCCCTGAAAGATAATCCACACTCTCGGTAGGCCACTATCCTTCCTCTGTCGAACTCTGATACTTGATCAAACGATGATCGCTGCTTACTACAAGGCATAATTGAAAGTTTTTTTTTTTTTAAATCACAAGAGAAACGCAATTGCTGAACTTGAAATTGTCGAAAACACCAAGCCTTAAATAGCGCTTTGAAATGGCGCCACAGACGCGCGTGATGTGCGTCTGTGCTGAAATTCTAATCATTTGCATACCTCACCTCCGCTAATGCATGTTGTAAATTTCATGTTATTTGCATGCTTCTTTCAGGGTGTTGCATTTATGGTGGCCAGCAGTGGAATTAACATAGTCATAAGTAAACAGCTATGCTTAGTATTTTGAGAAATTTGAAGTCACTTGACAGATAACTTTTCTGTTTTACGTTAAATGTAAAGCCACGTCTTTTTCTTTGGAAGTTAGTAGGCTATATTTAGAGCAAATCTATGTTTTGTTAAATTTCGATTAAAGATAGAAATATGTTGATTACTGTGGAAGTAACTTATGTTTCATTCCTCTTACAGATTAAAATACCAAGGTATCTGCCCACCAGTGAAACGAACAGATACCGATTTTGATCCGGGTGCAAAATATCACGTGCCTGGAAATGTTCCTTACATTAGGTAAGTAAGAATTATAAATATGCATTATGCAATACAGTGTGCCCGAAATCGAGACACAGAATTTTGATATTGGCAGAAATATCCTTAGATATTGGTCGTAGACATTTATTTCTAGCTAGAAAATTTCTCATAATAATGTGAAACTTTTATGAAATCAGTTTCAACACTACAGGTGGGAACATTTTACAAACATAAAATCTAAATTTCTATATTTTTCTCGTTAACCAAAATTTCAGAATAATGACTTCATGTGTTAAATGTTATTAATTTCAGGCCATCACGTTTTTGGCGATAAAATTTACGGAAGTGTTAGTATTTAACAGCACCCCGCGAAAAGATACAAATGAGTTGATAAATATTATTTCACCTAAAATGGAAATATTAACCACCAAAATTAATAGCCTTTGTTTACGTAATTGCGTTATAATTTAACTTCAGACTGTTAAAGTTTCGTTGGCACTTGGTAAACTAGTAGTTTGATCATGGGAAAAAGACAAAATTCACTGAACACTCACGAGATAAACCGCAAAATTTCATGACCTTATGATATCATAATCTTTCATAGTCACTTATGATCACATTATCACGGTGTCAGTATTTATGCTAATATTTCTATAAAAGTGTCCCACAGTTTCAAAACTGTATTTCAAGCAACTAGAAGGTAATTTGTAAGCATTGTATTTTACATATTTTTTGGATTCATGCTTACATTTATTAACCAGTTATATTATGGTGTGTTACCTTAGCTCTAATATGATCTATTCTAACAGATCAATGAAGTTTTATTCATCTGAAACTTTGTTTTTCTGACCTGCTTACATTTTCTGATTATTTTCTCTACAAAATGACAATCAGGAGTCTATCGGATAAGACAGCTAATGATGGTTAGTTCGACCTAGGTCTTAATTCGGCCAGTATTTTCGAGCTACCCTGTTCTATATGGCGGTTAGCGGCGCGGATTATCATATTTTTGGGCTGGCTCGAATCCCGAAAAACCATGGACATTAGTAGTTGCATGCATCCTTTCTTGAGAGGATGTTAGTTGTCCTCTGTGATGCACCGTGGGCAACATTTTCGGTGAAGTTACGGATAAACGGCCGCAGGACTTTGGTCATTCTTGAATTAAGGATCAACAAGCAAAATGCCCTGCTGTTGGTTTTAGATAGAGCAAAAACGTTTTTCATCCTTGTGCGTTGACCTGAGTATTTTCCTTAAAAGTTCTTCAACAAAGACATCCCTTCCTTAGGCAGATAAACTTCGTAAGCTTTGCCGTAATCGATTGAACAACTACATTCTCGCAATTGAAAAATGATACCTATAAAATTTCTAAACTATGAGATTTTCTTTTATGATAAATCTATTACACCATATAACTATTTACTGCAACGAGTCCTGAGCATGATCATTCGATAATATGAGGAATTTAAAAAAGATCGCAAATGCGAAACCTGTTTCAGTTGTACATGGATGCGTCCTGGAATCTTAACGGGTGAAATTTAATATTTAAAATTATTTTCTCAATTTCGAAAAAATATTTATGATACAGTATATAATTTTAATTACAATAAATTTCAATGAAGACAGATAGAGCAATTTTAATAAAAATTAGGACCTTGGTAGAAAAAATACTGTTCCAAGCTGCGGGGTTACGATTTTTAAAAACGATGCACTGCAGATGAGCAGAAAGAAATTCATAGTTTATTGGGAAAATAAAGTAAAAAACACAACAAAATAAATAGCTGTAAATAACTCGAAGAAAGTGCAGATAATAGACAAATCTTTCATAAAATACTAGAACGTAAGTTCCCGTTATCCACTCACACACTAACCGCTAACGCACAATTCGTCTAATACAAATTCTATTCATTAACTCATTTTTGCACGGCGAGCTCTCAAAACCTACCGTCTCTTTCTGGCTCTGTAAATAGTATTTATATGGCACTGCATGGGCTTCTGGAATCTTTGGAAAAAAATCCCTCCAAGGGTTTAAGGTTCATGAGGAGCATTTTTCCCCCTGACAATCCGCATCTTGCGTTTTAGTTGAGCAATTTTGACAATTTAAACGTCTTTGGGTTCTTAATTGAAAGATCTACAATCCTATACAAGAAATAAATACTTATAGAACGCATGTGGCCCCAAATTCACTTATACACAAAATAAATTCTAAAACTATTACCCTAAATGCAAAGATTAAAGGAATAAATAAATAAAACAATAAACAAAAACAATGATGAAATCAAAGGGATTTAAATATTTACAGAAATTTACAATAATATGATGTTCTCAGAAAAATTTCGTATTGCCGAATTCATAGGAAATTACGGATTAATAGCAGTCTGGATCATTAAATTCGTGCTAAATTATCTTTTTAGTGCTAAATTAGCTTTTATTATTAGTCTAAATTATCTTTTATTAAAATTTTGTGAGTTTTGAAAGGTATGGAACTTTTTTTAACACCATATATAATGCTAGATTTTATAATTACAGAACACTCCCATTCACCGTGTTGAAACTGTTTTCGTAAAAATTTGTGTCTCTTTTTAGAAACTTTATTTATTACATGAATGGGATCGATATTGAAAGAAATATGCTTTATTAGTACTCACTTTCTTTTAATTTGACTTTTATCTACATAAAAATTTCATTTCTTTAAATATTGCTGTGTAATTACTTCAGCAAAGCTTCATTATTACAGAATACTATATGCTCTTATCCTGAAAGAACCTATTACTTTTCTCAAAAAACGCAAGAGCTATTAGCCTTCTCTAAGCTTATGCACAAAGAAAAAAAAATTAACCTGTGGCACATTATTTTCATTATGTACCAAATAATGGCCACTAAATCTTAACTTAAATATGCAAATTGTAAAGAAAAGAAAGAAAAAAAAATCTGTCCACTGAATGCAAATAATTTTACATTTGTAAGCATAATTTTTCCTTATGTGCTTTTAAACGTTTTTGTAGAACATAAAATTTTCTAATGTGTTTGTAGAACATAAATTTAATAATGATAAATGTAATGTATATTTAAGAAATTAATCTGTTAAAATTGCACTTAAATTTACAGTTTTCATGCGATATAATTCTTTTTTTAGCGTTAAATAATTACAAAAAATTACAAACGATAAGCTGAATCAACAACCATTGAAAATTAGACGCTAAATAGAGAATATTAGATTATCTTGTCAAAATAAGAATCATAAAATGAAATTTTGAAAAAATGTTTTCGCTTGGTGCTTAATTTCATAGAATGCTACAAATGTTTTCTTGATTTTCAACTCAAGGCAATTAGTGTTAGTGTTAATGCTTAAAAAATGAGATTAAAAAATATTCGCATGACTTTGGTTATGATTCTGTTCTTGATTTTGGGAAATTTTTTGGAGCTGTAGTGGTTCCTTTGAACAGTTCTTTGACGGTTGGGATCTTTTTCAGTGTAAGATGAGATATATGCCTGAAATATATAATCTTGTTCTATCGAGGTATAATCTAAAAACATAATTTTCATTCTTCCCAAAGTCTGTTCAACAAATTAACTCTAAGCATATTTAAAGAAAAAAAATCTAAAATGTAGAGTACTAATTTTAATATTGATTCTAATTATTCTTTTCTAGATATTTCGTAAGCTTTGTGATACAATTCCAATTCCATAAAGTTCTTTGTGATGCAGCAGGTCATACGGGTCCTCTGTACAAATGTGATATTTATCAATCAAAAGAAGCAGGCCAAATACTCAGGTGAGAAAATTTTGAATGTTTGATTTTTTTCAGCCATTTAAAAGATACTAATATTTCTTCTGCATATGATTTACAGCCGCGTGTTGCACAAAGTATAAAAGGCTCCAAAAGTATTTTGTGACAGAAAATTATCAGACAGATCAATCCTTTTTAGTAAAAGTATATGAAAGTTGAATTTTAGCACAAATCTCATGGGGGTTTTGAATTGGAAAAGGAAAATGGGATATAAAAAAAAGAAAATCCTAGTTGAAGAATAGCTTCTATATCCTATTCAGTGAAATTAAAAATGCCTTGTTGTCATACGAATCATAATTACCCTGTGTATTTTTATTAAAGTCTGCCTTGAGGAAGTTAAGGTAATATGTAAATTTTCCTAAGGATAGCTACGCAGGTAATTCAAAATTAGATTTTCAAATGTACATTTTTTAAACATAGCCTTTACATTAGATAAAAATAAGATAATTCCAATTTTCAAAATGTAGAATTTCTAAATTTTTACTTAACGAAATTTAGAAACTTGCAGTTTTAATAACTAGGAAGCATTTCTGCATGAATACGATATTTTACCACAGAATCACTAAGTGGAGCAATTGGTTTTAGCACCTGTACTTAAATCGATCACCACGAAGCTTTCACAAAAGAAAGATAATAAAAATTCTCTTGAACTTTGTTTAACGACTGATTTTCGGAATAAATACCTACTTAAAAGAATGCATGTATGAATGTACGGTGTATGAGTATGACGATATGTAGGAGTGTAATAAATAATTTTCTGCAATTAAAAATTATCATTATTCTGTAAAAATCAACGAAATGCGGCGTGTTGTTTTGAGCTAATATATGAGTACTGTATTTTATTATTGCCACACTTCGTTGGAAAAGATTTAACACTTTTAAAACATCTTAGTTTCGTCCCAGGTTTTTAAGGGGATAATTTTGGCTTACGTGTGAACAGATCTCATCTGCAGTTTAAGAATATCCACGTTTATATCCAGTTTAAGAATAATATTAATTAGATTATGTTAAAAATTTCAAATATTGAAAATTTTTGTCAGTTTGTTAGATTGGGAAAACAAACTAACATTTTCTGCTCACCTGGGAGAATAAAATGCAAGACATCGAGAAAATTATTAAATCCTGATACTTAAAATAACGATTCGACTCTAATTAATGCGAAATACGAAAATGTAGAAGAAAACTCAAATGTATGTTTTCATTTTGCAGCCAAGTAATGGAGCTCGGAAGCTCCGAGCATTGGTCCGAAGCTATGAAGATCATGACAGGAGGCGCTACAAACAAGATGGATGCTGGACCTATCTTGGAATATTTTGAACCTCTGCTCAAGTTCTTAGAAGAACAAAACAAGAACGAAACTCTTGGATGGAAGTCCGAAGATTCTACGATATGTCCATAGAGCTTTCGAACAATACTCATAATTTCTTCTGGCTGGCCACACAGTGTTTCCCAAATTGCAAATCTTTGGATATATATTATACAGCACATAAAAACAAAGTACTTTTAGAAGGAATTTTTATGTAAGACATCAGTCGTTTCTTTGGACTCGACAAGGATTTTGAAATGGTAAAATATCTGTATATCTTCCCAGGTGCTAATTATTGCTTATTTTATGCTTAACTACGCTTGATCAGCTTGAAAATTTCAGTTAATTGTTGAGCCTACTTTTAATCTGTGCCAATTTTTTAGAACTTCAAGAAAGAAATACATTTTGAATTATGTAATCTTAATGTATATATCGTACTTCCACTGAAAAACTTTGTTTTTATTTCCAGTTAAGAATAGCATTTTAATGTAATTGAAGATTTTATTACGCAGAAAATTTTTATTTTAATGTTAACTGTTTAATGACTTTCACGAAATAATGATTTCAGATTCTACATTTTGCGAGAGTTACATTATTTTAGAACAGAGAAAGTTTAAGAGTACATATCATGAAAACAATTTAGAAATGAATTCTGAATTTTGTATTTAGAATGAATTCTGAATTTTGTATTATCATTATAAGACAGAAACTGCCCATAAAATTTAAAAGTATACTGAGAATTTTCTGGAATACTTTTACTACAGTTTGGGAGAGAATTTTGTAAATTTTAGATAGCGATGAATAATTTTCAATCCTTTAAACGATTTTTTAGATCTCTTGTAAAGGAAAGGGAATGGCATTTTTAGAACAATTTTTACTATTTCGCATATTTTTTAACCCTGATCTCATAATTTATAAATCGCTTTGAAGCTTACCTTTTTAAGAAATTTGACCGATATAAGTAAACGCACTAAATATATACATTTCTGCTCTTAGTATAGAGTAAATAAAATAAAAAGTGCAAAAATTTAAATTAAAATTTCCTCAGAAGAGTGTAATAAAATTGGAACAAAATTACTTTATAGAATGTATTTTTAAGCAAAAAGAAATAACGTTTTTGTAATTATAAAAGCTTTTTCAATGTTTGAGAGGTCTAAGTAACCTACTCAATTTTAATTTCTAATTATTTTAGCAAAGCTAGCAGTCATTCCTCCGATCAAAAAGTAAATTATGCCGGCTTGAATTAAATAATAAATTAAATTTTAACTGTTAGAAAATAGATACAATATTTAAAGACCCCCTAGGATGTTCTTTGTTTTAAAATTGAATTTTTGAGGAACGCATCTGACTGATGATCAATAGCTAAAGCAGGCCAAAAAAATGGGGCATAATAAAAGTTGGTACAAAATTGCGATGGTTTCGCAAGCTGTAATTAGAAAAAGCATTGATATTTTTAAATTTTTCATTAAACTTACAATTAAAAATGTATGGATTTTTGTATTTTTGTAAGTTTGAAGTGTTTTATACGTTGACTTATAAACAATTTAATTTAAATTGAATCAACATAATTTCAGTAACTTAATTTCAGAGATATCATATGTAACGTTAAAATAAATACCAATAATCTTTCATTTTCAGTATTCTGTTTCTCGTTCTGCAATCTGTAAGCCCGTTCTGCAGTCCAACATACTATAATATATTTATTTTATTTTGAACTTAAATAACAGTTTAGTTTTTACACTAAGATCATCCAAAATTTTTGTACTATGTTAAGTTACATCTTTATTCGTTTTTCTTAATTAACATAAAATTGCATAAATTACTAGAAAAAAATTATTTATACTTGTCATAAAATGTTCAAGACCTTCAGAGGCTGCATTTCTTGAATTCCTGTATAAGATCTCATAAAACAATTATTTCATTTTAAATTACTTTTGTTTTTTTCTACCTGATGTGAGCATTTTTATGTTTTCGTCTCATGATTCACTTTTGTTTCTGTATGTATGTTTTTCCAGTGCAGTTTTATTATAAAGATTTGATATAAATGAAATATTTTATAGATATAATATTTTTGAGATACATCATATTTAACAAATCATATTTTATTTATTGTCTTAACCAAAATTTTCAGAATACTAATTTTGAAAATTCCTTAATCTTTATATCATTAAATACAAACAGTTAAATAGATGAAATTAAATTCCTATGTTCGTGTAACCGTTAATCGAAAAGAAACTTTTGTAAGATGTTCAATTCAGTAAAACAACATGTGCAAACAAATATTATCAGTATTTTCTCTCAATGCGCAACAATATGCTGCTCCTTTCTGTACACGAATGAGTAGGTTTTGTAATTTTTCTACAATGAATTTCTTTCCTCAAAAACTTTTTGATGTCAAAGTTGCTGTTTTTTAAAGATGTCATGGTATATGGTGATTCATTCAAATGAGAATGAATTTACAGTTGCGAGTAGATATTTATCTACTGCTACGTTATTCCTTTTTGAAATGCTGCATTTGTGTACTTTGGGGTAATTTTTTATTTATTACTGTATTTATCCCATAAGTGTATTGTAAAACTTGTTGCTACTGACTTTGTATGTTCATTGTTTTAAAAAAAATAAATTTAAAACAACTGTAGTTACTTTTTATTTGCAGCAGGTAATCGAGCACATAGTACTTAATAACCAAACAGCAATTTTCGGGAAAAGTATGATTTCCCAAATTGTTTAATATATACGAATTCGAAATAATTTACAAATAATTCATTCCCATAAATCCCACTTCAATATATATATATATATACAGAAGTGGGATTTTGCGTGTTTGAAATTTTTTGGTTTTAACATTTTAAAATTCTTTGTTGCATTATATAATTATTTGAAATTTATTAATTAGGAATTTCAATTTCTGGTCTTTTTGAAATATTTATTAGATCTAAATTTCTTACTTTATGTCTTTAATGATACATAATAAATAATTTAAGTTAGCAGTAGTCACTTAATGCTTAATTTTAATTTCGGTATTTTCCCTCTCTGTTCTAAAAATAGTAATAACTCCTCTGAACAGCGTAATTTCGAGACTAATCCATATCATCTGTCCCTAACATATCCCTGGTGAAGTAAATGGAATTAAAACAGCAAATAAAAATTTTACACGTTATGAATTATCCAATCAAATGCATTGAAACGGAAACTAACCTATTCTGAATTAAGATTTCATCTTGAACAGAAGTCACTTGCTTTCTACTCCTAGGCCTAGATAGATTGCTACTTGCTACTTTCTTTTCTTCTGCAAAACAGGATCTAAAATGTAACTGCTCAACATCATCTTCAACAAATTCCTCAGGATAAATTCGTGTTTGCATTTTATAAATGATTTTGTGGAAATTTGCGGCGAACTTAATTCAATTTTACCTGGGGCCCACCAGCGGCCGAGCGGTAAAGTCGCTGAACATTGGTAGTTCGGTCCGAGGCTCGTATCCCGCGAACGGGCTGGCTGCAGGGGCGTTTTCGTGGTTTTCCCCATGTGTAACGTGTATACGAGCCAGTTTTCCTTAAAAAGTCCTCCACGAAGGCATCCCTCTCCTTAGGCAGATAGCCCTAGTGTGCTTTGCCATAATTAAATAAACCAAAACCAAACCAATTTTACCTCGTTAACTTCTTTTCTTCCTTTTCGTTTTTTTAAAGTCACTATAATTATGTAAATACTTTAAACAATAAGTCTGAAGATCGTCGAGTAGCAATAGCTATGAGGCTGCTGTGAGGTGCTGGCGGAGAAATCAAGTTCTGATCATTTCGGTGAAAGCTGGTTGGCGGAAGAGAGTCATGTGATGTGAGTTTGGTTTCATGCACATTTCATACTTAACCCTGACATTACTCAAAGAAAGGAGGTTTAAACGGAAGTGAGACAATAAAAGATTCATGTTTTGTACTGCCACGTCAATGAAAACAACTACGTATTTCATATAACAGTAGATGACCACCATGTGCTAATAGATTTATTATCTATAATTAATACCGAAAATACCTTAGAAAATAACGGTTTCACAAAATTTCAAAATAGCAAGAAACACAGATATTCAGCATACCATACACAGATATTCAGCATATTCAGCATACATAGCCTATAGCAAGAAACACAGATATTCAGCAAAGGTACATCATTATTGCAATCTTTAGCTGGCATTCATCTTAACTTGAAAAGTCAAATGACCAATTACTCATACTTCTGGCAATTAAAATACCACATATATGTATATATAGAGCTGAATTTGTAGGACGATTTTAAATTAGGCTTATTTTTAACTTTAACAAAACCTTATCTCTTGGCTTAAACGCTGATTGTCATTCGCAAATATAGCAAAATTTTACGTAAAGTTTTTATCATAGTTTTGAAATAACAGCTCTTAATTAATAATACCTATTTTATTTCAACAGAAATTTATTACTGAATAGTGTTGTTTCATCATATTTTATTCAAAAGTATTTGAATGAGGATGAAAGCTAAGATCTGTAATTTTGAGTTAATTTATTTTTTCTGAAATTTAGTATGTCTGTCTACAAATTAGAAAGACCTTTTGATACATAATCTAAAGTATAAAAGAGCAATCTGTTTAAGGATAGGGATGTTATCGTGGAGAACGTTCTCAGGGAATTTTGCTCATTTTCATGAACGTTACCGACACAGTAGGAAACGTCTGCATTTTATAGAATATCTAATAGGTATTTTATAGAATGTATAGTATTTTTAGGCGGAGTATGAAATATGAGAATTATTATGTATTTTACCTACATAATAATTACAATGCATTGTATATAATATTTAGGCATTCTATAAAATGACAAATGCTCTTTAGGCAAAGTTTGTAAAAAAGGTCATGATAAAGCTATTATTTTAAAAGAAGTGCATTCCTCAAATGCAAATGTTATTTTGAAAAAATGAATGAGAAAGTGCAATTAAAATAATGCTTATTCAAAATACATAACGAAAATTAAATTTGTGCGAAACGAAATTTATGCCTTTCTTATTAAAGAAAACAAACTTTTTGTATAAAAAATAAGAAATTAAAATTATTGTTGCAAGCGGACTTCAGCGAGATTTGATTTCACTTTATTACTTTTTTCACATACAAACATTTCACATTTCGGCACTTCGTTTCGCATATGAAGGAATTCATGGCTGCTTCCATTAGACTGAGCAAATGCAACTGACCATAGAGGAATTTCGTGGTCAGGAATATCTTCAATTCTAAACTAGTTTTTAGAACATAAAATGAATTGTGATCTCGTATAGTTGTTTTAAAATTCTTTCAAAAGTTCAAGATGGTAGACACTATGCTCTGTCACATTTATTACGATTGCAAATATATGGCACGAATTATTATACGCTTTCCCTAGGCGTTATATAACATAAAGATGTGTTTCATACTTTGCGGTTTGTCATTTGGCTTTTTATAGAATACTTAGACAACGTGTGAAATGTTTAATGGTTTTATACACAGCCGGCCAGTTTCCGCATTCTATAAAGTGCCTAGGTATTCTATTAGAATGTCGGATTTCATACCTTGCTATTAAATTATATATGAGAAAATCCACGAAAACAATTGAGCTAGTGCGATGGGACTCGAAGTTAAATCGAACTGCAGGTGCTCAACAGTCTTAACTACTCGGTACGCTTCCAAGTTAGAAGGACTTTGACTCTCTTAAATCAGATCTCATAGTTGGGAACTTTTACAGATTTCAGATTAAAAAATCTGAAAATCGAAGCAAAATTACTAAAAGGAACAGAAAGAAGTCAGGGAAAGCTGCAAACTGCACGGCTTAAAGGCATGTGAGAAATAAAATGTTAGATTGTTTTTAATGTAAGTATTAAACAAATTTAGAAAATTTAAGTTAATATTTTATGTTTTTAATTTAACCATCACAAAAGTGTAACTACAATAAATATGTGCATTTCAAGATTGCGTTGAAATACGTTTCCCAACAAAAATCGTTTGCACCTCTCCTCATTAAAACTGCGACACCATGAAGAAAGCTTACAATAAACTTTACATTTGTACGAAAGGCAGAATATGGAATGTGTACATCATAGACAAAATAACAAAGCAATGCCAAAAGGCAGATTTGAAGAAAGGAAGAATTTGAAACAGTGTCAAAAAGTGCGCTTACTCTGTCACATTACTGATTGTTACTCATTGTTTTTCGTGTTGGAGGTTATGTTATGCTTCATGTAAGAAAAAGGAACTCATACCAGTATCTCTCAGACTTCAGTCTGGAGAATTCGTAGTTTACCGGGACTGGCGATTATTGCAACGTGCAGTTACCTCTTGCATTAGTTGAACCCCAATGAATCCTATAAGAATTTGCAGTCGAAGAGAAGAGGGCCTCGCAGTGTAACGTGCGGGATCTCAAACATTCCTACTTAACTAATGCTTCAGACAATCGACATTCTTGTCGGTGTTGATGCATCGATGATATAATGTAATCTTTTCTCACGAATACGGTTTTTGCTTACAGCATCTTGATGATCATGTCCTTTTGTCAAGGCGTCGAAGGGAAAGAAAATTGAAAATTTGCTTTATTCATCATTGTGCTCCTCCCAGCAAATTTGTATGGGGGGGGGGGAGAATGACTACACGTTCCATTCACTTTAATCCTCATACCTGATACTTTGACTAGCCAGTTATACCCTGCTGAGGTTTTAATGCTCGTGGCTCTGCCATGCCTTCAAAATTTCTTTCGCAGGACAATGCGAGACCGCGAGCTAACCTTCGTTTCTTCAATAGGCAGGTACAGATAGATGACAGCAGAGTACCAGAATTCTAGCTTTGTTCGTAAAGATAAAATCCTATTGCATTAACTGTGCGTCTCCGTCCCAATTTTGATGGATTTCATCCCGGGGGACAGATTCATGTTCTCTCATCCTTCTTGCTCTACAACAAAAAACTAGAGAGGACTTAAATTTTAGTCCCTGTGAATTCGTGCACGGAAAAAATTTTAGAACTCCCCAAAACGATCGTGTACGAAAATTGGCTAGAGAAAGAAAATTCAGTTCCCGCTGTGGTCGAGTATGTCTTAGACTTGGTAAATAGATTAAAAAAGGGTCAGGCGTTGGCTGTAGAGAGGATAAAAGAGTGTCAGAGTAAAAGGAAACTCTAATATGATCGCAACGCTGTTACGGTTAAGGTTTAAGGTCCGGAATCTCGTGCTTGTTTTAGCGACGTCTAAGCCTCACAAAATGGCGGTAAACTGGTAGGACAAGGGAAGGTATCTAATGTGATTTCTGAAACCAACTAAACTGTAGAAATTCTGGGTAAGCGTAACAGTGATACCATTTAACATGTGAATTTGATGAAACCCTATCAGCAGCGCTCCGAGTTTCTGAATCTGATGATGGAGGAGAATGTGGAGGATATCGAGGTAGAATCTAATATTCCTTATCCTTTGGTTGATTCAATGCAAATCGTTTCGAGGAAAATGATAATTGTTGCAAAAGTTTTTGTAGTGTTTGGGCATTATATGTTTTTAATTCAAAATTATTTTCATCGAGTGTTTCTTTTTTAAAATAGTTAGAATCAAATGTTTTTCTAGTAAGTACTAGTACTTTGTAAAAATCTGGAGAATGCTTAGTTTCGAAGTGGGAATTAGAAAATTTTAGTTTCCAAAACTGAGTGATGTACTTTGCGGCAGAAAATAGTAGTAGTTTAAATCTTTTTATTGTATATCTGCTTTTATGTTATTTGTCTCAAGATGGTGTAATCTAAGAATGAGTATAGATAAAGTAACTGGCTTCTCTATTATCACTTAAATTCACTTTTGTTCTTGAAGCAGTGAAAAGTACTTCAATAGTCTAGGAAAATTCTTCTATGAGTCGAGTTGTAATAAGGTCGCATAGAGGTTCTTTGTCTAGTTTGCCCAGAATGACTGATTTCCGAACGCAATGATATCTCTTCCACACCAGAGGAGAAATCCGGTTGTAACGAGGTTCCTTTATCAATTATTTCGTTGCAGTCTCAAAGATCACTCCAACGGTTCCAGAGAGTGTTTCACCGGCGTCGGAATATGGACACCTTTATTATGTACGAGTAAAAAATCCCCCCCCCGGAGTTCAGCGGAGGTAACAACAGCGAGAGTGAGTAAAGTTTTGGCAGCATGAAAGTAAGGTGGTTTACTGAGAAGAGCCAGGTCCTTCCTGTTCGAACTATGGGCATTTTGGCCAGTTAGAACTATGACTCCGAGTATATGCAGTCAATAGCGCACATTCTTGTTTAACAAATTTCTGAAATTATAGAACTGAATTTATCCAAGTCCCACATCGTCATAAACCGCAATTGTTAATGTTTTTATTTTAGTAAAATTCATGTTAATGTTAGAACTTGAGTTAGAAGTTCATTTCAACCTTGTATTTTCATTTCAACCCGGGTTTGTGTAGCGATTTCGGCCACTACACCATAAGGCATTCGATAATTATTCCATTAGTGAGTTGCTAGCTAGTTTCATGCTAAATGGCCACCAGAATTTCATTTATCCACATTTTTATGTACATAATTTTTCGTAAAATTACTAGAAAGTTATCTTTTTAAAATATGCCACAAGCCAGGAATATACAGTATGTTTAAAAACGTCTGGGGAGGTGGGGTTCCAGAGTTATTCCTCTAGACACTTCTTTCTTTCTGTACTAAATATCAATCTTATTTACTTAGGAATCAACGAAAATATTTGAATATTTTCTGTCATTGGACAAAATAATGCGCACAGTTTTCTATTGAAAGATTAAATGAGCCAATCTGATACTTCCAGCGTGAAAATGTATTTTCATCATCAACTTATTTCGACTGTAGTGCAATTTTACTTTTGGTATACCCTTATCTAAACATAATCCTTCTCTAAATAATGATTTGTTTGTCGTTATTAAAATGAAATTTCGGTCAGGTCCAAGAATTTGGGGCGTTCAAGAAAGAAAAGTTTGCTCCTGTTATTCGTGAAGGTTTTTGTGGCACTTAGGGAGCGTTCAGATGGTGATATAGCGGTCACTATTGTCATCATAAGGCATTCGAGTATATTTTAAAAACCTCCATGCTGAAACGAAATACACATCCATGTAAGACAGCATGCATTCATAAGTATTCATGTGTTCTTCGGGATTCAAACCCGAAAACAAATCTATACAGGCCACCCTGCATTTACCACCATGTTGGACTGGGCAATAAGATTTCTTTAAATAAACGAAACATACCTTTTAGATTAGATTTTTCAATAAACAAAGAACAAAATAGATTGATACATTTTGGGTTGTTTTTTTTTTTTTTTTTTTTTTTTTTTTTTTTTTAATTTTTAGTTTTATTTTTTTTTTTTTTTTATTTTTTATTTTTAATTTATTTATTTATTTTAACTGACAGTACTTATTTTGGAAACAAGAACAGAATTCTAAATGTAATAAAACTAACTCATTCAATTTGAGAGTGACCAATATTCAACTTTCTCCCATCCATATCTTTCTGCAGAGAATTGTTTTACGTCTGTTTTCCTGTATAACAGAAAAGTTCTTATTAACTTCCCAACCGGATCCAGCGACGCCAACGTTTTTTACTAGCTGGCGTGCACTCAAGCATTTTAACTGCAAAACAAACAAGCCTAGCTTCTCTTAGCATCTGCTGATTGCAGAACTCTGATTTCCGGCATCACGGCATGTTATCAAGTTACGCGGAGATAAACTCCTTTTCTTTTGCGTATAAGAGACACGTATTGGATGTTAATGACATACAGTGGTACCTCGATATACGAGTGCCCTAGTATACGAGTGTTTTGAGATACGAGCCGACGAGCGAGCGACATTTTGCTTTGAGATGAGAGTAAGATTTGAGATACAAGAATCGCACACTACACCGCTGCTCGCGACCGCAACATGCGCGCCTATGTTGGTGTCGTGTGCAGCTTCTAATAGTTTCTCCCACCTCAGTTACATGACCTACATTCGCAGCAGCATACGGTGGTTCAACGGAAAATTAGTTTTGAAGAGGAGCCAGAGATGGAGAAGGTTATCCCTACAAGAGATATAAAGGAGATCTTGGGAATGTGGGAGAAAGTTGTAGAGTTCGTAGATAAAAATCATCCCGAAAAAGTTGCAAGTGGTCGTGCATCGGAGTTGTTCAACGAAACTTGCCTAACTCATTTCTGCAATATCCTTAAAGGGAGAAAGAAACAAACCTCCTTGGACAGTTTTTTTCTAACGATTTGCGGGTGAAAATGAGCAAAGCATGACCGTAAAAAGCGAAGAACAGAGACGAAAATTAAGCGCTTCCGTAAGCACTTCCCTTTTTTCTTTTAATTATGTTTTTATAGAATGTGTATTTGTTATTTATAAATAAATCTTTCTTCTTGTAAATACATTTTTCTTATTCAAAAACACTTAACAAAAACAACTGAGGTGGTGTTTGGGGAGCTGGAACGGATTATGGCATTTCAGTTAATTTCAATGGGGAAAACTACTTTGAGATACAAGCAACTTGACATACGAGCAAGGTTACAAAACGAATTAAACTCGTATGTCGAGGTACCACTGTATATCAATAGCATAACCCGAACCTTCAAGCGATATGACTGTTAGTGCTGCCATCTACGTAAAGAAGGTGAAAACTAATTTCAATCTGTTTTCCAAAATATTGATTTTGAAAATGGTACAGAATAGTTTCACTGTACGAGCACTGTTTCTTACCCATACAGCCGAGTTTTCAGTAATGGAAGAATAATGCAATTAAATTTCACATTCGCAAGTACACTTAATTTATGAATAATAATTATAATAAAATTCATTGTTAAATTATTTTCAACCAAACTTAAGAAGGTAAAATTTATATTATTATTAGATATTCGATTATTTATGTTATCATTAAATATTCGGTCTTATTTTTTTTAATCTAAAGAACGCAAAGTAATGCATTTATAATTGTTATAATATTTAATATTATCTATAGATATCGAAAAATATTCAGATTTTAAACAGTTAAAAAAATATAAGTTTAATTATTTGGTTAAATAAAATTTTATTGTGTTGTGTACCAAAATTCTAAAAATTTTTAGATTCAATTCTACATATCTTGCAGTAGAAAAGAAACTATGATTAATGATATTACTTATAAAATCAAATAAAAATTTGGTGTACATTTGCAGTTACACAATTACTCCAATGATATCAAAGTTAACAACAAACCCATTAATTCAGGATGTTACCTCTCTGCTAGTTGAAGTGAGACGTAAGAAAATACCTTGTATTAAAACTTTGCATTCTACAGAAGTCGGTGAAATAAGTATCAACCTTCAAGACTATACTGATACTACTGTAATAACTCACTTTGACCGTGTAAAAAAGCACGAGGAAAGTAAACGAGGGTATAAAAAAGCACGAGGGTGTAAAAAAGCACATTTTTAACTTCTTGACTAGATGTCGGCTCTGATTAAATTTTACAATAGAAGCTTTATAAGAAATTCTTTTAAAAAAAAAGTTAATGATGAAAGAGTGATTCTTTAGACTGGTTTCGGCGAGGGGAAAGAATAATTGCATTTGAAGAACACTTATTTTCTAGATTTTGTGAGTTACCGGGTAATACCTCAAATACATAATTTTTTCCTCTTCTTTATTTTTGATTTAATATTTATGTAGCTGAGTTCGGCCAATTACCGATATATGCTTGAACAGAATGCTTCCAGCTATTTCTGAAATACATATATCCGCCTAGAAGTGTGTGAAATAATTTAGAACAGAAGATTCAAATTCTTGCAATAATGGCCGATTAAACACATTTTTCTTTATTCCTAAGAAGCACATTCTGAACAGCTGAGCGGTGAGGTGTTTGTTCACAAGAAAGCAACCAAGAGCAGGAATGCGTCACTTCCCTGACGAAAGTTCAGCTCAAAGTGAGTTTCATTTCTGAAATTTCTTACTGGATATTAAAAAAAAGTTTCGGTATTAACTGAAATTTTATTCGCAGAAACTTTGTGTAAATGCATGCATCATAGCGTTATGTAAGAATCATACGACTCTGTTTAATCAGTAAAGGACGTAGTTTAGAGAGATTTATATTATAATAAATTTACTTTTTTAATACAAGGAGAAGAAAATAATAAATAAATTAAAATAGATATTAAAGAAAACAAAGGCGTAGCTAGAGATTTCAGCGCCAGGGGAACAACTGAAGATTTTGCGCCCCTTTCCCTGCACCAAGAACGGAAACATTTCATTCTAAAATTTCGTAACATCAATTTGGCGCCCTCTGAATGCTGCGCCCGGAGACAGATGTTCCCCCTTGCCCCGCCCTAGCTACGCCACTGAAAGAAAATGAAAATGAAAATACTGAAGCAAAAAACTCGTGTACTTAATCGCTGTTTTACTCGTGTAAAACAGCGATTAAGTTTCTATCACAGAAAACGAAAATTTATGAAAAATGAATTTGTGAAAAGGAATCAAAAGGAAATTAGAATTATAAACTAACCTAAATTTAATTTTTTAATTAAAATTATTTTGGGGTTGAAAATCAGTAATTTTAGTTAAACTTATAGATAATTTAGTAAAAGTATTTTAATTGTGTGAAAAATAGAAATTTAAGAATAGTTGTCTTGAATGTAGTAATTTATAACAAGAAGTAACTTGGATGAAAATGGGAGAAAGAAAACTTGTGAAAAGGAAAAAGGTAAGTAACAGTAAAAGTTTTCGCCCATTTTTTGACGTGTAATGGGACAGAATAGGAATGGCTGTTTGTTTAGCAGAGATACAGGTGCTGCTTTTAAATCCAATAAATACCTGTAAGTATTTCCTACCATTTTCATCAGTATTTCCTATCATAAGTAAGTATAAAAATGAAAACGACCTAATGTGTAATTTTTGGAGTAGTTAAATTAATGAAATTAAGAGGAATCTGATTATTAAGCGTAATGTTTTAATTCTGAATTTCTTGTTGTAGGTCACCAATGGCAGCGAAAATATTTTTAATTCTCAGAATCCGATTGATAATGGCAAATTTATTTATGGATATAGTTTAATTACTTTTTAAAGATATTAGAATTCAGTGTTTTAGTTTAATGGTATGAAAATTAAAGACTCTTTTATCATTTTTTTTTTTTTTTTTTTTTTTTTTTTTTTTTTTTTTTTTTTCATTTGAGAGTTTTTAGGTCAAAATAATAATTGATAACTAAATTTCGAAATTTATTTATAAATGCATATATATATGTACATATATATGAGAATAACAAACAGTATTAAAACGATCAATTCTAAAAACTAAACTCTCAGAATTTTATTGTTTGCATTGGACGGGGGGGGGGGGGGGAATACGTGAAATAAAGTTTTTTGAGATTTTTATGTATTTCTGATTTCTGTTTATATAAGAGCTCCTTTTCTCTCCTACAAAGTTCTCTGCTTCGAATAATTTTCCCTTTTCGATTTTTAAACTGCAAAATTAGCCAAAAAAGGGGAGGGGATTTATTAATGAATACAGTAAAATCATTAATAGGTTGTTGTGCAGATTTCAAGCAGGGTATTAAAGGTGTAGCATAAACATCTTTATTTTGCATTGGTTTTATCCAAAGATGTCTCAACAAAATACCCATTATTTTGTCCAGACACTTTTTGAAAGCTATTGAAAAGCACTGCTGAAAGGTCAAAATGTAAAGGCCTAAAAATCAATACTTTTCATAACAACTATGAGTCTTTGGAAATCCCCCTTTTTATGATATCATACTACTGTATCCACCTTCAGTTCCGCTTGTTAGTTATTAAAGCGCTCATATCGTTTCCGTAAATGTTTGATTTCCAGGGGTGAACGACATAGCTGGAATACCGTTTCCCGCGGTCATTGATGAACATTAATGCTGCTCGGAATTATCCGCTGCAAAAGAATTTAATTTCTTCATCTGAAATAATATATTGAAATCTTAACATAATTTCTGATTTCTTAGTGAATTTTCAAAAATTTCCTCATTTTTTCGACTACTTGACGTCAATTTTAAAACTTCAACATCTTAAATGTATAGGGTACAAAATTTTGAAATTTTTACAAATGATAAAATAAACTCTTTCCCTTCTTAATATTAATATATTAATATATTAATTAGGCGGGTTTCTAATTTTTTTAAATATGCTACAGTATGAAAAGAAGGGGAAATATCCGTTCTTCGAGTTTAAGATTATGATATCATTACGTCACACTATTTTTCTTAATTTCGTATCTCAAAGGTAATAGGATTGATTAGCGTTTAAAATTTATTTGAAATGAAATCTACTTTTTCATATTTAATTTTTTATATTTCATAAGTTTATGTATATTTTTCTCAATACTTCATTTAGAAAACTGATTTTCTTAATTAATTTTATTGCGATACGTAAAGAACCTTAAAATTCTAACATCCAAAAATGTATCTATCATAAATATTTGAAATTTTCGATGATTGTAACATATATCTATTTTAAAGAATTGAGATTTTCAATGGTTGTAAAATATATCTGTTTTAAAGATTTCAAATTTTCAATGACTGTAAAACAAACTCGTCCCTTTTTCCTAAAACAAGAATGATTTTAAAATATTAATTAGACGACTTTCTAGGATTTGGTAAATCTAGTTTCATTTTCGTAAGCTTTTAGTTAACTCTCTCGAGATATTTGTCACTATGGATTAAACTTTCCCATTTTTCATTTAAGCTATCCCCTTAAAAGTTACAGAGATCAAATTTTCCACAAACTGGACGATAATACAATGAAGCGAGTCTTTCCAAATTTATGTTCAGTTCTTTAAAGTTGAAATAATTTTTTTTTTTCACGTATCTTTATCCAATGAAGAAACTAAAACTCTCAAAATTTTATTACTTGCAGCATCGAATAGCAGAAAAAAATATTTTAAGTAAAGTTTCTTGAGATTTTAATGTATTTCTGAAAATTTAGCAAATTCCCTGGATGTTTATTTTTACCATTTTATGCAAAAGATTTGTTCAAAATAGAAGAATGACTATTCATTGTTGAGAAAAGATTTTTCACTGGGTAACCATCACCATCAACCTGACAACTATTACATAGTTTATTTTCCTGCTGATTACATCGGTTGAAATAGAAAGGAAACCTACCATGTCGAGGTAAAACCTGATTAATGTCAATATTGTTCATACATTTCATCTTACGCGTGATTTTAATTAGTTCCATAAATACTTTGTTTTTAGGTGAAGAGAAATACTGAGTTTTCCATTTGTTAACGTAAAACTCTTTCATTCTTCTAACAGCAATTTTCTTCGAACTTGTTACTTCAATATCAATTGCACACTGGCATTTGAGACGGCCTGCTTGGCCAGGCTGTCAGCCCTCTCCTTACCAATAAAACCAATATGGGCGTTAGCCCAGTGTAGCTTAATATTTAAATACGAAGTTATCGGCCTGTATCATATTTAAAGAAATTAAATAATGAAGAATATGTATGTTCTCGCACTGCGAAAAACAAACGTATTTAGATACATACAATTTTGATTAACGCAGTCCTCCACCCGAACATAGGCACCTGCAAGCCCGAATTTTGAATTTCAAATTTGTTTTATTATTTATTTTATATTTTTTAAAACTTGAACTAATTTTTGATTAACAAACTCAAAGATTTTAAAGCTGGCAATGTCAACACTGTGCGGGAAAAACATATCTTTATCTCCAGCGTTCGGGACTGTCTATTGGAAATTTTAAAGATATGCTGTTTTTAAATATTTTGTGATATTGCTGGTGAATTGAACTTTATGTGGTTTAAGGGCTAAGAACATGATATTTAATAAATAAATGTAACGAATAAAACGTTAAAAAAAGTTCCTTGGGGCGAAATATAAAATCTGAAAGGTTTCATAATTTTTAGCCCAAAGAGCGTTAGACCAGAAAGGCTACTAATTTCATTTGGGCATTTGCGTTAATTCACTTTTCAAACTGCTGCCACCAAATATTACAACCCTGTATTATATTTAAATAAATTAAATAATGAAGAATCTGCATAAATTGTATGTATGCTTCTCTCATTGTAAAAACAACGGTAACTGGAGCCATCAAATTTTGAATAACTTAATCCTCCACCCTAATTTGGAATTTGTTTTATTATCTATTTCATATTTTGTCAGACATTAAAGAATTTTTGATTAACAAACTCAACGCTTTCAAAGCGAAGGAAGGTAACACTTTACGGGGGGAAAAAATTATCTCCAGCTCGCGGTTTGTGCGCGCGATTGTCGTGTTTCGGTAGTTATTTATTTTTTCTTATGTGAGTGACATTACCCGAGTCTTCATTGAGCATCAGTCATGCCAAAACGAAAGTCGAAATTCAGCGATGAATTATAAAGCGAGTTTCCATTCATAAAGAAGGTTAAAAGCAAACCGATAGTGACGTGAAGTGCGACAAATGTGCATTACATTTCTCCGTCGCTCACAGCGGGCGAAGAGATATAATAAAGCATTTGAATACGGATCGTCACAAAAATGCCCTGAAGATGTCGGCATCGTCAAGTGCAATTACAAATTTTTTTTCAAGATCTGAGTTAGGTGAAAAAGGAGCTCGGTTGGCTGCTACAGAAGGTACCTTTGCGTACCACACGATTTATCTCAATCAGAGCTTTAGGTCGATGGCCTGTACTTCCAAATTAATGCAAAAGTGTTTTAATCCAAAATTCACTTGCGTACGAACAAAATGTGAAGCCATTGTCACGAATGTACTTTGTCGATACATAATGAACCAGTCAAGGCAAAATTAAATGTCGCGAATTTTGTGACAGTGTCTACAGACGCGTCGAACCATAAGGATGTCAAGCTATTTCCTGTGATAGTGAGATATTTTGTGCCACTGTCAGGCGTGAAAGTTAAAATTCTGGACATGCAATCTCTTTCTGGAGAAACAGCACAGACGATTTGCAATTTTCTTGTAAATGCATTAAAACGGCATGGTCTGACGAGAAAGACTGTTGGCTTCTGCGCAGACAACGCTAACACGAATTTCAGGGGATTAAGAAAAAAAAGAGGTAGAAACAACGTTTTTGCTATATTACAAGGTACCCTTAGGAGAAAACTACTAGGTATTGCTTGTGCTGCTCATATCGTCCACAACGCAATCCAAACAGCAGAAGATAGTTTGCAAATTGATGTGGAAGCAGTTACTATGAACGTTTATTATTATTTCTATATCTACACTGTTCGTGTTGAGTCATTCAAAGAATTTTGCGACTTTGCCTGTGTAGAGTACCAGCGCATTTTAGGATATGGGAAAACTAGATGGTTATCACTAATGCCTGCATTAGAGAGAGTTTTAAAATAGTTCCCTGCACTGAAATACTGTTTCTTGTCGGAAGGGAAGTGCTCCACCCTAATCCACAACTTTTTTTTAGAATCACTGTGCTGAATTGTGGCTCTATTTCGTACATAACATCGCTGTGGTGTTTCAAGCAGCAATTCTGCAGGTAGAAGAACAGACTGTTACAGCATTGGAAGTATCTTCTGAATTGGATGATTGAATACATAAATACACTGAGAGAAGCATAAAATACATTTTGTCCAATGAAGTACGTTTGCTGATTACCCAATTAGAAGAGAAAGGATTGACGAGAAAAAATGACATTATAACAGAGTCGTAGCTAGGGTTTTCAGCGCCCAGGGAGAACTAAAGATTTCGCGCCCCCTACTGCTTGCCAAAGATGGAAAACTTTTAATTCTAAAATGTCGTAACATCAGTTTGGCGCCCTTTGGATTCTGCGCCCAGGGACAGATGCCCCCCTTGCCCCCCTCTAGCTACGCACCTGCATTATATGAACCATTGTAAATTTTTAAGACAACTGTGCTGGATATCTGAAAGAGAAGGTGGAACAATTCGAAGATCTAAATGCATTTATTTGGGTTACTTTATTTATTTGGGCAATCTACATCCCATCGTCCCATCGTCAAACAGGCCCATCGTCCGCGTCGAATGAATACATTCGCGGCGCCGTGTGCTGGATGAGCACATTCAAGCAGTAAGGTAGGTAGGAAGTTACAAACTTTGTCACAACTTCAGTATAGCCCACCCAGAATTTTAACCAAATCAATATCGCCAACAGTGTCGATAAATGATATGATGTAGTAACCTATACTTTTCTCCAAACGCAATGTAAACAAGAGGATGGAATTACGGTTACAGCTAATATAGTAGTCAGTTACATTTATTCAACTTCAATACAAATTACCGAGATATCCATTTACTCATAGTTAAATGTACGTGCCAATGTAGTCTTAGTTTTACGGCATAGCTTTTCTTAAAATTTACCTCGCGCTGCATTGTACGAGGAAATACAACATTTTTTAATTAGAATTGTAAAAAATTAACTATCTACACAAAATTCGTAACACTATTTTCGGCGATTGTTTAACGCTTAGATATTGTGGAGAATACTGTTTTGGAGATCAGATTTTTGCATTTAGTTATGGATTGCTCTAAACCTGCTGTTAGTGATGTTGTAAATAAGTATCGAGAGATTTAAAAGGAAAATTTAAGGTGGGAGTTTTTAAACAAGCGTAAAACTTTAGGAAAGCTAGGCATTCCAAACAGATATTTTATGTATGAATTAACAAGAGAGTATGAACGTTTTAGAGGATTTTTGATGGATTGTGGATTATTGAAGGATAAAACTTGTTGTGAAAAATGTAAGATACCATGCAAAGGTACCTTACATTTGGAAAAGCCAAGCAAAGGTGAGATTTTCCGGCATTGTTTTTGAAATTACATCCTTTTAACCTTAATCATTTTCATTAATGATTCCTTAACCTTTTCCCGTTAGCTCGAAAAACAGTTGTGTACCTTTACTGGGGGCTCTTGGCTCAGCGGTTATGGAAAGGGGGAAAAATTATCGAATCGAGTCCTTAACGAGTGGGTGATTAGTGTTCTTTTGTCGGCAGGCAGGCAAACGCTCAGGATTTCCTTTCAATCTAGTTCCAACGCTTAAGGCGTTAGAATGCGGGATGTACTCTAATCGCTCTCACACTGCAGGTAGATGAATACAGTTTTCCCAAGGGAAAAAAAAAAAGTATTATTTTACCTTCAAATGAAATGTATGCTATAACTAGAAATTTTGTTCTAAAAAGTGTTCCATTTTACGATTAAAATAATTTTTTAAACTTGCACCTATATTATGTACTAAAAAACTAGCGAAGTAATCAGTGTTAAATATATTCACTTGTCGTCGTATCGAAAATTCAGTAATTTAACATATTCAAACATTTCCTTCAAACAATATATGCATTTTCATTTTAATAGCATTATTATTCTGATGTTGAAAAGCAAATTAAATAGAGTTTATTTATTACAAGTGCCATTTAAAAAGCATTTTCGGATTCCAAAATGAGTGTTAATACTTTTACATCTCTGGTAATATTCATTCCCGGAGAAATAGAATTTGCTCACTGCGTTTGTACTGCACTAAATTATTATTGAACAACGCCAGCACTAAATTATTAAATATATAGTATATATATAATAACTACTTTATATTTATACTATATATAAATATATAGTATAAATATAAAGTAGTACACATCAGAGTTGATCTACCTTTACATCAGGGATATAAGATGTTTAATTTATTTAATCGCTTTATAGTTTTTGGTTCAAGAAAGAAATGCAGATGCAGACCCTGGAGATGGAAAGGGAACAGTTGTTCGATGATTTATATTGCTACTCCATTTTTTCTTTGAATGCAAAATTGCATATACAGGAACGCATTGAAATTTCAAAATGTAAACATCTTTGTCGAATGGCGAAATATTTCTTCAGTTTTTTATGATCTACATTTTCAGAATGCTAAAATCGCCTTTGAGGTGTCAAACTGTTAAGCGAAATTTTCAGATCTCAAGCTAGTTACTGTTGCTTTCTATGGAAGTAATGAAGCTGTGAATGAAGATTCGTACTGAGTTAATGAATATTAATGAAGATTCGCACTGAGTATTAAATTCAGGGAACTAAAAAGTAGTACACATCTGAATTCCTGTATACATGCTTAGTATTCCAATATCTTGTTGATTCCCTCCAAAACACGATTCTCACGTAAAATTAATTACTTTCTAAACACTACAAGTTACTGAGAGGTTAAGGCCGTTGAATGCTGGTAGTCAGACATAGGTTTGACGTTAGGCGATCGAGCTGGCCGCATGGTTGGTTTTCGTTAGGGTTTTTACTTTTTACAAATTATGTTAAAATATTATTTTGTATTTGCGCATAAACGAAAGTTTAATTTGAGAAAACAAAAAAGAAGATGAATTCTAGAAATGAAAAAGGAAATTTAATTTGATCAAATAAAATGAGAACAAATTAAATTTTCTTTATTTTTTTTCTGTAGCTATTAACAACTCGTAATTTAATATCATTTTCTAATATTTAAATCAGAAATGCTTTCTGATAAATTAACCATTTACAGAAAGAGAGGAAAAGTGAAAAGGTATATCTGTATCTATCTATACAACATAAATAACCCATAGAGGGTGTGATAAGCATCATCTCAGGAAAGACAGAATGCCAGAAAGTTTTTGTCTCAAATCTACGTCTGTCTGGATAAGCAGCGCCAACTCTCTGTTATTATAAAAATGAATGACGGTTAGCGCTGTCAAGTTTATCGGCGAAAATCTGGCAATACTGATTAATGCAGTTCAAAATTATTCTTTTTTAATAAGGTAGCAGCTAGTATAATATTGTAGTATATAAACACGATTATTAATGTTACTGCCTGAATTCTTTTAAGAATTTTGGAATTTTTTCACTTGGCAACTCACTAAGTAAGCAATTTTCTTTGCAAATTATCACTCCCAGCTTTTTATTGTCAAGATGAAATGAACCGTATACATATTTTACAAATAAATATGTTTTATTTGTGTACTTTCTGTTTGTATATATCAGTTTTTGATTCTTTACGATTTTTTCTTACTCATCGTTCTTGTATATATCATGACACTGAGGCATTGTAGACGGGCGGCTAATTGGTTTCTAACTTGGCATCTGTGAGCTAAATTTAAGTATGTGCCATGCATACTCATTTAAATGCAGTATACATCGTACCTTAAATTTAAGAATTGTTTAAGAAATGTATTTTGTATATTTGAGAGGTGAACAAACCTTTTCTGAGCATGTCCAGTTATATGTGGCAATATACCATATCAGGATAGTATACCTTATTCGTGGAAATGAGTATGAAGTTATTCATTGACAAATTAAATCGAAATTGTATAGCCACTTTTGCGAAAAGCATGTATGAACAATTGTGTGTAGATGTCACTTTATTGAAAATGCTGAATTAAAATGTTTTATATTTAAGTTTTAATATTCTCTAAAATGATTAGTGAAAATACATATTTCTTGATTTAAGAAATTAGAAATGAAAGATTAGTTTACAACGAATTTACATTTTGTATTGGGATGACTTTTCAGTGAAAAAAAAGTTCTGAAGTTCTATCTAAAGGAACACTTCAGAAATCATGATAAATGGTGGTTAATTTATGAAATATCAGTTAAATAGTACTTTTGTTGTATTGAATGGATCTGTGAGACTTAGAAAGGGATTCTGACATGGATGCTGTGTGATCTGTTCATGTGTATGTAAATGAAGTTATCTAAGGACTTGTATGGGACATTAATTTGGATGCTAATTTGTCTATCAAAGCAGTATTATTCTTGTGTTTTTCATAATTTAGAGTCCAATTTCTCTAATAAGTATTGAGGAGATCAAAGAGGCTATTAGTGGTCAAAGGGGCATTTGAAAGTGAGGGGTTTAAGGACATACTTGAAAGATTTGGTTCCTTAAATATTTTTGAAGTAAACATTAAACAGGCTTTTGATTATGCAAATATAGCAATCATGCATTTTTACAATATTATCAATCAACCCATCACATAATCTTGGTTTGAAGTTGGGGGTTCATTTTTTACTCCAAGGAAATAAAAATTATAAATTGTTAATATAATATTCTAAAAACATGCTTATGAATCCATATTTGCAATGCTATCCTGAATATGTAAATTGCAAGTTCTTGAAATATATGCTCATGCATGTATTGGGATAAGAATTTGTTCATTATTGCAAATGCTTTAAGAAGTCTTTAATTGTTAGCATTTTTTTTTAAAAATATTATCTGGTGAGGTTAAATAAATATTTCGATGCAATAAATGCCTCTTAACGTCAAGTGTTTTGAGTTAATACGTCTTTTGGTTTTCCCCATGTATAACATAAATATGAGCCAGTATCTTAAAAAATTCCTGTATAAAAGCATCTTTTCCCTTAGGTACATAGCTCCTGTATGCCTTGGCTAAATCAAAGTCCAAATTCAATCAGTGCCTACAGCTTACATTCTAAAAACATCTAATATTGCATATGGTATTGAGTGACAAAATGCTGGAAAACAATGTTCTGCAGTACTTTATAAGTAAATATCACTAAGTGTTTTGAGGTGATCTTTACTGTATAGTCACTGGTAATTAGGCAGTAACTTAATAAGGAAGGTTGTTGGCTGGTAGTTCAAAAATGATCTCTGTTTCAGATTGCTGACAGTAACCTAAGAATTTAGTTTTTCTTAGTATATTTATGTAAAAATCAGTATCCTGAAAGGGGATAAATAAATAACAAATTCTGCAATACTTTATACCATTTTGTATATTTTTTGTGTTGTGTACATCGAGTTTTCTTGTACTTTATGACTTCAGTCCTGATAACAAGAGAGTACAATAATAATTGTCTGAATTTTAAAATGATGAATAATTATGAAAATCCCTTTGATACTTTGAGTGAAAAATTACTGAGGAGGTATTATAAATCATGGTTTTTAGTATTTTTAACCATTTCTATTTTTTCTGTTTAAAACAGTGTTTATATTTTATGTGTTATTTCATAATATTTTGTGATACCGATGATCCATTTATAAATTAGCATTTATTGTTTTTTCTTTTTGCAAATATCTATTAAAATTCATTTCATTATTTTTACATTAAATAAATAATCTTAACTCCAGCATTCGTGATTTTGCTATGGTGCTAGCAAAATATTATTTTCATATGTAGTTATTTGTATTACTCTGTGGAATCATATATTTTCTCCCCTTAAAATTCTGAATATAAATTTGTGTAAGTTTCAGATTTGAAGTGTTTTAATTACAATTAAATAAAATAGCGGGAAAAGTAGCGTGAAACAAGTAAAGCAGAAAAGTGTCTTGCCAGAGCAGTGATATGGATGAGGCAGTTGCCTCAGTAGGAAAAATGCCAAATTTTCTCTGGAAATTTAGAAATTTTTAAAAAAGAAATTACGATTGCTAAGTTTCAACTTTGGATCACATCAAGACAATACAACAATTTTGTGTTACACAGTCCATCTGAATTAAGAGAAGGATTAATAATAATTTTTCCTTAAAAGTGCTGAGATTTCAATGCTATATATAGTACAAAGTCTGAGATATGGACTCGTAAGGATTTCAGCATTTCTGTATTTGGGACTTTTTGAGTTATTAGAACATCAGTTTAAATCTAGTTAGATGACAAATAGAAATTATAAAATTAAAAATATGAAACAGTGATATAAAAATATGAACAGTGATTAAAAATATAAAATAATGAAACATTTATGATCTAAAGGGAATCAAAATATTTTTAAAAAAATCTTCACTCTTTATTTGTTTGCTTTATTAAAAATTTCTTTTAATATGAGTTATTTAATTTTTTTTGGGGGGATAATACTTTTATTTTAATTCTATAGATAGATATAATTTCTTGTTCAGTTTCAAAGTTCCATTTGTTCAAGATTTGCAAGAACTAACCATTCTCCTTCCTCCTAATAAATTTAAAATAAAACAATTTTACATCTAATATTCCAAAGTGTCATGTTTGTTTTCAAAATCCATAGAACTGCTACAAAAAAGATCAGATGGTTGTCACTCTTACAATGACAAACCATGAAAGAAAGATGACAATTGAGGCTTAGTTCTAACAATACTCCCACCTTTTGGTTTATGACACATACTTAATAAATCGAAACAATATATAAAAAATACTGCCCATACAAATATTAGGGCTAAATAGTAAATAAAAAGAAAATTAAGTTCTTAAATTTCTACACTAAAATGACTCAAGTAGTGTTCAGGTAAGAACCTAGATGGGATTTTAATTTGTCATCCGCCTCTCGTCACAACAGTCTTAATGTCCTTTGATAAATCTGGAGCTGTATTATTCTTTGGTAATTTTGGGACTAAATTGGGTAAAAGTTTACAATTGGGTGCCCCTTGTTTTTTGGCGATTCTTTTTTGACGTCAAGATCGGCGCCAGGAAGAAACAATTTCAAGATGGCCGCTATACAAAACCAAAATAAGAAGTCAAAGAATTGCATACACTCTATGTCCGTGTACACATCGATCTGTTTTCACTTAAAAAAAACATCTCAGAATTGCACAAACTAGGCATTGCACACTGCTTTAAATTTGTCCATGTACACATCAATCTATTTTTATTTAAAAAAAAATCAGCAGGCTAAAGCAAAGTTAAACTATCATGATAACCAGAAATGAGATTTTATCGCCAAAATTTTACAAAAAATTGTCGCTAATCAAAGGGGCACCCAATTCTACTGTCTGTCTATGGTAAGAACAACTCTCGCCAGTTTGTCTGCGGCTGTCTGTTGCCGTAGAAACGAGCCCTGACCTATTTTTTGTAGGGGTGTCTTGAAGATTTACTCCTCAGTTTGCCACCTTGGCGCATTTAAAGATGATTTGGCGATATTCACATTTTGTTTTAGGTTCAAGTAAAATGCTTGTTGACCCTTTGCATCGACCCCGACATTCAATTTCTGAAAATGAAAATTGGTGGCGTAGATAAAGTTTTTGCAGTTAAGAAACGGTTTTTGATTTTGCCGTGTGAGGTACAAGTCGCTGAATTTGCCATCCTTTTAGATGTACAATGAGTAAAAATATATCAAAATAACTTGTAGGGAAATACATTTAAAAATCCGTGCTTATTTTTGAAGAAAAATTTTAATTTTTACATTTAAAAAAAATCATGCTATTATTTTGCTTGCAAAATCTTAGAAATCTACTTGATTGCCCCATTCTCTGTAATATAATATAGACACACTTCATAAATGTCAAATAAATTAAATTTTTATATTTCTCCCCTCTAGCTAATCTACTGTGAGCATTCAAAGCAATTTCTTCAGTCTTTAAATGACGTTCTGCTATGTTTTTATTTCAAAATTTTCTATTAATTTATTGCTTGTGCTTTAATAATGACTAAAAATTTCATCGTTAAATGTATATGGAATCATCTGAAAGTAAAAGCGTTTATTTACATATCCATGCTCTCAATAAATACTTTTTGCGAACATTTCTTCTTTTCCCATACCTTCAAACTAAACCAAAAGCTGGTCAATTTAATGACGAAAGGAAGCGAAGGTAAATTAAAATCAAAACTGCATTTTACTTAATTAGCAGCGGTTTGGGTTGGTTTATATGATTACGGAAAACCTCCAGGGTTAAATGCCTAAGAGGAGGGGTGCCTTCGTGGAGGGCTTGCTAAGGAAAACTGGCTCGTATACACAATACACATGGGGCATGCAGCCAGCCCATTCGCGGGATTCAAACCTAACTACAAGTGTTCAGTGACTTTACCGATCGGCCGCTGCTGGGCCTCTTAATTACTAGCGCCCATTTATGCATTATGCTGCTTTTTATAGACACTGTAATAGCTTGTAGCATAATAGAATGTTAAAATCAGAACAAAATTAAGGTCTCTTAAATTGTTCAGTTACCTATTTTACATTTAAAATTATACAAAATTTGGCTTTATAACTGCAGTGAGCATTGTTGCATTAACATAATTTTGTATTAATATTTTCATAATAAAACGAAACTTATTTAATTTCCATTAAAGATTAAAAATTATTTTTTAAGCAAATTATACATGGCTTGTGGGTCTCCAAGAACACAGTAATGGGAAATGAAGCAACCATTCAGTGTTCTTTATTATCCACAGGAGGAGGTTTCGCCTCTGCCGAAGGCTCATTGTTGCCCACTTTTGGTAATCTTTCATTTACATAGTGGCAAAGAAAATACTGAACCTAGAAATATCCTCACAACTTGACAAAGCTATCAGATGAAGAAGAAGGATGCCTTCGTGGAGGACTTTTGTAGAAGTATAACATCTGAAAAGTCATCTGAATCACCGTCGCAAGATTCCGTTCCTTCTGAATCAGAATCTCTGCTGCCAGTTTGAATTATTAATCCATCCACTATCTCTTCTAGAAGTTCGTCCTTGTCCCAATAATAATTTTCAAGTTTTTCTACGTGGTTGCAGTGCGCCTGCCATTCTTGAAAAGGGACTTCATCCAAAGCTTTTTGTGTTAAATTTTTCAAATTTTCCAAGCTTAAGTCACATTCCTTTCCCTGATCAGTCTTTTAACTGATGACCAAACATATTCAATTGCGTTTAGATCACAGTGGTAAGGAGGGAGATGCACAGCATGATGCCCATTTTCATTTATGATGTTGTCAATTTTATAGATTACTTTTTTAGGACGATTGCATTCTATTAAGTTAAATAGTTCCGCTGTTTGCATTTTGGGATCGCAGCATATCATCTTCTTCATCAGCCAGTTTACCATTGTTCGCTTTGTAGCATATTTCGTGGGTGTCGGATCTTCAATTTTTGTGTGATACGGGGCATTATCCATGCATACCACACTTTGGGGTCGTAAATTTGGAAGAAGCTTTTCCAAGACCCATTTTTCAAAATTTCCATAGTTTTCATTTGCCCATGGTAATCCCCACTTTGAGCTGATGCTTTATATACAAGGTGGGCACCTGGAATAAATCCTGTGGAAGAGCCAGCATGGACAACAATCAGTCTATTTTTTGAACTGACATTTATCTGTGTGCCCAAAACCATATCATGCTGCCAACATTTCTTAAAAGTTAAATTGCTGTCAATCCATGTTTCATCGATGTAAATGATGTGGTGTCCACTTGCTCTGAGTTTCCTCATTTCTCGTAAATAATTGTTCCTCCAAAATACAATGTGAGGTCTTTCGATAAGAATTTTTCGAATTTTTCTTTTGTTAACGCATTTCTTCCAGCGAAAATTCATTGAACGCAAAACTTTGCACAAAGAGTCTTTTTGCCAAAGTCTATTTTTTGCCTCAAGACAGGCAATAATTTCCACACAGATGGCACTTTCTTTTCTTTGATGTAAAAGTCTTGTATTGTCTGCCATATAACGCATTTGTCAAAATCATCAATTTCGCACTTATGATTAGCAGAGCTTTTACGTTTCTTTCCAGGTGTATTTAGAAGTTAATCTTCACCCATTGTTGATACGTCGTGCTTAATTTTTTTAATTGTATACTCCGATACTCCAGTAGCTTGCGATGTTCTCTTCAAAACTTGAAGAAGAGGAACTACTAAAGAGTTTGCCGAAGCTTCAGAAGCACAAAATTCTGCGACATTCAACACGATTTGACGTGCCTGAGACTTTAAAGATTGACCTTTCTTAAACTGGAAGGGCATTTTAAAAAATTGGCGATTAACAAAGCACTACAAAAATCAAGCTAAATAGAAGCAAATTTGAACAAATACCAGTACAAAAGATATAACAACGAAAATAAAAATAGCTAATAGTAATAATATAAGGCTTAAGAAAAGATGCGTGCAGCTGGAATGAAACCGAGAACACTCATTATAAACTCTTTTCCCTTCAGCCAACAGTCGCCAAAAACAAAATAACAATAAAGCAACCCTTGGTTCGTCCCTATTTGAAATATACTAGCCCTGTTGCTATAGCGACCCCCACCCGCCAGACACAGTGGCGGAAGGTGTTCTTACCTTAGACAACACTAGAGCCCTAAATTGTCTTCACCCTGCATCTCAGTTTAATTTGCCTTATTTGACTCCAAAGATGAAGGTATTTCGAGAGGGAATATTCTCTGGAGTGGTTGAACTAATTCTCCAGACGTAGTTCTGACACGTACTACTCGAATGTTGCCGTCTTTTCGTGGATATAGCTCAATCACTTTTGTTAGAGCACACTCGATGAGAACTATTTTCCCAATTTTTATCTGTTGAAAAATCAGCACTGTAGATGGACATTGCACTAGCAGGCCAAGGTATTCACTTCTCAAATCTCTCTCAAGAGTTCTCATAAATTCTGTAGATGTCTGTCTCTTGTTAAAATCAGCTTTATCAAAGTGATTTAAGTCGGAACTCTAAAGACTGGAATTTCACCTAAAAGCAAGGACTGTGTCAAAGGGGTGAGATCATTAGAGTCCTCTGACACATAAGTAAGTGGTCTGGCATTCACAGTTGCTTTGCATTCGCACAGCACACTTATCAGTTCTTCATAATTCAGACATGACTCGCCTAGTCCTCGACGCAAATGCTTCTTAATCATTTGAACTAGTTGTTCCCAAAAGCCATCCTACCATGGTGCTGTAGGTGGACTGAATTTCCAGTTGATCTTTTTTGTGGCGGCTTATATCAAGGGAGGTGATGGTATTCCAACTAATTGATTTTAAGAGATTATTTGATCCGACAAAATTGCCTCCTTTGTTGGTATAAATTATTGATGGCTTCCCTGTACAGGCAGTAAATCTAAGACCAAGTAAAAATCCTTGAGTCGAAAGGGGCAAAATCAGTTTCAAATGAATTGCTCTGAAAACAGCACAGGTGAAAAGTAAAATACAGTCAAAAGTCTTTAATCTGGACTCGTCGAGACTTCAGCGATTCCGGATTATAGATCATCAATTTAAATCTGGTAAGATGGCATGCAGAAATTATAAAATTAAAAATATGAAACTGTAATTTATGAAATAAAGAACAGTTATGATCTAAAGGGTATCAAAATTTACAAAAAAAAAAAGCTTAATATTTATTTGTTTACTTTATTAAACATTTCTTTCAACGCGTGCATGCATAAAGCATACATTACGCATAGTCAAAATTAGAAAATTGCAACCAGAAAACTATTTGATGTGTATTCGGGATATTTATAATGAATTTGACTTAAATCATATCAAAGACAGAGTACATCGAGATGAAATACTACATTTAGTAATGAACTATAAGCAGAATAAAATAAAAACATCTTCCCTGAAGATAAGGATAGTGCTGACAGATCATTAACTAAAATAGATAATTTTAGCTAAGCTTATACCATCCGTTATACATTAAACGCGCATGCGTAAACGTATTATGCGCATGCGTAAAAGCATATGTGAATGCTTGAGCGCATTATGCATTGACGCATGTGCAGAAAGTTGTAGCTTTGTGGTCTGTATTATGGGTGTCCAGATTAACAACAAGCTTTTCTTTTATCTTTAAAAATTAATAGGCCAGCTAAATCAACTCCGACAATCTCGAAAATACAAACATCTCTAACTCAGTTTTCTGGTAGATTAGCAGGCACAGTCTCTAGTCATTTACTTCCATGTCTCGTGTACCTGACATATGCATATAAAACTTTTTGAATTGTAGCTCTGCTTTTCAGGATCCAAAACGTCTCTCTAAGTATTCACATCAGTAAGTGAATTCCTGCATGAGACATAGATAGATGTTTATTAATTATAAATTTCTCCACAGTTTCATGATTCTTTGGAAGTAATATCAGGTAAATAAAATTTTCATGGTCGTTCCTCTCAGTCGACCTTTCAGTTGACATATAAAATGCCTTCGTCATCTTTGAACACACTAATTAACTTCAGCTTCTTAATATCATCTGATGAAAAAGAATCATTGAATAATCTTCACAATAGATTTCTCAGCTCTTGTCAATTCATAAACTTTTAACTGTTCTGCTTCTCTTTCTTTCCTCTTTCAGGTATTTCCTATGAATCTGTGTATCTACCCAATCATTCTCAATATTTTCTTATACTTTGAAAAATAGCCAAAGAATCATGAAGACATACATCACTAGCATTGCTTAACTATAACTGCTAATTAACCTCTTTATTATCGATTGAGATAGAACGAGGCCATTCCTGTTCAGGCAATCCCAACCAAAGTGGGTCTTTCCACCATCTTGATTAGTGATGGGCAACTTCGGTACTTTCTTGTACCCGGTACAAAATACCCGTTACTCAAGTAACCATTACTTTGAAAAGTACCGAAAACCGATTTCAAGTACCGAGTACCCAAGTAACGATTTGGAGTACCGAAGTAACGAAATACTGGAGTAACGGTTTGCTGTACCGGAGTACCCTAGTAACGATTTGGAGTACCGAAATACGCAGCTAACGATTTTGCGCACTGAAGGAACTCTGCCACGTCACCACATGTTTGATTTTATCTGTACGGAGGAAGATTTTGAATATCAGAAAACATGTCAACTACGTCTGAGGAGCAGGCAATTCATGGACACAAAGAGTGCATATCACCATTTCGCAAATACAACCAGATACTACTGTCCTTGTACCAAAACCGAAGTGAGCTGAACCCTCATCGATCCTCCAGTAATGAATACCGAAATACCGAGAAGAGACGCATATTTTCGTTACAAAGTAGCGAATACCGAAAAGTACCCGTTTCGGTACAGAAGTAACGAATACCGAAAAGTACCGATTTCGGTACTGAAGTAACGGGTACTTGGACGTACCGATTTTCAGTACCTGTTACAAAATACCCAGTTCGGTAGTACCGACTCATCACTAATCTTTTAAAAATTTCTAAACTAAAAATTTCTTTACAGAACATCCTCTTAATCGCATATTGGGTGGGTTTTCTGCACCCAGTACATGGTGCCAATTTTCACGGTGCGATAGGATTCCAAGTTCTGAAACCCTGTTATTTACAAAAGTGCTCCAAACTTCTACGTTCTTTATCCAGAATAGTGCTGTTGAAGAATCGGTACAGTAATGAAATTTCTACCTTAACCCGTTCAGTACGGGCGTGTCATATATGCATCAGCAGCAAACATTATCTCGCGGCCAGGTGTGTCATATTTGAATCGCCATTTAGTTCACTCTATGGCTGGGCGTACCACATTTGACTTTTTAGATAGAACATTTAATTAGTATTTTTTATTGCCGCTAGATGTAGCTGTATGTCTGTTATGGTGAAATATAACGAAAGTTAAGATGTTTACCTTCATTCCCACCCAATGTTTTTTTATATTTGGTATTTTTCGGAATGAGAGCGAGATTCGTGGGTGGGTGTTGAGCAATGTAATGTCCCTTTAACTGCGTCATAATGCACGTGTTCTCGCTGCATCGAGGTACATTTTTATTTTTTCAATATAGTGGGATAGATGTTCTATCATTAGAGATTTTTTTTATTACACTTAGATTTTTCGTTTTTTTTTTTTTTTTTTTTTTTTTTTAAATTACTGTTAGATTTTTCGGGCTTTGAGTTGAGTATTTTTTTATCATCAGCGAAACCTATTTTTTTTTAATGGCAAATGAAAGCAGTATCTAAACGTAGAATATACACAAATGCTAATTCATTAGTGTTGAGTAATGTAATGGCTCTTACTGCATTTTATATAAACAAATGAACATGTTCTCGATGCTCTGGAATACTTTTAATTTAATTTATTAATTTTTATTATTTTTATTTTATTTTTTTATCCATTATAGTGGAGTAGATGTTCTATCATAAGAGACTTTTTTTATTACTCTTTGAGTTTTCTGGCATTGAGATGAATATTTTGTATCGCTTGGTGAAAGGTCTTTTTTTTTTTTTTTTTTTTAATGGCAAAACGAAAGCACTCTCTGACCGTAGAACATATACAAATGCTAAATGAGTGTGACATATGCCACGTTGGACTTTGTGTACACCCATGTTTCAAAGAATATCATACACTGTCTCATTTTGAAATATTGCTTACTTTTCGTTATTTGCTCTTTGAATTTTTATGAAAGACAGTTTTAATATTTTTTAATTTTAATTGTGTGTTTTGTTAAATAAAATCTGTGATTGTTTGGATATTTTGCCATATATATTTATTTGTGGGATAAGGGGAAAATTATATTATTCTAGAATGAGTATTTTATAAAATTTTTAAGGAAAATATAATAATAAAGCTTTAAAATTAATTCTGACAATTACCTGAATATTCTCATAATGTACCAAAAATTGGAACAATTGGATGAAAAATTAAATTTATACAAATTTTTTTCCAGAGTTAGGCTTAGCAGCGCGAATTGCGCATCTCCACAAGACGACGCATCCGGTTAACGTGCTGTCCCAAGACAACGCTTTGGTAACAGAGATGCCCGTCGTGAACGGTTAAGGTTCTTGACAAATGAGCCTTATCACACTCCAATAAGACAAGCAAGGGATTCAAGTCAAGGTATATATTTTTTCTCAATGGAGCTACTCATGATTTGGCTTGCAGTAGACAGGGTTCGACTCATGATTTGGCTTGCAGTAGACAGGGTTCGTACGATTCTTAAGAGTCCTTAAAAGTCCTTAAGTTTTTGGAATCGATTTTTGGTCCTTAAAAGTCCTTAATTTCGGCCAAAATCGGCAGAAGGTCCTTAACTTTAAACATCGGAAATAGCTGTCTGTTTTTTACGACTGCCATTTTGAGTGTGAATTAGCATTTTGGAGGAATGTTTTTGGTGATTCAAGTGACAGATATGGTTATCTTTTGAATGGGTGAATGGGTTATAATTCGTTCCTATTTCTAATATAAATCGTGGGATTTTCGAGTTTTATAGTAAAAGAAGTGCAGCATAAGTATTTTAAAATGATTTCATTTTTGCTAATGAAAAGCTCTTAAACAACTTTTGGCTTTTCGCGATGTGAATTCTTTTATTAAACGACTCTGAATTCGGCAACTTGTCGGCATTTTGGCGATTTTAAGATCAGTTTCTGTAGAAAATTTTTAATTTCGAGATCTGGGAATTTTTCGACATTTTTAAAACATTGTAACATGGATAATTTTCATTAAAATAGTGGTAAAATATTGAAATTATGTTTAAAAAATAACATTAAAATAAAAAGTTTTTAATTTTCGCTGTCATATTATAAAGTTTCATTTTGGCCACTTTTTTTACAATATTTTGAATCTGCAAAATAAGCAAGGTATATGAAACAATTAACGAAACAGTTTTAGCAAAAGCAAAATAGCTATGTAAATAATATAAAATGTCTTTTTAAATTTTTTCATGGTAAGAGTTTTTCCAATGTAATTGTCTCAGAGTATTCAAAATTATCAGAATATTCAGTTTTCTCTATAAAATTAATTTTACATCTTTTCCCTCTGATATTTTTTCTCAAAATATTTCTGGCTTTTTACTGTTACAGAATTTTTCTTTAGAATTTTAGACATTGCAGCTTAGAAAGTTTAGAAGGATTTGAAGGCAAAATTTATAGACCCAAGATTCTAGAAAATTACAGAAAAATGTCTCCGTGCTATTAACACGTAACGAATGTATTTTGCAGAAAGTTTACAATGTATTTCTTACTTTTTGGAGAAGGTCTGGAAGAACAAAGAAAACATAATATTTGAATGTTTTACTTCTGATACTAGAATCTTTTTCTTAACACGTTTATCTTCCCTTTATTTTCTCTAATTTTCACTAGACACAGACATGGAAAATATCAAAAATGTTTTATTCTTATCTTATCTTATTAGGGTAGGTGAAATCTATTAGGTCAAAAAATCTCTGTATAATTAATAGTACATTGCGTCTTGTCACTGAGAGATCAATTAAGTTGATATTAGGAATGTCATAAAACAATGAATCTTCATATTTATCCCACAGAAGACCACGTACTTTCAATGGTTTGCTAATTGTAGATTTTTCACTGCTCAGTTCTGTTTATTCCCACCCATAAATCAAAATTAGCACTTGCCATTAAGTGAGTTGATTTTGCAATAAAGTATTCTGCTTCACTTGAACATTCATTACTGAAGTGACACAGTTGTCAACATAGAGGGAATTTTTCAATTTTGTAGCCACTTCCTTCAAAGAAGGTTCACATTGGTCTAAATAAGGGTTGATCACTGCTCCTAAAAAAAAACGGACTATATTTTAGTCTGAAGACTACTCTGCAATGGCGAAATTTTTTTTTTTTTTCCTTTTGTTTGGAGTTTTTCCACCACAGAAATCGACAATCATTTCTTTGAACAGATATTTGAAGAAAAGCACTTTTAATATCTGAGATAATCCCTGTTTTTCCTTGCCTAAATCCAAGAAGCAATCTAGGTATCAATTCAGTTAAATTTTGACCTTTTGCTAAATATAATCATTAAGTGACAGGAAATCCTTTTGCTTGCATAAGGCATCAGATACAGGTCTTATTGCTGTTGTACAGTTATATTTGAAGACTGGTCTGTGGGAAAGATAATAATTAACTAGTTCCTCTTCTTCTGGTACTTCTTCCATTAGTCCAAATTCGAGCCACTCTTCGAACACTGCATTGTATGTTTCAAATTTATCTTTCAACATCAGCTTCTTTGTGATGGAAGTCAATTGTTTTTCTGCAACTTGTCTGTTTCTTGATAAAGCTTCTTTATCGTTGATCCAAGGTAAACTAACGTCATATCGATCGTCTACCCTCTTCAGAGTCTTGTGAAAGTACCGTAATTTCGCGCGTATAGTCCGCGGACTATCTGTGTTTAAAATGCGAATTTTTGAACCTGCGGACTATCCACCAGTGCGGAAAATACGCTGGTTATTCACGGTTAAAATTGTTGAAATTTAAAAAACACGCTGTTGTGAACTGCCGATGATGAAATATAAAAATAGCGTGAGATTCCAAGTATCCTTCGCACTGCTTTAGCACAACTGCCGGGAGGGGGAAAAGTCGATGCGTCAACTCGGTTTTTAGGAGCCATAGTAGCAAGTACCTGGAGTACGAAAAAAAAGCGTGATTTGTTTACTTTAGCGTGGTTTGGCAACACCGAGTGAGTGGGTGGGGTCGAAGGTCACATTTCATTACCACTTATCACGAAGATAGCACGTTGCACAGTATTTTGTTTTCGTATTTTGTCTTTCATCTTCGCTAACGTTGATGAAACATCGCCGGAGATTTACTGCTGAGAGGTAGTTGAGAAAACTGAAAAAGATGGAAATAGAGAAGCGGGCCATTATTGGTTTAATCCTAGTATCCGGTGCACAGGGGATTTGACTACTTTTGGCGACTTTATGATGAGCAGTAAAAACGGGACATATACGATGAGTAGTTAACGGGTCATTCAAAGAAAATATATAGTTAAACATAGTATATACTATGTATATAGTATATATACTATGTGTGTATAGTATATATATAGACGTTCTTTGGATCATTTTTGGTGTTGGCAAAGTCGCGCCAAGGCTGCACCGTATACTAGGATTTTACTCTATTATTTTGAAGTGGACAAGAAAGCGGTGAGAAATTTGCGCAAACAAAAGGATGTGTTTAAAAAGCATGGGAATATTGCCGTATTAAAAAAAACGTAATTTCGGACGTATAGTCCGCGGACTATCCAGTGGTGCGGACTATCTGACAATTTTTAAAATTTTTTTTATATAAAATCGTGTCTGCGGACTATACGTGCGAAATTACGGTAATCCCACACTGCTTCTAATTCTGAATCAGTTTTATTTTCTTTAGAATATTAATTCTCAGTGCTTCTAGCTTCCACAAGTTTTCTATGCCACTGCTGTGAGTCAACATGAATGCTATTGTGGATGACATGGACAAGGAGTTTCTTTGTGAAACGTAATCAACTATCTTTCCTGTGACTTGTTCATCCAAGTAGTGATTACACAGCAGTCAGCCCATTTTCTAATTTCTGAATTCTTCCGGTTAACATTTCACCTGCAACGTCAGCTCCAATTAACACTTTGTGGGCCGCTGTCATGTACGCATGACTTATTTTTGCCAATGACGATGCTTCACATCGACGTTTGTATAGATAGACATACTATAGCAAAACATTTGATGCTCAGGAAACATTGGTTTCAACTGTTTTCCTCTCCCAATTCACCAGACTGTCTATTATTGAAATCTTTTTTCGTGGATGCTTGTTTTGTTAGTTTGAGACTGTCTTTCGCTGCCTTCAAATATTGGAAACTTACGTTAGATTTAAAGATATCCTTCAAAATGCTCTTTGATGAGGAAATATATGCTGATCTGTTATCAGAAGAGGAAAATTGTTCTGATAGTGAAAGTGATTTGGACTGTGGGAGCGATATAATTGTGAGATGATTCAAAAATAAGGGAAGACCAATAATTAGTGAATCTGAAAGTGATGAAGAGAATTCTGTGGCAAATGATTGGTCAGAAGTTGATTTTAAACCTAACTTTCATGCTTGCTTGGAACGGTTTGGGTTACAGGTACCATACACACCAGATAAATTATCAACTGTGGAATTGTTCATTGGGGACAATTTATTTAATTTCTTTGCCACACAAACAAACTTATATCATAATCAGCAGAATAATGATAACAACAATGCATCAACAAAGAATAAAGCTTGGATTGATACAAATTGTTGTAGAAATGGAAAAAAACTTTTGGGGCTTGTTATTCTAATGGGAATAGTAAGAAAACCAGAACAAGATGATTATTGGTCTACTCACCCTGGATTACCAGGGTTCGTAGCGGTCCTGACAAGTGCTTTATAAGTCCTTATATTTGAAAATAAAATATAAAGGCCCTTATAGGTGCTTACTTTTTCTTTAAAGCCCTTATTTTTTTGTTTTTGTTTTTAGTGCTTATTTTTTGCTTTTAGTGCTTTTTTTAATGAACGTGCATTTTCCCCCCGTACAAAAGCCGAAACTAAAACAACTTTTCTTCCTTATATGGAACGTCAGATGGTGAATCATACTCCCGGAAATAGCTTTTCCCCCTTTCTCTGCATTAACGTAACCTATGGTGCGCGCGAGAGTAGAGACAGGTACACGTTGTTCTATTGGTCAAAGAATTGCGAAAACCGTAGAAAATTCCGGTACATTCGGTATTCTTTTCCTCCCACCCAAATACTACACACATTTGAATTTCTATCAAGATTTTAATAATTTACATTCTCGTTCCGCGGGGTCAGTTCATATTCGTGTTTATTATGATTGTTATGCTTATATTATGAGCATATGTATGAATATTTATAATAATATAGTTGCAGTAGCTGCTGAAGTGTAGATAAACTTTCAAAAATGGGTTTATTTTTACACAGATTAGCTTTCTAAGGAATAATATTCGGAATGGCTTAAATAAAAGGAAAGTAATCGAATAGTCAAAATAATTTAATTAATTTCTTTTTTTTTCCAATACATTATACAGTACAGAGGTTGAGAGGTTCTCCCCTTTCTCTGCAAAATCTCTAATATTGAAGCAGTGCTGTCCAACCCCAGATTAGTAAGTCTCTTTCTTTTCCTTTATTTAGTTCTTTATTCTCCGAATACCGGCAGCTGTTGATTCCGATTACGATTCCGTTATATCACGTATGGAAGAATTACGCCGCACGTATTGCGCAATAACGTTTGTGGTATTTTGCAGAGATAATTAATTTTGATGTTCAGTCTGATTTATTTATGAACACTTAAAAGAGTTTTACTGTTCTTTCTAAGCAGAATATTTCTCAGTTCCATTGGTCTATTTTTATATGATGCACATATCGAAATGTCAGAATCATTTATTTAGCCGAGAAATCTAAAGAACGGCTACAATCTCCCCCCTCCTCTTTTTCCAGTTCGCTCGACTATATGGAATATTCAGCAGTTTCCGAGTATGCGGGTTAGTCAAGCTTTTACTGTTAAAGAATGACTGCATGAAGCAATTTCCCGTCTCCTGATTTCAGAAATGTTCCACTTTTTCACTTAAATTACTTTGCTTGGAATATATGTTAAGGGAAAACTGTTATGCAATGAAAATGTAGAAAATGTTCAGAATTTTGATTTAAGTTAAATTATTTAAATATTAATATGAGTGGAAAAAATAAATTGTATTTATTATTAGGTGCCAAGCGAATACAATTAGTATGGCTTATTATTATTTATTTTCTATATTTTGAACTGAAATTTCATCATTAAATCTTGCAATATAGTTTAGTTCTGCATAGTTTTTTTTTTTCTCTCATTGTAAACTAATTCTGTAAATTGAACTGTCATTTAAAATTAAAAAAAAAATAATAATTGTTTCCCATGGTTGAGGTAATGCTCATTCTCTTAATAAATATTGCATTGCTCATATTTTAAATTGCAAGTCTAATTTTTCTTTTAAGGTTATGCAGTTGTGTATAATGTAATTAGACAGGTGCTTATTTTTTTTCTTAAAATGTGCTTGAAAAGTGCTTATAGGTGCTTATTTTTTTAACTAAAATATAGCTATGAACCCTGATTACATACACCTATTTTTGGGAATACTATGCCAAGGAACCGATTTCGGTAGTTATGGAAGTATTGGCACTTCAGTAATAATGAGCATTGCCAAGAAAGGCTTGATAAAATAAAACCAGTTTACTCATATCTGCTAGAAAAGTTTCAAAACATTTATAAACCTGAGAAAGAATTATCGCTGGATGAAGGTATCATTCCATGGAGGGGCAGGCTATCTTTTCGTACATATAATCCTGCGAAAATTATAAAATATGGAATTTTAGTTCAAGCAATGCATTGCATAAAGATGATTATAAATATATTTCTTTTTGCTTATGTCATATACAGTTGACTTTCCAAGGTCATACTCCTCGCATAATTTTGAGACAGATATGCCTTTATCCATTTTTTACAGCAATTCCACCTTTTATTTGATGGACATCGAAACATGCTATCGCTTTGTAGATCCTTTGGCAGCTTCAGAATTAGAAACTCTTTTTGACATAATTGAAAGTTCAAGCTTAATTTTTATAAAATTCCTCTAACAGTCTGCAAAAAATAATAAGCCAGATCCAATTAGAATACAGTCAAAAGTCGTTAATTCGGACACCCAAAATCCGGAATGATCTATAATCCGGACCTCAAAGCTACAAACTTTCTGCGCATGCGTCGCGTTGACGCATGCGCGTAAGACTTTTACCGCTGCTAATTTGCGTGTGCGCGTGCACAAAATACGTTTACGAATGCGCGTTTAATGTATAACGGACGGGATAAGCTAAGCTAAAATTATCTAATTATCTATTTCAGTTAATGTTGCAGATTGCGTTGTTCCTTAATCTTCGAATTGGATCCGGATTATTATTTTTTGCAGACTGTTAGAGCAATTTTATAAAAGTAAGCTTGAACTTTCGATTATGTCAAATAGAATTTCCGATATATATTTACTAATATGTAAAGGATATACAAAGCGAAAGTATCTTTCGGAGTCCATTAAACAAAAAGTGGAATTGCTGCAAAAAATGGATAAAGTTTATCTAACTTTAACGTTTGTTTATCTAAACTTTGTTTATCTTTAACGCTGCGGCGGCGTGCATTGAATTGGAAGTTGATCTGTCAACACTATCCTTATCTTAAGGGCAGATGTTTTTATTTTATTTGGCTTATAATTGCTTACTCAATGTAGTATTTCATCTCGTCTTTGATATGATTTAAATCAAATGCCCCGTCATTATAATTCGCTTCCGATAGCGAAGAAAATGACAGAGGTTATTGAAAACGAAAAAATTCCGATTGACAAATTAGTCGGTATTCTCGACACAGCAATTATATCACTTGAACAGCGGAACTTTGTAACTGAACAAGAAATTATGTCTGTTTATAGAATTAAAGAGAATGTATTATAACATAAAAAACGAAGCAACTTAAACAACTTACATTGAAAGAAATGTTTAATAAAGTAAACAAATAAATATTAAGCTTTTTTTTTTTGTAAATTTTGATACCCTTTAAATCATAATTGTTCTTTATTTCGTAAATTACGGTTTCATATTTTTAATTTTATAATTTCTGCATGCCATTTTACCAGATTTAAACTGATGATCTATAATCCGGAAAAATCGATAATCCGGAATCGCCGAAGCCCCGACGAGTCCGGATTAACGACTTTTGACTGTATTAAGGGACAGTGCAATCTGCAACATTAACTGAAATGACTTAGAATAGAAAAAGATAATTTTAGCACTAAGTTTATTTTTCTTCACATGAATAGAAATATTTGAATAATGTGTGAAATGTAGAAAATTCATTTCTTTTTGCATGTTTTATTACTTTCATTCCAAAATCATGTGATTTCTCTCAAAATAAATTTAGGTTTAGTTAGCAGACCAAAACTTCTTTTATGTTATATGCTGGCCTTTTCACATAGAGGGGGATTGGAATTTATGTTCATCAAAGCAGCCTTTGCAAAGAAAGTCGCATCTCGCAGATTTCACATTCCCATTCGCTTTGAGTGGATTTGTTTGCATTTTATTTTTTTGTTACTGACATCTAAAAGCCCCGTTCAGAAGAGCAGATTTGACCGGTAGCGAAAACTGGTTCTTCCAACTTGTCCCATTCACAAGGTGAACAAGCATTAACTGCTTCTCCGAATTAGAGGTAGAATTTGGTAGAACATTCCTACCTCTCAGGAGCAGGGCAAATGGGAGATTTCCCATACTGTACTGCACGATTGCATGGTTCACTTAATTTTAACAAACAACATGGCTGACGTGCAACTGACTGCTCGCTGTACTGTCAGCGAAATAATCGCATTGGTAGATATTTGGAGATGTGATATCATCCAAAAAAAATTAGATATTTTTTCTCTATTATACCATTTTCAAATTAAAATTAAAAACACGCATATCACCTTCAACACTACAAGGGGACTCTGTAACTTTTGAAAAATATTTTTATTTAAGAACTTGCATCTGCTTTTTATGAATATTATTAAATGGTTTAGTAAAAGAAAATAATTTTAAGCTGAAAACTTTTTTTGCCAGTAATTTTTTTAATTAAAATTTTTAGAAGAAAATTTGAACAATTAAAATATTTTTCTTCTCCTCCAATTTTCAGTGTTTTTCCCCCAAATTTTCTGATTGTATTTATTAGAGCGTTCTTAATAACTTTAAGGATCGATTTTGCAATTAATGAATTAGATTCTGAGAAAAAAATAAAAACACATTCTTATGTAAAAACTTTGAAACAAATATGATCTCAATCACGTTTTCCTTCAAATAATTTTTCTTTTCAGTATTTTGCAAAACCTATTCATGTTTCTATAAAGTACGTAATTTTAAATAAGCAGTAAAAATATTAAATAATTTAGTCCATATCCCTATATAAGTTTTAAGACTTTAAGTAAAAGGATTTATTGAAAAAATGTAAACTGAGAAAATGCAGTTTGAAGAATGTAATCTATTAGTTTATTGTGAGTTTTAGGTTTCGCTCGAAGCAAATACAAAGTAATTTCTCTTCTAAAATTCACATGAGTCATTTCTAATGTGGTGTTTTTGTGTAAATCAGTGTGCAAGATCCACTCAGCAGCCACAACCATATTCAGTGCGTCGATAAATACGTTCCAGTACAACGTTTTGCTGTGAAATTTTGGTTGATATCTCCAAGAAGTCAGTCTAACAAATCTACTCCACCCATTCCTTCATTATGTTATTTTATAATTTAAGATTGCAGAACATCAACCTTCTTTTTTTAAGCTCGGATTCATCTTTTTGCTTTTCCTAATGGTTCGTGAGTGATAAAATTTGATGCAATAGTTACGACAGAATTGTCGTCCCAATGGCACATATAAACTTCTCCATCGCATCGGTAATCAAATTCTCCACGTTGAAATTTCGACATCTCTTTTGCTCATACTGTGCCAATTGCCTTAAAGCCGTTGTTAGACAAGTCTGTTAGCAGACTGTGCGATGAAAAAAAAAGGTTGATCTTTGGATTATAGTAACTTGGCGATTTTTTGGCGAAAATTTGGCGACCAACTCTGCTACAGCAGCCCTCTATTTTTTTTTTCGCCGCCATTTTGTCTTCACGAAGTAAAGACATGTTTCTTTTCTTTTTATTTACTGAACACTTTTTCCAACAATCTACTAGCCGAATTACACTTATGCTAGAAATTTTATGTAACAAAACTGCTTAATCATGACAAATATTAACTGCAAAATTGGGAAAAAGTGTACAATCACAATCTCTTTGCGCGTTTTTCAGAATAGCACATACACATAAACCATTTACACGTCGACTTATTTTTACTTAAAAAAACATCCAAGAATTCCACAAAAAGGGCATTGCACACACTCTTAACTTTATCCATCTACACTGCTATTTTCTCATAAATTACAAAAAATTTGCATGAAAATGGAAAAAAAAAAAAAAATACTGTGAATCTTTAAACTCGGTAAAAAGCACATATATGAAATTACCTGATCGCAAAAAAGTATATACCCTTTCCAAGGATGAACATTTCCACGTATAAAATATCCAAAAACTTACCATACTCTAAATTATCTATTATATTATAAACGTCACCAACGAATTCATACCGCAAACATTACAAATGGTTACAAATACTTAGTGTCAAATATTTAAATTATTTCCATGCACGTTTACTTCCATTGAAACGTATACCAAATTCCTACAAACATAAAATTCACAAAATAACTATCATTTAACTAAAATATCACTAAACCATGTACACGTCGACTTATGTTTACTTAAAAAAACATCCCAGAATTGCATAAAAATGGCATTGTGCACACTCTTCACTATATCCACGTACACTGCTTTTTTCTCATAAATTAGAAAAATTTCACGAAAATGCATGAAAATTTTTTGAATCTTTAAATCCAGTAAAAAGAACATATATGAAAATACCTGATCGCGAAAAAGTATATACCCTTTCCAAAGATGAACATTTCCACGTATAAAATAAATAAAATATCCAAAAACTTTTACCTCTAAATTATCTTATTATATAATGAATGTCACCAACGAATTCATACCACAAACATTACAAATGGTTACAAATACGTAGTGTCAAATATTTAAATTATTTCCATGCACGTTTACTTCCACTGAAACGTATAGCAAATTCCTACAAACATATAATTCACAAAATAACTATCATTTAATTAAAATATAATTAAATTCAAGAACACTACTTAAAATATAAATAAGCACATACATTAAATTAATAAAAATTAGCTTACCATTCAACCAGTTCTTTTGAATTATCAGATAAACGCATTAAAAGTTTAGAATTCACTTTAGACAGCGCCATGCAATCCGAAAATTAATCAACACTACTTCACATAACACACAATGAAACTTAATACAAAATAATAGACTGCTACAGATATTTTTCCAAATTTTCCCCCCTTTTCCGATTAAAGAACTGTAATTCGTCCATTAATATTACATGACATATCTCATGGTCTCTCATTTCCCTCACACAACATAATGCGTAATCGGAACTGAGTACTTCTCACATTATTACCAAAGTCCTAGGTAGTAACCTTTATCGCCTCCAAAATGTCACCAAACTACCAGTTACCATATTCCAAAGATCAGACAAAAAATTATCAAAAAATACTTTGTGTTTCTCTGGATTGTCAATAAAAGATAATTGTTCAGAGACAACTTTTGATCTAAGTGGGAAATTTTAATTTTTTAAACTTTTTGAAAGACCTAATATAAACAATGAAGCAGATGTGGTCATTTCTAACAAAAGAAACAAGCAGATATCGGAGCTCAAAACGGGGAAATACAGCTGAAACCAATTGCCACCATGCCTTGGCGAGAAGTCCTTTCCTTTCTACAGAAATAAATGACACACCATTAATGCCTCTAAAAAAAGAGCTTTTAAAATTTAATAAAGAAAAATGTACATGTGATATCGCTGATTTTGTATATCATTACATGCCAATGTTCATTTTTTTTTTTTTTTTTTTTTTTTTTTTTTTTTAAACATTGCAGTTTTACGCAGTCTTGAGGAAATATTTCTTGTTATTATTTGAATTTCTTTTATTAACTCATTAAAGTTGTCCTTTGCAAGTAGGATGGGAAAATATTTGGGTCGATTTGAATTTTTAAGAATTTTATAGAATTTCTTTCTTAAGTGCTGTAAAAATCGTAATGAAAGCCGATTTTTAGAAATTTTTCTATGCTGAAATATTCATATTTGAAAAATAAATTTTACGTCAAAAAATCAATCATACATTCTATAATAAATGACTTTTTTAACTTTCAGATATGATAGTTTCAGAATTTTTGAAACTGACAGATATAACTGTTTATTTTTTAAAAAATATTAAACATGATGTTCCAAAAAAAGAACATTGGCATGTTAAAGGTTTATATGATTTGTTTCTTAATCATTTGTCAATTCTGATAACAGAAAAAGTGCATTTATTATGAAAAATATGTACCCTTGGAGGTAATATGTTATGCACATTTGTGTTTTCATTACAAAAATGCTACAGGTAACATAGTGCTTTAAGACATACCAGATTGTTCAATAAGTTCGCAGAACGGAGATGAAGAAACCAATTTTTATTTGTAAAAATGACTTTATTTTTCAATGTAGTTTCCCTCAACTTCAATACACTTATTCCAACGGTTTTCTAATTTATGGATCCCTTGACTGTAGTGGTTTTTCAGCAGCTCTGCAAAATATCCCTCCACTGCAGCTATTACCTCTTTGTTTGAAGAAAATCATTTTCCGCTGAGATATTGTTTGAGGTGTGGGAAGAGCCAGAAGTCGGAGGGAGCTAAATCTGGCGAAAAGGCTGGATGTTGCAACAATTCGTCGTACTTCAATTCAGTTATTTTAGCAATGGTTTTTTGAACTGTGTGCACAGGTGCGTTATCTTGGTGGAAAATGATTTTCTTCTTCTGTAATCCGGCTCTTCTTTCATGAATTTTTCCATCTAATTGATTCAGAAGGTTGCAATAATAATCCAAATTGATTGTTTTGCCAGTTTGAAGGTAATCTATAAACAAAATTCCTTTCGCATCCCAAAACACTGATGCTGACACCTTCTTGGCTGATTTTTTGCACACGAACTCGCTTCAGCGCCGAAGAGCCGGGTTCACACCACTCCTTAGCCTCCTGTTTTGATTCAGGATCATGATTGTAGACCCAAGTCTCATCCATTGTGATAAATCGACGGATAAAGTCGCTTTTATTCTTCTTAAAACGCTCCAAATGTTGCTGGCAAAGTCGCATACAAATGTGTTTTTGCTCCATCGTTAGAGAATGTGGCACCCATTTTGCACAGAGTTTTTTGAAATCCAAATTAACACTCAAAATATTGCTCACGTACGACCACTTTTGAATAAACTAGCCCACTTGCAAACCATTGTTTTTGAAGGAGCAGATTCAACCCAACACATTCACCATTTCGGTATGAATTTCCATTACCTTTAAGCCTTTCTTTACAAAGAATTTGATAACTGCAAGTTGCTCAATTTTATCATACCTGAAAAAAGGCACAACACATTAGATATAAAGGGCGGTTAAACAATGAATAAATTAACAGATCGAAATGAAACTTTTGACGTGTTCCTAAGAAAGAACAAATATGAAAATGGCGTCAAAGTTTTAGGTCTGATATTGACAAATAGATGGCGCTCCACGAACTTATTGAAGAACCTTGTATGCTAAAGCATCCTGGTTGGCAAACTACAGGTATTTGCCCTAGAGAGAGTGTTCAAGTAGCAAAACATGTAAGAGTCTGAGATGGGAGACAATTCTGGTGAATGTGTGAGATGATCAGTCCCAAATTTTTCTTTTTTTGCTTCCAATAGACGTATGTGATCTGGCTTCATCTTATAGTCTGCAACAAAAAATGAGTAATGTTTTTTACAGTATAGTTTATGGTAACATTCTAGTTGCTTGTGATTGTTTGATCACAGGGCAAAAGTTCACATTGCATTACAATTTTAGTAGACCCCTTATAAATATCAAGAACTTCAATAGATGTAGACTGGGTTTGGATGTTTGTTGCAGTGATTTCATTTTACACAGTGGTGTTGATTTTCTTGTGAACAACACAGAATATCATAAAACATCAATTTTCCCATCTACTCTAAGAACTGGATGTAGAAGGCTAGGCTTCATGATTTTGGAGAGCAGTACATACTTCCAGATGCTGCATCTGTTGATATTCAGTGAATTCATGTATAGCCTAGAGATCAATATGTCTGAAAACTGTGCGGTGACACAACAGGCACTGAGCTTATGTAATGTTGATTTCCTTCTAATGTATACCTTAATTCCGTCTCGCATGCAAACAGTTAATCAACTCTTCATTAAAGGTTTTATCATGTTTAATTAATAAAAAAGTTAAACTTATCTTATAATCAAGGTGAACATTATTGAAATGAAACTTTTGAAACAGTCTATGGACAATTCTGTCACTTATCATCACTCCATATATTATTCATAGTGACAACGTTTTCAGACAAATTACATCCAAGTTTGTGCATAATTGCTATCTTTCATTTTGTGTCTTCATCACATCATAAACTGTTTTATTTTCACTAAAGTACCTTTTTCAAAGCATGAACTGACCCTGTTCATTCTGAATGGTATTTTTTATTTATTTATTTATTTTTCCAACTATGATGTATCCATTGCAACCAGCTCTGTAAGTTATTCTTTTTGAAACCGGGCGATAATTACAAGACCCACTGTAAGTAGTGTGTAGTAACCATTAATTTATAAGTAGCACTCTTCCAAAAAAGTTATAAATAAATTAAAAAGATGTTAAGAATTATTACAGATGGAATTGAAACATTATCTTACATATATGTATATTTTCAGATTCACTGCTTGAGTATATATTCTGTTTGTGCATGTAGTTAAGTTTTTTTTTTTTTTTTTTTTTTTTTTTTTAGTTTTTGTAAAAAAATGGAGGAAGAAAATGATTTTTTGAAATTATCCATTGAAGACAGGTGCCAACACAAGTTATGGAAAGCAAGATTAAGTGGTTATGAGGATGCTGCCAAATTGTTCCGGACACAGGATGATGAAAAAAGTGCAGAATTCATGAAATATTTGGGTTTGTTGAAAAAATTTGTTATTGATAGCAATGCTGTGGCACAAGAGAAAGGCTTAGCAGCAGTATTGGCATTTATAGAGAATGCAGCATGTGCTTCCAAGACAGTTAGTGATGTAATGAGTGGACTTGTAAGTAAATGTTTTTCTTCACCTCGGGCAAAAACTCGGGAACTAGCTCTTGAAATAGTTTTAATGTATATAGAGATAGAAAAACAAGATGTAGTTTTAGAAGAATTGGTGAAAGGACTTGAAAATAAATCACCTAAAGTTGTATCAGCATGTGTAATGGCATTACATGAATCCTTGCATTTATTTGGTTCTCAAGTCATTACCGTGAAACCTCTCGTTAAAGTCTTGCCAAAGCTTTTAGAAGATAGAGATAAAAGTGTGCGAGAAGAGTCAAAGCTTTTGTGTATTGAAATATATCGGTGGGTGGGAGATGCTATTAAACCACAGTTGCAGACATTAAAACCTGTTGCGCTTACTGAATTAGAAAATGAATTTCAAAAAGTTGGAGGTGAAAGAATATCACCTACTAGGTTTTTAAAATCTCAACAAGAAAAGATGGCCAAACAGAAAGAAACCTATGGTGAAGCAGCAGAGGAAATGGAAGATTTGGAAGAAAATGCTCCTGTACAAGTTGATCCTTATGATTTAATGACAGAAGTTGATATTCTTTCAAAACTACCCAAAAACTTTTATGAACAGTGTGAAGCCAAAAAATGGCAAGAGCGTAAAGAAGTTCTTGAAATCTTATTGCAGTTAACAACAAATGTTAAATTAGAACCTGGTGATTATGGTGATCTTGTTCGGACATTGAAAAAATTCATTACTAAGGACTCTAATGTTTTAGTAGTTGCTTTGGCAACTAAATGTTTAACAAACCTTGTTCTTGGTCTAAGGAAAAAATTTCAGCCATATGCTTCAGCATGTGTTCCAGCAATATTCGAGAAATTTAAAGAAAAGAAGCAAAATGTTGTATCAGCTCTTCGTGAAGCTATTGATGCACTATATAGTATTAGTTCTTTAGAAATAATGCAGGAAGACATTCAGACTGCACTGGATAGTAAAAATCCTCAAGTGAAAGCTGAAACTTGTTCTTTTCTAACACGTTGCTTTTCTGCATGTTCTTCCACCCAGTTGAATAAAAAACTGCTTAAAGCATTTACAGTGTGTCTGTTAAAAACACTTAATGATACTGATTCTGCTGTCAGAGAGAATTCTGCTGAAGCTCTAGGTACAGCTCTAAAAGTTGTTGGGGAACGTACTATGTCACCATTTCTACAGGAAGTTGATGCAATCAAAATGGGTAAAATTAAAGATTTTTGTGATAAAGCTGTGGTAACAGCCAAAACTGTGGCAGTTGTTGAGAAGAAGCCTGTTTCAGCACCTGTAAAACCAAGTGTTGTAAAAGTAATGCCTGAAGAAACAGTTAGCAAGTCTGCTAGTGGAGGAATTAAAAAACCTGCTTCTGCTGGTCCTGTCAAAACTAAGGTTGCTACTGCGTCCTCACGTGTTGTAAGGTCCGGAGCTAATAAAAAAGGAGTTGGTGACACCATTGAACCTGAATTCAAGGAACAAGAACTTTCAGAGGAAGAAGTTTTGGCTCAAGCTGCTGCTATCTTACCTGATCATGTAATAGCTGGTTTAAGTAGCTCTAATTGGAAAGACAGATTAGCTGCTGTAGAGAAATTTTTTGAAGTTGTTTCAGCTATGGAAAAAGGAAACATACCTGCACAAGTTCTTATAAAATTATTGGCTAGAAAACCTGGCTTTAAAGAGAATAACTTTCAGATTTTGAAACTTCGATTTGAAATCTTAACCTATATTGCTGAAAACGCACAGATATCTCATACTGCAATTGAAAGTTGTTTGTCTGATATAGTTGACAAAATTGGAGATGCTAAGAATGGTGGATATGCCGGATCAGCTTTGACTGCTCTGGCAGGAGCAACTAGTCTTGAATATATAAGCCTTGAAGTTTTAAACTTAGCCTTTAACCAAAGAAATCCAAAAAATCAATCGGAAGCTTTACTTTGGATGTCCAATGCAATTAAGTTATTTGGCTTAAGAATTCAGATGAAAGAAGTTATAGATCATCTGAAAAAAGCTTTTTCTTCAACTAATCCTGGTGTCAGAAATGCTGCATTATCTCTTATTGGAGTAATGTATATGTATGTAGGAAAACCTCTCCGAGCTTTCTTTGAAGATGAAAAGCCAGCTTTGTTGCAACAGATAGATTCTGAATTTGATAAAATAAAAGATGCAAAACCTCCCGTTCCAGAAAAAGGAAAGTCTGCCAAATTATCTGGATCTGGAGATGCTACAGAATGTTCAAAATCAAACGCCCAAGTTAATCTTTCAGATATGATGCCTCGGGTTGATATAAGTAATCAGATTACTTCTCAATTACTGTCTGATCTATCAGATAAAGACTGGCATTTACGAAGTGATGCTTTGCAGAAAATTTCCAATATCATTAGTGAAGCAAAATTTGTATCTCCAAACTTAGGAGATTTACCTAATGCACTGCGACCTCGATTAGCAGATACAAACAAAAAACTTGCATTGCAGGCTTTAAACATATGCCAAATGCTAGGTACATCCTTAGGGAGCAACTGTTCAAAGCAAATACGAAATTTTGCACCAGGAATACTTATATGTCTTGGAGATAACAAAGCTCATGTCAGAGCTGCTGCTCTTCAGTGTCTAAATTCATGGATGGATCAATGCCCATTGGCGAATTTATTCGAAGGTGAGATGATTTATGACGTTCTCCGAACAGATAATCCCTTTTTAAGGATTGAACTCTTTTCGTGGTTAACAGAGAAAATGACAACTGTTACATCATTACCTGCAGCTGATTTAAATATCTGCTTACCTGTTTTATATACTTGCTTAGAAGATCGTAATGCTGATGTGAGAAAGAAAGCATCAGAGTGCATTTTACCTTTTATGATGCATGTTGGTTATGAATCCATGGCTAGAGCTACAACAAAACTAAAACCTGCCTCAAAAGCAACTGTTATGTCTCAGTTGGAGAAAGCTCGCCAGAGTCTACCAGAAAAACCTAGCAGTAAACCTAAACAATCTAAAAGCTCAGTTCCCTTGCCAAGTGAAAGAACATCACCTCCTCAGACGGTTAGTAATGAAGATGCTGTAAAAGGTAAATTGCATCGTAGTACATCTAAATCTAAACTTGCTTTGAAAACTCCAGGAACTAGCAAAGGAAAAAAAGAAGAAGAAATTGATATATCACCACCTCTTGTAGCTAACAATATGAAAGATCAAAGGTTGTTAGATGAAAAAGCTTTAAAAGTCTTAAAATGGAATTTCACTAATCCTAGAGAAGAATTTTACATTCAGTTGAAAGATCAAATGATTGCTGCAAACTGGAGTAAAACATTAATTTCTCACTGTTTTCACAATGATTTTAAATTTCACATAAAGGCTATTGATTTGCTAATTGAGTCACTTGAGAACAGTGTGGAAGCATCTGCAGCAAACTTAGATCTAATATTGAAATGGCTTGCTTTGAGATTTTTTGATACGAATCCTAGTGTTTTAATCAAAAGTTTAGAATATTTATTAGCATTATTTCGATCACTTTTAAGTATAAATTATCGCTTATTAGAAGCTGAAGCTGCATCTTTTGTTCCTTATCTCATTCTAAAAATAGGTGATCCAAAAGATGCTGTCCGTAAAGGAGTTAGAGAAATTATTAAAGTTATTGGTAAAATTTATCCATATAGTAAAATGTTTTCTTATATAATGCAAGGATTAAGTTCAAAAAATGCAAGGCAACGAGCAGAATGCCTTGAAGAATTAGGTTCGATGATAGAATCGTATGGTTTAAATGTCTGTCAGCCATCCCCAGCAATAGCTCTGAAGGAAATTGCTCGTCAGATATCAGATCGTGACAACAGTGTAAGAAATGCATCCTTGAATTGTGTTGTGCAAGCTTATTTCATTGAAGGTGAAAAAATATATAAATATGTCGGGCAACTTTCTGACAAAGATATGAGCTTACTGGAAGAACGTATTAAACGTAGTGCTAAAACTAAAAGCATGAAACCAGTAGAAAATACACCTGTGATCACTCAAAAGTTTAGTGCTTCACAATCTATGAATAACACTTTTGGACCAGCAGAAGATGAGCCTAAGGTATCAGAAGTAGTTGCTTCTGCTCAACCTTCTGGTCCTCTTCGACTTGAAACTGAGGACATAGAGCAGATGTTCAGACACAAGCAAACAGAAATAAAATTACCTGGTCTTGTACCAGTTAATGCTGATGAAATACTCAGTTTACCTGACATTCAGCTTCCACGAACAAGGCTGAGGCCACCAGCATCTTCACTAAAATTACTGAATAATTCAGCTGAAGCAAATACTGCAGTTAATCTCGTTATGGCTCAGTTGGCTGCTCAGGAAATTCCTGTTGTAGTTGAAGCATTTGCTCAAGTTGAAGAAGTACTTAAACAAAGTGAACAAGCTATTACAGTTTTGGGACCTAGAGTTGATCAGTTATTAGTTATGGGAGCTATGCAGTATCGTTATGCTCATAATAAACATATGGCAGATGAAAATATTTGTAAAGCTGATGTCATTCGTTTGTACAGATGTGTAACTGTGGCATTAGTAACATTATTTGAAAATCCTGTTTTGGCCAGAAAGGCTAGTAGAGATGTTCTTAGGGATCTAATACCCCATCTTCTTACTGTTATGCTCGATAACCGCTTGGATGATTTGCAAGAAGGTGCACAAGTAGTAAAAGTAATTAATGTTCTAATAATGAGAGTTCTTCAGAAATCACACCCAACTCATGTTTTAAGTGCTTTAATAAAGCTTTTGCACGATTGTGTTGGTAGTGCTAATGTTTCAGACCGTTTCACTGATTTGGTCATGAAATGCTTATGGAAAATGATTCGATTAATTCGCCATGTTATAAATGATTTGAATATTGATAGAATTGTATTAGATATTCATGTGTTTTTAAAAACATATCCATCTTCCACCTGGAAAGAGAGACGAGATGACACCCCAATAAGGACTATCAAAACCATTTTATACAAGCTTGTTGAAATTAAAGGCGAAGACATTATGAAACATTTGTCATTAATATCAGATCGGCAAGAATCAGATTTGTTGAATTATTTGCATAAGCTTCTTGATAGAATCAAAGATGACAATCGTAAATCCTCTCATAAAAGTACAGCACCTGATGATAATGCAGGTGGGAATCGTCACAAGCGAAGTAAATCTTCCCCATTAAAACTTTCAAAATCCACTCATGAAGCTCTCACTGAAATATTTAAAAAGATAGGTAGTAAAGAACAAACCCAAGAAGGTCTTGCTGAATTATGTGAATTTACCCAGAAACACCCTGAGGCCGACATAGAACCATATTTACAAACATCTTCAGATTTTTTTCAGAATTATATTCGTGAAGGCATAAAGGAACTAAAAAATAAAAAAAGTTCAATGAAATCTAATGAAAGCTCCTCATTATTTATGTCTAAGAAATTTGAGGAAATAGGGTGGAATTCTAACCTCTCTACTAATGATAGTGTATTTTCAAAAGAAAGAATCCAATCCCAGACATGGGAAGAAAAATTTCCACCATTGCCCCCTCCAACAATTGATACCACACCAATGGATTTAGTTGAATGGTTAAAGAATGTTGTAGCTCGGCTAGGCATGGATACATCAAACTACGATAATCCAGCTTTTTTAGATAAAATAGCTGGCAGTGATGAACAGCTCACTGATGTAGAAATAGCCCAGATATCTTCAGATATTGAAAAATATAAAAAAATAATAAATGATCTTAAAAATGACACTGGCTTAAAACTGAGTAGTTAATTGTTTAAAAAATGAATCACGAATTATAACTTTGTTGCTTGCAGTTTAATATACAGTAAGAATATCTGTACATGATCTCTCTTCTGATACTGTAGCTTATGTTTTTGTAACATTGTCTTATATCAATGTATGATTTGTTTTAATTTTAAAATAATTGAACCACAATGGCTTTCTTTTCTGCCCTAGAAATAGTTTGTATGTAAAGAGTTTACTGAATTAAATAGCAAACTTTTTTTTTTATAGTTTGACCATAACCTGGGCCCATTTTCTTCATGGCAGTATTATTATTGAATCTATTTCAATTAATGTAATTATTTTCAGATACAAATTTGAATAAATGTGTCTGATTGCGAGAATTTTCAACGTCTATGTAAATATTGCATTACTGTACATTTTTGCTTGTCTAATTTTGTGAATATGTTATATCACCATTAAACAACTAAATTTTTGAGGAATAAAAATGTTAATTGCCAGTTTTGATCAAATGAGGATATTTGGAATGTACTAACTAGCATGTATTTTTCTAAATAATTTTCATATTTGAAGTGCTAAAAAAAAGAAGGAATTTTTGAATTAAGTTCTGAAAAGTATTTTAGCTAAAATGTACAGTGAATTTGAGAATAAACTTATCGTATCTATAAAATATTCCATAAAGTTGTTATTTGAAATTTATTCATAAATGAGCCTTTTCTTTCAAAGTGATGCAAGTCCATTTTATATTGTATGGAGATATTTAAAGGTTTTTATTTGAATGGTTTGAAAAATATTGGTATATGCTAATATGCTCATTTTATGTTTTTTAAAAATATTAAATTGATTTAAATTTATTATGTGATAATTTGTAAAGTATTAGGTAAAAAAAAAATATATATATACTTTTAATGAACTTGAATGGACGTATACCTCTTTCAAAGTCATCAAAATGTGAAAATCATACATTTATGAAATATTAAATATGGGATTTCAATTAATCAAATCAATTTTTTATTAAATAGATATTGCTTTCATTAGAATGATTCCAAGATTATTTTTGGTTTCTATTTATTGGGATGATTTCTATAAAATAATGAAACATTAAAATGTAAAAGGTAATTATCAAAATAAAAGTTTATTTTACAAATACCTATCTTAATCACTGCCCGATTCTAAGGTGACATTATCCATTTTGAATATTACATAAAATGACACTTGTTATATAAAATTAACAGTTGGTAATTTTAGAGGTAATCGTACTTATTTACTCCAAGTTAAGTGCACAAACAAAACACATTACTACGTATTTTACTCTGCAAAAAAACGGACAAATTACCAAAATTCCAGTGAAAGAATGAAAATTTTTGTCATTAATAGTGTTACTACACACGTAAAAACGAAGTAGAGAAATTATGCAATATAATTTTTGAAGTAAATTTTTTCATCTCTGCAGAAAGTGGACTTAACTACTTGCAAAGTAATTATATTTGTAACTTAACTTACTATGTAAATTTATATTGACAAAATGATGAACATTTTGAAGGATTCTTTTGGGCAGGGGACTGTTTATAGATAAAAAGCTCATAGCAGATAGTATTTATTGTTATTAACTAACTTTTGTCAAAACTGTGTACTTACACCACTTTCAAAGAAAATGGCTCAAATAATAATAATATTTTTGTTTTCTACTTATTCAGATTTTTTTTTTTAGATTTCAGTTCATGCATTTTGTTAAACTGTTTTGAATTTGAAAAGTTTTAGAAGTGCATAATCAGAAGTTTATTTCTTAATGCTAATTTTAATTATGTAAATTATATTTTTGAAATTTAACAAGCAATTAATGTAAAATATTTTTAAGCATAAGTTTTTAATTGATTTGTTTTTAAATATACATTTTTGCATCCCATATTTCTACATCAATGATTAGGTGATCATCCTTCCATTCTTCATTTACTATTGTAATTATCCTAGGTATAAATGTTAGCACTGAGATTTTTCCATTCTTATCATGTAACATATTACTTTGTGGAAAATGTATATAACTAATCTGTAGTAAAAATAAATAAATCAGTCAGTATTTATAATTTATATGAAATAAGAGTTATTCATTAAACTTGCAAAGTTATGAAAAAGTTTCCTAGTTAATTTACTACATTGAAAATGTATTTTCTTTTTTCTCCTATTTACCATAATTTCCGGAAGAAACGCCGCGGCGTATACGTGTTTAAAACTTAAAATTTTCAGCGGGTGCGGCATTTCTACCCATGCGGCGTTTACGTGCACTAAAAATAAAATATTTTTAGGATGGTCATAGTTTGGATGGCCTTGTCATTGTGCATAGACTGGTGCTATTCCCACACAAAAGACCACTCAGTTGCTTTTTGCGAACGTTATTTTGTTTACATTCTTTCCCTTGAACGGACCTACATGCCTTATTCACCCTAAACGAGATCTCGGAACAATAACATTCTTCCCCCTTTCAAATCAACATTCTCATCAGTTTGAATAGTCTCTCTTCTCTGCTATTCGATGAATCTTCCAGAACCCATCCTCTCCCCACCCCTGCCTTTTCTGCAATTTTTTTCAAAGGCGGACACGACTCCACCTGCCTCGCAATAACGAACTCTGACGTATTTCCCCTTCAGCATAAATGGATTTTTCTTGGCATTCTGCCAAATACAGATCCCATCAGTTTGGGTACAAGTACTTCTTGAATAGTTTTGAAGTAAGAAGGGAGCGGAAAATTTTTGAAAATGTCTCTAAACGGCACAGAAGCTATACATTTCTTACCTTTAATTTATTTTTGAGTTATGGTTTCATTTCATGCATTTTTCTTAACTGGTATGTCATATATCAGGACTTAGGTTGAGTTTTTGCATCTATACGGCCCACGATGATGTCACGCGCAATTTAATCTATTGCTGCATTTCTGTGTAATTTTAATTTTTTTCCTGCCATTTTTCTCGAGTGCGGCGTTTACGCTGATGCGGCCTTTCTTCCGGAAATTACGGTATTAAATATATTCATTGTAGGTATTATTAATCTGAAATTATTACATTTGTGAGTTTAAAAATATATTCATGCATTATAAAGATTACAAAACCATATTTAAGATGCATGATCTCACAGATTATAAACTTATACTAATTTTGAAATATTGATATCAAAAAGTGGAGCAATATTATGAAATTAGAATTCATACAGTTGTTCGTTTTCAGGAAAGGATTAAGTGATATGACACATAGATTGTCAGTTTTATTAACTTTGGAGTTGTAGCCATTGAGTTTCGGATTCCAGTTACAGCAACAAGTATATAGTACTGATTATTTAATAATTAAAATGGACAAAAAAAATATTTGGCACTTGGCATCAGTCCAATAGACTATATCAAGATGGCCAAACTTTTACAATGCTTAAAGCCAGAAGTAAATATACCAAATTTAGCAGCAGTATTTCAGTAGAAATAAATATTTCCAGTAATTTAACAATAGTAACATTACATTTAATAATTAATGTGGCTGTTTAACTTAGGTATAACTAATTTTTATAAAATTTTAATTTTTTATATATTCTGGAAAGTGTGTTCTTATTACTCGTGAATTTTAAATTGACAGTCGAATATTCTTCAGACATAAAACCACGTATTTTTTCCCTCCCTCTTCTTCTAATTATTTCTTTTCTCATCACTTCCTCTGGTTATAATTATCAATTGATTCTAATGAAATAAAAGATATATCACTCTTCACTACAACGTAAAAAGCTTTTTATTTAATTGAAGAATAATGCACTGGAATTTTATATTTGAAAATTATTTGAAATAAACGGGATTTTTCCAAAAAGAAATAGTTTAGTTTCCCTATATTACTGATATGAGAAACAACATATAAACTTCAATTAAATGGAAACTGGATCATCGTATACATTTTGCTTTTTTTAACACAGTGATTCTGAGCCCCCCTGGCACCCCTTTCACCATTGTGAGATGATGATTCGCCACTGCTTTCCAAACTTGAAGACTACAAATTTACATTTTTTCGATTTGGATTATTTTCTAACTTATTTAATAGATTAAATAACAAAAAGTATAGAAAATGTTGGTAAATACCAAAACTTGAATAAAAGTTTTTAAGTTCATAAACTAGAAATGAATACTTGACAGTTCAATAAAAGGTTGACTTCCATGGAGGTAGGAAGTAAGAGGAGAGCCCTAACCAGTTTTTTTCTCGATACACTGTGTAAGTACTGGCAATCCCTTCGTGGCGACCAAAACATTCAGTGACTTACCATTATAAGATCAATTGGTTTTGACACAATCAGATGTAAATATTTTGCAATTGTGTTGTAAATATACATATAAATGTATGCATTTTCTTTTTGTATGCTATTTCAGAGTCCTAAATATGTGAAAAGCATGCATTTTTAAACACCATTCCATTCTGAATGGAATTAAATGCTATACTTTTCACAGAACCGTTTAATTTGAATGAAATATTATCAACTTTTCGTTAATTACATTAGGAAAAAAAAATTAAGGTAATTCGATTTTATTTGGTTAAGGATTACAAAAATTAAGATCAAAGTTTATTGTATTATGAATATTAAAATTATCCATTATTTCTTTTCTATTTATATCTCAAATATGACATGATTTTTTAGCTTCTGAAGCATCTTTAAACTGAAAAATCTAAGTCAATTTATAATTAATGCTCTATTCTGTCCATTTCAAATTAGAGCACCTTTTATTTTAATAAATACGTTAAATATTGGTGCTGATTTCCATGTACTTAACTTTCTCTGGATATTTCTGTAAGAGAATAAAAATATTTAAAACTTGTAACTGAATTATTATAGAATGTAAAGGAATAATTCTTTTAACTGCTTGCATTATTATCCCGAGAAAACTCGGGCAAAGAGGAATTTGTCAGTATGATTCGATTTATCACGGTTTTACTTGGCTTGGAGGAAATATTCAGCATTTATTGGCACTTTGCCAAGTTTTGTTGGTTTTTTTGGTGGGACTGATGATGTGTTTTCCCTATTGTCTAGTATACATCGGCTTGTGGATTAGTAATGTGTAAAGAATGATTATTGCGTTGAAAAAAAGTAAAATAATGGCAATGATGCAAGATAGCGAAATTGATGATTTTTCAGATAGTGATGATAACCTCAAGGCATTTTCCAGATGTTATTCCCGCTACTGAAAAAAAATCAAATCCAATGAGACAATGTTCTCTGTGCTCTCCTAAAAGAGAATCCAGAGGTAAGCCAGTAAGAAAAGAGACAATATACCAGTGTATAGAATGTCAAGTATCACTTTGTGTTGTCGCTTGTTTCAAAAACTATCATATAATGATTAATATTTAATTTTTTTTTATTTGCCCAAGATAACTTGGTTTAGTAAACTGATATTAAAACTAAATGCTTTTACACCTGTAAAAAAATTAAAAATTCAACTTAAAGCCTATATATTTTGTTTTCTTTCCTTGTATTTAATAATAAAATGTGATGATTTTTTGCAATTTTTTTCAAAAAATTTGTAAGGGAAGCGGTTAATTATACTTATCAGATTTTTTTTACCCTTAATTTCAACAATACATATTCCAAAACTCTTCTTTATTAGTTCCTTAAGTATACAATTTACAAAACCTTTTAAAAGATTGCTTTCCAGTAAGAATTTCTTGCTTGTTTTATAAACGTATTTGTCTTCAATTTATGTTTACAATTCAATGTTAAGGTTTATATATTTAGGTAATATTTATAATCATTATAAATTTAGACTAATTTAATAATTGGATTTCTTCGCAGTAACTTTTACAGGAGTTTATGCATGTATAAATCCTTCATGTCAAATACATTTATAAATATTTATGTATTTTGTTAAAGGCAGATACATGCTTTTTGCAAGCATATGCATAACTCAGGATAGTAAACTAATAATACCCATATGTATTTCGTATTTTTCATTTTCTGCATGTGCAAATCTAATTTCTGTGCATTCACTATATTTTTCGAGAAAAGTAATTTACAATAATTTAGCATATACCCAAAATTTTAACATAAAAATATGTATAAATATACTTTGAATGAAAATATGCATTATTTTTAATACCTACTCAAAGATAAGTTTTTCTTTGAAATTCCCCCACGATGGCAATCTTCCTTTAGGTAGATAGCCCTTGCATGCCTTACTCAATTTAATAAAAACTTAACCTGACCTATGTGCCTAATTACACATATTTTAACATGCATAATTTTATATTTACATTTAGCCAACAAGTTTCAAACTTTTTGACTTAAAACACATTTTGTGATTATTTTTCAGTTATATAAAAATAAAATGATGAGTTTAAAATCAGCAACTATAAAGCCTCTCCTCTAAAAATTTTTGAAAAATACATGTTAAAATAATATGTGGATGACAAAAAAAATTATTTAAAACATTTTGGCATTTGAAACATAAAATAAAAGTAGCAAATACTCTATCAAGATTATTGAAAGACGTATACAATTTTAAAGGTGCCATAAGGCATTTTTCAACAAATTACTATTATCCATCACACAATGAATATTTCTTTTATGCGGAAGTGTCCCATTTTTGATTTGTATGGAATTAATGATGTCGAATTAACATCAAAGCACTGGCAAGAGAGCTTTTGAATGTAACAAAAAAAAAAAAAAAAAACACCTCATCTGGAGACTGAAACCTCAGAGCAGTGTTTCACTCATAGTGCAGGGTTGGTCCCTCCTTCCTTTCTTACCTCCACGGTGACTGCATTCCATCTCTTAAACTATGAAATCCCGTCTGGTTGAGAACCACTACTATAATACAAGTTATGGTTAAACAAGTTCATAGTGTGAGATCATAGTGTTTGAACTAGTTAATTCTGCATGAATATGTGAGAAAATTAATGGATTATGTTCCACTCCCTTTATCTTTCAAAGGGCTACAAGTGTCATCGTTGTTCAATGGAGCTGAAAGGAATGTATTGAAAAGGACCAGGTATAGTCTCAACTTTGATTCTAGACATATTCTGAGTAGGAGGGAGTGAAGAATATACAATTTGTCCTCCCTTTTTCATTAAAGATACCATTTCCATGGAAACTGATTTGGAATAGAATAATAAAAAATAGTCATTGAACTGCATATCTTTAGAAGTTCTATAGCCAGTCATAAATATGTGAGGTCTTGTAAAGCCACTTAAAAGTGCTGTTGGACCAAAATTTTTATAATTCATGACAGAACTCATCTGCATCCAGTGTGTATAGTGCCAAAAAATTTGTAACAGAAGATATCAGTTAGATGGATAGATTAGCTTACTTACTAGACTTGAACGTGGCTGAAAATGTGCAGGATGCTATATCTGCTTGAACTGCAGGTACAGCAAATACCTTCTTGGACTCTCCAGGCAAGACTTGATAAAAGGGTTAGTGAAATCAAGATGCAAGTTTATACAGGGTGCGGCAGGGAAACTGCCTTATTTTAAAAATGAATAACACAAATAGTATAAGCGATATCAGTTTAATTTTCTTCCAAGTTATAGAGAGACAATTTTTTTTTTTTTTTTTTTTTTTTTTTTTTTAACGGTTTAAAAATAATATCATTAAGGTAGCCTCCATTCTGGTCAATGCATTGAGATAGTTGAGTTTTGAAGTTTCTTCCCACTTTTACCAGCATATCAACGAGTATGTTGTCAATAGCAGCTTGAATATTGTTCTTCAGTTGGGTGGTCTTTGAACGTTAGAGATTTCAGATAGCCCCACAAAATGAAATCACACGAGCTAAATCAGGTGAGCACGCTGGCCACTGACAATCGCCTCGTAAGGAGATAAAGGCGTCCAGCGAAATGTTCTCTAAAAAATCGTGGTCCAATGATGCCTATTCTGGACAATGCACACCAAACAGTTACACGTTCTGTATGGAGGGGCCGCTCATGAAATTCTCAGGGATTCATGCCGCTTCATTATCGCATGTTTTGCTTAATGCATGCTGCAACCGAAAAGTTGAAAATGAGCCTCATCGCTAAAGAACACAAAGGCGTATTGTCAAGACCAGCTTTGCATACATTTTTTGAAATGAATCACATTGATGAAAGAAAATCACATGGATTAAATTTTTGGACCACTGCCAATTTGTCTGAATGAAAATGCAGCATGTTGAAAAGTACGACTCCATGGAGAACGTGCGCTCCTCTCTCAAAAATCGATATGATCGGTAGTAAACCTACATGACATAAAACTTTAGGTACCACTCTTTTCAATGAGCGCCACCCTACCCTTCTCAGAATAAATGTTGCTAGATGGCGCACGTTTCAAATAAGGAAGTTTCCCTGCCGTACCCTGTGTTTTTCTTAGAATTGACCAGTTTTTGCAAAAAAGGGGAGATATATGTCAATTATGTTAATATTTTCAGTTATTTAAAACACAGAATTGTTACTGCCTAAATCCATTTCACTTTTGACCAAGATCTTGTCATTGAAGGCAAATATTCAGTTTCACCTTGTCATTGAAGGCAAATATTCAGTTTGACATCATGTGTATGTGTCAGTGAAAGTAATAAATATAGATGTGCTTTTTAATCCCTGTGTCGCTGGAAAACAAAATTTCAGTAAAAGAACAGTAAAATCATATATATATGTTAAATATTTTTATTTAAATAAGTCTTCCTATATACAAATACATATTAAAAAATACAACCTATTTTATAAGAAATGGAATGCTTGTTTACACCACAGCTGCCACATAACATTAGGGTAAAGGAAGACATCAAATCTGGAATATTCGTGACTTGGAGTAAGTGATCATGAACAAAATTATTCTGCTGTTGTCAGATTTAATGGGAACGTTGTAGATGTAAATAAAAAGTATTTCAGGATATTAGCATAATTAGTACCACAAAAAAATGATAAATTACATAAACGCACATTTCAAAGTTCTGAAAACTGTGAGACGTTTAATTTACTCAATAATATGCAAGACTGAATTATACTATACAATTTAGAAAATGACACTATAAAAACATCACTAAAATATATGCACTTTTACGTAATCAAAAATATAAGGCACATACATTGTGTGTTAATCCTTATAGTAATAATATGCAATTTAAAGATTGTAATTTCTAGCTACTTTTATAAAAATGTATTTAATATCCTGCATTAGTAACTGAATTATACACTGAAATTATCGAACATAAAATTTGGGTTTTAAGCATTTAATAAAAAACATTAAGCAATTTTTATATCCACATGTACTCAATTGTTAAATTTTGTGTTTAATATACTGTGAAAATCAAGAATATCACATGCCAAAAATAATAATTTTCCCCTTTCTCATGAATGTAACATGAAGGGTGAAAAATAATCACATATTATAACTATCTGAAGTTTAAAAATAAAAACTATTTTATCAATAGTAAAAAATGCTTAGTTTAAAAATAAAAACTATTTCATTAATAGTAAAACATGTTTAGGATTTTCAAATGTTATAAAAATCAATGAATAGAAAATTCTTATGAATACCTGTATATTTACTTCAACATAAATAAAATTATTAAGTCTAAAACAATAAATACTTAATTAGGGAAACATAAAATTATAGATAAAAAAACAATTACTATTTATGTATATATCTCAACTACTTATATATATGTTCTAAAAAAGTTACTCTATAATGATAACAGAGTTACCCAACCTAGGCTTACAGGCCAAATGTAATTCTACCAAGCATTTCAATAATGAATGAAATTAACAAAATTACTAGTTTTAGCTATTATAGACATAGGTATAAAAGCTATAAAAAATTTAACTATTTGTTCCCTTTATTTACTTTTTTTTTATGTGTAAGCTACCAGAAGAATTACATGATCAGCTGTAATTGTTGGCTGATGTACAATTGCAGCTGAGCTGTATGTCAAGAATACATTTATTTTGTAGTAGTTTTTGTGTGTCTAGTAAGATCATTGCACAGTGAAAATTCAACTATTTACAGCATAAATTGCATGTTTTAATACATTAGTAGCAGAAAAAGATATGATTTTTTTTTTTTTAGCTTGGGGAAATAAAAAGTCAAACACTGATAAAAAATCCCATTTGTTGTGCTATACTTAAAAAGTATTTGGTCAAATCTATCACATACATGGTCACTCCAATTTATAAGCCAGACACATATTTAAGAGTTTCAGTATTTTTGTGGTAATTAAATTACTTGAAGTATTTAAAATTTCCCCTTTTACAATGGCTTACAATTTGCGTGTAATGTACATCTGGCCCAGGACAATAAATAAGGAGAGTAAATTACACAATATATTTTGAAACTTTGAATTTAGCAACTGGTTCAAAAAAGTCACATAAACATAAACCTTCATTCAACTTTTAAATTTTGTAAATAGCAGCTTCATCTATTAGCAAACCATGAAAGTAAAAAAAAATAAAACAGCTTTTTAAAAAATTCTTGAAACTTCATGGAATTTTTAGAACAAAATTTCAGCTACTGAACCATTCATTACACAGCAATGAGGAAAGGAAACATTTCCCGGCAGGAGGACACTTTTAATATGGTGGTTAAAATATTTCAAAGAACTCAAAATTTTCTGATATCCATTTGTGGCTAAAATACCTGTTGGCTACAAGAAAATTAGGAAAGGGGGATTTGACAGTGGCTGGATTTGAAAATTTCGCATGAAACATACCTTATCTATCTCTCTCTCTATATATATATATAAAGACCATTTGCTAATGATAACTGTATTACAAATTTGGGAAAATTCATTTCAAAAGCATGCAAGTTATTCAAGCCACATAACTTGTATAAAATTAACACAAAAAGGGAAAAAATAAAGAAACTGCACTGCTGCCTGGCAGAAAAATAACAGCAGCATATGCTTAAAAAAGTACAACTAAGAATTCTCATAAATATTTTTCAAGAAATAAAACATCATTATTAATTGTGGATAATCATATGGTTCGATTGGTCACATACCAAATTTAACTGAATTATATTCTTGTTGCCAAATCTCACAAACAGTGTATTATAAGTTTTGTATTAAAATGCAATAGTTGCATTTTACAGATTTAACAACAAAAATAATTTTGCATTTTCATCTCAGTTGTAGCATTCAGCATTATTAAAACTTGAAATGTGATACTCATGTAGTTGATTTTGAATTGCTTCATATGTATGATTTTGTTAATAGAAGTAGAGGAAGAAGGTACAATATTCCTTCTTGTAAATCAGCTGAGCATCTTCAGAAATACAACAGTAGTGCTTAGATAGATCAGAATGTGTAATGTAGATAACTTGGTTTAAAGTTGCCAATGAGCAAAATGATAGTATTTTAGATGTAAAATTTTTAATGGCAACATCTGATACTATTAAAGAAAATTTCAAAACCTGGTAATAATTTATGCAGAGCTGTTCAATTCTTCTGAAAGAAAACAATGTATTATTTTATTAGAGCTGTTCAATTCTTACTGAAAAAAATAATAATGTATTACAAATTTATGTCAATTTCAGAGAGTTTTTGATTTAATTTAAATTCCTATGCCATGTTGTCTAAAAATCAGGTAAATAAATTTTAAATGAAGCATCAACATACATTTAAATTTTAATTACATAAATTATACATTGAATGCTTAAAATTTTTAACTGGTGTCAATATTAATATTTTATATTATCATCATTATATGTCTTTATATTGTTACAAATAAGCTCCCTTTTGTTAATCTATAAGTATGATCTTATAATAGTGTTTGACTACATATAATTTTAATCATTAAATGTTTTTTCTAATTCTTCATTTCTGCATTTCAAATTTAAAGTTGCAATAATATTTTAGAACTAGAAAATCCTAAAACATACAATTTACGTGTAATATCGAATTTAAAATATTTGAATTCAGTCTTCTGATTATATAAAATTATTAGCCTGTGCCTATGAAGATTGGGCAGTCCATTAAGCTATCAGTAAATATAAGTCAGTGACATAAGTTAGTGTTTGAAGGTCTCAAAATAACATTACAAACTCAACATTACCTACATAAAAAGTTGTACAGGCTATTCAAATGCTAAGGCACTAATATCACATATTAATGTATTAAAATGGAATGTAACCAAAGTTCAGAAATTCTTTAAGACCTATCTTAGAACCCTGAGTCCGGAATGTTTTTCTTTGATCATTCTCCATACACCCACAGTACAATCGCTAAAATAAATAAACAAAATATATATTAGTAGAACACAAACTCTAAACAATAAATCAACCTAAATTACTTAAGATTCTAGAAGGGATAATAGTTCAGTTTCACTGAAGTCTTAAAATCCTGGCTCTTCATTTAGAAGATGCATTTTCTGCTTTATATGGATTATTTCAATTAATATTTTTAGAGGAAAAGTATGAGTCCAGTTTTCCCACTATTTTGCACACATAATCTAATACGTTGTTAAATAGATATACTTATACTAGAAGGAATGTGCAATTTATAATTTTAAAAAAGTGCAATTTATATAATTTTACGTAGTGCTGTGATTCTTAGTATTTAAACTTTCAGAGGAGAAAACAATTTTCATAATGGAAAGACTATAATGACTCTGCTGGCTTTGACTGTCACTTTACAGATAAAGCCTTTATAATACTGCAATGAAAACAATCATGGTGTTAAGTTATCAAATCACATTAACAGGAAAAGTGTGTAACACTTGAAATATTAATGAAATCTTATGCAACTGACATTAATAACTTTGGTTTTCATCAGTAACAGCAAAGCACACAAGGAATATCTGGCTACGGATACTCTAAGAGAAATCAGCTCCTAACAGCTTATTTGATGAAAATCACTTGCATAATCATCAACAGAGAGTGATTTTGTCATAGCTAAAGTAAGGTATTGGCTATCAGCTCATAACCAGTATCATATCTGCAAAAATTCACGATAAAAAACTAAAACATTATAACAGGGTTCATACACATATCTGCAAACGGAAATTAAGGACCATTAATGAAAAAATTAAGGACCTATGAGCAAATAGGAACTTGATGAATTCAATTGAAAATATTATCTATGCCTGAATTTCACTTTTGTAATACCATCCAAAAAATAAAATAGATCCCTAAGTAGTATGCATTATTACTAAACATGAATTAACATAATTGTTAATAAGTTTGAGAATAAAATAAACTTTGTACAATTTATGAGGTAGCATCAAATATTTTACACATATAATAGTTGTCATATTTGAAAGAAGAAAAATGACATTTACGTTTTACTAACAATTAGCTTTATGTTAATTTTTTTTTTTTTTTTATGTCTCATTTTGTCACATACTTGGTCAGTCTAGAAGTTTAGTAAATAAGCGGGTATATTTTATGTCAAATGGCATACATTCAAATGACAGATAAGATCCTAATCAGCATGATTCATAACAAAAGGCTGAATGTTGTCACCGCTGCTGCTTGCCTAGAGAGAGAGACCTGCTGATTCAAACAAACCTGAAACGCCTGATGTAGGCACGGTTGGCAAGTGTTGAAAGTTAGGCTATGTTTGATGCATTAGTGTCAGCTTTCTGTAGAGTTCCAGAGGTTGTAACCCAGTTAATATACTTTAAGGTTCCAATAAGCTATTAAAGCACCAGAGGTGATAAGTTGTTTTGTATTACTTTAAGTCTCACTAGATGCAGAGATTAAGTTTTACTTGAATTTTTATATTTTATCTTGTGACCATAGTGATTATTAATAAAAGGCAATAACTCACATCAATATGTAGAGATAATTTCTAGGCAGTTAGTTATAATTAATTAAATTAGGTAGTTAGATAACCTTAGTCATTATGGATTTACATGACCACTATTAAATTTTATTTTTTAACAATATTTGTTAAAAAAGCCTTATTAAAATCAAAATCTAATAAAATTTCACAGTTTAAAATGCATGTAATTTATGACACAGATTCTTAAACAATATTGCGATAATTACACATTAAAAGCTACAAAACATTTATGTTTTGTAACAACAATATTCAACAAAATATTTATCCATCATTTTAATTTGAAGCCTTCCCAGACATTTTGGCTAGTTTATATCGATTTCCTTCTCTTTAAGCATCTTTTCTAACAATTAGAGATTTGTCTCAATAATCAAACAAATGCTCTCGCTAGTTTCTGCATGCTTTATCTCATAACTTGTCAAACTCTCCACAATGTACCTATGAGGGTTTAATTGATCTGGTAAAAGTTAAATAGTCCAAAACACTCGGCAGACGTGAAGCAAATTATCTCTATGTCTGAAATTAACTACAATATCAGACAAAGGTTTGAATAAGCCTCTTATTTAAAAATTAATTAGAACATAAAGGCATGTTCTGTTGCTAACAAAATCAATTACAGCTCACAGTGACGTAATTAAACAAGAACAGTCAAATTCAAAGTAATAATGCTGACAAACATATAAGAGTAAAGAAACTGAGATCACTGAGCTGGATAACAGAGTGGATATATACCGGGTGGCCACAATTAAACTGATAGTGATCACAATGTTCTGTAGCGCGATCTATTTGCGAGAATGACACCACATTTTGTAGGAAGATTAAACAAGACGGAGGACGAAGGATTCCACGAAAAAACAAATTAGTTCCAAAAGTAACCGCTAGGGGAATATTGGCGCTGTGTAATAGAAAATAGAGTGTTAACAAATGCAAATCAATACGGAAATTACCTTTTATTTTGCATTCAAATGAGGTTCAATGTGGCTGCCGTTGTTGTGGACCACATATTGCATTCTGTGCACAGTATGCACAACAGCAGAAAGTAACATGTCTGCAGGAATCTCCCGTACAGTCCGTGATATGTTATCCTTCAAAGTAGCCAGGGCCTGGAGCACTCCTTGATAGACCTTGGACTTAAGGTAACCCCACAGCCAGAAGTCGCATGGGGTAAGATCAGGCGACCGAGGTGGCCATGCTGTTGGAAAGTAGCGGCTAATGACTCTTTCTGTTGTGAATTTCTGTTGTAGCATCTGTTGCACCCGTACAGCTACGTGTGGAAGGGCTCCATCTTGCATAAAAATGATTTCCCCCAATCATTGTCTTTGCTGAAGTGCCGGAATGACAAAGCTGTTCAACATGTGGCGATATTTCTCTCTGGTAACAGAACAGGCTTCCGGTCCTGTCGGGGTAATGTTCTCATAGAAGAATAGATCTACAATAAATTCTGCTGTGAACCCACACCAAACAGTTACCTTTGGTTAATGTAAGGGAACTGCTGTGACTGCATGTGGTGGTTTGTCATCCCAAATTTGGCAGTTCTGGGTATTCACAGTTCCATTCAGGTAAAAGTGGGCCTCGTCTCCCCATAAGATTTTCCACGGCCAAGCATCATCCACCTCCATTCTGGCAAGAAAGGTGAGAGCAAAAGTCAATAGCTTATCATGGTCGGGGTACAGTAACTCCTGTACACGGCTAATCTTGTACGGATAGAAGTTGATAATCTTTCGTAAGATTTTCCGTACCGTACTGTAAGGCATATCCATATTCCGAGCTACTGCGCGAGCGCTAGAGGTGGCAGCAATATTGTCTGGGCCTCTGTCGACAATCGCCGTGGCAACTGCTTCGATTGTATCCTGTGGTTCAGGTTTTCGTCTTCTGCCTGACTGAACCTTCAGAGAACCTGTTTTCTCAAACGTCGCAACCATTGCTTTTAGCCCATTAACTGACACAGGACCGTTACCTTTATGCATTTTTTTGTGCATTCTAAAAGCACGAAGAACGGCTGATGCGTCGCACTGGTTGAGGTAAAAGAATCCGACCAGTAACGCACGCTCGACTAAAGAAGGAGACATTGCACATAAACTTTCAATCCGATTGATTCGAAACATAACACACTGCCTTTTAAAACCCAAGCAGCTGGCACTGTGCGAATGGATGCAACGTGAAATTTGAAGAAAGAATTCTTCTTCTTCTGCTCAGCATACGTGATATTGCAAATGATGAGACTTTATCGGTGTTTATGTAGATTTTATGCTTTTAAAAAAGTGTTGCCATATTGCACTTGAACTAAATCAGAAAATGTGCATAATAAAAGGTAATTTTATTCTGTATTAATTTGCATTTGTTAACACTCTATTTTCTATTACACAGAGTCAAATATTCCCCTAGCGGTGACTTTTGGAACTAATTTGTTTTTTCGCAGAATCCTTCGTCTCCTGTCTTGTTTAATCTTCCTACAAAATGTGGCATCATTCTCGCAAATAGATCGTGCTACAGAACACTGTGAGCACTGTCAGTTTAATTATGGCCACCCGATATATAAATATATTTATATACGTTTGGTGCATTTGAAATGCAACCAAAATACAAGGTGCACATCTACATGTTATAGCAGTCCTATATACAAAATTTCAACGTTCTGAGGCTACTCATTTTTGAGTTATGCGAGATACGTACATACGTTCGTACAGATGCCACAAAAAATTCTCTTCTGAATTCATTTTAAAGCAATTTTATAATTTTTTTGGAGGAAAAGAGTATTTTATTCTGTCCTTATGTACAAATATCACGCAAAAACATCGTTAAATTGCATTCGATAGTGGTCAAAATGGATATATTCGTTGAAATATGCTGCCTGAAACTTTTCGCGATTACAACACTTCCTTTTTACTTCGTACAAGGAAGCAAAAAATCATCGAAAAATTCTCAGATCTCGGAATTAAAAAGTTTTTATAGAAACTAATCTTAAAATCGCCAAAATGTTGAAAAGTCGCCAAATTTAGAACTGTTTAATAAAAGAATTCACATGCCCAAAAGCGAAAAGTTGTTTAAGAGCTGTTTATTAGAAAAAATTAATTTTGCAATGCTTATGTTTTACTTCTTGCTTAGAAACTCGAGTATTATTAGTAGTCATTTATATTAGAAATAGAAACAAATTATCACTCACGAACCCTCTCAAAAGATAACCATATATACGGCAGTGAATCCCAAAAAATATTCCTCCAAAATGCTAATTCACACTCAAAATGACAGTTGTAAAAACAGACAGAAATTTCAGATGATTAAAATTAAGGACCTTCTGCTGATTTTGGCCAAAATAAAGGTCTTTTAAAGGACCAAAAATCGATTCCGCAAAATCTAAGGAGTCTTAAGGACCATACGAACCCTGTAATAAACCATTTGCTATTATTATGCAAACAAACAATGGCCAAATTTTATAAATAACACATAGCATATACATTATTATTCTCAAATCATTTGATATATTGTTTTTACGGGTTTTAGATTCAGATTTTCAAATAAGAAGAAAGCATGCTATGATTCAAATAAGTTAAATTTCCCCCTCTTCCCAAAAATGCATTGAAAAAAATTAAGTACTTACCTAGAAGCTGTGAAAATAAGTGAACTATTAGATGCTATGCTGTTAATGGAAGACCCATGAGCTCTGACTTCTTCTAACATTTCACATTTATTGCTCAACCATAACTTAATGTACCCAGACCTACAGCCACTAACAAATTTGTCATTTCCTTGCAGAACATTTAAAGAACACACCCAGTCTTTATGAGCTTGGTAAACAGACTGAAATGTAAAAGTTGTTACTTATACAACTTAAGTAATTCCATAACTATAATGATCATAAAAAATTATATATTACCAAAAAATATACACGAATAAATTTTAACATGTCGCACATATTTTTGCAATTTTAATATGTTGCTTCAACAAAATGAATATCAGTTTATACTGATCTATGCATTATCTTGAATTAAAAATGATTCTTGTACAATCTGATAGACATTCATATCAGAAGCAGTTGCCAAATGCTTTACCACGCAAGATCCCAGAGATGGCACTTTCATCTTAGTATAACAACTTTAATGCAATCATGTTTTTGGCACTACTATGCAGGGCACATGTAAAATTCCAAAAAGTAACTATGTATTGCTTTGTTACAATGAATAAGGCTCAGCCCAATACTGATACCTGTCTAACTGATCATCAAGTTCAGTTGGGAGGTTTACGCCTCAATCAGTATGTTTTATAAACCATCTCCTCATTATATCATCTTTATTTCATCATTATATCATCATCATATCATCATTATATCATCATTTCTAACTGATCAACAAGTTCAGTTGGGAGGTTTATGCCTCAATCAGTATGTTTTATAAACCATCTCCTCATTATATCATCTTTTCTGAAATGTAGTAGCATCATGTATCATAGAATAATGGATGGACTTAGAAAGATTGATATTTTGCTGATAAATTATACATGTATTTCTTCCCTCTAAAGCTAGCTCTCCAAGACTGTGTTAGCTCACTTGTCAACTGATTGTACAATGAAACCAATTTTGATTAGTAGAGATTTAATTGTGCAGTGGGAATCTTAATTTCTTATAAATATGAGTTTGAGGGTTTGCTTTCTTTCATAATCTAAGCTGAAATCACTAATGAAACTAACATTTCTTTTTCTTTTTAATATCCAACAAACTAAGAATTTTTTATTAATATTCATATTTCAGTAAACATAACTTAAACATAATGAACTTAATAGCATATTTCATTAAACATAACATTTCAGAACAAAACAGAAAATCAATCGGAGCTCTCAACTTTATAGTAATACTGCATATTGTAAATTTTTTCTAACAAAACTAGGTACTTATGTATTATCCCATTGACCAAGAAACTTGGCAGAGGTCCTGCCAAAGTTGCGCAAATTGTTTCTGTAAAATTATGAAGGAACTGGCATATCTTTATTTAATGAAAAATCAGTACTCGACCCACTTTGTTCGTGCTTCATAAAAAGGCTGTTACGAATTTGAAGTTCTTCTTCTGGCTAGCATTTATTTTTTTAACTTTTGTGGCAACACTGCATTCACACAATTGAGATCATCTGGGCAGCCATGAAGAGAGCTTGTTTCTTCCGTTTTCAATACAAAATTATGTTACTGTAACTGTAAAACAATTCTGTATATTAAAGTTTGTGTTATGAAAATTACAGCAGTCTACTAATTTGATGGATATCATGAAAGGTGATGGTCAACGTCGGCCTGATGAACTTTAAACTGTTTTTTTAAAAAAATAATTTGAAAGCGAAATGATTAGCAGAAAATTGGCTCCTGTTGAAATCTCACAGGTCTTTAAGCAAAAATGGGGTTATATCAAACTGCAGATAACAAGAATAAAGTTATTCTTACAAGATAAAGTGCCATTGGATAATACAGATCAAAAGCTTCAAGCAGTGGACAAACTATGTTCTAAGTTATAGGACTTATGAAATGAATGCTACAGCACATTTTCAGATGCTGACTTGCCAGCCCCTGAAGAAAGCCCTGATGAACTGCAAACTGACCTCGAAACATACGAGTTTTAAAAAACTTCTCAATCCAAATTCTATTGCAAATGTTAAAAGTAGTTCGTCTTCTGGCAACTGTAAAGTAAAACTGCCGTCAATTAATTTCCCCAAGTTCTCAGGTTTATATGCTGAATGGATATCATTCAAATCACAGGTTATGGCATTAATTGATAATAATGATCAGTTGTCAAAACAACAAAAATTATATTATCTTCAATCAGCACTCAAGAGTAACGCAAAACAAGTAATTACGGTAAATGATACATATAATAGTTTGAGGCATTGAAAAAACATTTTTTTTAAACGTACGGTTGCTTATTACGAGTTATATTAATGAAATATTTAATTGCTCTAAATTTAATTTGAATCTGCTTCTAATTTAAGACAGATGCTTGATAAAATTGAAAGTAATTTGCAATCGTTAAAACACACAAACCCTCTTTGCGAAGCAATCTTAATATATGTAATTCTTCACTGACACTCGTAAATTATAAGAAATTATATTGGGTTCTGAATTACAAAGCTGAGAAAAATTTACAGGAATTATAAACAAAAGATGCCAAGCTTTGGAAAACGTAAACAAAAATATGGGAGGAAATTAATTTAAACAGGAATTAACTCCAAAATTTAAAACACTAATAGTAAAAAATGACAAAAATATTTGTATGTTAGGATGCAGAGTCACACCCTCATTTTCAGATGTAAAAAGTTTATTGATTCAAATGCAGACAAGAGATTAAAATATGCTAGAAAATTTAATCTCTGTTATAACTGTCTTGGATCTCATACAATGTCTAAATACAAGAAAATTCATTTAAAGTGTAAAACACATAACAAAAATCATAGTATAATGTTACATGAAGTGAATTTTGTGATTGAAATGCAAAAACAAAACAATAATGAACCAAGAATCAATTATGGTTACAAAAGTGAGATATTATGTGTGTTGTTACTTCATGCTTAACAGCTTGCCTGATTATCCCGAGTTATCTCGGGTTCGTATATATTGCAGTTAATTATTATCCCGAGAAGTACGATTTGTTTTATCATGGTTTCATTCGGCTTGGAGTTAATTAAAGGAAATATCCAGCTTTTATTGGCAATTTGCCAAGTTTTGTTGGTTCGCGGTTCTTTTGGCGGGACTGGTCACGTGTTTTCCCTATTGTCTAGTATACGTCGGCTTGTGGATTAGTAATGTATAAAGAATGATAGTTGCGTTGAAAAAAGTAAAATAATGGCGATGATGCAAGATAGTGAAAGTGATGATTTTTCAGATAGTGACTATAACCTCAAGGCATTTTCTAGATGTTATTCCCGCTACTGAAAAAAAATCAAATCCAATGAGTCAGTGTCCTCTGTGCTCCCGTAAAAGAGATTCCAGAGGTAAGCCAGTAAGAAAAGAGACCAGGTACCAGTGTATAGAATATTAAGTATCACTTTGTGTTGTCCCTTGTTTCAAAAACTCTCATACAACGACTAAAATTTAATTTTTTTTATTTGCCCGAGATAACTCGGGATAGTAAACTAATATTAAAACTAAATGCTTTTACACCTGTAAAAAATTAAAAATTCAACTTAAAACCTATATGTTGTATTTTATTTTGTTTTCTAGTATTTAATAATAAAATTAAAAAATGTGATGATTTTTTGCAGTTTTTTTCAAAAAAAATGTATAAGGGAAGCGGTTAATCCATAACTGGCCCAGCTTGGCAACAGTTTCACAATAGGATAATAAATAAGTACCCCAAAATAACACCTTTATAAAAGTGTGCTCTGAAATGCAAACCACATATTTAATAAATACTTACATGCTCTACAACCTGATGCTTCAAATCCCATTTTTTGATGGACATATCCCTAGAACCAGAAAACAGGGTATTGTCACTTATGGCTAATGCTTGAATTGCATCATAATGAGGAGGAGATAGACTGAAGTGAGAATGGTGAACTCCATAATCATTTTCTTCTTTAACTTCAAAACCCTGAAAAAGGTTTTTAATAGTATAAAAACCACATTTACCTTCTTCCCCCACCAAAAGAAGTATTTACAATTTTATACATTTAAAATAAAGATATAAAAAAAAAATAATTAATGTGAAAAAATATTAATATCAAATTTAAAATCTGAATGGCTAGTTATTTAATTTTAACAAAATAAGACCAATCTGGACATCAAAAATGTCTTCCAGTATGGGAATCAAGAGTCTAATACAAAACTTTCATCATTTGATAACTTTATACTTTTGTCTAACTCATTTTAAAACACTGAATAAAAAGCAGCAACTAACTTCTTTCAGCAAATTATCCATAAAACGGATGCACTGATTCTCCTCAGGGGATTATCATATATATCAAACGCCGCACTCGAGAAAAATGGCGGGGAAAAAATTTAACTTACACAGAAACGCCGCAATAGATTAAATTGCGCGTGACATCGTCGTGGGCCGTATAGATGCAAAAACTCAACCTAAGTCCTGATATATGACATACCAGTTAAGAAAAATGCATGAAATGAAACCATAACTCAAAAATAAATTAAAGGTAAGAAATGTATAGCTTCTGTGCCGTTTAGAGACATTTTCAAAAATTTTCCGCTCCCTTCTTACTTCAAAACTATTCAAGAAGTACTTGTACCCAAACTGATGGGATCTGTATTTGGCAGAATGCCAAGAAAAATCCATTTATGCTGAAGGGGAAATACGTCAGAGTTCGTTATCGCGAGGCAGGTGGAGTCGTGTCCACCTTTGAAAAAAATTGCAGAAAAGGCAGGGGTGGGGAGAGGATGGGTTCTGGAAGATTCATCGAATGTCAGAGGAGAGAGACTATTCAAACTGATGAGAATGTTGATTTGAAAGGGGGAAGAATGTTATTGTTCTGAGATCTCATTTAGGGTGAATAAGGCATGTAGGTCTGTTCAAGGGAAAGAATGTAAACAAAATAACGTTCTCAAAAAGCAACTGAGTGGTCTTTTGTGTGGGAACAGCACCAGTCTATGCACAATGACAAGGCCATCCAAACTATGTACAATGACCATCATAGGAAATATTTTATTTTTAGTGCACCTAAACGCCGCACCAGCTGAAAATTTAAGCTTTAAACATGTAAACGCCGCGGCGTTTCTTCCGGAAATTACGGTAAATTTAATTATATGATTAAAACAGACAAACGAAATTTTGAATCACCATAGCTTTTTCTCCTTTAACTTTTGATTACAGTCACCAAAAATTACAATTTCATAGAATTGCACTAGTTTTATAATAGAATACAAAATCTCAGTTAAGAAATTTAATATAAGTTAGCAATCAAATTGAAAGCTTTTCATTTTCAAGGTAAAAACATGATTAGATATGTTAACAAAAAAAGCACAGGAAATCTCCTTTTGCATTTTTCCTTACATATTTTATAACTATATACAGAAGTTATAGATCACAACAATGTAACATATTTTATATGTAGAGTTACTGTGGAGAATACAAAATCATCATTAAAAAAAACTTATAATTAAAAAAAAAAAAAAAAAAAAAAAGGCTGAAATTGAAATGGCTCAGGTCCCTAAGAAAGATTGGCTGGCTTGGGATGTTTTGCCTACTAAAATCTCCAATATGAAAAGTACTGGATAAATTAGGCTCATGAACTGTATAACTATTTTTGGAGTAGAATGCAGATTTAAGCACAAAATAAAAGCAAAAATAATTTATTAACTTACAAACAAAATGAAGGATTAAAATTTAATAATACTAAGAAGAACAAATACTTTTATTGATTGATCTTGAGATCCACAAATAATTCTAATTTTTTCAAATTCAATATCATTTACAGCTAAGCAAAGAACATTTGCCTGATATCCAACATTCAGAGCACCAATCCACTGCATCCTACAAGAAGTGGAAATACAAAATACAGAACAAGTTTTAAAAAGTGTAAAGTACATTAAATATATTATAATTTCTATTTCTTTCAAAATTAATGTATTTCCAGCACACAAAAATTGCAAAAAATATGCATACATTTCCTAACATAATATGAATTGAAAAATCAATGCTTGGTTTTAAACTAAGCTAAAAAACTATGCACATTAATATAGCCATCTCAAAAAAGCTATGTAATCATATATAGATATTAGCTATAACAAAACTTAAATTTGTCTTCAGTAATATCAAATCTTTAGAAAACAGTTTTCATAAAATATACAGTGTAAAAAAAATCCAAAGCCTTTTGTTATCCAGATATGATACACTTAAAGGATTTCACCATTTCCTTTGCATATCAAAACATGTAATGAATAACTTGTTATCATACTGTAAAGAATATTCAATCAATCGGATGTATTCTTGTGTAAGTGTTTCTCATTGTCAATAACTGTCCGCTTCAAAATGATTTGATTAGATGAAGCAACGTAAAAAAAAAAGTAAAATATTAATCTAGATTTACTGTTTAACTTTTGTTAATATGATGTGTCCCCCCAAAAGTAGAATGAATCGAAAAGGAAAATCTATGAGCATAATCACAAATCCATGTGATCATATTATTGACAACGATGATGACTACATTGTTCCTTTAAAGTGCAAAAGACAACGCATTTTGAGTACTTCAGAGGATAGTGATAGTGATTTATTGCATCAATGTCCACTGAACAGTCTACAAGTTGCTGAAGACGTTTCTAATCAAGGTGATCCTCTCGAGCATAGCGAAGAATCTGGTTCGCGATGTAACTTCTCTAGCCAGAGTAAACGCATTGAAGACTTTGAACTATTCTTTAATTCGACACTATGGTCACTAATAGCTGAAGAAACTAATAAATATGCAGAATATTCAAGACATTCACCTAGAGAATTGGAATCATTTGATGCAGATATTTGAACACCAGCTACCGTTTTAGAGATGAAGGCATTTATAGCAGTGCTAATGGAAATGGGAACACACAATATATGAAAACACAATATATGTTCATATTGCTCTGAAAATTCGCATAACATACAGTGGTTTTGAAGAGTGTTCTTTTGAAACAGATTTCAACACATTTTGAAATATTTTCACTCAAATGATAATTTTTTATGTTTTCTACCTGGTCACTATAAATACGATCCTTGTGCAAAATTTAAGCCACTTGTTGAACACGCTAGTAAAGTATTCAAATTACATTATAAATTACACAAAGAATTATCAACTGATGAGTCGCTAGTTGGGACGCTGTGTCATTCTAGAATAAAGCAATACTTGCCAAATAAAAAGCATCATCGTTGGGAAATACAATTCTGGATGCTGTGTGATTCTGTTTCAAAATATTGTTTGTTGTTCTCTTGCTATAAAGGTGCAAAAGAAACAACTGCTACTGATAGGAAAAAGTTTGAACTTGGACATGATGTGGTGGTAAATTTATTAAAAGATAGTAATTGTTTGAATATAGAGCATCACATTTTTGTCGATAACTTCTTTACCAGCATAGAATTAACTACACTCATGTCCATAAATTAAGGATAATGCAAAATCAGGCAAAGAAAGAGTTAGAAGCAAAACAAATTTGACTTTTTGTAAAGCTTATTTAATAAACAAAAGGTAAAGAGTAAAAAAAGATGCTATATTTTTGATATTATTAAAAAATTAGCGATTTTTTCTCCCTGGAACAAATTACAAAAAAAAAAAAAAAAAACCTATTTACAAAAAACCAATATTACATGGTTGGTATGATTGTTAATACATTGTATGTCTCCCAGATGATGCAATACAGTCCGTACAACGCATAGGCATGCTGAGTATCAAATTATCGATCTCATCTTGGGGAATATTACACCACTCAAAAAGCAATGCTCTCTGAAGTTCCGGTAGACATGTAGACATGTAGGAGGAGGTTGACGGGCTACAACTCGTCGGCCGAGCATGTCCCACACGTGCTCTACTGGATTCAAGTCCGGTGAGAATGCTAGCCAGTCCATACAGGTGATATCCTCCGACTGAAGGTATTCGCTTACGATGTTTGCACGGTGAGGATGGGCGTTGTCGTCCATAAACACAAATTGTGCGCCCATGGCGCCACGAAACAAACGTACATGTTGTTCCATAATGATGACCCGATAGATTTGGCTTGTCATGGTTCCAAGTTGAACATGCTGGTCAGTTCTGAAACCCAGAATAATTCCACCCCAAACGAGCACTCCTGCACCACCACAATGGTGTCATTCAATGATGTTTTCTTGATGGTAATGGGTACCTGGAGCTCCCTATGAAAGTCCGGCGAGATTCAGACTGCAAGCTAAACCTGGACTCTTCGGAAAACATCACACAAGCCCGCTGTTGCAGTGTCCACAATGCATGGTCTCTACTCCAGGCTAACCGCAGGCGACAGTGAGTTGCAGTAAGTGGAACGCATCTGACAGGTCTACGAGCATATAGACCAATCTGCCCTAAGCGTTTGTACATGGTCTGCCTTGAAATTGTCATACCAGTGGCTAGAGAGAGCTGACGAGACAGGTCTGAGGCTGTGCTCCGCCTGTTTCTTTTGGCAGTAACTGCCAAATACCGGTCCTCATTCAGCGTTGTAACTCTGGGGCGACCTGTGCTGTAACGTCTACTCACATTACCATCATCTTGGAATCGTTGCCAAAGCCTGGAGATGACACTCTGGGCAATTCCAAGTTCGTCTGATACTTCTAGTTGGGTATGCCCACATTCCAGACGGCCGATAATTCTACCACGTAAAAAATCATCCAAATGCATCCTTTGTGTCGTAACTATTCGGTTATTGCACTGAAATGCTTATAAAGCACCCGCGAACAATTTTACTTCTTTGCCTGTATTCCTTATATATCACTCTCTTACACTCTCATCATTGTGACGTACCATCGGTGTCATCTGGTTACTTCCTGAAATTTGCATATGATTCTTGAAGATGTGTGTAGTGATTTTACAGGTGATATATTTATTTTAAAGTTTGATTTCCGCGTGACTCTGAATTATCCTTAATTTATGGACATGAGTGTAGATATTTATATTCTATGGATACTTACTTAACTGGAACCATTAGAAGAAACAAGAAATGCATTCCCGATAACTTGAAACAAATAAATGTAAACGAGGTAAAATATTTTCGAAATATGAAGTATTATTCTGTGAAAATATAGCGAAAAAAAGTTTAAAAAATCCTGTATTATTAATTTCCACAAAAGCAGAAGAGCAAAATGTAACTATAACACAAAATTGGCAAGGCAGAGAAATACGTTAAACAAAAATCGCTATTAATCAATCTTACAATGCCTTCATGGGAGGTATCGGATAAAATGCTGTATACCTAACTCGATGAACAAAGATCAGTTAAATATTGGAAAAAGGTAAAATTTAACATAATCAAACACATGGTTTTAAATGCATATATAATCTACAAAGAAAGAATTGAGTGTAAAGCAATACTTCGGTTACATTTTATGCTCAATATTATTTTTGAAAAATTTGAGTGCTATGTAAAAAAGGAATTCATCCAACACGTTTTGATAAACACCCATGTTACAAATTATAATTGTTACTCTCCATTTAAATTGTTTGTTCATAACACAAAAATATTGTTAATTTGTAATTCCGTATTTTATAAAATACATCTGTGTTATTACATATGCATACTGTAAATTTATAAATATTTCAAGTTTTGTTTGATAAAAATTATTAAGAAGATAACAATGAAATAAATTTTATTATTTTGTATTGTATTATTGCATTATTATAGTATTACTCTACCTATTGTAAAAAGTACTCTTTACATTAAAAGAGCTGTGTGATGTACTTGCTTCAGTATATCTAAGCGCGCAACTTCAACAATCGATAACGCACTGTCAGTTATCCACGATGTTCGAAATATACTGGGTTTTCTTGACATAAAATCTCAGCAGCAGAACCGTGCTGCTTGGGTCTCAAACAGTTAATAATGTAAATATCATCTTAATGAATGTAAGTTTATGAAGATACAGACTAAAATAAGTAATTATACAAATTCAATTAATAAATGCAGTTTAAATACCGGTGTTCATGACGGATCTAAAATCCTGCACCTCTCAGAGGGTTAAACAAATGGCCCAAGAGAAGTGAAGGTAACTGCAAAAATATAATTACAACACCAACAACAAAACTCATGCAAATGACTTTATTCTTAATCTTGCAATGCATAGCTCAAAAACTTTATAGCAATGTCTTTTTTTAACTTTTACACTACTGCATACCAATTATATGATATAAACTGAATATCTATATCAATAACCGAGTTTGTCAGTTATTTTATATTAATAACTCAGAACAATAACTGGCAAACCCAGTTTTGTCAATTTTCATCAACCAATTCTCTGGAAAAATTATGATATTACAAAATACACAAGAAAACTTAGAGTGTAATAAACACAATATAAATATAAATTATGCATTAAAAGCTTTTCTCTGCTCAGACCCAGAGGTATTGAATAATATTTTTTTCAGGCCATTCACTCTTTTTAAAGTTCGCATAAAAGCAATATATATAACAAAACAAATAAAATCATATGATTCATTCCTTTTAAAAATCTAAACCTCACTAGAAACAAATTTAGTATGTATTATAAAACAGTTTCAATAATCAATTTCTAAGATCCCATCATATATAATAAAATTTTAATTACTCACTTTCTCAAATCCCATATCTGTACAGACCGTGAAGTAGCACAAAACAAAAGTGTACCATACTGGCTCAAAGAAATATCATTTATCTGGTATTCTTTAGCCCAGAAATGATCTTGCATTTCATTTTTAAGAGCATGAGATGTACCACCAGAAAATACTTGACCAGAAGACCTGTAAAAATTATAATAAAGAACTGAAAAAATAATTACACATTTACAGCTATCAATTTACTGATATAGCTGGAAAAATAAGTAAAAAAGTAATTAATTGATGACTTCTATACATGAAAGAGTACAACAAAATTCCAAATGTCTGTTTAATTTCATGTGCATATCCCTTGCATTCTACAAGGCAAGTGAAATAAACGTATGCTATAATCCAACATATTCTCTAACAGAGTGAAAGTAAGCACAAAATATTTCAGGACTAAGAATTTTATGATATACATGAAAATTACAAAATATACAAAGAAAAAAAATTCAAGGATTCTGGATTGGATGGTAAAGCACAAAGCACACAAGGGTTATCTACCTAAGGGAAGACAGGCCAACATGTAGGAATATTCAAGGTAAACAAGCTCGTACCTACCTTACACATGGAAAAAGTCATGATAACTCCCATGCACACAGCTCATTTGCTGAGATTTGAACAGATTAAACTTTCAGTAATTTTACAGCTTAGATAGTGGCATGTCTCAAGGGTTTTGTGTTACAAAAGTCATTACTATACTCTGTGTATTCAACAAATAAATATCTCTATAAGAAAATGATGCATCCAAATATCAAATGTAAAAGTGGAGAATAATATATTAGAGTGGTATAGATTTTACAGAAAATTCTGTACAATGATTTAGTGGGCATTAGTTTAATTTATTTTAACAATAATTTAAAAAACAGCTCTCATTGTAGAATATCTTTTCTCCTTTAAGATGAAGAACCTTTTACATGATGCACGTGGAATTAATAAGTTTTCATTCCTTACATATTTTTCTATCAACCATTTTTGACAAAAACTGTCAGCAAACAGTGCAATTTAACAGCAATCACAACAACGAAATCACAATATATTCATAAAATCATTTTGGTTTTATATAACTAGATTCTCAACAAACCAGGGAAATTTTATAAAGAAAGATATATGTTAGCTGATTTTTTACAAAAGAACAAGCAGTAGTGCATTTTTAGAATTTAATGACTGGTTATACCAGGATTGCCACTCAAACAGGAGAATGAAAGTCACTGACTTTTCCATGTGTGTTTTAACAAAATTCCAGTCTATCTGCGTAGTGCGCATTAATTGTGCTGAGAGGTAAATTAATTATGATACCACTTGAAAACACCAAAGTTTGTGTATTACACATGACTTATATATATCAGGGTTCACACACATTTCACACACATACCCGAAGAACTAAGAAGCTGAACAGACCTTTCGCTGAGTAAAGAAAGTCAAATTCATACAATTCTAGAAATCATTTGGGATCTAAAGAAGAAGTATTCAGAATTAGAATAAACCCACCTATGGATGGTGTTTTAACAAAACGTTAACTTCTGTCAACTAATGCGAAAATTTACGATGCTCTTGGGTTTTTATCACCTACAACGATACAATTAAAAATCTTAATGCAGCATTTACGGAAGAAAAATATTGAATGGGATGATTTATTATTTAATGATATTTCCCAAGCATGGAATTGTTAGCATAAATTTAGGTATTTTGCATAATGAAACTCGAAAGGCATACGAAACGAACGTGCGCCAAGATATATATTGGCGAGATAAAATAAAGTTCGTGTGCAATGCAGTTCAGTTAGTACTTTCTTTTTTCACATACAGTGTTAAAGTATGTTCCTGTTTTTTCTTATTGCCTAAAATAGGTAAGCCTGATGATATTTAGGACTGATGATGATTCTATGTAAGTTATTCTTTTCAATACTTCAGTGTTTTAATGTCTGTGAAGATTATTACTTTTTGTTATGCTTAAGTTAAGAAAAATTATGCTATTTTATTAAAGAAAGATTTCGTAGTTAATTTTTTGACTTATGATTCTTTAATGAAAACAGCGTCTGAGGAAACTTACTCACTATGCCTTCAGTGCTAATGCACAAACCGACAGGAATCTCATTGTATCGCACTCAAATCTCACTTGGGGAACAATAAATAATCTGCCTGGTTCTTTGCTCTGCGCACCTGCTTATCTTGTTCGGGATGGTTCTCTTGATGCTAATTTTGACCCAGATGATCCCTATTTCCCTAAATTTGATGTGTTAAATCTCAAATAGAACATTTAGCTGAAACCAAGATTTCACGAATCATGATGAAAAACAGTTCTGTTAAAACTATTCAATTAATTGGCTTTTGCGATGTGTCTGAGCATGTCTATGCAGCAACGTTTTGTCTATGAACAATATTCGAAAATGGAACATTCCACGTTTCATTTATTACTTCAAAAACAAAAGTTGCTCCTGTAAAGACAATAGCATTGCCAAAACTTGAACTATGTGCAGCACTTCTTCTTTCTAGACTCTATAAAGTTGTTTCAACATCCTTAAGGAAGAATATTCACATTGATCAGACTATTTTATATTCAGACTCAAAAATAGTTTTAGATTGGCTTAGTTAATCTTCTCAAAGGTGGAAATGTTTTGCTGCTAATAGAATATCAAACATTTAAAACTCAGCTTCAGAAGCTTCATGGAATTATGTAAAAAGTCAAGAAAATCCAGCAGATTGGGCCTCAAGAGGTATTTCTGCATTAAAACTGAAAAGTCACACTTTGTGATGGCATGGTTTTCAATGGTTGTATCAGCATAATATGCTCCCTCTGCCTAGAGACCCACAGGAAGCATACATAGATGATATCAGATGCGAAGAAAAGAAATTGTCTCTGTCCGTCAATATCACCATTTCAGATACACCTGAAGTTACTGTTATGTTAGAAATTATTTCAAAATATTCATCATTTTCAAAATGCATTTGAATAATTTTGTGGTGTTTAAGATTCATAAGAAATTGCAAAATACAAGCTCAGAGTAAAAAAAAAAAAAAAAAAAAATCAAAGGTATACTATCACCTGGAGAGCTTGAAGAAGCAACTAAATCTATAATAATGCTCATTCAAAAATTAGAATTCAAGCTCGATTACAACTATTTACAAAAGAGACTTTCCTTGCCTCAAAACAGTAAACTGATTCCAATAAATGTTTCCCTTCATGGAGAAAGAATCATATTAGGAGGACGGTTAACAAACTCGAACTTAGATCACAATCAAAAACATCAAATTCTTATGCCAAAGAATTATCATTTCACTACGCTATTCATATAATATTATCACAAAATGCATTTACATAGTGATCTTCTATTTACTTTGTGTTGTATCCATCAAAAGTATTGAATACCCTCTGGAAGAGATGCAGTCCGACAAACTCTATCTAAATGGTTGACTTGCTTAAAACTGAAGTCGCAACCATGCCATACCATCATGGGAGACTTGTCTTTTAGTAGATTTAGTGTTGGAAGAGCATTTCTTAACACTGAACTTGATTTTAGTGTACCATTCATTACAAAATCTAACCTAACACACAGCAGAGTAAGATTTAAATTGAACATTGCTCTTTTTATTTGATTTGCCATTAAAGCAATTCATCTGAAGGTTGTTTCAGATTTATCAACAAATGCCTTTTTAGTAGCTTTAAGACTGTTTATCTCTAGACGTGGAAGGCCGGTAAATCTGTATTCTGATAATGCAACAAATTTTCGAGGAGCAGCAACCTACATAAAAGACGAATCAGTGCTTCTCAATTCTGCTAAAATTCAAAACTTTGCAGCTCAAGAATCTATTGTATGGCATTTTAACTCACCTCCAACTCCACATTTTGGAGGACTGAGGGAGGCTGGAATCAAAACTGCAAAGCAACATTTATTGAAAGTTTGCAAGTCAGCTATCTTAACTTTTGAGGAACTTACTACTCTAGTAATATACATTGAAGCATGTCTAAATTCTAGGCCACTGACTTCTCTTTCTTCAGATCCTCAGGATTTAGAACTGATTAATTCCAGGACACATTTTAAAAGGCGCTCCTGTACCTTCCTTTCCTGAGAATGCTCCAACAAAGTCTCTTTGCTTAAAGTCAAGATGGCATCTGATTCAACAGCTTCATAACCAGTTTTGGTCAAGATGGAAGAAGGAATATCTGAATCAACTACAACTACAAGAAAAGCGGGCTTTGCATGCAAACAATATTCAAGTGAATGACTTGGTTTATCTCAAAGAGGATTCTCTTTCTCCTTTCAAGTGAAATCTTGGAAGAATCACAGAAGTTTTTCTTGGAAAAGACGGAGTCATTCGAGTTGTTCAAGTAAAAATGTCAACTGCATTTTATTGATGTCCAATTTCCAAATGTTGTCCTCTTCCTAAGTAGTCATTCTTGAACTTGAGTGTTCAGCTCAGTTTTTAAAAATGTTTATGCCTAATTTTGTCCTTTTCTATAGATGGCGCTGCCCTCGTGCCAGATGTTTAATTCGTAATGCATTTTTTAATTTCACCCTGTGTTTGTAGAAACAGATTAAATAAAACAAAATGACTAGTATTCGATGATAAGAAAGAATGAACTTGTACAAACAATTCTAATAGTTGATAAGGTCAAAATCTTATTCAATTCTTTGAGTCTCTTTACTGTGTCAAATTCAAGTATTTCCAGATAACTATAAGTCGATGAAAATTCTAGGTAAGCTATTTAATAATTATTAATTATTGAAATTACCAACAAACAGCTGGTATTAAATTTATTTTTTAAATATATTTTTAAAAAAAAGCACTATTAAAATCACAATATATTAACATGTCACAGTTTAAAATACATGAAATTTATGACATTTGATTCTTAAATGATATTAGGATAATTACACATTGAAAGTTACAAAACATTTATGTTTTGCAGCAACAATACTCAACAAAATATATCTGCATCTTTTTAATCTGAAGCCTTTCCAGACATTCTGAATAATTTATATCAATTTCCTTCTCTTTAAGCATCTTTTCCAACAATTAGAAATTTGTTTCAATATGCAAACCAATATTCTCACTAGTTTATGTGTGTTTTATCTCCTAACTTGTCAATCTCACCACAATGTACCTATAAGGTTTTACCTGATCTGATAAAAGTTAAATAGTCAATAGCCATTACAGACGTGAAGCAAATTATCGCTATGTCTGAAAGTAACTACAAAGTCAGATAAACGTTTAAATAAACCTCTTATTTAAAAAGACCTTAGAACATAAAAGGCATGTTTCTATGCTAGCAAAATCAACTGCAGCCTATAGTGATCTAATTAAACAGGGACAGTCAAATTCAAACTAAATATGTAGACTAGTAGTCAAAAACTACACAATTTAATTTTTACCTAAGCTGGCTCAGTAACATGTCGTAATGTAGTTATCGTGTAACAAATTCAAATATTGGCAACGATAACGCAAAGACGGATAATTACGAATTACCAAAGGTGGTAGGAACTAATGCAGCATGCAAGCGAAGACCAGAAACAAATTCTGTCTTACAACCCCAAATTTTCTACAGAAACTGATATTAGAATCGCCAAAATGTTAAAAGATCTCCAAATCTGGAACCATTTAATAAAGAATTCACATTCCCAAAAGGGAAAATTGTTTAAGAGCACTTCATTAGGAAAAATGAAATACTTTCAAAATGCTTATGTTTCACTGTTCCTCAGAAACTTTATTATCCCACCATTTATATTAGAAATATGAAAAAATTATAATCCATGAACGTATTCACCCATTCAAAAGATAACTATAATATTTGTTAATGAATCGCCAAAAATATTTGTCCAAAATTCTAATTCACATTCAAAATGGTAGTCTTAAAAACAGACAGAAATTCCAGATGATTAAAATTATGGACCTCCTGCCGAATTTGGTCAAAATTAAGGACTTTTAAAGCACCAAAAATTGATTCCAAACACCTACAGAATTTTAAGGACCGTACAAACTATTATGCTTATAAAACATTTAACACAATATTTAAAAAATGAATGTTTTAAGAATTATTTTCAAATTTTGAAGTTTTAAATTTAAATACATACCAAAGGACAGAAATGCAGGATGAAGGTCTCTGGCGCACATCCCATACTTTCACCATAGATGATGATGCAGTAAATGCTTGTCTAGTATATTCACAGTAGCAAACTTTAACAACACTTGAAGTATGATCATCTAAATTTTGTATTTCTGTACCTGTACTTAAATCCCAAATCTTTACTGTGCCATCTAAAGTACATCAAAAGATCATGTTCTATATTAAAAAATATCCAGTTACTAAAAGTACAACTATAAAAGTTTTTTGCAATAAATCACTTTCTTGAAGAACTTTCAGAAATCTTAGAAATGTAAGTGGGAGGGATAAATTTAACTATAGTGTAATTCCAGTTAATGCAGGAATCTAATTTGCTTCAGAATAAACTTTAAAAAAATTTTTCATTGATTAAAAAAAATTGCTTCTTTGATACAGCAGCTATTTAACTATTATCCTAAATTTGGGAAAGAGGGCAGCACCAGTTTTTTAGCCACTTCAAATACCATAAAAATTATGGTATTTTAAGTCAGGGAACTGATTTTAATATAACTGCTCACAAAAGAAAAATTCTCAAATTTCATTTTGACTTTCTTTCTCTAAGCCTGCAACAGAAAAGCTTTTAAGCTCAATGAGCTGGAATTTTGAAAAAAACATAGCATAATTCTGGTGCTGTGCCACATAAAGAATCATTCATCTGCCAAGAATACACTGGAATGTACTCAAGGTAAGCATAACAGATGTTGACTATGACGAGATTGTTGCAAGAGACAAATTTTTTTTTTATCATGCAATTTTTTTGTCTCCACTGATGGCTCTCATTCCCTATCACTGCTCTAAGCATTTCATTCAGAATCAAAGTGCTTCTGTGTTGTTAACACAATTGCACCTAATATTTTTTGTTAAAAGTCATTCGGGGGAAAATATAAAGGTAGAAAATTTGCTAATTTTATAAGTATGTACTCTTTTCTTTGAATATCTGCATTCTTAGCCTCATTCTGTGTAGCAGCTGTGCATTATCAACATACCATTTCAAAGCCTGCAACACTTGGTTATGCTTGTAAAAAATTTTAGCCTTGGAAGTCCATGATTACTATTAATAAAAAAACTGATGTGTACACCACATGACTTCCTTGAATTGGAATATTGAACTATACGCATTTTTTCTCGCATTTCATTTAAACTTATTGGATTGAATTATATCTACTTCGCCGACAGCGCATAAACCACAACAGAATAAATGCACTCTTTAAAATTCACTCTAGTATTTGTTTACCATAGCGACACTGGCGCTAGATTCACTTAACAGTATTAATAATTATATAACAGTTAACATATATAATAATTATATAACATAAACTAAGTTAACTGTTATATAATTCAATAATTATATAACAGTTAACTTATATATTTCGTTCATATTATAACTCATAATGCACAAAATTTATGTCATTTAAAGAATAGAATTATCTAATCGTTGCCACATGTTCTATTCAAATACTATAATAAAGCTAGAATGATGTATAAAAGAAATTAAGCGAACAAAACAAAAAAGAAACAGTTTTTCACAGACGATTGAGTATTTCTCATTTAATTAATTCAGTTCTCACTTCGCAAGAAGGCAAAAGTACATAAAAACTCAAAATATCTATATTAAAAATTACAAAGTAAATCTTAAACACTTATTTCCTCGAAAAAGTTCCAGAAAGAATTAAACATGATTTAATTGGCAATAATAAATGAATGTGTTATCTTTGTTGTTGCGAAGCTAAGTTTCTCTAGATTGGCAACAAATCCACTAGTCTCCTGTTTCAAATGTAAACATCAATGGCCGCCATTAAAAAAAGGCTTAGCTGCACTTAGACAACTTTAAAATTGTTGATAATTCTAAAAATATTGCATACAGATTTACTAAAGGCATAAAAACCTTAATAAAAACAACATAATACAATCATTTTTAAAGCAAAAAATATACAATTTACAAACATATAAGAGTAAAGAAACTGAGATCACAGAGCAGGATAACAGAGTGGATACATATATAAATATATTTATATACGTTTGGTGCGGACGATTGCAACCAAAATACGAGGTGCACATCTATATGTTATAGCAGTCCTATATACAAAATTTCAACGTTCTGAGGCTACTCATTTTTAAGTTATGCGAGATACGTACGTATGTTCGCACACACATACGTTCGTACAGACGCGACGAAAAATTCTCTTCAGAATTAATTTTACAGTTGTTTTATCATTTTTTTTGAAGGAAAAGAGTATTTTATTCTGTCCCAACCTACAGATATCATGCAAAAACGTCATTAAATTGCATTCGATAACGGTCAAAATGGATACTTTCGTTGAAATATGCTGCCTGAAACTTTTCGTGATTACAATACTTCCTTTTTACTTCGTACAAGGAAGTAAAAAGGGGAAAATTTATGATGAGACATCAATAACAAAATTCTTTTTTTTTTTTTAGTCTTAAAATTGACTAGTAAAGAACTGTATCATATTTACATTTGAAAGTTATGAGAAAAAGAATAGTACAATTTTAAATAAAGGAAAAAATGACATCAAAGGAAACAAATAACCATAGATACTTGAGAAATGTTATGCAGGTTACAAGCACTGTAGTGATGTAACAAGTCTGTTGGAGAGAAGGATATTTTTATTACTTCAAAAAGTGATCTGATCACTCTTCTGAGAGATAAAATTCATTGCAGGTAGTTTGACGAGACAATAAAGAAAAGATTTCTTTCATTGCAGCTTTACAAAGTTGGCCATAAAATTAACAGAAATATTTGAAATAGAGTTTAAATACATCTCAGAATTTCAGCGACTAAAGAACTATGAAGAATTTGAAATTATTAGAAATATAATCCTTTACTGCAATGACATACTTTCAATCAAAACATCTAGCCTGGGTAAATATGAAGACCTCATATAGAAGTTAATCAAATGAACATATGAAAGCAACAGCAGTTTATTGTCATTAATATAGTGTTAAATATCTGTGATGATTCTGTTCAATTCATACTCAGTCACAAATTTTTCTAATTTCTAAAAAGACAAATACATGTAATATGTTAAGTTAAATATATAAATATCAGGAATCCATCATCTCCCTATTTTTCCTAAAACTATTATTTTAATTTAGTCATTGTGAGAAATATTTTCAACAAGGACTCCTCCGAAAAGCTACAATATTGGGGAACTTATTGCAATAAATGAGTATAAAATTAATAATATTAAGTATAACATAACATAAGTATGTCCAAGAGCAGCCAGGCAGAAACAAAGTTGCTGAACACTGGAAGTTTGACTTGTGTTTAATTCCAGGTGAATGGGCTGACTGCATGGGCATTTTCATGGTTTTTCCCTGTTTTTAAGGCAGATACAAGCCAGTTCTCTTAAAAAGTCCTTCACAAAGGCATTCCTCTCCACAGGCAGCTAGCCCATGAATGCTCTGCCATAAACAATTAAAACCAAACCAACCTAAATGTAAGTATAGGGATCAGGGAACGTATAAAAAGTTTGGTTTGAAATTTTTATAAATTTTTTTTTTTTTTTAGATTTGAAAATGCAAAAACATGATTTCTTGTATCATTTAAAACATTTTTAAAACTGAAGTCTATGATGAACAATAGCAAAAATATAAAAGGGCTGTAAAAATAAACCAGCAAGGAGATTTGTGAACACACTGCATATATGTGTGTACATACAGTGTCTCACAAAAAAGTGATGGGACGCTTGTGCTTTACAAAAGGAAACTGTAATAAAATTTTAAAAAAAAAACATGTAAAATTTTTTGTGGGTGTGTTTCATACTTAAATTTAGTAACAATTATTACATAACATACATTTTTTCAAAATATTAAAATATTAATTTAATAAAAATACAATTGTTTAGAACGGAGCAAAAAAATGGCTCACATAAGTGATGAGACACCATTAGATACTACTACGTACTACAATAAAAATATTTTTGGAGGTTTTTATTTTTACTCAAAAGCAATTGGCAATAATTTATAAAATCGTCTGCAGTATTTCTCTCCAGTTTGTTTTGGACTTTTTGTGTTTTTTAGACATTCTGCGCAGCCACGAATGCTAAACGAAAAGAAACTTTGCCTGAAATTCGAAAATGAGTTATTAATTTGCATATTAAACGTGGAAAATCTATTAGAGAAAGTGCTGAAACAGTTAACTTGAGTCATTCAACAGGTTTCAATACCATTAAATGATATAAAAAGAATCATATGATTCAGGATAAAAGAAGACCTGGCCGACCATCAAAGCTATCCAATGGAATAAAGCAAATTATCCTTCGAAATATTAAAAAAAATCCAAGAATGAATGCTCCTACAGTTCCTACTGATTTACAAGCCTTATATGGAGTAATTGTTAATCCTGAGACTATTAGAAGAGTAATTCAATCTGCTGGATATCACGGAAGAGCAGCCAGGAAAAAATTCTTCGTAAGTGAAAAGAATAGAAAACTCAGACTGGCTTTGGCAAAATCCATCATAAATAAGAATTCTGATTGCTGGAATGAAGTTATATTTGCTGATGAGAATAAATTTAATATATTTGGTTCTGACGGTAGAATCTTGGCGTGGAGAAAACCCAGGGAAGAATTTCGCAAACAGAACTTGGTGCCAACAGTAAAACATGATGGAGGAGGAGTTATGGTAAGGGGGTGTATGTCGTCCGCTGAAGTTGGTAATCTTGTTTTTATTGACAGTATAATGGATCACTACAAGTATATTGACATTTTAAATCAAAATTTGAAATCTCCAGCATGAAAATTGAACCTTCATAACGATTTTAAATTCTATCAGGACAATGACCCCAAGCACACTGCTTTGAACGTTAGACTTTGGCTGCTGTATAAATATCCTGAAATAATAAAAACAGCACCACAATCTCCAGACTTAAATCCCATAGCGAATATTTGGCAAGAATTGGAATCAAGAATTCACAAACACACCATTTCTTCAAAACAATTAAAATCAGTGCTTGATGGAAAAGTAAGTGTCCTATCACTTATGTGAGCCCTTTTTTGCTCTGTTCTGAACAATTGTATTTTTATTAAATTAATATTTTGAGAAAATGTATGTTATGTAATAATTGTTACTAAATTTAAGTATGAAACACACCCACAAAATTTTTTTACATGTTTTTTGAATTTATTTCACTACAGTTTCCTTTTGTAAAGCACAAGTGTCCCACCACTTTTGTGAGACACTGTATGTATATGTAGAACTATGATGTGTAGTCGTGATGGAAGAGTGGCAAGACGAGATGAAGATGACGAAACTGGATTCCGACAAATCGCCAATCTTTATTTTCACACCTATCCAGGATTCGTACACATTTCTGCACACGGAAATTAAGTACTTTTAAGGACCATTAATGAAAAAAATTAAGGACCTATGAGCAAATGGGAACTTAATAAATTCAATTCAAAATATTATCTATACATGAATTTCACTTTTGTAATACCATCTTAATAAAATAGATCCCTAAGTAGCATGCATTATTACTAAACATGAATTAATTTACATAATGATTAATAAGTTTGAGAATAAAATAAACTTTATGGAATTTATCAAGTAGCATTAAATATTTTACATTTATAATAGTTGGACATATTTAAAAGAAGATAAGTGACACTTATACTAACAGCTTACTAACAGCTAGCTTTATGTTGATTTTTTTTATATCTCATTTTGTCACATACTTGGTCAGTCTAGAGATTTAGTAAATAGCAGGTAGATTTTTATGTCAAATGGCAGAGGTTAAAATGAGAAGAAGACCATAATCAGCATGATTCATAATAAAGGCTGAATGTTGTCAACGCTGCTGCTGGTCTAGAGAGAGAGAGAGTTGCTGATTAGAACAAACCTGAAAGGCCTGATGTAGGCATGATTGGGCAAGTGTTGAAAGTTAGTGTCATAGCTTTGTGTAGAGTTCCAGAGGTTGTAACACAATTAATATACTTAAACTTAATTAATTAACTTTAACTTGATTAATATACTTGCAATAAGCCATTAAAGCCCCAGAGGTGATAAGTTGTTTTGTATTATTTTAAGTCTCACTAGACGCAAAGAATAAGTTTTATTTAAATTTTATATTTTATCTTGTGCCCACAGTGAGTTTTAATGAAAGGCAATAACTCGATTTAATATGTAGAGATAATTTTTTAGGGTAAGCAGTTAGTTATAAATAATTAAATTAGGTAGTTTGATAACCTTAGTAATTATGGATTTACATGACACTATTAATTTTTATATTTTAACAATATTTGTTAATAAAGCCCTATTAAAATCAAAATCTAATAAAATTTCACAGGTTAAAATGCATGTAATTTATGACACAGATTCTTAAGCGATATAACGATAATTACACATTAAAAGCTACAAAGCACTTATGTTTTGTAACATTGTAACAACACTCAACAAAATATTTATCCATCATTTTAATTTGAAGCCTTCCTAGACATTTTAGCTAGTTTACCTGTATATCGATTTCCTTCTCTTTAAGCATCTTTTCTAACAATTAGAGATTTGTCTCAATATGCAAACCAATGCTCCTGCTAGTTTCTGCATGCTTTATCTCCTAACCTGTCAACCTGTCCACAATGTACCTATGAGGTACACAATGTACCTATGATTGATCTGATAAAAGTTAAATAGTCCAAAACACCCGGCAGACGTCAAGCATATTATCCCTATGTCTGAAATTAACTACAATATCAGACAAAGGTTTGAATAAGCCTCTTATTTAAAAAGAAATTAGAACATAAAGGCATGTTCTGTTGCTAACAAAATCAATTACAGCTAACAGTGACGTAATTAAAATTCAAAGTAATAATGCTGACTAGTGGTCAAAGATTATAGAATTTAATCTGGCTCAATAACTTTATCATATGAGGAAACAGAAATGGGAAATTATAGTAAAGGCTGAAATCATAAACAATTGGGTAATTTACATAATAATAACTGCATATATCTTTGAAGAATAATTTTCTCTATGTATTCAGTTCCTTTCTTCAACATGTTTCCTTTTCATTTTAGAATTTTTGGATTTAATTAAGGATTTCTGCTATTCTAAAAAACATCAAATGCATTTAGAATGCACAGAAAAAGGTTGCTTATTTTATTTCTTTAGTAATATGAACATTCAGAAGAAATATGAAATATATATAGTAAAGGCCATCTACAGAGCTGATGTAGCAGAATTTCTAGAATTTAGTGACACACCGAACAACAAAATCTAGACATGGCAAAACTTTTTAGAATTTAGAAGCAGAATTTAGAAAGGCACTAGGCAGCAGAACTTAGGATCCACAGAGACTGCATCAGGTGGGAAAATGTCTAGTGCCAGCTAGGTGTATAATGCATTAAGACAGATGATTCTTTTAAATTTTAAGTTTTCAATTCCTTCATTAATAAAAAAATCTCTATATATAATGCTTGCCCATGTTATAAGATGAGAAGCATTTTTGATATTTTCCATGCTTGTGTCTAGTGAAAAGTAGAGAAGATAAACATGTTAATATTCTAGTATCAAAAGTAACACATTCAAATATTATGTTTTTATTGTTCTTCCGGATGTTCTCCAAAAAGTAAGAAATTCATTGAAAACTTTCAGTAAAATACATTCATTACGTGTTGATACCATGGAGCCATTTTTCATTTTGACGCATATGTCTCAAATCTTCTAGAATCGTGGGTCTATAAATCTTGCCTTCAAATCGTTCTAAACTTTCCATGCTGCAGTGTCTAAATTCCTAAATAAAAATTATTCTTACCATTTCTGTAACAGCAAAACACCAGAAATATTTTGGAGAAAGAAAGGAGGGGGAAAGTATAAAATTAATTTTATAGAGAAAACTGATGCATGCACATTCCGAGAATTTTGAACATTCTGAGACAATTACATGGGAAAAGCTCTTACTACGAAAAATTAAAAACAACACATTTTTAATTAATTTCATAGCTAATTTTGCATTTGCTAAGAGCTGTTTCGTAAATTGTGCTTTATAGCATTATATCTTCTTTATTTTTCAGATTCAAACTATTGTTTAATAAGTGGCCAAAATGAAACTTTATAATATGACAGCAAAATATAAAAATGTTTTATTTTAATGTTATTTTTACATATAATTTCAATATATTACCATTATTTTAATGAAATTTATCAATGTTAAGATGTTTTAAAAAAAATCGTCGAAAAATTCTCAGATCTTGGAATGAAAAAGTTGTTATAGAAACTAATCTTAAAATCACCAAAATGTTGAAAAGTCGCCAAATTTAGAACTGTTTAATAATAAAATATTTCACATCTCCAAAAGCGAAAAATTGTTTAAGAGCTCTTTATTAGAAAAAATTAATTTTGAAACGCTTATGTTTCACTTCTTGCTTAGAAACTTGAGTATCCCATCATTTATCACTAATGAACCCATTCAAAAGATAGCCATATATATGGCAGTATTTTTGGCGTATATAACCATATATATGCCAAAAATATTCCTCCAAAATGCTAATTCACACTCAAAATGGCAGTCATAAAAACAGACAGAAATTTCAGATGATTAAAATTAAGAAACTTCAGATGATTTTGGCCAAAATTAAGGACTTTTAAGGACCAAAAATGGATTCCAGAAAATCTTACAGACTTTTTAAGTACTCTTAAGCACTGTACAAACCCTGCTATCCAATTAATTTGGCAGATACTTATTCAATCACAATTAAATACGATAAATTTCTATGTACATAGGTTTTTTGAAAGAAATGGTATAGGCATTTAAGAAGCGAAGATGTTAGCAAGGTAGAAGCTAGCAAAAGAATAATGTAAATAATCCACCAGCAGTATTTATACTAAGTCTGATGTATAAGTACAGGTAATCTGTGATCGCTTAATTTTAGTTTTAGTTGCTCTTTTTAAGTAGCGTTATATAACATAAAAGGATCTCGAATTTGGGATAACAGATAAATTTAGGGGAAGAGCATCAAATCTAGAATAGTTAATTTTGAGGTTGCCAATTATTCTTAAAGCAGCTATCGTGTTTTGTTATATCTTACATGTATGCATACACAAATCCTGCAATGGAACTTGGCATTTCAGCCATTGTAAAAGTTTTCAAACACATCAAAAGTTAACATCTTCTATAGGATTACTATCTGCACATCATTAAAATCACGGTAATTGTATAGATCAAGGGTTGACAATTTTGTTTCTTTTATCAGGAAGGCACATTTCAGAAAAGCGGGAGTTTGACAAGCATTGTAGCAGTGATAAAATCTCTTTCCATGTTACATTTTTCAGCAATCGCTACAACTGAATTGCATAATAAATATACACATTTTTCTTTATAACTATACGAAACAAATTTTATCTTTCCGTTCATTATTAAACCGATATGCGTTCTGCTTCTTATTTCCATGGTGATACTCTGTTTACAACTCTAAATACAAATTCATGAAATGACAAACAAAAGATATGAATGTAAAACATAGTGCTTCATGGTTGGACAGAGTTTCTAGGATGAAAACTGATTCTTCTAGTCATGCAGTATTATTTAGATGTCCCTAAATTCAGTTTTTGTCAAAAATTTAATTGTACTATTTGTACATTTGCTTAAGTGTCAAAGATAAAACAAGAATTTTCATTAGAATTATTCATCACAATTATGAGTGTGAATTTTATTTTTCACCTAAAATTTAGGTGACTGACAGGAACTCAGGGCCGATTCCTAACCGGGGGGGAGGGGGGCAAGATGATGCACAGCAAGTAGGCAACAAAGTGGTTGTCAAACATTGTCAAAATTTCTGTAAAAAAAGGGGGGGCAATTTTAACTTGCATGTGGGCGGCCGACAGTCTAGGATCAGCATTGTGGGCAATTTAAAATCGCTTCGTTAACACCACGTTGTTGACTCCTCGTATACAGGATTATGTCATTGAGGACATATAATGGTTACACTGGTACTAAGAATCTATAAACAGAACTCTTTAAAATTGCTGATACCAGTTTACATTTACACAACATAAAAAATTATAATATATAAACTAGTAATTCATCATTAATAACATGAAATCTAAAAATAGAGCTCCTAACACTCAAAAAAATTTTACACAAGTTTTTAAAAACCAAAATTAAGGAAGATATATAATTACAGAAAAATGCATATATCTATCTTGAAAACACATTTTTCAAAAATTTATGTAACAGAAACAAATTTAATTGAATGCACAACAATACAGAATTTGAATAAAAATTACACACATAATTTAACAATAAAAATGTGAACAATGTAAATTAAAATTAACATTTAGGTACTATCTATTAGCACAATCACCTGGCACAGTTTAGCACTTTTTAGGGGGGGAAGGGTGATTCAGCGAAATTTTTTATTGCAACTTACGACGAATATGGTTATACGAAGAACTGCTATGAAAAAGGTTGCAAGAATTTGGGGCACTCTGACAATTTGCCGACTTCTATTTAAGTGGCTGCGATAATACACTGAAGTGACAAAAGTCATGGGATAGCAATATGTAAATATACAGATGGCAGTAGTATCTCGTAGAAAATGTATAAATGTGAAGTGCTTTGGCAGGGCTTTCATTTGTGTTCAAGTTATTCATGTGAAGAGGCTTTGACGTGATTATGGCCGCACGACGAGCATTAACAGACTTTGAACGCGGAATGGTAGTTGGACCTAGACGCATATGGGTCATTCCATTTTGGATATCGTTAGGGAATTCAACATTCCAAGATCCACAGTGTCAAGAGTGTGCTGAGAGTATCTAATTTCAGGCATAACATCCCACCATGAACAGCGCAGTGGCCGACCACCTGCACTTAACGACCGAGACCAGCGACATCTGCATAGAGTTGTCAATGTTCACAGACAAGCAACACTGCATCAAATAACCGCAGAAATCAATGTGGGATGTACAAGGGATGTGTCCGATAGGACAGTATGGAGAAATTTGTCTTCCTTGGGCTGACAGGACGACATCGCCTGCAGCGACTCTCGTGGGCTCGTGAGCATATCGGTTGGTCCCTAAACGAATGGAAAACCGTGGCTTGGTCAGATGAGTCACGATTTCAGTTGGTAAGAGCTGATGGTAGGGTTCGAGCGTAGCGCAGACCCCATGAAGCCATGGACCCAAGTTGTCAACAAGGCACTGTTCAAGCTGGTGGTGGTTCCATAATGGTCTGGGCTGTTTTTACATGGCATGGACTCTGTCCTCTGGTGCAACTGAACCGATCGTTGACTGGAAATGGATACCTTCAGCTACTTGGAGATCACTTACAGCCATTCATGGTCTTTACGTACTCAAACAACGATGGGATTTTAATGGATGACAATGCGTCATGTCACCGGGCCACAATTGTTCGCGCTTGGTTAGAAGAACATTCTGGACAATTCCAGCGAATGATCTGGCCACCTAGATCTCCCGACATGAATCCCATCGAACATTTATGGGACATCATCGAGAGGTCAATTCGTGCTCAAAACCCTGCACCGTCAACACTTTCACAATTATGGACGTCTATAGAGGCAGCATGGCTCAATATTCCTGCAGGTGACTTCCAACGACTTGTTGAGTCCATGCCATGTCGAGTTGCTGCACTTCGCTGGGCAAAAGGAGGACCGACAAAATATTAGGAGGTATCTCATGACTTTTGTCACTTCAGTGTATGTTAAGTACCCAATTAATCTAAAACCCTCAGGAACCATTCATTACACACCACACATATACACACACATAGATATGTTTTAAATATATAACATGTATAAATTCAAATCATATTCAGACTGGAATAATGAACTGGAAAAAATTAATTTTAAATGCAAAATAGCTAGTAAACATTTCAAAATCCCCAGACAAACCAATGTGTTTAAAAAGCAAAATTACTACAAAAATTACTACTATAAGAAATTTTATAAAATAAAAAATAGAAATAGTTTTACATCTGCTGGTAAATATTAATCATGGGTTTTACTTCTCTTAGGAAAAGCCTGTTTCAGAACTGAGAAATGCACAAATATTATTAAAAATTAAGTTACAAAAATATAAATTAAAACAGTATGATACAAATTACATTATTATGTGAATCCATAAGTCCAGGTAGGAAAGGAAAAAGCAAATTACACAAAGTAGCTGCAAATAATATAAAAAAGAAGTCAAGCGAAAACTGAAAAAACTTCAGGAAGTATAATGCAATACACAAAGATAGAAATACAAATAAATGTACTGTAACAAAAAGAATTATTTCTCTCTTATTCTTAACACAATAAATTCAACTCTATTTATATCTTTGCATATTGCGTTGAAGGTACTTTCTAAAGCTTTTTTAACTTAATTGTTACCACAAAATTTATCACTTCACAGTTTGCATACGTTAGGGTTAGTTTCTTCATTTTAAAAATTTTTTTCAGTATTTTATATACCATTGTATATTTATTATTCAAAGGTTTCTTGAATTTATTTGCATAATTTGTGATCGTACATAATTAAAATTAAATCTATTATCTAATCTCTCATAAAGCTTTGGTTTTGGGTCTGTAAATTACTTTCTATTTATGACCAATTACTTGCTTTGCAATGCAACTCTTTTTTATTTATTTTGCACAGCTTGTTATCCGTAACACATTCCACAAAAATATAATAAATCTAAATTGTTATTTTTTACTCATTTTTTAAATTTTTCAGTTCTGCTTAATTAGTTTAAATTTGTGCAAGGTGCGTTTTCCTTTCCAATCTGTAGAAGTTGGACTGATAGATGCACACATTATTTTGAACAGTGTTGTTTCAATTTATAATTTCCTAATTTAAAATTAATTTCATACATATTTCTGCATTTATGAATTCATAAACAAGCTTTTGCTTTTACATCCCTTGCTAAACCAACCCTAGCAATATATTAGGAGATGTAAAATGGCCTTTATGAAATTTCCTATTACAGCAATTTTTGTACAAAACTTGCTTTTACATATGCTTCGCTTGAATAGGGGATTTAAAAAGATTTTGTTTATGTGCTATTTCGCATTTACAAAAATTACTTTTTTCAATTCATTATTTTATTGTGAATATGATTTGAATTTACTTTGCTCATGCTATATATTTAATAAATACTGCCACTAAATTATTGCAGTTACTGCAACTTAATTTGTCCATTGTTTAAAACATAATATATAGTGTGTGGTAATAGTTAATTCTACACAGCCACCAGAGGGCATCACCTGCAGCGAGAGCGAGGTGAAAGAGGAGGATAACATATGGACAGATGTCGATCCCATGCGAAGGTGGTAACCATAAAACTGTATGAATCCACGCGGAGGTGGTAACTAAACAATATACGATAGAGTGTGAGTAGGAGCCAAGAAACTATTTAAAATATGTAAGAGTAATAATGATGCAGAATTTTGTTTGTATCCAACAGCACTGTGATTTGATTAAATCTGTACCTTTTCTGCTATTTTCATTAATCTGTTGTATTCATGTGGTGTGGAAAACACTTGGAAATGTTATTTACCTTAGGATATCATCTTCAACTCCCCTACCATAGAAAATCTGGGGGCTTGACCGAGATACTTCAATGAAGGTACTGTGAAAATTTTGCTTACTTTCTTTCTTCAAGATAGTGATACTTCTGTTTCGTTTTTGAAATGAGTTTCTTAAGTAATTTAAACAAGAGTGACTTAAAATTAATTCCCGAAAACATTGGAGAGACTGTTCCAAAAAAATGCTAAAAAAGCTGACATTAGAAAAATTATCAAAAATTCTGATGTCTTCAAAATGAATGTTGAGTTTGTTCGTGGCGTCATCAAATCGATTGCCGAGGATTGGACGCCTACAACAAGTAATGAACACTATCTGTTAAAGATCGAACGTCTTAAATTAGCCCAAATTGAGAAGCAGATTGAGCTAGAAAATTAAAAATCACAATTATTATCAGGTGATCGAAGAAACGCGCAGTCTAGTGTTGAAAATTTACTAAAAAGTGTTAAAACGCTTACAATCTCTGTCCCTAAGGGGCCAGAGGCATTGCATTTGTTTTTCATTTCTCTAAAAAAAGCTTTTGCCACCATAATTCTATACAAAGAAGTTCCCCAAGACTTACAAGCTGAGACAGTAATTAATTTGCTAGGGGTTAAAGGTAATAATGTTTTAACGTATGCTTCTGAACAAGAGATCACGGATTATGATAAATTAAAAAACACTAATCTAAGCACTAATCTTGAAAGAATTTCAGCCGACACCGCGTGAATGTTTGAATAATTTTAAAAATGCTCAGACACATTCATCTGAATTGCATGTTCAGTTCGTGTATTGACTCAGTACAACTTTCAATTATTATTGTAAGTTAAGAGAAATAGATGATTTAAAGAAATTGTGTGATCTGATTGTATCTGATAAGTTCTATGAAACTCTTCATTCTAAAACAGAGGAACATGTTAGTGTTCGGGAGGGGCAAAGTTGGTTCCCACCTAATCAATTGGAGTGAGAATGTGATTTATTTTATTTGTCCAGGGGTAAGTCTTTAGCTAATACCAGTAACATAGCATCAAAACTCCAGAAAATAAAAAATTTTCCAAAAACAATCTTTGAAAAGCTCAAAGCAATTTCAAGGATTCAGGGAAGCTTGTAAATCAGAATAGTAGTAAAACAGAACGTATTTGCTATGTATATGGGAGTAAAGGTGAATTGTTTCATTTTGGGAGAAATTGCCCCACATGTTTGGAAAAGGAGGAGAATTTGTCTCAAAAAAAGGTATCTGAGTTAAAGATTTTATTGGATAATGCAGCTAGAAATAAGTTAAAACTTATTGAACTGTTGATTGATGGTAAGAAAATAAAATGTTTAATAGATTCTGGGAATGAAATCATAGTTGTAAAGAAATCTCTTTTTTCGGATAAAATACCATGTGGATTAATAGAAATCAAAAGTTCTTTTGGTCACGTGGTTAAAGCGGAAACGGCTAAGTTTATTTTTTCTTTATGCGAAAGCGAAAAACAAGTTGAACTAGAGGCAGTGATGGTTTATGAGCTGATAACGGAATGCATTCTGCCGCCATCGAGTCTAAAAATGTTTGCTGGCATCTGTTCTGATCGGGTGATGATTACGGAATATGAAAATGATTCAGTCTCTCTGGAAAGGATTTTTTTGTCTTTTATTTCTGCAGCCATTGAGGGATTGGGTGCCTTCACGGTGTAATGGTCAGCACACTGAGCCGGTATTTCAGCCATTGAGGGAGACAGAGAAATAGATTTATCACACATTAAGGATAGAAGATTATGCAATACTGTTTTCATTCTTATGAAAGAGTATAAATCACTAGAAATCACTAGAAATACAGACTTAAAGATGAAAGTAATATTAAAAGATGAAATTTCAGTTTCTCAGCGTTCGAGGAGAATTCCTTTTGCTGACCAAAAAATTGTTCATGACCAAATAGATGAATGGTTAAAGGATGGGATCATAATCAGAATATGCTTCGCCAATTGTTTTGTGTAGAAAAAATTGTGGCAAGACACAAATTTGTGTTGACTTCAGGCAGTTAAATAAAAAAATAGTTAAGGACTCTTTTCCCATGGCACAAGTAAAGAGGTTTTAGATCATTTGGGTGAAGCACAGATTTTTTTCGACATTAGACTTCTAGAAGTAAGCAAAAATATTCCGGTTCCGGTTTTTCATGTTCCGGTGAAGGAAAACTGCACTAAACATTTGGCATTTATTACACATGCAGGCTTGTACGAATTCCTAAAAGCACCTTTTGGTTTGTGCACGTTTCCTAGTGTGTTCCAAAGATTTATTTATAATGTGTTTAGAGATTTAATTCGGGATGACACTGTTGTTACTTACATGGATGATTTTATTATTCTAGCACCAAACAAGAAAGAAGGTTTAGAAAAGTTAAAACACATTTTAGAAGTAGCCAAAGAATTACGGTTTGGAGATCAATTTTAAGAAATGCCAATTTTTGCAAAGAAAAATAGAATTTCTCGGGTATGTTATTGAGGATGGTACAATTCGCCCCTCTCCTGAAAAAACCAGGGCTGTTCAAAATTTCCCGGAACCCAAAAACCTTAAGCAGAGTTTCTTGGGTCTTACTGGGTATTTTAGGATATTTATTGCCAAATATTCAAAAATAGCGAAACCACTAAGTGATCTTCTTCGTAACGGAGCAGAATTCAAATTTGGGCGTGAACAAAAAGAGGCATTTAACAAATTGAAAGAACTTTTATCAACAAGTCTGGTTCTTCATATTTTTAATCAAAGAGCACCATTAGATTTGCATACAGACGCAAGCAGTCATGGTTTCGGCGCTGTATTGCTACAAAAGTCAGATGATGGACAGTTACAACCCATTACATCATGAGTAAAAAAACTAGCCTCCGACAAGAGAAGCTATCTAGTTATGAGCTTGAAGTTTTAGCTATAGTAGAAGCTCTAAAGAAATTCAGGAATTACCTTTTAGGATCTACGGTCAGAATAATTACTGATTGTGACGCTTTTCAGAAGACTGTTCAAGAAAGATTTAACTCCCAAAGTGGCGAGATGGGGGTTACTTCTAGAAGAATTTAACTATGAAATTGTTCACAGATCTGGGCAGCAAATGAAGCCTGTGGATTTGTTAAGTAGAAATGCTGTCATGATGGTTACTTGTTCTCAGAGAGAACGTGCAGCCAAAATTGCAGCTGCCCAAAGAAGTGATGAGCATCTCCAGTTGCTAAAATCCGTAGTCGAGCAAGGACTAAGGAAAGATTTCCTAGTGAAGAATAGTTTATTATACAAGTTCGACAATGGTCTCAAGTTACTTGTGGTACCCAAAGCATTAAAGCTAGAAAATCATATGTAGTATCCACAAGGGACACTTCGCAGTATTTAAAACAGATGATCTGCTGAAAATTAACTTATATATTCCTAACCTTAGAAAATGAATTGAACAAGTTATCTCAAATTGTGTAGAATGTATTTTGTGCGACAGAAAACGAGGTAAGGGTGAAGGGTTGCTGAATCCCATACCAAAAGATAGTGTCCCTTTGAGCACTTTTCATCTCGATTTTATAGGACCATTACCTTCGACAAATAAGAACTACAATCATATCTTAACTGTGGTTGATGCATCCACAAAGTTCCTGTGTCTCTATCCAGTAAAGTCTGCATCCGCTTAAGAGGCATTGCAGAAGGTGAAAGTGCAACAATCAACTTTCGGTAATCCTTTGAGAACAATAAGCGATAAAGGTATGGCTTTTACATCTAAAGACTTTGAAAATTACTGTAATCAAGAGAAGATCCAGCATATATTTACAACTACAGGCGTTCCAAGAGGAAATGGACAAGTGGAAAGAATTCATCTCACTCTGATTCCAGTCCTATCCAAATTATTCATAGATGATTCAACCAAGTGGTACAAATATGCTGGAGATGTGCAACACATCTTGAACAGCATTAAGAGCAGAAGCACAAAGAGTTCTCTTTGAGCTTCTCACTGGTGTTAAAATGAGAAATCGAGATGACTTAAAGATTATGGAAATTCTCGAAGAAGAAGAAACAAATATTATGATGAAAGATCGAGAAGATATGAGAGAAGAAGCAAGGAAAAACATTCTAAAAATTCAGGAAAAGGATAGAAAAACATGCAACAAGAAGAGAAAAGAGGTACAGGTATACAATGTAAACGACCTAGTTGCCATACAAAGAATGCAGTATGGTGGTAGTCTAAAGTTCTTCGGTCTGTATCGTGTAACAGCAAGGAAAGGCAAGGATCGGAAAAAGTAGAACACCATGAAGGTCCTGGTTATACCACTACAGCAGCTGATAACATGAAGCCTTGGACTGTTCCCGTTTAGGACTGTGCGTGGTTTTTCCAAACTTCTATCTTTCCCTCCCCCCCTTTTTTTAAAATTTATTTTTAGGTGCTGTCTTGATGTACCAGTGTCGATCTGTGTTTTCGAGGGCAAAAACAGAGTCAGGATCGCCGAAACTGTAACAGTTAGTTATACACAGCCACCAGAGGGCATCACTTATGCACCTGCAGCAAGAGCGAGGTGAAAGAGGAAGACGACATGTGGACGGATGTCAATACCACACGAGGGTGGTAACTATAGAACTGTATGATTCCACGCGGAGGTGGTAACTGAACTATATATGATAGCAAGCATGAGTAGGTGCCAAGCAGCTATTTAAAATATGTAAGAGTGATGATGCAGAATTCTGTTTGTACCCAACAGCACTGTGATTCGATTAAATCTGTACCTTTTCTGTATTTTCATTAAATGTCTGTGGTGTGGAAAACATTTGGAAATGTTATTTACCCTACGGTATCATCTTCAACTCCCCTACCACGTATATAATGTCATATATACATACATATATATACATGACTTTAAATTCAGTAAAATGCATAAATGCTCTTACCTTCAGATCCACTAAAAAGAACATCTTCAGTGCAGTCAACAGTGAGGACTGCTTTTTTATGCCCTTCTGCGATGTGAGAACATTTCAAGTATGAGCTCTGAATTTCATTTCCTCCAATAAAAGGTTTAAATATGCTGTAAAAAATAAGAAAGAGAAATTAATTCACACACTATACAAAATATCTGTCAATTTGATAAAATAAACAACAAAAAAAAAAAAAAAAAAAAAAAAAAAAAAAAGGTAGGGAGGGAAAGAAAGAAATTTTAATCTAACTAATTAAATTTAAAAAAATATATACGAACAAAAGTGAAGCTATATGCAAACTCGCGTAAATATTGCATAAATTTCGATTCGCAAAATATAAATTTCTAATATTTTAGAATTCTTTACTCAGTTAGACAATTACACTGGTGTGCAAAACTTAAGCAACAGCAGAGTTTTTAGCCATAACTCCATGAGAAATCAATGGAGAGACATGAAATGCAAAAATGAAGAAGAGTATTATGTACATAAAGGATGACGAAATCATCGGAGCTGAAATAAAATACAATGCATACGGTACGGAATCAAACAAAAACAAGCTTTATTGAACGCATAGTATCGTGACTCATGATTGTCTATCCAAGAGGAAGAACAACAAGCAGATGTTCCTTAATATGGGATATGCTCTTCCCTCACTGCAATGGTTGCTTTGCACCATCTTCGCATACTCAGAACCAGCTGGTGTAACATTTCTTGCGGTAGGAGTGCCCATTCCTCAATCAGCATCTGTTTGAGTTGTTGGCTGTTCTCTGAAGGATGTAAGTGTGCTGCAATGCGTCTCCCCAAAGCATCCCACACATATTCGATGGAATTTAAATCTGAGGAGTACGCTGGCCAATCCATTTGAGTGATATCTTCACTTTCCAGTAGCACCTCAACAGCAAGAGTCCGATGTGGCTGGGCTGTGCATTGTCATCCATAAAAATTAAGTCTGGGCCAATGGTACCTCGGAACAGATGCACATGGGGAAGGAGTACCTCCTCACAAAAGCGATCCCCGGTTACAGACCCTCTGTCGAAAACATGGAGCTCAGTTCGCCCATTCAGCATAATGCCTCCCCAGACAAGAACTTCAGGACCAACATTACGGTGTCTTTCCTTGATGTTACTGGGATAAAGCCGGATCCCGACCTCTCTCCAAATCAAGACGCGTTGAGAATCGCTTCTGGTACTGAACCGACTGTCATCCGTAAAGAGGACATGACTCCATTGATCAGTTGTCCAGTTTTTGTGCTCTCTACACCACTGCTAACGGTGGAGTCGATGGCCAACTTTCAACGGGAGGCAGCATTCAGGACGGCGGGCGAATAGGCCCCCTTTGTGAAGGCGTCAAGCCACAGTAAACCCCGACACTGCTGTACAGAGTTGCTGAGCAATGGTGCGGCGCTTGCTGACTGCTGTCAGCCTCTTTTTGCTTGCAGGATGATATATGGTCATCCGCTGCAGTTGTTGTCCTTGGGCGGCCACCACCAACCTTTCTAACAGCTGTACCTGTGGTTTGGAAGGCTTTCCAAGCACGCGAAACGACACTTTTGTTGATTCCGAACTCTGCAACTACACTGGTGACAGTACGCCTCTCCTCCAGCTTTCCAATCATTCTTCCACGTGTGAAGTCGTCCAGGTGATTTCTTCTAGCCATACTTCATGAACTGACTCACCGACACTTGCAGCCAATATGTTGAATTGCGTCTCCATCCTTCCTTTCATTCTACTGTTCAGCTGCACGTTGACATCATGCGTTTTGTGTATGCTCACATCGCCTCTGACATTTCGTTCCTGATATTTGCATACGCATGATGTTTCTACTGACTTACGTGTTCATTGTACTGATCTCCAGACCTCCTTTTCTGCAATTTCATGGCTATCTGCTAAATTTTTACATTGTTGAAACAGAAATGGGAAATTACAGTAAAGGTTGAAATCATAAACAATTGGGTAATTTACATAATAATAACTGCACATATCTTTGAAGAATAATTTCCTTTATGTACTCAGTTTCTTTCTTGAACACGTTTCCTTTTCATTTTAGAAATTTTGGATTTAATTAAGGATTTCCAATACTCTAAAAAACACTAAATGCATATAGAATGTACAGAAAAAGTGGCTAATTTTATTTCTTTAGTAATATAAACATTCAGAAGGAATATGAAATATATATAGTAAAGGACGGTTACAGAGGTGATGTGGCAGAATTTCTAGAATTTAGTGCTAGAATCTAGTTTTACTTTTAGAATTTAGAGCAAGCATTGGAAGCAGAATTTAGAAAACCAGTAGGCAGCAGAATTTAGGATCCACAGAGATTGCATCAGGTGGGAAAATGCCTAGTGCCAGATAATGCATTAAGAAATATTAGATGAATCTTTTAAATTTTAAGCTTTCAATTTCTTTATTAATAAAAAAATCTCTTTCTATAATGCCTGTCCATGTGATAAGATCAGAAGCATTTTTGATATTTTCCATGCTTCTGTCTAGTGAAATGTAGAGAAAATAAAGAGAAGATAAACATGTTAAGATTCTAGTATCAGAAGTAATACATTCAAATATTATGTTTTCATCGTTCTTCTAAATTTTCTCCCAAAATTAAGAAATTAATTGCAAATTTTCTGTAAAATACATTCACTACATATTGATACCATGGAGACATTTTTCAGTTTGTCACATATTTCTCGAATTTTCTAGAATCGTGGGTCTATAAATCTTGCCTTCAAAATCTTCTAAACTTTTTAAGCTGCAATGTCTAAAATCCTAAAGAAAAATTATCCCTACCATTTCTGTAACAGAAAAAAGCCAGAACTATTTTGGAAAAAAGTAGGAGGGAAAAAGAATAAAATTAATTTTATAGAGAAAACTGATGCACATTCTGAGAATTTTGAATATTCTGAGACGATTACATGGGAAAAACTCTTACTATGAAAAAATTAAAAACAAGACATTTTTAATTAATTACATAGCTAATTTTGCTTTTGCTAAGAGCTGTTTAGTAAATTGTGCTTTAAAGCATTATACCTTGTTTATTTTTCAGATTTAAAATATTGTATAAGTTGCCAAAATGAAACTTTATAATATGACAGCGAAAAATAAAAATGTTTTAATGTTATTTTTTAAATATAATTTCAACATATTACCATTGTTTTAATAGAATTTATCAATGTTACGATGTTTTAAAAAAATCGTCAAAAAATTCTCAAATTTTTTAATTAAAAAGTTTGTATAGAAACTAATCTTAAAATCGCCAAAATGTTGAAAAGTCGCAAAATTTAGAACCTTTAATAAAAGAATTCACATTCCCAAAAGCAAAAAGTTGTTTAAAAGCTCTTTACTAGAAAAAATGAATTTTGAAATGCTTATGTTCCCCTTCTTGCTTAGAAACTCGAGTATCCCATCATTTATATTAGAAATAGGAACAAATTATAACTCATGAACCCTTTCAAAAGATTACCATATATACAGCAGTGAATCACCAAAAATATTCCTCAAAATGCTAATTCACAGTGAAAATGACAGTCGTAAAAACCGACAGAAATTTCAGATGATTAAAATTAAGGACCTTCTGTTGATTTTGTCCAAAATAAAGGACTTTTAAGGACCAAAAATCGATTCCAAAAAATCTAAGGACTTTTAAGGACTCTGAAGGACCGTATGAACCCTGTCCATAGTATTCGTTACCAATTTGCATCTTCTGGGTGGAAACAAATTTGTCTAAACATCTTCTCTACGTCGGCACATACCACAATTTTGTAAGTTCTGAAGAAATGGAAACATCTCCTGCTGAACTCTTGGCCCAACCATCAAAATGTCATTTAATGAAAGTTCCAATGTTGTTTTAGCTGAAGCATCGCAAACATCTCTCAGCTTAGTAGTAGTACTTGATTTGTTCAACACGGCATGATGAGGCATGTAATATGTAGAACTAATAAAAATCTCTCCCTCGGGCACTCTTTCCATATGTCTCATCTCAAGGTATTCCCTCATGAAATCCTTACATTGTTCATATATCTCACGTTTTAAAAGTGAATTCTCTGAAGACTTTAATCTACACGCATAGCTGAGATAGCCGAGATTCATGAATCTACATGCATAGCTGTCTCAAATCCCCAAGCTTAGAAGGCGGAGAATGGAACAGTAATACACCACTTTCCTCTCTTGTAAATGTAGATTTGAAGTAATCCTCACACGCTCTTTCTGATTTGGTAAGCATGTCAAATGTAGGTACAGCATCAAATTTCCAAAAGTTTAGACAGCAATTGCACAGTTTCCACTTGTATATTATTCCCACAGATAATGGGATTAACCTCTGCTGAATTATTCACACTATCCAAAATAATCCATCCCAGCTCAGAACTAGAGGCTACTGGTTTACTTTCTTTGCATTTAATCACTTCCCCCCCCCCCTTCAAAAGAGGTAAAGCGATATCTAAGCCTAAAAGTATATCAGCAGGCCCACTCTTATATATAGAATGTTGGATCCGCCAATATTAAATCATTATATTCCTCAACATTCTTCTTATTTAATGTAACATGTGGCAATGTTCCAATAATATTATTGATGTTAAATACTGGTGTTGTTAATGACACTTTCACTGGAAAATGTGGGACGAAATTGATTTCTGTATTTCCATTAGTTTTTGTATCCAATGGCTCTAAACATGAAATAAAACTTTTGCATGTCTTCTTGGTAACTTTAGTTTCTGTATATAATCTTCTGAAATCAGGCTTACTTGACTGCCTGCCTGCACATTGAAAATTAAAGTCTTGTACATAAGATTTAATTACTGGACTAGAACTCATGAAATTCTTCCGACTTAGCCGACTGCATATGAGATTCTGGCTTCGGAAAAAAAATGGCTTGGCTGTCACCGATAATTCGTTCGAACTGTTTGTCACTACTTTATGCACTTTTGGACTCTTTCAAAATGCAGTAATGTGTGATGATTTTTAAAGCCTGAAGTAAATTATTTTCTTCATTGATTATCGCCATATAACATTTTGCTTGGCACGTATCATCATCTATTTTGATCCTACAGAAAGAATTTCTTTTCATTCGGCAATGACAGCTCCTTACTGATGGCTGCAGTAAGAGATGAAAGCAGGTCAAAAAAAGATGGAAAAGAAGTGTCAGTGCAAGAAAAACTGAAGAAGGTCAAGAGAAAATAAAAAGAGAGATTATTAAAATAATAGAAAAAAAATTTGAAGCTATGAAAAGCAGAGCAGACAAGGTTGGGAATAAAGTTGGAGAAAATGAAGAGTATCATCTGTCAAAGAACAAATCAAGGAGTTTCTGCCATGACTTGGAAGATAAGGGCCATTTCGTATAGCTTTTCCCTCTAAAACAGGAAGTGAGGAGTGATGATATAGTCATGTTAACACTGGCAGCAATTTGTGCAATTTGCAGATATAAATGCTTGAAACACCAGCCGAAAAAAACTGTGTGAAAAAATAACTTTAATTAAAGAGTGATTTTATTACTGTAAACATTGATAATGTTTAAAGGTTACTTATTTATTATTTTTAAAATAATAGATACAATACAATATGTTTTCTTAAAAGTTGCAAGTTTTTCCCCTGTGTGTTGGTTATTAAACCATGCAGAAAAAACTATAGCATTCAATATCTTTTCTTCATCTGCATACTAAAAGGGAGAATTCTATTACTCTTTCTAAGATAACTATAATAACAGATTTTTAAAGTTAGACCAAAATAAAATTTTCCTCCCCATTGGTATGTTTCTCTTCCGATTTGATATAAAAACATTTTTAAAATAATTATCTAACTTATACTCACATTTATACACATACGTTACATTTAAATAAATAAATACAAGATCATTGTCTTAAGTTTGACAAAATAACTCTGCTCACAGTATTGAAAGAGAATTACTTTATCTTTCAAAAAAGGGCAAAGGAGGAAGATCTTTTTTATGCAAAATTCCATCAAACATTCCTACATTCTACTACATGTGTAACATTCAGACTGTCTGTATCTAGAATAAAATTTAATAATTTTTTTCCAAGTTTTCACTTGAAGATGGCCAAATTTCATGGATATGTCATCTGTATCTAGAATGAAATTTAATAATAAAGATGAAATGCATACTATTGCTTTAATTTTAATAACTATAACTGAAATACATACTATTTATTGCTTTTAATTTTATTCATGTGTTAGTGCACTTTAATATTTTTGATATTTTCATTATTTATTTATTTCACTTGTTCTAGCAGCTAATCATGACAAAATTAAAGCCATAATTGAATCAGACCGTCATATAACTGTGTGAGAGACTTCAAAAAGTTAAATGTATCACACACAACAACTGAAAATCACATAAAATGCCTTAAACTCATTAAGAAACCCAATATTTAGGTTCTGCATGAATCACTATTTGCGATACTCATTACAAACATAATACAATCAACCTTTTTTTAAATGAATTATAATTGATGATGAAAAATGAATCATTTACAAAAACACTGATTGACAAAGATCATGGTTCAAGCAAGATGAATCAGTACAAATCATACTTAAAGCTAAATTGCACCAGAAAAAGCTCATGCTGACAATAATGGAATTACAAAAGTGTTTATTTTGAGCTGACTTCAAATAAACAAATGATAACCTCAAATGCTTATTGTCTACAACTTATGAAAATGGAGACAGTTCTCAAAGAGAATAGACCAGAATTAGCAAATCGGAAATGAATCATGTTCTACCACAACAATGCAAGGCCCCACTCATTTTTAGCAGCACTTTGGAGTTTGTTTAGGAAGTGATGTCACATCCCTAATATGGCCCGACCTTGCAGCATTGGATTATTTATTTCAAAAACTGAAATTACTTTCTTGCCAACTCAGCATTTGCTTTCAAGAAAGTTTTTAAAGCCAATTTTCATACTACAGTCTGTTTTTAAACATTTCCAAAATAAAGTTTCTTCAAGGTTTTATTATTTACAGTTTGCAACAAAATTTTGTCCATGAAAATACACATTGTTGCTAATCTATAATTTAAAAAACATTTCAATTATCTGTAAAATTTTAAAGTGCAGTATTCAAAGCAGCATTTACAATCTAAAAAAGATATTTTACTGGAACTTCTTGACAACATTTTATGAGTACTTTTTTATTCAATGACTACCATAAGTAAAAAAAAGGTTTCTAATATGCTGTTACTGAAGGACAGAAATATTCCTACCAATAATTTCATGGTTATCTGTATCTAGAATAAAATTTAATAATAAAAATGAAATGCATACTATTGCTTTAATTTTAATAACTATAACTGAAATATATATTATTTATTGCTTTTAATTTTGTTTACATATTAGTGCACTTTTTTTATATTTTTGATATTTTCAGTTTAACTTATCACAACCCCTCTCCAAAAAGAGACAAACAGAGCTCTTATAACTGAATTCATTTTCAGTTGACTTTTAATTTTATTTACTTATACAAATTTAATATCATGCACATATCAATTAGCAAAAGCAGGCATGTTTTTTAAATAAGGGTTAAAAATTGTAAGCATTTAATTAAAATTTAAAAAAAAAATCTTTATTTTTAAGTGTTAGATCTTTTTTAGTGTTCTCCTCTGTCCCTTTCAATTTCAGGAAATTTTGCTTGAAAATAAAATATTCTGAAAATTCTAATACGATGACTTTCCTTCTCATTCATTATTGATCTCTCCCTCTTATACTCCACACTGCATACAGATGATACATGTCATAAACTATGTTATAAGTGCACATTATTCCAATAAAAATAAAGAAATAAAGTGTAAGATATCAAATCTAATTTAAAAGGCAATGCTTATCCCACAAACAGCTCACTGTAATTTTTAATTCACATTTAGCTTCTTTTGCCATTTTTGTATACAGTCTCAGGCTTTTACATTAATTAAAATAATTCTTAAAATTCTATTTTAATTAATACAGAAGACTGAGACTTCCTGGGACAAAACTGTTATAGGAGAAATGTATTATTACAAACTTCGCATAAATTGGAAAAAAAAAAAAAAAAAAGCTATCTTTAACTAAAAGCACTTGAGGAAACATGAAAACTTTCTGCATAAAATCTGTAATATAATATATTTAATACTGAAACTTAGAAAATAATTACTATGATAATTTTCAAATTTGCTTTGATGCAACTTACGAAATTCGGGTCGTTTCTGCATCTCCAGAGCACACATGGGATGCTTTATCAAATTTATCACAATCTGATGCTGGTAAGATAACATATGAAAGAGATTTGTTGCTAAAAATAAAATTCATAGATTAAAAAACATTAATAGGTAACTTGAAAAATATTTATCCACTTAACAAGCTTTAGGATAAATTTTTATTTAGGATAAATTTTTATTGCCCTTGAAAATAAGTGGTATTTTTTTTTCCCTAGTTGTAACACGTTACCAATAATTTAATACTGAAATTTTAAACAAACGAACCACTTCATATACATTATAATAAAAAAAAGTGATATAGATATTTCTTATTTAATACTATTTTGCACCTTGACTAACCGAAAGTAATTGCACTTGCTTTACTAACTGAAAGTAATTCATGCAGAATTTTTTCTTTTCGGGAAGATGGGGGGGGGGGAATAGATTCAGCTATTCCTTTTTATACTAAGAGATAAAAAACATAATTTCAATTTTGAAAGGACACATAGTTTTAGGGTTTCAAGCCTATTATCTCATTTCAGACTTTCAATATCAGCCACAACAAAACTAAAATTACAGTTTTCAGTACTCAAGCAGAAAAATATAAAAGTTGTAGAGGTGCATAAACAGATAAAAAAAAATGAAGAAATATTAATATGGTAATTAATCATTGTGTCTTATATTGGATTTCTCAGCATTTCATCAACTCAGTCTCGCATACCCCATCATTGCTGTCACCAGCTTTAAAGCTTCAGGTGGGTTCCTATTCTTGAAAGTGAAACTAAACCATATTTACATTATTTCTCCCCTTTTTTTTATAGATTAGGACATTTATCACATAATTTCTATTTTTACAATAAGTTTTTATTCAGTTCATTCATGGTGTATCATTGTTGGTGGAATTTTGTCATCAATTTTTAACTTACTTTCTGATAAACTACAGAGTTCAAATTTTGTACACATGCTATTAGTCGAAGATAATGCAATGTGTTGAAATGATTTCTTCAAAATTTCATTTTGATTTTTTTAACATTTCATAATTAAATTATTTGTTGCACAAATCTTCATTTAATGAACAAACTAAATACATCAGAATGCTGCTCTTTGCACTATTGAATACGGGGGGGGGGGGGGATGTTTTTAATGAAATATGTATGAAAATTGTAACTTAGTTTTGACAAATTTTTTTAAATTGCTTGATTTTTTTAGACTATTTGATTTTAAAATTTCAACATCTAAAAATGTATTTTATATAAAGTTTTGAATTTTCAGATTATAAAACAAATTTTGTGTCCTCTTTTAAAGCAAGCATGATTAAAAAATATTAATTGAGAGAATTACTACTCTTTCTTTTACTTTTTATTTATTTCCTTTTATGTGTTGCAGTCTGAAGTAGACAGAAGATAAAAGCACTTTGAGTTTGCCATCTTGTCACAATGAGAAAGTTTGTCATATTGCAGCATTTAATGATGAATCGACAATATTAATTTTTTTTTTATTTTAACTTTAGCTAAAATGCTTGCTGCAACACTGTTATTATATCCAATTTCTAGAACTGAATATTCAAAGCTTAAAGTTCAAGGAACTTTTCATTCTTTGAACAACATTCAGTTACTTTTCATTATTTCATTATTTTCTTATAATTCGTTGTTTATAATAACAATAAATTAAAAATATATTAATTTTTTTAATATGTTTAAATAATGCTAAAAATTTCATCATTAATAATGTGTAAATGAGAATAAAAAATAAAATATAATAAAAAAAGATTTCTTTATAATAAGCTTTTATTTAAAATAGGTATGATAATTAATGCACTAAACGTAGAAAAATAATTTATCCAGGGTTCGTACACATTTCTGCACATTTCAGAAGATAAAAGCACTTTGAGTTTGCCTTCATGTCACAATGAGAAAGTTTGTCATATTGCAGCATTTAATGATGAATCGACAATATTAATTTTTTTTATTTTAACTTTAACTAAAATGCTTGCTGCAACACTGTTATTAGATCCAATTTCTAGAACTGAATATTCAAAGCTTAAAGTTCAAGGAACTTTTCATTCTTTGAACAACATTCAGTTACTTTTCTTTCATTCTTTGAACAACATTCAGTTTTCATTATTTCATAATTTTCTTATAATTCATTATTTATAATAACAATAAATTAAAAATATATTAAATTTTTTTAATATGTTTAAATAATACTAAAAATTTCATCATTAATAATGTGTAAATGAGAATAAAAAATAAAATATAATTTTAAAAGATTTCTTTATAATAAGCTTTTATTTAAAATGGGTATAATAATTAATGCACTAAAAGGAGAAAAATAATTTATCCAGGGTTCGTACACATTTCTGCACATGGAAATTAAGTACTTTTAAGAACTTTTAAGCACCATTAATGAAAAAAAAAATAAGGACCTATGAGCAAATGGGAACTGAATAAATTCAATTAAAAATATTATCTATGCCTGAATTTCACTTTTGTAATACCATCCTAAAAATAAAATAGATCCTAAGTAGTATGCATTATTACTAAACATGAATTAATGAACATAATTATTAATAAGTTTGAGAATAAAATAAACTTTAAGCAATTTATCAAGTAGAATTAAATATTTTACACTTATAATAGTTAGACATATTTGAAAGAAGATAAATGACATTTACGTTTTACTAACAGTTAGCTTTAAGCTGATTTTTTTATGCCTCATTTTGTCACATACTTGGTCAGTCTACTTATTCATTGGTCAGTCTACTTATTCATTGGTTTCGTAAACAGCAAGTAGATTTTGTCAATCGGCATAAGTTAAAATAAGAAATAAGATCATAATCAGCATCATTCATAACAACAGACTGAATGTTGTCACCACTGCTGCTAATATAGAGATCGATCTGCTGATTCGAACAAACCTGAAAGGCCTGATGTACGCATGGTTGGCAAGTGTTGAAAGTCAGTCAGACTCTTTTTGATGCAGTTAGGGTCGTAGCTTCGTGTAGAGTTCCAGGGGTTGTAACCCAGTTAATATACTTTAAGGTCCCAATAAGCCATTAAAGCACCAGAGATGATAAGTTGTTTTGTATTATTTTAAGTCTCACTAGATGCAAAGAATACGTTTTACTTGAATAAAGGGAGGGATGCCTTTATGGAGTACTTTTGAAGGGAAACTTGCTTGTATACACGTTACACATGGGGAAAACCATGAAAATGTAAATGCAGGCAGCTCGTTCATGGGATTCGAACCTCAGACTAAATTACCAGTGTTCAGCGTCTTTACCGCTCAGGAGCTGGTGGGCCTGACCACAGGGAGTATTAATGAAAGGCAATAACTTGCTTTAATATGTAGAGAAAAATTTTAAGGGTAAACAGTTAGTTATCAATAATTAAATTAGGTAGGTTAATAACCTTAGTCATTATGGATTTAGATGGCCACTATTAAATTTTATTTTAAAACAATATTTGTTAAAAAAGGCCCTATCAAAATCTAATATAATTTCATAGTTTAAAATACATGTAATTTACGACATTGATTCTTAAACGATATTAGGATAATTACACATTAAAAGCTACAAAACATTTATGTTTTGTAACATTTGTTACAAAACATAAATGTTACAAAACATTTATGTTTTGTAACAACACTCAACAAAATATTTACCCGTCATTTTAATTTGAAGCCTTCCCAGACATTTTGGCTAGTTTATCTTTTCTAACAATGAGAGATTTGTCTCAATATGCAAAAACCAGTGCTCTTGCTAGTTTCTGCGAGCTTTATCTCCTAACTTGTAAACCTCTCCACAATGTACCTATGAAGGTTTATTTGATCTGGTAAAAGTTAAATAGTCCAAACCCTTCAACAAACATGAAGCATATTATCGCTATGTCTGAAAGTACCTGCAATATCAGACAAAGGTTTAAATAAGCCTCTTATTTAAAAAGAACTTAAAACATAAAGGCATGCTCTGATGCTAACAAAATCAATTACAGCTCACGGTGACGTAATTAAACAAGAACAGTCAAATTCAAACTAAAAATGTGGACTAGTGGTCAAAGATTGTACAATTTAGTTTTAATTTAATCCTCTAAACGGCAAGGCTGTATATATACGGCCCAGAATATTTTTTGTGATATCTGTAAGAATGTATATATACGTGCATATTAAAATATGTTAAAGAAATTGACGCAATATATCAAAAGTACAAAAATCCAGGTATGTAATACCAGGAGAATTTTTACATTAAAATCAAAAACATAATTTGTTCTCATAGTAGTTTTGGGAAATTTGTGCTTAGTGAAAACCCTAGCCGCTCAGAGGGTTGGCTCAGTAACTCTATCATATGAGGAAATAGAAATGGGAAATTATAGTAAAGTCTGAAATCATAAATAATTGGGTAATTTATATATTAATAACTGCACATATCTTTGAAGAATAATTTTCTTTGTGTATTTAGTTTCTTTCTTCAACATGTTTCCTTTTCATTTTAGAATTTTTTTGATTTAATTAAGAATTTGTTATTATAAAAAACACTAAATGCATTTAGAATGTACAGAAAAAGTGCCTAATTTTATTTCTTTAGTAATATAAATATTCAGAAGAAATATGAAATATATATGGTAAAGGCCAGTTACAAAGCTAACGTGGTAGAATTTTTAGAATTGAATGACACACCGAATCTATAAATGGCAAAACTTTTAGAATTTAGAGCTGGCATTGAATGCATTTAGAAAGGCACTAGGCAACAGAATTTAGGATCCACAGAGATTGCGTCAAGTGGGAAAATGCCTCATGCCAGCTATGAGTATGGTGCATTAAGACATATTAAATTAATCTTTTAAATTGCAAGTTTTCAATTTTTTTATTAATAAAAAAACCCCTTTCTATAATGCCAGCCCATGTGATAAGATTAGAAGCATTTTTGATATTTTCCATGTCTAGTGAAAAGTAGAGAAAATAGAAGGAAGATAAACATGTTAAGAAAATTATTCTAGTTTCAGAAGTAAAACATTCAAATATTATGTTTTCATTGTTCTTCCAGACATTTTCCAAAAAGTAAGAAATTCATTGCAAACTTTCTATAAAATACATCGATTACATGTTGATACTATGGACACATTTTTTATTCTGTCACATATTTCTTGAATCTTCTAGAATCCTGTGTCTATAAATCTTGCCTTCAAATTCTTCTAAACTTTCCAAACTGCAATGTCTAAAACCCTAAAGAAAAATTATCCCTACCAATTCTGTAACAGCAAAAAGCCAAAAATATTTTGGAAAAAAAAAAAAAAAAAGGAGGGAAAAGTGTAAAATTAATTTTATAGAAAAAACTGATGCACATTCTGAGAATTTTGAATATTCGAGACAATTACAAAGGAAAAACTCTTACTATGAAAAAATTAAAAAGAAGTCATTTTTAATTAATTACGTAGCTAATATTGCTTCTGCCAAGAGCTGTTTCATAAATTGTGCTTTATAGCATTATTATGTTTATTTTACAGATTCAAACTATTGTATAATAAGTTGCCAAAATGAAACTTTATGACAGAGAAAAATAAAAATGTTTTATTAGTCCAAAGGGGCCTTGTCCCTGAAGGACTATTGTTTTTGTTTTGTGATTTTGCATTGAATCATTATAAATGTCCATTTCACTTTTCAAACTGTTGCCACCAAATGTTAGAATTATGCACTATATTTGAAGAAATTAAATAATAAAAAATCTGCATAAATGTATGTATATTTCTTGCATTGTGATAAAACAATGGCACATAGAGCCATCGAATTTTAAATGACGTAATCCTCCTACAAATATGGACATGTGGAAGACCAAATTTGAAATTTGGAATTTATTATTGATTTCATATTTTGTAAAACTTTAAGGAATTTTTGATTAATAAACTCAAGGATTTCAAAGCGAACAATGGCAACACTCTACACGGGTGGGAGACTTTTTATTTACAGTGCATGGAACTGTGTGTTGGAAATTCTAAAAATATGCTCATTTTAAAATTATTTTGCGGCACTGCTATTGAACTGAATTTTATAGTTTAAGTGGAAAGAACATGATATTTAATAAATAAAGATAACACTCCTTTAGATGTAATTTAAAATCTGAAACCTTTCAGATTTTTTTCCCTTAATGTTATATTTTAAATATAATTTCAATATATCACCATTATTTTAATGCAATTTATCAATGTTACGATTTTTTAAAAAAAGGGTTGAAAAATTCTCAGATCTCGAAATTAATAATTTTCTATAGAAACTGATCTTAAAATCGCCAAAATGTTGTCTAACTCGCCAAATTTAGAAGCATTTAATAAAAGAATTCACATTCCCCAAAGCAAAAAACTGTTTAACAGCTCTTCATTAGAAAAAATTAAATAATTTCGAAATGCTTATGTTGCATTTCTTTCACTATGAAACTCGAGTAACCCACCATTTATATTAGAAATAGGAACAAATTATAACTCATGAAACCATTCAAAAGATAACCATATATACGGCAGTGAATTGGCAAAAATATTTCTCCAAAATGCTAATTCAAACTTAAAATGACAGGCGTAAAAACAGACAGAAATTTCAGATGATTAAAATTAAGGACCTTCTGCTGATTTTGGCCACAATTAAGGATTTTTAAGGACCAAAAATCGATTCCAAAAAATCTGAGGACTTTTAAGGTCTCTTAAGGACAGTACGAACCCTGAGGTACATGTTAAAATGTAACTTCCTACCAAGTGATACACCGATTCATTTAGGCTACATTCAGCTACTCTTCGCATTGTATGTAGAAATACTGTTGATCTCTTTGAATGTTTTTCATCAAAGATTCATCATTAATTAGCCAAACACTACTCCTGTTGTAGCAGGTTTTCTAAACAGATGCTCAAACTGATTTACAAAGTATGTTCCTCTTTATTATGTAAACAACAAGCAATATTTTTGCTTCTTTTGTTAATATTCTGCGATCAATTCTTAGTACATAAAATAAAAATAAGAATTCATTTCTTTTTCACTATAATGGATCAAGATTTTATAGATACCTAGTCAAAGTGGGCCGAGGAAATACAAAACTGGAGGAAATGTGTTGCTTCCTTTCGAAAGGAAATGAGGCCAAGTGGAAAAGTTTTAATTCTTTTATCAGCATGATGAACTATAAATCGGATTTTAAGAAAGTTTTTAACCTTCCAGCGGGTGCGCGTATGTGTGACATACATTAGATTTTAATTTCGAATTTGTTTCGTAGACCAGAAGGCGCTATGACCGCGTGTCCTTGGCTATTCTCTCCTCTTCGTTCGCCCTTCTTAAAGTCGTCTGATGAATTTCGAGGGTTGATGCGAGTCTGCAGATTTACTAATTGTATTCCTGAAAAATACGTGCGACCATTGAATTAAGTTTTTGTTATATCTAATTTCCTTTTTTATTATAGAAAATCTTTATTCTTTTGCATCTAAATCTTATGATTTTGTATAATTTGTGTGCATACTTACTTTTAATGATAAAATAGAAGCACTGTATGCGTCACATACGCGCGACCGTGTATGATATTTTTGTTCTTTTCTTTTCAGTTATGGCAAATAAAAGTAAAATGCTCGACATGAATGATCCGAAAGATCTTGAGATTATAAGAAATATGCTTTTATGTGACAGTGATAACGATGAGGACATTATTTTAGATGAAAGCATCACAGATGAAGAAGAGCAAATTTCAGAAAAAGGTGATTCAGAATTAGAAGAAGTGCAGAGAGCAATTCTGAAGAGGGACATTGCGATGATAATTCTTCCGAATTGTATATAGCTTATCAAATGAAAAACAGAAAAATCATCCATTCTTGGACATAACATAAAAAGAAAACTAAACGAGTGCCTCTTAACATATGTGTTCATGTTTCTGGAGTCATCGGTGAAACTAAATATCTAACAGACATTTTGGATATATGGAAATGCCTCTTTACTGATAGTTTGATAGAAATCATCGCTGAAGATACGAATAAGTTTATTTCTTCTGTGAAGTCTAATTATTCTCGTATAAGGGACAGCAGAGAAACGGATGGAGCAGAAATAAGCTCCTTTGGGCTTACTTTACTTAGCTGGTATTTATAAAGGTAACAGAGTTCTGGAATCTTGAGGAACTGTGGAGAATGGAGGAATTTAAAGTAGTAATGAACTTGAAGAGATTTTTGTTTTTACTAAGAGCTTTACGGCTTGATGACATAAATACAAGAGCAGAACGAAGAGGAGTCGACCGCTTGGCTCCAATAAGAAACATTTTTGAAAAGTTTGTCTCTAATTGCCAGAAGTGCTATTCACTTGGAGATAATGTCACAACCGATGAGAAATCAAAGATTTTGAGAAAGATGCGGTTTCATTCAATACATTCCCAAAAAACCGAACAAATATGGCATAAAAATTTATGCCATGGTAGACGCTAGTATGTTTTACACATACAATATGGACATTTATGCTGGAGCGCAGCCAGGTAGTCTTTTTACTTAAGCAGCAAACTACAAGATGTTGTAAAAGGGTTGACAGAACCTATTGATAACACTGGAAGAAATATAACCACAGACAACTGGTTTTCAAGTTTTGAGTTAGTACGAGAAATAGATGAAAAAAATTGCCATTTGTAGGTACTTTGAAAAACAATAAACCACAAATTCCGGTTCAGTTCAAGCTGACGAAAAGTCGGGAACCCAATACGAGTCTTTTTGGATTTAGAAAAAATATGACACTTCTCTCCTATGTACCCAAACGCTATAGAAACGTCCTATTGATTTCAAATCTTCATGATGACGTAGCAATAGATGAAAGTATCCAAGACCAAAAAAAGCCTGAGATTATCACATTTTACAATCGTACCAAAGGAGGTGTGGATAAAGTGGATAAACTCTGTGCTTTCTACAATGTTGCCAGGAACACCAGGCGTTGGCCTCTTGTAGTTTTCTTCTCTATGCTGAATATAGCAGCAATCAACAGCTACATAATTCATTCAACGAATAGTAGTGAAAAATTACTTAGAAGGTAATATCTGCTAGCAAATGCTCTCGTGAAGGAAAACGTTGAAAGAAGAAACCCTAACTCTCTTCAAAGTGAGCTGAAATTTAAATTGTTGAAACGAAAAGCAGAATTAGCTGTTGTTGAAGAAATGACTTCAGAGAAAAAAAGATGCAAACCCTGCCAAAATGACAAGCATATTAGAATTACAAGGTTCAACTGTGAGATTTGTTTAAAATTCATTTGTCTAGAGCACTGTAAACATATTTGTTCAGACTGCACCGATGCAATGAAGTGACTATGAAATTGATTTGTTATGTAATATTTAATGTGTTTTTTCATTTACTGATTAAATATATAAAAGTTCAGTTGAAATATTGACAGTTTAATTTTGTTTTACTTTCAAGTTAGTTTGGTAAGTCTTTAGTCCATTTTATATTGTTTTTTTGCTTTATACTTATTTTATTTTCCTTAATTTAAAGTTAATATTGTTTAACTCAATTGTACTTATTAACATTTAACTGTTCACAAACTAATTTTAATATTTTTGTGCTGGAAAATTTATTTTTTATACCGTATCTAAGAAATACGTGCGACCTTTCTTGTTGGTGCAGAAGGCGCGCCTGCCGGAAGGTTAAGTATGTTAACATTTTAAAGGGTTAAACCTTCCCAAATTGCTAGAGCCCCCTTTAAGGGCCATCATGGCATTTTAACTAGTGACAGATATGGCAAATGATTTTATTTCGTTTTATTCTAAATCACAAAGACTGACAGTCAAGATTCCAGGAGAATTTAAAAAAATGCTGAAAAGTAATATTCAAAAAGCTGTAACTGGTCTTGGCTCGCTTTAGTTGGTGTTTAGTGCTGACTTTACCAAATTTAAACTTGAAGGCTCAATTAAATACCTTAAAAAGCAGAAAGAGCCCCGACCCAGACTGTCTCCACCCAGAATTTATTAAGAAGCTAAGGCCTAATGGTCGTTCAGTGCTTTTAATGCTGATCAACAGAAGCTGGAACTCTAACATACCAGCAATGTGGAAAAAAGCTATTACTGTCCCAATACATAAGCAGGGCAAAACCTCTGACGAATTTGATGGATATAGACCAACAGCCCTCATGAGTGTTTTGGCAAAAATTATGAAGTAGATGACCACTGCAAGACTGACCTAGTTTCTCGAGCATCATGGTCTTATCTGTAATTCCCAGGCTGGCTTTAGACATTTTCCTTCCACTGCTCAGCAGGTGGCCTACCTTAGCAAAAATATTAAGGATGATCTTGCAGATTTGCTTTGCTGCTGATGAGAAGTCCTTTATTAACTTCTCATCAGCATATGATAAGGTCTGGCATACTAAGATAATTTATAAGCTGATTTCCACAGGAATTACTAACAATACATAGTGCTGGCTGAGTGATTTCCTTGGTCAGCGGTTTTGTTCACTGAAATCTGGAAACTCTTTATCCATATTCAAACAAATGGAATCTGGACTTCCTCAAGGCACTGTTTTGAGCCCTATACTGTTTAACATTTATATCAAGGATCTGACCAAGTCATTGGAAAGCATTTCCAGGATAAAAACTGCTCTGTTTGTTGATGACCTGACAATGTGGGCAAGCGAGCTAAAGAAAAACCAGGACAGGCTTAACACTACATTTAACAAAGCCCTTGAGCAACTCAGTTTTTGATATTCTGACAATGTTAAGAATGTCTGCTAAGAAAGCCAAAATCACCTGCAAATTTTTCTCCCTAAATAGGCGTCCTTTTGTACTTAACCTTAAATTCCAGAGTATGGAAATTCAAAGAGTAGAAAGCACAAAGTATTTAGGTTGCTTTCTTGTTTCTGAGTTTGAACAGACATGTTAATTATGACAGTGGAAAAGCTGTTAAAAAACTACCTGTTCTTAAAAGGTTGGCTGGTTACAAATGAGGCTGCAGCCAAGACACCTTGAATACCGCCTTCAAGCTTTTCATTCAGCCAATCTTCAGTTATTATAACGAAGTTCTGGTGTCTGCTGCTATTACTACTATTTGAAAACTTGAAACTGTCTAAGAGAAAGCACTCCATATTATAGGTGCTGTAAGAACCACTCCTATTCTAGCAATGCAGTATTTATCTCAAAACCCTTCAATGAGAAACATAATTGAAAGAGATGCAGTCCTTCTTTATGAAAAGCTGATTTGCCTGACCAATAATACTTTTTGGAGGGATTACGACACCAACACAGCAAGAAATCTTAAAACTCAAAAAGGGTTTATACAATATGCTTATTTTGTAGCCACTAACATGAATGTCCACCTCAATCCTCAACTTCTCTGCAGGCATGTTTGTACTTTGGGACATGGAGGGATCTTGGTGCATCTGAAGCTGGATATGCAGATTAATAAGAGTCATATGAGTGAACAACAGGTTTGTGCCATTGCTCTGTCTACCATGAAAACAAATACCCTACAGGCACATGATTACATGTCCACACAGATAGATCAATGTTTAACGAAGACGGAGTGGGAGCTGGTGTGCGTTGTGATCATTTTCATGCTATGCACCAACAGGTGCTCACTCCACCCATTACAATGCCAAAATCAAGGCTATTTCTATAGCATTAAAGCAACCGGCTATCCACCCTTCGTCATTCTGCAGAATGGTTATTTTGCCAGACTCCCTGTTTGCTCTTCAATCTCTTGCAAACAGACAATACACAGATAATACCCGTATACTGGAGTACAGAGCACTCTCAATGTCAATCTCTGTTTCTTTCCAGTGGATCCCAGTTCCTTGCGGGATTTCCTAGAAACGAACGTTTCGGCCAGATGTGTGCAAGTGTCCTCCAGAGACCTTTGAAAATCCACTTATTTCATTCTGTCAAACTCCTGATAAAAGAAGATGTCTCGAGGATAAAGCAGAGAGCACTGCGTGACTCTGCAGGTAAGCCCCGAGCCCTCAGTGCTTATGAATACACAGTTGATCCCAGATTTTTTTAGAAGTGCAGTTGCGGTACTTTTGCACATTACTGCATGCCATGACTGTTTGCCCTCATACTTGTATTGGCTTGAGCTTTGTGATTCTCCCTTATGTCCTCTGTGCAGACAACAACCAATTTTTTATGCTACTCATCTCGACTCATGCTCTGCATTTGAGTTTTTAAACTTTACAGTTCAAATATATTGGAAGGCTAGAGATCTAAAAACGTCATAGCCAATCTTTTGGGCATGTTTAATAACTAAATAGATACCTAGCAAAAATTAATGATAGGTGCTTCTTTTGTTTGACTTACAAAATATTTCACAGAGATGCTTTATCTTTTATTAGTAAGGGTAAACATGCAGCAATATGAACTAGACTACCTCTGAATGCTTTATTGAAGAGTGACACATTCGTCGCAAATAAATGCAAATATACTGCCAGACCACCATTTATCAGAAAGCTCAACAGTAGTGAAGTGTTTTCACTAAACAACATATATGAGTGCTTCCTTTCTCAGTTAAGATATATTGGCAGATTAAACTAAATCATATTTGCTAAAGTGACACAAACGATGTGCAATATGTAATATATTCCAATACAGTCAATAGACAGCAAAAGCTTATGAGCTTTTGAATACTGGAAAATCTTAATTTATACCACGTAATTAAATATATAGCAAATTTAAATCAAAAGCAACTTTTCAAGTAAAAAAAAATTAGCCACAAATAACATATGTGTGCTGCTAGATCACAGAAATAATACAGCATTAAAATATTGTTACAAATTTTGTATTTAGATACATAATTTTAGAAGAATTTTAATTAAGGTAGCGCAAGTAAAATTTTAAGAGAAAGCTATGCCGGAAAAGTTAGAATACAGGAGCATGTGCATTTAACATAGAGAAAATGGGTATCTAGCTAATCTGTATTGAAATTGAATAAATGTAATTGACCACTATGTTAGTTGTAAACATAATTCCATCCTCTTATTGCTTTTCAATACTTTCGAGTAGCAGAAAGTGCTAGAAATACCTCATAGGCGGTTGAAAACTATCTAATAACGAAGAGAGAGCATCTGTTATCAGTTGTTTAGATAGCTGCTGTTGTTATTGCTGCGAGTTCGGCATGAGATTGGATTAGCTTTCTTTTAGATTGTGTTGTGTTTTACGTTCTTGGGAGTTTCTACTGTAACAAGTGATTAAATTGTGTGATACTGTAAACACTTGTATGAATATTCCTGTGGAAAATTTCCAGAGTTCTGAAATATTTCTTTTGATAAAACCAAATTTTTATCAACCTATCAGACTTGTGCATTCAATCTATTACGAATCCATACATACGTAACACTTTTTGGTGTCAGATGTGGGTTTGAATGCCAGTAATAAGAGCGATGGAAGAGCAGTTAAGACAGCTGGTGGCAGCCTTTGCTGCATTTAAAGAAGAAATGAACGTGGAATAAGAAGAGATGAAAGCTGGCCAAGATTCTGTTAAAAAAGAGATGAAGGCTGATAACGTAGAAATGAAAGTGGGCCAAGAAGAGATAAAAGTTCGCTAAGATTATGTTAAAGAGGAAATGAAAGTAAGTCAAGAGGAAATGAAAAGAGAAATTACTTGCATAATAGAAAACAAATCTGAGACTATAGAAGGCAGAATAGACATTGTTGAAAATAATGTTGAACACATTTAAAAAAAAAAAAAGTTTTTTCTGTGAAAGAACAAATAGAAGGAAGAGTTTCTTCCATCCTATAACAAATCGAACAACAAACTGACGATAGGGTTTCCACGGTCGCCAAAGAAGTTGATAACTTGAAGAAATTCATAGTGACAATAGGTAGCAAAACTCATGGTTTTAAATTTTACCCAAGCCTGCTGGTCCCTCTATGAAGCTATCCATGTATAATGTGAAGACCTCCTGCCAAGTATATAAGACATAATTTTTATAGCGGCGGATGCGAATCTAAGGCCTGTCATCTTGCCGCTTCTAGTTTGTAGTGCAACTACTAATTATATTGCGAGATACTGTGAACAATAGTCTGAATATTTCTGTGGAAAATTCTAGAATTCTGTAATATTCTTTTGATAAAACTAAACTTTTATTAATTATTAACCCTATTATCGGACTTGAGCATTCAATCTATTACCAACTAATACACATGCAACAATATGGCAACATGATATAAACAAGTCATGGAAACAGCATAATAATCTTACTTTAAATCACCATTAGCTTCCTGTAAAATTGCAGGAGCAGCAGGCTGTGTATATATTGCTCCAGATTTTATATCATTTAACTGCTGATACTGCTTATCAGTTGGTCGAGAATCTGGTGAAAAAAGTAATTCCTCGGTAGTTGCAGCAACATTTCGAGCCTAGGATTTAATGTAATTTCAGACCATAAATAATAAAACTGAAATTGGTACTTTAGAAAACAGGTTGACACCACTAAATTCATACAAAATATATAAATAACTTAAGGGATAAGTGATAAACTGGAAAAGTTCAAATAAAGATTCACAAAAGAGTTCAAATAAGTAATTTTTATTTATAATAAATTATTCCAGACTACTAATTTACACATACAATATATAAATAGTATTTTAAAATTACTTTTAATTTTGTCTGGGTTTTTCACAGTTCACATTTTCACAGATCAAATTTTTAAAAATATTAAATAAAATGATTAGAACTAAATATTATAAAATGATACAGACTCTAGGAAGTATCTGCAAATTAAACTGCATTCCTGCAAATTTCGTGAAAGTAAAATTGAAAAATTTTTAGGAAAAAAAAAAAAAAAAAAAAAAAAAGGAAATAAGCATAAAATAAATTTTATAGAATAAATTTATACCTATCAGAATATTTTGAAACCTACATTTAACAAAAACAAATGAAATTAATTTTAGCTTTCTTACTTTTACTCAAATATAATTCAGAAATTACATTTTATAACATTTAATACCTTATATTTCAGACTCAAGGAGATTCAAAAATCGCCAAAGTAGAGACATTTGAGAAACATGACAAATGGAACTTAAAATATTTTATTTTAATGTTATTAAAAATATTTTAATACAACATTATATTAATGATTTATCACACTTAATTTTTATATTTGTTAAAATATTGTCCTAAAATTTGCAAATGAGGCAAATAAAATTTTTGTAAATGAACTGATCTTAAAATTACCAAAATTATGACAAGTCACCGAAAATAGTGTCACACTATAAAACTATCTGTATTCCAAAAACAAAAGAAATTGCTTTTGATAAAGAGAGTGAATCTAAAAAGTAACCCAAATATCTGCCAAAGGTATGCTATGTGACTACAAAATTGATAAGAAATAGCCAGTTTTCATGTTTGGCAAAATTTTTGGTGCTTTTTATAAAATTCATAAAAAATGAATTTTGCATGTAAGGTTGCAAAACTAGAATAGTTTTAGGAAAAATTATGAAAAATTTGTGCAAGTTGTTAAATATGATTAAGTAAATATTTAAAAAATTTATAACTAAAATAAGAATTAAATATTAAATTCATATAAAAAATGCAAAAAAAGTCAGATCCAGAACTATTAGGACTTGGGTCACTCCAGATTTCTGAAATTTCCCGATTTAAGATTATCAGTTTAAATCTAGTAAGATGACTGGGGGAGAGGAAAAAAAAACTCAATATTTATTTGTGTGTTTTTGAAGTTGTTTAACTTTTCTGTGCTAATACTTTCTCTTTAATTTTATAGACAGACACAATTTCTTGTTCAGTTACAAAGTTCCATTGTTCAAGTCCTGTAATTGCCATATGTCAACTAAACTGTTAATCAAAGTCTTTTCATTCTCAGTAACATCTTTGACACTTTCTTCACTATCAGTGGCAAGAAGTTATAGAATTTAAGTACCAATTATGCTTTTGCTTTGCAGATTCTTCTACAACTCCAGAAATAAAAACTTTTTTGACATAATCAAAAATTGAAAATTGTATTTTGATAAAGAACAAACAAATTTAAAGTTAATTAAATTTTAAATGAAATTGAATTACAAATAAATGATTAATTATTGCTGAGAACTAATCTAGTTTCCTAATTTGGCATACTGCTCCACTCTCCAAATTCAAATATAGTTGGTAAGTTAAATTAAGACTTACTATTACTTGCCTTTTTAGCATTATTTTAGTATCATTTATCTATTTTTTATAAATAGTATCTAGTTTCTTTTTGATTTATATGCATAATTCGTGTCGGGGAAGTTTTTTGTAGGCAAGAGTTTCTAAATTTCTACTAAAATTCTTAAATTTGTTTTCTACTTTATTGACTTTTATTTTAATTCTAGTATTTACTTGCTAATTTCTCTAAATTTCACTTGTTTAAACTTGTTTAAATTTCTTTTTAGTAATTCATAAAATTTGGTTTTACTTTTGGTTTTGATTTTTAACGAAACATGAATTGAATAATTGACGAATTAGGTTTGAAGGCAACTTCCCCTTGACAAGTCTGCCTCCTGCCTGCTCAACAATTATTCACTTATCCATTTTTATAAATTTTTAGGATTGAAAAATTTATTGGAATTATATATTCATAGATTTTGATACTTGCACTTGATTTACATATGCTCTCAGAATTTAAATGATACTGCAGATTAGTTTGCAGCAATAATTAATCATTTATTTGCAATTCAAATTTATTTAAAATTTAATTAAATAAGGCAGTTTTCATGTCTTTATTATTATTTATTATTTTAAGTCTTTTAATTAACTAAGCCAGTTTTTGCAAATTTGCTTTTTACAAATAGAGAATGTTTGTTAAATTCAAATTTCATTCCTTGCAGCAATGGCACAAGATAATTATTTAAATTTATCTTTACTATAGCTTTTGAAGCAATTTTATTTTGATAAGATAGTTGTAATAATAATAGCTTGAAAAAAATTAAGCTGGATTAAATTAGTAAGTTAACTGGAGTTTACTAGGTTAACTGAACTTAAGTTCTAATTCTTTCTCTGTTTGCTACTGCTATGCCAACAGAAGAAAATAAGTATGAGCCACTCCAAACAAGTACATCTTGGGGCTTTACTTATTGCCAGATAGAAAAATATTAACCTTTTTACCATAACCATTCAAGAGTCAAAAGCATGATCATAGCTAATGTCAATTAATGTGTTGTCAATGGCTACGCAGTTAAATCCCTTTGAAGTAAGATGGCACTGCCATCCTACTATTAACAGAAAATTATTCTTTCCCCTCTTCAGTGGCAAATCAGTGTGCGGTTGTTCAAGTGTCTTTAGAATAATCCAAACGACAGGTATAACAAATACTAATTATAAGTTAGCATGGTCTCTACTTGAGGAAAGATACTCAAACCCTAGAGAACAAGCGTATGCACAACTCAAAAGATTTACAAGTACTCCTGTTATTCAAAACAAGTCGGTTTCCGTGATTGTAAATTTAACAGTGTTAGAAGCGTAGTTGTAAGATCGTTAGAATGTCTAGAACAAATGTTAGATGGGGTTTTGTCAACTACAGTTGCCTTTATTCTTAGCCAGAAACTTGATCAGAATACTAAGTTACGATGGGAATGAAATTTAGAAAAGGAAAAAATACTGAACATCCCAGAATATAATTTCTGAAAGATCCCACGAGGACATTAAAGGCTTCTAGAATTCCATTTTTGTCTAAACGAGGTCAACCAAAGGTTTCTTTAATGATTTAACATATGACTGAGAAACATGTATGTATATGTAAACTGTATTATGTGGAACAAATTTATAAATTTAGGACATTTAAATAAATTTGTTTTGGACATTTAAATGTCCTAAATTTATAAATTTGTTCCACATTACACAGTCTACATCTTGAAAGATACAGTCGCATATGTCAAAAAGCACAAATTATGTTTCTGCTGTTTTAGAAATCATGGAGTGAGAAATTGCCCTTCAAATTACTTTTGCCGGCTATGCAGAAAAAAGCATAATTCAGTATTGTGTTATGAGGAAGAAACAGTTTTGATTCCACAAAATAAAAACAACTGTAAAATCGCATCTCCATCAGATCAAAAGTCAGATGCCAATCACAATAACAATCCATTTAGAATTTACAGAAAAAGCGGCTAATTTTATTTCTTTATAATATGAGCATTCAAAAGAAATATGAAATATATATAGTAAAGGTTGTTTACAGAGCTGATGAGGCAGAATTTCTAGAATTTAGTGACACACGAACAACAAAAATCTAGAAATGGCAAAACTTTTAGAATTTAGAAAAGCACTAGGCAGCAGAACTTAGGATCCACAGAGATTGCATCAGGTGGGAAAATGTCTAGTGCCAGCTAGGTGTATGATGCATTAAAACATATTAGATGAATCTTTTAAATTTTAAGTTTTCAATTTCTTTATTAATAAAAAAATCCCTTTCTATAATGCCTGCTCATGTGATAAGATGAGAAGCATTTTTGATATTTTCCATGCTTCTGTCTAGTGAAAAGTAGAGAAAATAAAAATGTTAAGATTCTAGTATCAGAAGTAAAACATTCAAATATTATGTTTTCATTGTTCTTCCTGATGTTCTCCAAAAAGTAAGAAATTCATTGCAAACTTTCAGTAAAATACATCCATTACGTGTTGATACCATAGAGACATTTTTCATTTTGACACATATTTCTCAAATCTTCTAGAATCGTGGGTCTATAAATCTTGCCTTCAAATCGTTCTAAACTTTCCAAGCTGCAGTGTCTAAATTCCTAAATAAAAATTATCCCTACCATTTCTGTAACAGTAAAAAGCCAGAAATATTTTGGGGAAAAAAAGGAGGGGGAAGTATAAAATTAATTTCATAGAGAAAACTGATGCACACACATTCTGAGAATTTTGAATATTCTGAGACAATTACATGGGAAAAACTCTTACTATGAAAAAATTAAAAACAAGACATTTTTAATTAATTACATTACTAAATTTGCTTTTGCTAAGAGCTGTTTTGTAAATTGTGCTTTATTGCATTATACCTTGTTTATTTTTCAAATTCAAAATATTGTACAATAAGTTGCCAACATAAAACTTTATAATATGACAGCGAAAAATAAAAATGTTTTATTTTAATGTTACTTTTTAAATATAATTTCAATATATTACCATTATTGTAATGAAATTTATGTTGTAATGAAATATTATAGTAATGAAATAATGTTGAAAAGTCGCCAAATTTAGAACCGTTTAATAAAAGAATTCACATCCCCAAAAGTGAAAAGTTGTTTAAGAGCTCTTTATTAGAGAAAATGAATTTCGATATGCTTATGTTTCACTTCTTGCTTAAAAACTTCAGTATCCTATCATTTATATTTGAAATAGAAAAACAGAGCTTAATTTCTAAAATTAGAAGTGCCGGAGTCCTACGGTAGACCGTCAGAAAAGAGGAATAAGAATAAATAAATAAAATTTAAAAAAAAAAACTGAACGTTTTCATATTTTATAATACACACAAAGGGACTTTTTTCACGTTTTGTGTATTACCTTTATTAAATATTATGTTCTTCATACTTAAATCATAAAATTCAGTTCAACAGAAATATCGAAAAATAATTTTAAAATTAGCATTAGTATTTCCGATGCAGTCTTGCGCGCTGGAGATAAAACTGTTTCTTTTTCCAGTGTTGCCATTACTCACTTTGAAATCAAAAATTCCTTAAAATGTTAAAAAATATGAAATGGGTGATAAAACAAATTTCAGATTCCAAATTAGGACTTCCAGATACCCATATTCTGTGAAAGGTTACATTACTCAGAATTTGATGGCTCTAGGTACAGTTGTTTTAACTAGATGGCTCTAGGTACAGATGAGAAACATACATACATTTATGTAGATTTTTCATCATTTAATTTCTTTAAATATAACATAGGGCTCTAACATTTGGTGGCATGAATTTGAAAAGTAAACAGACATTTATAGTGAACCAACACAAAATGCCAAAGCGAAATTAATAGCCCTTCTGGGCAAACTTCCTTTTGACTAATAATATTACTAATAAAATTGTTAATAATTAATAAGTTAACTAATAAATGATTTTAGCAACAATTTTAATACTAAAAATAAAATTTTCGACATCAAATTTGTACTGATATTGTTGTTCAATTACATAAAAGAAGTGCCTGAGCTTTCTTATTTAAGGCTCCGGTGCACTCTGCCTAGAATTATGATTTATCCCCAAAACTAAGAAGTTCCGGAGCCAGGTTCTCATGGGCTCCGGAGCAATTTAAGCTCAGAATAGAAACAAATTATAACTCATGAACCCATTCAAAAGATAGCCATATATGCATCAGTGAATTGCCAAAAATATTCCTCCAAAATGCTAATTCACACTCAAAATGGCAGTTGTAAAAACAGATAGAAATTTCAAATGATTAAAATTAAAGACCTTCTGCTGATTTTGGCCAAAATTAAGGACTTTTAAGGACCAAAAATCGATTCCAAAAAATCTAAGGACTTTTAAGGACTCTTAAGGACCATACGAACTCTGAGTCAGTCTAAGGAAATCCCGAAACTCAAAGTCCATGCGGAGCCATTCATAAATATCTATAATGAGTGCTTTATGACAGCTATTATTGTAAATAAAAATTGTAATAGAGTGAATAGAGTGCTATTATCGACAGCAATTGTTTGTATAAAGGGAAAATATTTCCACCCAGAACTTTGCTTGACAGTGGAAGTATGATCCATCTTTGTTCATCAGAATAGCTGAAAAGCTTCAATTGCAAAAGGAAACTGTAAGTAGGATGTTTATCTGAGATTTCAACAACGATGAAATCAAAAATGAGTGCGGTTATTTTAAACAGAGATAAACGTACAGTTAAATTAGATGTTTTTTATAATTAAGAAAATGACTCATTTGATGCCTTCTAGATAAATTGATGTGTGTAATATTGAGATTCCATAAAGAGTTACATTAGCTGATCCAGACTTTCACAAACCGGGTAAAATTCAGTTACTTCTTGGATCTGAAATATTTTTTGATTTGGTAAGATTTGGGCAAATTTATGTACCCAATACAGTTTTAGTGTTACAAAAACCAGCATTCAGGTGTTTGGTGGGAGGATGCATTGAAGATTTACCATATGAGAAACCATTCATCCATTGTGGGTTAATTTATGACAATGTCGAGACACAATTGAAGAAGTTTTTTTGAATTGGAACAAACTGGTATTAGAGATTATCCCAATTCTTATTATAAGGGTTCGTACATATTTTTGCGCATGGAAACTAAGTACTTTTAAGGACCATTAATAAAAATAATTAAGGACCCATCAACAAATGGAAACTGAATAAATTCAATTAAAGATATTAGCTATGTCTGAATTTCAATTCTGTGATACCATCCTAAGAATAAACTAGATCCACAAGTAGAATGCATTTGTTATTTTTTCTGAATTTATTTTTGATTTATTTCATATTTTTTACAAACAGAATGAATTTTTGTTTAACAAGCTCAGCGACTTGAAAGCGACAAATGGAAACACTGTTCGAAATAAAATATTTTTATCTTGAGCACACCAAACTATTGCCATTCGGCAAAATGTAAGATACAGTACAAAGTCCAAGATCTGAACTCATTCAGATTTCGATTTGGGATTTTTTCAGATAGTAGATCATTAGTTTAAATCTAGTAAGATGGCATGTAGAAATTATAAAATTAAAAATATGAAATTATGATTTATGAAATAATGAAACATTTATGATCTAAAGGATATCAAAATTTACAAAAAAAGTTTAATATATATTTGTTTACTTAATTAAACATTTCTTTCAATGTAAGTTGTTTAAGTTGCTTCGTTTTTGTGCTATTACCTTCTCTTTAATTCTATAGATAAGACATAATTTCTTGTTCAGTTACAAAGTGCCATTGTTCAAGTCCTGTAATTTCTGTGTTGAGAATTCCAATTAACTTGTCAATTGAAATTTTTTTGTTTTCAGTAACCTCTCACTTTCTTCACTGTCAGTAGCGATATTTTCTGGATCTAGAACCATAATACAGATTTTGCCATTCGTTAATTGATGATTGCGGCATTGTCATCGCAATGAAAGATTTCTGTTATATCACCTTCATTTATTACCACTTCTTAACATTTTTTAAAAATACAATATTCATTAATTGGAAAATTTCACCTTTGGTTTGCAATATCCGAAAACCTTCAAACTCGCAGCTATCATCTTCATCAGCTCCACCATGAAATATGGTAGCAGGTCATAAATTATACAAGCAATTTTTAAAGTATCTGGAGACATCCTCCCACGATCTTGTGATGCTCTACATTGCAGATTTTATGCTACAATTATTTCAAAAAATTCTTGAATAGTCTTGCCCTTATTCAAGAAATTTAACATGGATTTTAAAAATGCTACTTTATATTTCCAATTCAACACATGCACTATTCCAAGAACCATAGGTTGAACGATGGACATACAATTTAGAAGAAAGACTAATACAGATACATTATCTTTCACTAAAACTTTAAAAGGAAGTATGAGCCAAACAGTTGTCCTTAATCAGGACAATTGTTACGTCATCAGGTAAACCAACTGAATTCAAATGAAATGTTGCTGAGCCTTGGGTATGAAATGACTTTCAATCAATCATTCACTAACGTTTATGTCATCTATGCTTTTTTATTTGCATGATATATAACAGGAAATATCTTTACTTCTTTAAATGCTCAAGGTCGTGTATTTTTTCCAATTACAAAAATAGTTTACACATGTGCATTTCTGCATGCTAAAATTGTTAGTTATTAGTTAGTTAAAATTAGTTATTTACTAACATCTATTTCTTGCACATGCTTAAGGACTATCTGAGTTCTGAAAAAATAAATTCATACATATACTTATTGAGGGTCGGCTCTAGTATCATACTGTCTGATGCAGCATCTGCGACCTAAACTCTGGTACCAAGTGCCTCCCTAAGTTCTATATTTTAGCCATCTCTAAATTATGGATCCTAGCGTTTTCCCTATCTTCTAAAAGTTTTGTCATCCCTTAAATTTGTTGGTGCTTCTCTGAATTCAAAAATTTTGTCTTCCCTAAATTCTGCCGCCCGCTGCAGCAATACAAGCTCTGGCGCCAGTTCTGGGTAATAAATCAGTTATTTTTCATTCACACAGCACTAAATGTAATCTTTTGGCTTATGAGTATCAAAAACAAAATTTATTTTTAGCACATGAAAAGAAATTTTTTTAAATTTTTCCTCACCAACATTTCAATGCACATTTAACTTAAATCTGTAATCATCACCAAGCATAAGTAATGTCAACATAAACACTATACTCTTTGTTAATCAATTACTCGTATATATATAAAAAAATTTAGGCATCACTGCACGAGTTATTACTCAAGTTGTCATGTGTCGATAAAAGTGCGGTAAAGAAAGCAAAATATAATAAATAATGATTCGGCAGATTAGTGTCAAGGATATAAAATATTAGTAGGTGTAAAATTAATGATGTTTTTATGTAGAATGTATGAGATGTATGCCAAGCAGATATGCAGCTACGAAGCCAAATTATTGATCAAATTTATGTTAAAATGATTGTCTCTTCAATAACGAAGTTTTTTTTTTTTTTAGTACTGAAGTGAAATAGAGACTCTGCACACATTTGTTTTTTTTTGGGGGGGGATAAAATGTGCATGTGCAAAGCATACAAAAAAATTCATTAAAAAAATGGGGGTTCTTAGTGGCCTTTGACGTCCAGATTTTCGATCATTCCAAATATTTGACATCCGCATCTTAGATGTCCAATACCTGGACCTTTATTTTGCATTTAGCTTTCAATTTTAATCCACACATTCAGCTATTTGAAAGGGATGAATTGCCAGTGCGTCAAACAAGATCTCCATGTACCATTGCATTTTCATTCAAGAATGAACAAGATATATAATTTTCAAATTTAATCTGTTACAGAGCAAATGCTTTTCCCCCCACTGGTGTTTTAGGGGCCCCAAATTTTAGAATTTGTATTATATTTTCTCTTTCTAATAGCAATAAAAACTTTTTTCTTTTCTTTCTTTTTTTTTTTTTTTTCTTTTTTCTTTTCTTTTTTTTTTTTTTTTTTATCAAAGTTAAGTTACTAAAGCATAGAATTTTTTTTTTTTTTTTTAATCAAGCTTATTCATGACCACAACTCAAAAATAGACTACCTGACATTGAAAATGCAACAGCAAGAAAGAGTGGCCAAAAAGTGATGAAGCTTGGCAAACAGAGACAGACAGCAATGAACAATAAGTGATCTTTATTTCAAAACGATATGCATGATACAGAGCAAAAACAGCGTCGGCTCAGTAGGTTGTAGGACCACCTTGGACGGCGATACATGAAGCAACTACAGAATCAATGAGACTACACATGGTGTCTTGAGAAATGGCTCTCCATTCCCTGATAACCATTTGCCACAGTTCCTCTTCTGCAAATGGTGTCCATTCACATCCCAAATGTGTTCAATTGGTGAGAGATCAAGAGAGAATGGTGGCCAGGGAAGCAACTGTACACCTTGCAGAGTGTGTTAATTGATGCGAGCAGTGTGTGGTCGGGCGCTATCCTGCTGATAAAGGGCCCTCCCTGAAGGCAGGGCAGCACATCATCCACATATCATTGGGCCATCATAGTGCCCTGAATAAGAAGTAACCTAGAATCACATGCATTTGCGCCCCAAACCATGATGCTACGTTGTCACGCTATGGGACATTCCACAACCGCTGCCAGATAGGACCTGTCTCCACCTGATGCCACACTCGTATGTGGCGACTTTTATAGGAGAAACAAAAGCATGACTCATCTGATCAACATTATTCTGTGCCATTCTGTTGTCCATATATAATTCGAGCATGACCATTGCAGATGTTGGTGTCTATGATGTGGTGTCAATGGCAGTCTTTTAGCAGATGCCATGTGCAGGCCACTAGCCACTAATTGATGGCAAATCGATATGGTAACATCCAGGGTGTCTTGAACGTGCTACAGAATAGAGGTAGAAGTGGTGCTTGTGAATGCGCCACTGCTTGTTGGCAGATGCATCGATCCATGTAAGCTAATGTCACTCTGCCTGCACTGGCACCCCTCAAACTTGCGACATTTCCTTATTCCAACCATTGCCATCACAGCTGGTGCACTATGGACGTGTTTAGGGGTGCGTTGGTTGAAATTTGCCATATGGACCAATCTACCCTTCACAATCCAAACACCATCCACCTTATAAAATTGTCTGTATGCTTTAACTGTCTCTATTGATGACAGCTTGGCCTTCTCTGCTATAACATATGCTCTCTGAGACAAGAACAAAGTTTCTATGATGATTTTCCTAGCAGAAATAACGGCACAAAATTTGGACCACATCATTAGCATAACTTGGTGACGTGCATCTACCTTGAAATTTGCTTAATTTTTGGGCCACTCCCTCTGGGTGTTGCATTTTGAATGTCGAGTGGTGTACATAGACACTTACAATTCACAAAACACAACAGTATGATACAGATTTGAATATATAATCCTACCTTTCTAATTCTTGATCTGTCACTGGTAACTGTTGATTCCCGGAAAAAACTTGTAATACTATAAATGAGGAGTTATGTAGGTAGGGGTACAAATCAAGCAGAATGAGAAGAAAAGGAGCAAATAATGTAATAAAACAATATTTTAATAGTTGCAACATGCATTTACTAGCTACATGTAAATAACAAAAATAAAATAAAATATATTAAAAAAGAAAGAAATATAAAATATAATAATTGCATAAATGTAAATAAAATTACAATGATTAAGAAGCAAAATGAAGGCAACAAGTATCAGAAAGTTAAAAAGGTGGATCAAGTTTTAAACTGTTATAGAAAATGTTAAAATAAGCATGGAAACGAAAATGCACAGAAGTTTAATTTACATGCAAAATATACTGGATTTAGAATGTTAAGTGATTTTCACTGCACTGTTTTCCATCCAAAGAAGACAAAATGAAAACTTAGGAAATTACTGTAGCATGCTTGAATAATGTCTCATATAAAACTTAGTATGCTGAAGAGAAAGTAGTCACCTGTTAAAATTAAGAAAGAATAGCAAAAAAAGATAGATGCTTAGAAAAGCAAAAATGAATAGAAAAAAACTGCTATATGCATTTGCATTAATACACATGCATATAAAAAAAATTGTGTTGAAGGGAAAGAAAAAGGAAAGAAAAACTCTTATTAGTTATTAATGCATCAAATCACTATAAATACAGTAATCAAAACCCAACAACTTTTTTTTAATTCAAAATATTACTGATATATTAATTATATAGTTATAAGTTAATAATACTCAAACTTTTATGAAGGAGAGAAAGAAATCATTGTTTACGCTGAATAATTCAACTGAAAAAAAGGATTACTAAATTCTTCCAATAAATATTTTTATACATTTTCTAAACCATATACACATTTAAAAGAACAGCATTCTTAAATACTCGATGAACAAAGAAAAATGACTGGTAATTACAAAATACAAACATAAAACATTACTCAAATCTTAATCATAAAATTTCAAACTAAAATAATTATTAGAAGGAAATATGCAACATTTAATTCATCTAGACTTATGAACAACCACAAAATAATGAATAAAACAAAGTTAAATACCCCCCTTTTTTTACCTTAATGGCATGCACTAACCTTTTTAGACTCTGGCCACTAAGGTCAGAAATAGCAGTCATTTCATTATGGAGGCACCTAATAAACTGCATTGCCATCTGGGCGGTGTACAAAAAAAGTAAAAAGTAAAATATTGATTTTTATATGTTATCCTTTAAAGCCTTTGTTAGATAAATCTGTTGGCAGACTGTGCAATGTATAAAACTGAAGTATTCTAAATTTTTCCAAGACATTTAAAAATTTTAAAATTATATAATGATAATCATCAGTCATCAAGATACAGCTTTCTTGATCCGAAGAAAATTATATACAAAATACAAATTACATTTTTTATGCTAGAAGAAAACTTGGTTTATATTTGTAAAATAATCAGTAACGTGAAAAACTGAAGTGCTAGAATGCACAAAATAACTGCAAAGAAAAGACAAAAATTGACTGAAGTATGAAAACACAGAAATCTTAAAATAAACATAAACATAAAATTCCAAAATTCATTTGCCAAGATGTTGGATGAGCAGAAAAGGAACACTCTTGAAAACCAAAGTAAACGACTAAATAGCTAATGTTTTCCATTAACCTTAAAAAAAAAAAAAAAAAAAAAACACTGAAAGATTTCACATTTTAAATTACATCCAAAGGGGTGTTTTTTTAACATTTTGTCTGTCATCTTTATTTATTAAATATCGTGTTCTTCGCACTTAAAGCATAAAATTCAGTTCAAGAGCAATACCGCAAAATAGTTTAAAATTTAGCATATCTTTAGAATCTCCGATACGCAGTCTCATGCACTGGATATAAAAATATTTCTTCTGTACAGCATTGCCATTGCTCGCTTTGAAATCCTTGAGTATGTTAATCAAAAATTCGTTTAAAGTGTTACAAAATATGAAATCGATAATACAACAAATTTCAAATTTGCGCTTCCACATGCCCATATTCGCAATAGGATTACGTCATTCAAAATTCAATGGCTCTATGTACCATTGTTTTATCACCATGCAAGAAATATAGTTACATTTATGCAGATTTTTTATTATTTAATTTCTTCAAATATAATGCAGGACTCTACATTTGGTGGCAAAAGTTTGAAAAGTGAAATGGACATTTATAATGAACCAACGCAAAATCGGAAAATGAAAATAATAGTCCTTCAGGGACAAAGTCCCTTTGGACTAAAAAAAGAGAATATGGTTAGTTTGTCTTTAAGTACACCAAGATGGCAAACTCATTTTCGTTCAGGCGCCACGATGGTAAACTCAAAAGCAATTTTTCGCGAGAAACACTTTTTTAGTTATTTTTTTTTTATCATTCTTGTTTTAAAAGAGGGCCAAAAAGTTTGTTTTATAATGTTTAAAATTTCAAAACTTTATATCCGATACATTTTTAGATGTTGAGATTTTAAAATCAACCCCGAAATAGTCTTTAAAAAAAATCGAACGATTTTCAAATATTCTGAAATTAAGTTCCAATTTTCCTGCTTAGTTCGTTCATGAAAAAAACATGCGAAAAATCTTTTAACCGTTAAATAAAAAAAAAAAAAAAAGAGAAACTTTTTTTTTGGGGGGGGGGAAATTATATTGCATTGACAAACAATGTGTATGCAAACTTTGAATTCTATACCTTATAACTAAAAAGGTTAAAAATCTTTGACAAAATTTCACCCACAGTGAAACACTATGAGTGAACTAAATATTAGCTTACAATAAAAGAATAAATTTGAAAGTAAAATTATTGTAAATATCTTGTATTCGCTTTGCTGAACGAGAGAACACTTTTCGTGTAAGACTAAAATATTTTAATTCAAGCAGTGGCAACTCATTTCTGTTAAATTGCGAAGTTCCTTGATTGAATTCGAAAGGCAAATATGTAGCGAGTGGCAACATGTTTCATATTGCCGAGTTTTGTAATTAAATTTTAAAAATAACCTATCATATACTTTTTTCACAGCCGCAACACAACGCTTTACCGATTGACACATGACACACATCCTTAGCACATTATATTATAAGATGGTACAATGAAAAACCTTAAAAATTAAAGCAAAAGAAAAATACTGTCATAATCATGGGAGCATTCTTAATCTTTTATACTGATGATAATAGGCAGAGTCGATATTGTTCAAAAGCCATGATCACAAAATGAGTAGTTTAAAAATTCATTTACTTTTTTAAAATAATTTATTAAGCAAGTTATAATTATCATATACAGAATTAAACCTTATAAGGTATTTCTCCCCCCTTCTTAGTATGCGTTCGTGGTGTAATAATCAGCACGCTCGACGCGTATCCGAGAGGTCCATGGTTCAAGTCCCGGCCAGGGCATTGCACCTTTTCCACGTCTCTCCAGCATCAAAAATCCTATTGTCTCTATAGTAGCTCCCGAACTAAAAAAGATGATGGATGATGATTCTAATAAGAATTTGACGATTGGGTCCTCTAATCCCCACTCGCACTTTAAAAGGGGAAGTATATAAGGTATATCTCCTGCCTTCTTAATATGCCTTCGTGGTGTAATGGTTACATGCTCGACGCATATTCGAGTCCTGGCGAGGGCATTGCACTTTTTCACGTCTATCCAGCATCAAAATTCCTAATGTCTCTACAACGTGTGTTAGGAATTTTGTATATATGTAAATAATTTTGGTGAATTTCATGCATAATGTAATTTTAAAAAAAAATTAGATACTTTAATGTATGAAAATTATGCAGAATATGAGTCTTTATATTTCAGACTTGATATATTTAGCTTCTTGTTCAAAGCTGGCATAATTCACAAACTTAAAAAACTTCTAATTTAATCACAATTTTCAGGCAGCAATCACTACAACAAGACCTTCAGGGCAAACAAATCCTTCACTGGTGGTTGCTTGATTAGGTCATAATTTGCAGAACTACATCTGGTTACTCCTGAAAATCAGCAAGAACAACAACATAACATCCAATATATAATGTAACAATCTAATGTCATATGGTGGAGGAATAAGCTGGATCCATTTTGAGTACCATTTTTCCTTGTCGTTCATAATTTTTAAAGAATTTTATATGCACCCACTGGCCATATACAACTGCTCTTAACAGTGAAACCGCGACCATCAATCAAGCCCTACTATAACTACAAACTCGCCTGGGCATTTTTCAAAGGTGGTTTTCTTATCAGATTCCAGAACCATCCTTTAAGCTGTTGAATTAAGAGTGATTCCTGCTCTTCAATTGTCAATTCTGTTTCAATCTCCTTAACTGGTTCTCAAGTAATGACAAAGATGTTGTGTTTCAATCGATTCTTGCTCATTATGGAATATCTGGGTAATAAAACCACCAATTTCTTAGCTGAGAAGGGAGCTTTCTGCCTTTGAAGCATCACAACCTGGTCTCCCTACAACTCCAAGTCAAATGTAGGAAAGTCCTCAAGAACTCCTTTTCCCAAGAACTCATAGATAGAAATAAATCAGATTCTTGAAGTACCCAAAAGACAGTTTAGACACATTATTGAAGTACCCAAATAGCAGTGTAGCAATCTTGAGAGCAACTGAACGCTTGCAAATTTGACAGAGTTGGAATTCTTGAACCTAGCACATGGGAGATCATTTGCACTAGTAATTCAACTTGAATTAAACAAACCCAGAATCGAATCTCCAGGTCATTATTATCTTCAAGGGAATGTGAAACTTATGTGCTGCTACACTTCTCATTGGTGTTCATAGATGGCAACATGAATAAGCAACTACATACTCAAACCCACCGAGGTCTCTCACACCATGTGATCACTACATTGGTGACCCAGAGAACTACAAACACTTCTCTTTGCTGAGGATGAATGATTAACTGCATCACGCAAGCCAAGGCCCCTCTTCACACAAGCTCCACCTCAACCCAATGAAGACACAAATGCCAACAGAATGGACCTTCTGAACCATGCTCCACCATACATCAACGGTTCCAACTGAGCATGCCCACAAACTGGAGCCACAGTCATCGCCCATCAAGGCAATGATCAATAATATCAGTGCACTGTGGTCGTAAAACCATGCTCACACACTAGGCCTCTCTTCAGATCACATCAGAAATACTTGGGAAGGGAGCGTGTAGTGATTTGGAGAGCAACTCCAATGCTTGCAGATTTTAAAGAGTCAGAATAGCTAGTGCACAGGAGCTATTTTGCGCTAGTGGTAAAGATTTGACTCGCATTAAACAGACCCAAGATCGAATCCCAAGGATTTTATCTTCTTCAAGGGCATGCGAAACTCATGTGCTGCTACACTTCTCATAGGTGCTAATAGATGGTGACACGAGTAAAGCAAATACACACCCGAAGCCACTGAGGTCTCTCGCACCATGCGATCGCTACTGTAGTTTAGACAGATTCCCGAAGTACCCGAATGGCCTAGAAAGAAATTTTGTCACATTGTTCCATCTTATAGCTGGCCATGACTGCCTTCATAGAGTACTCTCTACATATTCTTTGTCTCTCTCTCTCTATATATATATATATATAAATTTACCAAGAAATACAATACCTTCTCATTTACTTATAATGAATTCTATATTATTTACTTCTAATTATTTATGGTTTACTTATAATGAATTTTTAAAGTATTTTGAATTCATAAAATATTCTGCATAAATAGTACTTAATATGAATTTTGAAAATATTGTAAAACAGAAACTATTTCATATATTTCAAACTTACCTATCAACAGGAGAAGCTGACCTTGAACTCGAACTACTTCTGGAATGATCTATTAAAAAAATTAAGAATGCATTTTTTTGTATTCTACAGATTTCAAATAACTGCAAAGAAACATACATTATAAACCGATCTAATAAAAAGCAGAGCAAGAATCAACTATATGGAATAAAATCTCCTAAACAAAAGTTATGATACTAAGCCATTGCATTAATATCTTAGTGATCATTCCTGTCAATATATAGAACTGAAGTGTAAAAAACCTATTACTTGTTGCCATTAGATTGCTCAGTTATGATGAAGTTACCTGCAAAGAAAGCTTATTTAGCAACCCCCCCCCAAAAAAAAATTTCTTAATACATCAGATTTTACAAGAAAAATCAAATAACAACATGAATGTGTATATGATTTATTAAATTAAGATTACAAGCAGATTCGTAGTAGCTTAGAAATTTGTTAATTACATACAAGTAGGCTTTCTATTTACAATACCTGCAATGCAATTCTATTTGTGCCCATTATAAATTTTTACAATATGATTACAGCAACTGGAAATAATACTGGAATGAGTAAATTTTTAAACAATACAGTTAATAAATCAGATAAACAGTTGTGACTGAATAATCAGATAACAAGTTGTGCAATATTACTAACCGAGTACACATTTTGGTTGCTGTAGCAAATTATGAGATTACTTTTCAATAAACTACCCATAATTTCTAAACCAATAACACTGCTATAAATCATTATCTCTTTTACACTCATTTGCACATTACAAATTATATTCTGCAAATTGCTTCCTCATAATATCTAATAGTTTCCCAAATTAACTCTTTTTATATTAAAACTGCTAATAAATAATTAGTCTTATCAAATTGATACATTTCTTCAATAAACAAGAAACATTGTATGGGGATTTCTACAACTAAGCAGTCTCTAAGAGGTTAATTACGAGGGTAAGTTGAAAAATAAGTTTCCCCTGTCGACTGTGGTCAGAGTTGTGTATGAAAGTCAAAAAATAGAATGAGACATTAAAGATATGACATACCTTTATTTTATTATTCTCGTACGAGTACATTGACAAATTTGTCATATCGCTTGATAAAATTCAAAAAAGTCCTCCAAGAAAAATTCACGCTTTGCATATGGAAAGCGTTGAACGGCTATGCGCGAAAGGCAACACAGCAGGAAAAAGCGCAAGTCACCGATACACCATTGGATAGAGATCGCTGAAAATCAAGCAGATGGCTCTGTTGCAGTGCCAGCGCAAAGCGGAAACCAGCCTCTCATTTGAGCCCCGGTAGGTATGGAGAGAAGGTGCATTTTGAATTCATGGTCAAAGGAGGAAGTGAGAGCGGTTATCCGCTATGAATGGGCACAGGGAGTATCAGGAACAGAAATTCATAACCGCCTCGTGGAAGTCTGTGGGCCAGGTGTGATGTCGAAGCAAATGGTGCGGAGATGGTGTTGCACATTCAGTGATGGACGTATGCAAGTGGAGGACATACCAAGAGCTGGACGGACGCGCACGGTCACTACAGATGCAAATGTCAGGAAGGTGGATGACATGATTAGAGCAAACCGGCGTATCACCATCGATAAAGTAGCAGAACTTGGAATCTCACATAAGTGAGCTCAAAACATCATCCCCGACATTCTTCGATACAGAAAAGTGTCAGCGCGATGGGTGCCCCGACAATTGACCTCGACACACAAGGAACAATGCATGGGGGTCAGCCTGGAACATCTCGTGCGTTACCATGAAGATGGCAATGACTTTCTGTTTTGGATTGTGACGGGGGGATGAAACGTGGGTCCACCATTTCATGCCAGAATCGAAGGCCGCATCTATGGAGTGGAAACATCCGTCATCAGCTGTCCGAAAAAAGTTCAAGACAACTCTCTCTCTGCAGGTAAAGTGCTCCTCACAGTTTTCTGGGATGCCCAAGGAGTTTTGTTGCTGGACGTTTTGGAGGTTGGAACCATCAATGCTACGTGCTACTGTGACACCCTGTCGAAACTGAAAGAGGCAATTCGGAAAAAGCGGCCTGGCCTTCTGCTGTTAGATGACAATGCCAGACCACATTCAGCGACGGTAATGCAAAACCATATTGCAACTCTTGGTTGGGAGTGCCTACACCATCCGCCATACAGACCTGATCTCGCACCAAGCGACTTCCATCTGTTTCCAGCTTTGAAGAAAAATCTCGGGGAAAGGCGCTTTGGAAGCAATACTGAAGTGAAACAAGCCGTTCAACGCTTCTTCCATATGCAAAGCCCTGATTTTTTCCTGGAAGGCTTTTTGAAGCTTATCAAGCGATATGACAAATGTCTCAATGTACTTGGTACCTATGTGGAAAAATAAAGGTATGTCATATCTTTAATGTCTCATTCTATTTTTTGACTTTCATACACAACTCTGACCACAGTCGACAGGGGAAACTTATTTTTCAACTTACCCTCGTACATCAAAAAATGTTTTAGAAAAGTATTTATGCATTTAACTTGCAGAAGAGAATCATATACACTCATTTTAAAAATGTCAATTTACCACTTAAAACACTAGATAAAACAAATTATAAATACCTGATTCTTCAAAAGGAGCAGGTAAACTAACATTCAAATCAGCAAAATGCTCACTGTTTTGTTGAAAAACATGAAACAAAAGCTGTTCTTGCACAGCACTATTATCAATCACTTGTTTCAATTCAGATTCCAATTCTTTAATAGTTGCTTCCTTCTGCGCAACTTGAAAACTCTAAATTATTAAAAACAGTTTAATACGCTGCTCATTTTTACTAAAAATTAGGAATCTGTAAACTAATAAGCATCAAATATAATTAGCATACAAAACTGTAAATAATAAAGATAAAACACAGTTTAAAAATTATCTTCCCTGTGTATTATGCTTATTAATTACAACCCATGAGGAAATCCCATATTTGAAAAACACAATTTTAAAATACAAAAGTAATTTTAAATACAAAAATTAGTTAAACATATTAATTTTGTAGGATAAATTATTTTGTATCACTGTTTCAAATTACATCATTTTAAATACCTTTCTTGTTAAAATAATTTCGTTTTCTTATTAGGATGGAAAATTTGTAAATTCATTTGAAATGGGAAACTTCCTTTGATAAAATTCTATATTAAGAAAGCATCAGGTTTTTTAACCTCTTTTTTATGCACATATTACCACTTTATTACTACTGCTATTAGTAATTTTTAATGTAGTTCTTATTGAAGAGAATTTTTAAGTGCTTTATAAATTTAACATTCATTAGAAGATATTTAGCATTAAGATAATATAAATACTTTTTTCAGTTTTGCAAACATCTATGGCCAAAGTAATTTTAACAACATAAGATTAAAACACCATCAGCTATACCACCACTTTTGTGACTGAATATAATATATTAAATAAGCTATATATTTCAAATAGGAAAAAAGAAGGGAAATTAAATAAAAATATTTTATTACTATTACTATTGTTGTGTACGTATGGGTTCATTATGAAATAAATGCACAAGTCTGATGAAAAATGAATAAAAATTTATTATTATCACAAAATGCTTAATTTTCCTTAGATATTCGTACAGTATTACAATAGCTCACAGTAGTTTATCTATTAACTACTCAAACGTTCAACAGAAGTTAATTCAAAACAGCTAAAGAAAGCTAATCCACGAATTCGCTACAGTCAACAAGAACAGTTTACTAAATAAACTCTTAAAACAACAACAAACTAACTAAAATCACCGAACTGAGAGGTTGTCCTCCTTTTATAAGATTTTAAATCGTGCACGAGAATTTTCTGGAACTTTCTCGAAATCATAAAGAGATATTTATTTATTAAATTTTAAATGCACATGCTCTTGCATTTTTAATCTTCCGGCTTAGCTTTCTTTTAATGTTCATCACACGCTGCACTGCACGGGGAATAAAACAGTTTTATTTATAATTCAACTAACATTAGCTATTCAAATACCAAATCCATAACACTGCCCCCTTCCCAAGGACTGCATGTCCTGGGCAGTACAATCCCTGGACAGGAAGCCAAACTTACAACTATGGCATAAATGAAATAACTAAAACAAATCAAATGCAAAATACAAATCAAATACAAAATACAAATCAAATACTAAATACAAATCAAATACTAAATACAAATTAAATACTAAATACAAATCAAATCAAATACACATTTGGAAACAAAACGGACCATGGTCTTACACTATTTGAAATTATTTACGCTATGTACTATGGCCATAGTAATGAGCTAACCTGTCATAATGAACGACTTTAGGTTTAGAGTTCGAAGACTTACGAATCCGAACCACGATGTCATTCAGCCTGTTTAGGACTGTGTACGGGCCATCCCAAGGTGACTGTAATTTCGGACAAAGTCCTTTCCGTCGAGTCGGATTCCACAACCACACCTTGTCTCCTTCGTGAAATTGCTCAGTAGCCTTTGTGTAGTATCGGGTCTTCATCTTCTCCGTCACCAAGTTGACTCGCTCTCGTGCAAAGTTGTGCATCACTTCAAACCGGGCCTGTAGATGTTGAATATATTCCTCAGACTATGAAGCACCATCCAGAGGGCGACTAAACAGGCAGTCACAAGGCTGACGACGGTCTCGACCGAAGAGCATCTGAGATGGAGAATAGCCGGTAGTCTGGTGTTTCTCTCCGACCCTAGTATGATTTCGACAGCTTTCTGAGCAGGGTCTTTCACATGAGACGTCGGCGTTTCCAGGCGATGATCCTTTTTGAAGATGGATCGTCATGTCCTCAGATGCTGAGAACAGCTTATTGTTTTTGAAGTCTAAGGAAAAATTATATTTCCTTAAAATGTCCAATCCAAGGCCGTGTGATGGTAGATGGCACTTCCAAACATGATGCTCACATTTAACTTCCCAGCTATGTAGATTTCTTTGCCAGAAGCAGTCTGGAAAGTAACATAAGATGGCATCCAAATCAGTTTATCTTTAAATTGTTGAGCTAAATCTTTCCGAATGATCATAGCATTAGCTCCTGTGTCAATGATCCTATCGCAAGGAACTCCGTCGATATGCCCATTGATGGATAGTCCATTACTGTTACCACTCACTGCAGAAACCTTGAGCACTCTTAAAGGGTGTTTTTCCTTCTCCTGCAACAACTTCAGTTCCTCGATATGGTCACTAATTTGTTTCCTGCGTTGTTGCTGGGAAATAGTCTTAATTTCCATGCTCTGGGGTGTTCTGCAGTACCATTGCACGTGGCCTTCAGCTCCGCAGTTCCAGCACTTTGGTCTCTTGTCACTTCTTTTTCGTTTCAGGGCATTTAATATTCTGTTTAACTCCTCTGTCTTATTTTCTGTGCTCTGGGATGTTCTGCTGTTCCTTCGTATGTGGCCTTCAACACCGCAGTTTCAGCACTTTAGAGTTGGTTTCCTCTCACCAATATTCTGTCTCAAGGCATTCACTGGTCTTGTCAAATCATCCGTTATATTATCTGTGACCTGGGGTGTTCTGCAGTGCCATCATATGTGCCCTTCAGTACCACATTTCCAACACCTTAGATCCACTTTGTTCTTTCTCCTACTCCATATAAAAGCATTGACTTGTCTGGATAAATCATCTAAATGAGAGATCAATTGATCCACAGGCTCGTGGACTCGCAAAGCTCTGACTGGGTAGCGATCTCTACGAGTAGCTTGCTGCGCTGACTCTAATTTCACGGCGTACAAAGAGCGCTTTTAATGTCCTTTACATCTGCCATTCATAGAGCTTTCTGTATTTCAGAGTCCCGGATGCCGTCGATAAAGTATTGCAGGGAGAGTATTTCCCTTGTTTCTGTCGGGCACTCTGAAAAGGCGAGATGGGACAGCCTTTCAACATCTGTGACGAGCTCCTGAAGTGTTTCGATGGGCTTCTGTTGATGGGATTTTAGTTGAAGCCTGCTGTAGTCTTTTAAAAATTTCTCGCCAAAGCGCAGCTCCAATTCACCAGATACAGCTTCGAAGTCAAGTCTCTGGTTTTCGGGAAGAGTCTGCAGAATATCCACTGCGTCTGCTCTCAGAGAAGCAGCGAGATGACAGGCCTTAGCTTGGAAAACCCATCCATTCGCGTCCACCACTATTGAAAATTGTGTCTTATACACTTGCCAGGAGGTCTTCCCATCATAAGTGGATAGCTTCAGAGAGGTACAAGGAGGAATAGGTAAAAATTTGAAACTATCAGAATTGCTCCCTGCCATCGCTATGAACTTCTTTAAAGTATCGACTTCTTTCGCAATTACTGAAACCCTGTCATCAATTTGTTGTTCTATTTGGTGTTGGACGGCAAAAACCCTTCCTTTGATTCGCTGTTCTACAACAGGAACTCTATCTTCTATTTGATCTTTGACAGAAGAAACTCTTTCTTCTATTTGTTCTTTTACCGAAGAAACTCTTTCTTCTATTTTTCCAACTTTAGTTCCAACAGTGTCAATTCTGTCTTCCATAGCCTCAAAATTGTTTTCTATTATGCAAGTAATATCTCTTTTCATTTCCTCTTGACCTGCTTCAATCGCTTTCATCTCCCTTTTAACGGATTCTTCTATCTTTTCCTGGCCAGATTTCATCTCCTCTTTAATGGATTTAATCTCTTCTTTAAATGCAGCAAAGGCTGCCATGAATTGCTTTAACTGTTTTCCATCGCTCTTGTGATTGGCATTCAATATCCCACCGCTGCCACCAAAAATTGTTGCGTGCGTATGGGTTTGTTACGAAACGAACATACAAGTCCGATGAAAAATTAATAAAAATTTATTATTATCACAAAATGTTTAAATTTCCTTAGATATTCATATAGTATTACAATAGCTCACAGTAGTTATCTTTTAACTACTCAAACGTTCAACAGAAGTTAATTCAAAACAGCTAAAGAAAGCTAATTCGCAAATTCGCTACAGTCAACAAGAGCAGTTTACTAAACAAACTCTTAAAACAACAATAAACTAACTAAAATTACCGAACTGAGAGGTTTTCCTCCTTTTATATGATTTTAAATCGGGCATGAGAATTTCTGGAACTTTCTCAAAATCAAAAAGAGATATTTATTTATTAAATGTTAAATGCACATGCTCTTGTATTTTTAATCTTCCGGTTTAGCTTTCTTTTAATATTCGTCACGCGCTGCATTGCACGGGGAATAAAACAATTTTATTTATAATTCAACTAACATTAGCTATATAAATACCAAATATGTAACATTATTATTATTATTTATTTTTATTTATTTTTTTTTTTAATTGACAGGGGGAAAACTGATGGTAGGCTCTCTCTGCTAGTTTAAAAAGCATTGTTTTTTAATGCATAGGATTATTAATGGAAGTGTGAGGATGTTACAGATCAAATAAAACAAACAAAAAATTTTACACACATGCATATTTTATTTATTTTTTACTTATTATGTTTAATTCATTCTGCATTGCACGGGGAATAAAACAATTTTATTTATAATTCAACTAACATTAGCTATATAAATACCAAATATGTAACATTATTATTATTATTTATTTTTATTTATTTATTTTTTTTAATTGACAGGGGGAAAACTGATGGTAGGCTCTCTCTGCTAGTTTAAAAAGCATTGGTTTTTAATGCATAGGATTATTAATGGAAGTGTGAGGATGTTACAGATCAAATAAAACAAACAAAAGATTTTACACACATGCATATTTTATTTATTTTTTACTTATTATGTTTAATTCATTCAAAATGACCATATGTTAAATTAGTCGATGATATGAGAAATAAATAAGATACATAATTAAAAATGTCTGCAGTTATATTTCTAGTAAATGTTAAATATATTAATGAACTTCCAAGTGTACTTGGATAATTACTTGGCACCATACAGAGATTTAAATGATGTTTCATAAACTCAAATGCCTTTTCACTTCGTTTGACAGCTACATTGAGAACACCCAGGGAGAATGCGATAACTGTAATTAATTTTTGTTGTTTAAAAATACTCAGTATTTGATAATGTGAGACCTTGTGCTATATATCCCTTAAGGTCTGTGTGCTGCAACATGATGTGGAGGGAGTGAATTAACCTCGGTCGGTTCCTTTTGCAAAACCGCATTTCTCCTTTCTTTTGCAAACCTGCATAACTCCTTAGAGTTATATGTTGTCATCATCTGAGGGCTCCGTCAAAAGGTCTAAAGTTACTCTTCACATAGTAGTAGTTATTGGTGCAAACAGGGATAAAGAGAAGAGCTAGTTCATTCCTTTATGCGACTCCTCTCTGACGTGATCCTCATAGGGTTTAACAGGAAATAGTCCAGCGTCATTATGTTGCATCTGCTTTAACTTCGCCTGTTTAAAACTAGCAATGTGGATATCCCAAAATAATTTTATTCACATATATTGTTTTTAGTAAAGCAGTGTCAAAGTCAAACTGGCGCATTTGAAGTAATTTTATGGTGGCTGCGAATAGATTTCCTGTGAATTAATTAACATTATTATTACAAGAAGCTGAAGAAAAAGTTTAAGAATTTAATGGTTTGGAGTCCAGTTTCACGTTATGTTCATTACCAAAAACAAACATAACTCTTTCAAAAAATTCCCCCGATGCAGCTACAACAGACCTGGATTTAAGTGAATAACAAATCATTTACTCTCAATTCAGACAGCATGAAATGTAATCTTGATGTAATGATAAATGTAATGTCCTATGGGAAGAAACTCCTATTAAATTTCTCCATGGCAACACACTCAATATTTCACAGTGAGGCCAATCAGTAATTAAGTCACTGAACACTGGTAGTTTGGTCTGGAGATCTAATCTTGCTGAACACCCTGGTCAGCAAGACAGTTTTTGCAGTTTATCCATGTGTAGGCATCCCTTTCAATAGGCAGATAGCTCTTCAGTTGCTTTGCCTTAATCAATTAACCTAATCTAACCTAACCTAACTTTGCAGCAGAGTTAGCTGAAATCTGTAATCATCTCCAAGTGTAATGCCAACGTAAAAGGTTACCATGCTCTTTGGTAACCATTTATTGATATTAAAAACAAAACAAATGTTTAGGCATTACTATGTAAACTGCGAGAGTCAAAAAAAAAGATAATAATAATAATAATTGCCAGGTTGGTGTCAGTGGTGAAGCGAAATTAAGAACTGGGACTCTCCACATATTTCATTACGAAAAAATATCAAATGTGCAAGCCTAAAGCATAAAATATTTTCTAAAAAAATAAGCAAATAAATAAAAATGTTTGCTGGAGATCTGGATTTTAGATCATTCCGGATATTCGATGTTCGCATTTCAGACTTAGTACTGTATTACAGCAATTCTTGGCTTCAGTGCACTTTTAAACTATTTTATTCCTCTTATAAACCAAATCAAAATTTATGAAATTCAACAGTCGACATTCCACATAAATTCTCATCATGTATATTACTACTATTTACACGATCAATACCTAAAAAATATTACAAATTGAACGAAATAAAAAGCAAAAAACAGAGAAGAAACGCAAAAATTGTACACAGAATAAAAAGAAGAAAAATAAACTTTTTGTGCTATTTTCAAAATTAAGGAGAAAAAAAAATTTTTAAACAATTACAGTAATTTTTTTTTAAATTTTGATTCATTTTTCAATAAAGACACATATCTAAACATAATTTATGATTTACCTGATTTATAACCATATTAACAATCTTTTCTATCAAATAGGGTGCTTCTTCCAACTGCATATTACATAAGGTATTTATTATATCACCTGGATCAGCATCTTCCTGAAAGCACATAAAAACATTTAAAAACTTTGAATAAAGACTATTTTCAGACACGAGTCTTAAACAGTACTCAAAGCTCTTAGCTTAAAACTAGAACAATAATGTTCCTATGCATACAGAATACTTTAATAAACTTTCAAAGCTTAGAATATGACACTATTACCATAATTAAATATAAATATTAGTAATGAAATGAAAAATGATACAAAATATATCAATATAAATATAGCCCAACACTGAAGGGCTTAAAATTGTTTTAGACTTTATCTTAAAAGAAAGGAAGGGGGAAGAAGTTTTATGGTCTTAAAATAATGAAAGCTTCTTGCTTATATTTTTGCTTTGCAGCATTCTTTGGTTAATTTTTTGCAAAAGTTTCTTTACTCTTCTTTATCCAGAAAAATGAACAGAATATATCTTGTAAGAAAATAGATGTCAGTCAGTCTTAAAATAATGAAATTTTTCTATACAAAACAAAAGTCAACTTAGATATAGTTTAATTTTAAATGACTAGGATATATTCCCTAAAATGACCAAAGTACAAAGGCAAGCATTATATAAACAATACTTCATATAGCTCAAATATGCCACTTTGTAACTCCTTAATTTTCCAGTACCAACAATAAGTTCAGGTTAAAAAAAGTTTCTAACATCAACAAGAAACATCCAACAAAAAGCATAAATTCCTCATCCCCCCCCCCATTTTCTTGATTTTGTTCCAGACATACATTTCATGTAAATTTACAACCACAGTCAAGATAAAATTAACTGAATTAATTAATTTATGAATAGAACTGCAGTGGTTTGCAGGATATTTCCACTGCTTGTTGTTTTGAGGTTTCTGCCAGTCTTTTGATACCATCTATAATTGGTATTAAGAACGAACTGCTCCTTGGTTTGGTTTTAGTTAGATATTTTAATGGTGACATTTATCAACAGAGGTCATCTGAGATGTGTCTGCTCACTTGGATAGTTGCAGCCAGCTAAGGATAGATCTTAGGATCTCTTCGAATGAGGAGCAGATTAATGGCACTACAAAAAACTTTTTTGGAGGGAGCTATAAATATCAATGTCTTTCAGTGGCAGTGCTCACACCACACCTGAATGAGCTCCCTCACAGCATTTTAAACTTGACAGATACAGTATTTTGATAGACAGCTCATATAATATGGCAGGCACATCTATTTCAAGCTTCAAGCACATGGGCAGGATTGACAGACCCCAATCTCTTGCCATTAGGTTGTGGATGGGATGTAAGCAGTTTAGTTTTTTTAGTGTTGCTGTTATGCAGTTGGTTGGTTGGGAATGGCCCCGTGGGTGGTCGATGCAACTGTGATGCAGTTGTTTTGTCTGAGTTGGAAAGGCAGCAGCAGAGCACCAATCACATCTTAGGGTCCCCATTGTGGCAGCATTCTTAGATGTTTATGCAGCTTTCTGTTTTGACACTGTGCCAGTCTAGTAGTGCTATTTATAATTGGTACTGTGAATTAATTGCTCCCTGGTTTGCTTTCAGTTAGATATTTTAATGGTGATGTTTCACAACAGACGGTGCCTATGAAGTGCATGTTCATCTGGACAGTTGCTGTCCACTGAGGACAGAATTTGGGTCCTTAAGGTCTTCAGCACCTATCATGACAAAAACAATTGGCTTTGGGGCTAGCCACAAATACGATGCCTTTTGTGGGCAGCACTTGTAGTGTCCCCGCACATCTCACAAAGATAGTTAAATCAGTAATGAGCTCGCTTGCAGAAATGATTTGGCATATTTAGCACTTGTACTTGAAGTATGTATTTAATCCAATCACTGTAGTATTTGAACCTTAAGCTCAGTGGTTCGGCACTGGACAATAGGATCATAATGTCATCAATTTTTCTAGATAAATGTTAAGGTAACTACCATCAAATCAACATCTATGAGCCATTTCCATGGCAAACTGGGTATAATGCAATCTGTTTTACTCAATTCAATCACAATTTTCCCTCAATTCGAAATAATTACTTCAGTTACATCCTTAATGCGATATCTATTTTACATCTTCCTCATTTCAAAACAAAAACTGGAGTTATGCATATCCTTCAATGCACTAAGGGCTCACTTGCAACACAGCTGCCTTTTCAGATTATGCTGTGCACTAAGGAAAGACTATATAATGATCTGCTTGCAAAATAAAAAGATATGCTGTATTTTGTGTCTGAACTAGAACCATGCTTTTGGTCCCGTCACTAAGCTACTTGCATAATAGTGAAAGTAATTTTATAAAACACAATGGGAAAACTAAGCTTTGAATTCCCAATAATAAATTATTACACCACAGTAAACATTGCTAAACCAAAAATAGTATGCCACTTCAAGCATCTAACTGTTGTGCTTGAAAATTACAGAAACTCACCTTTGCCTCCTCTATCTGCATAATGCTTGTCTGACAATCATGCAGATTCTCATGAATGTACTCTATATTTGCCTTCAAACTTTCTATTTCATCTTCCAATTCAGCAATTATCTGAGGACTCTGAAACACAAAATTTATATACATATTTAAAATATTTTTAATTTTCACACAGTTTTTATTCACTAATTTACATGTCTCTAAAACGCTATAACAAATACTTGTAAAAATGCATAAAAATTAATTTCCTTTTATTATTATTTAAAACATAAAAATTAATTTCCTTTTATTCCATAAAATAAATTATTTTATATTAAAAGATGGCAAATATATTTCTATTAAAACAATCAATTAATTAATTTTTAAAACAGCTAATTTTAAATAGCGGTATTTATTTTTAGTATTACACTGCTGGGCATTAAAATTGCAACATGAGGAAGGAATGATCTGACGAACGTTAAAATCATATGAAAGGAAGAAAATGTTGGAATATGCAAATGACTAGTATTTCAGCGCATTTAAACGATGCAGGAGTGAGAAATGATATCTAAAGCACTGCATAAAAGGAAAGTTGTGTAGTGGATTTTCCATTCAGAAAGTGCTTCATAAGGTTGAAGTTTGCTCAGAATATGATATTATGTCTTGAATAAAAAGCAAGCAAGTTTTGAAATTTGGTACAGGCAGGATTGCTCCCTATCGAAAATGCAGATTATCATTCCACGATATCGCTGGTTGCACTGGTCGACATCGAACCACTGTCATATGAATATGTGACCAATGGGTTGTTGAGGTTCATACAGAATGGCATGCAGGATCTCAATGCCCTCCCATGACTAATGCCCGGCAGAGCAGACATACTGTGAGGTCAGCCCTGCAACACGGACTACTAGTCAGGAAATGAGCATGTTTGTAGCATGCCCAGTATCGGCTCGTACGGTGAATCCCTGTTTGCAGCAGCATAGACTATCAGTATGGCGGCCATTACTTCAACTTCCCTTGACACTGCAGCATAGAGAGAGGAGGTGAATCTGGCATGCCAAACAACAAAGCTGGATACAGAAGCGGCACAATGTTGTCTTTTTAGTCGATGCCTGGTTCTGTGTGCAGTAATCTAATGGCCATATACGCATCTGGAGGCACTGAGGAGACCGCACATCGACATAAGGGCCCTGCACCTGGTGTTAAGGTTGGTTGGTAACGGAGGACGGGGACGCCTGATGTCTAACAGAGGTAAACAGGCATGTGTCCCTCACCCTTCACTAACCAGGAACAACTCCCTGGGGCCTCAAGAGGCTGCCTCGGGAGCTTTTTAGGATGTTAACAAGAGCAGATTGCATTCGTTTTACCGTTTTGACATTTGTTGTTGTAATTTGCTATGGTAATTTAGCACATTCACAATAAAATTCAAATAAAAATACAAATTAAATATACAGATACATAAATACAGTTACAAAATAATAGGATTAAAATACAGGCTCATAGGGAAAAAAAATAAAATAAATAAATAAATAAAAAATTAAGTATTATGCATATCAGAAGAGGAAATGTTAAATACATTTGATTGTACATTATTTGAAAGGTGTCTGTAATAGGGACTTATGTAAGTTTTAGGAGTAGACTTATGTGTCTGAGAATGTGGAACTGCATGCTGACTTAGTTAGTGTATCATGCCTTGAGAGTTTTGGTTAATGAGGAGAACACAAATCTTGGCTCATTCTCTTGAGCTTGTTAACAACTTTGCAAATTGTATTTACTGCCGGTTTGTGCTTTATAAGGAAGCGGTGATAAGCTTCATTATTGTTGATGGGAAGAGGGAGGTGATTTCCTGCTGTTAGATGGCATTCAAAAACATAGTGGTCTGGGGAGCCTTCCGCTCCGCAGGCGCATATGTCCGTGCTTGTTATGCCATGTCTATTGAAGTAGGTCGGGAATGGGCCGTGTCCCATAATATAAGCCATAAGAGGAGCTATTGCAATATTGCGTTCAGTGCTGACTTTCGGGAGGTAGCTGTATGTACGTCTTCCAGTTGTGCTGTGCGTCCAGTCTTCCTGCCAAAAATTTAGGCCTTGAACCTGTAATAGCCCTTTGAGGTAGGAAGGAGGGGCTGGGATTGTGATTTTTTCAGCTTCTGGATCAGTGGCTGCTTGCTTGGCCAGGCTATCAGCTACTTCATTCCCCTCATTTTCTGCATGTGCCTTGATCCATGTTAAGGAGAGATGTTTCTGCGGGTTGTGCTGTAAAAGTTGTTGTAATTTGATGATCAAGGGCGAGGTGTGGTTGTGATTATCTAGTGCTAGAAGCGTTGACATACTGTCAGTGAAAATTTTTGCCCGTTCTATATTATTGAAAATGTAATCTACCGCGGTTATAATTGCCTGCACCTCTGCCTGGAACACACTGTTGTTTAAGTCAAGGCGTCCTTTCCATACATGGATGATTCTTCCTTTGTCATAGTGTGCAAAGGCGCTGCCTACTCTGTCTTCCTGCTTAGAGCCGTCGGTGTATATTTGCATATTCCTTGAAACTCGCATCATTGACAGTGGCTGTATCCGTGAGATGTTAATTCTTATTCCTGTGCCTTTATGTGCAGGATGAGCGTGAAGAGTGTTACCTGGGCTTTGAAATTGCAGAGGGCTGTATGTTATGTTGCCAAATGTTGCATCTTTGCGGAGGTATATGAGGGTGGTGTAGACTGCCTCTTGTTCTGCCCGTATGTGGAGTGGAATGAGCCCTGCAAGGACTGTCGCTGAGCTGGTGGCTGTGGTGCTTTACAGAGATTCAGGGCGAATGGTCATTGAAGAGATGTAAGATGTTTGATCTTTCGTCCTCCCATCGATCCCCATGTGAAAGTTGGTCCCCCATGTGAAGGTTGGTACAGGACATACTTATTTGTAGTTTGGATCGATGGTAATTTGGTCACAGATGGGTACATTTCTGAAATCTTATGTCCAGTGGTTTGCCCTATCTTTGAGGCCTTATTCCAACAAGATAATGCACGACCACATATTGCATGTTGTGTCCTGACCTTCCTCGATATTCAGGGTATTTAACTGCTGCCCTGACCTGCATGGTCTCCAGATCTGCAACCACTATAAACATCTAACCATTGGGTTGCTGAGAGACTGGCCCACTACCCCTCTCCAGCTAATACAGTTAACGAAGTGTGGCATAGACTTGAAGCAGCATGGAACGAGTTGCCCATTTCTGTCATCCATGCCCTGTTTGACTCCATGCGTAATGGGATAAGGGCCATTTTAGCTGCCATGGATGATAGCTGTTTCTACTAATTTCGCACCCCTGTAAACCTCCAAAATGCTTACAAATTTAATCATTTTGTCTTCATGCCATATTGTTTATGTGAAATAAATATCTTTTTTGCATTTATTTTCCTTCATGGTGTTGCAATTTTAATGGCCAGAAGTGTGGCATAGAAATACTAAAATTAGATAAAAAAAAGTCGTAAATTATCAATCTACATACTAATACGTAATTATTACTATTAATTTTGAATTTTTGTGATAAAAAAGGTAACCTTTTGTTCAATGAGAGCTCTCTGGTGTTTCCTAGTTACTTTATCAAGACATCTACCCAACTTTTCTCTCTCCTGCAACAAATTAAGTTATATAAATATATTACTGTCACAAATCAAAGAATCAAAGGTAAAATGATTATACATTAAAATGACATTTTTTGACAGCTGAATAATCATTCAAGACCTACTGAACTTAATGAAGACTGATTCAAGACTTAATGAAAGTAGCTACACTGTATCCTTATTACTGCAGCATGCGTATAGGTTCATAATAGATTGAATGCACAAGTCCGATAAACAGTTAATAAAATTTATTCTTATCAAAAGAAATATAACAAAACACTGGATTTTTCCTCAGAGATATTCGTACAATATCACGCAATATAATCCGTAGCCATATTTTAAACTACTAAAACATTCAATAGCAAGCAATCGAAAGTGCAGAGAAAGCTAATCCGATCTCACCGCGAATTCGCTACACTCAACAACAACAGTTAACAAAACCAACTCAACCGTTTCTCTCCAGCTTTTATACCTTTCTAAATTAGCTGCACAAGACAGTCCTAGCAATTTCTGAAAAGCAAAACGATTAGAATTACGGTTACAGCTAACATAGTAGTCAATTACATTTATTCAAATAAAATATAAATTACTGAGATAAACTTTAATTCAATGTTAAATGCATGTGGCCTTGTATTTTTACTTTTCCGGCATAGTTTTCTCTTAAAATTTGTCATGTGCCGCATTGTACGGGAAAATAAAACAATTTCAATTATAATTCTACTAAAAATATCTAACTAAATACAAATTCCATAACACTACCCCTTCCCAAGGACTTCACATCCTGGGCAGTACAATCCCTGGACAGGAAGCCATAATTACAACTAAAGCATCAATACAATAATAAACATTACAATACAATAACAAACAACAAAGAATAATTGAAATAAGTAACTTCAAATAAATCAAATACAAATTTAGAAACATACAGGACCATGGTCTTGTACTATTTACATTATATACACTAACTACAGCTATAGTAAGGAGCTAACTTGTTATGATCAACAACTTAAAGAGTTGTTGGCTTAGAGTTCGACGACTTACGAATCCTAACCACGATATTATTCAGCCTGTTTAGGACAGTATATGGCCCATTCCGAGGTGAGGTGACTGTAGTTTAGGACAGAGTCCTACCTGTCGAGACGGATCCAACAGCCCCACCTTGTCCCTTTGTTGAATCGATGTCCAGTAGCTCTTGTATTGTATTGGGACTTCATCTTCTCCGTTGCCAAGTTGACTCGCTGTCATGCAAAATTGTGTATCACTTGAAACCAGGCCTGGAGATCTTGGATGTATTCCTCAGGCGATGAAGGTGACTCTGGAGGGCGACCAAACAAGAGATCACAAGGCAGCTGAAGGTCATAGCTGAAGAGCATCTGAGATAGGGAATAGCCGGTAGTCTTGTGGACAGGACTGTGGTAAGCCAGTAAAAAACAATGGTAACTTCTTGTCCCAGTCTTGTTTCTAGAAATCACCAATGAGAGGTTTATTAAGGATGGTTCAATTAAACCTCTGTACCATACCACTGGGGATGTAAAGGCGTCATTTGGACTTTATCAATGGCTAGTAGCTTTCAGAGTTCTTTCTTTGATTACAGACAAGGTTAAATTCCTTCCCTGATCAGAATGTAACTGAAGAGGCACTCCGAACCTGGAAATCCAGTGCTGTATCACACCTCTGCTACTGTGACAGCCTCTTGATCAAGAATAGTATACGCTTCAGGCCACCTGGTGAAGTAAACTATGACAACAAGGATGTTTTTGTTGCCATCAGTGGTTTGTGGCAGAGGTCCCAAGATGTCAAAGGGGATACATTCAAAAGGCGCTCCTATGATGTAATGCTGCAGCTTGCCTCAACTGCATTTCTGCTGTCCTTTCTGACTCGCACAGGCATCACAAGATTGGCACAACTTTTGCACATCATCCTTTGCATTGCTTCAGTAAAAGCGCTCACGAAACTCTCTGCAAGTTCCTCATTATTCCGAAGTGGCCTCTTGTAGGGTTGCTATGTAGTTGTTTAAGGACATCCGGAATCCAGGAAGTATCAATTATCATCGGAAAGTTTTCCCTTCATCCAATTCCAATTTCTGGAACAAGGCGCCATTCCGAATATGGGTTTAGTCCCAGAGAGCCCATATTGTTTTGTCATAGGGCTGTAGATCAAAATGTCCTGCCTGGTAGGTTTTCTGTTTGAAGACTCAATTAAATCAATTATGGGTTAAATGCTGACATCTTCCAGCTGGTCTTTTCTGAGTTCTTTGTCTCTTCATGGGTCTTGATCAGTCGATGCTGATGTTGTAATCTGTCATGCAACCGAACTCAGCAGCTCGTATTTCGCTTCGAGCCTGGAATAATACCAGAAGCTTCCTGAGCAAGGTCTTCTACACAGGTATTTCCGTGCGATAATTTCTTCCGATGATGGATAGTAATGTCATATTTCTGGAGTCTCTGTATTCACCTGGTAATCTGTTCTTCAGGATTCTTGAAATTTAAAAGGTTAACGAAGCATGATCCATGTGGAGTAGACATTTTCTGCTGTAGAGATAATAATGGAAATGTTCTATGACTTTAACAATGGCAAGCAGCTTTCCTAGAGACACAGTAATTCCCCTCCAATTTTGATAGGCACTTGCTCCAGTAGGATATGACACATTCTTGGCCATTTATAATCTTGAGACAAAACAGCATCGACACTCTCATTGCTCGTAACCGTGTTAAGGATAAATGGTTTGTCGAACTGAGGATATGTCAGGATTGGAGGTGATATTAGAGCTTCCTTCACGCTGTTAAGTGCATCCTCACATTCTTTCGTCCACAAGAACTTTTCTTCGCTTACTGTCACTTTGCAAAGGGGTCTTGCAAAGAAAGAAATGTCCTATAGTAAGTGCAAAGGCCTAGAAAACTTCTCAGCTGATGAACATTTTTGCTACGTTTCCAGTCTTTAACAGATGTGTAAAAAAGATTACCTTAAAAAATGTTCTTGGCCCATAAGATGGCGCCACTGTTTTTTATATTCTTCTATAACTGTGCACTCCAATAAAACTTCACTTGTGTTCCAAACTCCCAACAGGTATGTTGTGTATTATTTATTCTCATGCATGCACGTAACCACTCTCTGCTATATTGAGTTTCTAATAGGTTATGGGCCCAGGCCAGATTAAGAAATGAGAATAAATAATCTAGTAACTAGTTAAGTTAGTTTGTTTATTCAATTCTATTTGTAAATTTTTAGAATTACTTTAACCAAAATTGACCACATGGTTATGTTAGGGTTAGCCAAAGCACATGGTTGCAAAAGCTTAACTAGTACAAATATTTTTGACTGTTAATTATTTGGGCAAATGTTTCTTTGAGAATAAAATTAATTCAATAGAAAATTTATTTGAATTTATCTCAAATTATATTTTTTTTTCGTCTCTTGTTGATTAAAGTTAAAAAAGAAAAAATGCCAGGGGGAGAAGGTTCATTTAGTCACAAACAATTGAGTGGAAGGGAAAATTACATGGATTGGAAATTTTCCATGAAAATGCATCTTATTAAATTAGATTTATGGGCTTATGTAGAGGGTACAAAAGAAGATCCAGTAAAGGATACCAAAGCTCTGTCTTATATAGTTGAAGGGGTAAGTGAAATTATTTTCAATGATATAAGGGATTTAACAAGTGGAAAGGAAGCTTGGAAAGTATTAGCTGAAACATATGAGGATAAGGGAATCACAAGAAAGGTTTCAATAATTAAAACATTAGTGAATACCCGTTATACTGATTGTACGGATATGGCTGACTATTTATATAGGGCCATTTCAGCTTATCAGCAGTTAAAATCTACTGGTGTTAAACCTGATGAAGAATTAATTGCAGGAATAATTTTAGCTAATTTACCTGATAGGTTTGAACCTCTTATAATGGCTTTGAAAAATTGTGGTGAGGCAATAACAGTTGACAATGTTAAAAATCGCTTGTTAGCTGAAGATTCAAAACCCCTAGTCAATGAAAATAAGGAATATGCATTTGTTAATAAAAATATCGGAAGCAAAAGGTACTTTAAAGGAAAATGTTTTAAATGCAATTTGTTTGGCCACAAAAGCTCCGATTGTCAGAAGTCACCTCTCAAAAAGGATAGATATAATGAAAACAAGTTTAACAAAAAGTCTTATGTTGGATTAAAACATAAAAAAGGGGAAGAAGCTTATGTAGTGGAAATTAGTGTAGCTAATTCTAATCCACATCCCAATATTTGATACATGGATTCTTGTGCTTCTTACCACATGACTCCACATAAAGAATTATTAGATGATTATCAGGATGCTAGTATTCATCAAATAAAAACAGGAAGTTCAGTAATAGAAGTAGAGGGTAAGGGTAAAATAACTTTCCTCTTATCTAGAAATAAAAAAAGGGAGTCTGTAACTTTTAGTAATGTTTTACACGTTCCGAAATTAACAGCCAATTTGCTGTCCATTAAGTATTTAAATAAAGTATTTGGAATGGTTAGTACTTTTACAAGTGAAAGATGTTTTGTGTATGATGGTAAACATTTAGTTGCTACTGGAACAGGTATGGGAGATAATTTGTATTCTCTTGATTTATGTAATGATTGGGCTTTAATTACTGATAAAAATATTTCAAATGAATTATTACACAAAAGAGTGGGCCATTTAAGTGAAGGAGGAATGACCAGATTAAAAGGTATGGTCGAAGGTTTTACATTTAACGGAAAATTGTTAAATTGTGTGTCATGCATTAAAGGCAAAATGCATAGACAACCATTTCCCAAGGGAAAAGCTAAGCGTGCAAAAGAGTTATTAGGCATAGTACACAGTGATCTGTGTGGGCCTATGAACGTTACATCAATTGGTGGTTCTAGCTACTTTACTAGTTTTATTGATGATTTGTCGCGAATGACTTTTGTTTATTTTTTGAAAAATAAATCTGAAGTTTTTGAAAAATTCAAAATATTTGTTGAAAGGCAAACTGGCAAATCAATCAAAATCTTACACTCAGATAATGGTACTGAATATGTAAACAATGAGATGGATAACTATTTAGCATCAAAAATCTATTTCATTTACACCAGAGCCGAACGTAGTAACAGAACTCTTGTAGAGCGAGCACGATCAATGTTGGTGGATGCTCAACCTTGATCAAAATTATTGGGCTGAAGCAGTGCAGACTGCAAATCACTGTAAAAATATATCTCTAACTATTGCAGTTGCAGGTATGACCCCTTATGAAAAATGGTATGGGGATAAGCCAAATTTAGAATACTTGAGAGTATTTGGATGACATTTGCTCACATTCCAAAACAAAAATGTAAAAAGTGGGATATAAAAGCAAAGGAATTAATGGTTGTTGGGTACTGTCAGGATAGAAAAGGCTATCGATTAATAAATCCCAAAACTTATGAAATAATAAATACACGAGATGTACAATTTTTGGAAAATGAAATGTACTACAAAAAGGCAAGTAATATGCCAAAATTCTATGATGAATCCTCATTCAGTGGGAGCGTGATTATGACATTTTCAGATACTGAGAATGCAATAGCTGATGATCAGAACGGTGAATTGGAAGGGATGGTTAATGATAATACTCAGTCTGATCATGAATTAGTTAATACTAGTATTAATTCTAATCACGATGAACATAATACTGCTCAAAATGATAGCCATGATAACAGTAGTGTAGTTGATGAGCTACCTACATTGACTAGAAAGAGAAAACTTAGATTCCCAAATAGTTATCAGGACTTTGACACACACGGGATGCCAGAAATGCCAATGCCAAATTTAGATCGAATGTGCTTTGTTAAAGCTTTGGCAGCAGCAACAGATGGTGTGTATTCTGAACCGAAAACCATTGATGAAGCATTAAGGGGCAATGATGCAAACCATTGGAAGGATTCTATATGTGAGACTATATTAAGCCTTATTAAAAACAAAACATGGGAAATAACAGATAAACCTTATGATAAGAACATTGTAGATTGAAAATGGGTTTTCAAAATTAAATGTAATTCAGTAGGCAAGATTGAAAGATATAAAACACATTTAGTTGCTAAGGGCTATTCTCAGATTGAGGGAATAGATTATACTGAAACATTTGCACCAGTTGTCCGATACGTAACATTAAGAGTTTTATTAGCTTATGCAGCTATATATGATTGGGAAATTGACAGGGTTCATAGCCACATTTTAGTTAAAAAAATAAGCACCTATAAGCACTTTTAAAGCACATTTTAAGAAAAAAAAATAAGCACCTGTCTAATTACATCATACACAACTGCATAACCTTAAAAATTAGACTTGTAATTTAAAATATGAGAAATGCAGTATTTATTAAGGAAGAATAAGCATTACCTCAACCATGAAAAATAATTACTTTTATTTATTTTATTTTTTTTAATTTTAAATAACAGTTCAATTTACAGAACTAGTTTACAATGAGAGGAAAAAAAAACTATGCAGAACTAAACTATATTATAAGATTTAATGATGAAATTTCAGTTCAAAATAGAGAAATAATAATAAGACATATTTATTGTATTCGCTTGGAACCTAATAATAAATACAATTTATTTTTCCACTCATATTGATATTTAAATAATTTAAATCTAAATTCTGAACGGCGTTAAATTTCTGGAATGGAATAGAATCATTCTTTGCTTGGGTTGGTAGACCGCAGAACTTTTTAGTCCTATTCAATCCAGATTGAAAAGTGACAAAAAAAAAAAAAAAAAAAAAAAAGGTCCGTTGCTTGTTTTGCAGCGAACTGTTACAGTTTCAATATTCGAGATTTTGCGGAGAAAGGGGAGAACCTCCCAATCTTCATACTGTATAATGTATTGGCCAAAAAAACAAAATTATTTTTACTATTCGATTACTTTCCCTCTATTTAAGCCATTCCAAATATTATTCCTTAGAAAGCTAATCTATGTTAAAACACAAACATTTTTAAAAGTTTACTATACTTCAGCAGTTACTGCAACTATGTTATTATAAGCATTCATATATATGCTCATAATATAAACGAATATGAACTGACCAAGCGGAACGAGAATGCAAATTATTAAGGTCTTGATAGAAATTCAAACGTGTGTAGTATTTGGGTGGGAGGAAACGAATGCCGAACGTATTGGAATTTTCTCTATTTCCGGGAGTATGATTCACCATCTGACATTCCATATTAGGAAGAAAAGTTGTTTATTTAGTTTCGGCTTTGGTACGGAGAAAAATAGTGCGTTCATTAAAAAAAAAAAAAAAAAAACTAAAAGCAAAAAATAAGCACTAAAAACAAAGAAATAAGGGCTTTAAAGAAAAAGCAAGCACCTATAAGGGCCTTTATATTTTATTTTCAAATATAAGGACTTATAAGCACTTATAAGGACCGCTACGAACCCTGATTGACCAAATGGATGCTTGTAATGGCTTTTGTACAGGGAACTCTAAATGAAGACATTTATATGAAAATTCCAGACGGTTTCAGTGAATTTTACAGGCAAAACTTAAAGGGAAAGGTCCGAAAATTAAACAAAGCATTAGACGGTTTAAAGCAGAGTGGTAGACTATGGTACCAACTGTTAGAAAAGGGTTTAATAGAAATGGGACTGAGGCAAAGTTCTTTTGATAGTTGTGTCTATATTAAAATAAATGAAAATAAAGATCTTGTTATTGTTACTATTTATGTTGATGATTTACTCATTTTTAGTAATAACATAGAACTTAAAAATTGGGTAAAACAACAACTTAAAGAAAAATTTAAAATGAAAGACTTGGGACCAGCAAATTATTGCTTAGGAATTAAAATTGAACGAGATAGAACTAAAGGGTCCATTAGCCTTAGTCAAACTCAGTATGTAGAGAGTATGCTTTGCAAATATAATATGCATGAATCTCATGGTGTAAAAACACCATTAAACCAAAAGCAAGTGTTATCTAAACTGCAGATACCAACTAGTGAGAAACAAAAGCTACCTGTTCCTTATCAGGCTGTCATTGGGAGTCTTCTTTATGCAGCTCAGGCAACACGGCCAGATATAACTTATGCTGTGAATTTCCTTAGCCAGTTCCCCAATAATCCGGCAAGGGTTCACTGGAATGTTGTCAAGCGCATCATGCGGTATCTTCGAGCCACTACAGATGCTACATTGTCTTTTTCAAAGGACTGTAGTGCTGATGTCCTTGGTTACAGTGACTCAAACTATGGAGGTGATGCTGGGGATCGACGATCAACCACTGGATATGTTTTCCTCATCGGAGGTGGTGCAGTGTCATGGTGTAGTAAGCGTCAACCAACCATAGCAACTAGTACAACAGAAGCCGAATATATGGCTCTTTCTGCAGCTACTAAAGAAGCCATATGGCTCAACAAAATTGTTAAAGAACTTGGAATTATTACTGCAAAGCCAGTATTATTATACTGCGATAACAACAGTGCTATTAATCTCAGCAAAAATAGTGTGTATCATGGTAGATCAAAGCATATTGATATACAACATCATTTCGTGCGAGAAGCTGTGAAACTTCAGCACATTGGCATACAATATAAGACTACTAATGATATGATTGCAGACTTTTTGACAAAAAATGTAAACAGTGCAAAACATGAAATGTGTGCAAAAATCATCGGTTTAAAATGAAGACCAATGTAGTTTAATGTTTTATTATATGTATGTGTGCTGATGTAATTTCTCATTGTATTTAATTAGGATGATATTTAAACCTAAAGTGGGAGTGTAAAAAAGGTTAGCTTTAAATATGTTCTTGGCCCATAAGATGGCGCCACTGTTTTTTATATTCTTCTATAACTGTGCACTCCAATAAAATTTCACTTGTGTTCCACACTCCCAACAGGTATGTTGTGTATTATTTATTCTCATGCATGCAAGTAACCACTCTCTGCTATATTGAGTTTCTAATAAGATGTCACTTTTCCAGGATCTGTACACACACCTTCAGTGGAGATAACATGTCCGAGATAAGTCACTTCCTGTCTAAATAATTTAGACTTAGTAGGACTCTACTTTAGATTGACAAAGCAAAGTCTAGTAGAATCATCTTTCTTTTCACCAGGACAGTTTGACTTGCAAAGGCTCGATGACATTGCTTTATTGCAAATCCCTTAGAAATTTTCCTACCTTTGCCTGTTTAACAATCGACAAACATCTTGGATGTTGCTTAATTGGCGAGTGATCCCCAGTATCGATTCTATGGTATGTCAAACTGATTCGACCACGTCAGAAGACAAGTGGTGAAAACACCTTGAAATTCTTAAATGACACATCCGGCAACAATCCTCTCTTCATCGTTTAATTGCGCATTTTGCAATAACTCGACATAATGCTCTCTGAAGGTACAGATTTTGAAGTGTTACTGTTTCATTTAACGCTGGTTACTGAAGTAGTTTCTGCAACCACTTCACCTCTCTTAATAACTCTTCTCTTCTCAGTTATGCTGGCAACTCTCACCAGCATAACGGTCCTTGATAAGTTGATAAGTCCTGAGGCTACTAGTACTCCTTTCGGGCTGTTACAGTTCTGGGGATAATCTATGATGCCATAGCAGAAATTTCTGTTCTCGGCTATGTATCCAAGGCATAAATATTCTGTTTTTGAAGGTATTGTAATTTAGTCTTGAGCTATGGTTTTCTGGATAGATTTCACTCCTTTATCATTAATATCGAATAGGGCTATGTCCCCAATGGCAGAATGCAGTTCGTTATTTTTAAAGTCCAAAGAAAACTGCATTTCCTTAGAAAGTCCAATCTGTGTATGCAAGGATGTGTAATTTCTGATACATATGCCATGTCATGTTAGGCTACACTTCCATATGTGATGTAAACACTTGATTTTTCATCAATGTCGATTTTATTACCGGACACAGTCTGGATGGTGATGCAGGACAGTGTCCAGATGATGACCTTTCAACTGTTGAGCCAAATTTTTTCTCAAATTTCTCTTTCAAAATCGCTTTCTTTCAAATGGTAACATTAGCTCCTGTATCGATGGTCATATTGCAGGGAAATCCCTTGATATGTCCCATGATGAAACGTCCATTACTGCTGCCACTCACTGCAGAAATCTGAAGCGTTTTGAACAGGGACTTTTCGTTATCTGGCAGCCTATGCCTCGCAAGATGATTGCTAATTAGTTTCCCTCCTTCTTGATAGGTACTGTCTTAAATTCCGTATCTTGAGGTATTCTGGAGTTTCTTCAAATGTAGCCTTCAACACCGCAGTTTCAGGACTTAGTGTTTATTTCACGCTACTCCTATTCTGCCGCAACTCTAATTGGATGGCGATCTTTGCAAGCTGCTTGCTGGGCTGCCTTGAATTTCATGGCGTACAACAAAGTGCTTTCCAAGTCCTTGGCATCCACCATTCGTACAAAATTCTGAATTTCCAAATCCTGAATGCCATCGACGAGAGAATTTCCCCAGGTGAACTCCTGGAGTGTTTCTGTGGGCTTCTGTTGATGGGATTTTAATTGAAGCCTGCTGTAGTCTTATAAGCATTTCTCCCCAAAACACAGGTCGAATGCGTCGGATAAAGTTTCAAAATATAGCCTCTAATTTTCGAGAAGAGTCTAAACGATATCTGCTGCATCTGCTCTCAGAAATGCAGCATGTTGACAGGCCTTAGCTTGGGAATCCCAACCATTCGCTTCTGCCACTATAGAAAATTGTGTCTTATATACTTGCCAGAAGGTCTTCCCATCATACGTGGATAGCTTCAGAGAGAGACAAGCAGGCATGAATAAAATTTAAAACCATCAGAATTGCTCCCTGCTGTTGCTACAAATTTTTTGCAACTGCAGAAACCTTGTCATGAATTTGTTGTTTGATGGTAGAAACTCTTCCTTCTATTTGTTCTTTCACAGAAAAAACTCCTTCTTCAATGTGTCCAACTCTGTTTTCAACACCTTCTATTCTGCCTTCCATAGCCTCAAATTTGTTTTCTATTGTGCAGGCAATTTCTCTTTTCATTTCCTATTAACTTGCTTTCATTTCTTCTTTGGCAGCATTCATCTCGTCTTTAACAGAGTTTTGGCCATCATTCATCTCTTCTTTAAAGGATGCTTGGTCAGCTTCCATCTTTTCTTGGAATCAAGGCTGTGAAGTCGGAGTCATGGAGTCGGAATTGGAGTCGAGCAGATTTTGGGGTAAAAGGTGTCGAAGCTGGAGTCACTAAAAACAGGTCAACTCCAACTCCGAAACCGGTTTTGTTGCACAGTTTGAATTTGAAATGAAATTAAAATGAATTGAAAAAAATTAATGACAAGTTGAGTTATTATATTTATTTATGGACTATATACATTAAAAAATAGTTACTTTCTATTTTATTGACATATTAATAAATAAATATAAGGGAGGAGGATGGATGTGATATTTGCCATTAGTGATTAAACTGATTCATTTAGTTACAAATCTCACTGGTAAATTTAGGTAAGCAGCAATAGCAACAAGAACTCCCAAAATTGATGCCATTCTTAAAAAGCGAGCAGGAAAAGGAGCAATTATTGATCAAGCAACGCGATAAGGAAGTACATATTTGATTATAAAGAGGTTTTTAGAATTAAGAACTTTTTTAGAAGATGTACATAACCCTAATGTTTCACTAACAGAAAGACTGTGGAATGATCTTGCAGAATTAGAAACTCTTCTTTCTACACCATACATAGGGGAAAAAAAAAAAAAAAAAAAAAAAAAAAAAGCTGCAATCTGAAGAATTGATAAGACACAAGAATGGAAGAACGAGATGTTTGTTCTTTCTGAAACAGAGGTTTATTGAAGAAGGAATCATTTCTTCAATTAAGAAAAGAGAAACTAGTTGTCTAGACAATGAGATCTTGCTGGGTTCAATATATGTAGATCCAAAACACCGAATTTTCTTGGATGATGAACAAATTAAAAAGGCAAAGAAAGCCAACTATGAAGTTTCAATAAGAATGAAATTATTCTCAGAACAGTTGAAGAATTTGAATCAAACTGCAGACATTGCAATTGAGTCTCTATTCATCCTCTTGCAGTGATAAATTAGATTTTGAGAAATATTTTTGGATAATATTGAAAAGGCTATGGCAAAGCAAATGAAAATAAAGAACCAAGAGCCTTTAGATATAAAAATGAAAAAATACAAACAAGATTTCTACACGGCCTTTGAAGAAATAGATAAATATGATTGCACTTGCAAGACACCTCTTTTAGAACTTATAAAAATCTATCCTGAAAAATTAAAAGAAGTAGCTCTAACAGTAATAGCTTTTCCTTCTACTCAAGTTAGTGTGGAAAGACTCTTCTAAGCTCTGAAGTTTATCAAATCGGATCTATGGCTCTCCAATAAAGAAGATCTTGCTGAAGCTATACTGTTTCTTAGAAATAATTAATGCCAGTTTTTCCATTTCATAATAAATGCTAATTTATATAAATAACTTCCTATGCCATCAATTCTTCCCTGTAGCATCTATTACTTCTTTTATATTAAAAAAAAAAAATAAGCTGTAACCCATGTGTATATGTTTATAAATATATATATATATATGAGAGAGAGTGGGAGTCTTTAAAATTCCAGGAGTCGGAGTCGGTCATTTTCCCTACTGACTCCACAGCCCTGCTTGGAATGCAGCAAAAACTGTGACGAGCAGTCTTAATTTTTCTTCCATTGCTTGTTACTGGCATTCAACCCCACTTCTGACAACAAAATGTGTAGTGTGCATATGGGTTCATAATAGATTGAATGCACAAGTTGATAAAAAGTTAATAAAATTTATTCTTTTCACAAGAAATATAACAAAACAATGGATTTTTCTACAAAGATACTCGCACAGTATCACACTACATAATAAGTAGCTATATTTTAAATTACTAAAGCAATAAATATAATGCAATCCAAAAGGTTATTCAAAGTTTTTCATTATTCAACTTATCACAGGCCAAATAGTGACGACTGCTAAGTATGGTAGTTCACTCCTAATTTAAATCTTGGTAAATATGCTAGCTGCATGGGTATTTTCATAGTTTTTTTTTTTTTTTTTTTTTTTTTAAATGTATGATGACAATATTAGACAGTTTCCCTTAGCAAATGCTTTATGAAGTTATCCCTCCCTGTTACATTTTCATCATAATGAAAATATTAAAACACAGTCATTAAGAATTTATTAGCATTAATAATCATATGGTATTCATAATATAAGCATTAATAATTAACATTAATTAAGCTATTAAAGTTATTAATGATGAATATTAACATTGTCACTTAGACCTTATAGTGGTTAGGGGAGCCTACTAGGGGACCAAAGGGCCCGGTTTCAATTCCCAGAGAAGACATGGATGTTTGTACATGCATAATGTTGGTGCGGCATGGTGGCATTCTAAATATGCAGTGAGCTGAAAGTCCTCTTGTGTGGATTGATGGAAGAGGAGAGGTGTGGGACACTCAAAAAGCACATTGCTACAAATAAGTACTCAGTGTATACCATGACTGAAAAAATAAACTGCTTAAGTTTTGATATGATTTCCTCAGAAGTCTTGTTTGACAGTTTTATTATATACATCCGCTTTTCTAAATAATATCAGGTAATATTATCCCTGTATTGATAAATATCCATTCCAAATTTTAACATAAAGCAATTTTGAACTTCAACATTACTGCTCTACATTGGCATTATCACATCAGATTTCTCTGAACATATATGTCATTTTAAAATTTGAATTATTTCTGAGCTTCAGCAGGTACATTTTTCTCAATTGAAGTCCATTCTTCAAATCGCAGTTTGATAAATTAGGCAAGACCAACATCACTTAGCATTGCTTCTTTGAAATTACTTTCCTCATTTGCATTCATCAATAAATATTTGGTTAAAACTGTATAATTTTTGTCCTTTTCCGGTCATCCTTAATAGATTTAGATATAAATGATAGTGATAATAAACCTGCAATATACATACATTTGCTAGGAAGATACTTAAAATTTAATTGACATTTTAACAATTTTATTTTCATCCATTATTAACTAGAAGATACAGCACTGGCTAAATTATTATGCATTATGGGCTTTAGAGGCTTGTGATAAGTTAACATTTCCTAAATAAATAACACTGAGCATAAATGAAATAATGGAATTTAGCAATAGCAAACACTATACTTGAAAATTCGTTTTCAATTTGATATTAACCTTTTTCTGCCTCACATAAACTTTCAAGAAGCAAATGGCCATTCATCCTGCAGCATACAACCTAAGCTATCTTTGGAACTATCTGTTTTTATTACAATGAGCTTTGAACATTCAAGAACATCCAAAACTAACGCAATCTCAGTTTTCAGCTGAAAGAGATTCCGATTGTACAGGTAACCATTGCCATTGTACACCTTTTTTAGAAGTTCCCTAAACGGAGCTGACATAGTTGATGCCTGGTGCACAAATTGCCTTAAGAAATTAATTATGCCTAATATTCTTTGCAATGCAGTTTTACTAAGTCAGGCATTTTAGTGTATCAGGCATTACTTTGACATAATCTGGATCAGATTTCATTCTTCTAGAATCAAATACATACCTCAAATATTTCATTTTTTGGTACTTAATTTTATTCTGATTGAATTTCACATTCAATTCGTTAGCTCTTTAATTTAAAAATCTCGTCATTATCTTATTCTGTTTCCTCAACAATAAGGATGTCATCAAAATAAACTAAAACTCCTGGAAGGTCACCAAAAAAAATTTTTTTTTATCTCTCTTTTGAAAAATTTTAGGTACATACAACAATCTCATTGGGAGTCAAAAAAATTTGTAGCAACCAAATCGAGTGGTAAACGTGCATAAACCACTGTTTTTTTAATTCACTTCAATTAAAAAAAATAAATAAATAAAACTTAAGATAATGTAAACTAAAGGCGGTTTGACACATAATTTAGAAACATGTTCCTCAATTTTGGGTGTTAAGATATGGCCTCTCATAATTGCTTTGTTAAGATTTTGTTGATCTAAACAAAGTCCAAGAGAATTATCTGTCTTCTCCACTACCACAAAATTACTAACCTATCCTTGAGGACTTGTAAATTAAGAGATAATCCCTTGTTCTAGCAGCTGTTTCAATTTCTTCATAAGTTTAGAGAACAAACTGGCTCGTAAATGTCTTAAGTGGGGAAATAATAAGTGAACAATTTTCTTTAATTTCAATATTGCATGTTCCATCAAATTTTCTTATATCTTTTTTAAACTTCCCCCCCCCTGCAATTTTGCAGAAACTGCTTTGTTCAATTGTGACTGTAGCTATTTGACCAATACATTCATTCTTAATCCTACTAATAAGATTCATTCTTAATCCTAGTAAAAGTTGAGATTTGTTATTGTTTACAATAATAAAATCCCCAATCTTTTGTTACCAACAAAGCAATATAAATTAACTTAGGTTTAATTTTTTACCCCCATAAACTTCTAAAATTATATTAGTTTTCTCAAATTTACCAGCCAATTTTCTTTCACCGAAGTGAAATAACTCTTTTGAATTGTACTGGGTTCACTTCCCCCCTCAAAAAAACTTCTACAGTCATTCTAAGAAAATATTTCTGATTTTTGACTATCACTACCAGACTCTTATACACAGGGTTCATACACATTTCTGCACATGGAAATTAAGTACTTTTTTAAAGCTCATTAATGATAAAAATTAAGGGCCTCTAGCAGAAAGGAGCTGAATATATTAAAATCAATCAACTTATGTCTGAACTTCACTTTTGCAATAACACTCTTAAGAATAAAATAGATCCGTAAGTAGGATGCATTCTTATTAAACATAATTTAGTAAACATAAACATAAAACAAATTTGAGAATAAAATCCACTTTATACAATTTATCAGGTAGCATTAAATATTTTACACGTATAATAGTTGAACATATTTGAAAGAAGATTACGGACATTTTATTTATATTTTACTACAGATAGCCTTATGTTGATTTTTTCTTTTATGTCTCATTTTGCCAAGATTAGCTGTTGCCAGTGCTGCTGCTTGAGAGAGAAACCTGCTGATCAGAACAAACCTAAAAGCCTGATGTAGGCATGGTTGACAAGTTTTGAATGTTAGTTTTTCTCCATCTGTATGACATAGTTAGTGTTGTAGCTTCATATAGAGTTTCTAGGATTGTAACCCAGTTAATATATTTTAAGGTTCCAATAAGACACTAACACACTAGAGGTGATAAGTTGTTTTGTATTAAGTCTCGCTAGTTGCAAAGAATAAGTTTTACAGTAATTTTTACATTTTTAGTGCTGTATCTTGAGGCCAAAGTAATAATTAATGAAAGGCAATAACTTGCTTTAATATGCGGAGATAATTTTTAAAGGCGAGCAGTTAGTTATAAATAATTAAATTAGGTAGTTTAAATATTCTTATCGTTATAGACTTACATGACCACTATTTAAATTTTATTTACAATCAGAGTTTAACATACATGTAATTTATTGATTCTTAAACGGTATTGGGATAACTTTACATTAAAAGCTATAAAACAAAATATTTATGCATCTTTTTAATTTGAAGTCTTCCCAGATATTTTGGCTAATTTATATCAATTTTCCTTCTCTTTAAACATCTTTTCTAACAATTAGAAAACTGTTTCAAAACATAAACCAGTGTTCCCACTAGTTTCTACGTGCTTTATTTCCTAACTTGCAAATCTCTCAACAGTGTACCTTACAAGGTTTTACTTGATCTGGTAAAAGTTAAATAATCCAAAATCTATGAAGCAAATTATCGCTACGTCTGAAAGTAACAACAAAAACACAAAGATTTAAATAATATACAGGCTTGTTCTTATGTTGACAAAATTAACTACAGCTTGTAGTGATACAATTAAACAGGAACAGTCAAATTCAAACTAAAACTGTATACTAGTAGTCAAAGACTACAGAATTTAATCTAAGATGGCTCAGTAACTTCAATATCGTAGTAACAGTCTCAGTAATTCAATATCATGGTAACTAATTCAAATGTTAACAGCGATAACGCAAACATGAATACTTACAAATTATCAGAGCTCGCAGGAGCTAAGGCAACATCCAAGTGAAGGGCAAAAACACTCTGTCTTACAATCCAAAAATTGCAGTTTAAAAACTATCAGATTTGCATTAGGGTGAGAAAACTGAAAGGGGAAGTTGTAGTAAAGGCTAAAATTATAAACAACTGGTTAATTTGCATAATAATAACTGTAAATATCTTTGAAGAATAATTTTCTTCCTCTTTACGTATTCAGTTTCTTTCTTCAGTATGTTACCTCTTTAGAATATTTGGAATTAATTTATGTTATGTATGATTAATGTTACTCTAAAAAAGCAAATTCATTTAGAATGTAAAGAGAAAGCTGCTAATTTTATTTCTTTAGCAATATGAACATTTAGAATTAATATGAAATGATATGTGGTAAGGGCTGGTTTCAGAGCCAATGAGGCAGAATTTTTAGAATTTAGTGACACACCGAGCAACAAAATCTAGAAATGGCAAAACTTTTAGAATTTAGAGCAGGAACTGGGGCAGAAATTAGGAGAGCACTAGGCAGCACAATTTAGGAGCCACAGAGATTGCATCAGGTGAAAAAAAATGACTAAGCGCCAGCCCTATCTATGATGCATTGAGACATATAAGGTAAATCGTTTAAATTGTCAGTTTTCAATTTCTTTATTAACAGAAAATTTCTTTTTTTACAAATGCCTTTCCATACGAAAAGATTAGAAGCATTTTTGACATTTTCCATGTTTGTGTCTAGTGAAAAGTTGAGAAAATAAAGGGAAGATAAACATCTTACGAAAAAAGACTTCTAGTATCAGAAGACAACATTCAAATATTATGTAATTATTGTCCTTCCAAAAATTCTTCAAAATATAAGAAATTCCTCACAAAAATTTCTGTAAAATACATTCGTTATGTGTTAGTACAATGAAGACATTTTTCATTTTGTCACATTTCTCTGGAGACTTCTAGAATTGTGGGTCTGTAAATCTTGCCTTCAGATCCTTCTAAACTTTAGAAGTTGCAATGTCTAAAATCCTACAAAATTAGCCCTACCAATTCTGTAACAGAAAAAAGGCCAGAAATATATTGAAAAAATAAAATCAGTGGAAAAATGTGTAAAATTAATTCTGTAGGAAAAAACTGATGCATATTTTGAAAATTCTGAAACAATTACAGGGGAAAAATTCTTACCATGAAAAAATTAAAAGGAAGAAATTTTTAATTAATTACACAGCTATTTTGCTTTTGCTATGAACTGTTTTGTAAACTGTGCTTTATAACATTTATTACCTTACTTTCCAGATTCAAAATATTATATAATATGTCGCCAAAATGGAAAGTAATGCCACTTTATAATATGACAGCAAAAGAAAATTAATTTTTTAATGTTATTCCTTAAATGTAATTTAAATATATTACCATTATTTTAGTTAAATTTATCAATGTTATAACGTTTCCAAAAAAAACTGCCAAAAAATTCCCATATCTCCGAATTAAAAAAAATTTCTATAGAAATTGATCTTAAAATTGCCGAAATGTTGTATCAGAAGTCACCAATTTTGAGCCGTTTAATAAAAAAATTCACATCCCCAAAAGCACAAAGTTGTTTAAGAGCTCTTCACTAGGGAAAAAAATGAAATTATATCGAAATGTTTATGTTTGACTGCTTGCTCAGAAACTCCAGTATCCCACCCTTTATATTAGAAATAGGACAAATTTAACCCATTCACCCATAACCATTCAAAAAATAATCATATTTGTGAATCGCCAAAAATTTTCCTCCAAAATGATAATTCACACTCAAAATAGCAGTAGTAAAAACAAGACAGAAATTTCAGATGATTAAAATTAAGGACCAAAAATCGATTCCAAAAAGCCTAAGGACTTTTAAGGACTCTTAAGGACCGTATGAACCCTGATATATTATGGTATTTAAAACATGAAGTAAAACTATTTAGTTTATTCCACTATTCTATAAGATTTGCTTTCTCCACACCTGTGTTTTTTCCAGTGGCATCTCTCGCAACGATGGATACTTCCATATGAATTCCGAAAACCGATATTAGTGTTAAAGTCATGTATCCTTGATAAAGATTTCTTTCACATCAACACTTTTGGATTGCACAACTTGAGCCTGAGTTTTACTTCAGCCATTCTATATATATCTACAACTATCCAAGATACAAGGAAGACCTACTTCTCTTAAAATTCTTTCTTGCAGCACCTTGTCAGTAATGTCCAGTATGATTCTGTCTCTTACAATATTATCAGTTTGATCCCCAAATTCACAAGATATCACCATTTTTCTTAAATGGATGCAAAAAGCTATCTAAACTTTTGCTTTCTTATTGTATATAGTTGTTGAATAGAAATCATTCCATAATAACACTTCCTTTAGGTGTTGTGTACTGTTCAAATGCAGTTAAAACTTTATTACAGTACAATGTCCAAAATATGGACTAGTCAGGACTTCTGCGATTCCGGATTTGGGATTTTTCGGGATAATAGATCATCAATTTTATTCTGGTAAGATGGCATGCAGAAATTATACAATTAAAAATATGAAACCGTAATTTATGAAATAAAGAACAATTATGATCTAAAGGGTATCAAAATTTACAAAAAAAAAAAAAAAAAAAAAAAAAAAACAGCTTAATATTTATTTCTTTATTTTATTAAACATTTCTTTTAATGTAAGTTGTTTAAGATGCTTCCACAAAAAATTCAAAAAGTTCCTTTTTTTTTTTTTTTTTCCCCCCTCTTGTGTCATATACAGTGGACCAACGCGATACTCCTCGCATAATTTTGAGACAGGCATGACTTTATCCATTTCTCTGCAGCAATTCCACTTTTTCTTTAATGGACATTGAAACATGGTTTCGCTTTGTAGGTCCTTTGGCAAATCCAGAATTGGAAACTCTTTTCAACATAATCGAAAGCTTAGTTTTTATAAAATTGCCGTAATAATAACAGTCTGCAAAAAATAATAAGCTGGATCAAATTGAAGATCAGGGAGCAGCGCAGTCTGCTACATAAAATTGAAATGTCTTATAATAATTGTCTTATAATAATAATTGTCTTATAATAATAAGATAATTTTAGCCTAGCTGAACAGCATTCATTATACATTACTGGCTGAGTATCACAAAATTGTCGACAAGCTAAGTTGTTTCGCTACATTTTGTCTTGCTCCTATTACATATTGAATTAAGCCTGAATTGTATTAGTTATTTACTACACTTAAGTTTATTTTATGCACATGCTTCAAACTAATCTGAGCCCTGAATAAGTAAATTTCCACATATACTTAAAGCTTTATCTTATAATTTGTAAGAATTTCTCTCCAAAGCAGCTTTATCAGAATTTAAATGCCATCAAACATCAAACTATGGTAAGAAATAAAGAAGTTTGTAATTATTTACATATAAACAGATGTACTTTTATTTATGTGTCGAAGAAAAGTTGAATAAATAAGAGAAATAGACTATAGGCTGTCATTATTTTTTTCTTAAGTTTTGCAGCACTTGGGAAATTTTCTCTGAAAACTTTGAAAGTTTTCAGAATTTTAAATTTTTAGCTTTAACTCAAATAAGTTAATTTATTATTAATTAAATATATACAATTATTTGAAATAAATTTATTATTTAGTTGTCCACATATTTAAATCACAAAATGTAACCAACAAAAACATCTATATGTACCAAACTTTAGATTTCAGATAGAAAATATATATGAATTTACTGAATTTTTTTTACTGTGCAATATTATTATTGTTGTTAACATATGCTTTGATGAATATTTAGTACACAACATTTAAAATTTATTTTAAATATTTTATTTTGTTAGTAAAAGTTTTTCATTTTGTTAATATAAAAATATCTTCATCAATTGTTTTCAGGCATTTGGCCCATGAGTTCGAGACCATTCTTCTTCGGAAGATTCACCGAGTTATTTAAAATATCCACTGTAATTTCAGTTTTAAAAAAAAAATACTACATGCTTTTATATACACAACAAATAATTGCTTAAACTTACAGCAACTTTTGGTCACATTCTTGTCTACGCTTAAACCCACAAGTGGTTTTAAGAATTCTAAATTTGATTTATGCTTTGAGATGTACATTGAGCTTTCATACAAATTATTTAAAATCTGGCAATGATTATGCTATGTTACATTTTCATTATAACTGAAGTATTAAAACACAATCATTAAGCAGCACAAATATTTACTAACATTAATAATCCTTTACATCATATTTCAATCCTATTACAATTCTTTAGTTACAATGTTCTGGTGTCACAGGCAATGCATTTTTTAATATTGTCAATTTTTTTATTATTCAAGGTAATATTATTCAAGTACAATGTAATTTTCTCAAATTTCTGGAAGAAATACATTTCTGATTTTTCCCATGAACTTAATGAATAATTTACTGTAATTACACATTCATTTTTTCAAACATAATGACAATTTCTTTTCAGATGAATATCTTAAATTATTTAATTAGGCACCTATGAACGAATTAATCATACATATATATTCTCAGGCTTTTCCGTCTAAACTATAATGAGATTTTTATATTTTGAAAGTTTCAATTAAAAGACTATCACAATACTGCAATATATTTTAGAATTTATAATGACTTAAATACATAAAAACACAGTTTTATCATTTTAAAACTACACTAAGCTTATATTTAAATGAAAAAACATTAAACCAAACAATGAATGTTTCTATTGCCTCGTAATCCAATCAAAATTCCTACTATGGGGGAGGGGGAACACATTTAATCAAGTTTTCACGGTTTGCATAATGCAATCAAAATCCTTATTATCAAAAATGAGAGGAGAATTAAGATATTTATATAAACAGTGCTTTTTAATTAATGCTACCCAACCTGGCACCAACCTTAAACATAAATATTGGTGTTAAATCTAGCAAAACATAGGAATGGTAGCTCAAATGATATATAAAGATTCATGAAAAGAAAAATTATTTAATTAAATCCAAAACAAATAAAAAAGACATAAAAGTGCATGTTATTATTTCCATCAACAATTTCACAGCTATTTATTCCAAGCTGCAGTTGATGAATTCTAGTAATGCAAGTTTCTGATACCAGAAGAAATAGATCAAATAACCGTCAAAAAAGGAATATGGAAACTTTTAAACTAGTTTCTACTCTATAAATATTTCTCCTTGCAGTATGATCTTCTATTGTAACATCATTTTGGTGCTTTGATATTCGTAAAATATTTTTTTTAATTATTATTTTCCAAACAAAGTGTTTCATGCATCGATGATATATCCACAAGATCCAAAATTCAATGTTTTTATTCTTTTATATGTGCTTTACCATTGTTAAATTTTGTTTACATACATCTGATTTTATTTTGTTTCAGCTATTTAGCTCAGTACATTCAAACTACAGTTGTAGAGACATTAAGATTATATATATATATATATATACTGGAGACATGAAAAATGAGCAATGCTCTTGCCAGGACTCGAACCTTACACCTCTTGAATACGCATCGAGCGTGCTGACCATTACACACGAAGGCAGGAGAAATACCTTATGTACCAAGAGGTATTATGTACTACCTTTTTTAAAGGGCGATGGGGACTACGGGACCTAGTCGCCAAATCCAGGTGTGGAGAATCATCATCCACCACTTTTTTTAGTTCAGGCGCCACTGTAGATACATTAGATTATTTCAAAGCAGAAGACATGAAAAATTAGCAATGTTCTCACCGGGAGTCAAATCTTAGATCTCTTGAGTATGCGCTGAATGTGCTGACAATCACACCATGAAGGCATGCTAAGAGAGCGGGAGAAATACCTTATACAGTCAGTATATTCACTAAGATATATTTCTGAATCACAGCAAAAAGGTTGAAATAGGAGTAAAACAGATTATAACACAAAATTAACTATATTTGATTATTATAGCAAAAAAAAATTATTTTTCAAAAACATTGCAAAATAAATCATAAATTCATTTGAGTATTAGAGATAACTCTCAAGGAATTAACATGATTAAAAGGCTTACTGCAGCATAACATATTACTTACTTTTAACCAACGATTCATATCTTTTTCTATAGCTGCTACACTTTGTTTGTTTAATGCTAATTTATTAATCTGAAAATAGAAAAGTTATTTAGATCTAATTATTATGTTACAGTAAGACTACATTAAAACAAATTACATATTTGTAACTTAAAAATCAGCTTGATAAACAACTATAAGGATAAACAATAAGAGTAATATTAATGTACAAATGGCGATTAAACTCTGAACTTTTATCAGGAAGCAAATACATCAGTTTATTAAAATTAAAACTGCATATTGACACTAATTAAGTAACAAGTAACTAAAAGATAGTTGACAATCAACCACCTGTTATAGAATGGCCTCATATTAATTAATATTTACATGGTCTAAGTTAATGAAATTGCATGTTCGTTATCTGAGTTGACAGCACTGAAATAATTATGACAAAATATCAATAGAAAAAGCCCATGTGGTACAGAAATAAATCCTTGCTTTTGTATGACAGCAGTGCTACTGTACAAGTTTCATAACTTCTCTTAAAAAATCTGATGTGTACACCACATGACTTCCTTGTACGGAATATTAAATTATACTCATTTTTTCTTGTATTTTATTTAAACTTATTAGATTGAATTAAACCTACTTTGCCGACAGCGCATAAACCACAATAGAATAAATGCATTCTTTAAAATTCACTTTGTTTACCATAGCGACACTCTGGTGCTAGGTTTACTTAACAGTATTATATTTCATTCATATTATAACTCAGAATGCATAAAATGTGTATCATTTAAAGAATTATCTAATCGTTTCCACGTGTTCTATTCAAATACTATAATAAAGCTAGAACTATGTATAAAAGAAATTAAGCAAACAAAACAAAAAGAAACAGTTTTTCACAGACGATTGAGTATTTCTCATTTAAATAATTCAGTTCTCACTTCACAAGGAGGCAAAAATACATAAAAACTCAAAATATCTATATTAAAAATTACGAAGTAAATTTCAAACGCTTATTTCCTCGAAGAAATTACAGAAAGAATTAAGCATGATTTAATTGGCAATAATAAATGAATGCATTATCTTTGTTGTTGCGAAGCTAAGTTTCTCTAGATTGGCAACAAATCCACTAGTCTCCTGTTTCAAATGTAAACATGAATGGCCGCCATTAAAAACAGGCTTAGCAGCAATTAAACAACTTAACAAAATTGCTCAAAACAAAATTAAACAACTTAACAAAATCAACAATTAAACAAAATTGCTGATAATTCTAATATTGCATACAGATTTACTAAAGGCATGAAATCCTTAACCGGAAGATAAAAACAACATAATTCAATCATTTTTAAAGCAAAAAATTTACAATTTACAAACATATAAGAGTAAAGAAACTGAGATCACTGAGCCGGGTAATAGAGTGGATATATTTATAAATATATTTATATACGTTTGGTGCGGCCAATTGCAACCAAAATACGAGGTGCACATCTACATGTTATAGCAGTCCTACATACAAAATTTCAACGTTCTGAGGCTACTCGTTTTTGAGTTATGCAAGATACGTATGTAAGTACGTACGTTCGTACAGACACCACGAAAAATTCTCTTCAGAATTAATTTTAAAGCAGTTTTATAATTTTTTTGAAGGGAAAGAGTATTTTATTCTGTCCTTACGTACAGATATCACGCAAAAACATTGTTAAATTGCATTCAATAGCGGTCAAAATGGATATTTTCGTTGAAATATGCTGCCTGAAACTTTTCACGATTATAATACTTCCTTTTTACTTCGTACAAGGAAGTAAAAATGAAGCTAAGAATGTTTATCCAGCCTTTCCTTTCACCTACCTAGCCCAATTTCACTTTTTGTTATTTCTGAAATTAATAAAATTTATTTATAAAATATGAAGGTTCAACAGAATTCGTGACATTAAGGAAAATTAATAAGCAGGGATATGCAAGACACAAAAAAGTATAACAGGATTCCTTAAAGATACGGCAATGATATAGTAAATAAGTAGGGCTATTTTGAAAATAAAAAGCCTGAATAAGATGTTAAGCACCCTAAAAAAATTCAGAAACTTTTTTTAACAGATCTTGTACATGAGCACCTAGTTTAAAAACTACATTAAGCTTCATAGAAAAGGCATATTTTATAACTTAGCAGCCAAAATCATAAGTGGAAAATATATTCTTTAGAAAATGCATGCATTACCTTTTTCTCCAAATTCTGCCATTTTTGCTTAGCTGACTTAAGGGAAAATTGGCCTAAAAAAATTATTTCATTAAATCAGACATCAGTTTGAAAATCGTAAAAACTATGAGTAACATTAATTTTAAAAACATACCTAGTTTCCACCGTTCAGCAGTTTTAGGAGACACATATTTTGGAACTGCTTTTTTGCGTAAGCTTAAAATCTCTTCTGTCTTGCGCTTCAGAATATTATCTTTGTGCTTTTTCTCTGCTTCAAGATTTCTAATCTGAGTTTCCTTATTTAATTTTTCTCTTTTTAATTGTGCTATTTCCTTATTTTTCTTTTGCTCAGCATCTCTGAACTTTTTAGCTTCTTCTTTCATTTTTGAAAGCAACTGAACCTACATAAAACAGAGTGAGAACATTAGGCCTTTTTTTTTTCAAGATGTGTCTAACAAACAGTACTAGCATAGAAATTTAAAAATATGCAACAGATATTCTTTAATAATGGCAGAAAGAAGGTAGAACTGAATGGTAGTTGATATCCCACAGTCTTCAACTTCAGAATATCAGTGATTTTATTTCAAATGTCAAACTAAAGCTGAATTTTGTTTTTAAAGATAAATCATTTAAAGAATCATTTAAAGATGACAAGTTTCAATGCTATATATTGAAATAGTATATTTCTTACAGCAGAAATGCAACATTTATGAAAGTAAGTAAAATGTGGTATAACATTTTGAAAATATCTAACTTAAAGTTTTATCATAAAATTATGAATTTAGTTTGCCCAACAAAGAAAATGCCACATCATGAAATTGTTAATGCAGCACCATGCAAACTGCACAGCACATACAATACATGCAAGTTTTTAAAATGATTATATATTATTATTATTATTATATTCCGTGCAAGTTTTAAAAATGATTATAACTTCTGTTTTATCATATACTGTGTGCATAAGCATCTAAGCAGATAACCAGCACATGAAGACATCCTCACAGTCATAAAAAGAGTGTGTCTTTTCAGTTATTATGTTTGAAGAACAAAAAAGTTTTCCCAAGCCTTTAGACTGCCAATGTATGCAATTTCAGCAAACAGGTACATTCACAAGAGCTTTCATCAATGGTCTCCATACTGCGATGTGACCCTTATGTTGCATTAAAGAAAAAAAGGTGACATGATATCACAACCATCAGCTGAGTACGGAGACAATGATCCCAAGGAAAAAATAAACGTTAAAAAATCCATTGCCAACAATATTTTGTGAAGTGGTTTACAGGAAGTTTTCAATAATCATATATCAACACAGACAATGTAATATCAAATGGCTGTAACAGACGTGTTGCTAAGACGTGCTGCATTATCAAAGTTATGCTCAAGAGTGAGCAATCATCAACACTACTAAATAACATCAATTATTGCATTTGTGTTCCATGAGGTGCAGAATGGGAAAATGTCCAGCAAAAAATCTCATTTCTGACTCATCAATAATGATGACCATCTGCAAATCTGGCAAATTCCTCTGCTGTCTTACAGTGCCACACAGCTTATTGCTATTAGTATAAACAACAGTATAAACAACAACTCAAGTATGCATTACAACAGATTAACAGTATGTCACCATGTTGATGCAGAACATAGACTACCATACCTGGAAAACAACTTAAACATAAATTTTTAACAAGATAAAAACTAATTATATATATATATATTAGATCAGTTTAAATGGTTTATAAGGTATGTAAGTGCTATCCTGGCCAGCCTGATGCCCTGTCTCTCACCATATGAGAATTTGATAGATAGAACTGTACATTAGTTGAATTTTCTCCTACGCCTACAAAAGAAACTTGAATTTAGACTCAAATAAACACTGCATGGCACAAGACATACCAATAGATTATTCAGATATTTACTGAACTGATCTCATTAGCAAGTTCAACAACATATATAAAGTTGCAAGTCCCATTTCTTAATGATTATTCTGTACTTGGATCGTTGGAGCATGGTCTATAGGTGAAAATTAAATTACATCAATTTTATGCCTGTATTCCTACCTAAAACTGCAGTTTGAGCATTCTTTTACAGCTGGCATTTTCTTTAACGCATAGCATACAAAAGGATTTATTATTATTTTATTTATTTACTACACATAACAACTATTCCTTTGAAATTTTATTTTTACTTATTCTCTGGAGTCTTAACGTCGTAAAAAAAAATCATATAAAAAAGTAATATTAACATTTACATTAAAAGATTGCACTTTATATTTAAAACGTAAAAGTTAAAAGTTTCCAATTAATTGCAAAAGTTTATTTTACAATAAGATTTAAACATTCAAAACACGACTTTGATACCTTTGCTTGCTTCATTTCTATTACTTCCTGTTTCAATCGTTTCAGTCGAGCATCTGAATTAGATGGTGTTTTCATATAATTCACATGTTGCTTTTTGGCAGATTCAAAATTCTTTACATCATTTTTTAATGAAGAAAGCTTTTTCTCATAATCAGCTCTAATTTTTTGTTCTTCAGATTTGCCTTGCGCATTTTCTGTATGATAAAAAAAATAAATTAATCACCAAAAAAGGAACACATGTATGGTCATATGATTAAAAAAATTTATCTGTGTAACAAACATTCCCATATTTACAACAATAATATAATTTTCAATATTTTTATAAAAAATTCTTTTCAAAATTTTTAAACAGAATTATGAATTACAGCAATAACTAATTTGATGTATTAATTCACAGAGCTCATGTAAACTTTAAACTAAAAACAAACTTTTTTGCGTAAGCTCTGAGCATGTTTTCTTAAGAAAGGATATTTTTTTGATAAAAAAAAAACATTGGAGAGAGAATATAAACTGAAAATATTCCAGTAGTAACAGCAAAATTAGTTTGTTGGGCAAAACAGCACATGTTTCAAGAGATTAAAACTTTAGCACATGTTTCAAGAGATTAAAATTTTAAAATGGAAATAAGAAAAATATTGGGGAATAACATAAATTGAAAATACACCAATCTGAACAGAAAAATTAGTTTGTTGAGCAAAACACCATATGTTTTAAGAGATTAAAATGGAAATTAAATATAATGAAATCTGTCAAAGATGATTATCCAATGGTTCCAAATAATTCAATCTTCTGTGAAAATGATTACTTAAGAAACTGATATTCAGTATTAATGTTTGTATAATGTCCTCCGAAATATTAAGACACTTTCAGAGGTTGTTTTTAAATTTTATTAAGATGAAGAAACAAATTTTCTCATGTAATAAGATGGTCCTAGAGTTAATGTAGTACAGTTACAAATATTTTACCAGGAGGGAGGTGGAAGTTGGATTAAATAACAATGAAAGAGGCCTTTAATTATTCAAGAGAAATTTTAGAGAAAAATGCAAATTTAAAAAAATAATTTTTTGCATGCAAGTATTATGCATACATATTTGGCACACATATTAGTAAATCAAAGTATTTAGTATTTGATCATTTTTACTAAATCTGTGATAGCCCTTTACTGACTGGAGCAGTTGTATAGAAAACATATGAAACCTAATGTGGTTCATACCTTTTTTATCATCAACCTCCTAAAACCAGGCAGAAACTCTAGTAGTATAGTCTTCAGACTTGCACATTCCAAAATATTTTTCCCATTCCTGGACTTTTTCCTACTCAGAAAAGTCACTAGAGTGGTCATTTGTCCCCTCCATAGATGCAATAAAATTTAAATGTTTGTCGGATGGTGTTGAGTAGTCTAGAATAGGTTGCTAAATTTGAGGTTTTTTAAAGTTTTGATTTAATTTAAACTAACCTGTATTATTTATTTAGAGCAAAATGTATGTAATGTTTATACAACACTTATTATTTCTGATTAATTTTTTATAATAATTAGCAAATTTTATGAACTTTTTTTTCACACTTCACTTATATTTCCATATTTTTGTATTAGACATTAGGAAACAAGAGCAGAACTTTGCAAAATATAATAAATATAAACTAGCTTTGTAGGTCTTCAGGTTGAAATGCAATTTTTGATAATCTATTTTCATTAATAAAATAATAGTAATGGATAATTTAATGAAATAATAATAAATTCATTAATAAGATGATCATTACTACTTGACGATTAGAATAAAATTCATTACTATTAGATTTTGAGATGAACGTATAGCAATAATAAAGGTTTAAATTATTTTTTTCCATAATTGTTATTATAAGAAAATCATAAGTTGTGTTTGATTATTTAACTTTCATAAATATTACATTGGACTATAAGCCAAAGGCTATATCTTTAAAGAGAATTTTCTTTGTAAAATTGGTTTTTGTTTACATTAACTGGGAAGAAAAATCTCCGACTTATACATGCAATCCATTTTATACCTGCAGTGTAAAGTCAAGTCTGATAAGATAATTTCTTAAATCTTTGCATTTTAATGATGCCCATAGAGAGAGAGCATTCTTAAGCTTCATTTTAATATTTGCTAAAGAGAATTTTAATACATGATTTAAAATTTTAGAAAATACAAATTCATCAAAAATATTTTTCAGAACAGTTTTAAACGTTTACAAAGAAGAAATTATATGTAAATTTTCTTTCGTAGGCACAATTTCATCTAAAACCGTTGTTATATCCAAAGCTTGAATGCTGCTTGATTTTAAATGAGATGGATGTTCACTGCGAAAAAAAAGGCAGCCCAGTAGAAGGGGCCCAGGCGTCAGTCGGCCCAGTCGAACGGGAGCAGCTCTATATCTCCCATTTTACTGGGCCGACTGACGGAATTCAGATTGCCTTTTTCATGTCTCGAAAGGCTGATTTAGGATATATGTTAGATTTATACGTAGCATTGTTTTAAAACAGGTATTTTGACACAAAATCTGACTTTTTCTGAAATGACATGCCAATGTTTTTTCCATATTTCGATTCTCGACACAAATTATGCCTAGATGCCTCAATTATGCCTCAAATTTAGATATTATGCCTCAAATTTTATAAAATTTGGAGCATGAAATTTATGTAGAAATTAAGAAATTTATTTTGGTGCATCTTTTTCACGTTTGTGCCAAGAATAATTCACATGGCGAACTCCTTAATTTATAGCAACCTGTTTCCCTTTTCCTTTTTGCATTGTAGACAAGTGGAAAAAAGTCATCAATCATGCTTTCAAATAATTTTAAAAAAGTGCATAAACACATTTGGCATTATTATCGCTTTTAACAAACATGCCAAATTTCAGAATGTGCCATTATGTAAATTCATATATACCTTAGGAAATTTTGAATAAAAAACTAATTTTCTGCAGGTGTGCCTAGAACTACATCTAATTTAGGATGATGTTAAAAATTTTATAGGCTATAATTCCAATTTTTTTTCGAAAAAATTATAAAAACTACTTAAAAATACCAATTTTAAAAATAAGACAAAAAAATGGGCAAATTTTATTTGGAATGAACCCAAATTTTGAAATGTGAAAGGAAAATTCAAATAAGTATAATAAAAAAAGAGATATTAGAAAATTCAATCAAATCTGGGGAGCTAATTTTTAGAGCTAATTTTTTAAAAAATGCAATTTTTACAAACTTGGCAGTTTGACATAATTTGATCTGAAGAATCAAAATATGGAAAAGATTTTATGTGTCATTTCAGGAAAAAATCCGTTTTTTTTTTTTTTTTTTTTTTTTTTTTTGTTATTGTTGTTAAAACATCTATACAGTCAAAAGTCGTTAATTCGGTCACCCATAATCCGGACCTCAAAGCTAAAATCTTTCTGCACATGCGCCGCATTGACGCATGCTCATAGGTGTTTTATGCGTGCGCGCAAGACATTTACGACTGCGCATATGCGTCTGCACAAGCGCAGAATACGTTTTCGCGTGCCGTTTAATGTATAATGGACGGTATAAGCTAAAATTATCTAATTATCTATTTCAGTTAATGTTGATGATTGCATTGTTCCTTAATCTTCGAATTGGATCCGGCTTATTATTTTTTGCAGACTGTAAGAGCAATTTTATAAAAGTAAGCTTGAACTTTCGATTATGTCAAATAGAATTTCCGATGCTGGAGCTCCCAAAGGATCTAGAAAACGAAAGTATGACTCGATGTCCATCAAACAAAAAATGAATTGCTACAAAAAATGGATAAAGGTATATCCTTTGTTTATCTAACCATTCTGAAATCTGTTTATCAATTTCACGCTGCTCTGTGCGCGGGGGGGGGCATCGCGGCGCGCAATGAACTGGAAGTTGATCTGTCAACACTATCGTTATCTTCAGGGCAGATGTTTTTATTTTATTCGGCTTACAATTCCTTACTAAATGTAGTATTTAATCTCAATGTACTCCATCTTTGATATGATTTAAATCAAATTCCTCGTCATTATAAATATCATGAATACAAATCAAATAGTTTTCTGGTTGCAATTTTCTAATTTCGGCTATGCGTAAGGTACGCATGCGCGCGTTGAAAGAAATGTTTAATAAAGTAAATAAATAAATATTAAGCTTCTTTTTTTGTAAATTTTAATACCTTTTAGATTATAATTGCTCTTTATTTCATAAATTACGGTTTCATATTTTTAATTTTATAATTTCTGCATGCTATCATCTTACCAGATTTAAACTGATGATCTATAATCCGGAAAAATCGATAATCCGGAATCGCCAAAGTCCCGATGAGTCCAGATTAAAGACTTTTGACTGTATTAAAACAATTCTATACATAAATCTAATACAGTACAAAGTCCAAAATCCAGAATCCGGGACCTCACGGACACAAATTTCGCCCCTCCCCCCTTTTTTTGTATGCTTTACGCATGCGCATTTGATTTTTCTTTCCATATTATAACGTGGAGATTTTCATTTAAAAATTCCGATTCTTAATTTCACTTAGGCACTAAATAAACTACCTCGTTATGGAAAAAAAAACTCATGTAAGCATGAATTTGTGAGATTAATAATTTGACTCCGTAGCTGAGTATCTGCTTGGCATACATCTCAAATGTTCCGTTCCCTTTACCGCGCTTGCCGAAACATTCACCTATTTTATATCCTTGACCACGACCTGGCGAGTCATTATTTATTATATTTTGCTTTCATCACTGCATGTTTATAAATACATGACAGCTGCAGTAATAACTCATGCAGTGATGTCTAAACTTTTTTTATATTAGTAATTGATTAACAAGAGTATGACAACTTTTTGTGCTAACATTACACTTGGCAATGATTATAGATTTTTAAATGCTCTAAGAAATGTTGACGAGGAAAAATTCAACAAAAATTTCTTTTTATATGCTAAAAATAGATTTTTTTAATGAAACTCATAGGCCAAAAGATTACATTTAGTGCTATTTTAATTAAAAATAACTGACATGTTATTTATTCACCATAAACCCAGAAGCAGTGGCAGAATATGTTGGCTTTGGACGGCAGAATTTAGGGAAGACGAAATTTTTACAATTTGGGAGAGCACCGAGCGGCAAAATTAAGGGGTGGAAAGTTTTTTATAATTTAGGGAAATCACTGGGATGCAAAGTTTAGGTGCGGTGAAAATTTAGATCTTAGAAAGGCGCTTTGTAGCAGAATTTAAGACCCGTAGAGACTGCACCAGGCAGTATTTAGCGCCGGTCCTAGATAGAGCCATAAGTATATGTGGGAGTTTATTTATTTAGGACTCGGATTAGTTTGAAGCATGCGCAAGAAATAAACGTAGGTATAGTAAATAACTAATACGAAGTTAACAGTTCTTAACGGTTTCAAATAAAATTAACAGTTCTTAATGGTTTTATGCACTCCACTAAAAGGGACAAAATAACATTTTATCATACATAAGGCTCAAGTACGAAATGAAACCTAAATGATAAAAGTAGTTTTATTTACTTTGTAAAAGGAGCTTTAAAAACACTAAATCCGGTAATCTTAATGTGCGTGCAAAATAGCTGAAGTTTGAATCCTAACATCAATTTATATGCATATGCGCCGAATGTTAGCCATATAAAAAAAATTTGGTTCTTTGTAACAATGGAATGCATGTTGCTTAGTTGATTTTGATAAAGCAGGCTAGGACTAGTTACCTAAAAATAGGGATCCCTTTGTGGAGAGGTATAGCCACCAAGGGGAAAGCAATAACATTAAAACTCGCAGTTCGACCCACTTTAAAATCCAGGCAATCATGGGAGGTTTTGTGGCTTTCTTTGGGTATACCATGAATATGGGCCAGTTTCCTTTAGGAAATCTTCTATCATGGCATCTCTCCCCACAGAGCTAGGACCTTGAGTTCCTTCTCTTAACTAATTAATGTAACCTTCACCTTCATCAAGGACTTTTGGTGAGAAAGATAGTTATAATCACGTAATCACATGGGGGGAAAAGCCTATGAAGTCTGTTCATGCACTTGTATTGGAATCTAATCAAACTACCTGTTATCAAATGAAATTGTCAAATGTCTTATTTGCATAGCAACTGGCTGTTATGTAATTAAATACAATATTCACTGGCCTGAGGGTAAAAGCTTAAAGATCAGTTGGATTATTTGATTAAGGCAAAGTACAATATAGGGGTTATTGTTAAACAGAGCGAACTTTTACGGAGGACTCGGAAGAACTACCTCCCGTTCACATTTTGAGGGAAAACCATAAAAAAGATCATACAGCTGGTTCATTCGCTGGTACCTCAAACAAAGTATTTAAATGTGAAAAATTCAATGTTGTGTATTTCTTTACACTAGGATCTTCTCAACATAATTTCTTTTCCCAATGTTTCTTCTTTTTTTTTTTTGGGGGGGGGGGGGGTTAACCTCAGCTTTGTCATGCTCATTTGTCTGTCTCTATTCAAATTAATTATGAACATTACCTTTAAAGTCTATCTTTTTTAAAAGACTAATCAAAACATATTCCTTCTGCACCTGAATAGTCAGAATCAATATCAGCAAAATTTTCCTTTCCTAAATCTCTCAACTTGTCGTTCTGACTAAGACCTTCGAAACGAGGTGCCATTATATGAATTAAATAGTGCAAGGAAAAATTTAGCACTATAAAATAATGAAACAGTGTTCTAAAAGTATAAGAAAGAGATAGCTTCCATTTGATTTTCAAGTATATTGGTGGGAGATGAAACCTGCGGTTTTTGCCAAAATGCAGCCAAGCTTAAAGAAATGGGAAACAATGTGTAACCAGAGATACTCTGAACAGTGACAGTGGACAACCCAGAGATTGATCTAAAATGGGGAAGGGAATGCTGGTATGACAGTTATACCGCAGCCAGCGTTAAGAGAAATAATTTTCCCAGTAAAACATTTGTATCACTGGCTTTAAAAAGTTAAGTAATCTGAATGAGACTTGCATTTTTTTAGCATTTTTCTTTTAAAATGCACTTTTTCTCAGGCAACACCTGTCTAACTTAAATTGTATAAGATCTAGAAGTTTAAATTTCATAAGATCTAGTCGGATAACACGCAAGCCACTACATAACAAAAGTAAATAAATACCATTTTTACACCTTTGTTTATTATTTAATTAAATGTACAGGTAGCCCTCCTACAACACAGTTTTGCTACAGCACGAATCATAAATTGCAAGAACCCTCCCACAACATGGCATCCTATAACATGGTTTTGTTCTAACATGATAAAAAAATTGCCCAAGCAATCTCAAGAAATTTAACGAACTCCGCACAACATTTTTTCATACTGAGCAAAGGACCAACATAGTCCACTTTGAAAACAGCAGACGAAATATAGGCCAATAGGTCAGATTTGCAGGGTCTCGAAAAAAAAGGGGGGGTTGGCAAAACTCTCACCCTTCAAGGTGTGAGGATAGTCATTGTCCAACAAATCTTCCCTGCCATTCGCCCGATGACCTTCGTGCCTTCGTCCTAGTCTGTTATTTATAAAACGAACAAATTAACAAAGATTAATTAAGAAAATTTACAAAGGCAACACCCTAAAAAAATCTGATGTGTACACCACATGACTTCCTTGTACAGAATATTAAATTATACACATTTTTTCTTGCATTTCGTTTAAACTTACTGGATTGAATTAAATCTACTTCGCCGACAGCACATAAACCACAATAGAATAATGCATTCTTTAAAATTCACTCTATTTGTTTACCATAGCGACACTCTGGAGCTAGGTTCACTTAACAGTATTATAACTCTTCTGTCTATGTCTTATCACTTAGTAAGAGGCAATCGACCATTAATGGCCTTTACCAATATATGATACTTGACTTTTAAATGCTTGAAGAATCGAGTAAGTTGTATTCAATAATATGGAATTACTTGTACACATGCTGTGCTAAAACTCGGAGATTACTACTAGCGACAGAGGCTCCTGTGCCGCCGTCCATAGAATAAGCAAACTTTGAACAAATGAGGTGCTCGTGTGGCACCATCTATTAGTAGGGATCAAAAGCACTTTATTTGACTGGAGCTCTGGTTGCGTCATCTCTTGCAGGATGTATTGTAAGGCATTTTTAAAATTTCATAAAAATTGTTCTTCTGATAAGCAATAATTCGTAAGTAAAATGATGAAAAACACAATTTGCAGTACATTGAAACGTTTCACAAGAGTAAAAACTATTTACACACAAAGTCTACCTACTTTGGCAGGAACAAAGTCCATAGCGCTTTGTAATTTGATAAGTAAATCTATAAGTAAAGAAAATGAAGTAAAATCTTGGCTAAATAAGAAAACGAAAATATATACATTACCACCGACCATTATGGTGAATAGTGCGGGGTATCTTGTGGCGTTGTTCAATTATGAAATCATAATTTCCTAGTTTTTTGATGATATTCTTAGGATGACTGTCACATTTCATAAAAAAGTTATGAGAAACTTTTAGAATTTCAGAATCCGTGGGTTTAATTTTTAAAGTCATTGTGAAGAGTGCCATTTCGTACGAACCAAGGCGCATTTGTAATTATTCGGAAGGCCTTGTTTTGAATTCTTTGTATATTTTCGCGATGAGTTCTTGCAGTTGCAGCCCACGCTGGAGAAGCATACAGTAAAATCGGGCAGATAGCTAATAGATGAATAACTCTTTTTGTAACGAGACTAAGTTTATAACTCTTCTGAGTTATAGCACAAAATTTATATAATTTAAAGAATTATCTAATCGTTGCCACATGTTCTATTCAAATACTAAAATAAAGCTTGAACAATGTATAAAAGAATTTAAGAAAACAAAACAAACAAGAAACAGTTTTTCACAGACGATTGAGTCTATCTCATTCAATTAATTCAGTTTTCACTTCGCAACAAGACAAAAATACATAAAAAGTCAAAATATCTGTATTAAAAATTACGAAGTAAATCTTAAACACTTATTTCCTTGAAAAAATTCCAGAAAGGATTAAGCATGATTTAATTCGCAATAATAAATGAAGGCATTATCTTTGTTGTTGAGAAGCTAAATTTCTCTAGATTGGCAACAAATTCACTATTCTGCTGTTTCAAATGTAAACATCAATGGCCGCCATCAAAACATTATTAGGCTTAGTGGGACTTAAACAACTTTAAAATTGTTGATAATTCTAAACATATTCCATACAGATTTACTAAAGGCATAAAAACCTTAACCGGAAGATACAAACAACATAATTCAATCATTTCTAAAGCAAAAAATATACAATTTACAAACATATAAGAGTAAAGAAACTGAGATCACTGAGCCGGGTAACAGAGTGGATATATATATATATAAATATATTTATATATGTTTGGCGTGGCCGTCTGCAACCAAAATACAAGGTGCACATCTACATGTTATAGTAGTCCTATATACAAAATTTCAATGTTCTGAGGCTACTTGTTTTTGAGTTATGTGAGATACGTACGTACATACCTTCGTACAGATACCACGAAAAATTCTCTTCAGAATTCATTTTAAAGCAGTTTTATATATTTTTTGGAGGAAAAGAGTCTTTTATTCTATCGTTACGTACAGGTATCACGCAAAAACATAGTTAAATTGCATTCGAAAGTGGTCAAAATGGATATTTTTGTTGAAATATGCTGCCTGAAACTTTTCGCGATTACAAGACTTCCTTTTTACTTCGTACAAGGAAGTAAAAAGGTTTCAAAAGAGTAGTAGTTTCACATTGAAATAGCAATTGAAGGGATGGAAGTAACACTCCCACTTCTCATCCTTTTAAGTAAACCTTTCCAAACGTTTCAGTCTTTTAAATGTTAACACATAAGAACCCTTGTTTCAGCTTGTTTCAGTTCTGCCAGATGTCTTCCAAGATCTGGTTCACATAAGAACAAAAATCTTCAGGGAGACGAGCCACATGGTGGAAACTGATCCTTAAATTTTTAACCAATATCAAGGGAAAATCGTTTCCTTCCATGGCCGTCAACGTAAAGCACGATACAAACAATACACAGTCCATATGGACACAGACCCCAGGTAACAATGAAGAAGCCTCACTATCGCAGAAGATGAACAACATGAGCTCAGAATAAGAACTCCAAAATTTAAAACCTGAACGTTCGGCTTCCAAAATTCGAATCCTCATCTATGTGGCCTGAAAAACAAAAGTGTCTCATGCCGCTGGTTATCAGTCTGCGTGGAGCTACGATGTGTTAAAGGACAACGTTTTTGCATTAAAACATTAAGTTTCAGTCCCAAAATATGTCCGATAAAGATAAAAACACAACTTTTAAGAGAAAGTTTATTTCTTTCCAAGTAAAGATACAAATCTTAAATAGTCTTTTAAAAGGAGAAAAGGCATCTCACACTGGAAAAAGTCTTAATTAAAAAAAGCAAAAGTCTGGAGTATTAAGAAAAATGAAAAAGAAATAAGTACATGTTGCTGCAGGATGTTCGACATACACAAAACCGGCAGCTTGCCATCCCCCGGGCGCCAATAATTGAGAAGATGGAAAAAGCAGTCAGCATTTGGATTTATGATAGTTGTCAAAGAAGAATTCCATTGAATGGTAATATCATTAAACAAAAAGCGCTCAAAATTTGCAAGCACCTTAAAGAACATGGAGAATCCTCTGTTAACCCAGATTTTGTGGCAAGTAAAGGTTGGTTCAAAAATTTCAAAATGTGCTTTGTCATTCACAGCGTAAGAATTCAAGAAGAATCTGCACTGACTGATTATGAAGCTGCTAGGACGCTTCCCGAAAACATTCAAAATGCTATAGAAGAACAGGGATACACAGCAGAACAAACTTGCAATGCTGATGAAACTGGGCTGTCGTGTAAATAAATGCCCAGTAGAACCTTTATATCAAAAAAAGAAAAAACTGTACCCAGATTTAAAGTATCTAAGGATCATCTAACATTACTTTTGAGCAGTAACACGTTGGGGGACTTTATGACAAAACACTTGTTAGTTTAGAGATTTTGAAATCCTTGTGCATTTAAAGGCGTAAATAAAAATACTGTCTCAATATATTGGAAAGCAAATCCAAGAGCTTGAGTTATAAGGTATTGCTCCCGCCTTCGTAGTGTACTGGTCAGCATGCTCGACACGTATTTGAGAGGTCCGAGGTTCAAGTCCCGGCGAGGGCATTGCTCATTTTTCACATCTCTTTCTTTCAAAAAAATACCTAATGTCTCTACAGAGTAACTGCATATTTATTTAAAGATTGGATTTAAATTTTTTGTGCAAGACATTGAATATTATTTAAGGCACAAATATTTGAGCTTCAAGCCGCTATTACTATTAGATAATGCTACATGTCACCCACAAAATTTGAATCATCCCAACGTTAAAATACAGGGTTCGTACACATTTCTGCATACAGAAATTAAGTACTTTTAAGGACCATTAATGAAAAAAATTAAGGACCTATAAGCAAATTGGAACTGAATAAATTCAATTAAAATTATTATCTACGCCTGAATTTCACTTTTGTAATACCCAGAGCCAGACTTAAGGCCCTACGCTATTCAAGGTATGGGGCCATTTTTGAGTCTATTATACTATATTTTAACTTTCTGAGGCCCTAAGCTATAGCTTGTATAGGTTATACGTAAATCCTGCACTGGTAAATAAACTATATCTGTAAGTAGAATGCATTATTATTAAAAATGAATTAATTAACATAATTATTGATAAGTTTGAGAATAAAATAAACTTTATGAAATTTATCAAGTAGCATTAAATATCTTACACTCATAATAGTTGGAAATATTTGAAAGAAGATAAGTGACATTTTATTTATGTTTTATTAACAGTTAGCTGTATTAACAGTTAGTTTTATTAACAGTTAGCTTTATGTGGTTTTATTATTATTATTATTATTATTACAGTCAAAAGTCGTTAATCCGGACTCGTCGGGACTTCGGCGATTCCGGGTTATCAATTTTTCCAGATTATAGATCATCAGTTTAAATCTGGTAAGATGGCATGCAGAAATTACACAATTAAAAATATGAAACCATAATTTATGAAATAAAGAACAATTATGATCTAAAGGGTATCAAAATTTACAAAAAGAAAAAGCTTAATATTTATTTGTTTAACTTTATTAAACATTTCTTTCAATGTAAGTTGCTTCGTTTCATGTGATAATACTTTCTCTTTAATTCTATTAAACAGACATAATTTCTTGTTTAGTTACAAAGTTCCGCTGTTTAAGTCCTATAATTGCTGTGTTGAGAATACCGACTAAATTGTCAATCGAAATGTTTTCGTTTTCAATAACCTCTGGGTCACTTTCTTCACTATCGGAAGTGAATTATAATGACGAGGAACTTGATTTAAATCATATCAAAGACGGAGTACATAGAGATGAAATACTACACTTAGTAAGGAATTATAAGCCAAATAAAATAAAAACATCTGCCCTGAAGATAAGGATAGTGCTGACAGATCAACTTCCAATATGCAGCGTGAAATTGATAAACAGATTTCGGATTTTGAAACATACTTTCGCTTTGTAGATATATATTAGTAAATATATATCGGAAATTCTATTTGACATAATCGAAAGTTCAAGCTTACTTTTATGAAATTGCTCTAACAGTCTGCAAAAAATAATAAGCCAGATCCAATTTGAAGATTAAAAGGAACAACGCAATCTGCAACATTAACTGAATTAAATAATTTTAGCTTAGCTTATACCATCCGTTACACATTAAACGCGTATGTGCACAAACATATTTGCAGCCGTAAAGGTCTTACCCGCACTCGTAAACGCCTGTGCGCATGCTTGAATGCGACACATGCGCAGAAAGTTTGTAGGTTTGAGGTCCGGATTATAGATCATTCCGGATTATGGGTGTCCGAATTAATGACTTTTGACTGTATTATTATTATTAGCTCATTTTTGTCATATTATTGCAAAGTATAGAGGTTTAGTAAATAACAGGTAAATTTTTATGTCAAGCGGCATAGGTTAAAATGAGAAGTAAGATCATAATCAACATGATTCATAACAAAAGACTGAATGTTGTCACTTCTGCTGCTTGCCTACAGAGAGACCTGCTGAATGGAAGAAACCTGAAAGGCCTTATGTAGGCACGGTTGGCAAGTTTTGAAAGTTAGTTGAGTTCTGTCTGACGCAGCTAGTGTTGTAGCTTCGTGTAGAGTTCCAGGGGTTGTAACCCCTGGAACTCTACACGAAGCTATACTTTAAGGTTCCAATAAACAATTAAAAGCACCAGAGATAAGTTGTTTTGTATTCTTTTAAGTCTCACTTAGATGCAAAGAATAAGTTTTACTTGACTTTTTACATTTTTGTGTTTTATCTTGTGACCACAGTGAGTATTAATGAAAGGCAATAACTCGCTTTAATATGCAGAGATATTTTTTAAGGATAAGCAGTTAGTTATAAATAATTAAATTAGGTAGTTAGACAACCTTAGTCATTATGGATTTACATGAGCACTATTAAATTTTATTTATTTTTTTAACAATATTTGTTAAAAAAAAGCCCTAGTACAATCACAATCTAATAAAATTCCACAGTTTAAAATACATGTAATTTATGACACTGATTCTTAAACAATATTAGGATAATTACACATTAAATGCTACAAAACATAAGTGTTTTGTACGTCTTTTTAATTTGAAGCCTTCCCAGACATTTTGGCTAATTTATATCAATTTACTTTTCTTTAAGCAACTTTTCTAACAATAATTAGAGATTTGCCTCAATATGCAAACTAATGCTCTCACTAGTTTCTGCATGCCTTATCTCTCAACTTTTAACCTCTCCACAATGTACCTATGAGGGTTTACTTGAAGTTAAATAGTCCCTGACAGACGTGAAGCAAATCATGTCTTAAAGTAACAACAACGTCAGACAAAGGTTTAAATAAGCCTCTTTCTTAAAAAAGAACTTAAACATAAAGGCATGTTCTGATGCTAACAAAAATCAATTACAGCTCATTGTGATATAATTAAACAAGAACAGTCAAATTCAAATTTAAAATGTGGACTAGTGGTCATTCATTTTGTATAGAAAGAGATTATATCATGATGCATGTGGACTTAGTGGTCAAAGACTATGCAATTTAATTGTAATTTAAGCTGGCTCAATAAGTCTATCATATGAGGAAACAGAAATGGGAAATTGTAGTAAAAATTGAAATCATAATCAACAGGGTAATTTACATAATAATAACTGTACATATTTTTGAAGAATAATTTTTTTTCTTCAACATGATTCCTTTCCATTTTAGAATTTTCGAATTTAAATAAGGATTTCTGCTATTCCCCCCCCAAAAAAAATGCATTTAGAATGTATAGAAAAAGCTGCTAATTTTATTTCTTTTAATAATATGAACATTCAGAAGAAATATGGAAAATATATGGTAGGGGTTGTTTACAGAGTTGGTGTGGCAGAATTTTTAGAATTTAGTGACATACCAAGCAAAAAAACCTAGAAATGACAAAACTTTTAGAATTTAGAACAGGCATTGGAAGCAGAATTTAGAAAGGCACTAGGCAGCAAAATTTAGGATCCACAGAGATTGCATCAGCTCTAGCTCTAGTTCTGTGTATGATGCATTAAAACATATTAGATTAATCTTTTAAATCATAAGTTTCCAATTTTTTTATTCCTTTTATTCCACCCCTGTCCAAGTGATAAGATTAGAAGCATTTTTTTTTTTTTTTTTTTTTTTTTTTTTTTTTGATATTTTCCATGCTTGTGTCTAATAAAAAGTAGAAAAAATAAAGGGAAGAAAAACATGTTAAGATAAAGATTCTAGTATTAGAAGTGAAACATTCAAACATTATGTTTTCATTGTTCTTCCAGACGTTCTCCAAAAAGTAAGAAATTGATTTCAAACTTTCTGTAAAATATATCCATTATGTGTTAATACCATGGAGACATTTTTCATTTTGTCACATAGTTCTAATTTTCTAGAATAAGTCTATAAATGTAGCCTTCAAATCCTCTTAAACTTTCCAGGCTTCAATGTCTAAAGTTCTAAAGAAAAATTATCTCTACCAATTCTATAACAGCAAAAAGACAGAAAAATTTTGAAAAAAAAAGGAGGTAAAAAGTGCAAAATTAATTTTATAGAGAAAAACTGATACACAATCTGAGAACTCTGAATATTCTGAGAAAATTACATGGAAAAAAACTCTTACTATGAAAAAATTAGAAAGAATACATTTTTAATTAATTACATAGCTAATTTTGCTCTTGCTAAGAAATATTTGGTAAACTGTACTTAATAGCATTATACCTTGTTTATTTTTCAGATTCAAAATATTGTATAATAATAGAACTTTATAATATGACAGAAAAAAAAATAAAAATGCTTTATTTTAATGTTATTTTTTAAATAGAATTTCAATATATTATCATAATTTTAATGAACTTTATCAATATTAGAATGTTTTAAAAAATACTGTCAAAAAAAATCCCAGATCTTGGGAATTAAAAATTTTCTATAGAAACTGATCTTAAAATCACCAAAATGTTGACAAAGTTGCCAAATTTAGAACCGTTTAATAAAAGAATTCACATCCCCAAAAGCGAAAAATTAGGAGCTCTTCATTAGGAAAAATGAATTTCGAAATGCTTATGTTTCTTAGAAACTCAAGTATATTAGAAATAGGAACAACCATTTATATTAGAAATAGGAACAAGTTATAACCCATTCAAAAGTAACCATATATATCAGTGAATCGCCAAAACTATTCCTTCAAAATGCTAAATCACACTCAAAATGGCAGTCACAAAAACAGACAGAAATTTCAGATGATTAAAATTAAGGACCTTCTGGCGATTTTGGCCAAAATTCAGGACCAAAAATTGATTCCAGAAAATCTTATGGACTTTTAAGGACTGTTAAGGAACGTACGAACCTTGAAAATACTGTTCCTATCACCTACCACTACTCGTTACTTCAAACATCAGATCCAGGTATTAGTTATACCTTTAAAATATATTACATAAGAAGAGCATTACAGTGGATTTTACACGTAACTGATACAAAATTCCTTAATGTAATCAAAGCTCGGAAGAAATTTTCAATCAGGCACTGTATCAGCATCATATCGTTGTTGCTGAAAGAACTGAAAACATCAATGTTAAATGCGTGTTGGAAGAAGATATACTGTATTTGACGGCATATAAGACGCACTTTTTTCCGTAAATTTGGTCTCAAAAAAGTTATCTGCATCTTATACATGAAAGACACAGGTTAACTTTCAATACTGAATGGATTAGCCCGGATAAAAGTCTAGACACAACTTTTTCTATATCTGCCATAATTATTTTTCGCCTGTCGCCAAAAAGCGCTAAAGCTCGAAGCTGATGTCAAAAACAGGTTCGAAGGTCACATTACGTCTATGGAGCCTTTCCTTCTTTACATACACTTTCTTTGACTCAGCCGACACATGGCTATCGGTGCTACTCTGTATACACGTGTCGGTAGAGGTGCTTAAAACTATTTGTTTAAAAAAAATACTCTGGAAAATATGATTACAGGAAGCAAAAGATTAAGCTATATAATTCAGTATAAACTAGGAGTGTTAAACTATGCTAAAGTGCATCGAAACAAAGCAGCAGCAAGGCATTTTGGTCCACCACCTACCGAAAAAATGATACGTACTTGGCGACTGCTGGAAGATCAACTGAAGACTGATAGACAAGAGGAAATCTTGGATAAGTGTTTCAACCAAAATGATAATCAATAAGGCCAAAGAATTTTCTGAAAAACATGGGAATCGGAACTTTTCAGGGTCTGAGGGCTGAAGCTACAGGTTCAGGAAAAGGCAAGGCTTTTCAATGCGAACAAAAACAACTATTGCACTGAAAATGTCAGCAGAAAGAATAATGAAGAAAAATACTAGCATTTCAAGGTTTGTTATAAATGCACGCAAGAAAACTTCTTTTGAGCTCGGTCAAATAGGAAACATGGATTAAATTCCACTCACATTTGATGTACCATCCAATAAGACTGTGAGTATTAAAGGGTCTAAATCAATAACCATAAAAACCACGGGTCATGAAAAAACTCGATACACGGTAGTTCTAACAGGTTGTGCTGATGGCACAAAACTACCGCCGTTTTTCATATTCAAAAGAAAAACTCATCCAAAAGAAAAACTTACAACGGGTGTAATTGTTCATGTTCATCCGAAAGACTGGATGGATGAAGCTGGAATGAAACTGTGGTTACAGAACGTATGGGCGAGGCGACCTGGTGGACTCTTAAGCAAACCCTCTCTTTTGGTTTTGGATCAGTTTAGCACCCATAGAACTGAAAACATAAAGAATAAAGCGAGAGAATTAAAAACTCAGATAGCTGTCATTCCTGGTGGACTGTCTAGCCGCAGCCTTTAGATGTATCGGTGAATAAGCCATTTGAGGAAAAAGTGCAAGACTGATGGAACAACTGAATAGAAGAGCCACATCATGCCCTCACACCCTCAAGTAGAATGAAGCGGCGCTCTCTTTCACAAATGTGCGAGTGGGTACAAAGATCTTGGGAGGACGTAAAGGTTGAAGTAATTGTTAAGTCCTTTAAGAAGTGTGGAATCAGTAATGCTCTTGACGGAACAGAAGACGACACATTATTCGAAGAAGGTGATACTAGCGATGACAGAAACAGTAGTGATGACGATATTCTCATTTTTGATGATTATGATAGTGAAAAGGATTTTAATGGTTTTGAAAGTGATTAAAGTCTAATTTCATGATAGGCAACAATTTACTTGAATCTGTGTTTTTTGTTGTTTCTGCTTTTTTTCGTATTATGTTTGATTGCTTGCCGTTCATTCATTTATTCATTATTGAAATTTACATATCATGTTCAAAATAGCTTGCCGTTTGTTAATTTTCCTTAATAAAAATATGTTTGGTAATTGCATTCAATGATTGTTTATTTGGCTTTTACGAAATGTGAGAACTAAAAGAAACCACATTTTAAGTTATTGTGGTACTGTGCTCTCGCGCAGACTATTGAAACTTTTTCCCCTTGTGCGTGGCCTTCTAAATAAGGGTGCGTCTTATATGCCATCAAATACGGTAACCCTTTTCAGTTGAAATAGAAAACGTGAGTGAATCATTAGAAAATGAAATTGGTAGCATATTAGAACTTTCTAAGTCAATCGGAGGGAAAGGTTTTCTGGATATGTCTATTGAGGACGTTTGAAGATTTATTAGTGGAAGAAGAAATTGACGAAGCAGATTTGATGGAAATGTCATCTGAAACTGTAAATCAAATCGATTCTGAGGACACTAGCACAGATGAAGATATGAAGATTGTGCAGTTGATAATTTAACAGTAAAGCATTAAGAGAAGGCTTACGCTTAGCTGAAAATTTCAAGTCATTTTTCTTGAATGCAGACCTTTCTGCTGAAAGAAGCTGAAAATTCAAAAGAGAGCTGCAAAATTGTCTAGCTCCATTTCGAGAAGTTTACAACGACTTGGTAATAATTAGTAAGCAAAGTAAAATTACAAATTTTTTAAAAAGGGAAGAAGGTGCCAGAACTTTAAATGATGAAAAAAAATTCTGAAAATGAAAGCGATCTTATTCCACCGAAAAAACGTTCTGGGTTGATTATACTGGGCAATGATGACAAAGAAATTAATTAAATTGAAATTGCATTAAATTAAAATAACATTTTTTGTTTTGTGTTGTACATACATTTATATTTTTAATAAAAATTAAAGTTATTTATGTAGAATTAAAAACAATACTTGGTTTTAATAATGACTTATTAAAAACAATACTTGGTTTTAATAAGTCTTCAAAAAGTAATTCCCCTTTTTGTACTAGCTCTGGATCTTGTACAACATGGTTTCACACAACACGGCATTTTCTGGGAACCTTTCTACCATGTTATAGGAGGGTTACTTGTATTTAAATAACTAAAAATACTTATCCATATGTTATATTTGCTTGTTACCCACAACTTTTCTTTTTAAATTACTATCTTTATTGCACATGTATTCAAAACAACCCAGAGACAGCAACCTCCTCAAAACTTAAGAATGAAAAACGTTATGCAAAGTTATTTCTGCAGAATCTAACAAACTGTGAATTTAAAATAATCACAGAGAAAGTCAGTGAACACGCAAATTTTAGATTCCTGCATTTAGCGGTCACATAGCAGAAAAGCATGTAAACAGATAATTAGCACTACTGATGAACAGTGTTTGTAATTCTAAACAAAAATGAATAAATCTCCAAACCTGAAATTTTCTCATATCTCAAAGATAGTGAGGTGATTTTATATATGGAAGTGTTGTAGGAAAATTGGAAGAAGTCTCACAGCCTCTTAGTTGCAACAAAGTATAGAATCATGTAAAGCATGTTGTCTCCAGCAGGGCTGTGGAATTGGAGTCACGGAGTCGAGTAGATTTTTGGGTAAAAGGAGTTGGAGTGGCTAAAACATGTCGACTCCAACTCCAGTTTTTGTTGAACATGAATTTTAAGTGAAATTAAAAAGGGAATTGAAAAAAATTTAATGACAAACTGAGTTAATATTTTTATTTATGGTTTATATACATTAATAAATAGTTATTTTCTATTTTATTGACATATTAGTAAATAATTATAAGGGAGCAGGATGGATGTGATATTTGCCATTATTGATTAAACTGATTCATTTAGTTACTAATCTCATTGGTGAATTGAGGTAAGCAGCAAGAACTCCCAAAATTGTTGCCATTCTTAAGAAGTGAGCAGGAAAAGGAGCAATGCAATGGAGAAGTACATATTTGATGATATAGTGGTTGTTAGAATTAAGAACTTTTCAGAAGATGTACATAACCCTAATATTTCAATAACAGAAAGACTGTGGAATGATCTTGCAGAATTGGAAACTCTTCTTTCTACACCACATATAGCCACAAAAAAGCTGTAATTAAACTGATTCATTCAGTTACAAATCTCACTGGTAAATTTAGATAAGCAGCAATAGCAGCAAGAACTCCTAAAATTGATGCCACTCTTAGGAAGCGAGCAGGAAAAGGAGCAATTATTGATCAAGCAACACAATAAGGAAGTACATATTTGATGATAAAGAGTTTTTAGAATTAAGAACTTTTTTAGAAGTTGATAATCCCAATGTTTCGCTAACAGAATGACTGTGGAATGATCTAGCAGAACTGGAAATCCTTCTTTCAACACCATATATAGCTACAAAAAAGCTACAGTCTGAAGAATTAACAGGAGACGAGAATGTTAGAAGATGTAAATAACCTTAACGTTTCACTAACAGAAAGACTGTGGAATGAACTTGCAGAATTGGAAACTCTTCTTTCTATAACATATATAGCCACCAGAAAGCTATAATCTGAAGAATTAACTAGAGGCAAGACTGGAAGAATGCGGTGTTTCTTCTTTCTGAAATGGAGGGTTTATTGCAGAAGGAATCATTTCTTCAATGAAGAAAAGAGAAACTAGTTTGCTAGACAATAAGATCGCACTGAGTTTAATATATGTAGATACAAAACACCGAATTTTGTTGGATGACAAACAAATTAATAAAGCAAAGAAAGCCATCTATGAACTTTCATTAAGAATGAAATTATTCTCAGAACAACTGGAGTATTCAAACCAGGACAGTCAAACTGCACATATTGCAACTAAGTCTCTATCATCTTCTTCCACTGGTGAATTATATTTTGAGAAATATTTGGGTAATATTGAAAAGGCTAAGGCAAAGCAAATGAAAATATACAACCAAGAGCCTTTAGATATAAAAATGAAAAAATACAAACAAGATTTCTACACAGCCTTTGAAGAAACAGATAAATATGATTGCACTTGCAAGACACCTCTTTTAGAACTTATAAAAATCTATCCTGAAAAGTTAAAAGAAGTAGCCGTAACAGTAACAGCTCTTCTTCCTACCCAAGTCAGTGTGGAAAGACTCTTCTCAATTCTGAAGTTTATCAAATCGGATCTATGGTCCTCTAACAAAGAAAATTTTGCCGAAGTTTTACTGTATTTTAGAAACTACTAATGCCAATTTTTCCATTTCATAATAAATGCTAATATAAAAAATTTGCTATGCACCAATTCTTATCTGTAGCATCTACTACTTCTTTCATATTAAAAAAAAATAAGCTGTACCCATGTTTACATATATATGAAGGAGTCATTAAAATTCCGGGAGTTGGAGTCGGTCATTTTCCCTACTGACTTTACGGCCCTCATCTCCAGACTTTGAAGAATATTTTAAATGAATGGATTGCATTCTAGAAGTTATATTTCTTCTGTGGCTTTACAAGAAGATTAATACTTAGTGGTAATAGCCAAACACTATTGAGACACAGCCAATTCATAAGTATTACACACAGAAAAGAAGATATTTTGTAAATTGCAACTCCATCTGAATTACATACAATTACATACTATGAGACCAATCATCTGTTTGGTACCAATGAGAGAAGACAATAAAATGCATTTGCAAAAATGCCGGATCCACCCAAATTAATCAATGCAGCAATCTCATGTTATCCAGAGCGAATTCACATGTCAGTTCATCTGGTATGAAAGGGGCAAGCTGTAAGCAGGAAGGTATATTAAAAAGAAATTATTATCATGGCATTATAATAAGAGGCAGCATCAGGACTGATGGATAGTTACAGGTGTTGGACAATAGCCTGCGATTTTCAATTGTAAAAAGGTTACTGAACACCATGGATACTTGTTCTATGATATTGTCGACAAAGTATTTCTTTTTATGGATGATAAAGCCATGCCACAACAAACCTGAATAAAGAAATCTCCTGAAGAGTGGGTATGTCTATTAAATGACTGACCTTCATATTCTCCAGACCTCAGCGTCATTAGGTACATACATAATATTAAGAGAAAACAAATACGGTACAATATCTGTAATTCGGAATGATCTATAATGCGGACCTCAAAGACACAAACTTTTTTTTTTTTTTGTATGCGCTACGCATGCGCGTTGCAAGGATGTGTTTCCAGATATGTTAAAAAATACTTGGCATAATTTATGTCTAGCTACCATATTTCATGGTGAGGACAATGAAGACGATAGCCATGAATTTGAAGGTTTTCGGACATCGCAAACCAAAGGTGAAATTTTCCAGTTATTGGATTTTGTAAAGAAATGTGGAGAAGCAATATTAAATGAAGATAATATAACAAAAGTTTTTCATTGTGACAATAATGCCCCAATCATCAATCAATTAATGGACGGCGAAATCTGTAGTATGGTTCTAGATCCAGAAAATACTGCTTCCAATAGTGAAGAAAGTGACAGAGAGGTTATTGAAAACGAAAAAATTTCGATTGACAAGTTAGTCGGTAATCTCAACACAGAAATTACAGGACTTGTACAGTGGAACTTTGTAACTGAACAATTATGTCTGTTTATAGAATTAAAGAGAAAGTATTAGCACAAAAAAAACGAAGCAACTTACATTGAAAGAAATGTTTAATAAAGTAAAGAAATAAATATTAAGCTTTTTTTTTTTTTTTTTTTTTGTAAATTTTGATACCCTTTAGATCATAATTGCTCTTTATTTCATGAATTACAGTTTCATATTATTAACTGTATAATTTATGCATGCCATCTTACCAGATTTAAATCGATTATCTATAATCCAGAAAAACCCCTAATTCAGAATCGTGGAAGTCCTGACAAGTCCCGACAAAATGATGTGACCGACAAAATGATGACAGTCCCGACAAAATGATGTGAACCAAGTGATGTATGAAACCCTGGAGCAGATTATTCCATTTTGTTATTTAGAGCATGGATTAGGCTTTGCTTCTTTTCTGGTGAGGGACTGCAAGCTGCTACAGTACAAAGTTCGTAATGGATTACGCAGTCCCTCACCAGAAAAGAAGCAAAGCCTAATCCATGCTCTAAATAACAAAATGGAATAATCTGCTCCAGGGTTTCATACATCACTTGGATTACGGACTTTGTACTGTAGCAGCTTGCAGTCCCTCACCAGAAAAGAAGCAAAGCCTAATCCATGCTCTAAATAACAAAATGGAATAACCTGCTCCAGGGTTTCATACATCACTTGGTTCACATCATTTTCATGTACTTATTAACTCATTACTCTTGACTCATATATATAACTTCTCTGTAAAAAGTTTTGATTTCTTTGATTTGCAATTTCCACTAAGGTCAGATAAGGTCATTATCTTGCATCAGATAACCACAAATAAATAATTTTCATATGTCTCCCCATTCATATACAGTACAGTTCTCTGTATGCAAACAAATGTTGCTAATCCTTAAGTTCTGGACATATATGTAGAAGTATTTCAATATTTATTTCATTTTATATTAAATATTACAAATTTTAAAAACTTAACTGTTTCTTCATATTTTATAGACGTGATTATTTATCCATTCACTCAGCAAATTTCAGCTCTAACTTCGCTAACTTATCAATTAGATATGTAGTAGGAAAAAACAGAATAACTGACATGAGAACACAAATTTTATTGCAGTCGTTCATCACTAATCATGTAAATCCAGCTCGCCGATAAAAGAAAAAAAGTATAATACAAATATCCATTCTCTATTCAGAATGCAAACAGGTCGATCAGCATTAAAAGCATTTATGCTTGCCACCATACTTAACAATGGAGCAAATTTGGGGGATCTTTAGGAACTTATTTTTATTTTGCCTATCTAATTAGTAATTTACAGCATTAAAAAAAATAATCATCCTAAAATGCATTTGCATGTAGTTTAGATAAAAATACTGAGTATTATGAGGGGGGAAAAGGGCTACTGTTGTTAAAAGTGATCATGATTCTGTGTTTGAAGGAAAACTAAATAAATAAAATGAAAATGAAGATGATTATTGATCTCAGAGAAATGAAATGTGCATATCATGATCTCAGAGAGATCAATGATATTTCTAAATTAATTTATATTCTGAATACATTCGAAATATTAAAAACACATTTAAAAATTTCTATTTCAATATCTTTAAGATGCTAATCTTAAAGATATTGAAATAGAATCTTTAAGATCTGCATCTTTAAGATGTTTTAACTTTATTTAAAGGGAGATAAACTGTTACTTTATTTTGCAAGAAGATTTTGAAAAATAAGATCTACAACATATCATACAGTACTTTCTAGTTTGTAAATTGTTATACGTAAGCTTATACACAAGCATAGTTGAATGAATAACTTTATAGCTTAAATACAATTACAAATTGTATTTAAGCTATAAAGTCAATTAAATCAATACTAAATTTTGTATTTTAGTTGCCTGCACTTAAGACTGACAGGTAAAATAATAAATAAATAAATATAATCTTATATAAACTTTATTATTTAAAATATAAGTACTCAAATATAATAAATTTTGCTCTTAATGAACAGAAATTAATGATTTCTCTTGAAATACACTCATTTTTTGATTGAAAAAATATCACGCCCCCCCCCAAACTAGATTTCTAATAAAACAGCTGCTATTAATTAGAAGAATTGCTGCCCAGATGGAACAGTGGTTATGGAAGCCTGACTGTGATCCCGAAGGGCCCGGGTTTAAATCTTGGAGAAGACATAAATGTAAAATTGTCTTTCTCTTCATAGGAGGTAATGGTGGCCACCTACTAGGTGCCGTCACAACAAAATGGCTACTAGTGGCCAATGCTGTTATAGGCAAGTACCAGGCATTGGAGAGGGAATAGAAGAATTTACTTAAATTTCTTTAAAAAATTTTTACTTTATATAGTCCCCTTTATAATATTCTTATGGTTTAAGTTTCTTGTTTAAAAAGTGTTAAACAAGAAAGTAATACACAAGAAACAAGTCGTTGTCCCCAGGAAATGTTTCATTGGTTTGACAGTACTGGTCTTTAAAGCAAGAAATCTATACTAAGAAAAACAATTTTTTCACACTTTGCAAGACATTTACAAGTATGATTGTAAATTTACTTACTTGCCAGATTGGCCAAAATTTTGTCTCTCTCCTTTTCAGTCTCAGCAATTTTAGTCAAAAGCTGACTAATTTTCCCTTCGTAATGGTGCTTCATATTCTGCAAATGCTTCTGGTTTGCTTCTAGCTGCCGAATCAGTTTTTCTTTCAATGATATGTCACAAGTAAGTTCAGCAAGATTCGCACTCAGTTTTTCTGAAATAAAAAGATATATATATATATAAACAAAAAAGACATTATCTATGCACTTTGAAATATCAGTAGAAAGGTTCAGGGAAAAAAAACCTTTATTCATCCCTGCATGCTGATGCCAGATGAATAAAATATGCTTAGGGCTATTATACAGTTGATAAACTCTGATCTGAGTCAAATTAAGTAAATTTTTGCTTTGATTATATTTAAGTCTAAATTAATAATTGATGCAAAAAAAAAAACCTTACAAAACATAATAAACCTGATCATTCCACATCCATTTTTTTTTATTCTAAATAAATAACAGTATCTTAAATTGAGTATTTTTAATAAACTCAATTTTTAAGTTATGAGTTAGGCAGTTTCACAAAAATGACCATCTGACTGACTGATTTATCTCCTTATTTATTTCTATCACCTCATTCTTCAACTAATTATGATATTAATATTTTCACTTTTCTAAAAATATTTCAAGTTGAAATACAGAATGCAATGTAATAAATACTATGTGAATAAAGTAGAGGGCTGACTAACTGGTTAATCTCAGTGTGCTTTTTAATCGCTTGTAGGTTATCCATCTCTTGCATTGTAAGATTCTAGCTAATTTGGAAGTCCTTCAGAGCTAGAACATTGAAGTACTGTGTAGTGACTTATCCCACAGTTCTATTCAGTGAAAAACCAAAGAGGGGTTAAATTTACCCTTTATCCAAACTCAAAATGAATGAACAGATGGCCCATTCTCGGGTTTACAATAAGCCTCCATTCGGGCAAGAAAATAATCTAATACTAACTAAAATAAAACCAGCCAAAGCTGCAGAGAATTAACTAACAGACTTAATGCTTATTTAAGATCACCAGTGGATATTAGCAGGCACGTAACAATATGCCCGAATAGTAGTAAAATTAGACTATTATTAGCAACAGCATGTCAGAACACACTCTTTTAACTCTTCTATGTTCTACTAGGCTCCCCTAGCAAAGTGATCCAGACTTCAGTTTAAATAATGGTTTCAACCTCACTTGCATAAAATGTAATCCTAAAAACACATTCTGGCAGAGACACATAGGTGGGGAATGAGAGTAAAGGAAAGGCTTCTCCTGAAACCTTTCCTTTACCTCAGAAATAGCTATTAGAAAATTAAAATAAACTCCTACAGCATTGTAAGATTGTTATTTTATATCTTTTCTGTGCATTGTATATAGCAATATCACTGCAGGAAAAAAGTGCAGCTCCTGTTGACAAAAAGGTTGAGCACTTTGGCTTACTATTACTTATTAGTACTTTACATGTGTACCTAAAAGAGATATAGTAAAAGTGCAGAAATCCGCAAAGCTTGGGACCAGAGGTTATGTGGATTTTAAAATTTTGCTGTTTCAAGACAGGAAAGATAAATCATAATATTCAGGCTAAAAGTGCAAAATAAATAAGGCATATTAGATACATTTAATTAAATAATTACATAAGAATAAAATTGAATTTAATTAAATAAATACAAATTTAATAAATTTTTTTAAAAAATTTTAATTTTTTTTTTTTTATTATTTAAAAAAAAAAGTTTAATACTTGACTTTACTTGCTTGTTTATCAAAAGAATTCTTTAATTTTTTTTCTTTTTAGAACTTTAATTCTTAAATGCTAATTTATAAGGGTACCACTTTATTAGTATTTCTTTTTGGACATTCATCCCTTTTTTACTTTTGGTTTTAACTTTTACCCTTGCCTACATGAATGACGAAACATGAATTGAATGATTGGAGAGATAGGTTTGGAGGCAACTTCCCCTTGATAAGTCTCTCTCCTGCCTGCTCAACAGTCATTCACTTATGCATTTTTTAAAAAATTGTTTGAATTAATTTTAATTTGCTAAATTATTGAATTTATTTTCATGGATTGTTTTTGCACTTGATTTGCTTATACTTCTGAATTTAAATGATATTGTAGATTAGTTCGAGAATTAAATCTTTTATATGTTTGCACAATGTTTTTTTAAAAATTATTTTGGCTTTAAATTTAATTTTGGCTTTAATTTTGCTTTTTTACTTTTATACGTGTTTGTTAAAATTTAAATTTAAATTTGTTTAAATTTTAATTAAATTATTATATATATTATTGCAATAACTTATTATATGCATTAAATTATTATTACATATGTAAATCGATTATATATTATTCATTGTATTATATGTACACAGCACTGAGGTTTGCCGATTTCTCATGCAAAGATTTCCGGTTTCGGATTCCGGTGTTAGAATCACTGTTGCTGTAAAATTTCTACAGCTTTTCTTTATTTTTCCATATATCATACACAATCGTGTCTCAATTCCATACGATTCTGCTATAAACCTAGGAGTAGCACCTGCCTCCATCTTTTGCAGAATTTGCACTTTTTACATTACTGTCAACGTAACGAGTTTACGTTTTTCAACGTTGCAAGTAGTAAAATCATGAATGCGTTTCTTATCTGTCATTGCTTTAAAAAGGGCTGAAATTTAAAATATTCTTAATTCTTCTTAATATCCACAAAATATCCGGATTAAAGAAAAAAAAAAGGCAGCACTAAATAATCTCATGAAATAACAAAGCTTAGAAAATACAAAGTGAATAGTGAACTTGAAAGAAGAGTTGAGTGAATTGTCTGCTTTTTTTACCTCGATGCAGATTAGAGGTGGGGAGAACATTTATCATGATGTAAATAACTTGGTATTTCCGTTATGACTCATTCAGTATTTATGACGTCATCATTCGGTAAGTATTTTTTCTTCGATATTTCATATTCAATATTGCGGTTTCCGGAACCTATAAACTGAATGTTTATATTTTGAGAGGCAAAGTGAATTTCATGAGTTGGCGGATTTCAGGTCGGCGGATGTTCAGTATTTGACTGTACTATATTTGGAAAATAAGTTTAAAATTTTAATAATCATGAAATAAGCAGATGAAAAAAATTAAGTTATTAATTAAATAAAAATAAAAGTTTTAATAATAAATAATGAACAAAAAATGAAAGAAAACAAGTTGTGCAAGTCTCTAAATATATACAAATTATTTTTAAGATTTAAATTAATCATTTTATTTACCTTTTACATCAGGCTTTTCTGTCTCAGATTCAGAAGAACTGTTTTCATCTTCATTATCCTCATTATTATTCTGGAATATAATATAAACAGAATTAATAGATATTAAGAAAATATATTTCCGTGTAAATTACTAAAAAAAGTTTAAAGATGTTTAACATTAATCTATTAAGATTGCATACATTTTTTTTAACTATAGATAGTAGCCACTAAATTTAGTGAATATTGTTTTTTAAGTTTGCAGCATCTGAATGTTAGCACTTTGGCTTCTAAGAAATCTTTTAAAGCCATAAAAATTACCTAATTTTCTCCCTTATTACACACATTCAATATTTATTTATTATCATGAAAAAGGGAGCACTAAATCAAAAATATATAGATCTTTGTGTAAAACAATATTGGTGTAATTTGATCATTAAAGCAAATATGCCACTTAATATAACTTGATTAATATATTTCAGCTCAAATCAAACCTTAAAAAATATATTTAAAGCAAGTTTAGCACAAAATGTTATGCTTGATTAATCCAAAAATAGCGACTTACCTCATCGTCAACTTTGTCCTTATCTTCATCACTCACACACTCCTTTTCCCTAAAATGAAGCAATACATAAAACCGTCAGTGAAACTGTAATTATCAGTCCTCATACTAGAACAGCTTTTGCTTCAAGTTAAACTCAATTGAGGAAAAAAAGATAAGTGACATTTTTAATCATCTATACTGACTGAAATTTTAAAAAATTCCAAAAATTTGAAATAAAGCTAATTTTAACTTCCACTTATTTTTGTGAATACTGAATTCGGGAAGGGAGCATTAATTTCAATAATACAAAATCAAAATCTCATATATATTTATCCTATGGCATGAAATGCATAAATTATAAAACATTCAAGAATAAATGGATGCTTCCCATATTTTAGAGAAATTGTATGGCAAAACTCTAAAATCGTACTTCTATACACTCAAAATCATAAAACAGAAAAAAAGTAATATACAATTCTGAATAATACCCTTTTAATTTCTTTTCTTTCTGCTTCAATTTCTTGACGTTTCTTTTAGCCTCTTCCAGAATTTCAGTAACAGACTGTGTTGCATCAATTCTTATATCATACTGACCAGTAACTGCCACTGTAGATGTAGGACTGAATGCATAACGTTGAGGAGAGACTTTCATAACACTTTTACGCAATAAAGCATATGCTTCTTCAGATTCAATAAGTTTTGCCCTAAACAAGCACAAAAAGATAAAAATTAAATATAACATGGAAAAAAATTATTGGAAAAATTATATTATGGTATTTTAAGTATTTATAATTTAAAATTAGATATCATATTATTTAAAGGAAGGGAAAAAATTCATATTTAAGTCATTAAAAATTTTACAAGTTAGGAGAAATGAAAAATTTTAAAGCCCTACATATAATCATTACAACAAAATAAATTAAATGATCGGTAGGAAAAAAGCAAACAATATTTACAAATTCCAAAACTATATTTTAATCTGTTCAGCAGTAAAATATAAGCTGAATTACAAAGCACATTAAATATCAACAGGGCATTGCAAAATTAAGTTACCTGAAATCAAAACTATAGATTAAATATTTCATCATAAATGAGCTCAGGTATTAAAGAAATAGTACTACCACTTCTTTTATTACCTAAGAGCTTCTATCTCTGCAACATATCCTTGAATTACAGCAGATATATCTGATTTGCTGCCATCACCTAAAAATTCAATTGTGATTTAGATCGAATTTGAAACTCAGGTATAAGTAATTAAAATTATTTTTCCCATCAGTTTTATACAATATACATATAAAATAAAGCATTTAGAAGACATACCAATATTTTTATGTATTTTCAAATATATGCTACTAATATATAATATAAAAATATATCTAATATATAATATAAAAATATCTAATATATCTAATATATTGATATATAATATAAAAATATTTAATATATAATATAAAAATAATATACAAGAATATAACATAAATAAACTCTTTTAAAAATGATATTATTTAATGTTAAGCAACCCATCACCTTAACAATAAGTTGAGCCCAGACATATAAGAAATACATCAAAATATTATCGTGCACTGGTAAGCAAATTTTTTTTATTTCCTATGATTACATAATATTTATTATCATCCAGTAATAGCATAACAGTAGACAATTAGGTCTGAACTTTAGTATAAACCCATTGGTACACAAAATATTTGCGCATTACAATAATTATTAAAATATTCTTGTTTATATCAGTTCTAATATTTGACTATTATATAAACATTTACATATATTTATTTAAGCAATGAATTATTGCCAAATTGGAATAAAATAACTTGGTTGAAAATGATTCTTTTAAAATACACAAAATATTTTTATGAAACAAACATCAAGTTGAATTGGCCTTATTTTAAATATTCACTTCCCACTCTTCCGACTTGCAAAAGCCCTCATTTGCTATGCCAAACTATTTCAATATGCTAAAAAATAATGATGCTTAGAGTATACAATGCCAAAGGTTACAAAAAACTTTGTAATACCATATGTATATATTTTCAGAATATACAGAATAAAAATAAAAAAGATTACACAATGTTTATTTTTATATGCTGCATAACAACTGCCAATCTTCCATTTAAATAATACAAGTACGGATTGCTTTAAAAAATTTAATTTTTTTTTTTTTTTTTTTTTTTTTTAATTTACATACAAAAAAAATTATGTTTCTTGTTTCACTACATAAAAATATCATTCAAAATGCTTAATCTGAAATACTTTTTACACACTTTTGTCTCGAATAAAAATTAAGAAAAACAAGACTAGGAAAAAAATTTAATTTTTCATTTAATAAAATATCTATTGTTCATACTGATACATGTAGCCTCCTCCAAGATACAGCAAAACTTGTCAGTAGTCAACGCGCAAAAAACATTTTTACAACTTTGAGAATGCACATTTAAGGCACATTTTTTAATTAACCATTTGTTAATTTTTAATCAATTATTAACTGGTTTTCGATTCATAGAAATTTTGGTTGCTTTAATTCATGGAAATTCTGAAGAATATGAATCTTTAAATTTCTGCTTCGATAACTTTAGCTTCTTCATTTGAGACAGCATAATTAATAAAAAAGCTTCCAGCTAAATCCAGTTCACAAAGATGCAATAGCTACGCTTTCACTTTAATCTAAACAAAGAATCAAGGCAGGCTAAACAAGCCCTTTACTGCAGCAAAGAATCTGGGAGTGCAGAGAGAATTACATTACAGAGATCAAAGGTTGGAAAAGTTTACTTATCTACGCTTGGCTACTCTTCAAAGCCAGCAACACATTTAACACCTTATGCAAGATGACATGAGTATTCAGCCAATCATCATCACATGAATTATTTGATTCCATTTTGTGTATTAGTTCCTCTACCCTCTTTCTGTAAAATCTGTAGTTTTTTTCCCATATTTTTCGCAGCTCGTAGTTTTTCAGGAATTTCTGTAGAAACTACGGAGAACAGATCTGCGGTTCCTACAGATCTATGGATATACAATCCAAGACCAAAAAATCCAAGACCAAAATAAATAAAAAAATCATAACACATCATAGTATAAACTTTACTTTTAAAACCAGAAATATGAACAGAAAATAGATTAACAAGTAACTATTCTAAAAATGATGCAATAGCACAATATATAACTTTAAAATAAGTACTGGCCCTCTATAATTTTATCAATGATTCTGTCACAATAACATATTTTTCTACCTTCATAGTGACATGCCTTTCATTGTGAAATTTTATTAAATCACACCAGAAGTGTTACATTAAAATCTTTCTAAAATGTTTGAAACTTTTAATCATAGGTCTCAAATATTTTTAAAAGAAAATGCATGTTATACTAAATATCTATATGAAATGACATCTTAAAACAAACTAAAAAATGTAAGCGATGCTCATGAAAATGCTTCAAAGTTTGATCACGCAGAAAGCTAATGAACAAGGAATTTAACCAACTTTTAGTTTTCTGGAAGGAGGATGACATTCTGATATCACAGGTTACTTTCTTTCCAACTAAACTGGTGGATAATTGCTAAGGACGGATGACAGTAGCAGTGATAGCAACCACAAAATGGAAGGCTGGAAAATGTGGAAATTAGCATAAGTGCAGATACAGCAAGATGTGTTGTACACTTAAGAAAATTTTGGCTTGCAGAAATTGTTCGTCACATTATAATGCTGATAACCAATATACAGGATTTGATGTGTATTGACCATTCTTGGTCAAAAGCGAAATTTAATGGGAAAGAATCAACTGACAAGTTTGAAATTTTTGGTATGTCTTCCTGATATCACTTAGATGATGTTATGTGTGGTCATATTATTGGCAAGATTGAAGAAGGGCGAAAAATAAATGTTGCTAGGGAGTTTGATGATACCCACAGTATTGTTTCAAGGCTTTGGAAATCATTTCAAATAAATGGAATGTAGGACAAATGTAGCAAACTTCATGAGGGAGGTCATGTTCACAGTACCACGTCTACAGAAGATACATAGTATTATTGGCAAAAAGGAACCAGTGCAGCACAGCTATTGAGGAAGCAAATCAGCTACCTGCTGCTACTGACAAGCCAGTGTTCCAAAAAGCCATAGCCAGATGTTTGCATCAAGGAGAACTATATGCCTGCTGTCCTGTGGTGTGCATTCCATTGTCTAAATGGCACCATCCCAGCCATTTTCAATGGTGTTGCAAGCATCGCAATGGGAGGGATGACGATTGGGCTTGTGTATATTCTCAGATGAAAAGAGGTTCAGTCTCTCACCTGATTATGGATGATAACTGATGTAGCATGAGAGTGGTACTGCATAAAATCTTCAAACATACAAATATCCTACATGTAGTACCATGGTTATGTGCTGAAGTGATGGTCGTACATTGCTCTATATGCTTCCAACTGGGACTATGGCCGGCCAATGATACATTAATTATATTCTGCTGCTTCATGCTTGCCTGTTCCGTGGTGCTGTCAGTGATAAATTTGTTTTCATGATGACAACACAAGATGTCATCAAACAGTCGCTGTCTAGGAGTGTCTAGAGAGTGAGGATATTCAACATCTGGTATGGCCAGCATGCTCTCAAGATCTGAATCCTATTGAAAATGTTTAGGGTGCTTTGGGTAGGAGTCTTGCTGATTGACAATGCCCTCCAATAAACAAGAACAGCCTCATCCGTGCATTGACAGAGGAATGGGATAAATTATCCCAACAGCTGCTGGATAATGTTGTGCAAAGTGACCATTTTGTTCCCTGAACACATTTCAAAACTTTCTGGATTTCAGAGCACAATAATAAATTACCCTTGTTATGTCTTAGTATCCTGGCATTATTTTATTTCACTTGGCATCCAACCACACTTATTTTTTTATGCATTACATAGCTGCTTGAAATCCATCCTTAGCAACTGTTCAGACCTTAAGAATTATATTTCACATTTGAAATCTCAGAGAATTTGCAATTCCTTATCATTCAAATATGAAGAGAAGTATATTGAAATTCATGTTAAAAACATGCCAGGAAAGGAGAAATAAAGAACTCTTCTAAAAGTAAAAATAATTGTTGATCAATTATCTTTTCTTTTTAGTTCTACTAAAATTACTCACAAGACTCCTTTAGCTGTGAATTATGACTTTCTTGAAAAACTTTTACATTCATCACAATAATTTCAGTTAAACTGAACCTAAACAGGTCCTTTCCTAAACCTAAATCAGTTTTTCCTATAGTTTAAGCCATATAGTTTCTTTTCTTTGTTTTTTTTTTTTTTTTTTTTAAAGGCACATAAGAGCGCTAGCGCGGATAGACTATGGATGGATAGATAGTCTCGAAACAGGATTTTGTGGCATATCACTTTAAATGTCTGAGTCACTTTTTAAATTGTTGCCACGAAATATTATCGCCTTGTATTACTTTCAAAGAAATTAAATAATAAAGAATCTGCATGAATATATGTATGTTTCTCACACTGTGAAAAAAACGATACCTAAGGCCATCAAATTTTGAATAATGCAGTCCTCACCCGAATATGTCCATCTGAAATCCTGAATTTTGAATTCTGTAAAAATTTAATGAATTTTTATCTGAAAGTAAAAAGTGCACTGTACGGATTTAAACATTGCTATCTCCAGCTCACGAGACAATACATCGGAAATTCTAAAGATATGCTATTTTTTAAATATTTTGTGATTTTGCTATTCAACTGAATTTTACATGGCGTAAAAGCAAAGAACGTGAGATTTAATTAATGAACTTGACACATAAAAAGTTACTAATAAAAGGACAAAAAGTTTTTTGAAACATCTTGCTAAGAAACCTTTACATTGATATGATAAACTGAGAAAAGACTGGACCCAAAAAATTAAAAATTTTAAGCCAACACTTAACACTTCACCAAGAATTCTAAACACATGCTGCTTTTAAAATTTTTTTTAAATTTTGCTATTAAATTATATATATAGCATAAGTGTAAAAGAAAATTATGCTTAATAATAAAGATAAAAAAAAATAAAAAGAAATGGGTTAGCAAGATTGAATGCAACAGCAGACTGGTAGACTATGGTCTCAGTGAGAACGTTGAAAATCTTTAACAAACCCTTTTTGCCGACCATTAAAATCTGAGCCCTTTCACATTTTTTTAAACATATATATATAATGGCACCTGACGTTACAACTTTAATCTGGCTTGTTTGCTAATCACAACTGTCTTAACCACTGCTCAAGGGCTGAACAAGGCTGTCCTGTTTCTTTGAAAGGAAAGACTGAATTTGAATTTATCACCTTGCAAAATTAAAACGTGACTCTAAGTCTAAATAGAAGTGAGTGATTATCAATCAGAATAATTACCAAAACAAGTGATCATTTCCTCAAAAAAGATTTAATCCAAGCAAAAAATGATCCTTTAGAAGAATGCCTACATACAGCAAATTTAAGAAAGAAAATATTATTTCTCTGAAAATCAAAAGGGCAATCATTTTTGTCCATCTAAGAGCTTCACAGTGAGACTGATCAAGTGACAGAAGAATTTGCCTCACACCGGCGAATGAAAACTTGTATTTTCAAAATTCAACAATGGTTCCAGTTTTAAAAAATGCAAAAAGTGCATGCAATTTGCAAAATTGTATCATATCAAAAACTAACCAGAGAAATTGAAGAAATGTTAGAGAAATATATCTTAAGAGGTGAAATAAAATTAAATTTGCTTGGAATGAATGGAAAACAATATGTTTGTCTACTTGAACACCATACATATAATCGAAAATACACAAGGAAAATTATTAAAGGTGGAAATGATAGCTTTATGTTGAGAAGCTGTTTTTTGTAATATGACATAGACAGAGTTTTTCATACAGACAGTATGATGACCATAGAAGTATGGTTATCTTAGACAGCACAATGCTATCAAACGAGAAGAAAACATTCCCTACCATGAGATGGTGCTGTCAACAAGATAATGATCTGAAGTTTTCAGAAAAGCTATCAAAAATGCTGGTTTGAAAAAAACAGATTTAATGCTTTGCCATGGCTCTCTACGTCACCAGACCTAAATGTAATTAAGAACAAACTAAAACACAAAAAGTGGGGACAACCATCACATATCAAGTTTGAAATACTATTTAACTCCTGTTGAAAAAAGTCATAAATATGCTGACTCTATGGCAAACAAATAGTTCAGACCATAAGAAAAAAGTTAAATCTTTTTTAATAAATAAAAAGCTTTTTGCTCTCAACAATCACATGTTCCTATAAATTTAACTATTAAATTGGTAGATTAAACATCTCAGGATAAATACTAAACTTCACACATGGAGAAAAATCTCAGCAGACACAGGTTGTGTCAGTACATAAATAGATCAAGAACAGTTCTCCATTTCTCTTCTGTTTGTCTGATTCTGTTCGTCTTAACCCCTCAGAAAAAAGGGAGGCAGTCAGCAGAAGCTTTTCATTCTTGAAATCTCCTTTTCAGATCACTGAATTTTAATGTGAAGTAAAGACCCTTCCATAGGCTTGAACTTAGGTTCCCATGGAAATGAAAACCATTGACTATAAAACAGATACTGTAATGTTACAGTTCAGAGAAAAACATTATGATGCAAAAATAGTAATGACATTTACATAATCAATAAATTATATCAGTTTCTAACTACACATTAACCATGACTTAAAAAATTGACACATTACTCTTAAATCTGCGGTCTTTTGCAAATTTAAGAAAAATGTCTAATCTTTCTAAAAAGGTCTCTATTTCTTTAGGCCTTAGCTGGTACACAATCAAATGCATAATGGGTAACACAGGTTACCTAATTTATTTTGAGATGCACTTAATTATACAGCACCTATTTCGAAGAACATTCAATACTACACATTATATAATGCACTAAATTATGCATGCAATATAAAAAGAGATTACCATTTAGAATCCATTCACCATTTTGTTTTTCAACTATCAAAGCAGTATTTTTGGCAGTTAGACGATCAACAGTTTCCTGAAGTGCTTTTATGCGAGTCTTCAAAGAATTATTTTCAGACTGCAACATTGTATTTTCATGATACATGTCATTAATACATTCCACACCATCCTCTCCTACTAGTCTCTTCCCCTGTATTTAGAGAATAGCATAACTAATAAATAATTTGTTAAAAATTTAAAATAATTCATTAGCAGCTGAAATCACCTATCTGAATACTTCATTTCACCTACCTGAATACATAGCTGCAAACAAGGCAATTATGAAAAACTGGATAGTTCTTGAAAGAAAGGCAGGAGTTTCAGAATGTTTTCATAAACTCCAAATTGGTTTAAATTCACTTTACAATGACTGATTTAAGTTACAGAACTATTTATAACACAATTGTAATGCAAAATATGCTAATATTTAATTATCTTTTTTAAGTATTATGTTCTTTAGTTAAGTTTTGTAATTTTCTTACACTTTTATATTGAGGAAATCCTAAATACAAGAGCAAAGCTTATCAATGAAAAATCAAATTGAACACTAATGAACACACCGTGTAGATAAAGTTAGTATTGTCCCAATTATTGATGTAAAAGTAAACACAAACTCGTTAAACATTGGTTAAATTTTCATAAAAAGTCCTGCAAATATCTACAGAAGATTAAGAAAGTTTGAATCTAATAAACTTTAATAAGAAAAATATTTCAGAAAATTAGTAAGTGTTTAGGAATGGAATTGACACAATTTAAGTTTCATTACCTCATTAAATTTCATTTACCACTGGGAAATACTTTTCTAAGTTTTCCTTAGCAAAGGCTAAAAATTAAAAATTATGAGATGTGATGAAAAACTGATAGTTTCTCAGTAAAACTTGAACAGCTGGCAACTATGTAAATCCTATCATATATTAATATTTTTGAACTTAAAAAGTGCAACTGGACAAAAAGAGGAATAATGAATTTTTCACAACAGAAATTATTAAAAACAAGTGCTCTTAATAATATATATATATATAGAGAGAGAGAGAGAAAGGAAAAGAGAAAAAAGAAAAATTGCTTATTTTTCCATACCATCTTCAAGATAAAATGCTGTTTCTTAATTCAGCAGCTTAGGCATTGTTAAATAGAAATACAGTTTAAAAAAAAAGACAATACTTATATTATGTTTATTGCAAAAAACATCAATAAAATTAACATTAATATGAAAATGCTTTGAAAGTTTTAAAAAAATCACACTATAGCATTAATAACATTTCTTCTTACAATATGAAATCTCAAATGTGAAAAATTAAGAAAATTAAAACTATAATTTTGAATATTATGAATATTAAAAACTGCATACTAATACAAAGCTGAGGAGACATACGAGGGCCATCCAGGAAGATTACGTTTCCGTCTGTGTCCGCTAGGGGCGGGGCTAGCGCGGCCATCCTGGGGTCAGAGCGTTGCGCAGCTCAGTCTGCATCTAGCCGTGCTAGTGAGAGGTTCGTGCTGTGCTCTGTTCAGATACTGTGACGGTTTGAAATGTCTGCGTTAATTGAAAATCCCGCGAGCTGCGAGGTGCGCTCAGTAATAAGGTTTCTGACTGCAAAAAACTGTAAACCGATAGAAATCTATCGGCAGCTTCGTGAAGTGTATGGGGACAACATTATCACTGAAGGTGGAGTGCGTCAGTGGGTCATAAGATTTCAAAATGGCCGAACCAATGTTCACGACGAAGATCGAAGTGGGAGACCCAGCATAGTGACCGCCGAACTTCTCGAAAAAGTCGATGCTAAAGTCCATGAAAATCGAAATTTCACAATAACGGAACTTTCTTTGAGTTTTCCACAAATTTCGCGAAGTTTGTTGCACGAAATCATCAGCGAAAAGCTTGGTTACCACAAGTTTTGTGCAAGATGGAAGGCAAGAAGAGGTAACGAAGTGGTTGAAGGCGCAGGCGGCCGAATTTTTCGACGAAGGAATTTCCAAGCTCGTACATCGCTACGATAAATGCCTTAATTTGTATGGTGACTATGTAGAAAAGTAGTATTTGAGTGTGGCTTTCATCTGTATATAATAAAATTTGTTTCCTATACTTTGTTTATTTTTTTATTCCAAAACGTAATCTACTTTCTGGATAGCCCTCGTATTTCATTATTATTTCAAAGTTATATTTAAAAGTTACAAACCTGTTTGAATTCCAACAATTCCATCTGGAGATTTTCTACTTGCTTAAGAAGTTCACTAATAGTTTGACTGGACTTGTCTTTATTAGCAGTTACTTTATTCTTGATATTTTTAGCTCTGTTAGCATATTTCAGAGTGCTTAAAGTCTCTACAAAATCTCGATCAGATGGGGAAATACAAGCAATCATTAATGTCCGACTAACAAAATAAAAAATAAAAAAACAATAATTCATGTGGCAATATTTTAATATTTGTCATAATTATGTTATTCAAAACAATCACTAATACCAGATACAGGGCCGGATATAAGATACTAGGATAGCTCGTTTTACAATACATAATGTAAAAAGCCCATTATTATATTTGATTAAAATGTCATATAGACTGATAAATTACAATTTTAAATGTTATTAAAAAAATAAATGTAAAATGAAAAATTGGAATATTTTTGTAAATTTTTTAAACCTGTCAATTTCATTTTTTAAAACTAACTTAAGACATTTGTCATATATGATATCACTTACACAATCATTAAAAATGGTATTAAAATATTGCAATTGTTTACAAAAAGTTGACACCTTTCAATATGTTATGATGATATATTTATCAATACATTTTATTAACTTACTAAATGTTGAAAAAAGCAAAACAGGCATAAGTCACTGTAAAACCACAAAAAATAAATGTTACGTGTTTGAATACTAGACTAACTAAAAATAGCTGCCCATGTATCGTAATACCATTTTAGCATAATAAATAAGCATAATGAATTGAATAATAATTATTAAAGAAAAATATTGCAAAGATAGTAACAATAACTATAATGGTAGCCATATAACAAAACTGGCAACTTTCCTTCATCGCAGCAAAATATTTAAATTAATTTTTGAACTAGTTTCATATTTATACAATTAAATATGTATTTTATTCATATGTAGCTGTACACACAAATGCATTTTATGCCTTTATTATTTTGTCCCCCCCCCAGGACCACATGACCTATATGTAGCATTTTGAACATTATATTGGATATCTAATTCCCTTTTATTCATTTTACAATGCAAGAAATAAACACAATAAAGGTTAAAAAAATTACTCTTTTCTGAGAGTGAAATAAAAATGAGTATGAACAGATGTGTACAAGTGCTCAAAAGGAAAATACCACACATTTCCAAATATAAGCCGATCCGTGTGTAAGCTGAGAGTGTTTTTTTACTTTAAAAGTTTACTCAAAACTTGCATATTAGTCGAAATGAAAAAGGAAAAAAGAAAAAAAAAAATCTTGTACTGTTCAAACATGTCATCATGAAGGGAAAATAATGACAAGCAGGCAAAATAAATGGAATACTTTCGATCAAATCACTGTAAAGTAAAACATCACACAACAATGATGATAGTTTTAACTCTGGTAATCTTATATGAAGCTAGCACATTTATTCCATCCATTTGTTATCTTGTATGTGATCTGCAGTATCAATGTTAGTCTTATTTTCTGTGCTACTTTTGTCTGAAAGATAAGCAGGAAGAAAAATTCTTATAAAGTTTCAAATCACACATGACCGCTTTAGCTGAAAATTTTAACAACAGTATTTTTAGCGATTTGTCACTTAGCTTGGCTACCAGAAAAATACCTACATTTTTTTTAAGATTGGCAGATCCATATATAAGCTGACTCCCATAAAAATTCTCAACTTATACAATGAAACATAAGGTAAATGAATTAATAGTTAATCATGATATATAAAGGTAAGCTCATATGCAAAGAATTAATAAAAACTTTTCTTGCAAAAGCAGGTAGAGCTTCTTTTGCCAAGAACTGCCAGTTGAAGGAAAAAGGAGGGCAAAGATGAAAAGTAAAACAAAATATTCCATAATTGAGGCATGTTGAAAACATTGATGTATTTTATCTAAATATATAGATTTTAAAAAAATAATTCATTTATAAAATCTTAAAATGTAATGATAATTTTTTTACTGGGACAACATGTTCGAGAAAGAAAAAAAAAAAAAAAAAATTCAGCGAACTATTACATCAGTAAATGAGTAAAAATTCAACCAAACTGTCCACTGGGCATTTGAGGGGAAATTAATTTCAGTACATTGCATTTTACTGCAGAAATAATACATTTATTTTGATAAGAACTGAAGAAATATTAATGACGATAAACTGCACACTGATGCAAATTTCCCTAGAGATTTTGTTTGAGACTTAAGAGTATATTCCCAAATGAAAAGAACAAGAAAAATCTTCAATTAAAATCACAAAAAGTGCAACAAAGAGCTTCTTTAGTTCAGCAGAAATGCTGCTATCATACTTGTTTAATGTCCATGAGTGGCTGAGTGGATAAGTTCGCTGAAAACTAGTAGTTTGATTTGCATTCAAATCTCTGTTTTTTCAATCGTTTCACTACATTATTTTGTGCTGCTACCTACTTTTTTGGTTTCTCAATATTTTAAAAATAACTGCTGTGTTTAGCTTGTTTTCTGTTTGATGGGGGTTTAATTTTTTTACACTGCAGCATTAATATTTTATTTTTGTTATCAACTGAAAATTCAGTAAAGCACTTTGATATTTTGGCTTTTCACTTAATCTTTTAGATTTAAATTAGAACTTAAAGTATGCATATTAACAGATGTTGAAGATGAGGTATTTCTAAAAGGAAGAGAATGGTTCATCGATTTGGTAAAAGAAGAGAATGATTCATTGATTTGGTAAACTGTTCAGCAACAAAGAAGTTAGTAAGGTATATTCTAATTTCCTTACTGCTTATTTCAACACTAAATTATTTCTAAAATCTTAACCAATAAGCTATTCACAAAGAACTTGTAACCCAAAAGCTTCCCATGTATTTTGATATAATGAGAATAAATAATGTCCCATGGTCTGCACATCTAGGTTATCAGTCTTCAAGAAGGTTCTACAGTGTCATTATATATCAATCACAAATTAATTGAACTTTCAGCAACAGGTACATGGAAGCAAATTTGGACAGATTTAATCAGTTTTATCAATAATGGGTATTTCTGTTTTCTATCTTATTTTAGCCTGAATACTTCAGCTTCTAACATTCCTCAATAATCTAAAAGTTTTAAACTTATACAAACTCTAAATGATATTTTCTTTAAAAATAATATGAAAAATATAAATACATTACACAAATCCTGAAATTCTAGATTTCAAAAGTTTAAAAATTCAGAAGTCCAGCTACATCTAGGAAACAATCACTCTTGTAAATGGATTATGAAATTAGATTACAAACAATAAAACTGTATTCCACTGTTCCTATTAAATCTGCTATTGAGTATAATGAAACATTTAAAAAATATATTAAAAATTCACATTTATTACCAAAAATTTTTGAAAGCAAAAAAAAGACAATAAACTGAAAAAATAATAGCATGACGATTTAAAGATTACCTATTTCCACCAAGAGAATCTTGTAACAGCCTGGTCAGCTTTGAATCCCTATAGGGTACGTGAGTGGCTTTCCTTGATTTATCCCCAAGGGCAGATATAACATTACCTAATGCAAGCTGAAAATTCGAAAACATGCATTTTTTATTTAAACAATTTATTTTACTGTCTAATTCTTTCTACTTCCTTTTTTTTTTTTTTTTTTTTTTTTTTTTTCCAAGTACTTATCAGTATACTTTTAATCCTAAAACTGAATTTTAACAGCATGAAAACAATGTTTCAACTTACAACTTTCTTAACAAATTGAAAACACAACAAATTCTTCTTTGGAATAAATTACAAATGATAAGAAAGTTCTCGCTCTTCTTAGCCCCTTAACTGCCGCGGGCGTATGTATACGCCTTGCTCAGCCGATGCGTTAACTGCCCCGGGCGTATATATATGCCCTTCCAAAATACTATCATTTGCTTTGCGTTGCTATCCGTAAAATTATTCGCAAAACTTTGGAATGCAACACCACAATGACCTTGACAAAGTATGTGAAGGAGGATACTATTTCAGAGAAGGGTGGGAAGAAACTGGAGAGAGAGGTGTGTCTAAAGCGGTGAAAGTAATGACTGTATAAAATATTATACTAACCGTCAAGATTTCAAGTTATCCTGGTTCAAGAAACACTCATTCAAATCACACATAACGCCAAGGTAAATGAACATTATGAATCAGGTTTCAAAACTGCCAAGTTTATTCACGTCCAACACACATTCAACTGGCACTGCCAGATCGAAGAACAAGAAGTATCACATCATGAAAGATTTACGTCCTCTTTGGCAATTAAAATATATTTCCACATAAAATTTCTTACACGCTGGGCCCGGTTGAACAGTACTTCAGAATAATCAAAATTATCAGTGTTACATGAACATTTTCAAGAATTATTTTCTAGAATCATTATGCATTTTAATACAAATTCAAGTTTTTGTAATCAAGAAATGTCACATAAACATCAAGAACATGTAAAACTTACCGTATGTTTCAAGAATATCAAGTAAATTTTTATTCATCAAGGATTATTGTTATAACATTCCTGCTCAAGCATCAGGATTTAAATCAAGAATTTATATAACTCAAGATATTAAACAAATAACATTTCTATAATCCAACTAAAATACTAGAATTATTACAAGAAACCTGTCTTTTTTTTTTTTTTTTCCTTCAGAATTAAATTAAATTTTAAATACACTTATACATTTCTACAACCTGAAAATTTTCTAATACATACATTTCTTTAAATATTAAATTACTTTAGCAATTGAATAAAATAGATGCAACATTAGTAGCATTAAGATTACATTTTCAATAAGAAATATACTATCATGCAATATTAATACTCTTAGCATTCTAACTTAACTAATTATTGAAAAGGTCTCTTTATAATGCCTTTTTCAGTCTTTATTTCACTACTGCGAGTTAGTCCATCTCTACCAGTAAATATTTTGAGAACCTTTCCTAATCTCCACATGTTACCTGGTAAATGTTCATCATGTATTATCACGATATCATTCACACTCAAGTCGTGCTTTGCACGGTGATTGTTCACACAATTTAGAGATTTTACATTCAACAAATAATCTTTATAAAAGATTCTCCAAAAGTTATTTAATAATTTTTCATGATATAGATGCGCTTTTAAAAGAATTTCTTTAGTACTGCACACTTCATGAGTGTACATGACAGGAGGGAAATTAGCAAGTTTCTTCCCTAGCAGAAAATGAGCAGGTGACAGAACTTGGGGCTTTTTATCTTGGACGTAAGTCAAGGGTCGACGATTCATCACCGCCTCAATTTCAATCAGTACAGTTTCCAATTCTTCAGGTAGCAGTGATGTTCTACCAAGAATTTTTCTTAATATTGTTTTGACGGATCGCGCAAGTCTCTCGTAAAATCCACCCCACCAGGCTCCTCTTTCAATTATATACCTCCATTGAATGTCCTTTGCTGCATAATAATTCTTTACATCGGGATGGCTTAATACCTGCCACATCTTTTTTAGCTCTGCATCAGCTGCCTTGAACGTATGCACGTTATCTGAGTATATTCAAGAGCACGAAAGCAAGTAGGAAAGATTTAGTTGCGAGATCTTTTGTTAGTTCAAGATGAATGCCTCTAGTTACAGCGCAAGTAAATCTAATTATCCAGTATTTTTTATGGAGGAACATGAGAGTACTAGCTACACCTGTATGAAGAACTTGTTCGTGTGCATCACGTACCAGAAGATCTGTAAAATGAGTTTTTGAAGGAATAATTATAGGATGCTTTTCATGAAAACTTAAAGTTGATTTTTGTAGTCTTCCCCCTACTAACAACAAAACTCTTTCCTCACTTAGAAAGGGATTTAATTCATAAATGTTTGAGGTTTTTGAAATCAACTGTCCAGACTTTAAACTATTAACTTCATCAGCGAAATGTTCATATTGAGCATCTTTTATCAAATATAATTCTGCGGCAAAGAGTTCTTCTGCTATCAAGGATCCAGTTTTCTTGTCAGTTTTATTTTTCAGATTGTGAATAAATCTAAATATCCATGCAGTCACTCTAATAGCTCTAATCAATTTACTGTAATTTTCAAGATTCAACAGAGAACTAGATTTTTCTGCAATAGACAGTAGTATTGTGGTATTATTTATACACTTTTTCCGCTCTAATTCAGCATCGGAAAACTCCATTGTCGCGATAAATTTACTAGGCCAAGCACTCGCTGATTCAACTAACCAATCTGGCCCAGACTGCCATAATCTTGAAGACAACAAATATTCGGCTGAACATCCTCAAGATAAAATGTATCGGACTTCCATTACAATATCTCCAGTTATTTGGGCAAATTAATGATTGTATTTCAGATACTCGATTTTTTACAAACATTTTCCATCGTTCAGGAGCACTATGAATCCAGTAAACCACTACCATACTGTCAGTCTACAGATAAATATTATCTTCATGAATTGAAAACAGCTCTTTTAAATTTTTAGCATGCTTCTAACAATTCTAACCTTGGAAGTGTGAGTTTTTGTTTTATTGGTGCAATTCTAGATTTTGCCATAATGAATACTACCTGCTCTTCTTCAACCGATCTAAAATATGCAACTGAACCATTTACTTTAATAGATGCATCACAAAATAAATGAAGTTCGATGTCTTTATTTTGATTCAATTTGCCGAGGAAATATTCTCAAGAAATTTCAAATTTCTTTAATTTTTCGATTTCACTGCTCCACTCGGACCACAACTGCTTACATTCTGTTGGAACTTCATCATCAAATTCTAAACCCAACTGCCAAAGATTTTGCATTATCAATTTTGCACGTAATACAAATGGCGCCAAGAAACCTACTGGATTGAAAATAGTAGCCGTCACCTTTAATATATTTCTTTTTGTGGTTTTTCTACAACTATTTAATGTTTCTCACAAGTCATCTATGTTCAAGCAAATTGCATCTTTACTCGTACACCAGTTAAGCCCTAATACTTTTAAGGAGCTATTTACTTCATTTCCTGATTTAATTATTCCACAATTATTCCAAAGTTTTTTTAGTTTCTCTGAATTTGTATAAAACTGACGTAAATTCATTCCGGCATCTTTAAGCATGCAATAGGCTCCAGTACTTAACTCAAAAGCCTGTTCCACAGAATCTGCCCCATAGAAAACATCATCTACGTAGATCAAACAGTTCAGCATCTCGAAAATATCTGGATTTTCTAACTCTATTTTCTTTATATGCTTTTTTATAGTGCATGCCAGAGTGAAAGGGCTACATGATACACCGAAAGGAACGCGAGTCATTTTATAACGTTTCAAATTGTAATTATTATCAAAGTATAAAAACCGTAATACATCTCTATCAATTTCAGAGATTCCAATCTGGAGAAAGGCCTGCTGAGAACGCATGTTTGTATTGTCTGAACCACAATATCAAGTCCGAAACAGAAGGATTCAAATTTGGGCCAGGCATCAAACAATTGTTCAGAGATACCCCATTACACTTCAAAGATGCATCAAACACGATACGGACTTCAGTTTTTGATACATTTTTTCTTACCACTGGAGAATGTGGCATATAATACATTTTACTACTGTCACAACATTCAATTTTGCACTTTTCAGTTATTTCATTTTTTAACTGTTCGTTTATTATGCTATCATAATTCTCTTTTAGCCATTCCTCATTTTTTAGTTTATTAACCAAAGATACTAGACGTCGCTTGGCATTTTCTAAATTATTACCTAAGTTTTCATGATGTGATTTCCATAACAAACGAGCTACATATCTACCATTAGTAAAATGTAGTTCTTTTTCAAATTTCTCAATGACTGATTTATCGTCAGGATTCTCCTTCTCCTCTAAACCCAAGTGGTCCAAAGTCCAAAACCTTCACAAACAGTCATTAACTGAATTATTATCATCCTTCAAGCAGTGAGAAGTACCAGTTGTAAAAATACAGGCACTAAACTGATCACCTTTTAAAGATCCAACCAAGGACCAACCAAATATAGAAGAAACTGCAAATAATTTACTACTTACTCTTTTCTTTTCACCTGTTTGCACTTTCCAACATGAATCAGATCCTAACAATATTTTTATTTCAACTACTTCACCATTATCGGCTAATTTTAGATTTTTTTTATTTTAATATTTCTAAAATGTTTTTGGAGGGAATTTTTATGATCGCTCCAGAAATTGTATCCGTAACAAGAGCTTCAACAGTGATTGAGTCATTAGGGCAATGTATACTTTTCAGGGTAATTTGAACAACATTATATTCCATTAGTCTACACTGGATATACCCAAAGGAATAGATATATAACCTTTCTTTCCTTAAAATCCTTAATTTTAGTTCTTTAGCCAAATCAGATCTAACAAATGATCTCTGTGATCCACCATCAATTAAGATTTTTACTATTTGGTTTCTAGTATTATCTGTATCTGAAGCGTAAACTGTGCAAGTTTGTAAATATACACCTTTATCAGCAGTTTCAGAAATAATAGTCTTAGAGTTAAACGACAGGGATGCAACTACATTCTGCTTAGAATCTGATACTGTAACTACTTTCTGTTTAACATCTGAAACTGCTTCCACTTCAGGAACAATATTTTTATAAAATAACTTATTATGATTGAAACCATTACACAACTCACAAGGCTGAAGTTTCATTTTACATCTGGAAGATACATGGCCTCTCTTACACATCTGTAACAACGTCCATGGTTTTTTAATATCACTCTTTTTTGGCCGTTTGTTTTCTCACGTATTCCTACATCATGTGTATTTTCATTACAATAGAAACAACACGTCTTAGTCACTGTGGCTAACGCCAAAGCAGTAGGAACGCTTGCCCCTTTTAAGTAATTATTTTTATTCTGCTTAACACCTTAATTTGTGACTCATTTCTTTGAGTTTATTATTAAATTAGAAGCTTCCCGACTCTCAACTTCCAATCTAATGAATTCGAGAAGTTATGTTAGGCTATATTGCTGTTTAGAGTTTCTTTTTCTATTAAACTCTAGATTCATATCGTCTGGTAAAAGCTTTAAAATAACAGGTCCTAAAAGGGTCCCGTAAGCTTCCGACACAATACCTAATAAATTTAAACTTCTTATATTGATTTTACAGGAATCGTAAAGTGTTCTTAGTGCTTTCACATTGGACAAACTTCTAACCGGTTCAAGATTCAAGAGTTTATTCATGTGCGAAGATATTACCAAATCTGTTCGTCCAAATCTTTCTTTAATTAAACTTATAGATGAGTCATAATTTTCATTAGATAGTGCAAACCCAGATACTGCACTTAAAGCAGGTCCTGCGAGTAAGGATTTAAGATAGGTAAACTTCTCTACCTTTGTTTACTCATTATTATTACCAATAGCATTTTCAAAAGAATTATAAAATTCCAAAAATAAACTAGGATCACCATAATATTTAGGAATTGAAATTTTAGGTAACCGAATGTTAGTTTTGTTTTCGACCTTTACGGCAGCAGTATGGTTACCAGGCGATTCATTTTCAATGCTCACTATCTGAGAACTTAAATTAAGCTTCTTTTTAGCCCTAAAAATACATAAACTCATTTTTTCATCATACTCTGACACAGTATTTCCTTCTTTCTCAATTTCAGACTCATCCTCTTTAAAACAATCCAGTATTTTTTCATTAATTTCTTTCAACGCAGACTGTTTAGAAGTAAGTAAAAACACATTTTCTTCTACCATATTCTTATCTCAAATGTCTTTTTTAATTTCAGGTTCTACAACATTTATTATTTTAGCAATAGCTTGTCTCATAGTTTTTCTAGTAGCTTTCAATTTAACAATATCGTCTGCCATAATAATAACAAAAGTAATTTTATTCTATTACCTGTGCAGTCTTCAAATAGTTTAATCCTAATTTAGTAACTCACTTTCGTGGTGAAGCACATTCACTAGTATTCTGAACATTTATCTTGCCACGTTCAGTGGCGAGGAATAATTTTTCACTAACACGTAAAAACACTGCATTCTAAATAAAAAAATCTGATGTGTACACCACATGACTTCTTTGTATTGGAATATTAAATTATACACATTTTTTCATTTCATTTAAACTTATTGGATTGAATTAAATCTACTTCGCCGACAGTGCATAATCCACAATAGAATAAATGCATTCTTTAAAATTCACTCTAGTATTTGATTACCATAGCGACACTCTGGCGCTAGATTCACTTAACAGTATTAATAATTATATAACAGTTGACTTATATAATAATTATATAACGGAAACTAAGTTAACTGTTATATAATCCAATAATTACCGTAATTTCCAGAAGAAAGGCCGCATCAGCGTAAACGCCGCACTCGAGAAAAATGGTGGGAAAAAAATTAAAATTACACAGAAACGCCGCATCCGCTTAAACGCCGCAATAGATTTAATTGTGCGTGACATTGTCGTCGGCCATATAAATGCAAAATCCCAACCTATGTCTTGATATATTACATATAAGTTAAGAAAAATGCAGGAAATGAAATCATAACTCAAAAATAAATTAAAGGTAAGAATTGTTGAAAATATATTTGCGTTCACGAATATACTTATATATATCCACTAAAGAAGTCCATATTTGTAATACTCCGACTATATTATAAAAAATGTTGCAACAACGAACTATTAAATTTGGATTACAAAAGGAAATTTTTAATTTTACTTACGAAAGGAATTACAGCAAACTATACATCATATGAAGCCATCAAAATCCGATTCTTCACTTTCTGAATTAAAAAGATTTAGTAAATCCTGATCTAAGTTCATGTCTTCCAGATCGTCACATTCATCCTCTTGGTTTACAGTCTCTTTATCTAAAGATATAATTTCATCTTCTTTGAATCCTGCTACTATTGACGATGTTTTTACCAATTTCCACGCACTTCCTACCCACTTTGCAACTTCTTCATAAGATGCTCTACGCATTTTGCCGCTTGTGGTATACGTATGCAATCCTTCACTCATCCAACACTCCCACCACTTTCGGACTTCAGCTTTGAAAAATTTATTACCTGACAAATCTAATGGTTGTAAAATTTTTGTCAAACCACCAGGAATTATTGCTACGGCCGACATCTGGTTTTCACTGACTCAAGTAAATGCGCATGCATGGAATCCATTATCAATAACCCTTTTGGTTGGAAAAAAGATCCCTTACGATACTGCCAAACATTTTGTAGCCACTCAAGCATGATTGTTTCGCACATCCAGCCGTTCTCGTTTGCACAAATAATTACGTCATTAGGAAAATCTCCCTTCGGAATAGTTTTCCGTTTAAAAATGATCATCGGCTTTAGCTTGTCACCGTTTGCGGCACAAGCTAACACACACGTAAATGATGTTCTTTCATGCCCCGTCGTAAGCACAGATAAGCACGTCGTAAGCAGATTTCAAGTTATCCTGGTTCAAGAAACACTAATTCAAATCACACACAACAACAAGGTAAATGAACATTATGAATCAAGTTTCAAAACTGACAAGTTTATTCACGTCCAACACACATTCAACTGGCACTGCCAGATCCAAGAACAAGCAGTATAACATCATGAAAGATTTATGCCTTCTTTAGCTATTAAAAAATATTTCTACATAAAATTTCTTACAGACTGCACGGTATTGGCTGATGTTGTTTGAGTAAAACGTATTCTTTTTTTTTTTCCCTTCTATTCTGTGTACTTCATTTTCGTTTACTTTTTGTAATAGGTTTCAAGTATAAATAAAGATATAACGGAAGTTACAAACCCATTTACCTTTTTAGAATTATTTTTTGATGAACTGCTCATGCTTCATATTGTTACTGAAACTAACCACTTTGTAGACGAGTATATGAACCAACACCTTGCAAACGAAAAATCAAGAACAAAATCGTTGCATTCAACCAGTTCAGAAGAAATATATGTTTTTTTTAGGCATACTGATTTTACAAGGTATAAACTGAAACCTGATATTACACTTTACTGGTCTAAAAATGAATTGATCGAAACTCCATTTTAGGGATTTTTTAAATTTTTATTATACTTGCATCTTTATCTTATACTTTTACTCAAAACATTAAATTTTGAGCATTCATTTTTTCCTTTATTTTGTGAAAGTAGAACTTGCACTTATTTTCCCTCAAACACATCACATAACTAAGCACGTCTGTGTGAAAAAACATGGCACTGGGAAATGAATCTTGTACGTTTTCCGCGGAAGTTATGGGTTAATACTCAACTTCAATCTTTTTAAATGGTTTGGTTGAAAGGAGATTTAACTATATATATTACATTTACCATATAACTCTTTCATACATTAATTAGCATCTGAATGTAAAAAAAAAAAAAAAAAAAAAAAAAACCTTACATATCAACCTAAAATGTCTTGAATTCATTATGATTACTATAACTAAAAGCTCATTTTCCTTTTAGTTTATTTGTTTATATTATAGAGAAATTCCTTTAATAAATTTCTTTACAAAAGTATTTTCTTTAAAAAATAATACTGCTTACCAGACCAGAATTGATAGAGATGCTTTCTTTCTGCCTTTCACCAACAGCACCAGTTCGTTTTAGACGCTCTGAACCAGCCAAGTCTACAAAATGGAACTTTGCTGTCAGTGTTTCAAATTCTTTAAGTGATTCCTTGTGCTCATGTAACTCTGAATTACATGTGTCAGCAGACATTGACTATAGAAAAAATCCAACAATTTGAAATAAATATTTACCATTTTTGGATCTATGAGTATTACATTTATATTCATTATAATAAATCATCATTATGAAGGCATTAAGGACACTTTTTTCCTAGGAACAAGGTCTCCTCAATTTTTCAATTTGCATATTATAACTCAATTTTTTATGGGAAAGAATTATATTTTTCAACCAAAGAACCTTATATTTTTGCAATTTATGCCTTAAAAAGGACAAAACCATACACTAACATTTCATACTACACATGATTTTTACCTGGCAATTGGAAATATAGATAAATATTATAAACTAATTATAAAAAATATATCTGCTTTGATTGCTAATAAGAGCTTACATTTACTCACTTTTTAATTTCTTTTAGCCATGTTAAATATGTAATATTCTTTCCAAAAATACAGTATTTTGCTTGCATTTGAACACATTAACATATTCCTATTTCAGGGTTCGTACACATTTCTGCGCAAGGAAATTAAATACTTTTAAGGACTTTTAAGGACCATTAATGAAAAGAATTAAGGACCTATGAGCAAATGGGAACTGAATAAATTCAATTAAAAATATTATTCTAGGCTTGAATTTCACTTTTGTAATATCATCCTAAAAATAAAATTGATCCCTAAGTAGTATGCATTATTACTAAACATGAATTCATTAACATAATTATTAATAAGTTTGAGAATAAAATAAACTTCATGCAGTTTCTCAAATAGCATTAAATATTTTACACTTATAATAGGTTGGACATATTTGAAAGAAGATAAGTGACATTTACGTTTTATTAATACTTAGCTTTATGTTGATTTTTATGTCTCATTTTGTCACATACTTGATCAGTCTAGAGCAGAGGTGCTCAACCGGTGGTACGTGTGCCACTGGTGGTACACAAGAAAAAAATAGGTGGTACACAAAGAAGCAAAGTATTTTTAACTATTTATTTCAAAAATTAAAATCCCAACATCCTGATCGAGTTCCTTTTTCTACCACTCATAAATTTATGTGATCTCCCGCTTTGTTCAAGATTGGTGGTGGTCATACTTTTTGTAGTGGTGGTACTAAAGGTTTTCAATTTTTGTTTAGATGGTACACGTAAAGGTTGAGAACTGCGGGTCTAGAGGTTTAGTAAATAGCAGGTAGATTTTATGTCAAAAGACATAGGTTAAAATGAAAAGTAAGATCATAATCAACATGATTCATAATAAGACAATATTATCACCGCTGCTGTCTAGAGAAAGACCTGCTGATTAGAACAAACTTGAAAGACCTGATGTAGGCACGGTTAGCAAGCGTCGAAAGTTAGTCAGGCTCTGTTTGATGCAGTTAGTGTCATAGCTTTGTACAGAATTCCAGGGGTTGTAACCCAGTTAATATACTTTCAGGTTCCAATAAGCCATTCAAGCACCAGAGATGATAAGTTGTTTTGTATTATTTTAAGTCTCATTAGATGCAAAGAATAAGTTTTACTTGAATTTCTACTTTTTTGTGTTTTATCTTGTGACCACAGTGAGTATTAATGAAAGGCAATAACTCGCTTTAATATGTGGAGATAATTTTTAAGGGTAAGCAGTTAGTTATAAATAATAAAATTAGGTAAATAAGTAACCTTAGTCATTATGGATTTACATGGCCACTATTAAATTTTATTTTTTTAACAATATTTGTTTAAAAAAAGCACTATTAAAATCAAAATCTAATAAAATTTCATTAATCTAATAAATTTTCAATCTAATAAAATTTTTCAGTTTAAAATACATGTAATTTATGACACTGATTCTTAAACAATATTAGAATAATTACACATTAAAAGCTACAAAACATGTATGTTTGTAACATTAACAATCAACAAAACATTCATCTGTCATTTTAATTTGAAGCCTTCTCAAACATTTTGGCTAGTTTATATTGATTTCCTTCTCTTTAAGCATCTTTTCTAACAATAATTAGAGATTTGCCTCAATATGCAAACCAATGCTCTCACTAGTTTCTGCATGCTTTATCTCCTAACTTGTCAACCACTCCACAATGTACCTATGAGGGTTTACTTGATCTGGTAAAAGTTAAATAGTCCAAAACCCCTGATAGATGTGAAGCAAATTATCACTATGTCTGAAAGTAACTACAATATCAGACAAAGGTTTAAATAAGCCTCTTATTTAAAAAGAACTTAGAGGAAACATAAAGGCATGTTCTGATGCTAACAAAGTCAATCATGATGATGTAATTAAGCAAGAACAGTCAAATTCAAACTAAAAATGTCGACTAGTGGTCAAAGATTATACAATTTAATTTAATCTGGCTCAGTAACCCTATCATATGAGGAAACAGAAATGGAAAATTATAGTAAAGGCTGAAATCATAAAAAATTGGGTAATTTACATAATAATAACTGCACATATCTTTGAAGAATAATTTTCTTTATGTATTCAGTTTCTTTCTTCAGCATGTTTCCTTTTCATTTTAGAATTTTTGGGTTTAAATAAAGATTTCTGTTTTTCTAAAAAAACACTTTAAATATATTTAGAATGTATAGAAAAAAAGACTAATTTCTTTAGTAATATGAAATTCAGAAGAAATATGAAATATATATGGTAAAGGTCGGTTACAGAGCTGGTGTGGCAGAATTTTTAGAATTTAGTGACACACCAAACAATAAAATCTAGAAATGGCAAAACTTTTATAATTTAGAGCAGGCACAGGTAGCAGAATTTAGAAAGGTACCATGCAGTTGAATTTAGGATTTACAGAGATTGCATCAAATGGGAAAATGCCTAGTGCTAGCTCTGTGTATGATGCATTAAGACATATTAGATGGACCTTTTAAATTGTAAGTTTTTAATTTCTTTATTAATAAAAAATCCCGTTCTATAATCTTTCCTTTTTTCTCCCAAGTAATTAGATTAGAACATTTTTGATATTTTCCATGCTTGTGTCTAGTGAAAAGTAGAGAAAATAAAGGGAAGATAAACATGTTAAAAAAAAGATTCTAGTATCAGGAGTAAAACATTCAAATAAGTATGTCTTCATTGTTCTTCCAGACATTCTCCAAAACGTAAGAAATTCATCGCAAACTTTCTGAAAAATACATCCATTACGCGTTGATACCATGGAGACATTTTTCATTTTGTCACATATTTCTCGAATCTTCTAGAATCGTGGGTCTATAAATCTTGCCTTCAAATCCTTCTAAATTTTCCAAGTTGCAATGTAAAAAATACTAAAGAAAAATTATCCCAACCAATTCTGTAACAGCAAATAGCCAGAAATATTTCGGAAAAGAAAAGGGGGGAGAGAATAAGTGTAAAATTAATTTTATAGATAAAGCTTACTATGAAAAATTAAAAAGAAGACTTTTTAATTAATTACATACCTAATTGTGCTTTTGCTAAGAGCTGTTTTGTAAAATGTGCTTTATAGCATTATACCTTGTTTATTTTTCAGATTTAAAATATTGTATAATAAGTTGCCAAAATGAAACTTTAAAATATAGCAGCAAAAAATAAAAATGGTTTATTTTAATGTTATTTTTTATATATAATTTCAATATTTTGCCATTATTTTAATGAAATTTATCAATGTTACGATGTTTAAAAAAAATCGTCGAAAAATTCTGATTTCAAAATTAAAAATTTTCTATAGAAACAGATGATAAAATCGCCAAAATTTTGACAAGTCGCCAAATTTAGAACCGTTTAAAAAAAGAATTCACATCCCCGAAAGGAAAAATTGTTTAAGAGCTCTTTATTACTAAAAATGATCGAAATGCTGATGTTTCACGCAAGACTTAGAAACTCGAGTATCCCATGAAACTCGAGTAAATATTAGAAATAGAAACAAATTACAACCCATGAACCCATTCAAAAGATAACCAGATACGTCAGTGAATCGCCGAAAATATTCCTCCAAAATGCTAATTCACACTCAAAATGGCAGTCATAAAAACAGATAGAAATTTCAAATGACTAAAATTAAGGACCTTCTACTGATTTTGGCCAAAATTAAGGACTTTTAAGGACCAAAAATTGATTCCAAAAAATTTAAGGAATTTTAAGAACTCTTAAGGACCGTACGAACCCTGTATTTAATGAAAGAATTACGAAATTTAGATCAAGTTGAACCCATTCAGATATTCAAAAAATTCTAATAACTAGATTTTCTGCTTCAACAGGCCAAATACATATTTAGTGTAATGCAAGTGATGAGATTTTAGCCTCTAATTTATTTAAACATAAAATTAGATAGGTAAAAACATAAAATATTTCCATTTTTTATGAAATAAAATAAGAAGCATTCTTTTCCCCCAGCAAAATTAAAGAAAGAAATTATTTTTTATTTGCCTAAAACTAATTCCTTTTCCAAATAAAATGAAACAATGGAATTAATTTTTATTTGTGGGCCTAAAAACTACTAGCTATGTAGTCTTGTTTTAACTGTTACTGCAATAAAAGAGAAATTATTTTTTTATTTGCATAAAAAATATGTAACATACTAGTCTTTAATTAAAATTAAACTGAGTTATCATACGTTATGTGAGGTGCTAATTTTATTTTTCATAAAGGCTTGTAAGCTACATATTTCATGAACACTTACAGATATATCTGCAGGTTCTACATAATCATTCAAATTAATTGTATAGTAACTTAAAAATTATGCATGCCACTGTATTATCTTTTATACAGTTTAATCAATAAAAACATTAAAATCAGTAAGTCTTTCAAAAGCTTAAATAATCTAGAAAAAACAAGCAATCTGGATAACTGAAGTTATACAGCACTTTGCAACACATGAAGGGGGGGAATTACTATGTATCTGTAAATGACGCAAAAGTATTCTGCATAAAAAAAGAATGTATATTATAATAAAAGTGTTTTAAAATAATAACTTAATTATGTTAGCCATAACTTAATTATTTTAAAAAGTAATGCTAGCAAACATATGTCAGAAATTAAAACTTGACTTTGAAATAGAAACATACAATTGATATTATATAAAATACTAAATATGTTTTATATTCAATACTAAGTTTAATTAAGTCTAATACTTATCTAAAATAATACTTCACTTAAAAAGTTTTATGTTTCTTAAAAAGGTCTTGTTCAAAATCACTAATGTGCAGTAATTTTAAAGTAATAATATATATATAGTAGCATTTTACTGTGTTTCAGATTTCTAAAAAAACAATAATAAATTCTTGGATATTTATAAGACATTGAAAATAATGGTTCTCTCCCCCTGAAAACATCAAAAAATAGCTGCAATATCAGTTACTGAATATTTATTTTTTATACCCATTTTTTTTAACAAATGTAGCCATTCACAAAGTAGAATCACACATAAATAATTTCTCACTGATAAAATGGCTTTGGTTTTCTTTCATACGTAATAAAAGAGGAAAACCAAGTGCTTTTAGATACCCAAAATCACTTTTCTTTTTTTGGTGCAAATAACGAAGTATTAAGTCAAGTTACATAAAAATCATGAGAAATTTTAAGAATAAGAGAAAGTTGGGAAAAATATGTAAATCGAATTGGTGGGAGAACGGTTGGAAATCGGAAGTGATGGCAAGTCTGCACAATTATTAGATTGTTTTTATTATTTAAAAATCTTAATGCTGCTTTTATTAGAATTTCATAAAATATGTTATGAAGTAATCTAAAATACACCCAGATTCTACACCAAATCTAAATCCCAAAAATTATCAGACTTCTGGAAACATGAAAAACACTGTTTTCCTAAAATGTTAAGCAACCATATTTTAGGTTATCTGACAGTATTCACAAAATCTACGTAGGCATACACCATCCACCTAAAATAGAAAAATCTTGACTTTGAATATCAGCACTAATTACACTGACATAATCTGATTAATTAACAAATGTAAGTATCAATGCCTAAAATGCATAATATAATATCTATCAAGTTTCATATTAATTGTCTTACTCCTTAGCCTCAAACAGATGGTTTTGAAAACATAACGTGAATCTCTTCTTGAGAACCTGTAACTTCAATTCTAAGTCACAAATTTTTTTTTTATTTTTGCTCAAAATCAATCTATTAATTTTGTCTCATATTACCAAGAACTTGGCTTCTTTAATAAAATTGCTATCATAGCTAATAATACTTAATTCAAGTTATTTCCTTAATTTCCTTTATGCAGATAACAAGGAAATCATTCAAACTCATATTCATCAATCAATTATGTCAAATTTCACAAACATATCATTGATATACACATACTATTGAAAATACTTATATAAACTTATATAAAAAGACATATTATAAACAATGAAATACACATGTATTAATGTATGAATGTTTGTTTATTGTGCTGCTAAAAATTAAATTATGAACGTAATAATTATACAAGATATAGATGACTATTCTAATAGAGTTTCATTCATTACCTTGCCTAATTTTACCATTCTTTGTTGTTTGATATGAAGAGTAAAAATTGCATGAGATCTGGAAGACTGAATATTCATGCCAGTGCTGGCAGTCGTTCTAGAAAGGGAACCAATTTTCAAACACTGCAGAGCCTAAAAAAATATTAAGAAAAATGTATATATATGCAGTTCAATGTGCAAAATTTTTGACCAACCAGGTCTTTTTTAATTTGTTATCCTTTCTAAAATTATATATATATAACACACTAATACATTAATTGTTATATATATATATATATATATATATATAAATTAAAAGATAAATTCTAGTACGAACACTAAAAAGCTGCTTAAATACTGTGGTTCCGTGAAAACTTTAAGCAAAATAAGTTGAAATGAAATGTGTTAAAAGAGAAAAATATGGCATTTGATTATTTACAAGTAAAAATCAATACTAATAGTAAGCAATATGCTAAATTAATTAAGGTATATTTAAAACATAGTTAAGTATTAACTAATTAATCAAGATAAAAATAAAAATTAAGAAGCAGTAAATGGTCGATTAGCCCAATTCGAAGTTCATTAAGGAACGTCAGGGGAAATATTTTTTTAATGAATTTTGAACTAAGCCAACTCCATCACGCGTTTCGCAGAAACAGACAATTGAAACTGTATGGGAGACATTTTTCAATTAATTAAATAAACTTTGTCAAAATCTTGAGTCTCAATTCTCTGTTCCAATTTCTTGATGCGTCCGCTTGAAGAAACACATTAAGGTGTAATAAGGAGAATAAATAATGGCATGGAAATGCTGATGTACAGAATAAAATAAATAGCAATATGCTATTAGTCAAAATATACAAGATTTTATGGGTGGACCTGCTAGCTTAAAGAGTTAATACTTTGTAAAAGTACCGAAAATTATTTTTAATTCAAAACTGAAATGATAATAAAATAGAAGAATTGAAGCAAGGGTCTTGCCAAGACCTAGAAATTTTTTAGAGAAAAAATATTATTAAAAACAAACCTGGAGCAGTGCCGTCTTCTTTGGCTAGCGATGAAACTCAAAAAGGGCGGATCAACCCTGAGCATGCTTATTGCTTTCCAATTCACAGGATGATGTAGAAAGAGGGGGGAAACATCACTGGGAAAGAACCAATATAAAGTGACTGACCATTGGCAAAAACCTGACTCGGTGCAAAGGGGGGTAAAATGTGTTGAAATAAGCGAAAAAGGTTCAAAATGGCGTCTTGCCATTTTGAACACATCTATGAATGTTTGAACAAATCTATGGAGTTTGAAGAAAATTGTACTGGGTGAAAGAAAAAATGGCTACTTCAACAAACTATTATCTAAAATGGCCACCAAAGTCAGCAGAAATAATGAAAAATAGCAATTTGTTAATTAAAGTTGTAATTCTTCAAGCTAGAGGGTGTTCAAACTGCCAGAAACGAAATAAGTTAAATGACAGGATAGAATTGGCCAGCAAATGTTTAAAATCTATTTAAGAATAGAATTAAAAGTATTGTGCCAAATTTTAAGAGGAAAAATAGATGCTGTGACAGGAATATTTATACATTTATACATTAGATCTTCTGAATCAGCCATCCACTTTACACCGTCCCATAGGGCTTTAAGCATAAAATTTCATTATCTAACTCAAAAAATCTAAAAAATAATAAGGTTAATGCCAGCTTTTTTAACGTATTTTTAATTACTTTTTGAGGAATTAGGTAATTTTTCAATATTGTGACAAAGTACAGTACTTCTTCTTGAAGGTGTTTTGTTGTATTTCAGATTCTTTTAATTCTAAGCAGCTGTGAGTAAATTGTATTGAGGATGACTTTTTTAGAAATATTGGGATTCCAGTTGGTTAATTTAAGTCTTGTAAAGTTGAATTCCCTTCATTTATCATAGATTTCAAAAAATTGTAATCTATAATATGCAAATCAAGGTAGACTATATCATGTTGCACGGTATTTGTAATATTAAGTTTAAGGCATGAAGGGTAGATATTAGCATTTTCAATCTTGTTGAAGTTGTTGAAGGCTATTACATAATCAATATATTGAAAGATGTGTTGGTAAAATTTATGATCTTCATTTTTGAGTGAACGTATAAAAGTCAATTCTTTTGTAAAAAGGAATAATTCACAGACAGCACTTGAAAAACTGCCTCCCTTAGGAATTCCCTGTATTTGTTTAAATATGTTGTTATTGAATTGAACATAATTACTGAAAAGTATGTTTGAAAGAAAAAGTTGCCATTTTTGAGCATTTAATATTGTAGAAATTTGGGGAAATAATTCAGGAAGAGCAAGAAAACTTTTATAAATTTCTTCAAGTGGCAAAGTAATATAGAGGTTTTTCAAAGTCGTATCATTGGATATGTTCTATTTTAAGTGTATTTAAGGTTATTAGAATTTGTTCGTTGCTTGAAATCATCCAGTTGCAATATATATCTTTAAAATCATAATTATTTATGAAGTCATGTATGAGATGAAGTTTTTGTGCAAAGAGATAATCGATTTCCTTTAAATAACTTTTGGTACTATTGGTAACGAACCTAAACTTAACTGGAGTCTTGCGAAATTTTAGAAGTGCATATAGATTTGCAAATTTGTTATTATATTTGTGAGGATGGATTTTAGGTTTTTTATGAAGTGCATTAAATTTATTGAGAAGAATCTTAGCACTGGTAGTGATATTTTGATAGGTTCAAGCACTATCCAGTTTTTATGTAGAAGGTTGAAATAAAACGTTTTTTCAAATGACACTAAAATTGTTGCTAGCTTTGTCAATCTTTGTGATGATAAAGTTATCTTGCTGTTTCTGAATAAGAGTTTCTAGATGCATGTTATTGTGTAAATAATTGAAATTGGGTAACTCGAAAACCATAAGCTGAAATTCTTTAATTAGTGCAGCTTTCCATTCTAGAAAAGTAGTTGTAGGCAAGTTGGTTCTATTACTAGCTAAAATTATAAATTTATCAAGATCATTACTAAATTGTTTAAAGCAAAAGTGCTGATTAATACTGAAAGTTGAACAAAACTTGGTGCCAAGTTGCATAATTTCACGCAATTGCTCATCTTCAATGATATTGAGATCTCCTGTAACAATATGCTGGTGAAACGGATCTACATATTTATTGTAAGCAGGAAGCTTGCAATTACAAATGCTATCTTCTATTACATTGTGGTGGTTGATAATTAGTTAACCTAAGGTCTTTTCAAATTTAAAACAGGGCTTGACCTGAAGTGGTTGGTCAAGTAGCAAGTGTTGACATTTTTTAAAAATGCTTGGAATTTTTAACTGATCATAAGAACGATGCTTAACCAAGAGATAATAAATCAAAAAAGAAGTGAACAATTCCAGCGGGTAGTACATTTAAAACAATAAACAAAACAACTCGATAAAACAACATATTAAAAATAATGTAACAAATTGTTTAGAATCTTTGGTATTTTTCATAGTGCAGCAAAAGAATTTTCGACAGAGCCACATTTGAAATATAGCTAATGATTATAACGTCTTGAAATAATTCAAAAAGAAAATTTAAAAAAAAGTGGCAAAAAAATTGAATTTAAAAAACTAATTAAAGAATAATAAAAATGCTATAAAGTATAAAATAATAAGATATAGTCTGCTCCGTATGACCCTAAAACAAAAGATACAAACAAATACAGTGAAATATGTTTAACGCAAAAATGCTTAAGATGAAATATTGGTTAATATGAAATAGTACAATGGTCCCAACAAACTAATATGTATTTTCATACATTTTGTTTCCTTTAACACGAAATAAAAATTGCTTTACATGAAAAGATTTCCTATCTGGGAATGAACAAAATAAGAAAACAGTGGCCTCGCAGCTGAGATTCAAGAGGGGGTGTGAAATGAAAGAGAGGCGGTTTCACATGTTTCATAGAAAGGAGGCTAACTTGGCTTTGAAATACTCTTGGACACGAGCCAGTTTTGGTTATCTCAGCTTCTTTCCCTCTCCACCCCTACAAATGCCACACTCGGTTGGAACTCGGTGACAAGTACATCGTAGTGTGAGTAAAAATCAGTGATATATGTAATCAGTAAAAATATGTTGCACTCTGCATGGAATTCAGCGACTCCAAGGGTGATTGAAAATTGTTTTTGTCATGCACAATTATCAAAAGTACCCGATTCTTTCATGCCAAAAAAAGTGGAGAAGGATATTGTAACTGAGCCTACACTTAAATGAAATGTTTAAGAAAGTTCCCGTATTATTGGACTGTCCTACTGTATTATCTGAAGAATTCGTTGCAGTAGATAATGATAATGTGTGTACATCCCCAATTGGCAGACAAAGACATTTTGGAGTTTGTTCAAAGCTCAAAAAATACCATTGATGCAGATTCCAACAATGAAAATGAAATGAATAATGCAGCTTCTGTTCCCACGTCATCTGAAATGAGGAACATCATAAAAAGTATGCGTAGCTATTTAGACGCACATTCCAATGTTGAAACGGATAACAAAATGGACGACGTTGAAAAATTTGTTAACAATTTGATGCTAAAAAGGACAATGCAAAGAAAAATAGCAGTTCGTTTTCCAAAAACTCAATAAATGTTTTGTTTTTCATAAATCTTGAAAATTTTGTATGAAATTTCATTATATTTTCGTTTTATTCATTTTTATTAAATACATGCATAATACATATCTATATAATATATACATGCATATATACATATCTATGTACTCTAATAAACTTAAATATTGTTGAATATATTTTTTTTCCAATATCCTTTAACACGAAAAAAATATTTCAGTCCCCTCAGTTTCATGTTAAACGATTTTCATTGTAGTATAAAATACGAAATACTACTATGTAAATTAAAAGCAATGTATGAAATGAATATAAGTACATTTTTTACCAAAGAAAAAGCAAAACTGAGAACAAACATTGTAAATCAAAAGAAAATATATTCTAAAATAAAAAATTTGAGAAAACAAATTTATTTTAGTGAGAATAAGAAGCCTTAATAATAAGTTAGGCTGTTATGAAGAGTCAAATTGAGAGATAGGATGGATGGATGATGAAAGGAATTACTAAAAAAGCTAGAACTGAATTACTATAGCCAGTAAAACTGAAAATGTTAGAGAATATAAAGTAAATTTACAAGTATGTTTACAATTGTTATGCATCCAGTAAATACCACCAAATTTCATTAAGCATTTCTTATCATTAGCAACAATAAAAATTAAAACTATGTCATGCGCAATTTCTGAAGCAATAGTTGATGAAATTACGAGAAGTTTGATTATTAATAAGTATAATTCTTAGACACTGAATTTCTTGATTAATATCTTCATCAGTAAAAATATTCTTAATTCTCAGAATCTGCTTAATAATGGTGTTAGTAATTGCTATTTTAAAAATGTTGGAATTCCAATACATTAGTTTCATGGCAGGAAAGCTAAAAAGTCTTTTTAACAAAAAGTTTAATTTCTTTAGATTTGAGAATTTTAAGGTAGAAGTAATCAATTACGTCCTTAATGGAATTTATTTCATTAAGTTTCAAACATTTAGAATAAATATGAGCAGTTTAGATTACCCCAGAACTATTGGAAGTTAAAAGACCATCTATGTATCTAAATGTAAGGTCCAAATTTTTCTTTTTGATCACATTTTTGCATAAAACTGAACTCGTGTACAAAACAAAATACACTGCAACAATGAAGTTGAATAATCGATGCCCATGGGAATACCATTAACATCTAGGAAGATTTTATCTTAAAATTTAATAAAAACTATGGAAAAGTGAATATTTAAGATAAGCAATTGATTTCAAAATTAAGCATGCTTTTGAGTTTATCTGAATGTTATTACTAATCAGCTCATCCACTGCTTAAGTGGAAGAAGCATGAGTTACAATACAAAGATATCATATATACAAAGATATCCTATTTTATATTATTTTTCATTTACAAATGAAAGCATCAATCACTCACTTTTTTCTGGACAAAAGGTAAAGCTCCATCCAAAATTCACCAAAAAATGGTGGAAATGTAAAGTTATGCTTAAACTGCAAAACTACAAAAATATCTAACTAACTGCATAACTGCAAAAATATCTCTAGCTTCTTCGAAGACAGCCATGTAAATATTACTGATTTACTATTATCTTTACCATCTGTAATCATTTCATTAATTACCACTATCAGAGATAAAAAAACAAACAACTAACAGTGGACAACATATGCAAACACTGTCAAAAAAGCCCCCAAATGCATCTACATTTTGTTATTATAATTCCAGAAAAATTTTTATGGAAAAGGTACACTAAAACTGGTACCATGCTCACAGAAATGTTGGTACTTGAATGTTGAAGGAGACAGACTGGCTTTGAACGATACTGATGAAAATGAATATGCCACAATTAATTTTAGTTTCCATCATCTGAAAACTTAAAACACATTTCAAGATTTGAGAATAATACTAAAAAAAGTCAAATTAGTTTAAGCATGATACCAGGTTGTCATGCAAATTCCTGCTTTTTTAAGCCAGCTATTGAGCATTTAAATCACCATGCAAGAGGCACATATAATTACATTCTTACGTGCTTTTGAGGAAGTATCCCTTGATTGAAAGAATGAAACTGGGTCGTCTTTGTATGGCAGATCTTAGATTACAGTTCAATAAAATAGAAAATTAAATTAAATTGAAATATGTCAAAGATTAGGTCCTGTACCAGCAATCTTCAAATAACACAGAACTAACAAACAAAACAAAAAAAATCAAAATAATAACTATATAGGAGTCAAGTGCTGTATCTCAAAATTTAACATATATTTGGCAATACAATATAACAGATATAATCCCTTTAATACGCAAGTTCTGAAAATTTTTAAGCATCATGGTCCATGCACATATAAATAGCTAGGACATGTAGCCTCACACAGAATACATTTTGTTATGGCTATGTGTTAAACACTTTTAGAGAGAAATATACACTGCTCCAATATTCTTGTAATTAGCAATATTTTAAATCTCTGACATGGAATCCCTGAAGAATAAATGAAAATTTATAAATGAATAAAGTAGGGAAAAGAACTCTTCACATATGCAAAAATAACTACCCATCAAAGAAAATACACTCAATATATGGCATTTTTCTGTTAACGGAACGCCACTTAGTGCAAAATATAAATACTGGTTCATAACCTAATTAGATCGCTGCAATCTTAATTATATGTAAAGCTTCATGAAATGAATATCAGTTTTATTAAACTCAAAACAAACAAAAATATACGAGGGCCATCCAGGAAGTAGATTACGTTTCCGTCTGTGTCCGCTAGGGGCGGGGCTAGCGCGGCCATCTTGGGGTCAGAGCATTGCGCAGCTCAGTCTGCATCTAGCCGTGCTAGTGAGAGGTTCGTGCTGTGCTCCGTTCAGATACTGTGACGGTTTGAAATGTCTGCGTTAATTGAAAATCCCGCGAGCTGCGAGGTGCGCTCAGTAATAAGGTTTCTGACTGCAAAAAACTGTAAACCGATAGAAATCTATCGGCAGCTTCGTGAAGTGTATGGGGACAACATTATCACTGAAGGTGGAGTGCGTCAGTGGGTCATAAGATTTCAAAATGGCCGAACCAATGTTCACGACGAAGATCGAAGTGGGAGACCCAGCATAGTGACCGCCGAACTTCTCGAAAAAGTCGATGCTAAAGTCCGTGAAAATCGAAATTTCACAATAACGGAACTTTCTTTGAGTTTTCCACAAATTTCGCGAAGTTTGTTGCACGAAATCATCAGCGAAAAGCTTGGTTACCACAAGTTTTGTGCAAGATGGATTCCAAAAATCTTGACAGAGGACCACAAAAATCAGCGAATGGCTGCAGCGTTGAACTTTTTGGATGCTTACCATAAGGATGGTGACTCTTTACTCGATCGCATCGTTACTGGTGACGAAACATGGGTGAAACATGTGAACTGTGAAACGAAATTGCAATCAATGCAGTGGGGGCACACAAGTTCTCCCCAAAAACCCAAGAAATGCATGCAAATAATGTCGGCAAGGAAGATGATGGCGACTGTTTTTTGGGACAGAAAAGGTGTAATTTTGGTGGACTTCCTGGAAAGAGGCACTACAATAAACTCTCAAAGGTATTGCCAAACTCTCCAAAAACTCAGAAGAGCAATTCAAAACAAGCGCAGAGGAATGTTGAGCTCTAAGATCTTGTTGATTCACGACAACGCCCGGCCCCACACGGCAAATGTCACTCGTAAAGTTCTTGAATCTTTTAAGTGGGAGTTGTTTCCTCATCCGCCGTACAGTCCCGACCTGGCACCGAGCGACTTCCACCTATTCCCAGCAATGAAGAAGTGGCTGGCTATGCAGCGTTTTGATGACGACGCACAGCTGCAAGAAGAGGTAACGAAGTGGTTGAAGGCGCAGGCGGCCGAATTTTTCGACGAAGGAATTTCCAAGCTCGTACATCGCTACGATAAATGCCTTAATTTGTATGGTGACTATGTAGAAAAGTAGTATTTGAGTGTGGCTTTCATCTGTATATAATAAAATTTGTTTCCTATACTTTGTTTATTTTTTTATTCCAAAACGTAATCTACTTTCTGGATAGCCCTCGTAAACAAGTAAAAAAAAAACTGAAAGGTTTCAGATTTTAAATTACGTCCAAAAGGGCATTTTTTTAACATTTTGAGTGTTACCTTTAATAATTAAATATCACGTTCTTCGCACTTAAACCATAAAATTCAGTTCAAGAGCAATATTGCAAAATAATTTTAAATTAAACATATCTTTAGAATTTCCAATACACAGTTTCAAGCATTGGAGATAAAAATGTTTTTCTGTACAATGTTGCCATTGTTCACTCTGAAATCCTTGAGTTTGTTAATCAAAAATTCGTTAAAGATTTACAAAATATGAAATTAATAATAAAACAAATTCCAAATTTCAAATTTGGGCTTCAAGATGCCCATATTCACAGCAGGATTACATCATTCAAAATTTGATGGCTCTAGGTACCATTGTTTTATCACAATGCGAGAAACATACATACATTTGTGCAGATTCTTCATTATTTAATTTCTTCAAATATAATACAGGGCGATAATATTCGGAGGCAATAGTTTGAAAAGTGAAACGGACATTCAGAGTGATTTGACGCGAAATCGCAAAGCGAAAACTATAGTCTCTCAGGGACAAAGCGCCTTTGAACTAATAAAAATATACTCTTTCTGAGAAAAATGTTTTGCTTGACTATCTTAATAACTTGTAGCCTGCTGCTCATAAATAATAATAAAAAAGAGCATTTCATATGAAACAATTTTACAAGGGGAAAAAAAGAAATTTATGTGAACAATTCCTTTTCTACAGCCAGTTACAGCTGTTGAGCTGTAACTGGCTGTAGAAAATACTGATCAGTGAAATGATAGAACAAAAATCACAAAGTATGATACACACATTTCTTTAAATGCAAATTAAGGACTTCTAAGGATTTTAAGTATTACCAATGAAACAAATTAAGGATCCTCTGGTTCCAGATATATCTGGAACAGTATCAGAAGAAAAACAAAATCATTGATTCGTCAGCCCTCCTCAAATTGAGAAGCTTTGATGACAGACATAGTGCAGAATGCTAAAATCTCTTGACATTGGTCGTGAAGTTATGTCTCTTGCACTTCCAACTGGAATGAATTACTGCGTCTGCAATGTCAGATCAAGTCGTGTGACACCTTATAAAAGCTTGAAAACAGTGACTTGCGAGGACCGCATGCATGATTTTCTCACCTCTGTGTGGTCCGTAGTATACACCGGGTCACCACTGTGGCAGGTAGCACTTCTGACTCCATGAGCAATTAGTATATTTGTGAGGTTGCGTAATACTTACATTTTTTGGACTCAAAAATATTTACTACAATTACGAGAAGCTCTTTATACATATATATAATTCATGGATAGCATAGAGCATTATTGTAGTGAAGTATAATCCTTGTGACGTGAGAAACCTGCTGACGAGGGTTTTTCTAGTTGAGAGTTCAAGAGCATTCTGGCATGTTTTTCAGTTGGAAAAAATCTGCAATTAGCCATGCTTTCTTAATTTTTCAGTAGTATTTTACATCCTTTGATTCATTATGTCTGGAACGATATCAGAGGAAAAACAAGATCATTGGTTTGTCGGCCCTCCTGAAATATAGAGGTTTTGATGACAAGCACAGTGCAGAGCGCTAAAATCTCTCGACAGTGTGAAGTTATGTCTCTTGTACTGTCAACCAGAACGAATTACCAGGTCAGCGATCTCAGACCATATCGTGTGACACATTGCAAAAGCTTGAAAACAGTGACTTGCAGAGACCACACACACAGTTTTCTCATTGCTGCAAGGATTTTTCAGTAAGTAGAAGAAATGTAAAAAAATTATCCACTCATTCACTTTTACTCTTGCAATACAATTCCAAACGGTTCTAAGTAAAACACAAAAAAAATGTAGAGTGTGTTATTACTGAATGCAATCTAATATTTAAAATAATTATAAAAACAATTTCGAAAACACTACTATTATGACTTGGTGGTTAAGGAGCTGAATGCCATAGTCTTGCACCCCTAAGAATTCAGGAAAAGGCATGGATAAGTGTACAGTATCTTTGTGCAATGGGTGCACTTAAAATGCTGCTAGGCTGAAAGTTCTCTTGAGAGGTTTTGTGATTAGAAAAGAGAGGTGGGAAACTTCTGGAACATCCTCAGGGTGTTCTCCATAAAAACAAGGATGGAACTTTCTCTTCCTTGCAGGTGCAATTCAAAATGCAAAATTCTCACTGATGAGATGGCTCAGTGTTGAGAGAGTCCAATGGATTTCAGCCCTTCCCAATGTACGCATTAAATTGCAAGTGTCTAGATATTTTAAAGTGTAATAATTTGAAAATAAAACTCTTTACATCTTTTCAAGTAATTAATATTAAATTACAAATATAGTTTTCTAAAACACATACTTATAACAGTGAAACATTTTTTAAACATAATTTATTTTTTAAATCACTAATTAAAAGAAACATTTAAATCAAAAGCTAAGGAAATTTTGCAGTTTAAAATAAAAGATAATTACATATCAAATTTGTTATGCTGATTTTAATCATCACTTACTTCACAAATCACTAAATCAAAGTTTAAGCAGACAAGTTTGGCAATGCAGAACAAAATTGATTCTTCCTTGTTTATGATCAAATTACATTCTAAATGACCTGGGCGTTCCCATCAAAACAAGGATAGAATCTTCTCTTCCTTGCAGGTGCAATATAGTTACCATCACTGCAAAATTACCATTGATGAGAAACATTCTCAGTGATGAGATGACTAAACGTCCAATGCGTTTTAGCCCTTCGTATTACATGCTTGTTCGTAAAATTTTATAAGATTCACTACCTATATTTCCTAACAATGTTCGTAAGATAAAATGATGTTATAAATAATACCAAATAATTAAAAATACTAAAATGAATAGATAATATAGTTTAAATTTTAAATAAAAATATTAAAAAATAAAATTATACAGAAAGAACTACTTTACTAATTACAGTATGTAACCTGAATTGCTGTCTTTACAGCGATGAAGCTAATAGACCTTTACATGTGTGACACACTCTGGAGACTCAAAAAAAGTAAAGGGGACATTTGTGATGAAGAGGTTGAATCAGAGGAGGAAAAATTTGGCATGTGTGAGGGGCCAGCAATTGATTTCTGAAATGTCTTTATTGTGAAAATAAGTGTCTAACCTTGTTTGAACAGGTTTTCTTTGTTTTTCATCATAAATAAAACCATAGCACTGTATGGTCTCGTGCACAGCAGAGTGTAATTTACTTAACCTCTCAGAATTTGGATCTTGGTTTCCCCCAAAAGTGAGGTCTTCAAATATTGAAAATGCTACTGCCATAAATTTTGAATAAACTGGTGCACGCTCTTCCTTCTGCTCTCTCTGTTGCTCTTTAAGATGCATCAGAATAGTCTTTGTTAGTCAATTCTTCTTCATATGAATTAAGGAATTTTTTTATATACTCCTCCGATAAATTTATATAATTGTTAGATAATTCCTATTAATGTTGACAAGATTCAAAGAGATTTCTTCTTTTCATCATCTTGATTTTAAAACTATGAGAAAGATATGCACGTATATTTTTCCAAATACCATTTATGTTAATGTCTGTTACATCTCCCCATGCATTTATGGATGTTCTGTACAGAGTTATAAATGTTGTAGTCTATCAAAAAGCACTATAAACAGATAAAAGCTTTTCATCAATGTCTTTAAATGCCCAGGAGGACATAAGGCATGTATAATATTTTTTTTAAAAATAGCAATCACACCCTGGTCCATTTGGCTTCAAGTTCAATGTTGTATTAGGTGGTAAAAACACAACTTTAATTTTGGGATCGAAATAATCTAAATGGATGGACAGGTGGATCTAAGATCAAGAGAATTTTGAAAAGAATCCCTTTTGTGTGACAATATAATTTCACCTCCACTCCTCAAATATTGCCAACACCATTTAAGGGTTCTCAATATCCATCCATCTGCTGGGATGTCAATTCTGTTGGGATAGAAGGTTTTATTTGTTTTGCAATGTTCTAGGATAGAATAAACTAATAAATACTTAAAAAGAGTTTGCACTACTGTAACAGCACAAACTAGTATTAAACTTCTAATAGATGTAAAGAAAATTATCACTGGTCTGAAATACCAGTCTTGAAAATATTTAAACAATCTCTTTATTGAAGTAGAATTTGAACATAAATGCATATCACATGCTTGACAGCCACCACTTCTTGCAATGTGACTTAAAAAGTAACAGTCAATTTCAAAAGTTAAACTAAGTTTAGTAGTCAAAGAGTTGGCTAAAAACTTCTCACTAGTGTAATAATTTAAATGTGAGCAGCAATAATACAAAGACATAGAATTACAATCTTATCAGAGCTGGCAAACCTCAACAATGTAGCCTTGAAAGGCAGATACATGCTCTATCTTACAGTTCCAAACCCTCAAACTCATTTACATTTCTGGTGAGGAAATGGACAAGAGAAACATACTAACTGGTTAATTAAAATAATAATAATAATCCTACATACTTCGGTTTAACCCTTTCAGGATGGGCGTCCCATATACGCATTCCCTAAGAACGTCTCTTACAGCCGGGCGTCCCATCCACGCATCAGTAAAGATCGCATTCAGAGGACGGGTGATGCATATACGCATTTTGGTGTATACGTTTATATTGGTGTATACGTTTATTTTGGTGTATACGCAGGTGGAACGTTTTTCTGAAGGCCACTAGATGGCATCCTGTGTCCATTACTTTTGAAATGAACACAGTTTTAGGTTCCTGACCTTGAGTTTGATATATTCTGCTTGACTTTGGCATTTTACACATCAGCTGTTTGAAGGTGGGAGGGCGGAGGGAAAGCGTAAACAGAGGTGGGCTCTTTAAATCGCTGCGTGCTAATAAAAACATTCTCGTATCTGATTTATATCCAATTCCTTTTTTTAGTCTATTTTTTTCCTCTACTATGTACGGTCTTTTAGGGTTACAGTGTGGAGTTTTTTACGTTTTGCATTGCCTTCAGATACATTTCCGTTCCTTCTTTTTTTATTTAGGAAAGCCTCACCTCCAGTCTATTACGGCGGGAAGGCGCTATTTATCAGAAGAATACCCTAGTATGGTTAGTGAACCATTTACTAACGCAAATGAGAGTACTGATTCATTTTCTAAAGAGTTAAAAAGTGATACTTTTTCTAAGAGTTACAAAGTGATACTTCTCTGTGCTCCGAGATTTACCACACTCGTTTTCATTTTAAATTTTGTTACTTCTGTAAATACTCTTTATTGTGTTCTTTTTATTAATTTTAAACTTTATTGATGGATTTTATCAATTAAAACTTTGGAATAATTTGAATAGCGCTTCCGAAAATTATTTTAGAAGATAAGCAATTTTTTAAGTATATTTTCATGTAAAATAAAGAAAAAAATGTTTTAAGGGCTAATTTTAACATATATAAGAGCTCAAGTAATAATCTAAAATGATACCAACAATTATGATGCTAGAAGTGAAACTTTTGTTTGCTTTTCTGATTTTTGTTATAAAATTAGACTTAGCAATGCAAAACCTCCGTCCTGTACAGTGACTGCCTTCGATTCTCTTCCATCCTGCACAAGCGTCTTAAACAAAGGTGCACCGTCGCGAAAAGGTTAAAGTCTCTAACAGCATTTCCTTCCAGCAACAACATCAGTCTATCCTTCGCTGCTTTTCACAAATCATAATTTTTCCTCCTTGAGTGATATTTTTCCCCTGCCATATTCTTCCAAAAAAGAATTATCTCATTTGCATTGATTATTTGTTGTGCAATACTGCTGCCAGCTTTAAGAATTTTATTTAGTGTTGATTTCAATTCTTCAGCTGCAGCCACATCAGCATTTACAACTTCTCTATCGATAGCAGTTTTTTGAAGACAAGAGTGTTTCTTGAATTTATTAAACTACCTATGATTTTTACTGAGTGTTTCATTGGTAAAAGTTGAACCACATTTTGCTTTTACAGTTTCAAATAAAGAATTCACTTTTCTTTTCTTGAACGTTCAACATTCACCATTTTCTCACCAATTTTAAGTCTTAACGCAATGACTTTTGCTTCAAACGAAGGCATTCATCACTTTTTTGCAATTTCACTATCAGCAATTGATTTTCTCTTTCACCAACCATTTCTAATATTATTTATTTACAGACAATCCAAAATAGAATAAATAATGCACAATGAGTGAAGGTGATATATAAATACACACACACACACACATATATATATATATATATATATATATATATATATAATAAGACTGCTCCATTACTGTAATGAGTTGGTGAAAAGGAACTTTCAACGGATTGGCGGTTGTTCTCGGCATTATAACAGCACAACTGGCAAGATGACACTCGAACACACATAAGGATAAATTCCACACATAATTTTATTCCTTGATAATGCACATCATCATTGTGGGTGTGCTAAGCACCCGCCAATTTTGTACAACTTACATTTCTTAAACAATGGAAGAAAATTGGAAAAGTAAACTCTGTGTGGCTAGTTGCAAGATAAAACAAGCGTCTAGAAGAAGTGAAGAGCGAAGAGACGAAGCTGTGACACAGTTAACCTTTTATACCGAGTCCCATTTCAAATCACGACAGATTAATAACCAGATGTTGGTTTTAGATTTCATCAAGAAGTGTGCAATACAGAATTGCAGGGAGTTTTAGAAAATTATTGCGCTGTTATTTTTAGAATGAAAATGGAAATTAAAGAGCTATTATTAATTTATTATTTGAAAGATAGATATTTTATACGAGGGCTATCCAGAAAGTAGATTACGTTTTGGAATAAAAAAATAAACAAAGTATAGGAAACAAATTTTATTATATACAGATGAAAGCCACACTCAAATACTACTTTTCTACATAGTCACCATACAAATTAAGGCATTTATCGTAGCGATGTACAAGCTTGGAAATTCCTTCGTCGAAAAATTCGGCCGCCTGCGCCTTCAACCACTTCGTTACCTCTTCTTGCAGCTGTGCGTCGTCATCAAAACGCTGCATAGCCAGCCACTTCTTCATTGCTGGGAATAGGTGGAAGTCGCTCGGTGCCAGGTCGGGACTGTACGGCGGATGAGGAAACAACTCCCACTTAAAAGATTCAAGAACTTTACGAGTGACATTTGCCGTGTGGGGCCGGGCGTTGTCGTGAATCAACAAGATCTTAGAGCTCAACATTCCTCTGCGCTTGTTTTGAATTGCTCTTCTGAGTTTTTGGAGAGTTTGGCAATACCTTTGAGAGTTTATTGTAGTGCCTCTTTCCAGGAAGTCCACCAAAATTACACCTTTTCTGTCCCAAAAAACAGTCGCCATCATCTTCCTTGCCGACATTATTTGCATGCATTTCTTGGGTTTTTGGGGAGAACTTGTGTGCCCCCACTGCATTGATTGCAATTTCGTTTCACAGTTCACATGTTTCACCCATGTTTCGTCACCAGTAACGATGCGATCGAGTAAAGAGTCACCATCCTTATGGTAAGCATCCAAAAAGTTCAACGCTGCAGCCATTCGCTGATTTTTGTGGTCCTCTGTCAAGATTTTTGGAATCCATCTTGCACAAAACTTGTGGTAACCAAGCTTTTCGCTGATGATTTCGTGCAACAAACTTCGCGAAATTTGTGGAAAACTCAAAGAAAGTTCCGTTATTGTGAAATTTCGATTTTCACGGACTTTAGCATCGACTTTTTCGAGAAGTTCGGCGGTCACTATGCTGGGTCTCCCACTTCGATCTTCGTCGTGAACATTGGTTCGGCCATTTTGAAATCTTATGACCCACTGACGCACTCCACCTTCAGTGATAATGTTGTCCCCATACACTTCACGAAGCTGCCGATAGATTTCTATCGGTTTACAGTTTTTTGCAGTCAGAAACCTTATTACTGAGCGCACCTCGCAGCTCGCGGGATTTTCAATTAACGCAGACATTTCAAACCGTCACAGTATCTGAACGGAGCACAGCACGAACCTCTCACTAGCACGGCTAGATGCAGACTGAGCTGCGCAACGCTCTGACCCCAAGATGGCCGCGCTAGCCCCGCCCGTAGCGGACACAGACGGAAACGTAATCTACTTCCTGGATGGCCCTCGTATTTTACATATATATACAAAAACACTATTGATATCTTGGCTGCCTGAACAATAATGCAGTATGCATCATATAATCTCATTCACTACGTGCTATTTGTTTATTTTTGACTCTGAACAAATCCTAATTCTTTGAAAACAGATTTATTTGTATCTCCAAACGTTCGTAAAGTGGACAATGTCTGCATAGTAAATACGGAGAAATGTTGTTTGCACAGTAAAGGGAACAAATTTAAATAGTAAACCAAATTTCTGACAACAGTTCATGTTTTAAATACAAATATGATAAAAAAAACTGGTAAATGTTTTAGCGGCATTAAAAAAAGTTAATTTCCCATACAAGAACTTAAAACTAGTGCAATTTTCTTAAAAATTAAGGAAAATTCATCAAAGCTGGCCAATATGATCTAAATTTTGCTATAAGCCATAATCTGACAGAAAGAGTGTCTCAACAGCGAACCACCACTCCAAACTTTTTCTTAAAATGTATTTATTATTCTTTGATGGTCAGTTTTTCTCCAAAGAAATGCTCTAAATCAGTGGTCTTCCCAGTAGGGGTCGTGGAAAATTTTGGGGGGCTGCAAGGTTGCTGAAAACTTTATAAGAGGAGGCCAAACCTATTATAAAACATTTTTGAGAATATGGAGTCACAATACGGAGTGAGCAACTAAAATGGGATTGTAATACTAAAATATTTGGAAGCCACTGCTCTAGATGGTCTCTGATGTTTCTAATAGGACTGAAGCAAAAGCAGGCGAACTCTCTACATATATGTGGCTTTCTTCAGTTTTTGACTGTTTTAAATCCAGCATTTTTTTTAAAGAATATCTTCCATTTTTTTTTAGAAATCATTCTTCCATCATTTTCAAATGCCCTGTTTATGACTTTTGTCCTCCCCTCATACAGAATTTCTAGATAACAGTGAGTGGAAGTGCAAGTTTTATGAAGTCTGAACTTCAACTTTCCTGAAGGTCCTATTTTTCTCACAGTAAATCACAGCATGACCATAAGATTAAGATTGAACTTTAAAAAAATTAAATAGATGGTACTTTTGCTAATCACTTATTTGTTTTCTAAAATATTATTTCCCATTTTGAATGGCAGTCACAGAAAAGAAACAGAAACATCAAACAAGAAAAATTAACGACTATATAAAAACTTTCATCCAAATTAAGGACTTTTAAAGACCAAAAATCATTTCTAAAAAACCTAAGGACTTGTGGACAACTCTTTATTTGCTAGCTAACCCAAGAGAGGGTGCTACCAGCTTTCTCGCTCTTGTCCAGTAGGGGAAAATTTGGATTGGTTTTACACTTTGTTACCGGCTGCCGTCGGTGAAGCATGAACTCGCCTCTCTTCTCCCTTATGATGCTTACCTGTAATACAACTTTTATGCTTATAGCTAACATGGATTTATTACCTGTAAAATTCTTGAGTAACTTGCACCTGATGTTATTTTGTTATTAGTGAACGTGCCTTGAAGTACATATGTATTTTCTAACCTTAATAAAAATGGTAATGTGAACTCAGCCAAGATATCATTGTTATATCTGCAGTAACAATGCACACCCCACTCTAGACTCTTAAGGACTTTTAAAGATTGTATGAATAGTTTATATATCTTCAAAAATACACAGGTCCAGAACTTGCTTCAATCTGCACCTAAATCAAGATCAGTGTCACCCCGATGGTATACTGGTTAGCAATGCAAACTTCCATAGTAAATCAGCCTGGGTTCAAATCATGAAGAATGCATGGATGTTTGTAATTCAAGAATGTGCAGGTGACCCCCTTGCGACAAACTGTACCTGCCTCAAGATTAGTAATATATTCCTTGTTAACTTGCAGGTGTTCATGTTCTACAACTACCAATTCATTAACTTAAAGCAACTGAAAAATCTAGGAAAGAAAATTCCTGCATTGATGTTCACTCTTCCCACTCATTCACACCAACTCTGTTGCACAACTATTCATAAGGCAATATAAAGACTACCACACTTGATGCTTTGGCACACATGATTGATTTCCATTACTAGAAAAATAGTATCTAGTATTACTATTTACTAATTTCTTTTTAATTCTATGCATTAGGGAAACAAATCCTACACATACTATTTAAACCCAGATGTGAAAACAAATAACATAAATTATGATGAATGTAGTGAAGAGGAGGAGAATTGACACTAAGCATTTCCATATGAAATTTTGTATAAATATTTCTCTCTACATTTGGTAATCATATTTATTCTTCAACACAGACATGAAACTTGAATTATTCTAAACTGTAAATAATATGTGACCTCATAAATTTATATTAAAATGAAAAAACCACAGGTTTCATCAGTTCTCCCTTATCACTCACAGAGTATAATATCCATAATGCTCTATTACAAAATCAGTCCATTCTTTAAATTTTTCTCATGAATGGTCTTTAAATTACATATCCATCTTTCAAGAAGCAATACAAAAGAAACTACATAAACAGTTCCAAAAACTTTTAATTTTACTATGCATTTATCAAGGTCATAAAAAAAGTATGATTAACAAAGATACATTCCTCCTTATAAAAAGTTAAACCAGCATTAGACATTTTTCAAAAAGAACATTTTTTTAAAAAAATTAATACTAATATAAGACTTAATTTTTCTTATCTGCAGTTTAAATGGCCAGCATTTTTTTGCATTTAATATTTACTTTTTTATTTCAATTTTAATTCTGAATATTTTAAAGTTTTCATGGTAGAAATGTTTCCATATAGGAAAATTATCCATAAAGCATACATATTTAACATTCTTACAAAAAGTGTAGATTTTTCTGTCATCCTGATGATTTAAAGTGGATAAAAACCGCATTAGATATTTGAAAAAATATAAACTTTATAATCTGCTTAAAAATTAATAGAAATTTGTCTTCACATATGTAAAGCAGAGTCAGGAGAAGGAGACAAAAAATAAATGACTGCAACTTACTTCTTGTACATTTGTAACACATTGAGCAATAACACCATGAGTATAAATCTTCCCATCAGCATCTTCATGAATTCTGATATGAGCCCGTTTGTTCTTCAAAACAAAATATATTAAAATAAAAATTATGGTATTAAAAATATAAAAAGAGAAGTAAATGAAAAGGTTGCAATTCACACAACATACGCTACAAGAATGAAATAACAATAACATTGTATTAATATTAATTCTACAGTGGAAAATAAATTGGCAAATACAAAGTTTCTGCAAAATAAAAAACTTTCGTGTAAACCCAGATAGGTCTGGATCAAACTAAGCACCATATCTATAAATTCTGTTTTGAGATGATATCAAAACAAAGTTGACATATATATATATACACTTCATACAGGTTTTGATCACCTTATAGCAATTAATGATGTAGTTGATTAATAAACAGATCTTTTTATGATATCTGCTATAAATAGACTTGCTTAAAAAGATGGTAATTTTAGCACATGTTGAGGAACTTTATAAGAGACAACAGAATAACCATTTAAAACATTAAAATTCATCTTCATGAGTAAAATACCAGAGCCAATTTTTAATCCAAGGACATGATAATAATAGAAATTGCCATATACTTTCAATGGTAAATAAAACAACTATGAAATATTAATCACATCATTTCTTAATATTTTTCATATTCATCATTTCTTAAATCATTAAAAGAATGGCTGGACAGGAGTTAAGCTACTAGCCCCATCCATTGATGAAACATGCAAACTAAAACATAATTTCCTTAAGGGCTGAAGGTAAAGATGGATTGGAATTAGAATTTTTTTTTTTTTTTTTTTTTTTTTAATTTGAACCACCTCTTGAAAATCTAATTCAGCAACAGAATACGTTTTTCAATAATTTTGGCTGCAGAAAAATGGAAAGTGTGATTTTTGGACTAACAATGCTGGGCAACAGAGGACTTGTGTTTCCTTTTTTTAACACACGCCTCATGTTCCTTAACACGAAATTTTAAGGCTCTCTTAGTTTGAATGTAAATTAAACCACATTGGCAAGAAATCCTGTAAATACTCCAGAAATTCATATTCAGAATGGAGTCCTTAAGTATAGAACTGGGAATTTTATTGATAGGAAAATAAACAATCCGAAAGTTAAATTTCTGTAAAATACATGCAGTTTTATAGCTAATTGATGCAACGAAAGGAATGACAAAAGAATGCTTATAATCTCTTATAACAGAAGTGTGCCTTTCGGTGTGTTGAGATCAGAATTTTTTAAGTGCTTGGTTAATAATTTTGGGTGAAAAGGCCCCGTCAATAGCTTCTGCTTTTAAATAATTTAGTTCTTGATCAAGAGCCAATTTGAAGGAGCAAACTTGAAGTGCATGGAAAACAAAGGAATAAAATGAAGATAACTTTTGTTTAGATGGATAACATGACATGATTTGAAGTGTGGTGGAAGGCAAACTGATGAAAGTTTACAGTAAACTGCAGTACTGAAGCTGGATGTCTTACTTATGACCAAAATGTCGAAGAACGGAAGAGAATTGCTTGTCTCAAGTTCAAAAGTGAACTGAATAGCAGGAAAAATGCAATTCATTATTGAAAGAACTTTATTCAAATCATCTTTATTACTGTCACACAGGGTCAAAGTATTGTCTACATAGATAAACCATACAAGGAAGTTTAAAGTTTCAAATAATTTTCATTAATAATAATGCATGTAGATACCAGCCAGGATGGGACTAAGAGGCATCTCATGGCTTATCCCTCAGTTTGTTTGTAGTACTTATTTTGGAAAACAAAATGTGCTTGTTTCAAAGAGTTGAGTGAGGGAAATTAGCTCATCAATTTCGATGCAGGAGAAATGAAATTCACGAAGTCTAGACATCTTAATGCACCCTGCACAGGAACATTGGTGATAATGATTTTACCTCAAAAGAAACCATGAGTAAATTTCTAGGAGAAATGCTTTTAACTTTTTTTACAAGCTCTATCGAATTTTTTATGGTATAAATCAGCGGTTCTCAGCCTTTTGACTAACGCATATCATCTAAACAAAAACTGATAATCTTTAATACCATCACTACATTTTACCATGATTATATTTCAATTTCTCAATACAAATATTTTTAAAAGAAGTATTTTGCCATTTGCACAACCTATTGACTATTTGTAGTGTGTTTAAAAAATATATATACATATTTCAAATGCATATATTTATTAAACAGTATGATAAACGAATATGAAACTTCACACACATATGTACGAACCTCTCAAGTTCAGATTACAGATGTTACAAATGTTCAATATGTCCTCCATCATCGACATGGACAATATCACATCGATACTCAAATTCCTCCCATAATCGGGCAAGCATGTCCATCGTCTCTGATGTTATGACTGTACAGATCCGGTTCTTTACCTCGTCCAGGTTCTGTGGGAGTGGTGGTACATAAACGTTGTCTTTAATGAAACCCCACAGGATGTCAAATCCGATGACTGTGGAAGTCAGCTGAGACATGCTAAGTCGCCAGCTCCTTGATGACCAATCCAACGGTTTGGTAGAGTTTCATTTGGATAATTACGCAATTGACAACACCAGTGAGGGGAGTGCCCCGTCTTGTCGAAAAATGAAGTTGTCTTTGTGCAGCCTCGGAAACAACCAGTTTTGTAACATAACGAGATACTGCTGACCGTCAACCATGTTTCCATCAAAGATGAATGGCGAGTAAACAGATGATCAGGATATCGCACAAAACACATTGATTTTGGGCGAATCTTGTACATATTCAATGGCTGTATGTGGGTTCTGTAGGCCCCAAATTCAACATTGTGTTTGTTTACATGACCACTAACATAAAAAGTCGCTTCATCACTGAACATGATGCATTGTGCAAAAGTGTTATATTGTCAATAGCATCTGTTTGGAATTTTTGCGCTCCACGTGTCTACTCATTTCGCTTCTGTTAGAAAGTTTATTTTTCAGTACATACAAATGTACTTTACTTCATTTGGATAGTTTTGTTGTTTTGACCTGTTTACCATGTCACATAGAAGCGTTGGTAGAAAATATCGAACACAGAAAGGGATGGTGAAAGATTTTGAGAGCCTTTTGGATGAAAATTCTGCTTCAGAAATTAAACTTGATGAAGAGTTTCATTCCGAAACTACATACAGTTTATCTGATGAAGACTGAATTGTTCCTAGTGAAACAAGTGAATGCGATTCATCTGATGGAGAACCTGTTCGCAAAACAGAAAAGGAAAGTAAAAATTTAGATCAATATCCCAAAGACTGCAAACTGATTCATTTGCCCTTGTTTTGGATATCTGGAATGCTTTTATAGAAAACTGCTTGAAATGTCATAAGATGGGAGAAAATATGACAGTGGACGAACAACTATTTCCCACGAAGACCCAATACTGATTTATTCAGTGTATGTCTAAAAAGCCAGACAAGTTCAGCATTAAATTTTGGCTTGTTACTGATGAGCAGTCAAAATATTTACTGAATGGTTTTCCTCATTTGGGAAGTGACGAAACAAGACCAGCTGGAGAAACAGTAGGTGAGCATGCAGCTTTTTGCTGGAAGGAACCGCTGAAATTAGTAAAGAAATGAGGAATTCAGGGATAAGCTATGTTGGCACAATAAATCGTTCAAAAAGAGAAGTACCTTATTCTTTCAAAAATGCAAGGGATGAGCTCTGTTTCTAGTAAAATTGCTAAGGCATGACAATATAATCCTTATGTCTTATCAGGAGAAAAAAAAACAAGAATGTCATGCTCCTGATTACCATGCACCCAATATTGGAAATCGCATCTGATAGAAAAAATACACCAGAAGTAGTGAATTTTTACAATTCAACCAAATATGGAGTTGATATTTTGGACCCGATGGCCAGAAATACACAGTGAAGTCCTCATCCAGCCATTGGTCGGTTCAATTTTTTTATTTTTTATTTATTTATTTATTTTTTTTTTTTAATATTCTTGATTTCTCTGTGACAAATGCATGAATAATTTACAAGGAAACAACTGAAAATAAGAATATCAATCATCGTCATTTTATTTTGAATATGCCTGAGAAGCTTCGAAAGATGTGCATTTCATCCAAAATTCACAAACTTTCTGTATTAAATGAAAAGAGAATTGGTACTTGTGTCAATCCTTCCCGTAAGCGTAAAAAATACCAAATAAATGCATGCAGATGCAACAAAACTTTGAATAGGTGTGAATACTGTAAAAAATATATTTGTGGAACCTGTATCAGTAAAATTAGCAACATGTTACGAATTGCAAAGCTAAGTAATGTAAGTACTAATATGTGTAATTTTTAATATATTTATTCAATACTGAAAATGTTTATGAGGCAATTTATTAAATGATAAATTTAAAAATATCTAGCGTGATCTGCATTCTCTTTCAGCCCTTTGTTATATTAAATTATCCTTCAATTTATATATTTACTCACTTTGCTTTATTTTGCTCTTTGTTATATTAAATTATATTTTGGTTGCATTACTTACTCAGTTTACTTTATTTACTAATTAACAAGCAAAATATATCATTATAAGCATTCACTTTGCATAATATTAGCAAAACGCAAGCCTTTTCTTTTATTCGAAACAAGTGGTCAAAATGACCACTGATCATAGCTATAGGTATATGGAAAATGCCGTAATGCTAGTATTAAATGAATATTTCTGTATTTAGGATTATGTTTTCTGCCCATAACAGTACAGATAGGGGAAATTTTAAATAGAATTATCTTATCAAGCCTAGGTTTTTAATTATTTGTGATTGCACTTACTGTCAAATTGTTCATATGAAAGAAAAATTAAAACTTGGGTACTTCCTTATTATAGAGGCTCCCAAAATTTAATCACTAATCAAATGAGGTGTAACACACAGCAAGGTATTCCAGCGAGATATCTTGTTTGATAAGCGATTCAATCTTGGAAGCCAATATAATAAGGAAGTACCAAATCTGTGTGTTATCCATTTTGGTATGCAATTACTGATCTAGAATTTTTTCTACACAACACATTCAGTGTCATACAGTGAAAAGAATTTTTCCCCCATCCATTTCACTTTTTTGAAAAGAATATTTGTGTGTTGTTAAAGGTTTAAAGTTCAGAAATAAAAAATAAAATTGCATAAAGATATGGTTTTAAAAATGTCTTTAAAATAAAGCTCATGAAGAAACCTTAAACGGCATACAAATAAAAAAAGAAAAATTCCTTTTATACACTTAAATTAATCCTCATTCTAGCTTTAACTGTATTAAAAAGTATAGCCTAACCCAATGTATTTATTACAGAATTTTTTAAAGGGTTACTTCCCAGTTTTTGAAATTTACACTCTTGGAATTCTATGAACTTAACAGTCAAAGTCTGCAAAAAGGCGTTTTCTTAAAAATCACATATCACAAGAATTCAGGCCCTTTCCTAAAGCATATATTATAGGATGAGAAGAGAATACATTTCTAATGCTTTGTCCCCCTAAAAACAAACATTTGAATTGTTCTGTCATGAAAACAATAAAAGTGAGCTTAAAATTACAAAATTTGAAAGCCTTTTTACCTGTGGTATTTAGACTGAAAAAGAAATAAAAGAAAATACAAAATGAAAATAAGAAAAAGGAATAAAAGAAATTAAATACAAAATGAAATTTCATTACACTATTTTTTTTTGGGGGGGGGGCAATATTCCCCTCAAAATGCTTGAAAAACTGCATTATTCTCTCTAAAAGTATGTTCTTCCAGTTTTTGTAGTTATTCTTCAACATAGTTTAATACAATGTATTCATCATTTCTCATTTTGTTTTTGATCAAGCTAATAAAAAAAAGCAAATTTTACCAGATTTTTTATTTCAAATGTATTAATTCAGTTTTTGAAGCTAAATAATAAGGATTTTTGAAAATGATTAAAGAAACAGGATTAACTGTTAACATTTATTATGGCCTGCTATTAAAAAAATCATTATCAGGCCAAAATATTGTGCCTTTTTATTATTAAAAAATGAAGAACTGCATTAAATAGATCCTACAAAATATTAAACCATTTTTTTTCATATTTTTTCATTAATAAAAGATTATTTTTAATCAAAAATATAAACACACATTTCAAAGAAATACTTCTAAAAAATACTTAAAATTCATTGTAAATGCTGCCAGTAACTTTCTTTGATTGAGGAATAAGAAATTTTTAAAGCATTATTTTAAGAAATTTTTAAAGCATTATTTTAAGGAATTTACTTAAGAATTGGGTTTCAGTATAGAAAAAGGTGGCCTTTGATCTAGCGCCCAATACCAAAGCTGCTACCAGTTTTCTGGTAACCCAGAATCGATTCTGTTTCCCCAACATTATAGCAGCTATTTGTTACATACTAATGTTTTTCTTAAGTTCAATCTGATTGGAACTTCTTAGATTAGTGATCGAGGGCTACACGATTTGTAGTACGTGTATTACATACTTTAAATTTTGGCTCTATTTTGAACTATTGGAATTTTAATTGCCATTAATTGACTTTTGATGGGTGGCTGATTCTAATTAACCACTGTCCTGCCACTTTCGCAAAGTATGCCTGGCAAGATAATTACTCATTATTTTCATGATTTCAAGCAGAAGAGTAAGAAAACTAAAACTAATTGACGTATGAATGATGGTTCAGTTAGTTCCTGTTATGAATGTCAATTTCGTATGAAAAAAATGTGTCTGGTTGAGCTTAAGGATCAATCGGATGGATGGTTATGAAAGGGTTTGTTGTCAGAAAAGCGCTCAAAACTGATGCTCATACCAATACCATTGAGGGCATGTTGATCCAAATTAAATGAGTTTCGCAAGTGGGGTCTGCAGCAGTCAGTGGTTGACATTTCCAATTTCTATTTGAGGAATTTATGAGGCATCGTTAAAACCCAGATCAGGAAAGGAGGATCCATTCTGGGATTATATCAATTACATAAAAGAATTATAGTTGCTGCAATCATCTGATACTCACAAGAAATAGCCAAGAACAAGCGACATGAGTACTTTTGTTGTTTTTGCAACATATGTTTTCAGAGTTGTTTTGGACGACAGCCATCTTGGAAACATTCTTGGTGTCAAAAAAAAAAAATCGCTAAACGTATCAAGGGGCACCCAACTGTAAACTTTTATTAAAGACACCTCAAAATGCTTAAAAGGTATTAAGAACAAATTACAAATAATACAAGAATAAATAAAAGAATAAATAAATTCAAACTATGCTTATTCTGCTATCTAAATCTTAAAGCAGTATCCAAGAGGTAAATAAACTATGCTTACTTTGTTATCTAAATCTCTAGCAGTATCTAAAAGGTCAATAACTTCTTCATTGTACAGCTGAAAAAAAAAAGTAACTTGTTAATTCACACACACACATACCAAAAAAAAAAAAAAAAAAAAAAAAAAAAAAAAAACTATAATCAAAGTTCAAAAGGTATTCAATAAATTCTTAGAAAATGTTTAATCTAAAATTTAGTGCCAGTAGCAGCCAGGGGTACTCATGCTGCAGAAATAATTACAGAAAAAGGACATGGTCTCAGTCGCAATCACGTTAAACTTCAAGTGTTGCGGATGTGTTTGAATTACACCATGAAACACACCTTTAATTTATTTTGTGGCAACAATATTTTGTCAAGTTTTATTTTTTGTGGCAACCATGATTTTTTTTTCATTTGTGGCAACAATTTTATGAATCACGTGCTTTGAATGTTATCAACTTTATATTTCTTTAATATTTTCAATTATTTAATATGTGATTAATTTTAATTATCTAGTACATCATTATTTTAAATTGTCTAATCTATTATTTAGTTATATTTAAGCAATAAATTTTATATAATTGCACGAGTTTTAAAAATACTCTTAGAGGTGGCATTCAAACCTGCTGCTTCTCGAATGGGAGACACGCACATTACCGCACAGCCAGTTTTGTCATTTGAATCCTGTTACTATCTTGTCCATTTGACCTTATGCAGGGAAAGACACCAGAATGCCAACTGGGTGAAAGACTGCATATGCACAAACTTGTTGAAGTGGACATAGATTTATTTTACCTTTCTAAATATCATTACTTTATTCTTTTAAATGTAAGATTTTTCTCATATTTTACATGCCCTTTTTTTGTTTTAAAAACATATATATATATATTTTTCTTACTAAATTAAATTTGTTGATTTTTCATCCCACATTTATATTTTTTTCAAACATAAATTTTACTTTTAATTTTCACAAATTAATGTTTCTTCATTTTTATTTCTACACAAAAAATAAAGAAATCTATTTTTATATTTCTTTTCATAATTTTTTTAAATTAGGGAAATCTCCCCCTTCCCAAAAAAGAATTTTTTTCTCCTTTTCACTTTTTAACTTTTACTTTTAAAAGTCATTTTTTTTCCTCTTTTACTTTTTTTGTTTACACAAATGCATATTTTTATTTTTCCTCCGAAAATAAAATTTTAATTTTTTTATTTTCATTTTTTACTTCCCTGTATAAAGTAAAGGAACTATTGTAATCAAAAACCATTTCAGGTATAATAGTTCAACGAAAATATCCACTCTGACCATTCTCGTATCCATTTGAATGATTTTTATGAATGATTTTTTCGTGAAATGGAATTATAAGAAGTTTGACACAAAAATTGAGCAGGATATTTAATTTAAAAATTGCAGTTTTTTATGTTAACTAAGAATAATTCAAGAGAATAAGTTTAAAAAAAGAGCAGCAAAAAAAATCTGTATAATTCAATAGGCTTTACAAGGAAGTCAAGTGTTGGAAAGAAAAGCTGAATAGCATGATAGGTGATTACCTATCATAAAAATATTTCTTCAATCTTAATTTGCTATGCAGTCTTCCTTTTTAGTCCAGAAGGACTAATGCAGTCTTCCTTTTTAGTCTAATGTTGCAATTCAAAGTAATGTTATATAATTATTTTTAGTTTTTTCTTAATTTATGCACTTAATCTTATTTGACACTATAGTAAAAAAGTACTTTTATCTAAGATCAGGAGTTTTCACTGATTCCAAAACTAGTGATCATTTGCCAATAAAGGCTTGCATCTTTGTTATAATCCTACCTTTAAAACTTCTTTTAAGCATGTAGTTCAGTTCTTCCACATGTTTGTAATTTGTTATGTTCGTCACGAGTCTCTGAGGTGTTTTAAACATACAAAGCTATACAATTTACTCAGTGTTACCATTCTACTTTTGTTCTGAATCTATACTGAAAGTATTAATTAAGCAGTATCTACCAGGGGGAAGACACATGTCAGACAAGACAGTTTCAGTTACTTCTGCGGCAAACAAAGTTATCATTACTCTGATTGTTACCAAATTCAGCTTAATATATATTGAAGCTACTGGTCTGGATGAGACACAATCCATATTAGGATTTTACTTCATCTTCTGTGATAAGTTATCAACTTATCACATAAAGTGCTATTTTAAATAAACTACCAAAGTGCTTAAATTTACAAGCATATACAGTATTTGACGGCATATAAATAACACTTTTTTCCTAAATTTGGTCTAAAAAAAAGTTACCTGTGTCTTATACATGAAGGACACAGGTTAACTTTCAATACTTAGTGCTATTTTTAGCCTGGATAAAGGTCTAGACACACATAACTTTTTCTACATCTGCCATAATTATTTTGCGCAAGCATGAAATATCTGTCGCCAAAAAGCGGCAACTTTTCCTTCTTTACATAGACTTTCTTTGACTCAGCCAACACACGTGTCGGTATCGGTCCTACTCTGTATAAATGTGTCAGTATCGGTGATTAAAACTATTCGTTTAAAAAAATTACCCTGGAAAATATGACTACAGGAAACAAGAGATTAAGCTATAAAATTCAGTATAAACTAGGAATGTTAAACTACGCCAAAGTTCATGGAAACAGAGCAGCAGCAAGGTATTTCGGTCCACCACCTACCGAAGAAATGATATGTACTTGGCGACTGCAGGAAGATCAACTGAAGACTGCTAAAAAAACAAAAACATAACCTTCGATGTCCAGTTCCATCTTGGCCTGAACTTGAAAATGCCGTAAAAATGTGGGTGATAGATAAGAGGAAATCTGGGATAAGTGTTTCAACCAAAATGATAATCAACAAGGCCAAAGGATTTGAAGAAAAACATGGGAATCAGAACTTTTCAGGGTCTGAGGACTGCTGCTTCAGGTTCATGAAAAGGCAAGGCTTATCAATGCGCACAAAAACAAGTATGCACAGAAAATGCCAGCAGATTATGAAGGAAAAATACTAGCAGTTCATAGGTTTGCTATAAATGCACGCAAGAAAACTTCTTTTGAGCTCGGTCAAATAGGAAACATGGATGAAATTCCACTCACATTTGATGTACCATCCAACAAGACTGTGAGTATTAAAGGGTCTAAATCAATAACCATAAAAACCACAGGTCATGAAAAAACTCGATACACGGAAGTTCTAACATGTTGTGCTGATGGCACAAAACTAAAGCCGTTTTTCATATTCAAAAGAAAAACTCATCCGAAAAAAAACTTCCAATGGGTGTAATTGTTCATGTTAATCCGAAAGGCTGATGTATCGGTAAATAAGCCATTTAAGGAAAACGTGCGAGAATGATGGAACAAGTGGATAGGAGAGCCACATCACGCCCTCACACCCTCAGGTAGAATGGAGCAGTCCTCTATTTCACAAGTGTGCGAGTGGGTAAAAAGATCTTGGGAGGACGTAAAGGCTGAAGTAATTGTTAAGACTTTTAAGAAGTACGGAATCAGTAATGCTCCTGACAAAACAGAAGGCGACACATTATTCGAAGAAGATGATACTAGCGATGACGGAAACAGTAGTGTTGACGATATTCTCGTTTTTGATGATGATGATAGTGAAAAGGATTTTTATGGTTTTGAAAGTGATTAAAGTCTAATTTCATGATAGGCAACGTTTTCCTTGAATCTGTGTTTTTTGTTGTTTCTGCTTTATTTTGTATTATGTTTGATTGCTTGTTCATTCATTTATTCATTATTGAAATTTACATATCATGTTCAAAATAGCTCGCCATTTGTTAATTTTCCTTAATAAAAATATGTTTGGTAATTGCATTCAATGATTGTTTATTTGGCTTTTACGAAATGTGAGAACTAAAAGAAACCACATTTTAAGTTATTGTGGTATTCTGCTCTCGCGCAGACTATTGAAACTATATTTAGATATTTGTGCACTATTTTACACAAAAATGCATAAAACATAAAAACCTACTTCCATAAATTGAGCATTGACTTTGAATTCAGGAGGCACCAAACCTTTTTCTTTCTCCGCTTCTTGAATTTCAGTAATTTTCTTAAATAAGTGCTCAACAGCACGAGGAATGATGCCTCTTTCTTCATGGTGAAAGCTGTGATCAAAACCAGTACCCATAGTATAAGTTTTGCCTGAACCCGTCTGAAATACAGTTTAACAGTCAAAAGGCATTATAAACAGCTACATAAATGCAATATGCAAACATGAAACATAATAAAGCAATATATTAACAGCAAATATGAAAAATAAGAAAGAAAGGAAATAAATAAATTATAAATATCTTGTAATTTAAACTGAGAGTATGTCTAACACGAAAGATAGTTTCAATGCAATCACTTTTAGCTCTAAAATAATAAACTAATGCAATAATAACATACTGGTGCAACTTAATCAACTGTGAGTTGTAACTTAATTAATTGTTAGGTTAGGTTATTTAATTACGGCAAAGCCTCGAGGGCTATCTGCCTAAGAGGAGGGATGCCTTCATGGATGACTTTCTAAGGGAAACTGGCTCGTATACACGTTACACATGAGGAAAACCACGAAAACACTCATGCAGCCATCCCGTTCGCGGGATTCGAACCTCGGACCAAACTACCAGTGTTTAGCGACTTTACCTCTCGGCCGCTGGTGGGCTAATTAATTGTTAAAATCCAGTGAAGTTTTTCTTTTCTTTTTCTGTCAAAATAGTTATTTTCCAAATGTTAAAGAATTTAAGCTAATCTCTGTACTGATTTCACAACAGATGCCACTTACAGCTATTTTGGTACTTCAGTGTTAACCCTAGAAGCCTAACCTAACCACAGAAAAACACTGAAGGCAACCTTTCATAAAAACACTACTACTAACATTTTACTTCAAAACATGCCTTAAACTTTTCCAAAACGTATTTGAACATGCTGCAACACATTGTGGCCATTCACTGCTTAGAATCAGGGTAGAATGTACAAATTGTCATCTTGCTTCTCTTCTACTTGACAATATCTTGGATCATTCACATTAAGAATTCTGCATCATGTCAGAAAACGGGTCAAAGTTGGAATTGTAAGATGTTTCCCTAACCAAAGTTTGATCAATTCCTTGCTTACATCTGTCTTAAATTCTTGTCAGTCCCAAATTCTTTGCCTTTACTGATAAACATTTGATCATTAAAAATTCAAATTTCTAACCATATTATCAGATTTAAGTCTTTTCAAATCAGACTCATTTAAATTACCTAAGTTAAGATGACATTTTATACAATCACTTACCTGTGATATTGCAGCTCTTTCAGTGCTTGGATACATATAATAAAGATCAATAATATAGATCCATTTGGTTCTATATTATTGATCTATTAATTTGGTTCTATTAATTTAGCATGCCATTCTGCACAAAGCACTGAAGGATTATTTGCGATAGGTTTAAATGTTGACAGCAAATTGCATTTTAATACCAGCATACATAGCACATTTCTGAGTGTCAGATTAGTTGTCCCATTCCCATTAGGTACTGTTATCAAGACAGTTCCAATTCCTGTAATTTTTACTGTTTTGTAAATTGCTAGTTTTATTGACGAATTCATTTGAGGATGAAATTCTGAAAATGATCTTCTATCATTGCATATGCGAGATGTGCAACCACTATCTAAACGTCATAAGGAAATCTGTTGATAAGCATTGTTTACTGCCAAACTAGTCAGTTCTTCATAACTAGTACCTATCATTAGAACCTTGGTTTCCCTTACTTGATTGCATGTTTTCTATCAGCTGTTTTCTTTTTACATTTATTTGCCTTGTACCCAATTTTTGAAAAGTGATTACACTTCAAGTTGCGATAACTTCTTTCCCCAGGAAAATCTTTGTTTTAATTTAGCCTCCATCTTTTAATTTTTCTTCTGTTCTTGACACCTCCTTTTATTTTCAGTATAGTACTCATTTTGTAAATCTTGAGATGCTTCTTGCTTCCTATACTTGTAGCCTCTTAATTTTAATCTTTCAGGCTTAGATTTTAAATTTATTACTGTCTATAATTGAATCAAACTGAAAAAAACCAACCTAGAAATATTGTTATTTACATTAAAAAGTAATGTATTAAATAAAAAAGAGAAAATGTGTTCTGTGTTCCATCTTGTGATGTATTATAAAGAGATACTGGTCACCGGTCAAGTTGGCCTCTGCTCGGGGTGTTAATCATTTGGAGTTCTGATGGCAACTCGTCAGAAGAAACTAGGGCTATATGGCTGTAAGGTAAGTTCTGTTGATCTGTCCAGATATACATTACTGTAGCTTGGAAACTGTTAATGGTGATAGGACACTTTGATTTACAGAACATTTGAGCATACACATTACTTGGAGCAATCGGAAAGACAAATCTGTAACAGTGCTGTATAAACAAAGTTAAATTGCAGCTAGAACATGAAATAACACCTAAAGCTATGGGTAGCTGATAAGCAAGCAAATAAACTGAAAATATGTAACAGTATTGAATATAAAGGTATCTTGTGCAGATCTGTTACTGCTAGCGATCACAGCCCATGCTGACCAGTTTGCAGGAGCTGGCTTTTTAAGATAATATCTTGAAGTATGTGAGCAGTCAAATATATAATGAGCTGTTTTTCCTTCCTTACCGCATACAACACAGAGATGTGTTACCACACAGTGAAACTCAAACAGAATGTTAGATATTTTTTGCTAGGAAATACTTTTCAAAATTTACTCTTGCATTACTTATGTTACTTCAACTTGCCACTCCTCAGAGGCTCCTTAGAACATACTCTTGAATTCCCTATCTTTTAGAGAAGGAAAAAAATTCTTTTACTCATACGTTCTTTCTAATCCTTTATTTGAAATACCATTTTCTAAGAAAAATTTTAGATAAATACTTTTTATTGCCCACCATCAGAAATGGGTCCTTCTTTATTATAGCAGCCTTCGAGATTGAATTAACAATCAACCAATGATATCTCAACAAAATCTGTGTACACATTCTTATATCTCACCACTTACTCATGTTTTAGGGGCATGTTACATTTTTGCTCACACTAAATGTTCTTATATTATTACTTTTTATGAGGTTTTTGAATTCACATTGTTTATATTTGAAAATATACTCATTTTTTTTATGTGTGAATATGGCGTTAACAATCTTCAGTTTACCAAGTAATGAGTTGGATGTCATATAATTTTCTTTCCAGAAAGATATCTTTTACCTGACAAATGATAATGCAAAAATTGCCGCAACATGAGACTTTATGTTAATGACGAAATCATTTGGAGATGCACTTTTAAAAAACTTCAAAAAGAAGAAGGGCCTCAGTGTCAAAAATTTGTTTTCAACAGTTTCAAAATATCATTCATCACTGCTACTACATTTATATTCTTAGGCAAAGTAGTTAACATCCATGAAATGGTATAACAAACAGCTTAATGTGTTTGGAAGTGCTGCAGTTGACTGGAACAATTAGGTGTGATAAAATAATAATACTTAAGATAAAGATACTTAAAAATATTCTTAGAAAACAATATGTATTATTTATTGTTATTTTATATTATGTTGTTTATTTACTTTCTCACTTTACAAGCTTGGCAAAATTATAGCCGAGATCTTGACCCAACGCAAATCTAAAATTGCCAAATATGGTTAGGGGCCGCTATAACAAAGAAGTACCCAGAAATGTATGTGTTACGAATTTTGTACACATGTAAATAATTTTAAGGTAATAAGTCAAATTGTAAGCGTATTTTTTTAGCTCAAAGGGGCAATTTGCCCAAAGTCTATTAATATCATTTTACATTTTCCGTTGATTCACTATAAACAGAGAATCACTTTAAATTGTGGCTACCAAATATTAGAGCCCTGTATTATATTCAAAGAAATTAAATAATGAAAAAGCTGCATAAATGTATGTACGTTTCTCGCATTGTGATAAAACAACGGTACTTAGAGCCATCAAATTTTGAATAAGGTCTTTACCTGAATATGAGCATCTGGAAGCCCGAATTTGGAATTTGTTTTATTATCTACTTCATATTTTGTAAAGTATTTATGAGTTTCTGATTAAGAAAATGATTTCAAAGGGAGCAATGACAACACTGTATGGGGGCGATTCCAGTGCGCAAGACTGTGTATTGGAAATTCTAAAGATATGCTCTTTTAAATATTTTGTGATGTTGCTGTTGAACTGAATTTTACGGTTTAAGTGCAAAGAAGATATCTAACAAATAAAGGTAATACACAGAATGTTAAAAAAATGCCTTTTTAGATGTAATATAAAATCTGAAAGCTTTTTCTTTTCCTCTTATTTTTTATATTAATCAAAGAATATGCTGGTCAGTGTTGAATAAATTAGTAATAAAGAGCCAAAGAGTGTGAAACCACATAAAATTTCTTCTCTTTGGCAATATTTCTAGTGCAACTTTTATTTATATTCTCAATAGGTAAAAACTGAAAGAAATTCATATAAATACAGTGAACTCTCAATTATCTTGTTTGTCCATTATCTGTGAGTGGCAATGTCCAAGTATGCACACTCAACACTACGTGTGAAAATGTGCAAAAACTAAACATGCACAAGTTCAAGCATGCTATGTAAACTGTTGAACTACATCTTTAGGTTCAGTGTCAACAGTTACCTCATACCATCCGAAGATAGAATTCGGAGATTTATTTAGTTGTGAAAAAGTCGAGGCAAAAACTGAAGTTAAATGCCAAAAACTGAAAATGTAAAATTCTTCGAAAATGTCGATAGAGAAAATATCAAGGAATGGTCTGATGCCGATTCAACTGAGCCAAGTTTTACATGCCTCAGTGATGCGGATATCATTTCAGATGTCAGAACAACAGAAAAAAAAAAGGGGGGAACGAGAATGATAATGAAAATGCAAGCAAAGAAGATACTGATAATTACATTAGTCCAGAGACAGCTATAACTGCTGTTGCAAATCTGTCAGATCTTGTTGACCGAAGAGAATTTGAATTCATTGATAAAATAGTGCTTCCAAAAATTGGTGTTTTTTTTTTTTTTTTTTTTTTTTTTTTTTTTTTTTTGGTGTATTTAATTATGGCAAAGCACACTAGGGCTATCTGCCTAAGGGAAGGGATGCCTTCGTGGATGACTTTCTAAGGGAAACTGATTTGTATATACGTTACACATGGGGAAAACCACGAAAACACCCATGCAGCCAGTCTGTTCATAGGATTCGAACCTCGGACCTAACTTCAGCGACTTTACCGCTCGGCCGCTAGTGGGCCCCACTTCCAAAAATAAACAGTAAAATTCTACAAATAACTAATTGTTCTCAATAACAAAGTAAAATTACTGATTTTTCTAGAAATAAGCACCTTGGATGATGCTTGATAATTAATAGTTTGAATATTCCTTTCTTTTTCTTAATCCAAAGGGGCAATTTTCCCTGAAGGACTATTGATTTAATTTTGGCATTTTGCATTGAAAACTTTCAAAGGCTGTATCACTTTTCAACTCACTGCCACCATATATTATCACCGTCTTATATTTAAAGAAATTAAATAATGAAGAATCTGCATAAATGTATGTATGTTTCTCGCATTGTGATAAAATTAATGGTACCTAGAGCCATCAAAATTTAAATAATGTAATTTTTATAGAATATGGGCATGTGGAAGCCTTAATTTGAATCTGAAATTTGTTTTATTATCGATTTCAGATTTTGTAACACTTCGACAAATTTTTTACTTAAAAAATAAACGATTTCAAAGCAAGCTGTACGAAAAAACATTTTTATCTCCAGCACGTAAGACTGTCTTTCGGAAGTTCTAAACGTATGCTGTTTTTAAATATTTTGTAATATTGCTCTTGAATTGAATTGAATTTTATTTGGTTTAAGCGCGAAGAACATGATATTTAATAGCGTGCAAGACGCTGCACCATAAATTCTAAAGATATGTTTTTTTTTAAATTAATTTGTGATATTGCTGTTGAACTGAATTTTATTGTTTGAGATGTAGAACATGATATTGAATAAATAAAAGTAACACAGAAAATGTTTTAAAAAATGTCCCTTTGGACATAATTTAAAATCTAAAACCTTTCTTTTTTTTTTTTTTTAAATAATGTAACATGAAAATCTAAAGTAGTGGAAGCTCTGCTATAAAAGTAAGAAACAGGCCAAGTGTTCTACTTAACATTGAGTAAATGGCTATCTCATTAAACTGGCGAGATATCTTGGTGACATTTTTGTCCAGTCCATGTATAGTTGTAATTAGTATTGTGACTGAATAAATGTAATTAATCTACATATGTAAAATTTGTAACTGTATCTGACCCTCATATTCCTTCTAGTAATTTCAAGAAATGGAATGTAACAGATTTCTTGCCGGCCAGGTGAAAACTCTGTAAGACAGAAGAAAGCACTGCTCTCAATTGATGGTTCAGAGTTGAATTTGGTGTATTGAGATATCCATGAAAGCTTCGCCTTTTAGATGCACTTTACATTGCACTGTGTTTATTGGTCTTAGTAGTTTGAAGTGTAACTATTGATGGTGCTCTGTGATACTGAGAAAAGCTGTTTTGAGTTTTTTTGTGGAAGGTTCAAGAATCGTAAAATGTTTCTTTTGATAAAATAAATTTCATCATGTTATCATCAGTTCTGAGTGCCTTCAATCTATTACGAACACATACGAATGCAACATATGCTATAGGTGAAGTACATTAATGTTTCATTTCATGAGTTTCATGAATCCGAGAATTTGGGAACTATCCTGTAATGAAAAATATCTACTAAACAATGATGTCTGAGATTTGATTACAGAACTGTTATGAAAACAGAGGGAGAAGACCTCAGAAATTTTCAAACAGAAGTACTATAATAAGCTATAGTCCATAAAACTATTTAAAAAATCTGACTTATCTAAAATATATAATAAAACTAAAACCTAAACACTCCTAACTTCTTTTCGGTGCATATATAATTAAAGAAAGGAAAAATATATACATGTACAAAAATATGCTTAATGTACATACTTGTCCATAGGCCAAAACAGTTGCATTGTACCCATCAAAACAACTGAAAAAATACATACAGAACAATAATCAGGTCATTAAATACAAATTTTATGAGAAAATATTGCTGTAAATTAATGCAAACATGTGAACAGTCCATTAATGCATATTTATTATCATTATTATTATTATTTTAATAATAATTAAATTACATTACTTCAATGAAGAAATGAATAATTACTCCAATGAAGTAATTGCATTACTCCAATGTTAAATATATTTTTTCATTAAATTTATATATATATATATATATATATATATAATAATTTAGAAGAAAAGGCTGAGATACCAGTATTTATGGCAAGTAGAACAATTATTTTATTTCTTGACAAACTGCTTTTGATGTACACAAACATTTTTGATAAAAATATGCATAAATTGGCACAGTAAGTGCACCTGTTCTTAAAGAGTTGCATCAGTAACCTTTAGAATTTTTACACATGCCATATATTTCCAATTACAAGCTGAGAATTTTTTTAACTTTTTTTACAGGGTAAACTAAATTACGGGGTTAGCTTACATATGGATCTACTGATCTCGGAAAAACATAGGTACATTTCCATTAGCCAGGCCCAAGCAATAAATTACTAGTTTATATTTCTTAAGCTTCCGAAAAAATACTTTAAATGAAATATTTGTATTATGAAAATAAGTTTATTTTTTAAATTGTTTATATTGCTGGTTTGTTGCATCATCATCAAAATGAAAGATCTTGTGTTGGTAAAATTAGCACCCAGCTTTCTACATTCTTCAACTTATTTTCATTGATGGAGATATGCCAAGCAGCCATACTGTTATTAGAATTTTCAGCAAACATCATCGCAATTTGAAAAATGACCATATAAAAATTTCTTTTCCCATTCATCTTTCAGACAAAAAATAAAACGACAAAGAAAATAAGAATACCACAGATTGTACACGACAGCAAATGAATCGAATAAATGTGCTAGCTTCAGAGTTACCAGAGTTAAAACTATCATCATTGATGTCTTGTATTTTGATTTACAATGATTTGATTGGAAAATATCCCAACTGTTTTATTTGTATGGCAACATTTTCCCCATTATGGCAACATGTTTGAATATTTCGAGTCCCCCCCCCCATTTTCGCTTATATATAGTTTCTTAATTTTAGGTAAATGTTTGGAAGAAAAAATGCACTCTCAACTTATACACAGAATGGTTTATATTCAGAAATATATTGTATTATGGTATGACAAAGCAGCAGAAAAATTAGCAAGTTGATAGCAACAAAGCCAGACAGAAAATGCAGCATGTCTAAGAAAAGATAAGAGTTTGGTTAAGAATGACTTAATTTCAACCAAGCTTTATTTTCACTGGTTAATTTCAAGTTTTTATTCCCATGTTTGAAATTATTATTAGCTCAAATTATTATTATGTAAGTTAAGTATCTGTAACATGAATGTTTGAAATTATTATTATGTAAGTAAGTATCTGTAACATGAATGTTTGAAATTATTATTATGTAAGTAAGTACATAATAATAATTTCAACATGAATGTATCAGGTGAGGAACATTAATTTTTAATTGATGCATTTTATTGAAGTTCATTACAAGCAATTACTATTTTTTGGATAAAAAATAGAAATAAACAAATTAAAATGGACAGAAGGAACCAAAACAAATTAAAGCTAGTGTTCTGATTTACATATTTTTTATATTACGCATTCTGTATTATGGCTATAACTGTTTTATTGTTGCAGTTTGTCAAATTCAGTAAATAAAGTAACCAGTTGCAAATTAATAAAAATATGCGTTTCGCGTGGTTATGAATTAATGCATATTTGTTTTTGTATTTTGCATTATTTCAGTGTTAACTACGTCTGGAGCATTAAATTCATATAATTATTTTATTGTAGTAGTTTGTGTAGTCTGTGGATATAATCATGAAAGCTTGCAAACAAACATGTTAACAAGTTAAACAGAATGGACATACTGATGTGAAATCACTAATAAAATCACCCTTAGAAACATCTGGTAAAGTATTACCAAATTCAACTAGCTTCACATAGAAGCTTGCTCATCACAAACAGCCACTAGTTGCCTATGAATTTGTGCTGCTGATTGTCCTTTTTAAAGAAACCATGCAGTCCACTTTCGAGCATATGCATGACAATCCGTTGAAATATCATACACTTGCTTATGGTTCTCTGCACCATACCTCATACAATGAGTTCATATTGTTACTGTTTTTGCTCTGGGACTGGGTGTAAACCATTTTATGACAGAAACTGTACTCACATCACCATCTGAAACAAACATCGCCACAATGTTCCACTGTTTACAAAATTAGAAGAGCAGCATAGCCCTTGACTTTTGCACTATTCACCATTTCACATATTTAAAAAAATTCAATATTTTAAAGATTTTTGTCAATATTCCAAAAATTGTTCATTTCCACTATTACCTCTTATGAGGGGACAGACAATTTACATGTATGCCTTCTCCAGGATTCGAACTCGGCCCCTTCGATACCCCAATCAGCTCCACTAACCACTCAACCATCTGGGCATCAGGGCTGAATACATAAAATGCATTAAACAGGTTTAGTCTTGCATTAGGGCCAGTGTTGATGCATTGTGTATTTTGCCCATTTATTTGTTTATGTTTCAATATTTTGTCCTTATAAATTTATAAGCATGACTGAGAAACAGAGCTACAGTGTTAATACAAACAAAAAGAAATTTAGGGCTCATAAACTTCATATGATCAAGACAAAGTTAGAAATAATTAGATGTTCTGAAAGTGCTGAATCTTTTGCTCTAATCAGCTGTTCATATGGCATAAAAAAGTCTATGTGTTCAGTTTTGAAAAACAAAAATTAAATTAAAAAGTGCCTTTAAAATTGTGTACTATATCTTCAGAGACACAACAAAGTGACGGATGAAATGGAAAGCTCTTTATCATCATGGATTGATAATCAACACCAAAATAGTGTCCTTCAGAGTTTTTCAATTATTCAAGCTAAGGCTTTTATTTTGCATGAAGACTGGAAAACTAGATTAAAAGAAGACTCTAACATGGTTTTTAAAAGCACGTAATGGCTAGTTCAACAAATTTAAAATGAGGTATTCTTTACATAATTTTAAATTTGGTGATGAATTGACTGATGCAGATAAAGATAATGCAAAAGAATTTATTTCCTCATCATCCAAAATTATTGTAAGTGGCGATTATTTTAGCCAAATATTCAGTGTAGATGAGATTGGTTTATTTTAGAATAAAATGCCTAATTATACCTTCTTATCGAATGAAAGATGAGTTGCCCTTGGACAAACTCAGAATATCCTCCTTGAACCAGGAACCTGGTCCTTGAACCAGGACACCTAAAATCCCCTCAGAATTTACACTTAGAAATTAATGTTGTCCATCTACCTCCTGTACTATCTGCCTTATACACTCCACAGATCAAGCAGTGATAGCTATGTTTAAACAATATTATTTGAGCATAATAATGAATCAGACCATCAATGCAACTGGAAGAGAAAGTGGGTCTACATTAAAAGATTTTGGAAGAGCTATAATATATAGAGATGCAACAAATAATACTGAAGACTCGTGGCTGAAATTAAAGAACAAACAATGAAAAGTTTCTTGAAACAATTACGCCCACAAATGATGAGTAATTTTATAAATTCTGAAGAAACTCCTGAAATTATCACAGATAAAATAGAATGAATGAATTAAACTCATTAGAGTTGATTGAATCTCATTTAGTACTTGATCAAATAAATATTTAATTTTAGCAACAAGAGCTAAATGAAATTCACAATGAAAGGGAGAAAGAATAACCTTATAAAATTACCAAGCCTTTTACAATAAAAAGTATGAATGAAGCCTTCAATGCATCTTGACAAATTAGTAGTGAGCTGATTAATTTCACTCAGTACCTTAGCCAAATGAATATAGTACTCTTCATTATCCAAGTGAGGATTACTCAGTTTGAGGATTATCCATGTGTGCCCATACTTTCACCTTCAAAGTATATGTAAAAGCATGTAAAAAATAAACATATGTAAGTTTGATTTTAAAGAAAGATTCTTTTTGATATAGAAATTGGAGTTTTTACTTCCTTATACAGGAAGTAAAGGAAGTATTGTAATCGCAAAAATTTCCGGGTATCATATTTCAACAAAAATACCCATTTTGACCGCTATCGAATGCAATTTAATGATGCTTTTGCATGATATCTGTTATGTAAGGACAGAATAGAGGACTCTTTCTCCCAAAACTGGTTGCAAAAAAGGTTTTAAAATGAATTCAAAAGAGATTTTTTCGTGACATGAATACGTACATACGTATCTCACATAACTCAAAAATGAGTAGCCTTAGAGTGCTGCAATTTTATATACAGGACTGCTATAGCATTTAGTTTTGCAACTCTCTTTTTGGTTGCAATTGGCGACACCAAAAGCATATAAATACATACAGTACAAAGTCCGTAATCCGGACTCATCGAGACTTCAGCAATTCCGGATTAAGGGTTTTGCCGGATTATAGATCATCAGTTTAAATCTCCTAAGATGGCATGCAGAAATTATACAATTAAAAATATGAAACCATAATTTATGAAATAAAGAGCAAATATGATCTAAAGGGTATCAAAACTTACAAAAAAAGCTTAATATTTATTTGTTTTATTTATTAAACATTTCTTTCAATGTAAGTTGTTTAAGTTGCTTCGTTTTTTGTGCTAAACACACATGCTTAAACATTAGACGCTCATGCGTAACATTAAACCGCATGCGTAAAGCATACAAAAAAAAAGTTTGTTGCTTTGAGGTCTGGATTGCAGATCATTCCGGATAATGGACATCCGGATTACAGACTTTGTACTGTATATACCCACTCTGTTGCTTGGCTTCGTGAGCTCAGTATTTTTTTTTAATTCTTATGTATTGTAAATTGTACATTTTTTGCTTCAAAAATTATTGAATTATGTTGTTCTTACATTTCAGTTAAGGCTTTTATGCTTTTAGTTAACCTGCATGCGATAAGTGTAGAATTATTAACAATTTAAAAGTTGTTTAAGTGCTGCTAAGTCTAATTTTTTTACTATAGTAGCCATATTTGTTTACATTTGAAATTTGGAAGAATAGTGAATTAAGTCAGTTTCTGCATTTTCAGTGTCATTTTGCCAAGTGGGACCAGTAGTAAACTTTCAGTTTTGTGCACCAAAAAATCTGCCTTCTTGTCCACTGGCTGAATTGCTTGTTTTTGCATAGAATTTTAATTGTATATATTTTTTTAATTGTTTTAATTGTATTTTGTGTTTTATACTTTTCTATATTTTTTAATTTTTAATAAAGATATTTTGAGGTTTTATGTATTTTTGCCTTGTCGCGAAGTGAGAACTGAAATAAGTGAATGAGAAATATATCTAATGAAATTCAAGGAAATAAGTTTAAATGAAATGTAGCAAAAACTCCATATAATTTAACATTCTGTACAAGGAAGTCGTGTGGTGTCTACATCAGATTTTTTCTACATGTGAAAAAGTCTAGGCAATAATGGAACTTGTATGCCAAAAAACTGAAAATGTCAATTAAGAAAATATCAAAGAATGATTCAACAGAGCCAGGCTTTCGCTGCTTGAGTGAAGTGGATATCATTTCAAATGAACATGAACAGAAGAGGCAAAGTATGATACTGAAAATAAAAGAATATTGGTGCTGGAACAGCAATATCTTCAGATAAAAGTCTGGTGGACTTAGTCTATCAAGAGGATTCAAGTACAGGATTAAAATAGCACTTTGAAAAATGCACAGTGAAATTCGACATATATTTAAACATTCTAAAAAGCACAAAGTAAAATTACTTACATTTTTTAGGGAATAAGCATGCACAATATGCATAAAAATCAATAGTTTGAATTTGTCATGCTTTTCAATTATCCATGGCCTATTTCAATGGAATTAGACTGTACACTGCACTTATTTTTAACAAGAAGAACAAAATGAAATACACAATATAAGTAAAAGACACAAACTTATCAAGATGTTGACAATCAAAAATATGAATGAAGCCTTCATGCATCTTGACAAATTGTTTACTATCATGGAAGAATGTGATCTCAATGGAGACTATATATCTCAAGTGAGTTTGCTAGTCACAGGAGGGTGCAGCTTTTTCGGTTTACGTTTACTGTTTTTCTTATTGCTTTGTAATTTTTTTTTTATTGAGACGTAGTGGCAACAGCAGAAAAAATGAGCAAACGAATTGTAAATAGCTGTAAATAAAATTTTTACGTGTGATAAAAGGGCAAAGAATTTCAAATGTCCTGTGGATGAAAGGTAAGCAAAAAGAAAAGGAAAGGTAAGCAAAAAAATTTTCTCATGAAATATTGTTAGATGTCAAAGGTAACATCAAGAAAACACAACTTAAAAAATAAGGCAAAATCAAGTATGGAAAAAGACTAAGAAAGACACAGCATGTTATAGAACTCGAAAAGAAAAAAAAAAAAGAAAAAAAGGATAATACTCAAGGGGGAGTAAAAGGTAATATTCAACTAACTCTTGATCAGCTTACAGAGTTTATAAGTGTTTAATACATCCCTTCGACTTTTTAAAATCAGAAGGTTTCACTTTTAAATGTTAACATGTGTATTTATGTTCTGTAACACAGTCCAGTTTTGTCTATATTATAAATTTTGTGACGCTTGTATTCATTCAGCAAACCAAGTAAAATGTCTTTAATCCAGTTATAAGGCACTTGATGAAATGTCTTTTCCTTCTCACCATGCAATTTCTGATAACAATGTTGGATTTCTTTTACTGTAGCTTGCCAGTTATCAGGCAGTTGATGCAAAATTCTTTTCCTATCTTTTAGCAAATTACTGAAAAAAGCTCTAGCAATAGAAACACTTTTTTGTTTTAGATCTTGAAACAATTCTAGAAAAACCGTTTCAACATCTTGTGATTTCCTTTCTTCTTCTTCTTCTTCTTTTTTTTTTTTTTTTTCCTTGAGACATTTTCCTTTTTTTATTAGTTCATTAATTATAAATCCTGGTTTAAGTAAACTGAATAATGCTCTTTGCTTAAATATAGTTTTTCTCTGGCTGCAATTACCAAGAACATCAAAATTTTTTTAACAATTTATCCTTTTCTGTTAGACTTTTTCATTAGGCATTTTTGACATGTTACATGTAATGGGCACAACAAATTTTTTTTAAAAAAAAAACTTTCAGTAATTCATTCAAATATTTAAAAACTTATGTTTCCAGCCAGCAGAAAGATTGTTCTTTGTCTATTTAGTTGATCTACCATTTCATGCTTATAAATCTGACCAATGCCTTTTTTGCTTTTTCTTCAGCCTACAATTATCACTTCCTGCTCATTCAGAGATTGTAATGTATGGTTGTGCTAAAAAGCATTTCATGATTTTTTTATAACCCTCTATGAACATAAGTTATATCAGCTTGCTTGACCTGGATGTACTGCTACAGAACAGAATGTTAACACTGTCCAGATAATTTTAGATGATCAGTAAATGTCATGGGAAGACACTGCAGTATCATCTAACATTTCAAAAATATTGGTACAGTCAAAAGTCGTTAATCCGGACTCGTCGGGACTTCGGCGATTCCGGATTATCGATTTTTCCAGATTATAGATCATCAGTTTAAATCTGGTAAGATGGCATGCAGAAATTACAAAATTAAAAATATGAAACCGTAATTTATGAAATAAAGAACAATTATGATCTAAAGGGCATCCAAATTTACAAAAAGAAAAAGCTTAATATTTATTTGTTTACTTTATTAAACATTTCTTTCAATGTAAGTTGCTTCGTTTCATGTGATAATACTTTCTCTTTAATTCTATTAAATAGACATAATTTCTTGTTTAGTTACAAAGTTCCGCTGTTTAAGTCCTATAATTGCTGTGTTGAGAATACCGACTAAATTGTCAATCAAAATGTTTTCGTTTTCAATAACCTCTGGGTCACTTTCTTCCCTATCAGAAGCGAATTATAATGACGAGGAACTTGATTTAAATCATAACAAAGACGGAGTACATTGAGATGAAATACTACACTTAGTAAGGAATTATAAGCCAAATAAAATAAAAACATCTGCCCTGAAGATAAGGATAGTGCTGACAGATCTGCTTCCAATCCGCAGCGTGAAATTTCAAAACATACTTTCACTTTGTAGATACAATTTACATATTAGTAAATATATATCGGAAATTCTATTTGACATAATCGAAAGTTCAAGCTTACTTTTATGAAATTGCTCTAACAGTCTGCAAAAAATAATAAGCCGGATCCAATTCGAAGATTAAGGAACAACGCAATCTGCAACATTAACTGAATTAAATAATTTTAGCTTAGCTTATACTGTTCGTTACACATTAAACGTGCATGTGCATAAACATATTCGCAGCCGTAAAGGTCTTACGTGCACTCATAAACGCCTGTGCGCATGCTTGAATGCGACACATGCGCAGAAAGTTTGTAGCTCTGAGGTCCGGATTATAGATCATTCCAGATTATGGGTGTCCGAATTAACAACTTTTGACTGTATTTCACATTCTATGTGGCAGTTTACTACTTTGCCATGCGTGTTTCAGATGGCTTCATTATCACCTAACAGGAGAACCAATGGACACAGATAGTTGAAAAGACTATGAATTTCCAAAAGAGAATAACAGCAGTTGATGAAAACTGAACATAATTCTGGCATTCCCTTTGAAACATATGATAAGCATCTTCAAGCACAATGTTTTCAGTCCTTTAAAAAAAAAAAGATCTGCCAAACCTTTTGGAAAGAGAATAATATTTCTTTATTATTTTTATTTTATGTGTAGTCTATCAGCACATTTTTCCATAAACTAGTGTAAAAACTGCACACTGTTATTTGAGTAGTGAAATATCTGCAATATCAAATATCAAAAAAGCAATGTTAATTGGTAGACAAGTGCATGCTGTACCTCAGCGTTTAACTGTGGGTTGCGAACCTCATGGGGGTCTACTGCGGGACCGTCCCATGTGGGTCATGGGGTCTACCACCCTCATGGGAGGTCTACTGCAGGACCGTCTCATGTGAGTTATGGGGTCTACCACCCTCGTGGGGTCTACTGCGGACCGTCTCATGCGAGTTATGGGGTCTACCACCCTCGTGGGGGGGTCTACTGCGGGACCTGCAGTAGGGAGTCACCAAAAAATTTAGCAGTTTTAATATTTCTTTAACTTATTATAATAATTTTACAATTACCAAATATTTTTACACAATGTATCTGAAAATAGATAAAGATAAGACAATACAGAAAAAGGAAAATATTTTGATGCATTCTTTTTATAATAGAAATGTTCATTTTACTTGCTTTGCACATGATGCTGTCATTTTGATTTTTACTTATTTAAAATTTTCACATTGTTCTATGTCTTAAAATTATAAATTAAAGTTAATGACCTAAAACTGCAATAGTATGTTACAGTGCAAGTGAGAAAAATTGACAGTTTCACATATGCGTGTGTCAGATTTGCGCAATGCTTATGGGGTCCCACAAAATTTTCGTAAATATTATGGGGTCCTGGGGTTGCAAAAAAAATCTCAGTGATAAAAGGGGTCGCGACTGAAAAAAGTTTAAGAAGATCTGCAATACCTTAACAGTGTCTACCCACTTGACAATACTTGTGTGCAGTAATTTCTTTTGAAATGCACTATTAAAATCTTGCCACAGTTTATTTACAATAATGACCTTACTTACTCAATGTGATTTCTAGTTTCTCCATAAGGTAAAACAGAAGCTCCGTAGAAAAAAAAATTCACTTCAGGTGCTGATTTTATTTCAGATGCATAAGGTTCATTGAAGCAACTCACATAAACCATCTTCGCTACATGCTTTGAAAAATGGATTGAGCAAATGAAACTTTTGCATATCATTTGACAAAAGGTGTTTGGAAAAGGATAACTTTTTTTTTTAATTGTATCTAAATTTGACTTTTATGACCTACTCTTAGTTTTTATGAGCACTCTCTATATTTTATGATGATTATCCATCAGAAATGTTTTTAAGTTTACTAAAATTGAGTTACCTAGTTGTTCAGTATTTAAACTCCAGTTTTGTCTGCACTCCCAGTTTCAACATTCAGAACTGCTGCACTCTAGGTGAATTTCCAGTATACAAGTGATAATAATCAACCTTCACATACCCATACGACACACGTGTTTGAGTACACATGGATTTACACAATTTATATTTAACTATAAATTTGCAACACAGCAGCCATCAGATGCAAAAATGTAAATACTGGCCATACAGTTTTTGCCTTTTTCTCAAAACATTCGTTCTTATAAAAGGGTTCTATTTATTATTATTTATGAACCTTATTTGTCATTAAAAATTTTACCATTCAATGAGTTTTGCATGGATCGAAGTAAGTAGAAATTTGAGGGACAAGGTCAGGGCTATATGATGGATATGAGAACATATTCCAATCTGGCTGTAATAATTTTTGGTAAGAGACTGAAGATGTGTGCATAATCATTTTGGAAAGTAATTCCCTTATGATTAGATAATTTTGACAGCTCTTTTCAAACTGCATTGATCAGTTTGGTGACTTGCTGAACATAGACATTTGAATTAACCATATGATTTCTTAGTAAAAGTTCCAAAGTGCAGAAATCCTTTATAATCCTACCAAACAGCATAACCTTCTTTTGGTGAATCTCAGCTTTTGATGTTGTCTGGGTTGGTTCATCTTGCTTCACCCACAATCTTTTTCGATTAAACTATTCACTTTTAATCACCACTAATCGGTCATTTCAGGAATGGATCAATTTTGTCAAGTTCAGAAGCAAATCAACATACTAACATGTTGAGTCAAATGAATTTCCTTAATCTGAGGGACCTATAAGTTCAAGTTTTTTAACCCTCTAACTGTCAAGTTATTTTGATGATTTGGGTACACAAATTGTCAAATTTTTTTATTGCAAAAACAAAATGTTTAGTACAAAATAAAATATACTTAAGTAGTTAAAAATTGATATTTTGACGTACATGGGTAAAATTTTTAAAGTTTTGTAGCCACTGCATATTTGCTTTGAGGCGGCTGCCACTCAACATGGCAGTTGCAAAGTTCGCTTCTAGTGGAGCATTATTTTCTAAAAATGAAAAAAATTAATTATTTTCTAAAACATAAATAAATAAATATAAGTGAATACCTATTAGTAGTTCAGTAATTCAGTCTTGTGTGGTACAAATGGAAACACTTTTCCAAGCACAAACCAACTCCACAATCACTACACCAGAATCGTGATTCCTTCCTTATCTTTTCCCCATTTTTATCCTTTTTTGAACAACACACTTTGCACTGTCTTGTAGGCTCACGTTTCGCAGGAGTAAGAGGAAAATGGGATATAAAATGTCGTTCAGTAAGACAAGCTATTGTAGGTGGTCTGCGAACATTCTTTTGTTCAGAAGCTGCATCATCATATTTATGTAAAAGCTCTTCTACAACTTGGATTCGAAATTCTAAAAATGTAATACATTTCCCAACTACATTTTTATAGAGCAAATATGAGTTCTAGAGTACCTTGTCTAGTAAATGTAAAAATATCTTTCTTATAATATTTTTTCTGACGTTTTCGGATTGTTGGATGAGAGGATATTTCCTGATCACAGCGATCTACACCACCCATAGTTAGACCGTAATTAAAAACAATCTTCGGCTTGAGTATATCTCCATTTTTAATTTTTGAGGCTGACCATGGAAGTATCATGAATACTGCTCATCAAACACACATCCTTCACCTTCGGTTGAAGAATCTAAATCATCTATATAACGTTTCAAAGAACTGGAGGCTATTTTACAACAAAAAGACCCCATGCACTTTGAACCAAATAACCTCTAACCTTTGAAATCTTCAGTAAAGTGCTGTCATCTATTGAACTGAGCGCACATTAACTTTTCCCGAGATACAGACGGGTTTGACAAAGAGATGAAGCCGAAATAAACGTCTCCCAATATATATTCGGGTATAACAATACGATGCACTCAAAATAAAAATTACCCCGAGTAATACTCGGGCGTGACATTTTCGAACACCAGTGCTGTACCCAAGATTATCTCGGGCATGACAGTTAAAAGGTTAACATAAGCTGTTTTGAATTTTTTGAAGCAATGAACATGATACAATGAGCTTCAATGCTGTGCTATGACAACTGGAATCGATAGTAGCCTTGATATGGTCTCATCAATTTTAACAGGATGGCTAGATTGTTGCACATTTTTGAGTGAAAAAAAAACTAGAAAGAAATTTTGAAAACCAATTCTGCGCCTTTCGAAAATAATGCAATAAAATATGTCAGACATTAACATTTTTGTTCTTACATTTTTAAATTGGGATAAAATCGAAATTAAATAACTAATCAATACAGTTTTCTTCTGAATTAAAGGCGAAAATCCAAACAACAAGAAAACAATATAGTAAGTCCTTTGAACACGCTGACAAAACAAAAGAATCTGATAAAACCATCTATTGACAAAACCTGCAATTACTTAGTTGTCAACCCAATGTAATAGACAGCTTTATTCGGTTGATCTTTGGATTATGGTAACTTGGCGATTTTTTGGCGAAAATTTGGCGACCAACTCTGCTAAAGCAACCCTCTATTTTTTTCGCCGCCATTTTGTCTTCACGAAGTAAAGACATGTTTCTCTTCTTTTTATTTCCTGAACACTTTTTCCAACAACCTACTAGCCGAATTACACTTATGCTAGAAATTTTATGTAAAACTGCTTAATTATGAAAAATATTAACTGCAAAATTGGGAAAAGTGCACAATCGCAAACTCCTTGCACGTTTTTCAGAATAGCACATACACATAAACCATTTACACATCGACTTATTTTTACTTAAAAAAACATCCCAGAATTGCACAAAAATGGCATTGCACACACTCTTAACTTTATCCATCTACACTGCTATTTTCGGTTGATCTTTGGATTATGGTAACTTGGCGATTTTTTGGCGAAAATTTGGCGACAAACTCTGCTACAGCAACCCTCTATTTTTTTTCGCCGCCATTTTGTCTTCACGAAGTAAAGACATGTTTCTTTTCTTTTTATTTACTGAACACTTTTTCCAACAATCTACTAGCCGAATTACACTTATGCTAGAAATTCTGTATAACAAAACTGCTTAATCATGACAAATATTAACTGCAAAATTGCGAAAAGTGCACAATCGCAAACCCCTTGCGCGTTTTTCAGAATAGCACATACACATAAACATTTACACGTCGACTTATTTTTACTTAAAAAAAAATCCCAGAATTGCACAAAAATGGCATTGCACACACTCTTAACTTTATCCATCTACACTGCTATTTTCTCATAAATTACAAAAATTTGCACGAAAATGGAAAAAAATACTGTGAATCTTTAAACTCGGTAAAAAGCACATATATGAAATTACCTGATCGCGAAAAAGTATATACCCTTTCCAAGGATGAACATTTCCACGTATAAAATATCCAAAAACTTTTACCTCTAAATTATCTATTATATTATAAACGTCACCAACGAATTCATATCGCAAACATTACAAATGGTTACAAATACTTAGTGTCAAATATTTAAATTATTTCCATGCACGTTTACTTCAACTGAAACGTATACCAAATTCCTACAAACATAAAATTCACAAAATAACTATCATTTAATTAAAATATCACTAAACCATGTACACGTTGACTTATTTTTACTTAAAAAAAATCCCAGAATTGCTCAAAAATGGTATTGCGCACACTCTTCACTATATCCATGTACACTGCTTTTTTCTCATAAATTAGAAAAATTTCACGAAAATGCATGAAAATTTTGTGAATTTTTAATCCGGTAAAAAGAACATATATGAAATTACCTGATCGTGAAACCCCTTTCCAAAGATGAACATTTCCACATACAGTCAAAAGTCGTTAATTCGGACACCCATAATTCGGAATGATCTATAATCCGGACATCAAAACTAAAAACTTTCTGCGCATGCGCCGCGTTGACACATGCGCAGAGGCGTTCACGCGTGCGCGTAAGACCTTTTACGACTGCGCATATGAGTGTGCGCAAGTGCAGAATACGTTTTCGCGCGCGCATTTTATGTATAATGGATGTATAAGCTAAATAATTATCTATTTCAGTTAATGTTGATGATTGCGTTGTTCCTTAATTTTCGAATTGCATCCGGCTTATTATTTTTTGCAGACAGTAAGAGCAATTTTATAAAAGTAAGCTTAAACTTTCGATTATATCAAATAGAATTTCCGATATATATTTGTTAATATGTAAAGGATCTAAAGCGAAAGTATGTTTTGAAATCCGAAATCTGTTTATCAATTTCACGCTGCTCGGCGGCGGGCGCGTAATGAACTGGAAGTTGATTTGTCAGCACTATCCTTATCTTCAGCGCAGATGTTTTTATTTTATTTGGCTTATAATTCCTTACCAAATGTAGTATTTCATCTCGATATGCTTCGTCTTTGATATGATTTAAAAACAAGTTCCTCATCATTATAATTCGCTTCCGATAGCGAAGAAAAGTGACAGAGGTTATTGAAAACAAAAAAATTTCGATTGACAAATTAGTCGGTATTCTTGACACAGCAATTATAGGACTTGAACGGCAGAACTTTGTAACTGAACAAGAAATTATGTCTGTTTAATAGAATTAAAGAGAAAGTATTATCACATGAAACGAAGCAAAACTTAAACAACTTACATTGAAAGAAATGTTTAATAAAGTAAACAAATAAATATTAAGCTTTTTCTTTTTGCAAATTTTGATACCCTTTAGATCATAATTGTTCTTTATTTCATAAATTACGGTTTCATATTTTTAATTTTATAATTTCTGCATGCGATCTTACGAGATTTAAACTGATGATCTATAATCCGGAAAAATCGATAATCCGGAATCGCCGAAGTCCCGACGAGTCCGGATTAACGACTTTTGACTGTATAAAATAAATAAAATATCCAAAAACTTTCACCTCTAAATTATCTATTATATTATAAACGTCACCAACGAATTCATACCGCAAACATTACAAATGGTTACAAATACTTAGTGTCAAATATTTAAATTATTTCCATGCACATTTACTTCCACTGAAATGTATACCAAATTCCTACAAACATATAATTCACAAAATAACTATCATTTAATTAAAATATAATTAAATTCAAAAACACTTAAAATATAAAAATCATTGCTAATAACAATTTTCCAATAATACCATATTATTTTATTTACTCCTTACATTTAGAACAATGCATAAAAATAATATCCTCAAATAATTAAAAATACTAACTTACCTAATCTTCTTCAGAATCTCGATTATGTGTCCGATAAACTTTTCTTATTTCCTCCGCTAAATAAAAAGCAAGCGCATACTTGCCAACCTATGACACTCAAAAATCAGGAGATTTTTTTAAGAAATCGGGAGATTTTTCACAATGTTAAAAAGACTTTTTAAATGATGAAAATATAGTTTTTAATAATGAATTAACTTTAAATAGTAACTAATTCTTAAATGCAAGCAACACAAAAATACCTTACACATAAAAAAACATTTTTATTACTTGCATCGATTAAGAAAAAAGAAAACCACTTTAATTAGTTTTCGTACAAATGTTATAAACAGTGGCAGATTTTGCTTTCTTGAAGAAAGAAACTTCATAATTTTGTTCATAGTAATTGCCACGTAGGCCTGCTTTCGCTAATAAAAGCTTTTCTAATGTGTCATCACTAATATTAGATCTAAATTTAGTCCTCGTTTTTGCAACAATACTGAAAATTTTCTCACACTCTGTATTATTATGGGGAACTGTCAAGATGGCCAACATAATTCTAGACAGCTCCCTATATTTTAAAATTCCATCAGCAGACATTCTGCATTAGCAACTTTTTGGTCCTGTGTTTCCGAAGAAAAATTCTATTTTTCGTTTTTTTCAACACAACTCATGTTGTCCTTGTGTTTTTGTGTACGCACATGTTTGAGAACATCCGCCCTTCCACCATGCGAAATCGAAAAATCTCAACGACAGGCAGTACACATCACAAATTTATTACATTTCCTTGAGGAAATAATGGAAAGAAAGTCAACTGTGTACGATTTTTGAAATGTACACGAGTATTTCACCTTTCTGGCAGACATAACAAAAGATGATAATTTCTAAAACTATTTCCCTAAGGCACATATATTCAAACAACTCAGGATAAAATGACCGAAATAACTAAAGAACATCCAAATAACAGCTTGCTTTGTCCTCATTGGCTAATTAATATATGCCAGATGACACGTAGTAGAGCACGATGCCCCCATTGGAGAACTGGAGAACGACGTTTCTGGATACATATATGCTCTGCTCTCACTTACAAAGCAGAAGTTATCTAATTCGCAAGGTTTTGTTTTAGATATAACCTAGAGAAAATTCAATTGCTTTCAGACTGCCAGCCAAGTTCCATAAAAATCGTGAGAAATTTTAAGAATAAGAAAAAGTCGGGAGAAATATATTGTAAATCGGGTTGGCGGGAGAGCGGTCAAAAATCGGGAGTCTCCCGCCTAAATCGGGAGAGTTGGCAACTCTGCAAGCGTATGTGCGCCTGTTTCAGGATCTTTAAAATCATACTTATAGTTCACAGCAAGGTACCAAGTAAAATAAATAACTTAATAAAACATCTTTACTTCTATCTCACACAACCTTAAAAAAACACTTATTACTACCCCTTTCAATACTACTAAATACCCATTTCGAATTCACTTTAGTTAGGGCCATGGGATCCAAAAATTAACCAACACTGTTTCACACAACAAAGAATAAAGCTAAATACAAAATTTCCCAATTTCACCCCTTTCCCGATTAAAGAACTGTAATTCGTCCATTAATGTCACATGACATATCTCATGATCTCTCATTTCCCTCACACAAAATAATGCGTAATCGGAACTGAGTACTTCTCGCATTATAACCAAAGTCCTAGGTAGTAACCTTTATCGCCTCCAAAATGTCGCCAAACTACCAGTTACCATATTCCAAAGATCAGCCCTATTTTCTCATAAATTACAAAAATTTGCATGAAAATTCAAAAAAATTCTCTGAATCTTTAAACTCGGTAAAAAGCACATATATGAAATTACCTGATCGCGAAAAAGTATATACCCTTTCCAAGGATGAACATTTTCACATATAAAATATCCAAAAACTTACCATACTCTAAATTATCTATTATATTATAAACGTCACCAACGAATTCATACCGCAAACATTACAAATGGTTACAAATACTTAGTGTCAAATATTTAAATTATTTCCATGCACGTTTACTTCAACTGAAACATATACCAAATTCCTACAAACATAAAATTCACAAAATAACTATCATTTGATTAAAATATCACTAAACCATGTACACATCGGACTTATTTTTACTTAAAAAAACATCCCAGAATTGCTCAAAAATGGCATTGCGCACACTCTTCACTATATCCATGTACACTGCTTTTTTCTCATAAATTAGAAAAATTTCACGAAAATGCATGAAAATTTTGTGAATCTTTAAATCCGGTAAAAAGAACATATATGAAATTACCTGATCGCGAAAAAGTATATACCCTTTCCAAAGATGAACATTTCCACATATAAAATAAATAAAATATCCAAAAACTTTCACCTCTAAATTATCTATTATATTATAAACGTCACCAACGAATTCATACCGCAAACATTACAAACAGGGTTCGTACACATTTCCTTACATGAAAATTAAGGACTTTTAAGGACCATCAGAGAAAAAATTAAGGACCTATCAAAAAAAAAAAAAAAAAATAGAATAAAGCAATTATCCATTTAAGAAACTAACATAAGTGTGTATTATGCACTTTTATTAAATTCATTAAATTCAATTTAATACTTAACATAAAACAATTTTGAAAATTAAACTAACTCCCTACAAGTTATGAAGTAGATAACATTAAATTAAGAACATAATTTCTTGAAAAACTTGTATAAGTGTATTTAACACTAATAACAGCCACAGATATTTTAGAGATTTGCATGATTATTATTTAACTTATTTGATATTTATTTAAACACAGTCAACTACTATTATAATAGCAATGTAAGAATATTTTGCAGATTAAAATAACAGATTTGTAAATATACAATATATTTCTTTGGTTTTTTGAATGATACTAGAATAATAAACTATGCAATAAAAGATACAAAATATTTATGCTTTTTTAAAATCTGAAATTTTTTCAGATATTTTAACATCTAATTTATTTATGTCTATGTCCTTTTCTTTAACTATTCTTCTAAGTTCATTTGTTTTGATAAACAAATCAATGTTTCTGCTGGTCTCGGCTTCATCTGCTAAAAGCATCTATCAAAGCTGCTGCTGATCTTATTTCTTTATTAATTTCGATATTAAGAATACCTCCAGAAAATTTTAGAAATGTATAAATTTTCAATTTCAACTGCTTTATTTACAGAGAAGCCCCTTTCCACAAAGGCCTGTCCATGTGACAAGATAAGAATCATTTTCACTATTTTCCATAGTTTTAGAATAGTGAAAATCATGAAAATAAGAAGTGAGAAATGCATCAAGAGAAAGATTTTGAGAATCAAAAGTAGAAAATTCATGTAAATTTGTCTTAACTACTTTGTCTAGAAGCTCTCCAAACTGCAGCAGAATTTCATCACAATTATCTTGTAAAACACGTTTATTCCGCGTTAATACGGTTAGAACTATTTTCATTTTGTTCTGGGCTTTTTCTGGACTTTTAGCCATCAACAGTGGGTCTATACAAGATGCATTTCGAATAAGAGAATAATTTATTGGACATTTCGCCATTAAGTGTTGTACCATTGTTAAGACACATTATTGACCTTCTTGTTTCAATGCAAAACTTCCAGCTTGTGAAATGACCTTCTTGCGGCATTTATCATTCATTAACTGCTCAGCAATGAATCCCAAATAAACTTTACTTTTATCATTATAACAATTTGGATCATTAAAATTAAATTTATAAAGATTTCCTGCTTTAGTTATTTTTTAATATTCTAGTTTCAAAATTTTAAAGTGATAAAAGCAATCATTTACAAGTTTTAAGATATCTTCAGCAAAAAAGGGAATAAGTGGTTTATCGCTTTGACAATATTCAAGGAAAGGCAATATTTTCGGCAGAGAGAGAAGAAAATTTAATTTTATAAGAAATGTTTTATCCTTAGTTGCCTCCAAAATATTTGAGAAGGATTTTAATGAATTTTTTAAACTGCCCCATTTCAACTTTTTTAACATATCATCCCATATTTCAATGGCTCTTTCAACTGCTGGGACATTTTGCAACCATCGGTAAAAGCAGAACTTCACAGCAGAAAATTTTAATTAAAACATTATTTCTTTATCTATCAGATGATGGAGCAAAGATAAAAATTCTGCAATAATTGGTTTTATTGTTAAACAAAAATGTATGAATTTTTTTAGGCATTATATTTTAACACTTAAAAAATGTACTATCTCGATAAAAAATTGCGACATCGCGAAATATTCTAGGCAAGCATTCCTGCAGAGATTCCGTTACATCGCTCAAATTGCCATAAGAATGCTATATTGGCAACACCATGAACACGTTTTCTCCGTGTAGCAACCATTCCGCTTATCGGTCATTTTCTTCTAATTTATTAATCTTCCGTTTCTTTTATTTTTTCCTTATCATTTCAACACTGACTTTTTATTCAGGATTTAGCTTTTATTTTAATTTCTAGTTATAAATAGGTGAAATTAGCTTAATAACAAAAGATAATTTCAATCATTATCACAATGAAATTTTATATCGACAACTATTTGGATAACTGATGCAATATTAAAATTCAAGGTACTTTTCCGTTTTGCTGGCGCAAGCGATAAAGTCGCCAATAATGGTACAACCCATGCCAAACGAAATATTCTCGCTGGTAACCTTTTACGCCTCATTTTCAAAACAAGTCGCAGCTTTTTCTTATCAGATTGATTGTTTCTTTCAATACTGGCATATCATTACATAGAATTTTTATCAGATAGTTCAGTTTTATGTTTAAGGCAATTTTCGGTAATTAAGTTAATTAGGATGCACTCACAGCACTTACCCGAAGCCGAAAAATATAGAAAAGGTAAAGTCAAGGGTTAAATTCATCACTTCTAATGAGAATGCATTAGCGAAGTAAAGCACTGCAGTTTTACATAATTTCTGAGTAAGCTATTCGTACGAATTGAAATATTTCTTGCATTTAAACTTGTGTTCCAAATTAAGATTTAACTTGAAATTAATGTGGATAATTACTAAGAGCATTAGATTTTTGTAGAGTAGTTTACGTGAGATGAGATCGCTTGGGGTCACGTGATATGAACCGGCGAATCAGGATGTTGAACAATGAAAGCATAGTAAATTCTTAATGTCTTTTTACAAATTTGTTGTCTTTATTTATTGGCTTTTTATAAAATTTTAAGCGATATTAAAATGTTTATGCCTTCTTTTTTAAAAAGAATTCTTAGAACTAACATTTTTTTAATATTTTTTATGTGTATACTGTATGTTGTCGCCAATAAAGTCTGCTTGGCGAGATTTGCGCCGGCGAAACGGAAAAGTACCAAATTCAATAACATTCTTCTGAAAGCAGTATTCCTTTTATAAAAATACTTAATAAAATTCTAGTATACGGTGCAGCCTTGGTGCAATTTTGAAAACTATCGCCAACACCAAAATGACCCGTTTAACTACTCATCGTATACGTCCCGTTTACTGCTCATCATAAAGTTGCCAAAAGTAGCCAAATCCCTTATGCAACGGATACCTTGTGCATAGGATTAAACCAAATACTTAATTGTCTATTGAAGCTTCAAAACGTATTTCCGAACTTCACTTTTTTTCGGCTAGCATTACCGAATTTGCCCTTGGCGACCTCAAATCGAAATGGAGCCAATAGATTTCCCGCGAAATTGATAACAGACCCTCTGCAGAAATAAACTCATAATCCCGATATCCCATACATACATATATATGTGCAAAGGAGAATATACATATATGTGCAAAAGAGAATAAGGTTGATCTTTACATTACGGTAACTGGTAGTTTGGCGACATTTTGGAGGCGATAAAGGTTATTACCTGGGACTTTGGTAATAATGTGAGCAGTACTGAGTTCCGATTACGCATTATTTTGTGTGGGGGAAATGAGAGATCATGGGATATGTCATGTGATATTAATGGACGAATTACGGTTCTTTAATCGGAAAAGGGGGGAAATCGGGAAAAAATCTGGAAATTTTGTATTTGGCTTTATTCTGTGTTGTGTGAAATAGTGTTTGTGAATTTTTGGATCCCATGGCCGTAAGTAAAGTGAATTCGAAATGGGTATTTAGTGGTATTGAAAAGGATAGTAAGAAATGTTTTTTAAGGTTGTGTGAGAGAGAAATAAACATGTTTTATTATGTTATTTATTTTACCTGGTATCTTGCTTTGAAAGATAAGTATGATTTTAAAGATTCTGAAAGAGAATGAAGAAAAGTGTATCCGCCACGTAATGAAGATTCTGAAGGAGATTAGGTAAGTTAGTATTTTTAATTATTTTTATGCATTGTTGGAAATGTAAGGTGGAAAGGAATTTGGTATTATTGGGAAAATTGTTATTAGCAATGATTTAGTTTAAAGTAATTAGGATTGTAAGGTAATTTTTATTAATTGAATGTATGTGCTCATGTATATTTTAAGTGGTGTTTTTGAATTTAATTATATTTTAATGAAATGATAGTTATTTTGTGAATTTTATACTTGTAGGAATTTGGTGTATGTTTAAGTTGAAATAAATGTGCATGGAAATAATTTAAATATTTGATAATAAATATTTGTAATGCTTCATGTATGAATTCGTTGGTGACGTGTATAATGTAATAGATGATTTAGAGGTAAAAGTTTTTGGATATTTTATTTATTTTATATGTGGAAATGTTCATCTGTGGAAAGGGTATATACTTTTTCGCGATCAGGTAATTTCATATATGTTCCTTTTACCGGGTTTAAAGATTGAGAAAATTGTCATGTATTTTCGTGAAATTTTTCGAATTTATGAGAAAAAAGCAGTGTACATGGATATAGTGAAGAGTGTGCGCAATGCCATTTTTGTGCAATTCTGGGATGTTTTTTTAAGTAAAAATAAGTTGGCGTGTACATGGTTTATGTGTATGTGTTATTTTGAAAAACGCGTAAGGTGTATGGTATTGTGCACTTTTTCCGAATTTTGCAGTGAATATTTGTCATGATTAAGCAGTTTTGTTTGATAAAATTTCTAGCATAAGTGTAATTCGGCTAGTAGATTGTTGGAAGAAGTGTTCAGTAGATAAGAAGAAAAGAAACATGTCTTTACTTCGTGAAGACAAAATGGCGGCGGGGAAAAAAAAATAGAGGGTTGCTGTAGGGGAGTTGGTCGCCAAATTTTCGCCAAAAAATCGCCAAGTTACCGTAATGTAAAGATCAACCGAGAATAAACTCCATAGGTGATCAAAAATTAATTTAAGGCTTAATTCAAACAAACACAGAAATTAAGGTAAGCAAAACCGTATAAAAACAAATTGAAATGATAAAACGAAACTTAGCTTTAATGTGAATTTTCAGCGCTGACTCTCCCATTCTAGAAATTTCAATTTGTTTCAGACAAAGACCACATTTAGCTTTATAAGGATTGTCATCCATCAATATCCAGTCTTTGTAGTCAGCTTGATGAAGCCACAGTTTATTGAAAATGCACTTTCCAGGCATCTCGTTCCTATTGGCGTCGGAGGGGTTGTGGCCTTCCAGGTTGGAATTGTTCTAATTTTGGCAAATATTTTCAGAATCCCTCCCCCTTTTTTTTCCTCGAGCACCTTCTTCATCACTTTCGCCTCTTAAAGAACTTCCGGCTTCACGCTTTCATCACAATCTGCATAAATTTATGGATAACACCTATTTCGAAAGATTGGGTGAATAGCCAATCAGACACCAGATACTTTCGTCCTAGGGTAGCTAATTGTTTTTTTATCGTTTGCAATGCAAATCCGCCAACAGATTGGTTAAGAGCCGTGTAATTTTAATTCCACATTCATGAGAAATCGCATTTCACACTTATAATAGCAATCATTAGAAATGATAAGAAATGTCAAATGAGAAAAATTAAGGACCATTTATTCATTTTGACCAAAATTAAGGACTTTTAAGGACCAAAAATCATTTTTGAAAAATTTAAGGACTTTTAAGGACCGTACGAACCCCGTACAAATGGTTACAAATACTTAGTGTCAAATATTTAAATTATTTCCATGCACGTTTACTTCCACTGCAACGTATACCAAATTGCTACAAACATATAATTCACAAAATAACTATCATTTAATTAAAATATAATTAAATTCAAAAACACTACTTATAAATAAATAAATAAGCACATACATTAAATTAATAAAAATTAGCTTACAATCCTAATCTAATTTTTCCTCCATACTTCCTCCGATAAATAAAAAGCAAAATTCTCTTTATCACAATACCTAAATACCCATTTCGAATTCACTTTAATTACGGCCATGGGATTCAAAAATTAACCAACACTGTTTCACACAACACAGAATAAAGCTAAATACAAAATTTACAGATTTTTTCCCCGATTTCCCCCCTTTTCCGAGTAAAGAACTGTAAATCGTCCATTAATGTCACATGACATATCTCATGATCTCTCATTTCCCTCACACAAAATAATGCGTAATCGGAACTGAGTACTTCTCACATTATTACCAAAGTCCTAGGTAGTAATCTTTATCGCCTCCAAAATTTCGCCAAACTACCAGTTACCATATTCCAAAGATCAGCTCTTTATTCAGTTATTGCTATATTCTTATTATATATATTGCACAGCTATATTGCTTATTATATATATATTATTGTTTATTCAGTTATTATTATTTATTATTGCTTTGTAGCATTTTAATCCTACAAAGATTATTACTTAGTCAATTTAGATGTAAATTTTAAAAAGGATAGAAGCAATGTAGCTGCCATCTGAATGCAGGAATTGAGAACTTTCAAATTTGCATATTTAATGTATGTAAATAAAACAACTCAATTTTACAATATTTTTGCTCAAAAGCAAATATTAGAAGTCACACACAGCATATTTTGAAAAATTTAACAATCTCTTACCCATCCACAAGATCTTTGACACAGCTTTCAAATATTTCACTCTGTTGAGTTGGCATGTCAAACACTTGATCAAATGTGTATGATTGCTCATTCCCAATCCAGATTTGGGGAACATTTGGCACCGTTCTTGTACAGACATGGCACAAATCTAATATATCACGAGAAATTTGAGGACGGATTCTATATAAAGAAAATTATCTCATAAGAATTTTTAGAAATGTACCAGATTCCATATAAAAATATGATAAATAAACTAGGAAAATAATACTAGGATAAATAAACTAGAAAAATAATTGTTAGAGATTATCAGTTATCTCTTTGATTAATCTCTTTGAATGATCACTTTCAATAACAGGACGAAATTAACTATCAAACTAATTACAAACAGCAATTTAAACACCTTAAGTAGAATGTAGATATAAGTAGTTTCTTCTTACGGTGCAAAAAATATTGGCAATTGCCAAAAATCGCTTACAGGAAACTCACTATTCAGCTAAATTCTGCAGTTGAATAACAACTAAAATTGCAACAATAGCCCAGGCTCTCTTACCAGTATTTATATAAGAGGAGCATTCCAGGAAATTTAGGAAAGATCAGTCACAAGAAGGTGTATCTCGCTTTCACTTAAGCTATTTTTACATTCTGAGCATTTGTCATTCTCAGATTAACATAATCAGCAAGTCCATATTAGATATAAGTACACATGCACAAACATAAATGTGACAACAAATACAAAATAAATAAAAAATTAAGACAACAATGTAGTAAAAAGAATTTAAATACTCATAAATATATACACATAACATATAGATACAACAATACATATATATATATATATATATAAAAGAATAAACAAAATAAATACTCTTTAATAAGACAGCACAAACCAGAACAATAAATTCCAAGTATGAACAAATATGAAACAAAAGCAATAATGCAACTTTGCTGCATTTTGTATATCAATACAGCAGTTTGAAAATTGCAAAATTAAAAAAAAAAAAGTTGTATAATTTTTAAAAAAAACAGAGCACATAATTAATTAATACAAAAGCTTTGTAGATTTTAATGTTAATTAAAGAAATAAGAAAATCCCCCTATAAATTCACTATAAGCAGTATTGTGCTCAAGACAACTATTATCATGGTATATTCTAGTATTAATGGTGGTGCCTCAGATGTACATCCCAGCAGAAGAAAAGCTAAATGATAGAACTAAAGTACATTTTAAAAAAATCTGTAAGAGTTCAGATTTTAATGATTGTCGAGAAGACCTCTTTCAGATAATAATGTTTATCAGGAGAGATTATTAATAGAGAAAGCCCAGTGGAATAGCGAAACATTTATAGGATATTATATTTAATAAGATATTAGACGAATATACATTTAAACTAATACTATAACATCTGTGTATATGAAAAGTGAAAAAATATGTAACCCAAGTCTATAAAAATATTTAGCATGTTTAATTGGATATATCACGAATTAAATGCATTTTTATTTAAATCAGTCCTAAATGTAAAGGTAAAAGAATAATATTCTTAATAATTACATCTATTGCTTTTAAACGCAGCAGAACTCCAGTTGTCCGAATCAATTAGGAAGAGACCCCATTCGGATAATCAAAAATTCAGATAATTGGATTTTTTTCAAAGAAATCGTCTACATAAACTTTAATTAGTTACTGTATGTTGAAAATGGGAGGGAAAAAACTATTTTTAAAGAAAACGAGGTTTTAATTAAAATGAAAATGAAACACTTTTATGTACATGTTATATAGCGAACTGTACAATACTTACAAGTGCTGAAAGTCGCTGCTTGCTGAAAATCTCGGTCAAAATAAGCTGTTTGACTGTCTTCATCTGTTTTCCAGCAGCCAAGTTGCACATCTGCTTGACAATGAGAAGGTGAATGTAGTCACACTCAGTTTGATGCTCCATCTACTTTAACACAGTTTCAAGGCCAGCAAACACTTCACCAGCCAATGGTCCAGCATTAAAGTCATCTTCCTCCACACTTTCTTTTCTCACACCTTCTTCACCTTAGAATTTGAAATGCATGGTCTGATGAATCACACACCATTCATTCTGCTGTATCCTCAGCACTAACTTCTGAACATCCAGGAATTTTCAAAAGAATGTTTCTTAATTCCTCAAGTGGCACGTCATCCTCATCTTCTCTTTTTCTTGAGCTTTTTTTTTTTTTTTTTTCCTTTTCAGTTCTGAAATTCTGCAAGCGATTTTGATAGTCGAGTTCAGATAATTGGAGTCGTAGTTTAATTTGTCAATCAATAACAGGCAAATTAAATTTGAAAAATCAATATCTTATATTTTGCCAAATAGTAACAGGCTCAAATGAAAAGTGAAAGAACACATTCACAGTGGACAGCATTTATAGCTAATCAATGCAAAATCATGGTTTGATACCAATAGCACTTTGGGCTAAGAGCAAGTAATATAATCATTATAATGATGCCAATAATAATATAATTATGAAAATTACTTTCTATTTCAAACATGTTTCTCTATAAAACAGAAAGACATTTCCTAACTTAACTGTTTGGATTAAGAATGCTGTCAATTGTCAAACAAGCACCAAATAAAAATTACAGTCATCAAGAAATCAAAAGTAGAGTGCCAGTAAAATTCTAGTATACATATGATATGTTTTTCGGGAAACAGATATATACTTTCTATTTTGAAAACTTTACAATTATAAGTTGTAAAAAATTTAAGTAAATCGCCATTCATCATTGAAGTTCATCAGCCATCAGGTTTTATACATTTTATGTTGTTTTGAATTAAAATACAAAAAAACTCTTAATTTTCAAAATGGTTTATTTCACCACTTAAGTATTTATTTCGTCTGCTGCCCATTTTTAATAAACACATTATTATAATATGTAAAGCATTAATGTGATATATTGATTCGTTAAACATATTCTCCATAACCTCTTTTTCGCAAAACCAAAACCGAAAGTGAAAAAGAGATAAAAGACCAGCTCACGTAAGTAGCATATTTTATTCATATTAACGATTATAAAATACACAAGAAGAATTATCAATATTGCTTCCGATTCCCCCCCCCTTTCTACATCATATTGTTGAAAGTAAGATGTATTTCGGCCGCCTACATGAATTCAGTTTAATGATGTCAACAGTAATTCGCAATGCCTAATTTGGCCAAAAAAATGAATAAAAATTGTTAGTTATTGGAATGTCAGTCTGATAGAATACTCACCTCACAACTACCTTCACCGCTGTTTCATCCATCATTTACCACAGTTTGGCAGAATATTATACATTTCGTTCGCAGGTGGGATGTTTAAATTAAGGCACATATCATTTTCGTACAGAATACTCGACTTTTAAGAGTTGAGCAGAAATGATCCTGAGAAAAAACATTCATTTCCATTATTGGATAGCTGACAATCATTAAGGTATCCGACTACGTTCTGATCGTCAATTTTAAAGAAATTGTTCAAAAAAATTTTATTACTTTAATTTAAAGCTTATATTTTTAGCTTCCAAAAACTATTTTTGTTTTGTCTCTCCGGTGATTAGAGTTATGGCAGTTTTTGTTCTACACCATGAACCGGAAGTTGCTGGTTAAAAGGACGGAAGTTGCTGTTTAAATGGCAGGAAATTGATATTTAAGGGACACAGACTGCTCTAAATAAGAATATTTCATTTGAATACTGTTGGCGATATTCAAAAGATGATTTGAAATATATATATTATTATTATGTGCTTGGAAGCAAAATTACTTTCGAAAGATTTGACATTTCCGTTTGTCTTTACATTCTGATTTAGCGTGCTTGCTGTTATTCAGTATTATTTTTTATCTTATTCTGCTTTGTTATTTTAACATTGTGATAAAAATATTTTCACTTTATTATTGTAAATGTCGTAATGGGTCAGCGTGGAACTTTTCGTTCTAAAAAATGGCGATTTGCTGGAAACAGATATACTGTGAAAGTTTTTGCCAGTGAATCGAAACTAGGAAACAATTAAATTTTCTGAAAATTATAATAAAGCTAATAATGTTGCTGGTAATGAAGCTGGTAATAGAATATTCGATGTTGAAATTCTAAAATCTGTATTTCCGGCATTATCCTGTCCAGTGTGTTTCGAAACTCAAAACAATGAGAGTTTTAATAAGTGTCATGCCAAAAGTATCATACCAAAACAAGTGTTTGTTGAGTTGACAACATTGTGTTTTGGTTCCTATATAGGAGTAATACAGTTTAATAATGGATTTTTGGGTATGTTAAAAATATCGGCAATACTTAATATGAAACATGGGCAATATACTATCAAGGGATATAACTGTATTGATAAAACTCGGATTGTCGATTCAAAACTGCATTCTTTACATTCCGCAAAAATCACAATAAAAAAATTAAGAGCTTCCTTAAAGTAAAAATCTTCTAAAATAGAGTTAACAGAAGGTGTAATATACAAAACAGAGCAGTTTTAGCAATGTAATATATCAATTTCTAATATATTTTCTAAAGATAAAACTTTAAATTTGTTTTTTGAGAAACTTGTTTTTGTCAACATTTCTAATACGAAAAACACCGTAGCTTAGAAAATTTTATGATACTTCCCACAAATATTCTATAGAATATTGGGAATTAAATGGACTAAAAGTTTAGGTTTATATACATATTTAAGATTTTTTCAGACAATTTTGTAAATGAAGAGAGAAAAATTTCTCGAAAAATAGCTAGTGTATGTACTCAAACAGGTACATTTAATAGACATTTTGTTTTATTACTTAGATTTTAGTCCATTTTATTCCTTATGCTTTAATAACTATAAGTGAAAAAAATAAAAGTAAAATATTGATAAAGCATTTTGAGGGAACTAATCTCGTGATACTGAAATTTGAATACATTTTTTATCCAAAATGTGAGAAACAAGTAAAAATTACATTTTAATAATATGTTTATTAACCGTTTCTATCATTTTAGGTAGCATTCTGCTTATTAACACCAAAATTAATTTATTTGTACACTTTTTAAAAATTAGGGTATCGAACGTAGTCGGATACCCTAATAAATTCCTCAAGAAAAATTCAGTAACATAAGATATACAATATATCAACAATTCTCAGCATTATATTCACATATTTGGGACTAGTAGCTTCCAGATTTCCTAATAATTCCGCCAATAAGAACAGTGTAGTATGGGACGGAACTGGAACTATCGGGTATTCTGCGGAGAACAGCCTTGATGCCAAAAAACGGAAGAAGCGGTCCACTGGGTATTTGTGCTTAGAATTGGGAGGCAATTAGATGATTACTGTGGTTTCTGACTTTATTGAAGAAGTTAGCTGCGGTTTCTATTATATTATCGAATATTCTATAATCGTTAATGCGCTTGACTTTGAGATCGTCGGGAATATTTACATTCGGGAGGAACCAGGGTGCGTCAGTGATTTCTCTTAAAGTTTCATTTTGAATCACTTGGAGTTGTTTTAAATTTGTCTTTGCGGCATGACCCCATATTTCACATCCGTAGAGTAATGCAGGTCTTAAAACTTGGTTATAAAGAATGATTTTGTTTCTTAAGGAAATATCGCTTCTTCTTCCTAGGAGGGGACGCATATTGACCCTGGTGTAATTGAGTTTTTGTTTTGTTGCTTTAAATTGCTGACGAAAAGTGAGTTTATTGTCAAGTATTATTCCAAGGTATTTTGCTTCGATTTTCCCTTCTATTTCTTATTCGAAAATGATAGCTTTAGGAGGTCTTTTATTAGAGTTGCCTTTTTTAAATAAAACTGCTTTGGATTTTTGGGTATTAATTGCGATTCGCCATTTGGTGAGCCAGTCTTCAAGTTGATTTAGATAGGTTTGTAGTTGCAGCTAGACGTTAGTTAAGATGGAGGCATAAGTTAAAATAGCTGTATCATCTGCGAAGAGCACTACTGTGATAGATGGATTTCTTTGAATATCGTGAGTATATATATTATAAAAATATGCGGAAAGTGCTGATCCTTGAGGTGTACCTGCAATTGTACTTCTTCTAGAGGAGAGACTGCTATTAATTTTGACCGAGAAGGTTCTGTTATCTAGGTAGGAGGCGGGAAGTCGGATGAAGTGGTCCGGGAAATTTAATTTGAGGAATTTGAATATAAGGCCTTAGTGCCATACCCTGTCGAACGCTTTTGCGACATCCAGGAATATGGCACCTGTGGGCAGTTTGGCGTTGAATCCATGCGTGATATAGTTGATGACTCTTAATAATTGATGTGGGGTGCTATGTTTTTCTCTGAAGCCAAATTGTTCGTCAGGCAGATAGTTGAAGAAATTAATTTTTTGCTGGATATTGTACAATATGATACGGTCAGCTATTTTGCAAGGTTGCTCAGTATTCTAATGGGACGGTAATTTTCTGGGAAAGCCGGATTGGAGTTAGGTTTTCGGAAGACAACAATAATTGCGTGTTTCCAAATTTTAGGATAATAAGCCAGTTGATGATGCTGTTGATAATTTTAGTGATACATGTGATCGCGTTGATGGGAAGATTCTTCAGAGCAATATTTGTGATCCCGTCGTACCCTGGGGCTTTTTTCTCCTTCTAATAATTGATAAATTCCGCTACGGTGATAGGATTTGTGAGGAAAGTATAAAGTTGCGAGGTCCAGGTGTGTTGTTAACATGGCTATTGACTTCATTTATTGTGTCTTCGTCATATGGGTCTGGATTATGAATGAATGTTTCTTGCAAAGTGTCTGCGATGGCGTTTGCTTTGTCTTGGTTGGAATATACTACGCCGGAGCTGGTGGGAAGATTAGGGATTTGTTTATAACTATTTTTGAGCTTTCTAGTGATTTCGTAAATACTATTGTCTTCTGTAGATAAGTCATTTAAATAATTTTTCCATCTGTCTTGCTTGAAATTTGCGATGCTTTTTTCTTAATTTCGTTTTGGATCCTGTTGAGTTGGTTTTTAATAATGGGGTCTCCAGTGTTTTGCCAGATTTTTCGAATCCTGTTTTTTCTTCTAATCTTGTCCTTGATTTCCCTGGGAAGCGGCATATAATTATTTTTGATAGTAATGTTATTGGTAACTAGATTGATGGCATGTTGATATTTTTGGGTCAATTTATCAATTTCTTCTTCTATTTGGGATTCCTTTTCAATTTTTTGGGTTGTCTGGTATCGTAGAGGTAAAAATTTCGGAGAACTTTGGCCAATTTGTAATTCCCACACAGCGTTCCAAATTCGGGGAGTAGGCATTAGTGGATATTTCAAGCATGATCGGGTTGTGGTCGGATGCTAAGGCTGGAATGGCAGAGATTGTGCAGTTTGGAGTTAGGTTACAGGAAAGAAAAAAGTCTATTGTAGAGTGGCTATTGTACCCGTAATGGGTGGGCTCATCGGTGACATGTATGTTAAGATTTCTATTTTGAATGAAGTTGAAAATGTCCCTGCCTATTTTATTAGATGAGTAACGATTCCATAGTCTATGTTTGGCGTTGAAGTCGCCTCTCAATATTTGTATAAGAGTTTGTAGGAAGTAGAATTCCTAGTTCCGTCCTGTCCGGGTTATTTCTTGGTGGGATGCGAATATTAGAGATGATATATCTTTGATTGTTGAATTTCACTATTATGCTGTTGCTTTCAAATGAGATTGAATTATTGGGGTGAATTTGATGATCAAGACTTCTTTTGACATAGGTACAAATTCCTCCTCCTCTTCCTGTGTCCCTGTCTGTCCGGTAGATATTATAATTTGCTATTAGTACTTTTTGCACTGCTTCAGGTGAGTTTCTTGAATGAGAATTACGTCTGGTTCCAGTTTCTGAATTAGGCCATTAAATTCTTCTTTTTTGCCTAACAGACCGTTCGCATTTCAAGAGAGGATTTTTAGTGAGCTGCGACTGTTACTGATTGGATTGTTAAAAATAGTTGCTAATTTTTTCTAAGACGTCTATAACGACTCCGAACTTTTCGATTGGGTTGGTTGCTGATTTAAATTGCTTGATTCCGTTAATAACGACTTTCCACGCATCTTTTAGACTATTGAAGTTGATAAGTCCGGAGAGTAGGGAGCTATTGGATTCTTGGGAGGGTTCGCTACTATTTTGTGTTAAATTTGCATTAGTAGGTAGTACAGTTTCTGTCTGGATGTTGTTTCTTGTCCACGGGTTGATTTTAGGTGGTGCACTTGGTATGAACTTGTATTTATCTAGGTTTGGGCGTGCCGGACACTGAGAAAAATTGTCTGCATGAGGCCCATTACAATGGAAGTCCTTTGCTGGTTCCGTGAGTGGTACGTGTTAAGGGTATGCGAGCCTCCGAACCTGACACATACCCAATCTCTGGTGCAAAGCAGGGAGTTGTGAAAAAAAATGATTGATATTTATAACATTGGGGGGGGGGTCCGTTTTTTTCTCTTGAGTGATTCAATCTGAACATTGAGGTAGCCAATTCTTTTTATTTGGTGTATAGCCTTATTTGCATCAGTTTTTTCAAGGTGTATAAGAAAAAGGAGTATTGGTCTATTTTCACGTCGATTTCTGAGAAGAGTGATGTATTTGACGTCGAATCCTTTATTTATAAGAGAGATTAAAGATGCCAGGAAAAATGTAAAGTACGAAAAATAAATAAAAAGGGAAGCGAGAAAAAAAAACAATTATCTGTGAAATATAATGTGTGTGTATATATTGTTGCGTGCGTACGGTTTCCTAATAGATTGAATGCATAAGTCTGATGAAAAAGTTAATAAAATTTATTCTCATCACAAGAAATAAAACAAAATGCTGAAAATTTTCCTCACAAATATTCGTACAATATCACAATATCGCACAGTACTTATATTTTAAACTACTAAAACGTTAAATAGAACACAATTCAAAGTGTAGAGAAAGCTAATCCGATCTCATCGTCAATTCGCTACAGTAAACAACAACAGCTATACAAACAACTGAACTGAGATGTTTTTCTCCGGCTTTTAGAAGATTTTTTAATAATGCACGAGAACATTCTGGCATTTTCTCGTGGTTTCTGAAAAGCAAACGAGTACAACTGCGAAATATCTATTTATTAAATGTTAAATGCGTGTGCTCCTGTATTTTTACTTTTTCGGGGTAGCTTTCTCTTAAAAGTCGTCCCGCGCTGCATTACACGGGGAAATAAAACAGTTTTAGCTATAATTCTACTAAAAATAGCAAATTAAATACAAAATCATTAACACTATTATGTAAGATATGGGAGAAGATTGTAAATGCCATATTTAACCCTTTGTGGTGCAGTATACTTTAAAGTCGGAATTTCAGCAAAAAAAAAGTTGTATGCAGTCTATTTAGGCTTAAAGCAGTATACAGGTAAAATTTTGTATAAATTGCAGTTACCGTTTCAATTCTGTGGGTGTTCCATGAGGTGGAACACTGCGCCGCCAGAAATTTTAAGTGTGACTAAGCGAGCATTGCAGTGAAGCAAGATACTTCGATAGCTGCAACATTCAAATCTGTCTGCCTTTTTAAAAATGGGACAAATGAAGCCCTCTTCCCATTCAATGGGCATCTGCTCCATGGTCCAAACATAAAGTATAATTTTATGAGTGGCATCAATTATCAATATTAATAATTGCCTGGAGACACAAATGGTATTAAAACAATTTTTTGCCTTAATACCATCTGTTCCTGCAGTCTTGTTGCTGTTTAAATTCTCAATAGCCTTCCTCGTTTCACATAAGGATGGTGCCTCATGTTCCAGAGTTCGATGAATTTCAACATCATCCCCAGGGAAGATTTCTAGAGAAGTCTCTCCGTCTTTTTAGAATTTCAAATTGATCACTTGTAAGTTCGAAATCAACTTTTCTACAAATAATTGTCCCGGGATAGTCAAAGCGAGATAGAGCGCTGATTTTGTGGTAAAATTTTCTCGATTCTTTTTGTGTTCTTCATTTTTCTACTTCACTAAACTGTTATTTCTTATATGCTTCCTTTTTCATACGAAACAGTTGTTTTTCTTGTCTTCTCATTTCTTTATAATATTCCTCTGCTCCTCTAGTATAGTGTTTTAGAATCATAAGTTTATAAGCTTTGTTTTTGCCCTCAGTAATTTTTGCACAGTCACAATCATGCCATCCATGTCTTTTATTTCTTTTCAGTTCTGGCATAATTTCCCTTGCATTATCCTTAATCATTTCTTCAATCTGTTTCCAGGACAAATCGCCATTCTCTAAATCATCACATTTCAGTAGCCTTTCTTTGACTTTATTTCTATAATCTTTCATTGTCGCAGGTCTGCACAATGTGTCAACACCTAAGACTCCATCCCTTTGTTGCCTATTCCAAAAGGTCTTACTTATCCTTCTTCTCAGCTTGGAAACCACCAAAAAGTGATGGGAGTCAACATTGGCTCACGAAGGTGCCTTAGATCCACCAGGAAATGATCAATCTGATTTAGTGTTTTTCCATCTGGGGAGCGTGACTTTATGTATACATTCAATAATAAATGAAATGATCAATCTGATTTGGTGTTTTTCCATCTGGGGAGCGTGACTTTATGTACTACATTCAAACAAGGTACGCTGCAAAAAAAAGGGGGGGCAGTTCTACATCTCACGTTCTATTGCGCCGATTGACAAAATTCAAATTGCGTTTTTCATGTCTCGAAAGAGTGATTTAGAACATATATTAGATTTATATATAGCGTTGTTCTAATGTAGGTATTTTGACACAAAATCGGACATTTCTGAAATGGCATGCTAACTTTTTTCCATATTTCGATTCTACGATTCAAATTGCGCCTAAATATTAAATTTTGTAAAATTTGGTGCCAAATTTACAGAGAAATCCAAAAATTTATCTTGGCGCATTTTTTTAAACTTTACGCGAAGAATAATTCTCTTGGCGATTTTCTTTATTTATAGCAACCTATTTTCCTTTCTCTTTTCTTCACTGTGCACGAGCGGGGAAAAAAGTCATCGTTCAATGACTTTCAATTAATTTTAGCAAAGTTTAAACAACACCTGATGTTTTATCGCTTTCAACAAATATGCCAAATTTCAAAACGCGCCAATATGTAAATTCCCGTATATCTTATGAAATTTTGAATAAGAAACTCAAATTTATTGCAGATATGCTTAAAAATACATATACTTTAAGAAGATGGTAAACATTTTGTAGGTTATAATACTGTTACGAATTGTACAGGTGCGGTAAGATAGTTTCCCCGCAAAGCAGGTTTAGGGTTGCCATAAAATGGCAAAAGAAAGCAGGGTTGCCACGTTCGGCGAGAAATCGCTCATTTGGCTACAAAATCGGCGATATGCCATGGACGGATGGAGAATCATCTGGAACGAATTCTTACTTGTTTAGCCCAGAATGTTCCCGAACACAAGCCCAAGGCTATATAAACCCTGCTGGTCCGCAATTAATGTCTCTCATAGAGGTCGAGTGCGAGTGTCCATGCGGAGTAGATCGAGCTGACAGCCGGCCAGCGAGTGCCGAGTGGGTCATCGACTGCATCGAAGAGTCTCTTAGTGTATCGCGGCTAGTGCATCGTCGAGAGAGTGTGCTAAGCTCCGGAAATGACTGGACCGAAGAGTCGGGAGCTATGCTCTGTGTGTCGTCGAGCGCATCGCAAGTTGTAGCGTGGAGAGCCTCGAGAGTACGTGAAGTTCCGAAAACGACCAAGCAGAGTTGGGAGCTGTACTCTGGTGCTTTGCAGTGAAGCTGTCTTCACCGTTATTGCCTGACAGTGTAAAGGCTGTGTCGCTGATTATTCCAGCGGGTTTATTGTAGATCTCCAATGAATGTAAAAGTGTTTTTTAACTGTCCTGATTAATATTGGCTAAATAAAGTGTGTTTCGATAGTTCATCAAATAGTATTGTCATTATTCACTCCAAATCCTCACAAACAACTGGTGTCTGAAGTGGGATTTGAGGGTGAATGCCAGTGACAAGAACAATGGAAGAGCTATTAAGACAGTTCGCTATTGCCTTTCCTGAATTCCAAGATACGATGAAAGCTGGACGGGAAGAGATGAAAGCTGAAATGAAAGTCGGATATGCTGAGATAAAAGCTGGATATATAGAGATGACAGCTGAGATCAAAGCCGAACTGAAAGAGATGAAAGCCGGGCTGGAAGAGAAGAAAACCCGACCAGACGAAATAAATGTCGATCAAGAAAAGGTGCGAGAGCAACTCCGACAGGTGAAAGGGAAGATTACAAATGAAACTGGAGCCATAAAAGACGATGTGGAAATGAGAGGAGTGGCATCTGAAGAATCAAAGGATGAAGAAATGAAGGAAGTAGCTAATGAACTGCCTGAGAAAGATCAAGAAATGATGGATGAACCATCTAACGGGATTAAATGAAAAACAACGAAAACATGAGGAAATAAAAGACGGGAAAGAAGCTTTTGGATTCACAAGTGCAAGAAGTGGAAGAAAGTGAAAATGCGACTGTCAAGTTCGTAAAACTGATAGTGAAGTTATGAAATGAAGTTATGAAGTAAGTGTTGAACCATCTGAAAGTGCATGTGATACAGAGATGTAAAGACGGAGGAAGCTGATGTGCGGCTTACGCAGAGTGCTCCTGTACTGCAAGAAGATTCACCAATTTCTCAAAGTGCGTGTCGCCTAATACAAGTTGTACAGATACTAACTAGACTTTTAGCGAGGATACTTGTGTTTGTGAAGAATCGGGTTCCGTTCATGACTCTGATGCAGAATTTGGAACTGCTTTTCAGGAATCGGAGGAAAATAAGCATGCACCAATCGCTAAAAATACCGAGGTGAAGTGCACGCATGCTGCGAATGAAATACAGAGTGATGAACAGACCGTTTCAGATCTTCCTGTGGATGGGAAGTCGGAACGGACTGAATCTTCAGATTGTGATATGCAAAGCAGAAATACATCTGAGAACTGCAGTGGAAAAGTATTTGAAACGGGTATATCTTAATGAAAAGACTGAGACTATCAGATTCATTTTGGATTTTAATTTGTAAAATTTGAAATTGTTATGTGTTTAATTTGTGTATATAACTTGTACATAGTGTAAATATTTGTTTCTTTAGTTATGTTATCTGTATGTTTTAAAACGTTTTATTTGCACTTATTTGGCTTCTGACCAAGGGTTGCACTGCCCGGGACGTGCAGTCCTTGGGAGAGGGCAGTGTTACGAATTGTACAGGTGCGGTAAGATAGCTTCCCCGCAAAGCAGGTTTAGGGTGTTTTAGGATTGCCATAAAATGGCAAGCAAAGCAGGGTTGCCACATTTGGTGACAAAATTGGCGATATGCCATGGACGGATGGAGAACCTTCTGGAACGAATTCTTACTGGTTTAGGCCAGAATGTTCTCGAACACAAGCCGAAAGCTATATAAACCCTGCTGGTCCGCAGTCGAGTGAGTGTGTGTCTCATCTAGTTAGTCCGTGCGGAGACGATCGAGTTTACAACCGGCTAGCGAGTGCCGAGTGGGTCGTCGAGTTCACCGAAGGAGTCTCTTAGTGTATCGCGGTTAGTGCACCGTTGAGAGAGCGTGTTGAGCTCCGCGAAAGACTGAACCGAAGAGTCGGGAGCTATGCTCTGTGTTTCGTCGAGCGCATCGCGATTTGTAGCGTGGACTGTCTGGAGAGTACGTGGAGTTCCGAGAACGACCAACCAGAGTCGGGAGCTGTACTCTGGTGCTTTGCAGTGAAGCTGTTTCCACCGTTATTGCCTCACAGTATGAAAGCTGTGTCGCTGATTGTTCCAGCGGGTTTATTGTAGGTCTTCAATGACTGTAAAAGTGTTTTGGAGCTGTCCTGATTAATATTGGCTAAATAAAGTGTGTTTCGATACTTCATCTCGTGTTGTCGTTATTCACTCCAAATCCGCACGAACCCGTACGTACGTAACGTCAAGAAGGAGAAAAATAACGCAGCAATACAAAATTTCTTTTGAAAAATTTATAAAAATTATTTAAAGATACAAATTTTAAAAATAAATCATGAAAATGGGCGATTTTATTCGGAATGAACCTAAATTTCGAAATGTGAAAGGAAAAATCAAATAAATTTAATAAAAAAGAGATATCGCTAATTATATACCAAATTCAATTAACATAGAGGAGCTAAAACTTTGAGAACTAAGTTTTTAAAAACTACTCGTGTGATTTTTAAAATACTTGGCACTTTGGCATAATTTGAGTCGCAGAATCGATATATGGAAAAAAAAAATTGGCATGTCGTTTCAGAAAAAGTCCAATTTTATGTCAAAATACCTTTATTAGAACGATATGAATTTTACAAACATTCTCTGTTCGTGAAAAGCAAAATTTAAAGCTAATTAAATTTTAAATGAAATTGAATTACAAATAATTGATTAATTATTGCTGCGAACTAATCTACATTATCATTTAAATTCTGAGAGCATATGTAAATCAAGTGCAAGTATCTAAATCTGAGAATACATAATAAATGTATAATATAATTCCAATCAATTTTTTAATCCTAAAACTTTTTAAAATGCAATTGTTAAGCATAATTGCTGAGCAGATAGGAGACAGACTTATCAAGGGGGAGTTGCCTCCAAACCTAACTCTTCAATTATTGAATTCGCGTTTCGTCATCCATGTAGGCAAGGGTAAAAGGAAAATTCAAAACCAAAGAGTAAAAGTTGTGAATTACTAAAAAGAAATTTAAACAAGTGGAATTTAGAGAAATTAGCAAGTAAAGACTGGAATAATTAAAGTCAATTAAGAATAGAAAACCAAAGTAGTTTAGAAACTCTTGCCTACAAAATACTTCCCCGACACGAATTATGCAAATAAATCAAAAAGAAACTAGATACTATTTATAAAAAATACATAAACAATACTAAAATAATATCAAAAAGGCAAGTAAAAAGTAAGTTTTAATTTAACTTACCAACTACATTTGTATTTAGAGAGTGGAGCAGCTTGCCAAACTAAGTGATGTTAAACTAAGTGATTAATAGAACAATGCTGTATATAGATCTAATAAATATCCGAAGTCGGCCTTTCGAGACATGAAAGACGCAAGTTGAATTTCGTCAATCGGCTTAGTAGAACGAGAGATAATAGAACTGTCCATTTTTTTTTTTTTTTTTTTTCGCAGTGTACCTCCTATAATAAGTTCATTTGCATTTGAAAAATCATTAAGTCTTAGGCCGTTATCACTAATTTCCTCATGTAAACTGTGATTATCCACAGAGTTTCCCTCTAATGCCAATCTTTGCATTAAATTCATGCCAATCTTTGTATTAAATTCAACAATAATCAATTTTATATGATCTGAGGGACACTTGTCGTAGGAGTCTACAAGTTTATTATAAAAATCATCCTTAATAGTATCGCATTTGTCCTCAGTAGGTGCATGTACGCTGATAATACTAGCATTTTTAGGACAAGCTTGAATCCGCACTTTACAAATCCTTTCATTTATAGGTTTGAAGAATTAGGAAGTTCACTTGGGAATAAAACTGTGCATTGACCATTATTATAGAATATCTTTCTGATATAAACTGCAATAAGATGCTAATACTTCTACTATTTACATACATAATTATGCTTATATTTGATCTAAATTCGCAATGAAAATGTTCATAAGAAATCAACGATGTTTTAATTAGTTTGTACAGGAAATTGCGTGGCAAAACATTTTCAACCATTTTGTTAAAGTGTGGCAAATGTCATGTGAAACGACAGAATATTACTGGAAACCCATTGGTCCATTCTAGAAGCTACGCCTTTTGATGAAAACAGCTGTGAAATTGCATCAGATTATAATGTGGACAGCTAACAGAGTTTTATCAGTTTCTATTGGCGATACGTTATTCGCCAACTTAATTTGAGTTTGATTGATAAACTAGAGGAATTTTATCATTGGTTGTTCTTCTCATTGGGGAATTTTTTCATTGGACGAAATGCTTAATTTTTGCATTATTTACATGTGTGTACTAGCTTATAAAAAGCGTGAATCTGTGAACCCGAAAGCTTTTCTCCGCTTCTTTTGCAAGTGAGAAAAAGAGAATTACTACTGGAGGCGAGTTTATGCGCAGATGCTGTTATGAAGGCAGTTATTGTTATTTCCAAGCTCCTTTAATGCGCGTAATTTCACTTTTTTTCTCTTCTCGAGTTTGCTGTCTGGGGACTTGAGATGCCCCGATTCTGAGCATAATGCCCGGACTTGGTTTTCCGTCCAGCGCTTACTGAAGATAAGTGCGCATAACTGGGTGATGTTGGCTGCTATTACGGGGGCTACGTTCGGAGTATAGGAATGCCGGTTTTTAATGCCAGGAACAAGAGGAAGATTTCTACTTTCGCAGGTTTCGAAGCATCAATGTGGATCTCAGTCAAGCAGGAGAAATGAATAAATAATCTTTGTAAATGTAACCAAGTCCCGTTGCTCTTTGTTTTGAAGACAGCTCATCATGACCCGAACAGGAGATTAAGAAGGAGACACGAACAGGAGCCTATTTTTTGACAAGCGAAACAGTTTAACCTCATAAAGGAAAATTTAATAATACGTATCCTTCCAGCAAACGCTCAAAACAGCAGGATAATTAGGTGAAAAGTCATTGTCTACATCAAAAGGATTTGTTGATCATAGTAGAACTTCAATTGTTAGCAAAGAAAAGTATGAACATAAAATATTACTGCTAAGATAATTTTTGTTTTTCGAAACGTTTTAATCTATACAGGCATCTTTATCACTGCGCCTGGCCAACTTTAAATCCACTTTGTCGACATTTACAATTCATTCGATGAAATGTAGAAAGTTAGAACTCTTTATATCTGATGGCTGCTGTAGTCTTTTCTCCCTTTATATTTGTTGAAAGTCCAAATATCTTGCTCTCTATTAAGCCATGTTATGTTAATAATGAATGTGAAGTGTGTAAAAACTACATGTAAAAAATATTGGCTCTAATTAATAGATCCTATACTTAAAAAAAAATTATTGCGAATATTATGAAAATACTAAAGAACTAGTAACAAATACTTTGGCAAGGAATATCTCATGAGACCATTGATAGCCTCGTAGACAGTGTGCCACGCCATTTAAACGCCTGTCTAGCCGCCTGTGGTGACCACTAGATATTGAACCAACAGTTTAATTTTTATTATCTTGTTTGTTTCATTAACATCTGCATATATCTTACCCCAACCGATATTGTTATTTTCACACTGCTACGCGCTTTTCTTCATGGTATTGCAATTTCGCTTTTGACAAGTATACGAAATCCCGGGGAGAGCATCTCTTTTTATTTCAGAATCAACTGAGATAGCTATACGGAGTACTGAGATATCTATGTGCGAACTTCGCTCTTTAGAGACGCTTTTCATTGCATTGTGTTTAACGTTTTTAGTAGTTTGAAGTGGTAACTACTGGTTGTGCTCTATCGTACTAAGAATATCTGCACAAGTGATTCTGTGGAAAGTTCCAGAATATTTAAGTGTTTCTTTTGGTAAAATAAATGTTACCAAGCTATCATTATTTCTCTGTGCATTCAGTCAATTACGAACGCGTATGCACCAACAGTATAAACTCAGTTTTTCAACTTTATTCTTATGTCTGCTTCTAATTTCGTCCTATCTTTCACCATGGGAAATGCATTTACAAAGGCGTTTTTAAATACAACGAACTTAAAATTCTCGCTATCCGGTTCACTAGACAAAAATTTACCAATGCATTTGTACCAGATCAGTGCCTGTCCTGAAAGCACAGCAGTTGCTATAGTGACCTTCTGCACTATTACATATTTCCCGCGTCATTCTGACTAGAGGGCGCTGTGTTCGTCCAATAGTCAGTGCTAGGCAGTGTGCGAATTTAAGGGTGCGAACATGGAAGGCTGAGATGCCTAACAATATATCTCCAACTGTTTGAAAATTCTATATATTTATTTGTAAATAAATGTTGTTAATGTTTACAAAATCTCTTGTTACCTCTTGGATGCATCTTTAGACTCACAGAACCATTAGATGCAAAATGCACTTCTGTAACTCTATCAAGTAAAAAGTGGAAATCTTATGGTTCCAGAAAGGTAACTACCGCACTTATGGTTAAAAAATAGCTGCTGATTTCATTGACACTCGCATCGTATCTATGATGAACACGAAGCCTTCCGTAAGATATCCTGGTGCTGCCGTTGCGATGATCGGAAGCAATGAAACGAAAGAAACTTGTACCTTGAGCGAAATGAGCAATAAACAGCTAAGTATGGCAATCACCTGTCTCAACATCGGCGGTTTCCTTAATTTATTATGTAGCAGATTCGTAAGTGACATTTTATTATACCAACGGATGTTAGTGTCATGTACATATAACGAATAACCCGTTTGTTATCAAAGCTGTTCTTAGAATACTATCTGACTTTTGGATAACAAGGAAAATACTGCTACAATCAATAACACTAAAACTGGGTATTTTTGCTCGTATATCTGCTATTACATTCCTGTTATGCATATCCGTTTTGGCTGTAATCTCCTCGAAGCCATAAGCAATGCAACGAGTGTTACGTGAACAATCTCTGTCGCTATAGCAACAATCTAGCCTAATGGCCAGAAACTTCTTTTGTTCCGTTGATAAATATCTCAGAGAGTCATAGACAGTATTGTTATCATGAAAAAAAGAAACAATTCTTACTTCTCTATAGGTAAATACTCTTCAAACGATTCGAATCACGCAAACGAAATAAGTCACTTAAATTTTAAGGGCCACTATGCCACACAGACACTATATATGCAAACATCCATACTTCCTCCGGGATTTGAAATCGGGCCCATCGTTACGGCAGCCAACGTAACTAACCACTATACAGATCAGGGTAGCAAGCAAGCAATATATCTTTTTTTTGCTGATTGTCACTTCATCTAGAAATAATATTGTAGAGACTTTAGGTATTTTTTGAAAGCAGGAGAGATGAATAATGATGAATGCCCTCGCCAGGATTTGAACCCCGGACCTCTCGAATACGCGCCGAGTTTGCCGACCTCTACACCACGAAGCCATGCTAAAAAGCCTCATGCTTGTAATATTATGAGAGCGATTTCCTTAACTCCAAAAAGTCTTTGTATCAAGATTGCTTTCAAACAGTTGTCAGTATTCTCAATGGAGCCCAATGCAGATCCTTATTAGCAACTCCCTCTTGTCATATGTTAACATATGAAAAATGCCGTTCTTGGGGACACGCGGGATTTCTGTTAGAAGAGCATTTGTTCCCAATTTGTTAGATTTCTACATTTGTAGCCTAACTCTGATAGATATCGGATATCCTGATTTTATGCCATCTGGAAAAGATACCTTATTCGCAGCAAATGACTGTACATACGAAGGTAACAGCACAATCAAAAACTGCATCTCTAGGCATCTAGAGGATTGTCTGAAGAGTTTCTATTCGTTGTTCATCCTCAGCTTTTACGTTTCTGCATCCCATAACACTCATTGAACTGCGCATTAAAATGTTATGAATCAATCATTTGCTGTGTCTGATGTACCACAAGATGGGAGATGGTTATTATAGAGACTTAACGTTCAGAAAAAAGGCATTAGATCGAAGATTTAAAAAAATACGCTTAATAATTTAAACATTTATTACCCTACCTCGAATTCTAAAAATGCGCAAACACTCTTTGTACTTAAGAAAATGTATTTTAAATAATCAAAATAGAAGGATAACTGTATTTCGAGTTAAATAATTTTTGCAAATTTTGTATGCATGCAAGTAATTTTAGTGAAAATATATGTAAATCGTAGGATCGTTTGTACAAGCATGCAGGAAAAATAGGGATACAGGGTTAAGTCCATGTAACACTGAGGTAAATAGTTATCTTGCCAATCGAGAAATTTTTGTTCCCAAATTTGGCAAGAAATCGCTTAAAGTCGCCAAGATTGACGATATTTTGGTCCAATCTTTGTGTAACTCTAACTGTATCCGGCCCTGTGTAACTTTAGCTGTGTATGCCTTCCAACAATTTCAAGAAATCAAAACTACTCGAAATTTTTATTGCGGACGGGAGGGGGGACCATATATCCAACGAGAGAGAGCATCATTTTTCAGTTTAGCTAAGAGTACTGAGTTCAGACCAGAGACGTAGCTATGGCTTTCAGCGCCTGGAGACAAGTGAAGATTTTACGCCCTCCTCCTATTTGCCAAGAATGGAAAACATTTCATTCGAAAATTTCTTAGCATCAGTTTGATGAGCATGGGAACAAATGTCCTCCTTTGCTCCCCCTAGCCACGCCTCTGGATCAGAATATTGGGAGATCACCGTGCTTTGCATAGTCTTGTATTTAACATTACTATTAGTTTGAACAGATAACTTCTGATTGTGTTTTGTCATACTGAGAAGAACTGTACCAGTACTTTTGTGGGAAAAGTTCTAGGACTGTGAAGTGTTTATGGGAAATAAATTTCATGAAGCTTCCAACTGTTCTGTGTGTTCTGTAATGGATCTAATTACCAACATTGGTATTACGCACATAAATGATGATTCAACTTTAAAAGCAAACAAATAATTATGAATTGCACTTCAAGAAAGAAGTTATTTTCTAATTATAATTTTTATTATATTATGAATAGAGGGTATGGATAAACGCAGATTGTCAGTCCCAAACTTTATCAGTTTTTATAAAACTTTAGCTCAACAGTCCGGGAGCATTGAACATGGTGATTCAACCCGAGCTCAAATCTGGGACGAACGGGCTGGCTGCACGGTAGTTTACTTGGTTTTTCGTATGTGTAACATGAATAAGAGCAATTTTTCTTTAAAGAATCTTTTCCATATGCATCTTTTCACAAGACTAAATAGTCTCTCGTTGCATTGTCATAATATATATAATCCAATCGTGTACAATCTCTAGGTCTAACATAAATCGATGAAAACCTGTGCTTAGTATTACTGGGTCGGAGCATAAGTCCATGTCGTTCTTCACTGGGTTGGCAACACTGTATTCTGAAGCCTTGGTTTTTCGCTATTAAATCGTTTCTTTTCAGTTTGTTTTGATTTAGTTTATGTGGTTATGGCAAAGCCTCGAGGGCTATATGCCTAAGGGGAGGGATGCCTTCGTGGAGGACTTTCTAGGGGAAATGGCTCGTATTCACTTTACACACGGGGAAAAACACGGAACCGCTCATGCAGCCATTCTGTTCGCAGGATTCGAACCTCGGACCAAACTACCAGCTTTCAACAACTTTACCGCTCAGCGTTGTCTTTTCAGTTTGGATTTTGATTGCTGCAAATAGGAGCTTGTATGCTGTTAACAGCTTGTTTTGGCCATTTTCAAGGATAATCTGCATGGAGTGTTAAAAAGAAAATAAATGAACTCATTTTACTCTTCGAGTTTAAGCAAGGATCTAGTGCTGCAGAAGAATTCATCGTGTATACGAGAATCAGCAGAAAGTTATGGAATCGCCAGAAATTATGAAATGCGAACACATAACCACCTTGCGGAATTTTGATTCATTGGGTAAGAAGAGGCAAGAGAGTAATTGAACTCCTACCTGAACGTTGGCGGGCGGTTATTGACAAAGGTGTTGATTGCATCACTGAGTAAATTAGTGAGTGAGTAGTGGTTTATGACGTAGCGTATCAGTGTCTTGTTATTGTGTATTACATTGTTTTGTAGTGTATTTTATACTAATAAAATTACAGCATGGTAAAAACGATACTGACTTAAGTACCGAACAAATAATAAAACTGAATATTATGCTTAAATAAAAATAAATAATATAAAATCCAATCTTGATCAATGATTGAATAAATAAATAAATTCATAAAATTCAATCTTATATTTCTGTTGCTCTTAAATATGTAAAGTTTTATAAATTTCGAAAATTTCGAGATTAATTTTAATGTAGATTTCACTTCTTCATACAGTAGGGGTTTGTGCTATTTCTTGAAGTAAAGTTTAGTATAACTCATAAACAGTTCCTAATTTTTAGTTATCCAGTTTAAAAACTTTAAAAATGAGAACATTCCTTATTGAAATAAAATAATATGTATTTGTACAGAAGCTACTTATTTAATTTCTTACTTTATACTTATTCCTCTGTTAACAAAAGCGATCTTCGATAGATAAGTTCTAAAACATAAATGAGATTTTTTTCTTTTTTTTAAATTTGCAGTGAAGCTACGTATTTTAGGGATTTAGGAAACACGGAGACTATTTCTTTCTTATTCTTCCTCATTATTTTAAAACATTTTGATCTCCTTTCATTTCATCTGCAAAATTCTAAATGCTCATTGCATAATGCTACGTATTAAAAGAATCCAAATAAATGCTACTATTTATTTAACGGAATGCTGTTTAAAAAGGTGAAAACATTACTATAGGAATGTGCGTGGTTGTAAAGTCATTACAAGTATATTGCCTAAGTTAACTTTGTGTGCTCATTCTGATAAAGGTGAATTTGCCCTACTAACCTCAGATAGTGGGTATTTGGTATTACTTCTACGTGCGTCTCATTTGCCATAGAAGTAAAACGTAGTATTTCTTCTTGAGAAAAGGAAAATTTTCTATATCATGCTTTCAGAAATTGCGCAGTTTCTCGAAAACTGAGAATTTTTTCCCAAAAAAAAAAATGTAAAATTTCTGAAAATTAATTTCATTGATTTTGAGGAAAAAAAACGCATGAGAAATGTATCTCAGTATTTTCTGTCGCAGAGACTTGAACTATAAAATAACTATCGAATGCCTAAGCAGAGAAGTTTCGATGTTGCAAATTGTGAAAACATTTAAATTTGTGTTTTCAAATTTGTAAAAGAAGTAAGTCAACAGTTTTTCAGTTTTTTTATTGAAATTAAAAATGAAGTTACAGAAAAAAGAAGCAATAATATTATCACTAAGTACTTTTTTTATTTATTATAAATAAATTTAAGTAACTTAATAATAAAAATATCATCAGCAACAGTTTTGTTGCTGAATGACTTCACAATGAATGTCAAAAAAACAGTAGTCATAAAAAAATCATTCTAATTATAGAATTCTTTAAAAAGGATCTTAATGGTATATTATTTTATGATAATAGAAAATATACTTTAATTCATTTAACATTACAATTTTTAATAACGGTGTATAGACGAATTTGCCGTTATTGCTTTGATAAAATACAGATTGAATTCTATGATAGAAGAGGAAATATTACAAGATCATCTTTTTCTTCATGCTGCAGAAGATAAATATTTCGTAATTATTAACATTACTCTTTTACTGCGAGTTTACTTATCTTAAAGTACACTGATAGAAAATGAAATCCCATTACCAAAAACGATAAATTAAATAGATAAATTAAATTTGGAATGCGTGTTTGTAAGTATGAAAGATGACATACTCGTATATTCGAATTTCGTGCTAGACGAATATACGTGGCGTTACGCCCCTATGAACAAGAAAATCACGTTTGATTTAAATGCGCGATGTAAACATCGTGTGTTTATTTATCTTGAGGATTAGGCGTTGTCAGCGAGATTTGATTTCAGAATGCCTTTAAGAAGATAAAGAACATAAATCGACATACGGTATCAGCAGCTTGCTGAGTTTGATGGAGGCCATGTATCCACTGTGCATGTGTGTTGGCAGGGGTGATCACAGGGAGGTACTGTCTCAATAAGAGCAGAGTTCAGTCACATATATGTGCCACCGAAGGGAAGATGCTGTACTTGTCGCATATCGCACTGCATCTCCAACTGGCATTCAAAGTTTTGTTCACACCAGACTGAGCAGCGAACTATAATAAACAGATTACTTGAGGAAAGCTCTGAGCTAAACGACCTGTAACATTCATACTATTAACTCCACATCACCGACATCTGCAACTGTGATGGTGTCAAGCTCACTGGAGAGTGGAGTGGAGAATCTGTTGGATTCTCAAATGAGAGCCGTTTCTGTTTTGGTGCCAAGGATGGTCATATGTTGGTTACAAGGAGGCCTGGTAATGTCGTCGAGCCGAGCTGGCTGTGGCGTGTATACACACTGGACTACACCAGGAGTTATGATCTGGAGAGCAATTTCCTATGACAGCTGGGGTAGTCTCCTTTCCCACACCTTGACAGAAAATTTGTACGTCTGGTGATTGCACCAGTTGTTCTGCAATTCTTATGCAATATTGCAAGGGTATTTTCCAACAACATAACTCTCGTTACAGCATACCGCTGTTATTATCCAAAGTGCTCTACAGAGCATCGATATGCTACCTTGGACTCCCAGATCACCCAATCATCCGCACATGATTGAACGATAAATCTAACGTCATCCACAAGCAGCATGGACTATTGCTGATTTGATTTACCAAGTGCAACGTTTGTGGAATTCCATCCCACAAAATGACATACGGTACCTGTGCGGCACAGGCATGCGCATTTACATGCTTGCATTCAACATGACAGCAACTACATCTGATATTAATGTAACATATTCTGGAGTACCGAGGGAGATGCAGACCGCCCCGAGTCTCTGATCAGGATATTCTTATTTATATCCTTAACTAATTAATCAAGGTAAAACAAAACTGCTTACCTTGTTCCAATGGGTTCGGCCAGGGACACTGGGCTGAAGTTCTTCTCTATGAATACCTGCATCTGCAAAATCTTGAGAGGGATAATCCATAAATGATAAACTTTCTTAACACAAACATATTTAATGAAGACGCAACGGTTACAGAATATTTATATAATGAAAGGTTTAAATGTTCGCACGACGCAGCGTGCGATTTCTCAGTTCGAGTTCTCGTGATCTCTAAGCGAGAGTTCAGAGTTCGAGATGACGTCACTCAGCCATCGGATCTCAGCAAGAGTTGCAACACAGGAGGACCTCGGAAGAAACTTCTGTTCTCAAATGTACGTACATGTAAGAAAATATAAAAGTGATTTTGTATTCTGGGAGGTGTTTTTTGGGTTGGGTATTTGATTACGGCAAAGCACTCCAGAGATATCTGCCTAAAGGAAGAGATGCCTTCGTGGAGTACTTTCTAAAGTGAACTGGATCCTATCCACGTTACACGTGGGAAAAGCCACGAAAACGCTTAAGCAGCCAGCCCGTTCACCGGAATTCGAGCCCCTGACCGAACTACCAGTGCTCAGTGATTTTACCGAGGAGAAATGTGTATAAATGTATCGTGTTTACTTTTAAAGTTTTCTCAAGTAAATATTGATTCTTAAATATGCCTAACAAATGTTTTGCTTATATTTCATCCCTCTAAACCAGCGGTTCTCAACCTTTCGATTAACGCGTACCATCTAAACAAAAATGGAAAATCTTTAGTACCACCACTACATTTTATAATGATTATTTCTCAGTTTCTCAATAGAAATATTAAAAATTTATATAATATATGTATTTTGCCATTTGCAAAACCTATTCGCTATTTTAATTAAATATGCACACATTAAAAACATACATTAAAAATTGGTTACCATTTTAATTATCAAAAACTGGTTACCATTTTAATTATCAAAATTTAAGTTTAATTAATTTTAAAATTTAGTGTAAAATGTAGGTCTGTTTAAGAACGATCAATTTCTTTACGTCTGGTTTTTATTTTAATTAGCTTTAACCGTATATTAGAATCACTTTTAATTTTGTTCTATATTTATTTTTCAAATATAACATGGAAGAAAATCCTTGTTCGCACAAATAGATTGTGCAAAAAGGCAATAAAAATTTGATAGCTTTATTTATAATGCCTTTAAATTCTTTCTTTTCGGTTCAGCCAAAAGTTAACAAGCGTGTTGTTTTTGAAATCTTTAGTTAGAGTTCTATCACAGGAAATTCCCATCAATTGCTCTTTTTCTTCAAGAGATTTTTGAGTTTAATAGTTAAAAATACTTTGTTACCACTTATTTTTATCTTCCTTACCAGGAGTGGTACGCGTGCCAACGGTTGAGAATCCCTGGTCTAAGCGGCTATTGACCTTGAACAAAGCTCAGATCGCAAACATTTACGAGTGTTAGAGAAAAAATTTTTGAATTAAATAGCTAAAAATACTTTGCCTCTTTGCGTACCACCTATTTTTCTCTTGCGTACCACCAGTGGTACGCGTACAACAGGTTGAGAACCCTTGCTCTAAACTGATTTCTTCTTGGTGTAGGGATTTCATTTTCCATCAGTGTATGATGCAAAAGCGCTCTTAATCCTGCTCTATTTTAAAACACGAAAACTTACTTTGTCAAATATTTTTAATGCAACAGAATCAGACTTTAAAAAAATCAAAGTTCATCTGATTTTAAAACAGGAACAAGAACAGGCATTTCAGTACCCGATACTTCCTTTTTTAAATGACCAACGCGTTTAGTAGCCGAAACTGGCAATCTTAATTGCCGATCCCGTTATTGAAACATTAAAATTCCGCTAGAAACTTATGCAGTGGGCGCTGTAAAAAGGAAGTGTCCAATATTCTTATCTGCTATAAATTTTAGCCTTCGTGTAATATTTTGGTTCTTGTAACATTTAAAAAAATATTTTCTTTTCTTTATCCAAATCATCCGGTATGTCAGGCTTATCCGCGTTTTCAAGAAGACCACATTTGAGGTACCTGAAAGGTCTGACAGATCTCTCAACTAATTGTGCAATTAACCGTCCAGCAGATTCCCCACAGTGTGTTCCAGCAATATCTCTCAGACAGCCAACTAATTCGATGTGAGCCCTATATAAATAAAGAGAATATGTCACTTACATCACACAAAAGTTAATATACAAATACTGGATATTCATTATCATTCATTATATACAGGGTATCGACAGTGGCCTAACTGGAACTCTAGGACCCCTATGCAGAAAACTTTCTTGCCCTTACCCAATAAATTTACAGTACTCCTTCCTCCCCCACCCCAAAAATCGAGGTTTCCAGGAGCCAACATTTTGATAATGATTTTTATCAGAGCAAGATTAATAATTAAAAATCTGGTACCGCCTATATTAAATTCTACACATTTTTGGCTGCACTTCATTTAAAGTTATTTCCTCCAATGATTTTATCTTAATTAACCGATCCCTAAGAGCAAGGTAAAAATGACATAAGAAGTTACAATTTTTGAATTAAATATCCCGGTCAGATTTGTCGGACAGGAGTAAAACTAATTCTTATTTATTTTTTCATAACGAGAATAAAACTTTTCCAAGTATAAGTATAGGAACCGGGAAACGGCAGGAAAAGTTAAATTTCGCTATTTGTCGAAAATTTATGATTTTTTAAAATTTGGCATTACCAAAATATTTTTCGTCATTTAAAACACTTCTGTAATGGGAAGATATGACTACGACCAACGATTGCGAAAACAAAGGCCAGGTAAGGGGGTGGTATATATATATATATATAATTATTAAAAGGAAGGGAAAGCCAGATCTTAAAATGATTGCATATAATTTAATGAAGGTCCTAACTATATATAGCCCACCAGCGGCCGAGCGGTAAAGACGCTGAACACTGGTAGTTCGGTCCGAGGTTCGAATCCCGCGAACGGGCTGGCTGCATGGGCGTTTTCGTGGTTTTCCCCATGTGTAACGTGTATACGAGCCAGTTTCCCTTAGAAAGTCCTCCACGAAAGGCATCCCTCCCCATAGGCAGATAGCCCTAGTGTGCTTTGCCATAATTAAATACACCACACCACCTAACTATATATATGTGCACTACCAATTGCAATAAAAAAGAGAAGTACACAAATGGATATATAGTAATCCCATGTACAAAATTTCAACGCTCTATGGCTAACCGTTTTGAGTTATGCGACGCATATATATACGTATATGTACGAACGTACGTACGTGCGAACATACAGATAACAGATATCAAGAAAAAAATCTCTTTTGAATCCATTCTACAATCCTTTTTGGAAAAAGGAGTCCTTTATTCTATTCTGTGTATATACGTACAAACGTCACGAAAAAAAAAAAAAAAAAAGAAAAAAAAAAAAAAAAGATTCGGTTTGGTTTATGTGGTTACGGCAAAGGCTCGAGGGTTATCTTCCCAAGGAAAGTGATACCTTCGTGGAGGTCTTTTTAAGGGAAACTAGCTCGTATACACGTTGCACATGGGGAAAACTACGAAGGCCCATACAGCCAGCCCGTCTGTGGAATTAGAGCCTCGGACCAAACTACCAGTGTTCAGCGCTTGGCCGCTAGTGGGCCCAGATGGGTTAAAGAACGGTCAAAATGGATATTTCCATTGAAATATAATAGACTGAGTTTTTTGCGATTACGATACTTTCTTTACTTCGTACAAAGAAATAAAAAAGAGAACTTTTAACTTCATCCAAAAGCTTTGTTTTCAAACGACTATTTCTTAAACAATCAGTTTTTTCTCCTAGTCAAAGTCTGCCTGTTCAATGGTTCATTCCTGAAAAGGTCGGCGAAAGTTATCTCATTTTATGTTACAGAATTCAAATATTTAACAGTGCTTGAGAGCATTTTTATAACGTCATTTATCACAATATTATATGCTGCCAATAATTTGACATCAGATAAAAAATTAACTATATATGTATCTGAGGTACTTACTCTGTTCCGCAAAACGATGTGAACTTCACTCGTACTTTTTTCTTATGGGTAATGTTTGCCAGTACTGTATTTCTGTCGTCCACATCTCTCCTTATTTGAAATTAAACAATATGGCTCGCAATAGTCTTTGTTAAGTGAATAACAAAGCAAAATCTGTCTCTAAAACGGAGTTATTAATCATAGTATAATGAACAGAAGAAAATGATTTGTTATTTTGATTTTGGGGAAAATCGGTATCTTTTGGTCTACAAACGCCAAAAGTTAAAATAAATCCTTTCTTATACTTTGCAACAATTTCTGCATAATGACTAAAATCGGACGGATATCTTTCACTTTTTACATCTCTAAAAGCGATTGGAATATTGTCTGACCTTTCATCACTGTTTATGACTGGAGCTGAAATATTTTCTGATAGTTCTCCTTCTTCAGTGATTTCAGTCGAAATATTTTCTGGTACATTTTTAATTCTTAAAATTATATTTCAACTGTCTGATGATGCATTCAAATGTTCGCAAATTTCTGATGGCTGTTCCTGTGAGCTCAAAGTTGATGCCCGATATTCTTCTTAACTAGAATTTTCAACTCGGAAATACTGATCAGCAGTTTTGATCTTCATTATTGCCCATTCAAAAGCATCGCATAGTTCTTCTCTCTTTTTGCGCCCCATTTAAAGTTTTCTTCTCAGTGTTATAAGATTTTTTAATGTTCTAGTTTATTAATAAAAAGGTAGAGTAGTAATAAAAAAGTAGAGTAAATAATTTAATTCGTCATTTAATTAAATCAAGAAGAAAATTTCAATAGTATAATTCAATATTTTATGCCTATTGAAAACAGTATATTCTGTATCGTTTCTTAAAATCATAAGCAATTTGTTTCACATTTTTCTTTACGTTCATTTCCAATCTAAACATTTATTTACTCTTAACATTCCATTACTATCATCTGCGCGAGCTAAAATTAAGGCAGCCTCATCCTACATGTGGTAAATTCCCACAAGTGGCCGAATGAATTAAAACCACTGAACAGTAGTAGTTCATCCTGGGTACGAAACTTAGAGAACAGTCTAATTGTAAATATTTTTGTTGTTTTTTCTATGTAAGTAAATACGAGTTACTTTCTTTTAAAAAGCATTCTTTCCACTAGGCAGACAGGGCTCTCGTCCTTTAATATAATCGACTTATGAACAAACAGTACCTTAACTTCGCTAGCCTATAAGGAAAACAATATCTAGACTAGAAATCGCTGTTTTAATCTTTCACAGCTAAATGCAATCTTTCACATAAATGAAAATAAAAAATTTAACTGAAATTTAGCAAGTCATGAAATTTAGCAATTAAAAACATGAAGTGAAATAAATTACATTTCATGTTTTTCGTTTAAATGAGTTGTTTAAAATGAGTTTCGTGTTTTGTTTAACTGTGCGAAAAGTCGCCAGGTTTCTTAGTAAGATCTAGTGGTATTTATGAAAACAAAAAGAGTGAGATCTTACAACTTTAATTCGATACTAAGCCATTGTCATAAGATTTATGTAAATAAATTAATTGCATAGCCAAGCTTTAAAATAAGAATTGCTGTAAAGTCTACAATGCGCAAGAAAAGTAGTAATTCTTACCGTCAGCCAACTCATTCTTTCTGTATTTACGAGAAAATTTGATATGTGGCTACAATACAAAATCGTTTCCTAAAAGTGGGAGTTCTGGGCATTCTAGTGGACTTCAAGAGTCCTTCATTTTTGCCGTTTGCTGTCACATGCTAGCCTCCAAAAATTAAGGAAGTGTTCTCACAATAAACCCAAGGAAAAGTCTGTCCCCAGTTAGCACTAATGATTTGAAAGCTCTTCTCTAGAACGGAATCAAAATAAAAGCAGACAGCTTTTCCGTTTTGTATTCAGTTGAAGTTTTGGTGTATGTAATTCAGCTTTTTTGTTGCTTCCAAGGGCCCCCTAACCGTATCATATGACGCAGAGCGCCTCTGAAAATTTAAAAGCAGACGGATTCTATATATAAAAGAATCAGTGGGCTTTTAAGTTAGCATATGCTAATTAGTTACACATAATGTGTGTGTGTGAATAATGTGTGAGTATGTGTATGTATGTAGTATATATACACGCATATTATTAAATTATATTTACATGTTGTTGATTCAATAGAAGTAATTCAATGCAATTCAATAATAAAGAGTTATAAAATATTCTACAGAATTACTTCACTGCCTAGATTTTTATAAGCTTCATCATATTTCTTAAAGAGAATCTCAATGCTAATTCCATTTCCAAGTCTCTTTTGTTTTTCTGTACTGAATTATATTTATAGAATTATTTCACATGATTAAAAATGAAAATGCAGTTTTATAAACGAAGAGGGAGAAAAGAGGTTTAGGTCCTTTCTAAATTATTTTTTAAGCATTTAAATTATAAAAAAAAAATGGTGCATTAATACAGATCAATGAACCAAGATACTTGATAGAAGACAGATTAATTAGCTAATAAATTTTAGTTTTCATTGAGTAAAAATGAATTCATGTGCATTCACGAGCTTTTCTACAGTATACCACTGTGTTTAAGCATTTCGTGGTTTTCCTTAAGTGCAATGTAAATATAAACATATTTTCCCTAGAAAATTCTTCGTGAAAGCATGCCTTTGTCTGCCAGTCCTCATATGCTTTGCCATATTCAATTAAATAAACACACAAAATCTCTAATTCAGAAGTCAAACAACAAAAATCAGAGTTATATCTCCAAAATTTCACAGGACTAGTTTTGATGGTTTTAACGAACCAACAATGTTGAGCAACAATGTGGACCAACAATGTTGAGCAACAGAAGACTTCTATGTTTCCTTTTTTCTAACATATGCCTCATGTTCCTTGACGCGAAATTTTAAGGCTCTGTTTGTTTGGCCAATGGTCCGAAAATCACACTTTCAATTTTTCTGCTGCCAAAATTATTCAAGAAACATCTTCCATTGGAGAACTGGATTTTCTAGAGGCATTTCACATTCAAAAAAATCTTTCTGTTCTAGTTAACGATCCTAATTCCAATCCATCTTTGCCTTCGGCCTTTAAAGAAATTATGTTTTAGTTCTGGTTTCATCAACAGATGGCGCCACTTGCTTATTCTTGTCCAGGCTTTCTTATCTTATCTAATCATTATTTCCTACTTTGTTCATTTGCAGTTTTGCAGCTAAGGATTGTGGTTCGGTAAAACCATCAAAACTAGTCCTGTGAAATTTTGGAGATATAACGCTGATTTTTGTTATTTGACATCTGAATTAGTATTTGTTCGACGTGTTATTGTGCTTTAATTACACAAAATCTCCTTATTTTTAACATATTAAGCAATTAATTTCACGAAGATTTTAAAAGCTAAGGTAGTTTTTATAAACAGTTATAGTGGTAATTAGTGCTGTTCAACTGGAATTGAATCAGACGATTTATTTATAACAGTGTTTCCCAAGCTTTTTAACCTCGCGGTCTACATGTTTATATTTCTTAAAGGAAAAGAAAAGGAAATTCTTAGATGAAAATAATGTAATAATGAAATGTTAGTAAACTAATAGCTTTAATCAATAAAATTATTTAGTAATTTAATTCGCGATTATAAGTAGATATATGTTATTCATAATGCAAAAAGTGCATACTAATATTATTAAACTGCTTAATAATACATAAAACAAAAAGAACATTTCAAAACTTTTTGCGGCCCGTATAATTTGTCTTCATTTTGATACCGTGTACATCCATTCATGGACACATTTTTGTAACTACTCACTTACAGTAAAGTATAGATGAGAGCTCTTTTGTCTGTAGCACCATTCTAGATTTATTCTTGATATATTGATATTGAGAGTGACCTAAAAACAACTTTTACAATATATCTCTCCTTATGACCTCTAACCCCCACCCGTTTACTTTCCTTTCGCCATTAACGTCATTCTCTCTTTCTTGACTACATATGCGACGACACCACTTAAAATGTCATCGACTGTCAGTTCTCGGTTTACAGTAAAATTAACAGCTCGTTTACTAAATGGAAACAGAGGGTATAATTTAAAAAGAACAGGAAAGTCGTCCTAATGAGACACTTTTCGTATTTGCAAAAACTCCTGATGCTGATCATCTTTTAGTTTACACGTGGAGTGCAGTGGCCATAGCAACTGCTTCTTCCCAGCAGACAGCAATTATTTTCAATATCACTATTAGCTGTTCTTTCATCTTTCTGGTTATCGGCATTGAAAGAAATTCAGAATTCTGACACTAGTTGCTGGAAGTCGTTCTCCAATCCAACCAGTTGTTGGAAGCCACGGGTTCGTTTATAGTTCTTTAAGTGGTCACTCCAGATAAGCGGGAAGAAACCGACAATTTATTATGAAACTTCATGATACACAATAAATAACTAAAAATAGGTCAAGGAGGACGCGGAATTTAAGCAATACTTACTTAGTGTTTGAGAAAAATCGTCAGTTAATAAAATCATTCACAAAGTAAACATCAATCGCGATTTGAGCGAAATATCACCGCTGCTTAAAAATTGCTGAATTATCCTCGAACCAGCATTTATAGAGCATAACATGGGCTTTTGGAACAGTCGATCGCAAGGCTTCGAAAATAAGTTTTCCCGAATCTTCCAAAAATTCTAGCTAGCGGCAATTACGCTAACTTGGCGACGAAAATTGCCGTTGAGGCCTCCCAGGAGTCAATTTACTCGTATTTCATATGCTGCTTGAGCTATTTTTACTATTTAAACATTGTTGCACGCCAAATTGAAGCCATTTGACACTATCATCGGTATGGAGATACTTAAATAAGTTGAAATGATTGTTGGTGTTCGTATTTCTAAACATGTTGTTGAACAAATTGATCCGGATATAAATCAATAATATTTCCTTTAATGAAACATTTGAATTAGAAATAGTAGGTCCTACTGCTACAAAAAACAAGTTACAATTATTGAAAATCTTGTGCCCCATTATAAACCTTTCAAAACCGAAAGTATGAGCATTGTTCTAATTATTTCTAATTATTTAAGTGAAAGATAAAATATCTATTTCTCACAGACTTAGAGATTATCTTTTGTCGAAAGAGACGTTGTAGATAAACAAGTCCAAGCTTGTTTAGCTGACGTCATAATTGAACCGTGTCCTTCCGAATGTTCTAGTAACAAAAAGGAAAGAGGGTAGACTTAGAATATGTATATACTACTGGAAATTAAATAAGAAGATAGTTAAAGATCGCTATAGCGTTTGCAGAAGATTTACTCGATTAACTGAAAGATGCCCGTACGTTCACTACCATACACTCAAAAAATGCCTTCTTCCATCGTAGTGTCGATTCGATTTGTGTACCTCACCTTCTGTATTTCAACAATTCATAAACTCCGTTTTCAAGGAATTAATCAAGGTCATGTTTAACTGTATTTAGATGTAACTGTATTAGGCGTAGTTAGATGATATCGTAATTCCCGCTAAAGATGAAGGTGAAGGTATTAGTTGTTCGGAATTTGTTTTCTCAACAGCTTCTGATTATGAACTCGAAATTAATTTTAAGAAATTTAAATTTTTAAGTTGTAGAATTAAAGTCTTTGGTCATGTCTTCGAAAATGGTAAATTGTTGTCATCTCCTCTTAAAACAGCTGCTGTTATTTATTACCCTGAACCTAAAAGTCACACAAACTTACAAATTTTTCTTGGTTTTTCCATATATTTTCGTAAATTTACTCTAAGTTTTTCCAGAATTGTTCAACCATTAAGTGATATACTTAAGAAAGTTAATGACTTCCACTTTGGTGAAAACGAACAAAAAGTTTTCAGTCTTTTGAAACGACGATTATGGGAAAAACCCGTACTTAGCATCTATAATTAGCGCAGCGGTACTGAAATACGCACTAATGGTCAGTATCTATGGTTACGTTTGCATTCTCATGCAAAACTCTATGAATGAGAATTGCCTACCTCCTGCTTACTGCATGAGCAATAAGACATCTGATGTTGAAAAGAAATTCACCAGTTATGAACTTGAAGTATTAGCAGTAATTCAGGCTTTGAAAAAATTTAAGAGTTTATCTTTTAAGCAAATACTTCAAAATTATTACTGACTTTAATGCCTTCAAAATGCCAATGAAAAAGAAAGACTTAAATGCACAAATACCGTTGGGCACTGATGTTAGATGATTTCGAATACGAAACAGAACACCGAACGGGAGCAAATCCTCCGTTATGGTTATCGCTCAAGACAGCTACATTTTGAAATTAAGAAATGCTCAAGAACAAGATAACGTGGGAGTTATCAAAGGTTAAACCTTATGATGACGACTGTGTTAAATCGATATACTTAATAAATTTATAGACAGTTAATGAATTACTTGTTCCAGAATCATTGTAAACCGGTATAATAAAACACGCACATCTTAGTGGACTTTTTCCTTCTAAACGAATTGAAGAACTCATCAAACACGAATTTTATACACTTAAAGACAAAATTGATAACCATATTGTATTCCTTGCATATTAACTAATCATAAATTTGAAAACAAGTAGGTATGTTGCACCCTGTATACCCAGAGAAGATGTACCACTTCATACATAATATATTAATCATTTAGGACACTCGACAGTAGTCATAGAAATTATACGTATGTATTTGCAGTTATTGACCTCATTTACAAAGTTTGTATGGCTTTACCCGGCAAAATCTACTGATAGATAATCCAAAGTAAATTGGAAAATCAAAACTTTGTCTTTGGAAACCCTTCTCGTATAATTTCTGATAATCTAATCTCGTATAATTTCTGATAGCATTTGCTTCTAACGATTTTCAAAATTATTATTCAACCAACAATATCCAGCATATTCAAATTACTACAGGACTGCCTCGTGCCAAAGGTCAAATTGAATAAATTCTATTATAATTTCTGTTCGCTCCAAATTATTAATTCAGTATCTGACAAAAGGCTACACACAAGTTGCTCAAGTTCAGCAAGTGATTAATTCAACGCACCAACGGGGGATCAGTTCCATTCAAATTCACGTTTGAAACTAAAATAAACTATATTAAATAATTATAGCAAAATTACAAAGCTGTTAATCTTCTCTGGGTATACAGAGATCTTCTCTGGGTATACAGAGATCCAGTTAGCTATCGTGAATGCTCGTGATGATCTTTGGCAGGAAGCTAAAGAGCAGATTTTGAAAGTGCTAGGCTGAAAATAGTAAAACGTACAATCTACGACGTAAACCGGCCCGTAAGTTCTAGCTTCATGATCTAATGGCAATCAGGCGTACACATTATGGACCTGGTCTTAAATCCAAGTTTCTCGGACCGTACAGGATTGTGAAAATCAAGCCAAATGACAATTACGATGTTGAAAAATGTGGCTTCTTCTACGGGCCTATGAAAACAAGCACTTGTGCCAACTTCGTTAAACCTTGGACTAGTTTATCAGAACATATTACCTGAATTTTAGTGTTTTATATACATTTTCTCATATGAAATGATTAATAGCTTTGGACTTTAACCCTATCAGTCTCTTCTTTGATAATGATTACTAACTTTTTATTTTTCTAGATGCTGTTATTAGAGAATCCTGATTCCATACTATTTTATTTATCCTTATTATCCCAAAGGGGCAATTTACGCAGAAGGGCCATTAATTTCGTTTTGGCATTTTGCGTTGATTCACCAAACACGGAGAATCACTCTTTAAATTGTTGCCGCCAAATATTAGAACCCTATATTATATTTAAAGAAATTAAATAATGAAGAATCTGCATGAATGTATGTATGTTTCTCGTACTGTTATAAAACAGCGGTAGAGCCATCAAATTTTGAATAACGTACGTCTCCATCCGAATATGGGCACCTGGAAGTCCAAATTTGGAATTTGTTTTATTATTTAATTCATATTTTGTGAAGCATTTATGAGTTTTTGATTAAGAAAAGCGCGAATTCAAACCGAGCAATGGCAACACAGCACGAGCGAAAAAAAATATCTCCAGCGCGCGAAAATATCGGAAATTCTAAAGATGTGCTCTTTTATATATTTTGTGATATTTCTGAAATAAATTTTATGTATTAAGTACGAAGAACATGATATTTAAAAAATAAAGGTAACACATAAAACATTAAAAAAACGCCCCTTTGGGCGTAATATAAAATCTAGAAGCTTTCAGATTTTTTTTTAATGTTAGTATTTTCATTCATTGTTTAATAGTATTATTGTTTTCAATTTTAATGTATTTTACATGTTAAATTTCACGGTTTGGTATTGTGATCTGAGGTCAGGTGACAATGTAGGATGGCCGAATTATATGGAAATAGCCATGCAACTGTGACTGTAACTGAGTTCTATAATGCTAAAGAGCCATCTGGATCAGCGCAGATAAGAAATAAAGACAGACGAATGAAGACGCATGATGTAACAATTTTTATTTTCCTATCAATTTTTATTTCATGTAAATAAATCGTAGTTTTGTAATAACTTAATGAGTATTAGTGATTAATTTAGAAGTCAAACAACAAAAATCAGTATTATATTTGCAAATTTTCATAGGACTCGTTTTGATGGTTTTACCTAAGCATCAACCTCAGCTGCCAAAGTGTGAATAAACGACATAAGATATAGTGAAAAGATAAGATAAGATAAGAATGGCTGCGCAGGAGTTAAGCTAATGGCGCATCTATTGATGAAACAAGAAAACTAAAACATTATTTCTTTGAATGCTGAAGGTAAAAATGGATTGGAATTAGGGTCGTTAATTAGAACAGAAAGAATTTTTTGAATGTGAAACGTCTCTATAAATCTAGTTTACGAACGGAAGATGGTTTTTGAATAATTTTGGTTGCAGAAAAATGGAAAGTATGATTTTCGGACCAACAATGCTGGGTAACAGAGGACTTCTTTGTTTCCTTTTTCATAACATACGCCTTATGTTCTTTGACGCAAAATGTTAAGACTGTTTTATTTAATGTGTTTTAATTAGTTTAACTAATGTCAGTTAAACCACACTGGCAAGGAATGCTGTGAATACCCCGGGAATTTATATCCGGAATGGGGTCCTTAATTATGGAACTCGGAATTTTATTGATAGGAGAAAAAAACGACCCGAAAGTTAAATTTATGTAAAATGCGTGCAGTTTATAGCTAATTGATGGAAAGTATTGTGTATGTGTGATTATGGCAAAGCCTCGAGGGCTATCTGCCTAAGGGGAGAGATGCCTTTCGTGGAGGACTTTCTAAGGGAAACTGGCTCGTATACACGTTACACATGGGAAAAACCACGAAAACGCCGATGCAGCCAGCCCGTTCGCGGAATTCGAACCTCGGACCGAACTACCAGTGTTCAGCGACTTTACCGCTCGGCCGCTGGTGGGCCCTAATTGATGGAAAGAAAGGAATGACAACAGAATCTCCTAAAACAAGAGTCTGCCTTTTGGTGTGCTCAGATGAGTATTTCTTAACTGCTTCGATAATAATGTTAGGTGAAAAGCCCCTGTCAGTAGCTCCTGCTTTTAAATAATTTAGTTCTTGATCAAGAGCCAATTTGGAGGAGAAAACTCGAAGTGCGTGAAAAGGAATAAAATGAAACTAACTTTTGTTTAGTCGGATGACATGATTTGAAGTGTGATGAAAGGCAAACCGATGAATGTTTACGGTTAACAAGTAGATATGTTGCACCCTGTATACCCAGAGAAGATGTACCACTTCATACATAATATATTAATCATTTAGGACACTCGACGGTAGTCATAGAAATTATACATATGTATGTGCAGTTATTGACCTCATTTACAAAGTTTGTATGGCTTTACCCGGCAAAATCTTCTGATAGATAATCCAAAGTAAATTGGAAAATCAAAACTTTGTCTTTGGAAACCCTTCTCGTATAATTTCTGATAATCTAATCTCGTATAATTTTTGATAGCATTTGCTTCTAACGATTTTCAAGATTATTATTCAACCAACGATATCCAGCATATTCAAATTACTACAGGACTGCCTCGTGCCAAAGGTCAAATTGAATAAACTCTGTTATAATTTCTGTTATAATGTTCTTGTACTGAAGTTGTGTGTGTTACGTGTGACCAAAATGTCGAGGAACGGAAGAGAATTTCATGTATTAAGTTCAAAAGTGAACTGAATAGCAGGATCAGTGGAATTCATTATGGAAAGAACTTTATTTAAATCATCTTTATTACCGTCAAACAGAGTAAAATATCGTCTAGGGAGCGAAACCATGCCGTAAAGTTCAAAGTTTCAAATAATTTTTATTCATAATAATGCATGTAGATATCAGCCAGGATGGAACTAAGATGGCTTCCCATGGCTAATTTCTCACTTTGCTTGTGATTCTTATTTTGGAAAACGCATTTTGTTTAACCTAGAGCATTAGTGATGTTTTTCCTATATAGCTATTCATCTTATGGAACTTTATGTATAGCTAGTTAGATTTCGCTCCAGAGTTTATGTTTGACGTTAAGTGGTACCCCGTTCAAAGAAGAATATGAAACCAGTTAATGGCTTCAGTTACGATTATAAAGACTTGAACACTGAAAAACCAGGACTTAAAAGAGGACTAAACCAGGACTACTTATCCCTGCTAAAAACCACCGAGGATGCGATTTCCTCGAATTTCGAATTTCTTTCAAGAATTCATTTCCAAATATTAAACACAAATGTTTACATGAAATATTTATATCTTGTTATCCTTATTATGCCTCAGCTTTTCTCCTATGCCTTCTAACCTCAGCAAATATACATCCTTAGATCCTGACATTTCGCAACTGCAAAAGTGAATGACAATGGAAAACAGTTTAGGACACATTGTCTAAACTTAATAGAGGAAATTAAATTTAATTTGCTTTTATCAAACGGATAGAGCTGTAGGTAAAGTATAGAGATGTTTTTCGAGCATGGCTAGGGAATCTCTGTCTCAAATAAACAACATTATAAACAGACTAGCTTAAAAGAAATACTTTCAACAGCATTTCTTGTTTTTCTTTTTGTTGCTGGTTACAGCAACTCTTGATTCTGTTGCTGTTCTGGAAATACAGAGTAATCTGGAAGACGTAGCTTTTCACAACTAACTGACCATTTTGAATCAACAAGACGTAAAAATGCTATTATTTGGTATTCAGTTAACCCTATAAGTTCTGTAGCAGGTCTAGAATTTTAAGTTTAGGTAACCTTGGAGAAAAATCGCTTTCTGGGTTCAAATTAAAATAAACTCCCTTTATTTCGTGAGTTATGACAATTAAGAACTCAAGATTTAAAAGCAAGAAATAATGCTATTTAGTTTCTGTCTTTCACTACCAGCAAGTTATGATAGTGGGAAGAAAAATAAAATATTCTTTGTCAGTTTAAATTATTTCTGATTAAAAAAAATGCTCTCTAGTCGCACATTTCTCATTGCCGCTAGAGGGCAATTTCAAAATTATTTCAGAAACTCGAACGTGGATGCGACATTTCTTTTAATAAGCAAGTAAAAATTTATACATTAAACATAATTTAAATAAGATTTTAAAAATTAAATGCGTTACTGTGTGTTAAAGAAACTAAATTAGTGAATTAATTAGTTTCGCGAATTTTGAGTACATACAAAAATGAAATTATTCTTAAAAATATCTGGAACTTACAAACAACGATAGTAATGAACGTTCAACAAATGAAGATTAACATTATTTTTCAATAATACAGCTACTTTCTCTTCAGCAATGGCAGTGCAGTTTTGAAGAGTTTCTGAAATCTTCGAATAACATGGTGCATGCTTTGCGTAATCTGTAATAAAGACAAATTCAGTAAAAAAGTAAACAGAAATTTAAATTTATGTATATAAATAATGTTAAGTAGAGCATAAGAATAAATAAATTTAATTTGCTTAGATGAAAGGCAGACTTTTTCTGAAGTAGTACTTTGCACTATATTAAGATATTTTTTCCTTTTCCTCATAATTTGTGTGCCTAAAGCAAATTAATTTAGTTTTAACCCATGAAATAGCATACAGACTCATTTAAAAAATCGAATTTCGTAATATGTGAGACCATGTTATATGAGTTTAAAATATTTTCGAAAATGAAAGTCGTCTTTTATGTGAGACCTACTTATTTCCAATTATAGCAATTCGCAAATTTAAAAAAAAAAATTAAAATACGAAAACGCAAGCAAATACGGAAAACATAAAATTTTGGTGTGATAAATGATGTGTAAACGACAAAGCTTTCTGTAATAAAAGTATATTTTCCTTGGATAGTTTTCCAATTCTAGTGAATTTTTTAGGAATTTCCTTTCGTATGTATTACGTATTGTGTTAAATGTAAAAATTGTTAAAATGTATTGTGTTCATTATCCTTTTGATTTCCAAACTGATTTACAGCTGAATTACTCATTTTATTTATAATACTAACTCGAAATAAACGTGGGATTCGTAAATCCGCGTTAGTTGCTTAATGGACTAAAAATGAGAGACAAGATAACTTGAAAGCTTCTATTTAACTGAAGTTTACAAATTTTATAAAATAAAATATCATTGGAAATACAATAGAAGTAGTCAAAGATGTAATTTGCATTAAAATATTGCTTAAATCATTATGAACTATTGTAATGTACGAAAAATTCAGTATTATTTTATTTTTAATTCAAATGTAGACATCAAAAGTTTTCGAAAACCTGCAAAATTTAATGTATTGAATCTTTTTGCTTTGAAATCAGTTCCAAACTAAGGCTGTGTTTTAATTATTTTTCAATATAATGCTGTTATATTGAAATAATTATTTTTCAATATAATGAAGTTCAATATAATGTGCATCGTTTAAGTCCATAAGTGTAGGAACTAATAAATTTTATCCTGAAGCGATTAGAAGAACCGTATTTGTTTCATTATTCACATATTCTTACAAAATAAATACTACATATGTTTTTATACTCCCTTGTGGCTTTTCGTTTAGTTGAATTTGTATTACTTAGGGTGATTCAAAAGGCTTAAGAAGAATTTTAAAGATGGGTAAGGACCATTTTTAGACGAGAGCGCATAACCGCAACATACCACCGACGTGTCTGTAAGCTTTTATTTGCTAAAAATTCCGTTGGGCGGCGCTAGTCATTATCACTCAACACACTGACATTGAATTATATCTGGACGATTATAAAATAAATTAATAAAAAATTCAAAAGTAAGTGCAAAAATAAATAAATTTAATTAAATTTAAATTAAAATGCAGGGCCATTATTTTTTAAAGAATGCTATTAAATTTAGGTTTAAAAAATTTAATTAATCAACAGAATGTAATCTGATCCGTCGTGACCCTGACCATATAATATTGTATAAAAATTAAGCAGTATAAAATAAAAATTTTCGAGATTAGAAACCAGAAAAATAATCATTCAATTTTCAATAAATGTTGAACCTAAGAAATGTCAAAACTGCTAAATAACTGTTGCCAATCAAAGTCAAAATTTAAGGAAAGAATGTCAGAAAATTCGTGCCAAGCCGGATTCCTGTACCAATACCAGCTAATAGAATATAAGAAGCATATCCTTTTCAAACGACTGAATTGGATTATTTATGACCCTTATACGATCAAGGTATTATGAAGAAGACTTATGTACTGCTTTTCATTTGTGCCGCAACGAGAATGATAATTTGGAGTTGACTGCTGACCACTCATATTTTTACAAGCTTTTCAAAAATTTGTTGGAAGGAGAGGCATCATCAGTAGCACTGCAGTCTACAGTGAATTTGCGAGAACATTTCACAAGGCAAATCGAGAAATGAATTTTCTGTTAAAAATCGCAAAAGGGAAAGAAGTGTAAAATTTATTTGGGCCGTTTTCTATCAAATGGAAATTTATCGTCGAAAGGGCCGTCTGGTGGGGTGGATTTTTGAAACGCTTAGTGAGGTATGAGGGGAATTCCAGGAATTTTGTTTCAAGAACTGGAACTTATACTGATAGAGACAGAGGCAATTATCAACTCCAGGCGTCTCACATATTTTTAGTGTTCCAAATGAACCGGAGCAGAAAACATCTAGACATTTCTTGCTCGGATGACGATTATTCACTTTTCCTCAAGAAAGTAAAGGGATTTCTTCCTTTCAATCCCAACATTTGAAAATGAGAAGATACCAAGAACATTTATTTAATCGAATTGGGAAAAGAGGGAAATCATGTTATCCTTTTCAACTTAGGTGAGCTCATTAATCACGATCAGTCAAGGGGCCCACAGAACTTTGATAGAACACTGGAGGTTCCATAAGCGATGACAACGTGCCTAGACTTTTACGGAGAATGGGCATTGTGACAAAATTGCATCCTGGACGCGATGGCTGTATTCGTGTATGCACAGTGAGAGTTTCGAATGGAACTTTAATTGCGAGACTTGTGCAACTTGTCCTCTGTGTTACTTGTGTTATGTCCTCTGAAACTCTCAGTCAGAACTTAGGCGGATTTTTTTCTTCTGACAAATTTTTGGCCATTACATTATGCGCACTCTAGACTATAGATTGCGCTGATGTGTTCTAAATGTTTCGTTGTGGTTAATGTTTTAGTGTAGCTATGATGTGTTGCGTATCGTCAAGAGTATAAAGTTGTCCCTTAATATATTGTACCAACAAAGGAATAATGTCTAAAATATCTTTAATTAATGTCTGGAAAGCTCATTAGATCAAAAACTAGGTGAGAACTTTCTATTTTATATTAGCTGACTGTCGAGTGAACCTTTTTGTTTTAACATTCCCTAATTGGCGTGTCATAGGACTAGAATAGAAATGGCTATGTTAGTAAAATATGTAGAGGAAATATTTTCGTATTTACATGGATATTTGCAATTGTTAAGTGTCCAGTAAGTAACTTCAAATTTGTTCTACCTATTTCCTATCATAAGTAACAACAAATATTAAAACAACCCAATGTGTAATTGCTTGAGATGGAAGTAGATAAAATTTAGAGGAATCTGATTATTAATAACTGTAATTTTTGGATACTGAATTTCTTGATCGTGGTCTTAAATATCAGTGCCAATATTTTTAATTCTCAGATTTTGGTTGATAATGGTACCACTAATTCCGTTTTTAGAATGATTTAGATTTTAATGCATTAGGTTAATGGTCTAAAAGTTAAAAAGTTTTTTTTTAGCAAAAAGTTTATGATTTTTTTTAAGTTGAGAATTTTTAGGTCAAGAGAATCAATTGTTATTATTGGCATTGGTTTTATTGACTTTTGAACATTTAGATAAATATTGACAGTTTCAATTAACCGAGAATAATTGAAAGTGATAAAGTCATGTATATATCTAAAAGTAAGATTTTTTTTTTTTTTTCTTTTTTCTCCCACATTTATGCATAAAATTGAACTCTTGTACGATAAGATAGAGATTGCAGATTGAAGTTGAAACTGATGCCCATAGGTATTCTATTAATTTATTGGAATATTCTACCTTTAGACAAAATTATAATAAAATAAACATTTAAGCCATGTAATCAGTTTTTAAATTTAAGGATGCTATTGAGTTCTGGAAAAATTCCGTAAAGTTTAATAAGAGTAATTTATATCATTTAGGAGAAAAAAAGATGTGCAGGTTTTCAAAATCATAATTTTTAATATCATAAGTACTACAAATTTTAACGATTTTAATAATATTTTTATTGTTTTAATAATCCAGTAATGGTTAGGAAGGAGATTAGTGTTATAGGCTATGTGATTACAAATTTTAATATTTTTCAAAAGTAAAGTCTATATTCTTTTTAAAATGTTTAGTACCATTGGCAATAAATTTGAACTTAACTGTTTTTTTTTAAATGAACTTTTGGAAGGGCATAACGATCGGGAAATTTGTTTAGTGAGATTTATTAGGAATTTTAAAATTTTCGTGAAAGACTGTTAATATTTTTATAATGGTTTTTTATTAAATTTTATATGTGATTTCATTATTTAACTCTTTCAATGATTTCATAATAAAAGGATTGAAGAATAATCTACTATTTCAAATGATACCAAAATTATTATTAGCTTTATCTAGTAATGTGTTGATAAATTGATTTTTTAATACCTGGATGTCATTAAAGATTTCTGAGTATTTATTTTGAAAAATCTAGAATTCTGATTTTGAAAATTTTATCTTTTAATAATTTTAATAACATAGTTTTTTATAGTAGAAATGTACTAATAGGAAGACCAAATTTAGAGCTTGTTAATTATGTATTGGCTGATATTGTGATATTGTGGTCAAAGCATTTTTAATATAGATTTTGGAAGTAACACAGAATTTAAAATCTCGTTGCACAAGATTTTTAAGTTTTCGATTTTTAATTATTTCTAAGTAACCTATAATATAACATTTATGATAACCACCAACAAATTTTACAAACGAAGTATCATGACAGAAGCAGATATTTTCATCATATATTTGGTTATGGTTTTTAATTAAGATTTAGCATATTGTAAGAAAATCATAATGTTGACGCTGGAACTAAAAATGGGATTTCATTAAAATTACTTTGACCGAAAACTGGGTGTTCGAAACCAGTAATGGAATAGTAGCCAATTTTATTTTAAAATGGTAATTTATACTGTAAAAGACCAGTAATAATGTCTCTAATAATAAAAACTTTGAAATATAGAGGAAAAGAAGTTTTTTTTAGAATTTTAAGTTTTTTTCCTTCCTATTTAGAGAGAAAATTAATTTTTGAAATTGGAAAGTGTCTCCGATTGCCAGAGTTTTGGAAACGTAATATTGCTGTCCACCCAGGTTTCGTAAAAAAAAAAAAAAAAAAAAAAAAAAAAAAAAAAAAAGAAGAGGCCTTTTTTTACGATGACATAGCCTCATTTTTTTATGTTATTGCAATCTTTTCAACATAGTATCGCTTCTTTCAATTAAAACGTTTTTCTTATTTTGGCATTTTCTCTGCAGAAATCTAATACTATAGAGTAGACTTCTTAACATTTCTCGTTCTCATTTAAAATCTGTCTTCTTTTGCAACACAGGAAGTAATTTTGAAAGCAATAGATTTTTTTTCCCTCCTTAATATAAAAAGTTCACGACATTTCTTCGTATTGCATTACATTCAGAACTTGCTGAACCAGTTCTTTTTTTTTTTTTTTTTTTTTGCTGCTTTTTGGAAAAATGGAAAATTGCCTCTTATTCCTCCCTTTCTGCCTCCTCGAAGAAATTTCTTTGTCAGCAATACTCCTACGATGTTTTCGTCAGCTGTTGGATAGAAATGCTACGTTTCCTATTCTCAGCTTCCACGCCACAAAATGTAGTGACATTATGCAGCATTTTCTCATCAACACTGTAGACTGCCTTATTTTTACCAACTGAATTCATTTTAACTTAACAGTAGAAAAAAGCTATCCCTAACACAAAAAAGACCATAATATTAGCAAATGGTGAAGTTTTGAGTTTTTATTATGAACGTATTTAAGAAATCAAGTAAAGATTGCTTTCCGTTTTACGGATAATTTGTTTCAATTGTGAAGAACACTTTAGCAATAATATTAAGTTACGCATTTGGAGAAAAACAGGAATTACCTCTGAAAATAAGTAATTTAATCAATTATTAATTTATCAGAAAATTATTATTTCTGAAAAGACTTTTTGCAATATTTTTAGTAGTTAATAAATGTTTTCCAAAAGTAATAATTAAATATAATCTGGTTTTAGGTATTACATAACAGATATATGAACATTTCATGAGATTTTTCATAGGTGAACGAATACGAATATTATCATCATGCAAATTTAGATATCCAGTCAGGAAAACGCCAAGCTTAACATTATAAAGACAAACATATTTGCTGTCAAAAAATGCACGAGTAAAATGTTGATAGGTTGATCTTGTTGATAAGTTTACTATTTTTTATTATAAAAAAGAATACTTCCGCTAAAGAATATATAGTTCTATTATTATTAGTGACATTGTCTTTAAAAGTAAACGATGAAATATGCATTGTTCATGTAAAATTGATAAATTTTGAGGAAAAAATGCAACATTCCAACCTGCAACTAATCCATGTCTTATCATTTATTTCTGCGAATATGCCGCTCAGACGGTATAGTAGTTGGGGGAGCTTAGTGCAGTACCAAAGGGCCCGTGTTCGAATCCGGAGAAGGCATGGTTGTAGTCCGTCCCTTCAATAGGAGGTAACGATGGCTCACCTATTAGATGCTTCCACAATAAAGTGGCCAAGCCTAAGTTAGCTAAGTGGCCACCAATGGGAAAAAATGGGGGAATATGACCAAAGGCGGGAAAGACAGCTGACGACCCTCCCTCGGTTGTATAAATTCCCTCTTTCGAGCGATGAGAGGACTTTCATGTGACCCCTCATGTAATTAACGTGCCTTTTGGACGATTCTATCTGTTTTGGCAGAACGCCAGCCAAGGTTGGATTTGTGACAGTTCCAAAAATTTTATCAAATTTAAAGAAGAATATTACAACAGATTAATGGAATATTCATGGGCATGAATTGTTCAACTTCAATTTCCAATCTGTTTCTTATCGTACAGGAGTTCAATTTTACGCAAAAATGTGAATAAAAAGAAAAACGTTAATCTTACTTTTAGCTGCATAAATGACCCTATCATTTTCAATATTTCTGGATTAATTGAAACTTAACATTTATCCTAAATCTTTAAAACTTAATAAAACTAATACTAATAATAACAAAATTTCTGCGAATATGCCGAAGTATCTAAACATAGGCAGTTAAAAATTTATGGCCGTTTTTAGATTAATCTCAAGTTATTAGATTAGGTGGTAGGCTAGAGGAATCAAACTTGCCCTTTAATAATACAAAGCATCCTGGGCAGTCTTACCAGCATAAAATCACAAATTGACACGTTTAATTATGTTAGACCACCATATTCGAAACTTCCATACTGGAGTACAAGCGCTCTTGCTCAGTGTTAGACAAAATTTTTGGCAGTTAAGTGGACGAAATCTTGCTAGAAGAATCACTAGAGAATGTGTAATGTGTGCCAAGGTAAAACTATTATCACTATATCAAAGGATGGATAATTTACCGTTAGAAAATTTAAAATCCTTCCTTTTTCTTTAATCACATTTAATTTATGTGGGCCCCTTTCCATAAAACACACAAATCAGACGAAGGGCATATTACACGATATTTATCTTGCAATTTTCGTTTGCCTCTCGACTCGTGCTGTTTATGATTTAGCAATTGTTTCAAATTTGTCTACAGAGTCATTTATTGCAGTCTTTAAACGAGTCATTTCTAGAAGAGAGAAATGTGCATCCATATTTAGCGACAATGCTCGAAATTTCGTTAAGACTAACAATGAACTCAAGAGACTATACACTGACTACCAATCAGTATTTGGATACCTGTGATAGAAAAGAAAAACTAACTTTATTCAAAATCAATAGTTCGTAGAGCCTCCACAAGACGTAATTACAGCGTGGACCCTCCGGGGCATACTTTCTACAAGTCTTTGTATGACAGCTAGTGGTATTTTTTTCCACTCGGCTTGGAGAAGACATAGAAGTTCCTTCCCCGATTTTGCACGGGTAGTGCGAATTCGGCGATGCAACTCGTCCCAGAGGTTCTCGATAGGGTTCAGGTCTGGACTCTGGGAAGGCCAGTCCATTCGATGAACTCTATTGGCACCATACCAAGCCTTGGTTAACGTCGAAACATGACAACTGGCATTGTTGTCCTGAAAGTAACAGGGGTCCAACCCGTAAAACTGCCACAACTTAGGAAGCACATTGTCATCCAAAATAGTGCAGTAGGCATCGGAGTTGAGCTTACCATGAATGGGGACGAACGGTTTCAGCTTATATCAGGAGAAACACCCCCAGACCATAATTCCACCTCCGCCGAACTTGACTGTTGGCACAATGCATTCTGGCAGGAGACGTTCTCCAGGTAGACGCCAGACCCAGACCCTGCCATCCGAACGGTAAATGTTGAACCTTGATTCGTCACTCCAAAGAACACGTTTCCACTGATCTACGGTCCAATTTCGATTTGCTTTGCACCACATTAACCGAGCAGCACGGTTGGACTTTGTGATTAAAGGCTTATGGGCAGCGGCACAACCATGAAAACCAAGCAGATGTGCTTCCTTACGTATGTTATTAATTAAAACAATACTCCCGGATGCCTGTTGAAACTCCTCGCGGATGAGGGCCATCGGTTGGGTGCGGTTCTTCCAAATTTCTCTGGACAGCACTCGTCGATCTCTATCTCCCAGTTTCGTTGGTCTGCCGACTCGGAGCACATTCCGACAATCACCGCTCACCTTTCACTTCTTAATCACATAGGCCACTGTCGATTTTGGGTACTTCAGCTCGCTAGATATGTCCCTTAAGGATCGGCCACATTTGTGATACCCGATAATTATACCTTTCTCGAAATCAGAGAGCTCCGAACTGCGAGGCATCTTGCATGTGACTAAAGCCGATGCTGTTTCCTACACGATATATACCGACGGAGTCCGTGCTGTACCTTAGGACCGCAGATATCGTCATTTGCATAGGTGTCCAAATACTTATTGGTAGTCAGTGTATAATTTGATGAAGTGTCCTGATGAATTCTTAGATAAAAAAACTGACATCTGAATGAATTTATTGGAAGTTTATCTCTCCTAGAGCTTCTCACTTTGGAGGATTCTGGAAGGCAGGTACTAAATCCTTTAAGTTTTATCTTAAAAGTGCAGTTGGAAAGCATAGTTTCTTGCATTTTTGAAGCAAACTAGAGGAATTTTAAATTCACCCCCAATACCGCTTAATCCGATGACACCAGTGATTTTAAAAGCATTTACATACGCACATTTTGTAGTTGGGCGACCCTTAACATCTATAACTGAGCCTGACCTTACTGATTTTTTTAATAACTCTTTGAAACGCTGGCAGCGCAGCACTAAAAGTTACCCAACATTTTCGGAAAAGGTAGAAAACAATTATATTAGTCATTTACAATAACGATTTAAATGGTATTTTGCTGAGGATAACATAGGAAAGGGCATTATAGCTGTAGTAAAGGAAGACAAGATGCCCATTGCAACTTGGTTACTGGAAAAAAATCCAAAACCTAATTTATGGTAAAGATAATAGGGTAGGCCGCCCAGACGGTATAGTGGTTAGGGAAGTCTGACTTCGATATCGAAGGGCCCGGGTTCGAATCCCGGAGAAGGGATGGATGTAATTGTCTGTCTGTTCATAGGAGGCAAAGGTGGCCCACGTATTAGGTGCCTCCGTAATAAAGAGAAGGAGGAAAGGCCACCACATCTGGCTTTAGAAGTGGCCGATGCCAGCACAGGCAAGTGCCCGCCATTGGAAAAAAAAATAATAATAGGGTTAGGGATTCAACCAAGTCTGTTCAAATTTGAACCGTAAAAACGAACTTGGACTCTCGAATATGCGCCGAGTATGCTACACTTACACCACGAAGATATCGGGAAAGCAGAAAGAAAGTACCTTATAATATATCAAGTTTATTTTTTAAAGCGAAAAAAACCTATAAACCCAGACGGCAATCAAAAATCCCGGATCTGGGTGGAGGAACCGAGGCGTGGGAGTCCTGATTGAACCTGCTCTTACTAATATAGATGGAAATCAATTAAAGAGTTGATAAAAAATCACGAAAATTTTTTAGACTGTATAGAAAAAATGAAGCTATGGCTATTTAAATAATGTATAAATATTATATATATATATATATATATATATATATATATATATATTAAAAGCATAAATGGACGTTTTTTAAAGACAATGTGAAAATAAATGTTGATGTTATAATTAAGGAAAAGAATTTACCACTCCTCAAATGGTCATGTGCTAAAATTCAAAGAGTATATACAAACAAGGACAATAAAATTAGAGTAGCAGAAATGAAAACAGCGTCAGGTCGTTAAAAAAGACCAGTTTCAAAATTATGTTTATAACTATAAATAATTTTTTATATACTGATGAATAAAATATATGAATTTTTATATACTGATATGAATTTTATATAATTTTAGTGTTTTGATGTCTTTTCGCTACCTCATTATTGTAACCAATAGTATATATGCAACATTTCTGTTTTGCATATCAGAGTCTGAAGATTCAGTCCTTTCAGATTTTTCATCCACAAGACGATCTGAAACAGTTTGCTGACCACTTTGTAGTTTATTCGCATCATGTGTACAGCTCATCTGGGTATTTTTAGCAGTTGGTGTATGCTTATTTTCCTCTATTTCCTGGGAACCAGTTCCAAATTTTGCATTAGAGTTATGAATTGAGTCCAATTCTTTACAAACGAAAGTATCCTGGTTTGGAATGAAGTTTGTGCCTGTACAAATTGTATTATGAGACACACAATTAGTTTCTGAAGATGTATTTTTCTGCAATACTGGAACATTCTGTTTAAGGTGTGCATCAACTTCTCCCATCTCTGCATCACAGGAATTGGATCACAACGTAGGTCCGGTGGCTGAGGTAGCTGATGAGGAGATTATTAGGAATACGGGCTCCATGCAATGCTTCTGTTATAGTGGGCCACTACAAAGAATCGAATGCGCTTTGTAAACCCAGACTAAGAACGGCTGCATGGCATTTGTTGCTTTTAATTGCTCTCACTTCACGTTGAATAATGTCTAGGGCATTTAACGTAGATCTCTTTTCTCGAAATCCAAACTGAATCTCAGAGATTGTGCCACTGATTGTTAAGTGATACTTCAAGCGCATTACCGCTAGCTTTTCGTATACCTCCCCCAGAGCCAGGAGCAGGCAGATCGGCCTGAACGAAGCCGGGTCAAAATGGACAACAAGAAAGACAGAAAAGCTAATTAACCTAAAATAATTGGTTAATAAAACTAAATGCATACTCTACAATGTTATTCATTGCCCAGCTGGCGCTGTGTTGAGAGCAAAGCGTCATCTATGTATAAAAAAAAATAACCTGTATGCATATTGCCCACAGTATGTGATGATTGGGTTTAAGTGGATTGCAGACCCATTGAGTGCGTTACAGACCCATTGAGTGAAGAACTGCAGGCCCGTTAAGTGTATTGAGTTTCATAAATAAATGTGTGACATTGTCCCAAAGTGAGTGAGCTTATGTCTACGTCAACTATTTCTTTTTATTGTGGGCTATCGACCAAACGTAATTACTTCTGATTTGTAACAGTGCCATTTCTTAAGTTCAACATTTATTGAAAACTATTAATTCAGCTAATTCTTTTAATCTGACTAATTGTTTTACCGGCTTCTAAATTCAAGAATTCTTATTTTTACACTATTTAGTTGTTATACAATATCATTTGCTTAGGGTCACATTGGTGATGATTAATTAAAATGAAAAAAAAATTAATGGCATTCTTTAAAAAGAAATTAATGTCCTTGCATTTTAATTTAAATTAAAATAAGGTATTTATTTTTACACTAATTTTTGAATTGTGTATTAATTTGGTTTCACAATCACCCAGATACAATTCAGAAAAGGGACTCTGTTGAAATTTTTTGGCTGCTCCATGAAAAAGACCAAAGAACTTTGCTTATTAAGTATTTGATTAAATATTAAGTATTTTGATTTATGTTATATTATTGAGTTGTTTTGTTTTGGTTTCAATTTTGATTTGCATCTTTCCTTTTAGTTGATCGCTGTAGATAGATATATATAATTATATATATATATAATTATAAAATACATATATATATATCTGAATAACACCCAAAAGTATAGTGCAGCTAAAAAAATAAATTAAGCAAGTAGGCAAACTACTTAGAATATATTGTAACAGACAGTGCATTCTTATTCTTATATCACATTACATAAAAAAAATATCATAATTAAATTTTTAAAAAATGCATTTAAACGTTGCTTACTTTTTCTTAAAGTTGATGTGCCATCACAGAGCTCTTCTAATACCTGTTGTAAACCACTCATGTACGTAATCAGCGTATCCAGTGCTTCAGGCGAACAGAGCCTCCAGTGATCTTCCAAACATACAAAGGTATCCAGTATATCCCTTTACCGAAAAGATAAAGATTAAAATATTAAAAATACGTTTCTGGTAGATATAATCAAGTGGAGAACCCATTTAATATTATACATGACGACAGATGGGCCACCAATCATGAAATAACTTATCCAAGCATTTACATTAATTGTGCAGAAATACAGACTGACAAATCTCACTTCTGTAAAGAATTAACGTTTATTTTAATTAATATGTTATTTTCTTATGTTAAATTTTCCGACATCTTCATTTTCCCTGTAATGTAAGCAATTTTTTATAATGAAATTAAACTACTATAATACTTAAAACTAATGGTGCAGGACTGATTAAATTTCCTACACCGAATCTATAGGTTGATATTAATACCAATTAATTAATTTTATCTCGTAAACTAAACTAAATATATTAGTTCTTTTTTAGTGCTTTGGTGCAACCGAGTTGCTAAGACCGCTGAGTATTGAAAGTTCTGCCTGGGTTCGATACCAAGCAAACTTGCTGCATGGTTGTTTTTCGTGGTTTTCCTCATGTGTAACGTGAATACGAAACAGTTTCCATTAGCAAGCCCTACGCGAAGACATCTTTCCCTCAGCCAGACAGCCCTCATGTGCTTTGCCGAGTGCAAGTAAACTAATCCAGTACCTTGGTATAAATTCATATTGTATTTCATCAGTAATGAAACTTCATATCAACTCAATCTAAATGAAGGGCTCCCAGCGAGGGCGTGAAAGGGTGTCGATGAAATTAATAAGAGGGAGAATGATGATCAAGAGGTCGATTGTGGGCAGGAAACCTAATATAAATCGGCAATTGATCGTCATAATAAATATCTCATTGATTACAAAAAAATAATAATTTGTTAATATAAATCTGTAATATAACTGTAAGGAAGAAATGATATAAAATAAATATACTGAAAAGAGGTTCATAAAAATTATATAATCTGTATTTAAAATCAATATTTTTCATGCAATTAGGGGGAAAAAATCGAACTATATTACTGAACCAATTCCCCTTATTATTAAACCACTGACTTTTCTCTCTTCTTACCTAGAAAAAACTAGATTTAGTCAAGGCAATAGTTTGCTATGAAAAACAAGAAACAGGTTGAATACTTCTGAGCAAGATGATTTAAAAGTTAAGTAATTTTACGCCAACTATAAAATATATTGCATCCATGAATTGGCACAGAAAATCGAATTTGAGCAATTAGAATATGCAATGTTGTTTCTGAAAACTTAATTTCATATTTAAAATTAAATTAATGACCATACAACTGATTATAAAACGTAAATCTAATAAACCATTTTTCTCAAAACTTCTATTCATAATCTTATCTGAATTGTTATCTTTAAATAATTTATATGCAGTTATTCGTATTATGGTTATGTTACGTACTGTATATTATAGAGAAAATTGTAAGAAGATCGATGGTTTTTTTTTTTTTTTTTTTAAGTGAGTGAATGTAGGGAAAAGGTTGGAAAACTCTGATCTAGTGTGACTTTTTCTATACCTCGTTAAAATCTCTATAACTTTGTGGTGTTGCGTGGCCCCAACTTGTCCGCAACAATAGTAGTGACTGCTATGAACTGGAAAGTACACAAACTCTTAAGAAGGGTTTAACTCCCTTTTTATTCCACTTTAGAAGTTACAGATGCGTTCACTTGACGCTCACAAATTACGCCGACCCGGCGGTTAAATAAAAATAAGAAAATACAACTACAAATAAATAATAACAAGTCACTACCTACGAGTCTCTCTAAACGTGACTAACTTAACCTCGTTCTAAGATACAGCTAAGATTTCAGCAAACTTTCTGAATAAAAAGTTGAAAGATTCAACTAACTGCCGAAGCAAGCACACAGGCCGAAACGCGCGGTTCTTCAATTTCTACCTAGCAACCTTCACGCTCATGAATCAAGAAAGCACACTTACGAACTCGTTTTCCTTCTGTTTAACTCAAATTACTTCTGCTAAAAATTTGAATGCTTTGCGCGTTCTACTAAAATTTACATACTCTGGCATTGGCAATTCCAGGGGAAAGTTAAGGCTTGACAGGAAAGATAGCTTAAAATAAATGTTAGTTAAAATAAATATAAACTCTACATTTGCCGCTGCCAGAATTTGGTAAACTTGGAAGCAGGTCCTAGAAACGACCTGTTGAAAAGTTTCCATATTCTGAACTAAAATTCAAGAGCTTCGTTTACATAAAACAAACTGTTTTCTCAAAACTTAGAATAAATTTCTGTAAATAATCATTTTATCATCTCTTCTTATAGGAACCTTTCCTGGACTTCAGCAATTAATCTGTTCTCTTCCTTCCAGCATCTGGAAGGAATAAGTATCAGTATCTTCTAAATACATTATAATTTACACTTTCTTAACACTGGATAAAGTTTTTGTTTTTGATCGTTTTATTTTCCTTAATTAACTGCTTGATTCACATTCATTCAAGTATTCAAACATGAATTTAACTTTACCCTGGTTCTCCACCATGTGTGGTGTCAAACGGGAATATTCGTGTTTTAGTATTACAACACTTCCCCTAACCACAATGATTTGTTAGAATTCAGCGACCAAATAGACACACCTTAATCGACATACTAAAACTCGATGAGCTATGATTAACATTCTTAAAATTCAAGTGTAGGTGGAGAACCCTACAAAACACATTCATTCTAAATTCCCCCTCATTCATCTTTAGACATGCAGGCTTTCGCTCTAAAGCATGATTTTATCTACAGTTTAATACTTAAATTTGAATTCATTTGTTTCGAGTATTTACTTTTAGCATCTAAAATTTTATGCTTCTAGACTAAATTCTACTTTTACATGACTTTCAAGTATTTACGTATATTTACAAAATTCTAATACATATGATTTTTATACTTTACCATAAAATGAATAAAATAAAAGTAAAGTTTTACTTCACGCTTTCTTCGCCAAGCTGGCGGCACTGAAACTAAATTTCTCATTAATACAAGAATACGAAGTTATTTTACTTTCGGCCAAATTTTGGCTTTAACATAACAGAATTAGTCTTTCGACCAACAGGAACTGCTTGTTCTTAGATTTTATACTTAAAGAAATAATACTTTTGCCTTAGCTAAATAAAGTAAAACAAAACTAAGTCTCAACCGAGACAAACTGACTTCCGTCAAAACATAGAACTTCGTCTTTACGCATAACATTTCGGAACAAAAGAAAAAATTTATACAAGATTTTAACTTATCTTTGAGTTTTCGATGATTGGAACTCCGACATCCTCTTCCGGCAGAACTGCTCCCACGTTATAGAGGTCATAGAAGTCAGTCGTCTCCTTTGTGTTTTTCGAGTTTCGTCCATGGGGATTTTTCTTTTTCGCCCTCTGTACGCCGGCCTCTTGGAGTGGTAGTCGTCGGGTTCCTGTCTTTTCCGTTTTGCTCCTGGACAGCTGGTCTTGGCGGCCTCCGGTCTGGAATTGTGCTTGAATTTCTTATGTTGGTGGTGGTCTTTTCGTTCCTCCTGCTGTCTTTTTGTTCTCGTGAACGGCGGCCTTGTTTGCTCCTGACTATCTGGCCCTGGAAGTGTTTTCCTCGACGCAGAATTTCTACTGCATACGTTGTAACTGGTCTTTTACTCTTTACCAAAGATTCTTTACACGGCGGCGTTGCTTTCTTGTATTTCTTAAATATTGGAGTCTGAACATTTTCCTTTCTTCTTTTCGGGACCGTCGCATGACTTGTAGAAGGGCTAGTTTCCTCTTCTGTTCTCTGCTTCTTGGGTGGTGGAGCGGGTGGCGTTACTTCTGGACCTTCCACTTCTTTTGCGCTTAAGTCCTGCAAGAAACTTTTAAGGATTTCAAAATCATTTTGATTATAATATTTTTTCACATGGTCGGGACTTGCTTTACAGATTTCCCCTCTCTCATTCTTAAGGTACAATACGACTCCCTTGATTTCCTGAATTACATAGGGGCCTTCAAATTTTGGAGCTAACTTTGCAGTAAAATTGTCTGGGGCACTTGATAAAGAAAATTTCCGCTTCAACACTTTATCTCCAACTTTAAAATCTGCTTCACGGCGTTTTCTATCATAGTACAATTTCTGTCTATTTCTTGCTGTATCCGAGCTTTTAACCGCATGATCAATGAGTTTTTGTACATCTTTCTGTTTAAATTCTTGCTCTCTTTGTTGCACAAAGAATAATTTATCTAGTGGCGTAATTAACTTCCGTCCTAAAAATAATTCTGCTGGAGTTTTCCCCGTAGCATCGTGATTTGCTGTTCTTAGCATAAGCTAACTCATTTATGTAGCCATCCCAGCGCTTGTGATGTGTGCTAACATAACTTCGAATTATTTTTACAATATTTTTATTAACTTTTTCTGCTATGTTTGCCTGTGGTCTATACGGAACCATTTTGATATGGCGTATGCCAAATCCAGTGCAAATGTTTTCAAATATTTGACTAACGAATTGTTTACCGTTATCGCTAATGACTTTTATCGGTGCACCGTATTTTAAAATGTATCTGTGTAAGAATGCATCTGCGACTGTTTCGGCTGACGCGCGTTTAAGTGGAACAATTTCTGTCCATTTTGAAAAATGATCTACAGTTACTAAAAGAAAACGATTTTTTATTTAACTCACTCTGGGGGAAAGGACCAGTAAGATCTATGCCTAAAATTTCATTCGGAAATGTAGCGCGAATGCTATTTAAGTACCCGGCCGGGCTGTAATTAATATCATTTATTAACTGACATTGATTGCAGGACCTGACATACGCCGTTATTTTGTATAATTGCGGGAAATATACCGCCTCGCGTACCCTTTTTAAAGTCTTTCTGACCCCTAAATGGCCAGCTGTTTTTGCTTCGTGCAACTCCTTCAAAATGCTTAATCGAAGCGAGGCTGGGATGACTGGTTTATACTCAAGATTTTCGTTTGTTGTTTTCGTATAGAATAATAAATTATCTATTATTTCATAGTTTTTTGCTCTATTTCTTATCGCATCGATATCTGTGTGCTCGAAGCTTTCGGGGTCTTTCAAATAAGTATAGATATTTCCAAATTCAGGATCAGCTTTCAGTTCAGTAATAACCGTATCTCTAGAATCTAAAATTTTTGAAGTCAACACAGCGCATTTAAGTTCATTTCCTTCATCGTCCAGTTTTATACGAGAAAGTGCGTCAGCTACATTGTTTTCCTTACCCGGTTTATATTTTATTGTGATATTATATTCTTGGAGTTTTAAAGCCCACCTTATTAACCTGGGCGTTAGGTTTTTCCCCGAGTAAAGTCTACCAACAGCCGCATGATCCGAAAAGACTGTTACTGGCGCTTTGCCGAAATAAACTTGAAATTTGTGTACAGCCATTAATACGGCTAATGTTTCTCTCTCTGTAGCTGTATAATTCCTTTGCGTAGGGTTCAAAGTTTTACTAAAAAATGCCAAAGGATGGCCATTTTGCATGAGAACAGCACCTACAGCATAGTCCGACACATCTGCTGCAATTTCCAGCTTTTCGTCCCCTCCCGGGAATTTCAAAACAGGGGCATTGATGAGCGCTTCTTTTAACCTTTCAAAAGCAGTATTTGCTTCTGCTCTCCACGTGAATTTACTTTTCTTTCTTTTAATTACTAACAAGGGTTCAACAATATTCGAAAAATCTTTTATGAACGACCGATAATAAGAACATAACCCAAGGAAAGAAGAAAGTTTCTTGGCAGTGTTGGGAGGTGTGAAATTCTTGATGGCTTTTATTTTTGAATCTTGCGTTTCTATACCCTTTTGCGAAATTTTATAACCGAGATATTTAAGTTCTTTAGTTGCGAACTTGCATTTTGAGGCGTTAATTGTAAGACCGGCCTCTTTTAATAATTTAAAAACTTGTTCGAGGTCATTAATGTGTTGTTCCAACATACTACTCGTTATAATTATATCATCTAGATAAATTAAAGTTGATTTTCCTAGGACAGGCTTTAGAACAATGTCCATAGCTCTCTGGAATGTTGACGGTGCCCCACACAACCCAAAGGGCATGCGTAAAAATGCATAACTGCCCGATTTTGTTATAAACGCGGTTTTATGTATGTCTTCGGGTCTCATAGCTATTTGATAGTTGCCAGACGTTAAGTCCAACGTAGTCTTGTATCTCATAGACTTAATCTTTCTAATAATTTCCTCTATAACCGGCAAAGGGTAAACTGGGAACTTAGTAACACTATTAAGCTTTCTGTAATCGATAGCAAACCTCCATGCCCTTTTGTCCGAGGGAGAAAACTCATTCTTTTTCCTACATAGCACGACTGTACTCGTGTACTCACTATTTATGGGCGTTATTATCTGGTTCTTTAACATTTCCTGAATGTGTTCTTCGATGATTTGCTCTTTCTGCTTATCATACCGGTAAGGTTTAGTCCTACAGGGTTTGTCGGCAGTTAACTGTATATCATGCGTAACAATTTGACAGTTACCAGGCCGTTCTGAAAACAAGTTCGAAAAAGTACTTACCACTTGCTGGATGGCTTGGCTTTCATGGTCATTCAAATGGCTAAGGTCGACTTGAGGTTGTTCCACTGGCTCCACCACCCTCCGGTCCATTTCCAGCATAATAGAATTTTCCTGAAAATTCAGTTTGGCCTTCGCGACTTTTAAAAACTCCATACCTAAAATAAGTGGACTTTGCAAATTTTTCACCACAAAAATTAATACTTTAAGGCTTTCGTTTTTAACCTGTATTTGTAATGATAATTTGCCAATACACTGACAAGTTTGTCCTTGCGCTGCTATGATTTCTGTGTTTTTATTTTTAAATAATCGTAACTTATTAAAATTCTTCTTAAAAATGTATCACTCATAAAGTTACCTTTTGCCCCTGTATCGATGAGGGCTTCTACTGGTACATCGCCAATCAGGACTTGTATAATCGGTAACTGTGAGTTCTTTACAACGACCGTATTTAGGTATCTTCTTGAGGGTGTTTTCGAAACTTCCGGGGTCTGGACCCTCGCTTTTACAGGCCCCTCTACTCGTTTAAAGCTTTCCTTTCAACTTCTGCCTTCTGGGTACGCGGACGGTTGTTTTCAAATTTCCTTTTTGGGCCTTGACCTTCGAGCTTCGATGAGTTAGCTTGATAGCTCTTTCCCCCATAAGAGCGATTTGTGTTTCTGGTCTGTTCATTTGAGGATTGCCTTCGGAGACCTTGAGAATACGATGCCCCTCTAGCTTTTTCCGCTATTCTGTGATTTTGGAACTTGACCGCCAACTCGAAGAGTTCCTGCAATGTGTTTGGGTTTCGAATTTCGAAGTAATCTTGAACAGCAGGTAGCAATCTTGGTAGGATTATTTCAATAATCTCCGCGTCGGGTTTCTTCCCATACAGCATATCCGTCAGCTTAATTTTTCGCAGAATAAAGTCCGTCAACTCTTCTATATTCCGTTGATAAAAACTATATAGTTCGGCTTCTAGCTTTGCTCGGTCTTTCACTATGGGGAAGGCCTTTAATAATGATTTTTTGAAATTTTCAAAGGTATATGTTTGGCCTTCGAATTCCCCTAATAAAAATTTACCTATATTCTTCCACCATAGTGAGGCCTGTCCTCTTAGTGCAGATGTGGCAATGGCAACTTTTTGTCTTTCAGGCACAGAGTAGAGCTGGAAATGATTTTCGAGACCTTCTAAGAATATCGCCACCGAATTTTTTCCGTCGAAATTGACGTTTGGCTTGATTGATGCTCTCATCGTCTGGACCAGGTATCCAAATCCTTCCAATTGGCTCGCCATTTCTTGTTGTTGGACTTGTCCAGGAGCTTCCATCCAGTTTTCGGCCATTTCAGTTCGAAAAGTGTTCGGGCGCCAATGTGGTGTTGCGTGGCCCCAACTTGCCCGCAACAACACTAGTGACTGCTATGAACTGGAAAGTACACAAACTCTTAAGAAGAGTTTAACTCCCTTTTTATTCCACTTTAAAAGTTACAGATGCGTTCACTTGAGCTCACAAACTACGCCGACCCGGCGGTTAAATAAAAATAAGAAAGTACAACTAAAAATGAATAATAACAAGTCACTACCTACGAGTCTCTCTAAACGTGACTAACTTAATCGCGTTCTAAGATACAGCTGAGATTTCAGCAAACTTTCTGAATAAAAAGTTGAAAGATTCAACTAACTGCCGAAGCAAGCACACAGGACGAAACGCGCGGTTCTTCATTTTCTACCTAGCAACCTTCAAGCTCGTGAATCAAGAAAGCACACTTACGAACTCGTTTTCCTTCTATTTAACTCAAATTACTTCTGCTAAAAATTTGAATACTTTGCTTGTTCTAGTAAAATTTACATATTCTGGCATTGGCAATTCCAGGGAAAAGTAAGGCTTGACAGGAAAGATAGCTTAAAATAAATGTTAGTTAAAATAAATATAAACCCTACAACTTCATTCCCTGAGAACACAAACATTACACAAGATAGATAAATACGTAATATCTTCCAATACTAAACTTAAAATATAAATCCTTAAATCATTTTCATAGAAGTGTACCAACATAAAATGTAAGTAGTTAATTTAAAAGTAACTCACAAACATTTTAATATTATAAATGTTTACTTTGCATATTATCTTATTTTATATTATGTTTTTTGTCAACAGTTTTTATATTGGGTTTCTTTTAGGAATCCAATGTTTTGTTTTAAACGAAAATCAGTTTGACTACCAAAGTTGAAAATTAAAGGATTTGGTGTTAATGTTGGGGAGTTTCAACCTTTTGTCTAACAGCTAAATATGTAGGAACCTCGTGAACAAGTAAGTGAATAATCAATCGCTTTAGTTCAGAAACAGAAACGTAAAATTCAGGAAGGGTTAATTATCATTTATTTCTCAAAATAAGAACTTACAGTCAACTCCTTCTCGGAGGGTACAACAAAGCCTCCACTTGGACTTGAACTCAAAGTAATAAGAAGCAAAACTTAACTAACCTTTCACTGGAACATTGATGAATAATGGTTTTACATCAAAAGAGAACATGAGTAAATTTCTAGGAGAAATACTTTTAACGTTTTTACAAACTCTATTGAATGTTTTATGGTGTACTATAAATAGTACAACGCCATAAACTCGACATAACATTCTGTATTCGGATAAAAAGATATAGCCGAAGCTATCGAGATTTCTAAGTAGTTGGCCCCTAAATATCAAATAAGCTGTCGAAGCTATCAAGGGCCTGAAATACATCCGAGCGTAGAGATAGTGTAGCCAAAAGGCGAACGCGCATAAGTCAGAAACTCTCGCTCTCTAACGAAGTCAGTGGAACTTCGACTTGAATACCACTCTTACTCATTTCCATTAAACGCGATTCTAAAAACACATTCTGGTAGGAAATTATAAGCTGAAATTAGGAGAGACAGACAAGTAGCTTTAACATAAAGATAACTGTTAAAAACTTAGGATAAACCTTACAATATAGTAATATTATTCGCAGTACAAGGTTAAGGTAGTAAGTCTTTATTTGCATCTTATTATTCTCAGCTGAGAACCAGCAGAACTACAATAATACAAAAGCATCAAGACACCAGATATTAGAACTGAAAATACTTGTTTACAAAAAGATTGGGTTTGGGTAAAGAGAAATTCTCATAGCCTTGGAAAACGGAAACGTAATCGCCATTTGATAGCGTAGTTTGAAATTTGTCGTATTATATTGTACTGCTTATATTAGTTTTTTATCGTAAAATATTTAAGCACTCGAATATAGTATCGATCAAACGTCTGATGGATCAACTGGTTCTTCAGAATTGGAAGTAAGTGAAACGTACCTTTTATCTTACAATCTGCACTTGTTATATTTCTTTTGATTTTGACGAATCTGACTGAATTGGCAGATTCGGGTTTGCTGTCACATCACAGAAGAAGAATCAACACATGCTACATCAATCCCCAGTATTCAAAGATACAAATTCAACATTCCACTTTAACTTGATATTCTAAGTAGCAATTAAAATAAAAAAAACTTAATAATTTTATAGGCACCAAAATACAAAATGAAATTTCAGTTACCCAAATTTCAGTTTCAGTTTCAGTTACCATGTTTTCAGCACCAAAACTATCCTAACCTAGATTCTTATTTCGTACAGTTCGTAAATTCACGAAGGAATTAACTACGGGACGGTACAGTAGATTCTTGCAAAAATTAAATTCAAGGTTTCAAACTTAAAAACCATTTATTAAATGCAACTCAACGATTGTATAAAAGCCATTTCTTAAAGGGTTAAGTTTTTACGGTTTCGCAACCTTGTATCTTTTTTTTTTTTTTTTTTTTTATGTTTAGAATAAATGAAGTAAAAATGCACCATGACTTTGCATTAAGGTGGATTGCCCGTATTACTTGATTATAAGTTCCTTTTAATGGAGTACCGACTGAATGAACAAAATTCAGGTAGAGTCTCGTAACATGGTGACCGTATGACGTGGTATTAAAGGTACGTTATTTTGAATTACCTATTATTCTGAAAATGGAATTATTTCTTAAAAAACGCTCTCCTATAAGAGCTAACTTCACAAAATGTTTTAACGGTTTGAATCACTCATTAAAGGCAGATAATGTTAAAGAAGAGAGCATTAGATCTAACTTTGCTAACTTACGTAGAATTTATTGTCAGCTAACTGAAATAGATCAGGAAATAAGCTCTTTATTATTAGAAGATACAGACGATAAAAAGTATCAGAACGAGTACGCGATAATACAAGAATATAATGAAAATTTCGTAAAAGCGGAAGTAATCCTAGAAATGTATTTAAATAAAATTTCTAAAACCGAAAGTTCTGTTAATTCTTCGCCCGTTCAAAAACGAAAGTTGAAGTTACCGAAGATCGAACTTTTGAAATTTGACGGGGAAATTAAAGATTGGCTTGCCTTTTGGAGCCAATTCAAAAGAATACATGACGATGAAAATATTGCGAAAGAAGATAAATTTCAATATTTAATTCAATGTATGACTGAAGGCTCTAGAGCTCGCGATATTGTTGATAGTTACCCACCGACATGTGAAAATTATGATAAAGCTATTGCATGTTTAAAATCAAGATTCGGCAGGAAGGAATTACTAATTGAATTTTATATACGCGAACTTTTAAATCTTGTTGTAAAAATTTTTACCGAAGAAAAAAGAAAGTTACACACCTCAAAATTATATGATAAATTAGAATCACATCTAAGGGCCTTGGAGTCCATAGGCTTAACATCGGATACATATTCAGCTATACTTTTCCCTTTTATAGAATCGTGTATTCCGGAAGACATTTTTAGAGTTTGGTTAAGAAACCCTATAGTTAACACCAAATTCGATTCTTCTGAAGAAAATGCTTATGGGAAGAAATTAAAAAATTTATTATTGTTCCTGAAAGCTGAAGTTGAAGGGGAAGAACGTATTCGTTTAGCAAAGGGATTTGTTAGTAAGGAACACAAATTTCAGAAGGAAAAAATACAGCGTTCTGTTCCTAGTAATCCACCGACGGCAGCAGATTTGTTTGCGGGAACAACAGAGAATAAAAGAAAAAAATTTTGTATATTTTGTGATAAATTGCACGAAAGTAAAGATTGCTTTTTTGCACTTAAACTCAAGCTTCAAGAAAAACAAGAAATTGAAAAAAAAAAGGCCTTTTTGTCTGTTTAAAAATTGGACATCGTTCTAAATTTTGCAAGTCCAACATCAAATCTATCCTTTGCAGTAAAAAACATTCGATTTTGATGTGCCCAGAACTCCCTGGAAATAAGATGAAAGGTGACGTACAGGAACTTGAGAAGACGTTGTCGTCTGATGTTAGTTCGTCTAACTTATGCACTTCTGATGAAATATTGCTTCAAACGTTACAAGTGAAACTGAAGACTAAAGGGAAAGAGCTACAAGTACGTGTACTTATTGACACTGGCTCACAACATTCTTACATTTTTAAAGAAACAGCTAAGAAACTAGGTTTGAAGCCTACAGAAAAGAGAATCTTAATTCACTCTCTATTTGGTAGAATTACAACTGAGAAAAGGGAGCATTATGTTTATGACGTTAACCTGATATCTTTGAAAGGGGACCTTTCCTGTAACATAAAGGTTTTGGATCAGCAGATCATTTGTGGCAACATTCCTCGGTTGAGAAGAGACCTTTATAAGGAAAAGTTAAGAGAAAATAAAATTTGGCCCACTGACTATGGAGAAGGTTGTCCTGATATTGATCTGTTAATAGGTGCAGATTATTGTGGTAATATATTTGCAGGAAGAATATGTACATTGAAATCCAATTTGATTGAATGTGAAACTTATTTAGGATGAGTTATCATGGGAAACATGTCCGAAGAAAGGTTTGACAAACTTCATCCCACTTAGTGACATCTTTACTGATTAAAAATTCTTCTGTGGCTGATTTGTGGAAATTAGATACTATAGGTATAAAGGATCCTACTGAAACAAGAACTAAAGAAGAAACGGAACAGTCCATTCTTCAGCATTTTCGAAAAACCGTTCAGAGAGATGAAAATGGCCGTTACATCGTCAAACTACCTTGGTTAGAGACGTACGAGACGTTAAGTGAAAACAAAGATATAACTGAAAAAAGATGCATAACTACTACTCAGAAACTTCTTAAAGAAGGAAAATACAATGACTATGAAGCTGTATTTAAAGAATGGTTACAGGAAACTATCATCGAAGAAGTACCAGATAGTGAATTGGGAAATCCTTGTCATTATTTGCCTCATAGAGGTATTTTTAAAGGAAATTCTACTACGAAGGTACGCCCTGTATTTGATGCTTCGTGTAGAAGTAAGAACTCACTTTCACTCAACGACTGTCTAGAAACTGGACCAAATCTTATCGAAAAAATTCCTCCATTACTTATGAGATTTCGTCAGAAAGAAATTGGTGTAGTTTCGGATATAAAAAAGGCCTTTTTACAGATATCTGTGGCCAAAGAAGACCAAGATTTTCTTAGATTCATATGGAGGGAAGATTATAAGGAAAGAAAACAAAAAATTTATCGTCACCGACGAGTAGTGATTGGACTTACGAGCAGCCCTTTCTTACTAGCTGCCGTTCTAGATTACCATTTGGAACAAAATGAAAGCCATTTTCCTGAAACCGTAGAAAATCTGAGGAATGCATTCTATGTGGATAACTGCATAACTTCGGTAACTAGTCAAGATGAAATTAAAAAATTCATTTTTGAAACAAAACAGATTCTAGCTGCGGGTTGTTTCGATTAAAGAGGTTGGGAACATTCCAGTCTAACAGGTGAAGAATGTCAAAAAAAAAACTTGTCCCTGTTCTTGGATTATTATGGGATAAAACTAAAGATGTTCTGTTTTGTGATCTTGAAAAAATTGATTTCAAGAAAAAAACCATTACTAGAAGATATATTCTTTCAACAGTTCACAGCATCTTCGATCCTATAGGAATTCTGTGTCCAGTAACGATTCATTTGAAACTGTTAATACAGAATAGCTGGAAGCTGAAGATTGGTTGGGATGAAAGCTGTCCAGAAGATATTCGCCTGGAGTTCAATAAATGGCTTGAAGATTTACATCTGTTAACAGAGATCAAAATTCCAAGATATGTCCAAAGCAATGTTCACTGATAAAGAAGGCTTAATGAGACTGGAGACAAAAGTCCTTCGAAGAGATGATACAGATTATTTCGTGTGTCCCATACTTTTACCTTCTGATCATCAAATTGTAGAAACGTTAATTTTCGAAAGACATACAGTATTTTCACACGCTGGAGTTCAAATTGTTTTGACGGATATTCGTCAACGGTTTTGGATTTTAAGAGGACGCAAAACAGTTCAAAGGGTAATCGCAAAATGCAAAAGATATAATGCAAAAAAAAAAAAAAAAAAATCGAAACAGTTCCAGCCCCACTGCCTGAAGATAGGGTCCGAGACGCTCTGGTTTTTGAAGTAACTGGAGTAGACTTATCTGAACCTCTTCATCTAAAGGATGGAAAGGAAAGCTGGATACTTTTATTCACCTGTGCTGTTTATAGGGCCATACATCTTGAATTGATACAAGGACTTTCCACCGAAGATTTTTTGTTGGGCTTCAGAAGGTTCATAGCCAGACGTGGACGACCAAAAACTATGTATAGTGACAATGGTACGAACTTTGTTGGGACGAACAACCTCTTTCTTTCACTCGATTGGAGCAAAATTATGCAAGAATGTTCTATTTTGAAGATTACATGGAAGTTCAATACCCGCACAGCTGCGTGGCGGGGGGTTGGTGGGAGTGTATTATTCAGATGGTTAAGAAAATTTTGAGAAGAGTATTAGGAAGAGCCTGCTTGAGATATGAAGAGCTATGTACCATTCTCTGCGATACGGAAGCTGTAATCAACGCAAGACCGTTAAATTATTTGTCTGAAGATCCTGACGATTTAATGCCTTTAACACCCTCTATGTTCATTCAGGATAAAAGAACGGTGGGAGTTCCGGACTTAGACCATATAGATGATGTCAGTATCAATAAGAGATATAGATATCAGCAGAAAGAAAAAGATTTAGAGACGAATATTTTGAGTCTCCTAATTCAGTCCAGACATAATAAAGCTACTCGAAAACAAATATATTTAGGAGATGTGGCACTTGTGGGAAGTGACAACAAAAAAAAAAAGATTGGACTGGACATTGGGTCGAGTTATTGAACTATTCCAGAGTCAAGATAATTGTGTTAGAATGGCAAAGGTGAAAACAGCTGCAGGTGAATTGATCCGTCCTGTGCAACGACTGTATCCTTTGGAAGTGATGGACGACGAGAACTTGTTTTTACCTAAAAAAAACCAATTTAACATTCCTGCTAGTAAAGAAATTAACTGTAAACCTCCTGATAAGATAATTAAAACTAGATGTGACTAGCACTATTGTAAAACCTTCGCGTTTTAATTAGTTTTTTTCCTTTTATGATTATACTATGTATTGTTTAGTCTCGTTATTAAGTATATTGTATTTTGATTTATGTTCCGCCCACCATAAATCAAAAGGTGGGAGAAAATGTCGCGAGCAACTCAACGATTGTATAAATGCAATTTCTTAAAGGATTAAGGTTTTACGGTTTGGCAACATTGTATCTTTTTTTTTTTTTTTTTTTTTTTTTTTTTTTTTTTTTTTTTATGTTTAGAATAAATGAAGTAAAAATGCACCATGACTTTGCATTAAGGTGGATTGCCTGTTTTAAGTGAATTAATTGGGTGGATTGCCCGTATTACTTGATTATAAGTTTCTTTTAATGGACTACCGACTGAATGAACAAAATTCAGGTAGAGTCTCTTAACACTCTAGATTAAACATAACTTACGAAGGCTGGCTCGTCTACCTTTACAGAAAATTCTTTTAGCAATTATTTTCAAGTATTCTATAGTCACATAAAAATGTATTCATCTTCCAAACATTTAACAGTTTTTTTTTTTTAATTTAAATTATTTCCAATAAAAAAGACATATTTCAGACACAGTCTGTTCCTAGTATTAATATTCTTATAATCCTTAAAAATTAGGGATACTTTGCTACTCAACTAACAACTAATTTAATAATAATAATAATAATCAATATTTTTTAAGCATTACGTTGTTTTTACTCAACGATTAACTTAAAAGTCGTTCTAATCACGAAATAATAGTTTTTATCAAAAATTAAATTCAAAAAATAATTTTAAACGTTAATTTTCATTTACAATAAATCACTGGTCAGGCATAAAATTAATTTCGGTCTGCACAAATAGATAGCGTTATGCTGATTTTGTTATTCTTTCGTCAATATTTATTTTTGTTTGTTTTCCGCACAAAGGGCCACTAGCGCAGAAGGGCTTTTAGTCTCGAAACGGCATTTTGCATCGGTTCACTACAAATGTCTATTTCACTTTTTAAATTGTTGCCACCAAGTATTATCGCCCTATATTATATTTAAAGAAATTGAATAATGAATCGCATGAGTGTATGTATGTTTCTCGCAATGTGAAAAAACGACAGTACCTAGAACCATCAGATTCTGAATAACAAAGTCCTACATCCGAATACAGAAAGTTATGTCGAGTTTATGGTGTTGTACTGTTTATGGTACACCATAAAACATTCAATAGAGTTTTAAAAACATTAAAAGTATTTCTCCTAGAAATGTACTTATGTTTTCTTTCGATGTAAAACCATTATTCATCAATCTTCCAGTGCAGAGCGCATTAAGATGCCTATAAACCAGACGTGAATTTCATTTCGTGAATTTCATTTCTGTTGCATCGAAATTGATGACTAATTTCCTTCACTCTGTTTGAAACAAACGCATTTTGTTTTCCGAAATAAATATTCCAAGGAAACTGAGGGATTAGCCATGGGAAGTCCCCTCAGCCCCATCCTGGCTGATATCTGCATGCATTATTATAAATCAAAATCATTTGAAACTTTAAACTTCCCGGTATGGTTACGCTATGTAGACCATTCTTTTACCCTGTCTGAGGGTAATAAAGGTGATTTAAATAAAGTTCTTTCAACAATGAATTCTATTAATCCTGCTATTCAGGTCACTTTTAAACTTGAGACATGCAATTGTCTTCCGTTCCTCGACATTTTTGTCACATGTAACATATCCAACTTCAGTACTACGGTTTACCTTTCACCACACTTCAAATCATGTCATCCGAGTAAACAAAGTTAACTTCATTTTATTCTTATGTTTACCGTTAGCTTCAAGTTTGCTCCACCAAACTGTTGATCGAGAACTAAATTATTTAAAAGCAGTAGCCGCGATATACAGCGGCTCTTAACTAACATTATTAATCAAGCAGTTAAAAAATTCTCATCTCAACGCACCAAAAGGCACACTCTTGTTGTAGGAGATTATAAGAATTCTGTTGCCATTGCTTTCTTTCCATCAATTAGCTATACAATTGTACGTATTTTACAGAAATTTAACTTTCAACGTCGTTTATTCCGCTATCAATAAAATTTTATTATCGTTTATTCTGCTATCAATAAAATTCCGAGTTCCATACACAAGGGCCCCATTCCGGATATGAATTCCTGGAGTATTTACAGGATTCCTTGCCAATGTGGTTTAATTTACTTAAAAACTAAGACAGCCTTAAAATTTCGCGTTAAGAAACATGAGGCATATGTTAGAAAAAAGGAAACACAGAAATACTCTGTTGCTCAACATTGTTGGTCCGAAAATAATACTTTCAATTTTTCTGCTGCCAAAATTATTCAAAAAACATCTTCCATTGGTGAATTAAATTTTCTAGTTTCAGCCTTCAAGGAAATTATATTTTAGTTCTCGTTTCATCAATAGATGGTGCCAGTAGCTTAACTCCTGTGCAGCCATTCTTATCTTATCTAATCACTATATCTTATCTCGTTCATTTGCGCTTTGGCAGCTGAGGCTGGTGGTCCGGTAAAACCATGGAAAATAGTCCTCTTGTTTTCTTACCCTACTGAGAACTGAAGCAAGAATAACTGATTTTGCATTCTGTGAATGTGAAATAACCTTTTCATTGCACCACAACTTGCTTTTTCCAAATCTATTCTTCCCCTTTTCCCAACTGAAAAGCAGTTTTGAAAAGAGAGGATTACCTTTTCATTTAATTGTTCCCTTGTCACAAAACTATCATTCACTAAGCATAAATTTGCCCTTTGAAGCCTCAAGATTGCTGACAAAGAGTATTTCTATTTTTATTTATTTCTCTACGTCTATCTTATTTTTTAAACTAATTTTCAGTGTTTCTTAATTAAAGGTAAATACATTAAGGTTCTTATTTAAAGGAATCGGGACCAACAGAATTGTCCCTATAAAATCGCATTGTCTTTGGTAACATAAGCTCTGCTAGATTCTACAAAGGAACCTGGCGACTTCTCGCACAGGCGTAAAGAATACCAGCGCAGAAGAAGAGTAAAAATAACCCTTTATTATTCGTCAAACTCTGAATACAAAGGCACGTATTCCGTGCTTACAGTAACACCGACAACTTGCGGTGGAACTTAAGAATCGTTACACAGTAAATTAAAGATAAAGAGTAGTGCTGGACTAACAAGTTAAGTTAATGCTAACTAGGTTAACTCAACAACCTACCTAGCATTATACTTATTAAATGGCCAAAAGACGTATCAGCAAGGGCAGACTTATAACGCACACTGGCTAGCAAAAACACGCTCTAAATAAACTACAAGATTTACCCGTTTAAATGCTCACTTTACTTAACTTTAAATCTTTATCCTAGCGAGGAAATGAGAGGTTCGGGAAAAGTGTCAAACTTAAAATAATTTGTTACGCAAAATAAGGGAAACCGTACATCCCTTAAACAGAGGTGTCCCTTACAGTAGGTACTACTGTATTTTTAATCCTATTTTTGTCTATAATATGCTTTTTATTCTAAAAAGCTTCTGCTTTGTCCACTGTATTCTACACTCAGGCAGAAGTTGTTAAATCAGAGTGATTTCGCTGTCTGAATATTTAGTTTCAGAAATATTACAGCTCAAAAGCAAGAAGATTTTGAATGACAATGAAATATACCGTAACCAAGCGAACGTGGTAGCTTATTTTTTCACTCTATTTTATGAATTCACTGATAGGTAGCAAAACTATAATGCACTAGTAGTGGTAAAATAGGGGTTCTGCAACAGAAATTCAGAGGGTTAGGGGCACTGCCAGTGATGTCACACAGAAGGCGTGGTAAGAGACATCACAGGTGCAATGCACAACCTCATCCATTACTAGAGGTGACTCGTAGCTAGAGGTGAGTTTTACCAAGCTGCTGGTTGAATTGTGCGTATCCTGATGCTTCAGTTTCCCATTTGGATTCCGATTTTCAAAATTAAAAACGATCAACAGGATTTTTGTCTCATCTCAATTTTCGAGATATGCTTATGCTGCCCTCTGTTGACGAAAAAGAAAATTGTATATTTTAGAAATTTTTTAAGTCTGTTGCTTAAACCATTCAATGCACGTATCTGAAAAAATGTACATTATGATTTAAAAAAATAATAAAAAGGATTTGCTCGTAATGAAAATTCTTAAAAGATTCAGCTTCTGTTTCTAATCACAATTCTTCACTAGAATTCTCATGAAAATGAAACTATGTGGAGAAAAGTTTTTAAATTTGATTTCCAATGAAATGTATCTTAAAGCACTGCAATTATTGAGTACCTTTATTAAAAGAATGAGAAACTTTGCTTTGCGAATATATACAAGTTCGTATCAACATGCACTGGACAACTGTTTATCAAGATAAAGATTTGCTTCATATGGATAAAATTTACCTATTTTTTTTAAATTAATTAATGGAACAATGCCCCATAAAAGTTTAATTTCTAGTATAGACGAAACTTATTGCATTCTTCATTTAAATATAAACACCATATATTTCGATTTATGTAAAATGGGTGCTTCGTATTTATTTGTAAAAGAGAGTTATAGTTTAAGAATAATATTAAAGCAATGAAATATTTCAAATGGAAAGTTTCATTATGTTTCATTATATTGAATTGTTTCAATATAATGAAATGAAATTCATTGAAATGTTTCAGTATATTATTTCTAATATGTAATATGTATATATGTAAATATATAAAAGACACAAAGTAAGAAATTTAGAACTAATATTTCACAAAGACCAAAAATTGAAATTCATAATTAATAAATTTCAAATAATCTTATAAATGCAACAAAGAATTTAAACAATGTTAAAACCAAAACTTTTCAAACAAGCAAAACTCCATTTCAAAAAATTAATGAAATTTAAAGAAAAATAAACAAACGCAGAAAAAGAATTCAATTACTGCAATGCTACTTTGTCAGGGGTGAGGAACATTGAAATCAATTAATCTCTCTCTTTACAAAAAATTCTTGCTTTTCTGTATCCAAACTTAGCTGATGAACAAATTCAATGTATTTTAATTATAATAGTTCACCTGAAAATTCTGGCCCTTCCCCAAAGCAAGGAAAAAACAAAATAAATTCTAATTAGAATAACCTTAAATAAAGAGAACACTATTTTATTAAAAGAATTGAAAACGAAAGTAAAAAAACAAAATACTTCAGTGAAAAATTTTTTAAATCAAAATGTTTACCTTTAAACAGGTCTTTAATGATAATTTTTCTGCAGCTTAATTCCCGAAAATACTAGGCATGTTAATATTTTGTTTTCAAAAATATTGTTTTGTAATTATATATACATATATATATATATATATATATATATATATATATATTAAGAGACCTTTTTGTCTTAGAATACATGCAAAATCAAGATCTTCAAATTAAAAAAGTTTGTAGAGAAACCTTAATTATATAGTTTTGTTAATTATATTATTAACTAACTTTATTTATGTTATTAATTAACCTCAATCTATCTTATTCACTTAGAAGAATCTTACTTAAGAAAATCTTATTTACTATCTAACTTACTTACCTAAAAAAATCTGTCTTACGAAACTTACTTCTTATCTTACTTACGAAAATCTGACTTACCTATTTACTTAAGAAAATCTTACTTGCAGGCCCACCAGCGGCCTTAGAGGTAAAATCGCTGTGCACTGTAGTTCCGACTTGTTTCGATCCAGGCGAAAAAGGCGTTTTCATTGTCTTCACCATGTGTAACGTACACTCATGTCCATAAATTAAGGATAATGCAAAATCAGGCAAAGGAAGAGTTAGAAGCAAAACAAATTTGACTTATTTGTAAAGCTTATTTATTAAACAAAAGGTAAAGAGCAAAAAAAGATGCTATATGTTTGATATTATTAAAAAATTTAGCGATTTTTTCTCCCTGGAGCAAATTACAAAAAAAAAAACTATTTACAAAAAACCAATATTACGTGGTTGGTATGATTGTTAATACATTGTATGTCTCCCAGACGATGCAATATAGTCCGTACAACGCCTAGGCATGCTGAGTATCCAATTATCGATCTGATCTTGGGGGATATTACACCACTCAAAAAGCAATGGTCTCCGAAGTTCCGGTAGACATGTAGGAGGAGGTTGACGGGCTGCAACTCGTCGGCTAAGCATATCCCACACGTGCTCTACTGGATTCAAGTCCGGTGAGAATGCTGGCCAGTCCATACGGGTGATATCGTCCGATTGAAGGCATTCGCTTACGATGTTTGCACGGTGAGGACGGGCGTTGTCATCCATAAACACAAATTGTGCGCCCATGGCGCCCCGAAACAAACGTACATCTTGTTCCAGAATGACGTCCCGATAGATTTGGCTTGTCATGGTTCCAGTTTGAACATGCAAGTCAGTTCTGGAACCCAGAATAATTCCACCCCAAACGAGCACTCCTGCACCACCAATAACGGTGTCGTTCAATGATGTTTTCTTGGTGGTTAACGGGTACCTGGAGCTCTCCATATGAAAGTCCGGCGAGAATCAGACTGCAAGTTAAACCTGGACTCTTTGGAAAACATCACACAAGCTTACTGTTGCGGTGTCCACAATGCATGCTCTCTACTCCAGGCTAACCGCAGGCGACAGTGAGTTTCAGTAAGTGGAACACATCTGACAGGTCTACGAGCATATAGACCAATCTGCCCTAAGCGTCTGTACACGGTCTGCCTTGAAATTGTCGTACCAGTGGCTGAAGAAAGCTGACGTGACAGGTCTGAGGCTGTGCTCCGCCTGTTTTTTTTTGGCAGTAACTGCCAAATACCGGTCCTCATTCGGCGTTGTAACTCTGGGGTGACCTGTGCTGTAACGTCTACTCACATTACCATCATCTTGGAATCGTTGCCAAAGCCTGTAGATGACACTCTGGGCAATTCCAAGTTCGTCTGATACTTCCAGTTGGGTACGCCCACATTCCAGACGGCCGATAATTCTACCACGTAAAAAATCATCCAAATGCATCCTTTGTGTCATAACTATTCGGTTATTGCACTGAAATGCTTATAAAGCGCCTGCGAACAATTTTACTTCTTTGCCTGTATTCCTTATATATCACTCTCTTACACTCTCGTCATTGTGACGTACCATCGGTGTCATCTGGTTACTTCCTGAAATTTGCATATGATTCTTGAAGATGTGTGTAGTGATTTTACAGGTGATATATTTATTTTAGATTTCGATTTCCGCATGACTCCGAATTATCCTTAATTTATGGACATGAGTGTATTTAGCTACCCGTTTCTTTTAAATAGTCTTCTACTAAGGCATCCCTTTCTCTTAGGCAGATAGCCCTAGAATGTTTTGCCATAATCAACTAAACTAAATTTACTTACCTAAGAACATGTTAATACTTACTAGATAAAAGAGTTATGGATTCAGATTGTAATATAAGCAGTGTAAAGTTTAGAAAGAGATAAAGTTGAAAACTCTTGAAGCTAGTGTCACTTTTAATTAAGAGTTGATTATCACTAATTTAAAACTCGCGTTTCAGTTTTGTTCTTGTTAAATTAATAAGGAATGTACGGGGCCATATGCTGTTGATTTCAAAACTATGAAGCAAAGCCGCAGTAGGATAAAGGTGATCAGTCGAATTTCCCGGTTAGAGTGCTTGCCCCCCTTCTGGTGCGCTTCGAAGGTTAATCATCTTAAAATAATATTCTAGGATTGTAAATTCTAGGTAAGAGCAAATGTCAGATGTCCACTTAGAGTATCAAGAAACTGCATACATGTTAGCTTTGCGATAACAATACTGTTACGTGCGTACAGGTTCGTAATGAATTGAATGCATACAGAACCGATGATAGCTTGATTTTATTTATACAAAAGAAACACTTCTGAAATTTCTGGAATTTTCTACAAAAATACTAACACAGCTCTTCTGAGTAGGCCAGACCACAATCATTAGTTACCACTTCAAACAAACACAACGCAATGCAAAGCGCAGCCAAAGAACGAAGCTCGCATGATCTCTCAGTAAGTCAGATCAGTCAGCTCTCAACTGAAACGTTGATACTTCGATACTTTTGGGTAGGCCTGTATCCCGCTATTACAGGTACCTCAGATGCTCCGATTAGGGGAACCTCATATGGGAAACCTCAGATGGGGTTACTGGCGTGTGAAATGATTGTGTATAATAATATTTCAGGGCCTGACCTCATAAATATTGTGTGATGGAAAGCACTATGTGATGTGAGTATATTAATTAGTTCGATCTTAGTTGATGAAGTCACATGAGTGAAAGCCGACGAATCCTGACTGACTGGATCATCTTGTATCGCTGGACTACCACGCAGGGTGAAGTTTCTGCGGCGCACTCAAAATAATGCCACATGAGCGCATCACGTAGATCTGTTCGAACATGTATATCCGAAGAAGAGTCAAGGGGAAGTAAAGAAAGAGCCTAAAAATCACAGTCGAGAATCAAAGTCCTAATGGCTAACGTTTTCATGCGCGAGAAAAACAGTCCAAAGTGTGGCGCCATCTAGTTGAGCCCTGGTACTAAAAAGAGAAAAACATTTTAGTAATCATAAAATGGAGTTCATGCTGGCTTACCAGTTCATTTTTATCATCTCTTCCACCATTCCCAAGGTAAAAAGTACTTTCTCCTGAGAGGAATTCAGTTTCTTTCACTTTTCCACGAATTCTATCAATTTGCAGAACAGCAGCTTTGTATTCTCACCTAATTTAAAATCCGAAGCAACGTTTCTTACCGCATCTGAGTAGGATTCTGATTTCCTTGTGAACTGCGGAACTTTTATCACAGGAAAGCCCAACCGACGAATCATCTGTTAGTCCACGAAACACTACGTTCAACGCGGTTTCTTTCTTCGTGCGGAACATACTAAAATGTACTTCATTCTTCATAAGCACAGTTAGTGTTCGATCTCTAGAACTGGCAGAATCGGAAAAAATGTTAATCATTTCCCTGGTCAGCATGCCAGTAAAGTTCTGTACTCCATTTTGGGAAAACAATCCTCTTAAACAGCCCAATTTTACCTCTGGCCTGGACAAATTATAGAAGGCACTCTCTCTTTTTTCTACTCGGTCAAGAGATCTGAAGAGATCTCTTGATTTTCATTTACCGTCATGACGTTTAGACTGTTCATTGCTTCCATAACGGGTGGAATTGCATGCAGTATCTGGAAATTATTTTTCGTAGTAATATCAAGAGCAGCTGCCGATGCAGGAGTAGTCTTAACTGGTGAGTCTCTCAATAGTCGAGGCGTGAGTCAAATTCTCAGTTTTCAGTGGTTTTGACCACTTTTCTTCATCTTTAATATTCGCAGGAGTAGCAGGCAGCGACTTTACTTACATTTTGTTTTTCCGCATATTCTGTCTTCGCATAAATTCTCTAGAAAACTCGGGGTCCTTAGGAAACTGCTTGGCATGATTTTTGTCGAAAATATATATCCCTATCTATCTATAAACGCATAGAAGATCTCTGCTCGTCGAAGGACCTCTTTAACGGGCTTTCCATCTTTTAATTGCTGTTCTAAATGGTCAAGATTTTTGAGTGCTTGATATAGCTCTCTATCCTCTAATTCATTTTCAGAGTGTCCGTAACAATGCAGGACTGCATAAGATTGGTCTACTAAAACAGAGTGATGCTCGTTAGGCATAGTGAAGTAACTCAGCATGAGGCAGGAACATCTCACGGAGTCACGTGGTTAACACCAAACATAAGCTTCAACAGCGCACAACCTTTACGGATGAAAGCAACCCCCGAGCCCTGAAGAATCTGGGAGAGAGAACGGAGTGATTAATAATTGGCTGGCGTCAGTCACGTGGGTGGTCCCCTCCCAAGTACTGACCGCCGCTAGTGCTGATTGAAAACAGAAAGTAAGGGAAATTGAGATAAATATTAAAATGGGAGACAAACTAGTTAAATATCTTATGTAAAAATATGTGTTGCCTATGGACGTAGGTTAAAATCTTCCTCTAGTAGCTCATATTTGAAATTATCAGCGTAATTAACTGAGTCATTAGTGGTTGCCTTATTAAAGAAGTTGTCATTGAGCCACCCGATGACTGTTTTAATATCCTCAATTTTTAAATCTTTATGCAGGTCAGAATTCCGTGTGAATCATGGAGGATCCGTAATGCTTCTAAAGAAATTGTTTGCAGTTTGATGAAATCGGTGTTTGAAGCATTGCACCAGGTCGGGGGGAAGCAAAAGTGAGAATTGGGCGACGAATCTAGTGTATATTCGCCTTTTCCTTGCGAGATCAAGTGTTAAGATGTCGAAAGAAGGATATTATGCAGTTTCCTTGACATTTTTCCTTTTAAAATAGCAGCAGAAACGTGTGGATTCCATGTGAGAGTGGTATTAAATCTTACACCTAAATATGTCGCTTTAGTGACCAGTGGCACTTTTTCATTAAATAGCGTCAAGTCGGCATCTACATTTTTTCTGCGATGGCGACCAATGAGCAGTAATTGAGATTTTGAATCGTTTTTACTATTTCTCCATTTGCACACCAATGCTCGATCTCATGCATCCTGCCCTGGATGCGAGTGATAGAATATTTGGGATTTGGGGATGAGGAGAGAATTGCGGTGTTGTCTGCTATGCGGATAGCAGACGCTAATATAGTTATTGTTATTGAACATAAGAAAATATATTGTATATATTAAGTAAAGGCCCTAAATTCGAGCCTTGTGGAACTCCTGCTGATGTTTTTCGGCGTAAGGAGTGATGTTTTCCTAGTCTTATGCTGAAGGTGCCGTCGTTAATAAAAGAATTTATGAGAAGAGCCAATTCCCGGGCAATGTCGAGATTGATGAATTTGTAAATAAGACTATTATGCCAGACGTGGTCAAAAGCTTTGGCCACGTCAAGCATATAGAAAGACGTATGCTTGCGTATGGTTTGATGTCTGTGTATGGCAGAGCTAATAAATTCTACTATTCTCAATAGTTGCATGGTAGTGGAAAGACCTCCGCTGAATCCATACTGCTGTTTAAGCAGAGCGCAGAGTATCAGATCCCATCGTTCATAAACAATCCTTTCTAATATTTTTTACGAACGACGGAAGTAAACTTATCGGGCGCTAGTTTTCCACACAAGTAGGATTTTTCCCACGTTTTAGAATTAAAATAATTGAGGCATGTTTCCACGTCGTCGAAAAATTATTCAGCTACAAACTGGAATTCATGATTCCGCAGAGCCTGGCAATGTGCTTGTTTGGGAGGTTCTTAATCATTTTGTTTGAGATATTACCATGACCTGGTGCTTTTCTATTATGCAATTTAGTATTGAGATATTTAATTTCAGAGGGATTTGTGAATTTCGGCAGATTGTTTACAGCAGGCTATAGAAGACACCTTTCAATTGTGTTGTTGACATGAGTTCTAAATATGGGATCAGAGGGTACTTCATTTGCTGTGAACTGTTTTCGAAGTTATCGGCGAAAGCCGCTCTGGTTTGAAGGGGCATAGGTTGGTTTTTGTTGACTTCTAGTTACGTAAAAATTTCCAGAAGGCGCCATTTTCAGTGTTAAGGTTGTTTACTTACACCTAAATATTTCACGTGTCTATTCTATGCTCTCAATCTGATTTTTAATTTTCCTGTTTAATTTATTGACACATTATTTGACCGCAGGATCGTGGGAGTATGTATAAATTTTTCTAAGCATACTGCGTTCGTGGATCATGCATTTTACGTTCGGAGGCAGTTTCATCATATGTTTTTTTTTTTTTTTTTTTTTTTTTTTTTTTTTTCAAAACGTGTTCAGCTGGGGAGATGTCAAAGGCACTTTTTATGTTGTTTGAGAGGGCATGTATTGTTAAATCAATACCTTCTTTTGCTTTGAGTTTGAGTTTGAGGGAATTTTATTTAAATTTTCCTTAAACTTGAGCCAGTCAGTGATTTTGTAGATATTTGTACTTTCTGATTTAAAAATTCCACTATAAGCAAGTATAGGGACATGGTCAGAGGATAGATTATTAATTAGCTCCAGATTAACGGAGGTGTTTGAGGAAGCGAGGAATAATTTCAGAATATCCCGGTATTGCCTGGAATTGGTAAGACGGAAAGTGAAATCTTCTGGTGGATGTAAATCTTCTGGGTTGTTGAATAGAAAATTATAAAGTACGTCACCATTACGATTTGTTTTCTGCAACCCTAGCTAGTGTGTTTTGCATTGAGATCGTCACCTAATATGGTGGGATAGAGGTTATCTGGTAAGTTAATTAAATATTGGGCCTGTAAATGTAAACTGTGGGGTGTATAGTGAGCAAAAAGTCACCTTTCCCCAATTTGGGAATTCAACAATAACTCGGATTAACATTTTCATTAAATATGTACTGTAAAGACAGTTCGCAAGGCTTGTATTTCAAAAATAGATAAGATAATGTTACTTAAAAACTGTATTCTGCTTATTAAATGTAAGTTATTTAGAATTTCAAAAAAATATTTAAAAGTTCCTGCCTATTTTTTCAGATGAAATTATGTCGATTTTTTTTTTTTTTTTTTTTTTTTTTTTTTTTTTTTTTTTTTTTTTTCCATTTCGCATTAATCATTTGTGTCTGCAGTACATTCATGAAACGTGTCATGAACTTTCTACTAGAACAACCATGTGAATAGTATGTAGCTTTCTATGTGCAATATTGGTATCTTCCATAACATTTGGACATGGGGTAAAAAAACTACATGTTATTCGCGTTACAAATGCGATTGTACATATTTAGAATAGCAACAGAATTATGATGATGTTAGGACACGTTTGCGAGCTTAGCTAATTTTTTTCCCTAAAATGCACGAATTATTCGTATTGTAGGTGTTAAATGTCGTTGGTGATGAACTGTTTCTTCCAAGTGAAAGAAGAGAAAAGTCACTTAATGATTTTTATTTAAGAAAATTGTTTTATAAATTTTATTAATTTTACAAACATGTAAACACGGATACAATAATAATAATAATAATAATAAAGGATACAAATTTGGGGCGACATAATCCGCTTTTTTGCTTGAATATTTTCCATGTTTCTCACCGCCTAAAACAGGCGTCATAAAGAGGATATTTGTCAGGCACACAGACCAAAATCTCTCGCGAACCCCCACCTTCACATATTGCAACAATCTATGATATTGTACAAGATTTACAATAAAGCAGAGTGATACTATAGAAAATTTAGGATAAAAATGAGTCAATGGAAAATCAAACTTATTTTCGAGCGCATGTAAAATAATTAACAACACATGGACTCGAACTCTTTAATTAATTACTTAAGGAGCCTCGAGGGCCCTAAGTAATTGATATGCGAGTTACCGAATATCAGTTATAGTGAGAACTGAAAAGTGCATGACATCAGTAGAAGACCACTAGATAACAAGCATTAGTAAATGCCAATAATCTTATCTAGTAATACGTTAATGCTTAATTGCTTTTCTTTGGAAAAAATTTCTTTGGAAAAATTATTGCAAGATTCGCATACCTAAATACGCCACAAATGGAATCCCTTCTGAGTGATCACCAAATGAGTCATTTGCCCACTATTACGTTTTTACAGAAAAAATAAAAAATTGAAAATTAGGCAGCATAAGAAATTTATGAATTCAAAATATCTTGATATTTTACACTTGTTATCCATTTTCATAGACATGAAAAAAGAAGAGTATGAAAAAATAGTTTTTTCAACAGCATTTTAATTTCATACTCTATATATTTGTTGCTTTAATTTTTTCCCTGTTTAAAAGCTCTGCGAATTGGGAAAATTTAATCCTGTTATTTTTCGCAAATTTAAATAATTTAATCATTATTCGGAAGATCACATATATGAAGCTGAAATTTAGCAATGATTTTTAATCACATGCGAGAAATTTATGTATATCTGCATCGAAACTGTTACGAATATTATTAAGCTGTAGATTTTCAAATGAATTTATATAGTTCCTTTTATATAAATTTGTCCTTTATTCATATAAACTTTTAACTCAGAATATGATTTCCTGTATGAAAATCATGTCGTCCAATTAACTAGAAGCTATTTACATATTATTTCTGATATTTAGCAAAATATTCGTTGTTTTAATGAAAAGCAAATTTTATTTGCATTGCTCATCTATTGACAATAACATGTAAACAAAGTATTCTTGAAAACGCTTAACTTCTTGAACAATCGTGCGTGCAAAGCTTATGCACATTCGGTAAACATGGAAAATAATATTATTCATTTCCAAAGTTTTCCAAAAGTTTTTTCGCAGAAGTCTATGAGCAAATGTTTTTGATTTTCTTAAAATTTTTACCCTGTGACTATGACTCATTCTCGAGGATTCAAAGTTTTACACCGAACTTGGATGAAAGGCCTCAGGTTCCCGCTGCTTTTGACCATTCTCAAACTAGCTTTCAAGACATCGTGGGGCGCCAAGTGCCTCGCCTGTGGCCACGTCTGTTAACAATAAAACTGATCTTTCTGGTTACCGACCGCATTATTTCCTTTTCACAGGATACAATAATGTTTACGTCCATTCCCAAAATGCCAATATAAAACAGCAATTGGATCGTTTCAAGATATTCGATGATTAAGAACTTTAGGTTTCCGTTATAACACTGTGAAGTTCATCAATTCCAGATTTCTACAACTTTTCAAGGTTGTAGGAAAAAATGTCACCCGGAAAAAAGGAAACGGAAAGAATATCCCCGGAAAATAAGGAACGGAAAAAATGTCCCCCTTCGTTTGCAATGGGAAATATAAGGCATGTTTAGAAAGATCGCCAAGCTGGGTGATAAAAGTTTTATCCCAACAACCGTAACTTCGGATGACCGGAAACATGTGCGAGTAGAAGCAAGAAGATGTGTTGGCTGCTTATTTCTTCCATGGAGCCTACCTCCATAGTTTCTTCTCTAAGGTTAAAAATAGAGAGTTGTTTAGAGAAGGAAGCTTTCACGATGGACGCCAGGGGGGAAAGGCGGGTTGTCCAGCGTCGGTCATTGTCAGGTCTTTAATAATTACTTTCCTCGCACTGCATGTAGTTATAGCCTTAAGCTGCGGTCTAGTGAAACATTTATTGACGCACAACAGAAAACTAATTCATCCTGAGCTTTGGTATAAGAAACAGTTGTAGATGCAATTTCAAGTTACGGTTTGCGATAAGAATAGGACTAAATTTTTTACCTAATTAATTTTCGCATATTTTTTTTTTCTCATTTGATTTTAATTAAAAGTAACGCATCTGCACAGAAAACATTTGTTTAAATTTGCACTTAAGTTTGAAAACAAGAATACCACTCTTAATTAAAATTAAGAGGTTTATTTCAAAATTATTAGTCCAAAATTATTAGTCTCTGAGGGACTAATGTTTTCATTTTGCGTCGAATCACTCTGAATGTCCGCTTCACTTTTCAAACTGTTGCCACCAAATATTGTGATAAAGCAACCGTACCTACAGCCATCGAGTTTCGAATGACGTAATCCTACTGCGAATATGGGCAACTGGAAGCCCAAATTTGAAATTTGGAATTCGTTTTATTATCGATTTTATATTTTGTAACGAATTTTTAATTAACAAACTCAAGAATTTCAAAGCGAGCCATGGCAATGTTGTACAGAAAAAACATTTTTATCTCCAGCGCGTGAGACTGTGAATCGGAAATTCTAAAAATGTGCTCAATTTAAAATTATTTTGCGATACTGCTCTTGAACTGAATTTTATGGTTTAAGTGCGAAGAATATGATATTTAATAAATAAAGGTAACACACAAAATGTTAAAAAAAGGCCCCTTTGGACGTAATTTAAAATCTGAAACCTTTCAGATTTTTTATTTTACTAAAATTTTAAAATCTAATTAAAATGGATCCCATAACCACGCGATCTGGATTTAAACATTTAATATGCAATGAACCCTCTTATAGCGACCTCTTCCAAAATAATTTCTCAGAGTAGAAATTAACACTTGTACCGAGCATTATCTCTTTAAGATGACCACTTCCACCAAAGACCAGAATAATTAGAAACGTAGATGATCGTATTAGAGAGGATTTAATGCATTTTACAATGCACCAATGCGTAACCTACTCAGAGCCGGACCATCTAGTAGCCCATAAACGATTGGCGACCATCTCCTTAATACGATCACTTCCAAAAGTGACCGGCATTTCTATAGGTATAAACAAACACTTGCACTGAATATCATCTTTCTAGGGTGGTGATCTTCACAGATATCAAAAATCAACTAGAAACATGGATGGATTAGGATTATTCAATTATGGCAAAGCGCACGAGGGCTATCTACCTAAAGGGAGGGATGCCTTCGTGGAGAACTTTCTAAGGGAAACTGGCTCGTATACATATTACACATGGGGAAAACCACGAAAGTGCCCATGCAGCCAGCCCGTTCGCGGGATTGGAATCTCAGACCGAACTACCAGTGCTCAGCGTCTTTACCGCTCGGCCGCTGATAGGCTGAAATCTGATGGATGGCTGATGGATATCTTAGAAAGGATTTTTACTTATAGTAGTTATATTAATTACAATTACGTGTAGAGCTTATGGAAACTTAAAAGCGGCCGAGCGGTTAAGTTGCTGAATACCCTGGTTGTTATATCTGGGTACGATTCCTAGCAAAGCAGCTTTTTGTGGTTTTTCCCCTATATAACGTGGTTACGAGCTAGTTTTCCTTAGGAAGCCCTCCACGAAGGCAACCATTCTCTTAGGCAGATACCTTTCGTGCGCTTTGTTATAGTCAAGTAAACCAAACCAAATTAAAGAAGCTTATTTATTCTACTCTCCAAATTGAGATCCAAATAAGTCATACGTGGGAGCTTTTCGTATTCATAACGTAAAACGTATCAAAATGGGGAAATTAAATAAATTTAATTATTTAACTTGGTTATCTAGAATTCCAGTTTTTAATTTATCTCTTGTTTCCAAAAATCTGTGCATGAATAAATGTGTAATAAAGCATAGACAGATAACTTTGAAATTCAGAGAATAACTTAAATGACCTTTGACCACTAGCAGCCGAGAGGTAAAAATAGTTGAATATTGGTAGTTCGACTGCCACGCCACGATAATTTCCTGGTAAGCAGCACATCCGCCATGGCGTTCAAACCATGGCGGATGTGCTGCTTACCAGGAAATTTTCGTGTTTTTCTCCATGTGTAACATAAATACGAGGCAGTTTCTGTCAGACGTATGAAATAATTTTTGTCAACTACTCGCTATAAACAGTCCTCCATGAAGGCATCCATATTCACTTCGGCAGATAATCTTATGGTACTTTGCCATAACCTAAATAATCTGAATTGATGATTATGCTAATTTTTTCTCATACTGAATCCTGTGATGCTTTAATTAATGTTTTATTTATCATAAACTGTGTTAACTGCTTTAAATTAACCAAATTAGGATTTTTTTCTGTTAGATTTCCTTTTTGAAATTTTTCACATCATTTTAGAAGCCTAAATATGTCAGATCGTTTTAGTAAGACGTATTATTTGTAACTGTTTTACATATAAGTACAGAGAATCTCATGACGGCGAACTCTAAAAGTGTTTCCTACAACATAAATAAACAGGCTTTTATACATTTGCCTCTCTAATGCAACCATCTACTGTATAAGTGGCCTAAAAATCGCTTGAAGCCGCCGTTAGTGGTCGCATTAGAAAAGTCTCATTATATTTGCATTTTTGTGGCATTTAATAATTTCAGTTACATGTCTGCCTTATAAACTATAATATTGATTTTTCAAGGTCGTGTAACAACTTTCAATATAAATTAGAATAGTAATAATCTTTTACATTCCATTCGGATTATTGTATTCGTATGAAAGCCTTGAATCAATTGTTGATCATTATTTTGTACGTATGCTATTGCAAAAATTTAAAAATTCTTAATTATGATATTTTCCAATATTCGGGCTTTAAATGCCCAAGTTATTTAATTTTATGCCAAGATTTAAACATTGTGCATTTACAATGAGAAGATCTTAATTATGGAACTTTTTAACATCTGGAGCTGGTTAAAACTGGTTGAAATGTGTTGCAGTCGCAGTTCGTATGCAAAACCATTCTCGCACTGATTTGTTTTATGCTTAATTTATAGCAATTTCCCTAAGTAACCAAATTTTAGATTTATATCATTTTTTTTTTTTAAATTGTGAAAATAAACAAAAAGAAATCAGAAAATTTTTCTTTCTTACATTATAATTATTTTCAGTTCATCTTTTATGATAATTAGTGTATTTTTCAATTTTCCTCAACTGTCAAATCTTGTTGTATTTCTAAATATCTTTAGATTATTTACAGTCCCTGCAATTTTAGAGGTTTTATGTTAAACTCTAAAATAGTTATTAGAATAATTATTAGAAGCATTTGATGTAATTAATGACGTACGTCGCCCATAGATTCGCAAATTTTGAATTTTCAATATTGTTGCATGCACTTGAGCAGAAAATTCGTCTTTTCTAGCAGATTTTAAAATTCAAAAAATTCAACTCCATCAATCCAGTTTTCAGACTCAATTAAAGGCACTGAAGTTATTTAACATTTAAGAACTCTCGGTGATTTAGAATTCCCCGGAACTGGTACTCAAGAAATGATTTCAAAAATGCTCTTCTACATCTATTAATAATTGTTCTATCCCTTGAATAGCTAGTATCTACTGCATTTTCTCCTCATTTCTTCTTTGGTGGTTATTTGAATCATGGCAAAGCACGGGAACTGTCTGTCTAAGAGAAGGGATGCCTTCGTAGAGGACTTAACGAAGTATGAGAATGGGAAACTTGATTGTATTTACCTTACACAGAAAGAAATAACTAAATTATCTTGCAACCAGCTTGTTTGCTGGGATTTGAGCCCCTGTCGAACTGTCAGTGTTAAGCGACCGCCAGAGTCGTAGCTAGGGTTTTCAGCGCCCAGGGACAACTGAAGATTAATTCTACAATGTCGTAATATCAGTTTGGCGCCCCTTGGATTCTGCGCCCGGGGACAGATGTCCCCTTTGCCCCCTTCTAGCTACGGCCCTAGCGACCGCTGGAGCGCTGATGAGCTGCATTATGTATTCTGCTTAAGAATATAGAACACAAATGACTGTCAATTTTATTATATCATCAGTGTTTGGTAACTTTCCCTATGAAAATAAAATTGTTAGAAATATGAGTGAAAAGACATGTAAATATTTTGAATTTGGATTCAATTTAATCCCCTTCATGTAACATATAATGCAGTTTACGTAATAGCATTTAAAATTTTTGAATATATTAACACAAAAGGATACGGCAATGCTGTTACGGCATTCGACAAAATATGTCTCGTTTACGTATATATATATATATATATACGTATATATTCTTTGCAGAAGGAAGAAAATTATAGCCAATGCAGAAAATTTCTAAATTCAATTTCGCCAGATAAATTTTACATAAAATGAAAAAACAATTTTCAGTACATATAAATAATTAATTGAATGAATGTAAATTTTTACTGCGGAATACATAAACTTATTTTCAGCTCAATGTAAAACTGTTCCCACGCAAAATTTATATTATAAGAAAAAGTTAAATGTCTGTTATGTCGAATATTTCTTCACTTAGATTGCAGAGACATTCGATATTTTATGGAAGCAGGAGACTTGAAAAATGAGCAACCCCTCTCCGGGAATCGAACCGCGGATCTCTGGAATACGCCCCCAGCGTGCAGACCACTACACCACGAAAGCACGTCAAGAAGGCTCAAGTCTAAAATTTATTCATATTTAGTATTAATTCTATATTTTGCATATTAACATTTTAAAAATACCTGACTAAATTACTCCTGGACGGTTGTGTATAAACCTATGGTTTGTTTGATCAAGTGCGACTCATTTGTAAAGTATTTAATGGTGTACTCGCTTGCAAAACCTTGTGAATTTTGTTTTTCTTGAAAAATCGGCAATACTAAGTATGATTGCTAAATATTACATTCTTTTTAAGGGAACATTATAGTATAATAATAAGAATATTTTCTCCTGGGATATACTTTTATCAATGATATGTTACTGTAGCGCAGTTTTGCTAAATTCCTATAAATCAGTTCTAATTATTCTAAGCTGATTTACTAAGACTTGGAATGATGCTCAAGGCCGGCGCTAGACGTTTTGCCGCACGGTGCCTGCTTTACAACTTCAAAATTCTGCCGCCCAGCTCTTTCCAAAGTTCTAAAAATTTTGCGTTCTCTCAATTCTGCCGGCCGGTGCGGCAGCACCGATTGCATATGCTCTGTCACCGGCCCTGATGATACTAGGAATGACTAGGATGGATTGGATTGGATTATTCAATTATGGCAAAGCACATGAGGGCTATCTGCCTAAAGGGAGGGATGCCTTCGTGGAGGACTTTCTAAGGGAAACTGGCTCGTATACACGTTACACATGGGGAAAACCACGAAAACGCCCATGCAGCCAGCCCGTTCGCGGGATTCGAACCTCGGACCGAACTACCAGTGTTCAGCGTCTTTACCGCTCGGCCGCTGGTGGGCAGGAATGACTAGGAAACGATATTTCAGATAATACTTATTATCTGAATTGTCATTTCCTCATAAACATGATGCTTATTAAAAATTACAGATGTTTTAATTAATAACAACCTTAAAAACTGGTTGTTAGTAGCTTTAATTTTGACTCCATACACTTCAACAATTAAAAAATCCAAAAGATAGGAAGTTTCCTTGTCAGCTCTTTTTGAGGCCTTTTCTAATACTGCTAAAATTCTGCATGATATTTGTTTTAGAACTGCTAACAAACTGCTAACAAAATTTTAAATACAAAAGTTATACTGCAATTTTAAGTCTGAAAAGTAATTAATTCAGACTTGAAAGCTCTTGAAACATAGAACTTGAGCTCAAAACAATAAGAATAGAATTTTGCATTCATTTTTTTAATTATACGATTGTTGCTTCATTGATAACAATGTTATAAATAGTTCATTTAGAATTACACTACAATTGCTGCATTAGAATCCATATTTCTTACTAATTATTTAAACATGAAAAATGAGAACTATAATATTTATATGTACTTTTTAATCTCCAAAGTCATAATAAAGTTTTCTCATAAATAGGAAATTGACTGTTTTCAACAGTTTTCACCTCTTCGTCAAGATGCATTTCTTTTACGGTCCTAATTAAAAATTACAGAACAGCAGAACATAATCTTCTATCTCATGAAATTTGCTAAAACAAATTCTTTCGCATTAATTTTGAATTTTATTTAACTCTAATTTATTCAATATTTCGAGTTCTGGATAATCAAATTAGCGGTATCATTCTAAAGCTGCAAAATGTAATTAAGAAGCTCAGCTTCGTTTTTAATGATTCATTTTACCACGCCACTGGGGAAAAAAAAAAATATCTGAGTTTTCAGATTTTCAATTACGTCCAAAGGGCGTTTTTTTAACATTTTGTGCATTACCATTATTTATTAAATATCATGTTCTTTGCACTTAAACCATAAAATTCAATTCAATAGCAATGCCGCAGCATATCTTTAGAATTTCCCATACACACTTCCGCGCGCTGGAGACAAAAAGGTTTTTCCCAGCCGTAGAGTGTTGCCATTGCTCCCTTTTAAATCGCTGAGTTTGTTACTCAAATATTCGTTAAAGTTTTGCAAAATATAAAATCGATAATAAATCAAATTCCAAATTTCAAATTTGGTCTTCCACATGCCCATATTCGTAGGAGGATTACGTCATTCAAAATTCGATGGCTCTATGTACCGTTGTTTTATCACAATGCGATAAATATACATACATTTATGCAGATTTTTCATTATTTAAAGGAAAATCTGAAAGCTTTCATATTTCATATTGCGCCCTTAAGGATTTTTTTTAACGTTTTGTGTGGTACCTTTATTTATTAAATATAATGTTCTTCGCGCTTTACCATAAAATTCAATTCCACAGCAATATCACAAAATATTTAAAAAGCGCAAAATTTAAGAATTTCCAATACACAGTTTCGGGCGCTGGAGATACATTTCTTTTTTCGTACAGTGTTCCTGTTGCACGCTTTTAAATCGATGAGTTTGTTAATTAAAAAATTCGTTATGTGTTGCAAAATTGGGAATAGCTAATAAAACAAATTCCAAATTCGGAATTTCAAGTGCTCATGTTTGGTTGGAGTACTGCGTTATTCAAAATTGGATGGCTCTAGGTACTGTTGTTTTTTGAAAATGCGGAAACATTCATGCATTCATGCAGAATCTTCATTATTTAGTTTCTTTAAATATAATGCATGGCAATAATATTTTGTAGCAACAGTTTGAAAAGTGAATCGACGCAGAAAATGAAACCACGCAAAATGTCGTTTTGAGACTAATAGCCCTTTGGGCTTAAAAAAATAAATAAATAAATAAATAAATGTTAGATTAGCAAATTAAAAGTCAGAAATAACAACATTTAACCGATAAGAAAATCAGAACTCTTTACTATCTCGCTCAAAAAATGCAATTTTGAATAAAATAATAATTTTGCTTCTTTATTAAATTATTCTTATAACAGGGCTTGCAGGAATGGATTATATTCTACTATAAGAAATTTTTTCATACCAATAAATTGCCACAGTTAGAGACAGAAAGTACAGTAAACCCTTTCTAAGATGACCACAGGTTCATAAGATTTTGGGCTTTTGCGAATTAGAGAAATAGTTCTCAGCACCGATGTCCAAGTTCTCAGAAATACTGATCATCATAGGAAGATAATCACCAGAAGAAAGTTCACTATTCACATTCGGAAGTGCATTATTCTATAAATGAAAGTACATTAAGCCGATTCGATTGCGTGTATGGCCATATCTATTTATATATAGGAAAAATTTTAATATAAAATAAATATAGTGTAAAATATATGTTACCGTTAAAGCGTATAATTAAGTTATTTCCTCGAATAAGTAAGTATTTGGCGGGGGGAGGGGGAACTAGCCAAGCCGGTTTAGCTAATTATTTTAAAATAACTATATTAATTAGTATAGAATATAATATTCTATAAACTAACTAATGATAAATGCCGCTCAGACGGTGTAGTGGTTAGGGGAGCCAACTTCGATACCTAACGGCTTGGGTTCGAATCCAGGGGAATGCATAGTTCTAATGGTCCGTCACTTCATAGGAGGCAAAGGTGGCCCACCTATTAGGTGACTGCATAATAAAGTGACAACTGCTTCTGGTCAAGTCGAAGTCGGCTGAGGGACCATCATTCATATTAAAAAAAAAAAAAAAAAACTGAAAGGTTTCAGGTTTTAAACTACGTCCAAAGAGGGCGTTTTTTTTTAACGTTTTGTGTGCTACCTTTATTTATTAAATATCATATTCTTTGCACTTAAACCATAAAATTCATTTAAATAGCAATGTCGCAAAAGAATTTTAAAAAAGCATATCTTTAGAAGAATTTCCGATACACAGTTCCGCGCGCTGGAGATAATTTTTTTTTCGTATAGTGTTGCCATTCCTCGCTTTTAAATCGTTGAGTCTGTTAATCAAAAATTCGTTAAAGTTTTACAAAATATGAAATAGATAATAAAACAAATTTCAAATTTGGGCTTCCAGATGCCCATATTCGCAGGAGGATTACGTCATTCAAAATTCGATGGCTCTATGTACCGTTGTTTTATCACAATGCGAGAAATATGCATATATTTATGCACATTTTTCATTATTTAATTTCTTCGAATATAATGCAGGACTCTAACATTTGGTGGCAACAGTTTGAAAGTGATTCGCCGTTTATAGTGATTCAACGCAAAATCGCAAAACGAAAAGAATGGTCCTCCAGGATCAAAGTCTCTTACACCTAATGATAAACCGTTAAAGTGGGGGAAAAAATGACACTATAAAATATCTGTCGTTTTATAAATTAACTGATGATAAACCGTTAGTGTTTAGAAAATTATATTTCATATTACGGATAGATTAAATAATAACGGAATGCATAATATAATATTATTGCTAGATTCGTTAAACCGTAATAAAAAATAACAAACTATACTACGCCAATAGTTCTGTTTAGCAGCTTTCGTGTGCCGTCTTTACTGACAATTCGTCATTTATCAACACTTTAATGTGAACAAGCTGTTAGCTTCCAGTTAGGGATGGATGAAATGTAGTTTAAAGACCGGCAATCATTATTTAACAGAGGAGAAACATTTGCTCCCCGTGAATTCTTTCCTTCCGGGTGAGGTGGGTCGGTTTCTTTAAGGAAACGGGTGAAGCAAACCACGGGGGAGAACATACGATTTTCCCGCAGGCAAGTTGGAAAAACCTGCTATCGAAATGACCTTGCTCAGCTGCAGCCAGCTCAACGTCTTACCCTTAAAACCTCCCTCAAGAGAGCCCGCTATAACCCTGCCCGTTTGGCAGGTTTCCCCATCTCCAATCGGCGACATTATTTGGCGAGATTTTAGAGTTCCTTTTTTTCCGTTCCTTATTTTCCGAGTGACATTTTTTCCGTTCCTTATTTTCCAGGGACATTCTTTCCGTTTCCCTTTTTTCCGGGTGACATTTTTTCCGCACACCCTTTTCAATTAAATCTAAAAGTGCATTTTATTTCCCTTTATAACTATATCCTTTCAGTACTTACTTTTATTATTATTATCATCATCAAAGAACCGTTTTTTGTATACTGTTTATAAGGAACAGAAAATGTTTTACTTTTCACTTAGCACTGTTATCTCTGATGAAACAAAACTTGGTATGTACAAAATTTATTCATTTGTAGAGCAATAATCACATTTAGCCTACAAATAAAAGATTTAAAGAACTACCCAGATTTTTCAATTCAGAATTTAATATCTAGTACCAAGTACTTTAGAACTCTGAATATTTGGAGTTATAAAATACTTGTTTCGTATCCGTAATTAGTTCAACAAAGTAAATAAATATTTTCTACATGCGCTAATCCAAACATTAATTATGAAACAGAATATTCTCTTATTCAAGAATAATTTTATTTTAAATATGTGCATACTGCTCTACTTAGCGATGAAAATTTCAAATGAAGCAACACAAAGCGAGTTATGTGTTTCTTCAGCAAAAGAAAAATAACTTTCTGGCAACATGGTGGTTAAAAAGAAGATTTTTCTCTAATAAACTGGCTAAAATAACGCTGATTATTGTTTAGAAACCAAACCTATATGTTCAAATATTTGATTACTATTATATAAATGTTCACATAGAAATAATTAAAATTTACCATAAAATATTTTAAGAATATTTATTTTTAAAATATCCACATAAAATTATCGCCTCCCCCCCCCCAAAAAAAAAGAAAGAAAGAAAAGAGAAGAAAAACTTAACTTAAATGGTGCAGTATAATAAAATCTATAAAGACTTTATATTTTTAATAAACGTGCACATATAAAATTTCAAATACACTCAAAAAATCCTTTTGCGACTACAGTATTTTAAATTGTTGCATACAATACGTCTGCATGCATATAACAGCATTCGAAACCTGTTAAACATTTGTATATCTTCTTTTGTAATAAAAAATTATGAGATTTTCATAAAAATTGCAATCTGATCCTGCAATATCCAACTTAATAGCTAATATGAGTTTAAACTGAGGGCATTCTGTACCATTTAAATTATACATGGCCATAAAAATTTTAACTTAAATGAAATACGGTGCATTTAAATGATGTGTATAAGCATAAAAACTTTTTATTAACAGGGAAATTTATTATTTTCATAGTTATATGAAGCTAATGATCGTTATAACGTCATTTCGCATCCTTAGAAAATGTCTTTGAGTATCAACAATATATGAAATGTAAACCAAATAATTCAATTGAAAATAAAATTCAAAATAAAAATTGCACAATGTTATGGAAATAATGTTTAAAAAATATTATTCGTTTGTTCTATATTGCACGCTAGACGTAATTAACGTCAAAAAAAGTTGAATGTGATTTTAAGAGTGATGATGTGCGTTCTACTTTTGTTAGCATTATTTCGATATTTTGAAACTGTAACGTATCATGGAAAAATGTTCGCTGAATTACAATTTTATTTATTACCTGATCTTTGGATACCTTGCAGATTGCCGTGTAGAATCATATATGATGATGGAAAACATGGAAGGTAAAACATAGTCGGACACATGCATGAATTTTTCAGGAAAACACAGAAACTCGTTATATCTTGTTATGCTCACAGCAGGAATGAATGGCACTTTTTATTTATTCGTAAAAGGCAGGGATTTTTAATTTTATCTTCTGCATCTATGTAGCGCGAAAAATTCTGATAGTCATGTACGATTCACGCTGAAAACAATCTGCGAAACTAGTTGAGAAATGAGAACTGAAAGCTGTAGTCTCAAATTCAGGGCATTCGTAACTTAATACATTCTTAGGAATGGCCAGTCTTCATCAGTTATTTAGCCATTCCATCACCGAGAACTTTGCTGTGAGTGCGACCGATCTTCTGCCGTGAGAAAGGAAAAAGTTTCGTCGCAGTTTTGATGGAGAACACTCCGAGGGACTCTCCCCTCTCTTTCCTAGCCAGCAAAACACTCGAGAAGACTTCCGACTCGTCAGTCTTATAAATGCTTCTTTAGAACTGGCAAGTAAGAACTTAAAAATATAATATATATTTTAAAATATTTTAAGGAAAATTTTAAAAGAAATTCCATATGTTTCTGTGAGACATCTAGTTAAATAAATTGCAGTGTTTAGATTTTATTTATCTCTTACGATCTAGTCTAATACTTATTTTCATTGCAATAAAGTTAATAAAATAATTCAGCAGAAAGGTTTGCAATTAGAAATCGCAATTTACAGGAAGGAAGTGCCGCATTTGAAGAGTTCTTTTACTATGCTTCTATTCTATTTAGCTATGGAAAGTGTCCCTTCTTTCCGCATACCATCGTAGTGTAATTGCAAGCACGCTAATACGTATTCGGAGGATTCGGAATTCGAATCCTGGTGAGAGTACTGCGGATTTCTTGTTTCGTGAGTTCTAAAAAGCTTTACAAGGGACGCCCGAAATAAAAGATGGTAGACAACAATTCGTCACTACCAGGATTTTTCGACTGAGCCACCTCATACCTAGTCACCCTTAAAAGAGAAAGTATATAAGACTTCTTTTCCTCACGTGTTTCATGTTTCCTGGATCGATTTAACCTAATGATGCTACGATACCGTAACTGATCCTGCTATTCTGTTACTTATATAATCGACTCAAAAATAGTAACCAATGACACAAATAACAGGATCATGTTCCGAAAATGTAAAGCAGGCGTTATTCACGGTGGTGTCAGTAACGTTTTACAAGAACGTTCTGAATTATGCCTATCTGTTACACCTTTTATCCGTATAATCGCACGTCAATTACCGGTATTAACAGTTTCCATTACATGTAAAGACAGTATAAAAGTGTCTCATAGACGGTATAGTGGTTAGGGAAGCCTACTACGATACCGAAGGTCCCGGGTTCGAATCTCGGAGAAGACATGAACGTTTGTAAATGTATAGTGTCGGTGCGGCATGGCGGCACTCTAAATATGCGGCGACCCGAAAGTCATTTCGTGGGGATTAGTGGAAGGGGAGAGGAGTGGGATATCCCCGGGATGCTCTCTCTCAAAATTTGGGGTGGAAAATAGAAGTCCAACCTCTCTTCAGAATAAGCTCTGGCAACCATTGTTCCATGTAATATGGACACGACAACAACAACAAAGTATAAAAGTTTACGTAGTAGAGCACATTAAAACGTGTCACATGGACAGTGTATGTTCATGAAGGGTATCTTTTTTTTTTTTTTTTTTTTTTTTGTATGTTTAAGTATGATATTCATAAATATCTCTTAAGAATAGTTTAATATATATAAATCAAATACGTATGTGCATTTATGGATTCTTTGAAATACTAATGTTTCTTTAAATATCATTAATATGTAATAAATAAAGATGTATGCTTTTTAATATTTCACAATGCATTTAAAAAGAAAGCTAAGAAAAAGGATGCTTTCTTGTAAAGCATTCAGATGCAGAATTCAAAAACACACACGAACATGCCCAATAAATAAATAAATTAAATTAAACTCGGAAAAGGACACTCTAATATTTCTGTGTTAATAGATTTAAATTTCCTACTACCTTCCAATCATGAAGATCAGCTTAATTTCCAGATATATTGGACAAATTTCAAAATATTCGAATATACTTTTTAACCAACTTTTGTTTACTATCAGATATAAAATATTTCATCATAGTCGTGCTATGGTACGTTGATTTTTCTATGATAATTTTTCTAAAATTATAAAAACATTTGTTGATGTCGACGAGAATACGAAAATATGTTGGTTTTCTGCCATAATTATCTGATTAAATTTTGAAATTAAAGTAACTTTTGCAATGTGTGGAACTTACATCACTTGCAAGGAAAGCTGCTAGTTAAATTCTCGACTTAATGAAAAATTTTAAAATTAACACCTCCGTTTTTGACTAACTATTATACTATTACCGTATAAAAACACTATAAAAGCCAAAACGTCTCTGCAGTGAATGTGTTGTAAATTGTAAAGTGCCTAGTAAAACATTTTTAATTTTTGGTCGATGAATTAATCAAACAAAATGTTTTTGTACGTTTACTTTTTTATCATCTCACTTGACTTATGGATCTGCACACAGTAGACTTTAGGCTGGAGCTCTTTCGGCTTCTCCATATGTTGTCCCACAGCACTACTTCTCTCAAGGACGAAATCACTTTTTTTCCCTCAAAGTACTCTCCCTCAAAGTATGGCCTGCGGTCCAAAAAACGTATGTAACCAATCAAATCCTGAAATTACTGACGTCCGGCTGACTCTGACCTCAGTCATTCTTAACAGGGATAAATAGAAGGGCTAGCTCATCTTTGTTCGACTTCTCGCCGACGTGAGCCTAGTGGGGGGACGTAACAGGCAATAATCTGACGTCACTGTGATGCCACCTGTCCTGATTTCCCGCGTTTAAAACAGTATTTTCATTGAGCTGCGAGACGATTTTCTAGAGGTTACATATCCCGAATTAATTTTAATAATATATATATATATATCTGTTTTCTAATAATGTATATATTTAAAATAATTTATATATATGTAATTTTAGTCAGTTTTTATTTTAAATTCTATATTGTAAAGTATCGTTTACGTAATATGGCTTTTTGCGCTGCAGTAACGTGCCGTAGCACTTACAGAAGTATGAAAGGATGAGATATTTTATTTCATGGGACCAAAGGATCCAAATGAGAGTTTGCTTTTGAAGAAAGTATGGATACACAAATGTCAAAGAGAAGATTCTATTAATGTGAAGAGCGGAAAAATCTGCAGCGAACATTTTCTATGCAGTGTTTATGAAGATGATATGAAAAATCGCTTGTTTGGATAGCCACAAAAAGAAACTGTTGGAATAGAATGCTGTGCCGAAAGTAAATTATGATGACAATAATAAATCGAAATTGATGATGACAATAATGAATCAAATTTTAATGATTTTGAAATAAAACTCACAAATGAAAATGTAGATCATCCTGAATGTTTAAGGATAAACAAGAATGCATTGATAATTTGAAGAACAAAATAATATCCTTAGAAAATTGTATTAAATTGTATTAAAGTATTGAAAAATAGAGAAAAGAACAATTTTAGAATGTTTGTTCAGCGACAAAGAAGGTGGACGACATCTAGACAGAAATTGGTATCAGAAATTAAAATCTCAAATAGCGAAATTTGGGGGGGGGAGCACAAATCGGAGAATTTGGAAAAATGTCTGAAGCCTATTTTTATAAAGACGCAGATTAATGCATTACTGAAAAAGAAGAAAAAAATCAGGTGGACTAGTGAAAATATTTCACGTAGCATCGTCATAAGAGCTCTGTCATCTTAAAGCTATGATTTTTGGAAAGAAAAAAAATTGGAATATCTTTATCTAGTATTATCAAATTAAAGAAATGGTGTTTATTTTATTTTTTAGTGTTTTCTAAATTTTAGTGTAGTCCAAGAATTCAAAGTAATGTTCTTACTCTAAAGAAGGAAAGAGGCGAATATTTGTATTCTGTAGAAAAAATATGCGTTCTCAGTTTCGACGAAATGCATATAGATTGAAAACTCTGCTATGACTCTAAACTGGACTAAGTTGGTTCTTTTCAAAATGTGCAGTTTGTTTGAATCAGAGTCTCATTTCGCGCTCTGCCTCAAATTACTGAGAAACCACGTTTTAGATAGAGGATTTGTTTTAGAAGATGTAAATGTTTTAAATTTTGATATTATTAAAGAGGTTTTAAATAGAGATTGAGAAGAAATCAAATTGTGTCACAAACTGAAACCAAATTATTTAATGGTCAAGGGAAACGAGAGACAAAAAGTCGCTCCAGAGAAAACATTATTTTCCAAAAGTACCGCAAAAGGTATATTCTACCCCACAGGAAATCAGAAAGCATCTGACTTCTATGAATTAATCGATAATATCTTCGGTATTTTGTGTATGTCTGTATTTAATTATGGCAAAGCACACTAGAGCTATCTGCCTAAGGGGAGGGATGCCTTCGTGGAGGACTTTCTAAGGAAAACTGGCTCGTATACACGTTACACATGGGGAAACCACGAAAACACCCATGCAGCCAGCCCGTTCGCGGGATTCGAACCTCGGACCGAACTACCAGTGTTCAGCGACTTTACCGCTCGGCCGCTGTTGGGCCTCTTCGGTATTATGAATAGTACCAAAATAGTACCAACAAGAATAACAAGTATTTAACAAACTAATTTTGTAAAGTACTTGTTAAAGTTATTTTTATTGTATCCTTTGTAACTAATTATTGATTAGATTTTGTGCTAGATTAGCATTCTAGATAAAATATAACAGTATAAAACATCAAAGTAATTGGCATAAAAAGACCTGCTTCCTTTACTCACACTTTTGAAAAATTAAATAACTGTTTTAGGTACTCTGAATAAAGCTATTTTGTCAAAATTAAGGTAACAATCTTATATACATTTATTTAATTGTAATATAGATATAAGTATAAATTACAAAATTATTTAAAAAATATCTATTATATTGAATCGGAAGAGAATTATAACAATGTAAAATTTACAATTAGGCAAAAAATCAAACGTAGGTTAGCAGAAATGTTGCCATATATGTCATATATGTTTAAACCTATGTCGATGTAAAGTTGTTTTTTGAGTAAATTTAAATAGCTGCTATTATAGTTATCTTAGAAGCAGCATAAAAATTCTCTCAGTTAGTATGCAAATAAAGAAATGATTAGAAATAAACGTGCATTAAATAAAAAAACCACGGAACTTTATGTTAAAAGAGTAGCACATTTTATCTATTATTTTAAAATTGAGTAAGCATTATTAAATTTTTTAATGGTTCAGTCTAAAATTCATAAAGCAGTAACATTGCCTCTTCCAAATTATAGCTATCTTTCACACACAGCTCATTTGAAACGCTGGTTCAAAAACGCTAATTTCCAAGCTGTGAATTATATTGGCGCGCTGAGCGTCATCATGGCTACGTCATCACTTCTCACTTTCTGCTTCAGGGGGAAAAGCTCTATGAGCTAGCCCTTCTCTTCTAAGTCCTGCATTCTTAAAGAAGAACGATTCGAAAGACCGGGGCTTGAGGTCATCAAGAACACCGCTAAAATTATTCCAGATCGAAGGGAAGTATTGATGTCTTTGTTTTACCCGCTCTACTAAAAGTGTAAGTATGCATATTTTCACATTTTTAATCATATTTTTAATAATGAAAGTTTGCTAAAATTGTTTTGTATATGTCTAAAATCTTCCAATTTGTATATGCTATAATCATATTGATCTCAAACTTATCATAGCTGCCAACTCAAGTTTTCAACTCAGTCCCAGTTTTTCATCACATCTCAAGGTAAATTACCAAATCTCGAGATTTTAATGTCTCGAAATTTAAATCTTTACTAAAGAAAATTTTTCCCAGCAAAAAAACGAAATTTATCAAAATAATGAAATTTTTAATTAGGCGAATTGTATTCGTTCACCTGTAATGATTTTCATAATAATTTTTCTTGTTAAACTTTATTTCACAAAACTGTATTTTTTATTAATTTTATTGACCTTAATAAATTTTTCTTATCGGATTTCGTTTAATCTGAGTTGTTTTGATCTGCTGTAGACATCAGTAGATTTTTATGTGAAGATTTAGGCAATGTTTAATTAGTTAATTTTCGTGTTTAATTTTGTTTACTTTAGTACCTGGCATATTACTAATTTTATCTAGTGTTATTATGTATGTTAATTATTAATTTCACATGCATCGTATATTTAAAAATACTTTGATAAATAAAAGCTTTGCTTCACTACTGAAGATTTCCTCAGCATAAAAAAGCGAGGAAATAAAAAAAATGAAATTAGTAAAGAGCATAAATTTTAGACTATCTAATAAAATGCTAATGCATCTTACATCAAAATTGAATTACAAGTACTATAGTAACCTGAACCATCATGCATCATAAACTGAATCAAAGCGAGTTTGGAATTTCTTTGAAATGGTATAACCTCGCAGAGTGAAAAACCTTTCATTTTTCTAGAGCAAACCCGTCTTTAAAGAAAATCTCCCGTCTTTTAAGATTTTCCAAGGCTGGAAACTATGATCTGCATGCATATACGATTGTGTTTATGGCTTTAGAAATACAATTTTTATACTATTCAAATGTAGTACAGGTATTTTATGCACGTACTGTTTTCATTAAATTGTAAAGAAAAATTAAAACACTAAGAGAATTAGATATCTTATATTTACACAAGCAATGAAATAGACATTTTTTATTATTTAGAGTTAAAAACTGAAATTTTGGCTAGTTTTTTTAACTTTTTGATAACTATTTTAGAGCAGTTTAAGTTCTCCAGCTAAAGCGGCAATAAATAAATAAACAAATAAATAAGTAAAAATTTTAACTTTCAATAAATCACTGGAACTGCACTGGAGCGATGTAAATGAAATATCTTCATCTCACATTGGTCTAAGACATTACGTACCAAGCAAATTTAGTCGTAAACCTAGAATACTTAAAGAAATACAGAGTTGGAAGGCAACAAAGTTTCTTTATTTCTTCTATACACTAGGCCTGTTGTTATGAATTCAATTTTACCATCTGCTATGTACAACAACTTTCTTTTACTACATGTGGAAATTTTTATTTTAATAAAGCCTTCAGATATTGCTTTCTCTAATGATGCATTTGCAGAAAATGATTTAAGAGCTTTTAAACACAGTATTCGATTACATGGGAAAATATTTATTTAATAATTTATTTAATAATGTATAATGTTCTATCTTTGATTCATTTAATAAATGATGTTCAAGTATTTGGGCCTCTTGACACTTTTTGTTGAAAACATTTGAACTTTTTGGGAGAACTGAAAAATATGCTTTGTGCTCTTTCAAAACCTTTGCAGCAGCTTGCACGCAGATATGCTTAACAAACACGTTTTGACGAAGAAAAGGAATCAATAAGTGAAATTAGCAAAATATATCGTTTCAACTCTCAGAATTTAAGATATCTGCTGACACTGGTGATAATTGTTGTTTATTTATAGACAAATCAGTTCTAATAATCAAATATCTGTTAGAAAATTCATCGGAAAAAGAAATTGTTTTTTTTTAGAGATTTAATAAACAAAAAGAATTTTAGTCATCCTTTCAGTTCTCTAAATTTAGGTGTCATTATAATTTCAGAACTATCAATAAATTTAGAATCTACATCAGTGGAATCTGTTAACTGTATATATATATGCTAGTGGCATATAGGGATTATTATGTTTGTTATCCATTATGTTTTTAATAAGGTGTACTAACAGAGTTTCCCTCACCTAGAAAATTTTAAACTGCCATGGAAAATACAAAATATATTCAGAAAGTCAGGGAGGAATTTTCCCAGAATGTCAGGAAGTTTGAGTTCGTATAAGACAAGCTTTTTAATGTTGATAATTAACTACATATAAAGTAAGATTGCTTCCATTCAGTCTCAGAACATTTACGGATTTATTTCATTACATTCACAGAAAATGGCATTTAGCGTTGTACATTTGCTAATGACCGATGAAGTGGCTGTCGTCCAAGCAAATGAGTGTCAGATGATAAAAAGGGACATGTAACTGGCCTTCGTATAAAGAAAGAAGTCACATGGAAAGAGCAATTCTGGAACACAGAGAACCAGATACATCCTGAGAGAATTTTTATATTGTTATCCTGGGAGAATATTGTAAGTATTCTACAAATGATTTTTACGTCTGTTTTCCCATATTAATTTAATTGGTAGGAAGTTTTTCGAGAGCATAAAATTGAAATAATATGTTTTCTGAATTGAAACCGTGAAATTTTAAAAAAATGTTTTGATGCGTAGGAAAATGTATTAAGCATACTTTAATTTTTCTAAACAAATATTATTTATCCTTATTCTCTCTAATTAATTATGCTCATATTATGTCAGCTTATGTTTTAATAGTTTCGCTCCGAAATAAATCATATCTACATTCTTAACATTCTTAATTACGGTTCATAGTAAGACTCTAATATTCAATATACTTTGCTAGTTTGTGAATTTTAATACAACCTCTTTAAAAACTTACCCATATATAAAATAATGGATGCTCAAAGGAAGACTGAACGAGAGATTTTAGCCTGCGGATCCATATAAATGTCAAATTCAATTCCATTGAGTGAAGTCATGAATCAGGCTCTAGAATGGAGCCCACCAGCGGCCGAGCGGTAAAGTCGCTAAACAGTGGTAGTTCGGTCCGAGGTTCGAATCCCGCGAACGGGCTGGCTGCATGGGTGTTTTCGTGGTTTTCCCCATGTGTAACGTGTATACGAGCCAGTTTCCCTTAGAAAGTCCTCCACGAAGGCATTCCTCCCGTTAGGCAGATAGCCCTAGTGTGCTTTGCCATAATTAAATACACCATCACCACCACACCAGGCTCTAGAATGTTAACACTTTGTTGAAATTTAATTAAAAAACGCCTATCTATATATTTTATTTACAAATCTGAATAAAAATATAATTTTCAATAATAAGATTTGAGTTTTCTATAAGAAATGTTAAAGTGATTAACGATTCTAAACAATAAATATGTTGTTGAGTTGAAAGATGAGACTGTATCTAATGAAAAATGTATGCATTTTTGTAGCTAATTATGCTACAGTTGAATTTAAGTTCAAAAACGGCTTTAAAGACATTGAATTTTAGATTCAGGTTCAGACTTTGAAACACCAAAACAGAAGCGAAAGAGGCCATTAACATTCTGATACATGTATATATTAATATGCATGTATCAGAATGTTAATTCTTCGTATGATAAATTAAATACAAAAAGAAACAAAACAGAATTACCTCCTACTAAATTAAATTATAGCTAAATAAAAAGAAATCCCTTTTAATTTTTCCTCATGCGGTAGTAAATTAAATTTTACTACACTTTCTTAAGCTTCTTTACTTAGTTATATTAATTACAGTAGTAGAAGATGTTTTTAATCATTTATTTCAGTTTTTATTTTTTTATAATTAAATCGAAATTATATGTTTAATTCCATTATAATAATTTTGCTTGCTGATTATTTTTTCCTTTATCAAATTTTAATTTAATTTTGAAATTTTGCATTTTAACAATTTCACATTATGAACGTTTGTCTATTATAAGATTTTTGAATTCTACAGTTTTCTTTTTCTTGGTGACTTGTGCTTTATGTCACTGTACTTTTTCAAGTTCTTTTTATAAAAAGTTTGTACTTTAGTAGTACTTTTATAGTACATTTTATATAAAAAGTTTCTAACTTTCAAATTAACAAAATTTGCTCTTTTCAAAAAAGTGTTGACTTTTTCATATTTTTATATATTGAGTAACTAATTTTGAATCACGTCAAAAATTAACTAGCTATTTAGTCATTTACTTTTATTTTTCAAGAATGTTCATTTCAGAGACACTTAGCGCTATGTTTAATTCCTCAGCATTAACTTTGCTTATTAGCTATTTTTTCACGATCTAAATTCATTAATCTTCTTTTGAATTTCATAAGTTTACTAAGTCCATATTTTCAAAATTTGGCCAGCTTTGCCTTCTCTGTGGTTTTGAATTCCGCATGCGTCTTTTTTTTTTTTTTTTTTTTTTTCATGTACATTATGTCATTCCTATTTTCCAAGTTATTAATTTTTTAAAAACTTTTTAATTTAAAATTAATAAATATGCTTTCACTTATTCTTCAAAATCTTCTAAAGAAAGTGCGTTAAAAAATACTTCAAAAGGCGAGTTTAGTCTATTTTGTCATTTATGTATTCGATTTTGAGTCACGTCGGAGTAAGTGATATCGTGATAAATACTGATTTCAGATACTTGCAGTTTTTATCATTATTTCAATTTGCCTCATCGGTTGCTAAATGTATAACACTAGCGAAGATTGGGAGTTCGTCTTGGCTTCTATTCCAGACGAACGGTTTTGTTGCGTAGTTGGTTTTCGTGGTTTTTCCATGAGTAGCATGAATACGAGCCAGTTTTCTTTTGAAATTCCTCCACGAATTCATTCCCTCCCTTAGGCAGATATCATTTGTACACTTCGTTATATTCGAGTATCCTTAAATAATCATTAAATAATTTTTAAACAGTTTTAAATTTTTTGAAAAATTTTAATTTTGAATTAAGGTTTTGGTCTTTTAATTCAAAGGACTCTTTGATTACTTGTACAATTCATGTAGATATAATTTGATTTCTCTGTTTATAATTCCATTTTCTTTCGGCTGCTCTTTGAGAAAGACCGAAGATATTTTTTAATTCTTTAAATTTCATGCGAACTTTGTTTTATTTATGTATTGATTTAATTATGCTCCAATTTTGTTTTCCATGTTTTTGATTCATTCTTTTGATTTGTGACTTATTGTTACAGAGTTCATCATTTTAGGTTTATATTAACTCCATTTGTTTGAATTCACATGTCTCTCTGTATGTATATATATATGCAAGGAAGAGGAAAGTTCAAAAGCGATTGCTTAAAAGTACATTTGGAAATTAAAATTTTAAAATCAAAAAATACCCTCACTTCCAATATTTCACTTAACATGATCTTTGAGACTAAATCGCGATTTCAAAATACATAAAAATCATATTCTAACCATATTCTAATCATATTCAAAAAAATTTCAATGATTTTTTTCAAGGATTGTATATTTTTCTTCAAGTGAATTTAACTAAATTCAAATAGTGACATTACAGAGCGTGTTAATTTTGTATTTCAATCTCGAAAATGATTGCTTTAAACGGCGACCATTTCGAGAGCATTTTGACATAACTGACGATATATGAAATTGAAGCTCAATTTGTTGGCGACGTTTGGTGCTAAAAACAATTCTTGACCAATAATCTTCTAACAAAATTAATTTTAGTAAGTGTTATAATTTGTTTGCTATTTCACTTTTAAACTTTGAAAAACCGTCAGTCATTTCTAGGATAACCCATATTGATTTTTTACTTTATATTTATTAATTATATACATATGTATAGATTTATATATATCCGTCGATCTGTTTTTTTATATGTGTTAACTTTTCACATATCACATCGATAAGGTTAGTTTTTAGTGCATTCACATGTTTTCCAACGTTGATTCTAACAGTTTTATTTCGCGTGTAGGCTGTTTTTTCACCTTTCCATGTTAATATTTTTTTAAAAATTACTTCCATGTTAATATTTTAAAAAATACTGCGTTGAACTATTTTATGGAGACACAGCTCCTGGTAACTTTTTAGCAAGCTCACTAGAATATTTCTTCCTATTATTTCATAATTTTGCAGCATTTTGCGCAAAAACATTTTTAAGACCAACTAGGTCTTACGTCAAATTACTTGTTAGCTTTTCAATTTCTATTTCAATTTATATATATATATATATATATATATATATATATATATATATATTAATATATATGGCATTGCTTATTAAAAGTTTTTTGTGGTTAAAATTGATCAGATCTATTTTAGTAGAATCTAATGAGTAAGTATTATGTTGCGCTTCTTGTAGTTGTTCTCCATCACAGGTTTAAAATCATAAGCACTCATTAAATGAATCATGAAATAGCTTTAGCACTACTGTTATATTAATAGATGTAATTGTTGCCCCAAAATTTGGCTACTCGGCTTTCCTGAAGCCTATTGCTCTGAAAAAAGAAAAGTCTATAGTAAAATGCTTTATTCGATTTAAAACAAGGGTGCCAAAATTCCTAAATACATATTTGTAGGAATGAATAGAATTACATATTAAACGTTTTTCTCACTTACACATTTCTCCATTTACGTTGACAAATTTTCATGACTAAATACTACTTCACTTTTTGTTAAGATTATTTCACGTTTAATTAGATACCTGCGCAAAATTAATGCAAATAAAGCACATTTAACAACATATAATGACACAATTCTAACTAATCAATGCACTAATCTCTAATATTAAATTGAATTTACATTGTAATTTGATTTTAAATTAATTGTAAATCTCTCATATTAAATTAAATTTTAATTTGAATGAAACACTAGCATAAAAAGTTATTCTGATTACTGAAATGTATTCATATATGCAAAATGTAAATAGCAAATAATATTTCAAATCAAATTTCTCAATTTTATATTTATACTTATTATATGTATAATAAATTTTAAAATATTTAGGGAGTCATGGTAGGATATTTTTGCTTGTGAGTCAAAGTTCTATTTAATTTCCTTAACATTCGTATTAAAATACATATATAGTGTGTATATATACACACACACACATATATATATATATAATAATTTATTTCCTAAACAATATTGATTAATTGATTATATTATCTCCTAAGTTTAATTAAAGTAAAATTATTTTAAAAGAGTATATATATATATATATATATATATATGTAAAACGTTTATCTTTACATGCATATGCACATGTACTTAAATTTTTATCATAGTTGCACTGTACTCTCTTATTTTAGTATAAGCATTTCAAGGTGACAGTATCCATGCTCCTTATTTTCGTTCGTAACATATATGTTGCCATCCCTTCAATGAAATAATTTTTTCTACTCCATGACTGTAACTCATATGAACCTTTAAGTGCGGTGCCGAAATAAAAGGAAAATAGGAAAAACGAATCTCCAGAATCGAAAATCTTTTGCAGCACATGTTACCCTTGTTCACTAGAGAAACTAAATGGGAAAATAGCTACTTGAAAGAAACACAATTCGACATTTTTTGTTTGTAATACTTCATAATTTTATGACCATTTCATTCTTTCCAAATATTTTAACTAGACCAGCATTTCATGATTTAAATAACCATTTTCGTTTTTTTTCTGGCAAGGAAACAAATTTCATTTTTTTTTATTGTTGATAATGCTATCTGAGAATGCCAAAAAATGAGGTGTTTGTATTGCAAACCTCAAAATCTTTAACCAAAAATTATCTGTTAAAAAATCCTTTTTCTTAATTCCATTATATTTTTAGTTCCCGTTTTCTAAATAACAGTTCAATTTGCACTTATCTAATTTTTGAAAAATTGAAATTTATCTAAAATTTTGATTTTTTTAAAATCAACTCTAACGACGAAATCTCAAATTGAAGCATTATTCAATAGTACTATTTCAAGATAACATAATTTTACATTAAACCGACCACATAGGATGAAACAGCATCGCTTTTATTAAAGTTTGAGAAAATTTATTATTTCTTGATTATTTAGTTTAAAAAATATTTTTTTTAAAATTCTTTTAGGTGCTTTCAAAGAAAATCGGGCCACCAGAGAGGTACCTTGCAGTATTATTGAACATATTATAAAAGACTGGTTGAAAAGTGTTTTATTTAGAGAAAAGTATCATAAACAAAAAGGAAAATGTACAAAAGAAGGAAGTTTGTAAACAATGGAATAAAAAATTTGTGTATTAGCTTGTACGAAAATACTGTAATTAAAGTTATTAATTGTTCAGTTTGTTTCCTAACTTTCATGAAGACTTGGATTAGTAGAGGATACTTAGCTTAAGCAAATATTGTATCTTATACATTGTATTACTGAATATGAAAATAATTAGTTCATTGAATTTGAATGTTTGATTCTAGAAGAGAAATTTATTACATGAATATGCAATATGGAAATTAATTTCATTACATTTCCTTTAATACTTTTAATTTTGCTTTAAAATTTTATGAAATAATATAAAACTATCAGTTTATAGATTTTGGGAATTTAATGCATTCCTAGTAGCTGAATTCAATTAAAACCTTTTGCAATAAATGCTTCAAATTTTAAATTATGACAATAATTATATTTTAACTGAAAATTGCTTGTTAAGAATCTTATCCATTGATTGGACCATCCACTGAACTAATTTTATAAATCAAATTTATGGCAAAATAATGAATTTGTGAAAGATATATGTCATTTTATTTGTTTATTAACTTTCAAAATACGCCTTCTAACGTTATAAAAAAATTACATGGACAGAAGTAATTTTAACAGAGAACTGTTTAGTACAGTTAAATTGCTTGTAAACAGAACACAAGAAAAAATATTTATTTTTAAAATTTGCATACATTTAAATGCAAACTTTTAAATTTATTTTAATGACAAGAAATGTCCAAGCATTCACTTTAAATTCCTATCATCCTGATGCTTTTAGTCTACTGCAATGACAAAAACTCTAGACAGCAGTAGTCTCATATAAAGTTTAAGTACAGTTATTAAACTGGCATATCAGAGCTTATTAGTGTTGAAAGAAAACAATTTATTTTTAATTTACTGCAAAAAAGTACCGAGGATTATATTTAATAAGAAATAATTATTTTGTCCAGAATATAATACAGTCTCCCATTAAAATAGTTTGGTGTATATGATCACATGAATAAGGTTTCAGAATTTTGAAAATTGCAATGATTCTGGCCATATATTAAAAATCGTGATTTGCAGTCTGATTCCTTTTCCTTCCAGTGAGAACAATAACTTAATTTCTTCGTTAATTTATTAAATTTAAAATACATTTCTATCATTATAACTGTAACAAATCTTGTTTTTATATGTAGTTAATAAGAATGGTGTGTAAAACTTCTATGGGAATATAATGTCTAGATAATATTGCATTGGAGGAATTGCATGTAAATGTAGAGAAAAAGTGTAAAGTTTCATTAATAAGTGGCATGTATGTAATGAACTAAGAGAATAGAAAAAATAATAGAATTTGAATTTTGATGCACATATAAAGCATAACATATATTTGTAAATGTAACATTTCAGGCTCAACTCTTCAAACAGATAATGTCTTTTCCAGAAAATTGCAGTGTTCTCTTCCGTTAAAGAAATGTAAATTATTATATGAATTCACTATTTGGAAACTAAGTTTCTCATTAGACGCAAGTATTACAAACACAAATATTTCATGTACTGTTGTCCTTCAGAGACTGTACATATAGACCGGATTCAGAACGTTCTAGTTAGACGTAACTCAAAACGTTCTAGTTAAACGTGATTCGGAACGTTCTTTGCATGTTATACAGAAGTGTTAACAGTACAAGTATTTGACGTGGTATTGCTCGTCATAAACCTTTAATCTATAGACGACATTCAGAACGTCTGCCCAAACGTTAAGAGAACGTTCTGCTAGCACGTTATAGAAACTTTCAAAGAACGTTCTAGGAACGTTATATAAAATTATTACTAGTACCACATTTTGACGTTCTATTGTCCATTAACGAACTACATCTTACAGACGTAATTCAAAACGTTTTGCCTGAACGTTACAGTTGAACATCTGTGATTAAAAGAAACTAGAACGTCTGCTAGAACGTTGAAGGAACGTTCTGTTAAAAAGTAACGGAGCTTCCATATAACGTTCAAGGGACGTTTTATAAAATTGTTAGTAACACCATTTTTTGACGTTCTACTACCCGTTATTGAACTGTAACATACTGACGTGATTCACCACGTTCTGCCTGAACGTTAAAGGAACGTTCTGTTAGAACGTTAGAAGAACATTCATAGAACGTTATAAAAAAGTGATAGTAGTACCACTTTTGACGTACTACTGTCCGTTATTGAACTGCAATACATAGACGTGGTTCAGAACGTTCAGTTAAAACGTGTCAAAAACGTTGTACTAGAACGTTAATGACACGTTGCATGAAAGTGTTACAAACACAAGTATTTGACGTGTTATTGCCCGTCTTAGAACTGTAACATGTAGACGGCATTTTGAACGTTCTGCTTGAACGTTCCCGACACGTTTGTGAAGCACTTGCTCTGAACGTTCTCTGAACGTTCTTGTGCTAGTTCGGTTGCTTGCGTTTTTGGGGGAAAAAAGTATTTATTTTGTTCACTCGAATGAAACTGATTTTTTTTTTAAATTTTGCTATTCAGTTTATTAATCAATATACAACCAAATGCAAGTTTGGTTGTCATTATTCAACTTTGATATGAACATCCGAATTCTATGTCTTTCATACAGCTGTAATTTTTCCTAAAAGTAATTATAGAAGAGGATTGGAGTAAATGCAGGCTATATAAACAAGTAAAAATGTTGAAGTTAAAAAATAAGAGGTTTTCAGATCTAGGAAAACGAGGTTATTCAAAAGAATGTGTAAGTATTCTTCAGGTTTGAAGCTTTTTTTTTGGAATGACATAGTGTATAACAAGTAAACTCATAAGCAGAGAAATAGTGAAGGACAACATTTATGCAATATCCGTACGGAAATTATGCAAGATTGATTATATTACAGTTGTCCGTAAAGTGCGGTTCCAGCAAAGTAAATGTGACTGCAATCTCCTGAAAGTCTAAACGGACATTTAATCTTCGCTTTTGCTTTTACGTATAATTTACAGTTCTTCTAGGACTTTTATAAGAGCCAAGATCACGTGATCACTTAGTTTCAAGAAGTTTGCTCACATACTTCCTTTGATAGAACCACTCTTTATGGAGAACTGCAATATATTCAGTTTTTATAATTACCGCCCGCATATTGAATAAACGTTGTCCTTCACAACTGTCCTAGCATTGTTATTTAGCAATAACGTTAGTTTTCCTCAAAAAGAAAATGAGGGGGGGACTTGTGGCAACTGCATAAAAGTTATTATTAATTGTGGACATATAAAGGTCGTATCGCACAATCAAAACATTTCGGAAGAACAACTCTTTAGAACAAATTTTCTTCTTTTTCACACGATATGAAACAGCTAACGACTGCGGTTCGTTTTGGGGTTACCATGTAAAAGGGAAACTAGTTCTCCATTACAAATGATGTCCAGTGACGGGGAATACGATGCTCATAGCTGATTGGTTATTGAAAGCGTACAACTTATAATTTTTCGCTGAAGAAAGGAAAAAATCGTGAAAATCGTGGGCCTTTTTTTTTCAGTGGTAAAGCAGACAGAAAAATTGTCTGAAACAGTTGTTCGTCTGAAATAAATGGATGTGTGATACCAGCCTAATTTTTTAATTTAATTTTTTTTTTTTTAATTTTTAATTTTTTTTATTTAAAGTATAAAAATACTTTAAATTGAAAGATGATAATTTTTTTTTTTTTTTAGCAAAGTAAAACTTACGTGCAGTTGTCCCGAAGTGTTTCCTCACTAATGCTGAACATTTTGTCTTTTTCAATCACCTTAGGGATAGCGTTGCAATATAACTTGTCGACAGGACCGCATTTAAAGTTCTGAGACCCAAAAGCACCTATTAAAAAGTAAAATTTGTAATGAGAACAGTCACAAGTTGTTACGAATTCAGTCATATTTAATAGAAAATCTATCTTGTTGCACATCTCTGTCTTTTGTGTGTGTGTGTTTGTGTGGGGAAGGATGGGACAAAGCTGTACGCTTCTTCTGCAAGAGACACCATTAACCTGCATACTGAAAACTTAATTAATGTGTGCAATTTTCGAAAAAATGATTATGGGTTTCATTTCCTTGAGTATCGATTTTAGATGTATATTTTCAAAATTTCTTGAAAATAGGGCAGATGTTTATGAAAACAGTATTAAAATAACAAAGTGCACCTTATGAATTTCTCCTCGAATTATTCATGCATGAATAGTTTCTTTCAAATCATCCATAGAGAATTTTATGTAGATGCCGCTGTGGGGCGAGAATATTTGTTTTATATTTGATTGGGGGGAAAGAAAAGAACAGAAATGGCCGGCCTGTAATGACAGGAATTGCTCGTCTCAAATAAACGTTTTTGTTTGTTTGTTTGTGTGTGTGTGTGTGAATTCAAGCTTCATACATGGCTCACGCGGATTATTACTACTAAGTCAACCCACCTCTTAGACCTAAAAAGACTATAACATCATCAAATCAAAGGGAATGTTTTACAAATAAAAAAACTTTAGCTTCGAAAAATACATATTCTTTAAGAATTTTTCATATACAACAATTTTCTTCAAATCACCGAAAACAACAAAGTGAATGTTTTACTAATTAAAACTTAATATTGGAAAAATACGTAATTTTTATACATATTTTCCCCACAAATCTTAGACTTGAGATTTTATTAATAAAATTTTGCTCTTAATTTTAAGTAATTTTGCAAATGAAAGTACATACATCTGTGATTAAAAACTGAAAGGCATGTTTCTGAAATATTTTATACATGTAGAAAATACTTTAGCAAGCATAAAATGAAAAAAAAAAAAAAAAAAAAAAAAAAGGACTGACAGAAGAAATAAACAACATATATTTTAAGATAGTGCTGATGGTTTAATTTGGTTTATTTGATTACGGCAAAACATCCGAGGGCTACCTGTCTAATAAGAAGGATGCCTTTGTGGAGGACTTTCTAAAGGAAACTGGCTCGTATCCACCTTACACATCCGGAAAACCAGGAAAATGTGCATGCTATCAACCCGTTCTCAGGGTTTCGAGGCCTGATCGAGCTACCAGCGTTCAGCGACTTTACCGATCGGCCACTTGTGTTGAGCCCATAAATACTGTATTGTAAACAACGGATTTTGAACTTCAGACTACGGAAGCACACTTAAATTTGAATTGCATTGTGTCAATAAATGCATTAATAATATTCATATTATGAATACTGTTAGTTTGTTAGCATGGATTAAATACCGTTATGCCCACAAGGCCAGGACTTTAGTTCTCAGGTTTAAGGAGCCTCAAATTATAAATCCTCACAACTCTTTTTACTTCCTTGTACGAAGTAAAAAGGAAGTATTGTAATCGCGAAAAGTTTCAGGCAGCATATTTCAACGAAAATATCCATTTTGACCGCTATCGAGTGCAATTTAACGATGTTTTTGCGTGATATCTGTACGTAAGGACAGAATAAAATACTCTTTTCCTTCAAAAAAATTATAAAACTGCTTTAAAATTAATTCTGAAGAGAATTTTTCGTGGCGTCTGTACGAAAGTATGTACGTACGTATCTCGCATAACTCAAAAACGAGTAGCCTCAGAACGTTGAAATTTTGTATATAGGACTGCTATAACATGTAGATGTGCACCTCGTATTTTGGTTGCAATCGGCCGCACCAAACGTATATAAATATATTTATATATATATCCACTCTGTTACCCGGCTCAGTCATCTCAGTTTCTTTACTCTTATATGTTTGTAGATTGTAAGTTTTTGCTTTAAAAATGATTGTATTATGTTGTTTTTATCTTCCAGTTAAGGTTTTTATGCCTTTAGTAAATCTGTATGCAGTATTTTTAGAATTATCAACAATTTTAAAGTTGTCTAAGTGCCGCTAAGCCTTTTTTTTTTATGGCGGCCATTAATGTTTACATTTGAAACAGGAGACTAGTGGATTTGTTGCCAATCTAGAGAAACTTAGCTTCGCAACAACAAAGATAACGCATTCATTTATTATTGCCAATTAAATAATGCTTAATTCTTTCTGGAATTTTTTCGAGGAAACAAGTGTTTGAGATTTACTTCGTAATTTTTAATAGAGATATTTGGAGTTTTTATGTATTTTTGCCTTCTCGCGAAGTGAGAACTGAATTAATTAAATGAGAAATACTCAATCGTCTGTGAAAAACTGTTTCTTTTTTGTTTTGTTTGCTTAATTTCTTCTATACATCATTCCAGCTTTATTATAGTATTTGAATAGAACATGTGGCAACGATTAGATAATTCTATTCTTTAAATGATATAAATTTTGTGCATTATGAGTTATAATATGAACGAAATATATAAGTCAACTGTCATATAATTATTGGATTATATAACAGTTAACTGAGTTTCAGTTATATAATTATTATATTAGTTAACTGTTATATAATTATTAATACTGTTAAGTGAATCTAGCGCCAGAGTGTCGCTATGGTAAACAAATACTAGAGTGAATTTTAAAGAATGCATTTATTCTATTAAGCGCTGTCGGCGAAGTAGATTTAATTCAATCCAATAAGTTTAAATGAAATGCAAGAAAAAATGTGTATAATTTAATATTCCGTACAAGGAAGTCATATGGTGTACACATCATATTTTTTACTTCCTTGTACGAAGTAAAAACTAAGTATTGTAATCGCGAAAAGTTTCAGGCAGCATATTTCAACGAAAATATCCATTTTGACCGCTATCGAATGCAATTTAACGATGTTTTTGCGTGATATCTGTACGTAAGGACAGAATAAAATACTCTTTTCCTTCAAAAAAATTATAAAACTGCTTTAAAATTAATTCTGAAGAGAATTTTTCGTGGCGTGTGTACGAACGTATGTACGTACGTATCTCGCATAACTCAAAAACGAGTAGCCTCAGAACGTTGAAATTTTGTATATAGGACTGCTATAACATGTAGATGTGCACCTCGTATTTTGGTTGCAATCGGCCGCACCAAACGTATATAAATATATTTATATATATATATCCACTCTGTTACCCGGCTCAGTGATCTGAGTTTCTTTACTCTTATATGTTTGTAAATTGTACATTTTTTGCTTTACAAATGATTGTATTATGTTGTTTTTATCTTCCGGTTAAGGTTTTTATGTCTTTAGTAAATCTATATGCAATATTTTTAGAATTATCAACAATTTTAAAGTTAAGACACAATAACACGCCGAATAAATACTAATTCAGAAGTCAAACAACAAAAATCAGCGTTATACCTACAAAATTTTCACAGGACTAGTTTCGATGGTTTTACCGAACCATCATCTTCAGCTGCAAACCGCAAATGACTGTTAAGCTTCAGCTGCAAAACCGCATTTGCGGTTTTGCTGCTGAAGATGATGGTTCGGTAAAACCATCGAAACTAGTCCTGTGAAAATTTTGTAGGTATAACGCTGATTTTTGTTGTTTGACTTCTGAATTAGAATTTTAAAGTTGTTTAAGTGCCGTTAAGGCTTTTTTTTTTTTTTTTATGGTGGCCATTGATTGTTTACATTTGAAACAGCAGACTAATGGATTTGTTGCCAATCTAGAGAAACTTAGCTTCGCAACAACAAAGATAACGCATTCATTTATTATTGCGAATTAAATCATGCTTAATTCTTTCTGGAATTTTTTCGAGGAAATAAGTGTTTAAGATATACTTCGTAATTTTTAATATAGATATTTTGAGTTTTTATGTATTTTTGCCTTCTCGCGAAATGAGAACTGAATTAATTAAATGAGAAATACTTAATCGTCTGTGTGAAACGGTTTCTTTTTTTGTGTTGCTTAATTTCTTTTATACATCATTCTAGCTTTATTATAGTATTTGAATAGAACATGTGGCAACGATTAGATAATTCTATTCTTTAAATGATATAAATTTTGTGCATTATGTGTTATAATATGAACGAAATATATAAGTCAACTGTTATAAAATTATTGGATTATATAACAGTTAACTTAGTTTCCGTTATATAATTATTATATAAGTTATCTGTTATATAATTATTAATACTGTTAAGTGAATCTAGCGACAGAGTGTCGCTATGGTAAACAAATACTAGAGTAAATTTTAAAAAATGCATTTATTCTATTGTGGTTTATGCGCTGTCGGCGAAGTAGATTTAATTCAATCCAATAAGTTTAAATGAAATGCAAGAAAAAATGCGTATAATTTAATATTCCGTACAAGGAAGTCATGTGGTGTACACATCAGATTTTTTTTTTTTTTTTTTTGTCTTATGAAAACAAGGAAAGGGGGCCTTTAGGTTTCCTGAACGGACGTTATATCTAGATCAAACTACAGGGATATCCAAATTAAACTTCCCCAACTCAAAGGCCTGTGCAGAGTGTTGTATGGATCATAATGTGACGACATTTTGAAAACAGACACTTCAGATCATGCGCTCGAGATTTATTACACAAAAAAATTAGTACAAGAAGTTACCGATAGGTGGCGCTGTAACACTAGTAATGTGCATATTGCAGCAACGTGATTTGCAGAAATAAAGCTTCTGCGATACGTATCCAAAAGACGAGCCCTACAAAAGTCGAAGACAGGCCTCGCACAGGCAGTTGTTTCCAGCTCGCTGATGCACAAAGGGACTTTGAAAGACAAAGCTCTGTTAGTGAAACTTTTCTACCAGAATGACGAGAACTCCTGTGCTGCGATAAGAGCATTCCATCGGCTGAAGATCTTACGCCGAGGACCAATGACACCACGCGCTCTCGAGACATGATGAAGAAGTTCGAAAGAACGGGACAGCTGGGAATTTTACCAGGTAGAGGACGACAGGTTGTGGAATCTGCACGCGTAGAAGACGTTGCTTTGGCGGTCGTGGACCCCACTAGCCAATCGCCACATGGTGTTGTCAGTGTGCTAACTGTTTCTCGTGCTGTTGATCTGCGTTATACGACCGTCTAGCGTGTGATGCGTCGAATCCTCGATTCATTGGGCCTTATTTTTTTGAAGAGGTGACTCCAACAGGGTTCAAAACCTGCTCTGTCACAGGAAAACGGTATCAGGACATGTTGACAACGTTTGTGATCCCTGAACTGCAACAACGTGGCCGCCTCCAGGACACGATATTTATGCAGGATGGTGCACCTCCCCATATTCTTCGTGGCGTTCAACAGGTGTTACGGGCAACTTTTACCGATGCACGTGTGATCAGCCGCTGTTTCCCTACAGCTTGGCCTCCCCGCTCGCCTGATCTCACGCCATGCGACTTTTGGTATGAGGATTCTTAAAGGATCGGGTCTACCTAGAACACCCAGCAACCTTGGCACATCTGAAAGACGCAATTATTCGACATTTTCGTGGAATTAATGTGGATTTACTGCGTTCCGCTGTGGAACACCCTGCTTTGCGAATGGAAAGAGTTGTGGAGAACCACGGCACACATATAGAACATGTGTAGAATGTCTTGTTGATCTGCAGCGTCACCTATCGGCAACTTCTTGTACTTTTTTTTTTTTTTTTTTTGTTTAATAAATCTCGAGCGCATGATCTGAAGTGTCTGTTTTTAAAATTTCATCACATTATGACCCATACAACACTCTGCACAGGCCTCTGAGTTGGGGAAGTTTAATTTAGATAACCCTGTATTTTAATCAGGTCTTTTTCTGGAGGACTTTATGATAGAAACTGCCGCGTAAATATTTTATATATGAGAAAATCTATAAAATTATATGTAGCGATACCTTTCAACTGATTGGAATAAAAGCACGCTGAAAATAGCTTTGGTTTCCGACTTTTAACCCTTCAGCCATTAGTCGACCTTGACATATGAACAGCTGAAAGCTTTGGAGATTGTGCCTGTTCGTACGATTTTAAGATCATTATCGTTAAGTGATAGTAATAAATATCTCTACAGTTGAAGCGTTTAAAGAAAAGCCTATGATTTTTTAATTAATTCTATGTATAAATCTATTGTTATAAAATCACATTTAAATCTATTGTCAGAAACAAAATACGTCATTTGCTCGAATATAAGAACCCCTTTTCTTTTGCTATATTTTTTACTCTAAAATTTGGTAGGTCTTATAATGAGACATTTTAATAAATAAAATCGCAGAATGAGAGGTAGGTGCTTAATTATCATACTACACAGAATAATTAAACTGCTTAAATACCAAATAAACTGCGTAGGTAATTACCATATTTTTTAGATAATTATAATAGTCACATCTAGAAGAAAAATTCAATTTAGGACTGCATCCACTGTACTGTAACTGGCATAATAATGTGTCATTAATTTTTCCTAAATTTTCTTTCTATACCATAGCAAAATAGGGTATTTAATTATGTTGCTTGATTACAAATGAGATACAAGTGAATTCTACTCAGGACCACGTTTTAATGAAAGCTTTATCCAAACTTTTTTTTTTTTTTTTTAAATCCTAAAATGGTACTTTTACATTCGAGGGGGCTTATTTTCGAGTAAATATGATGAATAAAATCGGAACTATACAGTTATATAATATCTCACAAAAGTCATCTGATTATTTTAAATTACGAATATAATGTCGAAAGATTTAAATGGATATAAAGTAAAATTAAAAACGTGTTTTTCTTTGAATTATGTGAGAAGCTAGTCTTATTTTTATTCTAAATTCTTTTCTATAGAAAAGAATTTAGAATGAAAATAAGACTATTATAAGTAAATTATTCAGTTTTAGAATTAAAACCTTTTCTATTAATTGAATAAATCATGTCCTAAAAAACATCGGGCACTAATGAGAGCTGAGGGAGACGAGATCCTTCTAAATACTGAAGCGCAAGAAAGAAATTCGGCTATAAGAGATATTTCTTATAAGGTCCATAGCTGAACTGGGTATTCGTCACAAAATGGCGCGGAAGGTTCCGAATGCAAAACACATCCAGCACGTCCAAGTGCAGAAGATTCAACTCCTAGGCGATGCCAACTACTCTCATTGGGTAGATAGAGTTTGTACGCTGGATACTTGATGCCGCACAGAATAAAGCACAGTTTCCCGCCACTGTTTTATTCTCAGATAAAGCCTGCTTTACGAAAGAAGGCGTGGTCAACATGCACAATGCGCATAAGTGGTCGTCCAAAAGTTTCCACAGCACTGCCTCTTTGAAAGTGCAACACAAGTTGGGTATTAATATCTTGGCATGGATTTTCGGAGATCATTTGTTGGGACCGTACCTTCCACCGGAATGCATTAATAGCGTAAATTACCTTGTTTACCTATAACATATCCTCCCGGATTTGAGACAGGGAATACTAGCGACTGTGCGCTAAAACATGCGATTCATGCATGATGGTGCACGAGCACATTTTGTGATTGCGATGCGTAACCATCTCGATGCTATATATCATAGAATGTGGCTTCCACACTCCCCAGACCTCAATTCCTTGGATTTCTTCTTTTGTGACCACCTAAAATCGGTTGTATATAAAACTTCTGTAGATACACTGAAGGATATGACAACAAGAACAGGCGTCGATTCAGCAGGCATCGCCAGCACACAGAGTACCCTTGAACGTGCCCGGCAATCCTTCGTTCGTCGGTGTCGCCTGTGCAGTAACCTTTGCGGCCGCAACTTCGAACAGTTCCTATAAAGCTTTCTCGTCTTCTCCTTTCTCACAATGAATTATCTGCACTGTAATCCTGTTTCATATCAAATAAATGTTTTTCTACTTATTATTGGCCCCTTTTGCTCCATTCTACGTTACACCCTTCATAACTATTTTTGCGATTTTCTCTTACTAAACGTGGTTTGCGACTCCATGTTCTTTGGCAATTTTTCATCCTCTTGATGCCTATTATCACTTCTCTGAATTTGTCAGTCGAAATCGGAAACACCCTACATATGAAGGAAAGCTGCCATAGAAGTAATGTAAACCAGTTTGACTACTGCGTCTGTATATCATGGAAGGACTAATTCCCGTTGCCAAATCGCAAGATGCACAGGAAATTGAGGAATACGGTACAAATACAAAGAATTTATAGAATTCGTTCTTCAACAAAACTTTCCGCGATAATTTAAACTCGGATTTTTGTAGATTTTATTAATCAAAATAAAAATTCCATTGATTAATCTACTTGCGCGGATCAGAGATTTGATTTACGTCAATACCGCGAGGGAAAAATGGTATCACAGAGCTTTAAACTCTTCGCGAACGTGACATTCGATCTTCGACACCAGCTGAATCATTATTTCGCCCATGCGCTAAAAATAAAGGCTGGATATTTTTCGACACCGGTTCGACAGTTATTTTACGCATGCGAAAAATGATACTAAAGCTGGAGAGATATCCCCTATTTCCCTCTGCGAAGCTTTCCCTCTTTAACATACATATTCTTTGATTATACTATTCCCTCGCACGGGTCCGTGACACTCGGCCGACAACCACTTAGCCGACGGAACACTTAACCGACACCAGTTAGCCGACAGGACAGTTAGCCGACACGGACACTTAGCCGACACGGGCACTTAGCTTACAGGTCATTTAGCCGACAGGTCATTTAGCCGACACGGGCACTTAACTTACAGGTCATTTAGCCGACAGGACGTTTAGCCGACAGGATATTTAGCCGACGGGACATTTAGCGGACAAGGACACTTAGCCGACAGGGCATTTAACCGACACAGAGAGTTAGCTATCAGGACATTTAGCTACGGGACACTTAACTGTCAAGACATTTAGTCAACAGGGCACTAAGCCGACAGTGACGTTTAGCTGACATGTACCCAATAATTATTTAAACTTACTATCAACTATAAAATTTCTCGACTTCTCCATAAGTTCTATATTTAAGTTATTTTTTAACTTATCAGTAAAATTCATTTTTCGATTCTTAAAGATCTCCATATGTGCTTGGATAATTTAGCATTGTTTGATGTGTATCGTGTTGTTTGGTGTATATTGGCCAAATTGAGAAAGCGCTGAAATTTCTCATCAGGCAATATGAATTAATTTTCGAAAGTAAAAAAGAATTTTTTTTAGCTAAGTACGGCTGTCACTTAATTACATTTGGGGCCTTCAAAAATTATCCGTAAAGCTTTTTCATTTAATCAACTGGGTTTCCTTTGAACACTTTCACATCATTAATAGTTTTTCTTGTTTACTTTATGATATTAATTTTCCAATCTCGCTCTTCCAAATGCTTTCAAATTTATAATACCTTTACGTTTGATTACTATTTTACTTAATACATCAAATTACATTCTTTCCCTTACAAAATCGTTTCGCTCCTCCCACTTATGAAATTTCCTTTCCCTGTCATGAAAAATCTGAATAATGCAATAAAAATTATTGTTATTCTTGAATTATGCTTTTTATAAAAACATACGGTCGTGAAGGGTTAGTTTCGAAATATATATTATTTTGTTATTAGAAACAATTTTAAAAAAAGAATTTTTAAGACAAGCAAAGGTTATTGACCTCTATAATGGGCTGTTCATGCCATACTTGAGATAAATATTCTGTAACATTTATTGACCACGCCTCTCGCTGAAAATACTAACTTAGATTCATGTTTACAGCACTAAACTAGTGTATTATGTTTAATTTAGAAGTAAAGTGTTCTTTAAGGTTTTATTTCATTCATAACTGAATACATTTCTGCCAAAACTATTTTTCACTCTTCATATATCGAAAACGTTGCTGATAGGAAATTCCGGACGTGGGAAAATCTCCGAAGAGAAATCGGAGGAATCTCCACTGGGAGGGGCACCAAGCAGGCCGGAGCAAAGCGAGACATCCTGAAAAGTCACCGTTATGTGGTGTCATCTATCGACGCTAGATTTAACTAGATCAGTCATGTAACTAAATAATATCATGTACTGTGCTTTGTCGCGATGATGTCTGCTAAGTCGCGATGTGTAACTTTCAATATATGTTATATTGTTTCATGTTTTTCTTATAAAATGTAACTTTCTCAATATCTGTTTAAAATGTATAAATTTTCATTTTACTTTTAATTAATTTTAATTTTTTTCTCTTTCATTCTCTTTCTCGTTTCTGTTTCAGCTACATGGTAATAGAGAAATTTTTGGTGCCCAGTTTGGTGCCATTGCATTTATAGAGTTCTAGCCTAAAAAGGCAATTTTCGTTGGAAGAGACTGGTTATATATTAAGTAAAACGGTCACTCTATTTCTGTTAAGTTCAGCAGCAGCCGAGCGGTAAAGTCACTGAACACAGGCAGTTCGGTCCGAATTTTGAATCCCGCGAACGGACAGCCTGCATGGGTGTTTTCGTGGTTTTCCACATGTGTAACATGTATACGAGCCAGTTTTTCTTAGAAAGTCCTCCACGAAGGTATCCATTCCATTAGGCAGACAGCCCTCTTTCTTTGCTGTAATTACATAAACCAAACCTACTTCTGTTAGGTGGCTTCAGGCCACGAGGTACGAATTCCCGTGCCGGAGCCCTATCTCAGATTAATAAATATGCAATGCCTAACCCGTAAATAGCATTCTGAGGGTGTAAATAACATTTTAGATAAAAAAAAAAAAATAGTACCAGTGTCGCGAGGAGTAGGGCGAATCACTCTACTTCCTGACAGGGAAAGGAAATTTTAGTGGGAGGAGCCAAACGACTTTATACGGGAATGAATGTAGTGTGATGTGTTGAGCGAAGTAATGAAATGTGAAAGTATTAGAAATTTAAAAGCATTGGGAAGAGCGAGACTCATTGTCGGCTAAATGTCTTGTCGACTAACTGTCCTTGTCGTCCGTGTCGGCTAAATGTCCTGTCGGCTAAGTGTCCATGTCGGCTAAGTGTCCCTGTCGGCTAAATGTCTTATCGGCTGACTGGTGTCGGCTAAGTGTCCGCTACCGCCCTCGCACATCTCTGAGAATTACGTTATCCGTTAACTTTTTGTTAGCCGAATTTCTTGCGCATACAAATTTATAAATACAAGCCGTGAGTTTTTAAGTTTAAATAAAATAATTTGTTCAAGTCTTCTTCTAACTACAGACAGGGTGAAAAGTCGCCTGGTAGTCTCACCGTTATTCTCACAAAAAAATAACCAAGGATTGAATTCAAAGGATGTCTTCTTAGAATTTATATTTCTTTCCCCTGCCGAATTCATGCTAATTCAAGAAATTAAATGTAATTAAGAAAGTTGTAAATCTGCAGATAAATATACCCCCAAATTGTTAAAGCATTTAATAATTTTTAATGAACTAAAACGCTATTCAAAACATTATCCAATTTAATACTTGGAAGGCCATCAAAACTTTCTTGTGGAATACAATAAAATGAAATAAAAAATATTAAATTAATCGAAAACTGAATGTTTCTAAGCTTGCATCAGAACATTATTAATCACACGATGTATCTGTTAATGATTTCATTATTAAAATATTTTCCAGTCTGTTGAATGTAATGAACGATAAGCAAGGAGGGGGGGATTTCACATTAGTAGAAGCATAGAAAGCTTCATAACTTTTTCCTTAATATATTTGAGAAATAAAAGCTTTAAACACTTCAGTAGGATAACGGAAGATAACTTAACAAAATTAGTCAGAATATTTATCAAATGACAGCGTTTAAAAAAAAAAAAAAAAAAAAAAAATCCTAAATAGAATTTAATTTTAACAATGCAATATGACAGAAAAAGGATTATGTCATTGGTTATATACAATATATTGCAATTGCAATCTTAAGCTTATTTATTGATGGCACAATAGATCCATAGAAACATACTGATGCTTTGAAAGAATGTGCGAATATAGTTATTCTTTTAAAAGCTGAAGTAATCAAAATATCGGGTACTAATGATAAACGAATTTTATATTAATTAACACAGTTATCTTATTAGTCTGCCTGTACTTTCTGCTTTCGACAAATTTTATCAGAATGCAAGTATTTAATTATATAAGCGCTGACTTCTTGAGGGACAATTCTCGGTGCTTGTTGGCCCGCTACATTGTTTACGCCTCCATGTTACTTGAATCGATTGACCGGCTTAGTCGCATTTACTTTTTGATTAGTTAGACCCGAGCCGAAGTTTACTTAGGGGTGTGTTACTTTATGTACAAAAATATGTTATGTACAAATATTATACACAAACAATATCGTATATTTTACATAGAATGTTATATACAAATAGTTTAATTTACATATTTTAATTTGACTTGAACTTTTGTTCGGCATTTCATGCAAGCTGCGGAGTCAACTTCTGTCATTGCGTTAATTTTGTTTAAACACCAATTCGATGCTTTAATTGGGTTTTGTTTTAAAGCCTTTAAGTCTATGATTATTGTGATTAGAAGGTAAAATAGAATGGAAAGTCGTCTGGCTGTATTTAAGATTTTAGTAGTTTGGCAATTTAAAATGAGGTAGAATACAAAAACGCTTTTGAACTATTTAACACAGTAAAATATTTTAACAATAAAATGCGGAAGCAAAGTATTTTTAAAACAATGATTGAAATTAATATATAAGATGAATAATGTAAAATTAGACGAAAAATAATAAGAAACTAATTGAAGCTGTAATAGAAAAATATTAAATCATATTTTATAAACTATTCACAAAACGTAACTGCGCAGTCAGAAAAGAAAGAAAAGAAACCCAGAAACATATGTCGGATCTTTTAAAAGTGAAATTCTTTACGAGTTGAGTTTTAATTTGATTTGATAGTAAATATTTAGTTTTTGAGTTGGCAAAAGTAGATATTATTTAAAGAGGATACAATAAAGGAATAATGGATAGAACTGAAATAATAGAATTGAATAGCATAAAACAGACTTTTCATATTTTTAAAAATGCTAATGAAAAACTCTTCTTTAATCGGTAGACTGCAGTCTGAAACTTTCAAATCTCAAGTTTTCTTTTTCAATATTATTATTATTATTCATTTAAGAAAAAGGTCGGCATTAAAACTTTAGCCTGCCAGTGCAAGCTTTACAACTCCCATTTTTTTCCATGAATTTTTAACATTCTGCCGACCGGCTCTGGTTAAGAGTTACGGAAATTTAATCTAACGGCTTATTCTGTAAGGATTTTCTGATTCTTAAATTCAAATTCTATGCTTTAACAATCGAATAAAACACAATTTTCCAAATATTGAGTCGATGAAAGATTTAATCATATATACATTCTATATTATTCGGCTTTCTGGCATAATCATAAATTTAAGTCTTCACTGAAGTTATTTCTATATTTAAATTATATTTAATTTTTAATCATTAAAAAATACATTTTCATTTTCATTTTTACTTATATTTTCAACAGCATTTCTGAACTACAGCATTTCTAAACTAAGTTCTTATGCTAAATTCTTAAAATAAAAATCTGCATTTTAGGTTATAGAATGAACTACAAATTCGGAAAACATTATTATATTCCCAAAACATTATTTTAATACTTACCTGAAAGAAAAAATGAAGTTAAAACGAAAACTGCTATATCCATTTCTAAAATGGAGTTAAAAAAAAACGTATTTGTTTCTATCAGTACAAAGACATCTTTATTTTTGTTATCAACTCTCTCTCAAAGCGAACATCCTTTTCCTTTTCCTCTATCGGCTTTCATTCTGCGAAAGTCGCTCCCAAAGTATGTTATTGAAAACGGTAAAAACCCCACAGGATCTTATGATGATGGGTTTTCTACGCTTTTAGAAGAAACAGGTTTTATTATATTGGTAGACTTCCAAACTTTTGCAATATCAAACGCTTTAAGTTTCTCTAAACTAAATTATAGTTTTTCTCGTTCTGATTTTCTCATCCAACATATTTTGCGGATTACCGCTCGGTGGCGAAATGGCTAGCGCGTCGCGCAGCAGGTTGGGCAACGTTGACTCAGCCTTTCATCCCTTGAATGGGTTGATAAAATGAGCACGAAGTTAGCTTGAGGACCTAACACCGGGGGTCCTGCGACAAGCTCACCACTTGCCCAGGGCATATGCTGATGTACCCCGGGCCCCAAGGTCAAGACAGCAGATTTCGGGGCACTGCAGGCCATGGCCAACTAGTGCTGTTGCGCCGCTGAGTTTAGTTTTTTTTTTTTTTTAGTATATTTCGAGGATTAATACGCAAAATGTACCACGTTGAAAGTGAAATTTCTAACCTTAATAGCAACATGAAAAAGAATTCAGAAATAGACATTCAGAAATAGATCAGATGGAAAAATAGACAATACGCTCAGATGGCGTTTTTTTAGCGTTTCGTGTATTACTCTTATTTATTAAATATCATGTTCTTCGTACTTAATCCACATAAAATTCAATTTAAGAGTAAAAGCACAAAATATTTAAAAAAAGCGTACCTTAATAAATTCCGACAGACAGTCTCGCACCCTGGAAATAAGCATGTTATTTTCCGTACAGTGTTGCCGTTGCTCGCTTTGAAATCGTTGAGTTTTTGAATAAATAATTCGTTAAAGTTTTACAAACTATGAAATAAATAATAAAACAAATTAGAAATTCGAGTGCCCAAGTACCCATGTTCGGGTGAGGATTACGTTATTCGAAATTTGATGGCTCTAGGTACCGTCGTTTTCTCACAATGCGAGAAACATACATACATGCATGGAGATTCTGCATTAATTTCTTTAAATATAATACAGGGTGACAATATTTGGTGGCAACAATTTGAAAAGCGAAAAAGGACATTTGTAGTTAAACATCGCAAAATGTCGTTTAGAAACTAATAGCCCGTTTGTGCTACCACCCCTTTGAGATGGGGGGAATAGATTTTATTCATCAACAAACCGATACTGATAGTTTTGGTATTTAAAGTATTTTCTACGTAACTTTATTTTTGTGTTATAAAAAAAAAAAACATATAAGTTGACGCAACGCTCTTGATTTTATCTCAGTAAAAATTATGTGCTGTCATTATAAATATTATAATTAAAACACATTCGACATTCTAACGTAAAAACTAAATTTATATATATATATATATATATATTTTGTTTGTTTGTTTGTTTGTTTCTCCATTCATTTTTAACATTTTTTTTCAAGGATTTGTGTATACAGCTCGTTCAAAAATAGTATGTTTTACTTACTTCCAAAGTCGTTTCTTCCTGAAATTATTAAATGTACCATTCATGGTCTCGCAGGAAAACACACATTCTACTATGTTATCGGAAAATAGTTGCTTCTCCCTACTTTATCAGTCAAAGTGCTGCAAGGTTCTGATGCATGAATGCAACCAGGATCCAACCCGGGATGGGGGGGGGTGCAATCGTTGTTAAACGTGAAAAAAACTGAACTAAGAAAGGATTTGAATCCGGTAATTCGGTTGAAGATTTCGAATCCCTTGGTTGTCTGCTTGATTGTTTTCTTGTCTTCCTCCTGTATAACAAGAATAAGAATCATATTTCCTATAAAAAACCTCCTCGTCTTTTCATAGGAATATAGTTTTCTCCCCATAGACTAATAAACGAGCAAATAAACAATGAATTTGAATGCATGAATGTAAGTAGATTGTTGAAGATTGATAAATAGGAGCAAAGACATTTTTGAACTTTTTTGCCTCAACTAATTTAGCCTTTAATTTATACTAGAACAATTTTTCTTCTTGTCTTTGCTAAATCCGTCTCGAATTTCATTTTTTGTTTCATTTCTTCTTTCCTGAAATAGCTTTTCATGTACAAACACACATAGCCTATTCAAGCGATCCTCTGTCATTTCTGAGAGCAACAAAGTTTTTATTTGGCTCAAAAATTGATCCCATACACAACGCGTAGTCTTGAGCATATTTTATTTGTGAGGTTAAAAAAATCGTCGCTTATTAAGCCTTCCATTATAACTCTCTCATGTTACCGATCTTTGCATTTTCTTCTCTTTGTAAAAACTGTAGCAGCAAGAAAGAATTGCACCGGAAAAAGGCACTACGTATTTTGCAATAAAGAAAACAATGCACCTTTGAACTTTATTTAGAAGTATCGTCAAACTGGGAGGCAAAATGACCGCTATTACAGCCATGATTTTTGGCTAGTAGATCCCCCGTGATATCTATTGCGAGAAGCTAACACTGTTATTTAGCTATCCGATAGCAGAAGAGTGGTATTAAGATGCATCATATTCAGCCTACCAGAAGACGCTTTCCCTGTGGCGTAAAAATAGGGGTATGCATGGGAAGAAGTCGCATAGGGAGCCCAAGGCCATAGAGGGCTTTAGATACTCTTCTGAATTAAATTTACATGTTTAAGATTTAGAAAGAAAATAGAAATAGGTCGGTTCATTTTGCTTCCATAAAAGCTTATATACTATAAATACTATAATGATTTCACAGAAGCAAACGCAGAGGTTTATATAGTTATTGCTAGGGGCAAGTTTCTCATTTCAGCCCATTTAATCTTTTCCAGCTTCGTTTTTATGTAATTCCAGTTAGGTAGCAGTCCGTAAGCGAAGTGGAACAATTGCCGGTTGAAAGAAAATTCGAACACAAAACAAGTTGCATATTTATATTCTGATTTCCTGAGACACGAACCTTTCAAGTCATTAATGATAATGAATTACTGATTCTGCGTGAGTGATAGTTTGACGACCAGACTTATTGCGAAAGCAATTTCCAACTTTATAGAGGCAAAGCTGTAACAAGTGCAGCTAAAACGAAGGGACGAATTCCCAGAAACCTCTATACTTCATCAAATATACAAGTAAGGAAATCTAACAATTGCATTTGCATTCTCGTAGCATGTCAGGTATTTTCCCATACACGAAAAGTTTCGGGTAAAGATTAATAATGTTTCTGTGGACATCAATGTTACATGTCCTTTGCTGTTTTAAAAGTTTTTAGGTAATTATTTACGTTGCTGTCATATAGCACAACACCGAATAGCATTAAAAAACAAATAACTAAAATACTTTAAATCCTATTTCTGTACATTTATAATTCTAATTTCTCCTTTTTTACAGTTTCTATCCCCCACCCCCCAATTACCAGAATAGCCGATTAATTAATTTGGGTGGTGTTTTATTTCCCCTTTCCCAGTTACCAGAATATCAGATTAACGAAATTTTGAAATGGGCATTACTTTCAATACTTATTTAAATGTATTTAATTTTAAGAAAATTATATAAGTTCTTTGTCTATTAACAAAATTGATTTTCTAATGATAATAGAATCTTTTTAGATATGGTAAGATAATTAATAGTCGAGGAAAATATAGTTTATAATTTTTTTGTTATCACGGTGACGTTCATTAGAGACCTCCCATATCCAACATAAGAAGAAAGTTATAACGCGTGGCCATTATAGCAAAAGTTGCTTTAATACGCCATTGAAGGCTTTTTGCACCAGTCGTTGTTATGGAATAGTCGTTATAGCGAGTATCGACTGTATTAATATTTCCAGTGTGTCTGTTTTAGATGGAAGGTATACAGATATCAGCTTCCAAAATTTGAGAAAAGTCAAAAGTTCAAAATTCAACTATTTCCATAAATATTGTAGGTTTCCTTAAATGAAAAGACCGAAGATGTTTTTTCTTTTTTCCTGAAATTGAATAATTCATGTTTACATAATATTTTAATGGCTTTAGAAATTTTGGATAAGCGGTCGTAGTTTATTCAGTTAGGGAAATTTTCAGGAATATTTTGAGTATTTCATTTAATAATTAAGTGGCTGCAGGGTTAATATTAATCTGAAATCAAAAGTCGGTATTCTTAAATTAATGAAAATTTGTAACAAAAAGTGTTTTCAGAAACGAATGTGAGTTCTATAAATGAAATGGAAACTTTTTATTCCAAATGTTTCTCGATATTTTTCCTAAGTAAAAGTCGATCCCTTTCCAGATTTTTAAATTAAAAGCACCTCCAAAAAGCCAAATAATTTCCATGTTCTAACTACTGAGTTTGAGAATTTCATGTCAAATCGAAGTAAGGTAGCTTAACTGTTTTTGAATCTTACGTTTTGTTTAATTAGTTTTAACTAATGTTATGCAGTTTTAGAATTTAAAAGGCTGTCATACATTTTACTGAAATATATTAAGTAAGAGTGTATGTTTCCCAGGATAACTGAAATCTTTAAGTACATGCATATTTTATGACATTGGCTTTTAGATATTAAATGATAAAAAGCATAAACTAATATTTTTATGGATAATTAATATGGTCAAATTTCTTATGATAACTACAGTTTTATTAATTTAAAAGAGTAAAAAACGACTACATACATCCTCTGAAAATATTGCACTTTTCTTAGAAACAGTTAAAGAATTGTTCTCCTGAGATGAGTCTATTGTAGGAATTTTCCAAAAGGAGGCAAAGAAAATATGGAAAAGGGCAGTCAGTGTAATCTTTGGAAGCCTAAATGTTTTCAGGAAACAGGGACAGCAAGAGGCTATTATAATTTGAATTAACGGGAGTAATCGGAAACATTTCTATTTTAAATGAGACAGCTCACAAAATCCAAAATACATTTGCTGTAAATTTCACGTATGCTTTATTTTGCTGGTAGTGCTTACAAAAGTTAATAGTTAAAGTAGTGCTAATCAACGAATTTGACTTATCTCTGTATTCAAAATCAGTACCGTAATCTACTAAGTAAGTCAAAAGAAGTGTTCTAATTTTGCGAATTTTACAGAAAAGGTCTAGAGCTTTTTATTTAATTAATTAAAATGTATTGAATATTTTACTAATTAGATATTTTACTCGACAGAGGCTATATTAAAATGTTGCATTTTGCTCCTTACACAATCTTCTCAGTCACTGAGAAGTTGTTACTACAAAATTACCTACATTTTAGATATTTCATAAATGGATGTATAAGTTTAGAAAAAAATATTTGAGGAAATTACTCTGGCGAAATGTCTTTCGAGCGCTCTTTGTTATACAGTAAACAAATTAAAATAAAATTTTTCCATATCTTGTAACAAAACACGAAAGCTGATATTCAACCTGCTTTCAAGGTGTTAACTTACACAAAAGAAATATTTGAATATTTTTTCAGACAGTTCGGTTTCATACACTGCTCGACATTGAAAATGCAACACCAAGAAGGAGTGGTGAGAAAGTGATGAAATTTGGAAAATAGACAGAGACAGCAAGCAGCAAAAAGTGATCTTAATTTCAAAATGATAGTCAGAATACAGAGCGAGAACGGCATCGGCTCAGTAGGATGTAAGACCACTGCGGACAGCGATGCACGAAGAAACACGTCTAGGTATAGGGGTCAATAAGAGTGCGGATGGTGTCCTGAGGGATGGCTCTCCATTCCTTTTCAACCATTTGCCACAGTTCTTCTTCTGAACGAGGCAGGGCAGAGTCTGCAAACGGCGTCCAATCACATCCCACACATGTTCGATTGGTGACAGATCAGGAGAGTACGGTGTCCAGGCTAGCATCTGTATACCTTGCAGAGCATGTTGGCAGATCCGAGCACTGTGTGGTCGGGCGTTATCCTGCTGCAAAATTGCATTAGGCAGCCCCTGAAGGAAAGGGATTGCCACCGGCCGCAGTACATTATCCAAGTATCCTTGGGCCGTCATAGTGCCCTGAATACGAACTAGAGGTGACCTGGAATCGTAGGCAATAGCGCCCCAAACCATTATGCCACGTTGTCGGGCGGTGGTGCGTTCCACAGTTACTGCCGGATTAGATCTGTCTCCACGTCGACGCCACACACGTATGCGGCGACTGTCACTGGATAAACAGAAGCGTGACTCATCTGAAAACACGACGTTTCGCCATTCTGTCATCCACATCGCTCCAGTCCGGCACCATTCTAAACGTTGGCGTCTATGCTGTGGGGTCAATGGCAGTCTTCTTAACGGATGCCGTGAGTGCAGGCCACGTTCAACCAATGGACAGGAAATGGTTCTGGTCGACACGGGAACATCCAGGGTATCCAGGGTATCTTTAGAATCGCGGTACAAGTGACTTGCGGGACCGCCACAGCTTGTCGGCGAATGCGTCGATCCACGCGTGTTGACGTCACTCTCTGGCTGCACCTGAACCCCTCCTTCTTCCCACAATTCCTTGTTCCAACCATGTTCGCCATAGCCGATGCACCGTGCTCGCATCCATGTGGGTATCAGCTGCGATTTGACGTAAGGACCAACCCGCCCTTCTCAGTCCAATCACCATACCCCTTGTAAAATCGTCTTTCTGCTGGACGTGCCTTCGTTGACGGTGGCCTGGCATTCTCTCCTATTACACGTATCTCCGGGACAAAAACCAACTTTCTTCGATAATTCGTCTGGCAGAAATAACGACACGAATATTGCCCATTCTGCACGTTCCTTCTCTTATATCTTATTTCACGTACGTCGGAGAGCTGCGCATTTCTCATCATTCGCATAACTCAGTGACGTGCGTCTACTCTAAAATTTGCATAAATTTCTGACCACTCCTTCTTGGTGTTGCATTTTCAATGTCGAGCAGTGTACTTCAGCAAACATCAAAGCGCTCAAATTCTTCTGTTCGCGAGAATCGAACATAGGATGCAATTAAGAACTTTCAACACGAAAACATTTATCCCCATAGGCAGACAGCTTTCGTGTGTGTAACAAATAATCAAATCCCGCTGCAATAAACAAATGTAATATTTTTTAGACAAGGCTTGGTCATTCGGAACCTAGTTCAGTATCTCCTGGATGAGTGTAATAATATACCTAAACAAAATACAAATAAAAAAAATTACACAGCAAGCTTTTATTTAAAATGCTTATGAAAATTAATACACTAGAAGAACAAAACTAATTTATCACAAATTTTAATGGTATTAATAAATTAAATAATTCTATATATCGAACTCATCTACAACTTTATATCGCGAATAATGAACGCATGAAGCGGCCATAATAAGTTTAAAAAGATAACAATTTTTACATTTAACAATGGAATTAAATTAATATATTCTGTTATTTAGCCTCCCTGCGATTTTATTATCCGCGATATAAAATTGTAGATGAATCCTTGTAAAGAGAGATGTATAATTTATTATTTCCATTAAATTATATAAATTATTTTTCTCCTTCTAGTGCATTAATTATCATATCCATTTTAAATAAAGGCTTATTGTATGGACAATTTATTTTCTATTTTTCTGTCTCAATTACACGTCATCAACGGTGGAATTTTTACTCATTATTTAAACACAAGTAAAAAATAATAACAATAATTTAAAATAAAGAAAAATAACTCAACTTTATTCAGAAGACAAAAAAATCGCTTTGAATATTCAATTTCGGAAACTGGACGTAATAACAATGCTACAATAAGCATTTTACATAAAGTTAAAATAAAAAAAAAAAAAATGTATGAAAAAAAGATAAAATAAAAATTATTGCTTCTCATCAAACTTATAAAATTTTATTAAAACATTTATTTTGAGGCCACATATTGTTCCAACTCACTGAATGCATCAATGCCAAAACTGTGCTTACAAAACCTTGTAAAGCCTATTTTCCAAGTCCTTGATTAACTGTATTTATTGTTAGGTGTATTGAAATTAAATATATTTAAAAGGTAAAACTGACACTCAGAATTTTTTGAAAATATTAAAAGTAAAATTTATAAAAAAATCTGAAAGGCTTCAGATTTTAAATTATGTCCAAAGGGGCGTTTTGTTAACGTGTGTTGACTTTATTTATTAAATATCATGTTCTTCGCACTTAAACCATAAAGTTCAATTCAATAGCAATGTTGCAAAATAATTTTAAAATGAGCCTATATTTAAAATTTCTGATACACAATTCCGCGCGCTGGAGGCAAAAAGATTCCCCCCCCCGTAGAGTGGTGCCATTATTCGCTTTTAAACCGTTGAATCTGTTAATCAAAAATTCGTTAAAGTTTTACAAAATTTGAAATCGACAATAAAACTAATTCGAAATTTCAAATTTGGGCTTTTACACGCCCATATTCGCAGTAGGATTACGTCATTCAAAATTCGACGGCTCTGTGTACCGTTGTTTTATCACAATGCAAGAAATATACATACATTTATGCAGATTTTTCATTATTTAATTTCTTCAAATATAATGCAGGACTCTAACATTTGGTGGCAACAGTTTGAAAAGTGAAACGGACATTTATAGTGAACCAACGCAAAATCGGAAAATGAAAATAATAGTCCTTCAGGGACAAAGTCCCTTTGGACTAAAAAAAGAGAATATGGTTAGTTTGTCTTTACATCAAGATGGCAAACTCATTTTCATTCAGGCGCCACGATGGTAAACTCAAAAGCAATTTTTCCGCGAGAAACACTTTTTGAGTTATTTTTTTTTTTTATCATTCTTGTTTTAAAAGAGGGCCAAAAAGTTTGTTTTATAATGTTTAAAATTTCAAAACTTTATATCCGATACATTTTTAGATGTTGAGATTTTAAAATTAACCCCGAAATAGTCTAAAAAAATCGAACGATTTTCAAATATTCTGAAATTAAGTTCCAATTTTCATCTAAGGAAGTTTTTTTTTTTTTTCGCTATAGTCGATGGTGCAAACATAAAAAATCTGGTATGCTTAGTTCGTTCGTTAAACGAAAAAACATGCGAAAAATCTTTTAACCGTTAAATAAAAAAAAAATAAATAAATAAAAAATAAAAAAAAAAAAAGAAAGAAAAACTTTTTTTGGGGGGTGGGGAAACAATTACATTGCATTGACAAACAAAGTGTATGCAAACTTTGAATTCTATACCTTATCAGTAAGAAGGTTAAAAATCGATGACAAAATTTCACCCACAGTGAAACACTATGAGTGAACTAAATATTAGCTTACAATAAGAGAATAAATTTGAAAGTAAAATTGTAAGGATCTTAAGTTTTACTAACGTTTATTTTATTTTAAATCTTTACTATCACTTCTTATTTTCTACTTCCGGCCAGAATTATAAGCGTTAACGTATTTATGCAAAGTTTGTCTGGCGAACGCCAAGTACTTAAGTTGTGGCTTTTTGCCAAGCGAGAGAGATGAAGCAGTTAGTCGAAGCAGGCCGCTTACCTTAGAAGTTTTACTCAGTTGCTGGTTGCCTTCCAGGCCAGAGGTTTAATCCTCTTGATAACTTTAAACGTATTGTAGTGTTCACAGTTCTCTGTACTACATACGGCTTCCTGTTAATATAAAACCAATCTTCCACGTTTATTATTTTAAAGTTAAATTAGAGTTTAGTTTTATTTTTATATTTTTACGTTTAGACCACAAGTAGTGGGTCTTTGTATTCCGAAGTACAGAAGTTATTGTAAATAGAGAAAAATAAAGGGTTTTGTATACCCTTCTTGTGTATCCTGTCTACTTCCCACAGTTATTGAACATAGCTTTAGTAAGCTCTCTGTTCCGAGTCAGGTCCTTGCATGTTCCCGAAGAAAGTAAGACGGAACATTGAACCTGATAGTGGCGCCCAACGAAGAAGAATAACCATGCCCGAGTTTCAAGAAGAACCTGTGCTGCCTGCAGAAGCGGCTCAGAATCCAGAAATGCCAGCTGCCGTCCTGGAAGGATTTGGTTACATCGTCCAGACCATGCGCGCTTCGATAAAACCAGAAGCAACATTTAATGGAAACTCACCGGTTACCAGTTTTTTGGAAAAACTAGATGACCACTTCATGCTCTACGCCGTGCACGAGTTTCAGAAAGTTACCTTAGCTACCAGCGCTTTGAGGGGCCAAGCGCTTAACTGGTTCAAATGTATAGGCAGCAGTCTCTTGGGTCAAGCAGGAAGTCCCACCTATACTTACGAGAATTTCAAGACTGCCCTAGTAAAAGCGTTCCCTGTTGTAAGGGATCGTGCGAAATTAGAAACGGAACTTTTTAGTATATATCAGCAAAGAATCGAAAATCTCTCAAGCTTTATTTTAAGAAAAATTCACGTCTTCAAACTCTTGTATGGAAACCGTCCGGATCCTGAGATAATTCAAGTGATTTTGCCGAGGTTACTACCCCAAGTGCAAGACTTTATTGAATTAAGAAATCCGACTACACTGGAAAAGTTATTTGAGCTAGCAATCCAGTTTGAAAGTAGAAGAACGGCGGACGTCGAAAGAAGACGCCAATATCAACAGCGAAACCAATTTGGTGCGCCAAGACTACAGCAAAATCAAGCACACGGCTACGGAAGCAAAGCAAATCAGTGGGCAAGGAAACCCGAGCATTCAAAAACAGCCGGCGAACGTCCACAGTTCAATAGCAATCCAGGAAAAATTCTCAAGGCCAGTGGAAAAAGAAGGAAAGCACGGAAATGAAAAATAATTTAAACTAAAACGAATTTCTGCTGACAAGAGAGTGCGGAAATCCGAAGACCACGAAAACCCCTCTTCCTTCAAGTTAAATACAGTAATGGTGAAAAATTTGACTCTTCCGAAGATTGAAGTGTTGGTGAATAATATCCCAGCCACCGCACTCCTGGATACAGGCGCGCAGTGTTCCTGTGTGGCAGAAGATTTTTTAGGAAGTATTTTCGGAAATACCGCATATATAATTCGGATAATACGACAGTGTTAGCGGCGCAAGGAGGAAAATGTAAGTGTATAGGTAAATTACCGCTGTATGTCCGTATCAAGGACGAACAAGTAAAGGTTATGTTTTTCATAGTAAAAAATCTGCAAGCACATATTATCTTAGGGATAGATTTTCTTTCAGAGGCACAAGCACCGCTGGATTTTAATGAAGCGTCCCTTAAGCTGACGATGAAACCAGTTCATGGAGAAAAGGCTGAACCGCCGATGTTAAATCTTGACCACCTGCCTAATGACGAGCAACGAAGAATCCGACAAGTGGTAAGTGTATTTGCTTCGTTATTTAGTGATATTCCAGGATTTACTCAGGTTACTAACCATAGTATTGACACCGGAGATTCAATGCCAGTTCGCCACAAAGCATACCGGTATGATAAGAAAAAGGAAAAAAATATAGAATGGCATATCACCGATATGCTACGTAAAAAGATCATAACGCCCATCTCAAGTAGTTATGCTAGCCCGGTGGTTTTATGTAAGAAAAATAATGACTATCCTTTGACACATCCAAAAAGGTGGAGATTCGCAATTGACTACCGTAAATTAAACTCCATAACTAAATATCCGGTATATCCGTTACCTATTATTGAAGAAATTCTAAGGAACATAACATCCACCAAATATATGACGACTTTAGACTTAACGACTGGTTATTTTCAAATAGGGGTTAGGCCTGAGGACGTGCCTAAGACTGCTTTTATAACCAAGTCTGGCACTTATGCATTTTTGCGTATACCGTTTGGCCTTTCAGGGGCACCGGAAACATTTCAGCGATGTGTGGACATTGTGTTAAGGCCTGTTCTTGGAAAGTCCACATTTATCTATTTAGACGATATCATTATTACTAGTGATAATCTCGACCAACATGTACAGGATTTAAGACAGGTGTTTGCTTTATTAAATGAGGCCGGTCTAAAAGTTAATGTCGAAAAGTGCAAATTTGCAGCCCCTGAATTAAAATATTTAGGTTACAAAATATCTCAGAAAGGAATCAAGACAGACGAATCAAAAATAATCGCTGTACAAAAGTATCCGACTCCGAACACGGCAAAGAAACTCTCTTCTTTTCTAGGACTTTGTTCATATTATAGGTCCTTTATAAAAGATTTTGCAGCTATTGCTGAGCCATTGTTAAAATTAAAAAGGAAAAAGGCAAGATTCTCGAGGACGGCCGAAGCCAATAGTGCTTTCGAAAAATTAAAACAAGCATTAACGCAAGCCCGTGTGTTGAAATTTCCTGAAAAGGATGAGAATTTAGAAATTTCAGCGGATGCTTCGGATTATGCGGTAGGAGCGGTACTTTCGCAAAATCAACAGCCCGTGGCATTTTTTAGCCGAACTTTGAATCAAACACAAAGAAACTATTCCGCGAGCGAGAGAGGGGCACTTGCAGTTCTGTTAGCAGTGCAAAAGTTCCGAGTCTATTTTGGAAAGGCGCCAATAACAGTGTACTCTGATCATGCGGCAGTAACTAGATTGTACTCAGGGAAAAACTTATCCCCGAAATTAATAAGATGGGCACTCAAGCTACAAGAATATAATCTGGTAATCAAGCATACCCCCGGAAAGGAAAATATCGTAGCAGATGCCCTATCCAGAATTAAAATAGATGAAGAAGGTAATACCGTAAAAGTGGCAATGCTCACAGCATGTACAATAAATTCCCGAGAAACTGTAATAACCGAACTGGGTAAGGATCCTGAGTTTGGAAGCATTTATGAGTATTTAAAGGATCCTGAAAATTTTAGCCACCAAGATATTGTGGCGATAAGAAATAGGGCGGCCCATTACGAACTAATAGATGGTCAATTATTCTATACAAAAACTACGAATTCCAACAACGAATTTCGACCTGTTATCCCAGCTAGTCTTAGATTAAATATCCTGCAGGAGCTCCATGACAGCCCTTTAGCTTCTCATGCTGGTATTCGAAAAACTATCCAACGCGTACGCGAGGCAGTCTATTTTCCTGAACTGCAAAAGTTAACAAGGGCGTATGTCCAGTCCTGCCCAACATGTCAAGCAGTTAATTATATTAATTTCCGCCCGGCCGGGTTTCTAAATAGTATTAAATCCGAATTTCCAAATGAAATAATTGGCATCGATTTATTGGGCCCTTTCCCAAAAAGTCAGTTAAATAAAAGTCGTTATCTCCTTGTTGTGGTTGATCATTTTAGTAAGTGGACCGAAATTGTTCCCTTAAAACGAGCCTCCGCGAAATTAGTTACTGATTCTATTTTAAAATACGGGGCGCCCCTAAAAGTTATATCGGATAATGGTCCTCAATTTGTAAGTAATGTATTTGAAGACATGTGCAAAAAATTTTGCATACGTCATTTGAAAGTGGTCCCGTATCGGCCGCAATCAAATATAGCGGAGCGGGTCAATAGAAATATAGTGAAAATTATCCGTAGTTATGTTAAAAATTTTCATAAAAGCTGGGATAACTATGTCAATGAATTTGCTTTCGCCCTTAGGACCGCAAAACATGATACAACGGGCAAAACTCCTGCTGAGTTATTTTTAGGCAGAAAGATTATAACGCCGTTAGATAAATTATTTTATGTGCAACAAAGAGCCCCAGAATTTGAAATGGGTGATATAGAAAAACTAATTAAAGAAGCAAAAAAGAATACTGAAGTAGCACAGAGAAAACAAAAGCTATATTATGACTTGAAACGACGGGGAGTAACTTATAAAGTAGGGGATAAAGTATTAAAAAATTAAGCATTCACTTTCTTCAGCACCAGAAGATAAAACTGCCAAATTTTTTCCACGATTTGAAGGACCATATGTCATAGAAAAAATAACTCACGCTGTAGTAGTGTTAAAAGCCAAGAATGGTGAAACCTGCTCCGCAAACATTGATCAAATCAAACCCTACTATGATCGTAATAAAATGCAAATTTTCAAAGATCTTTTGCAGGATCCGGCACGGCAGACACCGCAGGCACAAGCTCCAGAGGTGGAAGAACGACAAGTACAAGGGCAAGCCATTAAGAGGCAGGAGCAAGTGAAAAGAAAGTTTCCCCGCGGGAAAATTGAAGGTAGCAAGAAAAAGAAGCCGTTCCACCGTCCAGAAAAGAGAGCTCACGAATACCCCCAGAATGAAGAAGGGAGAAGGACGACATATGCAAAGAGAACCAGGAGAAATGACGGCAACTATAACCCGGCTCTAAAACGGAAGATCTACTCATCCGACAGGACTCTCCGCAGCAAATGTCGCCGAACTGCGGAAGGGCCACTAGCGGCGGAGGAAAAGTTACAAGGAAAATTTGAACGGCCAGCAACGAGGTCCAAGCAGGAACACGAAAGAAGTTTCCCGGTTCCGCCAAGACCAGCTGCCATCAAACGGCCAAGACCACAGGCAGAGGCGAAAAAGAAGGTATTCAAGGGTGACCGAACTGGAAAAAAAAGAAAGCTTCCAGAGGAAAGCACTGAAGGGCGATCCCGTACAAGAAGGAGGATAAACCAGGCTAATATCTGCAGTACCTTTAAAGACTGGGCCCAGAAAAGGATGTCCGAATATTACAAAGATAAGTAAAATTTTATGTTACTTTGCAAACTTAAGTTAATCTTTCATTCTTACTGCAAGTGGCAGATTTCAAGAAGTTTTACCTCATGCGAGGTCTACCTTTATCGCCAAAAGGGCGAGAAATGAGTTGTTACCGATTTTCGTATTATGCTTTTCAATTACTCGCGCGTAAAACTAAAGTTGATGTATAATAGCAATGGATAAATACTTAAATATTGTAAAAGTTATTGTATAAATTTTATTTAAAACATTCTGGCAAGAAAGAAGTTTTAGTCTGAAAGACTTTTTGAAATGTATTATTTCAATGTAGAAGAATTGGCACTTGCTTAGAAAAGAATAGAAGTTAACAATGTACTACTAATGTATGTTTTCAAATGCATAAAATTAACGCATGCTAATATGTTCTTATATACAATGTGAACTGTTATTTTAAATGTTAAGAAATACCGTGATATGGTAAAAGTGAAAGTAATGTTAATTTTTTTTTTTATTCGTGTGACTGTAAAAAGACTAAATTATGATGAATATGTGTTAAAGGTTGAATGAATGTAGTTAGGCTCTCTGACGCTACACTTCAGAGTTAGCCACTTTCAGAATAGTATCTCAGGGTTTAGAGTTGAAGTTAGGGTGTGTTACGAGGTCTTGGTATGTTGAATTTTTAACACGTTAGTGCTTTGATTGTAGGAGGAAGTGTTGAACACGTAGACATAAACACGTTCGTGTTTGGTGTTCTTTTACAACACATGTCAGAGAGCACGGGGAGAGATAATTAAAATAGTCATGAATGAAATAAGAATGTTAAGAGAAATATAATTATAGATGTTACTTGCCATTTCATTGTGTAACATTTCATTAAACTAGTTTTCCTTCCAGATCTCTGGAAGGAACCAGATTTGAATAAAAGCTCCTGTTTAGATGCAGTACAGATGAAAAAATTGCGTGTCCTGGGAGCTGCTATTGTAAAAACAAATTTCTTTCTTTTAAATTTCTAGTTTCTACCGAAAAATGTTTGTAAAAGATTGGCCTCGCGTTAGATTCTAGAGCTAAAGGTTTTCAACAAGGTCGTTTTAAACCTCAGTTTCAAACTAATTAACTCTGGCGGGAAGTATGTAAGGATCTTAAGTTTTACTAACGTTTATTTTATTTTAAATCTTTACTATCACTTCTTATTTTCTACTTCCGGCCAGAATTATAAGCGTTAACGTATTTATGCAAAGTTTGTCTGGCGAACGCCAAGTACTTAAGTTGTGGCTTTTTGCCAAGCGAGAGAGATGAAGCAGTTAGTCGAAGCAGGCCGCTTACCTTAGAAGTTTTACTCAGTTGCTGGTTGCCTTCCAGGCCAGAGGTTTAATCCTCTTGATAACTTTAAACGTATTGTAGTGTTCACAGTTCTCTGTACTACATACGGCTTCCTGTTAATATAAAACCAATCTTCCACGTTTATTATTTTAAAGTTAAATTAGAGTTTAGTTTTATTTTTATATTTTTACGTTTAGACCACAAGTAGTGGGTCTTTGTATTCCGAAGTACAGAAGTTATTGTAAATAGAGAAAAATAAAGGGTTTTGTATACCCTTCTTGTGTATCCTGTCTACTTCCCACAGTTATTGAACATAGCTTTAGTAAGCTCTCTGTTCCGAGTCAGGTCCTTGCATGTTCCCGAAGAAAGTAAGACGGAACATTGAACCTGATAAAATTATTGTAAATATCTTGTATTCGCTTTGCTGAACGAGCGAACACTTTTCGTGTAAGACTAAAATATTTTAATTCAAGCAGTGGCAACTCATTTCTGTTAAATCGCGAAGTTCCTTGATTGAATTCGAAAGGCAAATATGTAGCGAGTGGCAATATACTTGTTTCATGTCGCCGAGTTTTGTAATTAAATTTTAAAAATAACCTATCATATACTTTTTTCACAGCCGCAACACAACACTTTACCGATGACACATGACACACATCCTTAGTGCGTTATATTATAAGATGGTACAATGAAAAACCTTAAAAATTAAAGCAAAAGGAAAATACTGTCATAATCATGGCAGCATTCTAAATCTTTCATACTGATGATAATAGGTGGAGTCGATATTGTTCAAAAGCCATGATCACAAAATGAGTAGTTTAAAAATTCATTTACTTTTTTAAAATAATTTATTAAGCAAGTTATAATTATCATATACAGAATTAAACCTTATAAGGTATTTCTCCCCCCTTCTTAGTATGCGTTCGTGGTGTAATAATCAGCACGCTGGACGCGTATCCGAGAGGTCCAAGAAGTCCCGTCCAGGGCATTGCACATTTTCCACGTCTCTCCAGCATCAAAAATCCTATTGTCTCTATAGTAGCTCCCGAACTAAAAAAGATGGTGGATGATGATTCTAATAAGAATTTGACGATTGGGTCCTCCAATCCCCACTCGCACTTTAAAAGGGGAAGTATATAAGGTATATCTCCTGCCTTCTTAATATGCCTTCGTGGTGTAATGGTTACATGCTCGACGCGTATTCGAGTCCTGGCGAGGGCATTGCACTTTTTCACGTCTATCCAGCATCAAAATTCATAATGTCTCTACAACGTGTGTTAGGAATTTTGTATACATGTAAATAACTTTGGTGGATTTCGTGCATAATGTAACAAGAAACGTCTAAACAGTGCGAAGCCTAGCTGGAAAAATAAGGTTTCAACGCTAAGTTGGCAATTGATTTGGCGATTAATTTTTGCCCCCAAATTTAGCGAGAAATCGTCAAACCTGTTTACTATTCAGCGACATTTTGGTCCTATCCCTGCATGACTGTAACTGGGCCAATCCCTATGTAACTGTAACTGTATATGCCTTCCAACAATTTCGAGAAACTGAAGGTACTGGAAATTTCTCAGAAGACGGGAAAACTGTATAAGAGAGAACAGAGCATGAGTTCTCAGTTTAGTTCAGACTATTGAGAAAACAGTGTACGAGCTTACGAATGAGGCATTTTATATTGCTTTGTGTTTAACGTTGTTAATAGTTCGAAGTGGTAACTACTAATTGTGATCTGTCATACTGACAAAAGCTGTACAAGTACTTTTGTGAAAAGTACTAGTACAGCTTTTGTAACCGGTAAAGTGTTTCTTTTGGGAAAATAAATTTTATCAAGATCTCGGCTGTTCTATGTGAATTCAATCAATTACCCCTAATAATTTTTGCTAACAGAAGTGCTATTGAATGCGGGTGACAAAAGCGATTGATGAGAAACTAAGGAAACTAGTGATAGCTTTTGCTGCATTTAAAGAAGAGATAAATGCGGGCCAATAAAAGGTGCACAGTTCCGTGAAGTTTGTTGAGGAAGAGAGGAAAACAGTTCAAGAAGTGATGCAAGCAGGCCAAGGTTCTGTTAAAGCAGTGATGGAAGCCGTTCAACAAACGATGAAAGCATGCAAAGAAAACATGGAAACAGGCCAAGAAAAGATTGAAGTCGGCCAAGAGGGAACGAAAAGAGAAATTACTGCCATAACACAAAACTAGTTAGATGCTCTGAAGGCAGAATAGACGCAGTGTAAAATAAAAGTTGCAGCAATTGAAGAAACAGTTTTCATTTGCGAAATCCAAATGGGAGAAAGTCTCTGCTCCCAAACAAGAAATGGATGACAGAGCTTTCACTGTCGCCAAGGAAGCTGGCAGCTTAAAGATATCCCTACTGGCAGCAGGAAATAATTCTGACGACTTTAAATTCCTATCTTTGTCATCCCAACACTCTGTAAAGCTATCCATGTATGATGGCAAAGCCTCCCGCCAAACGTACAAACCCAGTTCTCTGTAGCGGCAAACGCAAATGGATATGATTCCGAAACTACGGCTTGCAACCTCGCCGCTTCTGTGAGAGTAGACGTAGAGGATATCCTTCAAACTCTGCCCGAAAACCAGAAGCCGGACTTCAAAGTTCTAACCTGCGCGTTGGAGCTGCGCTTCGGCGAGAAGTGTTTAAAAACTATAGGAGGCTTCAATAAAATCTCGTCAACAGTCCCCCTGAAACACACCAGCAGCTTACCATAGATGCTTAAAATCTGTTTCATTTCGCGTTTCCGGACTGAATATCAGGAACAAGAGAAATCCTGTCCCTTAGCACTTCGTCGGTGCATCCGAGAACTTGAGATAAAAAAAAAAGAGCTGCAAATGTCGGATGTCAAGTATTTAAAAAGAGCTCGAGTTTACGCCATGAAATTCGAGGCATTCTAGCAAACAAGACATAGAGATCACTACCGAGTCAGAGCTTCTCAAATCCAGGAGCCAGTGGATCAAGTGACTACTCGTCTAGACGATTTAACCACGCAATTCAATGAGAACATGAATAGAAACAAATCGATTCATGTTTCTGCAATGAGTGGAAGCAGTAATGGACTTTTCATCATGGGACACATCAATGGAGTTCTTTCCATTATGACCATCGATACAGGAGCCAATGTTACCATCATCCGAAAAGACCTAGCTCAATGACTGGAAGGTAAATTCATCTGGGCCCCGCCTGCGTTACCCCCAGACAGTGCCCGTTGATAAGATTTACATCGGTGTAAACGTAAACATCGTGTTTGGAAGTCTCCCCTGCCTACTTGCAGGCGGCATATGTGGCAAATATTACAAAATCATAACCAATCTAAAGTGAAAGAACGTTATATGATGGTATATAAGCAAACCAACCCCAAAACTCATCTACCCTATAGAAATCGAGAAGATTCCCTATACTAGGCAGCCATATGAGCAGAACCAATGACAAAAAGAAAGAAGAAAAAGCTTCATGCAGTCCAGCGGCTCTTCCTTTTGTACTTCATAGAAGCTAAAAACAACAAATGCAGCCCTCTTTCAAATTGCCAACAGCACAGCACTTTTATATGAATTGAACAAGAATTCCACAAGATAACAGTGCTGCAACTACGAAAGAATAGCCGCTACAACTTCCTAAAACTTATTAGAGCAGAGAAATACGAGACACATGCACACCCATATGAGCAGGAAAGGCAAACCCAGGAAAGAAAAGTAACATCAAATTGAGCATAAAAAAGAATTAAGGGGAGTTGGAACCCCAAAAATCTTCAAAAAATTGTGATTTCTGATTTTTGCATTTTCAAATTCTCTACACTTTTATCTTTCTAAAAATACCATTCTTTAATCTCTATGAAAATTAGAACTGTAAAAATCTAGTTTTAATTTGTCATCTACTGCTTTGATCAATGAGGATTTTTACATAAAAACGCGTTTTTCTCCAAACGTGATTTTTTTATACTCGATGTACCTTTTCTCAGGAACTACTGCTCACAGGTATCTAAACTTTTTATGGTTTATTTATTAGGTTCTCTAATATTTACTGAAATGAGCTTTTCGTAATAAACTTAGAAAAAAAGTTTTTAAAAATTTTTTTTTGTGTGAGAAAAGTGCTAAATTTTACTATGCCTAACAAAATATCCTGTAATTTACTCTAAAATTCAAAATATTTCAAAAGCTCATTTCAGTATAACCAGATAGGTATACTTTAATTACAGAAAAAAATTTCAAGCTTGTATCTACAGCAGATTTTGAGAAAAGGTACATCGAAAATGGCCAATTAACATTGTCGGTATAGGGATTTCTGATACCCCTTAAACGAAAAGAAAGTTCCCCAGTTCCGGCCTGGAAGAAGGTAAAGGCAGCCCAATCGAAATCTACCTAGACTCAACAATTGAACAAAAGTTCCCCTTACACCAGCAAAATAGTGTATTCCAAGCGAAATCAGTAATGCTTTTGGAAGCAATAAAATACAACATCACAAACTCCTTAAAAACCTCATATATATTCACAAGCAGGCTTTCATAGACCAAAATTAGTTCAAAAGATTACAGAAAGAACTTCAACATCACAAAATCAGCATTCCTTTATCATTTGGCTGAAAGCACATGCAGGAACACAAGGCAACGAGGAGGAAGACAAGGCAGACTGGGCTAAAGTGCACAAAACATTTCAGTGCCATAGTCTGACTCCACCTAAAAAAACTCATAACCAATGAATCTAAAGATGAATGGCAAAACTGGTGGGAAAACTCCAAATAAGAGAGAAGGACATATCAGCTGTTCCCAAATGTATGCCTTGCACCCAGTTCATTAACAAGATAAAGAAGATGGTCCATTTGGAGGCATGAACCTTTTCTCACTTATATTTATGCAAAGAAATTAGCTACATCAGATCAGTGAGTATGCGGATTAAGAGGCAGCCCCAAACACAATTGATTTAAATGCTGTTTCACAGCTGAGCATTATCTAAGACTTCCGAACTCAGAAAGTGAAATTAATTAAAATTTGTAAGATTGTAACACAAAACGTTTATGTTTCCAACCAGTTAGTTTATGTTAATTTACTTTCCTATCGCCCTTATTTCCCTTTTCCTGCTGGAATGTTAATTTCTCCCTTGCTTGATAGTCAAATAGAAGAGAAAGTAGAGACTATTTAAAGGAAGCTTGTAGAGGATAGAATCAGAGCGTATTTTGGCTGCTTGAAGATCACGTTGCTAATTTAATTCTCATGCGAATAGTATTCTGTGGTGTTGAATTATGCTCTCCGTTAAGCTTGTTACGCCGACCTTAGGTCAGAGCCAGCTTGCGTGTTATTCTAATTATGTAGTCATTATTGTCTAATTCTGTAGTCGTTAGGTTAAGTTATTTTCTTCGGTTTTAGTTAATCCGTTACCTTTAATTTAAGCCAGGCTTCTCTAAGCACGAGTTAGTGCCGTCTGTTAAACTTTTATTTGATTGAAATAAAAGGATCCTTAGCACCCTTTCCCTGGTTCTGTGGTACTTAACAAGACATGGCGAAAAGTCACTTAAGTCGTTTAGAGTTTTATTCTATTTCATACTACCTAGGAAGACAAAACTCTACACTGGCTCAAAAACATTGAAGGAAACCATGTCAGAAGAAACCCCAAGATTTAGTTTTTGCAAGTTGCAAGTTCTGCAAATTTGTGTTTTTTGACCCAGGAAGTGATACCTATACATTGGAAAATAGAGATATAACAACACACCTAAGTATCCTACCCATACCTACCCAGTACTAGGCTATCCCCTACCCATGACATAAAAAATTATTCGAAAATTTAAATTTACAAAACTCGTGACAACGTAGAATTTAACATCTTGCTACTTCCAGATTGGCGTGAAAACTGAAGATGTCCCTAAAACCGCAAATTATTACGAAGTCCGTCGTGTACGCTTTCCTGATAATGCTGTCCAGATTATGCGGGGCCTTTACCACTTTACAACATGCTATGGATACAATATTACGATCAGTCCGTGGGACTAGTCTTCTAAGTTTACCCATTTAAACGATATCATAGTCACGAGTGAAACAATCGACGATCATATTAAAAAATTAAGTAAAATATTTTCGCTTCTAAATGAAGCTGGACTAAAACTAAATACTGACATTAAGACACAATAACACGCCGAATAAATACTAATTCAGAAGTCAAACAACAAAAATCAGCGTTAATTTACAAAACTTTCACAGGACTAGTTTCGATGGTTTTACCGAACCATCATGATGGTTCCTGTGAAAGTTTTGTAAATTAACGCTGATTTTTGTTGTTTGACTTCTGAATTAGTAAATACTGACAGTTCACTGCTCCAGAACTTCATTACTTAGGATATAAAAAAAAGGAATTTAAACCGAAAATTCTAAAATAATCATTATCAAAATCTACCATCTTCCATCCGCCGAATTCTGCGATGAAACAATCTTCATTCTCCGGCATGTGATCATACATATACACTGAAGTGACAAAAGTCATGGGATAGCAATATCCAAATATACAGATGGCAGTAGTATCGCGTAGAAAATGTATAAATGCGAAGTGCTTTGGCAGGGCTTTCATTTGTGTTCAAGTTATTCATGTGAAGAGGCTTTGACGTGATTATGGCCGCACGACGAGAATTAACAGACTTTGAACGCGGAATGGTAGTTGGAGCTAGACGCATGAGTAATTCCATTTTGGATATCGTTAGTGAATTCAACATTCCGAGATCCACAGTGTCAAGAGTGTGCCGAGAGTATCTAACATCCCACCATGGACAGCGCAGTGGCCGACCACCTGCACTTAACGACCGAGACCAGCGACGTCTGCGTAGAGTTGTCAATGTTCACAGATAAGCAACACTGCGTCAAATAACCGCAGAAATCAATGTGGGATGTACGAGGGACGTGTCCGATAGGACAGTACGGCGAAATTTGTCTTCCTTGGGCTATGCCAGCAGAAGACCGACTCGAGTGCCTTTACTCACAGCACGACATCGCCTGCAGCGACTCTCGTGGGCTCGTGAGCATATCGGTTGGTCCCTAAACGAATGGAAAACCGTGGCTTGGTCAGATGAGTCACGATTTCAGTTGGTAAGAGCTGATGGTAGGGTTCGAGTGTGGCGCAGACCCCACGAAGCCATGGACCCAAGTTGTCAACAAGGCACTGTTCAAGCTGGTGGTGGTTCCACTGTAAGGATCTTAAGTTTTACTAATGTTTATTTTATTTTAAATCTTTACTATCACTTCTTATTTTCTACTTCCGGCCAGAATTATAAGCGTGAAGGATTTTATGCAAAGTTTGTCTGGCGAACGCCAAGTACTTAAGTTGTGGCTTTTTGCCAAGCAAGAGAGAGGAAGCAGTAAGTCAACGCAGGCCGCTTACCTTAGAAGTTACGCAGTTGCTGTTCGCCTTCCAGGCCAGAGGTTTTAATCCTCTTGATAAATTAAACGTATTGTAGTGTTCACAGTCTCTGTGCTACATACGCTTCCTATTATTATAAGGCCAATCTTCCACGTGTATTATTCTAAAGTTAAATTAGAGTTTAGTTTTATTTTGATATCTTTTGCGTTAGACCCCGAGTGGAGGGTCATTGTATTCCGAAGTACGGAAGTCATTGTATATAAAGAAAAATAAAGGGGTTTGCATACCCTTCGTCTGTATCCTGTCTACTTACTACAATTAGTGAACATAGCTTTAGTAAGCTCTCTGTTCCTAGTCAGGTCCTTGTATGTTCCCGAAGAAGATTAGAAGAAACATTGAACCTGATAGTGGCGCCCAACGAAGAAGAATAACCATGGCCGAGTTTCAAGAAGAACCTGTGCTGCCTGCAGAAACGGCTCAGAATCCAGAAATGCCAGCTGCCGCCCTGGAAGGATTTGGGTACATCGTCCAGACCATGCGCGCTTCGATGAAACCAGAAGCAACATTTAATGGAAACTCACCGGTAACCAGTTTTTTGGAAAAATTGGATGACCACTTCATGCTCTACCCCGTGCACGAGTTTCAAAAAGTTACCTTAGCTACCAGCGCTTTGAGGGGCCAAGCGCTTAACTGGTTCAAATGTATCGGCAGAAGTCTCTTGGGTCAAGCAGGAAGTCCCACCTATACTTATGAAAATTTCAAGACTGCCCTACTAAACGCCTTCCCTGTTGTAAGGGATCGTGCGAAATTAGAAACGGAACTTTTTAGCATATATCAACAAAGAATCGAAAACCTCTCGAGCTTTATTTTAAGAAAAATTCACGTTTTCAAGCTCTTGTATGGAAACCGTCCGGATCCTGAAATAATTCAAGTGATTTTGCCGAGGTTACTACCCCAAGTGCAAGACTTTATTGAATTGAGAAATCCGACTACACTGGAAAAATTATTTGAGCTAGCAATCCAGTTTGAAAGTAGAAGAACGGCGGACGTCGAAAGAAGACGCCAATATTAACAGCGAAACCAATTTGGTACGCCAAGACTACAGCAAACTCAAGCATACGGCTACGGAGAAAAAGCGAATCAGTGGGCAAGGAAACCCGAGCATTCAAAAACAGCCGGTGAACGTCGACAGTTCAATAGCAACCCAGGAAAAAAGTCTCAAGGCCAGTGGAGAAAGAAGGAAAGCACGGAAAGGAAAAATAATTTAAACTAAAACGGATTTCTGCTGACGAGAGGGTGCGGAAATCCGAAGGCCACGAAAATCCCTCTTCCTACAAGTTAAATACAATAATGGTGAAAAATTTGACTCTTCCGAAGATTGAAGTCTTGGTGAATAATATCCCGGCCACCGCACTCCTGGATACCGGCGCGCAGTGTTCCTGTGTGGCAGAAGTCTTTTTTAGAAAGTATTTTCGCAAATACCGCATATATAATGCGGATAATACGACAGTATTAGCGGCGCAAGGAGAAGAATGTAAGTGCGTAGGTAAAGTACCTTTATATATCCGTATCAAGGACGAACAAGTAAAGGTGATGTTTTTTATAGTAAAGAATTTGCAAGCACATTTAATCCTAGGAATAGACTTTCTTTCAGACGCACAAGCTACACTGGATTTTAATGAAGCGTCCCTTAGGCTGACAATGAAACCAGTGCGTGTAGAAAAGGTTGAACCGCCAAGGTTAAATCTTGACCACCTGCCTAATGACGAGCAAGATAGAATCCGACAAGTGGTAAGTGAATTTGCTTCCTTAGTTAGTGATATTCCAGGATTTACTCAGGTTACTAACCATAGTATTGACACCGGAGATGCATTGCCAGTTCGTCAAAAACCATACCGGTATGATAAGAATAAGGAAAAAATTATAGAATGGCATATTACCGATATGCTACGTAAAAAGATCATAACGCCCATCTCAAGTAGTTATGCTAGCCCGGTGGTTTTATGTAAGAAAAATAATGATTATCCTTTGGAGCATCCAAAAAGGTGGAGATTCGCTATTGATTACCGTAAATTAAATTCCATAACGAAATATCCGGTATATCCGTTACCGATCATAGAAGAAATTTTAAGGAACATAAAATCAACCAAATTTATGACGACTTTAGACTTAACGAATGGTTATTTTCAAATAGGGGTTAGGCCTGAGGACGTGCCTAAGACTGCTTTTATAACCAAGTCTGGCACTTATGCATTTTTGCGTATGCCGTTTGGCCTTTCTGGGGCCCCAGCAACATTTCAGCGATGCATGGACATTGTGTTAAGACCTGTTCTTGGAAAGTCCACATTTATCTATTTAGACGATATCATTATTACTAGTGATAATCTCGACCAACATGTACAGGATTTAAGACAGGTGTTTGCTTTATTAAATGAGGCCGGTCTAAAAGTTAATGTCGAAAAGTGCAAATTTGCAGCCCCTGAATTAAAATATTTAGGTTACAAAATATCTCAGAAAGGAATCAAGACAGACGAATCAAAAATAATCGCTGTACAAAAGTATCCGACTCCGAACACGGCAAAGAAACTCTCTTCTTTTCTAGGACTTTGTTCATATTATAGGTCCTTTATAAAAGATTTTGCGGCTATCGCTGAGCCATTGTTAAAATTAAAAAGGAAAAAGGCAAGATTCTCGAGGACGGCCGAAGCCAATAGTGCTTTCGAAAAATTAAAACAAGCATTAACGCAAGCCCCTGTGTTGAAATTTCCTGAAAAGAATGAAAATTTAGAAATTTCAGCGGATGCTTCGGATTATGCGGTAGGAGCGGTACTTTCGCAAAATCAGCAGCCCGTGGCATTTTTTAGCCGAACTTTAAATCAAACACAAAGAAACTATTCCGCGACCGAGGGAGAGGCACTTGCAGTTCTGTTAGCAGTGCAAAAGTTCCGAGTCTATTTTGGAAAGGCGCCGATAACAGTATATTCTGATCATGCGGCGGTAACTAGATTGTACTCAGGGAAAAATTTATCCCCAAGGTTAATAAGATGGGCATTCAAGCTGCAAGAATAAAATCTGGTAATCAAGCATACCCCCGGAAAGGAAAATATCGTAGCAGATGCCCTATCACGAATTAAATTAGACGAACAGGGTAATACCGTAAAAGTTGCAATGCTTACAGCGTGTACAATAAATTCCCGAGAAACTGTAATAACCGAACTGGGTAAGGATCCTGAGTTTGGAAGTATTTATGAGTATTTGAAGGATCCTGAAAATTTTAGCCACCAAGATATTGTGGCGATAAGAAATAGGGCGGCCCATTACGAACTAATAGATGGTCTATTATTTTATACAAAAACTACGAATTCCAACAACGAATTTCGACCTGTTATCCCAGCTAGTCTTAGATTAAATATCCTGCATGAGCTCCATGACAGCCCTTTAGCTTCTCATGCTGGTATTCGAAAAACTATCCAACGCGTACGCCAGGCAGTCTACTTTCCTGAACTGCAAAAGTTAACAAGGGCGTATGTCCAGTCCTGCCCAACATGTCAAGCCGTTAATTATATTAATTTCCGCCCGGCCGGGTTTCTAAATAGTATTAAATCCGAATTTCCAAATGAAATAATTGGCATCGATTTATTGGGCCCTTTCCCAAAAAGTCACTTAAACAAAAGTCGCTATCTCCTTGTTATGGTTGATCATTTTAGTAAATGGACCGAAATTGTTCCCTTAAAACGAGCCTCCGCGAAATTAGTTACCAATTCTATTTTAAATAAATATATTTTAAAATACGGGGCGCCCCTAAAAGTTATATCGGATAATGGTCCTCAATTTGTAAGTAATATATTTGAAGACATGTGCCAAAAACTGGGCATACGTCATTTAAAAATGGTCCCGTATCGGCCGCAATCAAATATAGCGGAACGGGTCAACAGAAATATAGTGAAAATTATCCGTAGTTATGTTAAAAATTTTCATAAAAGCTGGGATAACTATGTCAATGAATTTGCTTTCGCCCTTACCGCAAAACATGATACAACGGGCAAAACTCCTGCTGAGTTATTTCTAGGCAGAAAGATTATAACACCGTTAGATAAATTATTTTATGTACAACAAAGAACCCCAGAATTTAAAATGGGTGATATAGAAAAACTAATTAAGGAGGCAAAGAAGAATACTGAAGTAGCACAGAGAAAACAAAAATTGTATTATGACTTGAAACGACGGGGAGTAACTTATAAAGTAGGGGATGAAGTACTAAAAATTAAGCATTCACTTTCTTCAGCACCAGAAGATAAAACTGCCAAATTTTTTCCACGATTTGAAGGACCATATGTTATAGAAAAAATAACTCACGCTGTTGTAGTGTTAAAGGCCAGAAATGGTGAAACCTGTTCCGCAAATATTGATCAAATTAAGCCCTACTTCGATCGTAATAAAATGCAAATCTTTTCAGATCTTTTGCAGGATCCGGCACGGCAGACACCGCAGGTACAAGTTCCGGAGGTGGGAAAACGACAAGTACAAGGGCAAGCCAATGAGAGACAGAAGCAAGTGAAAAGAAAATTGCCCCGCGGAAAAATTGAAGGTAACAAGAAAAAGAAGCCGTTCCACCGTCCAGAAAACAGAGTTCACGAACACCCCCAGAATGAAGAAGGGAGAAGGACGACGTATGTGAAGAGGACCAGGAGAAATGACGGCAACTATAACCCGGCTTTGAAACGGAAGATCAACTCATCCGACAGAACTCTCTGCAGCAAAAGTCGCCGAACTGCGGAAGGGCCATCAGCGGCGGATGAAAAAGTACAAGAAAAATTTGAACGGCCAACAACGAGGTCCAAGCAGGATCACGACAGAAGTTTCCCGGTTCCACCAAGACCAGCTGCCTTCAAACGGCCAAGACCACAAGCAGAGGCGAAAAAGAAGGTATTCAAGGGTGACCGAACTGGAAAAAAAAGAAAGCTTCCAGAGGAAAGCACTGAAGGGCGATCCCGTACAAGAAGGAGGATAAACCAGGCTAATATCTGCAGTACCTTTAAAGACTGGGCCCAGAAAAGGATGTCCGAATATTACAAAGATAAGTAAAATTTTATGTTACTTTGCAAACTTAAGTTAATCTTTCATTCTTACTGCAAGTGGCAGATTTCAAGAAGTTTTACCTCATGCGAGGTCTACCTTTATCGCCAAAAGGGCGAGAAATGAGTTGTGACCGATTTTCGTATTATGTTTTTAAATTACTCGTGCGTAAAACTAAAGTTGATGTATAATAGCGTTATGTAAAGACTTAAATATTGTAAAAAGTTATTGTATAAATTTTATTTAAAACATTCTAGCAAGAAAGAAGTTTTAGTCTGAAAGACTTTTTGAAATGTAGTATTATTTCAATGTAGAAAGAATTGGCACTTGCTTTGAAAAGAATAGAAGTTAACAATGTACTACTAATGTATGTTTTCAAATGTGTAAAATTAACGGCATGTTGATATGTTCTTATATACATGTGAACTGTTATTTTAAATGTTAAGAAATACCGTGATATGGTAAAAGTGAAAGTAATGTTAAAAAATTTGTTATTCGTGTGACTGTAAAGATTAAATCATGGCGAATATGTGGTAAAGGTTGAATGATGTAGTTAGGCTCTCTGACGCTACACTTTAGAGTTAGCCACTTTTAGAATAGTACCTCAGGGTTAGAGTTGAAAGTAGGGTGTGTTAAGAGGTCTCGTTATGTTGAATTTTAACACGTTAGTGTTTTGATTGTAGGAGGAAGTGTGGCACACGTAGACAGAAACACATTCGTGTTTGGTGTTCTTTTACAACACATGTCAGAGAGCACGGGGAGAGATAATTAAAATAGTCACGAATGAAATAAGAATGTTAACAGAAGTATATTCTATATGTTATTTGCAATGTCATTGTGTAACATTTCATTAAACTAGTTTTCCTTCCAGATCTCTGGAAGGAACCAGAATTGAATAAAGCTCCTGGTTCGATGCAGTACAGATGAAAAAAAAAAAAAGATTGTTGTATATCCTGGGAGCTGCTATTGTAACAAATTTCTTTCTTTTAAATTTTCTAGTTTCTAACGAAGTTATGATTGTAAAAGATTGGCCTCGCGTTAGATTCTAGAGCTAAAAGTTTTCAACAAGGTCGTTTTAGACCTCAGTTTCAAACTAATTAACTCTGGCGGGAAGTATGTAAGGATCTTAAGTTTTACTAACGTTTATTTTATTTTAAATCTTTACTATCACTTCTTATTTTCTACTTCCGGCCAGAATTATAAGCGTGAAGGATTTTATGCAAAGTTTGTCTGGCGAACGCCAAGTACTTAAGTTGTGGCTTTTTGCCAAGCAAGAGAGAGGAAGCAGTAAGTCAACGCAGGCCGCTTACCTTAGAAGTTACGCAGTTGCTGTTCGCCTTCCAGGCCAGAGGTTTTAATCCTCTTGATAAATTAAACGTATTGTAGTGTTCACAGTCTCTGTGCTACATACGCTTCCTGTTATTATAAGGCCAATCTTCCACGTGTATTATTCTAAAGTTAAATTAGAGTTTAGTTTTATTTTGATATCTTTTGCGTTAGACCCCGAGTGGAGGGTCATTGTATTCCGAAGTACGGAAGTCATTGTATATAAAGAAAAATAAAGGGGTTTGCATACCCTTCGTCTGTATCCTGTCTACTTACTACAATTAGTGAACATAGCTTTAGTAAGCTCTCTGTTCCTAGTCAGGTCCTTGTATGTTCCCGAAGAAGATTAGAAGAAACATTGAACCTGATACCACAATGGTCTGGGCTGTTTTTTACATGACATGGACTCGGTCCTCTGGTGCAACTGAACCGATCATTGACTGAAAATGGATACCTTCAGCTACTTGGAGATCCCTTACAGCCATTCATGGACTTCACGTACTCAAACAACGATGGAATTTTTATGGATGACAATGCGCCATGTCACCGGGCCACAATTGTTCGCGATTGGTTAGAAGAACATTCTGGACAATTCCAGAGAATGATCTGGCCACCTAGATCGCCCGACATGAATCCCATCGAACATTTATGGGACATCATCGAGAGGTCAGTTCGTGCCCAAAACCCTGCACCGTCAACACTTTCACAATTATGGACGTCTATAGAGGCAGCATGGCTCAATATTCCTGCAGGGGACTTCCAACGACTTGTTGAGTCCATGCCACGTCGAGTTGCTGCACTTCGCTGGGCAAAAGGAGCACCGATAAAATATTAGGAGGTATCCCATGACTTTTGTCACATCAGTGTAAAACTTTCATTATAGAATTCTCTAAAATAGCTGTTTTACTACAATTAGAGAGAAAAAACAGCTTTATTTGGTCAGTCGAGGCCATTATGGCCTTTGAAAAAACTCTAATGCAAGAAGCTAAGAGAAGCTCTAATTTAAGCGCACTTGTAAAGGATTCCTGAAAGCGACGAAAATTTAGAAATTTCGGCAGATGCCTCTAACTACGCAGTGGGTGCTTTTATCATGCAGAAAGGTCAATCGGTTGCACATAAGAGTAAAACCTCAATTCGTCACTGAGAAACTACAGTGCCACGGAGGGAGAAACGCTCGCAGTTCTGTTAGCAGTATGAAAATCAGAGTTCACTTTGGCAAATCACCCATCGCAGTTTCTTTCGATCATGCGGCCGTAGGACGTGCAATTTATCGCCAAGATTTCTGAGATGGACCCTTAAGCTTCAAGAAATCAACTTAATTATTAAACATATTCCTAGAAAGGATTGGATTGGATTGGATTATTGTAAATTGGCACAAAACCTGTCAAGGTTATCTGCGCCAGACAAATGAAACTTCCAGCTTAGGTAAAAAGAGACAGATTACAATCTATGATAAAAGCTGATATCTTTTAAAAAACAGGTTAAAGTCTATTATAAAAGCCAATATCTTTTAAAAACAGAAACAAATTACGAATATGTGTTTTTCCAATTAAATTTCCTAAGTCCAGTTCAGAACAATTAAAATGTTTTTGGCGAAAATAATTAAAACTCTGGCATTCCACCAAGATATGATGGACTGTCAGATATGCATTGCAGTTTGGGCAGCTGGGATTCTCTTCTCCCTTCAGAAGATACTCATGGGTCAGGCGACAATGGCCAATTCTCAGTCGAGTCAAGAGGACATCCTCCTTTCTATTAGCCATACATGGCCAGTATCCAATGGAGGGTTTTACATTTCTCAGCTTGTTATATACTTTGTCATCCCATTGCTTCTGCCATTTGCTGAGAATTTTGCTTTTGACAAACCCTTTGATGTCTGCTAGTGGAATCTGAAGATTGTACATTGTGGTTGAAGTTTTTGCTGCAATATCCGCCAATTCATTCCCCTTAATGGCAAAGTGTCCAGGGATCCACGAATAAAGAATCTGGTATTCCCGAAATTTTAAAGAATGATTCAACTTCAGGATTCTGGTTGCAACTGGCGTGAATGAGCGTGATTTTCCAATGACATTAAGGCACTCATGGAATCTGTGTAGATAATAAACTGTATGTAATTTTGTTTTGAAAGGTAAGTCAAAGCCAGATGGATTGCAGTAAGCTCAGAAGTAAGCACAGAGCAAACTGTATGTAATCGAACCCCTACTATTGTTTTCTCTGTGACGAAAGCGGCGCCAACATGATCCTGGGATTTGATCCGTCTGTATATAGAGGGATATATTTCCTATATTTGTTTCTATGTTAAAAAAATCTGCTTGTAGATGATTTCGTTAGTTTGTGATTTACTCCAGTGTCGAAAAGTATCCAGAGAATGGATTCTCCAATCCTCCCAGGGAGGAATTCCAAAAAAATCCTCCACCTGTATATGTATATTAGACAAATTATACTCCTCCACCAAAGCATTCATCCCCAAGCCGAAAGATGGGACACATGATGGTCGTGCCTGATATAAACGGGAGTATTGATCACTAAGCAATTTTGACAGCGTAGAATTTTCGGTTTGTGATAAGACTTTGAAATAATGCTTAAAACAAAGATTTTCACATCTTAACCGCAGCGAGGTCTCGTTACTTTCCACATACGAGGGCAATCCCCAAAAAAAGGTCTCCTATATTTTTAGATATACAAAGAACCGTTTATTTTCTATAATTGCAACATCACTTTAAAGATTGAAGAATGCTTTATTTTTCAACATAATCGCCATTTCGGTCGATGCATTTTTGTAGACGCTGTGGCAGTTTTACAATGCCCATGTCATACCAGCTTGCCGCCATGCCCTTCAGGAAGCGTCAATCGAGTCCAAGAAGTTGTCCTTTTCGTCTCCATAGCGGCGAAGAAATTCGTGGAAAGAATCAACCCGTTGCCCTTTGTGGTCTTCTGTCAGCATACGCGGCACCCACCTTCCAACATTGCAACTTTTCCGTTAAAATCCTGTGGATGGTGCTTCTGGAAACCTCAGGGACCAAAATGCAGAGAGCATCCAGAGTGATCCTCCGATCTTTACGCATGAGTTCTACAACTTTCGCGATTGTCTCGTCGGCAATTGACGGCCTCCCGCTCCTTTCTTCGTCATGGATTTCAGTACGACCGGCTGTAAACTCTCTACACCACTTGCGAACGTTTTTGACATCCATGCACGACTGTCCATACACTTCCGTCAATAGGCGGTGAATTTCAACCGGTTTAACGCCTTTTGCGTTCAAAAATTGAATAACTGCGCGCACTTCGCACTTGGCGGCAACGTTTATTGGGAGCTCCATTTCGAATGGCTGCCAAGCCAAGACTGAGCATCCTGGCGAAGCGCCTGCGTGCTTATGTGGTAGCGGAGAAGGCACCACTCATAACAGTGTTGCCAACAACCGTATTAAAACTTTCTGTACGTCCCCCAAAAATAGGAGACCTTTTTTTTGGGATTGCCCTCGTACAAGCTTTCCACTGGAGAAGTTCTAAAGGCACCAGTGCATATCCGAAGTGCTTGGTGATGTATCGGATCAAGTTTGGCTAATACTGAGGGCTTTGCCGACCCATAAATGATTGATCCATAATCTAGTTTCGAACGAATGAGAGCTCTATATATAAGAAGCATTGAGCCTCGATCAGCACCGCAAAAAGTATTTGACAGTACTTTCAGAATATTCATAGTTTTTAAGTATTTCTTTTTTAGATAGGTAATATGGGGAAGGAACGTAAGCTTATGGTCAAATATCATTCCTAGGAATTTTATTTCCTTTTCTACAGGAGTCAGCACATCTTGCAAATAAAGTTCGGGGTCAGGGTGAGGAATTTTCTTTCGACAGAAATGTACACACACAGTCTTTTAAGTAGAGAATCTAAAACCATTTTCCTGCGACCATTTAACAATTCTGTTGAGAGATGTCTGCAGTTTACACTCAATGTCTTTCAGGTCTTCTCCCTGGCAACTGACTTGCAGGTCATCGACGTAGAGCATACCCTGGACTGCTGGAGGCAGTTGTTTTAAAATAGAGTTAATTTTTATACTAAACAATGTAACACTTAATACACTTCCTTGCGGAACGCCCTCTTCTTGATGGAACATGTCAGAAAGTGTATCGCCTATCTTCACATGAAACTTCCGATCCTGTAGGAAATGTTTGATGAATATCGGCATGTTTGATGAATATTGGCCTCGTAAACCATTGCTATATAGGTCACGAAGGATACCGTATCTCCAGGCGGTATCACAGGCTTTCTCTATATCAAAGAAAATGGAAACATAATGATTTCTTCTAACGAACGCTCTACGGATACCTGTTTCTAAGAGTAGGACATTATCGACAGTTGCTCTTCCTTTTCTAAAACCGTTCTGATAAGGGGAGATACAATTATTTGTCTCTAAATAATACACCAGACGAGTGTTGACCATCTTTTCAGAGTTTGCAGAGGCAGCTAGTTAGAGCGATGGGGCGGTAATTTGACGGATTAGTAGGGTCTTTTCCCAGTTTAACAATGGGGATGACAAAAGCTGTTTTCCAGGCATTTGGAAAGAATTGTTCCTTGCATACTCTATTAAAGAGAAAGAGGATGGCTGCCAATGACTTGGAAGGAAGATGTTTCAGCATAGGATAGGCAATATCATTTGGACCAGGACATGAAATTTTTGTCTGCAACAGAGCTCTTTTCAGTTCAAGCACAGTAAAATCCTGATTATATGGTTCAGTATTGGGAGATTTGAAATTAATTAGTTGTTTTTCGATGCATTTTTTTGCGGATAGAAATTCAAATGGGTAGTTACTACTGTGTGAGACGGCTGAGAAACTCTGTCCAATAGCGTTGGCAATTCCTTCCCTACTAGTAACTGTTTCACCACTTGTCTTTAAAATGGAAAGTGTGTGCTCTTTGTAGATACCGGACTCTCTCCCATACCTTCTTACTCGAGGTTGAAGAGCTAATCGAAGATACATACGAGATCCAAGAATTCGAATTCTTCTGACTTTTCCTTGGCACCTGCCGAGCTTTTGCTTTAGACCTTTTGAATATTATGAGATTTGATTCTGAAGGATATCGCCGAAAAATGCTCCAAGCTTTCCTTTGTTTTCTGATGGCATCCTGGCATTCAGGATTCCACCAGGGCTTTGGGTATTTTGGCTGTTTTACCGACGTTTTTGGTATACATATATCAGCTGCTTGAATAATTTTATCTGTAATGATCTTCACAGCCTGATCAATGTGCACATTCTTTACAATTTCTTCAGTGAAAGGAGCATAATGTATGAAAGAGTCCCAGTCGGCTTTGTCCAACAAAACGCGTGGTGTTCTAGGTATAAAAACACTCCTGTTTCCTGTAATGCTTATGATAATAGGAAAATGATTGCTATTATATAGATAATTCTCGACATTAAAGAAACAAAATGGCAAAAGCTGTGGAGAAACAATAGCAAGGTCAATGGAATGGAAGGTCCTTGTTGGCTGATGAAAATAAGTGCTTTCTGCATTGTTAAGGATACAGAGACAGTGGTCGTGGAGTAGCTGTTCAATTTGCTTCTCTCGTGGGTTTGTGTCTTTACTACCCCACAAGGGATTGTGTCCATTGAAATCACCGACTAGAATAAACGGAGCTGATAGTTGGGCAATTAGGTCCTCTAAATGTCTTAAATTAATGTTCTCATTAGGAGAGATGTAAATACTGCAAACAGTAGTCAGTGTTCAAATGCTCAGCTGTACTGCAACTGCTTGGAGAGGAGTATCCAAAGGGAGAGCACTCGAAGGGCAATTAATTGAGGTAAGTAGACAGACACCACCACTTGCGCGTTCACTGAATGTCTTATCCTTTCTTATCATCGAGTATCTACGTAGCTTTGCAAAATTACCAGGTTTGAGGAATGTCTCTTGTATCGCTATATAAATAGGTCGATATTTATAAATGAGTTGCTTAATGCCATCAATACCCTGATAGAAGCCCCGGCAGTTCCACGAAATGAGAGTAGCCATTAGGAATGTTTATTGCTTCGATGCTGTTTCTTTGATTTGTGAGGTAGAACATTTTCCGAGAGATCTCTGCCTCCATCTCAGATTCGATAAAGTGAAAAGATCCCTTCAATAGAGCTTCTCTTTTCTGAGCTTTTGATTTTCTTTTTTGAACTCTCTGTTTCTTGTGTTTTTATTTCTCGACTTTCTATTGTCTGTTTGGGAGGAGGTAGAGGAAAAACTTTTTCTTTGTCATTTGTTTTTGGTTCATGTATCTTCTTCTGTGTGCTTATTCACCGATATGATTTAGTGGCTTGTGCATAGGAGACATTTGATTTTGACTGACCCGTGCTAAAAAGTTTCTTAGCTTCAGGATAGATTTTTCTTGTAGTCTTAATATGCTGTATTTCTTTCTCTTCTTTCCACTTAGGGCAGTTTCGTGAGTATGCTGGATGATCGGCATGACAGTTCGCACATTTTGGATGAGCTACACAATCCTGGCTTACGCGACCACCTGCAGAACAACGAGCACATGCCAGGTTTTCCCGGCATGCGGCCTTCGCAAGGCCAAACCGTTGACACTTGAAGCAGCGCAGTGTGTTCGGCACGTAAGATCTGATGGGGCTATTCAGGTTTGGGTTGACGAGTTGCTCGTCTCTACGGCCTTTTATTCGGCGGACCCCACATACATTTTGCTCGGCGAGTTCTTTTGAAAGTTCATCCTCAGAGACTGATATCAAGTCTATTTCCGAAATGACACCTCTTGACGTGTTCAAAGACTTATGTGGGGATGCAGTAATAGAATGTTCCCCCATCTTGGTCATTTTTAGGAGAGAGGAAGATTGTGCATCAGATGTAGTCTCGATGAGCAGAGATCCTGAACGGAGCTTTTTTATGTGTTTTGGCTCGCCTGCTGAGGCCACAATATGCTTATGGATGAAGAATGGTGATAAATTTTCTAGCTGACCAGTAATAACTAAGAACTTTGGACATTTGCTTGTGCTAATTAAGGTCGAAGTGCAAATTCTTTTAGCAGCTCCAGAATTTTTCGTATCCATATGGTTAGGAGAAGAAGTTAAAGTTTTCATATCGAAAAGAGAGAAAGTTTCGGGCCCGACCGCCCCACTCACCATGGAGCCCAACAAGGGAACACAGATCCCTGTGTTAGGGCTAGCCGGGCCTATACGCAAACTGAAGCCCCACAATCGGCTTTCCCGAAAGCGGAGACTTCCGAGAGCTTATCCCCTAGCCATTGACCAATAGGACTAGTGACCAGCTAAGTGCCTCCCGTTTTAAGTAGAAGCAGAGGCCAAAGCAGTGTGTTGGGGAAAATACCTCGCCTCTCAACTGCCAGGATCCTCCTTTCCCACCCTATGGGTCACCATGCACGGCAAACGCATAGGCGGTATTCTCACCATGGTGAAACAGAAACCAAGAATAGTAGCTGCATCTCACAGTGAGCCCCAACCTCCAGTAGAGGAAACCACAAGGGAGAGAAATAGGAGAGAGAGAGAGCTAGATAAGAGGAGAGGAAAGAAAGAGGAGGAAAGGTCACTGGGGCTCCGGGAGTGTGACACCCGATCACCAAGACGGCAATCCCCTGAGGGTTCTTCACCTGCTATGTTTTAGCTGGGCAATCCTTGAAAGGAAAATACGGTGGTCGGTGCACTCTCAAGAATTAAGTTGGATGAGAAAGGAAATACTAGAAGAATTGCAAAGGAAACCCGAATTAAAAAATGTTTATTCTTATTTGAAAGATATGGATTATTCCGAACAACCAGACATTGCAGCAATAAGAAATACAGACGAGAACTATGAACTTATCGATAATCTTTTATTTTATTAGTTTCAAGTCATGCAAAGTCCAAGCTGAATTTTCTAAATTAATGTATTGTATATGTTTTATTTAATGCAGTATGCCTTATGTTTGTATTGTGAATTAAAATGCTCTTAAATATATGTGTTAAAGTAAACTTAAAATTTTCACAGTTGTAGGAACTAAATTTGTATTGCGTGAAAGAGACGTTTATAGGCAAGCTAGCAGAATTAAGCAAAATTTTGATATAAAAGTAAAAAGCTAGCTGTGTGCGCATAAAGTTTAAAATTAGGCTCTCCAGCCAACACCTAAGCACGATTTTGTTAACACATTAGGTACAATTTTGAAAGTAAGGGCCTTTGATGTCTAAGTGAGTCCGAATTTCTAACATGTAGGTTGAGGTTTAGGTGTTAGAGTTTGTGTTATTTAGACAAAAGACCCTATTTCGATCTTAACAGCACATTTTCACCGGAGAGCAGATTTTATTGATAGAATACATGAGTTTAATGAAAGTTCAGTTAAATTTAAATGAAAGTTTCGAATAGAAAGATTGAAAAGAGGTAAAGTAAATTAAAGTAATGTACGATGTTTTGAATTTTTTTGCTAAAGTCGTGTTCTTTCCAAACTATTGTCACTGAAAAAAGGAACCAGCTCTTTGCTATGTAATTTTAAACTTAAAATTCCATGTAATTGTAAGAAGTTAGCTGTGTAGTATTACCTATTTAGATTCAAGTCCATAAAGATCTCTTTTGCGTACACTTAAATCCTGTCAGCGAAAGTTATAAAGTTCACGTTTAAGTTTCTAACCAGTTATTTTATGTTAATCTACTATCCTGTAGCCTTCGTTTCCGTTTTCCAGGCAAAATGTAAATTTCTAACCCGCGTGATATTCATGTGATGTAGAAAAAAAAAGAGACTATTTAAAGGAAGGCTTTAGAGGATAGATATCTCAGAAAAGAATTCATAAACATAATGAGCTTCCTGTTCACAAAACTATGCAACACATCATAAAACACAGGAACGCTGGCAGAGACCCTGTGAAAAGTAGTTATGCGAAAAATTAGAGCGGGGGAGACAATACCTATGGTTAAACAATAAGTATCCACCACACTTCATATCCATAAAAAGCCTTCAACAATTCCTTGGGCCTCTTCCACTGTCCTTTCCCGAAAGAAGGATGTTTTGACAGGGTTCATAGCCACATTTTAGTTAATAAAACAAGCACCTATAAGCACTTTTCAAGCACATTTTATGGAAAAAATAAGCACCTGTCTAATTACATTATACACAACTGCATAACTTTAAAAGAAAAATTAGACCTGTAATTTAAAATATGAGCAATGCAATATTTATTAAGAGAATGAGCATTACCTCAACAATGGAAAACAATTAACTTTTTTTTTTAATTTTAAATGACAGTTTAATTTACAGAATTAGTTTACAATGAGAGAAAAAAAACTATGCAGAACTAAACTATATTACAAGATTTAATGATGATATTTCAGTTGAAAATATAGAAAATAAATAATAATAAGCCATATTAATTGTATTCATTTGGCACCTAATAATAAATACAATTTATTTTTCCACTCATATTAATATTTAAATAATTTAACTTAAATCAAAATTCTGAACATTTTCTAAATTTTCATTGCATAACAGTTTTTCCTTAACATATATACCAAGCAAAGTAATTTAAGTAAAAAAGAGGCACATTTCTGAAATCAGAAGACGGGAAATTGCTTCATCCAGTCATCCTTTAACAGTAAAAGCTTAACTAACCCGCATTCTCTGAAATTCCCGAATATTCCAGATAGTAACTGGAAAAAGAGGAGTGAGGGAGATTGTAGTTGTTCTTAAGATTTCTCGGCCAAATAAATGATTTTGACGTTTCGATATGTGCATCATATAAAAATAGACCAACAGAACTGAGAAATATTCTGCTTAGAAAGTACAGTAAAACTCTTTTAACCAGTTAACTGGGGAATAAGCTTTCAGTAAAATCGTTTCACAATGGGGACTTTTTCCTTTGCAGTAATTTCAGCACATCGCAAGGAATAAATAAAAGAAAATCGTTCTAAAATATTTAATGATATTAAATATTAAACATTTGTAATCCGGAAAAACAAATTAATTGAACGAATTTAAACAATTATTTCGTATGATATTCCCTAAAGCAATGCGGCATACACAAAGCAACACTGCAGTCCGGACACCAAAATCTCGATTCTTTCCTAAGACCTTTGGAATAGCATAATTTGCATCTCCTCGTTACATTTACTCTTGAAGAGTCGGATGGTATATAGTCTGCAAAATGTCTTTCAAAGAGTCGAGATAGTTTTGGTGTCAAAGATGATCGTCCTGTACTAGTAGATGGCAACTGCGATCCGTCTCTATATTTTTTCAACACCTTTTTCTCAAGGAGGTTAGAATAGAAGGAGGGAGGGTTCGCAGTTTCCTCCACTATCGGGGAATGAAACTCCGCCGAAAAAGCGGCGTCCATGTTTGTGACTTCAAAACATTGCATTACGGCAGTGACATGTACGTGTTTCTAAGCTGTTCCGTGCATTTATTTTCCAGTAAAATTATGTTAAATTTATAATGAAATCCCCCGCTATTGTTGAATTTTTGTTTTAAAGTAATAAAGATGATATCCATAATTTACTATGTACAGCAAATTGTTAAGAAATAGTTCGAAATCTAAATGCATGTGCATAACATTAAAGCCTTTAAAAAATGTTGTTTCTGCATATTTCACGGATTCGCTTAGGTTAGAAAATAAATCTTAATAAAATAAAACAGAATTCATTGATTTCAGTTTATGCGCATTTCATATTTATTAATCTCAAAGAAACTGCCTTTAATTAAGTTGAATTACAGAAATACACCTATATAAGTTTTTGGATACATTTTTCCACATGTTCAATTGTGTAAATATTTTACTTAATTTTATCACTATACTGCTCAGAAATTTGTAAGTTTATACAAAAAATTTTTAACAACAGAACAGTTTATCTTAACTTAAAAAAATGAATAATAATTAATATATAAAGAAAAGCATTGCTTTATTTAACACCTTTACAATTAATAAAAATAGTAACAATTGATTTCTTACTTTTCATGAACGTTATAAAACGAATTAACTAAAACGTTCAAATTATACAATTTAAATCCTACCATATAGCATTGTATCTTAAGGAACGAAGATACCAGCTATAAACAGAAACATTAAAATGTATTTAATATATTTTGATTATAGTTATATTAAATAACCTATTTTAAGTCCTTTTTTTCACATCTGGAAAGAAAACCACATGACATTGTGATATTTTTTGACATAGTTGTCATATTACATAAAAAAAGAAAATTAATACTTACGTGTGAAAAATAATGCCCGGAATTTTTTTTCGAGAATCTATTTGTGCATCCATATGCAATACAAGCTGACATGCTTCAAAAAGCAAAGAAAAAAATTTTGCAATGACAGACTTCCTTGCACAAGTCACGGTGATAACAGGAAGATGGCCGTCAAGCTTCACCGTTTGAGTTGAACCTTCCCTCCTTCTATTCTAACCTCCTTGCTTTTTCTACAGTTTCGATAAGGAAATGAAGCCTATCTAGGTGACTGCCATCTTTCTTGTATAAAAGATATGCATTCAAACACACCATGTCTAGTGCATGTAAAAATATCTTATAGTAATACTTTTTTACTTGGTTTCTAGCGATTTCATAAGTTTTCATTTGTCCGTCAGTAAGATCAATTCCTCCCATATTTTTGTTGTAGTCAGCGATAAATTCCGGTTTTGATATAGTTTTCCTTCGTTTTTCCATTTCTACAAATTTATTGTCGTGGATAGTACTCAATATAATTACATCCTTTTTGTCTTTCCACTTCATAATCATTATTTTGTCTCTGTACCTAGCAATATGTTCATCTTTTTTCAAAACACAATTTTTGAAATCAGATGGTATTCCCTTTCTATTTCTTCGCATTGTTCCTACAACATCGGTTTTTCTTCACATCTTCTCAGCTAGATCAGTACTAGTATATCAATTATCGAGATATAGCGTATATCCCTTATCCAACAAATCGTGGCACAATTCAAGAACAATACGATTTGGTCCCTGTTCTTCTGGATAGTTCGAACCATACTGCGTGTCTTTACCTGTATATATAATGAAATCACTTATGTATCCGGATTTACTTTTACATATCTTATACAATTTAACACCAAATCGACTTCTTTTCGATGGAATGTACTGTTTCCAAGACAGTCTTCGTTTCCATAGCAAAAGAGACTCATCTACAGATATTTCCTTATCTGGTACGTATAACACCTCAAATTTGTTTCTCAAATAGTTCAAAACGGAATCGATTTTGTGGGGTTTTTTGTTGCACACTTTTAGATCGAAAGCATTGTTATCACTAAAATGTAAAAATTTTACTAACAGTTGGAATCTTTTTTCTGACATAGTTTTATAAAAAAAAAATGGAGTCTCCAGACTTTCTCGCTTTGTGAAATAAAGCTGATAAGAAGGTTTTCCTATTATTCCTTGCAAAATTAGTAAAAAAATAAATACTCTTATCTCTTGGTCATCTGTGTCAACCCACGAGAGACATCTTGAACGCGGTTTTATGGAAGTATTTTTTCAAAAAACTGTCCGACGTATTTGTTTGATTGTTCCACAATAAGTTCTACAAAATTCTCATCGATAAATTTCTCAAAATAAAAAAGGCAATCCTTTTCTTCAGGTCCTTCAAATGTAAGTCTAGATTGAGATAAAAACGGGAAAGGCGATCGCAATATTCTTTCACATTTCCATTCAGCTGATGTCGGTTGAGTATTTTGGTCTATAACATCATCATCCTTTGATTCAATGTCCAGACCATCAGTAAAGAAATCGTTATCGCTTTCTTCCAAACTGGTAGTTATTCTTAGAATTCGACGTCATTTACCAAACCTCCCGGGCAATATTTCATCGTCACTTTAAAACAATTCAAAAATATTTTCTGCTTCACAATAATTTTTAGCCATATTTATAAAAAACTAACAATTACTCAAATCAACGAGTTATTACTAATATGTAAAATACTGAAATGCAGACTAAAATGAAATTAAGTTGTGCAAATTAGGAGTGTTATCACAATTTATGAGAGGACAAGTGTTTCCATTGATCGATTTTTCTTGAACAACGGTCAAGTGACAGATTGCAAAAAAATGTAAGAAAAATTTCATCATGTCCATTGAAATAGTCTTCCCAGCATGACGAAAAATTTCGTCATACCCAGTTAACAGATTAAGTGTTCATAAACAAATCTCAGACGGAACATCAAAATTAATTATCAATGCAAAATACCACAAACGTTATTGCGCAATACGTGCGGCATAATTCTTCCATATGTGATATTACGCAATCGGAATCAACACCTGCCGGTATTCGGAGAATAAAAAACTAACTAAAGGTAAAAAAAAAAAAAAAAAAAAAAAAAAAAAGAGAGAGAGATAAAGAAAAAGACTTACTAATCTGGGGTGTTTCTGATTTCTAATTTTCAAGAGACTGTATTAAATTTCCGGAATAGAATCAATCTTCGCTTGGATTGGGTAGACCGCAAAAACTTTTAGTCCTATTCAATCCAGATTGGACAGTGACCAAAAAAAAGAAAGTCCGTTGCTTCAATATTAGAGATTTTGTGGAGAAACTCCCAACCTCCGTACTGTATAATGTATTGGCAAAGAAAATGAAATTATTTTGACTTTTCGATTACTTTCCTTTTATTTAAGGCATTCCGAATATTATTCCTTAGAAAGCTAATCTGTGTAAAAACACACCCATTTTTGGAAGTTTATCTATACTTCAGCAATTACTGCAACTACATTATTATAAATATTCATAAATATGCTCATAATATAAGCATAACGATCATAATAAACACGAATATGAACTGACCATGCGGAACGAGAACGCAAATTATTAAAATCTTGATAAAAATTCAAACGTGTGCAGTATTTGGACGGGAGGAAAAGAATACCAAATGTACCGGAATTTTCTACCGTTTTCAATTCTTTGGCCAATAGAACGACGTGCACCTGTCTGTACTCTCGCGCACACCATAGGTTACGTTAATGCAGAGGAAGGGGGGCAAAGCAATTTCCGGGAGTATGATTCACCATCTGACGTTGCATATAAGGAAGAAAAGTTGTTTATTTAGTTTCGGCTTTGGTACGGGGAAAAAATGCGCGTTCATTAAAAACAAAGGATTAAAAAAAAAGCACTAAAAGCAAAAAATAAGCACTAAGAACAAACAAACAAACAAACAAAAAAAAAAAAAAAAAAAAAAAAAAAAACAAAATAAGGGCTTTAAAGAAAAAGTAAGCACCTATAAGGGTCTTTATATTTTATTTTCAAATATAAGGACTTATAAGCACTTGTAAGGATCGCTACGAACCCTGTTTGACTAGATTTTTCGCTGATTATCCCAGGTTGAACGAAATCATGAACAATAACAACTAACCTCTTCCTAGAATTCATATTTCATACACTCTTTCTGGAAGGAAGTGGTTTACAAACCTTGATTTAAAGATGGATATCCGGAAGTAGAGAAGCACATGATGAGCGAGAAAAGACGGCTTTGACAGCTCAAGGTGATGCCGTTTCTATTATGCAATATGCTGGTAACATTTAAATGCCTGATGAAGAACGTGCTGAGATGTCTTTCCTATGAAGCTTATCTGACAAAATTGGATGGCATCATCACTGTCGGGATACGTTTAGAAGGAGAGTACATTCAAGATCTCCAGGAGCGGTTTAAAGTGATACACAGTTTTGCCCGAGAAGGAGTCACCTTGGCAAAGGAGAATATGAAAACCTGATACGACAGGATAGCTTCAAGACATGGGTTCAATGAAGGCGACAAATTGTGATTATGAACTCCGATTCGAAGAGAACTTTCCCTTAGTCACCCAGGAAAGACCAGTTGAGTTTGAAAACGAGTTAAAAGTTTTCAAAGGCAAAGCGTCTGGGTGTTTTGCTTTGGGAAAAGACATAAAATGCCGTCGCCAACGTTTCATCTCTTTGTTTAGAAATTCCGGAGATAGTAAATCGTCTTTGCATATCATCTTCAACTGATTTGCAGGAAGAGAGAAGAGAAATATATTAGAGTAAAACATACAATTAGACAAAGCAAAAACCTTGTGTTTGGCGTAGATTAACCAATACGTTATTGATTTAGAGGGCGAACAGGTACACATCCTTCTACATCAGGGGCGAAAAATTCTTCAGCATATTTTATTTTCATTAAATACTTTATTTAGTGTTCAAGACATATAAATTATTAAAAAAATAGCTCATTCAGATGCCTATTGAACTATTTTTTAAAGTTGAATCCGGAAAGGACTTATTCTTAACGTGAAGATTTTTTATAGATCGCAAATTTCAAAATTATTAAAAAGTCGAAAACTTGCGAAAATATAAAACTTTTAAATTAGACATCAAATGCTAATTTATGAGGTTGAGAGGTCTGACTGAGGGAGGGGACACACTCACCCTTCCAGTTTTCTATTGAAAATTGCTTTAAATAAGTTAATAAATTTTTTGTTTTATTGCATTTTAGATTTACTTTCATTGAATTTTTTTTTTTTTTTAAAGTTACATTAGGCCACTGAAACCCTCTGCCTGATTCTCTTCCTCCGTAATTTGTTTTAGGGAATCTACAAAAATTTTTGAGTCGGAGATTAGACATTGGGACTGAGTGCATACATGAAGTCGACAGCTTGGCCGAAATTGAGAAGAAACTAAGATTTGATTGTTTGTGACGATTCTTTTATTGGCAGTGTTCATGCCTCTTTCACAGCGTTACTCAGAGCTATTTTAACCATTAATTATTTTCGCGCCTTAATCGAATTTTCTTCCCCCTACGACATATAACACGTTTTTGTTGATGTAAATTTTATTTTTATACCGTAAAGCAAATTTTCGTTCTCTAAATGGCTTCAAGAGGTTATAAAATGTCTGAAGATTTTTTTTTTGTTACATCTCTAGTGAGTTAATGGTGGAAAGGCATGCAAGTATACCTCGCTTATTTCAGAGTAAAAACAGGACATCAAGACGAAACTTAGGTACCCTACACATATGCTGAAGGATTCAGATGATGGTCAAAGCTTCAAAAATAAGGGTAAAGATTGAGTTCCAGTAGTGTGGCAAGAGCCATGAAATCACAGCAATGATTGTTACATTTGTTCGACTGTTTGAATATGAAGAACAAAAAAGAATCTTCCATCCAAATATACCATTTGCTTCATGCTCAGTTTCCCCATGGTCCAGAAGTACAAGTGCCAATTCTCTCAGAACTCTGTGCAGCTGGTACCTGTACATATGTATGCATTTTATCCAAATTTTATTACTTCCACCTGCTCTCAAGTGCATTTTAGCTTATACTGTACTTTATTTTATGTGCAAACTATTGTATCCCCCATCCAAATTGGTTGTACTGATCAAGTGATATTCAACTTCGTTTTTCCAGACCCAGTACACTTCCAATGAACTTTTGACTCTACTGCACATTTGTATCATTCTGTTTATTGCGTTCAGCATTTTTTACACAGAGTTCTTAATGGATCTTGTAACTTAAATTTTCTGATGAGGAAGATCTGCGATTTGTTCGGATTGATGCAGATCTTCCATTTGGAACACCAATTTTTCACATCGGGCATTTTGGCTAATAGTTTTTGAAGCGTGTGATTTGGTCCCCTGGAATTTTTAAATAAATGTGGTATAATCAACATAACAAGCTAACAAGAAGTTGTAATCGCCTCAGAATTTACAGAAATCGTTCATGTAATTAAGATAGAGCATGGAGCCTAGGAATGAATCCTGAGCAATATCACCTCAGAAAGGATAGCGGAGAGTGCACTAGCTTCACTGAGAACGTCCGACTTTCCAAAATTTCATGGCTCTTGCCACACTACTGGAACTCAATCTTTACCCTTATTTTTGAAGCTTTGACCATCATCTGAATCCTTCAGCATATGTGTAGGGTACCTAAGTTTCGTCTTGATGTCCTGTTTTTAGAAGAGTGACTTCCAGATCATGATGTATTCTCGTGGGAAGTTGAGCACAGCAGAGAGCCGATCCAATGAAATCAAAGATCCGGATTAGTTGAAGAGTCATCGATAACCCTGTTTATTTGGAATGAGGCTTAGATGCTGCAGGATATGCCTTTCAAAAATTTTTCCTAATGAAGAGAGAAGACTGAGGGCTCGTCATCCAGTTTCCCTGGTTTACAGATGAGAAATGTTAATGTTTCCACATTTTTGGGAAATATGCATTTGTCAGACAAGTGTTGCAGATAGCATTGTGCTGTAAATTTTTGAGTAATTTATTCAAAATCTAGTAATTCCCCGGGGCTTTTTTAGACTTGAGATGTTTAAATAATGTCTGTGATTAGTCTTGGGTATGGTTAGCTGGATAACATTCTAAGGAGATGGTGTTAATCCATTCCTGTACTGCATTTCAGTCTTTATTTGTAATAAAACCATTTCGTGTAAACTATTGGGTTAGGTGACTAGCAAAAGTTTCACCCTTTTTGCCCGATTGGTGGCGTACAACGGCAAGAGGCAGTCAGCCTCCGTTCATTGAGTCGCCTATCAATGGTCATCAGATCATTGGTAAGGACACATTAGGGACTGTGAAAACTGATCAGATGATTAGTCTATCACCGCTCTCAGTTGTCCGCTACCTTCTTGACGCTCTGTATGGCCATGGTTTACCTACTGCTGCCAACATTGTCGAATGGTAGTCTCACTCTGACCCAAGTGTCTAGCAATTTGAACACACTGCTGTCCTTTAGTCCCACTGCACATCCTCTCTCAAATGACAACATCTACTCATACTGTTTAGGAACCCATCTGGCAGGCATTGGTACAGGCCACGTGGACCCACGAAACCAAATATGCACAGAAGTTATGCTTTAGTACTGGAATGTTCTCCATTCTGTGCAGCATCCGGATGCTCCATTGCACACTGCAATGGAGTTCAGCTAGTTAGTACTTGCCGCCAAAAGTTAATTCCATCGTAAGGTATGGGCATATGCAATTTCGTTGCAGCATTAATCTCCTTGGTGCATTGCTTTATGTTAAAAGAGTGTAATTAAAAAATACACTGCTTATTGCAGCTTACACAGCAAAACTGTTTTGAACTTTTTTTTTGTTTGCCACACATATATTATTTTGCTCATAAATCTTTATGACACTTAATTCGAGGTAATATGTGTTCAAGGGTCTAATATCCCATAAATACTACATTTATAAGTGGAGATGATAGGAATAACATAATATGTTACCATTTAGCTATCATTTAACTAAGTGAAAAGTATAACAAAATAAATTAGCATTAAATACATTTTCCCACATCCAAAAATAAGCAGCTTCAAGCATTTTCTTTGAAGATCTTTTATACGCACACATATTAGATATATAAAAAGATAAATATTGTATCATGTCACTAAATAAGATACAAAGATATACAGTTATGGCACTTTAATAAAAATTACTTCTTTAATGTCAGAAGTAAGATAACTATAAAAATATATAAATCATAGCAGGATAGCTTACAGCTCTGGCTTTGGAAATTTTGTTGCATATCACCTGCAGTGCAATGGCACCCACTGAAACTGCACACTGGGATAAAATATTTAACTTTACTGTCTGATATTGCATTAATTTAAAATGTTCAGAATTCCAAGCTGAAGATAAATGTAATTCATACAAGGTGGGCCAGAGACTTTTGCAGTTTCAGAAATTAATAAAATAAAAAAAATAATAAGGTTACTTTTTCAGCTGTTAATTAATAGGATATAGCTAGATACCTTTAAAAATAACATCTACCTTCAGGTCTCTGGAACTCTAGCAATTAAATATGTAGATTTAGTTTGTTGCTGCTATTTTATTTTTGTACAAAAGAGTTAAGATTCCCCATGAAATAAAACCAGCGTGAGGAAGCTCCAGGTTCTATAGAGGCCATGGAATGTCACCTCTACAAGAAACCAATTTAATGGGAAGCATCTACTTAACCACGGGTATGAATACGTTTGAGGTACAGCATGTGACACTATCCTGCTACATTCACATCCTCTTTCATAACCTTCAAATGCTTCACAATTTACTCACTTCACAGAGAGTGTAGCTGTCCTGCCCATTTCATATTTACGTTGAAACAAAGTTTTTTTGAATTTCCTGACTTAAGAGTAAATTAATGTAGCACTGAAGCCAAATAATGTTGGGTAAATTGTACAGTAATAAATACAGGAACTGTAGCTTTTTACCTGAGAAGCGTTCCATAAATATGTAAACTCCCAGAACTCTAGCCCTACTCACGATACCTTTTAACAAGTGTTAAGTCAGCGCAGCATTAACGTACCATGAGTTTTTAAATCCATCTTTCAGATATTCTCATCAGCCAAGTTGTGAAAATGATTTTTAAATTTAGTGCCAACTGTTAAAATTTATGCTCAGGTTGAGGAGCTTTATATAACAGCTGTCCTTAAAAATAAAATGGGACCTACTTGAGGTGAAGCTAAACCAGAATTTTGTAGAAATTCTCATGTAATAATGCAGTGGTGCTATCAAGTACCCAAAGCTCAAAAAGTACATCCATTGTAATAAAATTTTTCTTTTCAAGAATGCCTAATATTACACAGCCATATCTGCTATAAAATTTAATTATACATATTTTATGTGTCACTATTTCATCAAGTATGGAATTATACTACATTTCAGTCTGTCATGGTCAACGATTCTATCTAGTGGGCTGCACAGCAAATATCTGTTAGATGGAGACCAATTTATATTCAATCATAAACCTTTGCACAATAATACACTCAAAACGTATTCTTGCAGGTTGCACATCATTTCCATTTCTTCTTTTTTTTTTTTTAAATTAAAATACACCCCCCATTGTTCTTTCCCCCACTTCAACTTCTGCATACTTACTACACTAAAAATGCTCTTTTATCTATGCTAGATTTTGAACCTGGTTTTTTTAAACGAAAAATCATCTACATTTCATTCATTTAGTCCACATGCTACTATGTAATTTTCAATTTTAAGTTATATTTACATTTTAATTGTCTGGGCAGCATGACCAACTTTATTCAATCATTAGATTTTTTTTTGTTACTTGATACATATTAGCTTATGATATTTTGCTTTCTTACTGCTTCATAAATAAAGTTAACACACAAAACATTAAAAAAAGCACCTTTGGGCATAATATAAAAATCTGAAAACTTTCATATTATTATTATTATTATTATTTTTAATCGTAAGAGCTTTTATGCATTAGGTGCATGGTATAAAACAATTACCTTCACGTGTCAGAATGCGAATACTTCTATTTGCTTGATCCAAAAATTATTTTCATGTGAATACTTCCATCTCCTTTATTCAAAAATACCCCTCAGATGTCCACAGCAAGACCCGTTTTCCACCTCTATCTCATTCCATGCTTTTATTAGAATAAGTCTGAGAGGTTGGTGAGGGGAATACTAATTTTACCATGCCCTTGCAGTTAATGAACTTGTTAAAATTAGCACTCACTCACTACAAAAGGAGTGCTATTTAAGTGTGTACCCCATCTGAAAACCACTGCCCATGCACTGCTCTTCCAAATGGTTTTTGAGAAAACAAGAAACATTTGCAAGAATTTGTGGCCCACCCTGCGGTATCAAATGCATACATAAAAAAACATTCTGTATTTCATGGCTTAGCATTGTCTAATCAAACCTTGTGAAAGTTCAAATGTGGCTATTATTCAAAACACTGCATATATTACCCCCTTTACAATATTAAACAACACATTAAATTTAGACAAAAATATTCAAACACATCATATTTCAACCCATACATAAGTTCAGGGCCAGGAAGTGCACAAATCAATGGGAAAGAAAGCTAAAAATGCTTTAAGAAGTAAACAGAGAGCCAAGAATAGATACAAAGTTTAATTTCACAACAAAAATTACAGAGAAAAGCCTAAAGATTTGTCAAAATAAGTAGAAAAGGAAAAAATATGATAGGAAGACATAAAGCAGAAGATATCAAAGAAGTTCTGAATAGACAAGATGCTATAGCTCTCATGCACATAACTTTCAATTCATAAAAATCAAACAATTAGGTATGTATGTACTTTGACATCATTAAAGGGTGTGATACAAGGTAACACTGATACAGAAAAAAGCTCATCACGCTTACCCATTCAAATTCGAAACATTATGCAATATGAAAGAATTTCTACACACTACATAAGCAAAGGAAAGATACTAGTGGCAATGCAAAATAACAATAGATAGAAAAGCACATTAAAAAGGCTAACATACAGGTACACTCAAGTGCAAGTTCTAGATTAAAACCTAAAGTTCGTCTTCACAAACCATGATATTCAAACAAATATTTTTTTTAAAGATAATTCAGAAATCTTTTAACCTCATTTATCTTTTAAAATATTCAATGGAAATACTGTTCCAGCTTTATTTGTATATTTTGAAATTCATTACAAAATTTTTAATAATGCATAAGAATTATTTACAAGACAAAAATATCTGCCACAATGAGGGAAAATAAAATAATTAGTCATGCAAGAACAGAAAATTATCATATTAAGAGTAATAAAAGTATTAGAAATGATTTTAAAGAAAAATGACAAGAAATGTAATCACATATTTTATAAAATAAAAAATCAGAATAAGAAGATAATTTAGACAAAGAAAGATTTTAAGAAAGAAAAATCAAAGCAGACAAAACAAACCAGTTTCATAGTGCAGAAAACACGTCACCAATCTTTATTGTTTAATGTAAGACATTGTTTTATTTTTCAATACACATTATAAAAGGATTCAATTTTGTCACAAGCAAAACAGTGCTCATAAAAGTAGCACCTGTTAAGAAGGCACAGCTTGTGTTGTGTGCTCACACATTGAAAAGGCAGTCAGCCTCAGAAATCTAGATATAATTCATGCAAGTATACATATATATTTATATGATATGATTTTAAGCACTTCCGGCATCTTCCACACTATTTAAACCTGCTTGCACCAGAGTTGGTTTATAAAGATTAGAAGACAGGGTTCCTTACAACAAAATTTATCACAATTTTAAAACAAATAAAATAGCACAAAAGTGTTACAAAGGAATGAGAAAAGAAATGTTTGACTTTTCATTACAACTGACAAAAGAAATAACTAGAAAGTGGAACCTCTGTTTGCCTAGGATTTTATTATAAGGGAAGGAAAGAAATAAACACTTAAAAAACAAGTGCATTTTAGTTCTCTGCATTTGATGCAATTTAAACAAGCATCAGAAGCAAAGACAATGAGCCTAAATTCAAGGTACTGATTTAAAAACACTAATAAAAATTTACATTTAATTTTAAAATTAATAGTGTATCCCATTCTTAAAAAAATACCTTTATGATTTTCAGGATTCTCACTCAATCCACTGAAACAGAGGTTCTACTCTCACAATCACATTAAATTGCTTTAAAAAGCCTTCAGTGAAATCAGGTATAAAATAAGTGCTTTACAAAAACAATTACGATAAAAGGTAGGCATATATTGAAAGTTTTAGTAAATATAACACTTAAAATGGGAACCCTTGTCAATTCTGATTTTTTTTCCTTTACAATTTCTTTTCAAGTAAGTTTGGTAAAATTTTCATTGTGCAAAGTAATAGCCCGATAAATCAAGAGCAAAAATACAATAGTATTCCCTAAATATCTAATGTTGGAATAGTTATAAGCTCATAGTTGAGGAAAATTAAGAACTCACATTAGTAGCTATGCATCAAGGCACAACAAGTTAAAACGGTTAATATGTATGATTTTTCTTACAAAGGCAATGAAAACTCAACTGTATAACAGTCTTTGTAACTTTCTGTTTTGGCAGGTTTTTTTTTCCCTTTTTGGTTTCTTTGCATTTTAAACTCCTAGAAAGCCAGCCGCATAAGAAGGGCGTCTGATATAAAAACAGATGAGGCAATCCATTAAATAACAACTGCCTCTGATAAAAGCTGTACACAGAACTATCAAATTTTCTAAGCTAGTATGGTCCATTTTCTCTTGCTTCTTATACACATATCTGCCAGTATGAAAGTATTTGATAAAATGTGTACACATATCCAATCATTTCTTGCCTACAACTATAAGTGTAAATACAGAAAAATATGATATATACTTCAGAAATGAAAAAATACAAATGCACCTGCAAATGGAATGTTACTTTACTATTATGCAGATGAAAAATAAGCATTTTAATAACAGTTATCAAATACTTTAAAAAATATACTCTACAATACATAAACTTTTTGTATGTTTTTAGTAACAATCACATGATTATGTTACCACAATTTAAAGGAGCCGCGATCTTTTTCAAATTGATATTTAAAAGGATATATGTGATATCATGATGATGTTGGTAATGTAATTTATATATATTTACAATTTTTACCTGTAATCAGAGAATTTCCAACTTGTTTCACAAAACAAAGAGGAAAAAATACACACTGAACATGTGAAGCAAAAACTGCTAATTGGCATTGTAAATAAATGTATGCAAATTTTAAGAGGGGGAAAATGTAAGAAAAACGGAGATTAAAAAGTAGTAAAAAAATAACAGCCAATTTGATCCATGAAAATTTAAATATAATTAAAGAGTTTTATATGCAAATGTTTGCTACTAATAAAAATAATATTTGGTATATTCATATAGAGAATCAATATATAGAACAGGTATACTACCTACAAGCAGTTGTACAAGAGTGGAAACACACCAAAAAGATTTAACAGTTTTGAGGCATGAGCCAGCGTGCCACGATGAGCAACAATGAAATATCTAGTAGCAGTAGGTATACAAAAGCACATATAAAAAGAAAACATATCTAAGAGATAAAATATATATGTTTTGGACTGAAATAGATAATACAAATAAACATATTCCAGATAGAGACCAATACATGAAAAAATAGATTACAATTATGGAATTCTTTAAGTTGATCCAACCCCCCAAAAATGTGCTTTTTTCCATCAGAAAACCAGAAAGGCTTGCAAAAATACAGAATATTTTATATAAAAGATAATGCTGGTGAAACCTTGTCTTATGGGTAATTAATTTCCTTACAACAGTGAAAAACCATTTGTAAGGTCTGTGATACGAAGCAAAGAATCCACCCACAGTAGCAGAAATGTTAAGAAAAACAAACAATAATGGAAATTACATGAATGAAATAACATATATACTCCTGGTATATATATCAAATATGGTGCTTATTAAGAACAGTCTTCATTTAAAAAATTATCATCTTTTTCTTCCTGCGTTGCTTATTTTGGCTTCTACAATGCAACAAATTAAGGAAACTTTTTACAACAGACTACATACTAAAAAATTAAATATAATTTTGTTATTTTACATGATTTACTTTCATATTAGATTCCAAAAGCAAGATTTAACAGTTGTATAAAAATAAAGCAAGATTACTAGTAAAATCGTGTATTGCAGAAGCCATATACAAGCAAGGCTTAAAAAATGCAGGATGAGTTGCTATACAGTTCATGTTCACGAATACACTGTTGGTTTGCTTCCACGTATCACAGACTATGTGGTTACGTTGAACAAACTTCAAATAGTAGACTTGGAGAACGAGACACGGAGATGACTTGAATCACTCAGCTGGTAATTGTGCATTTTCTACAAGAACAAAGTAATAATCTTGATTCAGAATAATTAAGCAAAAAACTTTAAGAATGAAATAAGATATTTTTAAATAATTTATAATAAAGTTTGTGCTACTGCCAATTTATTAAAAAATAATATATTTTCAATTTTGATTATACCTTCAGAATAGCACACAGGGTTAGTAGCCATATTTTAATTAAAATAAATAAGCACCTATAAGCACTTTTTAAGCACATTTTAAGGAAAAAAAATAAGTACCTGCTTAGTTACATATATATGATTTAATAGTTTCACATGTAATGCTTATTCAGTTCACTTTTTAAAATTCCCATTTAAGAACACCGAGTTTAGAAACTTTTTCAATAATGGAGTCATTTGCATTTCTAATTTACTATAAATCTAATATTAAAAGGAAAAATTAATTATCAAATAATTATTTTTAACTTATACCACAGGCATTCCTAAAAAATGCACTTACAAAAGATAATGGAAAAGTTTTCATTTTAGTTAAATAGAAAAGTTTTATTCTCCCTTATTTAGAATCAAATGACACTGTGCAACTGTATTTTTTCCCTCTTCAAATTTAAGTCATTCACACAAAAGACACTTTATAAAACTATTAAAGACACGAAACACATAGCTTTATGACATCTTTGACACAGTGTGCGTAGAGTTCTTTATCTCCCCATCTGAAGAAAACCACTTGTATAAATTGCCCTTCAACTGTGCGGGAAAACAGAGAAATTGCATATGAATTCTAGGCTATTTGCAATGTACTCCACTGTTGACAAATCAATTTCAGACAGTACTACCAATATCATGTCTTTTCCTCATGATTTCATACAAATGGGTTAAAAATATTTATATACAAGCTATAGGTCACTCTTTTCCCAGAAAGGTGCTATGCTGGTATTCAGACATAACAGATATCCTTCCAGAGTAATAACCTATTCCTTTAAGAACAGCAACCTGATCACTTGCATGTAACCACAATGAAATGCTTTTACTATTGAAATCTTAATGCATCTTAATATGTAATTTTGAGTAGGAACTATGGACAATCCATAGTAGTTGGAGTCTATGCACATGCATATTTACATTTTATGGTTCTTCCAAGTTCAATACAAAACTCAAATTACATCCCTGTCACCGTCATAGAGACCTTCATCACTTGCCACAATGAAATGTACTGAGTGTGGTCACTATTGCCAAATACAAAAGGCCATGGCTTAAACTTGCATGTTCAAACATTGAGGGGGGAAAAACAGTACAGTACAAAGTCTGAGATCCGAGCCACACCCCCCCTTTTTTTGCTTTAAGCATGCGTATTTCATCCCTCCAAAATAAAACACACAGAGAGTCTGGATTTTTAATTTCACTTTGGCACTAGATAAAATACTTCTTTATTGAAGAAACAATCATTTCAGCATATTGTGATCAATAATTTAACTCTGCAGCAGCATATCTGCTTGGCATATGTCTCAAACTGAAACATTCTACATAAAAACAGCACTGATTATATATACGACACCAACCTGGAAAATCATCATTTATTATATTTTGCTTTCATCACAGCATGTTTATCCATCATATGACAACTTAAGTAATGACACATGAAGGGATGCCTGAACAACTTTTTCACATTAGTAATTGAATATCAAAGAGTATGGTAAGCTTTTTCGTTGACATTATGCTTGGCAATGATTCCAGATTTAAGTTAAATGCGCTAAGAAATGTCGACGAGAAAAAATTTAACAGGAATTTCTTTCCATATGCTAAAAACAGATTTTGTTAATGATGCTCATAGGTGAAAATATTATATTTAGTGCTATTTGAATCAAGAATAAATGATTTGTTATTCATATAATTCCAGAACTGGCATCAGAACTCATATGGCAGTACCAGGTGGCAGAGTTTAGGAAATGCAAAATTTTTGGAATTTAGAGAAGCACCCTACAAAAAAATTAATAAAGAATGACAAAAATTTTAGAATTTATTAGGGAAAGAACTGGGACCCAAAATTTAGAGATGGCAATAATTTAGAACTTTAGGTGCTTGGTAGCAAAATTTAGGTAAGATATCTAGCCCTGGCCCTCAATAAGCCAGGACATATTAAACATATGCTAGACATAAGTATAATAAAAGAACTAATACAATTCAGGCTTAACTGTCCCAAATGCACGAGAGAAGCAAGACAAAATTTAGCTGAAAAACTTGTCTTTAGTTGCCAATTTCATAATACATAATCAATAATGTATAGCGGATGCTATTAAGCTAGGCTAAACTATACTTGACCGATTCCAAGGAATTTCATTTAATATAGCACACTGCTATGTTCTTTTAACTAGCATATTATTTTTTGCAGGCTACTATTTCTACAGCAATTTTAAGAAAATTTAAATATGAACTTCCTATTATGTCTAAAAGAGTTCCTAATTCTGGAGCTGCAACAGGATCTACAGGATGGATGATGGTTGCAGGATGTGTTTCCAGATACTTCAAAAAATGCTTGACATAATTTGTGGCCATTCATGACGAGGATGATGATGATAGCTGCGAATCTGAAGGTTTTCAGACATCACAAACTAAAAGTAAAATTTTCCAATTAATACTTTTTGGGGGGGGGGGAAAGTGGAGAAGAAGTGTTAAATGAAGATGATATAACAGAAGTTTATTATTGTGATTACAATGCTCCAAATCATCAATCAACGGATGGCAAAATCTACAGTATGGTTCTAGATCTAGAAAATACCATTGCCAATACTGAAGAAAGTGACAGAGTGGTTTTTGAGAATGAAAAATCGATTGACAAGTTTTTCGGAATTTTCGACACAGTAATTACAAGACCTGAACAATGGAACTTTGTAACTGAACAACAAATCATATATGACTATAGAATTAAAAAGAAAGTATTAGAACAAAAAGAACTAACTTAACTTACTAACATTTTACTTAAATGTTTAATTAAGTAAATAAATAAATATTAAGTTTTTGTAAATTTTGATACCCTTTAAGATCATAAATGCTTCATTACTTCCTAAACCACAATTCCATATTTTTAATTTTATAATTTGTACATGAAATCTTATGAGATTTAAAATGATGATCTAATATCCAGAATAATCCAAAATCCGGGATTGCTGAAGTCTTAACGATTCCGGACTTTGTACCGTGCAAGCTTACCTCTAATACTGAGAAAGAGAAGCAACCTCATAATTCTTCATTTAGTATTTGTATTTATCATAAGCATTAAATTGCCTTCTTTTGTTAGAATTATTTTTTTAAGCAAAAATTAATGTTTTCATTTTAAGCACACATTTTTATTGTAACTACATTACAAAATACATAAATAAGCAATTTATGTATTTTCTGGCAATTTACTTTAAAAATACTTACTATTAAAGCTATTACAGCTTCTTCAACAGAATCCATCTGGATCAATGCCATCTTGCGATCCTTCCTGAAAGAATTAACATAAAACATAAACAAATGTAGATTAATTTAATTAATTTTTTTAACAATTTTTCAACAGAACACACATTTCAAATTACAGGGATTGGACAAAAATATGGAAACACCTTTAACAAAACATGTTTCTTTGCTTAATATGGTGTAGGAAACCCGTTGGCATCCAAAACAGCTTGCAGTCTTCTCGGAATGGATAAATACAGTTCCTGTATGTTTGCCAAGAGAATATTATACCATTCTTCCTGCAAAACGGTGGCAAGTTCAAATAACGATGTTGGCGGTGGATGACGAGAATGCACTTTCCGTTCTCCAATGTAGACCACAAAGGTTCGATAATATTTAGGTCTGGTGACTGTGGTGGCCAGGGGAGATGGGACAACTCATCCTTGTGCTCAGAAAACCAGCCCTGGACAATGTGAGCTGTGTGAACAGGGGCTTTCTCGTCTTGGAAGACACCATCACCATCGGGGAACAAAGTTTGTACCATGGGATGAACTTGATCGGCCAAAATGTTCACATAAGTCTTGGCAGTCATGTGCCCTGACACAGTTATCATGGGGCTAGCAGAGAACCACGATATGGCTGCCCAAACCATAACAGAAACCCCGCCATGTTTCACTCTTGGCAACAAGCAGTCTGTATTATAGGCTTGAGATGGCGTTCTCCAGACGTAAACTCGGCCAGAAGTGGGAAACAATGTGAAAGAAGACTCGTCAGACCGTATTACTCTCTTTCACTGCTCTATAGTCCAGGCTCTATGACTTAAACACCACCTTTTCCTGTTACGGGTATTAGCATCACTGATGAGTGGCTTCTCAATTGCAGCACGGCCAGCAATTCCCTGTTTATGAAGCTCCCTTCTAATTGTTTTGGTACTCACAGGGTTCGGTAACACAACATTCATTTCAGCAGTAACTTTTGCAGCTGCGGTCTTCTTATTTTTCGTCACAATTGCCCTTAATGATCATCTGTCACAATCACTCAGGACACACTGTGATTTAGCAGATGATGTTTTTCCGCTTTTCAAATATGCGGAATAAATCTTCGATACAGTACCTCTTGAAACACTAAACACCTCAGCTACCTTGCTTACGGAAGCACCTATCATACGTGCTCCAACAATTTGCCCATGTTCGAAGTCTGTTAACTCTGACATAATGCAATGACAACCTCACATAACAGTACTCCGACAACAACTGAACTGTTTAGCACATTTACGAAGTTGTATAGGTGGCGTCAGTAGTCAAAAATGCCAGCGCCACCTACATATTTAATTAAAATCAATCTTTCTTTTCAAACATGCATTTCACAAGGTGTTTCCATATTTTTGTCCATCCACTGTACATACAGTTTACATTTTTTTCACATACCACTTCACTTTAATTTCCTTCAAGCAAACATACATCTCTTGATTGGCTCAGTTACTTAACTCCCTAAATAATTAATATTACTACCTTTAGGATTTTTAATTTAATTTAATTAATATTAATATTTACAAAAAATTTTTTACTAAAACAAAGATAACAGCTTGACACTCAACTTTACCTACATAAGCGCCATATATATAATTTGAAGAACACACTTACTTCTGTTTCACAACACTTTTGCAGACCCCAACACTCGTATAGCAGGTAAGTTAGAATTAAAACTTACTATTTACTTGCTTTAAGTATTTTTTTTTTTAAATTTTTATGTAGTATCTAAGTATTTTCTAAATATGAAATTATATTTTTAAATATATATTTATTTTAAAAATTGTGAATTAGTTCTTTTTGTTACTTTTTGTTTCTTATTGGTTTATATGTATTATGTATAGTTCTTTTATAGTTTCTTTTTATTGATATGCATATTCGTGTCGGGGAAGTTTCTGTAGACAAGGATTTCTAAAATACATTGGTTTCTAAATTTTTTTATTATTTTATAAAAAATTAATTTTTAAAAAATTTAATTTTTTAAGAAAAAGTTTAATTCTTGACTTTACTTGCTTGTTTCTCAAAAGACTTAATTAGTATTTTCCTTTTTGAACTTTAATTCTTAAATGTTAATTTCTAAGGGTACCACTTTATTGGAATTACTTTTGGTTTTGACTTTTACCCTTGCCTGCATGAATGACAAAACACGAATTGAATGATTGGAGAGTTAGGTTTGGAGGCAACTTTCCCTTGATAAGTCTGTCTCCTGCCTACTCTATGATCATTCACATATGCATTTTTTAAAAAAAATGTTTAATTTAATTTTAATTTATTAAATTAGATTTATTTTCATGGATAGATTTTACACTTGATTTGCTTATGCTTCTGAATTTAAATGATATTGTAGATTAGTTCGAGAATTAAATCTTTTACATGTTTGCATATTTTTAAATTATTTTGGCTCTTTTTTTTTTTTTTTTTTTTTTTTTTTTTTAGGAATTTAAATTTGCTTTTCTACTTTTATACATATTTGTTTAGAATTTAAAAATTTCATTCCTTGTAGCAATGGCGCAAAGAATATTTAATTAAATATGTATTTAAATTTAATTTTTTAAACTAAACTCAATTTATTCTTTTGAAACAATTTTTTCCATAAAGATATTCATTTGGAAACCTCCTTATCCAGGTATTCTGATGAGGGGAAGAAGGTCACACTTTCATAAAGCAACGAATAACAGAACATTAGGAAAAGTTAAACACATGAAGCATATATGTGGCTTGTTACATTGCGATTTCTAAAGAAATTTGGATTATTTTTTAATTAAATATAATTAGAAGCAACAAAATTACCAATGCAGTTAGTGGTTATTTCAACATCTAGTTGCTGAGAAGATGAAAAACTCAACAAAGTAATAGCCTATATAATAAACATCTGGATGTTTGAAGTTTGTATTTCTTAGCAACTAGTTGGCCTTAGATTACACCAGTTAATTTTTTTACCAATTTATTTGAACTTTACTAAAGGAATCTAGAGATTTGAAAAAAGGCGGACGGGGGGATACAAAGATGAAGTAGTGACATTAATCTAATATGTAAATCAAATCCAGGCAAAAATGCTAACCAAGCTTGCAGCCAAAGAAAATTTTATTTCACTGGATGATTACTTAGCAATGATAAGGTCTCATTTATACTTTCATGCAAATCCGAAATGAAATCCCATTTGCACATTTTGAACTAAAAATGGAAAACTAACTTAACAATTCAAATAATGGCATAATAAATACCTAAAACTTTTTAAGTTCTAAAGTAATATGATTTTTTTTAAATTGTATAATAAAAAGAAAATGAACACTTACGGGAAGAATTTAAATCCAACAACAGTACCGCCAGTTTCTGCGAAAGCTTGTTTGATTTGCTCTTCTGTCACACTAGGTCTGAACAAATGTAGAAATATTCAAATTTAAAATAAAATTTATGAATAAAAGTAATTTTATGACAAAAATTATCTAAAAAAGGCTCCCATTAACTGAATTCTTCTAGCCATACTTTAACTGGTGCATTTAGAAAGAATTCAGAAATGGAATAAAAAACATACCATATATTTTAAAAGTTTATTTAAGAAAACAATAAATTGGAAACCATATTATAATGAACCGATGCAAATATTTGTAGTTTATTTTTGTTTTTATGTATTTTTTACACATACTTGCATGCATAATTTACTGGTTGAAAACTGGAAGGGGGGCAAATACACAGAATATTGTATTTCGAAGAGATGGGGCTTAAATGATAAACATAGACAAAAAGCACACATGCGGACACAATATTTTACTATGCATTTGAAAGACTTTACCAATTTCAATTATCTTTTTATTTACATAAAATACTTTCCTACTTATGCTTTCCTTCTACAAATTACCAGAAATTAGATGTTTCTAAGTCATATGCTGAGAAAAAAGGGAGAGAGGAGGAGAGTCAATACTTTCTATTTTTAAACTTATTTGCTGCACTTTATATATATATAATTTTACTTTTCAGTTTTGTTTACTTAATTTTACAGCTACTTATTTTCTTAAGTGTTTGTTTCATATGTAATGTTTTAGATAGTATAATTTACAATTCATCGATACTTGAATTGTACACAGCTCGAAAAGAATCAGAGATTTGGGTACAAATTCTGCTATGACTCTGGCAATAAAAACTGCTTAAAGTTCGCAAAAATAATTTCTTGACAATTTGGTGATATGAGGCAACCCTACAAATAGTGCCACAAGTTTTTGCCACGGGTCAGTTCAAATTCAGCAATGCAGCTGAAAACCACACCACTATGATGAACTTCATCCTCCATGATTGCTGCGATATAGACTTAGCTCTGTGAATGATTTTGCTGATCTACAATATTCTTCATGTGTTAAGAATCGGTCTTGCCCATTCTTCTTCTCGAGCTATTTCTAGCTGTTTACGTGAGTTGTTATTTATTTGAATACAGTTGCAATTCCCCCCTCTCATTTGGACAACAACAAATAAATTTATTTACATGATTACTGAAATAAAGTGTAGTATTAATTGCACCATTAATTATTAGGGCCGACGACTTCCTTACAAACATTCTTACTCATAGCTAAACACCTCATCAATATAATTTGCAATTCTACATTGAAGAACCAGACGGGGTACAGCACCCTCTGGCATAATTAATTAAGGAGATCTCTATGAAACTGCAGCACACAGCAATATTTTTCAAAACGATTAAAAATTAAGTATATATCCAAATTGACTAGCTATATTAAGAATGTGGGTTTACTTTTCATGGTATGATTTATGCCTAATTTATTCATGAATTTGAAAGACCATATTCACTCACACATTTCCCCCCCTTTTCCTACCTAGTATAGCATGAAAACTAGGAGGAGGAAATATGCAGTGGGTACTATTTTTAAAGAGATCATTTAAATGATAAATGTAACACATTAAAAAGTGCTTACTAATGTTACTGTTACAAATTGTAACTTTAGTGAAATTATATGCAAAGTGTAATAATTTTTGTATAGTGTAACACAAAAGGCCTCAATGGAGTGCGAAGTGTTGCTGGAAAAAACACTTGCAGGGGAAGAAAATCCATTTCACATCAAGGTAAACAAATTGGCGCGACCTTGCCAATATAGCTCAAAAGTGCCAAACTGGAAATGGCTGGCAGCAACTTCAATGACATTTTGGTTTGATGCCTGTGTAACTGTATGGCCATGGCCTGGCTAATGAAACTGCTGTATAGTTGTATTGAGAAAAACATTCAATGAGACACTAGCCAAAATCACCACTCAGGTACATCAGAACCTTGCCGAATGTGGATCTCTGGCTAGATGGACGGAGGACACTGTGTGGCTGTTAGAAGTAAAACCACCCATATCAGCTGCATTATTTTCTATGGGGTGCTAAGAAGGCTATTCTTTACATGCCAGTAACTTCTGAAATAAGTCTGGCTACATGAATCATCGTTGCAGCCATGGAGGTAGGAAGTAAGATGGAGTAGCCCTAAGCAAGTTTCTCCCATACCCTGCTCTGAAGCACTGGCGATCCTTATGTGGTGACCAAAACACTGGGTCATTTACCATTGAGTTCAATGGGATTTCACACGTTCGGATGTAAATATACATTATAAATGTATATATTTTCTTTTTCTACAACACTTCAGAGTCCTAAGTATATGAAAACAACATATTTTTAAACAACATTTCATTCTGAACGGAATTAAATGCTATACTTTTCACAGGACGGTTTTCTCAGAATGGTTTAATTTGAATGAAATATTTTCACAAGTTTACGTTAATTACATTAGAAAAAAAAATTAAGGTTATTCGATTTTATTCAGTTAAGGTACAAAAATTAAGATCAAAGTTTATTGTATTATTAATATTAAAATTATGCATTATTTCTTTTCTATTTATAGAGCTTCTTCCTAAAATACTTTCTTAAATATGACATGATTTTTTGGCTTCTGAGGCATCTTTTAAATCGAAAAATGTAAGTCAATTTATAATTAATGCTCTATTCGGTTCATTTTAAATTAGAGAATTATTAGGAATTAGCGAAATACTTTAGATAGTACTTGACGTTCTCCGAACATTTCTGAAAGGGAATAAAGTATTATTTAAAACTTGTAACTGAGTTATTATAAAATGTAAGGGGAATAATTCTTTTAATTATACATATCAGATTTTTTTTTACCCTTCATTTTAACAATACATATTCCAAACTTCTTTATTACGTTCTTAAGTGCGCATCTCATAGCATTTGCTTTACAATACCTTTTAACAGATTGCTTTACAATACGAACAATTCTTGCTTAAATAGTTTTATAACGTATTTGTCCACAGGATTTCAATTTATGTTTACAATTCAATATTAAGGTTATTATATATTTAGGTAATATTTATAATCATTATAAATTAGATACATTTAATAATTAAATTTCTTCACTGTACTTTTACAGTTGTTTATAAGTGAATAAATTCTTCATTTCAAATACATTTATAAATAATTTAATGAATATTTATGTATTTTGTCAAAGGCGCATGCTTTTTGCAAGCACATGCATAAATACCCATACATATTTCCTATTTTTCATTTCCGACATGTGCAAATCTTTAATTTCTGTGCATTCACTATATTTTTCGTGTAAAGTAATTTACACTAATTTAGCATACACCCGAAAGTTTTACATAAAAAATATATATGAATATAATTTGAATGAAAATTATATGCATTATTTTTAATACCCACTGAAAGGTCAGTTTTTCTTCAAAATTCCTCCACGATAGCATCTCTCTCTCTTTAGGCAGATAGCCCTTGCATGCGTTACTCTATTTAATAAAAACTTAATCTGACCTATGTGCCTAATTACAAATAAGATATATAAAATTAAAACGATGAGTTTAAAATGAGCAGCAGTATAGCCTCTCCTCTAAAAAATTTTAAAAGGTACATGTTACAATAATATATGGATGTGAAAAAAATTTGTTTTATTTAAAACATTTTGGCATTTGGAACATAAAATAAAAGTAGCGAATACTCTATATCAAGGGTATCGAAAGACGTATACAATTTTAAATGTACCATAAGATATTTTTCATTCTTTAAGCATAACATTTATCTTAAAATCTATATTTTTGTAGCTCAACAGCTTAGAATTTTATAAAACAAATTTATAATCAAAATCGCTGTTGTTAGTTATCGAAAAATAACAAAGATGTGACTTTTACGTAAATGTCACTAAACTATACAAATTGCTGTTATCCATCACACTATGAATGTTTCTCTCATGCGAAAGTGTCCCTTTTTCGATTTATATGGAACTGTCGTCTGTCAAAATACTATCAGAACTGTGTAAAGCGAGCTTCTGAATGTAAACAAAGAACTCCCCATCTGGTGACCGAAGCTTCGAAGCAATGCTTCGCTTCTAGCGCCAGTTGGCCCCTTCTTCCTTTCCTACCTCCATGGTTGCAGCTATGATGAACCAAAATGCATGGTATTTTTTAAAATGTTTGCAAATCCATGTGAGATAGCTGTACCCCCTGTATGTAATTTTGTACTCTTCTGCTGTGTAATAAAATTTTTTATACCACTTCATATTATTGTTCTCTCTGTGTATTTATCTCTATTTGTTATGTGTGTATGGTATTTTCCACCTATACTTTCCTACAAGATTATGATTCTTAACAATGTTCTCGGCCTCTCCTCCAAGTTTGTACACAAAGTTTTGGGACATTCTATATATGCTAGCTGGTTATTGCAGCTAGTAAGTTGTTTCCTTAGAAATTAAAATTCTCCTACAGTGTTAGAATACTTACCTGACTATGTCTACCTTTAATTCATTCCGCTTTTAATATTTTTCCAGTCTTATCAGTCCAGCTTTATGATGATTGGTTGATGTCACAGCTTTTATAATCTTATTGCAATAATGCCTTCAAACCATAAGAAAAGTAAACAATACTATAGAAAATGATCGAACATCCAGCATTTGAAGAAAATAGTATGATCTAGCATCAATTATGGATATGAATGATGTTGCAACTCAATATTAAGGTCTTCCCCTTGCTTCTATGCATAAGGTCATAAAGGAAGTTCTGGTTTTTTAATGATAAATATAAATGAAGCAGTACAAAAATATATGAAAATTTCATTGAATCACAAAGCACCCTTTTGTTCTATTGCTTTCCCCCATCTTTCTGGCAACTGAAAAATTCATTCATTAGAGGTTTATTTGTATAGAGGTTATTAAGATGCTGTAAGAGAGTCTTCCAATTCCAGGCTGTTCAGAAAATTTTGAAGTGACCTGAAGAAAATGTGTGAGCAAAGGTTTCTTGAATACAAAATGATGCAACATCCGGTCTTATTCAACAAGATTTTCTCCTACATTGATTGAAATGTGGTACCAAGGATCGATGTGATGGAAGATTACAAACTGTTATTTGGAAATAGAATTTTTTCGAATTTATTGTCCAATTTGGTGGCAAAACTTCATAGCACTTAATTTCTTTGTAGTCTCATCATAAACAAATTATTATATTTTTTAGACGAAACCCTATTCTCAATGCTATTACTTTCGGCTTATCCAGTGATCTTTTTTTTAAACATTATTATATAGTATCCACCTCTTATCTCCAGTAACCAGACGTTTCAAAACAGCCCCCCCTCCAGCAAAGAAATACACACTACAACAAGAACAGCATATTCAGCTCTGTTAAAGTATTATGACAGCATTCATACCCAGTTTTCTTAAATGATGATGTATTGAACTTTTTGGAATATTAAATCTGTCTGACAGTTCCTGAACTACATAATATAGATTATCAAGGACAGCTTCTTTTAATAAGCCCTTGTTTACAGTGGATGGTTGTCCAGAGTGGGCATCATTTTCAAGGCTTAAATTACCATGTTCTACTTTTTTTTTTTAGGCTGAAATTATCATGCTCCACTTTAAAAATCTGTAATCAGAATCAGCTCTTTGTCCACAAACAGAAATTTTTTTTATGAGCAGTCTGACTTTTCCCCCTTTTATTAAATAAAAGAGCATAATATGATGAAAATGAGCTTTTAGGATATCCACTAATAGCACTGCCCTGACACAAAAATTATGCAGCAATACATGCTAGAATTACATAACATTTATTTTGATCAAGGTACCAGATCACTCTATCAAAAAAAAAAAAAAAAAAAAAAAAAAAACCAGAAAAAAATACACTTTGATTTGAAAAACCACGGATTATCCAATAAATGAGATCATTTCTTAATAACCCATTTCAGACTTTGCAAAGAATATAAGCTAACTACTATTTCTGGGTTTTTTTCCCCCCTTTTACATTTAAAAAAACAAATTTGGGACCTGTCTTCTATAAGACAGCATGCAGTGTAGTATTTTCAAAATTATGGGTTCCTAACAAGAAAAAAGTATGTAAAGTGTGTATGGTATCTGAAAAAAGGATAAACAATGATGATGCAAAGAGAAAAATCATAATAGCTGAATTTAAGTTTTTTTACGAGCTTACATCTGTAACTTATACCTGCTAATTATTTTAACTACCAATTATAACAATATATAATTGGGCAAAATGTTTTGTTTCATGCTTAAAGCATATAAAATATATCAGCTTTTATATCTGTATGCACTCCCAATAGGAAACTTGCATAATTTTAAATCCAGGTTTTGATATTAAAGTTGATAACAAACATGATGATTTTTCATAATTTTACACCAGAAATTTCATTTATTCATTTGGCATTTCCAGGACAAATTGCATTTTTTATGTACTCGATTATCTGAAATCTTCATGGCTTTTCAGCATTTTCCAGATGGTCAACTTTTTACTGTACTAGTGCCTGAAAATAACTAATGTGCTTTTCCCATCAGGAAAATAAATTATTTCAATTTATATCCTTTAAATAGTACACTACACTGTATAACACAGAAACTACATTTAATTTTACTCTTGTGCTTAACATTTAAGCTCAAATGTCAATAATGTCTTACTTCGATATCTCTAAGCATTTAAAACAACGTTTGCTATAATCCACAATACATTTTTATACATATTTGCCATAGAATCAGACATACTACAATATTCAACACATGTAATAGATAAAAAGAAAGCTGTATAATTTCAGCAAATGAACTAAATATATGAGAATGGCAAAAACAGTAACTTTTAACTTGGAGGGGGGATCTAATATATGAAATTCAAAGGTAACTTACACATATACCGTTTGATGTTCAGGTGATACCATATTTTTTATTCTTAAACATTCGTTCATTCCTTACTTTACTTAACGATACCAAAACAACACAAAATATGTCTTGTACTTACGGAATGTTAGATAAATGCAAGGTGGCAGATGGAGCATATATATTTTGATAATTTTTGGAGCCTGGTTTTTTAAATCGATGCAATGAAGAATTGCTGTAATCTTTTGTCAGTCCAGCATCCTAAGAAAAGATGTTTCAGATAAATATTTTGAAATGTGCATAATTATTATAATGTCAAGGAATTCATCTCACCTGTTAAAAAAAACTCATATAGAAACTTACTGGTTGACCTTCTTTCGGCATCTGAACAACTTGGTGACGAGATGGTGCAACACGCATTGGTTTTCCAAAAACTTTGATTTTATCCAAATGAGTCAAAGCTAAAAAACAAAATAAATAAATATGTATAAATAAGAAAAAATTTCTCATGGAAATACTTGAGTACTTTTAAACCAAATTTACTCTTGCGGACACATCAAATATTCTTAATAACAAAATGCTTTTGAACAAATAAATCTGTATTTCATTAAACAGCATTTAATTTTACATTGTGAAACGGAAGTGAAAAAAAAAAAAAAAATCATTGTTTCACACATTTCAACTACAGAAATATACAATGACTTTAGTTAACAGAAAAAATGGCAGACCAAACAAATCTCATTTTAAGATTATTTCACAAAATTCAATAAGGTAGTAGCATATGACGAAGTTTTTAAGAAGTTCAGATTTTAAACAAAAATGTGAATTTCTTTGATCACATATGTAAATAAATAGCATCTGACACACAACTGCAAGCCAAGCAATAAAAAGTTGAAACTATCTTCATTCAAACATATGAAATAAAAACTTATGAAAGAATAAAAACACAGTTCTGGGATTAAGATGCAGTACTGATTTTAAGCTTCAATGATTTAAACACTCTTTGCGAGTTTGTTATTCACTCACTCAATGAACAGACAACTAAAAATTCAGACTGGAGATTTGCAAGCAAAATTTTCAGTAATGCATATATACATAGACTGAGTTACTCCTAGAACAAAACAACCCTCTCCAAAAAGCTAGAATAATACAGCCCAAAGTGCATGCCATATGTTTTGATACATGAAACAATATTTATGGGCCCCCAAAAACTTCTACAATTAAATCGACTTATTTGTCAAGTATCCTTACATTTTATTTTTTAACTTAGTTTATGTCTGTGTTTAACTAAGTTAATGATTGTGTATCTACTGAACACCCTGGAAAATTCCTCACATACCAAGGAAGAGAGAGAGTTAAAAGATCACTGCCCTTACATTCATACACTGAAAAACCATTTTCTGAAACAGACCTATTGAATATATATGCACATACTTTAACGTTTTGAAGACAGGATGGCCATTATAGTGGCCATAAAGTCCTCTCTTTGAAAAGACGGGGTTGTCCACTTTAGTGGTCATGTCTTTTTCCCCCATTTTCCAAGCTGAAAAGTGGGGTGAAATGTCAAATTTGACGTCCCTAGGGTTTTAACCATTTATCTCTTTCAAAGGTCTTCCTTTTGCGACATAGATGCACCCCTCTGAGAATCCATTAAACTACACACAAGAATCTTTGTTGCAAACAGGAGGTGATTTCTTAAAGGGAGGAAAGCATTGGTTCAAGATTCCCCTTCCTTTTGGTAGCTTCTACTGCTACCAAAGCCCTGACCTCAAAAGGTTAAGGAATACAAATTACACGGCAATAAATTCTAATTTATTAATAAAAATCTTTTTTTTAGGGGAAAAGGCGACTTTATACCACATGGAACTAGTTAAACATCTTTAAAGAGGTCTTATTCAGTGGTCCCACATAAATTAAGGAGCTAAATACCAGCACTTGTGTATAACTGAAAATAAAATATCAATTAAAGAAGGAGGTTTTTGATGTTATTAGATTAAGCAACAAGCACTGCTATGTAAACTACCAAGAAACATTTTGGTTAATATATATTTCTGAAAAAGGAAATCTCATTCACATATTCTTATAGAATAAATGTTCTGGAATGAGGAATCAGAAAGCTTCAGTATTGACAAAAAGGCCAATTTACAATATTTGCACAAATTAAAAGTGAGCGATTTCATCAGATTACAATCCATAGTTGCCAACTTACAAATCTGGAAGGGAGAAAAGAGATTTTCACAATGTGCGACGAAGCTATTTCAAAGAAACTCCAAACTGACTAAGTTCACTTTACATGGCATAATTTATTTTACTGAATTATTTGTAATACAATTCTGATGCCAAATATGTTAACATTTAATTAGATATTATAGATTTTGTGCTGAGAAAATCCTAAATAGAGAAGGAAAGCTTTTATTTATTGAAGTACTTTAAATACAATGAAAATAAAATTAATACTTTGTATACATATACATCTAGACAAAATTAGCAATGTAGCATATAATGGACAAAAAATAAACATAACAGATTAATCATTAATAAAATCTTCACATTAATCTATAGATATCTACAGTAGATTAAAACAGCTCAGATAAAATGAAATTTAATATGTAAAAGGTCAATACACTATAATAAAAGAAAAATACAGTTCAGACAGAAGAAATTTTAATAAGAAAAATTATTTTGAACGCCACTAGGCTTGGAAGAATAAAATTTATATAATTTATGTTTCATTAATTCCATAAATTTCATTTACTGCTGAAAAACATTTTCCAGGATTTGTGCACGGTTCTGCACATGCAAATTAAGTACTTTTAAGGACCATTAATGAAAAAATAAGGAAATGGGAACTGAAAAATTCAATTAAAGATATTATCTACATCTGAACTTCACTTCTGAAATAAGAAGAATAAAACAGATCTTTAAAGTAGGATGCAATATTATTACACATAATTTAATAACCTTAAATTTGGGAATAAAATCAACTTTATAAAATTCATAAACTAGCATTAAATATTTTACACTTCTAATAGTTGGACATATTTGAAAGAAGACTTAATTTTAGCAACAGTCAGCTTTATGTTGATTTTTTCCCCTTTCATGTCACATTTTGTCACGTACTCGCTCAGGTTTAGTATATAGCAGGTAGATTTTATGCCAAATGGCTTAGGTTAAAATGAGAAGTAAAGTCAAAATTAGCATCAATCGTAACAAAAGATTCACTGTTGCCACTACTGCTGCTTGCAATAAGAGGGACGTGCTGATCAGAACAAACCTGAAAGCCTAATGTAGGCATGTTTTGCAAGTTTTGAAATTTAGCTGTGCTGTGTCCGAATTTTGAAGCTGGAGACTTCAATGTCCTCATGGAACTTAAACCTCGGATCTCTCGATACACACCGAGTATACTGGCCATTACACCATGAAGGCATGCTAAGAAGGTGGGAGACCTTACAAACTGATCTTAAAATCACCGAAATGATAAATAAAAAAATTTAGAACCATTTATTAAAAGAATTTAAATTGCCCACAGCAAAACGTTGTTCAAGAGCCCTTTATTAGGGAAAAAATAAAGTAACTTTAAGAAGCTTATTTTTCATGTCTTATCCAGAAACTCGAGTATCCGAGAAAGAGGAACAAAATATATAACCCATACAAAAGATAACCCCAGAATGGCAATCGTAAAAACAGAAATTTCAGATGATTAAAATTAAGGTCTTTTTTAAGGTTCTAGCTAAATTAAGGTTTTTTTTAGATGATTAAAATTAAGGACTTACTGCCGATTCTTGTTGAAACTAATGTGTTTTAAGGACCACACAAATCCTGATTTTCATTAATAAATGTTAAAAATTAAAAAAACAGAAGATTTGGTATCTACCAGAACACTGGGAGATGAGATGAAAAGCCTAAAGTAATTAAACCAAATGTAAATGTTATTAATGGATTCAAAAACTTTTAAATTAATTGCATGTAAAACTTTCATCATACCAAGGTGCAACAAAATTATAAATTAACCCTCTTAAAAGTTGGAATTTCGATTAAAAAAAAAAAAAAGGTTGGCAGTCTAATTAGGCCTAGAGGAGCAATTAGTAAATAATTTAATTAGTAATAATTTACTTCACAAAGTAAACACAAAGTAAAATTTTGTGAAGATAGCAATTATCGTTTTAATTCTGTGGGTGTGCCTGGAGCGGGTACACTGGTTGAATAGAGCTTCGAAAAGAGTGCTGAAACGAGCATTACTGGGAAGCGCGTAAAAGAGCAAGAGCTTTTGCCTACAATTAAAAAACACTAAATTCTGAATACCATAGCAGATGTAGCATTACCTAGGGTGTGACACGAGGAGACCTGCTACTCTACACTACCCTAAAAGGCTCTTCTTTGGTTGTATGATGATTAGCCATTTAAACAGCAAGCACTACATTTCCGAGGTGTTGGAGCCAGTTGTCCTTTCTTACCTTCAGGGCTTGCCCATAGCCACATTTCAACAGGATAATGCACTACTACACGTGTCACGCATTGTCCAAGGGTTCTTCCGTCAATCGCCAGATTGAATTGCTGCACTGGCCGGATTGCTCTCCTGATTTTTCGTCGATAGAAAACGTGGTCCTTGGTTGCTGAACGATTTGACCCAGATTACACCCCAAGTTGCCACACCAGATCAACTTTGGAAATGTGTGGAAGCTGCTTGGTCTGCTGTACCCCAAGAACACATACAAAGTCCCTTTGAATCAATGCCACGGCGTGCGGCAGCAGTGATCTCCAACAATGGCAGCTACTCTGGCTACTGATTCTGGAAGGAACCACATTTCACAGAAGTCTATAAATGTAATAATTTGATACTTGGGTCTACATGTTATCTACTAAATATATTTTGACATCTCTTGTCTTTCTTGGTGTTGCAATTTGGGTGGACAGTAGTGTACAATCAGAAATTATAAACTGCAAAATAAAATTAACTCAAAACTACTAAACGTAGCGCTATGGAAACTTTGAACGAAAGTGAAAGAGACAAAAAGAACTGCTGTAGTGAAAAACCAAACAGCTAACTGATAAAATTACCCCTGACCTTCAAAAAAATCACTCCAACAATTTGTTAGTTAATAACCAAATGTCCCTCCCCCAAAAAAGGGGGGAAGAAGAAAGAGAAAAAAAGATGTGGACCCACCTTTCTGTTATCAATGAATTGACCGATGACATGTGGAGAAACAAAGAATACAGTCTCAGTTGTCCTAGAGTTTTGGTGTGTCCGGTCTGGGCACACCTCGGGTTGACCTTTATATTTTAAGCAAGATTTCAAGATAAAAATTTTAAACTAATATAGAATAAGAAGATTAGCATACAGCCCCCCCCCAAAAAAAATTCGAACAATTCTTTTTATACCCTAAAAAAATCTCAAGATTTATTTGAAATATGAGGGTCTTAAAAAACTAAACATGGCTAAAATATACAGACGACTGGTTTGTGTTGAGCTAAAATCTACTGTAAATAAAGAAGGTTCAGAGTAACCTATATCCTTTTTCATTCAATTTTTCTGTGCATACAGAAGAAAATTTTTAGGTGCGCCCAAAACGGGCACACTGTGCCGCAAAGGGTTAAAGAATATTCCTGAATGACATTAAAGAAGAAAATCAACCTTTCATTATTCCGATTTATTTTTTAGCTGACCCTTCAAGAAAAGCCCCCCTTCACCACCACCTAAAAAATGGCAAAAATTTCGATTTTAGAAATTGTATATCTGTCAATTTTTCCAGTTTTATTTTTTTATAATGATAATAAATAGGAATGGTGAGTAAACCGTAAATTTTTGTTGATCTTTTAAATTTAAAAATATTTTAAGATGAATATCTATCATTTAACCCTTTCGGCCCCACCGGGACATATATGTCCGCAAATGTTTCCAAATCACCCAATGGGAAAAACAAGCGTAAAATTTATTGCCGCGAGTGTCTCACTGGTTTCCTGTGATTACATCTACCTTTTAGTGTAATTTTTTCTCGATAGATGACACTAGTGCCCTGTGAGCTCTTTGTTTTATCGTAACAGTTTTGACAAGCGGGAAAGTTTGGACATTCTGGCAGCCATTTTAGGCGAAGATACATGAGTGGACACACGTGCTGTTTTCGTTGTATGTGATTTTCGTCTATTTTTGCCATATCAAGCAGTTTATTTGAAGTAAGTGAATTTTCATTGTAGATTTTTAAAAAAATAATATTATGGGACATATATGTCCCAATGGTCTGTTTTATTGGGGCATTATTGTCCCAGTGGTTATTGAAATATATCTATGCCTCATTCTCAAAGTGGTCATTTCTGTATTTTTAGGCATAGCAATATCATGAATCGCAGGAAGGGATTGACAAAGGAAGAAATAATTAAATTATTGAATGAACCGGATTCAAGTGATGAATTGGACGATTCAGATATAGACAAGGAATATGTCCCTAGTTCCTCAGACAGTGATAGCTGTGAAGAATTGAGAGAAAATTCAAGAACATCAAGGGCACCGAAACGAAAGCTGTCATGTCTTGAGCATTCATCAGAACCCTCCGTTGACTCGGACTCTGATGATTTCTCACCCGATGAAGCGGAGCAGGTATCAAAATATAAGTGCAAGGCAAAAAATAAACATAAAAAAAAAAACTATTTCAAAACCTACTGATCCTGTCATTTGGTCAAATGTTGGTCCAAATTTTGAGCCACGGCTCCATGTATCTAAAGACTGTCCAACTGCAATACTGGCCAAAATCAACAGATCCTCTAATGAATTAGAATGTTTCTCATGTGTATTTCCACGAAGTCTTCTTATTTTTATTTCTCAATGTACCAACCAGCGCCTTGAAATACTGAGACATGAAAAAAAGTAGATATTACTGACACAGACCCTTCAGAAATTATGCTTGTGTTGGGAGTTATGCTTGTCATGTCGTATAATCAAGTACCGAACTTTTCAGATTATTGGTCCAGCAATTCTTCATTGGGAAACGAAGCTATCAAAAATGCGATTTCCCGTAACAGATGCCTATTGCTCTTTGCAAAAATGTACTTCAATGATCCAGAAAAAGATGCGAATGCTCCAAAGACATATTATATGGATGAAGTGGTGGCATGTTTCAAAAGGACATTTATGCAAGCTCGCGAAGATAGTCCCTTTCAAAGCATCTATGAATCCATGGCTAAATTCAAAGGTCGTTCTAGCCTAAAGCAGTATTTACCCCTAAAGCCAATAAAACGGGGAATCAAAGTGTGGGAGAGATGTGATGCTGCTACGGGCTACACCTATGACTTCAATATATATTCTGCCAAAGACATGGATAATACAGATCATGAGGGTACAATACTTGGAGAAAGAGTTGTTCTAAAACTTTCCTCAACAATACGTAACCCAGATGTTACACTTACATTTGATAGATTTTTTACAAGTGTAAACTTATTGGATAACATATCTTTTCCTTCTGTTGGTACTTGTATTTCTCGTAGAAAAGACATGCCAAAATTCTCTGACGAAAAACTTCAAAAAGGTGATTCAGAATTTCTCCAGAATAGAAGAGGAACTCTTGCAGCAAGATGGCAAGATTCAAAGGAAGTTCTGATTCTGAGTAATTGCCACGGACCTGATGTCATACAAGTAAAACGCAAGCAGAAAGATGGAGAAAAAGTAATGACAAATTGTCCTACCGCTATTGCCGACTATAACAGATTTATGGGAGGAGTAGATTTGTCTGATCAAAAGATATGCCTATATGATTTTGACAGAAGATCTACAAAATGGTGGAAAAAAGTATTTTATAAACTTTTGATGACAGCTGTTGTGAATGCACACATATTGTTTCAAGAAACCAAACATAGGAAAATACCTCTCTTGCAATACATTGTCCCCCTAGCCGAATTAATGATTGCTCATGGCAAAAAAAATGCAATTGTCAAAAGGAAGAAATCAGGTCGACCGTCAAATGCAACAAAACTGATGTTGAATGTTGGAGATCATTTGCCATTAGAAGGGCCAACAAGAAGAAGAAGTGCCCGCTGTGCCAAACAAAATAAAGAAACCCGAACAAAAACTGTTTGCGCCATGTGTAAAATTGCACTATGTAAAAACTGTTTTGCAATGTACCATACATAGAAATTTCATAAATAATGTTGTGTAGATAGGTGTTTTCTGATAAAACTGTTTCAAAAGTATTGTGAAATTCATTTAGAACTAGAAAACTGAACTTTTCACTATGTTTTATATTGTCACTTCAACCCCAATGGGACACGTGTCCCAACTAAAAAGACCAGTGGGACACATATGTCCCACCTCCAAAATGGCCCTTACAGTAAATTTTTGCTTATAATTGGGCAGAATATTGCTATTTCTACTTTATTTTCCCTAATAAACCCCTAATTTATCTTTTTTTTTTTTTTTTAAAGAAAAAACTGGTTGTGAAAGGGTTAAAACATTAACATTATTGGAAGCACATGTCTATGACGAATGGTTGTGAAATTAAACGCTGCATAATGACTTTCATTGACAGTGTATAAATGATACATAAATAGCACTAACTACAGATTTCAAGATCACTATTAATACCCATAGTAGTTACTAGTATCTTAGCTGTGTTTACAAAAACTACAAACGGTTCTATATATAGACGATTATCTGCAACTTTTAAGATAAGGATTAATCCTCCTAGTAATTAATTAGTAGTAATTTATCTTTGTTTAGAACAAAATAAGACCTGATTAAAAATGCTTACAGAAATTAAATAACATTAATGCATTTATTATATATAAGCACAAACATTTGCATTGCAAATCCTTTTAAATGGCCATTTTCACATCATTACATCGCTCGGTACTATTCTTTCTTATTTTTCAAATGACTTGCTATAAAAATAAGCTGCAAAACATAATTACTTGTAATCAAGCTATAATTAATAATTCAATATACAGAAACGGTGTATCAGAAACACTGGCCATGGATGAGTGCCTGATGCATTAAGCTTTCTTTTTCACGTTTATTATTATTATTATCATCAAGAATATGTTTAACTTACCAAGCTGAGCCTGTTGAGGTTCTGCCATTTGTATAAGAGCATTATCTTTCTTGTTAAAGAGAATTTTTACCCGTTGCACATCACCGTAGACACCTAAAATAATTATGTTTAAAAACAAAATCTGAAAATAGCCCTAATGAATATGTAAAAATTATTATTTTTTAAAATTCTGGAATCACTATCAAATAAAATAGATATTCATAAATATATCATATTCTATATTGATAAAATATTTAACTGTATGAAATAATGAAAACAATAACTATAATAAATCTAAAAACAATAACTATAATAAATCTAACACAATAAATAGTATGAATGAAATGCTTTATAACTGCAAAACGTTTGTTACAAGAAATTTTCATACAGGTAAATGCCATGCTAATTTTAATGAATTAATAATGCTTGATACAAATTTTAAAAGTTATAAATTATCATAGTTAAATCTAACAATCACACAGTCAAATCTTCACACAGAGCATTAAAATATGAAATAACTACAATGTACAAGACTGATTAAAATGTCATGTACAGTACAAAGTAAGTAATCCGAACCTCAAAGCAACAAGCTTTACGTATGCGCGTAAAGAATGCGCATACATTATGCATGCACGTGTTGAAAGAAATGTTTAATAAAGTAAACATATAAATATTAAGTTTTTTTGTGTAAAATTTAAAACCCTTTAGATCATAATTGCTCTCTATTTCATAAATTACGGTTTCCTATTTTAAATTGTATAATTTCTGCATGCCATCTTACCAGATTTAAATTGGTGATCTATAATCCGGAAAAACCCTTAATCCGGAATCGCGGAAGTCCTGACGAGTCCGGATTACAGACTTTGTACTGTATTACGCACAACTTTTCTTTAAAAAAAAAAAAAAAAAAAGATTCATTTACTTGCACATCATTTTAAGTTTCTAAATAGCTATAAACTCTATTTAGGTTATGTACAATGGTGGCCAAAACTGAGGACACTTTTGGAAATTTTTATGTTTTTGAACTTTGTATGCTTATAGAAAATGTTAAGTTTCACAAAATGCAAACTTGTGTATATCATTTTAAAGAGAATTTATTACTGAATTCAATACAAAACACAAATTCAATTATTTGCAATACAAAAAAGTTAAACGTAATAGTTATCGATATACATTAGATAGTGATGATTGCAGTGAGTTATCAGTACTTAGTAGGGTACCTTTATTTTTTATTACAGCTTCACATCGACGTTTCATTGAGCTGGCAAGAGTTTTAAGCTCTTCTTTTGTTATTACATAATGCCAGGAAATAATTATAGCCTCAATTAGTTCCCTTTTATTTGATGAGCGCCTCATTCGGACAAGAGTTTTCAAACAGTGCCACAAATTTTCGATAGGATTGAGGTCAGGACTATTTCCTGGACATGACAACAATTTAATGCTCTTCGTACGAAACCACTCTTTCGATGTTTTGGCCGTGTGGCAAGGAGCAGAATCCTGCTGAAAAATAAACGAAGCATTGTTGGGAAAGAGATCTCTGATGGAAGGTAGAAGTTTTGGTTCTAGAATAGTGTCAATGTACTTTCTGGCATTCAGTGTCCCATCGATGACATGAAGGCGACCAATACCATCTGCAGACATTCATGTCCAAATGATAACACTAACTGGGTTCTTCACAATTGCTTGAATGCAGTCAGGATGTAGCTCTTCTCCTATTTTACATCTTACATATTTTCGCCCATCACTACCGAATAATGATATCTTAGTTTCATCACTCCATATAACTTGTGACCACTGATCATCTGACCAATTAATGTGTTCCTTTGCCCACTGTAGTCTTTTTTTTTTTTTTTTTTCGTTGCTGAAAATTAAGATAAGGCTTTTTTCATGGAATTCTACCTCTCAGTCCAACATCTGTTAATCTTCTCCTGATTGTTCTTGAACTGACAGAAACACCAGCATCATTCAGATCACTTCTGATGTCCGCTGATGGCATTTTTCTATCTTGGAGACATAGTCTTTTTATTCTTCTGTCATCAATAGATGTGGTGCACCTTTCTCGGCCTTTTCCTTCTTTGTTTTTTATTGAATTTGTCTCCTGATATCGTAAACAAAACTTTTGAATTCCTTATGTAGTCACTGAACCACCCACCTGTCTTGCAATTTCAGAATAGGAAAGACCACTTTCTCGTAACACAATAATATTACATCTCTTTCTAGGTGTCCAATCTACTCTTTTATTTGATGTCATTGCTTCTTGACTAAATAGTAAAAATTTTTACAAAAATTCCTACTTGTAATTGCAGTGTATAAGAAAAAGGTCCTTCTACAGAACAAAGCAAAATAATGAATTGTTTCAAGTGTAAACATGATGTCAGCTTCTACTGGCAGTTACTAACATTTGATTGGTTCTCAGAACAAGAACAGTGATTGGCCAGGAAAGCTAGACATTACAAACCACTTCACAACTGTGTTTTTTATTTATATTAAAGTACATATAACTTTTTTTGTATTGCAAATAATTGAATTTTGTGTTTTGTATTGAATTCAGTAATAAATTCTCTTTAAAATGATATATACAAGTTAGCATTTTGCGAAACGTAACATTTTCTATAGGCATACAAAGTTCAAAAACATAAAAATTTCCAAAAGTGTCCACAATTTTGGCCACCACCGTATTATGATCAGTATCACTATTATTAAAAATAGAAATTCTATGTTTTTCATTTGCACATAATACATTACTAATTTCATTTTTACCATTGTGAGAACAAGCATTCAAAGATGTTTTTGGTTTGCAAGGGTGGATTGGGATTCTGAAGTTGGGGGGAGGGGGACTCACAGGAGCAATTAAAACACCTATCATCTTAAGACAAATGGCCCATTTGTTTATTTCAATTACTAGGGCTTCTATGAAACTGGCTACCCTACAGATTGCATCTTTCATAACCCCATATGTTTGCCTATATTAGAATACCTATTAAGGCGGGGGGGAACTTCTGCTACGAATGATTTTTTTACATCAATGAGTTATATCATCCTTTATAGCATTCATTTCATCAGCCTCTTTGACAAATATTAAATTTTTAATAAATAAAAAGTTTGCCTAAAATCAGATAATGCCATTGAAAGGCTAAAATATCAATGCTATCCCAAGACATCAACAAATATTTTTCATAAAAAACCATTAAGCCTTCAATAATATACCATAAACTCTCTCTCTCTCTTTTTGTGACATACAGGAACATGTTATTCATATGACAATCTGAACCAATTCAACTATGTAAGAAAATGTAATTTTAAAAATATTTCAAAACCGAACATGCACATACTGCCCTACATTAAACATATCACAGAAAATGAGATGTTTATATTATAATGAATAAATTTTCTCATAACCATTAACAATGAAAATTAGATATATTATAACCTCAATATATTTAGTTGATTAAGTAATAACAACTTAAAGAAAGCTTAAACTAAGTAAGTTTAAAAAAATGAGCATATTTAAACTTAAAATGAATTTCAATAACTGATTGGACTGACTGAACTCTGATTTTATATATTTTCATGTCTGAATTTTTTAAAATCTAAACCATTACCTGAATATGATTCGCTACCCGTTGTACCTTTTCACACTCTAGCTTAGGAAAAAAAAAAAAAAAAAAAAAAACTTTCATGCATTACCTTTGCCATTTTTAGACAAGTATTTTGTTTTCAAGTGTCATTTTTACAGTAGTGGGAGAAAGAATCTGAGAAAGAGGATGAAAAATGAATCCGTGTACACAGTGGTCTTAAAAAAACTTAATCGACATTTAACTCCTAGTGAAATTAAACTTAATCGACATTTGAACTCCTAGTGATCTATCCACTCAACGAAATGAATTTTCAGACATTGTTGTTTGAATGATAAACACAATGAAAATTGCCAGTATAAAACATTTGCAAAGAAGTAAATGCCCAATGACAATACAGAGAGGATGTGCACTGATGCTCTTTGCACAATAATAACAAGGATAAACACTAGAAGCACCAATCACAGATTACCATGCACAAAGCACTGCTTCTGAAAAAATTTTAATAAGCAGTGTGGAAAGATTTTTTCTTCAGCCAGGTGTTTAAATTTTCTAACAAGATGATACAAGGAAACAATGAGATGTATTGATAAAGCTGTTTTATCTGAATGGTGAAAATGTTGCCGAAGCAGTAAGAGTTTATCAGCAAAATCCTAAGCCAATATGATGCTCATATTCTGTAAAACAATACATGATTTATTAAATAAATTTGAAGAAACTGAATATACTGTGATTCCAACGACCATGTGTTGCAGTTGAAATTGTTGTGGAAGTGTATATTATGATCACTGCAAGTCCATTGCATTATACAAGTAGTACTGTCTGCAGTTTGAATGCATGGAAAATTACAGTCCTCAGCGTTACGCACTTTGTTGTGGAGGAGTTCCCTGATCAATTCCAGCACATACGAATGAGGCAACCTGGAGATGAATAACAGCATGTCGACTTTGTAAATCTTTTCTTATCAGATATGATGAAGTAGCAGATGCCTGCTATGGATGGAGGAGACACATTTCATTTTAACTTGGCACATAAAGAACTGTGCTCACTGGGCCAACAGAAATCCTTATGATGTGGCACTAGTGCTTTTACGTGAAATTAAAGTGACTGTATGGGTGCAGCAATACAAACACATTTGTTCTCAGTCTGTAAATGCTGCAGAATTACTAATTCCAGGATTACAGCAGCAAAATGCCGTTAATGACATTGTATGGATGGAAGATACTGCTCCTTCACACATTACCACATGTTTAGCAAGTGCTGCAACAGCATTCTGGAGGCAGAGTCATCTCCTGTAAATTTGCACCTTAATGGCCACCATGATCCTTTAACCTAACTTTGAAGGATTTCTCATTCAGGGGTTATCTGAAACCTAAGGTGTAAACATCAAATCTGTAAAATTTACCAGAATTGTAAGAAGATGCCATAAAATATGAAGATAAACAAATTCTGCTTTGATGCTATATTCGTCATTGTTGTCAATAGTCTCTTGCATGGAATGTGCAGGTAGGCAAGTTCAAACTTGTAATTCCAAAAAAAGTTTCCCCCCTCTCCTATCTTTAGCCATTTACAATGCTTTTCTTTGCAAGTGTTTTACATCTTCCTATGTGTATTGTTCCTACAGTATTTCTAGTTTTTAAATGTGCTTATCAAGTTGAGGAGAAAAATGGGTTTTGCCATTCAAAAATTTCAAAATTTTTTCACTTTAATACTAACTGCGAGATCTCCATTGTTTTAAATCACAACAATCTCCATTGGTTGAGCAGATAAGGATTCATATAATGGGGAAGTATTTTTTATGAACACACTTTATAATGAAAACAGTCACATGTAAAATTAAATAGACAGATATCATGATGCAGTCAGAAGGTATCTGACAAATCATGAGTCATACAGCAAGAAGGAACATTTTACAGTAGTTTATGAAGATCTTCAAAAAATTCAACAAGAGACTGCAACAAAATTATACAAAAGGCATATGCAATAAGGTCGGTGAATAAAATTAAGCAAGAATGCTGACTTGGACATTTTAAAATATATAGGTATGGCAGTTAGCTACTCATGGATTTCTACATGTAAAGCCAAGCTTCTGCAGAATCCGAAGGCAGCAAGCTTTAAATGCTTGTGTTTCGATTGCAATAACATGTATTGAGACAAAATTTGTTTCTAAATGTAAATTTACATAAAATATACTTTATATACCTTTGCATACATGAACTTTATGTGATGAAAAAGAATTTAATTTTGATAAGCCAATTCATTCGCAGATAGGAGGAAGAATCATACTAGTCTGGATGTAATTTAGAGTGAATGTCCAAGCTTTCTTCAGTGATTGGCAGATAAAGTTGTTAAAGTACCTCCATAACTAAAGAATTTATTTATTTATTTATTTATTTAGGATACAATCCAGCCCGCTCGAGGAGCTCATTAATGAATGTTATGAATCCATGGAGGAAACTATTAGAGCTATATTGGCAGCATGCTAGAATCTTGAATCTCTTTCAAAGGCAGTAGATTCAATCTGAAGTTGCATGTACCATCCTTACTGAAGATGAAGGAGTTTGAATAATAATTAATTTCATTTTCTTATCCCCTGTTTTGTTTAAAATAAAACTTGTATGTATGGAAATGAAATGCAATTTTTTATATAGCCTGAAACCTAGTTTTTTTTTTTTTTTTTTTTTTTAACCCATAAATACAATACATGCAGCATTTTAAACTTCTGAAATGTTTTTCCTATTTTTGCCAAATTCTGCTTCAAATTTTACCTTTTTTATTTTATTTATTTATTTTTTCACTGCTCAAAACTTTGTGAAATGAAATAATTTGGTGAATTTACCTGCCAAACCTGATTTATAAAAAATGTTAGAGGATTTTGTGACAACAAGTGCCATGAAACCTCCAGGGATGATCAAGCATGCGTTATCTACAAAGAGTGGCATTTTACAATCACATGCAACTCACAGTGCAGAGTGGGTGTAATGCTGCTCACACACCAACAATATTTGCAGGCATCATTTGACAAATGCAACAATGCACCTGTGGTTTGCATGTTTTATAAGTTTTATAAGTTAAGCCACATTTCTGGTAGGTAGCATACATTCATACACTAATAAGTACTGCTTGATCAGCATGGGAATAGTAGTAACTAGTGCTTGCATAACGAGATACACAGCACAGCATGTTTGATCACTAACAAGGTGTATTAGGGAGAAATAAGTAGGCTGTACTATTAGCCAACGGCTTGTGCTGTGGATAAAATATTAGTGAATATTAGATGGCATAGGAAAACCTAGCAGTAACAGCGATCTAAATACACTGGACGATTAATTCTTTACCCTAATAGAGCAACAACAACTTAAAAACCCTTAGCAGCAGTGAACCAAAATAACACTAAAAAAAAGTAAGGCAAATTCTTATGCCAGATGATATAATAGAAAAGAATTGCTAACATATCCAGAATGCATATAACAGGGAATTTCATTAATAAAAGAATATCTCATATACATATTGCAAATCTGTGGCTGCAGATGCTGACAACAAATATGCCACTTTATACACCTGTTTTATAAGGGTTGTGGGGGAACTTCAAAGTGCCCCATATCTGCACCTGCTGTTTTGCTCATATGCTGGATTACTCTTGAAAGTTTTGAGCTTTTTGCTAGTGTCTTTACTCCTCAAAATGCTCTACAATTTAAAAAAAGGGGGAATAATTTTATAGTTCAATAAAAAAAAAACATTTTTATTGCCTATAAATTAATAAATAAGAAAAATGAAAATGTTTTATTAAATTAGATAGGTCATAAATTAGATTTCTTAAATATACCTCTCAATAATATGTAAAGTTGCATACTTTAAGAAAAGTTTGATACTATTCATTGCAGTACCTAAATAATATAACACAACAACATTATAACACCCAAATCAATTTCTCTTTTACACCTATAAAAATATGCACGATAAAAGTATAAATAATTTAAATCTAGCATATTAATGCTAAATAATGCAAACTCATTGCCCCCTTATTGACATGCATCTTTTATTATTATTATTAATTTTAAGCAAAATATTACCTTCTGCAATAATTTGATGCCTATTCTTTCCCCCAAATCTGTCATTTTCATCTCCATATAAAACTTAAATCCAGAGAAAGCATGTCTTTCAATCATCAGAAAGAAATTTATGTTGCAATATTCCCCCCATCACTACTGCATGAAAAATTATCAATACGCACATATAAATTTTATAAATATATTACATTTTCTGAGCTTTTCGACCTTTTTGGATTGGCCAATAAATAGCATGTTTAAAAGTATTTAGCAAGACCTGTATAATTACTTACTGCAATCTTTGCTTTCACAATCTTCATTTATTAACCAAAAACATGTAATACAAAACAACTGATAAATGTCAGAACTAGAGATAAAAGGATTCATACTACTTGAAGATTAAAGCTGATAACTTTTTCACTAATATAGCTTCAAACTGAACTAAAATTTTGATTTCATAATGCCTGTTCTTCAAATGGAACACTTTGTTACACTCAGATTACCTGTATCTGACTTCACAAGGCATCATTACAGTTACTCTGAAGATACAGTTATAGGTTATGGTTGGTTTTGGTTTACTGAGATTACGGCAAAGCACACTATGGCTATCTGCCTAAGGGGAGGGATGCCTTCGTGGAGGACTTTCTAAGAGAAGCTGGATCGTATACGTGCTACACATGAAGAAAACCACGAAAACGCCTATGCAGCCAGCCCGTTCGCAGGATTCGAACCTCGGACAAAACTACCAGTGTTCAGCGACTTGACCGCTCATGGGCGTTATAGGTTATGTAACTGTCTATAGGAAAGGTGGTGGTTGGATTACTTGTCGAGAAACATTTTATTACAATATTGCTAATAAATTGATTAAATTATTTAAAAATGTAATCCGATATGTTGCCTTGATAATATACATTTATTAACTGAACATAAAGTTCAATTAATACTGTGATAACTATATTAAGAAAGATAAAATAACAAGCAAGAAATTGTTTTATCTCTGTAGAGAAATTTTTTTATGGAAAACATTACACAATTAGGCCAGAAAAATAAAAATAAATATTCAAACATATTCATTAACATGCATAAATTAAAAAAATAATAAAAGATATGTTGCAAATACGAAAACAAGCTCATACATCCAGCATATGTGAAAATAAAAATAGAAAAATCACCACACCAGATGGGTCTGGTACACATGGCATTCAAATAAGAGTATTACTAGGTTTAGATACTACAGAACTATAAAAGCAGATGTGCATTACTATAAAAAATTGGGGTTTTCAAGTAGGTCATAAAAAAAGGAAAAACAAATTATAAGAGTGCTTTATAAAACATACCAAAAAGGGTAAAGAGAGCATCAGGTGTGACCTTCTAGTTTTTCAGAGCAACAGGTGGTGAGGCAGAGCAGAAGGTTGAAAGGGTTCAGTGACCGAGCGAACGAATAAAGAAGTCCATTAGATATATTTCATTTTGAAAAATACCAAGGCGAGGAAAAGAAAGAAAAAAAAAAAAAAAAAAAAAAACCAAGATACATAAAATGATTTAGTGAATAAAACAATATGCACAGTCAAAAATAGAAAAGGTATATTTATCCGATATGGCAAAATGCATTGGAAGGTATGTATCAAAACTGCAAAAAAGGTTAAAAATTTTTCTATACCTCAGATACCCTACACTATCATTAAAAAAAAAAAAAAAAAAAAAAAAAAAAAAAAAAAAAAAAATCATATCAAAGTTACAAATTCTTAAACTTCAAACAAAATGGAAGCAAATACTGCTTAACACATTAATGAAGGACAGCAATCTGAAGCAATTCAGCCTTACCCCCCCCAAAAAAAAAATGTAACTAAGCATTTTTGAAAAACTTGCATGTGATGAACATTTAAAATTTCACCAGAATAAATGATGCAATGCAAATAAAAAATTAAAACTATTTTTAGATATCCATTTAATTTCTTCCCTAATGCATTTGACCATATCAAATTATCAATTAGTTAAACATTAATTGGAAGTTATGCTGGAAGGGTAACACAACAAACAGGCTGAAAAATAAAGTTTTTTTAAAGGCATAGCACAGAATAAGTTACAGCTGTTTACATATAGTAATGAGATTATAGAAAGCAGCATTTAGCGAGAAGAAATAAAACAATGGGATTTTTAAATATGTTTGAACATTAAATATAATTTTTACAGGAAAAATTAAAAGCACTAACATGAAAAAAATTATGCATTTTGAAATCATATACAAACCTCCATATATTAGATATTTTATGTATTTTCTTCATAAAAGAAATTTATTTTAATAAATAACAGATTAAAACCAACTACAACAAAAAGTTTTAGGTGTGTTATATGATCAGTAGCAATGACTCAGATATAACACAAAAAGATGAATGACTAAACTTCAAACATTTGATAACAGGCTTTTTTAAAGGAGTAATAATGAATATTAAATGGAAGAAAACTTCCAATTAATGTCTTTAGTTGCTTGAATGGCATCATATTAGTGTCAGTTATAGTTCTGCCTCATGGAACGTTTTCATGCATCTTTACCCATCAACCTATTTAAACTCCAGCTCCTTCCCCTCCTAAACAAAAATTATTTTGGAACATGGCATAACCTTGGAAATAACTGTGAAATTATACCCAAAATATTTTTTAGAAATGCTATTTATAAGAATCTACAGCTAAACACTAACAGAATAACTAATAAAAATTACTTGCACTTTCAATGACTTTGCTGAAAGATGATTTTGAAGAAATAAAATCAGCTTGTGAATTTTGGATACAATACATACATTAAACATTGACATTATGGTATTCACCTTTTATCAGTTTACTATCAAAAACTGTTAATAATGCTCTGAAATTCATACACAAAGCAATAATTTAAATTTAATATTCTTTTGCTAATGCCCTCTCATTTGATAATCTAAATATCTCATACTGGCTATGCCCCATTAATTAATAAAAGTTTTCTTACTAAAAACTATTTACTCATCATACACGGCAAATGCAAAATTAATTGTGCAACAACATGGTTAGTCCCAAATCAAGCCATACGAGCCAAAGTTTAAATTTTTAAAGAACTTAGGTCAAGTTACTTGAATATGGCAAATACGCTAGTGCTATTAGCCTAAGCAGAAGGGTGCTTTCATGAAGGACTTTCTTGAAGAAAAGTAGCTCATTACAAATTGCAGAAAATCACAAAGGTCAACCCAGTAACCAGCCCAATCACCTGGGTGTGAACTACAGGTATGCAGTGATCTTTGGGTCGAATTTTTAAACAACTATTATATGACATGCATAATGCTTAATAGAGAAGAACTAACAAATCAAAGCAAAATAACTCACATTACTCGCAGCATCCTACATAAGTCTCAATGATACAATTGTCTTCAAAAACAATGGTGCTTTATTTGCAGCAAATATAAAATTACAAAAGCTCATCTTTCAATGCCCAACTACAATTTACATTACGAAGTAATTATACCCCACTAGCATAAGCAATCTTTCTATCATATTCTAAGTGATACTAAAATAAAAACAGACAGTAAAAAATAAGAGACCTCAAGTCAATTTAAAAAATGTCTTCTCTCAAAAGCACTCAACATGCTACATCATCCCCTCAAAAAGATTATATTTGAAATAATCTTTTTATCACACTTTCGCAGAATTCATAATTTATTCTGCAGATGGATGAGTTTTATTAAAAGATGTAAAAAAAATGTTGTATGTGTGCTCTTTCAATCATTTACTTCATTCTGCAGATGGATGAGTTTTATCAAAAGATGCAAAAAAAGTTGTTCGTGTGCTCTTTAAATCATTTAATTCTTTTTACTGGGGATGAAACATTCATATCCTTAAATACCACAAATCATTATATTAAAAAAAAAAAAAAAATCCTTTGATAACATTTAATAGAAGCATGCCCCCCAACCCCAAGACTGCAACAATTGCAATTTCAGTTTGGTTTGGTTATTAATATCACCTTTCAAAAGTACCACATTTTTAATCTTCTGGAGAAAATTCTGCTCCCATAAGCAAATCAAAGAAAAATATTTAGTAAATCTTGAAATACTCCTCACCACCTTTACATTTTTTACAACTTTAAAACACTCTAGGAAATTCTGCAATTCAAATATATTACGCCAAATTATACACAGAACACAAATCTCTGGACCCAAGTGTTTTAACTACTTCTTTTAATAAACCTCATTTGTATTTTCTTAATAACTGTAGATGTGCTATTAAAAACTTACTTAATACCATGTTATTAAGAAGAATTAGAAAGATCCGAGATTCTTGTGTGCACTGTTGCTTATATGATCACTTGATTGAGTCCACAAAATTCCTCGTGGCAAGGAGCGCAAGATTACGCTTGGCGTTGGCAACAGCCTCGAGCACCTTACAGGCGACAGTGCAATTTGGCTCAGTTTCACCCCCTATCTTGATCAAGATCACCTTGGGGGGGCACAGAATGGAAGGTCTTCCACTCCTTTCCCCTTCCTAAAGTTATTATGCCAATACTGTCTTGAAATCTGAAAACAGTTTGGAAGCCCACACGAGCCAGTTCTGAAGATTTCAAAATTAGTTTATTATGGGACATTTATTATGACCAATTTTAATTTAAATATGTAAAGGAAGTGATAAATTACATTAGTGGAAAATACTCATAGTACTTTTAGAATAATGGGGTATATGGTAGAAAAATGACCTCACAAAATAATTCCAGATGACATAATTGCATAAGGAAACCAAGACTGCCTTTAAAAATCTTCAAATAACAAAGCATCCTAAAATGGTCCTAAAATAACTTTCCCCCCCTTCTTTTGAGCTATAATAAAATTTAATAAAAATATAATACAAACCTCTTCATTGAGATTACTGACAAGTAAGACAGTGCTGAGAGTTTGCCCGGGAAGGCGTAAACCTGCAACTCCTAAAGCAGCGGCTGTAGTTGCTGCAGGAGATAATGCAAAGCTTCCAAGAGGTAGTGCTGAAGAAAGTTTGAATGCATTAAAACAATAGTGATTTTGAAATACTATGAAGAATAATTAAATAATTAGCCAATTCAAATTAACTTTTAAATACTACATAAAAAATATGTTTTATAATTTAATTTGTCAAGTGGAATACCATGACAAATACAAAAAATAATAATTAAACATATACAACATATAAAGTATAACAAGAAATTACATACTAGCAATAGATGAATACATACATAACAAAATCATTTATTGTATTACTACAGATTCTAAAACTTAAGAGATATAAATTGAAATTTCAGATATTTCTAGCTTCAGAAAAAATTCAGTTAGCTAAGAATGCAGTGAATTAAAAATAAGCAGTAAAACTGGATGGTAACTAAAAAGCATAAAATGTGAATCATGAAACGTGATTTTGAAACTTGCAGCAGTTACAATAGAATTTTTTTTTAAAAAGGGGGGAAATATTCATAATAAAATAATAATAATAATAATAATAAACTACTGCTTTTCATACTTGAAACAGTTTTAAGTAAGTTTTTAATGCCAACTTTTTTTACATAGTTATTTTACCAATAACTTAACAAATTTTCAAGCTTCCTCCCTAGTAGACTGCAACTTTTGCTCTGGATACTCAAAATCTAAACATAAAATAATTATCATTCTGTACGCAGAATCTTTTCCTGCACATTTTCATAGTACGACAATTTATGAAAAAGAAATTGTTAGTTACAGTTGAACAGAAGGGGAAAAAAGAAAATGTGGAAAATTAATATTAGTAAATGCATACCTCCAGCGCCAGCAGCATACGCAGCGGTTAGGGGTGATCCTAATCCAGGAGCAGCAAAAGGGGACGTCAAAACACCCATTGAACCTTTGGCACAAAGCAATGATAAAAGCAAGGCCTAATAAGTTAACTTTGCAGGCAATTTATGAGTTTGTTACTTTAATATAAGACTACAAAAGAAAATAAGTAACATGACTACAATGCAGATCAACATACAGTCGAACCTCCTTCAAAGAGATTCCACACTAACAGACAATTCTTAATTTTCCGAACTTGCTGAAATTTCAAGCCAGTGATACAAACCAGGAAAACGCTGGACAGAAATATTTATATAAATTACTACAAAGAAAGGATTAATGAAAGAAGAGTCTCCTTTGGTGATGCATCTGCAGTAAAGCAAAAAATATTACTTTTCAAAAAGTAGATTCTAGAAGACTAAAATACACAGTTTGCAAAACAAGTGCAGTTACGCACAGGTAAATTTTTGAAAAAATTCTCAGTTTGTGTTCCGAGATTTTATAAGCAGACAGAAACTTCTAAATGATGTTATTTCTGCTTTCTTAATTTCAAGAAAATGATGTGGCAATTTAGTCTCAGAACATACCAAATATCATCGAACAAGGAATATACACTTTTATAAGCTTCCAATGCTGTTGATCCAAGGATTTATTTCCCTCAACTTTTAAACACAAAAAGGTATTCAATTAAAAGAATAAACTGAAGAAATCAATTTTTCATAACTCAAAGTCAGTTTATCAAAGCTTTCAAAACATATTCTAGTCAAAAAGAGGCAAATTGAAGAAGTACACTAAAAAAGCTCACTTAAGAATGAAAGGCAACAATGAAAATATCAAAAAACAATTGCACATGCATATAAATCATATTGATTCAATTGTCGTTCCTCCAATATTGCTTCGCATACACAAAAAGTATTTCTGAAAATCAATGTATAACAACAAAAAGTTAAGAGAATTGCTGAATCATATAAAATATTAGCTTTAAAGACAAATAAAAATGATTCAGAATCATAGCTTCTAAAGAAAAACAGACAGTGATGATATTCCATAAAATGACTTGTATTGCTAGAAAAATGCTTTTTATTTAAAAAGGGGGCTACATATTTTACAGATATATAAATCCTAGACAACAATAGCTTAGATGACACCTGAAATTAAGGCAAAATGAAATGAATTTGATTAAACATATCAAAATAAGAAATTAACAATTTCACATTTCATGGAACTTATTCTCAGTAAAATGCAACTTCTCACACAATTTAAAGGAAGTAAAAAATAAAATTTTCCCACTAACACTATATTAGTATATGCCAACACTTAGACCAAGGAATAATAAAAGATTACAAACAAAAGGCTGCTATTGTCATATTTATCTAAAATTCCAATCCTGTATGAACACCCAACAATTAGCAACATACTTTAGATGCAGTTTGCTACATAAAATGTTAAAAGTGTCAGTTTCAGCTATGGCCAAAAGTATTTCCAGAAGGTGAAATTTACTGAAATTACTTTAAGATACGTGAATGTTTATGATACAAAGAATCAAGTTTATCCATTAAGCTTTTTTTAGATGAAAATTTCAGCAGAATTAATAATGAAGTATACATTGCAGTTGATGAAAGTTTATATACAAAAGAATGAAGTCTGGAAATAGAAGACTTCGTAAAGACAAACAAAAGTGAAGAAAAAGACACTGAAGAAAACACAGAAATAGAAACTAGCAAAGGCAAAGATCCATTTAAATACATTTCTTGATACACCAAAAATTCCTTTTTTGAGCCATCAGGACTATGATGCAATCACTATAACCAAAAGGCTAAGTCCTGTGAAATAAATCAGGTAAACTAAAACAACGAGATTTTTTTTTTTTTTTTTTTTAATACAAGAAGTAAATTTTTACTTCCTAAATATATTTTAATACATTTAACTCGTTATTGCTATTTAATGTTGCTTATGACAATGCATTCTTATTAGAACAGTTTTAAACTCTTCAAAGAAAACAGATGTTTTTCTAAAGATTTAATTCCCCTCAAATGAATATTCTCTGAAAACATATAACGTTTTGGCCCTGTGCATGTCTGTTAATGGAAGGTTCGACTGTATCAAGAATTTAATTTAAAGCTACAAAATGTTTTCCTGCATATGTATGCAACAAATACAAGTAATTTCATGAAAATGAAGAATATATCACTTTCTACAATTGTTTATTTTTAATGTTCCCCCCCAAAAAAACATTAAAAATATTTTGGATCAAAAATTTTTTAAAACATATAAAAATAGCATTTTTGAAAACTATAAAGTTAAATAAATTAGATAATTATATGGTTTCAGGATTTAAGCAAAGCGAATAATATAAAATCACCATTTAATTTTAACCTACCAAAAGTAAAAATCAAATTTTCATACTTAAAATATGCTGCTAAACTGGAGTTAGTTTTTAAACTATGAATGTTGTCAGAAAGTGAAATTTTCTACTACTTTTTGTTATACCAATGAAAATTAAAAAGCCATATACTCCTAATGCATGAGTATCTATAACATTGGTATACATTAAATATGATAGCAATATGTTGCAGTAACCTATATATGGATGCAATATGATTGAATCTCAGCAATACTTGATGTTAAAGTGAATGTCTTGCTACTACCACCCACATAAAAATAATTCTCCACAAACTGAACATCGAGAACATTCTAAAAATGTAGTAAAAGCAGCACATGAAATATAAACAGCTACTGCAATAAAAAGTTGATTTACAGAGAGAATTTTTAGTCAATACAGTAAAAATTTTCAGTTTTATAATTTATTAGGATTACAAAATCAATTAGTATGAAAACTTATTTTCTAAGTTTTGTTGTTTAAGATAAAAGTTTTAAAAACTATATCACATTGGAAATACACTGGTTTGGTTTATTCGATTATGACAAAACACTCAAGGGTTATCTGCATAAGAGAAGGGAAGCCTTTGTCCTGTTTCTCATGTGCATGGCATTTTTCTTCGGTAAATTATAAATTAATACTGAAATAAAGACATTTATTATCCTAGATGTTAATAAAAAAGCAGAAGCAGTACATTAAGAAATGAATTATTTTTGGTCCATCTGAGGTGCCTTTGAAAGTGAATATATGGAAACTTTTAGAGGAAAAATAATACTCATACATAAACAAAAAATAAAACACTGCATTAGCATGTACCCAACATTTTTTAAGATTTATGAAATTAATAATTCCTGAACAGCTAAAATAAATCTTTTGAGCTACATAAACACAATTTATCAATATCACCACCCATCTCCTAAAGAAAAATATCATGCAGTGGTGCCCAACCTTTGGCCTATGGCGAGCACATTTCCAAAACATCAACATTTTTGTTAAACATATTTCCAATCTTGTGTGATAAATCCGAAATATTAATTTTGGCAAATGGGTTGAGATGAATAATAATATTGATTGAATTTTATGGAAATCAGAGAAGCGGAGTTCAAAATTATTCAGTGCATTTAGGTTTTCCGAGTATTTCTGTGTTTCAATTGCCTTGTGGTTATTAATATGGCTTGATAGATTCTGAAAATAGGTGAACTTTTTTCTTCTGTCATCTGATTTATCCACAAATTTAACCTTATTCGAAAAGAAGTTACAGTCCCAGTTAATTGAAAAAGTTTTTTCTTTTTTTTTTTCCGGATCTTCATTTAGCTGTTATGTCCGTGAGAAAATACAGATTGTAACCAATTATTATCGTCCAATTCTTTATAACTTTCGTTTCTGAATTCCAAAAACTTCTTTATTGGTGAAAGAAGTTCTACAAATCGTTGAAGGACTTTTCTCCTGCTGAGATCTAACATCAAAATGAAGCAATAAGATTCCATGTTCGCTATCAAGTTTATCAGTCAGCAATCGATTATTTTACATCTTGCAAGATTATTTTACATCTTGCAAGAAAAATATCATGCAGTGGTGCCCAACCTTTGGCCTATGGCGAGCACATTTCCAAAACATCAACATTTTTGTTAAACATATTTCCAATCTTGTGTGATAAATCCGAAATATTAATTTCGGCAAATGGGTTGAGATGAATAATAATATTGATTGAATTTTATGGAAATCAGAGAAGCGGAGTTCAAAATTATTCAGTGCATTTAGGTTTTCCGAGTATTTCTGTGTTTCAATTGCCTATAAATGTTTACCATATTTTAACAATTAAGAAATATAAATTAATAGTTATTTTAAAAATTTTAATGGTCTTCTTTTTCATAGTACCTAATCAGGCTGGCGAGAACGTACAAAAGATCGGCGAGCACAAGGTTGGGCACTGCTGACCTAACATTTTGAGGAAATGAGGTTTGACGCATTCTAAATTTATACGATGATTTAAAGAAAGCATGGTACAAATATTATTTAAATCCCAAGCACAGAAAACAAATCCATACTGCTAAAATACAAATAAATATTTCATGAAATTAAAAATAATACCTGGCAGCCCCAAGTTATCTAGAGTTGGATCTCCAGTTGGAAGAGTAGGATTGGTAAAATCACGACTTTTGTCATTGTTGTATTTTACATTAAGATTTGAAAGTTTAGAATACTCCACACGCAATGTACAACACGAATTATAGATATTTTGTCCATCAAGAGACTGCAAAACAGATAAAAAAAATAATATGAAGTGAGACTTTCATTTACAAGTTACACATATAAATGTATTTTTATTAGAATAAAAACCTAAATTAATAACTAAGAAAGTTACCCTTTTCAAAAAAGGGGGAATAACAAAATTAGGGGGAAAACTGCAAAGAAGCCTCTTAGTCATCAGAAAAAGTTCCTAATAATAATCTATATAGTTTAAGATTTATTTACGAATAACAAGCACATACCAGTTTGGCAGCTTGCGCTGTAATCACATCTGGATATTGAATCAGGGCCTGGAATGTACCTAAAGAGGGTTAAACGTGTGATTACAAAACTAATACCATTCTCTTCTATTACTGTCTACCATAAACACATAAAAAATAATTTAAATTCTTACCATTTTTGGAGAATGTTACAATTTTTAAGACTCTTCCAACACGAGAAAAAATCTGCAAATATATATAAGACACTTAAGATTATCATATTAAATGTAAGAAAATTTTTATACTCAATTTACTTACTGGCATGCATTAAAAAGCAACAGTGAATTCACTTCTTTTACACATTTTTGCCACGATATTATAGGATTTACTTTTCTTGCTTAATGTGTAACAAGCATATGATTTTGTTTTAATTTTCCTCACAATGCAAAACTTAAAATGAACTAACATGTTTTTAAAGGTTTTTACATTACAATTAAAACAAATTTTGTAATTTAGAAGAAAAAATTTCCTTAGTCTCAAATAAAAACATTGAACTCTACATAAGATTCATAATTTTTATTGAATGCACTTCTTGACATACAACAAGACTATTGAGCAACTCAATTAGCTTTACAGAACTAATTTTTACTTTGAACTTATTGCTTGTTCATACAATTTTTTTTTAAATTATAAGCTAAGGATTTTGTTATTTATTGATATGAGTGGTGCTTGCTTTTTACTTAAACTGGTAAATCATAATGATTACTAATACTTTCACAACTTTTAAGGAGAAAACTCATTGCATTTAATTTCTTTTTATAAAAACTTAACTTTTGTTTCGCTTTATTCTTGTGATTTTATTGTTCTTTGATTAGTTTTTTGGTAAATGGGTTACTGGCCTTAATTTTTACTAATTTTAAATTTTGTTCTTTTATGTTGCATTTAATGGAGTTTTCAATTAATTTTTAAAGGTATTTCTTCTCCTTTCTTTTAATGAATAGAGTTTTTATTTTTTAGCTTAGTCTATTATTTTGATAACTTGCAACTGTGATAAAAATTTTATGCAACTGTAAAGAATTAGGTTTTGAAAAAAAGAAAATTCATAATACTAGAAAAGCTGTGCCTGAGAAATAACCCCCAATTGCTTTACTTTTCTCCCCCCACCTCCCAATACTGATATGCAAAATATAATACTCTTTTATTAACCTATAGAGCAAGGTAGAATATTATTCTCTTTTGAAGAAAGCAAAGTAAAACTCCAGTATCAGCAAATATTTATTAAATTAATCAAACCAGATGTTTGCTCTTTTGAAATTATTATTAAATGTAAAACATACTGATTGAATTGAACTGACTTATTTGTAACTGATATGTGCCAGTCTTATTCCGGTGATAGCTGGTTAAAATTGTTTCAGCAGATTTGGTTTGGGTTGGTTTATTAGATTATGGCAAAGCACTCGAGGGCTATCTGCCTTAGGGGAGGGATGCCTTCGTGGAGGACTTTTTAAGGGGAACTGGCTTGTATACACGTTACACATGGGGAAAACCCCGAAAACACCCATGCAGCCAGGCCGTTCGAACCTCGGATCAAACTACCAGTGTTCAGCGACATTACCCGGCCGCTGGTGGGCTGTTTCAGCAGAAAAATTGACAAATGAAAATTTTATGTCTTTTATCAGTACCTGGCGAATTCTTACCCAGTGTAAACCAGAATCAGTTTTGCTCCTTACAGTGTTGTGGATTTGTCATGGAAACTAAATTTATTTTAACTTCTTAAAACACCTAATATTACCATTTCAAAATCTTGGAAATATTTAAGCTGTATATTTTTTATGCTGCAAGTACTTGTAAAATGAAGAGCTGCATTTAAAAATAATACTTGTAAAGGGAATAAATTTAAGGTGCCCACCTGCCAAATAATTTTGAAGTATTGGTTCCCCTCCCCCCAAAAATATTGAACTATACCTGCCACCTGTGAACCATCATACTGTAATCAGTGACATGTAAAATTTAATTAGCCAATATTAAATAAATAATGGTGACTTGTATGAATAAATAAGCTGAATAAAAATTCCAGCTGAGAACTGAAACCTTAAAAATGTGAGCTCACTTTTTTCTTATAATTTAGATGCATTCGATTTCCTAAAAGAAACCCTTGTAAAAATGACAATACATATCTCTCCCACCCCCCAAAAAAGAGGGGTTTTATAGATGGCTTGCAAACTTTACAAAGAAGTTTACCTTTATAAACATGAATAGTACATAATTATTAAAAATAAGAAATCACAAATTTACGTGTATCTTTATTTAACACAGAAAACTTTCATACTGCAATGTTTCAAATTATATATTGCATGCAATTAATTATAATCCATTTCTTAAACACAAAAAAACTTAGTAAAAAAATTTAAAACTGCTCCTACCTGATACAATATTTCCAGAGTAACCGGATAGATCTGGTTATCTACAATGACCCTGAGAACAGTATTTGGTCCACCTTGTGTATCAGATGTGTGATTTACCAAAGCCTGAGCAGCTTGCAATGCTGCCTGTGTACTGGCATTCTATAAATAATAAATAACAGTTTTATATAAAAAGACTTCACAAAAAGATAGCATTCTTGATAAAAAATTTAAAAAAAAAAAAAAAAAAAAAATTACTTACACCTGTTGCATGAGAACTGTCTGTTTTAAGTTCTTTGTGATTTGAAAACTGCACGTAGACATTGCGGCCCCTCACATAAGGAGCTCCTGAGTTGGCATAATAATTTACCATTGATGTTGCTGAAGCTTCATCACTCATTTCTAGAAATGCCTGAAAACAGAGGAGGAAATCAGAAAGCAAGAATAAAAGGTAAAATTTTATTTTAAACCCAAAATTTCTGAAATATGTATGTTTTCAATTTTGCAATATGAAAGTAATTTTAAAATAAAATTAAAAAACATTTTTATAAAATAAGCTTTTACTTGAAACTCATAAAATAATTACTGAACTAAAATGAGAAAGAAAATTTATTATATAATTTTAAGGGATCTATAATAATTTTCTTTACAAAATTCATCTATGATTTCATTTTACAAATAATAAACAATCAGAAAAGTAATAAAAGTGTGAGAGTGAGCTTTATAAATTTATAAAAATAATGGCTTGCAATGTTAAAATGAAATTTAATTAGAAGTGTTGAGGTGCCCACGTTTTTATAATACATGATATAAACATTGTAGATTATTTCTGAAATGATTTTTGAAACTAAAATTTTTTTATGTTAGTTCTAAGAAATATTTTAAATAAAATGTGAGCATTTGTAAAATTAGGAGCACATAAATATTTGTTCCAGATTTTCTACCCCTAATTATTATAAACCAAAAATTAATAATAAAAATTACTGGGTATGCAGGAATTATGCATTTCTGTGCATAGAAATTGAGTACTTTTGAGTAATTAAATTGAGTACTTCTGAATCAATCAACGAAATAAATAAATCATCAATGAAATTTAAAAAAATTAATGAAAAAATTAAGGACCTATGAACAAATCATAGTTGAATACATTTAAGAAATTATTGATACTGAACTTCACTTTTGCAATACTATTTATTCGAAGAATAAAAGAGATCTGTATATAGGATGCATTAGTATTAAACATAATTATAAAATAAATTTGAGAATAAAACAACTCTGTAAAATTAAGTAATTAGCATTAAATAACAAAATTTCTAAAAATTTATATTTTACACAATTGCCCACAAATTTTTAAAAAAGATCAGCGACATTTTATTTTAAGTTTTAGTAACAGATGTTGGTACTTATTTTTACAAATTATTATTTCAAATTAATCTGTTTGTAAGTCGCCTAATTTAGCACTGCTTTCCAAATAAGGAAAAGTTATTTTTAATGTAATACATTATGAATTCTTAATTCACATAAAAAGCAAATAATTTTGAAATGTTTAAGCTTCATTCAATGTAGGGTTTTGTGCTCAGAACCTAGGGTACTGCAGCATGACCTAGAACAAATTCAACAGGTAACCCAAATATATATTTGTCAAAGAATTGCCAAATCTATTTCTCCAAAGTGTCATTTCTCACTCAAAAGAGAAATGACACTTTGGAGTTCTAAAAAAATTTATGAAAATGGCAGATGAGTAAACATATGGACATTTTGGCAAATCAAAAATTGCCCCCCCCCCTCTAAAAAAAATCTTAAAAACTTTTGAGAACCATAGGAAACATGATTAATGTTTCTTTTAACATTAACACAGAAATAAATACTTTCACTGATTCCCTCTTCTTCAAAACTGACAAGGAGGGAGAACAGATACAATTCAACCCAAACTCACAAATTTTGTTCTTCAGTAAAAAATTTCTTTTGCACAACTTCATAAATTTTAAAGAACAGAATGATTAATATAATTATAATGAACAACACATTATGAACTCAATAACAGATTCTACATATTCAGTTATCTTTACAAGTAATGTGGTGTAAAAGAGAATGTTAGTATAAATTACATTATTTTTGATATTTTTATTATGAAAGCTTTCCATTTTTGATGAATATTCTCACTTACACCAGTAACATAAATAAAATCGTTATTAGTTATCTATTTATACTTCTCACAATGGCAGCAAAATCTATTGCTACAGATTCTTTTGCCCCAAAATTTAAAGTAAGTATACTGTTGTGAAATGCAAAGTGGCGGCGCCGTGAGATAGCCAAACGGCGGGCTTAGGGTTGCCAGAAAGTTAAAAGGAAAGGAAGGGTTGCCATATTTGGCGTGAAATCCTGCATTTGACGACATGTCATAGACGGAGCGAGAACATTCTAAAACGCATTCTTAGCGATTTTCCTCGGCTATATTCTCGAAGGTAGGTTAGAGCTACAGATACCCTGCCTGTACGGTGACAGTCGTAGTATCTTTAGTTCAGAGATCAGCTTGGGAGCGATTGACAGAATCCGGAGCTGTTTAGTGCTTTGCCACTTTGGAAGCTGTCTGTTCGCTGTTTTTAGGTGGCTAAAGGCTAATTGTTTTCGCGTGCTTGTCATAGCTTTAAGACGAGTGTAAAGTGTTTTGATTCTTCATCAAGTGCTATCATTTATTACTCCAAAACGAATCCGTTGAATGCAACATTATGTAGCCACTTTGCCAAGAAATGCTTAAATATCCTATGTTCTGAATCAAACCAGTGAATAACTGGATTGTTCACCCTTCTTCCCAAAAAGTCCGGCATTTGATGATTTATGGAGGACTTTTGGTCTCAGCGTCAAAAACGGTGCCCGAGGTTACATCGCAAGTATAACCAAGACTAACTCCTATACACTCGTATTCATGGAATATCACAAATGTTCAATCATCATCTTGAACTGGAATTCGATTCCGTTAGCATAAGTCATCATTAAATACTATACCAATCCAGATTTCAGTATTTACAAAATATCACATTCAATACATATTTAAGCAAATTTATACAGCGTTGCCGAGATAAATAAAAAAATATTCCATTGAAACAAGTAAAAATTACAAATGAACAAAAAATGAACTATTTACAGACTGAGCTTAATATCGATTCATTGTATTCAGTAAATTTTGCTTGTCTGAACGCCGGAATTCAGAAATCGTAGGGGGGGGGTGTTGACGGACAGAATAGAAAGAGCGCATTATTCAACTCTTCAGATCGCCGAACCCAATGCCGACACGTGCAAAGGGCAAAAAAGACAAAAGCTGATGGAAAACAAAATGAAAATAAAAAACATAGTAAAGCAATTGTTGATGAAACTGGAGGGTGGGAGGGGTAAGAGAAAATGGCGCGTACATTTCCGCTTGGCGGGAAGACAGGAACCACGCAACTGCCCACCTTCCCAGACCAAAGATTTAGCAGTAAGCAGGCAGCCATGATAGCTATTATTCTGACTCATCTTTCAAGGTTAGCAGGCCATGACACCAGCAGCTGAAGGCATTTCGTGTCTCGCGAACGAAGCATTTTCAATCAAATCATTAGAAACTGGTTTTGGGAGTCTCCTACCACCTTACTTTTCCCTCTCGAATTTTGCGAAGTTATTAGCTTCGTATCTGGTACTCGGTTGGCTAATTTTACATAGAACAGAAATGATTTGATACTCTAAATATACAGGTTATTTGATACTCTTAATATACAGGTTTGATACTCTAAATATACAGGTTAAAGGTATTTTACTTTTAAATATTCAACGCTCGATAAATTTAAAATTATATCTATTTTCAACGCATCTACATACAAAATTTAAAAGTACACTTTTCAAGTAGAACTGAAATAGATCTAAAACTGAAAACACTTTATCTTTCATTCAAATGAATTTTACCGTACCCCCATTAGAAAAACCGGCAATTCATTTTACTTACTAAAAAGAGGCAAATTTCCATTTTATTCATTATTTTTTTTATCAAAAGCGTGTAAATCAGCCTCCACTTATAAAAAAAACAATATCCACTTATAAATTTGTCCAATTTTCCCATAAATTGATATATATCAAATAAACACAATTTCCAAATTAAACTTGAAAAGTACTGTTCCTGAGAGAAATACCACATGAAGTAAAAATATATTCAATAAAATCAGATATGACTATATGCATTCACATCTGAGAATCAAGCAACACCTAAACACAGTTGTGTTCCTCATATTTCACATCTTGAAATGCAACAAGAAACAATGTGGAAGAAGGATTAGTAAACTTCACAAGAAAATGCAACATACCAATTTCCTCTCTCTCTCTCTACATATGCATGTTTTGTTATTATTCAAATTTACACTATAAACATTACGGAATCTTTAAATATGTTAATAGACACTTTATTAATGAACTTCCTTTGGCATACAATTAATACTATTTAATTACATATTTTTCTATTCATTTCAAATGAGAAAGTATTTTTTATTTGCCTTTAACAAAAGCAAGAAAATAATGTAATACATATACAAAAAGTGCTTTTAACTATACAGAAAGTTACAAAAGGGGGTTCTTTTGGTTTAACATGTGATCTTTTTCCTGTAAAATTACTACACAGTATTACCTCTTATCTTTAGCAATGATTCTACAAAAAAGCTTAGTTTGCTCATTAATATACTAAAAGGTAACAAAATTCCAACACATTTTCATAAAATAAATAAATCAACAACTTAAAATACAGTTGTCAATGGAAAAATTATTTTCACCATACTGCTGTTACTTTAGTTCTAAAATTTAGCGACAAATTAAGGCCTCTTTAAGAGAGAACAATTTCTTATATGTCTGGTCTTATGTTATTTAGTTTTAGCCATAAATTAGGACCTACTTTCAATTTTCTTCCATATTTATTTTTCAAATACAACATGGAAGAAAATCCTTGAAAAATTTAATAGCTTTATTTGAAATGCTTTAAAATTATTCCCCCCCCCAGTTCAGTTAAAAGTTAACAAGTGTGTTATTTTTGAAATCTTTAGTTACAGTTCGATCACAGGGAATTTCTATAAATTGTTCTCTTTCTTCTTATCAATGCACTTATTCCAAGGAATACCATTCTCAGACTTAAAATTGTCAATTACTTTGAAATTTTCATTTGCAGTTGCTCTATCATGAAGAAATTCATAAAATAAATACTTTTCGGCAATTCATTTACCTTCTTCGAAATGCATGTAAACTAATAATTGAACAAAGTTCATTATATCAGTACTTTCACCTAACTGCTATGTGAAATATTAATTGTGTTTTATTTTTTCAATAAGTGTCTCTCTCATGGAATTTGCCATTACACGAATTCATCGACTTACTGTACCATTTGATAACAGAATATTAGTTCATTAGTCGCTTTTTCATTGAATAATGTTAAAACGATAGGTTAGAGTAGATTTAAGTGTGCCCCTTGGATTATCGTGAAGTTGATGTTTCATTTATCATACACAGATACTGATATCTTTAAATATTATTCAATTAGTTTGTTGATTATATACAGGAAATGAAAATTAAAATAAGCAGCCAAATAAGCACCATTGATAACATAAAGGATAGGCAGGAGATAAAAATTTATTTACTCATTCCTGACTGATCCAATAAATGACTGACCAGTCCAGGAGAGATCATAAAGCACTTTCCATCTCATTCATACAAAGTCAAACTCTCTGATGGGAAAATAAGACACGTTCACATGAATAGGAAAGTATATTATAGTGGGAATACCATGGAAGTTATCCCTGAAAACGAAGAAGAATTTGGACAGATTCATCCAACTCCACAAGCTTCATTTCAAGATATAAAAAGTGTTTGTCAGAAACTGAAACTTAACACATTTAATGAGGAATCAACAACAATTCATAAGAAAGCATGAATTATTATTTACAGGTGATGTAAAATATTATTACTTATGATAATAAATATGATTATATTTATTACTATAATATATGATTATATTTACTAATCTTACTGATGATTCCCCATGCAAAGTGTATATATATCACGATATTTCGATATCACGTGATCGTGATATAGTATATATATATATATATATTTGAATTTAACTAACAAACTAACATTCTCTATTCATGAAAAGAAAATTTAAAGTTATTTAAATTTTAAATAATGAAATTTAATTGCAAACAAATTATTACTTTGAACTAATCGACAATATCATTTAAATTCGAAGAGCATATATATATAAATGAATTAAAGCTATTTGCTCATACTTTTAGATACATAGATGATATTATAACTTTCAATAATAATTCTACTTTTGAGCAATTCAAAATTTACCCAAATAGTTTAACACTTAATAAAACGAATACGAATCAAGATACTATTGAATTCCTAGAACTGAAAATTATTAAACACAGCGAAATTAAATTATTTGATAAAAGAAGGAATTTCCAATTTCCTACTATTAAACTAATTAATTGGAACTCTAATATCTCTAGAAAAGTAATAGAAAACACGTTTCATAGCCAAATTATCAGAATAAAAAATATATGTACTGAAAATGACGATTTAAAGGAAGAAATCATAAAACTAATTAATGTACAAGTTGAAAACCAAATACCACCAAAATTTATTAATTTATATATTAAAAAGGCAGGCCTTAACTTTACCTTATAATTTTTTGTCTCTTTTGGATATGATAACATTACCTTAGCTTAGCTGGAGGGTAATGAAGAATATAAAAGAGTAGAGAAATTATTGTAAATATGTATATTTAATCAATACTGGATTCTTTCCTTTTACTAATAAAGGGCCAACTCTTTTCAAAAGTCTCAATTATAGCCCGAATTGAGTGAAGATTTTAATCTTCTTCTTCTAATTTTCCATACTTTAGCCAGTATTTAGTTAAGTTTTGATATACCAATTATTATTCGTTGTTATACGTTTGCGTTTATATGATATCTGTATCAATTCTTTCAGAAAGTAGATATGTTAGTTTAGATTAATTAAACATGGGAAAACACACGAAGGCTGCCTTCCTAAAAGAAATGATGCCCACCTAAGGAAAAGGATACCTTCATGGAGAACTTTTAAGGGAAAGTATCTCGTTTTCACGTTTCACATGGGGCAAACAACGAAAACCAATCTTGCAGCAAATCTCGATTGCCTAGCCACGAACCAAAGTCAAACTACCAGTATTCAGCGGTCTTGACCATTCAGTCACATGTAGTGTTCAGAAAGTAATTACGTTTCACGTGAGAATTGTGTTTCGGAGGGAATCAAATGATATATTAGGATACTGAGGATGTACAGTGGAGTTGAGATGTGTACTAATTTTTAATTCCCTGAATTTAGTCCTCAGTAAGATTTTTTATTAATATTCATCAACTCAGTAAGAATCTTCATTCTCAGCTTCATTACTTCGAAAGAAAGCAACAATAAAATGCTTGAGATCTGAAAATTTCGTATAACAATCTGATAACTCAAAGGCAATTTTAGCATTCTGAAAATCATAAAAACTGAAGAAATATTTCTCCATTCGACAAAAATCTTTATTTTTTGAAATTTTAATGGGTTCCTGAATACGGAATTTTGCTTTTAAAGAAAAAATGCAGCAACAATATAAATCAAAGAACAACTATTTCCCTTCTATTCTAAGGTAAAAGTAATATATAATATCTCTAAGTGGTAAACCTAAATTTTTGTTATTGAATACTTTGAAACTCCACAAGGATTTTATTTTCTAAATCTCCAGTGTTTGCTTCTGCATTTCTTTACCGAACCAAAAACTGTGAAGCAGTTGAAAAATTTAAAGATCTTATAACCCTGATATGAAGGCAAATCAAGCCTGGAAACGCTATTTGCAACGTCACTCATTTGGGAACTCGAAAATGCTTTCTAATACCACCTGTAATAATTAAACTGTATTTAATTTGCTCTTCAATATCAGGATAATTATGCTTAAAATGAAAATCTATATATTGTTTGAAGGATACGTTTGAATATTTTACATCACTAAATTTTCTAAACTGTGACAAGTGAATATAGGTAGCTCTGATAACTTCGCTTATTTTTTAGTATGTAACCTATGTGCAAGTTTAAAATCCAAAAGTGAACAAAATTGTCTAGTTCTAGCATAAAACATTTCGTCCGAAAATAAAACAATAAATTGCATTTCGTGGGAAAACTGCATATATCTACCTGCAGTGTGAAAGCGATTAGAATACTTCCCTCATTCTAACACCTAGAGCTTTGGAGCTAGACCGAAAAGAAATACTGACCATCTCTCTCTGCCAACATAAGAGCACTACCGTATTTGACGGCATATAAGACGAACTTTTTTTCCTAAATTTGGTCCCAAAAAAGTTACCTGCGTCTTATAAGTGAAGGTAATTGCATTCAATAATTGTTTATTTGACTTACGTGAGAACTAAAAGAAACCCCGCTATTGAAACTTTTTTTCCCTTGTGTGTGGCCGTCTAAATAAGGGTGCGTCTTAATATGCTGTCAAATACGGTAATCACCTCGTTGTTAAGATTCGGTATTTTTCCCCTTTTCCATAACGGCTTAGCGAAGAGCCCCCAGTGAAGGAACACAACTATTTTTCGAGCCCACATGAAAAGGTTAAGAGTATACTGAGCTATTCCCATGAATCCAGAAAGTTGCGCTTACACTTCGTTTAAAATCTATTGACAACAATACAAACTTAGTTACGAGTTTTAGTCTGAAAAACACTGCAGCAGCATTTCAAAGGAAAATCAATAAAGCACTCTATAAATACAAAGATTTTGCCACAGCATATACTGATGACATCACAAATTTTTCAAAAGATTGCAAATCTCATATGATTTATTTAGATATGATACTAAGCTGAAACAGCTTTGCTTTACAGTCAATATCACCGAATGTGATTTTGATAAAACACAAATTTAATATTTAGGTCATGTAATTGGTTCAGGGAAATATCAAGAGGTTCCCAAGGAAGTAAAAGCAATTGCCGAATCACCAAAATTGAAAACAAAGAAGCAGCTCATAAGTTCATTAGGTCTGTGTAACTACAGTCAAAAGTCGTTAATTCGGACACCCATAATCCGGAATGATCTATAATCCGGACCTCAAAGCTAAAAACTTTCTGCGCATGCGGCGCGTTGACACATGCGCATAGGCATTTACGCGTGTGCGTAAGACCTTATACGACTGCGCATATGCGTGTGAGCAAGCACAAAATACGTTTTCGCTAGCGCGTTTTACGTATAACGGACGGTATAAGCTAAAATTATCTAATTATCTATTTCAGTTAATGTTGATGATTGCAATGTTCCTTAATCTTCGAATTGGATCCGGCTTATTATTTTTTGCAGATTGTAAGAGCAATTTTATAAAAGTAAACTTGAACTTTCGATTATGCCAAATAGAATTTCCGATTCAGGAGCTCCCAAAGGATCGTACAAAACGAAAGTATGTTTCGATGTTCATCAACCAAAAAGTGGAATTGCTGCAAAAAATGGATAAAAACACGAAGAATGTGACAGAGAGTTTAGTGAAAACGAAAAAATTTCGATTGACAAGTTAGTCGGTATTCTCGGCACAGATTACGGGACTTGAACAGCGGAACTTCGTAACTGAACAAGAAATTATGTCTGTTTATAGAATTAAAGAGAAAGTATTATCATATAAAACGAAGCAACTTAAACAACTTACATTGAAAGAAATGTTTAATAAAGTAAACAAATATTAAGCTTTTTTTTTTTTTTTTTTTTTGTAAATTTTGATACCCTTTAGATCATAATTGTTCTTTATTTCATAAATTACGGTTTCATATTTTTAATTTTAGAATTTCTGCATGCCATCTTACGAGATTTAAACTGATGATCTATAATCCGGAAAAATTGATAATCCGGAATCGCCGAAGTCCCGACAAGTCCGGATTAACGAATTTTCACTGTACTATACAGATAACACTCCAAAATATTCTGAATTAGTATATCCACTTACTTAAGAAGAAGATACCTTATGAATTGTCAGGGAAAGACAAGCATGATTACAGCTTTAGACTAACCTAAAGATGCTCTGACTGAAGCTCCCTCATGGCGTATACCAGTTTTGGGGCTACTATTCAATAGATGCTTCTCAAATAGGAATTGCAGCTTACTTATCTCAAAATTTCAATGAACACAACTACCCCATACCCTATGCAAGTCAGAGGTTAACTTGAGCTCAGCAATCGTAGTCTATTACTGAGATGGATGCATATATATAATTATATGCAGAAAAAAAAAATTTGTAAGAAATTTGAAACATGGATTTTCGCATTCAACAAAAATTTTTGCATTTTGCAAAAGTTGAATTATATATACTGACCATAATCCAACTCCTTATTTAACAAATGTGCACCGCAATCATGAAACACTAGCTAGGAGTCCAAATGGGTAATACAGATACCTAATCCAGCTGGTAAAGCAATGAATACCCTTTTCCTTACATGAACAGAAATTGTTTCAGATATTTGATGCTACGGACTTTAATTTTACTGGATTGACTTATCTGCTTTCTTATAATCTTTATAGCTTACATACTGCAAGATATTTCTTTACTGTACTAAGTAATATTTGTAATGTTAAACAGAAATCAGATAGTTTAATATTCTTATCCATTTTTTGAAGTTTCCTTTAAAAATATTTACTTATAAGAGTTAATTATTTTATTATGAAAAGATCGTAACATTTTTATTATAAAATTATTTTTTTATGTTTTAATAATCAAGTATCAGATTAGTAGATATAATGTTGGACTGTGAGCACTTTTGTTACCAAAATGTGTTTTGACATTCTATCCAACCACAATCTTAAGCAGAGGGTGTAGTGTCTGGTCCTAACTTAAACTTTACTCTTAAAAAATAGAGGGAAAAGGTCAGACAGAGATTGCTTTTTATTGGGTGAGACCAGATATTCAGTACAGCGAATTATATAATAAGCAACTTTGTTCCTCTAATATAGTTATCTTACTTTTTGCAAAAAGTGTACATAAGTTACTTAGTGTGTTGTAAATAAATGAAAAAGATTAATCTGGGTGTCATTAACTGTATATAAAACACACCATCGATTCAATAATTTTAAGCATATGCTGCAAGCATTTATAGCATTCTAACTGCTGAAAAAGAAAAGAGTATTTGTATATAACATATTATCCAAAAGCAGGCATTAAAAAAGAAAGGCCTTCTGTTCACCCATATACTTTTTCCTTAAACATCTTCATTGTTGCCAGCTATTCTCTAGTTTTTCTGAAACACACATATATACCACAGCTGCTGACCTTCATAAATAAAATCCAGGAGTTCCTCAAAGTTTGTTGTCATTTGAAAACAACTCCAAACTAACTCAAGCTCATTTTATAATGCATGATTCAGATGATTGAACTATTTATAATATAATTCCAACATTAATAATTTAGTAATTTTCTTAAACTGTTATGTGACGAAAGCAACACACTTTTAAATACAACAAAAATAAAATTAATAATTAATATGTATTTTTGTGCATATAAACACAATAATATACCATTTATTGATGTAAAATAAAATACAAATATTAATTAAACATTGCTTGAAACTTTACAGAAATTCAGGTCAAGTAAAATTTAATATAAAAAATATGCCAAGACACAAAGGATGGGGTCATAGAGTTAGTACTGTTCTGTTACCAGGACCAGATGCAGAAATGGATGTGTTCACATTAGCATGTAAGCACAAACGTTTGTGTGTATACACACATAAATACATGCATGCACACATTCATACATTTCTGAATCCAGTTCAAATGACAGAACAGTATCAGAATTAGCTCAATTTAAGTTTGATTTATTGCTGGGAAACATTTTCCTAAGTAAAAGCTAAAAACTGGGAGATTTGGTGATCTACTGAGATATGTGAAGAAAAACCAGGACAGCTATCAGCGGTGATATATCCAAAAATTTCTCACAGTTTTTAGGTAACATGGTTTAATATTTCGTGATTTTTACTTGAAATTAATTCCTAGTGTTTGAATAGTTTTTTCCCTTGGTTACTTATAACAGACAAGCAAGGCAAGCAACGTCAATAAGGTACCACGGAACACTACTGATAAGGAAGTTTGACAACTTCATGTTCCAAGGTACCACGGAACACTACTGATAAGGAAGTTTGACAACTTCATGTTCCAACCTTTTGATAAGCATTAAACATTGCTGCTGTAAGCCAATATTAGCTAATAATGCATGATGGAGATTGTATTTTACACTCTCTAGTTACTATACAGTGAGAGTTTTATACAGGGATCTTTTGTTTTAGATGTTTAAGAGGGAAAAAAGGGGGGAACTCCTGGACTTACATAGAGAACAGCTTTCTCAAACTGTTCTTGTCAACAAACTTTTTGATTTCGCACAAAATTATAGGACAATGCTCTTAAAAACATGTGCATTTACAAAACAAATGGAAAGCTATTATTAGCTAAAAAAGGCCACTGTGGCAGTTGCTTTGGATTTCTGGTTGGCGATTGTTTCTTAGGAAGGAAGTCATCCCTCTGGTGAGTTGCTTTGGATAAAATTATCATATTTCCATACAGCAAAATCTTTGACTTTTGTTAACAGCAGCATTTTTTTAAATAATACTAATATTTAAAAATTAGCAATCACACATGAAGTTACTAATAAAATACTATTCAGAATTAGTCTTCTATTAGCTTGTCGATTTATACCAAGAAATAGACATCAAGAGACCTTTATGCCAGATATGCCTAACACTTAAGACTTGTATTTAACTATCAGGGTGTCACTTGGTTTTGTTTCAGTAAAATACTGCAGATAACCAAAAGTATCAAACTGTAGGATGGAATGAAATCCTATTGCTTAGATGATGAAAGATAAAAAAGATTAAAAAAAAAACTGTGGAACATGTTTCAGATTTAATGACCAGGTAATTCCTGTTTAAGAAAGATTAATTTTCAATATCCAGCAATATAGATTTTATTTACTCATAAAAGATTAATTCTCCTGCATTTGGCATCCATCCATTATGAATCTTTTGGTTTAGACAATGCTCTGGCTATGAATGCTCTTTTTTTTTTTTTTTTTTTACATTATTACGCTCTTTATTTTTAACGTTTCTTTAAAAATTCAATATTCACAAATATAAAACTTCAGAAAACATCAAGAAATAGTTCAGATAGTATAGATGTTATCTTTGCTAATGAATTTACATTTCAAAAGATAGGATATTAATGTTACTTAGGCTAAATAACATATTCAAATTTATGAAAGGTAAATTTCATGGAGTAATTTGTGAGAATTAGAAAAATATGGCAGAATTACCTCACATGGGCAAACAGTAAATGAAATAAAAGAGTCTAAAAACATGGAAAAGTATCATAAAATCAAATGAACTACCAAAGCACATGTCTTTGCTTTACCTGTTAAGTTGGCCCTGAACTAATCTAGTACCAACATAGGCAGCTTATTAATAAAATCCTCAGGTTCACTTGCTCTTCTTGAATCAAAACCTCCTGCCATCTTGATCTGTTCTAGCCTTTTGCATGAACATGCACAGACGCTTCTCCTGTAAGTGCCTTCTTCTTGAAAACGAGCATGGATGGCAACCGGATATTTTCAGCATACACTTTTAACCAACTCAAATGGGACAAAAAAATCTGCTTTTTAGTGCTTAATACCAGCAGGGCCATCACAAGGTGGAGTCATACTTTTATGCCAATGTTTTGCAGCACTCCTGTTCTTTGCCTTAACAAAATCACCATTTCTCAAATTTTCTTCTCATGATTCCAATGATGGAAAGTAATTTTAACTGTTTTTCATTTAATTCAGTTTAATTTTTAAATAAAAACTGAAGGGTGAAATATTTTTTCCCTAAGCTCTCTTTTCTAGTCAATCTGCTTCTCACAACAATATTCATAATTCATTTCTTGCTTTCTAAAGGCACTAAAAATGATAGAATGTCCTTGGTGGAAGCACCTGCTTTCTACCATATCTAGGGTTCTTTGCTTAGGTTGACCAGAGTCATTCACATACATACTATAATAATAGCTGCATGTTAACCTTGTTAATTTTCCTAGAATTGGGTAAGAAAAAGATGAAAATGCCACCGCACAGAACTTCATAATAGGCCTGCTTAAACAATTAAAAGGGCTGCATTCAACCCATGGGCTACATTTTGAACATTCGTAGCCTACAGCATGGCAGGACAACAGTATAATGAATCTACATGCACCCATTTATCTTCATGGTTAATATTTTGCCTTTTTTTGACCCACAATTTTGCTTGAAAAAACATAGATAAATGAAACTTCATTTATATCTGCTTTGTGGCATAGTTCAAAGTTTCTTTTGCAAATTGATGACATAAGAATATAACTTAAATATCTTTTTCTTAACCTTCCAGCACACGTGCTTGGCAATTTTACATGAGCATGTGCTCGCCGTATTTTTTACGACATCTGTTATTTTACCGTTTTACATCCGTTTTGATTTTACAATATGAAACACAATTTTTATTCTTGAAAATATTAATTGAAAGCAAAAATTAGTGGGAAGGTTAATGCATGGGTCAAATAAAATGGCAAGACAAAACCTAAGGGAGTATATAAGCAAGCACCGTTAAGTAATGGTTCGCAGGCAATAATCATCCGTAATGATCGTTTCACAACTAATTACATCCACATCTCCAACAAGGTGTCGTTACTCATTCGATGTCAGTCTGACAACTGCAACAATGTAAATTATGAATATTTGAGTTTTAAGAAATTGAATAATTTGTTAATATCAATAACACCACCTTTGTATATAAAACCCCTCTATTTCTGAGCCCTAATTTTAGACAAAAAGGGATTCTCTATATGTGGCTAATTACAGTAATTTCAGTAATGTACTATGACAGCAGAGACTATATCATCTAAGATATCAAGCATTTACAGAAATGAAAGAAGACTCTTCAGTGATTGAGTTAGAAAATATAAAAAAATTAAAAAGTAATGTTAAATCTTGGATTAACATCCGTTTTAAATATTGGATGCTTGGAAAAATGACGTGAAATTTTTATAAATGAGTGTAACTCAAACCAGTTGAAGACATTTTAGAATTACGGAAAACAGATTTAGTAACACTCATCAACAGCTGGAAGCTTTCTTTAATAATATTAATGAGGATTATAATAAATTTCATGTATGTGACTGCAGCTGCGAAGAAGAAGGGAAACAATAGAATCTTAAATGAAGGTTAATCACTCAAGATGAAAGGCAAACAAACAGGGAGCAATTAAAAAGAATTAGCAGTGAATGAATCATTAACTAAAAATATAACAGGATTTAAAAAAAAAAAAAAAAAATGGAAATTAAAACATGAATTTGCAAAGCCATACACTGCACAGAGAAATAGAAAAGCTAAAACTTTATTCATATTATCATCAAGATAGGTGTGCTGACTGACTGATGCAGAATGAATGATAAAATTTTGAAATAAAATTATTAAAGCAGCTGTTATACAAATTAAGCAGTAACATGACAAACAGAAAGTTGATACCTTATGTAACATGAATAGAACCCAAACATTACTTATTTTAAAATTTCGACGCAAAGCATACATTTATATAAAATCAGAAAACCATCGAGAGATGGATCTAAAAGCACAAAAGGGAAAACTAAACAAAAGAGGAAAAATAAAAAATTTATATTCTTGAACTAAAATTCGTGGAATGAGAGATGTAAACTTGCAATTTAATATGGAATTTTTTATATATTAAGCTTAGCAATAATATTAAATTTAGTACAATGACATACTTACATATGTCTTTTAAACTTACAGATGCACAGTAAACTCCTCCAGCAAGAAATGAAATAACAAAGTAATCAGTGTGTTAAAAAAATTCTAAAAAGCAAGCTTTTCGGGCGAGTGGCTTTTGTAACTTCATCTTTCAGTGAAACAAAAACTAGAAATCTACATGAAACAACTATAACTTCCTTCACACTCCCCTTAATTAAATCAATTTACTTTGAAAGAATTAATAAGGTATAAATTTTTGCTCTTCAGCTGCTTCTCATATAATTAATGATCATTGCACTATACTACAATAACCCACTTCAATGAATTTAAATACACTGATGAACAGTTTCTTTCAATTCAGTATTTATTCATGTATAAATATTACTGCAGGCGAGGAAATAGACTAGTGAATTCACATTAGTCCCTAAAAAGTAAAATCAAGATTTCCTTTTACAGCCTCAGATCATTCTGAAAGAAAACTTTCTCCAATAACACATATCCCCCTTCCAAATCAAACACACAGTACAAAGATTTAAATTTAGAAAGATTCAAGGGCAGAACTTATTACTAAAATCTAACTATGAATCTTCCCTCTAAAATAATTTTTTAACAGTATTTGGCTGAGATTTGAAGATCTTCCCATAGTGATATAAATTCATGACTATTTAGTAAATTTAATGCAATTTCCTTACACTTGTTCAAATACTTTCCAAGCGGTATTCATTTTTATCATTTGAAATTTTATGTCCCTCAGTTTTCTTATAAGAAGCATTTTGCGTTTTTCCTATTTAATTTTTATCTTTATAATAATGATAATTTAACTTGATCAACTTGCACATACTTTACGCAATTAACTAGTACTTATGATGGCAATTCCTAAAATTACACACAAAAACGACGCAGTTTTGATATCTGCATAATTTGATGTTGCCTTTTGAAATTGCTTTAGAAAAGCATACTTACCTACCTATGACACACAAAAATTAGGAGATTTTTCACAATGTGAAAGACTTTTTACATGATAAAAATATAGTTTTTAATAATTAATTAACTTTAAATAGTTACTAATTCGTAAATGAAAGCATCACAAAAATACCTTACACATAAAAAAATTTTTATTACTTGCATAGTTTAAGAAAAAAAAAAAAAAAAAAAAGACACTTTAATCAGTTTTCCTACAAATGTTATGAACAGGGGAGATTTTGCTTTCGTTAAGAAAGAAACTTCATAATTTTGTTCATAGCAATTGCCACGTAGGCCTGCTTTCACTAATAAAAGTTTTTTTAATGTGTCATCACTAATATTAGATCTAAATTTAGTCCTCGTTTTCACAACAACACTGAAAATCCTCTCACAATCTGCATTACCATAATTGCCATTACTCTCTTTAATCTCTCTCTTTTTGAATGATAAAAATATAGTTTTTAATAATGAATTAACTTTAAATAGTAACTAATTCTTAAATGCAAGCAACACAAAAATATTTTTATTACTTGCAGCGTTAAAAAAAGAAAAAAGAAAAAAGAAAGAAAGAAAAGACACTTTAAACAGTTTTCGTACAAATGTTATAAACAGCGGCAGATTGCTTTCTTTAAGAAAGAAACTTCCTAATTTTGTTCATAGCAATTGCCACATAGGCCTGCTTTCGCTAATAAAAGTGTTTCTAATGTGTCATCACTAATATTAGATCTAAATTTAGTCCTCGGTTTTGCAACAACACTGAAAATCCTCTCACACTCTGCATTACTATGGGGAACTGTCAAGATGGCCAACATAATTCTAGACAGTTCACTATATTTTAAAATTCCATCAGCACCTTTCAGTTTTACAATTAAACTCCACTGGGTGTCAATCCTAGTTGATTTTATAACTTCATCCCAAGCTTTCTAATTGTAAACTGCTGTTATGCAGCTGTTGGAACTGTTATTATTACAACATTTATTTAGTTCACTTATAGGTGTTTGTCGCCTTCAATTTTTCCTTCCTTTTAGAACTCCTTTCAAGATAATAATAAATATCAACAATGTGTTCATCCACATTTATTGGTAAAGACGCTGCCCCTTTTTCAGCTGCTAAATTTATGAGGTGACAGGTGCATCTCATAATCTGCAAATCTGAATTTTCCTTTCTTAGGATGCCTGCAACACCAGCCTTCAAGCCTACCAATCGGCACCAAGTGCTAAGCAATTATACAGAGGGACTGCATTTTCTTTTAGTTTTAATAATTAGCTGTGCTATATTAAAGCCTGTCAAATGTTCTTCTAAAGTGAAGACAGAAAGTAAACTGCACTCAATTTCTGAAGACTGGATTAAAAAAAGAAACAGCAATTGGATACAGTTTTGAATTGGTATTATTGCTTCCATCCGTAGAGAGGCAGAACGGAGCTGTTTTAATGCAATCAATAACTGAAGATTTATTTTTCAAACCCATTTCTTTAACAATTGCACCTGTTTTGGTTCTTGCACTTGAGTATTTCTTAGCGATTTCACTATCGAGAAACGTTTTTCTAAGTAAATGTGCAGCGTGATCCGACGCATTAAGTGGCAAGTTGTACTTCAGTAAAAAGGCAGAGAACAGACATTCTGCATTAACTTTTTGGTCCTTTTTTTCCGAAAATAAATTTAATCCCCCCCAAAACAACTCATGTTGTCCTTGTGTTTTTGTGTACGCCACATGTTTGAAAACATCGCCCTTCCAACCTGTGAAATCGAAAAATCGCAACGACAGGCGTTATACATCACAAATTTATTTAATTTCCTTGAGGAAATAATGGAAGGAAAGTCAACTGAGTACGATTTTTGAAAAGGACACGAATATTTCACCTTTCTCGCACACATAACAAAACACGATAATTTCTAAAACTTTTTCTTAATGGCACGTGCACTTACACAACTCAGGACAAAATGAACGAAATAACTAAAGAACATCTAAATAACAGCTTGCTTTGTCCTCACTGGCTAATATAGGCCAGATGACACGCAGAGGAGCTCGATGCTTATTGGAGAACTGGAGAATGACGTTTCTGAATACGTATATGCTCTCACTCACAAAGCAGAAGTTATCTGATTTGCAAGGTTTTGTTTTAGATATAAAATTCAATTGCTTTCAGACGTCAAAAAATCTTTTTTGTTTGTTTGTTCATATAACAAAGTATTAAGCCAAGTTCCATAAAAATCGTGAGAAATTTTAAGGATAAGAAAAAGTCGGGAGAAATATATTGTAAATCGGGTTGGCGGGAGAGTTGGCAACTCTGCATTACTATGGGGAACTGTCAAGATGGCCAACATAATTCTAGACAGTTCACTATATTTTAAAATTCCATCAGCACCTTTCAGCTTTCCAATTAAACTCCACTAGGTGTCAATTCTAGCTGATCTTTATCACATCATCCAAGTTTTCTAATTGTAAACTGCAAAATTACGACTGCAATATTTTCAGTGGCAACATCATCCTCTTTCATGACTAAATGAAATAACACAGGACATAATGTTCAAAAAGTACCTTATATTACAAAAAGATGCATTTGCTAGAGCAGAAATATGAGCAACTTTAGCATGCAAAATCACTTCATCATTGACTGGAAATTTATGTAGTATGTAATCACATACTCGACAGAAGTAACTTCTAACATGAAGATAAAACTAATTTTTGTCTTCTGAAATTTCTACCACTACTTTTGTAGTTGCAGCTCCTAATACCAAATCTTCATCTTTCTTCTGATTATCTATTTCACCATAAATCACATCATATATAGAATTTACAAGACAAAACACAGACTGGTTTTACAAACTTTGATAAAATGTCTTTAAACAGATCATAAATCATTGATTTCAAAGCATGAATTTATGGAATTCTGCTTTGTAGATCTGTGTTAAGAACATCGAATGATGGCAAAATTTATTGTAAAAAAAAGAAAAAGAAAAAAAAAAAAAAAAAAGCAAAAGGCTTTGTTAAGGTCCAAAGGAAAAAACAAATATTCGTTCTTCACAAAATATTCTTTGTTTTAGATACAATCTAAAGAAAATTCAATTGCTTTCAGACATCCAAAATGGCTTTTGTTTTTTTGCTCATATAACGAAGTATTAAGCCAAGTTCCATAAAAATCGTGAGAAATTATACGAATAAGAAAAAGTCGGGAGAAATACATTGTAAATCGGGTTGGCGGAAGAGCTGTCGAAAATCGGGAACCTCCCGCCTAAATTGGGAGATACTCTGGAAAAGATATATATTACTTCATTTCTCCATTTAGTTTTCATTTTATCCTTCTAATAATAATTTTAAAATACAACAATTTTATCTACACATCTTACTGGAAATCCAAAAATAAAAATAAATACCTGATTTTTGCCTTTAAGCAGAAGCACATTTGTAACACGCCCAAAAGCGATACCTAAGTGAATAATGTCAGTTTCAGTTGCATCACTAGATACATTCCTAATATGAACCACACGAGATGGTTTTCCACTCTGTGTTTTTTCTAATTTTACCTGTAACAGAAGATATTAAAATTACATATTAACTTCTAAACACATATAAGATTTAAAAACAAGAGTGCTAATTTCAGCAACTACAAACATGCAAGAAGAGGGTCATTTAACAGCCAACAATATACATACCTCTGAAACTTTAAAAATGGGCATCAAAGCTAATTCAATTCTTAAAAACTCGCCTATTAAGCTACTTAACCAAAGGCTCAGATCTGTATTCCTGTTTTATGCCAATATAAAACAAATTTTATGCTTACAGAGCTTTACTCTCAGTAATCAAAAAAGTTACAATCAAACAGGTACTACAGAAAAGAGACAATTTAAGAATTTTGCTGAAGTATTTCATTCTTTGGATCAAGAAATATGCTTAAGCATCCATTTCTCATAACTAACACTATAAAGCAAATTATAATTTCAAAAATAAAAAGTAAAATTACACCAGACTTAGCCTTGGTAACTACAGACAATGTCTTCTAAATTTTACACAATTACTTTAATATTAATTTTAAGGAAACATATGCATCTAAAAGCTTCCCATTAATAAAAAATTATGAGTAAAATATGAAATTCAACTGATATATTACAAACATTGCATGAATGGCTGTGTTAAAGTGCATATAAAAATTAAGTATGAATTTAAAAAATATATTGTTTCAAATGAGGTTTTACATACAACTTTTAATTTAAACAGTTCATATTCTTTTAATTTAATTTTTCTAAACTAATATATGTAAAGACTTACTTTTTTGGCATCATTATTGTTCTCAGTATCATTGGATTCTGGGCTCATTACAGAGCCATTACTCACAGCACCACCACCCTGAGAAAGAAGTTCATCTGTTCCACGCTATAAATTAAAATAAATAAATAAATAAATAAATCTCTTAAATACAATTCATAAAAATCTATTTAAAAGAAACTTATGATTTCAGACCAAATTAACAAGCAAGGCAATTCCTCAACAATATTAATAATTGCTATCTATTTTACTTCAATCCTGCAGCTATAGTGCAGGACCGGTATAAAAATTTGCTTTTAATTTTTAGCCTCCTATTTTATATATATAAATAAACTTAAAGCATCTAAAGTTAAAATTACTTAATGTAGTGCTGTTTCATAATTTATCAATAAATTCTGATTTGAAATTCAAATAATTTTCAAATATATTATTAAAAATTGTTTTGAAAAATAACCAATAAATTCCCAGTAAAATATTTGGGGGGGGATCACTATTTTTTTTTTAATTAAACAAATTCTCAATGCAGAATGATATAATAATGTGTGAAGCTAAAACCAGTAAAGAATTTTTATACACGTTTTCTACAGAAATAGTTACCAAAGAAGGAATATCATATATGATAGTTAAGAACATCCCGTAAACACTAAGGTTTCCAGTAGAAATCCCCGAAACAAAAAAACAACGAAAATAAAACAAATAATTTTCTGCTCATAAATATACACAAAAACGAAACTGAAGAATGTTCAAGACAAGCTCCACTTAACCACACATTTCCAGAAAGATAAACCGGAAACTAGAGTTCCGAGACATACGCAGAGCAGGGGGGGGGGAGAAGACTTGGCCGTTACATTAGCTTTTCCTCACATACAAAACAAGAAAGGGAAGTAACATTACCGGCGGATAACTTTTTTTTTTTTTTATTTTTTATTTATTTATTTATTAGATTCTTACCACAAAGACCCTATGAGTCACTAAATTGCAGCTTTCTTCTTATTCACTAACTACCAAAGGGCACATAACACTCAAGATAGATGATGAGATATTACATCACGTTGATAGAAAATTTCCAGGAGAAATTTCTTGAAAACACCTACTGTTCAAACCTCGCAAAGACTCACGGCAAAGAAGTACATACCCTTGAAACTCCAAACCATAAACGGATTTGAAAATAAGCAAATTACTGCCACTTCTCAAAGGTGTTCGTTCTAAGGTGAAATTATTTATATGGTATATTTCATTTCAAAGCACTCATCATTCTTCAGCACACTTACTCAATGATTAAGTTTGCATTATTTTACCATCATCTCAGAATAAATTCCACAGAGGAACTATTTATAGATGCGTCTAATACTTTAAATACTAGTTTCGTTCTCATCATATTTATAGAAAGAAACATTACACTCAAAATTAAACAAGCATACAGACTAATTAATTTTACGCAAAATACACTTAGTGAAGCAATTACTAAAAATTAACAAGTTCAGTAATCTTTTTCTGACCAAATGTAACCATTAACTAGCGCATCAGATTCCCTCCCCCACAGTTCCCTAAATGTTATACATAGGTGTTCCCGAAGTAAGGACCACATAAATATTACTGGCACCCAGAAAAACATTTAAAATTCATTGCAATAATGAAGCAGTGTAAATTCTCGTCAACACAACTAATATTACATACTTTTTAAAAAACATTTATACACATTTACTTGTATGTCTCCTGGCTTTAAGTTTAACATTTTTACAAATTATTTTCCTTTATGTGAAATATAATCCTTTTAAAGTAACTATGCATTCCCATTTAAAAAAAAAAAAAAAAAAAAAAACACTTCTTTAAATCTCTACCAAATGAATTGAATTTTTCGAAAATTACGTCTTTACTTCAACGGGAAATTTGGAAAATTTTCAACTAAACGCAAGTTTGTGCAGGTGAAAAGTAGCATTTAAAAACAGCTTTAAGCCAATGCTCTAAAAAGTGCCGTCAGACAAAAGGACAATAATTTCTAAGACTTTTCTTGAGATATCTCATAATTAGATCAATATCATAATTAGATTAATATCAGCCGCCTGATAAATATAGTGGTTAGTGCTGCCGGCTGCCATATCGCCGAACTAGTGATTGAATCACCTTTTGACGTCTGGTAAGCGTGCAATGCCTGTACGGGATGGAGGCACTTAAAAATCCTGGCAAGCCAAAACATCCCCGACGAATGCTATTAAGTTCCTTTAAAACAACATAGCTATTAAAATATTTTCAAAAATAAAAAACATTAAAATGTTATTAAATAGCTTAAGAGTATCCAGACTATCACTAATCAATGACCGTGAATTTTTCCTGAATATTATCCACGGCATAATACTAAAACTCATTACGAAAAGAGTACTGAAAATTTACGTTCTATTCAAAAACTTAAATAAATACAATAATTCAAACAAGAAAATATATACTTCAATTTTTTCATGTTTTCATGTATTGTTCAATAAAACTTACACTTACTGTTATTAACCTTTTAGAGTATATTTTATTTTGTAAAGCATAAATACACAGTTTCGAGCAAATTTTTGACGCCCTTAATCCCAAAGTGTAACATCAGCTTCAATGGCCAAGTATCTGCCGATTAGTATTCGACAGAGGATAGCCAAAAGGTGATTTCAGAGTATTTAAACTAGAATGTTGCCCAGAAGACAGACCGATACTGGAACTGCAAAAAAAAAAAAGAGAGAGAGAGAGAGAAAGAGACCATGAACGTCTATATATCTTATTTAGTATTTCAAACAGTAGCCTTATATGCGGTGATTAGTCTTAGCAAAGTACCATCCAAATGGGTGGATAAATTATAAGCTCTCTCTCTCTATATAAAGCTTATAATTTATCCACCCATATATATGAACTTCTGAAAGCATTATGTCATTAAACAGCCCTTTGTAATAATTATCTAGAGAGCTTCTAAAAGCGATACATTTTAAAGGGCTCTGCCATGTTTAGAATATTCCCAGAAAAATGAAACAAGAAAAAAAAATTTTTTTAAGAAAAATATTAAAATTTCGCTAGCAATTAATAACATGCAATTTCTATGTTATCAGTAGCGCAGGTTCTCAAAAAGAGTCATAGCGGATGATATGTCACAATGTGTCAACGCGAACGATGAAAATGATAACGCTCTAAAAACATACACTTAATCTCCCCTTCCTTTCTTTTCCCCCCCTCGATTCCTTGCTCCAACTTAAGTGTACGTTCAAACTTTTTAATGCTCATAGATTTTAAACATCAAAATGGTATGAAAAACTATTGCACTGAATACTGAAATCAATTACAGTAAGACACACGCGAATTTTTATTCGTTGATTTAAAAAAAAATTACATTATAGCTGTTCGATTACGAGAAAAAACAGCAATATTTAAAACAATTTGTCTTCTTACACTAGCAATCTTCGAAAACAAACAAGATACAAACTCCGTACTTCACGCTAGCAGCAGCTGGCTTTAAAATAAAATAATATTTTAAAAAAATAATAATAAAAAAAAAGATATCAAGTATGGAAAATTTATGCGCCATATTATACTTTTTCAGAATATAATTTAACACCCATAGCAGATACAGAAATAGATATTGTATATGTTAAAAAAGAAAAAAAAAATGGGAAGAAATTTATAAAAAGTAAATAAATAAACCACAAAATATCTATTCTTTTACGATGACAGCAATTCATGTAGAATATTTTATTCGAAGTTTCACCCAGCCATTCATTTATCAGACATTAAATCTACCTGTAACATTCTAACATCGTTTCATAGCTACCGTAAGAGACCGAAATTATGAACCACAATTTCAACATTCCTTTTCTAACGCGCAGTGAAGAGACTTGAATTCATGCAACAGGGCAAAAAGAGGTGGAACGCTGATACCCTGAGGGAAATGAAAAACCTGTCCGTCGAGATATGGATCCACAGATTCGGCAACAGGGATGGGAAAAAAAAGAGGTGGAATAGACCGGTAAACAAAGGATGCAGCAATGACCCAGTCAAGCGAGAAGTGATAATTATTATTCCGTCGATTAATTTTACAGTGATGCGTATACATTTCTTAGGATCAGAACTGATAAGCTGAAACGAATCTGTCATCAAATTTATTTAAACTGCAACACATACACGTAACATAAGCAAGCTGTCACTTCATAATTTACATTCTCAATTAAAATAGATATAGATAGAGGAAAAGGAAATTCGGGGAGACAATTAACAGCAGATATAACATTAGGTATATAGATTATTCATCCCCAGAACTTTTTAGGTTAATTGTAAATTCTTGTCAAGTTTTATAAGGTTCGGATATTAATAAAATACTAAATTTTAAAAATACCGTGAATATTTATGTGAATAAGTTTTTTTTTTTTCTCTTAATCTACATCCCTAAAAATTCTCGCTTAACAAGCGTAGTTTAAAATTGCTAGGAAGTTATACTATCAAATGAAAAAAGAACATGAAAGAAATTGCAATAAATATTGCATGGACGTACGTGTACACATTAAGTACTTTAAAAAATAAAACAACCCTTTTCGATAGTACATCCTGTTCTGATGCTTTTCTTGTATTATCATGAACTCGTTATTTAATCTTAGTTTATATTCACCCATATACATTAAAAAACACAGATCCCCACATTTATTTTTACTGTTTATTTGTCATATAAAAATATATCACCTTTTTTTCAACTAAAAATACATTGGATACTACACTTAGATCTTAGCCAAAAGGCCGAATATGATATAATAAAACATAGCATTCCATTAATGACATCACGGAGATATGCCGATAAGAAACTGTCACATAGGGAATTTAATAATGACGGATGGGCTTAGAATTAAAATGACTCACCATTTGTGCTGCAAAAATCGAGCCAGGGGTGATTTCTAAGTTGTCAGCTAAAGTTTACAGCAATCGCAGAATACAGTGTTTGAAACGAACTCAAAATTCTGGGTAAATTTTGAGTATCGGTTGGAAACGTCACAGGATGAAGAGGCACTCAACAGATGGAAAGACAGAAATCCACAAAAATTTATGGATTCACAAATATTCACAGCGATGCAAAAAAGAAATCCGGGTTGTGACCACTGAAGAAAATCACTTGGCGAATAGGAAGGATCAGCAAGAATTAATTATGATGGCAGCATTAATATAAGCAAATTGGGAGTTGTTTAAATTTGAAGGAACAGTGCGAAAATAGATCCGCTGGAAAGTTTGTCAGAGAGGAAAGTGAAAGGCAGCAGGAGGGCAAGAGCGGAAAGGGTTGCCGCACAACTAAGTTTCATCGCCAACACACAGTCTGATAGACTATCAAGAAGAAACTTCATCCTGGGTGTAAAGCCATTTTCCCTCGCGCATAGCAATTTGACAGCATCTGTCTGGATATTCTGATATATGCTTTAAAAAATCTGCATAAAAATAAGTAAATTTATGGGGGTGATATTTCATCATAAATATTGATCACGTGGATCAGAATGTGCGACAGCTTCCAAAGTAAAATGGCATTTTAGATTATTTACTCAATTGAAGAAGCCGCATTAATCGGCAAAAATTTTCATAAAGCGCATAAGGCAAAAATTTTCAAAATCCATACTACTACTGGATAAAACAGATTTCTAGGAAAAGCTGTTTGATATCACGACGATGCGTACAAACAGCTTCGCGATCAAGATGGTAATTCGAATGAAAGCGAAACTTAATTTCATTATCTCGGTAACTGAAATAACAATATATGTAACTTCTATGCGCATTTTACATTGCAAAATAGAATATACTTTCATTTACTAAATAGTAAAACTATCGTATAAAGTAATAGACAGTTGTCACGTGTAATTTCCAGATTCTAAAATTTTCAGCTATAGGGTAGTTCACCGGATTTTTTTCCCTTTTTAAGAAATCTTAGTGCAAGCTTCTAAGGACCATAGACTCAGAAACTCAGGAAAAAAAAAAAAAAAAAAAAAAAAAAAAACTTTTTTCAAGTTTCGCGAAAATAATAAAAGTTCGAGTGCTTCCCAACAGCGGAATAAACCGAGAATTTTTTAGAGGCAAACAAAGGAAAAACTTAATTTAGTCTGTGGAATTCTGATGATTAAAAATTTATCATCCAGTTCTAAAGAAAACAGGAGGATGAAAACAATACTTAATATCAAAAAAGAGCATGAATCTTATAATATGCGATGAGAACCCGGTTCAATATGTTGGTTAAATGAGCTAAAATATCAATCTGGTTTCCGCAAACTCAATATTCTTTCTTACACACTTTTATTTTTTCAATTTATTTATATTTTAATTAAAGATCTTATAATATATTATACACAGCTTATAATAAATAATTGTTGAATTGGATTGGATTATTCAATTATGGCAAAGCATACGAGGGCTATCTGCCTAAAGGGAGGGATGCCTTCGTGGAGGACTTTCTAAGGGAAACTGGCTCGTATACACGTTACACATAGGAAAAACCACGAAAAAGCCCATACAGGCAGCCCGTTCGCGGGATTCGAACCTCGGACCGAATTACCAGTGTTCTGCGTCTTTACCGCTCGGCCGCTGATGGGCTAAATAATTGTTAGTACTTACACAAACGTAATACATCCAGATGTCCCCCTCATTTGTTCAGCTTTAAAAAGCACAAAATTTGAATTTGGACGACTGGAAAAAAACTGCGTGAAAAATATTCTGTATAAGATTGCTTACTGAATTATATTTTAAAATATGTAAGGCCGCTCACCGTTAAGATCGTGAAGAATTTACTGGTACGGAAAGAAGATTCTGTAGAAGACGATTCGTTTCATTATTTTATTACGGCAAAGCAGAGGTAATTTATCTAATAGCTTCAATCGAATTCGTCAACCTTTCTATGATGCCATTAAAATCTCGAAAGGACTCAAAATGACAAATTTCTATCCCTAATTCACAGCGATAATAAATATCTCTAATGTGCGGCGACGTTATAGTCAAAACGGTTCCGCGATTTGAGCTAAACGGCAGGATAACTAGCCTATATTAACAACTACCAGCTACGCTGCCCGCCTTCGTCTGGCTTTTAAATGTACCATAAAAATGCCTGAAGGGAACACCAAACGTTAAATTTAAAAACTGCGCAAAATTTTTCTCTGCAGAAAACTTCCAAGGAAAAAAAAAATATTACATATAAAAAAAATAAACTTTCCGTTGAAGGAAAAATATGCTAAACTTTTCAATATGTTTCAAACAGTGAAATAAGCAAAAAATAAAAACAAAAAATTCTGTTCCAATCTCATGTTGAGAACTAAGGTTCAGATGTCTTTTTTTATTCAATTATTTATCAATTATCGATCAATTTTTTATTCAATTATTAAATCAGTTTTATTCAATTATATAAGTTTATTCAATTATATAAGCAATGAAATAAATGTGCTGCTAATCCCCTTATTTCTCATTTAATTAAAAAAATTTTAAAAAATTAAAAGATGTGCGACACAGGAAAAATATATTTTTCCCAGCTACACACATTTTTAACTAATCGACAATCATACACAAAATAAATAAGCTGTCCTAAAAAACCAAAATTAAATTATAAAAAAATTGATTTCCCTCTCAAAAATATTAAAACATACATAGAACTTTTTAAAGTTACTGTTTTTTTTTGGGGGGGGGTTAATAGGAGATTTAATACGTTGTATCGGATTACATACCTATCCTTTGGAGGGGCAGAGAAACGATTTTTGGACATTTACCCATAGTTAAGCTATAGATTAGTGTAGTCTCTGCTGTTAGATATATATAAAAAAATCTGATGTGTGCACCATATGACTTCCTTGTACGGAATATTAAATTATACACATTTTTTCCAGCATTTCATTTAAACTTATTGGATTGAATTAAATCTACTTCGTCGATAGCATAAACTCTTTAAAACTCAATTTATTTGTTTACCATTAAATCTAATATTACTTCGTCGATAGCGCATAAAGCAGAAAAGAATAAATGCACTCTTTAAAATTCACTATATTTGTTTACCATAGCGATAATCTGGCCCTAGGTTCACTTAACAGTGCTATATTTCAATCATTTTTTAACTTATGTCTTAACTTCAGGTAAGAAGCAATCGACCAATTGCGGCTTTTACCAATATATTGTTCCGGATTTGGTATTTAAATAGCTTATGATAGTTGAATTGTAAATTAAATGGTTTTATTTCCTCTTTAACAGAATCTTTCATCTTTTCCTGACGGGCATCCACCTTTTCTTTCATTTCTTCTTTAAATGATGCTTGCCCAGCTTCCATCTTTTCTTGTAATGCAGAAAAAGCACTGATGAGCTGCCTCAATTGTTCTTCCATCGCTCTTGTTATTGGCATTCAAACTCCACTCCTGACACCAAAAATTGTTGCGTGCGTACGGGTTCGTTACGAAATGAATGCACAAATCCGATGAAAAATGAACAAAAATTTATTATTATCACAACAAATATGCGTAATTTCCTAAAATATTCGTGCCTGTATTACAATATCTCACAGTAGTTATCTTTTAACTAATCAAACGTTCAAGAGAACTTAATTCAAAACAGCTAAAGAAAGCTAATCCGCGAATTTGCTACAGTCAACAGGAGCAGTTTTCTGAATAACAAACTAAGTAACTACTACGAACTGAGAGGTTTTCCTCCTTTTATAAGATTTTAAAATCACGCGCGGGAATTTTCTAGTACTTTGTCGAAATCAAAAAGAGATATTTATTAAATGTTACATGCACGCGCTCTTGTATTTTCAATTTTCCGGCTTAGCTTTCTTTTAATATTCGTCACGCGCTGCACTGCGCGGGAAATCAAACCATTTAATTTACAATTCAACTAACATAAGCTATTTAAATACCAAATCCATAACAATATTATTCTTGACTTTACTAAATCTTGAGGATCAAGGGAGTTGAATCCACTAGAATGGAAAGTACTTATACACATACTGTGCTAGAATTCAGAGATTTTTAACGGAGGCTCCAGTGCCGCCATCTGTTGAGATATAAGTAAACTTAGAAGGTGTTCATGTGGCTCCATCAATTTTTGAAAATGAAAAGCTTCTTAGTATGCTGGTATTCCGGGGGCGTCATCTCTTGTCATCATTGTGAGGCATTTTTGAAAAAAATTTCATACTATTCTTTAGATAAGCAATTATTGGCAAATGATTATATGATAAAATAGCATAGTTTGCCGCAGTAAAAAACGGTTCACAAGAATAAAACTATATACACATCAAAGTCTATACCTGCTTTGTCAGGGAGTTTTTTTTTTTTTTTTTTTTTTTACTCAGAATGCATAAAATTTATATCACCTTTAAGAATTATCTAATCGTTGCCACATGTTCTATTCAAATACTGTAGAAAATCTAAAACGATGTATAAAACAAGTTAAGCAAAGAACAACAACAAAAAGAAACTGTTCTTCACAGACGATTCAGTATTTCTCATTCAATTAATTCAGTTCTCATTTCGCGACAAGGCAAAAATACATAAAAACTTAAAATGTCTGTATTGAAAATTATGAAATAAATCTTAAACACTTATTTCCCCCGAATAAATTCCAGAGAATGGATTAATCATGATTTAATTCCCAATAATAAAAGGCGTTATCTTGTTATTGGGAAGCTTACTTTCTCTAGATTGGCAACAAATCTACTATTCTGTTGTTTAAAATGTAAACAAGCAATGGACGGCATGACAAAAATTATTAGGCTTAGCGGCAGTTAAACAATTTTTAAATTGTTGATAATTCTAAAAATATTGCATACAGATTTACTACAGGCATAAAAAACCTTAACCGGAAAATAAGAACAGCATAATCACAGATCATTTTTAAAGCAAAAAATGCACAATTTACAAACATATAAGAATAAAGAAACTGAGATCACTGAGAAGAGTAACAGAGTGGATATAACTTTTTTGGTGCCGCCTATTGCAACCAAAATACGAGGTGCACATCTACATGTTATACAAGTCCTATATACAAAATTTCAACGTTCTGTGGCTACTCGTTTTTGATTTATGCGAGATACATACGTACGTACATACGCACAGGCGTTACGAAAAATTCTCTTTAAAATTAATTTTACAATTTTTTTTTTTGGGGGGGGGGTCTTTATTCTGTCTTTACGTACAATTGTCACGCAAAAACATCGTTAAATTGCATTCGATAGCGGTGAAAATGGATATTTGCGTTGAAATATGACGCCTGCAACTTTTCGCGATTACAATACTTCCTTTTTACACCGTACAAGGAAGCAAAAAAGGATGGAAGACCAATGAATAAAAATAAATAAGCTTTTACTTTATTACAATTACCCAGTTATAAACCGATAAGTTGATTAAAAGAATGAAAAATTATGCATATTTATATGACACAAGAACCAGGGCTTGATTGTCCACTGAGCAAAATAAAGAACGTGTAAAGCAGCCCCACAAAATTTTCCCCACTGCCGTTTTTACTATGGAAAGAATGAAATGAAGATGGAGGGAAAAGTAATGGAGGGAGCAGGCGTTATGCAGTAAACGTACATAAGATACCAAAATCTGTGAAGTGCTTAGGGCCTCTTTCTGCATTTCCACCTTCAAACTTTTCTTTTTCCTTCTATTTTTAGAAATTCTCTGAAAAATAACACAGCCTAATGATGAAACGAGGGGGGAGGGGAAATGATTTTCATTAACTAGATTCGTAGTCTAACACAGCAGACAGTAGTTTTTAACGACTTCAAATCTCTTTATTTTCCCCACATAGCAAGCGTTCCTCAAAAAATTTTAAGAAACTATTTGAAATAAAAATGCCATCTTTATAAAGTAATTTAAGAAAAAAATTTAATTAAAAAATTGTTAATAGCAAAAGGAAAAGCGAAATCTTGCCAAAATATTGCAACCCCCCTCTAAAGTACGAGAACGTGAGAATCATCGTGCGTCCGGTTGGCGCGCTGCACGACTTCTCTACGACCGAAAGAGAAAAACCAGTCGACTGGCTCGGGTGAACATACAACACAACGAAGGGGGTGGTATATTTATGCATTATATATCTTAAAATTAAGCTGAGCAGATTATAAATTATAAGGTAAATTTTTAAAAAAAGCAAAGAAATCTAAAACTTCGGCTTACAATTTAACACCTTAAAAGATGCAGGGTTAAAAAATTAAATGAATAAATAATGTAACTAACTCATGATACATATTTTAAAAAAAGTCCCTCCTACTTACGGAACACGTGGCGTTATAAATACTTTTTACTAATTACAAAGAGAATTCAAATAATCACAAAAAATCAATCCAATATAATATACATTACATTTTCTTTTATACCAATTAGATATTCTATTTAAAAAATGTAATTACGAAGAACTGCAAAACCAACCTAGTTTTTTAATCAATAAATGATTGATTAAATTTGAAAAATAAATAAATACTTTAACGCTTTAGTCGAGTGGCAGCCCTCAGAGATTTTACTATGCGCATTAACGATAAAAGGTTGCCCATTTGCGCAAATCAACAACTTTCTAAAAGGCTACTCTAGATCAGGGGTGCTTAACCAGGAGGGGGAAGGACCGCGGTGGCCAGTTTTAGTTTATGAATATGAAAAACTACTTTCTCAAGTTTTGTATTTATCAACATTTTCTATATTTTTCTTGTTTAATTTATGAAATACATTAAAAATTTTAATTTAAATAAATGTGTATGCTTCGAGTTTTGGAAAGTGGGAAATAGTCCTCTACCAATGATGAAAGGGGTGCATGGCGCAAAAGACTGTTCTAGATTCTTTCCCTTCTTCGCTTCCCTCAATTTTGAGGGATCAAGATTTTTTATACGTTAAAATAAATATCATTAAAATCTCAAATATGAAAATTTCTTATACTAGTTTACAATGATTCATACCAAATTTTTTCACGACTCACATGCATAAGAGAGAAAAAAATCGATCTTCCATAAACACTAACATTTTGTTCCAACCCATACTTTGCGAATCACCTAACACTTCGAGAGAATAAAAATAAAATAAATACACTACTTCTAATACTCAAATTCTGGTTAGACGCCTTTAACAGTTAGGAGATGCCTATTAAATTACAATTAATTGCCCGATATTAAAGAAATAAAATTTTAAAATTCAGTTCAAAATACTACTATCAATCGGAACGGAGTACTTACTACCGAGTCGAAAATTAATGCCAAATGGAAACTTGTGCAGCCAGTTATATGGAAATTAATTATTCAAGATCTAATTCATTAATTTTTTCCAACTCAAATAGGATTCAAAAACCTTCTAAAAGACTGAGTAACTTATTGGCTATTTAAAAAGAAAAGAAAAAAAAAAAGAAAAAAAAAAAAGAAAGAAACAATTTAAAATGGAAAAAATAACAAATAAACGCATGCGAAAGACGCCAGTTTAAAAAAAAAAAAAAAAAAAAAAAAAAAAAAACGACAATTACGCAAAGTTCAATTTCAAATGGATACATTACAGATTACAGAAAAGCTCGTAATATTCGCTAATTTCCGTAAAACCGAGACTTCATTTCTTATTTTCTATTTTCAAGTAGTTTCTATAAGACCGTCCGTCAAGATAAAGTTGAAATTCTCAACAACCACAGAAATTATTAATAAAACTTTTCAATCCCACTTACGTTAATGAACTCAAGATGTTATGCTTTTTCTCAAATTACATCACATATATGATTTTCTATTACACATCATCACAGATCAGCGGATCTCAACCTGTAGTACACGGACCTCTAGAGGGTAGGTGACGGCATAGTCAAGGGCACACACATAAGGAATGGAGAAAAATAACAAAGTGATATAAATACCAGTACAAATCAAAATGTTCAGAACACTTAAATTTGCCATTGATTCGAAAGAAAAACAGTTTGACTAATTCCGATGTGCATGTTACTATCCAAAATGTATCAGAGGAATCTAGGGTTACTCTTCTTTATCGGGGCTGGATTCAGAAATGTATGTAAGTATGCTTGAATGTACGGACGTGTATGTTCATGTATACATGCATATATGTGTATACGAATATATATGTATATACATATGCATGTGTGTGTATAGATACGAATATATATGCATGTGTGTGTATAGACACACACATATACATACATGCGTGCAAACATTTCTGAATCTGGTCCCGATAATAGAGTACCGAATCAAGTAAGCTGTATCGAATCTAGTAAATATCCGGTAGTAGATATTTTTCGTATTACCGTATGCATCGTATGTCCTTCCCTCTCTTCACAGCATATCGCATACAGCGACTTCAATTTCAGCATTTAGTCAGTAAACAATGATATGAAAACCAGTTTGAGCGCGGAATTTTGTTTTAAATTTGTGTTTCTTTTAAAGTTGCGAAATGTAAATTGTTGTTATAAAAATGGACTAATAATTAAGAAGTAGAGCTCTTCGCATAAAAAAAAAACTACTTGTGGCAAACAGTTCCGATTTGGCGTCTGCGTGAGCAAGTTGTGGGAGACCACTAATTCCAAATGAGCTTAAAATTCACAATAATGAATGGCCTGAAGGGCTTGCTTATAATTATCCGATACTTTTACAAAAGTAAATACAGAAATTAAGCTTAGAATTACAGAACAGATGTAAAATTATTTTCAAAGCGTCTGACGAAACCGATTCCATGCTCAATATTCTGGAAATGTTAAATTTCTGATAGTCATTCGTTAAAATAAATTAGAACGAAAAGTTTTGAGACACTTTACAAATTCTTAGCAGAAAAATTTGCTTCTGTTAGCTCAAAGAGAGCATAAGAACCCACCTAAAAGGCCTACAAGAGTCGATATACATTACTTGCCCAAACGAAGTGAGAAAAATAATTGGATTTGAGGTCCTACAAATAAAAATTCCTTTAAAGCAGCCTCAAAATTAACACTGAAAAAGCATAATTTGTACTTTTCTGGTTTTATTTATTGCAGTTTACTTATTAATTTTACGGTATTAAAGTAAAAGGAACATAAAATATATTGCAACAATACTGAAGAAGGATCAAGGGGTCTTAACACTTTAGAGACCGCTAGCGGTTCAACAGCATACACACGTCCGACCGGCCGCTCAGCCGCAGATTCTCCCTATTCTGAATAACTGTCAGAACAATCTGATAAATCGTCTAAATAAAACTCTCCAGTACCATTTTTTTCGCTCATCGTGAACGATAAGTTTTTATAAAATGGTGTGAAAATGTGAGAGTTTACGAAGCAACGCACTTAACGCAAGTGAGCAATGTACCTCAATACTAATAATAAAATGCAGAAGATATAGTAAATGGCAATTGTTTATCGCCACGTCTACCGACTGATAGGCTATTTTTAGGTAGCTCCGAGAAAAAAGCGATTAATAGGCTATCGGTCGGTACGCGTTCGCTATACAAAGCCGATTAATAGGCGATCGATCGGTAAAGTGTTAACCCTTTCCGCACGCTACCTGTTAAAATCGAAGTTTGATTTTGTTCATATATATACATATATATAAAAGGGTAGACAGTCTAATTAGGCCTAGAGGAGTACACAAGTAAACTTTTGTGAAGACAGTACTTATCGTTTATTTCTGTGGGTGTGCCCGAGAAGGGCACATTGATTGAATTGAGCTTCGAAAAGAGTGCTAAAACGAGCATTGTTGTCAATGAACTCACCGATGAGATGTGGAGAAACAAAGAATACAGACTCTTAGTTATCCTAGATTATTGGTAAGCCCGGTCTGGGCACACCTAGGGTTCGCCGTTTGATTTTAAGCAAGATTTCAAGACAAAAATTTTAAAGTAATATAGAATAAGGAGATTAGCATACAGCCAAAAAAATAACATAGAAATCTCTTTTCAAACAATTCCTTATATACCCTAAAAAATATGGAAGATTTCTTTGAATAATTTGAGTCTTAAAAAGTATACATGGTTAGAAAAAAGTTTATAATCGCTACCCTAGACGCTTAACTGCCATCCTAGCATTTACTAAAACGCTCATTTCTCGGCCTTCTTTATTCAACTTGTGAACGGCATCGAGCCATACATTATTCATAATAATATTGACTATGTATGGAACAATACTATTTTCTAAGAACAAAATAATGATATAAATTGGTTATTTCCCACTTCCGTCTGTAAAGTGGTTTAAATATCTGGTTTTCGCCTCAGCATTAAAGATGAAAATTATGATCTCTTTATTCCAGCTAAAACAGCGCATTCGCAGCTCGAATTTCTTATTAACATTCATGCAGATAGAAGGTGGTAACTAAAAACTACAACAGAAAGCCGACAAATTTGCAGTCAAATTTCACGGCAAGAAGATAATTCCATCTCAAGATTAAAATTCTATATTCCTTCCAAAAAAACCAGTCTAGCTTTAGCAATGCCAAGTATTTGGAAGTTCTATTTTCCGCCATTTAAATTGCAACTTAAAGACTGAAGTTAAGTCAAAACTGCAACAACAGAAGCTAAAATTAGGAAGAACGGCGATTATACGCCACGATCCGAGCCACAGGGATGAAACCAACTTTAGATTTAGAAATTAAATTCGATTGGAATATGCCAGCAGTGGTCAAATGGAAAGATAACTGAGCACAAGTATTCTATCACAAGACTTCGCGGTGGACTGGCTAGGCCGAATGAGCATTTTTATGACTTTTTGCAACTATCGGTTAAGATAAATTCGAAACAATTTCAGTTAGTAAATCCTACACAAAGATATCCTTAACTTATATGGCTATAATCAAATAATCGCATGTTTTTCCCTAAGCTAATAAACGAGTTGATAAGCAATGGACTCGAATACATGAGGAAGAAATGTATTCCAAGTTTGGGGAATGGAAACAAAGCGATTCCTGAAACTTCACTTTTCGTCTTTTAACTTATACTTTAATAATTTTAATTCTGTCTGCGCTAAATCGCTCCAGAATTTCTATTTACTTCGATGTTTCTTTCTTGAATTAGCTTCTGATGGACACTGAACGCACATGTAGCCATTCAAACAATCATTAGTAACTATTAAGCGCACTAAAATTTTTCTTCTGCTCAAGGCACTTACTTAATGGTACTTACTACCCGTCGTACATGGTGCAGAGAAAGAAATACTAAGAAAAAAAAATCCCTGTCGCTTCTTTTAAAAGGGCTCACAAGCGGCTGAGCGAAAAAGTCGCTGAACACTGGTCGAGGTTTGAATCTGGCGAGCGGGCTCATTACATGGGTATTTTCGTTGATTTCACCATGTGTAATGGGTATACGAGCCAGTTTCCCTCAGAACGTCCTCCACAAAGGCATCCTTCCCCTTAGGGAGATAGTCAGTGAACAACTTCGCAGTACTTAGAGACGAATATGTCGAAACTTTACTTCTAGAACGGTTCAACCATATGTGCGGTTGCAATGTACACTGCGCCACAAAAAAAAATTATATTTCCCGTTTCCTGAACCGATTGACGAAATTCAACTTACGTTTTTCATGTCTCGAAAGCGCGACTTAGAATATGTATTAGATTTATATATATATCATTGTTCTGGTGTTGGTGTATTTAATTATGGCAAAGCACACTAGGGCTATCTGCCTAAGGGGAGGGATGCCTTCGTGGTGGACTTTCTAAGGGAAACTGGCTCGTATACACGTTACACATGGGAAAACCACGAAAAAGCCCATGCAGCCAGCCCGTTCGCGGGATTCGAACCTCGGACCGAACTACCAGTGTTCAGCGACTTTACCGCTCGGCCGCTGGTGGGCGCTTTATCATTGTTTTAATATAGGTATTTTGACACAAAAATCGAACTTTTCTGAAATGACATGCCAATTTTTTCCATTTTTCGATTCTACGACTCGAATTAGGCCAAACGACTCGAATTATGCAAAGTTTTGCAGAAATCGCCCGAGTAGTTTTTAAAAAATTAGCTTTCAAAATTCTAGCTCTTCAATGTTAATTTAATTTGATATACATTTATTATTATCTCTTTTTTAATAAATTTATTTGATTTTTCCTAACATATTTCGAAATTTTGTACCATCTATTTTTAAATATTTTTTTTAATTTTCCGAAAAAATTTTGAATTATAACCTATAAAATTTTTGCCATCATCTTAAAGCAGATGTACTTCTAAGTCTACCTGCAAAAAATTAGTTTTTTATTCACAATTTCCTAAGATATAAGTGAATTTAAATTTTGACGTGTTTTGAAATTTGGCGTATTTATTATGACCGATAATAATAAAAATGTTGCTTATGTACTTTAAAATTATTTGAAAGTATGAACGATGACTTTTGTTCCGCTCGTGGACAATGAAAAGAAGGAAAGAAAAATAGGTTGCTATAAATTAAGAAGTTCGTCAAGTCAATTATTCTTGGTTTATACTAAAAAAAATGTACCGAGATAAATTTTTAAATTTTTCCATAAATTTCTCACCAAAAATTACAAAATCTAATATCTAGGCATAATTTGAGTCGTTGAATCAAAGTATAGACAAAAAATTGGTATGTTATTTCAGAAAAAGTCTGATTTTGTGTCAAAGTACCTATGCAGCTCAGTTGTCTTGTTCTTTATGGATGGCTGACAGTTCTATAATAATTACTGCAAATCGGTAACGCATAAATTTTAGCAGCATTGACTGTACTTCCTATTTACAAAATAAAAAGGAAGGTGGGAGGAAAAAGAAACACTTCCCAATGGATAATTACTACGCTAACTAACCCTCACATTGCAAACTAACTTCCCTGCCTTTAAATGCGTCATTAAAGATATAAAACACTATGCCTCTAATCACTGAAAATTTCCCATACACATTTTTATTCTTTTCTCTGCCATCGTGAGGATAACGAGTTACAAAAATTTCAGAATTCGTCTATTGGATCAAATTACACAAGTTCATAAAAAAAAAAAAAAAAAAAAAAAAAAAAAAAAAAAAAAAAACCATCGTGGATTCTTTCTGCTATAGAAAAACTGCTCTACTCACGTTACGTATGAGGAGAATGTTCGTGTAGACCAGCTAGTTTGCTATGATTCGATCCCGAGGAGAACTACCAATAATATACATTTTTATCCATTCGAACACTGTTAGCCTTTTCTCCCAAGAAAAACAATCAGTAAAAAAAATAATATAATCAGGAGCGGCTTAAATTTCTCACTCTATTCGATATTTAATGAAATGAAATAATAAATGATAATTACTGACTGTAAATTGTTCATATGCTCAAAAACGCGGAAACGTATTAACTGCAACAGCAGTAAAGCATTCCGATGCATACTTCTCTCTCTAGAGCACGAATAATGAAACACACGCACAAATAATGAAACACAGTTAATCCATTCTTCTTTTCAAACAACAGATGAATTTTGGTAAGATCTCTCGGTACAGCCCGATTACTGCATATGCAGACAAAGGCCGTACCGAAGGCAACAGATCTTTCTAACAGTTCCTCATAATCATATTTTACATCACGAAAACTAGACACAGAATACTGAAAATTAGACCTGGATTCGATTCCTGACGATCTCCATACGCAAATTACTAAGCCAATATACGCTACAAGTGGCCATATGATGTACATACAGTAGACAAACAGCATTCCTCAGTTGCAGTCCTATCTGTATAAATAAAAATACAAAGCCGGCTTTTTAACTTTCTCAATAAAAGAAATTTGTAACCAACTAATTACAGTCGCTTAAGACCTTTTCATTGTAATAATCGACATCGCATTACAACGGCTTACTATAACTAAGAGCACTTTTTGAAATAAATCATGGCTTTTATTCTCACACTCTACACATTAGCAAGCAGAAAACATACAACAAGCTGCACCATTAATCGTAAAAGAAACTCTTGTTATTGTCTCAAACAATGATCGGTTGAGGAAAGACCTCTTCAAAACCCAGACGCGGAGCCAAATCGAGTTTTATGAAAGACACCAAACTTCTGCGAAGCTAAAGGATTCTAAGAATCTCTCAGCAAGATACTCAGTCAACTTTTAAAGCCGGATGGAATGCACCGGACTGCTTGAGGGAAAAGATCCTTTGGTTGTTATTAGTGGCCCAAACCCAGAATTCACAAGCTAAGAAGTGCATATGGGGAAGAACTAAAAAAGTGAACGAAAAGAGGGGATGAAGTTCCCAAGATTTATTCGACGGCTTGTCCACGCAACGCATAAGAATAGACAGAGTGTATAAAATGAACTTCTATAAACAAATTACGGCATGCACATTGATGGGTATGTCAGTAAACACCGGACCAAATTTAAAAATCCTCTTGGCAACTACTTACGTCAAAAGGGAGGATTCTATATTTGGCTTTTCTTCGAAGAACCGACATGAACCGTGTAACTTACTTAATCCACACAAGTAAATAGCTTGAAATGATGTTTGAAAATTTTCTAAAAGTTAGCGCTTCGCTATAGCTTGATTTCAAAAAAATCAAAACCCTTTGGTTTTAAACTTTTAAGTGAAGAAGTGTGGTTAAACCACACTTCTTCACTTAAAACTTTACATTAAAGCAATTATTTCATTTCACCTTCTAATCTTAAATTTTTAAATTATTTAACTACGCACAAATGCCATTTATGTTTTATTTCTCGGGACGGGGAGACAGAACACAAATTAACGACACTCGACTATAAACCAAGTTTTTCACTCTTGTTACCATTTTCAAATCTAAAAGGGGAAATGAAATAACACAACTGTTCTTAAAAAGAAAATAATAATTTCTTTATCCGATACGATTGTTACGCAGATATCTAAAGTATAATGATGTTTCATATCAACAATTAAACTGGAAAATGTTTTCAAATCCAAAATAAATACTATGCGAAGACACGATGTATAAAAGAATATATAAGCAGTTGGGAAGACATGATATAATAATTATTAAGGCATAAAAAAGGAAGGAGTCTAAAAAGATTCACTGTATTTGATTTTGCTTTGAAAAAAACTAACAGTTAATGCAGAAAAACCAACAGGAAAAACTACTAATATATATAATGTAACAATATGATTCATTTTCCAAGATATGCTGCTATAACGATTTCCCCATTATATATAAAGAAACTATTTAAAATCGTTAAATAAATAATTAAAATCTGAGATAGCAGTTTCACAAACTGAGGATATTAAGCCCATTACAGATAAATATTGCACCTGCTTCTTTATACTTTTAATAACGGCGCTAAACGCGCGATGAACATGAAATAATTAAGAGTCAATTCCTTTTCTTTATGGTTCGTTCGTTGAAAATATATATCTAGATTTCTTATTCCATTCACTACTTTCGTACGCCAAAATATTATTTGCAAATCTAACAGCCAATGTTTAATACTAAAAAAATGGTGAAATTACAATAATTCACCCTTTGATTCAAATTTTAAAAAACTTCAAAATGCTATATCTGCGAATTCGATTACGCAGCTTCATCTGCTTCTACTCTTAAGAATCTGCGGATCGCAATTTAAAGATCGGTAATACCTTTTTGAGAGTTTTGTGCAAGTAGATGAATGTGTCAACCTTGAAAACTTTTATCGTAGTAACAAAGAGAAAAGTTTCACCGTTAATGACCTTACAACGAGGTTATAGAGACAAGGGCTCCCACAAAGAGAGGCATGACCAAAACAATAGCGGAGAACCGGCTAAATTGATAGCATTCAGATAAGGACAGGAATGGATTTTTCGTCTTGAAAGACATCGCGCAGCAATTAGACAGCAAACAGGATGGGAGCAATTTGATCAACGACTCAAGCAGAACGTTATTCAAATTAGTTCGAAGAAAGCCATAAAAAATTCAACGGATAAAATTGGATTATGGATAGATATGCTTATGAGGATAAAAAGGAGAGGAGACGAAAATTAATTTAGATTACCTTTAATTTACTTATGATTTCACAATGCATTTATTTCATTTCTTATACTTTTAGTTGGTCAACGAATACCCCCCCCTTCATTAATCTCTTTTTCAAATCCGATTCCTACATATAAAGTTGTAGAGTTCTGTAGATAAACTATGAAAACTGGAATAGCAGGAAACTACAAAAGAGAAGAGTTAAAGTACCCTTTATTAAGGGAACTGAAGGCTTATAAAAAAGTTTCCAAAATTAAACTTTACTTGTTAGTTAAAGTAAATATGAATCCCTACAAAGTCATCAAAAGAAAGGGAGGCCAAGCTGTAAAAGATAAATAGCGATTTTCGCAATATAAAAGTTCAAGAACCTTCAGATAATTTTTGCACTAGCCAAAATTAATTTAGCCATCCTAATAATAGAAAAATGAATTATTATTATTATTAGGAAAACGCTGGCAAATTAGTTACAAGCTAATCAAGTAATAAGAGAAACACGGAAAATCGGAGAGATAATCATGAAAATAATGACAATGTTGAACACTGTAGATTATTCATAAGGAAATTAATAGTACAGTAGTCAGTAATATTCATAATCGTAATGGTAATTTTAATTTTAGTAGATTGCATGGTTCACTTGAATAGCTGAAACTGTTGCATACCTGTGTAGCATCGAATCTGTCAGGTTACAAAGAAGAATTTCATATTCTTTCACTACCATTCGTAAGGTTGGCCAAGCTGCAAATGAGTTCCCTAATGTTTCCGAGACCTGTTTCAATAGACTTTAAATGGGAAGTACGCTTATCAATAGTCGACCTGGGAACGTTATTAAGGGGTGGAGCGTAATTAGCCATTAAAAAAAAACGAATACAAACATCTCTAACAAACGGTCCGAGAATATGATAATTTATTCAATCTCTGAACATAAAAGCCTATGCATCGATATATATTTAAGTCCGTCAGAACCATCAATTCACTTCTATCGTTACGACAGTTTTCCTGTGAAAGCAGGATACGTCAGGAGCTATGCTGCCTGCAGATAGGAACTCGAACTGTATCAAATCGTACATCCACATTTCATAGCCAGTCATAATCCACTTCAAAACAGTTTTGCCTAGATAAAAACAATTTTCTGGACTACAGGAATATTTTGGGGAAAAATTTAATGTCTGGGGAACACGTTGAGAAGCGAATAGCGGTAAGAACCAAACAGTTCTTTAAAACTGCCTAAAATCCAGTGTTATTAAGAACTTATTAAATAATACCATTAATTGTTAAAAAAGATTGCTATACATCAGATTTTTAACTTTATCGACTTGTTGCTCATTAGTTTAAGTGGATGGTCTACCAGAGTATGGTTCATTTTCTACGCACACCTTGCCCTTCCTTAAACATCTCACACTATTCAACTCGTCGCTTTTGCGTTATGACCGACCAGAGGGACAGATCCGTGGAACTGAACAGAACCACTCAGCTCGTTTTTGATAATGTTATCTCCAAAAGTTATTCGCCACATTTAAAGCTTTCGTATTTCAGAAATTCCACACAAAAAGAAACAAAATTTAATGCATATTCTTTGGCTAAATTATATTTACTATTTAAAGAAATTGCCATAGCAAAAATTATTTATTGAAAACAAACGAATTTATTTGCAAATGGTAAAAAGAAATGAAATACGAATTATTGTCAGATACTGATAAAACGCATAACTATTGAAAAAAAAATTAGCGCGCTTTTTCTTACACATGCGCGTTAATGAATTTTTCTTATTACAGACGTATCTGCTCTGTTAAAATGCGCATAATAGATAGCTACAAACCTTAATATATATATATATATATATATATATATAAAACAGGAGGTTTTTCAGTGCTCCGCGATGCAATTTCAAAAGGATATCATTGACATATTTGGCTTACAAGTAAATTTACAAAACATATTTCAGTTAGAACAGGTTAGAATGCGACTGCGCTTCAAAAATCTCGAATCTTTGGCATGCCAAAGATTCGAATCTTGACATTCGAATCTTTGGCATTTCCGTCTATAATTTCCTTAACGCCTTGAGCCCGGCACCGAATTTGCTATCCTTTCCGGCTGCCTTCGGTTCAGCCGGTTATATTGGTAACAAAATGTTACCCAAAAAGTTGTTACGTATTGTAATTTGTGTAAAGTAAAGCCGTATTTTTGTTTAGAATGTTTCAATAAATTTCATTAAAACTACATTTGATCACATTTCTATAATTATTTTTTAACTTTAATACTGTCGGTCCTGCGGACTGACGCCAGCCAAACGAAAATTTCAGTTCCGGCGTCGGGCTCAACGTGTTAATAATTCATACTGATGAACACCCGAGCAGGGGGGCGAAAACTTTTTTATCAGAGTGATTGCATGTATGATGAAAAGAGAAACAAATGCGCGTATAATTGCGGAGATAATAGCATGCCTTAAAGAAACACTAATACAACTAACGTTAGTTTGTCTTCATCAAATGCTTTAGAAGTCTGTTACAAATTCTGACAGTTGAGATCGAAAAATTCACAATGGGATCAGGGGGTCTCAGTGGACAACACAACAATGGCATATCGTTCAGGTATTGGCATACGTTTTTATGCCTTTGTCATAGCACCTTCTCGCTGTAGAATGAATTCGGGAGCTGCTTCCACAAATGAGAGAACAACCACTCTGATAGCGTATCTTGAAAAAAAAGGTCCCCAAAACATAGTTGTTGGAAATGGAGCAAAAAACGTTGACCTTTGCAGAACCATTCTTCATGTTCCATTACACCAAGTTGATTTTCCGTGCCCCGAAATCGTAAATTATGGCGATTAACTTTGCCAAAAACCTGAAAAGTGAATTATCCGTAAACGCAAATCAGTTCGCAAAACCATCCACCTCGAGCTTTTCTTCCTAATTTTCACAGAAAGCTTTACGCAAGGGTTTGTCGGAAAGTTTTAACACCTGCACTATCTGAAAAGTTTATGGAAAGAATTAAAAGACATTTCTGTAACACACGCCACACCGTTTCATGAGGCACACTTAATTCTGGACTCGCACGACGCGTTGATTTTGTGGGACTTCACAAAAAGGTTTCACGAATTTTTTCAATCACTTGGATTTTTGGCTGTTGTTCATCCTGGGCAAGTTTTGCAGCCCCGTGTCCTGAAACTGCTCCACCCACCGTTCGATGTTGTGATGATGCAGTAGCTCTTCACCAAATTTCGCGCGAAAATGAACGACCAAAAAAGATGGTGTTTTGACGTATTTTAAAACACAGTACGCTGGGCATGAATGATGCCATTTTGATTAACAGTGCCTCTAACAGCGATTTCCTCAACGGAAGATTCTTCGCCGTTGCCAGATTAAACTTGTAATTTGTTACGGCTTAATAAATCAATTACAGAATTCGTACGATGCTATTCTTTTTGTCCCATTCAAAATGAAACACCGTCTACTGTATAATAACTTATAATACAGAATTATAAATAAGGAAAAGATGGCATACAAAAAAAATTAGATTTCTGTATGTACCTAAATTCTGTTGACATAACCTACGAAAATAAAAATTTTCATGATTGGATAACATGAAAAGTTCGTTATAGTCGTCTTCCGTTATATCTTTAAGGAAATCATCGAATTCTGTTTCATCTTCACCCTCACTGTTACTCTGATCCACAAAGAAATAATCATCTTCCGTTCCATCTAGACTATTAGATATACTACATTTTTAAATGACTTTTGAATTATACCGGGATTAATTTTATTCCATGCTTTTATCATCCACTCACACACTATTTTTAGACAGTCATTTGACGTCCTTTTGTAAATGATTTTTCCCCTTCTAACATCCATGCATTCCAGTGTCGTTTTAAATTTTCTGTGAATAATGTACTGATACATTCCATCCAAAAGCTGAACTAATGGCATTATTCCGCTTGAAATAACTGCCATCTCTGTATTCATTCTTTTAACAATTTCTTCGTATTAAGGCCCTCCACACGAGTACGCTCGAGATGCAATTACTATAAACTTCTTCTGGTAAGAAGTAAAAGGAAGCACGTCTAAGAAGTAAATATTATAAGTACAAAATTCATGGTTTCCTAGAAAAAGAAGAAAAAAAAAAAAAAAGAAAAAAAGAAAAAAAAAAGAAAGAAAGAAAGAAAATTACATTTCAGGGAAGTTTTGTCATATGATTATTACATGAAATATCCAATCTAATAAAGAATTTGCTAAAATGACTTGATATTTAATCCAATTAAGAAGAAAAACCAAAAATTTGAAAAACTGTAGCATTTGGCAATCCTTTGCTTGCAGTAATTTCCATTTTAATAATAAACATAAGCAGTTATAGTTTAATGAGCGCGTTTCACAACACTTAGGAAAACTTTCGTTTCTCTACTATGAGTTGTGAAGTGGAGAGAGGTGGGTTAAAATATTCAAACGATTCCAAAATACGTGTTAAAGAAAAAGGTCTCAAAGAGAGAAACGATGTGCTTAAAATTTTCAAATTAATAATAAATGTTTTTCATAGAACTGCATTTGTACGAGCTGCGTTCAAAAAACTTTCAACACTTTTTAAAAATATCATATTAAAATAATAATTACGGTGAAGAAAATCCTGATTTTTATTCACGAAATATATACAACTCTAGAAAATAAAAGCATAAAACAGAAAAAGTCCTCTCCCTAAAAAGAATATTCTTAATACGCGAAAATATATTCTCATTTATTTATGCAGCAAAAGAACCTCTTACAGACTTTTAAGTGATTTTCAAATGCAATAAAACCCTGCCAATCAGCGGCCAAATGATAAAAAATCGCTGAACACCGGTAATTTGACTTGGGTTCAATTCCAGCCAAACGAGCTGGCTGCATCGGCGTTTTCGTGGTTCTCATGTGTAACGCGGATACAAGCGGCGTTCCCCTGAAAATCCTCACGAAAGCAGATAGCCTTCACACACTTTGCCATAATCAAATAACAACTACAACCAATGATAAACACTCAACCAGCCATCTTCCTCCGAAAGAAATCGGTATTTTTGAGAATAAACATAGGTAACAATATTTGCATTAGCCTCTAAAATAGCATCTTCCTACTCTCACCGATACCATCAAAAATATAATGTGGCGAACATTAACATCTTTCACTTCGCTATCAAACGAAAATATTTTACGCACTAAACAAAGGAACAACACATTTCCTGGCAACGCACTTGACCATGTGTAAGAAATCACAGTTCAAATGCCGCCAATACAGTTTATTCCTGGCTTTGCCACATTCAGAAACATTTATTTCAACGTTGACAGTTCAAAATGCATGTATGCGAGTAGTCTTTTAAATTTCGTAAATCTAAATTGATAACTTCGATTAAGAAATCTTAAAAACCAAAATCAAATGCACCAAATTTTAGAAAAACGATTAAAAAGTTATTGAGGATGTAGCTGGTGGTCTGTCGCATAGGAAGTTGGTAGGAAGGGGAAAAATAGAAAATTAATAGTTATAATAAGATTGATTTAATCTCATGAAGTTCAAACACTTTTAGGAGTAAAACAAAACACCGTATCAACGACTCCAGAAAAACAAATAAGCAGATAACGATAGATTACTTCTATGTTTTATATCACTGAAGTAATTTAATAACAGATTTCTATTTTAAACGTAAAAATGAGTTTTCCATATTTTAAAATATTCACCTAGTTATTCAGAAAATTACTTTCATTTTTGACTACGCCATTCGCTACGTGTCTGAAATTAATTCACCCTTCCTTTAACATAACAGTATTAACAGACCCATATACAGCACTTTCATTTCAAATGTTTAACAAGTACAATAACTGTCATCATAATAGCCATCTACAGAAGAGTCTCGGCTGAACCATGAAGCGGTCCTCTTAGAAGTTTGATTTTGTTTGATTATGGCAAAGCAAGCAAGCGCAATCTGGCTACCGGGGTGGATGCCTTTGTAGAGAACTTTCTAAGGAAAACTGGCTTATCTCCACGTCAGATATGGTCAAAAAACGAAAACTCCGATGAAGTCAGTTTACTGAACTGGCATAGAACCCAGTGGTAAAACTGGCCAGCGTTCTGCGCCATTACCGCTCGGTCGTTCCCACTGGGGTTTATCTGAGCTAACGAACACAACTAACGTAGTCGACCCATCCCCAAAACCAGTTTTTTCCCATAGAGCAGCAAGTTGAAAAATCTGAAGTGCAGGCACAGCGGAGCTAGTCGACGCAGGGAACTGACTCCGTTAGCTCAGATAAACCCCAGTGGGAACGGCGCTTTACGGTCCACTCAGAAAGAATTCCTGAGATTACAATTTTACACTTCAGAACAATCGTTATTCCTGCAGCAATGCAGCAGACATTGAAAATTTAAAAAAAAAAAAAAAAAAAAAAACATATAAACAATGGTGACACCTTCTATTCGCAGTAAATTTTTGTCCCGTCTTCTTTGCCACTGCACTATATACCTTAGTTACTACGTATTTAATTTAAATTTTTCTTCAGATTCCAGGTAATATGATTTAATCGATAATTATATCTAACGTCTAAACTGTTTTCAATATCATATGTAATAATAATCTGATTTAACATCATCCCGCACTTACTTCGGGACACCTTCATAAAGGTGTCACGTCATTAAGGTGTCCGCGCCCTTACTCAGGTTGTACAGGGTTCCACGTGACAAAAATTCATAAAGGCGCAAAGCAAAATTTCATATTGGGTCATAGCACCTTTATGTCGGAGGGGGGTGAACCCTTAGGCAAGTTCTATTTTCGTTTGCTTTACTGATTAATTAATTATACAGGGGATGAAATAAATCATCGGCACTTTTAAGAAAACCAGAAACTTGGTATATAACGGGAACGCCTTAACAATGGACCTATAATATGGGTTCGTATTACAGAACACACTGAATTTTTCAGTTTTAGATTTTAACGCGAAAGAAAATCGATATAAATTTTCTTTTTATATTCTTCTTCAGAAGAGTATCTAAACCATTAATTACCGCAATTTTAAACAAATTTTAAGAACACTGTTCTCAAATGACACGTACAAGAGCACTACTAACATTTTAACACAGTTATTTTTAAGACAATAGAAACTGTACTTTTAGAAAACTAAAACACTACTCTTCCTCATATATACATACACATTCCAGATCATAAAATTTTCGGCTTACCCTCAGTCTCACTCCGGAAATTAAACGTGGTCCTTAGCCATGGCGAAGAGGCGTTCCGCCGCCTCTTTAAAATGTTGCCAAAGCAGAACGAATCAACTTACATTGTGGGTGTATAAAGACTACTTTAAAAATCAAAGAAAGAAATGAGAAGACAAGCAATTAGCGGAACTAGCTAACGGTACGAAAACACCTTTCTATTGAGTAGAAGTCTATGTTTCAACGCTCTAAGTAGCTGTATCCGGCCTGTATACATAAAGGTTTTACATTTCTAACGTTACGCATCCGTGACTGAAAGTCAGCCAAGAAACTGTCACGAAGGAAGTTAAAATATTAGACAGAGATGGCCATTTTCCAAGTCGCCATTTTTGCCGGAACTGCGTAAAAATACGAACATTATTATCAAAAATGTACGGGTTCTTAAATATACAGTAGCAGATTTTCCACGTGCATAAAAACTGTTAACAGTGAGAAAGATAAATGTTATACAGCTAATTTCATAGAGTTCATTTTTCTAATCTCCTCAGAAGAAAAACGATAACTGCACCCTATGACAAAAGTTTTTGTTCTAGAAACCGAATGGCATCAAATAGTCAATTTTGAAACAGATATAGCATAACAGAATAACACTTATAACCCATTCTTATCCATATCAATGTCTTATAAATGAGCGGTTGTCTTTAAAATTCTGCAAGAACTAATCTTTTCAAAGATAGGAAAGTAACATATATATTTATGCATAAAACAAAATCAATAATTATATACAGAACTGATAACAACATTAAATTTTTGTAAGTTATCAGATAATGACATACTGGAGACGTAAACAGAATTATGTCTAAAGTGAAAATAAACAGCAAAAAATGAAAAAAAGGACATTAATAGGGTATTTGATCCCTCCTCATCTGTATACAAAATTTACACCTTGTGACCATGCTTTCAATTAGGTGGTCAAACACCGCAGAATTAAGCATTAGCCATTCTTCTTGTAGAGCAGTTTCTAGTTCAATAAGAGTGGCTGGAGGTGAAAAACGTGAATATACAGCACGGCCGACAGCATCCCAAAGATTTTCAATGGGATTAAGTCAGGCGAATATGCTGGCTACGCCATACGCGCAATCCCTTCACTCTCCAGGTAGTCATCGACGATGTCAGCTCTATGGGGACATGCGTTATCGTCCATTAAAACAAAAGTAGGGCCAACTGCTGCAGCGTACAATCTCACAATGGATTCTAGGACTTCATCTCGATACCGAACAGCCGTCAAAGAACCCCGTTTAAAGATGTGCAGGTCGGTGCGGTATCCTATTGAAATCCCTGCCCACACCATAATGCTTCCGCCTCGAAATGCGTGATGTTCGGTGATATTTTGGGACTGATTGCGTGTTCGTTGTTCACGCCATATCCTTATACGCTTGTCATCTGACTCCAGAGCAAATCTTGACTCATCAGTAAACATGACATTGCCCCAGTCAGACACTTTTCAATTGACATGTTCCCGGCACCACTGTAATCGTGCCCCTCTTGATTGGACGCATAGAGGAACACAAACTCGAGGTACCCGGGCGTACAGACCACTCATATGTAATTTTCGGTGTACAGTAGCTGCCGATATTGCCTTACCAATGGACGCTGTAACCATAGATGCCACACGTGTGGAGGTCGCTCTGCGATTCCGCTTGGCTACAATAGCAATGTATCAATCTTCTGCGGGGATTGTAAGCCTTGGGCGACCGGCTACGGGTCTTCGGACAACTGTCTGTGTGGTTTGGAATTGTTTCCATAAACTTGAAATTACAGAATGATAAACGCCGACGAAAAGAGCAACATCTGTGATCGACTGTCTTGCTTCCATACTCCCCACACCACGCCAGCGCTCAAAATCTTCCATTCGTCTTCTGGAAGTCATAGAAACACGTATGTCTTGAAAAGAAATTGTACGAAAGTTTTTAAACACCTTCTATCAGCACTTACAATCAACTTCTGTAACCCTTCATAAAGCTGGCTTCTAATAAGACTGCCTTTTTTGCATACTTCTTGACATGAAAGCTCGATTGTCTGTTACCTAACATACTTACATACATCCATCTACCTTTACAGCGAATTACATCTTCAATTCTGATTGGTTCCCGGAAATTAGCATTTTCCTCTCCGTGCTTAACTTTTGGAAGTGAGTGTATATTTGCACCAATTTTAAATTATTATATTTAATTTAATATTTTAATAGTAAATTTATCACAATACATCATAAAATAGTTCTTGAAGAATTTTTTAAAAATTAGCGTACGAGTTTTTATTTATGATTAAGAATTTCATATGATAAATAAAAGTTTCTCATAAAAATTATTCAATCAATAAGCAAATTGCTTCATAATGTTTTTTCTTCTGCAAGAACATCGCCAAAATTATTCATCACAACGAAAATCAACTAATTATGAACTTTTATATGAGTTTTTACATTGGCTTGGAAAAAATATCATGTAATTCCTAGTTTTTACTTAATTGGCATTTTTGATAGGAGTATTCCATTTCATTAATTTGATTTTAAATAGATACATATACATGGGAAAGATCTGAGCGCATTTGAGACTCATTCGAAATATTTTAAAGTATATAATTTATGTATTCAAAAAGCGGTTTAAAGTCTCATGATGGTTCAGAGGAACGAAACACGTATTTGGAACTCATCGATAAACTTGGTTTAAGGCTGAATAACACTTTTCCCTTGACAACTTCTGTTAGAACAGTTAAGCAAAAGAGATTAAATTTGCAGGCAATTTTATTACATTTTGTATTTCTGCAATCTCACGCTTTGTATTTTTAAAGTTTTCTTTAATCACTTCCGTTTTATTGCAATTCCGTTTGTTTCTGTTTACACTGATACTCTTCATTTGTGTTCACTCGGTTTTTGTAACCATTTCCCGGAGATAAAAATAGATTTATATTTTTCTAGAACTAAATTTATATTTAATTTATGTTCTGACCTTCATTTTGAATTTATATATATATATGTTGTGTGTGTCTGTAAGATAAAAAAAATAAATAAATACATGTAACTCAAAATTAGGCATTTCAATTTGGTTACTTCCCCTCCCTCATTCTAAAATTAGTAACAACTTTTTCTAAACTGCACCACTAAAACTGCATTTTATGATCTGCGTTGCGCAGAACTCTTGGCCAATCGCCGTTCAAAACTTACAGGATTCTGATCTTAGCGCATTCACATTTTCAACTCGCTCTTGCCTGGCAAGCTCACGGCTTGTCGCTTCGCAGCGTCTTCTATTGTTTAAAAATGTGATAAGTGTATATACCGCGTGTCTCATAAATTAGTAAATATTTTTTTTTAATTCGTGCAAATTATAGGAATTAGTAGCAACGAACGCGGCTTGCGAAAAAATTGTTCTCGTGAATAGGAACTTTGAAAACGAAAAAGAAACAGTTTTTCACAGACGATTGAGTATTTCTCATTCAATTAATTCAGTTTTCACTTCGCGACAAGGCAAAAATACATAAAAACTCAAAATATCTGTATTAAAAATTAAAAGTAAATCTTAAATACTTATTTCCTCGAAAAAATTCCAGAAAGGATTAAGCATGATTTAATTCGCAATAATAAAAGAAGGCGTTATTTTTGTGTTGCGAAGCTTAGTGTCTCTAGATTGGCAACAAATCTACAATTCTGCTCTTTCAAATGTAAACAAATATGTCCGCCATGTTATTTAAAACTTAACCGCACTTAAACAGCTTTTAAATTGTTGATAATTGTACAAATATTGCTTCCAGAATTACGAAAGGCATAAAAACTTTAACCGGAAGATAAAAACAACATAATTCAATCATTTTTAAAGCAAAAAATGTACAATTTACAAACATATAAGAGTAAAGAAACTGAGATCACTGAGCCGGGTAACAGAGTGGATATATTTATAAATATATTTATATACGTTTGGCGCGACCGATTGAAACCAAAATACGAGGTGCACATCTACATGTTATAGTAGTCTTATATACAAAATTTCAACGTTCTGAGGCTACTCGTTTTTGAGTTATGCGAGATACGTACGTACGCACGTTCGTACAGACGCCACGAAAAATTCTCTTCAGAATTCATTTTAAAGCAGTTTTTTTAGGAGGAAAAGAGTCTTTTATTCTGTCCTTACGTATAGATATTACGCAAAAACATCGTTAAATTGCATTCGAAAGCGGTCAAAGTGGTATTTTCGTTGAAATATGCTGCCTGAAGCTTTTCGCGATTACAATACTTCCTTTTCACTTTGTACAAGGAAGTAAAAAATTCCACATTGCCAGCGATCTATTGTCATATTCTCGTAAAAAAGAACTTTTGATAGCAAGCTGTTTAGTCTTCCGATTGGACTGTCTAGTTCAATTTTAAGATAAAGCACTCTTGTCCACAGTTTCCTACGTTTTTGCCCCCGCACTTACTTTCGTCAGAGAGGAAAAATTTTTTGACGACAGATTCTTCGCTCAAGGTTTTAAAAGAAATGCCTCATTATACATAGAGAAAAGGAGAATAACGAGACTTTTTTTATATCCCCTCCCAAACCTCAGCACTTGAAAAATCGGTTTTGTTACTAGCGGAATGATTCGGCGTAATTTTTGAGAAGTTAATCCAGGTTTACTTTCATGTGATTTTGGGCAGAAATTCAAAACCATATAACTTCCTTGTACGGCCTATTAAAGTATACACATTTTTTGTTGTACTTCATTTAAACTTATTTCCTCGAATTATTCTAATTTAATTAATCGATTCCTCAATCCTTTAATTAATCGATTTTCAAGGTAAGTTAAAATGACATATAAAACAATAAATTTTGAAATTACGCATCTCGGTCTTATCGTACAAATCTTCGTGCATTTTTATTTCCAAACGAATATAAAACATGCATATCTTGAAATAAATATATATACATACACGTCTGGTACAGACGATGCAATAAAAAAGAAGACTGCAGAACTAGATGTTATAGATGTTCCCGCATCCAAATTTCAAAGTTTTATGGCTAATTATTTGCCAGTTAAGCGTGATACATATGCATGTACACTGCTCAAAAAAAAAAAAAAAAAAAAAGGGGGGGGGGACAGTGCTATATCTCTCGTTCTACTGTGCCGATTGACAAAATTCAAATTGCGTTCTTCATGTCTCGAAAGCGCAACTTAGGATATATATTAGATTTATATATAGCACTATTCTAACATAGGTATTTTGACACAAAATCGGACTTTTTCTGAAATAACATACCAATTTTTTTTACATATTTCGATTCTACGACTCAAATTACGCCTAAATATGAAATTTTGTAAAATTTGGAGCGAAATTTACGGAGAAATTCACAAATTTATGTTGGCACTTTTTGTTCAGTTTGCGCCAAGAATAGTTCACTTGGCGAACGTATTAATACATGGCAACTTTGTTTCCTTTCCCGTGAGAGGAAAAAAAGTCACCATCATTCTTTTTTCCAAATAATATTCTTTATATATTTTTTACTATAACTGTTATTATATTAAGTAATTTTTTCTTTTTCGAATTTCATTTTAATTCTTTAAGTTGCATGTTTTTCTTCGAATAACTGTTTTAAAAATTTTTATTTACCTATTCAAACTGCGGCAATAAAGGTGCAGCGTTTATTTATTTATTTATTTGTCATAGTTATTATTTTAGGAATTTTTTTAATTTTTATACTTTTTCTTAATTGTTTGTGTTGCATTATCTCTTCAGATAATTTTTTTTTTTAAATTTTCTTTTTATTCCTTCGAACTGAGCATTTTAAATATATTTATTAATATAAATTTTCCAGAATTTGATTTTATTTATTTGAATTGCGTTTCTTTCCGAAGAATATTTTGTAACCCAGACTATGATGCATCTGAAAACTGCATATATTAAAAGAGAAATTACAGTAAAGCACAGTTAACACGCTTTTCAATGTTCCGTTCAGAAAAGAAATATATAAATAAGAGAGATGTATAACGGACATTTTAACATAGGATGACTTGCATACACTGCTTTAAACAGTTTAATCATTGTGCCCATTGCTTTACACAGTTTTATCCTACATTTGGTTTCTTAAAATGTTATTCATATTTTAGTCAAATATTTTATTTTTCAAATCGCAAGAATCAACTATCATGAGATTAAAAAGTTTTAAATTAAAAAAAAAAGTAGAAATATTAAATTTTACGCAAAAATTTATTTTTTCTTTTCTTTTTCTTCAGGCATTCTACTTTATTCTTGCACATTTTCTTTAGGCATTATGCAAGTATATTCAAAAGCATCCAACTTTTCGAAATATGTTGGTATTTCTGACAATCATTTTAAATAAAGTTATCGCCTTCCATTTCATAAAGGCCCACAAACGGCCGAGCGGTAGAGAATCGTTGAACACTGGTAGTTCACTCCGGGGTTCGAATCCCGGTAAACGGGCTGGTTACATGGGCGCTTTCGTGGATTTTATCATGTGTACCGTGTATGCTAGCTGGTTTCTCTTAGAAAGTTCATCGTATTTGGTCAGAGCCTTTATCAGTCTTTAGAGGCTAAACATTTTGAAGGTATGAGATGAAAGGAAAGTCTGGTTTCATCAAGAGGTTTTGGTTTATTTAATTATGCCTAAGGGAAGGGATGCCTTCGTGGAGGACTTTCTAAGGGAAACTGGCTCGCATACACGTTACATATGGGGAAAACCACGAAAACGCCAATGCAGACAGCCCGTTCGCGGGATTCGAACCTCGTACCGAACTACCAGTGTTCAGCGATTTACCGCTCAGCCGCTCTTTCATCAGGAGGGAAAAAAAAACGTCTTTAGGTGACATCCACATACATCACTGGATAAACTCCTGAATCTTCAAATAATTCGACTGAGAAAATCATGGGATTCTCCATTTATGATACGATATGATGTTCTATAACGTAATTTAAATTTATACAACCATATAGTCTACAACCAGTCGCTCTTCACTTTAATCTGTAATGATATCGTTTTTGTCTTTTCTGTTTCAAGCTCAATTGATGGTATTTGGTGGTGGTGGTGGTGTACACGTCCAAGTGTTTTCTCTTTGAACACCTAAATTCTTTGAAGTATCCTGAAGGTATATTCAAAAGCGTCCAACTTTTTGAAACATTTTGGTATGTCTGACAGCCAAATTTCCCTGCAAATTTTTGCTTAAATTTCTCCCTAATTTTTTTCTTTCCTTCTACAGTTATTTTCAGTGCTCACACAAAAAAATTAAGATTTTTCGATTGCTAGACTTCTATAAATTTTGCATTCTTGTCAATTTTTTTAAAAATATCAATTGCATCAACTGCGTTTCAGCTGAAGACAGCTTTTCATTTTCTAGACATTTTAACTAAAAACAAAGTATACAGTAAAGTCCAAAGCATAAATATTTTAATTAAAAGATTTTTGCTAAATGACAAAGAAATGAAACAGTCCAGCAGTGTTTATTCTGTACCACCGAGTAACCCGATTCTTATATCGGCTGAAATAATCTAAATCATATTAAAGATCATGTTTTTTTATACAATCTATAACGCGAGAGAAAAATTAGCTTCTTAAAAGATTCTTTCTAAGAGAATTAATATAAAATATTATATTTAAATATATATATGTTTAAAGCTGGGACTTGAACCAAACTGTCAGACTTTTAAAGTTTAATTTACATGGTGGTTATAATTAAAGTTCCAATTTGAAATGGTCATAAAAGGAAAACTACCGGACCAAATGTTATCAAACTTGGAAATCGTGTAAAGGAGGTTACGGGAATTTATTTTCCGCGGGAAAAAAAAAGAGTTCAAAAACTCACCACTAGTGGAAAAATGGCGCTGTATACAATATTGGTAAATGAAATAAGACATGAAAACATCTGTTTAAAATGTGTTTAATAGTTTCCGAGACGTGTTACAAAGCATGTTCAATGTAGCGTCCGGCATTTACCGAGAGCAAGTTAAATCATGTTACTGCATTCTTAACAGCAGTTCTTAGCATACCAGGAGGAATGTTACGGACATTTTTCATTTCTGCCAAATTGTTTAGAATATCACCATAAACAGTGCTTTTGAGATAACCCCATAGCCAAAAGTCACAGAGATTGAGGTCTGGTGGGAAGAGGGGAATTGTCGGCCTATAAGACGTTCATTCGTGAAATGTTTCCTAAGTAACTGTGCGACACACGTGAGGTGGGGGCCCAGCTCTGCATAAAAATCGTAGTATCTAAAATGCCATGTTACTGCAGTTCCATGCAGTTCATGTATCACGAAACATTTTAACATTGACTCTAAGTGAGCTGCAATCACAGTGGTCCAGCTGTCGCCTGCTCTTCAGAGAAAAATGATTCAGTTATAAAACTAGCTGTCATTCAACACTAAACGGTGTGGAATGACTGCTATGCAATCGAATGCAGTAAGAGAATGCAATGGAACTAGATAGATAACATGAGGGATTTCTTTGGCCCAAATCGATTAAAAGTGTTTTGAATCAGTATCTTCATGTTTAAGTGCCGAATTCAGGCTTCAAAAATTACAGATTAGCGATCTGTAAGAAAACGATTTCCAGATTGTACGCACTTGTGCGAGTGATTTGCGATCTCACATTTTCTAATCGCTAATTCGTGGTTTTCACGGACGAATTTCTCACTTACACGGATGGCGCACTCGACTTTTATCGAATTCAACGTTTTTAAATGGTAATTTGCCTACTTCAAAGTTTCTTAAGGGTATGCAACATGTTAAACCCATGTAACAAAAGGTTAAGTTAGATTCCGACCCATATTTCGTTTAACAATATTGCCCCTCTGTATATTATTAAATTTTAATTTGAAGCTATGCGTTATATACCAAGCGTAAATTTTTCGCTTTTATGGAAAAATAAAGAATCGAAGCAAATATACTTAGGATAATGGACCAAAACTGAAAAAATTTCCCCTCCCTCCGAAAATAAAATATTGAAACTTCGATCTTGAATTTATTGGGTTACCGAAATATTTAATTTGACTTATCTTCTAAGTCCTAGTTCCGACAACAATTCCGTCAAAACTTCCGAATTACTTAAGCTAAAGTAAAAGATTTAGTATATATTCACTGTATGTTAATAAAGTAATCAGAGTGGAATAAAAATAGATTATAAAATTTACGCTGATGCAACATTTTGTCTGACTGCACAACATGTAATGGAAGAGAAGGCTTGTAGAGATCTGTTTTTGACATGCCTCTAAAAGTAGATGTCATACTCCTTTTGTCTCTTCAATGTCAAAAAACTTTCCTTTGAGAGGCAACTTTAGTTTTTGGGAAAGAAAGAAATCACAAGAAGACAAATTTGAAGAACATGCAGGACGATTGAGTACACATATTTATTTTCGTAACACAAGCGATTCTCCGACTGGTTATTGAATAATGAAAAGATGCATTGTCATGCAATACAAAAACATTTGGAATAGGTTTTCTGACTGAAAACGTAAGATTAAAAGTCATCTGCTTAATTCACAGCCATTTACAAGTCAACTACTGGGGCAATTGCAGAATCGTTTTGATCCTGAGCTTGTAAGACAAACCTAATATCACTAGATTTAAACACTTCTTTAATCCTCTGAGAACGTTCCTTCTTTAGCTCATATTCCAAGAATATTAAGTGAATACAATTACTGCAAAAGCAATTGAATATTCATTTGCACTACGGCTTGGTAGTTTACTAACGAGTTAACAAAACTTAAATTCTGCCTTTTGTGTCTAAGAATACAACAATATTTTAAATATTTACAAATAAAATATTAAATTGGAGATTTAATTGGAGCCTCACCAGTTGCCTAGCATTTGAAGATTGTTAAATACTAATTGTTTGCTGCGAAGTCTAACCCAGGCTTGCATAGTTGGTTTTTGTAGTTTTCTAGGTTCTCTTTACAAAGGTTCTCTATGAAAGCATCTTAATCAAATGGCTCCCATGTTCTTTCTATGTTCAAATAACCAACTAACCTAGTTTAAGCGCGATTTCTAAGTGAAATTACTAGCAAAACCCGAATACTCATTACAAATCATGTAGCTTGCCAATCGGGAGTAACATGAAAGATACGGCGCCAATAATTGAATTGCTGGTACGGTACGCTGTTTTTAAACTTAGATGGTCGTTCTTTAATTAAATAGCCCACCAGCGGCCAAGCGGTAAAGACGCTGAACACTGGTAGCTCGGTCCGAGGTTCGAATCCCGCGAACGGTCTGGCTGCATGGACGTTTTCGTGGTTTTCCCCATGTGTAACGTGTATACGAGCCAGTTTCCTTTAGAAAGTCCTCCACGAAGGAATCCCTCCCAGGCAGATAATCCTCGTGTGCTTTGCCATAATTAAATAATCCAATCCAATCCAATCCTTAATTAAATATAATTGATTTGTAACTTCTACTGGAGCTGACGGTAAGAATTGAAGTGTAAATAAATAATATCGTGTGCAATCTTGATTAATATAAAATTAGAAATGTTTGCAATTTATAAGAAGGATTTATTACATTACTAATGATTAGCATTCAGTTTTTGACAATTACATTCTAAATTAGAATTTTTAGAATATAATGAAAATACGCTACGCACAAAAATACATTTTAAGATAAAAAAATGAGTTGATTTTTTATGTTTTAAAACTTCTTGAATTCATTAATAAACATCGTATCCTCGCTGTTAATTGAATCCAGAATGTTGTAATTAACTGTGTTGTAATTAAAAATATGTATCAGCCGCTCTTTCACCCACTTCAATAGCAATAGTTTGTTTAGAAATAAATTATGCAGTTACTGTCATAAAATTCAAATAAACATCAAACGAAAATTCTCAGTTTTAGACAATTCGATTTAAACGAAGTAAAGCAGCAGACGATAAAACGCCGAAGGTAAAAATTTACTCTTATTTTTTTTATATAGATATAAAGAAATTTAAAAAAATAGTTAAAAATTTGAATAATATCATCTGTAATTTAAAAAAATAGCTTTAAATATAGTATTAATAAATATTTATTACGCATCATTGAGGGAAAAAATGTCATATAATTAATTCTCCGTAAAATTTTACTTGAAATTTAAGGTTAAAAATAGCTGTGGCAATTCAGTGTAACAAAAATCCATAGACCACATTTGGCGTTATTATCGCTCAAAAAAAGATGCCAAATTTCAAAACGCGAAAATATGTAAATTCGTGTATATCTTAGAAAATTCTGAATAGAAAAGCCTAATTTTTTGCAGATATCTTAAAAATACACCTACTTTAAGATGATGGTAAAAATTTTATAGGTTATAATACAAAATTTTTTTCGAAAAATTTATAAAAATTATTTTAAAATAGAAATTTTAAAAATAAAACACAAAAAATGGGTAAATTTTATTTGGAATGAACCTAAATTTCGAAATGTGAGAGAAAAAATCAAAAAAGTTTAATAAAAAAAGAGATATTAATAACTATTTGCCAAATTCAATTAACATTGAGGAGCTAAAATTTTAAAAACTACTCGTACGATTTTTACAAAACTTGGTATTCTGACATAATTTGAGTCGTAGAATCGAAATATGGAAAAAAAATGGTATGTTATTTCAGAAAAAGTCCGATTTTGTGTCAAAATACCTATGTTAGAATAGTGCTGTATATAAATCTAATACATATCCTAAGTCGCGCTTTCGAGACATGAAAAACGCAAGTTGAATTTTGTCAATCGGCCCAGTAGAACGGGAGATATAGCACTGTCCTTTTTTTTTTTTTTTTTTTTTTTTTTTTGGAGCAGTGTACAATGCGCATGAAAAGGGGGAAAGAAAAAAGGGAGACAGTTCGATATCTCCCGTTCCACTGGGCCGATTGACGAAATTCAACTTGCGTTTTTCATGTCTCGAAAGCGCGACTTAGGATATGTATTAGATTTATATATAGCACTGTTCCTAAAATAACTATTTTGACACAAAATCAGACTTTTTCTAAAATGACATTTTTTTCCATATTTCGATTCTAGGCTAAATTGCCAAGTTTTGTAAAAATCGCAAGAGTAGTTTTTAAAAAATTAAAATTTCGGTTCTCAATGTTAATTTAATTTGATATATATTCATAAATATCTCTTTTTTATTAAACTTATTTGATTCTTCCTTTGACATTTCGAAATTTAGATTTACTACAAATAAAATTCGCTTGTATTTTATGATTTATTTTTAAAATTTGTATTTTTAAATAAGTTTTATAAATTTTTCGAAAAAAATTTGATTTATAATCTATTCTATAAAATTTTTACCATCATATTAAAGTAGATGTATTTCTAAGCACACCTGTAAAAAATTAGTTTTTTATTCGAAATTTCCGAAGATATACGTGAATTTATATATTCGCGGGTTTTGAAATTTGGAATATTCGTCGAAAGCGAAAATAACATCAAATGTGCTTTAGGCACTTTGTTAAAATTTATTGAAAGTAGAAACGATATGCCTTTTTTTTCGCTCAGGCACAATGTAAAAAGCTAGGAGCACTATCACTTTTTTTTCCGCTCCTGCATAATGGCAGGGAAAGAAAATAGGTTGCCATATATTAAGAAGTTCGCCAAGTAAATTATTCCTGGCGCAAAATGAAAAAACAGCGCCAAGTCAAATTTTTAAATTTCTCTAAATTTTGCAAAATTTAATATTTAGGCACAATTTGAGTCGTACACTCGAAATGCGGGAAAAAACTGGTTATTTCAGAAAAAGCCTCATTTTTTGTCAAAATACCTATGTCGGAACAATTCTAATAATAATAAAATCTAATACATATCCTAAGTCGCGCTTTCGAGACAAGAAAAATGTAACCTGAATTTTGTCAATCATCCCAGTAAAACGGGAGATATAAAACTTTTTTTTCTTTCACGCAGTGTACATATTAATGGCACCAAAAAAATTTTCATTTTGAATCAATTTAGAAACTATTTTACAACCCGTTTTAGAATAAAACATATCTTTACTCCATGTGTTCCTACAGAATTCATACACAAAAATAGTCAAAATGGACAAGAAATTTAGAACTAATATTTCAGACCAAAAATTGAAATTCATAATTAATAAATTTCAAATAATCTTATACATGCAACAAAGAATTTAAAAAATGTTAAGACCAAAAATATTCAAACAATCTGCAGATTGCAATAATGCAATACAAAAATAGCACGACTAGATGCTAATGCAGTCCCATATATAAAATTTCAACGTTCTATGGTTCATAGATTTCGAGTTATGAGAGACACATACATTCGTACGTACGTAGGTACAGACCTCACGAAAAAATTCCTCTCTGAATCCATTCTAGACTTTTTTGGAAAAAATGGCCTTTTATTTTGTGCGTACGTACAGATGGACGCAAAAAAAATCCAATTTGATTCGGGCACGGTGAAAATGGATTTTTTCGTTGAAATATGATACCCGAATTTTTTAGCGATTATAATAGTTCCTTTACGTTGTACAAGGAAGTAAAAAAAGCAAATAAAACTCACTTCTTTACTATAACACTGCATAAATAATCTTAAACCGAAATTATTCGAGAATCGGGAAGAAAAGAAGAAAATACGCAAAGCTGCTGTACTTCGAATTCAGCTACCTAACTGAGCAGTTCGAGATGAAAATGCTAAAACCATGTTTTTCCCTCATACCACCTTTCTTTCACGAAATTCCTAAACGGAACGATATGATACATTTTTCATTTTTCCCTTATGCAGATAATAGACATCACAATAGCATATAAATCTCTCTCCGCCACGTAAATGGCACGTCTTTTAGAAACAATTTAAACGGCTGAAGTATTCATTAGTCATGTCAAAACAAAAGGAGAGTTTCTGAACAAAGAGAATTCCGAAATCCCAGATAAAATCGCAAGCCAGTACTTCATTTAGCACTTGACATAAACACAATTTAACGTCGAAAAATTAACATCACAACCATACTAGCAATTTTATACTAATTTTCAACTCTGCAGCTTTACCGACGAACTGCGTGAAAAAAGTTACGTTAACGTTATCAAATTCTTTAAAACTGTTTAATTTCTTCGGAAACGTTAAGAACAAAGCATAATTTCTATGAAAATTTCAGACAGTCTAATAATCGAGAATGATATTATTCGCTACAATATACATACCAGAGCCTAAAAGAAGGCATGCTAGATGTTATGAAAATTAAGATATACTGATCTAATAATGCTCCTAAACTAGTGAACCGATATGCTATGAAATACTTTTACAAACCCAGTACTATTAAATACTTTTACAAGACAAGTAAGAGCAGACTGTTGACGAATTATTATTTTAAGTTAAAAAATAACGATTTCTAATTTCATAGAACCACCTCAAAGATTGCATATTATATTCATGTATATAATACATATTCCATATTTTTTACTAGATGTTTCTCAAATTAAAATTCAACTTATAAGCCGTTTTTAGCTTGTTTACTTAGATAATTATAGGTTTATATCAATATTTCATTATTTGTGAAAATGGACATCTTTTCAAAATTGTTCAGCGATTCCTATGAATAATTTATTATAAAATTCTAAAGTGACAGTATCAGGTATAGCTAGATAAATTTACAATTCCACTGAATTAATCTATATACACAATGCACCAATTTTTCGCTACACCAGTTAAAAGTTAATCGACATTCTAATCAAGAATTTAAAACGTATACTCTACGTTTAATCACGTGTTCTTCTTTAATTTTACTTTTAATGAAAAAATTTTATATTACAAATCTCATCACGCAAAATAAAATTTTTGTGCAGCATATAACTGCTGGTCCCCTGAAGCACAGAACAGATGCTATAAAAACGCAAACAACACACATGAAATTTGTTCTGAAATAAATCCGAAAGTAAGCCATTTCCAAATGTACTTAAAAATAAGGAAACTGGCTTCGAACCCTCGGAAATCGCATAGCTTCAAATAAGTCACTGATGTGTTTTGTAAGACTGACCTACCCTTGAAGAATGCTAAATTCAGCGGTTTTGAACAAACACCAGTGTATTTTACTTGGCAAGTTCAAAAGCAGATCTTTTATTGTATAGGAAAAAACAAAATGCGTGGTTTTTTTTATCTTCCTGATGATGGAGTCTGTAACACGAAAGCAAACCAGATCCACGCAGTTCAACCGGTGCGCTCGCAGAGGGCGGCAGCATTCAGGGGCGCCAAAATTTTTAGAATTTAGAGAAGTAACGTTTCGTAAAATTCAGGGACTGTAATTTTTTTAGAATTTAGGAAGATCTGACAGCATAATGTAGGATCCGCAGAGATTGCACAAGACAACAAAATTCCCAAAAGTGGCTTTGGATCGAGGTCAATATTCATATTTACTTCATTAAAGTTTAAAATTTTGTATAATTCGGTAATAAAATTCGCTAATTCTGAATTTTCACAAAACTACAGAAATTTTCTACAGTTGGCAAATATGCAGAAATTAAAAATACAGCCCAAAAAAGGGACAACTGCTGAACATACTTGTAAATAAAAATTAAAAAAAAAAAAAAAAAAAAAAAAAAAAGAGTATCTGCACATCAGCATTAAAATAAAGTTAACCTCAACAAAACAGTTCACCCTCAATTTCAAAACATGGGCATATGCAGGTTTGACACCATCATTTCAATTTTATAATAAAGAATACTTGGTCAGGGCCCCCTGCAAGGATGTATCAGGTTCTCAAAGGTAGAAGCCCCGAACAATACAAATAATTTACCTTATGGGAGGATCGAAATTGGGCACATTGACAACCTATCACCCGCAATATGTGACACTAGTGATGTCCTTCTTAACTCATTTATTCTCTTTTCGAACTGCAAATTACACAATTTAATAAATTAACTTAACCTTGCAAACACCCAGGTAGTATTTTAATACCTGTAAGGTACCTCCTTAACTGAATACAGCACAGCAGAAAGGAGTTACCTGACTACGGAAAGATATGGCAATGTGGAAGGCATTCTAAGAAAAATATTATACTCTTACAAGGTCTTCTATGATTTCTAGATGGTCCTAATCATCTAGAAATACATAATAGTTAAAAAAAATAGCTGCTAATATTCTATACATTATCAAGAGAAAACTGTTAAAACCGAAGTTTTTTTTACAGCAAACGACGATCTTTCTGGCAAATTTATCACCTGTAGCGATTCTGACGATATTTCAAAATTTCGTGATATCTCCCAAATTCGGCGTCAAATCCAAATATATGCAAAGTTCTGCATTTTCAATTTTCTATTCACAATGATTTATAATTTTTTTAATAAAATTATGTACTTCTAAATAAGCATTTTCTTTTTTGAGGGGGAAGGAGAGGTGTTGCTGTTTTCCAGTAATTATGTTTTACCGTAAACGCTCAATGAGATTTTCAATACTATTACAACATACACTTGAAATCTAACCGGATTTAAGGGAAAACTATAGTTGATTTTACAGGGTTATTCAAAACTTATCGTTCAGGTTTCGTGGGGAGGTAGGGAAGACGTCTGGAAACCGATTTTCCGCAAATCGGTACACACAGCCGCAACGGCGCTGTATGTATCCGACCACTCCCGCTGTCATCAGTGTACGAGATGACATACTAGTGATACGATGAATCGTTCTAAGCATCAAGAGCTAGGGGATATCGCAAATGGGGCAGCTGGCGAAAGAGACTGCTGAGCTAGGCAAGATGACGAAGACCGATATCCATCTTGGTTGCGACCCCAGCAGAATACTACAGCATCGAATGTTTGCTCGTGTGCATCGCAATCTTAGAGAAAGTGGACTAACATTCAGCATACGGGGAGAAGACAACTGACGCAGACTGTCAACGTCGCAGAACAAGTCCTACAGTCCATCGAAGATAATCCGAATAACCAGCACACGAAGTATTGCTCAGCAGCTAAGGGTCCCTCAGTCAGCACTGTGGCGGATACTGCACGAGGAATGTGTGTATCCTTACTATCTGCAAAGGGTGTAGTTACTGCATCCTAATAATCCTCGATTATCCGAAGAGTGTGGAACTTATACAATGGTGGTGCATGTAGAATGGTGCCGTGTACCCCAGTTTTCCAGCTTCTGTCCTTTCTACATATGAAACTTCATATGTATGGGCTTACTACAGCCCGCATGGTAAGAGTAGGCACGTTGCCCAACATCATTTTGCTGCAAATGTGTGGGCTGGAATCATTGGTGACTGTTGGGACTTTACTTGGCTACCGCCAGGAATTTCTCGACACAGTGTTACCGACTCTTTTGGGCGCTGTTCCTGCGCATATCCGCCGAGATATGCAGTATATAACATGATGAGGCTCCAACCCATAGCACAACTGTTGTTCATGATTACCTGAACCGAACAATTCGGAGCTCGATTGATCGCTTGGCGACCCAGATCACCTGATTTATAGCCCATGGATTTCTTTTTGTGGGGTCCATAAAAGACCATGTGTATGAAACCGCCGCCGACAGTGAAATAGACTTTGTTGCAGGAATAATGGCCACCGCAGGATTTGTCTGTGATATGGCAGACGTTTTTTAAAATGTTCGGCGGTCAATGCAACAGCGCTATGAACACTTTGTTTGTGCAAATGGTCGCAATTCTGAGCACCTATTGTGAACCTGTACTTTACCTTGTTGGAAAAAAGGTCACATTCGTTACCACTTAACTGTATCCTTGTGTTAACTTTAGGTATCAATTTTCTTCATGTAGATGACGTTTGCGTACATACTTTCCTATGTGAAATCTGTTTCTTCACGTCTTCCCTACCTCCTCACGAAATTTGAATGGATTCTACCTGTACTCCCTCAGACCCGCCCGGGGGGGTCGACGTAGAGAACTCTGCGTCTCTGAGAGGATCTGTACCTAGGAAGTCTCGGCCACGTGGGTATAACATTTATGGACCTAGTGGTTCTGGAGGCCAAGGAAAAGCCACTTACTGGCCGGTCCGGTGATCTGCCGTGTCCTAGAGGAGAATGGCTCTAGTAGCCCGGGGAATCTGGGACGGGGTAATGCCGGCGCCTGGCAAGGCGAAAGCACGTAGATAAAGAACTAGTATATCTGCACAAAGAAAGTTTTAAAATTAACTGCTAAATTCCTACAGATGATTCAAAAATGCGATAAAAGACAATTAAGCCAAGCTTTCTCTCAGGATTCGCTACAATACTATTCAAAAGCTTGTTTTTCTGTATAATGCTCTTTTTATGGATTCTAGAAATAACCTAACAATAATTTTAATAATGAAATTAATTTTTTTATTATCCATTTCTTCTGACAGATTCACTGCATCTATTTGACAAATTTTTAGTTTTACAATTCTGTTTTGTTGAATTTATATTTAATTCTTATAGTAAAATTTTATTCCGAAAATTAAAATAAATGCACGCTTACAAGTTCTTTTCAATTTAAATAAATGAATTTCATATAAATCTCGTACATACACTGCACCCGAACTAACTTCCATACTGCACCCAAAGAGGACTTAAAAATTTTCTTTTCATAACCTTCATAAGGTCAATAAAATCGCTTTGCAAAATACTGCAGTCTGTTTTTCTTTAATTTATTATAATGTATTTCTGCAATTTATATGTCCCTACATATAATCCTCTTAAATCCAAATAGCTTCTTTCCCCCCCCCGTCCAATAACCGGAGAAGTAATTTTTTTTTTATTTTTCCAACCTGCAAATACTTGATCTTTCAGTTAACTCAAGGTTTAGGCTTTTAATTCTAAACTGTTTTTATTTGGCGGTATAAATACATCAAATCCAGTCTAGCTATTGTTTTAAGATTATACTGCAGACATCCGAAATTAACGGATTTTACTTACGAGGATATTAAACTGAAAGAATTGGTTTCTGAGATTTGTTCCAGGAAAGAAAACTGCGAGTGACCAAGCAATAGTTGAAATTCTCGCTTTATCAGCTGAAGAAAGCATCTCTGAAAATGAATCTGATGACACATTTGAAAGCAAAGAGGAGTGTTTCGTCAAATAATGAACTTGGAAAAGATTGGGGGGAGCACCGCAAGAAACCTTGCAATGTGTGCAAACTGAGCAGAAGAGAAATGTCTCGCATTTTTATTTTAAAAGAAATAGTCACTCCATTCATCTAGATTCGAACCGACGTCGAACTGTGGTAAGCGATTTTACCGCTTTGCCGCCAGGAACTTCGCAGTTTTTAAACTTTAATAATTTAGTTTAATTTGCCAATTGTAAAGAGAAATTACTTCTATGATTATTTCCCCCTCTACACTTCAGTTGTGTTATACATTCAATCTGTAACCAGGGTATCCATTATTTGTATCGCATTAAACTGACTAAAATATGACTCACCTTTCTTTGGTAAAATGATTTTTAGAATTCTTTTATTCTGAGAGTATTTTTCAAGTATTAAATTTCCATCAGTTTTATTAAACCTTTTACTTCAAGGCTGTGTGTACTGATATCCAGTTTGCTTTCCCTTTTTATCTCTTCATCCATTATTTCATAATTTATTTGCATGAATCGATCAACTTTCCGAATTTCCAAGCCTGCATTCTGAAAACTGTGAAAGTTATATCGCCAAATCTCGGTTATTTTTTTACAATTTTTAACTGATTATACATATAATATTACCAGCTAGCGTTTTTACTATTACGTATACCTAGAAGAGTACATTAACCCCTCTACAATCCATATCCCGAGAAAATTGAAAATCAAAGTTGGAAGACCTTACTTATTAGAAATACCCGTTCGCCGGGATTCGAACCCCAGACCAAGCTACCAATGTTCAGCGAATTCACCGTTCGACCGTTGGTGGGTTCAACCACAGATCAGCAAATTCTTAGAATTCTTAGAATCTCTCGAAAAAAAATGAAACCGGTGCAGCAAACAAACCGCAAAAAGAGACTAAAAACTTTTCACAAAAAGAAAAAAACAACGTTGGACGTGTTCTTCCGGAACAATGGGTATTCGCGAGTTTAAGCCGCGAAACCTAAGAATGTTATCTAGTCGTCGTTCGCGGATGGCAGCATTATATTTTCAGACCTCTGGAAAGGATATTAAGAAATGCTCAACAATTAACAGTGAATCAATTCTAATTTTGCATATCCCAAAATTGAATGCCATATCCATACTGTGCAGCAATTCTGGAGCAGTGTTAAATGGCGAAATAAACACCAGCAGAGCACTGCTCGCCACCACTTACACTAATATTTGATGTAATTCATTAGCACCGGTTATATTAAAAAACAGAAATGTTTTCTGCAATATTGAATGATATTTGTAATTTTATGTCACTTGTTTAGACTGAATTCCGTTTTGCTTTTTTTTTTATTTATTTATATATATCAATGTATCATAGGTTGTTTTCGCCATTAGACTGGTTAATGGTACTGCCTCTGCCTGCCTATAGTATGCTAGTCTACCAAAAAAGGGGGATTATTCCCCTTCGATCTTCACGGATCTGTAGGTTTGATTAGGTCTACAGTGACAACCTGAAAACAAAAGTTGACCTTGCTAGTGGAATAACTGACAGCTTTCACGTGCTTCACAAAATTTTTGGACATCTTTTTACATTCTTTCAATAAAATGAATAACGAATTCTCAGTAATGTTTTCTTAATTACCATATGTTCTCCAAAAACTGACGAATGTACGAGCTTTAAGATTTCATTTCTTCCACATTATAGGGACTACAATTATTCTAATTTTTCTCCTAAAATTTAGTCTCGATGAAAAAGAAAACGCTCTACTTCACAAAATAGTTACCTTTACTTGCATTCGCTTTATCCCACTTCTGACACCATTGTCAGATGAACGCAGATTAATGCTTTGATGTATTTTCTCTTACGAAGACTGCAATGTGCAATGGATTCTTCTTTCCTCTGCAATGAGCTGTAGCGGATTACGTAGGTCGCTTTGGCGATTTTCCGACTATTCAGGTATTAGTCCGTAAACTCTACAAATTTAAACTTTTTGAGAAATATTTGGAGTAATTTTCCTCCCTCCCGAATTTCACTGCTCAGATCTCTATGGAAATTCCACTTATTCTAATTTTTAAATTTTCAAAGCTGTTGTTAAATAGCATGTTAAATAAGATCATGGGCTCATGAATTACTTAAGAAACTACTTTTGGATAAAATATTAATTTCATTTTGAAGACTATTGCAGGTGGTAAATCATTTTTTTCAGTACTTCCATAAAGTAGAACTAAATACATTAAAGACATGTTGTGAAAAGTTCTTCGCCCTTCTCTGTATCACCGGGGCTATATGCATTACAACTGAATTTCAGCATAAAACAGGAACTTTATACAGAGCGGGGTAACTTATGCTCTCACAATAGGCGTCTTACGAGAAAGCATGCAATACCAAACAAAAGCCTCCTCACATAAATTTTAGACAACGAAACTCAAATCACTCACTTTTCAGAAAGGCAAAACACAGATTCATTTGGAAATGTCGTTTAGGACAATATTCATAAAAGGTGCATATCTACTACTAGCTAAGCAAATGAATACATCTCAAAAGCCACCGGCGGAAACTAAACAATGAAATACGATTTCTATCTACCCTACAATCACTCGGCTACTAGCAGAATTCGTAATATTTGTTAAATTCCCACAATATGAACGGCAGCTTAGTAAATGGCATCGAAGCGCCATTACAAAAGCACAATACATTTTTGAATTCGTTTAAGGCAGTTTATAAAAATAAAAAAAAAAGCCTATCGTTATACTGTTAGAGGATTTTGTTCCCGTAATATCTTAAAAACCAGACAGAAAAGGCCTTTGGTAATACGTTTCGAGTGAGCGATAAATGTTGACGTCTTTCTTCATTTCTAATTCATTCCTGAAAAATATTTCACAATAATTACACTGAACAGCTTTTCATGAATGAAAAAATGAAAACAATTCTATTGCAGAAAGTTCTTTTCTTCTCTATAAATTCCCAAAAAAAGCATTCAACTTTTGATACATGATTTTTATCATCAAAAATCAGATAAATTTCAAGTTAGCTTGCTTTCCTTCTCTATAAATAATTCCTTCCCATCTAAACAACGTAGCATATGTAAAAACACAACAATAAAATAGCATACAAAACAGGACATAATTACTTGTAAAAATAAAATACTGTCGATATCCGAATACTACCTTAGGGTGCGGTAAAGTGCAACACAAAAAATAAAATTAAGAAAACATAAAATTCAAAATGGGCAAAATTGAAAATTGACATAACACGCAAATATTGTTTTTTTTTTTTTAATCTTTTGTTATCGATACTTAAATTGGGATTTGCAGAAAATGAGGAAGCTGCCAATTACGCATGCATACATTATAAGCAAAAAAAAGCAGATGCATATCAGGGATGCAGGTTACACAGGGAAAAGATTATAATTTACTATAAATTATTACTTTAGAGTTCACAATATTTTGAAAATGGTTATTAAAAGTATGAGGTAAAAATTTAGGATGTGGCGAAACTATTTTCATGTACGCCCTCACTTGGCGACAAATTTCTCGCCAACTCTACGTTGCCATATTACTATCTGAAGTTTTTGTCTACATTTCGACCTTTATGCCTAAAATGTCTCCAAAAACGAGGTTTTCGCACGTGCAGAAACCACGTTTTGAACACAGAATTTAAGCTAAAATCCGAAACAAAAACAAAAAAATTTAGGTAAGAAAAACGTTAAGTTTATAACCAAAAATATTTAGCAAGTAACAACCATGTACACAGTGACCTGTTTAAACTTTAAAAAAATCATGTACGAATTGCAAAATCGGGGAAAGTGCAGAATCGGCCACTGCTTGGCGCGTTTTTAAGAATAGCACATACTCGGTATCCATGTACACATCGACCTATTTTCACTTAAAACATCCCAGAATTGCACAAAAATGGCATTGTGCACTCCCTTGTCTTTATCCATATACACATCGACCCATTTTCGCTTAAAAAGTCAAAGAAAATTGACAAAAATCCAATTCTTCTTACTCTTGTAGACAGCGCTAAACAAATAAGTGGGCGATTCTGCACTTCAGCCGCAAAATCTAGGCAGCGAAAGAATCTACGAACTACGCACACCTCGCTTAAATAAATAAACATAACAACAATAAATTTCAAAGAATACCATGTACACAGCGTTCTGTTTAAACTTTAAAAAAAAATCTACGAATTGCACAATCTAGACATTGCGCACTAATCAAGAAAATAAACTAAAATGAATTACAAAAAATTCAAATAACAACAATAACGACAGAAATTCATACTAAAAAAACAATGAACGTAACATTCTACAATATAAAAACAATAAAATAATATGCACTTACCATAATGAATGATTCTTCAAACAGCAGAAATATCAAGAGCATGCAAAATCCAGCATACATTCGTGAATAAAACTTCACCAGTCACGCAACGTTTGTGAACAAAAGTGCCACGATTTTGCAATATCACACGCGATAAAAACTTCCTCCAAAGTTAATTTACTACAGGAAAACCACGATCGAAATCTTAAAATCCGCTGACAGCCACATACTTTACCAGCAACTATTTGCCTGCAAACCCACACAAGTCTATCAGCTCCGCACTTCGGACACGCCAAACTCCGCTTCAGAAGTACTGACTCCCACAGAAATTACAAAAATACACTTCGATTCGCATAAACAAATCCGTGAACAAAAGACTCGTTAACAAGTCCAACATCGTACCTTTTACTAAATTTACTTTGCAACACAATCTTACACGACTGAAATTTTCCAACCACGTCTTTCATTGCAACATAAGCCATTTCAAAACGCGCACGACACAAACTAACGAAGAGTGTAATGTGTGTGTGATTATGGCAAAGCCTCGAGGGCTATTTGCCTAAGAGGAGGGATGCCTTCGTGGAGGACTTTCTAAGGGAAACTGGCTCGTATACACGTTACACATGGAGAAAACCACGAAAACGCCCATGCAGCCAGCCCGTTCGCGGCATTCGAACCTCGGACCAAACTACCAGTGTTCAGCGACTTTACCGCTCGGCCGCTGGTGGGCCAAACTAACGAAGAAATGAACCCACTGCAGTAAAAGAGCAAGTTTCAACGTCAAAAGGATTGTCAAACAAACAACATCGTCCCCGCAGAATACGCACTCGCGACAAAAATCAGCGCAGAACACATATAGCCATATTTGGCGACCTGAGGGCGTATATAAGAGTACTACCGATGTCGCGTATACAGGCGAGAATACGATAAAGGTTTCAAGAAATTTTTATATGTCAAAATTACAAGAAAAGTTAAATTCTGCTCATATCATTTTTATGAATAAATGTGCTTAACTAAATGACGAGCCACCTACAACTTTTTACAGGAGCGGCAAAAATATTGCAATTTCATATAATACCAGCGTCGTAAAAAAACGATAAAGAACACAACATGGGTATAACACGAGTACAAAATAGCTGTAACATTAGTATGAAGAAATGATCACAACAGAGACAGCGGATCTTTATTCAAAAACGACTTAGGATGATTAAAGCTCCACTACTGCTATAAAGGATTCAAAAGGAAGCAGTGTTTTTCAGAACAGAATATACTTATCCTAACATCGACACATAACAATCTTAACACTTTACCGACCGCTAGTTCAACAGCATACGCACGTCCGACTGCCCACTCAGACGCAGATTTTCTCTGTTCTGAATAACTGTCGGGACAATCTGGTAAATCATCTAAATAAAACTCTCCAGAAACATTTTTTTTTTTTTCCCCTCATCGTAAATGGTAATTTTAAAAAAAAAAAAAACGGTGTGAAAATGTGGGAGTTTACGAAGCAACGCACTTAAGGCACGTGAGCAATGTACCTCAATACTAATAATAAAATGCAGATGATATAGCAAATAGCAGTTTATCGCCATGGCTACCCATTGATAGGCTATTTTTAGGTAGCCTCGAGGAAAAAAAGCGATTAATAGGTTATCGGTCGGTAGGCTTTGCCGAAAAAAACCCGATTAACAGGCTATCAGTCGGTAGGCGTTCTCGAAAGAAAGCCGATTAATAGGCTATCGGTCGGTATGCGTTGTCCCAAAAAAAGGCGATCGGTTGGTAGGCGTTGGCGATAAAAAGCCGATCGGTCGGTAAAGTGCTGACGTAAATTTGCTGATGATTTCTATTTTAAATCACTCTTACCATCTTCAATTGGTTGACATTTTCAAGAGATTCTTACAAGTTCAGAAAGTTTATTTCTCGCAGTGATTTTCGTGCACTCTTTATGACACTCGTCTTTTTTACTATCAAACTGATGAGTTTGTTAGCGATGAAATATTTGAATGTGGAAATGTCAGTAGGCAAATCCATCCACCGAATGCCCTCGCCACTGTATGATCCGCACTAAAAAAAATTAGCATGATTCGGTGCCACAATCATCCATAGAAACAGTAATTGAACCAATGATACCTAGGAATAGGAGAATGCTCTGATCACACTAATTCCGTAATATTCAACTTTGTACGTCTATTAATAGCATAATACCTCACTAACTTCCGTGAGTATCATATTGACTTCCTCAATGATCTAATATCAAATTAGCTGAACTTCAGATATGCCATTAAGCCTAATTTCGTATGTACAATTCATCCCGCTATTCTACCGTCAAGTTTTCTAATTCTGTACGTCACTGTGAGGTATGTCTTCAGGCAGATAATGTTATACAAAAACAAATAATTCGCTTCTAAATTACTAGTTAGAAAACATGATATCCCTCGCGTCATATTTACTTGTAATCGCTATGCGCAAGATGCATGTCAGATTCATAAATCTATAATAATAAAAGCAAGTGTAATGTGTCTGTCTGTCTGACCGAGCTCTCCAGCCAAATCTATCGCACGCAGGGACCTGGAATTTTTTATACGGAAGCACAAAGGGGCTGGCCACCAGACCTCGAAGCCCGATTTTCGATTTTTGAATTAGAAAAATTTAAAAAAAATTATTTATAATTAATTAATCACGGTTTTTTTGACTCACTGATATTATTATTTGTTTTCAAATAACGTTCGATTGTAACAATTGATTTCTTTATTCTAGCGTTAGTTTGCTGTTTTGACGATACATTAAATCGATTAATTACAATTCATTTCTTTTTTGTAGCTTGTGGGGGGGGAAGAGAGAGAGACAGTCTATATGTCCTACACTACTATTCCTGCGCTATTCACTTATCTGCATTTTCTAAATGCACGGGCAACGCCGGGCGGGTACACCTAGTTATTCAATAAAATATAATTATGCCCAAATGTTCTCAACAGGCTACTTCCGTCATACTCTGATCTGTAATAAAAACAGGGATGAACATTTATAATTGGAAACCTTCCTTAAGCAGCACCGAGGTATGAAAACAACACGCTTTTATAGAAAGCGTAAGATTCCGCATTCCGTTCATCCGTAGCTTTAACAGAAACAGGGATGGAAACCTAAATTGTGAGAAGTTCCAAGAATCAAGCGCCATATTTGTGGAAAAGATCTTTCTGTTACGCTTGGTAACTATTTATCTGCTAGCTCTTTAAGGTCACAATTTCCACAATCGCTCATTTATTTGAAGCATATAAAATTAAGACTTACATTTAAACACAACTTAAATATCTAGTTTTTGCGTAGTATTAGTATATTAGACACTACATTTAAACACAACTTAACTATCTAATATTTGCGTTTAAATGATAAATAATCAGCAAAAACTTCAAAATGGCGAATGTATCAAAGAATAAAATACAGACAAGAAAAAAGAGAGAAATCATGTACTACCCGACAATGAAAATGCAACACAAAGAAGGCCCTAAAATTCTGCACATTTTCAGGGTACACGAACGTCACTGAGTTATGCGAATAATATGAAATGTGCAGCTCTCCAGCGCGCGGCGTGCGTTGAAGAAGATATAAGGGAAGGAACAATTTTCGTGCCGTTATTTCTGCTACGTAATCATAGTAGAAAATTTGTTCTTGTCTCGTGTAAGCAGAGAATGCCAAGCCGTCATCAACGGAGCCATTTCCAGCAGACAGACGATTTTACGAGGGGCATGGTGATTAGACTGAGAAGGACAGGTTGGCCCATACGGAAAATCTTAGCTGACACACACCTGGACACGTCCACAGTGCATCGGCTGTGACGACGATAGCTGGAACAAGGAAATGTGGCAAGTTCGGGGAGTGCCGGTGCAGCCAGAGTGACGTCAGCACACGTGGAATGACGCATTCGTCGACAAGCGGTGGCGCAACCGCAAGCCACTTCTACTTGCATTCTGTAGCATGTTCAAGATACTCTGGATGATCCCATATTGACCAGAACCATCTGCCATCAACTGGTGGCAGGTGGCCTGCAGTCGTGGCATCCATTAAGAAGACTGCCATTGAACCCACATCATAGATGTCAATATTTGCAAAGACGAACTGTGATAAATGGTTGACAGGGAATGGAAAGCCATTCCTTAGGACACCATTCGTAGTCTCACTGACTCTATACCTAGATATATACCTCTATACACGTGTTGCTTCGTGTATCTCCGTCCAAGGTGGTCCTACAGCCTACTGAACCGACGCTGTTCTCGCTCTGTATTATGCATTTTAATTTCAAAAAAAGATCACTTATTGTTCGTTGCTGTTTGTTTGCCGAGTTACATCACTTTCTGGCCACCCTTCCTTGGTGTTGCATTTTCAATGTCGGGTAGTGCATATTTCGCGCCATACGTGTGCAATGGTTATGGTAAGAAATGAAAAGCTCGTTCTACGATTAATTCCCAGCATCAATGAATCAAAAAGTAAGCGAGAATTTACGAAAGTGAAAATCATTATGAACGCAGATCACGCTGCGCAAAACTGCGTTGCTTGTACGACATACGAACAAAACTAATTCATTTGTTGAACAAAAATTTCATAAATATATTTTAGTTAAACACTGCGCAGTTTAAGCGGAAAATACTTTCTACAGTACTGAAGATAAAAATAAAGGGATTTTGCACTTCAAAATTGCCGTTTGAGTGAACTGCTAGCTAATATAAATTCATTAAATGGTGACGTGATTCTTAACATCCCGTCCCTCCTCCCAAAAAATATCCTAAAAATTATTACATATTTTGGACATAAATTATTGCATGCGTGATTAACACACACTTTTGCTTCTAAATATCTACTTCTATTTTTATCTACTAAAACTACTCGCATTGCTATTCCGATATGGCTTCGCCCCAAACTACCCGCATAAATTCGCTTAATATAATTTGATTCAAAACACTGTTGGGCACGCGTGGTGAAAGAAAGCAGATAAGAGTATTCTGAAGACGCACTCAATCATTTTCAGCAAAAGAAGGTATAAAATATGTTATGAGGAATTTATACCGCCATTCAAAGAACAAGGTGCATTTCCGAAGTCACTTCGTCGGAAAAATGCTATCACGCAAACTGGCGATGGGAGCAGAATAAAATAATGGATCAGATAATAAACATTAGGCGGCACTGAACGGCTTCAAGCTCAGAAGGGTGGAGGATCGTTCCACGAAGTTTAACGAGGCGACGAGGATGATGTATCCAGGTGTAGGTAATAGATATCTCTATTAAAACTGACACCTTGATACGGCAGCATTGTCTGCACGCTCTCAGGGAAAACCGATTTGCTCCGAATCTGCAATATTACGTCATTGTGTTTTGGCTTGGCGCCATGTCTTCGTTCGTGAAAAGATGATACTCGGAGCTAAGCCAAGCAGCGCTTTCAAGTTCTGAACTGCGAGACACTTAACGCTAATGCGTCAGAGTAATGAACTCCGAATGGTTATGCGCTGGGAAGGCCACCATCATATTTCTCTCTCTCTCTTTTTTTTTTTAATATTACGCTGAACAGAAACCTGATGTAACATTTCACACGTCATCTCGAACTGAACGTGGCAGACTTTCTCTCTCAAGTACAGATACCATACAATTGTTACTGCTTAATGTCGCGTTAATAAGTAAGACTGGAAAAGTAGTTTGCGGGAGAACTCCCAAATTTTGCTTCATGCCTGATCGCAAAGTCAGCGAAGAAATAGAAGAAGTTTTGGCTTGTCTTAGAATAAACGTTCACAAAACATATCATCATCATACATATTTCTGATCACAAGCATAAGAAACTGCCTATGGGAAACTCTGCTGCCGAGCGCTCTCATGAGAAAGCGCGAAGGATTCGGAATACTTTTAACAAGGGAACAGATGAAAACTATCTGCAAAAGAAAAAGAAATATTGAATGTTAAACTCTGAGGGAAATTACGAAAACTCTAAGCTTTGCGAAAGCCACAAATCGAGTCCTGAGTACAGAGTTATTTTAATCTAGTTAACTATCGACAGACTTTCGAAATGGCAACAATTAAAAGAACCTACACAGTTTTATACAGAGTTTTAAGCAGAAAGCAGTACAAGATTTCAAAAGAATGGCAAGATATAAACAAAATTAATTTTCGAAACCTAAGGCCATTTTCGCTGCTATCACCAAGCAATCTCATAAAAATAATTGTGTTAATAAAAAATAGAACTTCATGCAATGCTTGTACTACCCCATGTGCCAATGCCATATTTCAGATTCACGAGTTTGCGTAATCGTATTAGGGACTTTTTCCTTCTAGTTGTAAAACAGCCTATATGTTTTTTTTTTTTTTTTTTTTTTTTTTTACATGGCTCAAAAATTTCATGCTTCACCCCCATCCCCAAGCTAAAAATCGCCAACATGTTACACTGAAATACGACGTAATGCAGGCTCGTTGATACTTGCTGCCAGCGAACAGATGATATTTCTCCCAAGAAGTTACCGAAAATTTCAAAGTCTACATATAAAATCATTCGATGGCAAGTGCTATTGTATTTAACAAACGGGATCAAAAATGCGGATAGATCAAATAGAAAAAAGTAATTGCAAAAATATGGAACCTTTCAGATATTACAATACGCTCAAAGAGGGGATTTTCAAACTTTTGTGTGTTACCATTATTTATTAAATATCATATTCTTCGCACTTAAACCATAAAATTAAGTTCAACAGCAATATCGCAAAGTAATTTTAAAATCAGTACATTTTTCCGATACACAGTCTCGCGCGCCAGATATAAAAATGTCCCCCCCCCGTACAGTGTTGCCATTACTCTCTTTGAAACCGTTGAGTTTGTTAATTAAAAATTCGTTTAAATCTTTCCAAAATATGAAATAGATAATAAAACATATTCCAAATTCGGGCTTCCACATGCCCATATTCGAGTGGAAATGTACGTTATTCAAAATATAATGACTCTAAGTACCGTTGTTTTATCACAATGCGAGAAACATACCTACAATTATGCAGATTCTTCATCATTTAATTTCTTTAATTATAATACAGGGCTCTAACATTTGGTGACAACAATTTAAAAAGTGAACCGAAATTTATAGCGAACAAACGCAAAATACTAAAACGAAATTAATAGCTCTTCTGGGAGCAAACGAGTTAAAAAATGTTTAACCTCATCGCGTATATTTCTTCAAAATTGTCAAAAAAGTATATTTTTTAATAGAAAAATGTCCAGTAATTTAGTTTTTAAATGAAGTCCACAACTTATATCACATAAAATTAGGGTAGTTTCCCCTAATATCTAAAATTTTAACATTTTATAAATCATGATCTTGAGCATGAACATTTACATTTCACAACATTTATCAATATCCTGAGCGTCATTCAATATGTAACTTGCAAATGATAAAGAACAATATCATAGGCGCAAGAAATGAAAAGCTATACAACTCAACCCATCTTAAAAATAGCAAAGTTTATATTTTAAAACATAGTATAGCAATATCTCAGCCAACACTTTTGAATAACGAACACATTATTAAGCATACTGCATCGCCAAAAAGATTCAGTGTTTCCATTTTTGTTTATTTTGTGGCTGAAAGTATATCTATGCATTTTAAATCTTCCCCAACAGTATGTTCAAAATATTTTACAGAAGTATTAACGTTAGCAATCTTACTATCATACATCCCTTATCTACTATCATTTTCCCCTGCCATGACTGAAATAGTTCGATCATGGTTTAACTCCTCGGTTTTTTCAGCTACGAATACCGCTAAACTTTTTCACGTTGTAGGTTGTTGCCAATTTTCCACACCAGCACTGTCCCATACAGTTTCCATTCCATTCAGTTATTCGGTACATTTCTTCAACTTCAAAGCCGAAAGTGGAATCGAAACCCCCCCAGCTAAAGTTCGGAAAAAATGCATTTAGACTCTAAAACAGATAACGGCCAATCCATTGCTGATTATAGCTGTACGTTTCGTCATAAACTCATGTATTTTTCCATATGTAATTCGAGAAATGGAATTAACTAGAAGTCAATTATAAAGAAGACAACATTTCTTGGCTGTAAATAGAGCTGGATTATGGCAGAGTAAGCTATATATCAAGAATTATATCTTCATTTAGCACTTTTTGAAGCAACCTCGCTCGGATTCACATTACACATGGGGGGAAAGAAAAAAATATGCAGCCAGACCGTTCGATATAATTTGAACTTGGGTCGAACTATCAGAGTTCAGCTGCCTTACCGCTGGAATGCTGATGCGTACCTAGGCTGCAAATACGTCAAATAAAAGGATAATTTTCAAAAATGTTTTAAAGTTACAAAAGGATAATTATAAAAGAAAGTAAACAATAGAGAAACACTCCCATAAGCAAAAATCTGTTATGCGTTATGATATTTATTTTTTCAAAATTTTACGGAGAAAGAATTCAGAAATGCGTGCTTCGTAAAACAAAAAAGAATTTCATTTCCCGCACATTCCATTACATACATTTCAAAAAAAAAAAAGAGAAGAGCAGTAGGAGAACATGAGAGCAGGAGTGAAGGACGCGCACTCGAAGAGACTGATTAAAGAAGCTAAAGCATTCTCAGTGTTAAAGATGACAGGAATTTAAAAAACAAAGTCAAATGAAAAAGAAATGCATGTCACAGTCTTGATCTCGAGGATGAAACTGATAAGACTTACTTATCGGTTGCGCTTTCGATAAACTTGGCTTACTTCAACTAGTTAAACAAGCCTGTATTATATTGACTCTCTATACAAATTCCAATTATTAATAATATTTTATTACTGTATGGATATACAAAAAATTACAATATAGTCCACTCAAAAGATTTTGGTTTGATTTATTTGATTATGGCAAAGCAGTCGAGGACTATTTGCCTATGGGAAAGACGTCCTCGTGAAGGACTTTTTCGTGAAGGGCTCGTGTGCACCTTACACAAGAGGGAAACCACGAAAACGGAAGTGCCAGTGTTCAGCAACCGTTCAGGCGCTGGTGAGCACGACCACTCGGGGAAAAAAAAAAAAAAAAAAAAAAGTTTGAAAGTTAAAGCAAGATTCATCAAGGAAAAATATTTGGTTAAAGGGTCTAAAGCACAGCACCCCATATGCACCTTGGGTTATTCCCTAATGCATGTGCACTCAGACGAAAGGGGTGTTTTTTTTAATTGTCATCAGCTGAAATTGTATATGATGTTGTAAGAGTAAAGGTATAACGGAATGCTTTTGCGGGGACCTGAACCGTATCCACGTTTGACATATCAAAAGACCACAAAAAGCGCTCACGCAGCCACTCCGTCCGCCGAGATTTGAAACCAGATAGAACTACTAATGTTCAGAGATCTTATCCAGTGAGTGGGCCACTAGTGAATCGGTTAAACTTAAAATCTCGCACTTTTATACACACCTGTGACAGCAAGTCCAATGTATGTACACTCTGCACTAAAAAAAAAAAAAAAAAAAAAGGGGGGGGGGATTTTACCGGGCCTATGGAAAAAAATGTGTGTTTTGCATGGCTCGAAAGAACGACTTAGGATATATATTAGATTTGTATACAGCACTGTTCTAACATAGATATTTGATCCGATTTTGGTATTAAGTCCGATTCTGTGTCAGAATACCTATATTAGAACAATGCTACAGATTAAGTAATATATATTAAGGGGAAATAGATTTCGCCAATCAGCCCAGTAGAACGAAGATATAAAAATTATTTCCCTCCAAGGTGTACATAATGCAGCAACCAGTCTAATTTATTACTACTTATTTAATATCTGTAATATACATTACTATATGAGTTTGTTAACAGTTAAAAATTTACTTATATTTCGCTAGATCTACTCGGCACTATTTTTGTTCCAGAAAGATAACGAAACTATTTGATTAGATATAGCTTGCCAAAAATTTCGGCTACTCAGATGAAGCGAAATTTTTATGCAGTGTGTTAAGTACCACCAATCGAATGATCATCCATTCAGCGCTGAAAACAACAGAAATGTTCCTTCAAACAATCTACTTATCTCGCTTTCGGAAAATGAATGGCCTGAAATGGAAATTTCGGAAAATGAATGGCCTGAAAGTGATAAAAATGAGCTAAACGTGGAAGAGTTAGATCCCAGTTAGAACATCTTAATTAAATGTGTGTTAAATCCACGGATAGTAAAACAAATAAAAAAAATACCGAAGAAAATAATTCAATTAAGAAACAAAGCGTGAACCTGTATATTTCCAAATTAAATAAATCAACAAAATTCACCGAAAAAAATCAAAAGCATGACATTAAAAAAAAATCAGATGTGTATACCAAATAACTTTCTTGTACGGAATGTTAAATTATACGCATTTTCCCCTGCATTTGATTTAAACTTATTTCCTCGAATTTCATCAGAGATATATTTCTCATTCAATTAATTCAGTTCTCACTTCACGACAAAACAAAAATACATAAAAATTCAAAATATCTTCAAGTAAAAATTGAAAGATATACAAAAACATAAAACACGAAATACAATTAACACATTTAAAAAAAAAAAAAAATATTTTTTGTAATAAGCATTAGAGCTTCTACGCAAAAACAACCGATTCGGCCAGCAGGCAAGAAGGCAGGTTTTTCAGTGCACAAAACTAAAAGTTTCGTTTTGGACCCCAAAAAGACACTGAATGTGCAGAAAGACTTAATTCACTATTTTGCTAGGTTTCAAAGGTAAACAAATACGGCTCCTATGGAAGAAAAAAAATCTGATGATCCACACGACTTCCTCATACGGAATATTAAATTATATGCATTTTTTCCTGCATTTTATTTATTGAATTCTACTTCGTCGATAGCGCATAAACCGCAACAGAATAAATGTACACACTTTTGGTGCGGCTGATTGCAACCAAAATACGAGGTGCACATCTACATGTTATAGCAGTCCTATATACAAAATTTCAACGTTCTGAGTCTACTCGTTTTTGAGTTATGCGAGATACATACGTACGCCCGAAAAATCCTCTTCAGAATTAATTTTAAATCAGCTTTATATTTTTTTTGGAGGAAAAGCGTTTTGTATTTTGTCTGTACGTACAGATGTCACGCAAAAACATCGTTAAATTTCATTCGATAGCGGTCAAAATGGATATTACTCCTTTTAGGACATGGAAGTAAAAATGAAATCGAAATATTCGATTACAGATTCTTTTCCAAAAAAAATCGCTTCAGTTTACAAACGAAGTCAAAGATAGCATAAGAACGCACTTAAAAGCCATACAACAGTCGTTCAAACATTACTTGTCCAAATGAGGTGAGAACAATTGAATCTCACATGCTATCAATGAAAATTACTTTAAAACAACCTTAAAATTAGTCTTCTCTGAAAACGAACAACTAATACTTTTCTGACCTTTACCTATTGCAGTTCCTTAATTTTACGGTATTAAAATAAAAGCACTGTAAGATAGATATATTGCGAGAGTACTGAAGGAGGATCAGGGTGTTATCGGTTCTTAAGGAAGATATAACGGTACTTTATCATTACAGTCTGTCTCTTTAAGAGACACAAAATAATGTGTCCATTAAGGCTGTTATCACATATGGCTACAGTCCCTGCTAGATGGGACTTTTCTGAAGAAGAAATTCTGGTAGCACTCATTTAAACGGCACAATTCCTAGAAAAAAAAGAGCCCCACCTGAAGCGAAGTTTCGCCTAGCTAAGGAAACGATGTTGCGGCTACGCGGGATTTTTTTTCAAACCTCACCGAAAATGTCTCGTCCGGACATTTGTCCCGTGTAGAGACAACAAATCAGACAAAAGAACTGAAGCATCACGTCACCTCAATCTGAGCGATAATCGATTACTGTTTTCCTTGTAGTTAGTGAAAATGGTAACCTAGCTACGTGGGTTTCCTGGACTTGTGCGGGTTCTGAGAACTGTCCCTTTCGATGTCAAGTCCCGCGGAGCCGAAACATGATGTGATTGAGGTTTAAGAAAAGCGAACCAAAAAAAGGTTGGGATCCGCTATCCTAGACGTTAGTTAAGGAAGTTCCAATTTCAGATTTTCTATTCAGGATCCATTTCAAAGAGAAAACACGATGAAGAGCATGAGTGAAGCATGTATGAAGCAATATCACAATGACGCTACGATCTTTAAACTTTGCGTTCTAACACTATTTACAATAATATCGTCGGCTTTCATAGCCGATGCAATAAACATGAAAATTATCTTATGAAATAATAACACGTGATAAATGATGTTATTTTGTTTAGCCTCTTTACTTTGAATACCTGCTCTCCCCATCTACTACTTAAACGAAGAAAAAGTAGGATAAAAGGCTTGAACTGCAAAATTTTTTATGTCCTCACCCAGAACACTGCAAAAGGAAAAGGCCTAACGCGGCACGATTTTTGTTGCTACTGGCAGAAATCCTGAAATAGAAAAGACTGAAAGGTACATCACGAATTTTTTATGACAGAGCATGCTACTGCTTATCACAGCTGACCAACTGCCGACACTTACTAAATATTACAGACCAAAATGCTTGTAGCGCTGACTCTTCGTGGACTTATCGATGAAAGGGTGCCGGAATGTCGTCTATTTGATGCCGGATTATCGAAAGTATATTCTATATGAAATGCACAAATAAATAATGCCGAAAAGATACCAGAGAAACCGCGCAGATTGAGCCAATTCTCTTACATATGCGATAACCTCAGACATCGCAGAATCAATAGGGTTGTTAAACTGTTTTCAAAAAAGCAATCAGAAAAGTCTTACTTTATTTTATAGAAGACAAAACTATTTGACTGATGTATACAGGCGAGGAAATTAAATGCAAATTATTACATATTAACACTACATTAAAAGATTCATTGGCGCCGAATTTAGAAATTCAAAATAAAAAGGATTAGAAAATCAAGTCTAAAAGAATTCTGCGAAATCTGTTGATTGATGAGGTGGGATTGTTCCAACTTTGCCACAACTAAAAATAAACTACTACCAACCAACTAAAAATACCAGAGAAAGGGGGAAACAATGTGTGCTATAATTAACGTCGGACACAGTGGATGAGTTCAATGTAACAATGCGAAAGAGTGTATAGCTAGAACTCGGTTGCACTATGCGAAACTAATCACAAAAAAACTCTTATAAAGAGCATCCAGTTTCTTTTTCAGCACTTCACTGAAAAAAACTGAAATTGGATAAATGTTATACTTCATGAAGATTTAAATACACTGTTTTGTATACCAAAATTCATTAAGTAGATAAACAGTAAAATAAACTGCACCGACTAAAACTGCGCAACACAGATGAACACAAAAATTTAAAACTTGATTTTTTAAAATACACTGTTTTGTATACCAAAATTCATTAAGTAGATAAACAGTAAAATAAACTGCACCGACTAAAACTGCGCAACACAGATGAACACGAAAATTTAAAACTTGATTTTTTAGTCGCACACGATCAAGAATACTCAAAGGGATAATTTTTTTTTAACATTTTTTGAGCATTTAATTAAAATCAAGAAATTTGCATTTCATTTTACTTTAATAATAAATCAGACGGCTTTGCTGCAATTAAAAAAAAGACATCTCTGATTTCATATTATACATGTGATATAGAATATATTTCTTTAATTTTAACGGTTTAATATGTTTTGAAATTTTTAGTATTAAACTGCAATCTTCAGTTTTTCTAGGATGCAATATTCTTATTTGACACCGATACAAAGAAAGAGAGAACACGTACACAGAGACCTATTTAGTGGCAATTAAGAAAAGGCCACTTCACCTGAACTTTTCACATAAAATTATCTTTACTATTTTTTTAATTACGAACTGTGCGACCTTTTGATGGACTTGCGCTATTCTGTAAACCAGGTTCTCCTACTGCTGATTATAACGATAATACGAGTAGCTAATAACGACAGTTATCAGACTTCCCGACGATAATACGTACGAAACGCTCTAGAATAATCAAGCAAATGGGGGGAATTGCTAAGTATAGCATTTCATATTCACCAGCAATAATATTTGGAGTCACTACTTATTTGGCTAATAAGCGCTTTGTATGGAAGTTGTTTACACCGTCAAAACAACTACAGTCTTCAGCAGCAATACAAGACATACATAGCACAAAAAGCATACAAAACTGTCACAGCTCTTAAGACAAGTACAGGGAAAAGCGAGAGGGAAACCCGAAATCTATATGGGCCATACAGCGCACCGCCCTAACTGTCTGCTCTAATTTTGAGGCACAAGGCAAAGGGGAAAGGATCCATTATAATATATATATAATCCTCGCATCAAATTCCAGCTGGCGTCTAGCATAAGAATCTTGACAATATACCTCAACATAGCATACACATTACAGTTACCAATCTATAACTAGAAATATATTGATTTAGGGCGCACGAGCTCCAGATCCAGGGGGTGTCGAGGGACTGCAAAATGCAACGCTATGAATGAAACAATGGATCTCCCAATTCATTCACACGTTTTATCATTTCTGCAATTTCTATGGCAAGTGTCAAAAAGTTCAATAATTTTCTTTATAAGTGGCTAATCAATAATTATTTATTTAATAAGCACTAGTTTAACTTCAGAACGGGTGAGACTCATAACATTTCTTAAGTCTAAGAGGTTACCATACTACAAGTCAACCTAAGCTGAGAACACTGGAAGTAGAACGTGTACGCGCGTCCGCCTCAGAATATAGTTCTACCATTTCGAGAAGTTATATTGTAAAAATTATGCCGTGAGCTATTGAGCAAAGACATCGAAAGGGGGGAAAAAATGTGAAACGATAGATTACGTTGGGTTCAGAATTTAATTTAAAAATTTGCTAAATTGAGTCAAACATTCAACGACCAACGCGAACACATAGCCCCCTTTTTTTTTTTCTTATTATTGGTGAAACTGCAAATTCCAGCAACCCCGACTTTGCCCCACTCTCGATGTGAAAAACAATCAATTACAGCATTTATTCTTTGACTGACCGGGAAGAGAAAAAAAGCAACTGTTATGGCGTCTGCTTCATCTTCAGCATACGCGCGTAATTTTCATCTCATAAAGCTGGAAAACCACTGCGTCGTTCAGCTAAGATTATCTTCATGAATGTTTTTGTCAAATTACGAAACTACTTTCCTAATAAATGCGATAACGATATTGTTACTACTGATTTGAATGGCGTTTCTATGAAAGCATACATCGCATGAAATCCAAAATGAAAGAAAATGGCAGATTTTGACTCTGGGTAAGAAAAGGACTCTGAAAGTCGGTACGCAACCCTCAATCAAACAATATGATGAGCTAACTTCAGCAATAAGACGAAGGAATAGAAACAACATCAAAATTTCATTCCAAAATACCAGGGGAAACAATTCTACATTTTGATTTAAACGTTGATTACAATCTCATACCTAAAGAGCTGATAACAAATCTTAAAATATAAATAATACCAGGAGAATCCGAAATGAAATATTTGGGCAAATCGCTTTTCCATCTAGCTTGCAGTCCAAAAATGTTATAAATCGTGGCTTTCGGAACATGCGAAAATTGCTAAATAGAAAATGGCCTTTTTCAAGCATGTCATTTAATAAATGCGGCGGTTTACAAAAACCATCCCATAAAGATAGGAAGTTCCATCATAAAGATGTAATACTAGTGTGCTTGTTAAACCTTTCTTGTACAAATCAACAGAAAAGCATTTCATGTGGCCAAAACAAAGGCTGAAGTACAGTTACTATACTACAAGATACGTCGTGACGTCATACTGCTGTATGACGTCACGACTCAATAGTCTGCTTAAAAAGCAACTGCTCTCTTCGTGGAAGTGGGAGAAACAAACTTGACGTCGGCATTTTCCTAAACGCCTAACTTTGTGTACTGATCTTAGGATGAAGTAAGATGTGCTTAGGCTTCGGCCTTCTTCCGTCTTCATCATCTTTTTAATGTCAGCTACATGAGGCTAATTTTTTCATGTCGCTTTACACAGGATCGGATAACCCTGGTGTTTGAAATCCGTGACCTACTAATCTAACCCAACAAATCGACTTTTGCACTTCATGATTATTCAGCATTATAAAAGGGTTATTTAACCAAATCTATTGCTTAATTTATGCTCATAATCTCTCTACTTTGCGAATGAGTAAATCGGAATCTAGATTTGAAGAAGAGGATTTTCGTTTGGAAGTGAATATAGGTGAGTCATTGTGAATTATATATTTATGGCCTATGAAACTACATTAGCGTCCACAAACAAAGAAGTGGAATTTTTTCTCGATGCATTATGTATTTATCACATCTCTGTTTACAGATTAAACAGATGCTTATTGCTTAACGAATGCAAGCTTCAGAAAACGTCCAAAAGAATTAAAGCAATTAAATAATACTTACACGCACGGAATAAAACACACATCTATACTACAAGATCATCTATACTACACATCTATACATCTATACCACGTATCTAAACGAAATTGAAAATTTTGGCTTCCATAAAAACGGTATTTTTAATAATAATAATAAAAAAAACATTTTAATGTAAAACTTCTAAATAATCTAATAAAGTTTCACATTAAAAAGTAATGAAGACTAACAAACTCGAGGCAAAGGCATTAGCAACAAGTTGGTCCGAAAAGGGGTCAATAGAGCAAAGAAAACAGTTTCTATGGCAACGACGCACAAGCACAAAGATAGTACAGAAGATTTGATTGAAATGGAGGGAAAGGCGGGGAGCTAAGGTTTCTCTCTCACACACACACACATATTGTCGGCAAGAGAAGCTGGGAATTTAATTTCTTCGCCGAGATGCAATGGACACATAGAAGAAGGGGGAAGAATGGGTGGTAACTAATCCAGCCACAATTCTCCCTTCATCTCCATTTAGCCCGGAATACACTTCCTGGGCGATCGGCGTGACGTCTGGCTAAGTAAAATCCCTGCGCGACCAATAAAGCTTTTCCCGCACAAAATGGAGAATTTGCGTCATAAAAATATCTTCCCTGCGGTTGCCCATGTGAATTTGCAACAGCCCTAAGTAGAGGTCTCGGTGAATCAATTTTGGATCTACCAATATACGTAATTGAATCGTAAGCGGGTTCGACATTGGAGAATTGCTACGCAAATGAAAAATACTACTTTTTCAAGGTCACATCTTGATTCAAAGCTATGATGTTCCCTGTATTTTTCCTCACAGCTAAATTACTTCCTTCTAATCTTTTCTGGGATAAAAGTAATGCAAAAGTGTAAATCACACGAACAGTTAGTTCTAATTTTTATTGCCTTTGTTGCCACGGCAGGCAACTTGTGACAACGGCATCTGGGGAAAAGGAAGATTAATCATCATTAAAAAAAGTAAAATACAATGTATATCACCTTACAGGCTGTACTGCTAAATACAGTATAATAAATAAGTATACTGAACACAAGATCATATTCTTATTCTCTCATAAGTACGAATGTTGCCATTCTTTACCTAATGCTTAAAAGACGGCAAAGAAATTAAGACATGCAATACCTCTACTGCACAGAACTTTTTCAGGATTGACATAAATAAAAATTTTAACGCAACAAGTGTGGGAAAGTAAACAACCGTTGACGCCCTTGACAGTCTGCTGTCAAATTTGTTAGGATGCAGTGCTAAAAGCGCACCTCTCAGGGTTGACCTGGAAACAACAAAATTCACCCCCCCCCAACTTTGTTTCGTCGGTGTGAAAGCGCAATATTCGTTTGACTACTATGGGAAGCTGCGTTACATTTGCGTTATTACCCACCATTCCATGGCTTGTATTCTATTTTTTGAAGGAAAGAACAATGTAAATCAACTACTGAATCAGTGCATGCGAAGGCACAATTGTACCTCATCAAATCTACTTCAGAGTCAATCCTGGAAGATCAACTGGATTTTTTCTGCCTAACAAAACTGAATGAATCCTTTCAGATCTCCATGAATCTTTCCAGGACATCAAAAATAAATATCCTTTACGTACGTGATTTCACTCGAAGGTGTTTTCCGTTTAGACCGCAGAAGATGGACCGATCACCGAAAGTAATACTATCAAATACAACATTTTTATGATATAGTTCATGATTCTCCAATAAAGAAAACCCGACTGTACGGAAAAGTAAGCAGCAATTGTTTGCAACTTTGTCGTTTATTCTACTCCATTAGTGCACTGATCAACGGATGACGGCCATAACTGAATTCTCCCGTTCGAATCTGACTCCCGATTGTGGATTTTCTCCCTCTATTCAGATTTTGAAAGAGTTTATTCAAGAAAGTATTCCTTACAAGAGTAACGCATTAAAACCACAAAACACATATTTTTATATATTTTGTATTAACTTATATTTCTCTAGAGGTTTATGGATATTTGCCATGATATCTGTCATTAAAACATTCGAAGCACAAAATATTTCTATACTGGATACACTAAATAAATAAAAACTAGATAATAATATATCAGCAGTTTGCTTTTCCTTTAACTTCGGGATGGTTCTTAGTATCATTACACAGCTGATATTTTGGTGCCTTAAGCCCATCAGGAAGCCAAATATGTAGTATGATCTGACACTGTTGCGTATACGCACGGCAGGTCGAGTTTCCAGCAAAGCTGGTTCCAAAAACCGGTTTGGTTCAACACCTTTGTTCGTGGCTTTACGGAACTTCTCATTCACTCAAAAAAATGCTTTTCCACTAAGTAATTTTGCAGAATACCCTTTCTGAAACATCGCTCTTCTCCGGTGATCTTATCACGCTCGTTACGATAAACAGCTGAACAAAATCAAGTTTTCAGACATTTCAGACTACAAAATAAAATACAATAAAAAGTCTTTTTTATATAAGATTTTATTTAAAATAAATATAATTCACGCACTAAAAGGAGAAAAATAATTTATCACACAGTTTACAGGGAATAATAAACTTTATAACAAATCAAAATCGGCGCACCAAAAAGGAATCATCCGACTGCTTCAAATTTCGTGCGCATAAATGTTTTGACAGCGCATTCAGCAGACGTATCTAAGGAGCTGTTCTTGAACAGTTGGTTAAAAATTTCTGTTGCATTGCGATGTAGGATACCTTTCAAAAAATGCCTCGCCGCAGGATTCGAGCTCATTACGAGCAGCCGTCAGAGTTTGAAACAGGTCATATCATTGGATTGAAAGAGGCAGGTTGCGCAAATCGGAGTATCGCCCGTCATATGAATCGAAGCGATGCGGCGATTAGAAGATGCTGGCAAGAATGGGTGGACAATGGCAGATTTCAGCGTCATGATGGTAGCGGTCGACCTCCTTTTTGTGGCCAACAGATCGGGAGGACAGAGTGATTGTCAGAGCAGCTATCACAACGTCTGATTCATCGCTATCAACCATCAGACGTACGACCCGCGCACGAATATCCACTATGACCATTTACGAACGGATGAAATCTACGGTCATACCGACCGTTACGCCACCCGTCACTCACGCCTGCACACTGTCGAGCCAGATTACAGTGGCGCTTGGCTCGATCAGATTGGAATGATGCTGACTGGAGACGTATAGTCTTTAGTGACGAATACCACTTACAACTGTGTCGTAACGATCATCGAAGGATGTCTGGAGACGCCCAGAGCAGCGTGGCGATCCTTCTTTCCCTATTGCACACCACACGGGCCCTTAAAAAGGAGTTAAGATTTGGGTGTCATTTCTCTTGATAGCCGGAACCGTTTGGTCGTCATTAGAGGAACTCTTAAGTGCCGTTCCCACTTCATACTCAACGACGCTACCGAAGTTAACCGATGCATATCATTGGATTATATTAACCGGATGCATATTAACCGATGCATATCATTTAGAACACGGCTCTACCTGACCTAGCTCGTTCACACTTACTGGAAGCGTCGACTAGCGACAGCCAATAAGCAAGCAGAAGACCGCGCGCGCTTTCATTTGTTTACATTTCGTAACAGACAAGTCTTCTGCCGTGAATCTTTGGGCGATAGAGCGAAAACTGAGCGACTTTTTTTTAAAAAAATGGTTTGACTGAAACGTATAGTGAGCAGAAAACAACGCAAATGTATTTTGTTGCAGAGTTTTCTTCTTGCAGCATATGTATAAAAGACTTTAGGAGCAATTCGTGGCCATCATTCTGCTTTGCTACCTCATCTACGAGAGAATAATAAAGACTTAGTTTAAAAGCATTGTCTCAAACAGTTTACAAACATGTTTTATTGTTATTATTTAATTATTATTATCAGTATTTTCATTCCAAATGATTAGGGAATGCGCGAGTTTATAAAGTTTATGTGATTCATTTTATTATATGAGGCAATAAACAGTACCTTTCTTTTTATGATGAGAAAAGTTAAAAAAGAAAAATATTACATTAACGCATTGTCTATGCTTTGCTTTCACTACTTTTAATGCGATTGCTAACTTTATAATACGATTAGATATATTATCTGAGATCATTGATATCAGTAATTCAATTAACACTCTGGATTCAAAATCTAAAGACAAAAATGTAGAGAAAAGAAAATTACTTATCATTCCGATGGAAACTATCCGCAAGCGCATTTACTTTATTTTTATAGCCCTTACGTCGATTATCCCATATAACGGAATGTCGCTGGATTTTGGCAATTAGACTACAATCTTCGCTCATGTCGTCAGCCATGTTGTTTATTGAACTTAGCGCGCTTCTGTTGATGATGATTTGAAATACTCTCCTGATTGGTCAGTTCCATGTGTCGACTAGCTCCGTTTTGCGTGAAGTTCAGATTTTTCAACTGGGTCCGTAGTGACAAAAAACTGGTTTTTTTCTAGCTGATCGGCTTTGTTGGTTAACGTCGGATGTGTTCGTTAGCTCCGATATGCCCCAGTGTGAACGGCGCTTTACAGCACAGTAGTACGTCGATGAGATACTGAGACCTGTTTTGCTACCGTTCCTTTTGCAGTACCATGGTCTTATTTTTCAGAAAGATAATGCCAGACCACATATGGCACGTGTTGCTATGAACTGTCTTACAGCTCGTCAAACATTTCCTTGGCCATCCATATCTCTCTCCAATCCAAGGAGGTTAGAATAGAAGGAGGGAGGGTTCGCAGTTTCTTCCACTATCGTCGAATGAAACTCCACGGAACAAGCAGCGTCCATGTTTGTTACTTCAAAACATTGCAATACGGCAGTGAAACGTACGTGTTTGTAAGCTGTTCTATGCATGCATTTTCCAGTAAAAATATGTTAAATTTATAATGAAATGCTTCTCTATTGTTAGTTTTTTGTTTTAAAGATATAAAGATGATATCCGTAATTTACTAAGTACAGAAAATCTTTAAGAAATATTTCGAAATCTAAATGCATGTGCATAACATTAAAGCCTTTAAAAATTATGATTCTGCATAATTTCAAGAATTTGCTTAGGTTTTATTAGCAACTTCTCGGGTATTATACTTTCTAATTGTTTCTTTAAGAAGTGATATTTCTGATTTATTCGCAATATTATTATAATTTATTAAAGAATCATTTTTACCTGAAATTAATAACAGATAATTATCTAAAAAATGGTAACATGTTGCTTTTTTTTTTAAATGAAAGTTTTAAATCGATTCTTTTCACAACCAATAATCAACTTATATCAACAAGAAAATAAATATTAATAAAATAAAACAGATTTATGTGAATTCAATGATTTCAGTTTATGCGCGTTTCATATTTATGAATCTTACCTTGAATTAAGCTGAATTACAGAAATATACCTATATAAATTTTCGATATATCTTTTCACATGTTCAATTGTGTAAATATTTTACTTACATTTATCGCTATACTGCCCAGAAATTTGTAAGCTTATGCAAAAACATTTTAACAACAGAACAGTTTATCTTGATCAAATGCACAAATTATATCCGTAACAGTTCACAAAACTTAAGAATGAATAGTAATTAATACATAAAGAAAAGCGTTGCTTTATTTAACACCTTCACAATTCATAAAAATGGTAACAATTGATTTCTTACTTTTCATGAAAATTATAAAACGAATTATCTAAACGTTCAAATTATACAGTTTAAATCCTAGCATATATCATTGTATGTTAAGGAACGAAGATACCAGCTGTAAGCAAAAACATTAAAATGTATTTAACATGTTTCGATTATTATTAAGTCATTTTTGTCACATCTGGAAAGAAAACAACATGAATTGTGATATTTTTTAACATACTTATAAAATTACATAGAAAAAAAGAAAATCAATACTTACGAATGAACAGTAATCCCAGGAATATTTTTCGAAAATCTATTTGTGCATCCATATGCAATATAAGCTGACAAGCTTCGAAAAGAAAAGGGAAAAAATGTTACAATTACAGACTTCCTTGCGCAAGTCACAGCGATAACAGTAACATGGCCGTCAAGCTTCACCGTTTAAGTTGAACCTTCCCTCCTTCTATTCTAACCTCCTTGCTCCAATCGAGCCTATCTGGGATATGATGGAAAGGCGACTGCATCAAACGGGGAATGTTGACCCAGCACGACAAATGGAGCACGTCTGGCAAGAAATACCGCAGGAGACCATTCGCGAGCTTTTATCAGTCTATGCCACGCCGTGTAGCAGCTTGCATCCAGCTAGAGGTGGTTCAACACTTTATTGAGCGTTACTTTGTAACTGTGTAACTCTGAAATAAATCATTCAGCTGTTCTGAAATTTTAATAATTTTCTATTCTGTACATAATCTTCCTATCCACCAATTTTTGTCCCCATCGGGCAACTGCTTCTTAATGCGTCGATGATTTTTTTTTTTTTTTTATTTTGTTTTGTTTGTAAAAGTTTATATTAAATAATTTTATTTAGGGAATTTCTCTACAATTTCACATCGCGAATAATCAAGTGCGGGTTGCCTATGATACATTAAAAAATACAATGAATAAAAAAGCTGCATTTGCAATGAATACATAAATTGCCACTGACAATGCAGTTATAGTAATAGATTTCGTCATTTAAGCGTCCCACGCTTTTATTATTGACGATATAAAATTGTAAATGAATTCTGTAAATAGTATTATTTAATCTATTATTTCCATTAAACTATGATAAATTATTTTTCTCGTTTTAGTACATTAATTACCATATCAATTTTAAATAAAAGCTTACGGTACAAAACCTTTTCTAATTGTATTTTATTTCCTTTTTTTTAATCGTATATTTATTTTTTTACTCTCAATTACACGTCATCAAAGATGAAATATTAAGTCATTATTAAAACACAAGCAAAAATTATAAGATTATTATTAAATAAATAAAAAATAACTGAACGTCATTTAGAGTGAAGTTGAATATTGAGTTTCTAAAACTGGACATAAACAATGCTACAACTCGCATTTACTACAGTTAAAATGGGGGGGGGGAACTAATATCGCCAACTCGTCATTAGCGCGCCAAGATAACACACACGGCAATACCATTTTCCCGCCTTTTTTTTTTTTTTTTTCCCATCTGCTTCATGCTGCAACTTTTTTTTAATGTAGTTAGTTCACTCAATATTTTTTAATCATTCTATTATTTAATCAGGGTGGAATGTTCGTTTTATAATCTGTGAAAATTCTGAAACTTAATTTCCGATACATTTTTAGATGTTGAAATTTTAAAATCAAATATTCTAAAAAAATAGAGATTTTCAAAAATTCGCTAAGAATTCGGAAGTTACCAATTTTCTTTGAAAAGATATTTTCCCTGCTCTATTTGATAATGCAAACCGTCAAATTCAGATCTCTTTAATTTGTTCGCTAAACGAAGATATGTGCAAAAAATCGTTTAAACAACAAATAAAAAAATCTAAATCGAATTTTAAGAAAACCTCTTCACCGCATTGCATTATCATCGACCAACAGAGCATATACAAAACTGAACTCATTAGCCTACCAAGAAGTAGGTAAAAAATCGATGAAAAAATGTCAACCACGCTGAAACATCAGGAGTTATACTATATAAAAGCATATAATAATAAATTATCTACTGGGCAAAAGAGATTTTGCATAGTATAGAACTCATTTATTTGCATAGTATAGAACTCATATATTTTAATTTAGAAAGAACAGCCTTTTGCTTGAGTTTGAATATGTATTCAAAAATGTAAACATTATAAGATATTTCTCCCGCCTTCCTAGCATTCCTTCGTGGTGTAGTGGTTCTGCACGCTGGGCCGGTATTCCAGAGGTCCGTGGTTCAAAAAAATTCTAATGTCTCTACAGCATAATCGATGTTCCAGTAACAACGATTTTTTTCGAATATATTCGATATAATACAATAAAACATATTTCAATGAACGAACAGAAAAACGAATTACCCACAGAACGGATATGTTAGAGTAAAAGGGAAAACATTTTCCTTTTTTAGATTTCAATTTCAAGTTCTACACTGAGCAAGAGACAAAAAGCGCTTACAAGATTAAATCCTTTTTTTTTTTTACCTTGGGAAAGAAAGGAAAAACTGTTCCTCCCACAAGAGCTAAGTAATGACTTACTAGATGATTTAATGCACTGTAAGCACGTGACCTCATTTGTCAAGCTATCAAAGGCGACGTAGCACATAACAGCTCTCGGAATGTGATCAGGAGACAAGTGTACGAATGAAAACACCACCGAGCTCCTCTGACTTCTCGCAACCAAATGACAGTTCTAAACAGAAATCTGACGTGAGTCTCCCATCAACGATCTTGATATGAACTGGATAACTTAATTATGGCAAAGTAGATAATGATTAATTTCCGTTCCAATTTTGATCCAGATCACTTCACGGACTGGAATCCAAAGGTCCCCCCCCCAACTTGTATCCTTAGTTTTACTTCATATGATTTACAAGAAGACTTAAACTTTTTTATTACTAACAATATGGATGAAAACCAATAAAGCATTTCATATACGCGCATATTTGGCATCAGACAATGATCGAATAAACAGCAGTGCTCTTTCGCGATGATTTTATGAGAAGGATTTTATATGCAGAGCAAATACTACATGAATCTAAGAATTTGCCTAATGTAACATTTTTGCCTAATACAAAAAATTTCAGATATGCAATACTGTACAGCAATGTTTCAAGGGCTAAAGGAAATAATTTTGTCGCATTACATGTGGGAAAACAACCGCTGATAGTCGTTCTGCCTGTATGGCATAAAATTTGTTAGTAATTCATGATACGTCTGGGAAATGATCTGGGAACAAACACTGCATTTTTTTTAATACGACTTTGTTGTTTTTAATACTCTATTACGGTTGTTGCTTTTTTGTCATGAAGGTATAATAAAAACGCATTGATATTCACATCTTGAAATAAATCCCGTAATTTGTAACTGAATACAGATTTGCGAATGGAGGAAAAAACTGCGAAGTGCCACTGTGGACGCTGAATTCAAAAATGGCAAACGCTACTTTTTCACGAATTTGATTTTTTAATCACATACCTGATATGTTAATACTTGGTCACTGTAATCACAACAAAAAATTTGAATTCATGATAAAAACAAATTTAATGGAATCAAATATATAAGTAATAGATTAAGAATTTATTACTAATATACGATTAATTTTTAAGCAATACATTTTAACAGAGTTACTTTTTTTTAATCATTAAGGGAAGGTAATGCAACTAATACTAACAGACTATCAAACATCAAAACACTTCACGTGAGCCTAACACGGGACTAACCTCAAGAACACAATATCAAAGATTAATATAAATAGGATGAGAAAAAGTAGCACACCAACAGCCGTCTAGTTATATAAAAAACACAGGGGCCATGTTTTTATTACTGAAATTAATTTACTTATATCTCTCTATATATAGCTATATTATTTAAGTCTTGTTCCTTTTCAATCAATAAACACTTTTCATTTAGGGACATGATTCCTCAACATGTGCTTCTAACCAAACACTACTGCTCTTTTAATTTATTTTATAGCAGCAGTGCTGCTTAATGTCATTCGGTATGACTGCAGAAAGGGAATTTCAATCAATCAATTAGCAGATCTCTCAGCATCGAATAAAGGTTTTATTCCAGTTGATCAGCTGCCTTGCTGATGGCACAAAGTTAATAAAGTTAGGATACATATCTAGCTGATGAAAAAAAAAAAGGGTGGCTAAGAGTTTAATTCTTTAAATACTTCTAATTACACAATTTGTTAAAAAAAAGGTTCATAATTTTATGAAATCATGGGCAAATTTTGTAGATTTTCATATGGTAAAAATCTGGTTTGTATCATTTTTTCTTATCCACTAATGAGGTAAAAAAAAAAAAAAAAAAAAAAAAAAATTAAATTTTAAAAACAAGCTTAGAAAATTACCAACAAAACAAGGCTTCTTACTTTGAGATTAATTCCAAAGTATTTATTTAGCATGTAAGTTTTGTGTACATGACATGACACTTTTTAAACTACATAAAGAGTGCATTATATGATTTGGATCAATATGGACCACAAAAAAAAATTGTTCAATTTGCACAGAAACTACACTGTATTTGGAACCTAACTTAACAGTACTGAAATGGCTCTCGCCAACTATTCAATCTTATTTTAAGAAATTTTATATTGTGATGTACACTGTAAGATCATTGTTTAAAAAATGCAATCATGTAAAAGCTTCATTTATGCAGAGTATTCTAGAGAAACTGGTCTATTCCATAGAATACACCTGATTCTGTATAACACAGCAAAAATATGACAATCAAGCACATTCATGTCGAACTATTAAATATGCCAAGTGTGAATCTACTACTTAGGCTTACTTCAATGATACCTCAAGATTTAGATTAACCCTTTGAGCAGCCAGGGTTTTCGCTAAGAAAGCACAAATTTCCCAAAACTACTATGAGAACAATTTTTTTTTTTTTTTTAATTTTATTTTAATGTAAAAACTCTCCTGGTATTTCATACCGGGATTTGTGTACTTTTGATATATTGCCTTAATTTCTTTGACATATTTTTATATGCACATAAATGTACGTTCTTATAGATATCACAAAGATTATTCTAGGCAAAAAATATACAGCCTAGAATATAAGCTTGCTGCTGAGAGGGTAAACATTAATCTTTAAATGTGCTTACATCTGAAGGCCAGTATTAGGAACTTATGTATATTCAGGAGGATGTGAAGATTTTTTTCACTTAGTCACAAGTTACACTGAAAGGTAATGGAAATAAAAGATGGTGAATAAATTCGAATTCTTATTTTCTCTCTTTACTGGTTATTATTCTTAGATGGTTTATAAAACCAGATCTGTAATTTTTTCCCTACATTATATTTGAATGAACTTACCTACATTCTGTTGAGTAAATAGATGAAATTTTTCCAATGAAAATGACCTTACAATATACATGTATGGAATTTCATATTTTAAAATAATATAAATCTCAGAATGAATTTAACCTAATATTCATTTGTATAACTTATTAGTAAATGAAATTAAAACAGATTTAAACTATTTTGCAATTGTTCTAATTTAACCATTTCATTTCAAATCTGATATTTTAGTCTGAATTCTTTTTTCCATGTGAAGATTTAAAAATATGCATGTTTTTGAAACCAAAAATTATGATGTTTGATGCTTTATAAAAACATAAAAAATAATAATTTATTCACAGAGATATTTTTGTGTCGACTAAATTTTAATAAACTGTACACAATTTTTGTCAGTAATCACAAAATTTACTTAAATATTTTTATATGAATTACCTAAGGTGTAGAAAAAATTTGCAAACTATATTTTCATGGCTCGAGTATTTCGTGGTTTGAGCTTGGGGAAGACACTTTTCTGTTTCCCAGTCTTCACATTGGTCTCTTGATCATGACACACTGACCAGTTAACTACTCATACATAGACCATATTCTACCAGGTGGTGCTGATCAAGAACATAAAATATTTCCAACTACATTAAGTAATATAACCAATGCATATATGTGATTAGGGAAGGAATAAATATTTGTACATGTTTTATTCAGCAAAAGAATCTTATGTCTCCTCATGGATATCAAGATGAAATCCTATCTATCGCAATATTTAAAGCTGAATGCCGATTACATTTCATTTTTATGGATGATAAAATGGGCCCACAAAAAGCTAATATGATTAATGAATTTCTAAAACTGAAAGCACTAAGTGACTAGCTGACTAATGATACTAGCCTTGATTTCACTGGCAAGAACTCAACCTGCAAAGAACTTGTGGAATACTTTACAAGAAAAATTCGCCTCTTAAAAATTTCACTAATTTGAAGACCATACTGGTAATGGAATAAAATTTCTTCCGCCAAACTCAAGACCACTGAAACACAAAAATGAAATATGAAAATACAATATAACATGAGTGCAAATCAGAAATCACCATTTCCTACTTCTGCCTGAATCTGAATGTCAAAAAGTTGGCATTTGTCAAGTATAATCTATTTTCCTAAAATTTGTCACCAAATTATTATATTTGTTTCATTACAGTTCTTCCAAATGCAATTGCACTAAATCTTCAAATTTGTATTTATTTTTTTATGGTGATATATATCATTCCAAATAAATCCATTCAATTTTATTAAACAGTTTCTGAGAAATCAGTGGTTTTACATGTACAAATAATATACGATTAAAATACATCTCAAAAATGATATCTTCTTTACAAAGCTTTCTCAGGAATTAAAATTCAAACTTTGATATCTTTTACATCAACCCCACAATCACTTTTATGTTTTTAAATTGTGTAACATTAGATGAACTTTTCTATCATTTAGACCAGCAGCCTATGAAATCTGACACCTAAGGGAACCAAGACATCATACCAGAAGCCAAATAGCCTATACACTACACCAATTTTTGTTAACAAAAAATAAATAAATAATAGCATAAAAAATGTATGTCTGCTGAGTGAATTTTAAGGGGAAAACACTTTAGTGAAAAAGACTAGGCCCATTTCAATTAGGTAACAACAGAAACAAATGAGCCCCTGCACCTAAAATTCCAAAATCACATTCAGAAAACTTTTCTTATGAACAATTTAGCTGCATACATACCACCTTAACTGACTGGTTGAAACAAGAAAATTGTATACGGTTAGAAGATGTAATTAATTGGGTCCACATTAATAAGGGTTTACTACATTTCAAACACTATTACTTACATAGGCATAACGGAAATTCAATGATAACGTGAATTCATTAAGAAACTTATTTTTTCCTAAAGGTTACGAATATGTTTAAATACAGCTTTAATTGAAAGATTACACACAAAGATTCTCACAAGACATTTACATCCATAAACTCTGGAGATGTCTGAACTATAGCAGTACTACTTATTAAGTTTAACAATTTTTAGTTTGAAAGTTACTGTGTTATTCAGGTATCAAATATTACTTTAAACAGTATAGAAAGAAAGGATAAAACGTTTGACACATCTACAACACATTGTATACATCAAATTAATTCTTTCTCATAAAATTTATAAAACAGCACTTCCATTGTTTCTTTATTGTTTTATTACATTCAACTTTAAATAACAAATTTTTTTATATTAAATATTCTGATTGGATTCATATAAAAAAGCTGTGCACAGAACACTTTCAAATTATTTTTTAAGAACCTTATAATATTTAATAAATACATTCAAAATGTTTTTTGAAATCTTTATTTTCTATCTTCCATTTGAGATTTAACATGCACCAAGAAAATATTATGCTAATTTTCCATATTACCAAACTTGGTTTTAAGATAACTGTCAGGATTTTAAGATAGCTGTTATTCAGCTATTAAGATGCTAAAAAAGAAATTATCTAGATAAAAATGGTTTAATAACATACTTAAGTATTCTTTTATGAAGCATTTTCAGATTTAAAGCAAGTGGTTTTACACAATCTCAAGCAAATGAATTATATAAATTAAGCATTTTGACGGTCTAAAAGCATAATTTAACACTGAAAGTATTACATTAAAACTGATAATATATACTGACATATGAATCGGCAGATTAGTTACAACTTTCATAAGCAAAAAGTATTTTTCTGAAATTTTTCTTGGAATTACAAATTATTATTCATAAAGAACACTAAATCTTAGATTCTAAATTTAATAACTCAATAATCGTCTTATTTTACAAAGGAAAACATTTCACAAATTAATATTTCCAATAACTAGTGAAGAACAAATGTCCCAGGGAAGAAAACTATACAGAACACGCGAAAACATGTTTTAAAAAACCCGACATATGGCGGAAACATTCCGTTTAAAAGGGGAGCGAAATTACTCTGAAGACGCCTGACTGCTCTCCCTTCAAATTAGGAGGGGAAAAAAATGAATGGAATTCTACGCTAAGCATGAGCGATTTTTAAGTCAAGGTCACTTTTCCAGGAGAAACTTAATACGCTCGAATTTTATTATGAGCAGTTACAACCAGCAACTAGTCAGCCAACCGGCTGGCCGAGTTCATTCTTTCCTTCGTTACGCATACACACGCACATACAAAGTAGGCAACAGGTTTTCTCAGCAGGGTAATCGCACTTGTAGCGAGCGAGCGGCGACGATCACAGATGCACAAGAAAAACTCACCTTGGCCATTGCTGACACCTCCTGCAAACAGTTCACGCTGCTTTCGGGCATCGGGTAAGCGCAAATATTCAATTCCCGAAGATGTGAGATGACGGAGAGTTGAGACTTCAGACTGACAATTAATAACAAACGGCCGCAAATGCTTCTATACAGGCATTCGTGAAATGCAAGCCACCCCTGTCATTCGCGCGTGGTACCTTCCTTCCTATTACCTTAGCAGCGGGGCGACACTGCAGACAGCTACTACTCATACAGCTAGGCAAAGCACGCGAGGAAAGAAGACTGGCATAAGAGGGGTGTAGAAAGAGAAGCAGCAGGGGGGAAAGCGTTCGCTGCTCTCCGCAAGCTCAAAAAAGAGGAACTGAAGGAAAGGAACTGACGCGCTTCTCTTATTCAGATATCGTACAGCGGTTCACTCGATGCAAGGCGTAAATAAATAATTTACGTAATACAAGTAATCCACTTCCAAGAGACTTATTCTTTTATCTACCTTAAGTAATATTTAATATATTTCGTCTAATGAATTCTCACGACTTTCGGAATCAAGAAAATCGTACGTATATAATTAATTTGATGAAGAACATCAAATTTAATTTCAAAATGTTCATTTAAGAATAAGAAATAACATTCAACATAGGATTTTAAAATAAGTATTTCGCAAATTTGGGAACTTTCAAATTCTGATATATAACACACAAAAAAATATAATTCATACAAAAACTCCAGAATTACACCAAACATTCGGTTTCAAGCAGACAGAGTAGTGCTATCAGACATCTTATTAAAAACATTAGCTTTTCCTTTTTTTAATAAAATAAAATACCTAAAGCGTCAGCAACATGCCAAAAATGTGAATCTGCATTTGTTATTGTTTTACACTCTGCTGATACTGAGAAATAAATATATAAATATTATTTACAAGTCACAGCTACATATCACACAATCAAATGTGTGCCAAAATTCATTAGAGTTGGCAGTTTTCAGTCATAATTTTGCCATGGTGCAGTAGATATACAAACACATCTGAGAGATTTAAAATTGATTCATTTATTTAATTCTAAAAATTCAAAATTGTTCTCTTTACCTCCCTCTTTTTCAGATTTAAGCAATCACATATTTGTATTGTGAAATCCAATAAAAAATATATGAGTGAGGGAATAGCAAAAAGATTTTGCACGAATATAAACTAGCATTTCAATCTTTTTTCCCCCAAACTATTTTTTATTATTTGATAGAATAAAAGCTCACACATACAAAAAAGGAATTGGAAATTCACTTAACTCGCTAATAAAATTTCCATTCATTAATATTCAGAAATACTGCAAGACACCATTGCACCTCTTTTCATTTATACAATTTTCGTACGTCTTACATGTTTCAGAGCAATTAAAAGACAATGTCTTTTGGAATAAAAATTATGTTGCAGAAGAGAAAAATAAACATATTTTAAGTTGTACAATTTATCTAACTTGCACACCAACACAATGAAGAATTACAGAAATCTGCTGCATAAACTTAATTTCTGAAAAAAAGTTTGTGCTGCAGAAGATTCCTGTATTTTTAGTGAGTAGTTTAATAGGATAATTCTTAATCCTTTTTTTTTATTGTTTTAAGTTGATTACATTACATTCAACTTTAAATAACAAATTTTTTCACCATCTATATGATATTAGTATAAGTATGCATCAAAAGTTACAAACTTTGTAATTTGGAAATTTTCCAGATATTTTAGCTATTCTCTCTAGTTTCTCTGCCCATCTCCTAATTCATTAATGTTTCAATAATGTTACCCCTTTGACAAATAATTCTCTCTTCAGTCAGTTTCTTCTTCATGAGTTTCCTCTTCATTTTATAATTTACAGATTTAATTAAAGATGCCTTTGTCATTCTACATAATTGAAAACTGGTAACTTAATTTCTTTAACAATATGGGTATTGGAAATCAATAAGAAATGATAAAAGGTCAGGGTGGATGCCAGAGCCAGTATGGCAAAATTTTTAGAATTTTAAGGGGGGAGGAGAAATTTGTGAGGTGAATTTTTAAAAAGATTATTGATAAATATTTAAACATTTTGAAACAATAACACGGAAAAGAGCTCTTATTGTGAAAAAATATAAAAAGAGACAAATGAAATTAACTCTTAAATAATTAAAGTAGCATTTTTTGTTTTTTTCTAAAAAATGTTTTGGAAATTTCATTTAATATCTTTGCATGTGTGTTTTCATGATTTTCCGCATGTGTAACGTGTATTCAGTATCTTGTGGATGTGTACATGAATAAAGCAGGCGCATCCCTGGCAAAATCACTGAACACTGGTAGTTTGAGCCAACTTCCGAATTCCAGCGAACAGGCTGGCTGGATGTGTGTTTTCGTGATTTTCCACATGTATGATGTGTATGCAGTATCTTGTGGAAGCATACGTGAATAAAGTGGGCACAGCCCTAATAAAATCGCTGAATACTGGTAGTTCAGTACAACTTTCAAATCCCGGCGAACAGCTGGCTGGATGGGTGTTTTTGTGATTTTCCGCATGTGCAATGTGCATGCAGTATCTTGTGAATACGTACGTGAAAAAAGCAGGTGCAGGCCATGGTAAACTTCAAGAGAAACAATGCACATAAATCTGTTACCAGGGACGTAGCTAGAGTTTCCAGCGCCCGGGGACAAATGAGAATTTGCGCCTCTTTCTGTGTGCCAAGAATATAAAACGTTTCATTAAAAAATTTCGTAGCATGAATTTGGCGCACCTTGGACGCTGCGCCCGGGGACAGATGTCTCCCCTTGCCCCACCCTAGCTACACCACTGTCTGTTACTATTACTAATTTACTGTATAGAAATTTTGGATGCATGCGTCAATAAAGAAGGCTTGCCCGCTAGCTAGAGAATATCTTGTGGATGCATACGTGAATAAATCGGGCACAGCAATGCTAAAATCCCTGAACACTGGTAGTTAGGTACACCTTTTGAATAAAGACCAACGAAAGCGGGCTTGCCCGCTAGTTATGCATTAAAAGTTACAAACATTGTAATTTGGAAATTTTCCAGATATTTTAGCTATTCTCTCTAGTTTCTCTGCTTCATCCCCTAATTCGTTAATATTTCAATGATGTTACCCCTTTGACAAAGAATTCTCTCTCTTCAGTCAGTTAGTTTCCTCTTCATTTTATAATTTACAGATTTAATTAAAGATGCCTTTGTAAATTGAAGAAACTAACTACATAATTGAAAACAGGTAACTTAATTTCTTTAATAATATAAGTATTGGAAATAAATAAGAAACAATATAAGGTCAGGGAGGATGCCAGAGCCAGTATGGCAAAATTTTCAGCATTTTAAGGGGGAGGAGAAATTTGTGGGGTGAATTTTTTAGAGAAAAATGATAAATATTTTTAAACAATTACACGGAAAAGAGCTCTTATTGTGAAAAAAACATAAAAGGACACAAATGAAATTAACTCTTAAATAATTAAAGTAGCATTTTTTGTTTTTTCTAAAAAGTGTTTCGGAAATTTCATTTAATACCTTCTTTATTTTTCACAATCAAAATATCCCTAAGTCGCCAAAATAGAAAATAATGTCACTTTAAAATACAGCAGAAGAAAAATAAAAATGTTTCAATTTAATATTTCTTAAATATAATTTTAATATATTATTATTTTATGCTACTTATCAATACTTGTCAAAAAATTCAGAAATACACAAATAAAACATTTTGTATGCAAACTGTTCTTGAAATAGCCAAAATGTTCACATCACCAAATTTAGAGCTGCATAATACAAGAACTTGTATCCCAAAAGAACAAAAATTGTTTTTGATGATAAAGTAAAAATATAAAACACTAAAAAAATATTTCTTCAAAATATTTTCAGAATTCTTCATTTACAAGTGAGAAATTATTTCGAAATTTTTATATTGTAACCAAGGCAGGGCCTCGTGCCAAAAACTCCACTATCCACCTTTATATTAAGTAGAAAAGAATTCAAACATTAGCTCATAAAATAAATTTCTGTCAATAAATCCGCAAAAAATATTCCTCCAAAATATCAATTCGCACTCAAAATTGGCAGTCATAAAACACAGACAGAAATGTCAGATGGATAAAATTACAGATCTTTTGCTGATTTTGGCCGCAATTAAGAACTTTGAAGGACCAAAAATCCCAAGGATTTCAAATACTTTTTAAGGACTGTACAAACCCTGTCATAACATATTAAGTGATTTATGATTTCAGTATGTAAGAATTAGAACATTCGTAAATGTTTTGCTAATAGCACAATTCTTTGGCGGGGGGAAGGGGGGGGAGGACAGCTCATTTTATTGTTAAGGGGTGATTGAAACACCATTTTAAAAATCCTGAAAATTTCTGGAGAGAAATCCAAATTTTCAATTATTCAGAACATTTAATGGGTACTTTATGATTATCTACAACTCGACTGAAAAGTCACAAATTGGCAACTTAAGAGCATTTGCAAATTCTTTGCTGACTAATTTTTTTAGCCAATCCATTTTCAAAATCATGATACACTAAGATTTCCACATAAATGCAATAAATCAATAAAATTTAAAAAGAAAGAATCTTCAGTAATCAAACATTTACCTTCTACTGAGAACTTTTTTCCTGCAATTATTCACCCCAGATACACAGCAACCTGTTTTTGCTTTAAAAAAAAAACAGCTCAAACTCTGCATCTGTGCAATTCGACCACGGAACTTATGCTATAATATACCACATAACTATTTTCGGAATGTTTTCCAGGATTTTCATTTGTTCGTAATTTTTAAGAGTGTCTTGATTGAGCGGGAGCACCTTGATTAAAAACTGGATATAATGATGACAGACCTGGAAAAAACTTAGGTCTCAAACTGGGTGGTCTGAGACAATACACCTATAAATGGATGTAAAAGAACAGAACAATGTCTCTCCTTCAGACAACTATAAGGGGAGGAAAACTTGAGATTGGTTCGTGATTGCAGGTCACGTTTATCTTTCCGAGAATTCATTAAAAAATACTTTTTCTCTGGAAACTTTCGAGGTGGTTGTTAGAAATATTCTTTTTCTCAGAACTTTCCAGGTAGTCGATAGAATTAACTTACAGATGTTACAATGCATACACATATATATGCACACAATATGGCATGCATATACAAATACTATATTCTAACAATTTCATTAGCAAAATTAAAAATACACTGCTGTCTGCACAAAATGCCACACTAAAAGATAGTGATACTAAAGATAAAAAGAAAGAATTAAATTTATACAGCAATGCAAGAATATCAAATGTCACGGATCAGTATTTGCTGAAGCCACTATATGCAACAGTAAGATTTCATAACTAATCGTAGCTTTGAATTAGCAGGCTCTGAATGTGTACTTTAGGAATAACATTACATAGTGCTTCTAAGTCAAAGCCCAAGTTGAGTTCCATTGGCTGCTAGATGAATGTCATGAAACTGTTGCTGGCCAACCAAATCCCAGACACATTCAATTTTGACATGTATTGTAAATGGGCAAATCAATGAAGAAACAGCATCTGGCATGATCCAAAACCTTCAGCATTCTTCCTAGCAACATGTCCACTGTCCTGTTCAAATATACTAACTAAATAAATAAAGTAGGCCTTCAGTCTTCAAAAATTTCCTATTGAAGTGGTTGATGATTAGGATACCTTCAATTCTTACCAGATGAGATCATTCATCGCATCCAGTGGTAGCCTAGGACATAAGCTTAGTGACTGTCTAATATGATGATGGATAACACAATCCAGAAGATAGTGTTTACTCCTATGGCATCTAACACATGCCTGAAGTAGTGTGTACAGTCTCAAACTGCCATCACTGCACCAGTTTAAGACATCGTTACAAAAAAATCTGTTCCAATTAGTACACCAGCAGTTGTATTAATAAGCGTGTTTCCTTGCACAATCCTTAATGCACAGTGAAGCAGATGCTAGCAAATTATATTAAAGATGACAATCACATTTCTCTTACAAGAAAGAGTATACCTAGAATGACTGGTAGATCCACATAGTTTAAGAGAGGCCCTTTGTCATGAAACTTAAAAAAGCCGCTCTTGTTGGAAAACTACAAATGAGCTATGCCAACTGAACCTCGGCTTTGCTTAAGGAAAAACAGGAGACGGAAAGGGGCAATGATTCAGTTTAGTCTTACTATAACAGATATTCATAACAAGTGTGGTATGAGGACTTCTTAATTAAAGCCATGGAACTTCCCTAAAAATTCTGGTGGACCATCAGCGGATAAGGCAAATTTAGCCTTTATAAATTATACACACAAATTCTTTTCCTTTTGTGCACACCCATGAAAACTGGCACAGAGATAATTATAATTGTACACACTAATGTACACTAGACTAATATGCAAACGACACTGCGAATCTAAATGAATTCTATGATAATCCTATGAGACAAACAGCATCAAAAATTCTACAAATAGTGGTTCAGTGATAATTCTACATTTAAAATATCCAATCTAGTTTAAAAAAGAACGTAATTGAATATCACAAATTCTAAAATCTAATCTATATATCAGCAGCATTCGAGCTGCATAAAAACAAATCGTAAATATAAAATGTGGCTATTAATATCCAGTACTACTACTACTCTAATAACACCAAAACAGATGATGTGAAAAACGTAACCTTTCAATATGTTTCGAAGTAATTCCCATCTGCCGTAATACACTTCTGTGCTCGACTGTACAAGATGTGGAAACAACTTTTAAAGTCCCCTTTCGAAAGGCTCTTCAATGTCGACGTCATGTTCTTCTTGATGTCTTCAACATCCAGAAAGTGTGTTTCTATGATCACAGTTTTGAGTTTGGGAAAAAAAAAGAAGTCTGCGAGGCCAAGTCAGGAGAGTATAGCGGATGATGCAACTCCACGACTTCGTGCTTGGCCAAAAACCTCTTCACTGGAATTGAAATGTGGGGGGCGGGCATTGTCATGCAACAGAAACCAGCTCCCATTATGTTGAAAACACGGACGTACTCTGTGAATTCTTTGTCGGAGTCGGGCAAGAATTTCTGCATAAAACTATCCTGTAGCAATAGTGCCTGGTGGGACAAATTGAGGATGAATAAGTCCTTCACTATCGAAGAAAGCAATTAACATGATTGACCCTTTGATTTTTGAAATCGGAAATTTTTTTTCTGATTAGGGGAGCTGGGAGACCGCCATTCTGTGCTCTGTCTCTTGGTTTCAGGGTCGTATTGATAGCAGCATGATTTGTCACACGTCACTATCGAATCCAGGAAAGCAGGGTCAGCGTTGTCGATGAGTTCACCCCACATGTCCATTCTGACTTGCTTCTGATCATTCAATAAACAGTGCGGGACAAATCTGGAACACATCTTGCATTTCCCTAGGTATTGCATCAAAAATTTGGCAAACTACGTCTTTGTCGATGTTCAGTTCACTGGCCAGGATTCGAATAGTCAGTCACCAATCCACTGTTACAAGCTCGTGAACTTTCTCAATTGTTTCAGGCGTACGCACGGAAATTGGCCTTTTGGTGTGGGCATCATCTTCAACACTTTTACGGCCGTCCTGAAAATGTCCATACCATTCAAAAGTTTGGGAACGGGATAATGCTTGTTCACCATACACTTGCTTCAACATTGTATGTGTTTCTGTAACACTTTTGCCCAGTTTAAAGCAGAATTTGATATTCATCCTTTGCTTCATTTCAGCACTTCCACAACATAACTTTCCCACTTCGACAACAACACTTCACCAGATACACGTTTCCAGCGCCTTTCCCAGCCAAGCTCGTGTCTACAACCGACGCGTGCTAAGGAGAGCATGTGCAGATGTACTACTTTCCAGGTAACAGCAGTGTCTCTCTCGGGCAACTGATCGGTTTCATGCTGTGACGTCAGTCCTGGATATTAATAGCCACAGCTCGTAGAATTCTTACATACGAAAATCAAACTGTTCCCATTCCAAGGCAGAGAAACGTTTCTATTCAAGCCAGAACATCTCGGCCCCTGCTGAACGGCTGTCCAATGTCATTTGGGAATGAGAGTGGACTGATATTGGAGAAGGCTCGACAAAAGATTCCATCTGATGTTTTGACATCCACGACTCTTACTAGTCTATCTGGACCAGGAAAGGTCTCCTCAATGCGAGCTAGCGTCTACTGCATAGGTGTCTTGTTTTTATCCTACAGCAAAACTAGTTACCCTGCCTTGAGATCAGATTTCACTTCATTCCATTTTGAATGAGTTTAAATCCTTAAGATATTCCACACTTCCTACAGTTCTAGAAATCAGTTCTAAGTTTTTGAATTAAAGTCCACATAGTAGAACAGAACAGAATCAGTCAGTTCTGGTATTGACAAAAGTGGAGCTCATGATTAGGAAATGATCTGGAGTCAAAGGCTGAAGATTCGTTGGATCATCCAAACTAGGTGACAGAGGTTGAGAGTTCAAGCAAGCTTCTATTTGTGTAATTAATGTATACTTTTTTTTTTTTTCCTGACTTAGTTTCAAGTTGGAAACAAATAGACCTATTGTGTTTTTATTATATATTTCACACATTTTTCTTTCTTTAAATTCCTTTATTCTATGCTGAAGTTTAAGACATAAAAAACAACGAGCTTGTTTTTTTTTTAAATATTTCTTTTCTCATCCACAGTTTTAATTTCACAATGCTCAGAATTGTGTAGTTCGTTACAATATATACAATTACTCCTAGCGACTGCAGCAATATATTTGTAAGTTCTAAGCGATTTTTTATCATCTGTTTATTGCACTTTTTGTTCACATTATCATGCGGAGAGTGGAGACAATCATTTGATTTATGCATTTAGTTATGAATCATTTCCGCTCGGTGTTTTGCTTTTGTTTCTCCACTGTCGTTTAATTTCGTATCTCTTTTGAAGCTTTTGATTTTTTTACAAAAATTACTTTAATTTGTTAACGTTCCTTGTTTAGTCACTGTTTCTACTGTGGTGACTATATTCTAATGTAATCTCTGATGGAATTAATTTTAACAATATTGGGGAAAGTAAACTACCACAAGTTTTAGATACCACGTTCGTTGACTTTAAACATCTAATTTGAGTTTCACACTGATCATAGAGGTTCCTGAGATTTTCTATATCCCTTACATTTCTAACAGAGGAAAGACTTAAGTTTATTCACATGAGCATTTATTACCAAATCTTTTCCCCAAACCTGTTAGTTAACAATTCTATAGCTGAATCTTAATTCTCATTTATAAGCGAAAGTCTGTATATAGCATTATAGGCTATCCCACCTAATAACGACTTTAAGTAATCAAGTTTGTTTACTTTTGATAAGGAGTCATTGCTATGCATAGCTACTTCAAATTGACTTGAAATTCCTGCCAATTGCTAGTATCACCAAAAATTTACAGATGGTTAATTTTTGAAGCCTATTAAATTCATTACTTTCATTTTTGGAATCTGTAGTGGTTTTATTACGAATGTTCATACTTTGCTAATCAGAATTTTCAAGTTTATTTAATTCCTTTAATTTTTTCCTTCGCTCTAAATTGGCACAGATGGATTTTCTCTTCATACTCCCGAGCAGATTAACTTCAAATTCTTCTGCTTCAATTTTCAAATCACTAAATGTTTTTGATTCTTCTATTAATTGGTATACATTTATACTAATGTAACCTTTAATTAATTCTGTCTCAATTTTCTTTAGTAAGTTGGAAACTGTGGTCCTTAATACTTTGTGTTTTGATTTGAATTTAGTGATACGATCTTCCACTGTACTTTAAAAATAGAAAACTTAATCCTACCTTGGCAGTCTTCGCACACTTGCTATGTGCTAATCCAAAGTTACGAATATTAGCTAGATTTCCGATCCAATGCACCAAAAATGTACATGCTAATGTATGTTAGACTAATATACAAATGGTGCTGCATATGTAACCGAATTCTACGATAATCCTATTTGAGATAAGCAACATTTAAATTTCTACAAATAGTGGTTCAGTGATAATTCTATATTCAAAATACCCAATCTAGTTTTAAAAACGAATTTAACTGAATATCGAAAATTCTAAAATGTAATCTACATCTCATCAACTGCATTCACGCTCTATCAAAATAAATTTTAAAAAATCAAGTTCTCAGTTTACACTGTTGCCATTCCGAGGCAGAGAAAAGTTTCTATTCAAACCAGAACAATAACCATTAAAAGCAGATAAATACTGCTCTCTCAAGCTTGCACCTGTGTAGGGGCGGAAGCTGCCCCATTCCGGACAATGCCTCAAAAGAGGCAAGAAATTTCAACACCCACACCAAGAATAAAACAATTCAAAAACTGATAATTTATTCTTACTGGTATACTATATTTACAGTATTATTATTCTATAAAATTGACAGTACCTTATTACAATGTTGACACCAAATTTGTTTTGCTAATTCTCACACCTTTGTAAACTTGAAGCGCAGGTCTCGCTTTGAAAAATTTTTGGCTTCTCAGGCATAATGAAAAAAGTAATTTCAAATAATTTCTCAACTATTTATTTAAGATTAACAAACATAAATTCAACAAGAAAGTAAAATTTTTCTGTGCACTGTGTATACCTTTCAATTTGATAAATCAATAATTTGCATTTTTAAATTCAAATAATACTAAAAAAAAATTACTTAAGACGGCTGTCTCTTTCAACCGAGAAAATCCAGAAGTTAAAACTAAAAGCAGTGTGTCTGACTTTCCAAAATATAGGTAACTAAGATTAACCCTATGAATGCTGAATTTGTGGATCGAAATCGCTTCAAAAATTGTGTAAGTTTTATTTTTTATATATATATATATATATATTTTAAATCTGGAGAATTGAAAAATGCATGTTTCCTTTCTAGAAAATATTTTTTTATATAGATTTTTATCATGAGAAACTAAGTTGCCAGAAAAACAAATTTCAGATGTTATCATTCAAAAAAAATTTTTTTAATAAATTTCAGTCAAATTACAGTTAATTTCTATTTATTACATAATATAAAAATGTAAAATTATAAAATTTAAGAAAATATACAGCACCAAGGGAAAAATACCTTAGAAATGCAGTTTAGTATGATAAGAGTTCAAAACAGAGTCAAGGCAAAGTCCAACTTCACAGTCTTTGCACCAGATTCAATAAATATAATTATTAATCAATCTAATTATTAATCTAATCAAAAACTAATTAATCATTTAATTAAATAATCAAATAATTGCTGAATGTTCTCTAGCAGCCATTTCAGTAAGAAAAATGCGGCAAAATGTGGAGTTTGAGCAATAATACCACATTCCTTCAAATGCTGCAATTTAGTGGACAATTAACAATATCTGTTGACCAAAACATAAACTAAACTTCCTGTGACTGTATAGAATTTATTTCAGTGGTTAAACGAGATGCACTCCTCAATAAAGGAAGATAAACACATGCCCGTGGAAATCGCCAGATGAGCAGCCAGAGGGTTAAATTCAATAAATTAATTAACAGAAGTTTAACATATAATAAATAATTAACAAATAAGCTCTTAAAAACTAATTAATACACATTAATTAAAATATAGATGTGTGTAGCTGAAATTAGGAAATGATATAATTTACGAAATTCACCACACACCTATAAGCCTACGCCGACAAAGTATTTGATGACTACAGATGTTATATCAACTGCAACAGTAAGACTCCTTGCTATCATTTTTGCACTTCAAATTAGGCTATCAATGAATTTAGTGTTCCCAGAAGATAGATATAGATAGGGCAGTTCAGGCAAGGAACTCTCTGATCCAAACCGAGTTTATGGATGGATGTGTTTTAGTTTAATGAAAATAAATAACACTTCAGTTTTCACAGCATCTAGCGTGAAAAATAACTCCGTATTGAAAATTGATTAAAACCTTTTTAAACCAAATCTCATGAAAGAAAAAGCATTTTACTCCTTACAATATAGGAATTTATTACATGATATTTCATTAATGTAACTGCTGCTATTAGTGGCGGACCATGGCGCAACATCTAATCTTACATGAAAGCGCCCACCTTGCATCTCAGTACAAAGTATGGCAGTCTGCAGTACAAGTATAGAGATGGTGCTGAAGTGTAAAAAGACACAGTACCTTGGTAGATGCTAAGGCCCTAAGGAATTGCCATGCAAAGCCAATGAAGATAGGTTTTATAGCAGGTATCAGGAGAAGTGGTCACCCCTCTAGCATGGAAAAAATGTGCAAGTGGTTCAGGAATGTGGAAACAGGTCTCAAAACAAGTCCTCAAAAATCACAAAGACAGCCATCTCATGAAAGGTGGTTTAACCGTGAGACATACTGAAATGTTCTGAAGAAAGAGTTAAATTTTCTTCCATGAAAACCACATCATTACCAGGAAGTCATACTTTTTAATATGGGGAGATGATGCTTGGTATGAAGACTAGTCAGATCTCTTCAGTAATAGCCTTTGGTCAGATGAAATTGTGTTACATGTTGGAGGGGTTGTTACCCAGCACAGCTCTTATTATAGGCAGGAAAGGTCCTGAAGATAATTGCTGAAAAACACAAACATTGCCCAGATGTCAGAGTGTGGTGTCACATAACCTCCACAAAAGTTGTGGATCCATACATTATTCGGAACACAATGAATACAGAATGGTACCTTGCTATGTTTAAAGAATATGTTCATGGTATTGTACCCAAGTGGGACAATTACAATGACCTAAACTTTAAGTAAGATGGGAATCTGCCTCAGTTTGCACCTACTATCCATGGCACGGCTCAACACCCATTTTACAGGATACTGGTTGAGCTGCCATGAATCCCCTGGAATGGCTTGCAAGAGTCGACCTAACACCCTGTGATTTCTTCCTCTGGAGGAGGAAGAAATCACAGGGTGTTAGGTTTCTTCCTCTGGAGGAGGAAGGGTGAAAGAGGAAGCTTACTGCATAAAAGCAAAAACTCTTGATGTACTGCAAGAGTGAATTGACTAACTTTTTGTAAATGTGTTGCAGAAGCATCTGTAGAAGTCCACTGCAAACACCCTCAACCATTTATAAAAACTAAAGTGGTGCTCATGAGGAATTTGAATCACTTGCGCTACGACTAAACTTCATGGTTGCGGTGCCGTGCGCTACAATATAACAAGCGGTAAAGTGTCTCATTTAAGTCACTCCACGTCTGCGAGTGCAATCCAGAGCTGTAACTCGAGAAATAAACAGTCTGCGAGTGCAATCCAGAGCTGTAACTCGAGAAATAAACAGTCTGCGAGTGCAATCCAGAGCTGTAACTCGAGAAATAAACAGTCTGCGAGTGCAATCCAGAGCTGTAACTCGAGAAATAAACAATCTCAAATTGTTAGGCAACGTGTGCACCACGTTATTTTCATTTTCGCGATAAATGCCTATCGATGTGGTGTTCACGCCGCTCGCGGTTTGAGACAAAAGCATCTCAACATGTGTGGCACGTCTTTTTAGCCCAAGTGGTTAACAATGCATAACAATTCCTACACTATTAGAAACAAAATGCTCTTTTTTCCCCATGAAAAGGTAATAAACACAATTCGTACACTATTAGAAACAAAATGCTCTTTTTTTTTCCCATGAAAAAGTAATAAACTGTTTATTAAAAAAGTAACAAACATTGAAACCAATTCCACCCTACCCTGTACATTAATTAATTTAATTATGCAAAACTATTTGGGATTTTGTGCAAATTTTCAAATTTTACTATTTACAGATTGATTAAATTTAGTATTAATTAAAAAATTCAAATTAAATTTTTTGAATTTTGAAAAATTATTTTGTTGATGTGGGTAATGATTTCATTTATTACTCAATGCAATATAAGCCATAAATCTCTGAACGTTTGTCATTTATTTCAATCTCTTTTTTGAAGTTTTCACTTTAAATTTTAGCTGTAATGACCAATGCATAATTAAAGATATAAAAGTATCGAAGAAGAAAAAGAATGATAAAATTTGCAATTTGAAATAAAATTTGTAAATGGTTTTTAAGATAAATCAGAGTTTTGTGTGTGTGTGTGTGTGTTTAAGTCACAGCAAAGATAAAATTGCATAATTAATTTTAGGAAAGCACCCAGAACTCACAGATAAGGTCTCTCAAATTTTTGCATTATTACAAAATAGTATTATTAGAAATATATTAATTTTTTTGGCGGGGGTTGTTTTCAGCAGCAATGTCACACATTCATTTACTGAAGATGTTTACACACTTTTACAATGATTTCAATAAGGAATTTTAAAAAGTGAATGTTTTTGGCAACAGCTTATTATTTGAAATTAGAAACTTTTAAGTTTATTTTTCTTTCAAAATGTTGCACATAAAAAGCTGTAGATTGAAGGATATATTTACGCACTTTCAGAAGAGAAATATTCTTATTTCATTAATTCAAAAGCGTTGTGAAAATCACGAGTTAAATTTCTAAGTGCAAAATGAGCAATATTATTAATAGAAAGGAAAAACCATCAGTCATTACTTCTGCATGGAAAGAAGACTCCAAACTAATATCCAAAAAAGGCAGATACTGTTTCTAACATTTTTAAAGTTAAAATTATTGGCAACAAAGAAGAATCCACCAGAGCAAATATCAATTGCAAAGTTTTTAAATATATCTGTAGCAACAATAAATAATAAACCAAGATTTACAGCTTAAAAAACATAATGTTCATTAGCTTTTACAAAGGCGTGAGGCTCAATACAGAAGGATTTGTATAACCCTGTTTGAAAAACCTATTTACCAGGAAATACAGTGACCTTTCATAAAACATGGCTTCACCTAAATGATTGCAACAACAACAACAAAAAAATCTAATTATTTTTTAAGATGAAGAGATAAAAAGGTAAAACCTGGTTCCATCAATGGAAAAGAAAGTTTCAGTGAGGAGTTTGTGGTGTTGCAGGATTCTCTTACAATAGAAAATCAAACAAAAAGATTGGGAGGAAAATGTTGAAATGAAAGTACTATCAAGGAAAAGTTTTATGTCCAATATTTACAGAACAAATTTCACTTTTTTATCCCAATCTGTCAAAGAGTGAAAAACTTCTTCATCAAGACAAAGCAACAAGTCACACTTAGTAAAGTACCATTGTATTCCTCAAAAGAAAAAAAAAAAAAAAAAAAAATCAAAATTGATACAGGTATACCTTTTCAATGTATTCCTGCAAAGTCCCTTATGTTTCAACTATGAACTATTGTGCTTCTGGTCTCTTAAAAAGAACTCTTTCTAAGTCAAAATCCACTATTATTGATAAACTCTGGAAAGTTGTGGAAGAGGAAGGGAAATCAACATTTTTGGAAATTTTACAAAAAGCCCTTATATGATTGAAATTACGATGCAGACACAGTCCAGAAAAAGTATACTAGATCGAACATTTCAAAAAATATTCCTTCCATTTTAAGCATTAATGGCTCCAAAATTGCTCTAACAATGTGTTAACACCCTCTGTATTATACTCATTAATTCAAAGAACACAAACTGATACGCGTGAATTCCTCTTAATCTTAGATTAATACATACAGGGTAGAGTAGACTTTAAGGTACCCCTTGTATTATTCCGAAGTTGTTGTTTGATTTATCGCCAAGTTGTTGTTTCATTTATGTTAGCCTGAGTAGTTGAATGTTATGGAAACCCTATCGTGACGTAATCGGGTGCATCATTCTGGGAAACTTTGAATCATGGGATGTTTTGTAAGCGTTTTTGTGGTGTGTGTTGGTTTGATTCTTAAGATGGTAAACTGGCCGAATGTAGTAAGATTAATTTGAAGTTTCTGTACATTTTGGAGTGAAAGGGGAAAGGAGCTTTAATTGACTGGTGTAATGAAGGTTTACTTAGTAGCCATTATAAGTGTCCTGTATGTAGGAAGGATATGCGTCTAGTCAAACGTAAAAACCGTTAACATGTTTTCCCTTTTTTATGTTATTTTATTGTTTGGTTTAAAATGTATTTTATTAAGATTATGTATTTTTTGTTTGCCTACATCATAGAATTTGGTGCTCTTTTGACTTTTTAAGTGAAAATATATCGATGTGTACATGGACAAAGTAAAGGGAATGCGCAATGCAAGTTTGTGCAATTCTAGGATTTTTTTTAAGTGAAAATAGGTCGACGTGTACATGGATAAAATTAAATGAGTGCGCAAAGCCATTTTTGTGCAATTTGGATTTTTTTTTAAAGTGAAAATAAGTTGATGTATACATAGATACCGAGTTTGTCGAATTGTTTTGTCTTGTTATTTTGGTTTGTGTAGCAGCGATTTTTGCCGCAAAAATCGTCGCTTCGCAAGCCAAAATAACGATTCAAAGAATAGCACAAAATCGGTATCCATGTACCGCCAAAGGCTACCCTAAACTATACTTTTACCATACATACATGATTTAATAAGAACATTAATAATTATATTCTTGATGGAATACAGTGACTAAACAAACATGAACATAAGGTCAACACAAAATTCCACAGAAATGAAAATTTCATTGTTGGCAATTCCATCCTGAGACTGATGGCAACTGGTTTCCATTCTTCAAACTGAAATTAATTAATTACTTTATTGCTCTTCTTGGAGGGAGGTGCACGGTTGGGTTTCTGGCAATCTGCAGTTTCGCCAAAAACAGGATCTGTTCTTTTTGGTTATCAAATGATTGCAGCATATCATATTTTACGAGGGCTATCCAGAAAGTAGATTACGTTTTGGAATAAAAAAATAAACAAAGTATAGGAAACAAATTTTATTATATACAGATGAAAGCCACACTCAAATACTACTTTTCTACATAGTCACCATACAAATTAAGGCATTTATCGTAGCGATGTACGAGCTTGGAAATTCCTTCGTCGAAAAATTCGGCCGCCTGCGCCTTCAACCACTTCGTTACCTCTTCTTGCCTTCCATCTTGCACAAAACTTGTGGTAACCAAGCTTTTCGCTGATGATTTCGTGCAACAAACTTCGCGAAATTTGTGGAAAACTCAAAGAAAGTTCCGTTATTGTGAAATTTCGATTTTCACGGACTTTAGCATCGACTTTTTCGAGAAGTCCGGCGGTCACTATGCTGGGTCTCCCACTTCGATCTTCGTCGTGAACGTTGGTTCGGCCATTTTGAAATCTTATGACCCACTGACGCACTCCACCTTCAGTGATAATGTTGTCCCCATACACTTCACGAAGCTGCCGATAGATTTCTATCGGTTTACAGTTTTTTGCAGTCAGAAACCTTATTACTGAGCGCACCTCGCAGCTCGCGGGATTTTCAATTAACGCAGACATTTCAAACCGTCACAGTATCTGAACGGAGCACAGCACGAACCTCTCACTAGCACGGCTAGATGCAGACTGAGCTGCGCAACACTCTGACCCCAAGATGACCGCGCTAGCCCCGCCCCTAGCGGACACAGACGGAAACATAATCTACTTCCTGGATGGCCCTCGTATTTTATAAATAATTTACAGGTGAAATGTTCGTTCTTTTAATGCCCAATTTTTTTATCAGTGTTTTCATCTCAACAGTTTCACTGTTTAAGTTCTAAATTACAACTAAAAGAAATAACAAAACTATATTCTTCAGCAGATGCCATGCTAAATATGCTTTCTAGTATATCTAGTCTTGTCATCTTATTTGACCTTTAGTATAGACAGGGTTCGTAGCCACATTTTAGTTAAAAAAATAAGCACCTATATAAGCACTTTTCAAGCACATTTTAAGAAAAAAATAAGCACCTGTTTAATTATATATATATAGATACATAACTGCATAACCTTAAAATAAAAATGAGATTTAACCGTAATTCAAAATCTGAGAAATTTAGTAATTAAAGAGAGAATCAGCATTACTCAATCATGGGAAACAATTATTTTTAATTGAAAATAACAGTTCAATTCATAGAACTAGTTTACATTGAGAGGGGGAAATGAACCCTATGCAAAACTAAATTATATTACAAAATTTAATGTTGAAATATCAGTTTAGCTAGAAAGTTTAGCTTTTGCCGGCTGTCATGAAATGTAGTTGCTAGCAAGTGCTCTAATTCTTCAGTAGGAGACAAAATAGGAGATGCAGAGGGGGATGACGCCAGGTCACGTATGGCATGGAGACATTTGAATGGTAGTTCAGGAGTAAATTCCAGCATCATCGTCTTCAAACTCTGTGGGTGGGAGGAAAAGTATGTGAAATATACCGGAATTTTCTAACCCTTTCACAACTCTGACCAATAAATCGATGTGCACCTTTCTTTACTCGTGCAAATCAAAGGTTGCGTTAATGCGGAGAAAGCTATTTCCGGAATTATGATTCACAATCTGATGCTCCAGATAAAAAAGAAAAAGTCGTTTATTTTGTTGCAGCTTTGATGCGAGAGAAAAAACACTAAAAACAAAAAATAAGTGCTTTAGAAAAAACGTAAGCACTTATAAAGGCTTTTATAATTTATTTTCAAATATAAGGACTATAAACACTTGTAAGTACCGCTACGAACCCTGATAGAACCATTTTTCAGTGTAGAAGAGAAGATTCACTTTAATGACAGAACATGCTAAATAAAACTTATATTCTCCACAAGGAATGTCAGATGGCTTTTTATGTGAAATTACGATACTCTGATGTATAAATATTGAAAACATTTTGGGTCTTGCAAGTATATCCACATTCCAAATTCAAATCAATATTTCACTTAATTTAGTAGAAAATATTAAGAAAAACAGGGATTTTATCCCCCTCCCATTTCTTGAAACTATTCACACATAAATAGCAGATGCATTCCATATACATGTTTCATTTAGGATGCCAATTTACATAGCCCATTCATTCTAAGTGTTAATGGCACAGTGCTCAAGGAATACCTTTGCCCAGTTCTTTTATTCCAAATTATTATGATAAATATAAAAAGCATTCATGAGTTTAATCTATAATTCTGCAAATTTATACAAATATTCTAAAATAAACTTCATGAAATTTTCTTTATGTTAATACAACAAGCAAATCAGTCTCGGGAAAAAATATATTAAATCATTTTTGTTAAACTGAATTCTTAACTTTTATAACTATTAACCATCCAACAAAAACATTTTCTACCACCCTTCTGTAGTTTTTTACATAAAGAAATGCAATTAAAAATTTTAAATATACTAACCTTTACGCCACCCATTGGAGGACCACTGCAACAAAAAAAAAATTGTTTCATGCATATAATAAAGATTTGTACATATTTTCATAAAATAATATTGTAAATATTTGTCAAAAATATTGACTTCTTTAATACTTTGAAAATTTGACTTACACCGAAGAACATGCACCGGAACATACTTAAAATTACACAGTGAGACATGCACATTAAGGTGATATGCAAAAGAAAAGTATACAAGAACAGTATTTTCAAAAATATGATTTCCTTTAAACTGAACTTTTGCCATTCAATTTTTTGAATAAATTAATTGTAAAAAATGGTACTTACAGAAATTTAGGGCCCTGCAATATATCACCAAACATAGTTGAAAACCGTGGCTTAATTATTAATTCTGAACTGCTGCAGTCTCCTTGAGCAATGTGTTATTTACCATCAATTCTGAATGTCTGCAGTTTGTTGAGTCATGTTATTTACCCTGAATTCTGAATTACTGCTGTTTCATTGAACCAGGTGTTATATATCGTGAATTTTGAACTGCTTATATTATATTAATATTTTCTGTTCCAAAAATGTTTACTATTTTCAATTTCCTGAGGCGTAAAAGAGAATTCTATAGTTTACTTTCAATAAAAGTGTTTTGCCTCATAATCGAACCTGTGAAAATGATCACAAAATGAAACTCTACATCAATGAAAATATATAGCAGTGCAACGTGAAGAATTGCAAACTTAAAACAGGCATTCAATCTGATAATTGGTTTAGTGGATCGAGAATTCCATTCACAACAGCGCTGAAATTTATTTACTGTTGGGCTGAAGAGCTCACTTCAATTAAGTGGTGAGAAAGGCAACTAAATATCAGCAATAAAACATTACACTATTCGCATGTAAACGGTTTTGTGTGGCTTTACTGCAACCTTCATTGTGGGTGAGGTTTTTTTTTTTTTTTTTTTTCCTCCCAAAGAGCACAGTGTCACAGGGCCTGTAACATGCACCGTCACCAATCAATGTTAAGCTCCATCATTAGAGCCATATATTATTCCGGCTCGTCAGGCAATGGGGATGTGATACAACCACCGCATTTATGCAGAATGGTGCTCCTCCACACATCGCCCGTTGTGTGAAACAAGTGCTTTGCTGCCATTCTGATGACAACAGAATCATCAGTCGGCTATTTCCTACAGCTTGGCCTCCTAGATGCCCCGACTTGAATCCTTGTAACTTTTGACTGTGGGGATAACTCAAGGCCATGGTCTACCATGATCCCATCACATCTCTTTCCGACCTTAAAGAAAGCATAGAACGCCATGTGTGTAACATTCCCGTTTATGCTGCTTTCAACAGCTGAACATGCGATTTTATGCTTCCAGATGGTAGCAGACAATGGTGGATACCATATTGCGCATGTTTTGTAAATTTTTGTGGGTTAATTGAATGTTCTTGATAAAATTATGATATGCCACCTAGGGGTGGTTTTTGAAACTCATTGTTTTGTTTTTCTTGATAAAATTCCCATCATTTCAATCTGCCATTACTGAATTTTCGTGCAATTTCGCTATACAGTTTTTGCTAGAGACTACTCGCAAATATCAAGTTTAATTCTGGACACCCTGTATATACATGCATAAACACATGCATACATTTCTTAATCCAGTCCCGATAACAGTAGAGTACCAATTTCCCCTTATAGTAAACAATACTTACGTGTCATTTCTTGAAATATCACCATTTCTTAAAGCAAAATTGCCATTATTCTCGAATTCTGCATTTGCTTCAGCCCTGCAAAATATTTTATGATTAATAAAACTGCATAGATTAAATTTAGATTATGAAATAATTTTCATTGTAAATAGAATCAAAAGAAATATATATCAGCGTAAGAAAAATATATTCTCATTGTTTCAAGTACAGTGGATCAACAAAATCTTATATTACCTCAACAAATATGGGTTTAATCCTAGTATCCGGTGCACACGGGATTTGGCTACTTTTGGCGACTTTATGATGAGCAGTAAAAACGCGACATATACGATGAGTAGTAAACGGGTCATTCAAAGATTATATATAGTTATACATAGTATATACACACATAGTATATAGTGTATATATATATACACTATACACTATAGTATATAGTGTATATATAGACATTCTTTGGATCATTTTTGGTGTTGGCAATAATTTTCAAAATCGCGCCAAGGCTGCACCGTATACTAGGATTTTACCCAAATACGTTTTGTAAGAATATGATATGATTTTTTTTTATAACTTAGCACATAATATAATTGTCCAAGCACAACATGAATGGAATCAATTCCAATCTACTGTGCTTTCAAAATTCTAATGTACTTTGCTTTCTTATTAAGTTTTCAGAAAAGGAGAGGGGATAGGGAGAGACAAAATATTTAACACACCATTAACTGAGAATTTATATTCTTTACATTAACTTATAACACACTCTCGAACAGAAAATTTTAGGTAATATCATTTTGCCAGGCACATTTCTCTAATAGAATTCATCCAAATCATGTGACTATTTATTTCTTCCAAGCAACAGCACATAACCATACATTAGAGCACAGATTTTTAAACTATACATTGCAACCCCAGTACAATTTGATATTTGAATTTAAAGAAATTGTATTCATAAGACTTCAAGAAATTACATTAATTGGCATTAATTAGATTAGACTTTTAAAGATATTACATTAATTGATATTAATGTGATTAATTTCCTGTTATACGAAGTGCATAAGGAATTTGTAAAACTATCTAGCGATTCAAATATAAAACTTAAGTTTTCACAAAAATCCTTGATGAATTCTGGATCGGAGTTCAAAGTAGATTTCTCACTATTTCTGAAATGGCATTAAGTATTCTTCTCTCATTCAGCACTTCGTATTTCATGAAACTACTTTTCAGCTTTAATGCTAATTAAAACCAAATGTCTTTCAACATTGAAACATGTTGAAGATGCTTTATATCCAGCAGTATCAAAATATTGCACCACCATTTAATAAAATCAATCCTAAAATTACTTCTTTTTATATACTTTCTTTTTTTTTAGTACTTACATCTAATAAAAAGTAGCAACTTGCATGTCGTTGCAACAACTTTAAATTACTTGAAATACATATATGTACACTTTTAAAATATTAAACCTGTTAAATTACGATTTATTGTGAATTTCAAAAGTACCTGCACAAATAAATGCAAATAAAACTCACTATTGAAAACACTCGTGTAATTTATTGCTTCATTTTCGATTGGTAAACAATTGCAAAAACAGGATGAAATTAAGCACGCAAACAGAATACATTACTTTGTTACTTAATCACTATTTTTGCTGTTTGAATTTTTTTGTTGTTTCCCATAATTTTATATATATCACTGATACTATTTATTGCAAATACAATTTGTAATCATTTTATTCTTGATACACCACTTTCACACAAATGTACCATTACAGAGATATAATCACATACAGAAGCAAATAAAATTACAAATATGTTATCTATAATATTATAATTAGTGAAATATAATAAATTTGACAAAATTGCTACGAGGAGGATACTGGCACTACAGAAATTGTTTCTTTATCAATATCTATCACGCGTAGTCGCAAGTCGGAAAGAACTAAATTCATAATACATTCACAGAGATTTACTTACTTAAAATTAGTACAATAATTGCACAATTTACGGCCATTGCACAGCTAAATAACATGACTAAAAGCTGAATAATCAAAACAAAGAGCAAAGATCAGAAGGAGTGAAAAACTTCTATTATGAATTCTCTCAAACCATAAAATATTTCAGATAATGAATTACAATTTATAATACGTTATTAACATCAAACAGACTTTTATTTGTCCACGTTTTTCAAAGAGAGGATGCCACAGCATTGTTAATAATCACATATCAACACGTGCCATGGCGTCACGAAAGCAACTTGTTGATAACGTTTCTGAACTGTCTGAAATTTTTTCTAATGCACTTTCAGACAACAGAATATCATATATTTTAAAACTGTACTTACCCATTCATTTCACAACTTCTAGTGATTTTCTATAAAAAATTTTAATTCAAACGATATGTCTTTGTTTCTTCAATATGGCGCGATTGTGAAAATAACAATTCACAATTTCCTGTTGTATATATTATATGAGATTCAAAAGCGTAAATACCATTAACACGAATTTTAAAAATATGATACGAATTGTCAGTAAATGCAGCTACGGTTTAGACAATGAAAAAAAAAAATTGCCTTTTTGGTAACAAATTTTCACTCCGCAACAGGTTGAGTAAAAAAACGATGTAGTTTCTTGTTGCCAAACGTGACCACCTTACTTCAATTGAAAATGCAAAACAAGCGGGAAAATATCACGTGGTTTTTAATGCTGCAAACCGATTGCTGACATCAATAATAAATAAAATAGTTTGAACATATTGGCTGAAAGCAGATATATTTCCTTAGTTTAGAGAATAGTTTTAAACGTAAGTGTTCTTCATTTCACACACTCCAATTTTTTTTAAACGTACAATCGAAAACAGAGTTCCTCCCCCCAAAGCAGGCTGGTTTTCTATGTTAAACATATAAGTTACTGCGTAATAGTACATACATTTCTACTACTACTAAGAAGATACAGTGAATTGGAGTTTCAGAAAGTACTGCTTCCTTTGACTCTACATCTGCAAAAGACCATCGGTAAAGAACAATGAGTGCTATGAACAAAATGAGACGAAAATAAAGCTCAAGTGGCCACCATCAGTCGACGAATAAGGTGTATTTCTGATGGAAGATCCAAATCATTGAACTCAAGAGTCTAGTATGAGTAAAAAATGTTAAAGATGAAGAATATTAGATGGGTATTCGTATTTTTCTCTGGAAAATGTAGAACATCTACGAGAGTTGATGCAGTTGTGTTCGGATGAGTGAGAATTGAATAGAAGAAATTTCTAGTAAGTTTTTTAACACAGTTTTGAAATCACGGTAAATATAAGAATTATGAATGAACTATAGCGCGTTAATAATCTTTCTAAGTGCTTTCTTTTGAAGAACTTGGATGTGTTGGAACTTGGAAGGTGAGTTTTGGCAGAGTGGCTAGCATAGAGTAATGCTGGTCGAAGTATAAATTTATGGAGTTTATTTGAAGCGGCCATATGACTTCTTCTGCCAAGAAGTGGGCGCATAGTTGCAAGAGCCATATTAATATATTTTCACAGTTTGCCTGAGATGTTTCTGAAAAGTCAATTTTTTTTATCTAGAATGACTTTTAGATATTTGACTTCGTCTACCCAGTCAATTCCTTCATCAAACAGAAGAGGTCTTTGTAGTATGAAATTTATTTGTCCTTAGAAATTATTGCCTTTGATTTTTCTGTATTAACTGCAGTCCTCCAAAGAGTGAGCCAATTTTCTAAATGATTAAGGTAATGTTGAAGAAGAAGCTGGATATCTGTAATTGTACAAGCTTGGGTTATATTTGTAGTATCATCTGCGAAAATTCAAGGGTAATTTGTGTGGCTCAAGTGGCCACCATCCAGGAGTATCGCATTACCAGGAGTATCGTAAGTATTAACCTTACCAGGAGTATCGTAAGAGTAAATATTGTATAAATATGGTGAAAGTACTGATCCTTGGGGCACTCCAGCGACAATGTTTCTCGTGGTAGAAACAGTATTGCCAATTTTTACTGCAAAAATTCTCTCTTAAAGATCAATCAATCAATAGATATATTGCCGGGCTATCGCTAATATGTGTATGTTGCCAGCTCAGTGACAAGTCTGCCTAAGCGGCGCATGACGTAACAGTCGGACGGAGTAAGAGGACGTAGTGAAGAGAGTTGACCATACACCACAAGGTTTTAGAAAACCAAACAAGAACGAAGACCAGCAGAGGCTTGATAAGAGTGGGGGTATCTGACTTGATGTCAACATAACAAACATAAGAAAATGTATAAAATACAAAGTTTTATTCACTAAAAATAAGTCAGTGCGGTAAAATGAGAATAAAAGAATAAATGTGAAATACAAAATATATACATAACTATATACACATATATACATAAGGTGCAATTAAGTCGGAAAATTTGAGTCAAGGGTGAGGTGAGCCGCATAAGGTCTGATATTAACATCTTCAGGTAGTATAACACAGTGCTCCGCAACCGGTGTGCCATGAGTAGAATATAGGTGTGCCGCAATCAAATACATGTATTTGACATTTTGCAATTTTTTATCATGTATTTAATACACAATGACAATATTTTTCCTTAATAATGTCTATTTTAAATGTTTTTATATATTTCACTGTTGTGTGGTTGTGTGTGTGATTGTAAGTGTGTCAGCATTTGAATTTTTTCGGCACTTCCTTGATAACTTGGAACTCTGGTGTGCCACGAAATTCCAGAAAGATTTTTTGTGCGTCGCAGTTGAGAAAAGGTTGCGGAGCACTGGTATAACATATTCTAAGGTGTTGAATTCTAGTAAGTGTGAGCAATTCGTTTCCTTATTAAAGAAATTTCTATTCATACGATTGATGAATTCTCCTACCCATTCAATTTTGTCGTTGTGTAGAGTATCGTTTGGCACGTAGAAGTGCGCTTCGGTGATGAGCTTTAAGTATTTATTTTGAACAACTTGCAGTTTATTTAAATCCTTTTTGTTGACCGCCGCCCATGCCGGCGAAGCATACGTAAAGATGAGTCTAATAATAGCAGTGTATATATGTCTCTTCCTCATGAGATCCAGTTTGGAGCATTTCCCTGTCAACGGAAATAGAATTTTCATCGTGGAAATAGCTCTACCTCGAACCTTATTAATGTGGTCGCTCCATGTGAATTTACTGTTAAGAGTGACACCCAAGTAGTTTGCTTTTTTTGCAGTATGGGAACATCAACATCGAAAGGTTTAAGTCTGGCAGCGGCGGAAGTTCTTTTGGCCTTTTTATGAATGATTAGAAGCTGAGACTGCTGTGCATTAATAGAGATTCTCCACACTGTGCACCAGTGTTCTATCTGTGTAGTAATGCGCTGCAATTTATTTACGGTATTTTCTACGCAAAGTGACTTTACGCCCAGGGCCGTATCATCAGGATAGCAACTTACGACGCCATTTAAACCATTGGAAACACGCTGAAAATCAGCCACGAAGGAAATATACAAGATTGGGCCCAAAATAGACCCCTGAGCTACTCTTGCATTGAGTCTTTTCTGAACAGAATTATCTTTGTCTATATTTATAAAGAACTTCCGATTTTTGATAAAAGAATAAATGAGTAGTATAAGGTCCCTGTTAAAATGTAAGCAGATTAATTTGAATATCAGCTCCTCATACCAGACACGGTCGAAGGCTTTCGCCACGTCTAGCATGAGTAAGGCTACTTTCTGATGATTGTGAAGCGCTGATCCAATAAATTCATTGAGGCGGACAAGCTGCTTTGTCGTGGAGAGTGATTTTCTAAACCCGAACTGTTCGGACGGTAATTTGGCGAGATAAGGATCCATTTTTCTTAAAATAATTCTTTCATAGATTTTGCCTATACCAGGCAAAAGATTAATAGGACGAAAACCCTCAGGTTTAGTGATATCTTTACCTGGCTTAAGTAGGAGAATGACTTCAGCGACTTTCCAACTTTAAGTAAAATAGTTATTCACAATGCAGGCATCTACGATACTTATGTATTTTGCATATACGTGTTACGAAATGTACAGGCGCGGTAAAATGGCTTTCTCGCAAAGCAGTTTTAGGGTTGCCATAAAATGTCAAGGGAATGCAGGATTGCCACATTCGGCGAGAAATCGTCTGTCTGGCGACAAAATTGGCGATATACCATGGATGGTTAGAGAACCTTCTGGAACGAATTCTTTCTGGTTTAGCCAGAATGTTCTCGAGCATAAGCCGAAAGCTAAAGCTATATAAACCCTGCTGGTACGCAGTCAGTCAGTTTACCTCGTCGAGAGGGCGAGAGAGTGCGTGTGCCTCGTCGAGAGGGCGAGTGAGACTGCCTTGCATAGAGTGCGAGTTAGTCAGTATCGAGTTGGTGTCTCGTCTAGCGAATCAATCCATGCCGAGTCGATCGAGTTGACAGCCGGAATGCGAGTGCCGAGGGGGTCGTCGAGTTCACCAAAGGAGTCTCTTAGGTTATCGCGGTTAGTGCATCGTCGAGAGAGCGCGTTGAGATCCGCGAACGACTGAACCGAGGAGTCAGGAGCCGTGCTCTGTGTGTCTTCGAATGCATCGCGAGTTGTAGTGTGGAGAGTCCCGAGAGTACGTGGAGTTCCGAGAACGACAGGGCAGTGTCGGGAGCTGTACTCTGGTGCTTTGCAGTGAAGCTGTCTCCATCGTAACAGCCTGATAACCTGCCGTGATAGCCTGATAACCTGAAGGCTGTGTCGCTAATCGTGTCAGCGTGTTTATAGTAGTTCATCGATGACTGCAAAACGAGTTTTGGAGCTGTCCTGACAATCTGGCTAATAAAGTGTGTTTCGAAACTTAATCAAGTAGTGTCGTCATTATTCACTCCAAATCCATACAAACCCCGTACAAACGTGAAGGAAGAAAATAACGCAACAACTGGTGTCAGAAGAAAAGAAAAACTTAACAGATGGTATTTAAGGGCAGGTTTTTGATAGCAATATTTGTTATTTCGTCGTAACCTGGCGCTTTCCTGTTCTTTAATTTTCTAATAACAGCTTTAACTTCATTTGGAGTAGCCGTATCAGGTTTGCTTCTCGAACTTAGACTATTGACCCAGTCAAGTATAAAATACTTATGTCATAGGAAAATGTAAGGTCGCAAGTATCCATGTTTAGCATGAACTGCTTTTCCAGATGGTCTGCCAAAATTTTTACTTTATCTCTATTAGTCACAGCAATTGCATCATCACTGTAAAGTGGCTCATTTACTGTGGGCCTATTCTTTAGATTCCTAGTAAATGACCAAAATTCATTATTTGGCTCGTTGAAGCTGGCAATTTTATCATTCCATCTCTTGTTTCTATAGTTATAAATATTCTCCTTGATTGTAATATTACGTTTATTTAACTCTCTTATGATATTAGGGTCCAATGAGATGCACCATCTTTTCCTGAGCTTATTTCGCTCCTTAATCTGGTTGCGAATAAACCAAAGGAGCCTTTCTGCATTCTGATCAACAGGGAATTTTTTGTATCTCTATTGTAAGCTGTGAGAATATTATTCGTAAGCGTCTCGATGGCTAAATCGATATCACTCGGAGCTAAAAAATTGCAGTTTTCAAAATGCAACTTTCGAGTTTTAATCGTTTGTTCATCTTTAGTTTATTAATCATAATTTTTACACTTATCTTTTTTTTAAAAAAAATATCTGTTTAAATAAAATAGATTAATTTAGTGAATTAAATTAGCATTACCATTTGAATTCGCAGTTTTTTAAAATTTTCCTGTCCAAAAATTAAGAATTTTTACTTTAAAAATTCACTGTATTGTACATATGCCCTCAGAATTTAAATGATATTGTAGATTAGTTCACAACAATAATTAATCATTTATTTGTTTGCATTAAATTTCATTTAAATTTATTAACTTTAAATTTGCTTTTTACGAATAGAGAATGTTTGTTACATCAAATTCCACTCCTTGCAGAAATGGCGCAAGAGAATTATTTAAAATTAAATTTAACTTTACTTTATTCTTTAGAAGCAATTTTGTTGTACTTAGCAGCTTTTAGCGCTAATTACCTAGTTTGTTTCACTTTTTTTTTTTTTTTCTTTTTCAAAACGCAACTTTCGATTTCTAATAGTTTGGCTTTCTTTAGTTTATGAATTATAATTTTTACATTTATCTTTTTTTTAATTATCTGTTTAAATCGTTTAATTAAGTGAATTAAATTAGGGTGCTACTTTGGTAGACGGTTGTACGGATTTTTGGCGATTTACGTTGGCGCAGTTTTTACGTCAGCCATCTTGAAAAACGCTGTTTTTAACAAGGAGGTTAGAATAGAAGGAGGGAAGGTTCAACTCAAACGGTGAAGCTTGGCGGCCATCTTCCTGTTATCACCGTGACTTGTGCAAGGAAGTCTGTCATTGCAATATTTTTTTCTTTTCTTTTTGAAGCATGTCAGCTTGTATTGCATATGGATGCAAAAATAGATTCTCGAAAAAAATTCCGGGCATTATTTTTCACACGTAAGTATTAATTTTCTTTTTTTATGTAATATGACAACTATGTCAAAAAATATCACAATGTCATGTGGTTTTCTTTCCAGATGTGAAAAAAAGGACTTAAAATAGGTTATTTAATATAACTATAATCAAAATATATTAAATACATTTTAATGTTTCTGTTTATAGCTGGTATCTTCGTTCCTTAAGATACAATGCTATATGGTAGGATTTAAATTGTATAATTTGAACGTTTTAGTTAATTCGTTTTATAACTTTCATGAAAAGTAAGAAATCAATTGTTACTATTTTTATTAATTGTAAAGGTGTTAAATAAAGCAATGCTTTTCTTTATATATTAATTATTATTCATTTTTTTAAGTTAAGATAAACTGTTCTGTTGTTAAAAATTTTTTGCATAAACTTACAAATTTCTGGGCAGTATAGTGATAAAATTAAGTAAAATATTTACACCATTGAACATGGGGAAAGATGTATCCAAAAACTTATATAGGTGTATTTCTGTAATTCAACTTTATTAAAGGCAGTTTCTTTGAGATTAATAAATATGAAATGCGCATAAACTGAAATCAATGAATTCACATAAATCTGTTTTATTTTATTAAGATTTATTTTCTAACCTAAGCAAATCCGTGAAATATGCAGAAACATCATTTTTTAAAGGCTTTAATGTTATGCGCATGCATTTAGATTTCGAACTATTTCTTAATAATTTGCTGTACATAGTAAATTATGGATATCATCTTTATTACTTTAAAACAAAAATTCAACAATAGCGAGGGATTTCTTTATAAATGTAACATATTTTTACTGGAAAATAAATGCACAGAACAGCTTAGAAACACGTACATATCACTGCCGTAATGCAATGTTTTGAAGTCACAAACATGGACGCCGCTTGTTCGGCGGAGTTTCATTCCCCGATAGTGGAGGAAACTGCGAACCCTCCCTCCTTCTATTCTAACCTCCTTGGTATTTTCAGAAAGAAATCACTTCGAGGCGGAGCCAGAAGCGAGCGGGAGCCAATCAGGAGTAGGAAGGCGAAGTTAGAATAAGTTGCTATATTAAACCTCTTTTTACTTCCTTGTACGAAGACCAATTATGACATTTGCGGCGCCAGCCTGGGTTACCGCCACTGAAAAAGATATAGAGAAACTCCAGAAAGTGCAGAACAAGTTCCTTAGGATTAGCACAAATGCCCACTATTATGTCAGAAACGAAGTATTGCATAGAGACATGAAAATTGAACCACTAAATCAATTTATTCGCAAGATTAATGCAAGTTTCTTCAATGGTGCGGTAAATTGTGAACATCTTATGAACTTTAACTTGTTTCACTACGAGATACTTGCCGAAGATAGGTTTCTCAGGCCTTATGCTGCTTACCTGATTAAGGAAAATCAAGATTTTCCCACTTAATTAGTGTCTATTAAATAATGATCACGATAGTATCTACTTTCAGTGACACCAAACTCAAGCAGCAAGTGTCTGAGCCTCATATGTAAATAATTTAGAAGACTGATAATTAATTTTACTATTTCTACTTTCATATATGTTTTGTACTGTATTTAATTGCAATTTTAGAGAGGTATTCCTCAGAAGACTCGCAACCAATGATAAGTCAGCTTGCAGCCCACGTGACAACTGGTCACGCCCCTTCGCCATTAGCTCCTGCCCTTCTGGACTCACACTTCGAACTTATTCTCTTTTCAGCGCTCAAAGAGCAAACATCTGATGACAGCCGGAACACATCAAGCAGAATGCTTGATAATCTCGGCGTAAGTGGAACTTGGAACTTGGAACTTGTACGAAGTAAAAAGGAAGTATTGTAATCGCGAAGAGTTTCAGGCAGCATATTTCAAAGAAAATATCCATTTTGACCGCTATCGAATGCAATTTAAGGATGTTTTTGCGTGATATCTGTACGTAAGGACAGAATAAAATACTCTTTTCCTTCAAAAAAATTATAAAACTGCTTTGAAATGAATTCTGAAGAGAATTTTTCGTGGCGTCTGTACGAAAGTACGTATCTCGCATAACTCAAAATCGAGTAGCCTCAGAACGTTGAAATTTTGTATATAGGACTGTAACATGTAGATGTGCGTATTTTGGTTGCAATCGGCCGTACCAAACATATATAAATATATTTTTATATATATCCACTCTGTTACCCGGCTCAGTGATCTCAGTTTCTTTACTCTTATATGTTTGTAAATTGTACATTTTTTGCTTTAAAAATGATTGAATTATGTTGTTTTTATCTTCCGGTTAAGCTTTTTATGCCTTTAGTAAATCTGTGTGCAATGTTTTTAGAATTATCAACAATTTTAAAGTTGTTTAAGTGCCGCTAAGCCTTTTTTTTATGGCGGCCATTAATGTTTACATTTGAAACAGGAGACTAGTGGATTTGTTGCCAATCTAGAGAAACTTAGTTTCGCAACAACAAAGATAACGCATTCATTTATTATTGCCAATTAAATCATGCTTAATTCTTTCTGGAATTTTTTCGAGGAAATAAGTGTTTAAGATTTACTTCGTAATTTTTAATATAGATATTTTGAGTTTTTATGTATTTTTGCCTTCTCGCGAAGTGAGAACTGAATTAATTAAATGAGAAATACTCAATCGTCTGTGAAAAACTGTTTCTTTTTTGTTTTGTTTGCTTAATTTCTTTTATACATCATTCTAGCTTTATTATAGTATTTGAATAGAACATGTGGCAACGATTAGATAATTCTTTAAATGATGTAAATTTTGTGCATTCTGAGTTATAATATGAAGGAAATATAATACTGTTAAGTGAACCTAGCGCCAGAATGGAATTTTAAAGAATGCATTTATTCTACTGTGGTTTATGCGCTGTCGGCGAAGTAGATTTAATTCAATCCAATACGTTTAAACGAAATGCAAGAAAAAATGCGTATAATTTAATATTCCTTACAAGGAAGTCATGTGGTGTACACATCAGATTTTTTATTATTATTATTAAGGTAGCTGATTATGAATATTCAATAAGTGGGCCACGTACGGTCTTTAAAATAGCCATCTTCTATTTTCTCGTAAATCAGTAAATCCGCGAAGTCTGCAGTTAAGTTTTGCTCGGCTTTTCTGTAAATGATGTTCAATTTAAGTAATATTTTAATCAAATTAAACGTTGGCGCAATGTTTTTATAGCGGTGTTTTTATTCTATTTCTTTGCTATATGAAAGTAGTAATTTAACCTTACTTAAATATTTCATACTCATAGTAAATGTATTTATTTACATTTGCTTGCCATCTTAAAAAACGACATTTTCGACAAAAAAAAAATTATCCATTATTTTTAAAGATATTTATTTTTTAAGGTTTCTAATACTTTACTAGGCATAAAATACTTAAAACCCAAGGAGGTTAGAATAGAAGGAGGGAGGGTTCGCAGTTTCCTCCACTATCGGGGAATGAAACTCCGCCGAACAAGCGGCGTCCATGTTTGTGACTTCAAAACATTGCATTACGGCAGTGATATGTACGTGTTTCTAAGCTGTTCTGTGCATTTATTTTCCAGTAAAAATATGTTACATTTATAAAGAAATCCCTCGCTATTGTTGAATTTTTGTTTTAAAGTAATAAAGATGATATCCATAATTTACTATGTACAGCAAATTATTAAGAAATAGTTCGAAATCTAAATGCATGCGCATAACATTAAAGCCTTTAAAAAATGATGTTTCTGCATATTTCACGGATTTGCTTAGGTTAGAAAATAAATCTTAATAAAATAAAACAGATTTATGTGAATTCATTGATTTCAGTTTATGCGCATTTCATATTTATTAATCTCAAAGAAACTGCCTTTAATAAAGTTGAATTACAGAAATACACCTATATAAGTTTTTGGATACATCTTTCCCCATGTTCAATGGTGTAAATATTTTACTTAATTTTATCACTATACTGCCCAGAAATTTGTAAGTTTATGCAAAAAATTTTTAACAACAGAACAGTTTATCTTAACTTAAAAAAATGAATAATAATTAATATATAAAGAAAAGCATTGCTTTATTTAACACCTTTACAATTAATAAAAATAGTAACAATTGATTTCTTACTTTTCATGAAAGTTATAAAACGAATTAACTAAAACGTTCAAATTATACAATTTAAATCCTACCATATAGCATTGTATCTTAAGGAACGAAGATACCAGCTATAAACAGAAACATTAAAATGTATTTAATATATTTTGATTATAGTTATATTAAATAACCTATTTTAAGTCCTTTTTTTCACATCTGGAAAGAAAACCACATGACATTGTGATATTTTTTGACATAGTTGTCATATTACATAAAAAAAGAAAATTAATACTTACGTGTGAAAAATAATGCCCGGAATTTTTTTCGAGAATCTATTTTTGCATCCATATGCAATACAAGCTGACATGCTTCAAAAAGAAAAGAAAAAAATATTGCAATGACAGACTTCCTTGCACAAGTCACGGTGATAACAGGAAGATGGCCGCCAAGCTTCACCGTTTGAGTTGAACCTTCCCTCCTTCTATTCTAACCTCCTTGGAAAATACAGTTCAACAGCTACTGCAAGAAACCCTGACCGGCAGATGACGCCACACCTGCGGTTTACTTCATGATTTCTCTGGAGATTGAATTCTTACTGAGAGTAGTGGCGTAGCTAGGGTGGGGCAAGGGGGAACATCTGTCCTCGGGCGCAGCATTCAGGGGGCGCCAAATCGATGTTACGAAATTTTAGAATGAAATGTTTTCCGTTCTTGGCACAGAGAAAGGGGCGCAAAATCTTCAGTTGTCCCCAGTTCAGTTGTCTTCAGTCGCTGAAAACCCTAGCTACGCAACTGACTGAGAGAAAGTGTCTCAAATTTTTCGCATACACGTTCGCGTTTCGAGCGCTTCACTAAGGAATATTTAACACAAGGCCCATTGTGGACAAAATTGATAGAACAGGAAAGTATTGTCTAATGCAGTAGAATGCCTGTATAAAACACATAAGTATCCAAATTGAACATCGAATTAAAAACATCATACCAACGTTTAAAAGAATTAAAATATTACTTAAATTCAAATCCTTTAAAATAAGTTTTGTAGGATATAATTATTTAACATTAAAACATACGGGGCAATAACTATATCGGGAATTTTTGAAAACAGTTTATTAATTTTTTAATATAAATTGAAGTATACAATTATAAAGTAAAAGAAAAATATGTACTTGTAGTCTTTCTTTGAGTATTTAACCTTTCGTATATTGATAAATACCCCAAAAAATCGGAATCATAATTTAGATATCAATAAAAAAAAATTTGAGAAATGTAATATAATTTAAAAAATGTAATCTAAGGGAAAAAGTTTGTAAAAAAATTTTAAATGTAATCTAAGGAATTCGAAGAAATGAATAATCAAATTTTAAAATGGTGCCATAATGCAGAAATATTCAGTAACCAATCGGGAAGCTGATTGCAGCTCGTAGATGTACAAATATTATCTGTAACCAATCAGGAAGCTGATTACATCACGAATAGAATTAAAATTATTTAAATAATCATACATAATAAAATCTTTTAAAAAATGCAAAATTAAATTGCATTTTAATATTTAACAGTCATAAATAATGTTTAAAACATTAGATTAAATTTATAGATATTAAAACCAATTACTTTTAAAGTAATGTGATGTCATTCATTACATCATCCAAAACATAAAATATCATAAACAATAAAATTTTGATTTCAAATAAAAATGCAAAATTGAATTGATTTTTCGATGAACTCCATTGGCACCATACCAAGCCTTGGTTAACGTCGAAACATGACAACTGGCATTGTCATCCTGAAAGTAACAGGGGTCCAACCCGTAACTGCCACAATATAGGAAGCACATTGTCATCTAAAATAGTGCAGTAGGCATCGGAGTTGAGCTTACCATTAATGGGGACCAAGGGTCCTAGCCCATACGAGAAAAAAACACCCCCAGACCATAATTCCACCTCCGCCGAACTTGACTGTTGGCACAATGCATTCTGGCAGGAGACTTTCTCCAGGTAGACGCCAGACCCAGACCCTGCCATCCGAATGGTAAAGGGTGAACCTTGATTCGTCACTCCAAAGAACCCGTTTCCACTGATCTACGGTCCAATTTCGATGTGCTTTGCACTACATTAACCGAGTAGCGCGGTTGGACTTTGTGATCAAAGGCTTATGGGCAGCAGCACGACCATGAAAACCAAGCAGATGTGCTTCCTCACGGATGGTATTCATTGAAACAATACTCCCAGATGCCTGTTGAAACTCCTCGCGGATGAGGGCCATAGGTTGGGTGCGGTTCTTCCGAATTTAATATTTAGAAGCCATAAATAATATTTAAAACACGGAATTTATGCATAATAAAATGCATTATTTTTTAAATAAAATGACAATAAAGTATCGGTCACCATAAATAACTTGTCTAGCAATGGGTTTACCATAATTGCTCGCCAAAACATAAATCGTCCAAATCCGTCCAACTGTCTACCAAAGTAACACCTAAATTAGCAATGCCATTTATATTCCAAGTTTTTTAAAATTTTCCTGTCCAAAAATTGAGTGATTAAATTCACTGTATTGTACATATGCTCTCAGAATTTAAATGATATTGTTACATGCGTACGGGTTCGTTATGAAATGAATGCACAAATGCACAAGTCCGATGAAAAATGAGCAAAATTTATTATCACAACCAAAATGCTTAAATTTCTTCAGATATTCGTGCAGTATTACAATATCTCGCAGTAGTTATCTTTTAACTACTCAAACGTTCAAGAGAACTTAATTCAAAACAGCTAAAGCATGGGCGTAGTCAACTCAAATTACGGGGGAGGGGCGGTGGCGCCCGTTACGACTCTTATGGCTATACTGTTCTACCTATTATAGCATCTTCAAGTATATAGGCGATTATTTCATGATAAATATATTATGTTAATTGCAGTTATCTTAATATAAATAATAATTATATTATGAATTTATTAATAATAAAATTATGTAACATAATTAAGGATACATTGCATTTCATTATCGTATTTATAATTATTACCTTACAAACATATTGAATGGGTAATACAATATTTTTGTTTTTAAATTATTTAAAAATTATTATTAAAACATTAACATGATTTTGAAATTCATCTTTCCTTGTTTCATAATACAAAATAAATAAATACATAAAATCCATATTAATTTTGTATATAATTATACACTGACTACCAATAAGTATTTGGACACCTGTGATAGAAAAGAAAAACTAACTTTATTCAAAATCAATAGTTCGTAGAGCCTCCACGAGAGGTAATTACAGCGTGGACCCTCCGGGGCATACTTTCTACAAGTCTTTGTACGACAGCTAGTGGTATTTTCTTCCACTCGGCTTGGAGAAGACATAGAAGTGCCTTCACCGATTTTGAACTGGTAGTGCACTCCTGAATTCGGCGATGCAACTCGTCCCAGAGGTTCTCGATAGAGTTCAGGTCTTGACTCTGGGCAGGCCAGTCCATTCAATGAACTCCATTGGCACCATACCAAGCCTTGGTTAACGTCGAAACATGACAACTGGCATTGTCATCCTGAAAGTAACAGGGGTCCAACCCGTAACTGCCACAATATAGGAAGTACATTGTCATCCAAAATAGTGCAGTAGGCATCGGAGTTGAGCTTACCATTAATGGGGACCAAGGGTCCTAGCCCATACGAGAAAAAAACACCCCCAGACCATAATTCCACCTCCGCCGAACTTGACTGTTGGCACAATGCATTCTGGCAGGAGACTTTCTCCAGGTAGACGCCAGACCCAGACCCTGCCATCCGAATGGTAAAGGGTGAACCTTGATTCGTCACTCCAAAGAACCCGTTTCCACTGATCTACGGTCCAATTTCGATGTGCTTTGCACCACATTAACCGAGTAGCGCGGTTGGACTTTGTGATCAAAGGCTTATGGGCAGCAGCACGACCATGAAAACCAAGCAGATGTGCTTCCTCACGGATGGTATTCATTGAAACAATACTCCCGGATGCCTGTTGAAACTCCTCGCGGATGAGGGCCATCGGTTGGGTGCGGTTCTTCCGAATTTCTCTGGACAGCACTCATCGGTCTCTATCTCCCAGTTTCGTTGGTCTGCCGACTACGGGCACATTCCGACAATCACCGCTCACCTTCCACTTCTTAATCACATAGGCCACTGTCGATTTTGGGTACTTCAGATCGCTAGATATGTCCCTTAAAGATCGGCCACATTTGAGATACCCGATAATTATACCTTTCTCGAAATCAGAGAGCTCCGAACTGCGAGGCATCTTGCGTGCAACTAAAGCTGATGCTGTTTCCTACACGATATACACCGGCGGAGTCCGTGACGTACCTTAGGACCGCAGATATCGTCATTTGCATAGGTGTCCAAATACTTATTGGTAGTCAGTGTATAATAAAGATATTGAATTAAATGCATAAAAGCTGTAAATACATCATTTATTTTGGACATGAAATTAAACTGCAAATATTTTTTTTTTAAAAAAAAGGGCAAACATTTTTCTGGCCTTTCATTTTTGTTCAGCAATTAAAATATTCCCGAATTCCATTTTCCGTGACTGTAAATTGGCAAATATAGCAATAATTTTGTCAGTTGCTATTTCTTTGGTATAATGATGTGCATTAATGCCAACGAATTTCTGTGCTGATCCGTTATAGTAGTTCTATTATAATTTTCTAACCTATTTCAAAGCATTTGCAGAACGTTCACATTCGCAAGATGTTATCGGCAGTGTAGCTTGTATGTGCAAAAGCACATCAGTATTTGGAAAAAAGATTTTATTTGAAGCTTTTAAAGCCAAAACTGGCGTGTCTGGGAGCTTTGCTTTGGGGATAGACATAAAATGTCGTCGCCAACGTTTCGTCTCTTCGATTAGAAATTCCAGAGAGGGTAAATCATTTTATATTGTTGCGTGCGTACAGGTTCGTTATCAAATTAATACACAAATCCGATGAAAAAATGAACAATTTATTCCAAGTTCCGCTGGATTCGCCGCTGATTAACTTGCAGGAATTGCAAGTTTTGATCCGGTTGTCTGAGTTAGTTGCTATAGAGCGCTGAAAGTAGAAGAATGCATGAGTGAGACCTAATTCAGGATTGCAGATGTTGAGAGGGCGTGACTACCTTGTCACGTGAGGTGTGAAGAAGTCGTTAATACGTTGCGAGATTTCAGGTTAGAAATGCTGAAGAAAACATTAAATGTACAAATTTGCAGAAATAATTACATAAAAGGGAAATTTTTCTACATAAAATGTCGTCGCCAACGTTTCGTCTCTTGTAACAACATATGGAATAAACCAAATTTCATCACATAATACAGTCTAGCAGTCCTGTAATTTGAAGTTCTGAGTCCATGATAATGTGATGGGTGTGGTGTAAACAGAATCACGGTTTCATTATAACAGTCGAAGATGTTTCAGGAAAAAATAATTTTAGTAAGAGTTACAAAATAACAGAATAAATTCAGAACAAATGTTAACACAAAATACATATATACAAATTCAAGATGTCTATCCCAGAGCATACTTAGAATAAGTCACATATCACGTGAGCGGAATCAGGCATTCTGATTCGTTTAGCGTAAACTTGTCCAAAACTGATGAAAAGAGTAAAATAATTAAATAATGGGTTGCAATAACGAAAAATCACTATTTTTCCTATGTTCTTCAATATGATAAATATAAGGAATACCAGAAATTTCAGTCCTAAAAAATGCAGAAAGTCCTACAACAAGGCTGAACATAGAACTCAAGTTCTTAGGTCACGTGGGAGGTCACTCTCCCAGACGCTGACATTTAGAAGTGCTTCTTGAATATTGAAGAAAAGCAGTATTCTGGAGGCTCAGGTGCTGGGCACTTCAGCAGTCTCCTAGGCTGGCAAAACCACATCCTGTGTAAAGCACGTGCAAAAGGCATATCTTTTGATGGCATATCATGGCGGGGTTCGTAACTGAGAAAAATCCTCGTGAAGAACAGTGAATGTCGCGATAGGCAGTGATAAAGATAAGAAATGTATGAGCCTTGCGTATGTACAAATCTTAGAGTCAGTAGGTTCATATGCTGGAGAAGTAAATGTAGATGCTACTGCTTCGTCTTCCGGCTTGCTTGCTTAAATGCGAATTGCATATGCTTATGTAGCCTTGCGGCTTTTATAAGCTCTGTTCTTTTAATCCCTAGGAAACATCACAGTGTAAACTATCAACTAAATCGCAGCCGGGAAACGGATCAAGGTAGGAAAGAGGGCCCTTTGACCGCGAAGCGTATAAGACAATCGTTACATAACTACCACTTATCGAAGAGGTTGTGAGAAAAATTCGTAACCAAAACATACATGTGCAAGTGTAGCGATATCATGTTGCAGAAAAATGAACAAATAAACAAATAAAGTGTAAATTAATGATATTTACAATGAGAACTGTAGTAAAGTGTATGTCTAAGTGACGAAATTATGGTCCTGCATTCTGTGAGCAATAAAAGTGTGACATCTTCTGGGACGCATATGTAGTTTAAAGAAGCCTTAAAATTGCCCGCCGTGCATTTTAAAACCTTATCATAAAATTTACTGTTTAATCTATGGAGGTCCTCATCAATGTATTCTACCTTCAAATCATCATGCAGTAGTTTGTACCTAATATAGAAATGTGCGTTTGTAATGGTGCGCAAGATTTTATTTTGTACAACTTGTAATTTGTGCAGTTCATTGCTCTTTGCCATAGCCCAAACTGGTGAGGCGTAACACATGATAGGTCGCAAAATGGAAAGATAAATTTGTCGCTTCCTCCGTAAGTCCAATTTAGAACACCTACCAAGTAGAAGATTCAGCTGCTGCGCAACACTTTTAGTTTTGTTAGCTACATAGTTGATATAGGTGTTCCACGTTAGCCTTTGATTTAGATAAACTCCTAGATATTTGGCCTTGTCAACTGTGGGTACCAACGACTTCTTATAACAGGTAGACGGCTCACCCACAGAGAATTCGTCTGCTAGGATGTCTCCAACATATACCACGTGACTAATGCTCTTGGCGCTCTTGGGGAGTGATAGCTTAGACTGTTCATCGCCAGTTTGGCCCGCTTTTGATATGGCAAGTAGTGCTTTTTATTTCCGCCTCCTAGCAGTCAGCAGACAACGACCTCGAATTAGGTTGTTCGATTTTTTACAATTATATTTAGATATAACTTAACCCCTTTTTTCCTGAATATTTTATCTATATTTTTAATAATCGCTTTAAATTATTTGCACCATTGTTTAAGATGTTTAGGTTAAATAATTTTAGGAAGAAAATCTAAAATAAATAATAAAAAATGAGATGGAAACTTTAATTTGAATAACGTTAAAAAATTAATTGCACTACTGTTATAATATTTGAGAAGGTAAAAAAATCTCGTTTAATTTTAATGCATTGCATCCTAAAGAGACAAAGAAAATCACATTGTATTACATGTATATACTTACAGACTGTTGACTTTCAGCTGGAACTATAAACTATTACTGTCCAAACTTAATATAGTTTATGATACAAAAAGATAAATTATACTGAATTAATTAATTAAAATTATGTTTACTTAAATATATGAAAGTAAAATATTAAAGAAAAATATTTTACTTTCATATATTTAAGTAAACATAATTTTAATTAATTTAAAGTCAGAAATAGTTTTTGGAAGAATTTCATTTACTTTTGACCTCTCGGTGTTAGCAATAGTACTTGCATTATGGAAATGTAGGATAGTAAAGAATTTTTTATTTTTAAAAAGATCTTTATTAAGTAATTGATTATGCCCATTTTATTCAGTTACTTGCATATTAAAGTGCTTATAAATTCAGCAATGTCCAGAAAATAATTTCATGCAAACTTGGAAGCAACTGCCTTAACTGTACATTAAATTTAGTAAGATTTCATATTTTGCAGATCAGCTGTAAAATGTACGTTTTCAAAATAAAATTTTCTTTCTGAATTATAAATTCAAACATGACAATACATATTCTATTTTATTCCTGTATCCCAATTAAATAAACACATTATGAAAATATGCATTTAAATATAGTATTTACTATAAAGTAAGTGGCTTAATTACAAATAAACACTCAAAAATTAAGTAAAACAAAAATATACTACTTATCATGAACACTAATCTTTTAAACGTGAGCAGAACGCACGTTTTGCATAAAAAGTTTTCGCTCTTCACCAGCTGCAAAGGATCCAACTTGCATCTGATGAAGAAATAAAGCTTTTCGATTGAAAAGCATGTCCTGCTCATATTTTAAAAGTTTGGTGTTCATACAAAGTAGTATATTTTTATTTTAAGTGGATTAATGCTTTATTTTATTTATTAAAATTATTTATTCTAAAGTATATCAAGAACAAGTACTAAAAATCACCTACTCAAAATGGTAGTCAAGTATATTCCAAATTTCTTATTTTTGATATGTGAATAAGTAATGAGCTTTTTAAAACAAAAACACACAATTTGGCCAAAATATAGAAACTAGTTATTGTTATATACTACATGAATAACTTTATGAAATACAATAATGCAATATAATATGAAATACAATAATAATAACCTCTTTTTTCCTGAATATTTTATCTATATTTTTAATAATCGCTTTAAATTATTTGCACCGTTGTTTGTTGCACCCTATATATGGCTCTGATATGAAAAATTTGACTTATCAAACTTTTTTTATTTATTATTATTATTTTTGGAGATGGTATATATTTTTAAAAAATTAGCTTGCCGAACCATTGAAATCTTTATAGATATATAAAGAATGTGATATTTACTTTTAAAAAATGAATACATAAAACAATGTAAATAAAATACAAACTACAAATTTAAAATACATGCTTTTATTTTTAAAAATACAGGACTTGAGTAAAACTTAAAATATTATTGTCCCTTAAAAAGTGTAATTTTTGTGTTAACACTACGTACGTTTTTGTTCTGAAGTTTTTCTGTTTCAACTTTACCTGCATAGTACAGTCGTATTTTCAGGTATTCAAACAGAATGGCTTTTATCAAAGAACTTCTATGATTATCTAAAGGCTCATGATTTAAAATATGTTCATGCATGCCTAAAAATATATTTGGAGAGTTTTCTATTATACATTTAACACTATCTGAAATTAATGAAGCCATAATGTTTTTTTGTTTAAGTTTTCCAGAAGCTTGGGTGGTTCGAAAAGATTTCTCAGCTGCTCTACATATCTTCACAACACTACCAGATGGAACTATTAATCCTCCCCTATTTTTTCTACCTAATAATTTACTTTGTGTATAATCAACTGTTAAACCAACATCAGACAGAGAATATATACAAGTATCACATTTTAATGCATTTTTCAATTTTTTAACAACACTACCAGCAATGTATGCAACAACATCACTAACAAAGTCTGAGAATTGTTTACAGCTTGTTAATGCAAAAGAATGATCTTCAGTAACACAATTCTCAGAAAAATTAAAATCACCTTTAAAGGTATCTGTGGAGTTGAAATTGATTGACTTCAAGTACATATTAGTGGAACTGCTCACATTTAAAATATTTGTATCGTCTAAAACGATGCAATTTGCACTACCTGATGTCATTATGTGATGGTGCATCAGTAAGCGAACACATGCTGCTTTAAATTGTTTTGCAGTAGGGTTGTTGTTGTGACCACCTTTTGTGCGTATGGCACTGAAAAATAACTCAAGGTGGTCCTGTGATAATTTGTATGTCAGGAAAAAGTTTAATGGGTGAGGTGAAATTTCACACAGCTCAATATATAACGATTTAATACTATTGATGCAAACTAAAAATCCTAAAAATCCTGTTTTCCTGTTGCTATGCAATATGTACTCTCCAATTTTACTTGTTCTTAAGTTTTTTATGTATTCTTGTGCTGTATTTAAGAAATTTAATATAGTATCTTTATTTTGGGGCTTAATTGGAGATTTAAAATCTTTACTTAATAGGTTTTTGCTGTTTAAGATGTCAAAAAGGCTATTGAATATTTTTAAAAATTTTATGGTTGGAGCACAGCCAATGAATGTGGGGTGTTTTAAATCGTTTTCTAAATATAAAAGAGCATCAGCAACACTATTACTGAGAACCTGGGCTGCAAGTTTAACCTTCATTTTTTCACGATACCATTCTATGTGCCGTGCCCGTAACTTTGTTGCAGCATGAAGGCCTTGCTCCTTTTGAAATTTTTCTAAATTGATTATATGCTCCCACAAAATGAAGCCACTGTCACCATCAACAATGGATCCTTTTAATGCCAAGCAATTTCTAACAAGCTTCAACATATGGCAAGGATCCATTATGACATACACATTGTCTCCGGTGGCAGGGTGTGGAAAATAATTGATTAAATTATTGCTTTGTAAATTTGCACTTAATGCATTTGCAGTTGCAATATTGCTACTGCAACCATCAAATGTCAAACTTATAATTCTAATGCCAGTCTCTTGAAGATAATGAAGGGCCTCATTAATAAGATTGGCTCTTTCTAGAGCATTTAACCCATTTATCAAAAAATACAAAACTGGAACCTTCCAGCTTCCATTAATGCCATTCACCATGAAAACTAAAGCCTCTTTTGCATGAGGCAGCTCATCATCATCTATGTCAGTACCTAAGTCAACATATCCAGTAAAACGAGTTCTATCCCATTCAATATGTTGTCGTATTGCCATTTCATCGACAATAAGAGCTCCATAAATGGTTTTGTTTATCTTTAAAGCTTCTTCTGCTTTAAGTTTCAATGATTGTAGGGCTTCCTTCGTAAATCCAGGAGAACCACTAACTTTACCATACCACCTTCTTAAAGTAGAAGGATGGGGAAGACTGTCGTTGAACATTTGTCTGACATAATTATATGCTTTTGCCGAATAAAGTTTAAAGTCATGGCAAATGTTCAGAGGTCTTCTGAATATTCAGCTCTTGAATTACTACATTCAAGTCTTTCTATGAAATCCCCTGCAGCTCCAGACAACTAGAGGAAGGGAACAAAAAAATTAAGATTTTAATATAATATTAAACATAAAAATTTTAAATATAATATAATAAAACATAGATGAGTTTTAGCAATAACTTATAACATTTTTATGTAATGGTCACCTCAAAAATATTTAAAAAAACCTACAGATGCAATATTTTCATGACACTAATGGAAATACAACCTGTGACATTGCATCCTGCATGTCATTTCCTTAATCAAAGAATTACTTGATTAGACATATATTTCTGATTATTACATTTTGAAAATTCTCAGCAAGTATTCATTATATCTTAGGGTGCATGATAAGGGGCCATCCAAAAATGGTGTCACGCTCTGATGGGGGAGGGGGTTTGTGCAGTTGTCACAAGGGGGAAGAAGAGTAATAAAAAGTGTGACATCACACACATTTTGGTTAAAAAACAGCATTTAAAATCAGCTGATTAAATTTTGAAATTACAAAAATTGAGGGTATTTCTTTCTATTGGGGCTAAAACAACTTTCCTGGGATTAATAAAAATTCTACTGATTCTTACTAAATGATTTAGATCAGCATTTCCCAGCTTTAAATCAGAAGTGAAAGTATATGTTTATGTAATAGCCTGACATTTGGCAAGGGAAGGAGGATAAAAAATTTTATGAAAATGTGCAACATCATTTATGAATTACCCCTAAATTAAGTTATAGTTAAAAACCAAAACTATAGTTAAAAGCACAATTTCTCTGGGAAATGATGGATAAAATAATTGTAAGAGAGCTACAAAACCGGATATTGTAAAAATTGGTTAAGCTTACCCCTAAAATTGTTGACGCTGAATCAGATATTAAATTCTGAGTTTTTAACTCAGTCAGCAGCTCGTCTAAAGAGGCCACACGCTTCTTCAGTCTTTTGTTCTGTTTATCTAACAATTTAATTTTTCTTTTCATTCTGATATTTTGCTGCTGAGCTATTTCAAGAACTTTTTTTGCTTTACTTGGAGATGTAACATCCTCATCATTAAAATCTCCCAAGTAATGCAGCCGTTTCCTTCTTTCAGGAGTTACAGATGTACTTGCTGAACCTACAACAGATTTCAAGATGAAATATTAAATATAAGTGTTATATTAATAATAATTATTATTATTTATAAATCATACTCATATGGAGCTTAATAACGCATTTCAGTAATTTTATGGCTAATAATTTGATTTGGTGTGGAGGAAAAGGATTATTTTATTTGTGTAATGTCTTTCTGAGAGGAAACAGAATTAAAAGTTATGAAACATGAATATTTATAGCAAGCAAGGAGATTTTGAGGGTAATTTGCCATCTTAAATTAGTAAAAAATAAATAATGGGTTTTTCTTCACAAGCTTTCAATACCTTGCAAAATATTAGAGTTCAGGCAAGATGTTGTAGATATAAACTAAATTAGTTTTAAAAGTTCCCATAATCTCAGATTACTTTATCGTGTAATAGTTCAAGTGTTTTAGTTGCTTTAATTAGCAATTGCATAAAATTTTCAAGCTAAGTTCATTAAATTTAATTTACAAATGAAACTGAAACATAAACATAAATAAAAAAGTAGGCTAAAAGTAAATTACAAGCATTCTGGAAATTCTAAACTGAATATAAGTCTAGAATGCAACAAAATTCACCTACTTACAAAACTATTTTTCTCTCTAAAAATGCTATTTAACATATTGAAACCAATACAATTAATAGAATTCAAAGAAAAAAATTACTACATCACAGCATGTTATGTTAGACTTAATCAAAGTACAATTTCTTCCTCGACTCTCTCTCACATACATAAATAAGTATGTTAAGTACATGATACTGAAATTGAAAATAGAGCATCACTTACTTTCTGAATAGTGCATAGACTCTTCTGGATTGGGCTGAAGTGGCTTTTTTGACGACTTTCGCTTGTAAACATTTTTTTGTAAGTGAGAAGGGAAATTAAATAACGTTGGAATTGCTGTGGCCTTTAACCAGGTGCCTCCAAACTTTGTTCTATCGAAGCAGTCTGATGTAAAATGTTTCGAACATAACTTTGAACACTTGGTTACTCTAAAGTTTTCCCGCCGCAGTTGTACTTCAAAAAACTTAATTGTACTAAAGTAGCAAATGAAGTATTAAATTACACACATATATGTATTCCAGGTCATACAGGTATACTGCAGAAGAATGGTAATTTTTCAGAATCATTTAAGAATTATTTAAGTACATGCTGAAAAATATCATGAAATTTTAAAAGTGTAATAATTTTTCATTGGAAAGAAATGTAAATATACCTACAATTAGAGTCAAAACAATAATATAATTGTCTGTGTATGGGGATGGCATTTTTCCCTTTAGCCTTTTATTACATGAGAATTCTTATTTCGTGATTCTGTATTGGAATGGAAATCAAAGGGTCCTTTTGGACCACCTTAAAGTTCTCTTAAAATTATTTTACAATAGTACGTACATTCAAAAACACAATTTGTAATACATCAAATTACAGGTCAAAAGGTGCCTTCTAGAGAAAAGAGGGTCAAGTGAAATTTAAAAGAAAATGAGTCACTTTCAAATTAGATTGTTAATGATGGGAAAAATTTGTGCTCAAGGCAATGTTGAAAAAAGTTAGTTTGATTTTGTCATCAACAATTCTTTCTTAATAAAAATCTATTAACAAAATTATATTTCACTGCATGCAGGTTCAACTTCTAAAATGAGCACCACGTCTCTTTTCTTGAGATTATATTACTGAAACATAATAATGCACTCTCTTTTCTTGAGATTATATTACTGGAACAAAATAATGCAATCTTACTTACTGATTTCCATACTCATGTGTATGTCATGGGGGGATGAATACATCTTATTAACTATAACAAATATTTTATATTGAATATGTATCAAACGGTAACAAACTTCAACTCAGTATTTATTATTAGGATCAAAACGATATTACAGTTAAAAATTCTCTCACTCTCCTTTTTTTTTAAATACTATTTAAAATATGGTTAAGTTTTTTACATCACATTTTTTCAATTACATTAAATTTCTAACAGCATCGTAGATGAGACAGAATTATAATCCAGATTATTTTTATTTTAATTGATTTATAGAAAATAATGATACAGCATTGAGCTCTATAAAAGTAATCTGATTTTTAAAATAATGCTGTTTAACTGTTTATGTTCAATGTTGCATGAATCAAGATCTTCAGCTTTTTTTTTTTTTTTTTTTTTTTTAATAAAGTAAACATATCGCACAATCTTTTCTCAATAATTTAATGCTAATAACAGCATTTTTCTTTTTTTATCGCAAGCAGTAATTGTTTATGAAATCAAAACGCGTACGACTTGGCGAAAAAAAGTTAACGCCAATTGGCGCAGCTTTCTATTTCAACGGAATACACGGAAAAAACATATAAAATTCAATTATTTGTAAAGGATGAATCCAGTAAATAGTGTCACAGTATTTAATACATTTTGATGCTAATAATACATGCTGAAAATGTCATATACAGCGGCAATTTTCTTGTACAATATGGCTTAAAATTTCCAACCAATTCAACAGAGATAGTAAAGCGACAGAAATACTGAAAATAAAATAATAAATCATGCAGTTTTAACTTACCTATGAAAGGTTACAGGTCCTCCTTTCACGAAACTTTCTTTACATCCATAGGCGCTGCAGCGAATAACCATTTTTACTTAAATTTTATGTGACCAAGCAGAGCAGCAGTCTTTCGTCCCATAGAAAGCAATGTAAAGTATTTCCGGACTTTCGGAATTCGCGCAGCAGTCACTTGACACTAATGTTGGAACCGGTTGAAGGTTGCAATAAGCTCTCTACCAGTATATTATCTCGTTGGTGGGTACCCGATGGCCGAATAGGTACAGTGGCTGAATAACAACTTTTAATTTCTTCCTGCGTACGATAAGCAGTTGAGACTTATCAGCATTAATAGAAATCCTCCAGTTGGAGCACCATTCTTCAATATCAAGGACAATATCTTGCAAAACGCTAGTGTCTCTGTTAGGATTTACTGATTTAACTGCTACCGCCGTATCATCCGCATAGCAGGCAAGTAGCGTGTTCCAATTCAATTTGTCCCTTGGAAAATCCGCCGCATAGAATAAATAAAGAATTGGCCCCAAACAGGACCCCTGTGGGACCCTGTTGACAAGATCTTGTAGCCAGAATGACTCTGTCTGCAGCCCACAGTGAAGAATCTGTTTGTGATATAAGAATGTGTCAGTAAGATAAGCTCTCTGGGAATATTAAAGTTGATTAATTTGTAGATTAGACCCTCATGCCAGACGCGGTCAAATGCTTTGGCCACGTCTAGCATGAGCAGTGCTGTGCAGCGTTTATGATGGAGTGCGGATCCAATGAACTCAACAAGTCTAATTAGTTGTTTCGCAGTAGACAGCTCACTCCTAAAGCTATACTGTTCATCAGATAGGAATTGCAAGTAGGGCTGAAATTTCTGTAAGATAATCCTTTCAAATATCTTGGCAAGACTGGATAAAAGACTAATCGGCCTGTTATTTTCTACTTTAGTGATGTCTTTAGCGGATTTGGGAAGCAAAAATATTTTCGCACATTTCCAGCTTTCTGGGAAGTAGCAACACGTAATACAAGCGTTAAAGATGCCTGTGAGTCTTGTAATGCCACTTTTAGGCAAATTCCTGATCATGAGATTCGTGATCCCGTCAATGCCTGGCGCCTTCTTTAGATTAAGTTTAGAGACTATCTTCGTAACCTCCTTCGGAGTAGTAAGTCCGCTTGCATCAAGTTCAGTAGGCATCTTCAGCCTGTCATTTACTTCATTTTGAACTTGCTGTGCAAACGAATTATTGCATGGTATTATGTTGAGACTAAATTGCTTCTTTAAGTGATTTGCGAAAATCTTACATTTATCATTATCAGTGTAGGCTGTCATACCATTTGCTACTACAGGCCTGTCGCATTGGTTGCGTGCGCTACAGCATTTTAGTGAAGCGCCAGAAAGCATCGCAATCCATCTCAAGCTCAGCGATTTTGTCATTCCAGTTTTCTTGCCTGAAATCCTGTATTTCCTTCCTGAGTCTTTTACTTATTCTATTGAGCTCGGCTTTCGTGTTCGGATCCCAGGTAGTATCAGTATCAGTAGCGGGCGCAGCGCGACCCGCCTAACCAAACAAGTTGGTCTTATGGTCATATGGTTGGACATATCCCAGGTAGTATTGTAGCTTCTGCGTAACCGGTTTCTTTCAGTCTTGAGTGCCTTAATAAATTTAGAGAACTTAGTAAGCTTATCTGCCATTTGAGTGAGTTTGGTAGACTCGTAGTAACAGTTGTTTAAGCATGCAGTGAGAGAGTCAATTTCCCTGTCGATGTCATTTTGGGTTTTAAGTACTCCTGGCCTAGGGAACCGCTTCTTAACAACATTATGAAACATCGTCCAATCTGTGTAAGTCTTAGTAGTTGGGTAGCTTATACTTGCAGCCCCCTGTGTCGCTACCACCGGGCAGTGGTCCGAGCTAAGATCGTCATGTACTTCTAGGATCATATTAATATTAGTGTTCGACAGTAAAATGTCCAAGATATCTGGAATGTACCCTGTAATATGCGGCCTGAACGTAGGCGAATTGGGTGCATAGATCCCCACAGGATGATCACTTATGAATTCCTTAAGAACTTTGCCATTATGGTTGGTGCCGCGGCATCCAAGCACATCACATGGTACTATCTGCCCGTAGTATCCCAGAGGGAGCGGAGGAGGTGGAAAAAAGGGGGAGACCGAGACATCGCGTGATCATGGACAGCAAGTGGAACGTCCTATGTTAATTGAAGAAAAAGCACAATGTCTTAAAGTAACAGTACAATACAAATACAAATACAAAATATAACAGAAAAATATATACAATATGTACACTGTATACAGGATATTGCACTATATTGCACACTACTAATCATTAAGTAGGAAAGTTAGAGTCATTTGCAAGATGGGCCGCTAGTGGTCGAATTTCACAATCCTCGTCTAGAATTGTATAATTTAGTGTGTTTAAATTAGACAAATGTGCACAATTAAGAGCTTTCATGAAGAAATTCCTGTTGAGTTTGAGCAAATGCTGTTCAATTGTACTAAGTTTCAAGTCTCTGTGTAGAGTGGCGTTGCTGACGTAGTAATGAGCATTAGTAATCATTCTAAGTATTCTATTCTGAATTACTTGCAGTATGTACAGGTCTCTCTTTTTAGCCGTATTCCAGGCTGGCGAAGCATATGTAATGATAGGCCGTAGGTTCATTATATACACAAGCCGCTTTCGACGCAGATTCTAATTTTGAAAACTTCTTAAGAAGGGGCTTTAAACTGTTGATTACAACGAAAGCCTTTTTCCTCACATTAGTGATATGGTCGTTCCAAGTTAGTTTTTGATTCAGTACTACCCCGAGGTACTTGGCTTTTGTGACTTGCGGCACCTGTTCATTGAAAAGATAAAGTTTCCTTTCGAGTGGGGTCCGTGTATGTTTCTCCTGATGACAAGTAGTTGAGACTTTTACGCACTGACCGATATCCTCCATTTAGTACACCAGGATTCAATATTGGGCATAATGTCCTGCAGCTTCTTTAAAGCATGATTTGCGTTAGCAGACTTCACAGCTGAAGCTGTGTCGTCTGCATAACATCCTAAAAAGTTATTTCTATCCAAGTGGTCGCGCGGGAAGTCTGCAACATATAATAAATATAAAATTGGTCCTAAAATGCTGCCCTGTGGTATACCAGCATTAATTTTTCTAGTGTCAGAGACGTCGTTTCCGATGGAGACAGAAAAGCTTCTATTTGTGATGAATGAAGTAATGAGCTCAATCTTCCCCTTTCGAAGTTGAAATTAATAAGCTTGTAAATCAGCCCCTCATGCCAGACGCTGTCGAAAGCTGGATGACCTAGAAAGAGAGTGCATTTTCTTGCTCGTCAGGCATAGGTTGGGGGCGGGGTTAAATTATAAATTTAACTTAGCGTAAATTCAGAGAAAAGTGAAGTTAAAACTGTAGGGTTTAAATACAAAATACATATGAAAAATAAAAAGATCATGAGCTGAAATAATATAAGATGGTCTAAACAATTATTGTGTGGGAAAATAAAGATATTTTATAAGACATAGTAGTGAAATTAATTTAAGTAGTGCGAGTTATTAAATATAGATGGCGACACTTATGCGTGTCTTTAAAATAAACTCAAAAAAGTGCGAAATGAGCAATTAAACGATGCAAAATTTAAACAAAACATAGAAAAATGGATCTCAGATGTAGGTACAGCTAGGTACAATTAAATTAGGTGCCGGAGTAATGCTCCGAGTCTTTTTTTGTTCTCGTCGTTAGTATAGTCATAATTTAATCTTGGAATGGAACTGTTTTTAACTTTTTCGATGCTGTTGAAGAATTTTTTTGCAATTTTTGCTATGCAAATGCTAATGCTGTCGATGTTTAATTCATTATGGATGGCCTCGTTCCTGAAGAACCAGGGACTGTTGGAGATTATACGAAGAGTCACATTTTGACACTGCTGTATTTTGAGCATATGGGGTTTACATACATAACCCCAGACGGGACAGGCGTAAGTAACAATTGGTCGCAGCATGGATCTATATACATGAAGTTTGTTTTGGATAAATAAAACGGAGTTTAGGGCAATTAAGGGGTTGAGTAATGCTCTAGTACCCCGAAACTTATTCAAAGTATACGTGATGTCTGGGGTCCAAGTGAGTTTTTGGTCTAAAATGACACCGAGGTATTTAACTTGCTTGGCCCAGGAAATGCTGACGTCGTACATCTTGAGGGTAATACTTAGGTCAAGATTTCTTTTTCTAGTGAAGTAGACAGCTTCCGATTTTTCTACATTCGTTTTTATTTTCCATTTGATCATCCAGGACTCTAATGAGTGGTGTGTTCTTGTAATGTTTGTACGACTGCAGCCATGGACGGGTCTTGGTAGAGGATCGCAGTGTCGTCTGCATAGAGTGCTAGTGTAGTGAGAGGGTTGTGAGGGATGTCGTTCGTATAAACTGAAAATAATATAGGCGAAAGTAAACTTCCTTGAGGCAAGCGAAAGTTACTTTCCGTGTAGAGTGAGTATTGTTATATCGAACGACAAAGTGTCTATCGTAAAGATAGTAATTGATGATGTTAATGATGTACTGGGAACCCAGAGTTATTAACTTGTATGTGAGGCCCTATAATCATACACAGTCAAAGGCTTTCGAAATATCGAGGAAGAGAGCTCCTGTGATGAGTCTTTTCTGGAACGCTTCAGCTATCATCTCTGTGACTCGATATAGTTGGTGCGTGGTGGAGGGCTTGCTCCTGAATCCATACTGCTGAGGGATGAGGATGTTGTTTTCTTCTAGGAAGTCTTGTATCCATTTCAGTATAACGGCTTCTTCTATTTTACTTAGGGGCGATAGTAAACTTATCGGCCTGTACGATATAGCCAAGGTGGGGGTCTTTTCCAGGTTTCAGAATCGGTGCAATGATAGCTGTTTTCCAATTGGTTGGAAAGTACTGTAGGCGGAGCATGGCGTTCAGGAGTTTGGTGAATTTGCATAACATTTTCGCTCCCATCTCCTTGATCATTTTGTTACTTATCTTTTCCAACCCAGGGCTTTTTCGGTTTTTTCTCTTCTCGATATAACTAATAACCTCTGACGGCATAATTCAGGGTGTGTTGTTTATGTGTATTTTTGTTTGGAATTGTGTGATGAGTGACGTAACTAAGAGATCTGTATGGGGGTTAGAAATGCTGTGAGTACGAAATTGAAAAGCATAGTGATCTGCAACAGATTCAGCTTTCTCAAACTCGGTGTATGCGATCCCGTTGGGGCCGTTAATGGGCGGAATATTAGTGTTGCGTCTTTTAAATTTAGAAACAGCGCTCCACAATGAGTTATCTGTGGATAGTGATTCTAAATGTCTGGCCCAGTCAAGTTGTGCATGATTTTTTAACAGAGTCCTGACTTGTTGGTTGAGCTGGTTCAATAAAATTTTGTCCGTGGGACATCTGAAACGCTGCCATTGCTTGCATACGTGGTTTCTGTTTCTGATCGGCTCCCCGATGACACTGTTCTTGTATCTCCTGTCAGCTCTCATGGTTTTACTGTTTTTTAGTAAAGCATCATGGAGTTCATCAGAAAATTCTTCGGTGAAAGCGTCTAATTCATCCCTCGAATGTATCGAGGTGGTAGGGTACTGAGTGTTGTTTACAGCTTTGGCATATCCTACCCAGTTCGTAGAAAGAGCTCTTTTGTGTGGTGTACTGTAGGAATCGGTAGATATTTCTATCATCACAGGGTTATGGTCTGATGACAATTCTGTCAGACTTTCAACATAATTCAGGGGATTAATGTTTTTTAAGATGAAAAAATCTATAATTGATGGTCTACCTATCCCACAGTGTGTTGGTTTTTCTGGAACTGCAAGATTAATATTGGCCGCTTGAGCAACGTTGTGAATAATGCGTCCGTGTTGATTAATATCCCAGCACTCGCGGTGGTGCAGCACCGCAGTTCCACTCGCGGTGGTGTGCGTTGAAATCTCCACCTATAATGACACGATTGTTAATATTTAATAGTGTTTGCAAATCTGTCCTGACAGAATTTGTAGGTGAGTGTATAGGAAAATAGGTGGAGATAATAGTGATTGGTCGTGAAGTGTTTGGCGTGAGTGTAATAGCTAGGGCTTCAATAGCTAAAAGCTGTGGTATTGGAGTGACATAATGAGAGATGGGGAGCTTAATTAAAATAAGCAGACCTCCTCGTGCATTTCCTCTTGGAGCGTATCTTCCTTCTGTGGGTCTGTCCCAACGATGAGTTTCGTAGTTGCAAGCTCTGAAATAATTCTGGGGGCCAAGCATGTGTTGTAGAAGTAAAATATTAAGGGAAACTTCATGTAAAAACTCCTTAAGCTCGTAGGCTTTTTGGAGCAATCCATTTGCGTTCCAAGTGATAAGAGTGAGAGGCATATTACAGTTGCTCTGATACATGATTATTGATTTCATTGACAATTTCATAAAACATAAACAGTTTGTAAGGTACCTCACTTTGGAATTCTAAGTTAATGTTGGAAGTGAGGAACCTAAGAACTGATAAGCGAATAATCGCTAGAGTTCGATGACAGGAAACAACAAGAGAGAAGGGTAACTAACCCTTTATTATTTCGATAAGATTTAACAAATTTTGTAGGTGTAGGCAGAATTTGTAGGTGAGTGTATAGGAAAATAGGTGGAGATAATAGTGATTGGTCGTGAAGTGTTTGGCGTGAGTGTAATAGCTAGGGCTTCAATAGCTAAAAGCTGTGGTATTGGAGTGACATAATGAGAGATGGAGAGCTTAATTAAAATAAGCAGACCTCCTCGTGCATTTCCTCTTGGAGCGTATCTTCCTTCTGTGGGTCTGTCCCAACGATGAGTTTCGTAGTTGCAAGCTCTGAAATAATTCTAGGGGCCAAGCATGTGTTGTAGAAGTAAAATATTAAGGGAAACTTTCATGTAAAAACTCCTTAAGCTCGTAGGCTTTTTGGAGCAATCCATTTGCGTTCCAAGTGATAAGAGTGAGAGGCATATTACAGTTGCTCTGATACATGATTATTGATTTCATTGACAATTTCATAAAACATAAACAGTTTGTAAGGTAAACACTTTGGAATTCTAAGTTAATGTTGGAAGTGAGGAACCTAAGAACTGATAAGCGAATAATCGCTAGAGTTCGATGACAGGAAACAACAAGAGAGAAGGGTAACTAACCCTTTATTATTTCGATAAGATTTAACAAAACTCCGCCTGGGAGTGTACAAGTAAAGCCCGCACATTGGACTTGAACTTAAAAGACTAAGAATTAAACTAAAACTAAGATTAACTAAATAAGTATAGCCAAAGCTATCAAGGTTCAATGAGAGTTGGCCCCTTAACTTATTTTACTACAAAGCTTAGCAAGGGCCTGAGTACGGCCGAGAGGAAAAACAGCTTTGAGAGAGAGAGAGCGACCGAAAAAGCAGACGCGCGTAGTTCAGAAACTCTGATTCTCTCTCTGTCTCAGTAAGTAACTTCGTGGTTTAAATACCGCTTCTTATTAAATATTCAGCAAATTCCAAAACTACGTTCTGGACGGAAGTAGTAAGTTGGAGTTAAGAATTTGGCAGGAAAGGAACTTTAACTTAAAATTTAACTGTTAATAAAATTAACATAATCCTTACAAGTTTATCAACAGGATCAGACAAAGTTTTCAGTTTGGGTAAATAATTCTTAAAGATATTATTCATTAATCTGATATTATTGATTCCTAAAATATTATTGAATTCAGATACATTTTTCATAAAATTAAGAAATTCAGAGCCATGTGGCTTCTCCTGATTATTTGACATGACATTTTGATTTGACTTAAGATTAGTGTTATTACCTTGTGACATGTTTAAATTTTTTAAAGCATTACTTAAGTCACTTAGTTTAATATTTTCTGTTGCCTTTGTGGGCATATTTTGTGCAGCAGTAGCCGATTTTGAGGTATTCAATTTAGAATTTCCATTAAACATATTATTCTGGTTTTTTGCCATATCAGCGAAAGAGATGCCTTTTTTAATCAGACTATCCTTTTTTGTTGGCTGGGTCTATTTCGCGGAAATTTTTCACATCCACGATATGAGGCTACATGATTTTTGAGGCAGTTGGCGCACTTGGGCTCTTCCATCCTTCCTTTAGCCGGGCAATCCATGGTTTTATGTTCCAGCGAGCATTTGACACAACGCGGGGTGAAATTGCAATTTTCAGAAGAATGGTGCCACTTTTGGCAGTTATAGCACTGTGGCACCTGATTCTTTGAGACATATTTTTCTACAGTGACAGCCAATAGAAGAAGGTCCGTAATATCTTCTGGTCAGTTGTGTGATTTTACTTATTCCGAACCCCTTGGAAGACAAGGCAGTGGCTATATCCTCCGTTTTTGTGGTTATAGACAGCCCTTAAGAACCACTTTGATTGGTCGAGCATAATTGGCGTTGATGACGTAGTGCTCTACTTTTTTTTCCAGGAAAAGAGATGTCAGGAGTATATGATCATCAGCAGTGCGTGGTTAAACTTTCAAAAGTTCGCCGTTAACTTTTCCTAAAAATTTAGCTTTGGTTTGAAGTGAAAATTCCTTAAGGAAAGCCTCGTGAGTAAGTTTCCCTGCATTGACCATAATGAGGGGAATAGCCTGTGACTGGCTGTTAGTCGGCTGCTGCTGCACGACCTGTCCGTCTGGGTTATTACTATCATTTACATTTTCACCATTAGCAGAATTTTCATTAAGTACATTAAAACGATTAACAGATTCAACATTCAGTGGGACTTTATCTAATTTTTGTTGCTTAGCAGTTTTAACAGGTAATTTAAATCCATCATTATCAATAATTAAATTCCCATGACTAATTTTTCTTTTAGCTTTAATTTCCTCATTTATCCTTTTAATACTAGAAATAACAGGGGGGGACAATTCCTGAAGAGCAAGATAAATTGCACTTACCTCTTATTTCTGACGCTTGTGCCTGGAGCGTTCGTAAGTTCTTCACCATTATATCTGTAGTCAAATCCGGGTCAGAAACCGCACGTAGTCTTTGACAAGCTTTAACGGCCTAGCGAACTTAACAGCTAGGTTGGAGGTAGCCATGTCAGAAAGAGATAGATGATTTACGGAAATATCTAGATGAACGGGTTATCCGTAACCTACCGAAGGAAAATTTAATGAGATTTATAATCTGATTATGGAAAAGATACGATTAGAAAAATCAGGTTTGAAAGCAGGACCGGTTACTGAGAGAATTTAGCATATTTCAGAGCAGTTAAGTGATTTCCAGCTAAATATGCAAGCGCAGGAAACCCCTAAAATTAGGAGAACAAATTCTAAGCCTAAAAAGAAAAACGTGGTCGACGAGGACGGATTTATTGCCCCTCGCTATACCCTAAAAGGAACGCGATCTGAGACTGAGATAAATGAACCATATCAGAAAATTAAATTTGCGGATTTACAGGATGACAACAAAATGGATAGTGCAGATACCGAAGGTGTATTTATTGCCCCCAGAAAGACGGCAAACCATGTTCCCCCAATCGTGTTAGACGAGTTCAGTGGCGACTGGGATAAGATAAAAGAGAGAATAGAGGAAGATTTAAAAAGTAAAAGCTACAAAGGTGGAATGAAAGGTGATACCCTAACCATTCGAGCAAAAACCCCTGATGATTATAGAGCGATCACAGGCATGTTCGCAAGTGAAGGAGTCCTCTTCCACACTTTTAAAATAAACTCAGATAGACCGCTGAAAGCGATGATAAAAAAGCTACCCAGAACGATGAAAGTAGAAGTTATTGAAAACGAGCTGAAGGAGTTAAAAATACCCGTAGAAAAAGTGAGGCAGCTGACCAGCTATAGGGAAGGCCAAATAGTGAAGCTACCCTTGTTTCTAGTTGAAACCAAGCGAAATGATGATGGAAAGAAGATTTGGAATTTTAAAAAAACTTCGAGGACTTGATGTCGTACTCAGACAGTACAAGAAGAAGCCTGGACCTGTGCAGTGTCACAGGTTCCAGCGTTATGGACACTCAAGAGAGCACTGCCATTACAGAGCCCGCTGCATGAAATGTGCAGGCTGGCATGAAACATTCACGTGCAAAACTCCCAAGGAGAAACTACCGGCGCGCTGTGCGCTCTGTGATGGAAGTCACGACTCGTCGTACAAGGGATGTGAAAAGTATCCTAAAATCCGAAGAAATAAACCCCAACTCTCAGCGAAAGAGCAGGAAGCTAGATTTAATTTGAATAAAGATGACTTCCCCACATTGCCGGGTGAAAAAACTGACGAAAACGCCAAAACATGGCCCAGTTGGGCGAAAGGCGGAAAACCTGAAGAGAACATATTTGGTTGATTCAAAAAGCAGCTTTGCAAAGTGAAGGAAGTTTTTACGAAGTTTAAGTCAGCAAAGTCTTTAATGGGTAAAACTGAAGTCGGCATGGAAGCCATCGAATACATTTCAAATATTGAATATGAGTTCTAATAACCATGCTCACGTGACAAATCTGATCGATGCGGCGCATTCTTACTTAAGGATATCCCTTTTCAATGCAAATGGTGTTTACTACAAGAAACTTGAATTAATGGACTTTTTATCGGCTCATGATATTGACATTATGTTGATAAGTGAGACTCATCTCAAACCTTGTGATAAGTTCAAAATCCCAGGTTATAGCGTTATTAGAAGCGATAGGCTCAGGACTACTCACGGAGGTACTGCAGTTGTGATCAAGAATCACATTAAATTCAACACTATCAAGCTCCCGACGACGACGAGATTAAAATACACTGCAATTTTTGCTAGCAGTACGACCAATGAGAATTACCTTATAGTAGCAGCGTACAACCCCCCGCAGGATATCAACTTACAGGACTTATATATCATAATGTCAACGAACTTCCCTACCATACTTGCGGGTGATCTAAATGCAAAAGATCGCTCCTGGGGAGCCAGGATGGGTAACAGAAATGGTAGTGTGCTTAAAAACTACATCTATGCAAATAACTTACAGCTAGTCACCCCAAGAGAATACACTTTCTACTGTCGAAGTGGCGGAGACATACTAGATATCACATTACTTAGAAATATTAGTCAGACTTAGAAGTCGAGAAAGAACTGTCGTCAGACCACTACCCAGTAGTGTTTGATTTTCACGGCTTTTACTCTGACCCTCCAAGGAAACGCACTAAAGTGAATTGGACCAGCTTTACAGATAAACTACGGAACATGCCTTGTAACCCCCATCTGAGAGACAGCGGGGAAATTGAAAGTGAAATTTATTCGCTGACTTCCAAAATTCAAAATGCAATTAAGAGTTCTTCGTATGCTTGCAGAGATACCTTGAGGAATAAACTCCCTGAAGTTATTTCTCGCGACATAAAGTAAAGAAACAGAATTAGGAAAAGGTTTAATGTTACGCAAGACCCTTCACTTAAAAGAACTGTGAACTACCTCAATAGGAAAATTCAGGCCGGCATCATGGAATTCAGGTCAAGTAATTGGGATAATCTTTTAGAGCATTTTAGCACTGATACAAGCTCTATGTGGAAAATTGTGAATGCGATGAAAAAAGATAGGACGTATCACATTGCTCCAATTAGTCAAATGGGATCCACCCACTATTCTGAAGAAGACATAGCCAATGTGTTCGCAGAGAAACTTGAGGAGACGTTTAAGCCCAACCCCTCGACCAACCCCCAGCACGAAGAGGAGGTTCAAAATGTCGTTCACATGCTTAAAAACAGAGCTAATACGGATTATATAAAATTCATCTCCCCAAAAGAAGTCTATACTATCATTAACCATCTCAATACCAAGAAAGCTCACGGGTTTGAGGGGATCAGCAACCGTGCTCTGAAGGCCCTCCCTCCGAGGTGTATAGTGCTACTTACAAACATCTTTAATGATTGCATCAGGACAAGTTATTACCCTTCGCAGTGGAAACACTCGATTATTATCAGTATACTGAAGCCTGGGAAAAACCCCTCACTTGCAGTTATCGTCCTATTAGCCTTCTTCCGGCTGTCGGAAAAATATTTGAGAAAGCTTTAAACAACAGAATTACAGACTACCTAGAAAGATTGGATCCGATAGACCCGGCCCAATTTGGTTTCCGGAAACACCACAGTACAACCCATCATGTACTAAATATCGTTGAGTTTATCACGAGAGCTTTTTTCCACAAGAATGGTGGGGCAGCATGCTTCATAGACCTTGAGAAGGCCTTTGACAAGGTCTGGCACGAATGATTGATTTATAAGCTAAATAACTTTCTTTTTCCTGTTCTTGTGAAGTTAATCACCTACCTAAAAAGAAGAACCTTCCAGGTGCGAGTTGGAGACTTCCTTTCCAGAAGGAAAATCATTTCCAGCGGCGTTCCGCAAGGGTCTGTTATTGGCCCAAAATTATTCAACATTTTCGATAATGATTTACCCAACCCACTGAATGCTAAAACCCTGAAATATGCAGATGACACGGTGGTTTTATCGGAATCTAAAAGCCCCCAACTTGCTCTTACTAACCTACAGTTTCACATCAACATAGTATCTGCTTAGTGTCAACTTTGGAGAATTAAAATTAATACCGCGAAATGTAAAATTGTCCAATTCCTTCCAGTCTGCTCCTCCGCAAAGTACTTGGGAGTTACCGTAGATGATAGGCTCACCTTCAAAGAGCACGTAACTAACCAAGTAAATAAAGCAAACGGAGTTTTCATGTCGCTTTATATTGTAAGAGGTAGGAAATGGAAATTGAGTTTAAAAGCTAAACGCATAATCTATCTCACTATGATTAGGCCAGTTATGCTCTACGCCGCCCCAGCGTGGGCAGTTGCCAATAAGATGGATAGGAGAAAACTAGAAGTCCTTCAAAACAAAATTTTGAGAGCCATCACTAACGCGCTCTGGTTTGTACGAAATAGCATCATTCACGCAGACTTGAAAATAAAGCCCATTCCTCAATAAATCCTTATGGAGGCGCACAACTTCTTCGAAAAAATGGATAATTCTCCAGTGCACATGCTAAGAGAACTCGGTAATTATGACCTTACGGTGGACAGCGTGGTGAAGAGACCTCGGTAAATTCACCATAATGCGCGGTGGTGATGTAAATATGTAAATAGTGTACATATGAAGTTGTGTTTTGTGATCTATCTAACCTTATTTAACCAAGGACTATGTTACTGCCAAAATTGACTATTTGCCTGGAAGCAGGCTAGAGACTCTGAATTAATTAATATGTGTAAAGGACTGTATATTGTGTGATCTCACCACGCCCACCGCTGTGGTTCTACTCCTGATTCGCTGCTAGACTGCTACACGCACACACACACACACACACACACAAAAAAAAAAAGAAAGAAAGAAAAGAAAAGAAAGGGGAAAAAAGGAAAAAAAAACCTTACGCTACTATCCTGACCGAATGCATCATGCATGGACTTGAATGCTGGATGATTTTGTTTCCCAAGTACTAATTTCCTAATTTTCGTATATTCAGCTTGACTTTGCCACGGAATGATTGCGCCTTGTTCTAATGTCACGCCCCCGGGCGAGGTGCAGTAGCACCTTAATGTACTAAAAACCGTGAATGGCCTTCATAGGCGGCACAGATTGAACAGGTCAAAACTGAAAGTAGTTGTATACCTGAGGTGAATCAGACCTTAATGCCTAAAAAATGACAAGCTTTAATTGCCGTTTTAACTGCGTCTATTTCCTTTTCCAAGTCCATAAGCTTTTCCGTGTAGTAATCCGAGTTATCATTATTATGCGATTGAGATTGCGGGAGAAGCCCAACACAACTCTCCGTAGTAGCAGATGTCTCAGGCGGGACGCCAACGTCCATCCGTGCAAGATATTCGCCACTAGAACTCGTCTCCGTCGGAGCGCTCATGATGCGCACCTTTACGTACGAGGATCAAGGACCAAATGCAGTATTCTGGAGTAAAGTAAGAGAAAATAAGAGTAAAATCATTATGTACAGATCAAAATTTTCACTAACTTGGTATTAGGTGGGGAAATTTTCGTTTCCACTGAATATGTAGGCTGCGAAAGGTCGTCGAAGAAATCGATCATCGGTGAGAACTTCATAATGAAACATGTTGAAATGATTCATGAAGTTACATTCCTGCGCATGTTTGAGGAATTTATCGTTAAGTTTTCGCAGATGTACCGCGATGGTATCGATTTTGAGGTCCTCATGGAGGGTCTTGTTGTGGACATAATAGTGTGCGTTCGTGATAATACGTAAGAGTTTATTTTGAAGGATTTGGAGTTTGTTTACGTCTGAGTCTTTGGCTGCCGCCCAGGTAGGAGATGCATAAGTCAAAATAGGTCTAATCGTGGAGAGATAAACAAGTCTTTTCTTCCCCAAATCCATTCTATAGTATTTACCGAGTACAGTGTAACAGCTTTAAATAATATTAAAATCTTGTAGTTTAAATAATTTAAGTAGATGAACATTAAGGTATTTGTGAATGGCAATATTTGAAACCAGACTCGAGTGCCTCGTGCGACTCTCGCACGAAGAATGCAATTTATTTTTAAATGTTAGAATATGTTTTCTCTTCTTGTTTGTATGTCGCCATTTTCTTGTTTGTATGTCGCCATTTTACAATATTTAACACTACAGGCCTGTAGTGGCCTGTAGTGTTAAATAAAAGTTATTGTTGTGTTCCATCATTGGAGTTGCTAACATATCGCCAAAGAAGTATTACAGTCATAATTATTTTGGAGGCACCGACCCAGATCGAATAATCGTGCGTATTTTTATTTTATTAGTTCATCACTGAACGTAATATTAGTGATACCAGGTTATTACTTCCTGTTGATATTGAATTACCTTATTTTATTAGTTCATCACAGAACGTAACTTCCTGCTCATATAGAATTGCTTTATTTTATTAGTTCATCACTGAACGCAATATTAGAGATACCAGATTATTACTTCCTGTTAATAATAAATTGTCTTATTTTATTACCGTATTTGATATTATATTTAATATTCATTTTAGTTGTCCATACGGTAGATATATATATATTGCTCTGTTATTATTCTTATTTTAAACACAAATAATGTGGTAGAGAGCATGAACTTCATATAATTTAAATATTTCATTTTTGAGCTATTTTGAGGAAATATAAGGAACACAGTGTTCGTTAATTTTAAACATAGAAACAATGTCTTACTTAGGAAGAGCTCGTAAGAAAGATTTGCAAAATCTCGCAGCTGAACTGGGAGTTCATGTGACTGCAGATTTGAAAATAGTTGATTTAAAACAGAAAATTGTTGAAAGTAGAGATTATGATGAAGTCTTCGTCAAAGGAGTCTTAGACACAATAATAGAAGAACGGAAAGAGAGGGAGGAAAGAGAAGAACGTAGGAGACAGGAAGAAGCAGAAGAGCGGAGAAGGAACGAACAGTATGAATTAGAGAGATTAAGACTTGAAGCAGAGACAAAGTCTCAAAATATCGGACAGATCCGGCCTAAAACGGAGCTGCGTCACCTTATGCAGAAATTCGATGACAAGAAAGGAGATATCAGTCTATATTTGCTATTGTTTGAAAGGCAAGCAGAATGGGCTAAAATTGATAAAGAAGAATTTGTATTTCATTTACTAGGACTACTTCCTTACGAAGTAACCCAGTTAATAGCTAGAGAACCCTCCGATAAAGCTAAAGACTATGAACACGTGAAAAATTTATTGTTAAGATGGTTTAAACTAAGCCCGGAAAAGTTTAGGCAGAAATTTATGAAACATCAAAAGAGTACCGAATCCACATGGGTGGATTTCAATTATGAAATAGAAAATTATTGCAAAGAATGGATGACTGGTCTAGGAGTTAAGACTTTTGATCAGTTGCTAGATTTGATGGTGCTTGACCAACTTAAACGTCGAGTTCCTCCTGAAATTCGAGATCATTTTTCTTGATGAATGGGTAGAGATGATTTCATCTAAAACATTATCTGAAAAACTTGATGCCTATGAAAACGTTTGCGAAAACTTTCAAAAAAGGCCTGTAGTGGATCGGCAGAAAGAAAGATACAATGCACTAACTCAAGGTAAATTGAGTTCAGATAATAAAAATAAAACTGAAAAAAATTGTCATCAGGATTTAATTCGCAAAGCTGGTTTCATAGACCTAGAAGTCCACGTCCAGATGATAAATATGAAAAACGAAAAACGCCACAATGCTATCAGTGTGGGTCCTATCAACATTTAAAACCCCAATGTCCAAAACTTAAGAATAGTACTGAATCTCCTTCTAATCTTAACAGAATTAGTGAAAAACCAGAGGATAAATGGTACTTTTCCGTTTCGCCGGCGCAAATCTCGCCAAGCAGCATCAACAACATACATTATACACACAAAAAATATTAAAAAAATGTTAGTCCTAAGAATTCTTTTTTTGAAGGCATAAACATTTTAATATCGCTTAAAATTTTATAAAAAGCCAATAAATAAAGACAATAAATTTATAAAAAGACATTAATTTAAGAATTTACTATGATTTCATGGTTCAACCACTGTTTCGCCGGTTCATATCACGTGACCCCAAGCGATTTCATCTCACGTATACTACTCTACAAAAATATAATGCTCTCAGTAATTATCTACATTAATTTCAAGTTAAATCTTAATTTGGAACACAAGTTTAAATGCAAGAAATACTTCAATTCGTACGAATAGCTTACTCAGAAATTATGTAAAACTGCAGTGCTTTACTTCACTAATGCATTCTCATTAGAATTGATGAATTTAACCCTTGACTTTACCTTTTCTATATTTTCGGCTTCGGGTAAGCGCTGTGATTGCATCCTAATTGATTTAATTGCCGAAAATGGCCTTAGACATAAAACTGAACTATCTGAATGAGGCGTAAAAGGTTACCAGCGAGAATATTCCGTTTGGCATCGGTTGTACCATTATTGACGACTTTATCGCTTGCGCCGGCAAAACGGAAAAGTACCGGATAAATTTCTATTACCTTATACTAATATGGGTTACGTAAATGGTCATAAAATTCCTATATTAAGGGATTCAGGTGCTAGTATTGATATAGTTTGTCGCAAATACATCACGCCGGAAATGCTGACAGGAGAAAATATGTGGGTGCAACAGCCGTTAGATTTGAATCCAACCTGTGTACCATTGGCTGAGATCGAACTAATTGCGATCTTGGGCGAGTAATAACTAAGGCTGCCATTATTAGAAATGAACTCGACAAAGGAAGGTATTTATTAGGCAATCGAACTTTTGCACTGTTGAATAAACAAGGAAAGGAACCTGATAGTTGTCCTCACCAGGTTAATGTTGTTTCTACTAGAGCTCAAAGGAAAAGAAAAATAGCTGAAGAGCAGATCTTGGAACCGATGAAGGAAGAAAATAAAGCATCCAGAGATGTATTTGAAGAAGAAGTTAAATCACCAGAATTAAACGTGGAAGATGTTCACGAAAATTTGAAAAACGATAAAAAAATTAATATTGAGAATCACTTTGCAATGCAGCGTTATCATCATCTTTCGGCTTTTGATTTAATATCAAAGCCGCTACTAATAGACGAAGAAAACAATTGTCGAAAGCAAATGACAAATGAATATTATCCGAAAGGCACAGATGAACCGAGGAAAAGCTTTGCTGTGAATTATAGCCGAGGAACTGGTCCACCATGGAAGAGATCTAGGCGCCGTCAAGAAAAAAAAAAAGAAAACTAATTTGAACACTGTCCATTTTCTTCCTATTTTTAAATGTGGTGTAAAAATATTTGTTTAAAATTTAAAATTTTCGCCCTGAAAATTTGGAAACTTATGAGAGAAGTTATCTTTTCTCTTTAAGCAATTGAGCAAGCCGAGCTTATAAACTTCGAAATTTACAGAACTTTTCCCTTCGGTAAAAGTCTCTCCGTTGGGGGAGAGGTTGCAACAGCTTTAAATAATATTAAAATCTTGTAGTTTAAATAATTTAAATAGATGAACATTAAGGTATTTGTGAATGGCAATATTTGAAACCAGACTCGAGTGCCTCGTGCGACTCTCGCACGAAGAATGCAATTTATTTTTAAATGTTAGAATATGTTTTCTCTTCTTGTTTGTATGTCGCCATTTTTGAGTGTTAAATAAAAGTTATTGCTGTGTTCCATCATTGGAGTTGCTTCATATCGCCAAAGAAGTATCACAACAGGAAGCAAATACTTGATAATTTTTAGTGCAGTGGTTCGAACATGGTTAATATGGTCAGTCCAAGTAAGACAATCATTAAGAGTGACTTCGAGATATTTGGCACTTTTCTCTATAGGAACTCTTTCATTAAAGAGGAGAAGGTGATTCTTCAGTTGCATATTTCTTTTCCTTCTGCGAATGATCAATAATTGAGATTTTTGAGCATTAATCTTCACTTTCCAATTCGCGCACCATGACTCCATACTTGGAATGATGGCTTGTAGTTTCTTAATAGCAAAGTTAATGTTCGCAGACTTAACTGCCAGGGCAGTATCATCTGCGTAACATGCAAGGATAGAGTCGTTACTGTTGGGTTTAGGGAAGTCTGAAGAATTTATTATTATCACAACAAAAATGCTTGGTAAAAGCGCAGAACAGGTGCTTTTACCAAGCTTTTTTTTTTTTTTTTTTAGCTGCATCAATAAAGTTCAGAAGACGGAGCTGTGTGACGTCCATAAATGGGTGGGACTAAGCTTGTGACGTCCCACTATATTCTCCATAAACCTTATAAGAGATAGACGTGGGCGGGGCGCGCGTCACCGAAATGTCCGCAAGAAAGAGTAAGGACGATCTGGTTTACTTTGACACTGAAACCTATGGCGTTTGTACCACATAACTGTTTTTAATTATTAAATGTGATACGTTCTATAGTGATGACATTATGAAAGTCACAGTTTTTTTCAAATAGGATTTAATATACCTCATTAAAGCACTTTTTACTGCATTTCGCGCATTTTTTTCACGCGTAATTCTTGTACGAACATCTTTACTTTGGCAAAACGGAAAAAACTCTAAGCACAAAATTTGTGAACTTAATTTTGCGTACAAATAAAGTAAAATTAAATAAGATTGATAGTACGTGATGCTTTGAAATAAATAAGGTAAAATTAAACAAGATCTGATAATTTTTTTTTAATTTAAGGAACATTTTCAGGCAGTGATTTTCCAAACTATAATAACATTACAAAGCGATCATTTATTTGATTATATGATCATTAAATTATTAACATTAAAGTCGATTATTTATTTTAATAATTCATAAAATTCGGAGCATAAAATTTTCTGAGTGTAATGAAGAAAAAAGAAAAGATAAAATAAAATTTAGAAGCACTCAGATTTTATATTACGCCCAAAAGGGACCTTTTTTAACGTTTTGTGTGGTACCTATATTTATTGAATATCATGTTCTTCGACCGTACCGCATATGTACGCATATGTATAACGACCTGCACAGGCATCGCAAGATCGGCACCACTTTTGCACGTCATCCTTTGCATTATTCCAGTAAAAGCGCTCACGAACTCTCTGTAAGGTCTTCATAATTCCAAAGTGACCTCCTGTAGGGCTGTTATGTAGTTCTTTAAGGACATCAGGAATGCGGGATCTTGGAAGTATCAGTTGCCATCGAAATGTCTTCCCATCATCCGATTCGAATTTCCGGCATAAGACGCCGTTTCGAATGTGAAGTGAATCCCAGAGTGCCCAGTATTGTTTTGTTGTAGGACTACAGATAGAAATTTCCTGCCAGGTATATTTTCTGTTTGATGACTCCATTAAATCAATTATGGATTTAATGTCGCTATCTTCCAGCTGGTCTTTCCTGACTTCATCATCACTCCACGGGTCTCGAACAGCCGATGTTGATGTGATAATTTGTCTTGCGACCGAAGTCAGCAGCTCGTATTTCGCTTCCACCCTAGAACAATATCGGCAGCATTCTGGGCAAGGTCGTCTAGACAGGGCGTCGGCGTTCCCGTGTGATGATCCCTTACCATGACGTATAGTGATGTCATATTCTTGAAGTACATATGTATCCACCTGGCTGTATCCACCTGGCTATTTGACCCTCTGGATTCTTGAAATTTAAAAGCCAGGCCAATGAGGCATGGTCCGTGCGGAGGAGGAATTTTCTGCCGTATAGATAACGATGGAAATGTTCTACAGCTTTGACTATGGCGAACAACTCTTTCCTGGTGACACAGTAATTCCTCTCCGGTTTAGACAGGCACTTGCTCCAGTACGCCACTACACGTTCTTGGCCGTCTATTTCTTGGGACAAAACCGCACCGCCGCTTTAATTGCTCGCGTCCGTGTCGAGAATAAATGGTCTGTCGAGCTGAGGATACGTCAGGATTGGAGCAGATGTTAAAGCTTCTTTTAAGTTGTTAAATGCATCCTCGCATTCTTTTGTCCACAAGAACGTTTGCTTGCTCTCTGTCAGCTTGTGAAGGGGTCTTGCGATGGAAGAAAAGTCCTTCACGAATCTCCTATAGTAGGTACAAAGCCCTAGGAAGCTTCTCAGCTTATGGACATTTTCGGGACGTTTCCAGGATTTAACCGCTGATACCTTTCCAGGATCCGTGCGCACACGTTCTGCGGGGATGACATGTCCCAGGTAAGTCACTTCCTTTCGGAACAATTTGCATTTAGCGGGACTCAGCTTCAGATTGGCTTCTTTCAGTTTCTGAAGCACCTTCCTAAGATTTTCTAAATGTTCTTCAAAACTCTTTCCGACGATGATGATGTCGTCCTGGTATATCAGACAGGCTTCGTAGGAAAGACCTTTCAAAGCAGTCTCCATGAGGCGTTTGAATGTTGCCGGCGCATTACACAGTCCAAACGGCATCACCTTGAATTGCCAAATCCCTTGTCCCGTAGTAAATGCCGTCTTTTCTCGGTCATCATGATGTATTTCTACCTGCCAATACCCACTCTTTAAATCAAGTGTTGAGAACCACTTGCTTCCAGAAAGAGTGTCTAGAATGACGTCAATTCTAGGAAGAGGGTAACTGTCTTTCTTCGTAACCTCATTCAACCGGCGATAGTCGACGCAAAATCTTGTTGAGCCGTCTTTCTTTCTGACAAGAACAATGGGAGATGCCCATGGACTTGCTGAAGGCTCGATGACATCACCTTCTTCCATATCCTTTAAAAGTGTTCATACCTCTTCCTGTTTAGCAAACGGTAGACGTCTTGGATGTTGCTTGATCGAGGGAGGATCGCCGGTATCGATTCTATGTTGTGTCAAACTAGTTCGACCCAGGTCAGAAGACGAGCGGGAGAAAACAATTTGAAGATCTTTAATGACGCGATCGGCAGCTTCCTCTCTTTATCGTTTAATTACGTATTCTGCAATAACTCATGTAATGCTCTGAGGACACGGATTCCGGGATGTTACTCTTTCTTTCAACGCTGGTTACTGAAGTACATGTTGCAACCACTTCACCTTTCTTAATAGTTCTCGCCTTCTCAGTTACATTGGCGACTCTCACCGGGATAACCGTTCTGGATAGGTCAACGAGTGTTGAAGCTACTAGTACTCCTTTTGGGCTGTTACAGTTATCGGGATATTCTATGATGCGGTAGCGGAAATTTCTATTTTCGTCTATGGATCCAGGAAGTAAAAACTCGGTTCTTGCGAGTATTGTGATATCATCTTGAGCTATAATTTTCTGGATAGATTTCACTCCATCATTAATTCCGAATAGGGCTACGTCCTCAGATGTAGAATGCAATTCGTTATTTTTAAAGTCCAAGGAAAAATTGTATTTCCTTAGAAAGTCCAATCCGAGTATGCAAGAATCAGTGATCTCTGCTACATATGTCGTGTGATGGTAAGCGGCACTTCCAAACGTGATGTTAACGTTTATTTTTCCATCGATGTCGATTTTCTCACCGGGCACAGTCTGGAGGGTAACACAGGGCGGCGTCCAGATAAGTTTGTTTCCCAGTTGTTGAGCCAAATCATTTCGGATGATGGTAACGTTGGCTCCTGTATCTATCGTCATATTGCAGGGAACTCCATTAATATGTCCTATTATGAAAAGTCCATTACTGCCGCCTCTCACTGCAAAAATCTGAAGCGCTTTAAACTGGGGCTTTTTATTATCTGGCAACCTCCGCCCCGCGAGATGGCCACTAATTAGTTTCCCTGCTGCTTGTTAGAAGCGGTTTTAACATCCGTACCCTGGGGTATTCTGCAGTTTCGTCGTATATGTCCTTCAGCACCGCAGTTCCAGCACTTAACGGTCGGTTTCTTCTCACCAATATTCCGTCTCAAGGCGTTCAGTTGTCTAGTTAAATCGTCTAAACGATTAACTAGACAACTGATCCCCCGGCTCCTGGACTTCAGCAGCTCTGACTGGGTGGCGGTCTCGACGAGTGGCTTGCTGGGTTGCCTCGAATTTCATGGCGTAAACTAAAGCGCTTTTTAAATCTTTTACATCCGCCATTCGTAGAGCTTTCTGTATTTCAATATCCCGGATGCCGTCGATAAAGTATTGCAAGGACAGGATTTTCCTTGTTTCTGTCGGGCATTCCGAAAAGGCGAGATGGGACAGCCTTTCAACATCCGTGGCGAGCTCCTGAAGTGTTTCGGTAGGCTTCTGCTGACGAGATTTTAATTGGAGCCTGCTGTAGTCTTTTAAACAGTTCTCCCCAAAGCGCAGCTCCAAGGCGCCGGACAGAGCTTCGAAATCTAGCCTTTGATTTTCGGGAAGCGTCTGCAGGATATCCGCTGCGTCTGCTCTCAGAGAAGCGGCGAGATGATAGGCCTTAGCTTGGGAATCCCATCCATTCGCATCCGCCACGATAGAAAATTGTGTCTTATACACCTGCCAGGAGGTCTTCTGATCATATGGCGATAGCTTCAGAGAGGGATGAGCAAGCGTTGGTAAAAATTTAAAACCATCCGAATTGCTACCTGCCGTCGCTACGAATTTCTTTAAAGTATCGACTTCTTTCGCAACGGCTGAAACCCTATCATCAATTTGTTGCTCGACGGCAGAAACTCGCTCTTCTATATGTTCTTTTACAGAAGAAACTCTTTCTTCTATTTCTTCTTTCACCGAAGAAACTCTTTCTTCAATTTGAACTTTTACGGAAGAAACTTTTTCTTCAATTTGCCCAACTTTATTTTCAACCACATCTATTCTGCTTCCATAGCATCGAATTTGGTTTCTATTATGCAGGCAATTTCTCTTTTCATTTCGTATTGACTTTCTTCAATCTTTACTTGTACGGCTTTTAAATCTTCTTTAACAGATTCCTTAACAACTTTTATTTCGTCTTTAAACGTTAATTGACCAGCTTGACTAGCCTTCATCTCTTCCTTAATCATCAACTGCCTTATCAACTGCCTTAATTGCTCTTCCATCGCTCTTGTTATTGGCATTCAAACCCCACTCTTGACACCAAAAACTGTTGCGTGCGTACGGGTTCGTTAGGAAATGAATGCACAAGTCCGATGAAAAATGAACAAAAATTTATTATTATCACAAAAATATGATTAAATATCCTGAAATAATCGTGCAGTATCACAATATATCACAGTAGTTATCTTTTAATTACTCAAACGTTCAAGATAACTTAATTTAAAACAGCTAAAGAAAGCTAATCCGCGAATTCCCTACAGTCAACAGGAGCAGTTTTCTAAACAACAATAAATTAAGTAACTCCACGAACTGAGATGTTTTCCTCCTTTTATAAGATTTTAAAATCACGCGCTAGAATTTTCTAGTACTTTCTCGAAATCAAAAAGAGATATTTATTTATTTAATGTTAAAATGCACGTGCTCTTGTATTTTTAATTTTCCGCCTTAGCTTTCTTTTAATATTCGTCACGCGCTGCACTGCGCGGGAAATAAAACCATTTAATTTATAATTGAACTAACATTAGCTTTTTAAATACGAAATTCATAACAATTCAAATGGTATTGCTAATTTAGTGAATTAAATTAGCAATACCATTTGAATTCCCAGTTTTTTAAAATTTTCCTGTCCAAAAATTGAGTTAAGAATTTTTACTTTAAAAATTCACTGTATTGCACATACGCTCTCAGAATTTAAATGATATTGTAGATTAGTTGGCAACAATAATTAATCATTTCTTTGTTTGCATTAAATTTCATTTAAATTTATTAAATTTAAATTTGCTTTTTACGAACAGAGAATATATGTTAAATTCAAATTTCATTCCTTGCAGCAATGGCGCAAGAGAATTATTTAAAATTAAATTTAACCTTATTTTATTCTTTAGAAGCAATTTTGTTTGTACTTAGAAGCTTTTAGCGCTAATTACCTAGTTTGTTTCTCTTTTATTTTTTTTTTTCAAAATGCATTTTTCGAGTTCTAATAGTTTGGTTTTAGTTTATGAATTATAATTTTTACACTTATCTTTTTTAAAAAATTGCTGTTTAAATACAATAGTTTAATTTAGTGAATTAAATTAGCAATACCATTTAAATTTCCAATTTTTAAAAATTTTCCTGTCCAAAATTTGAGCTGAGAATTTTTAGGTTAAAAATTCACTGTATTGCATGAGTGTTTTCGTGGTTTTCCCCATGTGTAACGTGTATACGAGTCAGTTTCCCTTAGAAAGTCCTCCACGAAGGCATCCCTCCCCTTAGGCAGATAGCCCTAGTGTGCTTTGCCATAATTAAATACACACACACATACACACACATTCCTTACAGAAATGGCGCAGGAGAATTACTTAAAATTAAATTAAACTTTATTCTTTAAAGTAAATAATTATATTTTTGAATTTATGTTGAAAATCTTGAATTTTTGATAAGAACTTTTAAGTGAATGAAATAATTTTGAAAATGTAGCGTAAAATATGATAAACAAATAGTGTTTTTGAGTAGTATTGTAGGAATCATAAGTAGTACGGAATTATGTTAATTGATTTTAAAATTTACAGATCATAATATGTTCAGATGAACTTCGAGGGCTCTAACTTTTTTTTGTGTGAGTGTATATAATGTATTTTTTTTAATAAATCGAATATTTTAGTGCAGTTACAAAAGGCCAGTTGGCTTTAAAACAAGGAACTTAAGCATATACAAATAACTACCGCGAGCGTCCCGTAACTATTTGGTGAGAATTTCGTACACTAATTCGTTATTGTGGATTTGCCCTAAGATGGAAATGATCGCATTAAGGGAAAGCTGTGGGATTTTCCAGTTTGTACAAAATAAGTAAATTAGGAATTTCAATAAGAATAGTATATTATTTCATATGACGTTTCAAATGAAAATTTAATTACGTTATAATATTTTGTAAATTTTTGCTATTTTATAATGTTAATGGATGTGTTTGAAATGTTTATATTTAAAAAGTTTTAAAAGCCTTCCCTAAACAGATATAATTATGAAATTTATTTCCTCATTTTGTATTCACAGAATTATTTGGTCCATATTATTACTGTAGGGCAGTGTAGAATTTAATATACAGTGGATTCAGGATAACCGGACCACATCGGGAAGCGATCGTTTTGGTTATAATAACCGGTTGTTTCGATTACACGAACATGTCCTATGTTGTAAGACGGGACGGGCTATATACTGTCGAATCCGGTTAATTGGACCACCGGATAATCGGACCAGTCGCTTTTTCGGACCGAATCCTAAAAAACCGAAACAAATCCTAAATATTATTCACTTATTTGGACCAAAGTTCTGTTTAATCGGACCAAACAACGTGAGAGCGAATAAGAAACAGAAGCCACAAGTCGGCCGCGTATAGCGGATGTACAGGTGGTCCGCGGCATATGGGAGGATCTGTAGCTGAGCTCACAAGAAGATCAGGAATTCCTTAAAGTAGCAAAACCAGTGGGAGCACAAGAGCAAAACCAGTGGGAGGTGAACACGTGCACCATTTTCTTTGACCTTTTTTTAAAACAGAGCTAGCAGTAGCCGCCCCACCGCAAATTGAAAAAAATGCGCCAAGATAAATTTTTGAATTTCTCCTTAAATTTCATGTCAACTTTAACAAAATTTAATATTTAGGCAGTTGAGTTATAAAATCAAAATATGGAAAAAAAGGGCTTTTCATTAGAAAAAGTCCGATTTGGGGTCAAAATACCTAGATTAGAACAACGATATATATATATCTAATATATATCCTAAGTCGCGCTTTCGAGACATGAAGAATACAATTTGAATTTCTTTAATTGGACCAGTAGAACGGGAGATATAAAACGGTTTCCCCCTTTTTTTTCACTGTGTACATAGATTATAGGAACTAGTTTTTGGGACTCGCAGATGTTAGCGCTCCGGCGCTAGTCCTAGATCTGGGTCCATCTAGATCTGGGTCAATAACAATATCTAGATCTGGATCAGATCTGGGTCCATCTAGATCTGAGTCGTGATCTTCAGCGCTCCTGCTGCTCTATCTGTAAATCGCATTCCTTCAAAGTCTTTCTTTTCATCGCTCTTACTTTAGCGACAAATTAGCTCCTGCGGAGTCTTGATTTTCGGAACTGTTCTTTTGAGTTTCATTTCGATTCTTTGAATACTGTGTCATAATATAGCTATGTATATTAGGTATTACCTTTTTTATGCACTATTACTGTACTATTTATGTAAAATAATAAATTATACTTTTATTTATTTACTTGTTTTACTAACATCTTGTAATCAAGAGCTGTGAATTTCTCTTTAATCTTTTTTAGAATTACTTAGTATATATTTATAAACATAAGTTTTTCCATCTAATGTATTTTTTCAAGGTTGCAGATCAAAATGTGGACCCTACCGAATAGTAGAACCTCGAGCGATATTTAGTATCATTTTTTAAAAAAAATTTTAAGAAAAGGAAAATACCGGTATTGTCAGCAGACAATTTCCTGTTCTTTGGTATCTGCCTCCAATTTAAAAATTTATTTTTACACTGTGGTTTGTAGTAACAACAAAATATCAATTATAGTAATGAAGCAATGTAAAAAAAAATTTAAAAAGTGAGTTTAGTTTTCATTATTTTTTGACTTCTAGCATTTTTTATTCCAGAATTTTATTATTGTTCTGCGTAGAAAGGTTTTTTTAGGGAGAAATTCACAGCTCTTGATAACAAGATGTTAGTAAAACAGGTAAATAAAAGTACAATTGAAAGAAATCAGTCCAGAGAGAGAGAGCGGTTTGGTTGAGTTCATTCCAGCGATCTGCCTACCGCTCTTGATCTACACCTGTTCTGAGCGTATTCATCATTGTAGTGAGCATTGAATCATTAGAAAGAACTGACTCACTTCAGTGAGCGAACGGTTCCGATCTGAGCCCTTAAAGGAGCGGTTTTGCGTGTCTCTAAATACAACACTGTATTTATTAGCACATTGTACTGTAGCGGCATTTCCTCATCCGTGTAACCTTTTAGCAAAATTTCCTTTTTTTTTAGCTCATTTTAATAAAAGAACACATCATCTCGTTTATATTAGTAAATCTTCTGGTCAAAAACGGGCTGCGATAGGTGAGTTACAAATTACATGTATAGATTTGAAATTTCTTCGTATGCTGGCCCTTCTAACCACAGTGCTACTCGAGTCAGTTCTAACTTCAGCTATTATTAGAATTCTAATTACTTTTACAGGATTTGAAGTTTCTGATTAATTCAGTCCTTTAAAGCAGACTTTTGTATATTGAATTTAACGCTATTCATGAGTTTTAAAAATACTGGAGTATTATTTTTATGCAAAACTTCTTGGAAAGGTGAGAGTTTATTTTTAAATAACTTTCGTATTCCGTCTGCAATATCTCCGAAGGGCGTGTTATCTCGTCGTACTTATTTTTATTCTTTCCGAAAACGTATGCATAGGTGATAAATAAATAGAAATCGCTGGTCTGTTACTGCGTTACTTCACTAGAATGAAAAACGTTTTATATTATAGTAAAGATTCTACGATATCATTTTTTACTCCAATAAACAGTTATAATAAGGAAAAAAAGAAGAAACTGAAGAGTTCCTTCTTGAAAGTATAGTTCAAGTATACTATAGAAAAATCTGATATTTGTATAAAATATATATTACTGAATACATAACAACAGCCAGCGACAATTATTTATTTATTTTCATACATTAAGAAATAAATTAAAAATTGTGAAATTTTTGCGAATTTTCTAGCAATAATTTAAATATCGTACAGCAAATTTTAAATAGAAGCGTTCTCTTCTAATTTTTGAACAGAAGCTATAGTAGACGCTATATTTAGCGCTATAGTAGGCGCTGCTTGATGTCATCACGTTAGTCTATGGCTATTTTAAAAACGCTAATCGAATGATGGCGTTAAACGATGAGAAAAAATATCCTTCAAAATTGAAATGGAATTTAACTAATTTAAAATAAAAATGCCCAGAAATATATAAAGAGGTATTTTCCCAGCATTTTAATTAGAAAAATGCAAAAATTCACTTATGAATGTTTTTGGAAATTATTTGATCTATGCTGTACGTCTAATTTTAATATTCAGGAGGTATCTCTTAACGGAAGACAACGTCCCAATGCAAAGAAAACAAAAAAAAAAAAAAAAAAAAAAAAAAAAAAAACCTCAGTTTGTTTCAGATGTTTTCAAGAAATTTTTCCAAGGGAAAAAAAAAAAATTCTGTAGAAATGTTTATTATTATTATTATTTTGAAGAAAAGACACGTGTGCCCGATCACCCTGAACATCGATAGTGATATTCAAAATGTGCGTCAACTGAGGTTGCTTTTTTCCGTAATTTTATCTGGTTGACTGAAATTGAAACCAAGCTGTTTGGCGACATTTTCTTGTCTTTTGCCAATTTTTATAATCCATTTTCACCTTATTTGGCGAATTTGTTTTAGTTTAAAAATTTATTCTGTAATCGCTTGATCACATTAACCGAATTTTGGATCACCATAAGCGATCTATTTTCCACCTTTTCGTATACAAACAGACAGGACTTCGGCAAATCAATAACAATATCTGAATGATATCATTAATAACGATCACATAAAACGGCGTGTACTGAATATTTAAAGTGATATAAATATCCATTTGCAGATTTTGAATTTGCTGAATTCTAACGCGTGGCTTTTGATCCAGAGTTAAAATCCAAAGAAATAAATCATAGTTTGAATCGTAGAATTATCTCCCATTTAAGATATTATTGATCGAGTCTTGATGTTGAGAGAATCTTGATGGTATTTTCGTGTCAAGATTCTAGACTTTTAAAGAAACATAAACATTACACTAATGTGAAAAAATATAATAGTGTATAAATAACATTGGTCCATTTAATTTATGTCAGTAGTAGTATCAATGAGTAGTGAGTAAAAATTACTAGCTTCTCGAATCTCAAGTAACATTAACCGTCTCGTGACATTCTTAATGCTAGTTATGAAATAATCTATCGTCATTTTAGATAACAATGTTACGCTACTCCCTCTACGTTGACGATCAGCATGTTTCGTTATAACATTGATATGCCTCTGAAGAATAGGTTCTTATTTTGAAAGTAATAGTATCATTTCCATGAAATTTCCATGATCAACATTAACATCTGTTGAGCTTCGCGCATTTTCATTCCTATGACTTCGGAAAGTAATTCCTCTTTTTCCGATAAATTAAACAGCATCAGTAATTATTTCCAACATTCACTTTCATTCTGTTGCATTTTTTGACGAATCGTCGACGTTTCTGAGAACAAAGTACTATATATGTCTTTTCCTTTTACATTCATAATATGTGCTTCTGTACATTTATTATAAGTTTTACTCGCTTCATGTTCATTCACGAGTTGTATTACTTGGCGCCAATCTCTCATTGCTTCATCAACAAAATTACTTACGTTAGAGCTGTCGGAATAAAGGAAACAAATGAAGCAGAAAATCTCTTTGTCTCTTTATAGAAACTCAACCATTTTCTAATACTTCCGTTAGAACGATAGAACACTAAATGAAAAGAAAAGACAAATGTTTTGAAGCTGAAGTTTAGCAGGAATGTTTGCTAATAAAATGTTGTCGATTTTGAGCTACTGTCGGTCGTGCAATATAGAAAACCGACAAATATTGAAAAGGACGATGATGATGCGCTTGTTGTTGCTACGGTACTATTTTTTATATTGGTTGTTTTAACAGCACCGAATTTTTCCAAGTTCCTCTGTTATGCTCGAGTATCGTACAATAGGTACGACGTTGTCCAGCTCAGTTGAAGTGGTGCCTCGGGAGCATGACTGAGGTGTTTCCTTAGACATGAAAGCACCGAATTGTCGTCACATGTGTTTGATAGTTCAGCTTCAAATGTTTCTGAAATGGTGTCTTCTTCTTCTTGTGTTTGCACAGTAAGTGTTGTGAAGATGCTGGTTTTGAAAATCCAGAATAAATATTGGTGATTTTTTAGCAATGTTTTGCAGAACCCTTGCGTAGTTTTTGTCTCTTTTCTCGAAATTTCTGTGCACTTCCTTTAATTTTTCGTTTATCCATTCTACGCATCTAAAAAATATCCTAAAAAAATTCAACTACAATATTTTTTGCCATCAACTTACATTATTCAGCGACACAGTAAAACTCGCTAGAGATTCTAATTACAGGTATAGTGCAATATTTTCAATTTCACAATTAAATTAGGGGGTGACTGCACTGTGTTTTCATAAATCTACTTTACGACTGTCAACGCTGTCGACTATAGGGCTCTACCCCTAACCAACACCATACAGCTGCAGTATCTCATGTGAGTGTGACATGCGGTACGCGTATCCATGTTTCCCACACACGCAGAGCTGTCTCGCCGAGTCATCTGTGTCGATTCGATCGTTCGAGTTTCTCTATCGGCCAGAAATTGTTCAGGCCCACTGGGCATCTTTCCCTATCCGCCACTGCATGGAGGGTCCTATCATTGGAAACATAAATAAAACATGTTACACTACATGGATTCAAAGTGGCTTCCCTTTATCCCAGTCATGATTTCAGACAAGCAGCTAAGATGCTCAAGCACTTTTTCAAGCATTCATAGGCTGCATTACTTTTTGAATACTTAAACTCCTTGATCGTTACTTAAAAAAAAATAATAATCCTATGTCTTTCGATGCTTTTTGTAAAAATGGCATCTCGCTTCTATGCTATTATTTTATCAAATGATTAGTTTTTCTGTTAATTTTAGATCCCTCGATAGTTACACAGGTAAAACAATAATTCTAATTTAAACGTTAATTGACAATTTATTGACAAAAATCAGCAACGTGAAAAGCAGATGTTAGTTATGTTACAGAGCTTTTTCTAGCCGTTATGCATGATGCTAGATGACTCAGTAAGGCATATACAGAGCGCTGCTATCTCACCGTCGCAAAGAATATGCGATGATGAATACTTATCTCAGGATTTAATAAATCCAGATTCATTGTCTTTTTAATCCTTTCTTAATTATTAACTTATATACAATTATATACCAACTGAACTCTACAAACATTCACATAATCAATTTTATGTGTCAACGTAATATGCCTACGACATTCATATCATTTCGACAGCCTTCCTCGCCGCCGTCAAAAGCATAGCATTGAGCAAGCAAAAACGGTTACCATAACATTTTGGATCCCTTTGAGCTTCACTATAAATTTCAAATATTCCATATGGGATGCATACTGCATTCCTGTTATAGAAATCAAAGAGAACAACAGTATTGCAAAAGAATTTATGTTATATGGGAATGATCATTATCCTGCTGAAAAATGGTGACTAGTAGCTGTAATATGAACGAAACCAGCATGTATTCTACATATCACTGTCTGTTAAGACCACATAACTGATAAGTAGGAATATCTGTTATTGTAGGAGATTACATCCAGCATCCACATTGATGTACGCATATTGCTGCAAAATACTATCACGTTCAGCATAGAGTCTTCGTAGCTTATGAACATTATTATTAAAATCTAATTTAGTTGATAATACATCCATAAGAATGATTGAGAATTCTCATTCTGTTAAGCTACCTGACTTAAGCTTACCAGAATTTGATGGTTGATTGAAAACTGGAGTAATTCTAAACAACAGTTTGATACTAAGTCAAACAACAAAAATCAGTGTTATAATTTCAAAATTTTCACAGGACTAGTTTCGATGGTTTTACCGAACCACCATCCTCAGCTGCAAACTCGCAAATGAACAAGATACGAAGTAATGATTAGATAAAATAAGAAAGCCTGGACAAGAATAAGTAAATGGCGCCATCTGTTGATGACACCAGAACTAAAACATAATTTCTTTAAAGGTCGAAGGCAAAGATGGATTGGAATTAGGATCGTTAACTAGAACAGAAAGATTTTTTTGAATGTGAAATGCCTCTAAAAAATCCAATTCTCCACTGAAAGATGTTTTTTGAATAATTTTGGCAGCAGAAAAATTGAAAGTGTGATTTTCAGACCAACAATGTATAGCAACAGGACACTTCTGTGTTTCCTTTTTTCTAACATATGCCTCATGATCCTTGACGCGAAATGTTAAGGCTCTCTTAGTTTCGCCAATGTAAATTAAGCCACACTGGCAAGGAATCCTAAACCCAGGAATTCATATCCGGAATGGGGTCCTTGAGTATGGAACTCGGAATTTTATTGATTCGAGAATAAACGACCCGAAAGTTTAATTTCTGCAAAATATGTGCAAATTTATAGCTACTTGATGAAAAGAAGGGAATGACAAGAGAATTTTTATAATCTCCTAAAACAAGAGTGTGCCTTTTAGTGTATTGAGATGAGAATTTTTTAACTGCTTGATTAATAATATTAGGTGAAAAGCCCCTGTCAATAGCTATTGCTTTTAAATAATTTAGTTCTTCATCAAGGGATAGTTTGGAGGAGCAAACTTGAAGAGCACGGGAAACATAGGAATAAAATGAAGCTAATTTTTGTTTAGTCGGATGATATGATTTAAAGTTTGGTGGAAGGCAAACCGATGAAGCTTTACCGTAAACCGTAGTACAGAAGTTGGATGTGTTGCATGTGACCAGAATGTCGAGAAACGGAAGAAGATTGCAAGTCTCAAGTTCAAAGGTGAACTGAATAGCAGAATCAATAGAATTCATTGTTTAAAGAACTTTATTTAAATCATCTTTAGTGCCTTCAAACAGGGTAAAAGTATCGTCTACGTAGCGGAACCATACCGGGAAGTTTAAAGTTTCAAACAATTTTGATTCATAATAATGCATGTAGATATCAGCCAGAATGGGACTGAGAGGGCTTTCTATGGCTAATCCCTTAATTTGCTTCTAATATTTATTTTGGAAAATAAAATGTGTTTGTTTCAAACAGTGTTGAGTGAGAAAAATTAGCTCATCAATTTGGATGCAAGAGAAATAAAATTCGCGAAGTCTGGTTTCTAGACATCTTAATGCACCCTCCACTGGAACATTGGTGAATAATGATTTTACATCAAAGGAAACCATGAGTAAATTTCTAGGAGAAATGTTTTTAACCTTTTTTTACAAACTCTATTGAATATTTTATGGTTAACCGTCATAAAAACACCCTTGCAGTTAAATCCAAAAAACTTCTTTTACAGTCTTCCACTTCAAATAGTTCAAAAAATCTTCCCATTGTAAACATTAAGCCAATAGTTAATATTTCTGATGTTAGTTTATCAGAAGAACAAAAGAGAATTCTAAAGTATAGTTTTAACTTCTCACAAACCTGTAAACCCTCGATTCCAAAGATTTTGGCTCCTATCGAAAAAACATTCAAGTTCAGTAAAGTTTCAGATTCACAGAAAGAAATGATTAGGCATCTTATAGCTCATAATGTGAAATTCAATAATAAACCTTTGAAACCAAATCTAACTGCGAGAGAAAGAGCTACAATGCACGAAATTCATTCTAACCCGGATATTATCATTTCAAAGGCCGACAAAGGTGGCGAGATAGTCGTCATGGATAAGAACACTTACATCGATGGTGTCACTAAACTCTTAAACGAAGAACCATATAATCCGATCCCTCATCTTCGGACCTGTCAAAAAGAAAAACTGCGATCAAATCTTCACAAATCATTTCAAACAACTTAAAACATTCGCTTATCCCATCTGTTGCGAATTCTGCCAGATTATATGCTCTTCCCAAAATTCATAAAAAATGGTATTCCTTTCCGCCCTATTGTATCAAATTTAGGTATTGCCTCGTATCCATTAGCTAAATATTTAGTTTCTAGATTTTCAACTCTATTAGACAATTACATTTACACCATAAAAAATTCAATAGAGTTTGTAAAAAAGGTTAAAAACATTTCTCCTAGAAATTTACTCATGGTTTCTTTTGATGTAAAATCATTATTCACCAATGTTCTAGTGGAGGGTGCATTAAGATGTCTAGAAACCAGATTTCGCGAATTTCATTTCTCTTGCATCGAAATTGATGAGCTAATTTCTCTCACTCAACTCTGCTTGAAACAAACACTTTTTATTTTCCAAAATAAATATTACAAGCAAACTAAGGGATTAGCCATAGAAAGCCCTCTCAGTCCCATCCTGGCTGATATCTACATGCATTATTATGAATCAAAGTTGTTTGAAACTTTAAACTTCCCGGTGTGGTTCCGCTACGTAGACGATACTTTTACCCTGTTTGAAGGTACTAAAGATGATCTAAATAAAGTTCTTTCAACAATGAATTCTATTGAATCTGCTATTCAGTTCACCTTTGAACTTGAGACATGCAATCCTCTTCCGTTTCTCGATATTCTGGTCACACGCAAACACATCCAACTTCAGTACTACGGTTTACCTTAAAGCTTCATCGGTTTGCCTTCCACCACACTTTAAATCATGTCATCTGACTAAACAAAAGTTAGCTTCATTTTATTCCTATGTTTCCCGTGCTCTTCAAGTTTGCTCCTCCAAACTATCCCTTGATGAAGAACTAAATTATTTAAAAGCAATAGCTATTGACAGGGCTTTTCCCCCAACATTATTAATCAAGCAGTTAAAAAATTCTCATCTAAACACACTAAAATGCTAACTCTTGTTTTAGGAGATTATAAAATTTCTCTTGTCATTCCCTTCTTTCCATCAAATAGCTATAAATTTGCACATATTTTGCAAAAATTTAACTCTTGGGTCGTTTATTCTCGAATCAATAAAATTCCGAGTTCCATACTCAAGGACCCCATTCCGGATATGAATTTTTTGGGTATTTATAGGATTTCTTGCCAGTGTGGTTTGATTTACATTTGCCAAACTAGGAGAGCCTTAAAATTTCGCGTCAAGGAACATGAGGCATATGTTAGAAAAAAGGAAACACAGAAGTGTTCTGTTGCTCAACATTGTTGGTCCGAAAATCACACTCAATTTTTCTGCTGCCAAAATTATTCAAAAAACATCTTCCATTGGAGAATTGGATTTTCTAGACGCATTTCACATTCAAAAAAATATTTCTGTTATTCTTGTCCAGGATTTCTTATTTTATCTAATCATTATTCCCTATCTTGTTCATTTGCGGTTTTGCAGCTGAGAATGGTGGTTCGGTAAAACCATCGAAACTAGTCCTGTGAAAATGTTGAAAATATAACGCTGATTTTTGTTGTTTGACTTCTGAATTACTATTTGTTCGGCGTGTTATTGTGTCTGAATAACAGTTTAATAGTTTTATTACAAATAACTCTTCGGTAAATGATATTCAAAAATTGTTCTAGTTGTTTTCGGCGTTGAAACGAGAAGCGAAATCTGTGGAAACTCCAGAAGACAGCTTTCGGTCTTTTATTTGAAGTTATAACTGATAGGTATGAAAATAAACGTTTGACTATTAATTCTACTAGTATCAATATTTTTAATTTTGAGAAAATACATGTTGAATCTTATAAGAGAGATTTAGTTGATGCTTTGAACAAAAACCTAAGAGGTTTAAATTTAATAAAATTAGAAACTAATTAACTAACGCATCAGTTCTTAATAAATATTGTCATTCAAAAATTAGAGAAGAAACAATAAAACTGTATAAAATGAGTTTAACGGCGACTGAATTACCCAGTTTTGAAATGTTCATGTTAAATATTTAACTCAAACGAAATATATTATATTTAGAAATAAAATATTTAGAAAAACGATCCCAAATTATAGAAAATTTGCATGGTGTTCAGTTTTCATCCCCAAAAAACTAAAACTCCTTATCCAAATAAAGCCAAAAATTTCATGAAAAGTCAATAAAGATTCTTTGCTATCCACAAACTTTCGCAAACACAGAATGAAATTAGAATAATGTTTTAACTTGGAATTATTTTAATATTATTTTACATGGTGAAGATGAGGATTCGGAAAGCATATGTTGAGGTCAAGATGAGGTAACATGAGATACACGCATTCTTGCTATTCTTCTCGTTCAACATACATATGAAAACAGAAATGTGTTCCAGTTGCCCGAAATAAGATATCCAAAGTCCTAGTTACGTGGATTGTTTGCTGTTTCTATGCTAACCAAAATAAATTTTGTTTTTTACATGATTTCAGTTTTTCAATTTGATTTAAATAATATGAAATTATATTTTCCAATGCAAACTTTTAAAAAGTGGTTAATTTGACCTAAACAAATCTGTACAACACAGAGCTGTACCATTTTTATACCACTTGCCAGTAATGGGGCGCAAATACTGCATATATAAGGATTTGGAAGGTAATAAAATATTTAGGAAAAACAGTTATGAGATTACAGGGTTCATACCCACATTTTAATTAAAAAAATAAGCACCTATAAGCACTTTTCAAGCACATTTTAAGAAAAAAATAAGCACCTGTCTAATTAAATTATACACAACTGCATAACCTTAAAAATTAGACTTGTAATTTAAAATATGAAAAATACAGTATTTATTAAGAGAGAATAAGCATTACCTCAACCATGGAAAATAATTACTTTTTTTTTTTTTTAATTTTAAATAACAGTTCAATTTACAGAACTAGTTTACAATGAGAGGAAAAAAAACTATACAGAACTAAACTATATCACAAGATTTAATGATGAAATTTCAGTTCAAAATAGAGAAAATAAATAACAATAAAGCATATTTATTGTACAGATATTGCAAGAAAAGTAATTTAAGTAAAAAAAAAGGAACATTTCTGAAATCAGAAGACAGAAATTTGCTTCATGCAGTCATCCTTTAACAGTAAAAGCTTAACTAACCCGCATACTTGGAAATTGGCGAATATTCGGACAGTCGAGCGTAACTTTAAAAAGAGGAGCGGAGGGGGCTAGAGTAGCCGCTCTTTAGATTTTTCCGCTAAATAATTGCCTTTCACATTTCGAAATAAAACATCATATAAAAATAAACCAATGGAACTGAAAAATATTCTGCTTAGCAAGCACAGTAAAACTCTTTTAAGTGTTCATAAACAAATCTCGGACAGAACATACAAATTAATTATCTCTGCAAAATATCGCAAACGTTATTGCGCGATACGTGTACCGTAATTCTTCCCTACGTGATATTACGCAATCGGAATCAACAACTGCCGGTATTGGGAGAATAAAGAACTAAATAACTGGGCTGTTTTTTATTCTAATTTTCAACAGACGGTGTTAAATTTCCGGAATAGAATCATTCTTCGCTTGGGTTGGTAGACAGCAGAACTTTTAGTCCTATCCAATCCAGATTGGAAAGTGGCAACAACAACAACAACAACAACAACAACAAAAAAAAAAAAAAAGAGGTCCGTTGATTGTTTTGCAGCGAACTGTAACAGTTTCAATATTCGGAATTTTGCGGAGAAAGGCGAGAACCTCCCAATCTTCGTACTGTATAATGTATTGGCCAAAAAAATGAAATTATTTTGACTATTCGATTACTTTCCCTTTATTTAAGCCATTCAGAATATTATTCCTTAGAAAGCTAATCTGTCAAAACACAACCATTTTTGGAAGTTTACTATACTTCAGTAGTTACTGCAACTATGTTATTATAAACATTCATACATATGCTCATAATATAAGCATAATGATCATACTAAACACGAATATGAACAGACCAAGCGGAACGAGAATGCAAATTACTAAGATCTTGATAGAAATTCAAACGTGTGTAGTATTTGGGTGGGAGGAAAAGAATGCCGAATGTACCGGAATTTTCTACTGCTTTCGCAATTCTTTGACCAATAGAACGACGGGTACCTGTCTGTACTCTTCGTGCACACCAAAGGTTATGTTAATGCAAAGAAAGGGGGAAAAGCTATTTCCGAGCCGAGAGTATGATTCAGCATTTGACATTTCATATAGGTAGAAAAGTTGTTTATTTAGTTTCGGCTTTGGTACGGGAAAAAATAGCGCGTTCATTAAAAAAAAAGTACTAAAAGCAAAAAATAAGCACTAAAAAAATAATAATAAGGGCTTTAAAGAAAAAGTAAGCACCTATAAGGGCCTTTATATTTTATTTTCAAATATAAGGACTTATAAGGACCACTACGAACCCTGGATTAGTTTCAGATATTAGAATCTGATGGAGAGGCTCTGATGCTGTACTTCTTCAAAGTACCTCTTTTTTCTTTAAACTGGATTTTCTATAAACTTTTGAGTTTTATTAAAATCAGAAATGATTTCGAACTGTAAAGCGTGGTAACAGTTGTGAATCCCTACGGGATTCTAGTTGCCCATATTACGTTAAATGTTCTCACTGTATTCATCAAGAACCTTCAGCAGACATATTACAATTGATCTTTATTTCAAAATATGCATACTCCACCTCGAATAGCAAGTCTCTCTTCTCCCTCTGCGCTTATACCTAAGGTTACCGTATTTAGCGGCAGGCAAGCGGGAGAGCAAGGCGCGCTCCTTACATGGACCTTACAAGATAAGGTCCATGGCTCCTTATCACTATCACCACAGAGTTTCCCTCAGTTCCTTGCATATTCACAAAGTCTATAGACCGTTTCTCCTATGGTCTTCCTTCATTGGATGAAACGTCTCCTTGGCGGTCATTTATGGAATGGCGAGTTATCGCCTTGTAGGCTATATAACGAACGCCAAGCACACCTTGTGGGCTTTCAGTAAAGCGATGAGAAACAGCATTTTTCGTTAGATACGTTTTTCATTTATGAATGGAAGTTATGGAGAATTGTGTGGAATATATTTAAAATAACATACTGATCTTATTAATAGTTTTATTGTATTTGGTTAAAGAATGAATTTAAAGTGTTGAAGGTACGGTAATTGTTTTGGGAAAAAAAGTGTTTACATGGAAATGGCATATGTATCATTTCGTCTCTTCTGTTAGAAAGCATCTGTTGTGTAAATTTACATAGCGCATTACTTTACACAAATAAAGGAATATTAAAAAAAAATTGAAATTAAATTCAAAGTCTGCACCAGCGTATGTTGGGTAGCTTTCAGTGCGATTATGTACTCTGAAATTTGCATAGAGATACATTAATAAATACCTTTATTTTTTTGCGCAGATCTTAAACTCATAGCGTATAGAATTTATAGCTGTGTGTCCTGGAAATCCTTCATCCAAGTATTTTACATCTGATATACAGGGTCCGGACCCCTTTTGATGTTTAATAACTCATAAAATAATAAAAATAGATTAAAATTAATAACATAAATCGTTAGAAAGACTCAAAAAGTTTCATGACCCTTGTCAATGAACTTCCATGTGTGCCCCCTTCGTCGCACGGAGAATATCAAGTCGATATTCAATTTCACGCCAGGTACATGTCGGTATCCACAGAGGCTATTGCAATTGTAATTCTGGCTTTTAGGTCATCAATGTTCGACATTCTCCTCCTGTAAACGTTGTCCTTACAAATCCCCAAAGAAAAACGTACAGAGGCGTTATATCAGGTGATCTGGGTGGCCAAGGAATTGGACCTCCTCGCCCAATCCATCTTCTTGTAAAATGGTCATTCAAAGAACTACGAACGATTGCACCTCAATGAGGTGGTGCACCATCTTTTTGCATAAAGACATGTGGCTGAAACTCTTCTAGGTGTGGAAATACGAAGTTTTCCAACATGTCTAAGTATACGACTGATGAGACCGTCTTTTCTGTGAAAAAGAAAGGCCCAATGACTCAGTCGTGCATTAGTCCACACCACACATTAACCTTTGGGGAATCCATTTGTGCCTCACGGTATTCATGGGGGTTTTCAGATCCCCATATGCGCACATTATGGCGATTAGCAATGCCAGAAAGATGAAAGAAGGCTTCGTCGGAGAACATTATGCGCTTCAGAAATTCAGCATCATCTTCTATCCTCCTTCGCATATCTGTTGCAAAGGCAATTCTCCTAGGCCTATCGTCCGGTTCCAAAACTTGAACAATTTGAACTTTGTATGCATGCAGTCTTAATTTTATCTTAATAACTTTGTACACCGTTGAAATTGGCATATCCAATTCTCTTGCCGCTGATCTCACAGATCTTCTAGGGATTGTGTAAAAATGTCTTTCTGACACGCTCAACATTAAAATCACTTGTGCAGGGACGTCCGGAACGTTTCTTATCTGCGATATTTCCAGTTTCTAGAAAATTCTTTTTCCACCGCAAGATGCTGCTTTTGGATGGAGGATCTTTTTGGTAAATTCTTCTGCAATTTTTCTGTGTTTGCATTATGGATTTCGTTTCTATGAACCACCTTAAAGTCTATGCTTTCTCTTATGGTGTATGTATTCTCCTTAATATCCGGTCGAATAAAACATCACATACAAAAGTACTAGATCAAACACATCAAAAGTAAACATAACATTGCAATAGTCGCCAAAAACAAAGGAGAGAAAAATGCAATTAATAAGCAGACGATATTTAGACTGGAAAATGAAATTATCTGAAATTAACCACACGCGCAGACGATATTTACAAAAGTAAAGATATTCAAACTTGAAAAGGAAAATATATTAAGTTATTCCATCAATAAATGCCATAAGTTTGTTTGCATCTTCATAATTTTATGAGGTATTAAACATCCAAATGGGTCTGGGACTTTATAAACACCCTGTATATTCAAGTAATACAGTATTTGGTGACAGTAACACTTGTCACCAGTTTTTAAACCATTAAGGAGAGACACTATTGCTTTATATAAATTATGGAGATTTTTTGTAGCAGAATTGTTTGGTTGCATGGATTTTTCTTGAATGTACTATTAATATGAGTCTATTTAATTGGAATATCATCTATTACTCGAACTACAAAAAAGCAAGCAGTACTTACATAAAGTAAAGTACTGAACAAACATACCCCCTCTTTACTTAACTAAGTAACAAAAGGAAGGTATCTCTCTTGAATACTTTACTTTTGCACAAACGTTTTTATACTTTAAAGTAGTGGCATTACCATAACATACTGTATATTATAGTATTACCTAATAATTATAGCAAAAAGCATGATCAGAAATACAGGAGAAATTAGATCATTGGAGACAAAGCGAAAGATTCAAAGCATCCTGTTATAAATGTTGAATAAGATTTATGACTAGGGTTAATAGAAGAAGGAGCTAAAATTCTAGAGTGTGGTTTTTCAGTTAGAAATATTGTTCTAGTTTCACAACATTTACCACCATTAATTATTAATGCGTCTTCGCACTTAAACCATAAAATTCAGTTCAACAGCAATACCGCAAAATAATTTTAAAATAAGCAATCTTTAGAATTTCCGATACAGAATCTTGCGCTCTGAAGATAATTTTTTTTTTTTTTTAACCGTACGTTGTTGTCATTGCTCGCTTTAAAATCGTTTAGTTTGTTACTAAAAAATTAATTAATTGCCACATTAAGGCAACAAATTACCAAGTCAGTATTCTTTAACACAATATTAAATGCTGAACCTTGCAAGGTACTATCTATTAATTCACTGTTACACTGCAGAAGAATGAACATCATTACTGAATATTAACCTGAATATTAACAAGGTAATGCAAAATGTTTCAGAGTAGATTCCACTATGAAGATATTGAAGGAGGTTTCAGAGGCAGAATTATATCTGAAGGCTATGAACATCAAGATCTCTACTTCTTACCAGTCCAGAGTATTTTTTATGGAGATGTTTAACACAAATACAGTTGATAAAAAATACTTACACCTTAAAAATAATTGAAAATGAACATCATTGCAGCAAGTCAGACTATAACATAGGGAAAACTTCATTTTGTCACTAAAAATATGTAGATAAATGCACTAAATTGGGGCATTATATCAACATATAATGTGGCCCACCAGCAGCCAAGTGGTAAAGTCGTTGAACACTCGTAGTTTGACCTGGGTTCTAGTCAGACAAATGGGCTGGTTGCATCAGTTTTTTGTGTTTTTTTCCTATTTGTAACATATATACAAGCCAGTTTCCCTTACAAAATCCTCCACAAAGGCATCCTTTCCTTTATGCAGACAGCCTTCAAGTGCTTTGTCGTAATTAAATAAACCAGTCGACATATGATGTATACAAACAAGGTATGCTTCATAAATATGCACACATACCGTTTTTATGAAGGGTCCACTTTTAAAATAAACATCTTGTATTATAAAAAATGAGCAAATTTGAAATTGGGCAACTGTAAAGTAATAAGCACATGTATGAATACAAGTCTTTTGTAAAATGATGAAACTGGTTTTGGTATCATAATTTTAAAATGCAATATCAATTCCAGAAAAGAAAATAAATCCATAACCGTTTCAGAAAACTTTTTTAAATGCAATGCAAAAACTGAATGGTGTCAATACACACCATAACTAAAATTCAGATGAAATTCAGAAAAAAAAAAAAAAAAAAAAAAGTCAAACTATTAATAACATTATTTTTGTCAGGAGCAAAGCAGCTTTGAACAAGAATTAATTTCACTTTTAATTATATTACATGAATAACTGCATCATTTTTAAATGAGTAGTATGCCTTATTTTCTATTTTTATCAGCTAATACAAAACTAAACTATATTGCAAAAAAACATCTAGATGATCTTATGTAACTTATAATTGACTCAGCATTCAATGAGTAGTGATTTTTAGCCTACCATTAGTGTATATATATATATATATATATATTTACTTTAATCAATTGATTTAAAAATATCATTACATATATATATGATATTTTTAAATCAATTGATTAAAGTAAATTATAATCATATTGCTTAATAATGTATTGGCGATTCTCTACCTAAATTGCATCCCTATTCCTAAATTTTAACAAAATCCTTTCTATATTATAAATTATATTAACCTGTTGGCGACCGCCAAATCGCCAAACTCATACATAAAGTCCTTAAGAGCACTCCTGATGAGGAGATAGCGTCACCTCGTGATTTCAGTTAATATCGCTGATTGGATGAGCACCATGAACTATACATAACTATATAGGGCTTCTCCTCAAGGTACAGGAGGAACGCTTTTGAGATGGATGCCAAAATAATAGTATCACTTTATAATTCCAAAATTTGTCTCATTCCTGTTGCCCCGGCTGCACAACACAAATAATGTATGAGAAAGTACATTTCATGTATATATGCCAAAATTAATAGTCACAACACTAAGGTATGATAATACCTGGCATATGTTACCCTTTTCATAATACAGTGTGTTGTGGAAACATACAAAGAATGTGGAGTACAAAATGTTGCTTTAATCATGGATCAAAAAATGTTTGACATTCGAAGAATTGTTCAAATAAACTATTATTAACAACATCATGATGATGGCATACACTTTGAAAGATGCATAGTATGTCACATACCTCAGCAGCACCAATGCTAATTCTAATGGCAGGAGAGTCGATCTGTATCTCGTAGATGAGATCCATTGTCCTTGTGATGCATATATTGCAGCTGCTGGTCATCCATTTGAACAATTCTTTTAAATATAGGACACTGTTTCTTGTAAATTATCTCTGTCTAAAATGACTTCTCCCCCCATTTTCATGTTTTTCATACTCATTGTGCTTTTGCTCTCTCATACAAATGTCTCTCATACCGGCACCCTTAAACACATGACCATCAGTTCTGTACACCCTCTATATACATATACTGTTAGTTTGGCTGACATATATAGCATGCTAGCTTTGATAATAGACTATGTCAACCATTATCTCTTATGCTGTTATCACATCTATAGACACGCGCGCTTACCCGGGACAATTCCGAGAAACGAGATTCTAGTAGCACGGCTTTAAGCGGCAGGCTTCCGAGAAATGTTTCGTCTAGCTAGGAGGAACGTGTCCCGGCTACGAGCAACATTTTAAAACTTTTCCCAAAATGTTCCGGCTGGAGACGTGTTCCTCGAACGTTCAACCAATCAGACGAAAGGTCAGCTTCTGAAGGGTCACGGGTAACTTTCAATATGGCGATGGCTCTCACTGTGAAGTGATGGACGGTGGAAATAGAGGCCGATTTAATTATTGCTGTTTTGTTGTAATACAACTGCCTGAGTCATTTTTTAAATGTGTATATATTCATTAAATATATAATCGTAGAAATTTCAGAGTTGACATTATTTTACGAAGTTCTTGCATTTCGGATTTGTTTACAAATTGTTCGTAGCCAAAAGTTCGCCAAATTTGTCGTATTTTGTGCTGATCGTGTATTATAACACTGTTATATAATAGAATTTTATTTCTTAAATTTAAGTTGAATAATTTTTTAAAATCCGTTTGTATATGCGCGGCTTTTCCCATAATTACTTATCTTTTAAATTGTTAAGTGCATAATCAGTGACACATTTTAAACAGCATAAAAGATGCATAAAAAAGAAAAGCATAGCTTATGTAATAATGAGAAAACTCATTAAATTTGTCTATTATTTTCATGTTATTAATGAAATACTTTTTGAATTATAAATACATTAGGAACTATACTTTTATTGGAAATGCTACATATTGAAACATTGAAAATTTATGGATTTATTATTATTCATGATCAAAAAACATTTGTATATACATTCATTAATATAAATCTTATTCATTACATTAATACTAATAAATATATATTAACAACTTCTAAAACATCGCATCTCTCTATCTGTATGTAAATATATGACTTATTAGATGTGTATATATATATATGTATGTATGAATACAAAAATGAACATTGCCAAGAAGTTTATTTGAAGTTACTTTTAATTCAGATAACGATTATGTAATTGGCAGCAACTATAGTTATCAGTTCTTTGCAAATTATTATGGGTATGTAATAATCAGTTGAAAAATAATTTATGAGTATTTGAGTACTAAAGAGTGTACACATTTTGTTATTGGGTTAATTCATAATTATATCATACGTATAATCTACCTAATAAAAACATGACTAATAAATAATAAGAAATGTAACAGCTGTGCATTTATAACATTTGATTACTTAAAACAGCGCACAACTAATTATCACCTTTGTGTCTGTTTACATAATTGCACTTTCCAATTAAGTGCACGGGCCTACTAGTGGCCGAAGCGTCGTTGAACACTGGTAGTTCTGTCTCAGGTTAGAATGCCGCGAACGGGCTGGCTACATGACGTTTCCTTGGTATGCCCCATTTGTAACTGGTATACGAGCCAGTTTTAAAAAATCTTCTACAAAGGGATCCCTCCTGTTGTTATCCCTCGAGGCTTTGCGGTAATCACATAAACCCAATTGAGTCCACCAGCGGCCGAGCGGTAAAGTCGCTGAACACTGGTAGTTCGGTCCGAGGTTCGAATCCCGCGAAAGGGCAGGCTGCATGGAAGCTTTCGTGGTTTTCCCCATGTGTAACGTGTATACGAGCCAGTTTCCCTTAGAAAGTCCTCCCCGAAGGCATCCCTTCCCTTAGGCAGATAGCCCTAGTGTGCTTTGCTGTAATCTCAATAAATCAAACCATAAAACAAACTCATGATGTGAACACCTAATTTCTAGAGTTGGTATAATTAATGTGTTTTAGGTATATTACCGAGTGTTCTATGGGACAGTAAAAAACTCGCACATGTTTTGATTGCTCATGTATTCATATGCTTTATTTGATCTTTTTTGCTGAATAGTATCTGCTGGCTGTGAGGAGGTAAATATCAGCCATATAGATTTTTGTCATTTGAATGGACAGAACAGTAATTATGAGCCATAAAGTTAGTCAGAAAATGCTTTCACCAGGTCACAAATTTTCCAGTGATCCATCAAATTTTCATTGAAATGCAGACAACAGAAAATACACATAAGCGATGTGTGATAAATAGACTTATCCAGCACATGTTTTTAAACTATTCTTAGAGTGTATACAGAATTTGGCTATTACTGATGTAATTGATTGCTATAACCAGAAGTGTGTTTATCTGTTACATGAAGTGCCAGAGTGGAGATCAAAGTGATTAACTTGATAGTAATCACCTTTCTATTACCTTCCATTACTAACAATAAAGTTTAAAATGAAAAGCGTGTGAGCGATACAAAACAACACAAGAAGCGAATGTCACTTGAAAGGAAACGTCACTTTCGCCAATCTGAGCGATAACTGATTCTTGTTTGGCTTTCAGCCTGTTTGCCAAGTGAAGATGGTAACCCTATTTCGCCAAAGGCCGTTTCTCAGAACTGTTGCTACAAACGTTTTGTCCCGGCAACAAACAGCTAATGTGATAACGGCTTTAAAAAGCTCTCTCTATCAACAATCTTCCCAGGAACAGTAGTTCTCATATATTTTGCTGTAACCATAACCAACTACCAAGAATTTCAGCCAATTTAAATAAATTAAATCATATAAAATAAAATACGGAAGAATTTATATTTCCACATAGTTGTTAAGTTGTTTCACACATTGTAAGTTAAAAATGATTTATGCTCAGAATTAATTTTCCTTGAACGAACAGTAACACATAATGAAGCTTGTCCAATTAATATGATATGAGATCAATATGATTCTTTGCTGTGGTGGCTGAGAGCAGACATACGACTGGAATGGTGAAAATGTTTTAGTGGTTGAGAGTAGATATATGATTGCAAAGGGTTAAAATAGCAAAATGAAACTATATTAAGTTTATTATTAAAGCACATAAGTTTGCTCAGTACATCCTGACTATCCTCATCCCCATCAAAATGTGCAAACTCATCCCCCTTAAGTAGAAAGAAAGGATTGGTTGGGAATGCTTGCATTTACACTCATGTCCATAAATTAAGGATAATTCGGAATCACGCGGAAATCGAACTCTAAAATAAATATATCACCTGTAAAATCACTACACACATCTTCAAGAATCATATGCAAATTTCAGGAAGTAACCAGATGACACCAATGGTACGTCACAATGACGAGAGTGTAAGAGAGTGATATATAAGGAATACAGGCAAAGAAGTAAAATTGTTCGCAGGCGCTTTATAAGCATTTCAGTGCAATAACCGAATAGTTATGACACAAAGGATGCATTTGGATGATTTTTTACATGGTAGAATTATCGGCCGTCTGGAATGAGGGCGTACCCAACTGGAAGTATCAGACGAACTTGGCATTGCCCAGAGTTTCAGCCTTTGGCAACGATTCCAAGATGATGGTAATGTGAGAAGACGTTACAGCACAGGTCGCCCCAGAGTTACGACGCCGAATGAGGACCGGTATTTGGCAATTACTGCCAAAAGAAACAGGCGGAGCACATCCTCAGACTTATCTCTTCAGCTCTCTTCAGCCACTGGTACGACAATTTCAAGGCAGACCGTGTACAGACGCCTAGGGCAGATTGGTCTATATGCTCGTAGACCTGTCAGATGCGTTTCACATACAGCAACTCACTGTCGCCTGCGGTTAGCCTGCAGTAGAGAGCATGCACTGTGGACATCGCAACAGTGGGCTTGTGTGATGTTTTCCGACGAGTCCAGGTTTAGCTTGCAGTCTGATTCTCGCCGGACTTTCATATGGAGAGCTCCAGGTACCCGTTACCACCAAGAAAACATCATTGAATGACACTGTTACGGTGGTGCAGGAGTGCTCGTTTGGGGTGGAATTATTCTGGGTTCCAGAACTGACCTGCATGTTCAAATTGGAACCATGACAAGCCAAATCTATCGGGACGTCATTTTGGAACAACATGTACGTTTGTTTCGGGGTGCCATGGGCGCACAATTTGTGTTTATAAATGACAACGCCCGTCCTCACCGTGAAAACATCGTAAGCGAATGCCTTCAATCGGAGGATATCACCCGTATGGACTGGCCAGCATTCTCACCGGACTTGAATCCAGTAGATCACGTATGGGACATGCTTGGCTGACGAGTTTCAGCCCGTTAACCTCCTCCTACATGTCTACCGAACTTCGGAGAGCATTGCTTTTTGAGTGGTGTAATATCCCCCAAGATCAGATCGATAATTTAATACTCAGTATGCCTAGGCGTTGTACGGACTGTATTGCATCGTCTGGGAGACATACAATGTATTATTAACAATCATACCAACCATGTATTATTGGTTTTTTGTAAATAGGTTTTTTTTTTTTTTTTTTTTTTTTTTTTTGTAATTTGCTCCAGGGGGAAAAATCGCTAATGGTTTTAATAATATCAAACATATAGCATCTTTTTTTTTGCTCTTTACCTTTTGTTTAATAAATAAGCTTTACAATTAAGCCAAATTTGTTTTGCTTCTAACTCTTCCTTTGCCTGATTTTCCATTATCCTTAATTTATGGACATGAGTGTATCTCAGTGACGCATCCAACGCTGTCTATTTTATTTACATTCTTCTTTTCCCATATGAGACATGCACAAGTCTTGTTTTTTTGTTTTTGTTTTTGTTTTTGTTTTGTTTTGTTTTGTGCTTTTGCTCTCCCTGTGTATACAGCAACTGGTTAGTTAAAAAAGCATCACAGAACTACACAAATTTGGCATTGCATACAACCTCAGCACCAAAATCCTAAAATGAAAAGTCAAAAAGAGGCCCACTTAGCCTTCAAGCGAGGCATGTAGTGCTGCATGTGTGCAGAAATTTAAGTCTGAGGTTTTGCTGAAAATGGCAAAAACTGCAGGATGTGCTTCACTGCTATGCTAAAATGCTGAAATTCCTATAGGAGGGATCAAAATCTGCAGTCAGACTGACAAAAATATCTGGAGGAAATGGAAAGCCATCTGGAAAGATGGTACGCATTGAGCTCGGTTACTTTACATTTTTGCATACAGCATTTTACTTATTGTATATATGGAAACATTAATTTGAAACATAAAACAAAGTTTATTGCTGCTTCTCAGTTCAGTATGCAATATAGATGTGAGATACTATAAATAGAAAGTTTAAATTTTTAATGACAAATTGTTCCTTCCATTCTATATTATTAAAATTGTGTTTATACTGCAGAATATATATTCTTTTAGAATATTTAACTAAATTTTTATTTATGTAGAAAATGAAATATAACATTGTATTTTATAGAATTTGAACAAGCAGAACAGTTGGAAGCATTAAACATGTCAGACGGCATACAACTTTACCGCATATGTATTTCTAAAATCTATTATTATGCCTATTTCAGAATAGCAAATTCTTAAAAATCAATCAATAAATAAATAAATAATAAATAAATTAAATATGCATTAACTTATGTTAGAGTTTCAAATATACTGATTAGTACGTTTATTTTAAAACTCAACATTGCTTAATCCAGATATCTCTACGAATTGCAAAGTAACACTGTCACTCCATAAGCGAGTTGTGTAGCTCTTCTTCATGGTTTGCCACTATCATTTCAATTCAGATTATTGTACCATAATATATTATGAAAGTACTCAGAAGTGTAAAAAGATGGGTATCATGTTATCAGAAAATGTACAGAAGAAATGTCTGATAAACGTTTAGTAATCCTGTACGTAATATTACAATGTATTTTATATATCTTGGGAAGCCAGTCACCTCATAACTGAAATATTTTAGTAGTTGAAATGTTTAATCGCTTAATCGTACCATCATGCGCTTAGGCTTATGATGGTATCTCGTATTATATATTTGTCGCTTAGATAGCCGGGTTAGCAATGCATTTACATTGTATGAATTGAATATGGCTACGGTAATTTAGGCATCATTGAAAACTGTATAACGAAAGGAAAATATATAACTTCCAAAGCACATAAACAAGTGTTATGCTAGGTCTAAACTAAACCATTTCTGAACATCGCGGGGAAATATAGTAAAATAAAACGAAAAATAAACCAAATGAAAACATTGAATAAACATTTAAGGGCGTCGGATACTTATTTTTACTTAAATTATGAGTAAGTATTATATTTTATTCCAGTATGCGCTATTTCTATATTAACGCTTTTTAATACGCCACGCTCATACACAAATACGAATGGCGATGAAGCGAAAGTTGCCATACATAAGATTCTATAACCCTACGTTTCCTGTTTTAATTAATCGGAGCAAACCGTAGTAGAAACGGTCTCTAGGCTTTTTGAATATGCCAGTTCAAAGGAACGAGATCTGATGACGAAATATTTAAGAGGATCCGATGTATATAAATTTGCTTAACAACAGAATTAGGATATAAAAATAGAAAAATCACATCTCAATTTTTTTTAATTGTAATGTAAGAAGCAAGTTTCTTTGGGAAGTGAACATGCCTTCCCGATCTTGTGACAGTTCATATGTTAGAGTTGGCAGGATCAGATTTATTTTGTTGAACTCTGTTTAAGTCTCGGTCTGGTTCGAGTTCAGGCGAATCAGAGTTTGAAAGCAAATAGGGCGGTTTTATGCGGTTTATAGACACAATAGATTTAAGGCTGTTCATTTCAATTGTGAAAGTTTTGTCTTTTCTGGTAAGGACTTTGTGGGGATCTGAGTATGGCTGGCACAGCGGTGGCTTTACTGGATCGATACGTAAGTATAAATGTGTATACGATTTCAGGTTAGAACTTACGTAATACTTATCTTGACAATGTGCAGATATCGCTATTGGGTTTAATTGTTGCATTCTATGCCGGAGATTGGTTGAGTGTCACATAGAGATATCTTAGATGTCGTTATCATATCACTAGGCAGCCTGAGAGTTGTGCCGTACACCAGTTCTGCAGAAGATGTTTGCAGATCCTCCTTAATGGCTGTCTGGATACCAAGCAGAAGAACTGGGAGTGTTCAGTTCAGTTATTAGTCTCATGAACTAAAGAGGTTAGAACAGATTTCTAACTTCCTTGTCACGAGCCTTGAGAGAGGATTTTAAATGCGGGGGAAATCATTCAAAAATGTTATTTGACATTGGATGATAGGCTGTCGTTGTGATTCTGTTTGTTCCCAAAATGCGGGTAAACTCTGCAAATATTGCTGATCTCGTTTGAGAATCTTGGTCAGTTGTTATAATCGACGGGCAGCCAAAGCGAGATATCCATGAGTTGAAAATAGCTCGGCAAATAGTTTCCGTTTTCATATCGGGGATAGATATGGCTTCAGGCCATCTGTAAAATCTAACTATTAGGGTCAAAAGGTGCATGTTGCCTTCTGATAGCGGGTAGCGGACCTACAATATCCATGTGGATTTGTGGAAAATATGCATCAGAGTAGAACTTTCTTCTTCGCAAAGTACCGCTTATGGAAGGATTCTATCACCTGCTCTTATAAATCCAGTCATTTGGCTTTGAGCAAACGCCTTTAGCATAATAATATAATTTATTACTATTTACAAAGAATTAAAAATGATAGAAGGAGATTGAGCGAAGAAGATACGGTAAGCAGCGTTCATTTCTACTTCCGTTCCTTGATACTACGCCGTCTCTCCATTATTTTTTTAAATGGTCCTTTTCTACTGATGTTGCCATTCCGGAAAAGCACAACTTTCTTTAATTTATAATTGACGATCCTTTCTTCTGATGTTACCATTCCAGAAAAGCACAACTTTCTTTTATTTGCAATTAACGATCCTTACAACCAGTAAGAGAGAATGTATCCAATGGTGCTTTAGTAATGTCTGGTTATTTTCGATCGCTGTGAAGAATCACAGAATTTCACCCAATTTTTAATTGACGTTTCATAACGGGACATACATAAAGAGAATAACTGAGTTTCGTAGTAGCTGCAATTCCTGGATGTGATATATTGTGCAGATGATTAAAGATGGGTCTGCAAAAGGAGTTTGGAACAAATTGACGAGGAACGTCAGCAGAGATGTCACACAGAATGTTACCATCAGACTATTAGCACGGCTTGAATTCCACCACCAAAGCGGAAAATGTTTTAAAATCCAAAAATGAAGATTTTGTTATGCAATCAATTTCGATTCTCGAAAGAGCGTCAGCAACCACGTTTCTAGAACCTTGCACATGCCTATCAGTAGAATACCGAGAAATAAAATCCAAATGGCGTAATTGCCAAGGATTCTGCTTAAAAGCGTATATTAACGGTTTCTGATCCGTATAAATTTGAAAATTTCTGCCCTCTAAAATGAGTCGGAACTTCTTAATCGCAGAATAAATTGAAAATATTCCTTATCGTACGCGGACCAGTTCCGCAGTCTTTTGTTCAGTTTTATAGAGAAAAATGCTATAGGTTCCCATGTTCGTTGACACCAACTGCATAAGAATACCGCCTATTCCGACGTCTGAAGCATCTACCCAAATGCTTAACTGGGATCCGGGAATAGGATGTGTCAAAAGGGTAACCTGAGCAATCACATTTTTCGCAGCAATCAAGGCTCATTCAGCATTTTCGTTCCAATTTAACGGTGAGGATGAATCCTGAACATGAAAGGAGATATCAATAAAAAGAATGAGATTTCTTTTTATTGATATCTCCTTCTAACAATTTTATTAAAGGAGAAAGAATATGTGCTGCTTTAAGTATGAAACATCTGTAAAAATTGAACATGCCTAAAAATCGGCGAAGTTGAGTGTGGGTCGTACATTGAAGAAAATCTAAAATGCATTTGATTTTGTCAGGAAGTGGTTCAATTTCGTTTTCACTAAGGTGAAAAACCTAAGAAATAAATATATGTTTGACCAAAGGTGTATTTTGAAACTTTTATGCCATATTCCTGAAGTTTTGAAAATAAAGCTTTCAAATGCCTGCATTATTCCTCAGAATCTTTAGGGGCTATGAGCAAGTCGTCTACGAAAGCATAAACACATTCTACATCTCGCGTGACTTCGTCTATGAAACGTTGCGGATACGTTGCATAAACCGAACTGTATACGGGTATTTTCGAATAAACTGAAACGGTGTACATATGGTGGTTTTGTGAATGTCGATGGGGTTGATTGGTATCTGATGATATGCCTTGATCAAGTCAACATGACTAAAAATTTTAGTACCCTGCAGTGCGGCAAAAAAAACATTAAGCATGGAATAGGGTATTTATCTTTATTGTTTGTGCGTTCAACGCACAATAATCTGCAACAGGTCTCCATTCTAAAGTTCCCTTTTTTGGAACCATGTGAATTGGGATGCATAATTGCTTCTCGACTGCCTTAAATGCCCTAGTCGCATTATAGTTTGAAATTCTGGTCTTACTAGTTTTAGGCGATTTTGTGCTAATGGACGAGGTTCTGAAACCACAGGTGGACCTTTAATTATGACGTAATGAGTGTCGTGTTTAACAGTTTGATTAGGATCTGGCAATTTAGTAATGGAAGGAAATTTTTACAATTTTGTGATAAGGTGTATCATTGAAGACAGTTTTTACTGAATAAATATCTGCATTTTTCACGCAGCCTACAGTCTGAAACTTTGTTTTTAAATCTGTGAGACATTTATTTCTAAGGTCAGGCACCAATTCAAAGAAATGGAGGAAATCTGTTCCAAGAATGGGTGTACAAACATTTGCAATAAGAAAAGTCCAAGAAAACTGTCGTCTTAATTTGCAATCCAAAAGAAAGTGTTTTTGGCCATAAACATGCATAATTTTTTCTAATGTCTTGCTGAGATGATTCTCTCGATCATTAACTCAGTTCTGAGGTTTGTATAAGGATCACGTCCGGGTCTCCAAAGTGGAATGGTTGTGGATCCTACAAGATTCTAGTTGTCCATATTACGTTATATGTTCTCACTGTATTCATCAAGAACCTTCAGCAGATATATTACACAGTAAAAATTTATCTTTATTTCAAGACTTCAAAATATGCATATTCCTACTCGAAAAGTCGGTCTCTCTTCTCCCTCTGCGCTTCTACCTAGAGTTATCGTATTATCGGCAGACACGCGGGGGGCACAAGGAGACTTCCTTATCACTATCACAAAAGGGTCAAAAAGGCATCAAGTACGTATTTTAGTATTCATTATTATTATTTTTTTTAATTCAAGAAAATTTCCTTAATATGCTTTTAATTGAAGAGAAATATACGATTTCATTAATATAAAAAATATTTTATTTACTTTTAGCACAGTAAATATAAAAATGCGTTTATGCCTTTTATTTTAGAATCTACGTAATTAAAACTGATTTTCATTTATTTATTTTAGTTCAAATGGAAATTGGCTGTATTTATGAAAATAAAAGTAATTCCACTACTTAATTTTGTCGGAATAAAAAGGCGCATTTTATATTGTGTTACGGGGGAAGCAGTTTTCAAATAGAAAAATTTATAACTTTTGTTAAAATTAAAAAATAACGAAAATATAAAACTCCTCGTATTATATTAAAAGAATATTTGTTTGTTCAACAGTAGAAGCAGCTGAATTATCCGAAGTTTTCATATCCTTCGATTGACTCTCCAGGAAATGACTTTCAACTATAATTCTCTTAATATAATTATTACTGTAGAATCGGTACTTACTGTCTAGGAATATGATGTTCGTAAACTTACTTCCGATGTGGCTGTCTAGGGGCTAATAAACTAGTCCAATTTACAAATAACTTGAATATTTAATGAAACATGAATAGTTGCTACAAACTAAAAAGTAATTACATACGTAGAAGGAAATAGATGAGATTATTTACACACGAAGAGAAGGAATCGCATTTTACAAGCAAACATCTTTGAATCGCGTCATCGTCCTAATGGCGGAATCGTCTGCCTTCGTCATCAAAAAAGTAAAAGATTTACTCTCACAGCTTGTCGCGTCATCCGATTATAATGAACGATGCCAACCCACAACTGCTCGTCCATCCTGATGTAATGCGGCCTCGCATTCTCGCAGCACCACTCTCTACATCTAGGGATCTGAAAAATAAAATTAAAAAACAAAAAAAGAGAGATTTTTAGTTACTATTGATGGAAATAAATGGTTTATTTCAGCCATCTTTTCTCATCATCTTAACATCCTCAGAAATAACGGCGTTAGCTCTTCTTAAATGCTCTTTCAGTGTTCGTTCATCTTTAACAGTCTATCTGAATACATGTATTTTACAAACACGTCTTCTTTTGATGTTGTCTGGAACAATTCATCTTCGTATTTACGTCTTCTTAAACATCATCTGAATACGTCTTCTGAATGCGTCTTTTTAGATACCGTCTGGATACGTCTTCTGAATGCGTCTTAGATATCTTCAAGATCCGTCATTCGAATGCATCTTCTCAAAATCATCTTCTTTAAGCCGTCTTCCTTCATACATTTCATCCTTAGACATCATCTTCAGTCCTCTTAAATTAGTTCACGTCTTTAAAATAATAGTCCATTAGTCAAATCGGCAGAAACTTGTCTAGTCGGGAAAAACGTCTAAATCAGGAATCATCAAAATCGTTATTTCATTATCAAAGATTTTCAGTTTTCTTCCTGGATCTTCTGAATCTGCTTTTTCGCTTCTTTTTTCTCACCTTCTTTAATTTCTTTTGTTTCGTTTCTGCTTTCCATATCAGCGTCGTTGTAATCAGGTTTTCTGCCTGACTTCTGCTTTTCAATCTTCTCTTTTTCTTCGGTGGTCTCTGTAGTTTCTTCGACTCCAGTGGCTTCTTTTGCTTCTCTATTGCAAGGTATTTTATTGAAATTGTTCTAGCGGAATTCACATTTGATTCATTATATTTAGCAACTGACTCTTCTTCGGAAAAATGCTTCTCTTCAGAATCTCCTTCTGCAGTGACGTTTCTCCTTGTTGGCTTCAGAGCTAATTCTATTGCGCTTGAGTTCCTCTTTTGCACTAATTCATCTTTAATAGCATCATTTTCATTTACAACAGAATCTGCATCACTCGGGACATCATCAGAATTCACAATCAAGGAATCAATGTCACTTGCTTTAACTGTAGATGAAGTATCCAGTTTGACCACATTCTGTGCTGTAACAGGAACTATACTAACAGGATCAGTTTCTGGTTTTGGAAGCAAAAAAACATAATTAACAACTTTTTCAAATCCTTCTCCAGAACCATTTCCATTGCAATAAGCATTTTTTTGCTCTTTAGAATCATTCTCAGATTTCTTGTTTTCTGCGATAAAACAAATATTTGATCTAAATGAAGAACCATCAATTTGGAATTCACCTTCAAATCTCTCTATAGGTTTGTTGCCAAATTCCGTTAACTGTAGATCTGCCGACTTAAGTTCAGGAGAACCTATCTTCTTATGTATATCTTCTCGGATTAGCGTTACTTGACTACCAGTATCTATTAAAGCATCAATTTGCAAATTACCCAAATTAACAGTTTTATGCATTTCTTTCTGACAAATCTGAGTTATTGGTGTTACCGTTTTGGCAACTTGGATATTTTTAGAAGATGTTTTGGAACAATCTACGGCTTTGAGTCCAAACAAATCTCATTTAAAACACTCAAATCCTTTACCCTTATTGTTACAGAAATTCGATTTATGGCCTAAATTTCCACAATTATAACACCTTGGTTCTTTACTCTTATTAAGTATAGCGCGTGCTTTATTTTGTGTGTTAGTACTTGAATAATCCTTATTTTTCGTATCTGGAAAGCGAATCTTCTCATAAATTTTTATTTCTCTTTGAATTCAGAAATAGTTTTACACCCGTACAAAACAATTTTGTTACTACTCTGATCTGGTATATCCCATTGATTACATAATCAAGAATTGATGAATCATCAGCAGAACAGCGACTGGCTATTTCACGCATGGCAATTAAATATTCGGAAAGTGATTCACCAGGTTTTAAGTGTCGTTTCTGTAACAAATTATGAAGTTGTGTGTTTTTGTATCTCTCAATAGAATTCTAAAAAGGTAAAAAGAGATCTCTTACCTTTTTTGTCAGCCGGGAGCCGAGCTTTATCCATTCCAATTCTTATTCGATGAAATATCTAAATAATTCCAAGCTTTTGCATAAAGACTGACACTTCTGTATAAATAAAGATATTATATTTAGATACATTTATACATTTTATATACAATTATTAGGTTACATGAAATTACGCGCTCTCCATCTAACAGTCATTCAAGTTCAGGTTCAGAGTTCTAACTACGTTCTTACGTAGGATTATTCTCGAGTTTAGATGTAATGGTGCTGATAGTTCGGAGTTTAGATGTGGAGGCGCTGATAGTTCGGAGTTTAGATGTAACATCACCTCCCACCATTGAGATCCGACGATACGGAGGAACTCAATACACACAGGTCCAGTCGATGAGGAGGCCGAACAACTCGTCCAGCTCTGGTCATCACTCGAGGACTTCAGGGTTCTGGAATACTAGCAGCCTGGTTCTGGAATACTAGCAGCCTGGTTCTGGAATACTAGCAGCCTGATCAGCCTGACCAGTTGCATGGTCGTTTCTATCTTGAGGTGCTCTGTCGAGGAACGGAGGGCCAACGGATTCAGAAGTAGAGATCTCCAACGGGAAAAGCCGGGGCACTGGACGAAGCAGAATTCCATTTCTTGTCTTGACCCTCGCTAGTCTAACTATTCCGTCTTTACTGGGGAAAAGCTCGACTATCTTGGCTTAAGGCCAATGTATGCGTTGTTTCTGGCTGTCTTCCAACAGAACGACATCGCCTACTTGCAACTGTTGAAATTTTCCCTTCTTTATTGCCTGTTGTCTCAACTGACCAAGATACTCATTACGAAATCTGTTTCGTAGATCATGTCTTATTCTTTGTCGGTATTTGGCTCGACGGTTTAGTTCTTTGGAATCTACGCAGTCCATATCAGGAACTTCAGATGACGGCAATTCTTGCAGAAACATCATAGGGGTCAGTGGTGATGGATCTTGATTATCCTCTGATACGTATGTGATAGGTCGCGAATTAATCACTTGTTCACAGTCACATAATATAGTATATAATTCTTCATAATATTAGAAGTTTCTACTAACTTTTATGGGACTGTAGTCAAAAGGTGACTAAGTGTAGCGGCTAGCAGAAACGGACTTGATGTGAGTCCAAAAACAACTCGGTTATGTCTGTAAATTTTAAACTTATGTTGATTATCGAACCATAGAAACCTTAAAAAATCTCTATCCTTTTCTGCTATTTTGATTTGACAAAAGGCCTTTTCGATATCCGATGACACTCCTATGCGATATTTTCGAAAACGATTCAATATACTTGGAATAATTTCTAATAAATTTGGTCCTTTACTCAAACAATCATTGAGAGAGGGTGAATTCTTAGAACGTGCAGATGCATTGAAAACAGGCAGTATCTTTGTAGTTTCACTAGACTCCTTTATTACAGGTCTGTGTGACAAGTAGTGCACTCCTTCCTCCTTTTCCTCAGTTACTACCTCAATAATGTCCTTCGCTTCCCACTCATCAAATATTTCTTCGTAATCTTTTCTTCTGCGTGTGTTAATTAGTTTACTTTCGGTTTTGACGAGGTGTCTTTCTGCCACAGTACGGTTACTGGATAAGATGGATTTATCTAAAATAAAGGGTAAGGTTACTCCATATCTCCCTGAGCTATCCCGTTTTACACTTTTTAAGAAATGTTTTCGAGTTTCTTCTTCCAAGACACTTTTCGTTTTGTTTTCCTCGCTTGAAATCCCCAAGGTGTCTAAACGCCAAAGATTGGACAAATTTGCATCGGAAACATGTAAGGATAAAGAAAGAACGGACAGGGAACTCGACGTATTCGCATTCTCTTTAATCTTGCCCAATAAAGTCCAGCCAAACTTGGTCTCAAAGGCTACGTAATCCCCCGCAAAATGTTCAATTCTTTCAGTGAACAATTGTGCTGCGGTGTTCGCTCCTAACAGCATATGAATCTCTTCCGGATTTTCTTGAAACAGACAGAGATTTCCATTCGCATGATTGTCGTTGATAAGGATTCCCCTTTTTCCATTACTTTAATTAACTTTTCGTCTTTGATCTTAGGTAGTGACGAACAAATTTTCCTCTGGTCTAGTGCTTCGATTTTACACCTTATTTTCCATCTAAACTAGTTAAATCTATTTGATAACGATTATGATCTTCCGAGACTTCTACACCCCCAAATAACCCATGTTTAATTCTTTCAGTTCCTATCTTTTCTAATTTCAACGTTTTAGCAGCATATTGACTTATGTACGTGTTCTGACTTCCGGTGTCTATTAGCAATCTTAAATAACCCTTTAAGGTTTTCCCAGCTACCCCTACGACCAAAGTTTGTAAATAAACTTCAGAACGGTTGCTTTGATTCGAAAGTACTTTATTTTCAACTTCCTGGACAGTTTTGATCGTTCCCTTTTTACTCTCGGAATTAATTCTATTACACATAATCGTAGAATGCTTAGAGTGACAATGGGAGCAAAAAATGTTAGAATCACAAAATTTGCTGATGTGACCCTTATTTTGTAAACACCTAAAACAAGTGCCATTTTTGCGTAGTATTTCAACCTTTTCGTCATTCGTTAGTTTCTGGGCAATAGGACATTTATGGCTTGAATGGGAAAAATCTCCGCAAAAAACGCATGCCTTAATCAATTTTTCTTTAATACCCGTGGACACTAAATCAGAAGCTTTCATTTCTAATTTATTGCTCTTTCCATCGCTGAAATGACGAGTGTTTATTTTCTGGACTGCATACGCAGACTGACGGCGCCCACTATTCGCTGTCGAATGCTCTGAATTCTTATTTATGACTTCCGCCCTTTCGCGTGAATCTAAACATTGAGCTATAATCAAGCAGAGGCTTTTAATATTACAATACGCACTTCCATTACTCATTCTGTTAATCTCAAGCAAAATATCTTGGGGAAGTGATTTCAGAATTATTGGACATAACACACTTGATAAATTCTCGAGAGACTGACCCAAATTTTCTAAACATCTTAATTCGATAGAAATATTATCATAAAATTTTCTAAAGGCGCGAACATCATTCGAGATTTTCAACGGTTTAGTGTTCAAAATGTTATTTATGTGAGTGTAAATGAGCACATCTGTTTTCGCAAATCTTTCTTTTAGAAGATCAATTGCGGAATCGTAATTAGCAGCAGTAATCGGTAATCCTTCGACTGTATTTAAAGCAGAACCACCTAAATGAGCTTTCAAATAATTAAATTTGTCTGTTTTATCTAATGAATCATTTTTATGAATGACAGACTCGAAACTGTTCCAAAAGGTTAGCCAGTTGTTTATATCTCCGTAGAATTTCGTTAAAGTTGACTTAGATAATTTAATTCGAACAGACTCGTTATGTTTTGGTTCGCTTTGACTGGCAGTACTAAACTGGTTATTTACTACCGTTTCAGTAGATTTGCGTTTTAATTCGTCAATTCTTTTGGAGGTACGGAAACTGCATTTAACGACCTTTTGGCGATATTCTTCAGATTTTTGGAATTCAGCATCAAATTCTTCGACTTGAGAAGAGGTTCTAATTATGTATCGACACTTTTAAGCGATTCGAAATTATTCTTTAATATTTCTAAATTTTCTTCCAAATCATGAATTTTCGGATCAATTTCCGAAAGCTGCGATTCCAAATCTTTAAGCGATTTCGTTACTGATGTTCGGAGAGCTGCGCGCTTCTTTTTTAATTTATTTAAAATCTCTTCAGACGATGAAATATCTAAATAATTCCAAGCTTTTGCATAAAGACTGACACTTCTGTATAAATAAAGATATTATATGTAGATACATTTATACATTTTATATACAATTATTAGGTTACATGAAATTACGCGCTCTCCATCTAACAGTCATTCAAGTTCAGGTTCAGAGTTCTAACTACATTCTTACGTAGGATTATTCTCGAGTTTAGATGTAATAGTGCTGATAGTTCGGAGTTTAGATGTGGAGGCGCTGATAGTTCGGAGTTTAGATGTGATATTGTGCACTGTTTATTTTAGAACCAAATTCAGATAAAAGATTTTCTTTTAATTTTTTCCATGATATTATACCTTTCAAAGACCTAATAAATACTTTAGCAGAACCAGTAAACAATTTTTTAGCAAACACAATTTTCTGTAATTCCGATAACTTAAATAATTTAAAAGATTCTTCTAAATCACCAATGAAGGATTCAACTGAATATGTATCAGTGCCATTAAATTCAGAAACAGTTTCTAAGATATCACGAAAATGTAGGGAAATATTGCTAGGCATTATAATGTTTTCATTCACTGAGTTATTTATGGGAGGTGATTCTGACCGAACAGAATTAATATCATCATTTTTATCAGAATCATAAACACTTTCGTTTTCAGATAACTCATCATCGTCATCACTTTCGGATTTTAAAAGCTTAAAATCACAAAGACTATTCAATATTAAATCACAGTTTTTATCAAGATTTGAGTCATAATTAAGATGTAACAAATTACACACAGAAATAAAATCATTTGCAGTAAAAGTTTTAAGTAATTTTTGTTTTGTTTCATCAATATTAAAATCAGATGGAAAACCGCAAAAGTTACGCAATCTAGCTCTATTTTTTCGATCACCCAAAGTTCCAAACACAATTTGATGTAAAAGTTTAATTGACTTAGTAGGCCCAGTCTTTAAAGAATTTGAAATTCTAGGAATAGAATTTAAGGTAGTCATCTTAATTCACAGTATCATAGAACACTATTCTTAGAAGTAACAATGTAGAAATAATCGAAACAAAACTTACTTCTCTTATTTTGTAATATTCATAATGCTTCTTCCTAGGCTCATACCGGCCTGAGCGGCCAAATCTGTAGAATCGGTACTTACTGTCTAGGAATATGATGTTCGTAAACTTACTTCCGATGTGGCTGTCTAGGGGCTAATAAACTAGTCCAATTTACAAATAACTTGAATATTTAATGAAACATGAATAGTTGCTACAAACTACAAAGTAATTACATACGTAGAAGGAAATAGATGAGATTATTTACACACGAAGAGAAGGAATCGCATTTTACAAGCAAACATCTTTGAATCGCGTCATCGTCCTAATGGCAGAATCGTCTGCCTTCGTCATCAAAAAAGTAAAAGATTTACTCTCACAGCTTGTCGCGTCATCCGATTATAATGAACGATGCCAACCCACATTATTGCTCCAAGAATCGGCAAATTTCCAATAGAAATTTATTTGTTTATTTAAACGCGGCAAAGAACATGAGGTCTGTCCCAATGAAAAGAATTCCATGAAATTACATTTTCTCTTAAAATCAGTTTTTCTTCCCCGGAATGTTAGCAAAGATTTCACTTACATGAATCAATGTTTTATGATATGAAAATTTCCAAATTATCAGTGAAATTTTTAAATTCCCTTCTTAATTTTTTTTAAGCTTTTTAAATGCGATTGCAGAAATTAATGTCTTTTCATTGACTATTTCTGCAAGTGATACATTAAAGAGAAATTAGATATGATTAAGTTAGATAATTAAACTAGACACAATTAGAGGTTTAGATGTAATTTTGAAATTTCTAATCTCTACATATAATAAAATAAAGTGTCTGTCTGTGTGTGTGCGTGTGTGTGTGTGTCTTTCGTTCGCGCTGCGCGTAAGCTAATAGACCCACGGCTACGAAATTTGGTACATAGGTGCATCTAGACAAGAGCCAGTGCACCTCGAAGCGATTTTTTCAAAATTCGAATTCGAATTTTTTTTTATTTTATGTTTTGTGACAAAATCGCGTCATTTTCAGACATAATGGGCTATAGGAAAGCGAGATTTTAGTCTACGCACTCCATTTTCACATCGTCATGAAACGTAGGCACTTAGCTCTTTTACGAACTTAAAATAAATTTTGTGTTTCAATAAATCGATTAAATACGAATTTATTTAACAAAGTGAGCTTAACACCTTTTCAATGGGATTTTTTCTAAAAAAGTTTATGTTTAAAAATGTACATTTTATTTTTCTTTGATTTTCGGGCACGTTAAACTTTCATCCTTGCGACTGCTTGTACAAAAAGAATTTTGGAAAAATGATAATATTTTGCATTTTTAAGAGATTTTTTAAATGAAGCTTCCGAGTACACTTCTCACATCTTACATCTTTACAAATGCGATTTTTTTTATTATTTATTTATTTATTTATTTTTATTAAAAAAACACAACAAGTTCCCCATGTACCACATAGTATCACATGGGGATTAGAGAAGTAAGTATGAAACACAATACAAAATAAACAGAAGAGAAAACTGAAATAAAATTAAGGATGATTACAAAGTTTTACAATGAATTGACAAAAAGTGTCATAAGCACCTCTCTCGGAAATAAATTGGTAAAACTCTGGAGGAGAGTTAATATTAAAATTTTCCAGTCCCAGTTTCAAGACTTTTCTTTCACTCTCATATTTAGGACACAGAAGAAGCACATTCTCCTCGCCGCCGAGGCCACACTCACATACAGACTCAGGACTCAATTTAAATCTGTTCAAATAACTTTTAAAATTCCCATGTCCAGTAAGAAACTGGGTTAATTTGTAATTTGTGAAGAAATGATGACATGACAATCTCATTTTAATAGAAGGGAAAAATCTCCTAGTTAGACTCCCTTTATTTGAATTAATGAATTCGTGATTCCACGACTCCACAATGCTTTCATACATGACCTTCTTATAAAAGGAATTAGGGATATTGACAAAAGTGTCAATTTCCCGCTTAGTCGCAGTCTTAGCAAGGAAATCGGCTCGTTCGTTTCCAACAACACCTGTATGACCACGAACAAATGAAAATGAAACCGAAATATTTTTATCCTTTAGATTTTTCAGTTCTTTTTGAATCTCGATAATGGTATTATTAGAAGAAGAAATGCATTTTAAGATCTCCAAGGATGAAAGGGAATCTGTACAAATGAGATAGTCTGAAACTGCACTGTTTTGTTTAGAGATCCATTTGACGGCGAAGTTTAAGCACAAAAGTTCAGCTATGAAAACGGTACATTCATCTCTGATTCTAAATTGAAAGTTCCCAAATTCAAGACCATTTTTGAAGACAACAAATGCGATACCAACCTTGCCATCAATTTTGCTGCCATCAGTATAGCAAGTTACAGGCGAATCATCTACGATTTTATTGCTAAACTGAATAAAATTAACAGCATTTCTTTCTGAAGGATGAGGGAGATCAGATAGAGGTAAAATACAATCATACTGAGAGACAGTAGAAGCAGAAATATTTTCCTTATAAGCAATAGAATGAAGAATGGCAATGTCAATTGGAGGAAAGCCAGAAATTGCATAAACAGACTCATAGCTTACGGTACGATATCCACATATGACCCGCAGAAGTATCCGTCTTTGAACACGTCGTAAATATCTATAATTTATCTTCTTCTTGAGCGATATACCCCAGACTCTAGAGCCATACATAATGAAGGGTAGAATTCCTTGTTTGTAAATGAGCGAATGAACGCTGTAATTAATACCGTATGTGTTGCGTGCAATACGACTTAATACACGCTGTAATTTATCACATTTCTCTGATACATAAGTTAAGTGTTGTTTCCAAGAAAATTTACAGTCAAGAAAAACCCCAAGATATTTCATTTGCTTTACCACAGTCAAAGAGGTGCCATCGAGAGATAACTGAAATGCATCATAACAGATGTTTCGCTTTTCAATAATCATAACCCTGGTTTTATCAGGATTAAAATCTAATTTAAAACCTTTTGACCAATTTGAGGCGAAATTTAAAGTCTCTTGTGCCTGTAAAAAAGTACCAGAAAGTCCCTACTCTGGAAGCAAAACAAAACATCATCCGCAAAGGCTATAGTATCACAACAAGCAAGATTTTCCAGTTTTAATAGGAGATCATTAATAATAATATTCCAAAACGTAGGTCCTGAAACAGAGCCCTGAGGGCAACCCCTTTCAAGGTGACGGATTGCAGAAGCCGAGCCCAGTTGCAGTTTAGCCGCCCGATCATTTAAAAAATCAGCAGCAAGTGAAAAAATATTCATTGGAAGTTCCACTTTTTTGAGAAGATTGAGAATACAAGGCCACCACGCATAGTCGAAGGCGCCCTTAATATCCAAAAAGACCAAAATAGTGTGCAAGTTTTTCTTTTTTCCTCTCTGAACAATTTCATTTAAGCGTAAAAGAGCGTCTTCAGAACTTTTTTGAGGTGTAAAACCATACTGATTACCAGAAAGAAGATCTCCATGGCGGAGATACCAGCAAATTCTGTTAATAAAAAGTTTTTCCAAGCACTTACCTTAAAACAGGAAGTAAGCTTATACATATAAGGTTATCTAGGTGAGGAATCCTAGACTCATTTCCTTTAGGAATAAGAATTACTTGAGCATGTTTCCAAATACGTGGGAAAATGCCAACATTTAGGCAAACGTTAAAAAGTTTATGGAGAAATTTAGGAAACATTAAATGAAACTGTTTAATAATCTCATTCGAAATAGAGTCAGGACCAGGTGATTTATTTGGTTCCAGCATAGAAATAACTGTATTAACTTCATCACAAGAAAACATAGGATCTACAAAAGAAAAATAAGCAGTACGCGCAGCTTGACGGTATTCCTTATGCAAATCATCATCATTTTCCTCTAGATCCGAGCGGAAAGATTTCTGAAGCACAGCAGTAATTGTCTCTTCTAAAGAGTTGGTTGTCTCTCCAGTGGAAAGACAAATACCAATTATTTCAATTTTTTTCATGAAATCTCTTTTAACTCCATACGTGTAAATCTTTTTCCATACACTGTGAACATCAATGGTCGAAAGAAATGTTTTCCAAGACTGAGATTTAGCATCGGCAAGCTTTAGATTGTAAACTTTTCTATATTCAAGATATATACTTTTATAAAGTTCTCTAAGAGGCGGATTATTACAGCGCTGAAATCTACTCCTAGAGGCATTAAGCCTCTTTCTCATACAAAAAATTTCGGCAGACCACCAAGGAACATTGTGCTTACCATAATTCCTAACAGGTATGGAAATTTGAGATGCCTGTAGAAGAACAAAACTAAAATTCTCAACAAGAGTATTTAGGCGAGAACCGTCAGTACAGTCGTTAAGAATATCAATGAAACGGGTGATGCGAGAAGAACAAAATTTTCGAAAACGATCCCAATTTGCTTTCCCTGTATTGAAGATTTTAAAAGGAACATTTGAGGTGTTTCGTAAGAACGTAGAGAGACAAAATTCAAATTCAATCATCATGTGATCAGAAAAGGATTCTTTTTCAGACAGCCGCCAACTCGAAACATCCTGGAGAAGATCTGAACCAATAACAGTAACATCAATATAACTAGAACCTTGAGTTGCCTGAAACGTAGGTCCATAATCTTCATTAATAACAAATAGGTTGTTGGCAGAAGTAAATTCACTCAGTTTATCTCCACGAGAGTCTGAATAGGGACTAAACCATAATTCAGATTTGCCGTTAGAGTCCATACACCAAATCAGTCGATTAAGATTTCTGGACAAAAAGACTTGACTAATTTTATGAAGATCTAAGTCAATGTTTCTTCAGGGTTCAAAATAGTATGAAAAAAGAGTGAGCACAGTTGAGCCAACAGTAATATCCAAGGTGACCATATTATAATCCGTATTTTTATAATCAAGAAATGTTGATAAATCACGTGATCGAATGATGATTGCCGCCTTTACATTGTCATAATTAGGATCACAATAAAGTCTATAAGTGCCAGGATATCCTGGAAAAACATTCTTGTAATAATGAGGTTCCTGAACCAAAGCACAGTCAATATCATCAGCTTCCATATTTAAAATTAGCTGTTGTGTCGCAGATTTGGATTTATGAAGATTTAACTGCACACACTTTAGAACACGTCTAGCCAATCTAGCCATAATCAATTCGAGATTGAATGTTCTGTGGTGTTGCCATGGAAACACCGTACGAAGTTTTGTGAGTTCTGCGCATGCCCGCCTCGGATGAGCGGCAGATGGTAAGGAGAGAGCGGTGTGTATGGAGCGGGAATTTCCCTTCTCATCGGAATGTTATTATTGATGTGTAAAATAAAGATTATATATTTTATACTTGTGTCTTGCCTCACCATGGAACTCCTACATTGGTGACTGACGTTGGACAACGCACGTGTTGATCGTTTCTTGAAATCTGGACAAAATACGAAAACGAAACTATCCAAACATCATAAACAATGGATGAAATATCTGCAGTGAAAATACCTCCTTTCATTCCTTCTGATCCATCTCTTTGGTTCACGATGGTGGAATCTACTTTTGAATTAGCGGTTCCAAAGGCTATAACAGAATCCAGAACCAAGTATAACCACTGTGTGGCGCATTTACCTCCTGACATCGCTATGACCGTGAGGGATATCATCATTTCTCCTGACAACACGGATCCATATGGGAAACTGAAAAATGAAGTCATTTCTCGCTGTGGTGAAAGCAAATCGCAGGAAATACGTCGCTTACCTGCCGGTGAGCAACTAGGGGATCGAAAGCCGTCTGAACTCTTACGCGTTATGCAGCGGCGTGCAGAAAATCATAACGTGACGGATACTTTTGTTTTGGAATTATTTCTGCAGCAACTACCTACACATGTGCAATCTATTTTAGCATCGATCACCCCTCTAACCACACAAAAGGCTGCTGAAATAGCAGATAAAATAATGGAAGTGTCATCTGCTCAGGTAAGCGTAGTTTCTGATTCTTGTGCATCATCTAGTGTTACACCGAACTCTGAACTCCTTAAAGAGATAAAATCGCTTCGCAAGGAAGTTGCATTTCTACGACGTTCAAGAAGTCAGTCTCGTAATCGTAATTTTCGGCATGCAATCAAATCGTGAGAAATCTGAAAAAAGTGATCTATGTTGGTACACCAAAAATTTGCTTCTAGAGCAAAAAAGTGTACCCCACCCTGCAATTTTCAGGGAAATTTCCAGGGCAAGGAGTAGCGGTGACATACGCCTCGCCTTCTAGTTCTCGTCGCCTATTTGTTCGTGATCGCAAAACCAATATTAATTTTTTAATTGATACCGGTAGTGATTGCTCCTTAATTCCAGCCTCAAGATCTGATAAACTGACTACTCCTATTCAAACTTTTCTGACTGCAAATGGTACTCAGATAAATGTATATAAACAAAAGTTATTATCTTTAGATTTAGGTTTAAGAAAACGGTTTGTTTATCCTTTTTATGTATGCAATGTTCAAACTGCTATAATTGGTGCAGATTTCTTACATTATTTTAACCTACAACCAGATCTTAGAAATCGTCGCTTAAACGATACTTGCACCAATACTTTATATGTTGCTAGTATATATTCAGTGAAATCTGTAATTTGTAGTGATCATTATGCTAAGTTGTTAAATGAATTTCCTCGTATTGTTCAAGCTCCCTGTGCAAACCAAATTGTCAAACATTCAGTTCAGCATCATATTGAAAGGCATTTTTGGCCCTCCCGTTTTTGCCAAACTATGTCGACTTGCACCCGATCGTTTGAAAATTGCAAAAATGGAATTTCAACATCTGTTAGATTTAGGCCACATTCGCCCATCCAACAGCAATTATGCTTCGCCCTTGCATATGGTTCCTAAAAAAGATATGAATGATTGGCGTCCTGTCGGTGATTTTAGGACCCTTAATGCTCAGACTAAAAAGGAGAAATATCCAATCCCTAGTATTATTGATTTCACAAGTGAACTCCATGGGTGCAACATATTCTCCCATGTAGATTTAGTCAAAGCATTTCATCAAATTCCGATTGCTCCCGAGAATGTCCATAAAACTGCTATCTGCACACCATTTGGACTTTTCGAGAGTACTCAGATGCAATTTGGTTTGTGCAATGCATCAAGTACTTTTCAAAGGTTTATCGATGAAGTGACGAGAGGTTTAACCGGTGTATATGCATTTATTGATGATATTTTGATTGCCTCTAAAAGCCACAAAGAGCATATTAACAATCTACGAGCTCTCTTTCAAAGGTTAGATCATTATGGTTTAGCAATCAAACCCTCAAAGTGTACATTTGGAGTTCCTACCTTAGATTTCTTAGGATATAAAGTCTCTAAAGAAGGTATTTCTCCCATTCCAGATCGAGTTGATGCCATTTCTAAATTTCCTAAACCAACAAGCTTAACACAGCTTCGCAGATTTCTTGGCCTATTCAGTTTTTATCGCAGATTTGTGCCACATGCAGCGCACATTTTGTCCCCTTTAATTAAGCTTCTCGAAGGTCTTTCTAACAAAAAGAAATCATTCCGTCTAACTAAGAAGACTGAAAATCCTCTTCCGTGGTCTGAGGACGCCGAAAAGGCATTTTTAGCAGCTAAAGAAGCTCTTACACAAGCTACCCTCTTAAGACATCCAATTCCTGGTGCTCAACTCAGTCTTTGGACCGATGCATCTGATGTTGCTATTGGCAGTTCTCTCATGCAACTCCAAAATGGTTAATGGGAGCCAATAGCATTCCTTTCTTTAAAACTGAATAACAGTCAACGGAAATGGTCTACATATGACCGCGAACTTCTGGCAATATATAATTCTATCAGGAAATTTCGGCACATGTTGGAAGGTCGCAACTTCATCATATTTACCGACCCAAAACCACTAACATTCGCTTTCAGACAAAAAGCAGAAAAGTGCTCTCCTCGACAATTGAGACACCTTGACTATATCTCTCAGTTTTCTACATATATACAATATGTTAAAGGTAGGGAAAATGTTATTGCTGACACATTCTCCCGAATAGAAGTAGATTCTGTTTCTCGCTCACCTATTCTGGATTTCAAACAGTTAGCCTCAGCACAACTTACAGACCATGGACTACAACAATTACTAACTTCTAAATCTTCTTCTTTGAAGCTCTCCAAACAGTAATTTCCGCTTGAAGATATTTATCTCTATTGTGACTTCACAACCAATGTCCCTCGTCCTTTCATTCCCTTTTCATTTAGACCTAGCATCTTCCAAAGTATTCACAACCTTTCGCATCCAGGTATATCTGTCACTTCAAAATTGATCCGCAGACGTTACATTTGGCCTAACATGCACACTTTTATCAAAAATTCTGTGAACGCTTGTGAGAAATGTCAACGTTCCAAGATAAACAAGCATACAAAATCACCCATTTCGACATTTTTACTTCCTGATGCCAGATTTTCTCATATTCACATAGATTTTATTGGCCCATTACCAATTTCTGAAGGTTAACAGTATTGCTTGACCATAATCGATCGTTTCATCGTAATCGATCGTAACAGTATTGCTTGACCATAATCGATCGTTTCACGCGATGGCCGGAAGAACTTCCTACATCTGATATGTCGGCTGAAACAACTTGTAAAGCTCTCATTAGTGGATGGATAGCTCGTTTTGGATGCCCTTCCACTATCACTACTGACCAGTGTCGGAACTTTAAATCGCATCTTTTCAGGGAGTTCACGAACCTGCTGGGCACTCATCGTATTCGTACCACTGCCTATAGACCTCAATCAAATGGAATCATTGAACGTTTTCATCGCCAACTGAAAAACAGCATAAAATCGCAAGAGAATCCTCGCTGGACAGAATCGTTACCTCTTATACTTTTGGGTATTAGATCTTCCGTCAAAGACGACATCCAAGCAACTTGTTCTGAGTTAGTCTATGGTACTACCTTAAGACTGCCTTCGGACATTTTGTGCTCAGATTAGCTTTCTCCGCCATCCCCGACATCAACATATGTAAATCGTTTACGATCTATCATGCAATCTCTGATTCCCATCGCAACATCAAAACACTGTTCAGAGCCTATTCACATTCATCCATCTTTAAAATCGTGCTCTCATGTTTATTTGAAAATTGACTCAGTCAAGCCTCCTCTTCAACAACCATACTCAGGTCCTCATCCAGTCATTGAGCGATGTGATAAAACCTTTATCATCTCCGTGCACGGTAAAAATCAAACTGTTTCAATTGATCGACTCAAACCTGCATTTTTCATTAGTGATAAAACCTTTGTCCTTAACACTAAACCTTCCAATAAGACAGACACACTGAAACCTACCATGTCACATGTTCCTAAAACTGTCACAAAATCTGGACGACATGTCAATTTCTCTCAACATCTGTCTACCACCTACTATATATAATCAGTATTTTATTATGTAGTTTAATTTATTATGTGTTTTATGTTGTACCTTTTACCTTCAACATTATCATTGTATAATATAAATGCTGTATCATTTTTTTTTTTGTGTGTGTATCGTTCGGTCTCCTTCACTGGGGGATATTCTGTGGTGTTGCCATGGAAACACCGTACGAAGTTTTGTGAGTTCTGCGCATGCCCGCCTCGGATGAGCGGCAGATGGTAAGGAGAGAGCGGTGTGTATGGAGCGGGAATTTCCCTTCTCATCGGAATGTTATTATTGATGTGTAAAATAAAGATTATATATTTTATACTTGTGTCTTGCCTCACCATGGAACTCCTACAGTTCTTTCTCATAAATTCATGACTAGGACAGCATTCTGAAAAGGGCTTGTGATTAACATTCACTTTTTTATAGCTTTCATTTGTTTTATGATTGAAGCGGATGCAATTTATACAAGCTACAGCATTCCTATTCGAACAATCCTTTGCCTTGTGTTCTCCAGAACAGTTAAAACAGGCTGTTCGCTCACGACATTCATCAGCACGATGGTTGTACCCAAGACACTTAAAACATCTATTGATGATAATAAAATCGTCAATTTCACATATACTCCAATTAATTTTCAACCTGGCTTGATTCAAAATACGTTTACGAACCATGGGGTGCGTTTCAATCACAACGTGCCTCGTGAACTGGAAGGTTTTTAAAGTAAAACGAACACTACATATACTTCTGTTTTCATCAGATTCAACAACTTCGGGATTTTGTTCAAAAATCACTTTCAGAAGATCTTCATTAGGTATTTCATTTGGCACATTTTTTACAAGTAAAACAGGATTCCTCTTTTTTGACAAGGACGTGTTCAGTTCCGGAGACTTTTCATTAATCTCGGCTTGAAGTCGATTCCGATCATTTTCTGTCAAACACTTAACCACGACTTTATCTTTTCCAATATTTTTTAAAGTATATACACCTAACTTAGCTTCTAATGGATTAATTTTTAGTTTAATAACTTTCTTAACATCGTCAGAAGAGCAGTTTTCAGAGTCTACAATTAAACAACAATCCGAAGAAATCAAGGACTTTTCATTAATCCTTGTAACATCAGATGGCGCCATCACACTAGCATAACTAGGTCTTTGTTTCACATTGTTCACAGGAGGTGGCAGCACAGCACTAGCATATGTTGGTTTTACGAAAATATCTTTAAGACTTTCCCTACAAGCTTCACGGTAACCCAACGACTTAATACGTTCAAAATTCTTAGTAATCAAACACTTTAACTCACACATTGCATGCCTTGCCTCTTCATGAATATTCTGGTTCATATTACACTTTGACTCAATAGCCGTTTCAAGTTTATCATAGCAACATTTAAGCGCACTATAAAACGCATCATCGTCTTCTTCGTCCATCCTGGCATTCCTTTACTTCGTAGCACTACTCAAAGAAGTAAACAAATCGTCAAGCTAGGCTTAACTATGCCGAAATCTTGCAAGAGCCATAATATTAACAATACTTCTTTCAACTTGAAATAAATTGCACAAATATAAAGCAGAGCACTTACACAAATAAAATTATACACAATAAATAGTTTACTCACATTAATTACCGCAAAATAAAGCTGAAAATCAGAGCTCAAGAAAACACACACAGCAATGGCGCGAGCATGCGCAGAACCCTTTCAAATGTGATTTTGGCAACAATTTTCCTTTCTTATTGTCGTTGATAGATTTTTGATGAAATCGCATCATTTTGAATAGTTTCATTCTTTTAGAAATATGGGTTTGGCAACAATTTTTCATTGTGTTTCTTATGTCACTGTTTTTAAGAGATTGGCATATTTCATTGCCATTTTTTACTTCCTTGTACGAAGTAAAAAGGAAGTACTGTAATCGCGAAAAGTTTCAGGCAGCATATTTCAACGAAAATATCAATTTTGACTACAATCGAATGCAAGTTAACGATGTTTTTTCGCGATATCTGTACGTAAGGACAGAATAAAATACTCTTTTCCTTCAAAAAAATTATAAAACTGCTTTAAAATGAATTCTGAAGAGAATTTTTCGTGGCGTTTGTACGAACGTACGTATCTCGCATAACTCAAAAACGAGTAGCCTCAGAACGTTGAAATTTTGTATATAGGACCGCTATAACATGCAGATGTGCACCTCTTATTTTGGTTGCAATCGGCCGCACCAAACGTATATAAATATATTTATATAAATATCCACTCTGTTACCCGGCTCAGTGATCTCAGTTTCTTTACGCTTATATGTTTGTAAATTGCACATTTTTTGCTTTAAAAATGATTGAATTATGTTGTTCTTATCTACCGGTTAAGGTTTTTATGCCTTTAGTAAATCTCTATGCAATATTTTTAGAATTATCAACAATTTTAAAGTTGTTTAAGTGCCGCTAAGCCTAATACTTCTCTTAATGGCGGCCATTATTTGTTTACATTTGAAACAGCAGGATAGTGGATTTGTTGCCAATCTAGAGAAACTTAGCTTGGCAACAACAAAGATAACGCCTTCATTTATTATTGCCAATTAAATCATGCTTAATCCTTTCTGGAATTTTTTCGAGGAAATAAGTGTTTAAGATTTACTTCGTAATTTTTAATGCAGATATTTTGAGTTTATGTATTTTTGCCTTGTCGCGAAGTGAAAACTGAATTAATTGAATGAGAAATACTCAATCGTCTGTGAAAAACTGTTTCTTTTTTGTTTTGTTTGCTTAATTTCTTTTATACATCATTCTAGTATTTGAATAGAACATGTGGCAACGATTAGATAATTCTTTAAATGATATAAATTTTGTGCGTTCTGAGTTATAATATGAACGAAATATAATACTGTTGAGTGAACCTAGCGCCAGAGTGTCGCTATGGTAAACAAAGTGAATTTTAAAAGAATGCTTTTATTCTGTTGTGGTTTATGCGCTGTCGGCGAAGTAGATTTAATTCAATCCAATAAGTTTAAATGAAATGCAAGAAAAAATGCGTATAATTTAATATTCCGTACAAGAAAGTCATGTGGTGTACACATCAGATTTTTTATATATATAATACATTTTTATTGATGTTTTTTATAAAGTTGTTCTGCAAAGTAAAATTGTGCGCTCAATTTTTTTGTTTTTTGAGTTTCTTTCATGTTATTTTTTTGCTTATTTCACTGTTTGTAAGACATTGAAAAGTTTTGTATGATTTATTTTTTCTTCAACGGAAAGTTGGTAATTTTTTTTATTAGGATAATTAATGGCTAAATCGCAGAATAGGCTGCATCAGTCGATGCTGTGTTTACTTCTCTTATGCTTGGACACGCCTTTTTATGACGTAATATTGGTTACGCCTCTCCTTAAAAACAAGTTATAAGTATGCTATAGCTGCGTATTTAAAGAAAACTTAAATGAAGTTTTAACTGAGTTGAAATGGTAGGTTTATAATGTTCTGCGCGAGATTTTTTTAATTATAAATCTACTTTTGTGTGGTGTGTGGTAATGTTAGCATTTAACTCAACGAATTATCTCTGACAAATGTATTAATAAGATATCAAACGATTCTCTGACAAATGTATTATTAAGATACCAAACGATTGAAAACGATCATTACCAAACGATTGAAAATATTGAATGCATGAGTTAAAAATTATAACTTATCTTCTCAAAATACAGAAAAGAATTCTTTTGCTTAAAGAATGTTTTGATTATTGATGAGTGTGTCAAAATCGGTGCTTACTGCAGAATGGATGAGTATCTGAATCTGGATTTTTTTAATCAGTTGGAGCGAAGAGGCAAAAAGAGCGTTATTGAGTGGTGTATGGAGAAAAGTTTGATTGCAATATCGTATAGTAAGTGCCCAATTTGTGGAACAAATATGAAACTAGTAGAGAGTGAGTGAAAATTGATCGATGTGCACATGGGCAAAGCCAATGCTGTGCGCGATGCCGAGTTTGTGCAATTCTGAGATGTTTTTTTTAAGTGAAAATAGATCGATGTGCACATGGGCAAAACCAATGTAGTGCGCAATGCCGAGTTTGTGCAATTCTGGGATTTTTTTAAGTGAAAATAGATCGATGTGTACATGGGATGTACAAAGCCAATGTGGGGTGAAAATGTGCTTTAGGCCCCTGCTTGGCGATTTTCAGCAGCAGCGATTTTATGAAAATCGCCAGTAAAATAGCAGAATACGTTGCATAAACAAAGTTGCGAAGGCGGAGCTATGTGACGTTCATAAATGGGTGGGACTAAGATTGTGACGTCACAATGTATTCTCTGCAGATGTAGAAATAAGTATACTAAATTTTTTGTATTTCAAACTACTATAATACGGTAATAAAATTGTAACAATTATTAAAACTGTAAACAACGTCGCAGTCTCTCATACAGGGTGAATATTTTTAAGCTTTAGTATTTATACAAATAAAAACAGATTTTTTTTAAATTTTGATTTCATATTGCGGAACATTTTAACTTATCATCTTTACAAAATTACCTTATTGCAACGTAACGACACCATCTCTTACATACTAGTAAGTAAACAAGCTTCATTATTTTCTAAAAATTTTTAAGCTTTACATTAATAAAAAAAGAAAAATATTTATGATTGAATATCAACATCATACACAGCTTTCATTTCCCTGTTTCTTAAATTCCTAAACCACGTTCTATACTCTCGTATTAGAATTCTACACATTAATAAATTTAAAAAATCTAATTTCTCACAGTGAAAGAAAATAAGAAAATATTAAAAATAAGCAATTTTAAAAAGAAAAAATATTTTCACTTACCCTTTTCAGGAAAATAAAAAGTCTTTTTGAGGGTTTTTTTTTTTTTTTTTATTTTTTTTTTATTTATGTCGGGGGGAATACCTCCCTAAACCCCGTCTTTAAGAAAATTTACTCAGTTTTATCGGCCGTTTCCGGCGGATAAATCTTTATGATGGCCGCTAAAAAGGCACGATAATGTTCATCACTTAGTGAGTGGTTGTGCCATTTTCGCCACATATATTCCGCTAAATATGAATCAAATTCGCCATCTACATGGTTTGTATTTCGACGTAAATGACGTTTGATTCCAGACCAGGTACCTTCTATGGAATTAGTGTGCGCACCCGACTCGGGATCACGGAAGTACAGACTGTGGTTGACAGTCAGATGGCCATAACCTAAATTTTTTAGTCCACCATATGCCTTCCAGCAGTCTGAAACCACAGTTGATCCCGGCAACACCCATTCAACTATCACTCTCTCAAAACTCTCCTTTGATCTATTCTCAACCTCTCTAAAAAAACATTTGTTGGTTCCTCTCTCTATACCACCAATTACCCAATGACCGTCCACAGGCTTTCCTCTTCCATACTTCATTTTCCCCAATTTGCTCTCATCCACTTCAACTATTACTCCTTCGCCACCAATTGAAACACTATCATTTATCACAGTCGTCATACACACTTCTCGGCAAAACATAAACCAATCAACAACAGCATGTTCATGCACTTTCACTTCTTGAATCACAGATTCATTTCCCATTTTCAAAAACCTTCACCTCGTAATTCTCAAAATATCACATATACTCAAATGGCTATGAATAAACCATGAACCTTTCCTTATACTTCTACAAACATCACGCGCATTCACTTTTCCTTGCTTTCTACATCGCCATTCAAATCCATCTATACTTCCCTTTCTCTCACAAAAACGCATATTTTCATCACATTTCGAACAAAAAAAAAAAAAAAAAAAAAACTAGCAATCAAACCAACTTTTATACACTATTCAATGACGGCACGTTTCCCTTGCACTTCCAACAAAGTAATAAATTTACATGTAAAATCACTCACCTCTCTCAGCATCACAAATAAATCCATAGCGACTGTTATTTAACGAAATATATGCAGAAAAATGGCAAAAACACACAGATAAAACCACTCGATTGATAACTACCAAATAAGAACATTCAAACGACAACTGAATTAACTGCTCAAATTACGAAGTAAAAATTCCAAAAGAAATTGTCTGCTTGGAAATTCTTTTTAACTGCAAGTATATATTTTTGAAATCATAAATTATCGTCTGCTACTTGACAATTTGTCTTCGGACATTTGTGCTCTCTCCGAAGAAATTTATTCGTATCTAGTTATTAAAAAACGCTGTGAAAGCCATGGCTTTTCGATATCTAAAGCTACGATAAGTAATATTGTCAACGATAGGAAATTAAAAAAAGACAACAAATATAATGAAATTAAAAAACAAAATAAAATCTGAAATTTAAGTTTAAAACACAAAATACCATTAGTTTCGCTTAAACGCTACGCGTAATTCACAACAAATGCGAGAGGTTTAAACCTCGTAGAAATTTACAACATTTTCATTCAAACATGGAAGTTTATTTCTCGCAAAATGCATGATTCATGCGAAGGATTCATTTGTTAAAATTTATTTGCTGCATACATATTTTCTTAAAGAAATATCAGTCACTATGCATACCAGAAACAGTGTATAGAAAAGCCTGCTATACAAATTGAAGTCAATTAAATAAGGTTAAAAAATTCAGATAATTACACAAACTTGGCATTGCGCACTGCCTTGGCTTTGTCCATGTGCAAGTCGATCTATTTTTACTTAGAAAACATTAGAGAATTTCACAAACTCGGCATTGCGCGCTACATTGGCTTTTCCCATGTACACATCGATCTATTTTCACTTAAAAAAACATCCCAGAATTGCACAAACTCGGCATCGCGCACTACATTGGCTTTGCCCATGTGTACATCGATCTATTTTCACTTAAAAAAACATCCCAGAATTGCACAAACTCGGCATCGCGCACCACACTGGCCTTGCCCATGTGCACATCGATCTATTTTCACTTAAAAAAACATCCCAGAATTGCACAAACTCGGCATCACGGACCAGATTGGCTTTGCCCATGTGCACATCGATCTATTTTCACTTAAAAAAACATCCCAGAATTGCACAAACTCCGCATCGCACACCACATTGGCTTTGCCCAAGTGCACGTCGATCTATTTTCACTTAAAAAAAATCCCAGAATTGCACAAACTCGGCATCGCGCACAACCTCGGCATTGCGCACTACATTGGCTTTGCCCATGTGCACATCGATCTATTTTCACTTAACGAAAAATCTCAGAATTGCACAAACTCGGCATCGCGCACAACCTCGGCATTGCGCACCACATTGGCTTTGCCCATGTGCACATCGATCTATTTTCACACACTTGAGGGGTTTTATATATGAATTTATCTCAGGGAGAAACCCTTTTAGATCCCGCCTCATCTTTAAATAAATTTACTAACGTTTTATACGCCGTTTCCGTAATATATGCAGAAAAAAGGCTAAAACCCACAGACGGGGAAAACACTCGATTAAAAAAAGAACCACCGCATAAGAATATTCAAACCGCAACAGAATTAACAAGTAAAAAATAAAAATAAATAAATTTAAAAAAATGAAAGCTTTTAGATTTTACATTACGCCCAAAAGGGCTTTTTTTTTTTTTTTTTTTTTTTAACGTTTTGTGTGTTACCTTTCTTTATCAAATATAATGTTCTTTACACTTAAACCATAAAATTCAGTTCAACAGCAATATCCCACTATAATTTTAAAATGAGCATATCTTTAGAATTTCCGATACACAGTTTTGCACTCTGCACGTATTTTTTTTTTTTTTTTTTTCCCCGTACTGTGTTGCCGTTGCTCGCTTTGAAATCTTTGAGTTTGCTAATCAAAATTTCGTTTAAGTTTTACAAAATATCAATCAGATAATAAAAAAAATTCCAAGTTTGGGCTTCCAGATACCCATATTAGGTTGGAAACATATGTTATTCAAAATTTGATGGCTCTAGGTACCGTTGTTTTATCACAATGCGAGAAACATTTATGCAGATTTTTCAATATTTAATTTCTTTAAATATAACGCAGGGCGATAACATTTAGTGGCAACAGAATAACAACACATTTAAAAACATCGGGTTAGCCATGTTGGCGCGTTTATTGCCCATTCAAAAACAATCGCCAAGCAGTGGGCTAAACCACATTTTAACCCAATGTGGTGCGCAATGCCGAGGTTGTGCGTGATGCCGAGTTTGTGCAATTCTGGGATTTTTTTAAGTGAAAATAGATCGATGTGCACATGGGCAAAGCCAATGTGGTGCGCAATGCCGAGTTTGTGCTATTCTGGGATGTTGTTTTAAGTGAAAATAGATCGATGTGCACATGGGCAAAGCCAATGTGGTGCGCTATGCCGAGTTTGTGCAATTGTGGGATGTTTTTTGAAGTGAAAATAGATCGATGTGCACATGGGCAAGCCAATGTGGTGCGCAATGCCGAGGTTGTGCGCGATGCTGAGTTTGTGCAATTCTGGGATGTTTTTTAAGTGAAAATTGATCGATGTGCACATGGGCAAAGCCAATGCCGTGCGCGATGCCGAGTTTGCGCAATTATGGGATGTTTTTTAAGTGAAAATAGATCGAAGTGCACATGGGCAAAGCCAGTGTGGTGCACAATGCCGAGTTTGTGCAATTCTGGGATTTTTTAAGTGAAAATAGTTCGATGTGTAGATGGGCAAAGCCAATGTGGTTTTGTTTTGTTTTTGCTAGAACGCCCCAACCCGCCTGATCACAAAGTGATCTTATGGTCCAAAAAGGGGTGTCCCATTCACACCACAAGTGAAGGCCAGAGACCCGGAGAGTCCCTCAACAAAAGTCAAAACGCCAGATCAGTAAAAAAGATATTATACACGAAGCAACCTTAGCATTTAACTCAAAATTCAAAGCTCCAAGCCCGGTATTCCGAGTAACTAAAAATGTTAGTATAATGAACTAAAGAAAACAGCATCCAGTAAGGTTGCCATACAACTATATATTTTTATATTTATTATTATTTTTTAAATGGCTGGATTAACGACACAACAAGAAAGAAAAAAACCAAAAATCAGTAAATGTGGTGCGCAATGCCGACTTTGTGCAATTCTGGGATGTTTTTTTAAGTGAAAATAGATCTATGCGCATATGGGCAAGCCAATGTGGTGCGCAATGCAGAGGTTGTGCGCGATGCAGGGTTTGTGCAATTCTGGGATGTTTTTTTAAGTGAAAATAGATCGATGTGCACATGGTCAAAGTCAACGTTGTGCGCAATGCCGAGTTTGAGGAATTCTCTGATTTTTCTTTAAGTGAAAATAGATGGATGAGCACATGGACACCGAGTTTGTGGAGTTCTTTGATGTTTTTCGAGCGAATACTGATCGCTGTGTAGAAGAGAAAATGAGGTTGTGTGTTATGCCGAGCAGTAATGTAACTTTATTTATGTGCAATGTTTAACATATCATTAGTGTACTTAAAATTTGTATTGTTGTTTTAATTGTGAATTATATTTAAGACGTCATTTTTCATTTAAATTATATTTTTAATTTTTTGTCTGTGATATGTTTATAACGCTTTCCGACTTACGACATATATTGATAGCCCGACGATCTACTCAACAGTAGCAAAATTGTTAACTTTAACTCTTGAAGTAACGTTTACCTCATATTTTAATACGTAGTATTTGGTATCCTAATTGCACTTGATAATATGTGTGTGTGTATGTGAAGCATTGCTTAGTGTTCCAAGTTCGTAGTATTTATTTTATTATATTATTTTCTTTCGTTCTCAGAAATTAGATTTTTTTATTTATTAATGCGTAGAATTCTAGCATGACTACACAGAATATGGCGTGATTTAGGAATTTTAGAAACTGATATGAAAGCTGTGTAATGATGTTCATATGCAATAAAAAATATTCCTTTTTTTATTAATTTAAAGTTTAAAATTTTTAAAAATAATGAAAATTGTCTAATTATTGGTATGCAAGGAATTATGTCGTTACGTAGCAAGAAGGTAATTTGTAAAAATGATAAAATTGAAATGTTATACAATATGAATTTAAATTTAAAAAAAATATTATTTTATTTGTATAAATAAAAAAAAATTAATAAAAAAATAATAATAATAATTTAATAAAAATCTTTGAAAATATTGAAGCTCAACAAGTATTAGAGACTGCAACGTTGTTTATCGTTTTAATAATTGGTAGAATTTGCTCACTGTATCATGGTAATTTTAAATATAAACAATTTATTATACTTATTATCAGTAATGTCTAAGCTTAAATGTTATAAATGTAAATTAAAAGTAAAGAATTTGATATTAATTTACAATAATAAACAATTTATTATTGTTATTTTTAAGAGAAAATAGAAAGTTCACGTAGTGTAAATGCGAGACTACATTGTGACGTCATAAGCTAAGTCCCACCCATTTATGGACGTCACACAGCTTCTCCTACTGAACTTTGTTGATACAGCCTATTCTGCGCTTTTACCTAATTAATATTTATATTAAGGGATATAGCTTATTTTATTGTAATTTTTGGTGCTACTTTGGTAGACGGTTGCACGGATTTTGGCAATTTTTCTTTTGGCGAGTAATACAACTTATGGTAAACCCATTGCTGGATAAGTTATTTATGGTAACCGATACTTTGTTGTCATTTTATAGCTCATTTCACTCTTTTTAAGATATTGAAAAGTTTTGAGTGACTTTTTTAGGAAACAAAGTTTTTAACCTCCTTTATACCATTTGAATTCTTAAGATTTTGCAAAGGGAAGTTGGTTAATTTATTTATTAGGATAATTAATATTTGTATTAAGGGATATTGCTTATTTCATTGTAATTTTGTTATACGTAATAACTTTTTTTTGATGAAGTTGTTCTGCAGAGTAAAATTCTATGCAGTTTTTAAATTTAAAGTTTGGTACATTTAAAAGCCAGACGAAGGCTGGCAGCGAAGCTGCTAATAATAAGATAAAGTACCTTGTTTTCAGAAGTGAAATATATTAAATTTAAAAAAAAATTACTTTGGATCGGTGTGGCTTAAATATACATTTCGATTTATAGTAATTTTCAGCAGATTTACAAAATTTTTTACAATAGGTTAATTTTTTTTAAAATACAATTTAAAATTCAGTTTCTTTATAAAATGAAGTCACTTGTACTTTTGGAAACAAATTAATATCAACTTACACTCTTTTGTCACAGTGAGATTTTAACTTCGTTCATATGTAGGTACTGACACAAGTAAGAAATATTTTCGCATAGGTGGTTTTCACATTTTTCTTAATATGTTAAGTGAATGTCACACAGTTTTACTTAATCCCTCCTCTTAGGTAGACAACACTTATGTGTTTTGCCATATTCAAATAACCTAACCTAGGCTAAGAAATATTTTTCTCTAACTAAATCTCTTAATAAGGAAACTGAGTTACTTTAACAACACAACTTAAATATGTAAACGCACGACATAATTTATGGGAAAAAAAGATCTAATGTAATAAATTTTAAAAAGATCTCAAAAATTTTCATAAAGGAAATGCTATTTCAGCATTATAAAGCAATATGCTGTTTGTAAAATTATAATAATTAAAAAACTTATTATATATAACTAGAACCTGGTTATGGAATATGGCATCATTTATAATGTGTGGCTAAGCACCATGCAAAGAAGTAATTATTTTGTGAAAATAATTTTGAAAAATAGCAGAGCACAATGAAAGCACTTAAAGAAAATGCATAAAATAAATTTGTTTTTCACATTATCATTTAATATTAAAAACAAGAAAAAATAAATTATAGTTACCAAATAAAACTGACTCCCTAAATTAAAATTTCTAAGCACTGAGAGATTTTAATAAATTTTTTATAATGCCCTTACTTCCACACGCTTGGTAATACAAACAAAAGTTAAACAATTGTCCATTAATTGTTCATAGCATTTAAATAAACACACACACACACAAATAATAATAATAATAATAATAATAATAATAATAAATAAAAATAAAATAAAAAATAAAATTAAATAAAAATAAATTACATTAACTCTTTGGTCAGCCTCTCTTGATAACACTAGATATGGTACAATGTGTCTTCAATCATCACAGAATGTAGTTCCACAATTTCTTGATGTCACACAAAGCAAAAACTCATTTTAAACTATCAGCATTTTTAATAAAAAAGAAATAACTAAACTCTCAAGCTATTACATAAAAAACAATTTATTTCAAAACGTTTATTGAAACATTTAACAATAAATCAGGGAGGTAAGGTCAGCCTGCAAGAGTACTTCCCATTAAAGAAGAATTACATGAGCAAGATCAAAAAAGGTCAGGAAAGGGGGACTTATAAATTTCTTGTGGTCACATTAAATGCTGTGACATTTTATGTGACATCCATGCCACAATCAGATCACAATGTGACATTTCTGTGATGTTGCACCATCATCACAAATGCAATGTGACTAAAATATAATATTGGTATGTCACTGTAACATCACAGCAACAAGCATCAAGTGTGCTATATGGGGTGGTGATCTGTAAATCTGCAACAGAGTAATGTAAAAAGTGCATCTCTAAATGTTCCAAAAAAGATCATTACTGAGCTTTCTATCATCAAAAGTAATGACTGGTTTCATCAATGCTCGCATATTGTCTAATGTGAACCGAAAGCCTTCCATCAGACTTCCTGGTATCGCTGGAACTTGCAATCCTGGAGGTGGCGGGCAGGCAGAATGTTTCACATCATGATCCGTAATTTATTAGGCCACTTCTTGTACGGTTTTACTCGATCTAGTGCTACTAGATCGAATAAAACCTCTTCTTATAACCCAAACATAAGTGAAACGAGTTATAACCATGTCTACGGTAAAATGACATAGATTATAAACTCACCTTTTTGTTTAAACAGAAATTTGAACATAAGGGCACAACTTTGTACCACAAATTGCCACAACTTTTGGAAAAGCAAATTTATAAAAACAGTCGATTCAAATTAAATTTGATCAGTAGTCAAAGACCACACAATTAAATACTAGGCTAGAAGCTGGCTCAATAATTTACCAACATGACAGATTAAAGAACTGGTGGTGAGAAATGTAATTATTTAGATCTAAAGCTAAATAATTACATATAACTAGAGCTGAAAGAATCTAACCACATAGATCTGAAAGAATCTAACCTCAAGATCCAAAAACCTCAACTTCAGTATACACATAAGTAATATACACTCTGGTGACAAATATGATAGTAGTGGCTTTTCTGGTGCAAAATCTTAAAGTTTATATGCACTGAACACATGCGGTGAGAAATATGGAAAGGAGAAGTTTTAGTAAGGACTAAACATTTTTACAATTATAAAATTACATGTATAAAACTAGAGCTCTGTTGTTACAAAAGTTGGATTTTTCCTTATACAAATTTCATGCAAACACCATTCAGTCCTTAAATACACACACAACTAATTTGCATTCTGGTGAGGTATATGGAAAACAGAAATTATAGTAAAGTTTAAATAATAATAATTGGTTAATTAAGATACTCTACAAATGCAGTATGCTAATTAACCAGTTTTTATGATTACACATTTACTATAACTTGTCCTTTTCAGTAGTTCTCAGCAGGATGCAAATTAATTGGTAGAGCATTTAAGTTTGAATATTTTAGATAGAGAGCTTTTGGCAGTATCGTCTGCAAATTTACATTCCATCACTCAGCTCTATCAGTGAATATCCTGCCTTTAGCCATTCTGCCAGCCGATGTTCAAAGTGTGCTATTAAAATACTGAGCCAGCTTAAATAAGCCAACAGGTGTGGTCTCCAACTATGTTACTTTTAATTTCAACATTTTTGTTATTTTTAGATACCCGGAAGTGAGAGATTTTATTTGTATGTACAAGTGCTTTTCGTTCATTTAAAAGAGTTATTTACAACTATCTCAGGACTCTGCAATAATATTTCAGATGAAGGAATAACTTGCTTGTTAGCCTAATAAGGTTAGGAAAACTTTGAGTTAATTCTACACAAAGCAGTACCCTATATATCTAATCAACAATCCACCAAAAAGAAGCTGTTCCAAATTCACTTCTGTAAATAAAATCTTTCTTTTTTTCAAATAAAAATGTAAAAGATCTGTTCTCACTTTTTTAAAATTTGTATTGCTACACATATAATTTTCCTCACAACAAAATTATTTTCTGCAAACAAAAACATGTGTAAGTGCAATGATGAAACAACATATGACATTACAAAAAAATTCTGTTGCCAAGAACCTAATCTTCCAAATCAGAGCTTTCTGAATTTATACTATTATATTCAAAGTAATTTTACCATTGGAAATTTGCAAATTAGGCAATTTTTGTCTTCTTACAAAGTATATATATTTTGCAGTAGTAGTTCTTACAAAGAAGTAATATATTTTGCAAAATAAACAGTAGGAATTTTGTTAGTAGTAGGTTTGTTAAAACAAAAATCGCAGTGAATTTTTTATAGTATAATATTTCAATAAAAGTTTGTGAATCACCATTTTAACTCCTTAACATGGACTTTATGGTAGGGTATGACTATTTGATTATCATTGTGATAATAGTTCTGATCATAATACCTACAGATTCATTATCTTAAAATTACTTTTATGAATAGTGCATTTTATTAAGTTACTATAACTAATTATAATAATTATTTGTTACTGTTAACTATAATAAAATAAATTACTTTCACAGAAGTGCTTTCTTAGGAATAATTTTGCTGAAGAATAATAAAATTGCATTCATTACTTTGTACGTTTCAATTTCGCATAAAGATTGCTTATTAATAAAATTATAAACTTATACTAAATGTTTTCCTAAGAAGAATTTTGTTGAAAAAAAGTAAATGTGTTACTTTGTATGTTTCAATCACTGTCACAAAGTACACTTATATAGTAATGACTAATTTTATTAACTTTTTTTTAAATTGTATTACAAAATTTACATTTTAATATGTATTACAAGCAAAATTTTAAACTTTTTTTTAGTATGTTAACTATTATTGGAAGCGTTATGACATCAAGAATCAGCATCGTATTCATAAATTTATAGGACTAGCTTTAAATATAGAATGTTATATCTTTCATCACTTGCACTTCTGCAGCTGAAAAAGAAAGTTCTAGATTACCTTTGCAACTAGTGCTGCAAAATTTATGGATATTATGTTGATTCTTGTTGCCTTAACACCTCTCATAATTATTATTTGGCATGTTATTTTAACAGATTTCAGTTATTGTGTAGATATTAAGAAATTATACCCAGTGTTTCCAATTATATGATATTATAAAACATTTATTTAAGAATTCTATGCAAATAAACTAAGAACTGAACCACTTTGCTTGTTTCATTCACTGCTAAAAAATACAAACCATACATGTACAATGATTCAACAGTGAAAGGAGGTTGACTACACAAAGTTCATCTATAAAAAAAGAAATAGTTATCCTAGAAAATTTATACTTCATTACAGCAATAATAATTCATAACAAATACTACTATAAAATACTACTATATTTTATAAAGACAGCCTTTTATTTCAAAAACAATGTATATTAAAAACTATGAGTTCTTAAGCATAACTAAAACTGTCTCAATTTTAAAATCTTATTCCCCCCCTTTTTAAAGATAATTACAAAATTTCATTTCTAAGTAACTTGCACATATTTTTTTAAAAACTATTCAGAAAATAAATAAATATAACAAATTAATTAAAAAATATCTTATATATCCGTAAGCAAAAGCTTAGCCATTGATTTTTCTTAATTGCTTAAGAACAAGAGATAAATTGTACAGCATAAATTAAAATTTGATATTTAATTGTGAATACCATATAAGACAGACTGAAGTTTAATACAACATGCATTTATGATCAATGTGGAAATTAAAATAATATCCATTCATTAAGAAGCTACAATAAATCAGAATTTCAACAAATAAATTGTTTCTGACAATGGATTTAATGGATGACAAGAAATTTTTAATTTACATACTACTATTATCATACATCTAGAATTTATTTGTTATAAAAACAAACACACAGAAAAAATTCATAACTAAAACTAAATGGAAAAAAAAAGTAATGTGCCACAAAATTTTAACTTATGTAACAGATTCATATGCAGGATAAATACTCATACATACTATTGAAAGGATGTATTAAAATGCATGTTCTCAGACTGCCTGTAAAACATGAAAATAAATTTCATTCATAAAAAAATACAACAGCTGATATATGAGCCTCCCACTACTTTTATTACCAAAACTTTCTTCCAGATGAAAACGGATTAATTTTTATCTACATTCCTTTTGCTTTATTTAAAAAAAAAAAAAAAAAAAAAAAAAAAAAAAAAAAAAAACTTAAGTTTAAAATTTTATCAAATATTTAAATATATTTCTATATATTTCTAGAATTTTCTATATTTTTAAACAGAAAACTTCATGTCTTTCAATAATTTACCTAAAACTAAAATTTGAATCATTTACAAATGACTAAATTTGCTCCTATTTCAATTATAAATATCCTAAGACTCTGCAGATTCTGTAGCTGTCCAGCGCCACCATGCCACTTTCATACGATCCCATACAGCACCAAATGAATCTAAAGCAGGTCGAACATCCAGTATCGCAAACCTTCCATTTTGTACATTTACTTCACCACTATCATAATAGTCAATAACATAACGGACTTCTTTGCCACATCTGTCTACAATCCAGTCATGACGATCAAATGGTAATTCATACCTGAAAAATAAAAACGAGCATTTGAAGTATAATTGTTTTAATATAAATTAAATGATAAAAGAATGACAATATATATCAACTTGCAAAAACAATAAAAAATTACCATTTTCAATTGTTAATTGAAAAAAGATAACTGATGGTATTCAAATCAATTGCTTTGCTTATTAGAACCATATTTTCATCTTAGATACATTATTTTAATACCGGAACCCTTTCAGACAGAAAAGCCTAGCTAATTCTAACATCATGTACATTTGAAAACAGCTGTTATTTATTCATCATAATCCCATTGTTTATTACCGATATATGTCATTTAATTATTTAACAGTGATTACTAGCATCTTTCAATAGTTTGCCGTAACTAATAATGCTTTCAGAACTATTTACATAGAATAAAAATATTTTTTACCCACAAATAAAGAATATATTCTCATTACCATCAAAATTACTTACATTTTGATGGTAATAAGCAAATTAGCAATATCATATCACACATCTGAAAATGATATTGCAATAAATGTAATAAACTTCCACGTATAAGGAAAATAGCCCTATCAATATAATGAAGGATAAAGAGCAAAATGTGCAAGTTTTTAATGGTAAATAGATTGTAACTACTACAAAAGACAATTTCCCTTCTATGCAAATGCTGAATTAAATTATTTTTTAAATTACACTATCATACATGCCTCAGGACCAGCAGAAACAGGACCTGCACTGCAGGTGGGTGCCAAAAGAAACTTCTCTGACAATAATCAATCACAATTTTTATTAATAATTATGTGTTTATAAATGAATATTCAGAAAATAATTAAAATATAAGACTATGTAACGACAGAAACTTCATTTAATACAAATATGTAACTTCGAAATAACTTTAGAATGAAATTAAACCATAACACTTGCATATACTTAGGGTTGGCATGGCACCAGATTGTTGCAATGGTACTGGGTGGCAAAATTAAGAAGTGGGAGAATTTTATAGATCCTGGATGGCAGAAAGCACAAAGCTGGACCTAACCTACTTATATTTTCAATACTTCTTTGTGAAAATGTCTGTCATATGAATCAATATAACAGCTCCATCAAAGAATTAAATTTAAGCTCAGTTTATTCATCCACGTAGTCTAAGAACTCCTATATAAATTTTAGTGCATCATCATGGTTACCTGTTATTTTATATTTACATCTTCACTGGGCTTCCACTGACTACTACTAAACAATTTTAGCCTTATAAAATCCTATAATCCTTATCCTTTGTATTCCTCCTTCCCCCATCTCACTTCTGTTTCCTTCATTCATGTTTTCAAACTTTTGAACACCAGAAGTAATTTCAGAGGCTTGATATTTTTCATTCAATGTCGGAAGTCCATTCCTATTTTATGATAGCAAATAGCTATACATTAACATTAAATTCAATTCATTCCAAGCTTAGCAGTGAGATTAACAGAGCAGGTGCAAGTTTCTTGCAAAACGTCAAATGTGTTCCAACCCCATGGACAAGCTAAAGAAATTTCAATGCAACAAAGCATAGATAGACCACAACAGAGGTAATTCATATATGTAATAATTCATTGGAAGTTCATTATATTCAGTTACTCAACACAGTAAATTTTCATATGGAATACCAAAATCTATTTAACATACAGAGCCTTTGTTTCTGATTTAGAAACTTAGTAACTTCTACCACCAGTGGTACGCAAGAGAAAAATAGGTGGTATTAAATAAAATAGAGTATTTTCAACTATTAAATTAAAAAATTAAATACCCTAACATTCCGTTTAAGTTTTTTTCTCTAACACTCATAAATTTATGCGATCTTCGCTTTGTTTAAGGTTAATATCTGCTCATAGACTTAATAATCCATTTTTAATAATAATAATCTGTTTTTATTTTCACAAATACTCTTCTGTGAACAAATAAAATGAACAAAATAAAATAAAAACATAATTTTTTTGTCATAAATAATGTTTTTAAAAGGAGCAATAGAAATGGATGTTGCATTTAATACAAAATAAAAATAAGTTCCTATAAAAAGATAATAGTATCTCATAAATTTTTTCCAAGTTGATCAATTTATTAGCATGTCTACACTTTATGTGGCTACCTTTTCCATGCTCTATTTTCACTTAATCAATTTTTTTTTAATGCAAATTTGCTGTCTCTAACAGCAGGAATTTTGCCTTCTGGTTGCTTTGTATTCCTTACTTTTCTACTCAATTTGAGAATCAGGTTATTTGTTTTTGAAGGACTCCTAATATGTTGTGCATTTAAATATTTGTGAAAAAATAATAAAACAAACCTAGATTTTCAAAATGGAAAAATGGCTAGGATTCACTACGTGGAAAAGTGGTGATTCACAGGTGATAGATCCAGTACAATCTACTAGCACTAAGAATATTGAAAAGAAAAATTGTTTATTGAAAATATAATGAAAGTTATTTATCATTTTGGTGTACCTGGAACGAAGATGAAATGGACCCTGAACTGTGTTGTTTGTGGTGAACTCTTATCCAATCAAATTATGAAACTATTGTTTCTTAAGACATCTTGAATCTAAGCATGCCAGTTTAAAGGATAAATCTGAAGAATATTTTAAGAGGAAATTATTGGAGTTAACAAATAGGAAGCAAGTAATTACAATATTTTGTTACTTCGAGTGAAAAAGCTTTGGAAGCTTGTTACCTAGTAAGCCTAAGAATTACCAAGACTGAGTAGGCTCACACTACTGGAAAACCTTATATTACCAGCAGCTAAGCTATCGTTTTAATGTTATTCAATGAGAAAGAGACTAACAAACTTAATAACATTCCATTATCAAATGATACAGGACATCAACAGATTCATAAAATGGCAAATTCCACAAAAGGGACATTCAAAATAAATAAATAAAACACAATTAGTATTCCGCATTGGAAATGGATGAAAGTACAAATAAAACAAACTTTATTCAATTAATAGTTTATGTTTCAAAGAGGATAAACAAACTGTGGAAGAGTATTTATTTTGTGAATTTCTTCATGATAGAGCAACTGCAAATGAAATTTTTAAAGTAGTTGATAATTTTATGTCCGAGAATGATGTTCCTTGGTAGTGCATTGCCATATGGAGCGATAGAACTCAGGCTTTAACAGGAAAACATTTTGGTTTTATTTCTCAAATAAAAGTCGCACCTTAAACTAAATTTACTCACTGCTCCCATTCATCATGAAGCTTTAGTAGCCAAAACAATCTGCGAAAACCTGAAAATCTTTTTGAATCAAGCTGGGAAAATTGTCAATTTTATTAAAACCGAGCTTTAAATTCAAGACAATTTATGCCAAGAGATGGGCATTGAATAAGAAACACTTTTGTTATTTTCTGCAGTAAAGTGGGTTATCCAGGAGCAAAGTTTAAAATTGTTTTCTTGAACTTTGATCAGAAATTCAAATTTTCCTCTGTGCAGGGTTCGTACACATTCCTGCACATAGGAATTAAGCACATATAAGGACTTTAAAGGACCATTAATAAAAAAAATTGTTGATTTTTTCTTTTATTTGTCATTTCATTCGTCTTTTTATTTTATTTTCATATTGTCATGTACTTGCTCAGTTTAGAGGTTTAGTAAATAGCAGGTAGATTTTATGTCAAACGGCATAGGTTAAAACGAGAAATAAAATCATAATCAGCAGGATTCTTTACAGAAGACTGGCTGTTTCATTGCTGCTGCTTGCCTAGAGAGAGGCCTGCTGATTAGAACAAACCTAAAAGCCTGATGTAGGCACGAATGGCAAGTTTTGAAAGTTCATTGTGCTTTGCCTGTCTGGTTGTAACCCAGTTAATATATTTTAAGGTTCCAATAAGCCACTAAAGCACCAGAGGTGATAAGTTGTATTATTTCAAGTGCCACTAGATACAAAGAATTAAGTTTTACATTTTTGTGCTATATCTTGTGACAATAGTAAAGATTAATGAAAGACAATAACCCACTTTAATATGCAAAGGTAACTTTAAAGGGTTATTAGTTAGTTACAAATAATTAAATTAGCTATTTAGATACCCTTAGTCATCATAGATTTACATGGCCTACTAGTAAATTTATTTAAAAAAAATATGTATTAAAAAGAATTATTAAGATCACAATCTATTAACATGTCACAGTTTAAAATACATGTAATTTATGAAATCGATTTTGAAACAATACAAAGATAACTACCCATTAAAAGCAACAAAACAATTACGTTTTGTAGCAACGATACTCAACAAAATACTTGTGCATCTTTTAAATTTGAAGCCTTTCCAGACATTCTGGCTTATTTATATCAATTTCCTTCTCCTTAAGCATATTTTCTAACAATCAAAAATTCGTTTCAATATGCAAACCAATGTTTCTACTAGTTTCCGCATGTTTTATCTCCTAACTTGTCAATCTTTTGACTATGTATGTATGAGGTTTTACCTGATCTGATAAAAGTTAAATAGTCCAAAACCCTGACAGATGTGAAGCAAATCATCACTATGCCTGAAAGTAGCTACAAAGTCACATAAAGGTTTAAATAAACCTATTTTTAAAAAAAAAAACCTTAGAATATAAAAGTACGTTCTTATGCTCGCAAAATCAACTACAGCTTATAGAGATCTAATTTAACAGGAAAAGTCAAATTCAAATTAAATATGTGGGCTAAAAATGTAGTCAAAGACTAAAAAATTTAATTTTAATCTAAGCTTGGTCAGTAACACGTTCCAACAAACTTGTAACTCGTTGAAACATAGTTATTGCATAACAAATTCAAATATCCGCAGCAACAATGCAAAGACAAATAATCACAAATTACCAGAGCTGGTACAAACTAATGCAATATGCAAGTAGACAAAGTCTATCTTATAACACCAAAACCTTAATTAAAAAACTATCTGAGTGATTTTCATTCTGGTGAGAAAACGGAGAGGGAAAATTATAGCAAAGGCTGAAATTATAAACAACTGCTTAATTTACATAATAATTGTAATAACTGTACATAATAACTGTCCCCCATAACACAAGACATCCTCAGGATATCCTATTTAAGTGGCAATGTCCCAGGAAACAGGATATCCTGAGGATGTTGATTCTCTGATATCCTGAGGACTTCTCAAGTCAACATCCTGAGGATATCCTATTCAAGTCTCAATGCCCCGGGATATATGAAGATTTCCTCAGGATGTTGATTTTCACATATCCTGAGGACTTCATAAATCAACATCTTAAGGATGTCCTGTTCAAATCATAATGTCCCGGGATATATGAAGATCTCCTGGGGATGTTGTTTCTCAGATATCTTCAGCACTTACTTTTTATGGAAGCTGATATCTGAAAATATTAAAGTAAAGTAACTTTGTATCACATACAAGTCAGTTTATAAGAATCGAAATCTTGCTCTATAGATATTCTGCATATAAAAATTTAATTGTTATACTTACATTTATTTTTGTCTTGTATATGTTGGCTGTAAGTAAAACTCAAAATATTTGCAAATTTTTGTTGTTGTTTCACCTAGTGATAAGAGCACTTTCTTACAAATTATAGGTTTTCATATTGAAAGTGTGTTTAAGATTCAATTCTAATTGCTACATAATATATTTTGTAAATATTATTTTAGATATTTTGCTAATATTTTTGAACCCAAATATTATTTATGTTACAGGTTCGCTCAGAAAATCTTCCACAAAGACATTTATCCCATGAACAGATGGGCATGATGTACTATGCTTTAAAGTAAATAATCCTTCAGGCTGCAGAGAATTAAACCGCTAAACTCTGGTAGTTGGACAGGATTCAGACCCTGGGGAACGAACAGGCTGCATGAGATTTTTCATGTTTTTCCCATTTTTTATGTACAGCATATAAACGAGCCAATCTCTCTTAAAAAGGCAAAGTCGCTAGTAAAGACATTCCTTTCCTTTGTTAGACTGCCCTCGAGTGCTTTGCCACAGATCCTTAAATCAGGCTAATCGATTTTTTTTTTAAATTTCCAATGGCTGGCACTAGCTGTTAGAGGCAAAGGCCACTACTAAAACAGGAAGCGGTGTTCACTTTATTATGAGGATAACAGATGGGCCATCGTTGCCTCCTATGAGGGAATAGACAATTTATATCCATGCCTTCTCCAGCATTTGAACTTGGGCCCTTCAGTACGGCACAGGAAGCAGTGTTCACTTTATTATGAGGATAACAGATGGGCCATCGTTGCCTCCCATGAGGGAACAGACAATTTATATCCATGCCTTCTCCAGCATTTGAACTTGGGCCCTTCAGTACGGCAATCATTCATTAACTACTTTCCTGTCTCTGCAGCACTAATAAAGAAATAATGTAGCATTAAGTTGCTTGGGAATACGGCGCAATGCAGGATATTAAGGCATGGTGAATCATGCACTTACTGATCAAGTTTTAAAAGTACTCTTTCATCAAAGATTTTAGAGCAAAACTTATTACTGAAAGGATTTAGATCCAAAAATAGTTCCATTAGCTAGTTCTTAACATAGAAATAACTATACTTTGAAACTGCAAAAGAAAAAAATACATTTTGATCTCTTACACTATTATATTAGTAATGAATGATGTTTATTGCTGTGCAGTAATAAGTATCAAGAATTTTATTTAACCCACGAAAATTTAGTTTACAAATGCAGTTAAAAACTAGTCTGTACGAGGTTTAACTTACTTTAATTTGAATTTATAAATAGAAGAATAATTTTATTGCCTAAAAAATTCATTGAAGTTTCTTCGTTCATTTTCTGGTAAGTTCTAATGAGAATTAGTCTTTCAAAGCGACTGAGGTAAGAAATAACTTGTTTTTTACCTCTCTGTAATAGAAAAATGAGGTTTAAGAATGGGAAGAAGTAATATTAAGTTCTTACTTTTCTCAAATCTCCCTTTGCTACCTCAGAGAGTTCCTTTACCTTCTAAAACCTGGCCAAAATTCTCATAATATAGCCTTCAGACCGGCATGATCCAACACACTTTTGCCCCCTCTTTGACATTTTCCTAATGAGAAGAGTCGTTAGTCACTGGGGTAGCGAGCATAACTGGCGCCCGGAGCAAAATACCTTTTCTGCGCCCCCCCCCCAAAAAAAAACACAGTGATATGATGAAAATCTTGTTTGGAGACCACCTTTTGGTGCCCCTCTGCGAGCGGCGCCTGGAACATCATACACCCACTTGCTTCCCCTCGCTACGCCACTGTCGTTAGTCCCCTCCATGGATGCAGTAAAGTTGGACACTGTTCCATAGTAGATGGGTTGCTAGATTTGCGATTTTTTCGATGATTATTTTGCCTTCATTTAAATGAAGTTCTAAATAAATAGTGCGCTGGAAATGCATCTAGTGCACTATTTACTTAGAAGAAAATGTATGCAATGTTTATATTTCATTTACTATTTCTGATCAGTCTTGACAATAATTTGTGAATTTTATAACTTTGTTTTCACATTTCATTTATATTCACATATTTTCGTATTAGAAATTAAAAAACAAGGAAAAAATTTTACAAAATATAATAAATACGAACTACCTTTGTAAGTCTGCAGGTTGGAATGCGATTTTTAATAACATATTTTCATTAACAAAATAATGGCAATGACTAATTTAAAGAAATAATAATAATAAATTCATTAATAATATGTATAAAAAAAAAGAAAATCAGAGATACATTGGTTGCGTTTCATCATTTAACTTTAACAAATATTACATTGGACTACCAGGCAAAGGAGGTATATCTTTAACAAGAATTTTTCTTTGTAAAATTAGCTTTTGTTTATGTTAGCAGAGAAAAAAGATCTGTGACCTATACATGCAATCATCAAATGTATTTTTCAAAACAGTTTTAAATGTTTATGAAGAATTATACGTCAATTTCCTTTCATAGGCAGAAATTTTTTCTAAAACCATCGTTATATCCTAAGGTTGAAGTCTATTTCATTTTCAACAAATATTCTATTTGCACATAATATATTTTCTAATTTATTTTAGAAAGAGTAATCTTTCACGTTTTCAAAAGAATAAGGGCATACTGGGTGTTGACACTTACAATGTAGTAAATCTGTTTTTCATATTTCTTCCAGTAATGAAAATGATTACCCTGGAATATTTTCAAAGAAAAATTAAGAAAACTGTTTACGACAAATTTTGCATAAAGTATCTTCTTGTGTATTTTTTTATTTAAAGTGTGAAATTTTCTCTTTGAAAGAACAATTTTTTTACGGGGCTTTCAGTAGAGCCATAAAGGTGCTGAACACTTGTAGCTCGCTCGGGTTTGAATCCCGGCTAAAGGGTTGGATTCATGGTTTTTACGTAACGTAAATACAAGCCAGCTTCCCTTAGAAAGTCCTTCACGAAGGCATGCCTCCCCTTATACAGGTAATTGTTGTGCGCTTCGAAGTAAAGTAAGCGGACAAAATTAATCCAATCAAACCCAAAGAACGGGTTAATTACATGTGGAGTTTTCCATCAGGAATGTAATTGCGAGCAATTTTCTCTTAAAAAGTTTTACATGAAAGCATCCATCCCAGATAGCATTCGTGTGCTTTTCCGTAATCTAATCCTAATTCTCATATATTTAATAGTAAGTTGACATATACCTTATTACAGACAAAATAACATTCCTTTTTTAAAGATAAATTTTTTATTAACTTGTCTGAATTCCCTTTATCTCTTCATGAATATAAGAATTTCAGCAAATAAAACTGGCCGAAACTTTATGCAAAGTAACTGGTGTTTTGATTCAATTTAGAAGTTACGTAAGCTTTAATGATATTTAAATACTTTTTGGCAGATGTCATCCTAAAAGAGGTGTAAAGATTATTTGGTTTTATTTAATTTACAAGGAATGGAAATCACTGAAATCAATCATTGAATGAAATCAATTATTGAATGAATGAAAATCACAAAAACTATTATGCATGCAATTGTTTTTTATTTATCTCCTGATAAATCAGACAAAATTACCTACATAATAGAAGCACTTTGAAAGAGTTAACAGTTCTTAAGGGTTTTATGCACACCAAAAAAAGGGGTCAAAATAACATCTTATTATTCATAAGTATAAAAAGGAACTAAACGATAAAAGCGGTTTTACTTATTTTCTAGAAGGGCATTAAATCTAAAATATTAATCTAACCTTATTTGCTATGATTAAGAAGTATTAAATCTGGTAAGCTTAAACAGCATGCAAAATCGCTGACGTTGTAATCAAAGCAAAAGTTATCACTGAAATTATGAGACAGTGCTCTAACGTTTGAGAAAGAGATGGCTTCTATTTGATTTTCAAGTATATTGGCACGAGATGAAACCTGCAGTTTTTGGCAAAATGTAGCCAAGCTGATAAGAAGAGGGAAACAATGTGTAAGCAGCCGCTATTCTGAGCAGCGACAATGGACCACCCAGAGATCTACAAATAGGCGATTTACTCTAAATTCAATCTTATGCTACATGACCCCTCATAATTTAACAATAATTACAATTTTATTAATTTATTTGTAACATCCAGAAAATGCATTAAACACGTTTCTCCAAGGTAAATAGCACAAAGTTAAATGTTGTTATGAAAACTAAAAATTAGATAACAGATTAAATATATGTTCAAACTTTAAATTTAAAAGATTTAATTTTTAAATTAAACACATTCAGTAACTCAGCAGTTTTATTACTTTATTTTATACTATGAATAACAAATGAAGTTGAAAATCTTAAATCTTTGTTTCCATCATTATCAATGTTCATAAAACTGCGGCGCAACTTTGCTTTGCTTTTGAGAAACCGAGCTCTGCTCAGAATGTGACACCTCTAAGCACTTTATCTGTAGCCGATGCCCCAAGAAGATTTCTCTTTTGTTAACGTGGCAGATTTCCGTTCTTTGTATCCCCCTACAAGGGAAACATCCCTTCACAACAAAGAATGCAGAACACCCCCAACGGTGTTAATTGCTCCGTAATAGTGATATCCTTCAAGAACTGCACAAAGTGGAAAAGTACTCATACTTACTTTCTGATTTCTAGAATTCAGCTATTCTGCTAAAGCTTAAATGCTAATTCCAGGCTTTCCAAATTCTGTTGCAGTTAGGAACTGACTTCACAAACAAACGTTACATATTAAACAAACGTATATTATTGGATTCTTCAGAAGATGAAGTAGCATTTAATTATGTAAAAAACCTGTGCCGAATTTTTTTGCTAGCAAATACTCTTTAAGTTTGTAATATAAAGAGTTTTTAAGTCTTAAGTCTTTGCTAAGAATTTTTTTATAAAGAGTTTAGGTATAATAACTCGCCAAAATGGAAAGTCATGTCACTTTATAACATGAAAGAGAAAAATAAAAATGTTTCAATGTTATTTCTTGAATACAATTTCAACATGTTAGCATTATTTTAATGAAATGTATCAATGTGATAACGTTTTAAAAATATCGTTGAAAAATTCCAAGATTTCCAAATAAAAAGTTTTTTTTGTAGAAACTGATCTTAAAATCGCCAAATTTGGAACCATTTAATAAAGACTTCATATTCCGAAAAACAAAAAGCTGTTTAAAATCTCGTCATTAGAAAAAATGAAATAATTTCGAAATGCTTATGTTTTACTTCTTGCACAGAAACTTGGAGTACAACACCGTTTATATTAGAAATAGGAACAAATTGTAACACATTCAAAAAATAATTATATTTGTCAATGAATTGCCAAAAGTATTTGTCCAAAATGATAATTTACATTCAAAATGGTAGTTGTAAAAAGAGACAGAAATTTCAAACGATTAAAATTAAGGATCTCTTGCTGGATTTGGTCGAAATTAAGGACTTTAAATTAATCAATCAAACATTCAACAAAAATCAATTCCAAAAAACCTAAGAACTCTTAGAACCATACAAACCTTGTCCTTGATTCAAAATTTGAATTGCTAAATTGTTTATTTAGTGAATTATGGTTGATGCATTTAGTATATTTAGCTGATATTTTTAAGAAATTAAATGAATTAAATTTAGGATTACAAGGACAAAGTGTTAATTTGTTTACCTTTAGAGATAAAATAAATGCAATGATAAACTCGAGTTAATACTCAGAGAACTGAATAATACTATTTTAAACTTTTTACCACTTTTAAAAAGTTTTCTAATCGAAAATAATTTGAAAAATAAAAGAATTAACATTCAACATTAAAAATAACTGTTTTTCATTGATAAATAATTCAACGTATTTTCCCGAGGATATGAAAAAGAAAATTGGATCAGAAATCCATTTTGTTCATATATGCCTGAAATTTTACCTGTTGAAGAAAAAGAACAATTGATAGAAATTTTCTGTGATCAAACTCTAACTGGAGATTTAAAAAATAACACACTTGTTAACTTTTAGCAGAAACCCCCTCCCCTGCATTTGCAATAAAGCTATTAAATTTTTATTGTCTTTTTGTACAACCAATTTATGTGAGCAAGGACTTTCTTCCATGTTATATTTGAAAAATAAATACAGCACAAAATTAAAAGTGGATCCTAATTTATGGTTAAAACTAAGTGAAATAAGACCAGAGATAGAGAAATTGATCTCTTTTAAACAGGTGTAAATTTCACACTAAATTTTAGAATTAAAGTATTATAACTTAAATTTTGATAATTAAAATGGTAATCAATTTTTAATCTAATATTTTTATGGGTACATATTTAACACAAATAGCCAATATGTTGTGAAAATGGCAAAATATACTTTTTTAAAAATATTTCTATTGAGAAACTGAAAAATGACCATTGTAAAATGTAACGGTGGTAGTAAGGTTTTTCAATTTTTTTTTTTTTGGTATGCAGTAGTCAATGTTAGATGGTATGCAGTAGTGAAAGGGTTGAGAATCACTGTTCTAGATTATTTAATACAAGGTACATTCGAAGAGACAATCTATCAAAGACACTTAAAAGTATCTCCTGAAAAGATTTACTTCATAGTTTTATACGGTATTTCTCCAGCTTTCCTAGCGTGCCTTCGGGGTGTAGTAGTCAGCACACTAAGTCGGTATTTCAGAGGTCTGTGGTTCGATTCTCGTCGAAAACGTTTGCTCATTTTTCATCTTTCCTGCTTCCAAATTACTTAATGCCTCTACAGTTCAATGTACACATATCCAGCAAAGGTTTTGAGAAAGTTAAAAAAAAAAAAAAATGTTGGACACAACTGTCAATCTTATTTTCCCCTACTATTCCTGCTAGGATGGACTGGATTTCGACTAAGTGGCATTTTATTGCAATTCTTGATATATGAGTAACTACCTAAATATAAAATGTTGTTAAGATTCAAATTATTTATGAAGATATTTATTTATGAATAATATACAAAATAATATAAAAATCTGATAGTTAATTTTATCTTAAGTTATGGAATTAAATTTCTCACAGGAGTTTTTGAAAAACTGGATAAACACTTTATCAAAACAGCAGTTGGCAGAATATTTGAAAAATTGCATTATCCAGTTAAAAAAAAAAAAAAAAAAAACCACCCGGATGGCAATACTATTAATGTTACTAAAGCTAACTTTATGTCAATGTAAAATCGAAAATGGCCTTTACTGTGATCAAAATACTGTTATTATCCCCACAGTTGATATTGGTTAAGTTGTTATGAGCAAAAATGCTTGCAATGACAGAACTGGAAAATTTGCAATAGAAGGTTCGTACCCTAAAAGATTCTTCAGCTTCTGACTCGTAAAATTAAAACTACCATTAAATAAACTAATATTCTGTCCATTCACTCTAAAAAAAAAAAAAAAAAAAAAAAAAAGGACTCTAATTTCACTTATATCTACATGTGCTGTTTTTTTTTTTCCCCCATCTCAAATTTAAAAATTGTAATTTTATTTCACTCTGCTGTTTTCAGTTTAAGAATATTTCATTTATATCTTCAACCAAATATTTATTTTTGACTTCATCAGCAAACAGTTAAGTAATTCTTTGAATTCAATTTAATGCCAAAGAAGTTATCAGATATTTGGTTGGGATACAAATTCAAAGATATCATCTACAAGAAACTTTAATCTTTATTTTATGAAGTAATGAGTGCCACATTTTAACATTTAATTATGACATGAAGCACAAAATTTGAGGGTCAAAAATTTATTTCCTCTCTGATAATTTGGTACAAATTCTTAAGCGAATAAATCTTATCGGGAAACGACTTCAAAATAAAACCATAACTATTAAACTTGCTTTAGAATTCACTGAGGAAACAAACATTTTTCTTACAATATACTTGTATATCAAATTCTAATCACAGCAATAGGCTTAAAATTGCCAAAAAACTTAGTGAAGACATATATCAGGAATTTGAACTTAAATCTGCAGCTAAACTTTAATGAAAGCAAAACACACGTCAGTTTCAGTACATAAATATCTTACTGCAAAAGCCTGAACACAAATTTAGAATTATTTATTTTATACAGTTTTAATATTGCAAGGGGATTCCTTACATGATAATTTATTTAATCTATTAAAATCACACAATGGTAATTTTAGTTTCCAATATAATTTATTAAAATCTATTAATTAGTCAACTGAATTAATTTCCAATACAATTTATTCAAATCAATAAAGAGGAGATTAACAATTTTGGGAATAAATTTAAAGATATTTAAAAATATAGAACTCAAAATCCATTTCAGATTTTGTAGTTGACTTCTTTTAAAGATTTATTTTTCCTAATTTGTCCATTTCATTATGAATACTATTGACTTTGCCTTTTGGTGCTGAAATGGATAAAAGATTATTTTCCAAGCAAAAATTAATTAAACCTTATTTATGTAGCAGTACATGGCAAGAAAGATTTTTGAGACTTACATTAATAGCAGTTGAAAATTATAAGTATGTCGAACTGGGAGGGGGGGAACTTAAGTATACAAAAATACAAATTTAGATGTAAAAAAAAAAATTAACTATATTTTTATACATACATGTTTAATTAATTTTTAAGTTATGTATTTCTGATTAAAATACAATATTAACTATATTTTTATACATACATGCTTAATTAATTTTTAAGTTGTGCATTTTTGATTAAAATACAATTTAAATGTTTAAAATGTGGGTTTGATGCTTTATATCTTCTATATTCTCTTCTATTATTAACAGAAAATGAAAAAAAAAAAAAAATGATATTGGAGGACATTTTTTTTTTTTTTTTTTTTTTTTTTTAGTGTGGGAAGCACCTAAAACTACTGCCAGCCTTTCTCTTTAGACTGTGTAATGTAGCCATATAGTATGCCATTAATTATCAAGGTTGTAAGAGATTTTTATGCTCTGTTACAAGGAACTGAGCAGTTACCTTATAGAACGGCAATCAGATTTTAGCAAGGTCCCATCTATTAAACTAGGAAAAATGATTATTTACAATCTTATGCTGAAAGCAGATCATGGCAATTAACATCCAGTCCATGTTTTAATGCTGATTGAATGGCAATAAATGATTAGGCTCCAATTTTCAAAAGTTTATTGAAATTGGACCATGAAGAAGCACGTTTGACAAGTTAAAAAACAAAAAGAAAGCACACCTGCAGTTCTCAATTTCCCGATCTAGCTGGCTGACCCAAAAAATTCAACTTGTAATTTTTCATCCCTTGAAAGCATGACTTAAAAAATATATATTAAATTTATACATGGCACTGTTCTAACATTTGAATTTTGATACAAAATTGGATCTTTTCTAAAATCAAATACCGATTTTTCCTTAGAACATGATTCTATTCTACATCTCAAATTATGTCAAAAGTTTTGTAAAAATTTAAATTAGGACTAGTAATTTTAAACAGCTAATGCTAATTAATTTATCAGATATACTAAGATTTTGTTTTATATTTTCCCTCAAATTCAATTTAATTAGCAATTAAAAATTTAACAGCATAACACTAAGCAAAATTATTTTTAAGGTCACCTCTCAACAATTCAGGTGCTACTTAATTTGTGCAGTATATAGAATGGCAACTGTGAGGTACTTTTCAAGAGTGAAGAACTAAATAAATTTCCATGGTGATGAATCTTGCATATTAAGCATATGCGTAAGATTTTTTTTACTTACAATTATTTTCAGTTTCTACTTAAAAAAGTTATGATTTAACAGTCTATTCTTTTGTCATTTTAGCAATTCAGAACTTAATTTATTGTATGGAACATAACATACTGTGTAAAAGAGAGTTTAATAAAATAAAATTGATAGATTTCTATATGAAGCAAATTTTAAAATGCAACAGTCATTAAGAGCTCTCATCAAGCTCTAAATGAAGAATCAATCACTCTCAGATTAAATGTAGGATTTAATCCTCAACCAACAAAATTCAAAACATTCCATCAGACTTCTTACTGCATAATAAACTCCAACAGTAATATCTTTATGTAAAACTGTCCTGGAGATTCCTAGTTAAGCAGAAAGAAGAGAAAAAGTAATGTAACTTAGGATAATTTAATATTTTATTTATTTTTACATGTTCGGGGGAAGTGGATGATGCACAGATAATCTGGGCACAAATAACCAAAAGTTCACTGTAGCTTCATTTTTAGTTTTTAACCCAAAGGAGCATTAGCTCATAAGGGCTATTAGTCTCGAAATCGCATTTGCGTCGGTTCCCTATAAATGGCGTATCAGTTTTCATATTGTTGCCACCAAATATTATTGCCCTGTAATATATTTAAAGAAATCAAATAATGAAGAAACTCCATGATTGTGCGCATGTTTCTCACACTGTGGAAAAACAACGATATGTACAGCCATCAAATTTTGAATATCATAATCCTCCACCTGAACATGCGCACCTGGAAGGCCGAATCTTTTATTTCAAATTTGTTTTATTGTCTATTTCATATTTTATAAAACTTTAAAGAATTTTTATTAACAAACTCATTGATTTCAAATAGAGCAATTGGTAACAACACTGTATGGGAAAGAAACATTTTTATCCTCCGTGCGAGACTGTCTATCAGAAATTCTAATTCTGTTTTTAAATATTTTGTGATATTACTGTTGAAGTGAATTTTGTGTGGTTTAAGTGTGAAGAACATGATACTTAATAAATAAAGGTAACACACAAAACATTTACAAAATGCCCCTTTGGGCGTAATATAAAATCTGAAAGCTTCCAGATTTTTCTTGGGGGGGGATAAGAAATATGTACAGTCAAAAGTCGTTAATTCAGACACCCATAATCCAGACCTCAAAGCTACAAACTTTCTGCGCATGCGTCGCTTTGACACATGCGCATAGGCATTTACGCGTGCGCGTAAGACCTTTACGGCTGCGAATATGCGTGTGCGCAAGCGCATAATACGTTTACGCATGCATGTTTAATGTATAATGGACGGTATAAGCTAAGCTAAAATTATCTAATTCAGTTAATGTTGCAGATTGTGTTGTTCCTTAATCTTCGAATTGGATCCGGCTTATTATTTTTTGCAGACTGTTAGAGCAATTTTATAAAAGTAAGCTTGAACTTTCGACTATGTCAAATAGAATTTCCGATATATATTTACTAATATGTAAAGGATCTACAAAGCGAAAGTATGTTTTGAAATCCGAATTCTGTTTATCAATTTCATGCTGCTCTGCGGCAGGGGGGGGGGGAGAGAAGCCGCGGTGCGCAATGAATTGGAAGTTAATCTGTCAGCACTATCCTTATCTTCAGGGCAGATGTTTTTTTATTTTATTTGGCTTATAATTCCTTACTAAATGTAGTATTTCATCTCGATGTACTCCGTCTTTGATATGATTTAAATCAAGTTCCTCGTCATTATAATTCGCTTCCGATAGTGAAGAAAGTGACAGAAAGGTTATTGAAAACAAAAACATTTCGATTGACAAATTAGTTGGTATTCTCGACACAACAATTATAGGACTTAAACAGCGGAACTTTGTAACTAAACAAGAAATTATGTCTGTTTAATAGAATTAAAGAGAAAGTATTATCACATGAAACAAAGCAATAAATATTAAGCTTTTTCTTTTTGTAAATTTTGATGCCCTTTAGATCATAATTGTTCTTTATTTCATAAATTATGGTTTCATATTTTTAATTTTGTAATTTCTGCATGCCATCTTACTAGATTTAAACTGATGATCTATAATCCGGAATCGCCGAAGTCCCTACGAGTCCGGATTAACGACTTTTGACTGTACAAAATTAAACATGAATGCTTGAGGGCTAATGCATCAATCTTATTGATTATTTTACAATGCAAAATTCTGACTTTTGTTTGATAAATATCAATTTATTTGACATCTGCATGATTGAGGGAAAAACTCTTACAGAACACTTTTATTGTTTTAGTAGCGACTTTCAGAAATAAAAACACAAAAAGATAATAAAAATTACTTTCTATAACTAAATACAATAAATTAAGTTCTGAATTGCTAAAATGACGAGAGAATGGACTATTAAATCATAATTTTTTAAAAAAGAAACAAAATAATTGTGAGTAAAATATTCTCAAAATGAAGTATATCCTTAATATGTAAAATTTATCGCCATGTAAATTTTTTACAATAAGTTTTAACTATTTGTTGCTTTATTTCCACAAATTAATACCTTTTAAAACAGATTATTATAAATATACCATAAATATTGCATAACACATAATATAATAAGATAAACTCATTTACCCAAGAAAACTTCGTATTCTAGCTCTAGGTGAATAATCTTTAGCTTTTCCACCAAACTTTTTTAATTTAGGATTACAGCACTCTCTAAATTAAAAAGAAAAAGAACTTTTAATACAATACAAACTAGGAATACACCTACCCCTCGATTTACACAGTAATCATTTTACACGATTTAAAAATTAATGGATTTAAAAAACTTGAAATATATTTATTTTAAGATGTCTTACTTTTGTTTCATGTAAATAAATAACTAAATTATGCACATTTAGTGTGCTTTTCATTTTACATGGTTTTACATAGCAAAATCCAAGATTTCAATTTATACGGTTTTGTGTGGAAACTATCTTACCTGTAAATTGAGGAATAGGTATAATGTATGAATTAAATAAAAAACACAATATTTGTAATAATCTTCATTATACAATTATGTTAATTTTAATTCTATTCAGATATGAAATTGTAACAGCAACTCAATACTAAAAAAGATATTCAGTAGATTTAAAAAAAATCAAATTGACAAACTGCAAACTATCTTTCGAGTCATTAAGTAATGTTTGCTCACATATTTCATCTAAACTTTCACAGTATATAATTTTGAAACTTCTGTTTTATAACAGCAAAGTAGAAGGCCTAGACAGTGCATTGTATATACAAACAGCAGAATTGAAAATATTAATTGTCACTGACTTCTATGATACACAGAATACAGAATACAACAGTTTTTCATCTTACAAGTTGCCCTTTTAATTTTTCCCTTCACAAATGAAACACACTGCATAATTTTTCCCTATTGATTTTTAAAGGGCAGAATAAGTAAAAACAAGAGAGAAAATATATGAATAAATGTAGCTAGGTCTTGTTTCATTTTGAAAAAGGAATGCTATTAGAAATTAATTTAATAAATACATAACAGAGTGAAATTCAACTATGAATAATTTTATACACTAATTAGTCATGATGTATACATGATGCAAGTTAATGAGAAAAGGCCAGTTTTAGGTTTTTCAGTGTATCACAAATTCCCAAAACAAATAGTATACTAACTAATAATAATGAAAATATTTTATATAGAAAGCAGAATTTAATTTTTGGATGATTTTTATTTTGATTACACTTGACAATTCATACTAAAAAGATTTTTTGAAGGAGGCATTTGTGAAAGATTTTCGTTTTAAAAAAAAAAAACCTTCACTCATGTGTACATGAGAAAAATCATGAAAACCTCATGCAATCGGCTCATTCAGCTGCCTGCATATGATATACTACCACATGGCACAGCTATTTAAATACTAGTCATCCTATTTGATTCAATTTCAAATAGGCACCCAAACACGTATATGTGTGTGTGGTTTTTTACCTAGGTTTTTTACTTTTCTAGGTATTTTAATCCTAACCTTTTAAAGATTCATATACATATATGTAATAATAGCAAGAAAAAGACAGAGAGCTTTTGATGCGTAATACCCAGATAGGATAGATCGTCGATCCCCACTGAAGAGGAAGAATTCTGATTGTGTTGTATGCTAATATGTTAACTTAGTAATATCAAAGAAACTTGGCAGTTGAGGCAGTTTAATTCCATTTTTATTTCCAGTTGACAGTTGTGGCCACAATCATTTGGCACTCTAGTCATGCCTAATCACAGAATATTTACATTTTTGATACTTTAGAGACACGAAGCGAACACAGTGAAACAGTGATGAAGCACCACAGCTAAAGTTCAAGCTAAAGTGCAATATGGAATATGGAAGCACACGAAGAGTAAGGTTTTGGTTTAAGTTTCAGTTCTCAATTATTATGTCACCAGCACTGCACAGGCCATGCAAAATGGAATAACCTAGAAATGACACAGAGAAATTATTATGTTTTTTAAGAACAGAGAGGGAGAATTAAAGGGTTACCATTAGTTTAAATCATAATTTTGATTTACATATTTTTAATCTTATATATATATATCTTATGTTTATATATGTGTGCATTAATAAATATTTTATGATACCCTAAAATACAATAGTTCAAAATATTCTTTATTACTATTACTTTGTACGTTTTCTCAATAAAACTGATAAACAAAATTAAATTTTTATTAATCAGTGTATTTTTAAATTTATCATATTATTTATTATATTTAAAAAATAATTCAAGTTAGTTAAATTTTTCATGCATCAAAAAATACAGTATCATTTTATAATTTAAAATTTGCTATTAATAATACAGTAGAACCTCTTTCATTTAGGCCTTCTATCAGTTGAGGTTTCTGTTAATTACGCTGACAAACAGGTTGAAGAAATCATTGGAAAAATATAACACGGTTTAAGAAAGGATGTATTGAAAATGCATACCATTGAGTTTTGCCATAAGTGATTGGTTGTTTGGTCACCAGATGGGTCTTTAAATGGTCTTCCTATTGTGCTATGCATGCTTATAAGGATACAAAAATGGGCAAAGAATATAAGAAAAGTAAAAAAAAAAAAAAAAAGGCTCAGGCCTCAAAATTGTTTTGCAGTGATGCTGGTGGCAGTGAAACACTGATATTGCTTTTAATCAGGAAATATGTTAAGCCCAGCACATTCCAGAATATTACTGGCATTTTTTTGCCAATCCACTACACAAATAAGACATCCGCAAGGATAAGTGAAAAGATTTTATAATGTGGTTACTCAACATGAGTTCCACATATAAAACAATATTCAAATAAATTAAATCAGTTGCAAAAAGTCACATTAATCATAAAAGCACCTTGTGTCATTCGAATGTAGAAATATTGTTGTCAGGATAAGAAAAAGGGATTTATATATCTACTAATGCCCCCTCTGTCATAAAATCGATAGAAGAAAGTGTCATTGAAGCCACAAAGCTATCACAGGAGGTGGGATTAATTTCTCATATTTAAAAACCAACATGTTATTAGCAAAGCACTGAAACATATATGATATAAAATAATTTTTATGCATGCGCTAAAGCCTCAGACTAAATACAGAAGACTAGGCAATCTGCCATTTTTTTGCTAAAAGTTTAGAAAGAAATGGAAAAGGAAAAAGCATCATTAGCAGTCAGACACCGACAATGTAGTCATACACTTATTTCAAAGGAGATAAAAGGCTGCTATGATATTGCTTAAAAAGACATTTCAAAATAATTAACACAGAAAACAACAAATCAAGTTTTATCTAATGAAGAAATCATTCACACTCTAGATCCTGAGAAAAATAAAAAATTTAATGATGTAACGAGTTTTGTTGAGGATAAAGAAGAAACCTAAATGGACTATGTAAAAATTAGAAATGCTAAGGTCACTGAAATCCTAAGTACAGCCGTGATCTTTGAGAGGGAGAAGGCCATGACACTTAATAAACATGGCGGAGCTTTCCATTCGATGTTATCGTCGGAAATTCATCTGGATTTTTAAATTTTCGTCGGAAATATAACTTTATCATGTTGCTTAGTTAATTAAAATAGTTGAAAGAAAGGAGGCTTTATATACATAAACACTTTCTAAGCTTTATTATATTAAATTATTATTGTTAATTAATTTTTTAATTAATATTTTAATTAACTTTGTGCATAAATATAATTGAAAGAACTGAAAAACAAACGAACACTTTACAAAAATTTAAACGCTGATTGAAAATTGCCATTGTCATGATAAATTGGGAAGGGTTTCTTAAGATAATATTTTACCTAGGCTCAAGTATTAATTTATTTGCATTTCAGAGCAAAATATATAACCATCATCTTCTATATCTCCAGCCTATGTAAATGAAATACTATATAAATTAGCTAATAAATGTGACAAAAAATATTTCCTACAAGAAACATACCTAAATCTTATAACAAAAAAGGCCTTCCAACATTCATATTTGAAATGAAATAACCTAACAAACAACATGCACAACTGGCTATAAAAATAATAATAAGCATATAAATGATAATCGTAATTCCCATTATCCTAAAATTTAGAAACTAAAAATATGTATATACACCTGCATATGATTGAAAGAAAACATCATATGCCAAGAAACATCAGCATTACTACTAAATATTCTAATCCATAATTATTGCATTTTTAAATCATATATTTAAAAAATATTAAATTTTACATTAAGTGCAAATTGCAGTTCTGTTATTTTTCTCTTGGAATTTGTAGTATATCTCTTGTATGAATACGAACGTTGCAAGTTATGTTTTTTAATTATTACATTTGAATACATTCCATTTTCATTGCTAATTTTTGTACATGCTTGTGATAGCAATAAAATTCAAGAAAAATGGGGAAAAACTTTTTATTGTGAGCTATTTAATGAATAGCAGATTTAAATGTGCAGTTCTTACTATTGTGTATATTATTCAAATCATTTCTGTGCAGTAGCCAAGGGAAAGTACCCAAAGGAATGTTATTGATTTGAAAAAATGAATAAACTAGCCGTGAGAACCTGCCATTGTCTAAAATAAATGTATATAAATATATTTACATATGATCGAAAGAAATGATGTTAAAAATCATCAGCATTGCTACTACTTATTGTACTTTTAACAGCTTGCTATTTAAAAAACATTAAATGATTTTTTATTAATTGGAAATAGCAGTTCTGTTACTTTTTTCTGGTAACTTTCAAACACTGCATAGTTTATGTGTTTTTTAAAATATTGCCACATACACTAAATATGTCAACATACACTATTTTAAAATATTTTAAGATAGTGTGTGTTGTTTGTTAGGTTATCTCATTTCAAATATGAATGTTGGAAGGCTTTTTTTCTATAAGATTTAGGTATGTAATATTTTTTATCACATTTATTAGCCAAGTTATACAGTCAAAAGTCGTTAATTCGGACACCCATAATCCGGACCTCAAAGCTAAAAACTTTCTGCGCATGCGCCGCGTCGGCACATGCGCACAGCCGTTTTACGCGTGCGCGTAAGACCTTGACTACTGCGCATATGCGTGTGCGCAAGTGCAGAATACGTTTTCGCCTGCGCGTTTAATGTATAATGGACGGTGTAAGCTAAAATTATCTAATTATCTATTTCAGTTAATGTTAATGATTGCGTTGTTCCTTAATCTTTGAATTGGATCCCGCTTATTATTTTTTGCAGACTGTAAGAGCAATTTTATAAAAGTAAACTTGAACTTTCGATTATGTCAAATAGAATTTCCGATGCTGGAACTTCCAAAGGATCTACAAAACGAAAGTATGTTTCAATGTCCAACAAACAAAAAGTGGAATTGCTGCAAAAAATGGATAAAGACATGAAGAATGTGACAGAGAGGTTAGTGAAAACGAAAAAATTTCGATTGAAAAGTTAGTTGGTATTCTCGGCACAGCAATTAACGGGACTTGAACAGCGGAACTTTGTAGCTGAACAAGAAATTATGTCTTTTTATAGAATTAAAGAGAAAGTATTATCACATAAAATGAAGCAACTTAAACAACTTACATTGAGAGAAATGTTTAATAAAGTAAACAAATAAATATTAAGCTTTTTTTTTTTTTTTTTTTTTTTGTAAATTTTGATACCCTTTAGATCATAATTGTTCTTTATTTCATAAATTACGGTTTCATATTTTTAATTTTAGAATTTCTGCATGCCATCTTATGAGATTTAAACTGATGATCTATAATCCAGAATCGCCGAAGTCCCGACGAGTCCAGATTAACGACTTTTGACTGTATAGCATTTCATTTACATACGCTGGAGATATAGAAGTTGATGGTTATATATTTTGCTCTGAAACGCAAATAAATTAATACATGAGCTTAGGTAAAATATTAATTATTATCTTAAGAACCCCTCCAGAATTTATTATGACAGTGGCAATTTTCAATCAGTGTTTAAATTTTTTTTAAATGTTCGTTTGTTTTTTGGTTCTTTCTCTTATATTTATGCCCAAAGTTAATTAAAATATTTGTAAAAAGCTTAAAAAGTGTGTATGTAAATAAAGCCTCCTTTCTTTCAGTTATTTTAATTAACTAAGCAACATGATAAAGTTTTATTTTCGATGAAAATTTAAAAATCCAGATGATTTTCCGACGATAACATCGGACGGAAAGCTCCGCCATGTTTATTAAGTGTCATGGCCTTCTCCCTCTCGAAGGTCACAGTACAGCTTATCAATATTTAAGCAACATCCTGATACTTCTCGCAGATTTTTTGTTGATCAAAAACTGGTGTGATGCTGTAAAGCCTGATAAAATTACAAAAATGCAGGTACAAAATTTATCAAAATTTTTAAATTTAAAATTCGCATAACCTCAAGTTTTTTCGTGAACATTTTTGTAATAAAATAAAATTTCATATGGATTATTTAATTAAAGGAAACAACTTTATCTACAAATAAAAAAGTTTGTTAAAATGTTAATAGTAGTATTTCTGTACTTATTTTTAGAATTTTTAATTATACATTTTCAGAAAACCTTTTGTTTAAAGAAAAATTCATATGACAGTCAGTCTAATGCTATGTATCCCTTTGTGTCATATTTTATATGTCTCTTAAATTTTTTTGTCAATTTTGTTTATGTTTTATAATATCTTACTAGAAAAAACTTTTCCTTTGTTCTAGTAAGAACAAAGAAAAAGTTAGACTAGTTGGTGACTGATAGGTCTTACTAGAAGTTACTTCTGACTTGCTGCTTACAGGAAGAAACCTTAATTGGTAGGCGGGAAAAAGTATCTAGACCTTAATTCCCCCCCCCCTCTTAATAAGGTGACAGTAGTTCTTGACAATGTTGTGGCCAGCTTACATTGTGTCATGAATAACCATGCAGTGTTTTACATACTGTATTTGATGTACAGCTTTGGCATTGTGCACATTAAACTATATATATATATTACATCATATGATACATTACTATTACAACGAGTTGATTTTTTTTTTTTTTTTTTTTTTTTTTATGAAGCTTTACGTTTCATTAGGATCGACATCATCTAGTTAGTTTTTTTACATCAACCCTCATTTCTGGCACATGGTGCAATGCAAACAGAAAAGTACTTTAATTTCTTTTAATAAACATAGAAACTAACTAAATTACAAATAGTAGAATATGTTGAGTCTCAGCATAAATCTAAAAATTATGGTTTTAAGTCTTTGAGTTTGAGGTGCTTTTGCCAGGATTTGAACCTCAAACTTTCTAGCTGCTAGTTGGATGTGATGACTGCAACATAATAACAGTGTGAGGAAGAATGCCTTTAGCTCCTTACATCCTCCCACACAGAAAAGTCCCATTTGGGCAAACTCAGATGACAAATTATCATCAGCTACATTTTAGTTCAAACAGCACTGCACAATAAATACTTCGTTTTATTTTACAGTAGCAATCTTGAACAATATACAGTACCTTTGCCATGAAACGAATCTTGCAATAGTTAGATAAAAATGTTGGACAGTGTGTATACATGAGGAATACATGACAGTATGAGGGAAGTATGTATATGAGGGGTGAATTCTGTTGCGATTCAAGACGCCTCATCTGTGACCTCATTATGACAGAGTAATACATGAACCATGAACTCATGGGGCAAATGGCTTGAGACTGCGGAAGGAGATGCGCACAGTGCATCATGTTTGAGTATTTAAAAAGATTTTTCTTAACACCTTACATAATTATCTATGTTTGTTTGTTAATAATAATATATGTTTCATTCATTAAAGAGTGTTTGATGCAAAAGACGTAAGATTACATTAAAAAGGAAGATCACCTAGTCGCCCTTATAAAAGAACCCACAGAAAACTAGGTAGGCATTTGTTTTATATTTCACTCTTGATTTAATTTTAAGTACCACAATTTTAAGTGGCATCATAATGTGAGCCCACTAGGTTGAATTTGAACTGAGATTTAAAAAAGCAACAAGCAAAAATGGATTTAGAAAAAGTAACAAGCTGCATTAACAGCATTACTTACAAAACTGACAAATAAGCTAGACACAGAAATTGCTAATGAGGATGACAAAAAGTTAAAAGAAAGATAAAAAGTTGTAAACTGTGATAAGAAATGTTTGTGCAGTTAACTAGTCAAGAAGAACTGAGCTGACAAAGGTATTGAAAATTTAATTGATAAAAAAAGTTAAAAAGAAGAAATAATTTCTAGAGAAGAGTTTAAAGAAAAAAATATTGTTTGGAAATAATGCACATGATTTAGATGCTAAGCCACATAGTGATTCTACTTCATGCGAAATTGTTACTGAATTGCAAAACAAAATTAACTCCCAAAAACTGGCCTTGAGAACTTTTTCAATAAAAGACAAAAAAAAAAAAAAAAAAAAAAAGGGTGGGGGGCAAAACAAAAGTCTACAAGCACAAGATAAATTTAAAGTCAATTCTAATTTCCGAAACATTTTGCAGATTCATACAGTACCTTATTTTATCCAATACTAATAAATGTGATCCTTAATGATTTAGCCTTAGAATTTAATAGAAAATATACAAATGAAAACCAGACTAAAATTACTAATTTTCTAAATTTCCTAAGAAAGGAAAAAGTAAGTACAGAGGGCACAAGATTTTTATCAAGCCAGCAGATTCTAAGAAAGAAAATCACATTTTGAAAACAAGTGACAGTTTTGAGAACACTTTCAAGACAATGAAAGAAATCAGGATTATTATGAGGGTAGAAGAATTCCTTCAGCAGCCAAATTGAACACTTCTCTTTCTAATCGCTATTTATTCTGATTTGAAAATCGTATTCTGAATCACCTTAAAGAAATGGACCAGAAAAAAAAAAAAAAAAGGTGTTAAAATGAAGCAGAAATTGTTTCATATGTCTTAAAAAGTATCATTTATCTTAAGACTGCAAATTGAAACTAAGCTGTCAAATTTGGCATCATACACTGACATACAATGAAGAAGCAAAAGTGTCAATCAAGAGGTCCAGTCAAGGGTTGGTCATGGCTTCTGTTTCAAATTGTGCATCAGAAAATAACTCTATTTCACTTCAGACACTTTGAGATTAAATTATAACACAGACAATCACTGCTGTCATAGCTCTGATATACAATTAGATTTAAGATCACAGTGAACATTTAATAACTCTGTTTTAGTTCACTTAGAGTTCAAATTATAAACACAGACAATCTGTGCCTGCATTGCATTCATATACTGTTAGATTTAGAATCACAGGACATCTGTAGGAAATTAAAACTGCCAGTTTCATCTATTTGATTATGGCAAAGCACTCGAGGAATATCTGCCTAAAGGGAGAGATACCTTTGTGGAGGACTCTCTAAGAGAAACTGGCTCACATACATGTTACACATGGGGAAAAACATGAAAATGCATATACGGCTGGCCCATTCACAGGATTCAAACCTTGGACGTCAATTACAGAAGAGGAAAAAGTAAAAATATTCTCATTTGGATGCATGATGCCTGTGCTTCAGGCATCATGCATCCAAATGAGAATAAGAAAATTGAAGTGAAAAAGAACCAGTCTCCTTTCAAAGAATCGATGAAATTAAAATAAAAGCATTAATTACCTCTCTTATTAACGGATTATATATTCATTCCCCCAAAAACAAAATAGCTAACTTTATTAAAAATCCAGGAATACAATTTTCTGATGAATGGGATAATGAAAAAAAGCATAAAAAATTTTTTTGCTATTAGGAACAGATTTTTATTCTAAAATAGTTACGAGCAAGGTTCACAAACTGTTCCTTAGTAGCACTCACAACAAAATTAGGCTGGGCAGTTTGTGGGACAAAAAGAACTCATGGAATTTCACCAACTAGTGTGAATGCTATGAAAGTAATGGTTCATGATAATGAAGAGACATAGAACAAATCACCATCTAATTTACTTAAGAATCTCTAGGAGCTCAAATCCATGGAGGGTAAATTATGATTCTAATAAGGAATTTGATTTAGAAAATAATTTAATATGAGAATTTTGAAAGATTTGTGAAATATGAAAACAATTGTTATACTGTTCCCTTTCCCTGGAATCATAATTTAAAAGAACTAGGAGATAATTTTGAGATTGCTAAAATTAGATCTAAGAGTTAATAAAGTAATTGATAAACATTTAAAAGAAGGAATTGCCAAAGAGACTAACACTGAAATAACACCAAAAGCGTATTTTATGCCATATCAAGCTGCTATAACAGAAAATAAAGAAGCTATGAAAAGGTGTATGGAGCTGCTCTGTGTTTTCATTATTCAAAGAATTAAATCATCCACACAAGCTTCATTACATCAAAATCACCTTTGAAAGAATTATCACTTCCCAGATTAGAACTGATGGGTGCTTTGATAGGCTCCTGCTTGTCAAAATACATTCCAAGGAAACTTCAGGACACTGACTAAATTGTATGTTTATGGATTGATGCTAATAGAACATTAGACTGGATTTGAAGCAATGTTAAAAAATGGGAGCCATTTGTACAAAATAGAGTGATAGAAATACAGAAGAATGAGATGTACTGAACTGGAGGTATATTCTCCGGTAAAGATAATCCAGCTAACTTGCTAATTAGAGGCAAAAATGTCAAAAATCTGAAACAGAATAGTGTATGATGGAAAGGGCCAACATGCTTAAGAGAAGAAATGGAAGATTGGCCAAAACTGAATGGTTGCTTCATGAAGAACACTGAAGATTCCAACAAGGAACTGAGGAAAACACAAAAACAAGTATCTGTAAATTCATGTGTTGCAGAAACTTCTGAAAACTTATTACTTAAAATTACAGCAATTTATATCAAATTTACAAAATTATTGCATGGGGCTTAAGGTTCATTACCTCAAAGTTATTTGGATGTTTGATGGCTACCGAAATTGAAATGGCAAAAACTTATTCCATCAAATGTATTTAAGAGTGAAATTTGCTAGATGAAATATGTGCATTAAAGGACAACAATCAAGTTCAGAATCAAAACTGAAGTTCCTCTATCCTTTTGTAGACAAAGATGGTTAATCCATATGGGTAGATGGTTATAAAATTAAAATTTGGACTACAAACGAAAGCATTCATCATGTTGCCTGATAAAGATCATTTGAGTGATCGAATTATTCTGCACAACTACCAGATTGTACTGAGAGGAGGAAAATAAAACACTCAAAATCAAAGAGACTAATTTTGGTTACTGAATGCTTATAAGAGGATTAAAACTGTTATGTACTACTGTAATGTCTATAAAATATTTGTAAAATGTGTTAAAAAAAACTGATCCTGCAAGATATGGCACCCTTCCCAGAAGACAGATGCCAAGAAGCAATCCCATCCGAAAACAGACAGACTACACCAGCCCACTGTACCATTGGAAGAGAATTACATAAGACGTAATATTCTACTTACTTGTGCTGTAACTAAAGCAGTGAATTTAGAGAATTTAGAGCTGATGGCAGACTTGTCAACATAAAAATTCTTGTTTGCATTCAGACTCTTTGTAAAGAGAAAACATTTGTTGAAAACGTTCATGGGGCAGATGGCTTGAGATCACAGAAAGAGCATAGAGATTCACATACTAAATTGTGCTTGGTTATTTAAAAATTTCACTCAGATGTTCTTAACATCTCATATAACTATGTATATCTATTAATATTAATGTATGTTTCATTCATGAAAATGTGTTTTGTGCAAAAGATTGCCCTCACAAAAGAACCCCTGGGAAACTAGTGTTCATTTCATTCCTTACAATATTATAAATGCTGCAAAATATAAAATGAAAGCCCATCTAAATTATACATTTAATTATAATTTTCAATCTTACTTTTTATTCACATTTTTCACAAGAGCGTAATAAACTAATTACCTAGCAGTGTGATATTTAATAAAAAGTTGCATATCATTGAATAAGACAATATGTTACCTCAAGGATTGCATATTTCAATTCATTCAACATTTTGCACTGGAATTCATAATGTGGCAATTCTTAATGCCATTGAAGATCTTAAAAAATTTATACAGAAAAAAAATCATGTAAGCACGATTGTAAATTATTTAATTGTTATTAGACAAAATATCTATTGAAAAAATGGCAACAGCTAATTTCTGGATGTCGTTCTATTTATAATTTAAAAAAAAGAATTTCAGATGATGTATGCTTAAAAAAATGTTTAACGGTACGATGCAGTAAGTACGTTTGTTATGTTATGTACGTTTATGAAAACGTTACATGTAGGTTATTAAGATTTATCTTTAAATAAATGTTTGTTTGTCTTTTACAACCATTTTATGAGTGATTAATTTAACTACAAAAGGAAGTTAACAATCAGTAACAGTTTTCAGTAAAAGAACAGTAAATAATCAGTAAAAGAACTTTTAATTTAAATCTCCAAGAAGATGCTTATATACATATACAGATAGAGCATGGCATGTATAAAACCTAACTGCAATACCCAAAATATGATGCAAAATATTTTTATATTCTTACTTAGCATGTAATGCTTCCCATTTAAGAACTTCTTGCCATGCGGCTTCATTATTTACATTATGAATTCGGATAATGTGAGCCATATCATTAGGGAAAATATCAGATTCCTTCCACCTCCAGCCTTTTCGAAGCATTGCATTCCAAAACATCTGCTGAGATGGATACACCCAAACCTCATTTTCAGATCCAGCTTTAGGAATAGTTGATGCTTCACGATCTTTGGATAAAGGAAATGGTTGATCAGGAGCTGGATTCTGATTCATAGGCGGCATCTAAAAGTAAATGATCTATAAATGAAACAATTAAGTAATTGAATACAAATACTTACATCAGCAAATAGAAAAAGAGTATAAATAACTGACTTATATGCAATTTTTAAACATATTCCGAGTTCAAATTACATTAAATTATATTAAATGGGGGAAAATGAATTTTTGTTCCCTCTCTCAAGATAGCAGCAAAGCTTTACTACAGACTGCAAGACAGAATTTTATTATTGACCATTCACAGAACTACAAGTTTGCTTGATAAAATTTTTCATTTATGCAAAGGATGGGGAAAGGAGGGAACCCTCTAAATGCTAAACCTCAGTGCAAGCACAGAAAGGTTATTTTAGATGATATTGCATGGAACTTTAGCTGCACTGATTGGCCTTATATATCTGAATGACTTATGATCCTTATTTTTTTACATCAGCCACCAAAGTAGTAAACTCATTCTCAAACCTATGTTTACATTTGTACATAAAACTTACTATGCTGTTTTATACTGTTTATGTGGCAAGAAGGACTGCAGGCACTTATTTACATCAAAACACCATGTGCTGTGTGGACTACAGAGAAGCACTTGCATTGAAATTGCTCATTCCTCACTTGAATTTGGCAACGTACCACATACATTGTAAACTACATAAAAACTAGCCTGCTGAAAGCAAGAATTAAAAAAAAAAGCTGTGTTAGGACATGAACACACAGCCTTGCTGTACAATTGCAGTTCAAAATGGCATTTGCATGGCAAAGCATTTGAGCTGCGTCAAGAAATTCACACTTTTCTGCAAGAGGAAGCTCTTCAATCGCTAAGTATTTTGCTGAACCAGACATTTTGCTAAAACTAGCATATTAGTACAACATTTTTGAGAAACTAAATGTCTTGAATTTGTCTCTAAAGGGCAATGTATGCACATTTTAAAACTTGTAGAAAAGATTTCAGAGTTTAGAAAAAGCTGCATTTGTGCATAAGAAAACTGACTGACTGGGCTGCTCAAAGCTGTTTTTCTACATTGTACCAATACACAGGTTCTAAAAAAGGCACTGTTCTACAGAAATTTCTGCACCTTTTCATGAAATACCTCTCAAAGCTCACTCACTGATTTGCAAAATATTGTGCGGAAGATAACATAGAGAAATTTATGTTGATATAAGATTAGATTCATTAGGCAAATAGAGTTTTAATGAACTCTTTTGTGATAACATTCTGAAAACAAAATTTGCTTGCTGAGATTTAATGGAGTTTTGAATCTCAATCAAAATTGAGTATTCAACTTTAAATTCTAAAGCTCTAAGGATCCTCATTTCCTTTGCCATATCCTATCTATGCGAGGCTGGATTTTAATTTGACGCTGTATTAAGGACCAAATACCACTCGAAAATCATTGTGGAGCAAGAATTGAGAATAGCGGTATCAAGCCTACTTCTGAAATTTGAAAAATGGTGTGGGGATCAACAAGCTCACCTATCAAATTGACTTATTAATCTGTCACTGGAGATTTCTTTTATTTGTATTTAATTTGTATGTTTTCTTATCAATTAAAATTATAGTTTTTCACTAAAATGTCTCTTCATTTCTGTGCCTGATTAACACTGTAGTAGAAATATTGCAACATGGGTGCAGTGAAAAAATAACAAAACTACAAGTATACAGCGTATTGAAGTTCAGAAATTCAGGAACCTCTGGCATATAGCATTTTTGATCAATTTGAAATTAAATTAGTTTCATATTCCTATAATGCACTTTTAATTACTTTTAAATTCCAATCCTCCCCTTCAAATGTAAAGTGAATTTTTACAAATATAGTCTTCATTACATGGGGTAACAGTTGTTTCTTTCTTATTCTAGAAAGAAAAAGTTACTCTGAAGAAATATAAAACAGTTCTAACTCAATAAATAATTTTAAACTCTGATTATTACCATATTTGTACAACTAAAAGATGATGATGCATGTAAGATGACTCTATCCTTTTACAATATTTTACAAAATAAAACAAACACTCACACACACAAAGGTTAGAAACAGTGGCATGCAATGGTTTTTATTAAAGGAGACTACGAATGAAGAAAAATTATGATTCTCTTTAACAAACTACATATGGATGGTGGTGATTGTCATTTCAAAAAGGTTGATTTCAGTATTATTTAAAGTCTTGCAAACACTGGTGACATTCAGAAGTGATCAGATGGTCATCACAACAGGGTATTACCATATTTTGAATATGAAGACTACTCACATAATTTGAAGACTATTAAGTTCAATAGTAGTTAATACCCTCTGAAAAATTTATAAAAATCGGATAGAGAGGGGAAGCCATAATAAATATGTTTTTAATTTAATGGATGTCATGATTAGTTCAAAATATTATTTCTCAAAATGAGCAAAAGGTCACCAAGATAGATTTCTTTGTTTTGCTATTAATCATTTTGAAATTATATATTATACTTTAATATTATTTCATGCTTGCACAAATAATGATAATATTTCATGCTTGCACAAATAATGAGAACCTGTGGAGTAGATCTGTAGAGTCATTATTTTGAAGCAGAAGGGATGTAAAATGAGCAATGCCCTTGCCGGGACTCGAACCATGGACCTCTGGAATACGCGCCGAGCATGCTGACCACTACACAACAAAGGCATGCTAACAAGGCGGGAGAAATACCTTATAGATCTACCAATTATCATTATTTATGTGTCTTTTGAAAATATATTATCTCAAAGTATATGATAGATAAGTGATTAAGACCATTGCAACACTGGCAGCTGATGAGCTTATTGTAATAAAACAGCTTTGAAGGTTGATTGTGCATGCTCGGCGATGATATCTTACCTCAGGAATAGCTCTACATACTGCTTCTCTCTCCTTAGTTTAAACTTGAAATTACTGCATCAATATATGAGACGCATTCATAAAGTAACTCGACAAATTAAAAGACCAAATGATAACATAAAAAGTGAAAGAATATATGTTTAGATACAGTGACATTTCAACTCTAACAAAAGGCAGTTTAAATTAGTCATTTTCATATCAGAATGCTTGAGTTGTTTTCATTTACTGATAAGGCATACTACAAAAAAACTTGCTTTGAGATAGAATAACGTTTAACATTAAATTTTGTTACAAATTAGTTAAACCTACTACTGAAGTGTTACAGGTGATTCGAACAGTATAAGGTGATGCATCATTACCAAGAACACAAGTGCATGAGTCATACAACCTCTTTAAATGAGGCACAAAAGCACTGGAGAGGAAGTAAAGATAGGGTGCATTTCAAGTCTTGCATTTTGCAAACAGTTAGTTCCGGTGCCTATAAACAGCATTTCAATGACCTGAAGAAACATTGAAAAATTGTATAGACTCCTCTGTTAATTATTTTGAAGGTGATAAATTTATTTAAAGAGTAGCACTTTTTTTTCTCATTTATAAGAAATTGTTCAGTTACTTCATGGGCACAACTTGTATTTTACTTTGAATTCTTCCACATACCATGAGAGTTGCTTTCATGGAAGCAAACTAAAATAAAGAGCTAAGAATTAAATTAATTTCGCTTACAAGAATCAGGAGAAAAGTAAACTTTCATATGAAATGCATAAAAAGTTAAAAGACTAGCTTAGTTCCTCTAACCCACTGATATCACACCACTGGTTAGTAAGATGGCATATACAAATTAAGAACTATGTTAAAAGTATATAATAAAAAAAGATAATTAAATGGCTTAAATGTCATATTTTAAAATAAAATTAAATTTTGTACAGTCTGGTTATTCACATCCTCATTAAAAAGTCATGAAAAAAGGTCTGCGAGCCAAAGTAACATGTTGCCAAAATAGCTTTGTGGCAAACCACAACAACAACCAAAAAGTATTTAAGCAGCAATCCTAGTATGCGTAGCACGCCTATTTTGGCTGGCGCACAATAATGAAGTTGTATGAATGTTGAATCTGTGCAATTCTCTGACTTTTTGATACGAAAACAGGATTTCTCGAAAAAGATAAGTGTTTTATTACCGATGTTCCTAACTTTTTAAAAAATTTTAGTGATTGATTGCTCTTGTATGGAATGCTTAGGGGGTTGGAATTTTAAAAATGGCTGTTCCCCTTTGTGAATTAGCTTGGCAAAATATTAATCACCAGCAAGTTTACAAATGCTCTCCAAAGCTGACAAAAAGTTTGCAACATTTCAATGAGGCTGCAGATAGTCAGAAAGTATCCAAATTTTTTCAATGCAAAAATTAAAAAATAAGTGATAAATTACTTAATATATATTTTTTTAATATTTAAGTATATAGGACAGCTTTGGGCTTCAAAAAGGTATTTTATGAATAGGCCAACAAAGAACAATACAGAGACAGCTTGTTGATTTGACCTTTATTCCAATGTATGCACCTGTTGTATACATAAACTTTTACTTCCTTTTTCTTCTCCTTTTTTCCCTCCCTTTTTCTATTTTGCTTAAAATCAATATGTTAAGTTAAACATTTAATATTAACTTGTTTCCAGTTTCTTTTTTCTAGTGCTAAATTGTCACCCAACAGTAAATCTGAATTCAATAGTGAACTACTTTCAATCAGCAAATGAATGGCTTGCTAATAAAATTTTGTTAAATACATGCAATATTTTTATTATACACAAAACATTTTTACAGACATTCGCATATCAATAACAGAACACTTTTTACTCCTTTAAATTATTCAATTTCTGTAATTAACTGTAAGTATGTAAAAGGCAAACTATCAGAATAATTGTTAAGAATATTATAATCATAAAGCATATTACAAATTTAATAGGAAACATTAAAATAATTTTAAAACTTTTTTCACTCACAATTAATAAACAATACTTATAATATTTACCATATTGTAGGGGTTGACATCATCATCAGAAGTTCCAGTAACAGGACATTCACTCTTTGCTTGTGGCATTTCCTTCTCATTATGTTTATAAGGACAGGAACCTAATTTATCAGCAGCACCTCCTATGTTTTCTGGTATGTGACCTTTACTTTCCATATCTTTATTTAAAGTTTGTGTTAGTGGAGGCACTGTAGTTGTTGCATTCACAGATGAGGATATATTACCCATTGCTTTTAAAGTAAGTAAAAAAATAAGGAAAGACGATAATGTTGCTTATGAAAAATTTTCATATAACACAAGCTATTAAATTAAAACAGAAGTAAGCACATACATATAAAAAATTTTATAAATCCATTTTTGCAAATAGAGTACAAAGTCTGAAATCCAGATGTTCAATATCTGGATTTCCTAACTGGCAGAAAACTAAAAAATTCTGTTTATGCTTTAGGTTGGGGCATTTCATATTTTTTCATAATAGTACAGAATTGCAATTCTTAGTTTACCTGGGGAACCATTATTTTTTATTTTTTGCTTTCATTATCACAACATCAACACACTACAGCTTGAGAAATAACTCGTATAGCAATGTCGAAACACTTTTTTTTTTTTTTTTTTTAAGTAATTTAATTCCAAAGAGGATGGCAACCTGTTGACATTAGGCTTGGTGATGCTTATAGACTTCAGCTAACACCATTGCAAAGTATTGAGCATGTTGATGAGGAGAAATTTAATAGAAATTTCTATATGGGAAAAAAAAAAAGTAAATTATATCAACAAAATTAAGAAATGGCAAAATCTTTAGAAACTAGGGATCGCACTGAAATTCAAAATTGAGGGGCAATTAAATTTTCAGAGTTTAGGAAAGCAAGAATTCAGAGTTTAGGAAGGCAGCAGAATTTAGAGATAGCATTGGACTAAATGTCTAACACCAACCCTGGACCCCAACTTCGGCTATTCCGGATTATCGATTTTTCCGGATTATAAATCATCAGTTTAAATCTGGTAAGATGGCATGCAGAAATTATAAAATTAAAAATGTGAAACCGTAATTAATGAAATAAAGAACAATTATGACCTAAAGGGTATCAAAATTTACAAAAAGAAAAAGACTTAATATTTATTTGTTTACTTTATTAAACATTTCTTTCAATGTAAGTTGTTTAAGTTGCTTCGTTTCATGTGATAATTCTTTCTCTTTAATTTTATTAAACAGACATAATTTCTTGTTAATTACAAAGTTCTGCTGTTCAAGTCCTATAATTGCCGAGTCGAGAATACTGACTAATTAGTCAATCAAAATGTTTTCATTTTCAATAACCTCTGCGTCACTTTCTTCACTATCGGAAGCGAATTATAATGACGAGGAACTTGATTTAAATCATATCAAAGACGGAGTACATCGAGATGAAATACTACATTTAGTAAGGAATTACAAGCCAAATAAAATAAAAACATCTGCCCTGAAGATAAGAATAGTGCTGACAGATGAACTTCCAATTCATTGCACGCAGCGTCGTTTCCCTCCCACCTCAGAGCAGCGTGAAATTGATAAACATATTTCAGAATGATTAGATAATCAAAGAATATGCCTATATCCATTTTTTGCAGCAATTCCACTTTCTGTTTAATGGACTTTGAAATATACTTTCGCTTTTTAGATCCTTTACGTATTGGTAAATATATATCGGAAATTTTATTTGACATAATCGAAAGTTCAAGCTTACTTTTATAAAATTGCTCTAACAGTCTGCAAAAAATAATAAGCCGGATTCAATTCGAAGATTAAGGAACAACGCAATCTGCAACATTAACTGAATTAGATAATTTTAGCTTAGCTTATACCGTCATTATACATTAAACGCGCATTCGTTAACATATTTTGCGCATGCGCACATGCATATTCGCACCTGTAAGGTCTAACGCGCATTGATGCATGCGCAGAAAGTTTGTAGGTTCAAAGTCTGGATTATAGATTGTTCCAGATTATGGGTGTCCAAATTAATGACTTTTGACTGTACTTCATTTCTTTTTTTAGATTTTTATGGCCCTGAAAACGGTCCCCCTCCTTTTTTAAAAACCTTTGCCTTTAAAAACATATTACTCGTGGTGTATTACACTGAAAGGATATAATCTTTAATTGCATTTAAATTTTCCATGAATGGTTTATGCCGCTACATTTTAACTTCACAATGAAATAGGTAATTGAGTATGTGATCAGTCAGATTTTCTTTATCACTTTTTTTTTTTTTCTTCTTAGTGTTACCTTTACAGGCTGCCTGTTTCATTCTTTATATTAGGTATGTCTACCAGTTGCCAGATTAATGAAATTTGTGGAATGATCAACAATCTGATGCATATAATACACATATCTGCATAAGAATGAAAGTATCCACCATTCATCAGCCACAATAGTGATTGCCTTTACATCTGCCTCATGCTGCTTAATAAGTGGCATCAGAATCTCTGCTGATTTGTTGTCTGCAGTGCACATACTTTTCAGGAAGGGAATAATCCTTCTTATATGCACCACTGCAGCCAAACACCTGTCTTGTACAACTTTCTTAACTAAACGAAAATAATTCCATCTATTCATAGTTAAAAAAATTCAGAAAAAGTAATACAGTACAAAGTCTGTAATCCGGACACGTTAGGACTTTGGCGATTCTGGATTAGATGTTTTTCCGGATTATAGATCATCAATTTAAATCTGGTAAGATGGCATGCAGAAATTATACAATGAAAAATATGAAATCGTAATTTATGAAATAAAGAACAATTATGATGTGAAAGGTATCAAAATTTACCTAAAAATATTAATATTTATTTGTTTACTTTATTAAACATTTCTTTCAATGTAAGTTGTTTAAGTTACTTTGTTTTTATTTTCTCTTTAATTCTATAAACAGACATAATTTCTTGTTCAGTTACAAAGTTCCACTGTTCAAGTCCTGTAACTGCTGTGCCAAGAATACTAACTTATCAATAGAAATATTTTCGTTTTCAATAACCTCTCTGTCACTTTCTTTACTATCGGAAGCGGTATTTTCTGGATCTAGAACCATACTACAGATTTTGCCATCCGTTAATTGATTGATGATTGGGGGCATTGTCGTTGCAATGGAAAACATCTGTTATATCATTTTTATTTATTACCACTTAACCAAAGTTCTTTAGAAAATCCATAAACTGGAAAATTTCACCTTTAGTTTGTGATGTCCAAAAACCTTCAAATTCGCGGGTATCATCTTTATCATCCTCATCATGAAATATGGTAGCTGGCCTAAATTATGCCAAGTATTTTTTTATTGCATCTGGAGACACATCCTCCCACGATATTACGATGCTCCACAAAGCAGATTTTATGCTAAAAAATTTCAAAAAATTTTGAATAGTCTTGCCATTGTTCAAGAAATTTAACATACATTTTAAAAACGCTACTTTATATTTCCATTTCAGCGTGTGCACTATTCCCATATCCATAGGCTGAATGATAAACATACAATTTGGAGGGAAGAATAATATGGATACATTATATTTTGATGGAAAAGCAAAGTTTAAAGTTTATAAAATTAAACACTTAGCAGCAGTAGCAATAGAAGCTCCCTAAGATTATATGTTGTGCAGACATTGAAGACAATAAAAGGTTTCAAACTTAACCAATTTATTAACAATATATATATATATATATATAAAAAAAAAAAAAAAAAAAAAACACAATGAATAAATTTAAACAATATCAGTAACTTAGAAAATTATAATATAACCATCATTATCAAAATTTCATATATTAAATAGTATTTTACCTGGTCTCCAAAATACTGGCATTCAATACGTGAAAAACGTATCCTAAACAGAAATTATACGGTTTTAAATGAAATTAGTTACACTGTCAATAGATCCACGTTTAATGATCAAAAAGCACCTGAAAAGGGCACTTAAATCCGGCCTAACTTCGCTTACTGTAGTTGAACACGAGGAATCATAGCCCAGTAAAACATCGCCACTAACTTATGTTAAATGCCGCCTTCATGAAGAACATGGATGTCGCCTATGGCAGTCACTCATCTTGTAGACAGGAACTAAGGAACTTATTCCGGAAAAGTCAACTTGTAGACTGGAACCAAGGAACTTATTTGGGAAAAACCATCTTGTAGACTGGAACCTCGGAACTTATCCGGGAAAAACCATCTTGTAGACTGGAACCTCGGAACTTATGCCCGGACTGCACGCATTGCAAAACGTCTTTCAATAGGGGCTGGAAACCGCACACCCAAGAGCCAAGAAAGCAGGAACTAGAAGGAATGAGCCAGAGCGACGCGAGATACTTATACCAGAAGTAGGCATGACGTCACCTCACGGCAACCAATCAGCTATCGGCACGACTCGGCTTTCCAGATGACATAACATCACGTTTCGTTTTTGCATCTCAATTAAGCTGAAACAGTCCGTTCTCAACACAAACAGTGGCAGTGAAAAAAAAAGTAGAAGTAACTACTATATCCCTTTAAATTAAGAACTAAACTAGATAAACATTTCAAGGAGGAGAGATGATGCAGAAAAAGGGTTACAATAAGTCATATTTTCCAACATATTTCACTAAAACTTTAAGTGAAGTATGCGCCAAACAGTTGTCAACAATCAGGACTATTTTTGAGTCATCAGGTAAACCAACCAAATTCAAATGTCGTTGAGCCTCGGGTATAAAATGATTTTCAAACCAATTATTCATCAACGCTTGTGTCATCCATGCTCTTTTATTTGTGCGATATATAAAGGGGAAAATCGTGGTTGATCTTCACAATATGGTAACTGGTAGTTTGGCGACATTTTGGAGGCGATAAAGGTTACTACCTGGGACTTTGGTAATAATGTGAGCAGTACTCAGTTCCGATTACGCATTATTTTGTGTGAGGGAAATGAGAGATCATGGGATATGTCATGTGATATTAATGGATGAATTACGGTTCTTTAATCTGAAAAGGGGGGAAATCGGGAAAAAATCTGGAAATTTTGTATTTGGCTTTATTCTGTGTTGTGTGAAACAGTGTTCGTGAATTTTTGGATCCCATGGCCGTAACTAAAGTGAATTCGAAATGGGTATTTATGTATGTATTAATTTAATGTATGTGTTCATTTATATTTTAAGTAGTGTTTTTGAATTTAATTATATTTTAATTAAATGATAGTTATTTTGTGAATTTTATGTTTGTAGGAATTTGGTATACGTTTTAGTTGAAGTAAACGTGCATGGAAATAATTTAAATATCTGACACTAAGTATTTGTAATGGTTGCGGTATGAATTCGTTGGTGACGTGTATAATGTAATAGATGATTTAGAGGTAAAAGTTTTTGGATATTTTATTTATTTTATATGTTGAAATGTTCATTACTTTTCGCGATAAGGTAATTTCATACAAGTTCTTTTTACCGGGTTTAAAGATTGAGAAAATTGTCATGTATTTTCGTGAAATTTTTCTAATTTATGAGAAAAAAGCAGTGTACATGGATATAGTGAAGAGTGTGCACAATGCCATTTTTGTGCAATTCTGGGATGTTTTTTTAAGTAAAAATAAGTCGGCGTGTACATGGTTTAGTGATATTTTAATTAAATGATAGTTATTTTGTGAATTTTATGTTTGTAGGAATTTGGTATATGTTTAAGTTGAAGTAAACGTGCATGGAAATAATTTAAATATTTGATACTAAGTATTTGTAATGCTTGCGGTATGAATTCGTTGGTGACGTGTATAATGTAATAGATGATTTAGAGGTAAAAGTTTTTGGATGTTTTATTTATTTTATATGTGGAAATGTTCATATTTGGAAAAGGTAAATACTTTTTCGCGATCAGGTAATTTCATATATGTTCTTTTTACCGGGTTTAAAGATTGAGAAAATTGTCATGTATTTTCGTGAAATTTTTCTAATTTATGAGAAAAAAGCAGTGTACATGGATATAGTGAAGTGTGTGCGCAATGCCATTTTTGTGCAATTCTGGGATGTTTTTTTAAGTAAAAATAAGTTGATGTGTACATGGTTTAGTGATATTTTAATTAAATGATAGTTATTTTGTGAATTTTATGTTCGTAGGAATTTGGTACACGTTTAAGTTGAAGTAAACGTGCATGGAAATAATTTAAATATTTGATACTAAGTATTTGTAATGCTTGCGGTATGAATTCGTTGGTGACGTGTATAATGTAATAGGTGATTTAGAGGTAAAAGCTTTTGGATATTTTATTTATTTTATATGTGGAAATGTTCATATTTGGAAAGGGTAAATACTTTTTCACGATCAGGTAATTTCATATATGTTCTTTTTACCGGGTTTAAAGATTGAGAAAATTGTCATGTATTTTCGTGAAATTTTTCTAATTTATGAGAAAAAAGCAGTGTACATGGATATAGTGAAGAGTGTGCGCAATGCCATTTTTGTGCAATTCTGGGATGTTTTTTTAAGTAAAAATAAGTCAGCGTGTACATGGTTTATGTGTATGTGTTATTTTGAAAAACGCGTAAGGAGTATGGTATTGTGCACTTTTTCCCAATTTTGCAGTGAATATTTGTCATGATTAAGCAGTTTTGTTAGATAAAATTTCTAGCATAAGTGTAATTCGGCTAGTAGATTGTTGGAAGAAGTGTTCAGTAGATAAAAAGAAAAGAAACATGTCTTTACTTCGTGAAGACAAAATGGCAGCGGGGAAAAAAAATAGAGGGTGGCTGTAGGAGAGTTGGTCGCCAAATTTTCGGCAAAAAAACGCAAATTTACCATAATGTAAAGATCAACCAAAATCGTTACTCCTTTAAATGCTCGAGGTCATGCATGTTTTCTGATTATGAAAGGTTTGCACTTGTGCGTTCCTGCAGCAATTGTGCACGCTAAAATTGTTAGTCTCGCTTTGGAATCTGTGACACCAGTTGGAGCCTTTTCTGTAGAGGTTGCCAAGGTACGAGGCGTATTCGGAAACTAAGTACCATTTTGAAAAAAAAAAATAGTAAAACAATTTTTTCGAATCCAATTTTATTTTTACATGAAAATACATGTCTTAAACTATTTTTCAACATAGTTTCCGCCAATGATCAAACACTTGTCATAGCGGGTGACCAGTTTTTGTATACCATCGTCAAAGAAACTTCCCGCCAGTTTCGATAACCACGACTCCACATCATTTTTCGTGTCATCGTCAGATCCAAAGCGCTTGCCACCAAGCTCGCGCTTCATGTGCGAACGTGAAAGTACGTGAAATTTGTGGAAATGCCTCTGAAAGAGTTGTCATTGTGAAGCGTCTGTTCTCATGAATTGCTTCATCAACTTTCCTTACCAAATCATCGGTGACAACAGAAGGCCGACCAATCCGAGCCTCGGCGTGGACATTTGTTCGACCTGCATTAAACATTCTTACCCACTTTCTCACCATTCCATCACTTACCGCGTATTCACCGTAAACTTCTGTCACTTGACGATAAATTTCGACCGGTTTAACATTCCTCGCGTTCAAAAATTTAATCATGGCACGAATCTCACACTCAGCGGGAGAACTAATTGTCTTAAACATTTTGAATGTGCACAGCAAACTGAAAACACAACATAGAGCAACCAAAATGGCGACAATTGAAAGTCAGTAAACAAGAAAAACTAGTGCACATGCGCGGGACGCCTACCACAGTGCTGCGATGGCGCTAGAATGAAACAGTACTTAGTTTCCGAATACGCTACGTATTTTGCGGTACATATTGCCAGAAGAAAACAGTTTCATCAGCGTTTTTAATTTGTTCTGGAGATAATTGTTCACTAGTAATGAGTTCAATGAATTCATCAGCAAATTGTTCAGCAGCTTCAGTATCAGCTGAAGCTTTTTCACTTGATATTTTTAATTGTCTTACACCATGGCAATTTTTAAATTTGGTTAACCAACCTGTCGAAAATGTGCATTCAGTGTTTAAGTTCATTTTTTTATGAAATATTTTGGCCTGAGCCATTAGCATTGGACCCATAAATGGCACGCCCTCGCTGCAGCGATCTCTGACTCATTCAATCATCAATTTGTCATGATCGTCACTTTTAGCATAACAGAACCCTTTTTCTGGTATTCATTGCAAGTGGGGTGTCGGAATTCACAAAAAATTCAAAAAGCTCCTTTTTCTTTTTGCTTGCAACTGTCATATACAGTTGACTTTCCAATGTAGTACTCCTCGCATAATTTTGAGACAGATATGCCTTTATCCATTTTTTGCAGCAATTCCACTTTTTGTTTGATGGACATCGAAATGTGCTTTTGCTTTGTAGATTGTTTGACAGCTCCATAATTGGAAACTCTTTTTGACATAATCAAGAGTTCAAGCTTAATTTTTATAAAATTGCTCAATCAGTCTGCAAAAAATAATAAGCCGGATCCAATTAGAAGATTAAGGAACAGTGCAATCTGCAACATTAACTGAAATGCCTTAGAATCAGTAAAGATAATTTTAGCCTAGCTTATACCATCCATTATACATTAAACGCGCAAGTGTAAAGCATACAAAAAAAAAAAAGTTTGTGGCTTTGAGATTCGGATTATAGATCATTCCAGATAATGGACGTCCGGATTAGAGACTTGTACTATAGTCAATAAGTGAAGAATACATTACACGTGGAAAGTGAATAATGAATACTACAACATGGAAAATGTTGGATAGAAAATGGAAAATGCAAATAGAAAATGAGAATGTTACAACGTGGAAAATTACGAACAGCAATGTAAGGAACCAAACATATACAAAGAACGTCTTATTCTTTGACACAATGTACCACAAATAGTTACTACCTTGGAACATGCAAAGGTTACTATACTTGAAGTGTTATCATCACTGTTGGCGGTGTTTACGTTCACCATGTTCTCTGCGTAAGTTCTTTCCAAAACAAACATTAAGCATAAAATTTTAACAGTGCAGTGTGATTTCTTCTTTAGATATAAATCCTATTATTTACTACTTTCACAAGTCAAATAGTGGATACCACAATCTAAAAGATTCAATATATTACACGCTAAAATACAAAGCAAGAAAGAAATTATTAAATATTAGGTAATATGGCCCAAATCCAGTAACCTCTTAACTTAAATAGGAATCAATGCTTTCCGATCCTTTATTGCTCATTTACTGCTTATTACAATTTCTTAAATTTCGTGACAAAACGCTTTATTTCATTTAGCTACTGCCTTAAAATTGGTATGATATTATGAAAACTTTTAATATTGTTGATCCTATAAAATACATAGTTATTAACTTTCAAATACTGTGATTACAGTGCAGAATCGCCCGCTTATTTGTTTGGCACTTTTTGGGCAGTTGGATTTTTGTCAATTTTCTTTAACTTTTTAAGTGAAAATAAGTCGATGTGTACATGAACAAAATCAAGGGAGTGAACATTGCCATTTTTGTGCAACTCTGGGATATTTTTTTTTTAAGTGAAAATAGTTCGGTGTGTACACAAATACCGAGTATGTGCAATTCTTAAAAACGTGCCAAGCAATGGGGGATTTTGCACTTCCCCCTTTTTCGTTCTTTTACTTCAAGTTCTGTTTTAGATAGTTTTGCATGTTTACAGAATTAATTCAAATTTGCAACCATCTAATATGGCAATAGGATGAGTTAGCGATTTTCTAAAACGCGCGAAAATAACTGATTGTTTAAAAATACGCCAAACTAGATCGTAATACAGTCAAATACCAAAAATCTGCCGACCTGAAATTCACATTGCCTCAAAATATAAACATTCAGTTTATAGGTTCCAGAAACTGCAACATTGCGTACGAAATATCAAAGAAAAAATACTTACCGAATAATGACGTCATAATTACCGAATAATAATGAGTCTTAACGAAAATACCCAATTATTGACATCATGATAAAAATTTTTTCAGTTAATCTTTGGATTATGGTAACTTGGCGATTTTTTGGCATCCAACCCTGCTACAGCAACTGCTAGTTTTTGTTTGGACGCCATTTTATTTTCACAAAGTAAAGGCTTTTTTTTTTTTTTAACTCAGCATTTTTTTTCCCAACAATCTGCTAGCCGAATTACGCTTATGCTAGAACTTTTATGGAACAAAAGTGTTTAATCATGACGAAGATTAGGTGCGAAATTGGGACAAAGTGCAGAATCGCAAATTGCTTGCCGCGTTTTTAAGAATTTCACATGCACGATATCCATGTACACGTCGACCTATTTTCACTTAAAAAAACATCCCAGAATTGCACAAAAATGGCATTGCGCACACTCTTGACTTAATCCATGTAAACTGCTAAAGTCCTAGCTAGTAACCTTTATCGCCCTACCAAAATGTCGCCAAACTACCTGTTACCATATTCCAAAGATTAGCCGTTTTTTCTCCTCTAACCTTTGCATCGAGGTAAGAAAGCAGACGATTCACTCAACTCTTCCTTCAAGTTCACGATTCATGTTGTTGTATTTTCTAAGCTTTGTTATTTCACGAAATTATTTAGTGCTTCATCCCTTTTTAATACAATTACAAACGCACTCATGATTTTACTGCTTGCAACATTGAAAAACGTTAGCACGTTGCATTAACGGTAATGCAAAAAGTGCAAATTCTGCAAAAGATGGAGATAGGTGCATTTTATAGCAGAATCGTATGGAATTGCGATACGATTGTGTATGATATACGGAAAAATAAAGAAAAGCTGTTGAAATTTTACAGCAACAGTGATTCTAACACCGGAATCCGAAACCGCAAATCTTTGCATGAGGCGAAATCGGCAAACCTCCATGCTGTGTATATATAATACAATGAATAATATAATCAATTTATATATGTAGTAATAATTTAACGCATGTAATAAGTTGTAGCAATAATGTATATAATAATTTAATTAAATGTATCTAATACGCCTTATTTATTTTGCACTTTGAGTCTGAATATTATGATTTATCTTTTCTGTCCGGAAATCCGCACAACCGCTGGTCCCAAGCTTTGCGGATTTCTGGATTCTGTATCCAGTTTTACTAACTATTACATCAATACGTAAATTTAATTAATTCTGACATTAAATATATCATCACGAGATATGAAATGGAAGTACGATTCTGAGGCGTCTCCATACTTAATACGAAAATGGATTTAAATGCAAAAGCAGAATTTAATGCAATAAATATTTAATTAATCACTATGGTAACCAAAATACTGACATAAAAGGAAATTAATTCTCTATTCTTACCTCACACTATACAGTACTGTTTACATAATAAGGCATGTGCTGAAGATTACTGAAGATAGACAAAGTAGATTTGCGTCCGCTCTAGTCTTTTTGCGCACAGGGAGAAAAATCAAGCTGAAGTCCGAAGAAAATGCAAATAGCAGTGTCTTTATTATCTAGCCTTTATCCTCACATCATCAAAGATTAAATAATTATTATCAAAACGAGGGTTCGACAAAGAGGTAAAATTTAGTGTCGAATTGACAAAACAGCAAAAGGTAAGCTGCCTTCCACAGTGAAAAAAGGTAAAAACACTGAAGGATTTGGTGCGCAAAGTACATTTTCAAAACGCGCGAATACATAAATTCGGATAAGGTTCGGAGAACAGCCTTGGTTGCGCCAATTTGGCTCCTATAAGCATATGGGCGACATTTCATTATGCCAACGGAAGTAAATATCATGTGGGAAATAGAGAAAAAGAAAATATATGGGGAAAAACGGGATTAAGATGTGTTTATATTTGTTTGGTATCTCATTCCTAATTTTGTTCTGTTATGTTGCATTGAAAGTCGAGTAATGTGCGTCTATTGCGAAAACGCAGGGCAATTACTTTTCGATCCGATTTTATATATGTATTAATATATCACATTCCTGCTCATATGATCTACATATGTATCAGATAACTAGCTACTGTTGACACTTATTTCTGGATGTGTATTATTTTACAACTTTTTCTGCTTTGAAAAACCCAAGTATTGAAACATTATGTGTAGGCTTGTGAAAATATTATTTTAGATATTCTCGTATAACTATACTATAATCTCATATTATTCAGTTCTCATATAACTACGATAGAAATATGCTTCTATTATTTACTTTAAAAATGCAGTATTTGATAGCCTTCCACATAGTAGCCATTCTAGAATTAGTTCTGTAATGTTATATAATGTTAATTGTCTTATGCATTATTTTGTCTAAATATTCATTTTCATAAAGAATATATAATCAATGTAGAGAATGCGAGTTCAATATATTTTAAAGACAGAGATAATAAACAAAAAATAAAAGGGAGACTACACATGCAACCAGATAAAAGTGACCATATTCTTAAGAAAGTTAATAAACTCAAAATGATGTTAAAGTATAGCCCATGCCATAAAATTCACTTAAGTATTATTCCTGAGTGGTAAAGCAGAACATATATATCTGAGTGCATTTTTTATATCTAAAATAAAATCTGTTATTAGTTGCTGATGAAAAAGTAAGAAAACAATTTTTATGGATAGAAATTTATGTAGCTGAGTATTGAAAGTCTGATACTTCATCGACACTGAAATAGCAATTTATATATTGTATGAAAGTGAAAAAAAAAAAGTGTTGTTTTTTGAAAACTTCAAAAATCTGAGTAATTTTCAGAACATATTCTTATAACAAATTAAGAATATACTGTTTCTTAGAAGTTATTTTTTTATAATTATATGCCATATACTTTATGTACAGATCAAGCATGGCCAAACTGAGAATCAGAATTCACAATTTACTCACGTTGTAATTTACTCGCGTAATAAGCAACTCATGTTGTTTTGCTTTTGAAACATAATTGTCATTTGAAACAGAATTTGTGTGTTTTTTTGATAATTACTAATTTAATTTTTTGAAATTGCATTGTGTGTATAATAATTTCAAACTATGCCTTATTTGCTGACCTCTGATAAGTAAAAACAAAAGTCAAACAGTGCCATATCTGTAACTACCATGTTGATATCACTCTTGAAATGTGTAGTGATCATCAGCGTAGCAGAAAAGATAAATGTTTTTTATCCTGGTAACACCTGCATTCATAATGTACCTGAAATCGTACTGAATGCCCTATAAATATCTGTACTGTGATTTGCATTAGGAAATACAAAACATATCTAATGATCCAAATTTCCAATGAATTAGTTGTTATGTGATGCAGTAGTGAGGTTTGATCCCTATATTGATCCTGAAGTGGGCTGAAGGCCCACACAATAACAAAAAACTAACTATACTTTTCTATAACCCCAATAGTTTGACAGCTTACGGTCTCATTCATTTCGTTTTTTTCCATGCTTTTTACCATTACCATGAGGAGATTGTATAGATTAAGAGTCAAGTAAAAATCCATAGTTGTGTATTTTCAAATTACTGCTTTATTTTTACATTATTGTAAACAGCAGTACGTCGCTTCTCTTATTTTCAGTTCTATAGATTAAGAGTTAAGTAAAAATCCATAGTTGTGTATTTTCAAATTATTGCTTTATTTTTACATTATTGTAAACAGCAGTACGTCGCTTCTCTTATTTTCAGTTTACTGCTATTAAAATCTGTTTTTAATTATAACTGAAAAAGAAAAATTGAAAATCTGAAGGAAAAGCTTTATTTATTAGCTATAAAAAGTAAAGTATAGAAAAGTTTACAATTCGTACATATAAGGAATATGCTCCCTCGGATACTGAGCAAAAGCAGTAACAGTTATTTTGGTACTGTTCTATTATCAAAGGACTGGATTCAGAAATGTATGTATGTGCTTATATGTGTATTTGTATGCACACATATATTTATTTGTACTTATGCATACAATGAACACATACATGCATACATAAACGCATACATACATTTCTGAACTCGATCCCGATAACAGAACAGTACCGCTATTTCTTTATTCATGTAAGTAAGTATTATTGTTGAAATAAGAAACCCTTGGCAGTTTACTTAAAATATTTCTTTTTTATTGAAAAGCTTTGCTAATTTTGAAACATGATAAACACCTAATTGTGTTTCTTAAATATTTCTGAATTATAACATGCAGTTTTTACTGACATGATGTCTGATGACTTTGAAACAGAATTAGCTAATACAGGAATATAACTGCCTATGCAAATATTCTTAAATCTTTGTGAAACTTGCCCAGTCTTTATGAACCAACAGGTGGTTTCTGGAGTTGGTTGCATAATATGATTTTTACTGTTTTCAACTCTTCTTAAATTTTAGTATCTACTCAACATTTTGTGAACTTATAAGTTCTGCACAATAAAACATTTGTGAATTTATTTTTCTTTTTAGTCAAACTAAAGTTATAACCTGGAAAATGATAATACAGTGCACAGGTTTTGAGAACATAAATGTTACACTGGCATGACTAATTTGAAAATACAAAGGAAGTACAGTACTTTATGGCCTTCCCTTTCACAAAAAACACAAAAATACTTCCTACATACACATTTTTAGATGAATATTTATGATGGTAATGTGTTTTTGAATGAAGATTAAAAGGATATTACTTTGATTCATCAATTATAAAAGTATCTGAAAGGCATGGCTTTAATTATAATAAATACTATGACATAGATGTATTAAAAATAATAAAACAACCTATTCTGCCCCATGCATCTCTTTCACCATTCCTAGAAAATCCTTCCCCCTCTCCAACTCTTGAAAAATGCATATACATTTATTTATTGGGTTGTTCGGAAAGTAATTTTGTTTTTTTTGGGGAACATGAAAGACAATTTTCGTATAATGAATAAATATTTTATTAAATTATATATTGGCCATTCTGGTCCAACACCTTTTGCCATCTTTCTGGCAGTAACATGATTCCCCGCTCATAAAAGTTTTGAAAACTGATTCAGGTGGTTTTTGACATTTTCATTTGAGGTAAAGGTTTTACCATCTAAAAAATTTTGCAGGGACCGGAACAAATAATAATCGGAAGGCGCCAGATCTGGAGAATATGGTGGGTGTTGCAGTATGTCCCATTCAAGCTGTAAAAGCTTTTTACGAGTGATCAAACTTGTATGAGGTCTCGCATTATCCTGGTGGAACACTACACTCTTCCTGTTGGTTAATTCTGGCCTCTTCTGTTTAAGTGCATCATTCAATTTGTCCAGCTGATGACAATAGACTTCCGAATTAATAATTGTATTGTCCGGTAAAAGCTAAAAAAAAAAAAAAAAGATTCCTTTGAAATCCCACCAAACGGACAGCATCACCCTTTTTTTGGTGAATGTTTTTCATCTTTTCTGCTCCATGACCTCTTGCATTTCACATTGTTGTATACGACCTATTTTTCGTCCCCAGTAATAATCCGCTTCAAAAATGGATCATTTTCCTGACGTTTGAGGAGCGAATCACACACGTCAACGCAACGACACAAATTTCGCTCCGTAAGAACATGGGGCACCCACACATCGAGCTTTGAGGTTAAGCCCAGGCCTTTCAAGTGGCCATAAACAGTCTAATTCGACAAATTTAACCTCTCACCGATCTCTCGTGTAGTTATTCGCCGATTTGCATCAACTAATGCCTTTATCGCATCTTTGTCAGCTTCGACCGGCCTTCCAGACCGTGGTGCATCTTTGACATCAAAATTGCCGGATCGAAACTTTGCAAACCAGTTCTGGCACTGGTGTACTGTTAACACGCCTTCTCCATACACATCCGTCAATTTTTTCCTCGCTTGGACAGCATTTTTACCTTTTCTGAAGTAAAAAAGTAAAATATGACGAAAATGCTGCTTATTGCTCTCCATATTTAAAAGGGCACCAACCAAAAACTACTGCGTAGAATTAATAGAACTTTTTCACACACAAGCCTTGTAATATCAGCTCTCAAGACATATAATGGTTATGCGGCTTAAGTGTGAAGTTGGTTTCGAAAAAATGTAATTAAGTCCTCTGACGGGAAAAAACAAAATTACTTTCCGAACAACCCAATAGATTCAGACTGTGTTTCAACTTGTTTTATAAATTAAACAACAAAAGTGTAGAAAATGTTGATAAGTGCCAAAACTTGAACAAAAGTAGATTTTGATATTCATCAACTAAAACTAAATACAGTCAAAAGTCGTTAATCCGGACTCGTTGGGACTTCGGGGATTCCGGATTATAGATAATCAGTTTAAATCTGGTAAGATGGCATGCTGAAATTAAAAATATGAAACCGTAATTTATGAAATAAAGAACAATTATGATCTAAAGGGTATCAAAATTTACAAAAAAAAAAAAAAAAAGCTTAATATTTGTTTTTTTTTTTATTAAATATTTCTTTCAATGTAAGTTGTTTAAGTTGCTTCATTTTTTATGTGATAATACTTTCTCTTTAATTCTATAAACAGACATAATTTCTTGTTTAGTTACAAAGTTCCGCTGTTCAAGTCCTATAATTGCTGTGTCGAGAATACCGACTAATTTGTCAGTCGAAATTCTTTTGTTTTCGAAGAAAGTGACACCTATCGGAAGCGAATTATAATGACGAGGAATTTGATTCAAATTATATCAAAGACGGAGTACATCGAGATGAAATACTACATTTAGTAAGGAATTATAAGCCAAATAAAATAAAAACATCTGCCCTGAAGATAAGGATAGTGCTGACAGATCAACTTCCAGTTCCTTGCGTGTCGCGATGTTCCCCCCCCCATACACACACACGCAGAACAGCGTGAAATTGATAAACAGATTTCGGAATGGTTAGATAAACAAATCCATTATCCTTTATCCATTTTTTGCAGCAATTCCACTTTTTGTTTAATGGACTTCGAAACATACTTTCGCTTTATAGATCCTTTACATATTAGTAAATATATATCAGAAATTCTATTTGATATAATCGAAAGTTCAAGCTTACTTTTATAAAATTGCTCTAACAGTCTGCAAAAAATAATAAGCTGGATCCAATTCGAAGATTAAGGAACAATGCAATCTGCAACATTAACTGAATTAGATAATTTTAGCTTAGCGTATACCGTCCGTTATACATTAAACGCGCATTCGTGAACATATTTTGCGCATGCACGCATATTCGCAGCCGTAAAGGTCTTACGTGCATGCGTCAACGTGACGCATGCGCAGAAAGTTTGTAGCTTTGAGGTCCGGATTATAGATCATTCCGGATTATGGGTGTCCGAATTAACGACTTTTGACTGTAGTACTTAACATATACTATTATTTAACAATTTTAATTTGTTGTTATTTAAAAAAAAATATGTCACTTTTTGAATGTTTTGTTTTTATGGTTTCAGTTTATTATCTACTGTATTAAATATAAACTTACACATTTTTAACACAGGTTTTTTTTTTTTTTTTTTTTTTTTTTTAAATCTGAAAGAAACAGGAAATGTGAAGTACTTTAAAATACATACTGAATTTGTGCTAAACTTTTATAAAGTTACAGATATGTGACAGTTTGATGCAATTAAATTGTTTATCAATTCAACAATGAAGTCTATGAATAAAATATAAAATTAAAAACTTTTTTTTCAACTGTGAAAGAAATAATTTTGTCTAATGAATCTTCCTTTGGTATTTATATATTAAACCATCTTAAAAATTAATTTTGAATTGTTTAAGAAATCATGTTATTTTGCTTTTCATAATTTATTATATAAAAGTTTAAATGAATAAGATGGCAGTTCTTTTTATATTTTATATCTCTATAATTAAATAGTCATCAATTAAAATTTAAAAAAATGCGTAAGTAAGTAAAATATTTTAACAGAAATGGTCAGTTGAAAAAGGGACATTGATATAGTTTTGATTAGTCTTTATTCAAAAATATCACTGCCCTGCAAGAGTACGAGAAAAAAATACAAATTTTGATAAAAAGCTGAAATACAAATTTTGACATTTCATACCTACTTCTTGTAGTTTTTCTAAGTAGCCCACCAGCGACCAAGTGAATAAGAAAGCTGAATATTGTTAGTTTGACTCGTGTTCAAATCCCAATGAGCAGGCTGACTGCATGAGTGTTTGGATTGCTTTTCATATGAAACATAAATACAAACCAGTTTCCTCTAGAAAGTCATTTCAGCAGGGTAATGCTCGGACGCACACGGCATGCCTTTCTACTAATTGTTTTCGTGCGTCTCCAACACTTCTCTGGCCGGCACGATCGCCAGATCTCTCCCCAACTGAGCACGTTTGGGCTCTGTGGAGCCATGTCCGACCCTCCCTGGATAGCGCCGATCTAACTTGCCGGTTTGAAAGTATATGCCAAGGAATCCTCCAAGAGCATATCCGCCAACTCTACGAGTCCATGCCTAACCGGATTAGAGCTTGCATTAGGGCTAAAGTTGGGCCATGGCATTATTTATTTTGCTTTTATAGCTGTATTTCCTAAATAAAAAATTAAATTCCTATCATACTAGTTTCATTTTCAATCCATCTACAGATTTTCATCTCATTCAGATAACTTCTTTTTGGTGTGTCGTTTTATATGTTACAGAAATGCAACTGAAATTGCAGGTTAAATTAATTGAATATGGCGATGTTTACAAGGGGTATCTTACAAGGAACGATGCTTTCGTGGAGGACTTATTAAGATAAACTGGCTCACATTTACGTTACGCATGGGGAAACCACGAAAACCAATAATGGCCTTTATTTGTGTGTCTTTCTAATAAAATCTTACATAGACTGCTATAAATCTTATAGCTAGAATAGAGCATTTTCACAGGCTGATTTCATAAATGTTATCAAAATAATGTTAGAATTATGCTTAATGAATTGGTTTTTCCTACATTAAACAATTCCTTCACTACCTAAGCTTAACTTTCCTCTTATTATTCATTAAATACCAGGGACACAAGTGCAATTTCTCCCATATTAAGACAGATCTTTTTTCAGTGTCCTTCAGCTGTTTATGAAAAATACTTTAGCTATATAAATTCTATCTTCTTTTTGTAATAAAGATTATTTACAATATTTTTCTTATTTGCTATAACACTTCAGTTTTGCATTGATAGGACAATCAAATTAACCTCTTTTGCAGTTCTTGATAAAGATGCCTATAAAGCTGAAAGTAAGGCATTAAATTGTTTGAAATTTTACATACTGTGCATGTAAGTAATTTTAGAAAAAGTTATATAATTTCATGTTTAAATCTATGGAAGATTTAAGGATGCTTTCAATAGAACTGCTGCCATGGTTTTGGTGCTAAAAAGCATCTTGTTCTAGTCAGATAGCACTTGAAATGCATATGCTTATGATTAATAAAACATTAAACCAGATGGTCAAAATTCAGTGTAAAACTTTTCATCCTTTTGTAGAATGTTTTTCAAGACTGACAATGTAAAGTTGAAAGCCTTGTGAACTTTCTTCTTCTTGTTGCTTTATTTATACAAGATAATCTATACTATACAATGGTTCTATCTATAACGCATTTTATTTTAGAATTTCATTCCCTTCTCTATATAACATTGTAATTTGTAATTTACTACTCTTGGTATTCTGAATAATTATTTACAAGAAATTACCCTTGGTATTATAAAAATTTCTAAAACTATTAATCTCAATGTTTTTGAAAGAGATAGTTTTTTCCCCTCCTTGAATTTTGCATTTAGGGTAAAAGAATTTTAAATGAGAGTTTAATGCAAGACATACAAAAGTGTCATCAATTATGATAAAGCAGAATTTATTTTACTCAGTGTAAATGACAGCACGTCTTATAACTCACAGGTAACCAGTGATCATAAAAAAATCACTGAATACGGGCAGTTCCTATTCGATTTCAGAAGAATTGGGTTGGCTGCATGGGTGTTTTCATGGTTTTCCCTACCTGTACCATGTATATGAGCTAGTTTTCCCGAGAAAGTCCTCCACGAAAGCATCCTACCCTTAGAAAAAGAACCCTAGTTTGCTTTGCAATAATCAACTAATCCAAACCAATTATGACTCACAGTTCAAAATACCTATAATATATTAAAAATATACCAAGTTTATGAAACGAATTTACTTACATAATGTGAATGTGCCTAATTTCTTATTAACAGTTTCAGATATATACATACCTTAAAATTTATGATATACTGAGATTTATAATAGCCTGAGATATCTCAATAATTACTTTTGTAAAAAATCAAGTAAGTTTAATTAATAAACTGATCACTAAAATTTTGAAATTCTGTATAAATACAATTTTTTAAAATAATGAATGATAATTTAGTAATAAATGATGGTCCCATTTTGGCAAACGTGCTCTGAAATGAAACTATATTTGAAAGCATAAGATTGTGTATGCAAAATAAAGTGCAACTCATTAGCCAATGGTCTTGTATTTATTTTTTCTATCATTGGCTGCTCTCGGAAACTTTTGCTTCAGCAGAATTCAAATGCCTACATGCCAGAAAGAGTATGACATTCACGCCTTCTCTGAGATTTGATACATGAAACTGAACTAGGTTGAGGTGACAAATTCTGTTTGACTATTAGGATTATCTGAGTTACTTGTAGAAGGCTGACTGTTATCTTGGGGTTTAGATGAATCAAGATGACAACCTTTTTTTACTAGTTACATATTTAGTAGCATTTTTTGGAAGTTTTCTTCTGGCAATTTTAGAAAACCTTTAGATTTTCTTCATTACTACCAGAAAAAGTATCTGGTTTCCTTTTAAGATTTCATTACTTTGTGTACTTAATTTATCTATTGTCAGGAAGTGTAACCTGCTATAGAAATAAAACCCCATTTCTTTTATCGCATAACATTAAGAGTTCTCCGCCCCCTTTTTTTTTTTTTTTTTTTTTTTTTTTGTTAAATATTTTTGGCAGTTTTCAAAGGTTAATTTATGCAAAGATCAATCTATGGAGTAGATTTGTTGAGCCATACATAGTATCCCTTGATTAATGATTCCATACTCTGATCCAATTCTTGTACTACCACTTTGATAGTTTCAATATCTATATTCTTCAGTAAATGAAGTATCTATCTTGTTATGAAGTATTCACGCACAGGCTCATTCCAATCAATCTTTACAAATGGAACAACATTACTCGCTGGCCTTCTAAGGCTGAAACCTGAATGTATGATATACACAAGGTATGTCTTATGAATGTGTACAATTATGATTTTTATGAAGGGTACACTTTTAAATTGAATACTTTGCATAATAAGCATTGATAAAGTTTTCAATTACACAAGTATTATTGGGGCCACATATATGAATACAAGTCATTTGCAAAATGACACCACAATAGTCTCAATATCACAGCTTAAAAACAGAAAATAAGTCCATAACTGTTTCAAAGAAAAATGTAAAAATACAATGCAAAAATTTATTCCATCATAACAAAAATGTGCCCACCAAAAATTACCAGCTTTGAGCAGCTTTAGTGCTGAGCACTAAAGCTGCTCAAAGCTGGTAGTTTGACATGACTGCAATTCTAGGTAAACAGAGTGGCTTGCATGTGCAATGAGGATACGAGTGAGTGTCTTTTAGAAAGTCCTCTATGAAAGCATGCTTCTGCTTATGCAAATAGCTCTCACATACTTTTATATAAACAAATCATGCAGACCAAGCCAAATCAAATTAAAATATCCCTCAGGGGGCTCACTTTTGTGAGTACGGGTGTGGCAATCCCGAGGTACCCTAGCCCTTCAGGGGATCATCTTCTTGGTGAGACGGGTGTCACGATCCTGGAGCCCCAGTGCTCTTTTCCGTCTCCTCTCCTCTTGGCTGGAACTTTTCCCCTTCCATTCTCCCTTGTGGTTTCTCTCTACGGAGTTTGGGGCTCGTTACGAGAGACTGGAACAGACCTTGTCTCTAGTTTTCGAGTGGCGAGAAAACTGCCCACGTGTTTGCCGTACGTGGAGACCCGTATCGCTGGAAATGAGGGTCCTAGTAGTTGAGGGGCGAGGTACTGTCCCCAACACAGTACTTTGGCCTCTGCTTCAGCTAAACGGGAGGCACCTTAGTCGTCCTCAAGGGTGTCAATCGGCTGGTCACTAGTCCTTGTGTCAGTGGCTTGGGGTCAAGCTCTCGGGAGTACCTGCTTTCGGGAAAGCCGACTGTGGGGCTTCAGTTTGCGTATAGGTCCGGCTAGCCCTAACACAGGAATCTGTGTTCCCTTGTTGGGCTCCGTGGTGGGCGGGGCCGTCGGACCCGAATCTTTTATCCTTAAAAAACCCGAGTCTAATGAAACCAACCAAGAAATCGAAATTGTCGACAAATCCATTAACAAGAAGATCCGTACCGATGCAAATGCCAAAGAATCTACTGTTTGTCCGCGCTTCCTTGTTGTCTCTAGTCCATCTGGTGAAATGCAAAAGATGTCTCCTTTTCTCGTAAGCAAATACATTCAATCATGCATAGGTGAGCCAAAGAGCATAAAGCGTCTCCGTTCTGGAGACCTGCTTATTGATACCAAATCGGCCACCCAGTCTGCTTCTCTTTCTCGACAAACCAAACTTGAGAAATATCTATAACTGTGTCAGCACACAAAACACTTAATTCTTGTAGAGGTGTGATCTCGGAGATCGACCTTCTGTGTGTTTCAGAAGAAGAGTTCGTCTCCGAGTTAGCTGACCAAAATGTCTGGGGTGCTAGGCGGATCAAGATGCGAAAGGAAGGTAAGTTGATTGTCACGAAACACGTGATCCTTACCTTCAACACGCCTGTTCTGCCTAAGAATATTAAGGCCGGATACTTAAATTGTCCTGTAAGACCTTATATTCCTAACCCTATGCGATGTTTCCAATGCCAGCATTTCGGCCATTTTAAGATGTCTTGTCGTGGCAGCCTCACATGCGCCCGATGCTCACAGATTGGCCACGATTCTGAAAATTGTACCGCTGCGCCTTTGTGTATAAATTGCAAGGGTCAGCACCCAGCATTTTCACGCCTGTGCCCAACATGGAAAACCGAAAAAGAAGTGCAGACTGTAAAAGTTACCAGGAACATCTCGTATGCTGAAGCCAGAAAACTAGTTCAAAGCACACAGTTCCAACAAAACAAATCATATGCCAGTGCCGTTAAAACAACACGTAGCATTGCCACCCAAACATCAATAGGCACGCAGACTGCACCAAATAAAACCCAACCGACCACATCCAACAAGAAAACGGAAAATTCAACTCATTTAATACAAAATAAAGAAACAGTCATTCAAAGTAAACCCAAAACTGCCACTAAAAAAGTATCAAATAAAAATAGAAGTTTCAGCAATAGCTCTTTTGATGAAGTGATTTCTGAATCTGCGGATTCAGACACTATGGAAGTAGAGGAGGGTCTAGAAGTTCCCAGGCATCTACTTCCACGAAAAACCAAACAAGAGCACAGAAAGAACAAAAACCAGTCATAATGGCCACCCTCGTCTCATGGAACTGTCGCGGTTTCCACCGAAATTTGCTCGACATCAAAGCCATAATTAATGCTTATCATCCTGTATGCTTCGCAATACAGGAAGCAAATCTAAAACCAGAACAACAGGCAAAACTTCGGAGGTTTTCCTTCGTCAGGAAAGACAACCTTGCAGGTGAGCGTGCCAGTGGAGGTGTAGGTCTCCTCACCTCACTGGATTCTCCCTCAAATGTGCTTTCTTTGACTACATCCCTCCAAGTTGTCGCTACTCAAACAAATTTTGATATTGTTGTTACAGTCATTTCTCTGTATTTGCCTCCAAATGAGCATATTGATCAGCAAGATTTAAATGGTCTTTTAGAGCAGCTGCCTGAGCCTTTCATCATAATAGTAGATTTTAACGGCCATAGTCCGCTCTGGGGTAGTAAAGATACAAATTGCCGAGGAAGACAAATTGAGCAGATGATCGAAGATCATAGCCTTTGTCTCCTGAATAATGGGCAGGATACAGTAAGACCCCGCTTAACGCTGTTTCGGTTTAGCGCTCTTTTATTTCAACCCGGGGATTCCACGAAATCGCTCGCAGCATACGGGGATTCCCCGAAATATTATGCACCGATAGGTTTCAAATACATATCCGAAAGAGTGTACTTGTATTTCTTGTTTGGTGCGGTATTATACAGACATATTTTTATTATTGGAAACATTTGTTGACATTATTGTAAGTAGGTATTAATTTACATACTTAATTCTATATTACAGTGTCAAATATTTTGATCTTTAGTTTTTTACTATGGGTGATAATGAAAAAGAAAAGAAAGCAACCAGAAAAAGCATTTCACTCAAAACTAAAATGGAAGTGATTAGAAGATTAGATTCTGGTGAACGTCAAACTCTAATTAGTGCTTCATTGAATTTGCCAACTTCAACAATAAGGAATAAAGAAAAAATACTGTCATCGGCAACTGCAACTACGTCAAGCTCTGCAACTAGAATTACCCGTTCTAGAAATAATATCATAGAGGAAATGGAAAAACGACTGTCTATATGGATTGACGACGAAATTGACCGCAATATGCCATTAAGCCAATCTATCATAATGGAAAAAGCTAGAAGAATTTTTAATTACATTCAGGCTGAGACAATTGACAAAAGTGAAACTTTCATTGCTAGTCGAGGATGGTTTAATAGATTTAAACATTAGATGCTTTTGTCACAAAAAGGCAGAACACTGAAAACGCGGAAGGCTAACTAAATATGACTGACTTAGAATTTTATTTGTTTTTTTTAAGAATATTCGTTTTGTTATTTATATTTTGTTTTTATTTTTGCAAGAAATAATAATGTGGTATTAATTTGGGCTTTAAGAAATGTTTGGTTTTATTTTTATTAAAAAAACATACTTTTTAAATTTAATACCTAACCAATTTCCTAGCCATCTTCCCCTAACTCCAATATTTACATGTAAAGATAGCCTCGTTTAGCGCTGTTTCGCATTACGCTCTACTTTGATGGAACGTTTACCCCGCGTTAAGCGGGGTCTTACTGTACTTACTTCCATGAGCCTTCAAAGACATTCCATGCTCTCGACCTTGCCATCTGTTCACCATCTCTGTTGCCTTTTTGCACTTTTAATGTGGGAAAAGATCTTTACAACAGTGATCATTATCCCATTTTTGTGTCTCTTGCACGAAGAGGAGCAAATCCCATGTCGAGACTCCCTCGGTTTATACTGGACAGGGCAGACTGGGAACTCTTCTCTTCCACTGCAGAGCTCACAGATCAAATGGTAGAAGATGGGCATATCGATGACGCTGTTGAAGCTGTTACTGATATTATTATTCAGGCAGCTATGCTCTTCATTCCTAGAACATCAGGAAAACTACTAAAATATTCAAAACCATGGTGGAATCGCGACTGTCATGAAGCACTGAAAAAACAGAAAAAAGCATGAGGTATTTTTCGTAGATATCCTACTCTGCGAAACCTCATAGCCTTTAAAAGAGCGAAAGCAAATGCAGGAAAAGTAAGAAGGCAGAGCCAGAGGGATTTCTGGATTTCATATGTGTCGTCAATAACATCCTCCACGCCTAGTAAGCGGGTTTGGGAAAGAGTTCGAAAAGCATGCGGCATATATAAAGACCACTCACTTTCCTTTTTGGAAAAAGATGGCCGAGTGATTAGCTCCATAGAAGAAATTGCGAATACTATTGGTGAGGCATTTGCTGCCGTTTCTTCCAGCAGAAACTATTCACCTGCATTTCTCTCTATGAAGCAGAACTCTGAAATAAATCCCATCGCATTCAACTCTTTCAAATCTGAGCCTTACAATAGAGACTTTACTGTGCTTGAATTAAGGAGTGCTTTATTGCAGACACATAGGTCGGCTCCGGGTCTTGATGGCGTGAATTACAAAATGCTAAAGCATCTGTCCTATAAGTCACTGAATGCCCATCTCATGCTTTACAATAGAGTGTGGAAGGAGCTTACCTTTCCCAGTGCATGGAGGAGAGCTGTTGTCATTCCTATTGCTAAGCCAGGGAAAGATCCAAGGAATCCCTCCTATCGGCCAATAGCCCTTACGAGTTGCCTATGCAAACTGTATGAAAAGATGGTAAACAGCCGCCTAGTCTACTTCTTGGAAAATAATAATATTATATCGCCTTATCAAAGCGGTTTCCGAAAGGGAAGAACGACCGTAGATAATATGCTTCTTTTAGAGACATCTATTCGAAAAGCTTTTCTCAAAAGAAGTCACCTTGTCACAATATTCTTTGACATTGAGAAAGCTTATGATAAGGCATGGAAATACGGTATACTTCGCGATCTCCACGAGAGTGGCTTGCGCGGCAACCTACCAATTTTCATTCAGAATTTCTTGAACGCTAGAACTTTTCAAGTAAGAATTGACTCTGCTTTATCGAATGTTTTTGAACAGGAAGAGGGTGTGCCTCAGGGCTGTGTGCTTAGTGTAACGCTGTTCAGTGTAAAAATAAACTCTGTATTAAAAGAACTTCCTCCCACCAACTTGGGATCTCTATATGTAGATGATTTACAGATGTCGAGGGGCAGACATGAGATACATAGAGAGGCAATTGCAGATGGCTCTGAATAAGATCCAAGAATGGTCAAATAAACAGGGATTTACTTTTTCAAAACAGAAAACTGTGTGCGTGCACTTTTGTAGGAAGCGTGGTCTCCATCCTGAACCTGAGTTATATCTGAATGGTACAATTATTCCAGTTGCGCCTGAAGTAAAATTTTTAGGAGTGACGTTCGACCGAAAATTGACTTTCCTTTCTCATGTTTTGAACCTGAGAAAGAAGTGTCTAAAAACACTAAATATTTTAAAAGTGTTGGCGAACACCTCCTGGGGTGCAGAGCGTTGCTCCATGCTTCGCATTTATAGAGCTCTTATCCGCTCTAGACTGGATTATGGCTCAGTTGTTTATGGATTCGCTCGCTCATCTGTTTTGTTAAAACTGGATTCTGTTCACCATCAAGCTCTGCGGATTTGTTCAGGAGCTTTCAGGACTTCTCCTGTCCAGAGCCTATATGTTGACTCTAACGAACCATCACTTTATCTGAGACGTGAGCAATTGTCCCTTTCGCAATATTTTAATATTTTATCTCAACCTGAACATCCCAATAAGCTGTGCTTACTTGATGATGTGTGTAACGCGTTATTTGAAACACGTCCATCCTGTGTTCCTACATTTCTTTTAAGAGTTCGCCCTGTCATTGAGGAACTTTCCCTCTCTGATATGCACCCCCAAGCAGTACAGAATTTTGAAATCCCACCTTGGAAAAATGCACGGATTCAGCTTCTTGATGTTTTTAAGTATCATGTGAAGGCAAGCACTAACGAGATTATTTACAGACAACTCTTCGCTGAGCACAGGGACAAATATAGCAGTTATCTTCCAGTTTATAAAGATGGATCCAAGTCAAAAGATCATGTCGGGATGGCATTTGTAATTGAAGATCACATGGAGGGCAGACGCTTGCACCATGCTTTCTCTGTCTTAATATCCGAACTAACTGCGATATATTATAGTCTTTTGTACATCTCAAGGCTCTGCTAAAAAAAAGTTTATACTTTATACAGATTCGTATAGTGCTCTTAAATCATTAGAAGCTTTTCCTAATAGTCAAAATCCAGTAATAGTGGATATTCTCAAAATACATACAAACTTAATGAATCGTGGATATGAAATCCTGTACTGCTGGGTTCCCGGGCATGTGGGAATAAAAGGGAATGAGCTGGCAGATATCACAGCAAAATGTGCTGTTGAACTGTCCAGTCGTCTCATCCCTTTTGCAGACATCTGTTGTGTTGTGAAACAGAAGATCCGAAAAAAATGGCAGCAACTTTGGGATGTTCAGCTTCAAAATAAATTAAGACATGTAAAACCTAGAATTGAGCACTGGGAATTAACCAAAAATCGTAAGGAGGAAGTTCTTTTGACTCGCCTCAGAATTGGTCACACTAGAGTGACACATAGCTACCTTTTAAAAGCTGAAAATGAGCCTGTTTGTTTTAACTGTAATGTTTGTTTATCTGTTCGTCATATTTTAATTGAGTGTCCATGTTTTAATAGGCTTCGCCAGAAATATTTTAATAGCTGTGACTTGCCTCTCGACCGTTTAATCGGAAGAGAGGTCAATTGTGGTTTGTTTTATTATTTGAAAGAGACTGGCTTTTTTTACCAAATGTAATTTGTTTTGAAGACTGTGTCTTGAATTTTAATATGTGCTTTTAATTTGTTTTTATATGACATCATCCTCTGGATTTGGTACATTTGTCTACTTGTTTATTTATTGAATTTTAAGTCATCAATTGTAATCATCCCATCTCGTGTTTGGCGCGCTATAATCATCTTTGGTTTTTGCACCATAATCTCTCACTCACTCACTCACTCAAATTAAAATAAAAATGAAAATCACAATAAAATAAGTCTAACTATTACTAAATAAGTAAATTAAAAAGTATGTAATTTGAGTTTAGCTGTAATTCTGTAAAATGTCCTATGCATTATATGTTTTTTTCAAGAAGGGGGCAATTAGCTAATCTAGAATCAATATTATTGTTAAACATATTAGTTGAATAACTGTATTGCTCTTACATGAGTAACAGATTTTACATGTTTCATTATTTACATGTCTTGCAGATTTTCTATGCCTTCTTATTTACATAGCTTACAGGTGTTAAATGCCTCATTTTGTTTTTGTTTGGTAAAAAGGGGAATAATAAATTTTATTGCAAAACATTTTGATAGGTAGTTATGTATATGACTTATGATATGAACTCTAATATTCAACTATCATATAAATACTATTCCTAATATACATAAAATTTAATTTTTATTTGCCTCTATAGTCAACCCTCTAAGGTATAATATAGCATGGCTTGAGTAATAATTTTCACAATGTACAATGTATTGTGGAATGTGAAACATGAATACAGAAACATATTAAGTGCAAAGAACATAGAGAATAAAATGCCATTTCATAGATATTTACAAGAAATAATGCTTGATATTTATCAGAATTGTTCAGATGAACTGTTACTAACTGCAATACATGCATCACAGTGACAAAGAAGTGATTGGCATATACTTTAAAAGCTATTCAGCAAGTCTCTACTGCAGTGATGCTAATTGGCTTATAACGTTGCGCGCCTCCAACTTGCACGCAACCAAGAGGTGACTGTGAAAACTTGTATAAAAGATAGAGCCTTGTGAAGGGTTTAAGTCCCTTTTTATTCAACGTAATAAATTACAATTGCGTGCTCTTGACGCTCACAGACTGTGCCAACTTGGCAGTCAAATAAAAATAATAACCTGAAAAGAAAGTAAAGACAAGATTCTAACTACGAGGCTCTCTAAAATAACTAACTCACCGCGTTTTACAATACCGCTGCTAATTCAGCAGACTTGAAGCTCACTGGAACGATTACCACTACTTCTCGCCAAGCACATAGGCCGCAACGCGGGGTTCTTCAATTCTCGCTAACTACCTCCGCGCTCGTGCATGTAAGAATATCACACACCGAACTCGTTTCCTTCTATTTAAATCAGAATACTTCCGCTGATAATTTGAATCCTTGCGCGTTCTACTAAAATTTACATATTCTGGCATTGGCAGTTCCAGGGGAAAGTAAGGCTTGACAGGAAAGATAGTTTAAACTTAAAATAAATGTTAGTTAAAATAAATATAAACCCTACATTTGCCGCTGCCAGAATTTGGAAAACTTGGAAGCAGGTCCTACACGACCTGTTGTAAGTTTCTCTAATTCTGAACTAATTGGCGAGAACCTCGTTTACACACAAAAAAAAATATCTTATGTAACCATTTGTATACTAAAATTCTGTTGATCGTTACAAAGCTTTCTTCTTACAGCAACTTTTCCTGAACTTCATCAATCAATCTTGGTCTTTCCTTCCAGCATCTGGAAGGAATAAGTATCAGTATCTTTCTACATACATTATAATTTACACTTTCTTGACACAATAAATTTTTGTTTTTAAACGATTCGTTTTTCTTAGTTATTGCTTACTTCACATTCATTCAATTTTTCAAGCATTAATTTAACTTTACCCTGGCTCTCCACCGTGTGTGGTGTCAAACGGGAATATTCGTGTTTTAGTCTTACAACACTTCCCCTAACCACCATGATTTGTTAGAATTCAACAACCAAATAGACACACCTTACTCGACATTCTACAACTCAATGAGCTACTTTAATATTCTTAAAAATTCAAATGTAGGTGGAGAACCCTACAAAACACATTCATTCTAACTTCCCCCTCATTCATCTTTAAACATGCAGGCTTTCGCTCTAAAGCATGACTTTACAGTTTAATACTTAAATTTTGACTTCATTGCTTTTAAGCATTCACTTTTAGCATCTACAATTTTATGCTTCTAGACTAAATTCTACTTTTACATAACCTTCAAGTATTTACATACATTTACAAATTTTTAATACATATGCTTTTTACAATTTACCATAAAATGAATAAGAGAAAATAAATTTTTACTTTACTCATTCTTCGCCAAGCTGGCGGCATTGAAAGTAAAATTCTTATTAATACAAGAATACGAAGTTATTTTTATCTCCGGCCAAATTTTGGCTTTAACATAACAGAATTAGTCTTTCGACCAACAGAAAATGCTTGTTTTTAGCTTTTACACTTAAAGAAAATAATACTTTTGCCTTAGCTAAATAAAGTAAAACAAAACTAAGTCTCAACCGAGACATATTGACTTTCGTCAAAACATAGAACTTCGTACTTATGCATAACATTTCGGAACAAAAGAGAGAAAAAAAAATTTATAGAAGGTTTTAACTTATCTTTGAGTTTTCGATGCTTGAAACTCCGTCATCCGTTTTTGGCAAAATTGATCCCAAGTTAGAGGTTTCATGGATGTCAATCTTCTCCTTATTGATCTCCGAGTGTCGTCCACGTTGCTTTTTCTTTTGCGTCCTCTACATGCTGGCCTCTTGACGGAGTAATCGTCTGGTTGTTGGCCTTTCCGTTTCTGCCTGGGACGGCTGGTCTTGACGTCCTCCGGTCTGGAGTCCTTCTTGAATTTCTTCTGTTCCTCGTATTTTTGTGCCTCCTGTTGGCGTTTCAGTTTCCGGAACGGCAGCCTTGCTGGCACCTGACTCTGTGGCCGTGTGCGCGTTCTCCTTGATGTGTAATTTCTCCTGCTATCCTTTGTAGGTGGTGTTTTTCTCTTTACCACGGTTTCTTTACCCGGTTCATCTGTATTTTTGTTTTTCTTAAACGCTGGAGTTTGAAAATCATTTTTTCTTTTTGATACCGACGTCCGGGTTGTAGAAGTGCTAGGTCTCTCTTCAGTTCTCTGTTTCTTGGGTGGTGGAATAGTTGTTGTAGTCTCTGGCCCTTCTATTTCGTTTAGACTTGAGTCCTGCAAGAACTTTTTAAGGATTTCAAAATCATTTGGATTATATTATTTTTTCACCTGGTCGGGACTTGCTTTACAGATTTCCCCTCTCTCGTTCTTAAGATATAAGACTACTCCTTCGATTTCCTGAATTACGTAGGGGCCTTCAAACATTGGAGCTAGCTTTGCCATAAAATTGTCTGGGGCACTAGATAAAGAAAATTTCCGCTTCAATACTTTATCCCCAACTTTAAAATCTGCTTCCCGGCGTTTTCTATCGTAATATAGTTTCTGCCTATTTCTTGCCGTATCCGAGGTTTTAAGCGCCTGATCAATCAACTTTTGCACATCTTTTTGTTTAAACTCCTGCTCTCTTTGTTGCACAAAGAATAATTTATCTAAAGGCGTAATTAACTTTCTGCCTAAAAATAATTCTGCTGGAGTTTTTCCCGTAGTATCATGATGTGCCGTTCTTAAAGCATAAGTTAATTCATTTATGTAGCCATCCCAGCGCTTGTGATGTGTGCTCACGTAACTGCAAATTATTTTTACTATGTTTTTATTAACTCTTTCTGCTATGTTAGCCTGTGGTCTATACGGAACCATTTTGATATGGCGTATGCCAAGTCCATTGCATATGTTTTCAAATATTTGACTAATGAATTGTTTTCCGTTATCGCTAATAACTTTTATCGGTGCACCGTATTTTAAAATGTATCTGTGTAAGAATGCATCTGCGACTGTTTTGGCTGACGCGCGTTTAAGTGGAACAATTTCTATCCATTTTGAAAAATGATCTATTACTAAAAGAAAACGATTTTTATTTAACTCGCTCTGGGGGAAGGGACCAAGGAGATCTATGCCTAAAATTTCATTCGGAAATGTAGCGCGAATGCTATTTAAGTACCCGGCCGGGCTGTAATTAATATCATTTATTAACTGACATTGATTGCAGGACCTGACATACGACGTTACTATTTTGTATAATTGCGGGAAATATACCGCCTCGCGTACCCTTTTTAAAGTCTTTCTGACCCCTAAATAGCCCGCTGTTTTCGCGTCGTGTAATTCCTCAAAATGCTTAATCGAAGCGAGGCTGGGATGACTGGTTTGTACTCAAGATTTTCGTTTGTTGTTTTCGTATAGAATAATAAATTATCTATTATTTCATAGTTTTTTGCTCTATTTCTTATCGCATCGATATCTGTATGCTCAAAGCTTTCGGGGTCTTTCAAATAAGCATAGATATTTCCAAATTCAGGATCAGCTTTCAGTTCAGTAATAACCGTATCTCTAGAATCTAAAATTTTTGAAGTTAACACAGCGCATTTAAGTTCATTTCCTTCATCGTCCAGTTTTATACGAGAAAGTGCGTCAGCTACATTGTTTTCCTTACCCGGTTTATATTTTATTGTGATATTATATTCTTGGAGTTTTAAAGCCCATCTTATTAACCTGGGCGTTAGGTTTTTTCCCGAGTAAAGTCTACCAACAGCCGCATGATCCGAAAAGACTGTTACTGGCGATTTGCCGAAATAAACTCGAAATTTGTGTACAGCCATTAATACGGCTAATGTTTCTCTTTCTGTAGCTGTATAATTCCTTTGTGTCTGATTCAATGTTTTACTAAAAAATGCCAGCGGATGGTTATTTTGCATAAGAACCACACCCACCGCATAGTCTGACGCATCTGCTGCAATTTCCAGGTTTTCGTCCCCCTCAGGGAATTTTAAAACAGGGGCATTAATAAGCGCTTCTTTTAATCTTTCAAAAGCTGTGTTAGCTTCCGCTGTCCACGTAAATTTACTCTTTTTCTTTTGATTACTAAGAGTGGTTCAACAATATTAGCGAAATCTTTTATGAAAGATCGATAGTAAGAACATAACCCAAGGAAAGATGAAAGTTTCTTGGCGGTGTTGGGCGGTGGGAAATTCTTAATAGCTTTTATTTTTGAATCTTGCGTTTCTATACCCTTTTGCGAAATTTTATAACCGAGATATTTAAGTTCTTTAGTTGCGAACTTGCATTTTGAATCGTTAATTGTAAGACCGGCCTCTTTTAATAATTTAAAAACTTGTTCGAGGTCATTAATGTGTTGTTCCAACGTACTACTCGTTATATTTATATCATCTAGATAAATTAAAGTTGATTTTCCTAGGACAGGCTTTAGAACAATGTCCATAGCTCTCTGGAATGTTGATGGGGCCCCACACAACCCAAAGGGCATGCGTAAAAATGCATAAGTGCCCGATTTTGTTATAAACGCGGTTTTGTGTATATCTTCGGGTCTCATAACTATTTGATAGTAGCCAGACGTTAAGTCCAAAGTAGACATATATCTTGTCGATTTGATCTGTCTAATGATCTAGTCTATAACCGGCAAAGGGTAAACTGGAAATTTAGTAATACTATTTAGTTTTCTGTAATCAATAGCAAACCTCCAAGGCCTTTTATCCGAAAGAGGAAACTCGTTCTTTTTCCTACATAGTACGACTGGACTCGCGTACTCACTATTTATGGGCGTTATTATTTTATTCTTTAACATCTCCTGAATATGTTCTTCGATGATTAGGTCTTTTTGTTTATCATAACGATACGGTTTAGTCCTACAAGGTTTTTCGGCATTTAATTGAATCTTGTGAGTTACTATCTGGCAGTTTCCTGGTTTTTCTGAAAACAAATGAGAAAAATTACTCACCACTTGCTGTATTGCTTTACTTTCATGGTCATTCAGATGGCTAAGGTCCACTTCAGGTGTCTCCACAGGTTCCACCACCCTCTGGTCCATCTCCAACACCACGGAACTATCTTGAAAATTTAATTTGGCCCTCGCGGCCCTTAGAAAGTCCATACCTAAAATAAGAGAGTGTTGCAGGTCTTTCACCACAAAAATTCATACTTTGAGATTTTCCTCTTTTACCTGTAAGTTTAATGATAATTTCCCGATGCAGTGACATGTTTTTCCTTGCGCTGCTATAATTTCCGTATTTCTGGTTTTAAATAGTCGTATCCTATAAAAATTCTTTTTGAAGAAATTTTCACTCATAAAATTTCCTTCTGCTCCTGTATCTATGAGGGCTTCTACTGGTACATTGCCAACCAGGACTTGTATAATTGGTAGTTGTGAGTTTTTTACGATGACCGTGTTTAAATGTCTATTTGAGGGTTTCTCTAAAACTTCCGGGGTCTGGACCCTCCCTTTCACAGGCCCCTCTACTCGTTTAAAGCTTTCTTTTCAATCTGTGTCTTCTGGGTACGCGGATGTTTATTTTCAAATTTTCTTTTTGGGCCTTGACCTTCGAGTTTCGATGCGTTAGCTTGATAGTTCTTTCCCCCATAAGAGCGATTTACATTTCTGGTTTCCTCCTTCCTTCGGGTACTTTGAGAATATGTTTCCCCTCTCGCTCTTTCCGCTATTCTGCGATTTTGAAACTTCACCGCCAATTCGAAAAGTTCCTGCAATGTGCTTGGGTTTCTAATTTCAAAGTAGTCTTGGACAGCGGGTAACAATCTTGGTAATATTATTTCAATTATCTCCGCATCGGGTTTTTTCCATACAGCATATCAGGTAGCTTGATTTTTCGTAAAATAAAGTCCGTCAATTCTGCTGTATCCCGTTGGTAGAATCTATATAGTTCGGCTTCCAGCCGTGCGCTATCTTTCACTATGGGGAAGGCCTTTACTAACGATTTTTTGAAATTTTCAAATGTATACGTCGGGCTTCCAAATTCACCTAGAAGAAATTTGCCTATATTTTCCCACCATAGCGCGGCCTGTCCTCTTAGTGCTGATGTGGCGATGGCAACTTTTTGTCTTTCAGGCACAGGGTAGAGCTGAAAGTGGTTTTCTAGACCTTCTAAAAATACCGCCACCGAATTTTTTCCGTCGAAATGGACGTTTGGCTTGATTGATGCTCTCAAAGTCTGGACCAGGTATGCAAATCCTTCTAACTGACTTGTCATTTCTTGGTGTTGTCCAGCGGCTTCCATCCAATTTTCGGCCATTTCAGTTCGATAAGTGTTCGGGCGCCAATATAACGTTGCGCGCCTCCAACTTGCACGCAACCAAGAGGTGACTGTGAAAACTGGATAAAAGACAGAGCCTTGTGAAGGGGTTAAGTCCCTTTTTATTCAACGTAATAAAATTACAATTGCGTGCTCTTGACGCTCACAGAGTGTGCCAACTTGGCAGTCAAATAAAAATAATAACCTGAAAAGAAAGTAAAGACAAGATTCTAACTACGAGGCTCTCTAAAATAACTAACTCACCGCGTTTTACAATACCGCTGCTAATTCAGCAGACTTGAAGCTCACTGGAACGATTACCACTACTTCTCGCCAAGCACATAGGCCGCAACGCGGGGTTCTTCAATTCTCGCTAACTACCTCCGCGCTCGTGCATGTAAGAATATCACACACCGAACTCGTTTCCTTCTATTTAAATCAGAATACTTCCGCTGATAATTTGAATCCTTGCGCGTTCTACTAAAATTTACATATTCTGGCATTGGCAGTTCCAGGGGAAAGTAAGGCTTGACAGGAAAGATAGTTTAAACTTAAAATAAATGTTAGTTAAAATAAATATAAACCCTACAGGCTGACAAGGTCTGCAGTAGAATCAATCTCTGTTTCGTAAACAAGATCCACTGTCATTGTAATGCATGAAGTTTGCATTATCTATTTGTACAATTCATTTACAACAATTCTCAAATATCTTGCTGTAACATAAACAATTACCAAGGACTTCAGTTTTCTTAATTTAATTAAATAAATCATGAAGGAAACACTGCAAAATTTTTACTATCACATTCTGTAAGTTGGAGATGATTTATATTTATGATAATTAAAATAAAAAATGAAACAAACTATTTTTAGTTTATTCTTATAGCATTTAAATCCACTTTTATTAACTGCATTATTTTATGACACCAGAAAATATTAATTTATTAAAATTTATTGAGACTTCTGAGTTCATAATGCATTACATATATATAAAATACTATTAAGATGAGGAAATGTTTAATGCAAATTACTCTTTCCATTACATAATGCATGTAACTAAATATGTGTTTAAATACTACAAAGTATGTATCCTTCTAGCAGGATACATACTAATGAAATTTAGTAATTTTAATGAAATTTTTATATTTATACTGCAGTTAAAAAATGAAATTGCATTTTGTTGAATTTTGAACAATTAAGACTTGAAAGCATTACCATGTCTAACAGCACACAAATTTATCGCATACATATTTATAAAAAGTTATTATTATTTCTAATTCGTACAATTAATACTAAATATATTAAATCTGCTATAAACTAAATATCAGACTGAGGCTACAAATGTCCCAGAACAAATATACTGCAAATATGTTTAGTCTGAGAACTTAGGTCTGTTTAAGCCAGATATTTCTAGCAACTGTGAAGTAAAACTGCTACTCTATAGGCAAATTTAAAGTTCCTCTGAAGTCAGATTACTGTACATAACTATGAATATGATATGAAAGCGCACATTGACTTATTTTATTGCACTACGATATGAAAGCACACATTGCAAGAACGAAAGTACAAGAAAATTCAGAAGTCAAACAACAAAAATCAGCGTTATACCTACAAAATTTTGTAGGTATAACGCTGATTTTTGTTGTTTGACTTCTGAATTGTATTTATTCGGCGTGTTATTGTGTCTTAATTACAAGAAAATGTTTATAGATTACTTGCAATCAATGCACATAAAATAAATACTAAAAAACTATAGAATAAACCATGTTTGTACATCGATGAGTACAGGGAAGCATAACAAAGCAAAAGAAAACAGAAAATAAAGCATTAAATAAATATTTGCAGGTGCAAGACACTTATTTTTACATATATTATCAATATTTTATTCAATTATGTGCTATTTCTAATTTAATACTCTTTGCTTGATAAGGAAATAGCAAACATAATAATATTTTCCTAATACGTATCCCGATCTGCTGCTACGGATAATTCCTTAGCAGGGAAAAAGTATTACGCTGTCCTCTTAGAAGAAGTACGTCATCGGATGACAACCATAACGTGGTCTACCATAATATGCTGTTTCTCCCCGTTTTAGCGTTAAGTCTGTTCTCCGAACCTTATCCCATAAATTCATGTATATCTTGAAATTTTGAATAAAAAAACTCTAGTTTTTGCAGACATGCTTAGGAAAACATCTGATTTAAGTTGATGGTTGATCAAAATTTTATAGATAATTATTTTTATAGGTAATTATTCTAAAACGTTTTCGAAAAATTTGTAAAATTGTTTTAAAAGTAAAAATTTTTAAAATAAATTGTAAAAAAATTGGCGAATTTTATTTACAAAGAACCTAAATTTCGAAATGTGAAAGGAATAAAAAAGAGATATTAATAAATGCATACCAAATTAAATTAACATGGAAAAGCTAAAATTTTCACAGCTAATTTTTTTAAAAACTACGCGTACGATTTTTTACAAAACTTGGCAGTTTGGCATAATTTGAGTCGTAGAATCGAAATATGGAAAAAAAAATTGGCATGCTATTTCAGAAAAAGTCCAATTTTGTGTCAAAATACCTATGTTAGAATAATTGCTATGTGTAAATCTTATATATATTCTAATTCGCGTTTTCCAGACATGCAAACGCAAGTTAAATTTCGACAGTCGGACCCAGTAGAACGGGAGCTATAAAACTGTGCTATGTTTTTTTGTGCAAGGTGTACATCCTATGTTTTATCTGACACACGAATTAAAATGTTATAAAGTATACAATTACTTTATTTAAAGGACAAACAGTTTTCCTGTTAAACCTATGTAATTCAATTTTTTTTAATATAGCTACGAATAAATATTTTGAAAAATTAGGCGAAATACCCCTTTTTTATTATACTGGAGTATTTTCTTGCATAAAATTATTGCGATTTTCAAATTTATAACTATTTTACAATGGATCAAAACTTTTTTTCACCAAACCGTACTCCCTTCACTTCCAATTATTTCATTGCCCGGTCTGGCAATAGGTAACCATCCAGTTCTGGCGGCAGAAATAAAACTTTTGCTAAATTTCCTGTAATAATGAATTTGCAATGATTCTGATTAATTCTTCTTCTTAATTTAAGCATGCTAAGGTATCTGTCTTCACACTTGTTATCCTTTAGTGCGCAGTAAAAAAAAATCAGTCTTATCATTTAATCGAAACGTAATCTCCGATATGAATCGTACTCTTCCTGTTAACTACATAGACCTTCTTTTGAAAAGCGCCTTTAATCTTTAACATTTAGATTTCAGCCTGACTTTTCACAATTAGATTTAACTCCTTCAACCTTGAAAAGTCGTGTTTTTGCAAAAGATTTATAATAGGCTATGAGAACTTGATCTCTTTCGTAAGCTGTCGTATAAATAAGTCTTTCGCGCCAACGGGAAGAGAGCTATCTAAAATTAGCAGAAATAAATTTGTTGTTATTTTTAATTTCCTACTGTAATTATGATCTAAATTTTTCTTTCAAATTTCACCGATTGCTCTTGTGGTTAAGGTAAACTACAATCTTTGGATATATATATATGTATTTAATTCTTGAGCGGTGAAATTTCCAGAATTTATATTATGCTTTTTTATTTAGCATTCATTAGCCTTTTGCAATTTCTGACATTTTTATGCTGATTTTTTATTTTCTATTCCCCATTCTCTTTGTTTGATGCTTGAAGCATTTTTTTTTCTCACTTAAATTATATTTTCTGATTATTCTAAGATTTTGTTTTTTAAATAAATCCAATAATCGTTCTCTTGCAGTATTATGAATGAGTATTATTTAACTAACATGATATTTTCATATGTTTTGCATTGTATTTTCTGTGCTGCATGTAGATTTCAGTTGTACATTGAGTTTTTATCATGTGGTTTTCTTTTATTATTAACCGAAATGTTTGTATGTTATTATTATTATTATTATTTTTTTTACTTTCCAGTTACTGTAGTGAATGTAATAAGGTACATTTCACAGACAGAAAAATTTCATTATTGACTGCTTGTAAATTTCCTTCGTAAATGTACTTTTTATTCTTCACCTGCTGTTATCTAATTATCATTTATATTTTGCTATCTTTCCGTAATTTTTGTTTGTTTTGCATTTGCTTGCTTTGGCATTCTATATTATGATCTAAAACTTTGGATTTAAGTTAAGTGTATTATTTTCTTTTTACAAATATTAATAATTTTGGAAGCAATTTTTGCTATTAAAGAGTTTATCCTTCATGAATTAATCATACCTTATTTTGGTAAATCTAATAAGAAAGAGAACCTTTTTTTTAAAAAAAAAATAATAACTAGAATAATATTTTCAGCATAGAATTTTAAACTGATATTAAATAAAAATAATTTATAAATTTAGAATTTTATCTTTTCTGCTTGCTATGGCTGTAAATGAAGTATAAGACAGTTATTTAAAATGATCTGAAATGAATGAGAATATTTAGTGTTAATAAATTCAGTCACTTAGTTCCAACCAATGTTTTTATACGATTTGTTCCTTTTAAGCAAATAGTTTGTGAAAAACTAATAATGAAGTTAAATTATTTAGGTCACAAAAACAAAATAAGCCTCAAAAAATGGCAAGAACACTTTCTAAAGAAATCTATTCAGAAAAGATGTATACTAAAGAAGAAGATATTTTAGATGAACCATTAGCTTTACGCATCATGAGAGAAATGGAAGTAGTACCTCTGGAGGATACTCTTTCTTCTGACGAATCTCTCTTACCAAGTGTACGTGTTCCACCCAAAAAATTAAGAAAGGTAGTTTTATTTTTATTTATAGTATTTTTGTTAAAGGATTCTTTTTTATGCTCATAAAATTGTTGGTTCATGAGATTGTAGTAGAAACTGCAAAAAGTATAAATGTATGGTTCTTACGTGATGCTGATGATAGAGTTTTCAAATTAAATAAGAAATTTATGGTAGCTAACTTCAAATATGTTTTCTATTAAATCTCAAAGAAGTATTTTTTTAACATTAAAGTTCTTGTGTGTGAAAAATATAACTGTAACAGTCATAAATATTACTTTAAATATGAATGTATATTATTTTTCAGATATATTGATTTTTAATCATCAGACCTTAATCAGATATCCAAACTTATATATACATGCATGATTTGTGATAAAAAAGATTAAACTGAACTCGGAAATGATTAAAGTGTATATTTTTAGAAATAATGAGTTTCATATATTTTTGTAAATAAAAGAAGTAAGAGTTACTAATGCTTCAGTCTTATTGTAATATTAATATTTTGTTATTAAATAGCAAAGTGTTTTGCAATTCTTAAGTCATTTTTAGCTTACATTGTATCTTACTCACCTAAGTAGGGGCAGGGGGAAGAGAAATTAAGGCAGAAATATTTTAGAGTAGTTCTCCAAAATTTAGAAATTTATCTCTTTCATGCATTTGTGAGAAAAAATTTAAACAGTTGATAAGCTTCAGCAATTGTGTCAATAAACAATTCATTTAGCCTCATTTAAAATGCTTGGTATGTTTTGCAGATAGCTATTATAACATTCGAAGGTAGTCAAATTCTTCTTTGCATGAATTGCTTTGTTCTGATGAGAGATATGCCAGTGACCTGGTTCAAAGTAACCCCTCTCGCACACACCATTCCATTTTTAAGAAATCTTTTAATATGCTAATATTTAAAAACCATATTTGGTTGATCTTTACATTATGGTAACCTGGCGAAAATTTGGCGACCAACTCTCCTACAGCAACCCTCTATTTTTTTTTTCCCGCCGCCATTTTGTCTTCACAAAGTAAAGACATGTTTCTTTTCTTTTTATCTACTGAACACTTCTTCCAACAATCTACTAGCTGAATTACACTTATGCTAGAAATTTTATCTAACAAAACTGCTTAATCATGACAAATATTCACTGCAAAATTGGGAAAAAGTGCACAATACCATACTCCTTATGCGTTTTTCAAAATAACACATACACATAAACCATGTACACACCAACTTACTTTTACTTAAAAAAAATCCCAGAATTACACAAAAATGGCATTGCACACACTCTTCACTATATCCATGTGCACTGCTTTTTTCTCATAAATTAGAAAAATTTCACGAAAATACATGACAATTTTCTGAATCTTTAAACCCGGTAAAAAGAACATATATGAAATTACCTGATCGCGAAAAAATTTATACCCTTTCCAAATATGAACATTTCCACATATAAAATATCCAAAAACTTTTACCTCTAAATCATCTATTATATTATACACGTCACCAACGAATTCATACCGCAAGCATTACAAATACTTAGTATCAAATATTTAAATTATTTCCATGCACGTTTACTTCAACTTAAACGTATACCAAATTCCTACAAACATAAAATTCACAAAATAACTATTATTTAATTAAAGTATCACTAAACCATGTACACGTCGACTTATTTTTACTTAAAAAAACATCCCAGAATGGCACAAAAATGGCATTGCTCACACTCTTCACTATATCCATGTACACTGCTTTTTTCTCATAAATTAGAAAAATTTCATGAAAATGCATAACAATTTTCTGAATCTTTAAACCCGGTAAAAAGAACATGTGTGAAATTACCTGATCGCAAAAAAGTATATACTTTTTCCAAATATGAACATTTCCCCGTATAAAATAAATAAAATATCCAAAAACTTTTACCTCTACATTATCTATTATATTACAAGCGTCACTAACTAATTCATATCGCAAACATTACAAATGGTTACAAATACTTAGTGTCAAATATTTAAATTATTTCCATGCACGTTTACGCAAATTACTTTATTTGCACCTTACATTTAGAACAATGCATAAAAATAATATCCTCAAATAATTAAAAATACTAACTTACTTATTCTTCTTCAGAATCTTGATTACGTGTCCGATAAACTTTTCTTATTTCTGTTTCAGGATCTTTAAAATCATACTTATAGTTCACACCAAGGTACCAGGTAAAATAAATAACTTAATAAAACATCTTTACTTCTATCTCGCACAACCTTAAAGAAACATTTATTACTACCCCTTTCAATCCCACTGAATACCCATTTCGAATTCACTTTAGTTAGGGCCATGGGATCCAAAAATTAACAAACACTGTTTCACACAAAACAGAATAAAGCCAAATACAAAATTTCCAGATTTTTTCCCGATTTCCCCCCTTTTCCGATTAAAGAACCGTAATTCGTCCATTAATATCACATGACATATCCCATGATCTCTCATTTCCCTCACACAAAATAATGCGTAATCGGAACTGAGTACTGCTCACATTATTACCAAAGTCCCAGGTAGTAACCTTTATCGCCTCCAAAAATGTCGCCAAACTACCAGTTACCATATTCTAAAGATCAGCCCCATATTTACTCACATTTTAACCCCCCACAGTTTTCTTGCTAATTTTATATGAAAACCAAAAGAGAAGAATTAAGTGAATACTTAATTTCTGAAGGTTACAGTTACAGAAAGAACATAACAAATGTAAAGTATCTGTTGGTAAACTAAAAGTAACTATCACAATATTATTTATTTAAATAAAAACTACATTACAATAAGATTACATAGTAATATTAACATTACTCCTGTATCTTGAACCTTGTCTACTTTGTATGCCTCAAAACATTTAATGCTGGCTGCTGTGTCTGTCATCTCTACAACATGTAAGTTGTCATTGTTCTTGTTATCTTCATTACCATCCATTTCTCTTTTTCTGCTTGCACTGATTTTCAGAGATATCATAAGCATTAAATATCCTGGTTTTCTTAAAGCTCTTCACTATTGTCTCACCAGTCATACTCCATGCAGTCAAAATCCACAAGAAAATCAATTAAGAAAACCAAAAACAATCATTACATGAATGAATTCATTTTAAAATTTATAGAAGCACATTTTCTTGAACTCCTTAAGGGAACGGAAAATTACACGACTTCATAAAAATTTTTCAGAACCCTGCACTAAATTAAAAAAATGCATGAATAAATATGATAATAGATTTATCATGAATATTATGACAAAATCAGGCATCTCAGATAACAGATATGATGCTGATGTTACATTTACAGTGCCTTAACATTCATCAGTGCATTGTTTTTATTCATTGAATTTATTACTGTGGCTTGGATTTAAGCTTAACATAAATTTACTTCCAAAGAAGTGATGTACAGTGCCCAGGAATGAAGAATGTTCTGCAATATATACAAAAACAGTATGAGATTGTATGAAAAATATTTTAGTATTCAGAATTTTTAAAATGTAAATAAAATAATAATAATAAACCTAAGTAGCTGTAACTAGATGGGAAAAGAATTTTATCTGAAATGTCAATGCATTCCAAAATACCTGTATGACATTCCATAGGCAAAGTTTGTTCTTTGGTACTGGAAATTCTTGACAATCATTCTTGACAAATGGATGCATTGACATGATTTCAGGTACACATTTCTTTATTTCTTACTTTGTATGTTTGAAGGATATTTTGAAATTTATTGGTCTTGAATTTCACTTTTTTTGGGGAGTCTTTGTGTAAAATAGATTCTAAATGTCTTACTTTTAGTTTTATACTGATCAATTTTCAGCAACATATTGTGCGAAAATACTTTGAATAACTTCTTTTTTAAATAAAAAAAAGGTACTACTCTTATATGTGCCCTCAGATCGCCAAATGCAGTGATATGTGTTTTGCGCATGGTTTTGGCAAGCTTGCGTGTTCTGCGATGGTTTTGGGGATAATGTTGGTTTCTAAGGCAACCCTTTTTATGTGGAAACTTGGATTTCAGTTGCTAGTTGGTTCATGTGATGTGTGGTATTTAAGTGATTTATGACTGATTTATGTTAGCTGGACTTTGTATACTGTGGGTCTCGGAAGATAGGAGTGAAAGATAAAGTGGTGGAAGTTGATGAGTCAAAGTTCGGCAAAAGGAAATATCATCGTGGCCATCCTATTGAGGGGCAGTGGGTATTTGGAGGTGTGGAAAGAGGGTCTGGGATATTATTTATGGTGGTTATGCATGATAGAAGTAAGGAAACTCCGATGCAGTATATTAAAGAGTAGATTGAGCCTGGTACAACTATTTTTTCATATGGCTGGAAATCTTACAAGGATTTAAGAAGAGAAGGTTTTGAACATTTATTTGTGAAAGATAGTATCAATTTTGTGGATAGGGAGTCTGGCTGTCATATAAATGCAATAGTGATTACGTGGCGGCATAAAATTGGTATTTCTGCTGTTCGAAGAAGCATTCATTCATTCATGGTAAGTGCATTTTATTTTATTTTTGTTCTTATTTTGTAGAATGTTATGTTCATTGTTTTTTTAGTATGAATTTCTGTCATTATTTTTTTGTTTTGTTTTAATTGTTTGAAATTTATTTTAGTTATTTTAGTTTATTTTGTTGATTAGTGTGCAATGCCTAGATTGTGCGATTCATAGATGTTTTTTAAAGTTGAAACAGAACGCTGTGTACACGGTATTCTTGAAATTTATTGTTGTTATGTTAATTTATTAAAGCAAGGTGTGCATAGCTCGTAGATTCCTTCGCTTACTAGATTGTGCAATTCATAGATTTTTTTTAAAGTTAAATGCTGTGTACATGGTATTCTTTGAAATTTATTGTTGTTATGTTAATTTATTTAAGCTAGGTGTGCGTAATTCGTAGATTCCTTCACTGCATAAATTGTACAATTCTGTGATGTTTTTCCAAGTTAAAACATATCGCTGCGCACATGGATTCTTATGAAATATTTTGGTTAGAAACTTTTAAGTTTCTGCTATCTAAATTTTTTGTTTTTGTTTCAGATTTTTAGCTTAAATTGTGCGTTCAAAATGTGGTTCTTGCACATACGAAAATCACATTTTTTTCAGACATTTTAGGCTTAAAGTTTGAAATGTAGACAAAAAATTTAGGTAGTAATATGCCGGCGTGAAGTTTCTAGCCAACCAAGGGTATATATGAGAGTAGTTCAAAAAAAAAAAAAAAAAAAAGTGAATATCTATATATATGTGTGTATGTATATATGTATATATATATATACTAATAGTACCGGAAACTTAAGAAGAATTTTGATAATATTTTTACCAATCTACTTAAGACTGTTCGTAAAGTAGTTTTTAAACAAGTTAAAGAAGACAAAAACTTCTGCTGGATTATTTACGACAACTTGAAAATCATTGAAGAAGTTAAAAATCTTAAAATTTACAATATTAACTGCTATGACTTTGAAAGCCTCTACATGCTGCCACTCCAAGACATCTATGAAAGTCTTATAGAAAAGTCAGAATTTTTCCCTGAAGTACTTATTATACTGGATTAACAAAAATGGAAAGAATTTCTACATTTTTCTCTGTACAATAACTATATTAAACATTCAAACTTTACATGTAAACACAAGGAATTCCAGTGGGAAGTTCATATTCCGCTCATATTTGTAACCTATTTCTATTTTCTAAAGAATTTAAATTCCTTTAAAGCCTTTCTGATAATGATTTCAGTAAATTTGAACACACTGATGACATTATTACTTTCAACAATTTTAATCTGTTTGAAAACAGCAACATCTACCCAACTAAATAAGACCAATAAAAACCAAACAGAAATAGTTTATCTTGTTCTAAGTATTCATAAACTAAAGGAAATTAAACTTTTTGATAAACGTAAAGATTTTAATTTTTTTATTAATTGGAGCTAATGTATCTAAAAAAGATATTGCAAATACTATTTTTAGCCAAATTAGTAGAATTAAAAAAGTTTGCACTGAAATAGAAACACACACACACGCACACACATACAAAAAAAGAAATTCTAATTCTCATCACAATTTTAAAAGCAAATGAAAACCCTTTAAAATTCATTAATAGTATATTAAAGAAATCTGGAGTAGTATACACCCTATACTACTTTTTAAAAGTATGAATTTTTTATCTGAAAGCTCCAAAAGAGTAAGATGTTTTAAAAGGTATATATATATATATATATATATATTTAAATGACTATTCTATTACTAACCATGACCTTATATACAGTACAAAGTCTGTAATCCGGACTCGTCAGGACTTCGGTGATTCCGCATTAGAGGTTTTTCCGGATTATAGATCATCAATTTAAATCTCGTAAGATGGCATGCAGAAATTATATAATTAAAAATATGAAACCGTAATTTATGAAATAAAGAGCAATTATGATCTAAAGGGTATCAAAATTTACAAAAAAAAAAAAAAAAGCTTAATATTTATTTGTTTACTTTAGCAAACATTTCTATCAATGTAAGTTGTTTAAGTTGCTTCGTTTTTTTGTGCTTATACTTTCTCTTTAATTCTATAAACAGACATAATTCCTTGTTCAGTTACAAAGTTCCACTGTTTAAGTCCTGTAATTGCTGTATCGAGAATACCAACTAACTTGTCGATCGAAATTTTTTTGTTTTCAATAACGTTCTCTGTTACTATCTTTACTATTGGAAGCGCCCATGGGTAAATGCTTTACTGGCTTTACGCGCATGCATAAACGCATTACGTGCATGTGTAAGTTTGTGGCTTTAGGGTCCGGATTATAGATAATTTCGGGTCCAGATTAGAGACTTTGTATTCAAAGTTGTATATTCAAATACAATTTCTTTGAATACAAAATACATAAAAAAAAAAAAAAAAAAAAAAAAAAAGAACAAATTCAATTCTTTGAATATACAAATATTTGTATATTCAAAGTTGTCATGAGAAGCCCATGACTTTTCTAACATAGTTCCTTTGCTTCCTTTTTCAATTTTTTTTCCTGTAATTTTAAATTACAAAATTTGAAAACTAAAATTCAACTTTATAGATTTTTTTACTCATATCTACAAAACAATTATTAAAAACTATTTGATCACTTTTTGGACTACTTTTTGAGTCTTTTTTTTAAGGATTAATTGATTTTAAAATTTAATTAAAGTTTCACGCTAAATAATATACTGGTTATCATAAATTAAGGAAAAATCACAAAAATCACGATTACTGAAAAAGTTACATGTAGAATTTTATGAAACTTACCTACAATATACAACACATAGTAAGGTATCAAATAACATAAAAAGAAATTACCAGACAATTATAGTAGTATAGAAATTAGCACTTGTATAAAATGAACAAATCGAAGATGTCTGTTTGCTATAGTAAACGTACCTTCAATATGGAATATAATCGCCTCTAGAAGCAATACAGCACATTCAGCGATGTGTGATGCTTTCAATTATGCGGTCTATCAGTTCCATAGGAAGCGAGAGCCATTGCTCTTGCAAAGCAGTTGCAAGCGCGGCAAGGGTCTAAGGGGGCGGTCTAATTACGAATTTCAATTTCTGGTCTTTGTGAAATATTTGGTTTTAAATTTCTTACTTTATGTCTTTAAATGATAATTTTTCTGCAGCAATAATGCATGAAAATACTAAACATGTTTATATTTTGTTTTCAAAAGAATTATTTTGTAATTATATATATATAAGTAAAGGCATAAGGTAAGAAATTTAAGCATAATGCATGAAAATACTAGACATGTTTATATTTTGTTTTCAAAAGAATTGTTTTGTAATTATATATATAAGTAAAGGCATAAAGTAAGCAATTTAGAACCAATTTTTCACAAAGACCAAAAATTGAAACTCATAAGTAATAAATTTCAAATAATCCTATAAAAGGAATTTAATAAATGTTAAAAACGAAACACTTCAAACAAGCAATACTCCAATTAAAAAAATCAATGAAATTTAAAGAAAAAAGAACATAATAGAAGAGGAATTCAATCAACTTCAATGCTACTTCATCAGGAGGAGGACCACTGAAATCTCTCCTACACAAAAATCCCTGCTTTTCTGTATCTAGATTTAGTCGGTGAACCATTTCAATGTGTTTTAATTAAAATAGTTCACCCAAAAATTCTGGATCCTCCCCAAAGCAAGGAAAAAACAAAGTAAATTCTTATTAATTCCTACTTTATATATATATATATATATGTGTACACACACATACATGTAGAAATTTTTGAGAAGTTTTGAGTACTTATGAACATTTTTAGAACAATGCCCAAATATGCACTAGAGAGCCTAATAATATTATTAAAAATTCAAACAATAAGTAGAAATAATGTAGCCCAAAAATTTTCATACAGAGTATGAAAGCTATACAAATATTTATAAATATCATTTCATGTGTTATAGTCTATTTTATAAGATTGTAAGGATCTTAAGTTTTACTAACGTTTATTTTATTTTAAATCTTTACTATCACCTCTTATTTTCTACTTCCGGCCAGAATTATAAGCATTAAAGTATTTATGCAAAGTTTGTCTGGCGAACGCCAAGTATTTAAGTTGTGGCTTTTTGCCAAGCGAGAGAGAGGAAGCAGTTAGTCGAAGCAGGCCGCTTACCTTAGAAGTTTACTCAGTTGCTGGTTGCCTTCCGGGCTAGAGGTTTTAATCCTCTTGATAATTTTTAAACGTATTGTAGTGTTCACAGTTCTCTGTACTACATACGGCTTCTTGTTAATATAAGGCAAATCTTCCACGTTTATTATTTTAAAGTTAAATTAGAGTTTAGTTCTATTTTTATATTTTTACGTTAGACCCCAAGTAGCGGGTCTGTGTATTCCGAAGTACGGAAGTTATTGTAAATAGAGAAAAATAAAGGGTTTTGTATACCCTTCTTGTGTATCCTGTCTACTTCCCACAGTTTTGAACATAGCTTTAGTAAGCTTTCTGTTCCGAGTCAGGTCCTTGCATGTTCCCGAAGAAGGTAAGACGGAACATTGAACCTGATAAGATGAACATTTCTTTCTTGGCATTTATCAATGATTACACTTCACATTAATTATTCTACAGAGCATAAAATAAAGTGATAAAATTGCTGAATATAAGGAACTTTTTGACTTTAAAAATCCTGAGTAACATGTTGTTGCAACTTGTCTAAATTTAGAAAGTTCTACAGGTCTTTTTTTCTGGTCTTTTATAGAGTTTTTGTTTGTATACTGTTGTCAAGAGCATTTTTTTATTATAAATAAATGCACTTCTTCATTTGCACTACAGGCCAAGGCTGTCTCAACAAGTTCTTCCGATGGATCCGATCGGTCGCTACGGTCCTCCAACAACTGATTTTTAAAGTCTTGAGATCTATCTGCCTCCACACAGTATATCTAGTATCTTGTGTGGGATTTTCCTCTTTTCCTGGTACCCTCTACACTTGCAAAGGTTTTTTTTTTTTTAACAGTGTTCAAGTTGTTGCATCTAAAAATATGTCCAAGCCACCTGATACGATAAGATTTAATGACTCGGACAATATTAAGTTATAAGGTATTTCTCCCGCCTTCCTAGCGTGCTTTCGTGGTGTAGTGGTCAGCACACTGGGCCGGTATTCCAGAGATCCGTAGTTCGATTCCTGGCAAAGATGTTGCTAATTTTTCACTTTTCCTGCTTCCAAAAATATACCTAATGTCTCTACAAGGTTGTTTGTATCTTCTATAAATTTCATGGTTAAACAAAATTCTCCATTTGTTATTTTCTCTATCTGGGCTTTTCTGAGTATTTTTCTTTCAAAGATTAAAAGTCTTCATCTTTTTATGTTAATGGCCAGCATTCACTACTATACGGTAAGATAGTCTAATAAGAGTTGTTATAAATATTTATTTTTATAATAAATATTTATACAACTCTTATTAGACTATCTTATCATACAGTATGGTATAGTTTAATAATTTAGACATTAAAAAATTCTTCAAAGCATGATAACATGTATTACTTCAGGATTACGGACTCTGAAAAGTTCGATCTTTTCCCAGATATAATAATATAATTCAAATATGAAGGGGAAAGGTAATTTAGTTCATTGGAACAAAGATCTTTGTGCATCATGAAAAATTATTTTTAAAAAAATGAAGCTAGAGTTGAGTCCTTACATGCTAAAACTGGAACTTAAGTATTAGTTTTAGCCCTAACTGATCCATGTTTGATCCTAACTGATCCATGTTGGCCATGTTTGATCAGTTAGTGCCATGTTTAGATTGCCATGTTTGTCTTCCTCAGTTAGTTAGACAAATATGGCCCTAACTGATCAAAAATTACAGTAGCATAAAAAATTTCAACTGCTAAGTTTTTTTTTTTTTTTTTTTTTTTTTTTTTTTTTTTTTTTTGGTTGATTGAATTTGAGTAAAACTTAGCAACTATTGTTGTACAACAAAGCTTCATTATTATTACAGCATTAAAAATGATCTTTGTTTGTATTACTGTGTATTATTATAATTGTTTTCTTTTAATCAGTCAATATAAAAGATTATTATTATTTTTTTTAGACTTTGAAAGTTAAAAAGAAATCTGTAAATCTGTCTTCTGGAAGGTCTCAACCACAAACTTCTGTAAGGCCTCATCTGATAGAACTTTCAGATGATATTGTTTTGTTTAGAAAATTGAATCTTTCACAGCCATCAGGAGAAGGTATTTTTATCATTTTTTTACTAGGTACTGAGTTTTGAAACTAGATTTCTTGTAACTGTGGGATTAATAATCAAAAGGAAGACAAACATGGCAATCTAAAATTTTGTAAAGAACTAACTACTGATTTTGAGATGAATCAGACCCAAGTCCTTATTTTTCATTAGGAAAAGAAGAGAGACCTGTGTCTGATCCCCTTGAAACTAGTTTTATTCAACATCTGTGGCAAAGTAAGAGTAATTAATAAGTTTCAGTTTGAAATTTAAAATGTATGGGCTACGTATTAATATAGTTTTCAGTTTATTGAAAAATTTATATATAATAAAATTGGCTTTGCATACACAAATAAAAAGGGGGCAGATACCTTGGACTGGCTGTGAGCTGACTTTGGTGCCTGCATTTTGTTCAAATGACTTCATTGTGTTCTGGGAGACACGATAATATGGAAAATTAAGACTAAGAGCACTGTCCATCCCACGTCACAGGAAGAATCCATCTTATAGCCCTAGAAGGGCAGCACCTGTTCTAAAAACAAAAAAGAGGGCATCCATCAGCCCAGCTGTACCATAATTCGGTGAGCTTAAATTTTAATGTTAATCTAAAATGTAAAAAATTTTAAACAAAATTTAATCTAAAACTAAGTTTAAGCATAATATACATATGTAATAATAAATTGGTATGAAGAGAGAATTTAATAGTAACATTCACAAATTTTTTTGGCTGGATAGCATGGATGGTGATAGCAGATAGCTTGACTTTGTGGCATAGTAGATAATTGGAACTCTTTTGAAGAATCACAAAATTATTTGATAATTTGACATCTCATTATTACTCATTGATTCTTATCAACATATCTGATTGCATAGCCCAACACAATGGAGTAATTTAAATGATGCAGTTACATTTTTTAAATAACAGAGAAATATGGTTTAATGAAGAGGTGTGATTTATCAGGACAGTGCAAGCGACAAAAGAGCAATATATGATAGTTGCAGTAGTATTTACAGGGTTGCCATGCTACCGGGAAAACCAGAAAAAGTCTGGGAGTTGACCAGAAAATTTAGGGACTTTAAATATTTTAGTCAAAATCTGGAAAAGTCAGGGAATTTCATACAGCGATCCCGCCAAAAAAAGCAAGTTTTATGTTGACGTTGGAAGCGATCACTTTCTTGGCGAATTGTGTATCACATGAGCGTCATTCGGGCAGCTGGCATAGAGCAATTTTCGCAACTCCAATTAGATTGTCTTTTAGAAAAGCAAAGCAAGTTTCCAGCAACTTTTGGTTTCCAGTAACCTCGAGAATCGCATGTGCAGTGCATGTTGAACCAAAGAAAGTACTTATTCTTGTATAAAACAAAATGGGTTTAATCCTAGTATACTGTACATTGGAGGTTTGAATCAAAGAATATGTATTGTAAAGAAGGAAAAACCTCTCTGCAACAGGCGTGGCTCCGTTCCAACATTGAGGAAAACAGCTGTGCATACGTGAAATATCTGTTGCCAAAGCTCGAAGCCGGTGTCGAAGTTCCAAGGTCACATTATCAAGAGTTCATAAAATGAATATCATTTAAAATTTCTTTAAACTTTAACCCGCGAGAACATGCACCCATTTTTGAGCACGAAAACTCGAGCCAGGTATCTCATACCCCAGTTCATTTCTACTATTGAAATATCAATTAATACTGTTTATAAGCAAACCTTATGTAATTAAATATTACAAAATAATACATTAAAGAATTTTAGTGAATTTAATTATGCATACATACATGTTTAAAGAAAATTTTGACAAACTACATACTGATGTTCAACACAGATTTATTTCATATTTTTGGCTCATAAATCTTGATTTTCTGTCCTTATTTCATGGACAAAATGCACATTGTTTATAATTTGCTTTGAGATTTTATACCAGGCGGTTCACTATTATCAATTTCCAGTTCCTTAGAAGTGCTTCGAAGTTTCAGGCTTACGGTTTCTGTATTGTTCTGAAAGAATGAGTTCCAGTGTTTTAAAAAAGAAACATCTTCTTCTGAACTGTGCGGGATGTTTGTGGACATCAACAAATCCTGACCTTAATAACAGTCTCATTCAACATGTAAAATAAAATAACCATTGGCCAGCGATTTCATATCCTCGCTGTAGTGTATGCTGGGGCCATTTCGTCGACAACGCCCACAGCTCCTTTCGTTAGATTATAAAGCATGATGATATTAGATTTTTGTTTCAATTCCATTGTGATTTCGTGTATTTTGTCATCAGTATGAATTGTGGATAATATAACTACATTGATGTTCTTTTTTGCAGAATACGAAGCAATTGTTTTTTCTTTTTGAAATCCTAACCAGAAGAGCGCTGCTCTTTTTTCTCCAAAAATCCAGGTGGTATTTCTCTTTTATTTTGTCTAAATTTTTCAACCACTGTAAGTTTATTTTTCAAAAGTCCTTGCCCTAGCTGGTATTCCGTATACCAATTGTCAGTTGTCAAGTTGCGTCTAAAATTAAAAAGCTGTGTTATCAACTGCATCACAATGGATTTCGAGCTACAGTCTATTTTGAATGGTCCATTGAGTTGTTGACCGGCATAAACCTCCATATTCCAGGTATAAAATACTCTAGAATCTACTAGTGCAAATATCTTGATGCTATACTTAGGCTTTTGGGGCATATATACTGCCTGAATCCACACCACAGAAAACATTCCATGCATCTACGGGAGAAGCAACATCTCTTGAATAAGCTGTATTACCTGGAAGCTTGCTAATTATATCCCTTGAAGGCTTCCTAACATTTTGCCAGTATTTTTTCTTCTGCCATTTTGTAACTTTATCTTTACCAATATAAAAATTGGTTGTTGACAGTGAACTTTCATCTTCTGTTTCTATCTCAATTTCGTAATTGGGTAAGAATTGTAATTGCTACAGTATTCAGTCCTCCTTCAGAGGCAACTCTATCATCAGATATAGGTTCATCATCACTAGAAACAGTCTTGATAAGGTGTTGAAAATATTTATTTTCTTTATTGTAATTCAAATAGTGCGTCATAATTCACTAAGCTGACAGAAAAAAGGAAAGATCTGACCGACACGAGGACTAGCATGGGTAGTCCTCGCGTCAGTCAGATTCTCGTTGCCAGGTTCCGTTGCCAAATCCCTTGGTAAATTTTCCCTCCACTTTCTAGCAGCATATTATGCTGCTTTCTAGCAGCATTACGTCTGTGAAACCTTTTCTTTTTTATATAGATGTTCTTTGGTTAGAATAACCTCCACGTGCGGTACACATGGGATTTGGCAATATTATGATGAGCAGTAAACGGGTGAATTTGGTGCTGGTGACATTTTTCAGAATCGGGCCAAGGCCTTACCGTATACTAGGATTTTACGGCAAATTTTTTTTTTTTATCAAATGCCTTATTTGTCATTTTGAAATAAAATAAAAAAATAGTAATCAGTCATCTAGGCTAACTATGTAATATAATATTTGCTAAAATATCATTGATTTTCAATTTTTAAGTAATTATCTTTATTTTTATGTTATTCATAATCATTTAATGTTGCTTCTTCCTTAATTTTATTTGTTATTAGTAAATAATGCTTCCAAATTTCAGGAAATTTTCTCTGGCATAATCTTGAAATTAATTCTAGCAGTATGATGACATACCATCACGAAATTCAATGCACATATTTTTTGCTTATTTATGCTGTGAAATAAATATAAAATACCTCTGTTTATTTTTAAAATATCATTAAATAGATTTATTTCTTTTGTGTAGCTGCAAAATGTCTGCAAAAAAGCCTACTTTTATTTCAGATTGGGCAAATTCTAATCTCAATCTTCAGTGGAGAAAATAATTCCTATTATAATTATAATAGTGTGCTTTGGGGATATAAGTCGTATGTAATTGGAAAATTTTTCTGTTTTCAAGTAATACCATAATTAATTTACCTCTTAGCCCAGCCAACGTGCATTACGCGAATAGACTGGAATTTTCTTGAAACACTTCTTGAGTCAGGGAATTTCATTCCATTCTTCATTGAATGGCAACCCTGTATTTATAAGTATCCAAACATTTTTAGGGTAAACCTAGGTATTACTTTAATGCATCTGTTGTACTTTAGTACTTCATAAATGGTTCAGTTGGAAGTTCAACAGTAATATTGGGTTTTAATGAAAGTTTCCCACTACCGCAAATATCGTCTGCACAAACAGTCTGTGTTGGATGTTTAATTGTATTTTTTTGTCAAGTGATTTTTCGCATTTAAGAGAAAGAGACTTGCTTTAGAGAACTGTGTTAGGAAATTTACAAAAAAATATTGTTATCATTAAGTGCAAGGTGTCTGAAATGGAACTATCATGCTACTAGATTCGAACCATCATTTACTTCCAGATCTGTTGCAAAAAGTCAGTTACAGAATGTCATCAAATCATGTGTACAGCTTTAGGTACTAATATTGTATCAAATGACACTGTGAAGGTTTGGTACCAAAAGTTAAAAAACAAAGACTCTGACATTAAAGAAGTGGAGCATTCTGGCCAGTCAACTGATGTTGAGGCCTGCCTGTGAGAACTTGTGGAAGATGATCAGTATGCAACCACTCAAGAGCTTGCTAAGGAGTTAGACGTTAGTGCCATGTCCATTAGTCACACTATGCATCACATACACTTGATGTAGTAGTTCAATTGCTAGCTTACTCAAGCAAATAAGCTTGAGCTGACTCAAGCAGATAAGAACAGACGTTATTCGTACATGCAGTAATTTGCTTGAATATGAACGCAAGCACAAAATTCTAGACCAGATTGTCACTTGTAATGAAAAGTGGATTTACTTCAACAACACAGGCCAAAAAGGGGGTTGATCTGCACCCAGTGACCACGTCAGCAGCATCGCAAAGCACAATTTGACTAACAAAAAGATTGTGCTTTGTATCTGGTGGGATTGCTGTGGTGTTATCCGCAAAGAGTATCTGGAAAAAGTAAAACCTTCGACAGTAAGGTGTACAGCAAGATGCTAGTCCATGTTGATGCTGCTATCAAGGAAAAATGTCGAATTGAGTTCTGGTGCATAATGTAATGTTCCATCAAGATAATGCAAGACCACATGTGTCTGCATTCACCAGCTGGACTCTTTATTGACTCGAATGGGATCTTTTGGCACACCCACCATATAGGCCGACATCACTCCTTCAGACTTCTACCTTTTTTCACACCTGCAACTACATTTAGCTGGTGCTATCTTCCATTCTGCACAGGATGTCCGAAATGAGGTTGACCTGTTTTTGGAATCGCAGCCACCAAATTTCTGCGTCGAAGTCTTTGAAAAGCTACCAAAACATTGGCAAAAAATCATAGATTTGGGTCATTATTACTACCTGCCCTAAAGGAACTGCTTTCAAAATTTTTGTTTGTTTGTTTTGTTCCATTAAGAGTGTTTTTTGGTGGAAAGCTTCCGTTACAAACAGATACATAATATTTTTAAGCCTAAATTTGTATTTAGTTGCATTTTTTTTTTTTTTTTTTTAATTTTTCATATTAACTAAATGTCTAATTCCATTGTGCATAGGTTCTTGCATATATTTTATTGCATTGCTTATTTTATTTTACATTGTCTTTTTTAGTCTTAATTTTTTCCCCTTTTCTACACTATTGTGAATATGTCCCATTATTGCATCAGGGAAACCAGTCATCATTGAATACATATTTAAATTTTCACTATATTTATTTATATATTTCTCTGGTTTTGTGTATAGCAAAAGTAATTTATTAATTTGTATTCAAGAATCAACTGTAACGAAATATGATAATCCCTAAATTATTGTGCATCTAAAGAAAAAAAAATTCCCTTTAAAAGTCAATTCTCCTTTGGTAAATAAACAATATTTAAATTTTGATATTTACATTTTATTTCTATTGTAAAAAAAATAACATTTGTTTCATTTGTATAATTTTATAATGTATCATACATATATTCAAGTAAACTTCAATATCATTTTTAATGGTTACTATTCATCAGCCCAATATAAATTTTATATCTCAGACTTCTAAATTAGTTAAGTTTCATAGTAATTTAATATACTTGAAGTTACAATAATATTGAAATACTGTTCCTAGGAGATAATAATTAAATTCTAATTTTAGTTTATATATAGTTTATATATATATAGTTTGAATAAATTCATGAAAGTAATCCTGATTATACCATCTCTAAGGAAAAGGTGTAGTGAAAAAATTATAGATGTAAAGACAAGTAAGACTCTTGTATGGGAGTCTTATATATATATGTGTGTGTGTGAATATGGCAAAGCCTCGAGGGCTATCTGCCTAAGGGGAGGGATGCCTTCGTGGAGGACTTTCTAAGGGAAACTGGCCCGTATACACATTACACATGGGGAAAACCACGAAAACGCCCATGCAGCCAGCCCATTCGCGGGATTCGAACCTCAGACCGAACTACCAGTGTTCAGCGACTTTACCGCTCGGCCGCTGGTGGGCTCTTATATATATATATATATATATGTATAATATATTTAATATATATATATATAATTCCAGAAGCACAGAATAGGAATCAGCTTGCAGTTTTTGTTGTGGCTGAGGGTGGAGGCTTACAGATGAAGATAACAAAACATGAACTTGACAAATTGCCAGTCTTTATTTCCATACATATAAAATCATCTCCATATATATTTATCTGATCATAATGAAATCCAAGACATTTCTATGGTTCAATCTTAATGAAATATGATAGACTGCTGTGTACATTGGCTCTTAAAATTACTACGCAAGCATTTTAGATGGAGAAGCAGAGCAGTGGGGATATTTTAGCAGTGGCAGAAGCTAGGAAAAGAATGACATAATTAGCTGCCAGAAGTATTTATACCAGAGTAGATGCGATTTTCAAGCAGCGTTACGTAACATAGAGAAAAATCTTGAATTTGGGAGAACAAATGAAATAAGGGAGAGAGCACCAAATCTACAATGTTAATTTTGAAATCGGCAATTATTTTTTAAAGCAGCTATCATATTTTGTTATATCTTATATATTCCTCCCCCTTGAAAAGAAACGTCGGGGAAGCAGGGTGCCAGAAAAGGATGAGTGAAACAAGAGAGAGTTTAGTATATGAGGAAAGACATGAAGAAGCATCAAGGACATAGCCGCTAGGTTTGTCTATGCTCTGGCATTGTTCATGACCTTTCTCATACATAGATTAAGTAAAACTTAAACAACTAATTTACAATTATTGCAGTAACAATATAATTTCTAAATAAACTAATAAATTAAGACAAAAATTAAAACAAATATAATTTTAAAAGTCCTTTAGTCCTTTTTGAAAAAAAAAAAAAAAAAGTCCTATGTCTTTTTGAATGTTGAATGAAACGTTTGTAAATTCTGTTAACTGCAATAATTGCACAAGGTAAATGTTCAAAATTCACGAAAAGTCTTCCAAAGTAAATGTTCACATGTTTTTCATAAAGTAAATGTTCACTAAAAATCTCTCAAATTTTTGCTGATGAACACATTTCCATTATAGTATATATTAAATTGTGAACTTTCATTTACTTTCATATTCAGAAAAATATAATTTTCATATTTAGTTAAACTCATGTTCAGTGAAATATAATCTTCATCTCTAGAATTAATTAAATAAAATTTTCTTGCTGTAGATACACATACTTAATACAACAGAAATTCAATATAAAAACATAATAATATGATGCAATACTAAATAATACACTAACACTTTGACAATTAATTTGGCATGTCCTCTCCAACAAAATCAGCGTACTAACTTGCTGGTGGTTGGCGGTATGCTTAACTACAATAGGCCAGAAAAACCTCCATTCCTTGAACAAGGTAGCTGGTTTTTGGCATTGTACAGTTGTCAAAGTTTGTTTTCTTTAAAAAATCTTTCATATTACTTAATAAAAATACAACATCATATAAAATTAAAACTGAAATTCAAGGTAAAGTCTTTTTTTTATTTTGCAAAAATGTCATTAAATAATGGGATCGCCAAAAATTTTAGCAGTTTTGATATTTCTTTAACTTATTATAATAATTTTACAAATATCAAATATTTTTACATAATATATCTGAAAGTAGATAAAGATAAGACAATACAGACAAAGAAAAAAAAACGAAAACATTTCGACGCATTCTTTTTATAATATAAACGTTCATGTTTCTTGCTTTGCACGTGACATTGTCATTTCATCTGTTACGTATTTAAAATTTTCACATTGTTCTATGTCTTAAAATTAGAAATTAAAGTTAATGACCTAAAACTGCAATAGTATATTATGGTACAAGTGAAAAGATTGACAGTTTCAATCATGTGTGTGTCGGATTTGCTCAATACTTATGGGGTCCCACAAAATTTTTGTAAATATTATGGGCTCCTAGGGGTTGCGAATGAAAAATGTTTAAGAAACCCTGCCCTACACTAAGAAGAAAGAAAGAGAAAATTTTTTTAAAAAAATTAATGCGTGTGTGTGTGTGGGGGTAGCACTTCTTTGTCAAACTATGTTTAGAGTATCGTGACTGGTTAAAAAGGAGGGGGGGGGGAAAGAAAAAAAAAAGAAAAACCAGTGTCAAAAATAGAAAAACCAGAGTCAATATCATGGCCATAGTTGAATCTCCTAACAAAAAAAGAAGAAATAATTTTAATATGATGTTAGGAGTATCCCTAGGTGGACAGTGGATGTCTGCTATCACTTCTTGTATTCTCCCTAAAGAGAAGATACAAGGAGTAATACACATAATGTAAAAACTAGTGTCGGGGGGGGAATCATTTGTCTTTGAATGAAAAATCTGGTATTGAATCCATATTTTCAAAATGTGTTGGTAGAGTTTTTCCTCTCCTCATCTTCTGGGCTGTGGGGGACATACACAACAAATTTTGAATGGAAAAACTCTGGGAAGAAGAAAAAGAGCCAGATTAGGAAAGGTCAAGATCGGAAAAAATAATTTGTCACAGTTAGGGTTTAAAGTCTAGATCAGGTTTTAAATGTCATAATCGGGAAAACAAAATTTTTAATTCAGAATTTTGAAAACTAAAATGAATTAATTTTTGACAGAGACAAGAATTTTACTATTTCTAATTGTTAATTTAAATTCACCTTGCTGGATTAAAAGGTTTAAGTCTGGTTGAACGAACAATTTCTGATTTCTTTTTGGTTAGAGAATTGGGTTTATCTATTTCAAAAGTAACGTCATAATATTGTTTTAAAATTTTGTAAGGATCTGAAAAAGGAGGAGAAAGTTTACGAGTATTAGGATATTGAAATTCTTCGTACATTACTAAATCACCTACTTTAAAATTACTAGATTTATAATGAGTATCATATCTTTCTTTGTGTGGGAGTCATATATATGTATAAATAAATATAATAAATATGTATAATATATATGCGTGTATATATTTATAACATAAATTATATGTATATATTTTGTGTATGGTAGATATTATGCATATAAATTGACAACTTTGTGATAAGAATTAATAATGTTATTTTTATGCCACTATTTGCATTTTAATTTTTTAACAACTTTTTGTAAATAAATTTGCACTTTCATTTTCCTGAGAAATAAATTGTAATAATGCATGTAAACACATATAAATAAATTTTTGAATGATTAACAAGAGATAATATTTTAATAATTAAGTGTGTTTGTAATATAACATTTTTTTTTTTTTTTATTTCAGTATGAGTTTGTTGAAAATAATACATTAAAAAGTAAAATTAAATTACATGATGTTTACATTTTAATCTTCATCACAGGTACTTATGTATTATTCCACTGACCATGCAAATTGGCTATCATCGCACCAAAAAAGTTAGCAGAGATCCCATTCTTGTAGAATGCTGAGCCACATTTCTATCTGCAGCTGTTTCAATAACATTTGTCTCTCTGCACAATCTACTAAATTGCTACTGTTGTGGAAATATTCGACCTAATATGTAAAATGGTTTTCGATTTTTGCTGTTTTGATAGGCATTTTCATTTAATCAGAAGCTCTGTTTAGAATGCTATGATTACAAACTTTCTGTAGATGATTGTTCCGAATGATTTCTGCTTTGTTATCCATATCCAGCTGTTCTTTTTCCCATTCAACAGATATTAATTCCGTTGATCAGCTGTAAATGAACTAGAGTGCAATCACAAATATGATCTACAAACTCCGGACTAATGATTTTCAAAATTCAAGAAATAAATACAACAATAGCGATTAATTTACATGCTTGTTCATAAAAACAATTTCAGATAAGTCTGACTGAGAATCAATCGGGCTTACTTTAAATTGATGACATAAATCAGCTGATTTATGATAAGACTGATTAATATCCTAAATTGCATTGCTTTGTGACAGTTGACAGTCGATAGGATAATATGTATGCATCAGGTAGTCATATAAATTTTATTTTCATTTATGTTAAAATGTTTTGCTTTTCTATATATTTTCTGTATTGTTAATTTGTTTTCTGTATCGGCAGATCCATTTGCAAAATTATCTGATGAAATCATTTTGCATATATTTAAATGGTTACCAAAGACAATTTTGGTAAAATGCTCACAAGTTTGTAAAAGATGGAGAAATCTGAGGTAAATTTTATTATTTAATTATGAAAATAATGATCTAATTTTTTATGTAATATTTTTCTTTTTACATTACCTCCCTTTAATGATATAGAAAACATCGAAGTGATCCAAATCTACAAAAAATTTAAGTAGTACACCCTCCCAATAAGGGACACCCACCAGACCCTTAAATGTCTTGTCCCTTAAATACAAGTGTTCCTTCTTCAGAAGGTACATGCTAAAGAAATGTAATTTAATTAAAAATTCAGGTTATATCAAGCTTTAAGTAGATGATATGTAAATAACATAGTCACGGATATTTATTTCAATTCGAAGTTAATGAAAAATTAAAATTCTTAATTAAAAGGTTTAAGTATTGTAAAAATGTGTGAAATGAACAATATTTTTCCTTAAAGAAATTTATTGAAAATAATCTGTTACATACGTTGAAAGTCTGTGAACTGCAAGCATTTTTTTCCACATGGATATAAGTCATTTTTATAAGAATTCATTTTCATCAGTAGTATTTTCATTGAGGGCACTCGAAACTGTAATTTTAAAGCTTGCTTTCTTAATAAAGTGCTAAACACAACTTTATGATATGAATTTAACAACTTTTGTTATCCACTAAATGGCATTAAATATATTGACACATTCTGCAAGCTGATCACCATTTCCATCATTGGTGCAAACGCTGTAATACTGATGTTGCATTAAGTAGAAAAGGTACTTAATTCCATTGATTTGAGCTTTAAATTTGGTGGGTAGGCTGATGAATTGTCAAGAAATAGCCAAATCTTACTATTTTTCTTAGACATTGTTTTATCAAGAGTAATCAACCATTTTGACATTATGCTGTACACCATCCGTGAAATTTTATTGTGATGTGAATGGATCACGTAAGCTTTTGGACTGATGTGTTTGAAGCAGCTTTGCTTTTGGCCATTCTAATTACAAGTGGTTGCTCAAACTCTCCTCTCACGCTACAACAACGTAGCACAGTAAGACATTCTTGGAGCTTTTACCAAAAGGGGACTTTTTTCCTTTAAAGCAGTGTTTATTAGGCAAAATTCAATGAAATATTCCAGTTTCATTTAGTTTCAATTAGAATAATTTTTTATGTTAATTTGCTACCTTTAACAGCAGATATTTAATTTTCTTATTGTTTTGTATTCCTTTTTTCTCTTTACGATTTGATAATATTGTCCTTTGTTTTTGAAGAACTCGCAATATATTGTGTATTTAAATATTTGTGAAAAAATAACAAAGCAAACCTAGATTTTTCAAAATAAAATAGTTGCCAAGACTGGGCAAGCTCACACAATTGAAAAAAAAACTTTTATTACCAGCAGCTAAAGATATCATTTTAACATCATTCAATGAAAAAGTGGCTAATGAACTTAATAATATTCCATTATCAAATGATACAGTAAGTTTAAGTATTCATGAAATGGCAAATTCGATAAAAGAGAGACAATTCAATATTCGAAAAATAAAGCACAATGAATATTTCGCATTGCAATTGGATAAAGGTACTGATGCAAAGAACTTTGTTCAATTATTAGTTTACATATGTTTCAAAGAAGATAAACGAATTGCCAAAGAGTATTTATTTTGTGAATCTCTTCGTGATAGAGCTACTGTAAGTGAAATTTTCAAAGTAATTGACAATTTTATGTCTTAGAAAGATATTCCTTCGAATAAGTGCATTGCTGTATGCAGTGACGGAGCTCGGGCTTTAACAGGAAAATATTCAGATGTTATTTCTCAAATAAAGAAAGGTCGCACTTGAAACTAAATTTACTACTCCATTCATCATGAAGCTTTTATTGGCCAAAACAATCCCCGAAAATCTGAAAATCGTTTTGAATCAAGCTGTAAAAATTCTTAATTTTATTAAAAGCTTCTAAATTTAAGAATATTTGTGATTTTATGCAAATCGATGGGCAGTGAACATGAAACATTTTTGTTACATTTCGAAGTAAGGTGGTTGTCCAGAGGCAAAGTTTCAAATCATCTTTTTGAACTTTGATCAGAAATCCAAATTCTTCTCTGTGATTCAAAATTTTAATTGCAAAAATGTTTATTTATGAATTATGGTTGGCATATTTAGCTGAGATTTTTGGAAAGTTAAATGAATGAAATTTAAGATTACAAGGAAAAAGTGTTAATTTTGTTACTAGCTCAAAATATTTTGAAAATAAAAGAAGAGTTTGCATCTGACATTAAAAACCATTGGTTGTCATTGATAAATAATTTCAACATGTATTTTTCTAAGAATTATGAAAAAGAAAATTAGATTATAAATCCATTTTGTTGAAATGTACCTGAAATTTTATGTTGTGAAGAAAAAGTATAATTTATAGTAATTTCCTGTGCTCAAACTCTAACTGAAGATTTCAAATAAATACTCTTTTGGATGCTTGTTAGCATTTGGCGGAACTTGAGGGGGGGAGAGTTTAAACACATTTCAAATAAACTATTAAATTTTTATTGCCTTTTCACACAACCTATTTGTGTGAACAAATTTTCTTCCATGTTTTATTTGAAAAATAAATACGGAACAAAATTAAAAGTAGTATCCTGATATATGTTTAAAACTAAGTGAAATAAGACCAGAAATTTATCTCTCTTAAACAGTCCCAAATTTTACACTAAATTTTAGAATTAAAATATTATAACTTATTTTTTTTATAATTAAAATGATAACTAGTTTTTAATCTGATATTTTTTATGTGTGCATATTTAATACAAATAGCCGTTGGTTTAGGTAAAATAACACGCCAAACAACTATTAATTTAGAAGTCAAACAACAAAAATTGGGGTTATATTTTCAAATTTTCACAGGACTAGTTTTGATGGTTTTACCGAACTTATTTGCACTTTGACAGCTGAGGATCATGGTTCGGTAAAACCATCGAAACTAGTCCTGTGAAAATTTGCAAATATAATGCTGATTTTTCTTGTTTGACTTCTAAATTAAGCCAGTAGTTTGTACAAATGCAAATATATTTTTATTAACATTTCTATTGAGAAACTAAAAAATAATCATTGTAAAATGTAGTGGTGGTACTGAAGATTTTCAAGTTTTGTTTAGATGATACGCATTAGTCGAAAGGTTGAGAACCGTTGGTTTATTTGAATTAGTAATTTATAATATTTTTATTTCTTCTGTTTGGCATATGACTTACTCGGTTTTTAATTATTGCAAATATCTTCCCTAAATCTCTCAAACTAAACTTTTCAATTTCTGCTACATTAATTATATCAACTTTTTGTTCTTATGTTAATCTTTTCCTCTTTGAAGCTATGATAGTAACGTATGTAAAAATAATTCTAACATGTACAAAACTACACTTCTCTTGCTTCTCAGTCCTAAGAATGATAGAAATTTGCACTCTACATTGTGAGATCCCTGTGCACTGGTATCTTGTCCAGTTATCTCACCATCTTTTCTTTCGGTCTTGGGTTTCCTTATATCTTACTTACAGGTTTTCTTAATGCTACTGAGAATTGTAACAATAAGGAGATACTCAATTCTGTGAATGCAAAATATACTTTTGATTGTACCACAACTTACTTTTTAACAATGTAAAAATGCCTTTTCTCTACTCAAAAGCAGTTTTCAAAAGGGAGGGATTAACTTATCATTTTATTGTTCCTTTGTCAGAAAACTATCTTCCACTGAGCACAAACATGCCTTTGAACCTAAAAAGATTATTAACAAAGAGTATTTCAATTTTTATATATCTATCTTATTTTTTAATTTTTCATCCAAATTCTCATAGATAGAGTGTTCATTAATAAGAGATAAATACATTAAGATCCATAAATAAAGGGACCGGGGCCGGGATTCTGTACTTGTGACTGGTATTTAAACTGGTTACTATAGGCATCAAGATACATCTAGTTATCACAAACTATAACTGGAATAATGTTAACTAAAGTATCCAGGGGGATCACTATATGTATGACTTAGTTTCTTCTTAAAGTATTGCCAGCGTAGTTTGTCTTCTACAATGCGTTTCATCCCACATGAAGAAGTGCAGGGATGTTAAACGGTTTTTAAATTAGGACAGCATGAGAGGAGCTTAGCTGCTAATCTTTCTCTTGTTTTGAGAGTGTAATTTGCCTGGTCTGTTAAGTCCTGTTTCTTGCATATTGTGTGGTAAATTTTGCATATTGTTCGGTAAATTATCGTGGAAAGCGTGTAAATTGGTTCCACATAATAATGGAGAAAATAATACCATAACTGTCACCTCTCAGGCCTTAGAAATTTTGTAACCCAGAAGATATTTAATAATAATAAACAAGAAAATAAATTATGCATCTCCTTGATGTTATTTCTAAGTATTAGTATATAAAATATAATTAATATTAATGATTAAATGTGATTAAATAAAATTATTGTATTTAATCATATATGTATAAAAAGTATTAACTTATCTTTGAATACATTTGTCTAATAGGTAATATATATGTATAATAACAATATGCAGTGGTTGATGGTACAATAATACAATGGAAACAATATGCAGTGGTTGATTGATGATGTTAATACAAGTTATGTTACGGTAACATTAGCAGTCAATGTTATGTTGCTGTGCTACTCTGACACTTTGATGGTCACATCTGCTGAACAGCACTGAGTAGTTCTCCATCTGCAACTCCACTGAGAGTAAACAAATGAGTTGAATTGAACTGAATTATTAGTAGTTCTGATTTGAGCCAAATAAAAAATATTACAGCTGTCATTCATTTTTTTGCCATAAAAGGCAAAGATGGCTTATTAAATCATAATATAATTTGTGTACAAAAAATATTATTCAAACTAGAGCTTCAGTTCATAAATTGCAGATAGATTTGCATTATAAGGCAGAGTTTCCGAGTCGAATCCAGAGAGGTGACAGTGAGCAAGACCTGTATCTCTGCCAAGGCTTCTGAATCTTCCTTTATGCATCTTGCCTATCATCTTCCTCTATGCGCTGATATAAACATAAATAAAACTAAATAATAATAAAATTATTTGATATAAAACATGAGGATAGGCAGAAAGAATAAACAAGGCAAAATATTATGTACAAAGACCCACCTTGATATCTCCAGTAAAGCTAAGAAAAACGTACAAGAGACGTCACCTTCCCATGCCTGTGTTTGAAGGTTGCTGCTTTGAGTAGCTGTGAGAATATGTATGCGTGGTATATGTAATATATATCTGTATGTATGAATAAGTGTAAATACAGTACATAGTCTGAGATTCGGATGTCTAATATCCAGACCTCAAAGGTCACCACAATTTTTTTTTTTTTTTTTAACATGCTTTACGCATGCATATTTGATTCCGTGCCCTGCGCATAATAAAACATGTGGCGAGTGTTGCTTCTTAATTTCACTTCGGCACTAAATAAAATACTTCATTATTGAAGAAACAATCATTTTAGCATAAATTTTGTATGATTGAGAATTTGGCTCTAATCCGTAACTGTTTGGTGTACATCTCAAACCGAAACATTCTACATAGACACATCGTTGATTTCACCCCTACGAATGTTTAACATCCCTGACGCCAACCTGGCAAATCATTATTTACTATATTTTGCTTTCATCACCGTATGTTTATCAACACATAACAACTTGAGTAATGACTCATGTAGCAATGCCTAAAGAATTTGTTTACATTAGTAATTGAGTAATAAAGAGTATGGTAACCTATTGTGTTGTCATTACGCTTGGTAATGATTAGAGATTTAAGTTAAATGTGCTAAGAAATGTTGATGAGGAAAAATATAACAAAAATTCTTTCCATATGCTATAAATAGAGTTTCTTAATGATACTTGTAGGCCAAAAGATTACATTTAGTGCTATTTGAATTAAGAATAACTTATTTGTTATTCGCATAAACCTAGAACCAAGGCCAGGGCTTGTATGGTGGCAAAATGTAAGGAAGACAAAGAGAGGTGCTTGTAGTAGAATTTGGGACCTACAGAGACAGCACCAGGCGGTAAGATATCTACTCCAGCCCTCAATAAGCCTTAAGTATATGTGGGAATTTATTTATTCAGGACTTAGATAAGCCTTAAGCATGTGCAAGAAGAAATAGACATAAATATAATAAATAACTAATCTAATACAGTTCAGGCTTAATTCTCAGAGCGCAATAAAAGATCAAATTTAGCGGAACAACTTGTCTTTAGTTGCCAATTTCACGATACATAGCCAAATTTGTATAGGGAACGATAGCTAAATTTTCTACTGACAGCTGCAGATTTTAAAGGTTTTCAGATATTGCAAGTCAAAGGGAAAATTTTCCAGGTAAAGGATTTTGTAAAGAAATATGGAGAAGCAGTAATAAATGATGATGATATAGAAGAAGATTTTGTGATCACAATGCTCCTCAATCAACGATCAATTAATGGATGGTAAAATCTGTAATATGGTTCTAGATCAAGAAAATACCAGTACTGATAGTTAAGAAAGTGAGAGAGTGTACTGAAAGCGAAAAAATTTCGATTGACAAGTTAATCAGAATTATCGACACAGCAATTACAGGACTTCAACAATGTAACTAAAGAAGAAATTATTTCTGTCTGGAGAATTAAAGAGAAACTATTAGCACAAAAAACAAAGCATCTTAAACAACTTACATTGGAAGAAATGTTTAATAAAGTAAACAAATAAATATTAAGCCCCCCTTTTTTTTGTAAATTTTGGATTCCCTCCCCTTTTTTTAAGTTTTGAAGCATTTATGATTTTGATCATAAATGCATAATTATTTCATAAATCACATTTTCATATTTTTAATTTTATAATTTCTATGGACCATCTTACTAGATTTAAACTGATGATCTAATATCCAGAAAAATAGATTTATATTTCATACAGTTATGAGAAATGTTCCGTACTGAATTAAGTGTAGTATAGGAAAATTTTAAATTAGTGCACCATTTATATAAGTTGCTTCTAACGAAATTTTAAGCAATACCACTTAAAATTTTTGTTAACAATAAAGAGTAACAACAATAATTTTATGATGAGAAAGTTTCGGATATATTGAAAAATATGCAAAATTTCACAGTAAATTATGAAATCTTGCATAATGGAAGTAAAATGTATTGGCCATGTAGATATAACACAATTTTGAAATGTTATTGCTTACCTTAATTTTTGCTTTCTTCTTTCCTTCTGTTATAAACTTATCTCATTTTTGTTCAATTTCTTTTTCTGCATTGATAGAGTTTGATGTTCCTGCTGTATCTATCACATAATACTTAGAGGAGTTATTTTGTTATTCATCTTGATTTTTTTCCCGCTTTTTTTTTTTTTTTTTTCTATTATAATTGATCTAAATCTTGAACTTTTTCTCTTCATTTATTGATACTAATTTTCTGCATCCATTTTCGTAAAATACCTACACAGCACATCTTTTTGTTTTAACTTTTCTTCTCTATTCGGCACTGCTTTTTCTTTTTTTAATCCTGATTTATATTCGTAACTCATATTTGGTATTTTGCGGAATTCTGTTAAAAATGAATTAATTTAAGAAAATAAATAGAAATTGCTTGTATTACTTTTTACAACACCAAATGTAAATGCAAACGAATTAACAATGAATGAACATGTACAGTATGTGTATTTAGAGTTATGTCATAGCTCATACAAACTATAATCTGGTACAGTATGTAGCACTGAATCCAACTGTATTTATTTTTCAATTATTATGATGACAGTTATTTGTATTTTAAAAAATATGATGTTAATATTCTATATTGTTAGAATTTATTAAAATATTTTTTAATCTTTAATTATTCATATTTTGTTTTAATATACAGTCAAAAGTCGTTAATCCGGACTCGTCGGGACTTCGGCGACTCCGGATTATAGATCATCAGTTTAAATCTGGTAAGATGGCATGTAGAAATTATAAAATAAAAAATATGAAACCGTAATTTATGAAATAAAGAACAATTATCATCTAAAGGGTATCAAAATTAAAAAAAAAAAAAGCTTAATATTTATTTGTTTACTTTATTAAACATTTCTTTCAATGTAAGTTGTTTAAGTTGCTTCGTTTTATGTGATAATACTTTCTCTTTAATTCTATAAACAGACATAATTTCTTCTTCAGTTACAAAGTTCCACTGTTCAAGTCCTATAATTGCCGTGTCGAGAATACCGACTAATTTGTCAATCGAAATTTTTTCGTTTTCAATAACCTCTGTGTCACTTTCTTCTTTATTGGAAGCGAATTATAATGACGAGGAATTTGATTTAAATCATAACAAAGACAGAGTACATCGATATGAAATACTACATTTAGTAAGGAATTATAAGCCGAATAAAATAAAAACATCTGCCCTGAAGATAAGGATAGTGCTGACAGATCAACTTCCAGTTCATTGCGTGTCTCGCCTTCCCCGCAGAGCAGCGTGAAATTGATAAACAGATTTCGGAATGGTTAGAGAAACAAAGGATATGCCTTTATCCATTTTTTGCAGCAATTCCACTTTATGTTTAATAGACTTCGAAACATACTTTCGCTTTGTTGATCCTTTACATATTAGTAAATATATATCGGAAATTCTATTTGACATAATCGAAAGTTCAAGCTTACTTTTATAAAACAGGGGTGTTTGTGCTCCGGGGAAACCCTGGAATTCCGGGGATTTTGAACTTTGATACCCGGAAATTCCGGGGATCGTCGTTCAAAAGGAAGTAGGAATAATAATGAATTATTTATTTTGATCTGGGTAATTTTGTTTCCTTTGAAAGCAGAAAACGCAAGGTCAGTGTGTGTGGTGAAAACTTTTCCTTTCTTTCTCCTAAGGCAGTGATAATGCGTGAAAAGGGGGAAAAAACTTCTTTTTTGTTCTTTCCTTATTGCGAGTTATGACTCATTCCCCCGGTTCTTGGACATTCTCTTCTGGATTCTTTTTGGCAAGTAGGCGCGGCATAAAAAAAAGGGAGAGACTTCGTTCGACCAGATGTGTGATCACGTGACTCTGGGTTCAAAGGTCTTATCTCTCCTGGCGTGGCGCCAATAAGTAGAGAAGGGGGATTTTTCTCCGTATTAGTTATTTGTTATTGATCGCTTCTCAACTTTTTTTTCTCCACTGTGTAAAATTTTCGTTTCATTTATTGATGCACGTGTAAATTTTTCGTTTCGTTTATTGAAATATTTTTTTATTTATGTACGCAAGAGAATTTCACTATGAAATTTCTCAATATAAATAGTGATATTATACAATTAGAAGAAGGTATCCGGAATGCATTTAGGTGGAATTGGATTGAACGGAGAGATGGTAGTGGGGATACCATCGGCACATGGTGCAAGAAAATAAATGTTGCTGGACAAGCATATTGTGTTTTCTGTAACTCACTACTGAAGTATGGTGGGGAAGAATTCAAGGCTTTCACAAATCATTCTAAAACTGTGGCACACATAAAATATTTAAAGTGCATTAGACATTCAATGACTTTAAGTAATTATGCTAATTCAAAAAACACTGATGACTTACTGGAGATTGATGCTCGGCCATTGGATAGAGTGACAAGAAAAGCACGCCAAGAGGTATTAATAACTTCGTTTATCGCCAAGAATTCTCTTTCTTTCAATGTAGCTCCCAATTTAATTGAACTCTGCAAACAGTTGAGCCGCGATCAGACGGCACTAAACTTGTTGGAAATGTCCAGGACTACTGCATGTTATAAGATAAAATATGGGCTCGCAAAAACTATTAAGGAAAATATCATTAAAACTTTAAAGGAGACTCCATTTTCTCTAAATTTGGATATGAAAGTACTAGCAATGCTCAAGAAAGTATACTGGCAATATTGGTGCAGTTTTATGACAACAATCAAAATGAAGTTGTAGTTCATCATTTTGCATCTCTAAAGATGGAATCTTGCAATTCAGAAGCTGTTTTTAAAGCAGTTGTTAATACTATTGAAGATAATAATATTCCATGGGCAAACTTAATTAGTGTAGTAATGGACTCATGTAACACCATGCGTGGAAAAAAAAAGGGTGCTGAAACCAGACTACAATCAAACAAAGCACCCCACTTATTAGATATTGATGGTGACACATGTCACACAGCTAATAACTGTGCAAAAAAATTTGCTTCATGTTTTGATAGATACTTAGAAGATTTGTTTGATGACATCTATTTCGATATGAAAAGCTGCAGTAAAAGAGAAATTTTTTTCAAAATCTGTGAATCCCTTGCCATTAAAAACTTAAGCCCTTGAAGAGACCAGACCATAGGTGGGTGTACACTTTATGTGTTTTAGAAAGAATCAAAGATCTGTGGGATGCTCTTATTGCATTTTATTTTCACTATTTGGATAAAACTGATAAAGGGGATTATTTTTCTTATGTTGAAACTGTATACAATAAAAGAAATATTTCTGCAGCTCAGAAAAAAATTGTTGAAGGGGTGTATTCTTGCTTGCATTTCCAACAACTCACAAAGGATGCTTTAGCTCGGAAAAAAAGAATACTAAATGGGTTATTTGTTATGCAAAACAAAACTTTATTGCATATGGCATTAAATTCAGCAGTATTACCAGAGTTCAACACATATATTAAATTATTTGAAACAAAAAAATCAATGCTTCATTTAATACATTCCAGTATTTATAAATTGATGGCAAAATTTTTCTCTTTTTTTTATGAAGCCAGAAAATATAGAGTGCACATCTTATAATGATTTATTAAAGGTTGATGTCACAAATCCAGAATTCCATCTACCTAGCAAAGTAATATTTACTGGTGCAGAAGCTTCCACTCTCCTGAAGAAATTATCAAAAAATCATCCAATAGCAAAAGAATTCCAATTCTTGTCACTCTATCCAATGGCCGAGCATCAATCTCCAGTAAGTCATCAGTGTTTTTTGAATTAGCATAATTACTTAAAGTCATTGAATGTCTAATGCACAAATTTCTGTAATGAAAGCTTATACTAATACAGCAAAGCATATGAAACAGAAATTACCCCTTAAAAATTCATATCTAATTAATTTTACAGCATTAGATCCAGAGCTAAGAGGTAAAACCAGTACAATATTAGCTTTTGAAAAATTATCATCTTTTATGTCCCATATTTTTAGTGATAATGAAAAGTCAAAAGTAGAAGCTGAAATAAGGTTATACCAGAGTGATATTGATATCACCAAAGAAATGCTCTACACATCTGATGAAAGTGGAAATCAAGTCAAGTGTACAATTGATAAATATTGGTCTAAAGTTTTTAATTTAAAAGATGATTTCACAAATGATTATAAGTATCCTATATTGTCTAAATTGGTCAAAGCCTGCCTTAGCTGCTTCCATGGCCCATTAATGGAAAGTGCATTCAACTTAATGGATACACTTGTCACTGACTATAGAACCTCTCTTAAGATTGATTCCCTAGATTCAGTGCAGACTATTAAATATGATTTAATGGCTTCTAAAGAAACCTCATGAGAAAAATATGGCTAAAAAAATCCAATGACTGATCCAATTCACAAAGATCTCTTACTGAATATGAACAGGAGTCGGAAAACATATCAAGAGGACTTAAAAACATGTATTTCAGATGAGTCACCTATAAAAGTCTCTGAAAAACCTTCTATATTAGCAGAAAAGCAAACTGCTTCTACCTCTGCATGTGCAGTTCTCGAGGAAATTTCTTCAACTGTAAATGAGGAAAATAAAAGTCAACCTTCCTGCAATTATGAAGTTCACCACAAAAGAAAGACAAGCCCGCAAACATCAGAAAATAAAAAAAAGCAGCAGAAATTAGATAATTTTTTTAAATAATTAATTCAGGTAATTTAAAATATTTACATAAAATGTAGTAGTTTATATGTTTGAAAATTTATGGTTATTAATTTTGCAAAAAAATAATTCATTGAACTTTTATAATTAGGTCATTCAATACTTCATAATTGTAATTTTTCATTTCTCTCCCCCCCCTCTCGAAACTCCAAAATGTCGGTAGTAAGTCCGTAAAAGTTTCAGGGGATTTTTTGGGGTCCCACAAACACCCCTGATAAAATTGCTGTAATAGTCTGCAAAAAATAATAAGCCAGCTCTAATTCGAAGATTAAGGAACAGCGCAATCTGCAACATTAACGGAATTAGGTAATTTTAGTTTAGCTTATACCGTCTGTTATACATTAAACGTGCAAGCGTAAACGTGTTATGCACACACATATCCGCAGCCGTAAAGTTCTTACGCGCGTCACTGCGACGCATGTGCAGAAAGTTTGTAGCTTTGAGGTCCGGATTATGGGTGTCCAAATTAACAACTTTTGACTGTATATATTTTCCTCCTGTACTAATCATACTCCTGTAAAATGTAGACCCCAGTTATGAATGTCTGACATTTTGATTTTTTTTACTTTTGTTATAAATATTTAAAAAGTGTGATGATTAGATTATAATTTTAACTAATTTATCAGTTGCATGCCAATTTGTATAATTTATGCATTAAAAATATGTTTGTATTTTGATTTTATAAAGATTTCATTTCACATTTTGAGTTTCATGTTGTGCTTTAAATAATAAATATAAATGCTGCTTTATCTCTGTGTCTGAAAATATAGCTCAGATTAGGTTTTGAATTTTAATTCTAACATATCCTGTCACTGCGGTCATATGGCAGCTAGTGGCTAATTGAATTCACACTATTAAAACTGGATTCAAATCCCTGGACAAAACAAATACTTTCAGCTGAAGTGTCTGCAGAATTGGGGCAAGTTGTCTTAAGATGCTGGTTATATGGAAAGAAAGATAGAAGACATAATGTTCAATTTTTTGGATATTTTTGGTTAAAATTTGGATGGAAGTAGAAAGTCCTCGTTGGCTTGTCTGAATTGAGTAATCTGATGCAATGTCAAATCTGAAAAGAATTCAATTTCTCGATATGCATCATAATACACCTAGCATGCAACAGAAGTCATTTTATTAGTTGCTATATTTTTCTTATGCTTAATGCACATTTCATATTTTATTACAGAATACTTGGCAATGTAGTGTACTATAAATAGTGCAAGGGTTATGCATAGATGAGCTGAAATTCCCCATAACACACGAGAAATATCACAAATCATCAAAATTGCTTACAGGACAAGGCATCTTAATTTCAGAATTGTCTGCAACAGATCAAGTCTCAATTCATCTATTATTGGCTCATAGCTACTCACAGACTCACAGTATATACCATTTAGGAGCATAGGCTAGGCTCATCTGGAATATTCTAGAAGAGTCACTCCTAAAGCTTCAAAAACACATCTTATGAAAACTTTAAGAATTACCAAAAGAAATTGCAAAATGTTGCTAAGATCTGCTGGCCCATATCTCTGGACTTGAGCCATGATCATGATCCAGTGTCAAAAATAAAAGCTGTGCAAAATAATACCCAAAATATGCACATACAAACACATTATTGGAGTTCTAATTCAGAATTAAATAAAATATTCTGTAAGTGAACACAAAGTTATTATGCAAAATGCACCAAATAAATAACTAAGAACAGATACATACGAGTACAAAAATACGTAAGAACTAAATTACAGATAAACAAATGTAAATATTTCTATGAATATTATGCTTGTAATTTTAGGTTTAGGGGGCTAAGTTTTTGGGTAATTCTTTGTTAAATTATTTTCTCATGATATTTAAAAGTTGCACATAACAAGTTGCCAATTTAGGTTAGTTGCAATAGCTGCTTTAGTTAAGAAATGCCAGTATTTGTAAAAAATGCATATCAGAAAGTTACTTAAAAGAAATATCATTTAATGATTCTGTTTTATCATTTAGTGATTAACTTGTTTACATACCATGTGATAGATCTAGGAATAAATTATTCTTTGTTTTTTAGTTATGATGAAACGTTATGGAGAAGGTTTGATTTGGGAAGAAAGTTTATAAAACCAGGTGTACTTGGAACTCTTTTATCACGAGGAGTTAGTGTATTACGATTAGCTATGTCTGAGGTAAGACTTCTAAAACTCTTGTCTGAAACAAATAGTACATAAAATAAAGAGAAATAAGGCACCTTAACAATTTTGAATTACTTAAATGTTAGTGACTGTTGTATGTAAGTTTTCCACTTTTGAACATTGTTGTTTGGTATTTTATTGTTTTGAAACATATTTTTAATGTTCAAATCTTCTTTATACTATTTTCATCATAATTGTGGTAAGATGAAAAGTATTTTTATAAGGTGCAATATTTATAGTAATGATACCAAAAATATAAATAAGCCGCATCATCTTTCTCAGTTTTAGATATTTTCTGACTTATTTCAAGGACTTGAAATAAGCATTTTATATATGAGACTATAACCTAGGGCTCTAGACTTTGATTCTTTATTTATTTACATATTTCTACTTATATCGTACATGGAGAAAATTTATATTTTTAAAAAGTAACTTGTCTTCTCTGGCGGAAATCAGTATATGGGAAGTATCCCAGGCAGCACGTCTCCAAAAATATAAGTATAATTTTGGTGAAATAAGGGTATAGTATTTTTTGCACTTTACTTTTATGAAATTTATACGAATGAAAAAGGCTGAAGTTACTGTTGACTCTTTATCGTTATTTTTACGAAAATTATATGAATCCGAATGTACTGAAAAAAACTACCGCCATAATGGTATATTTTATTCGTCACTTTTACGCATATTATACGAATCCGAATGTTCTGAAAGAATCTACTGCCTTTATGGTATATTTCATTCATCACTTTTACAGATATTATACAAAGTCTAAAAAGATTGAAAATGAAGTTTATTAATTCAAAATATTTAGTGCATTTTTGGCATTTCACTTTGTTTTCCTTTTCCAGGAACATGAAAAAAGGGGCATTCATATATGAGGCTAAAATTTTTCTATGAATTTTAACATGTGAGCTAAATCTTTACGTGCATTTTTGCAAAAAATTATATTTTCTTAATTTAAAGATCTTCAAAATAACTTATTTATTTTCTTATATCAAATTTGTTATTTTTATTCATATCAAAACTTACATTAATTTACACAATTTAATTTCTTTTATGAAAATCCTATTACACATTTAACCGGAATAAGCTGTATGTTAAATTTGTGTACTTTACTGCTGAGTTTGGTACAATACTCGCCTTATTTTATTTAGCAGATGTGGGCAATTAAATTGGAATAAGACTAGCAAGTGGGCAATTAAATTGGAATAAGACTAGCAAATCTTTCATGTCGAAGAATAGAATAATAAATAGAGCAGAAGATGCTTGAAAATGTTTAACTTCTTGAACAATAGTTTAATGTAGACCTAAGGATCATTAATTATAATCAAAGATATACTAATATTTTTATTTAATAATAATAATAATAATAATAACTCTACAAAATTGTAAGCTGAATCCTGATATTTTGCATATATTTCAGTTCCTTTAAACTTTGTTATAAAAATCACATGAGGCTAACATTTTTTAATTTTGTTTAATGTACGGAAAAAATGATATAGCGATTTTAATAATTTTTATATGAGGAAGAAATAAATAATGTAAATAAATAATTATAGTATATTTTATATTTTTCCTGAAACAGTTAAAGACATTCTTAATATGGAGATCTACAGAATAAGTACAAGGGTCCAGTTAAAGGAACTCAAAATTTACATAGTTAATTTTACGCTAACTTATAAAAATTAACCAGATTTACGATTATACACTGAGCATGCGCTAACACAGACATTTCTATTTTTCGTTGAAAAATTTAATTATTACCTTAATACAGAGATGCTGTGAATATAAATTTATATAATGCAAAAGTAAGTTTATTTCATATGCTAATTTAGAGGCTTTCTTAGTATGTTTAATTATAAAGAAGAAAAAAAAAGCGTTGCAATTCTTGTTCATTGACCAATGGCAAAGCAGGCACTTTCTACTTCCGGTTGTGGCGGGATATTTGTGAAGTCAGCAATGGCGGTCGAAAAGAATGGTAAAGTCGCAAAGAATACTGTTTTTTCGTGGATTGGCGTTTGTGACTGAATCCATCGATGTTACTAATTATTTGAAGAAAGTAAGTGAATATTTTATATTTTCAGTGTTTGATACTCGTACTTTCTTTACCTATATAAAATTTTATAAATAGCATCTGTGTAGGAAATGTGATTTTCCATGTGTTGTTCTTTTGTGTACGTGCCTAATGATTCATTTTCAGATTTGGTACCAAATCAATAAATTGAAAAAATTTTGCACTAGTCTGTTACTTACTGTTTGTGTCACTCCTGTTTGTATGTGTCTCACCTTTATATAGTTGTATTATTTTTACTCAAACATTTTAATATTTATCTTAAAGCATACTGTAATTAAGCAGGAAATAGCTTTTAATGGAAAAAGAAAGGCAGTATTAACATGACTAATTGTTCAGAAATCTGTTCTGGAAATATTATTTACCTTATGCCAAAAAGTAAAGCATGTAACTTTCATTTATTTATGAAATTCAAAATTTTTTACTTGCTTAGTATTTTCCCTAAAAATAATTTAATTTCTTATTTTTGAATTTAGTTTTATAAATTTGCTTTAATATATAATCTTTAACTCAAAGATATTGTGCTATTAAAACAGGAAATTTTATGCAATAGAAACACAGGTACTTTGTTCCAAATCTTTGTTTATTTTATTTTATATATACTGAATTTTCATGCACTTGTAATTACTGAAATATATCCTTTCATAAATAATAAGTAAGTCCTAAGTCCTTTCATGAATGCATTTCTTTTTTGTTTGTTTGATTTTGTTGTTTTAAAAGATTTGCCATAGTTAAAGAAAGAAAATAAAGTAAGAATGCTTTACTTTCAGTATTGAATAAATTTATTACTATTTACTACAGCTTCAGGTTTCTCTAAACATAATTTTCGAAGTCAAAACTTGATAGTTATGTTGATTATTAGACTTGCATGTAAAAATTTATTTAAAAGTTAGTATTTGATCTAAAATACCTTAAATTATTTGAATTATATTTTACTAAATCATGTATTTTGATATAACTAAATAGTTAAAAAAATGAAAATTGTAAATGTGCAGAAATGCTTATATAAAACCAAGAAATTGTTTATATTTTTGTTGCTTTTTCCCTTGTAAATTAAATATATGTATATATTACAGTCTGGGGAGTCAGCATCCTGCTGAATTGTAGTAAACGAGACGTCCAATCTACTAGAACATCAAAGACACACATTTGGATTTTCTATTTCATAGTTATTGAAATCATAATGGTATGTTTGTTTAAATTAGTACTCTTTATGGATGTGATAAAAATAAATACTGATAAGCTAAGAAAGGATTTATTTTCTATTAATTATGAACTGTAAATAATGTAACCAATTTTCTTCATAGTATTTACTAAACATTTTTTTTAAAAACGGGAGGTAGTCTTATTTATACAATTCTTGCACAGTGAGATACCAAGAAATAAAACATTTCAGGAATTTTCACTCAGTGTATCTTGATGTTTAAAATCATGTTGTTCAACGCCATATTACTTTTTCACAGGAAAGTAATTTTATTGATCTAACATCTGCATAAATCAAACTTTTTTAAGAATGATTACAGTTTCTAAGCTAACTTAAAATTTTCAGATTTAGAAAATATATGTTTAATGTAGCATTAGTTTTCCATGGAATAGAAAAGGTTTTAAAAATGTTCAGTTGTTAGAGGGAAATAATATAAATGAGATTGTCCTGATATAGTTTTAGCTGGAAATGAAACTGAATTTTCGGATAGTGAAGATGAAATTCTCTGCATTTAAGAATTCTAATAAAACTGATTAATGTAAATCCTCTGCATTTAAGAATTCTAATAAAACTGATTAATGTAAATCCTATGGTTCATGTAGGTATTCTTCTGTTATCAGGACCAGATTCAGAAATGTGTGTCTATATGCATGCATTTTTAAATGTAGGTGCTCGTGTGTGCATGTGTAAATTCTTTATGTATGTATGTGTATACTCATACACATATATGTGCATACATGCATATGCTTACATATCTACAGTGAAACCTTGAGATACGAGTTTAATTCGTTCCAGCATTCAACTGATATAGCGAATTTCTCGTATCTAGAAACAAGCTTCCCCATTGAAAATAATGGAAATTCAGTTAACCTGTTCCACACCCCAAAAAATATCAACATTTTAATATCAAGTCAATTTTTCCTAATAAATAACACTGGTAAATAATATAACCATAGTTTAAGTTTGTTACCAACCTTTTAACTCCTTCTCATTAATCCACACCAACAACAGCTTCTCAAATCTAGGAGTACTTTTATGGTGCTTGGAAGCAACGATAATTCCTTTGGCTACATCAAGTTTCTTAATTTCTTCCTGCTTCTTCAGAATAGTGTAGATTTTCGATGTTGAAAGGCCGCAAATCTTCGCCAATTCCATCACCATGCTTATGTTTATCTATGATTTCTTTCTTGATATCAAAGGCCATGGCCTCCTTATTTTTCCTTGCAGCACTATTTGAGGCAACAATCTTCTTGCGAGGCATCTTGAAATAATTATTTTCAAGTTAAATGTCAAAACAAATAACTTGCAATTGCACAAACACGTATTTAAAAGAACACTGAGTGATCTGACGTGGGGATTCCCCGAGTTGAGCCGGATAGGAAAATGGCACCTCCCATACCAACAGCCTGGCTCATTGCTTGTTACTCGAGTCAATGCTTGTATTTTGCTCATATTTTCCTCATATCTCGAGGTTTCATTGTACATGTCTGAATCCTGTCCTAATTACAGAGGAGTGCCTTTGCCAGTATTGCAACAGAGCTAGAATGAATTATTGTTTTAAATATGTGGAAAATGCATGCTTAAAGTACTGTTATTTTCTAAAAATATTCTGTATGTCTATTTTTTACAAGAAGAAAAAATAGCTAAAAGCTGTTAATTTATTTATTAGTCCAAAGGGGCTTTGTCCCTAAAGGACTATTTTTTTGTTTTGCTTTGGTTCACTATAAATTCACTGTAATGGTTTCACTTTTCAAACTGTTCCCACCAAATGTTAAGAGTCCCTAGTGTGGGATTAATACTCTCTATCTTAGTGCCCTCTATGACCTATGTTAGGGTTAACCTGTATAACTTATAAGGATTGCCAGTTTAGGCGAGATATCTAGGTAGTCATCATAATACGTACCTTATTTTTTATTATTTTAAAATTAAATTAAAAGTAATAAACTAGTTTTCAAGAATGGAGTTAAACTAGATTTGCATTCAACTCTGGTTTATTGTGTTAATGATGTTTTGCTGTAACAAATATGAATTTTATTTTAAGTATAATAATTTAAAATGTTTTTTCTAGAGAATGAAGTACTGCCACTAAGTCGTATTGGATATGTTGCAAGGTAATTTTCTATTCTACATTAACTCAAACTTTATATCCTGTTACAAATATATTGGCAGAAATAATTAAAACCTGACATTCAAAAAGAAAAATAATAACGTTAAATGTAGTATATTAGATGGTTAACTGTGGTTTGGCAGCTCATTAATAATCTTACACATATTGAATACGAATAATTTTGACAATTGCCAGTATTTTCAATAGTATAAAATTAGGTAAGAAAGCAGCTTTAGTTTAGCACCGATTTTAAATACAACTCTCTTAATTTCGAAGGTGATCCTGCACACACAGATCCTGTGTAATAGAAGGATCGGCAATGGCCCAGCAGTAAAGTCGCTGAGCGCTGGTTCGGTTCGACGTTCGAATCCCGCGAACAATCTGGCTGCATGGCTGTTTTCGTGGTTTTCCCCATGTGTGACGTGTATACGAGCCAGTTTTCTCCTTAGAAAGTCCTTCACGAAGGCATTCCTCACCTTAGGCAGATAGCCCTATTGTGCTTGCAGTAATTAAATAAACCTAAACCAAACCTGTTACAGATGTATTTTTATGTTACTAAAATAGTAAAACTTAAAACTAACCTGGATGGCACAAACAGCCCTTAGAGAGCCATGGCTGGCAATGCCTTGATATCTACTTTCTAGATGGTGAGCTCTGTGGTGTTTGTGCATAAATGGTCAGCTTGTTGCAGGCCCCCCGGTATTAAGTCCCCAATGAAACTTGGTACTAATTTTATCGACCCACTCAAGGGATGAAAGGCTGTTTCAACCTTGCCCAGCCTGGGAATCAAATGCCGAACCTCTGGTGCTGCTGCGTGACGCACTAGCCACTGTGCTACCGAACCTCCCTAAACTAGTAAATTTATGAAAATTATTTAAAAAATTCAAAATATCAGGGTACATTTCCATTTCGCCGTCGCAAATCTTGCCAAGCAGACTTAATTAGCGACAACACACAATATACAATTAAAATATGTTAACAAATGTTAGTTCTAAGAAATTTTTATTTTAAAGGCATAAACATTTTAATATCGTTTAAAATTTTGTAAAATGATAAATAAAGACAATAAATTTGCAGAAAGACATTAATTTGTATTTGTAAAAAGAGATTAATTTAAGAATTTACTATGCTTTCATAGTATAACATTCTGATTCGCCGTTTCATATCACGTGACCCCAAGTGATCTCATCTCATGTTAAACTACGCTAATTCTCTCAGTAATTATCTACATTAATTTCAAGTTAAATCTTAATTTGGAATACAAGTTTAAATGCAAGAATTATTTTATTTCGTATGAATAGGTTACTCAGAAATTATGTAAAACTATAGTGCTTTACTTTGCTAGTGTATTCTCATTAGAATTGATGAACTTAACCCTTGATTTTGCCTTTTCTATATTTTCGGGTGAGCGTGTGATTGCATCCTAATTGATATAATTACCACGAATGGCCTTAGGACATACAATTGAACTATCTGGTAAAAATTCTATGTAATTGTATCATAGTATTGAAAGAAACATTCAATCTGATAGAAATAGCTGCAACGTGTTTTGAAAATGAAACATAAAAGGTTTCCAGCAAGGATATTCTGTTTGGCATCGGTTGTACCATTTTGGGCGACTTAATCGCTTGCACCGGCTAAATGGAACAGTACCAATATTGGTTTGACAAAGGTAAGATGTAATTGAATATAATAAGTTGGAAATACTGTCTGTCTGTCCATGAGTTAAAAAATAATTTCAAATAAAATTTCTTTTTTCAGTTTTTCATGTTATTTGTTTAATGTTATTGTAATCTGATTTATCATATTTAGTCACATGTTCCATCCCTCTTTGCACTATAGTATATAATTCAAAGGACTTATCAGTTTCAGCAATATTTTTTTAAGCAGTATACATTTTTACCATAACTCTGTTTCTAAATCATATCCTGAAAAATTAAGGAGTAAAGTACACAAAAAAGGGAAATATGCAAGTAAATAATGGCATTTAGTGTTGTTTATGTGTCTAATATTTGTACTAGATTGTAAAAGTTATAAAATTCTATTAGCTTTTATTCTTTTTTAAATTGAGATGTTTCTTTGCACCCAAATGGTTAAAGCCTTCCAGAACTGGTACTTTGATCTAACTTCTATTCCTAACAAAAAATCCAGCTGCATACAGTTTACTCAATTTCTGCCATGTGTAAGGTAAACAGTATTAGCTTTTTTTAAATATATCTTTTACAACTATTCCATCAGGTAGATTTCTTTCATATTTTGCCTTAATTGAGTCAGCCTGCTAATTAAGAATTTATTAAAGTTAATATTTTAAGTTTTTGTATGTATAATCCATTTTAAGTATGTGCAAGCAAATGCATACATTAACAGTTATGTAGAATTATGTTTTGGGTATCAAATTCAGAAATTTTTGGGCTGTTTTTAGAAGATTTATTAATGATTTATATCATATTAATATTGGTAAAAAAATTCTGTGGCTTTTATATGAGAGTATATATTTTAAAATAGCTGCATGATATGGTAGAGGTAAAAAGCTTCGTGTGGATCATAAATTAATATTACGTGGGAATTTTTCATTTATTTAATAAAGAAAATATTCAAGCCACAATTAAATTTTTTTCATTGGATTATTTCCATACAAAGTTTGCAGCAAATATTTCCTGCAACAGAAGTGACAATTTTTATTTTGCCAAGACAGGAAATTTAGTTAGTGAAAGCAGTAACTCTATTTTGAGATGTTAAATAAGAAGGCAGATTTTTGAATTTAAATTGATTTTTGAAGGAAGACTTCATTTAGTCTTGCTATCATTCTACGTGGCTTTTAACTTTTTTATGGTATTTATAATTTTATTGTTATTCAGCTTTCTGTTTGCTTAGAATGCACATGAATGTAGACTTGAAATATTTTATATTGCAAACTGAGATGCCATTGTTATCATAATTAAAGATTTGTGTTCTGATTTTGGAGGAATTTACTGATTATACTTTTGATTGTGTATTGGTTTCTGGTTTATTGAAATGTGTAAAATAGCCTGTTAATGCATATACGCATGTTAATGACATGTATATATTTATGAAGTATTCTGTTATATGTATATAGTGTTGTGATTAGTTTTCTTCTTACTCTTTAAGAAAAAGTTATCTGTAAGAAAGCGAATATTCTTTACTATATGTAGGAGTAAAATTGGAAAGGCTAATGCAATATAATTAATACAAAATTAAGTTTTTTCTCGTGTACTTAAATACAAACATAGCCATTAAAGACTTTCTTAACCTTGCAGTTCTAAACAAATCTTTAGGTATTTTTTACTTGAAATTATAGGCATTGTGTAAGGTATATAATTGAAGTTTACTGTGTGATAGTATGAACTTAAATTTTTAATTACTAAAATGTAAATTTTTAAATATGAAATACTCAGTGCATTTTATATGCATCTTTTAATACTTCAACTATATTTAAAAACTGAAAACATCTGAAGTGTGAAATTATTACAAATTTTTCTTTTTCTTGTTTAGGAGCTGTTCTCAAAACATTGGGTGACAAAGAATTCACTTTTACAAAAATTGAGCAGGATATTAAAGACAGCGAACTATAGAACAAATATGGCAAAGCTGAATGAAATCTATGCTGAATTTTATTATTGAAAAAAATTATGCTCTTCAGATTTAATGTTAGTTTTTATTGTTTAACAGTAATTGCAGTTTTCGAATACCTGTAAAATAAACCTAATTCTTAAATTAATTTCATGTGTATTTCTTTTGCTAGTATTACAGTTCATAATACTTCAAACAACTTGAAATTTGATACTTGTTAATTTATGTGGGATATGTTCATAATAATTTTATAATTTAAATAACTCATTGTCATCATATGAGCATAATCTAAAATGCACAGCATTGGACAACAAATTAATAAAAAATTAGCCAACTTCTAATTGCTTTCTTTTGTCCAGTTGCCTCTTTTTAAATAATTTAATACCATAAAGCTATTTGATGAAAAAAAATAATTGGTATGTCCACATCAACATGTACATTTATTATGATGTTATAGAAAAAGTCACATGAGATAAATATTTAAAAACTTCAATATTCCTAAACAAATTAACTTTTTAAAATTTTATCTGGTATATAAGATAAAATAAAGAACATATTTAGATAATTTTGAATTTGCATAATTTTATGAACTTATTTATGAAATTAACAATTACATAGTAAAAGGGAACTTTTTAAAAATGCCTCGATAAAGCATTTCTTTTGTAGAAGTGAACTTTTAGTACTGATCTAATATATTTATAAGATTTTAAACTGAGAAAGACAACAATAATAGATTACAATACATTGCAAGAGTGACTGATAAATGTAAAATATTTACATATCATAATTATGTGTGTAATTAAAACAGAAGTTACTCGATTAACTTACATGCAAATTAATATTTTCTTTAACATGTTTTGGATAAACTTAATTTTAATAAATAAATATGTATATATTTGTGTATTATCTGAAGATATGAATGCAATATTTGTGACATTAAACATTCATCTTCAAGAAAAATAACAAAAAGTCAACTTCATAACTATTGGAAAAGGTAAGTTTTCTACAATTTCCTGGTCTATATTTAACAATTTTAAAATTTAGCACACTCATTCAAATAATCTAAATATATGATGTTTTCTTTTGCGCTACAGTCGTTTACTGAATTTGGTAATTAACTATATTGTACTTTAGATAGAAATTAACATAGATATTCCCCGTATTTTACAGTACAAAATCTTATATATTTGAAAATAATTGACCTAAATCTTCCCTATGTTTTCTTTGCATATGCGAATGACTTTGGTAAAAATTTAGTCCGATGTCTTTTCTTTACTGTGTATAAGTGTACATTTTTGGTAAAAATGTGCATAAATCTCCAGTTACCTATTTACTGCATTTTTCGTAAAATGTGCTTATTTTAATCTCGTATTTTTTATATAAATCTATGCAAAAATGTTCTGCATATTATGATTAAAAGATAAAATGTTAATTTAATATCAAATTTTTACATATCCACCTTTTAGGCATGTACAGCAATATGGAATATATATAATTGGAAAATTTAAATGCAAAAAAATTAATTTCTATTCAAAAATTACGTAGCACATAAAGGCTGAAAATCACTTTTAATATTTCATTTTAAAGTGACTACAAAATATGCAATAAATTTTTTAAACCTAAGTTCTAAATTTTAAATTAATTAATGCTATGAAATCACTTTGAAATGAAATATTAAGTGATTTTCAGCCTTCAAGTGTTACGTAATTTTTTAATAGAATTTTTTTTTTTTTTCATTTACTAGTGCATTTAAATTTTCCAGTTACATGTAACATAACTAAAAGGCAGATATGTAAGAATTTGACATAAAAATGACATTTTACCTTAATCATAGCATGCAGAAAGTTTTTGCATAGATTTATATAAAAAATATGAGATTAAAATAAGTACATTTTACGAAAAATGTAGTGAAAAGGTAACTGGAGATTTATGCAAATTTTTTACCAAAAAATGTGCATTTATACACAGTAAAGTGGAGAAGACATCGGATGAAATTTTTGCCAGTCATTCGCATATGCAAAGAAAACATAGGAAAGGTTTAGGTCAATTACTATCAAATATATACGTTTTTGTACCGTAAAATATGGCAAATATATACGTTAATTTCTATCAAATATATACGTTTTTGTACCGTAAAATACGGGGAATATCTACCTTAATTTTTACTTAATATATACGTTTATATACAGTAAAAAATCGGGGAAATTTATGTAAATTTGTATTAAATATATAGGCATACGTGAAGCAAAAAATTGAGATCTACGTATATGCGATAAATATACGTAAATTTTTACTAAAAATATATGTAAATCCCTGAAATTTACATATATTATACGTAAAAGTTGCAAATGAACAGCAGTCTCTCGCGTAAATATACCTAAATTTTATGTAAAAGTTACGTATAGTTTAACGTAAAAATATACGTAAATATTTAGTAATTGCCACTAGACACTTTTTATGATATTTTTACGTTCAACTTGAACGTTTTTTTTTTTACGAAAGGCCATTCGTAAATTGCACGTATTTTTCTCGTGCAATTTACGAATGCATGCTGCCTGGGATACAACTTTCAAAAAACTGTCTCTGTTTTGAAAAGACATGAAAAAGTCATAATATAAGAATATTTTTAACCCTCCAAGGGTTGTGGATCTAAAATTGGCTTTTCAATTCATTACCTACAAAAGTTACTGCCTTTTCCTGGTGATCTGATTTTGAATTCGGGTTATAATTACCTTGCTGCCTACTCTCCTGGTTTTTCATCACATCAATCTCCTGGTAAATAACCAAATTTCAGTAACAATTTTTAGCTTTTACTGATGAAAATGCTTCCTAGCAATAACTGAAATTTATTGAATTAATGAGACTTAAATTAGGCAAATTCCGATCCCCCACATCTAATCTAATCTTCATATTAGTTTTTCTCATTAAATTCTATTTCATCTGAATTGTATTGTTTTATTATTACATTTTACTGAGCTTTGACATATTAAATTTCATTTGTTCTTATTTGTCTTAATCGACTGTAGACATTTGTAGACTTTTATCTGAAGATTCAAGCAATGTTTAATCCTTTGCGGCATGGTGTGGTACGCACAGAAAAATTGAATGAAAAAGGATTTATAGGTTACTCTGAACCTTCTTTATTTACAGTAAATGACAGCTAATATCCTTATTCTATATTAGTTTTAAATTTTTACCTTGAAATCTTACCTAAAATCGAATGGCGAACCCAGGTGTTCCCAAAGTGGGCTCACCGAGACTCTAAGACTGCTAAGAGACAGTATTCTTTGTTTCTCTGCATCTCATCAGTCAGTTCATTGATGACAAAAAGGTGGGTCCACATCTGTGTTTCATTTCCTGTTTTTCTCTTTCTTCTTTTCTCTCTCTCTTTTTTTTCGGGGGGGGGGGGGGACATTTGGTTATCAACTAACAAATTGTTGGGGTGATTTTCTGAAGGTCAAGGGTAATTTTATCAGTTAGCTGTTTGGTTTTTCACTAGAGCAATTCTCTTTTTCTCTTTCGCTTTTATTCAAAGCTTCGCTAGCGCTACGTTTAATAGTTTTGAGTTGTAGACGTTTATTTAATTTTATAGTTTATAATTTCTTAATTGTAGATATAATATTAGTTTATTTATTTATTTTTTTTTTTTTTTGGATTTTTCATTATTTTCCAAATGAATTGAAGAGGGCTAACCATTTCTGAAGCACTGAAAGTGCTACACAAATTGCTTTCAGATAGTGAACCTGATATGGATCCCAGCATATGTGCAAAACATTCAATATTGGGTTGCGCTTTTTTAAAGGTGGTGTCACTTTCTTCGAAAAATACCACCATGCAAAAAATAAAACATGAAAAAATAAATAATGTAAATATCATATACCCAAGTTACTTTTTTTCCCATTCATACGCATATAACCAAAAGCGAGCTTTTTAGGGGTGTGCAGAGTAGCAGGTCTACCCATGGCACACCCTGGGTAATGCTAAATCTGCTACGGTATTCAGAATCTAAAGTTTTTTTTATCATAAGCAAAATCTCTTACTCTTTTGCGTGCTTCTCAGCAATGCTCGTTTCAGCACTCTTTCGAAGCTCTATTCAATCAGTGTGCCCTCTTCAGGTACACCCACAGAATTAAAACGATAATTGCTATCTTTACACAATTTTACTTGTGTACTCCACTAGGCATAATTAGACTGCCTACCCCTTTTTTTATCGAAATTCCAACTTTAAAAAGTACTGTGCCGGTAAGGGTTAATCTATCAATATCTATTTGTATTTAATTTTTTTGTTTCAATATATGGTACATTACTAAGTTTATCTGAACAAATATTATGTGCATTAATTGTTAATTTTATTTTCATTGTGCTGAAATGTACTTTGGTAAATAAAAGCTTTTCTTTACTACTGAAGATTTTCTAAGTCTAAAGGTGTAAGAAAATAATTAAATAGTTCAGTAACTTGAACCACATCATATTATAAGTCAGTTGGGAGTTCCTTTGAATCGGTGTCGTTGTGCTGCAGGAAAAATCCTCCTCTTTTTCTTTTCTTTTCTTTTTTTTTTTTATCTTCTTGGTTTTAAGATTTCAACGTTGGAAGCTATGATATTGGAATCAAAAGGGTCAACATACAAAGTAAACCAGGAGAGGGTCATTTTGGCATTATAACCAAGAAAATATTATTTATTGATGACATTTTGGAGAACTCAGAGCCAAATCTGTAATGCTTGTAAGGTAAAAGCTGACAATCACAACATTTTTAAGCATTGAAATTCCCCTCCCCAAAATTATATCAAAAGACTCTGAAATGTGCCTTAAATATTTAATTTATTCAGTATTTGCATATTACCTTGGCACAGTTTGCTGATTTTTTACAGATGGAAAGATAAATGTTACCTATCAAGAGTGCAAATTGGTTGTTTTCAATACTTTTTTCAAAAAGATTTCTAAAGTATTAACCCATTAACTGCCAAAACTACAAGGAATGTTTCTTTTCTCATGAAAATAATAAAAAATATTAAATTAAACATTTATAACATAAATTTACATTGAAAATTAAAAAAATGCTCTTACCTGTGGAAAAAGTGAGTGTTGCGTTTGCGCAACGTCAGCGGAATAAGACTGCGGATGTTTAGTGAGTAGAATTGTACTCATGTGATGTTTCTTTTGAGTGGAGTGCAGGATTGCTTTTTAGCTGTATAACGTTTTATAAATCTACAAATCACTTTAATTAATTTAATATTAAAATATACATTGTATTTCTTTTACAAATACAGATTATTTCATTTGAAAGGTTCAAGCATGAAAAGCTTGATTATAATCATGATGTAAAGCTAAATTGCATACATTGCATCTATAAACAGTCTGGCTATGGTACTCTTTACAACATTTTGTTATCAACGGACTTAACGATAAAATGTTTACCATCTCCATGCAATGGTTTTTGAATGCTGAATTTACTAGGTCTTCCTGTTGCTGATCTATTTTTGGCTAATTCTACACTCTCAATAGAAGTTTGCAAAAGGAATAATGCATTCTCGTGTCTGGAATCTAAAAGAGACTTAGTAAAAAGTGGTGATATTTAGTAAGTTTAGATACGGTCTCCCTCCTATAATTTATCAGTATTGTCAAATGCAAATTCTGTTTCATATTCCTGTACTACAAGCGTGATATCAATTCTCGTACGACAGGAACAGAAATGTCCTGATCAAAAGACCAATACATTTTTTCTTGAGGTAAAGAATGATATCCTGTAAGCAATAATATTCCAATAAATCTTCTCATATAGGCTTCAGATGCAATAAATTCTGTTCCCCCCCCCCTCAGCATATATATTTGTTTGTTCAACGAGAAGAGAGTAAATGTGTAGACCAAAAAGAAAATCTGTGCTCTAGTATTACCTCGCGTTTTGTCTTTTGTAATTTCTTTTCTATCTCTTTCTTCATGTTTTTCCTGAGACATAACTAACAGTTCTTTTTTATCCACTTCAAGATTTCAGTCTTCTACTTTTTAAACTTTTTAGTATGACTATAACTGCTTTTAGAAGGCTGAAACTTACTTCTTACGTGAATTTCAACTTTCCCAGCAGTATCATTTGGTAAAATATCATTATCATTATTTAAAACATTGCCATTCCTTTCTTCTTTGTCACTAGCCTCTGCAATTTCTGGGGGAACAACAACAATATCAGTTTCATTCTGGTCATTATTAACATTATCATCATCTGTATCTTCATCAAAAATTCTTTGAAGGGCTTCTTCTAATGTAAGATACCTCGTTCTAGGTATTTTTAAACAACCAGAACATCGAAAGGAATAAGTGAAAAAGGGAGATTGACTACCCGTTTCCTGCTGACATTGCATCAATGCAACACCTGTTTTCCCTTCCTTCCCAACGCAAATATAAACATCTGACTGATGTAATGTTCTGATAAACGGTGACCTTGACTAAAAATAGATCACTCATAAAGACGGCAATTCTTTCGTTAAATACTTTCAGCAAAAATATATCCGGTCGAAAATTTTGCTTAAAGTATGAGATTAATTATTATAAACAAAATTATTGTTGAAGGCAAATATTTTTTTTACAGAAATAATCTTCATAATATTCCCTACACAAAATCATCTGCTGGTATAAAATATCTTAGGTAGTTATATTTATATATGCATTTATTTTTACCGTTGTGTCAACGCAACACCAGCGGCTAATGGGTTAATTGAGTTAAATTGTTGTCGGCAAGTTGAATTATATGTAGGCAAGTGATATCGACGTATGAAAAGTCAACAGACTTTTTCAATTTAAAGTAAAAATTTTAATTTTTAAATAAAGGATTACATGACGTATTAAAAAAGATAAAAGCCTTTTTTCTTCTTGAGTATACAGCAATCTGTTTTTGCATAAAAGAAAGAGAATATCTGAGACTTGATAGTACTCAAACCTTGGGAGTGCCAGCTATCTACCCAACACATCTCTTTATTGTTCTCTTTAGAAATTTTGCATCAAAATTCTATATTCCTGAAGAAGTTTTATTAAAGTGTCTTCCATTGCTAGCAGATTCCAAGCACATTTTCAAATTAAGTTTAAGGCATAAAAATATCGCGAATTATTTATAAAAGCTTTTGAAATATAAAAAAAGAAGCATGTGAAAATAGCAGTGTTGCTTGACTGAAGGATTGTTCTGAGCATGGTTGCTTGAAGAACTGTTATGCACATGGGTTCCAGAGTTTAGCACATTCTGAAAATTTGGTGACTTCTACTAAAATGGTTGCAATAAAACATAATTTCTATTGTTCTTGGTTGTGAAAAAGTACTGTTTCATAAACAAAAATTAAAGCCAGTGTCGTGGGTTATAATTGAATATTTTCATTTGAGTAATTTTCAACGATTCCATTTTTAACAGGTAGTCCATCATATTATCCTCTTAATACTGTGAGTGAATTTTACTGTAATGAATGTTTTTTTTTATGGTCTCCAAGATGATGTATTTATTTTTTTGTCGGATAATTTTGATGAGTGTGCATGTATATGTAATCTATTTTTGGGGTCAGTCCTTAATAATTTTAGAATCTTTTGTTTTACATTATAAATGAATTTTAAAATTTTATGTGTGTTTTCATATCTTTGTCAGTAACTGGAGTTAACTAAAAATGTGTACTTTATTATGTATGTTAATATTATAGTTTTCTTTTTTTCTTTTTTTTTTTTTTTTTTTTCTCACTGTTTAAAAAACTGATAAAATATATCTGACACATTGCTGGCCATCAAAATTAAATAAAACTTTCATATGTATATAATATTTTTATTTGCAAATAATTGTTTTATTTTAAGATATTAATGTTTACATTTTTTAGATAAAACCTCCTGTTTTTGATGACTATTTTCAAGACACTTCAAATGAGTAAGATTCATATATTATTCTGATTAAATTTTTTTTTCCATCATCAGTGAGGTCATGTTGCACTGATTGCTTTAAACAGCACCTCTGAATATATGTTCTATGTGATTGTTATAAAATACTAAAATACAGGCATTTTGCACCAAATTCTGCAAAAGGATATTATATTAAAGAATACACTTGTGTTAAGAAAGGAGAAATAAACATTAAATATTTTTTGAAGTGAAGTGTAGGCTAAAATATAAGCAAGGAAAAAAAAAATAAATGATGCTTAAAAGAATTAAATATAGTCAGAATTGAGGAATAATAGCTAAACATTTTTGGAAGTTCTGTATGGCTTAAAATGTAACCAAGAACAAATGAGTAATATTTGGATGTGTTGAATATGCAATATAATGCAAGTGCTTGTGCTGTTTAAAAGAAAAAAATTGCTATTGTATTTTCATATATTAAAAATATTATCATTTACCCTTGCTGAAGAAAAATGAATTCTTTTTTAAGTTGAAAAACATAATTCAATTCAATAATTTAGAAATAAATCAGTGCAGATGTTAGCTCAGTGCTTACATCCAAAACCCAAAAAGTATTTATCACAGTTATATATATATATGAAATGTAATTTCATTACATTATTTGTTTTGTGCAGCCGGGGCAACAGGAATGAGACAAATTTTGGAATATAAAGTGCTAGGTTTATTTTAGCATCCATCTCACAAGCGTTCTAATCGTACCTTGAGCAGAAGCCCTACTTATACATATGTGTGCGTCACGAGGCTCATCCAATCAGCGATATTAATTGAAATCACGAGGTGACGCTATCTTCTCATCAGGAGTGTTCTTAAGGACTTTATGTAATATGACAGATTTATGACTTTGGCGATTTGGCGGGCGCCAACACGTTAATATATTTTATACTAAAGAAAGGATTTCGCCAAAATTTAGGAACAGGGATGCAATTTAGGTAGAGAATCGCCAACATATTATTAAGCAATATTATTAGAATTCAATTTAATCAATTGATTTAAAAATATCATTACAGATTATCCCCCCCCCTCCCATCTGAAAAGGCTTGCAGTCGCGGGCGTCGACCCAAGACAGTCCAGATAGTGAGAGCAGAAAATTTAGTTATTAGGAAATTAAGTGATTAGGAAAACTGATTGGATTTACCTCAAGGCACACAAAATGTTTACATAAAATATGACATAAAATATTTGAATATAATTAATACAGTATATTAAATATAATTGATTAATGAAATTATAATGTAGTAACTAAGTGCAGAACAAATAAAGCACTAATAACATATTGCTGGTTAGCTACGCGGCAATAGGAAATAGTAATATAACTGAATTTGTAAGTTTATATCTTACGGCATGCCATTCACAGTTTGTGTATGAGTCCGTACAATCATTAGAGTTGTCATTCAGGCTCATCTTCAGTCTTTTACTGATCTTTGAAAATCTCCGGATCGTTTAATTAGCGCTAGAATTATGGATTAGCATTGGCACTGAAAACATTTGAGTTTTTATGTCACGATGCTATAGCTCTTATACTCTTGTTGAAAATACACATTTTTCTAGGTTTTTAACATATTTTGTCACTCTATTTTTCTCTTATTAATGATAACAAAACAAAATTTAACTTCCAACATCCATACCAGTTTTTGTACACGATGCTGCAGAAACATAAAATGAAATTCAGAAGTTTCAACAACTGAAATTTAACTTTTTCAACTGTTGCTACAATTTATAACACAAACATAGGAAAACATGAGCTCAAGGAAATGTGAGGGTATAGTACTCTACTTGTAGTATAGCCTCAATTGAGTGTTTCCCACACGAAAAGTGCATTGAACCTGAAACTCAAGTTTGAAGGAGCCCAGTAAAAGAAAAGGGCAGACAAACTTTTCAGACACTGAGAGACCCCCCCCCCTCAGGCGTGCATAGTTATGCTATATATTAGGGGGAAAATAAGTGCAAGTTTTGCTGTCTAAAAACTGTTTACTTTCACAAAATAAAGAATAAAAGAAAAAAAAAAAAATGCATAGAATAAAAGTGTAATAAAAAAGATGTAAGTATAATAAAAATGATGTTTGCATAATGAAAAAGATGCCCCAAAATGGAGTTTTTGATCAATTTTTATACCAGTAAAGTGTAATATCAGATTTCAGTGTTATTATACCTTATAAAATTAATATACCTAGAAAACATATATTTCTTCTGAATTGTTTGGAGGCCACAATTTTGTTCTTGACTTGAGTTTCAGGAACAATATGAAGCACAAGCAGGTCACCAAAAAATAATTTTAAAAAAAGAATCATCATTGTCAGACATTAAAAAAAGGCATTTACTACAAGCTGTAAACGAAAATGGAAGACACAGAATAAAAAATATGTTTTACTCAAACAGAAACACGAGCAATAACCACGCAGTCATAACTTTCACCGTTTCAGAAACATCCCCCTCTCCAATTCCACCAACCTCTTCTCTGAAATAGTATCCTCCTTCACATACTCTGTCAAGGTCATTGTGGTGTTGCATTCCAAAGCTTTGCGTATAATTTTACTGGTAGCAGTGCAAAGCAAATGATAGTATTTCAGAAGAGCGTATGTATATATATATATATATATTTGCCCAGGGCAGTTAACGCATTGGCTAAGCAAGGCATATATATATATATATGCCCGCGGCAGTTCAGGGGTTAAGGACTGGCACATAATGCAACCATAGGAATTATTAGCATCAAATACTGAAATGTAATTGTGAGGTTTGCTTGGATCATAAGATTCTGGATTGTTAGCTATTGCATGGCACTTACCTAATAGATGTCCCTCCTTGCATTTGGGATTCAATACAATTATAATTATCCACATTATTGAACAATCTAATTCCATTTTTGTATATTTTAACCCAGCATTCCAAGTAAGATTTGCTCTCACAAAATGAATAGGATCAAAATGATCAAAATTATAGTATTTGACAGACATTTGATGAAAAGCTGAAAATAAATCAGCTAATAGAAAAGTATCAGTGTTCTGATGAAGTTTCAAATAATCTCCCTGTGTTTGGTAATGAAGTATTTTATATATGAACAGGGCATATTGATACTGTTAATCTGTTATCTCCGATTATTAGTCAGTACATTAAAAGGGGATTTTTTTGTCTGGAAAGCATGTTTCTTTTTGATCTGATTCTGAATCTAGATAGGAATATTCTGGATTCTGAATAGATAGGAATATGGCAAGATTCCTTTTCTCAACAGTAAGAATCTGTTTGTTTCATCTTTGAAAAAATTATTAAAAATTTCAAATTTGCGATTGGACCTTTTTTTAAAATTTTCAACTGAAGTATCTAATGAGGTATCTAAAAATTGATAGGAATTAAATGGTATGATGCATTTCTAAACATCTTTTGGCATGTGTTGGAAAATTAAATGCGAATCATAGTTACAGGATTTATGTATTACGACAAAAATAAAATATGTAAATTTGTAATTTAGGTTGCAAAATGGATGTGCTAATCTGCATATACAGTCAAAAGTCGTTAATTCGAACTCGTCGGGACTTCAGCGATTCCAAATTGTAGATCATCAGCTTAAATCTGGTAAGATGGCATGCAGAAATTATAAAGTTAAAAATATGAAACCGTAATTTATGAAATAAAGAACAATTATGATCTAAAGGGTATCAAAATTTTAATCATCTGAAATTTCTCTCTGTTTTTACGACTGCGATTTTGAGTGTGAATTATCATTTTGGAGGAATATTTTTGGCAATTCACTGACGTATATATGGTTATCTTTCGAATGGGTTCATGGGTTATAATTTGTTTCTATTTCTATTATAAATGATGGGATACTCTAGTTTTTAAGAAAGAAGTGAAACATAAGCATTTCGAAATTCATTTTTTCTAATAAAGAGCTCATAAACAACTTTTCGCTTTTGGGGTTGTGAATTCTTTTATTAAATGGTTCTAAATTTGACAACTTGTCAACAGTTTGGCGATTTTAAGATCAGTTTCTATAGAAAATTTTTAATTCCGAGATCTGAGAATTTTTCGGCAATTTTTTTTTTTAAAACATCATAACATTGATAAATTTCATTAAAATAATGGTAATATAATAGAACTATATTTAAAAAATAACATTAAAATAAAACATTTTTATTTTTTGCTGTCATATTATAAAGTTTCATTTTGGTAACTTATTATTACTTTTAAATCTGAAAAATAAACAAGGTACGAGGGCCATCCAGGAAGTAGATTACGTTTCCGTCTGTGTCCGTTAGGGGTGGGGCTAGCGCGGCCATCTTGGGGTCAGAGCGTTGCGCAGCTCAGTCTGCATCTAGCCGTGCTAGTGAGAGGTTCGTGCTGTGCTCCGTTCAGATACTGTGACGGTTTGAAATGTCTGCATTAATTGAAAATCCCGCGAGCTGCGAGGTGCGCTCAGTAATAAGGTTTCTGACTGCAAAAAACTGTAAACCGATAGAAATCTATCGGCAGCTTCGTGAAGTGTATGGGGACAACATTATCACTGAAGGTGGAGTGCGTCAGTGGGTCATAAGATTTCAAAATGGCCGAACCAACGTTCACGACGAAGATCGAAGTGGGAGACCCAGCATAGTGACCGCCGGACTTCTCGAAAAAGTCGATGCTAAAGTCCGTGAAAATCGAAATTTCACAATAACGGAACTTTCTTTGAGTTTTCCACAAATTTCGCGAAGTTTGTTGCACGAAATCATCAGCGAAAAGCTTGGTTACCACAAGTTTTGTGCAAGATGGATTTCAAAAATCTTGACAGAGGACCACAAAAATCAGCGAATGGCTGCAGCGTTGAACTTTTTGGACGCTTACCATAAGGATGGTGACTCTTTACTCGATCGCATCGTTACTGGTGACGAAACATGGGTGAAACATGTGAACTGTGAAACGAAATTGCAATCAATGCAGTGGGGGCACACAAGTTCTCCCCAAAAACCCAAGAAATGCATGCAAACAATGTCGGCAAGGAAGATGATGGCGACTGTTTTTTGGGACAGAAAAGGTGTAATTTTGGTGGACTTCCTGGAAAGAGGCACTACAATAAACTCTCAAAGGTATTGCCAAACTCTCCAAAAACTCAGAAGAGCAATTCAAAACAAGTGCAGAGGAATGTTGAGCTCTAAGATCTTGTTGATTCACGACAACGCCCGGCCCCACACGGCAAATGTCACTCGTAAAGTTCTTGAATCTTTTAAGTGGGAGTTGTTTCCTCATCCGACGTACAGTTCCGACCTGGCACCGAGCAACTTCCACCTATTCCCAGCAATGAAGAAGTGGCTGGCTATGAAGGCGCAGGCGGCCGAATTTTTCGACGAAGGAATTTCCAAGCTCGTACATCGCTACGATAAATGCCTTAATTTATATGGTGACTATGTAGAAAAGTAGTATTTGAGTGTGGCTTTCATCTGTATATAATAAAATTTGTTTCCTATACTTTGTTTATTTTTTTATTCCAAAACGTAATCTACTTTCTGGATAGCCCTCGTATATAGCTGTTTACGTTCCTCATATTAGAATGGCGTCGACATGGATGACGCAGTTTCGACTTTAAACATACTTAATAAATTCAGTCACTCTCGTCTATTTAAACCAAACTGAATACATTTAATAATAAAACATTCACACATAAACATTTAGTAATAATTCAGCAGTACAGATAAGCATAAAATAATAATTACAACAGTTACAGGTCAGCTATGCTTTTAGCGACCGAATTCTATGAACAGCAAATCTCAAAAGCGTGTTGCCAACGCAGGGCAATGAAAAGGTAGAAATTAATTCGATAGGCGTGGAAGTGAACAATAGCTATAAAGCATAATTTACGAAACAGCTCTTAGTAAAAGCAAAATTAGCTATGTAATTAATTAACATGTCTTCTTTTTAATTTTTTCATAGTAACCGTTTTTCCCATGTAATTGTCTCAGATTATTCAAAATTCTCAGAATATATATCAGTTCTCTCTATAAAATTAATTTTACACTTTTTCCTTCACCCCCCCTTTTTTTTTTTTCAAAATATTTCTGGCTTTTTGCTGCTACATAATTGGTTGGGATAATTTTTCTTTAGTATTTTTGACACTGCAGCATGGAAAGTTTAGAAGGATTTGAAGGCAAGATTTATAGACCCACAATTCTAGAAGATTCGAGAAATGTCTCCATGAATGAAAAATGTGTCCATGGTATCAATATATCAACATGTAATGGATACATTTTACAGAAGGTTTGCAATGAATTTCTTACGTTTTGGAGAACGTCTGGAAGAACAATGGAAACATAATATTTGAATGTTTTACTCCTGATACTAGAATCTTTTTTCTTAACATGCTTATCTTCCCTTTATTTTTTCTACTTTTTACTAGACAAAAGCATGGAAAATATCAAAAATGCTTCTAATCTTATCACTTGGGCATGCATTATAGAAAGAGATTTTTTTATTAATAAAGAAATTGAAAACTTACAATTTAAAAGATTCATCTAATGTGTCTAAATGCCTCATACACCGAGCTGGTGCTATGCATTTTCCCACCTGATGCAATCTCTGCGTATCCTAAGTTCTGCTGTCTAGTGCCTATCTAAATTCTGCTTCCAGTGCCTGCCAAATTCCAAATTTCAGATTCACCATCTGAAGATAAAATTTTTATTTATCACAAGTTTTGCATGTATCTTTAGATGTTTGTTTAAAATGTAAATTAAATTTTGTAGCGTATTATTTTTCTTTCACTGGTACTACATTTTCTTTTCCACATTGCTTGGCATATAGTTTACACATTTTCTTAATATTTAAGTACTGTCCTCTTGAATTGTGAGTTCTGGTGTAGTGACTAGTGTAGGCTGAAAATGACTATATGTTTTATAACTAGTGTGTCATCTATTTTATTGCTTGCAACACGGCCTTTGCGCTCATCAACCAAACACTCGTAAAATATTTTTTGCGAGAGAGAATATCATGTCGGTCTCTTCAAAAATAATATGTAAAGGAATGTAATCTTGGTTCTTTAGTATTAATCGTAGTGTGTCTTCTTTTTATTTCTTTAATACAATCTCGAAAGAAAATATTTTGCTCAAGTTAATAATTTGACTGCGTAAACTATAAAATGTCTTCATGGCAGCCTGTCAGTCATCCGAAATAATTTTTTGATCGCACTTCTGACGATATTTCAAATTAAATCAACAGATGTTTTTGCAGGTATTAAATTTCCCCAATTAATATGTTTGTTGCAATAATTTTATTATTGCAATCGGAAGAATGTGAAGAAAAACAAGTGAGCCAGACTTTCTGTTAAAAAATCACATCAAAGAACCATCAGATGATTCACTATTTTTCACATCCAAATTGTTATTTGTCTTAGTCATCTCTATTATAACAGTATAATATTTATTTTCATAAACAACTTCTTCTATGAAACTGAAATAATTCTTTATAATAATTCAAACACAATGCTTGATTCTACAGCAGCTAGATTGTGACCAACTAATTTATTGTACTCGTACTTAAGTTCTGATTTAATGGCACAAGAAATTTACTGTTATCATTTGGCATGTGCTACTGAATTTGAGCTGAATTATTGCAATGATTTACAATAAAGTACAGAGTTAATTGAAGTGGCTTCTGACAAACATTATTTTTTACGACATTCAGTGGCCATTGTCGTTTAATGGTGTTAATCTTCATTATTTGGAAATTTATTATAAATATAAAAAAGCTGTGACTGAACAAAGTGCTTTGGCAGTTAATTGATTTGTGCAGTGAATGGTTCAGTTATGAACTGCATTTCTGAACTCATTCCAAAAGTTAAAAAAAAAAAGTAGTAAGTTCCAGTTTGAAGATGTGGTAATTTCTTTTGTTTCATTAATATATTTAATATTACCCATTTCTGTTTCGATACATCATAGTTTTAAAATACTGTTTAAGTAACCATTGCATTTTTCTTTTTAGTATGATGGTTTTATCTCGATATTCTTAACTGAATAGCTTCAATTTTGAAATCCTCCAAAGCCACTTTCAGTTTGAATTTGTGAATCTAGACTTTTCAACTTGCTCATTTTCTCATTTGATTCTTTGTATGTATAAATCATGAATTACAATTTTACATCCTCTTGTGAAACAAATTTTTAAGTTCATTTTTATTTTATTTAACAGTTAACTGTTTTATAATTAATTTCTCTTTCAGATTTACAAGTATGATCTCCAGTTTTTCGGTCCTTTAATTACATCAGTTTATAATTGTTAAAGATGATCAGCAACATGAAGTAAATGTGCATTAATTTGTAAATCAGATTGGACTGCATAAGTGGTGTTCCCAATGCATTTGTTGACAAATACAGAAAGCCAGCTGAATCATTTAGTAATAGTTTAAATATATTCATTGAACACTATTGCCATATGTTGGCAAGCTTAGAGTATAAAAACCATCACTAACTACACCACATTAACAGCATAAACCATCACAGCTTTGTGTATTTTTAATTGACATTTTTATTGCTTTTCAATACTATTTTTGTAGAATTTGCCAATGAAGCTTTTAATTAAACTAATTATCATTCTATTTATTTCCATTATTTTGTGTGTCTAAGGAGTTGTAGATAAAATTATATAATGAAGAAATAATAAAATTAGATCTAACAGATGTTATACCAACATAAAAGGACTAATTATATTGGTATTTTATAGGTTTTGCCATTTACAGTATTTAGATTTAAGTATGGCAATGATTCCTATAAAAGAATTATCATATCTTCTTGCAGTGTGCAACAAATTAAAAAAACTTAGTTTGGAAAATTGCCCTTTGGATGAGGATTGTTGCAGGTAATTTTTTGTTGTAATTGTTATGCTCATTCTACTTTTCTGTATGTTTATGAGTAATGTGTGTACATCCGCCATATTAACTTTTGTTATCATATAGATAATGATAAAAAAAGGGCCTTAAAATTAATTCAGCCAAATCTCCTCCAGAAAGAGGTTAGCTGAATCTTTCATATTTTAGTATTTGATTTTAATTTATCATCTAACCTTTAATTATACTTACATTTTGGTCTCTTAATGATTGCTTTAAAAAATTATTACTTTTTACTTTATATTGGTGTTTTTATTGTGTGTGTTTTGTCATTTATTTGCTTAAACTTTTACACTTTTATGTTTAATTATGTAGTCTTATAATTTTTAATTGTATAACTTTATGTAACAAAAAGGTGTTACTGATTTGACCATCTTATTTGGGAGTATTTATTTTATATAAGTATTGCTTTATAACCTAGAGTCATTATAATATTCAAAGCTTCTATATTGATCCATATGTCGAATGGATTTATGAAAAGCAAACAAGCCTACATTTCAAAACAGAACAGAATTCACCTTCAAATTTGTTCTAATTTTATCAAAAAATGCTCTTTGTTGTGATATGAATATAAACGATATGACTTGACTACAATATGCTGGCATAGACTTTTCTTCTTTAAATTAAGTAATTGTATAGAGCAGAACATTTTGTTCACTGAAGCTAGACCAACATCAAATTGTCTTTTGAAATGCATTGAGCCTTCTTTATTTAAAATAAGGGCCAGTTTAAAGTTACAATTTGCATGATTTTAAAGTAATTAGATCAATCATACATATTAACTGGGTTCAAACTGACATATTATAAAATCATCAACTAGAGTGTTTCTGCAAGTTTGAATATGTAGAAATTATTTTACTCGCAAGAAAGAATTGTACAGAGTGATATGAGACTTTTCAGGAATATTCAGTTTAAAAGAATTGTTAACTGTTTGGCTTGTAAGAAATAAATATGAGTTTGTCAAATCAGGTTTTAGGTAATAAATCTAATTTTCTAATAATGTTCATTTGCCTTTGTATGCTCTTGATGAGGTCTAAACTGAAGTTATTGTACAATTTCAATTTAAAGTTTCACTGAAGATAAAAAAGTTGAAACCTAATTATTAGTTAATGGGGGGGAGGAGTATAATTCTTCTTTGAAATGAAATGATTGCAGAATTATTCATTCAAAAAGACAACATATAGATTATATTATGAAAATTGGAAGACAATTAAATTTTCTTGATTTCCCTTCTTTGAGGAGTTCTGTTTTTGAGCTATAAATTGCATTTTAAAATTATGGAATCTGTCTTAGAATTAAATTTACCAGTTTTATTTTTTTTATAGTACAGGCCAAGATATTTCAGGGCACATTTTAATAGTGTTTCTTGATGCGTGTCTCTCTCCTCTTCCCCCCTTTTTTTTTAAGTTTTAAAGCCATGACATCTGAGGACTTTGGCTAAGTTTTTGATGCCATCTTTGATAGACATTAAGCAACTGTTTAAGTTGTTTGATGCCCATATTGTAAAATATAGTGTCCCAGATTATGAATTACCATATCACTGCTGTTTTGACATCCATATCACTATTTTTTTTTTTTAAATACCAGGCACTAGTTGTTTTAGGCTTTCACCACTGCTAAGGCCAGAAGTGTTGATCATTTTATTATGGAGTCACTGTTACCTCTTCTGAAAGGGCACACAATTTAAATCCATGTCTTCCCCTGGATTTGAACCTGGGCCCTTAGGTATGGCAGTCAGAGTCACTTACCTATTTGAGCAACTCACTCTGAAATATGCAGTCAACGAAGATGTTCCTTCAGATGTAAGAAGTGAAAATGTGTTCAGAAGCTCAGATGTGAAAATTCCTTGTCAGCTTTGGGCTAATTGACTGTCTAAAGGTTTCTATTGAAAATGATGGATTATCTGCCATGTAAACCTAGTCTGCCATTAAGTCATCTTTTCCAATTTATTAATCCATCTTTTTTTTTCTTCATCAATTCCCAGTCTACCATTAAGTCATCTTTTCGTATCTATTAGAGAATTTCCCATTCTCTTCAATTTAAAAAAGATGAAGCTGTGCAATAGAGCTGACATGATTCTACAAGTAAATATTCAGGAACTATATTTTATGAGACAATACTTGAGAAAACATTTCCATACTTAAATAACTACCTCAATCCTCATGATTGCCATATGGGGGGGGAAAAAAACCTATGTGCGCAATAAGAACTTATTCCATTGCATCCAAATAATTTGTGCTTTTGAAATAATAAATCATGGGATTAGAATTAAGGAATTTGGGGATCAGAGAACTTTAAATATTTTTGTAACTTGTTTTTGTGAATTCATATCAGCGCTACATCTATAGGGCCATCTTAAATAGGATTTTTCTATATTCCCATTTCTATGGAAGAGTGAAAAATCTAACTGTTCTTATGTTTAAAATTAGGAAACGTTTGTTTTGTCTCTTCTGCATTACAACTTGAATTGTTTAGCAATCCACATTTTTCTAAAATGTTTGATAAATTTAATCTTTTGTTTAAGTGGTGAGCATTACATATTCGCTTCAATCTAAATATTAAGCTAATGATCATATGAGCTTCTGAGTCTTCTGTGTCACTGAAAAGATTTGATTTTGATGTCTGTTAGCATTAAGCATAATCATTTCATTATGATCTGTATTACCGCAAGGCATGTATGAATAAGATGTTGACGACTTTTTCCACATTTTTGGTAGATTATTTTTGGGTATTAAAAGCCCTTTTTGTAATTCCTGATATTTTTCTTTATACTTAACAGTATGAAGAAATGTATGTTTGATTGTTAAAAATGTTTTTTCCCCCCATCTCTCTCTCCCTTAATTACTTGTGCATTATTATGATCCTGGTTATTTGAACAGTTCCAAGAGACCTGTTGTTAATGCATTGCACCAAATCAACTGTTCTCAAATGGGCAGCAGACATGGTACTTACATCATGCTCATTATGAGAAGAGCTTTGAGTAATGTTGACATTTTGTATAGTCCATTAACAAGAAGAGCTTTGGTGCTGTTTAAATAAGGGAAGTTGCAGTACAAAAAACCTATTGCTTGAAAAAATTATGCTCAGCTGCAGAGATAGTTGCTGAGGGGATATTAATGGAAGTAATCAAGATAGCTAAAAGGATTTATGTATGTCAAATTATATATATATTTCCTTGAATATATGTTACTGAATTCTAGTTGTGATTACAAATTATATAAATATCAGTGTAATTATTAATGTTTTATAAATAGGATTGCTAATGCAGTGATTGTTGTGTGACATGTTTTTTTTATATATTATAGCTTAAAATTTTAATATTTCTATTAGGAGAGGATTTACAATGCATATCCCTTTAAAACTCTGTTTAGAACTTTTCGTTTGTTGTTAATTTTATACCTTCTTTTTACACCTTTCTTTTAATATAGAAGAATTAATATTCAATAATTAATACAGAAAAATGTGATATATGCAGTACAAAGACTGAGTTTCAGACTTGCCAGGATTTCATCAATTCCCTATTACAGAATTTTTTTATTTTAGATCATCAGTTTATAGCTAGGAAGCTAATAAGTAGATATAATAAAATTAAAACTACGAAATGGCTGTTTATGAAATAATGATGTATTTAAAATCTTAAGAGAATCAAAATTTACCAAAAAAAGATGAACATTTACTCCCAAGAGAATCAAAATTTACCAAAAAAGATGAACATTTACTCCCCCCCTTTAATTAAACTTTTTTTTTCCCCCGCAACAAATATTCTTGTCTACTTTCAAAGTTTTACTGTTCAAGTCCTGAAATTTGAGCTGAGAATCCTGACTGAAGTGTAAATCAAAACTTTTTCATTCTCAAAAACCTCTTCTTCACTATCAGTAACAATATTTTCTGGATTTAAAACCGTACAACATATTTTGCATTAGTTAGTTGACTGCTGGTTTGGGTATTGCCATCACAATAGTAAACTTCTATTATATTATATTGATTTATTATCATTTTCCCACACTTTTTTACAAATTCCATTAACTGAAAAATGTCATCTTCTATAGTATTCAAAATCTACATCAAGATAACGTTATTCTTTTGCCTAATTTTGAACCTGCACTTTCTTAAGCACCAAGGCTAGTATAGAAGGCAAGGATAAAATATTCTTTCACTTTGCAGTTCCTGATACAGCTTCAGGATCAAAAACTCTTTTCGACATAAATATTCACATTCAAACTAAATTAATTTTGATACGATAGCTGTAATAATAATAGCTGCAAAAAATACAAATTAGTAAACTAAAGAGTGCATTTTGCTATGTTAACTGAAGTTTTTTGGAATGTAATTCTTTTCTTTTATCTGCGCTCTCCTACTTTGCCAACAAAAGAAAACCTGTATGAGCAACACTCCATTTCAAACAATTATGCTTTGGCACTTCCCATATTGTTTAGGTCAAACAGAAAAATATTCTCCTGCCCTCTTCATAACCACTCAAGTGCCAGATGTGTGATCGCAACTAGTATCAAACGTATTGTATTTCCTTAGGAAACAAAGACAAACTACAAAGCTACTAAACAAGTGGCATCATATTATGAATTTCCATGTGTTGAACGTAAATGAATAATTATTTTAATATTGGATTTTATTTACAAAGTCGAACACACTCATGTATTTTATTTAATTTTGTGCTGCTCTTACTAAATAATAATCCAAGGCTTCTGGTTGCTTCATGAGATCATGTGTCCAATGCTCTCTCAAGAAGTATTCCAAACCTGGATACCCACTTGCCTTTCCAGCTGATCTTACTCCTGGATTTTACGATGCAGTGATTTTTTTTAGATGAAATAGCCTCCATTTTTCTTTTTCAGAGTCTCTTAGGGCACTACCTAAAAAAACTTCAACCTGTCAGAGTTTTCTTGGGATCAGTTGAGACAAATGGAAAGAGCTACTAAGAATTGGCATTTAAATGCTGGTTTTAATATAAATATCCAAGTATCTGTCAGTCAATTGTATTATCATTGACCCTTTTGGGACAGGGGCCTCAGTCTCTTGGGATGGGCAGTTTGTGCAGCTAAGCCTAATTTAGGAGGGATTCACATAAATTAAATTTGTGGTCCAATTGCTCCAATTTTTGGCATTTTATGAGTGGAACACTCAAACAGTTGTCAGAAGTAATTTGGAAACTTTATCATTATATTATTCTTGCCATTTGAAGTATAAAAAATATTTCCTTAAACAATACACAAAATATTCGCCTCAACACCAGCAAATTCTTAGAGGAATTAGTAAAACCTCTGAACAATAGAGCATATATCCCCTATCGCCAAAAAGAGAGTGTTCAGAAGCATCAGGTATATCCTTGTTGTTTACATCAGCTGATACAATTAATAGACAGCTCTGTTTATTTATGTTACTCATTCTATGATTTTTGTTTTGATTCCAAAACAAAATACCAAAAATAAAAGATACTGCAATGGAATAAAGGTCAGCATTCTCCATTCTTGATAAATCCCACCATTAGAGACACATGGCTACATCTAGAAGCAAAAAGTATTAATTAAAGATTCTATCTAAAAGTTCATATGTTGTACACCCATCCTGACAATGCATTTAATTGCCAATTCATATATGATACACCTGGCTCTGTGATATAGTTAGGGGCTGATGTGTATATGAGAAAAAAATACATCTCCCGAAAAGGTTAAAATGACATACAGGAATCTCAGCTAGTTGGAAGAAAAATCACTTTTACCACACACTTCCTTTTTTTATTATTATATTATCATTTTGTAGAGTTTATATAATAAAAGTTACTGGTGGTCTGAATTTCGGGCTTTGTACTGTAATTAATTGTCTTACACATTTTACTGTTAATCATTAGTTTAAAACTATATTTTTTTAAGATTACGGTGATAAATTTCTCAATTTATTTCAGTTACATAGCACAGAATAATGACCTTAAAGTTTTAAACATGGCAATGTGTAGTGGTCTCACTCCAGAAGGGCTTTATGAAATAAGCATATCTTGTGTGAAGTAAGTTTAAATTGAAATTCGTTATATGTTATGGAGTTATTAGCAATTAATTATATCATGATCTGTGAAGTAGTAAAATATTTTGAAAAACTGCCTGTTAGTTTATAAGATATTTCTCTTGCATTCGTAGCATGCCTTCGTGGTGTAGTGGTCAGCAAACTCGATGTGTATTTGAGAGGTCCTGTAGTTTGAGTTCCAGCTAGGGCATTGCTCATTTTTTACATCTTCTGCTTCCAGACTATCCTAATATGTCTACAGTAGCACCCAAACTAAAATAGGTGGTGGATGATGATTCTCTGCCACCAGGATTTGGCAATTGGGGTCCCCTAATCCCCAGTCGCCCATTAAAAATGAAAAGTATATGAGGTATTTCTCCCGCCTTCTTAGCATGCCTTCGTGGCATAGTGGTCAGCACATTTGGCACATATTCGAGAGGTTCAAGGTTCAAGTCCCGGTGAGGGCATTGCTCATTTTTCAAGTCTTCTGCTTCCAAACTATCCTAATGTCACCACAGGTTAAATGGTTTTTGTATTCTTATTTTTTATTTTTGTATAACAGATACTTGCTCAAAGGCACTCATTGAGCTTAGCAGAATTTATCAGTCATTTAGCCATCTCATCACCAAGAATGTTGTGGACCGATGCAGTATCCTGTAGGGAGGACTTACATGTTAACCAAGCCTTTGGTGGGAGTTGAACTCAACCCTTGATTTTGGGCTAGTAGTTATCTTCTACTAACCACTGTACTGTTTCCTGCAGCTTTTATAAAATACATCTTACTCTCCAAATTTTTAAAATGCATTTCCATTATTTAGTGAGTTTTATATATTCTGTATTTTTCTTAAAATTAATAACATAAGCTGAGGTATTGTTAATATGCTAACACTACTCTAAACATATGCTGCTGACTATTCAAAATGTAGAAAGCATCTAATTAGCCTTGAAATTTACCTTTATCTAAACTTTGCTAGGATAAGCAAATGATTAGCATTGTGACACATTAACAAATTATGTGTGCCAGTGATTCTAACTAGGAGCACTTTGAAAAGAAAGAACAGTACGTTGTTTTATGTACTTGAATCATTTCTTTTCCCAACTTTTCTTTGTGTTGGAAGCTTTAGTATGCCCCATTGAAAGAAGAGCAGCCATTCAAACAAGCTTCTGATTTAATAGAGGAAGAACTGTGGTTAAGAAAATTGCAGATTGCCTGCAAAATAAAATAAAATAAAAAAATAAGGTTAGTTTCAGTGAGACTGTTTTTTATCATTATACTTCTGGTAGGAAGGAATCTTCCATTAATGAGCAGTTAAGAAAACCTGGGAAATCCACCCAATGACAATTTTCTAAGACAATGTAGTTCCCAATGGGAACTTTTCTAGTTGAGTTAAATGCCAGACTTTCTGCATTGAAAAACATATCCAAACCTGGAAGATAGCTAATAATTATTGGACTTCAGCAACAACATTTGAAATGAAATAATAGTGAAATTATCCTTATTACAAAGGGTGACAGCATACCAGATGTTAAGTCACAAGTTTATTTATTTATTATTTTAAGTAATGAATTTGAAGCTACCACTGCAAAAGACTTTGTTAAATTGCTTCTTTATATATTTTATCCAATCTTAGAACACATTTTGCAGGTTGTTATGAACAGTCACATGGCAATAAAAGCATTATGAAAGAGTAAAATGACTGCAGATAAGCTTGCATTTCTTAAAAATCGAGAATTTGGTGCAATTTTAGAGGTGACAATTCTCTCATTTTGGGGTGGGGTAGGGTCTCCCATTTTCAATTATACTTTCGCCAGCCCGATTTACAACATACTTCTCCTGATTTTTTTTATTACTCCTAAGACTTCTGTTTTTAAGTTGCTTGGTATTTTTTATTATTTAAAAGTCATTTTTATTACTGAGGAAATTTTTCTGATTTATTTGAAAAACATTCAAATATTAGTGTTTGATAAGTTGGTACTTCTGGAATCTGGTTGCTTTATGAAATGGTGTGCTTAAATCTTCAGTGATTACACTGAATTTCTTTCTCATACAAATATTAGTTCGTTTGTTTTCTGCATCTATGAAATGCTGGCCAAATCTAATCAGTTAAGTATACTTGATATCGACATCATCCACAAAATCAGATGGAATGTGAGACTGAAAATATTAAAACAGTTAGTTGCAAACGTAAGATCATTATACATTCCTTAGATGAGATGGAAAAAAATGGAGCTTCATTTGTTTTATTAGCCACCTAATGAATAAATATAAAAATAATAAAAGATACACTACTTTTAAATTTTATTTGCATTTTGAGATCTGATGTAATACTTTTAAGTCAATCAAGCTAATAAAACTGGAAGGTACGCAGTTAGATTTTACAATGAAATTTTAAAATTCCACACTAGCCGTTACTAAATAGTTCCATATCAGTGATTTTAAAAAGCTAAAAAAGAAGCAGGAGAAATAGTTACATTATAGAGGGATTTTTTTTAGTTCAGAGTCTAATGTATTTGCACTGCTACTCTCCTAACATATAATATATCAAGAAGTATAAAGAAACCTTGCGCATAAAATATCCATATTTTATATAAAGATGCACTTCAAATGTTTTTCAGTTATTCTGTAAGATTGACTAATAAAATTGGTTGCTCGATCAAAATGGTGACATTTCTTTAAAACTTCATTATAGACATATAATATATATATATATATATATATATATATATGTGGTAGTAATCGCTGGAATCGAAAAGTGAAACCAGTGTTTATTTCAAAGCAAAAAGAATACAGGACATGTGCATGTAAGTTGTTTATGAATACAGTGCCATTTTATATGAATATGTTTCATCTTATTATTGAATTCAACTAATAGTATGATATTCTAAGCTAGAGGTTTTAGATTAAAGCATCAAAATAATTAGCCTGATTAGAATATTTCTGCTTCTAAAATTTGAGCTCTTGTATAAGAGTGGCAAAGTTAATACATTAATATTATAATATTTCTATTCTGAAATTTGGGCTCTTGTATCAGAGTAGCAGATTTATTACATAATACAAGAAGATTTCCGTTTGAAATTTGAACTTTTGTATTAGAGTCCTAAATCAAGAATTTTGTTTTGTGAATCAAGTTAGAGGCTTGAAATTTTCTATTTAGTTTAGCATAATTCAGCAGAATAAGCAAACTTTACAGAGTTTATTGAACGGAAAGCACATATTTTTTTATTGTATTGAGTTTTTTTCTGTTTCAAAAAATGTCATTTCTTGCCAAGGGTAAGAAACAAGATTTAATAGAAGTAGCTGAAGAATTAGGTGAGGAAGTGCAACTAACTAGTAAGGTCTCGGAAATTAAAAAAAATAATCATTGAAAGTCAATTTCACAATGAGGAAGAAGTTAAATTAATTCTAAACTGAGTAACTGCTGATTGAGAATGTCTGGTTCTCGAAGGGAGAGAAGAAACCTGGCTTGGGGAGCAAGGGCATATGAATTAGAAACAGAGCTGTTTGGAAAAGGTTTAAAACTTCAAGAAAGTTATCAAAATGGAAACAACATGCAGCATTGTTATTACCATAGACATAATCCTAAAGAAATCTCTAAAGATTTTAATACTAAACCTGTAATTAAGACAGAATGTACTAATAAAATTCATGAAAGGGAATTCGAGAAACACAGACAACCTCGCTGTTATGAATGTGGATTCTACTCGCATCTTCAACATTGTGATAAACTCAGAAGAGTTTAGAAACTGTACTCTCAAATCAATTTTCCAAAAATAGTTTTAAGGATATTATGGCTCCATATACCAGCCTAGGTAAATTAAATGGCTATAAAATGCCCATATATACAGATACTGATGCAACTTTGCATTTAATTTACATTAGTTTGTACGGCCTCCTATGTATACCAGTGAAATCATGTGGATACGAACATCTCTTGAAGAACATCCAGTGTGCTTACCTTTGGCTGAGGTAGAGCTTGAATGTGATCTTGGCCATATAGTAACAACGGCTGCAGTCTTAAGAGATTAATTAGATTAACGGAGGTATCTTTTAGGTAATAAAACTGCTGTCTTTGCTGTTTTATTTGAAGAAGCAAAACAAGATGATGAAATTCAAGTTCATATGATAAATGCTGTACAGACTCAGCAACATCTAAAAGAAATGGAAAATCTAGTCTCAACAAATGAGTGAAATTCTGAAACTGAATTTAGTGACAAAGACACATGAACTGAAAATGAATATTTGCCTCCTGTGAAATATGAACGTTCTGAACTAGATCTGAGAAAGGCTTTTCCAGAAATATTTGTACAAGAACAGAAGGAGAGTGTTGAATTGAAGCCACTTTATGAAGAAGCTAAAATAAAATTTTGTAAAGATACAAAATATGTGGAAAGGTCAAATGCTCTTTTCAAAAAAGATCATGATGGAATACAAAGACTATTGATTGTTGTTCCTGAGAGATATCAGAAACAGTTGATAACTATTTGTCATGAAGAAACAACAGCCCATCTTTGTGCAACAAAGACCAAAGCTGTATTATTCAAAACTTTTTATTGGCTAAATTGTTGCAAAGATGTCGAGAATTTTGTTAAAAGTTGTGCCAGATTTCAAAGAATTGGAAAGCTGCAAGATAAAAAGAAAGTGCCTTTTAAAATTGTCCCTGTTATCACAGAAATATTTTCAAGAATAAATGTTGACGCTTATGGGCCTTTACCCATGACACCTTCAATAAATAAGTGTCTTATAACTGCAATCTGCATGTCTTCAAAACATCCTGATGCAGTTCCTGTCGTAAATCTTTGTTCAACCATGATTGTTGATGTTTTCCTTCAAATTTTTAGTCAAATAGGATTTCCAAAAGAGGTGCAGACCAACCAAGCCACATCTTTTATGAGTGCGCTGACATCGAATTTCCTAGAAGAATTCTAAATTAATGTCGTACGAAGTTCTGTTTACCACCCGCAACACAATCCTGTAGAGAGGATGCATAGAACTTTTAAAAGAATTCTTTAAGTCCTATGTCTAGAATCTTTTCTGGAATGGGATAAAATCTTACCTTGGGCTTTATTTTCTCATCGAGCCACTATTCACAACAGTACAGGTTTCTCGCCATCAGAATTAGTTCATGGCAGAAACTTAAGAACTCCAATTATGCTATCGTATAAAAATTATCTGATGAAGAAAACAAAGAAAATAGTGTAGTGGACTGTGTTTTTGAACTAATGAATCAAATGATGAGATGTCAAAAACTTGCCATCCAGCATATGGATGAAGCCAAAGAAAGGCAAAAAGTCTGGTGTGATCACAAAACCGTAGAGTGTAAATTTCAAGAAGGAGACTTGGTTCTAGTTGTGGCTCCTTCATAGCCAAATTATCAGTTAAGTGGGTAGGTCCTGGAAAAATAGCTCAACAGTTATCAGAGGCAAATTATGTAATTGAGTTTCCCGAGAAAAATAAACTCAGGTGTACCACATTAATATGTTGAAACTGTATTTTTAATGAGCAGAAAATATAAACTTGGTATGTTTAGAAGACAGGATAGACTATGAAGATGAAATACCGACTCTAAATTATAGCTCAGATACTGAAATGTCTGAAGTTTTCCAAACCATCCAGTTGAATTCACAATTATCTGAAGATCAATAAAAAGCTTTAAAACAGTTGATATACAAGTATTCCTGTATTATCTGTAATGAACCAGGATGTACTGACCTTACTGAACTGAAAGCAGACAGACCAATATGTACAAAACCTTATCGGATGTCTGCCAGACAAACCAATATTTTAAAAACTAAGTAAGAAGTAGGAAAAATGATAAAATTCAAAGTAATAGAACGAGGTCAATCGAATTTCACCTTTCCACTCATACTGGTTGAAGTTTCTAGAAAAGAGGCAAGAACATGCATTGATTACAAGGTAACTAGGGCACAATATTTTCCCTTGCCAAGCATTGAATATTTAGTAGAAGAAGTATCATCTGCCAGCTATGTAACTGTTCTAGATCTTACTCAAGGTTACTTGCAGATTCCACTAACTAAAACAGCCGATATTCCACTAAAACAGCCCAGCGTTACACTGCTTTTGTGACAAGTTTTGGCACATTTAAACCCTTAAGGTTACCATTTGGGCTGAAAAATACACTGTATGATTTTAGACATTTGATGGTAGGATTATTAAGAAACTGTGAAGAGTTCTACTGTACCCTATATTGACAATGTCGCAGTATTCTCGCAAACCTGGGAAGAACATTTGAAGCACCTAGAAATTATTTTGGAGAAGATGAAAATTGCTAAACTGCATATTAAGCCTTCAAAAAGTCAATTTGCTCATACAACTGTCTTAAGTCATGTAGTAGGACAAGGTCAAAGAAAACCAGGAGATGTAAAAATCAAAGCCATAAAGCACTTCCCTAAACCTATCACAAAAACACAGGTATGATCATTTTTAGGACTTATGGGATTTTATCGAAAGTATATTTCTGAATTTTCTGTGATTTCTGCACTACTGACAAATTTTTTAAAAGGAAAACGTTGCAAATCAACAATAAATTGGACTGATGAAACCCAAAATGCTTTTGATGAACTCAAGAAACAGTTAACAGAAAATTCACTGTTGTGCAGTCCGAACATTTCTCAGCCATTTATCGTTCAGTGCGACGCTTTGAATATTGCTTTTGGCATTGTATTATCACAGACAAATGCTATAGGTGAAGATCATCCAATAGTATTTCTTAATTTATCAAAGTTTTCACCTACTGAACAGAAGTACAGTACAATCTAAAGGGAGTATACCGCCATTGTCTTTGTTGTACAAAAGTTAAAATTCTACCTAGATGCACCTCGTAAGTTCATCATTCAGACTGATCATAATCCTTTAATGTGGTTGGATAAAAATGCTGGGACTAATCCTAGACAATGGACTTGGATCTTACAACCTTTTAAATAAAAAGTTGTGCATAGAAAGGGGAAGCACCATCAAAATGTTGACAGTTTAAGTTGTGGTATCCAGACATCTCACAATTAAAAATATATATTCTAGGATGTTTAAAACTTCATTGTTTAAATATTTCTAATGTTGGAATATTAAATTTTATGTGTTTAATTTAAAATGTTTTTTTTGAAAAGCACTTGTACTCATTTGGTCTGGTATCTAATTGTATTTGTTAACAGGTATGCTTGACCACTTTTGTCTTGTAAACATATTTACTGTATTTAAACTGGAAATTTGTCTTGAAAGTTCCATAAAACTGAAAGAAAAACTTTTCTTTGCAAAGTTCCCTGTGAGGGAAGGAGTTAAAGACTAATGTATTTGCACTGAAACACTACCAACATATTATACCAGAGAGAAATGTGAGGAACCTCACATGTAAAATATCCATGCTTGAAGATGCACATGCTTAAAATGTTTTTCAGTTATTCTGTAAGATTGACTAGTAAAGTTGGTTGTTCAATCAAAATGGCGAGATTTATTTAAAAATTTCATTACAAGAGATACCGTATACATGACATGCAAGACTATGAAGAACCAGATTTCTTATGATATAGGAGATGGGCCCATTTTAGGTGAAGAAAATGACCTATGAATAAATTCCTTTAGACGTTATGCTATTACGTCACTGAAAGAAAGATCTGAACAATTTAGTGACTATATGGTGTGTTCAGTGTTATTTGTGATATTAAGAATTTGACACACACACACATACCAAAATGGGGACTTTCAATAGCAGTTGGAACTTATTAGTTGCTTGCCCATATTTAGGTGGAGGAGTATGTTATTCAAAATTTTATGGCACTAGGTACCGTTGTTTTATCACAATACGACAAACATACATACAGATTCTTCATTATTTAATTTCTTTAAATATAATAAAATATTAACAGTATTTCAGTGTATCCTTGAAAAAACATTTTCCTAAATGTGTTAGTTGCATTGCAAATCTGTTTGTGCATGCTTGTGTATCTAGCCTCAGCACATTGCAAGTTTTTCAGACTAAGGGTGATACAAAGCCTTGCTTTGTATCAATTCAATGAATTTGATGTTCAATGAATTCAATGAATGAGTGGTAAGAATAACTTTCTAAGACAGTAAAGGAAAGGATATTTCATGTTTATAGTATGCAGAGAAATTAGGGAATGCATTTGTTAAAATGTTTACTACCTAAGAAATAAGAAGATTTAAGCTAATAATTTAGAAAAAAAAAGCTTATATAACGAAGAAGATCTGCAAGATATCTTGCAACATATGAAGATACCTATTTGAACTCTTGCAAAATAAACAAAAGTTACATACGTTGAAGTGTACACAACTGTTGGAGTGAAACTGCACTAACATGTAATTGGGAATAGTTCATAATGTGCAAGATGTTTTAAATTCATTTAATTGTAATACTGTGCATTTTAATTAATATTGAAATAATAATTGGTGTTTTTTACAGTTTTTAAATACTTCTGTAATCTCTTTGGCCTAGAAAAATTACATCACTTTTAAATTTATTGATGTACAATAATAATTATTTAAATGAACATAACCTTAGTTTTCAAAAGGAAATCATTTGTAGTCTTTAATTTTTTAATGTTCTGAACATGCCACAGAAAATAAGAAATTTAAAAATGACCCATGAATAGAATTTAATGAGAATTTCATGTATCTGCCCACATCAGCACTGTTTTAGGAAGGAACTTGAAAACTTTTTAAACCAGCTTTGCAAATAATCATGGATGACTTTTCTCGTAGCATACAATTTAGGGCTTGATATTTTAAGTTTAAACACATTTCCACTAGATAACGGGTGGAAATCTTGTTGTTGTTTAGGTTTTTAAATACATTCTGTGTGAAATTTTTAAAATCATTTAAGTAGTTGGAAAGAAATTTTATCAGTTTTAAAATTAGTAAATGTATTGTTCAAAAATGTTCAAATGAATAAGTCCATATAGCTTTATTGACTACCTTTCATAAATGCTAAAATTTGATATAATATGCAGTAAGTTTTGTGTGAATGTTAATATTTTATGTTCCAGGTTAAGGGAATGGAATTTGGCATGGACTAACCTTGGTAGCATGTATTTTGGTGCTTTTGTAGATTTTATTCCTAAGTCATTGACGAGGCTTAACTTAAGTGGACAGAGAGAATCATTATTTGATCAAGGTAAGATATTGATATTCAAGAGACTTTTATTCAAAATATATAGTCACATATTAATTTGATCTTTTGTTTTTCCCTTATTAAATATGTTGTTATTCTTTTCCTCTATATTTTCATTATTTTAGTTTTATTTATTTATTTAGCTCTGATTGCTGTCATAAAACGATGTTCAGATTTAATAGAGCTTGATATTAGTGACTGCCTGATGTTAAGTCGTGTTTCATTTGAAGAACTGATAAAAAATTGCCCTAAATTAGAGCATTTGCATATGAGTCGTGCTAGCAACATTCCTACAGAATGCCTTAAGTAAGTTAATTTTTTTTGTTACTGCAGACTTTTTTTACATTTAATTCAATTGTTACAAAATATCTGCGTTTCTTTTGATTATTTACAAGTAACTCTGATTAAAATTTGGGATGCTACATATTACCTGCTTACTATGAAGAGAAAATGAATAATCATAATTCTATGTGGAGGATTCAGTAAAATTGTTTGTAGTAAGACTTGTATATAAATATTTACATATAATGAATAGTGTTTTTGAAAGATAATCAAAAAAGTGTTTTTTCAGACTAAAAGCTGTTGATATTCAGTTTTTTTTAGGGGGGAATACCCATTCTGCCATTTGATAAGAGAACAAGACTATTTTGAGGAATAAGGCAACATATACAAAGTAAAAAGAAATTTCATGACTCTATAAAAGTTGATTACGGTGATCAAGTACTATATGCAGTGATTATAGAATGCTGTTTACATAAGTGATTTTCTCCTTTCTGTTCAAGCATTTTAGAGCGTAACTTTTACAGACATAAAGGATAAATACCAGTAACTAAGTATAAACTGTAAATATTATAAATCCTTGCCTAAGGTAATGTAAGGTTTACATCTTTGATACATTGCCTCACACAGCAAAATCATGTTTTGCTTTACTGGAATATAGAAAAAATGGTTAAGTATACTTCAGACTAAGAATGTATGTATCATTTATACAAACCTCAATATTTTTGTAATTAAAAGGGAAAATGAAACATTTAAATTGAAAGGATTTCTGTTACTGCTTAATAAGTAGGTACATGACACAATTATTTTTTAAACAGCTGGTGATTTTTGTTGCTTTCACCCTCTGCTAGTGTTATAGGATCATTTAGTTCTTCATTTGTCATTTGATGGTTCATTTGATTCTCAACTAATTATTTGATTTCTCCTTCTTCTATGTCTAAAAATCCTTCTCTGCCTGGTGCTTTTGCAATTTGTACAATTTCCTTGGCTTCATTTTCAGTCGATGGATATCCTTTAAAACTGTTAATAACTTTCGGCCAGAACTGATGCCAGCAAGTATTCATTGTTGATGAACTCACTTGTTCCCACATGAGTTTAATCATTTCTATGCAGTATCATATCTTGAACTGCTTCCAGAACGCCATTAGGGTTTTATACTTTCCTTCATGTAGTGCTTTATTTACAGAGATGGAAACACCCCTGACATAATAGGCTTTGAATATTTTTATGATTCTTTGGTCCATTAGTTGGATTAAGAAAGTGGTGTTCGGTAGAAGGAATTGAACATTTGGATGCAGTGTTACAAGGGCTTCAGCACTGTGTCTTGAAACATTATCCAGAATTAGGAGAACTTTAAAGCTCAGGTTTTGCTGTTCTAAGCAATGTTTGACTTCTTTAATAAAGGAATTTTTAAACCATGCAATAAAGAGGACTTTTGCAATGTGGCCATAGCTCTGCAGTGTACCGCATATTATTAAAATTAAATCCTTGGACAAACTGAATGAAGACAACTAAGATGGATAATACATATATGCAAAATTGCGTTCCGCAAGTCCGCATTGGGCAAGAGTTTACTGTATTAATAATATTAAATCTTCTATGTATAATGAGTGATTCCTATTGCTAAATTTTAATTATTAAAATGACAGCCGAATACCCCTTGGAAAAATATTCAGGTGGGCAACCACAATGGTAGTCCCAGAAATGGTGACAGAAAATATCCTGAGGTTTTTTACTTCAGAACAGGTACTTCAAGGCCATTTTTTCCTTCTGGATTACCTAAAACCATGGTAACAACCATTGCAGAAGGTGACTGAGACCTCTTGACTTGCTAAAATCTCTTTATGGCGAAAATGACTCTCATTACAATTACAAATGAAGGAAGGGTCAGTGTGTGACCTTAAAAGTGTGTATTTTTAGGTAATATATAATAATGCAGCACCCAATATTTAAGTGCTTAAACAACATGCATAGTTTTTTTTTTTTTTTCTTTCTTTCAAAATTAAATTGTAATCTTTTGTGCCTTTATTAGTATTATAAAATTATCTAAATAGAATATTTTTCTTTTCATTTTTTTAGGTTATTGAAAGGTATGAAAAATTTCAAAAATTTAGAAATCTTCAAAACATTGCCTGAGGAATCACTTGCTTCATTACGTGAATACTTACCCAATGTCAAAGTAAATGACAATCTGTTTTCAACTATTGCCAGACCAACAGTTGGTATACGAAGAACTAGCATCTGGGGATTCAGAGTTCGAGACTGAGGTCTCCCTCTATGGAAGTGGTGAGAAATGAATTTCACATTCATATAAATATAACTATGACTATATATTTAACAAAATATATTGGATACTTTGTTTAATTTAACTATATACATATATATGTAACTGAACTTCAGAAAAGGGACATAATTAGGATTATTTGGGTTATTGCAGGGTTCTTATGGTCCTTAAGAGTCCTTGGATTTTTGGTCCTTAAAAGTCCTTAATTTTGGCCAAAATCAGCAGAAGGTCCTTAATTTTAATCATCTGAAATTTCTGTCTGTTTATACGACTGCCATTTTGAGTGTGAATTAGCATTTTGGAGGAATATTTTTGGCGATTCACTGACATATATGTTATCTTTTGAATGGGTTCATGAGTTATAATTTGTTTCTATTTCTAATATAAATGATGGGATACTTGAGTTTCTAAGCAAGAAGTGAAACATAAGCATTTCAAGATTCATTTTTCCAATAAAGAGCTAAACAACTTTTCGCTTTGGGGATTTTGGCGATTTTAAGATAAGTTTCTATAGAAAATTTTTAATTCCGAGATCTGAATATTTTTCCACCATTTTTTTTAAAACATTGTAACATTGATAAATTTCATTAAAATAATGGTAATAATAATTATATTTAAAAAATAACATTAAAATAAAACATTTTGATTTTTTGCTGTCATATTAGAAAGTTTCATTTTGGCAACTTATTACACAATATTTTGAATCTGAAAAATAAACAAGGTATAATGCTATAAAGCACAATTTACGAAACAGCTCTTAGCAAAAACAAAATTAGCTATGCATTTAATTAAAAATGTCTTCCCTTTAAATTTTTTTATAGTAAGAGTTTTTCTCGTGTAATTAATTGTCTTAGAATATTAAAAATTCTCAGAATATGCATGAGTTTTCTCTATAAAATTAATTTTACACTTTTTCCCTCCCTTTTTTTTCCAAAATATTTATGGCTTTTTGCTGTTACAGAATTGGTAGGAATAATTTTTCTTTAGGATTTTAGACATTGCAGCTTGGAAAGTGTAGAAGGACTTGAAAGCATGATTTATAGACTCACAATTCTAGAAGATTCAAGAACTATGTGACAAAATGAAAAATGTTTCCATGGTATCAACACGTAATGGACGCATTTTACAGAAAGTTTGCGATGAATTTCTTATGTTTTGGAGTATGTCTGGAAGAACAATGAAAACATAATATTTGAATGTTTTACTTCTGATACTAGAATCTTTTTCTTAATATATTTATCTTCCCTTTATTTTCTCTACTTTTCACTAGATACAAGCATGGAAAATATCAAATCTTATCACATGGGCAGGCATTAATAGAAAGGAGCTTTTTTATTAATAAAGAAATTGAAAACTTACAATTTAAAAGGTTCATCTAATATGATAGAGTTGCTGAGCCAGATTAAATTAAAATTAAATTGTATAATCTTTGACCATTAGTCCACATTTTTAGTTTGAATTTGACCGTTCTTGTTTAATTACGTCACCGTGAGCTGTAAATGATTTTGTTAGCATCAGAACATGTCTTTATGTTCTAAGTTCTTTTTAATTAAGAGGCTTATTTAAACCTTTGTCTGATACTGTAGTTACTTTTAGACATAGCAATAATTTGTTTCACATATGCCGGGGGGTTTTGGACTATTTAACTTTTACCAGATCAAGTAAACCCTCATAGGTACATTGTGGAGAGGTTGGCAAGTTAGGAGATAAAGCACGCGGAAACTAGTGTGAGCACTGGTTTGCATATTGAGAAATCTCTAATTGTTAGAAAAGATGCTTAAAGAGAAGGAAATCTATATAAACTAACCAAAATGATTGGGAAGGCTTCAAATTAATAAATAATGACAGATAAATATTTTGTTGAGTGTTGTTGTTACTAAACATAAATGTTTTGTAGCTTTTAAGGCTTTAATTATCCTAATATCGTTTAAGAATCAGTGTCATAAATTACATGTATTTTAAATTATGAATTTTATTAGATTTTAATTTTAATAGGACTTTTTCAACAAATATTGTTAAAAAATAAAATTTAATAGTGGCCATGTAAATCCATAATGACTAAGGTTATCTAACTACCTAATTTAATTATTTATACTAACTGCTTACCCTTAAAAATTATCTCTACATATTAAAGCGAGTTATTTTCTTTCATTAATACTCACTGTGGTCACAGGATAAAACACAAAAATGTAAAAATTGAACTTTGTACAAAACTTATTCTTTGCATCTAGTGAGACTTAAAATAATACAAAACAATTTATCACCTCTCTAATGCTTTAATGGCTTATTGGAACCTTAAAGTATACTAATTGGGTTACGACCCCTGGACTTCTACACGAAGCTGTGACACTAACTGCATCAAACAGAGCCTGACTAATTTTCAACAGTTGCCAACCATGCCTAAATCAGGCCTTTCAGGTTTGTTCTGTTCAGCAGGTCTCTCTCTAGACAAGCAGCAGCGGTAGCAACTTTCAGTCTTTTGCTTCGAAAAGAGTGCTGAAACGAGCATTGCTGGGAAGCACGTAAAAGAGTAAGAGATTTTGCCTACGATTAAAAAACACTAGATTCTGAATACCATAGCAGATTCAGCATTACCCAGGCTGTGCCATGGAAAGATCTGCTACTCTACACCCCCCTAAAAAGCTCATTTTTGGTTATATGATGATTACATGCTTATGAATGGGGGAAAAAAGTAACTTAGGTATATAATATTTACACTTTAGTCTATTTTTTTTTTATCATGGTCCTTTTCGAAGAAAGTGACACCACCTTTGAAAAAGTACAACCCAATATTGCATGTTTTCCACATATCCTGGGATCCGTATCAGATTCACTATCTGAAAGCAATTCATGTAGCATTTGAACTGCTTTAGAAATGGTCATCCCTCTCCGATCCATTTGGAAAATAATTAAAAATCTGAATTGTAAACCATAAAATAAAAATATAAATGTCTACAGCTCAAACCTATTAAATGTAGCGCTAAGAAAACTTCTTTGAACCAAAACGAAAGAGAAAAAGAGAACTGTTCTAGTGAAAAACCAAACAGTTATCCCTGACAAACTGATAAAATTATCCCTGACCTTCAGAAAATCACCCCAACAATTTCTTAGTTGATAACCAAACCTCCCCTCCAAAAAGAGGGAGGGAAAGAAGAAAGAGAAAAACAGGAAATGAAACACAGATGTGGACCCACCTTTCTATGTTAATGAGCTGCAGAAAAACAAAGATACAGCTGCCTCTCAGTGATCTGGACTCGCAGTGAACCCAGTCTGGGAATGCCTCGGTTCGCCAGTCGATTTTAGTCAAGATTTCAAGGCAAAAATTTAAAACTAATATAGAATAAGGAGATTAGCATACAGCCAAAAAATAACAGAGAAATTTCCTTTCAAACAATTCCTTTTATACCCTAAACAAAATCTGGAAGATTTCTTTGAAAAATGAGGGTCTTAAAAAACTAAACATGGCTAAAATATATGGACTGGTTTGTGTTGAGCTGCCATCTAAGTAAAGAAGATTCAGAGTAACCTATAGTAATTTTAAAATCCTTTTTCATTCAATTTTTCTGTGTGTACAGAAGGAAATTTTTAGGTGTGCCCAGACCAAGCACACTGTGCCCAAAGGAATAAGATTAAAATATTTAATACTACTTGATAAATTGCATAAAGTTTATTTTATTCTCAAACTTATTTATAATTATGCTAATTAATTCATGTTTAGTAATAATGCTTACTACTTAGGGATCTATTTTATTTTTAGGATGGTATTGCAAAAGTGAAAAGGCATAGATATTTTTAATTGAATTTATTCAGTTTCCATTTGCTCATAGGTCCTTAATTTTTTTCATTAATGGTCCTTAAAAGTATTTAATTTCTGTGTGCAGGAATGTGTACGAACCCTGGTTATGGGAAAGCACATTAGGCTTATCTGTTTATGGGTAGAGATTCCTTCATTGAAGACTTTCTATGGAAATAGATTCAGATAGCCTTACATTGTGCAAAGTGATAAATTCAGATGAGAATCACCACCAGAACATGAATATGAAATAATTTATAACATAAATTTTCATATTACCATTTGGCCTCACTTTAATTTTTTTCAGTATTCTGCCAGATAATGATTTAAGGGGAAAAAACTATCACGTTAAATATTCGATGATATTAATAATTTCAAATAGAATATCAAATTTATGTTCAAAAGTTTAAGTAAAAATATAGTTTTGAGATACAATTCTCAAGTTTTTTTTATTTCCAGAGTTGCCAACTCTCCCAATTTACGTAGAAAATTTCCGATTTCTGACCATACTCTCACCAACCCAATTTACAACATATTTCACCTGACTTTCTCTTATTCTTAAAATTTCAAACAATTTTTATGTAGCTTGGCTTAATACTTCATTATTTGCATCCAAAAAAAGTGATTTGGAGCATCTGAAAGTGCATGGTTTTTCTCTAGATTACATATAAAGAAAACAAATTCATTTCATCAGTGAGCCATTATGGCGCCCTTCTGCTTTGCAAGTGAGAGCAAATGTATCCGAAAACACTGTATTCCATTTCTCCAATAAGCATCAAATGCTGCCATCTGCCATATATTAGCCATTAAGAACAAAACAAGATCAAGGTTGTTATTTCGTTCATCTCACCGCTGATCGCTGTCAGTTTCACATTCGTTCAAGAAATATGTAAAGAAATTGCAATTCTGGAAAAAAGGGGGGGATTATTCATGCATACTGCACAAAAAAGGAGACAGTTCTAGAACTCCCATTCTACTGGGCCGATTCACAAAATTCAAATTGCGTTTTCAAAAGCACGACTTAAGATATATATTAGATTTATATACAGCATTGTTCTTTCTAAGATAGGTATTGTGACACAAAACCAGACTTTTTCTGAAATAATATACTTTCTTTTTTCAATATTTCGATTCTAATACTCCATTTATGCCTAGATATTAAATTTTGTAATTTCGGGTGGGAAATTTATGGAGAAATTAAAAAAGTTATTGTGACGCATTTTTATCAGTTTGTGCCAAGAATAATCCACTTAGCAAACTTATTAATTTATAGCAAATGTATTTTCCTTTCCTTTCTTTCAATGTACACAAGCGGAAAGAAAATCTTCTTTCATATTTTCAAGTAATTTTAACAAAATGCGTAAACCACATTTGGTGTTATTACCGCTTATATCATATATGCCAAATTTCAAAACATGCCAAAATGTAAATTCAAGTATATCTTAGAAAATTTTGAATAAAAAACTAATTTTTTCAGGTATGCTTAGAAATACATCTAAGATGATGTTAAAAATTTTATAGGTTATAATACAAAAATTGTTTCAAAAAATTGATAAAAAATATTTAAAAATACAAATATTTGAAATAAATTGTAAAAAATGTACAAATTATATTTGGATTAAGCCTAAATTTTGAATTCTGGAAGAAAGAATCAAGTAAATTTAATTTAAAAAAAAAGAGATGTTAATAAATATATATCAAATTCAATTAATATCGAGGTGCTAAAATTTTGAGAGCAAATTTTTTCAAAACTACTCGTGCGATTTTTTTTAAAACTTGGCAGTATGACATAGTTTGAGTCTTAGAATCGAAATATGGGGGAGGGGGGGAGAGGAATTGGCATGTCATTTCAGAGGAATTCCAATTTTGTGTCAAAATACCTAGTACAATGCAATATATATAAAATCAAATACATATCTTAAGTTGCACTCTCGAGACATGAAAAACGCAAGTTGAATTTCGTCAATCGGCCTAGTAGGGAATGGGAGATATAGAACTGTCTTCCCTCCACCCCCGAAGTGTACCTTTCAAAAATCATACACAGATGACTTTAGTTGTATTTTGTCATTAATTGGTTAAAGTTAATTCATTGTGAAAAAATATTTTTTCCATGTATTTATTTTTATAATTAAAAAGTTCTTTTGTCATTGAGAAAATTCTCCTGAATTTTGACTGTCATAGGCTGGCAAATATACTTTTCTTTTCTGTTTTTTTGCTGCATACATCTTATCTATATTGTTGGTAAAAAAGACATGTTTAAATTTCTGAAAAATAGTTTAAATCCTGCTTTAAAACGTTTTTAGTGGTAACCTCCTACATTTAAATCAAAAAAAAGGGGGGGGGAGAAAACTATTAATAAATTAAAAAATATACATATAAAATAATGATATATTTTCCCTTTTACTGAATATTATGTGATTCCTTTAACCCTTTGACTACAAATTTAAAAAAAGAAATTTTTACCCCTTTTTCTGTCCAAGTGAACAAAATGTCATAAATAAGGTAAATTTAGCATTTATTTTTTTTGGGGGGGGAACAAATGATTTTCAACATTATACATTGAGGAACTCATGTTTGTTCTTTCTCTTTCTTACAAATGAACAACGACTTTTGTGTACAACGACCACAACGGCGTCTTCATTTCCAGCTATTGGAAGATGATTCCCAACATTCAGGAGATTCTCAATACTTTTAATTCCAGCAGTAATTTTTAAACTTTTAGTGGGACATATATGTCCTGTTAGCAGTCAAAAGGATAGTAATAATGATGTTACCATAGATTTTTTGAAACTTTTCAGTAAAATAATATTTTGTTGTACAATGTTTTAAGCAATATGGATACATCTTGTACTGTTATAATGATTTATTTTGTCACTTACTAAATTGTGTTGCAATAATTTTCAGCAGTTTTTCATGTAACATTTTAATTCAAGAACTATATTTATATTGTATTTTTGTTTAATACCGAAAAGAGCAATGTTTTATGTTAAATTGCTTCTAAAACGCCGTTAATGTGACTGCTTTTCTTTGGGAAATTCATAGAACTAAAAGTGTTTTCTTCTTTATGTTGATGGCTATCATCATAATCTTCATGGTAATGCTTTCATTTAACCATGTTTGTACGAGGTGTATTCGGAAACTAAGTACTGTTTTGAAAAAAAAAAATAGTAAAACAATTTTTTTGAATCCAATTTTATTTTTACATAAAAATACATGTCTTATACTATTTTTCAACATAGTTTCTGCCAATGATCAAACACTTGTCATAGCGGGTGACCAGTTTTTGTATACCATCGTCAAAGAAACTTCTCGCCAGTTTCGATAACCACGACTCTACAGCATTTTTCATGTCATCGTCAGAACCAAAGCACTTGCAACCAAGCTCACGCTTCATGTGCAGGAACAAGTGATAGTCGGACAGCGCCAAGTCCGGGCTGTACGGCAGGTGATCGAACTGCTCCCAATGAAACTGTCGAATTAACGATTGAGTGACACCAGCAGTATGGGGCCGAGCATTGTCATGGAGCAACACGATTCCTTTACTGAGCATTCTTCTTCCTTTGTTTTGAATGGCACGCCTTAGTTTTGTTAAAGTCTCACAATATCATGCCGTATTAATGTTTTCACAGCTGGGAAGAAATTCAGTAAGCAAAATGCCTTTCCTATCCCAGAAGACAGTGCACATGATTTATTGTGATGACATTGTCACTTTGAACTTTTGTTTTTTCGGAGAATGAGTGTGTCTCCACTCCATCGATTGTTGTTTTGATTCTGGTGTGAAATGACACACCCAAGTTTCATCACCTGTCACAATTTGGTTTAAAAAGTTTTCTCTCTCATCACTGTACCGTGTGAGAAATGTCAGGGCACTACCAAGTCGCTTTGTTTTGTGAACATCAGTGAGCATTTTTGAACCCATCGGGAACACAGTTTGCAATAATTCAAGCAATCAGACACAATTTCAAACAAAACAGTACGTGAAATTTGTGGAAATGCCTCTGAAAGAGTTATCATTGTGAAGCGTCTGTTCTCATGAATTGCTTCATCAACTTTCCTTACCAAATCATCGGTGACAACAGAAGGCCGACCACTCCGAGCCTCGGCGTGGACATTTGTTCGACCTGCATTAAACATTCTTACCCACTTTCTCACCATTCCATCACTTATCGCGCATTCACCGTAAACTTCTGTCACTTGACGATAAATTTCGGCCAGTTTAACATTCCTCGCGTTCAAAAATTTAATCACAGCACGAATCTCACAGTCAGCGAGAGAACTAATTGTCTTAAACATTTTGAATGTGCACAGCAAACTGAAAACACAACATAGAGCAACCAAAATGGCGACAGTTGAAAGTCAGTGAACAAGAAAGACTAGTGCGCATGCGCGGGACGCCTACCACAGTGCTGCGACGGCGCTAGAATGAAACGGTACTTAGTTTCCGAATACGCTACATATTATTCTGCTGATATGCTCATTGTGTTTTTTAATTCATATACAATTTAATGTATAATATATATTTGCATAATTATATGTGAAGTAAAATGCATTGTTTTGATTAATGTACTCATAAAATTTTCTTTTCTTTCAGGCAATAATACTATTTGCTCATGATTTCAAATGCAAATTATATAATTATTGTGAAGGATACTGTCATACTTGTTCACAATCATTATGTTTAATAACTGCCATTTTTACTGTGATAGCATTTCATGCTACCTGTTTATTCTCAAGTCACTCCTTTTGCTGCTTCTGTGTTTAAATGGAAGATATTCAGAATTTTTTGTTAGATGAACCAGAAGTTTTTCTCAAACTTCCTGTTGATGATTTTAAGTTATATTTTAATTAATCTTCATGCATAAGAATGAAAGATTGTGTGTGTTATTTAATATGTATGAATGTACAGAATACTTCAGCAGGCTTATATATTCTTTTCTACTTACATTTGCTAATATTTTTTTCACTTTCATGTCTAACGAAGTAAAGTGTACATTACTACACTCAGAAGTATAAGAATATTTTTGATAGTACTGATAAGAATGTTAGAGATATGGCCATACTATGTGTTATTTATATTTTGTTTGAAATATGTTGTAACATTTTATCCTATTCTGTTATATCATAATACATATCATGTTCCAGGAAGAGCTTTATGTAAATGTGCCTTAAGTGTTCAGATGATCACACTTGCAAGCATTTTTATTAAATATGTTGACACTGCCATTTATATTACATATTGACAAATGCTCTGTTTTGCGTAAATCAAATAACTATTTACTCAGTAGAAAAATAGATGGATTTGTAATTTTTTATATGAACTTCTATTTAAATGTGTTGTTTCTATATAACAATATAGTCTAATTCCTATATTTGTTATTTTGATAAAAAAAAAAAAAAAAGGTCTGGAGGTATTTTTTCTCCTCCAAAATGTAAGTAAAAAGAATGAATGAATTTCGTTCTTTAAATTCAGACTAAGGAAAGGTCAAATGCATGAGTTTAGGAATAATAAGTAATTTACCATGAAAGGAGTAAAATGTTAGTTTTGCAGTTAAGTTTGTTATTTTCACCTTACATGAATTTTCTTTTTTAAATGGCATCTGCTCTACATTTTTAAGCAAGTTTAAAAAAGCATAATTTTGAATTTATTTTTGTAACATGAAAGATAATTTTTTTGCATAAAAACAATTTGAGAAGTAAGTTAAAAGTATTTTGGCAAAAATATATTTAAGGGTGACCGTTGGTGATGTTTGGCGGTACATGGACACCGAGTTTGTGCAATTCTTTGACTTGTTATTTTAACTTTGTGTAGCAATGACGTTTGTGCCAGAAAACGCCTTTACACAAACCCAAAATAACAAGTTAAAGAATTGTACAAACTCGGTATCCATGTATACATCAACCTATTTTCACTTTAAAAAGCATCACAGAATTGCACAAATTAGACATTATGAAATCCCTTGACTTTGTCCATGTACATATAGATTTATATTCACTTAAAAAGTCAAAGGAGCAGCGAACAAAAAATACATAATCTCAATAAACTACATTTTAAATCAAACAATGAAGTAACATAAAAAAGGAAATTTATCTTAGCACTACACAGAGGAAATATCCACTTACCTCATTTACAAATTTCCCCGTCTTCAGTCAAACAAAATTCCTTAACAGCATCCGAAAGCTTCCTAAAATTATACAAACTAGAATCTGTATACTGGGGTTGCCACATAAATTCACAAAAATAAGAGTAAAGAATAAATATCCTCCATAGTGCAGGTATTTTCCGACATTCAACCATATGCATTTCCTTCCTACAAACAGGACACTTATAATGACCTTCATTTACACACTAGTCAGTTCATGCTTTTTTCCCTTTCTTTCAAAATTGTACAGAAACTTCAAATTAATATACAACATTCAGCCATTTTACTGTGTAAACCACAAAATAACGACGTACCTTCCCATCATTAAAATTCACCACAAAATCCTTCCCATCATTAAAATTCACCGCTATCATGCAACCAATTACATCATAATAGGGTTTCCATAGCATTCAAAACTACACAGGTTACCATAAATGAAACAACAACTTGGCAATAAATGAAACAACTTAGCGATAATCCAAGGAGCACCATTCAATCTACTCTACCAATATTTCTTTTAGCAATATAACATAAAACTTTTGCAAAGAACATAGATTGCAGTTCAGCCCAGAGTATGTTTGTTTACCACCAGCGGCAGCAAAACTCAAGTGCAAAATTTGGAAAAAAAAGGAAAGTTCATCTGATCAGTCCAACCTCAAAATGAGGGAAGAAAGTTACATAATTTTTTTTTGTGTGTGTGTGTATTTTATAAAATAATGTTTTGTGTAACATTATTTGGAGATATTTTATTGATGCGTGAAATTATCTTTCTTTTAGGTTAAATAAATATGTAATTTCATCATAGTTATTAACTTAAATTCATATGCTGCAGTTGGATTTCAATTGGTTTGATTAACTCTGCTCACTTCACGTTGGTTTTGTTTTCCTCAACTGATAATTTAAAAAAAAATAAAAAAAAAAAAATTGTGCAGATATCCTAAATATATATGAATTATTTTATTTTTACTTTTTGGAAAATGCCATTGCTGTTCTTTATGTAAAATGCCTGATTTTTCTTTTGATCAACATATTGCATTATTTGATTGATTTTAAAGATGGTAAATAAAATGAATGCATTCCAGTATGTTAATTTTCATAGTCAGATTTTTATTCAAGGGTGATTTTGTAACTTTTTTTTATGAGGGAATTGGGTGAGAATAAGACTATCAATTATTTTTACTGCATGCTTTACTCTTTAATAATTACATTTCCTATTTTTAATTTTTGGGTTTTATGTACTTTTTTCATTAAGTATGCCTGTTATTTTGCATTAATGCAATTATATGAATAAAATGTTTTGTAGTGTACTTTGTGTAGTTTTCTAGTCAGTAACATTACATAATGGGTATTCATTTATGAAATAAATTCTTCTGCGTATTACCCTAGAATTTATACCAAAACAAAGGGTGGAAGCAAAGCAAAAACGAGTGTAGTGCCAAAGAAATAGTAAAGAAACATGACACACAAGATTTGAGATTACATTTTAATGTATACAACCCAAGTGTAATCTCAGATCTTCTGGTCAGGTCTAGAAAATTATCATAAATTCAAAACATGGCGTTTTCATTGCATAATAAGAAACATCCCCAAACACTTATATTAAACTGAAACTGAGTTATATTATAGTCATCTGAAAATTGCCACTTAATTTTTTTTTACTTTTGATCACAAATCTTGGTCTAGAACCGAAACCACTTGTCAACGCCAGGAAACATTCTTGCTTCTAAATTCCAAAAGCTCAAACCCCAGCCATCTACTCTCATTCTGTCTGTTAATCTTCCCACTGTAAGAACTAATTGCTAATACCTCTAATGTTAATATTTTGGAGGATCAGATGAAAGTATTAAGATAACTTTAACCTTCCGAAAACCTCTAAGCCTTCAGCTTGTCGAGCCATTTCATTTCTTTCAAAATTTTGAAATTCGGTAAAATTTCAGAAACACAGAACAATTTTAATAATTGCTCATTTTAAATCTTAATAGAAAAGAAAGCCTTACGTAAAAATCATTCAAATCCAAATATTATTATTTCCAATGCTGTTACGAATGGACAGATTGTTGTTATGGACAAACACGCATTCATATTGATGGAGAAATGAGACTGACAAATGAAAGCCAATATTGCTCCATCCATAAAAATCAAGCAACTTCTGACCTTACAAGACTTAAGACAGCTGTTAAATCTTCTCATATATTCTCAATTCAGTTTAAAAAATCAATCATTCCACCTATTGCTAATTGTGGTAGGTTTTATGCTCTCACCAAAGGTCACAAAATTAGAATCCCTTTCCGACTTATAGTTTCTAACTTGGAAGTTAGAAACTGTGGCCAAATATTTAGTTTCTAAATTTTCCCCATTACTTTCTAACAGTATTACTCAGCACTCCGTTCTTTTGAAGTCATCAAAAAAGATATTGCTTCCCAGAGCTCAACTATGATTTCCTTTGATGTTAAATCACCGTTTAGAATTCTAGTTAAAGGAGTCCTAAAGTATCTTAAAAATAGACTTCAAGAACTTCATTTCACACATGCTAGAACTGAGGAGTTATTTCTGTCACAAGTTTCTTTGAATCAAACCCACTTCATTTTCCAAAATAAATATTATCGCCAAAATAAAGAATATAGGTAATCCTGTGAGTCCACTATTTGCTGACATTTGAATTTTGTAAATTGGCTGCCTTCTGTAGTTTATTTCAGTGGTGTCCAACTAGTGGCTTGCAGGCACCTGGTTGCCTGCAGTTCTACATTTAGGCACCCACCAGCCACAATCACAGTACTGCCATGAGACAAAAATTTTACCCTAATTCTAATGTAAAAAATGTAAACTCATCATGTACAGAGGCACTGAATTTATGTTTACCTACTCGAATGTTATCATTCCTGTTTCCATGATTTTTAACTCCGCTGTAAATTGGGATTAGAGTGCTGGCTTTAATGCAAGCCCTGCATTCATCGTTTGTGCAAACAATAAATCATCCATGCTGTTGCCGATCACCAGTTCTGTTGAAATGTTTGCGACAGCCGCTACTAAATTGCGCTGTTTCTGGCGAGTTTTAAAATGACACTTTTAATTATTACATATATTTTGTGGTGTGCTTATCGACAAGTGTGATGTGTCAGGGCCAACCAAGAAATAGAAAACTTACCACTTCATCTACAAATGGGAGGAAAAGCTGCAATTTACAAATAATGGCAAAAAAGCAGTTTGTTTATTATGTAATGCTTCAGTAGTGGTACTAAAGTGGTTGAATGTCATCATAAAACCGTTTATAAGGATTTCAACAGTAAATATTCTCTCAGGTCTGCTTTATGTAAACAAAGTTCAGTCACTGAAAGCTCAACAAATTTATTAATAATTTTTTTAATAAAAAAATTAAACATTTTGTTATTTAAAAAAATATTATTATTTTTAAAAAATTACACAAACCCTCCTTCAGAAATGTGATGCAAGAATGCAACTTAAAGAAAAGTAAGTTACATTCTTGCATCACATAAAAAGGCATACTCAGACAGAGCCCTTGTGGAAGAAACTGTGCTGATAATGTCAGAGTCTAACAAATTTTAAAACAGAAATGAAATAATCACAGGTATAAAAAATGTGCCTCTGTCACGAAACACAGTAGTACAATGAGTGGATGATATCTGCATACAAATGAGATATGATTTGGAAAAATGTGTGTCTACTTTTCCTGAAGTTTGATAAATCCATTGATGTTACTCACTGCGACTTCTAATGTTAAGAAGAATGCAGTTTCCTGACCTTTCTGTGTGAAAGAAGCATTGTTGGCTTTGTCACAATGCACTCGTGGGCAAATCATGTATGATGCAATTAAAAACTGTGTTACTAAAGAGAAATGCAAATAAAAGAAATTCATTCCGCTGTTAATCATGAAAAATCTGGCTGCTGAAAAGCTTAGCCTCAATCACCTAATGACTATTACAGTGTAAATTTTGTTTTAAATCTTTCCTTGAAGAACTACATAGCGAATTTGGCAATATAATTTACCATGCAGAAATAAGGTGTCTGAGTCGAAGAAAAGTTTTAAGATTTGTTGGAATGCTGCTGGAGATTAAAGCTTTTCTTATATGCAAAGACCATTATGACCAAAAACTGGATGACATGAGTGGCTTGTTGACTTCGCATTTTTAACTTATATCACTGTAAAACTCAACAACCTAAATACCGCATTACAAGGAAAAGGAAATTAATATCCCATTAATAGCAAGTTAATGACTTGATGAAGTATTTGACAATTTAACAGTTATATTTTCTTGTATTATAATAGTAACTAGTTTATTAGTGTGGACTTTTCTTTATTTTCTAATTTGAAATAAAATTACTTTGAACCTCTTCCACATTTGCATTTTACTACATCTTCAGTTTTTCTACGGTCGTATTAATCTTCCTTATTATTAGGAAACAAAATCATCCAATAAAATTATATATTTTCCAAACATAAAGCTCTGGATGCCCGCGAGGCCAGCAGAAACTTAAAAGTAACCCTTAAGACAAAGCCGGTTTGACACCACCGTCTCAATGAATAAGGCCTGAGCAGAACCGGCTTACTGGTCACGATAGGAAGACCGACGCAAAGCAGCGACTAAAGAAAATTTGGTTGTTGGTTGGGAGAACTGTTGCTGCTGACACTATCTCAGAGGATGTGGTTTTTGGAGAAATTGTCATTTCATCTACCCCTAGGGCTAAAGACAAAGGAAAAAGAATTGAACAAGCATGTCAACGACCCCGAGATTTCACTCCCTGAAAGTTTTTCGGTGTTAGGAGGGCCAACTAGTCCTGAAACTGAGAATGACTTAAAGATATGTAGGAAACTGATGAAAGTCAGTATTTCACCATTGGAGGTGGCTAGTAAGTCACCCGCCGACTCTGAACCTAACGAGGATCACCCACCGCCGGCAGTTAACCAATCGTTATCGACCCACAAGACCTTAGACGTGTAGCCAATCGCAAGGGAGAGAAACACCGAATGTAACGCCTACCTGAAGATAAGTACCAGAGTCCCGCCCATTGTGGTTAAGGATGGGACTTACAGCTGGAAAAAACTCAGAGAAATGATAGCGGATGTTATAATTCTGTTAAAAACAGGTAAACTACTAACACAGGGGCAATATGAATCAAAAGTTCTTGATGTTGAGACACAGATTACTCACTGCCTTTTTGAATGAGAAAGGCCTGAAATTTCACTCTTACATCCTTCTGGAGGATGAAACAATTCAGGTTGTAATACGAAGCCTTCCAAATGATACACTTGTCTACAGTATCAGCGAAGAACTTCAGAAATGAAACTATCCAGTCAGAAAAGTAGATAAAATGGTAAGCAAAAGAAACATAGAGAGGATTAATTTACCCCTAGTTTTAGTCACATTTGATGGATTTGCAAAAGGTAGAGACATTTACAGACCTTCGTTTTCCTAAAGCTAGAGTGGAATCATATCGTGGCCGTACAGAGCTCGTTCATTATTTCCAAGGTCAGGCTTTTCACCATGCCCATGCAGGGTGCAAGGATGACCCACGTTGTATGAAGTGTTCCAGCGGCCAATTTTTTAGAGAAAGCTCCAAGCCAAGCGATGAAAAACCCAACTGTGCTAACTGCTCTGTGCTAAGTACAGATGGTGCGAAAAGTATCCAAAGCGGAAAACACAAAATCAAACAACTAAAAAGTTAGTGAATTGTACAGACAAAACCTATGCTGCAGCATTAGCAGAGCAAAACGCGAACTCTTAGGATAAAACCAATACTGTCGATGAGGACAAAAAAATCTTACAGGATCTTAAAAATCTTGTTGAAGCCATTAGTTTCTCCGGATTATCCTAGATGAACTTCAAGACTTGCGAATCCACTGGCAGCAAAATTGTGCCCTCACAATTCAGTTATGGCTAGTTTCTACAATAGCTGTGCTCCTATCAGATTGTTAGTAAGGAATGCTAATAGTCTGAGACAAAAATCAGATGAATTTCATTGAGTCTGTCTTAGAATGACATTGATATTTGCTTAGTGTCGAAAACTTTTGCCACCCCCAAAGGATAATCTTAAAATTATGACTTGCAAGTCCTACTACTGTGCTCGTTTGCATCATAGAAATGGAAGCGTAATTTCTTATTATATTGAAAATATTCTTGTTTAATTTCGTACGACAGGGCCAACGGTTACGAGACTGAGAAATTAACCGAAGCTACTCTTATTAACATCATTGCGGATTCTTCTTCGGTAATCGTTGGAGGAGATCTAAATAGAAGCATCAGAACTGGGGATGTAGGAGCACGAAAGGCAAAATTCTCGGGATTTTTTGGAAAATTACCGAGTTACATTTTATGTTCCCAACACTCGTACTTACCGACTGATGATTTAGAGACCAGTTCCTGGGCATTATGGGTCTAATACTTTCCAACTCAGGATACATATGATGATTGAAGTACATGACGAACTCACTTTTGATCACGTCTCGATTGTGGCCACTCTGAGAGTCGCTAGTGATACTATTCCACATACCAAAACCGTCATTGACTATAATCCCTTAAAGAAGTATCCGATAAAACTTGTGAATCTGAGAGACACAAAATATATTGATATCGCAATTAAGTTCTGCATTTATCTCAATGACGCTTATTAAAGCGCCACAAAAACTGTGTGTTCCACAAATAAAGTTGCTAGGCCCCCAAGTGATTTCAAAGCAATTATTGCGGAAAGGAACAGAATTTAAGGAAGAAAGCAATTACGGAATGATTCCAGACTTAAAACGGAACTCTCAATTCGCTAAGCAAAATTATCAAATAAAGTATACGAGCCCATAAGAAAGAGAATTGGGAAGATAAAATTGCTAAACTCGGGCTACATCATGTTTCCTTCTGGCGGTTCACAAAGAATTTAAAGAGAAAACACGACTGTTCTTAGCCAATCACTTCCAACAACGTTACGGCCTACTCGGACTGGGATAAATGTAGTGTATTTGCAAAATATCTAGAGAGGGAATAGATCACATCATCGGACTTGAACTTTTCTCATATTGTTACAAAAGGAGCACGTGAGGAGCTACACATGCCGACTGCACATGATACAAACGAACTTGCCACTCCTGGCGAAGTCACAAATATGATCAGGATGCTAAAAGTCAAAAACGCTCCTGGCATTGATAGTGTCACTAACCTTATGTCTTGGAATCTTCCTATTAATGCCATTAATAAGCTCACTACAATCTATAACGCCTATTTGTCGCACTGCTATTTTTATGAGCCTTGGAAGCTAGCCCAAAGTCTTCCTTTACAAAAAGCCAAAGAAGGATGCTACCAGGGTGGAAAACTATCGTCAAAAATCATCCTTTTACCCACCGGGAGTGAGATTTATGAAAGACTTATTTTCACCAGGATCAAGGTTTCACTCCATTTGCTTCCGGAAGAACAGTACAGCTTCAGAAGAGAGCTCTGTACATCCAAGCAGCTTCTCAGACTGGTAGAGTTCATCGGTGCTGCTCTTCATCACATGTGCAGCGCGACTCCTTTCATGCTAGATGTGGCGATACTTTCGATCGCGTCTGTCATGACGGCGTCATTTACAAATTGATTCATTTCAACTGTCCAAGAGACTGATCCTTCTTCTAAAGGTTTTCCTTTCAGACAAAAACTACACAGTTAAGGACGCCAATACCTACTCTCCATGCCAGCGATCTTGGCAGGTGTCGAACAAGACCTGTGCTGTATCTCTTTTACGCCGTGGAACTTCCCAGGGAAAACACTGACAGAAGTGGGATGCGCAGGTGATACTGCGGTGGTTGTCAGGTGACTTCAGCCACACAGAGGCATTTATGAGCTTCAAGACTATGTACTAGAAATTGAAGATTGATGTTCTAAGTGAAAAGTCGCTAATAATGCTACAAAGTCTCAGCTGCTAATGATTAGCCAGAAGCGCATCAAGAACTTCACCGTACAGTCTTTTATACTGGTTTGGACAATAGGCGCCAAGAGTGGATAGCCCGTATAGTGAGTGTCATAGGACAAACTTTGTTTTGCAAGTTGGACCGGGTTGCGCCCTAACAAAACAGTAATAACAAAACAATCAACTACATGGGGGTTCAGCTCAGTCATCGGCTCACTGGTGACGTCGCCCTTCGCGATATATACAAGTGATTATCTTGATTTGATGATGGGGCACATATATTAACTATGTTGCCAGCAAAGAGCTCGGCATGGTTAATAAGATGCAAGTTCTGGACAATGGTTCCAGACTTAGTCTCAGGACTAAGGAAGACGCAGATTTATACCCAGATTTTCTGCCCTGTTATGTGCTACGTTTCCAGTGCATGGGCAGCATGGCTTCTGCCAGTGATATCATATATGTACATTTGCATGGCTTCCGCCAGTGATATCAGTTATACAGATTATAAGCTCCTGAGACAAATTACGAATGCGAACTTCCTGATTAGGAATGAACTACTTCATGACGATGCGAAAACAGACTATATCTCGGACTACTTACGTAAATGCAACGATAAGTTCTTCAGACAAGGTCTGAGCTGTACCAAAAGCAATTTCTGTGATTCACTTCAGTACAGTGCCATCCCTGAAGACGTTAGTACTCGTCCATTCAATGCGTACAGGATGAAAGACCACAATTTCGTGACCTAAGCTATCACTTTGTTCATTTCAGTGCTCTGCTCTGCTTAGTTATCTTTATTTATATTTTTGAATATACAGTAGACATTTGGGACTGCTGCTTACACTAGTAGTTTTACCTCTGTTTTGTCAGTATTAATCATTTTACCTTCTCCACTGTATGGTTGTACTTAATTCTAGTTTCCCTCCCCGGGACGTTATTTTTGCCTTTCATTGAGATTAGACTTTTCCAGTTCATTATGAGACCGTGGTCTCCTCCATTATCTGCCCTCCTTTTCTTCCCCTTGATTAATTCAATTGACAATTTTACGTGTGATGTGCCTATGGAGCTTTGATTCAAATAGCTTTAGACAGACAATTTTTTGGCTACGAAAGCAAAAGCATAAGCATTAAAGCAAAGTGCATTCCACAAGCTCAAACCAGTACTCAACAATGATTTTATAATTTGCGCATTTTGTTGCGCTTTCGCTTTCTATATTCGAATTCTGCCTTAGATTAGAGCCTAATTTAATATTAAAATTTCGGAAACGTTGCGGAAAGTTGATCAGAAATTATGAACAACTAAAATTATAACTACTGTGTGTAAATTTTGTTTTCCGAGAATACTTGGTTGACACTTGCTTCTCAAACAGTGTGCGAGTAATTTAAATAAGATTAAAAAAATTGATGCTAAATAATAGTAAATTAATTTCAATTAATCATAAAAGTGTATATTTAATTTAAATAATAATAATTGATAAATATGTTACAACAATTAATTAAGCAAATAAACAATAAGTGAGAAAATCATTTATGTTAAAGCATGCTAAGTGACGCGAAACTAGAATGAAAGAACAGTTAAGTACTTTAACAATACTATTTTTTTATGACGTTTATTTCTCATTCATTTATTTCGAAGAAAAAAGATTAAAGAACTTTATGTCGAAAATATAAAATTAAGCAGTAACATTTTTTAATTCAGAAAATGCAAAATGTCTTAAATAGTAAACATTTTTTTCAAAATTCATTCTAAATCGGGATTTTTTTTTTAACTGAAGATATTTTAAAGAATTTTTCTAGGATGTAATAAACTGTCACGTCAACTGCAAAATAAAACAAACTGAAAGTCACACTACAAAAGATTTATACCAGTAAAATGAAAAAATAAAATTTTATGTTGAATATAATAAAAAAAAAAATGCCATAAAACGCATTTTAAATTCTCTAAAGAATTCATTTTTATTATCTCACTTTTGCAAATAAATCTTTCCTTCTATGGTTTGGTTGATTATGGCAAAGCCTTAATTTGCCGTAATAAACCAAACCTTCTTGTACGATACCTTCCAACAAGAAGTTGGGATACCTTCTTGTAGGACTTTTTAAGGGAAACTGGCTCCTATACACGTTACACGTGGAGAAAACACCTTTCCTTCTATGTAGATTAAGTTTAGAATTTAGTGAATTTCAACAACTAATTAACATGAATTAACGGTATGTGTCTTTAAACACACGTTTTATTCTGCAAAATTTTAGGCATTTGCATTAAGATCATGCATTAATTTTATATATATTCATACAAGTGTTTGCTTCTCTATATCGCTTAAAATTCATAGTTTTACTTCTTGGAACCCACTAATCTCTCTTTTTGATTTAGATTTTTTTCGATAAAATTCGCTATTCGTTTCATTTATGAAAAGTTAGTTGATTATTTATGTGGCCAATGTATTCGGCCAGTTCTACAGAATAAAAGCCCCACTGAACTGGTTCGCAAATAAATCTTGTCGCCAAAGAATCAACAGTCTTTTGGCTTGAAAACCAAACCCATTCGAACATACATTTAGGAGTAAATGGATAAGCTTATTCCATCAAGACGAAGATTTCGACCTATATTTCGAACGAAACAGAAACCTATTCTCACAATTTAGAATTATCTATTATTCCAAAAATAAAAGATGTAATTCCTTCTTCCATCCTTCCTGGATATTTCAAATCTAGAGATACCGCATGAGAAAATTAGCAGACCCTAAATTTTACGCACCTGGTAAAATATTGATAGGAAGGGAAATATTCTTTAGTATCTTGAAAGAAAGTCAAGTTCAAGCGCTTAATGGAAATATAATACTATTGTTGATAGCAATTGGTAGTTGTGGACTGTATATTAATTCATAAGAGTCAAGTTGAGAAATGTAACAATATTTATTTTCTTTCAAGAACAATAATGTCGCTTTAAATGGCCAAACTGTGAGTAAGGAACAATTAACAATTGACTGCTGCTTTGTTTGGGCAGAGGAACGGAGACTCGGTGAGGACCGAGTGCATCCCTATAGCTTACTGATTAGTACTGGGCTCTCGCCACTAACATTACGTGGTGTTGCAAACGTTAAGCCAGTACAAATAGACAGAAATATTCTAACCGAGACAGAACATTCCCCCGGCATTGAAATTTGATACAAAAATTTCAATTAATTAATTAGTTACAAATCACAATAACTGAATTATGGAGTTTAATAACATTAAATATTGAAAATAGTAATTATGCAAACAATATATAAGTTGACATAAAAAGTGTTACAATACACATACATTTCAAAATAAGCCATACAAATCCTTTAAACATATAATCATTATTAAATTCTTGTAATGTATAAACTGATTCCACAAATATATATAGAGTCAGTAGAAACTTGAATATTACATTGGCAATAAACAGATCTTTGATATAGATCTAGTGCAGATTCCTGAAGCAGTTTTAACTTTAATGGTATCATATTCCTGAAGCAGTTTTAACTTTAATCCCTGATACAGATGGTAAGCTACACATACCTTACCATCTATATCAGGGATTGTCTCTAAAATTCTACCTAAGGCCCAATGGCAAGGCGGCAAATTCTCATCCTTAAGTAAAACCATTGCACCTGTTTCTACATTGGATTTCTGAAACTGCCATTTAGTGCGCTGTTGCAAGTGATTGAGGTAATCTGTTTGCCAACGCTTCCATATTAATTGAACAAATCTTGTTGTCCGCTGCGGCCTTGATAACCTATTATCAGTAATTTCAATAAGTTCAGGCTCTAGTATAGACGTGATTGGGTGGCCAACTAAAAAATGTCCTAGCGTTAAAACTTCAAATTCATTAATATCATTAGACATAGGGGTTAACGGTAGTGAATTTAAAATTCCTTCAATCTGAGTAATGATTGTAAGAAATTCTTCCATAGTAACCTTAGTAATTCCCATAGTTCTTCTAAGATGGTACTTTTAAAGTATTTAACTCCTGCTTCTTACAGTTCACCAAAATTCGATGATCTAGGAGGAATTAATTTCCAGACTATAGATTCTGAGGTGAAATAGCTGGATAACGACTCATCTGGTTTTCTAATCAAGTTCTGTAAACGCTTTAACTCTGTATGAGCCCACTTAAAATTTGTGGCATTATCTGTAATGATGGAAGAGATTTTTCCCTTTTCTCGCACAAAATCGCTTAAGAGCTGCTATAAAGGCTACAGACGTCAAGTCTGTCACTACCTCCAAATGGATTGCCTTTGTGGACAAACATATAAATACAGCAAATTACATAAAAAACATATAAATACAGCAACATAGATTTTAGGGAAAATTCCATTGCGTTGACCCTTGAATTGTACATGAAATGGTCCGCAAAAGTCAACGCCACAATTAAGAAAGGATGAAGTCGGAGTTATACGCTCAGTGGGAAGATTACCCATGACCTGATTTGCTGCAATTGGTTTGTTTTTAAAACATATCACACAAGCATGAACTATCTTACGAGACATGCCCTTGCCGTGAATGGGCCAATATTTCAAACGCACCTGATGAAGTAAACCCTGCACTCCAATATGTACGTACTTCTTATGAAGATATTCAAAAATCAATACAGTAACTGTATGAGTAGGAGGCAAAATTAACTAGTGTTTACAATAAAATAATAAATTTGAGTTTTTTAATCTTCCTCCAACTCTTAAAAGAGACTTCTTCCTCTAGAAAAGGGTCAAGACCTTTTAACTTACTTTGTGCAGGAAGAGGTTTATCTCGTCGAAGAGCTGTAATTTCCGAATTAAAGGCAGTTAATTGGGCATGCCGTATAAGAAACTCCTAAGCTTTTTTCATCTGATCTAGAGTTAAATATCCCTGCATCTTATCCTGGGATTTACAATTTAAGATAAACCTGAAAATAAAACAGAATTCTGATTAGCTTATTATTGGAAAGTTTTAGAAAGGAGTCTATAAAATGTTCGTTCATTGTCAAAGTCAGAACTGGATTCGATGATTGTTTTAGTTCTTTTTCATACTCTTCATTCGAAGAATAAGAAATGCATTCCGGCAATGGAAGTTGCTGATTGAGGAACTCAGGACCTGACCACCACAAGGAATTAGCCAAACGTTCACCTAGTGTCTGCTCCTCGGGATATTATATTCGCTGGATTTTCCTTTGAGGCAGCATGACCCCATTGGAATTGGTGACTCAAGTTTTGAATTTCAGCCATTCAATTGCTCACAAAAGTTTTGAGCTTGTACACAGGCGTGTTTATCCATGCTAGAACAATAGTAGAATCACACCACAAATAAATATCATCGATACTTAGCCGCAGAATTGTAATTACCTTTGACACAAGCCTACACAGAAGTAATGCTCCACACAATTCAAGACGTGGAATTGTAACAGGCTTTATAGGAGAAACTCTGGATTTGCTACAAAGGAGATTGGAATAATTCATTCCATCAGTGGTAATACAACGGATGTAAATAGCCGCACCATAAGCCCTTTCTTAAGCGTCCGAGAACCCATGGATCTCAGTTCTAACGTAATGTTCAGTTAAAACATATCTGGGAATATTCAATTGATCGATTAACTGAAGGTGGGAAAGGAATTTTTTCCATTCACACAACTCCTTGGGAGGTAATTCCTCGTTCCAGTCCAATTTCAGTAGCCATAGTCTCTGCATGAATATTTTTGCCCTCGTTACTACGGGTCCGATGAGACCCAAGGGATCAAAAAGCTTAGCTATTTCAGATAACACCTGACGTTTAGTAAAGCTATCTTGATTGTTCACAGCTGTTTTGAAAGTCAAGTGATCATCCTTCGGTTTTCAGAGCATTCCTAGCGTCTTCACTACACTTTCTTGAGATTCAAAGGAATATTCCTGTGTTGAAATATCATGCAGCAGCTCGGGATGATTGGATACCCATTTATGTAGCTCCATACTTCCACGACGAAGCATTTGTACTAATTCAGACTGAAGCTCCTTTGCTTCTTCTAAAGTATTTCCTCCTGTCAGGATATCATCCATATAAAAATCCGTAGATGTGACCGCAGCCGCCCTTGGAAAATGGTCCTGTTCGTCAGCTGCCAATGTGCCCTTAAGGTTCTCGTGGCTAAGAAAGGTGCCCTAGTAGTGCCGTATGTAACCACAAACTATACACTTGAACAGGGTTCTCGCGGCTTGGTTTCTAACAATTCTCTGTAAATTTCTTTGCGATGGATGTATGAGTATTTGTCGATACATCTGCTTAATATCGGCACTAAAGGCAAAACGATGTTTTCTAAACCTGGAAACTATAGACAAAAAATCTTCTTGAATTGTGCCTCCGTTCAATAGAATTGAATTTAGCGAATAGCCACTTGATGATTTACACGATGCATCGAAAACAACTCTTAATCGAGTTGAAGTTTTCTCCGAGCGATATACTGCGTGATGGGGAATGTAGTAACAAGTATCACAGTTATCCAAGGGTATAACAGATTCCATGTGATTTAAGCTTAAATATTCGTTCATAAATTCCTTATACAAATTAGCCATAGTCTTATTAGCATCAAGACGATTCCAAATTGTATTCAGTCTCTTAATAGCAATTTCTTTAGATGAACCCAGCATAGAAATAGCATCATCCTTCATAGGTAATTTTACTATGTATCTACCTGTTTTATCACGCGAGTATGTTTCATTAAAATGCTTTTCGCAAAATATTTCTTCTTCATTCTTTACGACTTCCTTACCATCTCCCGGGAAGAATTCTAATTCGAAAAACTTCTTAATTGCATTATCGAGACTTGATTCCTTAATCAAATAACAATAGGACTGATTATTAACAGTAGGTAGTACCCCTGTCATTAAATAACCAAATTCTGTGTTTTGCAATGTTATGTTTCCATTCAGCGCTTGAACTCTACCTTCCTTCAAGATGTGAAAGAATAGTTCATTTCCTATCAATATATTGATTTTACCAGGTGTATAGAAGTTAGGGTCTGCTAATTTAATGTCATGCGGTATCGTTAGATTAGAAATATCCAGTTTTGTCGAAGGAATTACACCTGTTATTTTTGGAATAATACGTAATTCTAAATTGTGAGAAAAGGTCTCTGTTTCGTTCGAAATATGGGCTACAATCTTCGTTTTGATTGAATGAGCTGATCTACTTATTCCCGAAATGTGCGTTCGGATGGGTTTAGTTTTCAAGCACAAAAATTCTGCGCATTCTTTGGTGATGAGGCTCATTTGCGAACCCCAGTCCAGTAAGGCTCTTATTCTGCAGCGCTGCCCGAACATATTCGTAACATAAATAACCACCGTACTCAGTAAGACAGTTTCCCGCACCGGGAAATAGATGCAAGACTATATATATACTGCTTGCTGTATATTGTCACCAGAAGCTTCTTCGGAGGGGTTTGTTTTTTTCTGGTTTGACGGAAGGCAGGGAGTGTCCGTTGGACCCTGAGGGTCATTGTGCCTATGGAGAAGAGAATGATGTTTTCGGAAACAGTGGCGTACGAAAAGTTAGAATTGCATTCTCCGGAATAAGTTTTTAGACAATTCACACATAATTTTTTATTTTTGACGATAATGAGCCTATTTTCAACATTCATTTGTTTGAATGCACTACATTTAAAGAGGGTATGGTTTTCTTTACAATGGATACATTTTTTTGAGTTGGAATGAATTGAATTTATAACAAAACCTTTTGGTTTTGCACCGATACTGGGTTTAATAGGAAATTTGATAGGCGTATTTTTATGAATGCTTTCTAGAACCAAAGTTCGATTCTCAAGAAAACTTAAAAATTCATCGAGTAATGAAACATCTTTGAACTTTAAGGTGAGCTCAAATTACTTCCGGTTTCCTTGTCAATTTTCTGAAGGAGAATATTTATTAAAATTGCGTTAGATAGCCTATCAAGATTGTACTCTAACGTTTTTAAGGCGCGTAAATTGCGTTTGGTATGATCATAATCGACGAAGTTCCTTAGGTGACTCTTGCTGAATTTTTTCTTGATTCAAAATATTTTGAATATGATTATCCACTATCGCCCGTTTATTTTCATATCGTAATTCTAAAGCATGAAATAGTGACTTGTATGCATCTTCGCAATTCTCGATATTTTTTGCTTCTCCTTTAAATGCAGCCTTTAAATAATAAAGTTTTGTGTTTCAGTTAATTTCTCATTTTCAGCAATTAAGGATATGAATTGGCATTTAAAATCATGAAATTCTTCATATTTTCCCGAGAATTGAGGTAAAGGAATTTCAGACAATTTAACATTAATATTTTCAACAGTATTATTAAGTACTGATAATGCATTAGTTTTTTATTTTAATTTTGAAAGAAGGTATTTGAGACTTACCTCCATTTTCTCCAGATCGTCCTCCAGTTCGTCAATAATCTCACAGGATTCCTCTATGGAGAGGTCTACTGGTAGATTGAAGTACCGCTGTTTTAATTCATCCAAGGATCGCTTTATTCCTGATAACGATTGCAATTTCACTTCTAAAAATGATTCACTTTCTTCATTTTCGACGAAGTCACACAGAGAATGTTCCAGCTTTGTTACTTTCGCTTTTAGGCAACCGCGTTGCCTATTCAAAGATATTATATTATCCGTAGTTGCTGTACTTTCTCCGGGTCGGTTAGGACCAAAATGTTGATAGCAATTGGTAGTTGTGGACTGTATATTAATTCATAAAAGTCGAGATACTTAAGAACATTTATTTTCTTTCAAGAACAATAATGCCGCTTAAATGGCCAAAGAGTGAGTAAGGAACCATTAACAATTGACTGCCGCTTTGGTTCGGGTAGAGGAACGGAGAGTCGGTGTGGACCGAGTGCATCCCTGTCGCTTACTGATTAGTACTGGGCTCTCGTCACTAACATTACGTGGCGCTGCAAACGTTAAGCCAGTACAAATAGACAGAAATATTCTAACTGAGACGGAACAACTATGAAACACAGAATTTGGCTATTTAGTCATAGGAACCTTACCTGCCGTTAATAAACAATTCTACTTTTCTTTGATTAAGGAATCAAATCTCGATAATGTAATTGAGAAGTTATTTGAATTAGAATCCTTCCCAGGACACCGTAGTGAGGTCGCAAAGAATGAAGAAGTATTTTGCGAAATTATAAAACAGTTAGATAAATTACCTATGAAGGACGTTGCCACTTCTGTGCTGCGTTCTAAAGAAACTACCATCAAGACACTGAACACAATTTGGAAGTGTCTCGATGCTAGTAAGACTATGGCTAAATTGTATAAGGAATTTATAAACGAATATTTAAGCTTAAATCACATGGAATCTGTTATGCCCGTGGATAACTGTGATACTTGTTACTACATACCCCATCAGGCAGTATATCGCCCAGAAAAAAAATTTTAACTCGATTAAGAGTTGTTTTCCATGCATCGTGTAAATCATCCAGGGGCTATTCCCTAAACTGAATTTTATTAAACGAAGAGGCAATTCACGAAAGACCTTTTTTCTATAATTTCTGGATATAGGAAACATTGCTTTGCCTTCATTGCAGACATAAAGCAGATGTATCGAAAAATAAATTTTCGATACATCTGCAGAGAGATTTCCAACGAACTGTATGGAAGCTAAGCCGTGATGCCCCAGTTCAACTTTATAGGTTACTAACGATAATATGTGTCACTAATAGTACGCCCTTCTTAGCTAGGAGAACCTTAAAAGCATTAGCAGCAGACGAACAGAAAATATTTTCCCAAGCTGCTGTTGTCTCATCTACCGATTTTTACACTGACGATACACTGACAAGCGGGAATACCGTACAAGAAGCAAAGGAGCTTCAGTCTGAATTAGTGCAAGTGCTTCGTCGCGGGTTATGGAATACCATGGGGTAAATGGGTGTCCTATCATCCTGAGTTGCTGCATGATATTAAGTCTAATTTAGTAAACGTGCTTCGTCGCGGAGGTATGGAGCTCCATGGAGTAAATGGGTGTCCGATCATCCTGAGCTGCTGCATGATATTACAACAAAAGAATATTCCTTTGATACTCAAGAAATCGTAGTGAAGACGCTAGGAATGCTCTTGAAAGCGCAGGATGATCACTTCACTTTCAAGATAGTACAATCAAGATAGTATTACTTAACGTCAGATGTTACCTGAAATAACTAAATTTTATGGTCATTGGGTCCTTTCGGACCCATAGCAACGAGAGAAAAAATATTCTGCAATTAGACTATGGTTACTTAAACTGGATTAGAATGAGAAATTACCTCTCAAGGAGGTGTGTGAATGGAAAAAATTCTTTTCCCAGTTCTTCAATTAATCAATCAACTGAACATTACCAGGTATATTTTAACTGAACGTTCCATTAGAACCGAGATTCATGGGTTCTCGGACACTTAATGAAGGCTTATGGTGCTGCTATTTACAACCGTTGTATTACCATTGACGGAATGAATTATTCCAATCTGCTTTGTGGCAAATCCAAAGTTTCTTCTGTAAAGTCTGTTACAATTACACGTTTTGAATTGTGTGTAGTGTTGCTTCTGTGCAGACTTGCGTCAAAGGTAATAACAGCTCTACAGATCTTAAGGGGGCTCATATACAGTTAAAGCGCTTGCAAAAATTAATTAGAAAACCAGATGAAGCATTAGTCAGCTGTTTCATTTCAGAATCTATTGTATGGAAATTAATTCCCCATAGATCACCGAATTTTGGTGGATTGTAGGAAGTGAGGGTTAAATCATTTAAGTACCATCTTAAAAGAACTATGGGATGTACTAAAGTCACTATGGAAGAATTTCCCCCTATCTTTACTCAGAATGTAAGAATTTTAATTCTCGCCCTTTAACCCCTATGTCTAATAATATTAATGAATTTGAAGTTTTAACGCTAGGCCATTTTTTAGTTGGCTGTCCAATCACTTCTGTACCAGAGCCTGAACTTATAGAAATTACTGCAAATAGGTTATAAAGGTGGCAGCTCATAACAAAGTTTGTTCAATTAATATGGAAGACTCGGAAGTGACATTAATCTCAATGATAACAATAGGGCAGTAAATAGCAGTTTCAAATATCCAAAGTACAAACTGGTGCAATGGCTTTGTTTGAGTACGAGAATCTTCCGCTTAGTCATTGGGCCTTAGGTCAAATTTTAGAAATAATCCTTGGTACAGACGGTAAGGTACATGTAGCTAAATGTAAAAAATGCTTCAGAAATCATTACTACATTATCTGTTTCAAAAATCTGTTCTCTGCCAATATAAGATTCAAGTTTTCTATAGAATAGACATTATACATAGGGCTTAATTTCTAAAATTAGAAGTGCGCCCCTCAGGCTGCGAAGAAAGAAGAAAAAATAAATTCGTAAAATAACTAATAATTAAATTATTGAAAAATTTAAATTCTTCTATCGCTATCTTTATTATAAATTCTGCTTCTTTACCAAAAGGCAAATTAGTTTCCTGTATTTGAGCTGAGGTTTTTGAATCTTTAATTGAAAGAGCTTCACGCAATCGTGTTTTGCTATTGGAATTTTTAGCCAGCTCTGTTTAAAAATTATATTCCAGATATGGTATTCTTGCTAGCCGATGTTTTAAATACGCACTAATAAAATATATTAGATATATTCTATTTAAAGTGCAATCCTAGACTACGTTATCTACGTTTGAATTTAATTATCTGTTCTGTTAATTTAAAATATGCACAAGCTATGGAAATTATTTATATGGATAAAAAAAAATTCTAAAATTAGGTGTGTTGAACCCCTACGGAAGACCATCAGGAAAGAGGAAGAAAAACAAACAAATAAATAAAATAACTGAAATTCAACAAAATGTAAAGAGATAAATATAAATTTAATAAATTATTAAATTAATGATAAATAGACGATAAATAGACTAAATACCGGACCTCATCTTCTTTGGGTGTCCAGATAAAATCACAGTTTCACTCAAACATTAAGAAACAGCAGAACCTGGCTTCAACTCAATTTAAACCTTAAATATATAATATTTCAAGGAATAATAGAAACACAGAGTGTTCGTTTTCAAGTATACCAATGAAAAAAGGTAAAATTGTTAAATCGTCACTAATAAGAATAATGAATTGTGGATAGTATAAGAGTATGGAAGGATAAATTTGTGAAAAATTGTAGGTGTGAAAATAAAAAAGAGGAGAGTCCAAAACGCTCTGCCCACGATTTTCCGCTGAAATAATTTTAGCTGTCATGTAAAATATGTGACGGGAAAAAAACTTCTATGAATCCAAGAGTTGATTTGCAAGCTGAGAACAAAGGTCAGGCTTTGTACAATAGAGCATTTTATTCTTCGTATTTGGTTATATCGTTCATAAAGTCTGCATGGGCTCTGTCCTTAGGAAATCACTAGGGTTGGATGCGTTTGAGTCATTTAGCTTAGCATTTCATCATGTTAAAGCATTTAAGTGTATAAGCAAAGCATTTAAGAGTATAAACAGTAGTTCTCCTTCCCTGCTCTATTGTAAAGTTCTTATTAGAACAGGTTCCTGTTTGTATTGTGTCAGCGAATAAAACGCCATCACCAAGGCATCACTTCCATCTAGGTTCGAGCTAGGACGCTGTAACAGCAGGCTGTCCAATTTTAGCTCCGTCTTTGAGTTTCTAGCTGATCGTCACTTGATCATCGATTCGGAGGGACGACGCAGTGCGTGAAGGACGACGTGAAAGCGATTGCTTCTGCTACTAGATCCGGTCTGACCACGTGCTACGTCCAACGCTATATTTTGCTTATCCGTTACCATCGTCTGATAGCTTAGTTATCGCTATAAATTGCTTTTATTTTAGTATTTATTATTATTTCGTAAATATTTAATTATTTTCCTGGATTGGTCATATAACCCACATAGTCACCCCCAGCTCTTGCTATCAGTGTGAGAGGCAGGGGCCTTGTGTGTTTCCGCCTGCCCACCCGGGACGCATATTTCACAAGTGCACATCAGCGTAGCCACTGAGGGAGGGGTTTCGAAAATGGACTAATGAGCTGCTATTGCTCTTGTGACGATAAACTTTCGTGCATGTGAGCATATGTTGTTTACGTTTTGATTTGCATTTGTTTCGCAGTAATATGGCGTAATAGTAGAAATCTTGTAGTGCTTTCGTTTTCTGAGTTTAATTAATCGCTGACATTTCACTTTCGCGATTTTTATCACGCATTAATATTTGGATTGATGTTCTCTGCATATTATGTGGATTAAGAGAATTCAAGTGAATATTTTTTAATTTAGCTGAGAATGACTGAAAGGGTTACAATGAATCTAGTGTTTACTTATTTCAGTGCTTGCATTCTTTTGATTTTCAAAGTGTAAGATTCAGAATACATATGATCTGATTATATCCATTGCTAACATTAAAAATTATATGTAAATAAATTGAATATATTCGTTGTGAATAAGATAAATTCACTCTGTTTGATGAGTATTTCTTGTGTAGACAGTGCATTTAAGAGTGAACAGTTATTAAATGTGAAATTTAACACACTAAACGCATACGAATGCAAATTAGTAAAGTTTACTTAGAATAAAATTCTGCATTGGTTATTATTATAGGACATCTTTTTCATATAGACTGCAATAAAAGTAGCTGACTTCTATTTGCATGTATAATGGTGTAAATATTTTTCTCATAAGCATAGGTTTATGTAAAGATTGCATTTGAGCTCAGATCTTTATCACATATTTCTTTCTTCATCTTATTTACCACTTATTAAGTAATATTTCACATCGATATGTTTGAGAAGTATCCAACATGAGTTTGTATTTATTTCAACCAGATAGTGAAATCTTCATAATTGCTTATATTTGATCTAACTTCGCAATGAAAAGTTTCAGAACCAATCGACAATGCTTTAATTATTTTGTACAGAAAATTGCGTAGCAGAATATTTTCAACCATCTTGCTTAAATCTTAAAGCATGCGAAAGGTCATGTGACATGACAGAAATATTACTGGATGCTTATTTGTCCATCCTAGAAGCCACTCCCTCGGTGGCTAGACATATGTGCACTTGTGAAATATGCTGCCGGGACACCGTCGAGTGGGTCCGGTTCCGGGCTTGCGAATTCTCGGGCATTGGATTTTTTGGATCGATTCGGTTTATGTGATCATGGGCAGACTTCAGGTAATTTTCCAGCAAATTATTGCTGAATTTGAAAATGAACAAAAATTAGGAGAGCTTAATAACAGAAAGCGTAAAGAATTTAATTTCTTTATACAAATGCAAAATGGCTTAGAAACGCTCTTAAATCTAAGCTCAGAAGGTGAATTTTACTCAAAGCCTAGGGGCGACCAAATAGTCAGGAGCAGGATTAAAAATACAAATAACGCTAAAAGACAAAAGACTGAAAATACTATTCAAATGACCAATAAAACTCAAATTTCCGTAGCTACGACTGAACAGATAAAAATTAACACGAATATCATGACAAACACCTGTCAAGGCGATAACACTACCTACTATACCAGCACAAACTATACCAGCACAAATGATCAAACAATAAATCAAAAACCAAAAGAAAATCAATAAAAAACCGAAGAAGAATTTTCTAAGAAAAACAAAATCCCACCCATCACCATTACAGTTGGCCGTAAGGGATAGAATTATGTCAGAAATAAATTTAAGGAAAGCAATATTGAATTTTTACCCCATACCATACCAAACGGTGTTAAGATTTTCATAAAAAATGCCGATCAATATAGGTTACGCATAAAACTCTTCAAAGAAGGTGATATAGAATATCATTGTTTTATACTGTCCCAGGATAAGGATTTGAAAGTCGTTGTTAGAGGCTTACTGGGAGACGACGACCCCCAGGAAATTAAGAAGGAATTTGAAGCTAGAAACTATAAAATAACTTCGGTTAAACAAATGTCACGACGGAGAAATGGGGAAGTCAACAAACTGCTCTTATTTCTAGTTTCCCTACCAAAGACAGCAAAATCTGCCGAAAGTTTAAATGAAAAATACCCACTGGACTTAAATATTAAGGTGGAGCAATACACAGAACGGGCGGGACCCCTGCAATGTTATAGATGCCAGGGGTTCCACCATACCCAAAGCGGTTGTAACCACTCCCCAAAATGTGCTAGATGCGGCGAAAGCCATTTCTGATATGAATGCCCAAATAAAAACAAGGATGCGCCGCCACGTTGAGCGAATTGCAACTTGGATCACACCTCCAATTTTAGGGGTGTGGGAAAAGTTCCCAAAGAAAGCTAATAAAGAAAAACCTAAGAACTACCCCAGTCGTATTGTAGAGAATAAATCCTTTGCTCAAGCTTTAACTACAGGACTCTACACAGACACCATTAACGAAGCGAAAAAGGTTTTCGCAGATTTAGCGGAGCTAGTCTCTGTAATTAAAAGCTCCGGCTTTCTTCTCTCGCAGCAAGTAAGACAAATCCAAAGCCAAGTTAAATACAAACCTACTACTGAACCCAATAATGGACAAATACACCAGTGGCAAGTCTCCTATTGTATTAATGTTCTGGAACGCTTGCTGCATTCAAAATAAAATAATGGAGTTACAAAATTTTCTTATTAATGACGATGTTGATGTTGCGCTAATTACGGAAACTCACGCAGCACCTAGTAGGAATATTAACATCACAAACTACCGCACGTACAGGTGCGACAGAATTAGTCACAAAGGTAGGGGGTCGCTATTTATGTCCGCCGTACTCTTCAGTCCTGCTTAATCAGAGAAAATAGAGGCAACAGTTATGAAACTGTTACTGTCGCAGTTCAGCTTCTCTTCTATGGCACTATTTACTTGACCTCTGCTTACAATCCACCAAACTCTCGACTTAATGATATTACTTCTTGCTTCTGCCCAATGGACAAGCCGTTTATCACAACAGGTGACTTAAACGCTAAGAATACAGAATGGGGTTGCCATCTTACGAATAAAAATGGAAAGGCACTTTATAACTTTCTCTCAAATAATCCAATGGCAATCAATGCACCTGCAGAGTATACCTATAGACCTAGCAACCCACGAAGAGCTGACATTTTGGACATCATGCTTACTAACATTTCAATTCCCATGGCCTTCGAGGCCATGCACAAACTCACGTTGGACCACATTTCAGTTGTTGTGATGCTTGGTGCCTCTAAGGTATACAATAATGAACAAGTCAAGATCACAAATTGGGAGCTCTGCGAGGAGATGCTCCAGAACAACCCCCCAGCTCTTGGAAATTTAATGTCTAGGAAAGACATTGACACGGCTATTAACAATCTAACTGACTGCATCAGCAATGCGATCAATAGCTCCTCACGCTACATCACTAAAGAAAAATATGCGAACAGGTTGCCCAAGGGCATTAGAAATATAATCACAGAGCGCAATCGACTACGCAAAAGATGGCACTTAACTTGGAGTCCTAGCGTTAAAACAGAGCTGAATAGATTAAATAAGGATATGAAGAAACGGATTGAACAATTCAGAAACGATACCTGGGAAGAAAATTTTGAGATTAAACCTTATGGATGGTTTCCTATGGGCTTTCATAAAGAATTTAAAACGTAAACCGAACAGCACGCGGCCCCTTTTTACAGACCCCAAAATAGCATTTACTAACAAAGATAAAGCTGAAGTACTGGCCGATTATTTAGAGCAGCAGTTTATGCCAAATCGGATCCCACATGACCTGGATTTCGTCTATGAAGTCTGCCATAAGGTAAAAGACTGGCTAAATACGCCCACTGTTAGGAAGCAGATTAAGCATGCCTCGCCTTTAGAAATCAGGGACTTAATCAAGAAGCTAAAAACACGGAAAGCACCCGGGCATGATGCTATAAGCAACGTTGCTATCAAGAAAATGCCTATGAATGTAGTCACGAAGTTCACTAGCATCATAAATGCATCTCCCAGTATTAGATACTTCTCCAATGCCTGGAAGCAAGAAAAAATTATACTGTTAGCAAAACCTGGAAAAGATGTCACCAGGCCTAAGGGCTACAGGCCTATAAGTCTGCTCCCGGGTCTGGGGAAAATTTATGAATGAATCATTCTGAACAGGCTCAGGCCTCTCCTTGACGTGCTACCGCGTTTGACCGCGTTTGGCATGAGGGGCTTATTTACAAGCTGATAAGCTTTAATACTGATAGAGAGGTTATCGCACTTATTGTCTCTTTCATTAGTTTCGTGGTCTGCATTGGAAATGATACAACTAATACACGAAAGATTAATGTTGGGGTCCCCAGGCGTCCATTTTAGGACCCATTTTGTATCTTCTATATGTTGCTGATTTTACCCGAACACACCTGAACCGAAATAACTTCTTAGGCTGTTACGCAGATGACACAGCTCTAGCTGTGAGGTCTGCTAACGTCAAACACGCAGTAAAGAAACTACAAGACATTATGCCAGAAACTGAAAGTTGGTGTACCAAGTGGAGAATTTCAATCAATGCCGAAAAATTGCAGTTGCTCTTAGTTAGAAGGAAACACACTCAGACTCAGCTCAAGAGAAAACTCTACTTGTTCAACGAAGTGGTCCCACAAGTGTCAAATGCAAAATACCTTGGGGTTACACTTAATGAGAAACTGACTTGGAAAAACCATATCACAAACGTCAGAAAAAAGGCCTTCACAGTTATAAATAGCTTAAAGTCCCTGCCGAACAAATATTCTAGATTAAACCTACGCAGAAAACAGCTTGTTTACATCATGAACATAAGGCCGATTATAACTTATGCATCACCCGCCTGGAATACGGCCAACAAGAATGACTTACATAAGCTGCAGCTATTGCAAAATATGATTCTTAGACTGATCACAAATGCTCACTATTTTGTAAGTAATGCTATGTTACATAAGAACCTGAAGTTAAGTACCATAGAACATCGTCATAAGCTGAACAGAAGTTTTTACCAGAAGGCTATTAACTATGCACATCTGTCAAATCTGAACACGCTCAATTATGTGATTTTGGAGGAGGACTGTAATATTAAACCATTAGCGGCCCACCTCACCAAAGACTCAAATTTTCTTACTTAGGATTACTGGTGCGTAGCTACATGTACATGGTGTATATATTGCATATAGACTTGTTACTGTAAAGTACTATTCTATTTTTCGTTTTTTCCCCCGTATTTGCTTTCCTTTCTCAAACAGAATTATGACGGTATACTCACCACGTTTTATCTGTTCATGTTCGCAGGATTTTCGACCGCGTGATGTTCCGGTCCCTTTTTACCTACCTCCTCATTACATACGGGTTTAATGTATACTCACAGTCTAACGTGCTGCGCCCATGTGGCAATAAATTGATTGAGCCGGAGAAACCGCATTTCGTACGGTATTCCGGCGATACGTAATCAGTCAGTCAGTCATCACTTCCAGTACTTTCGAGAAAGAAACTTTATTCAGACAAGCTCTCAAAGATTCATTGCAAAACTTCGACATGTGCTTGAAGCCTTTTGTTTACTTAAAAGTCTCAACTTCCAGCCAAGCTAACCTTTGTATTTCTGAGCGCAACGTATGTTTTGAAAAGTTTCTTATTATTGAAAGGCGCGTCTATAGATCTCAAAACGCTTTAACGCAAACTGAAACTAATTTCTTCAGAAAGTTCTCCGCAAAAACACCCCTCTCAGTACGCAGATTATCACCATTCTTTTATGCCTTGTTCAGTTAAACAATAAACAAAAATCTGGTGTGTACACCACATGACTTCCTTGTACGGAATATTAAATTATACGCATTTTTTATCAATAAATAACAATAAAATGACAACAAAGTATCGGTTACCATAAATAACTTATCCATCCAGCAATGGGTTTACCATAAGTCGCATTACTCGCCAAAAGAAAAATTGCGAAAATCCGTGCAACCGTCTACCAAAGTAGCACCAAAAATTACAATAAAATAAGCTATATCCCTTAATATAAATATTAATTATCCTAATAAAAAAATTAACCAACTTTCCGTTGAAGAAAAAAAAATCATGCAAAACTTTTCAATATCTTACAAACAGTGAAATAAGAAAAAAAAAAAAAAAAAAAAAAAAAAAAAAAAAAAAAAATGAAAGAAACTCAAAAAACAAAAAATTCAGCGCAGAATTTTACTCTGCAGAACAACTTTATAAAAAACATCAATAAAAATGTATTATATATATAAAAAATCTGATGTGTACACCACATGACTTCCTTGTACGGAATATTAAATTATACGCATTTTTCTTGCATTTCGTTTAAACTTATAGGATTGAATTAAATCTACTTCGTCGACAGCGCATAAACCCCAATAGAATAAATGCATTCTTTAAAATTCACTCTACTTGTTTACCATAGCGACACTCTAGTGCTAGATTCACTTAACAATATTATATTTCGCTCATATTATGACACAGAATGGACAAAATTTATATCATTTAAAGAATTATCTAATCGTTGCCACATGTTCTATTCAAATACTATAATAAAGCTAGAAGGATGTATAAAAGAAATTAAGCAAATAAAACAAAAAAACAAAAAAAAAAAAAAAACAGTTTTTCACAGACGGTTGAGTATTTCTCATTCAATTAATTCAGTTCTCACTTCCGGACAATACATAAAAACTCAAAATATCTGTATTAAAAATTACGAAGTAAATCTAAAACACTTATTTCCTCGAAAAATTTCCAGAAAGGATTAGCATGATTTAATTCGCAATAATAAATGAAGGCGTTATTTTTATTGTTGCGAAGCTACGTTTCTTTAGATGGCAACAAATCCACTACTCGGCTGTTTAAAATGTAAACAAGCAATGGCCGCCATCAAAAGAATTGTTAGGCTTAGCGGCACTTAAACAATTTTAAAACTGTTGTTAATTCTAAAAATATTACCTACAGATTTACTAAAGGCATAAAAACCTTAACCGGAAGATAAGAACAACATAATTCAATCATTTTTAAAGCAAAAAATGTACAATTTAGAGACATATAAGAGTAAAAAGAAACTGAGATCACTGAACCGGGTAATAGAGTGGATATATATATAAATATATTTATATACGTTTGGTGCGGTCGATTGCAACCAAAACACGAGGTGCAGATCTACATGTTATAGTAGTCCTATATACAAAATTTCAACGTTCTGAGGCTACTCGTTTTTGAGTTATGCGAGATACGTACGTACATACTGTAGCATCTGATTTCGAAAGTATCAGTACTCTTATACCCGAGAACCTCTGTGAACGAGAGTAGAGTAGAATGTAATGTAACTGCGTAAATAGCGCATCGCTGCTGTCTTATGTGTTAGTTAGAAATAAATGTTTGTGCCGTGAACTAGTCTGTTTTGGTTGCGTCATGCACTTCACTGAACCCACACCGCTAGACACAACAAGTTGGCGACGAGGCTGTGTGAGAAGAAAATCGTTCCCCACTCGGCGCCATGGAGGTAGGAAAGGGAGGAGGAGCCATTCCGCGCTAGAAGTGAAGCACTGCTTTGAAGCTTGGGTCACCAGACGGGGTGTTATTTGTTTACATTCAGAAGCTCGCTTGACAAGATTCTGATAGTATTTCGACACACGACAGTTCCATAGAAATCGAAAAAGGGACACTCTCGCATGAAAGAAACATTCATAGTGGGATGGATAATAGCAATTTGTATAGTTTACTGACATTTACGCAAAAATCACATCTTGGTTATTTTTCGATAACTAACAACAGCGATTTTGATTATGAATTTGTTTTATAAAATTCTAAGCTGTTGCACTACAAAAGTATAGATTTTAAGAAAATTGCTAAAAGAGATCTGCCAAAATTTATTTTCTAGAAGATTTGAAAAGTTTGAAACTTGATGGCTAAATGTAAATATAAAATTATGTATGTTAAAATATTTGTAATTAGGCACATAGGTCAGATTAAGTTTTTTATTAAATAGAGTAACGCAGGCAAGGGCTATCTGCCTAAAGAGAGAGATACCGTCGTGGAGGAATTTTGAAGAAAAACTGACCTTTGAGTGGGTATTAAAAATAATACTTATAATTTTCATTCAAATTATATTCATATATATTTTTCATGTAAAACTTTCGGGTGTATGCTAAATTAGTGTAAATTGCTTTACACGAAAAATATAGTGAATGCACAGAAATTAAAGATTTGCACATGCCGGAAATGATAAATAGGAAATATGTATGGGTATTTATGCATGTGCTTTCAAAAAGCATGTATCTGCCTTTGACAAAATACTTAAATATTCATTAAATTATTTATAAATGTATTTGAAATGAAGAATTTATTCACTTATAAAAAACTGTGAAAGTACTGTGAAGAAATCTTATAACGTTGCGCGCCTCTAACTTGCACGCAACCAAGAGGTGACTGTGAAAACTTGTATAAAAGATAGATCCTTGTGAAGGGTTTAAGTCCCTTTTTATTCAACGTAATAAATTACAATTGCGTGCTCTTGACGCTCACAGACTGTGCCAACTTGGCAGTCAAATAAAAATAATAACCTGAAAAGAAAGTAAAGACAAGATTCTAACTACGAGGCTCTCTAAAATAACTAACTCACCGCGTTTTACAATCCCGCTGCTAATTCAGCAGACTTGAAGCTCTCTGGAACGATTAACACTACTTCCCGCCAAGCACATAGGCCGCAACGCGGGGTTCTTCAATTCTCGCTAACTACCTCCGCGCTCGCTAAGTAAGAATATCACTCACCGAACTTGTTTCCTCTCTATTTAAATCAGAATACTTCCGCTGATAATTTGAATCCTTGCGCGTTCTACTCAAATTTACATATTCTGGCATTGGCAGTTCCAGGGGAAAGTAAGGCTTGACAGGAAAGATAGTTTAAACTTAAAATAAATGTTAGTTAAAATAAATATAAACCCTACATTTGCCGCTGCCAGAATTTGGAAAACTTGGAAGCAGGTCCTACAAACGACCTGTTGTAAGTTTCTCTAATTCTGAACTAATTGGCGAGAACCTCGTTTACACACACACAAAAAAAAAAAAAAAAAAAAAAAAAAATCTTATGTAACCATTTGTATACTAAAATTCTGTTGATCGTTACAAAGCTTTCTTCTTACAGCAACTTTTCCTGGACTTCATCAATCAATCTTGGTCTTTCCTTCCAGCATCTGGAAGGAATAAGTATCAGTATCTTTCTAAATACATTATAATTTACACTTTCTTGACACAATAAATTTTTGTTTTTAAACGATTCGTTTTTCTTAGTTATTGCTTACTTCACATTCATTCAATTTTTCAAGCATTAATTTAACTTTACCCTGGCTCTCCACCGTGTGTGGTGTCAAACGGGAATATTCGTGTTTTAGTCTTACAACACTTCCCCTAACCACCATGATTTGTTAGAATTCAACAACCAAATAGACACACCTTACTCGACATTCTACAACTCAATGAGCTACTTTAATATTCTTAAAAATTCAAATGTAGGTGGAGAACCCTACAAAACACATTCATTCTAACTTCCCCCTCATTCATCTTTAAACATGCAGGCTTTCGCTCTAAAGCATGACTTTACAGTTTAATACTTAAATTTTGACTTCATTGCTTTTAAGCATTCACTTTTAGCATCTACAATTTTATGCTTCTAGACTAAATTCTACTTTTACATAACCTTCAAGTATTTACATACATTTACAAATTTTTAATACATATGCTTTTTACAATTTACCATAAAATGAATAAGAGAAAATAAATTTTTACTTTACTCATTCTTCGCCAAGCTGGCGGCACTGAAACTAAAATTCTTATTAATACAAGAATACGAAGTTATTTTTATCTTCGGCCAAATTTTGGCTTTAACATAACATAATTAGTCTTTCGACCAACAGAAAATGCTTGTTTTTAGCTTTTACACTTAAAGAAAATAATACTTTTGCCTTAGCTAAATAAAGTAAAACAAAACTAAGTCTCAACCGAGACATATTGACTTTCGTCAAAACATAGAACTTCGTACTTATGCATAACATTTCGGAACAAAAGAGAGAAAAAAAAATTTATAGAAGGTTTTAACTTATCTTTGAGTTTTCGATGCTTGAAACTCCGTCATCCGTTTTTGGCAAAATTGATCCCAAGTTAGAGGTTTCATGGATGTCAATCTTCTCCTTATTGATCTCCGAGTGTCGTCCACGTTGCTTTTTCTTTTGCGTCCTCTACATGCTGGCCTCTTGACGGAGTAATCGTCTGGTTGTTGGCCTTTCCGTTTCTGCCTGGGACGGCTGGTCTTGACGTCCTCCGGTCTGGAGTCCTTCTTGAATTTCTTCTGTTCCTCGTATTTTTGTGCCTCCTGTTGGCGTTTCAGTTTCCGGAACGGCAGCCTTGCTGGCACCTGACTCTGTGGCCGTGTGCGCGTTCTCCTTGATGTGTAATTTCTCCTGCTATCCTTTGTAGGTGGTGTTTTTCTCTTTACCACGGTTTCTTTACCCGGTTCATCTGTATTTTTGTTTTTCTTAAACGCTGGAGTTTGAAAATCATTTTTTCTTTTTGATACCGACGTCCGGGTTGTAGAAGTGCTAGGTCTCTCTTCAGTTCTCTGTTTCTTGGGTGGTGGAATAGTTGTTGTAGACTCTGGACCTTCTATTTCGTTTAGACTTGAGTCCTGCAAGAAACTTTTAAGGATTTCAAAATCATTTGGATTATAGTATTTTTTCACCTGGTCGGGACTTGCTTTACAGATTTCCCCTCTCTCGTTCTTAAGATATAAGACTACTCCTTTGATTTCCTGAATTACATAGGGGCCTTCAAACTTTGGAGCTAGCTTTGCCGTAAAATTGTCTGGGGCACTTGATAAAGAAAATTTCCGCTTCAATACTTTATCCCCAACTTTAAAATCTGCTTCACGGCGTTTTCTATCGTAATATAGTTTCTGCCTATTTCTTGCCGTATCCGAGGTTTTAAGCACCTGATCAATCAACTTTTGCACATCTTTTTGTTTAAACTCCTGCTCTCTTTGTTGCACAAAGAATAATTTATCTAAAGGCGTAATTAACTTTCTGCCTAAAAATAATTCTGCTGGAGTTTTTCCCGTAGTATCATGATGTGCCGTTCTTAAAGCATAAGCTAATTCTTTTATGTAGCCATCCCAGCGCTTGTGATGTGTGCTCACGTAACTGCAAATTATTTTTACTATGTTTTTTTTAACTCTTTCTGCTATGTTAGCCTGTGGTCTATACGGAACCATTTTGATATGGCGTATGCCAAGTCCATTGCATATGTTTTCAAATATTTGACTAATGAATTGTTTTCCGTTATCGCTAATAACTTTTATCGGTGCACCGTATTTTAAAATGTATCTGTGTAAGAATGCATCTGCGACTGTTTTGGCTGACGCGCGTTTAAGTGGAACAATTTCTATCCATTTTGAAAAATGATCTACTATTACTAAAAGAAAACGATTTTTATTTAACTCGCTCTGGGGGAAGGGACCAAGAAGATCTATGCCTAAAATTTCATTCGGAAATGTAGCGCGAATGCTATTTAAGTACCCGGCCGGGCTGTAATTAATATCATTTATTAACTGACATTGATTGCAGGACCTGACATACGCCGTTACTATTTTGTATAATTGCGGGAAATATACCGCCTCGCGTACCCTTTTTATAGTCTTTCTGACCCCAAGGTGGCCCGCTGTTTTTTCTTCGTGCAACTCCTTCAAAATGCTTAATTGAAGCGAGGCTGGGATGACTGGCTTATACTCAAGATTTTCGTTTGTTGTTTTCGTATAGAATAATAAATTATCTATTATTTCATAGTTTTTTGCTCTATTTCTTATCGCATCGATATCTGTATGCTCAAAGCTTTCGGGGTCTTTCAAATAAGCATAGATATTTCCAAATTCAGGATCAGCTTTCAGTTCAGTAATAACCGTATCTCTAGAATCTAAAATTTTTGAAGTCAACACAGCGCATTTAAGTTCATTTCCTTCATCGTCCAGTTTTATACGAGAAAGTGCGTCAGCTACATTGTTTTCCTTACCCGCTTTATATTTTATTGTGATATTATATTCTTGGAGTTTTAAAGCCCATCTTATTAACCTGGGCGTTAGGTTTTTTCCCGAGTAAAGTCTACCAACTGCCGCATGATCCGAAAAGACTGTTACTGGCGATTTGCCGAAATAAACTCGAAATTTGTGTACAGCCATTAATACGGCTAATGTTTCTCTTTCTGTAGCTGTATAATTCCTTTGTGTCTGATTCAACGTTTTACTAAAAAATGCCAGCGGATGGTTATTTTGCATAAGAACCACACCCACCGCATAGTCTGACGCATCTGCTGCAATTTCCAGGTTTTCGTCCCCCTCAGGGAATTTTAAAACAGGGGCATTAATAAGCGCTTCTTTTAATCTTTCAAAAGCTGTGTTAGCTTCCGCTGTCCACGTAAATTTACTCTTTTTTCTTTTGATTACTAAGAGTGGTTCAACAGTATTAGCGAAATCTTTTATGAAAGATCGATAGTAAGAACATAATCCAAGGAACGAAGAAAGTTTCTTGGCGGTGTTGGGCGGTGGGAAATTCTTAATAGCTTTTATTTTTGAATCTTGCGTTTCTATACCCTTTTGCGAAATTTTATAACCGAGATATTTAAGTTCTTTAGTTGCGAACTTGCATTTTGAGGCGTTAATTGTAAGACCGGCCTCTTTTAATAATTTAAAAACTTGTTCGAGGTCATTAATGTGTTGTTCCAACGTACTACTCGTTATATTTATATCATCTAGATAAATTAAAGTTGATTTTCCTAGGACAGGCTTTAGAACAATGTCCATAGCTCTCTGGAATGTTGATGGGACCCCACACAACCCAAAGGGCATGCGTAAAAATGCATAAGTGCCCGATTTTGTTATAAACGCGGTTTTATGTATATCTTCGGGTCTCATAGCTATTTGATAGTAGCCAGACGTTAAGTCCAAAGTAGACATATATCTTGTCGATTTGATCTGTCTAATGATCTCGTCTATAACCGGCAAAGGGTAAACTGGAAATTTAGTAATACTATTTAGTTTTCTGTAATCGATAGCAAACCTCCAAGCCCTTTTATCCGAAGGAGGAAACTCGTTCTTTTTCCTACATAGTACGACTGGATTCGCGTACTCACTATTTATGGGCGTTATTATTTTATTCTTTAACATCTCCTGAATATGTTCTTCGATGATTAGGTCTTTTTGTTTATCATAACGATACGGTTTAGTCCTACAAGGTTTTTCGGCATTTAATTGAATCTTGTGAGTTACTATCTGGCAGTTTCCTGGTTTTTCTGAAAACAAATGAGAAAAATTACTCACCACTTGCTGTATTGCTTTACTTTCATGGTCATTCAAATGGCTAAGGTCCAATTCAGGTGTCTCCACAGGTTCCACCACCCTCTGGTCCATCTCCAACACCACGGAACTATCTTGAAAATTTAATTTGGCCCTCGCGGCCCTTAAAAAGTCCATACCTAAAATAAGAGAGTGTTGTAGGTCTTTCACCACAAAAATTAATACTTTGAGATTTTCCTCTTTTACCTGTAAGTTTAGTGATAATTTCCCGATGCAGTGACATGTTTTTCCTTGCGCCGCTATAATTTCCGTATTTCTGGTTTTAAATAGTCTTATCCTATAAAAATTCTTTTTGAAGAAATTTTCACTCATAAAATTTCCTTCTGCTCCTGTATCTATGAGGGCTTCTACTGGTACATCGCCAACCAGGACTTGTATAATTGGTAGCTGTGAGTTTTTTACGATGACCGTGTTTAAATGTCTATTTGAGGGTTTTTTTTAAACTTCCGGGGTCTGGACCCTCCCTTTCACAGGCCCCTCTACTCGTTTAAAGCTTTCTTTTCAATCTGTGTCTTCTGGGTACGCGGATGTTTATTTTCAAATTTTCTTTTTGGGCCTTGACCTTCGAGTTTCGATGCGTTAGCTTGATAGTTCTTTCCCCCATAAGAGCGATTTACATTTCTGGTTTCCTCCTTCCTTCGGGTACTTTGAGTATATGTTTCCCCTCTCGCTTCTTCCGCTATTCTGCGATTTTGAAACTTCACCGCCAATTCGAAGAGTTCCTGCAATGTGGTTGGGTTTCTAATTTCAAAGTAGTCTTGAACAGCGGGTAACAATCTTGGTAATATTATTTCAATGATCTCCGCATCGGGTTTCTTACCATACAGCATATCCGTTAGCTTGATTTTTCGTGAAATAAAATCCGTCAATTGTGCTGTATCCCGTTGATAGAAACTATATAGTTCGGCTTCCAGCCGTGCGCGGTCTTTCACTATGGGGAAGGCCTTTGCTAACGATTTTTTGAAATTTTCAAATGTATATGTCTGGCTTGTTATTCCCCTAATAAAAATTTACCTATATTTTTCCACCATAGCGCGGCCTGTCCTCTTACTGCCGATGTGGCGATGGCAACTTTTTGTCTTTCAGGCACAGGGTAGAGCTGAAAGTGGTTTTCTAGACCTTCGAAAAATACCGCCACCGAATTTTTCCCGTCGAAATGGACGTTTGGCTTGATTGACGCTCTCAAAGTCTGGACCAGGTATCCAAATCCTTCTAACTGAGTTGTCATTTCTTGGTGTTGTCCAGCGGCTTCCATCCAATTTTCGGCCATTTCAGTTCGATAAGTGTTCGGGCGCCAATATAACGTTGCGCGCCTCCAACTTGCACGCAACCAAGAGGTGACTGTGAAAACTGGATAAAAGACAGAGCCTTGTGAAGGGGTTAAGTCCCTTTTTATTCAACGTAATAAAATTACAATTGCGTGCTCTTGACGCTCACAGAGTGTGCCAACTTGGCAGTCAAATAAAAATAATAACCTGAAAAGGAAGTAAAGACAAGATTCTAACTACGAGGCTCTCTAAAATAACTAACTCACCGCGTTTTACAATCCCGCTGCTAATTCAGCAGACTTGAAGCTCACTGGAACGATTACCACTACTTCTCGCCAAGCACATAGGCCGCAACGCGGGGTTCTTCAATTCTCGCTAACTACCTCCGCGCTCGTGCATGTAAGAATATCACACACCGAACTCGTTTCCTTCTATTTAAATCAGAATACTTCCGCTGATAATTTGAATCCTTGCGCGTTCTACTAAAATTTACATATTCTGGCATTGGCAGTTCCAGGGGAAAGTAAGGCTTGACAGGAAAGATAGTTTAAACTTAAAATAAATGTTAGTTAAAATAAATATAAACCCTACAGGCTGACAAGGTCTGCAGTAGAATCAATCTTTGTTTCGTAAACAAGATCCACTGTCATTGTAATGCATGAAGTTTGCATTATCTATTTGTACAATTCATTTACAACAATTCTCAAATATCTTGCTGTAACATAAACAATTACCAAGGACTTCAGTTTTCTTAATTTAATTAAATAAATCATGAAGGAAACACTGCAAAATTTTTACTATCACATTCTGTAAGTTGGAGATGATTTATATTTATGATAATTAAAATAAAAAATGAAACAAACTATTTTTAGTTTATTCTTATAGCATTTAAATCCACTTTTATTAACTGCATTATTTTATGACACCAGAAAATATTAATTTATTAAAATTTATTGAGACTTCTGAGTTCATAATGCATTACATATATATAAAATACTATTAAGATGAGGAAATGTTTAATGCAAATTACTCTTTCCATTACATAATGCATGTAACTAAATATGTGTTTAAATACTACAAAGTATGTATCCTTCTAGCAGGATACATACTAATGAAATTTAGTAATTTTAATGAAATTTTTATATTTATACTGCAGTTAAAAAATGAAATTGCATTTTGTTGAATTTTGAACAATTAAGACTTGAAAGCATTACCATGTCTAACAGCACACAAATTTATCGCATACATATTTATAAAAAGTTATTATTATTTCTAATTCGTACAATTAATACTAAATATATTAAATCTGCTATAAACTAAATATCAGACTGAGGCTACAAATGTCCCAGAACAAATATACTGCAAATATGTTTAGTCTGAGAACTTAGGTCTGTTTAAGCCAGATATTTCTAGCAACTGTGAAGTAAAACTGCTACTCTATAGGCAAATTTAAAGTTCCTCTGAAGTCAGATTACTGTACATAACTATGAATATGATATGAAAGCGCACATTGACTTATTTTATTGCACTACGATATGAAAGCACACATTGCAAGAACGAAAGTACAAGAAAATTCAGAAGTCAAACAACAAAAATCAGCGTTATACCTACAAAATTTTGTAGGTATAACGCTGATTTTTGTTGTTTGACTTCTGAATTGTATTTATTCGGCGTGTTATTGTGTCTTAATTACAAGAAAATGTTTATAGATTACTTGCAATCAATGCACATAAAATAAATACTAAAAAACTATAGAATAAACCATGTTTGTACATCGATGAGTACAGGGAAGCATAACAAAGCAAAAGAAAACAGAAAATAAAGCATTAAATAAATATTTGCAGGTGCAAGACACTTATTTTTACATATATTATCAATATTTTATTCAATTATGTGCTATTTCTAATTTAATACTCTTTGCTTGATAAGGAAATAGCAAACATAATAATATTTTCCTAATACGTATCCCGATCTGCTGCTACGGATAATTCCTTAGCAGGGAAAAAGTATTACGCAGTCCTCTTAGAAGAAGTACGTCATCGGATGACAACCATAACGTGGTCTACCATAATATGCTGTTTCTCCCCGTTTTAGCGTTAAGTCTGTTCTCCGAACCTTATCCCATAAATTCATGTATATCTTGAAATTTTGAATAAAAAAACTCTAGTTTTTGCAGACATGCTTAGGAAAACATCTGATTTAAGTTGATGGTTGATCAAAATTTTATAGATAATTATTTTTATAGGTAATTATTCTAAAACGTTTTCGAAAAATTTGTAAAATTGTTTTAAAAGTAAAAATTTTTAAAATAAATTGTAAAAAAATTGGCGAATTTTATTTACAAAGAACCTAAATTTCGAAATGTGAAAGGAATAAAAAAGAGATATTAATAAATGCATACCAAATTAAATTAACATGGAAAAGCTAAAATTTTCACAGCTAATTTTTTTAAAAACTACGCGTACGATTTTTTACAAAACTTGGCAGTTTGGCATAATTTGAGTCGTAGAATCGAAATATGGAAAAAAAAATTGGCATGCTATTTCAGAAAAAGTCCAATTTTGTGTCAAAATACCTATGTTAGAATAATTGCTATGTGTAAATCTTATATATATTCTAATTCGCGTTTTCCAGACATGCAAACGCAAGTTAAATTTCGACAGTCGGACCCAGTAGAACGGGAGCTATAAAACTGTGCTATGTTTTTTTGTGCAAGATGTACATCCTATGTTTTATCTGACACACGAATTAAAATGTTATAAAGTATACAATTACTTTATTTAAAGGACAAACAGTTTTCCTGTTAAACCTATGTAATTCAATTTTTTTTAATATAGCTACGAATAAATATTTTGAAAAATTAGGCGAAATACCCCTTTTTTATTATACTGGAGTATTTTCTTGCATAAAATTATTGCGATTTTCAAATTTATAACTATTTTACAATGGATCAAAACTTTTTTTCACCAAACCGTACTCCCTTCACTTCCAATTATTTCATTGCCCGGTCTGGCAATAGGTAACCATCCAGTTCTGGCGGCAGAAATAAAACTTTTGCTAAATTTCCTGTAATAATGAATTTGCAATGATTCTGATTAATTCTTCTTCTTAATTTAAGCATGCTAAGGTATCTGTCTTCACACTTGTTATCCTTTAGTGCGCAGTAAAAAAAAATCAGTCTTATCATTTAATCGAAACGTAATCTCCGATATGAATCGTACTCTTCCTGTTAACTACATAGACCTTCTTTTGAAAAGCGCCTTTAATCTTTAACATTTAGATTTCAGCCTGACTTTTCACAATTAGATTTAACTCCTTCAACCTTGAAAAGTCGTGTTTTTGCAAAAGATTTATAATAGGCTATGAGAACTTGATCTCTTTCGTAAGCTGTCGTATAAATAAGTCTTTCGCGCCAACGGGAAGAGAGCTATCTAAAATTAGCAGAAATAAATTTGTTGTTATTTTTAATTTCCTACTGTAATTATGATCTAAATTTTTCTTTCAAATTTCACCGATTGCTCTTGTGGTTAAGGTAAACTACAATCTTTGGATATATATATATGTATTTAATTCTTGAGCGGTGAAATTTCCAGAATTTATATTATGCTTTTTTATTTAGCATTCATTAGCCTTTTGCAATTTCTGACATTTTTATGCTGATTTTTTATTTTCTATTCCCCATTCTCTTTGTTTGATGCTTGAAGCATTTTTTTTTCTCACTTAAATTATATTTTCTGATTATTCTAAGATTTTGTTTTTTAAATAAATCCAATAATCGTTCTCTTGCAGTATTATGAATGAGTATTATTTAACTAACATGATATTTTCATATGTTTTGCATTGTATTTTCTGTCCTGCATGTAGATTTCAGTTGTACATTGAGTTTTTATCATGTGGTTTTCTTTTATTATTAACCGAAATGTTTGTATGTTATTATTATTATTATTATTATTTTTACTTTCCAGTTACTGTAGTGAATGTAATAAGGTACATTTCACAGACAGAAAAATTTCATTATTGACTGCTTGTAAATTTCCTTCGTAAATGTACTTTTTATTCTTCACCTGCTGTTATCTAATTATCATTTATATTTTGCTATCTTTCCGTAATTTTTGTTTGTTTTGCATTTGCTTGCTTTGGCATTCTATATTATGATCTAAAACTTTGGATTTAAGTTAAGTGTATTATTTTCTTTTTACAAATATTAATAATTTTGGAAGCAATTTTTGCTATTAAAGAGTTTATCCTTCATGAATTAATCATACCTTATTTTGGTAAATCTAATAAGAAAGAGAACCTTTTTTTTTTAAAAAAAAATAATAACTAGAATAATATTTTCAGCATAGAATTTTAAACTGATATTAAATAAAAATAATTTATAAATTTAGAATTTTAGAATTTTATCTTTTCTGCTTGCTATGGCTGTAAATGAAGTATAAGACAGTTATTTAAGATGATCTGAAATGAATGAGAATATTTAGTGTTAATAAATTCAGTCACTTAGTTCCAACCAATGTTTTTATACGATTTGTTCCTTTTAAGCAAATAGTTTGTGAAAAACTAATAATGAATCTGGCAACTTTGGCACATCCATTAAATAATTTAACAAAAAAAGTTGTTAAATGGAGTTGGTCAAAAAACTGCCAAATCGCTTTTGAAAAAATAAAAACGGAAATTTGTTTAGACAGAGTTTTAATGCATTACGATCCCACATTACCGTTAATGCTAGCTACTGATGAATCTCCGGTAGGTTTTGGGCAGTTTTATCTGACGGAACAGAAATCGCATGTTTTATCTGATGGAACAGAAAGGCCTATAGCTTTCGCATCGAGAACCCTGACTAACACAGAGCAGAAATACGCCCAAATCAATAAAGAAGCACTGTCAATTGTCTGGGCTGTCAAAACGTTTTATCTATATCTAAAGGGGAGACGCTTTTCTCTGGTGACAGATCATAAACCTTTAGTGGCTATTTTCAAATCGAAAAGAGGACTTCCTATCCTTACAGCCACCCAACTCTTACATTATGCACTGATATTGCAAGCATATCAGTTTGATATTGTGTATCGAAACACCAAGGAACACGGTAATGCTGACTGCCTGTCGCGCCTACCTCATAAATCCGAAGATTTAAACATTAAGGATGATGTTGAAATATTCCAACTCTCCCAAATTGAAACTCTTCCGGTAACAGCTAGTGAGATAGCTCGGGAAACGCGAGCTGATGAAGAATTAAATAGTCTTTATATGAAATTAAAATATGAAGAAACTTTGGAAGGTAGGGAAGCCGAGTACACCTTACAAGATGACTGTATAATGAGTGGTCAGAGGGTAGTTGTTCCGAAAAAACTCCGAATTAAAGTTCTCGAAGAGTTACACCAAGGACATTTAGGAATCGTTAAAATAAAGGCAGTCGCCAGATCCTACGTCTTTTGGAAGGGAATTGATCATGATATTGAAGAAGTTTCTAGGAACTGTGTCGATTGTATTAAGTTCAAATCTGATCCAGTAAGGGCAAGGGTCCATCACTGTGAATATCCAAGTGCGCCTTGGGAACGCATTCACGTAGATTTTGCAGGCCCTATTTTTGAACGAATGTTCTTGATTATCATTGACGCACATTCTAAATGGCTAGAAGTGTATACCTTAAAGTCAGCAAATTCCTTTCATACAATTGAATGTTTGAGAGACTGCTTTGCAAGATACGGACTGCCTTTAGTAGTAGTGAGTGACAATGGTCCTCAGTTCACATCGGAGGAATTTGAAACTTTTATAAGGAATAATGGAATTAAACACAAAACGTGTGCTCCATTTAGTGCTCCATTTAAACCGGCAAGTAACGGGCAAGCAGAGCGGTACGTTTACACCGTTAAACAAGCATTACGTGCAATGCAAGGTTATCCAGGAAATATTAAGCAAAAACTTGCCATATTCCTCATGAATTATAGAAAGGCACCGAACATGACAACCTTGTTAAGTCCAGCAATGTTATTCTTAAAAAGAGAAATTAGAACTCGAATTGATTTAGTTGTTCCGAATCTTAAACGAAGAGTGGAAGAACGCATCCGAAGGAATACTCATGATTTCAAAGTCAGAAATTTTGAGATCGGAGAAAAGGTTGCCATTCGGGATTATAGATCGGCAAATTCTCGATAGAAAATTGGCAGAGTGACAAATAAGGATGGAACGCTGCATTATACCATTGACGTTCAAGGAACTTTACTGCGCCGGCACGTCGATCAGATCAGATCGGTAGGGAGCGAGGTTCGGTCTGCACCAATAATCTATGAACCTCGTATGGCTGCTACTTCAGATGGAAACGGGAAGCCACAGGCTCCGGACAAGGACATTGAACAAAGAAGTGAAGCTGTGCAAACTTTAGACGGACTTGAAACATCGCTAGTTCCAAGGAAAATTGTGCAGCAACCTCAGCCAGGACTTAGACGATCTTCGCGCATCTGCAAAGCTCCTCAGAGATTAAATCTCTAAATAAGTGGGGAGGGATGTAGCATCTGATTTCGAGAGTATCAGTACTCTTATACCCGAGAACCTCTGTGAACGAGAGTAGAGTAGAATGTAATGTAACTGCGTAAATAGCGCATCGCTGCTGTCTTATGAGTTAGTTAGAAATAAATGTTTGTGCCGTGAACTAGTCTGTTTTGGTTGCGTCATGCACTTCACTGAACCCACACCGCTAGACACAACACATACGTTCGTAGAGACGCCACGGAAAATGCTCTTCAGAATTCATTTTAAAGCAGTTTTATAATTTTTTTGGAGGAAAAGCGTCTTTTATTCTGTCCTTATGTATAGATATCACGCGAAAACATCGTTAAATTGCATTCGAAAGCGTCAAAATGGATATTTTCGTTGAAAGATGCTGCCTGAAACTTTTCGCGATTACAATACTTCCTTTTTACTTCGTACAAGGAAGTAAAAAACGAACGTGAGGGTTGCCTGTTTTAAGGAAAGAATATTTTCGAGAAGCATATGCTAAGCCAAACTAACTGAACTGAAAAACGAAATTGGTCATAAAACATCAGGCACCATTTATTCTCAAAATGCAATATTATTAGCTATGTTAATAAAATAGTACTATTTACCAGATACCATCCATTTGGCGATGAAGGAAAGATGATTACTATATGCCTGGGCTTAGGCTCGAATTCCATAGAAGGCACAGATGCTTGTAAGCATATAATGTCTTTGTGGCATCAAGAAACTTAAAATACTGCCGAGCTGATAGTCCCTCGAGGAGTTGGTGGATAAGAAAGAAGGATAGAAGACCTGTGGATCCGTCCTCTGACATGCTCTCTGTCAAAATTATAACATAGCTTCCATTTTCTAATGGAGGTTATTCGGTTGTCTCTTGTGGTGGACTCAAGGCAATCTCTTTCGGACTCTGGACTCAAAAATCTCTGTCGTAAAATGGCTGAATATCCTCTGAGTTTGCCCATTACTGAGAAATACATTAAGTTGCAAGTGTCCGGCACTTGGAACAACAACAACACTATCAGATGCAGTTGGACAAACATTCCTAACGTGCATTTGGTAAAACAAAAGCATGCCTTGGAGTCGAGAATATTTTAACTAACTAGACGTAATGTTAGATGCAAAGATCTCTTTTTACATTAGTTTATGAATTTCATTCAGTTTTATAATTTATGATATTTTTTCCTTTTTTAAAAAGTTCTATTGAAAGAAAATAAGAAAAATATTCAGTTGTTGAAATGTTATAATGGCGTGCAATTTTCTTTCTTTCTTTCGCGATTTTCTTCGAAAGGAGTATTTCAAAGACCAAATAAAAATGAAAATGTAGGTGTTAAAGTGCATCAAAGGTAATCTCCTGCACTGTAATGCCATTTACCAATTCATGGGGTACTTGCGTAACATAAATAGCAGCCAGTTCCCCTTATAAACTTTTCTGTGTGAATGCATCTCTAAAGCAGATAACCTGTAACTTACCTGTACCTGTAACCTGTAATAGATATTTGTAACTTTAATGTAATAAAAGTTACAACCAAACTAGACATAACAAAATGAAATACTTAATTACAAAGAAGATGTCCTATTCCTTTTGCTGTTGTGTCTTTAATTCGTTTTTTAAATTTGAAGCAATTATTTTTATTTATTTATTTATTTTTAACTTACTGAGTTTCATTACAGATACACTTATTTTCTTAAAACATTTTAAACACTAGATTTATCTTTGAATGCATAGTGAATAAACTTATATATGAAAAAATAATAAAAGCACAAGGAAAAACCGGAGCAGCGTCAATGCTTGCTAGATCCATATTGAAGAAGAATTTTGATTCCGTAGTATCTAAAGAACTTGGCAGTTGAGGCGGTTTTAATTCCATTTTTATTTCCAATTAATATTTGTGGCCATAATCACTTGGCACTCTAGTCGTGCCTTTCCACAGAAGATTTACATTTTTGATACTGTTGAGATAGAAAGCAAGCCAGCGAAATTACATCTTAGCAGAGCAGACGGCAAAGCTGAAGTGAGTCGTTATGAAAGATGGAAGCACGCGAAGAGAAAAGTTTCGGTTTGCAATTTGGTGATTGGTCGAGAGGCATCTGCATTATGGAGCAGGAATCGAACTCAGAGTCCGCAGGATTTACTCTCGCCAAAAAAAGCACTGGACATATTCCCCCATTTGTTCTCTCAGCTTTTACAGCCAAATGGGATACGTTAAAAGAGGAAAATTTAGGAGTAAAAAAAGTCAAAGGCAATCTCACAGGAGATACACTCAACATCAAAGTCTGGGATAAAGATGACTATCGCGCAATCACGGAGTTTCTGGCCAAACGAGGTGTGCAATTCCACACATACAAAATTAATTCCGAAAAACCAATCAAAGTAGTAATTAAGAAACTGCCTAGAAACTCAAACGTGGAAATAATTCACAAAGAAGTCACTGAACACGGAATTCCTGTAGAAAAGATACGTCAGCTCGAAAGATTCCGAGAAGGAAAAATTGTTAAACTACCTATATTCTTAGTCGAGGTCAAAGAAACGAAAAGGGTAAACAAATCTACCAAATAAAGCAACTTCGTGGATTAGACGTCATAGTCCGTGCTTACAAATCCAGACCTGGCCCTGTGCAATGCCACAGGTGCCAGAGATACGGACACACTCGAGATCTATGTCATTACAAACCTAGGTGTCTTAAATGCGCCGAACCGCACGAAACTTACACCTGTAAGAAGAACAAGGACAAACTACCAGCGCTCTGCGTTCTGTGCGGCGATTGCCACCCGAGCAACTCGAAGGAATGTAAATACCATCCGGATAACCTACCCAAAAGAGTCTTCAATAAGAGCAATCAAAACGAGAAAAAGCATGAACAGAAACAATTTCAATTAAATAAAGAAGATTTTCCTACTCTCCCTGGAGCTACGGAAAACGAAAATACTAAAAATCAACCAAGCTGGACAACTCAAAAGGAAAACAAAAATAAACAAGAAAGCGAAGCTAAAGAAGTTTCATTTTTTGAGTGGATAAAAACCCAACTCCTAAAAGCGAAAGAATTCTTTACAGAATTTAAAAAAGCAAAAAACATCATGGGTAAACTCGAGGTCGGAATGGCCGCAATTGAATATTTCACTTCTTTAGACTATGACTTTTAGACCTCATAGCAATATAAACGCGATGATTTCAGCTACCAATAGCTTCTTAAAAATTTCCTATTTCAATGCGAACGGTGTCATTAAACAATATCAAGAAATTAAAGATTACTTGGATAAGTACAACATTGATGTCATGATGATAGGTGAAACTCATCTTAAAGCTTGCGATAAATTTAAAATAAACGGCTACAATATTATAAGGAAAGACAGAACCCGAAGTAGATGGGGTGGTACTGCAATTATCATTAAAAATCACTTAAAGCATACTGAATATGATCTTCCTCACAATAGTCTGCTCGAATTTACTTCAGCTATCATTCATACTGCTTTAAATGAAGCCTACCTATTTATTTCTATTTACAATCCTCCTAATAATCTGATGATTAATAATGACCTGGATATCTTAACCTCCACCAACTTCCCGACTATCATCGCAGGGGACTTGAATGCAAAGCATAATGCTTGGAATTCTAGAGGATCTAATAGCAATGGAAACATTTTACATAACTATTTAATTAGCAACGACCTCAATTTTGCTGCTCCCACTTCTCCAACAAGATTTGGTGCTAACGGAAACGACGAAGTTTTGGACATTGTACTTCTTAAAAATATTCCTCATACCCCTGTCTTAGAAGTAATAACAGACTTAAATTCTGATCATCTTCCAGTGAACTTCGACTTTTATGGCTTTTATCCCCCGTTAAAGAAACACAGAACTAAGATAAATTGGACCCAATTCTCTGATACTATGAAAGACTATAATTGCAGAAATAATTATAATCATTACGGTGATATCCAAGATGAAATTTATAAATTCACCACTAAAATGAAAGATGCAATCAATAATGCGACTTATCCCTGCAAAAGCATTAATTTTCTCTCCCTTCCTAAATATATAAAAGATATTATTACAGAGAAGAATAGAAAACATAAGGAATGGCAGCGGTCCGCAGACCCTCGTGCCAAGAGGCACATCAACTTCTTAAACAGGAAAATCAAGCAAGAAATTATGGAATTCAGAAACAAAAAATGGGACTTTCTCCTATCAAACCTGGATCCTCAGATCAAGCAGTATGGAAAATTGCTAAATCTCTAAGAAATAGCAGACCAAATCAAACTCATGCAATTCATCACATGGGAATCTCTTATCAATCTGAGGACGAGATTGCTAATATAATGGCTAATGAATTAGAGAAAATATTTCAACCTCACCCGCCTGAGAATAACTCCCAAGAAGAAGAAGTTAATTTTACCATTGACAGTATTAACATTTATCCTATAACAAATTTCATTCCCTTTACTTCAGCAAGAGAAGTAAGAGAAATTATTCACAAACTCAAGCCAAGGAAAGCCAAAGGCTATGATCAGATTAGCAATGAATCACTTAAAGCTCTTCCTAGACGTTGTATTACTAACATAGTCAATATTTTTAATGCCTGCATCCGAAATAATTATTTCCCTCAGCAATGGAAACACTCCATAATAGTCAATATCTTAAAACCAAAGAAAGATCCTAAACTCATCACTTCCTACAGACCTATCAGTCTTTTACCTTCATTAGGAAAAGTATTTGAGAAAATCCTCTGCTCAAGGCTCACTAACCATCTCGAAAGACTCAATTTAATAGATGATCTGCAATTCGGCTTCCGCAGTGGACACTGCACGACTCATCAAATTCTCAATTTGGTGGAATTTGTTTCGCAAGCCTTTACTAAGAAAAACGGGGTGGCTGCATGCTATCTCGATTTCGAAAAGGCCTTTGATAGAGTGTGGCATGCAGGCCTCCTGCATAAATTGAATAATTTTATGCTTCCAAACATTACACATAAAAACTCATTAGCGGCGGCTCATTAACACTCGCTGCGGTGACGCCTTATCTGTCAGAAAAAGAATTCATAGCGGGGTGCCGCAAGGATCCGTTCTTTCCCCCCGGCTCTATAATGTTTATATCAATGATTTCCCGCACCCATTCAACACGAAAATACTCAAATATGCTGACGACACTGTAGTACTGACTGAATCCAGAAGTCCCCAGCTCGCTCTAAGTAATTTACAAATGCATCTCAATATGATCAATCACTGGTGCAAGACCTGGAAAATTAAGCTCAACGCCTCTAAATGTTGTATTGTGCTCTATCGGAGATACAAAACAAGATTAAGAGTTAATACTGATATCTACTTAGCTAGAATTCTAATCCCTGTAGCTAATTCTATAAATATTTAGGTGTTTACATAGATAAATCTCTCAACTTCAAAGATCATATTTCTTATATCTTAAACAAAGCAAATGCAGCCTACATGGCAATTTATCCTATTATCGGCAAAAAATCGAAGCTCAGTCTAAAAATAAAGAAAATGCTTTACATATCTCTAATTCGACCGATCATGCTATATGCAGTGCCGGCATGGGCAATCGCCAATAAAACTGAGCGCAAAAAATTGGATATACTTCAAAATAAAATTCTACGTAGCATTGTGAATGCACCTTGGTACGTGAGAAACTCTATAATTCATAACGACCTGGATATTCCATCTGTGCATAACTTTATACTCATGACAGCTCACAACTTCTTCGAGAAGATGAAGCATAGTCAGTATAACGCAATTAAACAAATGTTGGATTATGATCCAACCATTGAATATACTGTCAAACGCCCAAGGACAATTCATCACAATTCGTTGTGGTGGTAACTTGTAAAATTTAATTTTAAAATTTACTTGAACTCTAATTGGACTCTATCCTATTATTTGTGTTGCATCTTATACTTATGTTAATCAAGAAAATTTTTTATTCAAGATTTTTATATTACTATTTCATTTTTTAAAATTATTTTGTATGAATTTTTACTTTATCGTATGATTCTACGAACTTTTGAACTTTTTACGGCCTATCTAACTACTGCATACTTCTGAAGGACTTCGAACTCTTATGCCATTCACAGCTTCAAACTGTCTTCGCGCCATTTTCATGATGTCTCACTATTGCTTATCCTGCACTCTTACTAGCTATATTGAGCTCACCACCTGCATTTGCCATACAACTCACTGAACCTGCCTACATGCTTCAATTTAATGCCATTGCTTACCCCTGCACAATTTTTATGATGAACGCCTGCGTATTTCCAAATCCTACACCACTTTTCGAATATTTGACGTCACGGAAATATCGACTAGTTTCACCTGGCAAGACGGTGTACTCCACTTTTGAATACTACGGCGCGCTTTCGAAAGAATTGTGGTTCTGAATAGTGTGTTTATGTGCTAATTGTGAGATTTTAGGGCACAGCTTTAGTATAGCCCACCTGGAATTTTAAACAAAAAAATATCACCAAGAGCGGCGATAAATGATATGATCTGGTAACCCATACTATTCGCCAAACGCAATGTAAAACGGGCGGCTAAAACCCGCCGGGAACTGAAGAAATTCAACCAATCAGAATAAGCTATCGCCGGAGGCTGCTTTTGGCGACCAATTTTTATGCCAGCAATCGAAGGGTTTGTTTTGGATTTATTTTCCGCTCATATTCCTCTTTTGATTACGTCTTTTTCGCATCAATTTATAGTAGTTTTCTAACTTTTATTGCTATAAAAGACAATGTAGTGAATACGGAAAATTCGGTGGATTATATCACGTGAAATGTATAATAAAATTTCTAGCCTGTTCCCGCAAAAAAAGGTGTACGGTGTTGTATCGCAAAAGATTTATGCTAAATTGGACATTTCACTTTATTTTGTGGCACTGAAAATTACAGAAAGAATTTATTTTTTGATCATCAAGAAAAAAAAATGCACATAAAAAAGGCTTATTAATTTGGCCTGTGCAGAAGAAGTGTTGCTTTTTTCTTTCTTTATATATATATATAAGTATTTATTAGGTACTTAAATTTAGCCAACAAAGCCACATGCAGAACATATATATATATATATTAGAAGATTCCTAAATAATAATAAACAATTTGATTGAACTTTTTCTTATGGTGATTTCCTGTTATGTTTTTACCACCAATCCTCAAATTCCATATCACAGATTATGTTCTTACTGCATTAATATAAATATTAACAAGACATAGTGCACAATAAAAATTAAACTTTATTTAGGAACATCGCGCATACTCCCCGACAGCCTGCCTGTTTCGCTCTGCTCGCTACTCGTAAGAAGCTTCTCCTCTAGGGTTGCCACACTTATCGGAGGGCGCAAGGCGCGCTCCTTATCGCCATCACCACAGAGTTTCCCCCCAGTTCCTTTAATGGCTATTCAAAGGAACGACATAGGTTATGAAATTATCTCAGAGTATCCGTACTGTCGGGTATTTTTACATGATTACAAAATTAGAATATAAAATTAGAAAAGATCAAAATGCAATTCAATATATAACAAGGTATTGACACATATAATAAAAATGAAATAACAAAAAATATGTTAAGATATGAATTTTAAAAAAATGTTTTAAATTGTTATGTAAGAAGCAAGTTTCTTAGGGAAGTGAACATGTCTTCCCGATCTGGTGACAGTTTGTGTCTTAGAGAGTTCGTTTGCAGATTTATTCTGCTGAACTGTCTTTAAGTCTTTATTTGTTTTCAGTTCAGGCAAATTAGAGTCCGAAAGCAAATAGGCTGGTTTCACACGGTCTATAGACACAGTAGATTTCAGACCGTTAACATCTATTGTGAAAGTTTTGTCCGTTCTAGAAAGGACTTTATGCGGACCTGTGTATGGTTGGCACAGAGGTGGCTTTACTCGATCGACACGTAAGTATACATGCGTACACGACTTTAAGGTAGCACTTACGTAACATTTTTCTTGGCAATGTGCAGATGTTGCTATTGGATTCAATTGTTGCATTCTATGCCTAAGATTCGTGATAAATTGTGTGTCATACGGAGATATCTTAGATGACGTTATCATATCACTAGGCAGCTTGAGAGTTGTGCCGTACACCAGTTCAGCACAAGATGACTGTAGATCTTCCTTTACGGCTGTCCGAATACCAAGCATAACAAATGGTAGTGTTTCAGTCCAGTTATTGGTCTCGTGAGCCTTGAGAGAAGATTTTAAATGTCGATGAAATCGTTCAACAATGCCGTTGGACATTGGATGATAGGCTGTTGTTGTGATTCTGTTCGTACCCAAAATGCGCGTGAATTCTGCAAAAAGTGCGGATCTCATTTGAGAACCTTGGTCTGTTGTTATGATCGATGGGCAGCCAAAACGAGATATCCAACAGTTGAAGATGGCTCTGAAAATGGTTTCCGTTTTCATATCCGGGATGGGAATGGCTTCAGGCCATCTGGAGAATCTATCTATTAGAGTCAAAAGGTACACGTTGCCTTCTGATGGAGGTAACGGTCCAACGATATCCATATGGATTTCTGAAAAACGTGCATCAGGAAGAGAGAATGTGCCCAGTGGTGCTTTAGTATGCCTAGTAATTTTCGATTTTTGGCAAGATTCACAGGATTTCACCCAATTTTTGATATGACGTTTCATATCGGGCCATACATAACGAGAACAAATAAGCTTCGTAGTAGCTGCAATTCCTGGATGTGACAAATTATGCAGATGATTAAAGATGAGTCTGCGAAAGGAATTTGGAACAAATGGACGAGGAATGTCTGTTGATGTCACACAGAATATTACCATCAGAATATTGGCACGGTTTAAATTCCAGTTTCAAAGATGATGTGTTGTTTTTGAGAAGGTTTTGTACCTCCGGATCATGCCGTTGAGCTTCCGAAAATTTTTTAAAATCCAAAAATGGAGATTTTGTTATGGAATCAATTTCGATTCTTGAAAGAGCGTCAGCAACGACGTTTTTTGAACCTTGCACATGCCTAATATCAGTAGAGTACTGAGAAATAAAATCTAAATGGCGCAATTGTCGAGGTGAACATTTATGAGGGTTCTGTTTAAAAGCGTATATTAACGGTTTTTGATCCGTATAAATTATAAAATTTCTGCCCTCTAACATGTGTCGGAATTTCTTAATTGCAGAATAAATAGAAAATAACTCCCTATCGTACGCGGACCATTTCTGTTGACTTTTATTGAGTTTCATAGAGAAAAATGCTATAGGTTCCCATGTTTGTTGAGACAACTGCATAAGTGTGCCGCCTATTGCGACGTCTGAGGCATCTACCCAGATGCTTAGCTGGGCTCCGGGAATAGGGTGTCTCAAAAGGGTAGCCTGAGCAATGGCATTTTTGGCAGCAATAAAGGCTTGTTCAGCATTCTCGTTCCAATTTAATTGTGGGGATGAATCCTGAACACGAGAACGAGATTTCTTTTTATTAATATAGCCTTCTAACAATTTTATTAAAGGAGAAAGAATATGTGCTGCTTTAGGTATGAAACATCTGTAAAAGTTAAACATGCCTAAAAATCGGCGAAGCTGAGTGAGAGTGGTAGGTTGAGGAAAATCTAAAATACATTTGACTTTGTCAGGAAGAGGTTCAATTCCGTTTTCACCAAGGTGAAAACCTAAGAAATCAATAGATGTTTGACCAAAGGTGCATTTTGAAACATTTATGCAAAGTCCATATTCCTGAAGTTTGGAAAATAAAGCTTTCAAATGCCTGCAATGTTCCTCAGAATCTTTAGAGGCTATGAGCAAGTCATCGACAAAAGCGTAAACGCCTTCTAAATCCCGCGTGACTTCATCTATAAAACGTTGAAAAGTCGCAGATGCATTGCATAAGCCGAATTGCATACGGGTACTTTCGAATAAACCGAATGGTGTGCATATGGCGGTTTTGTGGATGTCGGCTGGGTTAATTGGTATTTGATGGTATGCCTTAATCAGGTCGACATGACTAAAAATTTTAGTACCGTGCAATGCAGCAGTAAAATCGGCTAAGCATGGAATAGGGTATTTGTCTTTTATTGTTTGAGCGTTCAATGCTCGATAATCTCCTACAGGTCTCCATTCCAGACTTCCCTTTTTTGGAACCATGTGAAGTGGGGATGCATAATTGCTGCTCGAAGGTCTCAAATGCCCCAATTGCATCATAGTTTGAAATTCTTGTTTTGCTATTTTTAAGCGATCTGGAGCTAACCGACGAGGTTTTGCAACCACAGGTGGACCTTTAGTTATGATATAATGAACGGTGTTGTGTTTAACAGGTTGGTTAGGATCTGGTAATCTAGTAACTGAAGGAAATTCTTTTAAAATTTTGTGATATGGTGTATCACTAAATACAGTTTTTACTGAATAAATGCTTGCATTTTTCACGCAACCGACGGTTTTAAAATGCGTTTTTAAATCTTTGAGACATTTGTTTCTGAGATCAGGGACCAATTCAAAGAAATGGAGAAAATCTGCTCCAAGAATGGGTGTACTAACATTTGCTATAAGAAAAGTCCATGTAAACTGTCGTCTTAATTTGAAATCCAAAGAAAGTGTTTTTTGACCATAAACATGAATAGTAGAAGAATTAGCAGCGAAAAGTGTTTGTTGGGACGAATTCCGTTTTTGAGAATTATTTGCTGGAAGTAAGGACACGTCAGAGCCGGTATCGACCAAGAATGGAAGGTTTGTTCTACGGTCACGAACGAACAGGCGACGTGAAACTTGAGGCAAAGAATAAGTCGCCTCTATTCTTTGCTGGTTTCGTTTCCCTGCCATGAACAAGGTTTTGTACATTTGTCATCTCTACACTTTTTCCCAAAACGTCTATGATACCAGCAAACAGAATAATCTCTCCTTTTGGAATTGCTTCTTTCCTTATTGCGATCTCCGCGATTTGGCGAGGGACCACGAGAAAGAGAAATGCGATCAATACGTTTGTTTAATATTTCTATTTGTTTAAATAATTTATCCTCAAGAGACTGATCGACTGTGCGAGAAACGGCACAAGTCCCTGGGGTTGGATTTACTTCTAAAATTCTGTCGGCAATTTCTGCAGCTTTATCTACAGTTAAATTGGAAACCGCTGCCAAAATAGACTGAACAGTCGAAGGCAAACGTTGAAGGAATAATTCTAACATTAAGTTATCAGGAACATTTAAAGATTCTGCTCGACGTTTCATATTTCTAAGCAAATCGGAAGGTTTTCGAGAACCTATTTCTTCTCCAGATAATAATTGGCGAATTTCTTGCTGAGAAGATTCTCCTGAACGATTTATTAACTCAGTTTTAAGCTTTGCATATGGATCAATAGGGTCTGGTTTCATAAGTAAATCCCGTACTAGTGATGCAATATCTGGAGGAAGATGAGAAACTACATAATTATATTTAGTAATGGATTCTGTGATAGGTTTGGGGGTGGCAAGAGCAAAAGTACTTTCACACATAATAAACCATAAAGATGGCTCTGATCGGTTATAAACCGGAATTTGGACGGCATGAACATCAGACATTGTGCAAGGTTTTTAAGCCAAAATAAAAGCAAAAATTTAACTAAAGAAAATGAAATTAAATGATAAGTAGAAAACAGAATTATAAAATGATCTATAATTACTACTCATCTGTGATCCGGAGGACGAAAACCGATGTAATCCATTACTTCTGGTTTGGAGATCTTGAGTGATGGCTTGTAGTCAAAACCGAAAGTGCTTGAGAACTGTTCATATGATTTAACACAGTCCGGGTTACCATTATGGTGATTTCCTGTTATGTTTTTACCACCAATCCTCAAATTCCATATCACAGGTTATGTTCTTACTGCATTAATATAAATATTAACAAGACATAGTGCACAATAAAAATTAAACTTTATTTAGGAACATCGCGCATACTCCCCGACAGCCTGCCTGTTTCGCTCTGCTCGCTACTCGTAAGAAGCTTCTCCTCTAGGGTTGCCACACTTATCGGAGGGCGCAAGGCGCGCTCCTTATCGCCATCACCACATTCTAAAATGCCTTACGTTTTTGTGTGATATTTGATTTTTAAGAAATGTAGCACGTTGAATAAATTGATAGTAAAAATCTCAAATGTACTGTATTTTTGAAAAGGTTAATATGAAATTTTATTAAAGTGTTTTGTTTATCTAATAAAATCTGGAATTCTTTCCCAATTTCAAAAGAAGGATGTGTAAAAGATTAATGCATGTAACAAATAGATTTTTAGAAAAATTGTCATTAGCATAACATGAGGAGTGTAAAATGGGACGATCTTTATAATGTAATATAATGCAGTTGATAATCATCTGAAAAAGAGCCCATGAATGGTAAGACTGCTGAACACTGATAGTTAGGTTTATATCCTAACTATATATTTGGACATCTTTTGCTTAGTTTATCTGGTCTGATGATCTGTATAAAATGGTAAATGAAAAACAAAGTATTTGTACCCAATATTAAGTCTGATCTGCAAACAAGATTACTGTGGCTGCGGAAAGCGACATGCCAGTGAAATATATGTGTCATGTAGATATTACACAAAATACATCAGCTAGAGTACTCTTATCAAGCAGTATGGGGACAGGTACCATATAACCAAATATGTACATATCAAACATTTGTAATTATGTATTTTAAAGTTATAGGCTTCCAATACAATTAGAATTTATATTTCTGTAATACTTATGAGTCTTCTCTGAAACATACTTATTTTGCTTAAATCTACTTCCAAAGTACTTTATTTTGATACAACCCATGGTTTAGAAAAATTAATGTTTCTGACATTCAAGAGCAGATAAAAGTATGTCATACTTAACTGACAAAAACATATAAAATTAAAGTAAGGCAAAAATAGCAGCTTAACATAAAATCTTGTGTCAGTTTTAAGAAATAACTGACGTAGGTCCCTCTTCTTCAATAAAAATGAAAAAAGGTTTTTATTCCTGGCCTTTTGAAGAACACATATAACACTCAAAATTAATAAGAATTATATAAATTCTGCATCATTCTAAGCCTTCTTGATTTATTTTAATCTTGAAATTCATGACCTGACAAATTTTGTGACAACTATATATTTTTGAGAACCTGGGACCACAGGTGGATTTGTTCGAACAACATTCCAAGTTCTTCGATTACATGCTCGAAATGACTCTGCATGAAAAATTTACAAATTAAATTCGTCAAAAGCTTTAGAAAGTGAAATCTAATGCACTCAGTAAATTTGTTTTTTCTGTGTGAGGAAATCAACTTTTTCATTACCATCAGTTCTACAATGGAAATGAGCCTGCTTGGCAATTAGTCTGAGTTGAAAGTGTCTTGAAATTTCTAAAGATGTCTGAAAATATAGCTTTGATATATATACAAGTGAAATCTATTTAGCCTATTCTTAGTATCAGTAATATTAGGTATTTGCAACATTAAATGGGGTACAAAAAGTCCATTATGATATCTTCAGTGATGAAATGTACGAAGTTTGCACGCGTCCTTTGCTCAATTTGTCCTTTGTTCTTTCTGTTTGCTTATTACTTATTCCAGGGAAAAACGTCTTGCATGTTGTAACCGTACTTTAACATACGTTAAATTTTACATTAAAACATGAAATATAAATAAATTATTTTAGGATTTCCATCGAGATGGTTTTAACATGAAAACTGCATAATGGAATTCCTAATAGTGTAAAGGAAGGTATAGTTATTATGAAGACTATTAGTATTAATAGAGGTGAAGCTAAGCAGGCTTTAAGCTTAACGAAAAGTGTTTCCATAATAAGACCTTCTTTGACTCACATGAAGTTTTAGATTTAAAAACAATGCTAAATGGGGAAACCTTTAGCAGAATAGAAACTTTTTGAAAAATCTCTGCTGGTTCTTAAAACCTTACAAATGATCAACTGATGTGAGAAGAAAAGTGAGGGGCAACTTCTGGCACAAATTGTGCACATCATGAAATTTATTTGCTATTTTATGTAATTTCCATGATATTTCTTATTTAATTTTTTTTTCATGCACAGTTACTATTTGTTTTCCGTTTTTGTAAAAATTAAAACATTTAAAAATTAAACATAATTTGGTATTTTGAATTTTATAAAATAAAGTGTGTGCTCTTTATTAATATTTTAATAGCTCATCACTAGATATTTTAATCAAAATTTTATCTAGGTTGATAAATTACAATTTAATATATATTGCTCAAAATATCAGAGTATGTAGCATAATATGAATATTTTTTTAATAAATTTTTAAACTCTGTAAATTTTCTTTTTTAATACTATATTTTAAAATATTTTTTGTGCATGGATCATATGGATAATCACAAAATATAACTTGAAGTTCAAAATTTCAAGTGTTTGTTTTCTATGTATAAGTAAGTTGTTTTTATCAATTTAACACTTCATCAGTCATTTCTTAACATATTAAATATAGCATTGGTCCCTAGGAACCAATCTTAAACCAAGCAAAATAGAATTGTTATTTAACATGTTAGATATTAGGAAGATATAACATTAATGTAAACCATTGTAAAACAATAAATGATTATTACTAATTATTGTAACTAAATGCACACTTATACTCAGATACCACCCATTTGTCTTAAAGCCGTTTTTTGACTCTTATACAACACTGGTATAATAAACTGAATGATGTTAATTTATTAAATCTGCTTGTAGAATAACAATTATAAAGAGTCCTTTGTGTGCAGTTATTCTGCTACTAGGAACAATTATTCCAGATGAAAAAAAAAATGAAGTTCCCCAATCAGTTTGAATATAAAGAATAAATGATATATCATGTAATGATAACTTCATCCGAAGATTCTGGAGCAGACTACAGTGAGAAACTTTCTATAAAATGGTCACAAAATTTTCACACTGAGAAAAATTATTACTATCTTCCATAATTAGTATTCATCATTAGACTTAGACTCTATAACTGACCGAGCTATTGCGAAGAGCAATGTTGCCGGTTCCAAAATTAAAGCCCAAGGGCGCTTGACATAAATAAATCCGGACGTGGCAGTCGAGTGGATAAGACTAAGAAGCACTAATAGTTTGAACACTGGTGGACAGGCTAGCTGCATGGGATATTTCTCTTGTGCCGCATGAACAGAAGTCATATTCTTTTAAACATATACTTCATGAAAGTCTTCTACCCTTAAGAAGATACTGTTTTCCTGCTTTGCAATAATGAATTAAATAAATTACTACCATTGATACAGAACTTTTTTTAAAAAAGAAAGAAAACACTTATACAATCTCTTACCAATTGAAATATTTTTATGCGTGCTCTAATATGTGTAATACAGAATTGTGAAAATTCACCACAATTCCACAATCAGAAATGATAGCAAATTATAGGAACATAGGCAGCAGATGTGTAGACTACAATATACAATTTGTTGCTCTTTACAAAATAAAAATTAGAGGCATCCAATGGTGATAGCTGTTGTTGGAATATTTTATTTGTACAGAAAAAGAAAATGCTTTGGATTTCAAGAAAACTTATACAAAATTTCTGCTAGGGATTAATACATGACATCTGAAATCATAAGCAAGTGGAATTAAAATTGCAGCTTAAAGACTGTGTGATTTCCTAAAATATAATTACAAACCTAATGAAGGTGATAAATTACTGCATATTATTCAGAAAAGTCTTGGCAATGAAAGAAAATAATGTACATAGTAACGCATACAGTGTAATATAAAGTGTAAAATACCCCACAGATTCATCATGAATAAAAATTACTTGATTGTGCTAATGTTCCAAGACTTTAAAAATTACATCTTTATTTTTACATAACACAATGAAATGAAACAGAATTATTTCGATGGAGAATAATGCATAAACAAGTTTCATGTTAATTTTTTCAATTATTTTTTTTCTTTTGGGAGTTACTGGGTTACCTGATTATTGGTCACTGGCTTACTTGGGTTATTTTATGAGTTATTCCACATCAGCATTTTAATATACAGATTCTCTGAATAATCATTGTATTTTCTATATTTCAGTAGGAGCTTTTGTTAATGTGATTTTTGCCTACGGAAAAATATACAAAAGAGAAATTTCTAAAAGTTTTAAAAGTAGTTTAAATAAAAAAAAAAAAAAAAAAAAAAAAAAAAAAAGACACATTCTTAAAATATTTTTCTTTGTTGAATTTCACGATGTTAAGAGTACATGAAATAATATGAACTTAGATATCACCAAGCATTTTCAAATACACAAAGAGCCCAGAAATTTCACAGTAAGTAATTTTTATCAATTATTATTTTTACCCTTTATTTAAAAGTAAAGAAAAGTTATTGGGTATCGAGTTAGCAAATTGAGTGGAATAAAAAGTTGTATTTGTTTTCGAAATTGAGATTTACATACTTCACTTATCGCTTCTACAGTAAATTAAATATTAAATCATATCAGGGCAACACGAAATAACCAAAACAAATGAACTACTTCTACCCAAGAAATACGAACAAGTTACCATTTCCAATCCCATTTCTTTTCCATAACTCCAGCCCAATCGACGAGAAGAAGAAGAATCTTCCAAGTTACACAAGACGAATCTTCCAAGTTACACAAGACGTAGAAAGATTTCACAAGGATTTATAAATCACACTCTCCCACATGATATATGTATAGAGAGAAAAAGACCCTCTGTTCTCTAGCCAATACGTCAAGACTTCCCTAAACTAAGAGAGATCATGAGTACCGAGGAAACCTTAGCAGAGCAAGTGGAAAGACTTTCAAAGAGATTAGAAGAGTTAAGACGGGATAGATTTACAGTTCCGCCGACTAAAGAGGAAACTATCATCGATTTCAACAAACCGCTGTACTTTCATCCCCTACCCCAAAGAATGAGACGAATGGACTCGCCGTTGAACAGTTCCAATGAGAAACAAAATGTCACTTATTTGAATAGCCAATTTCAACACATGAATATTTCATAAGTATTTTTTTTTCCCTAAAGCGTAGGGAGATCGGATCAGTAGTTTTTCCCTTTTCATCGTCGAAAAAGATTGGGAGGAAAAATCTTTCTCAGCTCTCTCAGAAAAATTTTTCAGCCTTAAAAAAAAAAAAAAAAAAAAAAAACTTTTTGTTAATTTTTATCATGTCTTAGACATGATAAAAATTAACTCTACCCCCCTTTTGTCTGGGAATGTTGTCTCACACTTTCTAAAAATAGACCATCACTCCCCCTTTCTTAAAGAATAGAATTCCAAGAATGGGATCTGGTCTATTTTTAGAAACGGTGAGACCCTATTCCCAGACAAAAGGCGGGTAGAATTAATTTTTATCATGTCTAAAGTTCAGGGTCCATCCATCTTCTTATGTGAAACGGTGACCCTGACGAGATCGAGATAAACAAGTCCTGTGAGTTGTTTTGTAATCTTGACGCGATCCAAGAAAGAATTTTTATTTATTTTTTTTTTTTTTGAAATAGGCGGGGGGTGGGGAGAGAAAATATTCTCACGACCCTCAGATATCTTTTCATAAATATATTTTTTATCAAAGTGTTTCTTTCATTCCGATCCTTTTAAGAGGTTGGAATGACCCTGACATTTAGATGGGGTCGCGATCCCGACAGATGTCGCACGAGTATAAAAGTGTGTGTCCTCCGCAAGATTTCTTCAGAGAACAGAAGAAGACGTGAACTGAGCTGGTAAGTCCCTTTGGTCCTATGAATATGGTTATCTATAAAATCGATTTGATTCTTAGTTTTTTTTTTAATAATCATAATAATCATAACTTCATTTAAAAAGAACTCTCTTCTTAACCCTTTGAAAAGAAAAATGTCTCTTTCAAGACGACGACTCTAAAACGTTTTATTGTTTTTTTTTTTTTTTCCTTTCTAGATCTTCACTGTTATACATATATGAGAGACTGCGACGTTCTTTATCGTTGTAATAACTGGTAGAATTCGCTTACTGTATCATGATAATTTTAAATATAAACAATTTATTATACTTATTTTCAGTTACGCCTAAGCTCAGAAATGTAAATTTAAAGAATTTGATGTTAATTTACAATAATAAACAATTCATTATTTTTTTTAAAAGAGAAAATACAAATTACACGTAGCATGGAGAATACATTGTGACGTCACACCAAATTATTTATTAAAGGTGAAATAGCTAAAGGTTTCCGGTATTGTTTTTAAAATTACATCCTTTTAACCTTAATCATTTTTATTAATCATTTCTTAATATTTCTTTCTCTTAAAACCGCGTATAATAGTCATAAACTTATTTCTATTATCCACGATTTCTGGTGAAATCAAGATGGCTACCATTTTTTTAAACACGGAGTTTCGTCGAAAATCTGGATGGCAACCATTTTTCAAAACAACGTATTTCATGTGCTTTGGCGCCAAACCAAATTCGCCAAACTTTGAAGGTGGGCTATACTAAAGCTGTTCCGATTTTCGCAATTTAAATTATTATGAGTGGAAATTTACGCAATATTTTTAGTGAATGGTTATTGTTTATCGCCGTAAGGTATTTGAGGAAAGAGGAGAATAATTCACTGCTGATGTATACATTAAAAGTATGAAAAATTTGGAAGGTGATACTCGGCAATAAATGTGATGCATTCATCGCAAAATTCAGCGACGCCAGTAAAACAAACAATAGTGTTCGAGAAAATTATCCACATCTGAAGTCACTATACATAAATTGTATGTGTGCCAACACAGATATTTTAATTAAAAAAAAAAAAAAAAAAACACTTGCAGAAAACTTTAGATCAAGGAATAAGAAACAATTGCAGTGCCTCTGTGTGCTTAAAAACTACGAAGCATTCTTCAGACTTTTATGCCAAAATCAAGGTTGACAAATAGATTAATAAATGTTTCTTACAGTGTATATATTTCAAAAGTATTAAAATAACTTGGACAGTTGTTTAATTGCTTAAAACAGCAATAAAGTTCATTTATAAAGATATATAAGGAACTTCATAATTATCACAATGTTTCATCGCTTTGGTGAAAAACTGAAATTTACTAAATTGCCTAACTTTTATAACATTAAATATCTTTGTAACTGTAGTATTATGCTCTGTTTTATAAAATCTTAACTACTTTAGACGATGTAAATACTGAAATGATTGTACAGTAAAAACTCAACTAAAAAAATATCCGGAAAGCTCTTGAAATTTTGGATAGTCGAGCATATAAAAAATGAAATACTGTAATAAGTGAATGGAAGAATAAACTACTAGTCTAAAATCATAAAAACAGTTCATCTTATTTGCATCAACTTGACAATCAAAAGCCAATATTTAATATTATACACGATTTTGAAAAAAAATGTATGCTGCTGATCTTTGGATTATGATAACGGGTGATTTTTACAATGGTTGTTATGTGGATTAAGACTGCAAGTTAAGACTTTAAATATGAACAACTGTAATCTGAAAATTTTAAGTAGTAATTTATATTCAACAATCTCTGCCAAATAACTTCCATGTTTTAAGTAATTAAAATATATATTTTAACCACTTTTTATTAATTTTATAAAGTACATTCTATAATTTAAATTTTACTTTCATCTATTTTAATGTTTGCCATTATAAATTTTATACTACTTTTTTAAGATTTCATAATTGCTAATTAAACTTCCTTTACAATTTATTTAGTTATATTATGTAAGAAAGGGATTTATGTGCAATAGATATACAGTGAGAATCATTTAACACAAAACAGGGGACTGAAAAATTTTTTTGTGTTAAAGAATATTAATATATATATTTAGCAAAATTAAGCTTACTAGAGTATATTTTATTTACATAGATATGTATATATGCATACATTTAATAAAAATCGATGAAACAAAAACATCCATAAGAACTTAATGAAATTTAATACAAAATTTTCAAGTTTTTTGAAAAACATTTATTGAGTTTTGGGAAAATAATCTGATATTTTTCTTTGCATTGTCTTTTTTAGCATCAAATTGTTCAATGTCGAACATTTGGTTATTCATTTCACCATTGGAATGTGCGTCTAAATAACTGTCCATACTTTTTATGATGTTCCTCATTTCGGATGATGTGGGAACAGGAATTGCATTATTCATTTTATTTTCGTCATCAGAATCTGCACCAATGATATTTTTTTAGCTTTGAACAAATTCCAAAATAACTTTGTCCGCCATAATTGGGGCTGTACACACATTATCATAAACTACTGCAACAAATTCTTCCGATTGTACAGTAGGACAGTTCATTAATACAGAAATTTTCTCAAACATTTTATTAAGTGTCAGCTCAGTTTCAATATCCTACTTCTCTATTTCTTTTGGCGCCAAAGAATCTGATACTTTTGAGAATTGTGTGTAATGAAAATAATTTTCATTCATCCATTCAGTCGCTGAATTCCATGCAGTGCAACATATGAGCCAAACTCACTAATTTTTACTCGCACTGCCATGAACTCGTCCCCGAATTCCAAAGCTAACTGATGAGAGATGAAATGTTTGTAGAGGTGAAAAGCGAAAGTAGCGTAGATAAACAAAACTGGCTCGTGTCACAATGTATTTCAAAGCCACATTAGCCTCTTTTCTACGAAATATGTGAAACCACCTCTCTTTCATTTCACATCCCGCTTAAATCTCGTCTGCGATGTCAGTGTTTTCTATATTTTGTTCATTTCCAGAAAGGATATCTTTTCATGTTAAGTGATTTATATTTCGTGTTAAAAGAAACAAAATGCATGAAAATACATAGTAGTTTGTGCGGACTGTTGCTTTATTTCGTGTTAACCGATATTTCGTCTTAAGCGTTTTCGCGTTAAACATATTCCACTGTATACAGATGCGTTTGAACTATGTATATACAAATAATTTTTTTAAAGGAAAATTTATAAACCTTCCAAAAATTTTTGTGCATTATGCTGCTAAAAATTGATCAGTAAATATATAAAGAAAGAAATTTAGAACCAATTTTTCAGAAAGAATAAGAATTCAAATTCAAATTAACTTGATAAAATTCTGTAAATGTAGAATATCAAATATTCTTTTTAGACTAGTAAAATCTTTTTAAATTGGAAGATATTTTTAAGGATTTTACTTCCCCCCCCCATTTTCCTTTGCTACTGCTGTTTGATAAGAGGTTCTAGTAAAGATAAGACAATACAGACAAAGATGTATTGTCTTATCTTTACTAGAACTTTTTTTACCTTAGAACTACTAGAACTTTTTTTTTTTACTTTACTTTTTTGTGTTAAGATTATTTTGAACTTTCAAAGATTTTCCACTGCAGGATTTTAATTTTTTCTACATTTTTAAGGGCGTTTTCATTTTTTTTTTTTTTTTTTAAAGATTCTTTTTAGATTAGAAAAATATTTTTAAATCGGAAGATATTTTTAATGATTTTCCTTCGCTTTGAGGAGGACTAGAATTTTCGGGTGAACTATTAGATAAAAAATATATTGAAATGGTTCATCAACCGATTCTGGATACAGAAAAGTAAGGATTTTGTTTTAGAAGGGCAAATGTAATTAAATTTGACATACCATAAATTTGACATAATTGACGATATTATGTTGAAGTTGGTTGAATTCCTCGCCTTTCTTGTTCTTTTATACTATTTTTTGGTTTTTCTTGTGGTGGTTTATTTTAACATGTTGACTGCTGTGAGGGCCACCGGTGACCGACACGACTTGGCTACAGCACTGTGGGTGCCACCGGCAATGCGATCAATAGTAAAATACATAATTAGAATAAATATCGATACTGATAAATTTTTAAATAGTACCATTGTTACTATAACGATTTGAAGAATAATAAATCGTAAAAATTTAAATTATAAATCGCAAAAATGGTATACATATGTTTGGGGGTCGCCGGTGACCCCAAGCATGAAAAATGCATTAAGCACGATTATATATAACATTATGTTCTGCAGATAATATTTCAACATAATATATATCACATAATAAAAATTTCAAGTTGACGTCATGGGCAAATCACATAAAATGCGCGCGGCAGGCAATGTGTTAGTTTTTACATTTCAAAGTATTCGTATTCTACATTTATAGGATTTAATGAAGATCATTTGAACTTCAATTTTTTAGTCTTTGTGAAAAGTTGGTTCTAAATTTCTTTATATATATATATATATAAGAACTCCTACACTCCTAGAGAAAAGTAATTTATATATTTATTTATCCCACATTTTCATTTTGAAATATTTTAGTACATGCTTTTCAATATTTTAAAAGTTGATTTTTTGTTGAACTGAAATATGTAATATGGAAAAATTCTATCAAAAAACATAATTCAACTCAGAATTGAAACAGGAGATGAATAGAGATAATAATAATGTGGGGTATTTGATCCTCTTCCCCTAATAGGCATTTGAAACATTTTAGCATGTTTTTACATTCAGCTGAAATGGGGCCCACCAGTGGCCGAGCGAGCGGTAAAGTCGTTGAACACTGGTAGTTCAGTCGGAGGTTCGAATCCCGTGAACAGGCTAGCTGCATGGGTGTTTTCCCCATGTGTAACGTGTATATGAGCGAGTTCTCTTAGAAAGTCCTCCATGAAGGCATCCCTCCCCATAGGCAGATCGCCCTCGTGTGCTTTGCCATAATTAAATACACGCCATTCAGCTGAAACAGTAAAAATATAGAAAAATTCCCACAGAAACATAATTCGGCTGAGAAACAAAACAGGCAAAAAAATGGGTTGGCGTCAGGAAACTGATTGGTCTAAAACAGGGCTTCTTAAACTTTTTTTCAGTTGTGACCCTTTTTTATCATAGATTTTTCCACGACCCCAAAATATTTATGAAAATTTTGTGGGTCCCCATAAGCATTCACGCGTGAGTGAAACTATCAATTTTTTCACTTGTACTGTAAGATAATATTGCAGTTTTAGGTCATTATCTTTCTTTAATTTCTCATTTAAAGACATAGAACAATGTGAAAATTTTAAATAAGTAACAGATGAAATGACAGCATCACGTGCAAATCAAGTAAAATGAACATTTATATTATAAAAAGAATGCATTGAAACATTTTTGTTTTTCTCTTTGTCTGTGTGGTCTTATCTTTATTTATTTTCAGATACATTGTGTAAAAATATTAGGTAATTGTAAAATTATTATATTAAGTTAGAAATACCAAAACTACTGAAATTTTTTGCGACCCCCTGCTGTAGATGGGGGTTGCGATCTACAGTTTAAGAAAGTCTGGTCTAAAATAATGTTACAATATTTGATTTTGTTGGAACATTGGATAACTGAGGCCACACCCAGTGCAGTTATGGCAGGTGTGCAAATTTTGGAATTTACAGAAATATGAAGTAGCAAAATTTTTGGAATTTAGGAGTGAAAACGTTTTTAGAATTTAGGACCCACAGAGATTGCATAGCACAGCAAAATGTACCTGCTAAAGCTAGGACTCCAGTGCATGGTTATATTCTTGTAAGGAGTGTATGCCTGAATGCAGAGATGCATTTTGAGTCATCATCGCTAGGTCACCAGCCTACACAGCATTGTGGTATACGTCATTCATGTAAATAAGGAATAAAATTGATTGCACTTTAGTTAAATAACCTAACTTATTTTTTGTAAGTATTGTGCGAGAGTACTGTAATTGTTGAATAAGAATTAAACACTTGCTTTCTGTTCATCTGAAATGGCATAGATTTTCTAGCAGTTATTCCAGCAGAAGTTTGAAGGAATGGATCATTCTGTATTTAGTTAGATAATCAAAATACACAAGCTATGAACATAACATATTAAACCATAATTCACTTTTCACATTGGACAGCCAATGTTTATCAATTTTCACATAAGTCGTACTTTCCCGTAATTTTGAAAATACTCCATTGCATGCTGTTCTGTTGAAGACACGCCCGAATTTTTTTTTTTTTCAAAATGTAATTGATAACTTGTATTGTTTTTTTACAAAATTTAAACCTGGGTGTCATGAACAAATTTGTGTGGGTCACCAAATTCAAAGAAATTTATTTGACAATAAAAGGTACATGTAATTTGAAGAGAATTTTGGATGTTTTTTAACATTTCCATATTTTAATTTTGATTTGATTGCTTTCCACTTGATTTGTGTGTTATGCTTGATGATTTCCAAACAGCTCGTATCGAATTTCAAAGCAATTGCATACGCGCAGCTAAGATGTAGTTTTTTTGACTATCTTAGTAGTGTCTTGCATGTAATTGTAACACACATCATTTATAAATTATGTTTCTTATTTCTAATCAAATTTGTTGTCAAGTAAGCACATAACATTTAATAAGTATTGGAAAATTCAGTAGTGTTTCGAAGGATAATAAAAACAATTTTGTTTTAGTTGCAGTTTTGTTCATGATGGTTAAATGGCCCAAAATAGATACCCAATGTTCACAAGAGAAACGGGATGGATGGATCAATATCAAATAAACTTGGAGAAGAACTAATGAAAATGCAAACAATAATGAATCCATTGGCTCTCTTTCTACTTCTAAAAAAATAAAGTATATATCAAGAAGAGTTTATTTTATACTGTTTTACATGTTGTATTATTAATGGAAAATAAATATCCATTGTGTGTTAAATGCAGTGAAAACTTGGCACATGGAAAGCATGAAAACTGAAATTAAAAACATTTAGAAATGGTACTTTTCCATTTTACCGGCGCAAACGATAAAGTCGCCAACAATGGTACAACTGATGCCAAACGGAATATCTTTGCTGGCAACTTTTTACGCCTCATTTACAAAACAAGTCGCAGCCATTTCTTATCAGATTTATTGTAATTACATAGAATTTTACAAGATAGTTAAATTTTATGCTCTAAGACCATTCACGGTAATTCAGTCAATTAGAATGCAATCACACCACTCACCCGAAGGCGAAAATATAGAAAAGGCAAAAATCAAGGGTTAAATTCATCAATTCTAATGAGAATGCAATAGCGTAGTAAAGCACTGCGGTTTTACATAATTTCTGAGTAAACTATTCATACAAATTGAAATAATTCTTGCATTTAAACTTGTATTCCAAATTAAGATTTAAGTTGTCATTAATGTAGATAATGACCGAGAAAATTAGATTTTTGTAACGTTGTTTACATGAGATGGGATTAGGTGGGGTCACGTGATACGAACCAACAAATCAGGATGTTGAACCATGAAAACAGTAAATTCTTAATGTCTTTTTACAAATTTACTGCCTTTATTTATTGGCTTTTTACAAAATTTTAAAAGATATTAAAATGTTTATGCCTTCAAAATAAAAAATTCTTAGAAATAATGTTTGTTAACATTTTTTATGTTTATATTGTATGTTGTTGGCAACAAAGTCTGCTTGGCGAGATTTGCGCCAGTGAAACGGAAAAGTACCTCAGAAACTAAACATAAAGATTAAGTAAATAAATCTGAAGAATTTTTTTAAGGAATGAGCTAAAAGCATGAAAAATTAAAACGCATTTTTGAAAAAATATACAACAGTTCCTGAGAAGGATTTACAGGCATCTTAAAAGCTTCATATTTAATAGCAAAAAATTTAAGAACCTCATACAATTGGAGAAATATTGAAGCTTTTAAAACTAAGATACTTTGGCAAGGAGAATTGAACAAAAACAACAGAAACATGTTTTTCAGAATTTACTACAGAAAATAATACAGATTTCTTGTTTAAAACAACATATGATAAAACTGACTGAAAATTTTTTGAAAAATTTCCAAATAAGGAATTAGGTTGGATCTGTGACCCATTCTATTCCAATGTATCTCTAAATGAAAAAGCACAATTAATTGATATTTTAAGTGACAGAATACTGTGTGTTCAAGTTAAGTCTCTAACTTGCCAAAAATTTTAGTTATCTATTGGAAAGGAATATGCCAATTTAAAATGAATTAAAGTAAATTATTACGTTTCTTACATAAAATTGTACAGTAAACTTTTAGCTTATATTTAAAACTTCTAAAATGCTTATGTTACATTTTTCTGTTATATAAGCATTGAAAGTGTATTTCTCACTGAAATAGAAATAATTTTGCTATTGAATTAACACAGAGAACCTTTTTATTGAAATATTTTTCTCTGTGACATTAGTTTCATCTACCAGAAACTAAAGATTAAAGAAATGTTTTTAAAACATTTTGAATTCGTTGTTATATTGATCTATGAAGCAGTAGATTAGTGAGTTTTTATTACATTACTGACAAATATAGTTTTTTAACAATCAAAAAATTTTCAGCGGAGATAATTATTTGTCAAATATGAATGTGTTTTCAAAGCGGAAATAAATAATAAGTGATAAAAAAGAACAATCAGTTAGAACATTCACATTTCTAACAAAGTAATTTGCTTTGCTTTAATCTTTATAATACAATACATTTTACAATGATAAAGCAAAAATACAATGTGGAATGGATATGCGAAGATTACGATAGTATCTAAAGTATTCAGCATTTCGTATAATCCTATAACTAGATAATAATAATATTAAAATTAATTTTATCTGAATGAAGTTTTCTTATTACAGAAACAGTAAAATTATGCAATTGCATAAACGAATGCACTTTTAGACAATATACTTAATATTGTTTACAAGTTGAAGCCAAAGTTCTGTTTATGTTACTTCTCGCCCTTCAGCGCATGCTCAAGAATTACCATCCAGGCGAAACTAGTCGATTTGTCCATGACGTCAAAAATTCGAAAAGTGGGGTAGGGTTTGGAAATACGCTGAACGCTTACTTTCGTAAGTATTAAGATATGCCTGCTCACGCAGCTGAATTTTCTTCGCCCACGGGTGTTGGTACTTCCCTACCACCATTTATTTGAAAATATCTTTGCTTAGTGCACTTTAATGCGATCTACTGGCAAAAACTCTTTAGTAGTTAATGACCAGAAAAAAGTAAGTCATAAGTCATAATATGAATAACGCAGTTTAGACTTAAGCGCTATTTTTAGGACAGATAGATGAAGTTCCCAAATGAGATAGAAAATAATAGAGGTTATAGTGAATTAAGTTTAGAAGTTTGCTTTTATATTTTTTATCTTACACATTTCCCCCTTTCAAAGAAAAAGGCGAAGCGACAGAGAAGCCTTTTTGAGACAAAAATCATTAGAGTAGCAAAACTATGAGAACTATAATTTTGAAACATACAAAATATAATATTAGATTTCGAACAATAAAATTACAATACGTAAAAATTTTGAGTTCAATAAAAAATTTTAAAGTCCTATGATGATTTAAGTCCAATCTGCAGAAAATTCTTTTTTCTGGAACATTCACATCACTATTTTGATCCTCCAGGGAAGAATTTTCAAAAATGTTTGCATACCAGATCACAATGATAAAAATTTTATATGATAATTTTATATTTTATATGATAAAAATTTTATAAAATTTATTATGTTATATATAAATTATAACTATATAAATTTATAGTTATTACGAATGATCATAAATCTTAAAATTTTTAGTGAACTATGCTATAACATTCCATTATATTAAAAAAATCATACTCCATTACATGAAAAAATAAAAATTCCATATAATAAATAAAATGGGAGCCTTCAAAGTTTATGATACATGAAGAGGATAAAAGGAACAATTATATAGAGGTAAAACAGGCCTCTGTTTCTGAACCAATACTCCCTCATACTTCATATTTAACATACAATTATTGATAATTATAACATTCATTTACCATAATTCCAAGCAAATTTAATATATTTTACTCTTAATTAAATTCTGATATAAATTTTAATACGCTTATTCAATTTTTTAAGTCTCTGATATTTGTATATTAGTTTTAACAATATTTATCTTCTGAATAAAATCTTGGAAAACTTATGCATTTTGATTTGATATTTTCGTAACACAGTGTTACATTTTTTTATATTCATCGAATTAAAATCATTTTGCAAGAAAACACCACACTTTCAGATTTGAAAAATATAACCAATTATTGAGTAAGTTACTTATAATGATGCTGTTGGAGAAAAACTCAAAACGCTTTTCATCACGACATCAAAACGCAAAATCGGAATATGGGCACTAAATTTTCTCGACAACTTTGAAGAATAAATTTAGAACCGAAGAAATTAATCACACTTCAATACCACCTTGTTGACGCATTATATATTTCGATGTTACAGTGACCTTGGCCTGATTAGAAATTCAGATGAATATTTTCCTTCTTCATTTTATCCATTCGTTAAGCGATGTGAGATTAGTTGACATAAATGTTCCATTGAGGTTAGTAGCACGACACATAATCCAATCCTGTCAAATAATGGAAATAATAACAAAAGCGCAAGGAAAAAACGGAGCAGTGTCGATGCTTGCTTAGATCCGCATTGAAGAAGAATTTTGATTCCGTAGTATCTAAAGAACTTGGCAGTTGAGGCAGTTTTAATTCCATTTTTATTTCTAATTGATATTTGTGGCCATAATCACTTGGCACTCTAGTCGTGCCTTTCCTCAGAAGATTTACATTTTTGATACTGTTGAGATAGAAATTAAGTCACCGGAATTACATCTTAGCAGAGTAGACGGCAAAGCTGAAGTGAGTCATTATGAAAGATGGAAGCACGCGAAGAGAAAAGTTTCGGTTTGCAATTTGGTGATTGGTCGAGAGGCATCTGCATTATGGGTTAAGTAAGATCGCATGATTAATTTGAATAACGCAGTTTAGACTTCAGCGCTATTTTTAGGACAGATAGATGAAATTCCCAAATGAAAATAGAAAATAAAAGAGGTTATAGTGAATTAAATTAAAGTTTGCTTAATAAAGTTTGCTTTCATATTTTTTATCTTACTTATTATATTAAAATGAAATATTTTGAGTTCTTATAAAAATTCTTCTTACATTTTTTATATGTTTGAAAGAGTGAATTAGGATATAAATTACATTTATATATAACATTACTCTAACATTTAACAATGCTTAATAACTGCCCTTGTTCTAAACTTATGCGATGTCTGACCAACCGCCTATGGTTCAACTTGGGTAAAGCAGTTTGTATTGTGTCAAAATAAAAGTGTTTCAGTCCATTAAATGTGGCTTCTTCATCTGAAAATGTGAAAGGTTTTTAAAGATGCATTCTCTTTACTATAATGTTTAATAACAATCAGTGTAAATAAAATTATTTTGCTTCTAAGAAAAATATTCAGTTGCAAAAATGCTATAATGGCATGCAATTTTCTTTCTTTTCTTTTTCTTTCATTTTTTCGTGATTTTAAATACTAGTAGGGATGATCTGGTTCACACCCTCCATTTAATTCTGATTTCTACAATATTTTAAGAAAAAGATGTAAATTTTTAAATACCTCTGTACGTGTTGGCTATCTATGGCTTCAGTATCACAGAAAGCTATAGAATCCAAATGAGAAATTTGTGCAAAGCAATAAAGTTTTTATTTTCTAAAAATGTGATGACTAGAATTTTAAAAAACTTCTCAATTATTTGACAAAAAGTAGATAACAGGAGATAACTTTTTTTTTAAAATGGCATTATTCCTTCGTTATTCTAATATTTCTGCAGACTGTTATGGATATCATCAAAACTGTGAGAAATGTGAAAAATACTCCAATGTTTAGAATATGAAGACGATAACTTTTACCATATGTTTTTTCTACAACCTGTAATCTGACAGTTCCAATGAGTTTCTTGTCGTCCCAGCAGCTGAAAGACAATGAAAACATTAATACGTAAAATTTTCTTTTAAATGTGTAAGTGATCATTATAGATTTGCATTTTTGCTTTCTTCTTTCGTAAGAAGTGTCTCACAAAAGTGTTCGTAAACTTAGGAGTTTCAATGAAATATTGCTTTATTCATTAAAAAATTAGAATTTTCTCTTAGCATCTGTAAATTTCTTTTAGCAAAACTACATTAATTATTTTATGAACATATCAAAACTGTTTCTGTAAAATCAATAATAAAAAAGTAACAGAAAAGTTACCTCTCAAAAGTTTTCGTACACTTTAAATAAATCTGGACATATTAGTAAATATTGTAGTACAAGTAACCCTCGTATAACACGGTAGATAGATTCCTAGAAAATGCCCTGTTGTGTGAAACCGTGTTGTATGAGAGCCAGAGCCAGTATAATAAGGGGGTGCTACGTTCTAAAAACTTATTAAAAACAAATATATTTTTTAAATTCTACATAAACAACTTAATTTTTATTAAAAAATATATGTATGTACAACACAAAACAAAAATATTACATATTTTAATTTAACGCAACTTTAGTTTTATAAAATTCTTCGTCGTTATTGCTCAGCATAATCAACCGAGAACTTTTTTTTGGGTGCAATGAGATCGCTTTCACTTTCAGAATTTCTTTCTTCATTTAAAGTTCTGACATATTCTTCCCTCTTTAATAAATCTGTAATTTTACTTTGCTCACTAGTTCTTACCAGGTCATTGTAAATTTCTCGATATGGAGCTAGACAGTTTTGCAGCTCCATTTGGAATTTTCGGCTTCTTTCAGCGGAAGCCGAAATAGCGGCCCGCTCCATAAATGAGCCACTGAGAGAGTTATCATTTCTTGAGTTTTAACGTATGTGTCGCCATCTGGTGTCAGGAACTGCAAGTGATAAATTAATTTTCTTCAGCTATTTCATCAAAGTCTTGAAAACCAATTCTTAACTTATCCGAAGCGGTTTTTGTAGCCTTGATTTTTTTCGATTAGGGATATTACTGTATGTAAGAAGCTCTTAATTTTCTCATCTTACAGCCATGTTAGGACTTCATTGATTTTTACAGGCGGTGGTTTCAATTTTCCCTGAACTTTCTCGCCAGTACGCTAGAGGGGGGGCAAGGGGGGCATCTGCCCCGGGCGCAGAATCCAAGGAGCGCCAAACTGATGTTACGACATTTTAGAATTAAATGTTTTCCATCTCTGGCAAGCAGTAGGGGGCGCGAAATCTTCAGTTGTCCCTGGGCGCTGAAAACCCTAGCTACGACTCTGTTTCTCGCTGTAAGAAGTTCTTGGATGGTCTATATTTTCAACCTTCTGCTCTTTGCGTGCGTGATCTGCGGAAAATTCTCTAGATTGAGATCTGCTTCTTCTGTTCTGGAATCTGCTTTTTCTTCTCAAATCTGTGTCTGTAAGCACTACACCCTCTGTAGCTACTTACCTCCTTGTTGTTGGATTTCAAAACAATGTAGTTTGTATTTTGTATTTACTTTACTTTAATTTTATACTTATAATTTTACAATACTTATTACTTTTACCTTTTGGCCACTAATAATTGTTGTTAGTTTGGTTTCATGAGAGTGGCAACAGGTCAATTCTTAGAATTAGGTAACATGTTTCTGTAGTTAGTTAGGCTTAGTGAAGATTAATTGTATGTTATATACCTGAGTGATGTTTTATTAAATAAATGAATACTTTAGAATATAGTAGTCTCTTTAGAGTCCTTGATACGCTGGTAGCGTAATAGTTTGACCAATAAGGGAACATTTGTCACCACAGAACTAGGACTTAGACTTTTCTTCTTTCATCATTTGACACTGGTTACTTTGGTGAGGTAATCCACATTTACAGAATCTTCAGGTTTCTTGCAACACATCTGTGAGTGCACGTAAGCACTGCATAAGACGTTTACGAGGATGTGAACTTTTCGCTGGTTCTCAAATATTGTTGAATATTCTAAGAGAACATTATTGGATTTTAAACGCGAAAAAAGTCATTAGATCTCTTTTATCCAAATGTGTTACTTGTTTAAGGTATGCAAAGAGAAATTTAACAGCACCGATATCTGCATTACCAGAAAATCGCGTAAGAGATGCATCTATTTTTGAAATTATTGGAATTGATATGGCTGGACCTGTGTATTTAAAAGGAGAAGAAAAGGCTTGGATTTGCTTATATACGTGTGCTGTGTATAGAGCTGTGCATTTTGAACTCACACAGATCGTATTTTTTATTCTCGAAGTTCCTCACTGTCTACAGAGGCTTTTCTCCAGAGTTTCCGTCGGTTTATAGCCCGCAGAGGCCGTCCTTCTGTAGTTTATTGTGACAACGGAAGCAACTTCGTTGGAGCATCAAATTGTTTGAAACTCGTTGATTGGAATGTCGTTGCTCAATACACCACCACTAAGAAAATTCAATGGTTTTTTCAATCCCCCAACTGCCTCTTGGTGGGGCGGTTTTTGGGAGCGATTAGTTGGCTTGATGAAACAAATTCTTAGAAGAGTTTTGGAGAAATCTCTGCTGTCTTTTGAAGAAATGACAACGGTATTGTGTGATGCTGAATTTGTTATTAACTCTCGTCCACTTACCTATGTTTCAGAAAAGGAGTCTGAACTTGTTCCTTTATCTTCTAACTCATTTTTGCAAGATTTCCGAAAGTCAGGCGTTCCTGATTTGAATGAGATTGATCAGCATTCCCTCAACAAGAGATTAAAATATCGTCAACAACTAATCACGGATATACGAAAAAGATTCAGATCTGAATACCTAGGACTTTTGATTCAAAGACATGATACAAAGATGCATGAGAAAAATATCAAACTTGGAGACGTAGTTCTTGTTGGAAGTGATAAAGTTAAATGTACTGAGTGGCCATTGGCCGTTCTTACAGAATTGTTATCTGGAAGAGACAATGTTATTAGATCATTAGATTGGTACGATTGAAAACCACAAATGGGCAACTTTTACGTCCCGTACAAAGAAATTTTCCTTTAGAACTTTCATGTAATTGGTTCGAAGATCTAAAAAATGAAAGATTTGAACAAGCTAGATTTGAAGGGTATTCAGTGGAAAACAGCCAAAAAGATATTAAATCTATGAAAATCAGGAGTGAAAGAGAAGTGAAGCCTATCCAAAGACTAGCCTTTATAAATGTTTGGACTTTAATTCAGTTCTTTTATGTTTTTACATTAAGTTTTTCTTTAATATTTCTAAACAACTTAAGGTGGGAGGATGTTGGATTTCAAAACAATGTAGTTTGTATTTTGTATTTACTTTAATTTAATTTTATACATATAATTTTACAATGCTTATTACTTTTACCTTTTGCCCACTAATAATTGTTGTTAGTTTGGTTTCATGAGAGTGGCAACAGGGCAATTCTTAGAATTAGGTAAACCTGTTTCTGTAGTTAGTTAGGTTTAGTGAAGATTAATTGTATGTTATATACCTGAGTGATGTTTTTATGAAATAAATGAATACTTTAGTAGTCTCTTTATCAGGTTCAATGTTCCGCCTTACTTTCTTTGGGAACATGCTAGGACCTGACTCGGAACAGGGAGCTTACTAAAGCTATGTTCAATAACTGTGGGAAGTAGACAAGATACACAAGAAGGGTATACAAAACCCTTTATTTTTCACTCTTTACAATAATTTTCGTACTTCGGAATACAGAGACCAACTACTTGTGGTCTGAACGTAAGAATATAAAAATATAACTAAACGCTAACTTTATCAGGTTCAATGTTTCTTCTAACTTTCTTCGGAAACATACAATGACCTGACTAGAACAGAGAGCTTACTAAAGCTATGTTCACTAATTGTAGTAAGTAGACAGGATACAGACGAAGGGTATACAAAACCCTTTATTTTTTTCTTTATATACAATGACTTCCGTACTTCGGAATACAATGACCCTCCACTCGGGGTCTAACTTAAAAGATATCAAAATAAAACTAAACTCTAATTTAACTTTAGAATAAGATTGGCCTTATAATAACAGGAAGCGTATGTAGCACAGAGACTGTGAACACTACAATACGTTTAATTTATCAAGAGGATTAAAACCTCTGGCCTGGAAGGCAAAGTAGCAACTGCGTAACTTCTAAGGTAAGCGGCCTGCTTCGAACTCACGGCTTCCTCTCTTCTGCTTGGCAAAAAGGCCACACTTAAATACTTGGCGTTCGCCAGACAACTTTGCATAAACTCCTTCACGCTTATAATTCTGGCCGGAAGTAGAAAATAAGAAGTGATAGTAAAGATTTAAAATAAAATAAACGTTAGTAAAACTTAAGATCCTTACATACTTCCCGCCAGAGTTAATTAGTTTGAAACTGAGGTCTAAAACGACCTTGTTGAAAACTTTTAGCTCTAGAAACTAACGCGAGGCCAACCTTTAACAAAAAATGCTTCGCTAGAAACTAGAAAAATTTAAAAGAAAGAAATTTGTTACAATAGCAGCTCCCGGAATATACAACAATCTTTTTTCTTTTTCATCTGTACTGCATCAAAACAGGAGCTTTATTCAATTCTGGTTCCTTCCAGAGATCTGGAAGGAAAACTAGTTTAATGAAATGTTACAGAATGACATTGCAAATAACATATAGAATATACTTTTCTTAACATTCTTATTTCATTCATGACTATTTTAATTATCTCTCCCCGTGCTCTCTGACATGTGTTGTAAAAACACCAAACACGAATGTGTTTCTGTCTATGTGTTCAACACTTCCTCCTACAATCAAAACACTAACGTGTTAAAATTCAACATACGAGACCTCTTAACACACCCTAATTTCAACTCTAGACCCTGAGGTACTATTCTGAAAGTGGCTAACTCTAAAGTGTAGCGTCAGAGAGCCTAACTACATCATTCAACCTTTAACACATATTCAGCATGATTTAATCTTTACAGTCACACGAATAACAAAATTTTTTAACATTACTTTCACTTTTACCATATCACGGTATTTCTAAACATTCAAAATAACAGTTCACATGTATACAAGAACATATGAAGATGCCGTTAATTTTACACATTTGAAAACATACATTAGTAGTACATTGTTAACTTCTATTCTTTTCAAAGCAAGTGCCAATTCTTTCTACATTGAAATAATACTACATTTCAAAAAGTCTTTCAGACTAAAACTTCTTTCTTGTTAGAATGTTTTAAATAAAATTTATACAATTTAAGTCTTTATACAACGCTATTATACATCAACTTTAGTTTTACGCGCGAGTAATTGAAAAACATAATAAGAAAATCGGTCACAACTCATTTCTCGCCCTTTTGGCGATAAAGGTAGACCTCGCATGAGGTAAAACTTCTTCAAATCTGCCACTTGCAGTAAGAATGAAAGATTAACTTAAGTTTGTAAAGTAACACAAAATTTTACTTATCTTTGTAATATTCAGACATCCTTTTCTGGGCCCAGTCTTTAAAGGTGCTGCAGACCGTTGCTTGGTTGATCCTCCTTCTTGTACGGGCTCGCCCTTCAGTGCTTTCCTCTGGAAGCTTCCGTTTTTCACCACTACGGCCACCCTTGAACATCTTCCTTCTGTCCTCTGCTTGTGGTCTTGGCCGCTTGAAGGCAGCTGGTCTTGGTGGAACCGGGAAACTTCTGTCGTGATCCTGCTTGGACCTCGTTGTTGGCCGTTCAAATTTTTCTTGTACTTTTTCCTCCGCCGCTGATGGCCCTTCCGCAGTTCGGCGACTTTTGCTGCGGAGAGTTCTGTCGGATGAGTCAATCTTCCGTTTTAAAGTGGGGTTATAGTTGCCGTCCTTTCTCCCGGTCCTTTCCACATACGTCGTCCTTCTCCCTTCTTCATTCTGGGGGTGTTCGTGAACTCTGTTTTCTGGACGGTGGAACCGCTTCTTTTTCTTTTTACCTTCAATTTTTCCGCGGGGCAATTTTCTTTTCACTTGCTTCTGTCTCTCATTGGCTTGCCCTTGTACTTGTCGTTTTCCCACCTCTGGAACTTGTACCTGCGGTGTCTGCCGTACCGGATCCTGCAAAAGATCTGAAAAGATTTGCATTTTATTACGGTCATAGAATGGTTTTATCTGGTCAATGTTTGCGGAACAGGTTTCGCCATTTCTTGCCTTTAATACTACAACAGCGTGAGTTATTTTTTCTATAACATATGGTCCTTCAAAGCGTGGGAAAAATTTGGCAGTTTTATCTTCTGGTGCTGAAGAAAGTGAATGCTTAATTTTTAGTACTTCATCCCCTACTTTATAAGTTACTCCCCGTCGTTTCAAATCATAATAGAGCTTCTGTTTTCTTTGTGCTACTTCCGTATTCTTCTTTGCTTCCTTAATTAGTTTTTCTATATCACCCATTTTAAATTCTGGGGCTCTTTGTTGCACATAAAATAATTTATCTAACGGTGTTATAATCTTTCTGCCTAGAAATAACTCAGCAGGAGTTTTTCCCGTTGTATCATGTTTTGCGGTCCTAAGGGCGAAAGCAAATTCATTGACATAGTTATCCCAGCTTTTATGAAAATTTTTAACATAACTACGGATAATTTTCACTATATTTCTGTTGACCCGTTCCGCTATATTTGATTGCGGCCGATACGGGACCATTTTTAAATGACGTATGCCCAGTTTTTGGCACATGTCTTCAAATATATTACTTACAAATTGAGGACCATTATCCGATATAACTTTTAGGGGCGCCCCGTATTTTAAAATATATTTATTTAAAATAGAATCAGTAACTAATTTCGCGGAGGCTCGTTTTAAGGGAACAATTTCGGTCCATTTACTAAAATGATCAACTATAACAAGGAGATAGCGACTTTTGTTTAACTGACTTTTTGGGAAAGGGCCCAATAAATCGATGCCGATTATTTCATTTGGAAATTCGGATTTAATACTATTTAGAAACCCGGCCGGGCGGAAATTAATATAATTAACGGCTTGACATGTTGGGCAGGACTGGACATACGCCCTTGTTAACTTTTGCAGTTCAGGAAAGTAGACTGCCTCGCGTACGCGTTGAGTAGTTTTTCGAATACCAGCATGAGAAGCTAAAGGGCTGTCATGGAGCTCTTGCAGGATATTTAATCTAAGACTAGCTGGGATAACAGGTCGAAATTCGTTGTTGGAATTCGTAGTTTTTGTATAAAATAATAGACCATCTATTAGTTCGTAATGGGCCGCCCTATTTCTTATCGCCACAATATCTTGGTGGCTAAAATTTTCAGGATCCTTCAAATACTCATAAATACTTCCAAACTCAGGATCCTTACCCAGTTCGGTTATTACAGTTTCTCGGGAATTTATTGTACACGCTGTCAGCATTGCAACTTTTACGGTATTACCCTGTTCGTCTAATTTAATTCGTGACAGGGCATCTGCTACGATATTTTCCTTTCCGGGGGTATGCTTGATTACCAGATTATATTCTTGCAGCTTGAGTGCCCATCTTATTAACCTTGGGGATAAATTTTTTCCAGAGTACAATCTAGTTACCGCCGCATGATCAGAATATACTGTTATCGGCGCCTTTCCAAAATAGACTCGGAACTTTTGCACTGCTAACAGAACTGCAAGTGCCTCTCTCTCGGTCGCGGAATAGTTTCTTTGTGTTTGATTTAAAGTTCGGCTAAAAAATGCTACTGGCTGCTGATTTTGCGAAAGTACCGCTCCTACCGCATAATCCGAAGCATCCGCTGAAATTTCTAAATTTTCATCCTTTTCAGGAAATTTCAACACAGGGGCTTGCGTTAATGCTTGTTTTAATTTTTCGAAAGCACTATTGGCTTCGGCCGTCCACGAGAATCTTGCCTTTTTCCTTTTTAATTTTAACAATGGCTCAGCGATAGCCGCAAAATCTTTTATAAAGGACCTATAATATGAACAAAGTCCTAGAAAAGAAGAGAGCTTCTTTGCCGTGTTTGGAGTCGGATACTTTTGTACAGCGATTATTTTTGATTCATCTGTCTCGATCCCTTTTTGCGATATTTTGTAACCTAAATATTTTAATTCAGGGGCTGCAAATTTGCATTTTTCGACATTAACTTTTAGACCGGCCTCATTTAATAAAGAAAACACCTGTCTTAAATCCTGTACATGTTGGTCTAGATTATCACTAGTAATAATGATATCGTCTAAATAGATAAATGTGGACTTTCCGAGAACAGGTCTTAACACAATGTCCATGCATCGCTGAAATGTTGCTGGGGCGCCTGAAAGGCCAAACGGCATTCGCAAAAATGCATAAGTGCCAGACTTGGTTATAAAAGCAGTCTTAGGCACGTCCTCAGGCCTGATCCCTATTTGAAAATAACCATTCGTTAAGTCTAAAGTTGTCATAAATTTGGTTGATTTTATGTTCCTTAAAATTTCTTCTATAATCGGTAACGGATATACCGGATATTTCGTTATGGAATTTAATTTACGGTAATCAATAGCGAATCTCCACCTTTTTGGATGCTCCAAAGGATAATCATTATTTTTCTTACATAAAACCACCGGACTAGCATAACTACTTGAGATAGGCGTTACGATCTTTTTACGTAGCATATCGGTAATATGCCATTCTATAATTTTTTCCTTATTCTTATCATACCGGTATGGTTTTTGACGAACCGGCAATGCATCTCCGGTGTCAATACTATGGTTAGTAACCTGGGTAAATCCTGGAATATCACTAAATAAGGAAGCAAATTCACTTACCACTTGTCGGATTCTATCTTGCTCGTCATTAGGCAGGTGGTCGAGATTTACCCTTGGCGGTTCAACCTTTTCTACACGCACTGGCTTCATCGTCAGCTTAAGAGACGCTTCATTAAAATCCAGTGTAGCTTGTGCGTCTGAAAGAAAGTCTATTCCTAGTATTAAGTGTGCTTGCAAATTCTTTACTATAAAAAACATCACCTTTACTTGTTCGTCCTTGATACGGATGTACAAAGGTACTTTACCTACGCACTTACATTGTTCTCCTTGCGCCGCTAATACTGTTGTATTATCCGCATTATATATGCGGTATTTGCGAAAATACTTTCTAAAAAAGACTTCTGCCACACAGGAACACTGCGCGCCGGTATCCAGGAGTGCGGTGGCCGGGATATTATTTACCAAGACTTCAATCTTCGGAAGAGTTAAATTTTTCACCATTACTGTATTTAACTTGTAGGAAGAGGGGTTTTCGTGGCCTTCGGATTTCCGCACCCTCTCGTCAGCAGAAATCCGTTTTAGTTTAAATTATTTTTTCTTTCGGTGCTTTCCTTCTTTCTCCACTGGCCTTGAGACTTTTTTCCTGGGTTGCTATTGAACTGTCGACGTTCGCCGGCTGTTTTTGAATGCTCGGGTTTCCTTGCCCACTGATTCGCTTTTTCTCCGTAGCCATGTGCTTGAGTTTGCTGTAGTCTTGGCGTACCAAATTGGTTTCGCTGTTGATATTGGCGTCTTCTTTCGACGTCCGCCGTTCTTCTACTTTCAAACTGGATTGCTAGCTCAAATAATTTTTCCAGTGTAGTCGGATTTCTCAATTCAATAAAGTCTTGCACTTGGGGTAGTAACCTCGGCAAAATCACTTGAATTATTTCAGGATCCGGACGGTTTCCATACAAGAGCTTGAAAACGTGAATTTTTCTTAAAATAAACCTGGAGAGGTTTTCCATTCTTTGTTGATATATACTGAAAAGTTCTGTTTCTAATTTCGCACGATCCCTTACAACAGGGAAGGCTTTTAGTAGGGCAGTCTTGAAATTTTCGTAGGTATAGGTGGGACTTCCTGCTTGACCCAAGAGACTTCTGCCGATACATTTGAACCAGTTAAGCGCTTGGCCCCTCAAAGCGCTGGTAGCTAAGGTAACTTTTTGAAACTCGTGCACGGGGTAGAGCATGAAGTGGTCATCCAATTTTTCCAAAAAACTGGTTACCTGTGAGTTTCCATTAAACGTTGCTTCTGGTTTTATCGAAGCGCGCATGGTCTGGACAATATACCCAAATCCTTCCAGGGCGGCAGCTGGCATTTCTGGATTCTGAGCTGTTTCTGCAGGCAGCACAGGTTCTTCTTGAAACTCGGCCATGGTTATTCTTCGTCGGGCGCCACTATCAGGTTCAATGTTTCTTCTAACTTTCTTCGGAAACATACAATGACCTGACTAGAACAGAGAGCTTACTAAAGCTATGTTCACTAATTGTAGTAAGTAGACAGGATACAGACGAAGGGTATACAAAACCCTTTATTTTTTTCTTTATATACAATGACTTCCGTACTTCGGAATACAATGACCCTCCACTCGGGGTCTAACTTAAAAGATATCAAAATAAAACTAAACTCTAATTTAACTTTAGAATAAGATTGGCCTTATAATAACAGGAAGCGTATGTAGCACAGAGACTGTGAACACTACAATACGTTTAATTTATCAAGAGGATTAAAACCTCTGGCCTGGAAGGCAAAGTAGCAACTGCGTAACTTCTAAGGTAAGCGGCCTGCTTCGAACTCACGGCTTCCTCTCTTCTGCTTGGCAAAAAGGCCACACTTAAATACTTGGCGTTCGCCAGACAACTTTGCATAAACTCCTTCACGCTTATAATTCTGGCCGGAAGTAGAAAATAAGAAGTGATAGTAAAGATTTAAAATAAAATAAACGTTAGTAAAACTTAAGATCCTTACAACTTAACTTTGAAACGTGGAAGATTGGCCTTATATTAACAGGAAGCCGTATGTAGTACAGGGAACTGTTAACACTACAATACGTTTAAAATTATCACGAGGATTAAACCTCTGGCCTGGAAGGCAAACAGCAACCGAGTAAAACTTCTGAGGCAAGCGGCCTGCTTCGACTAACTCCTTCCTCTCTCTCTCTTGGCAAAAAGCCACAACTTAAGTACTTGGCGTTCGCCAGACAAATTTTGCATAAATAAGTTAACGCTTTTAATTCTGGCCGGAAGTAGAAAATAAGAAGTGATAGTAAAGATTTAAAATAAAATAAACGCTAGTAAAACTTAAGATCCTTACATACTTCCCGCCAGAGTTAATTAGTTTGAAACTGAGGTCTAAAACGACCTTGTTGAAAACTTTTAGCTCTAGAATCTAACGCAAGGCCAATCTTTTACAAACATTTCTCACTAGAAACTAGAAATTAAAAAAAAAAAAAAAAAAAAAATGTTTTTACAATAGCAGCTCCATGGACACCCAATTTTTCATCTGTACTGCATCTAAACAGGAGCTTTTATTCAAATCTGGTTCCATCCAGAGATCTGGAAGGAAAACTAGTTTAATGAAATGTTACACAATGAAATGGCAAGTAACATGCATATTTATATTTTTCTTAACATTCTTATTTCATTCATGACTATTTTAATTATCTCTCCCCGTGCTCTCTGACATGTGTTGTAAAAGAACACCAAACACGAATGTGTTTATGTATACGTGTTCAACACTGCCTCCTACAATCAAAACACTAACGTGTTAAAATTCAACATCACAAGACCTCGTAACACACCCTATCTTCAACTCTAAACCCTGAGGTACTATTCTGAAAGTGGCTAACTCTGAAGTGTAGCGTCAGAGAGCCTAACTACATTCATTCAACCTTTAACACATATTCACAATGATTTGGTCTTTTTACAGTCACACGAATAAAAAAAAATTTAACATTACTTTCACTTTTACCATATCACGGTATTCTTAACATTTAAAATAACAGTTCACATTGTATATAAGAACATATTAACATGCCGTTAATTTTACGCATTTGAAAACATACATTAGTAGTACATTGTTAACTTCTATTCTTTTCAAAGCAAGTGCCAATTCTTCTACATTGAAATACTACATTTCAAAAAGTCTTTCAGACTAAAACTTCTTTCTTGCCAGAATGTTTTAAATAAAATTTATACAATAACTTTTACAATATTTAAGTATTTACACATCGCTATTATACATCAACTTTAGTTTTACGCGCGAGTAATTGAAAAACATAATACTAAAATCGGTAACAACTCATTTCTCGCCTTTTTGGCGATAAAGGTAGACCTCGCATGAGGTAAAACTTCTTGAAATCTACCACTTGCAGTAAGAATGAAAGATTAACTTAAGTTTGGAAAGTAACATAAAATTTTACTTATCTTTGTGATATTCGGACATTCTTTTCTGAGCCCAGTCCTGGAAGGTAGCCTCGTTTGATTTATCCTCCTTCTTGTGTGGGCTCGCCCTTCAGTGTCTTCCTCTAGAAGCTTTCTTTTTTCTCCAGTTCGGTCACCCTTGAATACCTTCTTTTTCGCCTCTGCCTGTGGTCTTGGCCGTTTGATGGCAGCTGGTCTTGGCGGAACCGGGAGACTTCTTTCGCGTTCCTGCTTGGACCTCGTTGCTGGCCGTTCAAATTTTCCTTGTAACTTTTCCTCCGCCGCTGGTGGCCCTTCCGCAGTTCGGCGACATTTGCTGCGGAGAGTCCTGTCGGATGAGTAGATCTTCCGTTTGGAAGCCGGGTTATAGTTGTCGTTATTTCTCCTGGCTTTCTTTGCATTCGTCGTACTTCTCCCTTCTTCATTCTGGGGGTGTTCGTGAGCTCTCTTTTCTGGACGGTGGAACGGCTACTTTTTTTTGTTACCTTCAATTTTCCAACGGGGAAACTTTCTTTTCAATTGCTCCTGCCTCCTAATGGCTTGTCCTTGTGCTTGACGTTGTTCCACCTCTGGAGCTTGTGCCTGCCGTGTCTGCCGTGCCGGATCCTGCAAAAGATCTTTGAAAATTTGCATTTTATTACGATCATAGTAGGGTTTTATTTGATCAATGTTTGCGGAGCATGTTTCACCATTCCTGGCTTTTAACACCACTACAGCGTGAGTTATTTTTTCTATGACATATGGTCCTTCAAATCGTGGAAAAAATTTGGCAGTTTTACCTTCTGATGCTGAAGAAAGTGACTGCTTAATTTTTAACACTTCATCCCCTACTAAGTTACTCCCCGTCGTTTCACATCATAATAAAGCTTCTGTTTTCTCTGTGCTACTTCAGTATTCTTTTTTGCTTCTTTAATTAATTTTTCTATATCACCCATTTTTAATTCTGGGGCTCTTTGTTGCACATAATATAATTTATCTAACGGCGTTATAATCTTTCTGCCTAAAAATAACTCAGCAGGAGTTTTGCCCGTTGTATCATGTTTTGCGGTCCTAAGGGCGAAAGCAAATTCATTGACATAGTTATCCCAGTTTTTATGAAAATTTTTAACATAACTACGGATAATTTTCACTATATTTCTATTGATCCGTTCTGCTATATTTGATTGCGGCCGATACGGGACCATTTTTAAATGACGTATGCCCACTTTTTGGAACATGTCTTCAAATACATTACTTACAAATTGAGGACCATTATCCGATATAACTTTTAGGGACGCCCCGTATTTTAAAATATATTTATTTAAAACAGAATCAGTAACTAATTTCGCGGAGGCTCGTTTTAAGGGAACAATTTCGGTCCACTTACTAAAATGATCAACCATAACAAGGAGATAGCGATTTTTATTTAACTGACTTTTTGGGAAAGGGCCCAATAAATCGATGCCAATTATTTCATTTGGAAATTCGGATTTAATACTATTTAGAAACCCCGCTGGGCGGAAATTAATATAATTAACTGCTTGACATGTTGGGCAGGACTGGACATACGCCCTTGTTAACTTTTGCAGTTCAGGAAAATAGACTTCCTCGCGTACGCGTTGTATAGTTTTTCGAATACCAGCATGAGAAGCTAAAGGGCTGTCATGCAACTCCTGCAGGATATTTAATCTAAGACTAGCTGTGATAACAGGTCGAAATTCGTTGTTGGAATTCGTAGTTTTTGTATAAAATAATAGACCATCTATTAGTTCGTAATGGGCCGCCCTATTTCTTATCGCCACAATATCTTGGTGGCTAAAATTTTCAGGATCCTTTAAGTACTCATAAATGCTTCCAAACTCAGGATCCTTACCCAGTTCGGTTATTACAGTTTCTCGGGAATTTATTGTACATGCTGTGAGCATTGCCACATTTACAGTATTACCTTCTTCATCTATTTTAATTCTGGATAGGGCATCTGCTACGATATTTTCCTTTCTGGGGGTATGCTTGATTACCAGATTATATTCTTGTAGCTTGAATGCCCATCTTATTAACCTTGGGCATAAGTTTTTCCCTGAGTACAATCTAGTTACCGCCGCATGATCAGAGTACACTGCTATTGGCGCCTTTCCAAAATAGACTCGGAACTTTTGCACTGCTAACAGAACTGCAAGTGCCTCTCTCTCGGTCGCGGAATAGTTTCTTTGTGTTTGATTTAAAGTTCGGCTAAAAAATGCCACGGGCTGCTGATTTTGCGAAAGTACCGCTCCTACCGCATAATCCGAAGTATCCGCTGAAATTTCTAAATTCTCATCCTTTTCAGGAAATTTCAACACAGGGGCTTGCGTTAATGCTTGTTTTAATTTTTCGAAAGCACTATTGGCTTCGGCGGTCCACGAGAATCTTGCCTTTTTCCTTTTTAATTTTAACAATGGTTCAGCAATAGCTTCAAAATCTTTTATAAAGGACCTATAATATGAACAAAGTCCTAGAAAAGAAGAGAGCTTCTTCGCCGTGTTTGGAGTCGGATACTTTTGTACAGCGATTATTTTTGATTCGTCTGTCTCGATTCCTTTCTGAGATATTTTGTAACCTAAATATTTTAATTCAGGGGCTGCAAATTTGCACTTTTCGACATTAACTTTTAGACCGGCCTCATTTAATAAAGAAAACACCTGTCTTAAATCCTGTACATGTTGGTCGAGATTATCATAGTAATAATGATATCGTCTAAATAGATAAATGTGGACTTTCCAAGAACAGGCCTTAACACAATGTCCATACATCGCTGAAATGTTGCCGGTGCCCCTGAAAGGCCAAACGGCATACGCAGGAATGCATAAGTGCCAGACTTGGTTATAAAAGCAGTCTTAGGCACGTCCTCAGGCCTAATCCCTATTTGAAAATAACCAGTCGTTAAGTCTAAAGTCGTCATATATTTGGTCGATGTTATGTTCCTTAGAATTTCTTCAATAATAGGTAACGGATATACCGGATATTTAGTTATGGAGTTTAATTTACGGTAGACAATCGCGAATCGCCACCTTTTTGGATGTGTCAATGGATAGTCATTATTTTTCTTACATAAAACCACCGGGCTAGCATAACTACTTGAGATGGGCGTTATGATCTTTTTACGTAGCATATCGGTGATATGCCATTCTATAATTTTTTCCTTATTCTTATCATACTGGTATGCTTTGTGGCGAACTATAATTGAATGTCCGGTGTCAATACTATGGTTAGTAACCTGAGTAAATCCTGGAATATCACTAAATAACGAAGCAAATTCACTTACCACTTGTCGGATTCTTCATTGCTCTTCATTAGGCAGGTGGTCAAGGTTTAACATCGGCGTTTCAGCCTTTTCTTCTCGAACTGGTTTCATAGTCAGCTTAAGGGACGCTTCGTTAAAATCCAGCCTTGCTTGTGCTTCTGAAGGAAAATCTATTCCTAAGATAATATGTGTTTGCAGATTATTTACTAGGAAAAACATAACCTTTACTTGTTCGTCCTTGATACGGACGTATAGCGGTAATTTACCTATGCACTTACATCTTTCTCCTTGCGCAGCTAACACTGTCGTATTATCCGAATTATATATGCGATATTTACGAAAATACTTCCTAAAAAAATCTTCTGCGACACAGGAACACTGCGCGCCTGTATCCAGGAGTGCGGTGGCTGGGATATTATTCACCAACACTTCAATCTTCGGAAGAGTCACATTTTTAACCATTACTGTATTTAACTTGAAGGAAGAGGGGTTTTCTTGGCCTTAGGATTTCCGCACCCTCCCGTCAGCAGAAATCCGTTTTAGTTTAAATCATTTTTCATTTCCATGCTTTCCTTCTTTTTCCACTGGCCTTGAGACTTTTTTCCTGGATTGCTATTGAACTGTCGACGTTCGCCGGCTGTTTTTGAATGCTCGGGTTTCCTTGCCCACTGATTCGCTTTGCTTCCGTAGCCGTGTGCTTGACTTTGCTGTGGTCTTGGCGCACCAAATTGGTTTCGTTGTTGATATTGGCGTCTTCTTTCAATGTCCGCCGTTCTTCTACTTTCAAACTGGATTGCTAGCTCAAATAACGTTTCCAGTGTAGTCGGATTTTCTAATTCAATAAAGTCTTGCACTTGGGGAAGTAACCTCGGCAAAATCACTTGAATTATCTCAGGATCCGGACGGTTTCCATACAAGAGTTTGAAGACGTGAATTTTTCTTAAAATAAAGCTTGAGAGATTTTCGATTCTTTGCTGATATATGCTGAAAAGTTCCGTTTCTAATTTCGCACGATCCCTTACGACAGGGTAGGCTTTTACTAGGGCAGTCTTGAAATTTTCGTAAGTATAGGTGGGACTTCCTGCTTGACCCAAGAGACTTCTGCCTATACATTTGAACCAGTTAAGCGCTTGGCCCCTCAAAGCGCTGGTAGCTAAGGTAACTTTTTTAAACTCGTGCACGGGGTAGAGCATGAAGTGAATCCAATTTTTCCAAAAAACTGGTTACCGGTGAATTTCCATTAAATGTTGCTTCTGGTTTCATCGAAGCGCGCATGGTCTGGACGATGTAACCAAATCCTTCCAGGGCGGCAGCTGGCATTTCTGGATTCTGAGCCGCTTCTGCAGGCAGCACAGGTTCTTCTTGAAACTCGGCCATGGTTATTCTTCTTCGTTGGGCGCCACTATCAGGTTCAATGTTCCGCCTTACTTTCTTTGGGAACATGCAAGGACCTGACTCGGAACAGAGAGCTTACTAAAGCTATGTCCAATAACTGTGGGAAGTAGACGGGATACACAAGAAGGGTATACAAAACTCTTTATTTTTCACTCTTTACAATATTTTCCGTACTTCGGAATACAGAGACCAACTACTTGTGGTCTGAACGTAAGAATATAAAAATATAACTAAACTCTAACTTAAATTTGGAATAATAAACGTGGAAGATTGGCCTTATATTAACAGGAAGCCGTATGTAGTACAGAGAACTGTTAACACTACAATACGTTTAAAATTATCAAGAGGATTAAACCTCTGGCCTGGAAGGCAACCAGCAACTGAGTAAAACTTCTAAGGTAAGCGGCCTGCTTCGACTAACTCCTTCCTCTCTCTCGCTTGGCAAAAAGCCACAACTTAAGTACTTGGCGTTCGCCAGACAAATTTTGCATAAATAAGTTAACGCTTTTAATTCTGGCCGGAAGTAGAAAATAAGAAGTGATAGTAAAGATTTAAAATAAAATAAACGTTAGTAAAACTTAAGATCCTTACATCTTTAGAGTCCTTGATACGCTGGTAGCGTAATAGTTTGACGCATAAGGGAACATTTGTCACCACAGAACTAGGACTTCGACTTTTCTTCTTTCATCATTTGACACTGGTTACTTCGGTGAGGTAATCCACATTTAAAGAATCTTCAGGTTTCTTGCAACACATCTGTGAGTGCACGTAAGCAGTGCGTAGGACGTTTACGAGGATGTGAACTTTTTGATATTAACGTTAAAGTTGAACAAGCTGCTTAAGTTATGATTTAAATGCCCATAATTTTTCTTAAGCTCAAGCAGAAAAATGGGAAGTTTGATGATGTTGTCGGGACGATTTCCTATAAATTGTTTTACCTTCAATACTGGGTACTTGACGAACATCAAAGACGAACTGATACATATACATAATTATGACATCACAGTTTCTTTTTACAAACACCACCGCCATCTATTGGCAATCTGAAGTTATATAATCACAAACTTATATTTAACACTCCTCCCCCCCACGAATGTATCAATTTTACTGAACTTCAAGATCATAAAATCTTTCAGTTGATCTTCTAATAACACCCTTATCCAACTAAATCTCACAAGTAATAATCTTTAATCTCTCTCATGTAATAATTCTTTAATCCTACCTATGGAGATTCTTTAATCCCATGTAATAATTCCAGTTACAGAGTTTTCACATTATCTTCTCGTACAACATCATTAATTTCACACACGGGAGAATTTTTTTCGAGTTTTTTAAAACATGCCTGATCTTAATTCTAACAAATATTCTTTATAAAACCTTTTTTAAATAATAATTGCCTATGCTTCCCTTTTTTAATCAAGCGAGATCTTATAGAATCTGTTTAGATTCAGGTGAAGGTAAAACAGCCAATCTAGATCCAGTTATAAAATGAGATGGTGAAAGAGGATCAGGTTCATTGCATACATAGGTTATAGATATAGAATTGATAACAGCTTCAGCTTCAACTGAAACTCTATACAGTTGTTCATAATATAGAGAAGCTTTACCTAAACCTTTTACTTAGAAGCTTTACCTTTTAAACAATTTTTTACAGATCTTGCCAAATATTCCCAGAATATGCCCCACCAAGGAGCACCTTCCACAATAAATTTCCATTAAAATTCATTTTTCTCAAGGAAATTTGGAACCTTTTCATCTTTACACAATCTATATAAATATTTTAATTCACGATCGGCAGTTTTAAAGGTCTTATCATTGTCAGAATAAAAAACTCTACAAATACCTCTACATGAAAAAAATTCTACGCAATGCTTGAATAAAACACTCTGCGCTTAAATTTGATAATGATTCTAAATGGACTCCTCGAGTCATTGCACAAGTAAACAATGAAATATACACTTTCGTACCATCTTTTAAATACAAACCAGCAAAACCTATGTCACTTATCTCAAATGGTTGAGCTTTCTCCACTCAAGAAGAAGAGCCGATATCTCATGTCCATTTCTAGCATTATATTTTTTACAAAATCTACAATCATGCAACACAGACTTTACAAAACGTCTAGCTTTTCAAATCCAAAATTTTCCTCTTACTTGCACTTAAGTTTCATTTACACCACTATGAAGTACCTTTTCATGAGAGTTTAAAATAATTAAACGAAAAAAATAATTATTTGGTAATATTATAGGTTGAGTTTCATCGACATCTAATGAAAATTTTATTAATCTACTTCCAACTCTTAAACAACCTATTTCATCAATTATTGGATTTAACCCAAACAATTTGGAATTTTGATATAATGGTTTTTTTCTATTTAACATCATACAATTCGACAAAAAAATATTCGCCTTGTGATAAGTTAATCCTATAACACATAGCATATGTCATTTTTGGTTACAGAACCAATCACTCTATTTTGTGACTTTAAATTATTCATGAATCTAAATATATATGATGTGACTCTAACAGCCAACAAAGTTATATACTTTTAACACAAGTTGTAAAGATTGAACATTGCTGGTAGCTTGAGTCTCAACTCTTTCTTCAATGCTTGTTCATTTTAGGCCAATTTATTTCATCTTGAAGTGGTCATGGAGGTCCATGCCACCACACTCGATCTACTACTAGCTCACTCAGTTTAACACCATGTGGGATTTTATCGGCCAGACTGTCTGATCCAGGACAATGATGCCACACATTCGGTGACGTTTTATCTTGAATTTCCGACACGCGATTTTATACGAATGTTTCCTATCGCCGTGGTGAGTTTTCTTTATCCAGTAAAGCACAACGAGAGAATCAGTCCATAAATAAATTTTAGCTCGAGGAACATGCACACGAACTGTAGTTACAAGTCTTGCACATAACACTGCTGCCATGATTCGAGTCTTGGTAAAAATAATTTTTTCAAGGGAGCTACTCTGCTCTTGGCTATCACTAAACTTGCTCAAGAATATTTTAAGCTACGGAATTTCACGTACACTGCTGTTCCTTAAGCAGTTTGAGATGAATCACTAAAACAATGTAGTTCCAAAGTTTCAGGCGTTTCATCAACATCACGAAAATATCACCGATGTAATTGGATATTAGGTAGATAATATAGTTGCCTATAACATTTGTTTCCCTTCTCTTGCAATTGTGATGGGATAATTTCATCCAAATCAATGGCTTTCAGCCATAAATCTTGAGACAGAACTTTTGCATGAATCACATATGGAGCAAGAAGCCCAACAGGACTGAAGATCTTTGAAGCAGCTTTCAAAACACAGCGCTTTATTTGCTCATGCGACAGGATAAAATCTATAATGTCCTCAGCATTAAAACAGAAAGTATCATTATTAGCATCCCATTGAAGTTCAAGAATCTTTTTAGGGGATCACAGTCAGACAATTTAAAACTGACGAAGTCAGTATACTTGATTATACTGGTTATTTAAAGTATCCGAATTAGAATTCCATTTGAAGTCATGGATGCCTTTTTCATTATTTCATTTGCTTCACGATACATTTGTGCAGCTTCCTCCTCCATATCTGATCCACAAATAAAATCGTTAACATGCATGAAGTTTTCTAATATTGCTACAGTTCTGGGATAGACGTTTTCAAATTTCTTTAAATGAGCGAAGGTAAGCACTCAGCAAAAATGGACTTGCTCCAACAATTACTCGACACATCCTATAAACTTGAATTCTCGGATTGCTCAAACTTGAATTCTCATCAATCCATAAAACTCGCACTGAATCTCGATCTTCAGATGCAACAGAAATTTGCAAAAACGCCTTCTAAATATCTGACGTAAATTCAATTCGACGAAGTCAAAAATTTATTAAAACTTTCAAAAGTTCAGGAAGAAGATTTGGTCCTTGAAGTAAATTATCATTTAGAGATTCATGATTTTCATCCTTTGAAGAAGCATCATAAACAATGCGAAGTTTTGTAGAATTATGATCTCCACGGATGACATCATGGTGAGGAATATAGTAAGTTCGTTTCCCAGATGGAGTACTAGGATCGACCTTTTCCATGATTTCTTCCTTAAACTGATTGCCAATAACTTCCTTATATTTCGCATAAAAGTTCAAGTTTGATTTGAATTGTTCGATCAGATTTAAAAATCTTCTTTCAGCATTTTTAAAATTGTTACTTAAAGTCACTTTCTCATCTTTCCATGGAAGTCTAACTTCATAACTATCACCCTTTTGTGTAACTGAGTGGTTAAATATCTGCTAGGCCATTTTATTTTGTTCTTCATCAAAAATATTTTTAATTCCTATAGATTCAATATCCCAAAACGATTCAACGCTTTTTAGAAGTTTCTCTTCTACACTTACGTTTAAATACGCATCATGGATTTGAAAGTCTGATTAAGAAAATTTGCCCTATATACACTAACCAAACAAGGTTTTCATTGCTACAGGATTTCTGTTTATCCTTTTTATTTTTTCGCTTGCTATTTTCCACATAATGTCCGCGCCGATTAAAACGGAAATATCATGACTCATTCAGTTGGCGCCGCCGGAGTCTGTCAAAGTGATGCCTAATACTTGGAGGTTGGACTTGATTTCTACATCTGGTACCCATATGCCCGCATTTGTTATGACAGGTACTTCGATGACTTCGAGATTTATGCATTTTTCAGGATCATTAATATTTCGGAGAGTAAGTTCAACTTTCTTTCGACGCCAGTGTTTCCCGTTCTTTCCACCGAAAATATGCAGATTTAAAACAGCTTCTCTGGTAATTTTAATTTTCTTGATAAATCCTCTCGAATTCCAGAGATTTGGCTACAGCCATCAAGAAGACACCTCACAATACAATTGTCATATCTGCCTTCAGCCGCAGCATACACCATTTGAAGAATAATATTAGATCCAGTTTTGGCAGAAGAATTTTTAACAATTTCTGCCGATGTTTCGGTTTGCTTGCTTATTTTTTATACTGAAGACAGTTGATGCGGGATTTACACAAACACTTTCATGATGTCTACCGCGACAATTTATTTACCGCGACTTTGTTCTCACAGTTGATCGCTAAATGTTTACATCCAAAAGACAGAAAAAACCTTCAGGTACGTTTCAAAATGTTGCATCTCTCCTCGACCTCACAGTGATCTCACAATTTCTTTAAGGTCATTGTTGCCACCTCAATGACTCAGCTTTCCACTTCAGAATTTTTAAAGTCATGTGCCTTTTGGCAACTCCTCATGAGCTGGAAACAGCGCGCTATCCCAGCAATAATTTGATTGATTGATTGATTCATTTTTGCAAACTCAGCCGATAGGGAGAGGTAGTGAGCCCTCGAAATGAAAACTGATTGATTTAATTTTGTCTTTAGAATGTAGCTAGATATGTAACATGTGTCTTGTCAAGTGAATTGTTCCTCGTATAATGTGTCAATAACGGATTAAAAGCTAAGTAATTTCAATGACCTCACGGTTTCTTTTTACAAACAAGCACTACCGCCATCTATTGGCAAACTGAGGTTACATAATGACAAACTTATATTTAAAAATCTTTAAACATTAAATAATATATAACTAAGTAAGCAAGCAAAAAAATAAAGCCAAAGAATTTTTTAAACGTCACCAAAATGCAAAAATAATAAAAAATAAGTGGTAGACGATAATTTTATTTATGAAATTTGACGAAAAATATTTCGGTGTTCGATCACTTTTGTGGCGTGTTTAATCTATGCCTCCTTACATTTTAAATTTTAGGAAAAGAAAATAAGTCAGTATTAAAAATTAAAAAGTTTGGTTTTATTCATAGAGATAGATCACATAGAGATAATATGAAGATATTTTGAGCTGGCTTAGAGCGCTTTTCTGCAAATTCTTAAAGTGTCCGAACACTTTGGTGTGACGCTGTACATACTAAGGGCCAGTATTTAAACACCATCAGCCAAATTGCAAGATAAACTAACGTTATATTTTGCCTAATTTTGAATTTTACCTTCCCGTGTGTCTCTTCTAAATTAGCCCTTACGAAAGTGTCTTATAGAATTCTAAATAAACCTCCAATGTTAAATTTCATTAGAATCTTTTAGAATTAGACCCAGTTTTCTATAAATCAGGTCAGAGATTTTCTGTAGAATTCTATAAAATTTCAGATACAGCTTCTATATACTTAGAAGTATGTGTAGCGATTCTATAGAAATATGTGTAGATATTCCATATATGTAGATATTCCATAGAGATTTGTGCAGAGATTCTATAATATTTACCAGCCCTGGATCTAGGGGGGGGGGCAAGCCGGGGTCTGTGCCCGGGCGGCAAATTCAAGCGTGGCGCTGGATCGTATTTGCAATATTGTCTAATTTTGATACAACATTAGTAGTTTTAAAAACAGATTTCAAAATCTCTTTTACCTCTCTGCCGCTCCATCAGCATTGTGTACTACAGGATTCACTAATTGGGAAAATGCTTCAGAAAAGTTAACTGAAGCATCTGAAATCCACATAGAGTGCATGATTAAATGGAAAATCCGATTACAACAAATGAAATCGTGTCAAGGTATCGATAATGACACTGAACGATTAATTCACACAGAGAAAGGAAAATGGAGAGAGATCTTACACATAGTTATAGATGATGAAACACGTAGTCTGTTCACAAAATGTCATCGGCCTAGTCAAGGCAATTTTTTTTTTTAATTTAATGTGCTCTGCTAGCCAAACATAACTCAACTCTTAAGTACCAGTTAGAACACTTAAAAAAGGGACAAGTATCAGATTTATCAAAGACAATTCAAAATGAAATTATGGATATAATGGCGAAAACAGTTCGCAGTAGCATTTTAAACGATATCAAAGCCAAATATTAATCAAATAATGTTCGAGTGCACTCCAGATGTGTCGCATACAGAACAAATGAGCCAGATGATTCGATACGTAAACATATGGTGCTAATGTGTGGAATAAAGAAAACCTTTATTGATTTCATAGAAGTTGGTGGAAAGCCAGGATAATGTATTTCTCAGCGGATTTTGGAAAACCTGACACTTGATGGTTTGGAGCTGGACAATGTCATAGTCAGTCCTACGATAACGGGTCTAATATGACCGGTACTTATAATTGAGTACAAGCCAAGAATGAATAAGCTGGCTGAATTTGTGCCATGTTTGGCTCACTCTTTGAATTTTGTCGGTGTGCATTCTGCCTAATCATGCCCCGAAGCAGTTAACCTATTTGGAATTATCCAGAAGATATTTAGCTTTTTTATCGGATCCACTATTCGATGGGATAATATGAAAAAAATATACAAAAATATACTTAAAAGGAAGCAGCCAGACGAGATGGTCAACAAAATATGTAGCTGTCAAAGCCCTTCTAATGAATTTACCAGACACAGTAAAATCCTTGAAGGAAATTAATGATCTTTCTCTTAGTGAGGAATCAAAGTACGAAGCAGGACATTTGCTTCATGTTGTAAATATGTTGAATTTATTATGAACCGGGCAATTTGGCCTAATATTCTTCGAGAAATCAATCGAATAAATATTGAAATTCACAAGGAAGATATTATTCTTGCGCGTTCCGTTGCATTAATAGAAGGTCTGACCAAAACTTTGCAAAAAATGAGAGAAATTCCTATGGAATATTGGATAGAAGAATCTAAAACGGTAGCCGAAAAAAATTGCACCAATTCTGACAAATAAACGTCTTTTAAAGTGCTAAAAGCAATTTGACGAATTGTGCGAGGACGAATCTCGAATACTTCGTCCTGTTCAGATATTTCTAATGCAATAAATAATGTATTTGATCGAATCTTATCAGGAATTAAAACCAGAATAAACAGCGCTACTACTCCCCTAAATTCAAATTTCGCATTTCTCAATGGTCGTAAAATATTGAATACGTCAACTGAAGAATGTAAACGAATGGAACACATCTTACACGAAAATATGAGCGAGATCTGCCAGAAACTTGCGTTTTTAAAGAACAAGCTCCAATGTTGTTCGGCGACATAAAAAAAGGCTAGCGCTTTCTATCTCTTTCAACAGATCTACACCTATGATTTGCAGGATGCCTTTTACAATATTTCTATTGCGCTGCGGATTTACTCTACGCTTCCAACTACATCCGCAAACTGTGAGTGAAGTTTAGCAAATTGAAACTTGTCAAAAACTATCTGCGATCATCAATGAGCCAGGAGCGTTTATCAAGTCTGGCAATTATGGCAATCGAAAATCAAACAGTACATCAAATTATTTATGACGATGTCATAGACTTATTTTCAGAGCAAAAGCCTCGCAGAGTAAAATTTTAGTCCCGTAATATTTTAAGAGCGTTAAGTAAGAACTTAAAACTATTAATGAAATAAGAATTATGAAAAGAAGTACGAATACTAATCTTTTCTTTTCAGCAGTAGCTCGTATTGTTATTAAGTATAGCTAATGAAAGTTAGTTACGTATTAATCAGCTCATCTATTGTTCCAAATTAAGTAATCTATTGTTCGTACCTAAAGATTCTTTTTATTACGAGTGTATATTTGATTGAACGTTAGGACTTACTTATTTAAGTATGTTATTGAAAAAAAGGAACTTAATTATTCATTGCATTAGTTATTTTTAACTTGTGTACATCTGTTTAAGATATTAATTAGTAATGTGTCATTTCTGTTTTTTGTACTATGCTGAACTGCTTTAGCATTTAGTACTGAATCATTTTCCATTAGTTTGGCTATTTATTGCTTCAAATATTACAAAACTGCGTATTTCAGAGAAAATGTAAATTTGATTATTACAGCGCAAAAATAGTGTTTTGTTTGAAAATGTAAATTTTTATTATGTTATCGGGCTGTGTGAGGACGGTAGTAGAGTTCTTGAGTAGCCTAGATAAAGGCGTTATAGTGAAATGAAATTTTAAAGTGCCAGGTTAAAGTTGCTGTGAATTTAGAGAAATTGCTGTGTTAATTATAGAATCCATTTCATTCTTGATTTGTAACTTGTATATATCTGTATAAGATATTAATTAGTAATGTGTCATTTCTATTTTTTGTACTATGCTGAACTGCTTTAGTATTTAGTACTGAATCATTTTCATTAGTTTGGGTAGTTATTGCTTCAAATATTGCAAAACTACGTATTTCAGAGAAAATGTAAATTTGGTTATTACAGTATAAAAATAGTTTTTGTGTGAATATGTAAATATTTATTATGTTATCGGGCTGTGGGAGGACGATAGTAGAGTTCTTGAGTAGGCTATATAAAGACGTTATTGTGAAATGTGCCAGGTTAAAGTTACTGTTAGTATAGAGAAACTGGAATAAAATTATTCAGTCTATTGCATTAGTGATTTGTAATTTGCTTATATTTGTTTAAATGAAATTTTTCATTATTTAGCAATGTGTGACCATTTTTGTACTGTGCTGAACTATTTTAGTGTTAGTATTGAATCGTTTTCTATTAGCATTATTTGTTAGTATGAGTAGTTATTGTTGCAAATATTGAAAAAACTACTATTTCAGAGAAAATATAAATTTGATTATTCCAGTGCACCAGAGAGGAAACTGCGTTCGGAGGTTCGCACGGGTTTTTAATTATTTAACTTTTGGTACGTATTTCGGGCCACCAGCGTTTGAACTGTAAAGTCTGAACACTGGATAGTTCGGTCGGGTGTTAGAATTCATTTCAGCGAATTAGCTCGCTGCATGGGCGTTTCCGTCGTTTCGCTCATGCGTAACTTGCCATAGAAGCCAATTACTCTTAGAAAGTCCTCAAGCGAAGGCATCTCTCTTCTTAGGCAGATAGCCCTGTCATGCTTTGCCATAAGTAAAGGAACTAAACCATTTTTTTTTTTTTTTTTTGCATATTTCTTTTATAACAAAAATGGCATATAAAGAATTTTTTACTATAAAATGGATTTTACATTTTATTTCAAACCCTATACCTATTTCTATGTTTATTAAATAAACTAAAATGTGTTAGAGAAACTTAAAGGAAGATGGGTGAGGGCGGCAGTTTTACATTTTTGCCCCACCTAGGAAAGGTGTTAAATCCGGCGCTGATATTTACACAGAGTTTTAAGGGGCCACATATACAACCTAAGATAATGAGTATAGAATCAACAAACGAAATTCTACTGAAAATACCAAATCCAGTTCATAAAGGAATGTTTCATAAATTGTAAAACCAAAAGTCTCTTTTAGAATTAAAGAAAGAATAAAATTTTTTTGAATAAATTTTTATATTTGTCTAAATTTCGCAATGATATATGGTATGGAAAGAGTAGAGACGGGAATAAAAACTATCGGAACAGATGCGATATTTTTCGAATAAAAATTTTTAATTTCGTCTTGATTAAACCATATTTAAAAGTAGTTAAATTTAATTAGAATTAAGAAACCATTTCTCTTATCAGGGATAAACAATAAAAAATATTAATTTCAAGAATTAAAATTTTATAACTAGCAGGGTAAATTTGATCATTGAATTAATTTTTGATTTAAATTGATTGTACTCTTTTATAAAATTTATTTTTTCATCTTGTAAGTAATATTATAGAAAAAATTTCATAAAAAATATCATATAACTTCAAGATAAAGGCGTTATAGTGAAATTAGATAGAAGGAATTAATTAAATAGAAGGAAAAAGTAAAAATTTCCATTCAAAATTATTCAACACTTTTGAAGACAAAAATGTTTATTTTTGCTGTTTTATATCTCATATAGTATATCAGAAACTGAAAACTGTTTTCATTAAATTTTGAAAGCTTTGCCGCTTTCTGTAGATTACTATTCTATGAAGGAGTTATAAAATTTCTTCATGATTTTGCAAAGCAACATTTCTATAGAATTCTGCTTTGGAATTGTTATAAAATTTATTAAAAATTTTACGAAGAACCATTTTTACAGAGGGTTGTCTATAAAGTTCTACAGGAATTTTATATTTAAAAAAATTTGTATATAAATTTTTTAAAGCGCTACTTTGAGCTAATTTTCGGTAATATATTAGAGCTAAATTGGGTTCTGTTAGAAATTATAGAAAGCGTTTTGTTGATGCTATAAGCATTCTTCTACCTCCCTTTAATTTGAGATTCATTACGTATAATTGAGTTATTGTAATTTTAGCTTATGTTTACTGAAATACTTTCATACTTTTCAAATTTACTTTTATTAAATGCAAATTATATATTAATGTATAAGTGATATTTTTTTAAATTAACCCTTGCTTTATTAAAATCTAGGAAACTATTCTTTATTACATACGTAATTGGGAAAATGTATAGAAAAAATAGTATCGTTTAATATTAATATTTTAATTAATTCTCTTCTATCTAATGACGTCATAATAAAGATAACATGGACCTTATAAGAGATAGACTAACCCAGTGGGCGGGGCGCGCGTCACCGACATGTCGGCAAGAAAGAGTAGGGACGATCGGGTATACTTTAACACTGAAACCTATGACGTTTGTATCACATAACTCTTTTTAATTATTAAATGTGATACGTTGTATAGTGATGATATTATGAAAGTCACAGTTTTTTCCAAATATGACTTAACAAATCTCATTAAAGCACTTTTTACTGCATTTCGCGCATTTTTTCCACGCGTAATTCTTGTACAAACATCTTTGGTAAAACGGTAAAAACTCTAAGCACAAAATTTATGAACTTAATTTTGCGTAAAAATAAAGTAAAATTAAATAAGATTGATAGTACGCGATGCTTTGAAATAAATAAGGTAAAATAAAACAAGATCTGATATTTTTTTTAAAAATTTAATGAACATTTTCAGGAAGGGATTTTCCAAGCTATAATAACATTACAAAACGATCATAGTTATTTGATTATATGATCATTAAATTATTAACATTAAAGTGGATTAGTTATTTTAATAATTCATAAAATTCGCAGCATAAAATTTTCTGAGCGTAATAAAGTAAAAAAAAAAAAAAATCTAGAAGCACTCAGATTTTATATTACGCCCAAAAGGAACCTTTTTTTAAAGTTTTGTGTGTTACCTATATTTATTGAATATCATGTTCATCGCCCGTAAACCACATACATTCGAAAATAGCATATCTTTAGAATTTCCGCACTGGAGATAAAACTGTTATTTTCTGTACAGTGCTCGCTCTGAACTCGTTGAGTTTGTTAATAAAAAATTCGTTAAAGTTTTACAAAATATGAAATAGATTAAAACAAATTCGAAATTCGGCCGTCCAGATGCCTATGTTCGGGTGGAGGATTACATTATTCAAAATTTGATGGCTCTAGATACTGTCGTTTTTGTCACAGTACGAGAAACATACATGTATTCATGCAGATTCTTCATTATTTAATTTCTTTACATATAATACAGGGCAATAATATTTGGTAACAACAATTTGCAAGGAGACACGGACATTTATAGTAAAACAGCGCAAAATGCCGCTTCGAAACTAACAGCTTTTCTAGGCTACCGCACCTTTGGGCTAATAAATTAAATTAACAGTAAATAAAAAAAAATCTTATGCAGAACTAAAAATAAATTTAAAAAACAATCACTATAAAATACAAGCAAAAATAATTATTACGGTTAAATACAATTTTAATATTAGAATTAAATGTATAAAAATTTTGAAGGAGTCAAAAGTGTTTATCGCTATGATGTATTATGAAATATAATTGAAATAAAATTCCTTTATAGAAATTGTGCTTTAATACTCATCTATAATTTTAAAAAAGCAGCACAATTTAGAATTTTAAACAAAGCTTTCAAAAATTCGTTTTGGAATATTTTAGTATTTTTTACTTATTTACACCAATTAAAAGCATAACAATTGCAAGAGAAAATTGCTTGTTTGAAATGTTCTATTAGTTCAGATTTAAATATTATTTTCTAAAAGACGTAGTTACAAATTTCCTTACAGCATAAGAAAAGCTAAAAAACTATCCAGCCCTGAAGGCATGCACTAGCTTTATAATTATTTGAAACGTTAATTATGCTTGATAAATATGCTAAATTTTTAAAAATCAATCTCAATTTCAAAAATAAAAATGTGTAGAATTGTGAAATGAGGCGCTACAACCAGCTTTTTCTTGACAATTATACACGCTGCAATAGGCAACCACTGTTAAATTTTTGCAAGTCGTCCCTACCAGTACCTCCCAAGGTTTCTAAAATATCTTAAAGGTTGCATTCGGGTAGCTCAGCAGTCATTGGCTGCCTGTTTGTGACGTAGCTCGTAGACCCGTCATACTCTTGTTTATGTCGTGCTTACGATATATGCCAGCATCCTATTGATATTTTGGAATGTAGAATGTGCTTTATGAAACATTATTTTTTAATTATGTTATATGCTATTAAAACAAAACAACATTTTATTGTGTTTATACTTTCAAGTTGCGAAAAATATATGAAATAATCATTGTTCACGCAGTTGAACTGGCAAGTCATTAAATATACTATTTTTTACGAATGTATTTCAGCTACTGTGTAAAACAGTGTGTTTAAGTATGTTTATAATTTATTGAGCTATGTTTCAGTTTTCGCCGCATCACATAAACTGTAACAAATTAGTAATGAAATTTATAATGTTGCATATTTTAGTTTTGTAATTATTTGGGAGTTTTTTTTTTTTTTTTTTTTATTTTTTTTTTATTTTTCAGAAAATTTCACCTTCCATCATAATTTTGGGTGAAATTTGTCGAATTCGGAGATGTTTGATTAGAATATTTTCTTTGTATACACTAAGTTATAATTTTCTGTAAAATATGATTATATAAAAGCAACAGGAATACCTTTGTTTTTAGTAAATTAAGGTACTTGAGAAAATTTTTGCTTCTTCTCAAATGTAGATTAGTTTATACTTGCCTTCAGTTCAAAACATATTCTTGTTTGTCTGATTAACTGCACATAAATCAAGTATAATTTTCTTAAAAATAAGAATATAAGTATTGATACAGAGCATCACTTCTTTAAAATGACCATCTTCATATAAGAATCAGTTAATCTGTAATTACAAGCTGTCAACTTAGAAGTTATTCACTATGAATATGCTTGACTGAAACATTATTCGATAAACTTCATGATTTATTTTGTAATGTGTGAGAGATATTTTAAGTGATGTTGAAATTGTGCATACTTAGACTAATAAGACTAATTTTACTAAACAGAATTTTTTTTTATTTAATGACATGTTGGTGGAGTTTCCATTATTAAAGATAAGTAAAACATATGGGATAAAATATATGTCAATAATAATCAAAAGAATTAAGTTTCAAGGTACATGTTTTTAAGTACCTAAGAAGCCAAATCAAAATCTGTTTTGAAATAATTTTACTTTTCCCAATATAGCATACTATTTACATTTCCATTGATCAATTCTTAATGCAATATATAACACTTTACATATTTATAGACAATTCTGTTATACTTAATACACACAGATGATATAAAGTGTGATTACTATAAAATTAAGTACAGAGTTTAAGTATGCGAAATAAGTTTGCATTTATCACCACTAAAATAAGATACACATTTAGAAGCAGATAGTAAATATGTAAGCTAAGAATTATAAGAAAGTATTTTACTGATATTTACACCGCGCAAATACAGCAGAACAGCATCGGCGGGAAGGAATTTGTGTCTACGAGTGACCTGTTAGTGACGTCATAGAGCATGCGCCATGGACCTTATAAGAAATAGACTAACCCAGTGGGCGGGGCGCGCGTCACCGACATGTCCGCATGAAAGAGTAGAAACGAGAGTATATTAAAGAACCTTGGAAACGAACTGGTTTACTTTAACCCTGAAACCTATGGCGTTTGTACCACATAACTGTTTTTAATTATTAAATGTGATACTTTGTATAGCGATGAGATTATGAAAGTCACAGTTTTTTACAAATATGACTTAACAAATCTCATTAAAGCACTTTTTACTGCATTTCGCGCATTTTTTTTCCACGCGTAATTCTTGTACAAACATCTTTACTTTGGTAAAACGGTAAAAACTCTAAGCACAAAATTTATGGACTTAATTTTGCGTACAAATAACATAAAATTAAATAAGATTGATAGTACTTGATGCTTTGAAATAAATAAGGTAAAACCAAACAAGATCTGATAACTTTTTTAATAAAAATTAATGACCATTTTCAGGCAGTGATTTTCAAAACTATAATAACATTACAGAACAATCATTTATTTGATTATCTCATCTATAACTTATTAAAGTGGAGTTTTCCGTACAGTGTTACGATTACTTGCTTTGAACTCGGTGAGTTTATTGATCAAAAATTCGTTAAGTTTTACAAAATATGAAATAGATTAAAAGAAATTCGAAATTCGACCGTCCAGATGCCCATGTTCGGGTGGAGGATTGCATTATTCAAAATTTGATGACTCTAGATTCCGTCGTTTTGTCACAGGGCGAGAAACTGTGACAAAATTGTATGCATGAATGCATGTTGCATACATGTATTCATGCAGATTCTTCATTATTTAATTTCTTTAAATATAATACAGGGCGATAATATTTACTAACAACAATTTGCAAGGAGACACGGACATTTATAGTGAAAAAGTGCAAAATGCCGTTTCGAGCTAATAAAGTAAACAGTAAATAAAAAAAATCTTATGCAGAACTAAAAATAAATTAAAAAAATAATCACTATAAAATACAAGCAAAATTAATTATTACTGTTAAATACAATTTTAATATTAAGTGTATAAAAATTAAGGAGTCAAAAGTGTTTATCACTATGATGTATTATGAAATATGATTGAAATAAAATTCCTTTATAGAAATTGTGCTATATTACTCATCTATAATTTAAAAAAAGCAGCACAATTTAGAATTTTAAACAAAACTTTACAAAATTCGTTTTTAAATATTTTAGTATTTTTTACTTATTTACACCCATAAAAAGCATAACAATTGCAAGAGAAAATTGCTTGTTTGAAATGTTCTATTAGTTCAGATTTAAAATATTATTTTCTAAAAGACGTAGTTACAAATTTCCTTACAGCATAAGAAAAGCTAAAAAACTATCCAGCCCTGAAGGCATGCACTAGCTTTATAATTATTTGAAACGTTAATTATGCTTGATAAATATGCTAAATTTTTAAAAATCAATCTCAATTTCAAAAATAAAAATGTGTAGAATTGTGAAATGAGGCGCTACAACCAGCTTTTTCTTGACAATTATACACGCTGCAATAGGCTATCAGGTTCAATGTTCCGTATTACTTTCTTTGGGAACATGCAAGGACCTGACTCGGAACAGAGAGCTTACTAAAGATATGTTCAATAACTGTGGGAAGTAGACAGGATACACAAGAAGGGTATACAAAACCTTTTATTTTTCTCTCTTTACAATAATTTCCGTACTTCGGAATACAAAGACCCACTACTTGTGGTCTAAACGTAAGAATATAAAAATATAACTAAACGCTAACTTAACTTTGAAATAATAAACGTGGAAGATTGGCCTTATATTAACAGGAAGCCGTATGTAGTACAGAGAACTGTTAACACTACAATACGTTTAAAAGTTATCAAGAGGATTAAACCTCTGGCCTGGAAGGCAACCAGCAACTGAGTAAAACTTCTAAGGTAAGCGGCCTGCTTCGACTAACTCCTTCCTCTCTCGCTTGGCAAAAAGCCACAACTTAAGTACTTGGCGTTCGCCAGACAAATTTTGCATAAATAAGTTAACGCTTTTAATTCTGGTCGGAAGTAGAAAATAAGAAGTGATAGTAAAGATTTAAAATAAAATAAACGTTAGTAAAACTTAAGATCCTTACATACTTCCCGCCAGAGTTAATTAGTTTGAAACTGAGGTCTAAAACGACCTTGTTGAAAACTTTTAGCTCTAGAATCTAACGCGAGGCCAATCTTTTACAAACATTTCTGACTAGAAACTAGAATTTAAAAAAAAAAAAGAAAAAAAAAATGTTTTTACAATAGCAGCTCCAAGGACACGCAATTTTTCATCTGTACTGCATCTAAACAGGAGCTTTTATTCAAATCTGGTTCCTTCCAGAGATCTGGAAGGAAAACTAGTTTAATGAAATGTTACACAATGAAATGGCAAGTAACATGCATATTTATATTTTTCTTAACATTCTTATTTCATTCATGACTATTTTAATTATCTCTCCCCGTGCTCTCTGACATGTGTTGTAAAAGAACACCAAACACGAATGTGTTTATGTATACGTGTTCAACACTTCCTCCTACAATCAAAACACTAACGTGTTAAAATTCAACATACCAAGACCTCGTAACACACCCTAACTTCAACTCTAAACCCTGAGGTACTATTCTGAAAGTGGCTAACTCTGAAGTGTAGCGTCAGAGAGAATTCAGTTAGCGTCAGGTTGAATGAATGTAGTTCGTTTTTAAATATTTTAGTATTTTTTACTTATTTACACCCATAAAAAGCATAAAAATTGCGAGAGAAAATTGCTTGTTTGAAATTTTATATTAGTTTAGATTTAAAATATTATTTTCTAAAAGAAGAAGTTACAAATTTCCTTACAGCATAGCATTTCCTTACAGCTTTAACACATTTTCACCATGATTTGGTCTTTTTACAGTCACACGAATAAAAAAAAATTTAACATTACTTTCACTTTTACCATATCACGGTATTCTTAACATTTAAAATAACAGTTCACATTGTATATAAGAACATATTAACATGCCGTTAATTTTACGCATTTGAAAACATACATTAGTAGTACATTGTTAACTTCTATTCTTTTCAAAGCAAGTGCCAATTCTTCTACATTGAAATACTACATTTCAAAAAGTCTTTCAGACTAAAACTTCTTTCTTGCCAGAATGTTTTAAATAAAATTTATACAATAACTTTTACAATATTTAAGTATTTACACATCGCTATTATACATCAACTTTAGTTTTACGCGCGAGTAATTGAAAAACATAATACCAAAATCGGTAACAACTCATTTCTCGCCTTTTTGGCGATAAAGGTAGACCTCGCATGAGGTAAAACTTCTTGAAATCTACCACTTGCAGTAAGAATAAAAGATTAACTTAAGTTTGGAAAGTAACATAAAATTTTACTTATCTTTGTGATATTCGGACATTCTTTTCTGAGCCCAGTCCTGGAAGGTAGCCTCGTTTGATTTATCCTCCTTCTTGTGTGGGCTCGCCCTTCAGTGTCTTCCTCTAGAAGCTTTCTTTTTCCTCCAGTTCGGTCACCCTTGAATACCTTCTTTTTCGCCTCTGCCTGTGGTCTTGGCCGTTTGATGGCAGCTGGTCTTGGCGGAACCGGGAGACTTCTTTCGAGTTCCTGCTTGGACCTCGTTGCTGGCCGTTCAAATTTTCCTTGTAACTTTTCCTCCGCCGCTGGTGGCCCTTCCGCAGTTCGGCGACATTTGCTGCGGAGAGTTCTGTCGGATGAGTAGATCTTCCGTTTTAGAGCCGGGTTATAGTTGCCGTCATTTCTCCTGGCTCTCTTTGCATACGTCGTCCTTCTCTCTTCTTCATTCTGGGGGTGTTCGTGAGCTCTCTTTTCTGGACGGTAGAACGGCTTCTTTTTCTTGTTACCTTCAATTTTCCCGCGGGGAAACTTTCTTTTCACTTGCTCCTGCCTCTTAATGGCTTGCCCTTGTACTTGTCGTTCTTCCACCTCTGGAGCTTGTGCCTGCCGTGTCTGCCGTGCCGGATCCTGCAAAAGATCTGTAAATATTTGCATTTTATTACGATCATAGTAGGGTTTGATTTGATCAATGCTTGCGGAGCAGGTTTCACCATTCCTGGCTTTTAACACTACTACAGCGTGAGTTATTTTTTCTATGACATATGGTCCTTCAAATTGTGGAAACAATTTGGCAGTTTTATCTTCTGGTGCTGAAGAAAGTGAATGCTTAATTTTTAATACTTCATCCCTTACTTTATAAGTTACTCCCCGTCGTTTCAAGTCATAATACAGCTTTTGTTTTCTCTGTGCTACTTCAGTATTCTTTTTTGCTTCTTTAATTAATTTTTCTATATCACCCATTTTAAATTCTGGGGCTCTTTGTTGCACATAAAATAATTTATCTAACGGCGTTATAATCTTTCTGCCTAAAAATAACTCAGCAGGAGTTTTGCCCGTTGTATCATGTTTTGCGGTCCTAAGGGCGAAAGTAAATTCATTGACATAGTTATCCCAGCTTTTATGAAAATTTTTAACATAACTACGGATAATTTTCACTATATTTCTATTGACCCGTTCCGCTATATTTGATTGCGGCCGATACGGGACCATTTTTAAATGACGTATGCCCAGTTTTTGGCACATGTCTTCAAATACATTACTTACAAATTGAGGACCATTATCCGATATAACTTTTAGGGGCGCCCCGTATTTTAAAATATATTTATTTAAAATAGAATCAGTAACTAATTTCGCGGAGGCTCGTTTTAAGGGAACAATTTCGGTCCACTTATTAAAATGATCAACCATAACAAGGAGATAGCGATTTTTATTTAACTGACTTTTTGGGAAAGGGCCCAATAAATCGATGCCAATTATTTCATTTGGAAATTCGGATTTAATACTATTTAGAAACCCGGCCGGGCGGAAATTAATATAATTAACTGCTTGACATGTTGGGCAGGACTGGACATACGCCCTTGTTAACTTTTGCAGTTCAGGAAAATAGACTGCCTCGCGTACGCGTTGGATAGTTTTTCGAATACCAGCATGAGAAGCTAAAGGGCTGTCATGCAACTCCTGCAGGATATTTAATCTAAGACTAGCTGGGATAACAGGTCGAAATTCGTTGTTGGAATTCGTAGTTTTTGTATAAAATAATATACCATCTATTAGCTCGTAATGGGCCGCCCTATTTCTTATCGCCACAATATCTTGGTGGCTAAAATTTTCAGTATCCTTTAAATACTCATAAATGCTTCCAAACTCAGAATCATTACCCAGTTCGGTTATTACAGTTTCTCGGGAATTTATTGTACATGCTGTGAGCATTGGCACCTTTACAGTATTACCTTCTTCATCTATTTTAATTCTGGATAGGGCATCTGCTACGATATTTTCCTTTCCGGGGGTATGCTTGATTACCAGATTATATTCTTGTAGCTTGAGTGCCCATCTTATTAACCTTGGGGATAAGTTTTTCCCTGAGTACAATCTAGTTACCGCCGCATGATCAGAGTACACTTTTATTGGCGTCTTTCCAAAATAGACTCGGAAATTTTGCACTGCTAACAGAACTGCAAGTGCCTCTCTCTCGGTCGCGGAATAGTTTCTTTGTGTTTGATTTAAAGTTCGGCTAAAAAATGCCACGGGCTGCTGATTTTGCGAAAGTACCGCTCCTACCGCATAATCCGAAGCATCCGCTGAAATTTCTAAATTCTCATCCTTTTCAGGAAATTTCAACACAGGGGCTTGGGTTAATGCTTGTTTTAATTTTTCGAACGCACTATTGGCTTCGGCCGTCCACGAGAATCTTGCCTTTTTCCTTTTTAATTTTAACAATGGTTCAGCAATAGCTTCAAAATCTTTTATAAAGGACCTATAATATGAACAAAGTCCTAGAAAAGAAGAGAGCTTCTTCCCCATGTTTGGAGTCGGATACTTTTGTACAGCGATTATTTTTGATTCGCCTGTCTCGATTCTTTCTGAGATATTTTGTAACCTAAATATTTTAATTCGGGGGCTGCAAATTTGCACTTTTCGACATTAACTTTTAGACCGGCCTCATTTAATAAAGAAAACACCTGTCTTAAATCCTGTACATGTTGGTCGAGATTATCACTAGTAATAATGATATCGTCTAAATAGATAAATGTGGACTTTCCGAGAACAGGCCTCAACACAATGTCCATACATCGCTGAAATGTTGCCGGTGCCCCTGAAAGGGCAAACGGCATACGCAGAAATGCATAAGTGCCAGACTTGGTTATAAAAGTAGTCTTAGGCACGTCCTCAGGCCTAACCCCTATTTGAAAATAACCAGTCGTTAAGTCTAAAGTCGTCATATATTTGGTGGATGTTATGTTCCTTAGAATTTCTTCAATAATAGGTAACGGATATACCGGATATTTAGTTATGAAGTTTAATTTACGGTAGTCAATTGCGAATCTCCACCTTTTTGGATGTGTCAAAGGATAGTCATTATTTTTCTTACATAAAACCACCGGGCTAACATAACTACTTAAGATGGGCTTTATGATCTTTTTACGTAGCATATCGGTGATATGCCATTCTATAATTTTTTCCTTATTCTTATCATACCGGTATACTTTGTGGCGGACGGGCATTGAATCTCCGGTGTCAATACTATGGTTAGTCAATACCTGAGTAAATCCTGGAATATCACTAAATAACGAAGCAAATTCACTTACCACTTGTCGGATTCTTCGTTGCTCTTCATTAGGCAGGTGGTCAATGTTTAACATCGGCGGTTCAGCCTTTTCTTCTCGAACTGGTTTCATTGTCAGCTTAAGGGACGCTTCATTAAAATCTAGAGTTGCTTGTGCCTCTGAAAGAAAATCTATTCCTAAGATAATATGTGCTTGCAGATTCTTTACTATGAAAAACATAACCTTTACTTGTTCGTCCTTGATACGGACATACAGCGGTAATTTACCTATACACTTACATCTTTCTCCTTGCGCCGCTAACACTGTCGTATTATCCGAATTATATATGCGGTATTTGCGAAAATACTTCCTAAAAAAATCTTCTGCCACACAGGAATACTGCGCGCCTGTATCCAGGAGTGCGGTGGCTGGATATTATTCACCAACACTTCAATCTTCGGAAGAGTCAAATTTTTCACCATTACTGTATTTAACTTGAAGGAAGAGGGGTTTTCGTGGCCTTCGGATTTCCGCACCCTCCCGTCAGCAGAAATCCGTTTTAGTTTAAATTATTTTTCATTTCCGTGCTTTCCTTCTTTTTCCACTGGCCTTGAGACTTTTTTCCTGGATTGCTATTGAACTGTCGACGTTCGCCGGCTGTTTTTGAATGCTCGGGTTTCCTTGCACACTGATTCGCTTTGCTTCCGTAAACGTGTGCTTGAGTTTGCTGTAGTCTTGGCGCACCAAATTGGTTTCGCTGTTGATATTGGCGTCTTCTTTCAATGTCCGCCGTTCTTCTACTTTCAAACTGGATTGCTAGCTCAAATAACTTTTCCAGTGTAGTCGGATTTCTTAATTCAATAAAGTCTTGCACTTGGGGCAGTAACCTCGGCAAAATCACTTGAATTATCTCAGGATCCGGACGGTTTCCATACAAGAGTGTGAAGACGTGAATTTTTCTTAAAATAAAGCTTGAGAGATTTTCGATTCTTTGTTGATATATGCTGAAAAGTTCCGTTTCTATTTTCGCACGTTCCCTTACAACAGGGAAGGCTTTTACTAGGGCAGTCTTGAAATTTTCGTAAGTAAAGGTGGGTCTTCCTGCTTGACCCAAGAGACTTCTGCCTATACATTTGAACCAGTTAAGCGCTTGGCCCCTCAAAGCGCTGGTAGCTAAGGTAACTTTTTGAAATTCGTGCACGGGGTAGAGCATGAAGTGGTCATCCAATTTTTCCAAAAAACTGGTTACCGGTGAGTTTCCATTAAATGTTGCTTCTGGTTTCATCGAAGCGCGCATGGTCTGGACGATGTAACCAAATCCTTCCAGGGCGGCAGCTGGCATTTCTGGATTCTGAGCCGCTTCTGCAGGCAGCACAGGTTCTTCTTGAAACTCGGCCATGGTTATTCTTCTTCGTTGGGCGCCACTATCAGGTTCAATGTTCCGCCTTACTTTCTTTGGGAACATGCAAGGACCTGACTCGGAACAGAGAGCTTACTAAAGCTATGTTCAATAACTGTGGGAAGTAGACGGGATACACAAGAAGGGTATACAAAACCCTTTATTTTTCTCTCTTTACAATAATTTCCGTACTTCGGAATACAAAGACCCACTACTTGTGGTCTAAACGTAAGAATATAAAAATATAACTAAACGCTAACTTAACTTTGAAATAATAAACGTGGAAGATTGGCCTTATATTAACAGGAAGCCGTATGTAGTACAGAGAACTGTTAACACTACAATACGTTTAAAATTATCAAGAGGATTAAACCTCTGGCCTGGAAGGCAACCAGCAACTGAGTAAAACTTCTAAGGTAAGCGGCCTGCTTCGACTAACTCCTTCCTCTCTCTCGCTTGGCAAAAAGCCACAACTTAAGTACTTGGCGTTCGCCAGACAATTTTTGCATAAATAAGTTAACGCTTTTAATTCTGGCCGGAAGGAGAAAATAAGAAGTGATAGTAAAGATTTAAAATAAAATAAACGTTAGTAAAACTTAAGATCCTTACAAGACAACCCCTATTAAATTCCTGCAAGTCTTCCCTACTCCTCCAAATGTGATCAAAGTGACAGCCGGAAGCGGGTCAGACGAGGGAGAAAACCCATTTGGGTTGGTCTATTTCTTATAAGGTCCATGGCATGCGCAGTAGCTATCGCTTTAAAAATGCGCCAACCTTATAAGAAAGTATTTTACTGATCTTGAGTACCTCCTACATACAGGAGTACGTAGGAGGTATTGTCCCTACTCCTCCGGATGTGATCAAGGTGACAGCCGGCAACGCCTCAGACGAGGGAGAAAACCCGTTTGGGTTAGTCTATTTCTTATAAGGTTCATGAAAGGTACTTGATGAGAGGTCGAAATTCCAGATGATCAAATAATCACACATTGCTATGTGAGATTATTTGATCATCTGGAATTAAAATATGTTATAATAATTCTGTTGTCTCCCTACTATTATGCTTCGCTAAACTGCTAGCTAATGGCAATAAATAGTTAGTAATTCCAATAAATTATCTGCTGAAAAATTAAGTGTAGCAATATTTATCGCTTAAAACTTACAAAGGTAGTTTCGTTTAAACCTGCCCCTGAAAATTCAAAAGCTTCGAAATCAAATTAATTTGTAATTTCAGTTTAAATGTTATTTGAAGTATGTTGCATTAATGCACACCATTTTAAAGTCGATTTCGAAAAAGTAGTTACCTGTATGTAGCTGTATCGGTGTAGCGAAGTTTTCTAATGATAAGGTTATTAGCAAGATCAATTTTCACTCTTCCTTTCGTTCGAATGTGCACTTTGCTGGGGTTGATAATATAAGATTCATTTCTCCAAATCAGAAACTTTCCTTCCTTGTTCCTTAAATTAATTAATTCTTATATTATTATTAATAAATTAATAATAAATAATAAATATTTAAACGTTTTTTTCCACGAAAATTTCTGTCATCAGTGCAAAGAAAGAAGCGCAGTTTGTTTATATTATGTTAGATTATTTGAGTATAGCAAAGGATACGAGATCTGCCTAAGGAAAGGTATGCCTTCCTTTAGAATTTTCTAAGGGAAACTAGCTCGTATTCACATTACATACTTGAGAAATGCAGGAAATCCGTTCGAACCCGGGTTAAACTAACAATATTCACTCGGCCACGGGTGGGCCCGCGTACTTATCCACTTGGCCATTGGTGAGCTCACGATCTTTAACCACTCGGCCAATGGCGGACTCATAAGCATTTGTATCTATGTATTTATCACAGAGAATAGATGACAGATGTGCATGATAAAGGATATTCTTACATTTCCACTTCATCGTATTGTTGCTTAAATACTGCATTATTGCTTAGAAACAGTATCAGAAATGATTAAATAACAATTACATAGAAGACACTTTCGTAATTTCACTAAATCAACTCGTAAAAGCAAGTTCCTGAATTCCTTGAAATTACAATAGTCACTTAAATGGGTTTATTCACACACTTTTGCTTCTTGCCCGCCATTTTTTTAGAGGGGGGGGAGGTTGTTGAATGAAATAACGATTTTATTTTAAATTTATTATTCATAATTTCTTTTAAATTAATCTCCTTTGTACTCTTGCTTAAATAATTTTTTTGTCAACTAAATTGCATTTCATATAATAAAGAATATTTTTTTAAACTGAGCATATCTCATCTGTTTATAAAATACATATTTTGTGAAGATATGTATTTTAAATAAAAACTTCAAAAGTGTAGTGAGGGAATTTATGAATTATACTGCGAAACTTTTAGTGAATTATAGCGCATTTAATATATGTTGAACAAGAAACTTGTGTCATAACATCTTCGACGGTAGTTACATTATCGTAAATGGGGGGGGGGCAGAAATTAAATCTAGTCTAACATAAATTATGTGTAAGTAAATTTTGGCTTTCTTTCCATAGTGCAGTTCTTAGCAATTAAAACTGTCTTAAAATACTGTGGTGATCATTGTGGTATCCACCCGATCTTCGTTAGCCTCATTGCATTAAATATTCTCACTGCATTCATCAAAAACTTTAATTAGGCATAATACGCGATAAAAATTTAAACTTTATTTCAAAAATTCAGATAACCGTGCTAATACTTCCCTACAGCCTGTCTCTCTACTCCTTCCGCACTTCTCAAAAAACTTCTCTTTAGGGTTGTCGTATTTATCAGTAGCAACGCCCGCTCCTTATCGCTACCATCACAATATTGTTACGTAATGCCGTCAATAGATGGCGGGCGCTGTCTACAAGACTTTGTTTTATGAATAACTTGTTTACTTTTTGCAGATGGCATCGGATTTGCTGCACACGTTATGCTTCGGTCTTTTGCTTGCATTGTTATAAAAATTCTATGAATATGTAATTTTCCTATTTTTGCTAGTATCCCATTGGGAAACTTATGTTTAAATTCAAGATGTATGTGAAGCTGATTATATCAAGTACTCAATAAAGTTGTCAACTTATATACATATTTTTAGTAAGCTGTTTGGATTTAACACAGGATTTTAACTAATTACGGCTTGTCATTTGAGAAGTCCTGGAATGCTGTGCTTTCAGAGACTCAATCCAAAATCACACTATCTGGCATAATACACAAAATGACTAGTCCGAGTCTTTAGTGCCAGACCTACCACTTACGCAAAGGGACTTAAGCAGCATGCACTTTGCCTATGAAGAAAATATTAAGTGCACTTTACTTACCCTGGACAAGTTAAGATAATACTTTTGTCCAATTCTTCATACACAGTCCTACGTCTAACTAATTCAGGAAGCGGAGGCAATGGTTGTTGCATGGAATAGACACCTTGGCTGTTGTCTACAGTATCCAAAACCTTTCCATTCTTATCAGTCACAACGACAATGCTAGCAGCAGAAGGACATGGGATCTATCAGTTAGAGAAAAGAAAAATTCAAAAGACATCATATATATTCTTCATACTTCAAATAATGAAATGTTATAAGCGGGATGTCCAAAGTTTATTAAAAGAACATCCCAACAAAGCAGGGCATTAAATAGACCAAAGCTTTTATTATGCATATTCATAACTGAATAGATTTTATTAACCATGAAATTATACGATTTTGGGAGTTTTTATCATTTTTAATTCTCATTTGTTATCCGCCGTTAGCTACTACTTAAACGTTTCAGATATAAAGAAATCTAAATTAAACACTTACGTTTTTAGAGGAAAATAAATTTAAATTTTAAATAAATCTATTTGCAGCAGTAATTAGTGAATTTATGAAATTTAGTTATCTTCTTTGCTATCGTAAACTGTAACCAATAGATAGACTGATAGCGAATTATTACTAAGTCTAAAATAACAACTGAGACTTAAAAAGGGTGTAAAAGAGCCTTTATTTAAAACTAAAGAAGAACAAAAAGCACACCTGGTGCTTACAACTCAGCCAATCACTAGTGGCGATGTAACTTGACAGTCAAATGTAAAATTAAAATTCAAGTAATCTTGTAGCCGAAGGCTATACAAATCAGTTAACGCAAAGTTGGCTCAAAAACCTAACCGGCGTAATATTCAAATATCGGCAATTATAATGCAAGGCAGAAGAATACGAATCTTATCTGAGCAAAAAACAGCTTAGTAACGTGGCCTCGAGAAGCCGAACGCTCTCTGTCTTACAATCTAAAAAATCTTAGTTTAAATACACGCAAACTAATTCGCATTCTGTCGCGGAAACGGGAAGAAGTGACATGAGCGGCATAAATCGGAAAATAACTGTTTAATTAGCATAAAGAAGCTTTAGAAAAATTAACACATGGTGGAAAAACAATTTAGTTTTTAGCCTACTTGGTTAAATTTAAAAAAATTAACATAGCAAGGGCAAGCACTCACTTCCAGTTTGTTAATGATTTATTGCTGCAAACTTTTCTTTAAAAAAAAAATGTGTGTGGGGGGGCATTTGGCAAACAGCAGCAAACTAAAAAGCCAACTTGCGAAAGAAAAAAAAATTACCCTACAACTATGTTTTACACCGCTGTGCAAATTTAATTTTCTGAACATGTAGACACATTAGGTACTTTTTTTGGAAGCAGGAAAGGGGGAAAAGGAGCAACGCCTTCGCCGGGAATCGAACCACAGACCTCTTGAATATGCGCACAGCGTGCAAAACCACTACACCACGAAGGCACGCTAAAAAGGCGGGAGAAATACCTCATATACTTCCCTTTTTAAAGGACGACTGGAGTTTTTAGGGGACCCAATCGCCAAATCCAGGGTGTGGAGAATCATCATCCAACACCCTTTTAGTTCGGGCGACACTGTAAAGACATTAGATATTTTTTGGAAGCAGGAAAGGTGAAAAAGAAGAAATGCCTTCGCCGGGAATCGAACCACGCTTCTCTGGAATACGCGCCCAGCGTGCAGACCGCCATACTACGAAGGCATGCTTAGAAGACGGGGGAAATACCTTATAAGCAGTCTTGCATAATTTAAATTTTGAAATATAAATGAGCCAAGAATTGTTTTAATATTTTAATGTGAAAAAATTAGAGAATACACGGTGCTTAATTTTTTATTATTCAACTCTAATTATGAATTGATATCGCCAGTCATTAGGTGTAGCTTCCGGCGTCCTGATTCCTCGAAGTTCATTTTGAATTTGCGTATGTAAAGTATGCATAAACAAAGTTGTTAAGTCTAATTCAAAGGCATATGCGTAATAATTTTTATTGTAAAGTGCTGCATTAGTCCCGAAAATAAAATATACGTATTGTTACCAATTTTGTACATATATAAATATAACTATTTTTAGTAAAATTATTTGCGAAATTGCAGTTTCTCCCCTTCATATATATATATATATATATATATATATGTGTGTGTGTGTGTGTGTGTGTATAAAGAACATGTTATATCTGGTAACTTTTTTTAACTACAATTTCTTTTCTCTTCTCATTTCCTTAATTTTGCAGCATATTGCGCAAAAAATTTTTAGACCAAATTGGTCTTTTTATATTGTACTTACTACCTAATATATTAATAGATATATACGTGCGTAAGATGTAAGAAAATACGATAGCCGCTTTACAAATAATTGGCGACTTCAAAATTAAGGATTCTAGATTTGGTGCTTTCGCCCTAAATTCATGTGTTTTGCCAAATTCGAGATCTTTCTATGTTATGTAACAACCTCAAATTAACCAATCACAGCTTTTCTCTACAATTACATCAGACTTAGTATAAATACCGCCGACGAGTTAATTATGTCATTCTTTTGCTAGCATCGCACCGGCTAATACATCCCCGCTGCTTCACTTCTTAAATGTCTACGTCAATTCTTTAAAAAAAAACCAATGTACATAGAAATTTATCATATTTAATTATGAATGAATAAGTAAGTGTCTGCTAAATTAATTGAATATCTGTGAAAATATAGATTGGTGATTTGCCGGTATCCAGTTTCGTCATCTTCGTCTCTTCTTGCCACTCTGCCAGCACACTACGCATCAAAATTATTATATATATACACACTTTGATCTTAGCCAAAAGGCCGAGAAGCGATATTATATATATTCACAATATTTTAATTGCGTTGAAAACACTGGTACACTGAAAAAAAAAAAAAAAAAAAAAAAAAAAAAAGGACAGTTAGTTCTATATCTCCCGTTCTACTGGGCCGATTGTGAAATTCAAATTGCGTTTTTAATATCTCGAAAGCGCCACTTGGGATATATATTAGATCACCGGTTCTCAACCTTTTAACTAACGCGCACCATCTAAACAAAAATTGGAAAACTTTTAGTACCACCACTACATTTAGCAATGATTTTTTTCAATTTCTCAATCGAAATATTAATATATATATATATATATATATATTAATATTAAATTAAAAATTGGTTGCCATTTTAATTAGCAAGATTTAAGTTATAATACTTTAATTATAAAATTTAGCGTGAAATTTGGGCATGTTTAAGAGAGAGCAATTTCCTTATGTCTGGTCTTAGCTCGATTAGTTTTAACCATAAATTAGGATCCAATTTTAATTTTGTTCTGTATTTATTTTCCAAATACAACATAGAAGAGAATCCCTGTTTGCACAAATAGGTTGTGCACGAAGGCATTAAAAGTTTAATAGCCTTATTTTTGAAATGCTTTTAAATTCTTTTTTTCGGTTCGGCCAAAAGTTAACGAGTGGGTTATTTTTGAAATCTTCAGTTAGAGTTCGATCACAGAAAATTTCCATCAATTGTTCTTTTTCTTCACAAGATTCCTGAATTTAATTAATAATTAAAAATACTTTGTTCCTTTGCGTACCACTTATTTTTCTATTATGTACCACCGGCTGAAAATCGCTGTATTAGATTATATATATATATATATAGCGTTATTCTAACGTAGGTATTTAGACAAAAAATCGGACTTTTTCTGAAATGGCAGGCCAATTTTTTTCCATATTTCGATTATTATTCGATTATATTCGATTATATTTCGATTATATTCGAAATATGGAAAAAAAAATTTTTTTTCCATATTTCGATTTTACGTCTCAACTTATACCTAAATATTAAATTTTGTAAAATTTAGTGTGAAATTTACGGAGAAATTCAAAAATTTCTCTTGGCAAAATTTTTTCAGTTTGCGCCAAGGATACTTCACTTGGCGAACTTCTTAATATATGAAAATCTGTTTTCCTTTCCATTTTTAAATTGTGCATGAGCGGAAAAGTCACATCGTTCCTACTTTCAAGTAATTTTAACAAACCGCCTAAACCACATTTGATGTTATTATCGCTTTCAACAAATATGTCAAATTTCAAAACGCACCAATATATAAATTCACGTATATCTTCGGAAATTTTGAATAAAAAACACAATAATGTAATTTTTGCAGGCATGATTAGAAATACGTCTACTTCAAGATGATGGTAAAAATTTCATAGATTATAATTCAAATGCGTTTTAAAAAAATTATTAAAAATTATTTCAAAATACAAATTTTCAAAATAAATCATAAAAAATGGCTGAATTTTATTTGGAATGAACCTGAATTTCGAAATGTGAAAGTAAGAACCAAATAAGTTTAATAAAAAAAGAGAGATTAATAAATATATACCAAATTCAATTAACACTGAGGAGCTAAAATTTTTAGAGCTATTTTTTTTTTAAACAACTCTTGCAATTTTTACAAAACTTGCCAGTTTGGCATAATTTGAGTCATAGATTCGAAATATAAATAAAATTTGTATAATGTTTCAGAAAAAGTCCGATTTTGTGTCAAACTCTCTATATTAGAACAATGCTATATATAAATCTAATACATATCTTAAGTCGCGCTTTCGAGACATGAAAAACGCAATTTGAATTTCGTCAATCGGCCCAGTAGAACGGGAGATATAGAACTGACTAACTTTTTTTTTTTTTTTCCTTTTTGCTCAGTGTACTTTTAGCAGCTTTCGATATTCGTTATGTTTGAAGGTGAAGGCATACAGACAAAGATATCACACATATCAAATTATTTTGATAGACATTTAAAGTCAGACATAGTTAAATACAATTATTTTTATGTACACTGGTTTCAAAAGCACGACGTAAGCATCTTAGACAGGGAAGCATAAGCAGCGTGGAGATGTTGGCAAGAGCAGAAGTTAAGAAGAGGAATGACGTAGTTGCTTGCGAGTAGTATTTATACTAAGTAGGTACACAAGTATAGTTAAGCTGTGAATGGTTAATTTTAGATTGTTATGCAACGTGAAGTGGAAAGTACTAGAAATCTCTCGGTCGGGAGAAAACTCTATAAGTCCGCGTGAGAATATGGGTTTCTGAGTAGTAGTTGTTCAGTTCAGGATGAGTTCTGAGTATTGAGATATTTCCGTGTTAGCTTTCCCCTTTAGATGCATTTGCATTGCTTTGTGTCTAACGTTTTTAGTGATTTGAAGTGTAACTACTCATTGTACTCTGTGACACTATGAAGAGCTGTGTGAGTGTTTTTGTGGAACGTTCCAAAGCTGTAAAATGTTTCTCTGCATAAAATAAATTTTGTCAGGCTGTCATCGGTTCAAACTGGCAAGGGAAAACGCATTTTTGAAGCTCTCTAGCTAAGAGCTATTTTTTCCGAAGCTTCCAAAAGTCTGAGCAAACCTATATAAATATGGCTCCGAGAGCAGGACGGCCAGTTGTTAATCATCTCGGAAACTTAATGGCTCAAATAAAGTTAGCTGAATTGCGTTTTAAAGTTTACCGAGTGATTTGGAAATTTCTGTTATTAGTAAGTCAAGTCTTGCATGAACTTGTCTTATTAACAAGTTTTGCATGTTTAACTGTCATAATCTGAACTCGACGTTAGATGACTGTTTAGCGAATAACCTCTAAATCTTTAAGGTACTACAAAGTGAGGAGAAGGGTGTCAAGGACACTTTATTAACTCAAATCAGGTTTCCCAGACGGCACGAACTCGTGCTTACAAAAGGCAGCACTTTTAGATTCATTCAAAAGGTTATAAGGTATTTCTCCAGCCTTCTGACCGCGCCTTCGTGGTGTAGTTGTTCTGCACGCTGGGCCAGTATTCCAGATGTTCGTGGTTCGATTCCCAGCGGCGTTTTCTAATATTTTCCATTTTGCAGTATTGGCAAGTAAGGAAAACATTTCGTACTCAGTATTTGTGCATACGGAAATGAATTGGAAAAAAGAAAAATAGTAATTACTTTAAGATTTCACTGGGAATAGAATTTCATAGGACTCAAAATTAACCAAAATCACCGAAGAGTACTTGTATAAGTTATCTTGATAGCAAGCTATGAAAGCTTTCTTTTGAGTAGAATTTAACTCGAATCTACCAGTTTAGTAAAAAAGTGCTCAAAGTCCGTGTGAAGTGGATTAAATTCTCGTTACCTAACTGTGACTGCCTCAATATCAGAAAAAATTAAGGTTGTAAGGTATTTCTCCCGCCTTCCTAGCGTGCCTTCGTGGTGTAGTGGTCAGCACACTGAGCCGGTATTTCAGAGATCCGTGATTCGATTCCCGGGGAAGGCGTTGCTAATTTTTCATCTCTTCTGCTTCCAAAAATACCTAATGTCTCTACAGTGGCGCCCGAACTAAAAGAGTGTTGGATGATGATTCTCCACACCCAGAATTTGGCGATCGGGTCCCCTAAAAACTCCAGTCGTCCTTTAAAAAGGGAAGTATATGAGGTATTTTCTCCCGCCTTCCTACCGTGCCTTCGTGGTGCAGTGGTTCTGCACGCTGGGCCGGTATTCCAGAGGTCCGTGTTTCGATTCCCGGCGAGGTCGTTTGCTAATTTTTCATCTTGCCTGCTTCAGAAAATCCTAATATCTCTACAAGGTAATGAATAACTTAAAATTAATGAAATTAAATATAGCTCACAGGTTAACCATAGCTCGAGTTTGCTCTGACTCAAAAGTCGAAGTAAACAAGTCTAACGACAAGAACTGCTCAACGCCACAGACGTCTAATCGACAGAAAATCAAGGATATCAACGTAGCCTTCAAGCAGGCAGAATACGCTCTGATTTCACCTTCCAAAAACTTCTCTGAAATGCTAACTTCTTTCAACCCGATTTGATTACATGCGCCTTAGTCAGTTTGCATTCTGGCAAGAAAGTGTGAATTGAAAGCAAAAGCGATAGGAAAGCCGCTTAAAGACAAAATAACTATTAAGTAAACTAAATAAATCTCCACGAGCTGTTGACAGCTATTTATTTTGCTGTATGTCATTATTATTTATAATAAATTTTCAGTTCCTTACTCTCATCCGGAACGATTTTTAAAGAAACGAGAAGAACCCATAGTTCCCAACGATATTTATTTGTAAATAACATTTGTTTCTGGATTAAATGTTGCCAATAAATTCCTCTCCGACTTGCCTACAATCTGTATTATTTTTGTTAGAATAATGTAACTCAGGCGATCGTTTGACAGTAATACCCTTGATATTTTTTATATTTACAAATTAAAAAGAAAATTCTAATTCGTTTCAATTTTTAGCCCGACTGAAACTTTAAACTTGTCATATGAGTTTTAGTATTTAAAACCACGGAGTAGGAGATATCTAACTTTTAAAACGAAATTTGATATTGGACATTAGTGTGCTTCCTTTCAAATAGAAAATATATTTGAGCTAAAATACCCCAAAGTTTGCAAGTGTTTATTATATAGTAGCTGATTCGAAACGGAATATGCCTACTTGTATATGTACTCAAAACTCAGTTATTCTTAATCAAAATCGCAATCCCTCCTGATGAGGAGGGATCTTTAGCTGCCCTCGAAATCGATTGAGTGTTTTAATATATGTACGCTAAATACAAGGTTGTTATTGCGATTTTGATTGTCACATTGACGTGTTTCTCTTCTCTTAAGTTATTCTTACTTTTTTCATTATTTAGTTTATATATTCATGCTTAAAGTATGGAAAATAATTAATTGTATATAATTAAGTGCATAGAAATTAATCATCTAAGCTCTTTAATTTAATATATTTATAATATTTTATTAATTGTTCATTTTACTATAGTCGCTAATTATTTTTAATATAGCATGAATAGAAATTAACAAACAATCCTTTCTTTCTTAAAAAAAAATGTAGCCTATTATAATGATACATCTTAGAAAAAGGGTGTGTTAGTATTTTACTATTGCTTTGTGATATTTTTTTTGAAGAACAAGCTGATACTTTTTTTTGTTAAATCAATTGAAATTACTGCAGTTAAATATTGCCAGGACCGGAATTAGATTTGACGAGATCCTAAGCTTTTTGAGATATGGGACCCTCTATGAGGTATATGAGGGAGTCATTTTTTTTTTTTTTTTTTTTTTTTTTTTTTTATGGGATAGGGTACGATTCTTCGGGAAAGAAGGGACGGTTTATACGTAAATCCGACACTGAATATTGCAGTTATAAAATAAATTTATGGCTGCTAAAGATTATAAAAACGATGTTGCAGGAAGAATATTTTTTTTTCCTTTGAAATTTTTTCCTCTTAAAAGATGAATGATTTGTAATGGCAGTTGTTTTGATACTTTGTAAATTCTAATGCCATAGAGTATCTACCTCATATAAGCTTTACATACTTCATTTGTGTGGAGAATAATTAGTTTGAAAGAAAATTGGAACCTAAAGATTAAGAACCATTGTTTCATCAAATGCATATTTTTAAACAACAAAGAAATATAATGAATATTTATGAACAAAATAATTATTCTGAAATATAAATAACACATCACAAATAAACTAATTTGTGATTTTAACCTTTAAATGACTTTAAAACAATGACTGCTCTCAGTTTAAAAAATAATCTAATTTACTTTCCCATATATTTCGAACACTGTTTATTAATTAATTAACTAAAATCAAAATAGAGGAGAAATCAAGAACTACTTGCTATTAAATCAAAAATATCGTTATTTTAAAGCTTTTTTTTAAAGAAATAAAAAAAGTTAAAACTTAAATGCATCTAGTTTTTAAGCTACGCTTAAATGCCAGATCTTACATATCGCAACAAAGCTTACATATCGCAATCGATTCCATCTGAGAATGGTGATATATTCAGTTACATATCGCAACAAAGGATGTTTTTGAAGAGAGCAGATAATCGTTCAATTGTTTTGCTAGAAAGTAAAACAAAATAATACATCCACTTCCTTTCATTTCTGAGAGGTGTATAAATCCCCGTTGTTTATTCAGACATTATTTCTCTATTATCTTCAGCGCAGGCGCCCTCTTGCTGAAGTCATACAATCATTTTCTGTTTAACGGAGATAACAAATACTGCATTAATCGCGATTTTTAAACTTTAAAACAAATGCAGTGTCTGATGTTTATTCATTTTCGCAATTAATTGAAGATTTCCAAGTTAATGAATATTTAACTTAAACTCATTTGCTAAGAACAGAACATAAATTATTGCCTCAGCAATACGAGAAAATTGTTCTTTTGACACAAATAAACGCAATCTGTTTCATGTTGTTTACACAGTAGGGATGAATTTTCTTTGCTGAATGCTTTTTACATGGTAATTTAGACAAAAAGTATAAATCCATATATTCACATTCGATGTTGAATATATGGATGGCTGCCCATTAGTCGCCCGAGTGTTAAAATCACTGAATATGGGTAGTTCAACCCTTGTTCAATAAGCAAGTTAAGTGCTCGCCGAATAAGAGTTTTCGTCGCTTTCTAGATGCGTAGCATGGTAAGATTCAGTTTCCCCTTAAAAAGTCCTTAACGGAGACATCCCTCTTCATTTCAGACAGTCCTCGCTCGCCTAGCATAATAATCCAATCCAATCTTAATAAAATGCATTTTCTCCCTCCAGAATGGTGGGAAATTCCAAACTAAATAAATAAATAAAATAAAGCGCATCATTATTAGTTCAGTCATGAAAACAGGAAATTTTTTCATTTCAATAATATAAATCTTTTATTTTTCTTGCTCTTCAGTATTAAAATCGTGAAACTATGAATGAATTTCAAATGCAACATCAATAAAAGCGTCTTTAAATATTTTGTTTTCTTCACAAGACATCTGGAATTGCTTTCACATTTCTTTAAAATAAATACAGATTGTTCTAACTCTTGATAAATCTGCATTTTATTGAGTTGTACGGACAGGAATAAAAAGCAAATTTAATTTCTTAAAAAAAAAAAAAAAAAAAAAAAAAAAAAAAAAAAAAAAATGGATTGGTTCAGGTATTTCTGAAAACAAATTTTAGAGTAACTTCTTCCAAAAATCATGTTTCATAATGGAAGTTTTTGGCTTAGGAAATATAAAATGAGCAAAGAAATGTAATCCAACAAATGGAGTTTGTTTTGCTCATTTTCTAAACACAAGACAAGTTAGAGAATAAACCATTTAAATGATCGTCCCTCTGTTGGAGAGGAAATAAAAATTGCTTCTTAAAATCATAAACTGTAAACTAATAAAAATAAGTTAAAATTTACAATTTACTGTTTTACACTGCACAGGCGTTATATGTTGCATATGATTGTGAAATTCAGCATCTTCTGTAACACTTCACTTACAGTATTTTAGTATTTTATTTTAAAAATTCATTTTGAATATGAAAATAGTGGTTTTTCGTAATAGACAACATTTTTATTTACAATAAACTTTAAGGAAGGATATCAAACCCTTTTTACTTCCTTGTACGAAGTAAAAAGGAAGTATTGTAACCGCGAAAAATTTCGGCTATCATATTTCAAAGAAAATATCCATTTTGACTTCTATCGAATGCAATTTAAGGATGTTTTTGCGTGACATCTGTACGTAAGGACAGACTGAAGGACACTTTTCCCCAAACGAATTATAAAACTGATTTCATTAAACGAATTATAAAACTGATTCAGAAAGAGATTTTTTTCGTGGCGTCTGTACGTATGTGTACGTACCTCGCATAACTCAAAAACGAATAGTCTCAGAAAGTTGAAATTTTGTATATAGGACTTCTACATATGCACCTCTTATTTTGGTTGCAATCCGCCGGACCAAAAGTATATAAATATATATATATCCACTCAGTTACTACAGAAATAGTTAGCTCAGTGTCTTTATTCTTTTATCTTATATGTTTGGAAGCTGTGCATTTTTTGCTTTAAAAATAATTGAATTATGTTGTTCTTATCTTCCGGTTAAGGTTTTTATGCCTTTAGTTAACCTGCATGCTTTAGTTGTAGAATTATCAATAATTTAAGAGTTATATAAGTGCGGCTAAGCCTGTCTTTTATTTTACTATAGCAACCATATTTGTTCACATTTGAAACTTAGCAGAATAGTGGATTTGTTGCCAATCCTATTGTTTCCAATTTGTTTGTTGAAACTAAGCTTTGCGAGAACAAAGTAACGTCTTCTTTTATTATTGGGAATTAAATTATGCTTAATCCAATCTGGAATTATCATTTAAATTATCCCATATATTGACTCAGCACAGCGTTCGCAACAAATTCAGTTTCTACGTCTTCAGTGTATTTTTGCCAAGAGAGATCAAAAGTAAACTTTCAGTTTAGTGCACCGAAAAATATGCCTTCTTGCCCGCTGTTTCAAGTTTAATGAAAAAAGTTTAATGAATGACGTCAAATTATGTCCAGTCCTAGTAGTGGGTGAATAATGAAGTATGGAAATGGAAGAAGATGTATGAACATGTACGTACGATCTCTGAGCGGGTTGCAGCAATCAGCATGACTGATTATTTTGTTAGTAACACTCTAATCATGGAGGTAGGAAGTAAGATGGAGTCGCCCTAAACAAGTTTCTCCGTACCCTGCTCTGAAGCACCGGCGATCCCTACGTGGTGACCAAAACATTGGGTCATTTACCATTGAGTTCTATGGGATTTGACGCGTTCGGGTGTAAATATTTTGTAATTACGTCGCAAATATACATATAAATGTATATATTTTCTTTTTCTACAACACTTGAGAGTCCTAAGTATGTGAAAACAACATATTTTTAAACAACATTTCATTCTGAACGGAATTAAATGCTATACTTTTCACAGGACAGTTTTCTCAGAATGGTTTAATTTGAATGAAATATTTTCACAAGTTTTCGTTAATTACATTAGAAAAAAAAATTAAGGTAATTCGATTTTATTCGGTTAAGGTACAAAAATTAAGATCAAAGTTTATTGTATTATTAATATTAAAATTATGCATTATTTCTTTTCTATTTATAGAGCTTCTTCCTAAAATACTTTCTTAAATATGACATGATTTTTTGGCTTCTTTTAAATCGAAAAATCAATTTATAATTAATGCTCTATTCGGGTATTTCGCTAATTCCGCTAATTCTAGTATTTCGCTAATTCTAGTCAATTTATAATTAATGCTCTATTCGGGTATTTCGCTAATTCCTAATAATTAAACAGGTATTAAATAGTATTTGACTTTCTCTGAACATTTCTGAAAGGGAATAAAATAAGTTTTTTTTTTTTTTTTTTTTTTTTTTTTTAAGTATTATTTAAAACTTGTAACTGAGTTATTATAAAATGTAAAGGGAATAATTCTTTTAATTATACTTATCAGATTTTTTTTTTTTACCCTTCATTTCAACAATACATATTCCAAAACTCTTTATTACGTTCTTAAGTGCGCATCTCATAGCATTTGCTTTACAATACCTTTTAACAGATTGCTTTCCAATACGAACAATTCTTGCTTAAATAGTTTTATAACGTATTTGTCAACAGGATTTCAATTTATGTTTACAATTCAATATTAAGGTTATTATATATTTAGATAACATTTATAATCATTATAAATTAGATACATTTAATCATTAGATTTCTTCACAGTACTTTCACAGTTGTTTATAAGTGAATAAATTCTTCATTTCAAATACATTTATAAATAATTTAATGAATATTTAAGTATTTTGTCAAAGGCAGATACATGCTTTTTGCAAGCACATGCGTAAATACCCATACATATTTCCTATTTATCATTTCCGGCATTTGCAAATCTTTAATTTCTGTGCATTCACTATATTTTTCGTGTAAAGTAATTTACACTAATTTAGCATACACCCGAAAGTTTTACATAAAAAATATATATGAATATAATTTGAATGAAAATTATAAGTATTATTTTTAATACCCACTCAAAGGTCAGTTTTTCTTCAAAATTCCTCCACGATGGCATCTCTCTCTTTAGGCAGATAGCCCTTGCATGCGTTACTCTATTTAATAAAAACTTAATCTGACCTATGTGCCTAATTACAAATATTTTAACATACATAATTTTATATTTACATTTAGACATCAAGTTTCAAACTTTTCAAATCTTCTAGAAAATAAATTTCGGCAGATCTCTTTTAGCAATTTTCTTAAAATCTATATTTTTGTAGTGCAGCAGCTTAGAATTTTATAAAACAAATTCATAATCAAAATCGCTGTTGTTAGTTATCGAAAAATAACCAAGATGTGATTTTTGCGTAAATGTCAGTAAACTATACAAATTGCTATTATCCATCACACTATGAATGTTTCTTTCATGCGAGAGTGTCCCGTTTTCGATTTCTATGGAACTGTCGTGTGTCGAAATACTATCAGAATCTTGTCAAGCGAGCTTCTGAATGTAAACAAAGAACACCCCGTCTGGTGAAAGCTTTAAAGCAGTGCTTCACTTCTAGCGCGGAATGGCCCCTCCTCCCTTTCCTACCTCCATGACTCTAATAAGCAAACGTGTAGTAAGAGCTGTAAAATGTAGCAACGGGTGAACTTTAAGTTCTGATTCAAGCTTGATAAATTTTTGGAGTAAAATCATGACATTATGAAACAATATTACGGAGATGAAGCTGCATCTTTTAAGTGCGTTTATGAATGGTTTAAATGTTTTCATGATGAAAGAGATTCTATTGAAATCGCTGCTCAAAGCGGTAGGTTTACGGCGTTTTGTAGAAACGAAAACTTTTCAAAACTGAAGAAGATGTTAGCCAGAAAGAAAAACAATGAATGATAACACATACAAGGATATTTTGACAAATTTATTGCACAGAATCCGTCGTATACGTCCAGAAAACTCCGTAGCTCATTATGCCCTGTCCACATTCGGCGTTCGTCGTGGAAACAGTTTATGGCCCTGTCCATGCGATACCGAAAGAGAACTTTGCCCACAGTTTTCATCAAGTGTACAGTCATTTCCAAAAGTGTATTGCAAACGGCGGGCGTTATTTCGAGAGAATAAAAAACTTTTTCTTTGATAAAAATAAGATTTTTTCTTTACGAGCATATCTATCGAACTTTATTCACATACCTCGCATTATAATTATACATAACTAATTTCAGAGGGTTCGAAAATTATTTCTAGTATTATTAACTAAAGTTAAATTTCTTACTTTACAAAATCCTATCACAAATTCAGATTTCATGTTACAAATGGCGGATAGGTTTCTTATTTCTCCTGGCAATAGGCTAGATCTGCAAGGTAATCCACTTTTATACTCATTGAAGAGCTCTGTATCCGTAGGTTTGGATGATAAACCTGGATTCAACTTCTGTGGATAAAAACGATAATTTACGATCAAAACATTTTGACTGGTTCCAGACGGTTACTTAAAAAATATTATTTTTACTCTGAATTAGTTAGCATTTTTTATAAATGAAAGTTCAGATTAATGGTTTGTGACAGGCTGCTTACATCGGAAGTTAATTAATTAGTCAACAGTTCACTGCGCAATAAAATTTAACACTTTTTTTGCTACGGAAACTTTGAATACTGAGCTTTATAGCACCTTCTACCCTGATTTCAATTCAAAATACCAAATTTTTCCAACAAGTATGATTTTATGCGAAACGACACCGACACTTTATACCCCTTTCAGAAATAGTTATTTTAAATATCTAAGCCATTACAGTTATGTTTTCTACAGATTAAAGTCGTGGGGTTGATATTATGGTAGGAGAAATAGCTTTGGACTCAGGTTCGGATCCTTGAGAAGGCATGGATTTTTATGAGAGCATAAGTACGGCATCGGGGGAAGTAAAATAATGTCGAACGGAAAGCCCTCTCGGTACAGGTCGATGGAAGGCCGGCCTCTCTACATTCGTATAGGTATATATTATTTATAACCAGGTCTTCCTCACTGTTAAGCTTTCATTCCAATTTTGAAAGAGAACACCACAAGGGAACAAGGGTGATCCGTAGGTCTCCCACTCATCTTCGCCTATCATTTACCTCTCTAGAGGATTTACGGCTTGTTGTATATTTTGAGTGCCCCTTGCTGCACAGCAAGAAACCAGATAACGCAACGGGAAATATGAAGGAAATTCATCAACTATAAAGAGCAACTACAACAGTACTATGAAACTCTCCCAACTGCCACAGTGGTAGGGCAATTAGTAAAAGCGCTAGACCCGAAAAAACTCCTGGACCTGATGCTTGATGGGATTGATAATAATATCAGCAAGGTTATCAACAGCACGTTCCCAAACCTTCTTACAGCCTTTCTCACAGCCAGTTGGAAGCTCTGCTGCTTCCCTGCCGGAACAAAGATAGCTGAGGTAGCCGTCTTTCGCAAATAAGGGAAAGATTCTATCAATCCATCCTCGTATAGACCCATCTGCCTACTTCCTGTACTTGGGAAACTTTTGGAGAGACTAATTCTGCGCCGACTGTGGTTCCATCTCGAACAGAATAACTTAATTCATCAAGCACATTATGGTTTTCGTGTTGGATTCTCAATCGAACATGCGCTACAGCAGGTAGTCGACACAGTCCACAAAAATAGACGCGATGATTGCCACACAACGGTTGTAGCTCTTGACATTAAGGAAGCCTTCGACTCGCTGTGGTGGCCAGATATCATTGAGGCTCTGGAATAACTTCACTGTCCTCCTACCATAAGGCATCTGCTTAGAAGCTATCTAGACAATAGACAAGTCCAGTCACACTGGACCGAGCAACGGCAACCAAATCCCTACAGAGAGGCTGCCCACAAGGGTCCTGCCTTAGGCCGACCTTGTGGAACCTAGTTGCAAACACCGTTTTCGCTCTGCTTGAAAACCAAGAAGGAGTCAAACTGATAGCCTACGCTGATGACTTTCCATTAAAAGTGGCAGGTCGCTCAAACCTGAGCAACGGAACACAAGAGAGCCTAGATATTATTGCACAAGTGGGCCAGAAAACATAAACTTGAACTCTCCGTCCAAAAAATGCAAGCTCTCATCATAGGTGAAGGACCTCCACTAAGGCGAAACCCCAGCCTCAAGTTATTTCGAAATAGAATTAAATGTGTTACTGAACTGAAGTATCTTGGAATGATCATAGATCAGAGACTTTCCTGGCTCCCGCACATCCCGATGCTAAAGCAACGCATCAATCTCCTTACCAACGGTATGCGGGGAATGACAACTTAAGATGGGGACTGTCTCCCAAAATTCTGCGCATTTGCTACAAAACGGTTAATGAGAAGATTGTGACCTACGGTGCATCAGTGTGGGGTACACGTCTTAACACCAACATGCTACGCAAACTGAATACTATACAGCGGCAAAAATGCTAATGATTTGCAGAGCTTATAAAACTTCCACCACAGCAGCCCTAAAAGTACTAGAGGGTACGTCACCCCGCTAGTACTTGTGACCGATTTGGTTATAGAGCGTGAGGCTGCAATAGGAAAGGCCACAAGACTGCGACGACAACATACGCTATGGGGTCAGACTTACAACTACTCGTATGAAGAATATGAAGAGCATAGGCCAGTTATTCCCTGTCATCCGGCGGAAAACTGCATCGACACTTATATCACCATTTCGAGAGCAGCCCATGACATATACAGCGTACCGGTCTCTTTACCGATGGTTGTAAGACATTGGCAGGAACTGACTGCGCATTCTGCCACGTCTCAGACGGGGAAGTGATGCATTAATTGAAAAGGAGATTGGCGCACTACAATTTCGTATAATCAGGCTGAACTGCTGGCCATCAGTGCTTGGAGTATAGCGTAGAAGCTGAAGGTCAGATCTACTCAGATCACACAAATCTACTCTGACTCGTTCTCCATTCTGGCGGCCATAGCTAACGAGAGATCACGTAGCCCGCTAGTTCAAGAAATTAGACGGCAGCTGTTACAATTCAACCAGGAGCACACCCCAAGTCTCAGCTGGGTGCCGGCTAATACTGGTATCTCAGGAAACGATCTGGCTGATGTTGCGGCAAAGGAGACGGCCAGCTCCACTGACGTCAATGAAGAAGGCACATTAAAGCCTATCTCTTTCATCAAAAGACAGACACAAGAACAATTACTGTCTCAGTGGCAACAGAGATGGGATCAGGGCATCACGGGTCGTTCGTTCTTTATTTCAAAAGTCAAGACCGATACACAGTCCCACACATATTTCATGACGCAGTTTCTAACGGGACACGACCCAGTCCTCACGTACAAATTTACTTTGGATTCCTAGATAATGACACCTGCGAAGTTGGTGAGGTAGGTGACCCTGACCATTTCTTCTTTTTATGCACCCTCAGAGCCCAGTACAGGGTCAAAAAGCCTAATGACAATTACTGACCCCAATGGTTCCAGACTACAAAGAGACTAAGACAAGACCAGCTAAAGATCAATGCTGTCATAGATGAATTCGTAATAATGTAGCCCAGCAACAGGAGTGCAGATTTGCAATAACGACCATAGTGGTCCACTTGAAAGCCCTTAGGGCTCAGTGTATACACACCCACAGACATTTGCTGGCTGGGCACATCGTATCTCATTGACTATGGCTAACATTGATTCATCAAACCTTACTAATTAGAGACATCAGCTACCGCACGGCTACCTAATTCTGACTGTCAACTGGTAAATACATTGTAATGCATCGCCTTCATATGGAGGTGTGCACTGGCATATGAACTACAGCACACAGTCCATAATTCTAAACTAATTTACACTCATAAAGCTCCTACACTGTTCTGTCTGTACTCTGTTGGTGGTAACAACTAGCATTTCTCTGTGTATTGTTTGAATTTCTATATATATTAATTGTACCAATATCATATGAATGTCTATTATTAACTTTGTAACTCTATGTAAATTTAAGCATTTGTACCTCTTAATCATATGTAATGCAACAACAGTGTATTTACATATTCAGTTGTAATCCCCTATTACTTGATTTATGCAGTATGACAATAGAATATTAGCAACTCTTCAAGAGCCCCGTAACCCTGCCCATGTTGTGAACCTCCTTTTTTCTTTTAAAGAAATAGAACATTAAATTTGCCGTTTCCACGGAGTTGTGTTACCGTGGCATGGTCCTCTTTGGCATCTCCCTGCTGGGTTGGCACTCAATTCCGTATGGGTATACCTAGATATATCCGGGGCGGAAGCCAGCTCTGCGGTTTAAACACTATACAGTTACAAACCTCCGTGCGTTCTCCTGTGTTTGAACTCGGGCTTATCGGTACGATAGTCAGGGTCACTAACCAGTACGCCGGCTGAGCGGATGAGAAAAAGAGGTAGAGTTACAAGCAGAATTAGATAAAACAACAGAATTTCACCTTTGCTCGTAGCTAGTCTCGCCAGACTAGCAGTGCAGTTCAGCTGCAGTTTTGAGGAAGAACACCCCGAGGGACACTCGGAGGGGCTTCCATCCCTCTTCTTCTCCTATCGACCTCTCAAGAGGAGTTTTCGGCTCGCCGTGTATTTAGAATGTAAACCTGCCACACAAACGTGCCGGAATTTGAGCCCTGGAGCATTGGTATGCGTCACTAATCACTGTACTGGCGGGAAAGAGAGGAAGGTCCTCAGATTCGTTCTCCACCAAAATTACAACAAAGCTGTGCAATCTCATAATGTTAAAGTTCCCAAGGCCTATGTCAAGACATACTGCTCATACCCATAAAGTGCCCCAGGCTTATGTCAACGACAAGCGGATCGCATGCCTTGTTGGCACGATGAAGTCAGGGTTCCGATCTAGACTATGTTCAAAGCATGAATCACAACCAAAAAACCATAGAATAAAAATTCTTCTCGACTTCCTTCCATATTTTACTTTTGAGACAACCCTTTTAAAATCACAATAATCACATTCCCAACACTAGCCGCTTAGCATTCTGAGGCTCTGTTTTCCTTTACAGTTTATTTATATTGAATGTATACTTTGATAGAGGCGCTCGCAAGCTCGTCACTTACAAATTCTTAATTCTGTGTGTGTGTGGGGGGGTCTTTTTTGGTGTTTTGGTGTATTTAATTATCGCAAAGCACACTAGGGCTATCTGCCTAAGGGGAGGGATGCCTTTGTGGAGGACTTTCTAAGGGAAACTGGCTCGTATACACGTTACACATGGGGAAAACCACGAAAACACCCATGCAGCAAGCCCGTTCGCGGGATTCGAACCTCGGACCGAACTACCAGGGTTCAGCGACTTAACCGCTCGGCCGCTGGTGGGCCTAATTCTGTGGGGGAATTTAAAATTCGATCCAGAGAATCAGTCTTATGTTCCTTGCTAGAACATATCACTTATATTCCATTCCATGTCAGGCACGAAAATATTCCTTTGTAAAATCAGGCAAATGCTATGTATTCGACACCTCAAACAGTTTATTAGGAATTATTGCATTCCGCCATGCGTTCTGTCATAGTGTAAATGGGTAGCACACTCAGCTAGCAACAAGAAGATCCACTGTTCAAATTCTAAACCATAGAACAGTAGGCTTGGCTGGTCCGAAAATCCTAATTAAATACTGTTTCTACAAATCTAAAATATCTACACATTCCATTCGCTCCTGCTCTGTCACATTTATTGATTATCTATTTAAGAGCTGCTTCATCAGACATGAGTTACTGTTAAGCATTTAACGTCACATTATTGAATTTAAAGGCGATATAGAAAAACCATTTGACGATTATTTTGAACTTGATGGTGTATGGCTGGATAAGAACTCCTTTTACTGAAAATAATAATGCTGAGGTTGAAAGAGTTATTAGAAATAAAATATGATGACGATACAAAATATGATGACGAGACAAAATATTATTTTGATAGTGGGGCATACGAAAACCTTTGTCGAAAAAAATACCTGTGCTTTATCCAAATAGTGTAAAATGATTTTATTAATATCTTTCCTACTTCGTATCTTGTAGAATTAGGCTTTAATGCTGTTAATTATACACACACTGGCCAATAAATTAGAAACCCAAGATCAATATTTTATTTGGACCACCTTTTGCACGGATAACTACTCTGATTCGTTTGGGCATCGAGTCTACATGCTTGTGGAGTTCATTTACGTCCAGAGAATACCATGCATTGGCTATGCAGATTTTTAGATCTTGTAAATTAGATGGAAGAGGAAAGTCCTGTTGGATGTATCGTTCCACCATATCCCACACATATGATATGGAGTTGAGATTCGGGCTGTACGGGGTCAGAGAAGGTGTTGGAAGTCAGACTGATGCTTAGAGAACCAATTTTGAACACTTCCGGCACGATGTATAGTTGCATTATCGTCCATGAAGTATCCGTCGCCATCAGGATAAAAATGCAACATTGCAGGGTGCACTTGATCTACCAGTATATCTAGGTATCTCATGGCCGTTTATTTACCTTCGAGGAAAACCAAGGCACCCCTTCCATGCCAGAAGAACATGCCCAATATCAAGATACTCTCACCAGACCCTTGCACAGTGCGAGTAAGACAAGATAGCCATATAAGCTTATATATAAGCTTCATGGGGTTTTCGCTAAATTCGAAGTCTTCCATCAGTGCAAAATAAGGTGTAGCGTGTTTCATCCCACCACATTACCCATTTCCAATCCTCAGATGACCTCTTTCCCGACCCATTATAAACGAATTCTTGCATGTCGGGTAGAAATGAGTGATTTTCTCACAAACACCCGACTATGCATTCCTATTCTCTGCAATTCCCTGTGCATTGTTCGAGCTGAAATCAGTTGGGAAAGCCTTGGTTGACAATCTGTGTCAGTTGAAAGCACAGTATAATGCCTGTCCTGCCGTATAATTCGTCGGAGACGACGCTGATCACTCTTTTGGAAAACTGTGCTCGAACGGCAGTTACGTCTTCTGGAGAAGGACTGTGGGTTCTGATTCCATCTTTTGAAAAATCTATGATATGGCTGCTTTTGAGAACCCAGTGAGATTTGGTGTCTTCGAAATCGAGTCCTCTGCTAATCGAGCACCGACAATAAACCCTTTCACAAATAGTGAAAGACCTGTCGTTTTTCCTAATTTACTTCATTCATCGTGAAAAGCACTCTTACACCTTACTTATGCTAGCATTCTAACCACGTGTAACCCACGTCATGAAAAAAAATTGCATACTTCATCCCTAGCACGCATTAAAATGAAAATCTCAAAGCTTTCAATTCATTGGCCAGTGTGTGTATTAAGATCAAAGACGGAAACCGTCTGAATATTTCCGCAAGAGGAAATCTTCGTGTGTTCGTTACGGTAAATGAATCAGACATCAAATATTTAGTCTTGCAGCATCAGCCGTAAGATCCCATTAATAATTAATTAAAATTTTTGCATTTAATTTTCATTTTCTTCAATTTAAAAAGCTTATTTTTTAATAAATTTTCTGTCTTTTATAAATATAATATTATATAGCATAATAAATTGATATATAGTATAATAAATTGATAGAAATTGAATACAGTATAATAAATTGATGAGAATATAGTATAATAAATTGATAGGAATTGAATATAGTGTAATAAATTGATAGATTTAACCGCATATTTTTTACTAAGCTTTCCCTCAAATAATTATTTTGCACTTGCTAGAAAATTAAGTTGCACCAGAATCGATGGGCGATAAGAAAATTTTATTACCTACAAAGCGGGCAGTAGGTATAAAAAGGCTGATTACTCTAACATAATGATTGTTTTAAATGAAAAAAAAAAGAAAGAAAATGTAAGTTTTGTGAAAGTTACGAAATTTTATTTTTTTACACTCTTTTCCCGGTGCATACGTGTATTTAATAAAAGTTTGTTGAAAAATAAACAAAAAGACTTGACCCTTGTGCGAAAAAAATTTGGCCGAGGTATTCAATTGCTATATTCAGAACTTTTTCATATTTTTCAGTGCCAGAGGACAATTACTTTGGCTTTTCTTCAGATGTCAGTTAAGATACAAAACAGGATAATTCGGGATTGACTTTTTTTTCAATTTTTATCATTCAGTGATATTTCCTTGTGATTTATTAGTTTATAAAATTCTTCCATTTATGATTTTTTTACATTTGTTACGCCGGAAACATTTTTGTATAAGTAATTTGTATGTTTTGAACTGCTAAAACTATGCTGATAATTCGTATGCAGGTTTACTATTTTAGGACTGAAACATTTGGTACGCGGAAAGCATTTTCATAAAAATAATTTATGAGTTTGAAATGCTAAAAATATGTCAATAACTTGATACGTACGTTTACTATTTTAGCACTGTAGTCTGACAGTCATAAAAATTCATTGGATTAGATTTTTTTTTTTAATCTATGGAAAAATGTTTCGAGATGGCTACGTGCCAACACCAAAACTGACCATTGCCTTCTAGATCTCGAATTCTGTAAGATTTTATGATAAACATCTCCTTGTGGAAAAAATGTGTGATGATCAAAAATTTACACGACAGTCTGCAAAGCAGTATTCATAACTTGTTATATTAATATTTAATTCTTAAATACATACAAATTTAAATATTTTGGTTTTCAATTTGTGTACGACTCCTAAATTTTGAGAAAATAGAACTTTCAACTTTAAGATATCTCAATTAATTTTTATCGTCTGGGACAAAAACTTTTTTTTTTAAATTTAGACTTGCAATAGCATAAATAAAGCATTTTTTTTGAGTGGGTGTATATGTTTATGACTAACATAAAGGCTGCATAAAGAATTTAATGGACCCTCTGTATGAGACCTTATTTAGGCTTTAGTTTGTTTAGACATAAAAGAAATATCATCATATTTCCGACAATTTGCGTCCTTTCCCCCAAAAAATGTTCTTGTTTCTAACTTGTCTAACAACTGGAGGTGGTACTATATAACATAAAATATGTAACAAGAGCTGTGTAACTTGAGATTTAATTTACCTTTACTGTGCATATTCCAAATCTTCTTCTTTTCCCAACAGTGCCACAGCGGTTACATTCGCTCCATTCCGACCAACTCATACCTACAACCAGATTTTGATCATTCAGAACAAGATCTGTGGAACCCTCTGTACTTGGATTTTTCTTTCTTCCAGACATAATAATCTGTAAGCAAGAAAATACAATTTTTATTGAACTGTATTTAAAAGTCCCTTCTTTTGCTACATTTGAAAAGCTTTTGATAGATTTTACTCTGTTTTATACTACACTCTTTTGCAAAAAAATCGAAGCACCAAGAAGGACAGCGATCGTGAGGAAATTTGGTATACAAAAACATCATGATCGAACATGCAAATGATCAAAGTTTCAAGACAAATGAACAGGAATTACGATCATAGCGCTCATTTCTAGTACGCAATTCGCAGTGCGCAATTCTAGTACGCAAGTATAAAACCAGTTACAGAGGCGGAAATTTATCTTTTTTTGTTGCTGCCATTATAATTCCGTAAAGTAGCAACTAAAGATGCCATTACGACGATATCGAAGACCTTTCAGATAACTAAACGACTTCGAACGTGGTCGCAATGTAGGGTTGCGTGAAGCTGAATGGTCATACTGAGCAATAGGCCGCCACCTGCAGCGTACAGACATTGCTGTGCAAAGATGTTGGCAGCAATGGTTGCTACAAGGAAATTGCTGACGAAGTGAAGGCTCTGGAAATCCCAGGAGCACAAATACGAGGCAAGATATGACGATTGTTTGCCAGGCTCGAACCGGCCCAACGGTATCGTTGTCGACTATTCAACGCACTACAGCCACGTCTGTACCTTTTATGGTACCGTCCACCATCTCACGTCGCTTGTCTGAGGCGAGGTACGCTCACAGAGGCCTTTAAGATGTTTGCCTTTGACCCCACAACATCGGCGGAGTCGTCTGGAGTTGTCATCATGGCTGCCATCAGACTGGCGTCGTATAGTGTTCAACGATTAATTCCGCTTCATTCTTGAAGCAGATGACCACCGTGTTCGTGTCTGGAGAGTACAAAGCCAGCGGTCCCAATCAGCCTTTGTTTTACAAAGGCATACAGCCATAATCGATGGTGTGGGGGTTATATATTATGACAGCAGGTCATATTTAGTCATCCTCTGTTCATCTATAACAGCTCAACGATATGCTGATACCATTCTGCAACAGGTTGCATTACCCTTCATGGCACGTCATCATGGGGCCATTTTACAACAAGATACTGCCAGGCCACATACCGCTCGCATATCTGTCTCCGTGATATTCTTCCTTGGCCAGCAAGATCACCAGACCTTTCACCAATCGAGAATGTCTGGCACATGGTAGGCCGCCAGATTCAGGCATCACAAAATATCGCAGATCTGGAGCGACAACTGATGAATGCCTGGCAGAATGTGTCGCAGGATGACATTAGGAACCTCTACCACTCCTTGCCTCGACGAATTCAAGCATGCATTGCCTCCAGGGATGGTTCGACCAACTACTGATTTGAAAACTCAGTGGGTGATTGTGAGCCGTGAACAGGTACTAAGACCTTGATTTTTTAATAATTTTATTATCTACGTATAAGCTATACACATATTCAATTTCATCAAAAACAACCCCTTCATGGTGCTTCGATTTTTTTTTGCAAAAGAGTGTATATGTGCTATTTTGGTACTGTTCTGTTATTGGGACCGGATTCAGAAATGTATGAATGTATGCACGTGTGTATGTATGTATGTTCATATATGTGTATATGTATATACACACACACATTCGTACTTACATATAAACATGCATACATGAACACACACATCCATATAGTATATATACATGCACACATACGTACATTTCTGAATCCGGTCCTGATAACAGAATATTACCGCTATTTTTCTTGCAAGTATTACCCACGAGCTTCGAAAGAAACAAGGGTAAAATTTAGTTCATGTGAGAAAGTTCTCTTAGAAGCTACATTCTTTTTTATTTGCAACTTAAAGAAAAAATGACTGCAAAAGGAGCTAAATTACAAAGTACTTTCTGATTATTCTCAACTCCTGTTTCAGTCTTTTAAAATTGCCGTGCTTTTGTGGTATTTTTCAGTACATTCACAACGATAGCTAACCCAGGTATACTCGTACGACACAAAAATTTCAGTGCAAATGAATTTAAAAGGTTTGCATTTAACTACTATTTCGACACCCTTCAAGCTATAATAGCATTCGAAGCCATTATACCATTTCGACACCCTTCAAGCAAGTAATCACTGATCTGACAGATTTTTTTCCCCTTAGTAATATTTCTTGTTTCTTGTAAATTGCTTGTTTTATCATTATTTATAAATAGAACTGTACTTATGAGCAGCAAAAATAGCCAAACATATACTTTGTGCTAATTCAGAATGTCACCAATTAGTTTCCAACTTTCGGTGGGCTTGCGAAGAATCAGAAAATACCGTTTTTTGTTTCATTTCTATTTGCTTTCTTCCCCTTGAAGTTTTATTGATTCGTTACTCATTCACGGAATTGCATCCCGTCGCCATTTTTTAAATTGTTATTGTGTCTGATGCCTCAGTTTGACAAAAAAGTTTTGAACGTCTCCAATACCATGTTCAGGAAAAAAACCTTCATATTTTTCTTTCCAGACTCTGTTTTCAGGATAGAGGTAGTTTTTTATTTCCTTATACGAAGTAAAGGAAGTATTATAATCTCGAAAGATTTAAGGTATCATATTCGAACGGAAATATGCATTTGACCGCTCTCGAATCCATCTGGACAATTTTTTTGCGTTACGTCTTTTTCTAGAAAGGATTGTAAAATGAATTTGAAATGGATTCAAAAGGGCTGTTTTTTCGTTATTTCTTCCCGTACGTTCGTGTATATGTATCTCGCATAACTCAAAAATAGTTAGCTATGTTGAAATTTTGTATATGGGACTGCTATAAAATCTGGCTAGGCACTTCCTTTTTATTGCAATCGGTAGTACCAAACGTATATATATATACATACCCCCTTATCCGGCCTTTATTTTCAGTCGTTGGTCGTAGTCATATACTTCCAATTACAGAAGTAATTGTAGGTTATCAGGACCGGATTCAGAAGAGTGAGCATGTATTCACATGTGTACGGATGTGTGCGCATATATCTATGTGTACACACACACAAACACATATGTACGTACATATATACATGCATATATGAACATATACATCAGTACATTACATGCATACATACATACATACATTTCTGGACCCGCTCCCGATAACAGAACAGTACCGTATTTTTTAAATGACCAAAATACTCATGTTTTTTGAATGTCAAAGTAAAAAAAATATTTTCGACAAATAACGAAATCTAACTTTTAATGCGGTCTTCCTATAGGTCAGACAAGTGAGCATTAGTAACAACAACAATGCGGTGTCCTGGTTCCATGCGTATAATTTGGGAAAGTTTTATAATCGTTATGAAGAAATGAAAGCACAAGAATATTGACTTCCGCACGACAAAAATTTACCGGTATATTTAATTTCAAAATTTTTAGTTCTTGCGGTCATTTTCAATCTGCCTTGAGGAATCGGTTACATAAGTTGGAATAATTCGAGAAATAAGTTTAAGTAAAGTGCAGAAAAAAAATTATAATTTAATAGACCGTACAAGGAAGTATGTGGTGTCCACATCAGATTTTTTAATGCTGTAGTCGTTGTCTGCTCAGTTATTGCGTTTCCATAAAAGGTGACATTAGATAAAGTCTGCTTGAAGTCCTATTAGTAGAATTTAGATCGGCAGAGAGATTCTACCGATGATCTTTTTAGTGCATGTTTTAAACTAACGGTAGCATTTTTCATTAATCTTTTTGAGGTTTACAGCATAAGCTAGAAAGATAGAAATATAGCCACTAAAGTTAGAAATAATGCTGCATTTGCATTTAGGACGAGTCGATTAAAATTCTCCAATTTTTTGGATTACATGGCATTTAAGTTCAATCGCCCATCTTTGGTCACCCTGAAAATGATGTTTTCACCCACAGTTGTAAGGCATTTTCTCTCTCTTTGTCACATTCCTTCGTGCCCCTAACAAAGCAGTGCCCCTAACAAACGGGAGGTTCAGAGTTCGAATCCCGGGTAAGGACTGCTCATTTTTAACGTGTCTTGCTCTGAAATGAAATGTATAATGGTTTCTATACAGTTACTAAAAACTTCGAGTTTCTTTACTGCAAATGAATACTAGTATTGTACTTGTCGAACTACTAGTACTGTGCTAGTACTGTGAATGAGTACAGTACTAGTATGAATACTAGTATTGTGCTTGTAGGACTAAATATAATAAAATAATTGTAGTTGGTTGATGATAAAATATCTTATTTCAAATACAGTCGTTTTTCAACTTAAAAGTTTCATATAGTCAAAAATTATTTCCTAAAGCAACTATATACAGCAGCAGTGTAGAAAAACAATTATTTTTCACAGATGTTTAACAGTGCATAATTTGTAAAGCCAATAACTGAGTAAATAAAGTTTGAATTATACGAAATACTTGTCAAAGAATTCACAGAAAGTGTTTTGATGCGGAACAAAGTTGTATATAAAACATTGGGTATACGATATATGATATTTAATAACTAATGAAATAAAAAATATGTTTAGTGTTAATTTTGATAAAAAGATATTCAGAACACTGCAAGGGAGAAGGGAATGGTTCTTGTAGTAGCCTAATAGGAGCAAAGTCGTTCTAAAATTTACCGTTCAACCCATAGTCATCAGAGCGCAGAGGGATTTGATTTTATTCAATATTAAAAAGATCACTTTATCACTATATTAAAACTATATTATTGACTATATTAACTATATTATGGATCACTATTTTAAAGAGATTACTTTTTTGTTTTCATTCAGATTAAAATTGTTTTCCAGTCATTGTTGCTTATTACTTCATGTACTTTTCAGAATCAAATCCAAGGGTGATAGGACCAAATCAGAATCAAATCAAAGGATCCTGTTCAGTTATATCACGTTCAGAACTCTATAGGCATTACTTTCGAACTCTATTAATGTAATTAACGTAAGCAAAATTAAATAGTAAAAGGAAAGTAAATGAATCTCTTTATTTAGTCTTCTTTTTCAGTAGTACTGCATGGTTGCGAATCGAATTTTATCTTCTGAATGAATAGTTCAGTGTAAAGAGAACTTTGTTCATGCTTTAAAATGTTACATTCAATATATAAATTATGGGCAAAAACTCGCACCAGTAGCCTAAGACTAACCGAAATATTATCCTTATAACAGGAATATATTTTGTAACGCATTCTAAAATGCACTCTGGTTCAAAAACTCACCGGCATTAATATACTCGAAAACACAGATTCAAAATAGTCAGATCTAAACCTGCATTACAATTGTATAGCAAATACGCAAGTGTTTGAACTGAGAAAAATTTAAAAAATACACCCATTTCCCAATGAGTTTCCTTGTATGGAATACTAATGGAAAGAAGGGGGATATCCAGATTGAAATGTGGTGTATTATGCTAAATATTCGTGGTTTATACGCCGAAAAAAGGGTATACATTCATAGAAGATTTTTAAGGGAAGCTGGTACATTTTCATGCTATGGGAAAACTCTTAAGAGTCCCTGCGATTAACACTTTCATTCGCCAGAAAACGAGTTTAGGGCTGACTTCTAGTGATTTGCAGAGTTAGCTTCATGGCTAATAGAGGGAGAGAATAATTAGGAATTTCTATACTCCAGGAGTGCATGCTCGCTATGATTTAGAAAGATTAAGAAATTTCGTGACGTCGCCAAATTCGAACAATTATCACCAAACTGTCGTCAAGTTTGACAAACTTCTAAAATATGATCTCTAATTCCCCAAAACTGTTTGAAAGCCTATTTCAAACATTTCTATCAGAATCTATTATTTATATCAGAATTCAGATATTTCAGATTCTATCAGAATCTACCATTTTTATCAAAGCTATTAATTTGTACTTTTATGTAAGTAAACTTTCATACGCAAACTTCCTTGGAAGAAATTTTAAATGTCTTACAACAAGAAAAAAGTTTTGTATGCAAATACTACAGAGGAAATAATTAAAAATATTTATATGTTCCCTAAAACAAATTTTGTTTATGCTGTTTCTTTAACTAATAATTCACTTCTGAATAATCACAAAGAGATTGCCAGTCGATTTTTCGTCTTGCCTGTCTTAAAAGGATCACAACTAAAGTAAAAATTTAAAATAAAATTATTTATTAACACATTGATCTGATGGTTACATAGGCTAAAAAGGTCAACAGAAACTAAAACCTACTATTTTCCAAACACACGTTAAAATTGTATTAAATAAAAAGTATGAAATTAACACTCGTGTCGTCCTGACTAAGTGCTCGTATAACAATCGCAGCTGGCAAAAACTGCAAGTTCACTTTCAATTACAGGGAAACTAAAGCAGTGTGGTCGTCAGCCTATGCAGCTAAGCGCAGTCTCTCTCAAAAACGTTGCAACTAGAGGGTAAACTTTTTTAAATGAAATAATCGAAAAAAATAGTGGCGCGCGAAGGGAGCCTAATGTTATGGCAAACCCCTCTTGCTTCGCAGAGCGCCTTTTGACGAAAGCGAGGAAGGCTGCTAATATAATTTGAATGCACTAAGGCATATAATTTTTGGCATATCAAATTGTTCATGTGAAGGTTCTTATCTTCGAGTATATTTTAAAGATTATAATGATTTTCATTCCGGTGGAATTGACGGGAGTAGAAGCTATAACAAAATCAAAATCAGGTAATTGAAATAAAATCTTACAAGTTATATAGTGTATAAAACAAAGAAAAAAATTGTATGAGTGCAGAACAAGTACATGCAGACATTTGCACAAACTTTTAAAAGTATTACAGCATTATTGTAGTGTTAGATAGCAATGAACTCACATAACGATGAGGTTCCCATTCGATAATATCTACAGCATACTTGGCCATGATTTCTGGTCCGTTGAAACACAGATATATTCCAGAGTCTTTCTTTAGAGCATTGTTTATCTCCAACGAAAGCTCTGTTGTAATCCTGGTCCTCCTTCCATCACAATGAACAGATACAAACGTTGCCGACTCTGGTAGGAGACGTTTCCAGACGCCGAAAGCTTTAGCCTTTGGAGGTAAGCTGGAGAAATAAATTAAAGTGGTTGAAGTAAAATCTGTCCAGATATTTCCAACTAAATAAGAACTCGTGGCTGCGTTCCTTAACCATGTTCTTCGTATTTAGGGCAGGATATATCTCACCTCAGGTCTAAAGTATGGAAGATTACTCCACCACTAAAAGGAAGATAGCCTGTTAGCGGCTAAGTGATTAGGATTATTGAACACAATTATTAGTTTGATATGAGTTCATATTCCGGCAAAGGGACAGGTTGCGTGAGAATTTTCATAGTTCGTCTCATGTATAATATGAATACGAAACAGAATTCTTTAGAAAAGTCCTCTACAAATCCTTCCTTACCTTTAAGCAGATAGCTATCGTACACTTTGCTCGTTATCTCCAACTGCTTTAAAGTAATTTTTTCTATCTACAGGTTAATTCGCTCCTAGACCGACAAACTTCCAGGATTTGTAGGAATCGCATAGGAATGCAAGGTCGGAAATGCCGTAGAAAAAGCACAAAAACTGCAACATATTTTATGGGACAGAAAAAAATTTATTGAAAGATTGTGCTACAAAAGAAGTTCGAAATTACGACCAGAAGTTGTCCGGAAGGCCTGAAAGTAACGCTGCGTGAAGTTCGTTTCGTTCTGGAAGATTACTCCCGGCAGTCTTGCGGTAGATGGCGTTGAACGGAAGGTTGCGTGAACAGCGATCCTGCTGGAATTCGTGGTTTGTGATCCATTTCCCGAGGTAGTAGGATGAACGTGTTATTCAAACGATGAACTGTTAGAGATGCTGACCATGTATGGAGCTGCGGATTGTAACAGGCAAAAAAATGCCGCTCGGCGGTTGTACCAAGAACGTTACCCGAAAAGGCGTGCTCCACACCATACGACCTTCGCAAGTGCGAACAGAAGGTTACGTGAGGCTGCTTGTTTAACGAGAGCTACAATGAATTGACAGCGAACGACGAGAGGGCACCTGGCAATGAGGCAGTCTTACGTCTGGCAGAAGACAATCCAAGTACGAGTACTCGAGCGATAACGCAATTAGTGGATTTATCTCAATCCACTGCTTGGAGGCCACTTGCAGCAAACCAAATGAACGCATACAATCTTCATCGTGTCTTGTTATTAGAGCTTGGTAGTATTATCCACTCCGGAGGACATTTCCTACATAGCTCCTGCAGAGTGCTACACAGCGCATTTGCTGCGTCCGTACTATTCACGGATGAAGCATACTTCACACGTGAGAGAGCCTTCAATCTGCATAATGCCCATGTTTGAACTTTGGAGAACCCTCATAGTACGCAACCACGTGCAGCTGAAAAGCGTTTCTAGGTCAATGTTTGGGCCGACATTCTTGGACACTACCTTACTGGATCGTACCTACTGCCCAGTCCTTTGAACGGTAGGGCATACCTGATCTTCTTGCAACAAGTATTGCCTGAACTTCTTGACGTATGTCTCTCATCGTTGCGCCATTCAGTGACCAGCACGACGGGACTCCTCTACATTACACTACTGACGTCCTCCGACACCTCGACGTAACTTTTGTACAGCGGTGAATAGGTCGTGATGGCCCGGTTCATTAGCCTGCCAGATCACTGAGCCTTTCATGTGTGGAATTCTTCTTCTGGGGTCACATGAAGAGTTTGGTGTACGAGATGCTTGTTCCTTCATTTGAAAACCTCGTCGCTCGAATATTTGTAGCTGCCGAGAGAATACGTGACATGCCAGGAATCTTTCAGAACGTAAAGAATTCCATGCAGCGCAGTTGTCAGGCCTGCCGGACGTCTTCTGGTCATAATTTCGAACACATGTTGTAGTACAACCTTTCAATAAAATGTTTTCTGTGCTATTAATGTGTGGCTGTTTCTGTTCTTTTTCTCTGCTTCTTTGCACCATAGCTCGCAACTTCAGCATTTGCGACCCGCATTCCTATGTAATTCCGGGTCGTCGCTGTACTCCATACAAAACCTGCAAGTTTGTCGGTCTGGTAACGAATCACCTTGTATATGTTTAAGCTTCATTCTTTTAAGATAAATGCGTATTTTGTAATGAAAAAAAATGTTATCTCAGGATGATGGTACCAAAGTAAAAAAACATGAAAAAATATTCGTTCAGTTCATAAATTGAAGCATTTTCCAAAAATTCAAATGATGTTGCACAATAAACAATTATTCCTTTCATGAAGATATTTCAGATATTAGATGAATCATTGGGAATTTGACTACCAGTGTTATTGAATGCTTCTAATAATGTTATTTTAATATTTTTTTTATTTACTTGACTGTCTTGTACTTGTTTGTTTACTTGTCTGTACGCCAAAGCGCACGGAAGCTGTCTATCTAAGGAGAGGAATGTGTTCGTATAAGGAAAATGGGGTTCATATTACCGTTGCACATGAAGGAAATCACAACCATGGGTGTTTACCCCATGCAGCCAGTTCCTTTCGCCAAGGTTCGAGCTTAGGATAAACTACCAGTATTAAATGTTGTTATCCTCTTGGTCATTTTAGAAAAATGAAAGTTTGAAAAATGCAGATTCTACGCAACCTTGTTTAGTGATTTTACGTGTGTCGCCATAGATATCATTAAAAGATGAATTTGTACAATTTATTTTTAGATATCCTATTCATTTAGGTGGCTTCATTTGCTTAAATGTAGATCATACGTATGTACGTTCCTTTACAAAGTTTGTAAAAATTACTCAAAAATGTGGGAGAGATTTTTCATAGAACTACATATACATATAATAGCTAATTTTGCTTACTGTCCCCATTCAGAAAACTCCAATTAGTAAAATATTCATTGTGTTTTATTCAGTACAAAATATTCTCTACTTTTACGTCTGAAATTCGAGAATATATTTGCTGATCACTTTTCAAAGATTATACGACTATATGGTTGAAACAATACTTTTCGATTCCCTTTGCGATTAACTGGCTTGTTGGTCATTTGATTAAAGCAAAGCACGTGAAGATTACGAAACTGAATAACTGATAAACTGTTTATATAATATATACTGATAAAATGAATAAATGATAAAATGAATAACTGATGACGAATGATAAACTGTTTTCCCCTCAGCCTTATCATTCATCTTCAAGACATCCCAACGAACAATGGGTCAAGGCTCGTTTCTACGGCAACAGACAGCTGCAGACTAGCTGGCAAGAGATTTTCTTATGATAGACAGACTGTAGGAGATCCTCAGATCTGTTCTCTGGAGTGTTCTGTATCGAAATTGGGACAAAGCTTTCTTTTTCTAGCAGGCGTAATTTAGTTGCTTCCTGTAGTGCATCTTGTAGTACTGTGATCTCAGTGATGAAAAGACTAAATGACGGATTGGTTCGGTAAGCAGTAAAGCGTCCAGCCTTTTGGGAGAGGTCTCTTTTGAGTCACAGAACTCTTTACTTAATTAGTTGGAATGAAATATTATAATAAACATTTCTATGAATTTTCTGTAGAAAGTTATGAAATATCTTCTATTTAACCTATTAAAGCTTAAATGTTTTACTAACTGGAATTCTTGCTGCATAAGAAATGCACAAAAAGTTAGATTTTATATTTAAAGAACCACTAAACCCATAGTGTTGAAATAGAAATAAAATTCTGTACCTTTCCACTAAGAAATTTTCTAACTGGTAATATTATTAAAAATCTGGGACCAATATTTAAGGAAATGAAGTCTGTAATTACCTTTTTCCAATATATTATATAAAGTTTATGAAAAGAATGCTCTATATGTGGTTGAATGTAAAAGGAATTCAAGAATCATTGGATTTATTCTAAAGTATTTATTCTGGCTATTGTATTACTATTCTGACTAACTTTCATTTACTGAATGCTAAATAAGACAACCAAAATGAATAAAATTTTGAATTTTATTAAATATATTAGTAAAAATGTATTAATTAATACTAATGCGTTAATCTTCGTATTCTTACAGCTTTTACATTTATATGAACTTCCCATTTTATTAGTTCCTGAATGCAGAAACCTCAACGAAAATCTCTTTTTAACTGTACGCATTTAATAGTTAAGAAGATATAAAACAGTAAGTTGATATAATGGAAAATTTATCTGTCCATTGACCATTAACTTCCTCTTTTTAAGTCAACAACAATCTCCAAAAGTTCGACAGATGAAAAAGGTTTTCTGTTATTTCCGCGGATGAGTTACATTAGGACGACATTCGTGCCACAGTTAACTGAACATGCTACGGAAACAGCTAGAGGTAGAACAATTGGAACACAAAAAGTTTGCTCGGGTGCGAAATGGAGTTAGTCACGCCAGCCGCTGAAAGACAGTTAAAGGACTGACGAGAGGGCCGTGTCTTTTTCTTTCTTAATACTGGTGTTGTTTCTAATATCTCCTTTTTGTTCCATTTTACTTTTCCATTAGTTCTCCGATAAAACATTTAATGCTTTAGGGATCCATACAGCATTTATAGTAAGAAAAAAGCTGAATATTTTCTTCAGCTTGGGTTAAGACAATGCTTCAGCTTCTTTTGAAGAAGCCTTCTTCAGAAGATGTTTTACCATCATTTTTTGGGGGGGGGGAAGACGGGAAGGACCAGAAACTTATATATTTGTTTTGAAAACCACCAATTTTTTCTTCCTTTGAAAACTTTTAAATTAGTAGAGTTGGGTAAATCCTTCAGGATTAAAGTTACTTAGATTATAGGAAAGCACTCGGGAGCTAAATCTGAAAGTTTATTCTTAAAATGCTTCATAATTGTTCTTTTAACGCTATCATCATTATTAAATTTCTTTCCATGAAGGTCATAACTCAGTGAGGAGGATAAACAAATTTACTTGGAGCTAAATCTGGGCTGCAAGGGGGCTGGTGAAGCTCCTTACTCCTATATTGCTGTTCTTAAATTGCTCTAATATGTTGCTGTTTTTGATTTTCTGAAAAATGTACAGGCATACAGCTTGCAAATATATTTATTCATGTGAAGGTATTCATGTCGACTGCACAAAAAAGTTGTTTCAGACACATCCTACTTTCCTTGACTTCTAATCTCTATTTTCTTCTGGACACGAGTAATATTTTCTGGTCGAAATTTACGACTATTCATGGCATATACAAAAATTGTTTTACCGTTATTTCGCTGAAGAATAGAAAGGAGACGAATCACTACTCACATGATTCAACAGCTGTTTCTTTCTTTCATTCATTCATTTTTTTTTTTTTTTTTTTTTTTTTGACTAAGACGTTCTTTAGGTAAAAATTTAACCATAAAACAATACTCAATTTTAAACATTTCAAAAGAAACTAGCTCGTCACTTCATTTTCTAAATAGATAAAACAGAGCTCATACAATTTCTTTAATGAAACTTTCAAATTTTTTTATTAGAGGGACCATGCTTCCGCAGAAGTACAGAAGCTAGTAGTACAGAAGCTGAAAGGTTATAAATTTCCATAAGCAGTCTTTCTTTAAATAAATAACATTTCTCAGAAAAAAAAGGAAATGAATGATTTGAATGCATTTGTAACTCTATATTCTACTCTTGTTCGGATATGTTCTACTTTAACAGTAGACAAAGGATTAACTTTAACAGTAAGACAAAGGATTTACTGCAGAATATTTATTAAACGTTACGTTTAGATTACTTAGATAATGACAATGCACACGAGGCTATCTGCCTAAGGATAGGAAAGCCTCGCGGGGGATTTTCTAAACGAAACTGGCTTTTGTTTACATTATGCGTAGGTTAACCACGAAAATTGCAATTGATTGCCATGCAATCAACTCATTCGGCGGGGTTTGAACCCTGGTCGAGCTACTAGTGTTAATTATTTTATCCCACGACCGTGAGTGCGTTTTTTTAAAAAGTAGCAAGTTAGTAGTTACGGGTGAAATAATACATAATATTACGAATTAGAGCAGTAACTATTGGAATTGTGTACCGTACTGGTCTGAATACATGAGATATTCATATGACAATTTATGAAGCTCTTTCATAAGTGGGAAAAAAGGACTTGCATGTAAGAAAACCTTACAAACATATATAGTTACGAACTTTATACGTGAAAGCCTTATACAAGAAATATATCTGTTTTCCGCTTTACAAAGGTTCATTTTTCAATACTTCGTTTTTAACGAAAGGCCTACATTTGCATCTTTTTCGCTTTATGAAGAAAATCCGAACAGAAACGAAAAAAAATCCCGTTGCAAAAAAGGGTGAAATCCTGGAATATCGTTCAGTCTTTGCTTTACCCAGTAAGTAAACAAAACTGTGATTTTACTTTTGAGAGAACAAGTACGTTTATATCATTTAGAATGATATTATGGGCGTTTAAGCAAAACATGAGTCAAATTGAAAAGTGTTTTAGATTAAGAAGCGATCAAGCATACCACTCAAATCGCTTACATCAGCTACGGTCAGGACCTAAATACAGCCTAGCCCCAAAAGGTGAAAAGGCGTTACGGAAACTTTTAAATTGTCCTACACTTCGTGATAAACGTGTTTACCCTCATTAAAACAAGAAACTATGTATATTGGGACCCCCTGTAAGGATGATCTGTGTAAGGCCTCAAAATCATCTCCTGGGGTCTCGGCGAAAATTACAACGAATTACAACATAGAATTTTGGGTAATACAGATATCCATATGAATATTGAACGATGGCATAAGGCATTTTGAGGTAAATTGACGAATATTCTGAATAATCAAAATTTAAAGAATTATTCCTTTCATTCCTATGAGCAAAATGACTACGTATTCTCCCAAGCACTCAGGAAATCTATCATATTACAAGCGATCGATATTCGCATTTCTTAAGACACCGAAGATACTAATTTAACAGAAACAAATACATAAAAGAATCCATTGATGTGCATCACTAACAGAGGAAAGGTATTTTTAAGTGCCTAAAACGACAAGCAGACCATACCTTTTGGAACTTTTGTGAATATTGGATGATATCGCAAGCTCATAAACTTCGTGGAATGTGATGTTTAAAAATTTACATCTGATGTTATAGTTCTATTCAGGAAAAAATGAATAGTGTAAGATTATGTGTGATGCTCATCGTTATTTTTGCTGATAAAAAATTTTGCAGTATTGGCAAGTAAGGAAAACATTTTATACTGAGTATTTGTGGATACGGAAATGAATTGGAAAAAAGAAAAATAGTAATTATTTTTATATTTGAATGGGAATAAAATTTCATAGGACTGAAAATTAACCAAAATTACCGAAGAGTACTTGTATAAGTTATCTTGATAACAAGCCACGAATGCTTTCTTTTGAGTAGAATTTAACTCGAATCTACCAATTTAGTAAAAAAGTGATGAAAGTCTATGTGAACTGCATTAAATTCTCGTTACCTAACTGTGACTGCATCAATATCAGAAAAAATTAAAGTAAATTTCGCTTTTTTTCTCAAAACTTCTCATTTAAAGTTTTACTTTGTATAGGTTATTTTAAATTTCTAACAGTTATTTTAATTTTTAAACATGCTTTACTGTCTATTGTCGTATCCCACCTACTACTCCCTGCCAGAATAAGTTTTTAGTATAACTTTGCATCTAAATAAGAGAGAAATAATATTTAAAGGAAGGATTCCCTTACTTCAGAAGAATATCTTAAGGTCCTTTATGGTGGAACAATTTGATGAGTCCTTATGTGTGAGGCCCCTCGTGAGATTCCGTGATAAGCTCTGGTAATAGCGGAATTAATTTTCGCTGCAAACCAGAATATGCAATCAAAGCATCTTCAGCAGAAAGCTAAGGAGTCCTTACCACAGACTACAGCACAGACTACATGCACAGCGTCTTTCAAATCTTGCTGGCATCTGCAACAATCAGTCACAACATACACAGACGAGGGGTGAAACGTAGATTTACCTCCTCGTGGTGCACCCTGGGTAACGCTAAATGATCTACAACATTTGGCATTATGTACTGCTCTCAAAGAAAGTTTTCTCTGAGGGTTCTTCAATGGAATGCAGGCGAGATCTTCCAGAGCAAGAGAATTGAATTAATGAAGTTCTTATGGAACCAGGATATTGACGTTTTTACAGTTATAGAAGCAAACCTTACTCCTGAAAATATACAGTATTTTTCCTTTAATAGTTACACTCTATCTATTTTGATAAAATCAAGACAAGTTGCTAGTGGCATTTTAACCGGAGTAAAGAAGGGACTACTAGCCAACTTTAAGATAATCGCAGATATAAGTCATGGTTTTTAAAAAATTGAGGTTATGCTTTTGGATGTGGGGAAACACAGTGCTCATTTTAAAATATACGGTATATACAATCCTACGAACAACAAACCAAGTTTTACCTACCCCATAATTAACCAAAAACAATACAGATAGGAGATTTTAATGCCCATTTCCTATCATGGGCTTATCAGGATGTAAATGATCCTGGGAAAGAAGTCGAAGAACTTTTGAGTTCCTCTATGCTTCAATTAATTTACGACGCCAAAGACTTTCTTGCGCTATAATGGAAAATCATTTAATCCAGATCTTTTACATCATCAGATATATCTTCTAATACTAAGAGACAAGTTTTAGATGACCCTGGTACAGGGCATAGTCAGGTTATATCTGATGTTACATTTGCTGCCCCAGTTCGAGCCATAAGAACTTCAAAAACGTTTTGGAATTTCAAAAAAGCCAACTGGAACGGTTTCAAAGAGCTATCGAATCTTGTGCTTGATCCCAATAAATTAAATTGGAAAGGTGGAGTTGATTCAACCACCAAACGTATTACTAATAAAATTATCCAATGCGCAAAAACATGTATTCCAAGAGGCAAATACAAAGTGTGTAGATTGTTCTGGACTGAAGAAATCAAGACAATGAAGGATAAAAGAAATAGACTTCAGAAAAGGCAGAAGTAACAGAACGCCCAACTGATGTTCAGGTATGGCACAGACAAGGCGCGTTTTTTAAGAAAGGTGTTCTCACAGAGAAAAGATCATCTTTTAGCAACTTTATTTCCGAGATGAATTTACAAAGAGCTGTGGAAAGAGCTTTTAAGTTCCTTGCAAATATTAAAAATGGTAATACTGGTAAATATTAAAAATGGTACAGCCAAGAAACATTTGTTTTCAACGGTAGGACTATTACATCATATCCAAAAATTGCAAATGCATTTTCAAAGTTCAACAGAAATCCAAGTATTGTAATAAACAATCAAAAATTTTGAATAAGACTATTAAAGCTATTGGCAGTTCTGCCCCTTTACTCCAGTGCCTCCTTACATTTTTTTTCTACTCAAATAACTCTTGATGAACTCTATACAGCTATAAATTACTTAAAAACTGATAAATCACCAGGGGACAATGCTATCCATATCGAAATTCTCCAACACCTAGGAGCACGAGCAATGAAGACTATTTTAAAGTTATTCAATCTTGTTTGGACCTCTGGCCGTGTCTCCTCTTTGTGGCGCAGATCTGTTATAATAGCAATTCATAAAAAAGGAAAGGACCCGGGAGATTTTAGGGATTATAGACCCATCTCACTAACAAGTATACTATGCAAAACTATGGAAAGAATAAATTCAAGAAAGTTAAACTGGTATATTGAGAATTTTGGGTTGTTAGCCAATAAGCAAGCAGGATTTAGACAGTACAGATGAACTAACCAGCATGTTGCTCTCCTTAGCCAGATGGTAAAAGATGCATTGGACAAAAAAAAAAAAAAAAAAAACCACGACCTATAAGCTATTTTTATAGATCTAAAATTCACCTATGACTTGGTCTGCCAGGAAAGTCTTTTGTTAAAGTTATCTAATATTGGTAACCACACAAATATGTTCCACAGGCTCAAAAGTGTTCTCAGCCAGTAAATCTGTAGAGTAGGTTTTGAAAATTGCTTCTTACATTTTAAGAATCTTAAAACTGAACTCCCTCAGGGCGCGGTCACTAATTGTTTATTTTTTAACATTTATATAAATGACCTTATTACTGACCTACTGAAGATTGGTGATGTCAAATGCCTACTTTATGCAGACGATTCAGTTATCTGGACTGAACATTCCAAAAAACAACTATATTACAATCTGAAACTTCTTTAAATCAGGGTCTAAGGAAATTAAGCGATTGGTGTCATGTTAAGAATATGGAAGTAAATCTAGAAAAACCTGTATATCAAACTTTTTCTCTCACACACCAACTGATCAAGCTGAACTTATTTTGCCATAACCTCCCTATTCTTCACGCCAACCACTTCTTTTATTTGGGTGTCATTTTTAAACGTAAACTGACATGGAAAGAGCACTTTACAAATATATTGGAAAGAGCTACTAAGAGACTTACTTTATTGAAAAGAATTGCCGGCTCTAAGTGGGTATGCTGCAGAACAACCCTTGACCTGACCTATATTTTGCCACTAACTTCTTACTGTTTCGAACCTTTGGTGGCGGTAGGTAATCAAGTTACTGACATCATGAAAAAATTCCATTCCCAAGCCCTTCGTTTTATCACGGGAGCTGTTAAGACAAGTCCCGTTGATGCGCTTTTGATATCTACCCAACATTTTAGTATTAAATCAGTAACCGAAGAGAAGGCACTTATTTTATAGGAAAAGATCGTAAGACTAACAGATTGTTTCTCCTGCGAAATAGCCCGTTGTCATCATCTTCACGGAACCTTAAAACCCAGTATGGTTTTTTCAGAGAGTTTTGGATATGAAAGAACAACAAGAATTGAACTGAGAGATGGAATGTCTCATCATGTCACAATGTCCAATTGAACGAGGGAAGTACATGATTAGAATAAGCCTATCAAGTGAAGTTTTTAAGAATAAAACAAATGACTTAATTCTAAATGCTGTAGCCTTGGATACTATCCATGAGTAGTACCCAAATAATGAGTGGCTGCATGTGTTTACAGACGGCTCCATGTTGAATGACCGTATCAATGCTGGCGCTGTTATCTTCTCATTTTACACTCCTGTATGAAGGTTAAAACAGCCTTTGGTGCAGAGATTTCTGCAATTCAAATCGCCTTTTCACAGCTGCAATGCCAATATGAAAATATATCAAGGGCTGTTATACTATCAGACTCTAAGGCTACCCTCCTGACCATTGCTTTATCTGAAGCTCCTGTTTCAGCTGACATTTTAAATATTCGCCTGACCTTTAATGGTTAAATTGGAAACCATAAAGAGGTTGCTTTTCAGTGGGTACCAGCACATTGTGGACTTCACGGTAAGGAAATAGGTGACTCCCTGGCGAAGAAGACAACCAAAATTGCTCAAATAACAGATAAACCAATTCCTTTTTATACCGCCGAAAGGTTAATTAAAACATATTTTAGAAAGGACTATTGGAAAAACATGAAAGAGGCGTTAAAAGACAAAAAATGGATTAAGGAAATCACAAATATTGCACTATAGCCAAGAGGCAGATCTGTTGCCACTTTTCGCCTCGCTACTGACGATGATTGCCTCTCCAAGCATCTATATCGTATAAAAATACTGCCAAGCCCTCTTTGTCAATTGTGCAACATTCGTGAGGAAATGGTCATTTTTGATCGAACCATTTGAGCCGCTGCCTTGCACTGGGCTCGGGACACTTGTGGGAGAAATAATGGAGACCTTGGCAGAAGATGAATGATTTATAGACTTACTGTAGTTTTAGTTTTATTAACTGTTTCTCTTCTGTTTGTGTTCTGAATACAGTTTTTTTCCCTAATCTGTCATTGGAAATAAAATAAAATAATAATAAAAAAAAAAAAAAAAAAACATGCGTAGATTATTGTCCTCTAGCGACAGTTGTTCAGCGGTGATTATATGCTCTCGAAGGGAGCATGTAGCCACATGTATCAATTCCTTTTAAGATTTGGCATGATTCGCAACAGGTATTCTGCGTCAATAGGGCAAAATAACTATGTATTCGCGTACTGTAATACGAGATGATGTCACAATAGCAAGCGCTGACGTTCATGCTACGCATTAACGCAGCAAACCCTTCTAAACACGTCAATGATGACGCAGAAACATCCCGCCAAACAGGATGAAACATGCGTAATTACTCCCTATGTTGAAGTTTGAAATTGATATAACAGTAACAAGTTATCCAGTGGTTGATCCCGTAACAACACCATGTGTGCCTCAATAAACCACCCCAACCAAGAGACTCAGATCCTCATGGTGTAGAATCAATGTTTCTACCTACTTCTGTACATCCAATAAAAAAATTCAAGAATTAATATAACGCATTATAATCCATGTCACCACCTGTCAACCTTCCAGTATGTTCGTTGTCCCTTCAGGTTTGGAAGGTAAGAACTATATGGCACATGCTATACTAAATTTACAAAGGACAGCTATTTATCATATATATATCACTTTTATTTTTAGTGTTATTTTATATCGATATGACCTATTCGAAATGGTTTGATGGATGTTTTTTTTCTTGGGGGGGGAGACATGGGAAGCCTCGAAACTCATATAAATGTTTCCCCTGTAAATTAAAAGTAATTGCATTTTATTCTTTCTCCATTTCGATATATGGAATATTTTACAGGAATACTTTACTTCCCTGAAATAACAAGAAGCTTATATTGCATATTATTAAATGTCATGCCTTAAAAGTACGCTTTCTTTTAATGCAAGAGTGATAAATTACCAGTAAATATATTTTAAATCTTAAGTTGGACGCGTAAGACGAATGTGGCTTTCAAGAAGGGGAGGAGAAAAGTAACCCATCTAACATATTCAAGGCAATACAGTCAAAACCACGGCTGTGGAGTCGGAGTCGGAATCGGAGTCGGTCAGATTTTGGAGTAAAAGGAGTCGGAGCTGGAGTCGCTAAAAACAGGTCGACTCCAACTCCAATTTTTGCTGGACAGTTTGGATTTGAAATGAAATTAAAATGGATTGAAAAAAAAATTAATGACAAGCTGAGTTATTATTTTTATTTATGAACTATATACATTAATAAATAGTTATTTTCTATTTTATTGACGTATTAATAAATAAATATAAGGGAAGAGGATGGATGTGATATTTGCCATTAGTAATTAAACTGATTCATTTAGTTACAAATCTCACTGGTAAATTTAGGTAAGCAGCAATAGCAGCAAGAACTCCCAAAATTGATGCCATTCTTAGGAAGCGAGCAGGAAAATGAGCAATTATTGATCAAGCAACGCGATAAGGAAGTACATATTTGATGATAAAGAGGTTGTTAGAATTAAGAACTTTTTTAAAAGATGTAGATAACCCTAACGTTTCACGAACAGAAAGACTGTGGAATGATCTTGCAGAATTGGAAACTCTTCTTTCTACACCGCATAAGCCACAAAAAAGCTGCAGTCTGAAGAATTGACAGGAGGCGAGAATGGAAGAATGTGATGTTAGTTCTTTCTGAAATGGAGGGTTAATTGCCGAAAGGAATCATTTTTTCAATGAACAAAAGAGAAACTAGTTTGCTAGACAATGAGATCTTGCTGGGTTTAATATATGTAGATCCGAAACACTGAATTTTCTTGGATAAGGAACAAATTAAAAAGTCAAAGAAAGCCATCTATGAACTTTCATTAAGAATTAAATTATTCTCAGAACAATTGGAGTATTCGAATCAGGACAGTCAAACTGCAGACATTGCAAATGAGTCTCTATCATCCTCTTCCGAAGATGAATTAGATTTTGAGAAATATTTTTTGGATAATATTGAAAAGGCTAAGGCGAAGCGAATGAAAATAAAGAACCAGGAGTTTTTAGGTATAAAAATGAAAAAATACTGTTACGGATTTGGTATTTAAATAGCTAATATTAGTTGAATTGTAAATTAAATGATTTTATTTCCCGCGCAGTGCAGCGCGTGACGAATATTAAACGAAAGCTAAGCCGGAAAATTGAAAATACAAGAGCGCGTGGTGTTCGCCGATAACATCGCGGCAAAAACATCGCAGACGAAAACGTCGCGGAGAAAACAACGCATGGCGAAAACGTCGTGCTACAAAACATCGTGGGAGAAAACATCGCAAAGAGAAAATATCGTAGTTCTAAAACATCGTGGTACAAAACATCGTCGTCGAAAATAAAGCAGTTCAAAAACTTCGCAGTTTAAAAACATCGTCGTCGAAAATATCGTGGTAAAAAATAAAGTATCTACAAATCATCGCATGACGATAACATCGCAGAGATGCTTTTTTCAGGTTTTAATAATTGTAAATGGATATTCCCATAATGATTTGTGAGCGCAAGATGTAAAGAAGGATAATTTTTACTTTCACATTTCTTTATTAACTAATAAATTTTTGCTGAAAAAGTAAGAAGGAAACTTAAGCATAGAAAATTAAATGTAACTTATAAATTATACTTTTCATGGAAAATTACCAGGGAAAACTTTATAAAAAATGATTTATTAATGGCCTTTGTTAGTTAACTATGTCGGTTTAAAATTCTATTAAGTGCTCTAAGTTGCATCAGTTATCTATGCTTAAGTTTTCTTTTTATTTTCTCAGAAAAAATTTATTAGTGAATAAAAAATATGAAAGTAAAAATTATCCTTCTTTCCATCTTGCGCTCACAAGTCATTATGAGAATATCCATTTACAGTTATTAAAGCATGTTTGCAAAAAGTATGTCTGAAAAAAGCATGTCTGCGATGTTATCGTCATGCGATGATTTGTAGATATTTTATTTTTTACCACGATATTTTCGACGGCGATGTTTTTAAGCTGCGAAGTTTTTGAACCGCTTTATTTTCGACGACGATGTTTTGTACCACGATGTTTTAGGACTGCGATGTTTTGTCTTTGCGATGTTTTCTCCCACGATGTTTTGTAGCACGACGTTTTCGCCTTGCGTTGTTTTCTCCGCGACGTTTTCGTCCGCGATGTTTTTGCCGCGATGTTTTCGGCTGTAACCGAGCGCGTGCATGTAACATTTAATAAATATCTCTTTTTGATTTCGAGAAAGTTCCAGAAAGTTCTCGCGCGCGATTTAAAAATCTTATAAAAAAGAGGAAAACCTCTGAATTCAGTCAGTCAGTTATTTTAGTTAGCTTGTTGTTGTTTTAAGAGTTTGTTTAGAAAACTGCTCTTGTTGATTGTAGCGAATTCGCGGATTAGCTTTCTTTAGCTGTTTTGAATTAACTTCTGTTGAACGTTTGAGTAGTTAAGATAACTACTGTAAGATATTGTAATACTGAAAGAATATCTGAGGAAATTTTTGTTGTAATAGTAATAAATTTTGTCCCTTTTTCATCGACTTGTGCATTCAGTTCAAATGAACCCGTACGCACACAACAATACAAACAAGATTTCTACATGGCCTTTGAAGAAATAAAGAAATATAATTGTGCTTGCAAGACACCCCTTTTAGAACTGTAGAGTACCTGGTGCTACTTTGGTAGACGGTTGCACGGATATTGGCGATTTTTGGCGATTTTCCTTTGGCGAGTAAAACAACTTATGGTAAACCCATTGCTGGATAAGTTATTTATAGTAACCGATACTTTGTTGTCATTTTATTTTTAAAATAATGCGTTTTATTGTGCATAAATTCCGTGTTTAAAATGTTATTTATGGCTTTTAAATATTAAAAATCAATTTAATTTTGCATTTTTATTTGAAATAAAAATTTTATTGTTTATCATATTTTATGAAATTTTATGTTGTGAATGATGTAATCAATGACGTCACCTTACTTTAAAAGAAATTCGTTTTAATATGTATAAATTTAATCTAATGTTTTAAACATTATTTATGGCTGTTAAATATTAAAATACAATTTAATTTTGTATTTTTTTAAAAAATGATTTTATTATGTATGAATTTTTAAATAATTTTAATTCTAGCCGTGATGTAATAAGCTCTCTAATTGGTTAAAGAATATTTGTGCATTAACGAGCTGTATTCAGCTCCCTGATTGGTTACTGACAATTTGTGCATTTCCGCACCGTTTTAAAATTTAATTCATATCTTCGAATTCCTTCAAAGATGTTATCTAAATAATGATTCTGATTTTTTTTTGTGGTACTTATCAATAAACGACAGGTTAAATATTTTAAAAAATGTAAGTGCATATTTTTCTTTTATTTTATAATTGTATACTTCAATTTTTTTTTAATTAATACACTATTTTCAGAAATTGGTGAGATAATTATTGCCCATATGTTTTAATGTTAATTATATTCTATATAACGTATTTTAAAGTATTTGAATTTAATAATATTCTAATTCTTTTAAATGTTGGTATGATGGTTTTTAATTCGATATTCAATTTCAGTAATATTTTAATCTAATTAAACGTTGGCCCAATGTTTTTATAGCGGTGTTTTTATTCTCTTCTTTGCTAGATGAAAGTAATAATAACCTTACTTTAGTATTTTATACTCATAGTAAATGTATTTATTTACACTTGCCTGCCATCTTAAGAAACGACATTTTCAACAAAAAATTAATCCATTACTTTTAACGATATTAATTAATTAATTTTTTTTTTTAAGTTTCGAATACTTTACTATGCGTAAAAACAGCGTTTTTCAAGATGGCTGACGTTTGTAAAAATCGCGCCAACAATTGCGCCAACGAAAATCGCCAAAAATCCGTGCAACCGTCTACCAAAGTAGCACCACTTTGGAATTCTAAGTTAATGTTGGAAGTGAGGAATCTAAGAACTGACAAGCGAATAATCGCTTGCGTTCGGTGACAAGAAACAGCAAGATAGAAGGGTAACTAAACCTTTATTATCCTAATAAGATTTAACAAACTCCGCTTGGGAGTGTACAAGCAAAGCCCGCACTTGGACTTGAACTAAAAAGACTAAGAATTAAACTAAAACTAAGATTAACTAAAGAAGTATAGCCGAAGCTATTAAGATTTAATTTGAGTTGAACCTTAACTTATTTTACGACGAAGCTTAGCAAGGGCCTGAGTACGGCCGAGCAAAATAACAGCTTTGAGAGAGAGAGCGGCCAAAAAGGCAGACGCGCGTAAATCAGAAACTCTGATTCTCTCTAACTCAGTAAGTAACTTCGTGGTTTAAATACCGCTCCTCCTCATTAAATATTCAGCAAATTCCAAACGTACGTTCTGGACGGAAGTAGTAAGTTGAAGTTAAGAATTTGACAGGAAAGGAACTTAAAATTTAACTGTTAATAAAATTAACATAATCCTTACAGAACTTATAAAAAATCTATCCTGAAAAGTCAAAAGAAGTAGCTCTAACAGTAACAGCTCTTCCTCCTACCCAAGTTAATGTGGAAAGACTCTTCTAAGCCCTGAAGTTTATCAAATCGGATCTATGGCCCTCCAACAAAGGTCTTGCCGAAGCTATACTGTTTCTTAGAAACAACTAATGCCAGGTTTCCCATTTCATAATAAATGCTAATTAATATAAATAATTTGCTATGCCATCATTTTTTCTGTACCACCTATTACTTTTATATTAAAAAACTAAGCTGTTACCCATGTGTATATGCTTACACGCATATATATATATATATATATGAGGGAGTCGGAGTCTCTAAAATTCCAGAGGTCGTAGTCGGTCATTTTCCCTACCGACTGCACAGCCCTGGTCAAAACTACTGTGGAAGCTCTTCCCTAAGGTGAACCAGAATTATCTTCAGTATTCAGATTTCACTAAAGAGTTGAAGACAATGTCACCAATAGTAAAAAAATAAAAATTAAAAAAAAAAAAAAAAAAAAAAAAACGGGGGGGGGGCAATAAAATGCACTTTACAAATATATCAGATTTTTATTCAATGATTTATTTAAAGGAATGCAAGAGAATTTAAATGTTATGCTTCCGCTTTATCTTTTTTTTTTTTGTTTTTTTGTTCTAGGGATCATTTCCGTTTCTTATCTTCATGGAAGAATACTGATTGCTTTGGCTGAAGAAAGAAATTTCTCAGATGACGCATAGATTATTCTAATGGTAACTGATCAAAATATAGAAGTTAGGAGTTTATTTTCTTTTGTTTCCCAAGCGACTTTTATGATGAATGACTTTTACGTTAATCAAGCACACTATAATTACTTCTGTTCGTCTTCAGATGCTTAATTCGTTGCACTACTGAAGTACCATATATTCCAGCCTACACGTGCACCTATAATTTGAAACTACATTTTTTTAAATTTTAGGTGTATTTTCCGTATCTTTTGAATCCATTCATTCGAAGATTTTTTTCCTGGCTTTCGGACAAGGGTATACTGAATTTACAAGCGATAAGGGGAACAATATGTGTGTGTGGAGGAAATGCATGAGTAAGTAAATAATTCTAAAAACAGGGTGAGTTGTATTCGATGCAGGTGTGCACAAGAATGCTATTCTAGATTTTCGAGAAAAGGGGGGCAAAATTTGGGGTAAGGAGTCACTTCCGACCTGAATGAATTAGCGGAATTAGAAGTCAGATGTTTCCTCTTTCTCCTGTTATTTCAGTATTCAGATTTCACTAAAGCGTTGAAGACAACGTCACCAATAGTAAAAAAATAAAAATTAAAAAAAAAAAAAAAAAAAACCGGGGGAGGGGCAATAAAATGCACTTTACAAATATATCAGATTTTTATTCAATGATTTATTTAAAGGAATGCAAGAGAATTTAAATGTTATGCTTCCGCTTTATCTTTTTTTGTTTTTTTGTTCTAGGGATCATTTCCGTTTCTTATCTTCATGGAAGAATACTGATTGCTTTGGCTGAAGAAAGAAATTTCTCAGATGACGCATAGATTATTCTAATGGTAACTGATCAAAATATAGAAGTTAGGATCAAAATATAGAAGTCGTAATTTTGAAATGAACACCGAAGGCTTTAGTAAATTGCATTTGCTTTAGTTGAAATACAGTGTTCCATTTAATAGCAACTATGGCTTCTGCCACATGAAATGCACAACAGTGCTGGTTTCATATGCAAAGACATTCAGTTTGTGAAAGGAAATGGAAATCGTGCTGCAGCAAAGATGTTTGGTGTTGATGAAAGCTCCTTATGTGAATGGAAGAAAAATGAAATCACAATAATTAATACGCCAAGGAATAAATGTACTTTGCATAAATAAAGGAGTAACGGAAGGCCTATTCTGAAAGAACGTTTTACGAACTGGGTCCGAGAAAATTGCCAAAATGGATTAATTGTAACGGAAGAAGAAGTACTTTTCTTTGCCTTAAAAAAGGCAAAAAGAATGCAAATGAAAGTCAAAACTTTAAAGCAGATTTGAGTTGGTGTAGTCAGTTTATGGCATGGAGTAATTTAGTTCTATGAGAAAAAACGAGTTTTGCAAAAGAATCCGAAAGATATGAAAAACAGAGATTGATATGTTTCCAGAATTATGTTACTGAACTTGTAGGGTTTATATTTATTTTAACTAACATTTATTTTAAGTTTAAACTATATTTCCTGTCAAGCCTTACTTTCCCCTGGAATTGTAATGCCAGAGTATGTAAATTTTAGTAGAACGCGCAAGGATTCAAATTATCAGCGGAAGTATTCTGAGTTAAATAGAAAGGAAACGAGTTCGAAAGAATGCTTTCTTGCTTCACGAGTGTGGAGGTGGCTAGTTAGAAATTGAAGAACCACGCGTTTCGGCCTGTGTGCTTGCCTCGGCAAATTGTTAATCTTTCAACGTAATATTCAGAGTTTGCTGAATTATCAGAGGTATTTAAGAACACGGTGAGGTTAGTTACGTTTAGAGAGCCTCGTAGTTAGTCACTTGGTATTATCTCTTTTTAGTTTCTTATTTTTATTTTACCGCCGGGTCGGCGTAGTTTGTGAGCGTCAAGAACACGCATTCGTAACTTCTAAAGTTGAATAAAAGGGATTTAAACCCTTCTCAAGACTTTGGTCTAGTTCCAGTTCTCAGCAGTCACCACTTTCTGCGTGCAGGTTGGAAGCGCGCAACTTTACATTGGCGCCCGAACACTTGTCGAACTGAAATGGCCGAAAATTGGATGAAAGCTACGGGACAACAACAAGAAATGGCAAGCCAACTGGAAGGATTTGGATACCTGGTCCAGACTTTGAGAGCGTCAATCAAGCCAAACGTCAATTTCGACGGAAAAAATTCGGTGGCGATATTTTTAGAAAGCCTCGACAATCACTTTCAGCTCTACCCTGTGCCTGAAAGACAAAAAGTTGCCATCGTCACATCTGCACTAAGATGACAGGCCGCGCTATGGTGGAAGAATATAGGCAAATTTTTATTAGGGGAATTCGAAGGCCAGACATATACATTTGAAAATTTCAAAAAATCGTTATTAAAGGCCTTCCCCATAGTGAAAGATCGAGCAAGGCTAGAAGCCGAACTATATAGTTTCTATCAACGGAATATAGAAGAGTTGACGGACTTTATTCTGCGAAAAATTAAGCTGACGGATATGCTGTATGGCAAGAAACCCGACGCGGAGATTATTGAAATAATCTTACCAAGATTACTACCTGCTGTTCAAGATTACTTTGAAATTAGAAACCCAAGCACATTGCAAAAGCTCTTCGAATTGGCGGTCAAGTTTCAAAATCGCAGAATAGCGGAAAAAGCTAGAGGGGCATCGTATTCTCAATGTATCCGAAGGCAATCTTCAAATGAGCAGACCAGAAATGCAAACCGCTCTTATGGGGGAAAGAGCTATCAAGCTAACTCATCGAACCTCGAAGGTCAAGGCCCAAAAAGGAAATTTGAAAACAAACGTCCGCGTACCCAGAAGGCAGAAGTTGAAAGGAAAGCTTTAAACGAGTAGAGGGGCCTGTGAAAGCGAGGGTCCAGACTCCGGAAGTTTTAAAAAAACCCTCAAAAAGACGCTTAAATACGGTCATCGTAAAGAACTCACATCTACCAATTATACAAGTCCTGGTTGGCGATGTACCAGTAGAAGCCCTCATCGATACAGGAGCAGGAGGTAATTTTATGAGTGATACATTTTTCAAGAAGAATTTTTATAGGTTACGATTATTTAAAAACAAAAACACAGAAATTATAGCGGTGCAAGGAAAAACCTGTCAATGCATCGGGAAATTATCATTAAACATACAGGTAAAAGATGAAAGCCTCAAAGTATTAATTTTTGTAGTAAAACATTTGCAAAATCCACTTATTTTAGGTATGGAGTTTTTAAGGGCCGCGAGGGCCAAATTGAATTTTCAGGACAGTTCTATTGTGCTGGAGATGGACCAGAGGGTGGTGGAACCAGTGGAACAACCGCAAGTTCACCTTAGCCATTTGAATGGCCATGAAAGTCAAGCCATCCAGCAAGTGGTGAGTAATTTTTCAAACTTGTTTTCAGACCGGCCTGGTAGCTGTCAAATAGTTACGCATCAGATACAGTTAACTGCCGACAAACCCTGTAGGACTAAACCTTATCGCTATGATAAACAGAAAGACCTAATCATAGAAGAACATATTCAGGAAATGTTAAAGAACAAAATAATAACGCCTATAAATAGTGAGTACGCGAGTCCAGTCGTACTATTTAGGAAAAAGAACGAGTTTCCTCCTTCGGATAAAAGGGCTTGGAGGTTTGCTATCGATTACAGAAAACTGAATAGTATTACTAAATTCCCAGTTTACCCTTTGCCGGTTATAGAGGAAATTATTAGAAAGATTAAATCTACTAGATACATGACTACTTTGGACTTAACGTCTGGCTACTATCAAATAGCTATGAGACCCGAAGACATACATAAAACCGCGTTTATAACAAAATCGGGCGCGTTTGTAACAAAATCGGGCACTTATGCATTTTTACGCATGCCCTTTGGGTTGTGTGGGGCCCCATCAACATTCCAGAGAGCTATAGACATTGTTCTAAAGCCTGTCCTAGGAAAATCGACTTTAATCTATCTAGATGATATAATTATAACGGGTTGTACGTTGGAACAACATATTAAAGATCTAGAAGAAGTTTTTAAATTATTAAAAGAGGCCGGTCTTACAATTAACGCCTCAAAATGCAAATTCGCAACTAAAGAACTTAAATATCTGGGTTATAAAATTTCGCAAAAGGGTATAGAAACTCAAGATTCAAAAATAAAAGCAATCAAGAATTTCCCACCTCCCAACACCGCCAAGAAACTTTCTTCTTTCCTTGGGTTATGTTCTTACTATCGGTCATTCATAAAAGATTTTGCTAATATTGTTGAACCCTTGTTAGTAATTAAAAGAAAGAAAAGTAAATTCACGTGAACAGCGGAAGCAAATACCGCTTTCGAAAGGTTAAAAGAAGCGCTTATCAATGCCCCTGTTTTGAAATTCCCGGAGGGAGACTAAAACCTGGAAATTGCAGCAGATGCGTCGGACTATGCTGTGGGTACGGTTCTTATGCAAAATAGCCATGCTTTGGCATTTTTTAGTAAAACGTTGAATCATACACAAAGGAATTATACAACTACAGAGAGAGAAACATTAGCCGTATTAATGGCTGTGCACAAATTTCGAGTTTATTTCGGCAAAGCGCCAATAACAGTCTTTTCGGATCATGTGGCTGTTGGTAGACTTTACTCGGGGAAAAACCTAACGCCCAGGTTAATAAGATGGGCTTTAAAACTCCAAGAATATAATCTAATAATCAAATATAAACCGGGTAAGGAAAACAATGTAGCTGACGCACTTTCTCGTATAAAATTGGACGATGAAGGTAATGAACTTAAATGCGCTGTGTTGACTTCAAAAATTTTAGATTCTAGAGATACAATTATTGCTGAATTGAAAGCTGATCCTGAATTTGGAAGTATCTATGCATATTTGAAAGACCCCGAAAGCTTTGAGCACACAGATATCGATGCGATAAGAAATAGAGCAGAAAACTATGAAATAATAGATAATTTATTATTTTATACGAAAACAACAAACGAAAATCTCGAGTACAAACCAGTCATCCCAGCCTCGCTTCGATTAAACATTTTGAAGGAATTACACGACGCGAAAACAGCGGGTCATTTAGGGGTCAGAAAGACTTTAAAAAGGGTACGCGAGGCGGTATATTTCCCGCAATTATACAAAATAGTAACGGCGTATGTCAGGTCCTGCAATCAATGTCAGTTAATAAATGATATTAATTACAGCCCGGCCGGGTACTTAAATAGCATTCGCGCTACATTTCCGAATGAAATTTTAGGCATAGATCTTCTTGGTCCTTTCCCCCAGAGTGAGTTAAATAAAAATCGTTTTCTTTTAGTAATTGTAGATCATTTTTGAAAATGGACAGAAATTGTTCCACTTAAACGCGCGTCAGCCAAAACAGTCGCAGATGCATTCTTACACAGATACATTTTAAAATACGGTGCACCGATAAAAGTCATTAGCGATAACGGTAAACAATTCATTAGTCAAATATTTGAAAACATATGCGCTGGACTTGGCATACGCCATATCAAAATGTTTCCGTATAGACCACAGGCAAACATAGCAGAAAGAGTTAATAGAAACATTGTAAAAATAATTCGAAGCTACGTTACCACACATCACAAGCACTGGGATGGCTACATAAATGAGTTAGCTTATGCTTTAAGAACGGCAAATCACGATACTACGGGAAAAACCCCAGCAGAATTATTTTTAGGCCGAAAGTTAATTACGCCTTTAGATAAATTATTCTTTGTGCAACAAAGAGAGCAAGAATTTAAACAGAAAGACGTGCAAACGCTTATTGACCAGGCGGTTAAAAGCTAGGATAAGGCAAGAAATAGGCAAAAAGTATATTATGATAGAAAACGCCGTGAAGCAGATTTTAAAGTTGGGGATAAAGTCTTGAAGCGGAAATTTTCTTTATCAAGTGCCCCAGACAATTTTACTGCAAAGTTAGCTCCAAAATTTGAAGGCCCCTATGTAATTCAGGAAATCAAGGGAGTCGTATTGTACCTTAAGAACGAGAGAGGGGAAATCTGTAAAGCAAGTCCCGACCATGTGAAAAAAATATTACAATCAAAATGATTTTGAAATCCTTAAAAGTTTCTTGCAGGACTTAAGCGCAAAAGAAGTGGAAGGTCCAGAAGTAACGCCACTCACTCCACCACCCAAGAAGCAGAGAACAGAAGAGGAAACTAGGCCTTCTACAAGTCATGCGACGGTCCCGAAAAGAAGAAAGGAAAATGTTCAGACTCCAGTATTTAAGAAATACAAGAAAGCAACGCCGCCGTGTAAAGAATCTTTGGTAAAGAGTAAAAGACCAGTTACAACGTATGCAGTAGAAATTCTGCGTCGAGGAAAACACTTCCAGGGCCAGATAGTCAGGAGCAAACAAGGCCGCCGTTCCCGAAAATGAAAAGACAGCAGGAGGAACGAAAAGACCACCACCAACAGAAGAAATTCAAGAATGACTCCAGACCGGAGGACGCCAAGACCGGCCGTCCAGGGGAAAAACGGAAAAGACAGCAACCCGACGACTACCACTCCAAGAGGCCAGCATGCAGAGGGCGAAAAAGTAAAATTAACGTGGACGACACTCGGAGGTCATTAAGGAGAAGACTGACGTCCATGAAACGTATAACGTGGGAGCAGTTCTGCCAGAAAAGAATGACGGAGTTCCAATCATCGAAAACTCAAAGATAAGTTAAAATCTCCTATAAAATGTTTTTCTTATGTTCCGAAATGTTATGCGTAAATACGAAGTTCTATGTTTTGACGGAAGTCAATGTGTCTCGGTTGAGACTTCGTTTTGTTTTACTTTATTTAGCTAAGGCAAAAGTATTATTTTCTTTACGTATAAAATCTAAGAACAAGCAGTTTCTGTTGGTCGAAAGACTAATTCTGTTATGTTAAAGCCAAAATTTGGCCGAAGATAAAAATAACTTCGTATTCTTGTATTAATAAGAACTTTAGTTTCAGTGCCGCCAGCTTGGCGAAGAATGAGTAAAGTAAAAATTTATTTTACTCTTATTCATTTTATAGTAAATTGTAAAAATCATATGTATTAGAATTTTGTAAATATACGTAAATACTTGAAAGTTATGTAAAAGTAGAATTTAGTCTAGAAGCATAAAATTTTAGATGCTAAAAATAAATGCTCAAAAGCAATGAATTCAAATTTAAGTATTAAACTGTAGATAAAATCATGCTTTAGAGCGTAAGCCTGCATGTCTAAAGATGAATGAGGGGGAAGTTCGAATGAATGTGTTTTGTAGAGTTCTCCACCTACACTTGAATTTTAAGAATGTTAAAGTAGCTCATCGAGTTGTAGAATGTCGAGTAAGGTGTGTCTATTTGGTCGTTGAATTCTAACAAATCATTGTGTTTAGGGGAAGTGTTGCAATACTAAAACACGAATATTCTCGTTTGACACCACACATGGTCGAGAGCCAGGGTAAAGTTAAATTAATGTTTGAATACTTGAATGAATGTGAATTAAGCAGTAACTAAGGAAAATAAATCGTTTAAAAACAAAAATGTATTCAGTGTCAAGAAAGTGTAAATTATAATGTATTTAGAAAGATACTGATACTTATTCCTTCCAGATGCTGGAAAGAAAAGAACAAGATTGATTGCTGAAGTCCAGGAAAAGTTGCTGTAAGAAGAGAGATTTAATTAAGTATACTCAGAAATTTTATTATCCTTTTGTGAGATAAGATTTTTTTTATGTAAACGAGTCTCTTAAAAGTTAGTTCAGAATTGTAGAAACCTTTCAACAGCTCGTTTGTAGAACCTGCTTCCAAGTTTTCCAAATTCTGGCAGCGGCAAATGTAGGCAATGTGTTGAAACTAAATAACGTTTGCATAATCCGAGTTCAGAAAACAAAACATTTATTTTACATATTTTAAAGAAATAACGTTCTGAAACAACATGTTTCATCTACACAATCAATCGACGCTCTCACCAGAGCATTACGCCATCAATCTTGGCACACATCCAAAAGTACAAATTGAAGAATTACAGAAGCGTTGTTGCCACACAAGAAAAGACATATAGTTACAACTTCACACAATAATAAAACAAAAACACACTTTTGAAAAATAGACAATAATAATAAAAATAGTAATAATAAAATTCTTAACAATATTTTCTCGATTATGCAACATCCTCCCCCCTTTTTGAGTCAGTGGCAAACGACTCAAAAACATATGTTATCCTATTAAAAAGGTCTAGTACATTAGGCTTCTTAACAAGCCGTCCTGACGACGTAAATTTCTGTTTTATATGCTGTACGTCAGTCTGGTCGTTTTTTTTTATCGTCGTTAACGTTAGGCTCTTCAACTAAATAATTTTCACCTAGTTGTATCTCTAGTGGATAAATACGCTGAACGGGCCTTATGAAAATCCCATTCTGAGTTTTTAGTTTAACTGTTCGAATTTTGCCATCCCGACCAGGAATTTTCTCTATAATTTTACCCAAAGGCCAATACAAGCGTTTTTTGAAATCATCGCCTATTAAGACTATCTCCCCAATTTTAGGCAACTGGGTTACTTTATTTTGTGGTTGTTTCATTATTAATTGCCCCAAATATTCTTTTCGGAAGCGGTTCCTTAAATCTTTAAGAAGTTTTGTGCGGTATTTAATTCTTCTCAAAAAATGCTGAGAGTCAATTTTATCTATATCTGCTACATTCGAAGTACAATTTTCAATTAAAAACATTGACGGAGTTAAAGGGATAGTATCTTCAGAGTTCTCCGAAATATATGTTAAAGGTCGAGAATTAATTACCGACTCACAATCGCAAATTAAGGTTTCCAGTTCTTCATAAGATAAAACCGATTTTCCCAAAGAACGTCTTAAAAGTTCTTTAACCATGCGAACTAGCCGTTCCCACCAACCTCCCCACCAGGAGGCTGTTGGTGGATTGAATTTCCATACTATTCTCTTTATTTTTGCCTCATTCTCTATTATGTCCCAGTTAAGTTTAGACATTTCGTTATACGTTCCTCGGAAGTTAGTCCCATTGTCAGAATAAATGGTTCGTGGTCTGCCACGTCTGGCTATAAATCGTCTTAAAGCCAAAAGAAAAGATTCTGTTGATAACGAAGTCATCAGTTCTAGATGGATTGCCCTGTACACAGCGCATGTGAAGAGTGCCATCCAAACCTTCTTACCGTCTTTCAAAAGCAATGGGCCAGCTAAATCTACTCCCAAAATTTCAAAAGCCCTATAATCTCCTACGCGATCTTCAGGAAGAGGAGTCACTTCGCAAGACATCGGTTTCGCTTTATATCGTTGACATATTACACACCCTTTTAACATATTACGCACAGTTTTACGTTGTTTTAGTATCCAGAATCTTTCTCTTAAAATAGATTGAAGCATTTGAGTTCCAGCATGACAATGTTTCTTATGAACTGACTCAATTAACAATGTAGTAAAGATACATTTACTCGGTAACAAAATTGGTTTTAAAAATTCAGAATTGTCTTTGCGTTCCAATATTCTAGTTTTAACTCTTATAATTTTTTCATTATCAATGAATACATCAAGTGGATTAAGAGCTCCAATGTCAGGGAAATTTGAGCTTTGAACCAACCGAATCAAAACTTTCTCGGAATTTATGATTTCAGCAACAGTTAGTTTAGATTCTTTACACAAATTTGACTTCTTCCTACAGTTAGAAATAAAACGTAACACCCAACCGGTTACACGAATCATTTTTTCATAATCAGAAACTCTTTCTGCATACCAAGGAATGGTATCCTCTGAAAAGTTAACATTAATAAGTTTTACCTTCCTCTTTTCCAAGTCAGCTTCGCTCGGTTGACAAACAATATTCGTAGGCCAAAATTCAGGGCTTTCTCTTAGCCAGAGAGGTCCCTTAAACCACTCCGAGTTAATCATTTGTTTAGCAGAGCAACCTCGAGATAACACATCTGCTGGGTTCATATTACCAGGCACATGCCTCCATGATTCAGGTTTTGTCAACTTAGTAATTTCTTTAACACGATTGCTTACAAAGTTCGACCAATTACCAGGATTTCTGATCCACCATAATGCGACTGTGGAATCACACCACAAAGTTACATTTATATCAAAATCATTAAGAGCTTTACAAACAGAATATAATAATCGGGATCCAATGCAACAGGACGTTAATTCCAATCTAGGAATCGTCAAATTCTTAATAGGAGGTACTCTAGATTTTGCTCTTAAGAGAGTAATTTTTACACTGCATGAATCAACACTTCTCGCGAAAATACATCCTGCATAAGCATATTTGCAGGCATCGACAAATACATGCAATTCAACTGTTGCAAAGGTTCCAATGAATCGGGGTATTGCCACATTTTTCAACAAAAGTATATCAGATAACCACACAAAAAATTTACTTACAAAATCATGAGGCAATACCTCGTCCCAAGAAAATTTCAACTTCCATGTTTCTTGTAACAAAAGTTTTGAAAGCAAAGTTATTGGTGCAAGTATTCCAATTGGATCAAAAATTGATTGTACAATAGACAGAATCAGTCTCTTAGTTACCTTAGTATCACAAGTTATCATATTTACATTTATATTACACTTTAAAGTATCATTGTCTAAATTCCACAATATTCCTAAAAGAGGTGTGTCCCCAGAATGTTTTGTAGTATATTTGGAAGCAATATTGCTCTCCCATCCCCTTAAATTAAATCTGCCTCTCGACATAAGACTTTTGGCCTTTTGAATTAAATCCTCTTGTTCCTCAATATTGTAAACACCCGTAATACAATTATCTACATAGAACGAATTTTTTAATTTGTCAACCACATCTAAGAAGTCAGGTGGACAATTATTCAAGAGATATTTAATAGACGCACCTAGTAGATAAGGGCTGCAGGAAACCCCAAAAACTACTCTGCAGTGCCTATACACTATTTCTCCCTCATCACTTGGATAGAAAAATCGCAAGTAATCTCTATCCTTCGGAGAAATTCCTAACTGCAAGAATGCTTTCTCTATGTCTGCATTCAGACCAATAAGAAAAAATCTCATTCTGTCTAAAATATCAGGGACTAATTCTATTAAATTAGGTCTTTTCAATAAACACTGATTCAAAGATGGTTTTCCCTTTTCACAAGATGAAGCATCAAAAACGGGTCTTACCTTAGTGCTTTCACTATTCATCTTAATAACCGGTCTGTGTGGTAAAAAGTGGCATTTATTGTTTAATTCCTTTTCCGGAACCTTTTCTATAATATTTAAATTTTCCCACTCTCTAAACACTTCTTGATATTCCTTCAAAGAATTATTTTCTTTTGCCCTCTTTATCATTTTTTGATGACGTGTCAAAGCAATGCTTTTATTATCTGATAAATTGGTAGATTCGCATTTCCAGGGTAATTCCAATTCATATCTACCATCGGGCCGAATAGATAATTTATTCTGAAAATCAATCTCATAGTCGCAATGAAGATTTTTCGTTTTACTATTTTCCGTCGGGTCGGAAATACCCAAAACTTCAAGCTCCTATAAAGATTTCAAAGAAGCATTATTTACATGTAAGGAAAGACTTATTAGGGCATTATCCCTGACAGTATCATTTTCTGTACCCATAACCGTCCAACCCAGTTTTGTTTTGACTGCAGTTAAACCAGAGGGTAATTCTAGGTATTCGTCAGTTAACAGTTTACCAATGACATCTGCACCTATCAATAAATCAATTTCACTTTCCTCGCAAAATGGGTCACTGACCTCAATTTTCCTGCTTTTCAATTCCTCTATAATCTCAGCATTTTTGATTGTTGGAACAAATCCACATATCTTTTTTTCAGAAAAAGCTTCAAAACAACACCTAAAAGTGTTATCTAAACTGCTTATGTTAATAGCAAAAACAGAATGGGTTACAGGCGCAGTTTCCCTCCCCCCAAACAAACCATGAATTACTTTCTCTTGTCGAATAGGATCAGCCTTCATTCGCTTCATAATTTTCTCCCCAACGTATGATCGTTGGGATCCCGAATCCAAGAGAATCCTAATTTTTCTCTCTCGATCTTTAACTTTAATTAGAACACATAAAGTTTGCAAATAAACTTTCTCGCTCTTACTATTATTAGAAAGGGAAACATCCAACTTAGAGTCATTTTGTTTTACAGAACTAACATTCTGAGGACACATACATTTTATATGATCACAACTGCAAATGGGGCATTTAATATTGGCTTTACATTGGTTTTTTAAATGGCCAATTCTTAAACATGAAAAACAAACACCTTTCTTTTGTACAAGTTGCCTCTTTTCATTTAAGCTCATATTTTCAGCTTTAAAACACTTAGCACTCATATGAGGCTTACCACAAAATATACAAACATTTTGCTTACCTTTACTGGTTTCATTTGTACTTACCAGCGCGGCAGCTGTTGCTAAATCTGAATTACCTGAAATAACATTTTTATTAAGACGCTTAACAGAATGAGTAAATCCTGATTGTGCTAATCTAATCATTTCTTCCGATTCTACTTCATGCCTTAAAAACACATTAGTTTTTCAATCGTTCTTTCAGAACTCTTTTCCTGTCCCTGTTCAGAAGTTTGACTCCGCTCCCAGGCTCGTAGAATATTCTCAGGTAGGCACGACTCCACTAAAGGTCCCAAGAAATCAGCAAACTTTTCCTTGGTGCGTCCTAAGCTTTCCAGCGCTCGTAATTTACTTTCTATACTATCATAAAGTACTCCTAAGTCCGACCCCGTTCTGCCTGTTGTAGCATTCTTTGTAACAAGCCCAAGCAAATCTCTTACATAGATCTGCACCAGAAGGTCTTCTCTACCAAATCTTTCTTTCAGCTGCTCGATAGCTTTAGGATAATTCGCGGCGGTAACAGGAAAACTGTTCAAAAGTTGAGCTGCCTTTGAGCCAGGTACTGCACTTTGCACTAATGCACTTTGCACTAAGTACAAAAATTTATCTTCCGGCACAATATCCGCATCTTCATGAATTTCATGAATGAGAATTGGCTCCAAAAGCCTAAAAATTCTCTTGCATCTCCAGAAAATTTTTTCAGTTCAAGTTTAGGAAGTTTGAACTTCCTGTTTTTATTTTCTTTAGGATCCGAAATCGAAAGTGAAGCAATATCTGTAGTAACATTCATCGAATTCAATTGTCCAATTTTATTCTGAAGTTTCACCTTTAAAGCTATAAAGGAATCTCTGTATCCTTCAGCCGTATTAAATTCATTCTCGAAATCCGCTTCCTTGGTTTGTTCTAAAACACTGCTTTGAGTACTGTCCAAGCGTTCAAATTTGTCAATTAGTTGCCCCAACAACACTTGCAATCTCTCAGGATCCGTACAAGTAGGCAATTCTTCTTCCACAATCTTCGTAGTTAACGTAAACGAAGTACGTTCACTTTTACGTTTTCCTTTAACAACTCCATTTTAACAAAACGCCTAAATCAAAACTACTCGAAATCACACAAACGTCCTGTCAAACGGACGCCAAACTTTTATGTTGAAACTAAATAACGTTTGCATAATCCGAGTTCAGAAAACAAAACATTTATTTTACATATTTTAAAGAAATAACGTTCTGAAACAACATGTTTCATCTATACAATCAATCGACGCTCTCACCAGAGCATTACGCCATCAAACTTGGCACACATCCAAAAGTTCAAATTGAAGAATTACAGAAGCGTTGTTGCCACACAAGAAAAGACATATAGTTACAACTTCACACAATAATAAAACAAAAACACACTTTTGAAAAATAGACAATAATAATAAAAATAGTAATAATAAAATTCTTAACAATATTTTCTCGATTATGCAACACAATGTATTTATTTTAACTAACATTTATTTTAAGTTTAAACTATCTTTCCTGCCAAGCCTTACTTTCCCCTGGAATTGCCAATGCCAGAGTATGTAAATTTTAGTAGAACGCGCAAGGATTCAAATTATCAGCGGAAGTATTCTGAGTTAAATAGAAAGGAAACGAGTTCGAAAGAGTGCTTTCTTGCTTCACGAGTGTGGAGGTGGCTAGTTAGAAATTGAAGAACCACGCGTTTCGGCCTGTGTGCTTGCCTCGACAAATTGTTAATCTCTCAACGTAATATTCAGAGTTTGCTGAATTATCAGCGGTATTTAAGAACACGGTGAGGTTAGTTTCGTTTAGAGAGCCTCGTAGTTAGTCACTTGGTATTATCTCTTTTTAGTTTCTTATTTTTATTTTACCGCCGGGTCGGCGTAGTTTGTGAGCGTCAAGAGCTCACATTTGTAACTTCTAAAGTTGAATAAAAGGGATTTAAACCCTTCTCAAGACTTTGGTCTAGTTCCAGTTCTCAGCAGTCACCACTTTGTTGCGTGCAGGCGCGCAACTTTACAAACTAAGAAGGGCGAAACATTATTTAATTGTCACGAACCAGAAATATGACTGAAACTACAGTAATGTTCGATACGGTAAAAAATAAAACAATTGTTGCGAAAGGAACAAAAACGCTTCCCATAAAAACAACAGGTGACGAAAATTCTCACTTTCCCTTAGTGCCTTCCTGCTTAGCGGACGGTACAAATTTAAAAGCCATGGTTATTATTAAAAGGAAGACGACAACGAAAATGAATTCTCCAAATGGTGTTTTCATTCATGTTCACGAGCAAGAACAGAGGGACGGAAACGGTGTTAAATTGTGGATAAGAAAATTTTAGCAAAAGCGTTCTGTTGCCTTCAAGAATCCAGAAAATCTTTTAGTTTGGAGCATGTTCAGATTCCACCTAACGGATGATACGAAGAAATTCATGAAAGACACAGACATGACAGTTATTCCAGGCGGATTAACGCTGTAATTGAAATCTTTACATATCTGTATCAATAACCATTCAAAGAAAATTTAAAACGACAGTGGAATACATAGATGTTAGAAGGTGAAAAAACATTTACAAAAGGAAGCCAAATGCTTTATGCCGGTCTAGAAATAGTGCGTGAGTGGATAAAAGACCATGGAATGAAATTAAAGCTGACATAATTTAAAAATCATTTAAAAAATGTAGTTTATCTAACAATCTAGATGGAAAGGAAGATAATTATTTATTTGGTCATGAGGGTAACAGTGCTGACGAAGAGGAAATAGATGTGTCTGAAGATATTATCAGAAGACGAATATGATGAATTTTCATGCTATCCGATAATGAAAATTTTTAAATTCATAAGATAGATGTCATTTTCTTAAATAAACAGCATTTAGGTACATGTAGAAATCTAATTTTCGAGTACTCATATTTTACTTATTTTGAAAGCTATCATGTTCATATTCGGCACAAAATGCCCACATGTAGATTTCGATTTTAATGTTTTGTATTAAAAGTGAGCGTTATACGCCGGAATATACGGTATTTTTTCGTATGTTCAAGATTCACGTCTAAAAACAGATATTTTGGAACTGCTATTTATGACACAGGGTTATTTGATTACGGCAAATTACGCTTAGGCTCTAAGTAAGGAATGCTTACGAAACCGCTCATACAGCCAATTTGTCCCCCGAGTCTTGAAATCGGGTTAAACTAATAATTTTTGCAATTCTACAGCTAGGCTGCTAGTGAGGTCATTAAAGAAGCAAATTGCGTATACAGCAAGGTTAGCCTAAAGAAAAAGACAAAATAAATGTTTATAATTCGAAAGGTATTCGTTTTTTTATCAGGAAGTATTTAATAGCATTTTATAGGGGATGTCTTCAAGTTTACAACCTTCTTCCTTCTTTTGTTTCGTTACCTGAGCATGACTTGAGCGCTCTTGACGTGACTTGAGCTCAGTTGCTGCTAATCAGATAAAAAATTCTTTTTATGTGCTTAAATATGCAAAAACAAATTTCGTTACAATTATACGGAGTCATTTTAGAACATGGTATGAACGAAAATCTGTCTCGGTGCTAGATTGGCCATTCAGTAGAATAAAATATTGTCTTGGCAAGTTAACCACCAAGAAGTCCAGATTTAACATTGGAATTTTTTCTTGGGGACATGTATTGACGACAAAGTTTTTGTTTCTTTCCTTCCCACAATTCTGGGCGACACATTACAACAGTTGTTGTGACTGTTGATATGAATATACTCAGACTTGCTCCTGGGAGAACTTGACTGTCCTATTACAAAAGAATCATACACAGAACATTTGAAACTGTGAGCCATGTAAACTTGAAGACATTCTTTTAACACGAATTATTTCAACCGTGCTACGTAAACTATTGTTTCTATAAAATTTTGAAGTTCTTACTTTCTTTAAGCTAATTCTGTGTAGGTATACTTTATTGCTAAAATATTAAGTGCTAAATACATTACAGAAATTAAAGCTGGTAAATTAGTCATTATTGACCGAAGTATTAATCTGACATTAGCATTTCTCTTTATGCAGCAAAAATTAAATTTTTTGTGCTTTAGAATGGTCTAGTTTCAAATATTTCTGTTTAATTGAAGCAAGTTCTGTTAACTAATTATATCAACTTCGCGGCATTATTAATGAAACTTACCATATCGGACAAGATAAAAGAAGCTTATTTCCCTGCATCATAAGTACAGCCTCTGCTTCCTTTTTCCCAGCCACAGAGCTTCTACACTTTTCGAAGTCTTTTTCAGTACGCTTTGAAACTGGTTCATGCTGAAAACCTCTAGGAAAAGAAACTTTCATCAAAATAACCCATTTTTATGATCAATAATATTAGCATAATACACATAAAATTATCATCAGATATCAATTTATGACACTGAGATTCGAAAGGAAATCAATAACCGTACGTGATGAAAGTTTATTACATTAGAATTCGCATAAATGCATTTTTGTCTTTTTTCCTCATACATGTAAAACTGAGATACACATTTAAACGGGGCAAAGAAAGGGGGGAAAGCTAATAGAACAGCCATGTACTTCTTAGGCTCTTTCTGTGAACACAGAACTGCAGAAAACTGGACATCATCAATATGTGGAAATGTAGGCAATAGGTATTATAACTACTGCAAAGCAATCCATAATTTTGCTGTCTTCGCAGCTTTAGTGTTCCAGACTAGTATTTTATTATTCCGCAGCATTTGCATGGTATTCCAGATAAACTCGATAATATTGAAATCTAATGACTTATGCAGTTCAACTCGAAATTCAGATGCATGTTTTATTAACCATAAGCACCGCCAATGCCCGAGTAGTTAAGACCGCTGAATCAGTGTCGTAGCTAGGGTAGAGTAAGGGGAGACATCTGTCCCCGGGCGCTGAAAACCTTAGCTACGCCTCTGAACTGAATAATGATACTTCGACCTGGCTTCAAACCTAGTCGAGCCGGCTGGATGCTTGGGTAATTTTGTGATTTTCTTCATGTGTAGTGCAAATACGAGCTAGTTTCCTTTAGAAAGTACTTCCCGAACGTGTTCTTCCCTTTTAGGCAGTTCTCATAGGTTTTATCTAATCCAAATAACCTAACCTCTAACTGTAAATTAGCTTCTCTGCATTTGTGTTGTTACACGTTATCCTAGTAAAAGAAGCCAAGCAACTGAACAGAAATCAAGAGAAAAACCTTTCTTCAAAAAAATAATTAAAATAATTACTGGTAGGCTAACTTTCTTGAATTATTTACTTTGCTTTATGTTTTTAGAAAAGGAGTTTTCCCCAGTCTTACAGTCATATGAAGTTTTCAAAGAAATAATAATTCAGCTTTAGATCAAATGGAGAATCCAACACAAATCTCGAAAAGAGAAGTTGCCTTAGTAATGAATTACACTAAATGGTAAATAATAAATATTCTTTCCTTGTATTGTAGCTGCAACACACCAATGACCGAATGGCTGAAACCACTAATACTCTGACTTCTCCTGAGTTCGATCCAACGATTTGCATGGTTGGTTTTAGTTGCTTTTCCAATATGAAATGTGAATATGAGCAAACCTTCCTTAGAAAGTCCTCCACGAAGGCATCTCTTTTTTAGGCAGATAGTCCTCGTGACTTTGCCATATTCACATAACCTAACCTAACTAGTATGTAGCTGCACAGCATGCTAGAATGCGAAATTCGTTCAATCCCTAGTTTTACGGGAGGAAAGGAGACTCTTTGCACTTGTGAAATATTTTGTCGAACTAAACGTTGACGTCATCAGCGTATACAACCCTTTTATGATGAGGCATGAATTGAAACACATAAAGTGACAGCGTTTAGCTTTTCTGACAGCTATTTTTAGAATATTTGGCTCTAAACGGAATGACTTAGTGCATAATTGCAGATTACAAGAAGTTAACAAGGTTTTAACTCTTTAATAAAGTTATACAATAATTCTTTTATCTCGTTTTAAATTTATAGGCATGCGCTGCATGCATCGAATATGACTTAAGGTGGCTTCTTTCGGTAAACAGCGAAGTTAAAGTACTTATTAAAAAGCATTGGGATGCTGAAAGCATAATTCAACTTAATTGACATTAAAAATGTCGCTTTAGAGACTTTGTAAAGAGTTTATTTTTTAAAAGAATAGAATTAAATAACAATTTAAGCTGTTTAAAACTTAATTTCTTTTTCATTTCAAAAGGGAATAATCCCTTTAATTTCATTTATAAATGCATTTTATGAAGTGAATTGAAAGACAGAATCAAACAGAAATAAATTCTAATTAGCATAAAATTTTAATTTTAGTCTGTGAATAATGAAGGTTTGTATTTAAATAATATGCAATAACTATGATGTAATGAAAAATTTCATATTGAAAACAGCGTTTTTTAGTTCGAAACTCTTTTTTTACAGCTGCAAACTAACAAAATTTGTTTCCCTAAAATAAAAGTAGGTATGTTTTTAGATGACACAAATAAAGGGGAGGTTGAATATTTCAAAATTTTCAAACAAATTTACCTCTTCAGAAGATCTCCAAATCCTGAACCTGATGTTAATGGTGGCTGAGTAGTAATAATTGCTAATAAGATGATAGCGTAAATTCTCATGCATTCAGCATTACAATCTTCTCGAAATGTAAAGCAAAAATAACTGTGTATAAAAAAAGAAAATATATTCATAGCATTGTTCAGATCATATTATATACAGTCAAATACCGAAAATCCGCCGACCTGAAATCCTCCAACTCCTGAAATCCGCGTTGCCTCTCATAATATAAACATTCAGTTTATAGGTTCCGGAAACCGCAACATGGAGTACGAAATATGGAAGAAAAAAAAAATAAAATAAAAAATACTTACCGAATAATGACGTCATAATTGCCGAATAATAATGAGTCATAACGAGGTAAAAAAGCAAACGATTCACTCAACTCTTCTTTCAAGTTCACGATTCACGTTCTTCTATTTTCTGAGCTTTGTTATTTCACGAGATTGCTTAGTGCTGCCGTTTTTTTTTAATCCGGATATTTTGTGGATAAATTATGAATATTTTAAATTTCAGCGCTTTTTAATACATTGACAGATAAGAAACGCACTCGTGGTTTTACTGCTTGAAACGTTGAAAAACATAAACACCTTGCATTGACGGTAATGCAAAAAGTGGAAAATTCTGCAAAAGAGGAGGCAGGTGCTACTCCTCGGTTTATAGCAGAATCGTATGAAATTGCGACACGGACTGTGTATGATATGCGGAAAAATAAAGAAAAGCTGTTGAAATTTTACAGCAACAGTGATTCTAACACTGGAATCCGAAACCGGAAATCATTGCATGGGGCGAAATCGGTAAACCTTGATGCTGTCTTGTACGAGTGATTCTGGCAGCGGCGGAGTGATGGGGTACCAATTTCAGGACCGCTCCTGAGAGAAAAGGGGAAGCAGAATCATGCTGATTTAAAAAAGAGGAGCCTAATGTAAATTAATAATATAATCAATTTATATATGTAATAATAATTTAATGCATATAATAAATTATTGTAATAATGTATATAATAATTGAATTAAATGCATCTAATACGCCTTATTTATTTTGCACTTTGAGTCTGAAAATTATGATTTATTTTTTCTGTCCTGAAATCCGCAAAATCCTAAAATCCGGACAACCTCTGGTCCCAAGCTTTGCGGATTTCTGGACTTCTACTGTATTTTCTTAACAATGAAATAAAAGAGCTTTACCTTGTTTGAAATGTATATATTTCATAAAGTAACCAAGCTAGCTTAGCATTAATTGTTGCCATCTATTTTCTCAATGGCAAGTTTGCCATTAAATTTTGCACCTCATATAAATAATAATAATAATAATAATAATAAAAACGAGGAAAAAAAAAAGACGAAAAAATCTGAAAGGTTTCAGATTTTAAATTACGTCCAAAGGAACTTTTTTTTTTTTTTCTTTTTTCTTTTTTTTTTTTACCGTTTTGTGTGTTACCTTTAATTCAGTTCAACAGCAATATCACAAAATAATTTCAAAATGAGCATATCTTTAGAATTTCCGATACAAAATCTCGCGTACTGGAGATAAAAATGTATTTTTTCTTACAGTGTTGCCATTGTTCGCTTCGAAATAGTTTAGTTTTTTTTTTTTTTTTTTTTTATTTAAAAATTAGTTGAAGTGTTACAAAATTTGAAATCGGTAATAAAACAAATTTCAAATTCAAATTAGAGCTTCCACATGCCCATATTCTATGGAAAATTACGTTATTCAAATTTTGATGGCTCTAGGTACCATTGTTTTATCACAATAAGAGAAACATACATACATTTATGCAGATTCTTCATTATTTAATTTCTTTAAATGTAAGACAGGGCGATAATATATGGTGGCAGCGATTTGAAAAGTGATACAGCCTTTTAAAGTTTTCGACGCAAAATGCCAAAACGAAATTAATTGTCCTTCAGGGAAAATTGCCACTTTGGACAAATTATAAATCTACTTCTGATCGTATAATTGCTCAATTATTTTACTCGCTTACTATTCCCTTTACGAGCTTGCTCAGAACCCCGATTATCCAAGCTAATGTATCCAAGCTAACTGGGATTGATACAAAGAAAATTTTAATACTATAGTTTTATTGTACATACTACAGCCAATTTACAAAGGTACAAGTTCATGCAGGTACATAAAGGATATATGCATATATATGTTCAAATATATAGATATGCATGTTGTACTAAAGATGTGTAGATATGCTCGTTGTACTAAAGATGATACGTACTATAAATTTTAAAACATGTAGCTGTAATACAAATGACGTGTTGTATAGTATACATATCACACATTTAGAAAAAATCAGTAACAGCCTTCTATTTCGTTGTGCTGCCTAGTTTTCTTGTCCTTATATTGCGTAGACGTTGTATCATCATAATGTTAATAACAGTATGTGTCGTCTTGTGTCAGTATCAGCGAGAACCTTTCCATTCAACCTTTTCCTTCGAATTCGAGCCATCTGTGTAACTGATCTTGGTTAATCTCATATCTTCGTTATCAAAACTTTCACTATGTGCAACTAAATTTACAATCGTCTTATCAGACAGATCAAATTGTTCACCATCTTGCATCCAATCATTTATGCCTTTAATTCATTACTGCCTCTGTAGCTTGTGGCTGGTTTAAGATAGTCACTTACTCTTCGTCATCTGCTTCTTGCATTTGTATCATTCTTGTATCACCCTCATTCGATTTTTCAGCTTTTCAGAATGGTAGATTGTTTCATGTCGTCCTACGATTCTCTCAGACAGGTAATGACATCTTTCAGCACCAGTTAACGCGTTTCAGCACCAGTACGTGTTAATAGCAGCAAACTTTTCTTCTAGTGATAAAATCAGACATGTTTTCTCCTACTAGTAGTTGTTCAACAAGCAGTCACTAGAACACCAAAAAAAAAAAAGGGAGGAAGGTCAAATTTGCTCACGCAGCTATATTGCACAACTAGCTACGTATTCTGGTTTCGGTGAGAAAACTAAAAAACAATTTATTTTTAACTCAATTCGCGCAAGAATGGAGGCTGCCAAGCTGAAAAGTGGTAACGATGGGGCTCTTATCTTTACAGTTTGAATTATTGCTAAAACCCAAGTCTACATATTGTTTACTTTTTGACTTTTTGACTTAGTATGGCGGTGTCGTCAGCTTTTCTTCTAGTGATAAAATCAGACATGTTTTCTCCTACTAGTAGTTGTTCAACAAGCAGTCACTAGAACACCAAAAAAAAAAAAGGGAGGAAGGTCAAATTTGCTCACGCAGCTATATTGCACAACTAGCTACGTATTCTGGTTTCGGTGAGAAAACTAAAAAACAATTTATTTTTAACTCAATTCGCGCAAGAATGGAGGCTGCCAAGCTGAAAAGTGGTAACGATGGGGCTCTTATCTTTACAGTTTGAATTATTGCTAAAACCCAAGTCTACATATTGTTTACTTTTTGACTTTTTGACTTAGTATGGCGGTGTCATCAGCTTTTCTTCTAGTGATAAAATCAGACATGTTTTCTCCTACTAGTAGTTGTTCAACAAGCAGTCACTAGAACACCAAAAAAAGGGAGGAAGGTCAAATTTGCTCACGCAGCTATATTTCACAACTAGCTACGTATTCTGGTTTCGGTGAGAAAACTAAAAAACAATTTATTTTTAACTCAATTCGCGCAAGAATGGAGGCTGCCAAACTGAAAAGTGGTAACGATGGGGCTCTTATCTTTACAGTTTGAATTATTGCTAAAACCCAAGTCTACATATTGCTTACTTTTTGAGCGAAGCTTTTATTTAACGACTTTTTTTAATTCATTGCGTTAGGCTCATATAATACGGAGCCTCAATTAATCGAAACTCTGATAATCAGTGTTCTTCTGTATTTCGAAGAGTAGCAATAAGGAAAAAGGCGAGATTTTGGCAGGATCGTGAGAACATAAAACGAACACTTTCGCCCGTTTGATGTCTGGAAGAGAAATATATATAATCAACTCCTGGTTTAAGTGAATCTGATTTAACTTCTGGTTTACAGAACAACCTCTTTTTCAAGCATTTCGATTGCAGATTTCTTGAGCTTCAAAATATCGCTTTACGCTTTTGATCTGTGGACTATTTGATATTATTCCAATTATGTAATAGGTCCATGGGTTCATCTCTTTTTGCTCAATAAAGTTAGCTACATTTCAAGCTAGAAATTTATGTTTTCAGGCAATCATTCTTTCCAACATCATTTGCAGAGTTGCCAACACCTCCTTCCCGGTTAAACTAGAAGGTTCCCAATTTTCATCTCTCCTCTCGGTCTCCTAGTAAATTTTCTATTCTCTCCGTTTCTCATTTACCTGGATTTAGAATTGTTTCTATAACGTTCTTTTTGCAAATGTTAGAGAAAAGTTTTCAGCTCTTAAATGATACAACAGGGTCCATTTTGCATTTAGCACAAATTCGCTTCGAGTCTTTGGGTAGCTGACAGATGTTTTTCAGAACATTTGAGGCACTTTGTTTCGTTATTGCAGAAAATTTGACTGCAGCGAAATATCTGACATTTGTAACACATAATCAGATTTTTATCCAAACGGTATCATCTGATGTTCACAGTTAGGTTTTGTAAGGTTTTCACTACGTAGATTTTTCTACGTGCATCAGTTCGTCTCACAGCTGCGAAAAGTACAGAAAACATATTTTCATGATCAGAGATTTTTCCTTGAAAACTGTTTCTCTTTTCCTAGGACAAAATTCATTCATGATTTCTTCTGGGTTAGCGTCGACAAAAGGATAAATACCTTTAATGTCATTTCCACTTTGGATCTGAAGGTGCTAAATTGCACGTTGTTCTTCATCAGAAGTCCTACAGCCTTGGCGTGTTGATCGCTGGAGATGAATGAAATCCTTTTAGATTCTCTGTTCAAGCTTCCGAAAAAGTCATTTAATCCATACTGAGAAAATAAAACATTTGAGTTCGTTCCTTAATATACTCCTGAAAATCGGAGACCTTCTTTCTTTCTTTTTGAATGGCAGAAGATCTGGACAGGCATCTATAAAAATTTCTTCATTTTCTGAATCATCAGTCAGCGGGGACTCAGGCTTGCTCTGGATATTTTCAGATTCTACAGCAGCAAAAGACTTTGAAGTATCAAGCGCTGAAGCATTATCCTAGGGAGCACAAGGTTTCATGAGTTTCTTCGGTGAGATACAACCTTCTTCTTAAATCGGAATATTAGTCATCTTAGGGAGTTCGTCTGGATGGATTTTGTATTCATATTCGGTGAAAAAGCCCAAAATATTTAGTCCATAAAAATTTAAATTAAATTCCCGTATGGAACCACATTCCGTTTCTAACTTTCTTAGCTTCCAGTTCCATACTGCGGAGATATTTTTAAGCTTGCCAGTTTTTTTGCGAGAAGAGGATTCGCCATGGGTTCATCAGCTTGGCAACGGTCTCTTAATTTTATATAATCTGGACGTGATGCCTTAAACGTTTAATACTAAGCTTGAAGTTCCCAATGCTGGTTTCATAAATCAAACCTAAAGTTCTGAAAATGTAAAATCTGGTCTTGGTTGAGCTCATGGCTGAAGTCTGAAAATATTCAAATCGTAAAATACACGAAATGGTTTTCAAACTATCTGAGCGAGTGGTTTTCACACTCGGAAGCTCACTAACGAATAATGATCTATCAGGCCCGGCGATAGGCTTTTCTCCGTACGATAGAAACTCTGCGACTTCTAAATTCTGCTAGCGGTTTCTTCCGAAATTCTAACAAATTTGTCTAAATTCGGCCTCTCGGTGCGACTGCACTAGCTGCATGCTTTCTGACTTCGAACCTTTTATCTATCTTAATGTCTGATCCTTATATCCTTCTTCCTTGCATCTCCTTAAATTCAAAACAGTTTGATGCTCCTAATGTCTGTCCTAATCTTCCATAACCGGGGTAAATTAGCTCCAAACTATTTTGGCCTTCAAAATTTGGGGAATATTTTTTGCGGAAATGAAATCACTAAGACATGATTTTTAAACTTAAACAGAATAGTAACTTTTAAGTTTTGCAGTAGTGAAACGCCGTTATTTTATGTAAACAGAATAGTAAAATGAGATGATAAAATACTAGATGAGTAAAACAAAGTCCATCAGCTTTGCAAGTAAAAACATAGTCCTATCTATGTAATTCATGATAAAAGTATAATGAATAATAAAATAATAAATTGTATAACACTTTACTCGAACTCCAAAATTGTCAACCAAGTAAATATATTCAAATTCACTAACAACGGATGCATCATAATATGACAAAAATATACAAGTTACTGTCGTCGTGGAATTCAACACATTAACAACTTTCGTTCAAAACTTTAAAAATGACACAACTTTCGATTGCTACATGCAAGAAACAAAACTAAAAAAATAATGGTACTTTTCCGTTTTGCCGGCGCAAGCGATAAAGTCGCCAATAATGGTACAACCGATGTCAAACGGAATATTCTCGCTGGTAACCTTTTACGCCTCATTTTCAAAACAAGTCGCAGCTTTTTCTTATCAGATTGATTGTTTCCTCCAATACTGGCATATAATTACATAGAATTTTTATCAGATAATTCAGTTTTATGTCTAAGCCGTTTTCGGTAATTAAATCAATTAGGATGCAATCACAGCTCTTACCCGAAGCCGAAAATATAGAAAAGGAAAGTCAAGGGTTAAATTCGTCAATTCTAATGAGAATGCATTAGTGAAGTAAAGCCCTGCAGTTTTACATAATTTCTACGCACACACACACAGATCATATTTTATTCTCGAGTGTCAAGATGTAGAAACATCTTTTTACTCGACTTCTGATAAAGATCGGGAGGGGGGAGAAAGAGAAGGGTGAAAGGAGTGTGGGAGGCGGATGAAAGAGAGTGAGGTCCGCACTAGCGGCGGCGAAAAAAGCGGAGGTGTCAAGTTCAATGTCGTTATAAGATGCAGCTGTGGGTGGTAAAACCGCAGAGTCAGTTTTGCGTGAATGAGTCAATTAAGGTTGTGAATCCTATGTGGAGAGGACATCACAAGGGTAGCGATGTTTTTCTTTTGATCTGTGGACTATTTGATATTATTCCAATTATGTAATAGGTCCATGGGTTCATCTCTTTTTGCTCAATAAAGTTAGCTACATTTCAAGCTAGAAATTTATGTTTTCAGGCAATCATTCTTTCCAACATCATTTGCAGAGTTGCCAACACCTCCTTCCCGGTTAAACTAGAAGGTTCCCAATTTTCATCTCTCCTCTCGGTCTCCTAGTAAATTTTCTATTCTCTCCGTTTCTCATTTACCTGGATTTAGAATTGTTTCTATAACGTTCTTGGGGACGCGGGGAGTGTCTGAGAGTGCTAATAAGGCTATTACTGTGGGTTTGTACTGAATAAAAGAAGTTGATCGCTAATCGTTTAATATACTCTTGAATAAGTTCCATTCGAAGGTCTCTGTGGATGTAGATGTTGGGAATATACCAAGGAGCATTGATAATTTCTCGTAAAATTTTATTTGTAGAATTTGTAATTGTTTAATATTGGTTTTAGCTGCATTTCCCCAGATCGGTGCTGCATAAAAAAGAGCTGGGCGCAGTATGGAGCGATAAAGAATTAATTTGTTTGTAGTAGATAAGTTGCTTTTTCTACCAAGAAGAGGTCGCATAGTAGCTGTGGTGATTTTAAATTTTTGTACTACGGACCGGAAATTGGTTCTGAAGGTAAGTTTTTGGTCAAGGGTGACTCCAAGATATTTGGTTTCTTTAATCCAGTCTATTTCTTCGTCAAATATTTCAGGGGGTGGAGGATAGTATTTCGGAATAGTGGAGGATAGAATTTACGGAAAATTATCGCCTTAGTTTTATCAGTGTTAATTTTAATCCTCCAAACAAGAAGCCATTTTTCCAGTTTTATCAGATAGCTTTGGAGTTGGTTTCTTACGGCGATAACAGTGCAGGCTTTAGTGAGTATGGCGGTGTCATCGGCAAAGAGTGCAAGATGAACAGAAGGGTCTTTAGGGATATCTTGTGTATAAATATTAAAAAGGTACGGCGAAAGTGCCGACCCCTGTGGGACACCAGCATTGATTACTCTGGTGGTAGAGTATGCAGTACCGATTTTGATTCTGAATGTTCTGTTGCTGAGAAAAGAGGCTATTAAGCGAATAAAATGATCTGGAAAATTGAGAGTGATTAGTTTGTAAATAAGTCCTCGATGCCATACCCGTCAAAAGCTTTCGCGATATCGAGAAATATAGCACCGGTCGGAAGCTTGCAGTTGTAGCCTTCAGTGATAATGTTGATAACTCTAAGAAGTTGGTGGCAAGTGCTATGATGATTACGAAAACCGAATTGTTCTTCTGGGAGAAAATTCATGGAAGGGTGAATTTTTTGGATGTGGAAAAGTAGGATTTTCTCAGTAACTTTAGACAGGTGGCTAAGTAAACTGATAGGGCGATAGTTCTGTGGGAGAGTTGGATTTTGTTGCGGTTTAGCAAAAACAATTATTATAGCTTGCTTCCATGAGTTAGGAAAATGAGCAAATTTGATAATGTTGTTGATTATTTTAGTTAGGCAGGTAAGAGCGTTGATCGGAAGATGCTTCAGTGCTTTGGTCGAGATGCCATCGTGCCCTAGGGCTTTCTTCGTTTGTAAGGCGCTGATGGTGTTGGCAACGATGGTTGGGGTAGTCAGGAAAGTGAAGTTGTACGGAGCAGGGGTGTTAAGGAAGTTATTGATCACCTGGTTGACCCGTTCAATATGGTTATTGTCGTACGGAGTGGGATTAAGAGTGAATGTATTTTCCATATAGTCCGCAAAAGATTTAGCTTTATCTTCTTCTGTATATGAAGTTCCACTGGGTCCATGGATAGGTGGAATAGGTTTATAAGGTTTCTTGAATTTTCGTACCTTGTATGGAGTTTGCGGGAAATGTTAAATAGGGAATTGTCCTCTATAGCAAGGTTATTTAGGAAATTGGTCCATTTTTGGTTTTTGAAGTTCTTGATTCGTCTGTTGATTTCTTTTTGCATAGAGTTTAGTTCGTGTTTGAGTTGTGGATCCCTGGTGGTTTGCCATCTTTTGCGGATCCGGTTTTTCTCTTTAATCCTATTTCTTATATCGGCAGGCAGGGGAAGGAAAGGCTTGTTCACATAAAAAGTATTGGTGGCTTCCTTTAAAGCAGAATTGATGCTGTTGGTAAATTTTGAGACTTCGAGTTCTAAATCTTCTGTGTTGTTGATGCATGGGTTACCTTGTATGGAGTTATTCAGAATTTCAGAGTATTTGATCCAATTTGTAACTCCTATACTTCTGTCAAGTGAGGAGAGGTATTTATTAATGGGGATTTCAAATACAATGGGGTTGTGGTCGGAAGACAGGGCTGAAATTACAGAAATATTGCATCTGTTAGTAATGTTATTTGAGATGAAGAAGTCAATTGTGGTGGCGCTATTGTACCCGTAATGGGTGGGCTCGTCTGGAGCATGAATGTTATAATTATTTGATTGAGTGAGCTTAATATGTCATTTCCTTTTTTGTTAGCAGGTCCTCGGTTCCAACAGGGCTGTTTGGCGTTGAAGTCCCCTCCGACAATGGTAGAAGTATTAGAATTAAGGAGGTGAATCAATTCTTGTGCCCTGGGATTATTATTTGGTGGGATGTATATATTCGAAATTTTGAATTTTTTATGTTCTATTACAATTTATATTGTGTTACTTTCAAAAGTGGTACTGGAATTAGGAATTTGAGCGTGTTTTATGCTCCTTTTAACAAATGTGATGATGCCACCGCCTCTTCCTGTCTCACGATCAGTACGGTAGGTGTTATAATTAGCATAAAGTACTTTGAGTACTGGTTTAAGGTGAGTCTCTTGTATGAGTATTACGTCAGGTTCAATTTCAATAATGAGGTTCGATAATTCATCTTTTTTATGGTAAAGACCGTTAGCGTTCCAAGAGAGGATTTTTATGTTGCATCTGTTCTTGAATTTATTAGCATTAAAGATGATTTCCTATTTTTTCAATGATTTCGACTACTGCGATTATTTTATCAAGAGGTGATTTCTTAGTTTTAATGTTTTTGAGTCCTTGTATCACTATTGTCCAGATTGTTTTTAGCGTAGAGAAGTCAAAGAGGTCTGACAGGGAGGATTCTGCGGTGCTGGTAGTTTCTTCTGTTAGAATTTCGTTTTGAATGGAGGTTTGAGCGATATTTTCGTTACTGTTTGATGTCAGCGGAGGAAAGTCTTGTTTTCTGTTAGTCCAGGGATTGGTTGCTGGTGGAGGACTGGGTTGGAACTGAACTTGTTTGTTTTTTGGTCTGGCTGGGCAATTTGAAAAGTTGGCTGGGTGAAGACCTTTGCAGTGATAACATATGGCTGGCTGGTCGCGACTACGGGTGAATTCTATAGGTTTGTGATTGCCTCCGCAACGGACGCAAACCCAGTCTCTGGTGCAGAGCAGGGAACTGTGAAAAAATCCCTGGCATCTATAGTATTGTGGAGGGCCAGGTTTCTTGCGTAATGATTCTATTGTTACGTTCATATAACCTATGTGTTTGATTCTGAATACTTCCTTATTTTCTTCTGATTTTGGTATATGTACTAAGAAAAGCGGCATTGGTTTGTTTTCTTTTCTGTTTCTTAATAGTGTTATAAAGTTAACCTTAAATCCTTTGTCAAGAAGTTCTTGAGTGATGGTTTGGGGATCTGTGGTGATGGGTAAGCCTCTTTTTATGACTTTTAAAACTTTATCTTCGGGCAGTAAGTAGGTGTGGGCTTTAAGCTTAGTTTCTTCGACTATTTTGCGAATGAATCGATGTGAGTCAGAGTCTGCAGGCTGTATTTTAAGGCGGCGTCCTTCTAAGGTGCCAGTTATCTCTTTTCCGGTTTGCTTGTTTAAGTTTTTTAAGAATTCATCCGCTTTTGGTACGTCATCTACGACAATAATTGACACTTTATCAATTCTGCTTGTTTTGGGGCTGGAGTTTGGTTTTCTATTTGCGGGAACGGTGTCACTTTTGTTTGGTTGGTCTTTTGAGGTGGTAGTGAGCTGAGTGGCTGATTCATCTTCGTTGTCCAAATACATGTCGTCTATTTGGTTCTCTAATTGTTTATATCGATTGCTGGTTTTGAGGGAAGGCACCTCATCGGAGTCAGAATCCGTTTGTCTATGGCGCAATTTTCTTTTTCTTTGTTCTTTGAAACCACTAGTGGATTGAAGTATGTCGCAGAAGTTTTTAATCTCTTCAAATTGCTTAGCGAGCTTTTCGTTAGAGGTTTGTAATTCGTTTATTTTTGCATTGGCTATCTCGTTTTCCTGCATACGCAGTTGATTAATGGCTTTAACAAGGAGAAAGTTTAGTTCTTTTTGATCACTAGCGGACAAAATCACAATTGTGTCGTTACGGATATCTTGAATATCTTCCACCAAGGATCTGGTAGTTTCGACGTCATTGGATAAAGTAATTTTGTGACTTAATATTTGGAGAACGTTGGGTTCATCGAGATGTCTCATGGGAGGATTTTCTGAGTTTGGAGGTGAGTTTTCCATGTATATGTTATTATTAGTTACAGTTATGTTTGTTGTGTCATATTGATTAATCATGTGAAGTAAATAAGTTGGAAAAAGGCCTAACTAGAGGCCGTACCCGAAGGTACCCTTATCAGCACGGTAAATAAAGAAAATCAGAAGAAAGAATAAAATACGACCTGTTTTATCCAGCGAAGGGTGCAGCTGTGGAGTTAAGGCGACGCTTTTGCGAGGCGAAAGCCGAAGAAGAAACAACCTAGAGCCCGTGAGGTGAGGTCGATGAACTCGGTACAGTAGCGGGGGTGGTAGCAACGCAAGGAAACGGAGAGCGAAGCGATAAGACGTCTATCTCGAACGCTGTCCCACCTCGGAATGACATAATTTCTGAGCAAGCTATTCGTAAGCATTGAAATATTTTTTGCATTTAAACTTGTGTTCCAAATTAAGATTTAACTTGAAATTAATGTAGATAATTACTAAGAGCATTAGATTTTTGTAGAGTAGTTTAGGGGAGATGAGATCGCTTGGGATCACGTGATATGAACCGGCGAATTAGGATGTTGAACCATGAAAGCATAATTCTTAAATTGAAAGCATAGTAAATTCTTAAATTAATGTCTTTTTACAAATTTATTGTCTTTATTTATTGTCTTTTTATAAAGTTTTAAGCGATATTAAAATGTTTATGCCTTCAAAAAAAGAATTCTTAGAACTAAAATTTTTTAAATATTTTTTATGTGTAGACTGTATGTTGTCGCCAATAAAGTCTGTTTGGCGAGATTTGCGCCGGCGAAACGGAAAAGTACCAAAATAATTAACTAATCCGGAAAACATTAACTAAAAAAATTAAATGAAAACATTAATAAATTATAAACTTCACGACATCTGAAATACAACATTCTCTCACCGACAACAGCTTAACCTCCTGCAAATATTAAACAGTAAAACTTTTAAAAACAAACACAGTATTTCAAAGTTAAATTAAAAAGTAGAATCTTCTGGCTGCATTAAACTTGCACTCATTACAAGCACCGAAGTAAAACTCTAGGTTTGCCACAGGAAAACATACAGCCGGAAACTACAATCAAATCAAAATCGCGCCAAATTAAAAACTGTCGCCAAGTTTGGCGTTGAGCGCGCTTAAGAAAGATTAACCCTGCTGGCTAATGAATACTGTAAATTATAACAATTTTGAAACCCCTAAATTGTGAGACCGCAACTAGTTACACCAGTTCTGGATCCGACCTTTTCATTGACTGTACATGCTTTTGAAAGCAAATCAGTATACATACGATATTAAGAAACTCGCGCTTGTTGGCCATTTTATCCCACTCCATAGTCAATCTTGAAGAGATTAAGAGGCATAATAGATTAAAACCTCTATCACCATGAACCTACGATCCTTCAGAGCCCACAAATGCAAGTACACATAACCTGCGTCAAATTTCACCATGAAATTCAAATCTGAATTATTTTACAGTCTGAGAACAGGGAAAGCAAAAATGTATTGAAGTGGCTAACATGATTATAGAAGTTGAATAAAGTGAAAATACAGTACTATTTTACTATGAAAATATTGATTCTTATTTGTAGTTCATGTATAACTCTATAAGCTGTTGTAAACTTTACGAAAATGATGAATGGCTTAATTTTTCGCGTTACTTCCCTACCCTACAATATACAAACCACCCATGCATGTGTTATTTAGAAAATGAAGTTTTAAAAATTTGGCTTCTAAATAACATGAATGTAAGGAAAATACAAACATATTATAATGTATGGTAGAGACGGAAAATATATCGCATCATCAGCTGATAGGAATTGATGTGAAGTGAAGTATGTTAGGGGGTTGGAATGTAAACTTCTCCACTTATTCCGCTTTATGCGCTGGAAACGTGAGTATTTGAATTTCTCAATTTCTTGCACTGTCAAGCAGTAGACAAAATTTCTTGCATTTCAGAGTTAATTGCATTAAGCCACACTAATAAAAAAAGCACTTATTTGAGTAAAGACATTGTGTAGCTCATTTCTGTATAATTTCAAATCATTATTGTTAGTAAAACAGTGAGTTATTCATATTCATAATTGTCAATTGTATTTGGCTGTATCTTAAAATTTCTTTTACTCCTCCCTGTCGTTATTTCTTTCAAGATCTGCTAGGGAGTTATATGAAACTTGCAGAATAATATGTTGAAAAAACATTTTGGCATAATTTTTTGAATATCTCGTATATCCTTTAGCGTTACAAATTATGAAAGTAATTTATTGAATGTACATAATTGTATGCGCGATGACTTAAATAGTAATCGTTGTTCTCTGAAAGACTAACCATTCGGTTTTTAATTATTTTTCATTTAATTTTGTTTGGAAGGGGGATCTCTGCTACATTAAATTGTTGAACTTTCATTGCACTGAAAATTCAATGTTTTTGACACACTGAAAGAGAAAAAAAATTCATCCGAATTAAACATTCCTCTTATTAAATAACCCTTTTTTTAACTCCCTTTTTCTTAAACAGTAATCTGTGTTATATTTTCCTTAATTAACCAAGAGAGGAGTTTTTTGAGAAAAACCACAAGTTTCTACTAAATTTTATCTTTTCTTAAACACTGCAGTAATTCAGTTTTTATTCCAGTGTACCTTGTATTTAATACTGTAATGGTAATATATTCCAAAACATAATTTAATATATAAAATATAATAATAAGCACAACTATGATGAATTTAAATCTGTATTCAGATTGTGCATGGATTTCCATTTATTATTCACGTTTTGTAATTGATACTAAATGAGTACATTCTGTAAATATCTATATTATGCAGGGGTAGGAATTGCATGAATGTTACTTTATTTTCGAGGCTGTTTGGTTAATTCTTTATCGTATTTCATAGTCAGTCATTGAAAACAATACATGCATATTATAATATTTATTAAAATTAATGAAATATTTTATTTTAGTCTCGTAGGATATTTATAAACTGGAATAGACAAGCATTTTATTCGTTGAGACTTCTTTAAGTTTTATGAAAAAGTTTGTATTATTAAAACTTAAAAATGTATTCAAAAAAATTTTTTTAAATTGTACTTAAGAGATATCAATTGTAGACTGTTAGAGCAATTTTATAAAAAGTAAGTTTGAACTTTCGATTATGTCAAAAAGAGTTTCCGATTCTGAAGCTGCCAAAGATCTACAAAGCGAAAGCAAGTTTCGATGTCCCTCAAACAAAAAGTGGAATTGCTGCAAAAAATGTATAAAGGCATGAAGAAAGTGACAAAGAGAGGTTAGTGAAAATGAAAAAATTTCGATTGACAAGTTAGTCGGTATTCTCGGCACAGCAATTACGGGACTTGAACAGCGGAATTTTGTAACTGAACAAGAAATTATGTCTGTTTATAGAATTAAAGAGAAAGTATTAGCACATAAAATGAAGCAACTTAAACAACTTACATTGAAAGAAATGTTTAATAAAGTAAACAAATCAATATTAAGCTTTTTTTTTTTTTTTTGTGTGTGTGTGTGTGTGTGTGTGTGTAAATTTTGATACCCTTTAGATCATAATTGTTCTTTATTTCATAAATTACGGTTTCATATTTTTAATTTTATAATTTCTGCATGCCGTCTTACCAGAATTAAATTGATGATCTATAATCTGGAGAAACCCCTAATCCGGAATTGCTGAAGTCCCAACGAGTCCGGATTAAAGACTTTGTACTTAAGTGGATTATGAAACTCTTATACAAGAACCTTTAGGTAAAATAAATTTAGATATGTAATGTAGTTATTTTTAAAGGAGCTGTTTTGTGAAATTTTTTTTTTTAATAAATACATTTGTGTGAAGAACTTGGGTTATGTTTTAATGTTATTTTAAATTATTTCCTTAATTCTGTATTAATAAAAATGGTTATGACTTACCTGCTAATGTTTTGTTTTCAAGTGTCAAAAATTCACTATTGTTGCCATTATAGATTTATAATATTAGATGTTATTACTAGACTTTATAGATGTTCTGTTTATTTTGAATAAGTTTTGTTATACAGTACACAGTCTGATCTGGACTCATCAGGACTTCAGCAATTCCGGATTATAGATCATCAATTTGAATCTGGTAAGATGATATGCAGAAATTATACAATTACAAACATGAAACTGTAATTTATGAAATAAAGAGCAATTATGATCTAAAGGGTATCAAAATTTACAAAAAAAAGCTTAATATTTATTTGTTTACTTTATTAAACATATCTTTCAATGTAAGTTGTTTAAGTTGCTTCTTTTTATGTGCTAATACTTTCTCTTTGGGTAGAGTAGACTTTAATATAATTAATTAATTATAATTTAGAGTAGACCCTTGTATTATGGCGAAGTTGTTTCATTTATCGCCAAGTTGTTGTTTCATTTATGGTAGCCTGAGTAGTTGAATGTTATGAAAACCCTATTGTGACGTAATCGGGTGCATGATTCTGGGAAATTTTGAATCATGGGATGTTTTGTAAGCGTTTTTGTGGTGTGTGTTGGTTTGATTCTTTAGACGGTAGAATGGCCGAATGTAGTAAGATTAATTTGTAATTTGAAGTTTCTGTACGATTTGGAGCGAAAGGGGAAAAGAGCTTTAATTGACTGGTGTGTAAATGAAGGTTTACTTAGTAGACATTATAAGTGTCCTGTATGTAGGAAGGATATGCATCTAGTTGAACGTAAAAACGGTTTAGATGGATTTGAATGGGTTTGTAGGAAGAAAGGTTCAAATGGTCACTATGTGAAGCGTTCGATCAGAAAGAGTACCTGGTTTGAAAATAGTCATTTGAGTATGATTGATATTTTGATTTTTACGTGGCTCTGGGTGTACGAAGCGAACTCGAAAATCATGGTAAGTGAATACAGTCAAAAGTCGTTAATCCGGACTCGTCGGGACTTCGGCGATTCCGGATTATGTAGATCATCAGTTTAAACCTCGTAAGGTGGCATGCAGACATTCTAAAATTAAAAATATGAAACCGTAATTTATGAAATAAAGAACAATTATAATCCAAAGGGTATCAGAATTTACAAAACAAAAAAAAAAAAAAAAAAAAAAAGCTTAATATTTATTTGTTTATTTTATTAAACATTTCTTTCAAGGTAAGTTGTTTAAGTTTCTTCGTTTTATGTGATAATACTTTCTCTTTAATTCTATAAACAGACATAATTTCTTGTTCAGTTACAAAGTTCCGCTGTTCAAGTCCCGTAATTGCTGTGCCGAGAATACCGACTAACTTGTCAATCGAAATTTTTTCGTTTTCACTAACCTCTCTGTCACTTTCTTCATGTCTTTATCCATTTTTTGCAGAAATTCCACTTTTTGTTTGATGGACATCGAAACATACTTTCGTTTTGTAGATCCTTTGGGAGCTCCAGCATCGGAAATTCTATTTGACACAATCAAAAGTTCAAGTTTACTTTTATAAAATTGCTCTTACAGTCTGAAAAAAGTAATAAGCCAGATCCAGTTCGAAGATTAAGAAACAACGCAATCATCAAAACTGAAATAGATAATTTTAGCTTAACTGAAATAGATAATTTTAGCTTATACCGTCTGTTATACATTAAACACGCACTCAAAAACGTATTCTGCACTTGCGCATACGCATATGCGCAGTCGTAAAGGTCTTACGCGCACGCGTAAACGCCTATGTGCATGTGCAGAAAGTTTTTAGCTTTGAGGTCCGTATTATAGATCATTTCGGATTATGGGTGTCTGAATTAACGACTTCTGACTGCATTTGGTTTTGGTAATACTTAAATGTATAACATGTTTTTCCTTTTTTATGTTATTTTATTGTTTGGTTTAAAATGTATTTTATTGAGATTTTGTATTTTTTGTTTACCTATAATGTAGAATTTGGTGCTCCTTTGACTTTTCAAGTGAAAATATATCGATGTGTACATGGACAAAGTAAAGGGAGTGCGCAATGGAAGTTTGTGCAATTCTGGGATTTTGTTTTAAAGTGAAAATAGGTTGACATGTGTATGGATAAAGTTAAAAGAGTGCGCAATGCCATTTTTGTGCAATTCGGGGATTTTTTTAAAGTGAAAATAGGTCTGTGTGTACATGGATAAAGTCAAAGGAGTGCATAATGTCATTTTTGTGCATTTTGGGGATTTTGTTTTAAGTGAAAATAAGTCGATGTGCACATGGATACCGAGTTTGTGCAATTGTTTGTCTTGTTATTTTGGCTTTGTGTAGCAGCGATTTTTTGGCTCAAAAATTGCCGCTTCACAAGCCAAAATAACGAGTCAAAGAATTGCACAAAATCAGTATTCATGTACCGGCAAAAATCGCCGAGTTTCACCAAGGGGTACCCTAAACTATACTTTTACCATCTCGTTAATTCTATAAACAGACATAATTTCTTGATCAGTTTCAAAGTTCCACTGTTCAAATCCTGTAATTGCTGTGTTGAGAATACCAACTAACTTGTCAATCGAAATTTTTGTGTTTTCAATAACCTCTCTGTCACTTTCTTCACAATCGGAAGTGCGCACGGGTAAACGCTTTATGCGTATGTGAAGCGGATGTGCACATTAAAAACGCATGCACAATTGCTTTATGCGCATGCATAAGTCTTTGATATGATTTAAATCAAATTCCTTGTCATTATAAATATCAGGAATACACATCAAATAGTTTTCTGGTTGCAATTTTCTAATTTCGACTATGCGTAATGACGCATGCGCGCGTTGAAAGAAATGTTTAATAAAGTAAACAAATAAATATTAGACTTTTGTTTTGTAAATTTTGATACCCTTTAGATCATAATTGCTCTTTATTTCATAAATTACGGTTTCATAGTTTTAATTTTACAATTTCTGCATGCCATCTTACCAGATTTAAATTGATGATCTATAATCCGGGAAAACCGATAATCCGGAATCGCCGAAGTCCCGAAGAGTCCGGATTAAAGACTTTTGACTGTAGTACTTGTCGAGCCCTAGCTTTTGATTTTTTAACCCACAGTGAGCCTCATGCAATAATGTTAACATGCACTTCCTTAATGCAACAGGTACTATAATTCGATTGTTAAAAAAGACTAAATCTTGTTCAACACTCGACTTATTTTTAAATTTAAAGTAAGATCTTGCTTCTTTAGAAACTTTATCAACACTCAAAGGCCACCCCTTTTGCCAATATTCTTTCACTAACATTTACCCTTCATCTTCTAATGTAGCTTTCTGAAATTCCCTTTTCTTACTCTCAGACATTTGAAGTTGTTTTGTTAGTGTATGAACAATCTCTGTCATATCCATGTTTTCACTTGCGTGTGTTATAATAAAGGAACAGGACTGTAAATCTACAATATACATATATTTCCCAGGCAAATATTTAAGTTATATTTTAAGAGCTTAATTTTTATCCTTTACAATCTATTTGACAAAACATTAGCAATATTTTTGTTCATAATTGAAACTAATGGTTTATGATCAGTAAGCACTTCTACCTCTCTACCATAAATGTAATAGTGAAATTTATTAACAGCAAATAAAATACTAAGAAATTCTTTTTCAATCTGAGCATAGTTTTTTCTGCATTATTCAAACTTCTAGACGAAAAAGCAATTGGCTGCCCATTCTGCAATAAGCAGCAACCTAACCCATCTTTAAAACTATCTGCCTGTATAGTGATAGGTTTACTGCTATCAAATATTCCTAATACAGGAGCATTGGAAATTAATTTTTTGCTTTAGAATGTAGCTGTAACCACTGCCACTCTACTTTGCTTTTCAAAAGTTCTTTTTATATGGCTGTTTTCTCTGAAAAATTTGGTACAAATTTCCTCAAATAATTACACATTCCCAAAACATGTTGTAATTCATGCTTATTCTGAGGTTCCTGTAACTCAGTAATGGCTTTAATTCGATCAGGATCAGGTCGCATGCCTGATACATTAAATAAATGACCTAAATATTTAACCTCACTAACCCTATATTGAAGTTTTTGCTTGTTGAATTTAATATTGAGTTTTTTAGCTCTACTGATGACCTCTGTTAAAATTTTATCATATTCTTGTACAGTGTTAGCAGCAATGAGGATGTCATCAAAATAGATCAATACTCCTGGTATATTACCAAAATTTTCAAGATTGCATTTCTGAAAAATTTCAGGTGAAGAGGAAATACCCAATTAAGCCTTAAGAATTTATAGCATCCAAATGGTGTGCTAGTACAATGATCACTACTATCCCCAATGTAATGCTATTTGAAAAAAAAACCGATCCTTTAAATTCAAAACAGAGTAAACTGATTTAATACATAGCTTTCGCAAAATCTCCTCAGTGGTTGGAAGCAACACATATTCTCTTTTTATAGCTTTGTTAAGATCTTGAGGATCAAGGCATAATCTTAAGGATCCATTAGCTTTTTCAATTATTACTAGATTGCTAACCCAGTTCAAAGGTTGATCAACTTTTGCAATAATGCCCTGTCTCTCTAAGTCGTTTAATTTTAATTCAAGTTTAGGTTTTAAACTAAATGGTACTCTACGTGGTGGTCTCACTACAGAAGCTATCTGATCATCTGCTATGATTTTCCCGCACCTTCAAACACTTCTGAATTATTAATAATAAATTGATCTTTAGATGGAGGTAAAACAATTGTATACTGATAAAACTTACCTTTATTTGGTAGTCCAACCTTATTTATAAACTGAATCAAATTAAGTTTAACACATGCATCAAGTCCTAATAATGGACGTATGTGCTTGCTAGAAATAATTAAAAAATCTAAAGGATAATCCTCACCATCTGAGGAACATTGTAACATTAACGACCCATCAGGTTTAACCCTGCCCTCCCAAATGCTTCTAATATAACATTACACTTGTTTACAATAAGATTAGAGTTCTTAGCACTCAGTGTTTTGTAAGTTTTCACAGGCAAAACATTCACTTCAGACCATGTGTTCAACTTAAAGGTCACACTTAGCCCTTCAACAATTATAGTTTTAGTCCATCCTTTTGTAAACGATGTTGAGCATACACTTTTAGATTTTTGGACATTTATGGAATTCACGAAGAATTCATCATCAGATTCACTATATACGTGTGCGTTATCATGCTGAGAAACATTTTGGACATGTTTCAGTCTTCACATAGTCGAAAAGTTTGCCACAATTAAAGCATTTTTTTCCATATGCCTGGCATTGTCCATTAACGTGATGTCTGTTGCATTTTTTACACAAAAATGTCGTGGTATTTGAAGCGTCATCACGCCATCCTCTGTGCTTCCTCACTGCTACGGCTGCATTGGCTCCTCTTGCCTGTTGTTGCTTCACTTTCCCTCTAGTAACGCTGTCAAAACGTTTGAGCACGAGCTTTGCTCATTTCAGCAGCTTTCCCTAAATCAGTTGCTTTCTCCAAATTCAAATTATTTTCTTGCAGCATCCTCTCCTGTAAACTAGTATCTGATACTCCAAGGACAATGCGATCACATATGACAGAGTCACTCTGCTCACCAAATTTGCAAGATTTTACCAGTTTTTTCAGTTTAGTCATGTAACAATCAAAAGTTCCTCTTCTTGTTTTCTCTTATTGAATAAAAAATCTCTCCACCATAATATTTGTTCTAGGCGTCGTGAAAGCTTCAAAACTTTCAAGCAGTTTTTCATAGTTGCCCTGATCTCCTTTTGAAAGATTGAGCATGTTAAACACTTCAACTGCTTCCTCACCAGTGGCATTTAAAAATAAAGCAACTTTCACATCTGAATCTTTTGAAGCATTTCCTGAAGCTTTCATATAAATCTGGAACAGTGCTTGAATCTGCGCCAGTTTTTGGTCACATTGCCTTCGAAACTTAGGCCTTGCGGTGGGTGACAAAGCTCCATCTTGCATCTCCTGAGAGGAAAAACAACCAAAGGCATTGCCGGGCAATTAGTTGTAATACTACTCCACACGACTATGTCATGTTATATTCATATTAATGTTACTTGATCAATAAATAAGTGACATTACTACAGGATCACATAACACCAGTTCAGCTCAACAAGCAACTAGTGTGTTGCCACATGTATATAACAAGTTTTTGGCATTTCAGTATTCTGATTAGGATTTTGCTGGTAACATTTCCATTTTTGGAGATTGTTCAATTCTTGTGAATAGATATTTTCATTTTTATTTTGCGGTGTCATGTAACTTATAAACACTTAAATTATTTACTGTAATAATATAGATGAAGATTTGAGTGAAAGAGTTATGTATAATAATTTTTAGTTCATTTTTAAGTTACGTGCTGCAAACTAATTTTTCTGTATATTTACAAATAAAAATGAAGAAAGTGCTAGTGATAAGCTGAAGCCCTTATTCTGGTTGAAAAACTTTTGCTATGAGTAATTATTGCATATGGCCATGATTGACAGGTATAATAGCTAGTGAATTTTTTGCATTTGTAGGATATATGATTTTTTTGGAAGTAAACATTCATTTTAAATTTGTTCAAAAATAAAATGAAATTAAAAAAAGTAGTGACATGTTCTGTTTTTTTTTTTTTTTTTTTTTTCTTTTAAAAAAAAGGCTTGATATGTTGAAAGACAGTATTAAAAGATCATTTTATTTTCAGATTATATGAAGATATGGGGAAGAAGGGAAATTTAACTTCCAAAAATTTTTATTGTGACGCCATCTTTAAAAGTGTCCTAATTTTTGAAATTTTTTCTGATATTTTGTTTTATTTTTCAGTTGCAGCATTTTATTCCCAATGGACAGCTAAAATCAGTTTTCTGTTGCTTATTGTGTTTAGCAGAGTGCAGGTTGGGCCAACACAAAATTTTAAAAAATGCCAGTCAGTGGAGGTAATTTTGTTAAAATTTTTTAGTTGTTATCACTGTATGTTTTGTTGTTTTTGTTTTATTCTGTTATAGAAGTTTTTTATGAATAGATATTAATTCACCTGTGTGTCAAGAGGATTGCTTCTGCTGAAATTGAAAACCCATGTTGAAACAGTAATTAGAAAATATTGGGTCAATTAGAAAGATCTGAGGTTTTCCAAATCAAAGAGTATTTTCTTCTAATTATTTTGTTGCTGATGGTGATTGAAGCCGATGTTCAAATATGGTCTTTTCTGCTCATTGTTGCTTTATTCTTCCATGTATTGTGTAATTATTTTCAATTGTAGTGCCAAGAATGAAAAACCCAGTTCATTTTCATCGTATTATGCTCTTTTATTTTTAAAAAGAAAACAAAATACAGTCAGACTATGTATAAAATTTGTATTACATATGGATAAAGTGCTGTTTTTGATGACACAGTTTGATGGTACTTGTAGTTTGAGAAGCATGGAAATTTCAGTTTAGAAGATGATATTCATTTTGGATGACCATTCTGGAAGCAAGAACCTGTTAAAAGTAGCTATCACTGAAAATCCACATTGTACAATTCAGGAATTATTGAACACTCTAAATATTCCATAAAATATAGTACCTGATCATTTGAAGAAGATTTGGTATATACGCTGCTGCAATGTGTGGGATATCCCATATTTTTGACGATGCAGAATATTCTTGCTCGAGTTTTGGCATGCGATATTGCTGAAAAAAAAAAAAAAAAAAAGGGAAATAAACAAGCTTATTTTTCTAAACGACTCGTTATTGAAGATGAGAAGTGACTACTATACAATAATGTTACAAGAAAAAGATCATTGGAAGTATAAAGGAACTACAAACTGAGAATTGTTGCTATTAGACAATTATTTGGAAAAATACTGTTCCCCAGTTTTAAAAGCAAAAATCTAAGCAAAGTGCTCAGAAATGACCAGTTGCTGAGAAGTAGTCTTCTGTCATGACAACACTCTTGCTCAGCCCCACTATTTTGATGAATGTCAAGATAAAGGCTTATTGATCATAGTTGGGATGTTTAGTGTCACTTTCTTATATTTACTAGACTGTGCTTTAGATTTTCATTTCTTCTGGTCACTCCAACATTCTCTGAACAGCTAGGAGCTCACTTCTTTGAAGAATGTCAAAAAACACCTCCATAAAATTTTTACAAACAGAAACCTAACAACTTTTTTAAAAAATGAATTTTCCAGCTGCCAGAGAGATGACAGAAGGTCAGAGAATGAAATAATGCTGATGTATTTCAATGAAATTTGCTTATGCTTTCTGTACTGCTTCATTTTTATTTCTGGTACTTTTGTGTTATCTGCCCAGCATTTCTGCAAAGTCACTAATCGTTAGCAACTACATTTTTGCTACCTAACATGTGAAAACCAGTAGCTATTTTTAAAAAAATATCAGCATGCTGAAAATTGTTTAAAACAGCAACAAATTGACAAAATTAAAAATGCAAAAAATATCCATAGTTAAACATAAAAAAATTACAGGAAACAAATATCCATAACGAAACACTGAAAATTTCTTAAAACAACACAGTAACTAAATTAAAAATGCAGTAAACATCCATAATAAAACGCTTCCCTTTCTACTTTCTCGGTCCAGGAACACAGCGACCTGTTATAACTTAATCAGAGAATTGTGGAATTCTTGGCATTGTAGAGTAATTTAGCACTCTGCTGTCTATGCTCATATCAATTTGTTTTTAAATTTAAAAAAAAAAAAAAAAAAAAAAAAAAAAAACAGAGAATTGCAGAATTTTCACCATTACAGAGCAACTTGGCACTGCTGTCAATGTACACATAAATCTGTTTTAACTTTAAAAGAAATCAGAAAATTGAACTTATTTGTAGAAATCTATTATCACAATTAGAAACCACAAATATAACCCTCCAATTCCAAAATTTTATGCATCATGCAGCGGCATAGTGCAAGCATGGACATTAGTGGATTGACAGATAAAATCCATGTTTGCTACATCCTGGGTTGCCTATTTTTGGTGACATAGCACTTTGCCCAGTGATTCTTCAGTGTGCTGGACAGATAAAGCAAAAGTACTACGTTTATCATCAAAAAACAACTGAACTTTCAGGTTGACCAAATATTATTATTTTTTTATTTTTTATTGTTACATTTTAAAAATTTCTTCTCAGAATTGGAGGTTAGGAGGATTCAATTAGTTCAAAACTTTTATTTTAGTTTTTGACATCTCAGAGTAAATAAATATGTATTAAAATTAAATTTGGTTGAATTTTTTTTTATTATGCATAATATAGTAAAACTTAATAAGTGTTAATTTTTAACGTAATGATATTTAATTATTAAATTCAGTATCATTTTGTTTGTAAAATGGTGCTTCAATATGTTTTACTATTGTTAATATTACTAATAATAATTCATTTTATTAAAAAAATGTGTACTTTTCCGTTTTGCCGGCGCAAACGATAAAGTCGCCAATAATGGTACAACTGATGCCATATCTTTGCTGGTAACCTTTCGCTTCATTTTCAAAACAAGTCGCAGCCATTTCTTATCAGATTGATTATTTCTTTCAATACTGGCATACAATTACATAGAATTTTTATCTAGATAGCTAAATTTTTATGCAGTATGACCATTTGTAGTAATTAAGTCAAATAGGATGCAATCACACTGCTTACCTGAAGGCAAAAATATAGAAAAGGCAAAATCAAGGGTTAAATTCATCAATTCTAATGAGAATGTACTAGTGAAGTCAAGCAACGCGGTTTTATATAATTTCTGAGTAAGCTATTCGTACCAACTGAAATAATTCTTGCGTTTAAACTTGTATTCCAAACTAAGCTTTAACTTGAAATTAATGTAGATTAATGAGAGAATTAATTTTTTGTAGCGTAGTTTATGTGTGATGAGATCACTTGACGTCACGTGATACGAACCGGTGAATCAGGACGTTGAACCATGAAAGCATAGTAAATTTTAAATTAATGTCTTTATTTACTGGCTTTTTACAAAATTTTAAACCATATTAAAATGCTTATGCCTTCAAAATAAAAAATTCTTGGAACTAACATTTGTTAAAATTTTTTATGTGTATGCTGTTGCTAACAAAGTCTGCTTGGCGAGATTTGCGCCGGCGAAATGGAAAAGTACCTCATAAAGATGCAGAATAATAACCTACAGCAATAGAAGTACCTCCAATGAGCTTTTCACTGCCTATGTCTTATATAGGCATTGTCTTCACACTGCAGAACTTTAATTTTGCATATTACATTTAATTAAAAAATATCTTCAACTTCTGTTATGAAAGCAAACACAGGAGAAATAGTTGTTATTCTTATCTTGTAATCAAGCCAAAAGTTGTGCATAAATTTTGATGGTATGAAAATCATGTATATTGGTACAAAATAGGAAAAAGTTGATATTAGTATAACAATATCATTAACTGTGTAAAACTGTCATAAGATTTTTGTTAAAATATATTATTTGCATGTATTAAATAAATATTTCTTTTTGTATTACTCTCATTTTCTTTAAAGATTAATGTTTCAAAAAAAAAAAAAAAAAAAAAAAAAGCAAAGCTTTTATTCCTTTTTGCATATGAATTATCACTTAATTGGCAATTGTTATTTATAATTAGTTGTTCAGAAGAATAATAAAATATTCAATATCATTCTTAATATATACATAATGTGATACTTATATTTTACAAATTTTTATTGTGTTAAATCAATTCTGTAAGTGCCAACTAATAAAAAACTCTCTTAAGATTCAATATCATATAAAAGTAAGTAAATTTTGCCTTTTCTTGAATAAAATGCCAACAAGCATGTGAAAAATGAATTTTTAGTCAGGTTGATAAAAATTAATTTTTTAGCATCGTATTTTTGTGCATAATATAAATAAGAATATTCAGGAAAAGTAATATAAAAATTGTGTGTAGCTTTTAGAAAAAAAGTTTACTAGAAAGTTTGCTATACTTTTTTGGAAAATCCAATCTCATATTTTTAATTAATTTTCTAATCATCTGAGAACTAGCATATTGGTTAAAATAATGTTCAGTGCTCAAAGAAAGTGTGTATTTTTAGGCTGATTGTCTAGATTGTGTTTTTCAATAGAACATTTCTTTTATAACTTGCCGAACTATTTTTCATTTTATTTACTTAATGTATGGAAAATTTTATTCCAGATACACGGCAAGCCTTAAAGCTTTTGGAGCGCATTCAGTTACACTTGCAAGAATCAGAAGCTGCCCAATTAAGTCCTACTGTTGGTGATGATCTTAACACTTTGATTTCTGTTTTAGACAGTCCTGTCTTTAATAGTATTCTGAATATTCAAGTATGTAAATCGCTGGTATCTAGTTTACTTCAATTATTTTTAAGTATATAAATCGCTGGTATCTAGTTTGCTTCAATTATGTTTAAGTATGAAAACATTTTGTAAATGTTTTCATACTAAAAGTATTATACTGTTTGATGCTTTATATATTTTTGTGAAAAAGGATATAATGATTTGATTTTCATGGTCTGGAATTAAAAGTGTATTGGTTAAGAAATTTTATAAGTAGGAAACCTAAATCTGTATAAGTAATACACATAAAAACTTAGTACTGGTACTAAAGATAAAAGTATTGTAAGAAGCATCTCGTAAGCTACTGAAGTGAGCTAAGTAAGCTACTACTACTACTATTCTCTAAAGCAAAACATAGTGATTTAGGTATTTACATATTAGTGTAATCACCTTTGCTCACTTTTTACAGAAAAAAAAAAGAATATTGTAGTTGCAAAAATTATTCATTTTATACATACATATTGTTGCAAACATATGTTATGTTTTACTTGTTGTTTAGTAATTATTGCGTTTAATGATTTTGTGTCAAACTGTTGTATTCCTGCAAAAATTTTACTGTTACCTTTTTCGTGCATCCAAATCTCACAAAACACATCAATTTTAATTTAAAACAGAGTATAAAACAAAATAAAAAAAAAAAAAAAAAGACATTGATTTGTTTTATAAAAAACTGTTGGAATGTTATAAAAAATGTCTATGAAGTTGACACTGGTTGTTAAAACTAAAGATATGTAATTGTGTTGATATGTAAGCATCATGATTTATTGAATTTGTTTAACACTTTCGCTGCCAGTCATGTGAGGCTGTATTGATAGTTAATGCTGCATCTTAGAAATAGGTTGTATCCATATGCCGATTTACATATTATAAGAAATACAATTTAAAAGAGGTAATAAAAGATTATTATATGTACCACATTGATTACTAAGCCTTTAAGAATAGCATTTTATTACTTCACACCAGCACGTGATTGGCACTAGTGGTAAAATTATTTTTGCAGTGCCACATTGTGCCCATGGTGCCTGGCATTTAAACATGAATCAAAATAAGTAACAATATACATTATTTTGGTATGAAACTATATCACAAACAAATATGTATATTACAAATGAATTTCATACAAGATAGTTGCAACAAAATTATTGCAAACTATATATTTTAGAATGTTATTAGTCTATGATTTTTGTGCGAAATGAAACTTTGTTTCCATTCCAAACCACATACATTTACGGCTAGTTTCTAACCTTCACCTCACTCCAATACCACCATATATATCCAAAACGTAATGCTGACTGAACTTCAAAATAAACAATGAGACTCTACTTTTCCCAAGCCAGTGTGTGACTGGCACCCGCGACATCACCCCACACCACGCGTAAGAGCGTGATTCACTCTTCAGCAATAATGCCAATCACGCACCAGTGTAAGATTGGCAGCGAATGTGTTAAATAATTTAACATTTAATACTTTATAAATGTTCTTTAATCGTTTAAGATAAATAGGATGAGTAATTTCTTACTAATAATCATGTGTATATATGTATTTAGGTCAAGGTTTCCTAAAGTATACACTAACAGTAAATTATTATTTTAGATGTTACATTGTTTACATTATTCCATTTAGGATGCATTTATTTTGGTACTTAGATGTTATCAGAATTACCAAATATATGCAGGAATGCAATATTTTGCTACAAAATATGTAAAGGGAACAAACAATGTTGAGATATGATATTTGGTAGATGCACAGTATGAAGTTTGTACAATTCTCTAATATTTGTTTTAAGTGAAACCAGATCACTGTGTACATAGGAAAAAGACCAGAGCAAAAAATTACAGCAGAATTTCACAAATAATTTGTCTTAATAATGTGTCTCACAAATAATTTTATTTTTTAATATATCATATAATCCTTATTTAATAATTAATATTCATATTTTAAATTGTTAAAATTTGTTTTAATTTAAAATGTGGATAAAGTTTGCTTACTTATGATAAATATCACTAGCTTGGGAACCTCTTAAAAAATATTGCAAAAATCGTCAGCTCCGCCCCTAAGTAAATTTTACTTTTTCATTTGCAAAAATATTGCCAAATTGTGCCAAGGTGATTTCAATAATTTGCAAGTACCTTTGTATTTAATCAGAAAATGCTTTTATGATGGTACATGTATTTTTGATACTTATTCATGTGATACAAAAATTAAAAAATTTGAGAACCCCTTTTCTAGGTTATTTAGCATTTCTTGACATGCTTCAATAGAAGTAATTTGGATTTTGCAACACCTCAGTTGACTATTTCAAGTCCAGTTTGCTTGCTATGACGTCCTTATTTTCATGAATGTAATTCCAGCTTATCTGTTTATCTCTGAAATTTGAGGAAAGATCAGTGTGTATAGTTGTATGGCAACAATAGGAGTAGTATTGACTGCTGCATACTCCCGAGTTTGTGTTTTTGGCTGCTGAGTAATGGATCATGTGGCTTTGTTTTGGACCATCTCCAGTGTATCTGACTATTCTCACCACTTCCATATGTCTGTTTTATCTAATGTTTCTGATCAGACCGTATAGAAAGACAAGGTTCACAAGTTTTATCATGGCCATGAATTTTTATGAAGTTCATATCTTCAGGATAATTTTGAATAATTTCTTTGAAGATCTGTGTAAAAGTAGTATTGGATAGCATTTCATTCATAACGGTATTCCAATAAATAGGGTTCATTATGCATTTTATTTATTTCATTTGCATTATGTTGATATAAATGATATTGCACATATAACAAAGTCATTTCTGTAGGAATACATCATTGAGTAATTGGAGAAACCTTTGAAGTTATTGGAGGAGCAGTGTTGAGCTTTCATTGCATGTTTTATTGATTGCGTATATTTCTTAGTGCTTCTTATTGAAATATGGATACCAGACATTCTCATTTTATGTCGCAAATAATTATGATTCAAATGTATTATTTTAAAATTCAGATGGTTTCAGTAGTCTTGAAATACATTTTTATTGTTAGAAATCTCTCTGGTGTTTTGCTGCTCAGAGTATGAAACACAGTTCAAATCCAGTCAAAATCATGAAATTATTTCGGTGTGTAATTTTTGTTTGTATTTATTTTGCCAATTCCTTTGAAGAAACATTTATTAATTGTATGGGCATAGAATGTATTATTTACTTTCTTCAAAGTAAAAATAACATACTGATCTTTCTCAAGTTATATATTTATGTAGTAGTATTAAGATTTTAGATAGTAAAACAGTATCTTTTAAGAAAAGTTTAAGACATTGTTATGCACTATTAAAGTACAAGTTTTATGTAAAAGCAAAATACATTATGATCTTTTGCTGTTGGTTATCTTATTTTCTAAAGTTATCAGGTTTAGAGATATCTTTAGGTTTTCTTTGTGGATTTTAATTTATTTTGTTAAAATGTTCTCTTTTTATTTTGAATTCTTAAGTCCTTTATGTAATAATAGGTATGAGGAATACATAACTTCACTGATTTCAATAGTATTCTTTGAACTTCATTAATTTTTCATTAATATGTTTTCATAACATTATGCTTATGAGATAAAATACTATCATGCGAAAATTTTAACAGAATATATCAGCAGATAAAATATATAATTAGTGAAGCGCTTGCAGTCACCCCTGATTCAGAAAGATTGCTTTTGTCATGACAGTAGTACTGTCAAGGTTAAAATGACTGCATTAGAACTTTGGTTTATATTTTTTTCGCAGCCTATTTGTGTAGAACAGTTCTCTTGATTCCTCACCACTGCATGATATTAATATAAATATTTTAAATTGATGTTAGCATAAGTATTATAAAATTTTCTTGCTCTGCTAATAAGTATTGATTGCATAATATTTTTTAGTGATTCTTAAACTGTCGAAGTGGCATGACTATTTTTATTGCTCAAGAAATTTGTTTCATTTTATCTATACCTTGTTTCTTAAAGTATTTTTCCTATTACATTAACAATGCAAAGATTTTGAAAGCAGTGAAGTAAATCATTGCACAAAGAAAAGAAATACAAGAAATACAATATGTCTTATTTAAATACAAGCTGTATCCTTAAACAACTCGACAAATTAAAAGAGTACATGATAAAATAAAAAAAAGTGAAAGAATAAATGTATGTTTAGAAAGTATTATTAAAGGTCATATCAACTATTATTAAAGTCTGTATAAACTGGCTATTTTATCATTTGCATATCAAAATACTGGAGTCATTTTCATTTGCTGAGACATTGTACAAAAAAATTTGCTTCGATATGGAACATTGTTATAAGATTAAATTTGCTACAAATTATATTAATCTGCTACCAAAATGCTAGGGATGATTCGAACAGTGTATGGTGATGCATTATTATCCAGAGCACAAGTTTATAAATAATACAATCCCTTTTAAATATGTATGCAAAAGTGTTGAAGATGAACCAAAGGTAGGGGGTCCTTCAGCTTCAAAGAATGAGGAAAATATGAAAAAAATTAGCTCTTTGGTAAAAGCTGATAGACTTATAGTAACTTGGCAACCTTCAGATATGCTCAGGATAAGAAAGAAATCTGTAGGTTAATTTTAATTGAAAATCTGAAAATGAGGCATTGTGCTCGATTTATGCTTGGGTTTTAAGAGAGCAGCAAAGAGAAGAAGGAAAAGCTTGCTGTGAAGATTTGCTGTCTACTGCAAGACAGGACAATTTCTTAAAGTATATCATAGAGGGAGATGAGACATAGTGTCTACAATACGACACAGAAACAAAAAGACAAAGCACACAGTGAAACAAACTTATATCCTCCCATACAACAACAACGAGAAAAGACATTAATAATAAAATCAAAGACTAAGCTGATGCTTGCATTTTTTGATTCCAGAAGACTTATTCACATGAAAATCAATCAATTTATCAGTATTTTTACAAGGGGGTGCTTTTTTGATTAAGAAGCTTGATTAAGGCTGGTTAGGGAAGAACTTTTTAATTCTGGCCAAAAGTTTATTTTACATGATAAAGTTTGGCCCAGACATCACTTTCTGTACAAAAGTATATTGCTAAACATTCAGTTGTGATAAATCGTCCATATCCACCTGAGTATTTACTTTTCCTGAAGCTTAAGATGGCTGTTAAAGGGCAGAGATTTAAAAATGTCTCGGATGTTAAATCAAATGTTATGCATATTTTATGAACAGTTAATTCCATAGCCTATAAACTGTGTTTTGATGGAAAAAAAAAAAAAAAAAAAGTGTAGCATCCCCTAATGATTATTTAGAAGGAGGTAAATTTATTTGAAGGTTAGTTATGTTTTTCTTATTTATAAGAAACCGTCCAGTTACTTTATTGGTAGAGCTGTAAAATGTATCATTTAAAATTTTCTAAGGGTTTTAGAATTTTTCCTTGAAACAGCAAATAATTAATTTTGAGGAAGGAAATCTGTGCATTGCAGTGTGAGGACAAATAATGGGTTTCTTCTTTATAATGTTCATATTTCTAGCTCAAATTTAAACTTTCATGTTGTATGAGGTTTTTGAGCTCATTGAATGTTGCTTTAAAGCATATTCATCATTTGTGTTAAATTATTTTTATTTATTTTCTTCTTTCTTCTTAGGATTCACTTCAGGAATTAAAGAGGCAGTTACATAAACATCCATCTATATTACCTGTTGATTTTGATATATGTCCAACTACTGGAGAGTTACTGCTTAATTTGCCAGCTGACCCTATTCCCTTACAAAATTCAGATTCCTATGAACCTAGTTCTGATGCTGAACAAAATTATGATTATGATGGACATGTTGGCAAAACTAGATTAGGTGTGAAATCAGATGAAATGGAACCGCATTCGAATGAGGTTTGTTTTTGTTTTTTTCCTCTTGTATAATAGTATTATATTCTTGATAATTGTCTACTTTTGAGAATTCTTTATTTATGTAAATGTAAATGAATCAATCTAAATAAAAAATTAAGTACTTGTAATTACAAAACTTAATTAATTGAATGTTTTTAATAATACTTAATTGATAATACTTTTAATAATACTTTATATAATAGTATTATATTCTTGATAAATGTCTACTTTGAGGATTATTTATTTATGTAACACATAAATGAATCAATTTAAGTAAACAATTAAATACTTGTAGTTACAAAACCTAATTAAATAATCGGATGCTTTTAATAATACTTAATTGAAAGTTTAAAAAGTGAGACAAGTACCGGAAATTAGAAATTTTCCTTTGCTTTTTTATGTAGTTTTTGGTTTCAGTATTTTGGGTATATTACAACATATTGCAGATGTACCTTATTATATTAGGAAGAAAACAACCGTATATTCAGGATGAGATATAAAAGTTAACTCCTCATTAATTTAGAACAACAGATTCTGAGAAGCAGAAATATAGAGCTGTGATTCATAGTACATATAATAGTGTTATTTATGATGCCTTAATGTCACACATTCGTGTATTCTATGTATGCACTGAAACTTCATTTAATCATGACATTTATGCAATTTCACTTACCAACTATACATTTGAATAGTTCAGTAGCTATTTTGTTGGAAAAAGGAGACTACAGTCTTTGGTTGAAATTTAGTTTTATTAATTTTATTTAAAATTAGTTTATAAGTTGATTAAAAATTAATGATTCACAGATATGCATTGATTGCAGTGGAAATTTATTGATTCATATGTATTTTTGTCATATCCATAGAAAACTGGAGCTACCAACTCTTCGAGTATCATTGGGAGACTCCTAGTTTTTTTATAATCATATCTTGTGGTCTCCTGATAATTACCAAATTTCTCAGTTTTTACTTTTTAACCTTTATTAAGGAAAATGTTTTCCTCATTGAATAACATTTATTGAATTACTGAAAAAAATCAAGCAGATTCCATTCCTCCCATCCTTAGCTTTTTTCCAAATAATTTTTCTCATTAAATTTTATTTGATCTAAATTGTCTGATCTACCGTAGACATTTGTAGAACTTTTTATGAAGTTGCAACCAGTGTTTAATCAGTTAATATTAGTATTTAATTTTGTTTTACACCAATAAATAGTGCACTATTAAGTTTACCCTAACAATAAGTATGTTCATAAATTATTACTCTTATTTTCATTGTATTTAAAGTCAAAGTAATTTAAATCAGATACCACCCGGTGGTGAAGTGGCTAGCACGCCGCACAGCTGCATCGCAGGTCCGGGGTTTGATCCCCAGGTTGGGCAAGGTTGATTCAGTCATCCGTTAAGTGGGCCAATAAAATGACTATTACTATTTCCCATGGGGACTAAATACTGGGGGTCATTCAAGTTCAAATTTCAAAATTATTTCTTCTAAAATTTCTAATTGTTCTCACTTATTATTTATGTAATATGGTTTTGCATCCTAATAATTAAAATTCAAGTTTATTATATAAAATAACAACAGGTGGAACATTTGTGAATCAGATGTCAAATAATAGAAGTCAGACACTAATCTTGAATTTTGTATTAACACAATGTCTCTTTTTCTGTACGAGTGATTAAGTGTGTTAAATGTAAGTTTAATTTTATTGCTAAAAGAATATTAAATATGTAACAAAATCTCTCTCAACTGGCAACAGTGGGACTTCTGAATGAAAGATTTTTCTTTATAATTGAATAATATTCTCAGAACTTACTTGCTTATGCTTTGCTATTTCATCTGTAGAAATTGCAGCATCCAATGTCTGTTGGTAGTGCTTTTGATTTGTCAACCACAATTAAATAAAGAATGTTGAAAATCATACAGATTATTTAAAATTGAAACAACATGATTTTATATTTCAGAAAAATAAAATTAAACAACACTTTAAAATTACTGTATTTTTTATTTTGTGAAAGCTGCAAATTTCTTAGTATGGCGACATATAACTTTGAATGTCTGCTTGCTTACACAATTGTCACTGAAATTTTAAAAAATTTGCTTTGTATACAATTTAGATTCATAACAATGGGAGGGTTATATTATTTTAATTATCCCAAAGGGCATTGGCCCAGAAGGGCTATTAATTTCATTTTGGCATTTTGCATTGATTCACTATAAACGGCGTATGACTTTTCAAATTGTTGCCACCAAATATTATTGCCTTGTATTATATTTAAAGAAATTAAATAATGAAGAATTTGCATAAATGTATGTATGTTTCTGACATTGGGATAAAACAACGGTATCTAGAGCCATCAAATTTTGAATAATGTATGTCGCCACACTAATATGGGCATCTGGAAGCCCGAATTTAGAATTTGTTTTATTATCTATTTCATACTTTGTAAAGCATTTATGAGTTTTTGATTAAAAAACTAACAAGAGCAATGGCAACACAGTACAAAAAGAAAAATATTTTTATCTCCAGTGCGCGAGACTGAGAATCGGAAATTCTAAAGATATGCTGTTTTTAAATTATATTGTGATAATGCTGTTGAATTTTATGGTTTAAGTGCAATATTTAATAAATAAAGGCAACACACAAAATGTTAAAAAAAGCCCTTTTGGGCATAATTTAAAAATCTGTAAACTTTCAGATTTTTTTAAAAATTCATTTAACAGAATTAAATTTTTGCGACCTCCAACATTTCACTTTGCAAACCCTTTTGGGGTCATGACCCACAGTACTAGTCTACATCCATCTAAGACAGCACTTCCTCCTCACTCTCCAAATATGCAAATAAATCTAAGACATCTGACATCATGCCAAATGTGTTTTAAAAACAAGAGACTCTTTATCACTCAATTTGTCATGTACAAACATGATCATTAGCTACAATTTACACCAGCAATGAAGAAGAGTAATTTTTTTAATAACTTTGCAGGAAGTAGAGAATTTAAATACAAATTAAATATGGTTTCTTTCAGTGTGAATTGTTTCTGAAAATTGTGGAATCTACTTTCTAAGTTCTCATATGGATACCTAAAAGGGATTGATAGTTTGTTCATCTTTACATTCTGGATAATTTGTTGATTCAGTAGCTGGATAAAGTTTGTTACATTGGGCGACAGAAACATAACATAATACAAATGTTTTTAACAGTAAAGTTGTTAAATTGTTAGCCCATTACATATATTTTTATCTCATTGGGCTAAATTTTGGATTTAAATTTTGAAAAGTGTCGTTATTTTGATATTGCGGACTGACTGGGTGGCAGTTACAAGGGATTTTACTATTTATCATTTGTGTTCGTAATTTTAAAATTGGAATAAGCTAATTATAAAGCTATATAATAGGGCCTAAAATGGTTGCTGCTTAAAAAAGTAATTTTTTGTAGAACTAGCCACTTGGATGGCAAACCACCTAAATATTTATTATAAAAGAGAAAAATATGTGTAATGATTTTAAGGATTCCAACTAATGTAATTTTATGGGTTCGAGTAGTAATTAATAACATAATTGAATCATCATTTATTGCTTTTAAATTGCTTAGTTCTTGTTAATTAATAATAGAATAAATTTGGAAGATAAATTAAATATCTTAACATTTGCTGAATGACAACAATCTTTCATGTGGAAGATAGAAATATTTTAAATTGGACAATGGCACCACATATTTCTTCTAAATCACTGACTTTGTAGATTAAATTCAAAAGATAAATGTGTTGCATTTTCCCAAGTGGGAACACACTTCTTTTATAAAAGAGCTTTCTGATTAAATTTGAAACATAAATGTTTGCTTTTGAAAGTGACAGCACAAAGCTTTTATATCGCTGAGTTTTTATTCAGAAGTTCTCACACAAAATATGAAATTCAAAATTTGAGCTTCAAGGTACATATGTTTGGGTGGAAGATTATGTGTATTTAAAGTTTGGTGTCTGTCTGTAGGTGCCATTGTTTCTTCATAATGTGATTAAAGACAAATCTATTGTGTTTTGCCGAGACCACCAAATTCCTTTTATATTGGAGTTTTTCTGATGAAATTTGAAACGAGAGTATTTTACACTTTGTGGAATGGCAACACAAAGGCTTTTAAATCATTGAATTTATAGTGAAGTGTTTATTAAATTCATGCAGAATAAAAAGTAAACAAAACAAATGTGCAATTTAAAATTCGGGCTTTTTACATGTTCAGGTGGAGGACAATATGTGTTCAAAATTTGGTGGCTTTTTAAAGGTTGCCATTTTTCCACAATGTGAGGAACATATATATGTGCATACAGATTCTTCATTATTTAATAGTAGAGATAAAAAAGGTTTTAGCATCTATCAATTGATGCCAAAACTAAATAAACCAAATAGTTTTCTGTTGTTGGAAGGAAATGCATAATCTTTGAAACCAGCATCCCTCCTTCTGTAAAACTTTCTTCTCATAGCATGATCTTTCATTGCAGCACTATTTCAGTGTTTTCACTGTCTGTCATTTTGTAACTACCCAATCATGTAATCCTTTAAAAAAGGGGGGGAAGGGGAGAGACTTTAGTACTTCTGTAAAACAGCAACTAAAACTGGAATGAACATCATTTTTCTTTCTTATTTATGGTAAGTATTGTATGTAAATAAGAAGGAAGTATTCTTTTGTAAATAAATATCTATATACTGATACTTCTTATTTACAGTGTCATTGCATATATACTAGTAAGGTGAAATAAACAATTTACCACATTTGGTACTTTGGCCCTTTGTTAACTGAAAAGTACCATTATTATTATTATTTTTTTAATATTATAATGCTGTGTATTTGAATTCTTTATTCTTCTGGAATTGGAATATAAAACACAAGTTGGTAGAAACACCCATGTGGGAAAAATTCTAATTTGTGCAAACATATTGGAATTCTGTCACTGTTTGCTTGTTATAACTTTTATTTTAACACCTTCAAATGCAAAATATTTTTCTAGATATAATTTATAAAAATTTCAAATTTAATCTGTAAAAATTGTTTTAGATGTCATCAATCATTGGTGCACCACCAGAATATGTTTTGTCACCAATCACTACTGAAAGTTATGCGGAAGAATTCCAGCGTACTATAGATCAAGGTGCTCAAGGCAGAGAAATTCATACTTTGCAGCTATTTAAACCAGAGGGAAGCAGTTTGGGTTTCAGTGTTGTTGGTCTACGATGTGAACAAAAAGGAGAGCTTGGAATTTTTATTCAAGAGATTCAGCCAAGTGGAATTGCAGGAAGGTGAGTGTATAAAATTCAACCAAAAAATTCCATTTCAATTTCATATGACTAAATTATATCAGATATAAGTATTCATCATAATTAATTTGTTAGACTTCTCAGATGAAAACTATTGATTATTTTGTTTTCATTTATGTCAACAAATAATGATCTATTGTATCGACTTAATGTTAGTAAAGATTTTGAATAGGACACTGTGATAATTTTCTTAGAATTTCCGTTCTCTAAGCAAGCTTCACTAACGATTTATGGGATACAAGTGGTGTTTTATTTAGTTTATAAGTCTGTTTAAATTCACTTAATAAGACCACTGAACACTAATAATTTACCCCAGAATTCATTCAGAAGCTGAATTGGTTGAAGTTAATATGGCTGAAGTTTATTTCAGAAGCTGAATATATGGTTCTATATGGTTTTCTTTATTTTGATTTAAAAAGAAGAGCAAATGTTTTTAGAAAACCTTTTACCTTTTATAACAGATAAACCGTGCATATTTTGTCAAAATAAGTAAAATATTTTTTGGTTATACATATTTACATCTTTAATAGCCAGTTGTCTTAAAACTATTTGAGGATTTTTTGAAAATTAAGTGGCACCTCAGCATAGGAGTTTAATTCATTCCGTAACTGAGCATATAAGCCAGTCTGTTTTTAGTATCCTGAAAAACCCATTGAAATAAGTTTAAATAACATTAATTGGTTTCAACCATCCAATCTACCACCTCAATTTTTGTGACTGTATAAATAAAACAATAAAAATTATAATGCAAATGTGTATAGGAGAATGTAAAGAAATAAAGTATTTTTGTATTGTTACTGTACTCTAATTATGTGTGTCATGCCTTCGTTATTCTTTATTTATTTAATTTTTTTTTTGGCTACATTTTTCTCCACTATTTCTTCACTTTTTACTAAAGTACATTTCAATAGAAACTTGTTCAAAGAAATTTATTTCATCTTCTCTTTAATAACAACAGTGTTCATTAAGTGTCATTGAACAGTGCTATTGTGCCACATGTTGCTATTTTTATGGGATATCTTCAATGTTTGATAGGTGCACATGATTGTAAAATACGAGAAGGCTGTGCAGGTGTAATTTATTTTCCTCCAGGTACTTTTAAACAACAGAACCAAAGACTAGGTTGATCTACTCTGAAAAAACTTGCCTGATGATGTACACCTTTGAATTTGCCTTTCATATAATCTGGAGTTTTCTTCTATAATTTTATAGACTTTAGATGCTCTGGTGTTTTCTAATTGGCGCATGTGAGTAGTGGCTTTATTTTGGAGTCTCCACTTGGATTTGTACTCCGTGTGAAGGTCAATCTATTTGTAATGGGTTTATAGGCTGCATGTTTGTCTCCTCTATTGTTACATGTCTGCCTTGGCATCCTCTTCCAGAAGAGCCTTGGCTCATTATAACTGTAGACTTGCTGGGCAATATACCTTTCGGCTTCTATTAGTGCCACAAAAATTTGAAAGGACTCTTTGGCTGCCTTCATGTCTGGACCTGTTGCTTCACCATGCTTGAATTCCAGTTTGCCTTTTAAAATTTTTAAACCAGCCATAACTTGCCTTGAATCTGGATTCAGATTAATTGTTTGAAGAGCTTGGAGAGTCATCTCCAAATAACTACCTCAGCAAATTGGTGTATATAACTTGCACCTTCTCATAGATGATACCTTGATCATGGTATTTCCTTTGCGCTGCTTCATCTTCAGCCATAGCTATTTAACAGCTTCTCTTTCTCTTCATTTGTAGAAGTTTCCTCTTTTGAGATTAGTGTAATGCCCTTAGCTTACAGCTATTATTTCCTCCTTCTACTTCAGTATATGCATATTCTATGCATATTTCAGAAATACATCTTAATAATAATGGGAAAATAACAGCCCAAACACATGAGCAAGAAAATGAGCTCAAAATATTAAAGAGGTGCTTCTGGTATAAGGTAATCACGTAAACTGAACCAGCAAGCTTACTGTTCGGTTTGTTTACAGTGTCAATCAGTAGCAGCACAGGGAACTTTATATATGAGAAATCTCGTGATTAGAGGTACCACTATATGTATATATATATATATATAGAGAGAGAGAGAGAGAGAGCAAAAATGTTAAGCAATTGAAACAAAGTATTAGCCAAAGATTTCTTTAAAATAATGAAAAAAAAAATTTTTTTAAGCTCTTAGGATAAATTGCAAATTAATTATGCAAAGTTTAATGCTTTAAACAGCCTAATCAGGAGGTGATTGTTTAAAACATTAAACAAACATAATTAAAGGTGTTCTGAACACACATTTTGTTCTTCTTAACTGTTTGAGTGAACAAAAGCTAAAAATAATTTAAATATATGCACAAACAATTTTTTTACAAAACTTATTACTTCCATTCTCAAAGAGTCAAGAATATGCCCCAATCTGAATTTAGACTTTGAAAGAAAGAAAGAAACAAACAAAAAGGACATTGCTGCATAAAAATAAAAAATAAATAATTCTCTAGATTTAAAAATGTCAATTTTACAATCAAAAGTACAATAGCCAAATTATGCTAAAAGACTTAATTTTGAATATTCTGGTCTTCTAGAGTAACATTTGTTGTCATTTGGCTAAAAGTACGTAATAAAAATTAAATTGCTTTTTCTGTAACGTTAGTGAAACTAATGAATTAATTAGTTACTGAAGGTGAAAAAAAAACAGCATTTTTTTAATATACTGTACTATTTATTACCTATTAGCTATGGAAAAATCTTAAAAGCAACTAAAAGGGATAAATGTAATTAAAAAATAAAACAACAAAACTGTTAAACAATAAAATACATAACTTATGTAAATTTCTAAAAGGATGAATAGCAGTGCTCATCAAACTATGGCAAAAATCATTGCAGAAAAATGAAAAAACCGTCAGATGTTAAGATTGGTGTTCTTGACATTGTACTTTTAAGGAATAAACTAAGCTAAGGTTTATTATAATGAGGTGAGAAATTTGGCATAGAATTAGAAGACTGATAATTTATTCTGAAAGAGAATATTTTGAGACAGTGGTCGAAATTAGGTTGCCTAAAAAAGGAAGCAGGACTGGGGAGGCTGGACAAAATGGCAGCAAGAAAGAAATATAAAAAAATTAATAGTCTGACAAAAAGTTACGGAAATTGAAGATAATAAGATTAAAGTAAAAAGTCTTCACTCAGTTTGCCTGTAATAAAATCAGAAATAAAGCCATCCTGTTTAATATGAGTGTAAAGGCAGAATCATTATACAGAAATTGTACGCATAAAAAAAAAAAAAAAAAAAAAAAAAAAAAGAGTTAAATACAGTATTTACAAAACTCAAATCTATACACGTAGGACATGCCCATGTAAACTGTATTTATAATTACTTTTTGTGCCTCCTATACATGTGCACTGTGTAAGAGGACCAGATGATGATGGCATAAATGAAGAGAGGGGAAAAGGAAAAAAAAAAAAAAAAAAAGATTTTCTCCCTCAAAAGCTTTAATTTTTTAAATCTTTATTTTTTAAAAACATGTAAATAAATTAAGTGCAGCTGTTTTAATGTCTCTTTCTGCCTGTAACATTTATTAGCTGTTTCCATTTTCCCCCTTCTTTTGTGATAATAAATTGTCTTGTTTTTTCAATTTTGATGTAGTAGGATGATAACTTGTATTTCATTGATTTTTGTAGAAATCGGGAATACTGCAGCTCTAGAAGAATTGCTACTGCGTTTGTTATTGACATTTAGATTCAACGTAATAAAGCAGTTTTAGATAGGTTATTTTACATCTTGAGTACATGACCCGATGAACAGTTTTTGAGAGGGAGCATGTATTTTAGATAGATGTGATCCATATTCACATATTTTGAATGCAGTTTGGAAGTGTATTTGGAGGATGGTTTTCTTTTCATGCATCCTTTGTATGAACCCTCGTACCAAGAATGACAAATTAAAAGACAAATCAAAATTAAGTTTAACAAAGATCATAGTTAACAGATTCATTCTGACATATGTTTTGCTGCATAATCATTAAAAAATTTCCTAAATTATTAAACTATCTGTTGCTTACAGTTAAATATATTTAGGCATTAATCATGTTTTTTTATTACATAATATTTGTACGAGAGTGACTATTAAACCACCTTCTTTGCTTTTAAATCATTTTTGTGAAATCATTTTCTTTGGCTTATTATTATTAGCTTTATTTCAATTTTCGTTTAATTTTAAGGCAAATGATTGAATGTAATTTTTTTTTTTTTTTTTTTTTTTTTTTTGTTTGTTTGTTTGTTTCTGTACAGGAGAGAATTCAGTACATTAAATTTGTCATTTTTGAATAATTGTAACTGCTACATGAGTAAGCAGTTGAATCAGAATTCTGAAAATATGAAACAGTCTTAAAAGCTAACTGAACTCTGAAATAGGAATATGATATAGTAAAACTAGTAATAGCTACAGTAAAATTAGTGAAAGTTTTTTAGCAATTAAAAAAAATTTTGATTCATTTTGACTTCACGTCATTTTTTTTCAGTCTGCAGTAAAACATTGTACTTCCTTATTATTAAGGCTTATGTTATTTAAATCACACCAAAAGCTTTCTCATTAATGAATTGTGCCAAAGCAAAAACCCTGCTCAGAGCAAATCAAACCATCACCAAATGATCGGTAGACCTAACTGCAGTCATTTAAAATTTGCCCCTTAATAGAAGAGTTTTGAATAGGTTTGCTGCTTTGGAGCAGTCCATTAAAAAATATTTCTTGGCACTATTTAAATAATTTCTGCTGTGATAATAAAGAAGTATCCAATGCCTTGTCATTTTAATGTCTAAGTTAGAAATGTGTTTAATTGTAGCTATTGATAATTGTTTATTTTGAAATGTGGGTGAAGTTTGTAAACACGAACAAAATTCTTTAAATTTCTGTTTTTAAAATATCTAATTACATTTAGAATACCTGTTGTGCATTTGAATGTTTATGCCAGGAAAATTTATATAAAAGTTTTAAAGGTTTATGGCTGTAGAATTATGGTTCTTAGATTATGATCAGTTTTTAAAATGTACCTTTCTAAAGAGTAATATCGTCAAGCAGCCTATATGTTTTTATTTTTGTAATTTTTGAATGACTATAACAGTATTATTTGGGATAGTCTCTCTCTCTCTCTCTCTCTTTCTTTCTTTCTTTTTTTTTCTTTTTCTTTCTTTTTTTTTTTTTTTTTTTTTTTATATGTCTGAGTTTTTTTTTTTTTTTTTGAAAAAGGTTGCTCTGAAGTATAAATTTTATAATAAATACAAACTTTATTTAATTAATTCTTTCAACAAGCAATTTATTTTATGTATATTTCACTATGCAATTAAGTTTTCAATCTCTTTTAAATACCTTAGTTAAAAGTCAAACTGTGTTATAGTTTTATATGTTATGAGCCTGCAAGCATCACTGTGCTGATTCCTGTAGCTGCTTCTTGTTGCTCGATAAATTTAATGGCAATTTCTAGAACTTGAACTCTGTCGTGTGAAATTTAGTGATCCTTAACAGCTAGTTCTTTATCTTCAATATAATTTTCATTGCAGTTGAGAAGAACTGTAATTTCTTCATTAGTTATTTCATACTGATCATCACTTTTCATCCAACTTTCAATTTCTTGCAAAGATGCATCTTCATATCCAGAGATACAGTAGTCTGAAGGTAGAATGGTTTCTTCGATTTTATTTGTGCCATCTGTTTTTGGCTTTTCATCATTACCTAACAGCTTTTTCCATGATTTGACAGTTATAGCTCTTATGTTAGGCTCGTGCAACCTAAGCATCATTGCGTACATTTATTAGTGGTTTGTGTTGAGCGTGATGGTTACATGGTAGGATTTGTAAAGAAGATTACTGGATGTAAATCAATAAAAAAGGTTTTAATTGGTCCTTTCCGTAGACTGAATAGGATAGATGAACATCATACGTCAACCTCTGACATATGACTGAAGCAAGATGAGAAGAACAAGTGATAACTTGACAGTGATAATTTCTGTCTCATATTGTTTGGATCTACTAGGCATTATATCTGTCACAGATGTTTGAGTGCAAGTTGATGTTACTTCGTAGTAGATAAAGCCTGGACTGGAATCTCATGCTATAAAAGACTCCTATTATGCCCCTCCTGTCATTGATGTCAGTATATGATACATTGCAATGGAGAGAACCACAGCCGTGATCATATCCAGGATGACAACCACACATATAGCCACATCAGGATCATGCATAGTTGTGGCTTTTGCGGATGATTATATAGTTTTGCCTTTCTTATCATTTTCAGGACTGCACAGATATAAAGGGGAATCCAAATTTCCAATAACATTGATGCATTTTAATTTTTCAGTCGTGTTTCGCCCCTTTTCAGTTTTTTCTCTCTCTCTTCTTGCAATAGTTCCTTTTTATTGTTTCCAAAATATTCTGATTCATAGGTTACCATATAGCAGTTACATTTGGGAGGGGCCAGAAGCATTACCTTAATGTCACCATCTTGAAGTTTTGCATCAGGGTGCATTGGAGCATGATTTGGTTTCAAAAAGCTTTTCTGGGTAAATTATTTTCTTTAAAACACTTCTTTGTTGAAGGATTGAATTCCTTAAAGAACCAGTCTTTGAAAATTTCACTGCTTATCCGTGCATTTTTCTTACTGTAGACTTTATTTACATGAAGAGGATTTTTTGAAACTTACGCTAGTATTCTAGGATTTTGGGACTTTCCAATCATTACAAGGTCCATTTTAAAGTCTGATATATACAAGGCATATTTGGAAACTAAGTACCGTTTTGAAAAAAAAAAAATAGTAAAACAATTTTTTTGAATCCAATTTTATTTTTACATGAAAATATATGTCTTAAACTATTTTTCAACATGGTTTCCGCTAATGATCAAACACTTGTCATAGCGGGTGACCAGTTTTTGTATACCGTAGTCAAAGAAACTTCCCGCCAGTTTCGATAACCACGACTCCACAGCATTTTTCATGTCATCGTCAGATCCAAAGTGCTTGCCACCAACTCGCGCTTCATGTGCAGGAACAAGTGATAGTCGGACGGCGCCAAGTCCGGGCTGTACGGCGGGTAATCGAACTGCTCCCAATGAAACTGTCAAATTAATGATTGAGTGACACCAGCAAAATGGGGACGAGCATTGTCATGGAGCAACACGATTCCTTTACTGAGCATTCCTCTTCGTTTGTTTTGAATGGCACGCCTTAGTTTTGTTAAAGTCTCACAATATCGTGCCGCATTAATGGTTTCATCTCTGGGAAGAAATTCAGTAAGCAAAACGCCTTTCCTATCCCAGAAGACAGTGCACATGATTTTTTGTGATGACATTGTCACTTTGAACTTTTGTTTCTTCGGAGAATGAGTGTGTCTCCACTCCATCAATTGTTGTTTCGATTCTGGTGTGAAATGACGCACCCAAGTTTCATCACCTGTCACTATTTGGTTGAAAAATTTTCTTCCTCATCACTGTACCACGTGAGAAATGTCAGGGCACTACCAAGTCGCTTTGTTTTGTGAGCATCAGTGAGCATTTTTGGAACCCATCGGGAACACAGTTTGTGATAATTCAAGCGGTCAGACACAATTTCGAACAAAACAGTACGTGAAATTTGTGGAAATGCCTCTGAAAGAGTTGTCATTGTGAAGCGTCTGTTCTCATGAATTGCTTCATCAACTTTCCTTACCAAACCATCGGTGACAACAGAAGGCCGACCACTCCGAGCCTCGGCGTGGACATTTGTTCGACCTGCATTAAATATTCTTACCCACTTTCTCACCATTCCATCACTTATCGCGTATTCACCGTAAACTTTTGTAACTTGACGATAAATTTCGGCCAGTTTAACATTCGTCGCGTTCAAAAATTTAATCATGGCACGAATCTCACAGTCAGCGGGAGAACTAATTGTCTTAAACATTTTGAATGTGCACAGCAAACTGAAAACACAACATAGAGCAATCAAAATGGCGACAATTGAATGTCAGTGAACAAGAAAGGCTAGTGAGCATGCACGGGACGCCTATCACAGTGCTGCGACGGCGCTGGAATGAAACGGTACTTAGTTTCTGAATATGCTACGTAACATTACTGCTTGCTAAAATTGTCAGCTTGTCCTCATTACACTTATAGCCAGGGGGTGCCTCTTCAGTTATAGTTGCAAGACTAAGTTTGGTTCTGTTCTTTTATTAGATAATATTTTGTAATTAATGTCTGACTCATCACATATCTACATCATAAAGTTAAATATCTGATCATCCATTAGACTTCCAGTTTCAATTAATTTATGAGATATTTCTTGAATGCCTTCATTTCTTCAAAATTCGCTAATGGTTTTTCCTTACAAACAAACACTTAACTGACGAATACCATAGAATTTCTTCCGTTGATCAAGCCATCTGGCATTTGCTGTAAAATCTGGGTCCCCGTCATTGAAATCTTTATGAAATGTCTCTCCTTTTGCTATAAAATAGGTCCTAAAATAGACATGCTTTTGATGTGTAAACTAAATATATGAAGCTTCATTCACTTTTTCATAGTCACATTTTTTCATAGTTTTATTTTAATTTTAACACCATTTCTTTATTTGTTTCCTTTTCTAGTCTCCTTACCCGTCCAATGTCAGAGTCATCAGCAACTTTCTGTGCTGTCTTTTCTTTGCCTAGTTTCTTGATTGCCTCGAGTTTTATTACCATTGCTACAACAACTTTCTTTCTTTTCATTGCCGTTCTTTCTGTACTTGCCTAAATTTTAACCACCACAACAATGTTTGTCAAATTAGGCACATACGGATGAACAGTAACAGATTATAAACCAGTCAATATACAGAGATAAACTGTGCTCCACTGACCGACACATAAGTCAGATGGGTGTACGTGTGCAGACAGGGAACAGATATATGAGTCAGATGGGGTAGTGTAGATGGGTGTGTCATGTCATAGAGTTGGGGCATAACAGCATCAATTACAGAATAAAAAAGAGAAAGAAAAAAGGACTACATTCACAACTTGCAGTTCTTGTTTGCTGAGTGATGCTTTTTTTTTTTTTATGTGTTGGCTAATACAGAATGTCAGATAAGCAAGACTTTTCTGTATTCAAATATTTTAATTTAGTATTTTTAATAGAAAGCTAACTTGATAATTTTTTATTTCTTCAGATAGACTTTTTTTTTTCAATAGAAATATCAAAACTGAGCTTACCTTTTCTTTTTGAGATGGCTGTTCCCCTTGTATGGTGAATTAGAAACAAAACCATACAATACAGAGGCCCAGGGCTTAATTTCTAAGATTAGAAGTGCCGGAGCCCTATGGAAGACCGTCAGCAGAGAGGAACAAGAGTAAATAAATAAATAAAATGACAATTAAACTCATTTTCAAATTAAATAGTTAATTATTATCAAATTAATTAATAGCTATTTAATCAATGTTTATAAATTGTTATTTAATCAATAATTATTATATAATTAATTAGAATTTAAAAGAGATAAATTGAAATTTAATATGCAATTTTTAATATAATTTTATTGTTAAAATAAAATTTTCAAGATAAAATTTCTACTGAAATTGTTATTCAACTACATAAAAGAAGTGCCGCAGCTTTCTTATTCAGGCCTCCAGTGCGTTCCGGCTAGGATTATGATTTATTACAAAAACTAAGAAGCCCCGGAGCAGAGATCTGGTGAGTTCTGGCTCAATTTAAGTTCTGATCGTAGGGGGGGGATGTTCTTTCATCATCACAAAAATTAAATATACTTAAAGTATAGCTGATGAAAATTCCAGGGCGAAACAGAATGAGGGTATGAGTGGGTGGAAACAAAAAATGAGGGGAATGAGGGGTGAGAGAGAACGTTCTCTTTGACCGCTGCTCTCTATTGATATAATTATAGCCATCAAGCAGATGGGTGTCAGTGGTAAATGAGTCCTGAATCGGACTTTTAAATGTAAAGTTGCTGGTTATGCTTTCCCCCATTAGTGGATACTGTAGGAAGACGATGTATAGGATGTGCTTGAGCAGTTTATCTCAGTATTTCACTCTTATTGTACTCACTGTCACTTAATACCCATTTAAGAACACAAATTTTCCTTCCTGCAAGGATAACTAACTGAAAGCATCAATAACAATACATTAGATACAATGGCATGGCGAGAAATTTAGCCGTTCCTAAACAAACTCCCCCAAATTTATTGCTTTTCTTAAAAGGAAAAGTTTCCGCATGTGAGTGAGGAGACTTTACTTGAACGTCTCATGGTCGCATGAGTTTATATTTCTAGGGAAATAGGGTATTGCAAGGTTTGCTTATTGTTAACTAAAATGTTAAGAATTCTAAATTTTGTTCTCTTTAAATTGTGGTTCAGTTTTATAAAAAGAAGTACCGGAGCTCATCTTATTTAGGCCTCTGGTGCACTGTGGCTAAAGTTGTAATTTATCTTAAAAATTGAGAAGCACCGGAGCCAGGATCCGGTGGGCGCCGGCGCAATTTAAGCACTGCAGAGGCCACACATTTATATATATCGAAACATTACATTAATAACACATTACAAAAGTTCTTTTCTCACTTTTTGTCTTTTTAAATTTCTAAAGTAAACAAAAACTACTAGAGTTAAATTGAGGTGTATTGCTGTTCTCATACATGATAATTCTGCATCAAAGTTTTTAATACTCCCGCTTTCAAATTTTGGGAACATTGAGCAAGAACTCAGCACCTTGTCTATATTTTGAAGGGTGTTAAACAACATGTCCAGTACTAGTTTTGACAGGATGATAATCAGGATTGCCTTGCTTTCAGGTAGTTCTACATCTTCTGCAAAATTCGGTGGGCTACACTATTATCACCATCTTGGATGAGTCTAGTCACAAGATCTGCTTTAATTTTAGCTGATCTAGGCACTCTGTCTTTGCTGGTATAGATGAATGTTATTCTTTCTAAAAGGCAGTATAGTCTTTTGATGTTATTAATCCAAATTAAAATGATATCTCCGACACTAGGCACATAACACTTTGCTTCTAGCTATTCTTTGGTGCAAGTGTTGCAGATGGAGTAAATTTTTTTCTGATTCTAGAAAGGGTACGAAATAAAGAATTTGATCATTTCATAGTTAACCATAAATACTGTTTTATAGACCGCAAACACTGGATGTCATACACAAACAGTTGAAAGAATGTGGGGCAGTGCAAAAGGGTATAATAAATGGCAACATGGCACCTAAAGCAAAATGCATGCCACCCTTTTGTATCATATGTATAAAAGTTTATATGGCGAAGATTGCATAACAAAAAATGAAATTTTTTCCAAAATGCTGCAAGATTGCAAATTCATGGCCTCTGTTGAAATTTGAATTGTATTTCATTTATTATATATTTAAAATATATTAATATTACTATACTAAGGAACATCTTATGTATTTTTCTGATGTCCATACATACAATGGAAAAGTACCAAAAAAATTCCTTTCTTTTTGCATTGAAATTGATTTAATAGTTAAAGCATGAGTCGAAAAGCATCTTCAAGTTAGGTTTGATAGAATGCATTGCTTCATTATAAGTTCTTTTCTTTCTCAGTGAAATAAGTAGTTTGTCTGCTTGCATGGAGCTGAATTCTGAAATAGAAATTGATGTGATTTTACCTTCTGCCATATCTTAGATTCTGATTTAATATTAAAATTATCTGTAAGGATATCTATCATTTATTTACTTTTCTTTAATTTTCTGGTGTAATTGTTCTGAAAAGTCTCCAATAACAATTGCACCAATTATGTAAATTTTTTACTGTGCAATTTTATTATTGAATAGAAACTTAAGATTTGTTCCACTATTAAAAACAGCTTTTGTATTGCACCCTTTAAGATTCGGTACACATTAAAGAGGAAAAAATATATATATATATATATATATATATTTAATAAAAAAAAAAAAAAAAAAAAAAAAGGTAAACCTTTAAGGTAATTCATGACGTGGTGGGATACCGCTTGTCCCACTGCACATCTAGAGCAGTGAAATGGCATCTTTGCCTGAGCCTAGGTAGCATGCTTATCTAAAGTGCTAGTTTTAGCAACCAAATGAAAATGCAAGATGTAAAAAACGTTTTTTAATAATTGTCTAGAAAATATTGATCATATTCACAAAATAAAAAATATTTTTTCCAAAAAATTAATAATTAAAAAAAAATTGCTCTCTGTACGGTTTTTCAGATATTTTTTAATGATTTCATAAACAGAAGAAACAGAGAAGATTTTAGCTCCACTACTTTCTTTGCTACAGGTTTAAAAAGGAAGATATTTAGGCCTCATGTTTATTTACATTTCACCTCTCTTTCATCTGCTTGATATATTTTTCTATGGTCAATCAATCACACTTGCATATCTCTTCAGTATTCAATGACATTTCATGTTAGAGTTTAATTTTCTTTTCTTTCGGAAAAAATACTAAATAATATTCAAGTTTTGACATTATTGCAATTTATTAAAAAATATAAATTTGCATTATCAACATATAAAATGAACATGATACTTGAATTTACAAATAATTGAGTGGTGCTGCCATCTAGTAGTGGCAATTCTTACATGTGCGGTGGGACGTATCTCTCCCACCTTTTGATTTCAACCATTCTTAATATACAGTACAATGTTTGTAATCCGGATGTCCATTATCCGGAATGATCTATAATCCGGACCTCAAAGCCACAAACTTTTTTTTTTGCGGGCTTTACGCATGTGCGCTTAATGCTACGCATGCACAGTTTAATGTTTATGCATGCACATTTAGCACAAAAAACGAAGCAACTTAAACAACTTACATTGAAAGAAATGTTTACTAAAGTAAACAAATATGAAGCTTTTTTTTCATAAATTTTGATACCCTTTAGATCATAATTGTTCTATATTTCATAAATTATGGTTTCACATTTTTAATTGTATAATTTCTGCATGCCATCTTACCAGATTTAAATTGATGATCCATAATCCGGAATTGCCGACGTCTGGATTACAGACTTTGTACTGTATATGAATTCAAATAATAATTTTTATTGGAAAAGAAAACTTTCACATAAAAATATTCATTCTAACAACAAAACTTGTTGTTCAGATGATTTAAATTGCATTAGAAATTAAGGGAAAAGAAAAAAACTGCTTCAAAATTAGACTTGGAAAGAATTTTTATTTTACATTATTTCCATGAATGAATACTAGTGCTGCCATCTGTTATACATTTAGAGAACTGAAAGGTGTAATTGTATGTATTTTATATAAAATTTTGCAGCTTTTGTTCTGGGAGATAAAAACTGATAAAGGCATCCCACCGCCTGTCAAAGAGTTAAAGTATGTCGCATTGTATTGCTTAAAATATGCCAATGTATTTTGTATTGCCTCGTTTTCTAATCTTATTCATTGTAATGAGTTCAGCATATCTATGAGTTTTCTCTAATACTCATATATTTCAGGGGGGGATTATATTAAGACAGTTTTAGAAATTTCTAAAACTGTCTTAATCATTGTGTTTCAAAGAGATTACAGTCCCAAATGACTTCTGTTCTATCTTTTTACTCTTAATTATTTTTTGCTGCAAGTGACGATTAATATTTCTAAGACAGGAAGAGATGTAGCCAAGTAAAAGTTAGTAATTTTGAGTTTCATACTTTTTATGCTTCATATACAGGGTGTCCAAATCAAATGTACCTCATTTTAAAAGGTCGCTCTACTTAACAGAAAGTTTAAAAGTGTAAGAAAACTGTAAAATTAGATATCAATACTCACAAAGTTTTTATTAAACAATCAGTACAATTCTACATGAGCTTCCTTAGTAGCCCTGAGAATGCCCAGCCGGTAGTCCAGTTCCAAGCATGTCAGCTGTAGCATTTCTGGAGTCGCAGTTAGCAATAGCCGTGGTTATGGAGGCAAGAAGGTCTTCAATATCACGGATGTTCCCTGAGTAGGCTGTCTTTCATGTTGCTCCAAAAGAAGAAACCAAGAGATGTCACATCGGGAAATGTTCATGGCCAGGCAATTGATCCACTGCTTCCTATCCATCGGTTAGGGAAAGTAATATCTAAAAAGGCACAAACATGTTTATTCCAGTGAGGAGGGGCCCGATCTTGTTAGAAGATAAAAGTGGGTTGTAAATGCTGCATTTGGGGTATTATGTAAATTTGTAACACGTCCAGGCATATGTTTGTCATCACAGATGTCTTAGCAGAGAAAAATGGTCTTATAACTGTAATGTTTACTAAAGTAAACAAATATTAGTAAACAAAATTATTAAGTATTATTAAAGTAACAAAATTATTATTATTAAAGTAAACAAAATTATGTGATAGAGAACACCAGACATTGATTTTTGGGCTGTTCTGCTCCAATTCTTGTAGTGAATGGGAATTTTCTGAGCCTCAAATTCTGCAGCTGTGCTTATTAATGTTGATGCTAACATGAAATATAGCTTCATCTGAAAAAAAGATGTGGTTTAGAAAATTGTGTTAATTTTCGATGTGAGATAACATCTCCACAGCAAATGCTGTATGCTGCGGCCCATCGTTTGGTTGTAATTTCTGCGCAGTCTGCATTTTATATGCATTGTGCAGAAACTCAGTTTTCGATGCAGCACATCATGAATAATTGATCGTGGCACAGATCATAAGATGACAAGGGCTCCGAACGAAAGCTTGTCGAACATCTTCCACACGTGAATCAGAATGTAAAAGCTAATCACCACCGGCTATTTTCTGGACACTTACCATTTCGAGAAACATTTTGTGCCACTTTTGTATGCTCTTAGCTTGGGGTGAATTTCTTTTATAAGATGCTTGAAACATTCTTGCACGTTTACTAGGAATTTGTATTCTGCATACCAGAATATCAACCAAGAGTGGAAAACTATATATGTATAAAAGAGTTTAAATATAATTAATATCGAGAAATTTGAATTAAATAGAAAGAGTAGAAAACTCTCTTAGGAAGGCACAAATGAAAACAGTTTAGAACAAAAACGTGGAGAGCAAAACTGAAATAAAATTAATACAAAAACAAAACATCAACATTAAATAAATAATAAATAAATTTAATATTTATGTAATATAAATGTAAATGGAACTGCTTTTGAAGAGGATGGAGACCAAATTTAATTCAGGTGAGCTTTCTGAATTTGGCTGACATTTTTGTATTTCTTATAATCAAGATCATTCTAATAAAATTACATTATTCTGTCAGCAATGAAATGAAATTTTTGTAGTGTATATTGAAAAGCTCATCAAATAATTCATGTTTAGAGAAAACAAGCACTCAGTGTATTAAATAGAATTTGAGATGCATGTTTATTGTCCTATCCCATAGTCAGAAATTGCAGCAGATATGAGAATTTTATGTGCTAGTAAATTTTTTCCTAAGAGATTAAATCATAAAATAACATATTGTGGTATAAATGCAAGAAAAATTAAAACTAGAAACTTTGAAGAGAGTTTTAATTGAGGATTTATCTTCAGAGAAAATATTTGATTAAATCACAGCAGACTAATCCTTTTTAATTTTAATAATTTTTTTTTTATTCAGCTTTTCCATCTTTACTTTTTTCAACTTAGAAAACAGAATTTTTGAATACTGTCTTTCCCCTCCAGAGAGCTCTTTTGTATAGAGGAATCCTATTAGTGTAGATGAATGAACTTAATGAAATGATTTTATTCGAGCTTCTAAATTAAGTGCTAGTCTAGAATCTGGTGAAATGTATGGATTTTATAAAATAGGAACTTCTATCCTTCTATTGTATATATAAGATTAGACTATCAGAAGTGTTAGTTAATTTGCTTTTAGCCGTCCTTTTTGTTTTCATTGAAAATTGTGTAAATTCCTTAGTATTTAAATGAATGAAACTGTTGTGTTTTAATAAATTTTAAAATTCGATCTGCTGTTGTTGTGTTATGAAATTTATTCATTCAGTGTAGTAGTTTTGGCAAATGCATCTGATGGTTTTAATTTTTTCAGTAAAAGGGCGTTTACAACTAAGCTATTTGGAACGGTTTTGATAATGAGTATTTCAATCGAATAATAGGGTTGAAATATATTTTACATTCTGAAAGTTAGTTTGAAACATGTATGCTGTTTTCTGCTCTCCGAATAGTAAATTTTTCTTGTTTGGTGGGGTGATCGATTTTAGGACCGTTTTCGAGACGCATTTGCGTGATGCTGTTATTAGTGTGAAAATCTTTTCGATTTACATTTGTTGTAGTGCTCGCGATGTTGCTTCATCAATAAATGAGTGATGCAGCATAACAGAAGTGTTTTTCTTTCCTGGGTATATATGTATCATCTGCTGTTAGATATCGATTTATGCACTATTTATTGATGATTCGATTTTCGCTTACTGTTGCGTAGATCGTTTGCTACTTATCGATGCCCAGAATTTTTTTATAGCCGTTTTCAGAAATCGGGAGCAACTATGTAGTAAATTAATTATTTAATTCATAAAATTCATTTCATCCGTTCTAACATGTACGAGGGCTATCCAGAAAGTAGATTACGTTTTGGAATAAAAAAATAAACAAAGTATAGGAAACAAATTTTATTATATACAGATGAAAGCCACACTCAAATACTACTTTTCTACATAGTCACCATACAAATTAAGGCATTTATCGTAGCGATGTACGAGCTTGGAAATTCCTTCGTCGAAAAATTCGGCCGCCTGCGCCTTCAACCACTTCGTTACCTCTTCTTGCCTTCCATCTTGCACAAAACTTGTGGTAACCAAGCTTTTCGCTGATGATTTCGTGCAACAAACTTCGCGAAATTTGTGGAAAACTCAAAGAAAGTTCCGTTATTGTGAAATTTCGATTTTCACGGACTTTAGCATCGACTTTTTCGAGAAGTTCGGCGGTCACTATGCTGGGTCTCCCACTTCGATCTTCGTCGTGAACATTGGTTCGGCCATTTTGAAATCTTATGACCCACTGACGCACTCCACCTTCAGTGATAATGTTGTCCCCATACACTTCACGAAGCTGCCGATAGATTTCTATCGGTTTACAGTTTTTTGCAGTCAGAAACCTTATTACTGAGCGCACCTCGCAGCTCGCGGGATTTTCAATTAACGCAGACATTTCAAACCGTCACAGTATCTGAACGGAGCACAGCACGAACCTCTCACTAGCACGGCTAGATGCAGACTGAGCTGCGCAACGCTCTGACCCCAAGATGGCCGCGCTAGCCCCGGCCCTAGCGGACACAGACGGAAACGTAATCTACTTCCTGGATGGCCCTCATAAAAACAAAGCGTGGTATGTATATATTTTACTCCAGTCACTCAAATGCCAGTTGAAGAATCGATTCGAGAGTTTGCAAGTAGTGGGTCATTGGATTAGGACATACACCTTAATAATGGTATCATAACATAGGTCAAGTCATAGTCTTGAGGTCCTGTACTTGAGAAATAAAAGAATCAGCTTTATTATAAACAATAATGAAATTTTAACTAGTTGGTAAACATGGTATAACTTGGTAGCTCTTTCGTATTTATCTCATAGTGGGCCACGAGATTTATTTGGCATTAATTACAGCAATCCGTGATGCTTTTTTCTTGTAGGTAGAAATTCAGAGATTAAATGGAATAGGCAGTGATTCTGAGCTTATTTTGATTGTGCGTGTAATTGTCAAAATTGTAACTTTGGGAGATTTCTAGTGTGTTTTAGGAAGATATTAGTGCGGACTCAGTGGCGTGTCATCAGTGGATTAAAGAAACTAGGGTAATCTCCTGTAATTTTATGAATTAATGCTCTGAAGTATAGTCTTACCTTACGCTCAAAGGCATTAAAAGGAATACCATTCTACTTCATTGGAATGGGTATCTCGAGTTGCGTCGTCTGTACCGTTACCACCAAAAAAACAAGGCCTTAGTACTGCGGTCGTGACATCGCTAGTAGCGAGTAAAGGAAAGAACGCACTCACAACTAATTAAAACAAAAATGCGACTGTTTTGCTGACTATCAAAGCTAATTTCTCGCCCGCTCGCAATATCGTTATGAAAAGCTATTAATTATATGCTTTTCCTATAGTGAATTTAAGACATTTGTTGAAGTTTCTTGTAATGAAGAATTATTAATTCACTTTTAAATTTTAGGCTGCTTTTAAATAATTCGCAGGATTTGTTGTTGCAATGCATGTACTTGATAAGCAAATCTTTAGCATAAAAATATTATAAGTTTATTTAAACGGTTTAGTACTTAAATGATTGTTTCCATTCAAGTATTATTTATTCGAAACATTGCAGTTCTTCCGTGAAATAAATAGTAACTCGGTGGTGACGGTTCTACATAAATTCTGCAGACATGCTGTTGTTAATTACTGGCGGTAGAAATTATAATTTTTTTTATGATTTTTGTGAGCGAAATTAATTTAATTTTTAGTTCTTATTTTAGTTTAACCTCATGAAAGCATAATTATGGTACGTGAAATAATTCGAGTTAAAATAAAATTATGGAATAATTCCAAGTTTAAATTGCGGAGAAGGAAGCGGTATGAAAAGCCAGTTCTCGCACAGAAGATCGTTATAGAGTATGCGCAAGTAACCTTTGAACCCATTTTATGACAATGCGCTTATTTGCTGTCAGTGTCACAAGTTAACGTCTAAATTGAAATGTCCTACGGTCTCGAAAATATATATTTTGCTTTAATCTTTATTTATTAGATAGTTCAAAAATCTAATGCTAATTTTTATTTGCTTGTATAAATGTGCATTTTCATAGAATCAATGCTGGCAGTCATCTTGTTATTTTCTTTAAAAAAAAATCGGGTTTATCACTAGATATTGCTTTTGCGTATATTTGCATAATGTAGTCTGTGTTAAAAAGACCTGGCACGTGAGATTTGAAACCTGAAATTTCTGAAAGTGAAGAGTTTCTGACAAAATTTTTGGAATTGAGATTTCATCGCTATTATGATCAGTTTCGCTTACTCCTTTTACAGCGATAGCGTCATCTGTAATCAGGGTTGCCACGCTACCTGAAAAACCGGGAAAAGTCATGGTATTCGAAAATTGATCAAAAAGTCAAAGAATTTATAAATATTTTTGTCAAAATCTGTAAAAGTCCGGGAACTTCATACTGCGATCTGCAAAAAAGCGATTTTCGCGCCAACGTCGATCTTTTTTTTGCGAATCATGTATTGTTTGAGCGTCATTCGGACAACTGTCGTAGAGCCAGTTTTCGCAGCACCAATCAGATTGTCTTTTACAAAGGCAAAGTATGTTTCCAGCATCTTTGGTTTCCAGTAACCTGGAGAATCCAGAAATTCGCATGTGCAGTGCATGTTGAACGATAGTAATTGTCGACGTAGAGAACTCTGCGAAGCTACTGGCTAAGATCTGTACCTAGGCAGTCTCGGCTCGGGGTGTAAAATTTATGAATTTGGTGGTTCTGAAGGCTCCGGGAAAGGTCACTTATTAGCCGGCCTTGGGGTCTGGCGGTAAGGCTCTAGTAGCCGGGGTAGTGGTGCCCCCCGGTTCGCTGGGTAATGTCCCTCTGCGACTGGCAGGTAGCAGTTTAATGACCAGGGCTGCCTGGTGAATTCCAGGTGGTGCGCCGGCCCCTCCGAGGAACCAGAGCGGGGCAGACCGGGCGCATGCACCTGGTCCTGAGGGAGGTCGGATCTGTAGTGCGGACCATTAGTCACGCGGAACAAAGCAGCCTTAGTTGATAGGCTTGTATAAAACAAAATCTTTTAAACCTTTTCTTCTTTCTTTATTGCTTTGTCATTTTGTAGTAAAATAAAATTAAAAAAATAATAATAATCGGTCATCTAAGGGTAACCATTTAATGTATCTGTATTCACCAAAATGCAGTCGATTTTTATAATTCAGATTTTAATCCTTAAGTAATTAACTTTATTTTAATGTTATTCGTATCATTTAATGTGTCTTCTTCCTTCTAAATTTATTTATTATTAGTTAATAATACTTTCAAATTTTATGCAATGTTTTCTGGCATACTTGTGAAACTAATTCTAGCAGTAATATGATATCACGAAATTTAGTGCACATATTTTTTATTTATGTATGCTGCTAAGTAAGTATAAAATACTTGAATTTATTTCAAAATATTAAATATATTTCTTTCTTCCGTTAGCTGCAAAATATCTGCAGAAAAAACATTTTAAAAGCCGTTTAGGGAGATTCTAATCTCAATCCTCAGGGGAGAAAACAACTCCTGTTATAGTTATAAACTGATACTTTGAGGATTATATATATATGTAAAGTCATATGTAATTGGCAAATTTTTGCGTTTTCAAGTGGTACCATAATTAATTTACCCTCAACACAACCAACTCGCACTGCGCGGATAGCCTGGAATTTTATTGAAACACACCTGGAAAAGTCAGGGAATTTCATTCTCATGTTTGAGTGCAACCCTGTGTAAATGAGCCGTGTCTCAAAAATTAGGGAAAATTTCATTATTCAGCCAATTCTGCAATTTTTTTTTTTTTTTTCTTTTTTCCTTTTCCAGCGTGGAATTTTTGGCCTAGAAGGGATAGCTGTGAAAAGAAAGAAAGAATTGGATATTGTAAAAAGAGTTTGTAAAATTTTAGTTGACAGTTCGAAACGGAATTTAAGTTTGGTTTTATATTATATACCAGTGTTTCGCCCGTTGTGAAAGCTTATTATTAGATTTTTTCGATTGTAGGAGTCACATTTTTTCCCATGTAAATTTTTCACGGAAAAAATTCCCACATTTTCCCATGTATCCCCAAAAATAAAATCTTGGAATTTTCTTTGCTAGAATGGCAGTTTTTTCCCTTTTTAAGTTATTAATAATTTCGAAATAACAAATGTTCTCTAATTACTAATATGAAAAGGAATACTGTTAAATATAACATTAAAAATATATTTTCTGGATGTATTTTAGCATTTTGATTTCATTTTATTTTCTTAAAATGAAAGTCCCCTCTGCCCCATTATTCATCATTTTATTTTAAATTATTTTCGCTGTTTTTACTGGCATAATTGAAAACATTGCAAAATGCCTGTATCATTTAGTTTCCGTATTAAGTTTCTCGCACATCAGGAAAACTACAAGAAATTCTGCAAGTGACTGAAATCGATTAGCAGCATTTCACCTAAATCATTTATTGTAATGAATATTATACTTGCTTTAAGGAAATTTTTATGCAAATGTTAGGTTTAATGTGTTGTTGTTGTTTAATGTTGTTAAAGTTGTTCGTTTAATGTGAGACCAAGGAAGTTTAGTTGGTCGTTCTAATATATCCGTGCAGTTGGCTGCCTGCTTTGCCAGTAGGTCAGCGGCTTCATTGCCTTGAATCTCTGCATGAGTGGGAACCCATTTTAAAGTGGGTATTTGTGTGATAGGCAATGCCAGAAGCAGCTTTTGAATTCGGTATACCAAGGGGCTCCGGCTGTTTTGATCTGCGATAGCCGCCAGACTTGATGCCGAATCGCTGAGTACGAAGAATTTCTGCTGTTGACATGTGTTCGCATACGTAATTGCAGCACTGATAGCTAGAAGCTCTGCTTGGTATATCGAGTTGTTCGAGCCTAATTTCCTTTTCCACTCGAATGTTACAACTCCATTTTCTAGTCTACAGAAGGCGCTGCCCGTGCCGTTCTCAGTTTTGGAGCCATCTGTGAAAAGGTTATTACTGTACCTCTGAATTGGTTGGTCGTTTATACTGTTACCGTCAGAGAGATTAAAAGCTGCTGGATGAAAGTTATTTCAGATGTTTTGCTCCTCATAATCCAAGTGATGATAACTATGACCCCCAGAGTGTTGAAGTTTGACCCATCCTAGTAACCCTTACGACAGCTGCCTCCCTTTCAACTATGAAATCTAGGGTAGGAATTCCTGCCAGTTGTTGTAGGGCTAGTGTTGACGTGGTGCGCTAGTCCCTACATACTTGAAGTAGCCGCTGTCTCTGAACAGAGAGCAGGGATCTTCTCATGTGAGAGGTTCACCACCCCAGATTGCCACTCCGTAGGTTATTTCGCCTTCTGTAATGGTTCTATGCCAAATTTTTAGTAGCTTAGGTGAGATACCTTATTTATATGAAGTCATGCGTCTCATGTTGTGGCTTAGGATGCTAATTCGAGTCTTAAGAATCCTGACATGTGGCAACCAGGAAAGTTTGTTGTCGAGTGTTAGGCCAAGATATTTCAATTGGGGGAAGCATTTTACTGGTATCCCATGAAGTTTAACACCTGGGTGGTTGCGTTTAAGCTGCCTGCTGTGTCTTATGAGTAAAGCTTTACTTTTCTGTGCCGAAATCTGAAGCTCTTATGTGTTCTGGCCCATTGGGAGAAACGTACAGACAGTACTGAGATCTCATTTCGAGGTTGCTTCTTCCTGCCACAACTATCATAAAATAGTCCGCCCAGGCTATAATTCGAGCATATTCTACGCTCTCAAACTGACGAAATACCGAGTTTGCCACTATATTTCATAGGGTTGCTCCAAGGCATGACCGGTATCTTCTAAAGACATTTTTGACATAAATGCCACTGTCTGATGTTACATGTACACTTCGATCTTGAAGGTACGAGCGAAGGATGGTAATAATGGCTGTGGGGCAGGCCATATTGTGCAGCAAATGTATTACGTCTGGTTACCAAAGGGAGCAATGGCTATTGCCAGTGAATGCAAGTCGTTATCCTTGTTCTGTTGGATAGTAGCGCTGTTACAAGGTGCGATACGACAGGCTGTGGTATTTCAAAAGCAATAATTCGTTCAGTTTTGGCTCCACTTCACGTTACAAGAGTCGTAACTTCACGGGCAGTGTGAAGGGCTGGTTTGGTGTATGTCATACAGTAAAGCCGCGGGGTCTACCTGCCTGACTGAGGGGAATGATGCCTTCATGGAGAACTTTCTAAAGGAAATTTGTTCGTATACACGTTACATATGAGGAAAACCACGAAAACGCTCATGCAGCCAGCCAGTTTCTGGAATTCGAACCTCGGACCAAACTAGCAGTATTCAGTGATTTGGGTGTTCAGTGAAACCGCTCGGCCGCTGGTGGGCCAGTGTTCAGGAATTTTAGCGATCTGCACTGTATCTATTACCAAAGACTCGATTTCAGAGAGGACGATGGATCAATGATCCTGCTTTTCCTCTGATAACTTTTCAACTATAACAAATCAGAGGATGTAAAATACAACCGAAAAAGTAAGAGGCAGGTCTAATTAAGTCTCCAAACTGTTTTAGACAAGTCAAGAACTCGGAAAGATTCTCTTAAACTCTCGACTAGATAGACTCTTACCCCTAGCAAGATTCTCATTTTAATGAGGACAATAACTTGCAGATCGTTTGTATGCTTTCATTGTTGTTATGTATTGTTAATAGCACTTTTCATGAATTTATATAATTAATGTGTTTTAGTTCTGTATGCAGTAAGTAATACGCAACCTTAACAAACGCAAACAACACCAGTTACCACACGGAGTAGCGCTAAGGGAAAACAAAACAAGTGTTAATTGATAGGATTTTTTATTACTGCTTAGTAAGTATGTGATAAATTATTTTTTAAAAAAAACTCTGGTGACTTTTGTTTGGGATAATAAATGAAACAACTGTTAAAAGTTTCGCGATGAAAAATCATTGCCTCTTCCAAAGTGTCATAATTTTTCTTCGTATGGGTGAATCTCCACTACAAAATCAGGCAGTTCATATGCCTTTTTTAACAATTCGTTCAACATCTTAAAAGCCCTTTATCATCTTCATTATCACTGCTTTCACTGTTAGCTGGTGCTATAAGATCATTACTTCTGTTATCATTATTTCTTTATATCATTATTTCTGGATTAATTCTGTAACATCTTCTTTCATATTTGAAAATCCTTTGCCTCCAATCGCTTTTCCAATGGTTTTTTTTTGGGGGGGGCATCATTTTCAATCGACGGTAATCTTTAAGATTGTTGAAATCATCTTCTGATTAGAGCTGATACCAACAAGCATTAAATGTCGACGAATGAAACCGTTGGACAATTTAAAGGAAGCAATTAAGATAACGCGTGTATGCGAAGTAGTTTTCCTTAAAGTTTGCGCTCGGCTAGGGTTATTATAAACGGATCGTTATGTTTTTAGAATGCTAGATAGTTTCTTCTGCCCCGTCTTCAGAAAAGGTAATTATTTCTTCTGTAGTCATTTCTATCTAAGAAAGGCTTCACAGGAGCGCTGGACTCGCAGAAATGGAGAGGATTGGGAGTTGGGAAATTCAGTAAGCAAATAAAATGGTTGAGTTTCATAATATCGCGAATATGTTTAACGGATAAGAATGTGATGTTTTCTGAATGAAGAGTGGTCCACCAGCGACGGAGAGCTAAAAATCATTGAACACCGGTAGTTCAACTTGGATTCGATTCCAGGCGAACGGGCTAGCTGCATGGGCATTTTTGTAGTTTTCTCTATTTGTAAATGTGGATACGAGTCAGTTTCCCGTAGAAGGTCCTCCAAAGGCATCTCTCCCCTTAGGCAGATAGCCCTAGCGGGCTTGCCATAATCAAATGAACCAAACCATAATGGAGAGTTCTGTTGTTGGACTGGCCACAAGTGGAAAAGATAACTTGGTAGCCTCATAAGTTTCGCTGTTATGCCATAACAGTTTTTGCTTTAGGAGTTACATTAAAAAATTTATTCGTTTAATCTGTGTTAACATACATAAGGTGTCTTTACTGTGGAAACAGTGAAGATGGAATATATTGAAACAAATATAGCAAGAATTTGAATATCGTTTTGAAGTTGCCTATATAACTAAAGAAGCCACTTGTAACTAATCTTTTTTGTAAGTAAAGACAGTTTTCTTTTCTTATCGCTTATTATTCGTCGCGGTTTGGGTGTAAATTCAAAAATTACTGTCCGCCCACCGGGTATTATGGTATGGGGCGGTATTGGATATCACACCTGCACTCCTCTAGTACGCACTGCCGGTACTTTAAACAGCCAGCGCTACATCTCCGAGGTGTTGCAGCCAGTTGTCCTTTCTTACCTCCGGGGCTTGCCCACAGCCATATTTCAACAGGATAATGTGCGACCACACGTGGCACGCATTGTCCAAGGATCCAAGGGAAGACTGCGCTACTAAATATCGGGTTTTAATGAGTTTCTTGCCATCGCTAATATCTTCTGCGCAAACAGTTCGCGTTGGTGCGTTTAATCATATTTTGCCAAACGATTTTTGGCATTTGAAAGAAATAGACTTACTTACACTAAGAACGCTGTCTTGTGAAATTTGCGAAAAAAAATATCGTTATCATTAAGTACAAGGTGTCTGAAATGGAACTATACGCTACCAGATTAGAACCATCATTTATTTCCAGTTCTGTCGCAAAAAGTCGGCTACAGAATTTCACCAAGTCATGTGTACAGCTTTAGGTACTAATGTTGTATAATATGACCCTGTGACAGTTTGGTACCGAAAGTTCTAAAACAAGGGCTATGACATTCAAGAAGCAGAGCGCTCTGGCCAGCTTGCGAGAACTTGTAGAAGACGATCAGTATACAATCACTCGAGAGCTTGCTAAGGAGTTCGACGTTAGTGCCATGCCCATTAGTCGCGCTATGCGTTGCATAAACTTGACGTACGAGTTCATTCGTTGCGTGCCGCATGAGCTGACTCTAGCAATGGACAGACGTGTTCTGGCCTGCGTTAAAATGCTCGAACATCAGCGCAAGCAAAAATTCTGGCCCGGATCGTCACTTGTCATGAAAAGAGAATTTACTTTAACAGTGCAGGCCGAAAAAGGGGATGGTGTGTGTCCGGTGAGTCCATCGGTAGTATCGCAGAACGTAATTTGACTAACAAAATGATCGTGCTTTGTATCGAGTGGGATTGCCGTGGTGTCCATGAAGAGTATCTGGAAATAGGTAAAACCCTCGACAGTAAGGTGCACAACGAGATACTAGTCCGTGTTGACGCTGCTATGAAGGAAAAACGTCAAATTGAGTTCCGGTTCCAAAAGGTTATGTTCCATCAAGATAATGCAGGACCACTTGTATCTGCATTCACCGGCTGGACTTTGTACGTATTCGAATGGAATCTTTTGCCATACCCACCATATAGCCCCGAAATCGTTCCTTCGGACGTCTACCTTTTTTCACACCTATAGCTACATCTTGCTGCTGCTGTCTCCCATTTTGCACAGGACGTCCGAAATGATGTTGATCTGTTTTTGGACTTGCAGCCACCAAGTTTTAGAGCCGAAGGCTTTGAAAAACTACCAAACGTTGGCCAACTTCGATTTGAGGAGTCGCAAAAAAATTTTGTTACGCTCATACGCGTTCGTAATTGACTGAATACATACAGAACCGTTGAAAGCTTGGTGAAACTTATTTTCAATAAATAAATCACTTCACAGTTCTGGAACTTTTCACGCGAAAATATTCGTACAGCGCTTTTCATTATGTCAGAGCACAATCAATAGTTACCACTTCAAACTAGTAAGAACGTTGAACGCGAGACAATGCGGAAAATCTCAAAAGCCTAAGCTCGCACAGTGATCTTTCAATAGACTCTGAACTCTTTGTTGTTGGCTAATGCTCACTTGTCTGATTATAGTCAGTCCATGCCCACAAAATTCCTCGTGCCAAGGAGCGCAAAATTACGCCTGCCGTTGGCAAAAGCCTTGAGCACCGTATAGGTGACAGTGCGATTAAGCTCTTCCGGTCCCAGTTTTGATGGAAAGCACCACGGGGAAACGGGCCGAGGGTCTTCCACCTATCTTTCCCTGCCACCACAATCTTTCGAGAGGACTTTCGGTTCCCCGTATATTTAGAATGCCCCATGCCGCACGGACACTATGCATTTACAAACATCCCTGCCTTCTCCGGGATTCAAACCTGGGTCCTTCGCCGCGGCAGTCAGCGACGCTAACCACTTTAGCGGTTGGGCGGCTCTGAACTCGTTACTCTCAATACTCTGAGCTAAACTGAAAACTAATGCTCTCTCCGGTTTTGTCTAGTCTTCCCCCGCTCGAGAAATATCCAGTACCTTCGATTTCTCGAAATTACTGGAAGGCATTACACAGTTATAGTTCCATAGAGCCAGATACAGTTTCATAGAGATAGGACCAGTTAGTTAGAAAGAGATTGGACCGAAATGTCGCCAAATGGTCCTAAGTTTGGCGCGAGGTAGCGCTTGGTTTCAATGTTAATTGGACTTAGCCCTGTAACCACATTTTTTCCGGCGATGCTTCGCTTTTGAGGCCTTTCATGTTACATTATACAAGAGATACTGCAATTTACATACAATTTCACCAACATTATTTAATGTGTACAAAATTCGAAACAATATAATTCATTTCTATAGATGGAGATTAAGGGATTTTTCATCCCTTAAATATGATTTCCTGACACTAAAGTGTGTCGATTAGAAATTAGTGCCCAAAACTTAAATATATATCTGTTTATCGCAGTAATTATAGATTATACCCTAAACTTTGATTTATGATCGTTGGTGTAATTTAAGTGATTTTTTTGAGTGAATTTTAATTTGCCTAATTCCGCTATGGGAAACATTTTTCTTACTGACGCCTTTTATCTACGTAACCCATTAAAAAATTTAAGCTTTTTGCTAAGTAAACTTTCGCCTCGCATCGCAACTTTCACCTGTCAAAGTTGTCATAATTTCCAAGCTTACAATTATGTAATTTGTTTCTTAAACCAGAATTATGTATCTGCGAGCAGACATTCAATTTTTTTAAACATCCCGTATAAAAAGTATTGGTTCAAAATGGCTTTGTCCGCATTCTATCGTGTTTTATATATCTAAAAGTCATTTTACAAAAGAAGTGTAATGTAAAATAAACAAAAGCTTATCTTCACTTTACACATCATGACAAAATAGGTTACATAAGTGGATCGTCGGAATGTAAATCGTCGAAGTCCGAAGACGCCTGCGCAATAATTACGCACTAAAAAAAATAGCTGTCTCCTGTAAAGTTCTCTAAGTAATTGAACATATTAAAATACGTAAAAAATTGTTTCCTTATATGCTAAAGAAAATAAAAAGAGAAAAGACTGCATTTGTATTGCTGTATTCTCCAATTTCTGGGTGTCTGACACCATAGTAGAGATCTTTTTACGAAACTGTTTGGATAGCGCTACACAAATACTTGATATTCGAACATAGCTTTATGTAATTCACAGTTCGGCAGGATATACTCATTTCTGCGCTGTAAATATGGGTGACTTGCAATTGATTTACTATATAGCATCGACTGTAGTAAGCTGTTATCGTTAAATATTGGTCTCGTACAGTCACAGAAGGAGGGCAATCATCTGCAGTACGTCTAGACCACAGTTTGATCGATTGAAAATGGCGTAGCCTAAAGCTTATGCGATTGCAAATCCATCGCAACTTTGATGATTATGAAGCCTCCTTCCAATTTCTCCAATAGCTCTTCCGCGTGTAGTGATTGGGCGTGACCCATGATTGGGTTTAATGTCTCGGGATGACATGCTGAGAATTTCATGTGTATAGATTCATTCTTCACCGTGCAGAATTTTTGAAGAAAGCAGTTCGTCGATAGTATAATTTTCGGTTTATCAGATGATCCTAAATGCAAGAACCAGTAATTTTTCGTACTCACCGGTATTTTTTACTTCGCCTGTGTTAATATGCAAATCGCAATAATTTCATTCATCGGACTCTTCAAGAATTACTTTGCATAACGCTATTTGCTTTAGACACAGTGCATATGGTATTACAAATTTGCTCTGAAAATTTGTTGACAGATTACTGTAATGTTTAATTAGATTGTTTTAATTCATTTGATTATTAAAAAAAACATTCAAGGGCTTATCTGCCTAATAGGATGGATGCCTTCGTGGAAGACTTTTTAAAGTAAAATGGCTCTATCCACGTTACACATGGGAAAAAACAGGATAACGATCATGTAGCCAGCCTGTCCGTCGGGATTTGAAGCGATCTTTAATGTGTTTAGCGCCATAAAATGTGTCAATAAAACTTCTTTTACTGAACCTAAATCTAAAATATGTTCCTCCTTTTTTTTTTGGCTGTAGATATCAATGGCATTGAAAATAAAAATAAAATTATTAAAAAGTACGTGTATCGCTTTTAAATCACCCTGTTTGTTATACAGCGTACAGTTTTAAATTGAAAAATAAATGCTAAATTAAATTGAAAAATGACTTATGCTGCATGTTATGACTAAATATGTGATAACTGGTTAGTACTTGCTAGACCGCTTGAATGTGACAGACCGTGTCCATTATCATGGTAGCCTAACGTAACATGATGCGGAAATAGAAAAACTAATTCACAAATATTTCTAATGTTAAAAATAAATAAATAAATAAATTAATATATATATATATTCACTCAGTTAAATATATTTAATTTATATATATATATTAAATTAAATTGAGGCTTGAATAAAGGCTGTTATGAGTAAAACTGCAGATTTCTACTCATTGAAGCATTTAAAAAAGACCTCGGCCATTCCAAATCAGGCAATTTCAAATTTTGGATAAAAGAGACTAACAAAAACAATTGTTGGAACGATCTTTTTTTTGTTTTTAAAAGTTTTCTAAGATTTAAAATATAAATTAAAATTGTATTTAAGAGGAACTAAGCTTACTCGTGTGGACGGGCCTTAATGCTTTGGAAGTTCGTCTTTCATACGCATTGAATGACGAGAGAATTCCATGTGTCTAATTAAAGCTAACAGCTGCAGTCTCTTGTATGTCGGATAAGTGCTTTTCGCTGTTGAGCTTGTTTTCTTTAATATATTAAACGACAAAAACCTGTCTTTGCTTTTCGTTTATTATCATCTGTAGCTGGACGACGGTATTGCAACTGAAGTGTATTTATTGAATAAATATTTTTCTTGGGACTTTTTCTTCTCTTTCCAAATGTTTTTGGATTATTAGAGCTTCTAACCTTTTAGTTGTCAAGTACGAAACGTTGAGCAGCGTTTGTTACTAGACTTCCAACAAAAGTGTTTTCCTTTTGTTAGAAATGTTTGTACATAAATTCTTTAGTGGAGTGTTGAAAATCTTATTTAAATGCGTCTGAACCATTTGTTTGATCTAATCTTTGAAGTAAGAGTTAGCATATGTTATTTGAAAGTTCTGTTAGAAGAAAATATATGTATCAGCTGTGGATGTTTAGAGATATTCTAAGGGAAATGGGCTCGTGTTCTTTAGTCAACAGTACTTCTTAGATTCTATGCTTGGACAATTTTAAGTCTTTTGCTTATGTTTGATATTGTTTGTACTCTATCATTAGACATAAAAAATGTAATGCATACAATATTGTCATATATAATACAGAAACCTGCTGAAACATCATCTAGAAACATCTCAGAGAATACACTGAGTAATATTTTAGAATCTGAAATGTATTTGTGACGCTATTCAAATACAATTTTATAATTCCATATGTAAAAATATGTGCCGAAAAGAAAAAACTTGAATTCCAGCTGTAGAAATATAAATGTTAAAATTCGTCTGTGTAACACCTCTTTTTATCTTTTTCTTTCAAATTATGAGAAATATATAGCATCTATGCAATCAGAGAACATAGTTTTGTGCTTGTCATTTAGGAAAAAGTGCGTAAGTAGCTTGGGAAGTAGGTTAACCCTTTGACTACGAATTAAAGAAAAATTACCCAGTTTTCTATCCAAGTGAACAAAATGTCATAAATAAGGTAAATTTAGCATTTGGTATTTTTTTAGCAAACTGTTTTCAAGCTAAACGGTGGGACACATATGTCCCAGCCGTAGTTAATGGTGGGATACATGTCTCACACTTAGCGATCGACTTATTATAAGCACATCTATTATTCTGGAAAGTTTTATTATACGAAATAGATTTTACATTGTGTGATACAGAATACAGCGTTCTTTGCATAACCCAACATTACATATTGAGCAACTCATATTTGTTCATGTTCATTTGTATACAACGAGCATAGCGGCGTCTTGATTTTCGAACTATTGGAAGATGATCCCCAACATTCAGGAGATTCTAAGTACTTTTTAACCCAGCAGTAATTTTTAAACTTTTAGTCGGACATATACACTGCTGGCCTTTAAAATTGAAACACAATGAAAGAAGGAAAGTAATAATAATAATAATAATAAATTGTTGTACGTGAACAGTAAGGCATGACGACAAAATGATTAAATTTGTAAGCAGTTTTGGAGGTTTACAGGAGTGCGAAATTTGTAGAAACAGCTGCCACCTCTGGCCAACTAAAACGGCCCTTACCCTGTTAAGCATGAAGGCGAACCTTGCTCGGATGACAGAAACGGCCACTCATTACATGCTGCTTCGAGTCTATGCCCCACTTCATCAACCGCATTAGGTGGAGAAGTCTCTCAGCAACTCATGATTAGATGTTTTCAGTGGATGACAGATCTGGAGACCGGGCAGGCCAGGACAACAAATGAGTACCCTGTGTATCGAGAAAGGTCAGAACACGACGTGCAACATGTGGTCTGTCATTATCTTGTTGTTGGCAAGATGGTGTTTGGCAGGCCTCGCATACAGAGCACAACCACTGGACGTATGATGTCAGAAATTTACGGTTTTGCAGGGCTGACCTCATAATATGTCTGTTCTCTCGGGCATTAGTCATGGAAGGGCGTTGAGATCCTACATGCCGTTCAATATGACCCTCAGCAGCCATTGATTCCATATTCGCATGACAGTAGTTGGATGTCGACCTGTGCGAAGGACGATATCAAGGAACGACAATCGCCACTCCTCGATAAGGCAACGATCCTGCCTCTGTCGAATTTCGACAGTTGCTGGTAAGCATTTCTTATTATTCGAGGCATAGCACGATATTATGAGCAAACTCCTAACTTACAAAGCGCTTTCCGATTGAGAAATCTATTACACAACTTTTCTTTTATGCATTGCTTCATCATATGTCATTTCTTCCTCCTGCGTCGTCTAAATGCTCTGAAATTCTAATCATTTGCATATCCCAACCTTTTCTTCCTTTCACTTGATTTTGACGGTTGTCAGATCATTCCTTCCTGGTGTTGCAATTTTAATGGCTAGCAGTGTATGTTCAGTTAGTAGTCATTATGAGTTTATCTTTCAAGATGGTATCGGCCCCTCCTATGAGTGAAAAACGTTCTAATGGGTTTCGACATGTCGTGCAAAAATATTGAGGCTAGTTATATTATATCATGGCTAAACCAATGATTTTAGTTAAAGTCGCGAAACGAGTTCGTTCGTCTTGAGTTCTGTTTCCGGCAGCTGAGAGGGATGACTGCTTGTTGCAATGATTTTCCTCATGCCTAACATAAATACGAATCAGTGATCTTCAGGAAATCCTTCACGAAGGTATTCCTCTCTTTTGGCAGATAACCCATTTTACCTAAATCAGTTAATGAACTAACGTAACGTAACCTGAAATTTTTGACATGCTGTGAAGAATATTCAGACAAGTCAGATACTCGTACACATTTGAGCTATGAATTGTGAACTAGACTAGAAATTGCGAACTAGATTTTTTGTGAAGACGGAAAAGTATTTTCATAGTTTTATAAATTTTTTCCAATAGTAGTACGTTGTGGCCATTGTCCACAAAGTACTACTATTAGAAAAAATTATAAAACTATACTGAAAATTTATAAAGCCCAACCGAAGGATTACTAAAAGAGTAAGGCTTCTCCTTTAAAGCCTTACCCTTTTAGTATTTCTTCGGTTCATGACAGTAGCAGGCATTTTGTAGATAATGTAATATTTTTTGAATAAGTGAGATTTTGCAAGAGTAAAACAATCTTTAATTCTTTTTCATTTTTGTAAATTCATATTTTGTATTTGTTAATTAATTCTGAAGTATGCTGGTGGAAAAAAATTAAGAAACAAGGATCAAAAAGTGCTTTATGGGGAAAGTCTAGTGAAAGGCAGTTGATTGGTAGCTCAAAGCCAATGTTATCATGTAAGCCGGATGAGATTTACCTGCGCTTCAGATAAATATGCAAATTTTTGCTCTGTTTGTTTCTGCAGTTGGGAAAAGAGTGTGCAGAGGAGTGCTTTAAATTCTAATTTCAACAATTGTACGAGTAACTAGATAAAATTTTCGCGTGTGGAAGGTGAACTTGTCATTGAGAAGTCATCTGACGGATTATTAAAAATGCCGTGCGATTAGGAAAGGAAAGCAGACACTGACATAGGTTTGTGAAAGACTAAAGGTAGCCAAAAGCGCTTTTCGAAAGTGGAAATTCGAAACAAGATCTGTCTCAGAGCGCACTTCGTCTAATTTTCTGTTCCTAGTAGATATTTCTGATACAAATTGTGTTTCATTCAAAGTATAATTTAAATGATAAAATTTCGATAAGAGAATCCGTATAATTAAACAGTTTTCAATCAAAGTTATTTAAATAAAATGTACACTGCGCAAAAAAAGGGGGGGGCAGTTTTATATGTCCCGTTCTACTGGGCTGATTGACAAAATTCAAATTGCGTTTTTCATGTCTCGAAAGTGCGACTTAGGATATATATTATATTTATATATAGTACTATTCTAACATAGGTATTTTGACACAAAATCGGACTTTTTCTGAAATAGCGTACCAATTTTTTTTAATATTTCAATTCTGCGACTCCATTTATGCCAGACTGTCAATTTTTGTAAAAATCGTACGAGTAGTTTTTAAAAAATTAGCTCTCAAAATTTTAGCTCCTCAGTGTTAATTGAATTTGGCATATATTTATTAATATCTCATTTTTTTAATTTTTTTTCCTTTCACATTTCGAAATTTAGGTTCATTCCAAATAATCAGCCATTTTTTGGGTTTTATTGTAAAAATTTCTATTAAATAATTTTTATAAATTTTTCGAAAACAATTTTGAATTATAACCTATAAAATTTTTGCCACCATCTTAAGAGTAGGTGTAGTTCTAAGCATACCTGCAAAAAATTAGAGTTTTTTTATTCAAAATTTTCTAAGATATACACGAATTTACATATTTTCGCGTTTTGAAATTTGGTATCTTTTTTTCTTGAGCGATAATAACGCCAAATGTGGTTTATTGGATTTTTGTTACAGTGAATTGTCACAGCTACTTTTAATCTTAAATTTCAAATAAATTTTTAGGGAGAATTCATTATATGAAATTTTTCCCCTCAATGATGCGTAATAAATATTTATTAATACTATATGAAAAGCTAATTTTTAAAATATATATATATATTTGTAAGAGTAAATTTTTACCTTCGCCGTGTTATCGTCTGCTACTTTACTTTGACTGCATTTAAATTGAATTGTCTAAAACTGAGAAAGTTCGTTTGATGTTTATTTTCACAATGATTTTAAGGAAACAGGACCTTGACAGTTTGGGTCATGTCGCAGCTTTAAAAATATATATATGTATAAATTTTTACATTAATCCTCTTCGAAAGAATGTCTTAAATAGGTAATTTTCTCTCGTAATATAGAGTGTATAAAAAACATAATCTTTAATATGATTTAGATTGTTTGTAGCCGATATAATAATCGGGTTACTCAGTGGTACAGAATAAACATTGCTGGACGGTTTTATTTCTTTGTCATTTAACAAAAAATCTTTTAATTAAACTATTTATCCTTTGCTTTAAACTTTATTTATAGTTAAAATGCCTAGAAAATGAAAAGCTGTCTTCAACTGAAACGCATTTGGTGCAATTGATATTAAAAAAATCTCATGTGTACACCACATGACTTCCTTGTACGAAATATTAAATTATACACATTTTTTCTTGCATTTCATTTAAACTTATTGGATTGAATTAAATCTATTTCGCCGACAGCGCATAAACCACAATAGAATAACTGCATTCTTTAAAATTCACTCTATTTGTTTACCATAGCGACACTCTGGCGCTAGGTTCACTTAAAAGTATTATATTTCGCCATAACTCAGAATTTACAAAATTTATAACATTTAAAGAATTATCAAATCGTTGCCACATGTTCTATTCAAATACTACAATAAAGCTAGAACGATGTATAAAAGAACTTAAGCAAACAAAACAAAAAAGAAAATTTTCACAGACGATTGCGTATTTCTCATTCAATTAATTCAGTTCTCACTTCGCGACAAGGCAAAAATACATAAAACTCAAAATATATGTATTAAAAATTACTAAGTAAATCTTAAACACTTATTTCTTCGAAAAAATTACAGAAAGGATTAAGCATGATTTAATTCGCAATAATAAATGAAGGCGTATCTTTGTTGTTGCGACGCTAAGTTTCTTTAGATTGGCAACAAATCCACTATCCTGCTGTTTCAAATGTAAACAAGCAATGGCCGCCATCAAAAAAAAATATTAGGCTTAGCGGCACTTAAAACAACTTTAAAATTGTTGATAATTCTAAAAATATTCCATACAAATTTACTGAAGGTATAAAAACCTTAACCGGAAGATAAGAACAAATATAATTCAATCATTTTTAAAGCAAAAATGTACAATTTACAAACATATAAGAGTAAAGAAACTGAGATCACTGAGCCGGGTAATAGAGTGGATGTATATATAAATGTATTTATATACGTTTGGTGCGGCCGATTGCAACCAAAATACGAGGTGCACATCTATATGTTATAGCAGTCCTATATGCAAAATTTCAACGTTCTGAGGCTACTCGTTTTAAGTTATGGGAGATACGTACGTACGTACGTGCGTACATACGTTCGTACAGACGCCACGAAAAATTCTCTTCAGAATTCATTTTAAAGCAATTTTATAATTTTTTGGAGGAAAAGAGTCTTTTATTCTGTCCTTACGTACAGATGTCACGCAGAAACATCGTTAAATTGTATTCGAAAGCGGTCAAAATGGATATTTTCGTTGAAATATGCTGCCTGAAACTTTTCGCGATTACCATGCTTCCTTTTTACTTCGTACAAGGAAGTAAAAAAAATGACAAGAATGCGAAATTTATGGAAGTGTAACAATCGGAAAATCTTAATTTTCTTGTGGTGAGCACTGAAAATAAAAGTAGAAGGAAAGAAGAAAATTAGGGAGAAAAGTAAGCAAAAATGTGAAGGGGAATTTGGCTGTCAGAAATACCAAGGTTTTTTCGAAAAGTTGGATGCTTTTGAATATACTTTCAGAATACTTCAAGGAATTTGGGTGTTCATAGAGGAAACACTTGAACGAGTACACCAGCAAATACTATCAATTGAGCTTGTAGGCATTTAAATGACAAAACGATATCATTGCATATTGTGCCTTCATTGGAAAAGATAGAAGATATAAAGAAAAAAAGATAGATGATATGATATTGGAAAAGATATCATGCAATGTGTATCATTGGAAAAGAAAAAAACGATATCATTGCAGATTAAAGTGAAGAGCGACTAGTTTTCGACTATATGTATGTATAAATTTAAATTACGTTATAGAACATCATATCATCATAAACGGAGAATTCCATGATTTTTAGTCAAATTATTTGAATATTCAGGAATTTATCCAGTGATGTATGTGGATGTCACATAAAGACGTTTTCCCTCTTGATAAAACCAGTCTTTCCTTTCATCTCATGCCTGAAAATGCTTAGCCTTTAAAGACTGATAAAGGCTCAGACTAAGTACTGATGAAATGGATTTAGTTGGATTATTAAGTTACGGCAAAGCAGGGCTATCTGCCCTAAAAGGAGGGATGCATTCGTGAAGAACTTTCTTTTATGGGCCGTTTTGAAATGGAAGGCAATAACTTATTCAAAATTAATGTCAGAAATACCAAGATGTTTAGAAAAGTTGGATGCTTTTTAATATACTTGCATTGAAAAATCGTAATTGGCCTTAGAACGATACATGTTTGACCAAAATTGCTGGCGTAAAAGATTTGGAAAGAAGAGCATTGTAAAGGACCAGTGACAATACAGAGAGGAGAGAGGAAGGGGAACTTTTATTGGATTTTACAAAGTTTTGAACGTGCCTACTTCGCAGACGAATGCATTGCATGCGGGAGATTGTTGACAACAATCACAAATGTAATTTCGTCGGAGGAATCTGTATAATTTCTCGTTTTATGGTATCTTTCAGTTCTAACAAATCTCGTGGATTTGATTTGTACACCTTAGATTTCAGATAACCTCAGAACCAGAAATCCGTCAAAGTGAGATCGGGATTCGTGTTGGCCACGAAACTGTAAAGTTATGGGAGATGACGCTATCTTCAAAGTGCTGTTGCAGCTCTTGAAAACATATGTGGAGACATGTGGACGAACATATTGTATCCGTACAGTGTCATTAACGACATTTCGCTGCTGTAATTCTGCAACATTGTTGTATACTGAACACTTGTGATGGAGCACATTTTCATACATTTGGAAGTGACCTATTTGAAGAAGTGCGGACCGAGAACAAATGTGCGTGCGGTGGCATACTATACAGTCACTTCGTGTAAAGGCTTTGGTGCCATATCGTGAGGATTTTCATCAGCCAGACCTCATCCGTCCATAGTATCTGCAGCGGCCACCTGTTATTTTCATCATATCTGATGAGAAAAATATTCTGAAAATCGATACGGTGTTTGCTTGTCTGCTGGTTGCAACATCTCGTTGCGTTGGAATCGTTAAGGGAACATCCACAGAACATTCACTAAAATTATTTACATACGTAAAAAATTCGCAATAATATTTAATTACGTTTTGTGTATGTAAGGCTAAGTTTTTGAATAGTTTGCAGAGTATTTTTGTATTACTTGCTTTTTTTATTTGTATTGACAGATGCATTATTTACTTTCTTCGACATCAAAAATGATTTGCTATCTATGAGTACGTGTTTTGATGATTTCAGATTTTTACAATGGTCTTTAACTTGTTGATTAAGCTAGAGCAGTGGTTTCAAACTCAAATTGCATGCAGGCTGAATGCATGACCTGAAAGCATTTGACGGGCCGTATTTTTTAATAGAATAATATTTTAAATAATTAACTACATTTTGTCTAAATTTTAACATATTTTAAAATTTTACTTAGGTGCAATTATGAATATTTATCAATACCTATATAAATGACAATAATAACAATGCATAGGAAAAAATTCAAATTTATAGTACTTAATTTTCTGCTTGTAAGAAATTTCTGTTGCTTACACTTTGTAGTTTAATTATACTAATAGCTTTTAGGTTTGACACATATTTTAAATAATTGTAATATGTTGAATGAACCACTAAGTAGCTTACTTTTAACATGAAATATATATAAACAAATTATAAAAATTTTCGGAATTTTCTTAGAAAACTCCAAGAGGGACTAAATTTCAGAATAAATAATAACAACTATTTTCAAGCTATATCTATGCGTTTTTAAAGTATGTTTTGTTTATGTTTATATTTGTAATTTATGTTTTCTTTATATTTGCATTTTAAATTGTCATTTCTGAGGTGCAGTTATTAATGTCCTCTTTCACCCCCTTTAGCTTCTTTTGCGCGCCTGTCAGAGAGTAATCATATGCGTTACATATGCGTATTTCGCTGTGTGCTAATGGTAGCTTTGAGCTCAGTTGGAATGTAGTGACTGCTATTTTATAGTGATTTTCTCTTCTCCAAATAAAAGCCGTATTGCAATCCACTGTGTAGTGAATTTATGCTGTATGTTGTAAGCACTATATTAACAGCAAATACGTAATTGAAGTGTTTTCGCTAGCCGCATAAAATTGCTTTGTGGGCCGCAAGATTGAAACCACGGAGCTAAGGCATCTCTAAAGCGCTTTTTTTTTTTTTTATTTTTTTATTTATTTAGTTATTATTATTATTTTTTGGGGGGGGGTGATGAGAGGATGATTTTATAACCATATGTGTGGATGTATTCTAGAAAACGTGTTTAGTTTTTCCAGTATCAAAAGTTAAATTATTTTACTGCTGTTAATGGGGAAAATGTATCTTTGGTGACTGTGTAGCATAACTTTCCTTTCTAGTTAACTTAGATGGTTATGGATTTTTTTTAGGGGGGGCAACCCAAAGAGCAACTACTAAAGGTGTCCTGTTTGTTTTAAAACATTTGTAAAAAAGCTGAGCATCTTAAGTTGAATTAAGATGACTATAGGAAAAGAAAATTATTGTCGCTAATGAAACTTCCAAATTTTGACAAGAAAAGTTCTGACAATTCGTAATTCAGGTTAGATTTCTGTTTAAATGTGAATTCAAAAGCGGAGAAGAAATTCTTTGGCGGCATTTCTCCGTGCAACAACAAAGAAGAAAATTATGAAGAGGAGATGAAAAAATTCGTTTATGTAAGCTGAATTCTTACCACTTAAGTGCTTATAAATAATCCAGAATTGTTAAGTCAAGCGCAAGAGTTCTGTTGCCTCCGGCTTATTCGATATCTTTTTAAAGAACCAGCGTGAATTGAAAGGTTGAAGAGTTATTCCACTGTCCTATTCCACTACTCTAGTTTCAACATATCAGTTTTTTTATTCCATTCCTCACAAAATTGGTTTTGTTGCTTTTGTTTTGGACCACTCAATTTTCTTTGAACATGAAATTCTTCCACACTCAATTTTCGCATTGCATTTGGCCCATCCGCTGAGAGTTTTCTTTGTGCTGCTGGAGTGCTGATAGGTTTTGCTTCTGAATTATGTTTATGGCATTGGTACGTGAATATACAACGTAATGGCCGCTTACTTCGCGTATATTTCTAGAAGGAATAAGCTGATATTTGATTTGAAATGTGGAAAATAGTTTTTTTGTTATTATTTGTAAATATTCGTCATCAATCCCAAAAATGAATATTGTTTCTGGACTTTATTTTGTTGGGGGGGGGGCTTTATGAGAAGGAATGCGCTGCGTCTTTGTAAAGTAAATATCCTTGTATACTTCAATTGCACTGCCCATTTATTTTAGACTTTTTTAAAATTCGAAATGTATTTTGCGAGCTGTATTTTGTATGTATTTTAAAAAGAAAACATCAAAATTATCCTTACAAATGAGTTTTATTAAATAAGAAGGAAATATATCTAATAGAACAAACACTGCTTAGAAATTTTTCAGTAGCCAGATACTTAGTAACTTCTTTAAGACTTGGTAAAAATCGCAGCGGGAAAGTTAGTTAAAAGCGCCAAGAGCATCAAAAGAGGTAACTTCTAAATTTTATAGTCATAAAATAATTTATTAAAATAAGTCTATTATTTCAATTTCGGAGGAAATCATCGTAGAAGAAGCTTCCATAACTTAATGCATATAACATACCGCAGCTCCAATAATTTTCTGCAGTGTAGGATTCATTTGTAAGCAGATGTATATAAATATGTGTCTACGTATTAGCGCATATGTAATAATTGATTTTATCGCGTAATAAACTGTAAGGTAACTAATTGTAGAATTTTAAAGTGAAACATCTATAACGAGGGTAACTTAATTTTAGAGCGTTACGAAATCTATAATGCCTCGAAACGAGACGAATGGGAATTAAGTTTAGCAGACCTCCAGAATGCAAATTCGAGTTTAATTATAATTTATCCCTATGCGCTTTTTGAAATCAAGCGAGAGTAATTCTGTTTGAGAGTTTACATTGGCTGCCACAATGCAAAACAGCAAGTGTTTGTTCACCAGGAACTTCATAAAATGTCTATCATTGATACTGATTGTTCGATGTAAGAGATAATGTTAATTTTGAATAAATATTACCTTATAACAACTTTTATTGTTATGTCTGATAGTTTGGTCAACGACATAGTTCATAAATCTATCCACATTGAACAAAATGATGAAGGTGAATAGTAATAATAATTAATAGTATGCGATTGGAATTTCTGCGATCAGAAAACAAACTGGAAATGAAGCTACGCGAAAAGCTGCTGCTTACACACGGCAAAATAATAATCAGTTTGCAGTGTCAGTAAAAGGTAGAAGATCAACAATTTAGTTAAATAATAAGAGTGCTATGATAATTCATAAATCACAAAAAGGAGTGTTTAGTGATGTTTACGAATATCATAAGAATCATTCATTATACATTACCTACCTATCATTTACTTGTTATACTTTATTTATTGCGAGTGACCACCACTGAAGGACTGTGTCGTGATCATTAATAATAACCCAAGATTTTACTAGTGTCGACGAATAGCAACATCAGAGTGCAGATTTCAAGAAGAATTTCATCCACCTTTCATTTAATTGTCTCGAAACGATAGCCCTACTATTACTGATTTAATTAACTAGAATAAAGGATGGTATTTTTTAAGAGCGAATGCTTAGAGATCTCATGTAACTTCAATATCGAAAACAGTCTCTCATATTTTAATTGTAATTTAAACGTTCAGGAATCAGAGCCGCTGGAGTAGCTATTTATCAAAATTTAAATGATATTACGAATGTGATCACGCCTAATATATCACTGCAAGCTAAATCAACTTTGAAACAAGCGTTTGAAACAACAATTATCAGTTAAAAATGCATCTATCGTTGAAATATGTTCTGCGGAATGTACCATCGAAAGTAAATTGCGAATGATATCGATGGTAATTTCCTTTTCTCTTAATAGCACTGTCTAGGAGATCGTACGTTCTCTCCCCTGCATATTGCTAGCATACATAGTTGATGGTGCTCTGCTCTTGGATGAGGATTTAGACAAAATTCTTGATGTGCTAACTTACCTCAGTGCTAACTTTGTTACACAAAAAAGCACAATGACTAATCGATTTCGTTCAAGTTAAACTGAAACTGAAAATTCATAACAATCCTAAAGAAAAAAGTACAAGATTAGGAACTAGAATGATGGAGTATGTTCAAGATTCCTCGAGCAGTTTTAGTCTACAGAGGGATGTCAAACTCATAGGTACACTTGGGCCAAACAAACAAGGTTTAACTTTAGGCGGGCCGCAAAAAAAAAAAAAAAAAAAAAAAAAAAAAAAAAAAAAAAAAAGATATTCATAGAAATGTAGATTTATTTCGAATAATACAATAATAAACATATATATATATTTATATAGAAAAGAACAAGAAAAATTTAATGTTTACGTCCTGATACTTGACATCTCTTCTCTGGTATTATCTTTCCTATTTCGGGAGAAATTTTGTTTGCACTGATAACTTTCAACGCTGACCCAAGGTGAGCATCATTACAACGGTTTCTAATAGGAGACTTATTACCTTTCGTGACTGAAAATAACTGCTCGCACCGATAAGTGCTACCAAACATGGAAATAATTTCATATGCGAATTTTCGAGTATTTTCAAACCTGGCTGGTAAATATTTGTAAAATTCAGGCACGCCCACTTCAATAAATTTTGCTTTCAAATTTGAGTTGCATTGAATCTCGATCACCTCCATTTGCATATGGCTGGGTACTGAGTCAATACTTATTGAGAAAATCGGAAAAAAAAAAAAAAAAAATTGTTTTCGAGGGAACTAAAATCATTAAACCTCGTTTCAAATTCAGTTGTTAAATTTGCAATTTTTTCTGCGTATTTTTGATACGAACAAGTATCATCTAAACTTGATTTGTTCATGCTGCACGTCGGGAAGTGCGTCAAATCTTCATTTTTAAGTTGTTTTTCCCAAAGAACTAGTTGACATTTGAATGCTTTAATTATGTCAAACATGTTCGTAATGATATGATCTTTTCCTTGTAACGATAAATTTAAATCGGTTAAGTGTTTGGTTATATCAGCCAAGAAAGATAAATCTTGTATCCATATTGGATCGTAAAACAAACTTACGTCTTGATTTTTCATTTTTAAAAACTGACATATTTCTTCTTTCAAATCCCAGAATTGTTTGAGAATCTTGCAGCAAGATAACCAACATACCTCGGTATAGTAGGACAAACCCGAATATTCACTATCTAACTCACTTAAGAAAGCAGTGAATTGACGCTGATTTAAACCTCGAGATCTTATAAAATTTATAACTTTTTTTTTTATATATGACAAAACATTCTCCATATTTATTACTTTCGTGCATAGAACTTCTTGATGTATAATACAATGCATATGATGAATGTTTGAACCGTGAATTTCACTTAAGTGTTTTTCTTAGTAATGCTACGAAGCCCTTGTTTTTCCCGGTCATTGATGGAGCTCCATCTGTAGCTACAGAATTTAATTTTGCCAAAGATTGTATTTCTGCCGAAGTTTAAAAACACAAGTAAATATATCTTCTCCTGTGGTAGTACCAGGCATGGGTATTAGTTCCAGTAATTCCTCAAAAATGTTAAAATTCTTGTCACAAGAACGAAGAAACACTGCTAATTGAGCTTTGCCACTAATGTCCGTGCTCTCGTCACAGGCAATGGAGAAACTTTCGAAATTAGATGATTTTGCTTTGATCTGATCACTTAAATTCGCGGCTAAATCAGTAACTCTTTCCGCAACTGTATTTCGAGACAATGAAATTGATTGAAAAGCCGTCACATTTCCAGGACAAACAACTTCTCCAGCTTTCATTAGGCATTCCTTGATGAAATCACCGTCAGTAAAAGGCTTCGAATGTTTAGCTATCAACTCGGACAAGACGTAGCTTGCATGTACCGCCGCTTCACTTTCTTGCAATACTTTACTAAACATGGACTGTTGCTTTTTCACTCCTAACTTGAGCTCTTTCAACTTTTCTTCTCTCATTAATCCTTCGTAATTGTTATATTTCGATTTGTGTTGTTCGTAATGACGTTTAATATTATATAACTTTGGTACATTAATAGCATTATTACATATCAAGCAGATTATTTTATCTTTTATTTCACAGCAAAAATATTCTAATTCCCATTTTACTTGGAATATTCTATGTTCGTCAGCGATTTTTCGTTTAATTTTATTACCACTTGGTTTTGATATAGACATACTGAATACAAAGGGCTGGAATAAACACGGTTAACGTTAACAAAAATTTATTCTTTCCACAAGAGATAAATCAAAATGCTGAAATATTTCTTCAAAAATATTCTAACAATATCACAAAATATCAAACGTTTAACAAAAATCAATTCAAAACAGAGAAACTAATTTTATCTCACAGCGAAATCGCTACAAATCAATCACAGCATTAAGTAAACAAACAGTTCGCTAGAACTACAGCTACTACTGAGATGAGTTGTTTGTTCTCGGCTTTTATAAGCTTTATAATTAATTTCTCGAATATACTGGAAACATCTATAAATATCTGGATTTTTGTGGATGGCAACAGCAATTACGAGATATTTATTTATTAGGTATTAAATGCACGCGCTGTTCTATTTTTAACCTTCCAAGGCAGCTGTCTTTTCAAAAATCGTCTGCGTTGCTAAGGCAACATGAAGCAAATCTAATTACAATTCTAAATAATAATAATAATAATAATAATAATAATAATAATAATAATAAAAAAACTAACTAAATAAATAACTATGAAATCCGTAACAATATGAATTAAGTAATAATTAATAATAAAGCAAAGTGCATGCACATGCATGCACCAATATATCGTACAAAACTATGATTGGAAAACAGAGACCGTGAGTTCGGCCACATTCGGCTATCGGGGTATGCGTACAAGTTCTGAGTGCACGTGTCCCCCAAAAGCTGAAGGTAGCTGAATGCAAGCTACTCACACGCATTTGTAATTTAAGTAGTGTGTGTGTCAGCTCGCTGTGAGTAATCTAACAACACTGAATAAATTATCGTTAATTACTTAGCAGTAAACATTTCATTTTTTTTCTTCGTCGATATGTTATTTTATTATTATATATTATTATTTGCCGATATATTGCCGGGCCGCAAAAATATTTGTTGTGGGCCGCATGCGGCCCGCCGGCCGCGAGTTTGACATCCTTGGTCTACAGTGTTTATATCATATTGAGCCTCACCAATGGGCAAGCTGTTAACACTGGATATTGGGACTGGGGTTCGATCCCAGGCGAATGGGCTGACTACATAGTTAGTTTTTTTGTTTTTCCCCATATGTAACGTAAATACCAGCCGGCTCCCTTAGAAAGTTCTTCACGAAGACATACCCCAAACCGTTCATATCATATTTTTCTTATCACAGACGTGTTGTATCACTTTTGAATTCTAAAGCTAAGAAAACAAAAATTGTTTTTCATTATACATAAAAGGATGTTTCATTAATTTTTTTTTTATTATATCGTGTTATTTTTTATTATACCATGGTACGTTTACTTGTTATATCTCAAATCATTGCATAAAAGCTTCAATTATTAGCGTGACTTTTCACGCACAGTATTTTTTTCCCTACATTAATTTCTTAATTTTTCAAATTTTCGGCATTCGTAATAATGTATTTGTTTTAAAAATAAGAAAATAAATAAATTAAAAAATCTGAAAGCTTTCAGATTTCCCCTAGGGTGCCTTTTTAAAGTTTTGTGTGTTACCTTTATTTATTAAAAATCGTGTTCTTCGCACTTAAACCATAAAATTCAATTCGACAGCAATATCATAATCCAAAAAGTCATAATAAATTGTTTGACACGTTATGCGGAAGTGTCACTTGTTGTCCATAACTGGCTACAGCTATTACAAAATTTAATGTACCGCAAGGATGATGTGCGCAAAATGGGGGGGGGGGAACCTTCCGTAAGTAATATGAAATGAACTGATTGGAAATCTTATGTGCAGAGATAGGGGAGGGATAAGCATATTTGCAGCCTTTAATAGTTTTGTTTTTGATGTATGCAGGATGAAAAGTACATATATAGTTTGAGGATATTTGTTATTATAATATAAATAAAAATATAATAATTATAATATAATAAAAATGGAAAAATTTTGACTTTGTCTGTGTAATTACGATGAAATACGGATAATTTACATTTGTTTCCAAATTTCGTTGCATTTTATTTTTATTTAGTGGAAGAAAAAATAACTTTCAAGTCTATAAAATAAGTTAAGAATGTAAAGCAGTTTTATATTTAGATTTTCTAGTTTTACATTTTAGCTTTATCCAATATTCGTATTTATCCAATATTTTAGCTTTATCCAATATTCGTATTAAAAAGAAATAATTATTATTTTGGAAGATAATTCACAGTTTAACACTTTACGATTGTTAAAGTAATAATTTTAAACCGATTAGTAATAGTATTTAATCTTCCCAACATTTACTAGAAATTGCTAAAATGCTAAATACATTGTTAAAAGTACTTTTTAATGGAAATTTGTTCCGCTATCGATGAAAATGCCAAGGAAATTCAAAGACTAGGGTATAGCTTGTATGTTAACTAAAAATTACGCTCCCAGCTTAATTTTTGTATCAAATTTCTTAAGTCTTGGAAGAAATACTCGATGCAGAAATCGGAAAACCGTATTGGTGTAGCGAATAATTTACGTTTCAGGTAGTTTACGTTTTGACCCGGTGCAAAACGTATTAGTATAAAATTAAACAATAATGTTAAATAAAGATATAGGTACTTTATTTAGAAGAAAATTTAGCCGTAAAACTAATATTTACAACAGGGACAAACCGTTTGCATTCCTTCGCCACAGCATCCATAGGTATGTCCATAGGTATGTATGCTGTTTTTCTAAAACTTGAACTATTAAACAATTTCAACTATCATATTCACGTTCAACTCCCCAAAATTAGTAAAAATTAGTTGGTTATTTATTTTAGATATTATTAATTGTTTATTTTAAATTATTAGCAGTGTTATTACCTGTTTATAGTTTGATATTTTGCAAATCAGTCAAAATAAGATAAAAATGCATGCATCATTTTTCTATTTATTCGCTTACTCCAGTTTCTAGTCATCTAATTTTATTTTACTTTTTCGTAAATTAGAATGACAATAATGTTTTACGTTTCCAGTTACGCGCCAGACTTGTTGATTCACCAGTCTCCTGATTTTGTTGCTTTGCAAACTTCGCGACTGCTTTTTTACAGTCAGAGCATTTCTAATTTTTGTTTTTGTATTGAGTGTTTTTATTTATGAAATGGGTGGAAAGACTCGTATGGATAACCCTGACCCTTCACACTTTCTGGCTCAAATTACGACCCCTTAACGTATGCGTAATAGGTGTTTACATGATTCTGCGATCCGCACAGTGTGTGTATCCTTCAATTTATTTCCTCTCCGTGTGCAAACATAATGTGGGGATACGGATTAGGTTAAGACGGAGGAGTCTTTAATGGACTTTCTCAGTAATTGTGTTAAAAGATGGTCCGCAGACTGAACGAAGCGTCTCCAGTACGCTCTTCCCACTAATTGAAACGAGGAGAAGCATGTTTATCCTCCTGGATTTTGCTGCGGTCGCTTGTGTTCTGAGGATATGAATAGTTGTTTTAAGTACTACGACGTTCATCTTCCGTCAGGAGGCGAATTTTATCCCCTCGGGAAAAGAGTTGAGATTGGCTTGTAAGGCAATGTTGATGCGGTGTTAGGCTCATATTGACGTAACGACGTTGGTTCCCGTACTAATCATATGAGAAGAGAGATCAGCAAGATGGAAGCGTTTCATTTTTGTATCGAAAGAAGCCCTTTTCCTAATCTTTGGATTATATATCTTCTAAGGGGGAATTTTGGGCTTGTTCTGATAAACGTTCTTGTTATTTCTAGTAAAATTCTTTCGATTAATGGTTGAGTTTAATGTTGCGTTATTAACATTTCTCCGCAAAATGATTCGATTTATTTGCACATTGCGGAAATCTTATTAATGAATCAGCTTGTATAGTAGATAAAATTATGATTTTATAATTATTTCAACTCATAATGTTAATTATGTGTACGAATAACTCTGTTTATAAAATCTCATATCCAAATTCTGATTACGCAGTACAGTGCCAAGTTCCTTTTTTCTTTTCTTTTTTTCTTTTTAATTTTAAATAAAACAGCGAAGTTGAAGCATGACACCGTGATGTGATCCTTGGTTTTACAGCTCAAGTTTTACATATGCGTTGTAAGAAATATTAAAAGAAAGCAAAGTGCAGAATTTGTCACATAGCTTTTGTAAGTCATGATCGAAGAGACGTCAGACATGCTGTCTTTAAGTGTTGGAAGGAGGTCTTAGAGCCGTCTAAGAATTGTGGATGCAGTTTTGATCAGAACGTGCTGAATGTTAAGTATCTTGCTGTTTGTTCTAAAATGAAGACTTTTTAGGGCCTTGCAATTTTGGAACGAGAGCTGGCTTACTATGTAGCACACAGCTGGAATCGGAGAACTGTCGCAGGTCCATCCATTTAAGAAATGCATATATTATTCATTAGATGGAAATCAATTCTAGACTTCTTTGTCCTTTTGAAATTCTTCATTTAATTTAAAAGGTATTTGAGTATGGCAACGTACACGAGGGTTATCTGCTTCAAAGGAGAGATGCCTTCTTGGAAGAATTCCTAAGGGAAACTAGTTCATATTTGCGTTCCATATGGAAAAACGACGAAAAGCAGTCATGCAATCAGCCCTTTTTCCTGGGTTCGAACCCGAGACAAACCATCTTTAAGTCACTGGTGCTTACTATAATCTCAGCTACTGGTGGTCACAGTACTGATCTGGTTAAAAAGAAGCGATTTAGAATCTCTTACTTTTACATTTCCGTTTATGGCTTCCCTTGTAAACCGATATTGTGTGAAATATATTTTTATGTGCTGTGAGTATATAAGAATGAACATCTTTTCAGTCTTTTCGGCCGTTTCCAGAATTCTGAAATGTTATAGAGTTATCACATTGAACGATGGGCGACGCTATAAAAAACTTTTCCAAAAAATAAGTTTCTCTCAGCATTGGTTTAAATGCGAGAGTTACTAGCCGAAACAGTTTCTCTGGAAGCGATGTCCTTCTGTATATATGGGATTCCGTGACGCAGACGAAAATGTTTTCTCCTTAGATTTTCGCCAAAGAACTGGTTTTTGAAAGTCAACCAATCAGATAACCCAAAAGCGAAGTTTCCTGAAAATGTTTCTTTCGACACTCAATCCCTTATAGCTTATAGGTCAGATAACGGTTTTACAATAAGGGAAACTGGCAAACAAATTATACAATAAATAGAAACAAGCAAACAAAAAATGGATAAAATAGTATGTCTGCCAGTGGTAGAGTGGATTAAGACTGTGGAACATTTATACTCTCATGCGGGCTCGGCCCAACAATGGCCGAGCGGTAGTTCGTTCCGGTGTTTGAATCCCGGCTAACGTACGTAGTTGTCCTCATGTATAACGGATATACAATATAGTTTCCCTTAGAAAGTCTTCCTCTTAGGCACATGCCTCTGGGGTACTTTGCCATAATCTAATAAACCAAAACAAACCAATTTATCAAGGCTCGAATTCTGTCCGACGGTTCTGATTACCAAAGCATTTTCCCTAAGAGTAACGCTAATATGAGTCAGTTTTTCTCAAAAGCCCTTTCCCAAGGTATCTGTTTCCTAGGGCAGGTAATTATGGTGTGTTTAGTTTTTAACTGATTAATAAATTGACAAAGGACATGGATTGAAAAAACGTATTTGTACTATTTTAAGAATTTATCTTTACACCGTAGTTTGCAGTAAGTTATTTTTAATCATGGCATTATACATATTTCATCATCATCATCATTATCGATATTGCCGGCATATTGCTGCTTTTACGCAATGTTTCCGGCTCATGATACTTAGGCCCAAAGGGCGCTTGACGGTAGAAAGCAATGACAATTGAAAGGAGGCGTCAGTAGTGCGAAGAGGGGGTGACAGCATGACATCACAAGTCCACTTAAACACACAGACGAAGCTCAGAACCAAGAGAGGCAAAGACAGGGTGAAAATCAGACTTGTTCTGTTGTTCATGATAGGTACATGTCATAATAAGGTTATACAAATAAGCTGAAACATATACAATTTATTAGAATAATAAAATACATACAAATAAAAGAAAAGAGTATAAAATAAAATACGGCAAAAGTTTATATACATATATACAGCGACGTTGCACTCGTGATAAACTTATGTAGGGAAGTTCGAATCTCGAGCGGTGAAGGCCGCAAGCGGTCGAATACGTGCGTCTTCTGCAAAAATCTGGTAATCAAATACTTTGAAGTGTTTCATATGAGGACAATTTTTTGCTTTTTCAAAGAATTTTCTATTCATTTTATGAAGGAACTCTTCAACTCTGTCTATACGTAGGTCTCTATGTAAGGTCTCATTTGAAACATAGAAGTGCGCATTAGTAATTATTCTGAGAAGTTTGTTTTGTGTAATTTGGAGTTTTTTCATGTCACTTTGAGTGTAGGTCGCCCAGGCAGGTGATGCGTAACAGAAAATTGGTCTGATAATTGCAGTATAGATGTGTCGTTTCCTTTTGAGATCAAGTCTAGAGTTTTTACCTATTAGAGGGAGGAGATTTTTGATAGTATAGGAGGTCTTCCATTTAATACTGTGAATATGGTCTTTCCAGGTAAATCTGTGATTCAAAACTATACCAAGATAAGTAGCCTTTTTAACAAGTGGCACTTCTTCATTAAAGATATTAATTTTCCTGTCCAAAGGGATTCTGGAATGTTTCTTACCGATGATTATCAATTGGGATTTTTGTCCGTTAATCGCAATTCTCCATTTAGCGCACCATTCTTCTATGGCTGGAATTTTTTCTTGAAGTTTTATCAGTGCATGATCTTGATTATGTGACTTCACGGCAAGGGCGGTATCATCTGCATAACATCCGAGGTACGTATTGAGATCGGCACTATTGGGTAAATCATAAACATAAAAGAGATACAAAATTGGGCCAAGAATAGATCCTTGAGCTACCCCGGCTTTCAGATATTTGGTCTCAGAGTGTTCATATCCAAAGTTTACAAAGAATTTGCGGTTTCGTATGAAAGAGTTGATAAGTAAGATGAGGTCTCTACTGAAATCAAGTGTGATGAGCTTGAAAATGAGCCCCTCATGCCAGATGCGGTCGAAAGCTTATACATATTTCGATAGATTAGTTTCATTTGGTAACTTAATTTTATCGCAAATACTGGACGATACTTTGGGATCGTGTTATCCCTAAACAAGATACTCTGAATGTAAAAAAAAGCGGCAATTTTTGCATTTATGGTTTGGATACATGGAAATTGTTACTGCAACAGCAAAGATATCAACAGTAACTTACGTTTGTCATCAGACTGGGAGAAATTTAATTTTGCTGTTGTCAACAATATATCAGTATGAAAGCAGTATCCTTTGATGTCCTCAGCCCTCCTTTATTGGTTGGTTATCATTTCCAATGTAGGACAGAAAAAGGGAATATTGCAGTTTAAATGAAACTGCGTTTAAAGCGGTAAAGAAAACCGAAAACTTCTTATCTTCGAAGTATTGAGTTCCATATATGCTTTGAAAACGAGTCAGATGTTAGTAATTTCGTTTCGTAAATGGCGAAAATATTTCGTATGGTTTCCAATTTTTCTTTTCGTTTTAGCTAACGGTTTCGTATCCGGAAGGTTACAATGTAAAAGCATGATAGTAGTCTGAACTGTAGCTAAGGATTATTTTATGTAAAGTTCCGAATTATTTTTACAATCTCGTAGTTTAATTTATGGAATGCATCCCCATTTTTCTTTAAATTTTCGTTGTTACAATATCTATGCAATTAGTAGAGAGTTAGACATGTGTCGTCGTACAGATAGATATCATATATTGCTAAATGTATGTTTGGAATTTATATCAGTTAATAATGAATGCCTTTCATTACAAAACTATATAATTTAAATCCTTTCGAATGGCAGCCTCATATCGGAATCCTGAATGAGAGCCAACGAGATACTTTTTTCTAATTTAAAAAGAGAAAATGGAAGTTCAAGAAAGCTAATGGGAAGTACTTTCTTTTCTCTAAGCTTCTGTGTGTTTCAGTTCATTAAAAGATAGCGACATATATATAACGACTTTGGTAGTGGAGAGATCACTCTTGGGATTTCGTAGAGGTAATCCTTTATCTGGGCAGTGTGCTTTATCAGTCGTACGTGACAAAGAGTTTTATTTTGTCTTTTTTTTTTTTTCTCTTTAAATTCTTTTGAAGAAGACCATAATTTGCGAACTTTCTTATTTATATCTATCCTGTTTCATTCTTTTGCTTTTTCGACAAGATTCGCGTTTCAAAAAGGCATTCGATTCTTCTTACGAGAAACATCTAAGAAGTAATAGAGATATTGTTGAACATTTAAAATGCCTTGGTTCGAAACACAATCATTTATTACAGAGCAATACGCACAGATACACGCAGAGTAGAGAAAAACTGAAACTGATAGAAAACTGTGTAGCACCAGGGCGCCTGGGTTAACGTGAACTATACCCCTTGTAGAATAAGTAAGCAATTGCGAATCGTCTCAAAACACAATAGCTAGTAGTTGACATAGATCATACGAGTATTTACATAATAATTATGTTTATATTTTTAATTAATTAATTAATTTTTTTAAACTTTGGTGGGCATTACTAACGCTAACTGGAAAAGCTGAGAAGTGGCGGAACTGGTGAATATTCTAAAAGTACACTTAAAAACTAACTAGGCAAAAAAATTGAGCAAGTGTTAGTCTCACGGTGCATAATAGAATGAGAAAAGAAAATCATTAACACAAGTCATACAATGAGAGAATACATATGCATAGGCAGTGAAGTAAAAGAATTAATCAATATTATTAGCTAGGATGGCCATCGGCCGCTTGTGGTTTTGCACATTATTCAAATCGTAATTGTAGACCCAAATAACTGGGTTGTTAATATTAGGAAGGTTCTCATAAAAATTCCGGGAAAGCCGGCAGTAGTAATGTCTAAACTCCTCAATTCGAAGCTCCTCGTGTATCTTTCTATTGCGAACATACCACGGTGAATTAGTAATCTGTCTTAAAGAACAAATGAAAAATTGAAAAACAAATGAAAAATCTTAAATAAAGATTTTTCATTTGTTGCATTTTTTTTCTCCAAGATTTACATGAGTACCCCCAAACCGCGCAAGCATAACACAAGATGGGACGCAATACGGTTTTATAAATGAACAACTTGTGTATTGAAAGTAGGCTGTTTCGAGAAATTAAGGAGTGGAGTGTAACTTTACTAACTCGAAACTTTTGCATGATAGATGTAATGTGTGGGGTCCATGTGAGAGTTTTACAGAGGATCACCCCTAGATGAAGGACTTGCTTGGCCCATGGGATTTCTTGTCCATAAAACTGTAGTTGTTTGTTGAATCTGGTCTTTTTCGTAAACAATATAGCTTGTGTCTTATCCACATTGACTTTGATCTTCCATTTATTCATCCACGTGTCGAGAATGTCAATATAATTCTGTAACCTTTGTATAGCTGGGCTGAGAAGTGCGCTTTGACTAAGGATCGCAGTGTTGTCAGCATACATTGCGAGTGTGGTGTTGTAAGTCATAGAAATGACGTTCACAAATATTTTAAATAAAGTGGGTCCAAGCAGACTACCCTGCGGGACGCCGACGCCTGCAAGGATAGCTTTACGTGTAGATGTGGTGTTTGTAACTTGAACGACAAAATGTCTTCCTGTCAGGTAGGAATTGATTATGTTTGTGATGTAATCTGGGAAACTCAGATTGTGTAGCTTGTAAATGAGTGCGTCTAGCCATACACGATCAAAAGCCTTTGCTATGTCCAGAAATAATCCTCCTATAATCTTTTTTTGCTGAAACCCTTCGCTGATATATTCGACGACCCGGTAAAGTTCAGTAAGAGTTGAGTATTTACTTCTAAACCCAAACTGGTAGGGTACAATAATATTATTTTGCTCCAGATGTTCGTTAATTCTTGAGAGCAGGACCGCTTCCATGACTTTGCTTAAGGATGGCAGTAAACTAATGGGCCGGTATGATTCTGGCAGGCAGGCAGACTTACGAGGTTTCAGGATGGGAGTGATCATAGCTACCTTCCAGGAGTCCGGAAAGTGTTGCCACTTCAGGATAATGTTGATGATCTTGGCAAAGGAGAGGAGAGTCTTGACTGGAAACCTTTTAATCATTCTGTTGTTAATAGCATCGAGTCCAGGGCTCTTATTGTTTTTCAATTTTTTAACATAAGCGCAGACTTCTGATGGCATGACTGAGATCGTGTTGTCTATGTGTGGGCTTGTTATGTAATTGTTGTGAAAGTCAGCAATTAATTATTCTGTGGCAGAGTCATGAATGTTGTTAGTGCAAAACTGAGATTACAGATGCTGAGCTAAAAGTTCTGCCTTCTCAGTTTCTGTGTAATGGATCCTTTGAGGGCCCTTAAGGGGCGGAATATTATTGTAGCATTTTTTATACCTTTTAACTGCTTTCCAGATGGAGTTTTCATCCATGGAAAGAGACTCAAGGTATCCAGCCCAGCGGAGTTGTGCATACTAGTTAGTACGAGACTTGACTGCGTCACACAATCTATTGAAAGCAGTTTTATCCTGTCTGTTCCTTGTTCTTTTGAACTGCCTCCTGGCAGCATTACGTCTTTTGATCAGATCATTCAGCTTCTTAGATCTAACAGGTTTCTCGTCCTTAAGCTCACCCCGTCACTTTTATATGCATTTTGAATATTGCAGGTGAATTCCTTGACTAAACTGTCAATGTCATTCCCCGTGTGGATTGTTGGGATAGTGTAGTGAATGTTGTTTAGAGCTTTGGCAAAAATTTGCCAGTTAGTTTTAAAGGCTCTTTTGACTGATGTGGTATAACTACTGATATCCAGGATCAAACGGACCGGATTATGGTCTGAGGACACAGAAATATCCAGCGGAGCGCTGGTATTTCTGAGAAAGAAGGAATCCAGAATACCTGCAGAACTAGGTGTATACCCTTTTGGGGGACTTGGAGCTGCTATCTGAAAAGGAACCCGACGGGCCAAATTGATTATTACATTGCCAATAGTGTTTGAATTATAGGAGTTCCATGCGCGGTGTCTAGCGTTGAGGTCTCCACCTATAACAACATGTGTTCCAAGTGAGAGTATAATGTTGAGATCTGAGTCAACAGCAGCATGTAGCTCCAGTGGTGATATGTAGGTGGAGAGAAAAATGTATGTTGTGTCAGTGTTTGTTGTGATGGTTTGGTTTGGTTTATTTAATTACGGCAAAGCACACTAGGGCTATCTGCCTAAGGGTAGGGGTGCCTTCGTGGAGGACTTTCTAAGGAAAACTGGCTCGTATACACGTTACACATGGGGAAAACCACGAAAACGCCCATGCAGCCAGCCCGTTCGCGGTATTCGATCCTCGGACCGAACTACCAGTGTTCAGCGACTTTACCGCACGTTTGTTTGATGGAAATAGCTGTGGCCTCGATGCCTGAAAGCTGTGGCATTGTTATCTGATGGTGGGGAATGCAGACACAAGAAGCGCAGTTCCACCTCCTCTGTCTATTTGCAGTAATATCCCTGTTAGATCTGTACACACAATAATTGGAAACTGAAATGGGACTTAACGGGCGATGTCTTTGCTTCTGTAGGAAGAGTAAATCGGGACTGTGCTCATTTACAAAATCTCGGAATTCATTAATTTTACTTGACAAACCGTTTGCGTTCCATGTAACAATGTTTATAAAATTATTTACAACACTATTCATTATCAGTACGTTTGGAACCAAATGCATTTTCAAAGATGTCAAATAATGTAAACATTTTATCAATAGTATGTTCAGCTGCTTGCAGCTCTGGCATTCTTTTAGTAATTTTGTTGATGATTTTTTTTTTTGGCAATAGGAAAACTCTTAAATATATCAACTAACTCTTTTATGAATTTGAAAATGTCCATAACAGCATTGAGAACTGTGTCCTTAGCGCTATCCTTCACATTTTTAACATTATTTACACCTTTATTATTATCCAACTTGTCAGTAGAAACAGAAAATCCACGTTTTACTGCTAACGCCTGGGGTGACAGGTTTTTAAATAACATTTTCATTTTTAGCATTAGTATGAACAAAATTAGCACTATTTTTAGCATTACCGGAATTATTTTTAAAAGATTTAGAAAAACCTAGGACACCCACGATAATTCACGGTGTGTCCTGGTGATGAACATAATACATTTTCAATTTTTTTAACTACAGTTTTCAGTCTGTATTCTGAAACATAATCCTACTTTATTTGTTTATATTTTCTTTATGTTCTTTTTGATTGGTTGTTTATTGTGTCTTGTTTATGATGTGTTGAACCATGATCTGCTGTAAAGTTATATATATAACCTCTGTAAAATTTTTCTCTGCTCTGCGTAATGCTCTGTAATAAATGATTGTTTTTCGAACCACGGCATTTTAAATGTTCAACAGCAGAGCGTGGTTTAAAAAATCATAAACAAGACACAATAAACAACCAGTCAAAAGTAAAATAAAGAAAATATAAGCAAATAAAATAGGATTATGTTTCAGAATACATCGGACGTGACAGAAAGCTATAATTCTTTTTAACCAATAAGAATGCGATTACAAATATCTCAATATCTTTTCCTATTTCGGATCCCTTTTGTATATTTTTGTGTATTTTTTCCGTCATTAGATTAGGTTAGATAAATTGGATATATCAAAGCTCATGAGAGCTATGTGTGGATTGTTGGGATGACTTTCGAACGAAAACTGACTCAAATCTACCCATGCAGTCAGCTCATTTATGCCTGGGAACGAACTCTAGTTGCTACCAGTATTCAATGGTCTTAATACTCGCCACTGGCGATGTTTTCCTCGCCTTATGGCAAAGTGTGGAGCCTTTTTATGAAATGGGGTTAATTTCTCATTGACTAAGAGCTGTAAAATTTTCATATTGTAGCATTTCATACAAAAGTTATTTGAAAAAGGTGGCTACGGCCCATTACTGTTGATTTACAAAAGCTAAGTCTAAATTAGCCACAAGTGCTTGCAGGGATGGTAAATTAATTACTGAGGCAACAAATTATTTGCTCGTTGACTGTTAAATAAGGGAAAGACTCATCCCACTTGACTGATCCCACCGAAATCTGAACAGAATCTTTAACAGATAAACACAAATTTCACTTACTAAATCTTCAACCCTCATTCAACCTAAACGCTATTAGCTCGTATATAGAAATCTAATTGCTGCGCTTAAGGTTGGATCTACCGTCTCTTTCGAAGAGTTACGAAGTCAACAGAAGAAAGTCTCAAGGATTAAAGCCAGGTGAATACGGGGCGTGATATACAGGGATGCCTTTTCGAGCTAAAATGCAGTTACAGAAAGCTCCGTATCACAAAGCACATTGTCAAAATTAAGTATTGAAGTGTCTTTGATGTTGGCCCTTGCGAAAGTACTCTTTTTCGCAATCTTTCTAGAACCTGAAGGTAAACCTGTAGACCGATCGTCTACAGATCCCTGATTTTGTTCACATTTTCGTCAGTTCTTTTCGTTGAAGGTCTTCCTGAGCGAGAATCATCTTCAGTGGATTCTAGCCCTTCTGAAAAAGGGTTTAAACTACCTGAAAACCTGTGCTGTCGACAAAGGAGAGTTTCCATGAACCTGTAGAGTTTTTGCAAAAGTTCCTGTTGTGACATAGTTTGAAACAAAACTTGATAGTGCATCACGACTCCGACCACTCATTTCCTGCTGCACGAAAAGAAGTTACTTCGCAAAAATCACCATAGCGCCGTACATATAAATCTTGCGAAGCTGCGATTGAAACTTTATTTACAGACTTCTTATATTCCAACTCAGAGATGGCCAGACTTCGTGCATGAAGGAGAAAGGTAACATAGAGGGACCGCCCAGTAGGAGGAAGGTGAGAAGACTGTACATGTGTAGGGGTTTCCTTGCTGGACTAGTTCCCGAGGCGAGGCGCTAGAACAGTAGTGCCACAGCACAAAATCTGTAAATTCAAAGGCGAAATTCTGGTACTGCGTCCATTTTCCCCTGTCCCTGTTAATAGGAGCCGCATTTCTGGAATATTCGATTCGTAATTTGATTTTCATCGCATGCATCCATGCACGTTCAACATACACTTTTTTTCAGTAACGAGTTTAGAAACTTTTGATGAAAGTCTGACTTATTCGTTTTAGAAATAAATGCATTCTGACGAATGAAATTGCAACAATTTCTATATTGTTAGGGCATAAAATTCGCGTAGTGGAAACATCACCACCATCTGCGAGGTGTGAATTAAAAAGATAACAATTGTCATGCCTTCTTTATAATAAAATAGAAATCAGAAGAATAAGAAAATTATGCGATAAGGCTTTTAAAATTTTTAACAAAACATGATTTGGGAAGTTAAAGTTATTAACTTGATACATTTTGGTGAATGTGGAAAGCTGCGGAAGCAGAATTAAAGGTTAGATTTGGGTAATGTAAAAATAAAGTGAAATTTTACTTTACAGGTTATGAGGGACACAAGTTTTAGCGAAACATTTTCATCTCGACTGTAAAATGTTCCGTGGAGGAGCCGGCAAGACGTGTTTCGGTTAGGAACCTTCCAGTGATGGAAGGAGAAACTCGTTTCTCAGAAAAGTTTCTTCTAGCCTCACGTGTCGTTAGGTTTTATAACCCCATATTACGGTTCCCAGGATACAAGCATAATGTTTGCGCTTTTTTTTTTTTTTTTTTAAATATTACCGGAGAAGTAACATGCGGGTTTTTAGGATCTTCATCTTTTTGCTGACAGTTTGGAGAACATTTTATGTACTAGTTAAGGGTTGATGCGAATTTTTAAGGACTAATTAAAAAAAAAAAGTGTATTGTATTTTTATTGTGGCATTCTATTCAATTCGGATGTTTAATTTTACCTCTCCGGGAACGTGTTTTGACAAAAATTTCCCTTAATACCCCATATTATATTTATTACATATATATGTATACAAAGTCTTTAATCTGGAATGCTAGGATAACGGTATAAGCTAGGCTAAAATTTCAGTTTGCGTTGTTCTTTAATCTTCTAATTGGATCCGGCTTATTATTTTTTGCAGACTGTTAGAGCAATTTTATAAAAGTAAGCTTGAATGCCAAAGGATATACAAAGCGAAAGCATGTTTTGTGTACTGCTTCCGATAGGGAAAAAAGTGACAGAGAGGTTATTGAAAACGAAAAAATTTCGATTGACCAGTTAGTCGGTATTCTCGACACAGCAATTACAGGACTTGAACAGTGGAACTGAACAAGAAATTATGTCTGTTTATAGAATTAAAGAGAAAGTATTAGCACAAAAAACGAAGCAACTTAAACAACTTACATCGAAAGAAATGTTTAATAAAGTAAACAAATAAATATTAAGCTTTTTTTTTTTGTAAATTTTGATACCCTTTAGATCATAATTGCTCTTTATTTCATAAATTACGGTTTCGCATTTTTAATTTTATAATTTCTGCATGCCATCCTATCAGATTTAAATTGATGATCTATAATCCGGAATCGTCGAAGTCCCGACGAGTCCGGATTAAAGACTTTGTACTGTATAACATTATTGACATTTGCACGTTGTTTGTAAAAACCCGAAATTACGAATGCTTATGAGAATCATGCAGGATTTTGCCCGAATATGAGGTGAGAATTTGTAAATGTTATCCACTGTATATGCACAGCTTATTATTAAAAGAATATTAAGGTAATATAATGCTTATCCCACAAAGTTTAATTTAAAAGGAGGGGGGGAAGAAAGAAATATTTCCTTCTATATGTAAATTCAGGTACTTATGAATGTCATTTACTATACTATAAGTAAATGACATTCATAAGTTTTCATATTTGTTACTTCAAGTACCAGCAAATTTCCTCATTAATACCATCTTTTATCAGCAGCTGAACTCAACAATCCGTTACTTCGATTTTACGTTTAAAGATGAAGCTTTTGAAAACATTTCCTTTTCCTTTAGACCTCTAGACTTTTTAAAGACCTGTTTCAAGATTTTTGTAAAACTACGCCTCTCCTCCCTTTTGATAGAACTTTAAGAACAGACGGAAGGTAGAAAGGTGATACACATAGACTCCAACTACTACGGATTCTCCGTAGTTTCTACGGAAATTCATGAAAAACTACGAGCTACGAAAAGTATGGAAAAAACTACGGATTTTACAGAAACAAGAGCAGGAGAACCAGTACGCAAAACGGAACCAACTAATTCATCCGATGATTGGCTGAATACTCGTGTTATCATATATCACGTGTTGAGTGCGTTCCTAGTTTTGAAGAATTAGCCAATCGTAGATCAGTAACTCCAACCGTTAACGACTTATCAATAGTTCCACCCAATTGTCTGTCTCCCAGGTTCCTCGCTGATGCGTGTTTAGGCTGTATTCGGCTGCATTGTGTAGTTTACGGCGAGAGCTTAGCGTGTGTCTTGTGAACTGTGAATCAGGTGAAAGATTTTTAATCATAATGCTGCCTCGAACGAAGAAGCCAAAATTATCAAAGCAGAAGTTTAAAGATTTATATTCTTCAGAATTTCCATGCATTAAAGCGTCCGAAATTTCTGTGAATCACGCACACTGCAGTGTATGCAACAAAGACTTCTCAGTTGCTCATGGCGGAAAAGATGACTGTAAACGGCATGTGTTTTCTCAAAAGCATATAGAACTTGGCACCGTAAAATCTAAAGAAATAACAAATTTCTTAATAAAAGATGATGAAAAACAGATCCTATAAAAGCCGAATGCTATTTTGTTCGTTTTTTAATTGAACATAATCTACCGCTTTCTGTTTCGGATCATTCCAAAGAGCTTTTCAAAGCAATGTTTCCGGATTCTGCCATAGCAAAAAAATTTAGCTGCGGTCATACCAAAACTGCTGCTATTGTGAAAACGCTTGCAGAAAATACTGTTGCTGATATTATAAAATCAGTGTGCAGTACATCATTTTCTCTAAGTACTGATGGAAGTAATGATAACAATGATAACAAACTGTACCCATTGGTTATAACATACTACAGTAAAGAAAAGGGAGTGATAATTACTTCATTGATTTCTATTTTAGAATGCACGAATAATACAGGAGAAGGTATTTTTAATTGTATAAATGAAAACTTTAAAAACAAAGGTTTAGAATGGAAAAATTGCTTATCATTTTCTTCAGATAATGCTAGTAATATGATTGGAAAGTTTAAAGGTGTAGCATCATTTATCAAAATGCATCAACCAAGTATAATCACCCGAGGTTGTCCGTGCCACCTCTTGCATATAGCTGCAAAAAAAGCTACTGAAAAATTAATTGGCTCAGAAATTGAAATGTTGATAATAGATATATATTTTTACTTGGAGAAAAGTTCGAAACGGAAGCATAGCTTCAAAGTTGCTCAACAAATTTTGGGACAGAATGCAAAATCTCATAAAATTTTGAAATATTGCAGTACGAGATGGTTGTCTCTTTTAGAATCTACGAGGGCTATCCAGAAAGTAGATTACGTTTTGGAATAAAAAAATAAACAAAGTATAGGAAACAAATTTTATTATATACAGATGAAAGCCACACTCAAATACTACTTTTCTATACTATTTGTAGTCACCATACAAATTAAGGCATTTATCGTAGCGATGTACGAGCTTGGAAATTCCTTCGTCGAAAAATTCGGCCGCCTGCGCCTTCAACCACTTCGTTACCTCTTCTTGCAGCTGTGCGTCGTCATCAAAACGCTGCATAGCCAGCCACTTCTTCATTGCTGGGAATAGGTGGAAGTCGCTCGGTGCCAGGTCGGGACTGTACAGCGGATGAGGAAACAACTCCCACTTAAAAGATTCAAGAACTTTACGAGTGACATTTGCCGTGTGGGGCCGGGCGTTGTCGTGAATCAACAAGATCTTAGAGCTCAACATTCCTCTGCGCTTGTTTTGAATTGCTCTTCTGAGTTTTTGGAGAGTTTGGCAATACCTTTGAGAGTTTATTGTAGTGCCTCTTTCCAGGAAGTCCACCAAAATTACACCTTTTCTGTCCCAAAAAACAGTCGCCATCATCTTCCTTGCCGACATTGTTTGCATGCATTTCTTGGGTTTTTGGGGAGAACTTGTGTGCCGCCACTGCATTGATTGCAATTTCGTTTCACAGTTCACATGTTTCACCCATGTTTCGTCACCAGTAACGATGCGATCGAGTAAAGAGTCACCATCCTTATGGTAAGCGTCCAAAAAGTTCAACGCTGCAGCCATTCGCTGATTTTTGTGGTCCTCTGTCAAGATTTTTGGAATCCATCTTGCACAAAACTTGTGGTAACCAAGCTTTTCGCTGATGATTTCGTGCAACAAACTTCGCGAAATTTGTGGAAAACTCAAAGAAAGTTCCGTTATTGTGAAATTTCGATTTTCACGGACTTTAGCATCGACTTTTTCGAGAAGTTCGGCGGTCACTATGCTGGGTCTCCCACTTCGATCTTCGTCGTGAACATTGGTTCGGCCATTTTGAAATCTTATGACCCACTGACGCACTCCACCTTCAGTGATAATGTTGTCCCCATACACTTCACGAAGCTGCCGATAGATTTCTATCGGTTTACAGTTTTTTGCAGTCAGAAACCTTATTACTGAGCGCACCTCGCAGCTCGCGGGATTTTCAATTAACGCAGACATTTCAAACCGTCACAGTATCTGAACGGAGCACAGCACGAACCTCTCACTAGCACGGCTAGATGCAGACTGAGCTGCGCAACGCTCTGACCCCAAGATGGCCGCGCTAGCCCCGCCCCTAGCGGACACAGACGGAAACGTAATCTACTTCCTGGATGGCCCTCGTATAACAAGGATTTTGGAACAGTGGGATGCTGTGATAAATTTTTTTGGAGATAAACCAGATAACAGTGAGAATGAAGGAAAGAGATTGCAAAACATTAAAAAAATTTTACAGTCACCGACCACCAAATTGTACTTGTTATTTTTGAAAAATACTTTGCCTTTGTTTATAACAGTAAATATTAATTTGCAACAACAAGCTCCTTATATACATAAATTGAGAAAAGAACTTTTTGAACTTTTAATGAATTTATTTGTTAGATTCGTAAAACCATCAGTAATTTCTAAAGAAAATGAAGATGTTACTCTAACGTCTATTCCATTTCAGAAGTATAGTAAACAAAAAGAAAATGAAAATTTAGTGATTGGTGCGAAAACAAGACTATATTTAAAAAATGCTAAGTTGATGAAAGTGAAGTGAAATCATTTTTCAATTCTGTGCGAGCTTTTTTTGTAACTGCATGTTCATATATAATTGATAAATTTCCACTGAGTGATCCATTTCTAAAACATGCTGAAGTTGCTGACATCAACTTGAGAACTGAAGTCTCATTTTCATCTGTTCTTTACTTGATGAATACTTTTCCATCCATTATTGATGAAAAATGTCTTAATCAAGTAGAAATTGAATTTTCCATGTATCAAGTAGATGATTTGAAAGAAATTGTAGATTTGCGTATTGATATAGCATGGGGAGAAATTGCCAAATTAAAAAATATGAATGGGTGTATTAAATACAAAGTATTGCCTTCTGTAATGCTTGCTGTCTTAATAATACCTCATTCAAATGCAGCTTGCGAAAGAATTTTTTCTATTGTTAAAAAAAATCAGACGGAATTTCGACCAAATTTAGGTCTTAAAACTCTTGAAGCAGTTTTGATTGAAAAAATAAATATGCAGGCAAATGAAGAACTGTGTTATAAAAAAACATTCTCAAAATCAGAACTTAAGCTTGCTAAGCATGCTACATATAAATCTTTGCATTCATAAATTATGCGTATTTTGTTTAATACTTATATGTATCATTCTTGGTTATTTAAATTTTATTTCCCTGTAGAAATCATATCCAGAATAAAGATATGATTTATAGCTTCTGATTTTTTCTATGATTAGTAGTGATTTGAAGTACTTTTTATTAGTGAATGCTTGAGGAGTTAAAAGAAAATTTCTAATTAAATGTGCATATAATTTACAAGGTATATTTTTAATTATTCAGTTTTATATATATATGGATTTTAAATGTAATAAAATTGATTACAATTAATTATTAATTTAAAATTAATGAATGGTTAATTACAACATACGCTACGCGCACATTTTCAAAGTTGTAAAAATGTCGTTCGCGCGTTGACTACTGACAAGGTTTGCTGAAGGTTGGAGTTTATGGTGATAGTTAAGCGAGTGGAAGAATAAATAGTTAAAGAAAAAAAGTTTAAATCTGTTACTTGTCATATTTTTGTTAAAATTTATTACGTGTTAAGAAATCAGATTATAATCATCTTTTATGTCTTAACTTTTTTTATCGTATCGTAATTCTATTTTTCCAAAAAAAAAAAAATAATAATAATAATAATTTGGTAATCTGCCCGAGTATTTAAATATTCAGGCAATATGTAATTGTCATTTAAAATTAATTTAAAGATTTTTTTAACAACATTGTCAAACTAATTTTGAAATTTCAAGAAGTTCTTTTTCTCGCAGCAGATCATCTGCGGGAATTTAAAATATGTAAGAAGTTTTCACGTGTGACATGTTTATTAGTCTCATATGAAATAATAATTCCTGCATAATTAAGCGGTAATAAATTGTCTCTTACATGGGAGAAAATGCTTTCAGAAAACATCTAGGAATGCAACTGTGGAAAGAATTTTTTTTAAATATCGTTTGCTTTTAAACAAAAAATTCTAATAGAAGATATAGTTGGAAGAAATAAAAGCGTGATCCTTTGTTGTTAACATAAGTTTAATTATGCTTATTATGAGATAATTTTCTCGTCTCATATAGACATTTTAGTTTAAATTATTATATTGAATGATGAAATGAAGAGACCATAGGACGAAAAGGTTTTCCTCCTATTGTGAAATTACTGTTAATTGATTGCAATTATTGCTAAGATGTTTATTGAATGTGTATGTGTTTAAGTTCTGACAAACCCATCATAGCGTCAAAATATCGGATGTCGGAAATGTAATATATATATAACTAATTGAACTAAGGCTACATCTAATATGCTATATTAATATTTGGAGTGAACAAGATCGCTTTGATGGTTTCAGGCTGTGTTCTCATTGAAAGAGCTGTGCAACTTTCTCTATGTGTAAAGTGAATACAAATCAGTTTCTCGTAAGTCTCGTGAAGGCAATCCTTTTAAGACACGTAGCCTTCGAGTGCTGTGTCATGATTAATTAATCAGACAATCTAGCTCAGATATGTTTAGAAGAATGAACATTCACCTACATCTAAGAATTAGTTTAACATCATGTTTTGTAATAACGTTTTGAGTATCAAGTTTTGAATGTGGTGTACTTCTGGCCAATACAATTTCAGCCATGAAGGAAGTATCTGATATATATGGAATTTGTATGATATATACAGCGTGATAGGACACACAAATGATTAGCATTGCAGTACGTACGCATATCATGGACACCATGTAGTGCCAGTGTTTAAAATCAAAACAGGTTCTTTTTTCATTCTCAATCGTATTTGTTCGGGTAAAAGACCTGAATATGCTTCATGTAAGAAGAGATGGAACTTAAAACAAGCGCGTAACTGAATTGCAGCATATTGTGATTGCGGGTTAACTTAATGCGAAATTGCTGCGAGTGTTAGTGGGAGTCCGGCTATTGTGGTGCGAGGGACCAGATGGAACGTATACAAACTTGGAGGACGAGAAAGAAGCATCCTACTTACCAGCCGCCCGATAGGTTAGATATATTTTATTCATGTCTCGTACGAATTGTGGGACCACTTCACACATATTAGCTCAAGAATAAGCTGTGCAATCCAACAATAAGTATCTGTAGGTATAGTGCAACGTTTAAAGAAGCAAAATGTCGTTTGTAGGATGGCAGACTGTTTGTAATGTAATTCTTGCTCTTACTTTTAACGCTACGGCACAGGCATTTGCTGATATGGTGTTGCATCGAATGATGCATTATATTCTTGAACGGCATAACATCGCCTTTTCACACAAATGCCGCTTGCTAACCGATAATTCGCGAGGGCCGATGTGTGATTTGTATCTGTATGTAGTCTGCTAATGTAATATGAGCTGAAAAGAACACTGTTTTAACACACACCAAGAAAAAGAAAAAATATCAGTCTGTCAAACATCTTCATTTTTTAATGAAACAAACGAGAGCTTAGTTTTCTTCAGGAAACATAAGTATTCTCTGATGAATATAAAATTTTTAATCTGCTGTATTCGATGTTTATTTGTCTTTTCTTCATCTGTGTAAGTTAAAATAGGATTTTAAAAAATTAATTTAAAATGCGCTTAATTGCGCAAGCAATTAACAAGTATTCTGCTTCTGACGACAGCACTATCTGTCTTAAATTATTATATTTGGTGTGGTATTCTTCCCGTTAATATAAAATAAAATACAATGCGATAATTTAAAGACCACGAGAATGTCGTCATTGATTTTGACGGTAATTTTTTTTTCACCCAACTTGTACGCGGGAGATCAATTGTAACTTCTCCGATCTGAATGCCCCGGAAAAAGTAATTCTATGATGATAATTAAAAATCTATCTCAAATACACATGAGACGTACCACTGCTTTTAATTGCTAAACATTGGGCTCTGTTCTCTAGCGATTCAGTGAACTTTTAAGGCTTAAAGCAAATATTAAGTCAATATTTCATGGAAAATCTTCAATCTTAGGGGAAGTCTCTGAGTGGAGAATTAAGAGTATGTCTTGCTGTAATTTAAATACTCTAGCTCAAATAAAACAAAATGAATTCTGTTGACTTTCCGAAGTAAGATTAAGTATCGCCAGGAGCAGATTCCTTGTTAAATCATGGTAGTTTCCAAGTACTGTAAATAAGAGCAGCAAAAAATGCATTTATAGTATTCTTATAACAAATTTACAACAGAGGTTTAGTTGAAATTCATTGAGTGTTCTGATTTTGTTGCGAGTCTGTTTATTTGTAAAAGTCGGTAACAGAGATGAGTTGTTACTTTTCACTTTTGGCATGGCAGTCATTCCTTCTTATCCACTGTTTGTGCCACTTGCAGTCAACTGGATACATGTACACTGCCCTCCGAAAGTTAAGGAACAGCATGTTTTATGAAGTTACAGGAGCAAATCTATTTAACATTAAAGTGGCTATCTTGCTTTGGCCTAAATACCTATATAATTTTAACTATATCCGGCCCCTGTAGGTAACTGTAGCTGTATATGCCTTCCAGTTATTTAGAGAAATAGAAAGTACTGGAAATTATATACCACTGAAGCGACCACCAGTTCTTAGTGTTTTTATTTCTGAATTCTCTTCAGAGTATTGAGCTCCGTGAGTTTGGCCTTTTAGATGCCCTTTGCATTTCTTTGTGTTTAACGTTCTAAGTAGTTGAAGTGGCAACTACTGATTGTGCTCTGTCGTACTGAGAAGAGCTGTGCGAGTAGTTTTGTACAAAGTTACAAAACCGTAAAGTGTTTCTTTGGTAAGGTAAATTTTATCAAGCTATCATCGGTTATGTGTGCATTCAATCGATCATGAATCCGTACACACGAAACAATACTTATAAGATGTATATTTTACGAACATGGAAAGCGTCGGAGCATGTCTTATGTATTCATCTAAATTAATTTAATAACTTCTTAAATTATTTCATTTTCTGCATTAATTTTTTTATATTGCTTCATACTAATTAATATCGTAAAGGAAGGATATCAACTGATATGGTTGTCTGGGGTATAGAGGATTTGTATCTACAGTGTAATTAAGAGCTTTTATTTTACTCACTCTTGATGTTTGCTCTAATGAAAACTTTGTCATCGGTTTTTAGCCTTCTTCCTGACAAGGTGTCAAATTAAAATTTTGTGCACCCACGGTTTGTAGAAAGCAATGTAATGTGGTGGAATTATTTTATCAAAATTCGATTAAGATCTTTTTTTAATTTAATGTTGAAATGATTTTTCGCACTTATCTTTATTTAACGAACAAACTAAAAATCTGAAATTTACTGCTTGCATCATCCGATGGAGGGTGAAAAAAATCTTTTAGTTAAAATTTGGATGAAATTTTTAACTTCCTTTCTGATATTTTGGCGTTTTTTAGAAAATCGCTTGACATTTTCGCCTGTTTGACATTTATAATTTTAAATTTTCAACATTTAAAAATTAATCGATTATTAAGTTTTGAAATTTTCACAGATTATCAACAAATTCTTCGCCCTTTTTTTTAAACTAAGAATGATAAACTAAATAGACGATTTTCTGCATTGAAAAAAATATGCCACAATATGAAAGAGAACTATCGTTTCTTCAGTTTCGAGGTTATAATGTTAGTACATCACACTATTTTTCCTCCTTCCGAGTGATTTTTCAAAAATTGATACTGCTTATTTATATACTAATCTCGCATCTCCTTTCCGGAAAGAATGTTCGCTACGAAATTAGCTTAACACAAAAGTCTTCCGCCATTTCATAAATTCTGTATTTCCATCCTTTTTTGATGGATAGATTTTGCATTTACAATTCATTTAATTTTATCCATCTCAAAAAGAAAAAGGATTAATGTTTAAAATTATTTGCAATGAAATCTATCAGGGAATTTAATTCTTTTTTTTCCCCCTCATTTTATAAGTTCGTATTTATTTTTCTCAGTATTTCATTTTAAAAGCTGATTTTCTTAATTTTATTGTAATAGGTAATAGTATAATTCTTTTGTGGGAATTTAGCATTCTAGAGTTCGAAAACTCATTTCTTTTAAAAATTCCAAATTTCAAAGGTTATAAAACAAACTCTTCACACTGTTTGAAACCAGGATTGATTTAAAAAAATATTAAACAGGTGACACTCTTTAGAATTTCTCAAAAGGGTTTTCATAAGCTTTTATTGAACTCGTTTATGGTGTCACAATAGCCAAAAGTTTCCTTCCATTTAAAAAAAAAAAAAACTGATACTGTGTGCTGAAATCATTTCTCGCATTTATTTTCGTTTAATGAGCAAATTAAAACGCTCAGAAATTTACTGTTTGCACCAACTTGTCTCTGATTCTAATAAGATTAAAATAAACAAACAAAAAATTTTATATAAAATCAGCTTTCATTAAAACTGTAGTTAGAAGAGGTAAAATTACCATCCTGCGTGATTGCTGTCTTGAATAAGGTCTAATTATACTAATGTTAGAACCTAAAAAATAACTAAAATTTTACCTGTATATGAAGTTTTATAAATTGCAGCAAATATGTAAGTATCTGGCGTCTCATAAAATAATTCATTAATTTATTAATACGAGGCTGTGTGTCAGGTAGGCGAATTATTGCTTAAGTAACAAATTAAAGTGGAGAACATTTTAATTAAATTCAATTAAAACCTTTGTCATTGGCACTTGTGGGTTACAGAGCTTAAACTTCTTGCAAATCAAATGTGCAATTTAAATTGAGTTCTGATAATGCGAATCAACTTGCTATAGGTACTTGCTCAACTTGCTATAGGTAATACACAGCACAATGGAAAGCGCATCTAAAAGGCGAAGCTCACATTGGATATCTCAATACTGCGAAGTCGCTGAGAACTAACAGCTGAGAAACTGAAAGCTGATGCTCTCTGCGGTCTTATGCACTTTTCTCCCGGCCCGTGAGAAATCTCTGGTATCTCCATTTCTCGAAATTAGTGGACCGTATATACCTTCCGGTTACAGTTACATATAACAATATCACTTACAGTTATTTAGTTGCAATATCCATTAAAGTTAAACAGGGACCGGACGAAAATGTCACTAAGTTTGGCGACAAAAATTAATCCCCAAGACCATCCCAGCTTTGCGGTATCTCGCCTATTTTGCGAGATACCTGTTTTCTCAATGTTAAATAGAATTGCCCTTGTATTCTTAGTTCTCCGCAAAGCTTCCCTTCTTTAGTGATATATAATATATATAAACGTTTTAGCAGTGATTGCTAATACAAGATTATTTCCTTGCGTATAGAAGTATGCGAACAAACCCAAAAGGAATTAAAACGTTAAAAAAAAAAAAAAAAAAAAAAAAAAAAAACGCAGAAGGAACTGGAAACCTAGAAAATGAAATTTAAAACCATACAAAATTAAAAATAAAAATTTAATTGCACACTAAAAGAAGCAAAAAGAATCAGAACACGTTAAAAGTATTCATTTAAAATCAGAAGCAGTTCAAAGTGGTCAACCAGTTTGTGTAAGGTTTCATTTGCCTAGATCTCTGATATCTTATCAAAAACTCATCCCGTTATAATTTTTATTGTGTTGTTTTGAGTGCGTATCTTTGAAATCTCGCTCCATACATTTCGGACTAGAAAGGATTCAAAATCTTGCTGAACAGTAAGTCCCGTCTTTAAACGGAAAGTTGCAACAGCATCTCCTCTTGAGTTACCGGAAATTTTAGCCCCAGTCCTATTCTATGATTAGTTTCATTTGTATATTTTTGTAATTTTTATTCAGCATGTTTTTTTATAAGTCTCGCTGTAGCCGAAAATAATAGAACTTAAGTGATGATTACACAATTTTCTTCTATTTGCTAAAAACGCCGGAAAATTCTTATTTGTCCTAAAAAAGACATTTCAAGTATTTGCGTTCTGAATCCTAAAAAGAATATCTGTGCATAACGTGAACTGTTCATGGATTAGCAGTTAGGTCAAATTCTGTTGTAGTTAATTCAGCTAAAGCTTTTTAAATAAATAAAGAGACACCTTGTTGTAGAAAATATCCGATGTTTTCGAAATTATTCAAATTGTATTTCTGTTATGTAGACTAGTTTAGCGCCTGTCGACAGATTTGAAATTAAATTACGAGAAGAGGCAAAGATGACGTGCGTGGTATATCAAGTTGTTTTTACTCCGAATTGCTTGGAAGGGTGCATTTTTTTCTTTGCATACTATCGATTTCTTTTCTGTCAATGTATTTACTTCCGTTGAAAGCTTTGGAATGATAAATCTTTAGCTCGGATTTCATATAAATTCTAGTAGATTTCAATATTGTATCTTCATAGCTTTGCAATATTGTATTATTATTATATGATTATGAATAAATAATTGTAACTTTTTGATGAGAAAATAAATTTACTTATCGAGCGCTCTTATCATATCATATGTTTTTATTATTCTTAATAATATAACTGAAAACTGAAGTTTATTTATGAGGATTTTCATTTTGATGTGCTTGTAAAATTATTTAAAAAAAGTAAATTTTTAAGTACGAAATTATATTTGAAGTAAATTATTACAGTTTTGGTTAACGAGATACTTTTTCGAAATTTTTTAATGATTTTTGAGAGTTATTTTAAAGTAACATAATAAACCTTGAAAAAATACTTTTGGATGCATCTTCGCTGTAGTGCTTAATGATTAAAATTGAATTTTAAAAAGAGAGCAAGCGTAGAATAAGTGCAGTGTATGGAGGCAATCTTTTTCTCAAATTTGATTTCGGCGACGCACATTATGGTATATCCATCACGGAGTTATGTAGAGGAACCGTAAGGTATTTTTCATTCTTTAGTCATAACATTTTTGCTAAAATCTATATTTTTTGTCATCCATTAGTTGAATTTTATAAAACAAATTCATAATCAAAATAGCTGTTGCAAGTTATCGAAAAATAACTGAAATGTGATTTTGGCATAAATGCCATTAAACTATTCAAATTGCTATTATCCATCCGACAATGACTGTTTCTTTTATGTGGAAGTGTCCCCGCTTTTCGATTTGTGGGGAAATGTTGTGTGTGGAAATACTATGAAAGCGCTTTCAAAGATGCTTGGATGTAAACAAAAAATCCCCCCCCCTCTGGAGACCAAAGCACTGTTTCTGTCGTAGTGCGGGGTTGGCGCCTCCTTTTATTCTTACTTTCATGGTATTCACCAAACGGAGGAATGGCCCGGCAGGACTTTTAAGGGCAGCTGGCGCGTATCAATGTTGCACAAGCGCAGAACCACGAAAACACCCATGCAGCAAGCCCATTCGCCGGGATTCGAACCCCCGGAATGAACTACTAGTGTTCATCCAGTTTTACCACTCGGCCCTTGATGGGCTGGAGACACTATGTAAAAGTAAAATAATTTTCAATAAAAGCTTTAACCGTAAATCTATAAAAATCTGGCAGTTGCATAGTTATTTCCTAATTTTATGTTTTGTATTGAGGTGCTTTTCTTTTGTTTAACCGTCACAAGCGGCTTTCTTAATTCCAAGAGCCACAACTGTTAGTTGTCAGTTGTGGCATTGGGGAACTTGGTTTTTAGAGAGATTTTTTTTCCATTTTGATTAAAAAAACCGAGAAGATTTTTAAGTCTGGAGTTTTTCAGATATCCTCTTGGGACCAATTAGATTAGAAATAAGGGTACGGGTGCTTTCGTTCGTATTTTGGTCAGCTGAGTAATTTTATTAGTTGAAAAATCCTTTCTTTCAGGTGCATTTCTATTTTTTTTTTTTTTTTTTTTTTTTTTTTTTTTTTTCCATGGGTGTGTGTGAGAGGGAAGCCCTCTATGTAAGATTTTAAGTGATATTTTTTGAGTTTAGTGGTACGTTGCAGAAGAGGACTGCCAAAAAAGATTTCACCCTCACAGCACTTGAATATCCTCTCTGCAGATGCTATCTACTTCTACTGCACCACAACCTCGAAGGGCTTAGAAGAGCAAACTGCTCTAAAGTCTGAAAGCTTTCAAATTTTATAATACGCCCAAAGGGGCTTTTTTTTTTTTAACGTTTTGTGTGTTACCTTTATTTATTAACTATCATGTTCTTCGCACTTAAACCATAAAATTCAACTGCAGTATCTCTGTGATAGCCTTTTGAAGTAATCTATGACAACGAGGATGTATTTTTTGCCATCAGCAGTTCGTGTCAGAATTCCCAGGATGTCGAAGGTGATATGTTCAAAAGGTGCTCCTACGTTATATAACGTTGCAACTTGCCTCGGCTGCATTTCTCCGGTCCTTTCCTACCTGCACAGGTAACACAAGATCGGCGCCACTTTTACACGTTATTCTTTGCGTTACTCCAGTAGCTCTCTCGAACTCTCTGCAAGGTCTACATTATTCCAAAGTGGCCTCCTGTAGTGCTGCTATTTAGTTCTTTCAGGAAAATCCGTGATTTTGGAAGTATCGGATGCCATCGGGAAGCATCATCCGATTTGAATTTCCGGTAGTTTCGAACATGGAGTGAGTCCCAGAGAGCCTAGTATTGTTTTGTCGTCGAATTATATATACCGAACTGTCGTGCCAATTCGGTTTTCTGTTTGAGAACTCCATTATATCAATTATGGGTTAAATGTCGCCGTCTTCCAGCTGGTCTTTCCCAACTTCCTTGTCACTCAATGAGTCGCGATCAGACGATGTTGATGTTGCAATATGTCGTGCGACCGGACTCGGTATTTCGTGTTTCTCTTCGACCCTAGTATGATATCGGCAACTTTTTGAGCAAGGTCTTCCTGACAAGGCGTCGGCGTTTGTAGGTGAGGATCACTTCTGATGCTGGATAATTATGTCCTCAGATGCTGAAAGCAGTTTGGTGTTTTTGAAGTCCCTGAAAAAAACTGTATTTCCTTGAAATCTCCAATTCGAGTATGCAAGGATCTGTAATATCCGCCACATACGTCGTGTGATGGTAGGCGGCACTTTCAAATGTGATGTTTACGTTCAATTTCCCATTATTAACATCTGCTCCTGTGTCGATGGTTATATTACAAGGAACTCCATCGATATGGCATTGATAAGTAGTCCATTACTGTTGCCACTCACTGCAGAAATTTTGAGCGCTTTAAAATGGGGTTTTTCATTATCGATCATACTCCGTTACGCGAGATGGCCACTAATTTGTTTCCTGCGTCATTGCTGGAAAATGGTCTTATTTTCTGTGGCCTGGGGTGTTCTGAAATCCCTCCGTATGTGGCGTTCAACACTGCAGAGCATTTTAGGATTTGTTTCTTGTCACTTCTATTCCTTCTCAAGGCACTGATTTGTCTGATTAAATTATCTGTTTTATTTTCCGTTGCGTGGGGTGTTCTGCAGTTCCCTCTTATGTGGCCTTCAGTGCCACATTTTTAACACTTTAGAGTCAGTTTGTTCTCATTCCTATTCGATATCAAAGCATGGACTTTTCTGGTTTCGTAGGAGCTTTCTGTATTTCATGATCCCGGATGCCGTCGATGAAGTACTGCAAGGACAGAAACTTTATCGACGACAAGAATTTTCGTCGGGCATTCCGAAAAGGCGAAATGAGACTGTCAACATCCGTGGCAAGTTCCTGGAGTATTTCCGTGGGCTTCTGTTGACGGGATTTTAGTTGAAGGCTGCTGTAGTCTTTTAAGCATTTTCCCCCAAAGCACAGCTTCAGCACGCCGGATAGAGCTTTGAAGTCTAACCTTTGGTTTTCTGGAGGAGACTGAAGGATATCCGCTGCGTCTGCTCTCAAACAGGCAATGAAATGACAGACCTTGGCTTGGGAATCCCATCCATTCGCTTCCGCTACTATAGAAAATTATGTCTCATACAGATGCCAAGAGGACTTTCCATCATCTGTGGATAACTTCAGGGAGGGACGAGCAGGCATGGATAAAAATTTAAAGCCATCAGAGTACTTCCCTCGGTCGTTATGCATATCTTGAATGTGTCAACTTTTTTGGCGACGACAGCAAAAAATCTGTGTTCAATATGTCATTGGACGGCAAAAGCTCTTTCTTCAATTTGATGTTCGATTAGTCGTTGGGCGGCCGAAATTCTTTCTTCAATTCGTTGCTCCACAGCAGAAACTCTTTCTTCTATTTGTTCTTTGACAGAAGAAACTGTTTCTTCAATGTGTCCAGCGTTAATTTTCAACAGCGTCTGCTCTGCTTTTCATAACCTCAAATTTGTTTTCTTTTATGCAAGTAATTTCTTTTTTATTTCCTCTTGACATGCTTCAGTATTTCTTTAACGGAGTCTTCCATGTTTCTTGAATGCCTTTTATTTCTTCTTTACCGGCTCCTTGGCCAGCTATCATCTCTTCCTTTGCGGAATCCTGGCTAGCTTTCACCTTTGCTTTGAACACAGCAAGGGCTGCCACCAATTGCTTTAATTGTTCTTCCATGTCCCTTGTCACTGGCATTCAATCTTATTCCTGACAACAAAAGTGTTGCGTGCTTTTGGGTTCGTAAGAGATTGAATACACAAGTCCGATAAAATGTTAATAAAATTTATTTTTATCAAAAGAAATATAACATAATGCTGGAATTTTTGTACAAGTGTTCAAAATATCACTCAATGTAACCAGTAGTTATACTTTAAACTACTAAAAACGTTAGACTACTACTCAATTCAAAGAGAAAGTTAATCTAGATATCTCAGATCGGGCGGAACTAAACAAATCGCATTAACAGTAACTAAGCAACTAACTAACTGAGCTGAGATGTCCTCTCTCTGGCTTTTTATATCTTTTAAACGGTCGCGAAATATTTCTGATAATTTCTGCTTCTGGAGATTTCGGGAAAGCAAAAGAATAGAATTACGGTTACAGCTAACATAGTAGTCAAATACATTTATTCAAATGAAATAGGAATTACCGAGAGAAACTTTTATTCATTGTTTAATGCACGTGCTCCTGTATTTTTATTTTTCCGGCATAGCTTTCTCTTAATATTTACCTCGCGCTGCGTTGCAGGTGGAAATACAACAATTTTAATTATAATTCTACTAAAAATAGCTAACTAAGTACAAAATTCGTAACATTATTATTTTATCTTTTGTATCAATAACGCTGTGAAATGTACACGTAGTCACACTCAGTGCATTACATGGCCAAGTTGATTCCGTTTACCGTGGACCGGCGTCGTGGAAAGAAAAAAAGTAGAAACTGAAATTACTCACTGTCAAAGAAACTGCTTGCTATTACGGTGTATTTTTAGATTTTTATTTTCTTAAATTAGTTAAATTTTGTATTAATTGAATAAATAATGTTATGCATTTAACTTAACAATTGTACAGTAAAATATTAGAACATGAAATAAAAAAATATAAAATTCTTAAAATTGTCAATTTAAGTTTATATTGAGCTAATTTAAGCTGTCTAATTTGTAATGTAGTAGTCGTATCTTTGCTTTAAGATATATTAATGAGAGTAATCAGTTATTCAGTAGTGGGCTGTTTTCAGTTTTTAACAATGTTAGAACTTTATAAGGTTACTTATAAAGAAGACTTTTTTATAAACATATTTCGCCATGCAGTGGAATGAAAATTCTACATTAAAACAAACAGAAAAAGGAAAATAGAAAATTTTGCTAAGTGTTAAGAACTGAGTATAGTTTGCCTTCCCACTTTTTTTTAGTTTGGTTTCTTAACGTTTTACCATAAGAAGATAGCCCTTGCATGCTTTGCCACAATCCCATGAAACCAAAACAAACCTTTACGTTACCAACTTTGTTGTTTGGTCATTACATTTTATTCAATGCAATATAATAGTACGCAAGACACTACATCGTTTTCATGTGCATAAATTGCGTAGTTACACGTTACGTGTTATGTCTTTAAGTGCATGCTTCCATAATGTGGTATTTTTCTCGTCCCTTTTTGTCCCGGCAGCCGAATAGTTAAGATTCCTTCTTTAACCCTCCGAACTCGGTATCCGTGAATAATAACGCGTGCACCTTTTATCCTGAATATACCCGAGGAACGTTCTCATCGCGTAAGCAGAAACTGGGATATCAGCTGCGATCAGTTTCGCAATAATTTCTTCTTGGTGTTAATATTTTATTTTATTTTTACGCTGTCATGAATTTTTTATCCCCGGTCAGACAATTAACACTAATACTTCAATCCACGTTGAAATCCTGCGAACGGCTGTCTGAAAGAGCGTTCTCGTAACAATGGAGGACATGGTAACATGAATGCGAGCCTGTTTTCTTTAGTGGGTCTTCCATGAAAGCATTCCTTCTTTTAGCCAAATAATCCTTGCTTTCTTTACCATAATTTACTAAATTCAATACTCTGCTCTTGCGATAAATAAATTAGTTTAACTAATGTTACATATATGTCATGTGTTGCATGATTTCATTATATTTTGTAGGTTTTTGGTAAATAGAAATTATCATCATGCCTTCGTGATGTAACGGTATCGCATTCGGTGCGTATTCGAGTCCCGGCCAGGGCACTGCTCATTTTTCACGTCTCCAGCTTAAAATAACCTAATGCCTGTGGCGCCCGAACTAAAAGGTGTTGGACAATAATTTGTCTTCACCAGGATTTGGTGTCTGGATCCCTTAATTCCCAGTCGCCGTTTAAAAGGGGGAGTATATAAGATATTTTCTCCCTCCTTCCAGCATGCCTTAGTGGTGCAACGGTAGCACGCTCGGCTTGTATTTTAGAGGTCCAAGTTTGAGCCCGGCGAGGGCATTGCACATTTTTCTCATCTTCTGCTTAAAATAACCTAATGCCTCTACAAAACCAACAAGCAATTCCTTTCGATAGCGCCTTTCATGTTATTTTTCAGCCCCTTGTATTTTACTTTATTTAATTTTTAACCTTTGTCAATTTTAAGAGAAATCTACTATTTTTTAATGCTAAAAGCGTGTCTCTAACATTTGAAGGAACTAATCTAACGAGAAAGAGTAACTATATTTTTTTGTGCTGTCTGTATATGCATCAAAAAGTGCTTAGTTTTAATATTTCTTATTTGATTTTTGGTAATTGTAATTATAATTCTTGATAGATAAAAAAATTGACAATTCTCCGTCTAAACTTTCATTAGCTTTTATAACGGAGGTATCATCAAGGTTATTTATTTTTATGCTAGAAAGTTTGGGGAAGGAAATCATTTGAAGATTTAATGCGTTGAGATTTCTTGATTTGTTTATGATTGTTACCAGGTGGTATCGAATATCTTTTGAAACATATTGTATTTCATTATGTTAGGGATATAAATGTGCGTTGAACTGTCGTCAATCTCCATTTTTTTATTGGTTACAGGAAGTTAGATTCGAAATCGTTCAGATGAAGAATAACTGATAACATTGCATTATTAGAAATCAATTTTTCGGAGCATCTGATGCATCTTGTTGATTCGAGCTGTTTTTCTTTTTCATAGCTCTTAGCCGATTTTCAATTTTCATTTGAGCCTTTTGAGTTTTTCCATGCAGTTCAGTATTTCCTCCACCCCCCGTCCGTTTTTATGTAGAACAGGTTTAATAAATCTTAAATCACTAAGTTGCTTTAAAAACGAAAATTTTCCTATAGGACAGAATTTCACTTCCTAATGAATTAAGATATGACTGGTATTTCGAACGTTTTTTTAATCGTTTGCATTTGGAATCTTCTCACGGCTGACTTACCAGCAAGTCGATGACGATTGCTCCGAGAATGTAGATTACGAATTAAGAAATTACAGAATAAATTTATCAAAATATGTTAGGCTTAGTGCAAGTCTCAATCTGTATCATTATAAATATAGGTCAGTTAGAAAGTACTCACAATCCTCTGTAGCTCGGTTAATGGTAAGCGGCAGAGAAATGAAATTTTGTTACTAGGAATATTGGTCCTTTGCAAGTGTTCAGTATACGATCCATTTCTTTAACGCGCGCGCTGCAGCTTTCTTTTGTTTCCTTGAAGCGAATGCATGCTCATTGGCTTTGATAACGATGATAAATGTGGACGATGCCTTCGACTTTTGGCGATTTTCAAATGACTGGCTAGTGAGATCAGGCATTCAGGAACATGGATGTCTACGCAAAAAGCGTTCATAGCCAGTCAGAGGGGGGTGCTGCCATCTTTCATAGAGATGTATAACTCGGGGAGATTTCGACAGTAGGCTACGGGAAAATCTCGACAGTCGAGTCAGACAATTTTGCCAATGGATTTCGAAAATGTGGAATATACCCATACAATCCCGATATTTTGGAAGACAATGTGTTTGAATATGAACTCATGGCACCATTCTATAGTTATGGTAGAGGAAGACTATAATCATCACCATTACTGCATCAGCTTCTTCATCATTTTCGGAATTATTCCCTGTGCCAGTAGTACAGAACCACTCTGTACGGAATAGGAGGAAAAAACAAGAATCAGCCATTATAACATACACAGAATACAGGAGTCAAACACCAACACAGGGATCTAGTCGTCAGGGAGGAACTCAACCCAGTACCTCTAGGCATCTCGAAGACAGTGAAAATTACTGTGGCGAGTGCGATGGGTACTGTTTTGATGATACTGCCGGATAGAAGTGGGTGAAATGGGTTGGAGAGTGTAGTACGTGGTTCCATGAGGAGTGTGTACAAAACGGAAATCAACCCCAGTTTACATGCAACAAATCTACATAGTTAAAAGGGAGGATATATATTGTTGCATTGTTAATATGTGTTCAGTCCGTCAATCTTTCTTTTCCATAGCGCGTTGTACTTATTTCTTAAAAAAAAAAAAAAAAAAAAAAAAAAAAAAAAAGCCATTGTTCTGAATTGTACCTGCCACCCCGTAGATACCTGTCGAGATCTCCCGCAGTTAAGGGAGAAGTGGACATCTGGCTTTTGTGTTTCTCATTGCATTTATATGGCCTATGATGTTTTTCAGGTAAGTCAAATTTTCATAATGGGTTACTAATGCAGGAATAATTATTTTCGGTAAAAATAAATGATAAAATCCTTAAAGGTCAACCAGTTATTTATAATTTTTCCTTAAGGTATCGAGATGTCCCTGAACCACCTTATGTGATAGGGGCTTAAGTATACAGAATTTCTGGTGTGGTTTACTCAGGTCCATTTCATAGGAATTCGCTTGAAAAATGCTTAAATAGTATGTTTCAGGGGGAGAATCTAACTCAGTTTCTAAAATTTTGTTATTTTAAGAAAGATTAAGGCCGTCATTTCATTTACATTTGGAACTCTTGGTAGATAATGAATTAAGTCCGTTGGTGCACCAATTTCAGTGTCGTTTGCCCAGTGGTACCAAAAGTTATGTTTCAGTTTTGTGCACCGATAATTTTGTCTTCTTGCCCGTTGGCCGAATTCCTAGTTTTGCATATAAACTAATTTTAATTGTAAAAATTGTTCTTCTTTAACTGTTTTTAACTGTATTTGGCGTTTTAGATTTTTCTGTATTTTACAAATTTTAATGAAGATGTTTTTAGTATTTATGTATGCCTTGCCGTGAAGGGAGAACTGAATTGATTGAATGAGTAATATATCTCTATTGAAATTCGAGGAAATAAGTTTAGATGAAGTGTGTTATTTAATAGGCCGTAAAAAGAAGTCGTGTGGTGTCCACATCAGCATTTGTACTTTTGCGCTTAGAAAATGCAGCAACTTAATTGAACATTTAGAATAGAAAACCGAAATTATGCGAATGATTTTTATTTTTGGTTTTTGTTTTCTAAGTGTTTTTTTATATTATATTTACTCCTTCCTCCATTCAAAATTGAATTATGTAGTTTCAAATCTACTCTTTTACAGTCCTTTTTTTCAAAAGTGAAAAATGAAATGATATTCTGTGGAGTTCTTAATTAATTTCTTTTATATGAATATTTATTCTTTAAGAAAAACATGATATATTTATATCGATTATTCTAGTCAGGTACCGTTATAAATAGAAGCCGGACATTCTGCAGAGTCCGAATCTAAAAGGGTTCGCGAATCTCTAGAATCCTTCATATAAAAAGAATAAGAAGAATTGTTGATGGGGTGAAGAAAGAAAAAGACGAAGGAATTATATAATATTAAAAGTTTTTAATGAAAGTAAAATTTCAAATGTGCGTTTAATAAAAACAAATTTAAAAGTATATTTTTATAATGCTACTGTATTTATAAAAAAAAATAAAATTCTAATTTAGTAAATGAAATACATAATTAAGACTCTTATCATTCTAGAAAGTTCATTTTCTCAATATAATTTGATAAAAATGTATAAATAAACAATTTAGATTTTTTACATTTTTCAGAAACCGTTAATTTCAGAGCAGGTTTAGAAGCATGTGGATTAAGGTCTAGGCCACGTAAACCGCTAAGTATAAAACACTAAACTCTGCTTGGAAAATTACAAAGTAACATACAGAGTGCTACCAGTTGATATTGCTCATCCAGATCCACTGAAATTGCTACAACAGCGTTCTTGTGTAATTGCATTCGTTATTTTATTGGACATCAATAAAAAATTAACTTGTTTAGGTTAGCATTCGAACGTAGATCAAAAATAAATTTGATATTTTGATGTGTTCAAGTTGTTGTTGTTGCTTTGTGTTTTCCAAGTTTTGTATTGTCCTGAGTGTGTATATATATATTAGGAATTACGTTTATAAAATAATTTTCTAATTTTTGTTTGTTACGGAACACAGAATTTGCAAGACTCGCTAAGATTTCTTTTAAACTTTTGCTTGTATCCCTTCATATTAGATTTTATCTTCTTATAATTAAAACCAACACTGATTTAACGTGTTTTAAGACTACGAGCCAGCCTCGCTGTAAACGTATTCATATTAAGATGCTTTGTGACTATCTACTTTACTTTTTCCACTTTTAACAATTGTATGTCGAAAGCTGTAAAATTTCTAGCATATGTGCATAAGTGTTTGGATAACTTATAATAAAACTGCGTATTTCGGCGTTTGTGCGAAAAATTTTGAAACTAATTTTTAATTATAATTGTTAGGTTTCATTGCTGATACACAGATTTCAGAGCTGTCAATTCCCTTGATAAATCCGATTTTTCGTTACAGTAGGCGCCGCTTAAATGTGATCGCGGTTAAAGTCATTATTCGGAAAGAAGTTACTTTGTATTGGAAAACCAAACGAAACTTTTTGGGATCAACAAGTCAGTTAATATAAGTAAAATATTATAGAATAAATTTTTTAAACTGAAGTCGTCAAATAAGTTAAAAATACATTAGCAAAATTGCCAAATTACAGCAAAGTGTCGAAAGGAAAGGGAGAGGGTTCAAACGTTTTGATTTCGCCTTTAGTTAACTACTTAAAACTGCCTCCCCGCGGGAAAAATATACATTAACGTAGATTTTCAATATTATTGATTATAAGGGGCTCAGACACAGATCCCTTTTCTTGAGGAGCGGGGGAGAAGTCTACAGATTTTTGCAAAACTCTTTTTTTCTTGGCGAGGGGGGATTCCATGGAAACATCTACGCCAAGTTATTATTATTATTATTATTATATTGCCTAATTTTAAATTTTACATTGGCTAGTTCTCTAGTGAAGAATTCATTCCGAGTATCGATACTAAGCATACAGCATCTCTCAAATAATTTCCAGAAGCGTTATGAACTTTTGAATTAAATTCATTATGAACTTATTCGTAAACAAATGTTTGCATTTCGCTAATTAAAATGCTTTAAAAGTGCGTTTTATATGTGTTTAGTTATTAATATTAAATTAGTTTGTTAGTAACTTTTTAAATAAGTAACTTAGTAACTTTTAAGAACTTAATACTGAAAGGTATAAAAATTACAGCGTATATGCATAAGTTTTTAAATAACTTATATTAAAACTGCATATTTCGGTGTTAGTTATCCTCGAAGTGCAAAAATATTTGAAATTATTTTGAAACTAAGTTTGAATAAGTATTGTTAGTTTTCATTGCTGACTACCGATTTCAGAGCTGTCATTTCTCTTCCCGCAGACTTCCGATTTTTCGTTACAGTAGGTGGCGCCTAATGTGATCGCGATTGAAATTATCATTCGGATATTGGCATCGAATAGCGGATTGAAGGATTGTTATTTTGAAGAATATTTTTTCTTCATCGTTTAATGTTATTATTTGGTTAATTTGATCAAAATAGCCCTGATCAAACGTGATCATATTAAGCGGCACTTACTGTACATCTCCAGATAAATCTCCATATCTTCCGGTTTTTTAATTTATTTAAATTTAGATAATCTGTTTCAAATATATATCAAGACAAAATTTTGATAACTAAGAGTCGAGGGAAAAGAAAAATGCTATGAAGAAAAATTTTATTACAAATTTTTAATAAAGAGAAGGGTTTTTATTAAGGTAAAGGTATCATTTCTAAGTAAACGTAAACTGCTCAGATTACACTTTTAACCGAAGTAATTTCTAGAGAAGTTTTTTTAATTATTTTTTATTCCATCTGAAGTATTATTTAACTAACTTTAATAAGTAGATGTTTGTATTTAATTTTACTTAAAATTCGTAAACAGTGCATTAGTAATTTTATCTACACAATAAAAGCACATTAATTATTTAGTTTTTTATCGTGTTTGAATGCATTTTAATAGTTAAATTTTTTTTCATCCTATTCGGATTTTCATAACTCACCATGTCTAAAAAAGTCCTTATTCGGGCTTTATTTTTTCAACCATGGGTCGTAGATCATATTTCCTATTGCAAAAATGTTTTAAATTAGGTAAATATTCACGTTTTAGTATTTTTAAATTTAAATAAAGCGGTTCTTTTTTAATTAACGAAATCTAACTTTTGTTACGTTGCTCCAGTCCCTATACTTATATCCAGGAAAAATTTATACCTGTTAAAAAAAACATTCACTATAAAAAGTGCGACTTCCGTGCGACAAAATTTGACCGAAATATTTGATACTGAGTTCAGAGATCATACTTAAGGGATACGTAAATTGAAGAACGAAATATTTACATTTGTATATATCTAAAATTAAAATATCAGTTTAGAAAACGGTTTTTGATGTTAAGAGATTAAATAAGGTGCATTTCTAGGCAAATTGCTGTGAAAAATATCCATTCCCGCCCATCCCCTCCCCCCCCCAAAAAAAAGAAGCGTCACAGAATCTTACAGACCTTCGTATTTATAAAACACTAGGCGGCAAAATACTTTTATTATTGCGTAAGCAACTCGTAATATTATTTCATTTATTTAATATCTGTGGGCACTACATGATTTCATTGTACGGCTTATTAAATTATATACATTTTTGGCTGCTCTTCATTTAAACTTATTTCCTCGAATTTCATTAGAGATACATTTCTTTATTCAATCAATTTAGTTCTCACTTCGGCAAGGCAAAAATGTATAAAAACTCAAACTGCATTGAAAAAAATAAAGAAAAATCTTAAACACCAGATATAGATAAAAACACTTTAAATATTTACAATTAAAATTAGAGTTTCTACGCAAAAACAAGCAATTCGGCCAGCAGGCAGGAGACAAAATTTCGGTGCAGAAATTGGAAGTTAACTTTTTGTCACAGTGGGCAAAAAGACGCCGTATTTTACCAAGCGTTTCAAATGTAAACAAATTTTGACCACATTAGGCTGAAGTCGACTGAACATTTTAAATTTTGGATAATTCTACAACTATTGCATTCAGGTTAACTAAATGCACAAAAACCTTAACCGGGACATAAGAACAACCTAATTCAATCACCTTTAAAGGGAAAATAGGCACAATTTACTAACCTGTAAGATTAAAAAAAAAAAAAAAAAAAAGTGCTGACTGAGTAGGGTAACAGAGCATATGTATAGATATATATTGGAGTATTATACGTGTAGTGCTGTCTATTGCTACGAAAAACGGAGGTGCACAATTGCTTGTTGTAACAGCCCCACATACAAAATTTCAGCGTTCTACGGCTGCTCGTTTTTTGAGTTATGCGAGATAGATAGGTACATATGTACAGACGTCACGAAAAAATCTCTTTTGAATCTATTTTAAATTAATTTCAGTTCATTTTGGAGGAAAAAGTCCTTTACTCTGTCCACACGTACAGATATCACGCGAAAACATCGTTCAGATGGATTCGAGAGTAGGCAAAATGGGTATTTTCCTTGAAATATGATACCCGAATCTTTTTTCACTTCCGTTATTACCTGCAAGGAAGTAAAATGAAAAACTTAGTACTTTAATGAATTTTTCATCCGATTTCTAGATTCTGATTGTAAAGTAATAAAATTTCATGAGAATATTACTTATTTTTAGTTTATAATTAACTTGTATTTAGCGTTTGAAAACTTATATATTGTTTATGTGAATATTATGTCGGCATGCTACAGATAACAAAATTGTAAATTAAAGGCACTTGTAAATCACAAAATCATATCATTGAATGGTATTTAAGAGAGAAAAAATTAATCACGATCTAATTATTTTAATTTATTTATTAATCAAAATATTAAACATGTCACTGCTAATTGAAAATGACGTCAAAAATCGTAAATTTTAAAATTAAATATAGCGACCAATTTTTGTCTTACGAGAGTGAGACTTTTTGTGTTTTATTTTTTTATTAAGAGTGCGAATTTTTCCTAAATATAGGAACCGAAGAAATGTATCAGAAATTAATTTTAAAATGTTTGCAAAATTGATTTTTTCTAAAATTTAAATATGCCGAAATATGAATTTTTGGATCATTTTAAAACATTTTTGTTACATGAAGATGTGTCTACGACTAACGTTTGCGGAAATAAAGGCCGGATAGAAATTTTTTGGACACGGATGTACAAATTCTAATTACATTAGCGCAAAACCGTAGTTTAATGTTTAATTTGTTACTGTAAACTGTAATTTAATTTTACATAACAGTCATGCTATAATTATTCTAAGCTGGACCCGCTTTCTCCCCCCCCCAAAAAAAACAATCTGATATAGAATTTGAATAAAACTCTTTTGATTTTCAGGGCGATCAGAAGAGATAAGCCTTGGGAGCGTTTGATAGTCCTCGAAATCGACAAAGTTTTATTCAAAATCTACGCCAAATTAAGGTTGCTTTTGGGAGATGGGGCTAATTGTAAATTTTATTCTGGTTTGAATTTCAAATTATAATTAGTTACATAACACGAATTGTGCATTTGACTTCGATTGACTTTTGAAGTCATGTTATCATAATAGTCTTAAAATTTCCCGGTTCTCGATATTTCCAAGTTGGTAACTATATAGTTTAAATTTCTTGAAACATTTAGAATACCAAATATATGTTAATTCAACCTTCTGTTTCACCAGGAAAATATTTTTGTATGATGTATGATAATGAAATGTTTTTGATAATTTTTTGTGTTGTTTTGTTTATGAAAATGTTTTTGCATGATGTGCCTGTGTCCTGGAATTTTCTAAAAGTGCGAATCTTCTTGCTGCCGCAAGTGGTTGGTTTGGCGCTGCGCTCGTCCTCCGCGCCACCACCTCCATCTCTTGCCTCCACCCCATCCCAAACTCTATCGTGGATGCATTGGGCTCTTGGCAGTGATACCGTTTCTGACCAGGAATAAGCCAGCAGTTACAAGTCGCTCGATGACGGGACCCCTTCATGTTTTATGCGTGCACGTGGTTAATCACTTTAAGCTGATGGTGTTGAGTTTAAATATTCTATTTAAGTGCTAAAAATGTGACATAAATCGCTATTTTATCAAAAACAAATGAGACTGCGTAAGAATTTCTGAAGTGACTAGCGAGATGCAAATTGAAATCTATCAATATATAATGTTTAATTTATAAGATTTATGTATTGTTAATACATACTGTGGGAGACTAGTATTCGTAAATATGGTAATAAACTTATTTGTCGCATAATGTGCGCCGTTACATTTTATTGAGAGGTGTGTTCCTGTTTCGAAGCATTAAACTTCTTGCGTTCCAGATGATTTGTGGTCATGCCGTGAGTTTTTATTGCTGTTAGAAAATATAGTTTTCTAGTTGTTGTTGTCTGGAGATCCGTTATTAATTTGAGACAAACTTCTTGTGCTTCAAATGTTACATGTAATTATAATAAACGTCATCGTTACTAGTGAATAATTTATGCACTCATCTGCAAATGAAACTACGCTCTTCGATTTACAAAATTTTATGCAAATGTTGATGGAAGAACTATTTTGAGAGGTATTATACCAGTTTCGACATTCTCTTTGCATTTCGTCTTCTGTAAGGATTTGCTGTTCTATAAGAAATCTTCATGAAAAGGCTCATTTTTTATACTTCAGGTATTTATATAGAACAAAACCGCTTCGAAAAATGTAGAAATTATTTTCGTATGTTGCGTTTTTGTTTGGGTTCACTGTTTGGAAATTCAAGCCATATGTATATGGAGAAATTTGGAAAGCCTAATTTATGTATTAGAAAGTACTGATAATATTCAGTTTCTTGAAAATCAATTGTTGATGTTCAACAGCAGAGGGCGATTAACAAGCCCGAGCTCTTCGCAATATTCACATCTGTGATTTGAGAAAAATCTTTCACCTTTCGCTGGAATATTCTGAGATGAACAAATATTAATTTAGAATGCAGTTTCCGTGAATCACAGAAACGCCCCACTCGTATCACCTTAGGATTAAAACGGAGAAATTCGCGCGCAATATCCTTAACTGACCGCCTGGGCTCGATCGATGTTGACTTTGATTCATCGCAAACCACTGTCAGTCATGTGGACTGCTGCTTCGGCTGATATTGGCTGACGCTCTGAACCACGTTTCATTTGGTAAGTACCACAGTAGCTAGGTGTTGTGCATTTACATGTCCCGTTAAGCGGTAGACGAAGATAAACTGTTTAGTAATTCCAATTATGTGTAATGAGTATGCTATTCATTGAGCTCTCGTTTGACCTTAGCACTTTAAGCATTAAAATACATGAGTTCTATATATTAGTATGATAAGTTATTGCAACTGAAACTGTGTGAAAGTTTTGCTGTGTTAATATGCGTTACGCATGAATAAATAAATATATAAAATTTAAAAGGATTTGAAATGACAGGAATCATGGTCTGAAGTTAGATATTGCATTAACCGAAGTGAGATAGAAGCGTAATTTTATGTAATGTATTAAAATACTTTTCGTTACAGCTTTTGTTCTTAGCAATTTTGAATACTTTTAGCTGCAAAAGTCTCTAAATAAGTATAGTGATGGATATGATTTTTTTATGTTGAAATGTAATAACACTTCTGCCACTTAGAATGCAATACACGTATAACGTAAAATAAAATAATGAAAATTTTTTAGCAAAGAACGGTGCATGAAAATCTGAGCTTTAATTTTCTAGCTGGTTTGATCCAGGTGATGGCAATAAATGCGAAGAATTTATTTTCAATCACGTAGATTTTTTTGTCCAAATATTGCATAATATTGAAATTGTTGTATGATATACTAAATTTCATTTTTTAAACGACAACCATTTAAATACCACTATTTACAGTTTAAACATTGGAAAAGGTTATTTATATTACTTATTTTTCACAGATTCATTTCTTGAATTATTACTAGTTGATTTTTGATATAGTCTATCGTTCTAAAATAATAAATTAGTAATTTATTTTTGATAATTCTAAATAGTTGTTTTGCATATTTTTGATTTCTTTTAAATTCCTTGGCATACAGCTGGCTAAAAAATTCCAAATAAATTAAAAATTCAATGTGGAATTATTCGGTAATTACTTGGCCTCAGAGCCTACGTTAAATTTGTGAAAGAGTGGTACAAATAAACTGTTTAGTGAAAGAGTCAATAAATGTAGATATTCTCAAATGGAATCATATCGAATAAAAAGCTATATATTGTTATATGCTTTTCTTTTAAATGTTTGCAAGTAGAATAAATTGAAAATACACGGTTGATAAACCAGTTTTAAATGTAACAGAATAAGGCGCAAAAAGGGGTAAGACGGTTCAAGCTATTTGCTGAATTATCTTGCGTAGTACCATCATATTTAAAATTAGGCAAAAAAGCAAACTTAGTTTGGCATATATTCTGAATAAAACTCTATCAATTTCAAAGGCGATCAGGCGCGCCGACCCTACTTCTTCCCAGTTTTGTTTGAAGAAGAGTAGCCCATGTCTTTATTGCTGCTATTATTATTCAAATTCTTCTTTGCTTGTGTTTGGGCGTTTTTGCTATTTGCGTCCGACTGTTCATTTGTTAAATTTTTTTCTGCTTTTAAACTGATAAAATTCTTATTTACTTTCGAAACGTGTTAAGATATAAACAAAGGCTGCAGAGTTGTCATTTTCCTTAGTGAAATTAGAATGTACCGCTTTTGTTTTTTAAAAAAAAAATTAGCCTAAAAAGCCGAAAAATATTTCTTACATTCATGAGTTTTAAAAAAAGGGGGAAGGGAAGAAATGCATTGCAAAGGTCTCGTAAAGAAGAAAAGAGTACTAATGCAGAATATTAGAATAAGAATATATTTTGTCTTTTTTTATTTATTTTTTTATTATTTTTTTAATCACTTTTCTGTTTAGCGCTTTTTGAGGCAAGGCTCTGTGCGTCACTGTGCTGGGCTGTGTCTTAAGCAATGTGGGCATTTTCTATCGCCTCATAAAACTGTTCTCAGTATCTAACGAGTATTTCTCTCTCCTAGCTTTATTTCGTAACGTTAATTTAGAGTTATGTAAATTTTTTGTTGTATAGTTTAATTATGTATAGGACGAAATTAATGTTTATGGTTAAATTCCTTTTCGCTATGTTTTCTTTCATTCTGCGAGATGACTGGGTTAGTTACTAAACCCATTATGTATTATATTAAATCATTCATGGAGGAAAGTATACCTTTGCATATGTAAGTTTAAGTTATTTTTCTAATTCTCTTTTGTATATATTAAATTCCAAGAAGAATGTTATTTTGATATTTTGAAACTGTAGTAATGGGTATGCAGTTATCAGATTTAATTAGTTTTCCATGTTTTAAAACTCTGAATTTAATGCTACATTGTAATTGAGACTTAGTTCATGAATACTGAGTTTATCGTTTAATACCGGCACCTAGAAATCGTTAAAAGCTATCAGAATTAGTTGAAACAGTTTAGAGAATATTTAATTTAGACAAAGCATTCAAAGGCTAATTGACAAAAAGGAGAGATATCGCTGTCATTAATTTATGTTTAATATGTTATTCATTTATGATACACGTGAATGAAACAACAAAATTCTGTATAGCCAGGTACAGCGCAGGATATTTTATTTTTACTGATGGTTTACCGATGGTTGCAGTGGTATAGTCTCATCGCGCTAACTGTTTAGTTGCGCTCCAATTTTGAATGAAGTGTATGCTGAACGTACGGATCCGAAGGTCTCTCACCCCCTTTTCCGTAACCACCGAACCACTCGAGAGGATTTTGGGCTCACCATATTTTAAATGCCTCAGTGATGAGCAGACACTATACACATACAAGCAAATATGCATTCTTCAGGATTCGAGCCCAGGCCCATCAGCAGCCAACGTCGCTAACCACTACACCATTAAGAGCCACCAATCTTCTTAGGTATCTGGGCAACGAAACATGAACTTCTGGGCCGGAGTTCTATCCCAGGCGAACAGGCTATGTGAGAATAGTAGCATGAAAAATAACGTAAAAACAAAATACGCAATGCTGAAATGTATCTAACATTCAGTAATTTGTTAATTCATGTATCTCATTCAGTAATTTGTAAAAAATTGTAATTTCAATACGGAATAGATTCAAACCTTTTTTTTTTTTTTCTTTTCCTAAACCCAAAAATGTTAGTGTCGAAACCCGAATGGTCTGTTAGTTTCAAACGGTATTTTGCGTCTTCCACTACAAACGGCAGTGCCACTTCAAATAGTTGCCACCAAATATTATCGCCCTGTATTATTTTTAAAGAAATTAAATAATGAAAAATGTTCATGTATGCATGTTCCTCGCATTGTGAAAAAACGACTATACCTAAAGCTATCCAGTTTTGAATAACGTAGTCCTCCACATGAATATGTGTATCTGGAAGCCCGAATTTTGAATTTCGAATTTTATGTTTCATATTTTGTAAAACTTTAATGAATTTTTGATTAACAAACTCAATTATTTGAAAGCGAGCAGTGGTAACACTGTTACGGAATAAAAAATTTTATTTCCAGCTCACGAGACAGTATATCGGAAATTCTGGATATGCTGTTTTGAAATATATTGTGGCTGTTTTGATATGTTGTTTTGAAATATGTTGAGTTTCTGAACTGAATTTTGTGTAGCGAAAGAAAATGATGCTTTTTAATAAAGCTTAAAAGATAAAAGGAAATTGGTTCACAGGAGTGAATGCAATAACAGACTGGTAGACTGCGAGCTAAGCGAGGGCGTAAGAAAAAACCTTAAACCCTTGTGGGCGATTGTTAAAATCTGAACCATTTCAAATTTTTACCTCAAAATGGCGTTATCCCGAATAGGCTACTAGTCTCGAAACAAGATTTTGTGTTGTCCGTTGTAAATGGCTGTATCATTTTTCAAATTGTTATCACCGAATATTATCACTTTGTATTATTATTATTTTTTAGCAATATTTATATGGCAAGAAAGTGTCCTTCAGAATGGAAAAACTGCGAAATATGTGCATTTTTAGTTAATTATTCATGCAAAATAAAATTTGAAATTGCTTTTGGGATCCTGAATAATTCTTATGCAGTGGCTTCCAAATCTATTCTCAGAATCAGCCCATATCCTATCTGGAGAAGTTCTACCGTGCTTAATATGTACATATGATGCTTTCAAATATTAAATAGAATTTTTTGGGGACAGTTATATCCTGCATGGTATCCTGGAAGCATGCAGTGCAGAACATCTGCGGTTGAAATGTTCGAATGGGTGTTCAAGGGTTATTGTTAGATGCATGTAAAACTTGTCTGTCCAACTGGAGCAACCATATAAGGACACATTGAACAAGGACACTTAGGTAATGTGAATTCATGACTTTACATAAAATTAAAGGTTTATGATATAGGCAGCGATTCGTCAATCGTGGCTCGCAAATTCTTTAGGGTCCATGAGTAATTTTGAAAGTTAAAACTTTATTCGTTATTTATTTTTATTATGAGAACTATAAAATTATAACAAAAATGCCCTGCTAATTAATGACTAGAAATCTGGTAAAATGCATACGATATGATCCTTGAATTCTTCCAGAATCACTTGGCACAACTCGATATGAAAGGAGTTTCTGAATTCTTTAATAGTCGCTGAGAATAGGGATTTAACAGACATGATCTCGTGTCCATTCTACTCTTAAACATATTTTGTTATTCGAAAAATTAAAGTTTAATTTTCATGTTAGTTTCTCCTTTTCTTAAGCGGAATTTATTAATATTTTGTTGGCTTAAGTTCATTCTATGGATATAATTTCAAGCTTCTTCAGTATTCTATTTATCCTACCACTGGCTCGCTGCGTATACGGTTTCTTAGTTTTTCCCATATGTAACGTAAATACAAACTAGTTTCCCTTAAAAAGTGCTTCACAAAAGCACCTCTACTGCCTCGAGCAGCTAGCCTTTGTGTGCCTTCTTATAATCAAACTGAACCAGTCTAAATTCTATTATAATTGAAGATGAGTACTCCTAAAATGAATGTGCATTTAAATATTAGAACATGCGATGATTCGCCCGTTAACGTTCAACGCATTTCATGTCTGTGTATTAGTATTATTAAGTATTTGGGTTCAACTAAAATTCTGCTATGTTCCGAAATTAAAAGTTAGATTTTTGTAGCATAATATTTAATAATGCTTTTTTAACAAACTTATTAAGATAGTTCATTTTTGTTGGGGAGAAAGATTTCTCCCAATTCTTTCATTTCTGAAAGAATTGGGAGAAATGAGGAAGAAAATGTAAATTACTTCAATATTTTTTTTTTTTTTTTCAAATTTCGGAGCTGAAGAAAAGGAAACCGTCTAAATAACAAAGGCAAATGAAGTCGAAAAGCTAATTCTAAAAAGGAAACTTTAAAATTCTAATTTCAAAAAGAGTCTCGAGCTAATTTCAGACTATTCGTAATTTCCTTCTCAAATTGCTATTTAATTTCCGTCTGGGGCTACATTTTATAAAGCGGACTTCAGCTGTTTTACTATTAATTTAAAGTTTAGAAAAATTTGCTTTGCTTCATGCTTAATTTCACAAACGCTCTTTATTGTTTTTATTCGCAGGTAATTAGTATTCTTCTCAGAAAACTTAAAAGTTTTATTTTAAGCAAACTGCCAGTTTAATGAAGTATTTCAAATGGAATAGTTTTTAAGGACTGCATACAAATACTGCATGAACCTAAGAATACCTATAAACCTAATTCTTTGCCGTTCGAGATACGAAACTCGAAACTCAGTTTTTAATTTTATCTTATGCGATATCAATTACTCTGTTTATAGGAGTAGAGTTTTTGCGAAAATATAAAATCAGGTTGCATTTATGTAGAAATTATTAGTTTTACTAATGAAATCTTTCTTTTACGTATATTGTTTAAAATTATTATCAAAATCTTTAAAAAAATCAAATTTTCTTGCAACTGTTTTTATATTTTGGCTTTGTTATTAGCAATCCGTTTTTTTAAAATTTTTTTTAAGGCTCTAACTTCAGAAAACAAATTCTACACTAATTGAATATATCGTTTGTTTAACACCTTTCTAAAATAATTAATTGCATTATCCTTGAAGGTATTTGTGACTCTAAAATCTGCATGTTAATTTTTTTTTTTTTTTTTTCGAATTCGCTCCAGTGCTGCAAGATTTTCTTCGAATAGCGTGTTTTAATTGCTCCTTTCTGTTGCTATCATCGACATTTTTGCTTTTCTTCCGCATCATTTACTTTTTCCTGTTTTCTTAACTTCTCAATGGTTCATCTTCACACTGCGTTCCTCTACAGCTCCTCTATATTTGCTTTATTAACTCCCAAATGCTTTGTCGTGTCTAAGAAGACAACAGTATCTGCAGTATTGGAGCCGTTTTCCAATACTCATCTGAGAAATATACTAAATATGCACACACGAAAAATCTGGCAACAAGAGTGGGACGAAACGATAATGAGTCGTCGTACACACTAATATTTCCAAAAGTATACAGTTAAACCAGAAGTAAACAATGTTTCCTAACTGAATATTTGTCGGGCCATGACCCATTCCCAGATTACTTCTGCAGGAAGACACTAGCAAATATATGCTCACGCGGAGAATTGGGCGATGCGCTGATCGTTACGTTTTCTAATGTCTGCTTACAAAAGTACTTCACTTAAAAGAACCCTCAAAACTGAATTATTTAGACGTCTAATAATAACAAAGCGATGTATTTTGCCGAAACTCAAAAAAATTATGGAAAATCTGAGCCGTTAAAGAGCTTAAAATCTGCCTAGCAGAATTACTCAAGAAATGCCGAATGTAGTCAGCATCCTCTATGTATTCAAGATTGCAATAGGCTATAACACTTGTACGATTCACTAAATCAGGAGTTTGCCCAGAAAAACATGTACTACAGAACATATCGTATAGCAAATACCGAATTTGTGGCATCAGGAATAAAGGAGTCTCATTTTCGAACAATAGCAAGTCAGCTTGTTCAAACCAGGGTTAAAGAGGGTTAGCCAGGGTCTCTTTTAAGTCTTTACTCAAACTCACCAAAATAGTAATTGCCTCGTGGTGGGGTTTATTCTAAAGATAGTTAATGTGCTGGGGCTTTATCTGTGCGATCCTTGGTAAAGTGTCTGATGCCCCACTCCCATCTAAACTACCTACAGTATCAGTCGCAATTCCTAGTCCTCTCTAAGAAATGCTTTAGGCACAGCGCTGGAGTTACTGCCAGGTTCATTTTAGTATCTGTGCAGACATGTTTTCCCATGCCCTATTAATAAGACGGAAACTATGACGAATATTTGAAATTGTTCTTTTAGAATTCCTTGACGGTTAATTCTCTGTTGTAATTGGGAAAGAGTTTTGGTATAAAGCTTTTTGAATATTGGAAGTAACATTTCGATCCATTAGTTGTAAGACTTATGATTAGAAAGTAAGAACGTTGAGGAAACTAAACATTTCAACCAAATCTTCTAACATCTGTGGTGGATGTTCTGGAGCACTATCCATTATAAGGAATTTTTGAAGTAGATATTGTTTCACGGTGGAGTTCAGAGGAATGGCATGTCCCGTCCTGGGCTTTTGTGCTGGTAGAAGTAAAAATGTATTTAATTTTTTAAAGTATTGTGAATAAGAGAATCTTTCCTCATATTTTAGCTGTCTGGTAGTGATATTAAAAATAATCTACTTTTCTTACAGGTATGTATAAAAAATATTGAAAACCTTGTAGTTTTGACAATAGAAAAACGCGTTCATAAAGAAAATAACACGTATTGTATAGCTAAGAGTAATATGGAATTGATGTCATTTTTACTCTTTATATTTGAAAAGAAAAAAAATTCTTTGTTCATTTAACTGTAGAGTCGTTAACTTTTTTTTTTTTTTGACCATTATACCACGAAGGCATGCTAAGGAATACGCGCCGAGCGTGCTGACCTTTACACCACGAAGGCGGGAGAAATACCTTATATAATAGCCAAATAGATGACAAGATTTCAAAAATCTTGTATTATATTGTTAGCCATCTGTCAATATAAATATGATTATGTGGTTCAGGCTGATTTTATGCAAAAATTCGTGAGTTTATATCTTTTCCATGGTTTTATTATCTTCCTTAATTCATTACAGTGTTATGTTACATAAACAGAAATTCATTTCAGATAGTTGAAAAAATTGCTGCAGCAGTATCGATGCATGCCTCGCTAAAAGCAACCAATAAAATTACGTTCCTTAATTGTATCAGTTGCCTTTTTCCTACTTTACATCTGTACTCAGGGTTTTGGCAGGATATCCTCTATTTTTGGTCAGATATTATTTGCTTTATGCTTTCTAGACCGTGGGTCTCCGGGGTGCTTGCGCATCTTAGCCTGGTCAGCTTGTCGCAAGACTCCTTGTCTTTGAGTTCCCAGGTAAACTTGCTACCCATTTTATCGACCCACTCCAGGAATGAAAGGCTGAGTCAACCTTGCCCAGCTCGAGGATCGAACCCTGGAGCTGTGGTGCTGCTGCGCGACGCGCTAGCCACTACGCTACCGGGCATTATTATAAAAGACATTATTATAAAATTAATAACTTTCGTACTGCGAAAGGATTGATTGTCCATATATGTAACTGGTGTTAATGATGATCAAAATTTGTATGTTAACGAACTTTGCTTTCTTGATAAACGCAGCTTAAGGAAAGAGTAAAATTTCGGGAAGAAAACACATTAAGATTTAAAGAATAGATATAATAAAGTAATAAAATAATAAAGTGACTGATATTTCTCCCATCCTAAATGAATAAGTGACTGATAATTAAAATTTTGCACATTGTGACCTATGTTGCATTTTGCCATCTCGCAGCTTTTAATGGTTTAAAAGCAAAGAGCAAAAAAACCCCTTTAAAACTGTTTAATTTTCTGCGGAGGAAGAATATTCTTTAACATCTGGTGATAATTAAAAAATTGTTATCCCGCTAAACACTTCTGGTTTGATTACTAAATGTGTTTTATTGATTTCCCTGCAAAGGTCAACCTTGTCGACGACCATTGCCAGTAATTTCTTAATAGATGCTAACATTTTAGAGTTTTCAATTTGCCAAACTCTGCTTTTACGTAATTGTATTGAATATCCTGCTGCGTTCCTGCATCAACGAGCGGAAATGGCATTCTCCAATTCTTTCGAATAGCAGATTTTAGATCTTTCATTTCTGTGGACGCAAGAATGCTGCCTTGGAGGTAGAGGGAAAATAACTTTTCATAAACCATTTGAAAATACGAAAAGTATTTACGATTTTGTTGCATGAAATTTAGACATTTTACTCGAGAATTCTTTTGTAGGAGAATACTGATAATGCAATAGCTCATCGGAAGATTCGAAGTATTATGAAACATTTCTCTTCCAATATTAAGCGCATATTTTAAGTAGTAAACTTATATATATATAAATATATATATATATACTTTCGAACTGTCGAATGAAAATAAATATTTTTTAATTGCAATGAATTAAACCGTTCAATGACACAATAGTTGGATATTCAATAATAAGTGCATTTTATTTCGCTATTTTTTCCTTATCAAAATACTACATACAACCACACACTCCTTTTTTAACCTGAAGTTTTTTTTTTTTTAATTTTGAGATTCAGTCGAACTTCCTAAAGGGAATCTCAAAGAACATGCAATAAATTTATTTATTTATTTATTTTTTCTTAATTCCGGAATTCCCAGTTCTTGAAAGAGAATTCCTCTAAGTACAATTTCTGTGTTTTCTACCCATGAAAACATTGCACATTTATTTATAATTTCGCAGTGTAACGGTTATCGGGCATTCAGAGTAACATGCATAAAAATATTTTGGGAAACTTGTATTTGAAAATCGAACGAAATTTTTCTGAAAAAAAAAAAAAAAAGAATTTTATTCCCAATAAATATTTTCAGGCTTTCTAATGACTTGCTTTCCCTTCTAAATTTGGTTCGTTGTTCTTATGATCAGATTATTTTCTATTTGAGGTCTTGTATGTTTTCTTATTTGAAATTAGATTGATTACTTATAAATCCGAATACTGAAAGTAGAATGGTTTAAAAGGAAAGTTGGAAAGTTGCCATTATAGCTCTATTCCTGCTCTGCTGTAAATTATATTGAAATATTTTTAAATAATTAATATTATATTATCAGGTTCAATGTTTCTTCTAACCTTCTTCGGAAACATACAATGACCTGACTAGGAACAGAGAGCTTACTAAAGCTATGTTCACTAATTGTAGTAAGTAGACAGGATACAGACGAAGGGTATACAAGACCCTTTATTTTTCTTTATATACAATGACTTCCGTACTTCGGAATACAATGACCCTCCACTCGGGGTCTAACGTAAAAGGTATAAAAATAAAACTAAACTCTAATTTAACTTTAGAATAAGATTGGCCTTATAATAACAGGAAGCGTATGTAGCACAGAGACTGTGAACACTACAATACGTTTAATTTATCAAGAGGATTAAAACCTCTGGCCTGGAAGGCAAATAGCAACTGCGTAACTTCTAAGGTAAGCGGCCTGCTTCGAACTCACTGCTTCCTCTCTCCTGCTTGGCAAAAAGGCCACACTTAAATACTTGGCGTTCGCCAGACAACTTTGCATAAAATCCTTCACGCTTATAATTCTGGCCGGAAGTAGAAAATAAGAAGTGATAGTAAAGATTTAAAATAAAATAAACGTTAGTAAAACTTAAGATCCTTACATACTTCCCGCCAGAGTTAATTTGTTTGAAACTGAGGTCTAAAACGACCTTGTTGAAAACTTTTAGCTCTAGAAACTAACGCGAGGCCAAACTTTTACAAACATAACTTAGCTAGAAACTAGAAAATTTTAAAAGAAAGAAATTTGTTACAATAGCAGCTCCCGGAATATACAACAATCTTTTTTCTTTTTCATCTGTACTGCATCAAAACAGGAGCTTTATTCAATTCTGGTTCCTTCCAGAGATCTGGAAGGAAAACTAGTTTAAAGAAATGTTACAGAATGACATTGCAATTAACATATAGAATATACTTCTCTTAACATTCTTATTTCATTCATGACTATTTTAATTATCTCTCCCCGTGCTCTCTGACATGTGTTGTAAAAGAACACCAAACACGTATGTGTTTCTGCCTACGTGTGCCACACTTCCTCCTACAATCAAAACACTAACGTGTTAAAATTCAACATACGAGACCTCTTAACACACCCTACTTTCAACTCTAAACCCTGAGGTACTATTCTGAAAGTGGCTAACTCTGAAGTGTAGCGTCAGAGAGCCTAACTACATCATTCAACCTTTAACACATATTCACCATGATTTAATCTTTACAGTCACACGAATAACAAATTTTTAACATTACTTTCACTTTTACCATATCACGGTATTTCTTAACATTCAAAATAACAGTTCACATGTATACAAGAACATATCAACATGCCGTTAATTTTACACATTTGAAAACATACATTAGTAGTACATTGTTAACTTCTATTCTTTTCAAAGCAAGTGCCAATTCTTTCTACATTGAAATAATACTACATTTCAAAAAGTCTTTCAGACTAAAACTTCTTTCTTGCTAGAATGTTTTAAATAAAATTTATACAATAACTTTTTACAATATTTAAGTCTTTACACAACGCTATTATACATCAACTTTAGTTTTACGCGCGAGTAATTGAAAAACATAATAAGAAAATCGGTCACAACTCATTTCTCGCCCTTTTGTAGACCTCGCATGAGGTAAAACTTCTTGAAATCTGCCACTTGCAGTAAGAATGAAAGATTAACTTAAGTTTGTAAAGTAACATAAAATTTTACTTATCTTTGTAATATTCAGACATCCTTTTCTGGGCCCAGTCTTTAAAGGTATAGCTGATAGTAGCTTGGTTGATCCTCCTTCTTGTACGGGCTCGCCCTTCAGTGCTTTCCTCTGGAAGCTTCCGTTTTTCACCAGTACGGCCACCCTTGAACACCTTCCTTTTGTGCTCTGCTTGTGGTCTTGGCCGTTTGAAGGCAGCTGGTCTTGGTGGAACCGGGAAACTTCTGTCGTGATCCTGCTTGGACCTCGTTGTTGGCCGTTCAAATTTTTCTTGTACTTTTTCCTCCGCCGCTGATGGCCCTTCCGCAGTTCGGCGACTTTTGCTGCGGAGAGTTCTGTCGGATGAGTCAATCTTCCGTTTCACAGCCGGGTTATAGTTGCCGTCCTTTCTCCCGGTCCTTTCCACATACGTCGTCCTTCTCCCTTCTTCATTCTGGGGGTGTTCGTGCACTCTGTTTTCTGGACGGTGGAACGGCTTCTTTTTTTTTTACCTTCAGTTTTTCCGCGGGGCAATTTTCTTTTCACTTGCTTCTGTCTCTCATTAGCTTGCCCTTGTACTTGTCGTTTTCCCACCTCTGGAACTTGTACCTGCGGTGTCTGCCGTACCGGATCCTGCAAAAGATCTGAAAAGATTTTCATTTTATTACGATCGAAGTAGGGTTTAATTTGATCAATATTTGCGGAACAGGTTTCACCATTTCTTGCCTTTAACACTACAACAGCGTGAGTTATTTTTTCTATAACATATGGTCCTTCAAAGCGTGGAAAAAATTTGGCAGTTTTATCTTCTGGTGCTGAAGAAAGTGAATGCTTGATTTTTAAAACTTCATCCCCTACTTTATAAGTAAAACTCCCCGTCGTTTCAGATCATAGTATAACTTCTGTTTTCTTTGTGCTACTTCCGTATTCTTTTTTGCTTCTTTTATTAGTTTTTCTATATCACCCATTTTAAATTCTGGGGCTCTTTGTTGCACATAAAATACGTAGTTTATCTAACGGTGTTATAACCTTTCTGCCTAGAAATAACTCAGCAGGAGTTTTGCCCGTTGTATCATGTTTTGCGGTCCTAAGGGCGAAAGCAAATTCATTGACATAGTTATCCCAGCTTTTATGAAAATTTTTAACATAACTACGGATAATTTTCACTATATTTCTGTTGACCCGTTCCGCTATATTTGATTGCGGCCGATACGGGACCATTTTTAAATGACGTATGCCCAGTTTTTGGCACATGTCTTCAAATATATTACTTACAAATTGAGGACCATTATCCGATATAACTTTTAGGGGCGCCCCGTATTTTAAAATATATTTATTTAAAATAGAATCAGTAACTAATTTCGCGGAGGCTCGTTTTAAGGGAACAATTTCGGTCCATTTACTAAAATGATCAACCATAACAAGGAGATAGCGACTTTTGTTTAACTGACTTTTTGGGAAAGGGCCCAATAAATCGATGCCGATTATTTCATTTGGAAATTCGGATTTAATACTATTTAGAAACCCGGCCGGGCGGAAATTAATATAATTAACGGCTTGACATGTTGGGCAGGACTGGACATACGCCCTTGTTAACTTTTGCAGTTCAGGAAAGTAGACTGCCTCGCGTACGCGTTGGATAGTTTTTCGAATACCAGCATGAGAAGCTAAAGGGCTGTCATGGAGCTCTTGCAGGATATTTAATCTAAGACTAGCTGGGATAACAGGTCGAAATTCGTTGTTGGAATTCGTAGTTTTTGTGTAGAATAATAGACCATCTATTAGTTCGTAATGGGCCGCCCTATTTCTTATCGCCACAATATCTTGGTGGCTAAAATTTTCAGGATCCTTCAAATACTCATAAATACTTCCAAACTCAGGATCCTTACCCAGTTCGGTTATTACAGTTTCTCGGGAATTTATTGTACACGCTGTCAGCATTGCAACTTTTACGGTATTACCCTGTTCGTCTAATTTAATTCGTGATAGGGCATCTGCTACGATATTTTCCTTTCCGGGGGTATGCTTGATTACCAGATTATATTCTTGCAGCTTGAGTGCCCATCTTATTAACCTTGGGGATAAATTTTTCCCTGAGTACAATCTAGTTACCGCCGCATGATCAGAATATACTGTTATCGGCGCCTTTCCAAAATATACTCGGAACTTTTGCACTGCTAACAGAACTGCAAGTGCCTCTCTCTCGGTCGCGGAATAGTTTCTTTGTGTTTGATTTAAAGTTCGGCTAAAAAATGCCACGGGCTGCTGATTTTGCGAAAGTACCGCTCCTACCGCATAATCCGAAGCATCCGCTGAAATTTCTAAATTTTCATCCTTTTCAGGAAATTTCAACACAGGGGCTTGCGTTAATGCTTGTTTTAATTTTTCGAAAGCACTATTGGCTTCAGCCGTCCACGAGAATCTTGCCTTTTTCCTTTTTAATTTTAACAATGGCTCAGCGATAGCCGCAAAATCTTTTATAAAGGACCTATAATATGAACAAAGTCCTAGAAAAGAAGAGAGCTTCTTTGCCGTGTTTGGAGTCGGATACTTTTGTACAGCGATTATTTTTGATTCATCTGTCTCGATCCCTTTTTGCGATATTTTGTAACCTAAATATTTTAATTCAGGGGCTGCAAATTTGCACTTTTCGACATTAACTTTTAGACCGGCCTCATTTAATAAAGAAAACACCTGTCTTAAATCCTGTACATGTTGGTCGAGATTATCACTAGTAATAATGATATCGTCTAAATAGATAAATGTGGACTTTCCGAGAACAGGTCTTAACACAATGTCCATGCATCGCTGAAATGTTGCTGGGGCGCCTGAAAGGCCAAACGGCATACGCAAAAATGCATAAGTGCCAGACTTGGTTATAAAAGCAGTCTTAGGCACGTCCTCAGGCCTGACCCCTATTTGAAAATAACCATTCGTTATTTCTAAAGTCGTCATAAATTTGGTTGATTTTATGTTCCTTAAAATTTCTTCTATGATCGGTAACGGATATACCGGATATTTCGTTATGGAATTTAATTTACGGTAATCAATAGCGAATCTCCACCTTTTGGGATGCTCCAAAGGATAATCATTATTTTTCTTACATAAAACCACCGGACTAGCATAACGACTTGAGATAGGCGTTATGATCTTTTTACGTAGCATATCGGTAATATGCCATTCTATAATTTTTTCCTTATTCTTATCATACCGGTATGGTTTTTGACGAACCGGCAATGCATCTCCGGTGTCAATACTATGGTTAGTAACCTGAGTAAATCCTGGAATATCACTAAATAAGGAAGCAAATTCACTTACCACTTGTCGGATTCTATCTTGCTCGTCATTAGGCAGGTGGTCAAGATTTAACCTTGGCGGTTCAACCTTTTCTACACGCACTGGTTTCATCGTCAGCTTAAGGGACGCTGCATTAAAATCCAGTGTAGCTTGTGCGTCTGAAAGAAAGTCTATTCCTTGGATTAAATTTGCTTGCAAATTCTTTACTATAAAAAACATCACCTTTACTTGTTCGTCCTTGATACGGATGTACAAAGGTACTTTACCTACGCACTTACATTGTTCTCCTTGCGCCGCTAATACTGTTGTATTATCCGCATTATATATGCGGTATTTGCGAAAATACTTTCTAAAAAAGACTTCTGCCACGCAGGAACACTGCGCGCCGGTATCCAGGAGTGCGGTGGCCGGGATATTATTTACCAAGACTTCAATCTTCGGAAGAGTTAAATTTTTCACCATTACTGTATTTAACTTGTAGGAAGAGGGGTTTTCGTGGCCTTCAGATTTCCGCACCCTCTCGTCAGCAGAAATCCGTTTTAGTTTAAATTATTTTTTCCTTTCGGTGCTTTCCTTCTTTCTCCACTGGCCTTGAGACTTTTTTCCTGGGTTGCTATTGAACTGTCGACGTTCGCCGGCTGTTTTTGAATGCTCGGGTTTCCTTGCCCACTGATTCGCTTTTTCTCCGTAGCCATGTGCTTGAGTTTGCTGTAGTCTTGGCGTACCAAATTGGTTTCGCTGTTGATATTGGCGTCTTCTTTCGACGTCCGCCGTTCTTCTACTTTCAAACTGCATTGCTAGCTCAAATAACTTTTCCAGTGTAGTCGGATTTCGTAATTCAATAAAGTCTTGCACTTGGGGTAGTAACCTCGGCAAAATCACTTGAATTATTTCAGGATCCGGACGGTTTCCATACAAGAGCTTGAAAACGTGAATTTTTCTTAAAATAAAGCTCGAGAGGTTTTCCATTCTTTGTTGATATATACTGAAAAGTTCTGTTTCTAATTTCGCACGATCCCTTACAACAGGGAAGGCTTTTAGTAGGGCAGTCTTGAAATTTTCGTAAGTATAGGTGGGACTTCCTGCTTGACCCAAGAGACTTCTGCCGATACATTTGAACCAGTTAAGCGCTTGGCCCCTCAAAGCGCTGGTAGCTAAGGTAACTTTTTGAAACTCGTGCACGGGGTAGAGCATGAAGTGGTCATCCAATTTTTCCAAGAAACTGGTTACCTGTGAGTTTCCATTAAACGTTGCTTCTGGTTTCATCGAAGCGCGCATGGTCTGGACTATGTACCCAAATCCTTCCAGAGCGGCAGCTGGCATTTCTGGATTCTGAGCCGTTTCTGCAGGCAGCACAGGTTCTTGAAATTCGGCCATGGTTATTCTTCGTCGGGCGCCACTATCAGGTTCAATGTTTCTTCTAATCTTCTTCGGAAACATACAATGACCTGACTAGGAACAGAGAGCTTACTAAAGCTATGTTCACTAATTGTAGTAAGTAGACAGGATACAGACGAAGGGTATACAAGACCCTTTATTTTTCTTTATATACAATGACTTCCGTACTTCGGAATACAATGACCCTCCACTCGGGGTCTAACGTAAAAGGTATAAAAATAAAACTAAACTCTAATTTAACTTTAGAATAAGATTGGCCTTATAATAACAGGAAGCGTATGTAGCACAGAGACTGTGCTACATACGTTTAACACTACAATACGTTTAATTTATCAAGAGGATTAAAACCTCTGGCCTGGAAGGCAAATAGCAACTGCGTAACTTCTAAGGTAAGCGGCCTGCTTCGAACTCACTGCTTCCTCTCTCCTGCTTGGCAAAAAGGCCACACTTAAATACTTGGCGTTCGCCAGACAACTTTGCATAAAATCCTTCACGCTTATAATTCTGGCCGGAAGTAGAAAATAAGAAGTGATAGTAAAGATTTAAAATAAAATAAACGTTAGTAAAACTTAAGATCCTTACAATATTAAATAAAGCGCCCGGCTATTAAAATGTTATTTCTCTTAAATAGTGTAATTATTTTTTACATCATACGGTTTTGTTTTTAAAATTATTCTTGTTACTGAATGTGAAGTCTTAAATCTAATTTAGTGCAAATATTTAAATTTTAATCAGTTAGCTATGGGAATCTTTAAAATGCAATGATCTATTTGTATTTAATCTTCGAGCTTTTCTATGAAAATACCACTTTTAATGAACGCACCATTAACTAACGAAGTTATTTATAAAGAGAAACCTGAAAAATTCAGCAGAATCCAACGATATTTCTTTTTCGCTAGTTTTTTCAACGTTCGTAAGCAACCTGCCTGGTTTTTAAGTTTCAAATGAAATAAACGCTTAGGTATAAAAAAGCAACAGAAAAAATGGTTTGAAGAAGTACCTAAATGAGGTTTCACTTTTTTTTTATTTGTGCAATTTTTATAGAACGTCTTACGTAGATAACTGTGCGCGAAATTCATTTTATTTTAAAGAAAAATTTGCCATTTTGGTTGAAAATTGAGAAGCAGCAGTCATTAAGAATACATGGCGAAGTTTCGCATGCCCAGCGCTTTGTAAAATAAAATGTTATTACATTGGTATTCACTGAAATCTTTCCATATTCTGCTAAGATTCTTTTCGGCTGAATAATTTTTAGGCAACAATGTTATTAATATTTATTGGAAGTTGTTACCAGAAGAGCTATGTTTGCATTGTTTTAAACTTACGCTGCCTCTGTTTCTTTCTTATCAATACGATTCCAGATATTTGGATGTAATGTGAAAATATTGTGCGATGTTGCTCAGGATATTTTTTCTTTCGCATTAAATTTGGCGATTATTTTTAAATGCATATATGGTTAAGAGACTGTTTTTAACTTTGAAAGGGGACCGAAGAAAATTTTAAAGTGAAATTAAATGCAAAGCCTTAAGATAAATGCCCACTGGAACAAACTACCTTCATAACATTGAAGATTATTCATCAGCATAGAAGATTATTGATGATATTGAGAACAACCTAAAGATACACCCTACTTCAGGGGTGACCAACCCTTTTGGAAAGAGTGCCACTATTGAAAAAAAAAAAGTTATGCGTGCCACTTCCAACTTTTCCTATATACTAAAAATATAAAGAGAAAGAAAAATATTATTTATAGCTTGACTATGGGATTTTTACGCAAATAGCTCATTTTTTATGTAAGTATGAATAGTCGACATTTAAAAAATAATATAAATAAAACAAGCGCACTATCTAGAGTTTTATTTTTAATAAATATTTTTAGAGGTTCAGTCAGTCAGGTTGCGCATTAAATAAAAGTGTATAATTTAAAACATTTAGTTCTAAACTATTAAACAGTCAGTACTTAATTAATGTGGCTTTTGAATATGTAGTTTTTTTAACAAGTCATTCATATTAGAATTAGTTCTTGAAGAAGCTAACAAAATTTGGTGTTTTAGACGCATATCAGTTAATCTTGAACGATATTTTGAATTTTTTATGTACATAATAGAAAGCATTTGTTCACAAACATGTGTTGATTCAAACCTACCACAGTATCTGACAGCCAAATCGTGTAAATTTTGAAAATTGCTTGCTGGTACAAATTTCCATAATTCAATATAATTTGGATCACTTTCAGTTGAAATAAATTCCTTATATTTGCTTTTCAGTGTAGTATGCTACTGTAGGTAAATAATTTTGATTTTAGTTGGGTAACAATTAACGTCTTGCAGATAAATTGAATTATTATATTTATCGTAATGTGTTTATGTGTGTATCTATCGACGGAGTTGATACAGATGATATTATTTTTTCAAATCTTTTAATCCAAATGGTCTTCGCATGCCATTGTTAAAACTCTGTCGTGCCTTAGTGTGGCCGCGGGTTGGCCATCCCTGCTTTATTTGGTATTAAAATAATAGTGCCCCCCACCAGATTTTATTTTACATTTTAATACATTTTACATTTTTAAATAACTCTCAGCAGATTCAGATTTTAATGCCAAAAGTATTTCTGTATGTAACGCTATCTTACGCACTTGATTCTGTAGTGTTTTCCACGTGCTCCTTATGCACACTGCTTTAGTAATATCTCATTTTAGTTATTATTAAGTTGACCGTATATTTCTCTGTGTTTCCCTGCGGTTTCACTCACTATAGCATCGTACTCAGGGACCCTTGATACTCAGTTGTGTACTTATTACTCTGTGACTCCTTTATGTGCCTACCCCACTGTTTATTTCCCGTTATCTTGTACCAATGGCCAATGCAAATGCAAAGGATTTAGCCCCTGCCTCATCATCCTCCTCAGTAGTGTCGGAGTCAGCATCGCGGGCACCTCCAACTTACTCATATGAAATAACTTACGAGGGCAAAATTACAACTTTGATTAACGAATGCATTGCTATCGCAAAACGGAAAAGAAGTAGAAAATTTGTTATTCCTCAGGACCAGAGAGTACGACTTCTGTCTAGTCTTGAGGCACTCAAGAGTCTGGCACTCCACAGGTCAGATTGCACAGTTCAATCGATTTTCGCTGACGCTGGAACGAACACGATTAAAGAACCATCTGTGCACGTGGCAACTAACACCGACGACTGGAGCGCCCTGGACACTTCAACAGCTTTTCCATTAGAGTCAAAAAGGTGTTCACGGGGTGGAATGTGCACACCATCTCAGAATACCTCGGAATACGACGCTGTTTCAAATGTCAACAGCTGGGACATACCCAAGATGTCTGTAAAAGCAAAAGTAGCTACTGCTCCTTCTGCGGAGACAACCATAGTGTACGAGAATGTCACTCACAGCACCCTATCTGCATCAACTGCAGTGACTCAAATCACAGGCACGGCTCCAAATATGATTTCAGGCATCCTGCCTACTCACCGCAATGTCCGGAATACCAACGAGTTGCAAGTTACATCCGTAACATCACGGCATACTAATGGGCCAGGCCGAGTACCCATTCCTGATGAAGAAACCGTTTTACCTCAATCAAGTTATGATACGCTCCAAAACTCCCACCCTGCTGCACTGATCAACGGGAACCTGAATGAGCTGATCACGGATATTGCTGGTGTCAAATTTGTGCAAATAAACTTGCAAAGAGCACGAGCAGCAACGGCCCAACTCACACAATTCGTAATGGAGCATGAAATTGACTTCATACTCATTCAGGAACCTTATCAGCATGGCAATAGAATCATCAACTTCCCACTTTCATGGACAGTAGTCAATGCTACTGATGAACCCAGAGTCGCCACCGTTTGCTGCCGCCAAAGATTGTCTCCCTATGTAATTAGATGTTCAAGAGCCATAATCGCTATAGCAATTAAAACAATAGGACTGAACCTACTAATTACTAATGTTTATATTCCTCCTACAGCAGACGTGCAAGCCTCACTTGATCAGCAACAAGAAATCCTGAAAGCGTATCCAAAAGCACACCATCTACTAGCGGGCGATTTCAACGCCCACCATCTACTAGCGGGCGATTTCAACGCCCACCATCTACTAGCGGGCGATTTCAACGCCCACTCGGAACTGTGGGGTTACTCAGATACTGATGCTCGAGGGCGACAGGTAGAGGACTTCATTGCCTGTAATGATCTCGTCCTGCATAATGTTCCAGGCAGTCAACCCACATATGAAACAATTCACGGACAGGGTTGGCCAGATTTAACCTTAACAACAGCGGCCTTTGCATCAAAATTGCATTCCTGGATGGTTGATGATACCCCGTCTAACTCGGACCATAAATACATTACGTACAGCATAGCACACCATAATAAAAAATTCTCAATCAAGAGGTACAAACTCAAGCGAAGGACGCTAAAGCTCTTCAGCCAAAAGGCCCGCAGTACACTCACACGTGCAGAACAAGATTTAGAACACTGTCACAATACAGATGATGTTGATAACTTCACTAGTATCCTAATTAAAGAGCTTCAGGCCATTTGTGATGCTACTTTCCAGATAAAATCTCCAAAGGTACACTATGTTGCCAACTGATGGACTAAAAGCCTCAGGATACAAAGGAATAAGACCCGAGCTCTTCGCAGAAAGATGAAGTCGGAGCATAAATCAGAACGCCGAGAAGAACTAAGTATTATCTACAAAAAAGCACAAGCCCAGTATAAAAAGGCCATTCTAGAAGCCAAGTTGTACAGCTGGAGGGCGTTTTGCACAAACAGTAAAAATCCCTATGGGGTATTGTATAAAATCGCAACGAAAAAGGTCTTTGCCCCTCCAATTCACAAGGTCTACATAGACGGCACCAATAATCCGCAACCGACAGAGGAGCACAGAAGCACTATCGCGGCCACACTCACCAAGATTCTTGATGCAATCTTTCAAGACGACAATACATTGGATGCTTCCAATTCAGAACATCCAGCTTATCTTCTACACTCCACAACAGAAGATGACGTGTCATTCACGCAGCCTGAAGTCTGCTCTGTTTTGCGAAATCTACCGAGAAACAAAGCCCCAGGGCCCGATTCGTTAGACTACAACATTGTCAAGGCGATGCATCAGGCAAAACCAACGTTTCTTAAAAATTTTTACAATAAATTGCTCCAACTGCGTTATTTTCCCAAGCCCTTTAAGACAGGGCAAGTTATTCTTTTCCAAAAGAAAGAAAAGGACCCGAACGATCCAGCCTCATTCCGGCCCATCTGTCTCCTGCCCGCCATAGGGAAAATTTATGAGAAACTTTTAGTTCAGAGAATAAAGCACTACTTGGAGATTAAGGGTGAGATCACGGACTCTCAGTATGGTTTTCGAGAGCAGCGCTCAACTATCCAAGCTCTTAGTGCCATACAAAAGGGAATCTATGACTCTAACAACCATGTAGCCGTACTCAGTCTGGATCTGAAAAGTGCGTTCGATTCCCTGTGGTGGCCAGCAGTCCTGAAAGCACTTCACGACGCTCAGATCCCTGATAATCTACTGCAGGTGTGCAAAAGTTATCTCTCTGATCGCACTCTTGTAGCAGTGCATGATGGAGGAGTTGTTGAGAGAAAGCAGACCAGGGGTTGCCCTCAGGGTTCATGTGCAGGTCCTGACCTATGGAATGCAACTTTTAATTCCATTCTCAAAGCACTGTGGCCAACCCACACAAAGGTGATTGCTTTTGCTGATGATGCGACATTTATCATCAGAGGCAAATCGAGAGACCAGCTGGAAAGTAACAGTAATGAGACCATAGCAAAATTTGTACGGCTCTGTGAAGGCAAGAAACTCACCATCTCGAAGCAAAAGTCAAAGTATTTGATCGTACACAAACCAGGTCAAACTCTTGCAAGAAATCCAGTTTTGAAACTAAAGGGCCGTACAATCAAACGAACTCGGGAACTAAAACTGCTGGGGCTTATAATCGATGAAAAGCTCTCCTGGCTGCCTCATCTCAGAGCACTCCGCGCGAGGACACACGCAATTGCAAATACCTTAAAGAGGCTTCAAGGCTCAGACTGGGGTCTTAGACCACATATCCTAAAAATCCTCTATCAGTCCGTCGTGGAAAAAATGGCCCTCTATGGAGCGGCAATCTGGGCAACTCCAATGAATGAAAGGAAAAGGAAATTGCTCAGTAGTATACAACGCCCCTTGGCTCTGGCTATTACAAAAGGATACCGTACAACATCGACAGCGGCAGCCACAATAATGGCGGGACTTTTGCCATTACATATTAGAGCAGCACAAGAAGCAGCAGTAACGACTGTTCTCCAATTACATCTCTGCACTACTTTTGGACCGCTATGCTATGACCCAGAGGAGTATGAAACAAAACGTCTCATAAATGCAACCCATCCTTCACACCATGGAAAAGGGGTTGTAGCACACACCACCTCTCAGCACAGCCTCCATGAAAAAATAAGGCCAGTGAATGTCATCCATTCGTCTAACTACGGAAAAGGAGTCTCGGACCACACATCATGGAAAGATGACTCTGACATAAAGGATCATTATTACGTTTATACGGATGGTTCAAAAGTTGACGGACAAGTAGGCTGTGGCCTTATAGTAACTAAGAACAAGGAAACGCTGATAACATGGAAAGGTCATATGGGACAGAATAATTCAGTTTTCCAGGCTGAAGCAATTGCGATTCGTAAAGCTATCGAGTTAACAAGCCCCCCAGTAGGATCCACTGTTAATATTCTTACAGACAGCCTCTCGGTCATATATGCCTTACGAAATCCCAGACATCCTTCTCCTATCATAGCGGAGATTCAGGACATGCTGAAGGAATGAATATCCTCATATCTTGGATAAAGGCACATGCCGGCATTCAAGGTAACGAGGAAGCCGACAGGCTAGCAAAAGAAGCAGCTCACAATATAGATGCACAATGCGTAATTACCAAACTCCCGTGGTCTCACCTTAAAAAAGTGACAAGGACAGCAGCTCAGCACCAGTGGCAATGGGAATGGGACTCTACCGAACAAAGCAGGAAGACCTATGAATATTTCCATAAAGTTTCGCTCGATCGTCTCGAGTCATCCCCACAAATAACGAGATTTGCGACGGGCCACGGGCCTTTCCCCTCCTATTACTATGAGAGAGGAATTGCAAATACCGAAAGTTGTGTCTGTGGAGGTATTGGTAAACCAGACCATTACTTGACCCAATGCCCTCTAACCGCACAGTGGCATGTGCAGCTTTCGGAACAGGCAACTTCTCATAAGCGTTATCTGATCAAACAGCCAGCATTTCGCATCAAAATATGCAAGATAATGCAGAAACTGGAGGAATTGGGAACAGATTTGTGCAGTGTGGAGTAGTTCCCTGTCAATCTCTCTTCTCTCTCTCTTCTATCTTTTTATTTATTTATTTATGTATTATTATTATTATTTTTATTTTTATTGTATATATTATGAAACGTATGTATTACGGCCCACTGTATATATTCTGAAACATGTATGTACTATGACCAATGAAAATTATTATGAACTACTATGTATGTATTATGTAGCAGGCTCAATATATTATGTACTATGTAAGCATGTATATGTATGAACTACCTATGTAAGCATGTATATGTATGAACTACCTATGTAAGCATGTATATGTATGAACTATGTAAGCAAGATCTATGTATTATGAACTACTTGTATATAAGCATGTACTATGAACTATGTAACTATGTAAGCATATATTATGAACTATGTAAGCATGTATACAGGACCAATGTATGCCCTTATAGTCCCATGAGGTGTTGCCCCGGATAGTTGCGGAACCTGGACTAGACCCGAATAGTCTTAGTAAGCCGCACGGGTGTCCAGATTCTGCTCTCAACTCAACTCAACTCAACCCCCACCAGATTGGACAGCAAGAGCTTTCGCTTTCAGAAGGTTGTTAGGATATTACACAGAACGTCTATCCGCCTAACAAGAGAGAGGCGTTATTGGAGTACTTTCTTTGGGAAACTGACTTGTATTCACTTTCGGTATGGGGAAAATCCAGAAAACTAATCATGCAGCCAGTCCGTTCGCCTGGGATCGAACCCAAGTCTATTAATCATTATTAGCAGTCTGTAACATTGGGGGATTGGTGGGGCCAGTATTCTTATTCAATAACTTTGTTTAGATTTATTAGAGTCTAATATGAATTGTTTTGCATACAGATGGAAATGTGCGTAACTTGCAGCTTCTGTTCTGATCAGGAATTATTTATTTTTATTTGTGTGTGATAAAGTGAAATTGTAATAAATAAATAATACTAATAAATGCAGAGTTAGTCTTTAAATTTTCGGTTCATAAATTACGTGTATCGCCAAACATAACGTGAATTATTTAACGTGGAATTATGGAACATTTTATTTGGTATTCAATGTTACCGTATTTATTACCTTTATTTATTATTTTCGTAGTAAGTTAATCAGCTATCTTGCTAAATTAAAATCTCATGGTAGGCTGCAACATCGAGCCCTTTCCTGTATTTAATTTTTTAAACAATTACAGATGATAACCAATTTCCTAATAAAGTTGCTATGAAAGGTACAAATATTTGAGTAAAGGCATTGATAAAGTTAGATATTCCTTGTAGGCTCAAATTCGAAAATTAATCTGTGGTTCTTTTAGATCACGAAAATAACGCTGTGTTTTCCAAAGCATATGTTTTCGCGAAACATTAAACTGACGAATTGTGTTTTAAAATAGAGTGGCTACATTACAGAAAAATAATTAAAATTGCTTCTAAGTATATATGTTTCTTATTTTGTGGTTGTAAGGAAGTTCTTTAAATTTGCGAATGCGTTAGTTTTTAGCTTTTATTTGCATACATCTCAACTTTTCTTCTGTATTTGGTGATATCACATTCACTGTGAATGCAGTACTATATAACAGTACTATGATTAGCTAATTTTATCTCCAAAATTTAAATGATCCTATTCGCAGGAAAATAAATGCTACAAAATAAAAAAACTGTTAAGTGATATTTCTGTTAGTTGTCATTGTTTTATGTCAAATATCCTATATCGTAACATAGTTACATTTCTTAACGTATTTTAAATTCTTTATTGTAGTTCAAGAAAACAATGTGAGTGAGAACTCTATTTTATCATGTACTATATTTTTGAAATATATGCTTATATTTTTCCCGCTTTCTTTCCAGGTAAGTTCCATTTTCCTGATGATACGGATGCTTAAAAAAGTGCACAAGTAAGCAAAATGTAGTACTCAATTTGTTGCTCTTCAGACATATAGATTTAGGAATTAAAATATTCTAAACGCAAGTAGTATTTAAGCATGATTTGTTTTTGTAAAATTTACAGTGAATTGGAGTTGACGTTTGGAATTTGTTCAAATTTAAATTCTTATTCGGTCTTTCGTTTCATGCGTAGTTTACAACATCTTATCTTTTAACAAGTAAATTTTACGGATTATATATATATAAATGTATCTTTAATGTCTTCGGAATTCAGCAATGAAACAGAGCCTGGATCCCATAGATATTTAGTTATATTTTGCAGGCACAGTAAATGCTTGATATCCGGTATCCAACGTTCCCCACCCCCTTAAAAATACCGGCATCTGCATTTTACTAAACTCCCTGCTGTAAGAGAGCGCTACTACCAATTTTCTTCGGTAATAAGGGTAATTAAGAATCGGTAATTGAATCGTTTGTTTTTGCCATTTTCAGTTAATATGTCTTTATATAGATTTTCTTATATTTATTAATATAAATACTTTGAATGAAAATTACCTTAAAATGACTTGCAGTGAGTCTGATTAAGCGTTAAATATGTTTGTGAAATTCGCGAGAAAAATATAAAGTATAATATTGGTAAAATACAAATGGTATTCAATTTTACGTATTTTTCAAATGTTGTTCTAAACGTGGTGTGATAAGGTCGCATAAATCTACGACGAATGATTTCAAATGAGACACATTTCGCAAGAGAAGAAGAGGAAGAATGACCTTGCTTGTTTGCATTAGCTGTACATAAGTCACGTGATCTCTGAGGTCATCCGCATTGTTTGTTTACAAAAGTTATACATAAGTCACGTGATCAATGAAGTCACCGGAATGTATCTCATTGCAAATTCAGAGTGCAATATACGTGATGAAATCACGGGACTAAATATAATTATTTAATTGTTATTAAAATAATATTAAGTTGTAAAAAATAGTTGCTATTAAAATAATATTAAATTACTGGCAATGTTAAAAACGTAGGCTCGAGAGCCACGTGTGGCTCTCGCACGATTGATATATAGAATTTGATTTTTGAAATATATAGTTTCTCTCTTGTAGAATTGTATGTAGCCATTTTTTGCGTTCAATAAAATTTTTATGCTGTGTTTTGTTTTCAACCTGATGTCACAACCAAGGGTTTGCATAACGGTTTCGGCCACTACACCACAACAGTAAATATTAAAAGTTGGTGGCAGCTTTTAGGGATTGTTCCTGAGAGTAAATTTAGGAACGGACTTTTTCGCCTGTGAACTTGAGTTTTATGTGAACAGTCAAGACTTTCTTCTCTTCAAGAACGATCTAATTTTGCGTGCAAGGACAGTTCGCGTGGTGAAGCCGCTTCAGTGACAAGTGACAGTGTGTCAGAAGGGAACGCCGGAGGAAGCGTGATCTAGTGTCGCAAAATAGTGAAATTTCTCGGAAGAATATCCAAGTAGTGCCAGGAGAGTCAATCGAAGGCGTCTTCAAAATTGGTGAGTACCATTTTTGTGATTTTGGAGACGTTATGCCAGTTATTCGAGACTAGGCTTATTTTGGATATAGAGCAGGAAAAGATTGTCTCTTAATTAGCATTTTTTTTATATACGCTTTCTTTGTAGGCATAGGTATTATCATCAAGTGTTGTAAGGCAATTTGTATTCAGAATTGTTAGGGAGTTATTCAGTTTTGGAGAGATAGACCTGTTGTTGTTTTTGTGGTATTGTTTTTCGGGATAGGTTATTTTTCTTTAATTTTCCATAATGGGTGAGTTTATGAGGAAATTTACTAAAGCTCTGCTATTGGAGTTAGCGAAGGAGTTTGAAATAAATGTGTCTCAGGCAAATAGAGTAAGAGAAATTAGGCAGGCTATTCTAAATGCCGAGGACTATGAAGAAGAAGCTGCAAAAGAATACGCGGCAAGAATTTGGGCTGCGGCTGAGCAGAGAAAAGCAAAAGAAATAGCCGAACAAGAAAGAGCAGAACGTGACCAAGAGAGAGCAGAGCGGGAACGTGAACAAGAGAGAGCGGGAAAGAGTTTTTGAATTGGAAAGGTTAAAACTGATGAATGTGGTTCAGACTAATAGCCTAGCTTCCACGGTTTCGAAAGTTGAACAATCTAGAGAAAAAAAAGGTTAATTTGAAAGATCTAGCACCGCGTTTTGAACCGAGTAATATAGATATTTAATTCATAGACTCCAACTACTACGGATTCTCCGTAGTTTCTACGGAAATTCATGAAAAACTACGAGCTACGAAAAGTATGGAAAAAACTACGGATTTTACAGAAACAAGAGCAGGAGAACCAGTACGCAAAACGGAACCAACTAATTCATCCGATGATTGGCTGAATACTCGTGTTATCATATATCACGTGTTGAGTGCGTTCCTAGTTTTGAAGAATTAGCCAATCGTAGATCAGTAACTCCAACCGTTAACGACTTATCAATAGTTCCACCCAATTGTCTGTCTCCCAGGTTCCTCGCTGATGCGTGTTTAGGCTGCATTCGGCTGCATTGTGTAGTTTACGGCGAGAGCTTAGCGTGTGTCTTGTGAACTGTGAATCAGGTGAAAGATTTTTAATCATAATGCTGCCTCGAGCGAAGAAGCCAAAATTATCAAAGCAGAAGTTTAAAGATTCATATTCTTCAGAATTTCCATGCATTAAAGCGTCCGAAATTTCTGTGAATCACGCACACTGCAGTGTATGCAACAAAGACTTCTCAGTTGCTCATGGCGGAAAAGATGACTGTAAACGGCATGTGTTTTCTCAAAAGCATATAGAACTTGGCACCGTAAAATCTAAAGAAATAACAAATTTCTTAATAAAAGATGATGAAACAGATCCTATAAAAGCCGAATGCTATTTTGTTCGTTTTTTAATTGAACATAATCTACCGCTTTCTGTTTCGGATCATTCCAAAGAGCTTTTCAAAGCAATGTTTCCGGATTCTGCCATAGCAAAAAAATTTAGCTGCGGTCATACAAAAACTGCTGCTATTGTGAAAACGCTTGCAGAAAATACTGTTGCTGATATTATAAAATCAGTGTGCAGTACATCATTTTCTCTAAGTACTGATGGAAGTAATGATAACAATGATAACAAACTGTACCCATTGGTTATAACATACTACAGTAAAGAAAAGGGAGTGATAATTACTTCATTGATTTCTATTTTAGAATGCACGAATAATACAGGAGAAGGTATTTTTAATTGTATAAATGAAATCTTTAAAAACAAAGGTTTAGAATGGAAAAATTGCTTATCATTTTCTTCAGATAATGCTAGTAATATGATTGGAAAGTTTAAAGGTGTAGCATCATTTATCAAAATGCATCAACCAAGTATAATCACCCGAGGTTGTCCGTGCCACCTCTTGCATATAGCTGCAAAAAAAGCTACTGAAAAATTAATTGGCTCAGAAATTGAAATGTTGATAATAGATATATATTTTTACTTGGAGAAAAGTTCGAAACGGAAGCATAGCTTCAAAGTTGCTCAACAAATTTTGGGACAGAATGCAAAATCTCATAAAATTTTGAAATATTGCAGTACGAGATGGTTGTCTCTTTTAGAATCTATAACAAGGATTTTGGAACAGTGGGATGCTGTGATAAATTTTTTTGGAGATAAACCAGATAACAGTGAGAATGAAGGAAAGAGATTGCAAAACATTAAAAAAATTTTACAGTCACCGACCACCAAATTGTACTTGTTATTTTTGAAAAATACTTTGCCTTTGTTTATAACAGTAAATATTAATTTGCAACAACAAGCTCCTTATATACATAAATTGAGAAAAGAACTTTTTGAACTTTTAATGAATTTATTTGTTAGATTCGTAAAACCATCAGTAATTTCTAAAGAAAATGAAGATGTTGCTCTAACGTCTATTCCATTTCAGAAGTATAGTAAACAAAAAGAAAATGAAAATTTAGTGATTGGTGCGGAAACAAGACTATATTTAAAAAATGCCAAGTTGAATGAAAGTGAAGTGAAATCATTTTTCAATTCTGTGCGAGCTTTTTTTGTAACTGCATGTTCATATATAATTGATAAATTTCCACTGAGTGATCCATTTCTAAAACATGCTGAAGTTGCTGACATCAACTTGAGAACTGAAGTCTCATTTTCATCTGTTCTTTACTTGATGAATACTTTTCCATCCATTATTGATGAAAAATGTCTTAATCAAGTAGAAATTGAATTTTCCATGTATCAAGTAGATGATTTGAAAGAAATTGTAGATTTGCGTATTGATATAGCATGGGGAGAAATTGCCAAATTAAAAAATATGAATGGGTGTATTAAATACAAAGTATTGCCTTCTGTAATGCTTGCTGTCTTAATAATACCTCATTCAAATGCAGCTTGCGAAAGAATTTTTACTATTGTTAAAAAAAAATCAGACGGAATTTCGACCAAATTTAGGTCTTAAAACTCTTGAAGCAGTTTTGATTGAAAAAATAAATATGCAGGCAAATGAAGAACTGTGTTATAAAAAAACATTCTCAAAATCAGAACTTAAGCTTGCTAAGCATGCTACATATAAATCTTTGCATTCAGAAATTATGCGTATTTTGTTTAATACTTATATGTATCATTCTTGGTTATTTAAATTTTATTTCCCTGTAGAAATCATATCCAGAATAAAGATATGATTTATAGCTTCTGATTTTTTCTATGATTAGTAGTGATTTGAAGTACTTTTTATTAGTGAATGCTTGAGGAGTTAAAAGAAAATTTCTAATTAAATGTGCATATAATTTACAAGGTATATTTTTAATTATTCAGTTTTATATGTATATGGATTTTAAATGTAATAAAATTGATTACAATTAATTATTAATTTAAAATTAATGAATGGTTAATTACATACACAACGCGCACGTTTTCAAAGTTGTAAAAATGTCGTTCGCGCGTTGACTACTGACAAGGTTTGCTGAAGGTTGGAGTCTATGTTAATTATTCTTTATGCTATTTGAGAAACAAGCTCAAAAAGAGAACGTTAATGAGATTGATTGGGTCTCGCAATTAATTCCTTTATTACCTTACGATGTAACCCAGTTATTAGTGAAAGAACCAGCGGATAAAGGGGATGATTATCAGCATGTTAAGAAATTACTCATGCAGAGATTCAAGCTTAGTTCTTGGGCACTAAAAACAAAATTTGAAGAACATTCTAGATAAAGGAATGTTATGAATGGATTTAGTGTATGAATTGAGAGTGTATTTAGAGAATTGGTTGGATTCAGTAGAAGTTCAGGATTTTGAAAGTCTTAAGGAACTTATGCTCACTGAGCAAATTAAGCGGCGAGTCCCTCTAGAAATAAGAGAGCACTATTTAGACAATAGGGAAGAATTTAAAAACAGCTTCCATTTTAGCAGAGAAATGCGACAAGTATGAGGCTTTGCGAAGAGATACGAGGAAGGTAGAACAGAGAGCGGGGTTAAAGAAACCATTTGAGAAAGGTAGAGAGCGGTATATAAATTATAACTGTAGTTATAATCAGAAAAGTAGTGGTCATCAAAGAATTAAATCAGAGGAGCATAGAAAAGTGGAGGCTCCTAAAAAAAAGCAAGTTTTCAATGAAGCAGGTTTCGAGAAACAGCGGAAAATAAGGTGTTACCAATATGGAAAGGACGGTCATATCCGACCTCACTGTCCATCGCTGGAAAAGAATAAGGCTAATCTGGTGAATAATCTAGGAACGGAGAGTTTAGGAAAATGTTTTGAGCCGTATTTCAAGAAAGCAGTAATTAATGGGATAGAGAGAGAATATCTGAGAGATACTGGAGCTGGTATAGATCTGTGTAATAGTACTTGGATTAATACTAGTGACCCCTCATGGGGCTCACTTTTGTGAGTACGGGTGTGGCAATCCCGAGGTACCCTAGCCCTTCAGGGGATCATCTTCTTGATGAGACGGGTGTCACGATCCTGGAGCCCCAGTGATCTATCCTCTTTTCCATCTCCTCTCCTCTTGGCTGAAACTTTTTTCCTTCCCTTCTCCCTTGTGGTTTCTCTCTACGGAGTTTGGGGCTCGTCACGAGAGACTGGAACAGACCTTGTTTCTAGTTTTCGAGTGGCGAGAAAACTGCCCACGTGTTTGCCGTGCGTGGAGACCCGTGTCGCTGGAAAGGAGGGTCCTGGTAGTTGAGGGGCGAGGTACTGTCCCCAACACACTGCTTTGGCTTCTGCTTCAGCTAAACGGGAGGCACCTTAGTTGTCCACACGGGTGTCAATCGGCTGGTCACTAGTCCTTGTGTCAGTGGCTTGGGGTCAAGCTCTCGGGAGTACCTGCTTTCGGGAAAGCCGACTGTGGGGCTTCAGTTTGCGTATAGATCCGGCTAGCCCTAACACAGGAATCTGTGTTCCCTTGTTGGGCTCCGTGGTGGGCGAGGCCGTCGGACCCGAATCAATTTTCTTTCAAATATGGCTAATCCTCATATATTTTTAATCAAAGACTTTGAAGTGACTCCTGTCACTCCAACAACCAATTCTGAAAAACCTACTGTTAAAAAAGTACGTACCGATGCAAATGCAAATGATCCTGAAAATTGCCCTCGTTTCGTTGTAGTCTCAAGTCCTTCTGGCGAAATTCAAAAGTTATCTCCGTTTATAATTCAGAAATATATTCATTCCTCCATTGGTCAGCCAAAAAACATAAAGCGTCTCCGATCTGGAGATTTGCTTATCGATACAATTTCGGCTATACAGTCTGCTTCCCTTCTACGATTAACCAAACTAGGACAAATTGATATTACAGTATCTCCACATAAAACACTTAATATTTGTAGAGGCGTAATCTCGGAAGTCGACCTTCTGTCTGTCTCTGAAGAAGAGTTCGTTTCCGAGCTAGCCGATCAAAATGTCAGTGCTGCCAGGCGGATCAAGATGCGTAAGGAAGGTCAGTTGATTGACACGAAACACGTGAACCTGACCTTCAAAACGCCTGATCTGCCTAAGAATATTAAGGCTGGATACCTCAATTGTCCTGTACGACCTTACATTCCAAACCCTATGCGATGCTTCCAATGCCAGCGTTACGGCCATTCCAAGATGTCCTGTCGTGGCAAACTGACGTGCGCTCGATGCTCGTCGGTTGGTCACGATAGCGAAAATTGTACTGCTGCCGCATTATGTATAAATTGCAAGGGTGATCATCCAGCATTCTCTCGTTCCTGTCCGAAGTGGAAATTAGAAAAGGAAGTCCAGACTATAAAAGTTTCTAGGAACATTTCATATGCCGAAGCCAGAAGACAAGTTCTAAGCACACAGCCTCAGTCAAAGAAATCATATGCCAATGCCGTGAAATCAACCCGCACTATAGCCACCCAAACTTCCATAAGTACACAGACTCCACCAAATAAAACCCATCAGCCTGAAAGCAAGAAAAAAGAAAATCCAACACATACAATACAAAATAAAGAAATAAAAATCTTGAGAAAACCAAAAACTGTGCCTCCAAAAATAGTATCCAAAAATAGAAGCCGATCTGTAGATGACATGAATTCTGAATCTCTAGATTCAGACTGTGTGGAAGTGGAGGAGGGAATGGAAGTTTCCGAGCATCTACTTCCGCGCAAAAGTAAAAAGGAACACAGGAAAAACAAACACCAATCATAATGGCCACCCTCGTCTCATGGAACTGTCGCGGTTTCCACCGAAATTTGCTTGACATCAAAGTTGTAGTAAATGCTTATCATCCTGTGTGCTTGGCAATACAAGAGACAAATCTGAAACCAGATCAACATGCAAAACTTCGGAGGTTTTCTCTCGTCAGGAAGGATAACCTTACAGGTGAGCGTGCCAGCGGAGGTGTATGTCTCCTCACCTCACTGGATTATCCCTCAAGTTCCTTTCCTTTGACGACACCCCTCCAAGTTGTCGCTACTCAAACAAATCTTGATATTGTTGTTACAGTCGTTTTTCTGTATTTGCCTCCAAATGAGCACATTGATCAGGAAGATTTAAATGATCTTTTAGAGCAGCTGCCTGAGCCTTTCATCATAATAGGAGATTTTAACGGCCATAGCTCGCTCTGGGGTAGTAAAGATACAAATTGCCGAGGAAGACAAATTGAGCGAATGATTGAAGATCATAGCCTTTGTCTCCTAAATAATGGGCAGGAAACTTACTTCCATGAGCCTCCTAGGACATTCCACGCTCTTGATCTAGCCATCTGTTCAGCATCTCTATTGCCATTTTGCAATTTTAGTGTTGGAAGTGATCTGTACAACAGCGATCATTATCCTATTGTCTTGTCTCTTGCACGAAGAGGAGCAAACCCCATGTCGAGACTCCCTCGGTTCATACTGGATAGGGCAGACTGGGAACTCTTTTCTTCCTCTGCAGAGCTCACACGGAACATGGTAGAAGATGTGCTTATCGATGATGCAGTGGAAGCAGTTACAACTGCTGTTACTCAGGCAGCTATGCTCTCCATTCCTAGAACACCAGGAAAATTAATGAAATATTCGAAACCGTGATGGAATCGCGACTGTCATGAAGCACTGAAAAAACAGAAAAAAGCATGGGGAATTTTTCGTAGGTACCCAACTCTGCGAGACCTGATGGCATTTAAAAGAGCCAAAGCAAATGCACGAAAAGTAAGGAGGCAGAGCCAGAGGGATTCCTGGATTTCGTATGTGTCATCAATAACACCCTCTACGCCTAGTAAGCGGGTTTGAGAGAGAGTCAGAAAAGTATGCGGGATATATAAGGACCACTCACTTTCCTTTTTGGAAAAAGATGGCCGAGTGATTAGCTCTATAGAAGAAATTGCGAATACTATTGGTGAGACATTTTCTGCCGTTTCTTCCAGCCGAAATTACTCACCTGCATTTCTTTCTATCAAGCAACGCTCTGAGAAAAATCCCATCGTTTTCAACTCTTCCAACTTTGAGCCTTATAATAGAGACTTTACTGTGCTAGAGCTAAAGAGAGCTTTGTTACAGACACATAGGTCTTCTCCGGGTCTTGATGGCGTGAATTACGAAATGCTAAAGCATCTCTCCTATAAGTCACTGAATGCCCTTCTCACTCTTTACAATAGAGTGTGGAAGGAGCATACTTTTCCCAGTGCATGGAGAAGAGCTGTTGTAATTCCTATTGCTAAGCCAGGGAAAGATCCAAGGAATCCCTCCAACTATCGGCCAATTGCTCTTACAAGTTGCATATGCAAACTGTTTGAAAAGATGGTAAACAGCCGCCTAGTCTACTTCTTGGAAAAGAATAATATTATATCGCCTTATCAAAGCGGTTTTCGAAAGGGGAGAACAAACGTAGATAACATGCTCCTCTTAGAGACATCCATTCGAAAAGCTTTCGTAAGAAGGAGTCACCTTGTCTCAATATTTTTTGACATTGAGAAAGCTTATGATAAGGCATGGAGATACGGTATACTTCGGGATCTTCACGAGAGTGGCTTGCGCGGCAACCTACCAATTTTCATTCAGAATTTCTTGAACAGTAGAACTTTTCAAGGAAGGATTGGCTTTGGTTTTTCGGATGTTTTTCAACAGGAAGAGGGTGTGCCTCAAGGCTGTGTGCTTAGTGTAACGCTGTTCAGTTTAAAAATGAATTCTGTATTAAAAGAACTTCCTCCCACCATCTTGGGATCACTATATGTAGATGATTTACAGATTAGCTGTCGAGGAGCAGACATGAGATACATAGAGAGGCAATTCCAGATGGCTCTGAATAAGATCCAAGAATGGTCAGACAAACAGGGATTTACTTTTTCGAAACAGAAAACTGTGTGTGTTCACTTTTGTAGGAAGCGAGGTCTCCATCCTGAGCCTGAGTTATATCGGAATGGTTCAATTATTCCAGTTACGCCCGAAGTAAAATTTTTAGGAGTGACGTTCGACCGAAAATTGACCTTCCTTTCTCATGTTTTAAACCTAAGAAAGAAGTGTCTAAAAACACTAAACATTTTAAAAGTGTTGGCGAACACCTCCTGGGGTGCAGAGCGTTGCTCCATGCTTCACATTTACAGAGCGCTTGTCCGCTCTAAACTGGACTATGGCTCAGTTGTTTATGGATCCGCTCGACCATCAGTATTGTTAAAACTGGATCCTGTTCACCATCAAGCTCTGCGGATTTGTTCAGGAGCTTTCAGGACCTCTCCCGTCCAGAGCCTGTACGTTGACTGTAACGAACCGTCACTTTATCTGAGGCGTGAGCAATTGTCCCTCTTGCAATATTTTAATATTTTATCCCAACCTGAATATCCCAATAAGCTGTACTTACTCGATAATGTGTGTAACAGTTTATTTGAAACGCATCCATCCTGCGTTCCTACCTTTCCTTTAAGAGTTCGCCCTGTCATTGAGGAACATTCCCTCTCTGATATGCGCCCCCAAGCAGTACAGAACTTTGAAATTCCACCTTGGGAAAATTCACGGATTCAGCTTCTTGATATTTTCAAACATCACGTGAAGGCAAGCACTAATGAGATCGTTTACAGACAACTTTTCGCTGAGCACAGGCACAAATATAGCAGTTATTATCCGATATACACAGATGGATCAAAGTCAAATGATCATGTCGGGATGGCTTTTGTATTTGAAAATTACATAGAGGGCAGATGCCTGCACCATGCTTTCTCAGTCCTAACATCTGAACTAACTGCAATATATTATGGTCTTTTGTACATCTCAAAGCTCTGCCACAAAAAGTTCAAAGTTTACACAGACTCGTATAGTGCTCTTAAATCTTTGGAAGCTTTTCCCAACACTCAGAATCCTCTAATAGTGGATGTTCTCAAAATTCATATAAATTTAACGATTCGAGGTTATGAAGTCTTGTACTGCTGGGTTCCTGGACATGCTGGAATAAAGGGAAATGAGCTTGCAGATATCGCAACCAAATCTGCTGTTGAACTGTCCAGTCGCCTTGCCCCTTTTAGAGATATCTGCTGTGTCATCATGGGAAAGGTCCGAAAAAAATGGCAGCAAATTCGGGATGTTCAGCTTCAAAACAAGTTAAGACAAGTAAAACCTAGAATTGAGCATTGGGAATCTACCAAAAATCGTAAGGAGGAAGTTCTTTTGTCTCGCCTCAGAATTGGTCACACTGGAGTGACACATAGCTACCTTTTAAAAGCTGAGAATGAGCCTGTTTGTTCAAATTGTAATGTTTGTCTATCTGTCCGTCATATTTTAATTGAGTGTCCCTGTTTTAACAGTCTTCGTCAGAAATATTTTAATAGCTGCGACTTACCTCTCGACCGTTTAATCGGAAGAGAGGTCAATTGTAATTTATTTTATTATTTAAAAGAGACTGGCTTTTATTACCTAATGTAAGTTGTTTGAAAGACTGTGTCTTGAATTTTAATGTGTGCTTTTAACTTATGTTTATATGACTTCATCCTCTGGATTTGGTGCATTTATCCACTTGTTTTTATTTATTGAATTTTAATGTCATCAATTGTAATCACCCCATCTTGTGTTTGGCGCGTCATAATCATCTCTGGTTTTGCGCCATAATCACTCACTCACTCACTCACTCTAATACTAGTGACTTATTAGGGGAAACTGTATGGGTGAAACAGCCTTTGGACACAGAATGTAAATGTTTACCTTTGGCGAAAGTCACCATTGAAGGTGATTTTGGTGTGGTCACCACAAAGGCAGCGGTTACTCCGGTAGAGTTAGATAATGAGTACTATTTGTTAGGGAATAAAACTGCGCAGTTGATTGAGGAAATTAGGGAACGACCGGTTCTCTTGAATGCTGTGGAGACTCGTAGTCAGGCGCATGCGCGCAGGAGTTTAGAGAGAGCGAGTGCAAAAGACTTAGATTCCAGATCGGAAGAAAAGAAAGAGATAGAAAGTGAAAGGGCCGTCAATAATGAGCATTCGGAAGAAAGGAAGTTAACCAGTAATACGGAAGGGACAATTAAAATTGCAGACATGAGTTTAGAAGAAAGGTCTATCCTTGCGGATGTTTCGCCAGCAGAATTCTCGGAAGCACAAGCAACAGAAACTCATGATAATGTTCAACACCAAACAAAATTTATTATATCGCATACTGAAGGAACACAAGATCTGCAGAATTCGATATTCGAAAAACCCACTTCTATCAAGACGTTTTATTCTGAGAAATTGCTTCCAAATAACCTTGCTGTAAAAATGATGTTCAATTATAATGCTGAATCAAATGCATATGCTATATGGCGTGCAATGTATGAGGAGACATTACCAGCCATTGGCGAGTTTTCTTTGGATGAACTGACAAATCATAAAGTCACGAAAAAGAAATTGGGACCTCATCCAAATATAGTTGTAAATGTTGAAGAGTGTCCTATCTCAGTGATTGATTATTCAAAATCAGATCTACGGACAGCAGGAACTTTAACATATGAAGTATATGGAGGAGCCAATCCTTTTTGTTCTGTAAACTTGTTTGAAAAATGATTTTTGTAGCGTTTTGGAATTACATTTTTGTAGATTTAAATTTGTTTGCATAGTGTGTTTCATGGAACTTTAGCATATGGAGGAGCCAATCCTTTTTGTTCTGTATACTGTTGTTTGAAAAATGATTTTTGTAGCGTTTTGGAATTACATTTTTGTAGATTTTGTTTGCATAGTGTGTTTCATTTTCAAAATGGTTAGAATCAAATGTTTAAGTATTAGCATTTTGTAAACTGAAAAGGTACTTTGTGTAGATTCAAAATTTAAATCTTTTTGTTGTATTTCTGCATTTATGTTATCTAGAAATAAGTGCAGGGTAATATAACTGGCTTCTCTATTATCACTTAAATGGTTACCACTTGTATTTCGAAAGCAGTGAAAAGTATTTAGAATTTTTCCTTCCATAGTCAAGAAAAATTCCTATATGAGGGGAGGAGTTGTGATAAGGTCGCATAAATCTACGACGAATAATTTCAAATTGCAAATTCAGAGTGCAATATACGTGATGAAATCACGGGACTAAATATAATTATTTAATTGTTATTAAAATAATATTAAGTTGTAAAAAATAGTTGTTATTAAAATAATATTAAATTGCTGGCAATGTTAAAAACGCAGGCTCGAGAGCCACGTATGGCTCTCGCACGATTGATGTATAGAATTTGATTTTTGAAATATATAGTTTCTCTCTTGTAGAATTGTATGTAGCCATTTTTTGCATTCAATAAAATTTTTATGCTGTGTTTTGTTTTCAACCTGATGTCACAACCCAGGGTTTGCATAACGGTTTCGGCCACTACACCACAGTAGAAATGAATATCGTGCGAATTCATGTTTCCTTTCGTCTTTGGAGAGGAACCGGGTGAAAACATTATGGTAGAATTTTCCATTTTATAAATTATTCGCTCCCCAAATCAAAAAACACGTTAAAGCTTAAACTTATATTGTCTACGCACGAGACTTATTTTAGTAACTCCGCGTGAAATCCCCTCTGCTTCTTGGTCATCGAATGTTTGTGAGCGACAAATTCCTCTCATTATATGCTTTGGCATACCAACGGCCGAGTGGTAAAGTCGCTGAATACTGGTTGTTCGGTCCGAGGTTCGAATTCCGCGAAAGGGCTGGCTGCATGTGCGTTTTCGTGGTTTTTCCCATGTGTAACATGCATACGAGCCAGTTTTCGTTAGGAAGTCTTCCACGAAGGCATCCCTTCTCTTTGGACAGATAACCCTCCGAAGCTTTGCCGTAATCACATGAACCTAACTACTGTATGCTTTAGAGGCATATATTAGAAAATAAAATTAACCCACTTTAAATAATCCACAATCAATTTTTCATGAAGCAGGGAAAACCTAAAGAAAGAAGTTTTTATAGTGGACGGAGAACGTATATTTCAGGCGAAAAAGGAAGACATACCCTACATTTGAATTTCGCATCTTAGATAAGAGAAAGATGGCATATCTAGTTTTTCGATTTTCGTTGTATTAACTCCATGTGACAAAATGATCATAAGAAATCTTTTTCTCGATATACTGTTCAACATCTTCTGTGATAAACTGAACATTTTTAAACTACTAGTCACTAAAATAATGAATATATTTTATTAAAATTTTAATAGTGTAATTTAGAAATTTTGTGTGGAACATGATATTTTAAAATTAGACGTAGTGTTAACCCAGTCCTGAAAAGTTCTCGTTTTTCGTTTTCAATAAGGTTTCTCAAAATAATTTAACGGTGATTTTCTTTAGAAATCGCATGGTCGTATCTCAGGATAGTAACAACACTGGATTGGAATAATAATAATAATAATAATAATAATAATAATAATAATAAAATTATTGTTTATTGCATTAGATATTAGTTCCAAGGGATATTGTATTTAGACAGTGTTTAGGTATAATTATAAAAATCTAAAAGGCAAAGCGTCATTATGGCATCATTTCATACAAACTTCTCTCTCATATGAATTCCAATCACATTTTCGGATTTAACATTGATCTTGAATTAAAAGGCTAAAATGGGAACTTATCGAGAGGCTAAATTGGAATGATTTTTTAGAAAAGCCTCATCTGAGAAAGCCTAAAATGCGATATAACTGAAAAATAATGCATATTCATATTCTAAAGAATATTTTTTAGAAAAAAGCGCGGAATTTGTGAAGCAGGTTGGACGTTTGGAAAGACTTCATGCATTATCAATAATCACACTTTCAAAGTAGAAACTGGTTAAATATTATTAAACTAAACAACAATTGATTCATTAATAAGTTTGTCCTGGTTAAATATATTATCAGAATTATTATATGCAGTTTTTTCATTCGTACATACAATAACTTCGGGGAAGGGGGGAGCTTTTATATAAATTATAGTCCAATATGGTATCGCTGTAATCCCGAAAATGCCAGATAATCGTTTTTTTTTTTTTTTTTTTTTTTTTTTTTTGGCTATATTTTTCTCTAGGAAATTCTGGGATTCAGCTGCGACAGGCTGACGTACATAAGGGCTATCGCCTAAAGTTAGGATAGAATTGCAAACTGACAAATACATTTTTGCACGCGTCTTATTATCGTACCTAATGCTATGATACGAACATCTGTGAGTGTGGCGGGTTCCCCAGTCCCGATTACTAATCATTTAAATGTCCTTTTATTCAGGGCCGGAATCTTATATCACCACTTTCCGATCACTGAATGGCTTAATTTGCTGTCCAATAACGTTGCACAGGAGTGAAAGAGCTATTAATTATTGTGTTTCGGCATATGCGAGAACTTCTCATCTTTTGTTAATCACGTAATACCTCTTATGTACAATTTTATGTATTTTGTGTGAATTTTTTCCTTGCGTATAATGTGTATTGTATCATAGATCGTACTGTATATTCAAATTTATTTATAAGTACTCTTATACTGTGTTGGTTTTTAATGCGCTTTTCTGTTCATCTTGATGTTAGGTAAATATTTATAATAAGCACGGAAGTGCTGTACTTAAGAATTATGCGTAGTGGTGTATCTCACTGTTGAGTGAATGAGCGATATTGATAATGTTGATTACGTTTTCATTTTGCAGTGTCGTTCCTGTGATTTGTTTTGAAAAATCCATTCATGAAACTTTGTATGTTATTTTATGCATGTATTTTATTATTTATATATTTTTCCCATTAAAGATTCCCGCTGGAATAACATTCAATTAGGTATGACGAATGTCATCTTTACCTTGGCGTTGCACTGCATTTTGTTTAGGAGTATGCTTAGGTCCTGTTTGAGTTGAAAATGGCTGGCCAAAAATTGCACGAAATAATCTTGCTCCACCAGAGAATTATGAAAGAATTATTTGGTACCTTTGCCGTGTATATTTCTAATATTTCTGAATATTGTGTGTAACTGTCAGGCACAATTTATCATGAAATTATATTTATTATATTAAATTTATAATACGCGAATAATGATTAACTAGCTGGAATAGGCATTTTTTCTTGCTTTAATAAGTTTTAATAATAAACAAATTCTTATTGGCTTTTAGTTATTTTTAGTATCGAGGCTCAAAGTGGAGCTGAGTAAAGGTGGAGCAGAATGTGGTGAAACATTTTTCTGTTCAGAAGTTTTAGTTTATTTTTTAACCGAACCGCCGAGAGGCTAAGGCTGCTAAACATTAGTTTTGCATCTCAAATTCTGTTCCCGGTTTCTTAAGCAGGTTAGTTGCAAGAGATTTTCGTGGGTTTTCCCATTTATATTATAAATTTCCTTTCCAGAGGTCCTCCACAAAGACACCCTTGTTAGGCAGAAAATCCTCGAGTACTTTGCCGTAAATAAATAATTTAAGATAATCTTTTGACATTTCATTTAAGTTTTAAAAATTTATTTTAAATATCTCCTTTACGCTGCGTTTCATTACGTTCTCGCTTAGTCCAGAGATTTATGCACATGAGATTGGCAAGCGGCGTAGTTAAATCGACGTGAAAAATCGTTTAACTGCATGACTTGTAGTAGAAAGATGTTTGGGCTGTCTTCTGGCCGCGGCGTTTGCCTTGTATCAAAAAGCTGCTGCTTAGCGTGAGAGATTTTGGCGGACTTAAGTTCAGGCTAGTAAGTGAATTTTTATTTAGAAATAAGTTCCTTAGTCTAGTTCCTTAGATTAGGTTCCTTATTCTAGTTGACAACAAAATTAGGTCGGTGGTGTATTGTAGACTAGACTAAGGAACACTAGTATTGTATACACATGAATTGCATGTCCAGCCATGTTAAGAAAAGTCAAGGTTAAGTCTTTTTCATCTTAGTATAATATATATATATATGTTTATGTGTGTATACATACATACATACATACAGTGTGGATAGAATTCTTAGTTATTATGTACTTTTGTAAATGAGGTAAAGAGCGTACTGTGAGTTTGTTTCCGTATCATCGTCTCGAAATGAACGTACTAGCTGCAGAGCGGTAAAAACTGGTGAACACTGGTAATTCGACGTTGGTTCCAAATCCCGGCGAATGGGCTGGTTGCATGGGAGTTTTCCTGATTTTGCGCGTGTGTAATTTTCTATGTAGAAAATTTTAAATGTTTTCAATTAGTGAAATAGGCTAGAATTTTATGCTATATAATACGTGCACTCTGCTTGATATATTATTGCTTATAAAAGTGTTGCATTGCAGTTTTTTTAATAAATTTGTATTTATTATTTTGAAAAACTATTGAGAAGCAAACAATATTACATAAGTACTTATAAACTTTTGAGATGAAATGATTAGCGGTAATAATTTATGTAACAGTCTGATCGTGCCATAGGAAGTGTAAAATAAAAAGGATCCTTTTAGGGTCCTTCCTTATCTTCCAACTCACAAGTTGTAGCTTGCCCGAAATAGTTCCACCTTCTTTGATTTAGATAAATGAGGATGTTCTGCATCAGTTCTGTGTATAGGATTTAAACCATGTAAGTTATTTTCGTATTTCATGTTTCTTAAGAATTAATTAAATTTTCTGCAAATATCCGTGACTGAAACATATTACTTAGAGCATATTTTTATTTCTTTGATAGCTCTGCATCTAACTTTAGATAACTGCTTTACTTTACTTAAAATGCATATCGACCGTTTTCTGATGGTTCGGTGATGTACTTTGCTAGCCTCACTACTTCTGCAGAATTGTTGTTATCTTCCGTTCTTTGTAAATGAGGTTAATTAAAGACTTCCTTCTCCTGGGACCTCAAGGAATTCGAGTTTCTCCCTTGAAAGAGAACAGCTTCCCATTCCTTGCAAGCATTATTGTTGTAGAAAATTGTACGATCTACGTACTTTTAAAAGGTTTGTTCGTCTCATTTGAATAGTTACGTGTCTCAAGTTTTTGACAAGCGTTCCATTGAGAGCTTTTGTTTATAGAAGAGCGCAGTGAAAATCTACCGATATTTTCTTTATTTCTTTCTTCATTTATTTTTTGCAGATTTTTATCATTTGCGTTCATCTAGATGTTTACATTAAACATAAGGTTTACAAACATTTGAATAAGAAATAACATTGAGACAAATATCTTATTTTTCGGATATCAATTTGAATGTTTGATTAAGGGAAATATTATTGTCATACGCATACTCCAGATCAGTTTGTTTAACAGCATTTTTAGAAATACGAGCACAATCCTTTTTTTATACTAATTTCCTTTTGTTTAAGAATGTCCGTGCCGATTATAACGTCAAATAGCGTCATATTACTGTCGTATTACTGCCGATTATAGCGTTATATTAGTGTTTGCAACACAAATATTAGTCGTAAACAATTCCGTATCTATTAAAATGTCACTTGTGAAATAACTATTGGTTTAGTTTTGTCATAATATTGATTATTTTATGGAGTAAGTTGGACGCGTTAAATTTGATTGATGTGACAATGTTGTTTCTTTCAGTATTTAGTTTTTGCGTTTTTTTTTTTTAACACAGATGAGAGTTTTATGACTGAAATTTTCACAAGATAAATATTTGGGTCAGCTATGTTTATAAGGATAAAATATAGATAAATGACCAAATCCATTAAAGTTTTAACATTTGGATGTCTGGTAATGATTTGAATTTGTTAAGAAATATTTTCTGTCGCGGAAAACAAAACAAAACAAAAACAAAAAAAAAAAAAAAAAAAAAAAAGTGGGGGGGGGGGAGTTTGGACTCTTTAACATCAGATTTTGAATTTGTGTTTCGCTTAAAATCTAAAACAAGATTTTTCAGGCAATAAACTTGCGGCAACTGAAATCAAAAGTGGACCATAGAATTTTGAATTCTCTTGCATTAAATGTAAATTTCGTATAGCGATATCGATATCATCATATAACTTTCTTAAAGCTGGAAGGTTTGAAGAATATTTAACACTTTGCAAATTTACTATATCACTTTGCAAATTTACTATACTATATATAACACTTCTCAAATTTGCTAATAAAGTAATCAATGATGATTTTTTTATGACCAAAACAATCTCACGCTATTGTAACTTTACACGGTAGTCATAATTTTTCTGAATTACCTGGAAACCAGATACTACATATAACGCTCCCCCAGTGAAGTATGTTTTTAAATAGGCAAATTTTTCAATTTTCGAAAATGTATCATTTCGATCAAGAGTGCTTTCAAGTGAATTCCAAAATTCGATCCAACATTTCGGATCTCCTGAATACGGTTTGATTACTGACTTAGGAAGTTTAATTGAAGAGGGTAAATTTAAGTTATCATTCGAAGTACTTGACATTTTTCCGATATCAGCGAGTTAGTAAAATTTTCTTTCTATTTCAGTAAGCGTTTAAATTTGTTACTACAGCTGATACATTTTCCTTGGTAATCAGTACTAATGCTTACTTCTTCCTCAGTTAAGTTTACATCGATTAAATGTTCAGTTTGACTATCTAAAGCTTTTAATTTATTCATTTTTTCAATTAAGTCTACTAGATGTACCTCTAAGATTTTAAAGGCTCGTATTCTTTGCGAACATAAATTAACTAGACGTTAACAGGCTGTGTAAGGGATTATCCTTCTGTCTTAAGTACTACAAAGTCCAGAGAAAGGGTGTAAAAAGCCCTTTATTAATTCAATATTATTCACAGATGCCGCCGAATCGGGCTTATAAACAGCCAACACTTTTGGCTTAACTCAAAAAGTAACAAGTAACTTAGAATATAATTAAGTTAGCCTAACGGCTTTTCACAGGTTACATAACACGTAGGCAGGCTGTGACTTGTAAAAGTTGGCGAAACAAACCTAATGACTAGAAGCGCTCAACGCTACAGAAATCTAATCGCAGGAAAATCAAAGTTAGCAACGTGACCTTCAGACAGGCAGAATACGCTCGACACCCCCCCCCCGAATTTTGAATTTTATGTTGCGGAAGTTCGAAGAAAGCGGTACTTAATAATAACTGAAAAGACTAATGTGTTAGTATGAGTGAGTCTAAGAGCAGATTGGTAACCTGATGTGCTCAGAGAGAATATAGAAAACGTAACAAATCGTCGGGTCCGGTGTTAAAATCACAATTTTTTAAGATCTTTTTAATCTCATTTTTTTAACACCTTAATTTTTAATAATGAAGCTAGAGGGAGAAATGTTAAGTAAGTATGCTAGATAATAATAGTGCCTGATAAAGAGATACTGCTGTGGGCATGCATTATTAGCGTTTTTATGTGAAATTTATGCCATGAGAAGGTTGAATTTTGCTCACTTTTAAGACAGTTCTTGTTTGTTTTATTTTAAGAGCTTTCCCAATTTTCGAAAATATGTTATGCACATACGAGATTAAATTTTTTTTTTAAAAAAAAAGTAAAAGTCTGTGCTTTTTTCCTTCCTTTTTTCCTTGCCCATCTTTTCTGAGGAAGTTACTTGTTTTCTATACTACAAAAATACACAAAAGAAAAACGTTTCTTTGTTTGTTCTTCGTGTTGCGTGAACGAATTCAGTGTTCCAACAACTTTCTGTTCCCTTGTCAGACTGACTGATTTCCTTGTTTTCCTGTGGTAGCTTAGGAGGATGTAGAAGACTGATGTTGGGGTAGCATGTTATTCAGCTGTTTTCTTCAGAAAATAAGCTTTCTCAATGGACACAAAAAGAATTGAACAGATTTGTTTTGTTTTCTTGCTTCATGTATAATAATAAATTACTTTGGCCTTTTAAATTGTTACTTTGTAGCGTCTGTATTTTTTCAACTAAATATGTAATTAATGAATGGCTAAAATACTAAATTTAACGGCATATCGCCAGTTAATTTTGACTTTGGAACATCAGTAGCTGAGTCTATTACATTTCTACATTCGTACTTTTTTAGTGTAACTCTTACAAATCGAGCTAACACTGGAAGATCCGTTTTTCGTATCCCAGTGAGGGCATAGCTGATTTTCATATTTCTGGCTTTAAAAGACATCTCCGTAGTGGCCAGAAATGTGGTGGACCGTAATTCGTCACGTCTCTGTTTTGGTCGATTGGGTCTCGTACTACCCTCATTTTCTCTTTCAGTTATAAAAGGAAATATGGGATTATTACATTCTCCTATGCATGCAGTCGTTGTGTGACTTGTCAGCACGTTTAACTAATATTTGAAGATTCATAGTTCAATACCCAGAGACGGTATATTTGATTTTCCGTGTTTCTTACCGCGAAAAATCTAATGTCATATTATATATGTATCTCATTCTTTACCTCTTCTTTTATAATAAAACTTCCGGAAAAAATAGGCGAGTAAATATACTAATTTAATCTAAAAATGGTTAGGTACGTGTTAGGTTCTCCTCAAATTAATTATTTTAGCTCATCTGTTAAACTAACTTAATTTGTGTAATTTTAAGGCTCAATTGCATTTCTGATTTGTTTATTTGGAGTCGAAATTTCACTGAATGATATTTAGGTAAATGTAAACTTAGCGAATTAAATGGTATGCATTCATGGCGGAGGTGACTATTATTTTATTTTTATGCGAACAAGATTAAAAATTACTTTAAGAACTGCCGCATTTGCGTCTCATGGACATCTTCAGTCATATTTTAAATTCTCATTACCGCTTCCTTGTGAATATTAGAATAATATTGTTGATAAACTTCACTCAAATTCGCAAAATAATTTCAAACAGCTTTTTCCTATAAAATTATAAAACCCATTTATATGCTGTAAAAAGTGTGAACATCTCTCGTTTTAGGCTGTAAAGAATCTAAAGACAATCTAAGACAAGAAATCTGGGTGTAGAATCCATAGTACCATTTTATATTTATGTTATAAAATTATTTTAAAATCTGAACACGAGCAGTATTGGGTTACGAAAGAGATATATTCCTGAGAATATCTTCAATCGGTTTGTATGTAAATCGATTTGCCGATGAACTATTCTTATATATATTTGGTTGAAACGAAAGTTTTCCGCCAAAAAAACGCTCTTAATAATGCTAGGGGGAAGGAGGAGGAAGAAAGAAAAAAAAAAAAAAAACACGAAAGCAGTACCTTAGTGCGGGTAATAATCACCACCAGAATGTGTGATTTTTCTCTCAGCGTTTTTTAAAGCCTTCGGCCCAGAAACCTGGTGACCGCGTGTCCAAAAGCAGGTCAACCTCATTTCGGGCGTCCTGTGCAGAATGAAGATAGCACCAGCAAGATGTAGCTGTGGTGTGAAAAATGGTGAATTCCGAAGGAGCGCTATCGCGGCTATATGGTGGGTATTGTAAAAGATCCCATAGTCCGTACAGAGAACAGCCGGTGAACGCATACTCATGTGGTCTTGCATTATCTTAATGGAATATTACCTTTTTGCGCCGGAACTCAGTTCGACGTTTTTCTTTGATAGCAGCGTCAACGTGAACTAGAGTCTCGCTGTGCACCTTACTGTCGAGGACATGGCACTAACTTCTAACTCCTTAGCAAGCTCTCGAGTAGTTGTATAATAATCTTCTTCCTTAAGTTCTCGCAAGCGGGCGTCATCAACATGAGTAGGCCGGCCAGAGCGCTCTGCTTCTTGAATGCCATAGTCCTTATTTTTGAATTTTCAGTACTAAAACTTGACGGTGTCTTATGATACAACATTAGTACTTAAAACTTTACACATGATTTCGTGACATTCTGTTGCTAACTTTTTGCAACAGAACTGGAATTAAATGATAGTTCTAATCTGGTAGCGTGATAGTTCCATTTTAGACACCTTGTGCTTAATGATAACTATATATATATGTAAGATAAAAATGTATGAATCAGAATTATAATATAACTATAAACATTAATTCTTCCTCTCTATTCTAAAATCGTAATAACTTATCTGCATTGCGTCATTCAAATTAATCATGCTATCTTATGTAACCGTTAATACCAGATGCCTCTTGACGACCAATCACCGAATTGTAAACCAAAACTTTTCTCTTCGCGTGCTTCCATCTTTCATAACTACGCACTTCAGCTTTTGCTCTCTACTGTGCTAAGATGTAATTTCGCTGGCTTGCTTGCTATCCCAACAATATCAAAAATGTAAATCTTCTGTGGAAAGGCACGACTAGAGTGCCAAGTGATTGTGGCCGCAAATATCAATTGGAAATAAAAATGGAATTAAAATCGCTTCTACTGCCAAGTTTTATTTACGAAGTCAACACATTAGCTTACGACGCAATCAGATTACTTCCTCTTCAATATGGGATAACTACGCATCTACAGTGTTCCGTTATTTCCTTTTCCTTTGCTCTTATTATGACATATATATATATATATATAACTATAAACATATATATATATATATATATATATATATATATTTTTTTTACAAATTTCACAACTAAAGCAAGTCTCTTTCTTTGAAATGCCAAAAATCATTTGACAATGTATGATTAAACACGTCAACGTGAACTGTTTGTGCAGACGATATTTGCATTAAAACGAGATATTAACGGAATGATAACATTTAAAAAAAAAAGTTATTTAAGAATGTCAATCAGAATGTTTAAGAAAATTTTACTTGAGCTGTATTACAAATATATAAACGTATACTATAAAAGGATTTTAAATAGAAATAAAGTTACCCCCCCAAGAAAAAAAAAGGGGGGAACTGAAACGATTTAGATTTTAGCGTCGCTGCAGATTAGCTGAGTTTATGCTGTTTCTGAGCATGACGTCCGATAAATTTGCTATTAGACTGACTGTGCTAAAACATTTTTTTCTCTTTGTCGTGTTACAAACTTTATATACATATAAATAATTTTAGTGAAATTATAGTATTTTTTGCGTAACATGAAATGCTTGAAAGAGACGGCGGTGCTCTGCTGAAAAATAAGATTATGGAGGCAATTTAACATTGAAGCTATCTCGCTTAATTGGCCAGGCTGGCAACGTTTTTGATAGTTAATTTTGTCTCTAAATTTGGCGATAAATCGCCAAAAGTCGTGAAACCTGGCGACCATTTGGTGACATTTTTCGGATCCCTCTATAACTGTGGTATTGTGATTGAATAAATGTAATTGATCCCTGTATGTAACTGTAACCGTTTGCGGCTCTCATATTACCTCCAGTAACTTCGAAAAGGTACTGGAGATTTCTCGGTGGTCGGGAGGGGGAAAAGTTAAGATCGGAAAAAGTATCAGTTTCTCAGTTGTTTAATTCAGCGTGAGTTCGGAGTATTAACTGATTAGGAGCTTTGCCTTATTTTAGATGCACTTTGCATTGTGCTGTGTTTAACGTTGTTAGCAGTTTGAACTGTAACTACTGAATTTACTCTGCGATACTGAGAAAAGCTGTACGAGTATTTTTGTGGAAAGTTCCAGAACTGTTAAAGTTTTCTTTCGGTAAACTAAATTTTATCACGCTATCAAATGCTTTGTATGCATTCAAGCTATTAAGAATCCACACGCACGGAACAGTCTTTTTAGCTTTATTATTAAGCATGTTTTCTTCGCACTTACGCCATATAAAATCCAAAAGGAAAATCACAAAATATTTAAAAACCGTATATCTTTATAATTCCTGTTAAGAGTCTTAGGGGTTGCGATACATTTTTTTCTCTTCGTTATAATATTTCTTTGAGCAGCTCGAGCGGACAGTCGTCTAAAAAAGTTATCATAAAAAGAAAAACATATGTATAATGATTTTAATGAGTACTAATGCCATTTTCTGAAATTACTTGATATTTCCTATTAGACATGATCTAAACGCTCTTTTATTCAAATCAATCAAATTAAAAGCAGACAAAATATTTTTGAAAACCACGTTTATTGCTTTTCGCTCACTTTGTTTGCTACTCCATAACAGAAAGATTAAATTTGAAAATTAAATATTTTACACTTTACTGAATGACCACACGCTGGTGCGTGGAAATAATAAATATTCTGTTCGAGGCAGTGGCAACATATTGCTTTCAAATGGCTGAATTTGCGCTATAAAATTGAAAGATAAATATGTTACATTTTGCCGAATGACAACAAGTCTCGCACATTTGATACAAAAATGTTTTATTTTGAACAATATTGTCACTGCTTGCTTTCAAATCGCTGAATTTATTAATACAAAAATTCTTTAAATGTGTACAATATATAAAATAAGTCAAAAATAAATTCGAGGTCCTGAATTCGGTCTTTCAGGTGCTCATATTCGGGTGGAGGACTACGTGTATTCACAATTTGATTGTTGTAAGTGACGTAGTTTTTTCACAGTGCAAAGAACATACACATATACAGATTTTTCATCACTTAATTTCTTTAAAAATAATGCGTGGCGATAACATTTGGTGACTAGAATTTAAAAAATGATTCATACACAAAGGTGATACGAACAGAAAGGAAATTTAGAGGCCAATAGGACTTGTAGTGCTAATAATGAAACGACTGCTTGCAGTTGTTATTCAAAAGTTCATTTATAATCTGTTCATCAACATAGAATTTCTGGAAGTGTTTAACTAGAATGTCGTATCCCGAAGCGCAAGATTCGAAGTGTGTACAGTACAGAATTTCTTGTGAGTTATTTCGATTTTTTAACAGTTTTCCGCATTTCTCTTCCACATAGTCTTATCTTCTTTAGAAAGTTCCTGGTATGTTGCGCTTGGATATATTTGAGCAAGCGATTGCCAGATATATTCCTCTGTCATCAGTGCTTCTACCTGAACTTTTTATCTATTATCTTTACCAAGTTTGAAATTCGTCTCAATTCATGTTAGCTGTAGTTGCTGCATTTTCTTTATTTTCTCTATGTTTCATCAGAAAAATCGGCATATTTCAAACTATCATGTTATCTTTTTTGAGATGCTGTTTCAGGTATGTTCAATAGTATAGCGAGAAAGTTAGTTTTTTTTGTTCGTTTGCACTTGCAGAAATATGTTTCATTTTATGAAGATTTCTACCATTCATGTTAATAAATGTAATATTCTTTCACCGCTCTAAGAATCTCGCCTAAAAGTGCTTTATCGCAAAGTTGAGTAAGCCACATTATTTTTGCTGGAAGAAATACAAATTTTAGGGAAACTTTTGTGCTGTGCAACTGTCAGTCAGAAGGATAATTCTTCAGTTCATTATTCCATTTCAAAATCCATTCCTTGAAATTTATGACTTCATCATCTTCATCGAGTCCTCTATGCTATATCTTACAGAGCTTTGATGGATCAAATTGATCTCTTCTGATGACTCCATTTTTCACGAATCTCTATAATTTTAAAACAGCTCGAAAGGAGTTGGAGAGATCGAATTTAGCGCAGATCTGTTTTAAGTGGAAAAACGTTGAGTTTCGTGACTTCATTTTGCCAAAAAGAATATCAGTCAGTGACATTTTGACGACAACTAACAATTTGCTGATTATAATAAATGATTATTTCTTATGGTGTTTGCAAACGAATGGACAAACGATACGAGTAATTCTATTATAATATTCGAATGAAAACATTAACTGCGATTATATAAAGCGGCGGCGTAAAAGATTTTTCATATTTCATTTCAAAAATATTTTTTGCTTTTACGAGATTCAGTAAGTTAGAAAATTAGCAAAAAGTGAATGGAATAGTCTATGAGATACAAGGGAGAATTTCGAAAATTTAAAATTCTTGCTCCTGAGTATAAAAGGAATGAATGTTTTGGAAAAGCGCCAGTTTATGTGATGTCAAAGCAATTACGTCAAAACATTCCACTCACGGATATTATATCTGCTTCTTCTGAACTGATACTTTCTTTCCTTTTAAATATAATGGAACGAAAGTTCTTCAGGTTTTATGTCTTTTACAGGGATCAAAACGCTTATTTCGATCAAGCGTTCTGCCAGTATTAACTATTTTACTGCGACAAATGTTTAGTGTAAACTCACTTATAATATTGGCGAAGATTTTTATGTCTGTTGCTGAAGGAACAATCGGATATAGAAACGAGTTGTTTGTTCCAAACATTTTAAAGGGAATCCATTAGTGAAATATTCGGATTTTATCTATTGTACTCCCCATTTGTCCATTCCTGCGTTTCTTTATTAAACTAAATAAAAATTTGGCGAGTTGGTGTATTGATTATGGCAAAGTAGTGCGAAGGGATGCCTTCTTGGATAATTTTTTAAGAGAAATTGCCTGACATTTATTTTGCTGATAGGAAAATCCTAGTGCAGTTAGGCCGTCTACCGTGAATACTAGTATTCAGATGTAATACTAGTACCGAGATATAATACTAGTATTGTGATTTTATCCATTTGTTATTGGTGAGCCTAAAGAGGAAGACGTGCAATATATATATGCAAGATAAAAAATATAAAAGCAAACTTCTAAATTTAATTCACTATAACCTCTTTTACTTTTTATTTCATTTGGAATTTTCATCGCTCTGTCCTAAAAATAGCTCTGAAAGTCTAAACTGCGTCATTCAAATTAATCATGCGATCTTACGTAACCGTTAATGCAGATAGATGCCTCTTGACCAATCACCAAATCGCAAACCAAAACTTTTCTCTTCGCTTTCTTCCATCTTGCATAACTATGCACTTCAGCTTTTGCTCTCTACTCTGTTAAGATGTAATTTCGCTGGTTTGCTTTCTGTCTCAACAATATCAAAAATGTAAATCTTCTGTGGAAAGGCACGACTAGAGTGCAAAGTGATTGTGGCCACAAATATTAGCTGGAAATAAAAATGGAATTAAAATCGCCTCGACTGCCAAGTTCTTTAGATACTACGCTATCAAAATTCTTCTTCAATATTCAATTCTAAGCACGCATCGACTCTGCTCCGGCTTTTCCTTGTACTTTCAATATTTCATATATATATATATATATATATATTTTAAATTTAAAATGAATGTTAAGGACGTATGAATATTTATTTCGTGTCATTTTTGTGTGCATTTTGTAAGTCTTATTACTCAATACATAAAAATTTTAACGTTTGCTAAAATGGAACGCTTTTGTTGTGTTTATGTTTATGGAAAAAATCTCCGGTAAAGTAAATTGTTTCCGTGAAATTTGTTTGAATTTCTTTTATTTCGATGCTTCTATGCTTTATTAAAATTTCGAGCAGCTGATATGAAATGCACAACTTCATTTTCCAGAGCAGTTCATTACTGTTTATAGCATATTTTAATCTGCTGTATTGCGCTTATACAGATGTATTGCTATTCATTTACCATTCCTTCGTCGATTGATCATGCATTCCATTCCATTCTATCGTCCGAATATCAGATACCTTCGATACATGTAGTTAATACTTTCAAATATTTCTCTCTAATGAAGTGCCTTGTAATTTATGCATGCTCAGTTTTCGAAATCTCTTGTTAATCCGAAATACTGAACTTCATGTAAGCGTTGACCTCCATTGCCGGAGGAAAGTTAATTAAACTACGAATGGAATAGTTATCTGCATATTGTTCGATCCGTAAGAATTACTTATGTTGGATATATTTATAATGGAAAAGGTCTGCATGAAAATTTTTAAGGATATGCTAAGGGTTATGAAAATAGAAGTTAATGAAGATGTTTTTCTTTATTTAATTATATTAGACCTTCAAGGAGAAAAACACGCATAATATGAACCCTCTTAAACGTTTTTAGTAAGGATATGCTCTCCTTTTACGTTCTTCAAACATTGGACTGAAAACATCATTATTTCTAATTTGTGAAATTTTAATTATCTCTAAATTTTTATTAATGCTGTTATGTTCAAAAAGTCAGCTGAAAATTCTTCTTGGGCAGTTCTGTTTGAAATATAATCAACCAGGTGGCTAAGAGAAAAAGGCGGTTGGAAAATAAGATGGCTGTAGCGTGATAGAGATCAATTCCTGATCGAAGAAACCTAAGTTTCTTTGTTCAAACATCTAAGCTCTAACTGCTACATAGCGCCGAGTGAACGAAAAAGGCTTTAATTCCATTTACACTAAATCATGCCGCCCAACCGGGATAGTAATTAGTAACGTTGACTGCCGTACCGAAGGGCCCGGGTTCGAATCTCTTCGAAGGCATGGATGTTTGTAAATATATAGTGTCTTTTCGGCATAGGGAGACTCAAAATATGCGGCGAGTCGAAAGTCCTATTGAGAGGTTGTTGGTAGGGTAAGAGAGATGAGAGACCTTCGGAACCCGGGGGTGTTCTCCACGCTATCCCGGATGATGTCACTTCATGCATTCCCCCCAATCCCTAAGCTTTCGCATTCTTAAAGATTCTAAAAAAGCACTACTTTGCAAACTGAATCGCCATTTCAAAGAATTGTCCATTTTCTGCGTCTTCACTTCCAGTTATGAGGGTGAAAAAAATTCTCTTAATCTATTTATTTATATGAAAATATATTGCTTACCTTCTCATATTTATATGAAAGTTAATATATCTTAAATAAAGATGAAGTCACCCTACCATTAAGTATTTCTATTGTAGTCACAATATAAACAATTGAATCAAAGGTTTGGCTATAAGGTGAAATTGTTTTCATGGACTATTCTAGAAATTAAAACATATCTTCTGTTCCTTTCTTTATACGAGTAATATGTGCATATATGCTATCGTTAGAGTTCGAAAGCTGTTAATGTACAGATTAATAATTAATGCGCAGATTATCTGATTTGTACATTCAAAGTGCGAAATCATCTTCAAAATAAGAATTTCCCGCATATTTCGAGCCACTGAAATGCGAAAAAAATTTATCCTCTGTTTTTCTTTAATGAAAGAAGTTCTCTCTCCTGTAGCAATTTTACATTACGCTTACTGTTACGTTAAACAGTAATAAAACAATTCCTTGGTGTGGATAGGGTTTCAGAAAATGTGGTTACAATATTAGTATGCCACAAATAGGTGTGCTTATCGCAAATGTCTATTGATATGTAATTCAAAGTGTCGGCAGTCATTAGGTTGTGTTCGCATAATTTTACTTTTTGCAAATCTTTTTTTAATTATAATAATATTTTAAAATAATTTGATTCATTCTTTGTGTTCTACGTTTTTCGTTGATTGAAACTTTTCTGGTGATTGATTGATTTTATCAACATGATTCTTTCGCTATCGAAAAATAAATAAATGACGTATTTAAAAAATGTCGGTTATTTTTTACTTACAGTCTTCTGATTATTACACTAAGTTAATTAGAAAATAAATTGTGTTTAAAAATTATCAGTATATTTTATTTATAATCGGCTGATTATTATATGAAATTACTTACAACTTTATGGAGTAGATGTAAGCTTGTTTGTCGATTAGAAGTACCTGATATTGAGTTGTTTGTCTGAATATTAATTTAAGCATACAAAAGCGTTGCTGTTATTCGAGGAAAGCTTTTATTCTCACATTAACTTGTGCCTAGTAGGTAATGCGCAGATTATCTATAAAACCTGCAGATTAACAGGCTGTTAGGGAAATGAAGCGATTTTTTGGACTATAAAAGGATCGGCCTAGTTAATCTGCAGATTTTCTAGCTAGTATGTACATTACATGATTTCTGCATTCTAGCGGCAAATATATACTTGGCCTGAAAGCATGGCAGCACATGTTCCCATCCCGAGGGAAGGGATGGATTAAAAAATTTTGGTCTCGGAAGTCTATAAATTTTAGCCGACCACTGTGCAGTGTGTCAAATTTCAAATTGGCGTAATAAGTTATTTATAACGTACGAATAAACAATGTGCTTTAATACTTTACAGTGTAAGCAGTGTGCTTTTCTCGGCGACAACAAGGTATGCAGAGTTTGCTTTGTTATTTATAAATATCTATCTTGTAGTTATTTCTTTTCCTCAAATGCATTTGTGTAAAAGAAGAAAATCATTACCTGATCAGAACTCTCTTCGTCAAAACTGGAATGGAACTCAAGCATATAGGCCTCGTGTACTATATGCCCAGTTTTAAAAATCTGGTCCAAAGAAACAAAGCGAAATAGAGATAACCCAGATCTCCTCTAGTAAGTAAATAAAAACACTCAAAAATTGCATTTAGAATTCAAATTGATTTTCATTATTACATGATGTAAGTAAAAATCTTGTAAGTTATCTTTTTAACTTTTACGTTAAATATCCTTCTAGTTTTGTAAATGTAATTTGCAAAAGTTCAAAATTCAGATGTCAATTAATATTTTCTGAGTTCGGCAGCTGCTCTATTTAAGCGAGATGCAAATAGAATTTGCAGGGCTATATATTCCTGTTTCTTCCTAGGATTGTAAAGATTTTGCTTCATTGTGAATGGTTTCCACTGATTATTATTATCTGGTAAGAGTAGTTCTAATTTTTGGTAATTATATGACATTTTAGTATTTTAAAATAATATTAAGCATCGTCTGTCATTTTCTTAGCTGTTAAAAGGCTGAGTATAAAGTTATTTGCAGACATTTCAATCATTACTTAGGATAGAATTAAAACCAAAAATTGAGTTTTTTCATTGTTGAAGTGAGAATGCTTTTACTAAAAGACATTCCGAAAAATTGTAGTTAAGATATACGTAACATATATGTGTAAGAAAAACTATTACTAGCTTTAACTGTTGTGATCCATTAATGAAGTAAGAAAAAGAAATCTTTCAAAATAAGTTACATTACAGTGCAGCAGTAGCGTTATTTTCTAATAATGATAAGAGATGAAATTCTCAGAACTGTAGTTTGCCTGAGTTCGAGTTGATTTGCAAAGTTTTAAGTAATTCGTATAATTCTCGCGGATGTTTGGGTTTAAAATCTCCGTTAAAAATTCGTTTTTATTTATTTTTATGAACATTCATGATTCAGCAGAATTATTATAATCTTATATTATAAGCTTTGTATTCATTGATATTTTATGGATTTATTCCTGGTAGATTTGATCTGCTAAGGGCCGAATGGTTAAGACCGCGGAATATTGGGAGTTCCACTTAAGTTCGATCTCAGGCGAACGGATTGGCTGCATGTTTGATTTTTGTGGTTTTTCCCATGTGTAAGATGAATATCAGCCAACTTGCCACAGAAAATCCTCGAAAAAGCCTGCCTGCCTTAGGCAGACAGCCCTCTTATGACATGGCATATTTAAATAAGATTTTTTTAGTGTCAAAAAACGTTCATGGTCAACTGACGCAGAATGCCGTATCAAGACTAATAGCCCTTTTGTGCTATAACAACCCCTTTGGGCTAACACTTAAATCTCTAATAAATAAAGATTGCGAAGTTATCCTTTTGGACTTCTTACATAAAATACAATATCTACGTCATAATTTAATATTAAAGTCAGTAAGTAGACTTTGCTTTTGTAGAGTAATCATGCATTATGTGTTGTGTTTGTCATTCCTCATTCGTGTTTATGTACTTCACTTCTGTGGTAAACAGATGCTTAAATTTCGTGAAAGTTGAATCTGTTTTACATTATGAACAGAGCAAAGTACCTTTCCTAGTATAGGATTGCATGTGGAGTATTTGAATGTGTATTATAGGTCTTTGTTCTAGATTGTAAACTTCTACAGGAAAATGTACTGAAAATATATTTTTTCGCCCTAGATATAGCCATTACTGTAAGCTTTTAATTTTGATTAACGAATCTTGAATATATTCGAGTAGCTATACCTTCGACAGTACGAGCAAATGCCCTTTTTCTTTTGTATGCTTAAAAATTTTTAAAAGAACTTCATCGTACAATTTGAATACACTGAACACACTTTCTTCTGTTTAAATTTGATCAGGCATATTTGCAGGCTGTTCGAACTAGTGTTGACTATACTGAAAGCGTTCCTTACTTTATGCTAAAAATTGTAGTTTGCACCGTATTCTAGTTTGTGGAAAACTTAATAAAACAGTTTATTTTCGCCATCCGTAGTACTGCGTGGCAGTTCTGCCATATAAGAGTGAAAGATGGGAGCCCGGTTGGTGGAGGGAATTTTATATCAGCTTTTTCTTTATTCTTTTTTTTTAATTTTTTTATCACACATTCTTCACGCTCCTTTATTCTCTTTCAGAATTCTCGTTCCTCTTTTTTGCTTTTATTTTATTTTATTATTCTCACTTGATTTTTATCTCTATCACAGGTGAAATTTTTCTCTAAACTTCTATTTTATCCATAAATATTATCTTCCTCTTGTGTATGAGTGGTCGAAGATTTATTGCAAGGTAGGGCTTTTTATTTGTTCATGTATTTTTTTCACCCAGTACTTCTTGTGTTCTTTCTTGATGGATAACCTATTTCTGTAGTCCTCTCCGTTTTCTTTTTTACGTCTGCATCACAATTTTCTTTTACAATAAATTTTTATGCAGTTTCCTTCTAAGAGTTAGATAAAAAAATTCGAAAATTGAATGTCCTCGCTGATTGCATGAAATTTCTTTGTATCTGCGATGGTAAAATTTTAGTAATCTGGTAAAATTTTGTTGGCTTTGTGTAACTATATTTCATTGCAAACAGTTCTTTCTTTTTGCCGCTTCCTTCATAAATTGTTAAACCGGACAGAGCTATGTGAAAAAGAATGTTCTTGTTAGAACGTTAACATTATTTTGTATGCCTCATACTGACATCCTTTATGTAAGGTTGCTAAGAATGCTATGTAAGTCGAGCATGATACGAAATTTTGTAGAATGTGCTCAAGGTAAGGGAAGGGTAAATACTTTTAATCAGAAAAGTCTTTTTTAGTGCATCATGCGGGCAGTTTCAATGTACTCCACTTTTATAATGCCTCTCCTCACCATTTTGTTTTGCTATTGAAATTATGCTGCGAAGATCCAATTCTCAAGGGAGGAATTTCTTAATACCTTGCTGAGCATAGCCTGATCACCTCCTCTATTTTAGTTTTCGCCTGCTTGTTGCCGCAGGTATAGTCTGCCTATTGCGGCGGTATTCACTGCTAGGTGTTTTTAAATGCAATTTATAGGTGTATGGGCAATTGAAGAGATAGCGATCTGCATCACCTACCGTACCACATTCACATAATTCTGAGTTTCGTTTGCCGAATCTCTTACGATAATTTGGGAAGGGATCATGGCAGTATAGAAATGAGTTTGTGCGCCGCTGTATGTTTTAATTGAGCATGAAACTTTCGGAAAGAACTTGTAGGTTCTCCTCCCTGTGCTTTCCCTTTCCCATCTTTTCTGTACAAAGCTATTTAGCGTAATTTTTTTAAAATAAGACTGCGGCACACTTACAGGGTTTTCCAATCTAACTGGTGTCATTGGCTGCAGATTTCGCAAGCAAGTCCGCCGCTTCGTTGCTAGTAATACCCACATGAGCTGAATCCCAGATCATTGTTGGGTCTATCATCTGATGGGATCCTTAGGAGATTATTTTGTATATCTTGCACTAAAGGACTTCTTGTCTAATACCCTCGGATGGTCTCCAAACTTTAGGCGGAGTCACTTATATATATTGACCTTTGTTATGCCATCATGCTGGAAGAAAGAAAGAGAAACCTCCAAGAAAATTCCATAAGAATGTCCATCCAGATGAACAAACATGAGATATGGCTCTGTTAGGTAGTCGCCAACAATGACAGTCTAAACACTGACGGAAAAGTGGTATTTCGATGCGCGTACTTGGGCATGCCCATACATTTCTGTACGTTGTAGCAGCCTTCTCTGCTAAAGTATGCGTCACTGACGAACAATATAGGAGCTGGAAAGTGGAATTCTATTGCACACATCTGCTTGTACCGTTCAGCAAATGGAAGTCGTGGTGCTTAATCAGCAGGAAACAATTCCTCCACCCCTTGCTTGTGGTTTGGATACAAGTGGTTCAAGTGCGCGATTCTTTGGACGAGGGCTTGGGAAATAGCGAACTTTGTAACGAAAGCTCGTGTGCTGGGATTCCTTTCTGCATAACGGAGCACCAACTGTTCTTCTTCAGGTGTCCATGCCGTTCGTTCCTGATTCCTTTGATTTGTCCTGAAAGATCTCGTATCGTGCAATTTTTGATCCAGCGGTACAAACTTCTGGTGATTTGAAATCGCCTATTCGGACACTTCTGTCATTGTTCAGGCACATAGCTGCTTCGCCATTACAATCGGCTATTCCATATCCTAAATGCATACGAGCTAACACGAAGTTACTGGAAGTTTCCGTCTTACTTCCTCTGCGGTTGATTGTCGGAAAGCCGAATTTTGCATGTGGAGATTTTTATCTGCTGCACAGCAACCCTGTCTAGCCCGTTACAAATGCGTTTCCACTCCTATCTTGCAATGTATTTCTGAATCGTCTTTAAGTAATCTTACCCTTTCATGCAGTTTGTACACGTTTCAGCAAATCGCCCTGTATATGCGCATATACACTGTAAGAACAGATGCGCACTTGTGCTGCTGATTTCTGTAGTTTGTGTCAAAAGCGATAGGAAAGAAATGATCGATAAGAAAAAGATGAGTGTCGTTGCGCAAGATTTTCCTAACGAGCCTGTTTAAGCAATTAAAAAGGCCGTATTCGGTCCGCTGACCGGTGCCCACATCTGCTCAAGATCTCACTTGCTTGCAACGCATATACACTCTTTTGCAAAAAAAAAATCAAAGCACCAAGAAGGATTTTCGCTATCGTGACGGAATTTGGTATGGAAAAACATCTTGATCGAACATGCAAATGATCAAAATTTCAGGGCGAATGAACAGGAATTGCGGTCATAGCGCGCATTTTCAGTGCGCAATTCGCAAAGTATAAAACCAGTAACAGAGGAAGAAAATGTATCCTCTTTTTGGGGGGGGGTTGCTGCGATTATAATTCCGTAAAAAAGCAACTAAAGATGCCATTAAGACGATATCGAAGACCTTACAGACAACTAAACGACTTAATGCGTGAAGCTGGGTGGTCATACCGAGCAATAAGCTAGCGTATAGACACTGCTGTGCAAAGATGTTGGCAGCAATGGTTGCTACAAGGAAATTGCCGACGAAATGAAGGCTCTGGAAGGCCAAGGAGCACAAATGCGAGGCAAGATATGATGATTGTTCGCCAGGCCCGAACCGCCCCAACGGTATTATTGTCGACTACTCAACGCACTACAGCCACGTCTATACCTCCCGTGATACTGAAACACCGTCGCATGGACCTCCGACCTAAGGTTCTACAGCAATCAGAGTTATGGTCATGCATTGGAAAAGAATACCATCCACTGAATGATTGATAGTAATATTACAATGCTAAATTGACAATGTCATCTATACAATAATTGTTACATAATAATCCGTATGAAAAATAAATATGCAATCAATTAATCATTACGTTGTCATGGATAGGATCTATGTTGTGGTGAGTGGAACTTATATATTAACCAGTTTCTAAACCTATGTCTTCTTCAATACGTCATAACTTCATGTTCTTATTTATTACTTACACACCTAATGGATGTGTGTACGTATTATTGTTGCAGTTATCCACAGAGTAATCCAGTCACATCAGTTCAGGCAGTTGATAGTTAGTTCCATAGCCCAAGGTATATGATGTTGTGTAGACTATTCTATGTTCTTATAAACTGGATTCTAAGTTAGCTTTTGATAAATTCGAAGTACACTTTTGTTATGTTCATTGTTCACGTAAATACTACTTGTCCACTTCGATACATCGTAACTTCGTGTCCTTAACACCTAGTTTGCACACCTCATTATGTGTGTTCATAGCAATTTGTACACTGTGTCTCAGTTATCCACAAAGCAATCACGAAATTGCAGTTGGGAAGTTGATTGTAATATGTACACTATTTTACTATTATCCACAGAAGCAAATGTTTTGTAAATAATAACTTGACTCCCAGATGATTAAAAAAAAAAAAGAAGGAAAGAAAACTAATTCTTAAATTTTTTCAATACAATTCTAAATTGCGCAAAACTACAGATTTGTTATACAATTCCAGTCTGTACAAGTTGATTGGTATTCCAACAATATAAAGCACATATTCTAAAAAATGCTATTATTTATTCCATTACATGTATCTAATTGTGTTTATAAAAAGGCTACAATAATACACATTTTTTTCAAGTAGTTAAAACATATACTGGAAAACAGGAACTAATTCCCAATTATAATAGACATAAAATGCATAATTATTCAGTGTATATTATTTACCAATCATCATACCATAAAATACACATGTTTCAAATGCTGCAACTAATTTTTCATTACAGTTAGAATATTTACCAATCAATCATACTACAAATGTACATGTTAAAAAAAAACTGCAACTAATTTTTCATTACAGTTAAAATAATAAATTTTTACTATACAATTATAAATAGCACAATTAAACAATTCAATCTATACAAATTGACAGGTATTCCTACGATATAAGAGCACATATTCAAATATAGCTAATCATTCTTGTAGAATGGCTATAATAGTGCCCAATTTCTTCAAATAATTAAAAACATCTACAGAAAAACAAGAACCAATTCTCAATTGTAACAAACGTGAAATACAAAAACTTATTCAGTACATATTATATACCAATCAATTATACCATATAAATGCACTGGTTTTAAATACTGCAACCAATTTTTCATTACAGTTAGTATATTCCAATTTGCCAGCTAATAAAATGAATCAGCTTTAAGTTGAATTAGCCGTAACAATGCTTAAAATAGTTAAGAACATCTACTGAAAAACAGGAACTTATACCCAATTGTGATGGACATGATATACAGAAGTTATTCTGGACAAGTCTGTTATAATTCCAGATCCTATAAAAAGCTACAAGACATCCTCAGATGTTTATTCTTATGTGCAAATACAAAACACTAAACTCTCTATCAAATGTAGATAAGACATTTACCAAATCAATCAAAGCTCAATACACCTAAATATTTCATACATTTCATTATAACTCTAATAACAAGGTAGCATTATAACGAACAAAAATAATTAGATACAGTTCTAAATTCCTGTTCTTACTTAAAATGCACATATTCCGAGAACTGTATGAATGCCTTATCACAGTCAGAATATTCCAGTTCACCAGCAAAAAATAATTGTAATTGACTTATAATAATGCAAAAATAATATAATAATAGCAAAAGGGGGGGGGGGAATTTATAAAATAACAAAAATATTCATAATTAAAGGCTATAATATTAACATACAAAAAGACAATTCCCAAATGCCTCAATAAGTTATAAATGCCTACAGAACTCCCGTGGTACCGTCCACCATCTCACGGCGCTTGGCTGGGGCGGGGTTACGCTCCCAGAGACATTTAAAGCGTTTGCCTTTGACCCCACAACATCGGCGGAGTTATCTGGAGTGGTGTTGCAGCCGATCATCGTGGCTGCATCAGACTGTCATCGTATAGTGTTCAGCAATGAATCCCGCTTCGCTCTTGAAGCAGATGACCACCGTGTTCGTGTCTGGAGAGTACAAAGTCAGCGGTCCGAATCAGCCTTTGTTTTACAAAGGCATGCAGCCATAACAGATGGTGTGGGGCGCTATATTTTATAACAGCAGTTCATCTTTAGTCATCCTCTGTACATCTATAACAGCTCAACGAAATGTTGATACCATTCTGCAGCAGGATGCATTACTCTTCATGGCACGTCATCTTGGGGCCATTTTCCAGCAAGATAATGCCAGGCCACATACCGCTCACATATCTCTGGACTGTCTCCGTGCGGTTGATACTCTTCCTTGGCCAGCAAGGTCACCAGACCTTTCACCAATCTAGCATGCCTGGGGCATGGTAGGCCGCCAGATTCGGGCAACACAAAGTATCGCAGATCTGGAGCGACAGCTGATGAATGCCTGGCAGAATGTGACGCAGGATGACATTGGGAACCTCTACCACTCCTTGCCTCGACGAATTCAAGCATGCATTGCCGCCAGACGCGATTTGACAAACTACTAATTTGAACACTCAGTGGGTGATTGTGAGTCGTGAACAGGAACTATGACCTTGATTTTTTAATCATTTTGTTATGTGTGTATGAGCTATACACATATTCAGTTTCATCAAAAACAACTACTTCCTTCTTTTTTTTTTTTTAAGTAGTGAGTGTTTTTATATCAAAAGCATGCTATTTTCATCATAGGTTTTGATCCATTAGAACAGATATTACTCTACTGAGTTTAGTTTTTTCTTGGCAGAAAAGCATTTCTCATTTATTGGCTTTTTAAATATAAATTAGATATACACTATTCTTGGTTGTGCATAGAATAATGTAAAGCAAGCATTGTTTGTCGAATCATTATGGCAGTTATTCACGAACTGCTTCATTTTAAGATTTCTGGGGTTAGAACATCAGAAATTATTCGTTTACTTTTTAAATGTTCAACGAATGAAAACAACTTTTCATAAAGTGGAAGTTCATTATTATCCGGCATATTGATTTTGTCTGCGCCTTTTTGCAACCTTGTTTGGTTGGTGCATTTGTTTATTTATTGCCAAATTTCATTTCTATTAACAGTTTTTTACGCAGTTTTTAAGGTAAAATTTTATTTTCTGGTAATATTTGTTGAAATGATATGCATTCTTGGAACTTTACCATCTTCAAATAACCTAACTTATAATCTTGTTCTTTGCAAATGTTTGTAAAGTGTGAAATTTTGAGTTGCTGTTTATAGAAGGTCTGAGTGTTGCTTATAATTTATTTAGTCGATTAAAAATTAAGGATCTAACAATGAAAAACTTTTCGTCTTCACTTATCTGTTGAAGGAAAAGGAGCTATAAAGAATAAGCGTGCTATAAAAAGGAAGATGTGCGCCTGCAACCTTACGAATTTCGAAAGGTGCATTGGATGCAAGTGAAGGAGAAATGTGAATATAAAGTAGAATTATTTGTACAGCATATTAACTGTTGTATGTATTAACAGTACTATAATATGGAAGCCATTTTCTTCTGTAAGTATTTCGGAGAACTTATTGTTATGAGACCTTGCTTCCTATTTAAAACTGCTTCCTATTTCCTATTTAAAACTTTACCATCTTCAAGTAACCTAACTTATAATCTTGTTCTTTGCAAGAATATAAGCAAACTATATATAAAGAATATAAGCAATTTAAACTTTACAAACATTTGCAAAGACTAAGATTATAAGTTAGGTTACTTGAAGATGGTAAAGTTTTAAATAGGAAATAGGAAGCAAAGAACTATAGCTTCCTTTATTTTAAGAATTGAATATGTAATAGATACGTACAAAATATATGTTAATTAATTGTTTATGTTATCGTTAAAGTTTCTAACATCAGACTATTATTAAATAAAGCAGTATACGCAGATCTGCAAAGGCAGTGGATACCGGGACCTCTAATGCTTACTAAATTCTGAGGTCAACTGTATTTATTTTTCTTCTTTTTAATACCGTGCAAATAGATAGAATGACTCTTAAGGTGTTTTATTTTATAGCTTCGCATTTGCATGGACGTGGTAAATTTTTCTAAAAGTAACATCTTTATTCTCTTGCTATGTGATTGATAATTATGCCCTCACTGGCGTAACTTAATTGCTGTTCTTTATCATCTGTTATTATATGTTAATTTGCAATTAGTTCCTTCCTTATTTATTTTAATGAAGCAATCAGGTGAAATGTCCCCAAGAGACTGTCTTCTATTCTCTTATTTCCTTTATCAGTGCAGGAAGAATTTGTCTGTCTACACTTTTAGTGTTTGATAACTGCGTCTTCATTACAAATACAGTGGCTTGATCATTTCTGAAACGAATTACTAGCATTGAAAGGAAACGCGTTGAACTAGCTTCGAAAGGAAAATACTGCTTCTCATTTTCTTAGACTGATAATGTTTGTTGCGTAAAGCATTTTCTAGGCTGAAGTTTTCCAGGTTGTTTTATTATCAGTTTTTTTTCGTATATAGGGAAAGCAATTTCTTTTCGCGGGGATTTGTCCCTTTTAGCAATTGAATCCTTTTGTTTGATTCCCATTAACAATAAAGGAATGTCAGTTAATGTAGGAAATGCAAAATTTTATAATTTGTTCAGAGTCAGTTGTTTTATAAAGCGAATGATAATTTTATTATTTACTTTTCAAGGCTTTTAACATATTCTTTTACTTCAAGAATTATTCATACCTTTCAAAGAAGTACACATATTAGTAAGCAAAGAAAATTAACGAAAAAGAATCTTGTTAGCGGTATTTTATTGATGCTGATTATTTTTTTTTTTTTTTTTTTTTTTTTTTTCCCTTCTCTAGCTGTAATACTATTATCCGATGTTTTTGTTGCGTCTGATTCAGTATTTAATTCAACTTAAATTTCTCGGCCGCGCTTAAGTGGGTGAAACTCAGATCAGGAGAATTAAAAACTCCAACAGCAGCAACTGATAGAACTGCATGCATTCCAGTATATTACGGAAATTAGTTGATTTAGAAAGGTGTGATAATAATGCATTCGATTATTATAACCTGATGGCTGTATAAATCATCGATTTTGATGCTGTTTTGTCCTGAAAGCTATAATTGTTATTACCGTGGTAACAGAATATGCACTTTTTTGTTTATTTACTGAAAAACGTTTTTTACTATTTCAATTTAAAAGTTTCTACTTATCGAAATTGCTTATTTATTTATCGATTTAAGGCGTAAGAATGAATTGCCTTTCGGTTTTTTATAAATTGGTAGCTGTAGAGGAAAAGGTTTTAGGTATTTAATTCCTCACTTATGAAACGATTTCTATATATGTATAATTTTATGTTAGATAAAATATTCGATTAGAAAATATTGCGAAATACATTTCAAATGTCATAATTTATTCTCATCTTTTCAAAAATCTCTTCTTTTATTAAGAGCTTCTTACTTATTTCCAAAACATCGAAACCACTGCATCATAAAAAATGTTAGATCAATTTTTTTTAAAGTACTTATTAAATATCTCTGTGTCAGAAAATTCTTGCTCTTTTATTCTTGCGAGAATCTTTCTTTTTTATTAATTGTTTTGCGTGAAGTATCGTTAGTTACATTTTAAACAAATACTCAAGCTTCTCCCTTTTTTGAAACTTGATGCTTATGTAAACATTTCTTTAGTGGGCTTGAAAAGTAGTGAATAAGATACATTGTGGGAAAGTGAGAAGGCCGGAGTGTGCTATCGCAGCATTTGAGCTCGGATTATTCAGGCATTTCAGCTATTAGTTTTGACGTATTATTGATCGCTTTCACGATGCCAAAAACGTTTTTAGCCTATTTCTGCCACATTTGTCACATGAATACAATATAAGTTGTCTTACTGATGGCGCCATTGACACCTGAAAATAAAAATTGCCATTGGTTATTTGTTGTTTCATTTGTAAAGAGCTAACTTTAAACTACGTGTTCCGCAATGGTATAATTCCCCCCCTTCTAACTTTTAGCTGTTACTGAGTCTGGTCATATTGGCTGAATTGATAGTATTTGATCAGTTTTTGTTGCTTCATCTGTACTTTTTTCTTTTAAGTGGAAACTTAAGAATTAGATTCAAAGGCAAAAGAAGGAATTTTCTACTCAGAAACTACACGTTTAATATTTTTATCAGTGCTTTGCATTTAATGTTTGGTGTCCTGTTTATCATTTTTTTTAAATAGTGATTTGCTTGAAATAGCAGCATGTAAAAAGTAAATTTTTAAGTAAACATATACAAATAATGTTGTAGAGACATTAGGATATTTTTGGAAGCAGGCAAGATTAAAAACAGCAGCCGCCTTCGCCGGGAATCGATCTACGGACCTCTGGAATACCGGCCCAGCATGCAGAACCACTACGCAACGAAGGCACGTCAAGAAGGTTGGAGAAATACCTTATATACTCCCCCTTTTAAAGGGCGACTGGGGTTTGTAGAGGACCCAATCGCCAAATCCTGGGTGTGGAGAGTCATCATCATCCACAACCCTTTTAGTTCGAGCAACAATGGGGCCTGAACTAAGTAACAACTGAAGTAAGCAGAAGTCCTGCAGGCACTCTGGCAGGCGGCAGGTGCACTGGAGGGGATGTATGTGGAAGCATTTTCGGTATGCCTGTTATTCCTTTTTAGAGAATAGCAATTCAATGCTCATTTGTATTGAGAACCAGAGGACTGAATGGTCCAGAGTATACCATTGCAGCCAGCATTTTGTTTATTTATTTATTTATTTATTTATTTTTTAAAGGGGGGTATAGATTCTAAACATTCTGAGGAATCCTGGAAAAATTCCACCTTTACTATAAGTATCATGTATGAGTCCCAGATTACAGAGTTTTGTCGAGTTGGTAGTTCTGTGGCATTAAAGGTTGCAAGTCTGGAACGTTGAATATTAATTTGAAGGAAGTATATTGGTATTGAGCGATAAATCTGTTGCTGAGAATTGTTGTGCTGAGCTAAATGAGTATTCAAATTCTACCGTCTTATGTGAGTTGATGTAAAGCTAGTTTGTATGTAGTACACCTTCGTGCGTTAGCAGGATGTTTTGCATCGTACTTCCGCAACCTGTTCGTGAATTGATTGTACACAGTTAACAGACTGTTGGTGGCCTTATAAGAATCTGCTGAATGCAAACCTCCGCACTCTGGCAGGCGGTAGAGGAAGTACAGTTGCGGCTATCGTGGCCCTAATGCCGCCAGTTGTGTTACTTGTCGCCCTGTGCTACTGTCTAAAAGGGTAGGAACTGAATCCCAGATATAGCCTGGTGTTTCCGGAGATTGCTTCAAGAAGTTCGAATGAGATATCTAAGGTCCAGTTAGACGTAGAATCTGAATTTATGATGGAGTCTTAGGACAGACAGAGTTTGGACGTGTGGAGCCACGTTGAACAACACCCCAGGGAACGGTCATAGGGTCTTCTACCCTTCTTTCCCTATCATCAAAAAGCTCGAGAGAACTTTTGACTCGCCAATATTTTAATTGCGCCCATGCCTGACAGACATTATGCACGCCTTAATTGATATCCATAGATTCTGTGGAACTCGAACCCGTGCCCATCGGTACGGCACCCAGCGTCGCTAACCATTATATCGATTAGGATGGCTTTCTTAAGAGCGTAGGAAAGAAAATCAAGAAAGAAGCTGGATAATACATCGTAATGAGGGCAGACTAGGTAGATTACACGTAACGGTGATCGAAAATTTCCGTAGAAATTATTCAGTGCAATCTGAACCCCTCTTTACCCCAAGTATGGCTTAGAAAAACTCATCTGACCGTTTGGCTTTTTTTCTGCATATTAAATTTGTGAAATTGTTTTAAAATTTTCCCATCAAACTTTTTTTTAATCATTTATACGTGAAAATAAGTTTACTGTCAGAATAAATTATTTGCCACTTTGTAACTCTTTCTTTTGTCGTCACAAATCTTCCATATTCAATCACGGGAGTAAAAACCAAAGTTTTTCCAGATTACTGGCTGTAATCTTTGAAGTTTCCTAATGTGATTAAAATCATGCAAATCGATTGTGATCTTCTTCTTCCTCTCTCCCGTCTTTTGTCTAATGACTTAATCTAATGTATAGTACTGATTTGTCTCAGTTTGTCCATTTTTGAAACGCAGATCAGAAACAGAGCACATTTAGATCATTTTGGATACTATATTCTGAATCGTGCAAATCCAATGCTATCAATCAGATGCTTTAAGAATTTCATTTCGAGTTTAGAAACGGTAAAAAACTTCACACATGGCAAGATTTATGCAGTAAACTCCGTTCTTTTCGGTGACATAATGACTTCCCTCTGTAAATTTTAATGTCATATGAGTATTTAAACGTGTATTGAATTTGCTTTGTTTTTATGTAATTTTATATTGCTTTGGCTTCAAATAAAAATCTAGCATCTGACACTCTGACTGAAATCTAGAACTATTTCAACTGTTTCATCACTTTAAAGTATAAATAAACATTTTAGCTTGTTTTACAATGTCTGAAATGAAGTCAGTATTAGATTTAGTTACGGTTAGTTAATGATAATGTATTATCGAAGTATTTTTTGCGCCTGTAAGTATGTTTTTTTATACGAAGAATTGTTTTATTTATCACGAAATTTATTAGTGTGATGTCCAAATGCCTTTTTGGATGAGATTCTTCTCTATTTAATTTTGTTTAATTAACATTTAAATTTTGATATCTACTCCAATTGGACACATAATGCTTAAGTTTTGCCACATTGTAGCATGTTTATATGAAATTATGCAGGTTATTATGTATAATAAGACATAACAGTATACATAATATTAAAATTTATCTTGCACTGCACTGCACTGTACTGTAACAGGGCATTTTCTTTCACTAGAAGGTAGGGATTTTTAGGTTTTACTGCAATTCTCAAAAGATGGCATAGCAATGAAAGAGGTATTTTTATATATTGTCTAGAGCAGGGCTTCTTAAACTTTTTTCAGTCGCGACCCCTTTTTATCACTGAGATTTTTTTCGTGACCCCAGGACCCCATATAATATTTACGAAAATTTTGTGGGACTCCATTAGCATAGCGCAAATCCGACACACACGTGAGTGAAACTGTTAATTTTTTCACTTGTACTGTAATTTACTATTGCAGTTTTAGGTCATTAACTTTAACTTCTAATTTTAAGACGTAGAACAGTGTGAAAATTTTAAATAAGTAATAGACGAAATGACAGCGTCACGTACAAAGCAAGTAAAATGAACGTTTATATTATAAAAAGAATGCTTCGAAACGTTTTCGTTTTTTTTTTTTTTTTTTTTTTTTTTTTTTTTTTTTTTTTTTTTTGTCGCGACCTACAATTTAAGAAACTCTGGTCTAGGGCATGTTGAATAGTTTTCAAAAGTGATAGAACAACGAAATTTTCACCAAAGACCAGTGTAAACAATAATAAATCTGAGATCTGGTTAGTGTGTACTTAATTGTGCTTATGATCAGGATTACTGAGGAAGAGAAATACAGCTACAGGTGAAATCTAGGCCAGCACATCTGTAATACCGGAAGTAATTGATGTATTGCTGAACCTAGCTAACTGTTAAGCTTACGCCCCAATTTTGAGGAAGACCATCCTGAGGAGTGGTCCGAGGGTCTGGACATACTCAGCTGGCTGCATTTCATGACTTATAACTATTTATTTATTATTTTATTATTATTTATTTTTTTGAGACTATATTAGATCGCAGTTGTGCATGCAGGGCTGTGCAAATGTTATAAATAAGTGGTGAGCTTTAGGGAACTCGCGCGATCCCTTTGTTAAATTTATCTGTAATTTGCGAGCCCTTATTCCTTTTATCTGCTTGTGTATTTATAGTAAGAAAAATCACACATTTCTTACGTATCATAACGATACGTATTTCTAACGTATCATACAGGCTTTCTCATATTGAGAGTTATAGTCTCATCTAGTTTCTTTTAGGTACTGTTTAGACGCATTGTAGATAACCTAAAATTCAAGCATATGTTGGAAAATGCCGTCTGATTTTAATAAATTTATTGTCAGATGTAAAATTGTTTGGCTTCAGAACGAGAGAATGAATTTCCTTTATTTAGATTTCCACCAAAATATGTCGTAATTAAGTTAGCGATAAACTATTTTTAAATTTAATTTTGGGCGATTGAACCCAATCTGTGTTTTATGTAAAATATTGAAGTATAATCTGATATTTTGTTTTCATGAGATAGAAGATAAATCCATTGGGAAAAGTTTTATAGCTCACCATTGATTATAACTAGTCGGGTGAGGGAATTTTGTTCAGCTGAATCCCTACGCGAATGCCAAAAGAATAGTCTGTACTTCACAAAGGAGATTGTTTATCCCTTTCAAAAGAATAATTAGTAAATGTGTAAAAAGCGGGGGAAAATATTGTATTCTTTGAAAATACATACTATATCATGGTGAATAGAATGGTAGCTTTATCAAGGGCTAACTTTCGGTATCTTATGTTGGGGTATAGATTGATCTTCGATGCATTGTGATATGTAAAAGAGAAATGGTGCAACTCGATGTAGCTGCAACATTGTACACAGAAGTTAGGTGATGAAAACAAATCAGACTTAGTGATGTCAGAGCATATAATTGGAAGTTGGTGCATGTAATTGGAATAGAAATGATGTTTTACATGAAGTATTTTTTTGATTAGTTTAATGATGGAAAATGTTTTAAGATCTGATTATGTAGTGCCGTGCTGTATATTAAAATATAGCGTAGCATAGAATAGCATAATGTAGTTTAAAACCTAGTTAATTATTGGGTGTACAAATAAGGTTTGAGTTTTTTTTTGGGGGGGGGTGACTTTAAAGCTTTATTCAGAAAAATTGGAAGACTGTATTTTATTCAAAGTGTTGTCCATCGTTAGCTACGACTTTTCCCCATCTTTCAGGTAGCATACGGATTCCGCGTTTAAAAAGTACCTCGTCTTTTGAGACGATCTAAGAACCGACCCAATTTTTGGCTTCGTTATAGTTCTTCAAAGTAAATTAAAATTCTGATATTCTGTTTAATGCATATTCTTCAAAGCATTATTGTGATATAAATTACGTTAGTAATTTTTTAAAATCATGCGTTTAAAGTTTAGTTTAGCTTAATTTTCTAAAATTAAATTCCTTTTCCTATTTAAAATTTTAAATTAAGAACATTCTTTTGTAGAGATCTGTCAGTTAAGCGCGAAAATAATTAACATTACCGTTCTGAATCAATGAGAAGAAAGAACTCGAAGGTCTTATTACGAAGAAATTCAGCTTCATTTTTGAATTTAAAAAAAAAGGAATACTCACATTCATGAAAGGTAGAAGTTTTTTTTTTTTTTTTTTCTTTCTTTTTTTAATCACCACTTCTTATCTTTCTCTCTCATTTTATCTGAGCGTGCAGGAAATTAAATTAAGATGAGAGCAAGCTGTTAATATTCACTTTCTTCTCAAAATATTTGCATTCATATTGGAAATTTTTCGTGATTATTAAGCATGAATTATGATCGTGGTGTAGGAGATTAAAAGCACGTACCTGCTATGAAAAGTTATGAAGTACTCAATCTCGGAACTGAAAAAAAGGAACTATTCATTGAGAAGAAAAGATAATTTCCTCGTCACGAATTTAATGAGCATTTTTTTTACCGGCAATTTTGTGAATTTAAGTTGGACCTGCCATTTCTAAGGACTCTATATTCTTGAAAATATTCATTTGGCTTGAAAATGCTGGCTGAAAATCAAATAAATTCTCGTACTTCGAAGCTTTTTCATTAGGCGTATATTATGGAATCATTGACAGAAATGGCTACCGATTGTAAAGTATGGTTGTTATCCTATTTTTCGTTCTGTATAATCGTGTACAAAATGTAATACGACAGTCAAAAAATATTTCTTTTTTTTAAATTCTGAATGTAGGTTTAGAATTTTCTGTTACTTTCTTTGCGTAATTATTTCTGGAATGTAAAAAAATAGTTTATTAAAAATCTAATAATGTATACAAATATGATGACCTACATAAAAATGTCTTAAATCGTATAATTGTGTATTAGATATAAATGAATCACAGACAAATTAGGTAATTTGCATTGAATAAGAGGGAAAATTAATAACTGACGTTATTTTTAACTTAAAAATATTAGATCTTTTTCTTAGTCAAAACAAAAGTTATTTTCCTCAATAGTAGATATTTTCTACATGTGTAATAATAATATTTGCATTCTAAAAATTGCATCCCTTTTGAATACAGATAATTCGTTTTCTGTTCGATGCGAACGGGTTGGTTGCAGGCTTAGTTTTCGTGGATTTTGCCATGTGTAAGATGAATGCGAGTTAATTTCCGTGAGAAAATCTGCACGAAGGCATCCTTTCCCTTAGACCCTAATGCATTGTACAAAATTAAAGTAACCAACCAAAAACTGAAGTTTTGAAAAATGCGAACACCATATGAAGTTCGGACTGTAACCATTCAGCTTAATAATTTCTGTACATGGAATTAGCATAAAATGGAAGTCTTGTACACTATGTTAGCTTTGAATCATCTAGTTGGTCATAAAATTGGTCATTAATTAATGCGAGTAAGTTCATGTCGTTATAAAAAGTGAAAAGTATTATTATTATTAACCCTAAAGAACTATTATAAGTCTCGAAGCACGATTTTGCGTTGTTGCACTTTAATTCGTTTCCATTTGGTAGGGAGGGGGAACTTAAAATATTATTCATTCATAGTTAACCTGTTATTATTTCACAAACAAAACTGTTTAAAATTAAATGCATTAAATATTTTATTATTATATTTATGTACTTATATTTTACTTTTATTATTATCAAGTTAAAAACATTAATATTTTATAGATTTACATTACATACTTTTTTTACCTTTTAAGTATACAGAAAATATGTAACGTTCCCATGAGTTTTAACTCACATTCAACTAACACCCTCTAAAATATTTCGCTGTTTTCCTTGGGCCAACTCTCTCGATAATCTCTACCACGGCTTCTAAAATTAGAAGTGCCAGAGACCAAGACCTTCAGGAAAGAGGAAAAAGAATAAATAAATAAATATAATGGCTAATAAAATCATTAATAATTATATAGTAATTAAAAGTTATTAAAATAATTAATTACCTTTAAGTAATTAAACAATTAAAATTTAATAAGCAATTTTTAATATAATTTTATTACTAAAAATAAAATTTTCGAGATCAAATTTCTACTAAAATTATTATTCAGTTACATAAAAGAAGTGCCATAGGCTCGAGTGCGCTCCAGCTAGAATTATGATTTATCCCCAAAACCCGGAAGTACCGGAGCCGGGCTCCGGCCAATTTAAGCTCTGATCTCTACTGATGAAACATAATTTAAAAAAAAAAAAAAAAAAAAAACATCTGATTCATTGCTGTAGTTATTTCTAATGTTAGTTCCAGATAGAGGAGATTGGCATGCGGAATTTCCACATGCGTTACACTTCCTAACGTGCGTCTTATTCACGCTCTCAATAAATCTGCATAACATGCGAAGAAGTTGTGGAATAATTTCAGCAGATGTTTTCAGATATGAAATACTGGCCAGCGAATGGTTTGAAGAAGCAAACTCTCATTTTCCCATTTGTTTTCTAACACATCTTTAAGAATTTTTAGCTGGTCTTTATGGAAATTTCTTTTCTTCAATTTTTTTATAATAGGAAGGGGGAAACCCTCAAAACTAGTCATTTGTGAATATGTAATTTCGTAGATTGGCAAGAAAATTCTCTATCTGTTAGTTAATGTAGTACACCTTCTTCTTTATTAGTTATTTAAGGAGCTTCTTCGTCTTCCAGTATTCTGCAAAGAGGATACCGACTGACACACAAACCTTTTATTTTCTGCTGTAAAGTTGTAATGTTCCTCACTTTTATCTATTAAATAAGTGTTGAGTAAGCTAGTGAACTTACTAAGCGACTAATCGCTTAAGTTCAAGAATAGAAACATAAACTCAAGAAGGGTTAATTACTCTATATTGCCAAAATAAAGATTCATTGATGGTCCCTTTTTTAGGGCGTATGACAAAGCCTCCACTTGGGCTTTAAAATGTAAGAAACAAGAACTGACTAATGGTTAAGAGATTTAGCCGAAGTTAAAACAATTTCTAAATTAGTTGCCCCGTAATGTTAAATTAGCTAGTGAAACTATCAAGGGCACGTAATACGGCTGAGCGTAGTAACAGCTTAGAGGGACGTAGCCCAAAGGCAAACGCGCGTTATTCATGAATTCTTATTGTCTGTCCCGAAGTCAGTGGAACTGAAATACTTACTCCTTCTCATTTTCATTTAACGTGATTCTCAAAACTCATTCTGGTGAGGAATTGTAAGCTGAAGCTAGAAGAGATAGGAAAGCGCTATAAACCTAAAATAACTGCTATAAAATTAGGATATACTTTTACAGAGTAGTCAATAATATTTTAGCAGTTGAATATCTTTCGTTTATTGCTGACACGTATTAGTGGTTTCAACAGAAACCTTAACTCCCAAGCATGACTGCATAATTGAATTTGTCTATTTGGCAGAGGAGTTGCTTCAGAACAATATGAAATAGTTCCATTCGCACCCACCAAATGAGGTATCACTGAGAACTGTTGCACTTGAATTTGCCTGGTTGCTCATCTTGGAACCATCTGTGTTGTAAGGGGCGGACGATTTGCTCCGAAACTGATTCAAAGAACCGACTTATTTTAATGATCCAATTTACTCCGATTCCAGCAAACGATTGATATATCTTTTGCTAAGAGCTGTTGTCGGGAGCGTGGCAGAAAATTTCGATTCCCATTTTAGGGGAGAAAATAATGTTTATTTTCCCGTGTTAAAAGCGAGTTTAATTTTTATCATTTTCCAACGTTTTTTAAAGTTTTATTCTTAATTTTTTCTTAATTCTCTGTAGAAAGGAGGTTTAAGGAAATCTCACACTATAGATGAAAGAAATCAAAATTGAGAGAGTTAGCGTTTGATTCAGTCGATTCTACCGATCTCACTGTTCGTACGGCTCTTTTCACTCCAACATCCCTAACCAGTCCCGAATCCATTGCTCATTCGACGTAATGTTAGTGAGCGGTAAGTCATAAAAAAGAACTCGTTCATCTCGTGTGCGAACGGTTCTTATTCGCTTTCCTTAAATAGCGGTTTTACCCATTTCTACTGTAAAGATATTAAACCACAATTCTAGGTGCAGTTGTTCGAGAACAAGAACACATTTCAGATATTATTAATATGAAATTTTTAAATATAATCAGTTGAGAGCAGGGAGAAAATATGCGTTTAAAGGTCTGAAATAAATAAAAATAGCAGTATGTTAATTAGTAAGAGTGGCATTCAATTTAGAGCATCCCATCTGAGCTACTGCTCGGAGTTTCTTTGAGAAATAAAATGAATCTGAACATTTTCCGTATCATTTTAATTCATATAGGTACACACATCGAAGGAAAAATTTTTCTAGGTGTTTATGTTTTCAGTTCCTGGGTTTCGCATCCTGGAAAAATAAAAATTACTCTCATTTGGGGAAAATATTTTTTACGAGCCTCGTGTGTATGTTGATCCAGGGAAATAAATGCACAACTAAGTTTTGAGTAATCATCTCTTTTCTTTGTTAAATAAATGTACACCTTACACACACACATACCAAAAGGGGGGAAGAAAAAAAAGAGAAGAAGAAGGGAAAAAAAATTCTATATCTCTCGTTCTACTGGATCGACTGTCGAAATTTAACTTGTGTGCATTTAACATAAAATTTTTCATTAATTTATATGTCCAATATATCCAATAACATTTAGCTTGTATATAGAGTAAGGAAATGTTACAACAAACGAACGACGGTGATATTCGAAATATCCAGTAAGCAGTACGCTTTAAAATTATTGCAAATTATATTTACTGATCTCATGTATATTATATTAAAAGTCTACTTTAACCATTTCTGAATTTAGTTTTTCGCAAATTACAATAGGGATTGCAAATCTACTGTATTTTAAAACATCATTAGCATATCCAGATGGCAGAACATGATTTGTTCCTCCAAAAATCCCATCTATCTTTTGTGCGCTGCTTAATATTTAAGAAATGTATATATATCTGTATGCGTGTGTTAAAGTGATTTATCTCTTTTATTCAATATTTACTTCTAAAAATATATTTACTTAGTTTTACCTCTAAGCTGGGTACTTGTGTTATTTAATTACTTTTCTTTTTCTTCTTTCTTTGAAGGTGACTACCTTCAAAATACGAAGCCTGTATTTTGACAGAAAAGTACCGGATGCCCAAAATTTGAGTTTTCTTTTTATCATTTAGAGTAAAATTTTGCATTTATTGAAAGAAACATATTCTTAAATTATTATATTCAAAATTAGATCCATATGCATTAAAATAAGAAGAATGTTGTAATATTTTTACTGACATGAGCATTTGATTTCTACAAATTCATTCAAAAACTTTTTAAAATTAAAATAGCTTTTTCTCAGAACTTGTAAGTTGGACATAGGCTTCTTTCCCTTCCCTGCTGATTATGCAATGCCGTATTTTTTGCAATTTCCTTTATTAAGAAAACACCTTCAGCCTTTCTTAGCCTTTCTTTGTAAAGTTTGTCATATATATGAGGGTGTCTTGATCCTTGACATATTTATTTTGATGAGTTCTATGTTATTTTTGCACCATTGCGCCAACGAAAAGCAATACTGATCTATTACTACGCGGGAAAATATTGTACAAAATATATCTGTAGCTGCATGTAAACTAGCAAAGCTTGCAAAAAGCAATGCTATAACACCAAAAAACATAGAACTGTTTTTACGACGAGTTATTTAGAAAAGAGATCAAGCTCAAGCTGTGATTCACTTCTTTGATGTCACTTTCACTTCTCTGATGTCAATCTCTTTCTCGCGCAAGAAGGTAATCACGTATGTTTTTAGAAATAAATCCGCAAATGTTGAAAGAATCTGGAAATATGCTTCCCAGTGGAGTTCAATTTTTCGTCTTTTAGAATGAGGAACCTAAAATATGCTTGTCACATAAGCATAAAGTATATCTATATTTCTCACTTCTTCTTTAAAACAAAAATTGTTTAGCCAGAACCTTAAAAGTGCACATTGGGAAAATCAACAGCTCTAAAAATAGACCATTGCACATCTGAAACAGCAGCTGAAATCATTGCTGAGCGCGGTGCTGGTGTGTCATGATTGATGATTCCCTGATATCAATAGCAAGGACATTTTCCTGGGTATTAGCTTGATATCAAGCTAATATCTGTGAATCAAAACGCTATCACTGTGTTAACGTAGTTATTACCTTAAACAGTTGAAGAGCTCACCGGAAGCAAAATTAGTTAAAAAAATATGCTGTCTATTTATTACAAATCCAATATATATCTTATTGAGTATATAAGGTTATAATAAATATATATATGTGTGTGTGTGTGTGTGTGTGTAAGGGGGGGGAACTGAAATTCCTGAAGCAATTTTAATCCTTAATTTGCGCAGATGCAGCAATATTTAGTTTTATGAAATGAAATCAACTGTAATGTTTTTAACTGAACAAAATGAGAAAAGTGAATTTATCAGTATTTAAAAAAACTTAAAAAATTTCTACAATGGTAACTGATCCCTGTATGAAATAGGTAAAATATAGTTTAAGGAATTACCACCGAATTTCATACCTAATCTTATATTAGTAGAATTTTATGATACTGATTTTTTTCTTTTATTTTATAATATTTTATTTTTTATGTCAGTATCATAAAATTCTGTTTGCTTCGAAATTTGGTAGTAAATCCTTAAACCATATTATACCTATTCGAGCCATATGGGGCTTTACAATATTTTTTTTTTTTTTTTTTTTTTTTTTTTTTTTTAAGTAAGAGAAGTTTCATCAAATTTAGGAACTGAATTTATTTTGAAGAACTTTTATTTCAAAGTGCTAAAGTAAAAAATGGGTATTTTAAAATTGCAAATAGAGCTTGCGTTAAAAAATAAATAAAAATTAAAGGAACGAATGGAAGTGCTAAAATATCTGAGTGATCAAAGTTATAACAATTTAATTATATTCTGTTTTAATAATTCAATACAAATGAATGGGACACAACCAGGCTTTGATTGCTATCTTTCCAACAAAGCCTGAGCCTACGGCCGTTACTTTAAGTTTTTTAAACATAGTCTGAGTAAATGATGCCCGTTATTTTTATCAAAAGAGCCGAGAATCTTCCCCGATGCTGAAATACAAGTAATATAGCATAAGTATAATGTTAGCATAGAAGATAAAAGTTATGACTGCGTAAATTTTATAGTAATAAAATAAAATTATTCTAATAAGATTAATGAGGAACTGCGCTAAATAATTTTTCTTTGATATCTTATTGTAGAAGCAGGAATAATCTAATTTTATTACTTGTGCTATATGTTACTTACTTAATATCAGCATGAGTTTTATTGGAGAATACAAGTCTGTTTCCCGAAGGAAGAGTAAATTAAGACAAAGAAAATCTAAAAGATTTTTGGCTTCCTTTAATCTAAGAAAAGGTTTTTTTGATTGCCACAGTTTTGTAATGTAATGGTCATTCCAGTGTAGCTTTTAGAAGAATGTGTAATCTCTTTGAAATCTTTTCCAATTCTGAAGAAACGATATGCACATCATCCTTTGGTTTTTTTAAGAACATTTACAAGTTCAAACATTTGTCAGACGTGTATTTATATTCCAAGAATCTTATTTTTTGAATGAAATTACGTAATCTCCAAAAACCTTTTTTTAAACGCAGAAAGATTTACGGTTTTATCCTGTAAATCATATTTTTTGAAATTATAATATGGAAATTTATGTTGAACTTTCGAGGTATTACATTTTTATTATTGCATTACATTTTTATATCAGTATTTTTTTCTCTTGAGTTAATTTTTAACGTGTGCTGACGACATCAAACCTTTTGCAGTGTTTGAAATCAGTTTAAAGTTTCTTTCTATAGAACTAATTTCACATGTAATTTATAACTTTTTATTAAAATGATTTGGACTGTTTTCTCTGACATATTTTAATAATTCGTATTTTCATAGTTTAAAAATAACATTCAAATATATCTAAAGGCAACATATATGTTATTACAGTAGCTGAAACAGAAGTAAAGAAGTATATTTTCACACTCTCTTGTTGAAGAAACGCTTATGTAAGCTGCGAAAAATGTAATTTTTTGCGAAAACGTTTTCTGTCATTCCATTAGTACGGTAAGTATGCCAAATAGTCAAAAACAGAAACGTAAACTAGTTCTAGGTGGGTGGACGTTATTATTTTAGAACATTCTTGAGCATAAATATATTTCTGCTTGTATTATTTTAAGTCATGGTTTTGATATTCAGTTTGTTTTATGCTCCAAAAACGCGAAGAGTAGTTGTGAAGTATGATTTCGGAATTGTTACTTTTTTAAACTTAATTTGGCTTTATAAATCACTAGATATTAATCCAGGCAACTTCTTTTGAGCGTGTGGTAAATACATTACTGTTCGTTAGTTTTCTGTCCATGGGCAGTATAAATCCAGAGGAAAGTGATCATTCCACTTGTTATTAATAAACATACAATTTTTATTTACATTTTAATTTATCCATATAATTACATTCTTTGACTCTTATGTATAACCACCTCTCAAAGTCCGTTCTTCAAAATCATTGCTTTAATGAACTCAAGTATTTGAAATTAATTTTCAATGACAGGATTTTCTCCCATGGTCATTAATAAAGCTTTCAAAAAGTGTTCGTTTTCTCTTTAAAAAAGACATTTCGCTGTTAGAAACAAAGTTAATAACCTTGCCATCGTTCCATTTCATCTTTGCATTTGTTATAAAATTGCGAGGATTCTCCAGAAGTTCAACTTTCTGGTCATTTTCACACCTTTGAATAAAATTCGTTGTTCAGTCCTTAAAGATTCCCTCTCTGACCACAGAGGAATTACTTTTGGGGAAATTTATAGCATATCTTCTCAGTGTGGTTTCAGATGCATTGGCCAGCTTAAAAGAGCGTTAAAATTTTGCTTCAAGGACTATAAATCTTATGTCCCAAAGCACAAATTTTCGATAGCTAACCATTGTTGGAAACTTAATCACAGGTTTGACTTTGGTTCCGTGAAAATTATTTACAAAGCTTCTTTATTTGGCCAACTGTACATGTTTGAAGCTTTTCACATTCACAAAAATTTATTGAATATTCTTATAGCTTTTTTACATTCATAAAAAATTATTTTCTTTATTTAATGGCATTAATTCTAGTCCTGTCTTTAGTAATGCTCTTAAAAGTCTACTGTCTTGGTATTTTATATTCCTTTACTACTTTCCTCGACAGATAACGATACATTTGTGTTCACTTTGTTCCGCCCATTATTTTTTTATATAAATGTCGTCGTTACTCCTCTCGTAGGTAATGTCTTCTCTGCTCTATATCTAAATTATTCGGACCTATGAATGATTGATAAACAAAAAAATCAGCTTTAACTCCGAATCCGTTAACATTTTGTATATACATCATTACTCATGGGAAAGGTTGTTAGACAGATTCGGGCGACAGTGTTTTGTGAATTAGCCTACTGTCTTCTCTTTCTACCACGATACTTCACTATATTGAGTTTCTGATCTGAGTATTATCCCTGATCTCATTTCAACTTTTACGACTTTGTTCATTTCAACTTTTACGACTTTGCTTCCATTAAGATTAATACAAGAGTGGCACCAAATGCTTACTTCATGGTAAATATTGAATTTCTCCTACAGTTGAGGAGAGTTGGGAAGAAATTCTATAGTTTTTCTTTTGAGGGCCTTCTCCAAAAAAAGTAATTTCAGAACGTCATACATAGATATGTATTGAATCAATGAGAATTACTGACTACAAATATCAGAGCGTTGTTGATGATTAACAGAGTTGCCTAAATGTTTCTTTGTTATTACTCGTATTTTTTTATTCATCGTAGTTCTTTCCTCACTCATCGTTTCATCAGCGAAACCGTCACCCCCCCCCCCGAAAAAAAAAGAGAAAGAGAGAGAGAGTACATTTGTTGTGTTGTGACAGGAGAGTAATTGGTTATGACTGTTTCCTTGTCGTCACCTCCAATCTTTTTCCATGACATCTTGTGTGGAAACGAAGCAAGAAAAGCAGTTTTTTCATTCGGGGCTGGATTTGGAATTATTCTTTGTTTCAGAAATTATAATTTTATGTATAGACAGACTAATGTTTAACTACGAAACACCTTTTAAGAATTTTAAACTTCTAATAATGAAGTCCTCTTGTGCACAGAGCCACAGAGCTCTAAATATCCGAACAAAATGTCATCCGAATCCATCCGAATAATAGGGTTGTTGTGTATTCTGTAGGCCAAATAATGTATATAAGGCAAATAAAAAAATTTTATTAATTCATTTATCGTATTTTATTTCATCGAAGATTATTACAGTTAGGGGAAGAATACCTGCGTATCAACTAAAATGTGTGCATTCAAAAGACGTTTCGTGTCAATGCTATTTTCATTTTAAAACAAGCATTCTTGGTGAATAATAAAAAGATTTTATTGAAAAAATAATTATAATTCTAATTGTAAAAATAAACATAACTGAATAACCTTTATTTTTCTCTTCGGTATCTATGTTTCCACTGATACTGAACTTATGATGTCACTTTAGTTAAGTCTGGTTTATAGTTAGTCGTAGTAAGACGAATTCAAGCATCTGATGCTTAGGTTGTTCTTAAAAATAAATTTCGTGTGTGAAAACATTTGCGGGCATTTATAAGTTAAGCCGGATGTGGACAAAATGGCAAAGTCAGTTTTTTGGAATTACGGATCGGCCAACTTGGTTGCCAAACTTGATGATTTCTCCGTGAAATTGTTATTTATATTTTTAAAATATAAAACTGTATGTTCATTACTGCAACTTTGTAATCAAACAAAAATGTTATGATTTTTATTTATTTTGTATTATTTTTTATGTATTCTTCAAGGGCTCTTTTCATTTGTATGTTTTATAATTTATTTTTATGTATTGTACTTTATTTTAGAAACAAGTGGGTCACTTGAAATTAAAAAATGGGCCACTCGATGACCGGCGGGTCATAGTTTACCAAGGCCTGCCCTAAGCCGTAGCTGTCAGCTTCCCTGGTTTTTCGTCACGTCTCTTATAGTTTACCAAATGTCTTTTAGCTTTTACTAATGAAAGTGGTTCTCCCGCTTCCAGCAATAAATGAAATTAATGAAACTTAGATTGTGATTTCATTCTTCCACTCCTAGGGATTTTCTGTATTATTTTTCTTGTTAAATATAATTTTTTCTGGATTGCCTTAATTTATTGTAGACATGTATAGTACATTATATGAAGATTCAGTTAATGGTTACTCAGTTAATACTTATTAAATTTTGTTTTATATTAATATATGGTATGTTATGTTTATCTATGCAATAGTTGCACATTTTATATTTGTTTTATTTTCATCGTATTTAAAAGTACTTAGATAAATTAAAACTTTTTTCCTTTACTCAGCGTTTCATCAGTTTTAATAGTGGAAGCAATTTGCAAAATGATGTTAATCAAAAATAATATTTAAAAAAAACTGAAAGCTTTCAGATTTTACGTTATTCGCAAAGGGACTTTTTTTTTAATGTTTTATGGGCTGCCTTTATTGTTCTTCGCACTTAAACCGCATAAAATTCAATTCAACAGTAATATCACAAAATATTTAAAAACAGCATTTCGTTATAATTTTCTCAATCTCGCGCGCTGGAGATAAAAACTTTTTGCCCTGTATATAAGTTCTGAGAAAAACATTTTAAGTTTAATAATATTATGTAATAAGTTTTCTTTTAATGTTTCGGTGAAGGAAATCCACCCTTTCCTATCCTTCCCATTTTTGTCTAATAGAATTATGATCAGCGTAGCTTACAGGTAGCAAGAATAATTCTAAACTGCGCTAGAATAAATTCTTATGAATGTAGATGAAAGAGGGAGAAGATTTGGTACGCTTAAGGAGTCCCATATCTTGATTTTTCATTAAATTTTGATATTTCAATTTCATTTTGCACGTGTTAGAAAAGCTGTTTCGTCATAATTTTCTATTTCATTATCGTATTGCAAAAAATTAGTTGATTTATTGTGACAAATATACAATGTTTTCGAGAAAAGATGGCTGTAGATTGTTTTCAATTATTATCGATATTGTTTCTACTTACCAAATTTCTCAGAATAAGGTAAAGATCTTTGGAAAAACATTTCTAACGCTGGAGTGTAGGAAAATAATTCTGTGAGTAATTTCTTTTTGTCTCCGTAAAATATAATATAATAAATAAATATAATTCTGTTTCATATTGCTAACACAACATTATGTAACTTAGTCATGAAACCACGAATACAATGAATAAATCCACGAATTTTAGTTGTGATTTTTTTTATTTTTTTACTTTTATTTCTGATATATATATATATATATAGTAGGATAAAAATATTTAAATCAAATTTATAATTTAAATTGCAATACTAATTCGTCATTTTAATTTGTGAATCTTCCTTGTTTGTTCCGAAAGCAGAAATTGTTTATAATAAATTTTACTGGACTGCGTCTTTTCAAAATTAATCAGTTTCATGCTTTTTTACTTATTCTTGCAATGTTTAAGTTCATAGTTTATACAGATTCGTATTAAATCTTTGGAAGCTTTTCCCAACACTCAGAATCCTGTGGTAGTGGATGTTCTCAAAATTCATATAAGCTTAACGATTCGAGGATATGAAGTCCTGTACTGCTGGGTTCCTGGACATGCTGGAATCCATCCGAGTAATAGGGAAATGAGCTTGCAGATATCGCAGCCAAATCTGCTGCTGAACTGTCCAGTCGCCTTATCCCTTTTAGAGATATCTGCTGTGTCATCAAGGGAAAAGTCCCCCCCCCCAAAAAAAAATGGCAGCAAATTTGGGATGTTCAGCATCACAAGTTGAGAAATGTCAAGTCTATAATTGAGCATTGGGATTTTGCTGGAAATCATAAGGAGGAAGTTCTTTTGACTCGCCTCAGAATTGGTCACACTAGAGTGACACATAACTATCTTCTCAAAGCTGAAAATGAGCCTGTGTGTTTTAATTGTAATGTTTGTTTATCTGTTCGTCATATTTTAATTGAGTGTCCATGTTTTAATAGTCTTTGCCAGAAGTATTTTAATAGCTGTGACTTACCTCTCGACCGTTTAATCGGAAGAGAGGTCAATTGTAATTTATTTTATTATTTAAAAGAGACTGGCTTTTACTACGTAATGTAATTTGTTTTGAAGATTGTGTCGTCTTGAATTTTAAATGTGTGCTTTTAACTTGTTTTTATATGACTTCATCCTTTGGATTTGTATATTTGTCTACTTGCTTTTATTTATTATATTTTAACTTCATCAATTGTAATCACCCCCTCTCGTGTTTGGCGCGTTATAATCATCCTTGGTTTTGCGCCATAATATCTCACTCACTCGCTTACTCTTGCAATGTGGACAGCTATTATCCAATCCAGCTTTCTGTCTTTCCGCTTTGTCTTTACCCTTGCTAATACGCATCTCTAGCCTCTCTGCTTCTTCCATTATGTAAGGTAACTTCAAAGAATGTTATGAAGACTGGCTGCTTATTGTCTCCTGATTATACTTCCAAAAGCTTTGCTCGTATATATGTATACTTATATCATCATTCTCCGAAAATTCGGTTTATATTAATATCTGCGCCGCCCGACGGGAAAGTAGTATCTTCCAAATCGGAACAGTGTTGTAGATCTTTTTAGAGACAGTCCTTTCCGCTGAATGAAGCCATCCACTCACTCAGTGTTGTGATGGTTTGAATTTGTCTGGCGATATGTCTAGTTGTAGTGCTGTTGCAATATTGGCCCTGCGAACAACTAAATGCTTTGCTGATTTGTCAGCAATCCATCCACAGATAGTGTGTTTCAATTCAGGAAATAATGATTGCCATACTTACATTTCTTGGCATTTCCCTTCTCGACCTGTTGACTGAGGTTATGGTACTCTGCCATTTTCAGACCATTCGTAGATCCTACTTATTCTCTTTTTAGAAAGCTGTAAGGTTTTTATCCCTGGAGTCTTCCACAATTCCTTACTTGTTAGTCGATAGAATAATTTTTTTTTTCTGCACTCATTTTATCTGAATATCAAAATTTATTATCCTTTAAGTGTTTTATTAAATCAAGTGCTAAACATCCGTTGATGTCATGCATTGAATACTGAACATTCTAATTTGTCGCAACCCCATCCGTTTGTTTCAAATGTGCATGCATGTTGCGTCTGTACGTAACCACGTGCAGACGCAACACGCATGCACATTCGGCAAAAAATCACGCATCTGGCTTACGATCTTAACCAGGGCTTATTTTAGGAGTAGGTCTTATATTATGAATACCCTAAAATAATCATGCTAGGGCATATTTTTTTATTCGGTCTTATTTTCGGGGAAACACGGTATTTATATAAATCTTTTAAACAATTTCTTAAAATATCTATATATATATATATATATATAAGTTCTTTTAAATAATTCTTCTAATAATATGCTTTTAATTAAATTCTTTTTTGTTTGTTTGTTTGAGAAACATTATAGCTAGACGTATGTATTATCTAAGATCAGTATTTATAAAACTTGCAACCACCTTTATCGAACACACTGTGTAAGGTGGTGATTCTAACACTGCATTTTTTTCAGTATTTTTATATTTCTATGTATCTTTCGTGATAAGACTGTATACTAGAAATTCATTTATTTTATTTTATTTTATTTTATTTTTTTCCAGGAATTGAATGGGTTTTTTATTATGTTTTGGTTGTTCGCTCTGAGAAAGTTTTGGAAAAATTGATTTCATATTGCTTTAATTTTATCGATATGGTAGTCGTATTCACATGTGCATTTGTTTTTATGTTTTTTAATATATTTTTGATATTGCGCAATTTAAAATTTATTATTTTTTCTGTAGTATAATTTAATATTTGCACATTCTTTGATGCACAAGCACATGCAATATAATACATTATAAAAGCTATCGTTCATTAGCATTAGTTCGTAGTATTAAGCTCCCAGTTATTGCTTACTGGTATCGAAAATTAAATTTTTCTCTCAAAATATAAACCTATTCTTGTTTTAAAATTTTTATTGTGGCTTAAGAGAGTAAACTTCATACGTGTTCTTTCGGAGTTTCCTTATTTATGCTTAGTGGATAAATAAGTGTATGTTGAAATTCTCAAATTATAGCGTTCCGTTAGTATGCGGTTGCAGTCTTTAAGAAGTAAAATTGCGCTCTTGATTTCGATATTCATAATATGCTCAGAAGAGTAATTTCAGACGTTGTCACGAATACTGAAACATGCAGAAATCATAATAATTATATTGTTATATGCTAAAACATTATCAATAAACATTGTTCTTCAGAGGCACACAAATGTAACTGTGCAAAAACAAAAAACTGGGGGAGGGGAATATTTTTCTAATTCTCTGATTTACGACTGAATTCTTTTGCAAGCGCTAGATCGATCGGTATCGATGTTTAGTTCTTCTGTGTTCCAGGAACAAACGTTAGACAAGTCTTAATTTCCTCCTTTATTTAATACTTAGGTCAGACTAAGGTTCTTGTATTTTCGATTTCCTGCACGTATATTGAAGATGTGAGTCTGGGTTCTCTGCGAAAAACATCCTTTCTGCTCTTCCTTTGTATGCGTTGTAAATATTAATTTATGTAGTTTGTTCTTTCCTTAAATTTACCAAAAGATATAGGTAAGTTTATAGAATGATATAGTACGGAATGGTGTCAACAAATAATAATAATAATAATAATAATAATAATAATAATAATAATAATAATAATAATAATAATAATGGCGACATGCAGCGATGGGGTTCGACATGCAGCGATGGGTTGTCGCTTTTCCGTCTATTTCGAGCAGAGAGAAAGATCCGTATGCTGAACAAACACCATGAAATTAAGGGTCTTTCAAGGTAGTACTGAATTTGCTAGTGATAGCTTTGCAATGATATTGTGTTTGTTTTACTTGACACTGTATGGCAGGTCTGGCACATCAACATATATCTCCCACAGATCAATTGTATATGTTCAGTAATGTATAGCCCTAAGGCGAAGTGGCTTAACCATGGTTGAATCGCTAAAGTGATGAGATATTTATGTTTTAGATGAGATATTTATGTTTCAATTCCATCCAGCGTAACTAGTTAGTAGCATAGGATTTTCCTCTGTTTTCTTCATGTGTTATGTAAATAGGAGTCAGTTTTCGTTAGAAACTCTTATATAAAGACAGCCATCTTCGTTAAACAGATAGCCCTCGCGTGTTCTGTCATAATTAATCTATGCGAATTCTAACTTGTTCTAAGTAAGAAAGTAGAAGTTCTAAGTAAGAAATAGAAGTAAGAAATAGGTAAGGTTAGGAAATAGGTTTCTTAAGTAAGAAATAGAAGTTCTAAGTGGTTTAAAACACTCTGCTAATGCATATTCTAAACCACCCAGAAAGAAAATGTGACTTTAAAAAATGAAAGTCTAGTATCAAGCGAAATAAGTGCATTAGTTTTTATATTATCAGATTCGTAGTCTTCATTATTAAAAATCGTCTTTCCCATATAAGTTGGTCTATCAGTTGAAACCAATTATGGCCAAGATAACTTGTCTAAATGAAAAAGTGCTTTTACTTACCCCCATGTCTATTATATATACCTGTACCATCTCTATTTGATTGATAGAGCACGTATACCCTTGACCGTTCTTTCTCATGGCTCGACAGATTTGGAATTTGTCACGCAAATCACGTCCTTTTAAGAAATATTTTATGTTCGACATTTATTTCTCTACTTAGTTTAAATCTCAGTTTTGTATGCATCGGCTAGATTTCATTTTCGTGTTTTGACTTAATTATCACTAATAATGTTGCTTGAGTACGGTTCGTAATAGATTGAATGCACAAAGGTCAATGATAGGTTAATAAAATTTATTTTTCTCAAATAAAACACTTCAAAGTTATGGAAATTTCCACAGAAATACTCGTACGGTGTTCACAGAATCACAGAGTACAATCAGCAGTTACGCTTCAAACTACTAAGAACGTTAAACACAAAGCAATGCAAAGCGCGTCTAAAGAGGAAGCTAATCCAGAGATATCTCAGTTAACGATAAACTAAGAACTCGCTACTACAATAATTGAGAACAGGTGCTCTCTCCGGCCTTATACTTCACAACCGGCTCCAGAGATATTTCTAGTACTTTCTGCTTCTCGAAATTACTGGAAAGAGAATATTAGGTGCGAATTACGGTTGCAGCTAATATAGTGATCACTTACAGTACTTATTACGGTAATACAGAGACCGGACCAAAATTTCACCAAGATTGACGACTCCGACTTATGAAGATTTTAAACGAACTCATTTCATTTTATTTCGAGACACACGGCTTTGTCTTCTTCAGCATAAGTATGATTTATATACGCGTGTAACTCTATTATGGCCGTTTTTATTATATGAAATATATTTATTATATGAGATCTATTCATCCTTTTTCAAGTTATAATGTGTGTGAATGTCGAAACCAACTTAATGCAATAATACGTATCAGGAGCAGATCAGCCCAAATACAACGAAGCCTTTCATAATGTCTTTTTCCTCAGAACAGCCTCCGAAGGCATTTCGGTGAATATAAACAAACATCCGCATCGAGCATTACTTTGTGACAACTATTATTTAATTTTCATTAACAGTGAGTTTTCATTTAATTTCTATTTTGTGTTCCTCCTGCGCAAGATATTTGTCCTGTTCACAGGTATATAGCGGTTTGCTCATTCTGCCGCCTTGCCTGTAAAAGTGGCTTGGAGAGTTGTAAAATAGGTGTCGAACAGGTTTAGCTGAACTTTGTAAATATGTAGGATGTTTCCAAAGTTCTAAAACTTGAGCTCTAGTTCAATTCCTACAAATTTCAGATAGTGCTGTCAGGGAGAAATAAGCCTTGCCATGTTTATGCAACATTCAGTTGCTTCACTGATATAGGCGCATTTTTGTAGTATTGTTTTTGACACTACGGAAGATACGAAGAGCAATCATTTTCTTTTTGTGGAGAGAGGGTGTGAAAATTTCAGAAATTGTTCGACATTTGCGATAGGATTCCGTCTCCATACTTCAAAAAAACCTTTACGGGGGATTCGATTTGAAAGTTTAACCATGCCATAAGGAGAGAGATAGACACCGAAAAATTTCTTTGGGGACATCTTTTATTTATTTGTTAAAGTTTTCTTTGGGACAAGTGCATTTAATTAAGTGCGAATAATATTGAAAAACTGCATTGTAGTATTGATGAAAAGTGACGGGGGGATAAACCAAACTTTGGGAACATCCTGCATATTAAGTAAGGTTGCTTTCTAATCCGATACCATATGTCGTAGATTTGAATTAGGATGCTATTGTCGAACCCCATGTGTCGAAAATTTAATTAGGATATTATTGTAAACGCCTAATTGAAAAGGTAAGCGGCTTGTTTTTGTATACGTTGATGAGAATATCTGTTTTATGAGTTTTTAACTTCTGTGGATTCTATTTGTGTGTATATGTATATATATGTTTTTTAAAGTAAGCGAATGAAGCCTTTTATTTGTGTTTGTTTCATATTTTTTATTTGCTCTTTACGAAAATACAATATTAATTTTCTTTCTAACTATTGACTTTTAGGCTGTCATTTGATAATTTGACTGGCCACTTTTGCCTGTTCGAATATTGTTCTTATTTTTTAGTTTCGTTTATGAAATAAAGTTATACGTCTGAAAAGAATGTAAACAGAAGACATGAAATCTATTAAAAATTCGGAAGCAGTATTTTAAATTCGCCTCTTTCCTTATATGTTTGCCAGTGTATTTTAAATTTATCAGTGCAATCTCTTTTTTTCTGATATTTCAAAAATCTTTGTTCGCTGTTGAGAACATTCTAACCTATGTTTTTCTTTTAATGGTAGTTGCATTGTTATATATATATGTATATAGTATTTTAAGCCGATGTATATATCTTATTAAATTACATTACTGAATTTTTTTAATCTTTCTCGTAGCAGTGATCTAAAAAGGTCTTATGCGATTTTTATTTTGGCGTGCGTGTTTGCTTTTTTTAAACCACGTGAATAAAAACTTTCGTAACATATGTATTTGAAATACACTATCTAGTTTTAATATTTTTCGACAAATTTCAAATAGTTTCCTGTTTATATCTTTTCACTTGTTTTTAATTTACTTATGTTATGCGAAACTACCGCATTAAGTCGCTTCTTTGAATAGAGAGACGGGATTTTGTTTGTTTTTCTTTTATGTTGTTATTTAAGATTAAAGAAAGGTAGCTAAATGCTCCCAAAAGTGTACTTTTTAGAACAATTTAAAAGTCTAGGAAATATACATTTGGGATTTCATTTATATGCATATTTTTCCGAGTAAAGTGATTGTGTTAGCAAAGGAAAAGAACACGCTGCAAATATTTAGATTGAACAGATAGATTGAATTTTTAAGTGCACTATCATCTGTTATTGGTATTTAATATTGAGGAAATAGATAAGTATCCATCCGCTGTTTAATAACAATTCGATAATGAGGAATGAATTTCACCCTTCGTTTCGGATATTTATTACTGAGAGCATGGATTATTCTTGGAATGTAACTTTCCAATGACAGAGCTTCAAAGTGCTCGGAATATAAAATTATTTTCAAAGGTTACACCTTTAGGTGTACATTACAAAGTGTTGCGCCACAAAACTTTTTTGTGGCATGCATAAGAAATTTTGTCTGCGGTATGCACAACAAGCTTTGCTTTGTACCAGAGTGTTACACCACAGTTACCTGTGACGTTACACCACAAAGCATCACCTTTAGATAGATAACCCTTGTGTGCTTTGCTGTATTCAAATAACTGGCCTCTATCCAGTACTGTAAGCCCTTTTTTCCTCAGTGCTGTGGGTCTAATTTACATTCAGTGGAAGTGTTGAGCATAAGTTGAGAAAAGAATGAAAGGAGAGTAAAGAAATAAAAATCATTCTTTCCAGGACCTGATTCCACCTTCAGGGAAGAAAGAGGCTTTCTAAAATATTTAAAAACAACTTTAGGCTTTAAAAGTATAAAATAGAATAAAAGTTTAAATTTCGTATTTTAATTCTTTTTATATTTTCTTCAAAAATCTTTGTCTTGAACCGTCTTTGGCGTCTGGTGATGTTTAGTGAAGTCTCGACTTGTCAGTCAGTGCTGAGATACAAAACCAATCTCTGGTATTGTGTAACTACAAGATTTAAAACACATGTTATCACGTTAATAAAGGGGCCTTTTGATTATCGTTGTTCTTATCATGTTTTTGACTATTAAGTCGATGAACAAATTAATTGCATTATTTTTCATCTTATATCTGTAATTTAGTACATTTAAATTTATAATAAAATGAGTTAAAAAAGGCAATTATAAAAATAAGAAAAAGCTAAAAACAAAATTTTCAAATGCATTTTCCCCCTGTTTAAATAACTTGGGAGAAAAAAAAGTAAATTATTGTTTTTATAGTTCGAATCACTGACAGCTTTTCCACTGAAAAGAATTAGAGGAGGAAAGGGCCTGCTTTAGAGGTTTTGCCCTGGGCTTCTTGTTTTCTAAATCAGGCCGTGGATTATTTAACTTAAAAATCGTTATAATCTGACGCATAACATAATAATATCGGTTTATCGATAGAATTGATTTAAGTGGATAATGGCAGCATCTTCTAAATCCGCTTATCGGTGAGTCCACTTTCTGAATCCACTTATCCAAGGGATGTTGATAATGGTCTGTTTTTGAATGTACGTACTGTTGAATCATGAAATGTACACAGTAGCAAGGCCGTCTTGATGGGAGAGATGGCTTTGACAGTAGAGGAGGAATAAATGAAATAAAGGTCACTCATTCCGTCATACTCTTCAGATTTTTGACTTTTCTTTGTGTAAAAGACAGATATTTCAATAGTTTCAGAATAAGCATAAGCTCGATGCATTATTTATGGGAAAGTGCTTCACAGGGTAGACGAAAGATCCCTTTCTTTCAACTGTCTTTTTTTGATAAAAGTGCAAGAAAAAAGCAGTTTGGTTACGGCTGTCTGTCTAAAGAAATGCCGTGGGATTTTTTGAAGAAAGAAATATATCTTCTCCTTTACGTAAGAGGTCGCATATTTTCGTGTTAGTATATTCATCGGTTTCTCATAAGAGCTTTCTCATAACAGCTGCGTATCAATATTTATTCATAAAGCGTAAAAATTTTAAATTATTTTGGAATGAAAAGAAAATTGGAACTGTTACGGTAGTTTGTTCAGTGAAATATACTAGTTAAATTATTATGATGAAGTCGTAGGGAAAAGATAATGAATATTTTGTGGTTTAAAGCGTTGTTCAGCCTGCTTAAATAGAAAGGCCAAAACTGTGCCTTTTTTCATTAAGTGTTTTTTTTATCCAGAATGAGATCGGTTTCATGTTACCCGTAAAACTTTGTGTTGGATCATTTTTCGAGTAAAAGTGGGTAATGAACTAACGTGGTATATTTATGCTTCTCTTTCGTAGCTACAGCTGCATTTTATTCTAGAGTTTAGTTTAGAAATTGTAAGATTAATTATCTTGGCTAAGTGTTAAGCCTTGTGATGTACATTTATAAAATAAGTAGGTTATGGTAATGGTCACTGGCTTTCTGTGGGTAACAAAGTTATCTGTGAATAAATAAGGTCGAAAGCATGTTTCGCGTTCTTCATAACTCTTTTCCAAATGTTATGCATTAAATCTTTGTTGAAATAAAAAATTTAAAAAAAAATGAAATTAAAAAAGTATTCTGTTATGGAAACGGAAGGTTGAATAATGAGAACAGTCTTTATTAATGCGTGACTGAAATGTTTGTTGCGAAGCAAAATTAAAGGAAAAAGGATTAAGAAAGCATCTATAGCTACCATAGACTTTTTTTTCAAAGTTAATAGAATATAGAAAGAGAGTATAAGAGGTGATTGGCTTATGAAATAAAGAATCGAATTAGAAGTTAATTTCAAAATTTAACTTTTATTATTAATAGTAATACTTTACTTAAGACATTTAAATTTACTTTTAAAGTACTTGAAAAAAATTATGTATTCCGCGTACTAACTAATTCCTTTTTATGATACTGTTATAAAAAGGATATGTTTAGTAAATATAAGAGATATTATAACACGTTAAAAATGCCGTAACTATTTTTATTTTCCTGTTTAAATTTTTGAAAAATATATTTCCCAAACTGGTTAAGCACCCTGTAATTTTATTGGTTTTTTAATTTTTATAAAGCAATTTGCATCTCTTGAGATATATGTTGAAATATTTCATTGGAAGCACGCACGAAAAGCTGAAAACCAATAATTTTAGTTGTCAGAAAATACTGGTGAAAGAGAAAATGATTACATTGTAAGTACCAAAGAAATTACTCATTTGTCTTCACTGTTATTTCTCTGAATGTTGTAGGGCATATTTTTATAGTTCAGATTTGCTCATCGATAAATTCCAAGTGATGACATCTATTGCGCTGTAGGAGAACTACTGTTGCTTTTCTTCTGTTATCGCAAAGCATTTCTTGCAAGTAAAGGGAATTGATTTTGTGGCTGTAATAAGCAGGATTTTTGGAAACGTAAGCCAAATTTTTTAAATATTGATTTTAGGCATGCCATTGCAATCGCATATTTTCTCAAGACAGGTAAAAATGTTTTGAAATTGTCTCAGCATTGAGGATGCAAGATTTTTATGCAAATAAAACTTAACATTTGTATCTGTAAAATAAGATTTCCAATCAATCATTGAATGTTCATTAAATTATAGAAAGTTCAATACAGAACTTTTATTTCAAAATGTGAAAATACATGAATAATTCACGGAGCAAAGTATGAAGCTGAAAAAAAGTGCAGTATGAAACTATAAATTCCTAAACCAGCAAATTTTATTTTTTAGTTTCATTGGTAGTTTGTTTGAGAAATGTAAAATTATAATTAGTTATAAGCTTGGAAAATGATCTAAGTCAGCGATTCTTAACCGTTGGTACGCGTATACCACTGGTGGTACGCAAGAGAAAAATAGGTGGTACACAAAGAAACAAGGTATTTTTAACTATTAAATTAAAAAGTCTCGTGAAGAAAAAGAACAATCGATAGAAATTTCCTGTGATTGAACTCTAATTGAAGATTTCAAAAAAAAGCGCAAAAATAACTTTTGGCTGAACCGAAAAAAAGAATTTAAAGGCATTTCAAATAAAGCTATTAAATTTTTATTGCCTTTATGCCTACACAACCTATATGTGTAAACAAGGATTTTCTTCCATGTTATATTTGGAAAGTAAATACAGAATAATGTTAAAAGCGGATCCTAATTCATGGTTAAATATAAGTGAAATAAGACCAGACATAAAGAAATTGATCTCCTTTAAACAGGCCCAAATTTCACACTAAATTTTAGAATTAATGTATTATAACTTAAATTTTGATAATTGAAATAGTAACCAATTTTCAGTCTAATATTTTTTATGTGTGCATATTTAATACAAATAGCCAATAGGTTGTGCAAATGGCAAAATATTTTTCCAAATATTTTTATTGAGAAATTGAAAAATGATCATTGTAAAATGCAGTGGTGATACTGAAGTTTTTCAATTTTTGTTTAGTTTGTACGTGTTTGTCAAATAACATTTTCATGTACAGTTATCGAACATTTTTATTTTATTCCGCGCCAAGCTAGAATTTTTTAAATTTGACACTGAACATAAAAAATTTGTGCACTTATTTATAAACAGGTAGATAGTTTTGTATCGCACATATATGATATTTCTCAACTCGACTGATTTTCATTTGTATGTATTAAATGTGTATATTTTGAATAATTCGTACTTAATTATCTTGGAGCACTGTGCTTTTTTGTTTTATTTATGCTGCTGGTATTTTTGTAATTAATACTCGTAATAGGCAATCTTTATTACCATATATTTGTTGAAGAATCCATGAACAACAGATATGCGTAAATACAAAATGTTCCTTAAAAAATATTTTTTTGATTAATAATGCATATTTCTTATTTTTTTCAGGTGAGTGCACTTTTAATTTGTAACCGAGGATTATTCTCCGCATATTTCATTGTGAGGTAAATATGTTATTTTAGCTCTTATTGCGTATTTCACTTGTCAAGGTAAGATAATAAGTTAAAAAAAAATAAGTATTTATCTTAATTGGATTTTTAAAATGTTTGTAATCTGAAGAATGCGGCTGTGTGATGAAAAATTAATATTTTATCCAATAATATATCATGATTTACGCGAAATTAAGGTAGCACTTTTTGTTTCTATATATTCTTTTGCCATATTTGAGAAAAAAATGACAGGTAGGGAATTTCATGCTTTCCGTTTTCTGGTTAATTTGTAGTAAAGTATTGTATTTGAGACAGAGTGCGTAATGTAAAAACCAAAAATGAATGGTTTGGAATGAAATTTTTGTTTTGTTTATTTTACTGTTGTAGAACTTTTTTTTTACGTCGGGTAAGTAATGAATAATGTTTATTAAATGTAAAAGTAAAAAGATTAGAATTAATGTATATATATATGTATGCGTAGGTTACTCAAAGTAAGGTCCGATTTCTTATAAAACATAAACCACCACAGATTTTTTTTTATTTAATTCCTTATACGTTTCTCTATTTTTATGTATAGTTTCCATATTTGTTTAAACATTTGTCATAACATTCTGCAAGCTTTTGTATGCCTAAGTCACAGACGTCTAGTGCTTGTGAGGATAACCAGTCTTAAACTGCTTCTGTCCCGGCTATGTTTGCACAATGTTTGCACGCTGAGGACGGGCGTTGTCATCGATAACCACAAATTCTGCGCCAATGGTACCCCTAAACAAACTTACATGTCGTTTCAGAATGATATCCCTATAAATTTGGCCTGCCATGGTTCCGGTCTGAATATGCAGACTTGTTCTGCAGCCCAGTATAATTCCGCCCCAAATGAGCGATCTTGCACCACCGTAATGGTGTCGTTTAGTGATGTTGTCTTGGTGGTAGCTGGTACTTGGAGTTCTCCATAGGAAAGTCTGACGTGAATCAGACTGCAAGCTAAACCTGGACTCATCGAAACACATCACACAAGCCCACTGTGACGATGTCCACATTGCATGTTCTCTACTTCAAGCTAACCGCTGGCGACAGTGAGTTGCCGTAAGCGGAACGCATCTAACAGGCCTGCGAGCAGATAGACCAATCTGTCCCAAATATCTGTACACGGTTTCTCTTGAAACTGTCGTACCTGTCGCTGAAGATAGCTGACGAGACAGCTCTGATGCTTTACTTCGTCTGCTTCTTTTGGCAGTTTCTGCCAAATGCGGGTCGTAATTCGGCATTGTAACTCGGGGGGGGCGACCCGTAGTGTAACGTCTACTAACATTTCCATCATTTTGGAATCGTTGCCTAGAGATGACACTTTGGGCTATTCCAAAAAGTTCCTCAGATACTTCCATCTTTCAGTCCAGTTTTCATGACTACGTACCGAATTCAAACGCTTCCTTCGGTAGCGGGATGTAAGTGGGACGCACAATGGCGGTGACATAACACAGGATCTCTTCTGAGTCCTGGCATAGCATACAGATGCGCTTCATACAGCCGTTTTCGTACTGACATAGCTGATACTGCCCTTCCTGTAATCGAAACAAGTTCCGACCTAAGCTGAGATGGATTTGAAGTCCTGTTGGTACGTTCGTTAAATCGCAAATGGTGGCCATCTGCAGAAGTGGTAACATTTAGCCTACCTTCAGAAGGTCTTCGAAAAGCTGAACCAGTAGTTAAAAATTTGTTCCACAACCAGGTTACCGCGGAGCAGCCGACATTTAGCCATCTTGCAACGTCAGACTGTCACTGACCTGCTTCTTAAAACAGCCTATGGTTCTTTAACAGGCTTCTCGAACTCATTTTTACACTTTGGCTATCTTGAAACTGTTTAATGTATTCTCTTTCATTCAAAGCGGTTCCTTTCTAAATAGTTGGTTTTTAAGGTGTATCATATTTACGTGAAGCGATGGCAGCGCCACACTTTGTCTAGTACTGCTCGACGCAACTTGCTTTTATTTTTAACATATCCAAATTTCAAGAATTTCGGACTGCGTTTAGCTGATTTATCGCTATTTTTCAATCTGTTGCTTAACTTTTAGAATCCAGTGTATTTTTGTTTATTATGAAAATTATCATATATTTGGAAAAGCCGTGAACCTTTGTCTCGGGGTCCTTAGAAAGAAAGCCAGTGGTATCATGAATGAAAGTTCATCCAGTATTTGATTTTAATTCAAAGGTACGTCTTCTTTAAATTTCAGATATGCTCGGTTGTCGTATTCTAATGTGAAACATTCTTACACTAAAAGATATAATTTATCTTATTTAGTAATATAATTTTTTGAGTTACTAACCTGAGTTTTTTTCAAACTTACTTAATTGCTGTAATGCATTTATTTTTATTGCATTTATTATAATACTGTAGTAATAATGTGTTTATCTGAAAAAAATATTGAATTAGGAATACATTATAATCTTTCCTTAAATAAAGTAAATTGCATTATGTAAACGTTTATTGATTTCAGAGTTATCATTCATTCTAGGGAAAGAAAGCGATTTGAATTAGCATATTAACCCTTTCAGTCCCAATGGGGTTATATAAGTCCCAGTAGATGTTTAAAGAAGCCTAGAGGGAATTACACGCATCAATTTACTACATAGTTAATGTCCCACTAGTAGTAGGCATCATTTATTTCTAACATCCCTACTACAAAATTGTCGCGTGCCTCTTCTTATAGAGGCTTAGTTATAGACTGTCGATTTCTGTCGATGCCATTTGTGCTAATTATCAAGAATACATAAAAAAATCAAGTCAGTTGAAACAAACAAATAAATTGGGACTGAAAGGGTTAAAATGACGCGCGTTTTCCTTTTTATGGAACGAAACCGAGTTTTGGAAAAGTATTTGGTGTCTATTTAAATAACTTCTATAAATAGAATATTATAGCTTCATAAGATTTTCTAAATTAGTGCTGATAACAGGAAGGCAAATTTTCAACGATTTAAAATGAATTGAGGGATAAAAAATAATTACCTCTTCCCAACTTCCTCCTTTCTGAACTGGGCCTTCTCATATGTTAATTTACAAATAATTTCGCGTGCGTAATTTCTTTACCATGACTTCTGAATTAACCTTTATGAGTTTTTAAACTTCAAGACAGAAATTAATTTTGACATAATACATTCAAGTACAACTTATTTGAAAAAGCTATTTATGGGGTAAAGATTCTTAAATATTGTTCCTAGACATGAATGATCAATTACTTGATTTAAATAAAAAGGCCGCTGAATTTTTCATAGATTTAATTTAGTTGAGTATTTGCTTTGCTTTACTTTTAGCACCAGAGTTACTATTAGTCTCAAATCTCACTTTTTTAAAAATAATTACATGTACCATTTTTCAGTGTCGTCACCAAATATTATCACCATTTATAGTTTTTAAAGAAATAATACAGCTAATATGAAAATACGAATACACGACAAAACAAATAAAAGGATATTACCACCAAACGTTATCTATGTGTATTATTTTCAAGAAGTAATATAGCGAATATATGTATTGAAATAAAATTATGGAAATGGTTATATTTAATAGTTTATAGGCAATTCTAACGATTTCCGATATAAAATATTTTTTGACTTCGATGTGCCAGTTTGTTGCTGTTTGGCGAAACGTAAGCTATTTAATTTCTCTTTTAAATTTAGTCTTAACAAACTAAACGATTTAAAACAATAAACGTAGTTCTTTATCTCTTTTATTAATGACCAACTGGACTCGTAACATGACACTAGTTGGATTTATTAAAAGAATTATATATTTATTCTCTCTTATAGTAGCTGTTCTACATTTATTTATTAATTATTATTATTTTAATTTAACGGATAAAAGTGATTCGACGCAAAAGTGAAATTCGAGAATAGTAGCTCTTCTGGGCTAAAAATGTGTGGCAACACTTTACATTCTATGAGGAATTTTGAAAGCATGCTGTTCTTAAAAATGTTGAGATTTTGCTGCTGAACAATATATGGCGAAAATGCGAGGAAAGTGATATCTAATGATTAAATTATTATCTAATGAGTTAGTTAAAAAGACAGAAAAACAACTTGAGTCAAAGGAGTGAGTCTAAGCGAAGATAGATAGACTCTGAATTCAACCAGAGAATAAAAAAAACCTTAAAAAACCCTCTGATGCGACCATAAAATCTGAACCCTCTCTGATATTTTTACGTTTATTGTTTAAGTATTAGCATCTTTAATAAGCCTCGAACAGTTTCATGTTTCATTAATGATTTCTTAATAAAAATAATAAACTCTTCTAGTTTTTACATAGTTTAAAGTTGCCTTTCTGCTAAAAAGTTTTTTTTTTTTTTTTTTTTTTTTGTGTTTGTTTGTTTAAAATAAAAACTTGATAATTATGCAGTTTTTTCCCTTAAAAAGTGCATTATTGTTCTTGCCGCGATAATCTATTTTGGAAATACAAATTGGTTTCGTACGTGCACTGATAATTTATCAAAGACATTGCATCCGAGGAGAGAAGTATAGTAATTCATCATCATTTATATCTACTCGTGTGTAAACTCTGTAGTTTACCGACGGCCATAATTTTTGAATTATCTGCACTAGACGCGGTTAATGAACTGAGGCAACGCATTGTTCTACTCTTGTTTACTCAGACATCGTTAAAAGTCTTTGGTGTATTTAGATATTCATTAAATATTGTTTTTTGAATTTATTTTTTAATCTGTACAATTAGGTAGTATTGTTTTCCATGAGAGGTTATTTCATATTGATAAAGTGCGGAAAGAATGTTGTTATTATTTATTTGAATGTCCCGATTTGGAATCTCGAAAATGTGATCACTCTTTATGCACTTTAAAGAAACATTTATCGTAGGTTCAAAATGTGATTTGTTAACTGCTTAACCATTTACTCAGCATTTTTGATGACCGTAATAGCTGAATACCAGGTCTTGTAATTAGTGTTACTTGAGTTTTAAATTTTTCGAAAAGTGTATCTTTTTTCCATGTAAAACTGGCCTTGTTGAATATTTACTGGACATAGTTTACATTTAACATTCAGATCAGATCCACTGATTTAAAAAATAAAATTAACATTTCATTCTTGTACTTTTATAATGTTTTAACATTGTTTGCCTTGTTAATTCCGGCGCTCCAGTGGCGAAACCATGCTCATCATTACTTCGACGACCCTCAGTTAACGAGGTGGGACATTACTCAGTGCCCATTAATTATGAAAGAGCTGACACAACTCTGTCGCTTCATTAGTTATCGCCTTGCCTCTGGTGTTTGCATAATCACTCTTCAACAACTTGCTTGTTTTCAGAAATTTAACAAGCTTTTTAATCTGTCTCCTTACTTTCAAAGTTATGGCATCAGATATATTCGCATTATCTCCGCTATTAGTGGTTGTTCGGATAGTATTTTTAATTGTGTCATTTTAGTACGTTCGCAGATCTTTATTTCGAAGAATTTAGAAAATTCTCATCAGTAGCTTCTTTCCAGTTTTATTGTCCTTAAAACTATAATGATTAAACTTCAGCGTCTAAAGTGTAATTGGTAATACAGAGCAATGTTTCGTATTTCATGAATAACTGATCTTGTCCTTGTCATGAAGAAAAAAAGGCATTCCTCGAGGTCGTCTGTGGTGTAGTGATCAACACATCCTGAATCCTGTGAGAGCACAGTTGATATCTAACGTTTCTTCTTAGGAAACCTAATGATTCTACAGTATGTATACAGTATTATCTTATTGTAGTGCTGTTCGTTGTACCGCGGTTCTGATAGTACTCAAGCTTTTTTGAAACTTTAAATAACTTGAATAACGCACTTGGCAATAATGACAATTCTTCAACTATCGCAGTCTATAATAGCCTGTATTTTCCGAGCTTCCGCTATCACACTAGACTGATTTGTTACTCCGTGGTTAAAATCGTTTACCAAGCGATGGCGCCAAATTTTTGCATCGGCGCGCGCGTTATCTTTCGTCTACATTACCTAACAACGAATCTTGTCATATGCTTTCGCAAACCTAGCCTTTTCCTGATCTTCGTAGTTTTGCATATTTTTCTCTTGTTTTCATCTTCAATTGCTGCTGGAGTGGTTAGCTTATGAAATAAATAATTAAAAAATATTTCTTAATTAGCTAATTTCTTTATTTTGTAGTTACAGTCCAAAAACATTGTTTCTTTTTCCCCGGAATATCTCGGCAATATTTTGAACTAGATTTCTTTTTTATCTTTCTGTTTTTTCTTTTTGAAGAACATATTAGTCTATGTGCTTTTTGAAGAATATATTAGTCTATGAGTGTATGTGTATTCTTTCGTAGCATACACCCTGAACTCTACGTTGAAGACGAAGTAGCGAATTCTCGCTATGTCTTTAAGATGAAATACTGCAGAAGAAAGATTTAAATAACCTTTTTATTTAAAACTAAATTAAAACAGATGCACGTACTTCGTGCTCACGAATCACCACCACTTGTGCCTACGTAACAGAAAAATAAGAATGTAGCAAATCACTAGTAAATTAGGAAATTCTAATGACTGGATTCCTAGCTTAACTAATGCTAAATGGACTGCACACAGGAAAACCGAGCCGAGAAATATCTGTATAAACGGAAAGGTGTTGAACACCGAACGAGCTAATTTTAAACTCGCAGCATAAACCATCGGAACGAAGTCCGCTTTTACCACTACCACTGTTTTGAATTCCTGCAGCTCAAATACTGAATCTGAAACACGTTGAGAATTTGCATCTATGTCATACAAAATATACATTCCGGCAGGAAACTGAATTCAGGAGGGAAAGGAAAGGAAACTAAAAGTAACTGGTTAAACTAAAATAAATCCTTATAATACTAACATTAGGACAATGGTGTCATCAAGTATTACTGTACTTATTCGGAGATTATCATATCCCCTGGATAGTAGCACAGAATGGATACCAAGGGAATGAAAAAACCGGTACCTCGCCAAAGAGGCAGCAAGAAACATCAGTGCTCAGTCTGTGCCATTGTGCTAACTAGATCTAACCTTAAGAGAGATTTGGGAGAAAGCATAAAACAATGACAAGAGGAATGGGATGCTGCTTCTCAAGGCAGAAGACCCTATGCATTTAACCGAAGTTTACACTGATCGACTTATTTCGGCACACTTTCAAACAAGATGTAACTGGCCACGGCCCCTTCCCACAGTATTTTTGTAAAAGTGGATTTATCTCATTTCACCTCTGTGCGTGCTGTGAGGTTGGTACTGCACACCATTACATAACAGCATATCCACTCACAGAGGTGTGGAAAATGCGGCTGATGGTTAATGATACACCATTCTTGCGCTTCTTCACTAAACAGTTTATTGTAATCAGGAAACTTAAGCTCATAATGGAAAAATTACAGGTTTTGGGACAAGACCTTTGTTATGTCACCCAGTGCACTTTTGAATTCTGCCCAGTTTTCAGCACTCACTGTCTTGCACCTAGGTGTCTCGTTGTGTCTTACTAGTGCTCTTTTGCAACATGTCCCATTTAGTGTGTGCATGATGGAACCGTGTACACAAATTCTCTCAAGAAGACTAATGTATCCGCAGCAACTTTATATGTAAAATGCGCTAGGGTAATTTATATGTGTATGTTTATATACACTGGTGTGCAAAAATTAAGGACGAGACGGTTTTTTCAATATAACTTTGTACAAAAGCTTTCCAAATCAACACATTTAATACCGTAAGATCCCCAATACGTAAGGACATGAGTAATGTAAGCAACACTTACTAAAAGAGAAATCAGAGGGATAAAAAGAAGCTTTATTGAAAAAGTAGCATGGAGCGCAATGCGACTGAAGGCCGAAACATCCCTGTGATGGGTGTCCAGCAAGAAACATCCGGTCTTTAATAGGGGATATGATCTCCCCTGACTGCTAGGCAGGTTTCACAGCGTCTGTCCATGCTGAGAATGAGGGTGTCAATGAGTTGTTGAGGCATTGCTGCCCATTCGTCTTGCAGCGCCAATCGAAGCTCCGGAATCGTTACTGGTGGTAAGGTACGAGCTGCCAAGCGTCTGCCTAGAAAATCCCATACATGCTCGATGGGATTGAGATCCGGAGATCGTGCCGCCAATCCATACGTTCAATATCCTCACTCTCTAAGAGCTGTTCAGCAGCTACTGTGCGATGACATGGTGCATTGTCGTCCATGAAAAGGAACTGCGGACCCATAGCGCCTCTAAAAAGACGCACATATGGAAGAAGAATCTCGTTACAATAACGGGTCCCGTTGACTGAACCTGCGTCGAAGATGTGAACGTCTGTACGACTACCAAGCATGATGCCTTCCCAAACGAGAACATTGCCACCTCCACACCTGTCCCTTTCAATGATGTTCGAGGAATGATTGCGGCTTCCCCGCTCTCTCCAGATGAATATGCGATGAGAATCGCTACTCAGACTGAATCTGCTCTCATCTGTAAAGAGTACTCGTCCCCATTCATTGTCTCTCCAATTCCGGTGTTCCCGGCACCACAGAGAACGCCTTCTCCGATGGGCAGGCGTTAGAGGTACACACCGTACAGGGCGTCGTGCAAACAGACCACCACCGTGCAGTCTTCTGGCCACGGTAAAACGCGATATCGGTCGTCCAGTCGCCTGTGTCATGTGTCTAGCGATTTCTCCCGCTGTCTGCCGCCTGTTTCTTCTGGCCTGTAAGGCAATATACCGGTCATCTGCGGGTGTGGTTCCTCGTGGACGACCACTCGTAAACCCCCGGATAGCTGTTCCTGTAGTTTGAAATTGTCTCCAAAGTCGTGAAACGATGCTGTGAGCAATTCCGAACTCTGCAGCCACACTTGTCACACTGCGGCCTTCCTCCAACTTCCCAATGATTCGACCTCGGGTAAAAGCATCCAGATGTCGTCTAACAGATTGATTATTCGCCATTTCTCGCTGAGGCAGCAACTCGGTGTGATTTTAACTGCAATACGGCGTGCAATCTCTTTGCCAGAAATACTGATCTTACACCGACAACATGCTTTATACTACTCAGACACTCCCCCATTACGTCTACCTGCATATCTGCGCATGTGCTACCGTACATCACCTTACTTAATCTCCTGATTGGTCTTTCTGTCCGCTCTGCCTCTTCGTTCATTTGATATGCTAATTTTTCGACTTCGTCCGTAATTTTTGCACACCAGTGTGTATATATATATATATATGTAAGTAAAAACTTAAAGTAAAAAAAAAAAAAAAAAAAAAAAAAAAAAAAAAAAAAAAAAAAAAAAAAAATTGAACCAATTTTTTACGAAGATCAAAAATTGAAATTCATAAGTAATAAATTTCATAAAATCCTATAAATGTTAAAAAATTAATGCTTCAAACAAGTAATACCTTAAGTCAAAATATCAATGAAATTTAAAGAATGTAAAAGAAGAGGAATTCAATCAACTTCAATGCCACTTCATCAGGAGGAGGAACATTGAAATGAATAGAAATCTCTCTTCCATAAAAAAATCTTTACTTTTCTGTATCCAGAATTAGCCAAGGAATCATTTGTATGTATTTTAATTATAATAATTTATCAGAAAATTCTGGCCGCTCCCAAAAGCAAGGAAAAAGCAAAATAAATTCTAATCAAAATTTTACCTTTTACTAAAGAGAACTTTATCTAAAGAATTTAAAACTTAAATGAAATTATAAAACTTTAGTGAATAAACTTAATCCGTGTTGTCATCAAAATCCCTCGAAAACTAATAAAACGTTGGCAAAGCACGCGAGAGCTATTTGCCTAAGGAGAGGGATGCTTTCGTGCAGGACTTTATGAGAGAAACTTTCTCATATACACGTTACACATAAGGAAAACTACGAAAGCGCATACGCAACCAGTCCGTTCGCCTGGAATCGAAAGTCGTAATTATCAGTTTCAGCGATTTTACTGCTTGGCGCTGGTGAGCCTATGATAAAACTTTTTATATGTAACATATTTTTATGTGTATTACCATAACATTTTTTTGCTTACGAACAACTGATGTAGTAAAATTCTCTATTAGAGATCATTTTATTAATATTTGCATATTTCTTCTATGTAAAATTCGATTTTTCGTTTGTTGAATTGATATGCGGATATACTGCGTTTAATTGTTTAGAACTGTTATGTACCTAAGTTTGAATGTACTAAATAATGGATATTGGCTTCGAAATTAGTATTTCAATGTCGGGCATCTGCGTGCGCCTTGACCTTCGCCGACGTAAATAACAAGGAATTTTGGCATTATTCTTGTTCTTCGTAGTTCTCTCGTTTTCACCTTGAATTGCGGCTAACTGAGCGTATAGCTTAAGGAATACTTAAAAAAAAAAGTGTTTTTATTTCTTAATTAGCTCATTTTGTTACTTCACAATGAGCAGTCCAGAAAACACCAAGAATACTGAAATACCGGACAGACGGGAAAAAGGTGAGAATAATAATGTATGTGCCTACAGCTTTTATCAAGAAAATGGAACTTTGCATGAGATTTTATCTAAATTCAGATCAGCACCTACTCAGTTCATAAATTAATGCGCACTGCATTCAGTTTTCTTATTCTAAGAAAGTTACATTTTATTACATTTATGTTGCCTTTTGAGTTTATTTTGCCGCACTACAGAAATGTGGCAAATTGTAGAAACTTTCGTTTGCAAAGGTGCATTAAAAACTAATTTTTTAAATCTATTATCTTGTGTTGGTAACTTTTACATATCGACGTATGTATTTTGATTCCCCCCCCCTCCATGAATGTGTCTGGCACATGCACACAGACAGAAGCCCTCTGAGTCACTTATTCTCTTAACAGCCTGCTTTTGTCATACATACTCTCGGAACGACTTGCGCATACTGTTATGGGTTCCGAATTAGAGTAGATCGCTCAAATAATTAGACTGAAGACAAAGAGCATTTAATTAAAATAAATAGCAGCTCATAGCAATGTTAACTGCTATGAATAGCACAAGAACTACAGAAATTGATATGTTTTGCACTTAACACTGTTAAGGCGTTAGTTAGAGAGTTTGCTTAACTCAAATAGAACACAAATCGAAGTTAAGTCTTCACAAACATTTAAATTGAAGTGTTGAAAAAAATAGTAAGAGACTCATTTATAAGTTTATCGAGTCATTAGTGTTTTTTATGCATCAAATCCTGGTGGTGAAGAATTATCATCCACCACCGTTTAGTTCGTGTGCCACTGTGCGCACGAACATTCATTAGGATTTTTTGATGGTGTAGAAGTGAAAAATGAGCAATACCCTTGCCGAGACTTGAACCTGGACTTCTGGAATACGCGCCGGGTGTGCTACCATTACACCAAGAAGGCATGCAGAAACGAGGGAAAAAATACCTTATAAGTTTTTAAATATCTTCCGACTTAAATATTAAGCAATATTATCAGTAATATATTCCAAAAAAAAGTGTAACATAGCTAAAAAAGAATGAAGCTCAAATACAACGCACGTACAAAATCTCTTTAAGACTTTTACATCAAAAATATAAGTAGTTACTCCTTCGCGTTTGGCGCTCGTTTGTTTCTGATGTTGCCGAATTTCATTATGCAAAAGTGACACTAATTTATACTAACAGAAATAAGCATATTTTGTTAACACGTAAAAAATATTGTAGATCAGTGATACTTCTTGCGTGATATTCTCGTAACTATTTTCACAATTTTCACGAATTCTAAAGCAATAATAGCTCATATAATAGCATAATTTTTAACTGGTTCGGTCGACTCGAACTTAACTAACTACCATGGCTCAAACGCAGCCATTTAATTAGGGTTGCCCAGCCAGCTCTTCTTTACGCTGCGAGAAAATTGCTCGCAGGATTTCGGAAATGTCTGATCCGGAAGCTTCTAGAATATCTCCAAGTTCGCAATAAAAACTGCCGTCATGATCCGTTAGAAGAGTTCTGCTTATGTCTCGGCTTTTAAGTGAACTATTTTCGTTGATCGATTCAGAATTACAATATCTCCTGTAGTATAACCTAAAATTATAACAAAAAATATAGCAAATAAATAAAAGGAATATATTGATAAAATACACAAAAACTAAAATGCTGTAAAATTTTAATGTATACAAAAACTTCTGATATCTATTCTGATTATCAAAATTAAAATTTTATGTTTTATACACATGCGCAAAGAGGGACGTTAAAAAATGTCAAAAACTGTTGTATAATAAAATAATTGGTAGAAAATTAATGCTCATTGTACATATTTTTTCGAAATTCATTTCTTTTTTTCAGTAATTGTGCAGAATTTTTATTGTTATATTTAATATGTTCTTGTAATTCTTTATTTTACATTTCTTCTGCCTGAGTTCATTTTTCTTCCATTTCTAGTTGCTATTGTTTTGTGGCATTAATAATTCGCTTTTCAAGAAAAAATAATTCTTGGTTCCTTATCTGCTTAATTTAGTCGTTAACTTACTTTTTCCCTATGCTCTTCCCTTTCTAATTATCGTGTTCGAATCAGCATTGAAAAACTTTTATTAAAATAAGGCCTTCGTATCGAGCGAGGTAATTGTCCTTTTAAAAGAAATTAATTTCCCTCGCCTATTTCTGTACTCCTGGCGGCCTCCTTAATGAGTCAATTTCTGTTAATGTATCGTTTTATTAATTTTCTTCTGCTTGTTACACTATGATCGTATTTTTCAGTAATTTAAATTGTAGAAGATAATTGCGGGGCTTAAATAGTAACTTCGATGAATAAGTAACCCTTACATTGTTGCACTGTCGATTATTATCGGATTGATTAGTACAAGATATTCAGCATAGGATTCCGAAACCAATATATATATAGTCCTTTAAAAATTTTAAAACGGTCCGTTTCCTGCTATTTGGATTTTGGGGATAGGTGGAGTTTAAGCTTTAGATATAAAAATACGATTTGCAGAAATATCGGATCTTTAGTAATAAGAAACATTTGCTGAAAATCAGAACATGGCTGGGACGGAACAAAAAGCCTGGAAGTAGAACTATAACAATTTCACCAAATTTTGCTTGTTCATTTTTTAACCGCGTAAAACTCTGAATGCAGAAAATTTAGCTTTATCCCGCATAAACATTTAACTTTTCAACTATGTAATATGTAAAATTTAATGCTGGTTAAGTGGAAAAATTAGACTGTTGGCCAGAAAAACAAGAATCTAAGGACTCAGGAATTACATTTTGCTTCTCGAATAAATGCTGATTAAAATATATTTTCAATAATTGGAAAACTTTTAAAGGAATTTTACAAAAGATGATTTCTGTATTTTCGGAACACATGAAGGCAAAGTTAAGCTATTTTTACTGTTTTTAGAAACACTTAGAAGTGATGTCACGGATGCTTTTAATATGCTGTATATAGAACTAATCAGTATGAAACTAATTCGGACGTTAAAAGAGCTTTCAAGGAATATATGTGAATTCGGCGTCTAGGTGATTTCGAAGTTGACGATACATATCTAGGTTACTAAATTATTTTATTTAGGTATTGATGGAGATATATTAGTGACTATTTACAAATAAAAAAAAGAGTGATAATTGAGAGGTTACATAGTCGTTGTCTAATCATTCCGTCTTAGTCGAAAACACGATTGCTCTCCTTCTCTTCGATCATTCACCTCACTGCGAAACTGTCAGTCGCGTTCAATAGTCGCCAGTCGTACTACTTACATATATTGAGATGTATATGGAAAAATTTTCTAATTATAAATTATTGGTTTATATGTGTGTATTAAATTGATCGTATGCAGAAGTTCTGGTTAACGTATTTCCTTAAAACTTGGATTTTATATAGGCCATGCAGGGCAGAAAATAACTGTAACTAAATTATTTTAATTAATTATGAAAATAATAATTTAAATTGCGGACATTAGTTGATGTTTTTTATACTACATAGCAAAGATGTTATGCATATTGGGAACACTTTAAAATGCCAGTAGTCAGTGCCGTAAAATCATTCTTCAACAGGCCAGTAGAGGAGAAAGATCGAACTTAACTGGTCAAGATGTTTTGCCAGAAATTCAGTAATAGTGTAGCAGCGAAAATTTTGACTTTTAAAATGCTCGTGGTAAGGGCCTGTGTCGATAAATTACTCGAAAAAAGAAGAGGATTACCGAATTTGAAAAGCCTCGGAAGTTGGGTGTGCTGCCGTGAATAGAACGGAACAGGTGTTTCAAATGAAACTGTACAAGAGATTACTGTTTTTACGGTTGACAGCGTGTCTTTCTTTTTTTTTTTTTTTTTTTTTTTTTGTGGATATTTTTGAACAAGTGCTCTAACGATGTTACGTGATTTGTCTATCCTTTGATCTACGGTACAAGAGATTCTATGATTCTTTTTAAGTAGTACATCCTTACAAGATTTACATGGTGAAAAAGTTACGCCTTCATGTCTCTTAGGCAGAGCTGTTAATTCTCAGAATGGTCGTATATGGAACACAGTAAATTCCAATGATGTGCATGAATCATGGAGGTAAGAAAGGACTTATTTCCTACCTCCATAGGAGAAATAAGTGTGGATCTCCTTAAAAATCATCGTTGTGATGGTGATCAAAGAATTTAATGGGGGGATTTGGAAATGAAATGATGTATGACCACTTAAAAGCAAGTATTAATACTCTTAATTAATGAACACGTAATCAAAGTCTGCAGTATTTATTTCTTAACTTTTATCATTAAAAAATAACTAGTAATTTTATATTTTTAAGATGTTTTAAAATTTCGCATTTAAATTCGAATGAACGATAAAGGCGTATATTTTTCAAGCACATTTCATCATTAATTGGTTAGATATTAAAGCAGCTTCTAGGTATTGAAAATTACTTTCAGTTAATCAACGTTAAGTTCATCACTTTTGTTAATTAATATCAACTTTTACTGAGATGAAAGCTCAAGTCGTGAATATTCTGAGGTGTTTATAATTTATGTAGTCTTATTTTGAGTTTATTCGCTACTCATTTGAGTTTATTCCAAGACATTGCTGAGAACTGATGTCTGAATAGAGACATGAGTTACTTTTATTACACAATAAAATGAAATTAATTACCTGACATTTAATCCTTGGTGTAGTCTCTACGGCGTCGTTCTGGAAATCGCACCCTTTGGCCAAGAATAGAGTCCTCTTCGCCCGGATCTCATTAAGAGAGAGGCAGAACTGTAACATGCTGCTACTTCTGCCGTCGTAACTTCCATAATTAAGTTTGGGAATAATACGCTTTTCACTCTTATCGAGTTTGGAGAGAGGTTTCATAATTCAGGAATGACGTGACATGTAATAGCGTAGTACACTAATTTCGGTTTTCTAGCTGAGTTTCTTTAGGCTTCTTTCTATATAATATTCTGAAAATGAAGCATTTCAGAAGATTTCGGGAACAAGTTAGATTTTGGATAACAAGGTTGCTTATGTCTCGGAGGCGAAATAAAGTAAGATTGAAATCTCTCTCTATATGTTTTTGATATTATTCAAGCATGTTTGTTACTAAGCATTAATAACTAATGTTTATTTACCTTTCATTAGAAATGCAAAAGCCTGGTAGTTATAAAGTAATATTTTCTATATGAAAAATAAAAAAAATCTGATGTGGACACCGCAAGACTTCCTTTGTACGGCCTATTGAATTATAAAAATTTTTTACTATTTTTCATTTAAACTTATTACCTCAAATTATTCGAACTCTGTTAATATACCGATCCCTCAAAGCAAGCTGAAAATGACATCAAAAACTGAAAATTTTGAAATTAAGTATTCCGATCAGTTTTTGTTGTATGGGAGCCAAACTTCTTGTATTTTTATTTTTTCATAACGTGAGTAAAACTTTCCCGAATATAAGTATGGAAACCAGGAGACCACGTTAAAAATGAGATTTTATTATTTGTCGAAAATATTAATTTTTTTAATTTTACGTTTCCAAAACATGAATATTTTCGTCATTTATAACTCTTCCTTAACTGGAAGTACATGCCTACGACCAATGATTACGGAAACAAAGGGCGGGTAAGAACTTTAAGCCGTCAAAGTGGGTAAGTATATATATATGCACGTTTTGTCGATTGCAGTAAAAAAAGGGAATTGTTCAACTAGATGTTATAGCAGTTCCATGTGCAAAATTTTAACGTTTTACGGCTAATCGCTTTCTATGTTCCAAAAAAATACTGCGCAGCGCAGGTGTAAGACTCAGTTCTTGAAAAGTAGGACACACATTAACGTACCTTAGGATATCCTATTGTGCCATGCATTGATTCAAAGAATCATTAATCCAGAGAGAAAGAGCTTGAATAGGTTCTTTGGTTGAGTTGTCAGAAAACACATTCTTCAGGGCTGATGATGCTCATTCATAATTGTTAAATGCGCATTTTAGATAGAAATGTGTAAATGCTGGGGCCAGTCTAAACCATGACTTTTATGCTACGTAATTTTTTTCTGTAAATTTATTAATGCGTGCTGAAACTACAAAATATTGAAAAAGCAATTTAGTAGTGGCACATTATAATATCTATATATATTGAAAGCTACCATTAACTTTGTTTTAAAAGACGTGACAATGCTAATCACTCTTTTTGTCTGATTCGCCAATCAGTTTTTACACTATTTTGAGAGATGATTCTTTTTTTTTTTTTTTTTTTTTTTTTTTTTAAATCCCATCAAATTTAGCAAACCAGTCTTCAGTCCCTTAAATTCCGTTAAAGCAGCACTCGACTGTTTGTCTGTAGATTGCAAATTGCCTCTAAAGTTGAAAACAAAACTAAATTCTAAAGCAAAATGATTTTTTATGATCTTTAAAACAAAGCGACGCAGTAGCGAAAGGAAAAATAAGCTACAGCCTATTGGCTTGAGGAAGAAATAATCCAGATTTATGCTATTAGAGAAGACGCTTGAGAAATAAAATGTATACGCAAAATTTATTTATCTGGTAACTAAGTTCAATCATATGATAATGACTTTATTTAAAACTACATCAAGTATATAATTTACAGTCATAATTCAATGCCTCAGTTTTGGAAATTATAAATGAATAACACAATGACAAATAATTTTTGACTTTCGAGCCATATTTTATATAATTTTTGTTATAGATATTTGTCTATCAATTGTGCTGATTTTAACTCGAGCTAACTTATTTGAAACTAGCGAAAGGACCCGATACCTGTTAAGTTAGATTGAGAGTAATGTATTATTTGACTCGTGATATCATTTGAAAATGCGTATAATAGCATATTACACGTCATAAAGAATATGATGCGTCATCGTATCAAAAATGCCAAAGAAACAAAGTAATATTCAATACATGAACCACAACTGACTGCGTAATCATAGAATCATATGGTATATATACCCATAATGATATATGCAATTGCTATTTGGGTCAGCAAAAATAAAAACAAATACATCATTATTTTGAGCGATATGGAACCCAGATAAAAATTTCAATGGAAGTATAAACTAATTCTCTCTTTTTATATTAGCAACATCGGCACGCAGCCATTGTTGCTGGCATATCACTGTTGCCATTGTTGCTCGTATCAGCGCGTTGTCAGTCAGAAAATTGAGGGCAAAAATCAGCGTTTTTAAGTAATATCTCTGATTTTTTTTAAATTTTTATTTATTTATTTATTTATTTTTGAAAAAATGGACGTCGACCTTTTTCAGAACCCAGAAAAGAATTGTAGAAAGTTTGGTGACGATAGCTGTAGTAGTGACTGAGTTATTAGCGAACAAACAAACACACAGACTATCTTCTCTCTCTATATATAGATCTAGGTGCTCATGAAGTACGTAATAATATAATCAATTCTATGAACGTTAGTATATCTATTGTAATATAGTTATTCATATCTTAATTAATAGACACAACATAATCATTTATTCAGAAATTAATGTTACTTAGAGGTATAAAAGCAATGCTTTATTTAATGGGATTGAAAATGATTTTTTCAGTGTAAATAACGTGATTAAACTAAAAACTGAAGTTGCAATAAATAGAATGATATAAAATGTGAAATTAAATGAATTATGTAGTTTCAGGAGAACTGAGCAAAATATTTCAGAATTAATTCTTAAGAGTTTAATCATTATGAAGAATTAAGCCATTAAAAATTTCTCCCTACATTACTTAACGTAGGTAATTATTTCAAATTTAAATTAATAGTGATATATATATATATATATATATATATAAGTTTTCAATCAGATTAAAGTCATACAAATAAAAATCGTACTTCGTATTATTAGATTATGTGACAAATAATTCATTGCACATTCATTTAATGATTACATATTCTTAGAAAAATCTTTCGTAGCTTCTAGGAAATTTTAGCTCTTAAGAAAGGGTAACTGACGTAGAAAACTTTATTTTTTTTTAATATGTGTTTTGGTAACTGTGTAAGATTTCAAACCTAGAAGTTACTGCAATGTGTCTGGAACGTTGAGAACTGGTAAGCGAATAATCGCTTAGTTCAAAATGATAGAATCGTAAACTTACGAAGGGTTGAATACCCTTTAATTATTCAAAATAAATTTAACAGGCGACTTCTTTCTTGGAGTTTACAATAAAGCCTCCATATGGGCTTGAACTCAGGAATCCTAAGAAATAAAGCTCAACTAAATTAAAAAGATATAGCCGTAGCTATCAATATCCTTGACAATTAAGTAGCTTAAACTAAACGTTAACTGGTAAAAACTTAGGACAAACCTTACTACTGATGACAAAGATTTTAGTTTTAAAATTTTATCCGAAAATCGTTTGCTAATCTGTAGACTTAAACCATTGCGTAACGTCAGCATAAGGCATTTCTCTTTGAAAGTCTTTCACGAAGGCGCATCTTCTAAAGTAGATATCGTTGATTTGTTTTACCATATTCGATGAACCAACAACTCAGATCTTTCTGAATTCTTTGAAATTCGAAATGCAGTGTTATACTGACGCATGCAAACGTAATTCCAGAACAGAGCTGAAAAAGAGAGCTGCCATAAAATTCTGCGCGTCTGCGACATATTTTAGCTTCTGCTTGTAATCAGAAAGCGTGAAAAAAAGGACTTTTCGCTGTTTTTAAAAGTCTGAAATTAATTCTAAATAAATAAATTAATAAATTCTGAATTGGTACTCCATTCCAAAGCTGAAATATTTCATAAATAAGGCTGCTGTGTTATTGTTAGGAGCATAAACAACATAATTAGAAAATATCCGCAATAAAAAAATTCAAAAATAATTTTTTTTTTTTTTTTTCAATACGCAAAACAAAAGCTGCTTGAAATTTGAAAGCTAAAATATGGTCGTATGAGATTCAACTCGGAATGTTTCGTTTAATATGAAGGAAGGAAAAATATTTGTTGAGAACTGAGCTGAAGGAAGAGACTTACATTCTGCCGGTTTATTTTATTTTTAATCCTCCATCGTCACTTCTAATCCTTCAAGCTTTAGCAAAGAAGAGTTAAGGAAAGATATTTATTCATCCGAACTCTCTAAGTTTTACGCATTTCCTATCACTTTTATCGACTCTAATCTGAAGGCAGTATTTCCAAACTATTACTTCGTCTTCTTAATTCTTCCCTCCCATCATACTTGCTGCTTTTCTCCCCAAGCCTTTTAACGGTGAAAAAGGACGGGTAAATTGCGGTGCCGAGGGAATAGGGGGAAAAAATTCAGTCCTTTATGCTTATTTTAGAATATAAGTGAGGTGAAGGAATTATGCCCAGATGAAAAATGAATAGAAGAATGAAACTGTCGACGTTTCCTGTATAAAACCTTAAACCTTTTTTCTTCCTTTCGCTTTAATTGAAGAGGATTTTATCTCGCGTCTTTTAGTAACCACAAAAAAAGATGTAAAAAATTTAAAACTTTGGAACAATGCGGTAAGCCCTTTTTTTAATTCTCTTTTCTGATGACTTATATGAATTGGTATAAAACATTTCAGTGACCAATAAAGTTCTGTTATGTGCTTCATTAAAAAAACTCTTCCATAGAATGAATTATTTATTTTATATGGAATTTTACTTTCGCTATTTAACTAGAGGTGAAGTTTTAATTCACTTGGGAATAAAAAGAAAAAATTGGGACATCTTAAATTAAAAAAATTTTCCTTCCTTTGTTATTTTATTATAATGTAATGAAATAGTCTTAGCTGTAATAATATTCTACATTGTAATGAAGCAATAGACTCATTATTATGAAGCAAAGTTAGTGTAATGATGTAGAAGCATTGATTTCTTAACTACTAAAGATGTCCATCCGTAATTGAATAGGAAACTGGGCAGCCAAGGCACATTAAATATTCATCTTTATTTTATTAAACGTGTTGCGACCACAAAGAACTTGCCATTCTAATTCGTGCCTATTTCAAAACGTTTACATATCTGATGGCTTTGCAGTAAAGAAGAGAGCAGCAAGAAGTAGCCCAGCTAGGCGAAGTGTAGAAAGCAAGTGACTTGTGCTCAGGGTGAAATCTTAATGCAGAATGAATTAATTTCTATTCTCAGTACATTTGACTGGATAATTAATACTGCTGTAAAATTATTATTAGCTGTTTGAGTTTTAGTTCCATTTACATCACAGTGTTAAGTAAGAGTCATATGACATGGATTAATCCCGAAATGACGCAGTTCAGAAAAAGATTATTATTTTTAGAATAGAGAGGGTAAGTAAATAAATTAAAATTAAGCATTAAAGGGCTACTGCTAATTTAATTACAGATTTTTTTAAATCTTTTTTTACACGCACACTTATATATATAAGTTGTTATATATATATATATGCAAGGAAATGCTGAAGCGTACACAGAAGATCCATAATAAAGAGGAAAACTTGCCAAATGTGTCAGATTTTAAATATTCATTTTTATGACTTTTACGACCGCGAATAACTTGGTACACTAATCGTGCCTTTTTCAAAACATTTACATTTTAGATAGTTTTGCGATAAGAAGAGAAGTAGCATGCAGCATTTTAACTAGGCCGAGAGGCAGGACGCGAAGGGTGATGTTGTGTGTTTCGGTTGACTGATAATAAAACTCTAACATTATTATTGGCTGAATGCTGATGTATGTTATTTTCATCAGAGCGGTATGTAAAAGTCATATGATATGCATTTAATCTAGAAATGGCATTTAATCTATTAATGTAGTCTAGAAGAGTTTATTATAAACAATTGCTGTTTTTAGAATATAAAGGGAGAATACCGAAATTAAATTGAAGAGTTAACGGGCTATTTCATATTTAAATTAGAATTTTGATGTACATATCTCTTATCTTGCATGTACATTCATATGTTACGAACTTGTATATTTTCTTAATAATTTATTTTCTTTGATTTTGAGCACATCTTGTACAACCTAGACAAGAGACTTTTTTTTTTTTTTTTTGGTCCCTTCACGGCCGGTAGTGATATGATATGTACGGTAGACTTGAATCTTTTATTCGCACTTAGTATTAGTTGCACCAAGTTCAGTAATAGTTTTAAGTATCATTACTTGCAATCCAAGTATTTCTCCCGCCTTCTTAGTATGCCTTTGTGGTGTAATAGCCAGTACACTCGGTGCTTATTCGGAAGGTCCAGGATTCGAGTCCCGGCGAGGGCATTGTTGATTTTTCATCTCTCCTGCTTCGAAATAACCTAATGTCTGTACAGTGGCGACCGACTAAAAGAGGTGGTGGATGATGATTCTCCACCAATCAGGATTTGGCGATTGGATTCCCTAATCCCCAGTCGCCCTTTAAAAGGGAGAGTATATAAGGTATTTCTCCCGTCTTCTTAGGATTCCTTCGTGATGCACTGGCCGGCACACTGGGCGCGTATTCGGGAGGTCCGGGGTTCGAGACCCGGCGAGAGCATTGCTGGTTTTTTATCTCTCCTGCTTCGAAATAACTAATGTCTCTATAACAACAGTTTTAATAACATCCTTTTCATTTTTGCAGGGGTAAGGAACTTTTTTTTTTGCTTTTGTTTCCAGCGTGATTTCCACTACCTCATTCCTTTTATATAATATTATTACATGAAATTCATGTACCGAAGGTTTATAAAATTATAAAATTAATTGGTAGTCATCTTTCTCCGTGACGTTTTCTTAAACTGAGGATTATACGAGTGAAAAGTTTAGTATTTCAGCAACATCTAAAAAGCTAAGTAAAAATGCATAAAACTTGCTTACAACAGTTTTAATAGTAGTGGAAAAGTCGAGCACCGTTTCGCGCTAGAGATGGTAACGTACGTGCTACACTGCCGTGTAATTTTTTTTTTTTTTTTTTTTTTTTTTTTTGTGTGTGTGTGTGTGTCTTTATGAGAGTGTTTTTTTCTTTCACGTCCGCAGTTTGTTGCAGTAATGTTTTTCGATTCTTTTATCCTCGCGACTTACATGTATATAATAGTTGCGAATCATCGCGGTTAGTTCTCTTTCTTTAATGGGATCCTCAACTGACTCTACAAACTCAAGCAAGCTCATTGAGGCGTAAATTAAAAATTGAGGCGTCATTGAGGCGTTGGAAAATGCCAACAGGCAATCTAGCGAATAATCTTAGCATTCAAATCTAAGTTAAGACTCATATAGTAATACTGTTTTTGAAAAAGGGAGGGAAGAAAAAGATTCCTAGAAAAAATGATTGCGGTTTCATTTCATACTTTTTGGAGGAGAAAACGTGAAGCATCAGTGATACTTTGTCTGGAATCGTTGATTAAAGATCAAGGATGCACTCTCTGGTATTCGAAGTCCGCCTTTTCTAATTGCTAACCGGACATGCTTCCACTATAAAAGCTTCCAAGTACCCTACGCGGTAATGAGGAGAAAATTTCTTACTATGCAGTAATGAAGTAATAATAACAAACATATACTATCATAAATAATTAATACGTAATTAAAAATAAAGTCGTAATTACTGGTAAATGCATATAATTACACCATAAGCTAAAGAGTACTTTAAATGATTTTGTAGCCAACCGAGAATTATCACCCGATTCACTGGTAGGCTGCGACCTACACTTTGAAAATCACTGAATTAGAGCACATCAGTATAAAGTAAGTTAAGTTTGATTCAAGTAATCTACCACGCTAAGCTGTATCTGTACCTCGCAGTTATAATGAAAATTACTTTAGAGCAGGGTTTCTTAAACTTTTTTCAGTCGCGACCCCTTTTTATCATTGAGATTTTTTCGCGACCCCCAGGACCCCATAACATTTACAAAAATTTTGTGGGACCCCATATGTATTACGCAAATTCGACACACGCATGAGTGAAACTGTCAGTTTTTTCACTTGTACTGTAGCAGTTTATTAGGTCATTAACTTTAATTTTAAAACATAAAACAGTGCGAAAATTTTAAATAAGTGACAGACGAAATGACAGTGTCACGTGCAAAGCAAGGAAAATGAAGGTTTATAAAAAGAATGCTTCGAAACGTTTTCTTTTCTTTTCCCTTTGTCTGTATTGTCTTCTCTTTATCAATTTTCGGATACATTCTGTAAAAATATTTGGTAATTGTAAAATCATTATAATAAGTTAAAAAATATCAAAACTGCTAAAATTTTCGGCGACCCACTGTTTAAGAAACCCTGCTTTAGAGCATAGAACACGTTTGAGAGGCATTTATCCAAACCAAGTGGTTAATTGTCTGCATGTCATAAAACAAATATTTGTTAATAATTTGTCTTTGCTGAGTAATTTTGAAATTACTAACAAAGCACATCATGTCTGCTTCTCATTTTGTTAGTCTCCCTTTCCTCTTTTCCGTGTAGTTTCTTATATTTTTCGTCATTTTTGAGCGATATTTTAATTCATTTTTGCTACACCGGTGTTTATTTTGGTTGTCTAGGAGAAATCTTTATCTAGAAAATCGTACGAGAATTTCTCTTTGCTTTTTACAAGGTAGCGTAGCAAAATTATCCACTGACTTCGTAATCCCCAGTAACGGCAAAAGTTATCTTGTTTGTCACATTCAATAATTGCCTTAGTCACCTGTCGAAAATTTTCTTTCCTTTGTTGATTACTTTGTTTATTTGGGAAACTGTTTTTCGTAGATTTCGTAGATATTTAGATGTTTAGGTTGTTGCAGGAATCAACGGCGAAGAACTTGGAATATATTATACCCTGTATGTCTTCAGTTTTAGTCTTTTATTTTTACATCTCTAGTTTATGAAGGAATGATAATACAGTGTAGTGTATATATTACATTTCTCATTCTAAATTTTTTTGTTTATCTTGAAGTTATCCTGCTAAACTTATTCATGCAGTCTAAAGTGCGCTCGCTTTTTCTGATTTTCGATGAAAGTAGGTCTTAACGTAGTTTCTCATGTTCACTTGTTTTCTGTTTCTGTTCTGTTGTCTGCAAAGCTCAATGCGACGCCTCGAATATTGAATTGAGAATTCATTCTGGGGTCACGTACGGTTAAATTCCGTGCTTTTGTGTGGTAAAACATGTGTATATGGATCGAAAGGTTCTGCGGTTATTGCGTGATATTCTTCAATACCTCTTTTTTTTTTTTTTTTTTTTTCCTGTTTATTGTTGAAGTTTGCGGGCGATGTTATGACCTGTCAAATTTCGAATGCTAAGCAACAGTGGAATACGTATTGACTTGCAATTACATCTAGAGTTCAGCTGCTTGTATTTGCATACAGAGGAGTGTTGTTTATAATTTGGTGTGCGTTGCCATGAATTTAATTCATTAAAGTAATGTTGTTGCGAAATAGGCTTTAAAAATATTAAAAATTATAACCTCTTTGCTTTAACTATGCAATTATTGAGTACAAAAGTAAACAATGTGAGCAGCATTGCAAAAGAGCTTCTCGAAGTCTTTTTATAGGTTCGGAATATGCGCAATATGGTAAAGAATCTTTCGACTACAATGCAGGGAGAAAAAGTTTTGTAATTAACTGTTTATTTTCTTTTAAATGTATTACGGGAACAGAGGATTTCTCAGATGTAACTAGCTAAAAATGTTTCGTCTTGGACCAAGGGGGAAAAAATAACCAATTAGTTCTTCTGCTAAAATTCTTTAAAACCTAAAATAACTTATCTATGGTTTAAAAATTATATTCTATTTCAAAGTACACTGCTAGCCATCCAAATTGCAACACCAAGAAAGAAAAGAGATGTCACGACAAAATTTATTTAGTCGATAACATGTTGACCAAGTATCAAATGATTAAATTTATAGACTTCTGTGAAGTGTGGTTCCTTCTAGAATCAGTAGCCAGAGTAGCCGTCATTGTTGGAGATCGCCGCTGCTACACGCCTGGGCATTAATTCAAAGAGACTTTGGATGTGTCTTTGGGGTACAGCAGACCAAGCAGCTTCCACACGTTGCCAAAGTTGATCTGGTGTGGCAGCTTGGGATGTAATGTGGGTCAATCGTTCAGCAACCACGGACCACAGGTCTTTCTATCCCGGAGAAGACATGGGTGTTTGTAAATGTATAGTGTCGGTGCGGCATGGCGGCACTCTAAATATACGGCGAGCCGAAAGCAGTCCTCTCGTGTAGTTTGGTGGAAGGGGAGAGGGGTGGGAGACCCTTGGATCCGTTTTCATGGGGAGCTATCTCTCAAAATTGGGGGCGAAACTAAGCTAAATCGCACTGTCACCTGAATGGTGCTCGAGGCTGTTGCCAACGGCAGGAGTAATGTAGCGCTCTTTACCACGATGAATTTCGTGGGCTTGTGCTGACTACGTCAGACAAGTGAGCATAAGCAACAACAACAGGAAATATCCCTCAAGTGCTTTAACGTAATTTATTAACTAATGAATCGCTGAAAGATTGACTTTATAAGGAAATATAACGTTATATAAAAATCAAAATGTATTGTAAAAATTATGTTATAATATGTTTAGTGGTTGTAAGTTAAGCATGTTGTCATATATAGGCATGATTTCGATGTTATCAGAGAAGAGGCATATATATGTCATATTTTTAATGCGTAGAAGGAAACACTGGAACTCTAAAGCTGCGTTCCCACTGGGGTTTATCTGAGCTAACGAACACAATTGACGTAGCCGACCCATCTCCAAAACCAGTTTTTTCCCATAGGGCAGCAAGTTGAAAAATCTGAACTGCAGGCACAGCGGAGCTAATCGACACCTGGAACTGACTCCGTTAGCTCAGATAAACTCCAGTGGGAACGGGCCTTTAGAGCTTTCGGTAGCAGTCTTGGCTTATGGCTAAGGCATATAGATGAAGATAACGAATAGGATTTCGATAAATCACCAATCTTTATTTTCACATATATCCGATTAGTTTGGCAGCGCCACTTATTCAATTATAACGAAATATAATAAATTTCTATGAACTTCTTCCTCTTTTTTTTTTTTTTTTTAAAGAAATGACGTAGGCATATGAGAAGCGAAGCATCAGGGATATGTTAGCAGTGGCGAAGCTAGGAAAAAAATGGCGTAATTAATTCGCCAGCGGTATATATACCAAGTACACGCAGAAAGTACATATACAGGGTTCGTACGGTCCTTAAAAGTCCTTAATTTTGTCAAAAATGATTTTTGATCCTTAAAAGTCCTTAATTTTGGCCAAAATGAATAAACGGTCCTTAATTTTGCTCATTTGACATTTCTTATCATGTCTAATGATTGCCATTCTAAGTGTGAATTACGATTTCTCATGAATATGGAATTAAAATTACACGGCTCTTAACCAATCTGTTGGCGGATTTGCGTTGCAAATGATAAAAAATAATAATAATAATAATAATAATAATAATAATAATAATAAAAAATTAGCTACCCGAACGAAAGTATCGGTGTCTGATTGGCTATTCACCCAATCTTTCGAAACAGGTGTTATCCATAAATTTAGGCAGATTGTGACGAAAGTGTGAAGCCGGAAGTTCTTTAAGAGGCGAAAGTGATGATGAAGGTGCTCGAGAAAAAAAAAGGGGGGGATTCTGAAAATATTTGCCAAAATTAGAGCAATTCCCACCTGGAAGGCCACAACCCTTCCGTTCAATAAACTGTGGCGTCATCAAGCTAACTACAAAGACTGGATATTGATAGATGACAATCCTTATAAAGCTAAATGTGGTCTTTGTCTGAAACAAATTGAAATTTCTATAATGGGAGGGTCAGCGCTGAAAATTCACATGAAAATTAAGTTTCATTTTATCATTTCAATTTGTTTTTACACGGTTTTGCTTAGCTTAATTTCTGTGTTTGTTTCAATTAAGCCATAATTTAATTTTTTATCACCTTCTACGGAGTTTATTCTCTTTTGCACATACTAATATTGTATGGGATATCGGGATTATGAGTTTATTTCTGCAGAGTGTCTGTTATCGATTTCGCGAGAAATCTGTTGGCTCCATTTCGATTTTAGGTCGCCAAGGGCAAATTCGGTAACGCTAGCCGAGAAAAAGTGAAGTTCGGAAATACGTTTTGAAGCTTCAATAGACAATTAAGTATTTGGTTTAATCCTATGCTGTTGATAGTAATGCATTATTTTTGCTAATGACGATACAATTATTAGTTGAAAACAACTAACTAATTAAAAATTTTTTAATATTTTTAAAGCTGAAAACAACTAATTGAAACTAATTTTCCTGAATTAACTAGACGCAAAATTAACTTTCATGAATTACTAAAGTTATTGGGTAGAAGTTTAACTGAAAATATATATTCCGTATTATATATATATATATATATATATATATGTAATGTTTTCAGTTATTCCATCACATCGTGGGCGAATGGTGAGGCTATTCCATTACACGTTCTGGCAGATGGTTGATGAAGCTGGGATGATTGAAGTACGGAGAAAAATGACGACTCAGGACTTTTCACTTTTAACAGCAAGCATATCTTTATTTTAATTTATAGCAGATGACTTTGTCCAGATGAAGTTAATCAAATAACTTATTCAGTAATTGAACTATTAGATATGACTGACTTTAAAACTTTAATACGTCATAACGTTCTAAGAAAGAAAGAGGAGCATAGCGGAAGCGTTAGCAGGACGAAGGGGGAGAAGGCATCTGTCTAGGAGAACTTATGACGCAGCATTTATATGAAAGGTTATGTAACAGAGTAGCTTCTAGAAAAATGTAGAAAAACTTATGACGCAGCATTTATATGAGGAGGTTATGTAATAGGCGTGAATGTTCTAGCAGGTACTGGGTTAGGGGACGATCCTGAATTGCAGAAAATTAATTAAAGTTTGCTGGTTCGCAAAGAGCAAAGCCATCGTTTTTTTTTTTTTTTTTTTATTTTACATCTTCCCCCCCCCGTCAAAAAGAGAGGCCGGGGTGAGAAAAGCATTAGTACAGGAGTGAAGCAAAAGTATGAGAAAAGACATGAAAACATCCAGAACATAGCGTACAAGCTTTAACTATGGCCTATCATAGTTCATGACTTTCTCATATAAAATTTTGACTTTATAGCATATGAAATTTTGAACATTAAAACAATGAGTTATAAATAAATATACAATATATGACTAATTTTAAGACTATAACATAATAAATATGGAATACTGATAAATAAATAAGTGATAATTACAAAAGTCCTCAATTTTGTTAAAAATGTCCATTTTGTGTTTTTTTTTAAAGTCCTTTTCATAAAAAGAGTTCGAATAGAATGAAAATATCTGGTAAAATCTCTAAATGCCAGATAGTCCACAAATATGATGCATGTTGATAGTTCACAAATATGATGCATTTTTTCCTCTCATTGTAAAGATTGACATGTTTTACACTTCAATACAAAATATTATACTTATTCAAAAAACAATTCAATATAAATAATACAATTATACACTAGAAAATGAACACTTTGACTTTAAAACTATGGCATGTCCTCGCCAACAGATCAGCGTGATTAGTTGCTGATGGTTTGGGGGTGCTAGGTAGAAATATCGAAAAACCTCCGTTGCCTAATAGAAGGTAACTGGTTTTTGGCATTGTACATTACCTCAAAGTGGTTTTAGAAAAACAAAAGATCATATAAAATCAAAATTATAAGACGGATAACTTGTATAATCAAGTTAAAGTCTTTTTTATAATGTTGTAAATTAGAAACAAATATTATCCTACAATAAGAAGAAAATTTTTGCTACAAAATAATTCAAATTATGTGAAAAAGATAAAAGGTCAAGATCGGGAGAATAATTTGTCATAGTCGGGAAAATAACTTGTCATAGTTAGGGTTTAAGTCTAAATCAGGTATTAAAGGTCATAATCAGGAAAATGTTTAAAAGAGAATTTTTAAAAAATTAATTTTAATTTTGAACAGAGATAGGAATTCTACTATTTCGGACAGTTAACTTAAACTCACTTGCTGGATTAAAAGGTCTTAATCTAGTTGAATGAACAATTTCTGATTTCTTTTTAGTTAAAGGATTAGGTTTATCTATTTCATAAGTAACTTCAGAATATTGTTTTAAAATTTTATAAGGTCCTGAGAATGGAGGAGATAATTTACGTGTATTAGGGTATTGAAATTCTTCATACATTACTAAATCACCAATTTTAAAATTACTAAATTTAAAATGAATATCATATCTTTCTTTATTTACATTATGATAATCATCAGATCTCTTTTGAGCTATTTTTCTGGCTTCTTCTATTGATGGATACAATTCTTGATTTTGAATTAAGGAATTAAGGTAATTTTCCATACATTAAATATGATGGAGGGAATTTTGTTACAGAATGAGGGGTATTATTATACTCTTCAGTTACTTGGGGTAATAATTTTGTCCATGCTATATTATCTTGATAAGAATTTAGTTTACATTTTAATCTAGTTATAATAGTTTGATTAACACGTTCAATTTTACCATTAGTTTGGGGTCTATTTGCAGTAGTTAGCAATTGTTTTACATTATGATACCTTAAAAAGTGCTTAAATTTTGAAGATGTAAAAGCAGCATTCCTATCACTTAAAATCTTTTTAGGATAGGAAATTTGGAATTTGGAAAATTTGTTTTAAGCAATTTATATAAGTATCTGTAGTTACACTTTTGGAAGCAAAAGTCCAGATATATCTAGTTGCATGATCAATAATTATGTGGATATACTTTTTAGTAGAATTATAATAATTTAAACCACCTACAGTATCAATAGATAATATGTCAAAAGGTTCTCTAACTGATGGTAAATTTTGCATTAAACCAAATTTCTTTTGTTTACTTTTCTTATTAAACTGACATACTTCACAATGTTTACAATAATTTCTAACATCTTGAACAATTCCTGGCCAATAATATTGTGGAGATAACAAATTTAGCATAGATGATACACCAATATGACCAAATTGTATATGGGCCTTTTCAAGTAATTTCGTACGTAGAGACATGGGTATCACAATTTTGTACAATCCCTCTTTTTTAATAGTTATGACATCATTCATTTTCCTATACTTAGTATTACAAACATTATCTAAATTTTGATATTCTTTTATTTCTTCTAATGATAATAAATTACTTGCAATCTTAAATGTAGAGACATAGGATTTCTAGAGAGCATGTCAGCTTCAACATTACTAGATCCTTTTTTATATTTTATATCAAAATCATACATAGATAATTTTAAAGACCACCTAAATAGACGACCAGTAGGGTGTTTTATATTTTTAAGCCAAACTAAAGCAGCATGATCAGTATGTACAGTAAAATGGTTACCATGTAAATAATAATAAAATTTATCAATTGCATCAATAATAGATAAACATTCCAGCTCAGTAATGGCATAATTTTGTTCATAAGATCTTAATTTTCTAGAATGAAAAGCAATTGGATGTAAACTACCATCAGGATGTTCTTGTTTTAAAATAGCACCAACAGCTTCTTTGGACGCATCAACAAATACATGACAGGGATATTTAGGATTAAACAAAGTTAAAATAGGTCTAGAAATCAATGCATCTTTTAATTTTTAAAAAGCTTTTTGACATTCATCAGTCCAATTATAAGGAGTATCTTTCTTAAGTAAATTTGTTAATGGGGCTCTAATTTTAGCATAATTTTGAATAAATTTATGATAAACATTAATACTTCCTAAAAATCTTTGTAATTCTTTGATAATTTTAGGGGGTTGCAATTTCTTAATAACCTCTATATTTGCATTACTGGGCTGGTATTTACCCGCTTGAATTTCATATCCTAGAAAATTTATTTTTTCTTTAGCAAAATTACATTTAGATTGTTTTAATTTTATATTCTCTTTCTCACATATATCAAATATTATTTTAAGATGATTTAAATGTTCATCAAAATTTAGAGAGAATACTATAATATCATCAAAATAATTTAAAGCAAATTGAATCTGATATTTGTTTAAAATTTGTCTAAGAGCTCATTGGAAAACAGCTGGGGAATTTTTCCAACCAAAAGGTAATCTAGTAAACTCATACAGTCCAAAATTTGTAGTGAATGCCAATTTTTCAGTATCCTTTTCATTTAATTTTATATGCCAATAGCCTGATGCCAAATCCAATGTAAAAAAGATTTTTGCATTTGTTAATTGATCTAATACAGCATCAATTCTAGGAATAGGTTCAGAATCAGTTTTAGTAATTTGGTTAAGCTTCCTGAAATCAATACACAATCTGCTTCTGGATTGCTCGTCTCTCTTATAAGCTAAAGTTACAGGAGCAGCATAAGGACTATAAGAAGGTTTAATAATTCCAGCTTTTAACAATTCATCTATTTGTTTTTTAATTTCACTATTATCTTTAGGAGATGCTCTATATGGTCTATAGGCTATTGGTAATTCAGAAGTTAATATAACTCTGGGAGGTTCAACCCTTATACAACCAACATCATATTTACTTTTTGCAAATATATGGTTATAATCATTCAACAATTTCTGTAATTTACTATCAGAATTTTTACTATTTGCAAAATAATTACCACAATTTTTAGAACTAAGATCATTTTTACATACAAAATTTTCGCTATTATCAAAATATTTACTAGATTGTTCAGCACCGATATCATTTTTACATACATAATTATTTTGGAAAAACTTGTCTACTTTAACATTTTTACTTACCTGTTTTCCAAGCTGATACACTTCATAATTATGAAAATTCAAATGTAATTTAAATAATGAAACACATGGTGATGAAAGCAATAAATAATTCAAATTTGAATCTACTACATAAAATATTACATTATTTTCTATTTTACCTACTTTACACTTTACTTTGATTATTTTCTCTATATGAACTTGACTAGATATTGAAAATATTTTATCATGAGATTTCAATGAAATTTCTCTAAATTTATCACCAATTTTGTTAAAATATTTTAACGGTAAAACGTTAATTTGCGATCCCGTATCAATAATACTGGGAATTTTTTCCTGTCCAATTTGGACATTCACTTTAAAGTAATATCATTTTTTAACTTCTCTTTTAGGAACAGTGTTATAATTAATAGCAGGTAATTGTGGATATCGAATTGGCCGATACGCATACTGTAGAGGTCGGTATTGCACTTGTTGATAATTAAAAGGTCTCACACTACGAAAACTTTGATAAGGAGTGGCTTTCACTGGTCTGGGATAATAGCACCTCGGAACAGTTTGCCTTGGAGAAACAAATTGATAATTATTATTCCCTAGACCATCCAACGGCATCTGAACTGGAAATAGTTTCCTAGCAAGAGTAATCCAGTCTTTCGGTGTGTCTATGTTTTGCACTGTTAACAGCATTCTTTGAGACTCAGGAAGTCCTTCCGTAAGTGCTTCCACCATTGTGGAATCTGTTAGTTTCAAGCTGGCTCCTAATTTCAACTTATTACGAAGATAAACATCAATATTATTAAATTTCTCGTATTTTAAAGACACAAAATCACTAAAAGTAACAGATTCCGATGTTGTGAAGTATGTCTCGAAAATAACCTTAATGTTGTCCCAGTCTTTATCTAAACAATCACGTAAATAGAGGGCTAAAGCCTCTCCTCTAATACACTCTGAGAAAACAAATTTCTTTTCCTTTTCTGGAATGTTCTTTGCGGTACATTTCTCTTCAAACAATAGAAGATATTTGTCTATTGGAAAATTTGTACTTGTGCCATCAAAAATAGGAAATTGGAATTTTATTGTATCTACAATAGCTACGGATTCTTTCTTATCAGTTGACATTTTTGCCGTTTTTGAGCGAGTTAACATTCCAATCACAAAATCTTGAATTTAAGACTTCGCATACACATCAATTTGAACACTAAATAAATCACTTTAGAAGCACTTGATAAAACGCATAACTTTGGAACCGAAGTAAAACACTTAAGCACCGCCCGAAAAGAAGCAAAAGCATAAGACGATCACACACTGTCCTTGACCCACTGTTGAATTTAGAAGCGCGTTGTAAATAAATCCAGGAGCTTTTTTCCCACGTACAGGATAAATCCTGTCGACTAATTAATAACTGTAATGTTTTCAGTTATTCCATCACATCGTGGGCGAATGGTGAGGCTATTCTATTACACGTTCTGGCAGATGGTTGATGAAGCTGGGATGATTGAAGTACGGAGAAAAATGACGACTCAGGACTTTTCACTTTTAACAGCAAGCATATCTTTATTTTAATTTATAGCAGATGACTTTGTCCAGATGAAGTTAATCAAATAACTTATTCAGTAATTGAACTATTAGATATGACTGACTTTAAAACTTTAATACGTCATAACGTTCTAAGAAAGAAAGAGGAGCATAGCGGAAGCGTTAGCAGGACGAAGGGGAGAAGGCATCTGTCTAGAACTTATGACGCAGCATTTATATGAAAGGTTATGTGACAGAGTAGCTTCTAGAAAAATGTAGAAAAACTTATGACGCAGCATTTATATGAGGAGGTTATGTAATAGGCGTGAATGTTCTAGCAGGTACTGGGTTAGGGGACGATCCTGAATTGCAAAAAATTAATTAAAGGTTGCTGGTTCGCAAAGAGCAAAGCCATCGTATTTTTTTTTTTTTTTTTATTTTACATCTGAAGCTTCAATAGACAATTAAGTATTTGGTTTAATCCTATGCTGTTGATAGTAATGCATTATTTTTGCTAATGGCAATACAATTATTAGTTGAAAACAACTAACTAATTAAAAATTTTTTAATATTTTTAAAGCTGAAAACAACTAATTGAAACTAATTTTCCTGAATTAACTAGACGCAAAATTAACTTTCATGAATTACTAAAGTTATTGGGTAGAAGTTTAACTGAAAATATATATTCCGTATTATATATATATATATATATATTATATATATTTATACAGTACAAAGTCCGAGGTCGGGACTTCGGCGATCCCAGATTTGAGATTTTTCCGGATATTAGATTATTTTAAATCTACTAAGATGGCACGTAGAAATTATAAAATTGAAAATATGAAATCGTGATTTATGAAATAATGAAGCATTTATGATTTAAAGGCTATCAAAATTTACAAAAGAAAAGAGCTTAATATTTATGTTTACTTTATTAAACATTTCTTTCAATGTGAGTTGTTTGATTTGTTTTCTCTGCTAATACTTTAGACTAATACTATAGACATATAATTTCTTGTTGAGTTATTAAGTTCCATTGTTCAAGTAATGTTCTGGATTTAGAACCATATTACAGATTTCGCCCTCCGTTAATTGATTGATGATTGGGCCATTGTCATCGCAATGAAAAACTTCTGTTTAACTTCCCTAAATTCTGCCGCCTGGTGCGGCCATGCGAGCTCTGGCGCTGGTTTTGGTTTTATGTGAATAACAAATCAGCTATTCTTAATTCAAATCGTTTGTCCTAATCGTTGTATCTATTTTTAGCATAAGGAAAGAAATTTCTGTTAAATCTCCCTTTGTCAACATTTTAGCGTATTAAACTTAAATCTGTAATCGGATAATACTCTGTTATTTGGCGTCGCTGCATTTGGCGTCATCACTCAAGTTGTCATCCGTTGATAAACATGCGGTGATGAAAGCAAAATACAATAAATAATGATTCGCGATTTCGGCATCAAGGATATAAAATATTAGTTACTGTAAAATTAACAAATGTTTTGGTTTGAGATTATGCCAAGCAGATACGCAGCTATGGAGTCAAGTTACTAATCACACAAATTTATGCTAAAATAATTATTTCTTCAATAATGAGATATTTTATTTAGCGCCAAACTGAGATTAAGAATCGGGATTTCCGGCATTTTTTTTTTATGATGAGGAAAAAAATCTAATACGCATGCGTAAAGCATACCCCTTCCCTCCAAAAAAGCCCTAAAAAATTGGTTGGTGGTGGCTTTGAGGTCCAGATTTAGATCATTCCAGATATTGGATGTCTGGATCTCGGAATTTGTACTGTATATATATATATTATATAAAAAATGTATATTTTCAGTATACATTTCTTATTATATATATAGATTTCTTATTTTAAATTTAAACAAATTTAAATTCTAAACAAATACGTATAAAAGTAAAAAAGTAAAAAAGCAAATTTAAATTCTAAAAAAAGGAAAAAAGCCAAAATAATTTAAAAATGTGCAAACATGTAAAAGATTTAATTCTCGAACTAATCTACAATATCATTTAAATTCAGAAGCATAAGCAAATCAAGTGTAAAATCTATCCATGAAAATAAATCTACTAATTTAATAAATTAAAATTAAATTAAACAATTTTTTTAAAAAATGCATATGTGAATGATCGTAGAGTAGGCAGGAGACAGACTTATCAAGGGGAAGTTGCCTCCAAACCTAACTCTCCAATCATTCAATTCGTGTTTCATCATTCATGTAGGCAAGGGTAAAAGTCAAAACCAAAAGTAATTCCAATTAAGTGGGTACCCTTAGAAATTAACATTTAAGTATTAACATTTAAGAATTAAAGTTCAAAAAGGAAAATACTAATTAAGTCTTTTGAGAAACAAGCAAGTAAAGTCAAGAATTAAACTTTTTCTTAAAAAATTAAATTTTTTAAAAATTAATTTTTTATAAAATAATAAAAAAAATCTAGAAACCAATGTATTTTAGAAATCCTTGTCTACAGAAACTTCCCCTACACGAATATGCATATCAATAAAAAGAAACTATAAAAGAACTATACATAATCCATATAAACCCATAAGAAATAAAAAAAAAACAAAAAGAACTAATTCACAATTTTTAAAATAAATATATATTTAAAAATATAATTTCATATTTAGAAAATACTTAGATACTACATAATTTTTTATTTTTTTTTAAATACTTAAAGCAAGTAAATAGTAAGTTTTAATTCTAACTTACCTACTATTTGAGTGTTGGGGTCTGCAAAAGTGTTGTGAAAGAGAACTAAGTGTGTTCTTCAAATTATATAGATGGCGCTTATGTAGGTAAATTTGAGTGTCAAGCTGCTTTGTTATAGTAAAAAAAATTTTGTAAATATTAATATTAATAAATTAAATTAAATTAAAAATCCTAAAGGTAGTAATATCAATTATTTAGGGAGTTAAGTAACTGAGCCAATCAAGAGATATATGTTTGCTTGAAGGAAATTAAAGTGAAGTGGTATGTGAAAAAAAAATGTAAACTGTTTGTAATTTGAAATGTGTGTTCTGTTGAAAAATTGTGAAAATTGTTAAAAAAATTAAGTGAAAGATATTTTGTGTGAAAATTGCAAAAAATTAAAGTAATTAAGAAAAACTGAAATGTTTTAATATTAGTTTTAGAGTAAAATTTCCCAAAATTTTTTTGAAATGAAGTCCTTAAAAAACCTCTAAAAATTCCCAGAAATTTCTCAAAAATTCCTTTAGGAAGTTAAATAAAACTTAAATTTGATGAAAGAAAATATATTGATAAGTCTGTATTTATATATCATAAAATATATTGATGAAAGAAAATATATTGATAAAACTTAAATTTGAGGAAAGAAAATATATTGATAAGTCTGTCTCCTGCCTACTCTACGATCATTCACATATGCATTTTTTAAAAAAATTGTTTAATTTAATTTTAATTTATTAAATTAGTAGATTTATTTTCATGGATAGATTTTACACTTGATTTGCTTATGCTTCTGAATTTAAATGATATTGTAGATTAGTTCGAGAATTAAATCTTTTACATGTTTGCATATTTTTAAATTATTTTAAATTATTTTGGCTTTTTTCCTTTTTAGAATTTAAATTTGCTTTTCTACTTTTTTACTTTTATACGTATTTGTTTAGAATTTAAATTCGTTTAAATTTAAATTTCATTCCTTGCAGCAATGGCGCAAAGAATATTTAATTAAATATGTATTTAAAATTAATTTTTTAAATTGAACTCAATTTATTCTTATGAAACGATTTCTTATTTTATGCTGCAAAGTTAGTTAATAATAATTTATTTCCTAAACAGTATTGATTAATTGATTATATTATCTCCTAAGTTTAATTAAAGTAGAATTATTTTAAAAGTGTAAATCCATACTGGTAAGTTATATTTTGAAAGATGTTTTGGAGTAATTTGAAAACAAAATGTTAATAATGTTTTAACGGGGACTGGAGTTAAATCATCACGAAGGATAAAATTTCAATTGTAAAAGGAAAAATTAAAACATGTAATCATTGTCATTGATCGGAAATTAATATAATACCCACATTATATACATATATATGCGATACTTAATTTTACTAATGCCTTGCATGGAATGCCCCTTTTAGCTGCAAAACATCTTTCCCTTCTCAACTGCAGAGTTTCTTCTAACAGTATCATGAATTTTGTCAAGTTAGAAGAACCATCTACTTCAGGAAAAGATGTAACTGCTAATTCAACATCAATAAGTGTAGAAAATAATAAAATCAATTTTTTTCTTTTCAAATCTGAAGTTACAGATGCAGAAATATTGTGGACTTTTAAGTGCATCTAAAGCCACTATTCTTTTAAATCGTGCGATGATATTGGGCCGTTATCCACTAAAATGTTCCCGGATAGTTCCATTGCAAACTGGTTTTCATGTGGTGTAAAGAAATGTGCTTATATCTGTTATTTTGGTCATGGCCCTTACTTTAAACCTTTGTTACTAAAGCATTGTAAAAATGCTGAGTGTTTTACATTACTATTTGATGAGACTCTTAATCTGACAAATCAAAAGAAGTAACTAGATATTAATGTGAGGTACTGGCATCACGAAAATAAGGTCAAAACTCAGTACCTTACTTCTGCATTTATAGGGCATGCAACAAGTGAAATTATTTTATCCAAATTTTATAAATGTGTTAAAAAACTAGACTTGTCAAAACTCTTACAAATATCGATTGATGGTCCTGCATTAAACTGGAAATTTTATGATTTATTGCAACAGGACTTGGCAAAGGAATATAACATTCAATGCTTGACATTAGGGACATGTGGTTTACACATTCTTAACAATGCTTTCAAGCATAGGATGTCATCCACTCGCTGGGACATTCCATCATTCTTATCCTCCTTATATTGGATTTTTAAAGATTCTCCTGCAAGACGTGAAGATTTTTTAAGTATATCTGGCGTAAAAAAGCTACCTGTGAAGTTCTGCTTTTACCGATGGTTGCAAAATGTCCTAGCAGTTGAAAGAGCCATTGAAATATGGGATGACTTGCTACTGTACATTAAAGAAGTTGAAATGGGGAAGTTTAAAAAAAAATTATCGAAATCCTTCTCAAATGTTTTAGAGCAACTAAAGATAAAATATTTCTTATAAAATTAAATTTTTTTCTCTCTGTGTCGAAAATATTATTGCCTTTCCTTGAATATTATCAAAGTGATAAACCACTTATTCCCTTTTTTGTTGAAGATATCTTAAAACTTGTAAATGATTGCCTTCAGCACTTTAAAATTTTGAAACTAGAATATTCAAAAATAACTAAAGAAAATGTTTATAAATTTAATTTTAATGATCCAAATTGTTATAATGATAAAAGTAAAGTTGATTTGGGATTCATTGCTGAGCAGTTAATGAATGATAAATGCTGCAAGAAGGACATTTCACAAGCTGAAAGTTTTGCATTGAAACAAGAAGGTCAACAATGTGTCTTAACAATGGTACAACACTTAATTTCTAAATGTTCAATAAATTATTCTCTTATTCAAAATGCATCTTGTATAGACCCGCGATTGATGGTTAAAATGTCCAGAAAAAGCCCAGAACAAAATGAAAATAGTTCTAATGGTATTAATGCAGAATAAATGTGTTTTACAAGACGATTGGGATGAAATTCTGCTGCAGTTTGGAGAGTTTCTAGACAAAGTAGTTAAGACAAATTTACATGAAATTTAATTTTCTAATTTTGATCCTCAAAATCTTTCTCTTGACACATTTCTCACTCCTTATTTTCATGATTTTCACTATTCAAAAGTGTGGAAAATAGTGAAAATGATTCTTATCTTGTCACATGGACAGGCCTCTGTGGAAAGGGGCTTCTCTGTAAATAAAGCAATTGAAATTGAAAATTTAAGTGACTCATCATACATTTTTCAACGCACAGTATTTGATTACATAAAATTTTCTGGAGGTGTTGTTCTTAATATCGAAATTAATAAAGAAATGAGATCAGCAGCAGCTTATGCAAGGTCTAAATATATGCAGTATTTAGAAGAACAAAAATCTTTAACTAAATCTGAAAATTCAAAGAGGAAAAGAAATATCATTGAGGAAGAAATTGATTATATGAAGCAGAAGAAAAAATTTCTTCAAAGGGACATTAAAGATATTAATGAAGAAGTAGATGCTTTAGCAGATGAAGCTGAGACCAGCATGAACATTGATATGTTTATCAAAACAAATTAACTTAGAAGAATAGTTAAAGAAAAGGAAATAGACATAAATAAATTAGATGTTAAAACAGCTGAAAAGATTTCAGATTTAAAAAAAAGCACAATTGTTTTGTATCTTTTATTGTACAGTTTATTATTCTAGTATCTTTCAAAAAACCAAGGAAATAAATTGTATGTTTACAAATCAGTTATTTTAATCTGCAAAATATTCTTACATTGTGATTATAATAGTAGTTAAATGTGTTTAAATAAATATCAAAGTTAATACAAGTTAAATAATAATCATGTAAATATCTAAAATAGTGGCTGTTATTAGTGTAAAATACACTTATACATGTTTTTAAAGAAATTATGTTCCTAATTTAATGTTATCTACTTCATAACTTGTAGGGAGTTAGTTTAATTTTCAAAATTGTTTTATGGTAAGTATTAAAGTGAATTTAATAATAGTGAATAATACACACTTCTGTTAGTTTCTTAAAGTGAAATTACAAGCACCAAGTCGGTTGTATGGATAATTGCTTTATTCTATTCGTTTTTTTTTTTTTTTTTTTTTTGTTTGTTTGCTGATAGGTCCTTAATTTTTTCTATGATGGTCCTTAAAAGTCCTTAATTTTCATGTAAGGAAATGTTACGAACCCTGATATATTTTTTCTTCTAAGAATGATCATCAGAAGCCGTGAGGATCTAAAAAGCGGAGAACTTTGTAAAAAATTATATTTTGCATACGAATATGTATTTCAATATTATAGATTGATATTTCCTGAATATCATATCACTCCATGAGTTCCTTTCTTTCTCTGCTATTCCCCTTGCGTCTTCCTGGTGTCATTCTCCTTCACTTAAAGAAGATATTTAGTTTGCATTTTATGTTCTGATTTTGTGTCTGAGTGCTGAAAACAGAGGAAATAATAATAAGTCTATGCGTATTTATAATTATTGAAAGCAAAGTCTATCCGAAGAAGAAGCTCGTAGAAAGTTTTACGCTGTTCCATATCGTCATTCCGTATGGCTTTTCTAAGGCAGTTTGAAGTAATTTTTTATTCTTGAAAAATTGCTATGAATTCGTAACATTTTCTTTGTCCTCTTCAATAAACTGTTTCGGTATAAATAATTTCATTACCTCTCTTTATAAGTCTAACATTTAATATTAATGCTTGCTTTCGGAAGGCAATTTTTCCGCTTTCAAATAAATAATGAAGTTAAAACGCCTACGGCTATCGCGGAATTAATTTTGACGGATTATTAAATCTACTCCATTCATAAAAATATTCATAAAAATTTGAATTTTATCAACGAAGCTATCCAAATTAGAATAATTGAAACTATTGCGTGTGACCTGAAGGTAGAAGAAATTTGAACACGAGGGTTATTAGCCTACTGGAAGGGATGCTTTGGTGGAGGACTTGCTAAGGGAAAACTATCTCGTATTCTCACGTTAAGCATGAGAAAAACCACGATTGCAACCAGCCCTTTCACTTGGGTTCGAGCCCGAATCCAAATACCAGAATTTAACGGGTTTAAACACTCGGCCGTTAAATGGGACCTTGCACATGTGAGAATGCTGCTATACGCTATATATACTTGAAAATGTACCCCTCTATAAAGAATTGTTAAAAGCAGCGTAATGGGTAAAATTCGAAATATACATGCCTTCGATCAAGAACAAATAACAGGTGCGTGACACATGGATCATTCAGTTTTAGAAAAGTCATTGCCAGGTTTGTTTAAGAGGTTATAAGATATTTCCTCCCTCCTTTTCGCATACCTTCATGGTGTACTTGGAAGCATGCTCGACGCGTATTAGAGACGTCCAGGGTTATCATGTTTACTGCTTTAAAAAAAAAAAAAAAAAAAAAAAAAAAATTGGCTGTACAAGTGACGCCCGAACAAAGAGGTGGTGGACAACCAGGATTTGGCGATTGGATCCCGTTTCCCCAGTCACATTTTAAAAGTGGGAGTGCGTAAGGTATTTTCTCCTTCCTTTCCGCATATCTTCGTGATGTAATTGAAAGCATATTCGATAGGTCCAGGTTTCGAGTCCCGGCAAAAGTATTGGATATTTTTCACGCCTCCTGCATCAAAAAACCTAATGACTATACAAAGTATCTATGATTTGCTTGGATAATTCTCAAATAATTATTTCTATCATATTAGGGTTTGCAGATTCATACTGTTCTGTTGCGTGTTATTTAAAGCCCTACATTCTTAATCTCCTGAAATATGACGGGTTCCACTTCAGAAATCAATATTTACCACAATGTGCTCATATTTGAATGCAATAATCACCACAGTATGAGTATATACGTATGTAAATATAATAAAAGTAAATAGCCACATAATTTTCATTTTGTATATTTAGTTGTAATAAATTGATTCATTTACTGTAGTAATAAATAAGAAATTAAATTAGTTCAATATTAAAAAAGGAGAAAATTGTTTAATAAAAAATGTGAATATGTGAATGTTTTTTTATTTAGTATATTTAATTCAACACTGTCGCTTCTCTCCCTTTTATTTTAATGAGAACTTGAGATTCTTATTCCTTAAAATTTATCTGCCATTATCAACATCAACAAATCACTTCAGTTTGCTAATAGGCTCTTAGCATTTTCATGAACTTCAGTGAATGATCGGGATATTCAAACTTCATGCAGATGAACTGATGAGGTATTGAAGAGATTCATGTAATTAATCCTCGAATTTCTTTTTATCTGTGCTTAAGAATTTTTTTTTTCCTCCAAAACAACGCGGGGGAAAAAAAAAAACTGCTTCTATTTAGATAAGCACCATTCATGAATCCAGTGTGTAAGATTTAACAAGTACTAGGGAACTTGCTGCAGTACATCCAAGGCATTTGAAAGTGTATTAGTGTTTTTAATATTTTTAAGAATAAAAATGTAACAGTAATATTAAAATTTTAGCATTCAGTATGTTCTTATATTTTTGCTTTAGAAATACGCGTTGAGTTAACATATAACTCAGTCATTACGATTCAGCCTTTCCGTTCTGGAGTCTATTAAATTAAATTTCATTAAACAAACAAATTGAGTTCAGTATGCTAGTAGAATATTCTTAATCGGAATTGTTACCGCATTCATCGTAGCTTCTCTTTAACAATAAAAGTATACACTCTAGTTGTGGTTCTTTATAGATGGTAATAAAAATAGACTTAGTTGGCATTATGCAAGGAAAGCAGTTTAATTAACTTAGTACTCCAACCGAATTGTGGTTTATGACAAAAGTTTTGATAACGTCCATCATCCGGATATGTTACGTATTTGAAAATTTTAGCTGTTGGATTTATTTTCTTTGATATTAATCCAAATCGTGCATTTACGATTATAAAAGTTCTCAATATAACGTAGGGAATTTGAGGGAAACTGTATCAGTGCGCTGAATGGAAGGGTTCAATAGTTATAAAATCTAAATTTTTTTCTGTTCCCTGCTGAGTGAAAATTGTAAGTGGTTAATTGTTCATCAGAACTCGTTTAAAGCTAGGTAATATTGCCGCAAATATTTCGTGCTAACTTGTATTGTTAGTTTAGCCATGGAACTGAATGTCTGAATTTTGCACACATCATGAAACCTGCAGTACGCGTTTCTTGTTTTGCTTTATGCCAGAATCTTTACTTAGGCTCCAAGTAACTATCATTGAATACATAATATGACAGAAGAAGGAGACTTTTCAGACCAAATCATATTTCATTAGGGATCTGTGCAGGACAGCCCTGTGACTGAACAGCCTGACTGTTGTATATTGCTATCATATACCTCATATGTACTGTAAAATTCGAGCCAGTTCTTCCTAGAAAGCCCTTCGCGAAGATATCCTTTTTCCTTAAACAGACAGTGCTTTGTCTTTATTAATAAAACAATTACTTTCGTCGAACTGTATTTAACATAATTTGCCGATTATTGTAAGCCTTAGTCTTAATATCATACATCCTTTTGCTTCTCAATTCTCGAAATATTCATGATGTGTGTATTTACTGTTATAGCTTTCACAAGCATACTAGATCAGTCTGTCATGATAACACAAGGTTATATTCAACTTTACTTGGTAATCGTCAGGGGAGTTAGCGCTTAATGTTGCTGAATGCGGGATCTAGGGTCGATTTTCTTCAATAGTGTCTAAGGAAACTCTTAATTACGGTCGTATCTAAGCAGTGTAAGTCAAAATTCTAACTTTAATTTGCAATAATTCCTTAATTTATTTTAATTATTTCCTCTTTCTATACCTTACATAACGCTGATGACGCAGATAATTTTCAAACTGGAACTCAAACAACCACTATCAATATTTTAATTACCATTGAGAAAATTGCAAACCATAATTTTTTTTCCTTTTGAGTAAGCTTTCATGCTGGAATACGTCGCATTTCGCTTGCTGCTTCTTTCGTTAATAACCTGCTGCTTCGTGTATCTTCAAAATTATATCTCAAAATTTTAACGCCACTAATAAAACAATGTTTGTCAACTAGAAATAAAAGAAGTATTTTAATCCGGCTGCAAGTTTTTGTGTATGCGCACCAACTTTTCTAATATATTTCGTGCATATATGTCAACGTCTATTCCTACTTCGCGATATTTTGATAAATGCTTGGAAAAACTTACGAATAATATAAAAAAAAAATATTCTCTTATTAGAAATGTCTCATCGCTTTATAAACTGCAACATTAATGCCAGTGAAAATCGTTAGGGGAATATATTTTAATTAATGTTAGTTCTCATTCAGAGGTCTGGTTGGGGATTAGACAGTGAGGGAAGGAAACTATTACTTCTCTTTCAACGGCTTGCTGACAAAATAAATGGTTAAAGGAGTAAGATAATTCCAACCGGAATTACTTTAGTCCGTAACTTTCGTGTATTTACTAGGCGTATCTACTTTCCTTTGTTTCTCAGACTCTGCATCTTTTTTTTTTTTTTTTTTTTTTCTTCCCTTTTGACTTTATGCTCCTGGATCAAATCACCAACGTCCCTCCTGCTCTGTTTCGTCTCGACATTGTTAATTAAACAGTTTCCGTCTTTAGCACTCTTTACCGTGAATTGTATTTCTCTTCTGCTAATTAAGTTTTCGTAGTTTTTATCTGGCTGGCTTCATTGAGTGATATTTAGTGCTGACAAAGGGAGTTTGCTCTGTGAAGCGTCTGAAGTCTACGGTATTATGTTTAATCGTCTGTTTTGTCCGAAAGAAACAGGTTAGTCTAGAGCTATCGTAATCGATTCGATTTATAAAATTTTGCATCTAATATAAATGAGTCTGAAATATGTAGATCGCTAAGTAATATTAGTTTTTGTATCTCAGCTTGATTAAAATCGGCTTCTTCTATTTCAATTCAGTTGATTAAGGATTTCAAACTCGTATGCTCGTAGAATGAAAGACTTTTTATTTCTTGCACTGAACAGTGTAGGTGTTCGATGTAATCAAAAAGACAAAATAGGTAAAGGTTCCCATTGACTTCAAAAGTTTACTTAGATAGGCATATAACCTCTCTCATTATAGCTGCTAGAAGAAAATGGCTGCAAATATCGTTCCTTTAAATATTCATCCTAGATATATTTCTGGTTGCAGACTGTCCTCCCCCTTTTTACTTCCTTGTACGAAGTAAAAAGGAAGTATTGTAATCGCGAAAAGTTTCAGGCAGCATGTTTCAACGAAAATATCCATTTTGACCGCTATCGAATGCAATTTAACGATGTTTTTGCGTGATATCTGTACGTAAGGACAGAATAAAATACTCTTTTGCTTCAAAAAAATTATAAAACTGCTTTAAAATAAATTCTGAAGAGAATTTTTCGTGGCGTCTGTACGAACGTATGTACGTATCTCGCATAACTCAGAAACGAGTAGCCTCAGAACGTTGAAATTTTGTATATAGGACTGCTATAACATGTAGATGTGCACCTCGTATTTTGGTTGCAATCGGCCGTACCAAACGTATATAAATATATTTATATATATATCCACTCTGTTACCCGGCTCAGTGATCTCAGTTTCTTTACTCTTATATGTTTGTAAATTGTACATTTTTTTTCTTTAAAAATGATTGAATTATATTGTTTTTATCTTCCGGTTAAGGATTTAATGCCTTTAGTAAATCTGTGTGCAATATTTTTAGAATTATCAGCAATTTTAAAGTTGTTTAATTGCCGCTAAGCCTTTTTTAATGGCGGCCATTGATGTTTACATTTTAAACAGCATAGTGGATTTTTTGCCAATCTACAGTAACTTAGCTCCGCAGCAACAAAGATAACGCCTTCATTTATTATCCTTTCTGGAATTTTTTCGAGGAAATAAGTGTTTAAGATTTACTTCGTAATTTTTAATACAGATATTTTGAGTTTTTATGTATTTGTCGCGAAGTGAGAACTGAATTAATGGAATGAGAAATACTCAATCTTCTGAGAAAAACTGTTTCTTTTTTATTTTGTTTGCTTAATTTCTTTTATACATCTTTCTAGCTTTATTATAGTATTTGAATAGAACATGTGGCAACGATTAGATAATTCTATTCTTTAAATGATATAAATTTTGTTCATTATGAGTTATAATATGAACGAAATATATAAGTTAACTGTTATATAATTATTGGATTATATAACAGTTAACTTAGTTTCCATTATAAAATTATTATATAAGTTAACTGTTATATAATTACTAATACTGTTAAGTGAATCTAGCGCCAGAGTGTCGCTATGGTAAACAAATACTAGAGTGAATTTTAAAGAATGCATTTATTCTATTGTGGTTTATGCGCTGTCGGCGAAGTAGATTTAATTCAATCCAATAAGTTTAAATGAAATGCAAGAAAAAATGCGTATAATTTAATATTCCAATTTAATATTCCAATACAAGGAAGTCATGTGGTGTACACATGAGATTTTTTAATAAAGCATTTCAGATATTAATCTTACTAAGAAAACTGAACACTGGTGTAATAAACTTCAAAAAGACTGAAAAAATAGAGAATTTTGTGGCAGCAATTAACTCTCTATCAGGAATTCTAGACAAGTGCTGCTTTTAAAAATTTCGTGATTTTGCTGTTGAGTTTTACGTGGCGTTAGTGTGAACCAAGTGACGTTGAATTATAAAGTTAAAATGATGAAAAATGATGTATAGCTCATCATGTCTAGAAAACTGAATATTGATATGATGAACTGACAAAAGATTTGGGGTGGTGGAAAGAAGTAAAACAGCGTTTGTAACGTGTTATTGTGAATTTTAAATTTATGCTACTTTTAAAAACTTTGTATTTCTACTGTTGAATTTTATGGCATAAATGAGAAGAAATCGGTGTTTAATAATAAGGTTAAAAGATAAAAAAAAAATAGTTTATTAACAGGAGTGAGCTGAAGAGTATATTGGTAAACTAAGAGTTCAGCGAGAGGGGGAGGTAACCTTAACGAAGCCTTTGGTGCGACTTTAAAATCTAAATTCTTTCAAATTTTTTAAATATATGTTTTAGCTATTTTTTTAAAGTAGTTTGAACATTAAGTGAAAATAAGAAAAATTTAACTCTTTCCATGCTCTTTGAAAAATAAAAATTCTGGTTAATAAAGATCTAACATTTCATATGTTTCTCGTTGAGCGGAAGTTTGGAATAGTAAAATATACATTTTTATTTTAATTAGTTAAGGGATATTTTTCTAATGCAGTGGATATATTGAACTTACTTCTTCGAAAAAAAAGCAGTATCACTGAAATTTTAACTATGCTGCAGTATATTTTACCAACTGTCTTTTAAATTAATTTGAGAAAGACACCAGAAATTCCGCCGCAATTCTTTCATTAATAATCTACCATGATATCGAGAAGATCTCAAAGATTTTCGTATAATTTTGGAGGAAAAAAAAAAAAAAAAAAACTGTGCTCATACCTAATAGAACTTGTTTAGATATTCTTTGGCAATTTATTTTACGTTTATATTTCTAGTTTACAAATGTCTTGGAAGCACCAGTAGTCTTTAGCATTTTTGTGTACCTAGATCCATTTCGGAAACTGAATTTTCGATATTTTCGATTTGTGTACATTTTTTTTACGGTCGATTTAACATATCCATGATCTAGGGATTTTTTGACCGCATGAATTCTAGGCAGTAATTTTTCACCCCACCATTTCTAAGCTTTGTAGTCAAAATTCGTATTTTTTTTAGACTTGAGTATGTATATATCTTTTTAATATAATAACAAATAAAATTTTTCGCAAGTGCCTCACTCGAGTAATTGTGTGACATTTACGGCTAAAGTGAATTAATCGCTGTGACATTTACGGCTAAAGTGAATTAATCGCTGTGCCATGGTAAATGTTTTGAAAGTTTAGAGATAGTGTAACCAACCAGGCGTTTAGTTTTGAATTTAGAGCTTGTTTGTAAGCAGTTTGAATCTTAGCAACAGGTTTTCATCTCGTAGTGTTTACTTTATTGATAAGTCAATCGTTTTATTTTGTGTTATTATTTTAGATGTAACCCATCAGAAGTGAAAAATAAAGTTTTATTCGATTTTAATTTCACGTGTGTTTGTATCAACAGTGAAGTAGTTGTGAAGGATGAAAAAGCCGTTAACTTTAAATTTCGTACCACTAAAGTTAAGTATAATTAACGTCTACATGCAGACTTAAGTATAGACTTCAAAACTATATAAATTTTTTTTAGTGTACGTATACAAACATGTCATTCTGTTTTATAATATTTGTTTAGTTCTGTGAAAGTTGTAATCGCTATTATTATTCTTACACGTATTTTATTGGTGTTTAGGAAAAATACCTAAGCTTTTAATTGTTTATCCATTTGGAGAAATCAGTCACATAAAATTTGCGTAAAAGTTGTGATTCGTTTTAATGCTCATTTTGTTGAGTTTTCTTCAATATAGAGAAATTCGACATCTTTAAAATTGTTGTGTATGATTACCTTTCCTTGATAAATAATTTCTTCGGATAAAATATTTCTAATAATTTCAATTGCATTTGCGCTTTCTTCCCGCTTTATGCCGTAAACTTTATGCTCTGTAAACAAATATATTGAAAATCTTTTAATTTGAAACAAGCGTGTCTGTTTATGCCTGTCGGGAACTTGGATCATTGCTATCTTCAGTAAATAACTCGCTTTTCGCCTTTAAGTATTCATCTGAATATTTAATATTCGGAATCTGAGTTAAATTTCCCATTTATATTAAATAACGTTTGCAGTTGTGAAGCGACTGCTAAGTGATAACTAATGTGTTATTATTTCAAGATAATCTCCGATATTGCTTTGCAGAATACCTATACCTATTCATTGTGAAAGCAGTGGATATCTGATCTGTGAGCAATAGATGACAATCTTTATGCATATTCATAGGCATTTTCTTAATTATCTTGAAAGAATATTTGATGAATTAAAATCCTACTGGTGGAGAATAGGTATAATTCTCTCAGATGTTGATTATTTTTGAGTTGTAAGTTATAGGCAAGTACAGTGTTATTACGCTGGGAAAATAAAAGACAATAAGAAGGCATTTGGAAGATATTTTATTTATTTATTATTATTGCTGTCATTCTTTAACGTTCAGAAAGCTTTTGGGAACTTATGCCTAGGCGATAAGATGCTAATAAAATGTAGCGTACAAACGTATTGTTTATTATTTTATTTGAATTTTTATTTGAATAATTTATAACATATTATTTTATTTGAATTGTCTTAATCTACTGTAGACATTGTAAAAAATATTTTTGAAGATTTAATTATGCTTAATCAATTAATATTTGTTTGTTTATTTGTTTTGAGCAGCCCATCTAATTTTGGTTTACATGAGTAAATGGAATATTATTTAATTTATTCACACCGTATAATGTACAATAATTGTTAATTATATTTTCGTCGTATTTGATAAATAAAAGCTTTCTTTCCGTACTCAGGATTTTAAGGAAATGAATAATTGAATTTTTAATGAAAAGGAAGGTTTCAGAATAATAAGTATTAATATATTTTACATAATAATTATATTATGATAATGATCAGTTATGCGAACCTTGCATTATAAATCGAATTTAAGTCAGTTTCGAGATCTGTTTGTTGTAAACACGTAGCTGCGCACCTCAAAAACCTCGCAGAAACTGCGAGGGCGTCCGAGCCATATTTCAGGGTTAGCGGCTATATTACTGGGACTTCGTAAAGATTTTTTTAAACGAGTGATGCCAGATGAACAGAAGGAAATGGACTCTTTTTTTCAGGTAAAACACCCCAAGCAAAGTAAATGGGTAAAAATAATATAAGGAAGCAACAGAAACGAGCAACAGAAAGATAATTTAAGGAAGAAACAGAAAGCGAGATTCTCCTAAACACGCAAAAAATATCACAGATCATCGATATTACTAACATAGTAAACTCTAAAATAGTAATCAGTGAGCAAAAGAGCACAATACAATGCAAAATTCTGAACTGATGATTCAGTTATCTCAGAAATAACTGACTCTTTGCTTCAACATAGCCGCATTTAATGATACTCAAGACTTCTGGAAGTTTCGAGGAAATTCGTTCTCTGGAGACTTTTAGAAAATCGTCAAGTTGGCAAGAAATTGCTGAATGTTGCGAAGGCCCATCAGGATAGTTTTTATATATATATATATATATATATATATATATATATATATATATATATATATATATTTCGGCTTAACTGAGCTATTTTCGTAATTTAAATGCTGATCTGTTTAAAATTACAGTGTCTACAACTGCAGGCAGGAAATAAACATTTACCAGTAATTTGCTACAAATTTCGAGTAATAATATATGGTATTTCTCCTGCTTTCTTAGCGTGCCTTCGTGATGTAGTGGTCTGCACGCTGGGCACGTATTCCAGAGGTCCGTGTTTCGATTCCCGCACTCGATAAAACGCACTAAATGCATAAATAAAAAAAAATATAGAAGTAGCAAAAACCAAGAAACCATTAAAAAAGCGCGAATACTTGTGTAAAAATTTATAACAGTATGAGCAAAAGACGTGCAAGGGTATTTTCACAAAAGATAAATCCAAGGTTTGAGGAAGTAACTAAAAGAATAAACATGTTCCTATATATATATATCAAAGAAAATAAAACTTTCTCTTAAGTTCTTAAGTATTATTCACTATCTGTGTTAATACGTTATTAAGTAATTATCTATTTTGCAGTTTAAAAAGAATAGGAAAGTCAACACATGCATTATTTGGCTATTTAAAAGTTGAGTGATTTACAGAAATTTACAGCTGTTGGTGCATGTAATATTTTCGTGTACTATTATTAATGTCGAATATTTTCTTATTATTTATATATTTATACGAAACTCAGATGCCCGAAATTATAAACGTATTTCCAGTTAAATTTTCTAAACTCGGAATATTCTTTTATTTGAGTGACTGCCTCTAATGCTTTATGTGATTGGTTGATGCTGTAAATCTTGTATCCAATAATCATCCTGTCGTAGAATAACCTTGCAGTAATCATCTCTTTTCTGGACTCTTGAAGTGAAGCGAAATAGCGTAAGGAGATCTTTTGTTGCAGATTCTGGAGCTCAAGTGTAAATGTAGCTTTTCTGGCGGCTTAGCGAAAGAAAATAATTGCCGCATCGACCCAAGAGCAGATAAATGTAAATCACCAGTCGAAAAAGTTCGCTTCTGCTAATATAGTATATTTTCACATATTTCAGGGGTAGATTTTAAGTTTGTATCTGGTTTTTTTATCTCGTGTAGAAGTTCGTTTAGGGTTAAGTTGTTAATTAATCTTGCATAAAATATTGTACCAGACCATAGCAAATCGGTGAAATATTTTAAAAATTCGTGGCAAATTCATCATGGAGCCGAGGTCAAATTTATTTTGCATTGAAATGCAGGAAAAATAAATTACATTTTTTGAACATATGTCACAAATATTCACTCTGTTAATGTGGCAGTTATCTATGGCTCACTGAGAAATTTTGGACATACTGGTAACTTAACTGATGCGGCAGTCATGGGATTTGATTCCTGTCAAGGATACTGTATTGTTAACTCTCTTCACCTCTAACATCCGAATCTTGTAGCCGTATTACATGTATTGTGGCTCTTGTTAACCGTCATATGTAGGGTTACGGGTGAAAATATCGCGTAGAAAACAACACAAGCGTAAAACGGGAGCGTTCAAAACATCATTAGAGAAGAGAAAGCAAGAAGAAATCATCGCACATCTAGAAAATCTGAGTAAAAGATAACCTGGCGCAATGTTAAAAAGTAAAGCTCTTTCAAATTATTGCATCGATTTATGGGTGCACGATATTTTGTATGACTGCGTTTTAAACCTGCGAAGTTTTTGCACAGCTTTATTTTCTACTGTAGTGTTTCAGATCTGCAATATTTTCTCCTAGCTTTTTTTTCTCCCAAGGTGCTTTAACTTCCTTTGTTTTTCCGTGACATTTTTGTCTTCCATGTTTTCGGCGGCAACCTAAGCCGGAGGATGATAACATATTATTGTATAAATCAAATAGAAGAGGTAAACATCAGTGTTAAATTCATTCATAAGTGTTCATAAGAGTAACAAAAACATAAATTTATTTACAGAAAATGCAGGTTTGTTGCTAGTTATGGTTTCACATACCGCTATCTTACAAGGGAAGAATACACGGTTGCAAATCGACTGCAGCTGAGTATTTGCATCAAAGAGTGTGGTTCGACAATAGCCAACATTCTTCCACCTTCACTTAACTTCATTTAAAGATATTAACAAAAGTATTAACATTGAAGTCTCTGTTTCCTGGGGGGGGGCTGCTAATACTTAAACAAAATATGAATTCTACATTACTAAAATTACATGACTTCAGTTCTTTGCAAATAATATTTTTTAATTCAATTTTTTAGGAGTTATAATCTCACGACCATGCAGATAGTTTAAGTCGAATCTCATAAAGTTAATTTTGCTGCCTTCTGGGTCTAATGACTTGGCTTAGCTAAGTCTTTTATTTCTTCAGCAGCACCTTGATGTCCGACAATTTCCAACGGAATGTCGTAACAGTATTCCCAATGCTGTCTTGACACGTACAGTTCTCACTTTGCCTGGCCTGCGATAAGCTCTGTCATTTTCGGAAGTGGCCAATCTAAACTTCTTTATCATCACTTCCGACTAACACGATATCATTGACATTTAGCTTCTTCAGCGATCTTTTTTTGACCTCTATCTATAGCTAGTCTAAGTATTCACTAAGAAATTTTTGCTGTGATCATCTGTCAATCTTAGTCTGTACTTGACACATTTATTGAGATCTTTAGCTTCTACCAAGTCTAGATCAGGTACTCCAACTTCTTCAACATCATTCTGGAACATATTAAGAGTCAAGGGATTACTTGGATCTTCAGAAATGTAAGTTAGTAATAGAATTAAAATGATTCCTTCACATGCACACAGAATTGTTTGCAGGTCTTCTAAATCCAGCAATGTTTACCCAAGAATTTTTCTTAGCAGTTGTTTAAGAACGCTTATCATTCTCTCCCCCACCCACCCACCAACCACGCCATATTCCAGAAGGAGATACTTTCATGTGCTTTGTCGCATTCGAATAAAATAACTGTTTTCAGAGGTAATGATTTCAGAGGTGATGCAATAGATTTGTGATAAATAAAATAATACGGTGAGTTTGTGCTAAATTCCAGAGTAGGGTTTCTCAAAGTATGGTACATGATATCATTAATGGCACAGTATATTATTTTTAATAGTACAGTTTTTAAAGAAAAGATTTAAATGAATGTAAAATGATGCCCCTTTTAGTACATAAACTGGTACATGATGGTACATATGTTTTTGGTTCTTACTTATGTGGCACAAAATTTAAAAAGTTCAAGTTGCTACTAAACTTGCTCACGGTATCTTGAAAATACTGCGTTATACTGGTAGCTGCTGGTCTTACAGTTATCTTGGTAGGGTTTTTATATTTTAGTTATTTTGAAGGCATTCGATTAATGCGTGTAAGACCCCAAAAATTGTAAGAAGGTTGTCTAGATATTCAACCTAAAGTTTAGCACTATGGAGATATATCTCTTGGACGAAGTTATTAAAGACGCGTGTAATTTACTAATAATATTATTTGAAAGTTATTTTCTAGTGCTTTAACTTATAAATATTCTGCTTGTTATATAATGCGTGTAATTTACTAATAATATTATTTGAAAGTTATTTTCTAGTGCTTTAACTGATAAATATTCTGCTTGTTATATAATGCGTGTAATTTACTAATAATATTATTTGAAAGTTATTTTCTAGTGCTTTAACTGATAAATATTCTGCTTGTTATATAATGCTAGTGATAAATTAGGTGCGATCAAGTTTGTAATATCAGTTAAGTTTTGATAAATATCAATTTCAGCGGTTGTGACTCATTACATTTGAATTGATCTATGTAATCAAAATTTGGAAACTGTGCTATCATCATTATTGTGCAAAGTTTGAGAAAGCTATAAAAAGATTTTTTAAGACTGGAATCCATGAGATCTCTCTTCCGTGTCTTTTTAATTTTTGGCATTTATGAAATGTTATCGATCCTATTGGTAATAAAATCAGTAAGTTGTAGATCTGTCGTTTTCAAGGTGGTTAAGTGAAAGTCCACAAATTCTTCTTGAAGTGCCAATTTTAAAAAAATAGATTGAGTTTCCTGTCTGTTGAGTGGCCATTGACAGTATCTGATATTTTTGTTCTATATTTTTTAATCTGTTAATATAATGTTAAAAATTTCTTTAAAAATTACTTGAAATTATGCAAATAAAAGAAAGGAAGCTGTTTCCTTAATGTACGTTACTTTGAACAGTGGTCATTTTATTCTTCGGATGCCTCCCTCCCCAAGACATTTCTGATTACAATATAATTATATCCTGCTATATGTTAGGGTTTTTTTTTATTATTATTTTTTAATTTTTATTTATTTATTTATTTATTTTGTGTGTGTGTGAAGAGCTTTAAAACGAACGACTGTATGCTGCGCATGCAAAGAACAATTAAAACGTGTTTCTTTTTTCTGACCTATCTGCTGTGTCTGACATGATTTGATATTACAGTTCCAAATGTTGAAAGAAATAGTAATGTTTATTTATGTATTTATTACCGCTCTTATTATTATAATGCGGAGACTTTTCTTTAAATTTCCTGCAATTAAGCGGTTCACGGAGCAGATCTACGCTAGATGGCTCTCCAATCGATCTGTTGATTAATCTTTTTATCTTTACAGTACTCTTTGCCTCCTTGAGTCCTCTACCCGTCCGATGGATAATAGCTAAATCTTCTTACATTTTCCCTAAGCTCTAATTTATTAAAGAAATGTGGTTCAGGCTAAGCCCCTGTGGTTCTGCTTGTTAAAGAGGAGATAGTGATTTACGGCTATTGCTCGGGACTGTTTTTATTGTTATTGTGGATGGCGAAACGGCAAAACTATTGTTATTTGAAAATATTCTCATTATTTCTATGAAAATTGAAGACGCTTGCTTATAAAATTATGGATTTTGTCGACTAGGGAAGTTTCAGTCTATCTATTTTTTAATTCCATTTATGATTTGCTTTTATATTTAGAATAATTGCATACTTTTGTGGAATTTGCATGCTAATTTAAATATTTTCTGGAGAATTTTTAGGAAACTAAATTTAATTACTGTTTCTGTTTGAGAAGCAGAAGAGACAAAGAATGTACGTTTTGAAAGCCAGTTGTGGGAAATTTTGGAGAGGGCAGTGCGCTGCTGTTAAGACCTCCCTCCCGTGAAGTTTCTGTATTTGTTGAGTAGCTAGATTATGGTTATGAGAAATTGAGAGAGGTTTTTGTGAAGAGTGAATTAAATATGAGTGGTGACTAATTGTGAAAATAATCATCTGTTATATACTAGGCATTCATTTGTAAAATATTTGAAAAGTAAAATGTAAAATGCTTATCCTGTATTAACTTCGAAGAACAACTGTTAAGTAAAATAATAAAATGATTACTTAACAAAATTTATTGTCTTTGTTACCACTGTATATGCATAAATAAATTAGTAGCGAGGAACAAACTATACGTATCCTTTAAGGAAAGAAAACGTTATCAAAAAAAGCGTTTAAATATTTGTGTACAAGTCAGTTTATTTTTTGCAGTCAAGTAATCAGATCAGCAATACAGTTTCATTCCTATTTCCAAGCCTTATGCATTCAGTTTATTAATTGCAATGAATACCCGAATTAATGCTCAGATATTAATTGCAAGAATTTGTATTCGTTAAATTTTTGTATATATTTATGTATATAAAAATTTGGTTTATATACATATATTTACAGGATGTTTATAAAGTCCCGGACCCATTTTGATGTTTAATAACTCATAAAATAAAAAAGATACATTAAAATTAATATCATAAATGGTTAGATAGACTCAAAAAGTTTCATGACCCTTGTCAATGAACTTTCATGTGTGCCCACTTCGTCGCACGGAGAATATCAAGTCGATATTCAATTTCACGCCAGGTACCGGAAAGCATATCTGCATCCACAGAGGCTATTGCTGTTGTCATTATGGCTTTTAGGTCATCCATGTTCGACACTTTCCTCCTGTAAACGTTGTCCTTTACAAATCCCCAAAGGAAAAAGTCCAGCGGCGTTATATCAGGTGATCTGGGTGGCCAAGGAATTGGACCACCTCGCCCATTCCATCTTCCTGTAAAATGGTCATTCAAAGAACTACGAATGATGGTACCCCAATGAGGTGATGCACCATCTTGTCTCAAAATGACATGTGGCTGAAACTCTTCTAGTTGTGGAAATACGAAGTTTTCCCACATGTCTAAGTATACGACTGATGAGACCGTCTTTTCTGCAAAAAAGAAAGGCCCAATGACTCTTTCGTGCATTAGTCCACATCACACATTAACCTTTGGGGATTCCCTTTGTGCCTCACGGTATTCATGGGGGTTTTCAGATCCCCATGTGAGCCCATTATGGCAATTAACAATGCCAGAAAGATGCCAAAAATAAAAGAGAGAAAAATGCAATTAATAAGCAGACGATGTATATGGAAAAGTACAGATATTTAGACTGGAAAATGAAATTATCTGAAATTAACCACACGCGCAGACGATATTTACAAAAGTAAAGATATTCAAACCTGAAAAGGAAAATATATAAGTTATTCCATCAATAAATGCCATAAGTTTGTTTATATCTTCATTATTTTATGAGTTATTAAACATCAAAATGAGTCCGGGACTTTATAAACACCCTGTGTATAATTTTGGTTTATATATATATATATATATATATATGTACTAAAATAATGACAATCTTTTTAGCGTCTGAATCTTATAAATGAAATTCGTATACCATCGTTGCTATGTGATTAGCATTGAAGACTGTGCTGGGATTGTAACCTTAGGAAGTATCATTAGCTAATTAAAAAGCTCTTGCAGAGTACAAAAAGTACTACGTATAGTTGAAATGAATGCAAAAAGATCACTAGTGCATTTCTGCATAATGGCATAAGCAGAATTATAGGTAACAAAAGTAAACAGCTTGATAACTCTGATGCTTCAGCGGCATTTGCCATGTAAACCAAGTACGAGTACTATGTCGTTTAAATGAGCCTTAAATGCACTTCTAAGTTTGGATTTAATCAAGAGAAATGAGACTTGATTTTGAACTAATAGAGACACAGAAAACTCTTCTGATAGCAGAACTTAAAAATTTCTGTGACGTTTGGTGTATGATTATTTTTCTGTAAGTCTGTTTTTAAATGAACAATTCGTACTATTTCAAGTGAGTAAAATTTGTGTATATATATGCGTGTTTTCTATTTCCGTTTGTTTGCGTAAATAAACACTTTTTGTTTAATGCAATCTTCACAATTATGTAATTAATTTTATACTCGCTTTGGATTGTTCATTTAATTCTTTCAAAAGCAAGGACGAGTAGGCAAGCAAAGGATCATTAACAGGGTTTTTGGGCGGAAAGGGTAGTACTGAGAAAGTTAGGAGCATGGGATGAAACGGGAAGGAAAACATTACATTGTTTTATTATTTGTGGTGCATCTTCTGAGTTTTAGTCTACGATTGCTAGTGAATTATTGAATTCTAAAATTAAGATAAAATAACACGCCGAAAAAATATTAATGTAGAAGTCAAACAACAAAAATCAGCGTTCTATTTGTAAATTTTCACAGGACTAGTTTCGATGGTGAGGTTTCTCAGCTGAGAATGACGGTTCGATAAAACCATCGAAACTAGTCTTGTGAAAATTTGCAAATAGAACGCTGATTTTTGTTGTTTGACTTCTAAATTAATATTGAATTCTAGTATGAATGTGCATTACAGAGAGAATAATTATATGTACATAAATGGTTTTTTTGTCGAAATATGCCCGCAGTTTCATAGCCATTTTCGTGCAAATGATGTTGATTTTTCTTTGGGAAAAGCTGTTAAATCATTGAATACTTTTGGGGGGAGGGTGATGCCACAAGAAATATTGAATTTCCAATCTTGAATAAGTAATACTCCTTATTTTTATTTCTCGTGAATATAGAAGTGAGCAATGCTTTAATAATCCTGTGCATCAGTTTATTATCTGTCTAAGCAGAAGATTTTTATAGGGGGGGGGGAGAAAATTGTTGTGCAAATCCGTTTGCAAGGGGATTTTGTGTTCAGTAAATAAAATAGTAGTGTGTTGGAAAACAAAACTCAGAAAAAGAGAATCCACAGAATTTATAAATTTCTTAAGAGATTTTCGTATTAATTAGAAACACATTTGATTTCAATTGAAACAGATGGAGATGCAACATAAGCCGTCGAGATTCTGTACAAGACGCTTATCATGATAACATTAAAGTTATCGTTCGATTGCTCGATGGAGGGAAGAAACTCGAAACTTTGTTTTTAATTATAAAATTTACATTGAATGATTTCCTTTCACATCGTAGCGGCCTATAAGCTTTTTGCCTTCCTTGTTTCCGTAGCTCACCAACGGCCGAGTGGTAAAATCGCAGAATAGTAGTTCAAATCTCAGCGAATAGGTAGCGTGAATGGGAGTTTTTATGGTTCTCATCATGAGTAACGTGAATGTGGAGTATTTTACGGTAAAAAGTCTTCCACGAAAAGTTCCCTTCGCTCGTGTGCTGTGTGATTCTGCGATAGTCCAAATATTCCACTCCATCCTTCTTTCTCGGTAAATTTAACTGTGATTCTCCTTAGCTCTAAAACTGAATCTTGAAATTATATTTCTCTTTTCCAAACTGCAGGATGTAAACTTTAAAAAGGGGGGAAAATTCCGTTGCTTAGTTAAATATGGAAAAAATGAAGCATAGATTCACGTAAGTATAATTTGTTAGGCGTGTAGTTGATTTTTGAACTAAATATGCAATGAACATCATATCCACAACCGCTGATAGGAATATTTTTTTTCCCTTCAAATTATAGAACAAGAAAGCTAAGCGATAATTGGAAAAGTGCTGAGGTAAAGCCTGTTTTATGTTGATTTTACTGTATAACTGATGACATTGTGTGCCTTTCTTTAATGAATAAACCAACCGCAGTCACCATATTATTATCGTATTCAGCCCCTCATTGTATTCTTGGATAAACTCTAAAAAAATTATTTGAAAAACGTCGAGATTTTGAGCCAAGGGACCATTCTTATACAAAGTTAAAAAATACTCTAATTTGTACTTAAGAAAATTTTATGAAATGGGTATTTTCCTTCAATGTTCTATTTTCAATGTGTGCTACTTGTGCATTGGTTTCTTATGTGATTCATAAAATTAATAATGCTGTGCATAATTTGAAGACGAAACAAAGTTTTGAATAATGGATGGAAATAACAGTATGAATAATCTAATAATATGTGGCTCTGCTGAGATACGGCAAATGCATTTATTACTAATGTTTCTCGTATTTCATGTGAGGAATGGGAAAACGTTTCCTTTCCTAGAGCCATCTCTTGTATCTTTTTGCATATCTGATGCATTTATATGCGTATTTTCCGTATTCAATACATTATTCATGGCGTTTTTACGGTTATGATGATCTGCTGATGCTTCTCATATTAGAAGTGTCATACCTCTGTAAGATGTCTTTTCAAAATGCGTCTTTTATTATAATTCATTGAAATTTCATTTGTTGCATGTTATTACTTATTGTTAGGATATTTGTGTAACATTTTAATGTAATATTCTTTTACGTACATAAGTGCGTTTCTGAAGTCATCACACTATGATGTCGATCTAGTTATACCTTTAATTTTTAAATGCTAATGAAATCTTTTAAAAAACTACATTTCTTTAAAGTAGTGACTGTGAGCATTTCGTGTCTAATATTATTTTCATTAATTCCAACGTGCATGTTACTTTGCGCATAAATTTTAATGAAATATTGATTATATCTCGAGAATATTTAATTTGTTTGCATTTGAGGGGGCTTATATTCAGTTATTTTTTAAAAGGCTTAAGATGACCGTCAGTCATACTTACCAATTCCCAATTTTTAAACGCATCTGTAAATTCTAACAGTTATGGCCTAATTTCACATTAGTACTTAATCTATACAAATTGTGCAAGTAGAAACTTTATAAAGGTACAGTAGACTGCCGATTATCCGCGCCTGCCGCACGAAGTTTTTTTAAACAAGCATAAAGCAAAGAAAATAAAAATGTTCACAAACTGAGCGAAACGTTAAATTTACTAACATCGTACTTATTTATGGCAAAAAATATCCCAGGCCTTCTCGGAACCTTCCCCTCTGATGAGTAAGTGATTTCTTACTCACCCTTGCAGTGCCCGCTCCACCGCCCTCTCTCATCTTAATCTTACTGACACGTGCCCTTCTTCCCACTCGCTATTTTTTAAGCCTGATAGTGTTTGCGAACCGGTCGGAGTTAATTTCTTACCTTTTATTGTGTTTTTGGTTTTGTGTTTCTCGTTATCGAATTAAAATATCAGAAAAACGAAAGAATGTTGTGTTGATGATTGCGCAAAAACTAGAATTGATTTCCAAAGTAGCAAGCGGCGCTACAAGGCAGCAGACGGAATTGGATTACGGAATCGTGGAAACAACAATGCGTGACATTCTAAAGCAAAAAGACAAACTAGTGAACTTTGCATCAATGTCGGACAGTGCTTCCGCAATGAAAACGCGTAAAACTACTTTTGATGAGCTAGACACGGCATTGAAAGAGTGGTTAGCTCAAGTTCGAAAAGAGGGTACTCCTGTAAATGGTCCTATCATTGCAGCGAAGGCAAAAACCTTTTTTAAGTTGTTAGGCCTGAAAGGAAACTTTGATGCGTCTTCCGGCTGGTTGACTCGTTTTAAGCAGCGACATGGAATTCGAGAAATTGCACTTCATGGGGAGAAACTTAGTGGTGCCAAGCAGCCGACGATTTCCACCATGAATTTGATGAATTTGTTTTAAAATAAGAGCTATCTTTTTTGAACAAATTTACAATGCCGAAGAATCGGGATTTGTATGGAAATGTCTTCTCACTCGCACTTTAGCATTTGAAAGTGAAAGTAAAGCGGCGGGTCATAAAAGCAGCAAGGAAAGGATCACTATCATGGCTTCCAGTAACGCTACCGGTGGACATAAACTTAGACTTGTTGTCATTGGAAAGTAAAAAAAAAAAAAACCGAGATCTTTCAAAGGCACAAGGATAGAAAATTTGCCCATTAATTACTTTAACCCCCCCCCTCCAAAAAAAAAAAAAAGGATGAATGAACCGAAACATTTTTTAAGAACGTTTCGAAAAAAATCTTTGTGCGTAAACATCTTAAATCGAAAAACCTGCCTGAAGAAGCTGTGCTATTGATCGACAAAGCACCTTCTCACCCAGCGACAAGCGTGCTAAAGTCTTCTGATTGACAAATTTTTGCAAAGTTTCTCTCCCCAAACGTTACTGCGCTAATCCAACCCATGGACCAAGGAGTCATTGCAACAATGAAGAGAACATACCGAACCAAGCTGCTAAAGACCAAAATTGAAGAAGGTTATGATCTGAAAGAGTTTTGGAAACACTACACAATCTTGGACAGCATCTATGATATTGCATCTGCATGGAACTTAGTTAAACCGTCAACCCTTATAAAATCATGGAGAAAACTCATGCCTAATGTTGAAGCCAACAACAACCTAACCCCTGAGTTGTGAAGAAGAGAATGAAGATGTAGACACGCCCATGATGGTGAAAACAGTTCCGGGTGGTGAGAACGTCGATGCCGAAAACATTAACGAGTGGTTGGAGTGTGAGTATGATGTCAACGAACCTGGCTTGGCTTCGAACGCTTGACCAATGACGAAATTGTGAAGAAAGCAAAGGGAGAGACCAAGAATGAAGGACAGCGAAATAAAGGCGAAGAAGAGTCCACTGGTGCAGATGCGGAAGACTCACGAAGCGGCTTTGCAACAAGTCGTCGGACTGCTGAGCTATTTGGAAGAACAAGACGACGCGGAGTTGGCCGAGAAACTTATGCTACGAAAAATGCAATCTTGGATCAAGAGAAAATGCTTCCAAAGCAAGTAGCAAACACAAATGACTGATTTCTTCAAAAAGGTGTAGTTTTACGGTTATGCTTTTGTAATTACATAACACATTAAGTATTTAAACAGTACATATGCATTAATTTTTCTGTGTATCTTTGATGCCTCTCGTAAGTACAAAGCACTTTTCTGTTTTCATTAACAAAGTGCATTTTAATCCATGGTTCGTGAAAAAACCGTTAATAAAAGGCACACAGAGTTTAACATAGTTTGTATATCTTGAAAGCAGAGCCGTGGCGATTGATTTGAACACCTAAAGCAAATATGGAAACAACGACCCCTGTATTTTTGTTATCGCTATCACATTAAATATTTAAATAAATTATATTTTGCATGCTTTTCCTGTTTTACCTGAGACAAGTACCTCATTCGGCGCACCGTATTGCGGCTGATTCTAATTTCGATAGTCAAATAATTGATTGCAAGGGAATACCTGTAATGAAGTGTGATTTCAGTTTATAATAAAATCCGTCGATAGTTTTGGTTATGTTTCAACTCACCACATCTGCTGGAGAATAATGCTGCTTTGTGTCACATACTCGTAAGCTTCTTATAATTTAAATTTACATTCACCCTTACTCAGAGCTTAAATTACGAAATTCATCGTATACAATATGCCTAAAAGTATTGCTACCTCTTAAATTACATAGAGTTAAAACTAATATTTTAATAAATGTTATTTTGCGATGCGATTCTAGCAGTTGGACAGAGCAATCCTCTGGAACTTAATGAAGAATTTTAGCAATCTTGATATTCTGCTATTTATAATCTTGATATTTTGCTATTTATAATCTTGATATTTTATAAATCTCTATATTTCGATTTAACCCATTGAGAGGCAATATCATAAGCACTTTTTTACCTTTTTATAGTGCTTATATTAATTTAATTAACGATACAAAATGAGTGAAGAAGTATTTTGAAACTAAATGATAAATATCGAAATCAGTTCCTGAGTATTACTCGCTGCTAAGTTACATCGAGGTAAAACTAATAGCCTGGATGTTAGCTCTAAATGTTATTTTGCGATGCGATTCTAGCAGTTAGACCGAACAATCCTCTGGATTTTAATGGAGAATTTTAGAAATCTGTATCGATTTAACCTAGTGTGAGGAAATATCAAAGGCACTTTTACTTTTTATAGTGATTATAATTAATTTAATAAACAATGCAAAATGAGCGCCGAAGTATTTTGAAACTAAATGATAAATATTGAAATCAGTATCTCCTCCTCTTCAGCCCGCACTTGCATTATTGTGTTCTGCTGGATTTAAATCTGCCTTAAATGGGTGTATTTGCATATTAATTTGGAGATAAGTTCAGCAGAGGGGAATGTGTTGTCTTTCCTGGTGGGAGTGAAATCAACTTTCCCTTTGCCTCTTCCTTGACCTTCAAGAACTTCCTCCAAATAAGGCAGCAGTGCTTCCTTACTTAACGACCCTTTCCCGTCTGTACGGAAATAGCGATAGCTCATAATCACCGTTGCCGACCGAATTCCTGCTTTCATTAAACCCATTTTCATCCGATTGGGGACCGTATCTCGGTTGACTGGACCTACAGAATGATGCCATTCTCTCTCTTCGACTTAATACCTTCCCTGTGTATACCGCAGATCAATAACGTCTCTGATTCTCCTTTGCTCATCGGCGCCCCTCTCGAAAGCCGCTTTACCGTATCACCCCATTTTTTTTTCGTTTATTGAACTTTTTTTCTTCACCCCAGTGGTGCTCACGAAGTGTATATTTAAGGGATTTGGTAGGGTTTTTCATTTGGCTGAAGCTTCTTGTCTCTATATGTGCCGTAGTTTTATTTGATTCAGTCGATTGGCAATGGCATGGTAGCTCTTTCTCTGAATGTATGGATCGAAACTTCGCAACCTGGAAAGCGCTTCGTTTTTACTGATTTGCTTGCTTTACCCTAATGTTGCTCTTTGCAAGTGACAATGGTTTGAATCCCCCCCCTTGCGTCTTCTTGGATCAATTTTACGTAATAGAAAAGCTTTTTCCACTGTTATTACAAGAGTTTGTTACGTCCTGGCACTAACCGTTCCTTCTCTGAAGTCATTTTGTCTGTTACAGTTTTTATTTCATATAGACATTTGATAGTGACAAATCAACTCACTGAAGGTATAGATCGACATTAAGATTTTTTTTTTTTGCATTAGGTGTCAATTGTCTTCCCATTTGAAATAATAACAACTTTTTGGTTTCTTTTACCTGATGCTTCTGTTGGTTGAAGACAGTGGCATGAATGCGCAATTTTTAATCCACCTTGAACGTAAACTTTTGTTTTAATACATTTTCCTGATGGTTAATTTAAGCAAGCCAAAATCCTTTCTTTTCTTTAGGTTCTACCGAAACTAAATTGTTTATTTAATCATTCGCGCCTCATCAAGTGGCCGAGTGGCTAAAGACTGCTGAATACTACTACTTCGACCCGGGTTCGAACCCAGGTGAACGGCTGGCTGCATATATTTGGTTTCCCCCCATGTGTTAGGGGAATACAAGCCACTTTCCGTTAGAAAATCCTCCACGAAGGCATTCGTCATCTCAGGCAAATAGCCCTTGTGTGCTTTGCTATATTCAAGTAATATTACCTAATCTAATCACATAATTATTTGTTGCCTTTTCACATTAGCCACCGCTGCTTCAGTTTCTGAGTGAAGTGATTTCATTCATTCATTTTAACCAATTAAAGACTAACCATTTAAAAATCGCATGACTTTTCATGAAGACCATAAAACTGTGTCCGTCTTTTGGCCAAAAAATTTAAAAGTTAGGAAGTTTCCGAATGAAATGTACGACTATTTTCAATTTTTATAGGAAAATGCAAAGCTGAATTAAATTTTTTTTAAAAAGAAAGAATGGGACAATTTCGAATCTAAAGGTTGGATTCATCTATTCGTAAGGTTGTTATCTAAAGGTTGGATTCATCTAAGTAATGCAGAGCACGCTGATTTTTAATATTTGTATTAATTTAAAATATCAAAGATTGTATATCAAGAAGCATTTTCGCAGTCAATCATAGGTGGCAAAATTTTATGCCGTAAATATCTTCATGATTGCTGTTATCTCATTTATCGTGTGTGTTCTGAAAATAAAACTTATTTCCAAATTGTTTCCTCATGCTTGATTTATAAATATGATAATAATCACCTGAAAAACTTATCACATCTAATTCCATGACCAGCAGAAATATAATAAGGAGCAAATATTTATTTATAAATCAAAATCTCATTCTATGTAGTTATTCAAATTATCGAGTTGTCGAGTATGTGTTGGTACTTGCTGTGATGAAGTCACATTTAGCTAGGACTTTTATCTAAGTTTTCTGCTAAAATCTAAAACATTTCAGTGTGAATTCTTATTTGGGCTCCATAATTAAATTTTATTTGAACATGAATTTTTCAACAATGCAGTATCGCGGGCGCAAGAAACAAGGATCGCCACCTAGCTGAGATGGTGGCAGTCCGCGAGAGATTGTATTTGGGGGGGGGGAGGTGAATTTTTTTCCCAAAACTTCCAAAAACAAGTGCCATAGTTTTATTTTTAACCTTCATTAATGTGATGACTTACCGCTAATCTTTTTTAACTGTGTTGCTTTAGTAAATGTTAATCTTCTGTTACTGTTAATCTTCACAAGATGCTTTTAGTAAAGCAAGCGATTCTCTGTATCAATAATCGCAGTTACGTCCTTCGTTTATTAATTAGGTCAAATTAAACAAAGTAAACTAAAATCTAAAGAAAAACAAAATAATTTAAACGGTTTATGAATCACATTCTCAATCTGTATGAAATGAAAATTGCAGAAATTAAAAATTTAATAACTACGGCAGACACAGAAGTCAAATAATACATAGAAAAATTATTGATGGCTATAATCAAATTTCTTTTAAATGTTCCATTGAACTCTGTTGAATGATAATAGCCGCCCCCCCCCTAAAAAAATCTGTTGAATTCGAAACTTATGCTGTGTTGTATTTTACAGTGTATTTTTTTAAGGGTTGTTAAGAATCAATGTGTGTAACATGTTACCAAATCAGAAATATTGTTTGTGTCTTCACTAATGCATGTTTCAGGTGAGTGCCCTTTTCGCTTGTAACCGAATGCTACTCTTCGAGTATTTCAGTGTGAGGTAGTATCTTACTTCGACTTTTCATTATGCAAGAATATAATTATAGAAGAGAGAAACAGAAGTTTATTTTCTTTTGCCTCATGATATAAAAAACGCAAGAAATAAAAGCTCTATACTCAGACAGAAAAAGGCGATCTGTAAGGATTAGAAATATAACTCCATTTTTAGAACACAGCCCCCCCCAACATTTTTTTCCATGCTTATATCGTAATTTGATATTAAAGGAACAGTACAAGGCTATTTTAGAATTCTGTCAAATGTTTTTAAGTATTCATAACAAATAAATTACTCAACTGCTAAGAATTTTATTTTATTGAAATAAAAGTAAACTCATTATATTTCTTCATATATTGCACAAATGCTGAACCTCTCGGCATCTGAAGGTATGGCATACATATAAGCGTCACTGAGAGGATTTCACTTAAACATATTTATAAGCTGGTTGAATGAAAAGAGTGATGATTATGATGCTGGTAGAGAGGTAAAAATTGACACATGCTTTGAAAGGACATGAGGTTTTATTGAAAGGGGGGAATTGGGAAAAAAAGGGGGGCCTGCGTATGGCGCTGGCAGCAAAATGTCAGTGATGTCGCATGAGAATCTTGTATGAAATGAGCTGTAGTGAGTGAGGGAATGACTTTATGACTTGGTCACATTTCTGTCCTCGCGTCCGGGTGTTTCTCACGGTGTGATGTGCATTTATCATATCAGTCATGATCGGACCCTTTTTCTTCGAGAAAATGCGTGGTTCTGTTATTCAAAGTGTCAGTGTGACGGGTGCGAGGTGCGTTGATATGTTACAGAATCGCAGCATCCCTACTCTGTCTGATAAACATCTGTTTCCTAAGGTATGACTTTTATGCAAGATGGCTCCCCACCCCATATTACTACACATGTGAAAAAACTCTTCCACAGGTCGTCTGATGAAGATCGCGTGCCGAGCTGCCGCTTTCGTTATGATCAGGTCCCCCAGATCTCAATCCATGTGATTATTGGCTGTGGGGTTACTTGAAATCGCAAGTATATCGCGATCGTCCAAACTCATTAGGGATGCTAAAAGACAACATCCGACGGCAATGACTCACCTTAACTACAGATATGCTGTATAGTGCTGTTTACAACATTGTCCCTTGGCTACAGGTATTGTTGATGAATGATGGCCGACACGTTGAACATTTTTTTTTTTTTTTTTTTCAGTAAAGAACATAGTCTTCGCTGAAAATCAATTGCTGTGCAAATTATTGCTTCTGTCTTCATATGAAACGCCATCTGTTGACCGTTTTAAACACCTTTTTTCTTTCAGTAGTATTCCGCATGACATTTCAAGCATTTGTGTCAGTTTTTACCTCTATATCTACATTATTGAGTGTATTGTTAAATTTTCAAATGCTGACGGACTCTTGGGTCACCATGTGTTACATTAAATTTAAATCATTACATAATACTTATACGTATTAACTTGAAGTATCCAAAGTTTTTGTTTCTTGGTTTGGCAACAAAAAATTATTTACGAATTGATTGTTGCTTGGAAAGAATGAACTGACTTCGTTCAAACTGAAATGTTTTTATGCGCTTTCTTTTCAGGTAGGTGTACATAGAACTCATAAATTTTGTTTTGGCCGCAACCCGCTGATATGGCGGGTTTGCCCGCTAATATTATATAATACTTGATTTTTCTTGTCCTAGAGCTAGGACATCATTTCGTCTTTTGACCGGACATGATTATTTCAATACTCATCTCTTTTACATTAGACTCTGGAATTCACCAGTGACCGGACATGATTGTTTCAATACTCATCTCTTTTACATTAGACTCTGGAATTCACCAGTTTCAATACTCATCTCTTTTACATTAGACTCTTTATGATCCTGGACAACCTATGGACAAAGAACATTTAAACATGTGCTCTGCACAGCAGATGGCTTAAATACCAAAAGCTATGCATTTGTATTTTTGCGCAGATGTGCAGTATTTATGATATCAGTCACATTTCATACCTCTTAGCATGTAGTTTTTGTCCGCTTGTTATGTCTTTGTCCATTTAAAAATCCTGCAGAAATTTAACAATTTTTTTTCCTAATATATATTTATATTCCGGTACTTTTAATCGAAGGGGAATAATTAAGTGGTCATAGTCTTGTAAAATATCTCTTGGCATTATTCCTCCCTCAAAAAAAATCTGAAAGGTTCCAGATTTTAAATTACGTCCAAAGAGGCGTTTTTTTCGCATTTTGTGTGTTACCTTTATTTATTAAATAGCATGTTCTTTACACCTAAACCATAAAATTCAGTTCAATAGCAATGTCGCAAAATAATTTTAAAATGATCATATCTTTAGAATTTCTGATACACAGTTCCGCTGGTGATAAAAAGATCCCCCCTCCCCGTAGAGTGGTGCCATTATTCGCTGTTAAATCGTTGAATCTGTTAATCCAAAATTCGTTAAAGTTTTACAAAGTATGAAATCAATAATAAAGTAAATTCGAAATTTCAAATTTGGTCTTCCACATACCCATACTCGTAGGAGGATTACGTCATTCAAAATTCGATGGCTCACTGTACCGTTGTTTTATCACAATGCAAGAAATATACATACATTTATGCAGATTTTTCATTATTTAATTTCTTCAAACATAATGCAGGACTCTAACATTTGGTGGTAACACTTTGAAAAGTGAAACGGACATTTATAGTGATTCAACGCAAAATCGCAAAACGTAAACAATAGTCCTTCAGGGACAAAGCACCTTTGGACCCATGCTTCATCAGCTGTGACGTAATATTTAAAAGAGGAACATCATCAGTCCCTGAAAAAACTTAAGTTTTAGGGCAGTTTTTTTTCCTCCCTCCCTTAATTACATGTCTAGCATGCTAGCAGGCGAATAAAACTTTAGGTTATTTGCGTGCTAGACAATATGTTGTTACAGTGACTATAGTGCTATGTGACTCTGTTTTGGTAGTATTGTGTTTTGAGGTCGAAAATAAATTTTGGAGATATATTAATGTTTTTGTATTTGGAGATATATTAATGTTTTTGTATTATATTTTTGTATTTCACTAATACTAGCTGTCTCTTTCATACATTCATTCATTTATACTTTTCATATATATTCATTTTATACTTTTCTTCTTTTTTCTGCTGAAACAGTTAAACCTTTTATACATAAGGGTTTCGATATACATCTCAATAAGAATCAGTCTTTTTAAAATTAAACCCGAATGCTATTTCTTATTTTTCTAAATGTATCTTTCATGGAAATTGCTGTTTTATTTTTTATTTTTATTTACTTATTTATCGTTATTATTATTTTATTTGGGCCTAAAGGACGTTAGCTCAGAAGGACTATTAATTTCGTTTTGGCATTTTGCGTTGAATCACTTTTCAAACTGTTGCCACCAAATATTACAGCCCTGTATTATATTTAAAGAAATTAAATAATGAAGAAGCTGTATAAATGTATGTATGTTGCTTGCATTGTGATAAAACAACAGTACCTACAGCCATCGGATTTTGAATAACGTAATCCTTCGCCGAATATGGGCATCTGGAAGCCCTAATTTGGAATTTGTTTTATTATCAATTTCATATTTTGTCAGACATTAATGAATTTTTGATTAACAAATTCAGCAATTCCAAAGCGAGGAATGGCAACACTGTACGGGAGGACGAAAAGTTTTATCTCCGCGCGAGTTGTGTTGTGTATCGGAAATTCTAAAGATATGCTCCATTTTAAAATTGTTTTGCGATATTGCTGTTGAATTGAATTTTGTGGTTTAAGTGGGTAGAACATGATATTTAATAAATAAAGGTAGCACACAAAACGTTAGAAAACGTCCCTTTGGGGGTAATGTAAAATCTGAAAGCTTTCAATTATAATAATTCAATATAAAGTAATAAATAATTAATGACATAATTAAGTAAGTATGGAGCAGACTGTAACAGTGCTTTTATAAATATGTAAGAACACACATTTCTTCATTTTAAATGTTTTTCAAAGCCGCATAATTTTTTGTCTGCAAGGCATAGAATTCAAATTATGTCTGTTAAAATGCTTTTAGTGAAAGATTATTTTTGTTATTATTGTTTGATAGCTTGTTATTTGATTAAGTATTTAAGTGCTAACTTATTTTAAGTAGATCTTAAAAGCCTAGGGTTTATTTTTTTTATTTTTTTTTATTTTTTTATTTTTTTTTTTGTCTCCCAAGATTTTATGAAAAAGTTTGCCACACAGATTATTATTATTACTATTATTAGAAAAAAATAATGTTGGAATAGTGTTTTTTAGCACATATTAAATAAAAATAATAAATTAGTTGCGAAAATTTTGGTCACGAATCAATTGCCAACTCTTTCTTTTTTCCTCTTTATCTTTCTCTCTCTTTCTCTTTCTTTTTTTAAATATATATATGTAATTTATTTACTAAAGAAATATTGATTATATTATTTCCTAATATAAATTTAGTAGAAGTATCTAAAAAGAGTGAACCCATATGTAGGAAGTTTAATTCCGAAAATTGTGTTTTAAAGTAACTTGAATTTTTCCTTAATCATTTTCGATTTCGTCGAACGAGTTTCTTGGTTTTGAATGAAAATTGCCATTTTGTATTCTAAATTATTAATTATCGCAAGTCTCTTAAGCAAGTTTAGTTTCATTGCCATGGGCTGTGACGTTTTCTTTTCCAGTAACTTTTGCTTAGCCTGCAGTTCCTTTAAATCCCTTTCCTGAGGAAAAATGGCTTTAGAATAACTGCAGTATATTAAATTCCTCTGGGATATGGTTTTTATCTCGCCTAAGAAAAGTGGCTGCTTTTATTTGAAGTTTCTTTCCTGCGGATCTTAAAGCTTTTTAAATGCGTTGTGGAACATTCTCTTTATTGATTTTTGTGTAATGACACGTGGTATCGATATAGAAGATTCTTTTCTTAGTCTTCGTTGATACACTATGTTGGTGCAGTGACTTTATTTACTTTTCTTTTCATTTTTGCATTATCTTAACTTTTCGAAGTGACTATAGAAATTTTTCTGTGGTTATTTTATTACGTGTTAGACTTCTAAAAACATTTCTATGTTTATGTACTATGTAGAGCACTGGGAAACGTTGGTGCAAACCTTTTCGTTACCAAACTAATCTTAAAAAGAAGCTAATATTACTTCCGTGTACTTCAAATATATATGTAAAAAGTAGAAATCTCTAAATTTAAGAAATTCAATATAGGATATATATTGGTTTTAAAGGAAACCTCAACGGATTTCAAGGGAGACATTTCTGTTCTTTAGGAGGGGTGTGCTTTATACTATAGAGTGCAACAAAGTCGCCAGTATGAGTTCAGAGTTGAATTTTATAATAATTTAAACTTAAATTTGGCTTGCTTTCTTTCTGCATATAAAATTAATATATATTTTTATATGCTCTGCTTAGATTATAATTCCTAGTTACTAAACTATTCCTTATGCTTTTCTAAGTGAAACACAAAATTCTTAAAAATTATCAGCAAAATTCGCAGAGGTATTGTACAAAGGATATTCTAATCTAAGTTTTGAGATTTTAATTTTAAAGGATTGTAGTCAAAAGGGGAAAATATTACTTTAAAGTGTATCGTCTTCAACTTGAAATAACTTCTTGAATAATTTTTCAAAGAGGAAAAACATTCATCTACACAAAAATGACGCACAGAGAATAGAGATGAATTGTAAACTTTAATAACAATAATTGTATCTCCAGTACCCCACTTGCTGAAAATGCGGAAATGTAATGAGAATTTAAATGAAGGCACTGGTTTTTAAAACCGTTAGCAAGAAGGAAATGGCTTTGAGGATGCTTAAGCGTGGGATTTCCTTTCCCATGGATTCAAGAATCTCACTCAAAAGTGTTGCGAATAGAGTTTAAATAAGTCCAGGTCCTTAAATCATGGAACTGTTGGAGTCAAAATCCAAGAATTGATTATTTTTCAGTGCTGAACCCGACTCAAATTCGTAATTTTTCGACCAATATCTGGAAGCTACTGCGAAACGGAAGTTACTTGTTTTGTAATTCATGGTTCCTTATTGAGTGAAACATCACCCGGTATTAAATTTTTAACTGCCCATATGGAAATGTTAATTAATAAGGTCTTCGTGAATTTTGTATGTAAGAAATGTTTTTTGAGTTAAATTTATTAAAAGGGCATAATGAATATATTACTAACTAGTATTTTGCTATGCATGGAAGATATTAAAATTTAGGTTGCTGTTTTTAGAAATCAGTTTTGAAACTATTAGGGGAGGATTATCTTGAGAAATTTTGTACCTATCTAGAACCGATATTTAAGGGATTAAGACCTATGTGCAGCTTTCTCATGCAATTTGTATAAATTATTATTCAGGCTCGGGCAAAGAATAACGTCCAATAATAAAATAAACACAGAATATACTAATACACTGTTTACAATTCTCAATTTCAAGGAGGAATTATCCATATTTCAAAATTAAGCTTTATGAGGCTAGAAATCAAAAATTAGAAGATTACGTGAAAATAATTCAGGTAATGGGATTATTACAATTAAATATTACGGTGTTTGAAAATTTATTAGAGACGATCGGAATTATTTGAAGCTTACCTATCGATGCCCAGCTCCATCAGTATAAATATCTTCAATTCCTAAATCGAAAGTAAGAATTTAATGCGTTCTATCACACCTTCTTCAAAAATTGGATCTTTTCAGCGCAGATTTAGATTGATGGCAATTATTATTGTTTTCTTCCCCCAATGACTGATTTCCGGCTGACCTATACAACTTCTTTCATCAGATTTTAGCCACTTATTTTTGTCTATAATATGTTTCTTACTGCTTCCAGATTTTATTTTTACTTATTGTTCTTTTGTTCTTAAAGGCACTTATTTCAGATCAGAGATGATCATGTCCGGAAGATAGTTGTTATGAGCAGTTTCAGTATATATTGAATATTTGTTTCCCTTGATAGGGTTATTTATTTGTATTGAGGTTCTTCCAGTTAGATTACTTTATCGTTTTAGAGGTTTTTGTAATTATAATTACTTTTGGGATTTCTACAGGGTCATCTTTGTCGGTTAATATTAATGCAGTCTTATTTTATGGAAAGGAAAGCGCCATCTGTTTCTAGAGCCTTGATACACAGCTACGGTATTTTAACTAGCTTATTTATTCGAATAGTAGAACCTCCTTTTATTTTAGTATAACTTTTAAGAAATAAAATTTAGGTGAATATTTGCTTTGTGTGGGAATAATTTAGAGGAACAGCGTATTTGTTCACCCCTCTTCCTTTAGAACTTCCATGAACTAGGAGCATTGTTATCTGTGGGCCAAGGACATTGTTAATATTGTAATATTAGTGGTCTTACCCGCTTTATATATACGGAAATTATCTGTTTGGTTTGTTTCAAGTTCAGGCAGCGTAATTGTTATACATAGTGTGATAATTAAAATTGCTCCATCTCATTCTATGATTTCATTTATTAAAATATCCGATTATAAGACCATACCAAATTTTAAAACAAAAACATAACCCCCCTCTTCGAGTAAATGTGGCATTAAGATAGGTAATATTTAATGCAGGCCTGGGCAAAACGTTTTGACCGAACAGCTATAAGGGATTTAAAAGAAGAAAAGAAAAGAATGGAAGGCTGGACGCAAATAAAATAGTATCTTTAGATATACATTATTATTATTAGGAGAAGTGAATTGTAACATAAAAATAAATAGATTTCCGACACCGGGCAACCGATATTTTACACCCGCGAGAACGGAGAACTCGCGTCCCAGTTTTCATGGAGAGCACTCTGAGGACGACATGGATTCAGGACATAATCTCAAGTTGTGGCTTCCTCGGTGCACTATCAGTTCTATTGAAAATAGTTCTTGAACAACAGCCACACTTATTTCAGTATTTTGAAAATCGCCAAATGTTGTTTAGGAAGTACTTTTATATCTATTTTATGTTTAGGAAGTATTTTTAGTTTTATACAAAACGATCTACGAAACGTTTTGTATAAAACGTAAGTTATAAAATAATTCTCAAAATTCAAAAGACAAATTCGAAAGGTATTACACAATCAAATTTATTTTACTTAAAAAGGCATCAAATTAATTTATTTTATAATAGTTCCATTTAAACCAGTGACTGTCGAACCTTATTTGCCCCATGCACCCCATGCCCTTTCACCGTTTCTTGACGATCATTCCCCTCCCTCTGCTTTCCAGAACTGGAAAAATACATTTTCATTTATTTTTGTTTAGATGTTTTAAATATGTTTTATAAATTAAACAAGAAAAAGCAGAGAAATGATGTTAAATACCAAAATTTAAATAAAAGTAGTTTTTTTGTATTCTTAAACTAAAACAAAATACGTAGCAGGTAAATAGAAGACTGACCGCATTCACCCCCTGAAACTATGTAATTCCTTCCTGATTGAGAATCCCTGATTAAAACTATTATTAAAAATATTATCTTTAATGGGCTTCACAGAAATGCGCGGTAAGCGCGTAGTTTGACTGGGTTTGGCTTAAAGATTATTAATTTTAAGGGGAATATCTTACTATACTATATTTTCACAAGGTGCGTAAAAAAATTTATATTAAGTATGCAAATGGTATTTGTGAAATGAAACCTTGATTTTACAGCCAGGTGTACTTGAGGTTAAGCAAAATTACTCGAATGGGTCATTTACAAACAGTGTCGTTAAATAGTTTGGTGTATTTGATTACGGTAAAGCAGACCGAGGCTATCTGCCTAGACAAAGGGATGTCGTCGTGGAGGGCTTCCTAAGGGAAACTGAATCTTCTTCACGTTACACATGGAAAAAACCACGAAAATGCCCATACCGCCAGCCCATTCGCCTGGAATCGAACCCAGATCGAACTATGACTGTTCAGCCACTTTACCGCTCCGCCGCTGGTGAGCCATGCTGTTAAATAATTGGAGCTTTTAAAGTTGAATAGGATTTAAATTTCATGCATTTGCTTAATTATAACACATTCTTAATTATTCAAATGTTTTCTATATTAGTGATGAATAATCAAAATTATATTACACGATTTCTTAGAAAAGTGCGTTTCGTAATGATCCTCCTAATATACTAGCTGTTTATTTTCGATTGTTTGAAAGAGGTCTCTTAGGGCTTGGGGTAAAAAAGGATTTTTCTTTTACGTTTTAAATTTCCTCTCTTTTTAAAATAAACTCTATTCCCTCTTCCTTGAGATTATGCAAATGAATTCAATTTCTTTTTTGAAAGCTTCTTCGCCGCTTGTTAAAATTTTAGTAGCCTTTCTCAGCTTTTCCTAAATATTAAACTTGATCGTTTAAGAAAATCTTGGGTATAAAGATTTTTCAGAACTTCCCTTTGAAAATTTCTCCCCTTCCTTCCTTTTTATTTTCCGTAAATAGCGGTACTTCTGTAATGGTGAAAGTTTCATTTTGTTAAATTGTGCTGAACTTTTTCCATCTTTTTTAAATAAAGTAATGTATGGTCTTTGTATTTCGCTTAATGTTATAAAAGTAATTATCGCCATTGTTTGTTATTCATTACATGCAAGTAGAATTTTATTGAGCAGTTTGTTATTTATGAATTTTACCCCAGTGTTTGTAAAGAAAAGTGTGCGATGTGAAATGAAAGTTACTTCACTGTTTAGTATTGCTTACACAATGGAACGTAATTACAATTTGGCTTACTGGCTAATTTTGAGTTTGAGTAGATTTGCCCTGATCCATTGAGGTTTCGCCAAAGTATATTTTTGTAGTATTCTGAAAGTAATTCGGAGAAACATAAGTGAAAAATTAGGAATGTGATCGTGTTTTCGTATCTGCATTTATTGATTATTTCTCAGTCTCCAGTAAAATTTTCTTTACTAAAGCACCAAACTGTTTACAAGTTACTAACATCTGCAAAAGCAACGAGAAATCGGTTGCAATGGTCTAACGAACACGGTACTGTCTTCTCATAGCAGTAATAATATCCTCTGATCACTTCTAGAGTTAGGCCGAGATGTTTCCATTTGCCCTGTTTTGAGATTTAATGAAATGAATCGCATTATCGTGGTTATTGCTGAGGTAGAGAAGTAGCGAATGTGAGCCGAATTAGTTTAGCTAGTTACCCTACCATAAAAAGGTTACCTAGCAATAATTTATATTGTTTATGAGAATTTGGGACGTTTCATATTCCATTGCCATTAATTATACTATTCTATTCATTTCCATATGGATCGTATTGACTTTTGGTTTGGATTACGGCAAAGCGCAACTGGGCTAACTGCGTACGGAGAGAGATGTTTTCGTAAAGGCAAGAGAAAAAGTGGCTTATAGTCACATTAAACGTACGGAAAACTACAAAAAATCCCATAGAGCCAGCCCGTTTGTAGGCTGTGAATCGGGACAAATTACAGCGTTCAGCGATTTTACCGCTCGACAGTTGGTGGGCTTCTTTCCAGTGCGATACAGTAATACATTACATTGCATTACAGTTATGTGCAGCCACAGTTGTTGTCTGTGATTACTTCATGAAAGTTTTAGAAGTAAAAATGAATTTTTCATGTTATATATCTCTAATATGAATGATGTTGCATTTTCTTTAGGCATTCCAAATTATCAATTACAGAATGATACAAACATAAGTTTCTTCCCCCTTCCTTTTTGAGGGAAGATCATATTATTTTTAATATGTTATTGTAAAGATAAACATGTTTTTATTCTCACTGCCTATAGGTTCTTTGACTTGCAGTTTTACAGTATTTAAATATTATAATAATTTATATAGTTATAATTTATTAATATAATGACGAATTTATTTTGACTACTTATAGTGCAATTATGGGTTTCACGTGCTAAATATAAAATACGCGATTTAAAAAGATCAAAACGTTCGTTTATTTTTAAAAAATTCGCACAAAAATTATTCTGTCGTGTTTGAATGTGAAACAAAATCTTGGAATACAGTATGGATACGTCTTGTAAAATGGTTTTCTGAAAGCCATATCCGTCTGCACAGCCTAATATTTCTAAACTACATAAAAATAATTTATCACTTGTAAGATCTGTCTCTGTTATTCCACATAAACTAAATTAGATCCTACAATGAATCTGGCGAATTCTCGTGCAGGCGTGAATTAAATACCAGCACAGAAGAAGGGTGAAAATAACCCTTTATTAATTCAAACTAATTAACAGAAATGCACGTGCGTTACACGACGTGCGTTTACGACTTCGTGCGTTACAAAGACACCGACCACTTACGGTGGAAACTAAAACGTTGAATATAATACAAGGTCAACTTGAAATGAATAGTGCAAGAGCGCACTTAAGTTTACGCCTAACAGGAATCTAACCGGCGTGATACTAATCGGATAAGGCCAAGAGGCTTACTAGCGATTCGCGAAGTAACAACGAAACGTGCGCTTGGCTAACGAAACACGCTCTGAATAAACTGAGATAATCACACGTTTAAATAGCACTTCACTTTAAATTTACTTCCTGGCGAGAGAATGGGAGGGGAAGTTGCGAAGTTAAGAACAAGTATCAAACTTAAAATAAATTTGTTATGCAAAATAAAGAAAACCCTACACACTTACTTCTAAACTTAAAAGTTATATATGCGGGAGTTTTGTCTCCAGGTATGCTATTTAGATAGACTGTTTAATTATCTTGTAGAACATTTCTATATATTATTTATATATCTATATGTCTGTGAGCATCTTATATGCAAGGTTCTATTGTTCCATTGAAAATCCTTTCCAAATTGCAAGGCTGTGTTATATTCAGATCCTCGTATATTCAAGCTATATTTTACGTGAAACACTGCTAATACCTTTGTCAAACTTTATCTTGCTTTATATTCACGTGGGAATGCAGAAATAAAAATGCGCATTTTTGATGTTGTGAAATAAATTAGCATCAGTGATTACAGCAGGTGCCGCTTAATGTAATCACGTTTGTCCCTGATATTTTTGATAACATTAAGCTATGAGAAAAGTATTTTTTTAAATATCAATGAAATTTAACTATTTTAATATAACTAGAACTATAGAAATGTATACTTTTACTACATTTTAATGAGGAAAAAGGTCATTAACAGTCGATTGATTCGAATTCATAACGCAAAAGTTCGAATTTTCTATTGTTCATATTGCTTGTGGAAATTATTTGGTCGATGCTGTACCTCTAATCTTAATACTCATAGCCCCCCTTCCCAATCTCAGCATTTACAGGAAATTGACAGATTTCGTCGTCATCATCTTCAGAAAATTTATCGCGCGATTTGTCTCGGAAAGCGATAATTCATCATTTTCTTCTTTTTTATAGTTTATTAAAAATTGACTGTTAAAAAATAGGCATTTAAAACAGTTATTTAGAGACGTTTCTGTATTGAGACGCTGCTCCAAGACTTAATGCTGCCTTAAACCAAAATCAAGATGCTTGGCGACTTCATCCCTTATTTGGGGACGTAGCTCTGTCATTTCGCGATTTCTTTGGACTATTTCGGCTTTAAAGCGATTTTTATCTTTTATTTTTATTAGTTCAGCTTAAAAAAATTCGTTCTATAATATTTTGGTAGGATTAACCGATTTTTTTTATCACAGTAAGCGATGTATTTTCTATGCTTTCCTTCCAAGCATTCAATGGCAACATCTGAATGGTAACGTTAACTGAGATTACACGAAGCGACGCCTATTGCATTAAATAATTAAATAATTTTTAGAGTCGAGTATTGAACGGAATAGTTTAAGTTCATAGTTCCGTTTTACAGTTTGTTACATATTATTTTCCTTTCATATAAAATTGCATTTCAGATGGGCCAATATCTTATAAAAGAAATAACAAAACAATAACAGAAAGAATTCTGTTTATCTTGCTGTTGCTAGGATCGTTTTAATATCAAAGCTGGAGTGGGAAGAATTGAACAGCTAAACTTTTTATACCGCGAAAATTCACTGGGTTAGCCTATTTCAATTCTGACGGAATATTCCGTCGCCTTTTTTTTTTTTTTTTTTCTTCGTTGAATAGAATCCATGGCAGTCACTTTTTGTTGGAACGCCATTATTCGACTTCAGACTCCTTTTAAAAGTGGGAAAAAGAGCCGATGCGGCCGAACAATATATATATATATATTTTAATAAGTGTCATGCAGATCATTCTGAGGGAAATTCTGAAAAGAATTTAAAAGGTCTTTTGCATTTTGGCCTGCTTTCTAGAACAATAGTTGGACTTCAGAAAGCTTGAATTTTGTTTACAAAAATGGGTCGCTTTTAAAATGAAATCACACTTTAATGCAGTTATCTATGAATGAGCAAAATTTTATTAAATCCCTTATAACAATATCTTTACTTATCTGACAAAAATGTCTTTTGCAGATTATCAGTCTGAGAAAAATTTTCATACAATCCTCTTATTTATCAAACTTATATATTTGCCAAGCATAATGCTTTTGCGTGTTGTCTAAGAATGCATTTTCAAAGCGTATAATTTTGATAACAATCGTTAATTGTTACCACGATTCGTGTACATTTCTCTGAATATGTACCAGTAAATTTAATAACCGTAGAATATGACATATTTAATTATATTTTTTATTTATTTTTAAAATCTTGAATAATATATGCTTGTTATATGATAATATAGTTATATCATTATATAGTTATATGATAATATAATTATATTCATATATTATATTATTATATAACTACACATGTACTGAATACTGACTGAAATACGTAAGTAATGCTAATGCTACTTGGATCTATTTTAAGATTATGGAAATTTCTACTGGACTGATATCCAAGCAAACTTGAAGTACCAAGTTTCAATTATTTCGGGTAGCTCATGTTCAGGTGTTTTATGAATATTGTGCACCTGACTGTATGATTGTGATTTTTTTTCTCTCATAAGACATACTGCAATTACTAAGTATGGCATAGCAACCACATCACTGGAATTTTGTATTATAGGATTTTGCAAAAAATAGACAGGCACTTATACAGGTTTCTAAAAGTCCATATATTCTCCGAAACGCTTTATATATAAAGGTTTTGAATAAGGTTCCAAGCTGGAAGAGATGTTCGACTACAATAGGAGCGTAATCGCCCTTATGTCACAAATACAGGGGCATTTTATGACAACTTTCCCAAGTGCTAAAAGGGGCCCTGGCCTGAACATCTGGTGCTTATCATCGAACCGTACTGCGGGAGGGTAGTATACCGCTTACTGGCAGGTAAGATTTTTTCTGGAAACTTTTTTCATCTGATGAACCCAGCTGGAAATTTTTAACAGAGTGTAATATTTAACGCAGAGAGATGAAAAATATGCAACCGCCTTCGCCGGGAATCGAACCACGGACCTCTGGAATACCGGCCCAGCGTGCAGAACCACTACAGCACGAAGGCACGCTAGGAAAGCGGGAGAAATACCTTATAAGTTAATCCACAAGAAAAAAAGTCAAACTTTGTTCAAACCTTTTTTTAACCAATCCTTCCAAATGGGGGGAGTGAAAAGACTGAAGCGTTAAATGCGAGTTTTGTAATAAAATGTGTTCATACAAGGAAGACCATTGTAGTTTTGATTAGTTTTTTAATCTGCAACATATTTGCTAACATTGAAAAAGGTCGTGAATTTTTCACTCGATCACATTGGCGGGTAAAGCTATACATATTCTTGAACTATTTTGACGCCGAGATTATCGTAAATATGCATATTCTTGAGTTAAAAAAAGTGTCATATTCTTTTTAACTTTCGTTGTAGCGGCGTTGATACGATAAGAGAATGAAGAATGAATAAGGTCGAGAGCTGAATCGATTGCAAATCCCCAGCCTACAATAATGAAGTAGCTAAACATCATCTCGCAGCCACTCGATCAAAGCAAGATTGATTGCATCTTCAGGACATACTTCATCTGGTGCCCGCTCTTTTGAATGTCACTACGAAAGGAAAGCTTTCCGGCCTTTCTTGAATACAGTTTACGACAGCAAAAAAAAAATACTTGCTGTATTCGAACAAAAGCAAAGGTTTGTGAAACTTCAAGTACACTACGCTGAAGGGCATCGAGCTGATTAATGTAGTCGATGATCCAAGCAAAACTCAATTAATTTTGATGGTCATCGAGATATGTGAAGATGAAAAGAAATTTCATAATTTAGTTTTAGTTGTATTGTTTAATTTTGATGGCGGCTTATAACTCTTCGCTACTGTTAGTACTGTAGAAGGAATGATTACGTTGAAATTTAAGTGTTTATCGACGATTTTCAGTTGAAAAACATTTAAATTTTAAGATAATCATTCTTTCTACCACAGTAACTCGTCTATTATTATTGAAGATGAAATAAAACATAATAACTGCTATTTTTTAAAAGCCGAGTTTGAAAATGTCACTTGAGCGACTCAATCATTTGGCCCGTAGCAGAGTGTCACAGAACTTTGATAATAGTCTCTTATTCGGTCAAACCATCTTCATTTAGGCTACCAAATCTCTCTGCAATCTAAAACATATTAATAGCAAAATCTTGCCAGAAAAGTTGATGATTTAATTCTTTTTAATCCTAGCTATGGTATTGTCTACATTGATGAGGTTATGCATAACAGATGGCACTCGAGATGTGTAATCTATGGATTAAAAAAAAAAAAAAAAAAAAAAAAATCCTCAGTTTGGCATAGATTTTGAATATAACTCCATCGATTTTGAAGGCTCCTTTTTCTTTGGGAGCAAAAAGCAATTTAAATGTTTTCTACAGTCTTTTCATACCATGCATTGTCGGTGTATTGGTTAGCATATTTTGCTAAGGTGAAATAAAATAAATTTCTATACGTGCATTAACCCTGATCTACCTCTTAAATATGACTAACGTTTAATAAATTCTTACTTAAAACTGTTTTCTAACCAGTTTCCCTTAAAAATTCATCTACGAAGGTGTTCCTCTCTTAAAGGAGATAGCTACCGACAACTTTATCATAACCCAGCAATTCATCATGATCCATGTCATTATTTATTAAATTCAAATAGACAACACTTAAATAGGTAATTTCCTTTATTGAACGTTTCTAGAGTGATAATTAAAGTGGTAACAACACACAAATTTCCGTGAATTTTTATTCAAATGTGTGTTGGAGTTGTTTGATTATTTTTCCTATTTACATAACTTTAATACTGTCGATATTAAAAAATTAGCTAGAAATTATAATACAAAGTAATCCTACTCCTAAATCCAAAATCATGTCTTCTATTAAATTACTTTACACGATAGCAAATCAAGCTATGTCCAGGTCCAGGAAAAATTTGCTTCACTTTTGAAGTAAACCAAAATAATAATAATAATAATAATAATAATAATAATTTTCCTAAGAAGTATAAGGACTGTCGCTCATTGTTTGTGAATGCATGCGTTCTATAGATAATATACTTATCTGTTCTATAGATAATATACTTTATAATATACTTAGATACTTTTCAAATCTTACGAGATATACAGCACGGCAAAAACTGCGTTTAAGATGGTAATATATGCGTATAAAATATACTCTATCGGAACGACTTCTGTTGCCGTCTTGATTTCATGTATTGCTAGAATTAAACTTGCTTATAAATCTAATTATTAGCTTTAAAATGTTAAGGGGGGGGGAGTATTTTTCTGGAAAAATTGTCCTGCAGTTTGGAAACTAGCATGCAAATACTTTTTAGCTAGTCATCCAATTGTGAAAAACTGCATAACCAGGGAACGCGAAACAAGCACAAAGGAAATATACTCCCTAAAACACTTAGCTCCATTAGTGGGCCAAGTGGTTAAGACCGCTGAATACTGATAGTTCAGCCTGATTTAGGTTCGATTTCAGGCGAAAGGGCTGTTTGCATAATTGATTTTACCTGTGTGTGACGTCAGTTCCCCCAGAAAGGCCTCCACCAACGTCTTAGGCAGATAACCCTCGTGGTTTTACCATATACAAATAATCTAAGACCACACTACATGTAAGATACACGTGTAAACAAAGTAGTCGTAAAATACATGCATCGATCCTTGCATCGATTCGAATTGCTTTTATGGTAGCGTTGTCTGTGTTAGCAGATGAGACTGACCCGACTGTGTCGTTAAACCAAAGTGAGCGTGTTCGACCGCAACTTTCGAGGTGTGTCGATGTGTTTCGATGCTCGCGGTTTGACAAAGATCGCGTCACTATTCTCTAAGTGAGCTGATTTAGAAGCTGTTAGCTGATCGCAGTAAAGGGTCGCTAAGCAATCATTGCTGCGACCTCATTCTGGAAAACTCGTAAGAATAGTTAAGCAACCAATAACAACAGGTGTCTGATGTTGTTTTTTATGTCATTAACCCTCTTGATGGCGGCGGCGGGCCTAAAATGGTAAGTTCTCAGGAGAGAGTGCTAGGATGAGCTGCCTTAAGTATTCCGAAAGCTTTATTTTTTACTCTTCAAAGCTGCTTGCCAAATCACCACGACGTGTAGAGCCACGAAGGATCACTTCAAAGAGCTGGCAGCGATTGAATTCCATTGTCGGCATTGGCTACCATGTAATTCGCTCATTAAAATGTATGCATCTTCAGTTTTATTCACTTTAAAATTCTTTCGGTTTCAAGGGGAACAAAAATTCAGTCACCTTTAACTTTTCTATAACGAATGTCGACTATATTTAAAATTTAAAGAAAAATGATACTTATCTTCAAAGTAAAACTAAAAGTTTTGCCTTAAAGATAAGTATTATTTTTCGGTAAACGTTTGCCTGGGGAAAAACAAGTAGCTCTAAATGATTTATTTTGGTCTGGAAAATATACTTCTACCTTATGTTCAAAATTCTGGAAGCATTTTGTTTCTTCGTCATGCTCGTAAGTAAAAAAGAATAAATCATTGCATTTTCAGGGGACTTTAACAGCAGTTACTATAATTTTAAGGAGTTCTAAAGTACTTGAGGACTTATATTGCAAAATATTTTAGATTTGTTTTGAATTACTTTTGTAAAATTTTCTGCGTGTCAAAATGTATTCATTACTTGTGATTCCGAATTAATTAATTCATTTAATCAGTGTAGAATGAAAAATGTATTTTAACGCTTAGTTGTTTTTGGTTTCTATTTACGAGAGTCATTTTGATATTTTTGAGATGCAGCTAAATGTCTAGATCTTAAATGCATTCAAAGTATGCATTTAAGATCTTCTTAAATGCTTCTGTCATTAATGCACTTTTGTGGGTGAATTTACCAAAGACTTTATGTTTCAAACTATCCATTTCTTAGAATCGATGAAAAATATGCTTTTATACCTGCTTTAGTCTCATCTTCGGAATAAAAACGACGGCCTCGTACATTTTGTTTTAAATTTAAAAATAGATAGATGTCACACATAGCAAAATCGAGAGAATAGGGTGGATGTTCTATTAGCTGTATTTTTATTCAAATTCTACTGTCAGTTTTGCTGAATGAGATGATGCATTACCTTGGCAAAGCATGACTCCCGTGATATTCACTTAAGAAAGTATTTTCTCCCTTCTTTCCGCATGCTTTCGTAATGTAATACTTAACGAGTATTCGAGAGAGGTCCAAGATTCGAGTCCCGACGAGAACAGGGCACCTTTTTCACGTCTCCTGGTTAAAAAAAATGCCTAGAATGTACTAATTAGTTGTAACTGTCTTCTGACCTTCTAGCTTGATGGCTTTGACAAGCTGTACTTCTGAAGAAAACAGCATACATTAATTTTTAACTTGGTTATTGTCTTTTCTTCACCGTTATTGGTTAAGAGCCATCTTGATTGTCCAATACTTGATATTCTTGGTGTGTTGTAATGCCAAAAAATATGTATATTTCTTCACAGGTTCTTATTTTATAAATAATGCGATGTCCACTATAATTAAGTAAGTTTGGGCTTGTTTGGAGTTTCTGACGCGCTTCGGGTTTTGGTGTTCGCAGAATAAGGGGAAGTCTTCAATCGTAGACAACATAGCTATCCCCCTAAGGCGCGGATTTTCAGGCGTTTTTAAGTTATTCTCACAGACCACAACTTACTAAAGACATATTTATTTTGCTGTGATTTGTTAGTATTTTTAATTCGTAACAGCTCCAATGTATTAAACGCATAGAGCGCCGATAATGTTGGAATCGGACTAACACGCAATGACAAACTAGTTCAGTATTATGTCTAAACATAAATATGCTCCGACAGCTAATTGTAATCAGCGCAATTGATCCTAGTGACAGTTCATCACTTAAAAACATGTAATATACTTATTACAGTGATACACAGTCTCTAATTTTTATGTTTTGTTTATGTTTGATGTCAAAGCACCTAACTGGCAATTTCGCCAAACGACTAGCCATTTCTGAATTTAGCCGAGTGGAAACTGGCCATGATTAGAAATGCCCTTTAATTTGATTTTAGTAATTTTGAATGAAATTGATATTTTTGACGGATAAAAGGTACACTTGATAGTATGGTATAAAACAAATAAAAGCTCTGTTAATAATGCCATCATTATTTAAGTTTCTTGGAGGGAAACAGCTTTTCCAATCTGTAGGACCCTTTTCTATCAAAATTGAATATCACTGTAACAGTCATATAGCAGATTATGAAGCGGCGAATTGCTGTTCCGATTAAATGTGTTCCCGACGAAAAGACAGGCAAAGATTGCGATGAATTTGACGCTATGCTGATTGTAGCTACGCCGAACTGACGTCCCCATTCATTGACGTGGCAAGACATAGTACTTCATAAACCATCTAGACCCATCCATTCTCAACCTTTTCTGCTGCATGCTCCCTTTCCTCATTGCCAGACCGATCATTTCCTCGCATTTAAAATCTCAAAAAATACATAAATATTTATTTAAACTTGTATAATTTTTAATTTGTTTTATAAATTAAACAAGTAAAAGTATAGAAAATGATAATAAATACCAAAACGTGAAGAAAAAAAAGTTTTAATAACATAAAAGTAAATATCTAACAGGTAAATAAACGGTTGACCGCATTTCTCTCGGTTGAGAAACCCTAATCTAGACAATAGTATCGTCTTCCAACTAAAATTCAGTGTCAGCGATTATATCATAGAGACACTTCTTTACCGCCCTAAAGCACACTTTGTGGAAATCTCATACGTCGACTCAGGTAAACTCGAAGAGTTTCGAAAAAATGGGTCCCCGCGTTTGATCGCTAACCCGGTATTACAGGATGCCTATTTTCGAATACGTGAGAAGTTCGAAAGTGACAGTGGAATAACAGAGGGTACAAATCACTGGATTATAGATTTCTTGATGCAGGGAGTAGTACAAAACGAGAACGACAGATACAACACCTGTGCTGCAGGCCGTGCTCGTGTAGTGAGTATTTGAAATGCTATTTCTCTCTCCATCATGTGACTAATTTCCATTCGCGGCGAAGTTCATGAGACGCTGAGCGGCTCTAACTCCTGCTTTGAGTTTTTCGGCTGGAATTTTCGCCTTCTGAATTTTTTCTATTAAATCGACGATAGCTTCCAGGAGTTTCTGAATGTTTTCATCAAGAATCCATGTCATGGCATCATTCATCCTCTTAGGAATTCTTCTGGGAGGGGTTTTGAGTTTGTCATTGTAGCTTGGCTTTGAATTTGTCTGTACAGGAAATTCCGTATTTTTAAGTGCAGGAAAAGTTGGTCTCAGATTTCTCCGGAGCTGGGGGGGGGTGATGTTTTCTTATTTTCAAATAATTCCTTATATGCCTTGCACCCACGATAAGACGAGACATGTCCTTCTCCGCAGAAAATACAGATGGGTTTATCTTCAGGTTTTTTTTTTTTTTTTTTTTCGGGCAGTTATGCGTGCTTCACAAAACTCACAAAACTTGTTCACATAAAAGTCTGCTTCACCGCACTTCACACACCTTTCCGGATTATTACATAGATGCCGAGTGTGTCCGAAGGCCTGGGATCGAAAACATTGCACAGGCCTTTTCTTCGGGTTGTAATTTTCAATTTTCACATCAAAGCTGAACATATTGTTCAGGTGAAAGATGCTATTTCCGCTTTGATTCCTTTTCAACTCGATAAAGAATATCGGTAACTTCTCAATAACACCTCTTCTTTTGCTGGAAAATTGTCTTACTTTCCTCACAGGAAATTTTCGTCGTACTAGGTCATTAAAAACTGCCTTTTCTTTAATGGAAGCCAGGATATTTTTCATGATTACTTTAACATTTCTTTCGCTTTGCAGAAGGAAAGTATGGGAGGGTATGGACTTTTTAGAGAGTAGGTACATCATTTTTCGGTAATCTGCTGCATTCTTTAAGTAGACGTGAATACTTCTAATTTTGATGCTAGATTCATGCTCTTCCGAACAGTGGGATTTGAAGAGTTTGTCTATTTCCAAGCAATCAGAAACGTTTTGGGGAAAAATGATCGGGGGGGGGGATCTCTGACGTTCCCGCTTCTGCTTCGTTCTCATTTTCTGGCTTATTCAGCACCTCAAATCAGTTATCTTGCGCCATCTCTATTGCTCCATTGTCGGTTTAGAGGTTTTCCTGGGAGAAATCCAGGCTTGATTTTCCATCAGACTCAGATCTGCAGTGACTGGCTGGGCGGATTCATCAGTTTTGAGTTTCTTGCAGGGTTGGGTTGGAGGAAGTCTATTATTTTCCTATAAAAATTTCCAAACAGCTTCTATGCCGTGCTCTTTTAATAAGCTCAACATTTCCTCATGTCTCGAATCCACGAGTTCGTCAGGTTCGGCATTTACTTCAGGAGTACTCGGTTTTTCAATTTTGGAAACTGATATCTCAGCCTTTTTCCCTTGTCCTTTCTTGAGGATCTTATGGCTCTTGAGAAATTCACTCCGGAACAGGTAGCGATCTCGCAGAGTACTCAGGAGTCAGACCTTATATACGTCTGACATAAAGCAGTTCCAGGATCAACATCTGGCAGGAAATGATAATGCTTGAAATTTTAATATGCCTTTTACTATAGCTACAAAACTGAAAATTATTGATCTTGGGTTATGCGTTTTAAAATTTCGTAATGTCTGCTGGCTTCTTTTTTCCTCTACGGCAAATATTGACTCATTAACTCTCAAACTTTCATTCAGAATTTTAATATAAAATGTTTAGGTGCATAAACGACATTCTTGATTTACTGATTGAAACATGCGAATTGTTTTTGTTAGGTAAAGTATGCACCTGATATCTATCCCCCCTTTTTTTAAGTTAAGCCATTGGTTTGTGATCTCTCTTTTACTATTAACATTTAATAGTGTGCAATAATTCATTGTATATCATCTATCTTTAATGATTTTTAATAATATATTAATAAGGTTCGAATTACGGAGAACGTGCTGTAATTATATCCTCTTTGAAAATCTAGATCAGTTTAAATTTTTATTTCATTTGGTTTGTATGTTAATATTTATTACAAAGTTGTTCATACTGGGTAATTTATATTTATTAATCGAATACTGTGTATACTTGAGTATAATGGTCATTCTTGCAATAAATAATGCAAAGACTGTCATTAAAATGGAGGTACTATTTTAAAATTTTTAACTTAAGTTTAAATCCAAAATGTTTAAAATGTTAAATCAAAATACAATTCAAAACGCAATCCGGAGTTTATGAAACTTTGTAGTAAAATTTTGTAAATAATTATATTTCCGTGATAAGATTAGATGAATAATTTGGATTTTTAGTAAACGCATTTAATGATTTCACTTTCTTTGGGGTATGCAGGTGGTATTATGAAAATTTCAAATTACGGTTTATGAAATATCTCGAAAAAGAATTTATTATTGAAATTTTTGAAATTAAAATATATAAAATAACTTTAAAATATAAAATGTCATACAAATACTTTTCTTAAATGAAAGTAATGTTTACTGTTGTCAATATATAGTACTTTTCCTTTCTTCTCGAATACGTCCAGCTAAGCTCAAGAAGAATTTAAGTTTTAAAAGCTGTGCGTTTGTATTTTCATTTTTATAAACATCAAATGTTGTAAAAAGAAAAATATTTAGAAATGTATTATGATTTGAATAAATTAAAAAAGTACATTAAGTAGCTTGCTGTCTTCGTGTCATTATAAAACTTCATCTTAGTCTATTATGTTACCGCAAAGTATGAAACGTCGGCCATCTATATAATGCCGGACGATTTTAGGTAAAGTATGAGAATTATTACATAGTTTTCATAGACATTATATAGAATGGCAAACGCTCTTTAGGGAAAGTATGAAAAGAAAGGTGATACGAGTAAGGCGACTATTTAAAAGATGTTCATTCCTCAAAAATACAAATGTTATTTTGAAAAATTAATGAAAGAGTACCATTAAAAAACTATTATTCGAAATATGTAAAAAAAGATAATGAGATGATCTTGATACAAAATAATAAATTTTTATTTTCTATCTGGCTCAGACTGGGAATCAGTAAAATCTACCTGACAACGGAAATTAAATTCAGAAAAAATCAAAGTTTCACAACAATGCCCTTTTTAATACCTTTTTGTTTTTTTTCTAGCAAAGCTTATGAAGGTGGTTATACAGTTGAATAGTATTACGTGTGACGTTTTTGTATTTGTTTGAAAGTTCTTTTAACATTCTGTCACGTCGTCCGTATCCAGTACTCAAATGAGTTTTCATGAAACACGGGAAATAACTCAAGTGTCCGTGACGTTATACTGTATAGTACTGACGCTTTATTTAACAGGATAAGTGAATGTAATTTTGTTTTCCACAAACAACACATCCTGGTGTTTCAGCAGCCAGTAGTCCCGTGGTTCCTGCTTAGTAGTCGTTTTGGCCTTTTTACGTCATTTATTAACTTCTGGTAAGTAGTTTTGGTTCTTCGAAACTAATCCGAAATGTATTTCATACTTTGCCGGTTTGTCATTTGGCATTCTACACAATGCCTGGGAAATGTGTGAAAAATGAATCGTTTCATACATTGCCTGCTAGTTTTAGGCATTATATACAATGCCTAGGCATTCTATAGAATGCCGGATTTAAGACTTTGCCGCTAACGTATAGATTTTATTTTCTGTGCATTTGATAGTGTATACAAGAAATCGAGTTAAAAATTTTGTAGTCGGCCTAGAATGCTGTTTTATTTATGACACTCGTTCTAAATTTATCAATTGTTGCAAAATAACTTTGAGAAATTCAGGTAAAGTATCTTTTCAGATTATTAATAAAGCACTGTATTCAGTGTCAATTAAGTAAAAATAAAAAACTATTAAATAAATTAAATTAAAAACTGACTTGTTTTAATTCTGATACTTAAAACTTCCCACAAAGTATGTCAATCCCTTCTCGTTTTCATATCCGAATATGTGTGATTTTCTATATCCCTCCCTGACATTATGCTTGCAATAGGTAACGTGGGGTATTTAAGAATTTGTTTTTCCATTATCTGTTCTCTTACTGCAGTATTTTTAAAAGAGTCGATGCCTGTCATTTAGCCTCTGTACCAATTTTCCTTTTTATTTTTAAATGTATTTAAGAGGAGAGTGGTAATTTCATTATTTTAAAATCTATCATCTGTTGTTTCATAATGGCAACACCTCTCCACAGTATTTACCTTTCTGTATTTCCCTTCCCTTTCGAAAACAGAAGACTGGCGCCTATGCTTGTCTCTTCAGAATGAAATTTATCACTAGTTGATTATTGTGGTTTCTGTCTGAGGCGAGAGGAATTTTTTACGAGTAATTGGATGTCAAAATTTTAGCGCGTGTGGCCTCATATCGGAAATCAATTCGTTTCTTCCTATTTGTCGAATTTTTTCTTCTCTCCGCCTGTAATAAAAAGTTCTCACTCGTAATGATCCTCTTTTAGAAATTTAGAGCAGTGTTGTGAAGATGAGGAGTGATATTAATTCGACTGGAATGTCCCCTGGTGGCTGCTCAAATTTCCTTTAGTTTGTAAAGATCTTCGTTGAAGGTACTTTTTAGTTATATTATTTTTGGTCTCCATTCTTTTCTTCTTTAAATGTTCTTGTGAAAATCGTCATAGAATTGCTTTTACAATATTTGATTTTGAGTTTTTTGGAGTGCTCTGATTAGTTGTTCTCAGTTTTATTTCGTCTTATACTTTGCCATTGATAATAAGAATAGTTAGATAGATAGATTTATATACTGGTTTGTTCAAAAAGTTTGTAAGAAAAATCATATCACATGCTTGAAACATTCAAGAAATAAACGTTACTGTCAGATGAGATTTGCGTCTCTGCAGAAACAGATGTGCAGAGTAAAACTATTAGGGACAGAGTTGTTTGTGTTGAAATACAAACGAAGTGGAAACATCTTTTCACCATTCAATGCGATGCCGCATTTTCAACAAAGGAAGTTTAATTTAGGGTATCTTTGAACAGAAGCTGATGCCTATCATGTGACAATCAGGTCTGGATTAACATTTTTAGAGGCCGTAAGTACTTATAATATTTTGGCACTCCCACATGCGTCTCCTTTCATTCTCTCTCTGTCTTGGTTTAGCTAACCATTCATACTGTGGTAAAACCGGCAGTGAAAAATTTTTGTGGTGCCCCTTTTCCATGATGCCCGAAACATGTGTTTATTCTGCGCATGTTTCGGTCACAATCACTTTATTTGCGCGATTTATGAATTGTATTTTGTCCATCTCTCCTGATCTTTGTGTCCATTTGAAATGTTTTCTATCTTCCTTTTATTACCTTCATTTAAAGAATTCAGGTATCCGTAAGTCCTGATATGTTTTTATGATTAGCCTTAATCCCTCCTTCCAGCATGCCTTCGTGGTATAACGGTAGTACATTTGCCGCGTATTCGAAATGTCCAGGTTCGAGTCTCGACGAGGGCGTTGCATACTTTTCATTTTCTCCTCCTTCCAAAAAGAAGCCCACCAGCGGCCGAGCGGTAAAGACGCTGAATACTGGTAGTTCGGTTCGAGGTTCGAATCCCGCGAACGGGCTGGCTGCATGGGCGTTTTCGTGGTTTTCCCCATGTGTAACGTTATACGAGCCACTTTCCCTTAGAAACGTCCTCCACGAAGGCATCCCTCCCCATAGGCAGATAGCCTTCGTGTGCTTTGCCATGATTGAATAATCCAATCCAATCCTTCCAAAAAGAAAAGGAAAAAAAAGTGATAACTTTACTATTGGTGCCTGAACTAAAAGGTGGTGGACAACAATTCGTCACACTACGCTTTGGCAGTTGGCTTCCCTAAACCTCAATCACCCTTTAAAAGGGAGGGGTGTATATAGGGTATTTTCTCTCTCCTTCAAGCATGCCGTCGTAAAGTAACGGTAGCACGCTTGGCGCGTATTCGAGTGGTCGAGGTTCGAGTTTCGGCGAGGATATTGCATATTTTTCTCATCTCGTGCTTCAAAATAACCTAATGACTGTACATGCATAGCGAGATGGTGTTCGATTAGTGTGTAATAAATCTAATCAAACTTGGACTATCAGTTGGGAGTCATCCTGCTTTTAGTCTCATTTCCTTTTACAGAAAATTAGGCAGTTTTCCCATTAGCTGCTATGATGCAAAAATGTGCCTATTGAGCCAGTCATATAAAGATCTCGTGTTCGAGTGCAGACTCAGCAATGTATATTTTTGCACTTCTGGCCCTCCAAAATGCAACACCTTGGAAAACGAAAGATACCAAAACTTAATTTACTGGCCAGATAATAAAAGGCACAAAGGCTCTCAAATTCACTTGAATGCGTATTCTGTTAATATTTTATTCTGCTCTTATATTTCGAGTACATTTACTTGCCAAATACTGCTAGACATAGAGCCTTACCGTTGACCAAGTATATAAAAGACTGTTAAATACTGGTTGTTCGATCTCAGGCAAAAGGCTGGTTACGTAGTTGGTTTCCCCCCATGTATAATGTGAATACGAACCAATTTTCATTTGAAAGTTCTCCACGAAGGAATCGGTCCCCTTAGATAATCCTCCTGTGCTTTAGCATATTCATATAACCTGGTAGGTGGATAGTTAATGAAAAACTTATCCGCAGAGGGCGGAAGAATATACAAAGAAATAATTTGAAATAGACCCATGTTGCCACTGTAAGAAATAAATCCGATAAAATGAAATTAATCTTGGTTCTGTGAGTAGTAAAGTTGGACAAGTTGGCTATTTGGTGTACGGCTTTGAAATGTCATCGGAAGATCGGTATTAACCACCTTTTTATTTGTCCCCCGAATAGAAGGCCAACAATAGCATTTTGTATCACAATACCTCTCTCTCTCTCTCTCTCTTTTTTTTTTTTTTTTTTTTACGTTTGTTCTGCGGCTCCTTACCCTTGCGCAATGTTATATCGGATGTCTTTTGAATGTAATCTGTAAGAACTAATTTAAAGTAATTTTGTAGCCACTTATTGGACTTGCACTGCATTAAGTCATTAATTAAAACTTCCTCACATGGCAGGAAAACAGAATGACGCCAGTTTTAATAGTAATGAGATTAAAAAAATATGCGCAAATATTTGACAAACACAAGCAGTTATATATATTTAAGAAGTATGCTGGTATCACTGCAAGTAGGGATTCGCGCTCTTGTTTTTAGAATATTAGCCTCATAGTTTATAACTTCTGTTTCCTTGAATATGGAAAATGGAAATACATGCAATTTGGATGTACTATGTGAAGGCTTGATTGATATAATTTGGTCTCATTATTGTAAAGTCCGTTGATTGCAGTATTTATAAAAACAAATGAATGTTTAAATATTTGTTTAAAAAGCAATTACGTTACCAAATTTTCCAAGCGTGTTCTTACTGCCCCTTTATTTCTAAATGATTTACAGCACCCACATGAAAATTTAAATTCTGTACATAAATTTTTCTCAAGCAAAAGCTGCTGGGTGAACAAACATGTAACCTAATGGTTACATAATAAATAAAGTAGACTAAATGAGAGAAACAAACAAAGTAGATTTATATTGTTATATTTCTCAGTTTGAAAACCATGGTCAAACGATTAATCGCTTGAAAAAATACATAGCCGTACATTATTTTTGCAACGCCTTTTATTTTTTATTTATTTATTTTCAGCCCAAAACGGACGTTAATATCGAATAGAATATTAATCTCGAAACGGCATTTTGCATCGAATCACTTTTCAAATTGTTGCCACTAAATATTATCGCTCTGTATTTTATTTAAAGAAATTAAATAATGAAGAATTTGCATGAAGGTATGTATATTTCACGCACTGTGAAAAAACAAAAGAACGATACCTAGAGGCCATCAAATTTTGAATAATGTAGTCCTGCACCCGAATTTGGCTATCTGGAAGCTCAAATCTTGGATTGCGAATTTGTTTTCTTATCTATTTCATATATTTTAAACTTTAACTTTTTTTTTTTTTTTTTTTTTTTTTTTTTTAGTTATTAAGAAACTCGACGATTTTAAAGCAAGCAGTGGGAAGACCAGCGCGTAGTACTTGTCTATCAAAAATTCTAAGGATATGCTGTTTTTAAATATTTTATGATTTTGCTGTTGAATCGAATTTTATATGGCATAACCGCCAGGAACGTGATATATAATAAATGCATTGCTGGGCATTAAAATTGCAACACCATGAAGGAAAGCAAATACGAAAAAGATAGTTATTGTACGTAAACAGTATGGTATGAAGATAAAATTATTCAATTTGTAAGCAGTTTGGAGGTTTACAGGGGTGCAAAGTTAGTAGAAAGACTTGCGACCCTTGGCATCTAAAACGGCCCGTACCTGGTTAGGCATAGAGTCGAACTGCGCTTGGATGACAGAAACGGGCAACTTATTCCGTGCTGCTTTAAGTCTATACCGCATCAAATTACCGTCGATCCGAACTAGAGATTTGCATATCGTGTACCTAATGGCTGCCCAAACCATCACACCAGGTGCAGGGCCCCTATGCCAATATCGAATGCAAGGAGACGACGTGCAGTCTCCTCGGAGCCTCCAGACACATAAGACTCCAGGCGGCCTTCAGAACCAGGACTCGTTTGAAAAGACGACGTTGTGTCACTCATGTATCCAACTTTGTTGTTCGGCACTCCAGAGTCGCCGTCTCTCTCTTTGCTGCATTGTCAAAGGAAGCCGAATTAATGGTCGTCGTGTTGGTAGTCCACGCAGCTGCAAACGTCGACGCACCGCACGAGCGGATACTAAGCATGCTTCAAACATGCACATATCCTCACTAATGGTTCGTGATGTGGTTGTACACGAACCATTAGTGCAGAGAGATTGCAGAGTTAACCTCACAATATATCTGTCCTCTCGGGGGTCAGTTATGGGAGGGCGTTGAGATTATGCATGCCGTTCCGCATGACCATCAGCAACCCATTAATTCCATATTCTCATGACAGTGGTTGGATGTTGACCAATGCGATGGGCAATATCAAGGAACGATAATCTACACTCTCGATAGGCAACGATACTGCCTCTATCGCATTCTGTCACTTGCTGGTAAGCATTTCTTCTTGTAGTCGAGACATAACACGATATTCTGAGCAAACTCCGACCTTACAAAGCGCTTTCCGAATGAGAAACCCCCTACACAACTTTTCTTGTTTGCAGATCTTCAGATGTCGTTTCTCCCTCTTGCGTCGTCTAAATGCGCTGAAATACTAATCATTTGGTTATCCCAAGCTCTTCTTCCTTTCATGTGATTTTGTTGTTCGTCAGATTATTTCTTCCTGCTGTCGCAATTTTAATGGCCAGCAGTGTAAAGTAAGCATACAGAGCGTTATTAATAAAATGACCCCCCCCCCGAAAAAAAAGAAGTTTTGTAAAGCCATCTTAGTAAGAAAACTGAGTAATCATTTGATGAACTGAGAAGAGACTGAATAAAACAGAAAAATGTATGTTAACATTTAATGCTACATCGGAAATTCTAAACGTATACTGCTATGCTGGTTTTAAAATTTTTGTAATTTTGCTGTTACCTTAACAAACCCTTTTGGGCGACCGTTAAAATTTGACATTTAAAATTTTTTTGTCTAACCATGTAATAAAACGATGAAGATTTTGGTGTGTTTAAAGCAACATATAATAATGTTGCATAATTACATAACCATTTTATAAATATCTCAGAAAGATGTTTTCAGCAAGAGAAAATAAATGCTGTTCGAAGATATGTTTATTGTTTACAATAAATGAATATATATATATATATGTACTTCGAGAAAGTATTTTCTGTTTTTAGTACACGAAATAAATGCAAATCTAAGTATTTATTGTTTTCAGTTAATGAAAATAAATGCAACTCGAACAGATATTTATTGTTCACTGTATCTGAAGACTTACAAACACTCATCACACGAGAATTAGCATTTCTGCTGGTTCTCACTTCGAAATACGCCATGTTATGCTAGCAAAAGTCATGTAATTACTATCTATTCCACTCAGGATGCGACTATCGTCTAGGAGCCTGAATCAAGTGTCTCTTGCACCTAAGTGTTCGAAATGTTGTTGTTTATTTCCAGAAAAAAGCAAATAAATGCATTTCGAAGAAGTGTTTGTTTTCAGTAAATGAAAGTACATGCACTGGTATTTTTGTCCATTCCGGATGGGTTGTTTATCGATTTTAGTAAGCAAAAACAAATGCGCTTCGACCTAGTATTTATTGTTTTCAGTAAACATATTTGTTGTTTCGGCGGAATAGATATTTTCTTGACCTGCAGGAAATATTCGCAGCTAGCTTTAATTCACATGCACTTCTTGATTAATTTAGTCATGTCACTGTTGAGTACATATCAGATACTTTCCACGTGGCGTTAATATATTATGTAGTAACATCATAGCCAGTTTTCCCCTATCTTGTCATTTGGAGCATTTTATTTTAGATGTAAGATATTGTAAAATTGATATTTTCTATATATTTAATTTCTGGTGAACTTAATTTTAGGCCCACGGTAAAAAAATGGCTTTCGTTTACAATTTTTTAAGAATTGAGCTTAAATCGGCATACAAATATCACATGGCAATTTGTTTCCAAGCTTATGATTTTTATATTTTTTATTTGTTTATGTAAACATTTTTTGCGCGTATATTGAAAAAAAAGTGTAAAGGTATCCTTGAGGTGTTAGAGAATTATCTGAAGTTTTCAAATTGCAGTGTCATTTTTATTTTTATGTGTGTGCCGTGTAGTATTTATTAATTTCAATACACATTTATAAAAAACTGTTGTATTTTAATTAGGAAAGAAGGATTTTCCTCCGCATTCATTTTAAGGTAAACAAATGTGTATTGATGGCTGTCTGCTAAGAAAGTGATGCTCAAATTTATCGCTTTCATTAACTTCGAATTCTCGACTTAGTCGTATTTCAGAGAAATTCGAACCCTGTGTAGTTTACGACATTAATCCTTTCTTTTGTCAGTTACTGCTTAATATTTCCCATCTGTTGAGTTATTTTGGTATTTTTATTCCTCCATTAATCGTGGGTACTCTGACTGCTTAACTCTAGACGGTGGCAGTGGCGTCTCCTTTTGAAACTCCATCCTTCCTCCCATATCTATCCCCTGAATTATGAAAGCAATCTAGATGTGGTTCCTGTTACCATGTTTTCTTAAATCTCTTGCCCTTCTTGCAAGTTTCGGTTTTTGTCGCTGTGTTTTCGTTCCGAAGATCTCATAAATATGGTTAAGGTGACATGGTAAGCAGCCTTTATGTAATTAGCCTTTTTGATGATGTTTTTGTTTTCTCCCAATTCTTTATCTTGAAATAAATAATTTATCAGCTAAAGTTGCTGGCGTCCAGTTACGTGTCTAGGAAGATATCATTTGATTATGTATGTACGAAAATGCGAATTTCTGTGCAGTTTTTTCTTTGGTTTAATATTCTTGCATGTACGAATGTTCATGATTTTAGTTTTGTAAGTGAAAGAATACTGGTAGTTTGTAAAATTTTTAATAATTAACTGTATTCATACACCTCTAAGATGTATTTGTTGTTTTGAGTGAACGTATTGCTGTCTTCCAAAAATAAAAAGAATCGTGACCTGAGGAAATTTCCGAACTTCCCGCGCAATCGATCCAGAGAAATAAACGCACAGCTGCGTCTTGAATGCTTAAGCTTCTCTCTTATTGTTGTTGTTGCATTCTCGGACAATTAAATCTTAAAGTAAATATTTCGATGTGAAATTTCACCTTGCATGCTAAGATTTAAATGAAAATAAAAAATAAAAAAAATATATGAAAGTCATAGATTTTTTAAAATTGTGCGAAAAAAATCGTTTGTTTTTTCGATCAACATTTTAAAACTTTGATGTTAACTTTTTAAGATTTTTAACGATTATTTGATATTTCAAGATTTCAGCTTCTGCACTTTTCTACGTGGCGATTCTGTTATACTGTCAGTTCTCTGCTGGAGATAACTCTACACTTCTAGTGAGAATCAGCCATTAAAGACATAGTATTTTACCTGTTACGGAAGTATTTTTATGTTTGTGATTAGTTTTTGTGCTTTCGTATATTTATTGACTTAGTAAATGGAAAGTCATTTCCGTTACTTTTTTATACTTCTGCACAAAATAGGATCTTCTGAAATGTTTCAACATTTTAAAAACTTTTTACAACCAAATTTTGTATTTAAAAATATCTTAATTAAAGTAATTTTATTGCAATTTATATATATATATATTTTTTCTTTAATTAATTTTAAAGAAGGATGAAGGGGTATCGTCTGCCGGTAAAACAATGTATACTGCTTCGAAACAGATATTAGAAGCTTTATAATATTAAATATTGATCCTAAATGTGTACTTTCAGTTACTAGTTTCTCAAAGTAGATGACATTATGGAAAGCAGTTTCAGGCCCTAGGTTATTAAGAAATAGAAATAAATGCGAAAAAGTAATTAAATTTTATAACGAAAGTTTTTTTTTTTTTTTTTTTTTTTTTTTTTTGAGTCCCCCGAGAAGTTCAATTAGTAATTTTAAAGCCAGATTAAATTAAATTAGTCAAATTAAATAAATTCGTTTTATAACTTTATGCCCGAAGAACATGGCGATATTTGTAATTACTAAATTTAAAAGGATGCTTGAAATAGCAAGTGCTTTTTTTTGTATACGGTATTAAACCTTTAATCACTGAAACAATTAAATAAGCAATTTAACTTTCGTTTCTTCGACATTATTCAGCAGTACACATTAATCTTAATCAGGTTCAATTACATGTATAAGTTTTGCGCTTAAATGAAATTTTATACATTTAATTGTGAACGCATAGTGAAAAATTTATTAGTTAGAATATTTTATCTATATGTACCATGTGAGGATTAAAGTTTTATGTTTACAAAATGGTTTTTCTGAAATATTGTACTTTTCTTTAAGGAATGTTGCAATCGGAAATACTTATCTAGGATTAGTGAAATTGTTTCTTATTCTTCTGCTTTGAGAAAGTCTCGATCGGGTCAATGCATTCATCATGATAAAGAAAACACTGAATGATTGTTGGCCAATATCTCGAGTTATCTTATACTCAGTGTTCATTTCCATTCCAGTTTTACCCCCTGGGTGTGGTTCCTACGAAAAACTTCTTTATAAGATTTTCGATTTAACAGTATTTTAAGAGCTCTCATGCCGGAAAATCATTATCTGTTAACAAACATCCATGTCTTCTTTGGAATTTGAACCCAGGCCCCCAAACTGTGACAGGTGGTTTGCATTACCACCATGCCATCTGGGCTTGGTGTCGTTTCCTCCTTTCCCGATTCATTTCTTAGCTCAAAATAATGGCGCCGCTGATTCCCTCTTTCGCATTTCATCTGCTCCTTGAAAAATAACTCTGTGATACAGCGAACACTTGCCTTTGTCAATTAAAACGGTTTAGAGGTCCAGTTTGTCCAGTCCCTTATTGCTTTAACTTGGTTTAGCTTTCGATTTCTATTATTATTTATTTAACATTTTTTCAGGTTATTTATTCTGAGTAGAATAATGAATTTACGATATGCTTAAAATATCTGTATCTAAATCTAGTTACTTTTTCTTTATATCGTGCCCATCTTTTTAGTTTCGCGTATATTTAAAGCAACAGAATTACAATTCCTCTGGACTGAAAAAAGAAAAATAAAAATAAAAAGATTGTAGATTCATTAGGCTTATTTGGGAAGCAGAAGAGAAGGAAAATATGCAACGCCTTCGCCGGGAATCGAACCGCGGACCTCTGGAATACGTGCCCAGTGTGCAGACCACCACACCACGAAGGCATGCCAAGAAGGCGGGGGAAATACCTTATATATTACCCTTTTTAAAGGGCGACTGGGATTTTTAGGGGACCGAATCGCCAAATCCTGGGTAAGGAGAGTCATTATCCAACATCCTTTTAGTTCGGGCGCCACTGTAGAGACATTAGGTATTTTGTTGGAAGCAATAAAGATGAAAAATATGCAATGCCTTCGCAGGGAATGGTAGCACGGACCTCTCAATTATGTGCTAAGCGTGCAGACCACCACACCACGAAGGCATGCCAAGAAGTCTTATACCTTATAAGGTATCAAATGAATAATTAAAATTAATGTGCATATTTTATTAAAACTACAGTTATCGCTTTCTAAACACGACCAGCCACGGTTCTGGAGGATTTTGGAGTTCTCTGGATGTGGTGGTCTCAGTGATGTTTAGTACCGATGTTTGTTTTTAAAAAGTACTGGTCTGTTTCAGAAATGTCCTCCAAAGGAGATGGTCGCCACTGGAAGGTTCACAGTAACTGTTTTCTAGTAGATTATGAAATTAATTTAATCTAATGTTAACTAAAAAGGTCTATTTATTCTGAGATTTAAGAGGGGGGGGGGAACTGAAATTTCTTCTGCTGTCAGCAGTTATGTAAGTTTGTTTTCTTTATATTTTTCATTGTATATATGTCCATGCCTGTTTAGCAAATATGCAACTTATGCATAATAAATTGTTAAAATTTAAAACATTAATAATAATTTTTATACATAATAATATTTATGAATGAGCAGCTATTTTGAATTTATTTTGTTTTATTATATATATATATATATATATATATATATATATTGGGGGGCGAATAGCCTGATATAAATGGATTGATTTCCGAATAAAGTCATTAGAAACAACAACAATATTTATGAATGAAAAATTTATGTAATGAGAATTTCGTGTCGCCAACGCATTTATTGCAGCAGTGCTGCTTTAACATATTTATGCTCGGCTTTTCTCAGCTGTTTCCTCGTATACAATTTTTTTCCACCAGAAATTGCTGGATTTTTCCATACGACCTACTTACAGTTTACCTACAGGTTTAGGTAAACTGTATTCCCGATAGATATATATTTGGTGGCATTCAATTTGCATTTTCGAGTAATGCTTACCTTATCTTTAATGCAGAACGCTTTACGTTTAGAGCTGGCCAAGCCAGTAGAATTGAAACAGAAATAGAACACAGAGAGTTAGGTCAAAGAATATATGAGAGTTTTTTTCACCTGGAAAAGATGAGAAAGGAATATGATTTCGTCCTCTACATGTCTTATTAAATGTCCAATGAAAACGTAGTGATTTTTCCCAAGATATGTCTGGTTGCAAAGCCGAATTCACTAACCTTTGTAAAAATATCCGGCGTCTTGCGAAACATCTAAGGAATGTGAAGCCCTCACGCGGTGGATAGCATGTAAAGAGCATTTATATTCATACGGCATAATCCAATAAGAATCAGTTCCCTAAAAGACATATCTACTGTATAGCCTTAAAAGACAAATCAGTTGTTTAACCGTAAGGTCATAAGTTTTACTACTTGCTCTTTCTCTGAACGGTGAAAATTTCCATCATAACTTCAGTTTTGAACAGAAATCTGTCTGACAGGAAAATCAAAGAACTTGAATTTTACATTATTTGATTAACTGGCCACCTACACTAAATGGTACGTATGCTATATGGTGTTCTAAGATATGGCCCACTATATGGTATCTTAAGATATGCTTAATGTGTCCTCGTTCTCCCAGCATTGGGTTCCTACCTGTCTTATGTTCATCCTTTAGTTAGAACACACATAAAAGTAGAGAGATGTAGGTAAAAGAAAAGTAATGTAAAGATGTTTTCAAATGGAATTTAGATTCTAGCACACTTAAATGTAATGATTTTAAGGTGCAGTAATTTTTTTCTTTGAAATTCTGGTGGTAGGGTAAGAAACGTCCTATTAAAATAACCATGCAAAACAATGACAAACTTAATAAGTAAATGTCATCATGCAAGCAATATTAAAAATATATTCTTTCATTTTGTAGCTTCATTAAAACAGTCTTCAACTGAAAGGTAAATATAATTACTTATTCAGTACTTAATTATTTTTTAAAATTTCGTCAGCATTCTATTCCGAGTAGTGGCTGATTAGTTTTATGTAGACTAGTTGCTGCAGTGTAAGATTCTTATTGTATTTTGAAGTTCTTAATATATCATTAAATCATTTCCTCTTCCGTTTATTACGGAATTTTAATTTTTACATAAATTTTCATCTCTTTTTACATACATAAATTTTACATAATTTTTTTTATTTATGAATTTTACATAAATTTTCATCTCTTGTGTTTGGGGAATTATGTTTTTACCTGTTTTCTCATATCTCAGGTTTCGCTCAGCAGTTGGATCTGCTTTATATCTTGAAGAAAGAAAAATTAAATATTAAATAGGATGAATACTTGATACGGAAATTTTATTAGTTCTTGAGCAGTTTGGGGAGCTTTCTGTCTTTAATTATCCTAATTACTCTTTGAAAAGAATGCATTCTTTTTCGAACTTTTCTGCTGAGCCAAAAATATTAATTATTACATTGCTGACTTCTCTTAGCGAGCCATCGTTTCATGGTTATGGAAAGCTTGAAGGAGCTAGGAATTGTTTTCGTATTTTTTATTTTTTATTTCATCTATTATAAAGCCAGGAGAGCCTGAAAGTGTAAAATGTAAAAAATATGTTAGAGATATGCATTTAGAGCACTTTTTGAATCTCGCTTGATAGTTTTCATTGTGAAGTCTCTTTGTATTCGTAAATTAGCGTAATTTAGCACTGTAATTGAGAAATGATACTTGAAAAGTAAATTTTCTGTTTTTCTTATTGTTATAGCCTCAGATCTTGAAAGATATTTCGTTTCAAGCAGGAAACTATGAATATCTAGTTTATTAAGTTATAACATATCCATGTTAAAATCGATGGATTTAAAGACTTTGAAATCTAAAGACATGAGCCTGAACTCTTGTCTCACACTCTTATAGCGCTAATGTTATTTTTTCCAAAGTGGAATTTGCTTTTTAAGGAAAAATGTTAATATATTTACAAAATTTATATATTGTGTTCGTGTGTAATATATTTGCAATATATGTATATTGTGTCCACAAGATTTTTAACTCGGACATTAATTTCGCAACCGTTGGTCATAAACACATAAAATGACACAGACATGTATGTTTGGCATTTGTTTATGTTACCTTTTTATTTAAAATAATTTGTTTTCGTATTTACTTTAGTTTATTACAGATACTCTCTTAATGAATGAAAATTTATGAAAACAAACTAAAATTATTTATATAAATTTGTAAGGTCTAGTCTTCTTTCCTAACATAACACTGTAATCTACTTGAAAGTCTGTTTTGCGATTTCTCGCAAAGACTAGAAAATGAATACAACAGGGGAAGGGTGTAAAAGACCCTTTTATTGCACACAGTTGTTTACAGGCGGCACGGACTTCCGCACTTACGCACTGTCACCAACCACTTGTGGGGAGGAACTAGAAGATAATATAACAAGCTAAATTTAAAGTAACTAGTAGTTTAAGACTACACAAATTAATTTAGCACAGCAGGTTGACTCAAAAACCCTATACCGGCGAGATACTCATTTCGGGGACAAGAATAACACAATTTGGCAGTTGTTGCCTCGGACTGATTTTTCCACTTTAGCTATCTCGAAATTGTTTAATATACTGTCGTTCAATGAATAACGATTTTCTCTTAAACATCTGGATTTGCTGTTATATTTTTTCTTACGATTTTGTCTCAGCGCGAATTTCATCGCGCTCTTACCAGCACCGCTCTTACCAGCCTTACACGCCATCCTTTTGCGTAATGCTGCTCGATGCAGCTTGCTTTTATTTGTAATACCCAAATTTCAAGAATTTCAAATCACTTTTAGTCAGTTTAACGAGATTTTTAATAATTAAGTTTTGGAATCTATTAAGTTTTGGAAACCAGTGTACTTAACCTTCGGATATTTCAGTATAATAAATTACCAATCTATAATTTGTAGTTTTGGAAACTTTTCTCAAATTTTACGTCTTGTTGAGAATCTAATTAATGAACGTTTAAAACTGAATTTACGATTACGATTTTTATTTAGTATGTTGATTTTGATTTCAAATCAGATGCAGTAACTTTTAATTTAAAATGCCTGTAAATGAAAATGAAGTATGTATCTTTGTTTCATCTTGTAATGTTCTGTGGAAGTCAGCTGTTATATTCATTGAGAGCTTACATTCGCATCTTCCATCGACATGCTCAATGGCAGATAACATTCACATGAATCAATACCATTGAGGAGAGTTTGGATTTCATATTCGGGGGGTGGAAGTAATCTGAACAGTATTCTGTATTGAGCAAATTCTGAGTTTGCACTTCTTTGAAAATTCTGATCACATGGAGGCAGAATCTGGCTTGTAAAACCTTATATGTAAATCTTATCTCTTCAGTGACCGTTAAATTTCCGAGAGAAATACAACTTACTGTTCATAAACATCGATTACGAAATTTTACATAGGTATAACGTGCGATGTGTCTAACTGTGTAGAGAAGAACATAAGCAGTAAAGCGATGTACACAAGACGATACGGAAGGAAACGTTTTCATTATTTACATTCTCCCCAGCGTGAAGACGAGTGAGAAGGTTAAGCCGGTAAACTCCTAGTTGATAATTTCTACGTAAGTATGGTGACATATTGAAGTCTATTTTTAGTTTGGGTACCATCTGAGACAAAATTCTCAACTTTAAACCGTAAAGTGTATTGTTGTCTGAGATAAGATTGTATCCTTCTTAGGATTCAGGATCTTGATATTAATAACGAACCGCTTTGCAAGTATGGGCTCCTAGGCGGAGCGTTTTTAATTCCGTACGCATTGAAACCTCAAGTCACGAATGCAGTTTGTTCCTGAAGACCGTCAACTGAAATATGTGTAAACCGGAATAGTTTTCCCATAGCAGTATGTACCCATGTAAAATAGGTTAATTCGTTCCAGGACCACAGGAGTTAATGTGAAATGGACCATTCTTTCCAGTACAGATGATTACTTATTTAAACTTTACAAGAATACTTTGCGCACAACTTTATACCCCAAAACCAATGGGACTGATTAAATATATATATATATTAAGAGGAACACAATTATGAAACAGCTAAAATAGATTAAAAGTTAATTTTATTGTAGCTGTACAAAGGACAGTAGTCAACATAAGTGGAAGAGGATGAGGCAGACTTTTTAAAACTCCCTGTGCCTTCGGCCCACCAGAAGAAGCAAAGCATCAGAGCTGTCTCGTCAGCTATCTTCAGCGACAGGTACGACGGTTTTAAGGGAAACCGTGTACATATATTTGGTACAGATTGGTCTGTGTGCTCGCAGGCCTGTCAGATGCGTTACGCTCACGGCAACTCACTGTCGCCAGCGGTTAGCTTGGTGTAGAGAACATGCAATGTGGACATCGTCACAGTGGGCTTGTGTGATGTGTTTCGATGAGTCCAGGTTTAGCTTGCAGTCTGATTCACGTCGGACTTTCATATGGAGAACTCCAAGTACCAGCTACCACCAAGACAACATCATTAAACGACACCGTTACTGTGGTACAAGATTGCTCATTTGGGGTGGAATTATACTGGGCTGCAGAGCAAGCAGATCTGCATATTCAGACCGGAACCATGACAAGCCAAATTTATCGGGATATCATTCTGGAACGACATGCAAGTTTGTTTAGGGGTACCATTGGCACAGAATTTGTGGTTATCGATGGCAACGCCCGTCCTCAGCGTGCAAATATTGTTAAAGAATGCTTTCAATCTAAGGAGATCACCATATGGAATAGCCAGCATTCTCACCAGACGTGAATCCGATAGAGCATGTGTGCAACATGCCTACATGTGTACCGGGACTTCGGAGAGCATTGCTTGCTGAGTGGAGTAATCTTCCCCAAGATCAGCTCGATAATTTAATACTCAGTATGCCTAGGGACCCACCAGCGGCCGAGCGGTGAAGACGCTGAACACTGGTAGTTCGGTCCGAGGTTCGAATCCCGCGGACGGGCTGGCTGCATGGGCGTTTTCGTGGTTTTTCCCATGTGTAACGTGTATACGAGCCAGTTCCCTTAGAACGTACTCCACGAAGGCATCCCTCGCTTTAGGCAGATAGCCCTCGTGTGCTTTGCCATAATCAAATAAATCAAACCAAACCAAACTTTCATGTCTTCTTTGTTTATTTCTTAACCCATGGTTTAAATGTGCTAAGTATCAAAGCCCTTAAAAGCCGCTGCCTTTAATTCAGTCTGACCGTAATTTCGTCCAGGCAAAACTGATGGCCCTGTAGGTCACTTGCCGCCAGACTTTTTTAATGACAGTCAAGCAGAAGAAAACATTAAAATGATGTTTCCAGAAGTCCTCGAGTGTTAATTATGTAACACGAATTACCTCAAAGCACTTGAAAATAATATGTTGTTGACTTACGTGTTCATAATTGGAAACAGTGTTCATCATCCAAGGCATTTTTTGTTCAAATATTTTGTTCGTTAACCGAATTGTTCATAATATGAGGTGTTCGTGATCCGAGGTTCCACGGTACTGAGAAACCCTGAAACCTTACTAACTTCATATAGTGCACCGTTGGATAGCGCTACTTCTATCTATGAATTATTTTGTTATTTTTATATGATTTGAAGTGCCTTATATAACGTAATTTATGCTAATTATGTTAAACTGTGCAAAATAAGCAAAGTAATGTTGGTTTTTGCAATGCAAATGAAATTGTAATTATTTAATTCGAAACTAACGATGTTATTAGTGATTTAACGCAATAATGTTCACTGTGTGAAAACAAATTTTAGCATCGTGTGTGGCCTATATATTTTTAATCTTTTAATTTTATGTGGCAAATTTTGCTATTCATTTCTGGAAACATCCGCATATTATGCGTGATTAAAAATTAACTTCTGTACAGTTTTTTTTTTTTTTTTTTTTTTTTTTCTTAGCTTACATTCGTTAATGAGTTTTTATGAAAAAAAAATTCTACTTTATGCTTCATTTTGTTGAAGGTCAACGTTCATTAAGCACTTTGCTCTTTTTTTTTTTTTTTTTTTTTTTTTTTTTTTTTGTTTGTTTCAGTATTTTTTCTTTGTTTATTTTTATTTAACCATTAAGATCGAAAGCAAACTGTTATTAGTAAAATGCGGGCTACTGTAAGTGTTGAATTAAAAGAATGGGTAGATAGATGTGTGGTGTGTTTTACTTTTCTTGATTTCCTTCCCTTGATGAAAATTTGACGCACATCTTTCTTGGGAAGGTTTGAAGAATTAATTACTTTTTTTTCGGTGGATCAATATCTAGTACTATGTCAGAAATAATTCATGTTTTTAAGAAGTTACGTAAAAAAATCGTAATCGGTGCACAGCGAACGTAATAAATATATTGAAGAAATATTTAGCGTTGATAAGACATATGAGTTATGACTGTCTCTCTTTATCTTTTTTAATTATATCTTTAATATGAGGTTTCTTATCTTTAGCGTGCATTTTTTTTTTTTTTTAATCTTTAAGTAACATATTAAAAAAATTTGTGGGAAATCACCGATAGATCTATTAAGTATATTGCTAATTCTAGTAAATTGTAAATTAATATATTAGAAACACTTTGTAAGACTGTTTTAATATTAAGCGCAGATTATCGCGTTTGATAAAAATCCATTAATACGAAGGATATAATATAGCTTACCATTATTATCATTTAAATCAGTATTTAGCTTCTACATTGTTGCTCATTTTAATGTCGGGGGCCTATTGTCGCCAGAGATTAAATCACTGAATTGTACTAGTTCTTTTCTATATCCATTTAATTAGCTGCATTGGATCTTCATGTTTTTTACCTTGTGCAAGATCGAATATACTATCTATTATATCTTAGGAATTCTGTATTTGTCATTTGTCACGTAGTGACCGTTGGTAATTTATGCTGGATTCTTTTCTCAAAGGCTTAAGGGCTGATAGGAAGTTTTCCTTCCGTACCGCATGCCTTTGTGATGTAACTGAAAACACGTCTAGCTGAAAGTTGCAAAAGTCCAGAGTTCGAATCCTGTCGAGGGCGTTGCTGATTCTTCATATTTTCGACTTAAAAAAATTCTAAAACCCTCTATAAGTCGTATCCGAATTAAAATTTGGAGGACTATTATTCATCACAACCTGGATTTGACGACTTGCTTCCCTCCTCTCCAGTTTGTTTTTAACAGTGGAGAAAATGTAAGGGCCTTTCTCCTTCCTAAATGCGTGCCTTCAGTGCGTAGTTAGAAGCACGTTCGGCTGGCAATCGAAAGGTTCGGAGTTCGAATCACGGTGAGGGTATTGCTCAATTTTCGATTGCTTCCTGCTTCGAAAGAATTATTACTTGCTTCCTGCTTCGAAAGAAACCTAATGACCGACAAAGTTGGCTGTGTTTTTCCTTATATGGGCCGTAAGCACGACGTGTATTTTATTAGAAAGATCTACACGGGGATATTCTTCCCATTCGGCATATAGTTTTTGCATGCTTTGCCATGCTGTTAATCAGTTATCATGGACTTATGAAACTCTTTGAACATCTGCCATTGTCCTGAGTTCCATTCTGGTGGTTGAACGGGATGATTGTTTTAGTATTTTCTCCCATATGTTGAGTGAGTAAGAGTTGTTAAGTTTTAGAAAAATCTTCCACGAAGGTATGCTTTGTAAGGCGTGTATTCCTGGAGTTGTTTTCTCTATTGAAATCAAATCAAAGCGCGTACATTTATGTTCTGTAGTATCTTAAATAGTAATGGGATTGAGAACATTGATGCGAACCATAGTCAAATAAGAAAGCAGATAGAAAACGGCTAAATCGAAATCGATCGAAATCTCTGTGCGTCAGTGTTCCAAATCGGCACCTAGGGCCTTTCTTATTGGAGCTTGCTACTTCATACGTTAATGTGCATCATTTTACGAACGCTGAGCTGGTGAACATGTGCTTTCGGTATAGGTTAGCTGGCAGTAATAAATGAACCCTTAATCCGCAAACTGTAGCTGTCTTTAAAAATGTTCAGCTATCTGTATGTCTTAGTTATCAAACATGCATTACTTTGAATGGTCGGAACTGTTAATATTCTTGTAAAACCATATTTATTCTATGTTTACCAGTTGTTGTACTTTTAATTTCGCCTATAGAGCAATTTACACTGCTTTCTGTATTGAGTTCTTGCTGTGCCTTTGTATATCTTATCTCCTGCGTGTAACAGGCTTTAATGTGAATATAGTTCACATCAATATTCTTTATTTCCTGTCAAAATTTGTACCTGGAGTTTTGAAACACCCTGTATATGGGTAAAATCTTTTAGGAAATATAAGAAGATATGAGGAATGTCAAGCTATGCAGTAATAATACAGGTTACATATTAATCTTTTGAAAACTTAATTTTGTTTCTGCAATTTCTGTTGAATCAGGTGTGTTTACTTCGCATTAAATATATTTAAAAAATGACTGAAATGATTGAAAAAAATTATTCTAATTTACAGGCGGTATATTTCAGATGATTAATGTAATGCAGGTATGTATTGTTTAACGTAATTATTTCCATTTATTGTAGCAAAAGAGCGTTTTCATTAGGTTTTCCCAGGGTGTTATGCGGAAATTCATTTCATTAACCTCTTTCATTACGAATTCAAGAGGTGTCTTGCTGACTTTTCCTGACTGTATGTGCTATTAATCTTAGCCATATAGCTTAAATGAATATTTCTATTAGCCACCTTGGTGCGGGCAAAACTCTGCGTATTAGGATTTGCTTATATAAAGTGTCATTTACGTAAACTCGGCGTTATCTAAGGTGTTAGCAGAAAGACAAATCATCTCTAGATAACTAAATTTTTTAATTAAACTATAGGTGAAAAATACTGTTACATTTGAATGATATCCACAGATGAAAAACGTGGTCATCATCATTCGTTCATGTCGTCTTAACTCCATCGACCGCATACATTTTCTATCCCATCATCCTTCTGTCTCGCTCTTTAATAGGCCTGTTGTGTTGTGTTGTCGCACTCCTGATATTCACATTTATATTCATTTTAATGAATTCTTCACGCATATTAGAAAGGATTGTCGAAGTCATCGTCAACTAACGTCACCAAACTGCCAAGTGCGAAGCGATTTTCACTGATCATAGTTCGATCTGCTTTCATACTGTAATCTTGCAAGAATCTGCTTCCACGATCATGTATTCAAGAGTTAGTTCCTTATCTTTGAAATGTAAGAATCAAAACCGTCATGGGGATCGAAGCCCTCATCCCTCAAACTAAATACTGTCAACTCTCTTCAAACCGTCATCCCAGCGCAATAGCCAAAGATGATGTAATAAGCGGGATGACGGAAAATGCGGTTTAACGAAATTTTTCATTTTAACCAAGGTGGACGTTATAGAAACGAAATAAGACGTATATAAGCATAATGTTTCTGATTATTAATAAAAACATGTTCATGCAAATAGTATTTCTAAATGAACATAAAGATGTCACTTAGAAAGTTAATTACATTATGCAGGCCAAGAAATAAACTAAAGAAATTACTGTTTTTTGTATTATTTATATATATATATATATATATATATATATATATATATGTATATAATGGATTCTTGTTTTAATACTCGTTTGCTACTGTGTACAATTATTTCAATTTTCTCCACTATTGCAAAATTTTTTTCGTCTAATATTTCGCAAGAAATTAAAAATATTTTAACAGTCTTTATTGCTTTCACAGTGTCTTTATACGTCGACACTTTATCCAGTTCATCATCGCTTTAATCAGTGGACTCAAGAGAGTTTAAATTTTTTATTCTGGAAACAATATCCGGCGTTCAAATTTCTCTAGAATTCGCGATTACTTCACTATCCACAGATACATCTTCATCCAAATCACATTCTACATCACGTTGTTTATAGTCACCTTCATTCTCAATCTCTTTGGGATTGGTTTCTGAAGAATTTATTTTGAAACCTGCATGTCTGAAGCAACAGATGATAGTTTTTCCAGTTTTTCGCTGGGAGATTTGCCATCAATTATGAAAATCCTTGAGAAGTTTTGTGTAGTTTAATTTAAAATTATGAATAATAATACCATGGAGGTTGGAAGTAAGAGGAGAGGCTCGGACTGGTTTTTCCCACGCACTGCTTAGAAGCAGTGGCGCATCCCTCTTAGAGACCAGAACATTCAGTGACTTGCCATTAATTTCAATTGGTTTTTGACATGATCAGAGGTGAACATGTTATAATTACGTAGTAAATATACTTATAAATGTGTATATTTCCTTTTTGTATAGTATTTCAAGGCCATAAGTATATGAAAGAATACGTTTTTAAACATTTCATTCTACTTAATTACATGTTATACTTTTCCCCGAACAGTTTTAATCTGAATGAAATATTTTCACAAGTTTTCGTTAATTTCATTAGAAAAAATTATCAGTACTAAAAATAGGCATTATTCCTTTTTGCATAGCTTCTTTCTGAAATATTTTGTCAAATTGTAGAGACATTAGGTTTTTTTTTTTTTTTTTTTTTTTAAACAAGATAGTTGAAAAAATGAGCAACGCCTTCGCCGGGAATCGACCCACGGACCTCTGGAATACGCGTCCAGCGCGCTGACCGCTACAGTAAGAAAGCCGGAGAAATAGCTTATGTACTCTCCCTTTTAAAGGGCGACTGGGTATTTTAGGGGACCCAATCGCCAAATCCTGGGCGTGGAGCATCATCATCCACCAGCCTTTTAATCCGGGCGCCACTGCAGAAACATTAGTTTTTTTTGGGGGGGGTGAAAGCAGGAGAAATGAAAAATGAGCAACGCCTTCGCTGGGAATCGACCCTCGGACTTCTGGAATACGCGCCTAGCGTGCTGACCACTGCACTACGAAGGCATGCTAAGAACGCGGAAGAAATACCTTATAAAGTATTAAATTATTTGTAATATTTACTTTGTAAAGTATTAAATTATTTGTAGCTTTTGAGGCATCTTCTAAATCAAAAATCAAAGTCGGTTTACAATTAATGCTGTGGTAGGTTCATTTTAAATTAGAGCACCTTTTATTTTAATAGTGAAATCCGTTAAATATTACTGCTTATTTCCATGTACTCAACTTTCTATGAGAATTTTTAAAAGGAATATTTTTTAAATATTGTATAAAACTTGTAACTGAATTATTATAAAATGTAAGGAAATAAATCTTTTTAATACTTACCAAGCATTTTTTTTTTACCCTCAATTTCAGCAATACACATTCTAAAAAATTACTTTACTAGTTTCTTAAGTACGCATCTCTTAGATTGTGCTTTATAACACCTTTTAATTGATTGTTCTCCAGTACGAACAATTCTTGCGTAAATTGTTCATAAATATATGGTTACAAAATATATGTTCCATAAACATATGGTTGCAAATGAAAGAAAAGTTAACTTATTACAATATTTTTGTGTAGATTTATTAATTTTAACGAGGATATGGGATTTGAAGGTAATTTTATTTTCCGGTCAAGATAAATAAACCCAAAGTGATTATTTTTCAATTTTATGAAAATAATATGGTGTGTTTAAAATGAGCAGCTATTATGACTCTTCTCTAAAAAATTTCAAGTAGGTTTCTCAAAGTTTCTGGGCTGTCTCGCTTTGTAGATTTGAATTCTTATTCTGCGGGTTAGAATAAAAGGCAAAAAGTTTAGTCCATCCTTTCCATTGGCTATTAATGAAATGATGTTGAAGAGAGAAACGGTCAGCGAAGCAATTTATAGAAACGTGTCAGAAAAATAGCGATGATGATGATGATGATGATGGGATGAGTTGAAGTGTGAAGTGGGATGTCTACCACGTTGCTAAACGAGCTCACATTGAACATGTGTAAGGAATATAAACTTTTAAAACAGTTCTAGCTTATGGTTATTTATTCTTTATTTTCTGACACTACTATCTGCCAATTAAACAAGTATTTTCCATAATTTCCGTTCTTTTTGGTTCACCTGCTTTTAAAAGTATGTAAGCAGTATTGCCCCCCTTTTTTGTTTGTTTAATTCGGCCAAGGTGAAAAAAAGTTTTTACTTCCTTGTTTTAAATCGGTTTTAGATTACTTTTTCTTTTAAATTATTGTATTGGTAAATTCTGCGAAAACCGGACTTGTTGTGGTGTATTCTAGGGGCACAGCCATTATTTGAAATGACTTCTTTTGCGTTGAATATATTGCTTTACTTCCTGTTTATTCCGCAAATCATTTTACGAATAAAATCAAATGGGGTATTTTTTGATTTACAAATCCATCCAGATATTGCATATTTTCATTTGATTGTGTGAAACCCAGTAACACTTTTATGTATGTGTCAGGCGATAAACAACTGAAATTTTTATTTCAATTCCTGGGCTTATTCTTATTCAGCGAAATCCGGATTTGGGAAAAGAGAGAGAGAGAGTTTTATTTATTTATTTGTTTAAAGTGTTTTGATCGTCAGTTGCCTTCACCCGGAAAATGAAATCAACCGTATTTGGTAGATAAATTCGGGAGAATAAATTGAGGTGAAATGCGATTGGGTATTTTTTCTTCATCGCCTCGATGGAAGAGGAGATCCTTTAACGACTGCATTTTTATTTTTCTTCTGATTTAAAATGTTTCAGCATACCTTAACTACGCACCCTCGGATCTGTTTATGATGCGGAAGAATCATTTGATTCGAAAAATTACCATAGAAATGGAGAAAGATAACTAAAATTGTGTTTCCTTTGAATTATATGTCAGTTTCAAATCTGCTTTTCCAAAATCCCGAAATGTGCTGCTCTGTGAACAGTTTTTCTATTCTGGAATTGAATAAGAAATTCACTTTTTAATTTTGCAGATGAAAGTCTTCAACCATATTATTCATGGGTGATTATCATTTCTGCAACGGAAACTTAGTTTTTAAACTGGAAATGTTGTACTTCTCTTTATTGGCGGAAGGGGGCAGAGAAACGTTTGAAAATGAGATGGAGCAAATTTAAATGCATGAAAGAATTTGATATAAAATATTATGTCATTTGTCTTTACCTCTAATATGATTTCAAACATATTTTCTCAAAACTGTATTTGAAATTATAATACAAAAGAATTATATTGCTTGTTCATTCCTATATACCATTGCAAATACGGTGTTTACCTTTAAAGATTATGAACCGAGTTTTTACCCCGCTTCATCTGGTTAGATATTTGGCTGCTAACGAAGGGAAGCTATATTCAATAAGGTAGTCATTCCATTTTTTACTTTTGGAAGACTTTTCTCCACTTCTAAGAATTTCATGTCTAATTGCCTTCAAAAAACATCGGCGAGAGGTGCTTTTACGATTTATCGGTATACTAAAGGTGTACACTCTGTACCTGATTTGTGATGGACAGAGACTGCAATTGCATCAGATTTTCAGGCCCCGTAAAAAGTATATCTACGATAGTAATAGTGATTATCTACTAAAACGTCCTGGAATCTATTGCATTTATTCAGTCTAGTAGCTTCGTCATTTGCAAAGCAGTAGATCCTTAGAATTCTTACATATTCTTGCGACTGCCATTCATCGTTTGCCTTTCACGATTTTTATCGGCTTCTGTTTTGTTTAGATGGATTTCGAGGTTTCTTTACTGCTACAGAAATAGTAATAACTGTTTTCATCCAATAGGATATATCATTGCGTAGTATTGCTTCGCACTGTACTTACTGCATGGCGAAATGTTGAAAAGGCGAAACAGTTCTGATAAAGTAAATAGTCTTTATGACTAAACATTCTTCAGTGTTTGGAGTATTTTTTTTCCCTGTGTAGTTTTCTATGGGTCTCATTTATAAGAAATGTATTAACTTTAGCTAAGTAGCGATTTATCATCAAAGTGGAAAGCATTTGTAAAATCCAAGGCCTTACTTATCGAACATAAAATGTCTTCTCTAGATTCAAATTTCTAGCTGTGCTGGCTTTCGACTTACATTGCTCTTGTTGTTGTACAAAATTATATTTTGCTATAAAGAACCAACGCGCCTCTCTTACGGAGAAAAATCTTAGGTCTTTCCTTCGATTTCACGTCAGAAAATATTTCCTAAGTTTCCAGACGTCCATTTTCGAAAATTTTGAATATTTCAACAACTTTTAGCATAATTATTATATTGTAAAGCTTCGTTTTTAACATATTTCACCATATGTAGATTTGAGGAATATTTTTATAATATTCGTGGAGGTTTCAGAGTATGCAATTTGTCATCATTTTTACTTTTTCTGTGGTTGTGAAGTTTATGGTGTTTCTGTGGTAAAGTGACTTCTCTGCAGTTCTTGTCCGTAACTATTTTAGATTTTTTCCCCCATCCTCCGGTTTATCAAGAGGATTTGTTAAATCTCCAGCTCGTATACAGAACTGCTTCATCAATTTCTAAATTGATTAGTTTCTTAGAATATTTTGAATAACCTATATGGGATCACGAGATCATTTCCGGTATTTTTATTTGTTTAATTTTAATGGCAAATCACGCGCGTGTTCTGTTATTCAAGGATTTAAGATTTTCCCCCTTCCTGCGCATGTTCTATTCTATATTCTGTGTTTAAGCGTATGCAGTCTGATTCTCAAACTGAGATTGTACAGTTTTAAATAGTTTTACTGTCTGAATTTCTGTTGCTTTTACTAAAGTAGTAGGTTAGGAATTAATTTAAAGTAGTAGGAAAGTAGATTAGGAATGGTATAAACTCGTTCTCCTTCATTCTCGTTAATAGCATTTTATTTTTGTTACGGGAATTGAGTCTGAATAAAGTTTTGTTTAATTGTTTGCTCGGGGATATGAAGACATTTCCAAGGAAAGGAACCTTTCTCAAATCGGAGAAAGCTACGTCAGCTAGTCCTTAATATATATCTAATCTAATATAGCTTGTTATGGAGCATAATTATAAATGATAATAATTAGGGAAATAAATTAGTGAATTCCTTTCCTTTTACAAATGACAGGTATTAAAATAAATTGGACATCATCTGCACTTGTTGTATAACAATGCTTAATTGTTTATTTACATTTTCCCTTAAAAATTAATGGTAGAATATGCTAAGGGTTAACCGCATTTATCTATCCATTTCCTGACATTGATTACTGAATAAGTAATCCCGAGTTAAGTTAGGTTCCAGCTTCACCGAGGCGAATGGAAAGTGCGACACAGTACATGGAACCGAAGAGAACCTCCTTCATCCCCCTGCAGCTCACCTAGAATCCATTAATCGCACCCAGCTACCTGGAAATGGAGTTTGTTCTTGCATAATTAAAGCGTTTTGCACATACCGCATGCATGCCTCCCTCCACAACCATCGGATTTTATCTCATTTAGAGCCCTTATGGGCGCGGAGTACACGCAATGGAGCATTTACGGTACATCGAAAGATTTCTAAAGATCGTGAAATTGGACGACTCGATTATGTTGCTGTTAAAAAGGTTTATTAAACAGCTCCAGATCTTTCTTAACTTAGATGTTTAATGGATTTAAGATTTTTGGAGAGACAGGGGGGGGGATTCGCGGTTACTTGCGTGTTTCACTTTTGTCTAGCATTGTGACAACACACTAATCTTTTATTAATTTTTTTTACATTATATTTTTCAGGTCTTTGTTAGTCTAGTCTTTTTCTTTTCTAAGTTGCGTGTTTTATAAGGAGCATGTTAAGGACAGCAATAGTAAAAGCAAACGCGAAATATTAATTTCGTGGCCAAAAACATTTGCATTTAGTTATATTTTCCTTGTAGTAAATTGTTTATTCACGGATTTCATTGTTTTGTTAAATTTAATTATATGTTGTTTCAATTCCTCATGCAATTTTATCTGTTTCTTGTTTTGAAGCATGTACTGTGATACTTATATATATATATATATATGATATTATAAAAGTTTATAGCTGTGAAGTTGTAAGGTATATTTTAATTTTATAACAGTTATTTTAATTTAATTGTGCTTTCCTATTGTTCCTTGCTTCAACTTACAACTACCTACCAGAATGAGTTTCTAGAATCGCGTTGATTGTAAATGTGTAAGAAGTAGTATTGAAGGAAGGTTGAACTTACTGCGAAAGAGAAAGCCGGGAATCGTGAATAGCGCGTGTTTGCTTTCGGGCTAAGAAGCTGTTACGCTCCGCCGAATATTACGTGGATTTTGATAGTCGTTGGCTAGTTTAGATGAAGGGCTAACTACGTTAGATTAGTTTTAGCTTCGGCTAAGTCTCTTAGCTAGTTGTAGTTAGTTCTTGTTTCTTATTTTGAGTTCGAGTCCGAGTGGAGGCTTTGTTGTAAGCCCGAAGAAAGGTGCCGACTGTTAATCTTATTTTGAGTGAAATAAAAGGTAGTTAGCCCTTCTTGAGTTTACGATTTCTGTTGTTTGAACTGAGCGAGAAGTCTCTCAACAGTTCACTAGGTTCCTCGACATTTTTGTATAATAAGAGTGAGGAACTCTACAAAGTTTTTATAGTGATAAAATGAAATTATTTTATGCGTTTGAATATATGATTTTGAAAGCAAATATAATTTAAACTATTAATTATTATTCAAAATAACATTCATTGTGAAATTTTGATGCACTTTTAGATTCCTCCTTTGCTTCATCAAATCTTTAAATTTCAGTATTAAAATTTTAATGTTTATGGTATAAATACCTATTTAAGATTTTCGTGCCTTAGTGAATAGGAACTATGAAGAAGACGGAACATAAATCTTTGGAAATTACATTTTTATTGAAGCGTTTTCAAAAATCAGTGACATGTGTCAGCATATAAGTAACCCGTTAAGTGTGCATTTTTAATGCCATTAAAATTTTTGAAGGTTTCGAACCGACATCTTCGTATTTTCATTTAGAAGATCAGTGTATTTAGGATTGTACGAGCATACTATTATGCTCGTACAAAGCATATTATTATGCTCGTACATAATTATATATTTATATAATAATATAGTTTATTTATTATTTTCGGATAATAGTGATCTATTTAATTCCAAGTTTAATCAGTAATGTTTAGCTAGAATTCCTAAAGTAAAAGAAGATACAACATCTAGTCTCTTGGTTTTTCAAAACGAATTTAGTCCGTTTACTTTGAGTGCAGACTATCAAAGGTTTTTGCTGTTTCCGGGGAAATATTATTTCCATGATACAAAAAGTAGAGCTGTTTAAAGGTCACAAAATTATAATGCAAAGTGATAGGAAAAAGTGAAGAATTAAATTTGGAAAGTTAGTTCTGAATATACGTAAGTCAGAAATTGTTTGCAACTAATTAGAGTGCTGTTGATTGCTCTTCTAGAAAAGAGATTGAGCGCTGAAAACTACAAACATAGCTAATCAAGGAATTTATAATGAATTCGACGAGAAATATTCTGAAAAATTTCCTCTGTTGAATGCAACAACGAAATTCGAAATGGTAAAGATAAATTAAAAGTCACGAATTTCTAATTATTTCTGGAAAAGTGCAATATATCCCCGCAAAGGGGGCATTTTGCTGTTTTATGTAATAATTGTTTTAAAAACCAACATTTTGTCTCACGTTTGCTTTCCTCGTGCCTGTAACTATCGTTATATTAGTCGTCAATCTATCAGCTAAAGTGTTAATAGTAGCATTAACACTACCTTCCGTTTATTCATTCTTTCTCTTAGAGTTTGCATGCTTTGACAAATCAGAAATGGCAGAGTACTTTTGCTTACATCTCTTTATATAAGTAATTTTAATAGAAAATTACTTATATAAAGAGCTTCGTCAAGAAATGCCCCAAATACTAGCAATAAATGCAGGCTGGGTTTCAAGATCGTTGGAGTCTCAGTACTCGAGTCCCTAAGACTGTCTCAGTCTTTCTAGACAATCTTGACCGTTATCTTAAGGAAAAATTGTATTAGGTTGTTTGGGTCCCATGAGAAGTCCGGAGTTGCCGGGTAGACTCGTCCTTTCAGCCGCCACTTTAGGAACATGCATTCTAGGCTGAAAATGATCCTAACCGGGGCTTTGGATAGGTAAACCATTATGCAGCTTAGCGCCAAAAATTCACTAGACATTCGTTTGTAAGAACTGAATAACTTTAAATAATTTTAAAAGGAGCTTATCTTTAGAATTTCCGATACACAATTCCGAGCGCTGGAGATAGAAAAGTCCCCCCCCCCGTAGATTGTTGCCATTGCTCGCTTTCAAATCGTTGAGTTTGCTACTCAAAAATTCGTTAAAGTTTTACAAAATTTTCAATTCAAAGTTTCTATGTGCTTCCACGCCGCTCTGTGGCGCGCAGCACAGGGAAGGAAGACGAACCTCCCTCCCCGAGTAAATAATAAAACAAATTCCAAATTTCAAATTTGGGCTTCCACATGCCCATATTCGCAATAGGATTACGTCATTCAAAATTCGATGGTTGTATGTACTATTGTTTTATCACAATGCGAGAACTTTACATACATTTATGCAGATTTTTCATTATTTAATTTCTTCAAATAAAATGCAGGACTCTAACATTTGGTGGCAACAGTTTGAAAAGTAAAACGGACATTTATAGTGATTCAGCGATTTATAGTGAAAACGAAAAAAATAGTCCTTCAAGGACAAAGCCCTTTTGGACTTTAAGGGAGACCCCAGCACTGTACCGAGAATTCTAAAGATATTCTGTTTTCAAATATTTTGTGTTTTTCCTGTTGAATTTTATGTGACGTAAGCTCGAAGAACGTGATATTGAATAAATAATGTTTAACACGCAAAAGTTTAAAAATGTACACATAAAAAATAAATTTATAAGCCATCTTTGTAAGAAAGCTGAACATTGATATGAGAGTAAAAAAAGTGTGAAGAGTGAGTTTAGAAAAGACTTAAGGTGGGGGAGACAAAAGTATCTCTAATATGATATTTACATTGAGACTTTTGCTAATGAAGTAACTAATAAACATGTTCGTTTTGTGTGTGGCTCGAAAGTATTCCGATAGTTTTGAAATTTCGGCGTATTGTCACATCACATAACAGGAACAAAATTTTCTATTATAACTTATCACTGCTTGAAGTAAATAAGCTTTGTGTTTAATTTAGTAATCTTTGACGCAGTTATTTAAACTTAGTAGATTTCATTGCACGTTAAAATGAAGAAAAATATTTATTCTAACTTGTCTTAGAAGTCTTCGAATTTCAGAAGCCTTAGAAGCATTTGCTTTATGCAAGCCATAGTTCATGTCAAGAATAGCTTCTTGCTAATTTTTCTGCTGCTGTTGTTGCTGCGTAGAACATTATCTGGAATTTAATGTATGCTTGACTATTGAATGTTTTGTGTACTCATAGTGTGCAAGGGGAAATAAGAGCATGAGTTTCAACTTTACAAAAATCAGTGCATAGCCGCCCAGGTGTGCAATAAGAGGAAGTGTTGGGCAAGCATTTGCCTGAAATTGGCTTGCAATTTCACGGTTTTATTTAATTTACGTTTTGTTTCGCTCAAATCTTGACAATATTTTAAATTTTTTGGAAATGGTGTTGAACTTTTCTAACAATTTAGCTATATTTGACTGTTATTACTGTTTTATTATTATTTATTAAAGAATCTGACTAAAAGTTTTTTTTTTTTTTTTTTTTTTTTTTTTTTTTTTTTTTTTTAAACCAAACTGAAAAACAGTATTTGAAAATTTGAGTACTTCAAACTGTTTTCTTATTAACTTGAAAGACCTTAAACTGAGAAATTTTTATCCCTTCCATATCTCTTGTCCATAATTTAAATTAGCTCTCAACCATAAAATGTTCACATCTTTCATATTTTTAGTTGCAATTTCATCCAGCATTCATTTGAAGATAATTACGCTTCGATCAATACATGACGCCACTATGTATCGATCATTAGTAACTAAGTCTGAAGCTTCCATTTCGGAAGCAACCACATTTAAGTGATGTATTTATTCAGGCATATGTGTACTTATCCTCATGTGATAATCGTTTCGTATTGCTTAGACTCATCCAATCGAAGTGTCTGCGCGTCAGGCAAATGATGAACGACTTTTTGCGACCAGTGAGGCCAGCTTTTGAAATCCTATCTCTGTCATCATATTCCTTCTCTGCTGTCGCTATCATCATAGAAATGCCAGGTAGTATTTAGATGGAGCGCGTTGATAAATTACCACTTTACTGCCATTAACTTCCGCCAGAGTTAATGGATTTCGAACAGGCGCTTCGGTTTTGGTTCGACTTTAAAGGCAAGTACAGCATTTCTAAAATTGCAGTTTCGCACGTCGTTATTTTATCGAGGATTTATGCTATCCAGGTGGAAATAGATTTCACGAAGTTTCGAAATGATGCTGTGTAATTCTGATTTATAGCGTTACCTTTAGTTGCTATCTCGAAAGCATCCTGGGCGTGTCTCAAGTAAGCTGTGAAATGTAGTCAAACGGCTTCAAAGGCAAAGAAGTTTTCCCGTCTTCTCAAGTGTCTCCTTTTGGCTTTGATAAGTGAAATATTAGTAAACCTTTTATCACGAATAAACGTGTCTTTATTATCCAGATTCTTTGTTTCGAATTTTTCTTGGGCTTGACCATTTCCTTTAATTAATTCATATTTTTCTTCATTTCTGTTTCACAGTTATTCACGAGCAGATAAAAGCATAATATTTCCCTTCATAAATCCATATTGTATGCACACTTGCAAATTCATTTTTGATGGAGATGAAAAGTGCAATGTATAGTCCGGAAATTTGGCCCAGGTCTTCGTTTGTTTTCAGTATAAATTGAGTAATTGATTTTCTCTATCATTGCATTATTTTTAAACTTGAATTTACTCGGCTGTTTGAATCAGATAATTGTAATTCCAGTTTTCTGTTAGTCTTCTATATGCATTTACTTCTGTCATAAAAAAAGCACTTTCTAAAAACTCTGTAACGCTTACACGTGTTTTAGCAATATCTGGCCTTACCAGTGGCCAAGTGGTTATAAGACGCTGAACTCTGGTAGTTAGACCCTTCTTCTGACCCAATCTAACAGGCTAGCTGCGTAGATGTGTTCGCGATTTTCTCCGTGGGAGCATAATTACGAGCTAGTTTCTCTTAAAACATCCTCCATGAAGGTGTCCTGCCTACGTGAGCTTTCCCGTAATTTAAGTAATAATAATAATAATCTTGGAGTATTTTGATTCAAGAGAATAATAATTTTGGACTTCATTTGGATTACGGTAAAGAACGCGGGAGTTGTGTGCCTAGAAGGATGGAGCTTTTTAATAACTTTCTCATGTTCGCATTATACACGGAGAAAATCCTAAAAGTTCCTAAGCAGTCAATATATTCCTGAAGATTTGAATTCAGGTCGAACTACCAGTGTTTACCGATTTTACCGCTCTCCAGACATTAAGCCGAATATCTATAAAAAAAAGTTGATAATTGAGACATTCATTTTTCGTAGGCTACGAAAATTTATTTTTACATATGTTGACTCTGTAAGAAACTTATTCAAAAAATCTCTTAGCATTAGTTCGAACGGCAGGCTTCTAGCCGAAGTAGTTAACTCGGAGATCTTGTGCGTGTACATACCCAGGATATTTTACGTGGATTGGAAAAATGTTTTGTTTGCAGCTTTGTTTCGCGTAGGACAGAAAGACAACGTATTTTTCAAGGAGGTCTTTGCTTAGGTCAACCAGACAGATTTGCTGGAAGCGAAGACTCCCGGAAATGTTTATTTCGACACGCAGATGAGAATAGTTATCAGTGTTATAACGTCCTTCTTTGGAACGGTCATTTTAACAAGCATCATTTGTACAGTCTAATGAAAACTACATTTTTGCAATTTCCTAAACAAGTGTGACATTTCCATATTAGATTAGGTTTTTTCTAATAGTACCGCTCCGTTTACAATAAATTAGACAAAGGTAGGTAAAAAATAAAAGTATCTTGTATATGGTTTCACAGAAGAATTGATTTTTTGAGCATTTGTTGATCAGTTGGTGTAAGTACCCATGCATTTGCAGCCATTTGATTCATTTCAGATTTATTTTTCTTCTTACCTACCAAATAACATTCCTCTGAGTTTCACTGTCGATCTCTGCAGTTGCCAGAAACTGTCCATTCTCTTTTTTCCAAAGCAACCAATCTTTTCTAATTAATAGGCTGTTTTTTTTACCCGGAAATAAGATACCGGAAAATTGTATAACCTTTTCCATCCTTTGTAGTGTTACTTAAGGGTGTTCTAAGATTACTAATTAACGAGAACGATTAATTTTCGTTCTCTTGGTTTCAGGTGAAATTGATTATTTAAAAAAAGAAGGTTAGTGTTTTTTTTTTTTTTTTTTTTTTTTTTTTTTTTTTTTTTTTTTTTTGTTCTTTTTCTTTTAAATATATAAAATACGCCGCGTTGAATAGTGTTTTCACGCGTGCTTGTTCTGTGAAAATAATATTTCAAATATGCCACGCGTTTCAAGAAAGAATTCTTTGTAAAAGATCCGAATTTAAAAAGTACGGTGAAGTTTAAAATTGGAAAAGTTAAATATTCAAAAGTAAGAATAGAACTAAGAGTGACAGGCCTAATAAAGATACCGAAAGCTGGTAGATTTGATTCCAGTTAGAACAGGCTTGATTGCTCAATGATTATGTTTTTTTTTTTTTTTTTTTTTTTTGCTGTTTTTTATTTGTAAATAAACATGATTACAAAAAACATCTCAAATATTCCACACCAGCCGTCTTTTAAAAATTGCCTTACGTCCTTTTGCATCCAAGACACAAAAATTTAATCTCTCTCCAACCAGCATTTGTAAACTGAAGACAAATGTATTTTCTATCGAATCACCATTGTAATTGATCTTGATTCCCTTTTTTTAAATACAGAACGTAATATGAATAAGAAAGGCTTTAATATACTAACTTATGACAATTATTTAATTTTTTAACTGTAAGATTTGAGTTTAACTGTTTCCTTTCTTCTTATTCGCTTTTATCATAATACTCGCTCAGACCAGCAAAGTGAACGAAATTCAAAATCTATTTTTAATACTGAATTTGAAATTATAAACACTTTCCATGGGCAATAACTTGCCAAACTAGTCGAGTAAACTCTCTGATCAGCTGTTAAGTTTGCTAGCTGAATTTAAAGTTTTTTTTTTTTTTTTTTTTTTTTTACACTACAGAACTTAAAAACTGTATTTTTAATTTTTATATTCTGTTGTTGATTCTTCAGTACTTATTCACAGCGTGCGTAGATCTTAATAAATACGAATCGGTTCTTGTTCTTTTCAGTCCAAGTAAAATTAAGATCGTTATTAATTTATTTAGTTGTTTTGAAATGTTTCGTTGATTTATATAACAAGGAAAAGGAACAACATATAATATATGCTGTTATTAAAAAGATAATTTCAAATAATTTTAGATGAATGTGTATTTTACATGCAGATTGGCGTACAGTGTTTAACGGTATGCTGCTTATCAGCATTAGTAGAAAGAAATTATGTACTATATAGAGACCTATTTTTCTTTTTTTCATTTAAATTAAGTTTTGTATAATCAAGTTATATATTTGGTTTTGTTTGGGGAAAGGTAAAAGGATTGGTTAATGTTAAATTTTTTTAAGAATAAACAAAATTATATGTTTACTTATAGGCCGTACATAAGTAAAAATTTATTTCATTACCATTAATTCGTTGAACTAAAACCAGATATGCATTTTGACTTCTTGAGTCTGAAAAAGGTTTAATAGTTCTATTTTTAAGACACAATAACACGCCGAATAAATACTAATTCAGAAGTCAAACAACAATCAAAACAACAACAATTTTGTAAATATAACGCTGATTTTTGTTGTTTGACTTCTGAATTAGTTCTATTTTGTTTTATGGGAAAACATATTGTCTTATTAGAAGTGAGTTAGATTGTAGAGCCATTAGGGTTTTTTGGAAACAGGAGTCTGAACTCAAAAGTGAAAAAGTGAAAAATGAGCAGTGCCCTCGCTGGGACTCGAATCACGTACCTTTCGAATACGCAACGAGCGTGCTCACAACTACCACAAAGGCATGCTAAGAAAGTGAAAGAAATGCCTTATATACTCCCCGCTTTCAAAGGGCGACTGGCGATTAGAGGACCCAATCACCGAATCCTGGTGGTGGAGAATCATCATCTACCACCTTTTTTTCTTTTTTTTTTTTTCTTTCTTTGCAGGCTAAGAAGGTGGGAGAAATAACTTATAAGTTAAATGGGATAAAAGATGATGACTGAAAAATGAATAAATAAATAAATAAAAATTCACTTCTACAATTGTAGCTAAGTGCGTATTTTATTTACGGTACAGGGGGTGATAGATGGATTATGGTCCCTTTAATTTGAACGTTTGTAATTCTGTTATATTTAAAATTATAAGCGGATAGAACGTTTGTTGGAAATGTGTGTAGAGATAAGGAAAGATATCCTTTTAATCGTATTAGAAAGTCGAAATACCTAGAAGGTATAAATTTTACTCTTCGTAGAGCCCAGGTGTTTCTGTTCAGATGTTATAAGACTCTTTTATTTAAAGAAGTATGCATGCTAAACGCCATATAAAATGAAATATTGGATTACATTCTACGGCTGAGGTAAAAATGGAACAGATTCATTCTTACCTTTATACATTCTACAACGAAATTTTTGTTAAAAGAGTTACATTTTCTCTATGATACAGAACATGCAAAGGATAAGTTGCTAAGTTTGAAGAAAAACACGCTAATTCTCAAGATATTGAAATTTCTGCTATCACCCTCCCCATCACCGTTTTATCTTATTTACTGCAGAGAATTTGTTTAGCTGTTCTGTTGTTGCTTGATGCTTTAATTTAAAAAAAAGAAGAAAAAAATGCTCTTTTGATACATAGTTTTATCCGAAATGCTGTGACTTCAATCTCTCCCTTAAAGTACTCATATCGAATGAAAAGCACGTCGTAGGAGCTGAAAGCCAGCAGCTGTCTGTGATGCTTGGATGGCAGCGTGTTGTGCTATCGAAACCTAAGTCTTCATTGCTGGCAGCGATATGCCCGAAATCCCATCAAGGATTTCATTACGTTGGGGAAGCATTTCTCATGTGGATGTCGGCGCCAGTCGCCCAGAGGAACAGTGGTTCCATTAGAATGTGACAGTCGCCCAGTGGATGTTGGCTTATTCCTCACCATTAAGACTAGAAAAATAATGTTCTATTATGAACAGCGCTCTGTTATGAAGGTAGAAGGAAATTGAATTTGATACTGGGTAAACAGTCTTGAACGTTTATTTACATATGTTGAAGATAGATTATATTGGTTTACGAGGTGTTATAGAAATTCGATCCAATGCTTTTTCAAGGCATTCTTTTAGAAAAATATTGATGGCTGTTTGTTTTTCATTTTGCTCGATAGCTTGTTTTCAGTCTTATATTTTGGTGTTTAATGATTTCTTCCCACCTTCCTTAGGGATTGTTTCAATCGATAAAGTAAATTTAGTTCAAAGTCACTTAGATCTACTGTTTTCTTCCCCTTCCCTGGCAACATCATCACAAAAAGGTTAAAAGAAATCTTTTTTTTTTTTTTTTTTTTTTTTTTTTTTTAATAGATCCTTTCAAAATTGAAATTTTTTTACGTTATTTTTATACTTTACATTGTGTTAACAAAAGTGATAAGGCTTGTATTTCTGAAAATAATCTCAAAATTTTTATTTCCTGAAAATAAAATCTTAAGCTTAAATTTGGTTGTCTTTTGGGATAGAGAATCATGCTACAAAAATGAAACAGCCTTTATTATTCTATACCCCCTTAAAAAACAATGAAAATAAAACTTAATTTTTTTTTTATTATTATTATTATTATTATTATTATTATTATTTTTCAGAGGGGGCATTATTAACTTCCAAAAACACGGCTTATCTGTTTTGGCATCGCTTCGACGAGATTTTTTTCCTCATTTACAGCCTTATTTGTCTTTGTTCATTTTGCTTTACTAATTTCAGTCTTTTTAAAGAAATATTTTATTCTGGCGTTTTTAATTCCCTTTTCAAATATGTTTAAAAGTGTATACTGAGAAAGTTATTTTGAATCTTTTAAGAAGTTCGAAGGACTAGCAACACATTCTTAAGAGTATGTGTGTTATTAGGGTCAGTAATTATCTTCCAGGCTATGGATTTGAGACGATGATTTCGGATTCCATTTTGAAATGTTAATACATTTTAATTGATTCATTATGGATTGGAAAATATTTATAAGTTATTTCTTCCGCCTTCTTAGCATGCTTCGTAGAGTAGTGATCAGCACGCTCGGCGCGTATTCGAGAGGTCTGTGGTTCGATTCCCGGCGAGGGCAGTGCTCATTTTTCACATCTGCTCTTTCGAAATAACCTAATGTCTTTACAGTGGCGCCCGAACTAAAAGGTGGTGAATGATAATTCTTAACCACCAGATTTGGCGACTAGATCCCCTAATCCCCAGTCGCCCTTTAAAAGGCGAAGTATATATGGTATTTCTCTTGCCTTCGTAGTGTAGTGGTCAGCACGCTCGACGCGTATTCGAGAGGTCCTTGGTTCGATTCCTGACGAGGCCAGTGCTCATTTTTCATGTATACTGTTTCGAAATAACCTAATGTTTCTACATACATAGTGTTAAAAATTTCGCAGATCTCTTGAATGAATCATTTCTTTACTCTATGCTATAAATTTCGCTTTTTTTTTTTTTTTTTTTTTTTTTTTACTTGAAAATTCATAAAATATTAAAATTCGTAAATCATCAGCGAGACATTTTTTTAAATGTTGCGCATTGTATTTCTTCTGTCATAAATACAGTTATTGCACTTTTTACAGATCATTTTGTATGTACTCTGAGTAGGGTCCCGTTCCATTGGTAACATAATTTTTTTACTCTAAAAGCAATATATTAATTTTTGAGTTTAAAATTTTCGGTTTGAATTCTTGGAAAAAATATTTTTGTAAAGGAAGACTGGATAAACGTGTACTTCAGAATCACAATTTATAATTTAAATATAGTGCTTTTAAAATTATTGATTTTATTGCAGAACTGTGAAGTACCTCATCCTTTTTTTTTTATGTATATCTGAAACTACTGAAAATATCTACATTACTATTGAACATTCTGGGACGAATTTTAGGAGTGTTATCAGCAACTTCGCATTAAATTCTCATTTAAATAAATGGGATTTTTATACTGTATAATTAGCATACAGATTCTCTTCTAATGTAACAGTCTCCATCATGTAACATGTGTTTTAAGTTCAGAAAAATTTCCATCTTTAGTATTTGTACTGACAGACATAATTTTGCATCGTTATGAATCAATGAGATTCATATTTTATTGAATCTTTATTTTCATTAAAATTCTTTATAAGTGGTAAATCACCTCTTGGAGGTGCTTGGTTATTTAAACATTCTTGAAGGTTGTTTTTAAAAGGACTGCAGAAAATTGGAATGAAGATTAGTGAAGTTAACTAACTTCCTACTCGCAATCTACACCATTAAAATTCTGGCCATTAAAATTGCAGCGCCAGGAAGGAATGATGTGACGAACGTCAGAATCTTGTGAAGAGAAGAAGTTGGGATATGCAAATAATTCGTATTTCAGCGCATATAGACAACGCAGTAGGAAGAAAGACATCTGAAGAAGTGCATAAAAGAAAAATTATGTAGCGGATTTCTCATTCGGAAAGGGCTTTGTAAGGTTGGATTTTGCTCAGAATGTCATGTTATGCCTCGAATAAGAAGAAGAAATTCTTGCCAGCAAGTTTCGAAATTCGATAGAGGCATGATCGTTGCTTATCGAAAGTATAGATTATATATATATATATATCGTGATATCGCCGGTCGCACTAGTCGATATCCAATTACTGTCATGCGAATGTGAAATCACTGGATTGCTGAAGGTCATACTGAACGGCATGCAGGTTCTCAGCGCCCTCCCATGACTAACGCCCAAGGGGTCAGACATATTGTGAGGTCAGCTCTGCAAAACCATATACGGATCATTAGTCAAGAAATGGGCATGTTTGCAGCACGTCCAGTATCAGCTCGTAAGGTGCGTTTACGGTTGCAGCAGGGTGATTATTACCTCGCCTTCTTTGGCAATGCAGAGCAGAAAGAAACGGCGCCGGTGCGCCAAACGACAAAGCTGGGTACAGGAGTGGCATAATTTTGCCTTTTCAAACGAGTCCCGATTCTACGTGCAGTATTCTGATGTCCGTATACCTGTCTGGAGTGTCCGAGGAGACCGCACATCGCCTGCTTGCATTCGATATCGACATAGGAACGACATGTGGACATAGGAACGACGGTGGCTGCATCTGGCGTGATGGTTTAGGCAGCCATTGGGTACACGACACGCACATTGACGGTAATTTGAATGCAGATTGGTACATTTCTTACATCTTAAGTCCAATGGTTGTGTCCTATCTTCGAGGCCCCCAGACGCCATGTTCCAGCAAGATAATGCAAGACCATGTGTTGCACGTCGTATTTTGATCTTCCTCGATACACAGGGTATTCGATTGCTGCCCTGCCCTGGCCTGCACGGTCTCCAGATCCGTCATCCATTGAAAACATCTGGTCATGGGTTCCTGAGAGACTGGCCCACCACCTCTCTCCAGCTAATACAGTTGATGAAAGCGGGGCATAGACTTAAAGCAGCATGGAATGAGTTGTCCATTTCTGTCATCCATGTCCAGTTTGACTCCATGCTTAATGGGGTAAGGGCCGTTTAAGCTGCCAGGGCAGTTGTTTCTACTAATTTCTCATCCCTGTATACCTCCAAAAGGCTTACAAAAATTGTTCATTGTCTTCTGTAATTTTCTTTCTTTAAACCAAAGTTTTCATATTCAGTTATTGCTATTGTATTATTTATCTGAGATTCGAAATATATCTATATCTGATTAATCTGTCACCAGCTTAAGAGCTTTTGAAAGGCACGTATTTTTAATTTGATTAATTAAAACCACATAATAAATTTTTTCTTTTATTCAAAGCAAAGGAGATTTCACTTCATCATTTTATTCAGCATGTGCTTATGTTTTAATTTAATTCCGTGACATCGAACTATTTACATTTTCAAAAATATATTAAAATCATAAATATTTTGAAACCATGGCAAGTAAATCTTGAATTTTTTTTCGTTTATCAACTATGTTAAAATAATTTATTGTCACACCAGTTGTTTGGCAGCCAAAGAAATCGAATATTTTTAGATTTTTATCGCTGGAATATATTGCATTTCTTTGCGTTACGTTCAATGAAGTTTCCAAGAAAAATTCCAAAAGACTTTAATTTCCGGGTACTGCAAATCAATGGAATTTCCCATTTTCTTTTTCATAGGAAATCCCTAATATATCACATTTCCCGCTAAAACTGCGAATAAAAACAGTATTTTTTTTAATATTTATATAATTAAAAAATTTCTTTGATTTTTTCTTGAAAGCTTTCTTTTTTGATGGAGGACGGGAATAAAAGGAAGATTTTAATAGGGGAAAGCGGAGAATAGAATTCGAATACTTCGTTAAATTCACCGTAGGAAAACTTCGTTAAATTCACCGTCTGTGCATCACCTTTCCTTTTCACCTTTATGGAACTCCAGCGACTTACCCTACTTTTACGTGCGTGCTGATACATTTAGGGTGAAAGGAGTGCTGATGCATTTAGAGTTTCCCCTTCCTGCAAAACTTCTAATTCCAAAGAAATTTAAGAAGCTAAACTCATCTTTAGTTATGAAAACGTCTAGCTCAAAATATGCCAAAAATATTTGAATTTTTGTAACTGATTTTTCTTATCTGACCATGCAAAACAAGATTGTATTAGGATATCAGTATTTTTTATAGTTTGTTTATTTTAGCTAGTCACAGCTTAAATTAGGAAATCCAAGACAAAGGCAGCTTACGGAAACCTGATTTCGAAGGTGATTATGATTATATGCCTCTACAGTTCAGAAATATCAGATTCTTAGTAATACGTAGGGGGATCAAATGGTGTGGTGTATTTAATTATGGCAAAGCACACGAGGGCTATCTGCCTAAGGGGAGGGATGCCTTCGTGGAAGACTTTCTAAGGGAAACTGGCTCGTATACACGTTACACATGGGAAAAACCACGAAAATGCCCATGCAGCCAGCCCGTTCGCGGGATTCGAACCTCGGACCGAACTACCAGTGCTCAGCGACTACCAGTGTTCAGCGGGATCAAATGAAAACCTTAAAAACGTAAAAAACATTTCATTTACAGCAGCATTGTTATGTAATTTGGCAATACAGTTACCAATCCTTTAAAAAATGGCCAACAGGTGGCAGCATACTCCAGACAAGCGAAACGCGGCCTGATTACCATTTTAAAGTGACTGCCCCGCTTGCGTCATGCACCAGTGAGGAACAACGTTCTGTCATGCGTTTTCTGCGCAAGTAAAGTAGGAAACATATTGAAATCCATCGGCGAATGAATGTCCAGTATGGTCAGCCATGTTTTTCACTGCAGCAAGTGTACGAGTGGATTAAGAAGTTCAGAAACGGCTTGACTTATGTGGTAAATGCTTCCTACCTAGGCCAGGCACTCAGTGGTGTTACAATAGAGTCTATTGCGGCAGCTGAAGCCATTGTCATGGATAGTCGCCGTGTGACGGTGGATGAAATAGCTGCAAATCTGATCATAAGTCATGGCTCAACGCATCACATTGTTCATGACGCTGCTTAGGTTTTGCAAAGTGTCTGCAAGGTGGGTGCCACACCAGATGTGAAAGAGCGACGCGTTGACGCCTGCGAAGAACTTTTGTGACGTTTTGAAGCAAAAGGCTCTCTTGCGAGAATCTTTACAGGGCACGAAACTTCCACTGCCACCAACCCGAAACCAAGAGAGCAAGCAAGGAATGGTGCCATTTCTCATCACCCAAACCAAAGAAGTTTCGTGTCCTGCCAGTTGCAGGGAAGGTTATGTTGACTCTCTTTTGGGATGATCGAGGCGTTATTTTGGAAAACTACACGTCTAGATGAAGCACCATCACCAGTTTGTCATATTCCGGTAAGTTGAAAAATCGTGTTCGGCCTGCAGTCAGTTAAAAACGACGCAGAAATCTTATTACAGGTGTATTTTGCAATACAACAATGCTGAACTTCATACGGCTTATGCAACAGCTGCAACTATCACTGACCTTCACTTTGATACTCTTCCACATCCCTCATACTCATCAGACCTCGACTCGAGTCATTAACACGTGTTTGGACATTCAGAGAGGTGATGGGAGGAAAAAAATTTCTATCTTATGATCAGTTTCACCTGGCGGGGTGTGTGTACGCGGTTCACGAGTGGCTGCGCACACAACCATAAGAGCTTTTTTTTTCGCAAAGAAGTCCGTGCACTGCCTGTGTGCTGAGCGCCACCTGAAATAACCACTGACCGGACTTTGTTGTAAAAGTCTTACGGTGTTAATAGTCATCCTGGCAGAAGGGGATATTTCCTCCGTGTAAAAATATAAATATAAATATTACATGGGCATAGAGATATGTTAATTACAAACATTGTCTTGTACAAGTTAAATGTGATAGTTACATAAAATCATGACAGTTATGTGTACATTTAAACATTATCTGAATTCATATTTACAATACTTTTACTGAGATAATCAAAGTAAACTTGTAATTTATTTACACATTGACTGGATTTTCAATATCATTTAAACTGCTTTTCAATATCATTTTTGTCTGCCAGTCATCTTTCTCAAGTTTTAACCACATCTCCTTCTTGGAGTACACAGTAGGCGCAGCCTGTGCCTTTCTCCGTCTTTGAGCCATCTGTATAAATAGCTAATGCTTTCTCATTTGGCTGGGTGTATTGCATGTGTATTGTATGCAATAAATCTGTATCTGCAGGGTGTCCAAGCATGATCGGCTTGCGCTTCTCATAGTCTGTGTGGTAGAATGTCTTTTGCCACAGAGAGACTTTTTTCCCAGGCGCGGTGTAATAGTGATTCTCTCTCATGTATTCTACTTTTATTCAATAAATCGCATGTAAAAACTATTTAAGGTTTTCATTTGACTAACCCTCGTAAATAATGTTGTTTGTTAATGAAATAATTGCTATAATGACAAAGGCATTTGTTAGATGCGTATTCGCGCTTTATTTCTTTCGTTCATTCCAAAATCCAGGTGCTCCTGTATATGCTGTTTGTTAGATTAATTGATCAAAGTAAATCCTTTAGAACACTATCTGTCTATGTAAAGGGTTACCTTCGTGGAAGACTCTCTAAGGGGAACTGGAGATTATATACTTTACACATGGAGAAAACTACGACCCAGGTTGATCACTGGATTCGGGTCGAACTACCAGTATCTTAAAAACAATGGTATATATTACACTTATAAATATAGAATTGTATTGCTACCGAATTAGGGCAATCATTTTTAGTTCAATTTTTTTGCTAATAATCTTAGTACTAAATTAAATCGTATTTATAAAGTGATAAAATAATTACATCATGGCAAATTCTACTCCTATTGCTAGTTGGCACAATGGTAAGGCACTTGGCTACCTTAGGCTTGGGCCTGGGTTTGAGTTTCGGAGAAGGCATGGATATTTGTTAGGGTATAGTGTTTTTTCGGTATGGAGATAATCAGAATGTTGTCGAACCGAAAGTCCTCTCGAGAGTTTGGTGGAAGTGGAAGAGAGTTGGAAGAGCCCTGGATACATACTGTCAAGGGGGCTTTCTCTTTCAAAACTGGACCGAAGCTGAAGAATTTCGTACAGTCACTAATAAAGCGCCCAAAGCCTAAGCGAACAACAAGCGCAAGCGTTACCTCTAGGTCATAATAAAATTCGTGGAATTGTTTTGATACTTCTTTATCTTATGTATCTTGCCTTAAGAAGTGAGGTAAGTCATAACAACAATTTTTTCCCTTCTGTTCTCCAACATTCGAACCCAGTTAATATAGAAATAATTAAGCAGAAAATCAGTGCATCCCACCGTTTCCTTTCTTGTGATTGCTTTGCCCAATTAAAGTGTTTTCTTTGTTCAGATAATTTTATTTTCGCATTTGTTTTATCCTTTGCTTTAAAACTAAAAATCATTGATTGTATTTTTTCGCCTCAGAAACTTCTTCTGTATCCTAGATACGTAATTATTTTACGCTACTCTTACTCCCTCCCTCATCGTCACTTTTTATTTTGATTTGTTGATGGTGAAAAAAAAATTAAATTATTGCTAAAATTTTTTGCCATTTTTCGTTCTGATTAATGTCATATACTGCGGTTCTTTTGTGGTTTTTGATCATGCATATTTAATGGGTGATGAATCGTTTATAGTTTTGTACTGGAGCTATGCAAATTGTAGAGCACAGTTGAACAAGGTTATGTAAATTATCGCATGTTCAAATCGATTATGTTATGGCAGAGTGGGTGAAACAAGAAAACCTGACAGGTTTATACTTTTAACATATTTCCACGTCTGCTAAAATAAATTCTGTGTGCTCTTTCTTATATTAGCATATCATTTCTTAGAACTACTTTCAATAAATAAGTAGTTCTAAGAAATGATATGCTAATATAAGACTATAAGATATGCTAATATAAGTAGAATGTAATAGTAATAAATTTCAATAACAAACAGAAAGTTTCATGCGAGATTATTTTTAACAGTTTTATAGCCCTGATAAATGATAATAATAAATAATAAGTAAGTTAAATAAAAATGGTACGCTGTAACGAAAACGTTATAGTGTGCATCTAACTGACAAAATAATATAGGCTGAGATTGCTTATACTGCTAAATGGGCCTATTTACACGAAGAAACTCTGCTGTGTCTGAATAAATTATTATTGCCATTTGCTAGCACGTACTTGTGAGAAACTGAATTCTAGCTATAAGCTCTGAAATCAAGGTGAGGCGTCGAAATGACCTGATGCAGTTTCGTAGATGCGGATACAATATTATTAACAACTAAACATGATATAAAAAGAATTTACCTCCTCCTCCTTTTTTCTCAAACAAAGAGTTAAGCCAAAAAAAAAAAAAAAAATAAGTTTGGCAATCCGTAATTGTGTGGGGGACACGAGATAAATACTTTCTTAAACAAATAATTTTAAAACTTGTTTGCAAAACAGGGTTTTCGGTACAAAGGATTCGAACTTAAATTAGGTATTTATTTATTTACTCAGCAAATTAATTACTTGTATGTAGTGAATGAATTAACCAGCTAATATATTTTTGTATTCATGTTTTGTAGTAGATTATTAATTACAAAAGTAGTTTTTTGAAGCTGTAAGATTTATATTAAGTAAAGCAACTGAGATTATTATTTTAATGTTACCAGATGATGCTTCATATGGTAATATTATTTTAATGTTTTCAGATGGTGTGTTATCCCCTAATATTATTTTACTAATTTTTAAGTAAGTGTAATTAAATGATTAAAAAGAGCGAGTTATTAATTTCTGCGTTTTTCGATATAAAAATTAACAACTTGAATAGTTAACTGAATGAGTACTTTATAAATGCTGTTATTCGAATTTTGCCCCCCCCCTTCCCTCGTTTTCATCTCTGTCATACTCTAATAATGAAGTCGTAGCCTTTGTAAAAAGACTGCAGATTAGTATTTTTTAATTGTTTTCTATTCCCTTAAGTTTCATATTTTTAAAATGGGGAATCTAAGAGGAATCAGAACATTAAAAAGTAACTTCCTTTCTAATTTAATGAAAACAAATATTGGAGACAACAGGCTGTTCCTTTTTGTGGTTTTTAAGTAATTTTTTTACTTTCACAAGAAGTTTATCCTTATGTTCCTTTGTATTCCGTGAGCTCATGGTGATTTGTTTAATAACTGATGTCTAAGCCTGTTTTCTTGCAGTTTCCGAACTTAAATCATGAATATTCTGTGATTAAATTCGTGAAATGCAGAACATCATTAATCTTCATCTGGTGTAGAATGTGTAGTAGAGAATCTAGCATATTATTTTACTGAATGACTTTTTTCTTTTTGCTTGGGGAATGCCATATTTATACCATAATCTTCATCACTCTGGGTGAAAATAATGAGCTAATTTTATCTTCAATTATTAATCATTTCTATGAAAAGCTGTTAAGTTCGGATTGCGTGCCAGAAGACAGCGACTAGTTAAAAAATAATCTAAAATATAGCCTAATTAATATCCCTCCTTGTTTTTAAAGATAGCGAATAATCTGTAGATTTCAAAAAAGTTATAAATGAAGCAACAGATTTCCTTGAAAAAAACTTTAAATGCCAGAATGTAGTTTTGTGTATAAAACTCGAAATATAAAATGGGATTAATACAATGAAATGAATGTTAAATGAAAATCTATCTCTAAAATGAGAAATCACATTTCTAAAAAATCTGATGTGTACACCACATGACTTCCTTGCACGGAATATTAAATTATACGCATTTTTTCTTGCATTTCGTTTAAACGTATTGGATTGAATTAAATCTACTTCGCCGACAGCGCATAAACCACAGTAGAATAAATGCATTCTTTAAAATTCATTCTATTTGTTTATCATAGCGACATTCTGGCGCTTAACAGTATTATATTTCGTTCATATTATAACTATGTCTATGTTCTATGTGTTATCACTTAGTAAGAGGCAATCGACCATTAACGGCCTTTACCAATATATGATACTTGACTTTTAAATGCTTGAAGAATCGAGTAAGTTGTATCCAATAATATGGAAGTACTTGTACACATGCTGTGCTAGAACTCAGAGATTACTAGCGACGGAGGATCCTGTGCCGCCATCCGTAGAATAAGTAAACTTTGAACAAATGAGGTGCTCGTGTGACGCCATCTATTAGTAGTGATCAAAAGCATTTTAGTTGACTGGAGCTCTGGTTGCGCCATCTCTTGCAGGATGTATTATAAGGCATTTTTAAAATTTCATAAAAATGATGAAAAACACAATTTGCAGTACATTGAAACGTTTCACAAGAATAAAAACTATTTAAAATTTATATCATTTAAAGAATTATCTAATCGTTGCCACGTGTTCTATTCAACTACTATAATAAAGCTAGAACGATGTATAAAAGAAATTAAGCAAACAAAACAAAAAAGAAACAGTTTTTCACAGACGATTGAGTATTTCTCATTCAATTAATTCAGTTCTCACTTCGCGACAAGGCAAAAGTACATAAAAACCCAAAATATCTGTATTAAAAATTACGAAGTAAATCTTAAACACTTATTTCCTCGAAAAAATTCCAGAAAGGAAATTCGCAATAATAAATGAAGGCGTTTATCTTTGTTGTTCCGAAGCTAAGTTTCTCTAGATTGGCAACAAATCCGCTATCCTGCTGTTTCAAATGTAAACAAGAGCAATGGCCGCCATCAAGAAAATTATTAGGCTTAGCGGCACTTACACAATTTTAAAATTGTTCTAAAAATAATTCTAAAAATATTGCATAGAGATTTACTAAAGGCATAAAAACCTTAACCGGAAGATAAGAACAACATAATTCAATTATTTTTAAAACAAAAAATGTGCAATTTACAAACATATAAGAGTAAAGAAACTGAGATCACGGAGCCGGGTAACAGAGTGGATATATATATAAATATTTTTATATACGTTTGGTGCGGCCGATTGCAACCAAAATACGAGGTGCACATCTACATGTTATAGCAGTCCTATGTACAAAATTTCAACGTTCTGAGGCTACTCGTTTTTGAGTTATGCGAGATACGTGCGTACATGCGTCCGTACAGACGCCACGAAAAATTCTCTTCAGAATTCATTTTAAAGCAGTTTTATAATTTTTTTGGAGGAAAAGAGTCTTTTATTGTCCTTACGTACAGATATCGCGCAAAAACATCGTTAAATTGCATTCGATAGCGGTCAAAATGGATATTTTCGTTGAAATATGCTGCCTGAAACTTTTCGCGATTACAATACTTCCTTTTTACTTCGTACAAGGAAGTAAAGCAGCAGACTTCTTTAGCGAACCTAATTTCTTTGCAATAATTCTTTCTAGCAAAGTAGGAAACTCACTAATTGTTAAATAAATAGAATCGATATTAGAGAAAACTTAAACTGAAGGGGGAATAATATGACATCTTATCCTTGAAACTATGTTTCCAAGAGAAATCGCGTGTTGTCCGAAGAATAATGAGAGCTGTTTTTTCAGCTTAAAGTGGCACTAAGACGTATTAAATAATAATAATAATAATAAATAAATTTAAAAAAATCATTCTTATTTTAAAAGAAGGCGAAGAGCTTTTATAATCTGTGAAAATTCGGAAACGTTAAATCTGATACCTTTTTAAGTATAGACGTGAAATGCGTTAAAAATTATGTTTAAACTTCATTTAAGAGAATTTTCATTCTCTAACCGATACTTGAAAGAGTAAAATTCTGAGGCTTTCTTGGTTTGTTCGTTCAGCGAAGATTTGTTCGAATAATTTACAAAAAATCATTTCAATATAAAATAAAAAATTCTGAATGGAATTTTGGAAAAATTATTTCGAAGTGCGAACTTTCATCGTCTGTATAAGATACGTTCCAAATTTACTCTTCGTTCCCGTCTTCATTTTGTAATAAAGACAACCAGGTATTTAAAATTCAGGCGAAAAATATGATTTTATTTATGAATTTGTACGATCAAACCGTACTAGTGTCAATTTTTCCTCTGTACCTGTCGAAACTCGTTCAGCGCTTAGAATAATTGGCAGCTATAATTCTTAAGGTCAAATGCTGAATGCCTACGTATATTCTTTCAAATAATACTTTCCGAGGCTCAGGGTTTCGAATTTTAACTTGATCAAATGCAGATGCACGATTCCCTGCAACAACATCCAGCTGTCCGTGAAATGGGGGTCCATAGTTTATGGGAAAAGGACACGTAGTTTTGATTTTTACGGGAAAGAAAATTTTGTCTGAGTGAAGAAAATGAATGAATAGATTCTATTTTATTACAAATAGATGAAAGTCCAATTTTTTCCACGGTTTTCTTTCTCAAAATTTTTTATAGTTTTTCTTACTTCATCCTCCACGAAATTCTTGCGAATTTCTTTCAATCATGCTTTTATACTAGTGAATTGATTTCATACTTATTAATTTGAATTTGCATAAAATGTTGCGCCGAACTGCCTTGTTCATTTTGCTTCATACTCTGATTAAACAAGCTAACTGTACTTGTTGAAATAATACTGAAACTCCTATTTTCTTTTTGTCATCTTTAATGTATTCTGCAGATTTTACGTGAGCGTTTCTGCCGCAGGTGATTTATTGCGAACTTCGTTTTACACATCGACATTGAAATCCGGTACCCCTCTATTATGGCGTGACTCCCTATGTTGCAGTTTCAGATATTACGAATGTATTGTTTGAAATCCATGTTAATTTGCACTAATGAGATCTCTGAAATAACTCACATACTCGAGAGAAATGAAGATTCTAAGTATAAAATATTTCTTTGTAAATGATGCATTCAGTCCCTCGTAGTCTAACATCTCAAAGGATAACTTTTGTTTTTGTGCACGTCACATAATCAGAAGCATCGTAAATAATTATTTATTTCAAAATAGTAATAAACTAAATGTTTGACTAATTTTTAAGTTAACGATATGTGGTTTACCCCTAACCATTCAGCTTAAAATATTGTGTAGTTGAAAATTTTGTCAATTAACGGAATCATCCACTCTAAACCTTTCTCTGCCATATTGTTAACTGGTACATTGAAACTCGCCCTGTTGCATCTGAAATTAATGAAGTTGTTTAAGCACTTCATATTGTGATCACATCAGTTGTTCCAATCACAGCAGGAATAGTTTGAAGTACTTGAATGATCCAGTGGAGCGCTTGATTATTTGATTGCATTAAAATAATACTCATACTTATTAGGATTAGATTTAACGAGTTTGGTGTATGGGAATGAAATGTAAAAAACGCTTAAAAGAAGTTTTAAGGAATATCCTGAATCTGTATTAATGCGTTGATTTGGGATTTTTTTCAAGGCCTCTTCTCTGAGTAAGTATTGTAAAACCACTGAAGTATTAGTTCGACCTGGCTTCGAAAACCGAAAAAACGAGCTGGTTGTCTTTATGTTTTCGTGGTTTTTTACATGCGTGACGTGTATACACCTCAGTTTCTTCTAGAATGTCTTCCTGGAAGGTACTTCTCCCTTAGGCCCTTGTATTGCCTTGCCGTATTCTAATATACAAACATATATTTTAAAAAAAATTCTTTAAATCGCCGTTGTGCTTATGTAATGGTAAATAATCGAGCGTAGTTTTAACTAAAAGGGAGTTCAAGTTTGTTATGGGATTTCAGATCATGTAGTAGTTTCCAGTCACCTGTTTTTTCGTAATCATTGTACATCAGTGTATTCTTTTTCCTAATCATTAATACAGCAGGTATTTAAAGTTTTGATGAAGACAAAAACATTTATCTTTCTTCTTCTCTCTCTCTTTTTTTTTTAAATAAATATAAACGATAGTCATATTTTAAACAATGTTAAGTGCTTTTTTTTTTTTTTTTTTTTTTTTTTTTTTTTGTAAAACATGGAGATTAAAAAGTGGTTGGCGAAATCGTGAAGGCATACAGATATGAAAAATAAATAAACATTCTGTATCCGAAATTTCTTTCTTTGTCCTAAATGTGTTTTTATTAGTAATTATGTTTTAGTTTTTTTAATTAATAATCTTTATGACTTTTCTATACTGTTATCATAAAAAAAACTTTCTCTATTAAAGACAAATACGCATTTTTATATAATTTTGTTCTGTTGTGTCTTTAAAAAAGGATCAGCAACTTTTAAAAAGCCATTTTTGGCTTTTTATGCTCATTTTTAGCTGTTACTAGGAAAGGTATATCAGTATTTCGTAAACAAAACTGAGTTGTAAAAAAGTTATTGATTGATTTTTCTCAAAAAGAGTAAAATATATCTTAATGTCCTAGTAATTTATATGTATATTGATCGGTGTCTGTGTCATCATCATAAACTTCTTATTATCCTGCTTTTATTACGAGGAGATTTTATTTTCTTCTGCAATGGGGTCTTTATTCGTAAGACATGAGCTAATTCTGACGAGTGCTGCATTTATGGGAGTTTTTTTAGTTAAACAGTGCATTTATTTCTAGTAGTCCAAATCTATTTCAAAAGGATCTTAGACCTTTTACGTGAACTTGAATCGGAAATAAATTCGAAAAACAACATCTTATATTTCCATTGTCAGTTTATGCATATTTATAGGGTATGTCCAGCTAATTTTCGGGAAAGAGAGCCCATTAAACTGTATTTTATGAGGATTGTGAGATAATATCTCTAACATTTTGAGATAACTGAACAGTGTTCGCATAGAATTACTGCTGTGATAAGTTGTGAATTGTCCGCAAAATACAAAAGTGCAAAATAATAGCTAAATACTGATTTTCTAAGAAATTTGTATATTTTCGAGGGAATCAGTATATGTGTTTATAGCATTACATAATTTTTCATATAGAAGGAAATATACGTTGATTTGTGTGTTAAATCTCTCCCTTATTTAAGCTTTCTATAGTACGGAATACTTATTGCCTTTAACCTAAGGCTTGCCTTTTTTTCTCATTATTAAAAAGTAAATATACTGTTGTAAGCCAAGACTTCTTTGATGTCTGTTTTAAGTAGTCTTTCCAGACAAACTAGAAGATATTGAATATCTAATATATTGTAATTCTGTTCTAATATATTCAAAATTAAAACTATATGTTCAAAAGTGTTTTATATAGAAATTTTATATATCTTTATATATTTTATTTATATTTATTTTATAATATTATATATTTATTAATAATAAAATAAATATATTTATTAATAATAAAATAAAACAAATATTATAATATATATTTATTTTATTTATATTTATTTTATAATTTTATATATTTTTGTTTTATATAGAAACGATCTTAGCCCATTTCATGGGGGATGGAGGGAATTATCTGAAGTTACTCTGTTCCAGTTGTTTCTGATATATGAGGTTGTACTGTGCTGATACTATAAAGCGAAAGGGCTGTATCAGTTAATTGTGGGCTTTTCCATTTCATCGGTATCCCTCTTCCACACCACCAGCACAACTCGCGCACACATACACACACTTAATTGATATTCTCAATGTACGTTTTAGAATTTAGTGAAAATGGCCTGAGCTTTGCGGATTGTTGGATCCTGGGCTTTTACGTGCAAATTCAGAGTAGTATTCTTAGCTTTTATGTTGATAAAGCTGACTATAAATTTAGTAGCTTGTCCTCTTTGTCAATGCAGAACCATTAATGGCGAAAACGAGAAATTTTTGTTTCGTTATTTCTTTCTGAATTTGAACCGAAAATCTTAATAGGCATTGGAAAATAATATATATCAATAAATTCATGCGATTTCTACGCATAAACTACAGAGCTTTTGGTAAATTTATTTCAACGTAGTGGATATTTTACTAATAACTTTTTCATTGGGGAACCGTATAAAAATTTTTAGAATCTTAGTTATACTTTTAAATTATCCTCTCATTTACAGTATTGTAACTCTTTATATACAAATCTTTAATATACAAATTGCCATAGTTTTAAAAAGATGGCGTTAGAAGTTAAGAAGATGGTTTTAAGAAGATTTAAGTTCTTAAAACTATGGCCATTTATAATATACAAATCGCCATAGTTTTAAGAAGTTTGTGATAGCAAGTGCATATCTTTTAGTAAATATGTAAGAAAATAAAACTTGTACGTACATTCTTCGAATATCGCTTTTTGTTTCACTTTGCGCTGGAAATTTCAGAAATCATATATGTAAGATAAACTTAGTCATGCCATACTTATATAGTATAGGTAAATGCAAATTATACATGTGTTAGTAAATATTAAATATTACCTAGCTTTGAATAATATAGCATTACATTAAGTTATATGAAAATAATGATGAAGGATCACATTTTTGCATGTGGTGATTTTAGTTATGGATGCATATATTATCGTTCACGAAAATGATAGGGGATAAGAATAATTCCTGTTATCTTTGCAAGTAAAATCTTCAGGTTAATGCACTTGAGGCGAAACTTCTGAAAACGTAATTTATATTATTCGATAACTTTCAGGAACGCAGGTGGTTTAAAGGAAAACACACGCACGGGTAATAGCGCAGCTGCTGCCGCGAAGTGATTATCCGTTATTTAAGTCAATAGAAAACTCTGAAACTTTCGTATATTTGCATTTGAAATAAACTTTAATATGACGTCCTTTAAAATTTGTTTGGCATGAATTATTTGCTCAAATAAATCTAGCATGGATTATTTATTATTTATTGCTTGTTACGATAATGAAATAATACTTTATTTCATTTGTTTCAAGCTTAGTGCCAGTGATTTATAAAAGTAATGAAATAAATGTTAATCTGTTATATTGGCCAAAGCCTTTTGTAAAATAATAAAGCCTAAAAATTGCATCTTGTACCTGTAACCCAGCGGTTGTCAAACGGAGTTCTCCAGAACCCTAATGTTCGGCGAGAAATCCTTAGTATAGTTTCTTGAAAAACTGCGATGAATGGCTCGGTATATATAAATCATGTAAATTTATGTAGCTATTTGTATTTATGTGGTTGCATTTTTGTATATTTTGTTGTTTATTTATTTGTTTATTGGGTATATTATACAATAATTTTAGCGTGTATTTTTATTAATTAAATGTCTGGTATAGTACTGTGCTTGTAGCTGTTATTTCGTGTATGTTGTTGTAAATTTTCTAAATTTGAATCGATCAGTGTTTTAAATTGAGAAAACAGCTCAATTATGTGTTGGGATGTAGGTAGAAACTCTTCTGACAATTTTTGCCGCCAAGTTGCCAACATTTGAGATTGGCAAGAATTTTAACCTTCCAGGAAAATGCATTTTCGAAGCTGTAAGAGTTCACGTTGCATGTATTACGAATTCAAAAGTTTCATTAAACACTGCCTTTAAAATATTTCGGATATTATTTTTTTATTTAATCTTTTAGATATTTTACTAGTCGTCTAGAGAATGCAATCTACCATACATAATCAAATATGCTGAACAAATTTTCTAAATCCTATCATTTTTAAACTTATCATTTTTTTCCCTGTCTGAAGAAAGAATATCATGAAGAATTTACTTCTAAATTTGTATTTTTTATTCCAAAATAAATTTCCATTGGGCTGGGGAGGAAAAAAAAATTATAGTAGGAACTTTAAAAGGTTAAAACAATAAGCTCGAAGTTATTGCATTTTCTGCATACTTATTTTCCCCTTTGAATGTTTATTGTTTGTGCTATATTTATTTTAATGATTAAGATGTGAATTTTGTTTTTAATGTGTCCTCTTGTGATAGAGATTTCACTAATATTTACTTTTGAGGGGAACCTTAAGCAAATTGTGCTGTTTAGTCTAAAAAAGCAGATTTGGGGCAAAATTTATTGATACCTCTGCCAAGTAACGCAGAAAGAAGTTGTTTGTTATATAAAATTCTTGTATTTGAATAGGAGATGAAATTTAACATTTGTTCCTCATAAAATTGCATTTATTATATTTTCTTATTTTCCCCCTTAAAATTGTTATCATCTAACTTAATATTGTTTCACTGAGATACGCTAATATCTGCATATTGGATGTTACGTGTTTCATCTTTTTAGTTTGTGGAGTATTTCAACGAATTTAGTTCTCTAATTATTTTTGTAATAATCAGAAAAATGCACCCGAAAAATTTAAAATTCTGGACTTCTGAACACGTCTGGCGTTAAGCATTTTGCCACCTGGTACAGTATTTGCGAGTATGAAATTCCGTTTTCTGATTTCTCCATAAATTCTGAACATTTTGCCATCCCTACATTATACTGCTCAGTGCTTTTCTAAATTCTAAAAGTTTTGCCGACTCTAAATTCTGCCGTCTGGTGCGTTTCCACCGTCCGCAGTGCCGGTCCTATTTCTGAGCAAAACTGTATTGCAACAATTACTAAATAAAATTGCTGAAGAAAAACAACTGTTGCAACATATGAAGGGATTTGACAATTTATCATAGTTAATTGACAAACACAACGTAAAACAATTATAAAAAATATGGTGTTAAAGGTGGAGGCGGATTGTACATCTTAACTTATAACGTTTTAAGGTCATTAACGAGTTTCCTTCCCAGCGCCCTCCCTCAACGGTGGTAGATACTACGAGTTACTAAAGCGAAATCTGTCTGACTAAGTGTAAATTCATATTAGTGGAGAAAAGCTGTGCAGTTTTAGTTTGTTACAGTGTTAAATAATTTTGTATTCGAATTGTGTTATAATTTTTTATAGACATGCTGGGTTTAAATCTCCTAATTTTGAAGTCTATCTGACACATAAAAAGTGACTCATCAAGAAGGATTTATTCGGAATGGGACAAAAATCGGTAGATATGATATACATTTATTGAAAACGGAGCGCTAAAGGTATCATAGGAGTAGGATGTTTTATTCAGGAAATGCAGATGCAAAAGGAAGAAAATGTCTGCAATGCGTTAACTTACCTCTGGCTCTGATACAAATTATTATTCGGCTGGGCATTGGCTGTCTGGCGGATGGCTGGATGAAGCGGGCGGATGTCTTTCTGCCTGACTGTATGCCATATACATTCCAACTGGTGAGTTAGAATCGTGCGATTCAAGGACGATTGGAGACGCTTGCTGGTCAGAGTTCAAACTTACTCTACTGGGAAGAAGATCCGGCGATCGCGTCGATTAGGGAATTTTAGGAGAAGCAGTTGACAGTTGAGAGCAGGATCTGAACACCCGTGCGACTTAATTTGTGGGAAAAGCAGAAGACAATGAGCAGAAAGACGTGCTGTGTGCGACTGGGCATTACACTGTTGAAATATAAACCCAGGGTTCCGTGAAATTAAAGGCCGCATTGTGCGGGACTTAGAATATCGTCGACTTATCGCCGAGCTATAATGACGAGCCAAAGGGATCCGGCTATCAAATGAAACGGCGCCCCCTACCATAACGCCTGGTTTCGGGATGTGTGGTTAAGAACAGTCAGGTGAATTTTCCACCGCTATCCTGGACGTCTCCAAACACATCTTCGCTGGTCATCGGAGCTCAGTTTGAAGCGAGATCCATCGCTGAAAACAGTTCTACAGTAGACCATGAGATCACAGGTCGAATGTGCCTGGCACCACTGCAGACGTGCCTGATGCTGCGCAACGGTGAGAGACAGCCGCTGTTCGCTGAGAAGCTTTATGAATGGTCATTGCAGTCACTGATGCGCCGGTTACAGGTTGCATCGTTAATAAGAACGCGTCAAGCGGGTGTTTGTGTTCTTTCGTCGTTCTTAGTCGATCGTTACCTTCTTGGCGCTCTGTAAGGCCACGGTTCAGCCATTCCTGACAACGTAATCGAATGGTTTCATAGCTGCGGCCCAAATGTTTAGCAATACTTCGATATGACAACGCTACTTCCTGTAGTCCAATTGCAGAGCCTCTCTGAAATGGTGGCATCTGCTCATACTGTTGGCGAACCTGTTTGGGAGACATTGGTAGAATCCACGTGAATCGAGCGAACCACATTCGCATGGAAGTTATGCATTAGCATTGGAATTTCCTCTGCTTTAGAAACCATCTTGATGCTCCGTTGCAATCCGCTGGAGCTCCAGCTAGTCAATCATCGGCCGCCAAAAGTCAACCATTTGCATATTTTATCATAATTCTTTATCAAAAAATGAATTAACAAAAGGAAATTCGTGTTGAAAATCGCATTTTTGATTAAGCTAAAAAGATGATTTTCTTTAAAGGCAGCAAAGTGTTATAAATTTTCGGTCAATTTTATGTAATTACTAGACGTATGGTAACTATATTTTCTACTGGACGTTAAAAAAGAATTCTTTGAAAAATTGTTATTCTAAAATGTTTATACTGATCGATATTATTCAACTATCCAAATGTAGTGAAACACCTTTTGGTAGATACGTGGTAAAATATGTGAATGCAAAGTCTACCAACGTCTGGATGAAGGTGGGTTGACCAATTAATTTTTGAAAGGCCTCGATCTATCCAACCACACAGAATAGCCTCAGAAAGAGATATCTCATTCCGGTTGACTTATTGTAAGAAAATAAACTATAAACATTATTAGTTCAAAGGGGCTTTGTCCCCGAAGGACTATATTTTTCGTTTTGCGATTTTGCGTTGAATCACTATAAATGTCCGTTTCACTTTTCAAACCAAATGTTAGAGTACTGCATTTTATTTGAAGAAATTAAATAATGAAAAATCTGCATAAATGTATGTATATTTCTCATAATGGCGAAGGGAGATATAACATAATGGCAGATGGAGCGAATGTTAGTAAAATCATTTAGGTAAAGGAAAACACATAAGGTATTTATTTCTTAGTATTTTAACATTTATGCAAATTTGAACAGTTTTGGATCCAATCATTCTATTTTTTGATTTTGCCCAAAACGCGGAAAGTCTACTTTCATTTTATTTTCCCATTAGTGTTGAGGCTTATGGCATTTGCTTTTTAGTTACAAATCATAGTTTTTATTCATGTCATATCTCAGTATAATATATTTTGAAGTTTGTTGTTAATATCAATTGTGGAAATCTATAACTAGTGTAACACTTTTGTAATATTGCATTTCCTTAGTATCACAATATCTAGTTTAATGCTCTTTGACTAGATTAATTTTTTATGTATCTACTTAACATATTACCGCTTGCTGCGAGATTTTGATTCACTATTTCTGATTTATTCAGCAAAACGTTCGTCGAGCAGATAACATATGATAGCACGTGTCCAGGACATATCAGCAGAAGTCCATTTCTGGTCATGATATTCGTGGAAATATCATAAAATTCCATGCTGGGTAAAGATAATTTTTTGGATTAAGAAGCCCAAAATATATAAGGACCATTATACGGAGAAGAGTTAAAATAGTTCCTTGCTGAGAACTTAGTTTATTAAATTGGCCATGTAATGAAGTAATGACAAACATTTTAAAAGCCTCAAATGTTCGTCCTTACTTGAATAATATTACTGTGCGATTTCAGAACTTTCTGTAAGTAGAGTAATTTTTGCGCTAAGAATATGAATCGTGAATTTTCTGAAAAGCTTAATTCATAAAGACTAAGTTAAAATTCCTATTTCAATTTAATTTATTTTTTCCAAATTTTTTTATCCAGAAATTTAGTCGTTACTGAAGTTTGCTTGTATTTTTTTGTGTCAAACCTCTTAAAGAAAATTGCTTAAACTGTCATAATAAAAAGTGTCTAAAAAATACGGAAGTGTTTTTATAACAAGATAATTTATTTTTGGATGATGTATTTCTACACATAAAGCTTTTAAGATTTAGGTTAAAAAAGGGAATGCGGATAAAGCACTTTTGAAGACTTATTTTGGGTATTTTTTCATTTCTTGCTTTCGTCTTGTTTTCGTTTTGACGCTTTAAATTTTCTTTTCATATCCTTGAGTGTAATTTTTTCAGTAGAATTTTCTTTTGTTGTTAGGGTTAAATGTTTTATTTTTCTTGTTTCAAATATGAAACTTTGCTCAAGATTTATGGAAATACGACCATGCCAGAATTCCTGAGAAGGTTTAAAAGAAAATTCTATTTTTCTCAACATTTTCGTGTTTAACTGCCCTCAGAAAGAAAAATGCTGTTATGAATAAAAGATGTGTTTTATCTTCCAACTGTTACAGTTCAGAATTTTTTACTTTCTACTTCTATGCGCTTTATTAAGGAATGCATACAGTTCACTTGCCAGTTTGAATCTGATGTATTTGAAAGTAATGAGGTTTGCAAACTGCGCTGTACGATTTCGCATTCCATTGTGCCCAACAATGTGTTATTACACATGATTGGTTAGGAGAAAAATACAGACATTTTTTGTTTCCCTGTCGATTTCTCTTTTCCGAATCGCTAGTAAATGTTACGGTAAATGTATTCTTTAAGCATTCTACTGCGCTTTTTTTTTTATGAATATGGTATTTTTACAGATAAGGAAGTTCATCAAAGATATTTGAGGATAAATTTATCAAATCCACTAGTATACCTTAGCATCTAAAAATAGTTTTAAAAATAGCTTTTCTTTCTTTCTTTCTTTCTTTTTTTTTTTTAAACGATGACAACGAACCTGTTAAACGATAAATGACCGCGTTTATTACCAGGACACCTTAACTTGCTTTTTCTAAAATATCATTTGCTTACGGATAGGAATTTCTATACAGTTTTGTGTTTGCTTTAATCCAGTGATGATTCGAAAACTAAGCAATGAATCTGACTCAAATGGCAAACATAATTTTTTTCTTTAATTACAAGCAAATTTTGGAGAAAAAATGTAATGCTTTGCTTATGATCGTAAGACAGAACAATCATAAGCAATTGCGTCATGGCAGTGTCTTAGAAAGTATTAATTTACAAGAAATTTGCTCTTGATGGTCAAATAGTAAACTTCATACATTGAAAAGACGTAGTGGGCATACTTCTGAAAAGAATTCTGCGCGTAAGACCTGGAAGAGGAGGGGGAAAAAAACGGAATAATAACTTTCTGCTACACGACAGTATGCCGTCATACTATTCCATTATCTTCAAGTAGTTGCTGCTAAAAACGTGCACAGCTTTCAGCTACTCCCTCATCATCAGAAAGGCGTAGCTTTTTCTTCTGTAAAATGAAGTCTCACCTTAAAGGTCATTATTTTAGAGCACTGAAGGGATTCGAAGAAGCAGCAAGAATTCATTCTGAGACTTATAGGTCATTCCAAAAGCTGAATTCAACGAAGAAATCCAGGAGTTATATTAGCGTGCCAGGTTTTATGTAGATTTCTAAAGAATGTCTGTTGGAGACCAGGAAATAAGAATATTGTTTTCTCCAATTGTGGATTTTCTCAAACTTTGTAGAAGCACTGTGTATGATGTACTTCTTCATAGGTCTCAGCGTATGGATTTTAACGAATTCCTTGTTACTAAGTGAGTTCTAGTTTTTTTTTTTTTTTTTTTTTTTTTTTTTTTTTATTATTATTATTCATGAAGCATGTAATCGGATATTCATGATACTTCGGAACCAACACATAATTATCAATTACATAATTACAATTAGAAACCAATACATAATTATCATGACTGGATATTTTCTTGACACTTCATGTAAATAATACAAAAATAAATTTTTGATTGATTCCATAATCTACGTCCTCCAACTCTGTGTTCATGTATACCTACGTCTTCTACCATCGAATACATACACACACATAATATATGCTCTCACATGCGCACGCGACGTTATTTCCAAGTTAGTACAATTTCTCATAGTAAACATTATATAATATTGCTTAAATTTTTTATACTGCCATTTTTTATTCATAATTAGTAATTTTAGACATTTTATTTTAAATGTCAGTTTGAGAAAATCGGGGAGTGGGTATATAAAAGATCTACCGAAAAGAGAGAATTGAAACCCAAATGTACTGCTTATCAAGCTAAAACACTACTGGAAATGTTTATGTTTGGCAAGGAATTTGTAGAACATTTGACATTTGAATCCAATAGGTACAGGTAGCAAAATGAATTCAATCACAATCGACGAAATGAAGGTAGTTTGGGGGATCGCTATGTACATTTGAATTGTAGATTTACCATTTAGAAGATGGTAATGATCACTGCAAACAAGGCAGGAAATGATTTCAAATGCAATGACCGTAAATCTTTGAGAGATTTGTATGCATCTACGTATATGCATGCTGTCCACTGTAGTGAACAAACTGTAGCAATTATTTAAAACGAAATGTGAATTTTTTTTTTTTTTTTTTTTTTTTTTTTTTTTTTTTTTTTTTTTTAGTCCAAAGGGATTTGAATCCCGAAGGACTATTAGTTTCGTTTTGGCATTTTGCGTCGGACTCATAAATGTCGGTTCACTTTTCAAACTGTTGCCACAAAATGTTAGAGTCTTGCATTATATTTGAAGAAATTAAATAATGAAAAATCTGCATAAATGTATGTATATTTCTCGTATTGTGATAAAACAACGGTACATAGAGTCATCGAATTTTGAATAACGTAATCCTCCAACGAATATGAGCATGTGGAAGACCAAATTTGAAATTTGTTTTATGATCGATTTCCTATTTTTTAAAACTTTGACGAATTTTGGATTAACAAACGCAAGGATTTCAAAGCGAGCAATGGCAACGTTGTGCAGAAAAAACATTTTTATCTCCAGCGCGTGAGTCTCTGTATCGGAAATTCTAAAGATATGCTCGTTTTAAAACTATTTTGCGATATTGCTGTTGCACTGGATCTTATGGTTTAAGTGCGAGGAACATGATATTTAATAAAGAAAGGTAACACACAAAATGTTAAAAAACGCCCCTTTGGACGTAATTTAAAATCTGAAACATTTCAGATTTTTTTTTATTATTATTATTATTATTTTTTTTTTTTTTTTTTTTTTTTTTTTTTTTTTTTTTATTATTACTAAGGTTATTTTAAGTAGAAAAAATGCAAACATTTTTGTTTAACTTCTCTAGATTATTTGTATGCAACAAAGGGTTAACTGTGAATTACTGCTTTATGCACGTACAAGAGAAATGCATCATATGTTAAATATGGAATTCAAATTTTACGTTATACCCTATCATTACATTTATAAAAGAAAATTTAAAATAATGCCATTTTGAAGGTTTTCAAAAATTTGTTCTTTTTAATTTTGTGTAACAATAAATATCGCCTTTAATTTGTTTAACTCTTTAAGTGGAACGCCAGTTCTTCTCAAAACACATTCATTAGCTGCATTAAAAAGTGCTTAAAAAACTAGCCTCAAAACAAAAAAGAAAAAGCAAACAAGCTGAAAAACTAAATTCATTTTTAACCCTCCATCGTTTTAAACATTTTGTAAATTTGCTTTTGTGTCTAATTCACGAGTATTTGTTCTTGTATTCTGTTTTATTTCCTTATTTTTTTCTGATATATTCAGTGAGTTTATGCATATTTAATATACGTTTTTGATGCATACATACTCTATCTTGATACGTGTATTTGTTAGCACAACCGCTCTAAAAATGTTCACAACGGGAAATGTTTTTAAGTATTGTTATGCCTTCCTTCGCTTTAAGATGTAAAGCATCATTATCTGAAATTCTTCTGTTTTAATAATCCACTTATTATTCTGATAAATTACATGCAAACAGAACTGATTTATAACATCCCCTCAATAAATTTAGAAGTCAAACAACACAAATCAGCGTTATATTCTCAATTTTTTCCCCGCAAAATTTGAAAATATAACGCTAATTTTTGTTGTTTGACTTCTAAATTAATATTTGTTCGGCGTGTTATTGTATCTTAATTATCCCCTCAATTCTTAGTTTACAAAAATTATTTCATTATATGCCGCTTTAGATTTAGATTCTATGGTATTGAATGTGATTATACGGTAACATATATTTAGCTGTAAAATACATTACATATGATAGTTGAATTCATTATGATAACTGAATTTATTTTATTTAATGAGTGCATTGTAGAAAATTAAAGAACTGGATTATTTAATTCAAGAAAGCATACGACTGTTATCTGTCTCAGGTGCATCTTTGTTTCGGTCGAAAGCACTCCTATGAATGAAGTCAGTTATCTCCAATGCCTCTTTTCTCTACCGTCAGCTTTTAGGGAACGTTTTTAGATAAACGGTTTTTTTTTAAGTGCCCGTATTTCTCTAAACATTGCGATGACAAATCTCTATGAAGGCAGTTTGAACTCAAGCTCAACTTCGCGTGCAATCGCGGTCGCTAACCATTATTTTACAAATCACTATTTACAACTGCTTCTTGTAAAGAAAATTCCACGATATATGCGGCTTAATCCTCCGAAATTTAACTTATATAACCAAAACTACTATAAACAAAAGAATCACTTGGCCTTTCTAAAACACAATTAAGATAAAACATTACAATTAAGGGCGTTATAATTACACATTTAAGTTACAAAATAAATCTCGGGGAACAGCAAGCTTAGTTCATGACACCCGTACATCGACTGAAGGCTAGAGTTTTTTTTTTTTTTTTTTTTTTTTTTTTTTTTTTTTTTTTTTTTTTTGCTAGTGTTTATTCCGGCGGCCGCCAGGTGGCGCTCATTGAGCCGTGGGGTTACAGACTCCCCCTCTGGCTCATACGACATTTCGGCGAAGAGCCAGAACTAGGTTGGTTTGGTCTGCCTCGTCTCCTATACTCTTTCACCTGGTTCGTAAGACATCGCTGAACATAATGTATTTTTGTTCTTTTCATACTCTCCAAACGTCACTGAATCAGGATGATTCATTCAGAACTTCATAGAATCAAGATGATGCCCTCCATACTTCATTGAATCGGGATAATTCTCTTCAAACTTCATTGAATCAGAATGATTCATCAACAGCATAGAATCGGAGTGATTCACTTCAAATTTCATTGAATCGGGATGATTCATCACACAACACGGAATCAGGATGATTCTCTTCATACTTCATTGAATCGTGATGATTCATCTACAGCATAGAATCAGGATGAGTCTCTTCATACTTCATGGAATCGGGATGATTCATTCAAAACTCCATAGAATCAGGATGATTCACTCGAAACTGCATAGAATCAGGATGATTTTTTTCAAACTTCATTGAATCAAGATGATTCACTCAAAACTTCACAGAATCAAGATGACTCTTTTCAGACTTCCTTGAATCGGGATGATTCATTCAACAGCACAGAATCAGGATGATTCTCTTCAAACCTTCACTGAATCGGGATGATTCATTCAAAAGTACAGAATCAGGAGGATTCACTGAACAGCACAGAATCAGTATGATTCCTTCACTACATGGGACAAACCTTCACTACATGGGGTTGTATCTCCCTCTGGTTTCAAGAAGTTCTCTTGAATTTTTGCAATAAGCCATTTAGTTGAGTAGTAGATGTTTATCTTCGTCACTTCGAATATTTACTAAAGTCAGGGTTCGTACGGTCCTTAAAAGTCCTTAAATATTTTGGAATCGATTTTTGGTTCTTAAAAGTCCTTAATTTTGGCCAAAATCAGTAGAAGGTCCTTAATTTTAATCATCTGAAATTTCTGTCTATTTTTACGACTGCCATTTTGAGTGTGAATTAGCATTTTGGAGGAATATTTTTGGCGATTTATTGACTTATATGATTATCTTTTGAATGGGTTCATGGGTTAAAATTTTTTTCTATTTCTAATATAAATGATAGGATACTCGATTCTAAGCAAGAAGTGAAACATAAGCATTTCAAAATTAATTTTTTGTAATAAAGAGCTCTTAAACAATTTTCGCTTTTGGGGATGTGAAGTCTTTTATTAAACTGTTCTAAATTTGGCGACTTGTCAACATTTTGGCGATTTTAAGTTCAGTTTGTATAGAAAGTTTTTAATTCCGAAATCTGAGAATTTTTCGACGATTTTTTTAAAACATCATAACATTGATAAATTTAATTAAAATTATGGTATTGGAATTTTATTTAAAAAATAAAACATTAAAAAATTAAACATTAAAATAAAACATTTTTATTTTTCGCTGTCATATTATAGTTTCATTTTGGCAACTTAGTATACAATATTTTGAATCTGAAAACTAAACAAGGTATTGTGCTATAAAGCATAATTTACGAAACAGCTCTTATCAAAAGCAAAATTAGCTATGTAAATAATTTAAAAATACCTTTTTAATTTTTTCATAGTAAGCGTTTTTCCCATGTAATTATCTCAGAATATTCAAAATTCTCAGAATATGCATCTGTTTTCTCTATAAAATTAATTTTACATTTTTTCCAAAATTTAGAAGGATTTGAAGACAAGATTTATAGATCTATGATTCTAGAAGATTCGAGAAATACGTGACAAAATGAAAAATGTCTCCATGGTATCAACACATAATGGATGTATTTTACAGAAAGTTTGCGATGAATTTCGTATTTTTTGGAGAACATCTGGAAGCAATTAAGACATAATATTTGAATGTTTCACTCCTGATAATAGAATATTTTTCTTAACATGTTTATCTTCCCTTTATTTTCTCTGCTTTTCACTAGACGCAAGCAAGGAAACAAAATTAACATTTAACAAGGATTATTACACTTGCTAATGGACAATAAAATGCACAAATTTAGTGAAACATAAAATGCCAAAAATAGAATTTAACTTTGATCAATCTTCTGTTAGTTATGCCTGTGATGTCTACAAAACCCTAAATTCTTTTAAGAAATTAATTTTCGACTGTAGTTCTCTTTGTAAAACACAATTAGATATATAAATTGTTATCAAATATTACGAGATAATAATTTAAAAATTTGATAAACACACAATTCGAAAATGCAGCAAGTATTAGAGTGCTTTTTCAGAATAACGGCAGCTAAATATTAATTCAAAAGAAGTGTTCTTATTGAACAAAAACAAAACATTAGTGGCACAGTTTAAAAAATATACTAAATAAAACCCTTTTCACTTTTAAATCATTTCTATTCTCAAAGAGGATAAGAAAATATCCGTTAATATTATTTATAAAATAAAATAAAACAAAACATACAACTCATTCATAGATAGCTATACATTTACAAAATCCTAAACGAATTATTCGCACCGGAAACATTTATCAATCAGAATAAAAATAATATTTTGCCACATAAACACTTTTTGTTCAGAACCCTAACGAAATTTAACTTGTGTTGACTTCCAGTGAAATCAAAATTAATCTTCAGTTAGAACATAGAACTAAAACACAGGAAATTCAAATAAAAATCAATTATTTAAACAATGTAAAACAATATAAATTCTTAAAGTGCAACATACCTAAAAGGAAACACCTATAACTTATATATACTTTATATATGATTCTGTTTCGTTTTCAACGACACATTTTATTCCATATTATTAAAGTATTAACGACTTTAGTTAGAATTTTATATTGTTTCAAGTGAAACTTATCTCGTTATTAAGTTAAATGCTTATTAAGTGAAAATCTCTTTCGTATTAAGTTAAAAGCTTATCTGTTATTTCGGGTGAAGATGAAACCATGCAATGTCCAAAATAACCTTCGGGTGAAGATAAAATCGCTACTTTATGCAATTTCCAAAATAATCTTAGTGTGAGGACTTTGCTGGTGGGAGTATTATCTAAAACCTGGAAAAGAATATGAGTCCATGTCCTGGAGTCGTAAACTAAACATACCAAAACTACCATAAACAAAAGACTCACTTGGCCTTTTTAAAAAGTTTTAATTAACAAAACACAATTAAGATAAACATTACAATTAAGGGCATTATAATTACACATTTAAGTTACAAAGTAAATCTCGGGGAACAGCATCTCGGCGAAACAGCATGCTTAGTTCATGACTCCCGTACATCGACTGAAGGCTAGTCTTTTTTTTTCTGGCTGGTGTTTATTCCGGAGGCCACTAGGTGGCGCTCATTGAGCCTTGGGGTTACACTTCGACTTTCATGAAACAAATGTAAAGCTAATAACCCCATTTGTATATAGTTCTAATTATATAACAGTTTATGTTAATGAGATTCCGCTTATCAAGAAAAGTTACCATCGATTTTTAGTATATTTTGTTTGCAAAAAAATATTCGAGCAATTTTTGGAAAATTTTCATTTACCGTAGTTGAAGGTTTATATATTTTATGGCTTTATATTGATTAATTTAAATTTCTCTACTAAATATATGGTGTGTTTATCTGCAGGACTTACATTTATGGAGAAAGAGTGAGGATGAAAATGAGGAATATCATGCTGTAGGTATAATTTATTATCATAAATAAAGAATTCATTTTTGTTTTGCAGAGATGGACGTCTTCAGGAAGGCGACCAGATTTTGGCAATCGACGGTCAGCCGCTGGACAGCAACATCTCCCACCAACAAGCCATTAGCATCCTTCAACAGGCCCGGGGCCTGGTCGAATTGATCGTGGCCCGGGGCGGTATTCCGACTGCCGAACAGAGCCCCCTAACCGCCGTTTCGCTGGAGCGATCGCCTTCTGCGGTCAGCGAATCTTCTAAGGCATCAGATATGGTAGTAAGTAAACTGTTTGTCCTCTTGTGTATTGTTCATGCTGATAGTAGTTTATACTTTGTGCTACATGAATATGAAATAATATAGAAGGGGAAAATTGAAGTTGAGGAAATAGTGAAGTATTAATTTCACGTCTCCTCTATTTGGTCAGGTGTGTGTTTCTTTTAAAGCGCTTGCAGTTCTTGAAAGTTGTAATAAAAAATTACTTCTCCTCAAATAACATATCGTGTAGCAATCGACGATTATGACTTAAGATCCTGATAATTTTCGTAAACAAGCAAAAGTTGCATCTAAACCCAATATTAGTAAACTGAACTTCAAGTACAAAAGAATATGGTGTAATATCCAGAGAGATAAAATGTTAAACCTCGTATTCGTGCCATACAGTTGCAAGTACGAAGGCATATTAGAATTTCTCCCCGCATTAAGAAAATGGTATTCTTTTAAAATATAGTATATAGTCATAAGCATCGTCTAAAAAGTATGCATATTCTTTGAAAAAATGCTTCGCCCGTGATGAAACTTTGCATTGCAATTAGGAGACAAAGATGAAGAAATAATTTAAATAGCATTTAATGCATTTATTGAGCAAACTGAATAAAGAAGTGGTACGTACGGCAATACCAGTGGGTTGCAAGCTTAATGGATAGCAGTCAACCTATTTATTGAGCAAGCTAAGTGCAGATTTGAAAAATACGGAGATACTCAATAAGTTTTAAACCTAATTGAAAGTAAATATCTAAAATTACCTTCTCAACTTTCTATTTAGTTCTCCTTAAATTTCAATGCTTTTAGCCCAGCGATGTGTTAAGGTTTGGATTCCAGCTGGAAAATGTATTTTGTAACCGCATTCAAGCATTCAAATCATTTCTGAAAGGCATCTTTCAAAACATTATCGTTGCTATAACGTAAGCCACGCAAATGCTGATACAGTTTATGAAATAAAAAGATGTCATATAGCGCTAGGTCTGGTGAACTTCATTGGATTAGGGGGAGCTGAAGTAAGTTTTGCTGAACAGCTGTCTAAGAAATCTGAGCCTTGTATGCTGAAGTTATCATGGTAATATGGAACATATAATTAAAACTTCGGACCTTTCCATTCTAAAAAAAAGGATGCCCAAAGTCTTCCTACCAGATTTTTTAGTTCAAAATATGGGGTTAAAGAGATATACTTTGATTTTATACCATACTTTCGTAATTTTTTTTTTTTTATTTTTCTGGGTCTCAGTGGTGGAGCTGTGTTTCATCTTCTATCACTTCCTATGAATAATACACTCATGTCCATAAATTAAGGATAATTCGGAGTCACGCGGAAATTGAACTGTAAAATAAATATATCACCTGTAAAATCACTACACACATCTTCAAGAATCATATGCAAATTTCAGGAAGTAACCAGATCACACCGATGATACGTCACAATGACGAGAGTGTAAGAGAGTGATATATAAGGAATACAGGCAAAGAAGTAAAATTGTTCGCAGACGCTTTATAAGCATTTCAGTGCAATAACCGAATAGTTATGACACAAAGGACGCATTTGGTTGATTTTTTACATGGTAGAATTATCGGCTGTCTGGAATGTGGGCGTACCCAACTGGAAGTATCAGACGAACTTGGAATCCAGAGAATCATCTCCAGGCTTTGGCAACGATTCCATGGCAGTTACTGCCAAAAGAAACAGGCGGAGCACAGCCTCAGACCTGTCTCGTCAGCTCTCTTCAGCCACTGGTATGACAATTTCAAGGCAGACCGTGTACAGATGCTTAGGGTAGATTGGTCTATATGCTCGTAGACCTGTCAGATGCGTTCCACTTACTGCAACTCACTGTCGCCTGCGGTTAGCCTGGAGTAGAGAGCATGCATTGTGGACATCACAACAGTGGGCTTGTGTGATGTTTTCCGATGAGTCCAGGTTTAGCTTGCAGTCTGATTCTCTACGTACTTTCCTATGGAGAGCTCCAGGTACCCGTTACCACCAAGAAAACATCATTGAACGACACCGTTACGGTGGTGCAGGAGTGCTCGTTTGGGGTGGAATTATTCTGGGTTCCAGAACTGACCTGCATGTTCAAATTGGAACCATGACAAGCCAAATCTATCGGGACGTCATTCTGGAACAACATGTACGTTTGTTTCGGCGGCATGGGCGCACAATTTGGGTTTATCGATGACAACGCTCGTCCTCACCGTGCAAACATCGTAAGCGAATGCCTTCAATCGGAGGATATCACCGTATGGACTGGCCAGCATTCTCACCAGACTTGAATCCAGTAGAACATGTGTGGGACATGCTTGGCCGACGCGTTGCAGCCCGTCAACCTCCTCCTACATGTCTACCGGAACTTCGGAGAGCATTGCTTTTTGAGTTGTGTAATATCCCCCAAGATCAGATCGATAATTTGATATTCAGCATGCCTAGGCGTTGTACAGACTGTATTGCATCGTCTGGGAGACATACAATGTATTAACAATCATACCAACCATGTAATATTGTTTTTTTGTAAATAGGTTTTTTTTTTTTTTTTTTTTTTTTTTTTTTTTGTTATTTGCTCCAGGGAGAAAAATTCGCTAATTTTTTTAACAATATCAAACATATAGCATCTTTTTTTGCTCTTTTGCTCTTTACCTTTTGTTTAATAAATAAGCTTTACAAATAAGTCAAATTTGTTTTGCTTCTAACTCTTCCTTTGCCTGATTTTGCATTATCCTTAATTTATGGACATGAGTGTATTTAAAAGTCGCATCTACACAGCGCCTTGATTTGGAATTATCTTCGAGTGACACTGTTGCCTGACAGCCCACCTTTTTATGATAGGTGTGTGATATTATCACGGTAGGCTGCAGTCATGTGTTCATGAATATTTTTCCATGTTATAACTTCTTTTGTTAAGATATCAATCTCTGAGCGGTGTTTGATATTTTCAGAATTAACAGACATCATTGCCTGATGATGTAATCTTCTAATGCATTTTTTATTAGGCTTAGGGTTTGTCGAACACCTTTCGTATAGATGCAATATATTAGCCGCTTCTGGCTGCAGTCTGTAAAGGTATTCGGCATAACCTCAGCCCGAAATCCTACAACTGACCAATGCCGCAATAGCTCCAGCCCAGCCAACAACGAGCCGAAGATTCCTATTTTAATTGCCACCTAGCTCAAAAAGAACTCTCATATCACATCGCCACGAATACATTAATATTTCTACCATCTTATCATTTAGCTTTCGCGAATGGTTCCAAAATAGAAGGAAATGTAGGCTGTGCATATGTATTCAAGAAGTGCAACAAAATTATTAAAACACGGAAAAGACACATAGCGTGCGAAAAAAGTATATTCTAGCAGAACTTAACTGCAGGGTAGAACGTACTAGAATATGCAAAAAGAACCAACATAAAAAATATGGACGTCCAACCAGACTGTCAGTCAGCTTTACATGGTATTAGAAACACAAAACAAAGTTACCCGATAGTGAACAATATTCAACACTACCCGACATAGAAAATGCAACACTATGAAAGATTGAATAGATGTGTATGAAAGATGTCAATTGATACACAGATGGAAGCATGCTTATGCTAATAATTAATGTTATGTATAGAAAGATAAATTTATACTGGGTTGAAATAAGCAGGGAATCACTAAGATGTATGACCACCTCTGGTGGCGATGCAAGCTGCAAATTCATTTAGTGTGCGGATTGTGTCCTGAGGGATGGAAGCCCATATGCTCTGAACTCACTTCTAAAGTTCATCCTCTGATAAGTTGGGGCAAAATAGACAAACGACGACCAATCATGTTCGAGATACACTCGATCCGCTAAACATCAGCGGACATCGTAGGCTACATAAGCATTAGGATCTGCTGCAAGACTTCAGCTGCCGAATGCCGCCTGCAGTGTTGCGCGGTCCTGTTGGGAAATACCATTTTGCAGACGTTGAATGTAAGGTAGCACAACCGGCTGCAGCACTTAATGAGCGTATCATCGTGCCATCAGTATGCCTCTGATGCTTAACAGGGGACCTGCTATTATGACTGATGACACCTCAAACCATTATGCCACGTTGACGGGCGGTGTGGCGTTTAGCAAGTGTGTGATGTTTAGTTGGATTGGATCTATCTTCCCGACGTTGATGACTTAATCGGCGACTGTCATCAAACAAACAATACCGAGACTTGTCGCTGAATAGCACATTGTACCATTCAGGTGTTGAAGTGGCTCGCCCGCGAAGCCATGGCAGTCTTCGTGAGAACTTTCAGCCAAACAACGGGAAACCTTTCTCCCCGATATTGGCGCATCCAAACCTCCCTGCACGTTCCGCAAAGTATTTACAATATTCGTTTGTAGGACCATTACCGTTTCTTTTCGTTTGCGTTGATGCGTGCCTTCTGTAGTTCGTCTAGACGAACTAAAGAAGACTAGACTGGACTGGTATGTTCTTTCGCGAATATTTACATTTCCTTTATCGATCCATCTAGACCAAATTCTATGCACATGAAATTCATTTACGTACGTTTCATTAGCAGTACGACGGTAAGACCCAACAGCCGTACGTAAGCCTACAATATGACCTCTCGTAAAATCATCCGGTTTCTAGAACTGCCTTCGATATCGTCATCCAGGTATCTCTTCATTTACACATGTCTTCTGAAACGTTGAATGTCTAGCAATTTTTGAATTACCTAAGCAGCGGAGAGTAGCGACTGTTGGTTCTTCAACCATTTATTTTCCTTTTATCTCACGCTATTGCCACACGACCAATTTGCATCTTACATCATCTGCATGACTTGCTTCTCTGCATATTACCCGAAATTTGGCTATTTATGGAGATGAATTTTCTTTGTATTTCATTTTCTTTCTCGAACATTACTTCGTAGATCAAAGGACATGAAGAAAATGATGGAACAAACTTGCAAAACTTGATAAACAAATGCGAAAGAAGCTGCACATGACACAGCAAGCATAAACCGTGACATACTATACTTACCTTGTCCAAGAAGTTATTTTGCTTCTAATCTGAAATAAACAGCAATGATAGCATGGCAACAGGAATAGGATATATAACAGGGAAGAACGACTTTCCGTATATTTCCAGACTGTGATACTAATTGACTTATAGCTATTCCACAAATAAAACTGGTTTCTTTCAGGCCATGGTCCATTTCCTATCTATTTTTACTCCAGAAGTATTTTGTCAACAGATATCTGCATCTGTGGCAAATTAGGAGACGATGTGCATTATCTATCCAAATGCTCATTAACAAAAGGTTTGTACATTCGTCAGCCCACCAGCGGCCGAGCGGTAAAGTCGCTGAACACTGGTAGTTCGGTCCGAGGTTCGAATCCCGCGAACGGGCTGGCTGCATGGGCGTTTTCGTGGTTTTCCCCATGTGTAACGTGTATACGAGCCAGTTTCCCTTAGAAAGTCCTCCACGAAGGCATCCCTTCCCATAGGCAGATAGCCCTCGAGGCTTTGCCGTAATCACACACACACACACGCACTACATTCGTCATCCAACACAAATAAATCCAAAATATATAACCTTCCTTATGAAAGGGAAAGAACACAGAAGAAACGCCTTAAAAATAACTCAGGCACAAATTTATGTCATCCCTAGTGAAGAATTTTTCCATTTAATGAAAAACGTCTTTCCGGCATCAGTTCCTCTCTTATTATTATTATTTTTTGAACGCATAAAGCGCGCATTTGCTTTGAACTACAAGATATCTTATAAGCTATATTCCGTGCAAGCACTCATCATAGCAAGTATTGCATCGTCATAATACGTCATAATAATTAATATAATAATTGTCATAATAATAATAAGTCGAACATATACTATGAATTAGTTATGACAAATCTGTTCAAACGTTAATGGAGAAGTATCAAACCTTTTGTTACGAAGCGAATAACAATATCTAATGCGTAGTTTGCTAGGCTAGTAATACCTTGACTATTCTTGTTCGAACTACATTTTGTTTAAACGAGTTTGCATCAGTGGTAAATTTGATCTTGATTTGGATACAAAATATTCATGACGATATCTTTTATATATTTAATGAAAACACCAAATATATCTCAGTAATACACACTCACAATGGTGAACTACAGTTACATAATGTAAAAAAAAAACAAAATTCCTTTGGCGCAACAGCGCCCTCTATCCTATGAAAAGTTCCAACACACCCCACCTGTGCTCTTTTAAGAGCACATTAAATTTACATATCAATAATATATTTAGATATAATCAAAATCAATATGCACAAATTAATACTGAAAACTACATTGCAAATTAAATACAATACATGAAACAAACATATATATATATATAACTTTAAACTTCAAAAGGATAGATTAATTGGACGGGTCTTCGATAAAGTCCTTGAGAAGTACGAATCAAACATGAACGCACATACGCATCCCTACCTTTATAAACTTCTTCTATAATTCCAATAGGCCATAAAATTTTTGATTTCGTCGACCCCTCCAGCAATACAACCTCACCCTTTTTAAGATTCCTTTCAGGAGATGGATTTAGAAAAGTATGCGCAGACCGTAATTCGAGGAGATAATTCTCCTTCTACCTTTTCCAAATTTGTTTCAAAAGATTAGTTTGATACAGTTTTCTCCTAGTCAAAGTCTGCCGGTTCAATGGTTCATTCCTGAAAAGGTCGGCGACATGTACAGGATAAGAAATATTTTCTTGCCCTGGAAACAAGAAATGCGCAGGTGTAAGAGCTTCTGGCTCTTTTATTTCATTATGGACATAAGTAAGAGGTCTATGATTTAAAACTAACTCAATTTCTGATAGAACAGTCATCATTTCCTCAAAGTTAAGAAGAGCCCTTCTGAGAACCTTTCTCAAAGGATCTTTGATACTTTTCATAAGCCTTTCATAAAAACCACTCCACCAAGGCGCGTGAGGCGCAATATATTGCCAAGTTATGCCGTTTATTGATATGAAATCTTTTGAATTTTCAATCTATTATAATTTTTGCTAATTCTTTAAGAATTTCATTAGTGGCTCTAAAGCTCTTAGCATTGTCGGAAATGATAACTTTACAATTTCCTCTCCTAGCTAAAAATCTCCTTAATTACAAAATAAAATTTTTTGTTGACATATTTGTGATTAATTCTATGTGCACAGCTCTAGTAACACTGCATGTAAATAATGTTATGTAAGCCTTTTGAGGCATATCCTTTCCTGATTTTATTAAAACTGGGCCAGTGAAATCTATGCCAGTTACAGTAAAAGGAGGGTTTTCAGTAATTCTACATTTAGGTAGTTGACTAGTTATTTGTTTAGCTGGTTTCAACTTATACTTTCGACAAATTAGGCAGTTACCTAATACTCTTTTTATAATTTGTCTACCTTGTGGAATCCAAAATCTAGACCTAATTTTGGCTAGCGTAAATGTAACTCCACCATGAAAAATTTTATTATGTTCTCGAATAATAATTAACTCTGTAAATTTAGACTGCTTAGGAAGAAGTATAGGATGAGCTTCATCCTTTGTAAACGCTCCTTGTTCTAACCTTCCTTTTATGCGCAATACACCACAACTGTCGAGAAATGGGGCTAAATTCGAAAGTGGAGAGTTTTTAGGAATCGATTTACCATTTTTAAGGTTCTGCAATTCTAAGTTGAACTCTATGTTTTTCCAGTCTATTTCAGCATTTTGAAGTTCTTCTGCTGTGAGGGGACCTGCAATCGTTTGTCGTTTTTGAAGTTTATTAACAAACCGTTTAACTAGTGAAGTTACTCTTAGTACTTTTAACAAACAACTATATTTCCTTAAATCTAAAATAAATTTCGAATTTTCTACCAAACAGTTATTTTGCACTGTACTTTCAAATTCTTTTTTTAGCTCTAAGTCTACGTCTGTAGATTTTAAGTTCTCTCTTTCAGTAGGCCAGTATTCAGGTGATTGGCTTAGCCACGGTGGACCGTGCCACCAAAGATGGTTTGTAGCTAAATTTGCTGCAGAAATTCCTCTGGACAAGATATCTGCAGGGTTATCCTTACCAGGGCAATGAGCCCAATTATTGGTATCTGATAAAGATTGAATTTCTTCTATTCTATTTTTTACGAAAGTTTTGTATTTACTAGCTTGTCCCTTAATCCAACATAATGTAATCATCGAGTCGGTCCAAAAATAACTAGAAGTATTAAATTTAAGACATTTACTTACTTGATGGACTAATCTTGCGGACAATAAAGCTCCCATTAATTCCAGTCTTGGTAATGTAAGACCTTTCAGAGGAGCTACACGACTTTTAGAACAAATAAAACTGATACTTATCCTCCCATATTCAGATATAGCTCTTAAATACAATACAGTTCCATAGGCTAAAAGAGATGAATCTGAAAAAGAATGAATTTCAAATGAAATAAATTTACAGTTCAAATTTGAAAAATAACATCTAGGAATTTGGAGATCTTCTAAGTGTTCGATTTCACTGCACCACAACTGCCACTTGTGATCCAGTGACGATGGAAATTTATCATCCCAGTCTATGTCATGACTCCACAGTTCCTGTAGAATGCACTTCAGCTTTATGATGAAAGGCCCAAGAAATCCGATAGGATCATAAATACGACCCACTACTCGAAGGATAAACCTTTTCGAAGCAGTTCCGTTCTTGACAAACTTTGATAATTCTTTTACGTTAAAAGATATACTGTCCGCATCTGGATCCCAAACTAGACCCAACACCTTGGATGGTGAGTCAAGTCCCGTACTTGAGCTCTTTTCCTCATCGATGTCGAACTCAGCATCTTTCCACAGCTTACGCAGTTCCATGGAATTGGTTTTCCATTTTCGTAATATCATGCCACATCTTTTGAGAATTTCTACACTTTCAGTCGTAATTTTCAAAGCCGCTTGCAAGTCTTCTTCGCCTCCAATCAAATCGTCGACATAAAACCATTCTGACAGTAATTTGCAAGTATCAGGAAATTCTTCTTTATATTTATCAAAATGATATTTCAGAGTTGCAGCTAACAAATATGGACTTGGTTTTAGTCCTACTAAAGTTCATTTCTTGATATGAATTAGAACCGATATCATCAGTCCAGAAGAATCTAGTAAATTTTCTATCACTAGGATTGATAAAAATTTTTAGATACGTTTGCTTTATATCCGCTGTGAAGGCGATTGTATTTTGTCGAAACTTTAAAATCATTTCAAATAGATTTGGATACAAGTTTAGTCTTTTAAATAAACAGTCATTATTTGAAAGTTGTCCTCCTTCATGAGAAGAACCATCAAACACGATTCGAAGTCGACTAGTAGATTTGTCCTCGCGAATGACAGTGTGGTGGGGTAAGTAGAATGACTGCTCAGAATCTGACGACGAATTCTCAATGATACCTTCCCTACGATAATCATCAATTACCTTTTTATAATCCTCATAAAAAGCTGTATCATTTCTAAATCTCCTAACCAGACTATCGGAACGTTTCCGAGCCACTTCTCTATTATTTGCTAATTTCTCCTGCATACCTGGTTTCCACGGCAACTTTACACAATATCTTCCATCTACGAACCCAACAGAATTATTAAATTCATCAAGTATCTCCTGTTCCACTAAAGTCAAACACTCCGCTTCCTTGTTTTCAATACCTAAACTTTCCAGTTCCCAGAAACGCCTGAGTTCAGCTGATACAGTGCTTTGATCACCTAAAACTAAGTTCACAGCAGCCGTTTTACTCATATCACCACAATTTCCCTGCAAGGACCATCCAAGTTCTGTGTTTACAGCTACCAAAGACGTATTTAACCTTTCAAAACCTTTTGTCAACTTCCAATAAAAATCTATACCTATTAACAAGGAAATTTCATTATCATCTGACGCTTGATTATAACCCCACGTTAAAGTTAATCCCTTGGCTTCCATTTCAGCTCTTGTACGCTCATTCGGCAAATTAATCGCCGCCCTCGAAATTTCATCTGTTTCCAACGCCTGTATTACGACTTCATTTCCATCTAAAATATTTCGCAATCTCACTTCAACTCTGCGACATGTTTGCAACCTAGGATCCTTTGCTCCAAATGAATAAATCTTTAATGTTTCTGACCCTAGACATTTTAATCCCAACTTCATAGATACATTTCTTTTAATAAAACTCTTCTCACTACCGTTATCAAACATTGCAATAACTGTACCTGACGATTTACGACCAACAATTTCTGTCCTAACACACTGCAATAAAATCACATTCCTATCATTTACAACTGAATTCGAAATAGTAGGCTGAATTTCCAATTCCTTTGGTTTTTCTTCTTCCGGTTTTGAATTAGATTTACACTTGCTAGAATTTTCAAATTTAAAACAAATCCCAGGCAGCACGTCTCCAAAAATATACGTATAATTTTGGTGAAATAAGGGTATGGTATTTTTTGCACGTTACTTTTATGAAATTTATACGAATGAAAAAGGCTCAAGTTACTGTTGACTCTTGATCGTTATTTTCCACACGTTATTTTTACGAAAATAATACGAATCCGAATGTACTGATAAAACTAACGCCATGATGGTATATTTTATTCATCACTTTTACGCATATTATATGAATCCGAATGTTCTGAAAGAAACTACTGCCTTTATGGTATATTTCATTCGTCACTTTTACGGATATTATACGAAGTCTAAAAAGATTGAAAATGAAGTTTATTAAATCAAAATATTTAGTGTATTTCTGGCATTTCACTTTGTTTTCCTTGTCCACGAACATGAAAAAAGGGGCATTCATATATGAGGCTAAAATTTTTCTATAAATTTTAACATGTGAGCTAAATCTTTACGTGCATTTTTACAAAAAATTATATTTTCTTAATTCAAACATCTTCAAAATAACTTATTTATTTTCTTATATCAAATTTGTTATTTTTATTCATATCAACACTTACATTAATTTACACAATTTAATTTCTTTTATGAAAATCCTATTACCCATTTAACTGGAATAAGCTGTATATTAAATTTGTGTATTTACTGAGTTTGGTACAATACTCGCCTTATTTTATTTAGCAAATGTGGGCAATTAAATTGGAATAAGACTAGCAAATCTTTCATGTGGAGGAATAGAATAATAAATACAGCAGAAGATGCTCGAAAACGTTTAACTTCTTGAACAATAGTTTAATGTAGACCAAAGGATCATTAATTATAATCAAAGATATACTAATATTTTTATTTAATAATAATAATAATAACTCTACGAAATTGCAAGCTGAATCCTGATATTTTACATATATTTCAGTTCCTTTAATCTTTGTTATAAAAATCATATGAGGCTAATTTTTTTTTTATTTTGTTTAATGTACGGAAAAAATGATCTATTTTAGTAATTTTTATATGAGGAAAAAATTAATAAATAATGTAAATAAATAATTATATTATATTTCATATTTTTCCTGAAACAGTTAAAGACATTCTTAATATGGAGATCTACAGAATAAGTACAAGGGTCCAGTTAAATGAACTCAAAATTTGCATAGTTAATTTTACGCTAACTTATAAAAATTAACTGGATTTACGATTATACACTGAGCATGCGCATACACGGACATTTCTATTTTTCATAGAAAAATTTAATTATTACCTTAATACAGAGATGCTGTGAATATAAATTTATATAATGCAAAAGTAAGTTTATTTCATATGCTAATTTAGAGGCTTTCTTAATATGTTTAATTATAACGAAAAAAAAAGCGTTGCAATTCTTGTTCACTGACCAATGGCAAAGCATATACTTTCTACTTCCGGTTGTGGCGGGATATTTGTGAAGTCAGCACTCAGCAATGGCGGTCGAAAAGAATGGTAAAGTCGCAAAGAATAATGTTTGTTCGTGAATTGATGTTTGTGACTGAATCCATCGAAGTTATATTTGAAGAAAGTAAGTGAATATTTTATATTTTCAGTGTTTAATACTCGTACTTTCTTCACCTATATAAAATTTTATAAATAGCGTCTGTGTAGGAAATGTCATTTTCCATGTGTTGTTCTTTTGTGTACGTGCCTAATGATTCATTTTCAGATTTGGTACCAAATCAATAAATTGAAAAAATTTTGCACTAGTCTGTTACTTACTGTTTGTGTCACTCCTTTTTGTATGTGTCTCACCTTTTTATAGTTATGTTATTTTTACTCAAACGTTTTAATATTTATCTTAAAGCATACTGTAATTAAGCAGGAAATAGCTTTTAATGGAAAAAGAAAGGCAATATTAACATGACTAATTGTTCAGAAATCTGTTATGGAAATGTTATCTACCTTATGCCAAAAAATAAAGCATGTAACTTTCATTTATTTATGAAATTCAAAATTTTTTATTTGCTTAGTGTTTTCCCTAAAAATAATTTAATTTCTTATTTTTGAATTTAGTTTTATAAATTTGCTTTAATATATAATCTTTAACTCAAAGATATTGTGCTATTAAAACAGGAAATTTTATGCAATAGAAACACAGGTACTTTGTTCCAAATCTTTGTTTATTTTATTTTATATATACTGAATTTTCATGCACTTGTAATTACTGAAATGTATCCTTTCATAAATAATAAGTAAGTCCTAAGTCCTTTCATGAATGCATTTCTTTTTTGTTTGTTTGATTTTGTTGTTTTAAAAGATCTGCCATAGTTAAAGAAAGAAAATAAAGTAAGAATGCTTTACTTTCAGTTTTGAATAAATTTATTACTATTTACTGCAGCTTCAAGTTTCTCTAAACATAATTTTCGAAGTTAAAACTTGATAGTTATGTTGATTATTAGACTTGCATGAAAAAATTTATTGAAAAATTAGTATTTGATCTAAAATACCTTAAATTATTTGAATTATATTTTACTAAATCATGTATTTTGATATAACTAGATAGTTAAAAAAATTAAAATTGTAAATGTGAAGAAATGCTTATATAAAACCAAGAAATTGTTTATATTTTTATTGCTTTTTCCCTTGTAAATTAATTATATATATATATTACAAGTCTGGGGAGTCAGCACCTTGCTGAATTGTAGTAAACGAGACGTCCAATCTACTAGACCATCAAAGATGCAGATTTGGATTTTCTATTTCTAAGTTATTGAAATCATAATGGTATGTTTGTTTAAATTAGTACTGTTTATGAATGTGATAAAAATAAATTCTGATAAGCTAAGAAATGATTTATTTTCTATTAATTATGAACTGTAAATAATGTAACCAATTTTCTTCATAGTATTTACTAAACATATTTTTTTTTTTTTTTTTTTTTTTTTTTAAAGGGAGGTAGTCTTATTTATACAATTCTTGCAGAGATACCAAGAAATAAAACATTTCAGGAATTTTCACTCAGTATATCTTGATTTGTAAAATCGTGTTGTTCAATGCCATATTACTTTTTCAAAGGAAAGTAATTTTATTGATCTAACATCTGCATAAATCAAACTTTTTTAAGAATGATTACAGTTTCTAAGCTAACTTAAAATTTTCAGATTGTCCTGATACAGTTTCAGCTGGAAATAAAACTGAATTTTCGGATAGTGAAGATTTCATTTAAGAATTCTAATAAAACTGATTAATGTAAATCCTCTGCATTTAAAAATTCTAATAAAACTGATTAATGTAAATCCTCTGCATTAAAGAATTCTAATAAAACTGATTAATGTAAATCCTATGATTCATGTAGGTATTCTTCTGTTATCAGGACCAGATTCAGAAATGTGTGTTTATATGCATGCATTTTTAAATGTAGGTGCTCGTGTGTGCATGTGTATATTCTAAAGAATATATGTGTATGTATGTGTATACTTATACACATATATGCGCATACATGCATATACACATGCTTACATATCTACAGTGGAACCCCGAGATACGAGTTTAATTCGTTCCAGCATTCAACTGGTGTAGCGAATTTCTCGTATCTAGAAACAAGCTTCCCCATTGAAAATAATGGAAATTCAGTTAACCCGTTCCCAGCGCCAAAAAATATCAACATTTTAATATCAAGTAAATTTTTCCTAATAAATAACACTTGTAAATAATACAGTCAGAAGTCTTTAATCCGGACTCGTCAGGACTTCGGCGATTCCGGATTATCAATTTTTCCGGATTATAGATCATCAGTTTAAATCTGGTAAGATGACATGCAGAAATTATAAAATTAAAAATATGAAACCGTAATTTATAAAATAATGAGCAATTATAATCTAAAGGGTATCAAAATTTACCAAAAAAGAAGCCTAATATTTATTTGTTTACTTTATTAAACATTTCTTTCAACGCGCGCATGCGTCATTACGCATAGTCGAAATTAGAACATTGCAACCAGAAAACTATTTGATGTGTATTCCTGATATTTATAATGACAAAGAATTTGATTTAAATCATATCAAAGACGGAGTACATCGAGATGAAATACTACATTTAGTAAGGAATTATAAGCCGAATAAAATAAAAACATCTGCTCTGAAGATAACGATAGTGTTGACAAATCAACTTCCAGTTCATTGCGCGCCGCGACGTCCCCCCCCCCCCCGCAGAGCAGCGTGAAATTGATAAACAGATTTCGGAACGGTTCGATAAACAAAGAATATGCCTTTATCCATTTTTTGTAGCAATTCGTTTTTTGTTTGATGGACATCGAAACATACTTTCGTTTTCTAGATCCTTTGGGAGCTCCAGCATCGGAAATTCTATTTGACATAATCAAAAGTTCAAGCTTACTTTTAGAAAATTGCTCTTACAGTCTGCAAAAAATAATAAGCGGGATCCAATTCGAAGATTAAGGAACAACGCAATCATCAACATTAACTGAAATAGATAATTAGATAATTTTAGCTTATGGCGTCCGTTATACATTAAACGCGCACGCGAACACGTATTCTGCACTTGCGCAGTCGTAAATGTCTTGGGCGCACGAGTAAAACGCCTATGCGCATGCGTCAATGCGGCGCATGCGCAGAAAGATTTTAGCTTTGAGGTCCGGATTATAGGTCATTCCGGATTATGGGTGTCCGAATTAACGACTTTTGACTGTATAACAATAGTTTTACTTTGTTACCAACATTTTAACTCCTTCTCATTAATCCACACCAACAACAGCTTCTCAACATCTAGGAGTACTTTTATGGTGCTTGGTAGAAACGATAATTCCTATGGCTACATCAGGTTTCTTAATTTCTTCCTACTTCTTCAGAATAGTATAGATTTTCGATGTTGAAAGGCCGTAAGTTTTCGCCAATTCCGTCACCATGCTTATGTTTATCTATGATTTCTTTCTTGATATCGACGGCCATGGCCTCCTTATTTTTCTTTGTAGCACTATCTGAGGCATCTTGAAATAATAATTTTCACGTTAAATGTCAAAACAATTAACTTACAAGTGCACAAACACGTATATAAAAGAACACTGAGTGATCTGTCGAGGGGATTCCCCGAGTTGAGCCGGATAGGGAAATGGCGCCACCCGTACCAACAGCCTGGCTCATTGCTCGTTACTCGAATTAATGCTCGTATTTTGCTCATACTTTCCTCGTATCTCGAGGTTTCATTGTACATTTCTGAATCCCGTCCTAATAACAGAGGAGTACCTTTGCCAGTATTGCAACAGAGCTAGAATGAATTATTGTGTTAAATATGTGGAAAATGCATGCTTAAAGTATTGTTATTTTCTAAAAATATTCTGTATGTCTATTTTTTACAAGAAGAAAAAATAGCTAAAAGCTGTTAATTTATTTGTATTTATTAGTCCAAAGGGGCTTTGTCCCTAAAGAACTATTGTTTTTGTTTTGCATTGGTTCACTATAAATATCTGTTTCACTTTTCAAACTGTTCCTACCAAATGTTAAGAGTCCCTAGTGTGGGATTAATACTCTCTATCTTAGTGCCCTCTATAACCTATGTTAGGGTTAACCTGTATAACCTACAAGGATTGCCAGTTTAGACGAGATATCTAGGTAGTCATCATAATACGTACCTTATTTTTTATTATTTTAAAATTAAATTGAAAGTAATAAACTAGTTTTCAAGAATGGAGTTAAATTAGATTTGCATTCAACTCTGGTTTATTGTGTTAATGATGTTTTGCTGTAACAAATATGAATTTTTTGTTTTTAAGTATAATAATTTAAAATGTTTTTTCTAGAGAATGAAGTACTGCCACTAAGGTAAAGGTGCTAACTTGCAAGGTAATTTTCTATTCTACATTAACTCAATCTTTATGTCCTGTTACAGATATATTGGCAGAAATAATGAAAACCTGACATTCAAAAAGAAAAATAATAACGCTGAATGTAGTATATTAGATGGTTAACTGCGGTTTGGCAGCTCATTAATAATCTTACACATATTGAGTACGAATAACTTTGACAATTACCAGTATTTTCAATAGTATAAAATTAGGCAAGAAAGCAGCTTTAGCTTAGCACCGATTTTAAATACAACTCTCTTACCAATATTGGTTTGACGAAGGTAAAATATAATTGAATTTAATAAGTTGGAAATACTGTCTGTCTTTCCACGAGTTAAAAAATAATTTCAAATAAAATTTCTTTTTTCAGTTTTTCATGTTATTTGTTTAATGTTATTGTAATCTGATTTATCATATTTAGTCACATATTCCATCCCTCTTTGCACCATAGTATATAATTCAAAGGACTTATCAGTTTCAGCAATATTTTTTTTACCAGTATACATTTTTACCATAACTCTGTTTCTAAATCATATCCTGAAAAATTAAGGAGTAAAGTACACAAAGAAGGAAAATATGCAAGTAAATAATGGCATTTAGTGTTGTTTATGTGTCTAATATTTGTACTAGATTGTAAAAGTTATAAAATTCTATTAGCTTTTTTAAATTATTCTTTTTTTAAATTGAGATGCTTCTTTGCACCCAAATGGTTAAAGTACTAGTGTGACTTTGGTACTTTGATCTAACTTCTATTCCTAATAAATAATCCAGCTGCATACAGTTTACTCAATTTCTGCCATGTGTAAGGTAAACAATATTAGCTTTTTTTAAATATATCTTTCACAACTATTCCATTAGGTAGATTTCTTTCATATTTTGCCTTAATTGAGTCATCCTGCTAATTAAGAATTTATTAAAGTTAATATGTTAAGTTTTTGTGTGTATAATTCATTTTAAGTATGTGCAAGCAAATGCATACATTAACAGTTACATAGAATTATGTTTTGGGTATCAAATTCAGAAATTTTGGGGCTGTTTTTAGAAGATTTATTAATGATTTATACTATATTAATATTGGTAAAAAAATTCTGTGGCTTTTATGAGAGTATATATTTTAAAATAGCTGCATGATATGGTAGAGGTAAAAAGCTTCGTGTGGATCATAAATTAATATTATGTGGGAATTTTTCATTTATTTAATAAAGAAAATATTCAAGCCACAATTAAAATTTTTTCACTGGATTATTTGCATACAAAGTTTGCAGTAAATATTTCCTGCAACAGAAGTGACAATTTTTATTTTGCGAATACAGGAAATTTAGTTAGTGGAAGCAGTAACTCTATTTTGAGATGTTAAACAGGAAGGCAAATTTTTGAATTTAAATTGATTTTTGAAGGAAGACTTCATTTAGTCTTGCTATCATTCTACATGGCTCTTAACTTTTTTATGGTATTTATAATTTTATTGTTATTCAGCTTTCTGTTTGCTTAGAATGCACATGAATGTAGACTTGAAATATTTTATATTGCAAACTGAGATGCCATTGTTATCATAATTAAAGATTTTTGCTCTGATTTTGGAGGAATTTACTGATAATACTTTTGATTGTGTATTGGTTTCTGGTTTATTGAAATGTGTAAAATAGCCTGTTAATGCATATACGTATGTTAATGACATGTATATGTTTATGAAGTATTCTGTTATATGTATATAGTGTTGTGACTAGTTTTCTGCTTACTCTTTATTTAAGAAAAAGTTATCTGTAAGAAAGCGAATATTCTTTACTATATGTAGGAGTAAAATTGAAAAGGCTAATGCAATATAATTAATACAAAATTAAGTTTTTTCTCATGTACTTAAATACAAACATAGCCATTAAAGACTTTCTCAACCTCGCAGTTCTAAACAAATCTTAAGTATTTTTTACTTGAAATTATAGGCATTGTGTAAGGTATATAATTGAAGCTTACTGTGTGATAGTATGAAATTAAATTTTTAATTACTGAAATGTAAATTTTTAAATATGAAATACTCAGTGCATTTTATATGCATCTTTTAATACTTCAACTATATTTAAAAACTGAAAACATCTGAAGTGTGAAATTATTACAAATTTTTCTTTTTCTTGTTTAGGAGCTGTTCTCAAAACATTGGGTGACAAAGAATTCACTTTTACAAAAATCGAGCAGGATATTAAAGACAGCGAACTATAGAACAAATATGGTGAAGCTGCATGAAGTCTATGTTGAATTTTATTATTGAAAAAAATATGCTCTTCAGATTTAATGTTAGTTTTTATTGTTTAACAGTAATTGCAGTTTTCGAATACCTGTAAAATAAACCTAATTCTTAAATTAATTTCATGTGTATTTTTTTGCAAGTATTTCAGTTCATAATACTTCAAACAACTTGAAATTTTATAATTTAAATAACTCATTGTCATCATATGAGCATAATCTAAAATGCACAGCATTTGACAACAAATTAATAAAAAATTAGCACACTTCTAATTGCTTTCTTTTGTCCAGTTGCCTCTTTTTAAATCATTTAATACCATAAAGCTATTTGATGAAAAAAAAATAATTGGTATGTCCACATCAACATGTACATTTATAATGATGTTATAGAAAAAGTCACATGAGATAAATATTTAAAAACCTAAATATTCCTAAACAAATTAACTTTTAAAATTTTATCTGGTATATAAGATAAAATAAAGAACATATTTAGGTAATTTTGAATTTTCATAATTTTATGAACTTATTTATGAAATTAACAGTTACATTGTAAAAGGGAACTTTTTAAAAATACCTCAATAAAGCATTTCTTTTGTAGAGGTGAACTTTTAGTACTGATCTAATATATTTATAAGATTTTAAACTGACAACAATAATAGATTACAATACATTGCAAGATTGACTGATAAATGTAAAATTTTTACATATCATAATTATGTGTGTAATTAAAACAGAAGTTACTCGATTAACTTGCATGCAAATTAATATTTACTTTAACATGTTTGGGATGAACAGAATTTTAATAAATAAATATGTATAGATTTGTGTATTATCTGAAGATATGAATGAAATATTTATGACATTAAACATTCATCTTCAAGGAAAATAACAAAGTCAACTTGGTAAACTATTGGAAAAGGTAAGTTTTCTACAATTTCCTGGTGTATATTTAACAATTTTAAAATTTAGCACACTCATTCAAATAATCTAAACGTATGATGTTTTCTTTTGTGCTACATTCGTTTACTGAATTTGTTAATTAACTATATTGTACTTTAGATGGAAATTAACGTAGATATTCCCTGTATTTTACAGTACAAAAACTTACATATTTGATAATAATTGACTTAAATCTTCCCTATGTTTTCTTTGCATATACGAATGACTTTGGTAAAAATTTAGTCTGATGTCTTCTCCTCTTTACTTTGTATAAGTGCACATTTTTGGTAAAAAATTTGCATAAATCTCCAATTACCTATTTACTGCATTTTTCGTAAAGTGTGCTTATTTTAATCTCTTATTTTTTATATAAATCTATGCAAAAATGTTCTGCATATTATGATTAAAAGATAAAATTAATTTACTCGTAATATCAAATTTTTACATATCCACCTTTTAGGTATGTACAGCAGTATGGAATATATATAACTGGAAAATTTAAATGCAAAAAAATTAATTTCTATTCAAAAATTACATAACACTAAAAGGCTGAAAATCACTTTTAATATTTCATTTCAAAGTGACTACAAAATATGCAATAAATTTTGTAAACCTGAGTTCTATGTTTTAAATCAATGCTATCGTTCATTTACATGGCATAAGAAAATGTCCTTCAGAAAAGCAAATAATTTATTTAAAGTGTTATTTAGTAAACAACTGTTTGCTACAGTTTTTTACTAAATTTAAATTTATGAAATGAATTTAGTAAACAAAAATGCAAATGAGCGATGGCATTAATTGATTTAAAACACAGAATTGATGTTTACGAAATTTATTGCATATTTTGTAGTCACTTTGAAATGAAATATTAAAAGTCATTTTCAGCCTTTAAGTGTTACGTAATTTTTTAATAGAATTTTTTTTTTTTTTTTTCCATTTACTATTGCATTTAAATTTTCTAGTTATATATATTCCATATTGCTGTACATAACTAAAAGGCAGATATGTAAGAATTTGATATAAAAATTATTTTACCTTTTAATCATAGCATACAGAAAGTTTTTGCATAGATTTATATAAAAAATATGAGATTAAAATAAGTACATTTTATGAAAAATGCAGTGAAAAGGTAATTGGAGATTTATGCAAATTTTTTACCAAAAAATGTTCATTTATACACAGTAAAGTGGAGAATACATCGGATTAAATTTTTACCAGTCATTCGCATATGCAAAGAAAATATAGGGAAGATTTAGGTCAATTACTGTCAAATATATACGTTTTTGTACTGTAAAATACGGGGAATATCTACCTTAATTTTTACCTAATATATACGTTTATATACAGTAATTGAGATTTACGTATATTATACGTAAAAGTTGCGAATGAACAGTAGTCTCTCGCGTAAATATACCTAAATTTTACGTTAAAGTTACTTATAGTATAGCGTAAAAATATATGTAAATATTTAGTAATTGCCACTGGACACTTTTTATGATATTTTTACGTTTTTTATACGAAAGGCCATTCGTAAATTGCACATATTTTTCTCGTGAAATTTACGAATGCATGCTGCCTGGGATAGCTTTGGCGTGTCTACCAAAGCAGAATGAACACTGTTTAGCATTACATTTTTTCACAAAAGAGTTTGTTTTACAACATAACAGACATCTCCTTTCCTTAATTAATTTATCCCTTTTTTGCTGTACAGTCATGCTTTCACATTCAGTCTTACAGTGACCTTGACCACAGAATAAACAAACTTCGGAAGTTTTCGCCATAAATTCTGCTACTGACGCGTGTTGATTATTGCGACTCGGAGGGAAGTTTCGTTTCTGATTTCGAAAATTGTTTTGTTTGTGTTGGTTAGAATGAAAATTATTATATGAAGATACATTATTGGAATTAATATGGAATGCCTTTTCTCTTGCACTAATAGCATTGTGTAAAAACTTCATCAATTCCTGTAAATCATGACAATTATTTATATTTTGCTTCGAAAATTCAAGAGTCAATTCTCCTCGCAGATTTTTTAGTATTATGTTAGTTAGTATTGTTGTGTATGTTTCCGATTTGACATTTAATTCCTCTAAACATCTAATTTGAGTTTATGCTTCAAAATAAAGGTTACGAAGGGCCTGAATGTTAGAAGCATTTTTTACAGGTGCCAGATTTAATAAATTTGACAAGTGAGCATTTATTAAAATGTCTCTTTGGCCAAATGTTTCAGAAATTAATTTAACAGCCTGTTTATAATTCTCTGGAGTAATTGAGAATCCTTTGATGCTAGCTAGGGCTTTACCACCTAATAACGACTTTAAATAGCAAAATTTGTCAACCTCAGTTAAATTAGAATTATTATGTACAGAATTCTCAAACTGATTCCAAAAATCTAAATATTCTGAAGGCTCACCATAGAATCGAGGAAGTGAAAGCTTAGGAAGTTTAGTTCTGTTTTCTAAATGCAAATTTTTATTTTCTACGTGAACATTTTCTGGATTTACTGTTTGTTCACCTGACTGAAATGGAACTTTTCCAATTGATTTAATTTTGTTTTGCAACTTTACTTTAACTGGTATTATTTTTTCGTTATATTCATCTACTGTGTTAATTTCATCCTTAATTTCTTGTTCTTCTTTCAACAATTCATCAATGTCACTGTTTAGTATGTTAATAATTTCAATTTTACTATTCAACTGTTCTAAATGTGAATCACATACATCTATGTCAATATCTGATTCATTCAAATATATGTTTATTTTTTCTACTAACTTTAATGTTTGTTCACGATGTGTGTCACGCTTAGTTCGAAGCTTTAACAATTTAGCCATTTTCACAGTTTCTAGCAACAAATTTTACCCCTCAAATACTTTAACAATAAATTCTAATTCTAGAATTCTAAGAAAACAAACTGTAATTTTCAACAACAAATCACACTTCAAGCATTAACAACAAATTCTAATTCTAAGAAAGCACAACATTTTCTTATTTTCAAATACCAATGCAAATATTCAGTAAATGCGAAACCTAAAGTTGTAAATTTTTACCAAACAAGATCAACAACATCAAACAACCCTACTACTTCAACAATTACAAAATATTCTATTCAACCAAATTTTCAACAAAACTATTTACTCACCCCACCATTACGATAATTCCCGGCGACAGCACCACATGTTACGAAGCGAATAACGATATCTAATGCGTAGTTCGCTAGGCTAGTAATACCTTGACTATTCTTGTTCGAACTACATTTTGTTTAAACGAGTTTGCATCAGTGGTAAATTTGATCTTGATTTGGATACAAAATATTCATGACGATATCTTTTATATATTTAATGAAAACACCAAATATATCTCAGTAATACACACTCACAATGGCGAACTACAGTTACATAATGTAAAAAAAAAAAAATTCCTTTGGCGCAACAGCGCCCTCTATCCTATGAAAAGTTCCAACACCTTTGAAAAAACATCTAACCCCCCCTTTTGACCCCAAGGTAAAACTCAGCCGCTATCAGGTACCAATGCTGTCCTGTGACATTATTATGAAATATTCTGTAGAAGCTCAGGAAATTAACGCACTGCGAGAAAACTGTAATTTTGGAAATGTTTTTGCGCATCAGTGGTTTGAAGATTCAGTGGTAATCCAAATTTCGAATATATGGTGGTTCATAGCATTACATAAAATTTCAATTAAGGCAATCAATAAAATATAAATTGATTTAATTAAATATAATATCGCAATCTCAGAAGTCTCACATCATCACTGCGTCACACCTTCCATCAACTATCTGAGCACACTCAATTTAGCTCTCAGCGCTCTCTAGCGTTACGCGGGTCTTACCAGTTTGTATATCTAATAGGGCAAGAGTGTGAACATTGCAGTGACTGCAATGTTCACACTCTTGGCCTATTAGATATACAAACTGGTAAGACCCGCGTAACGCTAGAGGGCGCTGAGAGCTCCATTGAATGTGTTCAGATAGTTGATGTAGACAATCATTTCCTCGCTGAAAGGTTCAACACACGCTAGAGCACTGACTGTTCAACAGGACACTCAGGATGTCATCAACGTATCGTCGAATTCATTCTTAAATGTTGCAGAGGATCATTAAAGGTGTAATTTGATTATTGTCTTTCATGATCCTAAAGGTGTTACAGCTATTGACTGTTCCAAGCAATAAAAATCAAATCCTCTCGAAAAGTTCTCATTCTTAGATCTGCAGCTTCTTACATGTTGGTTAATAATACCTCTTTGGAATAGCTGGTAATGACATATTCTCTATTCTATGTGGCCTGCGAATATTACTTGATGAATTTTTACGTGAAATGCCTATAGGGCAAAAGTTTTATTGAGTTGGACAGACAGCAATATTGCAACATAACGCTACCGATACCGTGTTGAATAAAGTGACTTGTTCTCCCGTGAGATTTATTGTGTGGGCAGCTTCAAGATGCTTCGTAGAAAAACGCATGCAGCATTCGATCACGTTTCTGATTTCGACGGAGGCAGAATTGTTGCATACAGAGATTGCGGATTGTTCTTCCGGGAAATCGGTCATCGTATCGGAAGTAGCCAAGTAACAGTCATTCGAATATGGAATCGGTGGATGCAGGTAGGAACGACTGACGGACAGGAGCAATTGCAACCGCCTCGTCGCACCACCTCGTCCCACCACGGGAAAACAAACATATTATGCGCATGGCATTGATGGAGTGCACTGCTACATATCACAACGAATGCAGTATGTAATATAACGATTGATGTCTGCACAAACAATTTGACGTCGTTTACAGGTGATGGAGAACGGGGGGCACCTGGTGGCTACTACAGATAAGCAGGTGCATGCCCCTCGTCCTCCACTACCCAGCGCTTATTGAAGAATTTAAGGAATTTAGGTTTGACACATGGCCTTAAGGGCTAGGTTGCTGTACAATGGCTACAGATTTGGGAACAGAGGGTGCAAGAAATAAATTGCAAACTGCAAAATACAAATTCGCTGCAACTGCGCATTGCAGGAAATATGCTGTTTTGTTGACTAAAGTCGGGTTAGCTCAGCGAGAGAATATCTTATATGACCTGGCAGGTGTCCTGTACCTGGACTGCAGTTACAATGATAGCTGACATATCTTATCCACAGTCACCCGATTTTGTATAAGAAAGCTTCTGTAAGTGTCCACATTACTGAAGCACTGATGTAGGTGAGTGCTTTGGTGAAGAGGACGTAGTTAGACGCAATGGTCTGGGAAGCCTGCCGCCCCACAGACGCACGTTGCAGTTTCGGAAATGCCAAAGCCAACAAAATAAGCAGGAAACGGTCCGTGACTCATGACGAAGTTGGTAATTTGTGGGTCTTTGAAGGTTAACTTTCAGGAAAAAATCGTATGTACGTCTCCCCATATCTTTCAAGTCCCATTCCTATTGCCATTTTGGGGTAGCTGTTTGAGACAGCTCCATTTTTAAGTCAAAGGAAAGTGCCGGAATACTGATTTTGAATGCGTTTATGTTGCTAGTTGCCTCTTTGGCAAGTTTGTCGGCTGTTTCATTGCCTATCGGACCTGCGTGTGCTGTGACCCATACCAGTTCTATGTGTTTACGGGCATTGCTTTGCAGAAGATGATGTATGTTGACAATGGGTGGAGTGGAGAGGAGTGGTTAGGATTTTAGACTGCTAGGAGAGTAGACATGCTTCTGAGTAAACAGTGATGAAAGGACAGGATGAAGGCAGAGCGTATTCAATAGCCGTTGTTATGGCTAGTGTTTCTGCCTGAAAAACGCTGTTCCAAGATTGTAGATAACCCTTCCAAATATGAATTGTATGTGCAAGGTCTGCTCTTTGTATGTGTTGAGGATTCCGATTGCTCAACACGTGCGCCCTAGCCATTATTGCGTGAGCATGGGGTTGATAGGACATTCTTACTGTACTGAAATGAATGTTATAATGTGGAAACTGGCATCCCGTCTTAGATGAATCATCCTGTTGTGAGTAGCCTCCTATTTTCCTCGAAGATGGAGGGGAATCATTCTTGCCAGGACAATAGCGGCATTAGTGGCTGTTGTTTCGAGTGCGTTTAGCCTTGCACAGGGTTAGAGCAAACGGCCGTTGCATTATTGTAAGCAGTTGTTTTTGTAATCGGCTCCTGATTGGCTGAGCCCAGACGGCAGCTGCATAAAGTATGATCTTCTCAATACCAGTGGTGTAGAGAATTTGGCGAATGGGGGAAGTTTTTGTCCCCATGGTGAGCTTTCCGTGCTACGGCTTCAGTTTTAGTTCTTAAGTAATGCAAGTGTATCATATATACGACCCAGGAATTTTAATTCCAGTACGATCTTGATGCTCTTCCCCTCAAGCTTGATGCATGGTTTCTGTGTGGGGTTAATACGCGGCTTAAAGATTATTAGGGCAGTTGACTTCTCTGCGGAAATCTGGAGTTTGAGGTTATGACACAGGGCAGTAAATTGACTACAGATGTTTGTGCTCCTTTGCTCGAGTTTGTCCTTTGACGAGAAATACCACTTCATCTATATGTTCGATTAAGTGTACGATAAGGTTGACAGTTAAAATGGAATTAAAAGTTATGTTCTAAAGTATAGTGCTCGCACATTAATCCTAGAGCAGCCTGGAGTGTTTGCACTTTCATTGTTATACCATGGTTATGGACAATGATTGAAGTGCAGTATTTGATGTAACTGGTGGATGTATGATAAAGATTTGCTGGACAATCAGATATTCTGAGCGCTTGCGTGATGGCACGCCACCAAAGTGTGTCGAAGGTGCTTTAGAGGTCGATTGAGAGGAAGGCTGTGTGGAGCTCCTATGTCCTGTTGAATTCGATTTTGCAGCGTAACTCTTCCAGAACTTGTAGAGTGGAGAGTCTTGGTCGAAAACCATACTGTATTGGGCTGATGAAGTTGGTGACTTGAAGATTGTGAACAAGACCTTATACTAAGAGTTTTTTGTACACCTTACTTTGGGCAGGAAGTAGGCAGATGGGACACAGTGAGCGTGAGTCCTGTGGGTCTTTGTGTTTTTTTATGGAAGAAAACCTTGTTGACTTGTTTTAAAAGATTTTGGGAAGAGTTGGTGCTTAAACAGCCGGTTAAAATATTGCAGGAAGAACGAGGGACTAGGGCTATATGCTACTTTGAGAATATTATAATCCAGACCATCTGCAAATAGAGAGAGAATATGGGCATTTTCGAAATCTTCAGTTATTTTGGCACGACGTCTTTCCAATGCAGTGTACTCGTCCAGCGCTTTGCTTACCTTTAAAACGCAGGTGTTTGTATTTGCAATAGGGCACAGAATGGCGGAGAAAGACAAATGGCATAAATTGTATTTTTGGACGAATCTCGCTTTTGCCTACAGTAGGTGGCCATTAGAGTTACGAAATACTGTTGAGAGAGGCTGCTGGACTGTTGGGTTATGCGTCGTCATACTCTTCTTGCATCCCATATTATGGTGTGAAGGTGGTATTGGATTCCATTCCTCGATTCTCTACTACGTATTATCGGTACGCTTATCAGCCAACGCTATATTTCTGAGGTTTTGTAGCCTGTTCTCCTTCATTATTTTTTAGGGCTTGCCGGTAGCCACATTTCAGCAGGACAGTGCGCGACCACACGTTGCATGCAAAGTTCAAGCTTTCTTCTAAGTCCACCATATTGCATTGTTAACCTGGCTTGTCTGTTCTCCTGGTCTATCGGCCATTGAACATGTCTGGATAATGTCTGCAAAACGAGTAACCCGGCATGCCGCACCCACGGGTAGACCAGATGAAATCTAGCTATGTGTGGATTCAGCATGGGCTGCCATTCCTCAACAGTACTTTCGAAACTTTTTTCTTCTGTGCCGCGGAGTGGAGTAGTGGGTATTGTAGACGTGAAGGCAGTAGTCATTGCTGATTTTTTCATCTGAAAGAAGGCTGTATTTCAAATCAATTAACATTGATTAACAATGTGTATTAGCTATGTGTAATCTTTGAAATAAATTTGACTTGTCCTTGTCAATTAACATTGAATAACTATGTGTAATATTTGAAATAAATCTTTTGTCCTTCGAATATTCAGCAGTATATTTAAAGGAAACTGGGTCATATTCACGTTACATATAAGGGGGCGATTTCCATGATACCAGTTTGTTCTTTGGGATTAGAGCCGGGATCGAATTACCAGTATTCAGCGTCTTCAACGCTCGGTTGCTGTTGGGTATGGTAGAGAGTTGTGCAGCTTACAACAAGTTGCAACAATATCGTACGGCAACGAATTGCAGGATTCTAGTCGATGCGCAAAGTCCCTAAATTTTTAGCCTAAAGTAGTTTATTTTTTATTTATTTTTGAATTAAAAATAAAGGTCGCTATAAATTTGGTGTTTTGCTACGTTGCTGTTTAAATAAAATGTAGAATGTATGTGAGGTGGCCGAAATCTTGTTTTGATCTGCTCTGATGTTACTGGTTTTTGTGCTATAAATTAATTTATTTACATTAAACTATTGGGGGATCTGTGAGTGACTTAGATCGCAGAAGCTTGCATGTTATTTTCATAAAGGAAGACTTCAAAAAATTATTCTGTTGTTTAACCCTTTTAAAATGCGGGAGATTTTTTAGAATATTTTTGAGTTGCTTATTTTAATTAATTTTTACCTTATTTAATAAAAATATTTTTGCAAGTTTTAATTGAGTTGAGATTATTAATTTCTGGATGTTGTGATTCCTCCTTTTTAAATTTGTTTCATTTTCAGTTAGTTCTACCTTATTATTATTATTATTAGAAAGTCTTTCGAAATCGCATATGTATTTTTAAATCATTTGTTTGGCAGAGAATAAAAATTTTCTTTTTCATTGCAACTGAATAATTTTGTTAGTTTCCTTTTGCAGGAAAGTATGTTTGTTAGCTTTGCAGTTTTCCATTAAAATGTAGAAAAAGTCTTTTCCTGATACTCTTTCGCCTCGAATTACTTCTACCTCTCAGTCCATCGGAGGGGTTGACCTGATAACACTCGCTTCTACCTTGTTTGTCTAAAAACATCTCCATTTGCATTTTATGGAAATCATTTGCATAAAATATTCTACATAACAGTACAGCATAAATAATGTATTTTATATCCCATAATTATGTACTTATATAATTAGTACTAAAGAACATGTGCAGTAATCTAAAATTGTAATTTATTTGATAACTAGTCACCTATTTAAAGCATTTTGAGGACTTCACAAAATAGTTTAGGACCTCGCATAATAATTTAGGATTAAATTGTGATTGTTTAATTCGTTTGTTGAAAGTTTACCCATTCTATTATAATGATGAATGCTTTAGAAGAAAGACATAACCTTCCATTGAAGCCAAAATTCGGGTTTCCGCAGTTTAATCGGTATTTTTAGAGACAAGCCACTTCTGATTCTGATGACTTTTCTATGAGTTAAATGAATAGTTTTCTAACTCAGTTCAAGATTATTCCCGACGCAGTTGAATTGTTTCCGTTTTAAGGCAACATATTGCCACAGCGTTATTCATAATGTGATCAGCGAATTATTATTTGAGTTTACTATATAACAATGTGTTTATTATAATGGATTTAATGTTAGCATAGAAGGAAGATATTTTTACTTTAACGGCCAAAAGCCCTCCAGTGACCTACTGGTAGTTTATGATCGAAATTTTCGCGATCCTTGTTTTAGATATTTCTTAACATAGCTTGAACAGACAAAATTTTATTATAGATATTGAGAGATAAAAAAAAAAAATGATACTATAATAATTGAAAAGACGAATGCGGATTTGGCTCGATATTTAATTTAAAACAGTTTTAAAGTTAAAACAGTTTATATTTTTGATTAGGCTGTCTACCTTTGAAGAAGATTAGATTTTGATAAATTATCTTGTATTCACATTATTACTGGCAGATTCCAAGTAGCGAATCTTTCCTTCACGAAGTAGTTTGCATAAATTTATGTAAATTTTTTTGAAGCAAGGATTTTAAAGATGGTTAATTCCCCCCTTCAGTAAATATTTAAAATACCCATTTCTTTACGAGCAACACCCAAATTTCCCATTTGTTACATTACAAAATACCCATTTTTTATTTTGCAATAATTCCTTTTAACATTAAAAAGAGGGATGATGCGAGTGAATATCTTATTATTGTATGAAAGTGAACACTATTTTATGTGTGAGGAACTTTAATTTTTGAAACTAATGCTCATTTTTATACTTATTTAATTATTATCACAAGGAGTTAAAGTAGCTTTTTTTATTATTGCTGATGGTTTAAAATTGTGTTTACTACGTAAATAAATAAAAGTCTAAATTAATAATAAAAGTGTCTTGTTCAAAATAATAAAATATTTATACTAAAAAATACGTTTATCTATAATACGTTACACAAAATGAAGTAAAGTTTGAAAAATGCGTATGCAAAATATGACGCAAGACTTTAAAGAAAAGAAAAAAAAAAAAAAATCGTTTAACATTTCTACTCCTGAGCTTCTAAATGAATGTAGTACCTCACAACATCGAAATAATTTTCTAATAAAATTTCGTTGCTTAATAATTTTTGGTTCATTCTCTATATTTTAAGTGGGATCTCTGTAGTTTATGGCCGCAACTTAGCATTAGTACTACTTTTTCATTTTCTGCGTGATCTTGGCTTACGAAATCTAATGAATAAATATGGTTTTAAATGTGTACCGGCAGCGTTTTTATTTAACACTAGGTGTACCCGCCCGGCGTTGCCCGTGCATTTAGAAAATGCAGATAAGTGAATAGCGCAGGAATAGTAGTGTAGGACATGTAGACTGTCTCTCTCTCTTCCCCCCCCCACAAGCTACAAAAAAGAAATGAATTGTAATTAATCGATTTAATGTATCGTCAAAACAGCAAACTAACGCTAGAATAAAGAAATCAATTGTTACAATCGAACGTTATTTGAAAACAAATAATAATATCAGTGAGTCAAAAAAACCGTGATTAATTAATTGTAAATAATTTTTTTTAAATTTTTCTAATTCAAAAATCGAAAATCGGGCTTCGAGGTCTGGTGACCAGCCCCTTTGTGCTTCCGTATAAAAAATTCCAGGTCCCTGCGTGCGATAGATTTGGCTGGAGAGCTCGGTCAGACAGACAGACAGACACATTACACTTGCTTTTATTATTATAGATGGAATGCCACCCTTTTATGTAACTATTAGTTCTGTTTTCATCTAGAGAAGTGATCTCAGATAATTCTGCAAAAGAAAATAATTAAAACTTGTAAATAAAATTCTGCTTAATTTATCATTATTTTCCATTTAGAATACTTTTGCCATTTTTTCAGTTATACAAATTTAATAAATGATGTTCTAACACTATATATTACTTAACATTGCACAAAATTATTGTTTGTGTGATAGCTAACGATAAATTCTAAACTGTATAATCATTCTGAAACATACTGTAGAGAGAGAGAGAGAGAGAGAGAAAGAAAGCGAAGGGAAGTATATAAAAAAGAGAATTTTCTAAAGTTCATTAAATTATTTTTAGTGATAACTGAATGAAAATTAGCTGATATGTATATATTTCCCTCATCTGGCTGAGAGTTGGAGGACAGTGGGGGAACTGGGGCAAAAAGACTACCTCATCAAGAAAATTTGGGTGTTGCTGGTAAACGTATTCATGGTGTTTTCGCCATGTGTAACGTAAATGCGAAACATTTTCCCATGAAAATTCCTTCACGGAGGCCATTCTTTCTCTAAAAGAGTGGCGTGCTTTATTATAATCATCAACTAAATTAAACTGTAATGAATAAAGAAGTCAGTCATTTGGAGTTACTAGACTAGGAAAAGGAAATGTGTCTTTAAATTTTGTAGTCGATTTTGTGGGATTATGACTTTCATCCTGACATTTAAGGGTTAAAGGGAAGCTGAATTTCGATTTTTATTACGAAGAAAAATTTTTATAGACTGAACAATGTCACAGCTGTGAGTGCTTTATTTTGGAGGTAAACGTACTTGAGCAAAATAATTTTTTTCCTGGAAAATTCGAAAAGAATTCTACATGGAATGGAAAACAATTTAGCATGTATAGAAACCTAGGAGAAAAGAAAAATCCAGATTAATTCTTAGTTGCTGACTTAATTGGTGGGAGGGAATGAGCTAGATTTTTAGAAGTTTTGTTTAAAGAGTTCTTTGGCAACTGTTTTGGCTTCTTTATAAGATGCATTTACATATTCGGCTGTAAGAATATTCTGTAAACCCAAAATGTTAAATTATTTGTAGTAATACAATAGAGCGTGTTTACACACTTTTAGAATAATTTCATGGCGGTTTAATTAATGTTTAAAATGTAAAGCTGGTTTCTGCTTCGGCGGATTTTCTGTTATTACCAACAATTTAGAAACATTAGATACAGTACGTAGTGTTTCGAGGATTTGTTTGGTGTCTTCTTTTCATGTAGTAGTTATGACTGACGGTTTTTCATTTTCCGATAGACAGATAGCCCTCGAGTGCTCTGTATGAAAGCTGTTAAATAGCTTTCATACAGGATTCTATCAATCATTCTACATTGAAACACATGCCTGGGCAAAACCTATTTGAACATTATGTTTAAAACATTGAACCACATGCCTAGGCAAAAACTATTTGAACATTATGTTTAGATTTTTAACTTGTAAATCTTTTTCAGGCCAAAAGGGAACGTCAGTTCCGAATGGGATATTAGTCTCGAAACGACGTTTTGAGTTGAATCACAATAAACGGTGTATCACTTTTCAAATTGTTGTCACCAGATCTTATAGATTAAAATCTATATTACAGTTAAAGAAATTAAATAATGAGGAATCTGCATGAATGTATGTAAGTTTCTCTCATTGTGAAAAATCAACGATACCTAGAGCCATCAAATTTTGAATAACGCAGTCCTGCACCCGAACATGGGAACCTAGAAGCCCGAATTTTTAATTTCGAGTGTGTTTTGTTATCTATGTCATACTATGGGAAACTTTAACGAATTTTTTATTAACAAAACGATTTCAAAGCGAGCAGTTGCAACGCTGCACGGTGGGAAATGTCTATCGGAAATTCTAAAGATACGCTGTTTTAAAATATTTTGTGATTTTGCTGTTGAATCGAATTTGATGTGACGTAAGCGCCAAGAACGTGATAGTCAATAAATAAAGTAAATACACAAAACTATAGTAATATAAAGACAAAGAAAAGTTTTGTAAAGCCATCATAGTAAGTAAACTGAATATTGATATGCTGAACTGAGAAAGACTGGGAGGGGGGATATTGTGCCAACACTTAACGCTGCGTTGAGAATTCTAAACGTATATTGCTGTGCTGCTTTTAAAAGTTTTGTAATTTTGTTTTTGAATTGTATATGATGAAAGCGTGAAGTAAACGATGCTTAATAACAAAACTGAAAAGGCATGGCCCCAAGCAGCAGATTGTTAGCTTGCTAAGCAAGAGCATTCGTTCAGTCCACGGCTGGTTTACATGCTTACAACTTATATTAAATTTTGTTTACAGCGTATATTACACTTTGAAAAGTAAAGCTGTTGATAAATTTAAAATTTAATAGTAGCAGACTATATTTCTCATTTGAAATTATAAACCGTTTCCAGATATATTTATTCCGAAACATTTGCTTTTTTACTTCCTTGTACGAAGTAAAAAGGAAGTATTGTAATCGCGAAAATTTTCAGCCGTCATATTTCAACGAAAATATCCATTTTAACCGCTATCGAATGCAATTTAGCGATATTTTTGCGTGACATCTGTACGTAAGGACAAGATAAAAGACTTTTTATCCTCCAAAAAATTATAAAACTGATTTAAAATGAATTCTGAAGAGAAATTTTCGTGGCGTCTGTACGTACGTATTTCGCATAACTTAAAAACGAGTAGCCTCAGAACGTTGAAATTTTGTATATAGGGCTGCTATAACATGTAGATGTGCACCTCGTATTTTGGTTGCAATCGGCCGCACCAAACGTATATAAATATATGTATATATATATCCACTCAGTTAACCGGTTCACTGATCTCAGTTGTTTTACTCTTATATGTTTGTAGGTTGTGTATTTTTTGCTTTAAAAATGATTGAATTATGTTGCTCTTATCTTCCGGTTAAGGTTTTTATGCCTTTAGTAAATCTGCATGCAATATTTGTGGAGTTATCAACAATTTAAAAGTTGTTTATGTGCAGTTAAGCCTAATGAATTTTGCGATGGCGGACACGTTTGTTTACATTTCAAACTTGGCAAAATAGCGAATTTGTTGCCAATCTAGAGAAACTAAGCTTCGCAACAACAAAGATAACGCCTTCTTTTATTATTGCGAATTAAGTCATGTTTAATACATTCTGGAATTTATTCGAGGAAATAAATGTTTAAGATTAATTTGGTACAGAATCCGATCATTTAGCAAACCGAATTTTTTACATGGTCCCTAAAACGACGATTTCACCCACTCTTTTTTAATCTTCTGAATATGGCGCTAATTTGGATTTAATTTTTCATAACATAGAGCTGGGTTTTTTTTTTTTTTTTTTTTTTTTTTTTTGGGAGGGGGATTTTTTTAGAGAATAATAAATGACTTATTCTCCACTCTACGCGGTATTTTTTATCCAAACGTGATTATTGCTAAATTGATAGCCCCACTCCTTAAAGAGTAGTTCTATCGAATGTTTTCAGCTGTCAGTAAATAACAAGTTAATGCATATAGCAGTGCCGGATTAAGTCTTCAGTGGGTCTTGAACAAAATTTAATTGATGGTCCCACTTGCATAAATTCTGTTTAATGAAATCTTAATATCATTTCCCTTTTGTGAGAGTATTGAATTACGCTTGATATTGAGAGAGTATTGAATTACGCTTGATAGTGTCGACCTACATTATTACCTTGATATCAGGATTCTAATGTATATCGTTTTCTATTCCGCTCAAAATTAAATACGGTATAATTTCGAAATTAATGCATTTAACCTTCTTCGTTGGAGAAGACTCTTATTACAGCCATGCGTATGCACGACAAACAGTCTTGTAATTAGGTAATTATTCATCTGTGATAGTGAATCGATAGAATTAAACTAACGAAATATAGTTAAACATAAAATATAAAGTTTAAAATTTTTCTTCTCTGTCTCAGAGGCAGTTCAAACTCGTAAATGCAATTTTGCTAGTTGTTTTTACCATGGAATCTTCAATCTTTGATATAAATATATTTTTTATGTACTTTATCTAGTCTAAATTGCCGTCTAAATTTGTTTAGGGGAAAAGATAAACTGCTGGAGAGATAAATTCTTTTATTATAATTTGTAGCTTAAAAGAAATGAAACAGAAGAAACACATTGCCTTCCTGCAAATTGCTTTCCTAACATAGTACTTTTTAAACACTCATAAGCGTCTTTATTTCATTTATTATGTTTTTTATTTCCCTCGAGTGCTTCATTACTGGCTCGTTAAGCGTAGATTTTGAGAAGAGTTTAGTGCATTTTCTTTCATTTTAATAATGAAAGTCTTGGTATTTTATTATTCTCTGATTTTGTTGAGGAATTTGGAGCAACGGTATTTTATAATGAAGAATAAATTGTCTGCTTTTTTTATTTTCCACAGCTTGATTGGAAAATTGCAGGTATTTCCGATAAAGAAAAAAGGTCTTCGGAACGTTTATATTTTAATTTTTTTTTTTTTTTTTTTTTTTTTTTTTGTCTTACCTTGTTCTGAAATATATATATTGTTCTGAAATATATGCTGGTATCGCCAGTTTTATTCAAATTTATTCTTTAACATTTTTTCTACCAACTAGAAAGATCCTTCCCGCTTGGAACATGTCTTGTTTTAGATTTGAATATTCTTGTGTTAAAATTTATATTTCTGATAAGTATTTCAAGAAATTATGGACGAAATAAGGTACAGCTTGTGTTTAACTGATTGTAATAAATGTAAATAACTGATATGATCGATAAATGAGACTTGTAAAACAGAGGAAAAGGATAATGTTTTCTAATTCTGGTAATTAGCATGCTCCAGACATTTCGAATGACGTTGTAATCAGGGGATTGCGCAAGCTGTGCAATATTTTCAAGCTTACTTTCATGTGCAAACTATTTTTCCAGGCAAACGTGTGCATTGCTATCCGGATATTCGGGACGCCCTTCGGTTTACAAGTTTGAACATTTGTATGGGCTTTATCTATATTTGGCGGGGGCGATAATTATGTAACCTTTAGAACAATTAAGAATCTTAGAGACTTTCAGGAAACGGCGGCTCAAACTATCACCAAAACATTTCACGCTATATGTGAACATAGAACAAGCTCTTATCAATACCTCTTAAGGAGCTTTCCGCATATGTAAAATCTCTTGAGATGTGGAAAAAGGGGAGCTTATCCGCGAACAATACACGTTTCGCAATGTATGCTGGCTAAGTTTTGGATTTCTCGCTCCATTGTAATTAGCAAGCTCGGCTTTTGTTAGTAATTGCTGGACTTACTATTCTCGAATGATGAATCTATGGACACGCCGTTGAGGCTTGTTCGTGCTGCTTGAGGCCTGGCATTATCGAGCCAGTGGTAAAAACAAGGTGTCTCCACTGATAGTTCACTAAACTGAACTGAAAGGAAACGATGCTGTAACTAAGCAGATCTTAACGATTCTGCGTTATTCCAGCCCGAAGCTGGACTATTACGTTAGTAGTGCGATTACGTAACCATTTCATACTACCCCATCTGTAAACTCTGAAGGTTTACGCGACTGCGGAACGCTGTAAACCGGATTTTCCATGATCGCAGATGATTTGTGTATTGAATTTTTTTATTTTGTGATTATTAAATGATGTGAACTTAGTTATAGAGCAAATCACTTCCAAAGCCAGCCAGTAGGAGGGGTGCCACTAAAAGAAAGTTATTTTGTATTCTGTTTTATGTGCTGCCTCTCATCTAGTGTCACCAGTTCCGGATTAAGATTTTTAGAGGCCTTAAGCATTTGAAAGATTTTGGTGCCCCTGTTATATTTACAGTATAACTCTGGATTCCGCCCCCCATTCTTTCTGTCTTGGTCTTGCAGTTGCACTATGCATTCCATGGTAAAACAGACAATGGGAAATTTTCGCGGTGCCTCCTTTCTTTTATGACCTAAACACGCGCTTATTTTGTTTAATGGTAAATCCATTTCTCAGTGTCATATCACGAAAACTTCCCGTGCAGCAAACTAATCAGAAGCTCGTCGAAACTTTTAGTATTCAGTGTTTTATACATTATGTCGTTGGCTGGTTTTTTATTATATGAAGTTATTTGTTAATTTCCAAATAGCTTTTTAATGATAATTGTTTAAAATTCGGTAGTTGTTACATAAAAATATACTAAATTATTTTATTATCATCAAATTGCATGTATCATAAGAACGCCTTGTATAAATAAGTTTCTTTGCATAAATATTACGCTACAATTTTCATAAATTATGTCTTATAATCCAAGCGTAGGCGATAATAATTTAGTCTTTATAGCATGCTACATTCTGTATGTGATAGATTATTAATTCCTATGAGGAAAAGTTTCAAAAAAGAATCTTAAAAGTTTTTCTAAATAAATATCGACCTAATGAGTTAGAAAAACTTAAATCAAACAGCAAAATTGAGCCGAGAATAAAATTAAGTGGCTATTTTCCAAATTTAATTTTTTCTACGATTTGAGAGGAATCTCGGGTTCTTTATCAGAATTCATTCAGTTAACGAAAAATCGGCATATTTGTACTTTTTAGATAAAGCATAATCAGTATATGCATCTGAATTATCTACATGGATGCGGTAGTCATGCATATCGAAACTAAATGTTAGGAAGGGAAAAATTATTTCTCAAATGAAAGGTGAAGGAAGCGAAAAGGTATACGAAAGGTGAAGGAGCGAAGTTTTTCTTCTTTCCTCCTAAGGTCATAAAGTGGCATGCTATGTTCTTTTTTCCAGAGATCTGATTAATGTATTGTTTACGATCTTATCTAGAAAAAGGAGTATGAAAGCAGGAAATTGTTGAAAATTTGACTTCCTCATGCAAGAATCGAACTTGTTTCCTTCAAGTGCTTACTTAATTAATGTGCTGACTGTTACGCATCAAAAGTATATGTGAGAAATGCCGTTTATTCTAGTAATTCCGAAACTATGTACCGTGGGGTGTTCAGATATCGTGGGTGACGTATAGGGCCTCGTAAAACATCCCACAGAAGCGCAATTAGCAAAGCGTAGCTGTTTCATAGAAATAAAACTTGATTCACTTATTTTTAGAATTAGAACACTAATGTGTTGGTGCTAGGACAAGAAGAGCATCTAAAAAAAAAAAAAAAAAAACATTTTACAAACCAGTGTTCGAAGCGAACGTAAATTCGTAACACATACATTTGCTTCAGGGCTCCTGACATTTCAAACCATTGTTTGGTGTTTTGTTATCCATTATCACAGACCACCTGGTGTGAGTCCCAAATCGGAGCTGGAAAATTTTCACCGAGATTTTCTAGACCTGTCAACGTTATACCCGCAAACAATCAAGATACTCTCTCGCCAATCGAGAGGATCAAGGAAGTGCAAGTTACGGAGTTCATAGGCAATTACGCCTTTACCTCCACATCTTCAAAGGAAATTACATCATCAAAAAGAGGGGATTGTCAAATAGGGTAAAAATTTTAAAAAGCCGAATGACTTGGAATAAGTGCCTTCACACTGAGTCAAAAAAAAAGGTAAAAAACTCAGAACGTCTTAATTTTGCGCCGAAAAAGGGCCAGAATAATTTAGATAGGGGCAGCCATAAAATTTAGACTAGAAAAATAAAAGGTGAAGTTTCCTTGAACCTTGATAATCATGTTTTGCATACGTCAGAGGTGAAGAACTCGCAGGGGAATTTTCCGATGCGCGCTCTTCAGGGGTGGGAGGGAGGGATGCGGTATTTAAAGGCCTAAAATGACGCTGTTAAACGCCTGAGAAAGTTCCTTGTTAAAGGAAGGGGGGGGAAAGCAGTATATAAGAATCTTTTTCATTTTAAATCAGATCAAGAGTTAGAAAATATTTTAAATCAGTCCTTTTTGACTGTGATGTTTCTTATTAACGAAACTTTAAAAGGGGTTCCTCGAGTTAATGCTATGTGCATTAAAGAACTTTAGAGGCGGGGGGGGGGTAAGGAACGAGAGGTAGTTATTCACGTGGCTGTCAGTGTGCTCATATCTAGCCCGTTTAAATGAGAGAGCTGAGTATTCCTGGTTAAGAACCGCTCTGGGTCTTTTCCGGGAAGAAGCAACAGCAGGATCGTATACGGGTAGCATATGAAGCACAGGATTTGCAACACGTTGAATATTTTTGAAAAATTTTTCCGAAAGTCGCTGTATATAGCAATTAATGGGCAAAATTTTGAGGTCATTATGAATCTCTTCGTTCCGTACGAACCACGGAGCTTTTAAAATTTGCCGAAGCATTTTAGATTGAAAAATTTGGACATGTTTTCTGTTAGTCAGTGCAGATGGGCCCCAGACGAGACACGCATATGTAAGAACAGGCCTAATCATTGATTTGTAGAGCAAGATTTTGTTATCCGTTGACAGGTCGCTATTAATAGCTAAAAGGGGGCGTAGGGCGGTTTTGACAGCTGTCGCACCCGCTATGATTTTGCGGATGTGAGGTTGCCAAGTTAATTTTGAGTCTAGTAAAACACCTAGATATTTGTAAGAAGAGACTCAGGGAATGGGTTCACCGAAGAGCATTAAATTAGGTAAACTTGGGATATTTCTTCGGATGAACATAGTGGCCACACATTTTGCGACATTAATTTTGATTTTATACAGACCGAGCCAGAGTTCTAAGGTCGAAAGGTAACTCTGCAATTGGGAGATTACCTGGAGGGTGTTGGAGTGTTGTGAAATGATGGCTGTATCGTCTGCGTATAACGCAAGATCGATATTTGAGGCCTTAGGAATATCATTTACATAAAGGTTAAAGATTGAAGGGCCAAGGAGGCTACCTTGAGCTACACCAGCATAGATTGGGCGGGGAGAGGAGAATTCGTGGCTAACTCGCACGCGGAAACTGCGTCCGGTCAAGTACGAGTTAATAATTTTAATGAGAGGAGCCGAAAAACCAAGCCGCATGAGCTTGTAAATAATCCCGTCATGCCAAGTCCTGTCAAAGGCTTTGGCTACGTCCAAATAGACAATACCAGTTTTCTCTCGATTACGAAAGCCTTCATGAATAAATTCCACAACACGGAGTAACTGGTGTACCGTGGAGTGTTTAGGTCGGAAGCCGAATTGTTCCGGGATTAATAAATTTTGATCCTGACAGAATTCATTTAGGCGATTAAATAAGACAAATTCATAGATCTTTGAGAGAGAGGATAACAGACTTATGGGTCTGTAATTGACGGGTAAGTTTAAATTTTGTCCCGGTTTCGGAATGGGGACGACTGCTGCAATTTTCCAACAGTCGGGGAAATAGCTTCTCCTGAGCATTAAATTTATAAGTACCGTGATCCAAACTTTAAACATTGGGGGGAAGTTTTTGATCATGCGATTCGAAATAGAATCTATGCCGGGTGCCTTGTTAGGTTTCAACTTATCTATGAAAACCATAACTTCAGTAGGATCCGTTGGTCTGAGTTCATTTGTGATAGGTTGTGTTAAAAAATCTTTAACCCGTGCTTGTATGCGCCCCTGTGTAACCGGGCGGTTACAGTAGGAGTCGTGATTTGGTGTGAATTGAGTTGCAAGGCTGTCAGCTATGACATCAGCCATTTCTAAGTCAGTGTAGGCCATCTGTGCGCCATCGGCCGTTTGAAGGGGCGGAATGAGTGCTTTATGTTTGCGTAATCGGGCGGCTGCGCGCCAAATCGATTTGTCTTCAGTCGTTAGGGACTCAATGTATGTTTTCCACTCCGCTTGTTTTAATAAGCGGGTTTCGGTCCTTATCTCGTTCTGTATCTTGCGAAACTGAGCACGGATATTGGGATCTCGTGACCTTTGCCAAATTCTTCGCAAGTAGTTCCGCTGCTTAATTTTGAATTTAGTCTCAGGTGGGAGCCTAGCACCTGGGTGTTTACGTGGTTTTGAAGCCGCAGCTCTCGCTTCTTTAAGTAAAGACTCCAAACTTTTGATATGCCTGTCAAAGTCCGAATTGCTGGAAATTTTGATGGGAGGGAGTGAAGTTTTTTCCAAAATAAATCTAAAATCGTCCCAATTTGTTGAGACTTGCAACTCTAATTTTGAGTATCTATTTTGAATATCTAGGGTTATCAAAACGGGGTAGTGATCAGAGTCCAATTCCTGAATCACTTTTATCTCATGCCGAAAAAATATATTATAAAGGCAGCCAGATAAAGAACTTTAGGGGACCCTCTTACAGGGTAAAAAGTCTGGAGGGTAGGAGCTATGATCTGTACATGGTTACTCTGGCACCATGAACTTAGACTAATACCATACCTGTTCCTATTAGAACAAAACCATGCGGTATGGCGTGAATTTAGATCACCAGCAATAATTAGGTGATTTGAAACATTCCAAAGTTTATCAAAATCACTGACAGGAAAAGCTGGCCTTCCACGTGCTGCAGACAGTGGAGGTAAATAAGCTGAAACTATTGTCAGCGGGGAGGAATTTTGAAGGAAAATTTTGATAATTGTCGCTTCCAAAAAATTTAAATCGGGACGGTATCATGTGGTGCTTTAACGAACGCTTCACATAGATACAAGTGCCACGGGTGGGATTTCTGCCCTGTGACACCCTGTCAGTACAGTAAATGTCATAATTCCCAATTTTGGGAGTATTCCCTGGGGTAAGGCGAGTCTCTTGGACTGAAAACACGTCAATACCGTGCTCTACTACAAAATCACGAACTTCGAGAATTTCAGATGTCAATCCATTGGCATTCCATGTGCAAATGGTCAATCCTCTGGTGGTATTTGAACTGTCATTCATAAAATTGAATTTTAGGCCGTTAATAGAGGTTCATCACTGAAAAACAGAAGACATGGGTCTAAAAATGCCGAATTAAGTTGAAAGCTCAACATAGCTTTCATAAATATAAAATGCCCTCATTAAAGCATCTGCTTGCCTGAGTTTAGGCATTGTTTTTTTGAAGGCAAGAAGCAGAATATGCTTGTCTACCGCTGGGTCGCCAGAGATTTCGATTAAGCATTTTAGTGTACATGAAAAGACATCGTCGGAATCATTGCTACACTCTGCTGTGGCTGACACTGCTGGGGCTGCAGGGGCTTCTGCAACCGGCAGTCTTGGATTCGTGGATTTGAATCCGTGCTCGGTGGTGTTCTTCACCATCTGTGCATAAGATGGTGAACTGACGTTGCTTGGGGGGCAGACATGGGACGTCTTGTCTCAACGGTTGCTGTGGGCTTAGAAGAACCCTGCGGGGGGCTGTCTGTGCAGCTGCCCTAGTCTTAGGCGTGGAATTTTTGGACGAGCCCGTTTGTTACCTGGGTAGCGGGGACAAGATTTGTATGATGCAGGATGATCTCCACCGCAGTTGCAGCAAGTGGCAGGTACATCTAATCCTTTGGTACACTCTCGTGCCCAATGGGGTTCAGAGCATCTGACACAACGGATGGAAGGGTGCAGAGTTCCGAAGAATGGAAAAAGCCCTGGCACCGAAAGCACTGAGTAGGGCCCTTGCGGTCGCGGTAACGCTCAATGCTGATCTCTGTGCCCCACATGTCAGTGACGGCAAACAGATGATCGAGGAAGGGGTGTGCGATGACTTGTAAATAAACAAGTGGCATTGGATGTCTGGAGCCAGACTGAGTGAGCCGAACGATGCGATGCACTTTAAATCCCATCGCCTCAACTTTCTCTTTGATGTCCCCGACGTCTGTTTCAACAGGGAGGCCTCTGATAACAATTTTGACTGGCCGGTCCTGTTTGAGATCGAAAGTTTTGAACTGGATGCCGACTTGCTTCATCCAGCGGGCGACCTCCCTGAACTCCAGCTCTGTTTGTACAAAAATTTTTAGATAGGGTCCAGTCAGAATGCTCCGTAAATTTGGGGCAATTTCTCTCATGAAAGACACTTGTGTCTTCCAGTTCTTGCTGCTTTTGAGGTGAATTGCCGGAATCTCAGGCTGCGGTAGGGGGGATACGTTCCGTGCATGCTCGGAATTTACTCCCTCAGTGGTGCTTTCACTATTCTTTTCAGAGTCATTTTTATCATCATTGATAATTGAATTCGTGATTCTTTCGTATTTATTATTAATCGATCTCCTTTTTTGCAGGAGTAGCATTTTTTGAACTACCTGATAATTTTGAATTTTGAATAGTAGAATTTGCTTCTTTAGTGTTCTTTGCCAAATCATCTATTGTGAGATCCACAATTGGCGCCTTCCCTTGCTTACGAGCAGCGGGGGTGATAAACCCGTCAGAGTCAATTGTCTGCGTTTTTCGCTTTCGCGATGACGTAGACAGAACTGGTTTCCCCCGCGCTACGACTCATGGTCGCAAGGATCTGTGGATTGAGCGGCAGCCATCTTGGCTAAGCGCTCGCTCTCCAATATATTTAAAAATTACTCTCTGGTCGAGGGAAGGTGGAAAATCGGTACATCAAGAGCATTTGCAATATCATTTATCTTATGAAATAATGACTTACTCGCCCGGTCGAGCTGGTCGTATCCATTTTGATCCAGTGGTGTTGGAGTCTTCATGAAATTTTTCTGGCGCTGAATAGCCTCGAATTGCTGTTTCAAGTCGTAGAACTTGATTACAAGATCCATGCGCTCATCATCTGGCGACGCTGATTGCACAGGGGGAGCCTGATCCCTAATTTCACACATATCATGATCAATAATTGCATTATCGACACAAAAATTCAGTCGAGAGACGCTCTGGAAATTTTCGGGCAAATGAGAATTCAGGAAGGCATTTCGACCAGTCCAGAAGATCTTGAGCAAAAACAAGGAACGCAGTTCCAGAAAGAGAGTTAGTTTGCAGTGGAAAGAGAGAAACCTTCTCTTGTGTGCTTTTATCTGTGTCAAGAGCATCTTTGTTTGCTGTGCCGGGAACATTCAGATCTCTCTGCGGAGAGATCCAGTTGCTGGTAGCTGGATTTGTTGCTACCTTACAGGCGGACTTTACTCTGCATCGAAAGAAAAATCTCCTTGAGAACTTTAATGTCTAAATAAAGGACAAGGAGACTTTGTTCATCATGTGTTTTATTTTATACTTTTTCCGAGAAGAACATTATTTTATAAATTATTCTCAGCATACAGCCTAGAATTAGAATCTTAAATAAATTCAATACCTTACCCCCTTGTTTGTGTCAACTCGCTACAGTATGTTCTTCGTACTGTGAAAAAACGACAGCACTTAGAGGCATCAGATTTTGAATACACTCAATATTCCATCCGAACACCCGAATTTTGAATTCGAATTTGTGTTTTATTTATTTCATATTTTGTGCAAATTTAATAAATTTTTATTAACAAACTCAGCGACTTGAAAGCGAGCATTGGCAAAGCTGTTCGAAGTAAAATATTTTTATCTCTAAAATATTGCCATTCGGAAAAAAAGAAAATGTTTATCTTTCAGTTTTACGTAGCAGACTCGGCAATTTGAAAGCAATCCGCTCACACTGCCGAAAATAAAATCCTTTTATTCCCCACTCCCAGTGTATTGCTATGCAGTGAATATTAAGATAGTTAATTTTCTGATTTAATATGGAAGGTTACTGAATAACAGCCTAAGAGATTTAAAAGCATTAAATACAGTTAATACTTTTTTTTACTTTTTATGTGATTGATTTAAATAAAAGTACATTAAAATATTAATTTAAAAAAAATATTTATATAAAAATACTTTTGTTAAATTGCACTGACTGGAATCATTGAAATCATTTCAGTATACATTTTCTTTTCAATGGCAACTATTTTAGGCAGCTGGCCACACGAGCGGCTAATTTTTATATAAATAATATACCGAATATAGAAAAGTGTATGGTAGCAATTAACACTCTATTGAGAATTCTAAAGATATGCTGTCTTTAAATATTTTTGATTTCCCCCCCTTTTTTTTTTTACTTCCTTGTACGAAGTAAAAAGGAAGTATTGTAATCGCGAAAAGTTTCAGGCAGCATATTTCAACGAAAATATCCATTTTGACTGCGATCGAATGCAATTTAACGATTGCGTGATATCTGTACGTAAGGATAGAATAAAATACTCTTTTCCTCCAAAAAAAATTATAAAACCGCTTTAAAATTAATTCTGAAGAGAATTTTTCGTGGCGTCTGTACGAACGTGTACGTAGGTATCTCGCATAACTCAAAAATGAGTAGCCTCAGAACGTTGAAATTTTGTGTATAGGACTGCTATAACATGTAGATGTGCTCCTCGTATTTTGGTTGCAATCGGACGCGCTAAACGTATATAAATATATTTTTTATATATATCCACTTTGTTACCCGGCTCAGTGATCTCCGTTTCTTTACTCTTATATGTTTGTAAATTGTACATATATTGCTTTAAAAATGATTGAATTATATTTTTCTTATCTTCCGGTTAAGATTTTTATGCCTTTAGTAAATCTGTATGCAATATTTTTAAAATTATCAACAAGTTTAAAATTACTAATTCAAGAGTAAAACAACAAAGTTTAAAGTTGTTTAAGTGCCGCTAAGCCTAATAATTTTTTTTTAATGGCTACCATTGCTTGTTTACATTTTAATCAGCAGGATAGGGGATTTTTTGCCAATCTACAGTAACTTAGCTCCGCAGCAACAAAGATAACGCCTTCATTTATTATCCATTCTGGAATTTTTTCGAGGAAATAAGTGTTTAAGATTTACTTCGTAATTTTTAATACAGATATTTTGAGTTTTTATGTATTTTTGCCTTGTCGCGAAGTGAGAACTGAATTAATAGAATGAGAAATACTCAATCTTCTGAGAAAAACTGTTTCTTTTTTATTTTGTTTGCTTAATTTCTTTTATACATCGTTCTAGCTTTATTATAGTATTTGAATAGAACATGTGGCAACGATTAGATAATTCTTTAAATGATATAAATTTTGTGCATTCTGAGTTATAATATGAACGAAATATAATACTATTAAGTGAACCTAGCGCCGGAGTGTCGCTATGGTAAACAAATAAAGTGAATTTTAAAGAATGCATTTATTCTATTGTGGTTTATGCCTTCTCGGCGAAGTAGGTTTAATTCAATCCAATAAGTTTAAACGAAATACAAGAAAAAATGCGTATAATTTAATATTCCGTACAAGGAAGTCATGTGGTGTATACATCAGATTTTTACTTCCTTGTACGAAGTAAAAAGGAAGTATTGTAATCGCGAAAAGTTTCAGGCAGCATATTTCAACGAAAATATCCATTTTGACCGCTATCGAATGCAATTTAACGATGTTTTTGCGTGATATCTGTACGTAAGGACAAAGTAAAAGACTCGTTTCCTCCAAAAAAAATTATAAAACTGCTTTAAAATGAATTCTGAAGAGAATTTTTCGTGGCGTCTGTACGAACGTATGTACGTACGTGCGTGCGTATGTACGTATCTCGCACAACTCAAAAACGAGTAGCCTCAGAACGTTGAAATTTTGTATATAGGACTGCTATATCATGTAGATGTGCACCTCGTATTTTAGTTGCAATCGGCCGCACCAAACGTATATAAATACTATATATATATATATCCACTCTGTTACTCGGCACAGTGATCTCAGTTTCTTTACTCTTATTTGTTTGTAAATTGTACATTTTTTGCTTTAAAAATGATTGAATTATGTTGTTCTTATGCTCCGGTTAAGGTTTTTATGCCTTTCGTAATTCTGGAAGCAATATTTGTACAATTATCAATAATTTAAAAGCTGTTTAAGTGCGGTTAAGTTTTAAATAACATGGCGGACATATTTGTTTACATTTGAAACAGCAGAATTGTAGATTTGTTGCCAATCTAGAGAGACTAAGCTCCGCAACAACAAAAATAACGCCTTCATTTATTATTGCGTATTAAATCATGCTTAATCCTTTCTGGAATTTTTTCGAGGAAATAAGTGTTTAAGATTTACTTAATTTTTAATAATTAGTAATTTAATGTTTAATAATTAGTAATTTTTAATACAGAGATTTTGAGCTTTTATGTATTTTTGTCCTTTCGCGAAGTGAAAACTGAATTAATTGAATGAGAAATACTCAATCGTCTGTGAAAAACTGTTTCTTTTTTGTTTTGTTTGCTTAATTTCTTTTTTACATCGTTCTAGCTTTATTATAGTATTTGAAAAGAACATGTGGCAACGATTAGATAATTCTTTAAATGATATACATTTTGTGCATGCTGTGTTATAATATGAACGAAATATAATACTGTTAAGTGAACCTAGTGCCAGAGTGTCGCTATGTTAAACAAATAGATTGAATTTTTACTTTATTCTATTGTGGTTTATGCGCTGTCGGCGAAGTAGATTTAATTAAATCCAATAAGTTTAAAAGAAATGCAAGAAACAAATGCGTATAATTTAATAATTCGTACAAGGAAGTCATGTGGTGTACACATCAGATTTTTTAATAACAGATAACTGCTTTATAAATAAATACATGATGAAAAGTCTATTCGAAGATAAATGAAACTGAAGGTACATTTCAACAGATCTCCACTATCTCCTGCATTCCTATTACATAAGCGCGCATTTTAAATATATACACGGATAATGCAAAATAATTGAGAAATAGTATTAATATGCTGCTAAACGTATACCTTAAAAATATTCCTCACCAGAAATTTTATGCGAAGTAATTTCACTTTTCTAAAATGCATTAGACTGGAAAGAACTCTTTTCTCCTAATTTCTTTTCTTCGCGTAGTTTTAATTTTGCTAAATGTGGTTTCATTCGGTATAATTTTAGATTGAAGCAGAGTTTTTAATATTCTTGTATTCTTACTGCCTGTTGTTGTTCTTAAGAAAAACCATTTATAAATCAGAAACATGTGTTGACCACTTTTTTAATGTTAATTTAAACAATAAGAGTGAAGTTTGTTTAGACTTTTCCAGCTGGATGGGGACATTTAATTTCAGGTAAATGAAGATACACATGGATAGCTTGGCACGAAAATCTTATTTTCTGAGATTTTAATAGTAGAGGTCTGCGGTATTTAATTCTAAAAATTGTAATTTTTTTTTTTTTTTTTTTTTTTTTTTTCTAGTATGTGTATTAGTGTTTCATAGTCCTTTGCCATAGCCTATGCATGTTTAAAGTCAAACGAAATCACTTATTCATTTTTTTAAAATTGTATATCATCGTTATTATATTTTATAAATTTAGAGTTACTTTTGTATGAAAATACTGTTAACTCTTTTTGCTTTAGCAGAATATTCCTTCCAAAGAACAATGAAAATAAAATGAATTTTGCCTATACATCCAACCTCTGCGGGCTTTTTCCTCATTTTTCTTGATATACTAAGACGATACGTATGCCTCAATTTGCAAAATTTCTTAAATTTCAGAATCTCAAAATTTTCCAGATATTGTGAGTAGGGGAGGACTGCAATAAGTAAAAATATAATGTATATTTGCTTAATATTTCTCACTGAACGCTAAATGAACAGATCATGGCATAGTGTAATATTTAGATGCTGCAATTCTAGCACGCGCAGTACTTACATCTTTCCACAATACCAGGGACCATGTGCACCTGCATCCACTTTTCGGAATGGTGTGTCGTCAAATATTTGCGGTAAAAACTATCAACCCTGAGATTCGCACGTCCCCTCCTCACTTTGCACGAATACTCTGTCTAAAATCAAAGTGTATTTAAGTCCTCCCTCCTACGATACTTGTATGTCAGTTGTGCTTCGTATATTCCTGTTTTTATTAGTGCCGTATTAACCGTAACTCTATTAATTATCTTTATTATTATTACTTTTATTATTTCTTAAACCATTACTTTATACAGCACAGAAACAACGACATTAAAATTCCTCTCTCAGCTTTTGCGGATAGTCTAAACTGTCCAAAGTTCTTTTTAGTGTCTCACTTGTTTTGGTGACATACAAGTCAAGACTATATGTAAATGTAAGTGACTTAACGTTACGTCTAGATAAGTAGCAGAAAAGTATGAAGGGTATAAAGGAATTGAATTATATAAAGGTTTAAAATAGATATATAAATTTGATTTAAGCATTAGTAAGCTATTGCTAACTTAAATTATAAATTATCTTTAACATATTTTTTTATCGTACATCTTTAATAGGATGACTTAGAAAGCTGCAGCGGATAGGCGATGTTCTCTGCGTTATATAAGTAACTTGGAGAGGCTTTACTGCGTAGTTAGAAAGATGACTTTCGAAGACAGACGTAGCCATAAATTTCACACATAATTTTATTCCTGGATAATGAATTCTGAGGACATGTATTATTTTTCATTTCACATCATCATTGTGGGAGTGCTATGCGCCTCACTGTTTTATGCGAATTATGTTTTTTTAGAACCATGAACATAGCTCGCAGAGGCTAAGCGAGCGAAGTAGCGTCTTAATGGGAAGAGGGCAGAAATGAGAAATAAGCGTGGCTCAAACTTTTATCAGAATTATAAATGTAAAAATCGTAGAGCTTTGATTATGAACGTGGCTGTTCAAAATAAGATGGCACAGACTTGCATCAAAATGCGTTTCATTTAGACACACGGAAAAGAAATTGATAGGCATGGCTCAGATTCAATCCTGTCGACTCATTGTAGTGGAACAGAAATATCGATACCGTCGAAATAGTGATTGCACAGATACGCATAATGTTGAATCCGTAATGAACAGCAAGAATTTTGATAGCGTAGTATATTGATTCGTAATGAACAGGAAACTTGTAGCCTAGGCAGATGAAGTCTTCATGTTTCTTTCTTTCAGTGTCTAGCAGTAGGATAAAATGTATTTAAAGCAGAATTCTAATTTTGATTTTTGTCTTAACTCTCTTTTTTTAATTTGGATGTTTCCTCGTTCTTTCCTATAGTAATTTCTTATAATAAATTGTGCCAAATGCATCATTTCAAAATTAATTCATGTTATATGTTTCTTGCATAACGATTCAAAAATGTTAACGTTGTAGAGATATTAGGTATATTGTGGAAGCAGCCAAGATCAAAAATGAACAACGCCTTCGCCGGAAATGCTCTATTAATTATCTCCTTATACCTGCCCAGCGTGCAGAACCACTACACCACGAAGGCATGCTAGGAAAGCGGGAGAAATACCTTAACTCCCCTTTTTAAAGGGCGACTGGGGTTTTTAGGGGACCCAATCGCCAAATCCTGGGTGTGGAAAATCCTCATCCAACACCCTTTTAGTTCGGGTGCCACTGTAGAGACATTAGGATTTTTGGAAGCAAGAGAGATGAAAAATTAGAAAACGCCTTCTCCGAGAATGGAACCGCGGACATCTGGAATGCCAGCCCTGCGTGCAAAACCACTACACCACGAAAGACGCTAGAAAGGTGGGAGAAATACCTTATAACGTTAAGTTGCGTAACGCTTAACGTTAATAATTTGAAAATTGGACATTGAAATTTCTAGTCGTCAGTGGGTAAACCAAAGTCAGTTCTGAACACTAATTCTAAGTTTCTCTGAACCCAGCTTTTATCGTGGATACTTCGCGTTCATTCACTGGTTAACTTGCTAGCTAGATTGCTATCGCTGTTTTTCTACCGATGCCTTCAGAAATGTAAAAAATTCAAGAACAAGCGTGCTTATTGCACCACTGTATCTGTGTTGGCTTGAAAATGTTCATCAAGGAGAGTAAAGAAATATTAAATTAGCACAACTGCTAGTATCTTACATGAAACTACTACTTTGCGCATCTACACACAATCAGCTGGCCCAATCTGTTTCATTTATATCATTGTTATTGCTGACCTATTAATATAGATCCTTTATTTCCATTCTATAGTGTTTAAATAACTTTTTACCTACGTTGATAATATTTCATAGTTCTGTTCCTGCTAGAATCGCAACAAAATAATAATGTAAATAAAAAGTTTTTGGAAAATTAATGTACTACCTGTAAATACGATACATCGCCCCGTGCTTTTGATAATCCAATAATTTCATTAGCGATGTGCTCTTCCCCCATCTGGTTGGTTGTCGCTCAGTAATTTGAATGGAATCGTCAATTGCCTAGCCTTTATCTGCTGTTTGCAGACTCGCCAAGAAGAATTTCGAAGGCTTAGCGCGAAAATGAAGTAAGTCTTTCTCGGTATTTTCGCGTCCAACTAGTGAAATGCTGATAACTTGTTTTAATTCTACGATAATTATAAAACACTAATTATCTCATTTTATTTTTTAAAGGTCGTATAATATAAAATAAATATAAAATAAAATTTGAAGCTGTCTTAAAACAATGCCCCCCTTTGAATTCTTTATCATATTCCTTTCGTTCAAAGCTTCTTAAAGGTCTCTTTTAAGGAAACGTAGTCGAATATCTCATAATAATGGTCATTTAGGGAAGTTGCTGCCAACGTTATTTTTTATATTTTGATTACAGGAACATCTGCACATATTTGTATGCGTTTTCGATGCCATTACGCTACCACGGCATCAGTCTTCCACATGGCATGCAAATTCCTAGTGCTGAGGAATTATTTTCTGCCATGCAGCTTCACAAAATGCGAGTTCTGAGAAGTTTTGTCACTCCTCGTTCATAAATTATTTTTAATTATTTTTCAGACTGTAAGAATGCATTGAGTGTGCGTGTAAAAAAAATGAGCACTTCAAACCAGTAAACGTATTTCGTAAACATTAGGAGAAATGTATATTTTCTCCTTCGCATTTTTCACGTGTTATGTTAGAGCATTTATTATACATGCCGCCTAAGAAATAGTTATTTCTGAATGGTGTTTGTTACCTTTGCATCTTAATAATTTGTAGTGATTTTTAATAGTATTTCTAGAGCCATAGCTTCTGATGAATCTGATTGCTATGATTTGTAATCTATCTAGCTCATAATTTTTATAGATATTTGTACCATTTTTATAGTCGTGATATCATTTTGGTGTTCTAATTTAGAGACGCCAGCTCTGTGTAGTGACTGTAAGTATATAACCCTTCACCAAATTACTTTAGAGAAAGGCTAATAATGTGCTTGCTAATTGTCTCTCGCATGTCGAATTTAATTTTATATAATTTCTGGGTAAAATACTTTATGTATATTCAGTAAGGTGGTAGTAGAAATCTGTTAAGGAAATTTTCATGTGCAGAATTAATTCTTGTTGTATGTGGGTACAGTTTAAAATATTATTTAATTATTGAAGTTATAATAAATTTTGTTAATTTATTAATGCATCCAATTACGATTAGTAAATAAAAATTATGTACAATAAATTGATGCAATCAGATATTTCTTTTTTCAATAAAATGTTAATAATTATCTTTGTAAGCTTAAAATTCCATGTTTATTATGTAATTGAATATATCTGTTTTAAAATGATATATTCAATTACATAATAAACATGGAAGAATAATAAGAAGGTTAAGTTTAAATGTTGTCTACCGATCAAAGTGTGTTTTTACTTTGAAAGTTTAAATTTTATATGTATTAATTTGTGGAATAGTAGAAATGTGAAATTGCTGCTTTCTTGTTTACTACACTGTTTCGTCTGAATGGTAAGTTTCGTGTACTTTTTTTTTTAAAATTGTTTTGTTTTCAATATCGTGGATCAGAAAAACTGGTATAAACACCAATGAAAGTTTGATATTTTCTGTTGTTGATTGCCTTGGTTTTAAATGTAAATATAAACAAGATTATTAATGAAATATATCTTACGCAAAACGCAAATTTTTTTACTGACTTATCATATAAAATGTCAATATGCTGCATGAAGAAATGTTGAATGGGGCAATCAGAATTAGGATGTATTACATAAAAGACAGAATTATTAATTTCTTTATTCGATTTTATATAGAGTTGCCAGCTTTAAATTTGATTATTAAATAAAATAAGATTGAAAGCTAGATAATTTTAGCAAAAAGAACAGGCAGTACTAAGGTGCCCATGATAATAACGGATGCAAATCTGCTTTCACGGTAAAATACGTGGCTTTGTGCTGATTTCGAACAAGTGAGTTAAGTCACAACAGCAATATTAACGCAGTAGGGCTGTTAGTTTCAAAACACGATTTTGCGTTGATTCACTCTTCATTCGATTGTGTTGCCAATCGGCAAAACGTAAAATATTTATCTTTCAAATTTATCTGTTAATGATTAACAAACGAAGCTACTTAAAAGCACTAGATATAGTTCTTAATATTATTCTTTTATTTTTTAATCTTATTGATTTAAATACATTTAATTCATGATATATGTAATTAAAAACATTAAATATTTTTATAGAATTACATTATATATTTTCAAGTATAGAGAAGATAGGTAACTTTCCCATGTCAGTCTAAATGTTCAGTCATCTAGTACTCTATAAGGATACTAGATGACTAAATACTTTGCTGTTCCAGCTGGGCCATCTCTGTCGATAATCTCTATAGATAGTGTAAACTTTAAAACAGCCGTTAAAATCTTGGTTCTTTCAGTTTTAATAATTATTTCTATACAAATCAATCCTTTCTCATTTTTAAAAGGAATAGTTGTTCTACTCCGATTCTAAATGATAAGCAGTATGTCTCTGTATTTTATTTTAGTTTCAGATTCAGATGAGACTATATCATCGAATGCTGCGTTATTAAATGGATGGAAAGAATGAATTAATCGAGCACATTACGCCTCTTCACTAATTACAGACTGTGCTGGTTGTAGCGGCCATTCCATTACAATAATTTATGCAAGAATTCCTCGGCTAATATAAAGTTTTATCTACCCGAAATCCACTTTTGCCCTAAATACCCTTGTTATAACATCTCCCCCACCCCCACGTAAAGAGTCATCATAAAGATCATGAACTATAGTGTTATCTGCAGAGCACTTACAGATGCTTAACTAGTTTACTAATACTATAGAAATAACCTAGATCAAGGGTTCTCAACCGGTGATACGCGTACCACTACGAAATCACTATTAGTGGTATGTAAGAGTATCACTATCACTACTAAGTGGTACGCAAGAGAAAAATAGGTGGTACGCAAAGAAGCAAAGCATTTATAACTATTAAATTTAAAAATTAAAACCACAACCTCCTGATTGAGTTTTTTCTCTAACACTTGTAAATTTATGCGATCTGAGCTTTGTTCAAGAGTGGTGGTGGTAGTATTACTTTGTAGTGGTGGTACTAAAGATTTTCAGTTTTTGTTCAGATGGTACGCATTAGTCAAAAAGTTGAAAACCGCTAACCTAGAGGAAAATTGTATTAAGATATTAGTTTCAAAGTATTTATTTTAAATCTAAAATAAACGCTTTGGTTAAAAATCAATCAAAATTATGTAATTCAAATGCCTAATAAAATACAGTTTGTAATGAAAAAATAAAGAGACAAAAATTTAATTATGTTGATATAAATTTAGGAAAATGAATTTTTATGCATGACTAATGAAACCTAACAAAATATAATAAAAAATTTTATATTGCAGACCTTCTTATTTAATAAAACAATAAATTAGATTTTGTTTACAAAGAATTAACCGGAAGTGATGCCTTGCTTTAAGCTTTTCGCTCTGTAAACTATGGAATTGACGGGAGGTCATTTGCTGGCTGTATCATATTTTTTTTATGTTCTTAGTTTGAAATTTACTTATTTATTTTTTGTATTTCATTTAATTTTAGATTTAAAACAAAGTTTTAAAATATATTTGATAAAATAATTGCTTGAGATGAGAGAAAGATTTTAATATCCTTATTTCGCTTTACATCTTCGCAATTAAAGCGAGTCTGGCGTCGTTCGAGCTTTATAATTGCAAAAATGAACCTCACCTCGGTTTGCCGAAGTACCCTAATTAGTGTTTGAGTTAAGGCTCTAAAGCTTTTGCTGTGAAGGGATTCTATGCCTCATTACTTTGTGCCTTAACTGCAAGGGTGTCACGGGTGGTTTGACGCTGGTTTAAGTGGTGCTACTGAATTGCGAAATTGTTCTCTTGAGATATTAATTAGGAGCATTTGTGTCAGACCCTTTAAGAAAGTAGGCAGAAGGTGCTTAAATTCACGCCTTGAATGACGTGGGAAATTGTATTTCACCATTATATTGGTTGGGTTCCTTTTATGAAATGTATATGCGATTTTACTTTTGCACTGTGAAAAATAATCTCCTCAATTAGTGGGGGAAATAGCATTTAAGTTTTCGAGTTGTCGAATATTTCTATTGCCAGATTTAATTTTAAATGTCAATGGGCGAATTAAGAAGCATACATATCACATTATAAGAAGCATACATATCACATTTAACGTGATATGTAATTAAGAAGTATAAATGTGATATGTATACTTCTTAATTCGCCCACATATCACATTTAATGTGAGAATGGAATGTTTTAGATAATTATTGAGAATTTTTATTGTCAATGATTTATGCATACTTAATGAGACAACTTTGTACGATGTATCGCATGCGCGGGCTTGTTAACAAAATATCATTTCTACATGAATCCATGTCGAACTTTACAATAGTATTTCCAAAAAGTTAAGCGAAACTGGATTATTTTTCTGCTTTAAAAATGCTGCGTATAAATATTCTTCGAATTTTGGATCTTGATCATTTTCCACGTTGGATTGTTTTATATTACAGCGAAGTACTCGAAAGCTATCTGCCTAAAAGGATGAACGCCTTTATCAAAGACTTTCTAAGGAAAAGTGAATCATGTTCACTTTATACACGGGGGGAACAACAAAAGTTGCTATGCTGCGATATATTTCTCCAGGACTTGAAGCCGGGTCGAAATACAGGATGGCACACGAGATTGGGAGATTTTGAATTGCGTAGTACACGATCATTGTTAATATCGCAGTACTGCGAGATCATGATGGTATAGCATATATAATACCATTTTAGTTGTTATGGACCAATAATCAGGCGAGCAGCGCGCTTTCGTGGTGAAAGCGTATTACAAAAGCGATCTGATAGTCGTGAAACTTTCCTGCTTTACGTTCACCTGCGGGGTCATGATATGTTTCTGTCAGCCCACGCTATGAAGAAATGGGCGAAACGATTTATTTGTCAGCGGGGTCAGCATTGAAACATGTATGACCAAGAAAAACGGTACGAACTCCAAACTGTGTAAGTAGTAAATGCAGCGTTCAATCAAAATCCTCAGCTTTCTACATGACGACATACCTAATCATTAGGATTAAATACGTCGCAGTTTGGGCGCAGTATTACGCGAAGATTTAAAACTCCATCTATATAAGCTTCAGGTATGCCATGCACTGCAGAAATGATGATATAGACTGGCCTGCTAGATCGACAGAGTGTGATTTCTTTTTTATGGGGACATTTAAAGGATCGTTTGTCTGCTACTCGTCGTTATACACTGGATGAATTCAAAGCTACGATATGTGAAGAGATTCAATCCGTTACTGCAGTGCTCCGCAACCTTTTCTCACCTGCGACGCACAAAAAATCTTTCTGGAATTTCGTGGTACACCAAAGAGTTCCGAGTTATCAAGGAAGTGGCGAAAAAATTCAAATGCTGACACACTTACAATCACACAACAGTGAAATATATAAAAACATTTAAAATAGACATTATTAAGGAAAAAAATTGTCATTGTGTATTAAATACATGATAAAAAATTGCAAAATGTCAAATACATGTATTTGATTGCGACACACCGGTTGCGGAGCACTGCGTTACTGGAAACATACTGCAGAAAATTATAAGCAGAAATGTTACCTCAGAAAGAGACGCCATTTAGAGGACGTTATTTTCAAAAAGTGAATTGTTTTTATTTTTATGTAAATGGTACACCTGTACCTTCTTATATCCAGAACTACGTAAGAATATATGTAATATTACTATGCATTACGGCATTTTCGAAAATCTCCCACTTCCGCGCGCCACACTGTGCAAGTTTCCAGGGATTTTACCATTCAGCTACTGCTGAACTTTCCGTTTAGTAATACAGAAGCCAGATACGGCAGGCGCATATAAGTATATTAGTTGATTCACATGCAGAATACAAGATGCCCCTGTTGTAGCGAAGCATGCACCAGAAGTCTTCTAGAAAAGTACTTGCCATTTGATCATGAGAAAGTGGTAATATCTTCTCTCTCGGATGTTTATGAAATTTGAGTGAAAATAGTTGTTGTTGCTCATCCTTTGGTATCTAGCAAACAAAATAGATCCGTGTCAGATATTTTTCCGTAATTAAAAGACAGCTTAGGGAAACGTTCTCGAAGTGGTATTTTAAGCTAGTTGAAAATACTTTTTGGCTCAGCCATGGCTAAAACGCACTTTTGGAATCGAACGCCACTACCGACAAGCTTAATCCATTATCAGGCATTTTCAGTCATCCTTCCTTACAAGGTATCTCCGTGACAGTCTGTGTGATTTTTGAATGTTTGTAGGCGTTTTGATTGCAATAAACTAACTGATGTGAATAAAACGCCGCTTAAGCCAAATTATCTGTTATTTTCAGGAACTTTCTCGATTCATTAATATTTAATAAATACTAAATTTAGTAATAATGACAAAAGCACTTTCGTAAGGTTACCCGGTTTGCTTGTTCAATCAGCGCGCAAGGGTTTTGCAAGGGATGTGGAGAGTCTTTTGATGAAAACTGGCTCGCTCCTATCAACCTAATGGATGATGGGAAAATATGAAAACGCTGCGCAGCATGCCTTTTCACGATATTGGAGCTAGTGTTGAATTATGTGTATCAGTAATCTTATCCATTCTGTCACTGGTATAAGGTATAAGGTTGGTAATACTGGTATAAGGTTAACACGTTTCCTTTTACTTTTAAAATTGTTCAGTGATGTAATTTGATGTAATTTGAAATGTAATTTGATGATTTCATTTTGCCTCCAAAAGTTCTAATGCTGCGTTATATCGAAACAGTGAAAAGCCATTTTATGTAGATAAGAATGACTTTACCTTTAAGTATTAGGTTTCCGAAGATTTAATCTAGAAATTAACGTCGATCAGCAGGTTTGTTTTCTCCCCCTCCTTATATTATATCCTTTCCGTTCTTTCTCCTCCTCCTTTATATTATTTATGCTTATATTTTTTATTTATTTTTATGTATTTTTATTTACTTATATGTATTTTTCATTTTTTTATTATTTTATTACTTTCTAAATTTGTACAGTTCACTTTAAGATTTAGATTTTAAATTCTTGTTCTTCACTTTTCGAATTTCAAAACTCGTTTCAGTTTCGTATTATTTTAAGATATATTGCTTTTTGACAGGATGAAAGTGAAATGCCAAAATATATTTTATCCTAGTTTAGTAAGATTCAGGTTTAATCGTGAAAAGAATGTCTCTGAAATCTGGCTGTCGATAACTTTTGAAAAGCCTGTATCCTGGCTTATTCTCCAGTTAGAATTTGTTCCCTTTTTTAAATTCCTCTTGCTTTGCGTAAGATTACTACAGAGAGAAGATACTTTCGTTTTATTCTTCTTCTTCCATTTACCTGTTTGGGGCACTGGATTTCTTAGAAATTAACAAAATGGTGACTGGTAAAACATAAAAACAATTTTCTGTAAAATTAGTAGCCACACTGATATTTGCTTGCAATTGTATTAGTAAATAATGATTTTTTTTTTTTTTTCTTTTTTATGTCGTAATTCTCTCTGAGAAAAGTCATTAAAATTTTCTCTTTCTCTCGAGGATCATTATTTAAAAAAATAATAATCTTTTTATGAATAAAAATATGTTAACGTTCATTGTACCAGATTTATTCTGTACATATAAAATTGTATATTTTGTATGAGAACGTTATGTATGTAGTGAGTCATTCATTGCTATTTAAAGTTTTGAATTTTAAGTATTTGCCTTTTCGTTACAAAATGATTTTTTGCAAATTATTGTGATTTTTTATGTTGGTTTATGTGTTGTAGAGATTTAATGGAATCTGACGCCCTCTTTTTTTGTTAGTTTGTCCGCCGCAGTGGAACTATATATATATATATATAACTGAGATATAAGCATTAATATTGAAGAGGTTTGTTGTATAGATAGTAAACAATAGACAATAATATCGCGGCGTATCTAACAAAGTTCTACAATTAATCTTACTATCGCATCTAAATTACTACCCATGTTATTCAGGGGTATTATCTAAATTAGCATTCAGGCTTGATTAAAAGGTTATTTATTAGAATGCCCAAAGAAATTATTCTAATCTAGAATCTATTTAATGTCTTATCAGCAGCATATTAAACCTGCACCAATCTAAATCAGTGCGCTTTTATTGATTTTCGTGTTGCCATTCAGTGGCAAAGAAAATTATTTATTCAAACCGGAGCAGATAGAAGGATGAAACTTGGAGATAAACGGAGCCGTATATACAACATTTCCGCACAAAAGAATTCTTCGGACTCATATTCTCATTCGCATGCCATTGTGGGCGCAATCTGCACGGGCATTTTTGAAAGTTTAATGTATCTTAATACAGATGATAGAGAGAGAGATAAGCAGCTGCATCCTAGCACGTAGTGAGCAAAGTAAAGTATGGACGCATTCAGAAAAAAAAAAAAAAAAAAAAAAACGTAGGAAAGAGTCAAAAAGTTTTGGTTTCAATTGAAACTGTATTCAAAGATTGGCTAAAAGATATTTGTATTGCAGAGTTTGTAAGGATCTTAAGTTTTACTAACGTTTATTTTATTTTAAATCTTTACTATCACTTCTTATTTTCTACTTCCGGCCAGAATTATAAGCGTGAAGGAGTTTATGCAAAGTTGTCTGGCGAACGCCAAGTATTTAAGTGTGGCCTTTTTGCCAAGCAGAGGAGAGGAAGCCGTGAGTTCGAAGCAGGCCGCTTACCTTAGAAGTTACGCAGTTGCTACTTTGCCTTCCAGGCCAGAGGTTTTAATCCTCTTGATAAATTAAACGTATTGTAGTGTTCACAGTCTCTGTGCTACATACGCTTTCTGTTATTATAAGGCCAATCTTATTCTAAAGTTAAATTAGAGTTTAGTTTTATTTTGATATCTTTTAAGTTAGACCCCGAGTGGAGGGTCATTGTATTCCGAAGTACGGAAGTCATTGTATATAAAGAAAAAAATAAAGGGTTTTGTATACCCTTCGTCTGTATCCTGTCTACTTACTACAATTAGTGAACATAGCTTTAGTAAGCTCTCTGTTCTAGTCAGGTCATTGTATGTTTCCGAAGAAGGTTAGAAGAAACATTGAACCTGATAGTGGCGCCCGACGAAGAATAACCATGGCCGAGTTTCAAGAAGAACCTGTGCTGCCTGCAGAAACAGCTCAGAATCCAGAAATGCCAGCTGCCGCCCTGGAAGGATTTGGGTATATTGTCCAGACCATGCGCGCTTCGATGAAACCAGAAGCAACGTTTAATGGAAACTCACAGGTAACCAGTTTTTTGGAAAAATTGGATGACCACTTCATGCTCTACCCCGTGCACGAGTTTCAAAAAGTTACCTTAGCTACCAGCGCTTTGAGGGGCCAAGCGCTTAACTGGTTCAAATGTATCGGCAGAAGTCTCTTGGGTCAAGCAGGAAGTCCCACCTATACCTACGAAAATTTCAAGACTGCCCTACTAAAAGCCTTCCCTGTTGTAAGGGATCGTGCGAAATTAGAAACAGAACTTTTCAGTATATATCAACAAAGAATGGAAAACCTCTCCAGGTTTATTTTAAGAAAAATTCACGTTTTCAAGCTCTTGTATGGAAACCGTCCGGATCCTGAAATAATTCAAGTGATTTTGCCGAGGTTACTACCCCAAGTGCAAGACTTTATTGAATTAAGAAATCCGACTACACTGGAAAAATTATTTGAGCTAGCAATCCAGTTTGAAAGTAGAAGAACGGCGGACGTCGAAAGAAGACGCCAATATCAACAGCGAAACCAATTTGGTACGCCAAGACTACAGCAAACTCAAGCACATGGCTACGGAGAAAAAGCGAATCAGTGGGCAAGGAAACCCGAGCATTCAAAAACAGCCGGCGAACGTCGACAGTTCAATAGCAACCCAGAAAAAAAGTCTCAAGGCCAGTGGAGAAAGAAGGAAAGCACCGAAAGAAAAAATAATTTAAACTAAAACGGATTTCTGCTGACGAGAGGGTGCGGAAATCCGAAGGCCACGAAAACCCCTCTTCCTACAAGTTAAATACAGTAATGGTGAAAAATTTAACTCTTCCGAAGATTGAAGTCTTGGTAAATAATATCCCGGCCACCGCACTCCTGGATACCGGCGCGCAGTGTTCCTGTGTGGCAGAAGTCTTTTTTAGAAAGTATTTTCGCAAATACCGCATATATAATGCGGATAATACAACAGTATTAGCGGCGCAAGGAGAACAATGTAAGTGCGTAGGTAAAGTACCTTTGTACATCCGTATCAAGGACGAACAAGTAGAGGTGATGTTTTTTATAGTAAAGAATTTGCAAGCACACTTAATACTAGGAATAGACTTTCTTTCAGACGCACAAGCTACACTGGATTTTAATGAAGCGTCTCTTAAACTGACGATGAAACCAGTGCGTGTAGAAAAGGTTGAACCGCCAAGGGTAAATCTCGACCACCTGCCTAATGACGAGCAAGATAGAATCCGACAAGTGGTAAGTGAATTTGCTTCCTTATTTAGTGATATTCCAGGATTTACCCAGGTTACTAACCATAGTATTGACACCGGAGATGCATTGCCGGTTCGTCAAAAACCATACCGGTATGATAAGAATAAGGAAAAAATTATAGAATGGCATATTACCGATATGCTACGTAAAAAGATCGTAACGCCTATCTCAAGTAGTTATGCTAGTCCGGTGGTTTTATGTAAGAAAAATAATGATTATCCTTTGGAGCATCCAAAAAGGTGGAGATTCGCTATTGATTACCGTAAATTAAATTCCATAACGAAATATCCGGTATATCCGTTACCGATTATAGAAGAAATTTTAAGGAACATAAAATCAACCAAATTTATGACAACTTTAGACTTAACGAATGGTTATTTTCAAATAGGGATCAGGCCTGAGGACGTGCCTAAGACTGCTTTTATAACCAAGTCTGGCACTTATGCATTTTTGCGAATGCCGTTTGGCCTTTCAGGCGCCCCAGCAACATTTCAGCGATGCATGGACATTGTGTTAAGACCTGTTCTCGGAAAGTCCACATTTATCTATTTAGACGATATCATTATTACTAGTGATAATCTAGACCAACATGTACAGGATTTAAGACAGGTGTTTTCTTTATTAAATGAGGCCGGTCTAAAAGTTAATGTCGAAAAATGCAAATTTGCAGCCCCTGAATTAAAATATTTAGGTTACAAAATATCGCAAAAAGGGATCGAGACAGATGAATCAAAAATAATCGCTGTACAAAAGTATCCGACTCCAAACACGGCAAAGAAGCTCTCTTCTTTTCTAGGACTTTGTTCATATTATAGGTCCTTTATAAAAGATTTTGCGGCTATCGCTGAGCCATTGTTAAAATTAAAAAGGAAAAAGGCAAGATTCTCGTGGACGGCCGAAGCCAATAGTGCTTTCGAAAAATTAAAACAAGCATTAACGCAAGCCCCTGTGTTGAAATTTCCTGAAAAGGATGAAAATTTAGAAATTTCAGCGGATGCTTCGGATTATGCGGTAGGAGCGGTACTTTCGCAAAATCAGCAGCCAGTAGCATTTTTTAGCCGAACTTTAAATCAAACACAAAGAAACTATTCCGCGACCGAGAGAGAGGCACTTGCAGTTCTGTTAGCAGTGCAAAAGTTCCGAGTCTATTTTGGAAAGGCGCCGATAACAGTATATTCTGATCATGCGGCGGTAACTAGATTGTACTCTGGAAAAAATTTATCCCCAAGGTTAATAAGATGGGCACTCAAGCTGCAAGAATATAATCTGGTAATCAAGCATACCCCCGGAAAGGAAAATATCGTAGCAGATGCCCTGTCACGAATTAAATTAGACGAACAGGGTAATACCGTAAAAGTTGCAATGCTGACAGCGTGTACAATAAATTCCCGAGAAACTGTAATAACCGAACTGGGTAAGGATCCTGAGTTTGGAAGTATTTATGAGTATTTGAAGGATCCTGAAAATTTTAGCCACCAAGATATTGTGGCGATAAGAAATAGGGCGGCCCATTACGAACTAATAGATGGTCTATTATTTTATACAAAAACTACGAATTCCAACAACGAATTTCGACCTGTTATCCCAGCTAGTCTTAGATTAAATATCCTGCAAGAGCTCCATGACAGCCCTTTAGCTTCTCATGCTGGTATTCGAAAAACTACTCAACGCGTACGCGAGGCAGTCTACTTTCCTGAACTGCAAAAGTTAACAAGGGCGTATGTCCAGTCCTGCCCAACATGTCAAGCCGTTAATTATATTAATTTCCGCCCGGCCGGGTTTCTAAATAGTATTAAATCCGAATTTCCAAATGAAATAATCGGTATCGATTTATTGGGCCCTTTCCCAAAAAGTCAGTTAAACAAAAGTCGCTATCTCCTTGTTATAGTTGATCATTTTAGTAAATGGACCGAAATTGTTCCCTTAAAACGAGCCTCCGCGAAATTAGTTACCGATTCTATTTTAAATAAATATATTTTAAAATACGGGGCGCCCCTAAAAGTTATATCGGATAATGGTCCTCAATTTGTAAGTAATATATTTGAAGACATGTGCCAAAAACTGGGCATACGTCATTTAAAAATGGTCCCGTATCGGCCGCAATCAAATATAGCGGAACGGGTCAACAGAAATATAGTGAAAATTATCCGTAGTTATGTTAAAAATTTTCATAAAAGCTGGGATAACTATGTCAATGAATTTGCTTTCGCCCTTAGGACCGCAAAACATGATACAACGGGAAAAACTCCTGCTGAGTTATTTCTAGGCAGAAAGATTATAACACCGTTAGATAAACTATTTTATGTGCAACAAAGAGCCCCAGAATTTAAAATGGGTGATATAGAAAAACTAATAAAAGAAGCAAAAAAGAATACAGAAGTAGCACAAAGAAAACAAAAATTGTATTATGACTTGAAACGACGGGGAGTAACTTATAAAGTAGGGGATGAAGTACTAAAAATTAAGCATTCACTTTCTTCAGCACCAGAAGATAAAACTGCCAAATTTTTCCCACGCTTTGAAGGACCATATGTTATAGAAAAAATAACTCACGCTGTTGTAGTATTAAAGGCAAGAAATGGTGAAACCTGTTCCGCAAACATTGACCAGATAAAACCATTCTATGACCGTAATAAAATGCAAATCTTTTCAGATCTTTTGCAGGATCCGGTACGGCAGACACCGCAGGTACAAGTTCCAGAGGTGGGAAAACGACAAGTACAAGGGCAAGCCAATGAGAGACAGAAGCAAGTGAAAAGAAAATTGCCCCGCGGAAAAATTGAAGGTACAAAGAAAAAGAAGCCGTTCCACCGTCCAAAAAACAGAGTTCACGAACACTCCCAGAATGAAGAAGGGAGAAGGACGACGTATGTGGAAAAGACCGGGAGAAAGGACGGCAACTATAACCCGGCTGTGAAACGGAAGATTGACTCATCCGACAGAACTCTCCGCAGCAAAAGTCGCCGAACTGCGGAAGGGCCATCAGCGGCGGAGGAAAAAGTACAAGAAAAATTTGAACGGCCAACAACGAGGTCCAAGCAGGATCACGACAGAAGTTTCCCGGTTCCACCAAGACCAGCTGCCTTCAAACGGCCAAGACCACAAGCAGAGGACAGAAGGAAGATGTTCAAGGGTGGCCGTAGTGGTGAAAAACGGAAGCTTCCAGAGGAAAGCACTGAAGGGCGAGCCCGTACAAGAAGGAGGATCAACCAAGCTACGGTTTGCAGCACCTTTAAAGACTGGGCCCAGAAAAGGATGTCTGAATATTACAAAGATAAGTAAAATTTTGTGTTACTTTACAAACTTAAGTTAATCTTTCATTCTTACTGCAAGTGTCAGATTTGAAGAAGTTTTACCTCATGCGAGGTCTATCTTTATCGCCAAAAGGGCGAGAAATGAGTTGTGACCGATTTTCTTATTATGTTTTTCAATTACTCGCGCGTAAAACTAAAGTTGATGTATAATAGCGTTGTATAAAGACTTAAATATTGTAAAAAGTTATTGTATAAATTTTATTTAAAACATTCTAACAAGAAAGAAGTTTTAGTCTGAAAGACTTTTTGAAATGTAGTATTATTTCAATGTAGAAAGAATTGGCACTTGCTTTGAAAAGAATAGAAGTTAACAATGTACTACTAATGTATGTTTTCAAATGTGTAAAATTAACGGCATCTTGATATGTTCTTGTATACATGTGAACTGTTATTTTGAATGTTTAGAAATAACGTGATATGGTAAAAGTGAAAGTAATGTTAAAAAATTTGTTATTCGTGTGACTGTAAAGATTAAATCATGGTGAATATGTGTTAAAGGTTGAATGATGTAGTTAGGCTCTCTGACGCTACACTTTAGAGTTAGCCACTTTCAGAATAGTACCTCAGGGTCTAGAGTTGAAATTAGGGTGTGTTAAGAGATCTCGTATGTTGAATTTTAACACGTTAGTGTTTTGATTGTAGGAGGAAGTGTTGAACACATAGACAGAAACACATTCGTGTTTGGTGTTTTTACAACACATGTCAGAGAGCACGGGGAGAGATAATTAAAATAGTCATGAATGAAATAAGAATGTTAAGAAAAGTATATTCTATATGTTATTTACAATGTCATTCTGTAACATTTCTTTAAACTAGTTTTCCTTCCAGATCTCTGGAAGGAACCAGAATTGAATAAAGCTCCTGTTTTGATGCAGTACAGATGAAAAAGAAAAAAGATTGTTGTATATTCCGGGAGCTGCTATTGTAACAAATTTCTTTCTTTTAAAATTTTCTAGTTTCTAGCTAAGTTATGTTTGTAAAAGTTTGGCCTCGCGTTAGTTTCTAGAGCTAAAAGTTTTCAACAAGGTCGTTTTAGACCTCAGTTTCAAACTAATTAACTCTGGCGGGAAGTATGTAAGGATCTTAAGTTTTACTAACGTTTATTTTATTTTAAATCTTTACTATCACTTCTTATTTTCTACTTCCGGCCAGAATTATAAGCGTGAAGGAGTTTATGCAAAGTTGTCTGGCGAACGCCAAGTATTTAAGTGTGGCCTTTTTGCCAAGCAGAGGAGAGGAAGCCGTGAGTTCGAAGCAGGCCGCTTACCTTAGAAGTTACGCAGTTGCTACTTTGCCTTCCAGGCCAGAGGTTTTAATCCTCTTGATAAATTAAACGTATTGTAGTGTTCACAGTCTCTGTGCTACATACGCTTTCTGTTATTATAAGGCCAATCTTATTCTAAAGTTAAATTAGAGTTTAGTTTTATTTTGATATCTTTTAAGTTAGACCCCGAGTGGAGGGTCATTGTATTCCGAAGTACGGAAGTCATTGTATATAAAGAAAAAAATAAAGGGTTTTGTATACCCTTCGTCTGTATCCTGTCTACTTACTACAATTAGTGAACATAGCTTTAGTAAGCTCTCTGTTCTAGTCAGGTCATTGTATGTTTCCGAAGAAGGTTAGAAGAAACATTGAACCTGATAAGTTATGCAAGATCGTGGGATGCGGATTAATTTTGAAGTGATGCAGTTTAGATTGATATATTATAAATAGTTGCTATTTTTAGGACAGAAAGGAGAAATACTCAAATTGAAATAAAGTATAAAAGGGTCTATTGCCAGTTAACGATCGTACATGCAAATATCAATCGTACATAAAATCGCAGTTACTGGGATCGTATCCTTAGATTGAGAATACGGCTGTTTTCCTCAAAAGTTCTTATCAAAGTCACCCATCCAAGAGAAACAACCACTTTGCCGTAATCAATTAATCGACTGCTTTGCCATAATCAGTTAGAGAATTAACAAAATTTCTTCTTCAAAATCAAAAGAAACAAAGAATTTGTAAGATGTAAAAATTGGAAGTAACAAAAAATTGACCATATTTTTTTTTTTATATTTTGCTACTTTAGTATTTGTCTAGTTTACTGATTAAAATGTCTTATTATGATGCTAAATTTTGCTTATTTACTAATTAATTATTTACTTGTATACATGTCTAAAAAATATTCCGCGTATGACGGATTTTGTATTAATCAGATAATTTTTCGGTTTATGATAGTGCGAAAGTTATGAATCTAGAATATTCTATCTTCTTAGAGTTCGATGATATTTTAGGCGGGGTGCATTTTTCATAAAGTTCAGGACATTTTACGTCGTAAATATATATGGGTAACAGACAATGCTGCTGTAAACTTTTTGAAGCTATATAAAAACTTATTTCACAGTAAAAATTTTACGCATTTCGCAGTATAAAATGTTATGTATACACCGGGCATACCAGCCCGGAGGGTCGTTTAGGAGAACACAATTTATGTAAGGAATTCACATGGAAATGTTATTTAAAGAGTCGTTTGAAGATCGGTGTCATATTCTGAAACAATACTTCATAGTGTCTGCATTAGAAAATATATGTGGAGGATATTGCAGCATTTTGTAATAATTCTCTGAAGATCATTTTTATAAGATTATGTTATTAATTTATTATGTTAATTATGTTATTGCTTGTAGACATTTTATTGTCTTGTGTTATTGTTAGTCCAAAGGGGCTTTTCCCCTGAAGGACTATTCTTTCCGTTTTGAGATTTTGCGTCGAATCACTCTGAATGTCCGTGTCACTTTTCAAACTGTTGCCACCAAATATTATCGTCCTGTATTACATTTGAAGAAATTAAATAATGAAGAATCTGCATAAATGTATGTATGTTTCTCGCATTGTTATAAAACAATGGTACCTAGAGCCACCAAATTTTGAATGAAGTAATCCTACTGCGAATATGGACATCTGGAAGCCCGCATTCGAAGTTTAGAATTTGTTTTATTATCATTTTCATATTTTGTAAAACTTTAACGAATTTTTGATTAACAAACTCAAGCATTTCAAAGTTAGAATGGCAGCGTTGTACAGAAAAACATTTTTATCTCCAGCGCGCGTGACTATGTATCGCTATTTTAAAATTGTTGTGCGATATTGCTCTTGAGCTGAATTTTAAGGTTTACGTGCGAAAAACATAATATTTAATAAATCAAGGTAACACACAAAATGAGGGGGAAAAAAAGAGGCCCCTTTGGACGTAATTTAAAATCTGAAACCTTTCAGATTTTCTTTTATTTTTTGTGTTATTGTTTTTAAATGTTCAACGGAACCGTGTGATTCATCCAGTGGTTCATCCTGTTATTTGATGATTTGGGTAAAAAATATTAAACTGATGTATTTAAAATAACGCTTACTGTGATGAAATGGCTTCATTCTTAAATTTAAAAACTTGTGAGCTTTCACGTATACTTAAACCAAAGTGCATGCAAAAAAATAAGAATTTCGTTTTTCTGTTTCTTTCTTCCGCTAGAGATAATTTTTTATGATAAATATCTGGAGGATAACTCGTGTTTTTTAAGTTCTCTTTTCTTTCAAGAGCTTTCAGTAAATGAAAATGCAGAAACTTATTTAAATATCAGAAAGTCGTGCAATAAGATCTTAAAATGAACTAAGACATTTCCTTTTCTTAAGTAAAAATAGTACTTATAAACCTGTTCCTAATTAAATAATTGCAGCGAATAAAAACGCTCCACTATTCTTTGTAAAACTGTGCTACAGATTATTTTTGAACTTTATTCATATTCATTGTGATCTGTTATGTATTAACACGACCAAGGCGTTTTGAGTACGTATCCTCTTTTTAGCTCAGTTTGGTAACGAATCATAAGTCAAAACGGCTCTGAAAGCTTTATAAAAGTGTCTTAGTTAAATAGAATACAAATTAAATTAAGTAGAACTTAATTTGATTATAAGTCTAACTTGAGTAGAAAGCAAAGCAAATTAACAATTTTTAGAGACATTTAAAATTGAAGATGTTGAAAAAGAACTTATTCATCAGTCATAAATATCTTTAGGCTTACGTAATAGGCAATAGTCGCAGGAGTAAATCCCACGACCGATATTTTTAACTGACGAAGCCAGATATAGTCTGAACAGTGATTAAAGACATGTTTTGATCTTGATAGAGAAAGGAACAAGGGAGCACGCAACTTGCCTTCCTTTGGCTGTGAAATATCCCATTTCAGCGTCCGCGGTTTAATGGTCTGGCGAGGAATCATGATAAATGGCCGCACCGAGCTGCAGAGCTTTCAAGAAGGTTCTGTAACCTCTGCGTGGTATGTGGACGAAGTATTGGAACCGAAAATTAGGCTGTTTAGGGTTGCTGTTTGGCCCAGAGGTTTAGCTAATGGATGACAGTGCTCGGCCTCATCGAGCGTATGTGGTGTCGGAATACTTGGAAACCCAAGATATCATTCAAATGTATCTTGGGTTTCCAAGTATTCCGCCTTACTCATCCAACTTGAACCCAATTGAGCATGTGTGGGATGCCTTAGAGCGCCTAATTTCAGCTCGTCAATTTCCTGCCCAGACCCTCCAGGAGCTGAAAATGCAATTCCACAAAACTTAATCAACACTTTGGCAAGTGTATGAAATCAAGATGTGAGATATGCATATCTGCCCGAAGTGACCATTTGGCATATTAAAGAAAAATGTTCTACAAGAAGGTGACTTAATTTTTCCATCATTTTTCATTTTCCATAAATTTGGTTTTAATTTCAAAGTTTTGCGAATAATGAACTGCGAAATGTTGTAATTTATATTAACCAATGCTTTTGTACGAATTTTTATTAATAATTTTTCATCAAGTATCAGTTAGGTTTATTTCTTTCAATACCCTTTAATTTTGATGACCAGTGTATATAGGTATATTCCTGAACCAAAAAGACTAACGCACAAAGCGGTATTACGTAGCCGAGAGCAGCATGCTACATCCCTTTGTTTCTTCTTTCAGCAGCTAACATTGTCATGTGAGCTTTTGCTCTAGTGGTCAGCCCATTTTACCTTAAGAATTGGATTGTCCTTAGGTTGATAGATGCCCGAGTAGCTTCATCAATAAAGCTTTACTTGGCTTCCAGCGGATGGTGTGCTCCGATTCTTTTATTATATCTCACGGGAATGTAGTCTTTTGTTTTCTTTTATATTAGATGGTTATTGCGATGTATCGTCAGAAAAAGTTTTGCGCAAGAAATTCGGTTTCTCCTTTAATCAAACAATTTATTCTGACACTTTAAAAAAAAAAAAAAAAAAAAAAAAAAAATTCCCTTTCTTATCTAATCTGGAATAATATTTTAAAATTTTTCTATTCGCAAGTTATTATTAGATTCCCATTGGATTTCTACCTTAGCGCAGAAAGCTAATAGTGTTATCAATTTTTATATATCGCTATTAAATTTAGATATATTAAAATTTGATAGCGTTATTTAGGAAGCAATAGCCATTTTTATTTTGCTCTTATTATACATTTCTGTTGCATTATTATAGCAATATATAGTGTCTAACAAACCAAGATGTAACAAATCATCCGCCTATCGATCAAAACTAATGTATTCCTAAGACGCCTCTGTATGGCCATGTACAATTACGTAAAATTCTTCAATAAACTCCCAAGGTGGCCTCATGAGGCTCCTGGGAGTTGCTGCCACTAGATAGGGTAGGGCGCGGGACATATGCCTGTTTACCTCTGTTAAACATCAGGCGTCCCCGTCCTCCGTCACCTGTCACCTACATTATTATAGCGTAGAAATACAATAATCAATTATTTAAAATAGATATTTATTTTCCTTGTTTGTAAAGCTCTATGTATTCCAGCTGGAGCGATGTTTCTTGGTTAGGTATTTCAATTTCATGTATTCAAACGCGTTCATTTTCTAGTAGTTTAAAATGAAATGCTGTTTATTCCCTATTCAATGTGTATGAGACCAAATAAAATACCGAAAAGCAATTCAGAAGAGTATTTATATAGGCTTTAAATCAAATTAAAGTTGTATATATAAGTATGATGCAATAAAGTTTGATTATCTTCATTTTTTATTGTTATAATGTTATATATCTATTAAAATTTGTCATATTTTATACAATAATTTTAGCGTGTATTTTTCCTTCGTCGAATTTATAGGTATGTGTTATTGGTTTATTTTATGAACAATTGTATAGATTTTATATTTCTAAATCGATCAACGTTAAAATTGTAAAAAAGTTCAATTAGAAGTCGAGGTAAAGGTAAAAAACTCTTTTGGTGACACTTTTGTCACCACGTTGACAGCATATAGAGCAGAGGTTCCCAACCCTGGCGCCCGTCGTTCGTATAACGTGTGCCCGCCGCTGTGCGATCACAATAAAAAATGTTTTAATTTTCAATAAAATTCTATGTGAAAGTTTTCTCATGTTTAATGAAGTAGAAATTGCGTCCAACATACATACCAACACAAAGCGAAATGCGACCAATCTCTTTTTCATGTATTATTAACTCTATCCAACTATAAATTCACCTTGAGAAAGTAAATGGTGCCCGCCGTCCAGCAGATATTCTAGAATGTGCTCTTACGGACAAAAAGTTTGGGGACCCCTGATATAGCGGTTTTATTCTTCACAAAGCTTTTTTTAAGTTGTCGGCGTTGTAAGTAAACCAGCGCAAGATATGTATTTGATTTTCAACTTGTGTAGTTTTCACATTTTTATTATATATTTGAAATAGGAACGAGGAAGAATAGAAAGCGTGCTTGCAGGACAAAGGAGCTGAGAAGAAATGTACTTGTTGCAATATAGTGATTAGATTAAGAATAATGCAGTTGTGGCTTTATTTTACTCTAGGGCAGAGTTTCTTAAACTGTGAGTCGCTACCCCAATTGTGGTCGCGGGACCTGCAGTAGGGGGGTCTCCAAAAATTTTAAAAGTTTTGATACTTCTTTATCTAATTATAATAATTTTACAATTACCAAATATTTTTTTCATAATGTAGCTGAAAATAGATAAAGATATGGCAATACAGACATAGGGGGGAAAAATTGAAAACGTTTCGACGCATTTTTTTTAATAGAAACGTTTATTTTCCATTAAAAATTAATGACCTAAAACTACAATAGTATATATTATAGTACAAATGAATAAACTGACAGTTTCATTCACACGTGTGTTGGATTTGCGAAATGCTTATGGGAACCCACAAAATTTTCGTAAATATTACGGGGTCCCTTCAAGTTTAAAAACCCTGGTCTAGGGTTTAGTGGGCAGAGTTTGATAATATTATTATTATTGCCTTAATATTTTTTCGGGGGAGGGGGTGGGGGGTTCAAACGGGCAGTTTGCCCAGAAGGAGGCCATGTGAGATTCGCATTTATTGCATATTGTTTCATATTGTAAGTACTTATTGCCTATCCGATTAACTACTTTCAAATATGATACAAATTGGGTTTTAAAACTTTCGGGCTCTGTATAATTTATTCCGTTTTTAAATTTTTTTCATGAAAAACCAGATTTTTTCCCCCCCTCCCGTCCTAGTTTAAAATACTTCAAATGATATGGTTCCTGAAAATAGTCAAAATATTACATCGAATGTTTAATCGTTTTACTGGTTTTAAGTGCATAGCATTCTGATAATCGTGTAATTTCGTTTTCGCATTCTTCTTACGAACCCTTTCTTTTTCCCGTAGCTGAACACTGAATGGGCTCAAGTGGAATCTATCGACCTGATAAACGATGGATCCGGACTTGGCTTTGGAATCATCGGTGGCCGTAGTACCGGAGTAGTTGTCAAAACCATTCTCCCGGGAGGTGTGGCTGACAGAGTGAGTAATATGTTCATATATCTGCCCATAAAAAGACTGAAATATGTAAAATGCTGTTTTTGATTCCTGTCGTGCCAATAAGAAGTTTCTATTTTCGCAAATAGATGGCGGCACAAGCAAACCATCTTGAGTTCTGCCTCAAACGAGAGGTAACAAATTTTCTCAACGTAACGGAAACTACGAAATTGAGCAATAATTTCATCACTCAGAGCTTGAATTATGCCGGATCCCGGCTTTGGTACTTCTAAGTTTTTAAGATAAATCTTAATTCTAGCCGGAGTGCACTGGAGCCCTTGAATAAGAGTTTTACAGCACTTTTATGTAACTGAAGCACAATATCAACAGAAAATTCTGTAATTCATGAAAGTTTTATTTTAATAATAAGCCTGCCTTTAAAACCAAATTTAATTCTTAATATATGTTTGTCTTTCTCTGGAAATCAAGCTCTTTGATGATCAAGTTAAGATAACAGAAAAGCCCCCACCCAAATGTCAAAGGCCATTTTCTCCAGGAAGTGCAATGAATTTATGAGAATAGTAAATTTTTCGTTCCCGAAAGCACTAGAAGTATAACATTTTGAAAGGATGTAATTAAATACAGGAGTCAAAAGTTTTCACTTGTATAGAACTTTACTTTAGTTCTCAGTTTACAACTCGGACTTTGGAGGACATTTTTTTATACCTGTCACATCCTGCTTGACAGAATGATATCGGCAGGAATTGTGTTTAGAAAGTCTTGGACTCTTCATTGTTTTCATACCTACACTTTTCTGCTAAAATTCTCGTGGCCGTGTTTTTTGCACTAAAATTCCTTCCCCTATAGACGCTACCCGATCAGCCTGCCTCATATTCACAGAGAAAGGAATAATGTGTGATTTTAGTGTAAATAGTACAGTAAATTTTGATTTTAATTTTTGTATTCATTAACTGAATAAAATCGAATTACCTTAATATTTCTTTCTAATGTAATTAGTGAAAACATTTCATTCAAATTAAAACTATTCTGAGCATGAGAAAAGTCTAGCATTTAATTCTGTTTGGAATGAAATGTTGTTTAAAAATGTGTTCTTTTACATACTTAGGATTCTGAAATATTGTAGAAAAAGATAATATATGTATTTATACTTATATTTTTGACATAATTACAAAATTTCAAAACCTTTTGATCGTATTGGCCAGTCACTGAATATTTTGGTAAACAAAAGAGGAACACTGCTTCAAGGAAGCGTATGGAGAAAGCTAATTCAGAGCTCTCCTTTCTTTCATTCCTCCTTGCTCTCATGAATCTTTCTCCTCTCCCTCAATATCTTCTTTTGCCCAAATGATTTATAACTCCTGTCCCTCTAATGCAGGGATCATTCCTCTAATATTTCTGGATTATGCCTGGTTCTTAAATTCAAGCATATCTGTTTGAAGTTTTCGTACAACATCTTTGCATAAAATATTCTGCCTAACAATACAGTGTTCGTAACACTGTTCCATATCATATTATTATGATATGGTTATTGCTGAACTCTATAAGCATATGTAATATTCTAAAATTTTAAGTTGGGTTACAGCCGAAAACATCGCAGACGAAAACGTCGCAGAGAAAACAACGCAAGGCGAAAACGTCGTGCTACAAAACATCGTGGGAGAAAACATCGCAAAGAGAAAACATCGCAGTTCTAAAACATCGCGGTACAAAATATCGTCGTCGAAAATAAAGCGGTTCAAAAACTTCGCAGTTTAAAAACATCGTCGTCGAAAATATCGTGGTAAAAAATAAAGTATCTACAAATCATCGCATGACGATAACATCGCAGACAAGCTTTTATCAGGCTTTAATAACTGTAAATAGATATTCCCATAATAATTTGTGTGCGCAAGATGAAAAGAAGGATAATTTTTACTTTCACATTTTTTTATTAACTAATAAATTTTTGCTGAAAAATTAAGAAGGAAACTTAAGCAAAGAAAATTAAATGCAACTTATAGATTATACTTTTTATGAAAAATTACATGTAAAAACTTTATAAAAAATGATTTATTAAATGGTCTTTGTTAGTTAACTATGTCGGTTTAAAATTCTATTAAGTGCTATAAGTTGCATTAATTTTCTATGCTTAAGTTTCCTTCTTATTTTCTCAGCAAGAATTTATACTTAATATAAAATATGAACAACAAATTATCGTTCTTTCCATGTTGTGCTCACAAATCATTACGGGAATATCCATTTATAGTTAGCATGTTTGCGATGTTATCGTCATCCGATGATTTGTAGATACTTTATTTTTTACCACGATATTTTCGACGACGATGTTTTTAAACTGCGAAGTTTTTGAACCGCTTTATTTTCAACGACGATATTTTGTACCGCGATGTTTTAGAACTGCGATGTTTTCTCTTTGCGATGTTTTCTCCCACGATGTTTTGTAGCACGACGTTTTCGCCTTGCGTTGTTTTCTCCGCGACGTTTTCGTCCGCGATGTTATCGGCGGACACCTTAAGTTGAGTACTACCTACCTATTTAAAGCATTTTTATGAAAATTAAGTTTTACGATGCTTATTTAACTCATTTATTAGAAATTTACTCATTAATATTATAATGATGAATACTTTAGAAATTTCAAAGATGAAACTTTCTTTTGAGGTAAAAAGTCAAATAGATTCTGCAATTTAAATGGTATTCTTTTAGACAAATGATTCAATTTTTGTTTCTAATGAATTTTGTATGAAACAGCTAAATAGTTTTCAACTCAGTTCTGCATAACTCCCGATTTAACAGAATAATTTAAACTGTAAGGCAGCAGTTTATTGCTACAGCATTATTCATTGCATGTATCGCAAATTACGATTTTAATTTTTTATATAATCATATTTTTATTATATTGGTTTTTAATATTAGCTCAAAATGAAAATATTTTTACATGAGCTACCAAAACCAGTGACCTGTTGGTAGCTGACGATTGAAGTTTTGGCGACACATGTTCTAGATGTTACTTAACTTAACTTAGCCTGAACTTACTTACTTTAACTTAGCCTGAACAGAAAATATGTATTTCACGGTTAAAGAAATAATACAATAATAATTGAGAAGAAGACTGTGAATCACATTTGATATTTAACATAAAACAGTTTTAATAAATTCTCATATTTTTCATTGGGTTGGATTTTGATTAATTGTAGGGCATGTGAACACAATCATTCTAGCAAGAAGGTTGTTTTCACGAAATGTTTTTTACCAAGAACTGCCTGATCTTCACATTATACATATGAAAAATTCTGAATAATGACTCTTTTGTTAAGAAGATACTTTGCATAAAGATATGCAAATTTTTCAAAAGCAAGGCCTTTTGAGATATTACTGCTTTAATTCCACAGTGAGGTTAAGTAGTACTTTTTCCCCAATACAGGCAATATCTGCCAGTTGTAAATTTTTAATGATGGCTTAGTGCTTAACTGAAATGTGAATTAAGCTCTTCATGACCATTAAAATTAAACTCAGACAGATGGAAAGAAATTTTTAGCATCATAATTCATTTCTAAGAGTTTTAAAATTTATTTAGTGAAATAACTTTTTCCCATTTGTTTTATTAAATTGGAGTATTTAAAAAAAATGTTAAATTACAGAAATGAAATAGTCATTTTCTTCCTAGGTAAGTATTCCTGAAATGTTACTCTGCAATTATCTTTTTTGACAATAACAAGAGAGAAGATATAAAAAAAAATTTTTTTTAATTATAGCATAAAAATAAGCATTGTTTTGTGTATGCGGAAGTTTAATTTAAGAAAATGATGATGTTACATTTGTTACTTCTAGAAGTAATTCTTTCAGACTGTGTAACTCAGTGGTTTGTCAACTCCAGACACAAGAACTAAATGGGATCAATTCATTGAATTGCAGATAAGTATGGGGGTCCAGATAATTGTCCTTTAGGAAACCAAACTAAGAGAGCATTCTGCTATCAAATTTAAAAACTTTAGCATTTATCAATTGTACAGACCACATGGGGGGTAGCAGCCTGGCATTATTTGAGACATCAACTACAGAAACATTTCTGTGACTTTAAGGGACTATGATTTGGAGATGCAAGGTATCTTCATCACGTGGAAGAATAGGACATGTAACATCTTCAACATGTACTATCTGCCAAATCAATCTCATTTATCTGATGAGTTCTTTTGACTTTGCTGATAAAAACTCCATATTTCTCGGCGATCTTAACACCAAACATTTATCTTGGGAATGTTTGATGAATGATAAAAGGGGCTGCAACCTTTTGGATGCTGCTGAAGACAGGCTTCCATTTTTCTAAATAATGGTTCTCCTACTTATAACTGTTTTAGCTACTGCCTTTCCGAGCCTTTGGATTTTTCTCTTGACAGCCCTACATTTTACCCACATTGCGACTGGACTACACTTGACAGCATTGGCAGTGACAGGGTTCGTAGTGGTCCTTATAAGTGCTTATAAGTCCTTATATTTGAAAGTAAAATATAAAGGCCCTTATAGGTGCTTACTTTTTCTTTAAAGCCCTTATTTTTTTGTTTTTAGTGGTTTTTTTGTTTTTTAAATGAACACGCAAATTTTTTCCGTACCAAAGCCAAAACTAAATAAACAACTTTTCTTCCTAATATGGAATGTCAGATCGTGAATCATGCTCCCGGAAATAGCTTTTCCCCCTTTCTCTGCATTAACATTACTTTTGGTGTGCACGGAGAGTACAGACAAGTGCCCGTCGTTCTGTTGGCCAAAGAATTGCGAAAGCAGTAGAAAATTCCAGTACATTCGGCATTCTTTTCCTCCCACCCAAATACTACACACGTCTGAATTTCTATCAAGATCTTAATAATTTGCAATCTTGTTCCGCTTGGTCAGTTCATATTCGTGTTTATTATGATCGTTATGCTTATATTATGAGTATATGTATGAATGTTTATAATGGGTGTACTCCAACTGCACTAATGAAAATCCCCCCCGGGTCGAGCTATAGTCCAACTGCGCCAATCAAAATTTCTTCCCCCCTGCTGCCTACAGGGTTACAATTTAACTTTTCGAAGCCAATTGTAGCCGAGAGAAAAATAAAAATAAATAAATAGAATTACATCTCACAAGAACAAGTAAAAAATATCTAACAAGCAGGCTAATTACTTGAATAACAGTAATAAATGCGAGAGCTAACAAAGAAAATAAGAGGTATTGGTAAACATGCATATTAGCATTACAAACATCTTTCATTTATGATAATAATATCATAAATTAAATAATTATAAAGCATACAGATTATATTTTTAATAAATTACATCAATAATAGTCAAGATGTCTGAACTAGACAGGAAAATTTAATAGAGTGCAAAAAATTATTTCATATCAAAGTGTGTTAAAGTGTGCTAGAAATATTTTTCGTTAAATAAAGCAATCATGTAAATGTTTGCAGAAATTAATAGTTAAATTAAAAAAAAAAGCTTAGCATGAAATCTATTATAGCAACATTACTATGCGTTTGGATCACTGACGTATAAATTGTAAATAAATTTAAATTATTATGCTAAGAAATTTTTCTAAAATTTATCTAGAAGAAAGAATTAGATAAACAGTACTGTAAATTAATATAATCAATCAAGCCTCTAAATAAATAAAAGCTTATTTTTTTAACCAAAAACTAAAAATTAGGATGCAAAAGTTTGTGTAATATACTTGGAAATATCTGAACATATAATTAGTTAGAAACATACAATTAAATTAATAACAAGCTAATGAACAGTAACATTAAGCTTAATTTCATTCAATCTAAAACAAGCAATCGATCAGGAGCTCCACATAACTGAAGTTTTAATGCTATTTTACGTAGATTTGCTTATAAAATAAAAGTTGCACTTGTGAAACAAGTGAATAATGTACTGATAGTCAGCAGGAATTAAAATACAGTGGTTAAAAATATAACTACTTGTCAGAAGGTATGCAAAGTTGTCATGGCTAGAGAAATGGAATGATTATAGAAAACTCATAAAGTTAAGGGCTACAGTGTGAAAAGAAAATTCTGGAATAAACATGTTAAGAAAATTAGATGGAGAAATAATCCTTAATTTATTGATATCCATATAAACTCTATGCTTTTGGAAAAATGTTACATATAATTTGCACCAAGGTATCAATGAAACTGAACTAATTTCTTTCCCTATTTTTTCTTATTAGAGGGATTTGTAAAAAGATATGCCTAAGGTAAAGGTGAAAATTTTTGCAATATTTTTAAAGAATAAATTAAAAAAATATTTTTACTTCATGAACTGAAATTTTTACGCTACATTTTTATACAGTAAATAAATACAAAAAAAGAAAGAGCTGGGGGATCACTGGGACTAGAAACTCGGGTCGAACTAGCAATGTTTAGTGACTTTTCCACAAGCCCTTTTGAAATTAGGCTGAACAATATATTAAAGAAAATAGAAGATACAGCACACGTAAGAACAAAAGTGGGCTGAATTAGAGATTTACATGTTTGGTGAATGAGTTAAGCTTACCTGTATGCCATTATGAAATATTAGGAATGTAGCATAAAAGCATGAGTGAGGAAGGCAATGGCAATCTAAATCATTGTAATCTAAATGTATATATATATCATTATCAGTATCTGCTATTAATTTCAATACTGCTGAAAACATTATAAATGAATTATATTATAAATCACATGAACTCCTTGCATTATAAATTACAACAGTTAGAAATATTATTAGCGTGATTTAGCGACCATCTTTGTTAACAAATAATTTCAAGTAATTAATTTTACAAATAATTCAGCCTGAAACTAGGTTGGAAAATAAGCTACATGCTGAAGATTAAGCTTTGCCAAGGTGTTAGAATCTACTGTTAACTAGAGTTGTGATGCAAGAATTTGTAAAAATTATGATTCAAATATAAATTGGCATAAATACAATACAAAGTATATAAATTCTACATACATGAAAACTTGAGTACAGTGCAACAATATGTGAAAAAGGAATGGATTAAAAGGGAACTGAAAATCCCAGGATATGAATATAAGGGAGTTTATTTTTTTTTATTTATTTATTTTTGTTAATTACGAAAATTCTGCTGATGCTCATAATTATAAATTTATTAATTAAATGTGTATTAGAAATTAAATGTATGCCAAAGTACATCAGGTGGAAAACAGAATAAATATTTAAACTTTTCTAGTATTAAAATATGGAATTTGTAACAAAGTTAAATAACGTTAAAATAACTTCAGTGATTAAAAACGGAAAGCTTAATACGGGAATATATTGCAATAATATTAGTCCGAATTTATAACGACTTAAGAATTCCAGTTTTTAGATTTAATAAAGATAATTTTTATAATTAAATTAGAACTGTTTACCTAAAATGGTAAATTTGAAAGTTAAAACCATTCTGCTATCTAAGAAGATTTGTTAATATTTATCTAGACAAGAAACTTATTTAAGGTGAGCTACATATCCGATATTTGATACGTTGATTATGTATCAGTTTTGTGTATGTCATTAATCTATCAATTTTACTATTCAAAACTGATATATATATATATATCAGCGACTAAAATCTACAAATTGGAAAGTTTTTTATTCTTACAGAGAATAAAAAAGATCTGGCTCATCATTCCTTTAAGCATCATAAGACTTTAAAATGAGAGTAAAAGAAATTTATTTTTTAGCACACGCCCGACTTATTAATATTTGTTTTACATGCACAATTTTTACAATATTGATAAACGAAAATAAAGGCTTGCAGTCTCAATAGAATGTTCCATTAATGGCGATAAACGACATTTTGTAGCACCCAATCTTCTTGGAAAGAAATGGGGGACAGGAAACGTCGCGCAGTTCGTGGATTAGAAAAGAGGAGGACGGGGATTTTCGATCAAATTTGGCGCAGTTCGTACCCTACCTTTATAATAACATAGTTGCAGTAACTGCTGAAGTATAGTAAACTTCCAAAAATGGTTGTGTTTTAACACAGATTAGCTTTCTAAGGAATAATATTCGGAACGGCTTAAATAAACAAGCAACGGACTTTTTTTTTTTTTTTTTTTTTTTGACACTTTCTAATCTGGATTGAATAGGACTAAATGTTCTGCGGTCTACCAACCCGCGAAGAATGATTCTATTCCCGAAATTTAACGCAGTCTTTTGAAAATTAGAATGAAAAACGGCAGATTGGTAAGTCTCTTTCTTTTCCTATCCCAATACCGGCAGCTGTTGAATGCGATTGCGTAATATCATGTTGGGAAGAATTACGGCGCACGTATTACGCAATAACGTTTGCGGTATTTGGCAGAGATAATTAATTTGATGTTCGTTCGAGATTTGTTTATGAGCACTTAAAAGAGTTTTACTATGCTTGCTAAGCAGAATATTTTTTTGTTCCGTTGGTTTGTTTTTATATGATGCACATATCGAAATGTCAAAAGCATTTATTTAGCGGAAAAATCTAAAGAACCGCTACAGTCTATTCCCCCCCCCGCCGCTCCTCTTTTTCAAGTTACGCTCGACTGTCTGAATATTCGCCAATTTTCAAGTATGCGGGTTAGTTAAGCTTTTACTGTTAAAGGATGACTGCATGAAGCAAATTTTCGTCTTCTGGTTTCAGAAATGTTCCTCTTTTTTACTTAAATTACTTTGCTTGCAATATCTGTTAAGAGAAAACTGATATACGATGAAAATTTAGAAAATGTTCAGAATTTAGATTTAAATTAGTTAAATATCAATATGAGTGGAAAAATAAATTGTATTTGTTATTAAGTTCCAAGCGAATAGAATAAATATGCCTTATTATTATTTATTCTCCCTATTTTGAACTGAAATTTCATCATTAAATCTTGTAATATAGTTGAGTTCTGCATAGTTTTTTTTTTTTTCTCTCATTGTAAACTAGTTCTGTAAATTGAACTGTTATTTAAAATTAAAAAGAAAAGTAATTATTTTCCATGGTTTCCATGCTTATTCTCTCTTAATAAATACTGCATTTCTCATATTTTAAATTACGAGTCTAATTTTTAATGTTATGCAGTTGTGTATAATGTAATTAGACAGATGCTTATTTTTTTTCTTAAAATGTGCTTGAAAAGTGCTTATAGGTGCTTATTTTTTTAACTAAAATGTGGCTATGAACCCTGAGTGATCATCTACCCATATTAGTTAATGTGCAGTCTGTATAAGCATAAAGTATGTGGCAGCCCACAGGAAGTTTTGGAATTTCAAAAGGGCTAATTGGAATTTTTTCAGACTTACTGAAAGAGCTCTTGCTACGGGGACATTCACTGACGATCTACAGCAGGAGGGGCACACTCTCAAACAAGCACTTATCCATGCTTCTTATCATTCCATTCGTAGGTGTAACTTAAGACACCTGAAATCTTTCTTTCAACATAAGGATTCTGAGTTAAGAGCCCTTATCCTAAAGAGAAATTCATTACACAGAGCATTCTGCAGGTCTGGTGACACTGATGACAAAGTTGAACTCAAGGGACTTAATGCTGCTGTTAAACAGCTATGCATTAATCATAAGTTGAAAGCGTGGAACAACTTTATATAGCAACATCGATGCCGGAGCTCCTAACATAAAATTATGGAGTCTTACTGTTACCCTCAGCCATATTAAGTCTCAGTCTGTGGCCTGTAACACTTGCCTTGCTCCAAACGGCAAAATGTTTAGGGAAATATTAGAAGGATATGAGCAAACTGACCTTCAATCAAAAGAAATAGAAATTTTGATTATCCTGTGTAAGTAAAAAGGTGTAAGGTAAAGATTAAATGTCTTAACAGTAAAAGTGAAAATATTTTAAAGTGGTCAAATATTTAAAAGTGGTCAACTTAAGGTGTTGTACGGGAAGTTAAAATTTGTTAAAACAGTTGTGTAATCATTAAAATTAACATAGTAAAGCAATGAAAAAATTATTAATTAAAAGAAAGCAATGAAAAATGATAAAAATAACATATTACTTTTTAATACTTCAAACATAACTTATAAGGTAAGTATTTGAAACACCAAATTGTGTCAATTAATGAGTGCTGAACAACATGTTTCATTCCTCTTGACAAAGTAAGACTTTTGTGAAGCTGTTTTACGTAAATTTCCTCTTTTGAAAAAATTATATCTCAGATAATCTTAAGATATTTTTGACATATAATACTCAAAAAAATTAAAAGCATATAAGTTGCAAAATTATAGTAGAACTGTACAGAAAAAGGTTGAAAATGTAATTTACTTATTCATATAAGGTATTCTATATTTTATGAATAATCTCATTTACAAGTATAAAAGGAGGCTGTCTCATGCATATATATAATGAAAAATAAATTTTAAACTAATATGTTTAGAATTCGTCTGATGTTTAGTTCAGAATAAATGTATGTAGAAAATAAAATACCAGAAGCACAGTGGGTAAACTGCAAGAAAAAAGGGGAGAAACCAAAAATGAAATAAGAAATTTTCATCTTTTGCTGCAGGATTGTCAGGGGTTTGGTGTAACAAAAAAAGTAAATAAATCATCCTATTTTTTGAACCAATAAGGAAACGAATGAAAGTTTAAAAACTTAATCTCAGAAAAACAATCAAAGTAATCTCTGTCTTTATCAGTCCATTCCCTACAGTAAGCAGTGCGAGCAAATGCAAAATTACCACATCGGAGGTATAAACCAACTAAAATTATTATTTTTGAGTTCAAAAATCTGCATATACAAACAATATGGGGGAAAAAAATGTGAGTTATGAAACCCCACAGGTCAGGTTAAACATTTTAAAAATTATTGCATCAAAATCATAAACAAACAAAAATCTTAAAAATAAATAATTGTCAATTAAAGTGGATCAAGTCAATAAGCATGTAAAACAGAAGCAATCCAACATATGAAAAAAAGAAAAATTTCATTCAAAAAATATGAAATGGAAATAAAAATAAAATTAGGAGACAATTCTTAAAATCTGTTGCATTAATATGATTTATAATTACTATACATATATATAATATATAATTATTATACATATATATAATTTATAATTAGTGCCCACCAGCGGCCAAATGGTAAAGACGCTGAACACTGGTAGTTCGGTCCGAGGTTCGAATCCCGTGAACGGGCTGGCTGCATGGGCGTTTTCATGGTTTTCTCCATGTGCAACTTGTATACGAGCCAGTTTTCCTTAGAACGTCCTCCACGAAGGCATCCCTCTCTTTAGGCAGATAGCCCTTGTGTGCTTTGCCATAATTCAGTAATCTAATTGAATAATCTAATTTATAATTAGAAAACTCTTTTCAAATATCATATTCAAAGAACAGAAATTCAATTAATCCATATTAAACATTGGGCACCAGACAAATATGTTGCTATAATTATAGATATTTTAATGCTTCTTACATAATAATATCAGAGACAAATATCTTCGATACACAGAGTCTGAAATTATCCAGAATTTAAATAAATTTTGTCTGCTGAACAAAATGAGCACATACAAATTGTACATATATATTTATAAACACATACATTAGTTGTAACTTGATTTCATTAAAATAAATAAATAAGACGTCCCAAGTTATTGCAACTATTAATATTATTTAGTATAATGTATAAAAATGTTTTACCATACGATTAGTTTTCATTTTATTTCTTAAACTCGAACTGTGTTATATCTTAACATAAATTAGGAGTCTTTTTAATCTTTTTAAGAACATTTTCTTTCAAGGTAAGCATTCTTCTTTTATTTTTTAGTTCAAATAATTATTTTTTTCCTTTGAGACCATGCCATAAAATTCTGTAAAGCCTGCAATTAAAGAAATAGAATTATAAATAACAAAATTGTAAGCAAGGTGAATACTTGTCTTAATTATTCATAGATGGCGCCGCCTTACGGCATCCTTGACTAGTGGTGACATCTATTTTGCTCAATGTCCATGATGCAGCTCTTAATGTTATTCTGGATTTAGTGCTCTCATATAATTTCTTATTCAAAGTAATTCTAAAATGATCATTTAAAATTTTAAGCGTATTAATTTATCATCTGAGAAATTATTTCTTTTAAATCTTTTCCTACCTTAATAATTTATTATTTTGTCAATAAAATCAGTTGTAATATTTCACATCTAATTCTGTAGTGCAAATTTAATGAAAGGAATTAGTATTCTTCCGTACGAATGCTTACTATATAAAACGAGAAACGGTTTATGGCCAATCATGCTTATGGCCAAACATTTGGCCATAAGCAGACATCATCTGTTTGACTAGTAAACAGTAGTTATTGGACATTCAGATGACATGTGACATTATGCGAAAATTTGTTTTATTTAAATTTCCTATGCTTTTATGAGTTTTCCTGCTTTTCCTGATATAGAAATGTGGATACAAATGAGTTTTTCTGAGAAATTCCGCCTGTAAAGGCAATTTCTGCTGCCTTACGTAACTTGCTGTTTTCAAACACACCAAACCAAACCAAATCTCAAGAACATTTACACATTTTCCCTCCCACTTTTCATTTCTGGTGTGTGTGTGCATATTTTTTTTTTTTTTTTAATTCATTTTTCATTGTACACTAATTTTAAATCATATCTCCGATTGTAAATCTGTGTGATGAAGCTATGCGAATTTTTTTGTTTGGGTTCTTTCAAAAACACAAATACCATTCAAGTTTCAGTACTAATAAAAAATAATTAAAAATAAAGCTTTGGATAAATTACATTTTTATTTTTGCTTTAATGGTCTCTTACTCAAATTACATGCTTTAGGACTGTACTATTTACAAGCAACTGTGGCACCCACTTTTTTTTTTAAACGAAAAGTTTTTTTAACAAAACAAATTTTTTAACTGCAGTTTCAATAAATAGTAAATTTGCAAATAATTCTAATTTGTTGAATTAAATATTAAATGACTTGCTTCTAACTTAAACCAAAAATAGACACCTTACGAAGTTTTTTAATTGGAACAAAACTTGAGAGTAAATAATAGTTACCTTTCAATATTCTTTAATTTATTAAATTTTGAACAAATTTAATAAATTAAAGAATATTGAAATTTTGATGCAAACAGAAAAAGTGTGTACATTTGAATGTGAAAACGTGCAGATTTCTTAATTTCTTGCTTCAGCTTTCAGCTGCAATATCATTTCGATTTCGACAGAGTTTGTAACCTTGGAGAAAAATTACTCGAAACTATCTCATCACAATTTTTTTTAGACTTATTAATTTTGCCCCTCTTCAGGGGGGGGGTTCTTCATGTAAAAATGTATTCTCAAACAAAGAGATTATTCTTATAGCAAAATTTTGCAATTCAGAGTATTTATCTCTTGAGAATTGTGAAAAAGTTTAATGTAATCTCTATCTTGTAATCTTTAAGACGCAATGTAGATTGATTAGCTCCATTTGAAGAGCTCCTAGGGCATTATGCATGTTAATTTTTAATGATAATGATAGCAATGTGAAACTGGACTCAAAATCATTAAAGGCTTTAATCTTTCTTCAAAATCTTAACATAGTAATTAATGTCATAATAATGGTATTACGGGAAATTTTTCTCGGGACGCATAAAATTGTTCGGGGGCCGCCAGTTTGACACTACTGCTTTAAGCTATTCAGTTGTTTCTGTTATATAAACTTCATGTATTAATAAAGTTTTTATTGATTAAAGTTAAAAAAAAAGACATGTAAATGAATGAATTTAGTTTGATAATTAATTTTTGAATTACCCAACCTCCAAGTTTTAGCTTCATCAACGCAGTGTCGCCATCTTTCGGCGAGATTGAGCAGTTATATTTTCGTTGTATAATTTAGACGTTCGAGACAAAATAAAATGAAAGCTACGCTAAATATGTATAGGAAGCAACGCAAATTAAAAGTGCGAACGGTAAAGCAATGCTAACAGTCGGAAAACTTTTTCATTACGAACCTGAGTATTTTTTTTAAGTCGTGTGTTGCTGTCAATTAAAAACTCGAGTGTAGTGTTTACTTCGAACGTTGCTTTATCATTGTAACGAAAAATAATAATTTATCTAAATAAAAAAATTTGGTAGACTACATAGTAAGGAGCTACGCATATAAAAGCTTATGTATATTTTTATGTTTAATTAGACGAGCTTTCGCTCTGAACTCAAAATGGAATTTTGAAACTGAGGTGGAATTTCGAGACCGTTTGCTATATAAATAAAATGTATATATTAACTTAGGTCATTCTGAATTCTTGTGGTAAAACTACTTAAAAAAACTTCCACTAATTTATAAGGGAAAGTAACAAGAAAACAACAGTAACAAGAAAAGATTAGCATCGGAATTTTTCTTGTGCTTTTACAAACTTATGGTTAAAACGTGGAAGTCCATAGTAAGAGTTCCATGCTCTGTTGTGGTATATCGTTGAGTGCACTTAATTCAGTGGTATTTACCATTATATATTTTGTGTTTAAGAAAGGAAAAATTCGGTGAATGAGCATAATGACTCTGGGAGAACTTGTAGCCTTCGAAAGACGTTGTTTAGATGTAAATTTTTCTGCTAAATGAACATGCTATTTTATGCGAATCTTCATTTAAAAAAAAATCTACCCTTAAGAATATACTAATACAAAGTAATAAAAGATCCTGATAAACTTATCGATACTCCCTAAGACGGATAAGGTTACTTACTGAACACTAGTAACTTGATTTGCATGCGAATGTCAGAGAACGGATCGGCTCCATAATATTGAGTTTTTGCTCATGTGTAACGTTAATTCAAAGTAACATTTTTTAGTCTTCCACAAACACATCCTTCTCTTACCTCTATTTTTGTAACCAGAATTTAGTTATGATTGAGATCTTTTACGCGTTGCTATGGGTTTGTGTTTCTGTTGCCAAAAATACAGACATGTATCTTTCTGTAAAGTAATTTTCCATCCTCTTCGCCACTGTGCTGCCAGACATAAAAATGGAATTAATCGCTAAGCGTTAGTCTGTTACTGCTGAACGCTGCAGTTTACTGTAGTTAACTAACCAACTAATCAGACTGTATACCCATCCCTGCAACTCCATGCAACTGTGAGGCTCTTATCCATTCATGGTGAAACTCCGTAGGCAGAAGATACCAAGTTTACCCCCAAAAGATACCGCAAAGCGACGATAAACAGTGGTTCGAAGCGTTTAGCCATTCTATCAGAAGGCTGTCTCCTCAATAAAGTTAGGAGGATTTGGAAAAATATGCGAATAAACAGAAAAGACTATTCCACCACCCTAAACACCGGAAAGATTTTAACCAGAGAAACTCAATTTGTGTATTTTGTGCCCTTCAGAGCCGAAATTGTTAAAGTACTTATCTCAGCCAGTTCAGTAAACAAATGCTTTTGGTTTGGTAACAATCATAAGGACGGCTTCTGGGAATGGATGGTGATGATAAATGCAGTGCTGAGCAATAAAATCTTATTGCGGCCGTGCTAGCTGCTTATCTCACTTGTGTAACCCAATCAGGACATATCCACGACCCGCCAGCGGCCGAGCGGTAAGTTGCTAAACAATGATAGTTCCGTCTGGTGCTCGAATTCCGGCGAACGTCAGGCTGCATGGTCGTTTTCGGAGCTTTCCCCATGTGTAACGCGTATGCGAGCCATTTTGCCTTAGTAACTCCTCCAGGAAGGCATCTCCTTCTCTTATTCAGATAGCCTTCGAATGCTTTGCTGTTATCAGATAAGTGAAACCAGAAAAATTCATGAATTTTATCGTAGTAAGGAGCGCTGGATTACGTCTGTCTTTGGCTTTGAGCGCCGTTCAGGTAACAGTACGACTTTACCCACTTAGATCCCTACTTTTGATGGAGACTAAACGCTCCAGGGGTCGAACCTCTCAAGCCTTACCTGTTAACCTCTTACCCTACCACAAACCATTCAAGAGAATTTCGAACTCATCGTGCACTTTGAGCGCCCCCATGCTGTGCAGACACTATTCCATGCCTTCTTCGGGATTTGAATCTGAACCCAATGAACAGCCAGATACAGCAACCAGAAGCACTAAGAATTGTACTTATCAAGGAGGCGGAGAAATCCTAACCAACTAATCAGTTAAACTAACTAAAATGCGCCAGTCTGGTTTGCCGGGATTCGTATCCGCATTTAACTGCCTTTGTTTTTCTAATTTCTTCATGCCTGCCACCGATGCCCATCAGTGGTCGTCATTGCTTTGGCTGTTGCAATACTTACATCCTACCCTTTCTGACTGTGTAGGTGATCATACTTCTCAGGTACGTTGGATAAAATATTTTCAATATACGCAGATTTAGATAATAATGCGGTAAATTTTGGGAAAATAAAAACTTTCATGAGTATACATATATAATGATTAATTAAGTTTGTTTAGGACTTTTTATTTCAGCATTGATGTTGAAATAAGAAACAAGTGTCTCACATATATTTTTATTCGTTACTAAACGTTTGTTAATTAAAGTACTCTAAATTGTTAACAAGTATATTTTTGAAATTATTTAGCATCAGATATACGCACATTCGAGATCTGTTCGAATGAATAGCTTTTATCCGATTTAAAAAGAAAAACCACTCAAAATTGTCCTTTCATGTTTCGAACTGCTGATGTATTAATTATTGCAGCATATGAATGTATTATTGTACGAAGCCATGTTCTGACTTCTAATTTTCTAAAACAGATTTTTTGTATTTTTGAAGAGTAGCCAATATAGTTACAATGCACTTAATGATTTTCCTCGAACTTCAAGCAAGTTATGTGGAACAGTAGTTTTTATTCTAGAATACCCCTATTCAGAAGGGTAGTAAATTTCAAAGAAACAATTAATTCAGAAAAAAATAAGTATATAGTGAAAAATGAATCTCAACACATACTTGTCATTTTCTTCTGCATATTTTTGGGGACGTATGTATGTATGTATGGAATATTACCGATGTCCCTTATATTAGGTGATTCAAAAATAGCTGGCAAAAATGATGAGCTAAAAAAATCTGAAGAAAAATATGGAGATTATTTGTTTGCCTCTCAGAGTAACAAATCTTATCCAACCAGCAATACAAGGACTTATCCTAGAACTTAAAGATAAGTTACCGATCTCCTTGTATGCGTGGATATGAGAACTTTGAAGATATAGGCTGTGATTTTCAGAAAAAAGTCACATTTGATTGACGCTATATTTACTTTTTCTCTTACCTGGAAATATGTGAAGAACATTACTTGACGTCTGTTTTGTATTAGCTGAGAAATGCTTGGCACCAGAGCGGAATCTTGGCATGCGCCGGAATTGGCGTTGAAATGTATTTCGTGAAAAACTTGATTTTTGTGGTACGCTATGGAAAATAAATGTATTGAAACTGTGTAATGTGTGTGGTGTTATTTTATTATGATATATAGCTATCGACGGGAAATAGAATAAGTCAATTCAAGTATTGTGGCCAATCAGAGCCGGAACAGCTAATGAAGTTTATGAGACTGTGATATTAATTTCGGTTTTATGAAATGAAGAATTACATAGGATACTTCCAGATTGAAGTTCTGTCGAAACAAAAGGGTAAGTACCCTTCTCATTTTTGAAGCTCATTGTACCTTTTTGAAGCTCTTTATTTGTTTATTGACTAAAGGAGATATTAGCGAAAAGACGTACATTGAAAACGCAGTTAACAAAGTTAAAACAAAATATTGCGGACGAAAATGTCCAAGGAAGTGACTTGGAAGTACTGAAGAATAAATTTAAAGTGTTTGAGACAGAAATAAATTCTAATTTTCTAATTTCGATTCTTTGTTCGGGTTATGTACGGAAGAAAGTATTGATGCTTATCTTTGACGATATTCTTTTAGATGTAGAAGTCGAATGAAATCGTAAATTAGCTAAATTTTCCAAAGAAATTAAATCGGAGCCTTCGGTTTGCACGAATACTGAGAACAATGTTAAATTACCCAAAATTAGTTTGCCAACGTTTTCGGGTAACTTACATGAGTGGCTTTCATTTAAAGATATTTTTTTAGCCAGTGTTGATTCAAATCCTAATATAACAGATGCAGTCAAATTACAGTACTTAAAATCTGCGCTAAGAGGAGATGCTTATCGTATTGTGCAGTCAATATCCATAGTTGACTCTAATTATAAATTAGCCTTTTCATTACTAGAAGAAAGGTTCTCTAATCACCGTGAACAAGTGTATGCTCATCTGAGACGATTTATGAATATGCATCCTATGCAAAATGAGTCTGCGTCAGCAATATCAAACTTAATTGACATTACAAATGAATTCGTGAGATCATTAGAAGTTTTAAATCAGAGTGTTAACGGTTTTTCTTCCAATGTATTTGCATACATTTTAGGGCAAAAATTAGATCCTAACACCAAAATATGGTGGGAAAGAAAATTAGAGAAAGAGAATTTGCCTAATTTAACAGATCTTATAGAATTTCTTAAAGATCATGGAAGAACTCTCAACGCTTCAAATAGTGTGACTAACACAAAAAAAGTTTCACATACAGTTACCGCTGTCGTTTCTAATGCAAATGAAAAACATATGCAGAATTCGTGTAGGTTATGTAATTTGAGCAATCACAAGCTTCTTAATTGTCCTAAATTTCAGAAATTAAGTGTAAAAGAAAGGGTAGAATTTGTGTAAAAACAGAATTTATAATTTTGTTGTTTTAATTTACACAGTGTGAGAAATTGCCGTTCTAATTACTTGTGCAAAAAGTGTAAGAAAAAACATAGCTTTCTCTTGTGTTATCAAAACGAAAATAATTCCATTGGGACCACAGTAGAATGAGCAGACACTTCAGATCAGGAGTGGGATGATCAAAACAGCAATTTAATTACATTGACGGACCGATTATATGATAAATTACAATAAATCTAGGTGGGTTTCCTCCTTTCTCTTAAATTCCATTTAGTAATAATGTTATCGCAGATAATTGGTTTCTTTAAGTTATAATTTTTTTTTTTTTTTTTCATTTGGTAAACCAAAACTTTTACGGATGAAGCCTGATTAATGGTTCATGGAATAATGGAATAAGACATCGATTCTGTTTTGTTGGTTTTCGGAACACGAGGTAATGATTAAGAGAGATAGATGCGACGCCATACGTAAACTGGCTTTTGCATCAGCATTTGGTTTGTTGCTTCGAAAATTGCGGTAAAACTTATATATAGTTAGTGAGAACAACAGCTTTATAGCTACTTAAAAAGTTACTTCTTTTTTTTTTTTTTAACTTGGTGTTTGTATGTTTGATAAAAAATAATATTTTTAACATTTCCATTAAAATCACATTCTTTGAAAGGCACACCTGTGGTTGAGCAGTTCAGTTCGGAGTTCGAATCCCGGCGAACGGGTTGGCTGCATGAGCGCTATGTGGTTTATACCCCATGCGAAACTTCGGGTCAAGTTTCCTTAGAAAGACTTCCACGAAGGCATTCTTTCACTTAGGCAGATAGCTCTCGAATGCTATAATCAAATAAGCTAAACCAAATGAAAACATTATTTAAATTTCTGTGTAACGCCTAAACTTGGCGATATTTTTTTCCTTGAAGCTTCGGCACCCGTAGTACCTATTGGATAATTAAAACTAAATTTATATGCATTATTAGTAAGCTATTTGCATTTTTCATCCTTGTTATTTTCAATGATTCTGTGACCTGTACGATTAATGGTTCATGGAGTAATGGAATAGGCGACATTTTTTCCTTAGAGCTTCGGTCACATATAAAACCGTAATACCTCTTTGGCAATTAAAATTAAACTTATATGTATTATTAGTAAGCTGTTTTCATTTTTTACCCGTGTTATTTTCGACGAAATCTTCCGTGAATTCAGGATTTTAACTAATTACGGCTTGTAATTTCAGAAGCCCTAGAACACCACGCTTTCACAGACTCAATCCGAAAACTCAGTATTTGGCAAAATATGAAAAACGACTAGTTTGAGTCTGTAGTACCAGACTTGCGCTTCTTTAGTGCTACATGATTAAATACTCCAGAATTTTTACCTGTCTCCTTATTTGTTGGAAAGAACTGCTAAGCAAAAGCAGAATTCTCACGCGTCATTGAACTATCTAATGCTGTTTATCGGGTATTTTCGTTTGCTCTTCGTCAATGAAAGCCGACGCAACAATTCTTTTATTACGGAATATTTTTAGCTTCTTATTCTTAGACTTTCATTTCGCTGTTTCGAAAAAGCGAAAAAGCGACGAAACAAGATTGCTGGAGTCTTATAGAAAATTCCATTTGTGAATAATATTTTTAATAATCTTAATAATTTATTTCAAAGTAATCAGTATGTGCTTAATCATTTTGTTCCCGTTTTTATCAATTATTTTGCATTTTTATCACCTATTTTGCTTTAACAGCTTTCTGTACATTGGTGTTAAAGTGTATCAGTAAGCGTCATTACCTTAGATACTGAGTCCACTAGAAGATTTTTCGCATGTTTAATATGAATATGCCAGTTTTCCTTTAAGGGCCCTCCACGAAGACGTCCCATCCTTAGAACAATAGCCCTTAAGTGTTTTACCGTATTTGTTTAAACAAAACATAAATATTTATCTTAGACAGGCATTTCCAGTTTCGAAGTTCTCAAAATGAATGTGTAAAGAACTTATGAAAACGGTTTCCGAAAGTAATTTATAAAACACTTTGAATGGGAGGGTTCTGTAAAAACCCAGTGTGAAATTAAAAGTTTTAAAGATATATACAAAATTATAACTTTTTACATGGCCTGCATAGAGCAAAAAAGGCCAATCACTTAAAGGTTTATATGCTTTCATTGTGGAATTTCAGACATATGGAAAGAAAATCTCATGCATTTACATGCAAGATTCACAGATATACGAGTACTTGTAATTAATAGTTAATATGTCCAATTAGTAGTTAATAACAATTTTTGTTTTAGTCAACATAGATTTATATAGGGCCAGAACAAGTAATTTTATGTGTGCGTGCGCAATTCGTAAAACCTTTATGTCACTGGTTTGGCTGTTTTTGTGAAATTCTCTGCCTTATTTTGACAAATTTTACAATTAGAGTATAGTATCATTCTTTTGAAGAAATAAATTCATTATCGACACTGTTTCAGAAACTCTGGATGTATCTCTATACGCTCTGTCCCAAAAGATAGATTGAACTATATTACGTGTTTTAGAAAAATGAAAAGGAACACAAATACCAAATAAAAATCTATTTATTTACATCACATGCGACTTGCATTCCAGTAAATATTCAAATAAATAGCAATTTGTATTTTAGAAAAAATAAAAACACAGAAGATAACATACATCCCAAAAGTTTATTGAATATCAGCATTTTAACAACCTGTGATCAATTTCAAAATTACTTACTGTTTCAAAGGCGTCCCCATTATAGTGTATGATGTGGATTACACGTTTCTTCATCGAGAGAACTAAGTTTTGTAATAATTCTGGTTCCCCATTGTACCATCCACTCTCGATGGCTATTTTAAGACACTCAGGGAAGAAAACTGCGTTCCATTCTCGTAAACTTTCCGAGACGTAGAACCCCACACATTCTCGATCTGGTTATAATCGGAGCTCATTGATCTACTCAAGAACAGTGACATTTTCGATGTCTAAGTAATTTTTTGTAACATCCAGAGGTATGAATGGGAGCATTGTCATGCTGATACACCAAATTCTGTCCTCCAGTGTTTTCTGCAAATGGCATAAGTATATATTTAGACGAATCTTACGACCATCTAGAAAGGTGAAACCCACTTGCCCATTGAAACCGAAAGCTGCCCGTACCATAACAGATCCACCTCCACTGTTCCTATTGAAATAACTCCGAGGCTGTTTTCGTACGTCATTCCAGTAATACCCGTCAGGACGATCTAGATTGATATTTTTTTTTTTTTTTTTTTTTTCCTTTTCTCTCATCACTGAAAATTACAGAGTTCCATTTCTCACCATATGCCATGTAGTAGTTACGGGCACATTGCAATCTCATGTGTTTGTGAATCTTTGAGAGCGGTAATAATAGAGCCATTTTTGCCTCAATTATATAACCAGATTCCTTTATTCACCTGCAAATAATTTTTGGATATTTGGAATCCACAAGCCCTTGTAATTTGACCGATTTCGAAGCTATCCTTTGTATTCTTGTATTCGCCTGTCGCTGCGAGTACTCTTCACTCGAGATCTTCCTGAATGTGCTTTTGGCTAATGTGTCGTCTTACAAGGAATTACACGACAAATCATGCTTACAGATCGATTCAGAATTTTTTAACAGACCTATCGTGCAATTTAAAGTTCAGAATCCTATTGTCTTCAGCATCAGAAAATTGCGTAGCTTTAGGCATACTTAAATGCAGTTCAAATGATTTTTTTTCTTTTTCAAATTTTCGAATGAGGACATTATCACATGAAAGGCCCAAGTTCCTCATCATGATTATTGCTAACCAATTTTCATAAAATTACACTTATCTATAAACTTTTGGGACACACATTTTTTTCTATTTTTATTTTTCTAAAAGACAAACTGATATTTTTGTTAAATATTTACCCGAATGCAAGGCGCATTCATATTTTAATTGTGTAATTTCATACATCTCTCTTTTTCTTAAACTTGCAGTTTACTTGAGTCTATAAACTTTGGAACAGAGTGTGTATATGGAAATAAATGCATTATCGACCCTGTTTCGGAAAACTCTGGATATATATATTATAGAGAGAGACATACATACACACAATAATGTCTATATGAATATGTATGTATATGATAATTTTGTTGTTGGATGATGCAACTGACTAGAGAAGGCATCAGTTATTTTGCAGTCGTGGTTGGGATAGTGATAGAGGTATAAGCCCAACTAACTGGATAGTTGAAAGACCATTTTATTTTTTGAACATACTTTAAAACATCTGTTCTTGGTTTACATAACACTATGGATGCTACAAGCGCCTCGCAATTTTATAAACGTATGTAACGTGTTTAAATAGAAAATGAAAGCTGTAAAACGGTTAATTACATGCTTGCTTAGCGACAGTATGGGAGAAAAAAGAATGCGCACTTTAGCAGGGCATATAAATCCCGTAATCCTTTGTTTGAATTCTAAGCAGCGACTGGTCATAGCAGTTCGCATTGCACATCATTTGTGGGGGGGGGGGATGAAAAAATGACCATCAGTGCGCAGATGTTACTGAGTGTGCTGTTGCTTCACGTTATCCGAAACTGAAACTGAATTGCTCTGCTTGGCGGCAGTTTCATTGCCGACGAGATAATACGTTAATACTGAATTATCTGCAAAGGAGATGGATGGCTTCCCTTAGAAATTTTGAAGAAACTGGTTGGGTTTGGTTAGTTTTTTTTTGATAAAGGCAAAACATCTATAGAGATCCTGCGTATGGAATGAGATGCATTCATAAAGGAGATTTTAAGGAAAATTGGCTAGCATCCTCGCCTTATCAAGTGACGAAAACACGCATCCAGGTTCCTTGGCATCGCCGTACCATGTGTTTAGCTGAGTGAAATAATTTTGAGCATATCTTTCGTTTGCTAGCACAGTCCATGAGAAAATTTGAATGCGAAGCATTAATAGGCATCAGTAGTAGCAATAAACGTAATTATAACAGTTCTATGTAGTTTCAGATGTAGAGAATAACAATTATAGTGGATTGGTATATCATATTTGAAGGAATAGCTTGCGTGAACGTCAGTGTATTCAATTCGACTAACGAAGAGCAGTTACTCGCATGGAGACGTCGGCGGCTGAACTAATGTAGCTGGAATCACCTGTAGAGTCCAAGAAACGAGGTCACCTGACTTGAGGAGCTAAAGCCATTGGAGGAGATAAAAGGAACAGTGCAGTAAAACTATTGGCAATAGCGTTTGTGTTACACATAGGGAAAATCACGAAAACTCCCATGCAGCTAACCTGTTTGCCGAGATTCGAATCCAGAATGAACTACTTGTCTTCAGCAAATTTACCGCTCGGCCGTTGGTAGGCCAGAAAACAAGTTCATAGTTTTCTGTTTCTTAACATTCGTTACGAATGTGGCAAACAGTGATAACACCGATGCAGCCAGCTCATCTGCCGGCTGTTACCTCTGTTAGACGCCAGGCGTCCCCGTCCTCCGTCACCTGTCACCTGTGTGGGTATTCTGTGTATATATCCATTGTACATAAATCTTTAATGCACTATCTTCTGTTTTGTATTCTGTTAATACCTTTGTATACGTATTCCGCTCTGTATATCACATTTTTAGTGTTGTGTACTATTTCTAAAGTTGCATCATGTTTTATGTATTTTATCAATGTATTTCATGTCTCTTGTATTTTATCAATGTATTCCGTGTCTCATGTATTGTATCATGTATTTTGTCCTGTATTTTATCAAGTATCATGTTTTTACTAAGCTTTTGTTCACTGTCTGTACACCCTGTAGTAAGTATAGAATCTCTAGATACCTCAGTATTCCCAATATACAACACTATCATGCATTGGCAATATGCTTAAGTTTATGTATTGAGTGAAGAGTATTGGCATCTAATTACGCCTTATGTTTATGTGATTAATGTGTTGTTTTCTTTTTTTTTTTTTTTTTTTTTAAATTTAAGACCCTTTCTCTTTATGTCTTGCACTTGATTATTTATGACATGCTAATGTAACCTGAACTGCAATGTAACACAATCACTCATCTGCTCTTGTTGCACTGTAAATACTTTTATTAATTTAAAGTTGCTGCTTCTACACAGGGGAAGGCGTGGGACATATGCCTGTTTACCACTGTTAAACACCAGGCGTCCCCGTCTTCCGTCACCTTTCACCTGCCGGGATTCGAATCCGAGTTCAGCGGCTTTATTAATTCGATAATTATTGGGCTCTGTTTTAAAATGGTCCTTAAGGATAACAGATTGTATAAATTTTCAGAAAGGATTATTAGTCAAAAAGCTGCCGTAAAAAAAAATCCTCAGGTATACCGTAATAAACTATAATTTTTACTGGCGTTAATAATAAAATACTAGGAAAAGTAGTTAATGAACTGAAACTTATAATTATTTTTCTTGAGGACTTAAGAAAATATGAAATATGTGCTTAATAAAAATGTGTAATGCATTTATTATTTCGTATTCTTTCATTGTATATTCATGAATGTTATAAGTAACACTTTTAAAGCGTTTATTTTTAAAACCCTATTCTAAAGATAAAAAAAAGAAGCAAAATTAGAGAACTGAAGCTCATGCATCGATATTTTGGATGGCCGTTTGCTTTCGCGTGTTTGGAAATTTGAGAATATTTTTATCATATTATTATCATTATACATCATGTTGAACAAACTATGTTTCGTTACATATGTAATGAAGTTTTTCAATTTTTTGTCGGGATATTTAAATATTTATTTACAACATTTGAACCATGCCTTAGTAGTAAAAAAGTGTATAGTCCTAAATTTCTCTTTTAAAGTGTCACTAAAAGTTGGATATTCTGTGTTCGTAATTTTTTTTTTTCCGTAGCAAATATTTATGCTTGTCATGTGCTCGACACTTTTTCTTGCGCTTAATTTGTTCTGTCATGCGTGATTCTCCTTCGAAGTTCCGAATTTTTACGCGTAATTCAGTTTCGTCGCACTGAAAGAAAGTTTAATAAACTACTTTGTGCTCGATGCATTTAATTCTGGACTGCATGAGAGGAATCACAGTAAATTTAATTTGATAGCTTTGAGTTTTTGTGTTTTTGATTTGCTACGTTGGGTAACAAAGAAAAAGTATTTCTATAGAGTCCTTTTTGTATATTCTTATTTGTGTCGGCTGCCTGTCGCTGGCTTCTTAAACGAAAAATAATCTTTCAGGGTTTTATTTATTTTAGTACATTATTTATTTATTTATTTATGTTTTGTCTATTTAGTTTTTCTGTTATTAGTTTCGCCCACCGGGGTGGAGCACGCATTCGCTGAATACTCTTATTCAGCCTGAGTTCGAATCCTGGCAGATGGGCTGCCTGCATGCTCATTTTTGCATTTTTTCCTTATGTGTAATGTGGATACGAGCCAGTTTCTCTAAAAAAGCCCTCCACGAAGGTATTCTTCAGTAGTATGCAATCAGTTTATGAGTGCGACTACACTGGAAAATTATTTTTAGAACTCCAGTAATATAAAAGCGTACGTGTTTTTCTTTATTTTTTTTATTATCATTTATTACTTGTATTAATTAGGTAGCTTTGCAACAGGTACTGCCAGAAATTTTGACTTGGTGCAAAGAACACATAATGTTTATAGAAACACAGAGTTTGTGCTCTTACAATTCCTGTAATATAGTCGGTGAAATTTTACGTAGAAAAAGGCATATAACGCTGATGAGGACTACGCACTCATGCAGTGTAGAACAATTTTTGAAATTTTCATTTTCAGTTCTCCGAAAATAAACTGAAAGCCACATCCACGGAAAAAATTTGCCTTTTGGAATATCTTTTAGTAACAACGACGCATAATTAATTGTAAATACGATCAATAGAAATTTTATATTATCCAAAGCTACCAGTTTTAATAATATCGAAAATCTTTGTACTATTTTGAATTAAATTAAATTATTTTATTTTATTTATTTTGGAATTGCTCCAGATCATTTTGGTTATCGTTTATATTTTCTCTTCCTTTTTCCTGCATGGCCCACCAGCGACCTAGCGATAATATCGCTGAACACTCAAGTTCGACCTGCGTTCTATCCCAGGCGATCGGGATTGGGTGCCACTGCCTATTTTGCAATATCTAGGTAAATCAACCAGCCTTTTTTTTGCATACATAAACTTCCTATTTCAGCTCTATGAAAGAATTTAAATATGCTCATTTTCGTGATATTAACGGTACATTGCCATTTAACACAGAAAATTAGAATTAAAGTGTACTTTGCACATTCTCTTCCCACAGAAAAATTCCTTCTATGCAATGAATCTTTTAAGTGCAAACTGCATTCTGCGTTAATTCTACGATCTTTCAAACGTATCCAGATTTATCGGACGCCTTGTATTTGTAATAATAGCAGTCTGATACATGGATGCGTTGATTCTGTCATTTTGACATTCTAGCTACCCAAACAGAAATGAAGAGCCGCCATGAAAAACAGGCTTAATAGTGTTACAATGACCATGTAAGGCTATTAATATTAATCATGTTTAGTATGTATCTTAATTTTTGTTTGCCTCACAATTTTTTTTTTTTTTTTTTTTTTTTTTGTTTTTGTACTCCCCGGAACTTAACCGAAAGGTAACTTTCGTACATATGTAGGTTTCATTCTTTCCAATATATATTTATTAAAATAATTTCATGGATGATATCGGCGTTCTTTAGTAACTTACCGTTTCCTAGAAAACTCTCCGTTACCTCAAAGGTTTACATTTCTTTTTAATGAAGTCCAAAATCCTTTTCTAATTTCTTTCTTGAAGTCGCTAAATTGACTAAGATATTTTCACGAGGGGAAAACTTTTCATTCAAGTTTAATCAAGCCTACCTTTTATGTAAGCGTTATGAATTTTTTAATCTTTATTTCTTTCTCCAAAAAAGTTTCGAAAGGAGCTTTTTTCTTTTAAGTTTTATTAATTTTATCAAGTATTCTGACATTTTTACATTTACTAAGATTTAAATTCGAAGCAATTTTAAATTTTCTTTTGAATCAACAGCTAATTCAAAGGCGAGAAAAGGTCTTTTACTGGAGCATCTCTTCATCACGGGTTCATTAAATTTCTAGGGGTTTCCATTAGTTTATTAACGGAAACCCCTAGAAATGAGACCACGCTGTTTGACTAAGCTTAGAATTTATGCATCAGATATTGAAATAGTTAATTCATGCGAAATACATAGGGTCGTAAGTAAGCCTTTGAGTCTTCAGTGTATGTTCATGTCAGCTGTCACATCTTCAGAACAGTGCATGTTAATGTGTGAAAAGGTAGATGCACCCCGTTTTCAAAGCAGGTAATTTTAATGTTTGTGTGCCATTGACGTATTACTCCGTAAACTGGATTTTAGGAACTATTTTTTGGTTAGCTGGAAATCTAATTATTTGCATTATGTGCATTCGATATATGTTGTAGATCTAAGCATTCTGAATTTAAGAGTCTTCGGCATAGTCCTTAAGCACTTGATACGTTGCATTAAGCTTTTTCCCAATTCTGTGTCAGTTTTTAGATAGAAAGGATTCAAGGGTCTCTTACTCCTAAAAAAATCCTCTTTCTACTAAGCCACTCTAGAGTACTTGCGGTGTTAAGCGGAATCTTTTTCCGTGCTGAAGGACAGGTATTCCGTCAGTAAAAAACATGCACTTTTCATACTGCAGTCTCTTTTTCGTAGCATTTTCGTCGCATTTGGTCAAATAGTTGACTGTTTCCGTTGTGTTGGTACTTAAATTCAACTGCCTTGGTTGAAAGCGAAGTCGATGGCGAAAAATAAAAATTCTTACGCGGGGGTTGTTTTAGAATGAGCTGAAAGATTCTCTAGTTAAATTTTTGGTTGAAAGCATCGTTATCAGATTTATTGGCTGTATTTTCAACTGAGAAAAAACATTTTCCAAAATCTTTACGGTAGATTTCCAACGGTGACCAAGTGGTTAAGATTGATGAATGATCTATCTCAGGAGAGCGGATTGGCTGCATGCTTGGTTATCGTAGTTTTCCTTATGTGTAACGTGACTATGAAACATTTCCCTTAGGAAGTCCTTCACGAAGACATCTTCTTGTGGTTTGCCATATTCAAGCAATCAAAACAAATTTAATCTCTGGTCTGACTTATACGAGAAAAACTAAGCCTGCAGAAATATATCCCCTCAAATTGACAATTTAAACATAGGCGAATACCTGAACTTTTGTTCTTTCTTCCCTCTCTGGAAGCTTGTTTAAATTAAAAAAAAAAAAAAAAAAGATTTGGACCTCTATATGTCAGTTGACGTATATATGGATAGTAAAATACATTTATAAACGAAAAAGCTTATACAAGTCTTCGTTTGTGTTCGTAATTTTCAAAATGACGGTTTTATTACGAATTATTTTTTATAAAGAATAGTTACTATTTACTCTTCGAAGGTAATCTTCAATTTGCATTAGCTAAACCGATAGTATAATGTCTGTTTCTATTCTCGTGTGATATATTTTAAACTATTAATATTTACGAGATTATTGTTGTTATAATATTTGCCCCTCTATAAAAGCATATTCCCCTCCTTTACAGGCCGAGTAACTGCTTTTAAAAACTATTTTTTGGTGCAATGTTATTTTTAATGTAAAATTTTCCGTACATCATCTTAAATTTAGTAAGCATTTTAAAAGCATTTGTGTATGTGTGTAAAAGTTATTTGTTTAAAATAACTGTATGGTTTTCCTTGTATAGAAGCTTAGGTCAGTGTTTTTCAGACCTACTAGACTGACAAGCAAGCTATCGCTTCAGTTTGAGTTAAAGATGACAACGTCCTACGAAGGAAGAGCCTTTTTATTAACTTTTTAAATTTAGTAGAAGGCACCACTTATGCTTACAAAATAAAACTCTACCTTTTGCGAGTATTTTAAATAACTTAAATTTAAAATTAAATTCAAATATCATCAAAATTTAAATTCAATTTGTCTCAGACTGCACATAATGCTCTACTTAAACTCATGCCCTTTGAGCCCGTTTTTAACGTCAGCTAGCAAAATGACTAAAGCCGGAATAAACTTTGGCAGAGCTGGCCATAGGATGTAAACTGCAAGCGAGGCTGCCAAACTGTCAAACATTGAAACCCTTGGCATAAATGCTGTAAAATTAATTTCCATTTCGGTGTGAACTACGAAAAGAAGAAGTTATAATAAGTTTCAAACATTAATAATTAGTTAATTTACATAATAATTACATAATTATTATTTTTCTTCAACCTGAACTCTTCGTAATCTGTTGAACAGCTATCTAAATCTTTCGTAGAGTGCGAAATGATTGCTATGTTGTTGCCGAAATTAAGTATTAGTGTTAGTATTTAAATAAGTTTCGGAGCGAATTTTCTTTATAGGTTATGCTTATGGCAGAATTAAATTTTTTACTTATTTTAAAGTTTTTATTGATATTTATATTACTGCCAGGAATTCCAATTTTAAACATCATGTCACTAATTTTACTTACACCCATTCTTCATAAAGTGGCAAATTTTTATTTAAAACGTTCTGTTTATTAAAGTTATAAAATTGTGTCCACACTTCAAACAAAAACTTTAACAAGCCGTACTTTTTTAAATTCCATATTTTTTCACTATTACAAAATTCTGTATGACATTTGAATATGCTTTAAGTTTAATTTGAATTTTGTTAGAGAAACGAAATTTAAAACTGAGTTTAAGTTCCTGGATTTTTTTTAATAATTCTGTGTTTATTCTTCATTTAATATTCCTTTTTAAAACATATTCCAAAACTTACTGGTTTCTTTTTTGGATTGAAAGCTTCATTGCATTTTTTATTACCACCTTTCCTACATTCTAGAAGAGTATAACTTTCCAAAAAAATGTTTTCACCCTCTCATCTTTAATCTGGAATAAAGATATCCACTTCCTACATTTTTGCTTTTGTCAGATATTTCAGTCTTTCCGCGCTAGAGATAAATTTGATTGAATTTTGCTCTTGACGAAAAGTTGTGAAGTTCGGATAGCTTATTTATTTATTTTTTACGCTTAACTTTTCATAAAACTGATGGTGAAGAATAACGTGATATGAAATAGAAATCGAAATGCACATTTCTGCAAGGTGAAGATAATATCTTATTTTCTATTTTATGTATCATAAATTAAATTTCTAGTCTCCTTTCCATTAATGGAGTTAAATGAGATAATATTAAAATAATCAGGAATGGAGAACCTAGGAAGATTTTCGTGCGAAATCAAACGCATGAAATTTTAAAATATATATTGGTCAAATCTGGATTTTAACACGTGGAATGTGAACGTTTCCAACAATTTTTAGAAATATGTAATTGTCACAATAAAATGTTTAACCGAAGTGACATTTAAATGCTTTTTTTTTTTTTTTTTTTTCCTAAATTCACGAACAGCATAGTTACAGAAAAAGAATTATTTCAAATTTTTTAAATTAAAGAGTTTTTTTTTTATTATTTTTATTTAAACACTTTTCTAATAAAACAGAAAAACATTTAATCAAAACGTTTTTTCTTTTCAAAGCAGTAATTAACTCTCGCAGCTTTTTATAATTTTTTTTAATTTAAAAATCTTAAAAACATATATATTTTTGGCATTTAAAGCATTTGTGTCATTGGTAATGAATGTCTGTGACCAATGGTCGCGAATATAAAGACCGAGAAAGGACTTTTGTGGGCACGGTGTCTATTGTTTTTAAAGTTTTCACTGCTTAAGTGTAATACATATGCTTTGTGTTTAAATGAAGTTTTCACATACTAATAATTAGACTAAACGGATCTAAACGGATTATGTGCATCACATTAACTCTGAGTGTCATTCAAGCTTTTCAAACTTAGAAACACTTCTCAGGTTAAAAGGTGCAGGTTTCCAGGCAGTAAATAATTAAGTTCTTTGCACATTTGCGGTGAAACAGTTTCGTAGATATGAATTTTGGATTCATTGTAAACTGTGCGGTGTGTCTGCCCTAGCCGTTTCGAAATCTTGCTTTTAGAATGTAATCAAAATATGCGTGTACAATGTGACAGTTTTCTTATCGAAGTGCTCTCATTTGGAGATCGCTCATTGCATTCACAAGTGTCTGGATGTTACGTCATACGACTTTCACTTTCAGGGTACTTTAAAAATGTTTGTCCTCCAGTCTGCGTGACTGCAAAATCTGCATTCTTATTTTATAGACACAATTTTTTTCGGAGTAGGAAGGGCAAAAAGTTAACTGTGCCTTCGTCGGGATTCGAACTACGGATCTTCCATTTGCATGTTCCATTTACACCATGATGAATGCGTCACAAGTGTCTGGATGTTACGTCATACGACTTTCACTTTCAGGGTACTTTAAAAATGTTTGTCCTCCAGTCTGCGTGACTGCAAAATCTGCATTCTTATTTTATAGACACAATTTTTTTCGGAGTAGGAAGGGCAAAAAGTTAACTGTGCCTTCGTCGGGATTCGAACTACGGATCTTCCATTTGCATGTTCCATTTACACCATGATGAATGCGATAACTCCTTATAAATTCTGCGGATACGGTAGAAGTCACTTTAAGAAAACTTACGCATTTTATTTCATTTTTATATTACTTGTTTTTTTTTTGTGACTATAAATTTAAAAAATAAAACTATTTGGAATCTATTCCGTCACTCTCTGTAATCGTGTATTACTGTCAGTTTGGAGCTCAGTGTCTGACCTGTATAAACGAGTGTTATCATAGCAGTAAGCTGTGTTCTTCTTTTATTGACATGAGAAGCTTCATATAAAAATATAAAAATTCATGCTTGCATAGTTTTAGGAATGAAATATAAAATTAATCTTTTTAATGCTTTTTTAATTAACTATTAAGAAATGCATGTCAGCGTTAAACATTAAAATTCGACTTTTATTCTTCATTTCGAACAAAAAGACCTAAATTTGCCGCGAGCGAGTATCAGCACGATTTTCGTTTTCAGAAGCGAATTATTCTTTGCAGACGAACTACACTAGAATTCAGAATTATCTTTATGCACATAAAAAAGTATTTTATGAAGTTTTAATCTTGGTCTGTGATCTCAGAGAAAAATAAATGTTTCTCAAAATAATAAATTTTTAATAAAGTTATCACGAACAACGTAATAACTATATTAAAAATGAAGTTGTTATTCTTGAAATAAATAACAGCTCATAAGCAAAGTCAACAGCTGTTAACATTTTGAGTAGAACAACACAAATAAGGCAAAATTCGCCTGAACTAAATTACCAGAAAGTCGCCAAACTGGTGTGAAATGTGACAAGTTTTGCTACAAAAATTATGGCAAAGGGAGTTTTTCGCCCCCCTTTTTGGGGGGTTTTAATGGAGATATTTTTATAATTTAAATATTGATCGACTTAGAATTGTAAAATATACAACATTTTATATGAAATAAATGCTTACAAATAGAAAACTTACCCACAAATTCGGGTAAACAAAAGCGTGCGTTAAAATTATTTTATAAAAGACACCAAATAGATAAATACTATGCATAGCATTATAACAATACAGGAAAACCAAAATATAATCAAATCAAATATTTACAACAGTGGAAATGTGGCATGAATTAATATTTTAAGTAAGAGTAGCTGTCTGGACTCTCAGAAAGCCGTTACTGAAGCTGAAAAGGTTATAAATAAAAGCATTTGAGATTAGTATGTTGCAACTATATTTATTTACTAATCTGTAATACATAGCGCTGCTCGCTGCTTTTCTTGTTTGTCCTTCTGTCTTTGCTTTGCTCGTATCTGTAAGCGATAAAGTTTTAGAGTATAAAAGAGATTTGTATTTCGCCTAAAGAGTAAATGCATTTCCCAGACTTTGTAATGAAAATCTTTTACAGCATCCATTCTGTGTTATCCCGTTTACCTTTATGGATATCATAAATCTTACTGTCCGTAGCATGAGTTGAAGGTAGAAGTTGCGTGTGACTAAGCGATGAATAATGCAACTGGGCAACAAGTGACGTTTGTAATACTGGGCGGTGATAAAAAGTCTTCCCCGATATATGAACCCCTAGCGGCCTATCCACTGAATCAATAGAAATGAAATGTCAGGTATTGTTATTTGAAGATATGCGCTCGAGATTGTGGTAGACAATGAATAGAGCTCTCACGGTTACAGTTACCGTGAAAAATTTTCGAATGGCAACAAACTGATCAGCACATTAAAAACTATAAATGGTATTCGAACGATATACATGTGACAAAAGTTGTCTATAAACAGTTGTCATTTAGAATTATATATAAGAAAATGGCGACAATACGCTTTTAAAACCCAAGAATTATTATGTGCCTGGTACTTTAATGATTGCTGCTGCGCGCATAGTTCCTAGAATTTGGTTACTTCTACTAAGGTGTTGCTATAAGTCTGGTTTCCAAAAGTTGAGCAAGCAGTGCAAATTAGTAATTTCGGAAATTGAATTTGAGTGGTTGCAGAAGCGTTGATAGCACTGTGCAAATATGTTAACATAATCACGATTGACTGTCCTAACATAAGTATGTTAATTTGGCAGTCATTGAAGACTCTGGCATTCTGATTCATTGGAGGTGCTTCATTTAATCGTTGATACGAATTTCCGTAGCATAGTTTTTGATGATTTTTGTGTTTCTGTGCCTGAAAAAATGTGAATCGCATAATAGTGAGCGCTAGCTTGCTGTTGGACGCATTGAACAAACAGCCACTCAAGTTGTCGCCCTTTTCTTTGGCGTTGATCCTTGGCTAATTTCTCGAGTAGGGAACAATCCCAGATAAGTCAAATATTTGTCCGGACACTTGTGCCCAACAGATCAAGGGCTAACACACCTCGCAGATCGATACATTGCTATAGTAGCCAAGCGGAATCGACGAGCTATTTCCACAATTGTTACATCTGTGGTTTGCAGTGTCACTTGGTAAGGTAATATCTGCCAGTACTGTGCACTGAAGACGCCGTACACCCGCGTATCAATTTTTTGTGTTCCACTAACCGCCCAATAAAGAGAGGCAAGATTAAAGTGATGTCGTCAGTATCTCAATTGTACTTTCTCATTAGCTCAACATCTTGTTCACGGATGAGTCAAGATTTATCCTGGAATCGGTTGATAAGCGTATAAATGTCTGGTGAGAATGGTGCACAAGGAATCAGGCCCAGAACACCATTCAGCATCATGTATTCAGAGGTGGCAGCATCATAGTGTGGGCTGGAATTTCAGTGGGTTATTATTCCCTTCTTTCCATCAATTAGCTATAAAGTTGCACATATTTTGCGGAAATTAAACTTTCGGGTCGTTTATTCTCCCATCAATAAAATTCCGAGTTCCATACTCAAGGACCCCATTCCGGATATGAATTCCTGGGATATTTATAGGATTCCTTGCCAGTGTGGTTTAATTTACATTGGCCAAACTAAGAGAGCCTTAAAAAGGATTAGATAAGGATTAAAGTTAAGGATTTAAAACATGAGGCATATGTTAGAAAAAAGGAAACACAGAAGTGTTCTGCTGCTCAACATTGTTGGTCCGAAAATCACACTTCAATCAATTTTTCTCCCGCCAAAATTATTCAAAAAACATCTTCCATTGGAGAACTGGATTTTCTAGAGGCTTTTTCACATTTTAAAAAAATCTTTCTGTTCTAGTTTACGAACCTAATTCCCATCCATCTTCGCCTTCGGCCTTTAAAGAAATTATGTTTTAGTTCTGGTTTCACCAACAGATGGCGCCACTTGCTTATTCTTGTCCAGGCTTTCTTATCTTATCATTATTTCGTATCTTGTTCATTTCCGGTTTTGCAGCTGAGGATGGTGGTTTGGTAAAAACATCGAAACTAGTCCTGTGAAAATTTTGAAAATACGATGCTGATTTTTGTTGTTTGAATTCTGAATTAATATATGAACTTGTTTTGACTTTACTGGTATGCAATTTCAGCTTTTATTTATTTATTTATTTATTTATTTTTCTTTACATTCCTATCATCGGATATGGAGGAGTAGGTGTTAAAAAGATATAAGATTAATATATCCTTCGAATATAGGACTATATGCTAATTCAGTGAATATAGTACTGTATGCTCTTCCAACGAATATACTACTGTATGCTGTATGCTAATTCAGTGGTCTTATCTATTTAACAATTATGTGTTTTGAACATTAAATATATAGCATTAAAAATTTTATAAGGCCATTGAATTTCGTGCGCGCTACCTTGTATTTGTTTATTTCAAATATTTTTGCGTATAAATTGTAATCATCTATTGTAGACTAGAATTAAAAAATAAATAATAAAATTACTTGCGATTAGCTTAAATGGCACCGCAAGCTTAGCATAAACATAACATAAAAGGTGTTTATATATCTTGACATATATTTTTTATGTTACATGCACTAGTGCTTGTAGTTGTCTTATTGCAAAGTAAGTTGGAGAAAATATAGAGTTACAAGCAATAAAAAATGCATTTTTATTTCTGTACTATATTCGATAGTACCTAACATTAAAGTCCAAATGTCTATATGATGTATAAAGCATTGTAAAAACTCCCAACAGTTTTCACAGATGAGTATTATATTATTTCTGATATTTTTTCTATTCGAAACGAAAGCGTACGAAAATTACTTGCGATTAAAAATATTTGCGAGCGAAAGAATAATCCAGCGAATTATAAAAAGCTGTGTTCCATTTGCCTGTCTTAAAAATAATAATAATAATAATAATAATAAATATATAAACATAAAAAGGTCTGCACTGTTGTGCATCTTTTGCCTTTTGTTCTCTCCTCGAGCTAAACTGTATGAAATTCAGTTGCTTTATATAGAACGTTTTCAATCCGTATTCGTTTTGAAACAAATAAATAGTTATATGTCATCTCTTGAAGAGGATTACTTTGACATCAGCTACTTTTATCGCTTTTTGTTCTCTTTTTTCTTTACTTATCGTTTTTTAAGGGGGGGTAATCACTTGCGGTATTTCCTATCGATATAGAAAAGCAATCGAGAGATTCCTTGGAAATAAATTTATGGCAAAGAAAACATTATGAGTCTTGGAAAATCTCTTGTTAAGGATTTAAAGCAATTGAGCTTCAAAAGAGTTTTGTTAGTTATTTATCTTTCAATCCTGATCCTAAATCCAGTTATTCATATTATTAAAAACATTTATTTATGTAAACGGAGCAGATGTTGTAATAAAGTAATACATAGGATGATATACTGCATTAAAAAATATGTAAAAATGAGGATGTTGAAAATTGTAACTATTATGGCCGTAGAAAACTATCTTCAAGAAATCTTGATAAGGTTAAAAAAAAAAAAAAAAAAAAAGGAAAAGAGTAGTTCTTTATGAAAAGGTATATAATTCTCTCATTTCATCGGAGATCGAAATAAATAACCTTAAACGAGAAGCAGTCAAATGCTGTTTAAAAGAAGGTCCATCTTTTTCAGTGGCGTAGCTAGGGTGGGGCAAGGGGGGACATCTGTCCGCGGGCGCAGCATCCAGGCGGCGCCAAATTGATGCTACGAAATTTTTTAATGAAATCTTTTCCATTTATGACACACAGAAAGGGGTGCAAATTCTTCAGTTGCCCCCGGGCGCTGGAATCCTAGCTACGCCACTGGCCTTTTTACATGCCTTTTTAGGACTCTATGGGACAGTGGAGTGGATATTCCCACTAAAATATTCTGTAATTTATGTTAAAATCCTCAATTTGGCAAATTACTTTTATCGTTAAGTTGATGATATATAATTTATTCACTACTGTAAGGCAATATATACTTTATTTTAAACGCAAGTGGCACAGAATGGTCGAGAGGTTAAAGTCGCAAAGCACGATTAGTTCGCTTTGGTCCTATTTCCGAGGATGAACGGGCTGCCTTTATGAGGTTTATGAGATTTTTCTTCATGTGTACTATAAAATAAGAATCGACTTCGCCTGGAAAGTCCTTTCCAAATAGTGTTATGCAATGGCGTTTTTAAATGGGGAACATTTTTAAAACTAGAGTTTTTTTTTTTTTTTTTTTATTATTATTATTATTATTTCCAATACGGCTTACACATTGAAAGAGTTTAAACTACGCTGCTAGCAAAAGCAAAATAAACGAATGTAATTTTTTTTTTTTTTTTTTTTTTTAAATGAGCAATGTTTGACATTACATGCTGTTCTTATTTTCAATAAGTGTAGCTTCTTATTATAAGGTATATTTTGTGAGACAGTATGATAGGGTATACTTTCCTGTACAACTCTTTTTTTTTTTTTTTTTTTTTCCATCTAATTTGGTTGGAAGGGGAGAATTGGGGGCTAAAGTTTAAACAACTACTAAGACAATGCTTTTTTCCCCCTTTTTACTGTTAGCGATACGATTATTTATTTTTATTTCAACTACAGACGGGTTCGAATCCCGACGAACAGGCTGGCTGCATAGGCGTTTTCGCCTTTTTCTCCATGTCTAACGTGTATACGAAGCAGTTTCCATTCGAAAGACCTCCACGAAGGCAGGTATCCCTTTCCCTAAGCAGATAGCCCTCGAGTGCTTTGCCATAATTAAGTAAACCAAAAAATCAAATGAAGACAAAGAAAAATTTCTTAATAAATAGTAATTGCTTCCTTTTTTATTTCTTCCACAGGAAAATCTCAGGCATTTGGCTCCCAAAATATCAATGAACTTACATTAATGTTTTTTAGATACTGTGTACCTTAAGTTACAGTTGAATGTGAAGAATCTTAAGAACTAGTAAGCGAATAATCGCTTGAGTTCGTGAGACAGTAATAAAAACTTGGAAAGGGTTAAAAGACCCTTTATTATTCAAATAAATTTAACAGAATTCCGTTTTGGAGTTTTACAATAAAGCCGACACTCGGACTTGAACTTAGGAAACTAGAAATTAAAGAACTAATCTTAACTTAAAAGATATAGCCGAAGCTATTAAGATTCTAACGGAGTTGGCCCCTTAACGCTAATTGACTGCGAAGCTATTAAGGGCTAAAGTACGGCCGAGCGTAATAATAGCTTAAGAGAGAGTAGCCTAAAAAGGCGGACGCGTGCTAGCCAGAATATCTGGTTCTCTCTCACTAAGACAGTAGAACTTCGCGGTTAAATACCGCTCTTCCTCTATTTGCATTCAAACATGATTCTAAAACGACGTTCTGGCTGGAAGTGGTAAGTTGAAATTAAGAAGCGATAAGATAGAATTGGATTATTCATTTATGGTAAAACACACGAAGGCTATCTGCCTACAGAGAGGGATGCCTTCGTGGAAGACTTTCTAATGGAAACTGGCTCGTATATACGTAACACATGGGGAAAACCACGAAAACAACCATGCAGCCAGCCCGTTCGCGGGATTCGAACCTCGGACCGAACTACCAGTGTCTTTACCGTACTACGTCTTTTACCGTTCGGCCGTTAGTGGGCCTTCAGAAGCGATAGGAAAGGAAGTTATAGGAAAGGAAGTTTTAACTGAAAACTTAACTGTTAGATAAATAAATATAATCCTTACAAAGATAACGAGAATAAGTAAAGAGATTTAATGGACTGAAAAATAAAGTCTGGAACTGCCGTGGAAGGATTTAATTATGAGCGCTGAATTTGTATACCGCATTCAAGAGATTAGCAATGATTCACGTAATTATCACTCAGTTAACCACAGATTTCAGTAAAACTTATGCTAGAATAATAGCTGAATATTTTACATATTATACGAATGGCTGAAATATTAAAGAACTAGATTAAAAAAGAAGAATTCTTCAAAAGGCAGACGTCTAGTTACCTTGTTCCAAATGCATCGCTAGGCAGATAGCTTGGTAAATGATTCATTTGAATTTTTTGTAGTTCAATAATTTAACGCAATCTTTTGTCACAAACGTTGTATAAATTTAAAATTTCTACTGTATGTATAATCATTGGTGTGCAAGAGGTAATTCGTTCACGAAAGATACAGTGGACGCATAACAGGCGTTTTTGTCCATTGCAGTTTTTAAAGTTTACACCCAATGCACACTTTAAAACGGAGGCCCACCAGCGGCCGAGCGGTAAAGTCGCTGAACACTGGTAGTTCGGTCCGAGGTTCGAATCCCGCGAACGGGCTGCCTGCATGGGCGTTTTCGTGGTTTTCTCCATGTATGTCACGTGTATACGAGCCAGTTTTCCTTAGAAAGTCCTCCATGAAGGCATCCCTCCCTTTGGCAGATAGCCCTCGTGTGCTTTGCCATAATTAAATACACCAACACCACTTTAAAATAGAATTGTTGAGTATTATCTTCTGTTATCGCTTTGGTCTTTCGTAAAATAATTTATCCGTTTGTATTCAAAAATGAATTCTAAAGTATTAATTCCTTAAAGTTCAGACGAAGTCTAGGTTGTATGAAGTATTTTTTGAAAAAGTTGTCTTGTTCAAGTTTGCAGAAATCCTTTCTTTATGTCAAGATATCATCGACCGATTACGTGCTGTATTTTAAGATTCATCGAAGAATTGAATTGAAGAAGAAATTCTGGATCAGAATCCTCATTTATATGAAAGATTTTTAGCGTCATCTCAAGCGATGTCGTTTCCGCACCGTTGATGCATACCTCTCGCGAGTAATTGAATTTCGTGTTCTTTTTTATTGCCTCGTCCGATTAAAGTAAAAAATGACAAGAGATGTAGGGGAGTCAAGAGACGTCTTTCTACGTAAATTACGAATGAGATTGCTTTCAACTAGTTTCATAAGCATGAATGACTCGTTTTACCTTCTCGTTGAGTGGTGTAGGCTCTTCACGACGGTTATTTAGGAAATTAATTTTAAGCTCGTAATTGGGCAAGAGTCAATTTATTTCTCAATCACGTCACCGTCAATAGACTTTTTTTCCATTCCTTGTTTCTTTCTGGATCTTATTAATTATTATCGTCAGTTACAATTCCCCACCTTTTTTTTTTACGTTTTCAGTGAGATTTCCCAACCTTTAGAAACATGCTTCTGTAACTGAATGATTCAGTTGCTTGATTATGCGCTTTTTCCCCCAAAATATTCTATAGTAAGAGCAGATCCCTTTATGTTATGCAATAGGATCTTCTTAACGGAAGTAATAGACCCTATAGTTTAAGTTTTCAGCGCAACTTGTTTTGTTCCAGTTACCATTTCCTAAATTCTGAAATATTTTATTAAAGAATTCATTAACTTTCCTTGTATAAAATTAAGTATACAAAATTAGAAGACCAGGAAAAAAATAATGTTAAAAAAGGGAGGATTTTATGCAGGACCATTTCTGACTGAAAGGTGATTTCAGCTTTTATGGAATTCTTTAATTTAAATCGTTTGTTTTTCAGCGGTATTACATTTATATTCGCGGCGGATAAATTGTATCAATTATTAAAAAATAAAAATGCGTTGCCGTAGTACAGTTATAAGAATTATCATGTATGAATTTCACCGATATTTAAACCATCGAATGTACAGAACTCATTCGGTGAATTAAATGCGCAACTTGTCATCGACCGAAGATGCTACATGATTTTCAACACCTACACTATCGCGTGAAGGTGTCCAGAATATATACATTTGTCACACTTCCTCAGATACAGTATTTCAGACGAGAATTAAGCAGCTTAACTCGCATCAACGCTTCTGATATTCGTTGCATTCGGTTAGTTTTCACATATTAGTACGTCTTAACTGCGAGCCGTACCGCACATAGTCTTAAGATTTCAAATGGGGATTTTAAATTGTTGCTCAGAATCTACAGCTGTTCTCTTTCGCCGAGTGTTTGATCGAGCAACTGATCTTGAAAACTAAAACGACCACGGACCTTGAAAATGAATTTAATTAAAGTATTTTGGGGGAAAAAGGTCCTCCCCCCAATAACTGAATGATGAATAATTTATCATGTAGCTACCAGAATATTTTGCTTTAGAAAGTGATTTTTCAGCTCTTTGGATCGTCCAATGGCAAAGAGGAGAAGCTGAGAATGTTGTAATTATTCTTTTCCATAGTTTACACACAATCATTATTTCTTTGGCTCACCATACGTATCTACTAACGTAAAAATAGAAAGTATGGTCTCTCAAATAACGAAATAAATCTATTAATCGCATTATCGCATTATCATAACAACAATTATTATCCATTACCTTTATAAATTTATCAAAAGTGCTCTGTTTTTTTATTATTCGTGATATAAAATTATAGAAGAGTTTTGTAAGGAGAATTACTTAATCTCTTTTTGCATTACTTAATCTCGCATTCCTATAAAAATGTATGGTAATATTATTTTCTTCATTTAGTTCATTAATTATTTGAGTTTTAAATAAAAGCTTGTTTTACATAATTTTTTTCCTCGTATTTTATTTATAATTGGGTATATGCGAAATTCTTATAAGTAATAATTAATGAAAAATATTCATTCGTAGATTTTTTAACATTTAAAATGAATAAGGATTAATTTTTAAGTGAACTTTTAACTGCTTGATGCTTGATTCTTTTATCCTTCAAAACTGGTAGATGTTGATAAAGAAATAAACGTCAAATTTGGGTTTAGTAGTGGGAAATCTATGACTCAAGAGAGCTACGAAAAGATAAAGAATGAAATTTTTGAGTGTACAACAATGTTTCTAAACACCTTTATCGAATCCATTTTATTTGTATGTTTTTCATTCTTCTTCAAAGGCATATTAAAAAATTAAGGTCGTCTTGTATTGGGGCGATACGATCTTTGTTTTCATAGCATAAATATTTTTTGGAACTTCTGGATATTCAGTGATTTCAGATTCACGTTGTAACAGCTTTAAATAATATTAAAATCTTGTAGTTTAAATAATTTAAATAAATGAACATTAAGGTATTTGTGAATGGCAATATTTGAAACAGACTCGAGGGCCACGTGCGACTCTCGCACGAAGAATGTAACTTATTTTTAAATGTTAGAGTATTCTTTTTTCTTCTTGTTTTGTATGTCGCCATTTGAGTGTTAAATAAAGTTTTTTTTCTGTGTTCCATCATTGGAGTTGCTTCATATTGCCAAAGAAGTATTACAACGTATATGACCATTTGCTAACTTTACTGACGTACTCAAACGAGATGGCATGAAAGAACTAGGCATTAAACTTAAGAATGATTTATTTCGATTATGATTTGAATCATAACTTGAACTTTTGGCAGATAACCATCGTGTATTTTGCTGTATTTAAAAAAACAAACAAACCAATCATAATTTGATCCGTTGTTACCCTTTGCGAAATTTTTTAAGCGAAGACGTTTTTGTCATTAATTCTTTCTTAGTTTGTTAAACTTAGCAATGACTGAGAAATTAACTTCTGAATTCATGGTTTCGAATCCAGGAAGGACTGGCTAGCTGAAGTACCTTAGAAATAGTTTCTGTTAAATCATCCGTGAAGGGACATTCTCAGAATTCCTGTGTGTTTTATGTTAATCGAATACCTAATCTATATTAAAATACATTATTTAACATTCTAGATGTCTTTTTTTTTTTAACCAGTGTTTCTTTTGATTAACTTATATATTGCTTATATATTATATTATTTTCTTTTAAATATTAGAATATTAACTTATATATTGCTTATCCCTCCCCCTGTAAATGCCTTCTAGGTGTAACTGAGTACGCGGGACGCGTAATCGGAAAGTCCGAAGTTCGAATCTCGGTTTGGGCATTGTATATTTTTTAGGTCTCCTGCAACAAATAATAATAATAACTCTAAAACTGATGCCTAAAAGGTGGCGGACGATAATTCGTCACCACCAGGATTTGATGACTGGGCCACCTCATGCCCAGTCACACGTTAAAAGGGGAAGTAAAGTATCCTCGTTTCCGCGTGCTTTCGTGGTATAACTAAAATCATGCTGGACGCGCATTCTGGAGATCCGGAGTTCGAATACCGGCGAGGGCAATGCAGATTTTTCTGTTTCCTGATATGGAAAAATTCTGAATGACTCTACATATTTCGTTCTTGGTTTTACCTGTAGCTGAATAAATAATACTTTAAGTATAAAAGTTAAAACTTTTTATATTTTTGCATATAAGAGATGTTTTACAGAATTTAAAACTTATTTCTATTCAAACATTTGTTCCATTTGTTTTTATGTAAAAAAAAATATCGTTCATCACACATTCTTGAATTTTCGCCTGTTCATCACACATTCACTCACCATCCAAAATGTGCACAAAATTTCTACAAAGTGTACATATTAAGTACTACTACGTATTAAGTAAGTACATATTAAGTACTGTCTACATATTAAGTACTATTGCTTAGATAACTTTCTCTCTCCACTTCCTGGCCACTTTATAGTGGCCCGTCATTCAGACTGTGATCTCTCTCTTTTCTTTAAATATTGGTATCTGAAAAATTTTCGATATAGGTATTAGTAAATACATCGAGACCGCTGCATGAAAGCCGGATTTACCGTAACTGGAAACTTGTGTTTAAGCCCTGCAGACCCTACTAATCTGCTTACGAGTTACCGTCGAATCTGAAACAATCGCAAGTCCGAAGAAGTTTAAAGTAACCTTTTTATTTAACTTAAAAAGAACGAAAACGTACATGAGTTACAAATGAAGCTCCGCTCCCTTGCGGGTGTTTAAATTAACGGAACAGAAAGTTAAATTTCAAATGTAGATGCTGTACTCGGAGGTGACACGTAAAATAAACTAATTAAGATGGCTCTGATATTTTTTCCTCTGATATATTTCCGTAATTCTCTGAGATCCCCCTTGCCTATGCCGGCATCATCCATCCTTAAGGCCAGATCGGCGGTCTCTTTATTATGAAGGTACCTAATAGGTGTGTCGCCATTGCCTCCTATGAAGGGACAGGTAATTTTTACATCATGCCTTCTCCAGGATTCGAACCCGGACCCTTCGGTATCGCCGTCAGACTCCCTTAATCACTAATCACCGTCTAGGAGACAAACATTTACCGGTGCATATTTTAAAACATCGGCTAGCAAGACGCTAAAGGCTAAAACTCAGCAGAGCTGGCGATGTTAAGTAACAGCAAGACGCGGCTGCCAGAAGCTCTAATTTAAACTTCAAAATCCTCAGCTTAAATACAAGAACTACTAAATTTGCATTTGGTAGGACTACGGCAAGAAAAAAGTTACAGTAAAGGCTTAAATCATAATAATTGGTTAGTCAACATAAAATACGTTACAAACGTATATATTTGTTGCTAAAATTATAATAATAATTATTACGAACAGTTGCCAAATGTTTCACATATATTGAAGTTGTTATTAAAATTTTAGAAGTTTTGATATTTTTATAACATTGATTTATAGGTCATGTTTACTATATGTACTGCATTTTAATTACCTTTAACTGGTGTTATTAATTCAAGTTTTGGGTATTGTATCCTGAAGAATTAAGATTAGAACTTGCAACCTAAAGTTTTTGTGTTTAACTGCTCAGATTTGCTTGAGGAGTATGAAAACTCCTTATGAGTTAAAAATCTATTTTCACCGTCTTTAAATGGAACTGAATTGGTTTGAAATATATTCGCGTGCTAAACATTCATTATAGAAAATCCTACAAGTAATTAACGCAAAGGAAACCGAAATTAATAACTTAGTAAACAACGGTGTAAACTCATTAGTGCGAAACAAGCTAATATTTCCGTTCCTATCGCGAAATATACTTGTTTTTTTCTTGTCGCTGCAATGCACGTGTAACCGAATGTGCGGAAATTAAGCTTCCATTTGTGTATGTTAATATAGTTGTTGATTTATCGTCTGTCGTAATTTAATGTTGATACACATCTATGTGCAAAATAAAGCTTGTTATCTATTCGAAGATGAGCAGGACAGGGAGTAGCATATTGCAGTTGGTGGAATTAATAAAATTAACAGTACGTGCATTCTTAAAATTGCGGATTCCTGAATTCATTTGAATACGGTTTTGTTTCATCTTAAAATAAAACTTCGCATATTAATAATAATAGATCGAAATGTAAATAAGCAGTGTAACCATTATATATTTATGGTTTGCGCTCTCCTCATTTAATAATACTTACTGTTCAGAAAGAAAATGTTGTAAGTAATGTTTTAGTGCAGATTAATACTGTAGTACAGATTAATAGAAGCAACAAACGCTCACTGGGTCAAAGTAAATGATTAACTACATCAAAATTTTTGTCCATTAGCAGACGATATTATAAGAAAAATAACTATTGCCAAGATGCCATGTAATACATATTATCAGTTATCATTCGAGAGGTTTGCTAGAATTTAAGGGAAAAGAAAATTAATCCTAAAACATTGTAGACGCATCGTGTACATGTAAATGTGTAATAAGAAAGAGTGCTTCGAAACCTGTTGAATCCTCCAGAAATAGTTTTCAAACCCGTTGTTGGCTTTGACCCTCTCTTCAGAAACCACTATTCTAGTATGCGCAATTATTGAAAATGAATGAGAATAGGATTTAATTATCTACGGATTTAAGAATAGAGACTCATGCTTATATCAGTCTTGCTGTGTAATAAATTTCAGAGCACTTTAACGTGGTGAAGAAGGTTTCAGTATCATTTTTGTCTTCCTTGCTGTAATTCCCAGATTTTTACGGATGTGATTTTTCCTGCAAGATGCAGAATTTTAACTTTTTTGTTCAGCAAGTATTGAAAGGAAAACTCTCCGAGTTCTGAGGGAGACTACTTCGGGAGAACGGATTCGACGGTTTCTTACCTATCTTCATCTACCAGAAACCTTTTGAAAATATTTTTGGCTGGACAGTATTTTAAGTGCATCTGTGCCGCAACGACATTATACACCAACAAACATCCTATCCGTTCTCCGGGACTGAAATACGAACCCAAGACTATGGCAACTGAATTCTCTAGCGCCATACCAACATGGCAACGAACTGAAGCAAATAATATATATCCTTTAAACCAATTAACATTTAACTATTTAAATATAAGCGAGCATCCAACTTTTTAGAACGCAGAGCATTATACAGAACAGTAATCTAACGCAGCTTATATATCTATACTTTTTTGTGTATGTGGTTTAAACTAGACTTAAACTGTAAACTCGTATTTTAAAAGCTCATGAATGCCTGAATGTTCTGCATCATTCATATTTTTATTAAATTGATACTGAAATTTCAGGAGGAAGTAAATATCTTTATTCCGAGTTAAGACTCTTAAGTATAAAGCTATAAAGCTTCGCTGTAGAAAATTGAAGAATCATTAGCTGGTCATTTGCTTTTGCCTTTTCAAGTAAACATAATATTTTCATGTGTAGATGTGCATGTGAGAAGTTGTTCAATAAAAAATCGAGAAGCTGTCTTCGACAGTGATACTCTTCGCTTTAGTTCTGTTCTTCCTCTTTTTTTTTTTTTTTTTCTTCCTCTAATCAAGGGATCTTCCTTTATTTCTCTCTCTTTTCATTCCCCTATTCTTTAACTCTGTCACATGAAAGGCCTTTTTATTTGTTCTTTAGGATTATTCTGTGCTTTTGTACTTTGACATTTAAAAAAAAACTTTCCTGCGACTTTATTTGACGTATCTATTGCTATATTCTTATTTTTATTTTTAGATTTTCGAAAAGAAACTTTATATGTGTTTCTTTCAATTGATGTCACAAAAATACTTCGCTTCCCTATTATTTTGGAGATTCCTCTGCATTGAATGGATGCCTTTAATAAAATCCTACTTCCTCCCCCCCCCGGAATTAAAAAAAAAAATTCTTTCTTCGTTTATTTGGGTGCCTGTTTTAGAACAGTGGCTTCATCCAAAATAGTGTGGGCTTGAATGGTGCGTTTATATCGCTTTGCTGTAATTAAATAAAAATTTTATTGTTATTTCTCTTCTTATACAAATCTTTTGTGTAGTAATGTTATAAGACTTCAAAAGTTTTCTCAGTTCATGGTACTGTTATTGTAACAAAATGTTTTAAACTCTTTGTATGAAAATATAATAATTTATTACTGGATTCTATAGAAAAACTTATTTGCAACGGTGTAAAAAAAAGGAGGTCTTTTTCCTTATTTGACAGGGTATTTTACTTATTTAAAATATTTAACTTTTTGGTGTGGTAAAGTAAATAAAATATTTAGAAAGAGAATAAGACAGTTAACTTTTGGGAGAGTAAGCTATTTAAGTTTTTGAAGATCGTAATAGAACATCTGTAGCAACTGTCGGTTTTGTTGATTTTTTTTTTATTTTAATTAAAAGTCATCTGTTTAATTAAACAGCTATCGTAGGGCCTATCAGCTAGAAGCGAAATGCATTGAGTTCTTAAATTTTATATTTGCGGTACCTATGGGAAAAAAAAACACGGAAACATCTGTGCAGCCACCTCGTTCGCTGCAATTTGAAACCGGTTCATACTAAGCTCTTCAGTTGCAGGACTTAAAAGAGATCCCTGGTCCCTATTTATCCCTAGTCTGTTGTGGGTATTTATCCGTTCTGAATTCCAGTGATAGAGCAGGTAGGCTGTAGAGGCATGTTCATGGTTTTCCTAATATTTTCCCTCAGTATGAGCCAGTTTTATTTAAGAAGTTCTGTACGAAAGCGTCTTTCTTCCTTGCAGAAAAGCCTTTTATCATTTGGTATAATTGACCTAATAAACTGATTATCTGAAATGGAATGACCAAAAGATTAGATAACTGTATAGTCAGCATAAATGCATTCTCCATTGATTATGCCTAATCTTAATGCTGCTAGAGCTTCAGTTTCATTCAATTCTTAATGTAGTTTTAGCATATAAATATGTTTTAGTTATGTTGTGACAGTAATTAAGTTGGGAAATGTTAACTTTTTAAGGAGAATATTGGAACTGTTTAAATTTTGAGAAGCATTTTAATATTAAGGGTAGAAATGTTTAGATGAAATTAGTAATTTTACAGAAAGAAATGTTGAGGAACTTCCGTAAGCAAAATTAAATTTTATTTGAAAATATAGATATAGTTAGTCCTCGTATTATCATATTTAATTTCTTTCAATGCATTGACGATGTTCAAGTACTCGTATAATGTAGAAACTATGAATTTACAAACTTGAATCCGCATTCCAAAAATATTCGTTTGCGCGTTTTCCTTATCCTCTTAATTACATGAAAATCCACCCATCCCTTTTCCCTCGGACTTGTCTATCCGGCAGTTTTATTACTCAGCTGACGACGGTAATGAATTGCAGTTACTTTTCAACAGGCGGCCTCATCAGAACGGAGCTTTGCGGTAACATCTCGCTCGTTCACCGAGCACCTTAATTAACTTCGCACGGGATGTGCATTAATCAGATCGCACTTGCCTGTGTTTCGCACCCTTCCCGCGTCGCCTGGCAGGCTTCTGTAATTTGTGGCCTCATAAGTAATAGGTGACAAGTTTGATCTTGTTATCAGTCCAATATAAGTCGTACATTCCAGGTAATTGGTTGAAACTGTTGCCTTAGTTTCCTTAAGGTCCTACCCACTGAAATAATTTTTGATTGTCTTTGTAATCTCGCGTTCAAACTGATTTTTGTTCGACTTTCTAATTCGACTGTAATAGAAAGCACGCCACAGAGATGTTTCTGATAATACAAATATATTTATTTTCAATGCAAGTTATATATGTACATATACGGCAATGATATAAAACAGGCATTTCAAATTCCTGCTCTCGCGCCACAGATGGCTCTCGACTTCTTATTCTACAGCCCTTGGTTTACCTGAGAAAAATAACACCTCCCCCCGAAAAAAAAAATGGAAGGTTTTAGATTTTAAATTACGAACAAAGGGGCGTTTTTTAACGTCTTGTGTGTTACTTTCATTTATTAAATATCATATTCTTCGCACTTAAACCATAAAATTCAGTTCAACAGCAATGTCGCAAAACGATTTGAAAAGTGATACGCCGTTTATAGGGTTCCGACGCAAAATCGCAAAACGAAAGCAATAGTCCTTCAGGGACAAAGCTCTTTGGACAAAAATACACAGTTATAATATGGTAGGGTTTTACTTTATTTTTGTAATAGTTTTTTTTTTTTTTTTTTTTTTTTATTTTAATTTATTTTAGAACGGGCCTTTCGTTTACCTTCTAGTTTCTCATCTACGTTTCCCAGGCAGAATGAGTTTTTCAGGATTATATTAATAAAATTTTAAATTCCATCAAATAGCGAAACGTATGTACAATCTCGGGTGTTAAAAAGGACCCTTGAAACACCCTCTTCACAAAAATGCTTTCTCAACCGACGTAAAGAAGATACCAACTCTTTGTACTGCGGAGTAGGGAACATGAAAATTCAGCAAGGCCTTCACTATGACTCGAACTCCGAACTTTCCGATTGTTAACAAACGTGCTTTCCAGTTCCACAACTAAAGTATAGCGTAAGGAAGGAGAAAACTTCTTACAAAGTTAGAATTAAAAGAAATTAAGCTCAGCTATAAAGCCGGAATACAGTAAAATCGTTATCCCCGAATTTTACAAATACTTGCCTACCCTCTTCCCTAAACGCCGCAAATTTGCATTATACGTGATTTCTGAGTTCGGTAGCACGTATCAATGTGAATAACCTTTCTCTCTAATGAAAAGAAACAAGTATCCAGCGATATCCAGGCTAACGTAGATGCATAATTGTTCTGAAAATTCTTAGTATCAGCAGCATGTCTGCAGACATTCGAAAGCTGGTAACAGAAAAAATATGTCTGGTATCGGGAAAGAAACAATAGCCTTCCATCTGCTACCTGGATTTCCTTCTTTTTTAAAAAGCTACAGTATTAGGTAGAATTTTGTGTATTTAGTCACTTTTTAAATACACTATTAAGCATGAAAATGTCATTTTTTCCAACTTGCGACTCAAATTATTGTACAATGAGGACTATTTGGCCCACCTGAGATAGCGAGTTTGCCAGATGTAAAGTATTTATATCGCACGGATGGAAGTAATTTCACTTCAGTTTATTTTGAGCCTGGAAACACCCTTTAATCTTGTCACCAGATTTCTCAGTGCATACACGGATCCGTTGGGTCATGGTCTTTATGATATGATGAGACATAGCGACTGGTACGAAATGAATCAGACTGGTTAATCGTGAAAGAAGGTCGTTAAAAGTTCTTGATTATTATTCAACCTCCTTTTAAATTGCCCATTGTTTTAACATCTCTGCAGCTGTTTGAATAACAGTGATAAATGCGCACTTTTCAATGATTGTATATGCTTTGTCTATTTCATGTGTAGTTTGACGTGATGCTGTAAATTAACTAAAAGATTGTCTTTATTATTTTTAAATATTTATTCCCACTTTTCAGTCATATTTACATGACTGAAATGTAATGTATATTTAGATAGGAAACCATAAATAATTAAATATATATCACATATGGTACATTTATGAAATGTACAATTTATGAAATGAAATTTATGATATGTGATATATATATATTTAGAAACTGCGCGTTCTGTCGTGCGAATTTAATTATATTGTTAACGTATTACTTCATATTTATATTTGATAAGTTCATTAAGAGTCATGGGTGGGTGGAATGAGTAAATCCGTCATTGATTACAAGATTTGGACAGCAGCCAAAATTATTAATGAATAAGTATTAATACAAGATGATAATGCATCGTCCGTAACAAGCTTGATTATTGGAATAAGTTCAAGAGCAGATCATTTCACGCAGAACTGGTCAGCTCGGCTTCCCAAGCTCAATATGATTGTGCTTGCGTGGCATGCTCTAGGGAGACGTTATGGCCCCAAACCACCATCTGTGATCACTTGTCCAATCTGTAGTGCTCTGATGTTTCCATCGAGGATCACAGGAGAGTTTATAATTGTTTTACAGAGACGGTGATCAGTTCAGTGAGATTATTGATGTCGCCATAAACAGCACGAAACACCGATGTCTCCTATTTTCGATCATTATACTATTAAGCATTTAGTTTGAATTTCATTCCAAATGCATTCAATGGGTTTTGCTTTTATAAGAAAACTCCTCTGAAGTGCAATATGTTCTTTCTATGTACAGCATTTGCATTTAAACTTAAGATTAAAATCTGAATGGGAAATGATTAAAATACCTAATATGTCAGTGTTCACTTTCATCTGTCATCAGCGATAAGCACAGTAGAGAAAAATTGCATTTTAGTGATAAATGAAATTTATGCTGTCTGAATATACATTATTGAAATAAGCAATAGCACTTCTGTTGACCGTAGTTGCAATGAATTTTCGTTTGAACGCAGTAGGGATGACACCATCTAACCAAATTTGGTATTAAGTTGTATTTATTTGAATCAAGAAGTTTATTTCTTTATTAAAATATTGACATAATTCATTATCTGAATCAGTATGAATGGATGGTGAAATTAGTCTGGACTGTAGTTATTCATTCCGGTTTGTTTTCCAATAACTGGAGAAAAAATGGCTATGTTAAAGTGGATGTACAATTTTAGAAGCTCTCTGTACGAGCGGTTTGGTGATATCATAAGCTTGTGGTGTGCAAGAGAATTATAAGTTCAGCTGTATAGAAGAATTAAAGGTACATTTTTAAAAGCGTAGATAATTTTTTATGCTCAACAATATGAATTACATGCAACTTTTAAAAACGTTAAAATTTTATTAGAAATAGTACGAAGGTATTATTAAAACAAGAATATAATTGCAGGTTAAATTCTACAGATTGCTCAAGAGTATCAGAAAGCTTTTGCTCAGAGTTTAAATTACTTGTTTCAATTAGTGAATGTATGTCGCGTAATGTTTATAGAATGTAAATTTACAACTTAATTCAGTCATCGGTAATTCATTTAAATTGCCAGTTAAAGCTGTTTGGCCCGGATTGTTTCCTCCCAAAAAATTTATTGGAAATACTATAGTAACTAAGTACAAAAAAGATGTTTTGTTCAAAAATTATAAGGCATTATTACATAAGGTGTATAAAAATAAATTGTATTCTCAACATAAAATTTAAAATGAAGTAGTAAAATAATATATGAAAATGTATAAAAGTAATTGAACTTAATTCATAATATATTGGCAAATGATTTATATCTGTGTTCATAGATTTTTAACACATTAACTTTGAAAAATTCTTCTTTTATAGATATAACTACTTTTTTATTGTTTTTTTAAGTAAGCACGTAATATGAAGAAAAATTAAATGTTTATGGTCAGGAAATATAAATTCGGTTCCAGTCTGGAAGAATTTAAGCTGCTTCCAACAACGACTTGTTGAGTTAAACACTTGAAAACCGTCAAAGAGTCTTCTAATTTCGCTAAATTGTAGTCTTATAACTGGAGTTTTAATTTGTGTACAAAATGAGCTTTCACAGGAACTACACTTGTTGCGTCGAAAAAAAGATTATCATTAGGGAAAATCATATACTATTCTATTATAGTATTTTCCCGTATTTTGTTCCTGCTGAAAAATTGCAGTCCTTACTGAAATTTATGTAATAAAGTTGGTTCTTTGTGAGATATAACTATTTTAGTTTTTATTAGAAGTTCAAGTTTTTCCTTTTATAGTAACAACAGAAAAAAGATGTTGGTGAAAACAGGAATATAAATCGAAATATTTGTCGAATAGAATAAAAATAGATATAGATGTCACACAAATGGGGATCAGAAATAGTATTCAGTAGAAATGAAATGGAAATAGAACAAATTCGGAAATAGAAATTGAAGAATGCCACTAGAAATAGATGTGGATGAAATCAGAAACCAGAAAATTTCCGGAATCGGTATCACATGTTATTTCTTGTAGTTCCATAGTATCTATTTTTATTCTTCTTGCATTTGCTTTCAATTAATTTCAAGAACTTGTTTTGTAATTTTAATTTTATTAGGATTAAATTTCAGAATTTTTGTCATTCCAATTTTTCAGCTCAGAATCATAAATTTCTATTAGAAAAACATAGTAGGTAGTTTACTTTCTTTTATACGTTGCTATAAAGTATAACTATATTTTTATTTGTTAATTCTTTAAATGTGAGTTTCAGTGTAATATCACCTATATAAAATTTAACGCCTCGTTAATTTACACTGCCGACAGTATAAGGAAGTACGCAGCTGGCAGTTAAAATTGCAGTATCAGGAAGGAATGATCTGATGAACGTCAAAATCACATGGAAAGAAGAAGTTGGGGTATTCAAATGATTAGCATTTCAGCGCATTTAGACGACGCAGGAGGGAGAAACGACATCTGAAGCTTTGCATAAAAGAAACGTTGTGTGGTGGATTTCTCATTCGGAAAATTCCTTGTAAGATTGGAATTTGCTTAGAATATCGTGTTGTCTCGAATAAGAAGAGGAAATGCTTACCAGCAAGTTTCGAAATTCGATAGAGGCATGATCGTTGCCTATCGAAAGATTATCGTTCCGTGATATTGCGGGTCGCACTAGTCGACATCCAACCATTGTTGTGCGCTATGGAATCAATGGATTGCTGAGGGTCATACGGAACGGCATGCAGGATCTCAAAGCCCTCCCATGACTAACTCCCGAGAGGAGAGACATATTGTGAGGTCAGCCCTGAAAAACCGTATAATCATATCATGTACCATTAGTCAGGAAACGGGCATGTTTGCAGCACGCCCAGTTTCAGCTCATAAGGTGCGTCGACGTTTTCAGTAGCGCGAACTATCAGTACGCTTCCCTTGACATTGCAGCATAGAGAAAGATGGCGGCACTGACGACAAAGCTGGATACAGGAGTGGCACAATGTCGCCTTTTCAAACGAGTTCCCGCTTCTACGTGCAGTAAGTATTCTGATAGCCGTATACGTGTCTGGAGTGTTCGAGGAGACCGCACGTCGACTGCTTGCATTCGATATTGGCATAGGGGCCCTGCATGAGATTGTTTGGCCAGCGGTTGTGTACATGACACGCACATCTCTAGTTCGGATCGCCGGTAATTTGAACGCAGATGGGTACATTTCTGAAATTTTACGTCCACTGGTTGTGCCCTATTTTCGAGGCCATCCAAACGCCATGTTCCACAAGATAATGCCAGAGCACATGTTGCACATCGTGTTCTGACTTGCCTCTATATACAGGTATTCGACTGCTGCCCTGGCCTGCACGGTCTCCAGATCTGTCGCCCACTGAAAACATCTGGTCATGGGTTGCTGAGAGACTGGCTCGCCAACCCTCTCCAGATAATACGCTTGATGAAGTGTGGCATATACCTCGGGGATGCAGCATGAATCGAGTTTCCCATTTTTGTCATCCAAGCCCAGTTTGACTCCATGCTTAATTGGGTAAGGGCCGTTTTAGCTAAAATCAGAAATATTAATTAAAAACTCGGAAAAAACGATAATTTTCGCCCTCATTTTTCCGAACGGCAGCAGTCTCGCCAGCTGGAGTAAAAATCTGCTTTATTTTGAAAGTTGTTGTCCCTGCTCGCTTTGAAATCCTAGATTATGTTAATAAAAAATTTCGAAATTTTACGAGGAAATAAAAATAGCATTTCCAAACAATAAATACATTTTCCCCCGATTCCAAATATTCGTGGGAAGCCATTTCGACTATCCCATCTTCGTACGACTTTAGTCAGCCGAAATATTAATTAAAAACTCTGAAAGCGCTAATTTTCACACTCATTTTTCTGAGTGACAAGTCTCGCGCGTTGCAGATAAAAATGCTTTATTTCGAAACGTGTTGCTATTGCTCACTTTCAAATCGTGAGTTTTTTAATCAAAAATAATTTTTTATAAAATATTACATATAAAGAAGTTTTATAAAATCTATACATATAAAGAAGAATGTCTGTTTGCGTGTTTGTTTTCTTGTTTGCGTTATTGATTTCTGATAAACTACGTGTTTTTTCCCCCACATTTAATCGACTAAATTGAATATAAGTGAAATATTGGATGGAATTTGAGCTTTTATGCCCATTTGATTAGAAAGACGAAAATCATTAAAAACTGCTTGCCATTGTTTCTGACATAATGAGAGAATTAGCTTATTTTTTTATCGAAATTTTTTATGTGAGTTCCATATCGCATTAGACTGAAAAATGCTTGACTATAAATCTTTTTTTTTTTTTTTTTTTTTTTTTTTTTTTTTTTTGTCGTTATTAGAGAAGGATTAGAGAGGCATCGTTGTCTTGTTTGTTAGATGCATTACTCTGAATCTAACTTAACTGGCATCGGTTACTTCCGCTGGTAAATTTTAAAATTAACTATAAAAAAACTAAACTGGCAGGGAGAGAAGATCATTTAGTATATATCAGTCCCTTAATTAGCTCTCCATTATCTTCTTTTCATTAAAATTCATTTTCTTAAATATCTCTAAATTGAAAAGTAAAGACAATACAGAAAATTATGTAGGTTTATCGTGAGTTAATATGAAAAGAAAAAAGAAAAAAATTTCTTTCAAATCTAAGGCTTTAAAATAGGTACTTAAATTATTCTTACTGCTTATTTTATCAATCTGTCTCTCTTCGCGTATTTAACTGAGGATGTCTTTGTTGAAAGCTGCTTAAATTCTTCCATTCTGTAATCGAAGTTTCCTTTTCGAACCTTAAACAATTCTTCTCCATTAAACATCTCTTTTAATCAGTTAATGCACGCTTTCAATGATTAATTACGTTTAATTAATGCTACGCTCCCCCCAATTTCCAATTAGGCGGATTTTTCGAGAAAATTCCCTCCCTCGGGAAAGAAGAGAAAATCCGCTTGAAACCTTTAATGATCAATGTAGCTTTTCACTCATTTCAGTTAATCCTTCAACTTATCCTTTAAATGTGTAATAGCTTTTCGAAGTAAAAGATTAGTAATTTGGTACGAGTTTTCTTTTCTGTGTGCAGTTTGGTTGCCATTTTCTCCTTTTGTGAATTCATTAAAATATAGCTCTAAGAACTAAAGCTGGATAAAAGGCGTTATTTTTATTTATGTCTCCTTTGAAGTCAATAATTGTTACGAAATTAAAAAATACTGAAAACTGTATGTGGAGTAATATATTTTCTTCTGCTAACCCATAAATTCGTTGATATTCTTAATTAACTGGAAAAAAAATTCAGGTCCTATTTAGTCGTAAATTGTAGAAATAATTCTATGAAATATGGTATTATAATTTTGAATTGTATTTGGCGCAAAGTAAGTTTCAAATAAACATTTCTTCTAGAAACATTAAACAAATAAATATTTCTTCTAGAACTTATTTTTGCTTTGACGTCGGTAGGTGTGATTATATCCTACGCTTCGGAGTTTTCCCGTCATTTATATGACGCTATCAAACTGTCATTCAGTTAGATAATCTCGCGATCTAGTTAACATTCATAACATTATCATAATTATATATAAATATCTATATCTTATCATTTCATTTATGTATTGTAAATATATATAAATGAGAACAACTTTTAATAGCAATAATAATATATTAAGAATCTCGAACATGTCTTTTAAATTTATGATAATTAATCGGTGCATAATTTTTTATTATGGAGAAGTAATTTAAAAACCTTGTGTCTGTTCCTAAAAGCATCTGAAATCTGTCACTTAACCAGTCTGCTTCGATAAAAAATAAAAAAAAAGTGTCTTGTGAAGTTTGTTTCACGGTTTTATGCCTTTGAAATGATAATACTATGTCCTCCTAGTATAGCATATCGTAATGGGATGGTCTCAGAAATTGGAAAGACGAAGCTGTAAGTTGAAAAAAAATTCTCCCAATATATCTTAATTTCTGAAATTTTAAATATCGTTATTATTGCTAATTTTGGAAAGACACAGAAATGGGGCAAGGTATAACTTTTTTCCCAGAGGGAGACCGGATTAATGGGCGTAATAAAAAAGTGAGTTAATTCTTTTATGTGTTACCATATTTTCTCTAAAAATCTGTCTTGAATTCTATTCATTTCGTCTTAGCTAAATCGTATATTAAGTTAAGTAGTAAGTTTCATTTGTCTTATTGGAGATCCACAATAATCTACCCTTAAATTTAAATATATGTAGTCCATTTCTTTTTATAATTACGTTAGGAAATTATGTATGGTTTTTGCACTAAAAAAGCAAAATGTTGCCAAATAACAGCCATTTAATGGAATGCATAGAAGTGACCAATTATGCTGTTTTTATGCTCTATTAAGAATAGATTTGCTGTATACATAAAAGTACCTTTATTATGCAGAAAAACAAAAGACGGGTCGTCAAAAAAATATGCAGAAAATTTGCATAAAATACTTAAACAAAACTTGCCCCTCTGAGCACATTCTACTTAAAATACCAAGTTAAATAAATGAGCAGCTTATAAAATGTCTTACAGCTCTATCACTTGTCCGTCTGTTTCGAATGACTATTTCAACTATTTCAAAGAATTTTTCTGCTGGCTTCATCATTGCAAGAAAACGCGAGATTTTTTTCCATTCTCTTTCAAAATGTTGTAAATCGTACATTTTTACGCAGTCAGCATCGAATAGAACTTGAATGGAAGTTCTTTGTTGGTAATCTATATTTGTAATGGAGATTGAGTTTCATCTTCATGTGGTAATCCCGAAGTGATCCGTGGTGAATGGCTATTGTGTATCATGTGACAAAGCATAAAAACTGCATTAACAGTTACTTTACTGAACTGTTTTGAATGTGTGATAGCGTCTTTAAATGGACTTTTAGCCATGACATATGCAGAAACTTGTAAAGTTTCCAAATAGTATTCTTAGCTTGCAATGTCTTTATGTTTTATAAGCAGTTCCAAGAAATTCGTATAGTCATTTGATATTTTAGAGCTACGATGGTATTTTTCGATTATTACGATATTTTCTGCCATAAGACCCCCGGATATATAACTTAGCTGAAGTATTTCTGGCATAGCACCTCGAAATGCAAACAAGGTGTCGTAGAATGCATGTAACAAGATACCACAAAATGCAACAAATATCAGGGTATTTTGTAATTCTCGTCCTGACAATCCGAGAAGAACAAAATATAGCAATTGGATTTGCCTTCTTGTCCTCTTCATTATTTGGACTCTTTGTATAGTGATTTATAACTCTTGAGAATTCGTATCACCTCCTCTAATTTTTATTTCCGTTATAAAATCTGAAAAATATATGATATTCATAGTTTTTCTAGAAGAATATAGGATGGTGTAGTCACAGAAAGTGAATTTAAAGAGTGCATAAAGATGGGAGATCCGCTTGGGAACTAATTCAAAGAAGCGGTTAACTTAATGGAGTGAACGAACGGTGTTTCCACTAAACTGAGGTATAGCTCCTTTAGAATTCGTCACTGAGAGCTGTTGTTGGAAGCGTGTCAGGAATGTTCGATTTGCATTTTAGGGTAGAAAGAATATTTTTCCTCTCGATGTTAAAACTGAGTTTAATACTTATCATTTCCCAACATTTTTAGCATTTTTTTATTGCAGAATTTTTTCTTCTATGCAGAAAAGCGATTTTAAGGAATCTTAGAACTAGAGTTGAAAGAAATCTGTTCAGAACCCTACTTCCCGTCTGTTTTTTTTTTCCCGCTGTTGCTGATCTGCTTTGTGTTCCCTATCTTATTCATTAAGTGATCGGTGAATCGTTTAAAAAAAAAGTTTAATTGCAGTCAACGAGCGATTGTGATCTGATCTCATAAAAATACGCTTTTACTCATCTCTAATACAGATATCGAGTTTCTCGGCCCCAAAAGCGTGAAAAATCAGCTCTATCTTCGCCGGGAATCTTTCAGTTACTACTAGGGCACGCTACTAGTTGCATCATTATAGCACGCAGGCGGGAATGTGATAATTCTTTATAAGTTTATTAAAGCTAGTGTGTTAGAAAAACATTAAGATTTGTGTTTAGCACATTGCTTTAAAATCAATTACGTATGTTTTGAATATAAAGTGCAGTAGATATGTACGATGAAATTGCTTCTGCAATTATATCCGTGGATTCACTGTGACATGATAAAAGGTAATCAATCTTAAATGAATTTTTAACTAAGCCTTTAAAAGAATCTTCTGTATTTCATTCTCATGTATTTTCATTGACTTAATTTAGCATCGTAACTTTTACAGAACGCTTTTAATTCGCTGCATTCAAGTCTTCGAATGCTCGTAAATTTGTTTAAATTTCAGTGAATTGCCATTAAACTATCTGCAGCCTACCTCTATAATTTCCAGAAATCCCCTAGCAACGCGTCTGCAGTTTAAAAGTTATTCTCACCCTTCTCACTTGCAGTTAATTAATTTTCGCTTAAGAAGCTGCGGCTTTGGTTTCACAGGCTGAGTTTTCAGTTTAGATCAATAATTCAAATTTCGTGAGTGCGCTTAAACGAGTTTTCCGTATCCTGGAAACATTGTTAGTCCGGAAATTGGCTACCACGACTCATATCTTTGTATTTTATCACTTTTGGTAGTCAGATTATCAGAACTTTACTAATTTATCCTACATAGACAGCTGACGGCTTGTTATATATATCTTCACTTTTGAAGATGTTAGGAGATGTATCTTCTCCTCTATCGTATAGCTATGATTAACGACTTTGAGAATTTCTTAATACACACAATTTCCTGGGGTAAATCGACTTTTTAGGTATTGGATTTACTTGCCGACATAAATTAATGTAGAATGAGTTTAAACTGCAGAAAAACGCCTTTGCCATCCGTGTTAAGGATCCAGCTGTTTATGAAAATTTTATTAGTTATTATAAGTTTTGATGCAAAGTAAATTTGTTTAGCTTATTAAATGGAAACTTCGATAAAATTATAAAAGTTTTTACAGTATGTGAGATTCTCACTAGTGTATTTCTCAGTTACTGTAGAAAGTGACGAACCATAAGAACTAGTTAGCGAATAATCGCTTAAGTTCGTGTAACAAGAAACAACAAGATGGAAGGGTAACTAACCCTTTATTATTCCAATAAGATTTAACAAAACTCTGTCTTGGAGTGTACAATAAAAGCCGACACTTGGGCTTGAATTTAAGAGACTAAGAAATAAACTAAACCTAAGATTAACAAAAGAGATATATCCGAAGCTATCAAGATTCTAATCGAGATGCCCCCCCTTAACTCTATTTGACTACGAAGCTTGTCGAGGGCCTGAGTACGGCCGAGCGTAATAACAGCTTTGAGAGAGAGTAGCCAAAAGGCAGACGCGCGCAAATCAGAAACTGATTCTGTATAACTCAGCAAGTAGACTTCGCGGTTTAAATACCGCTCCTCCTCATTAAGTATTTAGAGTGATTCCAAAACTACGTTCTGGCCAGAAGTAGTAAATTGAAGTTAAGAATTTGACAGGAAAGGAACTTAAAATTTAACTATTAATAAAACTAACATAATTCTTACAATGTCACAAATAAATTTCCAGCTTCAGTGAAAACAAACTTGCCATTGGACAGCTGCTCGTGGTGAGAGTATTTCAGACGATGGTTTCTGAAAGTTCATACTAAAACGAATCGTGGTGGGTTTTTTTTTTAATTCGAATGTTTTTAAAAAAAATATTTTGGGTGAATGCTTGCTTTTGCGTGAATTTAAGCTACTTAAAAACTATTAATTTTTATCATGCTTTTTTTCATCCATGGCATATTATTCCGTTCATGATTTAAATGAAAATAAAAAAGCTCAAAATGAGAATTTTAACGTTTATTTTATAGAAAATGTATTCAAAAATAACACCAACATCAAAAATCTTATGGGAAAAAAAGTCATTTTCGTTTTTCTGTGAAAAGAGACTGACCTCATGTTACCGAAATAGCTACGCCCCAATTAGTTCAGATAAACTGAGTTCTACTGGAAGTTGTAAATGGTAATTGAAATCGAAGTAAATTAAGATGTTCTGTGGATGAACTAAAATAGCGCGTCTCATTATCTGTGTCCGTAATGAGAAGAGGATGCTCTCTAACTTATTAAATCCTTCTTCAGCCGGCATCATTCAGCTGTTCATTTTGCGAAATGAATGTCATTTTAATCGTAGCGACTTTCTCCTCGTTATTGTGTGAAACGAGCATTCTACTTAGGTTTCGCTCCTCGGTTTCTCATCCTAATGAAAATTTTACTTTATTTCTATATATGGATGCTATCTTACTGAATATATTTAGTATTCTATTAGTCTGTGCAGATTATATTGCTTCAGATATTGTTTTCTGGAGCTTCCTCCATCTTGTTCGCCTTTTTAAATTGCTATGACTACATTAAATGTTTTCAAATGTAATGTACTGAAGACCGATATTAAAATTATTTGATATAATTGTAATTAACTCTCCCCCTCCCCACACCTTTTCGAAGTAGTTTCGAAAAGGTATTATTTATTATATTAATATTCGAATTAGCTTTTTGTCAATATTCGAATATAGTTTTTTGTCAAATGTATAGCTCACCATTACCAATGACTTAAGTTTATATTTGTCAAAGCATCGTCAAAAATAAAAAATAAAATTTTGCCCATTTAACTTCAAGAGCATGGTTCTCTTCCTGTATATGTACACTAGATTTCCAGTTATCCGGAATTAGTGCGAACTAGCCTACCCAGTTATTTCGAATATCCGGTTAATTAGGCTATCTCTTGTCTCTTTCTCTCACATCCCTCCCGTAAGCCAAATTCATTTTACTGTAATGCAAATGAGAACGCTTTCCTTTTTTATCTGTTTTGTTTTCATTTAATAAAAATTATACGGTTAAAAATAATATTTTTATTTCTGTTAAACAAATTAGAAATTATATTTTTTGACAATAACCCCACCAGTGGCCGAGTTGTTAAAACCGCTGAATGCTGGAATTCCGGTCTGGGTTCGATTGCAGGCGAACGGGCTGGCTGCATTGTGTGTTTTCATTGTTTTCCCCATGTGTAATTTGAATACGGATCAGCTTCCTTTAGAAAGTCTTCCATGAACGCATGTCGCTGTAGGCAGATACCCCTTGTGTACTTTGAAGTATTCAACTAACTGTAACTGATTACGACTTTATTAAACTATGAATATGTTCCTAAGTTGCTTAGACAAGGAACCCATTTCTGTGTCAAGTACCTTAAAACAATAAAATTTCATTTGTTCATGCTGTAAAATTATATACTTAATCATTTTCTATTACTTCAATTATACTCTTTTGCAAAAAATCGAAGCACCATGAAGGAAATGTTTGTTTTAATGAAATTGAATATGTGTATAGCTCATACACAGATAATAAAATGATTAAAACATCAAAGTCATAGTACCTTGTTCACGGCGCACAATCACCCAGAGTGTTCAAATTAGTAGTTGGTCGAACCGCTCCTGGCGACAATGCATGCTTGAATTCGTCGAAGCAAGGAGTGGTAGAGGTTCCTAATGTCAACCTGCTACACATTCTGCCAGGCATTCATCAGTTGTCGCTCTAGATCTGCGATATTTTGTGGTCCCCGAATCTGGCGGCCTACCATGCATAACCATGACCTGTTAGCTGAAAATAAGTACAGTTCACAACCCTGCATTCGAGAAACAAGGATTAGATTATTCTGGATTAGAAGACCACATTTAGCGCTTATAGTTTGGACGTGCATGTATCATATGCATAGCTACCATTTTTGGTTTTACATCTTCTGGTCTCGTGGTCGATAACAGAATTTTCTGGTTTTTATAAATTTCAGCCTTTATTTGAAAAACGTTTTCTAACAAAAAATTTAATTTGTTTAATTAGTTAAAAGTAAATTGTTCAAATTCCATTTATCACATCCAGAAAAATTTTTCGTATTAAATTTTATTTGATCTGAATTGTCGTAATTTACTTGCAGACATTTGTATCACTTTTTAGAAAGATTCAATCATTGCTTAATTAATTAATGTTTATATTTTAGTTTTACATCAGTATATGGTGCATTACTAAGTTTATCCACACAACTCAATGTGCATTATTAATTTTATTTTCATCATATTTAAAAGCACCTTTATAAATTAAAGCTTTCATTGCCTACTTATGGTTTTCTTGGCATAAAGGTGTAAGAAAATAATAAAATGAAATTAGTCAAAGAATATAAAATTTAGATTACCTAAATAAATGTTAATATCTTTTAGATCAGAAAGAATATTTTAATAACTGTTATTCATGCCATTATGAAATAAATTTGGGGCTCCATTGAAATGTCGTCGAATCTTCTGGAAACTTCCTGTTTTTCGCGAAAGAATCTCACATATTTCAACTTGCATTTTTGTTTGATATTTCCGGATTGGCAGCTTTGATATGGCGTTGTAGCAGCAGTATGGCAAATTTTGCTTCAATTGTGAATAATCTAACCATTGTCAAGCAATCACACCGGCAGATAATACACGATGAAGACATTATACTTATACAAGCACTAATAGATATGAATTAAATAATTATTATATGATAAATACTAAAGCGTCTAAGCTGTATTATATGATAAATGCTAAAGCGGACCTTAAAGAAAAGAACTGAGAATTCTGCTAATTTTGAAGTAAAAGTCTCTTTTGCTGAGCAGTACTGTGGGCGGAAGTGAAGGGGATATTATATATGAGGCGGATAACAGCTAAATTAATGTTGAAATGCAGGACAATGAGATTCAACCGAACTTGCTTCAGTTCGAAGACTTCGGAAAACTGCTGCAAATTTCAGAGTGGATACCGATGTTAAGAAATTTGGTTAATTTGTATTAAGTTTAAATAAAATTTTATTTCGTTTATTTCATGTGTAATATCTCTTTGAAGACAATTATTTGTAAATCATTTTGAACTCTCAAATATACCAGCCGTCTCCTAGATTGCAGTAGTAAAAAATTTGATGAGAAAAAACACCACATGATTTCGTTGTACGGCATATTAAATTAAAAAATTCGTTTTGAATTAATTTCACAACCCGTTAGAGCTCCTTTATTCTGTCTATGTGTATAAATGTCAAGTTAGTCAAAATGGATATTTCCGTTAAAATATGATACCCGAAATTTTTCGCGATTGCAGTACTTCCTTTACTTCGTACAAAAAAAAAAAAAAAATAAAATAAAATAAAATAAATAAATAAATAAATAAAATAAAATAAAATAAATAAAAAGTGATAGCAATTTTCGACCTATACGCAGAAATATATGGTCATTTAAAAGATTCTTTAAAAGTGTGTGTATATATGTTTGTGTGTGTATGCAGTGTTGTTTTATTTTTCTTGTTTCTGAATTCAAGAAGAAATTTGAATTGTGTAAATAAAGTAACAGAAAACTTAAATTTACTTGGCGTTGGAAGAATAACAAGTACTCCCGACCATCGCAGTTCTCTAATCGGAATTTTATTGTGTTGTGCGAAATCTTTTTCTGTTCCCCCTCCGTCCCCACAAAAAATCATATAATAAGTGCTTTAATCAATTTATGTATCCTAAAGGGATTAAAATTCGACTGACCTTTTTTTTCCCCCAGCGTCTGTTATTAGATTAATATGTAGCCGCTAAACAGTATTTGGCCAGATATTGATTCATTTTAGCAAATGGTAACAGCTTCGGCAGTTTGAATGTCACATAGGCTACACCTTTAAGAGCGATGCAATTATATAAATGAAGTATAATTGCATTTTTAAGAGAAGGATGGAACTAATGTCATATTGTCTACGCGATATATAAACGTGTACAATTTGATGTGGCTTTTGTTTTTTGTTTAAAGCCCAGAAGCTTTTTGCTGCTATTAACTTACGCTGTGACAAAAAATTACCCCCTCTCTCTCTCTCTCTCTCTCTTTTTTTTTTTTTTTTTTTAAATGAAAAGCGAAATTTCGGTGAATATTCGTAATTGATTAAAATTCTTAGGTCTTTTGTAATCCAGTTTAGAATTTCCATAATGTCTGATTAGATAATTTTGACCAAACCAAAGATCGATAAATAATAGTTTAGAAATTGTTTCTATGTAATATATAAAAATATCATTTCTAAATATTCATTGTTGTTTAGTAACAACTGCATCTGACTGACTACTTCGCATGGATTACAGTTTTTAATTTTTTTGTCTTTCCTCCTTGCTTACAGGACGGGAGACTGCAGAGCGGGGACCACATCCTGCAGATCGGGGAAGTGAACCTGCGCGGCATGGGCTCCGAGCAGGTCGCCATGGTCCTCCGGCAATCCGGCTCTCACGTCCGGCTGATCGTGGCCCGCCCTGTCGATCCGGCATCTTGCGCCTCGCTGCGTAGCCACGCTCCTTTGGTGCCCACTCGTATCCTGGCCGATCCGGAAGAAGTTGAGAAGCATCTGGCCATGTTCTCGCAGAATGGATTCTCTGAACCCAGTCCTTACAAGGGCCCAGCCACCGTCGATGCAGCTTTCGCATACCAGAGGGAGCTGGGAGCTCCTGAATACGCACCGCCAGAAGTGAGTGTGCTTCTTTTTTCCTTGTCTTTAGCGGACCGGTCGATATTTTGTGTGGTGCCAAGCGTGTACATGTATCAGGGAATGTGTTTGGGGGGGGGAAGTGCGAGGAAGTTCGGCCCGCGCCACGCCGTCTGTTAACGAACGATGTTTGCGACATCGTTCGTTAACAGACGGCCTAGATGGATTCTGTAAATTCGATGAGTTTAAGAAATGCGTGTAAAACAGTTTTTCCTCAGGCATCGTTGTTAATAACTACTTATTCAATATATGTATAAGTAGTGTTGCCTTTGAAAAAAACATAGTCATTTTAAAGAATCATACACCTGATCGGAAATAAAAATTTACATGAAAGCTAATTTTATTCAGTAATTAAAACACTGTTTTGTATATCTCGAGATACTAGTTATAGATTGAGATTTAAACTAACGCTGAAATATTCGTAAGACTTCTGTAAATATCTGTAATAGAATTTCATCATTACAATGAAGAAACCAAGAGATGAAAAATTTCCTATATTCTTCTAGGAAGAATTTATAAAGTAGGATTTTCTATAGTAGTATAGTAATTACAAGTACGTAAATGAGGCTAATAAATGTTATTTTGAAGCGCAAAGTTGGGTTAAAAATTTTTGAAAGTAATTTTAATGTTTAATCTTAATTTTAAAGTTTGGATTATGTTTATTTCAATTTCCTTGAGTTAGTAATTTCTCTCCTTATCTGTGAGTAATTAAATCCTAATGAATTACTAAATTTGAGAGGGAACGTTATGTAAGATAAACCGATCAAACCGAAAAATCCTCTGAAGTATCTATGTTCTCAAGCTATAAACCCTTTTCAATAAGTTGGAAGTTTACAAAATATGTAGATAAATAAAGGAATAAATTTGCAGGAGGAAAAAAACGGAAGGTTCCCCCCCCCCTTGAATTTCAGTATAATAAGATGATAAAAGCAGCAATATTATTCTAGCAGTCGATTTTTACCAGCATGTTTTCTATTAAAGAAAAATAGAACAATACTTTGAAATCAGAAGGTTTTCTTAAAAGGTCACGTAAATTATGAATTGAACACCAACTGATTCAGGTGAACTTTGAAAGTTTCAGAAGAGCCAGAAAAAGGAAACATATTTATTTCTTACCATGATCTAATTATTTCCTGATGCTCGTTAGAAATTCGAAATTGAGAAGTGGATTACATGTGATGCATGCAACATAGAACTCCGTACCAGTTGAGTTTGTCGATCTCACTGACGACGGAATGATGTTGCCATTGAAAAAAATATCGTCAAAATCAAAACTTGTTATTTGTCATGCAGTACAATTTTTTACAGTTTATTCCGAATCACTAAATTAATATAATTTCTAAGAAGGGGTGCATGATTTACATGTTTATGTGATATATACGAATAAAATTTGTTGTAATATATATTATAGGTATATTCATGTATAAGAGTTAACGTCGTAATGCCTTAAGCTAGCAATTATCATATGCTTAATGAGTTACTAGTGTTTCTTAATTTTATTCTTAAGCGTCAACATCAGTGACCGAGTGGATAATACTGCTGAGTACTGGTAGTTCTACTTTCTAATCCTTTTGAATGGGATATTTACAGTTTTCCCTTTCAGTTGAATGAAGTTTTCCTGATCTTGCGATTGGTATTTGTTGCGGGTTCTAATCTCCACGAATTGGCCTTCGTGGTATCCTTCTGAAATAGGAATAAGAGCTAATTTTCTGTAAAATGCCCTCAACTTCTTTATGTATTAGAAACGGACTACCGTAACATTCTCTGAAATAATTAATCAGTCAACCAGTTTCTCATTGCTAAGTTTCCTCGCAGTTTGAAAGCTAAACGTTTCTTTGAAACACTGAATAAGCCACAATGGCATAAAGCGAAGAAGCAAGTTTCATTGATTTAATTGAATAATTTCTGAGGGTATTCAGACGCAGAAAATAACGTGTGAAATTATTTCAAATAACGCTTTAATCTTAAAAATTAACACTTAACGAAAACAAGCATGCCATGTTAAATATATTGCTTATACAGGGTGATTCGCTACCAGACCGACAAACTTACAGGTTGTATAGGGGTAGAGAGACGACTCGGAATTGCATATGAATGCAGTGTCGCAAATGCCGTAGCAGCGAGCTATGGTGCAAAGAAACAGAGAATAAAAATAGAAACACCAACACATTAATGGGACATAAGGCATTTTATTGCAAGTTTGTTGGTCTGGTAGCGAATCACCCTGTGTATAAAAGTAGAGATAATATATGTGCTATGTAGTTCGTTTAATCACGATTAGGAAAAGAGCTAACTGATTGTGTGGTTGAAAGGTGATAGGATAGTTGACTGTTTCTTATACCTGAGTTAGTGAAGCTGATATATTTCCTGGTATAGAAAATTTATATCGGAAGAGAGAGATTAATAGAATCATTTATTTAAAGTTAAGTGCCGTATGAATACCAGTTACATGTACTAGTAACTAACATCTGTGCCTTCGGTATTGGTTGACCTTGACATCGAAAGTCTCTTGTTGTGGCTTAAATGATAGTATGCGTGTTTACGTAATTTTATGCATTTTTTTCTGTTCAAAATTCAATTCTGGATGCAGTATTCGTATAGATTGTTGGTTTCTGGTAAATTGAACAGTTATTGTTGAATTTCTTTTCGTTTGGGAAAATAGGGGGTAAAATTACCGATTTTTGTAAAATGAAATACTGTTAAAGTAACTTTTGTAAAGGTAACTTTTGAAGCAACCGGATTTTCAGTTCACCCTGTACAATCTTCGTACTCCTTCTTTCTGAAGCTTCAATTTGATAACTTCTGCTGGAATTGATGTAGTTGTCGAACCACCATTGCCAGTATTCAGCGAATCAAATTTTAATACGTAGCGTATGCAACCCTCGTGAAAGATTCATTCATTGTGTGGGCAGAAATCTTGAATAGCCATTTCACTCGCATAGATAGTTAATAATACCTATGCCAATATTATGATTAAAAGGTTGGAAACATCACTACTCCATTAGTTTCTTTCACTTCAGGTGAAGCTTCTGCAAATTAACCAAAGAGCGATTTAAAGTGTTATTTCAACTCTTACCTTGGGTACTTATTTTACACCAAGGGATAAAACTAATGAAAGAGGTGTTTTGTGGGTGTTATATCATGCGTTTGTCACTTTGCAGGCGCATTGAGGCGCGGCAGGAAGGCGAAAATGTGCCTTGTGGATACACGAAAGGGGATGTCTCTCATTTATCCTCCGGGATAGCGTGTGGCTTCAGTGGGTGTTGCTGAACTCTTTGATATATGGGAGGACAGGGTTAATTTTGGGCGAACATGGCGCAACTTTTATTTATCTCTCTTTCTCTGCTTTTTAGCCTTTTTCTTTATTTCTTGACATTTCCGCCTTCACTTGTGATAAATTAATACTTAACCAATAACAGCGGCGTATATTATTTCGGTATCCCTGGCGCAAGCATGCATTACACAAAGTCGCTCTTTTTTACCTCATTGAAGTGCCTGTGTAAGATCGGTTATTGTTCAAGCACTGTTTTTAAGTCTTGATTTGAAAATTCTGGTCGAATCAACATAGCTACTATTCTTTCATATCTTTATAATCTCTCTACCGCTTTTTGGTTTGCATGCGAAGTAGGATAATAGGAAGAATATTTTCTTGTGAATGTTTTTTTTTTTTTTTTTTTTTCCAGAATTCTAATAGCTAGTATGCTTTGTCTCGGATAAGGCATGGGCGTTCATGAATGTAATGGCTTTTCGCCATGAGAATCCAAGCTGAGAGTTGTGGAAACTGTTTAGAGATTCCCTAACTTAGTGAGAAATATATTTAGCAACATGTATATTCATAAGTAAGTAGAAAAGTTATTTAGCGTCTAAATCTGTTTGAAATCTTTTGGAATCGAGATGTTTAAGTTCTGAACGTTAACAATATTTATTATACCATTCTTCTCTCTGGATCTCGCTGTATTTTCCAGCACAAACCACACTATCTGGTGATTCTACAGGCGAAGGAAGATACGTAACTTCATTTTCATGTTCTTCAGACTGTAATTAAACGGTTTGGCGAACGGGTGTATCATCATCTTTGAAAGATGCATTTACTCGCACCATTAGATCTGAGCCATTGGCTGGATATGATTATTTAAAATGCTTATGTGGTTAATTATATTTATTCTTTGTTATAACGGGATAACGGAGCTTGCGAAAAACCATGATATAATTGGCCAAAGCATAATTAAACAGTCAGATTTTATCGTAAACTCCTACTGTTTACGATTAATGAGCATTACGTGTTTTACGTTCCTGACACCACTGTAGTCTCCATTTTGTATTTACTTCTGCAACAAGAAGCTTAGAGATAATATTCTGCTTATCTACTATATGTGTCGAAATTGGCTCCTGCAGACTCGTATTAATTTCAGTATCGTTTAGATTTTCTATTTCATCTAATAATCTTGTTTAATGTGCTTCTAACTTAAGTTTTGTTTTCTTCCCACATTTGTGTCTCGCAGACGATGTTTTACGAAGCATAATGCATGCTGTCATGATTTTAAACACAGTACCTTTCAATATTCCCAATAATTTTAAGACTGAAGTTACAGATAACCAACAGTCTGACCTCTTTGAAAGTTGGGTAAGTCGCTTATTTTCCCGCAATACGATCAAAATTTTACAATCCATATTGGAAATCTGCCTGCCGTTTTACACAGTCCTAAGAATATATGAAAAAGTATCATGCGAAAAAAGTGATGGCTGCTCTATTAGGCTGCTGTGTAATCAATCGAAAAAAGAAAAATATTAACTTTTTTTAGCAAATTGTTTCCATTATCTTGGACAGTCCCTACTGCGCCATTGGATGGATATGGTACTAATGTTTTTGGTGTATTAATTAAAATGTTTATGTAGTGATATTTATTTTATATTATTAAGTGATAACTAGCAGACCGCCATTTTACTGCCCAAAACATAAATAGTCCGACTTCTGCTATTGTTCTCCATACGTAAATACGTTTTGAGATGGAGAATAATCTGAAGGTTCATTAATCAGAACACAGTATTCTTTAACATTGATCCCCATGCCTCGTTTTATTATCCTAGCACTATTGTAAACTCCCCCCCCCATTTGCTGTCTAGTTTCACGATGAAATTTAGAAACCTAATGCTTTCCTTTTCGTTGTATTTTCATACTGTAGAGATATTAGGTTAATTGGAAGCAGGAAAGATAAAAAAATGAGCAACGCTTTTGCCGGAATTCGAACCACGGACCTCTGGAATACGCGTCCAGCGTGCAGACGACCGCACCAAGAAGGCACGCTAAGAAGGTGGCGGGAGAAATACCTTATAATACATATGAAAACATGAAAGGGGCAGTGACTTACTAAATTAGAGTTTCTTCACATGAGTGGAATATTATTGATTTTTATTTAACGCGTTGGTAGTATAAATCTACTTGTTTATTTCTAGGCATCCATTTTAATATTATTTTCTTGATTTGATTCCATTCTTATCTTTAAAAAAGATTAATTTTAAATCAAGTTCCTTTTTTTCAGATAATGAACGTTCTTGAGCTTATTTCAAAAACAGAATCGACTAGTCTTTGAGGGACTAAATCCATGAAACCCTCGATACGATAGTATTCTGGATGGTTGAAAGAGCTGTGGGCTGCATGATCTTTGGATATTTCCGATCATGTACAACATAAATGTGAGCTAGTTTCCCGCAGAAATGCTCCATAATGACATCTCCAACCATAAGCAAAATAGTCATAATATGTTTTGCCATAATCAAATTATTTTATTAAATATCAGAAAAATGAAACTACGAGTTTATATTAAAATTTGCGCAGATTTAATCAGCAAATGTGTTTCATACTTTTTTTAATCTTTACAAGATTTTTGCTAAAGTAGGTAGCATGGTAGGTATTCAATCTTTACTCTTCATGAAATATTTTAATTTAATGAGTTTATATTTAACTTTTTTGGGGTAGCGTTTATTTAGTGTTTTGGAGGAAATGTTTGGAAAGAATCGTTCTATCCCTTGCCGAAAGTAATCTGGAAATAAATCTTACTGTAATCTTTATAAAGTATTAAATGTTTTATATTTCTTTAGAGCAGGAGCAGTTTTCTGATTTCTTACCGTATGAGTGCCTTTTCTTGCTTTTCAAAACCTTCCGATTCTAGAAATGGAGTTCGTTTTCAGTTTGTGTATTTTTAATTCGTTTATGGCATAAAAAAGTAATATATGGAAGTTTTTTACGTCAGAAAGAACGTTTTTAAGGATCGATTTTCGTCTTTTTTCATGTTTATTTCAAAATTTCTCTAAATTTTAGATATTGGTAGCATTCCATTTGCAGCTGCATGAAGACACAATAAATACACTAGACGTTCTCAAATTAAGAGCCATATAATGATTTTGTTTATTCTCTTTGTGCTTAGTGTATTTAATTTACACATAAACAAAAAATTATACCTTTTATTTATTATTAAATGCAGCATGAAAGTGAAAACTAAAACTCATAGGGTAACTGCTTTTTGAAAAGTGTAAGCCTGATTGATGGCTATGATAATTTTCATCGCTCCATCAGTTCTACCAGATGGTTTTTTTTTTTTTTTTTTTTTTTTTTGTTTGTTTGTTTGTTTGTTGTTTGTGGGGGGTGAGCATGAAATAATAATGATAATAATAATAATAAAAGGTGCGGTAAAATAAGTAGTGAATTATTATATAAAACATGTTTTAATGTATCTAACTTTGTGTTACTCTGTTAAAAGCAAGGATTAAAGAATTAAAAAGTTCATTTGGGATACTGTAAGTTCAAATGTGGACCAGGTATCCTTAATCTTTCAGTCAGTTTTAGGAAATTAGAAGAGAAAGAACGTAATTTGTGTTCGTTACTTTTTTCAGAACAGGAACTTTTTCCTACAAAAGAAATATTTATTGTTATTAAGTTTTAGTTGTAGCAATGTTTAAACGAATTCTTGTTTTTCATTGATAAAATTAAATAAATAAATAAATGCTTGTAATAAATGAGATTCTTTTTGTAGTGTACAAGTTCGTTTATATTGTATTTTAAAATTTTCTAATTAAAATTACTTTAATCTGAGAAGGGTGAAAATATTATTATTAGATATCATATTCGTATAATTGTAATTAAGTATACAGTATTTCTCAAATTCTAAAATTGCATTTAAAGCAGCTAAGTGTATGTCATGATACAAACCTCTATAAACAGATAGCGTACTTTTTAAAAAATTGTAAACTTTAAAAAGTAACCCTAAAAATTAGAAAATTAATTTCCTAATGGATCTGAATTTCGAAACTGATCTTTCGATTATGATTTTTTGAAAATTCTTGAATCTTCGAAGCATGGTTATTTCTCTCTTTATGTAAGACGAAAAAAAAAAAAAACAACCATATATTTTCAGCCTATGTTTTATTTGTATTTCAAACATGTTATAAAAAAGAAAAACGAAAATGAAATTAAGGCATAATAGATAACTAGAATATAAAAGTTAAGATTTTACATATATGAAATGTACAAGATTAGTTACCGTGGGGGGGGGGTGCAAAATGGTGTGCCGCTAAGTTTCCCACATTAGTCACATCTGTGTTTTAAAGACATAATATTTGAAATGATGAATTCAATAAAGCATTTTTTTAAGGTGAAGTGCTTACAGGTTTATATTCGGAAATAAATCTTTTACCTGAAAGAGGAAAGAAACTTTTATTGATGTGTTTTGTCTAATAATAATGTTTAAAATCATTTCCAAGATTCAAGTCTTCTGTGTTTTTTAAGAATTCTCATTGTGCCTAGTTTTCCTTTTGATAAAATTTAAATGCTTTCGTAATAAATTTTAAACATTGATACAGCATGATTTTTGTATAACTCGGGAAAATCTTCAGCAATGTTGTACATATACATTGCTGAATATATCAACAGCAATGTTGTATATATTCAGCAATGTATGTCTAACTTCAAATTCGAGAGAGTGAATTTATCATATTGAAGACAGCTGGTAGGTTTCATCGGAATCAAAAGACCGATGTCATCGTAGCTGAATAAAAGTATAATCGTGTACATTATTTTATTTAACAAAACTGAACGTGGTCTGACAGTTTTTTTTTTTCCCGGTATTCATTTTTTAAATGTAGGCAAGTTAAAAAATAATCAAATGTGATTTCAAAGGTACACGCGGTGTGCTGAAAGTAAACATTTTTCAGAAAGGAACTCTCATGTGAATAAAATTTTGGAAAAATTGTATGAAAGCTTTTCCGTGATTTGTTTCAGAACTGAACAGATCCGTTAAGATTTGCAGACGAGTTTTTTAAATGATAATCACTATAGAGAATCATGGATGAGCGATACTTGATGCCATTTCAGCTCGTTGGTATGAGAAAGGTCGGAAAGTCTAAGTGAAGTATATTAACTTAGTAAGTTATTATTTCAAATATTTATCCAAAGATGGAAGCTGCTGATTAAAGCTAACGTATTAATACTGAATTGTATAGCAAATTATGGTATACGTAACAGGTGGGGAATGTGCGTCTTTGGGTTCGCATACGGTCTTTGTGAGCTTCTTGTGCGGGTTCTAGCTCTTTTATTAATTAATATTTAATTATGTAGATTACGACAAATTCAAAATTAATAGAATTAATTAACAAGCTGCTATCTACTGAGCAAACATGCATTAGAATGCTGCACTACTGTAGCTCTGGCTGTCTTTCATAGCTTGAAGTAACTACTTCGGCCCATCTCTAACTCACACTACTCAGCATCCCTTTGTATGATGCGGAGTTGGCGATCTGTATGTAGTTATCTGTGCATGCTTTTAACAATCTGGTCTCGCATTACTACCGGCCATTATGAAAATCTAATTGCATTTTTTTTTACTTATTCTGAGGTTTTACTAGTATACGGTTTTATTGTATTTCTAGTAAGTGTACGCTTTTTTAAAAATATTATTTGATATTCGTTTTTTTTTTTTTTTTTTTTTTTTTTTTTGCCATTATGTCATATTCCAAGAGAAGAAAATTAAATGAAGAAAACAGAACGTTTAATGTAGAGTGGGAAGTTAGAATATTTCTTTACTTCTGTGAAAGATAAAATGGTGTGTTTATTGGCCAGCACACTTTAAACTATTTTGAAAAAAGCGAATGCAAATAAACACTATTCGACTCATAAGGAACATAAATATTTAATAAATAAAATTAAAGGATGAATCTCGCTATGTTGCAGTTCAAAAATTGAAAAAGGAAAAACATCATCAAGAAGCATCTTCTAATTCTTTTGTAAAAAAAGTGCAATAATGACATTCTTGTTTAATGAACACTTCTACTGAAATATCTTTCTAAAATTTTGAAATTATATACATAACAGTTTTTACGTTCGCGTAACTATAAAAGTGCGAAAATACGAGTTGTGAAATCTCGAATTTTGTAAGATTCGTAAAATTTGAATCCTCGACGAAATTTGCATCCAACATATTGGCGATATTTTTAACATTCGAATGGTAGAAATTTAGTGGTAGCGAAATGGTAGATTTTGCAAAATGCATCGAAATGATACCAATTTTTTCACGTTTTTCTCTAAAAAAAAAAAAAAAGAAAGAAAAGAAATGAACCCTTCTTCTCATGGAAGACGCGCCATCAGTGCAGACACTGACTAAATTACTAACATTTAATTGTAATCAATGACATACTTCTTTGAAGTTTTCGAAAATATCAACTCCACGAGTTATTCCAGTTAATGTACACAGCGCAAGAAGTTCTTCGTAACACCAGAAAATCTTATAAAACGAATTAAATATAAAACTTGTACCGAGTGAGTTTTATCAGAGCTTTCATTTAAATCGAGTGAAAAATAAACATCTTCATTTTATATAGTTGTTCGAAATTGCTCTGTTACATTTTGAGTTAATCTTGTGCTGTCAATTTGTTATAGTCAGTGCTGGCACTACAGCAGGTCAAACCGGTGCGGCTGCATCGCACGGCAGAATTTAGGAACAACAAAAGTATTAGAATTTAAAAAAGAACCGAGCAGCTAAATTCAGATACGGCAAAATTTTTAGAATTTAGGAGAAGCATTGGGAAGCAGAAGTTAGGGGCGGCAAAATGTTTAGAATTTTAGGAGCCACAGGGCGGCAGAAATCAGTACCCGAAGCGATAGCACCGGGGGCAAAATACCAACTTTGGCTCTAGTTCTTCTTGCAAGAGGCAATTGTTTGTATTTATGAACTACTTCTGGATTTAACATATTCACTGCTTCAACGATACATTTTTTAAATTATTTCTACGACACAAATCCCCAAGTATATGTGCTATTTTGTAAGTAAGTATTTCTTCAGTCGTCCTTTATGATCAGTATCTGGATCAACCGTGTAGTAGTTATAGCCACCGTATGGACTACGTTGTTGAGGGAAGAAACTTCTCGTTAAAAGGGGGAATTAGCAGGCATTAAGAAATACATTTATAAACTTTATTTTATATTCGCGCGATAAAATGTTCATCTGCATCGTAATTTCTCAATATGGATTTAGAGCAGATCTGAGAGGTTGTGTGATTAAGGCAAGGCCTCGACAGCTATCTGCTGTCTGCATAAAAGGAGCGATGCATTCAGAAGGTCCTTCTAAGGAAAATTGCCTCGTATACACGTTACTCGTGGGGTAAACCACATAAACGTTTATGCAGCCAGCCCGTTCGCGGGGTTCGAACCTCGGACCGAACTACCAGTGTTCAGCGACTTTATCGCTCGGCCGCTGGTGGGCCCTTGTACAATATGTCATACCGTATTTACTCAACTATTTCCCCCTTTTTTTTTTAAATAATTTTTTTCATACGAAAATCGAGGAGAGAAAATTATGTGAATAGCGACTTTACCGCTCGGCCGCGATCTGAGAGGCAAGAGCGTTACTTGTCCGAATGACTATAAAGGGGCACTAAGAAAAAACTATGTAGTAAGAATACGCTTTTATAATTTGTCTGTTTAACTATATTTTAAAACGAATATGTTTTGAGAAATGGTTAATGTTTAGTAGTATTTATTTGTGTATTATGTGAGGAGTTTTAGTGAATAATTTGGTGCAATGCAAGTAAGTTAAATGCCTGCAATGTTTATTCGTTTTCAGATAGTGTTTATTGGTTGTATTCAAAAACATTTAATAGATCAGTTTTTCTAGATAAAGCGCGCTCAGCTAAATAAGCTTCGAAAAGTAGGCAGTATGTCAAAAAAAAAAAAAAAAAAAAAGGCTTGAGAGATTGTAGTCTGTTTGTTAATTGCATGAATCCATTTAAATCTTGCAGACTTTTTTCTTTAGATCGTTTCAAGGTTTTTTGCTCTCCGTACAAAATTTTCTGTTAAAGCCAACTTAATTCGGTTAATTCTTACTATCACGGAAAGTTTCCTTTCCTCATTAAAGAAAGATTGCTTTTCCATTCTTCACGCTTGCTTCTAAATTCTAAAGGAAATCGCTTCCGATATCGTGTACTTTCAAAACGTGTTCGGTACTAACTCAATATAATGTTGCTTTCATTATCTTTTCTGTTTCTACCTGCTGAGAGATGACGTGACTGTGTTGTTAGCGTGAAAAGCTGTGCTATGTTTTCCACTATGTTCCAGAGATTTCGTGACAGAGCGTATACCTGTTTTCAATATGTATGCCGAATATGATAGAATATGGGTTTGACTCACGAGCTCGTAGCATTCGATTACTGAATGCAGTTACTACTAAACGAAGTTTATTTAAATTTATGTTTGGTATTATCCTGCTACTAAATTCAAAGAGAACAAATGACATTGTTTGATAACTTTCGTGACTCCGGTTTTGAAATTTGCCGGTGTCTAAAATGTTTTTCACGAAACAAAAATAATTCATCTCTCACTCTGAGTAAATAATATCTTCTGTTATGTAAGACAAGATGTTAAAGTAAAACGAGTATATTAGTACTTTTTGTAATACAGAGCATTTTTCTAATAATTAGAATGCGGAGTGTTGCATAAATGTTTAAAACAGCTGTGTAGTGGACTAGAAGAGAAACACGCTAATGTGACAATCAAAATCGTAAAAACAACCTTGTATTTAGCGTAAGTATATTGAAACACTCAATTGATTTCGAGGGCGGCTAAAGGTCCCTCCTCATGAGGAGAAAGAAATACCTAGAAAGAAGAAAATAAAGGGACCACGTGCTTCTGAGACTCCTTCCCTTTATTTTCTTCTTTCTAGGTATTTCTCTCTTCTGATGAGGAGGGACCTTTAGTTGCCCTCGAAATCGATTGAGTGTTTCAATATACTTACGCTAAATACAAGGTTGTTTTTACGATTTTGATTAGCTGTGTAGTAGTCTGTAGAGAAAGCTTTAAACTGCTAGTTGAATAGTTTAGAGCCCTAAAAAGTTGGAAAGGTGTGCTTTTATTAGTAGCTTTTGAACGTTTAAAGCTGCCCATGAGTAACATACATGATGGCAATTTAGTACCGGCTAATCCAAAAATAAGAGAAAAAATAAAAATTGAGTAATTTGAAAATTATAGGTGCTATTTTCATAGTAATGCAGAGATAAATATGGGTTTTTATTTTTAGTAATGAAAAGTTTCATTGTGATAGTAATTATATATTTACTTGAAGTAACAGGTGTACAGAGGTCGGCTGACATACTGAAGGAAGTAATCACCATCATAATGAGAGGAATTACCGCTGAATCCTGTTCGATGCTGTGTAGTATGTCGTTACCACTTGTAACAGTCATTCTGATGAATAATTGTTACACTGAACATTTGTAATCCCAGTTGTGTTGCGAATTTTGCTGCGTCACTCTACGTACTTCTCACATAACTGAAGAAACATCTGTCGGTGAAAAATGTTATTGCTCTGACAACAAAATCTTTCATCATATAAATAATAATAATAATTTCATTCCTGTTTTTCTGTGCATTTCTATGAAAACCGCGTCGTTTTACTGTCTGTACTATTCGAGTTACTGAGTTTTTTTCTGTTATTTTGAATCGCGCCATCATCTTTCCAAGTTAAATATTTGATCTAGCGCTTATTGTTGTACTTACTATATCACCTGCTCCCTTTCATAAATCTGCATAATCGGAATTAACATTTTGAAGGCTTTGTATGTAGTACCAATGAAACTCGACTCGTACAAACGAAAATTTATGTTCAGGTAGAGAAAATTGTTATTTAGATCTTGAGACTCCACTAGTGGCCGAACTGCTAAATAATGGTTTCAGCGATAAAGGTTTGTTGTATATGATCATGGCAAGGTACTTGAGAGATATCTTCCTAAGGAGGAGGGATACCTTTGTGGAGGACTTTCTGAGGGAAACTAGCTCGTATACACGTTACACGAGGGGAAAACAACGAAAACACCCATTCAGCCAACCCGTTTGCCGAATCTTTACCGCTTAGCCGCTGGTGGATCTCAACGAGAAACGCACTTTCTGAGAAATTTTTTACCTTCTTTCTTAATTTTTGAGTTAATGATTTTAGGTAAAATTTAAAAGTAACGCTTAATTTGAAGAACTCTGGATGTTTGGACTTTTCTTGTCACACAGGCTATTACTTCAGAAACGGAAATTGCTGCAAGCCATTCAGGAATATTGCATTGAAAAAATTATGTATTGAATTCTCAAATCAAACCCTTGGTGTTGATAAAAGTGGTTTGTACACGAAAGGAGATAAAAGACTGATTTTATGATTTCTTTTCGTCTACAAGAAGAAAATAAAATCTTTACAACAGAGATTTCAGTTAGAAAGTATTGTTCAGAAGAAACGACAAAAAAAATGTGTATTATTCAGAAGATGAAATAATGATTACTAGAAAATATGTATTACTAAAATTTTCACTGGAGTCGAAGCATCTTTCGCTTCCTATGTTTAAGAGATTTAGTGAATTACGTAATTCATTCACATATTTAATCCTTTCTATAATTAAAGAAATATTGAATATAATAAATTCGGTGAATATTCTGACGCATTTCATTAATAATCGAAAGGACTGATCGTATGATTTTTTTGCATAGCGTGTCCGTAAAAATTATTTTGCGGTCTTTAGTTTCGTAACCGTAAGACGTGATCAAAAAACACAATCACACGACGTAATCGCAGAATCACTTACAACCACAAAAGTCTTTTAAGTAATGAAAACATTCATTCGGTTTTGACATTTTTGAATTTCTAGAATCGATTCTGTAAAAATCCCGCGGCTCCTATACTTATACTAAATATAAATTCATACGCTTTTCTCAATTTTGATCGAATTTGGCTCCTCTACGAAAGAAAATAGAATTAAATGTTTAATTTTAAAGTGTGAGAAGATCTTCAGGCATCGTACTTAAACTGAAGCGTGGAATACTGAACAAGTTAGTACTTAATTAAAAAAGAAATATTAGTTAAGGAAAAGGTTTTTGATGTTAATATTTACGAGCGCTGCTGTTGCAGATTCTCGTTAAATGTTTTGATTCATTCAAAAAAAAAAAAAAAAAAAGATTTATTCACAAAATTTTGCAGAATTTATGCGTGATATGGGCATTTGGAAGACCAAATTTGAAATTTGTTTTATTATCGATTTCAGATTTTGTAAAACTTTAACGAATTTTTGATTAACAAACTCAACGATTTAAATGCGAGCAATGGCAACACTCGTACGGGGTAATAATAATAATAAAAAAAAAATAATAAAAAAATAAACTTTTTTTATCTCCAGCGCGCGGAACTGTGTATCGGAAATTTTAAAGATATGCTCATTTAAAAATTATTTTGCGACATTGCTATTGAACTGAATTTTATGGTTTAAGTGCAAAGAACATGATATTTAATAAATAAAGTAACACACAAAACGTTAAAAAAAACGCCCCTTTGGACGTAATTTAAAATCTGAAACCTTTCAGATTTTTTTTAAAAATATTTTATTTGTGTAATTGTTAAGATTATGGTCTTTAAGCTATTAAATTCGTGTGAATGCGGTTGTTGAGTCCATATTTCATGAAAGATTGGTTGCCAGAGCCTCAAGAAGGAGATTCGGCATTTACTTCCACCCCAATTTTGAGGGAGAGCATTCTTGGGGAGAGGGTCCATTGGTCTCCAACCCCTCACCCATCCCGCAAAGACACTATACATTTACAAACACCGATGCTTTCTCTGGGATTCGAACCCAGGCCCTTCGGTACCGCAGGAGGCTTCCCTAATTACTGTACCGTCTATGCGGTTGTTGTTAATTTATCTTTTAGCATTGAAAAAACTTACCTATTACTTGTGTGATAAAAATGCTTTCGGCATACTTTAAGTAAAATAAATTAGAAGCTTAACAACGTAATACTAGTAAATCACAAATATGTATCATTGAATAACTTTAAAAAGGTAAAATTGGATTTTCCTAATTAATTTTTTAGCCGACCTCTCAAAGAAAACCCTGAAGATTGCTTTTCGGCACACAAAAGTCTTAAAAGATCTCAAACTTTAAAATTAAAAATCTCATCACTTTTCGTCGTACGGGAGTCAAGCTTCATGTACTTTATTTTTAAACTGGGTATCATATTTTACGAAATATTAAGAGGAGGATTTTTTACAAAATCTTATTTCTTAAATTTAGACATATCAGAACATGAATTGTTAAATATTACTTAAAACATTTCTCTAATTTGATGTGCATTTATATGTTCAACGGTTGCGAACGTAAAGGCCCGTAAGGTCTTTCATTACACGTGCTGTTATTTTAAATCTTTGCCTCAAATATCAAATCCAACTGCCTAGTTCTTGGTATTTCTTCTTTGTATTTAATATTACCACGGAAAACTAATGTTCGAATTTAACGATGCTAGTTTTCACAGATGCTACGCATTAATTAATAATTTTAAAAAAATTGCGGTTGCATAAAAAATTACGTGTGCCGAAGCAATTTATGCAGATGATAAGAGTTAATACCCGCAGCATGCATACCGTTATTTACCTGTAATTGTTCTGTACTCATCAATGAAACAGTAAAAGCTACTCGAAAGTAGTCAAGAAGGGGGGGAAGAAAAAAATCTCATCTTTGAAAGAAAAATGTGATATTTTTCTTTCAGAATACTAGGACAATGAAAGTAATTTTATTTCTCAAGTTTACCAGTGACTCAGAGGCTAAAATCATCGAATATTGATAAGTCGGCCTGAATTCAGTTCCCAGTGAATGACTTGCCTGCATGGTGTTTTGAATTTTTTTTTTTTTTTTTTTTTTTTTTTTTTTTTTTTTTTTATGTGTAACTTGAACGTGAGCCAGTTTTCTTCAAATAGTCCTCCACTATGGGATACGTCTGTTCTTTGCCAGATAACTCTCTCGTGTCTTCATTAAATTTACCAACTGCACTTTAGACATGCGTTCATTTCTATATGAGAATTTTAGTATAATCTCTAATTATTCATTTTTATCCTTTATCCTAATAATAGTCGCTAGTCAGAAATTCTATTCTGGTTATTTATATATATCTTTTAAATAGGCTTCACCTGACCGAATTTTCATTTGCAATGATTACAAGCAGCTCTGTAATTGAAGATTTGGGCCGCGTTTTGTTGTAATGGCTGATTACAACAACTATCTTCTTCCTGAATTATTCATGAGGTGAAAGATAATATAGCTGAGGATCTCTATCATTGAGATTAAACAGACAGAAAACGGAAGCAAAATTTGGTGCAGTAATTAAGACACGAGAGAACGTTTGCCTTCTCCCGATCCTATCTCTCTTATCTATTCAGTTAAGCGTTTGTTAATCTGGATTTAATGATCGTGATTCACAATGGAATGGAGCTTAATCTGTGCGAGTCAATCATTCAGCGTCGAAGTGACAAGAGTTTTCCGAAATATCTGTAGTGTGTCATATGTTTATAAGCGTCTAATGTTTCACTGTCTGTGACATTTTGAGTTCTTTTGGTTGTGTTCTATCAAATCATAATTCTTCTCTTAAACTTCTGAAATGATTCCTGAACACTAAAGATGTAATGCTCATCCATATGTAGCAGTCGAAATTTAAGACATCGTATGAGAACGTGAACAAAGTTTTTTTGTCGTTTAATGATCTGAAATACCATCAAACCCATACTATCTTGATACTACCCATACTATACCATATCGAGAATATGTGAAGTGACACGATATGTACTGTTCCCATATCTACGAAAAAGAGAAATCAGCCTAGAAGTTTGAGTGTACTCTGTTAAATTAATCGTTTTTGAAAATGGTATTCTTGTGGTAACTTAATTGAATCTAATTTGATATGGCAGCTGATCATATCGGGGAAGTTCTGATATTCTAATCGGTGTTACACGCTTCGTATTTGCACTTGTAATAAACAGATATTTCCGTGAAAGCGTGTAGACTAGGGGTTCCCAACCGGTGGTACGTGTACCACTGGTGGTAAACAAGAAAAAAATAAGTGGTACGCAAAAGAACCAAAGTATTTTTAACTATTAAATTCAAAAATTAAAACCCCAACATCCTGATTTGAGTTTTTTCTCTAATAATCGTAAACTTATGCGATCTGAGCTTTCTTCAAGAGTGGTGGTGGTAGTAGAACTTTGTAGTGATGGGACTAAAGGTTTTCAATTTTTGTTTAGATGGTACACGTTAGTCAAAAGGTTGAGAATCACTTTTGTAGACTAATACCAATTTTAGGGTTTAGTAAAACACTCATTTCAAATAAGCTGTCTCTTATCCGTATATGTCAACATAACCCAGAAACTAACTTGAATAAATACATTAATACGACTTTTAGATGTTTGGTCGATGAATGTTATAAGCATAACACATTATGTATTGTAGTAGCGCTATGCTAGTTGCAGAGTGTATATAAATTTCAAGGGTGAGTTATGCAGAAGTCATTGGAATTTCCAGTACGTTGCAGTGGTAGTACAGTCAGAGAGTAGATGAAAACTGTTTTTTAAATTACTTTCTGTCTCTTTCCTATGGCCGTAATAAGTTTCATGTGTTATTTTTGGCATCTGAATAAAATCAAAATACTAAGAACACTTTAGAGGCGCCAAAAATATACGTAATTAGGTGCTTTCAGCAAAAATTTATTATATTAACGTTAGGAGTGCCGTCCCGTTTTGTATAGTGGTTAGCATTGCTAATTGTCATATCTTTGAGTTCGAATCTAGGAGAAGGAATTGTATGATTACAAATGTATAATTTCTTTGTAGCATGGCAGCACTTTAAATGCACAGCGAGCTGAAAGCCCTTTCTGGTGGTGGGAGCGCTTTAAATACACAGCGAGTTGAAAGCCCTTTCTGGTGGTGGGGAAAGAAGGGTAAACAACCCTTGGATGTATCCCCCAAAGGTTTTTCCTTCAAAATCGGGGCGGAGCTATGCAAAATCACATATAAGATGCCCAGGGCCCATGCCATTGTCAAATGTAGCTCTGCGCTCTTTGCTACGATAAAATTTGTGGACTTGTTCTCGTGTTACTGTCAGACAAAGGAGTTAAGTCACAGTAAGTAACGTGAGGAGCAAACAAATGCCTTTCATTTCGTATTGCAGTCGGGACAAAGGATGCAACAAATATGGATCGAATTTCGACACAGTGATTTGAAAAGGAGGAAAAGAAATTGTTGAAGCTGGGACATGCAAAGACTTAAGTCGCAAGGTATCGATCCTTGCATCAGACATTCATTTTGCTATAACGTTATAATAGTACACTGTTAAAAACTGCTGATTTTGAACGAAGTTTATAAAACTTTCTGTTCTAATATTCGCTCAAATCTTTACTCATAACTTCAGCTGATGTTTATAATACCGCTTTCCTTACTTAGTCTTACACCTCTTGAAGATTGCAGTGGTATTAATATAGGCGTGGAAACACTGTCATATTATGCGAAGAATCGCACTAAGTGTTAATATATTAACACTTAGTGATATATAATGTCACTAATATACTATTATAATACTTCTTTCCTTAGCCTTTTACACCTCTTGAAGATTGCAGTGGTGTTATAGACTATAGGCGATGGGAACATTGTAATATTATGCGAAGGATCTCACTAAGTGTTAATAATTAGTGTTAGGTCACTACTATTAATAATCACTCATTAGTGTTAATAATTAGTTTGTTCAAATTAGTGGTAATAATTATAAGAGTTCTTTGACAGTATGGCGACAGGGCTGATTCTTCTGCTTTTTTGAAGCATCACACTGATCTTCAACATGAAATCATGGATTAGGGTGCTATTAAAATGAACAGCCTGTATAACTTTTCGAACGGCTACAGTAAGTATATTAGTAAAATCCGCCTGCGAGTCTTAATGTATATAAACTGATATACAACTAACTGATAAGAAAACTGATATACAATGAAAATTTAGAAAATGTTTAGAATTTAGATTTAAATTATTTAAATATCAATATGAGTGGAAAAATAAATTGTATTTATTATTAAGTTCCAAGCGAATACAATAAATATGCCTTATTATTATTTATTTTCTCTATTTTGAACTGAAATTTCATCATTAAATCTTGTAATATAGTTTAGTTCTTCATAGGTTTTTTTTTTTCCCTCTCATTGTAAACTAGTTCTGTAAATTAAACTATTATTTAAAATTAAAAACAAAACAAAAAAATAATTTCTTTCCATGGTTGAAGTAATGCATATTCTCTCTTAATAAGTACTTCATTTCTCATCTTAGAGTAAGACGCTTGGCTGTACCCTCCGATTAAGAATATGTTAAGAATCACTGGCCGTTAAATGACAACCTGTACTCTAATTGGACCAGGGTTCGTAACGGTCCTTATAAGTGCTTATAAGTCCTTACATTTGAAAATAAAATATAAAGGCCCTTATAAGTGCTTACTTTTGCTTTAAAGCCCTTATTTTTTTTGTTTTTAGTGATTAAATAAAGTAATCGAATAGTCAAAATAATTTCATTTTTTTGGCCAATACATTATACAGTACGAAGGTTGGGAGGTCTCCCCTTTCTCCGCAAAATCTTGAATATTGAAACTGTTACAGTTCGCTGCAAAACAAGCAACGAACCTTTTTTATTTTATTTATTTATTTATTTATTTTTTGGTCACTTTCCAATCTGGATTGAATAGGACTAAAAGTTCTGCGGTCTACCAACCCAAGCGAAGAATGATTCTATTCCGGAAATTTAACGCCGTCTGTTGAAAATTAGAATGAAAAACACCCCAGTTATTTAGTTCTTTATTCTCCCAATACCGGTAGTTGTTAATTCCGATTGCGTAATATCACGTAGGGAAGAATTACGGCGCACGTATTGCGCAATAACGTTTGCGATATTTTGCAGAGATAATTAATTTTTGATGTTCAGTCCGAGATTTGTTTATGAACACTTAAAAGAGTTTTACTGTGCTTGCTAAGCAGAATATTTTTTAGTTCCGTTGGTTTATTTTATATGATGCACATATTGAAATGTCAAAAAGCATTTATTTAGCGGAAAAATCTAAAGAGCGGCTACAGTCTATCCCCCGCCCACATCCGCTCATTCAAGTTAGGCTTGACTGTCCGAATATTCGCTAATTTCCAAGTATGCGGGTTAGTTAAGCTTAAAGATGACTGCATGAAGCAAATTTTCTGTCTTCTGATTTCAGAAATGTTCCTCTTTTTTACTTAAATTACTTTGCTTGCAATATCTGTTAAGAGAAAACTGATATACAATGAAAATTTAGAAAATGTTTAGAATTTAGATTTAAATTATTTAAATATCAATATGAGTGGAAAAATAAATTGTATTTATTATTAGGTTCCAAGCGAATACAATAAATATGCCTTATTATTATTTATTTTCTCTATTTTGAACTGAAATTTCATCATTAAATCTTGTAATATAGTTTAGTTCTTCATAGGTTTTTTTCCCCCTCTCATTGTAAACTAGTTCTGTAAATTAAACTATTATTTAAAATTAAAAACAAAACAAAAAAATAATTTCTTTCCATGGTTGAAGTAATGCTTATTCTCTCTTAATAAGTACTTCATTTCTCATATTTTAAATTATAAGTTTAATTTTTAAGGTTATGCAGTTGTGTATGATGTAATTGGACAGGTGCTTATTTTTTTCTTAAAATGTGCTTGAAAAGTGCTTATAGGTGCTTATTTTTTTAACTAAAATGTGGCTATGAACCCTGTGGAGTTGATTGGAAGCTTCAGTTGCTACTGCAGGGCTTACTATAACAAAAGAGTGCATTTTCAAGATTTATAGACCCGCTGTCATGTCCTTTTGAGCAGATATGTCGGCTCTTTAAATATGCTCAATCAAGCCAGTTTTTTTTATGTGACCATTATGTTAATCTAAGAAACTGACCAATTAAAATATTTTATAGAGAACTTATTAGTTTACTTCCTAAGTTTCAGTTTTTTTCGATCACTTCTTGTATTATGTGGCATTTCCTTTATCATTTATACGCCAGTGAGTGGAGAGAGGTCTGTCCTCCGTCCGAGAAACGGATTTAATTTTTTTATTCTCATTATTCTCTTTGCTTATTATTTATTTGTCGGGAAGTGGATTTTTACAGAAAAATTGTGTTAAAAATATTCGATAAACTATAAAGATATATAATATGTTCTTTCAGTGACAAGTTCTTCTGTTTTGACTTGACCGTGCAAGTGCACAAAGGTAATATAAATAATATTATTCACATAGGCTTGTGTTTGCAGTCTTGGTTGGCAGTAAATATCGAATAGTTTGAATAGTATCGAATAGTTTGAAAGAGTTTTTATATGAGCTAAGCCTGTCTTTTTCCATCACTCTCAGGAAAGAAATCCGAATGCGAAAATGCAATTTCTTTTTGATATCTTGCTCACCCCTTACCGTCTAATATTATAAAACTGTCACCAATAAAGTCCCAGAGGGTTCTCTTGCGCCACCGCTGCTACTCAAAGAAATTTGCAATTCACTGAAACTTTTTATATTAAAAACTAGCGAAAACTCCACTCTCACTGATCTCTGTATGCAAATACAGCGCAAGTAGAAATACTGCATACCAGCCATCGGCCAGCTGTTTCTCATTCTCTCTCTTTCGCGTTTTACACGAATGAATAACGAGTCCTTCTTACTATCTGCATTTTCCAAGTGCAGAAACCAGACCTCTTCCATTAAAATTTACTCGCATCTCATTAACCAACAAAATCCATCACGATGCAAATGAAAGAAACTGAAACCAAAGAAGGGAAAATCTTAGGACATTCATTTTCTAACAGTATGACGAAGTTGCTTTCATCTCAGATTGTGTCAGCCGCTTTATTTTCGAAACTGATGGAAGAAGTTGTGTATAATGTAATTATAAAATATGGGTGACTGTCGTAAAACAATTGTTGAGGTAAAGCGCAATGTTAAAACTTTATCTTCCCTTACATGTAACTAAAATTTTCAATTTTGATAATTATTTTGCTTTTTATTCCGATTATTGTATTAACATGATGGGGAAAATCTGCATTCATATTTGTTTCCACGGGCAAGTTGTAACATTCTAATAGTGGCGAAATTTATACTTACACATAACATTTAAACATAGCTGTTTCTCAGCGCCGATTGGTCGAAATATGCAATTCGACAGTACGGGGTACTCTTAGCGTTTTATATTCACAAATTTGTGATTTTATTTTGACGGAGGATTTCTCGAAGGTATACTATATTGGCTGCTGTCAACCAGCATTTCATCAGAAACTCAGCAATAAATTGTTGCAATATTGCAATCCGTAATTATTGTGACGTTAATATGCATGCGACAAAAAATTTTGCTATCGCTATGATGTATGTCAGTTAGTTGAAAGGAAGGTACAGTGTCGGCGCTATGCATTTTGCTGTCCGAGACAATTTCTGTGGGTCATAAATTCTGCTGCCCGCTGCCTTTCTAAGCTCTAAAAATGCTTCTCTAAATTATGAAATTTTTCCGCCCCTGAATTCTGCCGTTCTGTGTTGTCGCACCAGCTCAGGCTCCGGCCCTGGAAAAGAAAACTTTCATCGTTTCCCTTTATGCAGATTTCCATCTTTTTATCCAGTCAAATTGGGCAGTCATGATGATTTAAAAAGGGGACAGAATAAGTGTGCAGTTCAGGCATAGAATGACAGTATAGACCTTCATCCCCCCTATGCATACTTTTACACCTTTTTCCGATGTTAGACTGTGAGACTTCACGATTTCTAGAGAGAAAATATATGAGACAAATTCAGTGAACAATTAAATTGAAGAAATATATGACTGTGAGAATGCAAATTTTGTATCCACCCGCAAAAAATTGGAACATTAGACTATACAGACATTATTTTATTTTTTACAAATTCTAAACAAAAAAGGGGGATTTTAAAAAAGGAAAAATTGAAGTTTGCCGTCAGCAAGAATTAATATCTGGTCTTCAGAATACCGCGACGATTTACTAACTGCTGCATTATAAGAATGTGTGATAGGAATGGTAACTTTGGACAGGCTTTCGAATATAAGAAATAATAACGTTACAAAACAAAAACAAAAAACAAAAACAAAAAAACTATGCAGTTTTTTTAAACATACTTATTTTGAACAAGTAGTAATAGGAAGAGGTACATGGAAAAAAGTGTGGGGCTTTTAGTAAATTAAACAATCAGGCTTTACCGATTTCGTTTTCACATACCATGATTTTCTTTTAGTATACGTATCTTAGATTAAGCTTACTGTAGAGAACTGGTATTTTATATGTACGCCGTTGTAGTTCGTTAAAAACTATGCCATGAATATGAGCTCTTATACAAAGATATTAAAATTATTGTAATATAGACCGACCCAAGTCTCATTGGAAAAGACACTGACATATTTGTCTGTAATTTCTTTTCGAAATGAGGGAATTCAAAATATGTCTTCATGAAGATAATTTCAAGAGTTGTTGGTAGGCATTAAGAGTAATCTTGAGGCCATTTCCTAGGTACTCTGTAGGAAGTGAGATGAAACTCAAACAACTCTTGTAAATTTTGTTTCCATTGAATAATCTAGTCCAATCCTACCTTTTTAATATTAGCCGTTTCGTAAGATGCAGTTTACGTTACTTGAGAAAAGACTCTAAACATATTCTGTAAATTACATAATCGAGGGGTAATGTGCTATTGTTGCTGTTAAATAAACATATTCTATGTCGCTCGTTTGTAAACATGTACATTTCAGCCTGTGTAAGCTATATCAAATATCATAGCGAGTTATCGTGTATAGCGGAACTAAGCCTTGTAAACAAATAATTTTAATGGATTAGAATTTATTAATTTCTCAGCTTTTGGTTCAAACTAAAAACATAATCCACAAAAGAAGGTTGCATTACCGGCAGCACTAAAATTAACAGTAAGCTGACTGCCCCTCTATAATTGTACGTCCATATATGACTCACGCTAAAAGTTACCCGGATTTATTTACTCTAGTATTTAAACGTTAATTCATTTTACCCCTTAAATGAAATCTCATGTTCACTGGCAAAAACAGCTTCTGACCAAACAAAATTATAATCGTCATTAAATTCGTTTTGCAGCAGCATAATTTCTAAATAATAATGGTCTGAGCGAATTATTGTGACGAAAGACAAGAGAAAATAAGAAAGTATCAATTTGTTAGCAGAACTAGAGATATATTTCGAAACAAAGCAAACTAAATTATTTCACACCCATAATACAGTTAATAGGTACGTCATATATTTTTGTCCCACTAATATATGATTCAAATGTATTAAAAAAATATAGCTAATTTCTTTATAACCTGCTTTAGAGTATTTTTAAGCATAATAATGAGAATTGAAAAAGGGAATGTAAATTGTGTCCTGCATTTTGTTGTACTTGTTTTCGCAAAAAAACTGTTTCATAAATGAGTTATAATATAAATTTGAGAGTGTTAAGTTGCGTAATTTTTATATTTTTCAGTGCTTGCATAAAGAAAATTAATTTTCTTAACATGTCTCGTTTCTTCGCACGCCTGTAATAATAGGTAGGTTAGTAAAGAATTTAAGTGTTCACACGGAAACATTTTACCCCTTTCAACTCTTAATTTTTCAAGTGCTGTCTGGCATAAGTCGCTCGAACAAACCGTATATTGGATTTCGGCAAAAAGCTTCAGTGAGTATAATCTACCCAAGGAGACTTAGCCCTGATCCCAGTCACGTTCCTCCACTTGGTCCGAATAAACCAAGGGAGAATTTTCGTTTCACTTGTTGTTCCAAGCAGGGCTTGCGAGGCAAAATTGATTAAATGCTTCATAATAGTATTTTGTTTTCCTCTCTTTTAAGTGGTTTAATTTTATTTCAGAAATGCGAGGATAGCACTAAAAATTTTTTAATCTGGAAATATGGAATGAAGCTAGGGGATGTCATATCGTTATGTAATAGGTTCGAGTTTGTGACATGTTTAGTTGCAATAAAAGTGTGAGTTAATATTTTGCTCCGATTAAGGCGAATCAGGTTGGTGTATCTACTGAAAAATGTATTTAACATAAATAAGAGCACTTTCTTGTGGCGGTTTTACGTAATTTTCGAGCAGCACTACCGCTACAGAAAGAGTAGCTGCAAACGGCTTCAACTTGCATTTCAAGAAAACACCTGATGTTGTGTTGCTTGTTGCTTTTAATTCGTTCAGTAAGTTTTGTCGTAGGCAGAAAAGCTGTGTGATGCTTGTTCTCTAAATGCGACTGGACAGGGAAATCTGAACAGCGTCATCTGATTTAAGAGAACTGTATTGAATTTCACTAAACTTGTAAGATTCTATTCTGTCACCTTGTAAGATTCTGTTTCCACATAAACTAAACGAGATCCCACAGTGAACCTGACGAATTCTCGCAAAGGCGTGAATGGAAATACCAGCACAGAAGAACGGTGAAAATAGCCCTTTATTAATTCCAATAACAGAAAAGCCACGATCTTCGTGCTTTACAAAAACATAGTCAACTTGCGATGAAACTTAAAGTTAGAATATACAGCCAAGTCTGCTGATTAGCACAATAAAGTGTAGCTAACGTAGGTTGACTCGACAACACCTAATAGGCGTGACAATTATCCGAAATGGCCAAGGGCGTAGTAGCGTAACAGCGAGATAGCAATGAAACGTGCTCTGGCTAGCGAAAAGACACTCTGAATAAACTCAGCGATTCATCCGTCTAAATATTCACTTCACTTTAAATTTACATCCTGGCGGTGAAATGCGAGGGGAAGTGGGAGAGTTCAGGTAAGGTGTCAAACTTAAAATAATTTGTTATGCAAAATAAGGGAAACCCTACAACCTTGCTGTCAGAACTTTATTACTTTTAAATCTCCTGCGAGTGATGGCGGTGTAAGAAGTAGACACATTTTCATTTTCTTTTTTTAACACTAGAAAGACAGAAACTTAGTATATACCTATATTGCCCAATAGCAGTCAAAATGACTGCATTGTGAAAGAATATCTAATGTGTAAAGAAATTTGTTTAAAATTATTTTTTAATGTTTTTATATAGTTTTTATATTATTTACAGTTATATAACAAGTTATTAGTAAATATTAACAATAAAAAAATTACTTCACATTGAAAAAAATAATTTATGCATAATTATTTGTACATTTTTTTGCAAATGAAAATAAAAATCTTTTTATGTGTACATCTTCCGCAAACATATTTTTGACAGTTTTCACATATATTATTTGTTTTGTTGTTGTGGCAAAGTCGTACTTGACAAATTTTGCGTTTGTCAGAATGGGTTGCATTTGATGATGTTGCAGTTGATCTTGGTGAGTCTTTATGTTCTGATGACTTTTTCTGTCTTGCAGCTCTGTATTCGGTGGAAAGCTGTTCTGCTAATTGAAACAAGAACTCTTTTCGTTTTATTTGTATTCCTATCTTTTTTTTTTTTTTTTTTTTTTTTTTTTTTTTTTTTTTTTTGTAAAGGATTCAAGCATTTATAGCAACTACATCTAAAATATTGATAAGTATTCTCGTAGATGGAGGGATCATCTACGAGAAATAGCTTTTACTGTATATTTTCTGGCCATTTGATCCGTCATATCAACTCCAAAATTTGTGCTGCTATAAAATTGAATAGATTCCGGTAACTTTCTTTATTACTTTTATCAATTTTCACAAATTTATGCTTAGAACTTAGCTATTCTTTTATTTGGTTTGCTTTTATATATTGTAAGAACACAATTCTCTGATTTATATAGAAGAGTGGAAAAACGAGGCATGATATCCTTCGTTTGTTTGGCTGATTTGGGTAGTTCTCTTTTGTTTCTTTTAATAGTTCCGTCGTGATATTTCTTCCACAGTTTGTATATGGCTCGACAAGTTTCAGAACAACGTGTTCACTGAGATTCGAATAACAAGTGCTACTTTATCTTATTGAGAAACTGCAACTTATCAAGTATACGCCCAAATCGACAATTTATCACGTACTTGTATGTTATCATGTGACGGTAATCGAAAAAGAATGAAAACTGCTTATTTTAATACACAGCCAAACTAGTCATATAAGAAATTTACTCAATTCAAAAATAAGAGTCATTTGATTATTTAAAATTTCCCAAGCAGTCAAAATGACTGCTTTTGGGCAATATAGGTATAACATATATATATATATACCAGAAATAAAAGAAGGGGGAGTAACTACAATTATTAATAAACGCGTTTATATGTTGTACAAAAAGTCACAAAACTCTAAAAAATTTGGTCATTATATACATAATTGCTTTTCTAATTGAAATTAAAAAGCAATCGAAATGACTTCCTTGGGCAATCTAGTGTTAAAAGCATTTACTGTATTTGGAGGACTAGTTTCATGTTCGGCTTTGATTTCAACTGAACCGAAGCATCCAGTTGGAGCGATGTTTCCAACCAGCGAAATCAGTACTTTGTGGTGTAAACTATAAATTTTTCGTTATTAAATAATTTTTCTGGGAATATTTTTTTATCATTATCATTTTATTTATTTATTTGCTCTTTTTTTGCTCTTATCTCTATGTGCCAGCTTGCTTCTTGGTATTAAATTTTTGCTTTTAAACCGGGGGGAAAAAGAATTCTCATTTCCTTATTCTTTTCTCTTTTAAGTTCTTCTTTCATCAGACATTCAGATATTCTTCTAGTTTTTAAAATGCTATTTTTCTCACTTTTTCCCCAACCGAATCTTTTTGTATTCATGTCTCCTCTCCTATGTAACTCTGCACTGTAAGAATTTTTAAGTCAATTTTCGGTGCAGGAAATATGTATTAAAATTGGTCCCGTCGTTCGAAGAAAATGCTACGTAGGTTTAAAAAACGTAAAAGGCTGACTCATGTGAAAGTAAGCGATAAGGTAATGGGATGAGGATCATATCTCGGCAAGCATCGGATTTTGTTCCTCCTTTTACTGCTGACATTGAAGCATTTTTCTTTCGCTGTGTTGTTTCTCAGACTCGTTTGAAGAAAGAAAGTATAACGAACAAATGTATCTTGCTATTTTTTTCGCGGAATCTCTTTAAATAGAAAAGTAAATCAATTGTAGTATGCGGAATATGTAGTGTTTTGTGGTTTTCATCGTTAAGTCACGTAGTACCTGGGTGTAGAAATCTTTTGAATGTATTTTGTTTGTCGATTCATGGTTTCGTTTCATTCAAAATCTGGGGAGAGTTATGCTGAAAAATATTCTTTGCCACTGAGAGATGCGTATATTTTATATGCTGTAGCAAATATTAATATAAACATACTCATACACTGCCTGCTTGTTTTACAGTTAATGTACTTCTGTGCATGTGTAATGTATTTTGAGTACGCAATGTACTACTCGCAAAACATAAATATCATAAGTTTCTTTAAATTATAAATACTGCATTATTATTAAATTACAGTTCAGAGAAAGAATCCTTAGAGCGGGGGTACTACTGCTGAGGCCCGCAGTGTCTGATAAGGCTTAAGTCCTGTTATCTCATATCTCCTTCGTAACGACTAGTGGCCACTGCATGAAATTAGTTAACAGTTAAACTGAATTCGAAAATATTTTACGGTTCTCGATTAGAAGCGCACCTATCTTGGCTGTTGCAATTAATCTGTACGTGTAAACTTGACGATTTAGAATATATTTAGGTAATATCTGTTTTCTATGATATTCGAAAGATATAAGGTTATGTTAAGTAACATTCCCTGAAAATTCTGTTCCGCTTTAACCTAAATATTTGTTTTTTCTTTCCTTTTTCTTATTCTTTTTCTTCCACTCATATCTGCACGAAGTCTTTAGATATGTCCTTTCAGATGCTTGTAATAAATGATCTTTAGGGACCGTTTTGATTTGACGTCAATGCGTATTACATATTATTTTATTAATCAATTAAGATTTAAGTGTCTTATGTGACAAAGACAGTCAATCTGTAAATGATCGGAAAGGTCTCATAAAGATGGAAATATAATTAAAGATCTATTCAGCTGAACTCAGTGGTTTCTCTTGTCTTCATAAATGAAATGGAAATGTTAGACAGTTGCCGTTTCCTTCATTAATAATGAAACTGAATTCGTTTCTGAGTTTGATTATAATTATTATTGCATTAGTTTAAGATTCTGCTGAGCATTTGGCGTACATGAATGTAATTCAGGCTGGAAAAATTTTGCTTCCTTTGCGCGGAAAAACTTTGCACCTCTACGTTAAATATGAGATTTTAAAATAAGGGAATAGAATTTATTTACTTTATGGGGTAATGTTGCTTATGATGATGATGTTGTTATCCATCAAGCACGATCTCATGTGTAATGCTTGGAACTCTAAATGACTTCATATGTTTTAAGAGTTTAATAACATTTAAGGCAGTCACTTGTGTTTATTGTCATATTATAAATAGTTAGCATAACCATCTGGCTCTGAGAGACCCGTGGCTTGAACCTCGGCGAAAGCGCAATTCATCTTTCCTTTCTTAGCAGCGAAAAAACTAATACTCTTTCTGCGGTGGCGCTCGAACTCATCACCACCTGGATTTGGTTAACTGTCTCTTGCACCTCTTTTCAGTCTTCTTTTAAATGAAGGATAACGTAAGGAATCGCTTTCCCCCGGGCATGTTGTTGTGGTGTAAGAGTTAGCATGTTTATCTGGTGCTGGAAGATTTCTCATTATTCTTCGCTCATAAAAAAAAAAAAAAAAAAAAAAAAAAAAACAGTCTGTGCAACTTATGAACTTTAAAGGCCTCATACTTCATGAGCAATGCTGTAACTTTGTGAAATTTGTGCACCCAGTATGACTACAAAACAGAATCCGCGAACAATAATAGTTTGTAGCTGTAGAATACACACACGTAAAAGTTATTCTGCTCGTCTCTATCGCCTAGCAACTATGGTAACTTTAATGGCAGCTGCGGTAGATAGTCACCTAATTGTTTTTTCCCACTTCATTTCCATTTAGCATGTTTTGTTTCATGAAAAGCATATGAATGAAAACTGATTGAGATTGTACTGCCAGATGACATGGAGAAAATAAGAGCTGTGCTGTGGTGAAGACATGCTTTACGTTCGCAATTGAGGGAGGGTGAAAAGACCTTCAAATATCTGTTACATAGTAACAGATAATAGGCAGGTAAATTCTTAAGGTTTTAATGAAATCAAATAGTTATCGTATTAATTCTTACCGAAAAAGCAGACTTAAGTCTATTTCAACAATCCTTTTGCTTTTGTTCTATTTCTAGGATTTAACTTGATTTGGTAGTGCCTAGACCGAAAATCCTAACAGAAGTGAAGTGAATTATCGCTATGTTTAAAACAACGAGAAAGTCGTGAGAAGGATAAAAATAGCACTTTTATTTAAACAGAATTTAAAACATAGAGATACTCTTGTGCTACAAATAAGCCACAACTCTTGATGGTGCAACTAAATAGAACAGTCAGATTTAAATCAAACGTTGAACAGTAGTCAAGGACTACACAATTAAGTATTACTGGAAGCTGGCTCAATACTCTAGCGGACCGTCAAAATCAAAATGTCGGCAGCGATAGAACGCAAAGTCGAATAGCTACAACTATCATCATAGCTGGCAAGAAACTAACAACGATAGAGCGCGCGCGATGCTAGATACACGCTCTCTCTTAAAATCCAAAAACCTCAGTTTAAGTATAAGCGGCTCATTTCCATTCTGGTGAGGAATGCAAAAAGGAGAAGTTGGTCTGAAAAAGGTTGAAATTACTGGTTAATTAATATAAAATTCCTTACATATCGGGTTCGGAAATTCGCATGATTTAGACAACAGTATTTTTGTTAAAATCCGCTTTTAATTCCTTTTTTGGAATTGCGTACTTATATGTAAATCATACTTTTCTTGCCTTTTTTTTCCCCCTCTTTTATTTTGATATGTGTTGATAAAGCAGGACAATAAAAGGTTAAAAAAAAGAAGTAGAAATTCTGCGTAATTTGATTGTACAGAACCGCTGTTGAAGTAATAACACTACTGTATGGTTTCAATATTGATGTTTTCGACCTTGGCGTAATAGAAGGCTTAATGAGATAAGCCTATTTGAGAGCCATCTGGGTCTTAGGTCTTTTTGTCCTTCTTCGCAAAGAACTGCAACAAAAACTGTGAGATGGAATCTTTTCCCTTCTTGTCCTGTATTATTAGAGGGAATTTTTGTGAGGAAAAGTTGCGTTTCTTACAGGATCATTATCATATATATTCGCAGGCATTTTATTCCTTAGCCCTTTTGTGGCATTGATGTCTTTCAGTTGGATTCTGGATAGTAGTTTTTCTTGTCTTGCTTCGGACTTTTCACTATTAAATTGTACTGCCAGCTTTTCCAAAATCTTTCTGCGAAATGGAGTGTTGGGATTTTCTGAGTAACCCCTGTTTCTGAATAACTTATCAGTATCATAATTGTTAATGAATAATCAGAAAAATTTGCTGTTCAGAGTTTAAAATTTTTTAAAATATAGATTTTAAGATCACAAATAAATTAAAACCTTTTTTATGAATATTTGAGTTTTATACCTGAAGCAGTTTTAAATTTAGCACTTACAGTAGGCCGTCTAATTTAAAAATGAAAGAACATAAAATCTTATGTTTAAAATGAGCTGTTCAAAATTTCGGAGCTTATGGTAGGAGGGCCAAATTTCCTTTGATATTATTTCACCGTAATTTAGCGCTACAGGGAGAGCTGTATCTTATTTAATAAAGAAACGAATCATTCTGGACGTAGTTTTGTATTTAGTTCATTGGATCCTTTGTGCATGAGATTTGTAACAGATAATCAATCCTCTTAAGTACGGTAAATTCTACACTGCTGGCACCAGGAAGGAATAATCTGAAGAACGTCAAAATCACTTGAAATGAAGAAGAGGTTGGGATTAGCAAATGATTAGTATTCCAGCGCATTTAGACAACGCAGGCGGGAGAAACGACATCTGAAGCACTGCACAGAAGAAAAGTTGTGTAGTAATTAAAAGTTGCTCGTTCTCATTCGGAAAGCGCTACAAGGTCGGGGTTTGCTCAGAATATTATCGTCTTCTACCTCGAATAATAAGAAAAAATACTTACTAGCAAGGTCACGAAATTCGATAGAGGCGGGATCGTTGCCGATCGAAAGTGGGGATTATCGTTCTCTGATAACGCCCTCGCAAAGGTCGCCATCCAACCACTGTCATGCGAATATGGAATCAATGGGCATACTGAACGGCATGCAGGATCTCAACGCCCTCCCATGAATAACGCCAGAGAGAACAGACATATTGTGAAGTCAGCTCTGCAAAATTGTACAACCACACTAAAAATTGGTCAAAAATCGGGCATGTTTGCAGCACGCCCAGTATCCGCTTGTACGGTGCGTCGACGTTTGCAGCAGCGTGGACTATCAGCACGGCGACCAGTACTTCATCTTGGAAGTACTGCACCTTGAAAGTGCAACATAGAGAGAGAGACGGCGACTTAGGTGCGCCGAACGACAAAGCTGGATACACCAGGGCCGCAATTTCATCTCTTCAGAGGAATCCCGGTTCTGCGTGCAGTATTTTGATGGCCGTATACGTATCTGGAGGCGGCGAGGAGACTGCACTTCGCCTGCTTGCATTTGATATCGGCCTTGCACATGATATGGGCAGCCATTGGGTACACGATACGCGCGTCTCTGGTTCGGATCGACGGTAATTTGAGCGCAGATCGTACATTTCTGACGTCTTACGTCCAGTGGTTGTGCCCTATCTTCGAGGCCTGCCAAATGTCATGTTCCAACAAGATAATGCAAGACCACATGTTGCACATCTTGTTCTTCCTCGATACACAGGGTATTAGTTTTCTGACCTGGCCTGCACGGTTTCCAGATCTGTTACCCATTAAAAATATCTGGTCATACGTTGCTAAGAGACTGGTCCGTCATCCCTCCCCAACTAATACGGTTGATGAAGTGCAGCATGAGCTGCCCGTTTCTGTCATCCAAGCCCAGTTCGATTTCATTCCTAACCGGGTAAGTGCCGTTTAGCTGCCATAAATGGCAGCTGTTTCAACTAATTTTGCCACCCTGTATACTCCTAAACTACTTATAAATTTAATCAGTTTGCCGTCATTTCCTCATACCATACTGTTTACGTAAAATAAATATCTTTTTTGCATTTGCTTTCCTTCATGGTGTTGCAATTTTAATGGCCAGCAGTGTGTTTCGCAAAGATATGAAATTCTGGAACTGAAAATCGAAAACATCACGAAGGTTTCATTTGAGATCTTGAAAGAAGTTTTCAGTCGATTAGCAGTTATTATGATCGGGGGGAAAAAATTGCATTCGTAAAAAAGACATAACATTAAAACATGTATTTCCATGGATTGTTCATAATACTTCTTTTAAGAGACAAAATATTAACGCGAATGAAATATTTGTTCCACCTGCATTCATTTAAGTATTTTCCGAACTTTTTGACATTCATCCTTAGTAATAAGAATATTACGATGCATTGAATGAAAAATGGTTATCTTCACATGTTGTAAACTTTATTCTTAAGTTTGCCACCATTATTATTGAGGTTTACAAAAAAAGTTGAATTCTTTTCCATCGTTTTTGAAAAGTCATTAATTCATCGTAAATTTTCTTTTGTGGAGAGAACGATAAAATAATTTCCATAATGTCGCGTGAAGTATTTAACTGCGATTCATTGTTAAATTGCTTTATTTTCTAATGCTATAGTAATGAATGAAATGGATATTTTTAATACTTCTGATTATATTAAGCATTAAGAAAGAGACTAATTTAAGGATTATGAACGATTTGAATTCCAGAATTCATCTTAATTTAATACGAAGAGAGCTTGGAGCGGTACATATACGAAAACGATTTTCACTGCAATGAGTTAATTTCTTTCTGTACTGATAATTGACATTTGGCAGTTTCTTGATTTCTGTTTTCCATATCGTTTGTGTAGCTTCTGTTTAAAAGGAAAAGTCAGCGAAGATCTTCGCCGTTGCTTTACAATAAACCCGAAATCGTGAACTGAGTCGTCCATTTCCTTTGCTTTCTTACTGATGTGCTTCCTGTCGCTTACAGCTGTCAAAAACTCGTTCAACTCTTCTGGGTTGCGTGTAATTCAATGGAAACTTCGATCGATTCGAAAATCATCCAACTTCTACTGAGGAATATTTCTCTCTCTCTCTCTCTCTCTTTCTTTTTTTTTTTTTTTTTTTTTTTTTTTTTTTTTTTTTCAGAGTAGAAGTATCCAAATCTTTTAAAACAGTAACTAACTCGGGTTTATAGAAAATCCTCCTTTACCTATCAGACTAATTGCACATGAATGGTTAAGATTTTCGATACGAGGTGTACATTGTCAACGAAAATCAAAATATTGTTTATTATATTCGCGCTAAGGCCCACCAGCGGCCGAGCGGTAAAGTCGCTGAACATTGGTAGTTCTCTCCGAGGTTCGAATCCCGCGAACGGGCTGGCTGCATGGGCGTTTTCGTAGTTTTCCCCATGTGTAACGTGTATACGAGATTTCCAGTTTCCCTTAGAAAGTCCTCCACGAAGACATCCCTCCTCTTAGGCAGATAGCCCTCGAGGCTTTGCCATAATCACACACACACACACACATATTCGCGCTAATGAAAAATAATATTAAAAAGAATATTGGATGTATTTCTGATCTTTGGCTCACAGTGACTAGCAAGTGTATATTCTAATTTTCAAAATCGTTTTTTTCACTGGAAACACACGAAACCTTTTTTTATACGAAAATCTGCCCAAACTCACGCCGACTTTCACGCTGTTCTGCAGAAAGCAATTCCCAAATTTTAATCACTTTTCCAAAACGGGAGATTAAAAACTGGAAAATAGCAGTTAGTTATATCCTTCGTTACATAAATTAAACTGAATTACTGAGAATGAGAATTATATAAATCCAAAGCGAAGATCTTGCGACGGACCACACGAATTTCATATGTGAGGACTTAACCAGTTGCAGTTTTCGAGCTGGTGTGAGATGGCATGCTCTGACATTACAGTCAAAACAGCTTGTTCAGGAATGCTTCCTCTTGACATTACAAGGGTCATAACTTCTCGCCCGGTGTCAGAGAATTTTGGCGATCAACACTATGTCTGTCATCAAGGCCTGTCGAACTTAGGGCCCTGACCGCCAATTATTCTTGCAGCTCTCTGATATCGTCGAGCGTAAGATAAAACTGAAAAATTAAAAGGGCGTGACTAATTCAATCTGCAAAATGTTCCAGACAGAGCAAATATTCAGAACCCTGCAAAACTCTTACCGCCAGCAAGATCCTCACATAATGAGAACAATGACTTACCTGCTAAATAAACTAGCTTCTAATGAATGTCAAGACTGTCTCCGAATGTCTGAAAATACTACTTAGACGTTTCCTGAACTAATTAATCTTGCTAGATATGGCAAATCAGCCAAATGTGACATAGTTCATTATATCAAAACTAAAGGTCACTCACTCCAGATGAAGACGACTTCGATCCGAAGTTTATGAAGCAAAAGAGAGTTCGAATTTATTTTAGAACATGGAATTTGTCGGCCTTGTAAAAGTAACCGGTTATAACCTTTACATGTGGTATATAAAAAGTCTACTATCATGAGACCAGTTGGAGATTACAGAGCACTTAATTCAGTTACAGTTTTCGGTTCATATCCTACTGCACATATCCAGTATTTTGTTCAATCATTGCACGGCAAAGCAATTCTTTCTAAATTAGATATTGCATGAAACTGCACGTGTGTAGTTATAATTTGTGCAGGGTAATAATGTTTCGTGCACGAGTGAAATTTCAGAAGTTGATACATAAAACAGCAGTACTTACTCCTTCAATCTTTGTGTTTCCATTCTTACATTTTGGACTCAAAAGGGCTGCTGTGACGTTCCAACGTTTCAGGCACGAAGCCTTAAGAGGACTATATTTTTACACGAACAGTTAGTTAGACATATTTAGATGGCATTCTGGTATTCTCACAAAAACAAGACACTTCATGAAAAACGTATTTTAGAAGTTATTAAATACTTCAAGATGTGTTTCCGATGTTCTGAAGTAGAATTCTTAGGCTGTTTAATAACTAAGAATGGGCGTATAATTAGTGTATAAAGCTCTTCAAAGTTCAAAATCGTTATTTTTGTTGCTTTCATCAAAATTCTCTTCATTGATTTTATATTAGTTTCCCATAATCCGGCAGAATTAGGTGAAGAAGGAGGAATAAAATTCCTTTTTATACTTTCTTCGGAACTAAAGCGTTTAACAGATCCAGTTTGTAAATTCTAATTTCTCCAGAGCACTTTTCATCCAACATTCCTGAAAGCATGTAGCGTTATCACTCCAAACAATGGGCGGTTTTTATCGTCTTGCAATAAATCTTCGAAGGTGTGCTAGAAAGGCTTCAGTAGACAAATCCGGTACAAATTCTAGATGAAATACTTTTCTACTAAAGCATATAAATATTGCGAGATATTTTAAAGTCACTCTTTCTTTTTAATGTTTCAGTGTTTCAACAAGTTTTATTCAAGTTTTGGTATTTATCAACATTTTCTGTGCTTTTTGCTATTTAATTTATAAAGTACGCTAAAATATCATTTCTAAGTATAAATAAATGTATATGTGTATTGAGGAAGAGAGGGGAGGGAATAATTTTTTTGGCAATGGTGAAAGGAGAGCATGGGACAAAAAAGATTGAGAACCACTAGATTAAAACATGTTGGAACGTGAATGACTGGTACGTGAGTTCAGGATTGATTAAAGCATAATATGTCGCCTAAGATGCACATATCTATGAGATAAGAAACTTGAAGAGATCCTGTATATACAAGTATGCATTTTTTTTCCTGTATTTGCTTCTGTTTAATGTAACAAAAACTTTCGGTTGCGAAAATATTTAAGCATTAAGGAAAATATACTTATATTTTAATGAATCACCTCGTATATATCAAAATTTTTAAATGAACCAATAAGTAAAAGGTTTTAAATTAAATTAATGAGCAGTCTGTCATTCCTGGTAGCAGTATTTTCTAGATTTCTAAATAAGTTATTAGGCGGTCATTTTCATTTAAAAGTGTGGAAAGGTATCAAAGAGTCGCATAATAAATCGACTGGGATGGCAAAAACCAAAATAAATACAAGTTCTATTGTTTACTTATTATTTACATTGGAATTTGATGGTGCGATAATTTTGAAACACCAGCCGAATTTCCGCTCTCTTACTAACCAGTCAGCACTTTGGCAATAAAGTTAATCCTACTCTCTTATTTCTAAAAACAAATTGGCTTTTGCGAAGGAAATAAATCGCCAGTAATCGCTAGCTTGAAAATTTTTTGAGAAAAAAACAGAAATCGCTATTTGATCTGCTCTGAGCTTTTTATTCTGATTGGTTGAGCCATTCTTAGTATGACTGTAGAAGTAATATTTTAGGTCACATAGAATAATTCTGCGAGGTAGTAAAATATACTTTTCAAACTGATTCCTTGAGGCTTTCTTCTGCCAGAATTCTGGAAACGAACTTTTAATCTATATGATGCGATTTGTGATATATTCAGTATTAAACCTGTCTTCGGTATAATGAAACAAACCGTTGCAATTTACAAATGCCGAGCGCTTGGCTGTTATACCATTAGATTCCCGTTAAAAATTCATTAACAAAAACGCCATGATTTAGACTAGTAAGATTTCTGTTATAAGAAGAATAAAAAAACCAAACAAAAGCGAGTCTAATGTGGAAGGTATTCCAGACTGAGGCCACTGATGATTGATTTCGTTGAGGAAGAAAAGTAAAGAATGACAGTTTTTATATCTAACTGGAAACTTTTGTTTTGCTATCAGAATCTCAAAATATCATGATTGTCGAGAAATTTCTAACTCCGGTACTCTCATTTCGTAAAAAGTTCTTAGCATTCACCATTTACGGTCTAAATACTAATATATATAGGGTATTAAATTGGAAGCAATGTAGAAGTCTTTTTAAGTCTTTTTTAAGTTTTTCTTCACGTGCAATGACTGGCTTTCATGCTTGTTAGAGATAATAGAATAAAGCGATTATGGAAATATATTAAGCAGTAAGGAAAATATTTAATACATGTATTTTTATTATTAACTTTAAAGGTTCCCATTTTAATGGCTTGAAACTCCACTTTGCGTGATCTCGTTTCTTTTTTCCTTGTTACGAATCTAATCTAGTTCTGGAAATTAGATTTTCTCTGATGTTTAGCAAAGAGGATTGCCAGGTATAATATCTTAAACGGACTCAATTTTTAAGCAAATTATTTCTTTATTTCAAAGTTCATAAGAAAGAATGTCGTATGTATGGAAAATGTATTGTTTCAAAAATAATACATATGTTATGAACATACATTTTTTAACTGGAGTTTGTAAATATTATCGGAAGTACTTTTTTTACATATAGATTCCGTTTTGAGATTTTTGTTGCACAGATAGACAGAATTAGAATTTCTTGAAAATATTTAGAAGGTATTTCATACGATTATATTTTTCACCATCTGATTTTTGGAAACGTTTCGACGATAATTTGTCGAAAGCAGGACTGGGTTTTTTTATATTTACTATTTTAATTTCATAGATGTTTAAAAAATTACTCGGATGTAGTGAGAAGAAAAATGTCAACAAGGTAAATAATGTTTTTTTATAGACTATCGATGGATACCATCTACTATCTGCTAACCAAGTCAAGGAGGTGGCTTGGTGGTCAGCGAGCATTTATTTTTACATAAGTTTTTGCATGAATAATAATATAGAGTTTTTTTACATTAGAAAATGTGTTCAAAGAAACATATAAAACATGTATACAATTATAACAGTAATACAATTTTGAGATGTGTAGAGATACAGTTGAAAAATTATGCAGATAAATGTAGTAAAAAATGTAAGAATGTAGACATCAAAAAAAAATTTTTTTTTAAATATATAAAAATTAAAATAAACCGACGAAATCAGGATGAAACTTAGAATTTTGGCAAATATTGCCTAAAATTAGTTATAAATAGTCAGTAAAGTTTTTTTATAGTCAGAGAGAATAGAAAAAGTCTAAATATATATAATAATGAAACAAAGTGTCTTTAGTTCCTTACAATACAGTCCAAACTCTTCAGTGCAGAGCACTCGTCCAGATGAGCAGCGCCCACGACTTGTCCAGAATCACACAAAGCACATAAAGGTGAGGCAGTCAGATTTTAAAACGAAACAAATGAGCGCCAAGGCAGTATGTCCAGTCAATAGTCTAAGCCACAGCAGTAGCACGAGCAGAGTCCGAGACACAGTCTTGATTTTAATAGCACCCTCCATGACTTATTTCCAGTAGCACTAACAGCAGCATTACGAAAGGATTTTTTATAAATCCTATTAATTTCAAGTTAAGCAGAGGGAAGGGATAGGTCTGCGGAAGACCTTTGGAGAATATCCGTACCTTTTTTTGCCAAAAAGGTCCACCATCTCATTTTCCCCAAAACCACAAATTGATGGCACCCACTGGAAAGGAACCTTCACCTGAATTCTGCTCAACAGCTTCCTGCAGCTCTAGACACGAGCATTTTGTTTTCCTAGGTTACTTACTCAGCATTTGAGTCCGATAAAATTACGGCCTTATCAGGAGGAGAGAGACGGGCAGAAAGTTGTTGAAGGGCTAAATGGATGGCCTCGACTTCACCGTCAAAATGGGTTGTATGAGAGCCAACACGTACATAAAAGGAAAACACATCATAAAAGACACCAGTACCCTGGGTGAAATCTAAAAGGGAGCCATCGGTGTAAATATGAAGACACCAGGAAGATAGCACGTATTAATGTTTCCAAAGTGATGGCACGAAGAGCAGTTGTGCATAGGTAATTTTTCTTCACATTCAAGTTCAATCAGATATCGAGAACCATAAACTCCAGTGGATTTATATGAGTTAACAACTCATAAGGCCTTGTCGTTAATTGCATTGTATTGAGCGTTCTCCCGGACGCACTGACTAAACTCTTCCGAGTCTTTACATTACGTACTCTATTAAAATCGTTTTCACGCCAAAAAGAAATATTTGGCGAAACAAAATTAAAGCATATTCAATCTGACCTGTTAAAATTAACCATCACTTCATTATTGTTTTGGTGGACCATTTACATGTTGCTCTTAAAAGCACCTACACATGTCAGGGTGTGAATGCAGATTTTTGAAAAATGTTTTTTACTATTGTGTAATCTATATGCACGTAAACACTAGTTTCAGATTTCTGTCTGCAGAATTACTAAAATATGATTTTATTTAGGATGCTGTAATTAATTTTTGCAGAGCTAATTTTCCATTACATGGAAAAGTTCCCTTTAAACTATTTTTATTATATATGATAAAGTACTGTTTACTTATTCTAAATTTCTTTGTACAGTTCCGCAAAAGAATTAAAATTTTGTCTACTTTTACTAAAGTGTGCCACGTAACCAAAATTCTGGGAGTCTGGCATTTTTCCTTAACAGTTTCATTCTCTTCGTTGACGCCTTGCTTGATTTATTCCGTAACCGGTAACCACAGACCAACGGATTCAACAGATATTTAAGAGTACAATGTTTTTGTAAAACATTTGTACGGTCAAAATCTGGACATAAAAAAAAAAAAAAAAAAAAAAAAAAGAACTTTAACAATTCCTTTGGAAAGTTTTCTAACGTTGTAAATATATTACAAAAAATTCTTTGTTCTCTCTTACTTTGAGATAGAATTTTAGTGAAAGATATAAATACAGGAACATGAATACTCCCAGGAATTTGATTCAATTGGATTCATGTTCAATCTATGGTAAAGTGTGCCTTCAATGTTTGCAAGAAAACAGCGTTTAGAAAAATCTGCGCTCAGTGATAAATATGCATTAGGTGCTTTTTAACTTAATTTGAAGCAGACAAAAAATCAGAGTAGTCTCTGCTGAAATTACTGATGCAAATTAGATTGCGCTCTTACAACTTAATGTGGTTCTTAAAGAAATCAAGTACTGTGTCAGAAAGTAAAATTGAATCCCCGTCCCCCGTTCTTGGCGGGGACGATGTTTGTGTGGTTTCGGATGTGTTTTATAACACCATTTGTATGGAAGTTATTTTTATTTTACATATTAAAATTTTATAAGCAGATTTGTTAATTTTATAATTTAATTTCTTCGTAATCTCTATTCAAATCTACGGGTTCCAACTGCTTAAATATTAATTCCTAACGGAATATAATAAATTATATATTAATTATAGACTCATATTTATGCCCATGAAAAAGAAATGCAATTAATAAAGTATTTATTACTTTATTATGTTTTAGAAGTACGTAACTTTGTGCAGACTTTGCGGAAACATTCTCGTTGTAATTTGTAGACTGAGATAACTTTTCCATTTGTCTATTACAGTAGGAAGCATTATTAACCAAGTTGTTACTCGTTTTGAGATTAGTGACTCCGTATTTGGTGAAACAACTGCTCTTGTCATTAAATGTAGAGTTGCTTCAATGTGAATACTAATTTTTTATATTACTTCTAATAACATACACAGATGTACGAAATTTCTCTTTTTTTCATTTAGCGAGGCTGTAGTGAAGATTTTACTGCAGTTCAAATTGGCTGTAAAGGTCATATAAAATGCCAAGCTTTATTTTTACAGAATTTCCCCCCCCCCCAAAGTATGCGTATGCTCTCCTCAAGAAGAAGGTCCTCTGCCTGATTGTCTGATCCCAACACGAAATCGATAGAGTTTCATTCAAAACCTACGCCAAACTAAGGTTACTTTTTTGAGTTTTACTTTAATGTGCTTCTTCCACTTCTAACAATGTTGCTGGAAAGTAATGTCTATTAATATAGTAAATTACCAAACCGTCATTTGTTGAAAGTTTTTTCTGTGTGAAATTAATTAACTGCTTCGCGCTACCGCAAATAGTATGGCATGATTGCTGGCAAAAGGCTTCAGCGTTGTTACATTTGTCTTACTGGTGAGTGAATTAAAAAAATAGTTTCATTTTAATGTTGCTTCGTTTCGGGAAATGGTCACTAGGAGCTACTAAGCGGCATGTGATAAAATTCTAATATATTTCTCCATATCTAAATTTTTAACCGAAATATTTTTTTCGGTTGAAAACTTTCAATCGAGTCTTGTGAGACATCATGTACTGTCATGAAGGCAGAAAAAGTTTTTTTTTTCTTTTAGTCCAAAGGAGCAATTTGCCCCGAAGGACTATTAATCTCGTTTTGGCATTTTGCTTTGAAAACTTTAAAAGGCTGTATCACTTTTCAAATCGTTGCTACCATATATTATCACCCTGTCTTATATTTAAAGAAATTAATTCATGAAGTAGCTGCTTAAATGTATGTATCTTTCTCGCATTCTGATAAAACAACGGGACTTTGAGCCATCAAAATTTTAATAACGTAATCTCCCATAGAATATGGGCATGTGGAAGCTCTAATTTGAATTTGAAATAAAGTAACACTTCAGAGAATTTTTTATTAAAAAAAACTAAACGATTTCAAAGCGAGCAATGGCAGCAAAGTACGAAAACAAACATTTTTATCTCCAGCGCGCGAGACTTTGTATCGGAAATTCTAAAGACATGCTCATTTTAAAATTAATTTGCGATATTGCTGTTTGAGTATGTAGATCGTGATATTTAATAAATAAAGGTAACACACAAAACGTTAAAAAAAAAGCCTTTTTGGATGTAATTTAAAAACTGAAACCTTTCAGTTTTTTTTTTTTTTTTTTTTTTTAATTTTATTTTCCCTCCATTCATTTTAAGATACGTAGTTTAGATGCGTCAATAATACTCCATCTTTTGAGCATAATATTTTAATGCAGTTGCTTTATTATCGTGTAATTATTATTTCTTTTTTCTTTTAGCCCAGTAGGACTATTAGTCTTGCAACGGCATTTTGCATCGATTCACTATAAATGTCCGTTTCACTTTTCAAATTGTTGCCACCAAATATTATCGCTTTGTGTTAAAGCTGCATGAGTAATGAAGAAGCTGCATGAATGTATATATGTTTCTCGCATTGTGAAAAACCAACGGTATTTAGAGCCATCCAATTTTTACTTCCTTGTACGAAGTAAAAATGAAGTATTGTAAACGCGAAGAGTTTTAGGCAGCATATTTCAACGAAAATATCCATTTTGACCGCTATTGAATGCAATTTAACGATGTTTTTGCGTGATATCTGTACGTAAGGACAGAATAAAAGACTCGTTTCCTCCACAAAATTATAAAACTGCTTTAAAATTAAATCTGAAGAGAATTTTTCGTGGCGTCTGTACGAACGTACGTACTTATCTTGCATAACTCAAAAACGAGTAGCGTCAGAATGTTGAAATTTTGTATATAGGACTGCTATAACATGTAGGTGTGCACCTCGTATTTTGGTTGCAATCAGCCGCACCAAACGTATATAAATATATTTATATATATATATCCACTCTGTTACCCGGCTCAGTGATCTCGGTTTCTTTACTCTTATATGTTTGTAAATTGTACATTTTTTGCTTTAAAAATGATTGAATTGTGTTGTTTTTATCTTATGGTTAAGGTTTCTATGCCTTTAGTAAATCTGTATTCAATATTTTTAGAATTATCAACAATTTTAAAGTTGTTTAAGTGCCGCTAAGCCTTTTTTTTTTATGGCGGCCATTGATTGTTTACATTTGAAACAGCAGACTAGGGGATTTGTTGCCAATCTAGAGAAAATTAGCTTCGCAACAACAAAGATAACGCTGCCAATTAAATCATGCTTAATCCTTTCTGGAGTTTTTTCGAGAAATAAGAGTTTAAGATTTACTTCGTAATTTTTAATATAGATATTAATATAGATATTAATATATATATTATTTTAATATAGATTTTTATGTATTTTTGCCTTGTCGCGAAGTGAGAACTGAATTAATTGAATGAGAAATGCTCAATCGTCTGTGAAAAACTGTTTCCTTTTTGTTTTATTTGCTTAATTTCTTTTATACATCATTCTAGCTTTATTATAGTATTTGAATAGAACATGTGGCAACTATTAGATAATTCTATTCTTTAAATGATATAAATTTTGTGCATTATGAGTTATAATATGAACTAAACATAATACTGTTAAGTGAATCTAGCGCCAGAGTGTCGCTATGGTAAACAAATACTAGAGTGAATTTTAAAGATTGCATTTCTTCTATTGTGGTTAATGCGTTATCGGCGATGTAGATTTAATTCAATCCAATAAGTTTAAATGAAATGCAAGAAAAAATGCGTATAATTTAATATTCCGTACAACGAAGTCATGTGGTGTATACATCAGATTTTTAATAACGTAGTCCTGCACCCGAATATAGGTACCTGGAATCCCGAATTTGGAATTTATTTTATTGTCTATTTCGTAAAACTTTAACGAATTCTTGGTTAATAAACTCAACATAGACATTAGCCCAAATGCTCTCGAAACGTGTATGTGTGTGTAAATGAAAAAGAAACGCATGTTTGGACGTGATATAAAATCTGAAAGGTTTCAATTTTATATAAATACTAACCAGAATTCTCTTCTTTTCGATACTTAACTGATTTCTATTCGGCAGTTTATTGTTACAGTTAAAGCAGTGATGCGAATTTGACGGGGTAACACATTATACATTTAATTTGGTATACATTGCACTCTAAAATATGTACTGAGTGATGCATTTTTTTAGCCAATGTTACTTTACAAGACAATATTTTATGTCGTCAGGAAACTCCTTTAATTCCATTTGGATGACAGCACTACTTTTTGTTTGATGTTATCTTTCGATATTAATGTGGTTACATCTGAAAGCAGATTTATGAGATCTTGCAAGCTGCATTCACATGGGGCTCTCTAATCATTTTCAGAGTTTTTTCTTTCTTTTTTTAAAGAGATGTTTAAAAAAGTGTTTCTCAAATTGAATGCCACCCTGCCATATCTACAGAAGCTCTTACACAGCCATACTTCCGCAGTCATTGGTCGTAGACATATCCTCCTCAATTACAATTTTTTGTTAATGGTTCGCATATTCCTGTTACAGTATTTAGATTAATTTTTTTAAAATCAGTAACGTGAACTTTATGAACTTAACGAAATTATTTTGTATACGTTCCCTCGGTCCGTATACTTATATCTAAGAAAATTTTATACTCGTCATGAAAGTAAGAAACAAAATGTTAGACTCGCGTTCGACAAAGATTGACCAAGATATTTAATTTCTTTGATAGTTTCAGATTATATCTAGCGCCTGTACATGGATTGAAGAGCAAAGTATTTGCATTTGTCCATATCTGAAAATGAATTATCTGTTTCCAAAAACATTTCTGATATTAATGGATTAAATGATGAGATTTCTTTGCAGATTGTTGCGAAAAATATTCATCAATATAATTTTTTTTTTCCCCCTAGAAGGAGATATTATTCACATAATCGTGTCGAATTCTTACTTCAGAGAGACTGTGCTGTCCCGATATATATATGTTTTTTTACTGTATGTATGCATGTTTCTCAGCTGGTGGGAAAATGTCGGAACCTAGAAACCACCAATGCCGCCCAGACGGTATAGTGGTTAAGGGAGCCTGACTGCGATACTAAAGGGCCCGCGTTCGAATCCCGGAGAAGGCATGGATGAAAATTGTCTGTCCCTTCATAGAAGGTAACGGTGGCCGCTTATTAGGTGCCTCCACATAAAATGGTGCCCACCAGCGGCCGAGCGGTAAAGTCGCTGACCACTGGTAGTTCGGTCCGAGATTCGAATCTCGCGAACGGGCTAGCTGCATGGGCGTTTTCATGGTTTTCCCCCATGTGTAACGTGTATGTGAGCCAGTTTCCCTTAGAAAGTCTCCACGAAGGCATCCCTCCCCTTAGGCAGATAGCCCTCGAGGCTTTGCCATAATCAAACACACACCACGTAAAATGGCAACCACTTCTGGCTTTAGTAGTGGCCAATGCTGTTATAGGCCAGTGCCCGCCATTTGTAAAAAAAAAAAAAAAAAAAAAAAAGAGGCGAAGAAGAAACCACCAAATTTTTAATATAGGTAGTCTTCTACCCAAACATGGGCACCGTAAAGCCCGAATTTCGAATTAGTTTTTGATTTATTTCATATTTTGTGCAATTTTAACGAATTTTTGTACTATAAACTCAGCGACTTCAAAGTGAGAAGTCACAACACTGTTCGAAATAAAATATTTTTATCTCCAGCGCGCCAGATTGTTGTTATTCGGCGGAATGTAAGATATTTGTCTTTCAATTTTAATCCACAAATTGAGCTGTTTGAAAGCAATATGTTGTCACTTCCTCAAATAGAATTCCTTCATCAGCGTGTTCCCAGAAAAATCGTAAAATATTAACTTTCAAATTTAATCTTTAAATTAAAGAATGTTGCACAATTAATAAATCTCAAAAGAATATCATCGAATGGTATTTAAGAGGAAAAAACCAGGCTGGAGTTACTTATTTTTTCTCTGATCTATCGAGACACGCGGAAAACCTCAAATTTTAAAATTAAATATCTCGGTCAATTTTCATGGTAATAGCCAAACATTTTATTTTATTTTTCATAATATATGTATAGGAACTAGGACGCTAAATAAAATGCTGGATTTTGTACTTTTTGTAAAATTAATTTTTTTTAATAAAAGTATCAAAACATCAGTATTTATGTCATTTAAAATACTTTTGCAACTGGTAGTCTATATCTTTGACCAGCAGTTGGGAAAATAAAATGCCGCGTAAAATCTTTTGTGGACACATTCTGTGAACATTGATTTTTTCGTGTTTGTGTATATTTTCTTTGCCGCAGTGGCTCTCTTTTTATCAGTATCCATTCCTTTATTCTTTGAATATTGCGCACTATATTTTAAAGTACGTATACCTTTTTTTATTAAATTTCTTTTGCATTTTATGCTGTCTTTTCGGATTGTTATTGCATGACTGGATGTTAATGAAGGAGTAAAAGCCATTAATATTAGTGAAATAAACTGTACACTTAATTTTAGTTACTTACCTGACTCTTAAAAAATTCTTTGCATTTGGTGTCAGTGAAACCAGCAAACCGACTTATGACTTCAAAGCATTCCGGCACAGAAAATGCCACTTAATTGGCTTTAATGAAAATTCCATGCGCTGCTGCATATATTTCACGGGAAAATTTGCAGCGCCCTTGTTTAATTCCCGCATGGTTCGATGGAAATAGCAGAATCCTCCTCCCCTTAGGAAGAGATGCTTTGGGATGTACGAGACTTTAAGCTACGTCTGGTTTGTTCGATACTCTGTTGTTCGGTGACCGGTTCCATTTGTGTCAGGAAGGCGTCACTTAGTCTCTAACGAGAATCAGAATATTTCGTGTCAGCCTCCGGTGATAGTACTTATTAGTTCGAAATCCCAATGGTATTAATCCTTGCGACAAGCAGCTGCGCTGAATTCTGAATGCATAAACGTCTCTCTTTTTCGGCTAACAACAAACAAGTCAGGATGAAAAATACGTTACTTATCGTAAATACGAGTAATATTCAATGTCAAGATTTCAAGAATTGTTTCTATGTTTCAAGCAGTGGGCAAAGCACTACGAAAACTACATCGATGCCAAAGGCGAGCACTTTTGAAAGTTATATTTGTTATGAAATTACGTTATGATACGTACTGTTATATTTGAGAGTGCTTGGGTTCGTAATTTTTTAGTTGTGTCAATGTGTCCGTGTATTCTAAAATATTAAGTTGCAATAAATTCCGTACGCGAGTTATCATGATGGAAGTGATATTTCGAGGTTCATGCAGACAAAAATACAATAGAATTCAGCTTAAATTTTAATGAGTCTTTACTTAAGAATTATCATAAAATTATATTAAAGTGTGCTTGACTAAGCATTAGTTTCAGGATAAAATTTACTACTCAGTTTGACTCTAGGAGGAACCATATCGATTTAATTTTAACATGTTGAAATTTTCGACTGTAGTTTACCGTTTTGGACATATCAGTAGTAGGAAAGTACTGGTTCACCGCCAGGATCTCAAACTTTATTGAGTGGATAAAACCGGGATTCGTACCTGTAACAAAATGAGTTCATAGGGTAGTACTATGATTGATTGCTTTAGAGCACTACTCCATGATCTCCAGTCTCTTATTGGCAAAGAAAAGGTTAAAAATAAATTATATGTTTTTAGGATTATCCCCACCACCACCTGTTGCGATTAACTGGTGCGATAGCGTATTCGTAGATATGATTCTTTCGTTCAAATTCGCATCTACTTGTGAGAATAATGCATGTAAAAATAAATTCACAGGAGATACCTAATGTAACATAATCCTTGATTGTTAAGGCTGATTCATTTGCTTTCACGATTTTATCTTTAACATAAATATACGAGGAACTCAAGTCAAGATTGTCTTCGTCAGTACCCTAAATGTTAAATTCGACTGGAGCGCCGTCACGTATATTCGTTAGAGGGTGCTATTAAACATATTGTCCTTTTTCGATAGCCGTTTACATAGGAGATATTAGAAACAAATCCAATTCTGATTTCACACAAGCTGGAGAATCTTTACGAATAAAAGAAGTCATCTTAAGGAAAAATATCGGGTGATGCTCTCACCTTCTTTGTTCAACGACTAGCAAGTCTTCTGTTTTTATTTCTTCCAGAACCAATCATGTTCTTTACTTTTAGAGCAGCTTTGTCGGTAAGTTCGCGCCCCGCTTCTTTGAAGTGTTTATTGACCGAATCTTTCACATTACTTCCTTGAGATACATCATTTAATATGTTTAGTCCTGTTTGTAGCATTTGTTTACCAACTGCTTTAGCGCTCGACTTGAAAAGAGGAACTGCTGCTCGAAAAAATGATCTAAATAAATCGCCACAACCATATCCCTTCTGGTGAGGAACACCTTGGTAAAAATTAAGTCCATCCCCTGTTTGCTGCAAATAGTAATCCTCAAAAGATTTCTGACAACACTGGTACGGTGCGTACATCAAGACAAGTACTTTTGGCGAAAGTGGAAGTTTTACGTATGAACGTCCGCGCTCAAAAAGCGTCAATTCTCCTGTGTGCTTTCTTGTAACAATTTTAATCGTTTCTATAATTTTTCGGTTTACAGGTAAGTAGTGAAGTCTATCATATTGTTTACACACGACTTCTCCGTCGTTTCCTGTCACTCTGACGATTCGAAGGAGAGGGGCTAAAACATCACCCACGATCTGTGGTTTTACAATATCGGTATAAAGAAATAAAGCGCGATAAGTACAACAAGGGTCAGCTTTGTAAGACTAACTACCGTTACCTCAGCATCTGCTTCCGTAGAAGAAATGAGCATAGGCTCAAAGCCTAGCATTTGACATAATTCGTCCTCTAATAGTAGGCGAGCTCCATTTTTAACTCTTACACTGACATGCTTTGTCACAATATTGAAAGTAAATAAAATTTTATTCAGCATTTCATCAATCTGAATCGCCTTTAAAATGTCCTCTACATTTTCATAAAAACCTGGAGGTATCCTTCTTCCGATTATTTTACCGTCATTTAAATCAAATGCAATTAAATGATTACTGGCATTTATATTATACCAAGTGTGAGGGTAAAGGAATTCAACCACAGAAACTTCCCACTCTCCCTGCAATTCAATGGATGTAGGCAAGCGAGTAATATTATGAGGTATTTTTGTTTTCAGGAAAATAACTCATAGAGCTATCGCTCGGCAACGTCACGTAGAAACTCATGGCGAAAACTGAGTGGGATATACACAAGCTTTCGCTTTTTATATTGGGACTAAGTTAGATGCAGGGAGCAAATCATCAAATTTAGACGGATAGCCGCGAAATTTAACTAAAGACTCTACATGTCCTCTCCGCGTACGTTTCTTTAAAATTTTCTACACGGGAAATTTCTCTTTCAGTTTCACTTTTTGAAGTTCTTGAGCGTAAAACGTGCCTTGTATCAGTTCTCCTAACAAATCTTTAATTTTATAAACAAACGGATTTCGTCTTTTTCGCACTCCGTCACTATAAACAGTTCTTTAGTCCAGTTAGTTTCATACCCTTTCTCAAATAATAATTTTTGTTTCTAGACGCAATCTCCTGCGTTGAAAACACAGTGTCCGGGTTTCGCTTCTTACAAGTCTTTGTACAGTGTAAACCATACCTCAGACTCGTTTTCATCATTCACCTCCGCAGGAGCTCTTTTAATACTCGAATGATAAGTGTTATTATAACTTTTCATTAATTTATATAACACATCTATATATTATATTTGAAAGTATTATGATTTGAAGTACTTCTACATTTTAGTTTTTAAAATGCGGTTAAATCTTTCCACTGCGGAAGCTTTTGTAGAATTAAAAAATTATTGTGGAAAATCTTACATTAGCTTCTTTCAAAAATTTTTTAAGCCGCACATTTTTAAATTCTTCCTATCTGCTGCGTCTCCGCTTGCACCGCCATCCCAGTCCACCTGCGAGTTTGAGATGCTGGCTGTGAACCGGTACATTCATTGCACGGCCAGGATAAACAGCAGTACTCGCCATCATTCAGACACCTCTAGCTCAGACTATCGCTCTTCATTAGGTGTAGGTAAAAGTATGAGAGACACCAACGATTTAACTAGTAATGCCTTCCCGTATTACCTACCACTAAAAAAATTTCTTTTTGCAAGCTTTGTAAGAGCTACAAAACTTATATTTTAAGCTGTACAAAGAAAGGCTGAAGAGATGAGCTACTGAAGCTTTTCCTATGGACTTAGAGTTTACATGTTACGGTATATCTTGCAGTCCCACCGTACACCCTGCATCTAGTATTTATTTAAAATATATAAATTTAGGACGTAAATAGATTAGAGTATAATTTCAGTACAATTTGAAATTCACAAATTAAACTGAGAACATCTGTTTTTGATGTAACAAAAATAACATACAAACATAATAAATAACAGATATGCATCATGAGATAAATATAAAAAGTACTGGGAATACAGTGTTATAGTGAACTGTACGAATAATACGAACGGTACCCATGAAACCAAGAAGTAACTATCTATGGGGGTCAGATGGTTTCAGAATAACATCAAAAATTGTGAGTAAGAATCTCAGAGCTCAGGGATTTAAAAATGCAAAAAATTGGGAATGCAAAAAATAATTTGTATAGGGAACTCGAACAAATTTTAAAAAGTTACTTGAAATGGTATGCTTTAGCAGATTATTATAATTAAATTCTTAAGTGGAATCATTTTGAACATATTTACAGATGTAAAAGTTCAATAAATTTAGGCAGTATTAGGGATACTTGACAGAGATCTAAACCGTAGGAAGAGAGCAATTGCATATTTTTTTTTTTTTTAACTTAGGGTACTGATGTTTACGTTTAATTAAAAACCTTTGGAATGCCAGGAGATCAATTTGTGGGGATTCTATGTGATTATCCTCGGTTAACCAGCATGCGAAAGTATAATGATTAAGAATTCTCTGTTTCCCACATATGCAGATGTCGGTGGTTGCCATATTTTTTGTGTAGAAATATGCGGGGCAGGGTCTGTGTTTGCTCTTCAGACAGACAACTTCTACAGTTCCTGTTAACCTACATACGCACGTCTCATAAAAATCTGCATGGCCATCTGGAGAGAAGTAGCCACGTGTCTAAGTATGAAATAAATATGTGATAGTAAAGATGCAAATTAAAACCGAGTTTATTAGTTTAAATCAACTAAATGCTCACAACGTTATATGAAGTATTATATAATTACTTAAAAATAATTACGTTTGTTTTTGGATACCGCCGCCTTTGCTTACCTGTTTTAAGATTCTTCTTTCATAATTAGTGCAATATTCTCGTATTTAAAAATAAGCTTGTGAAAGTTGAAGGTTAAAAAAGTTTCCTTGATAGATTGTAATAAACCACATATTTAATCGCATCGCACTATCTACTTTAAAATTTCCTTCTTCTAGAAGTGCTACGAAATATCTTAAAATTTATAATGTTCGTTTCTTTCAATATTACATTATTTACTGCATGATTTCCAGTTTGGTTTACACAGCATCCCTATTGCTGTGAGAAGAGCTGCAAAAAGCGAGTTAAAATTAAATGTAAAAAAGAAAATACACATGCATTGTTTATCTATGAGAGCATAAAACATTGTATATATCGTAGCTTAGTAAACACAACAGCAATTTGTCAGTTCCGATGCGCTTACAGAAAGCACATCGATCCATCTTAAAATAAGTTTTCCTCTGGCTATTTATTTTTATTTCGCCTTGCTCGGAAAAGAAAGACGGAAGAAAAATAAAAAAGTACGTTAATCTGTTATCTGGTATGGGAAGTTCCAACGTTAAATTGAAAATTCGCTACAGTTGATTACTATCGTGTTGATTGCTGCGAAATAGTGATTTCCTTCTTTGCAGAAATATCCACCCACTTATTGGACATCTTGAAACCTTTCGAATGGAAATCTCTCGAAATTGTACATCGTTTACCTTCGTGGATTTCATGCCCTGGTCAAAAAATAGAGGTAGTGCCATTTTAGGGTATTTTTTAAAACTTCGTGCACAGGCTTTCGCTGAAATAAATGCACAATTATATTTTGAGTAATTGCGCCTTTTTCGTGTTTAATAAGTGCATTATAGTCTCCACAGGGTGTTGATTTTGGATGAAAAAATATCGTAGCAAATGCTTTTACACCATTTAGCTATGTCTGTTTGAACGGCGCATTTTATTTATGAGATTTTATAGTCTTATGTTTTTAAGTGGGGACTGTTTCTTAAATTCGTAATCCTTTGGTATCTGCTTAGTTTAAAATTCTTTCAGATGTTAAACTGAAATCTGCGTTTTAAAATCAGATTAGTGTTTTTTATTAATTTGAGACTTTTATAATTTTTAATCTTTTAATATTTTTTTTTTAAACTTTTTGGAACTCAAATAATAAACTGTGTCAGGTGTCGACTATGATCTAAAATGTTCTGAGTGCTGTTATTTTTTTCCGTATGTTTGGAAGGATATTTATTGTTTTTGTTTTTTAGTTGTTTGCTTTAGGATATAAGAATAACTTTTGCCTTTGAAAGTACATTTTCCTTATTTGCACGCACTACCAAACTAACATTAAATTTTGAATTCAAGTTACACTTCTTTACCAGGTATTTCATTTCCTTAACCCAAAAAAAAAAGGGGGTGGAACTCTTTTTAATTCTGTTTATTGAATTTTTATTGATGTTGACCGTTTTACTGAAGCAAAACCTTTAAACGTTTTCACTCTGTCGCCTAGTTGTATCTGCTTGAAATGTTTCGTGCATGAAAACTTGTTCAGTAATTATTCTTGGATGAGCACATGTTTGCGTTTCATTAGTTGCACTTTTTGCTTGGAGTGCAATTTAATTCCTTTAAAAAAATTGCTGCCTACGATAAGCGGATTAGTTTTTCTCCGTTGGAAGCTGTAATTATTATTAGTTTCTCTGCTCTTCCCGCCTTTTATTGCGTGCAATGATCGTTTTGATGCTTTAAAAATTTGCATATGCTCTAGGTTCACTTTTCGATTTCTCCTTTACTTTCCTGCAAAGTAATCGATCTTCTCTCTCTCTCTCTCTCTCTTTTTTTTTTTTTTTTTTTTTTTTTTTTTTTTTTTTTTGTGTGTGTGTGTGTGTGTGTGTGTGTGACGGGGGGGGGAGTTAATGAAGGCTGTTTTTTCGTGTAAAAGTCTGGTTTATTTAATGGAAGTGAACTATTGCTGGGCAGTAGAGTAATCAGTGGCATGAAAAAAATTCAGATTTACGTTTAAAGTAACTGTAATCGTAGTTGGTTTTTTTTCGCTAAAAGAAATAAAAATTACGGCGCCTGTCGAAAGCTCTAGTGCTGGATATAATAACATAATATGAACTACAAGGCAACTAGGCAGTGAAATTCAGTCATAGGCATTTGACTTATTTGTTTTTTATTTGAGTAAGTTAATTGATATACGAGGATACTCTCATGAAAACATTAAAAGTTTTAAGTTTTCGTTTAATAATTTTGCATTCATAATTACAACCAATATTTACTTTTATGTTGAAGTGTGAGTGTGTTAGCGGCAGAGCAGATCCGTGAATATTAATTCGTTCAAGCGTAGTTCAAATCTTAACGAACATGCTGATAGCGTGGGCGTTTCCGTGACTTTCTTCATGTAATGTGTAAACGAATGAGCTTTGCTGTAATCAAAATAATATAACTTCATGCAATCTGACCTTTCATGCTGAGTTTCTGCGCGCTGATCTCTTTTAAAAACTGCTCAATTAGTTTTATTTGCCACACATACGTCATCCGTCAGCAGCAGCAGAAATATCGGTCCACAAAATATTCATAGTAACCCAAATGCCCTTTTAAAACGGTTCAAAATATAAAGCAAAAGAGCAATTTTTAAAACTTATATAATGAATTACCTAAATTTTTTAAAAAATGCCTATCTATATTTAATGAATAAAAAAAAGATGCTTTATTTGATAAACAAAAAGCTAGTGCTTTATTGAATTAAAAAAGAATCAATATCCTGTTTAATGAATAATACATAATGCAGTATTTTATAAATAAAAAAGTGCAGCGCTAGATTTAATAAATAAAAAATGTGGTGCTTTATTTAATAAATGAAAGCATCAGAAGATTATTGGTTCGTCACACAAAAATCAAAAGTCGTACTCTAAATCATGACTGGAGAAAGCATGAATCTATCAATAACAGAATACGTAATATGAACAGAAATAAACACCGCGCTAACCAAATGAAATAATTCTGCAGATTAAATTGCTTGAAAATACAGATAAGCTGTGAATAGTGATTTTCTGTTAATTATAACATGGGTTATGGCTCTTTCCTATATTTTCTTAACTGCTGTTCGACAAACCGTAGACTTCGTCCCCCCGTATTATCCCGGTTAATCAGGAGCCGGTTATACTTATGTTTGCACGAAAAAGTTATCTTTATTATTATTTGTTTTTATTTATTATATATTTAGGATCCTTTAACTTTGAAATATGAAGATGCGGAGGACCGCACAGAGATGAGAAAATCCTGTGTGCGGTCCCCGCAAGTCAGTGTTTTCAAGCTGTTACGATGTGTGAGACGACATGGTCTAACATCGCACACGCAATAATCTGTTCCGGTTGACAGGGCAAGAGACATAACTGCACGACAAGTCTCAAGAGATTTTAGCGTTGCCGTCAGAGCCTCTAGGAAGGCTGATTAACCAATGATTTTGTGTTTCCTATGATATCGTTCTTGATATAATGAATCAGAGGATGTAAAATACAACTGAAAAATCAAGAAGGCGTGGCTAATTCAGCCTGCAGATTGTGTCTAACCAAACAACACGCCAGAATGCTCTGGAACTCTCGACTAGGGAGACCTTCTGTTAGCAAGATCCTCACATAAACGGACGGTAATCTTACCTACATTAATTGTTCTATGTTTTCCATGCTGTTCTCTGTTTTGTAGGAGCTTCTCATAATTTGTAATAATATTTTGAGTTCAAAAACGTAGTAGGTATTATGCAACCTCAACAAATGTGCTAACACTTACATCAGCGCGACCTGCCGCCGGTTACCACAAAGATATCATCGGAATAATCATCGGCTGCCAAAGCGTTGTGCTCGGGTCCAAGTTACGGAGAAGGCATGTTCTTGAGCAAATCGATTTGTATCAAAGCGATAATGAATTTCATGCCACATGTATTCTAGAGCAATGTAATGAGATGTTCTACTAAAAATTTCTTTGCCAAGTCTTGTTGGTGATACATGATCTATTAATGTTTTGGATTTGGGATGCCTGATAATGTCTTTCACAAATTCTCTGAGACCTGGGAGGTGCACCACAGCACATCTTGCGTTATTTTTATTTGTCTTATCCAGGCTCAAGAATCGTTTGGTTCAAATAACTCCAGACCTTGCAAGTGCAAACGTGGAAACGTAATTTTCCTTTTTTTTTTTTTTTTTCTCTGCCAGGTGACTTATGGCATGATAGCACGTATTAAAAGGACACAAAAGGAATTCACCATTCTATAATCGTATTTTATGCTTTCAAATATGTAATCTGTTTTGTTAGGATACCCTTTGATTCCTCTGTCAGGGGTTTTCTTCGTGAAAAATAGGACAGAGAGTTGCGAAATCGTGTTATCAGTTCTAGTTTGTCCTTGGCCATCGTCAGAAACTGACGCTCTTCTCTTGTCTAGGCCACGAAGAGTTGGTAGACTATATGTAAATACTGTTCAGGTCAGGCAAAGTCAGAACAGCGGACTTTGCTAAAACTTGTAGACGGTAGCTTTTCTGGTACACCGGATTTAAATTTGTCATCTTTTTTTTTTTTTTTTTTTTTTTATTTATTTAAGAATAACACATGCTTATTATTAATCCGACCGCTCTCTTTTGAGAATAAGTCTAGCCAGCTGTAAATATAAATGCTGTACGATATTTTGATATGATTTCAAACTTTTTGTGGTATCATTTGTACGTATGGGCCTCTGAGAAATGCATTTTTAACAGAATAATGCCAAATGCATTACAGCAAGAGAAACCATCTGGTCTTGTGGTTTCCAGGACTGCTGACTTTAATTAGCTGTCCAAATCTTGCGGCTTGGCTCCATGCCAGTTTTTTACTCTGCGGTTATGTCAAGTCTAAGATGTATGTTAACAAACAATTCCTGAAAACTGAATCTAACGTATTATTGCTGAAAGAGTATGCCATCATAATCGCGGCGGCTTTTGGCCCACATCATGTTACATTATTCTCAACTGTCTAATTTAGAAAAAAATAAAAATTGCCTAATTAAATAATTATTTACTGTGTTTTCATTTTAAAAGTCTCTTTCTAAGTCTTGCGACCTTTCAGAGAAATCATGAAAGACGTGTATCCGACACATCCGCGATAGCAGTTTTCATCTTCCCCGTCTCAGACGATATATCCCGAGTCTTTGATCCAAAATACTATTCATAATCATCAAACAATCGCAAATAATAACTAGAAAAGTTAATACATTAAAAACATGCAACCAGCTAATTTTAATCAAAACTCTAGTATAAAAATTGAAATGATATGCACATTCATTTCGATTTCTTGCTCCGACGAAAGCTCAAAAACAGAATTTTCTGTATCAGCAGCATGCATTAAAGGAAGAAAACTCACAAAGTGGCAATAAAAGTGAAACTTAATCGATATGGCAGTTCGATTCTACCCTGCTGCTCAGTACCTGACTAAGAATTCGTGTAGCTTGTTAATAAAAAAAAAGTGCTCTCCCTCAGGAAATGAGTGTTCGAAAAGGAAAGACAAGTCTATTATTAAACGGTGGAGACCAATAATTACTTCGGCCGCTTTCATCTCAATTTCAATAGATCTTTTCCAGAAGTCAGAAAAGAAGGTAAAAAATTTGGAGCTCTTTCCAAGAATGAGCGATCGGAATGATTCTCTGATTTTTTAACTCTACGCAGAACGTAATGTAGCAGTAAATTTTAAGCAATATTAAATAATATTGAATAATTAATTAAAAATTAAGCATTTCCAGATATTCTACTCAGATCTGTCATGCGCTGTCATTCAAATACTTATAAAAATGAGAAAGCCAATAATGAAATGCTGATATTAGTGTGTAATGCTAGCAGAATATGTATAAAGAAAAGCAACACAAAATGTTGACAAAGTATAGGAAGTAGTGAATTCAAACCAAGTGTAAATAAATCAAATATGGGGGCAGAGGGGGCACTGTGCTTTATATTCCTTCAATAGTGTTATGTTATTATTCACAAAATACTCTTAGAATTTGTTTAGTTGTTAAGTACAAGATTTCGTCAATATGAAACAAAAAATTAATCGCTAAACACTCGATTTATTTTTCTTATTTCAATAATTTACTTTTAAGGTATGATTTTGCAATTGCAGATTATCTATACTATTGAAATCTGTGCGGATCTGTTTTAAAAATTCGTGAGAAGCCATTTCGGCGAAATAAATGTCGTATCTTAAGTTCATATTTGTTAAAAAAATAACAAAACTCCAATTAGCCGGGCATGTTATTTAATGAGGAAAACGCTGATTCGGTATCCGCCATTGCTTTTTTTAGAAATGCGATTTCCATACGGAGTTTCGTTGGCTTATGAGGTATTTTCTCCCTCCTTTCCGCATGCCTTCGTGATGTAACGATGACATACTCGGCGCGTATTCGAGAAGTCCAGGTTCGAGTCCCGACGAAGGCATTGCACATTTTTACATTCTCCTGGCTTGAAAATAACGTAATGACTCTACAAGTGCCGCCCGAACTAATAGACGATAATTCGTCACCATCAGAATTTTTCGTATGGGTCCCCGAATCCCCAATCGCCCTTTAAAAGGGGAAGTACATAAGATATTTTCTCCCTTCTTTCCGCATGCCTTCGTAATGGATTTGGAAGTATACTCGACGCGTATTCGAGAGGTGCAAGGTTCGAATCCTGGCGAAAGCACTACACATTTTTCACGTCTCCTGTTTAAAATAACCTATTAAATCTACAAGCTGTTGCCATATAAGTCTCAAGCAACATTTCATTCCGTTATGATAAATAATCACGACTTCTGGCGCAGGCGTCGCACATGTCAAGAGATACTTATTCGAACATATGTATCCTCGTGTAAACGAGCCTTTGCGAAGATAGCACACACTGGCCTTTTTATACCTCGGGTTTAATACATGTGATTTCTTTTTATGGGATTTATTTTAAAGAAGATTTTCGCAAGGAATCCTTCAAATATGGTGTAACTCAAAGCTCTTATGATGCAGTTATGTCATGCAATTTTGGAAGACGTATGCTAAGGACTCTGATTAATGAAAAGGTTCGTTTGTAAGAAAAAGGGTGAAAAAAAGTGAAACAAAATGGTGGACACAATAAGCACATTCTGCACTAAATTCACTTTCTGCGCTTAGATTAATTGTAATATTTCGATGACAAATAAAATTGTAATAAATAAGACTGAGAGTATACCATTTCATGCGCTATCCTGTAGATATTAAGTAAGACTGATTGTAGTGTTCTGTATATTGCCATCGAACAAAAAACACATCATTGACTGAAAACTCTGTCATCTTCACTTTCAGTGCCTATTTCTTCTTAAATTGGTGAATTAATACTGTACCTTATTACAAGAAATCCTCAAATAATTTAGGCATGTTGTTCCTACCCCACTCAAAAAATGTTTTTTTAAGTTCTAATTTTTTCCATTATACTCATATATTGAAATGTCAGTCAACATTTTGTGGTAAAATAGCGTTGGTAATACGGAAAAAAATATGCATAACAGAATGAAATTTATGACTAGCATTTTCCTTACTTTTATAACCAAGCCTACGAATTTACTAGAAAATGTATAAAGTGAGAGAGTTTGTTAAAAGTGCAAGGGTGGTATTTTCGGTGCGCTATCTTGAAATAAACGCTTTTTTAGTATTTTATACATGCCTATCATTCAAATATATCTTTTTCCCTCTGTTATCGGTACAGTGTCCTCGCGTTTTTATTTCTTACCCTCTTCATGTCTGGAGTTTTCTTTGAGAGATAGCTTCTTGAGCACGTTTTGCCCTGACGGCCTCTCTTTCAGTTTTCCTTTTTTTGGCATTAAAGTTTTCTTATTTTGTGAGACGTACGACATATTAATGTGGCAAATGATGGTCCACAAAACAGCTTGCTTTCTTCTGACTTGGGCTATTTTTTTCTATCATTTCTAAAACTTATTTGAGATAAAGTATACGGTGCATATATACTCTTTTTTTTTTTTTTTTTTTTTTTTTTAATGATTTTTTTTCCCGAGTCGTCATCCTTTCATGTGTAAAACTTGTTTTTTTTTCCTTTGATAGAAAGAACTTAAAATTCTTTCTCCGACAATATAATTTTTCTGAAATTTCGTGGAAAGCAACGCGGTATTTATTTTTCTTGCATCCTCATGCGCTTTTGAGAAGAAATAGGTCTATTTTTAGCATACCTTAGAGCTGTATTTACCATTTTATTAGTTGGGGTGATTATAAATATTTTTTATCACTCCGTGGTACCAACTGTATGATAATTTTGACATTTTTGTAATGTGATTTGTTACATGTAATCCGTTCCTTATGATAGCCGTGGTTCACAACTGGGCCTTATAACTCCTCGAATTTTCGGTGACCCATTATAATTATCCTACAGTCTCGTAATTTTTTACGCAAGGAAAGTAGCCTTTGAAACCTCCTAAAAGATGCTTAAGCCTCGAGACTGTCACAGTTTAATGTGATGTTTTTATATAAATATTCAGGTAGCTAGCAAACCTTTTTTACGGCAGTCAGTGTCAGATTTAGAAATGGCGGAAAGCGGGCATTTTGATTTTGAAAGATCGATGTTAATCGTTCGAGTTTTTCAAAGGGTGCATTTGTGTTAAAAAAATGGGTGGGACTGGTAATTCAGAGTTATTACGATTGAGCATGTTAATGTTGTAACCCAGTATCCTCCTAAAAGAAGTAGGAAAATGTTTTACATATGCATTTAAATTATTCGTTTTAAAGTTTTCGTTTATTATTATTAGTCTTTGATATGATATTCTTACCACTATTCTTGACAATCCGAATGCAAAATTAGCTATTACCGTCATACTTAGCAGTTTAAATGCTCCTAGATTTCCATGTCCTGCAAGTAATCACTTAGACTTTAATTCTCCTTTCTTAGAAATTCGTGGATTCGTGGAGCATTTGTTCCAACCTCCCTGGCTTGGTTACTATGGGAGTTCGATATTGTCAGATTGTAAAATATTACTTTGATAATTTAAAGCTAACTTAAAATACTTACGTTGACATACATGGCAGCTTACTGTACTAGTCTGAGAAATTATTGAATTTTAAATGATCATCTATCGTCTATACTGTATCTCTCTCTCTCTCTTTCTCTTTCTCTCTCTCTCTCTTTCTCTCTACATAATAAGTGACATGTACATAATATATGACAGAAAAATTTCCATTACTTAGATATTTCTCCCGCCTTCTTAGCGAGCCTTCGTGGTGTAGTGGTATTAGTACTTCGTGGTGTAGTACGCTTAGCGCGTAATTGAGAGGTCCGCGGTTCGATTCGCGGGAAAGGCAATGCTAATTTTTCAATCTCTCTTGCCTCAAATAATAATAATATTATTATTAATAATAATATAATTATTACGTAGTAAAAAATACGCATTTTGATACATTAGCTTATATTTTGCGTTGGTGTATATAAACTAGCTGCGTTAAAATAGTACGTTTTTCATTAGTGGAGGACGTCTAAGTGTTATGCAGGAAGCCGGGTTGTCGGGATTTGAGCCCTGGTCAAACCATACGTGTTCAGTAATTTTACTGTTGGATACGGCTGCTGGTGGACTACTGGATCCCAAAGAGTCCTACATCCACAGCACTTATAAATTTCGATTTTGCTACCCTCAGAGTATCCCTCTCATGTCACGTAGTTACATTATCCTTCTGTACCCGAACCAAAATGATTAATGCCTATTTAGGATCACTTTAATAAGAATGAATAAGAAATAAGAAAGTTATAACAAAAATAAGAAATATACGAGAATAAATAAAAAAGTTATATTGTTCTTTGTTGGGTCTTGAAATATTTTTTAATTTATGTGTACTCTCTAAACATGCATATTTTTATTTCCTATATGACTAGACCTTCTCATTGAATTAAAGAGACAGTCTGACTAACAAAATGAAGTTCATGGTGTTCCGTGTGCTATTAATGAAATTGCTTTCGTAAAGATTATCTGCAGTCCTTTAAAAATTAAGATGATAGAATTTAACTTGTTTTCATAGCATAAACTAATTCCAAACTCTTAGCAGTCGTAGAGCCAATTGTTGCTGTTTCTGAATAAACTGCAGAGACTTGAAAAGGTTTAAAACAATCTTTTTATTAAACGAAACCTGAACATAAGTGCATGTCTTAAGTCAACCACCACTTGTGCTGATGAAACTAATGTAACATTCAAATTCAAATTTAAAACGTGGACTGGTATTGAAAGACTGTACAATTGTATTTAAATCTAAGCGGGCTAAGGAACTCTAACTAGTATCTCAGTTTAAATGTAGTTAGCAAATAACGCAAAACCGAATGATTACAAACTTAACCGAGATGGTAGAACTAAAGTAACGTGGCCACGAGAGACAGAAACACAATCTGTCTTACATTCCAAAAACCTCAGCTTAAATATTCTCTATCTCAGTTTACGTTCTGGTGAGGAAACGGAAAGGAATAGTTATAGTAAAGATCTAAATCATAATTGGTTAGTTTCAAATAATAACCCTTCAAGACAATTTTTTGAAAATCAAAGTAGTATACAAGGTGTGACACACACACACACACACACCCAAAAAAAAAAAAAAAAAAAAAACCGAGAATTAGTGTGTAGCTTGAAAACAATGTGGAGTTGGCAACAGCTGTTTTGGTGACGTCATGCCACACACCTCCTCTATCTATGCGGCCAGTTTCAACTTAACCGACTACCCCAGTGGGGAGTACTGCGTCATTGAGTGAACACGTGCAACTGCATTCTGCCGGGAAAATGTCTAATATAAAATCCGAACAGCGAATCAGCATGAAGTTTCTTGTGAAACTTAAGAAATGAGCCACGTAGGAAACATTTCAAATGTTAACCGAGGTTTACAAATATGAAACTTTGTCTCATGCACGTGTGTTTGAATGGCAAAAGCGGTTTTCAGGGGGAAGGGACAGTGTGGAAGATGATGAATGTGCTGGACGTTCATCATGATTGAAAGGGTTCTGAGGGATTAAGACTGTTAATCAACACTACTACATTGAAGTGTTAAAAACTCTTCGTAAAATAAATAGGAAAAAAAAGGCCACAGTTGTGGAGTGATGGATGGCTGTTGCACTAGGACAATGCACACTATCTGTCAAACAGTTTCTGACCAGCAAAAACATTACTGTGATAAGGCACCCTCCTTGTTCACCTGATTTGGCTCCATACGACTTTTTTTTTTTTTTTTTTAAATTTCCTAACGTTAAATCTTACTTAAAGAGAACCCATTTTACCTCGGTTGAAGAGGTTCAGGTAAAAACGGAAAATCTCCTGAAGGGCCTTCCAATAACCTCGTTCCAGAACTGTTACGATCACTGGCAGCACCGAATGCAGACGTGTGTGAAGATTTGAAGGCTGAAAAAGATTAATTATTAAGTCCGCCATTTAATTGTAATGTTCTGGATAGTCCAGTTCAGATTCAGTTAAAACTGACCGATCGTTAGTTAAAGGAAAAGTGAGAATTAATGGTTTTTATGCAAGATTCTCTAAATGCAGATAAATTCAGAAATTTTCTGGATTATGTTAAAAATTATTTAGTTTTATTATTTATTAAAATATTTATTAGTTTAATGGACCGGTTTATTAATGCGAAAGAACTTATTCTTCGTTTATAAAGAACTGGAAAAATAAATATCAATTACAAATAACCAATGAAAATTTATATTCGGTATTAATTATTGCTACAGGTGAGTTAGAAACCTAATCATTTGGATGAAATAATAGGAAACGAACGTTCGATATTTCACATCTTACATTACGTATATATTTATTAATAATTGTTTTTATCACAAAGTTTTGCAAGTAAAAATGTATGTAAAGCTGTAAATTTCTAAAAATCTTGATTAATCATAAAAGCCCCTTTCTGCATCATATTCATTGAAATTTATATGTACGTTTTATATTTCATTCGCTGATCCATATTCAGGGCCTTCGTGACCCCGTGTTCATCATCTGGAGCATAGTCGGAGCCATAAGTAAAAAATGGGATATTATGAACATAAAAAACTCTTTTAAATTTTTTATTATTATTATTATTTCTACCGGGGAAAGGTAATCCCGCATCGCGTTTGGCCAAACAGCAAAACGCAACAAAAGATGTCACGTCGCGCACCATTGCACGTTGCAGCATCCTTGTCAACGTGATGCACTAAGAAATAACTTTTTGGCCCGTGGTTTAGAGCATTTCTCCACCCCTGCTTTACATTCCAAAAGAATTAACTTTTGAAAGAAAGAGCAGGATGTAATGTTGATGCAAAATAATACCCTGCAAAAGTATCACCAGTTTTACCGCATAGCGGGTCGATAGGAATGCTGTAAAGCTTTACAAAGTTATGACATGATATCATTTAATCTTTATCGTAAAAAATGTACTTCAGCATCTAAAAGTCTTGAATATACGGAGATTTACTGGCCTGCAAAAGTTAGAACTCTAGTTACGTTTATTATCAAGCTTATTCTCCCGTTACTGAGAGTATATAGTTGGAGTATCAAACGTGGACGTGTTCAGGAAGAAAGTATGTCATTCTGCAGAGATTTAGTAAAATTAATTCCCTATAGTGCCGGATTCACGCAAAGTCCTAAAATGGCTGATTAGGGTACGTATTGTGTACTAACAGAAACATGGTAATGGTTTGACTCACAGCTTTGATGATCTTAAGTGGGTGGAGTGGTTCTTAGGGAAGCTATGCATACTGAAAAAAACTATAATTTCTGAAGCTGAAAAGAGATTTATATACTGTGCTATTAATTTGATGAGCATTTTGCAACTCGCTGAAAAACCTAAGCCTCTGTTCAGATCGATTACTCTAAAGTTTTGTAATTGCGCGAAATATTTCTTGGGTTATCTGCATATTTATAGCAGATCAGAAATAGAAGACATTAACTGAAACTATATTGTCATCTTAATATCATTTTTATTTAAATATATCGTAATGTAGGAGAAACTTGTCATTTGTCATTTCTTTGACGTCAGCTGGTTCAATACAAGAATTCTCATTATGACTGTCTAGATGTGCAAGGATTTTATTTTAACCTGCCTAAATAGCTGAAAAAGATTTTCTTGCGGGATTGAGATTGAAATAAATACCAAAATTGTTTTTCTTTTTGCACAAATTATATATAAATGAATTTCGAAATTTGTTACTGTGCATGCACGAATGATATAATAGGCTGGCCGCATGGACGCTCTCGTAGGTTTCCGAAAATGTAAACAAGTTATTATTGAAAAGACTTGCTCCAATTTATCTCTGATGTTTCTCCCTCTCTCTTTTTTTGTGCAATAAAAAATATAATCATTTTTAATACTTTCCGTGTGTTTTGTGTTGAATTATTCCTACAGTAGAGTCTCGCTTATCTGACAATCCGTATTATCCTACATACCATCGCAAAAAAGGAAGATCTACAAAGACTGCAAGTTGTGAATGTTGTTTCCCCCCTGCTTTTACCCGACTCTACTATGTGGCGCGCCCATCTACACCACATGACTCATGTATCTGTAATTCAGTGCAATGCTGTTTATCATTATATGTGGATTGGTTTGTCATTTTGTCACTGTTCATGCGTAGGTGTCCGTGTGTGGCGTGCCTAATTTGATAAATATTGATTTTGTGTTTAAAAGCTGAAATTTTCACGAGTACAAAAAGATTGGCGACTAAAGTAAGAAAGTTGTATAGTTGTATCGATGCTAATCAAAAGAGTGTACCAGGCAGAAGCAATGTAAAAACTGTTGTCTGTTCAACGCCTAACTTTGGCGTTGAACAGGCAACAGTGAAATGATGCAAAAGGGAAAGTAAAAATGATGTGCATCAAGAATTACGGAAGGTACATTAAAAGAAAGAGAAACTAAGGAAAAGTGTGACTGTAAAAAAAGGGAGTAAACTTTGTATGTTTATTTTACACAGTTTCAGGGAAGAGGTGGGCCTATTTCGGGGCCTTGCATTTTCGCAGTGATTTCACTGAAGGGGACCCAGATTTTACAAGGTTGTTCGACTGGTTGAAGAAACTTAACAGTATCAATAAATTGCTTGTGGTGAAAAACTATCATCGGACTTTGAAGAAATGGAAACATTCAAGAAAATATTTCAAAAATTAACAAAAATAATTGAAGAAATGGAAACATTCAAGAAAATATTTCAAAAATTAACAAAAATAAAAGCCTAATGGGTGATCAGATATTTAAGTGTAATGAATCAGGCCTTTGTCACAAACTATCATCTTGTAAGAATATTACAACCTGAACTGAAGCGGCAAACCCTGGCTATAAACGTAATAAGGCAAGGCTGACAATTTTAGCATGTGGTAATGCTACCGCAAACCTCAAAATGGACCTTGTAATGATTCGAAAATCTCAACATTTTAGAGCCTTTAAAAACGTTTCATAGAACGTTCTTTCTATACAATAGCCAGAAAAATTCATAGTTAATCAGTAACATTTTCAAAGCCTGTTTCTGTAAGAAAAGCATTCCTTCAACAGAGAAATTTTTGAGAGAAAATAATTTGCCGAGTAAAGTTGTTCGTTGCTAGATAATGCTTTAATTCACCCGATGCAGAAGAGCTTCAAGATGGTGACATTAATGACAGTGTTTCTGTCCCTGAATGTAATTACCATATACCAATCTATGGATCAGAGTGTTTAGGAAACTATAAAAAGGAACTATCGCACAAAGCTAGTCCTGAGTGATGAAAGAAATTGAAGAAGAACAAAACACGGTTGAAAAATTCAAATGCGTCATTGTAAAAGATGTTGCTTTTTGGTTTGCTCTGCCTGGGGCTGACGTGGTCTGCAATAGTTGCCAAATCATGGAAGAATATCGTACGCGATATTGAAATATGAAAACGGAAAGCACGGATGAAACGGAGGAAACTATTCTACTTTTAGTACAACTTATCCATTGGTATAATCTCTGTGTGCAAGAAATCGAAAGTTGTTTGAAGGGTGATAATCATAACGAAAAAATTGATGAAGAAATGGTCTCGCTTAGTAATTGTGATGAAAACGAAATTAAAGATCAAGCTCAAGCGCTAAATGTTGAGCCTCGTAGAATTTCACAAAGCGTTGGAGGCATGGCTCTAGAAACTGCAATTAAATATAAGGAGCAACAAAAGGAAGCTACAGGAATCGACACAGTGATGCCCTAAAGGTGGCGAGACTTGGCAGCGAAGAAACTGTACTCGTCAAGAAAGCATACTGCGATCAAAAATTTCTTTCAAACATCACAGAATTCAATTTTTTAAGTACTATACGTACTATATTTAATTTCAGACCATTCTGTGACTGTAAGTTCATTTTTCAGTTAATTTTTCCTGTTTTGATGTAAAATGTGATTATTAGATTCGTAATGTGTGAAATTAAAACATAGTGTGGTGTCTAATACGCTTCTTTTTTAGCACCTTCCTATTATCCAACATTTTCGCCTATCCCATATTCTGCCTGCCCGTTTATGTCGGATAAGCGAGGCTGTACCCTACTATGAATTTCCATTTAAAGTTTGTGGTCAGTGCAGTGTAAAGTGATTTAAAAAGAGCTAGACTTTAGTTATTTACATTTTGTCTGAAAGCTTAGAAAACTTTTCAGAAGAGTGAATCTACTGGAAATTGTACTTTTACATCTGATCACAGACCCGTCTGTGTAAAGCGTATCTACTTTTCGCACTCCTGGGATCAAATATTGACGCCTCTTGCCCCCTGAAAAAAAAAGTAGCAAAGGTTGTTTAAAGTTTCATTTTCTGAAAAAGCTAGCTGAAAAGCTCCTCACAAAAGAGAAAAACCCTTTGAACGCCCACTTTCGGGGGAAATATCGCGAATTCTACGCCCATCAAATCAATTCCGGCCGGCAGCTTCCTAAAGCGGCTCCTTCCCCCAAAAAAAGCGGCTTCCCCCCAATTCTGGGAGAAATATCTTTAACTATAGGAACCATGCATGCATGTTGTCTTGACTGAATGCGTCAAAGGTGTTTTTATCTTTTAAACCCAGAAGTAGATTTCCAAGATACGAGTACATCCACTTTTTAATTGGCTGGTATTTGTTAGAATGCTGTGTTACTTCTAGAACTTTATACAACTCACGGTTATTCGTCTGAATTAATATTATAATCTGGTCGCTAAAACAAATCACAATGCTTGAAGCTACGTCTTATGCTAGATTAGAACCTCGATTATCTACACCTGTTAAAGCAGAAAGTGATTCTTAAAATCTAGATTTTTAAGAAGCGATCTTATAAGTGTTCAATTTTGGCAGTAGTTGCTTTATTTTTATTATCTGAGAATCTTAATTCAAATTCTAGTGAATTCTTTGATTTTCCACTGTGTCTCCTGAATACGAGTGAGTTTTCCTAAGAAAGTTTTTCACCAAGGCACCCGTTCCCTTAGACAGATTGTGCGTGTGTTCCTTCCTTTATTCGACTAAACAAACTGCAATAAATATCCAATGATATTAATGAAAATAATCTGAATGAGTGCATTAAACTCAAACTAACTACAGTTAGCAAAGCTTAAAACAGATGATAAAAGTTTGTTTCATTCAGTTTTGAAAAAGTGGTAATAAATCTTGTTAAATATATTCAAGATGTACGTTAGACACAAACTGCACGAAGTTTCTTAATGCTATGTGTGCGGATGAATAAGTATTAGCATATGGCTGGAGCATGTTGACCGTTTGAATAGTTCTCCAAGCCGGCGTATAAAAGCGTGTATTGAGGGCATATGTAAATATTACGTGCATATATGTATTTGTATGTTATGCTAAAGAAATATACGTTTTTGCATCGTCCACACACCAATTTCAGACTTCTAGTTCGAAGCGAGCGAAAAAAAGTTCGACTCCAATTTTAAGGGAGAAAGAAATGTCTCTTAAGATTTTTTCTTACACGGAAACACTAATATTCTCTTTTTATTATATATTGAAAACATTCTGTTCGGTATTTTGGTACTTTTTATTACCTGTGGGCCATATATATAACTTTTAAAAAGGCTAGAGACAGGGGCAAGATTTTACTAAAGCATGAAAGAAACCGATGCATTTTGGCGAAACTGACCACCTCTTTATCGCGAGGAACAGTTTAATATAGGTGGACAATAACTATTGTTGTGCAAAGACACCTTTCTTTCTCTAAGAATTCTTATTTTTTTCTAAAAAATCAGTTAAAAGCTAAACTCTTGCTTTAGAAAGCCGTTACAGCACTTAAGACTGCTGTTAATATTTTCATTTCTCAGTGACTTGGTTTCAATAGTCGAAATTCTTACTGTAAATAACTGATGATTAAGCTTTGATTTGAGTCTTGAAAATGAGTATTCTCCCCCCTCTATTGTAAACTTTGATATGTTTACATTATTTTATTATGAAATGATACAAAGAAATTAATGCGAAATTTTATATCCTCTAGAATACGTATGGTAAAAAATATGAACAATTTTTGAAATTTCCGTGTTTTAACAATTTTTCATGTTTATAAAAAGGCCATGTGTTGACTCGAAAAAAAATTTGATTTTCTTCAAAATTAAAATATATGCACATAGGAAAGCTTGATTAATTTCTGACCAATCAAGCTGAGTACGTTTTAGTTAAGAATCCAGTTAGATATGCAGATCTAATAAAGCAGTTACATTCATTGCTCTGAGAATCTGTCAATTGACATTAGTTTCATTCTAGCATGTTTCAAATTGGTGAATGTTTTGTACGGAAAATTATCAATATACAGTGGTGGCCAAAATTGTGGACACTTTTGGAAATTTTTATGTTTTTGAACTTTGTATGCTTATAGAAAGCGTTACGTTTCACAAAATGCGAACTTGTATGTATCATTTTAAAGAGAATTTATTACTGAATTCAATACAAAAAACAAAATTCAATTATTTGCAATACAAAAAAGTTAAACGATAATAGTTATCGATATACATTAGATAGTGATGATTGCAGTGAGTTATCAGTACTTAGTAGGGTACCCTTTATTTTTGATTGCAGCTTCACATCGACGTTTCATTGAGCTGACAAGAGTTTTAAGCTCTTTCTTTAATACATGATGCCAAGAAACAATTATAGCCTCAATTAGTTCCCTTTTATTTGACGGGCGCCTCATTCGGAAACGAGTTTTCAAACGGTGCCACAAATTTTCGATAGGATTGAAGTCAGGACTGTTTCCTGGCCATGACAACAATTTAATGCTCTTTGTACGAAACCACTCTTTCGATATTTTGGCCGTGTGGCTGGAGCAGAATCCTGCTGAAAAATAAACGAAGCATTGTTGGGAAAGAGATCTCTGATGGAAGGTAGTAGTTTTGGTTCTAGAATAGTGTCAATGTATTTTCTGGCATTCAGTGTCCCATCGATGACATGAAGGTGACCAATACCATCTGCTGACATGCATGACCAAATCATAACACTAACTAGGTTCTTCACAGTTGCTTGAATGCTGTCAGGATGTAGCTCTTCTCCTATTCTACGTCCTGCATATTTTCGCCCATCACTACCGAATAATGATATCTTAGTTTCATCACTCCATATAACTTGTGACCAATGATCATCTATCTATCTAGTTAATGTGTTCCTTTGGCCACTGTAGTCTTGTAGTCTTTTTCTTTTTTTTTTTTTTTTTTTTTTTTTTTTTTTTTTTTTTTTCGTTGCTGAAAATTAAGATAAGGCTTTTTTCGTGGAATTCTACCTCTCAGTCCAACATCTGTTAATCTTCTGATTGTTCTTGAACTGACAGAAACACCAGCATCATTCAATCACTTCTGATGGCCGCTGATGACATTTTTCTATCTTGGAGACATAGTCTTTTTATTCTTATGTCATCAATAGATGTGGTGCACCTTTTTCGACCTTTTCCTTCTTTGTTTTTTATTGAATTTGTCTCCTGATATCGTAAACAAAACTTTCGGACTCCAGATGTAGTCACTGAACCACCCACCTGTCTTGCAATTTCAGCATAGGAAAGACCACTTTCTCGTAACACAATAATATTACATCTCTTTCTAGGTGTCCAATCTACTCTTTTATTTGATGTCATTGCTTCTTGACTAAATATTAAAAATTTTTACAAAAATTCCTACTTGTAATTGCAGTGTATAAGAAACATGTCCTCCTTCTACAGAACAAAGCAAAATAATGAATTGTTTCTAGTGTAAACATGATGTCAGCTTCTACTGGCAGTTACTAACATTTGATTGGTTCTCAGAACAAGAACAGTGATTGGCCAGGAAAGCTAGACATTACAAACCACTTCATGACTGTGTTTTTTATTTACATTAAAGTACATATAACTTCTTTGTATTGCAATTAATTGAATTTTTTGTTTTGTATTGAATTCAGTAATACATTCTCTTTAAAATTATATATACAAGTTTGCATTTTGCGAAACGTAACATTTTCTATAAGCATACAAAGTTCAAAAACATAAAAATTTCCAAAAGTGTCCACAATTTTGGCCACCACTGTAATTTAAGCATATTACGCGAATAAAGTCCAAGAGGAAAAGAATTGCACATCATTGGCAAAGGCGTTTACAAATGACAGTGCAAGTTTGCCCTGCTCCGTTCTAGTTTTAACGCAGAACACGCCGGAAGACGAATCCGAGTATCTCCTAATCCTGTTCCTCTACCATCAACCTCTCAAGGCACTTTCGCTTCGATTGTATTTGAAGTGCGTCCCTCATGCCGTACGGAGTGTCGAAGTAGTCATTATAAATAGAGATACTGGGAGAAAAAAAAAAAAAAAAAAAGAGAAGTATTGCTTGGGTTCCTATCAAATTAAGTAGGATTGTGTTACGCCTGTATGGTTTTTTTCTGTGCTCCACTTCGGTAGGCAAATTGAGCGAATGATGGAATCATGAATAGGGAAGTTATTGTTTATATTAATAGGGAAACAAAATTAAGAATTCGAGAAAGAATGGAAAAGTAGATGGTATGGCACAGTCTGTCTTAATGATATAATAAGGATAACATATAACATATATAAAGGATAACTTGACAATTTTTCTATTCTTAAACAGTCGAATACTAAATTGATTTCGTAAGTCTAAAATCCATCTTTATATAAACTGTTATTCTAATCGAAATATGCTAAATAAACTGTTTTTGTTTTAATTTAACTAAAGCATTTCGCTTTGATAATTTTTGTATGCACCATAAAAGGTACCTTAATGGTTATTATATATGCAATCGCAGCTCATTTCCGACTTATTTTTACTATTCATTTTTTCTTTTCGCAACGTTTCGGTGGATCACGATGACTTGCATTATTTTATTTTTAATACAGAAATCTCTTCTTATTTTTCTCTGTGGAAAGTTTAAATTGAGCAACATTCGAAATATGGTATATGACAGAAAGGAAACATATTTTTCATCTCTTCGCAAATAAATTCAGATAAATCACTGAAGATAAGTCGTTAGAGTAGAAACGTTACCTTGTTACCAAACATACTTTCTCGTGGTTTTACTGCTGCCAAACTCGGACTTGTAAAAGGACATAAAGAGGATTACTGTTGGGGATTACGAGAATTGTTCCGAATTGTCGTATGAAGGTATTGTTGGAATCTCCAAATATAGTCCAAAAAAAAATCTTAGTTCTTAAAGCACGAGATTTTTTACTTTTCATATATACATCGTATCCACAGACGTTCTTACGTGTCCCTTATTTTTGAAATCGTTGGTCTTAGACATACGTACTTCCAATATCAGAAAGGATTTAAATAGGGAAAATATTCATGTTTTGGCGGTTTAAAACCAACCTCTGTTTACTCTGATTTACTTTTCTTTAACCAACCCTTCAACGGAATCTAAGAAAATTCGCAAAAGTCCCGAAGTTAAATATCTCCGTTAATTTTTGGCGTACGGTAGTCAAACTCGTTTTATTTTTTGTAAATAGTTACTAAATGCAAATATAAGGCCAGAGGTTTCCAAAAATGTGTGATGAGTATTTGTCAAGATTGGCAAAATGTCAAAATTAAGGCCTGCGTTAAGGGCTCTTACAGTCATATTCTAAAAAGGTATTGAACATTGTATGTGTTTTCCAATTTGGTTTTATGTATTCCTTCATTCCCTTACCTCATGTAAATTAAGAAAAGTAGCGTGTGTATGTGTAAATGGTAATTTGTGTAAATATTAATTTATAAAGTTGAGTAAAATATAAGAATTACTTAAACTATAAATTCTGTGATTAAACTATTGTAAAAATATAGTAAATTTTCGCAGTTTAAAATTCTCTGCATGCGCTATTAAATTAGCGATAATTTAAATATCGCATTAATTAACAATTTTCTGAATGTTCTATATTAATTAATGACAATTTAAGTTTGGCATGTAGAGGACCTGAACTATTTATGCAACAGTGTCTCTTGCATTTGCTTAGAAATTTGCAAAAATAGAAACATCAGGGCCGATTTTAATAGCTTTAGACAGAATGTGACATTTTGTGCAACTCCAAAAATAATCAAATCGCTTTTTGAATTCTTTTTTTGGCTGAAATCTCGTTATATATTTATTATTATATACATTCATATATTGATACACTAAAGTATATTTTTAAAATAGGGAAAACGAGGAATAACTTCGTTTAATCATCATTATAAGATACTAGAGAAGGCTTCCTCAACAAAACCGTCCTATTTCATTACAAGTTATTACTGACTGTTTTCTTTACGAAATTCTCGGTGCTACACGTAGTTATCTTTTCTTAGAAAGAGCGAAAAATAAGTGCCCTCATTAATCGCCATTAAAATCACTTTCTGCAGAAGAAATAATTACAGCGGTCTGGGGAGCTTTTGAGACTCCGGGTAATCACCTGATCCATATTTTCTGGCTGAAATTTTCTTCAGCTTTCCCTCCTCCCACCCCACTTCGTAATTGGGTTTCCTTCATTGCGTTTCCAACCCCCATCGCGTGTTTTGGAGCAAAGGGGAGGTGCGGGAAAATACCTAATGTCCAGCTCGAAGTGAATACGATTTTCATTTACGAGCAGCTCACTCGCTTGTTGATCTACGAGAATCGAAGAGCAATATCAACATATATCAGGAGACTGTTTTTATTATCTTGGGAAGTCTACGCTAATATAAAATGTATTAGCCAGATGTCCTCCTACTGGATGAGGGAAAATATCCCGGGTCTTACCATAGATGCTGACCTTGCATGAATTCTGTAGGTGGTAGATAAAAGTGTGATGAAGATGAGGATATTTTATGAACTGTAGGGAATGCGAAGATTGGGTTGTAAAAGAGGAATGAATTTTGGTTTCCGTTTCACGTTGTGCTTAATATTGTACTTCTATATCTAGATGTGTAAGGTACAATATCTGGTTGCAAAAGCTAGGCATATATTGTCTACGGAGAATGTCTCAGTAACTGAGTGAGTTGTATATCTGATAATTTATCCTTCTTTCGGGTGACTGTACGTGTTGTTTTTTTTTTTTTTTTTTTTTTTGTTCTCTCTGTTTTTGACTAAACATTTGTTTACATATTCGTAATCTACGGGTACAGTTTGTTAACACACACAAGCACTTCAAAAAATAGTCTCTTATCTCGAAGATAAATTTCGCTGAATAGCTAATCTACATGTTATTAAAAAGAAAGCTACATTCAGGGTTCGTACGGTCCTTAAAAGTCCTTAATTTTTTTTAAATCGATTTTTGACCTTTAAAAGTCCTTAATTTCGGCCAAAATCATCAGAAGGTCCTTAATTTTAATCATCTGAAATTTCGGTCTTGTTTTTACAACTGCTATTTTGAGTGTGAATTATCATTTTCGAGGAATATTTTTGACGATTCACTGACAAATATGATTATCTTTTGAATGAGTTCATGGGCTATAATTTGTTCCTATTTCTAATATAAAGGGTTGGGTACTTGGAGTGTCTGAGCAAGAAGTGAAACATAAGCATTTCAAAATTATTTCATTTTTTTTCTAATGAAAAGCTCTTAAACAACTTTCCGCTTTTGCGGATGTGAATTCTTTTATAAAACGGCTCGAAATTTGGTGACTTATCAGCATTTCGGCGATTTTAATATCACTTTCTATAGAAAATGTTTAATTCGGAGATCTGGAAATTTTTCGGCGATTTTTTTTAAAACATTATAACATTGATAAATTTAACTAAATTAATGGTAATATATTGAAATTATAGCTAGGAAATAACTTTAAAATACAACATTTATATTTTTCTGTTATATTATGAAGAGACATTACTTTCCGTTTTGGCTATTTATTATACAGTATTTTGAATATGGAAAGTAAACAAGATAATAAATGTTGTAAAGCACAGTTTACAAAACAATTCATAGCAAAAGCAAAATAGCTATGTAATTAATTAAAAATTTCTTCCTTTCAATTTTTTCATGGTAAAAGGTTTTCCCATGTAATTGTTTCAGAATTATTAGAATATGCATCAGTTTTCTCTATAAAATTAATTTCACACTTTTTTCCACTGATTTTTTTTTCAAACTATTTCTGGCCTTTTTTTCTATTACAAAATTGGTAGGGCTAATTTTTCTTTAGGATTTTAGACATTGCAACTTGGAAAGTTTAGAAGGATTTGAAGGCAAGATTTACAGACCCACAATTCTAGAAGACTCCATTAAAATGTGACTAAATAAAAAATATCTTCATTGTATTAACACATAATGGATGTATTTTACAGAAATTTTATGATGAATTTCATACATCGTGAAGAATTTTTGAAAGGACGCTGAAAACATAATGTTTGAATGTTGTACTTCTGATGCTAGAAGTCTTTTTCTTAACCTGTTTATCTTCTCTTTGTTTTCTCAACTTTTCACTAGACACAAGCATCGAAAATACCAAAAATGTTTCTAATCTTTTCGCCTGGACAGTCATTTATAAAAAAAAGAATTTGGAAAAAAAAAAAAAAAAAAGAAATTGAAAACTAACAATTTAAAAGATTCACCTTATACGTCTCAATGGCTAAGGGTTGGCGATGGCTCTGTGGTTCTTAAATTCTGTTACCTAGTGCTTTCCTAAATTCTGCTGCTTAATGCTCTCCTAAATTCTGCTCCCAGTCCCTGTCCTAAATTCTAAAAGTTTTGCCATTTCTAGATTTTGTTGCACGGCGTGTCACTAAAATCTAAAAATTCTGCCTCATCGGCTCAAACCAGCCCTCACCACATATAATTCATATTTATTCTGAATGTTCATATTACTAAAGAAATAAAATTAGCAGCTTTTCCTTTATATTCTAAATAAATTTGTTTTTTAGAATAACAGAAATCTTTAATTCCGAAAATTCTGAAGTGAAGAGGAAACATATTGAAAGAAACTGAATACATATGCAAATTAATCAGTTGTTTAGAATTTTAGCGTTTACTATATCTTTTCGTTTTCTCACCATAATAGTTATTTCTCACCATAATCATACAGTTTTTTAACTGAGATTTTTGGATTGTAAGACAGAAAGTTTTTGCTCTCCACTTGGATGTTGCCTTAGTTAATGCTACATCTGATAATTTGTAATTATTCATCTTTGCATTATTATTGCTAATATTTGAATTTGTTACTACAAGTTACTGAGCCACCTTAGATTAAATTTAAATTGCGTAGTCTTTGAATACTAGTCCACATTTTTAGTTTGAATTTGGCTGTTCCCGTTTACTTGCATCACCAAAAGCTGTAGTTTATTTTGTCAACATAACATAAGAACGTGCCTGTTTGTTCCATAGTCTTTTTAAATAAGAGGTATATTTAAATCTTTATGTGACGCATAACATAAGAACGTGCCTAATAAAATACGGTGTATACGAGCTTCTGGATGCAAATAAAGATTAGTATTACCTAAATACTATTCGTGTTGCCTGTCTTAGATTATCGAAGCATCTTCCGCCTCTCAATCGGTAATTTTTACTTCCATTGAGTATAATGTATTTATAGTCTGTTACTTTAAAATAAGTACTTTTTAAGGTCATCCGACCTTCCATTCAATGACAATCGAGGTCTTCCGACCTTCCATTCATTGACAATCGTAATACGCATCGTTTTCACCACACTGAAGAAATTAAGGGATTTTAGCAAATTAGAGAACTTTTTTTTTTTCCTCAACAGTCGATGGTTATGAACCATGATTGTGAGTAGAAATGTCCTACAATTGCCTATTCTAAGGTAACAAACAGACTATGCAATAATCTATAAGGAAACCGATGTAATTCCTTTTGGAAGAAAAAACGACGCGAAATACGAAGTATCGTTAAGTTTTAAAGGTATAGCTTTATTCGAAAAACTGAATATATTATAATGAAGAAACATTTATTTTTGATATGAAGGTAATTTAAAATGGATATATACGGAAGCAAGCGCGGTACTTTTCTCTTAACAAAACACTACTTGACGTCATATGTAAATGTTGGTGTGAAATCTTACTGGATATAAAAATAGCAACCGTATGAAAAAGTAACTATTTTTATTAAATGCAAAATAAATACATAAACAAATGGAGATACACTAAATACAGAATTCACAAATAAAACGGGCCTAATTATTTCAGTTGACACTTGACTTATTTATTCGTAATTGTAATTAGACCCACCAACGGCCAAGTCGTTAGGAGCGCTGAATACTGGGAGTTGGTTTTATTTCAGGCGAACGCCTTGGCCGCATGGTTGGTTTTCGTAGTTTTCTCCATGTGTAAATGTGAATTCGAGGCAGTTTCTTTTAAAGGTCTCCACGAAGACATCCGTACTCGTAGGCAGACAGAACTTGTGTTTTTCCCCATATTCTAATGCCTTAATTTGATTGTAATCGATATTTTATTCATATGCAATGCGAATACGAAGATCAAAACAGTCCATGAGTTGAGCGTTGACCGTTCTATGCTTTTCAGCCCAACAATTAAGCTTTTTTCAAAGTGCATGAATTGCGTAAATTGATATCAGTGATGGTAAAGTGGTAAAGTACTTCCTAGATGGTAAAGTGGTTAGTGACTCTGACTGCCGTACCAAAGGGCCCGGGTTCGAATACCGGAAAATTCTTGAATGTAAATTGTCTGTCCCTTCATAGGAGCCAACGGTGCCTCCATAATAAAATGACCATCGCTTCCGGCCTTAGTGGCCAAGGCCTGTAACGGCTAGTGCGCGCCATTTGAAATATATATCAGTGACAGTTAGCCAGTATCTCAGCAAGATCTCTGAGACTGTCCAACAAGCTTTACAAGCTTCATACGGCAGACATTTGACATTTCAAACGACACTGCAGAAAATGCATTCATCCTGGTACGCGCCGTACCCTACCAGCCCGCTTTCTTGCTGTTTAAATAAATTCGTGATTGTAGCCTGTTTTCTCTTTTTCGAGCGCGAACTTCATTGACCCTTGAATTATATTTTTCACTCATTTAGTACTTTATTTAATTTTATACTGTTTGCCTGTTAATAAAATGTATTTAAATATATTATAACAACATGTGAAAGACAGGAAGACTTAAATATTCTTTTCCTCTAACTGTGCTTTCAACCTGTTTTAGTAGATTACTTTTAATAATTTCTCAGCGTGGTGCATTAATGAAGTTTGACGGTACACTTAAAAATAAAATTGATACTCAAATTTAAATCATTTTTAAAAAATGGAGATATATTAAATGAGACGTATACTTAGACGGATAAACGCTATCGGAATTTCATTATTTTCTAGATTTTTGAAACTATTTTCTTGAAACAAATTTAATAATGGCACCGACTAAAAAATCTGCAGCTCCTAATAAATACATTTCTGATTTTATTGTTACATGTTCCTCTCTTTCACTTTTGTTTTTAGTTCGTTGCTAGTGTGTTTTGCTCCATTAACTAAATGCGAAAGCTAGATAAAAAGTAATGGAAGTCAACAAAATTGTCCGAGCTTTCCCGGTATCAAAAAACGAAACTTTAACTAGACTTGATAAGGACGACAGCGTTGATTGGCGAAGTTGATTGTCTCTTGCTCTAAGCGACATCATCGATTAGTTGTTGTGCCGGTCCTCGCCACTATTCTTAGGTAAAGTATTTATATGTTCTTCATGAATGATTCATTGTTTATTGGCTGGAAAGGAAATGCTCGTCTTGTTGCCTGTAAGATTATCCTAACTCTGCAATTTTACTTGTAATAATTACTGTTAGATCATAAGAGTTTATTACTACACATAGTTAAATTAATAATAGTTTACATTTTTTTATCGAGCGTGCGTACATAACGTACGTATATATTGGGTGCAAGCGCTTTTTAGAATTTTGTACTTAGTAAGTCTGTTTATATATATATTATATATATATATATATATATATATATAATGCCGAAAGGCCTATTAACTTTGTTTTGGCATTTTGCGGCGTTTCTCTATAAACGGCGTTTCACTTTTCAAATTGTTGCTACTAAATATTATCACTCTGTATTATATTTAAAGAAATTGAATAATGAAGAATCGGCTTAAATGTCTGTGTGTTTTTCGCATTGTGATAAAACGACGGTACCTAGAGCCATCAAATTTTGAATAAGACCCTAATATCTGGAAGCCCAAAGTCGGAATTAGTTTTGTTTTTATTTCATATTTTGTAAAGTATTTATGAGTTTTTGATTAAGAAACTCAAAGATTTCAAAGCGAGGAATGGCAACATTATACGGGGTGGGGAATTATCTCCAACAAGCGAGACTGTATATCGGAAATTCTAAAGATATGGTCTTTTTAAATTATTTTGCGATATTACTATTGAATTAAATTTTATGGTTTAAGTGCAAAAAACATGATATTTAATAAATAAAGATACACAAAACGTTTAAAATAAATAATAATACACTAAACGTTTAAAAAAGCTCCTGCGGGCATAATATAAAATCTGAAAACTTTCAATTTTATCATTATTATTATAGCTCTGCATATGCGAAAGACATGTTAGAAGTAAGACTCCCATCGAAACTTGATGTACTAGAAGTAAAATTTCTATCTAAGCTCAGGAACTATATGAGAAATTAGTTGAAAGAAGGTTGTATACAAGCGCATGTTGTTAAAAATTTAGAGAATGAAATTTGCTTTTAGTAGTGATTGGGGTGTTTCGCACAAATTTATGAACCATTTTAATGCTAAACATATTATTCTTTTTTGCTTAATGTTTCACCTTGCTTCTATAAATTACAGGAAATTTTAGTGTCAGTATCACCCCTTTGCTGATTTTCACAATCTGTCTGTTATCTCCCTTGGTATGTAGACAGTGCAGTTTAAAGAACCGGAAAAACATTGTAATACATCGGCGAGAGATTTGAATATTTGGAAAGGAGGCATATTTCACACCAGTCTCGCATTTCATCTCTCCCTTCCAAGAAATTTAGCCAGAAATATTGACATATGACTAGCTTTTTGGTAGAGTTTAACTTTTACGTTGTTGTGGGTAAGGAATTACGATTTCTTTTTGAAATATGAGAGTCAAAAGATTGTTTTAGTTGTACATAAGTTTATTTTTACAATTTTTCGAATCTATTTAACTTTAGTTTTCCTTTACATAAAAAAAGAAAACAATTATGATTATAAATCTCTTAATGAAACTTTCTCCAGATTTTTTAAATCAGCTTTCTTCATATCATTCTCAACACTTCTAGGACTGCAAATTGAGTGCTTTTTTTTTTTTTTTTTTTTTTTTTTTTTTTTTTTTTTTACGATTATTGAAACATAGCTGTGCATATCTATAGTCACAAAGAATTTTCATAATGAAGAAAAGTCGTCGTGTATTATTATTTCAAAATAGTGCATTTCAAAAGTTGATTATATTGCCCATTAAATAGGTAATCCCATTGAAATGGGTTTACGATTACAGACTTACTTTTTGAAATGATCTTTGAAGAGCACACTTTTTAGGGGAAACACTTGACTTTCTCTTTCCTGTAGATGATTGTCGACTTTTTCGTGTTTGTTTGTTATGAAGGACATTTTTTATTATACCCTTAGATACCTTGATTCCGAGATTTCAGCACAGTTTTTATATTGAAAAGCTAAAACATAGCCCTTCTCTCCAATATTTATCGGCGGTTGTACCAGGAACGTTACCCGAACAAACGTGCTCCACATCACTTGACCTTCGCAAGTGTGGACAGAAGGTTAATTAAGTGAGCCTGGTTGTTTAACGAAAGCTACGATGAATTGAAAACGAACGACGAGGACACCTAGCAATGAGGAGGCGGTCTTGCGTCTGGCAGAAGACAATCCAAGTTCGAGTACTTAAGCGATAGCCCAGCTAGTGGGTTTATCTCAATCCATTGTCTGGAGGATACTCGCAGCAATCCAAATGAGCGCATACTATCTTCATCGCTTCCAATTAGCGCCTGAGGATCATCCACTCCGGAGGACGTTTGCTACATGGTTCTTGCTACACAATGCTGCAGACAGCGCATTTGCTGTGTCCGTACTGTTCACGGATGAAGCATACTTCTTGCTGCTTCTACACTGCTTGAGGGAGCCCTCAAGCAGTGTAATGCCTAAGTTTGGGCTTTGGAGAATCCGCATCGTACGCAACCACGTGTAGCTCAAGAGCATTTCTGCCCGTCATGTTTGGGCCGGCATTCTTGTAGACTAACTCATTGGACCATACATTCTTCCGAGTCCTTTGGACGGTATGGCATACCTGATCCTCTTGAAACGAGTCCTGGCCGAACTTCTTGACGCAGCACATGTTCTTTCGTCGTTGCGCCTCTCAGTGTGGTACCAGCAAGACGGGACTCCTCCACATTACACGACTGACTTTCGTCGACACCTCGACGTAAATTTTTGACAGTGGTGGATAGGTGGTGGTGGCCCGCTTCATTGGCCTGCCAGATCACCGGAACTATCATGCATGGACTTGTTCTTCTGGGTTCATAAGAAGAGTTTGGTGTACAAGACGGCCGTTCCTTCAGTTGAAGACCTCTCGTCCGAATGTTGCTGTTTCTGTTCTTTTTCTCTGTTTCTTCGTACCATAGTTCGCAACTACGGATTTGCGACCCTGCATTCCAATGTGATTCCGTATCTTCTCTGTACCCCCTGCAGTTTTGTCGGTCTCGTAGCGAATCACCCTATATCAATCGAAAAATGTACAATAAAAGCATCTTTCTATTTAATGGAGCCCTGCTTAACTGAAAGGGTGGCGAAAAACAGCATTACGAGTTTAACGAACGAGTTTGGATTCAATGAGTCCGAACTCGTTAATCGCAATTTTTTTTAACATTGTTGCATCGTTTCGCTATTTTTGAGGTAAAACATATTTAATAACAAAGGAAAAATGAAAATTTAAAAAACATTGTTTGGGAATTGTTAAACTGTTATATATGAAATTACCGGAAATTCCAATAAATTATTTGCAAGAAATAAACGTAACATCTCAGCTGAAGTTTTTTCATTTTCTGATAAATGTATCAATATATGCTGCCAGTCCAATCATCACTTATGTTGAGAACTTTTGGAAAGTGGAAACCTTATGATTCCTGAATTGGAATATTATATATTAAACTTTCTTGCATAACAGATTAGCATATATTGAATGTTGTACTTATGTACAAGATGTTCAGATGTCGCTCATTTATACTGTTAAAAATTTGGTTCTAAGTTTAACCCAATTTTAGTATTGAAAACGTTGCAACCAAAAGATAGTGAAACATTGTTCCATTAATTAATGAATTGGTTGAACCATTATTTGGTAATATGTTAAGCCATGAACTGATAATACGTTGAACAATGAATGAGGAATGTTGAACCGTCATTTAGGAATGTGTTGAACCATTAATTGGGATTACATTACACCATGGATTGGGAATGCCTTAGACCATTAATTATAATTATGTTTATCCTTAACTGTAACTATTTTAAGTCATTAACTGTAATAGGAAGTTATTTGAGAGTTTTGGCATAAAATTTCATGTTAGCTATTTTCTCCTGCTTCTTCTTCTAATATTTCTTTAATGAATTTGCTATGGCTACGACTACTTCTCCTGTTATTTTTTTATTCGTCACTGCTATGGATAAGCAATTTGCAAAGCATACCTGTAACTGTAATTATTGGCAGTTTGGCTACCATAGCTTTCTGGTTTATTTGCATAAGATTATGATTCAGTTTTGAGAGAATGAAATTATGTAAGTATAATTAAAATACATGCTTGCAATATATCGGCATGTATAAATATGCGGCTATTTCAAACCCAAGTACATTTTAAAAATCAAGTGCTACCTGTTACTTTGAACTCTTAAATGGTGCAAACTGAACTGAAATTTTTTACATTGCAGTTTGAAATGAAATAAAAACTTAAATGTATTGTAACACTGAGGATAAATATACGTTTCCTGAATAATTATGTAGATATTTATTTCTACGTTACGTAGTCGTCTTGTACAAAAATATAAAAAAGATTGTTTGAAACGGTTGCGACCCAGTTATTTCTTGTAATTGTCGTCCTGCTATGCACGAAAATAAGCTAACTGTTCATATTAACCTTTTATTTCTTAAGTAGTGTGTAAGAACTATAGTAATCCTTGCGAGCGCGATTCTGTAGTGTAATGGTTAGCATATACATTGGACATTTCGATAAACCTTGTTCGATTCCTGATGTGGCTCCATTTGATTTTCATGTTTTTCGTTCTTAAAGCTCGTACTAGTCTAATCTCTAAAATTTTGGACAGTAAATCGCAGATTGCTGTTTACATTTATAGTGGTTAGAGTAACTGTGTGACAGTAAGAACAAAACATGCATTTTGTGAAATTTTGAAAAACAAAAATAGTTCTACTATACTGGCGAATTGATGAAGTCTCGAAAACATAGTATTTCATCTATGCAGCAGTTGAAAGAGCCGTCAGAGGATTTTTATGATTTTCCTTTCTTGTAACATAAATACTGGGCCAGGTATCCGTTGAAAGTCCTCCACTCAGACAGGTAGCCTTAGTGTGCTTTTCCATTATTCTGCAGTCCTATCTTGAAAAGTAGGTTTACAGATGTGTAGACGTACCTTATGTAAGAATAATTTTCTCACCCATTGCTACTCAAGCGCAAAACATTTAGGAATAAAATAATTAATTCAACAGGTGTTAACGTTACATACATCAAATACAGAACATTCTAAAATTACACGTTCTCGGTCTTACGCAGTTAACGAAAGTTGATGGGATGAAATTTAAAAGGCGAGCGTTTGAATTATGTATACATATTAGTTTACAGGAAGTGAGTACAATGTCAAGAAAGGGCGTCCGACCTGGTTTTCAACCAATAAGTGATATCGGGGCAAGCTTAAGAGTAATGCAACACATATCTACAATATTTCGATGTTTTTAGTGACTATCTGAATGGGGAGAATAAAATGGTCAAATCTGCTATAATCTCCATCAGTATATATACATCTTGAAAAGACAGCCTTAGAGGGTTAGGTTGTTTGAATGTGGCAAAGCACACGAGGGCTGTCTGGCTAACCAGAAGAAGGCCTTTGTGGAGGACATTGGAAACTTGCGCTTATTCGTCTTACACGTGAGGGAAACCACAAAAAACAATCATGCAACCAGCCTGTTCGAGTGGGTCAGAATTCGGGGCGAACTACCAATATTTAGCAATCTTTAACCGCTTTGTGTATGGAATAATATTTTTTTAATTCCATTTAAATTTACGTAAGCTGTATATTCCGAACATGATAAATGCTCATTTTATTTTTCATTCAGAATTATTAACTTTTGAATGCTTTTATATGATACCAGCAATCGCACACAATAAAACATCCATGTTAAGAATGCATCTTTTATATAGCATACAGCATGTTTATCTGTAAATAACGTGAACATTTTAGAAAATTTTTTAACATATGTGTCATATGAATGTCATTGGAAGTTTCATTCCTTAATTTGAATGCTACGTCTTTTCATTATCTTCCTCTAAGTGGGTCAACTGCCGCTCTAGAAATGACTTGTTGTTCCTATCTCCAGGGCCTAATCAAGTGTATTTATAAAAGATGGGAGAGTGAAGGCGATCTGCGGTCAATGGACTTTGGGCGTTCACTCGTTTGGGGATATGTGTAGAAAATCCTCTTGGGGCAGATCACTCATTCTCCATAGACGGGGCCAAACAGATCCATTTTACTCAAAGCCTTCAAGCAACGTTGTGGCTCAAGCTAAGGGAATATAAAAATGGCGGCCTACAGGGAATTCAAAATGTTTTCAGCAATTTCTTTCTCTACCTTACATGTCCAGGAAGTGTTTTTCTATTCTTTGGCGAATTCTGCCGGAAATCGTATTGTGTTGCCTACTAAAGTGCCTCTGTTGCTTTTTTGACTAATTCGATGGTTTTGATATACCACTTTAAAATGATAATTTTATTTTTGTTTCCTATGATCTGTTTTGATTTAACAGGGTTTATTCGGCTTATTTTTTTAGAAATCACCATTTCTGTTTCTGAAAATCCACCTCGTTCAGCATAGAAGAAATCCTAGAATTTACGTTTGTAATAAAGATGCGTCTTTTTAATTAATTAATTTTATTTTAATTTTTTATTTATTTTTTCTTTTACTGTGGTTTCCATTTTGGAAGTGCAAAGAGGTAACAAAGAAGTTTGGAAGATTCATGCGAATGCATTAAATTACGTTAAGACTAATAGGAGGACTGGGTATCGGAAATTCTAAACCGTATGCTCATTTTAAAATTATTTTGTGCTAGTGCTGTTGAACTAAATTTTATGGTCTAAGTGCGGAAAATATGATATTTAATAAATAAAAGGAAACACACAAAACGTTAAAAAAAAAACTCCCCTAATGGGCGTAATATAAAATCTGAAAGCTTTCAGATTTTTTTTAAATTTTTATTTTATTTATTTATTTTAATCTTCTATTCCGTAATACAATGGAAAATAATAGCTGCGCGTGCTTATGTACACGTTCCTTCTCATGTTTTGATTTAAAAATATCGCAACGATTATAATATATCCTCGGGTTACATTGTGTTGCGGATTCGTCCACAGCTCGAGGTTCATGAATTTAAGTTCGCTTGCGAATTGTCTTCCTTCCGAAGATTCGATGTTGGTATCTCCGGCTAATACTATTTTATGTTTCTCTTCGCATTCGGGCGATTTAAAGATGACGTCCCATTTATCTTCCACATCAAGATGCGATTTTGCTCACATGACAACGAATGTAATTGTAAGTATTTTTAATAGGTATTTTTTATAATTTTTAGAATATTTGCGATTCTCTTTTTGTGTTTAGGGGTGCATATGAGCCTATAGTACTTCTTTTTGCTTATTTACCATCACTACAAAACACTTGGATGCAGCAGTCAAGGCCTCATGGTCTTTTTTACCTCAAAATTGATTATCGCATTTTAGATATTTTCTTTCCTTTTCGTATAAAAATTAATTTCAAGACTAAAGTTGTTTTAGTCTAAATAATAGTTTGGTCGTTATAATATTTATTTGAAATTTTATTCTTTTAATATGAAGCCGTTATTTCGGAACAGGGTGGAACTAAATGTGCAGTTTAAAAGAAACTTTCTGAAACTGGTATTTTGTTTTTCTATCCTCAGCCGAGCATATCACCAAATGTTCTTTCACATCATGGATGCGTTTTTTATGAATGTTTAAAATATACAAACGATGTTTTATTGTTATATTGATCTGAGTCTTTTATTTATTTATTTTTATTTCTTTATTCCCGAACGTTTGTACCGTAGTCTATTCAAGCATTTATGTCGACATTTTATCTTCATCCGCATTTGACGAGATCCTATAATCACATATTGCATAATTCATGGCTGAAGCTCCTTTTTTTATAAAGACGGAAGAAGTATTCCCCTTTGGTTTCTAGCTTGGTGGCAAACTGGAGTTCAGGCGGTACCATGAGGCATATAAATATTAAAATAGGCGTTTTATATTACCGTCCCCCTTTTTTTATACATCTTTCTATAGTGAATACCTCAAAAGTAGGAATAGGGTATTGTATATTAGTTTGCTTTTTCGCAGGTTTTAAAGCCCTTTTTGGCATATTTTCGATTTCTAGAACATTCAAAGAATATTCTATATGAATGCACTAGTGGTTATATGCATTGGGTATCATAATATTGATGAGTTTATAGTTTATAGCTTTCTTTCTTATATTTCTTTCTACCAGTGACCGAGCAGCAAAAGTTAAATTAAAGATCTTCTAATGACAAAATTATAATATACATAACGTCTTGAGAAACATGGAAGGAACTCTTTATCATCAAAAGAGTGGAGATAACAAAAATATTTAATTAACAAAAAAATTTAATTTCATGCTACATTCAAACTCTGGCTGCTTATATAATTTCCTCTGATTGTAGTTTTTCCATTTATTGTCAGTCTTCGTTTAAGAAATTCTAATCAAACTTCTGTTCTAGGATCCAAATTAATTGAGTTTTTTTTTTAAACTGCCAAAATTATTTTAAGCGTCATGGGTTATCTCGGTATTATCAGCTGCGTTATTTAAATACCCCTTCTTGTAAAGGAGTTCACACGTGTCACGAAAAATGAAAATACGTCATGCCGGTAAATTACCTGTCCACTGGCAGTAGCGATGGCGCAGAAATTTACGACGACACCATTTGCTTCAGACACACACGAGCACTTTCTTCATCCATCATCTTTCTTTTCTCTTCTTCCAACGTCTCATCCCTCCTTGTCAGGCCATATCGTATTTTATACTCCTTTTTAGAACTATGTTGTAACTTAACGCTCCTCTAAAAATTGCTTGAAATTAAACTTTGTGTTTCTTTCTCACTTCTGCTTTGGCTGAAAGGTTATACACTCTCTTAAGAAGGAGTTGTAATATCAGAAAATATACCGTTCGTTTATATTTTTCTTTTGAAATCTGAAAATAAGGTTGTTGTACTAAGAACATTCAAATATAAAGGGAAATTTTCGTGCTTTGTTTTTGGAAAAAGTTCAGCTCAATCATGCCTGATCGGGCACACACATACATGTTTGTTGTCAACAGTAACGCTAATTTCTCTTTTCAACACTTCTGGTAGTCATAATTAATACGTCCGAAGAGAAAAATCACAATAGCGTTGTGCAGCAAATCATCATTAGGTTTTTGATCAACAATATTATCTTTCTGCCTCATATGTAGTCCAAGTTAAAAATAGATTTGAGTGTGAATGCCTGTCTCAGTCTGGCCCCACTTGTGGCTGAGTGGTTAAAGACCACTCCATGTTGGGAGTTCGACCCGGGTTTGTTTTTACTCGAATGAGTGGCTGCATGGTTTATTTTCGTGGTTTTCTCCTGTGTGCGTAACTATTAGCCAGTTTCCCTTAGAAAGTTTTGCAGAAAGACAAATAGCCCTTGTAATCTTTGCTGTACTCATATAATCTAGCTAACCTAGCCTCAGTCTAAAGTGTATGATTTATGCGAGTCTTTAAAGACAGCTGGGTGAGAGTTGAAAATAAGTCAAATGCTCATGGATCTCAACCGATGAAGAAAACGTGATTGTCATCGTTGCACTAATTCGAGTTAAACGGAGAACCATCGTCAGAGAAAGCGTTGAAGAATTATGCGTCATACACAACTAGTTGAACTGCTGCACACTCAGCTTTATTTTGCTATTCTAATGCATTGTGCTAAGTGTTTTGCCTCAAAATGACGAACCAGTGGTCAATGGCTGAAAATATTGCTCTGATTGATTTTGTCAAGAGCAGTGAAGTAATAGGAGTGACAGGAAATGATATAACCAACGAAAAGAAGAAAATATGAAGCAAGCTTCAAGTTAAAAGTCATAAAACAGGCTTAATAATCGAACGTTTATGCTACATTAATTTCCTTCAATGTAATACAGAAGACAGTAAGAGACTGGAGAAAGAATAAAAATGCTGTTAAAAAACTGCAATGAAAAAATTTTCTGTGAGCAGAAGAATATCTTGCTGGCCAGATTTAGAAAATAACATTGCAGAATGAATACAAGAAGAGAAGCAGAATTGTGCTGTTACAAGAAATATGATTAGAGCTTATGCATTAAAGTGGGCATGTGCCAGTCCAGGACAAGGCGCAGAATTTAAAGCAACAATAGATTGAACCATTCGTTTCATGAACAGAAAAAAAATCTGCTAATACGTCAGAAAACAAAAATTGAGCGGAAATTACAAACATAAAGTTACGAGTTTTCTCAAGACTGTTATTAGTATATAAGGCCAAAAATAGTTTTTCATTATTTAATATTAGAAGTATGGATGAAACAGTGATGTGATTGATAAACGATAGAACTATGGAAACAAAAGATGTAATTGTTCATGTCAAGAAATACAGGCCATGAAAGGGCCTGGTTTACAGTTGTATTAATATGCATCTCAGATCGAACAACTTTAAAACCCATGGTCATTTTCAAAGGAAAACTGCTTCTAAATAAATTTCCCGACAGGTATTTGCGTATATTTTCATGAAAAGGGATGAATGAACGAAATGGTGGAAAATTGTGGATGAAATATGTGTGGCAGACGCAACCAGGTGGTCTGCAAAATCAACGCAGTTTATTGGTGTTGGATATGTTTGGCAGTCATATAACTAAGAACACTAAAAATCGCTTAGTGCAGAACAGTACTAAGATTGCTAACTTAGTGATGTACCGGGTGTTTTAACTGCGATGCTGCCATCTTTAGACGTCTCTCTGAATAAACAATTCAAAGATCACTTGCGTGAACATTGAAATAACTGGATGATGAATGGCGAAAATTCATATACGAAACGGGGAGATATGCGGGCTGCATCACTTGATGTACTGTGTGATTTCATGATGAAATCATGGGAAAAGGGAAAGTGGAAACAGCGATCAAATCCTTCAAAAAGTGTGGTACTTCTAATGTTATGGATGGCAATGAAGACGATTTGTTATGGGATACTGAGGGCGAATCGGAAATCGACTCGCTAGGTACCCATATCACGAACTTTTCAACAGCAAGAGTAAGGATGTATTGGAGGATCTGTTTACCTTAGATGATGAATGTGAGAATTTTGCAAGATTTTAAGTACTTTGTTGAGGGATTTGTTTTATTTTACAATAGGTTTAATTCGTATAAATTTTTTCAGTCTTAAATTTTTAGACCTATTCTACATGATGGCTTTGGATTTTGGGGCTTTTTTTTTTACGATTCAACTGTCGTCTTATCTGCGGAAACATGCGGTATGTGTATTAGGCAGCATAGATGTTGTATGATCAAGCTTTCACAGATTATCTTTATTGTAGGATATTTGGCTACATAACAACACCATAGGAGAACACATGCAGAATTTTCAATTATTCATGGAAATAAAATTGGCGATATGACAGACATGCCATTGGCAGCATACAAAGCAGGCGAGAGAAGTGCTTAGAATGCTATATAGAAATTAAACTAATGATAGCATACTTTATTTGCATTGGTTGCTTAAGGTTTGGTTAGAATGCTTAATATTATTATTGGCTGAAAGATAAGTGTTTCAGTTTTTCTGTATGTACCTCATGAACGTTGTATAATACTCGTACTGCGGGAATTAATTTTAAAATGAGGCAAGAAATATCGAGATATATACTGTAAACATGTTACTATTTTAAGGATAGAAAGGGCAAAGAACTAAATTAAAAAAAGGCTAAAAGCGCTATTGCAAATTAAAGTTTGAATTTAATCTTAATACTCTTTATAACTTTTTTGTAGTAGTTTCGTAAGTCTGCCTCTTAATTAGACTTTTTCCTTTCCTTAAAAGTCTGCTTTTTTAATGAGGCTGGTTTCCTTTTCCTCAAAAATAGTAACATGCTTATAATAAATCTTTCTGAACTGCGTCATTTCAAAGTTAATCTGTGTTATATTCTCATATAATTATAAGCGTTATGTAAATATATGACTCTTTAGACAATAATATTAAAAATATGTGAACTAGAATCTTAAATCTGTGAGGTAAAACAAAAGTAATATATCAGAATTATAGCTTTGTGTTCCTTATTCAGTATCATACTAAAATCTCTGCGCAATGTTTTTCCTCTGCTTTTCTGTGCTGTTGAAATGTCGTCCGATGCTTCGCTTCTATCGCTATGAATATGTGTGTGGGGGATAGTGTTTCCGAATGTTTTGTCAATAATGAAAGAAAAAAAAAAAAGTGTTCAACTGGCCACAATTGGTACATCTTATGCGCAGTCTTTGCCGACATGCATTTACGTTGCCACCTAAAATATTTTTTATCAATTAAAAAGTATAACAGTATTTATGGTTGCATTTTTAAGGGATAATAGAATATGGTAATGTAAATAATGTCCGTAGTGCAATGAGTAATAAAATATGAATGCAGAAACGCCTTAAATAAGAAAAATCCCTTGAAAATAAGTCGTTTTAATCGGGGATTTTAATTTTTGTTTAAAAAAATGTTTGATATTTACAAAAACTGTTTGAATGAGCAATCATCAACTGTTAAAAATGCATCACGATCTTCTACTGTAAAGACGCTAATTCTGACGAAATGTCTCCAAGAGAGTGAAATCTGCGTCTTTACAAACATCTATCGCCGTTGTGATATTCTTGTAAAAATCAAACACTATATTTTTATTTCATTTATTTATGTATTTATTTATTGTTAAATATCTGTGATTATTCAATGAAAAGATTTTTCACCATATTTTCGCGCTTTCTGTGTTTCCGCGTTCATATTTCATTTCACATTGTTTTGCGATTTTTTTTATTATTTTTTATTTATTTATTTATTTATTTATTTTTCTGTATTTCCCGTACTTTTTTTTAAGTTGTGACTACCAGATCTCTTACATCCTGTATATCTTGCTTTTAATCCATCTCTTACACACAGCTTGCGCATCAGCCTTTCTGCCTAAACAGTGCTACGCAAAGCACATACCAGTCCCACCATGATGGATTCTGATTCGAGCAGCATTTCATCTTGGAATAAGACAATAAGTTTTCCCGTCGATATCCATATCCTATTTTATGAATCGTGAATGGAAAAGCTTCCCGGTGTCGAATAGTTTTCTTCTACGGAGAATGGATAAAATAGTGGCAGTTCTAGAGAGGAAAAAAAAGTGATTCCTCTTTCCCACCCTCTTCTTACTATGCATTGATGCTCTTGATGTTCCGAAAAGCTTTTTTGAAATAGCATGCACAGCTCTGTAAATCATAGCGACTTTATATCCTGTGACTATATTTTTGTATTGCTTTTCATTCTTAAGTTTTCTTGGTCTAGTGAATGGTCATATCTTTAGTTTTAAGTTATTGCGATCTGTCTATAGTCTTTCGGACTTATCTTATATTCTTTTGTTCTACGAAACTACGAGCATCGTGGTAGCATGAATGGACCATTCACTGTTCGGTCTTTAATTCTCGTTTTGGTGCAGAACTCAAAACTCTTTCACTGTGAAATGTCGAAGCATTATTTATGAAACAAGCCGCTTATGAATATTATAAGCGTTAACGAAGCTTTAGCAGTATGTGGCAGTAATTTCTGAATTGGTTGAAATGCCTAAAATATACCGGATGATTCAAAAGACGTGGACATAAATCTTTCTGAAATGATGAAAATTGCAAAACCAGTACTGTAAGTTCAATATAGTATATTTATTTACTAGTAAAAAAAAAAAGAGAAATAATGACTACATTACGGAGCAAAATTAAAACTTTTTTTTTTCTTTATTTTTATCTATTCCTTTTTGCCGTTGAGCTGAAAAATTATGCTTCGATGCTATTCGTCGCACCGCAAATAATACAGGTATTTTGTTGTTGCCCGAGTAAAGAGTAGGTAAAGTGTTAGAGTAAAGAATCTCATTTAGAGCCTGACGAGTGTATAATCATTAGATACAACTACTTTCAAAATGTTTATAAGGTTACCAAATTTCCTGATAAGTCACAGACGTATTACAGTGAGGATCTACGTTTTATGAGTGCCTGCGACGTCTCTGTGTCTGTACTTTCCGACGGAGTCTAGGCTTCCATCGGGATCGGTTGCCCGAAACTGTTAGAAGGTCAAGGTTTTCCCTCAAGCAATAGCTTCTACATGAAGGACGGACGAATCCAATAAGAGTTCCAGTATGGTTTGTCATGCATTGCATGTTTTAAAAAATAGCGGTTTCTATATTTTTATTACAGAGCCTCATAAAATATTAGCAAGTGTAATGTCATTTTGCTCTTCACTAAGCAGAAGTATTTCAGTAGCATTTCAGACCATTTTGAGCGAAAACTTTCGCGTGCATTTTTCTGTATATAATACTTACAACTAAACTTTTAAAAATTTAAAGAAAATTGGGTTCGTTTCAGTTAATGTAGAAATTTATTTAACTGTATTTACACCTTAAATGTCTTATTATTGTTTAACCTTTTTAATATCTGCAACAACAAAAATTTGTATAAACGTGTGAAATTTTCAATCGTGTAATTTTAACATGTACATTTTCTGAGTTTTCGGTGTATTTTACTTGCGCTATGTAGAAGTAATAGTATATAATTGCTTGCAAAAAATATGCTATAAATTATAAATAGTTGTAGAATCTTCATTTGCTTTGACTAGCTCAGTTAGTCTTGATTTAGTCATTGCAGTAATTTACCCCGCTACACATTAATCACGCTAGCCGAAGAATTACACTGTATAAGAGATATAAAATTAAAATTTATTTATATATTTTACTAGTATTTAATTATGTGCCTGAAGATTTCCGATAGTAAATTGAAGACCTGTAGCCCTTGAACATAAAAATAGCAGTTGTTTACAAATATCAAATTAAAAATTCAAACTTAGAACCCTTTAATTAATACAATCTAATTTTATCTGATTTTGTTTATAAAGTACAAAGAGCCTTATGTTTATTTTGACAAATTTTTGATAGAAATTATTTCAATCATCTATTCCTGCTTTTCTGATAATGTGATTGGGAAAATTGGATCTTAATGCCAGAATTGATGCCTTGGATCGGTTGAAAAATATTTTGAATGGATTGTTCCTGTAATATTGGTTGGTTACCCTTTTGCATTTAATTGTTAAGCATTTGATGAGGCAAACGCATTTCAAACGCGGTTCTTACAGAACTTCAAAGCTCTGTGATCTTTTAAATTGCGCGATTTTTAAAAATTAGCAAAAGGAAATATTCCTGTTATGCCATTTAGAGGCCTGAATTGATAAACCTGCTAATAAATCCTGAGTGCACCACCCATTACTCGGCAATACCCGAAGATGAGTTCAGATGCCTAAAGGCAAAAATAGGAAAATATGATGAGGAATTTTTGATAAAGGCTATTAGATGCATGCCTGGGATCTTCACGGAGTATCTTTTAAAAATGTCAGCTATATTAAGTATCTTTTTGTACCCTTAACTGTAGATAATTCCATAACCAAAAATTATAAATTCCGAAGTACAGGGGTTTGGAGGGCTATTCGTGCCGTAGACTTATCTCTCGATTATCTTCGAAAGTTAAGGTCCCCTTCACTTGCCCAGTAATTAAAGACTACTGAATACTGATAGTTCATCCCGGATTTGAACGTAAACAAACGGGATGCCTGCATGATTGGCTTTCGTGATTTTTCTCATGTACAAGACAAATACGTTTTGCTCGAGTTTGCAAGGCATAGTGTGCTAGTGTTTACGGTTTTCCTCAAATGTACACTTGCCATTTTCAAATAATCTGACCTAGCCCAAACTCCGAAAGTTGAGAGTAAGAGTTCCCTAAAGAAAAGCAACATGAAGTGATGGTTCGTCCCTCATGACACCCATTATTTCTTCCAAAATTTTCTTGGCTTTTCTTCAGATCAAGAAAATATAGTTCGGTAAGGTGTTAATCGCAAAGCTTGATTCCTAAAATTAAAAATGCCGAGTCGTATGGAAGGCCGTCATGTTCACATGTAGAATAAGGAAAGCACACGAGAGTTGTCTGGCTAAGAGGAAAGATATTTTCATGAAGAACGTACTAAGGAAATGGCTGGCTGGTATTCACGTCACATTTGGAGAAAACCACAATAGCCAAACATGCAGCCAGCCTTTTCACCTGGGACTGAATTACAAATATTAAGCGGTCTTAATCACTCGGCTACTGGTGGAGCAGAGGAAAAGTGGGCAAGATAAATAAAAGAAAGACAAACAAAAATGTAATTATTTATGTTAATGGGAATTATTTAAACGCTAAATTTAAATTTTGCAATTCATCGTATTGTACCTCTGACTGGAATTATAACTTTATTCAAAACTGATACGTACCAGAGGTGTGCTCCGATGGGCTTGGATTAGAACAATGTTGACCTGTGACAGTAATTGTTGGAATGCATAGGCATATGTTCACGGTTTCTAGGTACAATGGACAGTGTGACGAATTCGAAAGACAAGAGGTAGCGTAAATAAATTTATTTGGGTTCTTTCTAGGCTATATGAAAAAAAAATAATAATAATCAATAAAAATAAATAAACTTATAAAATATTGTTCTCACGGTAGGGTGACGGGAAAAGAAATATAACCAGTTCTAGACGGTGTGAATAAAGTTCCTGTTTAGAACTGAGCCAAGATGAAAGTTCTTGTTTTGAAATAGTTCAAGATGAGGCTGTGTTGAATTAATCGAACCTCTAAGCCGGTGGTTGTGGACTGAAATGGTTCTGAGCGGGGTGCTCCTCCGTAAGGTAGAGGGGGAACCCGGCTACCTCGCAGTAATCTCTTAGCAGAGATACCAATATCGCTCCATCACCTCTCTCTCTTTCAACCTAGCTTTGAAAGCAGAAAGAATTTATCGTCCATAGTGCGGACTACTTATTCACTTCCTTCTCTGTAAACCCTTAATGGTCTCCTTCATTACCCTTCAGCCAGTGCTTTGTCTTAATCACCTCAGTTTTCCTTAACGAAGTGGTGGAGGTAATTGCATTAAGTTGCAAAGGTACTCCGGAAAATATCGCCTTGGGCCTTGGGCAATATCGCTCTACGCAGAGCGAAAATAAAATTTGCTCGTGGCCGAGCTGGAAACACCGAGAGAAGGTTTCTCTCTCTACTTACTGCAATTCACTCTCACTTTCTCTTCTCTCTGGAACTGCGTTCCATGATTTTGGTCAAGTTGTCTTGGGCGTGTTGAAACGAATTCCAGAATCCTCATTTGTCCCTGATTCTTAGAATCGCCTCTTGATTGGCGAAAGCACTTTGATTATCAAGTAGATATGATGAAGATAGCCTGGGAAAAAGTCCGTGAGAACTTTTCGATTTTAACTATGGACTCAAACCAGGTGGTCTGAGACACTGAACCTATAAACTGATGAAAAGGAACAGAACAATGTCTCCCTTCGAAAAACTATAAGAGGAACAAAAACCTGAGATTGTTTTGTGACTGCTGGTCACTTTCTCTTTCCGAAAATCATCATTCTTTCATGATGATTTTTCATCATGGTCATTCTTTTTCTCAGAAATTCGTGGCGGTCGATAAAATAGCTTAAGATGTTACAGCAGTCTAGTAGATACAATTGCGACTAAAGTGTTACAATTAAATTCTTTAAGGAAAAGATAGTCGATAATGTAATGTAATTTTCGTGTATTTCATGTGTTAATTGTTATTATCACAAGTTCTAAATTCATTCAAATACTTTATATATTGTTATGAAATGTACAGGCGCGTAAGATGGCTTCTTCGCAAAGCAGTTTTAGGGTTGCCATAAAATGACAAGGGAAGTCAGGGTTGCCATATTTGGCGAGAAATCATCCATTTGGCTTGGCGACAAAATTGGCGATATGACATGGAAGGATAGAGAACATTCTGGAACGAATTCTTACCGGTTTAGCCCAGAATGTTCTCGAACACAAGCCGAAAGCTATATAAACCCTGCTGGTCCGCAGTCAGTTAGAGTGCGATATAGAGTCTCGATTTGGTCAGTCCGTGCGGAGTCGATCGAGTTGACAGCTGGGCAGCGAGTGCCGAGTGGGTCGTCGAGTGCATCGAAAGAATCCCTCAGTGTATTGCGGTTAGTGCATCGTCGAGAGAGTGTGTTAAGCTCCGGGAACGACTGAACCGAAAAGTCGCGAGCAGTGCTCTGTGTGTCGTCGAGTGCATCGCGAGTCGTAGCGTGGAGGCACTCGAGAGAACGACCAAGCAGAACCTCTGGTGCTTTGCAGTGAAGCTGTCTCTTCCGTTATAGCCTGATAACCTGAAGGCTGTGTCGCTGATTGTTCCAGCGAGTGTATAGTAGATCTTCGACGACTGTAAAAAGTGTTTTGGAGCTGTCCTGATTAATGCCGGCCAATAAAGTGTGTTTCGATACTTCATCAAGAAGTGTTGTTATTATTCACTCCAAATCCACACGAACCCCGTAAGAACGTGAAGGAAGAAGATAATGTAACAACTGGTGTCAGAAAAAAACATAACAATATATAAAAATCCATCGTCTTTTGGATGTCAAATTGCAAAATTGAGAATTTAATGTTTTCATTTAATTTATTTATACCTACTTGAAATTGATATGGCGTGAATAAATATTACTTATTATTGGGTGCCATCACCCTTATGGAGATTTATGTAATACTCTCAGTGTTATTTTTAACTGCTATACATTAAAACTTTGAATTGTTATTTTTAGCATTGAGCTAAAAAATGCTTGCGTAATATAATGCAACAACGAATTTTTCAATAAAAAAATTATGGTGCATCCTTTATCTCTCACTGAAAAACAGCTGGGTTCTAGTTATTTATGGAGGGAGGGGGAATTCGATTATCAGATTCCCTTTGCATTATCAGAATAATTTAATTTTCAATTACACATGGTACACACATCTTCGTAATATGAAAAAAAAGGAACATCGGTTTCATAATTGCCTGAAATAAGTAATTCCGTCCGCAGCTTGAATTTTCAATTCTTTATTATTGTAAAAATACTATATTTCTCTAAAGAACAAAGTAGATTATTTGCTGTTTCTGAAATAGAGAATAGCCTTTTTATAGTCTTCTTTTTTTTTTTTTTTTTTTTTTTTTTTTTCCCTCTGTAACCGAATGGAAAATGGAATTTGGTTTTCTAAATTGGATATTTCTGCAATTGAATGAAATGAAAAATATAATCTTATTTTTACCGCCCCCTTCTCTCCGCCTTCCCAGCTATAAAAATATCCATTCATCCAGCACTCCTTCTTAATGCACCCAGAAAGTTTTTCTTCCTCTGCTAGGGTTTATAGCAGAGTAGATGGAAGTCTTAACCTTCCCCCCTGGAAATGCATTTTTATTTCATCCGCATGAACTCTGCCGTCAGATAAATAAAAGTGATGCCATTACCATTAATTGCTGCATTAAATACGCATTGCGCCATTTAATATATGGTAAATAATTAATAAATTTTGAATGTGAGACCGTTCGAGTTCAGTGCAGAAGCTTTCACTTTTCGATCTGAATAACGTTCATAGAAATTCAAATAACCCTCACAACTAAATGTTGAAAGAAGAAGATTCTCTGTCATCAGATTTGTTAGTACAGCTTGCTTGATATTTAAGACATTTAATTAAAGCACAATAACACGCCTAATAAATACTAATTCAGAAGTCAAACAACAAAAATGAGCGTAATATTTTCAAAATTTTTACAAGACTAGTTTCGATGGTTTTACCGAACCACCATCCTCAGCTGCAAAACCGCTAAAAATCCATTTGCGGTTTTGCAGCTGAGGATGGTGGTTCGGTAAAACCATCGAAACTAGTCCTGTAAAAATTTTGAAAATATTACGCTGATTTTTGTTGTTTCACTTCTGAATTAGTATTTAAGACATTTATTAGCAGCTGTTATATAATTAAAGCATTTTAAATTCTGTATTACCTTGAGATATTTTGATGCTGCTTCATATTTGTCTATTTATTAAGCTTTCAGCTGTTCGGTTTTCAGTATAATTGCCAAAAGCTAAAAACATAGTTAAGTTTACCCAAAATATCTATTACAAGGAAAGTGTTTTTGAAATGAGTGAAACTGCATCAAAAATTGGAAAGAAAACCATAGAAGATAGTTTCAAAAGAGGAATTTTGTGGAGAGAAGTCCTTAGTGCCCAAGGATTTAAAAGGGGGGGGAAGTCTAAATAAGAATGTATGTAACATTTCTTATTTCAAGTGTTCGAGAAAGTATAGTTTTATCCATGATTGTGTTCGGAGGAAATTAGACTCATTTGGAATCTCATGCAGCACTTGTCAGAGACTTTCCTGAGCGATGGGCGGAAACTGGCATTTTGCGTTATTCAAGTGGAGCCAGGTGGGTAAATCTGATTTTGCGAAGCCCAAAAAATGTAAATCCCTTAGAAAGGGGAACTTTTTCCTTAAAAAGGAGAAAGAAAACGCACTTTGGCTTAGAGAATTCTAAAGTCCTAAGAATTGTATTCAGTTTATAAGGCCGTAACATGTTTATGAGACCGCTTAAGTCGTGAAATAGGGAAGAATCGGAAGTAAATGCTTCCATCTAACCCGGAAACTTGATTGTCCGACCTTTCCAATGTTGATCCTTCATGTAGATGAACTTTTAGCGATGGAAATGAAATCGTTTAGATTCTTACCTCATCATTATCGATCTTTTCCATTATCTCGATGCGCTGTCAAGCCAAGTTTAAATTTCAGAATGGTACCTTGATAAGCAAGTAATTATGCAGGGTTTCCACCTCGAAGAGTAGTATTTCCTTGCAACTTAAGGATACTTCCGCAATGGTTCTCCTGCTAAAAATAACATGAGTAGGTCCCAGTATAAGATGTCAGCAATTAAGATTCAGAATGGAGTAGGTCATTCGCGCTTTTATAGCTTAATGACGTCATTTTTCAGCGATACGACGAAAAGGGCATTGCAGATTTCCAACGTAAAGAAATAAAATATAAGGTAAATAAACTTTGAGTCAAAAGGGGAAAAAATATATAATGTGCTAAATAATTGTTAAAAACAATCTTGCTGAAAGTGTCGAATTCTTTTTAGAAATGTGTTAAATTCTGTTTCAATTTTTATATTGATTTTTGTCCTTTTCATTTAAAATTAAAGGTATTATTTGCAAAATTAATCCTTTTTGGAAATTTCAATTTAAAATGGGTTCTTGATTTTTTTTTACACTTTGCATACGTAAATCCTTTAGTTTTTAATCTACAATGTTGTTTAATGAAATTGGAGCCTTTTATTCGAAAGGTGGAGGGTAAAGTCTCTATTAAACTTCAAAATTCCATATTGAGATAAAATCGATTTTTTCGAACTCAAAAGCATATCGATATTCTCTTTTTATTTCCTTAAATGCTTCGAATTTTATTTTAGCCTCAAACTTTATTTCTTCTTAACTCCCTCCTACTGTATTTTTCTTTTGGGTAAGTCGCATTATTACTCTCTGACTTTTTTTTTTTTTCACTCGCCATCTCTTATTCGAATTGCTTTTTTTCTTTAACCTTTTTTTAACAAATAGTTTTTCGCTTTGTATCGTGTCTGGATTTTTTTTTACACGCTACTGAATTTGAAAGCTATTAATTTCTCATCTTAATGAAAACGCTCGTCTGGCTCGCGAATTTTTATCATCAGTTTCTGTAGTTTTTCATTAGTTACTTTCTCGTTTCTTCGTCTGCCAATGAATTTTCAGCGACGTTGAATTAAATATTGTGAGGTATTATAAATATATTTATAAGTTACAGTCTAAATGAGCGATTTTAATTTGGCTTCAGTTAAATTCGGCATTTTCGTCTATGCCATGTTCATATGTGTAAAAGAACTCACGTTTTCCCTTGCATCTTTTCAGTATAAAGGATGCTGTGCATTTAAACATGATGTGTATATTTATGTAATTCAAAAAATTCGCGGAAGATGCTGTTAGAGTAGTTCTGTGTGTATTGAACGAATTATTACTTACTTACCTTCGAAACAAAATCCGTTATATCATACATATATATTCTAGCGCTCTTTGATAGTCATAAAACCATTAGTAAAATGTCTCGTTTGGTATATCTCGTAGTCTGGCCATCGTTTGGAATAGAGCAGCTTGTCTGAAAATGTTTGTCATAGAAACGGGGTCAGAGATTGTTAATGCACATGGGATTGCACGGGAATGCCTTGTGGCGCTTCATATTTTAGAGTATTTGAAATTCCTATTTACTCGCATATTTTCTCTCTAGTTTTTAGCTTAAGGTTCTGAAATTTTTTTTAATATTCACGTATATTTTCCTTTCCACAACGCTTTCAGAAAACACGAGCTTTCCTAAATTCTAAAAATTCCATCCATATAGTGGTTGTTTTCGTTTTGCTTATTAATTTGGTTATGGAGTTTGGGTGCATTTACTCTGACTGTTGAAACAATTTTAGCGAAGAGCTTCAAGAAAACAGGGGTATCTAATGTCCTTGATAGTCATTCTATATAAGAAGACGTACTGAATGGGGACGAAGACTATGGCAACGATTTGCACACTGTAGCAGAGACGACACAGGGAGAAGTTCCAGAAGAATGATAATGTGCCAGTAGCTGTGGGCAAAGTGAGAGCTGGCAAAATTCAAGATACTGGGAAGTAGAAATGAAAATATCTTATTAGATATTGCAGCGTTAATATTACTGTGTCTTTTTTTTTTTTTTTTTTTTTTTTTTTTTTTTTCTAAATAGCTAGTATTGCGATAGTTACCGATAATTTATCCATTAACAGTTTTCTGATGTTATGTTCTTACTGTAAACATGTTCTTTAAAAATTAAATTATTTACATAATTGTCTCCCCTCGATTTTCGTATGAAAAAAATTATTAAAAAAAGTGGGAAATAATTGAGTAAATACTGTATGCTATATTGTACAAGGGCCCACCAGCGTCCGAGCGGTAAAGTCGCTGAATACTGGTAGTTCGGTTCGAGGTTTGAATCCAGCGAACGGGCTGGCTGCAATTGCGTTTTCATTGTTTTCCCCATGTGTAACGTGTATACGAGCCACTTTCCCTTAGAAAGTCCTCCACGAAGGCATCCTTCCCCTTAGGCAAATTACCCTAGCGTGCTTTGCCATACTTAAATAAATCAAACCAATATTGTACAAAATTATTAATAAACAAAATTAGTATTCTGAGTAAAAGACAAGCAAAGAATGTTGTCTTCTTGTAACAAAAAGTGTAATGTAAAATGAAACAAAGAGTACTATAAAATTCTGTGCTTAAGTTAGTCTTAAAAAAAACCGAGTCTTTTCATTTCATTTTTGGTGAGTTTCAGCATGTAGCATTTTGGCACTAGCATCTGTAAATTAGTGGTATCACAAGTGGCTAAAACATCATCTGTCAATTAGCGCTTGCGCAAGTGGCTAAAACATTCAACATAATATACTTCATGTAGAAAGAAATCTACATTTTGCCAGTAGAAAAGAAAGCTTCACTTTTTGTAATGACACGAACTTAACGCTTGTACACTACTTTTGCTATACCGAGGGAGCATTGCAAGTCATTTATAATATGAAATTGCTGTCGGATATGTACTCGGATTACGACACATTTGTTCTCTAGCCATAGCTGTGAAACTACAAATAGATCTATTGACAGCCAAGGATCTTTTAAGTGAAATGACGCGTAGCGATTTTTGAAGAACGCGAGCATGAGACAATACAGCTATACCTTTATCTGAAAGAGGAGAGTGAGAAATCCCTTTTGAAAAATTACACCCTCTATTTCGTACTCTTTCCTTTTCCATTTTAACCAACGCTGTCTGAGTTGTTTATTTTTATTCTGGATGTATGCAGTGTGAGATTTTCGACGGGAAAAATTGCTCAAGCTTCTTTGGGTCTCAGGTGACTGACAATATTTTTTTCACATAATTCTACGCATTCTTTTATTACTTTTTGCTATCTTCCTCTCTTGCCTTTCTACCCAACAGCAACATTTATTTTGGAATTCCCACGAGATTTTTTTCGCGTGGGGATTTGTTGTGGGCAGGCTATTCGAAAAAGCTGAAATTTTAACTTTTTAGCTGATGTTAAAATTTCGAACTAATTTGAGGTAGCTTATCGAATTTGAAATTTTATTTCACGACATATTTTATCTTTAACGTGAGACCTGCAAAACTCTAGGTTCTAAAATCTTTCAGAGCTGCTGGTATTTAAAATAAATAATAAAATAATGCGTATTGAAATTCTTCAGTATTCATTAAGTTTAAATCCATGTAATTTATTATATATTCTTATTTTATCGTTAAACTCATCTCTTGGTGTTTTTTATGTTCTCCGAGAAAGATTGGCTAGATTTCGTTGCATACACACAAAGTCAAAAGGAATTTTATTACAGAAATAATGTATGTAATGATTGCTGCAGAACGGTTGTTTCATTTGTAGCTAATAATTGTACTTTGCCAAACTACTTGTTTGGTAGGGATTGGAAAATCCGTGATTTAGAATTAATATACTTCCGGAGATTCGAATTGGTTTTTCTCAAATTTTTCGGGATCTCAGTTTTTTTTTTTTTTTTTTTTTTATTAAACGAATAAAGATCTGTTTTAATGAGTGGAGAAGTAATGCTGAAAAAATTAATCCAAAAATGAAAAAGTAAAAAGAAAAAAAAATAGTTTCCTTCATAGATAGTCAATTCCTGATTAGCCGAAGTAATACCGGGAACAACTTTCACGGTTAAATTAAAATCGCGGATAATCCGAAGACAGTTAAAAGACAAAGGGCTTGAAATTATTCATATTATAATTAACATAACAATACCATTAACAATTCATCTTTACTTTCGAGCAGTTTAATCCACTGACTAAATTATTTTTATTACGCAGATTAAATAAATATTCGAAGGAAAAAGACTGTATTGTAAATAGTGGATGAGTAAGCATCATTAAAAATGAAGAAATTAAGTTATAAGTTGCCATAAAAGATCTATATTTACGAGAAAACTTGAAAAATGCCATTAAGTTCAAACTTTCATTAAAAGTTTTCTTTCTTTGGTGTGTGTGTGTACGTATGCAATGTCTATATAGTCTAAATTACCTATTATTGTACCTAAAATAGCTCCCCGAAATACTGTGAGGTTACTGGCAATCACTCATTTTTCTTTTCCTTTTTGACACAGTTCTGTTTTAAGCTGTGGTTTGGTATAGCAGTTTTCCTTCATCGTTTCGCAATAAACTTCTTTGGTGTGTGTGTACGTATGCAATGTCTATATAGTCTAAATTACCTATTATTGTACCTAAAATAGCTCCCCGAAATACTGTGAGGTTACTGGCAATCACTCATTTTTCTTTTCCTTTTTGACACAGTTCTGTTTTAAGCTGTGGTTTGGTCTTCATCGTTTCGCAATAAACTAATTCTTATTTGTATACAAAGGGCTTGGTTAATTGGAAAATGACGGTTTTTTTTTTTTTTTTTTTTTTTTTTTTAGTCCAAAGGGATTTCAGTCCCGAAGGACTTTAATGCTTTCGTTTTGGCATTTTGCGTCGGACTCATAAACGTCGGTTCACTTTTCAAACTGTTGCCACAAAATGTTAGAGTCCTGCATTATATTTGAAGAAATTAAATAATGAAAAATCTGCATAAATGATTTCTCGCATTGTGATAAAACAATGGTACATAGAGCCATCGAATTTTGAATGACGAAATCCTACTGCGAATATGGGCATCTGAAATCCCAAATTTGGAATTTGTTTTATTATAGATTTTATATTTTGTAAAACTTTAACGAATTTCTGATTTACAAACTCAATGCTTTAAAAGCGAGAAATGGCAACGTTATATAGAAAAAAAGTACTTTTATCTCCAGCTCGCGAGACTGTGTATATCGGAAATTCTAAAGATATGCTTAATTTAACATTATTTTGCGATATTGCTCTTGAACTGAATTTTATCGTTTAAGTGCAAAGAACATGATATTTAATAAATAATATTTAATAAATAAGGTAACACTCAAAACGTTAAAAAAAACGCCCCTTTGGACGTAATTTAAAATCTAAAAAATTTCAGTTTTTTTTTTTTTTTTTTTTTTTTCTAAGTCCAAAGGGATTTGAATCCCGAAGGACTATTAGTTTCGTTTTGGCATTTTGCGTCGGACGGATAAATGTCGGTTCACTTTTCAAACTGTTGCCATAAAATGTTAGAGTCCTGCATTATATTTGAAGAAATTAAATAATGAAAATCTGCATAAATGTATGTATATTTCTCGTATTGTGATAAAACAACGGTACATAGAGTCATCAAATTTTGAATAACGTAATCCTCCAACGAATATGAGCATGTGGAAGACCAAATTTGAAATATGAAATTTGTTTTATGATCGATTTCCTATTTTTTAAAACTTTGAAGAATTTTTGATTAACAAACTCAAGGATTTCAAAGCGAGCAATGGCAACGTTGTGCAGAAAAAACATTTTTATCTCCAGCGCGTGAGTCTCTGTATCGGAAATTCTAAAGATATGCTCGTTTTAAAACTATTTTGCGATATTGCTGATGCACTGGATCTTATGGTTTAAGTGCGAGGAACATGATATTTAATAAAGAAAGGTAACACACAAAATGTTAAAAAACGCCCCTTTGGACATAATTTAAAATCTGAAACATTTCAGATTTTTTTTTAATTTACAGACACATACACGTTTCGGAGCATTTGGACTGACGCTACATTGTGTTAAAAATACTTTAAAACAGCATATGTTTGGAACTTCCGACAGACAGTCTTGCGCACTGGAAATAAAAATGTTTTATTCCCGACATTATTGACACTACTCGCTATGAAACTATTGAGGTTTTTAATCAAAAATTCGTTAAAATTTTATAAAATAAATCATAAAACAAATTCAAAATTCGGGCTTCCGAGTGCAAAATTTGATGACTCTAGTACGTTTTTTTTTTTTTTTTTTTTTTTTCTAATTAAACTGTAAAAATAACAGTATTTGCTTTAAAATTACTGACAGGTTTTATTCATAGCTTTTCGTACACGTGTAATATATTGATCTATCATCTAAGTGATAACCAACCTCATGATTATAGTAACCTATCGCAACGATACTGCAAGATTTCTGGCTTACTTATCGCTGCATATTGGTAATCCTTCCTTGGACCCCAAACAAAATAATAATAAATAAATTTTCAGATAACATTTAAAAAAAGGGTGCATTAACTGATTAGTTATTGTTGTGAAGTGGGAAATAGTATAATTTCCCTAATCGTGTTAATTGATTATCATGTGTTTTGAAAGCACTTTAAGTGGGGGTTTTTTTCTTTCGTATTGGTAATTTTCGTATTGGTATTTTATTTCGTATTGGTATTGCTTTCGTATTGGTTTCTTCTGTCGTATTGGTAAAAAGAATCTCGCTGAGATATTAATATCTCTACAGTAATGATCTTTGTTCTATAACGTTATAGCACTGACTTGATGAGATTCAACATTGACATCGTTAAAGCTTTCGATTAAATTAAAAGTCTCTGTATATATTTCACTTCAGTTTTGACAAAATTAAAAAACAATGCATTTTGTTACCTTATGTAACCTTCTTTTGCATACTTCGTCATTAATATTCTCATATGTGCCGGTTTGATGGTAAGCGAAGAGTCTCGTAATTGAAATTACTGAAATCGTAACCGCTAAGAATGTGGTTAGATTTTTTTATTTGATTATATGAAGCCATAAGCTTCGTGTCTCGTGCCATTATGTCATCCATTACTGAGCATTATGAATACTGTGTACATATTATCGCTTTTTGATAAGAGCAATAATAATAATAATAATAATAAGTGATTGCAAAGGTGATTATCACGACCTTTTTCCTGAAATATTTTGATAACAGCTATCTAAGCTTTACAAGGTAGTATCATATTCATTTGCTAGTTAATGTAACATTCTTTTCTGGCGTACAGTATACGTTTCTTGTAATTATGTACCCAAGGCAGTAACGGCGATAAGTTGAGAGGAAAGGAGGGAGGAGAATGTTATATTTTCGCCGACGCTCACATGTTAATTAAAAGCCAGACGTAAGAGGGAAAAAAAAGTAGAAAGGTTCTTGAGATAAGGATGGCTCTTGGGAATGGAAAAGCTTAAAGCGAAACATTTCTGCACGAGAAATAATAAATGGTTTTGTGCTGCTGTTGAAGAAATTGTTGTCGAGCAGGAGGTTTTTTCTTCTACCTTTACTCTTGTCTTTATACTTTTACTTCCGCACTTATCGATTCTCTGACGAAAACTTTTGTGGTAAGGTTAATTCAAGTTCTTATTTGTTTCCGAGCTCAGTTCAGAACATGAACATTTTATTTGTTGTGCTTGTTAAAATTTTGCTTGAAAAGTGCTAAATGAAATGAAATGGGAATTTATTAGATGACGAGAAAAATAGTGTCGTTAAGGAGTTTGTTAAGTTACTCTCTTTCGGTATAATAATTTCAATTTTAATTTTTACAGTACATAGTAGATGTTGCTATGTACTGTAAAGATATTGACGTAGATTGTAACATTTTACTGCAGAATCTCGGATTACAAAACTGACTTAAAAAAAAAAAAAAATCTGAAATGTTTCAGATTTTAAATTACGTGCAAAGGGGCGTTTTTTAACATTTTGTGTGTTACCTTTCTTTATTAAATATCATGTTCCTCGCACTTAAACAATAAGATCCAGTGCAACAGCAATATCGCAAAATAGTTTTAAAACGAGCATATCTTTAGAATTTCCGATACAGAGACTCACGCGCTGGAGATAAAAATGTTTTTTCTGCACAACGTTGCCATTGCTCGCTTTGAAATCCTTGAGTTTGTTAATCAAAAATTCGTCAGAGTTTTAAAAAATAGGAAATCGATCATAAAACAAATTTCAAATTTCAAATTTGGTCTTCCACATGCTCATATTCGTTTTAGGATTACGTTATTCAAAATTCGATGACTCTATGTACCGTTATTTTATGACAATGTGAGAAATATACATACATTTACGCAGATTTTCATTATTTAATTTCTTCAAATATAATGCAGGACTCTAACATTTTATGGCAACAGTTTGAAAAGTGAACCGACATTTATCCGTCCGACGCAAAATGACAAAACGAAAGTAATAGTCCTTCGGGACTCAAGTCCCTTTGGACTAAAAAAAATAGCCAATGAATAATGTAGTATTATTTATAAGAAGTGATCACTTTCTATGCTTTTGATTTTTTTTTTTTTTACTTTAATTACACAGGATTTATAAAAATTAAGAACCTTGCATTGTCTCGATTATAAGAGGATTTTTATATTAAAACATCCTTCTGAAAATTATAGACGTCTTATGTGCGCAGCGTCATGTTTAAAAAATACGTTAATTAGGCCTTATCAGCTTTCATATTAAAAATAAAAAATACTTGTTTCCCTCAAGACAAAATATTTTCACCGTTAATTTATTATTACTATGCATTATTTTTATTACAAGAACATATTAAATATGCGTCTTGCATTTAGGCTATTGTATTTCATTTTATCGGTATCAGGACATTGTCAGAAAGTACTGGAGAGCCTGTGAACTAATGGCTTAAGCGCTAATGATTTGGCATTTGTAAAATAAATAAATAACATTTAGGCTAATGTGATGGTTATTGACATCCCGTAGATCAAATTTAATGGGGTACAAAATAGAAAAGAATTAAATTGCAGTCTGAGAATTTCAAATTTTTAACATCTGTAAATGTTGATCACTAAAATTTAAAAAAAAAAAAAAAGTATTTCGAAATTTTAAAATATAAAAATTATAAAATTTTAGGAAATTGTAATTATTTTCTTATATTGATTTCATTTTAACACCTAATAACTTTTAAACTAAATAATTATGATTAATTTATTAGTTTAAGAATTACCCTTCCCCTAGGGTAAAATACAAAGTTATACATTTTAAAACGCCCTCTGCAAATGTCAAGTAGTAAAATTAAAATTATGGTATTATATCATTAAAAAATATTGCGCTTTTGGAGTAAAGAATAGAAGACGTAATTGTGCATTTTTTTTCCTGGATCGCTTATGCACGAAGTTTGCACCAAATATTTCCATAAAATTCCAGTATTTTGCATTTTTCCGGGACGCGTAATCTGGTTGCTGAAAACTAAACACATGAGAAGAATTTACTTCCACACATGTAGTAAAAATAAACATAAATTATAATAAATTATATCATTCCTGTGTGCGCGCGCCATTAGCATCACATGAGTTGCTCTAGAAAAGAAATTAGGCTTCAGTTTCTTATTAACATCAATATTTTTGCTTGTGACAGGCTCATTATATGTTTATGTGATGATTTATGGATACTTTAAACGAGCTTATTATTCATTTTGTGATCATATTGCTTTCTTGAATAACTCTAGAAGATGTTTTATTTGTGATAAAACTTGTTTCTTAGTCAAAGAACTCACATTTTGAAGCCGTTTTAATTGTGCAGCCTTTTAATTTCAAAGCGTAAATCCCTAGGAAACATGGCTGGCAATGTTTAAAAAATAAATAAATAAATAAATAAACAACATATTTCATTCAACGGGGGCCAACTTTGGCGCATGAACTTATCAACATAAAAATATTTGAAGCATGTTATGGATAAAGATTTATTTGATTATGGTTATTTGCCTAACTCGATGTACTACTAAAGTACTCGATGGTTATTTGCCTAAGGTGAAGGATGCCTTCGTTCGAGGACTGCCTAACGGAAATTGGCTTGCATACATGTTACACATATGGAAAACTAAGAATATCATCCTGGCAACCAGACCGTTTGCCGGGATTCGAACCCCGGACAGAACCACCAGTTGTTCCGTTAGACTCCGCTCAGTCGCTGGTGGGCTGTCCGTTAATGGAAAAGTTCAAAATTTCATATTAGAGGAAAAGTGGTAGCATACTATAATTCGAAGTTATTGCCATTTCAGTAATGTGAAGAGATTTCAAGAATGGTTAATTATTTTATTTAGTTTATGACAAACTAAATAAAAAAATCTGAAATGTTTCAGATTTTAAATTACGTCCAAAGGGGCGTTTTTTAACATTTTGTGTGTTACCTTTCTTTATTAAATATCATGTTCCTCGCACTTAAACCATAAGATCCAGTGCAACAGCAATATCGCAAAATAGTTTTAAAACGAGCATATCTTTAGAATTTCCGATACAGAGACTCACGCGCTGGAGATAAAAATGTTTTTTCTGCACAACGTTGCCATTGCTCGCTTTGAAATCCTTGAGTTTGTTAATCAAAAATTCGTCAGAGTTTTAAAAAATAGGAAATCGATCATAAAACAAATTTCAAATTTCAAATTTGGTCTTCCACATGCTCATATTCGTTTTAGGATTACGTTATTCAAAATTCGATGACTCTATGTACCGTTATTTTATGACAATGTGAGAAATATACATACATTTACGCAGATTTTCATTATTTAATTTCTTCAAATATAATGCAGGACTCTAACATTTTATGGCAACAGTTTGAAAAGTGAACCGACATTTATCCGTCCGACGCAAAATGCCAAAACGAAACTAATAGTCCTTCGGGATTCAAATCCCTTTGGAAAAAAAAAAAAAACTGAAAGGTTTCAGATTTTAAGTTACGACCAAAGGGGCGTTTTTCACTTCTTTGTTCGAAGTAAAAAGGAAGTATTGTAATCGCGAAAAGTTTCAGGCAGCATATTTAAGCATATTAAGAAAATATCCATTTTGACCGCTATCGAATGCAATTTAACGATGTTTTTGCGTGATATCTGTACTTAAGGACAGAATAAAAGACTCGTTTCCTCCACAAAAAAAAAAATATAAAACTGCTTTAAAATGAATTCTGAAGAGAATTTTTCGTGGCGTCTGTACGTACGTACGTACGTATCTCGCATAACTCAAAAACGAGTAGCCTCAGAACGTTGAAATTTTGTATATAGGACTGCTATAACATGTAGATGTGCACCTCGTATTTTGGTTGCAATCGGCCGCACCAAACGTATATAAATATATTTATATATATATCCACTCTGTTACCCGGCTCAGTGGTCTCAGTTTCTTTACTCGTATATGTTTGTAAATTTTACATTTTTTGCTTTAAAAATGATTGAATTATGTTGTTTTTATCTTTCGGTTAAGGATTTTATGCCTTTAGTAAATCTGTATGCAATATTTTTAGAATTATCAACAGTTTTAAAGTTGTTTAGGTGCCGCTAAGCCTTTTTTTTTTATGACGGCCATTGATTGTTTACATTTGAAACAGCAGATTAGTGGATTTGTTGCCAATCTAAAGAAAGTAAGCTTCCCAATAAGGCCTTTTATTATTCGAATTAAACCATGCTTAATCCATTCTGGAATTTATTCGAGGAAATAAATGTTTAAGATTTACTTCATAATTTTCATAATTCACAACAAAGATAACGACTTCATTTATTATTGCCAATTAAATCATGCTTAATGCTTTCTGGAGTGTTTTCGAGGAAATAAGTGTTTAATATTTATTTCGTAATTTTTAATATAGATATTTTGAGTTTTTATGTATTTTTGCTTTCTCGCGAAGTGAGAACTGAATTAATTGAATGAGAAATACTCAATCGTCTGTGAAAAACTGTTTCTTTTTTGTTTTGTTTGCTTAATTTCTTTTATACATCATTCTAGCTTTATTATAGTATTTGAATAGAACATGTGGCAACGATTAGATAATTCTATTCTTTAAATGATATAAATTTTGTGCATCATGAGTTATAATATGAACGAAATATAATACTGTTAAGTGAATCTAGCGCCAGAGTGTCGCTATGGTAAACAAATACTAGAGTGAATTTTAAAGAATGCATTTATTCTGTTGTGGGTATGCGCTGTCGGCGAATTAGATTTAATTCAATTCAATAAGTTTAAATGAAATGCAAATAAAAATGCGTATAATTTAATATTCCGTACAAGGAAGTCATGTGATGTACACATCAGATTTTTTTTTAACATTTTGTGTGTTACATTTATTTATTAATTTATCACGTTCTTCGCACTTAAACCATAAAATTCAGTTCAACAGCGATATCGCAAAATAGTTTTAAAATAAACCTATCTTTAGAATTTCCGATAGAGACTCGTGCGTTGAAGATAAAAATGTTTCTTCAGTACAGCGTTGCCATTGCCCGCTTAGAAACCCTTGAGTTTGTTAATCAAAAATTCGTTAAAGTATTACAAAATATGAAATCTATAATAAAACAAATGTCAAATTTGGGCTTCCAGATGCCCATATTTGTAAGAGGATTACGTCATTCAAAATTCGATGGCTCTATGTACCGTTGTTTTATCACATTGCGAGAAATATACATACATTTATGCAGATTTTTCATTATTTATTATCTTCAAACATAATGCCATAAGGACTCTAACATTTGGTGGCAACAGTTTGAGAAGAGAAATGGACATTTATAGAGAACCAATGCAAAATCGCAAAACGAAAACAATAGTCCTTCAGGAACAAAGCGTCTTTGGACTTCTTTTCTATTACATTCTTTTCTATTAGATCTGTGAGCTTGCGTTCTTTTTGAAGCAAACATCCCTTATTAGCTACTACAAACTCCCTACGGTGTTATGAAAATCCGTTTCGCCCCAGACAACATGTCCATCGACCGTTAATGCTTTATTTCCTATTCTGCTGTGTTTGCTAACTGAGGAGGAAATTGTATTCTCTACGTCTCTTTGCAATTCTGCCCCGTTTCTCTTATGAGGCAGTTAAGGAAGGATCGTTCAACCGCGTCCAGCTGCTGCATCTTGTCTAACAGCTGACGCCTTTTACTATCTTAACTAATCAATGGCGGGAATACTGTATTAATGTTCAGCTCGCAGCATCTTGACTTCTGAACTGATTCGCTATTGGATCTGTTGGAGCAAAGGTTATATCTTGGCAGAGGGAGATAAGAATTTCTAATCGAATTTATCTGTCGTTTAAAAATATTTCATAGGACTGAGTTGGATGACGCAGTCCTAGGATTAGATGTTAGTACTAATTTTGTTTCCTCTTTCCATCAGCCTTGTTATTTGTAATCTACATGTTGGTTTAAGAGGTTCAAAATAGTGCTGGGCTGTGAATCATTACATTTTTGGCTGACGAAAGTTTCGTTCCGTCACAGATTTATTCAAACTCATTTCACAGCGCCATCAGTTAGGTCATTTGAATATTACAAAGCGCAAGAGGTCTGGCAGAGATTACTTCGTGAAGGACTTTCTAAGAGGGGGAAAACTACGAAAACCGGCCATGAAAACCATACAGCCACCCCGTTTGCCTGGTTTCGAACTCCGAAGCACCATTGGTTTTTCAAGTCTTCGCTACATTTAATCCTTTTTTTTTTTTTTTTTTTTTTTCCAACGGAAAGTATATTATGATCGTTCTAAAAGAATGGGTCAACATATAATCAGAAGACTTGCATTTTTTTGGTATTAAGAAACTTTTAAAGGTACTCGTTATTGGAGTAGCAGGTGACGGCCTAAAGAGTCGTATGCAAACCGTTTCACGTTATTCTATAAATTCTTATTTATATATGAAAGTTTCTCGTACTTATGAATAAAAAATTCTGATTAATCAATCGGCTGGATGCCTGTATTTGTTATTATGGATATATTATGAAATAAGAAAAAAGAAAAATCCGTCTTCTTGTGAAGGGATAGGTAATTTTCCACTTTTATTCCCGAGGAAGAGTACTTTTATCACCTTTCCATTGGAAGATCTTTTCAATACAGCATTTCGTTTGCTTTTAATTCTTTGAATTCAGTTTTTTCGTAGCTGAAGTAATTCCTCTCGCAGTACTGCGCTCGGATGAGAAGAGTGGGTACCATCTCCGGCTGGAATGAAAAGCCCATCCAACTGAAATATTGCTCTACTGCTGTTATATTTAGTGAAGTCCTACCTTTTCTCTCTCCCGTTTTATTCCTTGATCTTTGATCGATTCTCTGGAACAGGTTTTATGGAATGATGTGATACAGCTCCCAGTTAAACGAAGCTATGTTAAGGTCTTAGTCAAAGTGGCTTAAAGGTTCTTCGATGACATAAATTTCGCGTTGTGTGCATCAAAATGTATATGCATGGAAAAATTGTTAAAAATTTTTATCTTGTGCTGTCACATGTTAAGTTGCTTCGTTGTAGTAAAATTTTCTTTAGCTTTTATGTAAATTAATCTAATGAATGAGACTTTATCATAAAACAGGCTTGCATTTCAAAAGCTTCAAATGACGCTTTTCCACGAGTGATTTAGTGGCTAAGACACCTAAACTCTTTCATTCCGACAGAACGCGAATACCGACATTCGGGGTGTCTACGTGGGTGCGTTTTTGGTTTTTCCTATGTATAATTTTGATATGATCTATTTTCCGTACAAGCTCAATCTTTCGATAATTTCATTTTCATCACACATCTTACGATTTTTTTTTTTTTTTTTTTTTTTTTTTTCAAATTTCTTGTACAGTGCTGACAGAATTTATTTATCTTTATTTATCTTGCCGATACGTAGAATTAAATTTTTGTAAGAAATGATGCGACTGGGTTTAAACTAACGCTGTCTTTGATGGATGTCAAAGCAATTTTTCTTTCTTTTCTGCATGAGCTGGTATGATGCTTACGTCATACATGGAAAGCTATAGCAGTTAAAAAAGCCATGCAATAATAAATTACATGCTTTTATCTAAAGAATGACAAATGCCATTCTATAGGTAGTAGTTATAGGTCTATATGTAGTATTCTATAGGTAGATATAGATTGAGTATGCAATGTGTCATGAAAATAAAATAATAATAATTTATCTTGCACCAAGTATAAGCACGTTTTGAGGAAAATACATTTAAAGTTTAAAATGCTATATTTTTATTATTAAATCTTCACCCACATAACTAAAACTCCCCATTATTTATAGATTATACTTTTCTTTTATTCAGCGTCATCTGTTTTCCTTTTTATAATCAGCCTTTTTTTCCCTGTCAATTTTTACTCTGGGTAGTGAGTGACATTTTGATTTACTTATTCGCCTCATGTCGAGATTACTAAATCCTTCGATTTCGTATTCGTCATGCTGTATACCTATATAATTTAAATTAGCTAGTAAGCCTCGAAACCCTCTGTTAATTTCTTTAAAAGCCATATATGCCGCCCAATTTAAGACTTCGTAATTCCACAAAGACATCCATCGGTATAAACTTCCAAAAAATGCCATTCAAACCTTTGTTTGCATTTTGTGTCTTTCTTTATAAGAGCTTCTACTCACATAGTTTTGCATATACAAGCTTAAGAATATTAATAACATTTTTTCAGTCCTTTGGATTTATTTGTGTACATTCTTCCAACTGATACAGCTCGCTGATATTTACAAGTCTCTAGTCCAACTAGGCGCTGACCATGCATAGGTTGTTTTGCACTAGAGAAGGTGTGAAAAAAATGGAACAATTACAGCCTTTTCCATCTCCTGTAAGTTATGTACATAGTTCCTGATTGTAATACCATAGTAATTTTGAAGTTTTTCAATAAAGACATAAATATCTTTCACATCATAAAACGCTTTCAAAAACGTGCCTTCTGTAGTTTTGGTTCACTCGTTGCTTTATTAACATTATTTTCGACTTCCTTCTGAAGACGTTTCATAAATTTGTTTCTTACATATTTATGTTTAAAAACAGGGCTTCGATTTTTTCCTCCCCTCACTATACTTTTAACTCAAGTGTTATTAAAAGTAATCAAAGAATAAGTTAAATCTAATGGTAATATATAATTCGAATCAAATTCAGACTTATACGCTAGAGCGAAACATACGCAACATGTAAATTATAAAAATATTTCATTTTATTTGCAGTAATTTCATGTTGCCGCTCAGATTACAGATAAGATTCTTTTAATTCCCTTTCTTTAAATGACTTTTAAATTATATTTCAAGGGGAAAAACTGTTTATAGCCATTTCTGGCTCATTTCTGCTTTTTGAATGAGGACGTCGGGTGATTAAAATACCCATTTCCGGTTTTCGTGTCTTTATCCCAGATTCTTGTAAACGTAGAAATAAAAGCAGACCTGAAAATCTAAATAAACAGTTTGTCCAATGAATGAGTACAAGAAAATCACCATTTTTGGCCTTTTACCGTGTGCGGATACCTCAAATGCCAATCAAATACTTTTTTTTTCGTGTGTGTGTGTGTGTGTGTAACACTATTTAGTTCATAACCTTATTACAACTGGTATGCTGAAAGAATTTTAACACAAGTAATGTATAAATTTTTAAAATCTAAAAATACAGTATTGATATTGTCTAGAAGTTTTATGACTTTAGAATCATAATCTGGTAATTACACAAAAATTCATTAAACATTGAATATTTTTCATTTTTAGCTAATACAAATAATAATACGAGTTGGCTACGTACCTATACCTAAGCCTCCCAGACTCTTTTAGAACACATTCTAGAAGATTCTGTTCTTGCTTTTGAAAAAATTGTAACGATCAGTGCATAGAAGTGCTTGTCACTCAATCTATCAACATTAAAAATTGTTTTCTAAAATAATTTTATTTTTAGTTGCAAACAAATGCAAACATTTGTTTTTCAGCTTGCGTGCAGTCTCTGAATATGATAAAGCAAAATATCTTGGTCACGTTTCGTCGTGCCTTTTTATTTTTTATAATGAGTATAAAATTATCTTAAGGATCGGCGGAACGTATAAAATGTTAAACTTTGTAATTTTTACAAAATAGATTTTTTAATATAAAAAATGCCAAATATTAATTACTTTCAATATTTGAAACATTTTTGTGACTGGAAATAGTATATGTCTACGATATATGTATATGACCGGAGCAAAGCAGTAAGTAACTGAAAGTGTTCCAAATAAAGGGACTTATTTATTCATATGTATGTTTTGAGATCATCAAATGAAATGTATTTTAATATTTATTTTTACCAGTACCATTAAAAATTTTGCAGATCTCTGCAATCAAAATTGTACAACCATATTGCAATTAAAAGCAGTCACGTTTTGATTGACAAATTGATGACAATGATTTTAGAATTTCGATGCTATCAGGCAAAAATGATTTATTATTTCTAAATATCTTTTTGCAAAATTCAGATTGTTTTTTACAGTCGTATACTATGTGCAGATCACTTTTAGAGATAAAACTGATAAAATTATACAAATTTAAAATCTTCTTCCATTTAATAACTTACTCTTTTATACTTCATTTATTCAATTATAATTTTATTTCATCCAGGTGTAAGTGAAGTCTGGGGTAAATAACATTAAAAGTGTTCTGTTGGTTTGGTTGTGTATTTTTTTATGTGGATGGTATTTAATCTAAATATTAAGTTAGTTGCATTCCTACTGGAGATGAAGTGGAGGAAATTGTATATTTTGATATATATTACCCTCTTGTCTTGATGTGGGATATATAATAAAAATTTCTTAGCGTCAGTACAAATAAAAGGCATATTTTATTGTTCTAAGCAATTGGTACTTTTTATGCTTTTAATATACCTTATTAAAAACTAGGAATTTGGGTAAGTTTTAAGTTCCTCTGCATTGGCAAATCAAAAAATCAATTCCTCCTATTTCGAAACATATTTTTTGGGGCTCATGTCTCTTGTCATTATCAACTTAATCCGCTTGCGAAATAAAATAAACATCGGGAGGAGCGCAGAGTTAGAGAAGTTTAAGATTTCTAAATATCGGTCCGCTAGGGGCGTCCTTGCGCAGTGGCTTTCGAATCCCGGGCGTTCAGGAGCTGCCTTCCTGCGCCCGATTTCGTCACCGGAAAACAAGCCATTACTACTCGATGAGCCGTCGTTCAGGTGAGAAGTATGCCGGGACTTTGTTTTCATGCCGGCCGACGAGCTGGACAGTCTCCCGCCCCTTTAAATCAATTTGGCTGTCCGAGTGGATTGTCCTCAACTTGGCCTTTCACGTGTGCCGAACGGCTTAGTCCATGAGACTTGAGTTTGGCCGCAAAATAAGTAAACACATCTGCGCCCACTTAGATGACATTGCAAACTTCACTTTTAACTTCAAATGGAAGTTTTGATTTTTCCCCCCTTTCCTGTAGAGGATCTTCTATAACCGTGTGCTAATCAGATTTACTCCGCCCTGAGTGGATTCATTTATAAAGGATATTGTCCATCTGCCATGTGAATGTTGTTCGTCGTTTAATATATGATATGCATGCGTATCTTTTTCTTTAAGTCATGAATCCTGCTTGTCAGACGTGGTATTGTTTCCCCGCATCAATACTATTTATGCTCTGAAACAAACTTTACAAATCCTTTCGAAGGATTTCGCCAAATAAATATAATGGTAGAGCAGCATGAAAATGTGATGTACCTTTAGAGCTTTTAGGGGTAGAGTGTACTGATAGATAGTAATTCTTGTGTCACCGTGATCTTGATATAATTGAGCTTCTACAAACTTGATTGTTATTTCGAGGAAACAGGCCACATATTTTTTTTGTGTGCGGAAATGTGTTCATGGATGTGAAGTTCGCATCTTGGTGAGTTGTCTGAGTTTGTGATTTAAAATGTAAGCTTTAAATTATTGTAGTCTTAAGCGTAAGATATGGCGTTAAATACTTTGAACAACTTTTCCTTATTTCTGTTTTCATTTTGTGTCAAAATAAAAGCGGGCGTTACATAACTTTTTCAAATATAAAAATTTATAAATTTTCCCATATAAAGTGAAACTTTAGTTGACTTTATTTATTTTTCTTTTTAGTTACATATTAAGATCATAGGGATGATTGCTGACATATAGTGTGTATATGTATGTATATATGTGTATATATACATATAAACCAATAATTAATAATCATTTATGATAAGAAAACTTTCCATATACCATCTCCAAGGAACACAAATTCAATTTAAAACCATGAATGAAAAAAAAATTAGTCAGAATTTAAATTAGTATTTTAAATAGAAATTTCAATCTCCTTGTTTAAAAAAAATCTGCTAAGAAAAATCTTTAATCTAAAATATATATATATGCTTGGGATATTTAAAAATGACTGTCCTTCAGCCATTTAGTCACTTCTTTCCTTCAACATTTTTGTATGTGAAGATCACCTGTTCATTATATTTTACTCAGTCCGTGATTTACTGTATCAGGTTCAATGTTTCTTCTAACTTTCTTCGGAAACATACAATGACCTGACTAGAACAGAGAGCTTACTAAAGCTATGTTCACTAATTGTAGTAAGTGGACAGGATACAGACGAAGGGTATACAAAACCCTTTATTTTTTTCTTTATATACAATGACTTCCGTACTTCGGAATACAATGACCCTCCACTCGGGGTCTAACTTAAAAGATATCAAAATAAAACTAAACTCTAATTTAACTTTAGAATAAGATTGGCCTTATAATAACAGAAAGCGTATGTAGCACAGAGACTGTGAACACTACAATACGTTTAATTTATCAAGAGGATTAAAACCTCTGGCCTGGAAGGCAAAGTAGCAACTGCGTAACTTCTAAGGTAAGCGGCCTGCTTCGAACTCACGGCTTCCTCTCTTCTGCTTGGCAAAAAGGCCACACTTAAATACTTGGCGTTCGCCAGACAACTTTGCATAAAACTCCTTCACGCTTATAATTCTGGCCGGAAGTAGAAAATAAGAAGTGATAGTAAAGATTTAAAATAAAATAAACGTTAGTAAAACTTAAGATCCTTACAACTGTAGTATTGTTTTCACCCATTAGGTGATTAAATTAAATCATGCTCATACACTTGGGAGTTAGGATTTCGTGTGGTTTAAGTTCGATTTAAATAACGAAAAATATCTTTGTTAAAAACATATCAGCTACTTTCATGCTAAATACAACTTAACCTTATTCAAACAAACTTTATTCCTTATTCATTATTTTTGTTTTGTATGCAATTAGCCATCGGATATTGTTCTTTTATATGTTTATGTAATTTGTATGTTATAGTTAGTTATTTTAGCATTTGAAGCTAAATATATGTTTTATACAGTTGAATTAAGCATGAAGCAACAATACTTATTTATTTTGTCTTTTGTCACTAAGTAATCAGTAACTTTACTTTGCTTCAATGCCTTTAACATCATCTTATGCGGCATTTCTATTAGGTCTGCAATGTGTAAATAAAGTAAAATTGTAATTGCATAGAGATGATGTAAATTTTTATACTTGTATGCTTTATAGACATATTTTTAAATTATTTACGGATTTAATTAGGTATAGTCCATACGAAGGCTGTCTGCTTAGAAGAAAAGAGGGAATTTCCAAACAGAAGTTTTTGAGTAAAATAATTTTATTTGATAGTGCTCATAGTTCAGGATTGGACACGAAAGCCTCAACTTGTTACATACACACCTCTATGTGACATTATCTTTTCCCACTAATTTTAGAACTCAGAGTGGGGCAAAGTTTGAATTATAAGTGTCCAAGTTGTAAACAGAATGTGACTCATACTGTGTGCCATGTGGCTGTTCCTCAAAAATGTGGTGGTTGGATCACATGGTCCTTCGGTGATTCTTTTAATTGTACTTGTTTCGTTTGATTTTTTTTTTGTCGTTTTTTGCTAGGTGAAGTTATGCATAGCGCAATTAAGTAGTTACTCCCTATAAAATCAGTATCAAGAATCGGGCATTTGAAAATTTTGAATTAATGTTTAGATGAGAATTCGAATCCTAATCTAAACATTAATTCAAAATTTTGGGATTAGTATTTTTATTAACATCCGGATAAGCATCCATTGAAATAAAAAGTCTCTCTTCCTCCAGTCGACCTGGATCATTAATATCATAGTGGGGAGTTCTGAAGCATTTATCTCTCTTAACTCTTGAAAGCATCATCTCTCATTCACATTTGCTCTGATTTTAATATATTATGTAAGAAAGTGTAACAGACGCGAATTGTAACTAAAGTTTTTCTCAAATTGTATTGAGGAACTGAACTGCAAAATTCAGGAGTTTTAATCATGTAATACTTTATTTACTAATTTCATTTGTATTATCTTAATAAATAAGGTGTATTTTTAAAAATTTAATTTCAATTTTTTTACAAGTGTAGTTTCGAAGTTTTGCTTTAATTTGTAAGCAAAAGTATTCTCTTATCAGTCTTAAATGAAGGATTTGAGATTCAAAAATCTGTTAGGATTCTGATTCTAGAAAATTTGGGATTTGCCCCAGCTGTAATTAAAATTAATTTTGAAGAATTTCGAAAAGCTTATTTTTAAATTTTACATTCATATACGTTGTACTGGTCTCTGAAAAGCAAATTCTGTGTGCTGCTATAAAGAGCTCTGCTTTTAAACAAACGGTAGGATAATTTTTGTTTTAAAATTTTTCCACACTTAGTTTGACTGAAATATTTCGTTTGATTTCTTTCTGTAGGCTTTTTTCGTACTTGTGATGTCTTTTTGTAATGAAAATTAAAAAGAAATGAGGTTCTGAACGAAGGACACTGCTTAAATTGAAAAATTACTCTTCTACACTGTTTTTTTTTCTTCCCTACCCCATAATATTGTAAGATTACGCACTTCTCTTACATAAATGTAGCGATGGGAGATCAGAGTTTGATATCACTTACTATTATAATATCATATGTTTGTCGAAGATATATTTCGAGGCTTTGGAAACAAAAGAACGGAATTTATCTAGTTTTTGCAAACTGTTTTTTTAAAAATCTGACCTTAAGCTTTGCTTCACTTTTCTTGACTTTTTATGAATCATGTTTAATAACGTTGTACTGGTCTGCGCGTACGGTTTATCATGTTCTAGCTTTTGAAATTACTATTAATTTGAAAAATTTTACTCATAGCTTTATGTGCATTTGCATTATTCAGTTTTGAATGGTATCATTCTTCTTGAAATAAATATCAGATCTAGCAAAATTTTAATTCAGATTTAAAATATTATTAATTTAATAATTAATATTTAAAATGTTATGAACTTTTAAAATTAACCAGTTTGTCAGATAAAAATTGCATAATATTCTTTATCTACTGTGACTCAAAATCGTGCTACCATGAGGTATTTTCTCTCTCTTTCTGAAGAAATTTGGGATGAAAACATGAAAAAGGCTTTCCATTTTCGGCCTTGCCCTTTCCCCCGTATTTCATTATATTTGGTCGTGCTCAAAGGTGCTCAAAGAAAAAGAGTCTAGGCAAAATGATAATATGAGCTATTTAATGATAATATGCGGAGGGAGATATTATCTTTTGTAAGATATTTTCTCCCTCCTTTCCGCGTGGCTTCGTGATATAATTGGAAAGCATGTCTGTCTAACAGTTGGAAAATCTAGAGTTCGAATTACAGCGAGGACACGGCACACTTTTCATGTCTCCTCTTTCGACAAACCTAGTGACTTTATACATGTTAATGCTGTATACATGACAATGAATGTATACACGCTCCATAAAATGTTTTTCATATTTGCTCTGTTAGGTACCGAGTGACATTAATGGAAAAATCTGAATGCATTTCATATCTTGCCTTTGTCAAAAACTATGAATAATAATTTTAACTTCTAATACTTTTTATTTCTAATAATGTGAGAGTGTGGGGAAATACAGATCTGAACTTTTAAAAGAAAAACATTGTCTCGTCTTTAATAATTGTAAAATAATTTATAGCTTTGAAAACATTTGGTGAATGTCATGCTTTCAAGTTTTAATAAAAGTTTGAATATTTATTTTTAATATATTATTTCAAATATTATCTGAAAGGGAGATACCAGTAGTTTGATTAGTTAATTGATTAAAATGAAGCACACGAAGTTTATATCAGTGGATTAGGCTATGTCGGAGAACTGTCAGAAGAAAAGTTATCTATATTCAAGCAAATCGTAGGAAAACGACGAAAACTCGAGTACAGCCAACCCATTTGCGAGAATTTTTTATTTGTATCGTACTACCAGTGTTCAGATGTTTTATTCGTTCGCTGTTAATGGCTTGTAAGTTACAGAATCATCAAAAGTGTTAAATTATCAGAAGTGTCAAATTGCTCTTAATCCTGAAAACTAAATAATTATACATATATGTTCAGCATGAACTAAAAAAAGAAGTAACTAAGTAGAAAAGGATACGACTGACGCTGCTATTCATCTATAGAAGTATGTTCTATGCATTTCAAGATTTTTTTGTTTTGGTTTTGGTTCAAAATTGCTATGATAGATACATGTTAAAGGACTGAGATTATGTTGAACATAACAAGAAGGGGGTGGACCATTTGATTAAAGTTTTAGCATAGCTTTAAAAAGTTTTTTTCAGTGGAATTGTAAAAGGCAGGTGAGGGAGAGTGTATAAAAATCCTACAGTAGTTATCAGAGACTGATGAAAGGTAATTTAAATTTTTACTCACGTATTATTCAAAAATGTGTGAAATTTTTTAAAGTTTCTTGGATTTTTTTTAATATGATGTTTAAGGCTTATATGAATATTTTCTTTTACTGTGGAAAAAGTCTCGTTTATTCTTGAAAATAAATTTACAGTTTAAAAGTGAAATTAAATTTCTTTTACATCAATGTGCTCATAAGCAACAGTAAGAAGTATATGTTTGTGTTTTATCCATATCCAGATATATCTCCTAACTTTATTGTATGGGTAAATAGTAATATGAGGAATGGAATGAATATTTTTCATGCTTTTTTAAATTTTAGTAGTAATAATAAAACTATCTGACAGATCGTATGCTTTTTAGGAATACTGCAGAGCCCAAATAAGTAGCCAAATATTTAATTTTTACGTAAAAAGTCTTGGTAATGATGCGTATATATGGAAACAGGCAAACACCAAGTATCGCATGTATAGGTGAAGATTTGTAATTTAAGATCAGAACTACGATTTATGGAGCCTTAAATGCAAGTTTGCGGAATTTTTATTATAGTTTTTTTATGGTAATGAAGTATTACAAGAATTAATTTAACTTTAATTAATGTGGAATCATCCACGTAAAACAAATAACATTTTAAGTATTAGCCAGTTGCACGGCCAGCTTTTGGTAGGGCGTTGAAGAGCTACGTAGACCCAAGGCTGGCCGTGTAAAAGGTTATTCTTAAAAAAAGATCTAGAAAACCACCTTATTAATATTTATTTATCGCTCTCGTTTTAAAGGAGAGAGAAGCATTTTTTTTATAAGCAGCAAAATAATAGAAAATAAAACTAAACAAAAAAGATATATAGTATTCCCTATCACGATAAAATTGAAAAAATTAGCTTTTAAAATGAGATGCTGAGAAAAATGTATGAAAAAATTTTAACGACACTGCAAATTTTCTTTCTTTTTTTTTTTTTTTTTTTTTTTTTTTTTTTTTTTTTGTCAAATAAGAGAGGCGATTGATTAATAATGAAGTTAATAAAACCAATATTAGAGAAATATATACAAAGTAAAAAAATAGTGTCACGTATAGTATGTCATATCTTTCAAATAATTTTCCCAAGCAAAATCATATGAGGCCCCCCCCCAAAAAAAATGGGAACTTCCCCTTTCGCTTGAAGGCATACTGCTGCGTATTTAAGATATCTATATATATAGAGAGAGAGAGAGAGAGGGAAAATACTTTAATTAATGTTTAATTTTTATCTTTTTTCTGTTAATAGAGGGCGAAGAGTTTGTTATACAATCCTTGAAAATTTCAAAATTTTAATACCGATATATTTTTAGGTATTGTAATTTTAAGATAATGAATGTGAAATAGTAGAAAAATGGAACGATTTAAAAAAAAATCGGTTTTACTTTCATTTAAAAAGAAGTTTTTCAACTATACCCAATGATGCAAAGGGTAAAAGTCTAAGGCTTTTTTGTTTGTTGGTCAAACGAAGATATTTTCAAAAATTCTGTCAATAAAAATTTCAACACTAAATTTAAAAAAAACAATTATCGGATTTTGAAAAAAGGGGATGGGAGGAAAAAGAGAATGTGCACGCCTTTATTGTTCGGAGTCTATATTCCAGTTTCATAGCTTCTGTACGTTTATGCGACAAACTTTACTCAAATTTTTCATTTTACAATAATAGATGATTTCTTCATTTGGTAATGGTAGTGCGATTATACATCGTGATTAAAATTTGACGCGAAACTAAATATAAAGAATGTAGCACTGTTTGATGCAAGGAAACCCGTACGCGTACTCTATTTTGTCGATTTTAAATATATGTTCTGAATTCTTCCCGTCGTGGTTTCCTCTTTGCTGCATATTTCTTGCTGCTACACGGAATGCTTGGAATCTAATCAAGATCTGATGCTTATTGTTTGGGAAGCGTGTCAGCTTTCTGGAATGCAATGCAACGCTTCTTTCGTATCTTCTTTGAAACATTCTTTCTGTGACCGAAATGAAAATGATTGACAAAATATTCCCGAAATATTTTCTCGTTCACTCAATTTATCGGTAAATGTCAGCTTTTCTGAAAACCGATTTAATTTTTCTTACATTCTTTCTGTAAAGATATTTATTTTAGTATGAAATATGTACCTATAATGTCCTTAGAAGTGATCTGACACCCTTATAGCAAAGGGAGGTTCCTAACTTATTATTGATTAATTCTTTGGATTTAGAGGTTTCAACAGAAAAGAGACGTTGGTATCTGCTAAGAGTGGCAGTGCATCAGATCTGTACCAATTGTGATAATCCTCTGATTATATCTCACCTTTTAATGACCAAATATTAATGATTTTATTGCATTTATTTGCTAATTTAGCTTGTTTAATTGGGATTACTTTAATTATTTATTTTTTAATTTAGCTGGTTTGATAGGGAAATCCATTCGAATATTTTCAAACTTCTGAAATAGATAATAATTTACAATTTTTATATTCATGCTAGAAACATCTTTAATTGAGACTTTCCAAAAATTGATAAACTGTTACGTTAAGCTACGCTACCTTTTCTCTCGAATTGACAAGTATTGCCACTTCTCGAAACATGATATCTTTAACTTGCCTTTGACGTTGCTTGTCTCCGAAATTTAATCTTCGACGTGACATAAGATCTTGAAATCACCTTTCAAATTTCTTTTACATTGATTGACAATATGAGCGATTTAAAAGGAAAAAATGCACTTCTTAAGCGTTTAAATACTTATTTTATTTTGTAATAACACATTTAGTTCATAAAGGTTACCAGCTTCATGTCTTAAATAGTTGCTGCATTATTATACAGTGTGAAAGGTATTCTTTACGTCATACATTACGTTCTTTTGTACAAAATCCTTTCGTTTATATCTGTAAAATGTTTTTCAAGTTTAAAATTTTTGTTCGTAAATTGTATACAGCTTGTAATTTTATGGAAGGATATTTTAAATGCGAGTTGTATGTCAATATCCTTTTCATTTAAAGTAATATTTCGTGTTTTTTGAACCTTTGATGCTAGGAAAAACTCAGCAAATAATTGAATCAGTAGATTAAAAATCTGTACAAGGAAGTCATGTGTACACCACATGACTTCCTTGTACAGAGTACTAAATTATACCCATTTTTTCTTGAATTTCATTTAAACTTATTGGATTGGATTAAATCTACTTCGTCGATAGCATAAACCACAATAGAATAAATGCACTCTTTAAAACTCACTATATTTGTTTACCATAGCGACACTCTGGCCCTAGGTTCACTTAACAGCGTTACATTTTATTCATCTTTTAACTCAGAATGCACAAAATTTATATCATCTTAAGAATTATCTAATCGTTGCTACATGTTCTGTTCAAATACTATAATAAATCTAAAACGATGTATAAAAGAAATTAAGCAAACAACAACAACAACAAAGAAACAGTTTTTCACAGACGATTCAGTAATTCTCATTCAATCAATTCAGTTCTCACTTCGCGACAAGGCAAAAATACATAAAAACTGAACATGTCTGTATTGAAAATTATGAAGTAAATCTTAAACATTTATTTCCTCGAATAAATTCCAGAATGGATTAAGCATGGTTTAATTCGAATAATAAAAGGCCTTATTGGGAAGCTTACTTTCTCTAGATTAGCAACAAATGTACTATTCTGCTGTTTGAAATGTAAACAAGCAATGGCCGACATGGAAAAAATTATTAGGCTTAGCGGCACTTAGACAACTTTTAAATTGTTGATAATTCTAAAAATATTGCATACAGATTTACTAAAGGCATAAAAATCTTAACCGGAATATAAGAACAACATAATTCAATCATTTTTAAAGCAAAAAATGCACAATTTATAAACATATAAGAATAAAGAAACTGAGATCACTGAGCCGAGTAACGGTGTGGATATAATATATTATTTATATACGTTTGGTTCGTCCGATTGCAACCAAAATACGAGGTGCACATCTACGTGTTATAGCAGTCCTATATACAAAATTTCAACGTTCTGAGGCTACTCGTTTTTGAGTTATGCGATATACGTGCGTACGTACAGATACCACAAAAAATTCTCTTCAGAACTCATTTTAAAGCAGTTTTCTAATTTTTTGGAGGAAAACAGTCTTTTATTCTGCCCTTACGTACAGATGTCACGAAAAAACATCGTTAAATTGCATTCAGTAGCGGTCAAAATGGATATTTTTGTTGAAATATTCTGCCTGAAACTTTTCGCGATTACAAGACTTCCTTTTTGCTTCGTACAAGAAAGTAAAAATTAGTTAGTGTTTTAAGATGTAAATTTTAAATTCAGAATTGTAAAGAAATACCCAAATTTATACAAAATATTATTATTTTGTTTTTGTTTGTGTCTGTGCATGTGTCACTGATTTTAGTAGTACCTCACCAACTATAATTTACCGTATCTTCTTTTACTGCCGTTCACTGACTTTCTTTCATAAGGATCGTTATCCTATTTTTAAGGTTTACGTTTGTTTTATGTGCGTATTCAATTTTTAATGAATATATTTTTTAGCATTTCCCACACTTGTTGCAAAATACTCAAAGTATAATTCTATTCTTGTGCATACCAGGTACTCCTATTTCTGTTGTTCTGACTGTCAGATTAATACAAGTTGCTCAAGCATTCATAGTTTCAATAACTGCATTAACGTCAAGAAAAATTCTGACAGTTTGCTGAAAACCATCCTCACAGAAATTAGGAGTAAATGCAATGAATAATGCATATATCTGCCCTTCCCTCGCCCCCCCCGAAAAAAAAAGAATGGACCCTGTTTTCTGTAAAATAAGATTTGGAATTAAATTGTTTTCTTCGAGATGCAAAGACTGTTGTTAGCAAATTTATAGGGATGTTATAAAATGCGTAATAAAGCACATTTCTTAAATCAGACAGAGTTCAACAGAATATTGCCACCAATAAATCTTTTAAAAAGGGGGAAAAAAGGTATTTCATGTTAGTTTGACAACTATACATTCTGACATTTCTTATCGGTTTGAGAGTAAAGAAAGAAAAGCTACAGGAAGCAAAATTTTGTATCGCTTTGCAAAAAAAAAAAAAAAAAAAAAAAAAAAAAAAAAAAATTAGATATCAACATTTTTAAAATTTATTATAAATAAACGAAAGGTAATATAAAACGGACAAATATAGTTCCCTTGGTGGGTTTCCTGAGCCACGGTATTAGAGGAAAGAATAAAGTCTTCTATATTAAATTTTCTGTTGTTTTTGGATATATCTAGGATGCAAGGTTTATTTCCCTTAACGTAAGCGAAATCAGAAGAATAGAATATATTTGAGTTGGATATTTTTATGAATATGCGTCAGTGTACCAAAATCATTTATTCTGATGGTTTACGTAAAAGCCCTGGAATTTTATTCATATTCTGTGTTTGAAAAAATGGCTAAAGGATTTATTTCCTTAGCCGAGACATGTTCATCAAGTTAATATAGTTACTTAAAATAAAGTATGGAATTCGCTTTAGAATAGATTCAGCACCGTCGATGAGGGTTCTATAACAGTAAAGTCTAATTTTTACCATATATTTAATTAAATAATTCCATTTTATTAAAAAAAAGTATGCGTTACTGAGATAAATATGAAAATTTTCATCTCTTAGCTTGAATTTTGCCATTTTGTTTATTTTCTGTTCTTTTAATCCAGGCTGCGTTCTCGGCAACCGATGGACGGGTGGGAGTTCGAGAGAAGGACCTAGCAGACGATCAGCCAGAGATGGAAACTTTCGAAGTGGAACTAGTCAAAGACCAACAAGGACTTGGAATTACCATTGCTGGATACGTATGTGAAAAAGGTAGGTGTTTTGTTACATTTTTTTAACATCATGAACAAATTGTAATGGATTAAGCTACTATTGTGAAATTTCTGCAAGTGATCGAATGGCCCAGAACGCTGCCCTTACAATTGCTTCTTGAGATTGTTTTTGTTTACTGGGGCGGAATTAATTGATTGTACTGAAGTTTTCGTGATTTTTTTCGATTTATAATATGAATACGAATTAACATCTTTCAAAGTCCTTTAACTTTTTTTTTTTTTTTTTTGTCTTATTACGTTATGTTTATAGTTTTCTTCAATAAACATATACGTTCTTTCAGTTTGCAGAAGTTCTCGATTTGGAAGTTTCTTGGAATACTTTAAGATGTTTTATTAATCCAAAACGTTTATTAATCTCAACCTCTTTTTGTTCACTTCTCCCTTTCCGATTTTCATTTTGCTCAGTGCCTCCATTTTTCAGTTTATTCAACGATCTTCGTGTTTAACAACCTTTGTAACAAGGATATGTTACATGTCTTTTGAATATAATCTATAGGCACCGACTGAAAACAGTGGTCATGTTTTTAGAGCATTATACTAATAGTTTGTAAATTTTGTTCCCTTGAAGTAGAAAAATGGAGCAACTTAGACATCATTTTGAAGTTTGGCATAACAGGATTTTGGTATGATTCAAAATGTGTGACTAATGTTTGTATAATCATGTGAATGTTTAAATGTTAATTTCAAAATTGTTTTATGAGTCAAATTTTCTAAACGCAGTTTATTGTCAACTTTCTTTCCAGTGCCCTCTTATTATCCATCTGAAAAGTACTTCTCCTCTGTGCCTATTTGTGAATAGTAGCGCCCACATTGCGAAACTATGGTCTACAATTATGTAGCATTTTGTGTATCTTGTACTATAGCCACCTAAAATCAGGCTTTAAAAAAATTCACATTCATAAAGTCGGATACATATTAAGTATACATTAAGAGTAAAATGTGGTCTGTGTTTATGAGCCCCACCAATGGAAAAATTATTTACTTACTACTTTACTTGCGAGCTGGCACGAAAAATTTGAATTAATTATTAATACATAATTATTTTTTATTTTGAAAATGATTAATTTAGCAAATAAAAATAGCATGAAATTCATGTGAGCCATTTCATTCGAAATACGATATATAAAAATTACAATTTAAAGGGTCGAGCAGGGAGAGGAACTCACTTTTATAACTTCCCCTTTTTGTTGATGTTGTTGTAACAGGCGTTGTTTTTAAATCAATTTGTAGAGTCATTAAGATTTTTTTTGGAAGCAGGGAAGATGAAAAATGAGCAGTGCCCTCGCCGGAACCCGAACTACGGACCTCTCGAAATAGCGTGGAGCGTGCTGACCACTACACCACGAAGGCATACTAAGAAGGCGGGAGAAATACCTTATAAGTTTTCCTATGAAAATCTGTACCGTAAGCCAGTACTAATTAGTGTGGCACCTTCTAGATGTAGCACTTTAACTTGTTATACCGTAGTCTAATTAGCACCCCATGAAAGACATATTTATATCGTTCCTGATGATTGAAAATCGTTAGGAAAATAAGCAGTAAAGAAAAAGTTATAGGAAAAAATCAGCTAAGTATCTGACGCATGTATATATATATATATTTTCAAAATATTTTATTCTTTTTTTGAATTCGCACATATGTAATGTTAATGAGGGGCACATCCATTTACCGATTTTGGTAAAAGAACGAGCTTTGAAGCCTTTTCAAATTCTTATTTATCAATTTCTTGTGCACCGGTTTAAATTTAAAAAGTTTCTTTCAATGCCGGAAAATATCACCTTGAATGATGTTTGAGTAGCATTTAGTTCTTTTGCTTCTATGCACATTTTAATCTAGTTGTATATTTTTACCTCTGTAGTACAGTCACTGCTTGTAAAGTTTCTGCACTGAGTACTAGACTCTTTAACGATCGAGATAACATTTTTAGTACTATATTTAATCAATTATTATCTGCATACTTTTCGTGTAAATTTTATCGTTTTCCTTTTATCTAGTTCCTTAGCAAGGTAAAATAGATTATTTTTGAAGGTTAAATATTTAGATAATCTGTAATTAAAAAAAATCTTTTCAATGAGATTGGTATTTTAAACCATGTGCATAAAATCTCTAATTTAAATCATGATCACTTTAATCATCCGATCAAAATAATCGCCACTATTTTATTTTGAAATTAAATAGTTTATTTTGACGTTATGGCTTTCTGAAGTTACCATTATTCTTATAGCTTTATCAAGGTCTCATTATTATTATTATAGCTTTCGTAAATTGGGCGTATGCCATTTAATTTCTTGTCTTCAGTTTCTTTTCTTCAATTTTAATGTTCAAATATATATGCGACAACATTTTGATATTGGACACTTCATTTTATTTGAAAGATTGTTTTACTAGCACCTTAAAAATCTCATTGAGCTTTAGTAGCTGGTTCGTTCTGGTTTCGATTAACAGTGATTAAATAGCCTTGTTCAATCATTGGGAGTTTCAAATTTTTCCCACATATAACGTTCATGCAAATCATTCATTGTTTTAAAGAAAATAATTTTAGAGTGCTGAAGTGAAATAATTTATTAAATCTTTGTTGAATAATTCTGGCTTCGAGGAATTAAAATTCTTTGAGATTTTAATTCTGGGTCATTTCAAATATGAGTAATGTTTTTTACAAGTGAAGCTCATAAATTAGCTTTTTGATTCATGTCATTTATATTGTATTCACTTGGTTGCTTCCATTGTTCTGTCTTGTATAACTCTTCTATTCAACATCCACCCGGAACTTCATGAGTGTTCATGTGTGTGAACTTCAGCAGTTTTTCATGTGTGTACCAGGAAGGGGTGAAGAAGAATGTAATAAAGTGAAATAAAAATTTTTTAACTTAGTTTTATCGATAAATTGAAAGGAGTATTTCTTTCGGCAACTAGCTTAACGTTATTTGCAGTATGGCTGGAGTACGCTTCTGAATCAGTGAGAACTGATCACTTTTATGTGTTGTCAGTTAAAAAAATTTAGGTTCCTAAAGAGATCTCTGCCAACCAATCATCGGTGGCAGTTAATCTCAATAATGCCTTTAGGCGAAGCTGAGTAAGTCGCATAGTGAGTCACTAAATCATTATAACAACTGATTTCTTCTGTCGCTTATATCTAACGCAGAATATTCGTATTACTGTCTTTATGTGATTTAATTTTGTTACTTTCTTCAAAACAATTGCTAGAACATGGAAGAGTTTGAGATAAACTGCCAAAAAAAGTATATTATTTGTATTATTTAGAAAATTAAAATTGTATTTGTAATAGTTCACTGAGTAAATAGACCCGACTTTGATTTTCGCTGAACGCGCTGCCTGAGTAATGTTTCGTACTTTTATAACGTGCTTTTCTATGTGTAAAGGTAAGCAGATAGCAGATCCAAAAGCACAAAGCTTTCGCCTGTTTTTACATAGGCATCAAATTTAGCGAAATCTTTAGAGATTTTATAGAAGTCTGTGTTGTATTGCTTGTTATTACTAATCTTCCTGGTCTGAGCCTTAGCCAGCTCTCTCTTGACCACGAATTTCTTCGTGGCCAAAAAGGAAAGGTTGCGCTTTAGGCCGTGGGCACCGTGTAGGTTGACAGTATGAATTTGCCTGCTTCACCTCCGTTTTCATGGAAAATATCTCGGTGGCGTTATACGATTATTTTCTACCACAACTTCTCGAGATTTGACCGTATTTTACGTTTTTCCATGCTGCAACAACATTTGCACCCGTAGAAATATTTATGTCGTCTCTAAGATTCGATCTCGGGATTATGGCTTTGGCAGTCAGTTCCCCCTACCACCATGCTAATATTGTGGTTAATCTGTATTTTTATCGCTCTTAGGGCAGTAACTATAATTTTATTTCTGTATGTTTATAGGAAATAGCTAATGCCCACTTTGAAAATGTGGGGAAAAGCTATTTTTATTGTTGACAAATTTTTGAATAATTCGTATACAAATCAAGGAAATATTTCAACGGATCCAATCTCTCCTGTAATTCTGGCCCCATAGTCAAATAACTGGGAGATTATAGTCACCATCTAATTAACTTAGATCGAAAATCTTATAAAAATTCCATCAACGGCTGATAATCAAGAAAGGTTCTAATTTCCAAGATGCATTAGTCAAGGCAAGTGTCTCTTTCTTGTGTATTTCTAGTAGCAGTAATTTCGCCATACAGTTACATTCCCTGAATGGGCTGTTTCACTTCAATATTCTGTCTGAATGAGTGGTCGCAATTTGTAATTGTAGTGCCATCATCTCCAGATTTGTTGAAAAAAAAGAAACATGCAGAATTCGGAAATGATTAGATAAGCTGATACCATTGAAATTTCAGTGTCGGGGGTATACATGGTAAAGAGCGAAGCTTTAAAAGTTCTCACATTTGATATGGATTGCTTGTCGCGAAATCTGTTAGTTACATAACCCGTTGGAAGAGTGTCAGCTAATGAACCAAAATCTTTTCTACTTGTTTTTTACCATTAAAAGGCTTGAGTGCAGCAGCTTCTTCCTAAATTAAGGTCTGATGCGAGAGAAAGAAAACGACGCGACAATAGGGAAAGGGAAAAAATATCCGCAGCGCCATAATACTCTTGAATATCGAGAAATTTCCATTCCTTCTGCTCAGACAGACAGCTTGCGACAATTACTGCCCCGTCATAAAAGGAAGTGAGATCTGCGCGGCGTGGTGGGTAGTAACGAATAAAAAGGAACTTACTGCGACCGTAACTGAAAAGATTCACCTGTTGAATGCATCGCAAAATAATAGCTATTCGAAAAAGAGCTACCGCCATCTTGCCTATTGATCGAAAAGCTAGAGCATTCACATTTTCTGGTAGCATGCATTTCGTGCTAATTTTGCTAGATTTCATTCCGTCTCCCCGTTTATAGGAATCGCAGTATGCGAACCTTCCATATATTATTGGTCATATTTAATTGAATTGCATTTGTCTGACTGCTCATGTTTTAGTCACAAGCTACAGTGGGTTCATTTGCACTGCACATGCATGTAAATAACTGTCGGATTGTTTAAATGAATAATTGAGAGATTTCAGTGGTCGGCAGTATGTCGAATGCCTTTGGGCTACTAAATGAACAGCTTAAAGGTTCAGAGAGAATAATGTTTTGTTAGAGGGCGGGAGAATTCTGTCTAGGCTATGTGCTGCTAGGTTTCAAAGGGAATAAAAATTTGAGTATTGCTTTGCGTCGGAAAAACCTGTTAGGAAAAATAATGCAAGCATCATAACCATTAACTGATGTTCGCGCCCTAAGTAATAGTATGAACTAAAAAGCTCGAGTAATTGGGGCATATTTATTCATTTATTGTTTCACATAAAATTAGTTCTAGAGCCACTTAAAATAATTCTAGAGTCAATAAAATTAGGTCTAAAGCTACATAAAGTAAGTTCTAGAACGTATTGCCAGCAGCAGTTTGTTTTCTGCCTGTGTTTTACATATGATTATTAACATTTCATCATATTAATATAATAACAGAGTCTAAGAAAATAAATATCGGACTCAGTTTGAGAGGAATGAGCGGAAAATAAAAAAGCGAGATGATAAATAGTACTAAAAACGCACACTAGAATAGTGTCTAGTGTGAACGTCTAGAAACATAGTGTGCGTGTTTAGCCTTAAATTCATGCCCATGCATTTCGCTTCATTACAACAAGGTGTAAAATGCCTTGAATGACACGAAAACAGGCAAATTCTATTCAAGATATTAATTTTTAAGTCAATCTTTCTTCAAATGTTACAAAATAATAGTTTTTAAATGATTTTGCTGAAAAAATTTTTCTGTTTCGAAAAGAGGGGGGGGGGTCCTCGTTCACTTGTGACTAGTTATGAAAGTGAAGAAAATATTATATTAATATGTAATACTTAAACAAGTAATTAACCTAATTAAACAAGTGATGTGCTGTTAAACACATTTCTGTTTGTTGCAAGAGGAATACGGTGCAGTTTTTTTCTTTCTTTTAAAATTTCATTCTAATCTTTGTATTAGTTCATATTACACAGTTCGCATAAAATTGCATTTTAAAAACGTAACGGCCTTTCCTTTCGGTTCCATCTGAATACAAAATTGTTATTTAACAAATCAATAACAGATTTTTGAAAACGTAAGTCACGAATTTAATTCGTTCCCGAAGGCCGTTCATCATTCAAAGTGCTAGTAAAGCGAAATTATTTTTTCCAGAGGAATTAACGTAAAATAAATTAATCCATTCCTGGACTACAAAAGATAGATAACGTAGAATTTAAAATAGTACCTTGTGTACAAATCTTTGTGTACTCTGTCACAAAATCATGGAAATCATTAAATATAAGACAAAAGTGGTAAATATAATATTAAAGAGATAAAATCCAAACCATTTTAATTTAATTTTACTTTACCGGCACGGAGGTGAGTAGATGGTATATGTGGAAAGTAAGGAGGAAGGGATTAGCGTTTGGATGAGGAGTATCCTTCAATAAGAATGTCAGCTAATTGTCTTTCTGGGGCATTTTTTTTTTCTTTCTCTCTCAGCGTCATTCAATTCAACTAATTCGTTTTTAATTCTAACTCTAAGTAATTCGTTTCAGTCAAAATTTACTCAGTGGGATTTACTCTTAACTGCATTTTAAAATGTTTCATGGCTTTGTCAATGAAAATTCTTGGGCTATGGCTTGCTAGTACTTTATCAGGGTATTTATTTCATTACACAAAATTTAGGACGCCATTTTTCACAGCCCACAAGCGGCTTAGCGGTAAAATCCCTGAATACTGGTAGTTCGGTCCGAGTTTCGAAGCCGGGAAACAGACTAACTGCATCGTTGATTTTCGTGATTTTCCGTATGTGTAACGTGTATACGAGCCAGTTTACCTTAGAAAGTCCTCCACGAAGGCATCCCTCCCCTTAGGCACCTAGCCCTCTAGTGTTTTTCCATGAATAAATAGAGCAAACCAAACTATTTGCACAAACTTCTCGGATTATAGAACTAAGCTCCTTCCTTCTTCTTCTGAAGAACTTCTTTCACAATCGAACTATTTCTAAAGTTGTTTAAGTTTTCTCTTGTTAAACTCGGTTTTGTGGCCGTCTAGAAACTTATCTTCATTGTTAACTTCCATGCCCCTGATTTTGTTTAGGAGCTTAATATCTTAAGATAACAGAACAATTCTCAATGTCAAAGCTGTCAATGTCTTTGGATCAAATCGTTCAGTTCTGTCGGTCTGTCGAATCAGTTTACGACCTGAATCATAAACTAATTCCAAAAGTTACATTAAATAGTGCTCAAGAAAAGAAGAAACAAAATTACCGAGAGAAATAGCAAAGTAATATACAGAACAAAAGTAAACCTTCTTTTCATTAGTGAAAGAATTTTTTTCTAACTTTCTTTGCGTATTTTTAGCGAATTCTTTTCTCTGGATTGATTTCAGTATTCATCGATCACTATTTGTTGCTGACGAAGTAATTAATCCCACCGTGTGATTTTTTTGGGGGGGAGGGGGCTGAGGGCTTTTATTTAACATGGGCTGTAAAATGTGTTTACTCTGTTTGTTTTCCCCTCTTTTATTTTCTTACGTATTAATAGTAATTTTTATATCTAAGTAATTATATCCATTCCCATTTTATCCTTGCATCAATATGCTTACATCATCATACTTCTTTTCAGAATCTCTTACTAATAATATAGTAACTCAATTCTTGAATGCTCTAATGTCTGCTTCAATGACCACATAGCGTACGTAAAGATATATGAAATAACATGATTAAAAGGGCAGGACATCAGCATTTCATCAAATGGTCGCAGAGATAAAGTCCCACTGCAGTAACTGTACACTGCGCAAAGAAAAAGGGGGGGACAGTTCTATATCTTCCGTTCAACGGAGAAATTCACAAATTTATCATGGCGTCTTTTTTCAGTTTGCGCCAAGAATAACTCACTTGGCGACCTTCTTGATATATGGCAACTTGATATTTTGTTTTTTTAACAATAGGTCAACAATAGGTTTAACAATAGGTAACAATAGCTTTGTTAACAATAGGTCATCTTTCGATTTCCATTAGAAACATTTTTTGTTTTTCTGGTTTGTTCCGATTTGAATGAACGTGTGGCAACGCCAGAAACGGGGAAAAAGCATTCGATTTAAATGAAATCAAAATTCTATAAGTGGCATTAGTGGACAAAAAATTCACCTCTTTTGCATTTGTAGTTTAGGACGCTAGATGTTAAAAAGATTTGCTTTCTTCATGGTCACGTCTTGGCAGCACTTCACTGGCTGCGATAAATCTTTCTTTAAATGCTGTTGAATATTTATTGAAATATACTGCTGAGCTGTTTGAACAGAATTAAAAACTGCCAATGTATTTTGAGTATAAATTTATTATAGGATTCGAAGTTAGTCGCTGTTTTGTCCATAGATCTTTTATTAAATGTGGAATAAGTGAAATATCTAGTGGGTGATGCACATGGTTATTATCTTTAGGGAATTACTGAAAGTGAAATAGTCATGGAACAAAACAATAAAGCATACTGAAATGAACATTTCATTGTGCTTAATTGTCTTTTGAAGGCTCATAGTCAAATTCTATTTTTGGGGAAATTTCGGTTTTAAGAACGTATGGGTTAAAATTTGGGTCTCTCAAAAATCATCAGCGGGCCAGTGAATAAGATTACCATGCGCTAGTAGTCAGTTAACCGTATGCTGGTTGAATTACCAATAACAGAACGCACTGACAGTATGAATATGTTCCTGGTTGGCCTAATGTATAACGCAGTGATCAGAATGTTTTTTCAGTTGACGACGCATTTAACAGAACAACCATGATCTTGCGACGCATGTATTTGAATTTTAATTAATGTTATTATGTATATTACGTAGAATCATTAGGTTTATTTTGGAGCAGGAGGTGTTATTAACGGGATTCTAACTCTAACCTTCTGAGTGCTATCCAGATGTGTATCCAAGCATACCAGCACACCATAAAGATACACGGGTAAAGAGGAAGGAAGAAATCCTCACAGTTATGCATCAACTATCTGAAATTATACTTGGTACTTTGAATAGAGGCTGTCAAGATACAAAATCACGCGTTGACTATCATGATTGTAGCGAACAGGTTAAAGAGCCGCGTATCATCTTGAAAGTATGCCAGTTCATTCTCTTTTAGATAACCTTGCCCTAACTTCATGCAGAATATGCTGGTTCTTGAAAGTCAAATCGTTTCAATCAAGTATTATTTAAAATCGAATATTTTAGGATATACATTGCGGAGCATCGCGACACACTAATGGAAAAATATTTGTATAATCTGTATATACGAGTATTCTTTTCCTTTGAAAATCCTGCATAAAATCATTTCCAATAAGGCAGACAATCTCAGATGCTTTGCCGCAGTGAATTCCTTCTCACCTTCTACTTGTATGTGAGCACCGCGTGTGCATTTCTATACTCGCTCAGGATGCGTGCGTAGTTAGTTCGTTGTTTAATTAGTTAAAATATAGCATGTTCGGACCACTTGCTTTAGAAAGGATATACCTTGATGGAACGCTTCCTGATGAAAATTGATGCGCATACACGCTAGATATTGGCAAAACGTCGTTCTTGGCCGCATAAACATACATGGTTGAAGTGGTGGGAATGCATACCTTAAAACCAAATCCTTTCAGGATTTTATTTGATGGCAGCTTAATTTGTTCTCCTCTTCCCCCTAACCCAATTTTTCGCATCTGGGTTTTATATATGTATAGATATAGGAAAGTGCTAGTTTTTTACAAGGTGAGATTTTAGAAAACAATTGCTTTTCAAGAAACTGAGCTATGTTCTTTTTTAATGGTGATTATGAGACTCATTCGTACATTTTCATAATTTATAAAAAAAAAATTCGAATGTTTTTGTGTACAGTTTTTCTAGGATTTTATCTTTATGTAAATTATATTTTTGTATTTTTTGCTTTTCAATTCAGTCAGAATTTACTTTTATTCTTTGCTTGTGACTAATAGGGTCCCGTACAACATGTTGGGCTGTTCTTGGCATCATGTGACTATTAGAAATATTATTTTGCATTTGAGAACAATTTATTAACAGCGGTTTGAGACGCATGATGGCAGGGAAAACCGAACGTGTTCGTCACTCATTAATCATCTGCATTTAAAATTTTTAAATACTAACCCCCTGAAAAGTTCTATTTGAAGCATTAAAGATAGAAAGATAGTTCTCTTTTGTTACTACAGTTAACAACTTCATTCTCACATTCATTTCACGTTTAAAAAAACTTTTTTCTCCGGCTTTAATTTTTTCACTGTCTATCAAGACAATTTTACTGTCCTACACAATTCTTCCTCAGATAGGATAATGCTTTAAAAAAATTGTTACCAGCCCTTTGCAGCTTAAGCATAGGATTTTTCAATTAAATATTTTATTCTTACTATTTGTTTTTCGAGTATATGTATATAATACTGTAATGCAGTCGTAGTGGCTGAGGATGAAGGCTTGATGAAGCAGCTAGCAAAACTGAATTGAAGAAACACCATCTTTATTTTTACACATTTGAAATCATCTCTTCAGCAGAAAAATTACTTTGCAATCATCGTTGAATACACTACATTTTTATATATACACAGGTAAAAAGATACGACATTATTTCAGGCAGGAAAGCATAAGCGACGCATACTTCTTTGCATGGCAGAAGTCAGGAAAAAAAGAAGGCATCATTGCTAGCGACGCAATATTTATACTACATAGGTGCATATGTGAAGCTAAGCTGTGATTGTTAATTTTAGTTTTAGTTACCTTTTTCAAGCAGTGTTATGTTTTCGAAAAATCTCGAATTTAGAAGAAAGAATGAACTTAGGTTGGAGAAATTTAGAATAGTCAATTTTAAAGTCGCCAATTATTTGTATGCATATAACCATAGTATTTTATTACACCCCCCCTTTTCAAGGAGAAAAAGGCGTAGCGACAGAGAAGCCTTTTTAAAGAAAAAGCCTTAAAGCACTAGCAAATGAAGAAAAACCTAAAATTTTGATCAACATAATAAATAACTATAAAGTATAAATTTCGAATATCAATTTCAAAAAAATTTACTTTTTAGAGTCCTTTTAAATTTTGCAGCATTTTAGTCCGAAAATCTTTTTGTTTGAGAGTTCACATAATCATAATTCGTCACGGAAGGTTCTTGTTATCACAGAGTATCACAAATAAAAACTTTTACATAATCATTACTTATATTTAAATGTAACACACATAAATATTATAATACTAATTTCCATATTGATAAATTATATTTTAACACCATAAATATAATAGGAGTAACATTTTCAGAAATTATGGTTTGCCCGTTATTCTCTTTCATTTATATTTTCTGATTTTACCAAACTGAAAGGCCCGAAGTACTTCTAACAAACGTTTCCTTCTATAGGGTTATCCTCTTGAGCTAACCAGTGTGTACTTCTACATTAGTGGCTCAGGGATGCCTTGGAAGTTACTTGAAAAGCCTTCGTTAGCTGGTCTTTATGAACTGCACTAATACATTTCACAATAAAAAAATATAATAATATATAAAAAAATTACATCACTCTTAAAATGAGAGCCTTCAACATTATCTTATATGAAGAGAGTAAAAGGAACAACTGTACAGAGGTCATAACAGACCTCTGTTTCGGAACCAGTACTCCTTTAACATATAATCGTCCACAAATTTTAACGTGCATTTACCATAATTTCATATTACTTATCTGTACTAATTTCACTTATTTTTCATATCCACTTCATTTTCGGAATAATTATAAAATTCTTATTCAAAATTTTCAACACAAATTCAAAAATATAAATATTTATTTTAATAGCCTCCCTAAAAATAATTAAAAATCTAACAATTCTTTACTTAATTATTGGAATCCGAATCTCCAATACCATTTTTCATAAAAATAATACTATATTTTTAATCCAGTACAAAAAGAAACAACATTATGTATTCAAATTTTCAATATAATAATAATGATTAGCAATTTCAATATGATATTTTTAGTTGCACTAAATAAAACGTTTTTTTAAACAAAATCCATATCACAAATTTTAGAAACCAGAATAAATCGTGCAAGAAAAATCATTCCCATTTTTCAATTCAGCTTAGACGAGAAATGCAACCTTGAACTAACTTTTAATGGAGAAGATTGCTAATGCATAATTTACACGATGGAATAGCTGAAGAATTGTGTAGTATATTCACAGAAAGAACGATGACCTCGATAATCACTAGATTACATTGTTGAAATAAACTCGAAAACTTCATACACATTAATTCACTTTCATTACGCTTTTCACTTCAAATATTTACACTTTACGCACAATGATTTTGCTGATGGAAATACTTTTCTACGGCACACTTTTTAATCACGAGAAGACCGTTACTCTCATTTCCGGAGTCAACACATCTCGCTTACGTCATTTTTTTAGGTACTTTATCCATTGGAGTTAGCAGCAGAGATTCATCCCAGTCGACTTTAGATGTAATAATTCAATGGGTAGAAGGAATCCGGTACTTTTAACCTCTGGCTGTAGTAATGGCTGACGGTGAAGGCTTGATGAAGCAGATAACAAAACTGAATTGAAGAATCACTATCTTTATTTTTACATATTTCAAATCATCTGTTTAGCAGTAAAATTACTTTTCAATCATCGTTGAATACAATAAATTTTTATGTACCCAGGTAAAAAGATACGACGTCATTATAGGCAGGAAAGCATAAGCAGCGCTGAGTTCTTTACATGGCAGGAGTCAGGAAAAAGAAGGCTTCATTGCTCGCCATCCAATATACTACGTAGGGGGTGCATATGTGAAGCTAAGCTGTGATTGGTTTAGTTTTAGTTACCTTTTTCAAGCAGTGTTAAGTAATTGGAAAAATCTCGAATTTGGGAGAAAGGATAAACTTAGGGAAAGAACATAAAATTTAGAATAGTCACTTTTAAGATCGCCAATTATTTGGCTGCATTACCATCGTATTATATTATATCTTACATGTCATGCTGTGTTCCCTTAGCATGTAAAATACTGCTGTAGCAAATTAAATTCCACAGACAACATTTTGCTTTGGAAATTCGCAAGGAAAGCGGAAAGAATATAGAAGCAGCCTTTCGCAGCAAATTGATACCATTCTGCTATTTTTCAAATGTAAGCAGTCTATTATTATCAAATTGAACCGTTCTGAAAGCTGCAAATGCCCTTAGTGATATACATCCATATTTTAGTTTTTAATAATTTATCTGATTAATGTAATTTAAAATGCATATAATTTATTATACATACAGTTGATAGTTGAGTATTTGCAGCTTTGTTGTAATTAGTCGAAGATATTTCTGTGCTGTGTGTTATGTAAACTGACCGAGAATATCTTCTGTTGAGATAGAGAATATCTTCTGATTTGTATTTCTAATTTTTGAATTTTTAATTAATAAACTGTTTTTCAAAATATTAGATCTGTTTTCTGGAGTCTTCTGTCTTTCATTTTATTTATTATTATTATTATTATTTTAAATCTTTTCTTTCGCATTTGCAGGAAATTTAATCCTTAATAAGCAATCTTCTACTTTCGTTAGTAACGTAATATTATGATTAGGTTTTTGTTTCTTTTAAAAATACTCTGCTATAAATGTCAGATGCACAGTGGAAAACCGTTTTCTTAAGATAGCGATGATTTTCATAGCATCAGAATAAACCGGATATCTTTGCCGTGGACTGTTTCTGTTCCAGTATTTTACAGTTGTATCTGGAGGATGCTCTTGACAAGTTAATTAACTTTTTAATTGAATTCTGGAAAAGTCTTTTGTTTGCATTGCCACTGGTCTTTAAACAGTGTCGTCTCTCTCTCTCTCTCTGTTGTTCTTCTGGTTCATTCCAGTTTGTTTTAGTAATATATTTAAATGCACTTTTTGAATAGTTCAGAAATGCGAGCTTGTTACAGTAAGTAGTTTTTGTTCTAAGACATTAAATTTTTGCGAGACTTGCCTTTAAGAACAAATCAAGAAGTCCGTTATTTTGATTTATATTGCCTGCTTTTTTTCTAAAGTAAGCAAACATTAATTTAAAATTAAATTACCGATTTTTTTATGATGGCTACTAATTAAATGTCTTATTTTATGTGTACATGTTTGTTTTTCTATTGTCTCAGTTTTCATTTCTGCTGTTACTGAAAGACATTTTAAATTTATCCGATAGCTACATAATATATTCTATAAATATTTTAAGCAAAGTTGGTGATTTATTTTATTCTGAATTCAGTTCTTCCCCTAGCATCCAGTTTAGGAAAATTTTGTTTAATGCTCTAGAATTCTGAATGTTGAGGAACTAGAATTTAAATTATGCTTGAACTAAATACACTAAATAAAACGTTTTTTTAAACAAAATCCACATCACAAATTTTAGAAACCTGAATAAATCGTGCAAGAAAAATCATTCCCATTTTTCAATTCAGCTTAGACGAGAAATGCAACCTTGAACTAACATTTAATGGAGAAGAAAGAAAAGCAAGAAAGGTATATATATATATATATATATATATATATATAATTAAAAGTTAGGTTGTAAGTACAATATTAAAAAGACCAATTTGGTCTAAAAACTTTTGCGCAATATGCTGCAAAATTAAGGAAATGTGAAGAGAAATTGTAATGAGCTCGCTAAAAAGTTACCAGGAGCTGTGGCTCCAAGAAAAAGTTCAACACAGTTTTTTTAAAAAAACAATGACATTGAAGGGTGAAAGATTTAGGCTACACGCGAAATAAAATGTAAATTATAAAACACAGTAAAATACAAATTGTTGGAAACAAGTTAATGGCAAAAAATACAGTAAAAGACCTATCGATGTGACAAGTTAAAACATGTAAAAAACCAATCGATGAAATAAGTTAAAACAAACAAAAACATATAAAAATTATAAAGCGGAAAATGGTAAATTAGCTCAATTCGAGGTCCAACCTGGCTTTTCAAGGGAAATTTCTGGTTAAACGTCGAACCAAGCTAACTCCATTACGCGTTTCGCCGAAACAGACAATTGAAACTTTTGCGTTACGAAATTTTTAATTAATTAGATGAATTTTGCTAGAAAAAATTTTTAGTCTCAATTCTCTGTTCCAATTTCCCGACGCGTCCGCACAAATATATATATATATATATATTGATTGTAAAAAGACGTTCTGTTTCGTGGTATTGAACGTAACAGTGTTTATAAAACGAACCATTTTATGTAAGTAGCTGCTATATATAGTTTGTTACTTTAAAATAGGCTTTCCAAGGTCATAACGACACTTCTCTCATTTACAGTCGTAACGTGTGTCGTCGTCATTGTGTAGAGGTAGTTAGCGGATTTGAGCAAATTAGATGACTAGGCCGTATTCTGGAGTAAACTTTACCATGGTTATGAGACAAGCCAGAGGGGGAAGCATATAGCCTTGAAGTGCCTCTTCTAAAGTAGAAGACTACAATTTCTTAAATAACTACAAAATGTATGTTTTTTTTTTTATTAAAATCGTTAAAGGTTGTTGGTTTTGAAAATTTGGGATCTTTAGTGTAAATAAAGCTGGTCATTAAAGGTTTTGTTGGAAATTTCCTGATCACTCACCCGCCTCCATATCACAGAAACCTCCTGCAGATATCCTGGGGATATTCCTTATGGGCCTCACGACTGCGTCCTTAACAATAAGGACTCCTTAGCGACTTTTTGACTTCAGCTTAACAGCTCTTCCTTTCACCTTTAGCGAATGCTTCTTTCTCAATTATTTCAATTTTCATTATTAAGGTAATTGCTGGTAATTGAGGTAATTGCAATTATTTTGCAATTACTCCGTAACAAAACGCCTTGGTGCTTGGGCCATCTCGGAATATTTCCTTAACTTCACAGACAGACTCTCTATTGCGTAATGTCATATCCCAGTGTATTTCCAGGACGTCCCCGCCGTACCCCATCCATACCGTAGGGAAAGTTGTGTGATTTAACATCCTACTTTAAAATCCAGGAATAACTGGAATCAGAAATAAATCGGAAAATTTCGATAACGATTCCTCAGTTATCAAGCTACATTTCGATTCCTCAGTTATCAAGTTACATTTCGATTTCTCAGTTATCAAGGTACTTTTCGATTCCTCAGTTATCAAGCTACATAACAGGCCATGGTTTTCTCGCGAAGTTTTACTACAAATATGGATATACCAATACTGACCATTTTGTCTGCTGGGATCTAGGATCTGCAGATCATCATATAATGAAATGGCTCTTTAACGAAGCAACACCGTATTAAATTTTCTGCAAGTAATGTCATTTCTTTCAAAAAATTCTTTAATACGCAAGGATGTGTTCTTCTTAAAATTTGTAAAATTATTAATATTCTTTCTGCATTGTGAAAAGATATTTGTCGATCGGTTTTAAAATATGGACGAAATTAGTAGCATAATAACCTCTTATTTTAAAATTGCGTTACTTTATTCATAAGCCCACGCACAGAAACATTCTTTTATGAGAATAAGGTGTAAATGCTTACTTAAGACATTATGACTTTTTGTATGATGTTTGATTTTATGAATGTTTGATCGAACTCTATGAACTCCGTGAACTGTCGATTTCATGAATTTTATTTTTTATGTAATTGCATTTTATCATAATTTAAGATTTTTATTCCTTTTTCGTGTGTATATGCCGCAAAATTTATACATTTAAATTTAGTATTGGAATATAAAAAATGCAAAAAATACTGTTATAATTATAAAAAAAATCTAGCTAATGATGGATATGGTACAATACCTGTTAACCCTTGGTAAAGACCAGATGTCTTCATTCATTGTCAACTGAACTAAAGTGAACTGAACACCTAAATATATCTATCCACTCGTGTGCTTAATGTTGCATTCCAGCATACTCTCGGGACGTTGTCGCTAAGTCCTATCGACAGCTTACAGGATATTGTGAAAATATGAAGTTCTACTTACTACATCTTCGGAAAATCCTGGAAGATCCGCTTAACCTTCCAATGCATTCTCTGAAGTGCTTAATGTCGGATTCCAGTATATCATGAGAACATCGTCGCTATGTCCTCTATGTCAATAGTGTACGGGAATATGGTGATAATTTAAAGCCCTATTTATCACACGTTAAAAATAATATAGGAAAAAACTTAATTATGTTCAAATTTTAAACATCTTTGTAATAGCTTTCAAGCATTCTGTAGTCCAAAATTGATTATGCTTACGCATGATAAATTTAATTATTTTCTTTTGCTATCTTATACATATAGGAAACTATAATGCTGTGTAGTGTTAACTGATTTTATTTTCCAGTTAACAAATTTAAAAATTTCAGGATGAAACAGTGCATGTTAGATATGCAACGAAAATCTGAAGTTAGCTTTATTGAGAATTGCACCGAGTTACAGATGCACGAATCTTTCAGTAGAAGAAAGCATTTTAAGGCAGAAATGATAACAAACACTTTAGTCGTGAATTACTCTTCATAATTTCAAACAAAATCAAAATATTTTCAGCATTCTAACTCTTGAGAATATCGTTCATCAATATTTTATTAATATTTTTATTTTTACTTCTTATTTTGCCATATCAATTTGGAGATTTTTCTCAATTATGAGATCAGCAAAAGACCGATTTCCATGTACTATTTAAGAATATCATATCACTTCATTTCGACATGTAGTTTTTTGTCTGTCCTGTGTCGTGCTAATAACTGCAACATTATTACTAAAACTTCAGTTAGGTTTAACTATTTTATACGGTATTTTCACCCTCCTTTCGGCATACTTTCGTGGTGTAATTGGAAGTGTACTCGAACACGTATTCGAGAGGTGCAGGGTTCGATCCCGGCAAATGCATTTCAGATATTTCAAGTCTCCTGCTTCAAAATAACCTAATGACTCTACAACTTGTACAATTTCTAAAATTTCGTAGGGTTGAAGTTCTATTGGGTTGATGAATTTGTGTCCATTACCTTACTAACATACAAAGCTTCCAGTAGATTCGAGATTAATGTTTGCTTGTTTGCATAAAAAAGAATCAAATAAACTCGCGTTTCGTTTGTTTACATTTTATGTTAATATAACCGGATATAAAGTAGTTTAAGCTTTCTCTGGGAATTAAAAATACAAATACAGTATTTCATCCGGATTAGACAAAAATATTTGGAATTACAAGAAAATCGCAAGCAACTGAATAGGGATTTCATGTTATTACTGAAAACGTGCCCATCATTTGAAATACCCTCCATTCAAAGGTCATGTATATTTTTAGTAACATTAAACTTCTCCTTTCACTGGCCGCCATCAGTTTCCTAGAATTTCCTTCCTCATACAAATCTATCATTTCTGTGGATTTGCTAAAATAAAAGACTATGTTTCCTAATAGCTGTACTGGAGCAAATCTAATTCCTCCGCTGTCGACTTCTCCGCGGACTTATTTATGTCGGCGAGACGGGCGAGATTGCCCATTGGTCAATTATAATGATCCAATTTCTGCTGGTACTGTTCCTTTCACAAGTCCCTATTCATCTAAAACAGATTAGCGTAGACTCTTCAAACTTATTGATCGGGCTTTTGATGAATGAATACACATCAGATGGAAATTGGAGGAAAGGTAAGCTCCATGAACACTGAATGTATATATCTACTGCATTACGGCAAGTCGCTGAGAATATTTCTGTGTGTCTGTTTGCTGTTCTAATGAGAAAAGTAGGACTTCATGCATTCCATTTAATTTCCAGAGTTTATCGGACCTAAGTAAACTATCTCTTGTGTAGAATTACGCACGGTATTAAAGTTGTCAGTTATTACATTATTTATTAAGCTTTAGCTGTTTAGCCAATATTCAATTATAACTCATTATGAACTCATTTTTATTAAAAAATTATGAACTTATTTTGTGGTAGAAACTGCAGCATGTTGTTGTGGTGTAATTCCATTTTCGAATTGTAACCATTGAATGATCATGAATCTTATGAATGAAACCTTATGAATAATAATGATCAGGGCAAAGAGTATGCCTTTGATGTCTATTTATCTTTGTAGAGCTATTCATTTCTTTTTGAAATGGGAAACACGAAAAATTGGCTAATGAATGTCATTGCCAGGATTCGAACCACGTATCTTCCGCTGCTGTTCGGTCATACTTCGTGGTTATGCTGGTCGACAGCACGCACGAGAGGCAAGGAAGAATTTTTTATACCGTGAGATTTTGATACCGTGAGATTTATACCGTGAGATTTTTTATACCGTGAATTTTTTATACCGTTATGACGGCTTTATCAGCCGTCAAGAACGACCTGGGGAATGAAATATGAGAACGTAAAGCATGTAAATATGTAAAATGAAGAATTAAGCGTTTGTTCTGTAAAATAAACAACCTCTGCGCTCTTGTTACCGAACTTTATAGTTTGGCTTTACTATTGACTTCATTCATGGCATCTTTTTCTTAGAGGATAGTATTCCTCAAAGCTGTGAAAGGTGTACCTTCACGAGTGCTTTTTATGGCGTATTTTTGCAGCAGCAAGTAATTCCTGGCTTACCAGAACAAAATGTTTAGAAATTACTGTATTCATGCACTGTGGTGCAAACACCCTGTATTGAATGCTTGTTGAAGGTATTTCCTTTGTGCTCACTTTGGATTTGATCGGGTAATTTCAAGTTTTCCGAATGCCTGATTTCATCTACATCCTAACTTGAATCCCTTTGGCTTCTGTTGTGTTGGATGTAGGAATTCCTTAAAGATCGCATCTCTAAAGAAAGCATGCGCCTACAGTCTGAATTGAAAACAAGCACAGCACGCCATGTTTATGCAAGTCCTCACGAAACCCTTCTATTGATCATGCGATGAAAGCGAAGGGGATGACCTTAAACAAATGCTGGGATTGAATAAAGTTTTATGTTTCCAGTTTCTGCCTCTGTTTCTTTAAGGGCCTTTTTTTTTACCTGGTGTTTAAACTTTTTAAATATTAATTTTTTTTTCAGTTTTTACATAGGCAAACCACGAAAATGCTCGCATAGGCAGCTCGTTCTTCTGGAATCGGACTCGTGTCAAACTACCTGTGATCAGTGACTTCACCACTCTGAAGCTGGGCTTTTCATATCAAACAAACATAACATGCATACCATAAAATTTGAAGGAAATACACTGCTGGCCATTAAAATTGCAGCACTATGAAGGAAAGCAGATGCAAAGAAGATATTTGTTGCATGTAAACAGTATGGCATGAAAACAAAATGATTAAATTTGTAAGCATTTTGGAGGTTTGCAGGGGTGCGAAATTACTAGAAACAGCTGCCACCTCTGACAACTTAAACGGCCCTTACCCCATTAGGCATGGAGTTAAGCTGGGTTTGGTTAACAGAAATTGGCAACTCATTCCATGCTGCTTCAAGTCTATGCCATATTAGCTGGAGAGTGGTGGCGGTCCAGTCTCTATGCAACCCGTGACCAGATGTTTTTAATGGATGACAGATCTAAAAATCGCGCAGGACAGAGCAGCACCTGTATATAGAGGAAGGTCAGGACACGACGTGCAATATGTGGTCTTGCATTATCTTGTTGGAACATAACGTTTGGTAGGCCTCGAAGATAGGGCACAACTACTGGACGTAAAATGTCAGAAATGTACCCATCTGCGTTCAAATTACCGGCGATCCGAACTACAGATGTGCGTGTCATGTACCCAATGGCTGCCCAAATCATCACAGCAGATGCAGAGCCTCTATGCCGACATCGAATAATGCAAGCAGGCGACGTGCTGTCTACTCGGACACTCCAGACACGTGTACGGCCATCAGAACCGGCACGTAGCACCGAGACTCGTTTAAAAAGTCTTCATTGTGCCACTCCTGTACCCAGCTTTGTCATCTGGCCCACCAGAGTCGCTGTCTCTCTTTATGCTGCATTGTCTAGGGAAGCCGAAGTAATGGTTACCCTGGTGATAGTCCACGCTGCTGCAAACGTCGACGCACCTTACGAGCTGATACGGAGCTTGCTGCAAACATGGCCATTACCTGACTAATGGTCCGTGATGTGGTCGTACGGTTTTGCATGTCTGACCTCACAATATGTCTGTCCTCTCGGGGGTTGAGATCCTGCATGCCGTTCCGTATGATTATTAGCAATCCATTGATTCCTTATTCGCATGACAGTGGTTGGATATCGACCAGTGCGACCGGTGATATCACGGAACGATAATCTGCACTTTCGATAGGCAACGATCCTGCCTCTATCGAATTTCGAAACTTGCTGGTAAGGATTTCTTCTTATTATTCTTCTTATTACACGGTATTCTGAGCAAACTCCAGCCTTACAAAGCACTTTCCGAATGAGAAATCCGTTACACAGCTTTTATTTTATGCAGTGCGTCAGGTGACGTTTCTCCCTCCTGCGTCGTCTTAAATGCGCTGAAATACTAATCCCATTTGCATATCCCAACTTCTTCTTCCACTCATGTGATTTTGACATTCGTCAGATCATTCCTTCCTGGTATTGCAATTTTAATGGCCAGCAGTGTAATTATTTAGAAAAATATCTTTTTTATTTTCGTATGCATTTTTTAATACAATATTAAGGCTACATGTTTTGAAAGCACTACATTTGTAACACAACGTGTTAGTAGGAAAGAAAAATGGAAAGTAATATAGATGTACATATTACGTTCAGAAAGTTATGGAAATCTGTATACCATTAAAATTAAAAGAGTAACAATACTGTTTTATAAGCCTATTTAACCTTTAATTTTGCGATGGAGCTCTTTTTTTTTTTTTTTTTTTTTTTTTTTTTTAATTTACTTCCTTTGGGTAAAAACTCAAATAGCATTTAATTACAACGAAACTGTTTACAATAAAGATATGTAAATTTACGTATTTAAATTAAATAAGCCAAAAGAAAACGGTATCCAAAAAATTCTTTAGAATTTCTTATATATAATCGAATAAGCAATAATTACGTAAGATTACCCTTTTGTTCTCCTTTTGTGTGTCGTCGATTCCCTTTCCCCTCTGTCAGCTGAACTTTTCCCATCGATTCTGTGATTTTGTTTTGTTTTTACTTCCTCATCCCTTTCTTCGAAGGCGAGATTCGATCAGTTGATTTTAATTGAACAAGAAATAAAAATTGTTTTATTAGCATTCATTAAATATCGTGTGTTTATTAATTTATTGATATAAAATAATACATATTGTAATCTTATTAGAAACTAGTAAAATGTCTAAAATTATGTCTGGTTATAAATAATATTTTTTTTTTTTTTTTTTTTTTTTTTTTTTTTTGCAAATTATATGCAATAAATAGTTTGTAAAATATGATTTTTAAATTTTCTAATATATTAGCAATGAATGTAAAATTATCAATAGGGAGTAATGGTACTTTGGGCCGAGTCTGATATTTAAATTATTTTATAATTTTACCGTATTATCATATTATCTAATTGCCAAAGGCAGGTTACTTCTAAATAAAGTTACTGCTTGTCATATTTATGCTCTGAAACTAAAATAAAAATTAGCTTTACTCGTTTACTTTTAAACATTTACTCGTTACTTTACAAATGAAATTTATTATTGTAATAATTATTACTTACGTGATAAAACATAATACTGATCAATGATCTCGGTGTTATCCTTGTTCATAACTTCAGCTAAAAACATAATGTTAATTCTTGAAAATATAGGCTATTAGATTAAATTGAACGAAGTAAAGAAATGTTTTAAAAATACCTAGTTGCATTTAGTTTTATTTAAAATAAATTATAGAATTGTTGACTTGTGTAATATACGCCGCTCATTTAAAAGTTTGATTGAGTTTCGCATATGTATTTTATTCTGTGATAAATTACTGTATTTCTTCTATATTACTATATATCTTTTCAGTTAAATTTTTTTTGAAGTGCATGTACTTTACATACTTTTGTTAAAATTTAAGAATTTCAGGTAATAATAACTATTAGAAATGTGTTTTGTTTCCTGAGCTTAACGTTGCCATATAATTCTGATGAAAATTTAGAGATTTGTTTTCGCATACCTAATTATCTCCACATAGAAATCTTGGAGGGGGTGAGATTCCAGAAAACCAACGTAGTTTACATAGGTTCTAATGTATTGTTTTATAGTGTAGTACAGTAATAATCGGATATGAAAAGAGAGTGAATAGGAAATATGGCTGTACGTCTGAACAAAAATAGTACTGTGTCACTGTATATTATTTAGACAGCCTGATCGGGTGGTTAGCAAAGCTGACTTCTGTGTCACTGGGCTCGGATTCGAATCCCGGAGAAGACATGGATATCTGAAAGTGTATAATGTCTGGCCCTTATTATAGCACTTCAAATAATGGCGAACCGGAAGTCTGTCGAGTGGCTTATTGATAAGGAAGGCGGAAGATTCTCAGATCCGTTCTCCTGGGTTTAGCTGCACAGTTAGTGCAATTACATTACATGAGTACGAGCAATTACATGAGTACATTACATGAGTAATTGCATGAGTTAGTGCAATTACATTACATGCGTTTTTGAAATTCTGGTGTTAACTGAATATTGTGGAGAGACATGGTGAACGGTATATTAAATCTGAAACTTCATTCTCCACTCTACTTTTAAAAAAGTCACGTGCCTGAGCTAATATCACTAGCCGAAATCGTGCATAGCATGTAATAGAAGTTAAAACTGACATTTGCGTTTGTTATTATCCATGCTAAAAATGCCATGACAGAATGATTTGCCTAATGACTTGGACATTAGAGAAACTGAATTTTTATGCAGTATTGCTGACGTCGACTGTATGAAAGTACAGTCGACATCAGCAATACTGCAGGAAAGTAGAAAAAAACAACTGCTTACAACGAAAAACATCCGTGGGGGGACTCCTGAAAGGACCCTGCAGTAGCACCACATCGATAAGGATGGGAAACGTTCAAAATGACGCATTATTTTAAACAGTAAAATGTATCTAGTTGGTGTTGTTGTATATTGTTCTTCAGTTTGAAGGCTTGATTTTCTAATGGTTATTATGCTATTTTTTGTAGCCAGAATACTCTCGTCACAAAATGCACTCAAACGTGTAGTCAGATATGTGACTCATGCTATAAATTAGTAAATTATTATCCTTATGCATCTAATATTATGTTGAATTATGTGAGATTTTTTTGAATAATATTACTATAAAATTTTCAATTCTTTTGTGAACATGGATGAGTAGGGATGGAACTCAAGACCTTTCAGTTTGCGAGTTGCATTTGCTGAGCTCTGTACTGCAAGAACATGTAGGAGGACTGTGTCAAAATCTTTATGTTCAACCTTTCCCAACTAGCAGTTAAAAGGCAACCAGAGGAAGGAGAGCAACAGCAGGTGGCCAAATGCAAGAAAGTGTCGAATTAAAGTCATCAGGTTTCGGTTTGTGTGCCGCTGAAAAATCATTAATTTTTCAGTAAGAGGAATGTTGAAAAATCGACTGTCCTGTCGCTGGAATTTGATACTTCAGTTCGTTGTGACCTTACACCGCAACGATGCATAAAGAAAAATACCTTTAATTTTCTGATTTCCTGCATTATAGAGTTGTAGTGATGCTTACGCTCCGTATATTAATGTAGTAATTAAAAATTACATTTCCAAAATAGAAAATATAAAAGCACAGATATTTTAAGCTTAAGAATATCGATATAAAACATAAGATAAAGAAACTTTCTGAGAAAAGTCTGAATGCAGCCTCCCCCACCACTAGCAGCTATGTGGTAAAATTGCTGAGTTCTGGTTGTTCGATCCGCATTCAAATCCCGGTGAACGGGCCTTATTACATAAGTGCTTTTCGCGGTTTTTGCCATGTATCACGTTAAGCCAGCTTCTGTAAAAAGATCCTCCACGAAATCATCCCTCTCTCTAAGCAGATTTTGGAAAAGTTATAGAGGGCGCTGCGCCACTTCGCATATGTAATTAGTAAAATGTTTTAGTGCTATAAGAGAGTGGAGCGAGAGTATGAATAGGTGTGGTAAGAGAGTGTTAAAAGAACAATTATGTAAAACATACAAATCTGTAAATATTTGTAAATATATTTTGCTTTATAAAGTAGATTTAGAAGAAAATCAGCGTGCTTATATAGTGTAACATGACATCAAACAAATTACCGATGTGACGAGTCAACAAATAAAGTTTTTACACAGGTAGCCCTCGTATACTATATACTTACCATATTCAAATAAACTAGCCTCCACGAGGGCATCCATTACTTTAGCGAGATTGGGTGCTTTGCTGTTATCTAAATAACCCAATCCCGATGAGTGGAACGAGAAATATGCCAAATATAAAAGCATTTTTAAAAGAAACATATTTACTTATGAAGACAGTTGCATGCATCTTAGAAATTAGAAAAAGTTGGTATTCTTGAAGACCAAAAAGTTGCTATTAAGAAGAAGCAGAGAGATAAAAAAAAAAAAATTCATACCACTTAATGCTGTCGATATTATAGTTTTATTTCGCTCCCTTCCAGTTTTCTCAGAGACAGCTGTTTCATGATGGCTTTCCAATTGATTTTAAATTTGAACTGCTTTTAAGAAATGTTCAGTTTTATGGAAATAGCTGCAGTGGTAAGTGAATCGACAACTAAAGAAGGAAAATCCAAAATTGCATTTTTTGTGAAAGCTGAAAAACTATTTGATTTTTCTTATTTTGATTTTCCTAAGAAGCTTTCATATTTCATTCTAAATTAAATTTAACGCCTTTTAGCTGCCGAAATTGACTGATAATTAATATATTGTTTAAATTAAGTTATAGATTTGATTTTTTAACACTAACGCTCCCCCCCCACCAAAAAAAAAGCATTTTAGATTATATAAAATTTGTTCAATAGCTGCAAAACATAAAACAAGAAAAAATATTTAATTTGACTTCAGAAATTCGATAAAATAACTATTCTTTACAATTAACACCATCACCAGCAAATCAGAATTTCGCATAAAATGATTTTACGTTCTAAATTAGAATATTTCTGTTTTGTGTTTTATTGTAATTTAAATAAGTCTGACAATTGCAAGAGTAATTTAAAACGAGGTCAGAAAATTCATCGTCGAACGTTTGCACCGAAAATCAATGTTCTGATGCGAAGCCGACTATGCGGCTTTATTTTTATCAGTTCGTTATTTTCAGTGCTTCCAAATTCTCATTTACTATGCAATATTAAAGTTTCAGAGTTTGTAATAACTTGAGTTGATAATATTTGCGAACAATCTTATGTGGCTAGCACATAACCTCTCGCCAGTTCCACATTTTAAATAGCAACAAGCTTTAAGTAAAGTATCACTTCCAGTTGATCCTTTGTAAACAAAATATAATTTATTGCTCCAATAAATAGAAAATTATATTTTATATGTTATTAGGTGTAATTGCCCATGTGTAAAAACTGATTTTTCTAGATTTATATCTATATAATCAAATGTTTGCCCCTTTATTTTTTTTTAGTAAAAGTCGTATTTCATTGCGCAGTTGAATAACATATAACTGAACTGGTTTTTAATTAAAGAAAATTAATTGTTTATAATATAGTCGAAATACATATGTGAAACGAATATAATAATTTAATTTTCTTCTATGTTATTTTTGCAAGGTGTCCCATCAAGACCGCCGAAAATTTGCACAGCCATATTCCTCAGTCCGAATACATAAAAATTGAGAAGAAATTGTACCTGTACGACTCATAGTTTACAAGATACGAGATAAATGCGTAAACAAAGTATGACGTCATATCCAGTGCAAGGGGGAAAATACTAGGTCTCGATAGACCTAGTTACTGCAGAAACTTACTTTCAGATGGCCTCGTAGGATGAAATCCAAAAGTGTCAGATCTGGCGGCCATAAAACCAGCCCAACCTCCCACATTCCTATTACATTTCTAAGTAATCATTTATGGAAGCGCTGAATTGCCCTGGAACTCCATCATGCCTGGACCATAGGCCATATATAGCCGCTAAAGGTATGTCATCTAGGAAATCAGGTAATGCAATCACCGAGAAATACCAAGTATGAATTCCCATAAGCTGTTCAAGCATGCGATTGCCCAGTATGCTGACCCACACATATACAGACCAGCGGACGTGATGTCTTTGCGGGCAGACTGCATGATTATTGGACTGTGAACACAACAGCCTTTTGTGAATGGCTGTTGTGATTATTGAAGATCACATCAGTCTGAGGCGGTTTTCGTCCTTCCGCAAGATATTTGCAGTGAAAACATTATCGGCTTCAGGTTGTTTCAGTAGCCATTCACGAAAGTTAATGCATTACTTAAAGTCATTTGGATATAGATCTTGCATGTTTTTGTAGCGAAATTAGTATGGCCTCTGAGATCGTAATAAACCTGTGGACAGTACTGCTGCTCGCATGCAGCTCTCTGACTAAAGTGAGTGTGCTCAACTCGGGACAGTCTGTCTTCCAACTTGCGGATGACTTTATCATCGGGAGAACGGCGTGATGGATAGCGACGGGCATATTCTTCAGCAGCTCGTAAGGCATTACTATTTCATTAACTGAAGATAAAGTACATGTTGCAATATTCACGAATGGAATACATTGTCACCATGCGAAGATTTACTGGTAGCGGCCTTTCAAATGTGATTCAAACGATGAATTGACGTCATACCACGGCTTGCCTGAATATCGGCGGTGGACATTTTGAACATCCTTCTATGTAAACATATGCAGATACCGATATTCATATTTCCAATAATCCCCCCCCCTTGTATCGGATATGACGTCATACTTTTCTTTCGAATTTATTTTGGAAACTATTATTAAGAAAATTACAAATGCTAAAACTAAGAATATTACTTTGGACATTTTTTATGTATTCCAAGCGAGAAATCTGGCTGTGCAGAGTTTGGACGTATTTTCCTGCGATAGTTAGCTATCAGTAAAAGATCTTGGTTATTTTTTGGGATTGTAGCTGAAAAGTGTTTATCGGTCGTTCTGGAATCAGTTAGAAGTAAAGCAAAATATGATTTCGAATTTACTATTTTCTCTTGTACCTCGTGATCATCAGTAGTGCAAGAGAAATATGCCTTTAGTACATGAGTTTCTGTAAAAGGAACGCTATTATAAAAATTATTCTCTTCTGCGTCAAAACGTGTTGTGGAGACCCTAATTCCCGCTTATTCACTGAAAATTCAGGATCGAATTTTTGTACCGAAACTATTCCCTCTTTTACCAATGTATATAGGTAAAAACAAGTTCGTTATTTAGTTTAATTAACTTGTCGAAAACATGAAAATAATGTAAACATTAATCAGATGCTTGTTTATCGTAATGATCAATCACTACTTACTCGTAGAATGTTCGAAAAAAGTAAAGGAAGACCGTATCCCTTTATCATAATAAGAAAAATATTTGGTTCGTTTTAAGCCTTGCATGAAATTTAATTCATTGAAGAGCCGCTGTGAGTTGAATACAGGTAATAATGTTCATAATGTTATTAGTGTTGAGATATTGTTCAGGAAGATTTTTAGCCCAGAATAAAACAAAAGGGCCGGACAGAAAGCGAAAATATATTTATTTTTAAATTTGTTCTTTCTTCACGTTAGGGATTCAAATGTCTTCGAATGCATTCTAATGTTACCCTTTGACCTGGTTTAACCAGGAGGCTTTCTTTCTTTTATCGCATCTCGTAGATCACCGAAACTCTCCGTTTCTTTTTTTTTTTTTTTTTTTTTTTATCGTCTTTACTGAGGAAAATGTTTCCTAGCAATTTATTGTATTAATAAAACTTAAATTGTGCAAATTCTTTTACCCCACCCAAGTGATTTTCAGTATAATGTTTCTTAATAAATTTTATTTGATCTGCATTATTTTATATTTGTGTAGTTTATATTTGTGCTTAATCTTGCTTGCCATGAATATATGGTACATTAGTAAGTTTATCTAGACTGTGTACATTACTTTTAAATTTCTGTCTTATATTTTTAGTGTTTTATATACTAGGATTTTATCAGTACGAATGTGTAAGCAGCTTATAAAGCGAAATTAGCCAAAGAACATAAATTTTAGAATATCTTATTAGCTAAGACACAATAACACGCCGAATAAATACTAATTCAGAAGTCAAACAAACAAAAATCAGCGTTATATTTACAAAATTTTCACAGGACTAGTTTCGATGGTTTTACCAAACCACCATCCTCAGTTGCGGTTTTGCAGCTGAGGATGTTGGTTCGGTAAAACCATCGAAACTAGTCCTGTGAAAATTTTGTAAATATAACGCTGATTTTTGTTGTTTGACTTCTGAATTAGTATCTTATTAGCTATTGATATATTTTGCATCAAAATCATATTACAAACAGTTCAGTAACCTGAATCATGCATTGTAAAATGGTATTTTATCAATTTGGAATTCTTTTGAAATGGTGAAAAGCTCCAGTTGCACGTAACCAAATTGAACACTTTTGGGATAACCGCTCGAAATCAGCCAATGAGATTGAAATTAATTAGCATTGCCGTTAACTCCGCCTACAATGATGATGTCACACGGCTGGAAGCATTGATCTTATAAGAAAGTTCATGGCTGGAAGACTGTGTACATTCTGTTGCTTACTTAGTTACTGCTGAGATAGGTGTATAAGGTATTTCTCCCACTTCCCTAGCGTGCCTTCGTGGTGTAATGGTAGCACGCTGGGCCGGTATTTCAGAGGTCCGTGATTCGATTCCCGGCGAAGGCGGTTGCATATTTTTCATGGTTTCTGCTTCCAATCAGCCTAATGGCTCTACAGGTGTATAAACCGAATCCATATATAATACAGTCGAATTCGCTTATAATAAACGTGAAGAGACCACGATATGTGCTCGTTATAGGCGAGTAATCGTAAGAAACGGGTTCGGAAAAAATCATAAAAATTCATACATGCTTACTATATTATAGTACAGTACAAAAGAAGTTGGTTAATTTGCTTTGAACTGCCTTATTATCACTTTCTTATGTTTATTGGTCTTCGGAGAAGAGTCATGCCTCGAAAAACATCGTTATTTGAACCTCTGGTTTCGAAAAAGTTTTGAAATTTTTCTACGCACTCAGAAGCCATTGAGCATGTTGGGGGGGGGTGTGCGCTTCAGTCTGAATTTCTTTACATTCGCCGTTATCATCGTTGCTTTTATTAATTTCTTCATCTGTTTTAGCTTGAATTTCAGCTACAATAGCCTCGGGAGTAATTATCTCAGAAGTGATTACACAACAGATACATAATTTTCAAATTCTTCTCTACTCATTTCCTAATTTACCAAGACGTCTAGTTCTTCTTCTTCTTCCTAAGTGTTTTGCCCCTCTTGAGAAATGTCCAATCCAGCCTTATGGAAGCAATTAATAATGCATGTTGATGTAACGTTTTCCCATGCATCGTTCATTATACGTATCGCTAAGAGCACGTTTACATTAGCTTTAAGATTATTCCCATTTTTTCTCTTCTATCGAGAAGCATCAAAATCCTCAAGTGCTTACAAAAGATTGATTTAAAACTTCTGATGGACCCTTTCTGCTCAGTATGGATACCGCTTGTAGAATTCGGTGGTAAAAATTCAATCCTGATCACTCCCCAAGATAAAAAAAAAAAGGCCGCCGTCAATGTGTTCGCAGGATTTTTGACTAATCGCTAACTTCCAGTTGACTTCGAAATGTTAAAGAAATTGTTTCAAGGAAGGATTAGCTGAGCTGGAAGTCAATAGAAATTTTATGAATCACAGAAGTATTGCTGCTACAGCCGGGTTTTGCTCTTTAAAAGCGAGTTATGCTCCCATAGACTTAACATTGAACGAACCAGTATTTTCGATTTCCTCGTTAAATCAGAGCTCGTTATATGCAAGTTGCACTGCATTTTTTATTGCGAGGTCCAGGGTTCAAATTCTGGCTTGGTGCATTGCGTTTTCGTAGTTTCCCTTGTGTGTAACATGTATACGAGCCAGTTGCCTTGAGAAAGATCTCCACGAAGGCATCCCTCATCTTAGGAAGATAGCCCTAGAGTGCTTTGCATAATTAAATTAGCCAAACCAACTAACCAAAAGCTTTCAGCAGTGAATTTTTGGTATTTTATACATGTGATTGTAATTTGAATGATTGAAAGTGCTTGTACCCAAATGCATGGAAAGTGTGAATTAAATGCACGTGAGTGTTATATAAAATATTAAATACGTAAGATCAAAATGCTATCAGTTGAAACTGCAATGAATTAAAAGACTGCGTATTGATGACATTGTACTATGTACCCGACTGTACTGTCACTGACCCTGGCTGCAATTTATTTGTCTGTAATTTATTATACACAAGCGGGATCTATAAAATTTGCATATAATGAGCAATTTTTTAAAAAATATTATTACAATTGTTTATTTCAGAAATGTAATTTGTAAAAACTAGAAAATATATATATTGCTAAGGAAGGAAATTATTACTTGAGAAGGAAATATTACCTTTACATAATACTTTAATAAAATGGATTATTAAAACTACGATAAGCTATTCATCGAAGCACCGGACTAATTTTGACCAAACATGCTCTTATGTTTACAGAAATTCCTTAAAAAATGAAAGATTATTATATAGTTATTATATATACTATATATAAATCCTCATCTCCAGACCACTAGCAACCTTTTTTCTTATGCTTTACTCATGCGCATTTGATATTTTTTTAATAATAAAACATCTGTAGAGTTCTTAATCTTAATTTTATTTCGATGCTTAATTAAATTACCTGCATATTGAAAGAAAAAAATCATTTGTTTGCATAAATCTGTGTCGTCAATAATTTGACTCCGTAACCGCCAATTTGGTGTATCTCTCCACCTAACGGCGGCTCTGTCAATTCATAATAAGCCTTATTATCTGAATTTGTGAATAAATGAAATCTAAGTACAATAATAATGAAAACGGATATCTACTGAGTATCAGAAAGTACAAAATATCAAAAGATACATTAATATTCATTCGAAAGTTCCACTAATATTCATTTAAAAGTTACACTAATATTCATTCAAAATAATTACACTAATATTCATTCAAAATACTAATATTCATTCATTACACTAATATTCATTCATAAAATAATATTCATTCATTACAATAATATTCATTCAAAATAATTCATATACTAATATTCAGTCAAAAGATACACTTTACACTATTACTCATTAGTGTAAATATTAACTTACACTAATAAATGCTTAGAGAATTTCATTAACTATAGTATCGTTAACACACATTGTGCATTTAATAGATTATATGAGAGTAATATGTGTTTAAAAAAGATTTAATGAATTTTTCATATGAGCAGTTTAATTGTGCTTGTTGTAAATGCGATCATGTAACCCCATTAAGTAACCAAAATTTATCACCTGATATTTTTGTTCTCCTCTTTGCGCCTTATAACAGTATGTTCGTATTAGCAAATAAAAAGAAAATTCTCAGCTCAGTTGATTTTATTTTGCAGCTCTTCGTAAAACTTATTTTGAAATCTTACATTTATGTTTCGTATTTAACATTATCATCAGACGCATAATAGAAATATTATTATACTGAAGAATAAATTACTTCTATTTGCAATGCACTAGTATCAAATCCTGAGAATTTTACGGAATATAAACAAACTTCCAGTCGTATGGCATCATCTTGGTGGACAGAGTTACAATCTACATTTATGCTTTCGACCCTAACTGCCAGATTTCGAGCGGTTGTCGCAGCAGTGTATAGTTTGCTTATATGGCCTCCCTGTTTTTCGTATTTCGATGTTGTCAACTATGCCATTCTAAAACTGAAAGACACATTCGTAAAGAATAAAATTTCGATTCCCTCTCCGTAAAAATTGACTCGGGTATTTAAAACTATTGCATAAAAAAATTCCAAATGTTTTTATTAAATTTTTATTGCTTTAAAAAGTATGCTTTGAATAACTTTATGCAAATAATTTGCTTTATTCAATCTTCAGAAGTATCCTAACCCATTTCAGGTACATTTGTAATTATGAGTTCTACTTCTATTTAACGTAGAACAGTTCTCCTTAATGAGTTTTAGACAGATTCTCGGGTATAATATTGGTCGATAAGGAATGAAGGCCGCAGTCACGCTATTTCGTATTTCCCACGATGCACTCTACTAAGACATACAAGAGGTTATCGAAAACGCAAGATGTTTCCTAAAATAGTCTTAGCGTCACTTTTCGTAATATTACTACTTTTGTATTTAAAGTTTTTTGTGAGAAAGTATCTGTGCTGTTTTCTGCTAATTCCGATGAAAGTTTGCATTACCACACAAACTCTTACACGCAGAAATATTTTAACTGAATCTCTTTACAGAAAGTCTCTTACGAATAAAAGAACACACGTTTATTTTATTCAGAATAAATTTAACTACAGTTTTAACTAAAAAACTAAATATAAAATTGCCTTTCTATGAAAAAAAATTATTGGGGTAAGGGAAAAAAGCTCATAATTGTTTTAGACTTTTATTCATATTAATCCTCGTGTGTAGTGATTGTATAAATAATGAAATATGTCTGACCGATAAAAAAATAAAATATGAGTGTTTACTTCCTAAATCTCTCTTTGTTTAGCTAAGTACTTGAGAATAGACGATAATACAAGCAAAATAACAGTGCTACATCTGCTTACAAATGACTGTACTTCATCTATTTTGCTGAAAATTTTCGAATTGAATGCTTCCGTATTTTGAAGGCAATTGTTTCAGCTCTACTTTTGAAGGTAGAGCTGAAAAATTTGATTGATGAACTAAACTCTACCTTACAAATAAGTATCACAACTGAGCCGATCGTGTTAAAGTATAAATGAGTTTTTGATATACTGCAAAATAATTAAAAGTGAAATGTTGACCGACTGTTGTTTCAAGGAATTTTCGTGCCATAAATAAATTTCTTTTCAGCTCTGTAAAAGTGTAATTTACTGTGTAGAGTAGACTTGACTCTTCGCACATAAGACAACTAAAGCGCGCGCACAGCCGACATAAACGAAAATGCTCCAAATCAAACTTAATTTGATATACTGGCTTTTATATCAAATCAGAGTCTCTGCATATTACAAGATATGCAAATCTATTGAAATGCTACAGATTCTTTCTTTTGAAATTCAATTGTAATTATATATTAAACTTTGCTTAGTTTTAAGCCGGAAGAGAATTCAAAATAAGGTTTATAACCCAATTTAAAGAGATACTAACCCTTCCTTAAGATAACATTAAGGGTGAAAATGTTGGTTCTTCCACTGCAGACTAGATTTGCGCAGCCTTTTATAGTTCTGAGTGATGGATTGAAATGTCGGAATCTTGAAAACGGACGTGCTTGTAATTAATTTTCCCCCTCACTCTCTTCGTTTGTGAGCTATTTTAAGAGCCATTAAGCCAATCCTCTCTTAAGATTCCAGAAGCCTGCTTTCCAGCAGATGCAGACCCCTTTTGATCCGGAAATAGCCACTAAAAGGCGAAAAGAATCCCTTTTAAACCCAGCTGTTTCCTGTTCCATTTTAATCCGCTTTACCTCTTAGAATGCAGCAAAGTGGTGGTGATTCGAAAGGCTTGTTTATAATACTGATGATTCAGTATCGACAACACAAAATTTTGTTCATTTCGTACACCTCACCTTTCTTGAAACGAACGAATTCGGCGAATGCTTCCTAAGTGTTTATCACATTTGAAGTTGCTTCTCATTTTGTAAATTTTTTAGGTTGACTTACTTCCTTTCTGTTGCTAATGGTCAGCGGTTCTGTGTACTTATTAATAGTTCGTTTATAAAATTCAGTATTAATCACCTTTTAAGAATATCAGTTATGTGTTATCTTTTCTAATTTCAATATATATTAGAATTTACTGCAGGAAGTTCAGGAAAGTATAAATGTAGCTTCTTAATTGTAATATGGTAGAATTCTAGCTTACCAAATGAGTGATCCCACATACCTTCCCTACTTCATGTTTTTTTTTTTTTTTTTTTGGGGGGGGAGGCAAGTTTATGGGTTTGCTGATACTGGTTTCGCCGGGGAAAATCGAACCCACAGATCATTTACTCCTTCACCCATAAAGTTGGCCTGACTCCACTGCATGAGGAACTGAATTACACGCGCGAGAAAGGAGAAACTCCTTTCCAGTTTTGGAGAAGAGTATCGAAAAGGGACGATTCCAGGGTCTTTTATCCTTCTTTTACCAATCTCTCGAGAGGATTCAAAGATACAACCATCCATGTATTTTCCGGAATTCGAAACTGGCCCAAAACTACAGCAGCCGACTCTCCTACCTATTCATTCCTGCAGGACTGCCCAGCCAAGAAAATTAGAAGAAAACAAAAGTATCCCCAAATTATATGTTTATAGCATTTTTTTTTCCAATGAAAACAATTATTTAAAAGAAAAATCGGTTTCACCAATATAGGAATTTAAAATAAATAATTGTCTTATATAATGACTAAAGTTGAACAGTTTAGATCTTCCTCAAAATGTTTTTTAGTTTTGCGCTGTTTGCACAAAGGATCCCTTTAAAAACCATTACGCCTTTATAAATAAAGAAGAATGTCCATGTGTTTTTCTTTCATACAGGTCTGCCGTTTTATTTCGATCTTGATGGAATTTGGCACACTTGACCTCTAAAATAAGAGGAAGGCCACTACCTGCATAAGATTTCGAAAATCCTTCATGGGGCCCACAACGGTGCGCTCACGATATCCATCTTCTGTATACATTTTCAATCTTAGGTTCACATCTCCTTGTCGCGTTCCCGCTATCAGTGAGTTACACATGCTAGGCAATGCATTATTATTATTATTATGTAACAAGTAAATATTTCTATTAAGTTTCAATTTTGAAATCATGTCACCTCTCATATGTTCACGTCACCCTTGTTTCGTCCCGCTATCAGTTCTTACTGAAATCGTTAGATGTTGCCGTTCGGTTGCCGTAATACTCTTTAGCGCAATATAGAACCATGAAAGCATAATTTAAATGCGCTGTGCATTAGTTTTTCGCAAATATTGCGAAAACCTTGAAGCCAAAGTAGACAATTATTTTTTGAAAGCTGATTTTTCGGGAAAAGACATGAAGATTATCAAAGCAAAACTCAGCTTTTCAAACAATCAATCGAAAGATAGATATTTATTCATAATTACATAATAAGCTGGAAATGCTTACTGGCAACTTTATGGTCCATTGATTCAGTTATGGATACTTAGCAACCGTGAAGAATCTATCGCCGAACGTAAAAAGAGGCTGCGGGTTATGCCGCATTTGAAGATGTGTTCATTACTCGCATTCCGTTAATACCCAGAGATTCAAATATACCCTTCGATTTCAAGTGATTGCAGATTTCCATCCAGCTTCCATTTGCTATGGTTATCAGTAAAGTGGCAATTACTCTGTTGAGTAGGTACTGACTTGGAAGCACCGTGTATCTTGTAAACACCATATTTTTTGTATGGCCCGTTATACGTGGCTTTTCTCAAGAGTTCACACGTCCGATTGTTTGTTTGCCCTCTGGGCGGACTAACGAAGACCATTATTTACGCTCAAGCTTTGCGGTAAAAGGTGCAAAAAAAAAATCATGTTTGTTTCCTATTTAAATAAAAATCTACAGCTTAATTTGAGCTTGGTAAAACTTTGCACAATTCATTATGAGCGAAAGTAAGAGAAAAATCTCCTAACTTTTCCTTAGCAAAAGTCTCCTAAGTAAATAATAAAATACGCCTATCCCCCTTAATTAAGCTCTTCACTGTGCATAAAGCCCGGGCGGTGTTGGGTATTTCGTCTGGTGCATAATAAATACGAATAATGATAAAATAAATTTACTCGCACTTACACCTGTCCTCAGAGGATTTTAGATGAATATTGTCCGCAATAATAATTACTGAGCTTCATTAGTATTTTATTAAATTATTAATGATATGCGTGATTATGTAGAAAGTATTAAATCGTGAACTGTGGTATTTAATGGCTTTCCTTGCGACTAACTAAGAATACACCAATATTAGCGTGACTCGGCTGACTTCCTCACCTTCATCATCGATTCATCGAAAAGACATTTTCGTGTCATCGTTATTTTGGAACCAAGGACATCACTTTAGCCATTCTTCCATAAGTATCTACAGAAAGAGATCGATTTATTCAATAGCGTGAGATTGACGAAACCTCAAATGTCGTATATTATTTTTGAAAAATGTTATTTAATGAGTTTATAAATATGGGATTCTCTTATCCTAGAAAGTGTTTTAATCATTCATTGCAGTCTATTTTTGACTTTTAGAAGTTTCTACACCTTCTTATTTTGAAATGGTAAAATATCTGTTATCACTGTGCTTTAAAAAGAAAAGAAAAAAAAAAAGTAAACCAGATGCTACGGGAATTTTTTTTTTTTTTTTTTTCCCCTTAGGGTCAAACCGATTTTATGGCTAAAATGCCTAGAAGTGTTTTATTCCTTCTAGTATTTATATTACCTTTTCTTTAAGATAAAGGCTTTGGAGAGTTTTTTTAATGAATGTTAGCATGTCTCCAGTTTATTTCTCCCCTCCCTTTCTCTTTTCCGACTCCTTTTTCTCTGTTTTCTGTATGTGCTTTGCACAATAATTTTTAACGGAATTCTAAAACATTTCATCTGTGCTGAGTGACGAAATCGGTGATTATAAAGCAGCACTTGCAAATGGAATAGTAATTTGTTTGAAAGAACGGACCGCAATTCCTAACGTTCCCTAAGCGCTAAACATGTTGATAAGAATGAACGTCCTACCTCCATGGCGCAAGATTGAGGGGGAGTTTCGTGATCCCCCCGGTCTTCCTGGCTTTTCCTGTAAATGCACTGTTCGCCTCATAGTTCGCGGTATTTTCCGGAACGAATATCGGACTGTCGAAAAGTAAGCCCAAAGCTATTAATTTACTTTACACTTCCAACAAAGCACGTTTCTCCAATTTTTTGGTAAATAAATTTCGAGATTTACGACGCAATTTTTCTTTCCCGCGGAAGCAGCATGAATCGCGTTGCTTTCCTTACTGGTATCAGGTCGCAGGCAGCAGTCTTTCGAATTTCTTTCGGATCATTTTTAGACTTCCTATTTTTTTAATGCTGGAATTTCATGAAATTCAAATGAAAATAATTCGTTTAAAAAATATGAGAGTTAAAACTGTGGGTTTGTATTTCGTCTATTTTTAACGGATTAAAAAATAAAGATAATAAAATGTAAGAACCAGCAGACACATTAAGAATATGAAGGTTTTTTAGAATAATTATATCGAAGCATAGAATCATTTTTTCACTTAATACAGATAAATAGAAAAACTAGAAACATTGTTTTTCCAAATTTAAAAATAACGTCATTATAACTTTTGAAACTTTTGACTAATGCTTATTTGTTGGACCTTAATATATAATTTATCGCTAATGTTGTAAGTATCATCACCTATTATTGTGATGTTTTAATATTTTTCTCTGTCCTATCCCCCAAAACTGGACAAAATATTAAAAATTTTATTTTTTGGCTGATGTTTTAGGAAAAAACTGATATATTAAAACCTTTCCATAAAGCAGAGTTACAAACTATTTTAATGATGCACAGCAATGGATAATTAGTGAGAAAAATTACCAGATCAGTCGGATATTGAGTAATGAAAGTTTTTACAGCAATACATGCAAAAAATTTATTTGAACGCAGAAGTAGTCTGCACTTCTAAAATAATTTCAGGAGAGGTTAAAAATGCTGCTTTGAAAATTAAATGAGAAACCATTTTTGCTGGCCTTAGGGTTTCAGGGTGGAACTGGTCTATGTAAGTGAGCGAATAATGCGGCGTAAACTGACCAATGTAAATTCAAGGAAATTTCTCTTTTTAAAGAAAACAGGTAGGAAATGCTTATGCATTTTGTCACATTGTACCACATCCTGAAAAATCGAAGAAACGTATGATACCATTAGACAGCTCTTTGCTTTAAAAAAATGAAAGAAATGTGACATAAGAAAAGGATTTATTTCAAAAGGGGGAGAGAAGGATTATTTATTCTTTCTGTTAATACTATCTATGACGGTGAAAAATAGATATTAAACTTCCAATACCTTGCTCTTTTTTTAGCATTAATGCAACGCATTTAAAGTAATTTGCTGAAAATTTGCAAGTAAACATTATCTGTCAAAGATTTCGCCATTGACTGTAGACTTGGGAATTAATTTCAGCGTAAGTATTTAATGGAAAAAAATACAAACGTTTATAACTATCGGGTCAGTCCATAAGTTCGTGCGCATTAAGAGTATGCATGGAATTCACTATGACGCATTTACTAAAACAATACAACTTTGAACCTGTTGAAACTTGGCCCATCAGCGACCGAGCGGTAACGTCGCTGAACAGTAGGTAGTTCGGTACGAGGTTCGAATCCCGCGAACGAGCTGGCTGCATGGACGATTTCGTGTTTTTCCCCCATGTGTAACGTGTATACGAGCCAGTTTCCCTTAGAAAGTCCTCCACTAAGGCATTCCTCCCTTCAGATAGCCCTGGAGTGCTTTGCCGTAATCTAATAAAACCAAACCAAAACCTGTTGAAACTTGTTAGCGTTTGACTAACATATTATTCAGTTCACCGCCAACTTTCGTAAATATCGAACACATTACCCGTAGAAGATGAATATAGATAATCAGTATAAACGTGATGTGCTACATTTTTTATTTTCGTGTGGTGAATCTGCCAGGTTTGGAGCGATAAAAATTAATAGTGTACATGGTGAACACACTATTAGTGTAAGAACTGCCCAGAAATGGTTTAACCTTTTCCGGCACGCTACCTTTTAAAGCCGGAGTTTTGATTTTAAAAAAAAGGTAGGTAAAATATTTGAACACAGGTAAAATATTTGAAGATAGCACTTATCGTTTTAATTCTGTGGGTGTGCCCAAAGTGGCACACTGATTGAATAGAGCTTCGAAAAGAGTGCTGAAACGAGCATTGTTGTCAATGAACTGACCGATGAGATGCGGAGAAACAAAGAATACAGACTCTCAGTTGTCCTAGATTATCGGTGAGCCCGGTCTGGCCACACCTAGGGTTCGCCGTTTGATTTTAGGCAAGATTTCAAGGTAAACATTTAAATTTAAAACTAATATAGAATAAGGAAATTAGCATACAGCCAAAAAAAATAACACAGAAATTTCTTTTCAAACAATTCTTTTTATACCCTAAAAAAATCTGGAAGATTTCCTTGAAAAATGAGGGTCTTAAAAACCTAAACATGGCTAAAATATATGAACTGGTTTGTGTTGAGCTGCCATCTACTATAAATAAAGAAAGTTCAGATTAACCTATAGTAAGTAACCTATAAATCCTTTTTCATTCAGTTTTTCTGTGCGTACAGAACGAAATTTTTAGGTGTGTCCAGACCAGACACACTGTGGCGCAAAGTGTTAAAAAAATTAAAGTTGGAAAAAATAGCATTGATGATGAACCCCGTTCAGGACGTTTTGAACTGTTAGAACCAAATCAAACGATTAATTCAGAAGTTTATAGTGAACAACTTTGCCGTCTAAACTCAGAATTGATCAAAAAACGCCCACGATTGGTGAGTATCAAGAAAGTGTTGTTTCATCATGATAACGCTAGACCGCATACGACTCGAACAACGCTGCAAAAAATTAGTGAATTTAATTGGGAGCTTTTGCCACATCCTGCTTAACCCCCCCCCCAGATATTGCCCCAAGTGATTTTCATTTACTTCGTGCCTTACAAAATGTTTTACTGGGGAAAATTAAATTCTAAACGGGATGTACACAAGGACCTTTAACGTTTTTTTTGCATCAAAACCAGAGTCTTTCTACAGCAATGGCATAAAAAAGCTGCCTGTAAGATGGCGAGATACTGTAGATGATGGAGAAAAATATATAATTGATTAAAATGTTAAATTGTGTTTTTATATATATATATATATATATGTAACAGGGGAGTTGAAGATGCTAAATAACAATCCCAACTTTGTTTTCCACACCACAGAACATTTAATAAAGATAATCAGAAAAGGTACAAATTAGATTAAATACAAGTGCCGTTTGATACAAAGAGAATTCTGTATAGCTTTTACCAGTTTTATCACATAACCGATTAGTGCCTACTCGCATTTGCTGATGTATTAAACAGTCCAATTTACCACCTTCGCGTGGAAAACTACAGTTCCTTATTCTACACCTTCACGTGCAGACAGACATCTCACCACCTTCACGTGGGATAGCAGAAGAGTCTCTGTCTTACTCCTCTTTCACCTCGCTGCTGGCGCATCGGTGAGGCCCTCTGGTGGTTGTGTCGCACTTACAGATACTACAGTTCGGCCTTCCTGACGCTTTTTCGCCTTCGAAAACACGGATCAGCAACACTGGAACATCAAGACAGCACCTGAGAATAAATTTTAAAAAAAAAAGAAAAAAAGAAAAAAAAAAAAAAAAAAGAAAGATGTTTGGAAGAACCACACCTATATAGTAGAAGTCCATGGCTTCATGAGATCAGCTGCTGTAGTGGTACATCCAGGACCTTCATGGTGTCCCACTTTTTCCACCTGGTAACGATCTTTGCCTTTCCTCGCTGTTACACGATATGGACCGAAGAACTTTGGCCTTAACTTTAGACCACCTCCATACTGCGTTCTTTGTATGGCAACTAAGTCGTTCAGATTGTATACTTGTGCCTCTTTCCTCTTTTTGTTGTATGTTTTTCTATTCTCTTCCTGAATTTTTAGAATGTTTTTTCTTGCTTCCTCTCTCATATCTTCTCGATCTTTCATCATAGTATTTCTTTCTTCTTCTTCAAGAATTTCCATAATCTTTAAGTCCTCTCGATTTCTCATTTTAACACCAGTGAGAAGCTCAAATGGAGAACTCTTTGTGCTTCTGCTCTTAGTGCTGTTTAAGATCCTTTGTACATCTCCAACATATTTGTACCACTTGGTTGGATCATCTATGGATAATTTAGATAGGACTGGAATCAGAGTGAGATGAATTCTTTCCACTTGCCCATTTCCTCTAGGAACGCCTGTAGTTGTAAATATGTGCTTGATCTTCTCTTGACTACAGTAATCTTCAAAGTCTTTAGAGGTAAACGCCGTACCTTTATCACTTATAATTCTCAAAGGACTACCGAAAGTTGATTGTTGCAGTTTCAGCTTCTGCAATGCCTCTTGAGCTTATGTAGACTTTACTGGATAGAGCCATACGAACTTTGTGAATGCATCAACCCCGGTTAAGATGTGATTATAGTTCTTATTTGTCGAAGGTAATGGTCCTATAAAATCGATATGAAAAGTGCTCAAAGGGATACTATCTTTTGGTATGGGATTCAGCAACCCTTCGCTCTTACCTCGTTTTCTGTCGCACAAAATACATTCTACACAATTTGAAATAACTTGCTCAATTCGTTTTCTAAGATTAGGAATATAAAAGTCGGTTTTCAGCAGATCTTCTGTTTTAGACACCGCGAAATGTCCCTTGTTATGAATACTACGTATGATTTCTAGCTCTAATGCTTCGGGTACCACAAGTAACTCATGACCTCTGTCAGACTTGTATAATACTCCATTTTTCACTAGAAAATATTTCTTTAGTCCTTGCTCGACTAAGGATTTTAGCAACTGGAGACGCTCATCACTTCTTTGCGCAGCTGCAATTTTGGCTGTAATTTCTCCCTGAGAGCAAGTAACCATCATAACAGCGTTTCTACTTAATGAGTCCACATGCTTCATTTGTTGTCCAGATCTGCGAACAATTTCATAGTCAAATTCTTCTAGAAGTAATGCCCATCTCGCCACTTTAGGTGTTAAATCCTTCTTGAACATAGTCTTCTGGAAAGCATCGCAATCCGTAACTATCCTGACCTTAGATCCTAAAAGGTAATTCCTGAATTTCTTTAGAGCTACTACTATAGCTAAAACTTCAAGCTCATAACTAGATAGCTTCTCTTGTTGGAGACTCGTTTTTTTACTCCTGAAGTAAATGAGGTGTAACTGTCCATCATCTGACTTTTGTAGCAATACAGCGCCGAAACCATGACTGCTTGCGTCTGTATGCAATTCTAATAGTGCTCCTTGTTTAAAAATATGAAGAACCGGACTTGTGGATAAAAGTTCTTTCAATTTATTAAATGCATCTTTTTGCTCAGGCTCAAATTTGAATTCTGCTCCGTTACGAAGAAGATCACTTAGTGGTTTCGCTATTTTTGAATAATTGGCAATAAATTTCCTAAAATACCCAGTAAGGCCCAAGAAACTTTGAATCTGCTTAAGATTTTTGGGTTCCGGGAAATTTTGAACAGCCCTGGTTTTTTCAGTAGAGGGGCGAATTGTACCATCCTCAATAACATACCCGAGAAATTCTATTTTTCTTTTCAAAAATTGGCATTTCTTAAAATTAATCTCCAAACCATATTCTTTGGCTACTTCTAAAACGCGTTTCAACTTTTCTAAGCCTTCTTTCTCATTTCGTGCTGGAATAATAAAATCGTCCATGTAAGTAACAACAGTGTCATCCCGAATTAAATCTCTAAACACATTATAAATAAATCTTTGGAACACACTAGGGGACGTGCACAAACCAAAAGGTGCTTTTAGAAATTCGTACAAGCCTGCATGAGTAATAAATGCCAAATATTTAGTGCAGTTTTCCTCAACTGGAACATGAAAAAAACCATTCTTTAAGTCTAGTGTCGAAAAAACCTTTGCTTCACCCAAACGATCTAAAACCTCTTCTACTTGTGCCATAGGAAAAGAATCCTTAACTATTTTTTTATTTAACTGCCTAAAGTCAACACAAATTCGTGTCTTGCCCGATTTTTTCCTACACAAAACAATTGGCGAAGCATATTCTGAACACGACGGCTTTATAATCCCATCCTTTAACCATTCATCTATTTGATTATCAACAATTTTTTTGATCAGCAAAAGGAATTCTCCTCGAACGCTGAGAAATTGGAATATCATCTTTTAATATTACTTTCATTTTTAAGTCTGTACTGCGCGGCTTTTCTAACGGTTTATACTCATTAATAAGAGTGGAAACAGTATTGCGTAATCCTTCATCTTTAATATGCCATAAATCTGTTTCGCTGTCTGCCTCAATGGCTGCAGAAATAAAAGACAAAAAATTCCTTTCCGAAGAGACGGAATCATTTTCATATTGCGTATTCATCATTTGGTCACAACAGATCATTTTTAGACAGGAAGGGGGGAAAATACAGTCTGTTATCAATCCATCAACCATCGCTGCTTCTATCTCTTTTTGTTTTTTGCTTTCGCATAAAGAAAAAATAAACTTAGCCGTTTCCGCTTTAACTACGTGACCAAACGAACTTTTGAGTTCTATACATCCACTTGATAATTTATTCGGAAAAAGGGATTTCTTTACAACTATCAATTCACTTCCAGAATCTATTAAACATTTTACTTTCTTACCATCAATCAACAGTTCAATAAATTCTAACTTATTCCTAGCTGCATTATTCGAGTCAATCTCTAACCCAGATACCTTTTTTGGAGACAAAATTTCCTCCTTTCCTAACCGTTTAGGACAATTTCTCGCAAAGTGAAATAATTCCCCTTTACTCCCACATACATAGCAAATACGTTCTGGTTTACTACTACCCTGATTTATAAGCTTCCCTGAATCCTTGAAATTGCTCTGAGCTTTTCTAAGATTGTTTTTGGAAAAATTAAGCTTTTTATTTTCTGGAGTTTCGATTCGTGTGTTACTGGTATCAATTAAAGATTTACCCCTGGATGAATAAAATAAATCACATTCTCTTCCCAATTGATTAGGTGGGAACCAACTTTGACCCTCCCGAACACTAATATGTTCCTTTGTTTTAGAATCAAGAGTTTCATACAACTTATCAGATACAATGAGATCACACAATTTCTTAAAGTCATCTACCTCTCTTAACTTGCAATAATAATTGAAAGTTGCGCTGAGTCGAGACGCGAACTGAACATGCGATTCAGATGAATGTCTCTGCGCATTTTTAAAATTGTTCAAACATTCACGCGGTGTTGGCTGAAATTCTTTCAAGATTAGAGTTTTAATTTATCATAATTCGCGATTTCTTGTTCAGAAACATACGTTAGAACATTATTACATTTATCACCTAACAAATTAATCAACACTTCTGATTTTAACTCCACTGGTACACTTTTAGTAGTAAAAGCTTTCTCAAGTGACTGAAAAAACAAATGCATAGCTTCCGGTTTCTGAGGTACAGCTATAGTTAGTGTTTTGACGCTTTTAATGATATCTTCAACACTAGTCTGCACGTTTCTTCCATCACTTGATAATGATTGTGATTTTAAACTTTCTAATTCAATCTGCTTCTCAATTTGAGCTAATTTAAGACGTTCGATCTCTAACAGATAGTGTTCATTACTTGTTTTAGGCGTCCGATCCTCTGCGATCGACTTGACGACGCCACGAACAAATTCAACGTTCGTTTTGAAAACATCAGAATTTTCAATAATTTTTTTAATGTCAGCTTTTTTAGCATTTTCTGGAACAATCTGTCCAATTTGTTCCGCAATTAATATTAAATCACTTTTCTTTAAATTATTTAGGAAACTCATTTTAAAAACGAAACAAAAGTATCACTGTCTTCAAGAAAGAAATAAAGCAAAGTTTTCACAGTACCTTCTCTGAAGTATCCAAATATCTCAGACAGGGCCCCCAGATTTTCTGTAGTAGGGGTGTTGAAGATGCTAAATAACAATCCCAACTTTGTTTTCCACACCACAGAACATTTAATAAAGATAATCAGAAAAGGTACAAATTAGATTAAATACAAGTGCCGTTTGATACAAAGAGGATTCTGTATAGCTTTTACCAGTCTTATCACATAACCGATTAGTGCCTACTCGCATTTGCTGATGTATTAAACAGTCCAATTTACCACCTTCGCGTGGAAAATTACAGTTCCTTATTCTACACCTTCACGTGCAGACAGACATCTCACCACCTTCACGTGGGATAGCAGAAGAGTCTCTGTCTTACTCCTCTTTCACCTCGCTGCTGGCGCATCGGTGAGGCCCTCTGGTGGTTGTGTCGCACTTACAGATACTAAATATATTTAAAAATTAACCAAAAAATTCGCACGAATTTATGGACTGACCCAATACATTTATACTCATCTTTACATCTCAATGTTACTATTTAATATACTATGCTTTGATATCACTGTAGAGATAGTATTCCTCTAAGCTGAGGAAACGTATATTTATTCGTATATGTTACAAGAAATTAAACGTATTTATTTTGTTAGGAAAATATTTTCTCCATTTGGAAAGCATTTTTTTTCCATATTTATGTATTAATATGATAGAATTTTTCTGTTAGAAAGATAATACCCGAAAAAAAAAAAATTCTAGTTTATGAAACACAGTTCCTCAGAAATCTCGGTTCCAACCTACCAGAAGCTCTTCTGATACCGATAACATTCACCGGTCCTCTTCGAGTTCTCACAAATATGAACTATTCTGCCACGATAGAGAGGCGGAGAAACATTTATTTTGACGCGGGCTAGCAGAACTCTATAAAACTCGGGAGCAGAGAAGGATAAAAGGAAGAAAATCGAAGCTGCGGAAGACTCGAGTGGCATATTTTTATGCAAATAAATTCCGAAATGAAACCCGTCAATGTCAGCTGAAAGAAGCGCAGAGCTAGAAAGAATATTCTCTCGCAAGAACAACGATAAAAAAGAAATGACGATGTCGCAAAACTTATTTCCGAAACAAACTTTCCGGAAACTTTTTCCACTTGAAACGCAGAAAGCTAGAGCAAACAGCACGAAATGCCGGAAGAAACTTTTCAATAAAAAAAGACGAGAAGAAAATATGAAGAAATTTTGTTGAAGGATGGATGAATTCATTTGCCGTTGGGTATAAAAAGGCATCTTTACGTTAAGGTGTATAAGAGATTAAAATATTTTCTCTCAACTGTTGTTTTTCAGTGGATGCTTTCACTTTGTGGTCTCTTTGGCAATGAGACGGCTGGATTTTTAACAAAGATAGAGGCGGAGATTGTGCAGTCTGTGCTGAGATTTACGAAAAATATTGTGAATAAAAAATCAAAGTAAACTAATAGAACAAATCGAAGAAAAGGATTGGGGACACTCATTGGATTTTTCCAAAAGGAAGTGTTGTTGCAGCTTTTCCTTTAAAGACGGACATGACTCTTAAGCAAATTATTTTGCACACATTTGGATTTCTTCCTATACCTTATTGTGTTGGCGAATTATTGATGCGAAACACATCGAAAACTATCCATCTGTAACGGAAATACTCGTATGTTTCATAGATAGTTGTATGCTAGAGAGATGTTTCAAGCCTTACAGACTGGTTGAATCAGTTTTAAATACTTTAGGTTTTAAGTGAAATTTTGTAGAGGGCTTTAATGTTCTTTATTTTCATGTGTTTTTGCATTTTTAGCTCAAATTTTCCGTATTTTTAAATTCCATTTTGTATGATTTTAATGCTTTCTGTATGTGCTGTGTATGTCTTCTCACATTAATGAATAAACTGCTGCTATAACAGTAATGAATAAACTATTGTTTAAAACTATTTTTAGTGCGAAACATTTATGACTAAGCTATTAACAACTACTACTATTAAAAAAAAGGAATCTCTCGTATCGTTTGTAATCCTTTCTTAAAGACGAATGTTTTGAATAAGTGCTGCCCTGCAAAACGCAGAATTACGTGGGAAAATATGTGTTTTTGCTAATTATATTTTATTTTCAATTCGCAACGTTTGTGAAAAAAGAGGGAGTATAATGTATGTCATTTGTGGGGGGAAAAAAAATTGTTTCTCTCAAACTTTAAATACCTATTAAATAGCCGAAAATAGCTTACCAGTTCCGTTTGCGCTTCGGACTCCAGGTTGTTTCATATTTTCTCATTTATTTGATTTACCAAGCAATACTACATTTCATGCTTTTCGCCCGTTAGCGACCGAGTGGTTAAGATTGGTGAACACTTATGTGTCCGGGGTAGCCACCGCTATTGTGCTACCCCGGATCAAAATGACGAGGGCACTAAGCCTACCTCGTGGTGTGATATCATGGAAAGTACCGATAAAATGGATACCAATACCCCTGCAAATATCACGGATAATGTGATTTCGGAAAACGAATCGCCGGAATTTTTACGAAATGTTGATCGTCTCAATCCCACGGATATTAACGTGGTGAAAAAGTGTGTTAACATAAATGTGCAATTAGCTAAAAAATTAGATCAATCTCATGCAGATGCAGTTAATGATGTTAATACTAATGTTAGCAAAACTGTTAAGCATAAGAGAAGAAACTCAGCTAAACATGCTGATAAAAATAATGATGGATTCCAAAAACCTACTAAAACGGCCAAAGGTGTTGGGCTGACTCAGCCCCAGGCCATAATACCCTTGCAAAATAAATTTGCAAATCTATCTGTGCAAAATGCTAATTCTAAAAATAAAAGTATAATATGTGATGAACATGTAAATGCTTGTATAGAAAATGTTGTTAATAATGTTACTGGTTCTGATTCAAATTTGCCTATTCATAATGATGCAAATGTAAAATGTGTCAAGTAATAATAAAAATATGGATTCTACTGCTGGTGATGTAAATCCCCAAACAGGAAATTCATATCCGCAGTTTGACACTCAACCCCCCTATTATGGTCAGGCCCAAATGTGGGTACTAAATACTATGACTTCCTAAAAGAATTATCAAGAGAACTACCAGAATGCAAGTTTTTTGGCCGAGTGACAGGAGAATTTTTAAAAGTTGAACCCTCCACCCCCAATGATCACAGAGCACTCAGCGAATTCTTCCTGCAAAATAATATTTAACACTACGTAGTCAATTCCAAGAATAAAAAGCCTATTAAAGTCCTCATCAGAGGCCTACCCATAGATGCAGAAATTTGCACAATTACAGATTCCTTGCGCGAGCTCAATTTTAATATAAATAAACTTGTCCAACTCACTAGATACCGTACGAAAGCATTAATGCCTCTTTTTCAAGCGCAAATATTCTCAGATAAAAATGCAGAAGAAATTTACAAAATTAAACATCTTATGTATTTCAATGTAACTATAGAAAAATATGTCTCCAAGAATCAGGTGCCACAATGTCACAATTATCAGAAATGGCACCATTCATCAGAAAATTGCCATGTAGGTGGATGAAAGCCGGCACATTTGACGCACCTAGGTGCAACCTGCAACCATGTAGGTTGCACCTAGGTGCGTCAAATGTGCCGGCTTTCATAAAACTGGCAATTGTGACAAACCTGGTAGAAATCATAATCCAGTTTGTGTAAATTGCCTTCGGCCACATGTCGCTTCTTATAGGGGGTGCCCTAGGTTCCCCACCTACAAAAAGGCTAATAAACCATCTACTGTCAAGCCAGGGGTCAGTTATGCCCAAGCAATTAAACCTTTAACAAACTCAAGCAATGCGTCTGCCACCAATGTCTCTGCGGATGCGGGTAACACTACTGAGCAAAGTGTACAAAATAATATTGTACCTATTCATACTAATAAGAGTACCAGTACTTCTGCAAATGCTAAAACTCAACATTTAGCTTCTGTAAACTCAAATTCTGTCCAAAAAAAAAAAAAAAAAAAAAAAAAAAAAAAAACACAAATGACATATTCGAATTAATCAATGTTATGAAAAAAGTTGAAAATATATTTGGATGTAATATCAGCCATATTATTAATATTTATAGAAGTAAGCTACCTGAACTTCGTAAATGTGACAATATTTTAGATAAAATTCAAGTATTGCATATGATACTTGAAGAAATTCACGGGCTAGCAAATAATGTTTGATTATGGAAAATGGTCTTATACTTGTAACATGGACCGCTAACGGGTTACTCCACAGACTAGACGAACTGCGTATCTTCGTAAATGAGCATTGCTCTGATATTTTACTCCTACAAGAACACAAGCTTAGTTCACATTTTACATTTCAACTTGCAAACTACTGCCTGTACAGATATGACCGTGAGAGAACAGGTATCAGACATCCAGGAGGAGAACTTATCATCCTCATTAAGCGCTCCATCACCCACCACCTCACAACACTGCCACAGCTTTTAGTCGTTGAGGCCATAGCTATCACAGTCACCACACTCACATCACACCACTCACAGTTATCTCTGCCTATGTTCCAAGCAAAAAAAGATCTCAAGCGAATATTGCGTGTGACTTTGAGGCGCTATTCCAATTCAACAGAAAAACAATAATAGGCGGAGACTTCAACGCACACCACCGCGCATGGAACTGCAATCGTTCCTCATACCTAGGTACTGTAATTTACCGTTTTGCCAATGAGGCAGGAATTACTATTGCAGCTCCAGATACCCCAACACGCTAAAATGATAGATAAGCCAATGTTTTGGATTTCTTCCTTCTCAAAGGTTGCCACTCAAGATCCATCCAAACTCTCAGTGAGTTATCCTCTGACCACAACCCGGTCATGATTCAAATGGGGACCTCTGTCTGTAGCACACCACACAAAAAGGCCTTCATTACCAACTGGGCAGGATATGCCAAAGCCTTAAACAACACCACACTACACATTCCAACATCACGCGCAGGAGATGAGTTAGATGCACTGGTTACCAGCTTTACCACCGAACTAACAAATGCTCTGGATGCCAACAGCACTCCTGTCTCTCACAGAAGAAAAGCTACAGACCCAGAACTCAAAAAACTCATTCAAGAAAGAAATGCTGCCCGTAAGGAATGGCAAACGTACAGGTATCCTTCGGACAAGACTGTGCTTAATCGACTAAACCACCAGGTCAGGGCTCGCACATACCAACATACACAACGCAACTGGGCCAATTATCTCTCTTCCCTTTCAACAGAGAAAAGCTCTGTCTGGAAGGCGACTGCAAAATTAAAAAGATGCTACACCAACATTCCGTCCTTAAACGGCCAACAGAAAACTGCCCTCACCAAAATTAGAAAGCTGATTCACTAGCTGATCACTATGCTTCTCAATTCCGCACAAACAACATCTCCTACCCTCCAACAGAATACTTGGTTAACAGTACACTAACAGAATTCCTCTCAAAGCCACGCACGAACAACATTGCTCCTGTCAAACCTTCAGAGGTCTACGGCTACATCGAGAAACTACTTGTGAACAAGAGTCCAAGACTGGACAAGATTTCAAATAAGATGATCAAGTGCATGGGGATCCTTATGCTACTCAAACTGGTTGCTATCCTCAATGACATGCTTCGCCTGGGCCACTACCCTACGCCATGGAAGACAGCCATCATAATACCAGTCCCAAAGCCTGGAAAGCCACCTACAGAGCCAGCTTCTTACAGACCCATCAGCCTCCTATCTTCGCTCAGCAAGGTAGCTGAGTACATCATTCTCCAGAGAACCCTTGCCTATACTGAGCTTAATAACATCATTATTCTGCAGCAGCATGGGTTTCGTAAGAAGCACTCAATTGCCCACCATTTCTACTGAGTCACTGAAATGATCTCGCAAGGACGTCAGGAACGACAAACTACAGGTGCCATCTTCCTCGATGTAGCTAAAGCCTTTGATCGGGTTTGGCTGGAGGGCCTTATGTACAAAATCATAACCCTGGGTTTCTCAGAGTACATCACAGCCATCACCTACTCCTATCTTAAGGATACACACTTTATCGTTCGTGTGAACAACACACACTCTACCCCACGGTCTATCAGGGCTGGCGTCGGCAATGTACGCCGATGACACGGCAATCCTCTCAAAAAATGCATTTCCTGGCCCGGTTATATAAGCACTCCAAACACACATCCACACACTTGAGTCCTGGCTTAACGCCTGGAAAGTCAAGCTAAACGTAGAAAAGTCTGAGGCTATTTAGTTCACAAAAAGGACCACTATCGATAATGAAGAATGTATTTATATGTACGACACCCCTATTCAGTGGACTAAGCATGCACGATACCTTGGTGTTACTTTGGATAGGCGACTCACCTAGACCCCACACATTACACAGATTATTGCCAATTGTCGTGCCCGTAAACGAACACTTACCCCCTTAATTGGCCGGAACTCAGTTCTCTCTATAGATAACAAATTGCTCATTTACAAGACCCTTTTGCATCCCATACTCTCTTATGCCTGCCCTGTTTGGGGATATGGGAGAATAACAAATGTAAAGAAAATCCTAATACTACAAAACGTAATACTCCGACAAGTGGCGAACTGTCGATGGTTCATTAGAAACACGGCAGTTCACCAGGAGCTTGAGGTTCCAACTATTTATGCTTACTTTGCTCTCCTTTCAGAAAAATTTTACAGTAACATACCTAATGTAAACAATAGCACCATTCCAGTGCTCAATTATGATTTCAATGCTGTAATAAATAGAAAACGCTTGCGGTCCTCAGGTACCTTGAATAGTAAATATCCTGTTAATTTTCTATCCACCCAACTGTCAAATTTAAATATTCCTGTACGCCCTCTTTTACTGATAGTGTTTGTTTTTTGGTGTTGCTTTGCTGCAAATATCTAACCTGTAAATATTGTATATATTTTATTTTTCTTTTTACTTCCCACTATGTTTTGTATTTAATGTTATTTTTCGTTATTTTATGCTAACTACTATTGTTATGACTACTTCACACATATGGACTCGCTAGTATTCAGTGAAATTTAGGCATTTTTTCTTGTTTTCTCTCCATGCCATTGCTTATACATGCGCACTTACCATCGTTACGGCCTGCACTGCAGGGGTGTTTTCCGTCGGACTCTGTCATTGTATTCTCCCAGCTCATCACTGTTCTGAACTTTTATTTGCTTCGTTACTTTCATAAACTGTTCGAAACCTCAAGAAATCGAAAGTCGGAAGCATTATGCCGGGATAGCGACATAACGCGGGGACCCATTTTGCGAAAACTCTTCGAGTTTGCCTGAGCCGAGGTATAGTAGAGTGGCTATGCGCTACTAGATATGAGATAGCGTACAGCGTCATCTGGTGGAAATTAGCATGGTTAACGTCCCTATATCGAAAACGGTACGAGATAGGAAGAAAAAGTAAATTACAAAGTTGTACAGTTTCATCAGTTTAATACGGAAAGACACCTCATGGACATGAATGTTAAGAACAGAACGTTTTAAACGCGCATCTGTGTGTTCGTAATTCCCGAAACTGTGACGTCACGGAACGATCTTAGAAGGAAAAAACAACTAGTTATCGCAAGCTACCTATATTTTCAATGTTCCAAACTTCTCTCCATCAACCGAAATGCACATCTGAAATCTTGTTAGAACTTCATCTGCTTGGCTGTCTGAGTTAATGGATATTTTGGAGAAATTGTTTATTGACGCAACGTTGATGGCAGCTTTCGTTGCTGAGAATTGCGCTTGATGTATGCTATTGGAGTTGTTTAAGTACCCTTTCTATTTTATTTCAGATTCGGATGTTGCTTTGGGAAGAATGCTGCGTTGATCCATCCGTGTAAGCTTTAATTCCTTTGTTTCTTGGGTCGATGTTCTTTTGGATTTTTGAGGATTATTTTGTTTGGAAGAGGACGTTGTTCGCAGTCATCTGCAGAATAGATGCAGTCCTTGAAGCTGATGCTTTTTCTGAGTTGAAGGACTGAAGAGTAAGTAGCCTCATCAATTGCTTGAAGATGTAGCCGAATAACCAAGACATTGAGGGTTAACTTAGAGGTGGTACGAAAGCCGTGTAAGCTTTAATTGCTGCGTTGATTCATCCGTGTAAGCTTTAATTCCTTTGTTTCTTGGGTCGATGTTCTTTTGGATTTTTGAGGATTATTTTGTTTGGAAGAGGACGTTGTTCGCAGTCATCTGCAGAATAGATGCAGTCCTTGAAGCTGATGCTTTTTCTGAGTTGAAGGACTGAAGAGTAAGTAGCCTCATCAATTGCTTGAAGATGTAGCCGAATAACCAAGACATTGAGGGTTAACTTAGAGGTGGTACGAAAGCCACGCGTGATGTTTAGCATGAACTGTCGTTGTATGGATGTTAACAATCTCTTTTTTCTTTCCGTATTCGGTACGGCCCATACCGCAGCTCCATATGTGACGATTTTTGTGATAACGGTTTTGTAAAGGATCTTGGTGATGTGAGGATTCAATCTCCAGTTAAATTCTTGCATCCTGCAAATGTTCTGTCTAATTTGGTGGTGTGAATCTTTATATCCTTGAGATGTTCTATGAAGATGAACTTTTGATCGAGCAATAACCCAAGATATTTTAATGATTTGACGTTTTTAATTTTACTTGTTTCTAATTTTATTGAGAGTTGTTTTGTAATTGCATCTACCAGCAGGACAATGTAAAGTGTTATACAACTCGCAGTATACGTGCGTGGCTCGAAGAGCACCAGGATGAGTTTACCGTACTTTCCTGGCCAGAAAATTCCTCGGACTTTAACCCAGTCGAAAATCTGTGGGACCACATCGGTCGGGTTGTTCGCGCCATGGATCCTCAACCGCATAACTAGCGCAGCTGGCCGCTGCAGTGGAGTCCGCATGGCTCAACATTCCAGTGAACACTTTCAAGAACCTAATTGACTCTCTTCCTGCTCTTCTGGCAGTGGTCCGTTCTGCTAAAGGTCTTTTATTCTGGCTTTTAACAGGTGGTCACATTAATTAATGTGACTGGACTGTGTACAAACTCTGTACAGTAATACACATGCACTCCTGCTCTTCTGTAATAAATACTGTACATATTTTATATTTTACTTCAAAGTGTTACTTGTATATACTGTATACGAGGAATTCACAGTCTTAGGCGAGGATTGACATTAGAAACCTTACTAATGCGAATATATTTCATTGCTTTGACAGTGTTTTCTGCAGTGTATAAAATGCCTAGGAAATGTGTGAATTATAAGTCATTTCTTTTTTAACGTCCAGTTTTTGACCATCTATATATTTTCTCCGCATTCTGTACAGTGCCTGCTTCATGCATTGCCGGTAATGTATGTATAATGAATGTATCTAACGCTGGTAAGAAATTTCATCTTTTTTACTTCCTTGTACGAAGTGAAAAGGAAGTATTGTAATCGCGAAAAGTTTCAGGCATCATATTTCAACGTAAATATCCATTTTCACCGCTATCGAATGCAATTTAACGATATTTTTGCATGACATCTGTACGTAAGGACAGGATAAAGGACTCTTTTACCCCAAAAAAAATTGTAAAACTAATTTAAAATGAATTCTGAAGAGAATTTTTCGTGGCGTCTGTGCGTACGTACGTATGTATCTCGCATAACTCAAAAACGAGTAGTCTCAGAACGTTGAAATTTTGTATATAAGACTGCTATAACATGTAGATGTGCACCTCGTATTTTGGTTGCAATCTTCTGCACCAAAAGTATTGTATATGCACTCTGTTACTCGACTCAGTGTTCTCAATTTCTTTATTCTTGTATGTTTGTAAATTGTGCATTTTTTTGCTTTAAAAATAATTGAATTGTGTTGTTCTTATATTCGGTTAAGGTTTTTATGCCTTTAGTAAATCTGTATGCAATATTTTTAGAATTATCAACAACTTAAAAGTTGTTTAAGTTCCGCTAAGCCTAATAATTTTTTCCATGCCAGCCATTGCTTGTTTACATTTGAAACAGCAGAATAGTAGATTTGTTGCCAATCTAGAGAAAATAAGCTTCCCAATAAAGCCTTCTTTTATTATTGCGAATTGAATCATGCTTAATCCATTCTGGAATTTATTCGAAGAAATAAGTGTTTAAGATTTACTTCATAATTTTCAATACAGTGATCTTGAGTTTTTATGTATTTTTGCTTTGTCGCGAAGTGAGAACTGAATTAATTGAATGAGAAATACTGAATCGTCTGTGAGAAACTGTTTCTTTGTTGTTGTTGTTCTTTGCTTAATTTCTTTTATACGTCGTTTTAGGTTTATTATAGTATTTGAACAGAGCATGTAGCAACGATTAAATAATTCTTTAAATGATATAAATTTTGTGCATTCTGAGTTATAATATGAACGAAATATAATACTGTTAAGTAAACGTAGCGCCAGAATGTCGTTATGATAAACAAATAGAATGAATTTTAAAGAATGCATTTATTCTACTGTGGTTTATGCGCTGTCGGCGAAGTAGATTTAATCCATTCCAATAAGTTTAAATGAAATGCAAGAAAAAATGGGTATAATTTAATACTCTGTACAAGAAGTCATGTGGTGCACACATCAGATTTTTTAATTTGAAAGAATGATGTGTTGATGCTGTAAATACAATCTGAGCTTTGTAATTACACGAGACCTTGCAAGTTTGTGTGTAAATTTTTAAATGGATAATAAATTTACGAATAATAACATATAGTGCAGCTAAAATAATCGTTCTTCACTTTACAGTATTAATTAATCTTCATGAGCGCTTTAATTTCTATAATCACGGAGATCTTTCATCATTTTGTGTTTCTTGAGTTTCTAAAGGAAAGAATAATGCACAAAATAGATAGTATGATGCTTCATAACGCTGTGATAAAAATCGCTTCGCCGAGTGATAATTAAGCCCAGGGTTTTCAGTCCTTTTTATTTTTAATGTTTACATACAGTAGAAAATTAATGGTTCATCTAACGGCCACAATTATGCTTTTGATATATCTTGCTATCAGACTTTTAATTCATTTTTCTTCAGAATAAATCTCATCAAACTTTTGTTCCTAAATAAATTTTTGGAATCTCTTATGTTTTTAACATTATTTGTCTTTCTATTATTTGTCCTAAAATGGCTAATAATGTACCAGATACCGACGCTTACGCATTTTTTTTTTTTTTTTTAAATCTTCTAAAGTGTCCATGTTTGTTTGTTTTTGTAATTATTTTTGAAACTCTTAAAGACTTTAACTACAAATTATCCAAAACAACGTTCAAGGCAACTCGATTTTAAAAGTAGGTTAAAATTAAAACTTTAATTAGTTTATATTTATTTGTTATTTCTTACAGCGAGTATAGCCTGTCAGCCACTGAGTGTTAAATCGCTTAGCCTGGTAATTTGACCGAGTTTAAATTCCGGCGAACAGTCTCGCAGCGTAGAAGTTTCTATGGTTTTCCCTATGCGTAACATGAGCAAGAGCCAGTTTCTCTTAAAATTCCTTCAGGAAAAAAATTCTTCCGCTTAGGCAAATAGCTTTCAAGTACTTTGCCATAATCTAAATAATACGATAATATTTACAACGGATATGTAATATATTTGCTGTAGATCATTCGGAGTTTCATTAGCTATGAAATAAAAATGATACAAAGTAACCAACTTCTGGTTTGTTTGCTGATTCGTATATAATGTTTTCGGGTTTTTTTTTTTTTTTTTTTTTTTTTTACACTTACTGGTTTTTAAGTAAATGGCCTGAAGATAACTAGAAATTCAGAGCAGTCTAAGAATAATAAAAGAAAATTTTCCTAAAAAATTACCTTTTTATGCTTAGGATCCTTAATGTGGATGTGTTTTCCTATTATCTTTTTATTTCTGTAGCAGTTATTTTGGTCTTGTATTTTTATTTTACTGGTTCTTTACACTCCGTTATTCCCAAATGGATATTAGATTCTGACTCCCTAATCTGTTCGCTGGCTTACCATCACGCAACACCATTTTACTTACCTTTTTTGTATTATTTTCCTGCAATATCCCATGCATTTATCTGAGTTGACTTCAGGGTATCTTCTGACATAGTGACGAATGGGTCTCTTCCGTTGGCTTTTTTTTTTATAGTCATACCGCGTTCTGCGAGATTATACTCACTATCATTCACCGATGATACTCTCTATTCATTCCACGATCTTTGCTTTCTTATGGCTTTGTATGTTTTTATTGGTAGGGAAGGGAGCGGAAGACTTCCGCATCTAGATCAAAATACATTAGGGTTTTTCGCAACAGTGACTGTATCAACCGTTTCTCTTCTGGTGCTCTTCGGTACTTTTGATAATATCTGTGGCAAGAAAACACAGAAAAGTATATTTATCTTATTGTAGCGCATATGTCAGCAATTAAGTGCAGCCAAAAATATTTATGAACGACTTGATAATGGAGATGGTTAATAAATGCGGTGCGGAGAATTTCTGCAATAATCCACAGTAAAGGTTATTAAACTATTAAGCGTGAAAGCGTTATCTTTGAGTAAAAAATACTTTTAAATCAAACTTAGTGTAATGTACATAAATATTGCATTCTCAAAATAATATTTAAAGTGCACTAGTCTCATATTAAAATTCTTCACAACGTCCTTACATTCTTCCGTATCAAACATACTATCCAACGCCGAACTTTGGTCATTTGATTCTCGTTATTTTTAAAACGTATTAAATTAATTAAAGGGAACTTAAGATGGCATTAAGATGTTCAGCATGTCGCTCAGAATTTTAAAGAGAACACTTAGAGAATTCTGAGTCCAACAAGGAACACATATATACACACACCAAGACAATGCGGCAGAAACAAAACAGAGCTATTACAACTAGGCTACCGTAATTTGCAATGGTTAAGTTCGAAATGATAAGACACTCACTCCAAGAGCTTTTGTCTAAATCTTCCGAAGTCAAATCTGCGTTTCCTAAAATTGTAATTTGACAGAAACTTTTTGAAATGGATATTCCCACACCGACTACTACACATGTTTGCCTTGTTTTATTAAAAAAAAAAAAAAAACTGTTACTTTTAATTTTAATGCGTTACAGTTTACTCCACATACATAGTTATTAGACTATTGAAAAGCTCAAAATAGTACTCAGTTTTCTGAAATTTCTAAAGAATAAAAATTTTAAAGTGAGTATTTTTGACATGCAACCGGTATAATAATCTTCAGTATAATAATACAAGTTTGTTGTGTCAAATTCTATGAGTAAAATCTTTTGGGTATTCATATATTCAGATTTTAAATCTCTTTTAATATTATATATCGTGAATAACAGGAGTTCATTAGGCATTTAGTTGTTTTGGGAAATACTTGTTGCGAGAAACTTGCGTACTGTAATTTCTCTTTCTATAGAATTCACGGTTTCTATGCATAATTCATGTAATATTCGATGCCTTTTGCATTTGAATTTTTGTAGGTTTTCTTTTATGTCATCTTCAGAATTGGGAGTTATGTTTTCAGTATTCTTGTTTTATGCTATTACAGATTTGTCTTTTCTTTCCTAATTTTCGAATAAAGTTTTTTCCTGGCTGAAATTAATTTTTAATGCTTTTACGATTCTCTTCCTCGATAAATTAAACACTTTGGCATGCAATATCTTATACCTATTTTTGTATTAATGCATTCATGTCTGTTGAATCGACAAAATAAAAATATAAATGCCATCAAAAGATGGTTGCACCATTGTACCGTGCAACCATCTTATATATAAGCAGAATAAATTAAGGCAAACATGTGTAGTAGTCGGTGTGGGAATATCCATTTCATAAAGTTTCTGTCAAATTACGATTTTAGGAAACGCAGATTTGACTTCGGAAGATTTAGACAAAAGCTCTTGGAGTGAGTGTCTTATCATTTCGAACTTAACCATTGCAAATTACGGTAGCCTAGTTGTAATAGCTCTGTTTTGTTTCTGCCGCATTGTCTTGGTGTGTGTATATATGTGTTCCTTGTTATACTCAGAATTCTCTAATTCCGTAAGCATGCTGTTAGATAACCTAAGCTGTTATCTAGGCACTGTTGTTACGATAATGTGTGGTAGAAATGTAGCGCTGACCGTAAAAACAATGTTTTGGTAATGTTCGACTGCACTTTACCACTTTCTCTGCCGTAATAGCAGTGTTTTGATACTGGACTACACTTTTGCCACATTAACACTTTACCGACCGCTAGCAGTTCAACAGCATACGCACGTCCGACCGGCCGCTCAGCCGCAGATTCTCCCTGTTCTGAATAACTGTTAGGACAATCTGGTAAATCGCCTAAATAAATCTCTCCAGTACCATTTTTTTCGCTCATCGTGAACGGTAAATTTTTAAAAAAACGGTGAAAATGTGGGAGTTTACGAAGCAACGCACTTAACGCAAGTGAGCAATGTACCTCAATACTAATAATAAAATGCAGATGATATAACAAATGGCAATTGTTTATCGCCATGGCTATCGATTGATAGACTATTTTTAGGTAGCGCCGAGGAAAAAGCCGATTAATAGGCTATCGGTCAGTAGGCGTTGGCGAAAAAAAACCTGATTAATAGGGGATCGGTCGGTAAAGTGTTAAAACATCGTAGTAGCAAAGCTTTGAATTGTGCTCCAATGAAGATGTACTCTGATAAATTTTTGCTAATTATTACGCCTAGCTTCCTTTTTTCCCATTACTAATTAAAAGACTGAAATTTTTTTATTTATCAGTGCTATCACTGAAGAAATATGTTTCGCTTTATTTATTTAATACTTTTGGTAATATTTTTTTTTTTTTTTTTTCTTGATGATCGTTACTTCATGTCGAAGAAAACTTGTCTTTATAATTTTTAAAAACTTACGACGAAGGAATAAGTTTTCCTCTCTTAGGGACTGCTTAATAGAAAATGTTTATCTTTACTCGCTTTCTTTTTAAAATGACCCGAAACCTTTAAAATAAAGAATCAAAAACAGAAATTCAAATCTTTCGAAAGTCCTTTTAATTTTTTTAACACATGGTAAATGTGTTAAAATGTGTTTTTTCATGGATTTACTACTTTTATGTACTGTTTTACGGCTGCGCAGGTACTCTCACATAGTGTGTTAGCGCGCATCACAGCTACCATATATAAATTTTACACACACCCCATTTGTACTCTGTAGTAGTACACTAAATATAAACAAGAGAATAAATATAAATTAGTAAGCAGATATAAATTAGTAAACAAATACAAAATAGCATAACACAAATAGTACTACATGAGCATACACAGTATCAGTTTTAATAAAAGAAAAAAACTTATGTGCTCTTGAAAATAGTCTACAGATTGGATATTTATTTTTGCGTTATCTGTACCGCCTTGTAAGAAGCATGTTTTTATGGTGCATTCTATTCGAAGAAAGGGAGAAATTTTTGTTATAGGTATAACACGAATATATAGCTCCCGCCCATCTGATTATTGCTATTTGAAGATGTATTTTGAGAGTGTGGTGTAATTTTCCAATACTTCTTCCTAAGAGCGGAAATTTTCTATTTAAAGATGTTTTCCTTTACGCTTCCTTTTATTGAATTCGAATGCAGTAATAATTTTTTTTTTTTTTTTTTTTTTTTTTGCAAAATTAGTTCCATTTTCGTGAATATATTATTCTATTTGCTTTTGCTTTGTAATTTAAAGTATAAGTTGATTTTTACGTTTTTTCGCTTCTTTTAGTTTTTTTAAGATACCTGAGTCACCACGAAAACACTATATTGGTTTGACCTTAATGCAAGATGACTTTTCTAATGCCTTTATGAAAATGGTACTCATCTCGTATGCACAGTCTAGCGTTTAAAATATGTGTCAAGGTAATTTATCAAATAATTTTTAACTTTTGTGATAATGAGAAATAAACTACCTTCAAGTAAACTGACTGTATTTAGATCTCTTTGTTAGCTTCCTTGTAGAACATCTTCAGCGTATCAAGCTTCAATGTATGAGGTTAGATCACCAGTATACCATCAATGAAAAGAAGAGGGTTTTTATGCCCATTGTGGAATTGAGTGACGAAAAATGGAAAACGAAAGTGGGCCCTAACTGAACGTAGCAAGAACGAAAAGGATAACTTTACTTTTATCTAATATATTAAATGTTTTAGTTATAGGTATGTTTAGTTATAGGTAGTTATAGGTCTTCAATGTTGTTCGTTTAATCTAAACAGTAGCACGTAACTGTAGATCTTAGTAACTATTCGAGATCCTGTTAAATTTGCGTCATTATATCGCCGGAAGTTTGAAAGAATCCAGAGGGCAAAAATCCCTAATGTCATTTAAAATTAAAATAATAACAAAATGTTTATCATCTTTTTAAAGGGGCTTAAAAGGTTTAATCACCTATAATTTGAAGTGGCTTATCGGAGATTAGTCAGAGTTACATAAAACCAAGACGAAGAGCTTAAAGTGTGTTGTGACGTCAGCTTATTCAGTATTGGCATTCAGTTGTACTATCTAGCGACAATTTTTTTTTATTAATTTAACTAATTAATTTTTATAGTCGACTGAAAATACGTAAGTACAAATAATCGTTTTCAAAATTAATAAATTTGAACTATAGCAAAAAAGTAGGAGCCAGTTGAGTGTGTAAGGTATTTTCTCCCTCCTTTCCGCATGCCTTTGTGGTATAAATTGAAAGCGTACTCGATACATATTCGAGAGGTCCATAATTCGTGTCCCGGCTAGGGCATTGCACATTTTCCAGTTTTTCAGCATCAAAATATCGTAATGACTCTACAAGAGGTCAACACAAAAGCTGGGAAGATAAAGGGCAAATTAACTTAAAATATGAAAGAGATCGTCAGTCATAGTTTGAGGCCATCTTAAATGAAAACCCTTTTTACCTCCTCCGCATGTAATGTACCTTCAAATATTCAGGTTCGTCTTACATGTTTGCTTAATTTTGTGAAAGTTTATGAGTTATATAAAGTACAAAAAACTAACGTTCTAGAATAATCATCAGTAATTAAAAGATTTTCTCGACTAATATTTTTTATAAATTCTGTTACATTAACAAGTCACATTGGAAGCACGTTTGTTCAGTTATAGGTCTTTGCAATTTTTATTTTAGTTTAGTTTAATAAGTATCCTATTATAATTTGGTTTCTGAGAACTGAAAACCGATTATAAGAATACATTTGAACATTATACGATTTGCTTCATTAACTAAGCTCTAAAATTCACTATCAACCTTTACTTTTTTAAAAAACTCCAGTTCAACGATAAATCAAGCTGTCTTGTGCAAAAAAATTCTAAATCCTCGATTTTTTATCACACTGCCTTTGCGAACGGGAAAGATATTACAGTTTTCTCAATGCATAAGGTGGAAATTTCAATATTTATCTGTCTCAGGCAATTCAAATCTCCTTTAAAGCGTTTTTTCCTCGGTATAAGGATGAGAAAGAATGAAATTCACCTTACCTGCTACTCACGCACGTAGAGTGCAAACCTTGGATCTAATTTCATATTCAGTTGGCTAAATCGGATATAGGACTTCCTATGCCTAAAGTGTACCCACCTTTTTCTCTCGTGTGTGTATCTTCTCTTTCCGATTAAACTTCCATTCGGCTTTTCAGAGCTGGGGCTTTGTCTGCAAATTCAATTCTGTCTTGAATTGAGATTTTCCCCCCTTTCCCGCGTTGAAATGCGGTATATTGTAGCATTAATTCTATCTGGAGGTACCTAATGGATTTTTATCTCAAGTCCATTTGTGAAACGTAAACATGCCGTGGACTTTTTACTTTTTGTCATTGCTGTCGACTGCATTTACATTTGAAAGCTTTGCTTTTAAAAGAAAATGCGCGCCACAAGCATCTTGATGTATTGCATGGATGAGACTAACTGGTTTTCTATCGCATTTCACTGAAATATTTATTGGAGCTTGTTACTTGGAGGTATTTGGTATCGAATTCCGGAAAAGAAACGTGGGGATGCATTTACAAATGATCTGTTGCCTGTGTACATATCAAGGAATAGCCTTTGAGATTAACTAAAATTGTAGCTTAAATGTTTAAGCGCAACTGAAATAAATTAGGCTGTTTTCTAAATCAGCACTATTCTTAGTTGGTAAAAATTTTCAGACTTAAAAATAATTGACCTTAAAAGTAACTATTCTTTTGTTTGTATCAGATTCTGGAGTTGCAATTAAACGTATTTAAAAAAATATTTCGTGTAAAAGGGGAGAATGCTATCTGCCGGAAATAACCAGTTTATAATTTAAATAGTCTGCAGTATGACTTACGTGATGATATAATTTTAGAATATATATTTTGTAATACAGATTTCGATATGAAAATGGTGTCTATGTAAATAACTTATGCGCACTTTTGTAATGCATTAGAGCAGTCGTGTCAAGCTCAAATTCCATACGGCTGGAATGCAAAATCTGAAAATGAAAAATAGCTGACATGAAAACTTTTATTAACAAAATAAAAATAATAAATAAATTTTAAATTTATCATATGAAATATTTATAAAAAATACATAAATAATAATAACACCGCACAGGAAAAATTTCAAATTTATATTAATTTCTGACATCTAAAGATGAGTACCTGCCAGACATTTTGGTTGGTTACACTCTGTAATTCGAATACGTAGATAGCTAAATATTAAATTCTTAGACTGAATTTCTTTCCAATAATTCTAGCCTGTTTAATTAATCACGAAAGCTTACTTTAATTTAAACTAAAATTACGCAAAACAAACGAGACAAAACTGAGAAAAAATAATAATTACGTAGTCTCTTATGTATTAAATATTTCTTTGATGCGTAAATAAAAGTGCATATGTTTGTATGTAAATAATTATAAACTTCATCATTTCTTCACTAGCTTAACACCTAAAAGTATTTCGATAGTGATAAAGTTTGTAATCTTGGAAAGAAATTACTGAAAATTATCTTCCTCACAGATTTGTTCACATGTATAAATGTTTTCCCAAACAAAGCGATTATTCTTATTGCAAAAAAAATCGTAACTGAGTGAATTTATCTTTTGACAAGAACGAATAAAAGTTAAATTAAAGTTTAAATAAAGGTTAAAAACTTCCATCTTCAAATCTTTAAATAAAATTTATATCATGTTGTAAATTAATTGTCTGCATTTATAAATTTTCTGATGCGCTATTGCGTTCATTTTTAAGACAGTGCGAATAAAAGTTAGTTAAAATTAAAGTTTAAATGAAAGCTAAAAATTTTTAAATAATATAAACAAGGACTTTTAAGTATTAAAGTCTCGGAAATCTTTCCAAGAAATAATTTAAATGTATTTCTCTGGCCGCATAAAATTGCTTCGGGGGCAGTTTGAGACCACTGCGTTCATTTCAACCATGCTATAAACAGATCGCCAGGTGGTGCTTGAGGCATCCTGTTTTCGGATTAGTTAAATTTCTGCGCATAGGAATGCAATAATGAAAGAGTTCAGCCTGAGAATTCTGAAAGCGTGTGCCTAAAAATTCGTATTGAAAGTTGTGCAATAGCTGTGTAAATAAAGTATATACTCGTATATTTGTGTGAAAGTCAGTTACCTCGAGATTAAATAAATTAAAAAACTTTGATGCAAAAGAAATATAGAATCGTCGTTACAATCCAGTGTTTTTTTTTTTTTTTTTTTTTATTAATTGTTTGTTTTGGGGGGAGGGTTAGTCAGTTAATTTTTTTACACGATTTTCCATTATGGATATGTTTTATTTGCTAGATTCACCAGCAGCAACACCTTTTGGATAGGTTCGGTGTTGCCAGTGGCCGAAGGAATATGACCTCTGAACACTGTTAATTCCATTTGGATTCGAATCCCCGCAAACGAGGGCTGATTTTATGGACATTTCGTGGTTTTCTTCAAGATTACAATACTATAAATTTGCTCTTCTTTGGAAGTTACTGACTGTAGTCGGCTCAAAAGCCACTACCTCATCAAAAGCATCTGCTTCCGAAAGTCTCGAAAATGGATCTTCCTTCTTCTAGAAGCAGAATTTCCTATAGAATATTTCCTTTGCAGATTTATCTCACCATCTATTATTCTCATCATTTCATTGTTTCTGAGAAAACCTTTTCCTTAAACTTACTCATCCATTTAGTTATGGAATTTCTTGTATGGTCTATGTTTAACTCTAGCGGTTTTTGATTCCTCTGTGTCTGCGATGATGGATTTTAAGTCAGCCGTAGCTGTTCACTTTATCTGTTCTATTAAAGTGATGAATCATTCACAGTTCCTGAAAAATTAGTGAATAAATTAAAAATTAAGAGCTACACAATTCTAAATTTATCGTTAACCTACTCCAAAATAAATGACTGGCGCATCTCACTTTGCTTTGCAAATTGATCCCACGTTCCGAATTGAAGATATGACATTTTAACATTGTGCAAAAATTCCGTAATAGCCTTATAATAATTAGCGAAACATCATTGAAACTATAACCAGTATAAAAGTTATAGTTTCGATTAGTTTCTGCTGTTTAATTTTATTGAATTCTGCATGATTATACTATATTTATGATATTTTAATCTAATAAATTCAGTCATTTCGCGATAAATGGGAGGGATCAGATTCTTTATTAAATAGATGAAATTCATAGTTCCTTGTATGGTAACTAATTCTTCCGCAGTTTAAAATTTAAAGCTTTTTTTTTTTAATTAGTGTATTTTATCTCGCTGTATATACATCCGTATTCTGAAAAACAAATAAATTTTCATTGTGAAGTTATTTATTATAATTTGATGTTAATAAATGAATAAATTTGTATAACGCGAAACCTTTAAATTAAAATTAGAAGATTTATTCTTGGCAGTTTATCATAATGATCTTTATCTCCAATTAAATTTGTTAGAATCGCATTTATTATATATATTTACGCGTTGTATAATTTAAAAGAGGTTTACAAAGTTTGCTTCACAGTTAATCCTTCATGTCTATTTTAGAGTCCAAAGGCATTAACAAATTGGGATTTATAAATACTCATTCCGCTAATTAACGTCCATTATATAAGACTGACTAAAAACTATATGTCAGGTAAGGAAAAAATAAATGAAACTAACTGGTCCAATCGATTAAAGAAGACTGAAAATTTTTTAAAAAATGTTATTTAATTCCTGGTGCGCTGTTTTTTCTGCCTCCTGACTTAGAAGTGAATTTAATCTTTGCTTACCTGCGGCAATTTTTCTTTTCTTCTGAATAAGCAGATAGGTAATTAAAATGCTGCGTTCGAATTTAAAGGAACAGATGTTAATTGACGTGTGGGAGAACTGACTAGATATGTACTTCAAGAACTACCAATGGGGCATGTCCCCAAATTTCCTTTTTTTAATCCTTTTATCGATGAACTAAATGTAGCTAGCTTCCGGGAATTGGAAAAAATTGAGGAAATGGAATGTTGTATGCTTTTCCTGTGAAATTATATATGGCTTGGCTGTATCTCTTTTTTTCCTGTGCTCGGAAAAATTCCAATAAACTGTCCAAGATCCGTAAAATTTTAAGTGTTTGTTTGCCTTTTGTACAGAGTTCTCTTCTTCACCCCCAATAAAAATGTTAATAATAATTCTTAAATCCTTGAATTCTTAAATTATTCTTTTATGTAATTCCCAATAATAATTCTTTTCTTCGTTATTTATCTTCTTAACAGTCGCCGATGTTGTTTCTAAATACGCAGCTGCAACTTTACTGTTTATATTCATTATTTTTTTTTATTCTGTATGCACCTCAGTCTCCGTTTTGGGGTTTTATACGCTAATCTCTGCTTGCAGTATTTGTATATAATATTTCAAAGTTAACAAAATTTTCGATGAGAATGTATTTAAGTTCGAAAATTTTGTTAACTTTGAAATACAATTTGTTAACTTTTGTGGAAATTTTGTTAACTTTTGTATACAAGTATGTGTTTCAGCTAAACTTATTTACTAAAATATATATTTGTTACGAATTTTATTCGTGGATTTATAATATTTACTGAAGAATAATGCAAATGTGAGTCCAGTTTTTATTTTTTATTATTATATTTTTTGCGGGGGGGGTGTTTGGAAAATCAGTGCAAAAGCAGTTTTTCTTCTCAATTTAAGTAGCCTGGAAATTTTACCATGATTTGAATAATTTGATTATCTCATTTATTTAAATTTGTTCTGGAATATAGAATTTTTTTCTAAAGTAGCCTAAGAAGGATCTTTTTATCATATGTCTGAACACCAATTGTTTAAATTAGACCTCATTGTCTACAATGAGTTGTTTGAATTTAGCAAGCCATTTTATGAATGAAAATGATGTATCACTCAATGCCTAAATCATAAACACCTGATGTCTACTCTGTGTACGTAATCAATAAACCTTTGCAGTTATTGACGTATTGTGCCGAGCTGACTTGAATCTAATACTTTGCTACAAGTCTGGGTGAAGAGAACAGGTGCCATTATTTCAGAAACAAATGGATTAGGGGCTGCTGTCGCTATGTTATATCAAGGATTCTACCATAATCAATATCTCAGCAGTGATGTACAGTAATAACATCTCGTTCACTAGTGCAAATTCAGAGCTTTTGACCTGATTCCGCGTGTATCTTGCGCCTTGCTTTGCGCTGTACATTTGTCCACTGCTGATACTAAAGAAAATACTGACGATGATGCCGAAGATTTACAATTCAATCTGAACTAAAGGGCGTTAACATCAAAACTCGGATAGATCTGAGAATGTTACTTAAAGTTATGAATTCCGCCTCTTGTTAAATTATAATCCTACTCATGCGTGGTATGTATGTAACGTTAAATCATATCTCATGGGTGCACTATTGAAATTCAGCTGACTGCTATAAGTGGCGCTATGCTTTGCGAAGCAGGCATGACAAGTTCGTTTGATTACTTATATTATCTTACAAAAATTTACCTTGGAAATGAGTAAGTATCTGTCCGTTTTCCTATGTTAGCAGTTCTCTCTGGCCGACCATTCTTTTCGGTACATTTTAGTTTATTTGATTAGAGCAAAGCATTCGAAGGTATCTGCCTATGAGTAGGGATGCCTTCGTAGAGGACTTTCATAGAAAAACTGGCTCGTATCCACGTTACACATGGGGAAAACCACGGAAACGCCTGTGCAGCTAGCCCGTTCGCCTTGATTCGAACCTCGGACCAAAGTACCCTTGTTCAGCGACTTGCCGCTGGTGGGCCCTCTTTTCAGTGAGAAAACGCTTCTTGTGACTGGATCGGTCAAATTTTAGCTCGCTATATTACTATGACGTCCAAATACTAAAGATTGTAAAATTTCCTTTTAGTATTCTTCGACCCATGATTCCTCAAAAAGGTGACCTGAGTATTATCAACTAAGTGCTTCTGCTAACAACTAAACTGCTGCTAACTACTAACAACTAACTTCTAACTGCTAACAACTAAACTACGGTATCTATTTTGTACTTGTCAACAAAAAAAAAGTAAACTTTTTTTCAAGTAAACTTTGAATTTTGTGCACCGAAAAATCTGTCTTCTGCACGCTGACCGAATTGCATGAATTGTTTTTGCGTAGAAATTCTTAATTTCAATCGTATTTTTTTTAACCTGTTTTTAACTGTATTTGGTGTTGTATGTTTTTCTGTATTTTACTATTTTTAATGAAGATGTTTTCAATTTGCAAGTATTCTCGTTTTGCCGCGAACTGATAACTGAATTCATTGAATGAGAAATATACTCGTATCTCTAATGAAATTCGAGTCGATAAGTTTACATGAAATGCAGCAAAAAACGCATATTTTCATAGGCCGTACAAGGAAGTCGTGTGGTGTCTACATCAGATTTTTTTGTATCTGCAAGGGAAAGAATTGAAAAGTTATTAATTATTTAATACTTTTTATTCGTTTTAAATATTATAATGATTCTAAATCATTAAAGACGAGGTAAGTCTTCAGAATTCACCATCATTTCCGCTCAACAAATTAAATACTCTCTGCATATACTGTTGTTTTGCGCTTTTGCAATCATTTAGATTTTTCTTATGATCTGTGTGTTACACCGATTCGTTCGTTTTATTCCTGATGTGAGAATCTTTTATTGGGCTAGAAAGTGGAAATATAATTTTAATGAATAAAGATTCAGAAACTCGGAATTAATGCAATCTTCCTATCAGTTCTCTCTCTCTCTCTCTCTTTTTTTTTTTTTTTTTTTTTTTTTTAAGTTTAGTTTTTAATCTCGATTATAGTAAATCCAGACGGACCGAAGCCGTGCTATGCTAGTTATTGTAATATTTGTCTCTCTGCACGCAGTGGAGAATTCTTAACTTTCAGTATAACGTGGGTTTAATTCCCCCTTCCTCCTACTCGCGCTACGATTATGGAGGATTGTAGCTACAAAAGAATTTTTTTCTAATTCTGTGGTCCATAAATAAAGAGCTTCCTGCATTTGAACTATATATAGTTGAAATGATTTGATTTTACGAGACTACAAAAGCACATAAAATAAGTAAAGGAATCAAAATTCCGGAACAATGGGGGTGGAAGGAAAGAAGTAAAGTGTCTCTCAAGTGAATAAAATATTTGCCAATAAAAATAATTCTAATAAAAAGTATAGCATCTGCTTTCGACAGGCTCTGTCTATCTTGGACTCCTTTTCTTAACAAATTTGCTCTATAAAAGAAATGTTGAATTATTTACTTTTGTCCTGTATCTTCCACTGTTTGTGATATCGTCTTTTCGTGCATTGGGGTATTTGCTCTGGGCCATATTTATTTCGAATCAATGGTGCTTCGACATTTTCATCTCCCCTCGGGATTCGTACCAGTTCCGGAAAACAGTAATTGCAGCCCCGGATGTAATTTAAATTGTCTCGCTGGCGCTTTCTCTGTTCTTGAGGTGGAAGTAACAAATATCGGATGCTGCTCTGCTGATGCCCTGGGAAAATTTTACTCTCCGAGACGACGGATAATCCGATCTTAATTGCAGCCCCTGCAGTCGTTCTCCAATTTCATCTCTTTAATTTCCTGTATCTAAATATGTTGGCGTTAGGATTTTGCGGTCGGGCTGCTTTCCCGCGAGCGATGGTGCAAAAATTAAATATTAAAAGGGGGAACAACTTACAATTTGGAAGATGTTTCGCTTTCGACCCCATTAGGCCTTCATTTTGAGCTTCGTTTCTATATCACGATAATTGCTTATAAATAATATTAATGCATTTTCCTTATGCAAAATCGAACCAAAGATAAAATACCAGGTTAGCTTAAAAAATAGACGTTTCAAATGTTCGTAAACGTTTGTTTGTTTTTATTAGGAAGCGTTTAATTTTATTTTTTAGAGGAAGTGTTCAAGTTCATGACTTGCACCTTTCGTTTTGTTTTCGTGGCATCAGCATCAAGTCCGCGGTAGATTGGCTGTTCAACAGACTTGAGCGTATATCTAACATGGTGGCCACTAAGTTCGGATTTAACACTATATGTGGCTACTTCATATGCTGAAGTGTATTTGGGAAAAACATGAATATTGCATTTTATATCTCTTGGGTTACTGATGGGTGATAGTGTAGAGTCAGAGTGTTTTTGAAGCAGGAGATGGGAAAAATGAGCAATGCCCTCGTCGAGACTCGAACCTTGACCTCGCATAATACGTGTCGAGTATGCCACCGTTACACCACGAAGGCATGCTGGAAGGAGGGCGTATATACCTTATAATAGAATATTTGTAACTTAGACACGTCAGAACATAAATCTAACCATGTATTATGCATTCCACGTAAGTATTTCAGCTGTTGTAAGCATAAAAAACTAAAGCAAACCCCTTGCTTCTGCAAAACTTTGAAAATGTCTGTTTCTTAAACGGTACTATGGTTAAATCTTATTGGTTCAGATCCATTTTCTGTATCTGTGATGAGAGCTAAAAGTATCAGATAAATTAATTATATCGTTGATTTTTTGAAGTTACAGTAGGGTTGGAAAAGTTTTCATTTATGGATACTAATTTTTCGTCTGTCGGCTGTTTGTCTCATTCTTGTCCAACCCCACTTTCAGTAATTAGTTTAATAGACTCAGATTTAAAACAGAACTTTTTACCTTCAGTGTCTGCAAACTATAACTCGAAAATTCGCTCCAACTTCCAAGGCCAGAAACTGAGAAACGCTATATATATATATATATACTAGAAAGCCCGGCGGTCGAATCCCGGTCATACGAAATCACCGCTGTTCTAGATATTATAAATTGTAATTAAAATTATTCGTGTTTGAAAGGTGTCTGCTAATTTAAACTGAATTACCCAGGGCAGGCGGTGAGGACGCCCCTTTGCTTACTGCCCCACGGGGTTTCTCCCTTCTACTTGCTTAATTGCTTAAAGTAGAGTGCAATGAAGGAAACCACTGGCGGTACATATCTTAAGAGCCACCGCTAGCTTAATAAATAAAGGTGATTTAAATAATGAAATGTTAATTTACATGTCAAAGATCTTTTTTTACACAACATTTCTTGTGTAGATCTTTCCATCATTTTTAAGCTCGCCTTGCAGAGGACCATCAATTATTTTTAATTTTACGTCCGTTCTTTCACGAACTCATGAACAGGCAACATAAAGTTGACTGTGTCCAAATGCAGGCTCAGGTAAAAAAAAATGCCAACACGCTTAAGCGTTTGGCCCTGAGACTTATGGATGGTCATAGCAAAGGCAGGTTTTACAGGAAATTGTCTATGTCTCAATTGAAACGGCAACCCTGTGCCGTGGCAACTTCACCCCATTGGCTAGTACAGTTGCGCAAGCAACCAATAAACTATTGGCGACAAACAGACACTTAAGCCGCATATATATATGGGGTGAAGTAACATGTTCTCCTCCGAAACGGCTGGCTCCCGGGCTTAGCGAAGCACACCGTTGGATTCTGCAGGTTCGTGGCACGACATTTTGACCATTCGCGTCTTCTTCGATTTTGACCATTCGGCGACACACACTTTAGCCACTTATATACATATATATATATATGCTAATGCATCGAAAGTGCTCCATAACAAAGTTCCAAGCACTTAGCAGCTTGAAGTCTTTATTGCTATATACAGCAATTTCCTACTTTTATTGCTGTGTTGACTGCTATATTTTATTGCTAATATATAAGTATTTAAAGAACGTTATCAATTTAACTTCTTCCGTACAATAATATCACTGTTGTCATGATTGTAAGTTGCAAGATTATGGCTTTGAAGTTGTAAGAACTTCGGAGATTACGCCTTAAGATACTGCTAGTGGTGTGATTGAATGCCATAGCTCCATTTGCTTTTCCGATCACGCCCATTCCTATCCTACCCAAACGGTAACAATACGCGGTGTATCATTGATAATTTGACCTGGACTGAAATCTGAGTAAGCAAGCTGACTTCATGGAAGTTTTCTTGTTTTCCCTCACGTGTAAGTTAAATACAAGCAAGTTGACCTTAAGAAATTATCCAGGAAGGCAACCTTCTTTTAAATACATTGTCATCGAGACACCTCTCGTCGGCCATATCCAACCCTGTTCGATGACGACAACAACATCAAGGGAGTAAACGTGTGGCCAGACGGCTTCCGTAATGAAGGCATTGTCGAAGCTTTAGATGTCTTAAATGTGCGTTTAATTTGCGTGTTCTGGTTGGATTGAGTAACTTGAAAAAAGAACTAGTTTGCTAATCTAAATCCTCAGAATTACGAAAATCATAATCAGAATTAGGTTTTTCGTTTTAAGAGTCGTAGAGAATTGTTAAATTTCATAAATTAAAACTTTTATCACAGTTTAGTAATCATTTGTTTTTTGTGGGGCCTAGTAATATGACAGTTACATTTGTAAGCTAATTTTATAAGAATGCCCCATACGTATTTTTTTCCAGTTAGAACACTGCATCTTTCGTTTTTCATATTTGGTATTTGAAAGCGGTGATTTGGAACGCTTGCAAGCATTTTGTCCTGAAATAAAGAATTCATCTTGTTGCTGTTCTCGATCATTCCGTTTCCTTCTAGTATCGAGCTAAAAGCGTGGGAAAAGGGGGCCAATACTACGCCGAAAATGTACGGTATTGCTTTAATGGAAAAGTATTCACTTATCCTTAATGTTCCTTCTCCCCTGATACAAAAGCATTACATTCCAAAAATCTTATTATTTTGCGGAATACATTCTCTCATACTCATTCAGAAAAACTGCAATATAAAAACAACAAAGCTGCGTAACCTAGAAGTGTACAAGGAATATTATACACAATATACATCATAATAAAGCAGAGTTACACTACGCATAATACAACAGAACACGCGACCTAACCGAGAGAGAAGGTATGGATATATTCGTCGTCTTCGATAAACATTCTCGAAGGCCACGATATATCGTATTTCCAAAGCGTGCTACCGTGCTGTAAGTATCAGAAGATCCGTCGTTCGAAATCCGGCGAAGATACAGTTCATTTTTCACATCCCCCCCAAAAAAAATTCATTCTTTCAGCTTTAACATGATTTGGCAGTAATGTATTTGATTAGTGTTCGGTGATTTAAAAATGCCGTAATCTCTCAAAATATAGTTTACCTCTTTTATTATTATTTTTATTTTAGTAGTAGTAGTAGTAGTAGCAGTAGTAGTAGTATACTTCTATTCGAAAAATGGTTAGCAATGTTTTTGTACGTTGCTGTTGATACCCGAAGTTTTAAAGTATTACATCAGTTCGGATGGTTTTGTTCGAGTGTTTCATCATGTGTAAGCGTTGGTTAGAAATATTTTTGCGAATGGCCTCATTTCGTGATTCTCTTAAATTCGGACAAGTTTCTTATGAAACAGCTTCCAGCTTAAACTGAATTTTAGCCTAATTTTACCTGCAACATTAGTATATATCTCTTCCAAGTACTCTGAAGATCGTAAAAATGTTAGCTGCAGTCTGCTTGATAGGAAACAGAACTGTATTTCTGTGGCGCTTCAATAGATTTTAGTTGCTGGGAGAGTAACAACTAAACTCTTCAGTTTCTGCCATCGAAGAAAAGGCATTATGTCCTCTGAGAAGTATTGTGCGTGCAACTGGAGATGGAATGTAGAAATTCAGTTACATTAATAATGTAATGGCAAGCAGAAATCGCGAACGCTAATTCTTCAACATTCATTCAGAGATCAGTTTGCTTTCTTTAGGCTGACAAAAAGGAACTTAGTCATCTGCCGTCAGAAAGAAATAAAAAGACAAATTTTTATTATATATGTACGCGATGTTCATAAGTATCCTTACCCAGCCATTATTTTCGCCACCGTTGGTCGTAGATATATACTTCCACTAATAAAAATGTTTCAACTCGTACAAATATTCATATTTCGTCATTTTTAAAATTTAAAGAAAAATCAGTTTTGTAAAATTTACGAAATCTAACTTTTTATATGTTCCACCGATCCCTTTGCTTAGGATAATTTTCTTTGTCATTTTTTAATTTAAAGCGCCTGTTTTATCATATCAGTTTATAAAAATTAAAATATCCTAACTTTTTATACTTTATATCCGGTTTTCATATTTCATTTAGGAAAATTTTATATTCGTTATAAACACTAAAAGTTAACACCCATACGTCAAATATTCATTGAGATATTTAATTTCAGAATTGTCGGTTAATAAATAAATTAGAATAATTCGAGGTTGATTTTAAAAGCCATTTGATGATATCCTTTTCTTATTTACTAGAAAGTAATACTCTTTTAATTTGTAATTTTGTTATATTTGTTTGGTATGCCAAAAGAGTTTCAAACTGCAGCCAAAAGAGTTCAAGTTTCAAATGCTAAAAATGCTTTATTAAATAGCCACAAGTAGTTTCATTACTATAGAATAATCTAATAACCATGCAAAAAATTCATTAAACTCGAAATATTTGTTATTCTTAATTTATGCAAATAACGTTACGAGTTAGCTACGGGTCAATATCCGAACCAATGTCTTCAAGAATATGAATTGTAAGATTTTGCAAATGAGATCTCCTCAAAAAAAATTATATTGCTGGATGCTTTTTACGACGATCTGACACTTCATCTATTAACCTTTTCCTGAAGTGATTATTAGCCCAAAGGAGCAATTTGCCCAGAAGTTTAATTGCGTTGATTTATTATAAAAGGTGAACCATTTTTTAAATTGTTGCCACCAAATATTAGAGCCCTGCATTATATTTAAAGAAATTAATGGAATTTGTTTTATTATCTACTTCATATTTTGTAAAGCATGTATGAGTTTTTGATTAAGAAACTCAATGATTTAAAAAAAAAAAAAAAAAAAAAAAAAACACCCTCATTTTTTATCTCCAACGCGCGAGACTGTGTATCGGAAATTCTTAAGATATGCTCTTTTAAATATTTTGTGATATTGCTGTTGAATTGAATTTATGGTTTAAGTGCGAAGAACTTGATATTTAATATATAAAGGTAACACACAAAACGTTAAAAAAAAACACTCCTTTGGGCGTAATATAGAATCTAGAAGTTTTCAGATTTTTTTCCCCTCGCAATTGTGCACAAATGCAAACATTTCTCTCTTTGGTATGTGTACGGGTCTCGGATATGATCTTCGACTTCAAAAGGAAAATCTCGGTCAAGTTTTACCATATGAGACTCACATTTTTTGTACTATATATTTTAAAGTGAATGTAAATATTCTTAAATATAAGTATAGAGACCGGAAGAAAGTGTAATATGAAGTGTTTTTACAACTTTTGTGACCGCGGTGTTGTGACACATACAAAGCTCTATTTTATTATCTTTTAATTTTCTGTGCTTTGCTAAGTTGGTACCAAAGAAACAGAAAGCGACTGAATATAATGCAAGTTTCATTTTAATTTATCGGTTATATTCATAATGTAAAATTTCCATAATGTGTACTTTTGCAAGGAAATTATTCAATTTCTGTAACCACAACCTGCTTTCGTGTGTGACAAAATAATATAAAACATCACTGTACCGTGAACTTTCAATATGAAGTACTGTGCGGCACACGTATAATCTTCCCCCCCCTCCCTATTATGATAAACCTTCCCTAAAGCAGACTCTTTCCATCCTAAACCTTCACTAAAACCTCAAAAGTAACCTTCCCTAAACCAGACAGCCCTTGAGTGATTTGCCTTAATGAATTAACCTACCCTAATTAAACTTCACCCTTTAAAAAACTGATCTACTTAAAAAGAAATTGCGAATTACTCTTCCTCACCCCTCCCCCAAAGGCATCGGTCATTTAACATTCTCATACGCAACCTTCGGGGTTGGTTTTGGAAATTTGCCCAGGGGTAGTCAGGTATTATAGGGAAGTTCAGTATTATAGCCCATAGACCAAACAACCAAGCCTTGCCCGGTGTTCGAAGCAATAGTCAACCTCCGCTAACCGTTATGTAATAAGTTCCACTAAGCAATATTGTTATTATTTATACTAAAACAAGACGTTTCCAATGCATTATATTGCGTATCTCGTACACAATGCAATTTTTTAGTTTTTTTTTTTCATCTATCCGTTCTTCCTTTAATATTTCTGTGCTGATTTGTTTGGATTCGTTAAAGCTGCCGAAAACCTTACCCTTTTGCAGCTTCTTAAATCGATTTCTTCGCTTTATTTAAAAAATTTTCCGTTACCAGATTCAAAATTCTATAGACAAGTGGGTCGTTCCTGAAAAGGAAACTTAATTGGAAGGATTTTCGAATTTCTAATGACATAACTCTAATGGTTATGTGTAGAAACTCCTTTCTGTAATTTTTTCTGAAAAACTTTGCATTGATGTTTTATTTAAAATTATTTTGCGCATCACAAAGAAAAGTTATAGTATTCCATGTACTGCATGCTACTTTTTTTTTTTTTTTTTTTTTTTTTTTTTTTTTTTTTTTTAAAGATAGAGTTCAGTTTTTTTCAGAACAAACAAGAACTAGAATTCTCTCGAAAAGCCACCCCTCCGCTTCCCCCCAAATTTAAGAGTTCACGATTTTTTGCCCATTTTAAAACATTCATCGGGACTCTACTCGATACTTTTCCAATAAATTCCATGAAAGTGATTTTTTTGGTTCGTTAACGACTTCCCATTCACATATGACTATCTTCATGTAACTTCAGAAGTTAGGAGCATCATATTATCTCTCTTTTCATAAAAAGAAAAATTTGTGAGTACATTCATCGCTTATATGAATATGACTATATTCGTAGGGACGGTGGCACCCAGAGGCATCAAATTTTGAGCACATGTAGGCTGGCATCTGAACATGGGCACCACGAAGCTCGAATTTCTAGTTTTTTGATTTATTTATTTGGTTATGTTTTGTGCGAATTTTTAGATTTTTCCCGTTTGAGAGGCGGTATTTTGATATCGCACAATTTCAAATTTTGTATCGGGAATACATGTTCCTTTCAAACAAAATATGCTCGAACTTTGTATTTTAAAAACTGAGTTTTGTACGGCTTTCTGGAAAAGTAGTAACGAAATACGGAGCAGTTGCAAAAGCTAATTTTTTAATTATCGACTGTAAAGAAAGCTAATCGCAGAAATGTACACTGCTCGACATTGAAAATGCAACACGAAGGAGTTGTAGAAAGTGATGAAATTTGGAAAAAAGACAGGGACAGCAAGCTGCAATAAGTGATATTTCTTTCAAAATGATAGTCAGAATACAGAGCGAGAACGGCATCGGCTCAGTAGCATGTAGGACCACCGCGGAAGAAATGCAGGAAAAAACACGCCTAGGCATAGAATCAGTAAGAGTGCGGAATGGTGTCCTGAGAGATGGCTCTCCATTCTCTTTCAACCATTTGCCACAGCTCGTCTTCTGAGCGAGGCAGGGGCAGAGTCTGCAAACGGCGTCCAATCACATCCCACACATGTTCGATTGGTGACAGGTCAGGAGAGTACGGTGGCCAGGGAAGCATCTGTATACCTTGCAGAGCATGTTGGCAGATTCGAGCATTGTGTGGTCGGGCGTTATCCTGCTGAAAAATTGCATTAGGCAGCCCCTGAAGGTAAGGGAATGCCACCGGCCACAGTGCATTATTTAAGTATCGTTAGGCCGTCATAGTGCCCTGAATACGAACTAGAGGTAACCTGGAATCGTAGGCAATAGCTCCCCATACCAACCCCAGGCCACGTTCAATCAATCGACTGGAAATGGTTCTGGTCGACACGGGAACATCCAGTGTATCATGCACATGCTGCAGAATCGCGGTACAAGTGACTTGCGGGACCGCCACAGCTTGTCGGCGGATGCGTCGATTCACGCGTACTGACGTCACTCTGGCTGCACCCACAGCCGACTTATAGAGTTGGCTGTGGGCTGCACCTGCACCACTCTTCTTCCCACATTTCCTTGTTCCAACCATGTTTGCCATAGCCGATGCACCGTGCTCGCATCCATGTGGGTATCAGCTGCGATTTGACGTAAGGACCAACCCGCCCTTCTCAGTCCACTCACCATGCATTCACCTTGTAAAATCGTCTATCTGCTGGAAGTGCCTTCGTTGACGGCGGCCTGGCATTCTCTCCTATTGCACGTATCCTCCGGGACAAAAACCAACTTTCTTCGATAATTCGTCTGGCAGAAATAACGACACGAATATTGCCCATTCTGCACATTCCTTCTCTTATATCTTACTTCACGTGCGTCGGAGAGCTGCGCATTTCACATCATTCGCATAACTCAGTGACTTGCGTCTACTCTAAAATTTGCATAAATTTCTGACCACTCCTTCTTGGTGTTACATTTTCAGTGTCGAACAGTGTATATATATATAAACAAAAATTGAGAAATTTCATATTAAGATGATATATATTTTTAAATTCGCACAGTATGCTGCAAAATTAATCAGGAGATAATAATTACATCAAAATTAAATCATGAAATATGTGTATTTCCTGTTACGAAGTAGGCCATTTTTCATGATTTAATTATTATCTCTTGATTATACACACCATTTTAAATTTAAGACATTTCACTTCTCTATATTTTAAAAATTGAATTTTTAGGACTTTTTAATAAACTCACTTTAAGATCTTGTAGGGATTTATATTTATTTTAAATAACACATTTAATTTTACGTTCTTGCCTATAAGCCTTCATTCCCTTAATTGTCAATGCCAGAATATTTAAACTTGGTAGCGCGTGTGAAGTAATGCAAATGGTACGTTGAGAAGAAGAAGTTTAAATACTGAGTTCTAGAGGGTAAAGAGAGAGTTTGGGAATTCGCCGCCGCCTCTGTACCGTACGTAAACTTCTGTTTCTGCAATTATTTCTGGTTTACGTGGCATAACAGCTTTTTTTCTTTGCTGCCACTAGTTTTCGACGCAGTTTTAAGTAACAGGAGTTTTATGAGCTCTGTAGAATAATTTCTACTACTTGTTAATATCTTCGAATTGTTAGCTTAGTTCTTGTTATTTCAGTTACCGCCCGAGTGAGGCGTAATGTGTTAGCGTCAATTCGAGGCATTGTGAATTTTAAAGATTTTAATAAAGGGTACTTTTAACCATTCTCCTGTGTAGTTTCTACACCTACAGTTACCACTTAGAAGATAAGCAAGTGGTTCTTACAATCTCTTATTAAAAAAAAAAAAATCCTTCGTTTTCGCAAAAAAATTTAAATTTTGTTTGCCGTAGAGAAGATGATGCATATAACGTGATTCCAGAAGGATTTTTTTTCTAGTGCTCGAATACTTTAGTCATTTAACATTAGTTGCTTGTAGGCGAACCAATCAGTCAGTTAGCCGTCTGCTTATCGAGAATATTGCGCACTACAAAGAGCGACCGAATTACTTCGCGAGAACGGGTAAGCTTGTCACTGTTTTGATGAAGAAGAGTGTGAGGGACGAATTTAAGGATCTTCCATCGCTTTCCTCTTCCATCAACCTCTCGAGAGAGCTTTCAGCTTCACAATTATTTTAAGTTCTCCATGCCCCAAAGACACTATATACACTTACAAACATATAGGCCTTCTTCGGGATTGGAAGTCGAGTCCAAGGCAGGGCAGTTGCTTACCTTAATAAGAGAGCGGTTCAGACTGAAATAATTGCTGTTCAAAAAATTCTGTACAGTAATAAATGTTTGTGCTTCAGTATTTGTTAATCTATGCTCTGTTTAATGTTCCACTGTGTTTTGTTTTTTTCATATTTTTCTCAATACACATATTTATTTGTTAATTTTATATTTTTGAATGACAGTATTATTTTCCCCCTCTACTTTTCAGCAAAGGTATATGTATATAATAAACAAAAATGTTTTTTATTTCATTTTATTAATTTTTTTATTATTTTAGCTGGGTTGTTTTCAATATTGTTATTTTTCATTCAAAACAGTGGGGTCGTCACACAAACGACTAGTTTAGTAAATTAACAAACAAATAAAGTCATCCTCTCAATCGTGTATCTAAAAATAAATGCATTGCATTATCTTCTTTCCATCTGGCTTTTAAAATATTCATTCAAACTGAATTATAGATCAGCAAAACTGAGTGCAGTTGCAAGTAAGACTTCGCTTTTAAAAGATTGGAAATTTGAAAGCACTTCACGTGGTTCTGCCGATGTTTATCTTTTTAAGACGCTTGAGAGTGCTCTTATTCAGTTCCTAAGTGCTTTAAAGTTCACCGTTTAAAACACCAACTTTTGTTTTCCCTTTTTACCAACCCATTCCAGAAAATCGGAAGCAGCAATCTTTTCTTTATTTTCGACGTTGGAACAAACTCTTATGTCTCGTAAACAAGGTAGATTCCTTTTTATGGAATTTTCGTGATGCTGTTCCAATTGCCAGCGTTATTAGATATGCTTTCGTTCATTAAATCCAGCTGCATTGGTTGATTTATTACATCCTCGGCTTTATTCTTGCTTGTTCAGTTCTTCTGACATGCATGCATTTTTTTTTTCTGTCTCCTTTTCTTTCCTTAATATGACTTCGCAGTTCTGAATCTCTTCTTCTCTGCTGCAGTCATTAGCAGTTGTGTTTCACACGAATGAAATATACCGGATTATATGCGAAACGTTTCGACTGAAATTTCTTTTTGGTGGTTAATGTTTTATGCATGGTTTTAAACGGGTGACATTAAATACTAAAATGGCTTCGAAGGGTTGATACATTAGAATTATTGTCTAGCTATATTAGTGAATTTACCGCGAATAATGAACGTTTCAGATGATACACTGAATTAACTTATTGGGTCCGAGATTTGCTTCCCTCTGTTCTAATTTCTGAAATTAAAATCTAATTAATTAAGAGTTTGTTGTGTTTGTTATGAGTAAAAGTATTAGTTTTATTAACAAATAACTTAATTTGGCATTACAATCTTTTTATTTTCGTTATTTGCTTCATTTAATTAATAGCTGCTGTTTTTTTTTTTACGGGTAAAATACACGTTTCTTCCTAAATAGTATGACCTTTTCTTAAAAGTTTAAATCTTTGTTATGCATTAAATTGCGTTAAAATATAATTTCTAAATGATATTTTAGGGCTAGATATTACGTACCCGTCATCATTTGGGGGAAGGGTGTCTAAAAAATATATTTCTCTTTAAACTGTAATGTTCTAGCTCCAATAAATTTCTTCAAGTGCTAGAACCCTGTAGAACTATGTAGCGACTATTCGCTACGTTCTTGTGCATAAACAACAACTTCGAAGAAGGATTAAAATACCCTTTTATTTGAACTCAAAATATTGACAGACTTGGCGTTCAATAGAAAATGTAAAATTAAACTAATGATAAATAGAATTAAACAGCCTAATCTGCACAGACTTGTACCGCATAGCTGGATCTTATTTAAAAATCACCGGCGTAGATTAAACAGGCATGTAATAAGCACGGCCGTAACTAGTGAGCTTTAATTCGTAGCAACAATGTGGCCGAAAAGCTGAACACGCTGTCTTTTGTTTTTCGTTATGTTACTGATATTAACCAAATTATGTAATATTGTCTTTATTATGTAAATATTGCAAAATTTATAATGAATAGCGGATAGTGGATGGCTCCGCGTAATAAGTAATTAAAGTGATAAGTCGTCATGTCGGTGCAGCTGCTTATTTCGTGTTTTCTGTCCCTCTTTCTAGCTCTCTCTAACTGAAGTACCTCAGGCCTTAGCTTTAATACCAGTTTCTTATCTATTTTACGTACAGCGTAATATTGAAAATTGATTCTGATAGGAAAGCGTAAGTCAGAAAATAAGGAAGTAAAGGAAAGCTGTTTTAAAAATAGATATTAGTAAAATAAAATAAAACCCTACAAAACTATTAAAACCATCCGAGTAACTATTAAATGCTTTCACGTAGGGAAACACCTTTAAAAAAACATGTTTCTTTGCTTAATATGGTGTAGGAAACCCGTTGGCATCCAAAACAGCTTGCAGTCTTCTCGGAATGGATAAATACAGTTCCTGTATGTTTGCCAAGGGAATATTTTACCATTCTTCCTGCAAAACGGTGGCAAGTTCAGATAACGATTGGCGGTGGATAACGAGAACGCACTTTCCGTTCCAATGTAGACCACAAAGGTTCGATAATATTCAGGTCTGGTGACTGTGGTGGCCAGGGGAGATGGGACAACTCATCCTCGTGCTCAGAAAACCAGTCCTGGACAATGTGAGCTGTGTGAACAGGGGCTTTGTCGTCTTGGAAGACACCATCACCATCGGGGAACAAAGTTTGTACCATGGGATGAACTTGATCGGCCAAAATGTTCACATAAGTCTTGCCAGTCATGTACCCCGACACAGTTATCATGGGGCTAGCAGAGAACCACGATATGGCTGCCCAAACCATAACAGAACCCCCGCCATGTTTCACTCTTGGCAACAAGCAGTCTGTATTATAGGCTTGAGATGGCGTTCTCCAGACGTAAACTCGGCCAAAAGTGGGAAACAATGTGAAAGAAGACTCGTCAGACTATATTACTCGCTTCCACTGCTCTATAGTCCAGGCTTTATGACTTAAACACCACCTTTTCCTGTTACGGGCATTAGCATCACTGATGAGTGGCTTCTCAATTACAGCACGGCCAGCAATTCCTTGTCTATGAAGCTCCCTTCTAATTGTTTTGGTACTCACAGGGTTCGGTAACACAACATTCATTTCAGCAGTAACTTTTGCAGCTGTGGACTTCTTACTTTTCGTCACAATTGCTCTTAATGATCGTCTGTCACGATCACTCAGGACACACTTTCGTCCGCGCTGTGATTTAGCAGATGATGTTTTTCCGCTTTTCAAATATGCGGAATAAATCTTCGATACACTACCTCTTGAAAACCTAAACACCTCGGCTACCTTGCTTACGGAAGCACCTACCATACGTGCTCCAACAATTTGCCCACTTTCGAAGTCTGTTAACTCTGACATAATGCAATGACAACCTCACATAACAGTACTCCGACAACAACTGAACTGTTTAGCACATTTACGAAGTTGTATAGGTGGCATCAGTAGTCAAAAACGCCAGCGCCACCTACATATTTCATTAAAATCAATCTTTCTTTTCAAACATGCATTTCACAAGGTGTTTCCATATTTTTGTCCATCCACTGTAAGGAAGTAAAGGAAAGCTATTTTAAAAATAGATATTAGTAAAGTAAAATAAAACCCTACAAAACTATTAAAACCATCCGAGTAACTATTAAATGCTTTCACGTAGTTACAGTAAAAATTTTACACGTCTAGAATTTGTTCATTTTGCCAGTAGCTGGCAGATTTTGTAGTTATTGGCAAAATAAACAAATTTTATAAATATGAAAAACGTGAGAGTGAAAGAGGAAAAATTTTCCCATTCTCTTTAAAACGTTATATTTTTAATACAAAATTTAAATTTTTAAAAAAGTGAAAAACTTGTTTGCGAAATAACTGGGAACAGATGCCTTCCCCACACACACGTAATTAAAATAATTGTTAATAAGTCGCTATTTCTTCTTTATTATTTGTCACAACTATTTTCAAAATGAAATTTCGAATGCATTCTCTAATTGGTTTAGATGGAATTATCAGTTTAAAATACAACTAACGTGGTCGCCGGTAATATCTGATCTTTCATATTTCTGTCTAAATGGAAGCCCAGCTGCAAAAAATCAATCGTAAAGGGCGAAGTTTTGCTTCAAAAATATTTGGCTTTTTGCTTAAATTATGTTTTATTGTTGTCTTATAAAATCTTAGCCTTTTCTATACTTTATTCAGCTTATGAGTCAAAGGTAGGATTTGAATTTGTTCTTAATTAGATTTATCTCCCACTCTCATCTAAGAACAAATAGCATTAAAGCGAAACTTTATATTTGAGCAGTCGGTGTATGTGTCGAAGACTCAGCTAGCAAGGAATGTCTGCCAATTTTGAATTCTGAATACTTTTTAAAACAGAATTAAAATTGTAAAATTCGAGTTCGGTACACGCGATAATTTGACATTCCTTACATTCCTGCTATAAGCTAGTTGTATTGATATTTAATTAAAAAAAAACTGGGCCGTTGCTTCGCGTTTTATGACCATTTTCGATTAGTTCTTTGTTTCACGTTTGTATATTTATTTATTTACTACGTTCTCAAACTTTGATAGCAATCTCTATAAGGGCATAAAACGGAAATAAAAGGTGGGATTGAAACATGCCACGTCGTATTGTGTGTATCCGAAATTCCTTAAAAATAAATCAATTACAAACCATAAAAACCCTAAACAACTATCAGCTGTACACTATAAACGATAGATCAGTGATTCATTACTCATCTAAATAAACTTATACCGAAAAACTACCCTGCTAATAAAAAATACAACGTGAAATCTTTACCAGACCTTAGTAAATCGAGCTTTAGTTCAAATCTAAATGCAATAATCTGATAATAATATATTTTCATAATGCTGGTTCGCTTTGCACAAAGATTAAAGATCTGTGTGAAAAGCAATATGATTATGATTAAATGCGTAGTACAGATAAGGTACAGTAAAGAAATGATCAAATCAATAAAAGGGCCGATATTTCCGGCCTTAAAAGTGGCCAATGTCGAAAAAAGACAACATAGTGCCCGCCGTTCGGGGAGGGGGATTATAATAAAAAGTCTGAAAGCTTTATTGTATAAGCCGTATAAATGTAATATGTTGCTTATACTGGAAGATGGTTTGTTTTCATGATGTTTTTCAATTCTTGAGTTCTGCTTTTCCCTTGTTGCTACTTCTCGTGGGAAACAGGGAAGTCCGCTTTCGCGAAGGGAATGGTAAGTAAGTGAAGGAACTAGGTTTAATATCTCTTAATAACTGTTCCTCCTTGCTTGTGCCCCACCAGTGTTTAATGGTTAAGATCGCTGAATACTGGGATTTCGATGTTGGTTCAATCCCCGACGAACGAGCTGGTTGGTTTTCGTGGTTTCTTTCATATATAGCATGAATACGAGTCTCTTACAAAATCCCCCACAAAGGCATCCATCCCTTTAATTCGATAACCTGTGTATTTTTTGCCATATTCGAATAATCTAACCTAATCTGACCCGCGATGCTTGCTGTTTCATACTAATTTTTTCCCCTCTAAACTAATTTGAGTATCGAGCTGCAAATGAGAAGCAAAAATCAGTAAAATTTGAAACAGAACGTAGTTAGTTGAATTTGGATATCTTACACAATGTACGAAGAGATCCTCAAAAATAACCATACTTACACTCAAAATAACCATACACTTATGTTTTAGTGCCCTTCAAAAGCGGTCCTCCAACAGCATCGATACACTTTTCCCATTGCTGGAAACGCTGAAACTCTTCTGAAAATTTTAACATGGAATGCTATTCAAGGCAGAACAACGTATATTTTGCTTCTCATCCGTATCATTGAATTGTTTTTTAGGACTTTTGTATGTGAAACAGAAAAAAATCGAACTGAGAGAGGAATTTTGATGCGCAGCGTTAGTGCAACACAGGTACCTTGTAGTTCTTCTACAAAGATAGAGATAATTTTTTCAATTTTTTCAGAAATCTGATAACTGGTTCTTCAACGATCTTCATAATAGTTTGGTATTTTCTGAATGTGTTCCTCATTACTGGTCGTCAAGGGATGTCAAATTCCTAGGGCCTTCATGAAGACTTATCATCATTTTTGAATCTGAAAAATCAGTCGTGCACTTGTTATTTACTCAAGGTATTCTCTTTAAATATTTGCCAAAGAATAGTAACAGTCTCCGCCGTAGTTTTCTTAAACCAAAAACAAAATTTCATTTGCACTGATTGTTCTTTGTGGTCGTACATAAGAAAATTGGCAGAATGTTGGAAACAGAATCACACACAAATAAGCGCCGAGAAAGAACTGCTCTTCTCAGTCTCTGTTCAGTTTGATGTCTTTTTAAGAAACAGACACTTGAAATCCTTAGCTGATAAGGTCTAGCGGCACGATCTGTAATTACGAAAAGTTCTCTTGCAGTGTTGTCATTTCAGTTATTGGGATACCCTGCACATTTAAGATTGAATGTTTCAAACAGTATAGATTGAATTGTGCTGTTTTGCTTGTATTGTGTCGTATGGAAAAATTTGCTCTTTTTTTTCCGGGGGGGGGGAAAGCTGATGATAAATACTAATGAAGCAGTGCAAAAGATATAAGCAAATTTCATTGAAGCGCATAAGCATTTTGTTCTGTGACTTTTTCTCATCTCTCTGGCAGCTGAAAAATTCCCTTTTTAAGAAAGGTGTTAGGATTTTATTTTTAAAGAACTTATCGAGATGTTGTTTGACCCTTTTCAAAGAAATGAACTCCAGGCCATTCAGAGAACTCTAAAGTGACTTGATGAAAATCAGATAGAGCACAGTCTAGTGAATACGAGTGGTGACATCTCAAATATACTGAATAAGTTTTTGTCTGACATTCAACGAAATGTATGGTCGAGCATTGTCATGGTAGATGAGAGCATTTCAAAAATTGATCATTTATGAGCGCTTTGCTTCGATTTTTGCTTTTAAAACCACCATATGGAAACATTATTTTTCCACATCTGTTTTCTAATTTGGTGGCAGGATTCTTAATTTTCAGTTCCTTTGTAGTCCCATCATACACAAAGTATTTCTTTTTTGGGGATTCAACTCATTCTCGATAATATTAAAGGAGGTTCTCCTTCCTTACCCCCATGATCTTTTTCTTGTAATAGTATAGTATCCACTTCTAGTCTCCGATAAAGAACTTTTTCAGAAAAGGAGCTTCTCCCCCCCTAGCAAAGAACTGCATACCAAAACTCGAGCAAGCATATTAACTGCACTGTTAAAATATGGGATACTCATATATCGAAGCAACTTACACACCAAATCGTCTTGAAAGGATCATGTACTGTACTTTTTGAAATATTCAGACCGTCTGATAGTTTCTGATCTATATAACGTGGATTTTCGGTGATAGCTTCTTTTAATAGGTCGTTGTTTACAGTGGACGGTCATCCAGACGGTTATCATCCTCAAATCTGAAATTTCTGCGATTTAACTTCTCAAATCGTCTTCAAACTGTGTCATCAGAAACAGCACTGTGTCCATGTGTAGCAAAAATTTTAGAAACAGTCTGGCTAGCATTTTTTCTTTTTTAAAAATAAAAGAATGGCGTAGTGATAATGAACTTATGGGTTCTTCATTCTTAGCACTACTTTGGGAAAAAAATTTACACAACATTATATACAAGAATTAAGCAACATGAGCTTCTGCTTACTATATTTAAATACCCGCTTCGATCAAGATCACTCACGAGCAGTGACAAAATAAGTAGAAGATAATGTGCTTTTGATTTGAAAAACTGCTGAACTTTCCAGATGACACAATACTTTTTTTAATTTTAGATATATATAGTTCTTAAATTTGTTTCCTTAACTTGAAATCATAATTACCTTTGTGATTAGTGTTATGAAAAGTGAAAAATGTTTCGATTGTATTAAAGGTTAGTCAGGTGAAATGCTGAAACTTTAAAGAATCTTCTACATATTTCTTCGAAGTTTCAAATTAGTCTCCCAATCACAAGCACTGTTCACCATCTTAAACCTTTTCCAAGTACTCATGTTCAAAATATTCAGCATTGCGTGCATTATTTCTCCGGCTTTAATTTGGATTTCCTCCATTTCGTTTTATTTGCAGAGCGTTTTGACTCCGCTTCTCTCGAATGTCAGTCACCCGAGGTCTAGTTTATTAAACTTCGATCGCGTTTATTAAAATTGCTGAGCTACTAAGATCTCGAAGGCGTGCGCAGAAGTGAATTTTCTGCATCTTTCGTAAATGTTATCCGACTAAGATTTAAGTGCCTCAAGGAATTAGGAATTCAAATACTTTGCTTACTGTCAAACAAGTGCCACTATTAGCGTCTTATTGAATGAAATAACAGTGTTAAAAGCATGCCAGACATGCCATTAATTAAAAAGGAGCAGTTTCTGCGTTAGGGGTGGCAGACAATGTGTGCATGGCTTTCGTCTATGGATACGGCCGAATGGGTAATACTTTGGGTTTAGAATTAGAGAAGGTGTTGACAATTTATTTGCAGTAGTGTTCGGAGCTAACTCAAGATGAACTGATACATTAATTTTTTTTCTTAGCTTGTAGAGACATTAGATACTTTTGGAAGCAGAAAAGATGAAAAATAGCAAACTCCTGTGCCGGGAATCGAACCACGGACCTCTGGAATACCGGTCCAGCTGCAGAACCACTACACCACGAAGGCACGCTAGGAAAGTAGGAGAAGTACCTTATAAGCTACTAACTCATAGGAGGTGCATCGCTCTAATTCAGCATATGGCAGTTTTTCTTTAGTTTGTTTTGATTTCTTTAAGTATGGCAAAGCGTGAGAGGGAAGTTTGCCTAAGTGCAGGGACTCCTTTGTGGAGGACATTTTAAGGGAAATTGGCTCATATCCAACTTTCACATTGGGAAAACCATGAAAACGCTCATGCAGGTATTCCTTCCGTCGGAATTCGAACCCAGATCGAACTATTAGTGTCCAGCGAATTTACCCTTCCATCATTTGATGGGCTAATATTTCTTTAATAAAAATGCAAGTATGGAGATTACAGAAGTCAGTGTTTTCATCTTGAAAATGACGGTGATGGCACTGTACGGGCGTAAATATAGTGTTTTGATTTAGCTTAACAAAATAAAATAATTAAAATAGATCTCAAAATCAAATTAAAATCGAATGATTATTAGCTAAAAAAGTCTAAAAATAGAAATCTTACAGCTCATTTATGGAGGAAAACTATCATAATGGCTTCAAAATATGCAAGTACAGTCACTTTTCGCAAGAATCTTTGCAAAATAATTGAGTTGTGCACAATATTAAATTTGATGTACCGCATCATCAAGTTTTCATTTCGCTATTGCCTGTTTTCGGAGATTTAATTGCATTTAGAAAATTTTTCAAAGTCTTTTATTCTGTAAATAAACTAAAGTAAAATGTGCAATAGAGCGATTTTGGAAATCAGCAAATGCTTGATTCATCTCTCTGGTAAGCGTTAATTGGTTCGCCGCGACCATTTGCAATAAGTTCTACCACCATTTTTCAAAGACAGATTTCGCGTTCCATTTTATTTATTCTCTTTTTTTAGCCCGGTCTTCTCTGGTAGAGCAAATTTAATCAGAGTTGTCGTTATTTTTATTGTTTTAATAACATTGTGTGGCTCATCGTGCTTATTAACTTTGCGATAAGCTAGCTGAATATTCTGTGTCTCCCAAAATTCATATTGAATATGCGAGATCATTACATGATGTGTGAATTTTTTTATCCTTAGTTTTACCTTTTTTATTATTCGCAAGAAAAGAGAATGGATTTAAAATTATGCAAATATACTTCTGTTATGCGTACGACGTATCCTGGAGGCGTAAAGGCAGAAATCCGATCATTACCGTATGTATCTTATGGTCGAGAAGCTTTGCGAATATGCTGGTTTTCGGGATGTCATTATCTTTGCATAATTGTTCCGAACTTTTCAAGTTGAAGTAATTGATATTTGATAAAATATCTTCTGCTCGGGTAAATCCATGGAGCCGCCAGCGTAAAGTGAGTGTCTCTAATGAAGCATTTAGCACGTTATGTGCTGCTGCCTTGGTTGGGAAAAGCAACTAACTGGCTTTTGTCCTCTCATTTCTTGTTTCTCTTTCCCTTGTTGGTGATTATCGTTACCAAGTAGTCTTTTGAGTGAATTAAGGTCCCATTTTCTCGTGGAATTTTTCTTTTCATACCGTATTTTATTGTGGCTAATGGTCATATCATTAGCTTCCCTTTTTTTTAGCATCATTAAGAGTTGTGACAAATGTATAAATTCTTTTGTTTTGCTTTATTACCATATTCTTGTTCCTCTTATCTCTGTCATTGTCGCTGCGATGTTATCTGCTCTATGGAGCGAGCAAGCCAGCAATAAATTAAGATGGATTTACACTTTAGAAAGATTCAGAATATAAAGGAGGATTTTTTTTTTTTTTTTTTTTTTTTTTTTTTTTTTATTCCGTACAGTAAAAATTCGGTTATCCGGGAAGTTCGGAACTTTAATAATATCAAATTATCAAATACCGTATTTCCTCGTACATTTTCCCGAAGCTTTTTACTTCCAGGTTCTAAAATTTTAAAAATATTCACAAATTTTTCGCTTCCTCAGTGAGCATAGAGAACGAGCTTCCCTAAATTTTACAGTGGCTTCGTCTACATACTTATTGTTTTCGTCTTACGAAAACAAAGCCTCCCAAACTACCTGCGAAGGTCACGCCGAATCTTTTCCTTCTAACTATTGAACTTATGCCTGCGTAATACAAGAACCAGAGAGAAGTAAAACGTGAACTGACATTCATGTATGATTTCGCTGAGTCAACTGCACAATCACCTTCTCCAATTTTTTTACGGATGATTTGAGACCCAAGGAGTAGCAGAGACAGCAATAAGAACAGGCGATGTTCGAGTCATAAGGAAGGAGAGATTAAGATGTTTTATTATATATCCTAATGGTAATATTACTGTGTATTTTTAATGAAATGTTAGTTTCCTTTAAAGAAATATTATGAGAGTTACCTGTAGTTTACCTATGTCTACTTTTTATTTCAAGACAGACCATTACTTTTTATTTTTAATTTCATTCTTTTACTGTAATTGCATCCTTCGTAAATTAAATTATTCGCATAATTTATTTGATTTTCGGGCGGTAAAAATTATTACATAAAATGGGGGAAATACGCGAAGAAATTCGGTACTTTAGATTTTCAGACTTACCAAATTAATACACCTTAAACAATTCGTAGATGTTCTTTAACTTGTTTGTAAGATAGCAAACCTCTAAAAGAAGCTGTATTTAAGAAAAGCTCTACAAATGTAGTTAATGATTTAAACTAGAAGATGAACTGCAAAATATGCGTTATTTTTTATGCTTAGTCAATTTATGTTTTGGAGTCCGCAGTATTGCCGTTTATTTCTTTGTGGCTATTTTATAATATTTCACAAATCTATTCAATGCTTCGTCAGCTTTTCACCAAGCAATGCTAGTAAAATCTTCTCCATTGTCCACGTCTTTTGGCATCAGATACGTATTCCGTACTGGTTGATCTTGGCTTCTTTAATCCATTCACAAGGCTTAGCCGTCGTCCGCTTTGCCGTAGTTAAGTAACCTAATCTAACCTTAATCCATTCAGCAGACTTCGTCATCAAAAAGTGTGACTTCAAAATTGTTCGATGGACATTTTGGATTGAGTTCAGCTGTTCCTAGTAATTTATCGCAAGGCCTTTCAATATTTTTATATTCTTTCAAAATAATTTTGTTACAACATATTCCGCCATAATAATCCTAGCCCAGAGATTGTGCCGAACGCTATCGATTACTTCCGCTTGTAGCTCTTCATATGACTTTCATACCGGATCATGCATGTTGAATTATCGGATGTGTCGAAATCGAAACGTAACGTGCTTGAAGAGAATAGGATTGTTTTACAACGCATTGTCGTACAGCACAAAGGCCTCACGTGCTAAATTCTATTCAGAAGTGTGTCCATGGTGTCTTAATAAGTTATAAACTTTGCGATCTGCTGAAACAAAGTCCCTGTGAATTACCCTATTCCAAATAAACAAAACAGTTACCAACATGGTCTATGCTCGTGATTTCTGTAGCCTTAATGAACCTTTACAAGTTCGAGCAAATGATTATTTATACACCTTAAAATCATAAGCAAAGCATCAAATTTCATTTCCAGCCTCAGTTTGTGTGAAAAATCAAGATTTATTTCCTAAGAAAAACTGTATTGTTATTCTTTGCTCAAGTTTCAAATCTGACAGCAGATATTCTCTGGATCAAAACGAACGATAAATTGCTGTAAGAATTCTGTATGTAAACAGATGATGTTTTAGGAAAAGGAAGTTGAGATGTCATAGTAATATTTAAAGTTTGGCTGGTTTACAAAATTTGTTAAAAGGAAATTAGTCCTAAAATTTAGTACACGCACAATATGATTCTCTGATTTCATTCGGAATGGTTCCAAAGTACATATGACTAATATTCTATCATACTATGAACTTAGTTACAAAAGGAGGACCCACATGCTATCTTTAAAATGCATCGAATACTTAAAAAAAAATAATAAAAATTAGCCATTTGTTCGGATAAATTTTGCCATGAAAGAGTATTAGTATTGCTGTGTCTCTCTAGCTTGCGTATAGTTCGACCAATCCAAACGCAACCATGATTGGCATTCTGCCAAAACACTTCAAATCTTCCAAAAGGTGTGTTGATTATGAGCCTCAGGATGAGGAGGGTCACATGAGAGTTCAGTCTTCGCTAAAAAAAGGTAATTTACTAGCGAACGAGCGAAAGCCCTGTGTCATTGGGCGATCCTGTCGTCAGTGGTCTTTCATGCCTTTGTTTCATATTTGAAAAAATAAACGCTTAAATTCCCGTTGATTTGCAACCCTAGAAACCAAAAATGTTGAAAGTTTTTTTTTTTTTTTCGTAATATATGAATTTTACGTGAATAGTGCATATTTCATTCTTTACTTTAAATTCACCCCCCTCCTAATAACGGTCTGTAGGCGTTGGCCACCATTAAAGCTGGAAGCGCTGGTCTCTTTATTATGGAGGCACCTAATAGGTGGGCCACCATTGCCTCGTATGAAGGCACCAACAAATTACATCCATGCTTTCTGCGGGATTCCAACTCAGCCGCTTCGGTATAGGGCGACTAACCACTTTCCCGTCAGCGTAGCACTACTTTAAAAAATAAGATCGTTAAAAATAATGGATATATTTTTCAGTGGAAGTAGTATTCTTTTTGTAGTTAAAAAAAAAGAGTAACAGATTTCCTTTCTATTTGAGCGGAATCTCCTCCTAATCTTAAATGAACGTTTACCAATATCGTGATTTTTTATAGAAGAATCATTTTCGTTCTATTATACACTGACTACCAATAAGTATTTGGACACCTGTGATAGAAAAGAAAAACTAACTTTATTAAAAATCAATAGTTGGTAGAGCCTCCACGAGAGGTAATTGCAGCGTGGACCCTCCGGGACATACTTTCCACAAGTCTTTGTATGACAGCTAGTGGTATTTTCTTCCACTCGGCTTGGAGAAGACATAGAAGTTCCTTCACCGATTTTGCACGGGTAGTGCACCCCTGAATTCGGCGATGCAACTCGTCCCAGAGGTTCTCGATAGGGTTCAGGTCTGGACTCTGGGAAGGCCAGTCCATTCGATGAACTCCATTGGCACCATACCAAGCCTTGGTTAACGTCGAAACATGACAACTAGCATTGTCGTCCTGAAAGTAACAGGGGCCCAACCCGTAAAACTGCCACAACGTAGGAAGCACATTGTCATCCAAAATAGTGCAGTAGGCATCGGAGTTGAGCTTACCATGAATGGGGACCAAGGGTCTCAGCCCATACCAGGAGAAACACCCCCAGACCATAATTCCACCTCCGCCGAACTTGACTGTTGGCACAATGCATTCTAGCAGGAGACGTTCTCCAGGTAGACGCCAGACCCAGACCCTCTCATCCGAACGGTAAAGGGTGAACCTTGATTCGTCACTCCAAAGAACCCGTTTCCACTGATCTACGGTCCAATTTCGATGTGCTTCGCACCACATTAACCGAGCAGCACGGTTGGACTTTGTGATGTAAAAGCCTTTTGGGCAGCAGCACGACCATGAAAACCAAGCAGATGTGCGTCCTTACGGATGGTATTCATTGAAACAATACTCCCGGATGCCTGTTGAAACTCCTCGCGGATGAAGGCCATCGGTTGGGTCCGGTTCTTCCGAATTTCTCTGGACAACAATCGTCGGTCTCTATCCCCCAGTTTCGTTGGTTTGCCGACTCGGGGCACATTCCGACAATCACCGCTCACCTTCCACTTCTTAATCACATTGTCCACTGTCGATTTTAGGTACTTCAGATCGCTAGATATGTCCCTTAAGGATCGGTCACATTTGCGATACCCGGTCTTTCTCGAAATCAGAGAGCTCCGAACTGCGAGGCATCTTGCATGCGACTAAAGCCGATGCTGTTTCCTACACAATATATACCGGCGGAAATCGTGACGTACCTTAGGACCGACGATCTCGTCATTTGCATAGGTGTCCAAATACTTATTGGTAGTCAGTGTAATTAATTGAATAACTATAATATACCTTTATTATCGTATAATTATTACAACTAATTATTAAGAAGTATCTTTTTTTAGTGTATATTAATGTATATATTACATTTTAGCTCAAAGATAAAAAAGATATGTAATAATTATTATATTAGAATTCATGATACATAAGGTAAATTATACAGTAAAATATAAGAATTAAATAATTTAATAACAATTATTATACAATAATAATGATTTATTTCACTTTATCATAACATTATATATATACAGCAAAATTATGTTTTAGAAGAGTTAAGTACATATTTTTACCAGTATATAATTAAAACAAGTAAATAAATGCATAAATTAAAGAGGGTAATCAAACAGTTAATTACAAACGATAATCAGCATATTATTTTAGATTACTTAAAAGTAATTTTCTGTCTCCTTAAACTCAGTGAAATAAACAGAAGGGGGGAAAACGGTAAAAACCCCTCCATGATTCATGTCCAATCTACCCTACGTCGAAAATAAATCGGTCCGAATAACGCGTACGTGTTTGTGCTAATGGTCTCGGCCGTCGCGTTTAAACTGTAACGAATAGCAGCTTTGTCAAAAATCAAAAAATGTAAGCGGGAAGAAAAAGTGTTTTGATATGTTGATTATACTGGGAGATTTAAACATAAAATTTGGTTTAACTTAATTTACATCTTTTTATTCAAATGGATTTAATTATCACAGGTCAAAGTTATCTAATGATGAGATATTTAAGCTGTGTACAAATTAGCAAATTTTTCATTATAAAATTAGTAATTTTTCAAAATTAATGTTTTTTTGTCCATTTATAGCTTTTTTTTTTTTTTTTTTTTTTTTTTTTTTTTTTTTTTTTTTTTACGTTTTTTACGCGCGCGTGTGTGTGTGAACTTTTCTTTCTTTACCCAGTTCAGTTATCTATTGTAATATTAAATATCCTTAGTAGTCATCAAAATTAACTAATAAGATTAAAAATCCGTTATTCCTAACTGTTGAGAGCATCGAAGTGATTCAAATTTTGAAATATAGCTAGATGACATAAGTTCAGATGGATATGAAAATGTTAATCAAGATACAATAGTACGCCGAACAAATATTAAAACAACAAAAATCAGCGTTATATTTTCAAATTTTCACAGGACTAGTTACGATGGTTTTACCGAACCACCATCCTCAGCTGCAAAAGCGCAAATGAACGAGAGATATATAATGATTAGATAAGATAAGAAAGCCTGGACAGGAGATAAGCTACTGTCGCCATCTGTTGATGAAACCAGACATAAAACATAATTTCTTTAAAGGCCGAAGGCGAAGATGGATTGGAATTAGGGTCATTAACTATAACAGAAAGATTTTTTTAAAATGTGATATGCCTCTAGAAAATCCAGTTCACCAATGGAAGATGTCTTTTTCATAGTTTTGGCAGCAGAAAAATTGGAAGTGTGATTTTCGGACCAACAATGTTGGACAACAGAAAACTTCTGTGTTTCCTTTTTTCTAACATATGCCTCATGTTCCTTAACGCGAGATGTTAAGGCTCTCTTAGTCTGGCCAATGTAATTTAAACCACACTGGCAAGGAATCCTGTAAATACCCCAGGAATTCATATCCGGAATGGGGTCCTCAAGTATGGAAATCGAAATTTTATTGATGGGAGAATAAACGACCTGAAAGTTAAATTTCTGCAAAATACGTGCAAATTTATAGCTAATTGATGGAAAGAAGGGAATGACAATAGAATTTTTATAATCTCCTAAAACAAGAGTGTGCCTTTTGGTGTGTTGAGATGAGAATTTTTTAACTGTTTCATTAATTATGTTGGGTAAATAGCCCCTGTCAATAGCTATTGCTTTTAAATAATTTAGTTCTTCATCAAGGGATAGTTTGGAGGAGCAAACTTGAAGAGCACGGAAAACATAGGAATAAAATGAAGCTACCTTTTGTTTAGTCGGATGACATGATTTGAAGTGTGGTGGAAGGCAAACCGATGAAGGGTTAAGGTAAACCGTTGGATGTGTTACGTGTGACCAGAATGTCGAGAAGGGGAAGAGAATTGTAAGTCTCAAGTTCAAAAGCCATATGTTAGAAAAAAGGAAACACAGAAGTTTTCTGTGAACTGAATAGCAGGATCAATGGAATTCATTATTGAAAGAACTTTATTTAAATAATCTTTATTACCTTGAAGCAGGGTAAAAGTATCGTCTACGTAGCGGAACCATACTGGGAAGTTTAAAGTTTCAAACAATTTTGATTCATAATAATGCATGTAGATATCAGCCATGATGGGACTGAGGGCGCTTCCCATGGCCAATCCCTCAGTTTGATTGTAATATTTATTTTGGAAAACAAAATGCGTTTGTTTCAAACAAAGTTGAATGAGAGAAATTAGCTCATCAATTTCGATGCAAGAGAAATGAAATTGTTGGTCCGGAAATCACACTTTCAATTTTTCTGCTGCCAAAATTATTAAAAAAAATCTTCCATTGGGGAACTGGATTTTCTAGAGGCATTTCACATTCAAAAAAATCTTTCTGTTGTAGTTAACAATCCTAATTCCAATCCATCTTTGCCTTCGGCCTTTAAAGAAATTATGTTTTAGTTCTGGTTTCATCAGCAGATGGCGCCAGTAGCTTATCTCCTGTCCAGGCTTTCTTATCTTATCTAATCATTATATCTTATCTCGTTCATTTGCGCTTTTGCAGCTGAGGATGATGGTTCGGTAAAACCATCGAATCTGGTCCTGTGAAAATTTGAAAATATAACGCTAATTTTTGTTGTTTGACTTCTAAATTAATATTTTAATCATTATCGAAGGATAGAAAATCAATCTTATGTCTCAACACCCCCTCAAAGTTGAATCTCATATAGATATTGTCTGTGCCATAACCAATATTCAGTATATATATTAACCAATATTCTTAAACTGAAAGGTATTCTGTCTGAATCTAATGTCTGTTCTTTATTTTCTTTATTGCTGGACAACGCTATAATTTGGGAATTACCGTGTTTACTTGCGTAATAGTCGCACTTCTTTTGCCAGGTTTTCATTGTGAAAGTCTGAGTGCGATAATTATGCGGGGAAATCAACTGCACAAAATTATACACTTTTGACGCCCTTTTCAGTTTCAAAACTAAGGTGCGACTATTACGTGAATGCGACTATTACGCGAGTAAATATGGTACTGTATATATATGGCAAAAGCGTTTAGCAACCACTGCAATTGTAACTTCACAATTCAGCAAACAACGCGAGATTAAATTTCGAGATTATTTGTGTGACTGATACGCTAACATCGAAACCGAAAAGGTCACACGAAAGTTTGAGCATTTCACATTTGATAACACTTTTGATAATCATTTTGGCGTGTTTATAACAGCCTTTGAATAACCTGTTTTTAAAATCCTGCCATTTCGTGAACATATTTTTTTTTTTTTTTTTTTTTTTTGCCTCCACTTTAGAGATTTACTTGGAAGAGTTTTGATTTGTGTATCTTTCAAGAGCTTGAGTTTTATCCGTTATTAAAAATTATCATCGACAGGATGACAGTCGAAATCCTGAGAGGCTGGATGCGTTTGATAGGATGAAACTGGATGCGTCTAACTTGAATTTCTAAAGATCATAAAACCGTTTTCGAAATTCAGTAAAGCTTCAGAGAATGATAAGTTGAAACGCTTTCGAATGTCCCTGAATTCCAGGTTTACGACACTGTGCATTGCTTTATTTTTGAAGATAAGAGGATTTTCCGGGAAGCGGTAAATTAAGAAGCCACTTTAGAGTTAGAATGTTTGATGTCAAAAAAGCTTGACAGTACGTCGCTTCTATTAAAGCAACCGTTCAAAGAGTTAGAATGTCTTATGTCAAGGAATGTCTGACAGTATGTCGTTCCGATCGAAAAAAAAAAAACCTTTCCAGATTTTCCCCCCCTCTTTTAGTGTCCAATAACATCCATCAAGGATCAAGGAAGTTAATTTACGGAGTGCGCTAGGCTAGGCCTTTAACTCCACATCATCAGAGATAGAATAATTACATCAAAAGAGGGGTTCATCTAATAAGGGAAGATTTTGAAGCCTAATTATAAAAATAAAAGCTTTTCAGATAATGCCTTTCGCATGAGAAAAAAAAAAGGAAAATTCTTAGAAATTCTTTAAATTAAATTTTGTGTTTAAAAAGGGCCAGGAATAAATTTTGAGAGAGGAGTCAACATTCAAAAAGTTTTGAAAAGAATAAAAAGGTGCAATACATTTCCTTGATTCTTGATATCAACAGCAAAATAAAATCCTTAGGACAAGCAATCCGGAGAGTTGGGCAAAAAGGGCTGGGGGCGAAACCCGTTGGGCTGCTTCTAGTAGCAGTTCAGTGTGGTACACTGAAGGAGGAGAAGAAAATTATTGGTCGCTATTTAGTGCGACGTTAAAAGGTCCCCTTAGGGGGTCGAAAGCAACCCGTTTAGCGGGTGGAGAAGAAGCTTTTAAGAAGCTATTGAGAAATTAAGTGCAGTCGCGTGCGGCTGCGGAGATAGGTTGTCCCTTGTTAAAGAAACGTTAGAAGGCTCTTCTTAAAGAGTTAAAGAACAGGATTCCTCCGGTCAATGCCCTTACGCATTGTTCGGGGGCGGTTGGGGTTTAGGAACGAGAGGTAAGCATCCACTTGGGCATCTGTATTCCAATACCGACGCCGTTTAAAAGGTAGTTGAGCATAATCAGGTTGTAAGATTGCTCTGGGTCGCTTTTTAGAAGAGGCAACCGCAGGATCATATACCGGCAGGGTATGTAATACTGGATTTCCAACAAGATGGATGTTTTTGAAAAATCTTTCCGAAAGTCGCTGTATAAAGCGGTTAATGGGCATAATTTTGAGGTCGTTATGAATGTCATCGTTCCTTATGAACCATGGAGCGTTTAATATCTGCCGTAAAAATTTTGATTGAAAAATTTGGACGTGTTTACGGTTAGTCAGAGCAGCTGAGCCCCAGATGGGACTCGCGTAAGTGAGAATAGGCCTTATGATAGATTTATAAAGCAAGATCTTGTTATCAAGTGACAGGTCGCTATTTTTAGCGAAAAAGGGGCGCAGGTTGGCTTTGACAGCTTCCGCATTCGCAATAATTTTTTGAATGTGAAGTTGCCAAGTTAATTTTGAGTCTAGTAGAACACCAAGGTATTTGTAAGTAGTAACCCAGGGAATAGGTTCACCGAAGAAAATTAGGTTATCTAAACGAGGGATGTTTCTTCGGATGAATAAAGTGGCAGCACATTTAGCGACATTAATTTTGATTTTATACAGTCCGAGCCAGAGTTCTAAGGCTGAAAGGTAACTCTGTAATGTAGAGATTACTGTGGTGATGTTGGTATGTTGAGTTAGGATGGCCGTATCGTCTGCATATAAAGCTAAATCGATACTAGGTGCCTTAGGCACGTCGTTGATATAGATATTGAAGAGCAGAGGTGAGACAAGACTGCCCTGAGGACATCGAGCATGGATCGGGCGGGGAGAGGAGAGTTCGTGGTTAACTCGTACGCGGAAGCTTCGTCCGGCTAAGTACGAGCTAATAATTTTAATGATGTGAGCCGGAAATCCAAGTCGCATGAGCTTGTAAATAAGTCCGTCATGCCAAACCCTGTCAAAGGCTTTAGCTATGTGAAGATAGACAATTCCAGTATTCTCTCGCTTACGAAAGCCTTCATGAATGAATTCCACTACACGTAGTAACTGGTGTACCGTGGAGTGTTTAGGTCGGAAGCCGAATTGTTCCGGGATGATTAAGTTTTGATCTCGACAGAATTCATTCAGGCGATTAAGTAAGACATATTCATATACTTTTGAGAGTGAGGAAAGCAGACTAATTGGTCTGTAGTTGACGGGTAAGTTTAGATTTTGCCCCGGTTTTGGAATGGGGACGACCGTTGCAATTTTCCAGCGGTCGGGGAAGTAGCTTCTCCTTAGCATAAAATTAATAAGGACCGTAATCCAAACAATAAACATTACAGGGAAATTTTTAATCATGCGATTAGAGATAGAATCCATGCCTGGAGCCTTGTTGGGTTTCAGTCTATTGATGTATTCCATCACCTCTTTAGGATCAGTGGGCCTAAGTTCAGGCGTGAAAGGTTGTGTTAAAAACTCTTCAACACGTGAATGTATGCGCCCTTGAGTAACCGGGCGGTTACAGTAGGCGTCGTTATTAGGAGCGAATTGAGTAGCAAGGCTGTCGGCTAAGACTTCTGCCTTTTCAGTGTCTGTGTAAGCCATCCGTGCGTCATCGGCCGTTTGGAGCGGCGGAATGTGTCTGGATTGTTTGCGTATTCGAGCGGCAGCCCGCCAAATCGAATTGTCTTCAGTCGTTAGGGACTCAATGTAGTGTTTCCACTCCGTCTGTTTGAAGAGACGGGTTTCAGTCCTTATCTCGTTCTGTATTTTGCGAAATTGGGCGCGGATATTGGGATCACGCGACCTTTGCCAAAGTTTTCGCAAAAAGTTCCGCTGCTTAATTTTGGATTTAGTCTCAGGTGGGAGTCTGACACCCGGATAGAAAATTGGTTTTGAAGCCGCAGCTCTCGCTTCTTTGAGAATGGACTCCAAATTTAGTAAACACCTGTCAAAATCCGAATTGCTGGTAATTTTGATAGGGGGGGGTAGCAGTACGTTCCAAGATAAATCTAAAGTCGTCCCAATTTGTAGAGACTTGCTCCTGTAATTTTGAGTAACGATTTTGTATATCTAGGGTGATCAAAACTGGATAGTGATCAGAGTCAAGGTCTTGAATCACTTTTATTTCGTGTCTAAAATTGACATTATAAAAGGCAGCCAGATCAAGAACTGCAGGGGACCCTCTAACAGGGTAGTAAGTCGGGAGGGTAGGAGCTATGATCTGTATATGGTTTCTCTGGCACCATGAATTTAGACTAATGCCATACCTGTTCCTGTTAGGGCAAAACCATGCGGTATGACGTGAATTTAGGTCACCAGCAATAATTAGGTGATTTGATAATGATAAAAGTTTATCAAAATCACTGACAGGAAAAGTACCTCTTCCACGTGCAGTTGATAGTGGAGGCAGGTACGCCGAGATGACTGTTAGTGGGGGAGAATTTTGGAGGAAAATTTTGATAATTGTCGCTTCCAAAATACTTAAATCAGGAGGGGGTATCATGTGATGCTTAATCGAACGCTTCACGTAGATACAGGTGCCACCACTTGCACGCCTGGCTAATGACACCCTGTCAGTCGAGTACATGTCATAATTCCCAATTTTGGGAGTTCTCCCTGGGGTAAGATGAGTCTCTTGGACTAATAACACGTCAAGATCGTGCACTACAATAAAATCTTTGACTTCATCGATCTTATTCATGAGGCCGTTTGCATTCCATGTGCACATGGTAAGTTCTCTGTTGGTAACTGAACTTTGTCTTAAACAGTTGAATTTAAGGCCGTGGTAAAAGGTTACAGCTCTGAAAACTTAAGACACGGGTCTAAAATAGCCGAGAAATCCTAATTTGAAAGCATAATATAGCTTTTATAAATTAGGAAGGCCCTCGTAAGAGCGTCTGCCTGCCTAAGCTTTGGCAGGGCCCTTTGGAAGGCTTGTAGTAGAATATGCCTATCTACCGCAGGATCGCGGGAGATTTCAATTAGGCATTTTAAAGTAGAGGAGAAAACATCCTCTGAGTCTCCACTTTCTACTTGGGTAACCGGGGGAGCTATTTGACGCACATTCGCCATAGCCGCCGGATTTGGACCCTGATTTTTGGGTCGGGGCTCTGTAGGTCCTTTACCTAGGGTCGCTGCATAAGACAGCGAGCTTGTGGTTTTAGGTGCAGTCACAGTTGCTGGTTGTACAGCTTTTGCTGGGGTGTTTGTAGTTCCCTGAGGGGGGGCTGCAGGAGCAGCTGCCCTAGGGGCATTCTTTTTTGAGCTCTTTTTGTTATTACCTGGGTAATGAGGACAAGATTTAAAGGACGCTGGATGACTACCTCCACAGTTGCAGCAGCAAGCAGGTTGATCGTCACTTAATGTGCAATCTTTTGCCCAGTGCGGGCCAGCGAATCTCACACAACGGATGTTAAGGGTGCAAGTTTCAGAGGAGTGAAAAAATCCTTGGCACCTAAAGCATTGAGTAGGGCCTTTACGGCCTCTGTAAGCCTCAAATTTGACCTCAGCGCCCCACATATCGGTGACACTGTACAGTTGGTCTATGAAGGGATGAGGTCGGACTTGTATGTAAACAAGTAGCATAGGGTGTCTAGTGCGCGGTTTAGTCAACCGGGCGCACCTATGCACTTGGAAACCCCATGATTCCACTTCATTTTTGACGTCCTCGATTTCAGTTTCTTTAGGGAGGCCTCTGATAACAATTTTGATAGGCCTGTCCTGCTTTAGATCAAAAGTCTTGAATTGGATGCCGGCCTGCCGCATCCATCGTGTAACCTCCCTAAATTCTAGTTCTGTTTGAACAAATAATTTTAAAAAAGGTCCAGTGAGAATGCACTTGATATTAGGGGCAATTTCTCGCAGGAAAGTCATCTGCGTTCTCCACTGTTTGCTGCTCTTAACGTGAATAGCCGGAATGGAGGGTTGCTGTGGAGGGGGGGGGCGCTCTGTGACTGCGCCGTACTAGTTTCTTCTCCTGAAGTTTCCCCGTTAACAGGGGGGGGGTGATTATCGAGCTTCCCTTGGCAGGACTGCGACCGCTGTCCAAGAGGCTTTCTTTAATTCTTTCATATTTGTTTTTAGAAACAATATTTTTTGAATTTGCAATTACTTCAGTGGGGTTACTATCATCAATTGTAATTATTTCTGGAGGTTTTCCCTGTTTGCGTGATGCGGGGGTAATAAAGCCCTCCGAATCTACGCTCGCAGTCTTTCTTTTTCTGCTGGAGGCAGTAATGGTATCTTGAGCCGAGGGAGTCGAAACTGGTCTATCTGCTTGCTTCTTTACGCTATGCGTGCGAGAAACAGGTTTCAAATTGTCCTTGAGTTTCTCCTTGCGGAGAAGAGCTTCTTTTTCGGCGGCCATTTTGGCAATTTTCTCGTTATCTAATAGTTGCTGAAATTCTTGTAAGGTGGCAGGGAGTTGGAATATCTGTACATTAAGTCGGTTTGCAGTGTCGTTGATCTTATTAAAGAGTGTCTTACCCGCTAGGTCTAGTTGTTGGTATCCAGAAGTATCCAGGGGGGCTCCAGTTCGTTTTAGGAACATTTTCTGCTGTTGAATGGCTTCAAACTGAGTTTTGAGTCCGTAAAATTCAGTGATAAGATTAGATCGGTCGTCTTGGGTATTATCATCAGATGGATTGCTCTCTGTACATGATTGCACGTTTGGAGTATCCAAAGGTAAAGCATTTGTTTGCGAAGAATCACAAAATTCCATGGATGAAGGCTGTGTAGCGAGCTCCCGTCCTCGTCCGCGTCCACTCCCGAAAACAGATGCAGTCAAGTAAAGAATTTCGGGTAATAAGTAATTTTTTGTTTCTTTCACTTGGGGAAGAAGAATGAAAGTATCCCCCCCCGTCGAGAAATAGATTCATTAGTGCTGAGTATATAGCTGCGCTGATTAAGGTTTTACGTCGACTTATTTCAGCGCCTTAACTCTTGTCAGTAATCATGTTAGTCTGAGCATCAAGAAATAAAAGGTAAACAGGATTTCGATGCCACTGGAATTGTTTCTAAGTAAATCGCCCTTATTGAAAGCTTACAATTTCTTTATATATCTTTGTTTATTCTTGACAAAATAAAAGTGCAGAACGTTCCTATTTCTAGTGGAATTGTATCTTATTGTTAAATCTTTTGTATCTTTATAACCTTATTTAATTTCTTCTTTCAAATTTTATGTCCATGTTTCTGTCTTAATAATAAAAAGACAACCTGGATTTCCGTTTTAAATGATTTTATTTGGTATATTTCAAATAAAATTTTAAGTATTTAATGTCGGAAGGAAATTTTCCTGGTTTAATATTTAAATCTTAATAAGCAATCTCCGCCCCATTTGTGATTTTGATCTTTAATTGTGCATTGCTTTTGATGAATCTGAGCTTCAGAAATTGGGAATTTTGTTTCGTTATTGATATTAAATGACAGATTATTTCTGTTGTTAATTTCTTTTCCGTTTATCTCAATAGTAAATTTGTATTTGCTCTGAAATGCAAGCTTACCTGGATACTTGGTCACAAAAACTTTTTATAATTTATTCAAGCTCATGTATTTCTAACATGGTTTATTTAAAACTTTTGAAATGTTCTCCTCAAATAGTATCCTTAGGTTTTCTTCTAATATTCAAAGCTCTATATCTTATTCGATGTGTTATAATAGAAAGATGTTACCATATCATATCCCAATATAAATACTGACTTGACTAATAACAACGTATTCTTGTTTTTGTCTTATGGATTGTTGAATACTAATATTTTATTTATTTAAATCAGCTTTGAATTTAAGTAATTTCCGTATGTGCTTTTCGGAAAACTTTTTGCTAAAGGTACTTTGAAGTACTTTTGTGTACTTTGAAGATGGACGTAAAATATTGAAGTCTGTGCGAGAGCTACTTCATGTCATTTTGCAAGAATTTTTTTCTCACTTATAATTAAGTCAACTTTTTAAAATTCTATATTTTCTTGATAGGATTTCCGTTCACGTTTTCCATTGTTTCTTTCCCGCTATCAGCTCTGACTAAAATTTGTAGATGGCTTCATGTTCATTGACTATTTAGAGCAGCGTAGAGCCTTTAAAGCAGAATTTAAATGCACGCTGTATCAATTTTTTGCAAACATTTCATAAACTGGAAGAAAAGTGGCCAAAGTAGATAAATGTTTTCCGAAAGCTGATTTCGTAAAAAAGACATAAAAGATATCAAAGCAAAACTCTTCAAAAAATCGATCGACAGATAGATAGTATCTCATAATTACATTCTAAGATTATCCAAAAAATACTTCCCGGCAACTTTATTACCTTTACGTCCATTGATTGAGTAATAGATGTAGAAATAAGCTGTGCACCTCTGCCAGAATTTTTAATTGCTCTGGAGCTCCTAGCAATACCGCCACACAAGCTCACTTGAAAAAAGGTCTTATATCTTATTATTACGTAACATTGTCCCGCCGAAACTGTGCAGCGGAACTAGGCTTATCGTGAAGAATCTATGCCGAACATTACAGATGCCAACATCACAAGGGGTATGCCGCAATATATGCTCTTCGATTTGGAGCGATTCCATTTTTCATCCGTTGTATTTGCTATGGTTATCAACAAGGAACAGAACCAATCGCTTTATGTAACAGGTATTAACTTGAAAGCACCGTACTTTTAACCTGGCCAATTAATTTGGCTTACTGAAGAGTATGCTTGTTACGAAGAGTATGATAGTTTATTTTTTTACGCTCCTGGCGGACAAACAAAAAACATTGTGTGTTTTCAAGCTTTGTAATAAAAGGTGCCGAAAAAAAAATAATGTTTTATCCCTATTTAAATAAATTCTAGAGTTTTATTCAAGCTTGGTTATTATTATTTTTCGCAATTCACCTTAAACGAAAATAAGAGGAAAATCACTGAGTACCTGAGATTTCGAAGAAAACTACCCTCATTTTCTGAATGAAGCCTCTCACTCTGCGTCAAATCCGGGCAACATCGGGTATTTCAGCAAGTTATTAATAATGAAACTAAATTTCTTGTCCCTAAATTTTTTTCATCATTATGAGCCACTAACTTCTAGTGTAGCTCAACATATAATGGGGGGAAAACCAATTTGATCAAATGTATTATTTAATAATGTTAATTTTATAAAATTTTATTTTTATTATTATTAACAGAAATCGTTATGGAGCTTTTTAGAAATGCTCCATCAGTTAGGGGTGTGATTCTTGCATTTCAAAGCCAAGGAAAACTTTAAACGTGTTTATCGCAAAACTTCATTTTTCAAGTTGAGCCACTGTTACAACCCATTAGCGATATCATGTATAGATAGATATATGTGGGTGTGTGTTTGCGGTGTGTGGAGACGAGAGAGGACGCAAATACTTAAGTCATGGCCGATCTTTGTAGCTGGTGATGGCGTGAAGAACGTGTAATTGTATACTTGCATTCAGATAGATCCACCGTAATATCATTCATCGTGATGGGCGCTATCTTCACCCGTTCCCCATCACATCTTGCATGTTTTCTACATGCTAAGACAAACACAGTATGTAATATCACAGACTTATCAGGACTGCGAAATTAAAAGTATGAAAACCTCTATTTCTGGACTAAAATACAAACGAAAAAACTATTTACTATCAAAATCGTCAAAGAAACATCTTAATACAGTGCCATTTCACGCAGTTCGTCAGGAATTCGTTTTGTGAGGCAAACAGTTACCTCCAGAAGCGAAAAATCTCTTTTTTTGTCCGTTCCGCCTCCCTTTTTATGTTTGCCCATAATGGTATGCCCACGTCTGACTTTGTGAAAGTATAGGGCCATTCCCACTGGGGTTTATCTCAGCTAACGGACACAGCTGACGTAGCCGACCCATCTCCATAACCAGTTTTTTTCCCATACGGCAGCAAGTTGAAAAATCTGAACTGCAGGCATAGCGGAGCTAGTCGACACATGGAACGGACTCCGTTAGCTCAGATAAACCCCAGTGGGAACGGCCCTTAAGGTTTGGCTGGAAGGAACATTTCCTGAACATTCATTTCGTGGTTTTTTCTGATATTTGATGGAAACACCAAGCCTAATTGCCCACATGCATGTAGAAAACGATATCTTGTAGAAATCTTTACAAATTGATGAAATAGAGAGGAAAGCAATGCATCGAGCACACGTTAGCTCGGTGCAAGCAAAACCTGAAATACACAGTGCGACTCATCCAAGAGAAAGCAGAGTGTAAAAGTTATGGTTCCCATAAGTGTTTGAAACTCGATTGAAATCTTATTCGCTGATTGGCTAAAATGTGTCTGTATTAGCGTTATGCAAAATCATATGATACCTATTAATTTGAAATGACGTAATTTAGATGAATATATTTTAAGCAATTACTATTTTTAGGACGGAAAGGAGACGGAAAAAACCATTCTGTGGTCCTCGGTTGATACACAGTCTGGTCCATTTGACTTCATTGAGAGGGAACAAGTCTTCAGGCAGCTTTAAACCAATCATAGTATAGGACAAGTGTCGTAGTTTATGGCGCGCGACTCAAGTTCTAAGAATATTTATTTAAGTGCGTTTCGCTATTGTTTCGTTGTGGGCAGGTCAATGGCGTAAAGATTATTTTTGCTACTCGAAGCGGTCTCTGAACTCTGAATTTAATGCCCTTCTTAATACACAAACAAATAACTAAAAAAAAAAAAAAAAGAGAGAGAGACATACAAAGAAATAAATTTACGTTTATTTTTGAAGGAAAGTTATAATTCAAAACCCTCGATGATATCGTAGAAGTCTACTTGATCGCTCCAGTTTCTGTAATGTAGGCAGAACGAAAGAGTTCTTAAATACTTAAACATAACTTTTAAGTACTTCTTTTATGCAAAATAAGCATTTTTTTGTTTTAAAATGATTTTTATTTAGAAAATTCTTCTCACAACCAGTAGCGCTTACAGTAGATTTGGACAAAAGTTCGCAATAGTGTTGCAATATGTGGAAATTATTCTGAGATTGTAAAAGTGCAAAAATTTAAAAGGGCCGTCTTTCCCCGTAACATGAGAAATTGCTCTGTTAGCAGTAAGCTTACTGACTTGCAGACAAAATTCATTTACCAGGAAATTATGACAATTTACGTAATGAAACGGTATATAAAATTAGCAATTAGGGTATTAAAATATATGAATATGGTATTATTGGATGTATTTATAACCTCACAAGATCTAAATCCAATGAATTTGAGTTGATAATGTATGGTATTGGTTTGTTATATATAAGTTACTTCAAGGAAATTTTTTGTACGACATATTGTTCATGTAATGTTATATATTAATAGTTTCAGGAAATTATTGCATCCCTCTATACATGGTATGAGTGGTTACCTCATCGAGCTGGCAAACGGGAGATCTGTGATTTTAATTCCGACACAAGCCCTCTGGTTTCTCACATTGTTTCAGTCCTTGATTTTTTTCTGACACTAGGTGGAAACACTAAGCTTCTTTGCTCACATGCATGTAGAAACGAAAATTCGCTGTCTCTACAAATTGATGAAATAGAGAGGAAAGGAACAACATGTTGGCTCGATGCAAGCAAAAGCTGAAATAATCGTACACAGTGCGACGCATCCAAGAGAAAGCGTGGGAGAGTGTAAAGTGTACGATTCCCTAAAGAGTTTCAAACTCGATTGAAATCTTATTCGCTCATTGACTAAAATGTCTCTGCTTTAGGAGCGTTATGCAAGGTAATATGATACATATTAATTTGAAATGACACAGTTTAAGCAATTACTATTTTTAGGCCGGAAAGGGAAAATATCCAAATTAAAGTGCAGAATTAAGGGTTATTTCAAGTTTAAATTAGAAGTTAGCTCTTATAGATTTTTTTTTATATTTATATGTACAAATTTAGAATATTATTGAACAAAATTATTGATACATCGGGAAAATAATTGTGGAAAAATACGAAAGCTTCCTACCTAAGAAAATATGTTTGTGGAGGACTTAAAAGTATTTAGGACTTAAAAGTATTAGGACTTAAAATATTTTGTGGAGGACTTGTATTCGTTTTAGATGCTTAAAGAAAATCATGGAAATTTAGTGCAACGAACTTCTTTATACATTACAGGGATCGAATCTAGGTCGAAATACTGGTCTTTAATGGCTTTAACCACTCGTTATCCATTTGTTCAATCGTGTGCAGATGTGAACTGTGACATTGTTCACTTCATCTGTTAGAATCATTAGAGTGAAAATCTAGTGACTGCAGATGAAGTGCAGGTGTAAACTTGGACATGGCCGGATCCTTCTTGAAGAGAGTATTTCTTCCCTTCACGAAGGCCACGACATTGGTGCAGTATAATAACTTGTTTACTTCGATTTTTGATGGAATAGAAATTTTTCTAGATGGAATGGGATGCGCTCAAAACCATATCATTCAATTACTGCATAGTAGTGCGTGATGGAAATAAGGTAATTTAAGTGCCAATGCCTAATTCACTTCATAGTTGTAATACTCAACATACTTTTAGGGTTCATATTTTGTCTGCTTTTGTGACGTTAGAGATCTTTCGCCTGCTTTGTGTCCATTACCATCTGCAGTATCTATTGCCGACCATCGTGCGCCACCACATAAGAATTTCTGTTACCGACTTCCTGAAATGGTTTGATGTCCTGATCAATAATAATAAAAAGTACGAGAAATATATTATCCCTGAAAGATGTTTCTCCAAATGGGTCTTTTCGAAGACATTAAGCTCGTAAGATCTGCAAAGATCTGGCATTTTCGTATATGACCGATTTATGATGGTCATAATTTTCCACTCGCAACCATTAGATAACAGTTGTGTGCTCTTTGCGTTAGCGTATGTTGAGTTACTTAGATAGGAAAGGACGTATTTGTGTGAAATGTTTATGGGTCTTCGTTCTGTTCGTATTGATCGAAAACATTATAATTCGCACTTTTTAATTCTTGTACGACTTTTTTTTTTTTTTTTTTTTCCAACTCGAAAATGTAAAAACTACTAAAGTCGATATTCCTAGTTGTTCAACCAGACAATATTAGATGACTCACCTTAAAGAATTGTCGAGTTCAAAAAAATCTTGCAGTCATTGTTGTTGCTGTCTAATATTTGAGTTAATACGTATGGCTATATGAAAATAATGGGTAAATTAAGATACTTGTCGATAGCTGTACACCATGTCCATAAAAATCTTCACACAGCCTTTACTTTTTCACCGTAAGTCCTAGCCATGCATTTCCAATTCTAGAACTTCTTTAAGGAAAGAAAATATTCATGTTACTGCATTTTTAAATGTCAATTTTGTAAAAATTATGAAATCTAAAGAAAGAGAAATTAAGCTTCACGGCAACAAAGATAACGCCTTCATTTATTATTGCTAATTAAATCATGCTTAATCCATTCTGGAATTTATTCCAAGAAATAAGTGTTTAAAATTTACTTCGTAATTTTTAATACAGATATTTTGAATTTTTACGTATTTTTGCTTTCTCGCGAAGCAAGAACTGAAACAATTGAATGAGAAATACTGAGTCGTCTGTGAGAAACTGTTCCTCCTTTTTTTAAAAAATTTCTTTTATACATAGTTTTAGATTTATTATAGTATTTGAATAGAATATGTGGCAACGATTAGCTAATTCTTCAGGTAATAGAAATCGTGCGCTTCTGTGCTATAAAATGAATGAAATGTAACGCTCTTTAGTGATCCTAACGCCAGAGTATCCGGAGTATCACTATGGTAAACAAATATAGTGAATTTTAAAGAGTGCATTTATCCTGTTGTGGTTTATGCGCTTTCGATGATGTAGATTTAATTCAATTAAGTTTAAATGAAAGGAAAGAAAAAAATGCGTATAATTTAATATTCCGTACAAGGAAGTCATATGATGTACACATCAGATTTGTTCCTTAAATAATACTGGCGAATCATTTCATTGCCTTGTGTAAATCCTGGGTGAAAGCCTTCATCTTATTTCTCGAAATTCGTAACCGATATTTTTACGTTGTTAATCCAAGCTTTGTTACTTATTTTAAGGCTCGTGTCAGCGCGAATTCTATCATGCTATTTATTACCAGCACCTCAGATTACTTCTGTTAGGAGAAACCTCGCATAAATTACCACAGATAAAATCCACTTTAGATGAATTGTAATTTTAAAGTTTTAAGGCCCACGTGTGCGAGCTATTAGTGTACGATGGATTGCACATTGATATGTGAAGTGGGGAATTTATGTGATTGTTAACGTATAGAAATCGCTAAGAGCCGTAAGGAAAATGTCCGTGAAATCAAAACATAGGGAGCGTAATGAAAAGAAATGCAGAAAAGAGAAAAATATTTAAGAATAGTGTAGGGCAAAGTAGCGTGAAAATTAAGAGGACGAAAATTGTCGATTCGCCAGAGCCAGTCACGTCGCATAGACATCCAAACTCTAAGAGAATGATATTAAACATACAATAGCAAGCGTTTTTATTTCTTTGGAGGTGCTGCGCTAATAGGTCTTTCATTCTAAATATTTTTTGACCGCTACAATCGACTGGCTTTGGCTCCTTGCCAGAAACTTCTCAGAATATCAATGATGCGCGGTATAGGACGGCAAACAGTTTGATAGATTGAGAAGGTTATAAGAAACGGGCATTTTTTATTGAATGTCTTTCTGATTGGTATCGGAAGCGAATTGTTTCTTATACTGTTTTCTATCATACGTCCAACGAATCATTTAACCCTTCCCCCCTCCCCTAAAAAAACCGAAAAGAAACACATTACTCAACAAAAGAACATATTTTTTCCATTTTATTAAGTTATATCTGTTCATTTCTTTTATAATTTGATTAATGAAACTTCGTTTACCTAGGTACAGACATTTGTTTATTTTCTATTGAGATAACAGAGTAATTGAAGATACAGATTGCTGTATTCAATTCTTTCTCACTAAGACAATTATCGAATATTTGAAACAGTGTAAGATTAATGCCAGCACAGTTGTGTATTAAAATGATAATTATTTTAAACAGTGTATAAAAGTGGTCAATTAGAGGCCTCAAATAGTAGCTAATTAAATTTTGATACTTTGAAATTTGATTATTATTTAACGGATGTGCGCCTGAGAAATTACTGTACCTTCTACAATACAGCCAGCTGCTTGAGACAGTATTTGTGAATAATTTCAAATTGAAATCCAACAGTTAATAAACTTGTAGTTAATTAAGACATTTCTGTTATCTGCGGTGTAGGATGAGCTTACCCCATCGATTAGTCTATCGTTTTGTGTCCATTCCGAACAAAGGTTGACGATGCTTCTGAGATTTCATAAAATTGAAATTGGTTCAAAATGCATTAAATGTTTTGAATATTTGGATGAAAGATATTCTGTTTCTCATACATGCATTTATATTATCATACGAACATATTTCCATACATTTATATGTATTGTTATACATATAACATGCGTGCTTTGTCATACATATGGCACAGTTCTGACAGAAAGAGTTTTTTTTTTTTTTTTTTTTTTTTTTTTTTTTTTTTTTTTTAACAGAAATAGGGGGAATATCGCTCCAAATTGTTTAAGATTTAAATAGTTGTTTCGGACCGACCGGCTTTTTAGCATCAAGTTAGGAAGGAGGCCCCAAGTTCTAAACTCGCCCGCGAGGAGAGCAGCTAAGAACAGCGACCTTCACAGGCGCCTTCTATTGGCGAACATCGCAATAATAAATACGCCCACATTGGCCGAAGAGATTCACATTTCCAGTAATTGATGGCGCCACGAGACTAGTCTCAAAACAACATCATATACGTATATAAAACGCCTACCGCAATGGAATAGTAATTTTTTATACATTTTTGCTTGCCTCCTCCCAGTCTCGTGACCCCACCAGTGGCCCGAGCGGTTAAAAACTGCTGAATTCTATTAGCTTATCCTGAATTCGAACCCAGGCGAAGGGACTGACTGCATAATTGATATTCGCGTTTTTCACCATGCGTAATATGAATATTAGCAAGTTTTCCTCAGAAATTTCTACAAGAAGATATCTTTCCCCTTAAGTTGGTAATCCGCTAGATGCTTTACTGTAACCAAATAACCTAACTGTAGCCACCCAGGCTTGTTCCTTCGTATTTATGGCAAATTTAAGCATCATATAATTTAAGCATTGGAGTTTGAGAATTCATTTGGCGTCCTGTTTATAAGCCTCTTCTTTAGCAAGTTCAGTTCTTTCATTTCCCATTTGGCTAGCATTACTTTTAATCCTAAGTAATATGGTTGCGTAAGAGAAGGTGTATAATTTTCAAATATGGACACCTATTTGTTGAGATAACATCATTCAGAATAAATAATGGATGCACCTTCATTCGGCTGGCTAGAAACCTAAACGATCCTATATGCCATATAACACTGTTGCATTTTTCTGGAACATCCTACAGAAGGGTTATATTGAATTCACTTAAATTTCTCTTTGATAATTGTATGTAAAATTCCTCATTTTTTTAACAATCAAACTATTTTCTTAGTCATATATAACCAAGAATATTGCTTAATAAATTATTTTTTACTTTTCAAATCATATTAAAACTGTGTAACTTATATCTAGGTATATATCTATACATACGCACAGATGCTCACTTGACTAATTAAAATAATGGTTTAACGTGAAACGAGTGAAAAGTTTATGGAATTCGAAGATGGTGTCTTCATTCACCATAATATCCACAGATAAATTTTTGGGTGGTCTTATAAATTTATTTCTCGTGACAGATGACTTTGGGAGTAGATACCGAAGTGGGAAAGACAGACACATTTATTATTTTGCTAGAGACCTCTTTTCAGGGAGCCAGACAAATAAAGACCGTCCTTTGCTTCTCATCATCTATAAATAAAGAAGAAAAAAACTAAATTATCTGGAAGAAAACAGTGTACTCTAAACCAGCTGTAAGGTTTATTTATTGAACTGCGATTAATTTCAGCACCTTACCTTCGTTTTATTGGATATAATAGAGAACTTTTATTTGGTGGGTGGATCTGTCATTAGTATTTAGTTCGAGTCATAAGAAAAAAATTCCATTATTATTATTGGTGTGGTTTAATCGATGGATTCATTAAATCAATGTGAAGTCGCATATTGGCTGTTGAAAGTATTTCTTTAAAGAGCTATTTTTAACATTCTTAGCCTGTTAAAATAGAAAATGTTTATGAAATGTATACATGGAAATGGTTTGTTTGAAGAATGCATATTACTGTTTTGTGGTTATTAAGCTGTATTATAATACATTATCGCAATTCTAATTAAGATTACTGAAGGATCTTATAAAATTATCAAATAATTCAAAGGCAATAAAGTTCTAAAGGAAAACAATATTAAATTTGTGATAAATATACTTAATTATTTAGTTAGTATGAATTAATCAATAGTTATAAATACATTTAATTATGTAACAAAGAAAGAAAGAAAAAAAACTTTAAAACTTTGCACTGCTTTGCAAAAGATATCGCTGTTAAATTGCTGCTTATACTTCAGAACCCAGTGGTCTAAAATGTAGATTGGGGGGAGGGGTATAAAAATTGGTGTAGGAAATCTTGCTCTTTAAATTTTCTTCTAAACGGTATATTTTAAAAATAGCAATAAAACAGCCTTATTTTGACGTAAATTTTAAATAAAACTGTGATTTCCAGAACGATCAGGTACAGTTTCCTTTCTTTTTTGCTCCTGAAAAAAGAGGGACATGTGTCTGATCGCTTTCGAAACCGGTAGGGTTTTATTCAGAATGTACACCAAACTAAAGTTGTCTTTTTTTGGGAAGAGAGGCTAGTTTTAAATTTTACCATTTCTCACTCATCACTTTACTTCTCTTCCATTTAAATGGTACATTCCCAACAGAGTGCCAATTGTAAGCGATTTTAACAAAAATAAATGCTGCAACACTTGTTTGATTTTTGAACTCACGAGCAATCTGGCTGCAGAAAAGAAAAGAAGGCTGTTTTCTAGCCTTTTCAATCATTATATATATATTTTCCTCCTCTTCCTTCTTTCACGTGCTTTGTTTATTTGTGAAACATAAAGCATTTTAATGGAACATTTAAAATAATTTTATATCCTTTTAAGTAACTCGTTTTTATGTTTCAAAACAAAGATAAACACATACGACTTTTCAAAACTGCGTTGTTATCAGTACTGTATATTTGGTATACCTTTTTGCATTGGTAAAATAATTTGGATTTAAAATGAATTTATATATATTAAGTAATTCCACTTAATTGATAATATAAACTGATCCCTTCCGTAAAGAAACAAACTATATGTGGCACTTACTGTATTTTTGCATTTGTGTATTTATTTTGGAAATTAAATTTTTAACCCTGCTGTGATTTTATATGGTAGTGCATTTCGTCTAATAGTGATTATTTTTATTTGCAGAAGAAATCTCTGGAATTTTTGTTAAAAGTATTGCTAAAGGAAGTGCAGCTGATATGTGCGGTCAAATACGAGTAAATGATCAAATAATTGAGGTATGTTTACTAAATTACATGACATTTGTTTACACTGAATATGATCTTCTGTAAATCTACAAAATTTTCAATTATCAAATGCTTATTTTAGTGTCTGTTAAATTAGTTTTTAAATTTTTATACTTTAGATTATTATCTTATAGAGTATTTTTGTATAATGAAATTAAGCCTTTTCTGGCTGAAATCTCAAAGAAAAATCATTGTACGGTGTTTAGGGAGTTGAATGTAAGCGTTATTTCAAATGAATTTATTGTAATGCTACTTGCAACTCGATGAAAAATTGGCCTTTATTTGGAAAATGATTCTTAACCTTTCTGTATATGGCACGTTTTGAATATTCATTCTAAGGGTGCACATTGTCGTTATCTGATGTTAAAAATTTTCGAAAGCACTTTTGAGGAATCTTAACTAAGCAAAAGTTTATCTAGGTGCGGTGAACCTTAATAACTTGGTCGTCTCCATCTCGTGGAATACTTTCGAGTTTATGGGAGATAGGATAAGTAAATAAATAATAAAAAAAATCTGAAGGCTTTCAGATTTTACATTACGTCCAAAGAGACTTTTTTAACCTTTTGTGTATTACCCTTATTTATTAAATATTCTTTGCACTTAAACCATAAAATTTAATTCAAGAGCAGTATCGCAAAAATAATTTTTAAATGAGCATATCTTTAGAATATCCGATACACAGTCTCGCGCGTAGTGGTTTTTATTTATTTATTTATTTATTTATTATTATGTACAGTTTTGCCATTGCTCGCTTTGAAATCGATGAGTTTGTTAATCAAAAATTCGTTGAAGTGTTACAAAATATGAAATAGATGATAAAGCAAATTTCAAATTCCAATTTAGGGCTTCCCGATGCCCATATTCTGTGGAAGATCACGTTATTCACGATGGCTCTAAGTGCCGTTGTTCTATCACAATGCGAGAAACATAGCTCTGCATTTATATGCAGATTCTTCATTATTTAATTTATTTAAATACTAGCAGCTACGCTTGCAGCCTTCGTCTGGCTTTTAAATGTACCGGAAAATTGCGTGAAGGGAACACCAAATGTTAAATTTAAAAACTGCGCAGAATTTTACTTTGCAAAACAACTTCATCAAAAAAAATATTTTTTCAAATGTATTACATATAACAAAATTACAATGAAATAAGCCCTTAATGCAAATATTATTTATCCTAATAAATAAATTAATCAACTTCGCGTTGCCTTCTCTCAACAAACGTCCAGTATCCAAGAGAAACATTAAATTTAAAAACTGCACAAATTTATCGCCCTCATTTTTTTTAAGTGGCAACAGTGCTAATTTTCAACAGTCAGCAATCCAGTAGTATGAAAGACACACAGATTCTTTCTTTTATTATATAGAGAGATAACATAGGGCGATAATATTTGGTGGCAATAATTTGAAAAGTGAACCGACATTTAAAGTTTTCAGCGTAAAATGCCAAAACGAAATTAATAGTCCTTTTGGCCAATAAATAAATAAAAGTCTGAAAACTTTCAGATTTTATACTGCTCCCAAAGGTGCATTTTTTTACGTCTTGTTACCTTTATTAAATAACATATTCTTCGCATTTAACCATAAAATTCAATTCAACAGCAATATCACAAAATATTTAAATGAGCATATCTTTAGATTTTCCAAGCTGGAGGTGTTTTTTTTTTTTTTTTTTTTTTTTTTTTTTTTTTAAATATATCTTATTGCTATTCTAGGTGAAATTGTTAGAACAGGATACGCATGTTTCAGCTGCTAGATGGAATTTTAAGAGTCGCACTGTCAATACAGTGTAGAAATATAGGAAACAGTTATTGAATGCATGGAAAAAAAAAACGGATTCAACATCGCAACAAGCAGTAAGCTTTCTCATTACTCTGTTGTTTCTCTCCTCGAAGCTCCAATATTCTAGGAGCAGGAGAAAAAGTTTCCAACTCAGATTCTTCAATTCTACTAAACATTGTGGTATACTAAACACGGTGGCATTTACTAGAATCTAATTAAAGGATTACATATGAAGAAGCACCCTCAGTCCAGTGTCATTATGGGTTGATTATGTTTTACAACTTGTTTAATGTTTTAACAAGTATTTTAATCTTTTATAAATTACATTTATTCTGCCATCCTGTCGAATGTTGAAACTGAATCTCTCCAACTTCCTACCTGTCCTTGATATTTTAACCCTAAAAAAAATATATTTTCTGCCCTGCACAAAAATAAATAAATAAATAAATAAAAAATTAAAAGATAAAAAGGAAAAGAAAATTTTTCGATAAATGAACCCAGAAAACATTGTTCGGAAACTTTTCTGTTGTCCTCTAACTCCACGCCAAATGTTATTTCTCAGCTAAATAAAGGGGGGAAGAGCTTCCTTTGTACACTTACATATTTTATGGGATAAAAGGATATTTGTTCTTCATAATCTTTTTCATGTTGAAAAACTTGATTAGTTGAAAACTGTTGTTAATTACCGAAATTTTTCTTCCTTTTTTGTTAAAAATTTAAACTGATTCCTTCTGCTGAAAATAATCCGTAAAATAATCAACTAGTCTTGTTGTGGTCAAGTTTAAAGTAAATACAGAACTGCCTGGATTTTCTTTACGTTCAAATAGTTTTCCATAGAATAAAGGTGTGCAAAAACCTTCCTACGGGTCGAATACGGCTCTTCAAATTCCTTAATTCGGTTCGTTATAAAATCCTCTGCAATGACGTTTTGGTCTCTTACCCGATTTTGTATACAGACTTTTGAAATCAGCAGCAGAAGCGCACATCTCTTGTTGTAGTGTCCAAGAAAGAGTTATCCGAGGGAGACAAAAATTGGAGGATGGGAAGATTATGTACAGAATAGAAAAGGATTAAAATTTCAGAACAACTGGGAATGAGTTATTTCAGAGTTACATACTTATAATGTGAAGAGCTTAATAAGGTGTTGACCCACCTCTAACCTGAATGTAAGCTGCCACATGGCGTGGCATAAACTGATAAAGCTCCTGGATGGTGTCCTGCAGTATTTCTTGCCAAATTTGCTCCAACTGTCAGGCTAGGTCATCAACATTCCCTGATAGATACAGTCTCCTTCCCATCATACCCAGGCATGCTTCATGCAAAAGAGATCTGGCAGGATAAGGAAGTGTTTGACAAGCTGTAATACAGTTCATAGCAACACATGCCGTATGTGATCAGGCGTTATCTTGCTGAAAAATAAAGCCAGAGTACTGCTAAAGGAAGGTAGCAAAACAGGTCTTGGAATGTCATCGGCGTACCGCTGTGCTGTAAATGTACCTCTAATGACGACCAAAGGCTATCAAGGTAAATAGCAACCCAGACCATAACTCCTGGATGAGGGCCTGTGTGACGCACAATGTGAAAGCAGGAACGGCACGCTGCTCTGGGCGTCTGCAAACACGTCTTCAATAATCGTCACGGCACAGTTGGAAGCGGGATTCGTCGCTAAAGACTATACGTTTCTAGTCAGCATCATTCCAACCTGATAGAGCCAAGCACCGCTGTAATCTGGCTCAACAGTGTGCAGGCGTGAGTGGTAAGTAGCGTAACGGTCGGTACGAGCGTAGATTTCGCTCTATCAGCCATCTGTGAATGTTCGGGGTGGACACTTGTGTACTAGTTTCACATCTGATGGTTTATGCAATGAATCGGGCGATGTGACAGCTGATCTGGCAATCACTATGTCCTTCCGATCTGTTGTAGCCTTAGGTCGACAGCTACCATCATGACGTTGAAATCTGTCATTGTCCACTCATTCTTGCGAGCATTTTCTAATCGCCGCATCGCTTCGACTCATATGAAGAGCGTTTCTCCGATTTGCCCAACCTGCCTCTTTCAATCCAATGATGTGATATCTTTCAAACTCTGACAGTTGCTCGTAATGAGCTCGAATCCTGTGGCGAAGCACTTTTTCAGTCGTTGAAAGGTATCGCAATGCAACAGAAATTTTTAAAAGTTCAAGAATAGCTCCTTATCTGCTGGTTGCGCAGTTCCGATGCGTTGGATATCGCACTATTCATTTATTGGATACCAAATTTTAAGTATTTGCATATTTGGTCAAAACATTTATGAATACGAAATTTCAAAGCAATCGGATGTTTCCTTCTTGGTGCGTCGATTTTTTTTCGTTATAGAGTGTATATGCTAAACTATCAGTCAATTTAAGTTGACAACACTAGATATGCTAGAAGCATGTGCATCTGCCGGAGAATGTAGTCCTGTCATTTCTACCAGCTTTAGTTTTTAAATTAAACAATGAAATATGAATATTTTTGAGATAAAAAGACATCACAAAAGGAAGCTTAGGAAAAAGATTACTTCACCTCTAAATTTTTTTTTTTTTTTTTTTTTTTTTTTTTTGAAAATGAAACGATATGCATGTCAGTCATTTGTTGACCAATAAGAACCCATTCATTTTTAGAGTATTTGCAATATTTTTTAATTGTAATTGCATTTTTTTTAATTTCTACGGAGGAGTTTTCCTCCCTTCTCATCATATTTTTTAAACAATAGGAATACCATATAAAACAAAATGCAGTTCAAGAATGAAACAACTTGGTAAATTACAAGTAGTAACTCTCTTATTCCATGTTCTACAGGTAAGGAGTGTTCCTACCTCAATACTCAATTCAAAACTTGGTTAGGATAAATTATTTATTAATATAGTATATACAGATTAATAATCAAATGAGTCCACATATATGACATCTAAAAGGAGAATAAGAATTATATCTAAATAAATGAAAATACTTGCAATTACCTACTGTTATCAGTTTAAAAAAATGCTGTTCTTGAATATCTTCTAAAATATGAAATAAGATTAATTAATCAGTTAAGCGAAGAAATTACCAAATAATCAATTAATTTCCAAAATTATTCTGATTAAATACTGGAACAAAGTCAATAGTTCTAAAATTCGTTCACTACTTCTAATGGATGTAATAGTTGTGTGGGTCTCTTCACCTGTCCTTTGGACGTTGTAATTAAACACAAACGAACATGATGAGTCTCGTAACCCAACATTGCTGGTCCGAAATTCACGCTTTCAATTTTTCTGCTGCCAAAATTATTCAAAAAACATCTTCCATTGGAGAACTGGATTTTCTAGAGGCATTTCACATTCAAAAAAAATCTTTCTGTTCTAGTTAACGATCCTAATTCTAATCCATCTTTGCCTTCGGCCTTTAAAGAAATTATGTTTTAGTTCTGGTTTCATCAACAGATGGTGCCACTAGCTTATCTCCTGTCCAGGCTTTCTTATCTTATCTAATTATTATATCCTATCTCATTCATTTGCGCTTTTGCAGCTGAGGATGATGGTTCGGTAAAACCATCGAAACTAGTCCTGTGAAAATTTGAAAATATAACGCTAATTTTTGTTGTTTGACTTCTGAATTAGTATAATGATTCTGTTTATAACTCTAATATCACCCCCAAGCATCCATAAGAGTTTGTACTTTGTTGACCCCTCTAAAAGATAGACGTTACCAACCTTTAATTCTTTACTAAGGTTGGGAGTGTTCGAACAGTGGGCTGTTCGTAAGTGAAGTAGAAGTTGTTCTTTCTATCTTTTCCATAGATGTTTCAGAAGTCTAGTTTGGTACACTTGTCTTTTCATCAGATTATTTCTACTTGAATTCTTGTCAATCAGCTCTATAAAATGAAGTGGATAATTATGATTTTTTTCATCCGAATTTGAAAAGGGGCACTTGTGTGAGAAGCCCTGTTTCTTTCAAGTGGTTGTAAGTTAAGGGTCTTTGATGCATTGTGCATTCGGCCTTTGTCAGAATAGTAAGCAACTCTTGGAAACTGAGTAGGGCTTTTCCAGGTATTATTCTCAAATAATCTTCCACAGGCTTTACTAAAACGTTTCTCCACCATGCGGCACATTCTATGATAAATTTCCAGCTTATCTTTCTGCAGGCAACAAAATCTTGAAATTTGGAATTTTTTTTTTTTTTTTTTTGAAAACGTTTTCAGATTTCTGTTTACCTTTTCAAAGGCTTTGTTTGAATAAATTGTGTGACAATGCCCGCATCTTAACAAATCATCTAAAGGACATCAAAAAATTTTCTGTTGACGTATTGAAGACCAGCTCCAATAACGGGATCTAATAACAGTGCCAAAAATGAAGTGCTGTGCTTACAGTTCAAGTAAAAAGACTTTTATACAATTTATCAGTTTCGAAATAAGATAGTTTCTAAGAATTTTCTTCACGAGCTGTCGGCCTAATGATATTCAGTATTCTTTTCGAAGGCTGGTCAAAGTGCCTGTAACTTCTTAATGCTTCAATTTAACAGTTCTGTAAATTTTGAATTTCGAGGAAAGAGACTACGATGTTTTTCTTCAGTAGTGAAATAAAAAATTGCAATCTCTTTCCAAAGCCTTAAGATTCCTTTATCGTCTAGGAAGGTGGAAAAGGAAAATATGTATGACTTCTTAGATACTTTTTATTTTAAAAGTATCATTTCTTAAATACTTTTTATCAGTCTCTAATGCAGAAATCTCTGCATTAAATGCTGCTGTTTGAATTCCTCGGATCCAAAATTCTTCTGCATCTTTAAGTTCTTCAGCTGAAGGATTGTTAAATTATAAGTTTCCCAGCCTTCAAAGTAAAGTGTTTAATCCAAGCTGTTATTTTTAATATTTTCATAAGACTGCTATACTTGAAAATATCAAATAATTTGTCCTTTTCCTATATGGTACATTTATATTGATGGGCACTAGCAAACTTCTTTCTGTATTCCAAATTTTCTTTTTCAGTAGTGACTACATTACTAGAGAACCAAAATTCTGAAAACTATGAAAGCCAGTGTGGTCCATGCCACCAAAGCTCTCAGTTTCTTAAGTTTCTAAATAGTAGTTTCTCGTGATATAAGGTCGGCAGGGTTATCTTTCCGAGGGCAATAATGTCCATTACTGCTTTCAGTTAATTTCATAAACACAAGTTTTAAATCTTTCATGGGATCCTCTAACCCAAAAAGGTCACTTTTGAATCATCCAATGAAAGGTGATTACTTTGCGTGTTAAACATTTTGCGATTTTATCGCTCAACCGGGCGGGTAAAAATGCGCCTTCGAGCTCCAATTTAAGAAGGGTAAGTGATTTCAGAGAAGCAACTCTACTTTTTGAGGCAACAAAAACTGAAAAGTTCTGTTGTTCAAAACTATTCTCAGATATACTGTGCATTCATAAGCTTTCAAACTAGCGTCAAAAAAACCTACGGTGTCTTTCTTGTTTCATATCTACATCTAATATTCCTCTAAATAGTAGCAGGGAATCCTAAGGTGGTTCGGCTCTTCAATTTCTTCATACGAGGCTTTCTATTTACAACTAAGATCAGATGGTACATCATCATCCCAGTCGATTTTAGCTGACCAGATTTCTTAAATCAAACATTTTATTCTAATAGTGAAAGAACCGTAGAATCCTACAGGATCAAAAATACGGCTTACGGATTGCAGCAAAAAATGTTTTGAGCTTATTGGCAAAGAAATGAAATTTGCTAAATGTTGAGTGTCAAAATAAAAATTATCATTTTCCATATTCCAGTAAATTCCTAACACTTTGATCGGGACAATTTCAGGAGGTTCCAAAAGTTTTTCTGATGACAAATTTTTTCAATTCTTTTGAATTAGTAGCTTCGTCAAAAATGTCCACTCTTTCTAAACGCTTACATTGCTTGTTCTAAATTTTGCTGACCACCAATTACATCATCAACATACAAACAGTTGTTTAGGATATATTTCTGAATATTTTTAAGTTGACGTTTAATAGTGGTAACAAACAGAAAGGGACCAATTTTACTCCCCCCCCAAAAAAAAGCTCTTGTAACTATCAAAGTTTTAATTTTTTTATTACTAGCCTAAGGATCATCTTTCTAAAAGAACCGTGTAACGTCCCTATCTTCTTTATTTGACTGTAGAAAAGCTTTTGTAATGTCAGCCATGAAGGCTGTCAAATTTTGCTGCATTTTATCAGCAAATTTAAAATATCAGGGATAAGTTCAGTCTAGTATATAAACAATCGTTTAAAGAACGTCTGTTTGGCTTATGAGCTGCAGCATCATAAAATGTTCTCAATCTTCATTCTTGTTGCTCTATTATTTCTGATGAGGTAAATAAAATAGGGTTTTATCATTTCAGTTGTCTTCTTGAACTGGTTCAGTAATATATTTTAATTCGTAATCTTTAAAAACCTCTTTATATCGAAGAAACAAAGGGTAGTCAATTTTAAATGTGCTATGTAATTTCTTAAAACTTTCAAGTGCAACATCATTATTGTCTTCAGTTAAATGTTTTGAATTTGGTTTCAACGGCAATCTTACTTGGTATGTTCCATTTCTGTACTTAATATCAAATTCGAAAGATTTCATAATTTCTAAATTAACAGTTTTGTCGTTTTTGCTGTCACTTTCTAAACTTAAATTTTTTAATTTCTGAAACTTTTGTAATTGATCTGATATCATGATTTTGTTTACTATTATTGTCACAATTAATAATTCACTAAAATCATTATTTAGTTTACCTTGCAAACACCACCCAAATAATGATTCTGTGACTACTACATTTTTTTTAAATTCTACCTGTAATTATCGAATACAAGAAATCTACTCCTTTGAGAATATCAATTTTGCCATTCTGTTTACATTAGTCAGCTAATTGTAAATATCTTAAAACTTCGTGTTCTTTAACAAAATTTAAATCTGTGGAGAAGCTGAAAATTATGTGACATTTTCTGTATTACAGACGCATTCTGCTTCTAGTATTTCATCATCTACACTAAGATTGGGATCTCTTAATTTTCTAGTTTTGCTTTGACAGCATTAAATGTCTTGTCTAGCGCAGTTTTATCTCCAAATGAATAAAGAGAAAGTAATTCTTTTCATATAGTCGGGAGATTCTTTTTACTAGATACGTACATCTTTAGGTATGAAAGTTCTCATTGAGCCATTATCAAAAAGAATTCTCAGATTTTCCTTTATTCCGAATTGAAGCAGAAGCAGTTAGAAATAAAACTTTATTAGATCCATTTTCATCAGGATTATATCACGAAACTGCGAAAGTAGCATTTGAATCCGACAAATTCTTTTCATCTCTATCATTATGTCTTTTCTGATGAAGTGAATAACAAATCGCTTTCGAATGTTTCATATTACAAAAACTGCATTTTACTTCTTACTTTCAATGCTTAATTCTTTGATTTCTATCCAGACACGAAAAACACCTGCCTTGATTTTTCAGAAGTCCTTTTTTCCTTTTCCAAACTTAAAATTTCGTATTCCACGTTGATTTTAGGGCCCACCAGTTACCGATCGCTGAACACTGGTAGTTCAGTCAGGGTTCAAATCCCGGCGAATGGGCGTTTTCGTGGTTTTTCTCCATGTGTAACCTGTATACCATCCAGTTTCCTTTAGAAAGCCCTCCACGAATGCATTCCCTCCTTAAGCAGATATCCCTCGAGTGCTTTGCCCAAACCATCGATTTGTGAGTTCCCTCGCCACAAAAGAGACGCGGAGAATCGACTGGCGCCATTAAATGTTCAACTGTCGACGGCTTATTTATTTTTAGTTTCGGTTTGAAATGTGGCATTATGGGCTTTTCTAATGGTGAGAACTTATCGCCGGAATTATAATTGATAGATGCCTTTCTCTACTGAGTATTTCGTTTCTCAAAAAAGGTACTTGTAATAAACATCTTAAATCCCGATCTTCATCTTCAGTTTTTCAGCTTTAAAGAAGAACGAATTCATTCGAAAGCAATTTCAAAATTAAAGGCTTTAAAATGTATCCATAGGAATCAATCTGTTTTTAATGATTCAAGATTTCTTATCTGCTCTTCTGTGTGGTCGAAAAGTTTCCTTAGTTCGTTTACATAATTAGGATTTCTTAAACAGATTGCCTCGCATGTTTCACCATACAACTAAACTAACAAACAAAGATATATTCGTAAAGATGTAATTTTCAAATCATAATTCTTAGGTAATTTCTGGCATATTGTTTAATATCCATACCCCAGGCTTCTTGCATAAAAATCTTCAAATTTTAGTTAATGATTTTAAAATCATTTACACGCTTTCAGTGATTTCTGATAGCTGAAATTCTTTCAACGGGGGAAAAAGAAGGGGAGGGAGGATAATCCTCCCCTTTTTTTTTCCCCGTTGTATTATTTCCTCTGTTTGAATCACTTATTTCCATCAAAATGGTATACGTAAAAAAAAAAAAAAAAAAAAAAAAAAATGGTATACGTTTAAAAAAAAAAAAAAAATAAAAAAAAAAATCGCATCAAATTTTCCTTTTTGAAAGGACGAGCCTCTATCTTTCGCTATGAAAATTCAGTGCAGTCAAATACAAATGAAATCAATGAGAATGAATGGAATGAACAACAAATGAAATCTGGATGTCCCAAAAGAAAGTATCTATTTTTTTAATTAGATACTTTTTAAAGAACTTAAGTATATTAATATTTATCATGTTTAAAGTGTGCTTAAAGTGTATTAAATTTTACTTTTGTATGTACAGTATGTTCTAAAACTTTATTTATTGGTTCAGATTTAAATTACCTATTTTGGTAAATATTTTTAAAAAATACTTTTTCCGCTAAATTTTGATTGCAAAAAGATACATTCATAAAAAAACAGCAATAACAATTAGGGAGGAAGAAATATTTGTAAATTTTATGTTCACAGGAATATAGCCAGCCTTGAATTTGGGGGGGGGGTGAGTTGCCGATTTGTTATAATAGAATTTTTCCAAAACAGGTTTCATTTTTTACGTAATAGAATGTACGATCGAAATTCAAAACTTTGCAAAATGAAATCGGCATTTCTTTTTGATTTTTCAACTAAAATTAATTGATTAATTAGTTAAAAGTTTGTTAACTTTTTTTAATTCATTGCAATATTATTAATATTTTTATTTTTTTTAATTCATTGCAATATTATTAATATTTTTATTTTTTTTAATTCATTGCAATATGTAGCATTAATATTTTTATATATAAGTGTTTCCATAATGTATACCGTAGCCTGCAGAATAAATGTTTCCATGACGTTTCTATTCGAATTAATACTCTGATGTTGGAATTCTGAAGGCAGATTTTAAGCTTTACACACGTAAACTTTTTTTATGATTTTACCGCCATATAATTTTTATTTGCGCTGAATACTGTAAAAATATATAGATATTTAAATATTAAGAATATATAGATAAAAGTATTTAAGGAAATTCAAAATTAATTTGAAAAGCTGTAATTCTCAGAACTTATTATTTTAGCTTGCAACAAATTGTTAATTTCTTAAGTTTTATAGTGAGAAACATTAAAAATCATAGTAAAATTTTACGTACACTATAAGAAATTTTTAAGATAATTCTACTTTTCTTTCGGATTGAAAATTATAAGTTAACCACTTGATCCACTATAGGTTAACCCCCCCCCCCCCCAAAAAAAAAGTTTTTTTTTTTTTTTTTTTTTTTTTTTTTTTAGGTGCTATGTAGTTTGTCAGCTATGAATGAACTCCGCACATACGTTTTCATTCATTGCAAACTGATAAAATCTGTGCACTGATCAACGTGCACTGGGTTTTGAAATTAGATTCATTAAGGTGCACTTTAATTTTTTATTGCTGTATACGAAAATTTTGATTTCTTGGACTTTATTTTAGTGTATGAAATGTGTAGATCGTGCAAAATAAGTATTTCGTTTGAAAAGTAATTTTTCGGGTTGGATCAATCTGTTTTTTATCCCAAAGGAGCGGAGACCCAAAGGGCTATTAATCTTAAAACGGCATTTTGCGTCGTTTCACTTTCTGCGTTGATTCACTTTTCAAACAGTTGCCGCCAAATATTATCGCCATGTATTATATTTCAAGAAACTAAATAATGAAGAATATGTATGAACGTTTCTCGCATTGTGAAAAAACAACGGTACCTGGATCCATCAGATTTTAAATAACATAATCCTCCAGCCGAACATGGGCATTTGGAAGCTCGAATTTTGAATTTCGAATTTGTATTATTAATTTGTTTTATTATTTATTTGAAATTTTGTAAGACTTTAACGAATTTTTGAATAACAATCTCAATGATTTCAAAGCGAGCAATGACAGCACTGTACGGGAAAATGCATTTTCATCCTCAGCGCGCGAGACTGTGTATCGGAAATTCTAAAGATATGTTGTTGTGCTGTTTTTAAATATTTTGTGAAATCGCTGTTGAATTGAATTTTATGTGTTGTAAGCGCGAAGAGCATAATATTTAATAAATAAGGGTAACACATAAAACGTTAAAAAAAAAAAAAAATCCGCTATTTCCGAACAAGTAAACAAATGATATGCGGGATTTTTTTTTTTTTTTTTTTTTTTTTTTTTTTTTTTTTTTTTAGTTCTTTGTAGTAGAAAAGCACATTCTACAAATTCTCTCCACGTTGGTTCCTGCACCAGCATTTTCGAGCTTCTCAGATAAAAGCGTTTCATCTGGAATCTTTTCAATAACTTTTTTAGCGAAGTAGAGAGCGCAAATTCCGAGATTTATTCAACTGAAAATTTAATTCTGTGTTCCCGCTCAAATCAAATCAGATCACGTCAAATATATTCTGCAAAAGGAAAGTTTTTTTTTTTTTTTTTTTTTATAAATTTATGTATGCAAACAAAAATTTAAAAACTTAATTACCTAATATTAAAAAAAGGGGGCTTTTTTTTTCGGTACATTTCTAACTTATACTTAATAGATTAAATATTAGTTAACTGTGTTTTATGCTATAAATCTATACTACAGTAACTTGCTCTATATTGTAATTTAATTTTTTTTAACTATAATTTAAAAGCATGTTTAATAAGCATGTTTAGTTATTTAAATAGATTGAATTTCGAGCAAAGTATATATGTATTATAAAGGACTTTTCATTTACTTAATTTCTTTGTTTCTTGTAGCTTTTAGACATCTAAATCTAAGCTTACAAGTTGCAAAAATTTTCAGATTTTAATTGTTCGTAAAACTTTTATCAATATTGATGCCGAATCAGTTCTGCTAGATTTTATTTATATTGTGTTTTAAATGTACTTATAACAGCAAAGGAAAAAGTGTAAATAATCGTAAGAATTTAATTTTATTAAAGAATCTATTAATTTTGATATATAATATGAAAAAGAAATTGTACTACAAAATTAATGAAGCACGACTTTCATATCTCGAAATATGTATTTTTACTTAAGCGAAGTAACTGTAGTAAATATGTTTATTATTGAAGAATTGAAAAATATAATATTGTTACGAAAAGTACAGGCGCGGTGAGATAGCTTCCCCGCAAAGCAGTTTTAGCATTGCCCTAAAATAGCGAGGAAGGCAGGGTTGCCACATTTGGCGATAAATCGCCCATTTGGCGACAAAATTGGCGATGTATCATAGACGGATGAAGAACCTTCTGGAACGAATTCTTACCGGTTTAGCCCAGAATGTTCTCGACCACAAGCCGAAATTTATATAAACCCTGCTGGTTCGCAGTCAGTCAGTTTGCTTCATCGAGTGTGCCTCGTCTAGTTAGTATCGAGTTGGTGTCTTGTCTAGCGAGTCAATCCCTGCAGAGTCGATCGATAGCCGGGCGGCGAGTGCCGAGTGGGTTGTTGAGTGCACCGAAATAGTCTCGTAGTGTATCGCGGTTAGTGCATCGTTGAGAGAGTGTGTTGAGCTCTAGAAACGACTGAACCGAAGAGTCGGGAGCTGTGTTCTGTGTGTCGTTGAGTACATCGCGAGTTGTAGCGTGGAGAGTGTCGAGAGTACATGGAGTTCCGAGAACGACCGAGCAGAGTCTGGAGCTGTGCTCTAGTGCTTTGCAGTGAAGCTGTCTCCACCGTGATAGCCTGATAACCTGGAGGCTGTGTCTCTGATCGAGTCAGCGTGTTTATAGTAGTTCATCGACGACTGTAAAAACGTGTTTTGAAGCTGTCCTGACAATAATGGCTAATAAAGTGTGCTTCAATATTTTATCAAGTGTCGTCATTATTCACTCTAGATCAACGAACCCCGTACGAACGTGAAGGAAGAAAATAACGTAACAACTGGTATCAGAAAAAAAAACGTAACGATATTTTAGCAAAAGAAAAATAGTCCTTTTAGTATAATAACATAGTCAATAGTTGACTGTGTAACAGCAGCATGTTACAGCTCTTATATTTAATGCTCTCCACGTATGTCTTAACAACTGAACGTTTTCCTGTAAATTTTAATAAAATGCAAGCGAATAAACAGTATAGTAATATACAAACTTTTTAATGATAGTATTGAAATGTAGTCTGTGATTTTACTTCGGTTTTGTTCAAGTGCTTTCAAATAAAAAGGAAATACGCCAAATTTGCATGATTTCGACAAAATGTTTTTTTCATACGTGGTAACACAAAATGATATGGTTATAAGACACATGTATATTTATTAACAATCTCTTTATAATAATTAATTTACTGGTTATTGCATATTAAAAAGTGAATAAATTCTGCATAATGTCACGAAGGCGTACCATGTTTATCAAATTAAAGTAATTAATGCCGTATTTCAAGAAAAATAGAAAATTAAATTTAAAAAAAATGAAAATTAAATTATTTGTATAAATCCTCGTAATATTTGTGATATGTTTTTTTACATTACGAATTCTTCGTCACGAATGGTGGTTAATTAACTACTGCTGTCAGCTAACTACTGAATGAAATATATAGGTATCGTTTTTTTAATGGCACATTCTATTCAGGTAGTTTAATAATATTCTGGATAATCCCCTTACTGCCAAGATGTACAGTAATTCAGCTAAGTGTGAGTTAAGTCATGTAATTCTGAAACTAAATTCAAATTCGAAGTTGTGAATAGGACAGCTTAAGATGAAAAATATTTCGCCTTATCGTTAGATTAATTCCCGATTCTCTTCCGTAATTTCCTCCGGGAGCCTTAAGTGACTAAAAGGAAAGGAAAGAAAAAAATCTTTTTTTTAATGAAAAAAAGCACTTTATGATCAGGCAAAAGTGCACAGATTATGCTATAAAATTTTTTTTTTTTAAAAATGTTAAAGAAATTTTATTTTCTAATTAAATAAGAAAATAATGTGTGATGTTAATGTAAAGTTATTTGAGTAGTTTTATTGGAAGTAATTTAGCACTTAACAGTTTAGGTGCTCAAGAGAAATTTTGTGTTGAATCTGTTGATTCAGGAATATCCCACAGTAAATGTCTGTCATCTGTGAACAAATCGTTTGACATCTGGTTGTTATTTCTCACTAAAGTATTTTAAAATAAAGGGTAGTTTTTTTTTTTTTTTTTTGGAGGGGGAGTGAAATGAGATGTGTTTTTAGATGCAAAGTGAGAAATCAGTTTTTATTTTAAAAAAATTAACTATCTGAGAGCTTTCAAATTTTACAAGGGACATTTTTTTCTCTGTTTACACACACATACACATTTTGAGAGCATTTGGGCCTCTGAGTTCAAAATATTTAAATATAGCATATCTTTAGAATTTCCAGTAGACAGTTTTGAATGCCCCTTTGGGCTAATAAAAAAAAAATCATGTTTTTAACGTAGCTCCCATTAACCTATTTAATTTTACTTACCCACTTAGTATCCTATTCACTTCCATGCCCAGCTGCCTTAAATTGTTATGATAAAAAAGAAAACATATATAATCATTTTCATAAGTGCAGCTAGTGTTACTTCCTGTGTCATTCTAATAATTAAGAGTTTCAATAGAGATGAAAAACTGCATTTATTGCTTTTAAACTGTTTAGTTTGTTAATCAGTACCAGATATTAAAACAAATTTCAGTAATAGACTATGAGTTAGTATTGTTGGTTTATTAGTAACAGACATACACTGGCATTGTGGAATAAAAATACATTTTATTTTGTGTAATGGCAACATATTTCTTTTAAATAGCTGAGAGTGATGATTAATACAGTCAAAAGTCTTTAATCCGGACTTGTCGGGACTTCGGCGATTCCTGATTATCGGTTTTTCCAGATTATAGATCATCAGTTTAAATCTGGTAAGATAGTATGCAGAAATTATAAAATTAAAAATATGAAACCGTAATTTAGGAAATAAAGAGCAATTAAGATCTAAAGGATATCAAAATTTACGAATAAAAGATTAATATTTATTTGTTTATTTTATTAAACATTTCTTTCAATGTGTGCATGTGTAAAGCATACATTACGCATAGTGAAAATTAGAAAATTGTAACCAGAAAACTATTTGGTGTGTATTCATGATATTTATAATGACGAGGAATTTCATTTAAATCATATCAAAGACGGAGTACATCGAGATGAAATACTACATTTAGTAAGGAATTACAAGCCGAACAAAATAAAAACATCTGTCCTGAAGATAATGATAGCGCTGACAGATCAACTTCCAGTTGATTGCGCGCCGTGACATCTCCCCCTCCGCAGAGCAGCGTGAAATTGATAAACAGATTTCGGGATGGTTAGAGAAACAAAGGATATGCCTTTATCCATTTTTTTGCAGCAATTCCACTTTTTGTTTGATATACATCGAAACATGCTTTCACTTTGTAGATCCTTTGGCAGCTCCAGAATCGGAAATTCTTTTTGACATAATTGAAAGTTCAAGCTTACTTTTATAAAATTGTTCTAACAGTCTGCAAAAAATAATAAGCGGGATCCAATTAGAAGATTAAGGAACAACTTAATCTGCAACATTAACTGAAATAGATAATTTTAGCTTAGCTTATACCGTCCTTTATACATTAAACGCGCATGCGTAAAGGTATTATGCGCTTGTGTGAACGCATATGCGCATGCGCAGAAAGTTTGTAGCTTTGAGCTCTGGATTATAGATCATTCCGGATTATGGACGTCCGGATTAACTGTATAGCACTCTTTCATGACTAATATGACACCAATAGCATATTTGACTGTATAGCACTCTTTCATGACTAATATGACACCAATAGCATTCAGCTGCAGTAAAATTGCGCAGAAATTTTGAAGCTTTGAGGTCCGGATTATGGACGTCCAGGTTAAAGGCTTTTGACTGTTCTCAGTATCCGAGTACTTTAATCTGAAGAAAACTGCAACTTACAAATGCCCATGGATTGCGGACAAGAAACCCCTGTTTCACGATTCTGGTTTAAAGTCAAGCCCTGGGCGAAGTCTTGCAAAATAGGATTGTCTGACCAAATAGTTATTGCAGAGGAATTGACTATAGGACACTGTGTTGCATTAAAACCATTTTAAGAGCTAATGGCCCAAGTTTCTTCTAATAGATGATAGTAACCAATGCCACTGGGCCATTTTAGTGAAAGAAACATTGAGAGCTAAAATATTGTTTGATATCATGCATTCCAGATATGAATTCTGTTGAGATTGCCTTGGGAAGTCTTAGGCAGTAAATTGTGTGCTATGTATATTGTATCTTATATTGAATTTTAATCTTCTGGGTTTAGCAGATTTTTAAATATTGAATTACTCATATATTTCATTTAGGTGGATGGTCGCCCTTTACACGGCTATACAAACCATGATGCTGTTGAAGTATTAAGAAGCACAGGAAAATCTGTTAAGTTACGTTTAGCGAGATATCTTCGTGGAGCAAAGTATCAGCAACTTCAACTGGCTATTGGTAATCTATAAGTTTAAATGCTACTGTGTTAAGATTATTCTGTTTATAACTTTAAATTTAATGCAAATATATTTATATCCAAATTTATCCCTACATGCCCAAAGATCATTGATAATTGCCTTTATCATCACTCCTACACCGCAATGAAACAGAACTATGTGAAAATGGAAAAGGGGAACATTTCTATTTGCCTTGTACATGGAGAACATGAGTACCCAGGCAGTCTTTATGCTTCAGTAATTAAAATAGTTATGAAACTACCAGCATTCAGTGATTTTAATTACTTAGCCATTGAGATACTGAGTGCAAATGTCAAAAGCTTTATAATTTTCATTTCAGAATCAAAGTGATTGTTCTTGTTTTCACAGTTAACAAATATATTTTAACTTGTTTATAAAAATTATCCTACTTTCACATGAAAATAGTGAACATTATTGCATTTTTAACAAATTATGTATGATTTGAAAGTAATATTAGCACTATGAAAAGTATAGATGCATTACTTCAAAATCTAAAGCATATGCTGCCTCTAAATCAAAAACATATTGTAATTGTTCTTTTAAACTGCTTTATTTACATCATTTAAAAAATTTGTTACAAATATAGATTTAGTAGATCACTATGCATCTTCTCTGTGAAAAGCTACATGCAGATGTTTTACACTTAGCATAGGCAGTGTTTGCTTTGATTATACACTACTGAAATAATTTTTATATCATATACCTTATTCCTAAAATTCAAAATCTTTTTGCTATTTCAGCTAGTGGTGAGTTGAGTTACCCAAGTTTACCTACTGTTCAGGCACAAATACATGAGCCAAAGATTGTTGCAGAGGCAGCTAATAAAGATGTTGATGTTAATAATGTAAATCTTCTAATTGATGATGATTATGGTGAGCATTTTCGTCTGTTTGTATTTCGTCCCCCCCAAAAAAAAATCTTAAAAAAAAAAAAAGTCTGGAGTTTAGATCATTCTGAATTTTTGGATTTATACTTTTATTGTATTTGCATTTGTACCCAAGTAAAAACAAAATAACAGTTTATGAAAATATTCCTGATATTAACAGATTAAATGATGATCATTCATATGGATGTTATCATGAAAAGTATTGATCAATGTATATTTTTCCTGTGAGCAAGAGATCATATTCACAGAATCTTACAGAATTCTTATGCTAGGAAATGCTGGCAGGCTGTAGTCATATTATTGTCAAATTGCCAATTTGTAACTTTATATGCATAAACCAAAAATATTTCTTGTTTAGTAAATTTTTTGCATGATGAGGGGTCTCTTAGGTAAGAAAACTACATGAGAACATTAAAAGCATATTTCTAATATTTTGAAACTGACCAACACTGACAAATTATTTATATGGGAATACTTTTAATTAAAGAACATTACATACAATACAAGTGAATCACAAAAGAATAGCACTGAATGGCATTTGAGAAAAAAACAATTATTCTAATTTATTTATAGGCAGTCCTGGAAGGCAAATTGAAGATGATGTTAAAAATCAAAAATTTTTTAATTAAATATCTAGTTCAACTTTTGTCATAAGGGAGTCAAATGTTTTGTGTTTTATTTTTTTATAATAAATGTATAATTTTTTGTCATAATAAATGTCCCATTTCCTATCATAACAGCAAAGTTAAGTCTGGATGTGTTTTGTTAGACAGTTGTCAAAGATTATCATCTGCTTCTCTACAAGGAAAATGCGATTTTACTTATATATTTACTTATATATTTACTTAATTATATATGGTTGATTCTAAAAGCAAGCCTCTGTTAAAATTTTATTAGTATGGTTTAGTAATTTGTGCATGGCAACTATGATGTATATTTAAAGCTACATTACTTACAGCAGGACTATATGTTTCTTCAAAATCAGATTCTTCTTGTTGATACCCCTTTTGCAGCAGCAACCTTCTGCAGCTTTGAAATGACCATCTCTTTTTATATTAAAAATGCTTGCACCACTTAAAATTTTGTTAGTTTCTGCTTCACTTTCATTCATAACTTTCCAAGTTTTATTTTTCTTTAAGACTTTTTCTCTTCTTCAGTAGCTACTGACAATTTTTCTTTATTTTCTCCTGATATTCCTTCCTAGTATAGCAACATTGCGAGGTATCTGTACTTTTCTGGTTGGTCATTTTTACTTCCTTGTATGACATAAAAAGGAAGTATTGAAATCGTGAAAAGTTTTGGGTACCATATTTCAACAAAAATATCCATTTTGACCACTATCGAACACAATTTAATGATATTTTTGCATGACATCTATACATAAGTACAGAATAAAAGACTTTTTTCCCAAAAAATTAATAAAACTGATTTAAAATGAATTCTGAAGAGTTTTTTGTGGTGTCCGTACACGTACATACATATCTTGCATAACTCAAAAACGAGTAGTCTCAAAACATTGAAATTTTGTATATAGGATTGCTATAACATGTAGATGTGCACCTCCCATTTTGGTTGCAATGACTGCACAAAAAGTATATAAATAAATATATATATATATATCCACTTTGTTACTTGGCTCAGTGAACTCAGTTTCTTTATTCTTATATTTGTACATTGTGCATTTTTTGCTTTAAAAAGGATTGAATTATGTTGTTCTGGTTAAGATTTTTATGCCTTTAGTTAACCTGCATGCAATAATTGTAGAATTATCAACAGTTTAAAGGTTTTTTAAGTGAGGCTAAGCCTAACGTTTGATTACCATAGCAGCCATATTGGTTTACATTTGAAACTTAGCAGAATAGTGGATTTGTTGCCAATCTAGAGAAACTAAGCTTAACAACAGCAAAATAATGTCTTCTTTTATTATTGCGAGTTAAATTATGCTTAATTCATTCTGGAATTATCATTTACGTTATTAGCTTGTTTTTGCATAGAAACTGTAATTTTAATTGTAAAAATTGTTTTTTTAATTGTTTTAACTGAACTTGGCATTTTATGTTTTTCTATATCTTTCAATTTGTATGCCTTGCCACGAAGTGAGAACTGAATTAATTAGTAACACATGCACATTAGGTAAGCTGCACTGCATCGTCTGTGAAAAACTATTTCTTTTTTATTTTACTTTCTTTTATACATCTTTTTATTATAGTATTTGAATACATTTATTATAGTATTTGAATAAAACTCATGGTAATTCTTCAGATGATATAATTTTTGTGCACTTTGAGTTATAAAATTAATGAGATATAAAGTGTTAAGTGAACATAGCACCAAAGTGTCGTTGTGGTGAATAAATGTAGTGAACTTTAAAGAGTGCATTTATTCGATTGTGGTTTATACGCTGTAGATCAGGGATGTCAAACTCATAGGTACACTTGGGCCAAACAAACAAGGTTTAACTTTAGGCGGGCCGGAAAAAAAAATCAATATTCATAGAAACGTAGATTTATTTCGAATAATACAATAATAAACATGTATATATATTTATATAGAAAAGAACAAGAAAAATTTAATGTTTATGTCCTGATACTTGACATCTCTTCTCTGCTATTATCCTTCCTACTTCGGGAGAAATTTTGTTTGAACTGATAACTTTCAATGCTGACCCAAGGTGAGCATCATTAATACGGTTTCTAATAGGAGACTTATTACCTTTCATGACTGAAAATAACTGCTCGCACCAAAGAGTGCTATCAAACATGGAAATAATTTCATATGCGAATTTTCGAGTATTTTCAAACCTGGCTGGTAAATATTTGTAAAATTCAGGCAAATTCCACTTCAATGAATTTTGCTTTCAAATTTGAGTTGCATTGAATCTCGATCACCTCCATTTGCATATGGCTGGGTACTGAGTCAATACTTATTGAGAAAAATCGAAGAAAACAAAACAAAAAAAACAAAAAAAAAAAATTGTCTTCGAGGGAACTAAAATCATTAAACCTCGTTTCAAATTCAGTTGTTAAATTTGCAATTTTTTCTGCGTATTTTTGATACGAACAAGTATTATCTAAACTTGATTTGTTCATGCTGCACGTCGGGAAGTGCATCAAATCTTCATTTTTAAGTTGTTTTTCCTAAAGAACTAGTTGACATTTGAATGCTTTATTATGTCAAACATGTTCGTAATGATATGATCTTTTCCTTGTACTGATAAATTTAAATCGGTTAAGTGTTTGGTTATATCAACCAAGAAAGATAAATCTTGTATCCATATTGGATCGTAAAACAAACTTACGTCTTGATTTTTCGTTTTTAAAAACTGACATATTTCTTCTTTCAAATCCCAGAATTGTTTGAGAATCTTGGAGCAAGATAACCAACGTACCTCGGTATAGTAGGACAAACCCGAATATTCACTATCTAACTCACTTAAGAAAGCAGTGAATTGACACTGATTTAAACCTCGAGATCTTATAAAATTTATAACTTTTTTTATATATGACTAAACATTCTCCATATTTATTAATTTCGTGCTTAGAACTTCTTGATGTATAATACAATGCATATGATGAATGTTTGAACCGTGAATTTCACTAAGTTTTTTTCTTAGTAATGCTACGAAGCCCTTGTTTTTCCCGGTCATTGATGGAGTGCCATCTGTAGCTACAGAATTTAATTTTGCCAAAGGCAGATTGTATTTCTGCAGAAGTCCAAAAACACAAGTAAATATATCTTCTCATGGTAGTACCAGGCATCGGTCTGTGGTAGTACCAGGCATCTATATTAGTTCCAGTAATTCCTCAAAAATGTTAAAATTCTTGTCACAAGAATGAAGAAACACTACTAATTGAGCTTTGCCATTAATGTCAGTGCTCTCGTCACGGGCAATGGAGAAACTTTCGAAACTAGGTGATTTTGCTTTGATCTGATCACTTAAATTCGCGGCTAAATCAGTAACCCTTTCCGCAACTGTATTTTGAGACAATGAAATTGATTGAAAAGCCTTCACATTTCCAGGACAAACAATTTCTCCAGCTTTCATTAGGCATTCCTTGATGAAATCGCCGTCAGTAAAAGGCTTCAAATGTTTAGCTATCAACTCGGACAAGACGTAGCTTGCATGTACCGCTGCTTCACTTTCTTGCAATACTTTACTAAACATGGACTGTTGCTTTATCACTCCTATCTTGAGCTCTTTCAACTTTTCTTCTCTCATTAATCCTTCATAATTGTTATATTTCGATTTGTGTTGTTCGTAATGACGTTTAATATTATATAACTTTGGTACATTAATAGTATTATTACATATCAAGCAGATTATTTTATCTTTTATTTCACAGCAAAAATATTCTAATTCCCATTTTACTTGGAATATTCTATGTTCGTCAGCGATTTTTCGTTTAATTTTACTACCATTTAGTTTTGATATAGACATACTGAATATGAATAGAAAGGGCTGGAATAAACATGGTTAACGTTAAAAAGTTAACAAAAATTTATTCTTTCCACAAGAGATAAATCAAAATGCTGAAATACTTCTTCAAAAATATTCTAACAGTATCACAAAATGTCAAACGTTTAGCAAAAATCAATTCAAAACAGAGAAACTAATTCTATCTCACAGTGAAATTGCTACAAATCAATCACAGCATTAAGTAAACAAACAGTTCGCTAGAACTACAGCTACTACTGAGATGAGTTGTTTGTTCTCGGCTTTTATAAGCTTAATAACTAATTTCTCGAATATACTGGAAACATGTATAAATATCTGGATTTTTGTGGATGGCAACAGCAATTACGAGATATTTATTTATTAGGTATTAAATGCATGCGCTGTTCTATTTTTAACTTTCCAACGCAAAATCGTCTACGTTGCTAAGGCAACATGAAGCAAATCTAATTACAATTCTAAATAAAAAAAACTTACTAAATAAATAGCTATGAAATCCGTAACAATATGAATTAAGTAATAAAGCAAAGTGGATGCACATGCATGCACCAATATATCGTACAAAACTATGATTGCAAAACTGAGACCATGAGTTCAGCCACATTCGGCTATCAGGGGATGCGTACAAGTTCTGTGTGCACATGTCCCCGAAAAGCCGAAGGTAGCTGAACGCAAGCTACTCACACGCATTTGTAATTTAAGTAGTGTGTGTGTCAGCTCGCTGTGAGTAATCTAACAACACTGAATAAATTATCGTTAATTACTTAGCAGTAAACATTTAATTTTTTTCTTCGTCGATATGTTATTTTATTATTATATATTATTATTTGCCAATATATTGGCTGGGCCGCAAAAATATTTGTTGTGGGCCGCGAGTTTGACATCCTTGCTGTAGATGAACTAGATTTAATTCAAAATCCGTTAACTGTTAATTCAATATATTTAAATGAAATACAGGAAATTTGCGTATAATTTAATGTTCTGTACTAGGAAGTCATGTGATGTACACATGGAATTTTTTATTTTCAGTTTCATCTTTTCCATTTTTGTCTTCATTCTCACTATCAGCTTCTAAATCATGGTCTTTCCATCTTTTATGGTAAAAATGCTTATATTGTGATTTCTTTTTAAAGTTTCATTTTGTTTTTTTTCCCCTCAGAATTACTTTCATACCTATGTTTTTGCCTTCTCTATGTCTTGAATTTAATTTTTAGCAAATAGCTTTGGATTTTTTTCCCCCTGTATTTCTATCCAGTATTCTATAGCAATTAGTTCCATATTCATCAAAGATATACATTTCACTTTGTGAGACAAGCTTTTTCATTGGTTTATTTGTTCAAGCATATGTGAAGCATATTTTTCCTTTAGCATTAAATGCACCTGAGTTTGATCTAATGTCATCTGCTTCGGTACTAGCTTTACTTAGCTATTAAATTTGTTAATGTTTTATCAACAGTTGGCATTGTTCCCAAGCATTAATAAAATATTTATATTTAACTGGCAATATTATCAAAATTTTAGAAATCATAATCTTTTTATTAATTTGTTCTTTCAAAGAAATTAACCTGTATGCCTGGTTTTCTGTTTTATTACTATGCAAAACTGCATCCATTCTTTCTTGTTATTTCATATTGAAAAAGCATATTTTTCCTTTAGCATTAAATGCACCTGAGTTTGATCTAATGTCATCTGCTTCGGTACTAGCTTTACTTAGCTATTAAATTTGTTAATGTTTTATCAACAGTTGGCATTGTTCCCAAGCATTAATAAAATATTTATATTTAACTGGCAATATTATCAAAATTTTAGAAATCATAATCTTTTTATTAATTTGTTCTTTCAAAGAAATTAACCTGTATGCCTGGTTTTCTGTTTTATTACTATGGAAAACTGCATCCATTCTTTCTTGTTATTTCATATTGAAAAAATCATGGAAAAAGTTATATTTTTTGTTAGTCAAAATCTCTTTTAGATATTGAACAGTGTTTATCAAACATATGTTTAGAACTAGTACAGCTTAATATATGAATCATAGAATCTTTATAAATGTAGAAGCAATTAGATTTGATCTTAGTATAATTTACACAAAACATTTGGCAACTGGGTTCAAACTAATCATTTCAGGTTTGGTGACAATTTTCAAAATCATTGTTAAATAAATTGATATCATATCAAGAAGCAAGTCCAAAAATAAGAAATGTATCTTTTCACATTTTTTATTGAAACTTAACAACACGTGCACAACATTACAACGGCATCCATAGCTCGCACGCAGAGAAGAGACTTGGTGTTGCCAACATGGTAAATATAAATGTACCAAACTAACACGCCTCCTTACATTTATATTTACTAATTACAAATAAACATAGATATAAGCAACCTTTTCATCTTTACCATTTACAATTAAGCATAGATACAAACAATAACATTCAACACTTAACACAAATTATTTCAAAAAAAGTTTCTTTCATTAATTTAAATGTTAAAATCAAAGTTAAGCACAATTTAGTTTACATAAGAACATTACCAAAATCTATTTCATTTCAAGCAAAAATATTTAAATAAACATCACTTAAATAAACAGTATACAAAATTTATTTCAATTTCAAACCTTCTCTGAATTTCATAAATTTAATCTTTCCTAAAGACTTAGTAAAGATATCTGCAATATTTGATTCTGAATCAATCTTTACAATTTCAGTTACTCCATTTTGAACATTTTCATGAAAACATAATGATATTGAACTTCTATGTGTTTTGAATTTTTAGTGAAGTTCCCATAATTAGCAACAGCCAAAGCTCCTGAATTATCTTCATAAATTTTAATGGGGTGAGTAATATCAGCAAAAACATCATTCACAACATTTTTTAAGAAATTAATTTCTGTCATAGCCTCAGATAGAGCAATATATTCGGCAAAAGTGGAAGATTTTGTCACACAATTTTGCTTTTTGGATTTCCAGTAAATTGGATTACCAAATAATTCAATAACAAACCCAGTTGTTGACTTTCTGTCAACAATATCACCTGCCCAATCAGCATCAACATAACAATTCATAATATCAGTTTTGAGATTTTTACTATAGGTTAATTTTAGATGTTTTGTTAAGTACAAATACTTTAAAACTCTCAAAGCATATTTGAAATGTGTTTCATCATAACAATTTTGAAATCTACTCAAATAATTTACGTTGAAAGATATGTCTGGTCTAGTACCATGACTAATATACAAGAGTGCTCCTATTAGATTTGACATTTTGATTTAAATTAGATTGGCTTAGTTTAAGATTAATCTCCATTGGTGTATCATAAAGCTTTGAATTTTCAATACCATACAGTTTAGCTAAAGATTCAATATAATTTTCCTGACTCAGTGTTAAGATATTACTTTTCCCATTATCATATTCAATATCAATTCCAATATAGCTTTTTACTTTATTTAAATCCTTCATTTTAAATTTATTACGTAGTTGTTCCTTAATATCATTAATTACCTGAGTATCTTTGCAGCATATCAACAAATAAAAGAATATATACAAATACATCATTTTCAGATTTTACATAAAGACGATAATCATATTTACTTCTACGAAATCCTAGACTCTCAATATACTTGTTAAAACACTCATACCAAGCACGAGGGCTTTCTTTCAACCCATATAGTGCTTTCTTTAATTTATACACTCTATTCAAATTATCATTATAGCCTTGTGGTTGTTTAACATAAACCTCAGACACAACCATTTAAAAGGCAGTCTCAACATCCATTTGATGAATATTTAAATTATACTGATAAGAATATGAAAGTAACAATTTTAAGGTTTGCATCTTAATGACAGGGGAGTAAGTATCCTCAATACTTTTTTTTTACTGGAAACCTCGAACCACTAATCTTGCTTTAAAAACATTACCTGGTTTTCTTTTGAATATCCACTTCACATCTAGAATTGCTTTATCCTCTGGTTTAGTCACTAGTGTCCAAGTGTTATTTTTAACAAGACTGTTCATTTCACTGTCCATTGCCTCTTTCCAATGTCCAGCCTCACTGCATGTTATTGCCTCCTCAAAGTTACCTGGAACTGTAAAATCACAAAAATTTGCACTAACGCAGTAGTACCCGAATTCTTCATGAAATCGAAGTGGTGGATTGATTTGCCTTCTTGGTCTCATTCCACTTTTTGTTTCATCTTCATTTATCACACTGTCCTTGGAGTTATCATTACTCGATTCACATGACACTTCTTGAGGTTCATTCTTATTTGTATCATCATTCTTATCTTCATCATCACAACCTACACACATTATGTCTTCTTCAATAATATCAACATGCCTGGCAACTATTATTCTGTTATTCATCAAAACTCTATATCCAACTTCTGTATATCCAAGTAAAATTCCAAATTCAGTTTTTTTATCCCACTTAGACTTTCTCTTTTCTTCTGGTATTCTTAACATACACTCTACTTCCATATAATTTCAATTCATTAGCTGATGGTTTCCTATTGAAAAATATTTCATATGGCATCTTCTGTACAACAGTATTTGTTAATGTCTTGTTTTTCAAATAAGCAGCAGCTTTAATTACTTCAGACCAGTAACGTCTGTCAACTTTTGCTTCGACTAAAAGACATCTTGCCACATCCATTATAGTTCTGTTGTAACGCTCAGCAGTACCATTTAATTCATGTACATATGGTGGGCATGACTTTATCTTGAAACTTTTTTCTCTTGCAAATTTGTATACCTTGCTATTCATATATTCACTACCATTATCACATCTTAGTTCTTTGATAGTCTTTCAAGTCTTCAAGTAATTTGATAGTCTTTTTAGTTTTAGATTACTGTTAAATTTTGAATTTCATTTACATATTCAATTAAGCAATCTGAGACTTGATCCTTAGATCTGATACAATAAATTTTTGCCAACTTGCTATAATCATCAATAAAACTCACAAAGTATTTCTCACCATTGCATCCACTTGTTCTGTGTGGTTCATTTACATCTGTATGTATAATCTCCAGAATATCTTCTGCTTTTCTTCTGTTATTCTTGAATGGTAAATTGCGCGTTTTATTTTCAATGCATATGGCACACTTCATATATTCGGTTTCTATTTCTTTAGGGATTTCTTCTAATAGCTGATCTTTGCACATAATATCCAGATTTTTAAAATTTACATGTCCAAATGAACGGTGCAATTTTTCTTTTAACGTTAACTTATTGTTGGTCAAACTTGCAAATATTTTACTATTTTTAACATAACTCTTTACTTTATATAATCTTTCTTCTTTCTCTGCTATTTCTACTAATGAACCATTGACATCATATATTTTAGAGAACTTTTCATTTGAAACTATTTTATGATTATCAGTAATCTTCAAATAACTTAATAAATTTGCTTTCATTTCTTTTACATAAAATACATTCTTCAATGTTACGATAGATTCAGAGTTATATACAGGAAAAGAAACTATTATATTGCCAACCATTGTAGCTTTCAAAATCCTTCCATCACCGACTTTCACTTGAATAGGATCCTTCAAAGTGACTTGCTCTTTGAAATATTCATCACTGTTTATAATGTGGTCTGTGCATCCGCTATCCAGTAACCAATTGATTTCATTTTTATTCGTCATAATATTTGCACTGGAACTTGTCATGTTACTTTTGATAACAGTGGTGTGAAAACTATTGCCTTGATGACTGTTTATTCTATGGTTAGAGTATGCTCCACATTCACAATTTCCACTAAAAGCACGACTATGTCCTCTATTGTTTGAAGAACTTCAACCACAATAATTAGAGGAGCCATTACCACGATAGTTCCTTTGATGGACATGCCAACAATTCTTTTTAATGTGACCAGGTTTTCCACAATTATGACAGACATTCCCTTGTGGACCCGATTTGCTTGTTTCAATTTTGAACGCATTTGATTTTTCTGCTGGTGCACAATCTTCATAATCATTTTTCTCTTCAAGTAATTTTGATTTGATTTTGCTCTTTAGGTAATTGACTGTTCTGTCCTTCTCTGGTAATACGTCTATTAAGTCACCAATGTGACTGTAATTTGAAGGTAATGCTCTTAGCATATAGTTCAATTTTACTTGTTCCATCACGGTGGCGCCGGCATGTTTCAGTTCGTTCACATACTTCTCAAAATCATCGAAAAATATATTTACATCAGGATAATTTTTCAGTTTCACACATTCTAAGTTATTTCGATAAACAATTTGTAGAGATGTTGAAGTTTTGCATCAAATTTCATAATTATATCAAATGCAGTCTCACACTCATGAATATATTCCAAATGCTTGTTTGCTATGGCGCCATAAATGTAATTTGTAGCTTGGATATCCTTTTCTTTCCATTTTTCCACGTCATCGTTTTCACTGACTTTTCGCTGAACCACATCTTTACACTTTTTAAATTGAAGAAATTTCATCATGCGCACTTTCCAATTAAAATAGTCCGAACCATCAAATAGTGGTATGCCGATATCGCTGCTTCTTGTATATGCCATTTTTACCTAGTACCGGTAACTTTTAAAACAAATTATAACTACTAAATTCTTCATTCATATTCACAAACCACAAGAACTGCTACCATGTTAAACAAATCGATATCATATCAAGAAGCAAGTCCAAAAATAAGAAACGTATCTTTTCACATTTTTTATTGAAACTTAACAACACGTGCACAACATTACAACGGCATCCATAGCTCGCACGCAGAGAAGAGACTTGGTGTTGCCAACATGGTAAATATAAATGTACCAAACTAACAATCATGGCATTTCAAAATCATGGTACGATATACTAGGATTTTACCAGGAATTATATATTTTTAATTTGGCATCTTTGTTAATTCACTGCAGTTTTTTTATGTTCAAAACTCATTTAAATTGTCTTAACATAGATTCGCTGCCATGATAAAAACTTTGTAACAGAAATGGAAAATATTATTTCATTTTAGTAAGTATTTTATTTTGCACAAACAGGTTACATCTCATAACACAGAACAAAAAAAGACTTAAAATAATAGGAGGGGGAAAACTAGAATGGTTATGACTGTAGGAATCATTCAGATATACAACTGTTGCCATTCACTTGTACCTAAAGAATTACATAAATAAAAATTACCTCTCAGCATGTTTTGAATCTACTCATAAACTATATTTAAATAGTATTTATTAGCCAAATTTGTATGCATAATTATCTTAGTTTGTGAAAACAAACTTTCATTGGTTAAAATAATATCTGTAATTAAATAAAGTAAATAAGAAAATGCAATATTTTAAATAATCAGGTAATCTACTCCAAAAGACAAAATTTGTTTTGACTGGGAAAGGCAGTCATGCCACTCTAGACATTAATAAATAGAAAATATATTGTTTATTAGTTTTTTTAGTTATCCACTTTGGAGTTTATATAATTAATATCCGTATTTTTTCCTCATTTTACTTACATTTAACTGAATGTTGTTCCTATAGAGAGCTGTGGTATTATTAGTTCTAAAGAAATTTTTCAATTTTTATCTGTTTTCATAGTACATAGCGCATCTGTCTGCATAGTAAACCTTTGAAAGTTAAAAATTCAGCTTTAATCTGTGAAATATGTTTCTTTATTATTAGAATGAGCATTTTTTAATGCACATCTTCATTTTTTCCTGATACAATATTAAAGAAAACTTGGAAAATTAGAGTTAAGTTCATAAAGTTAAAATTCTTTTAACTTAGTGCTTGTAAAAATTTTGTGTATACTTGTCCTAATTAATATTTAGAAAAATTAAGTATCTAATTTCCTTATTGGTCTGAAATAGTTTTTGTTCATGCATTTTCTTGTGCAAATTGTTAGTAATTTGCATTAACTTTTTTATTATTTTGCAAAAATTTGTATTTACATACTTTCAGATTACACTTAAAGTAAATTGTATGTTAATGCATCTCAAAATATACCTCTTCCCTAAAGTGATACTTTAGTTTTCATAAAGAGTACTAAGGAAAAAAATATGGTTTGGGAAAACATAATTTTGTATGTGAGAACTTGCAAAAGTTTGAGGTATTTGTATTCAAATGGCTTAGTTAAAAAAAAAGAAAAAAAAGAAAAGAAAAGAAAAAGGGGGAACAGATTACAGTTAAATACTAAAATAATGATATGTGGTTTATAATTTAATTTCAGAAAATTGAAATTATATATATTGTATAGTTTATTTATATATTTTGTATAGTTTGCTTGATTTAAAATTTTATTCTTTTCTAAGACAGTTTACTAATCTATTGAATTTTTAGCTTGTTTGTCATTGCAAACTTATTGTTACTATAATTTGTGTGTGTGTGTGTTTTTTTTTTTTTTCCAGATCCTAAGCTCAATACAAACAAATAAGGATAATCTATTGAATTTATTTGGCATGTTAATTTTCAATAAATGTTTTCATTATTTTTATTAGTAGTTCAGCAAATGATTCCTTATATAGATCATAAATATATAATTAAACTGATTTATTAAAATTTCTTATTGATTATTTGATATACAATCTAAAACTCCAAAATCTAAAAAAACTTGTCAAATTTTAGCAAAATCTCTTTGAAGAAATATTTATTAGAAAATGATGTATTGTGGGTCATTTAGTGAAAATTACTATGCTGTAATTTTATATCATTAAAATTTCTTTAAAGAACTGCACAAAATTAATAATTTGAGTATTAATTGTTTTCTTTTCTCTATGTGCAGCAAGTGCTTTATCACCTACAGTAGAAGCAGCTATCCAAAGCAAATGGAGTAAAATTATGGGTCCTGAGTTTGAAATTGTTGTAAGTATTTAAAAGAAGTCTATACTGTTTATCAGCTTCAGAATGCTAAGAATTAAAATAATAATAATAATATAATCTGAAAAACTTTCAGATTTTAAATTATGTCCAAAGGGGCCTTTTTTTAACATTTTGTGTGTTACCTTATATTACCTCACTTAGACCATAAAATTCAGTTCAAAAGCTATATCACAAAATAGTTTTAAATTGAGCAGATCTTTAGAATTTCCGATACAGGGTCTGACAGGCTAGAGATAAAAATATTTTTTTTTGTATAATGTTGCCATTGCTCGCTTTGAAGTTCTTGAGTTTGTTAATCAAAAATTCATTAAAGTGTCACAGAATATGAAATGGACAATAAAACAAAATTCAAATTAGGGCTTCCACATTCTGATAATCTATGGAAGATTACATTATTCATGATTTCTCTAGGTAGGGTTGTTTTATTAGGCTGTTATCACATCTATAGACGCGCGCGCTTACCCGGGACAATTCCGAGAAACGAGTTTCTAGTAGCACGGCTTTAAGCTGCAGGCTTCCGAGAAATGTTTCGTCTAGCTAGGAGGAACGTGTCCCGGCTACGAGCAACATTTTAGAACTTTTCCCAAAATGTTCCGGCCGGAGACGTGTTCCTCGAACGTTCAACCAATCAGACAAAAGGTCAGCTTCTGAAGGATCTAGGTAACTTTCAATATGGCGATGGCTCTCACTGTGAAGTGATGGACGGTGGAAATAGAGGCCGATTTAATTATTGCTGTTTTGTTGTAATACAACTGCCTGAGTCATTTTTTAAATGTGTATATATTCATTAAATATGTAATCGTAGAAATTTCAGAGTTGACATTATTTTACGACGTTCTTGCATTTCGGATTTGTTTACAAATTGTTCGTAGCCAAAAGTTCGCCAAATTTGTCGTATTTCGTGCTGATCGTGTATTATAACACTGTTATATAATAGAATTTTATTTCTTAAATTTAAGTTGAATAATTTTTTTAAATCCGTTTGTATATGCGCGGCTTTTCTCCTAATTACTTATCTTTTAAATTGTTAACTGCATAATCAGTGACACATTTTAAACAGCATAAAAGAGGCATAAAAAGAAAAGCATAGCTTATGTAATAATGAGAATACTCATTAAATTTGTCTATTATTTTCATGTTATTAATGAAATACTTTTTGAATTATAAATACATTAGAAACTATACTTTTATTGGAAATGCTACCTATTGAAACATTGAAAATTTATGGATTTATTATTATGCATGATGAAAAACATTTGTATATACATTCATTAATATAAATCTTATTCATTACATTAATACTAATAAATATATATTAACAACTTCTAAAACATCGCATCTCTCTATCTGTATGTAAATATATGACTTATTAGATGTGTATATATATATATGTATGTATGAATACAAAAATGAACATTGCCAAGAAGTTTATTTGAAGTTACTTTTAATTCAGATAACGATTATGTAATTGGCAGAACTATAGTTATCAGTTCTTTGCAAATTATTATGGGTATGTAATAATCAGTTGAAAAATAATTGATGAGTATTTGAGTACTAAAGAGTGTATACATTTTGTTATTGGGTTAATTCATAATTATATCATACGTATGATCTACGTAATAAAAACATGACTAATAAATAATAAGAAATGTAACAGCTGTGCATTTATAACATTTGATTACTTAAAACAGCGCACAACTGATTATCACCTTCATGTCTGTTTACACAATGAATTGCACTTTCCAATTAACTGCACGGACCTACTAGTGACCGAAGCGTCGTTGAACACTGGTAGTTCTGTCTCAGGTTAGAATGCCGCGAACGGGCTGGTTACATGACGTTTGCTTGGTTTGCCCCATTTGTAACTGGTATACGAGCCAGTTTTAAAAAATCTTCTACAAAGGGATCCCTCCTGTTGTTATCCCTCGAGGCTTTGCGGTAATCACATAAAACCAACTGAGCCCACCAGCGGCCGAGCGGTAAAGTCGCTGAACACTGGTAGTTCGGTCCGAGGTTCGAATCCCGCGAACGGGCTGGCTGAATGGAAGCTTTCGTGGTTTTCCCCATGTGTAACGTGTATACGAGCCAGTTTTCCTTAGAAAGTCCTCCCCGAAGGCATCCCTTCCCTTAGGCAGATAGCCCTAGTGTGCTTTGCTGTAATCTCAATAAATCAAACCATAAAACAAACTCATGATGTGAACACCTAATTTCTAGAGTTGGTATAATTAATGTGTTTTAGGTATATTATCGAGTGTTCTATGGGACAGTAAACAACTCGCACATGTTTGATTGCTCATGTATTCATATGCTTTATTTGATCTTCATTTTGATAAATAGTATCTGCTGGCTGTGAGGAGGTAAATATCAGCCATATAGATTTTTGTCATTTGAATGGACAAAACAGTAATTATGAGCCATAAAGTTAGTCAGAAAATGCTTTTACCAGGTCACAAATTTTCCAGTGAGCCATCAAATTTTCATTGAAATGCAGACAACAGAAAATACACATAAGCGATGTGTGATAAATAGACTTATCCAGCACATGTTTTTAAACTATTCTTAGAGTGTATACAGAATTTGGCTATTACTGATGTAATTGATTTCTATAACCAGAAGTGTGTTTATCTGTTACATGAAGTGCCAGAGTGGAGATCAAAGTGATTAACTTAATAGCAATCACCTTTCTATTATCTTCCATTATTAACAATAAAGTTTAAAACGAAAAGCGTGTGAGCGATACAAAACAACACGAAGAAGCAAATGTCACTTGAAAGGAAACGTCACTTTCGCCAATCTGAGCGATAACTGATTCTTGTTTGGCTTTCAGCCTGTTTGCCAAGTGAAGATGGTAACCCTATTTCGCCAAAGGCCGTTTCTCAGAACTGTTGCTACAAGCGTTTTGTCCTGGCAACAAACAGCTAATGTGATAACGGCTTTACAGTGCAAGAAACATACATTTTTGCAGATTCGTCATTATTCTTCATTATTACTAATTTGCCGGCTCACGTAAGGCTTATGAACTGCTGCTAATGTTTATCTCCACTTTGCTTCTAAATTTTTTAAAATTTTTTTATAGCATGCTAGGGGCCATAACCTGAAGAAATCTAAAGTTAGGAATGGAGACAAATAAGCAGAAATTCATCTGGATTAACATATATTGAAATACAAAATCTTTATAGGCACAGTAAATGTTACATGGTAAGCAGGGTAAAGTAAACAGGTGGCAACAACTGAAAACATTACCGAAAACAAGAAATAAAAATCGTGTTGCCACACATGTTGCAAAATACAAATGGGAAATATAATCATAAATTAAAAGTTATTTGCAACAGGAATTAAATGGAAATCGCACATTTGAAAAACAGTGGCAGTTCCTCTCTGCATTTAGCTTACTGAATAACATGCCCTGAAACATTTGTAGTTTTTATTATTATTTTAACAAATTTAATTAAATTGTAATGCAATATTTATTTTGGATCATAAGTTCCAATTCATTGTTTTATAAATAGAATATTTATTTACCTTGATTCAAGTGATTTTCTGTTGTAAGCTGTGCAAGTTTGCTTTTTTTTTCGGGGGGGGAGTATTTTTTAGTGTTAACTAATTATGCTAGACCAGGGGTCGGCAACCTGCAGCTCTTTTGATGTAAACTTGTGGCTCTCGAGTTCCATATGGAAAAACTAATAATTTATTATCAAAACCTTTAAAAAATAAGAAAATATATTTTTAAGTACCTAAATTCTCAATAGCTTTTATTTTCATAATCATTAATTACGCTTAACATGACCGTAATGAAATAAATTTAACCATTGTTTCTGTACTGTTAATTTAAACTAGCTCCGCCGTCAGCATGGCAGCTGGTAAAAAAAAAGAGAACTGAAGAAGAAAACTGAGAATTCAATCAGGATTGAGTGGAGTCGTTTGCATTCATATGCAACACAGATGGCCTTCCGTGTTCTCTCATTTGCCACCAAAAACTCACACACAATAAGAAGTCGAATTTGGGGAGACACTTCATTACAAAATATACCCAGTTTGCTGGTGAATATCCAACTGAGGACACACGAAAAAAGCTCTTGAAGAGCTAAAAAAAAAAAGTTCCACGCTAAGTAACTGGGTACAATCTTCCAGTAATGTAAATCTGCCAAGCTCTGCAGTATCATTAGAAATTGCAAAAAGAGTTAAACCATTCACGTCAAATACGTCAAAGATTGTTTTATATGTGCATCTGAATAACTGTTTCGTGTTATTAAAATAAAAGCAGAAATCGGGAAAAAATCAAAGATTTGAAATTATCTGCAAAAGCAGTACAAGATAGAACTGCTAAGATGTTTTCAAATGTAACACATATGCAAGTGGAAGACATTCAGCCGGCTTCAGCCTTGTCACTTCCTATAGATGAGTCTTGTGACATAAAAGACACGACACAAGTTACCCTTTTCGTAGGGTATATGTCCTCCCAAGGTCCAAACAAAGAACTGTAGGATTGCTATCGCTCTCAGGACAAATTTTCACGGAGAAGATATAGCAAATGCTTGTTCAAAAATGCCTGGAAGACAATGGAATCGATATAAATAAAATCGCTTTGATAGCAACTGAGATAGCCAGAAGTATGACAGGAATACATAGAGGGATAACATCAATTCTTCATAAAAAAGTAAACATGAAATTCTAACGTTTCACTGTGTAATTCACCAAGAAGTGCTTTGTGCCCAAACATTTCTGGCCGAAATAGTTGAGATCATGAACTTGGTAATTAAGATTATTAACAGCGTTTTGCAAAAGCACTCTACCATCACCAGTTCAAAGATTTCCTTGACAGATAACCAGTTGTCTGACCAATTTCTGCACAATAAAGAGTGATGGTATTCCAGAGGTAACTTATTGCAACGTTTTACTTTCTGCCTGAGTGAAATAAAAATATTCCTCAATGAAAAAAGCATTGACCATCCCGAATTGGAAAAAGACAAACGGCTGCAGAACCTCTACTTCATTGTAAATACCACTATGAAACTAAATGAACTAATTCTAAAACTGCAAGAAAAGAGCAACCCAGCCTACACCTTGCTTGAAGTAGTAGTTTGTTTCGAAAACAAATTACCGTAATTTCGCACGTATAGTCCGCAGACATGATTTTATATAAAAAAAATTTAAAAAATTGTCAGATAGTCCGCGGACTATACGTCCGAAATTACATTTTTTTAATATGGCAATATTCCCATGCATTTTAAACACATCCTTTTGTTTGCGCAAATTTCTCACCGCTTTCTTGTCCACTTCAAAATAACGGAGTAGAATCCTAGTATACAGTGCAGCCTTGGCACGACTTTGAAAATTATCGCCAACACCAAAAATGATCCAAAGAACGTCTATATATATATACTATACACGCATAGTATATATACTATACACATAGTATATACTGTGTTTAACTATATATTTTCTTTGAATGACCCGTTAACTACTCATCATATATGTCCCGTTTTCACTGCTCATCATAAAGTCGCCAAAAGTAGTCAAATCCCGTGTGCACTGGATACTAGGATTAAAACAATAACGGCCTGCTTCTCTATTTCCATCTTTTTCAGTTTTCTCAACTACCTCTCAGCAGTAAATCTCCGGCGATGTTTCATCAACATTATCGAAGATGAAAGACAAAATACGAAAACAAAATACTGTGCAACGTGCTATCCTCGTGATAAGTGGTAATGAAATGTGACCTTCGACCCCACTCGGTGTTGCCAAACCATGCTATAAGTAAACGAATCACGCTTTTTTTTCGTACTCCAGGTACTTGCTACTATGGCTCCTAAAAACCGAGCTGACGCATCAAATACTTTTCCCCCTCCTGGCAGTTGTGCTAAAACAGTGCGAAGGATACTTGGAATCTCCCGCTTTTTTTATATTTGATCATCGGCAGTTCACGACAGTGTGTTTTTTAAATTTTAGGAATTTTAACCGTGAACAACCAGCGTATTATCCGCACTGGTGGATAGTCCGCAGTTTCAAAAATTCGCATTTTAAACACAGAGAGTCCGCGGACTATACGCGCGAAATTACGGACCTTATTTTTGTTAAAGACATGGAGAGCGGTAAATTAATTCATTTTAAAAATCTGAAGTATATCGCAATGAGACCAATGCGACTATTGACATGAAGTACTTCAACATAGCTTTAAATAACACGAAGGATGGATTCGCTGACAGATTCGAGCAATTCAAAACAAACAAAAGTACTCTTGCAGTCATAGTATATCCTCTCAACGCAAATACAAATGGTATCAACAATGAGACATTTAGAATTTATGCTGGATCGCTTCAAATGCAACTGCTATATTTGAAAACCAAAGACTTGTGGAGTGGCAAGTTCACAGAACTCAAAAGCAAGTTAGAAGAGTTGGAGGTCCAGAAATGCATGCACATCGAACAGCACAAGAGGACAGCTCTAAACGAAATTCCGCGTATTGAGGCCCTTATATTCGGGGCATGGAATAGTCTTCCAGAATGGTACAGTGAGGTGAAGAAGTTGACATATGAAGTACTGACGATCTACAGGTCGACATATTTGTGCGTGCAAGCGTTCTCTTGCATGAATATAATAAAATGTAACGTTAGAAATCAACTAACAAAGAAAAATCTAGAGCTGTGCTTGAAACTTAAAGCAAGTTATAAGCCAGATTTAGTCCATCATTCAAAAGGCATGCAAAGCCAATGCTCCAATTGATGTAACTATCTCTCTCTCTCTCTCTATCTATCTATCTATCTATATATATATATGTAATAATAAAATTCCATAGTCAAGATTACACTTAAATTTCTAACTGTATGTTTTTTCATTTTTCTTTTTCATTTTTAATGGCGATGGTCTCTTATTTGAAAGTACGTGAAATTAAATCTACAGCCCCATAGTCAAGTTGTTTTTCCCACCTTTTCTACACGTACAGTATTGAATGTTCTGGAAATATTTAAAGCAAACTGGAATGGCTGACGAGGCTGACGTCATTTCTTGGAAACTCTGCCTTTCCAGAGGTTATAAAAGGACTTGCAAAAGAATATCGGGGGCTTTTCTTTAATATAACGATGTAGTAAACTTCATACAAAAAGTTATTAGTAATTCTTTTTATTTAATCTGGATATCTGATTTTGTAACTGCTATTTCTCCTGAATAAACTTTATCGTCCTGAATAAACTTTTTTAAACTTATCATCTGATAATTTAAGCTACGACTATTTATGATTCTTCACCAATCTATTTATTCCAGACAAAAGCTGGTACATCACATATATATATATTATTCTGTATGTAAAGCCGTTAATTTGAAGTCAAAAATCAAACATATATAAGCAAAAGTATAATATTGAAACGAAACTTTTTAGTGGCTCATTAAAAATTGGGAAATTTTGTAAATTGTAACTTTTGTCTCTTCCGTTTCAACAGGTTGCTGACCCTGTGTTAGACTATTCTTTCCTGTTTAAGAGAATTGTTATATTCTTATTTTTCAAGAAGTCTGACAAACAAGAAAAGCTTAATTCCTCATCTGTCTGTGTTTGATTATATTTCTGATTTTCTATCGTTAATTATTTCTCAACACTGGGACTAGATCTAACTGGCTTGATTGTTTGACACATTTACAAAATTATTTGAATTTTCCATGAACCAGGAGATTGTGAATTCAAATTCTGCACGGCTATTTTCTGATATTGCCCACTGAAAATAAATGTTTTTTTGTTTCTTTAATTAACAGAGTTCTGCTAATATAGAAATTATTAAAATTTTTGCATGCAGTGTATAATATCTGGTTGTAACAAAATTTTTCCACCAAAAAGCATACTTATTAAAGTTTAAAAAAAAAATGAAAGCAGTACCTTTAGTGTTGGTAGTAATCACCATCCAAATCTATGATTTTCTGCCAACATTTTGGTAGTTTTTCAAAGCCTTCAGCCTAGAAACTTGGTGGTCCATATGTCCAAAAACAGATCAACCTCATTTTGGACGTCCTTTGAAGATAGCACCAGCAAGTTGTAGCTGTAGGTGTGAAAAAATGTAGAAGTCCAAAGGAAGCGATGTTGGGGCTATATCGTGGGTGTGGCAAAAGATCCTATTCGAGTCCGTATAGAGTCCAGCCAGTGAATGCAGACACGTGTGGTCTTGCATTATCTTGATGGAACATTACGTTTTTGTGCCGGAGCTTATTTCGACGTTTTTCCTTGATAGCAGTATCAACACAGACTAGCATTTTCCTATACACTTTAAATTAACTGTTGAGGGTTTTTCCTTTTTCCAGATACTCTTTGTGGATAAATACCATGGCAATCGCACCAGATACAAAGCATGAAATTTTCAATAAAACCTGATAACTTAATCACTATTAATATGTATAAAATTTTATATCAATTAATTATTTACATAATAATTTAACATTAAGTATATAAATATAATTATTAGATTTTTTACATTATTTGTAAAAAGGATAAAAAAAATTTTCTTGTTTCATGTACTTAAAAAAGTGCTGTATTATGAATCTAGTTATGAGCAATTTAGCAGTATGTGTTATATTTTATGCTATATAGGAATCAAATACGTAATCAATTTATTTCCTCCTTTTGGAAAATGATCATAAGGTAAATTTAATTCATTTCTGACCTTATTCATGTATTATTTAGTTGATTTCAAAGACTCTTACATTATTTTTTTTATTTCTTATACATTTATTGTGTTACTTTTATGTTTATTTAATTTTTGAATAACTATGAGAAGCAGCTGATGTGTCGGGGAATGGTCTTCTTATGCAGGAATTTTTAGATCTTTACTTAAAATTTTACTTGAGTTTTATTCTTGACTTGAATCATGCATCAATTTTAATTAATTAAATCTTTACTTAAATTTTTACTTTTGTTCTTGACTTAATTATGAATCAATTTTGACTATCTTTTTAGACTTGATTTTGTTTTTGCAGAGGAAGGCAATGAAACACATTTGCTTCTATTGATTATTGTGAATTAATGGGAAATTTATTTGTTCCCGTTGAAAAGTCAATATCCAATTAATAACAATAATTGTTTCAATATTTACTCTTAACATAACATTTTTACTTTTAATGAATATTTACTTTTAACAAACAAGCCTTAAAAATTTTTTTGCTTAACTGCTTTACAGTTTACTATTTTTATTAATCTTCATAAATTCTTTATTTTCTTACTTATAACCAGTGCAATTATTAGGCTTTTCAAGTCCAAAATTTCCAATTTAATTAGTTCTTTATATATGTCTGCATTTTGTTTCACAATTGTTTTCTTTTTCTGCTTCATTGATTTTTTCTTATATATATATATATATATATATATTATTTATTTTTCATACTCTGCACTTTTTGCATTTTTACTGCATTTAATCACTGTTACTTTCTGTCTGCTGTTAAGCCTTCTGTGTATTATTACTATTATTATTACAACTTATTTTTAAAAATAACTGAAAATTAAAGGCATTGAACATGTTACAAATTATTCTGTCTATTACAAGATCAGTAAATGATGCAGGATTCTTACAGGATGCAATTCGTATCATCTACTTTGTCTACACTGATTGGCTTAGTAGCTCAGAGGAACATAGATACAAAATCTTTCTGTATAAATAAATGCTGATATGTTCGATACATCTCCTCATGTAGATGGGGTTTAAGGGATTATGAATATGAGATGAATGCATCTATTATTTTAATTTGACCTGTGGTGACATTTTGAGCTTGCTCAACATACTATTATTTCACTTTAAGAATGTGCACTGTGGGGGACAATAGTATAAGAGAATTTCTTACCTAATAAATAGACTTTTGGGTAGGCATGGGAATTAAAAATTTCTTATTCCTGATGGGAATTTGAATTTAAGCTTACTGATGTGATAGCAGTTTCCACTAAGCACTAATAAAAATCAGCTTTATGTTTACAAATTTTCACAAACATTCAATATATTCCTGTGAAAATTTACAAATATAACGCTGATTTTTTGATTAAATAACCATGTTAAATTCATATTTGTTCAGCATGTTATTTTAACCTAAATTAAAACCATGCATATGTTTTAAATAACAATAAATCACTATGCTATAGACGTTATTCTGAAAAATACCACATTGTGCCATCAAATAAACATTGTCAAATCCCTTATTAGTTGTTGAAATTTTTCTCAGTTTATCTTAGAGTAAATAACAACCGTATTAAAGTATCTCTTAAATAAGCTTAAACAAAATTTTCTTCAGCTGCAGTTCATTTGCTAATACTCATGAATTGAACTGAAGCATTATTGTTTTAATTTATATGCTTTTTATATTAATACATCTGCATAGTTAAATATTTTGTTGTTTGTAATTTTATTTTCAATACAAAGGCAATAAAATAGTTTTAAAAATTCTTATAAAATAGAGTTTAAGTTTGAAATTTAATATATTTTAAGCACTTAGTGATGGCTGATCATATGCAATCATGAAATATTTTAATTGTATGTTTATTCCCCTTTACTCCAGAATATTTTATAATTATTGAAAAATCCAGAAACATTTTGCATGAATGTTAAAGGTAAGTGCTTGTGCATGGTTAGTTACTAAGGCAACTATTATTTATTAATTTTTAAATAACTTGACTATGCCTATCATGATGTGTTAATAACAATTAATATATTTTTCTCTCATTTGTTATTCCCTATGACATTTATGATTTTGCATCAGCAGAAGATTATTGTTTATATCCATTCAATAAAACATAGTGTTTACCCTTCAAAATATTAGTCCTAAGTAAATATTATTTATCTTCACCCTCCAAATAATTTGCACAAACCTTATTGTGATAATTTAAAAAACAAATCATGTTTACTATACGATCACTGCCATCAACATGTATTTCTGTCTTTGTACATTGTAAAAGATACCTCTTAAATAATTCTCTTCCAGTTTTTTTATCTATGCAAAATGTTAATGTACTGTTATGAAAAGGTGTATTTTTTCAATATTTATTAATTTTGTGTTTTGCTTAAAGGTTGCTCAGTTATCAAAATTCCGTGAAGGAGGTGGTCTTGGTATTAGTTTAGAAGGCACCGTAGAAGTAGAGGATGGAAAAGAAGTTCGTCCTCATCATTATATAAGATCCATTTTACCTGATGGGCCAGTTGGTGTCAATGGCCGCTTGCAGGGAGGGGATGAATTATTAGAAGTGAGTGCAAGTTTTGTAACTCATATTCAAAACTGAGATAAACAGGCTGAACATAAACCTGATGTTATTTACTGAAATAAAGTAAACATAAATTTATTAATATTTTCCATTTTGTTTGCCTCTGATTTCTTTAATTGAATATTGAAAATAGCATATAAATAAATTTTCCTATGCTTTACCCTATTTATATTGCTGTGTGGTATAATTTTTGTTTTTATGACATCTAAAATACATTTTTATAAGAATATTCTTCAATTTTAGTGTATTGGATTAATAATTATTTCCCAGTTAATAGTGTTTGGGTTGATACAATATGAAACATTCTGCCAGTGAATAGATTATGTTGAGGATTGATAAATTATGCTAGATTCAAATTAGAGTTTCACTTGAAATATTAAGTATTATTCATATCATTACATTAGTTACTGAAAGCATTTTGGAAAAACTCTATTATAAAAGTTGTATTTAAAAAAATAAAAACTAACTGAAAATATTCAAGAATTTTAGAATTCTGTGAGACTTTGTTTACAACCATCAACACACTAATTGAATTTTCAAATTTATGCTTGAAAAACATTAAACTTATAACTGTGTTCAACAAATCATGATATTTAGCTGTATAATTTGTGCCATTTTATGATTTATAGTGTTAAGTCTTATGCAGTTGTAGTTAACACGAAGACCAAAAGATTAGCCAAGTTGGTGAAAGCCCATAAAATAAATCAAACTTATGTGAACTCTAAGTATTATGTCCATCCAGTCACTCTAGAAACATGTTTCACTTCTATTATTTGGAGAAATGACTTTGAACTGTGATTATTCTTCTTATACTTTCCCCATTTTTTTTGCTACTGTGTTGGCAGTACAGGAAATTCCATATATACTGTGGAATCAATTATTAAGCTTGAACATATCTTTAGCTGCATAATGCAGTCATGATATCATGTAGCAATGGGATCACCACTTCTGCAGTGGGCTATTTTACCTTTGGATGATTTAAGCCTAAATATTCCTGTTGAAGCCCATAAAATAAATCAAACTAATGTGAACTCTAAGTATTATGTCCATCCAGTCACTCTAAAAGCATGTTTCACTTCTATTATTTGGAGAAATGACTTTGAACTGTGATTATTATCCTTATACTCCCCCCCCCCTTTTTTTTTTTTTTTTTTTTTTGCTACTGTGTTGGCGGTAAAAGAAAATTCCATATATACTGTGGAATCAATTATTAAACTTGAACACATCTTTAGCTGCATAAAGCAGTCATGATATCATGTAGCAATGGGATCACCGCTTCTGCAGTGGGCTATTTTACCTTTGGATGATTTAAGCCTAAATATTCCTGTTGAAAATACTAATATAATTGTTGACTTAATGGAGTTTGGGAAAATACCCTATAATTTAAAACTGGATGAAAATAGAAAAAAAGACACACTAGATATTTTTTTAAAAACAAATACCTTGTCACTATCAGACAATAGCTATCTTGAACCAGAATGGATAAATGTATTTACAGATGGTTCTAGAATGAATAATGCTGCTAGTGCAGGTGTATATTGTAAACTGTTTTCACAGTATGCCCCCAGTGGGTCAACATTTTTCAAACTTTGCAGAAGTTTATGCAACTTTTTTGGTTGTGTCTTATGAAGGCCATCATTTTTGTTGATTCTAAGTCAGCCATAGAAACAATAGCTCTTCAGCACCACTCTGAGCCTCTTCTTGTGTCAAAAATAAAATGAGATATTAGGAAACTAAATAGGAATGGTAAAACTGTAGATTTTCAATGGATACCATACCACATAGATATTAGTGATAATGAAAAAGCAGATCTCTTGGCAAAGGGGTTTACAGAGTTATTTATTGAACAGAGTTCCATTCCTTTGTATTCCCTATCTGAAAGAGAGTGGTGTAATTGTATTCGCATTTGAGGTATTACAGTCAAAAGTCTTGTTGGGACGATTCCGGATTATCGGTTTTTCCGGATTATAGATCATCAGTTTAAATCTGGGAAGATGGCATGCAGAAATTATAAAATTAAAAATATGAAACCGTAATTTATGAAATAAAGAGCCATTATGATCTAAACAGTATCAAAATTTACAAAAAAAAAAAAAAAAAAAAGCTTAATATTTATTTGTTTACTTTATTAAGCATTTCTTTCAACGTGCACATGCGTAAAGCGTACATTACGCATAGTCGAAATTAGAAAATTGCAACCAGAAAACTATTTTATGTGTATTCGTGATATTTATAAGGACGAGGAAATTGATTTAAATCATATTGGAGTACATCGAGATGAAACACTACATTTAGTAAAGAATTATAAGCCGAATAAAATCAAAACATCTGCCCTAAAAATAAGGATAGTGCTGACAGATCAACTTCCAGTTCATCCCCCCTGCAGAGCAGCATGAAATTGATAAACAGATTTCGGAATGGTTAGAGAAACAAAGAATATGCCTTTATCAATTTTTTGCAGCAATTCCACTTTTTGTTTGATAGACATCGAAACATGCTTTCGCTTTGTAGATAGATCCTTTGGCAGCTCCAGAATCGGAAATTCTTTTTGACATAATCAAAAGTTCAAGCTTACTTTTATAAAATTGCTCTAACAGTCTGCAAAAAATAATAACCGGATCCAGTTAGAAGATTAAGGAAAAACGCAATCTGCAACATTAACTGAAATAGATAATTAGATAATTTTAGTTTAGCTTATATCGTCTGTTATACATTAAATGTGCATGCGTAAACATATTATGCATTTACACATGCGCAGAAAATTTGTACCGTTGAGGTCCGGATTATAGATCATTCCAGATTATGGATGTCCAGATTAAGGACTTTTGACTGTATAAATGTATATCTGTGTCATAGTCCCGTACATGCTTTAAAATGGTTTTACAAGTTTCTCATTAATTTAATTTTTTGTTAAAAAATTATAAAATTTTAAAATGTTCTGGTTACCTGAGCTTTCCTCTCAGCAGAATGCCAGAAAATCCGTCTATTGTTGTATCCTCCTTTTTTTTGTTATTGCATCCCCATTTCTTGTATAACTTTGATCCTCTATTTTTATTTTCACAATTTTCCTCTCCCACTATCATTTTGGTATTTCTTGACTGATCTCCTTATCATAGTATCTTTTTTTTTTTTTTTAACCAAAATTCAGCAAGTGTTACTCACCTCTGCCTTCCTTCTCCTGAGGTTGTTTGTTGTACTGGCTGAGATCTGTACTGCTCATTTGGCTTATGAGCTGGATTCATGATTCACATTATCCATGCAGATTATATGGTAACCAGCCTTTAAACCTTAGTTCTTTTATTTCCACCTATACTTTGTTTGTTGAGATTAATAAGTCTGTTTACCCTAAAATGAGTTGAAAAAAGCAGGACTTAAGGCTAGACTTTTGAGTTCCCCTTAGAGGAATGTCTCTTGAAAACCTGCTCCTTTTGCCAAATAAAGAATCAAGCCAAAAAGATAAGCCATAAAATAGGTAATTGAGGAGCTGTAAACATGTAAATTATTATTATTATTATTAATATTATTACTATTACCTCTGCCTTCATAAAGTTTACAAGCATACCTATTAGCCATCTTTTACATATTTTATTGATAGCTAATCTCCTGCATTTTCAATTTTATTGTGTAACTCTACAATCTTTACAATTAGTTCATCAATCTCAATGTATCAGAAAGATAGTGTGCCTTTCAACTTCATACTCTGTTTAAGATTTCTTTTATAGTTTAATTGCCTCTAATGATTGCCACCCCTATCTCGGTACAAAGAGCATGTAGCCTTCATGTTCAGTGATCAAGGCTCAGAAATCTGAACAGTGCAACACGGTCCTCTGTCTTTTGTCCCTTTTGCTTAGTGTATGTATATATACATTGAATGAACTGAAATTCATTGAAATCGGGAAAAAAAAATGTTCTAATACTTGCACAATACCTGCAAAATAAGAGAATAATAATTTATTTACTAAAGAAATATTGATTATATTATCTCCTAATATAAATTTAGTAGAATATATCAAAATGAGAAGTATGAAATTTAATTCTGAAATTTTTTCAAGGGACTTGAATTTAAATCATGAAATAAATTCCTAAAGTCCCTTTGAAAATTTTTATTCCATGATTTAAATAAAAGTCCCTTTAACAAATTTTATTACATAATGTAAATTCAAGTCCCTTAAAAAATTTTTGGAATTCAATTTCATACTTCTGGGTTACCTCATTTTGATACCTTCTACTAAATTTATATATCTTTTGTGGACACCTCTGTTCAGTTGTTGATACCATCACCATTCTGTGCAGTTCCATTATGAAATTCTGATTTGTCCTGATATCTCTTTTCCCAATTCTTTATACGTGACTTAAGCTGAAGGGAAAACTGTTGCATATTTCTGAATTTAATCTGCTTATGTAATATTTTGCTTAAGATTTGAACTGTATTGAATAATATTAGTATTTTCAGCATACACATTTAAATTTTAAATAACTTGTTAGTAATATATTATTTTTTCTAAACCTTAGATCATTTATTTATTCTTTTCATCTAATCATAATTTCTCTTCTCGTTTACTTGTATGTATTTTGGCCCACTAGTGGCTGAGCAGTAGTGTCACTGAACACTGGTAGTTCGGACTGAGGTTCAAATCTTGATGAAAAGGTTGACTGCATGGATGTTTTCTTGGCTTTCCTCATGTGTAACATGTATATGAGCTAGTTTCCCTCAGAAAGTCTTCCATGAAGGCATCCCTTCTCTTAGGCAGAAAGTCTTTGAGTGCTTTGCCATCTGTATCCTTCTGTGAGGTATTCAATAAATAGTTTCTTCAGAAATACCCACCAACTGGAACAGCTCTGGGGTTTATACAATGGCTTCTTACTTATGGCATCTATAATTGTGTCAGTCTTCAAAAATTTATGCTCATCTGTCAGCATGAAAACTGAATTCTGTGTTAGTAGTCTCAAACTTACAGAGGTAATTTCTTTTCAAGAAACACTTTTCTAGTTTCTTTGCATAATTTGTTCCTTTATAATAGATAAAATATTGACATTTAATTGACAGCGCCAAATATTCCCCTAGTGGTGACTTTTGGAACTAATTTGTTTTCTCGCGGAATCCTTCGTCCTCCGTCTTGTTTAATCTTCCTACAAAATGTAGCATCATTCTCGCAAATAGATAGCGCTACAGAACACTGTGAGCACTGTCAGTTTAATTATGGCCACCCGGTATGTATGAGCAAGAAGTCCTCCACAAAGGTGTCCTTTCCCTTAGGTAGATAGCCCTCGCATGCTTTGCCATAATTAAATAAACTAATCCATTAAACATAAGCACTGAATTTATTCAGAATAATTTTTTGTTAAGTTTAGAATAGATTTGAATTTGAAATAATAATTATTTAAAGTGTTGCCATTCTGCTAAGTTTTACACTTTTAAACTTTAATGATAATTTATTTATGTGGACTTTTGATTTTTGTTGTTTAATTTGTAAGTTTATTTTATTAGGTAAATGGAATAAAACTGCTAGGCATGAACCATCATGGTGTGGTAGCTACTTTGAAAGAACTTCCAATGCATGTGAGAATGGTATGTGCTCGTCAGTTGCTACCTGCTGAACAGGAGATACTTCCGTCCTTGAGCCAGGCCAACTATTCTCATCCGTACCACATGGAATATGACTTATCAACTGTTCCTGATTTTGTGGGCCGTGGTATGCTTTCTGGACCTTTTGGGGGCAGCCTTACATCGCTTACACAAACATCTGAAAGATTAGTCAAAGCAAAATCTGATGGCTCTCTCGCTATTGGAACTTCAGCAGCTTCTTCACCCCCTATGGAGGCTGCTCTTTCTAAATTAAAATCGAGATCTCTAGAACCTCTCACTGGGCTAGCTATGTGGAGTAGTGAGCCTCAAATTATTGAATTAATGAAAGGAGACAGGGGATTAGGTTTTAGCATCCTTGACTATCAGGTAAGCATCAATGTGAATATATAATTATTTTTGCATGTTTTAAATTGTGATTATTTTCTTGTTGTCAGCCAGTAGCATTATTTGTTGGCATTCATAATTCAATAAATTCAAATCTGAATGCTAAAGTGAAGAATAATTCCAGATTTTTAAGACATCCTCTGCTTAATTATGATCTGCCATGATCTCTTTTGCACTGAACTTAGGAAGGTAAACCTTGAATGCTTTGCTTAAATTTAATAATCAAATGAAATCTTCCATTTCTGTTCTTCCCTTTCCTTGCGAAAAGTTTGACCTGTGTTTACAATAGCAGCAGGTATTTTTGCTTGATATTAGGGTCCATATGTAATCCTGTTAAGCTTGCATATCTAGTAATTGTTGATTTTTGTTAACAGTTTATATGAAGCAGATTTATTATCTCATTATTTTCAAAAACTGTAATTCATATTATAAAGTACTTAATTTTTAACTCTTGTTTATTGTTTTGTATTCTAATGTCATGCGTTTTAATCTTTGAAACTAATTTTATTTTGATGTGAATGCTACACAGAATTTGATTCTCACTCATGAGAAATTCAATCTTTCATGATTTCATAATTCCTTTCATAATCTGTCTTTTTTCAGTGTGTACATTAACCAGAAAACCCAGAAAAAGTTGTAGCCTGTAGGAAAATTTTGACAGTTAATGAATTAGTAAAGGGAATGATAGATTTATACCTCTTAAATGCTTTTAATTTTTTTCCATTTTGGCAGTAAAACTGATCTTTCAAGACAGCCCGGAAATTTATTTACTAAAGGATCAATTTATTGTAATTTATGCTTTAAAGTAGTAAAATGTTATGTAAAAAATTTGATTTAAGATATCAGCTTTGTGCTTGTATTTTAAAACTCTGTCGAAGTATTACTAAATAAGAACTGTTATGTGCAAGGGAAAAAAGGAAGTTTCCAAGAAAAGGTTTGTTTTTAATTTGCTCCTAGAGCTTCAGCTTTTCTCTTGCTTGGGGGATGTAATGAAACTTTAAATATCAGTGGTTAATAAAATAAATAGAGGTTAAAACAAAGTATTGTAATTGCATTTTATTAGACAGTAACTTACATTCTTAGTTTCAAAGTAGATTATGAATACAGAGGCTGTTTGTACATTTTTATAGATGATTTTGCTTTGCTGTTTAAAAAAATAACAATAAACAAAAAAAAAAAAAATAATAATAATTATCGTCTGCTACTTTAAAGATTTTGTGTTCATGCAAAATGTCACTTTTAAAAAAGCATTGGGTGGAAGGCTATATGTATGTTCATTCCGAAGAAAATTATGCATATCTAGTTATTAAAAAACGTTGTGAAAGCCATGGTTTTTCAATATCTAAAGCTATGATATGTATTGTCGACAGCAAAGGGGGAAAAATGTCAAAATTTCGTTTCAAGTACAAAAATTGTTCCAAATAAGTATCTAAGGAAAAATGGAATGTTTCAAATGTTGCAAAAGAATTATTTTTAATGTTAAAAGAAAATCTGTGAAGTCAAAGGACAGTTGCAAAATCAGTAAAATGCTCAGTCTCAACTGTAAACAAAGTGATTAATGCAGATTTGAGTCTTAAAAAAAGCAAAAAAAAAAAAACATAATGTGCATCATCTTTTTCCACCACATATCACCAAACACAGAATGCACTGAATTATTTATGAGAAATATTTATCTGGACAAAAATGGAAAAGTGGTGTCACAATAGACGAATCTTTGGTGTACTGAACTGACACGATTTTTAATATTTTATAATTTGTTTCTAAATCCCATAATCAGGCAAGTTTTCTGCAGTTGATTTTCTCTGAAGTAATCTCTTTGATAAAATAAGCAATTTTGTGTACATATTTGAAATGTTTTATGTGATGAAATATACTTACAATTTCCTGATACATCTTTTAATACAAGATGCTATTGCAAGTAGTTACGCTATATTTCTTTACAACTTATAGAATAAAAAAAGGTTTTTCCAAAAAATAAATAGTTGCTTCTTCCGTATTATTTATTTTCTTCTTTTTCTGTATTATTTCTTTCTTATATATTTCATCAAAATTTTTTTTGTCCTTAAAAAAAGCTGTTCCAATTTTAGTCATGTTAAAAAGCTGCACAAATATATTTATTCCTAGAGGAAAAACCTCGTTATTCTCAAAAAAGGGCAAGAAAGATATTGCAGTGTCATAAAATTACATATTTCTTATTATATGTTAATGGCTGAATTCATATATAGCAACTGTATTCTTCAAATGTTAATATTTTATGTTATTTTAGAGGTCTTAAACTTTTTTAGGTTTATTATTATAATTATTATTAGACCCGGTGGTGCAGTGGCTAGCGCATCACGCTGCAGCACCACAAGTCTGGGATTCGATCCCCAGGCTTTGCAAGGTTCACTCAGCCTTCTATCCCTTGAGTGAGTCGATAAAATGAGTACCAAGTTCGCATGCGGACTAAATACCGGGGGTCCTGCGACAAGCTGACCACTTGTTCAGGACATATGCTCATGCTGTGGCCCACGGTCAAGAAAGCAAATTTCGGGGCACTGAAGACTTTGGCCCACTATGGTTGTTATGCCACTGAGTTTAGTTTAGTATCGTTATTATTATTATTATTGTCTTAAATTTTTACCGTACATTTTTTTCTTTCTTTTTTTTTTAAAATTTAATGTGAATTTTAGCATTAATTAAAAAATGTATAGATCATCTGTATATATATTTCACCAAAATTTATATGGAGAAATACAGTAAAATGAGCTGAATGTTTAATGAATTTATTTTTTTAGAAAAGTTTGTAGCTTAGGGATTCCACCATTGGCCACATAATTAGGTTACTGAATATTGATAGTTTAACATGAGCTTGAACCCACACAATGGGTTAGCTACCTGGTTAATTTTCATAGTTTTCTCCATGTGAAATATGAATATGAGTGAATTTTCTCTAGAAAGCCTTCCGTGAAGGCATCCCTTTCCCTAGATACCCCTTATGGGCTTTGCCATAGTCAAATAACCTCAACCTCCTAGCTTAGGAATTTTTGATTTTTTTACATACTTCATTTGAATTTTCTTGTAGGGAATTGTTACAAATCAAATGAAATATAAATAAGTGCTTCACTTTCAGAGGAAAATTATTTTTTTCTATGAACTGTCATAACTCTTTATTAAAAGTAATGTAAATTTGTCTATTTATTGATAATGAAAAAAAGTGTGTGAAAGAGAAATTTTGAATAATATAAAATTCTTTTAGGCCTTAGCAAAGTAAGTATCCACCTGCATTTAACAAAATTATGTATTGCTGTAATTCATGTGGTATAATCTGAGCTGCTCCTATCATGCATCTGCGTTTGTACTAACTGTATTGCATTTTGCATCTATAATCCCTTGCTGTTTGATTCCTGCTAGATATTGCAAGACTCTACATAACTTGTTAATGATATTTTGTCTTGAGAATGCATTGCTCAGACTTCGCAAACAGAAGAATTTTGCTTTTTAGGGAATATTTCCTTTATCAATAAAGGCAAACTCCGAAGAAGTTTTTGCTTTTAAGCCAGCTTAGTTTGTTATGATCAGGATCTTAATCTGCCTGAATATTGGCAAAGGGTGCAGATGCTGCCTACTTTTCATAATAATGGTCGACTTTTCCTTTTGTTTAAAGTAATTACTTGTTCATGGGGTGATCCTAAGGTGGGGGAACTTGATGAGAAGCTCCATGCAAATAATATGAAACTAAAGTTATGAACATGTATTCATTATTCTGCATCCATAACGATGCATAAATTCTTGATTTTTGTATTGATTTAAATTTAATTAAATTAATTTAATTAAATTAATTAAATTTTAATAAATTAAATTTTTCTAAATTTAGGGATTAATTATTTCTGCAAAATTTTTTTATTTTAAAGGTCATATTTCACAATCTGGAAACAAATATCTTTAATTATTAATTTATGCAATTAATTGTTCTTCAGTTTTGCTTCTAAATTTCACAAGGCATTTCCTTTTCTTAGGATCCCATGAATCCAAATGAAACAGTGATAGTTATTCGAAGCTTAGTGCCAGGTGGAGTAGCTCAGCAAGATGGACGTCTCATCCCTGGAGATCGACTACTCTTTGTCAATGATATTAACTTAGAGAATGCTAGTCTTGATGCTGCGGTGCAAGCGCTGAAGGGTGCACCAAAGGGGGTCGTTCGTATAGGTGTTGCCAAGCCCCTCCCCCTGCCCGAGAGTGGCCAGAGTGGACAGGTGAGTGACACCTTTGTCTCTCGGGTGGGAGGGGGGAAGGGCCTTTTGGCTGGGGGCATGCCATCATCTTTAGTCAAATCTGAAAGTTTCTAAAGTACTTTTCTCTGAGGAAGGTTAATCTTTCTTTAGATTTTTAAAGCTAAACAATCAACAAGTACAAAGCACAATACTAAATCTATAGGCGTATTATAAAAATATGAAACACACATGGCAGCTATTGACATATGTTGTATTAGCATGTAGTAAAATTTGAATGTTCAGATTTTAGTATTCCCAATTCTATTTTGGGATATTTCGCTCAATTCATAGATATTAGTCGACTATTTAATGAGGCATTAAAGTAGTGAAATTTAAAAAATATCCAATTCTTAGTTAGTTTAACTATATTTTTCAGCAGTTATATAGACATTTAATTTCATTTAAAATTACTTGAAATATGGCACCTTTTTACTGTACATCTTAATTTGAGAAGCACATGCACCGTGTTGCACAAATATTTTGTATCAGAAAGCGCTTTTCTGTTATAAACTTCTGATTTTATTTGGTGGTATTTTAAATTTAAATGTACATGAACTATTATTTTCATCCTATGAATTATACTTAATTTTTAAAGATCACAATTTCTGAGAAATCTACTGAAAGGTTTGTCTTTCTTTTGATGAAATTTTACTTCATGAATAAATGTTTTTTTCAAGTGGTATTTATGTAATTTTAATATATACGTGTAATTTTAAAATCAATGCATTTTAGTACTTGACGTCTTAATATAAGTTTCTTAAAGGCAATCTTGAAATGTTTATTTTGTGACATTTCAAATTACCTAAATTTCATAATTTTTAATAACTGCTTATTTAATGGTAAAGGGTTATGATTCTTTATCGGGTACTATACTTTTTAATTATTAAAAAAAATCTAAATCATGTTCACTTTTTTTTTTGGGGGGGGAGCAGCCTTTTTGAAATTCAAATTTTAATTTTTGTTTTGAAAAACAAAGTTTTCAAAAAGGAACTTCTAATATGTTTTCAGTTTTCTAGCATTGAAAATGTATAGATAAATATTGCATTTCTCTATTTACTTTTTGACATAAGGATGAGCATATATAGATTTTACTTTTCGATGTCTGATACTTTTATCAGTACTTATAAAGAAGATAAGCAAATGTATGGGTCAAAATTGTGTTTTCATAACCAAATACTGTAGACTTTCTTTTAAAAATGCTGTAACAATTTTCGTCCTGTGTGTAAATCATGTTCCTGTACTTTCATGTTAGTAGCCTGTTTCATTTATCAATTAAAAGTTCTTGAACATATGTATTTTTCCTACCATCAGAATAACCATTAAGTAACCTAATATTAGTATCTGCCATGCTATCAAAATGCATTGATGATGCTTAAACCATACATATATTCCATCATTTTCCAAATACAGAGGCTTTGTGTTATGTTTGAAATTTTTTTTAATTTTAAAACTAGAAATATATGATATTTTCATAAGTATATGTGGAATTCTTTTTGTTAAATTACTGAAGACTTAATGAAATAACATTCACTGTGATAAAAGTTTCCAGTAAATACTTTTTTGTGCTCACATTTTTAGAATAGCATAATTTTTTAAGGGTTTGAATTTGTTCTGATAAATTTACTTGAACTATAGAATTTAGCTAATAAAATTTATCATGAAGGGCAGACTATTCTGTTATTGAACTCTTTGTGTGCTTACCTCTTCCACTGCTTGTACTGTTATGCCTTTATACAGTGTGCTATAAAAATGCTTCCGTCTTTATAAAGAGATTATCCAAATATTCTTTTTCATGAAAGAGAATTTGAGACTAAAAAATACTTGTTTAAAAAATTTTAGCATTTCATATTTGTGAATTTTTATTATCTGTTTTTTAAAAATTGTAAGTCTGTATTATTGTAAGCAATTAACCTATCCATAAAGAGCATTTTTTGTCAGTTTTTGGAGTGATATGCTTTATTATCATGTTCACATGTTTATATTTCTTGAAAAGGTAAAAATATATATATATTTGTGTGTATTTAACTAAGTTATTAACAAAAAATTTCCTTTCATTTAGCACCAATAAAAAAGTAAAGAATCGGTCTCTTTTCTTTTTAAGATGTGAGGCATAAAGCATTTCAAAGAAATTAAAAAAAGTTACTTAATTTTTAGATTCCATTCTTTTCTTTTTGAATCAAAATTATTGCATTTAATCCATCGTTTAGTTTTGTCTGTTCTCAAATTCTATAAAATTGAAAGAGCTTTTTAACTTTTACATTTCTAAATTGAATATATACAGATCTTTATTATGAGGTTGTATTCAGGTTGTAAAAGCATATATCGTAACATTTAATAGGTTGCTGTGAAAATTTACATGTGATATATTTTTGTTTAGATCTGAACTTTGTGAAATCCTTGTTTTGTTGTGTAACAAGTGTTTTCAGTTCTGGTGTTTGTTGAACAGTGTCATTTGTTGAAATGTTCATCCTTGTTTTTGTGTGAACATTTTTGAAAAGTGATGTAAATGTTCTCTTTGGGTATTAGCACAATGTTTTGGAAAATAAATATTATTTGTTTAATTCTGGTCTTTTCTTGCTCAGATATATAGTTTTATCTCTGTTTTATTCTCTTTTCTACCACATAAAATACAGTATTATGTAACATAACATATAATTATAAATGTTAAAGCCATACTTTAACACATTATTCAGATGTCTTCTTATCTAAAATTTAAATCTCAATGTTTCAAACTATGTAGAAATTTTATTTGGTCTTACCCATCTCTTGACCATGTAATTTAATTCTTTTGTTTATTAGTTGAATTATATTTATTGCAAAATTACTTCATTAATTATGTTAGTTGTCTTTCCAAATGATAAGAAGGTTTTCCAAGTTATTTGTGTTTAATAGGTCAACGATTTTGCATGGTTTTTGGGGCTTACATGCCACTGTTCTGAGAACTTCATTTTCAGACCAAAGAATTTTTATAATAATCAGTTAATCCACATGTTTTTAGCTATAAATATTTTTAAATAATTATATTTTTTAATAAATGCCTTACAAGAAATAATGACCTTCAGACAGCCTGAGTCTTAAGTGCATAAAATAGTTTTTGAAGAGTGCTCACATCCACTTTTAAAAAAGAAATTATAGTTATTGTAAGCAAAAGTTATCTGTCATATGCTCCTTTTTTTGTACAAACAGGACATTAATAAATTTAGAAAAATTCAAAATCATTTATTCTACATGGATGAAGACAGTTATGTGTTTCAGACATTATTATTCTGACAGTATGTTGTATGGAGCGTAATAAATAATTTACAATTATAATACATATGCAAATTTTTATTATCTGTATGATTTCTTATATATTTGGTTAGTGCTTGTAAACGTTTTCACTTCACAAAAATTAAATTTTCAAAATAATCTTACAGTATCAAAATCACCTTTAAACCAAGCTATAATGTATTTACAAAATTATTTTGTAAAACATCATTAAATTAACAGGATATCTGCTGTGATATATGAAATTTATCACAGGTTTTGCAAGGAAAGTTTTATTGGATAAGAGAGGAAAATATTCATGGCATGGTTACATAATATACAGAAAGAACAAAGTGACTTATTGATGAAAATTCTATAGGTTCAAATTTAAAGCTTATACATATTCTGTCTTCTTTTGGCATGTTTTATTCCCCCCCAATGATGTGTGATGTTGATAATTTAACCCAGATATATATATAATAAAATAACAGAATTTTTCAATTTTGAATGTATTAGATGTTGGGAAGAAAGGATAAACATTATTGTAAAAAGAATTTTCCTGGCATATATTTATCTTAAATCAAAAATACAAATTGCATGCACACTGTATAATTAACACATGTATAATTTTGTATGATAAATAAACACATGTATAATTTGTAACACATGTATAATTTTGTATGATAAATAAACCGTTCAAAAAGTTTCCTTTTGTAGATGTAATAAATGAGAAGAACTAAAATATTTATCTGAAAATATTGAGTATATTTGCTACTGAATTACCAGCTGCAAAATAAATAAAATACTAGTTAATTGTTAATAGCTTATGAGTAATTATGATTCCAAATACCAAAAGCTTACTTTAAAAAAATAAAAATCCTAATGTGTTTAAACATTGTAGATTGGATATTTTTAATTATAAATTTCAGTACCTCATAGTGTCAACACTGTTTAATTAACCCACTTAAATTTAAAAAAAAGTCACCTCCAAGATTTAAACCATTTTCAGTATTGAATATGTATTTCTTTGAAATCAAAATCCAAAATAACTTTTACACTCGGACTGATAGTTACCTCATTAGTAATTTTATACTGCAAGTTGATATATTAATGAAACTAAGTTTATCAACAGAGATAAAATATATTTCATGTTTTTTTTAATGCAAGTAAAAGTTTTGTTGCTTAGGTAAAATAATATTTCTCTTGAAATTGTCAATAGAAAAATTTTGAGAATCATTCAGTTGTTAATATTCAAAAACAGTAAATTCTATTTGATTAAGACTGGATCAATAATTCTCTTATTAATTCTATGCCTCTAGACACTGATCCTACTGAATATATGTTAAGTGATTATTAGAACAGCATTTGTCTACCTTTCATACATGTGGGACCTTTTATATGCAAAATCTTTGTAAGGCAATACTTGCCCTGTAATGCTTATTTGATATCATTTCAGTGGACCTAGAATTTGGATATGTTTTGGATCTGTCTATAATATGAGTGCACCCATGTGCATTTGTGCATGTTTGCCAGTAATGAACATCTTTAACAAATTATGTGTAACTGAGCCAAACATAGTTATTTTTAATAGACATTTAATTTAAAACAAAGTTATTAATGAAATAACATTTTTAAGAGCAGAAAGAATACTGAAGTTAATTTGACATATGATTGCATAGTTAAAGAACAACTTATTCCTGTAATAGCTCAGATTTACTGTAGATTTTGTAAAAAAATAAGATTTATCTCCAATGTTTCTAGATCTCTGTGGACAGTAGTCCCACACTGCCAGATATGAAGTCTTCATTTGATCTACCTCCTCGTCTGAGTTTGAATTTGGACTTTGAGCAGGTAAGTTCTTCGCCCGACTCCATGTTGATGTTTAGTCCACCTCCACCACCTGAAGGATTTTGATTACTCTTGAATTTATGCTCAAATTCCAATGTTTTTAAATTTGAATGCTGACAAAAAGCATATACTATATAATAAATAGGAAACGCAATAATGCTTGTAAAATGTCTATTTTGCAGCTTGTAGCATTATCGAACCATTTTGCAGATGGTTGTTGGCATGAACAGTTATCAAACTTAATATTCTTAAATTTAATTTTAAAAATTTCTATTTTTTAGACAACATTAACTTTGTGCTTTATAGAATGTGATTAACATTGAATCCTGTTGGCATACTATCTTTTGCAGTAAATGAATTTTACGTTTTTCATAGCTCAAATTTAGAACTTTGACCTGTGATTTAAGCTGTAAATATATTAATTCTATGAAGGCAAAAGTTGATAACATAATCGAAGTATGGTCACTTGGTTAGCACAAATATCTGGAGCTTGTAATTATTAAAAGTTAGTTGAATCTTTCTTTAGAACAAATGAAATTTCTTTTATTACTAAATTCCAGAATAAATTTTTCTGGCACACTAGTCAATGACTACTGTTGTAAAAAGTTCAGATATGTGATGTCGCTAATGAACACACACGTAGTTACATCCTAGGAGAAGAAAGATTATAATTTAAAATATCTCCTTCATTGATCAGTGAATGTGAAGCATTAAATTTAGCATTATAAATACATGGGATAAAGTATGGCCATAATTTGATTTTGTATCAACTGCTGAAATAAGTTTAATTCTTAATTATTCAGTTGTAAGCAGTTTTTTAAGAAGGTAAGATAATTTTTAAATATTCAGAAAGTAACCATCAAACCCATCTCCTTTTTCATGGAAAAATGTTTCTGTGAACCATCAGATAAATAGTAAATATTTATTTGGAAGTTAAATGCATAATTTGGAAGTTAATACATAATTTGTGTATTATACACAAATCTTTGTGTATTATACACAGATCTTAAAATTCTGAAAAGAACTGTAGGAACATAGCTAATATAAATTATTACTTTGTGTTGATAATAAAGTGTAATACAATTTAATAATTGCATTAACAAATAATTAATTTCCAAATGCACTAAAAATTGTTAGTGCATTTTGAAATTAAAATTGTTTTTTTCCTGTGTGAAGGAAATATAAAATGCATTTCAAACTTGTGTTTTATTCTTGTAAACTTTAAATGCAAACTAAATCATGTAGGGTTTATCTGATGCACATAATATGTCTGATTTACTTCTTCACTAATGAGATTTTGCAAAAGTAGTATATCAGAGTAAATATAAATTTGAGTTTGCTGTCAGTAATTTGCAGTGTTCTGAATTTAATAACTGTTTTGTTATAAAATATTTCATGAAATGATGGAGTGAAGCATCTTGCTGCTTTCTTGACATACTGAATAGACTTTTCTATTTAGTATGTATATAAAGAGATAAAATATTTTCTTTTCACTTAACTTAGTGTTTAATAAGTATCCTTTTGTAAACTGTGTTCCTACAGGTAGTGGATTTATTATAAGAAATATAATGTTCAAAATAAGATACAAATATCTTGAATATAATCAATCTTTATTTATCTATAAAAAGAATAATATAAAAAACAGGATTTAAAATTAATTCAAAGTTAATTTATAACAGGGAAAATAACATTCAAAAGAAAATTTAAATAGTCTCGATAATAAGATATTGTACACTTATTTTCTACCTTTTGAAAAAATAAATAAATATAATATTTTTGTTTACTTTATAAAAATAATTTTTGAGGTACAAATTAATTTTAATCCTAATTTAGAATAATATTTAATAGATGAAAATCATTATCATATTTATATTTTGCAAATCAAGTATCATATCAGAACCTTTTATAAATATGCTAGACATTCCACACAGCAATTTTTAGTAACAAATTTATATAGAATTATAATATTTTAAAAATATGTTCTTAGTTGTAAAGTTATTACATGTGTTGTTATTTGATGTCAATTACTTTCTGGAATTTATACCATGATACCCAAAGCATATTCCTGAATTTATTCTGTGACTAGAGAAACTGTATTTCCCCCAAATCTAATTTCTTGAAGTAAGAAAGAGCACAGAAGTATTATCATGCTCTAATCTGTATTACTATACTTAGCCACCTAGATTAGAATGTGTTTTCAGATTCTATGGGAATTTCCGTCCTTGTCCATCAATCGTAACAATAAAGCTAAAAACTAAAGAGATATCTTAATGTGTTTTCAAAGCGAAAATATGTTATTGTTTTGCAGTGATATGTGATCCTAGTTCAGGAACTCTGTGATGTTGTGATTTATTGTTTGTTCTCTGTCTGAATGAAATAAAGTCATTGTTATTTTATTCTTTAAAAGTATGTTTTTGGCTCTATTAAATTTCTTTCTTTTTTATTTTAATTAATTCAAACTCTTTCTTGTGAATTTATTACATTTTAATAATACTCTGTTTTTAATTATATATTTAATCCTCTACATTTTATGCCTGTTTATAAAAGCTAGAAAAGGTTTTGATAAAATGAATTGCAAGCTAAAAAAATTCTAAGCTGCTAGTTAAGAATTTCTTACAAGAAATTCTCTTTCTTCTTACATCCATTTCTTTTTTTTTTAGAATACCATTCGTGTGGTGCTGTTTCTTGTTTTTAATTGAATGTACAATTAATCTCTGCTTGCTTGGTTTTTTTTAGAACCTCATATAATAATATCCAAATCAGAAATTCTGTAATTGCTTTCGGTATTTACATGTACAGAATCTGATGAAAGCAAGGAGAAAAAATATTTATCATTTTAAATATAATTATCAATTCACTTTTTTATTTTGCTTTAAGAAGAAATTATTATTAATCTTCAGTTGTGAGTACAAATTTGGTGACATTTATAAAATTGATTACTAACAGAATGTAATAGTTTGGATGAAGTCTGAATGATGAAACTTGTTGCCAGTAATCACTAAAGCCACTAATTATACCCTGAACTGAAGATTAATTAAAAATTACAAAATTATGCATTAAACATTATGAATAAAAGGATTAAGATAAGTGTTAGCCCAGATATTTTATGACCAAAAGTAAAATGATAAATTTTATGATTTAAGTAGCATCAAAAATAAAGCTATATCAAATAACTGAGGCTTGGCAAAAGTGTCATATTCTTCGCATATAGCATTTCTCTTATAACAGTATAAATATATTAAATTGTATTTTCGAAAACATTTAATTTTTTCGCCTACTGTAAACAATTTTTCATTAATTTAATCATGTTTCTCTGTTTGCATATACAAGTATTTATTGTTATTATTTGAATTTTCCGTGACAAATGGACAAGTTACATCCATAAATCAAGAAAAGCTTGTGTTAAAAAAGCATTATTAGATATTAATTTTTTCTAATTTGACTTGATGTACAATAAAAAGCTGTTGCTGTTTACTGTTTAAGATTTGAAAGAAAATTCACACCTCCATTTTATGTGAAGTGCTGCCATCTGTCTTTGAGGAATTCATTTAAAATCATTTCCACTAAGTTTATTTGGTCATTGAAACTTCTATTAGAAATTTTTTTTGTTTTTGTAAATACGTTGCAAACACGTGAATAACCAACTCAAAAAAGAAATGAATAATAAACACATATTTTATGATGTCAGATGTTTAGACATTTTTTAGCAGAATAAAAGAACTGCAATTCAAATTTTTTTTTTTTTTCCTTTATATCGTATCTTTTATCCATTAAATAAAACACAAGGAGATATCCATCACAATATAAATACAAATTTTTTTTACAGTACAGTTGAAAAAACATATTTTTTGTGTATGTATACACCATAATTTCTTTCTATATTATTATTATACAAGTCTAGAAGTACTTTTTTGTTGTTGTCAAAAAGAAAAAAAAAAGTAAATTCTGCTTTGTTTTAAGATGTGATTTCCATGAATAAATCTAAGCAGTATATTTTTTAGAAAACAAAATTAATTTGAATAATGCAATAATTGATTACCCAAGGCATGGTCTTTCAGATTAGTTTCATATTGTTGAGAAGTACTAGTGTATTCAAAAAGAAGCTTAGTCAAATTTTTATCTAGAAACTTGTGCAAGTGCAGTATTCCCAAGCAACTGTTTAGAATGACACAGTCTGTATCAGAGTTTAGTAATGAACAGTATAGTAGATGATGGTTTTAAAGGATCAGTTTATAATTCTAATTGATATTTTTCCATAATAATGATTTTCTTTTCTCTGTACTTTGTGGTACATTAAAGTTTTGGTAATTCTGAAACACAATTTAACCATGAGTGCTGTAAACCGATATATTTTTCATCAGTTGTACTCATGGTACAGCTTGCTTGCATTTGGCATTGCATGGGCTTTTAAAATATAGCATTGTACCAAAAAAAAAAGGGTGAAGTTTTTTTTTTCCTCCATAAGTCATGTTTTGAACTCCTCATTGCTGTCTGTGGAACAGTAAAGTATTATTGAAATAAGTATCTTATGTTTTTAATACTATTTTGTTGATATGCTATTATTTATTAGGTTTCCATGTTTTGTTTCTTATTAAATTCCTGTATATTGATGGATAAATCAGTGCATCATTTTGACACTCCACAGCACACACATAATTTATGAAATAAATGCAGAAATGATAAAAACTTTAGGAGAAATCTTCTTTTCACCTAAATTAAGGTTAAAAAAGCATCTTTCCCCTCCATTGGATATTACACAATTTAACCTTTTGTTAACTCTTACTATTACTAGTTTAATTAAATTCAAACAACTTTGTTATAATGTGAGCCATTGCATACAGATTTGCTTATAAAGCTTTGATGGGATTTACATTTCTTGCTTCATTAATGAAGCTTCCCATTGACAAAATGACAAAATAAAAGTTTGAGGGTTACGAAATGAAGAAGTTTTCATTTTAGTAGAATGAATATGCAGTGTTCTTCCTCCTTTTTTTCAGATGAATTCTAGATTTGTAGTGAATTTGAAATATGAATTAACTGGCAAACGATATATATCGAATATAAATGACGATTGTACATAAACCATGATAATCATATGCAAACCATGAAAATAATTCTGAATATTTAATTATTTAGAGGTAAATTTGTGTTGGATTTTTTTTTTTTTTTTTCCCCAGTTCTTTACAATTATAGGCATCTTAAATGACTTATTGTATAATGCATTAGTCAAAGACTGCAATACACTTGTAGGGATGGAGTAGGGAAAATTACAGGAGCAAATTAAAAAACTTATGTAAATTGAATGACTTTGCAGCTAATAAGATAAGATCTTTATATTGTCATGCCTAACATAGCTTCAAAATGTAAAACTGCTTATTCTGAAAAAAAAAAAAAAAAAAAAAAAAAAAAATTTACATAGGAAATGTGGTATGAAATAAGGTAGCGAAAAGTCTTGGCACAAATTTTTAGAGGTATACAGAAGAAGTAAATAGCATAGTCGTTCAGCTCTGACTTAAATGCAAGCTTAACAGCGATTTTCCGTCCTTTGTATTAGACTGTCCAGAAGTTGCTGCAGTGGCAAAGTGTATTCACGATTAGTAGCGTTTAGAAGCTGCTGTAGATGGTTGGGTGGGTATTGCAGCGGTGCAAGTCGGCGTCCTAGTACAAGCTTTCTATCAGATGAATACATTGTTAAGAGTGGTAAGTGGTCTTGTTAAGAGTGGTAATCTGTCCGATAGTAGAACACCAATACGTACTCTATTGGGTTTAAATCTGGAGAATGTCTACTCCATCTGATGGATTCCTTTGCATTAAATATAATTGTTCACTAGTGCAGCAGGATGAAGACCAGCATTATCATCCATTAAGAGGAATCAGTTACAGATTGCATTGCTAAACAGCTTGATTTCAGGATGAAGAACCTCATCTCCGTATATTTCAGTATTTATAATTGCATCGATAAAAATGTGCAGATCAGTGCGGCAATTCAAAATGACACCAACCTATACCATGATTTTAACACTTTGCACCAATGCCTTTTATGTTGCCATACGAATGTTTTTTAATTAATTGAGTATGTTTTTGTTCGGAAGCACTCTTTAAATAAAAACGAGATCATCATTAAAGAGAACTCGTGTTAAGTCCGTGCTACTCCAATCACGATGATCTTTGTACCATTGCAACCCCCATTTCACAGACCAAATTAGTAGAAATTTTTCTAAATTAGTTAAATTTTTCTACAACCGGTTGCAAAATTAAAGGCCGGGTAAAGACTCTTGTGGGCAAGGTTGTGTGTGTATATATATATTTGTGTGTACCTATATCTATGTATATATTATATATATGGTTACAAAATTTTTAGAACGTCCAAATTTTTTTAAATCAAACTGATATAGCTTACAAATTTAGCAATTTTTTAATATAGTTTTAATCACAGTACCTTTTAGGATTAATCTGAAGGGAGGGAAACATGAGTAAAAAGATCTTATTCTGTTGTTTTCTATTAGTAATCTTAAGTGTATTATTGTATCTAGCTAATTTTTTTGTTTACTTCAGTTTTTCCCCCCCTCTCAAATTAGTTATTCCATTCTAATAGTTCTGATATTTTTAATCTGTCTACTCAAATCACACTCATAGGGAATTACGAATAGTTTCAAAATTTCTTATTTATATTATAGAATATTAGTACTTTTACAGCAGTATATTTTGCTATATGTTGTTTTTCGAATTTCAATTATTAATAAATTTCAAAGAACTATGAATACAAACTTTCAAGAATCTTGTATACCTGACTATCTCATCTTTAATATTTAATGAGAGAGAAACGATCGTTTTAAAGAATCGTTTCTGTTGTCGGGTAAATCGCCGCCTTCGTTGAAAAGATGGAAATTATGGCCTGCTAATTTTCTTTAAGAAACCCGTGCTAAAAAGAATGGGATAGATAAAAATCGATCGTAATTTCATAGGTGACTTGTTTTGTATCAAACTTTAAATGTAGAAAAGTGGAGCACACAATCCCTGTCCTGTGTGGGGGGGGGAACATATTTAATGATGCACAGTTTCACAATGAACGTAAAAGTAACTTCATACAGTTGCTGTGAAACATTACAAGCGGTGTGGTGTTTCGATCTTTGGTTTCAGAACAGTGTGTTGTAGACGCTGTGCACAGTCAATATTTGGGATTAATAATAAATCAAATGATAATTCCGGAATGGATTCATTGATGAATCGTTGAAACGTAGATGGGTCATTCCTTAACCCGATGCTAATTACGTTAAGCTCGTATAACTCAAATTGGCGGCATTATTGCTGTTTTCTTTTTATCCTCTTCCACAACTGGAATCCGAAAGTAAGCTTTAAATAGGTCCATTTTTCAAAATATTTTCATTTATTTTAATATATTGTGAAAATCATCTTTCATGGAATAGGATAACTATCGGGAATAGTTTGTGCGTTTGAACGCTTGTAGTCCCTGCACGGTTCAAACTTCCATCCTTCTTAAAAACGAAATGAAGCAGACTGGTCCATGTAGATTTTGAAGGTCTAATTATGTCGTTTTGTAACATAAATCTTTAATCCTGTTTGGCCAGTTTTAGTTTATTTGCATTTAATTAGCGAGCTTTTGAAAACAAACGTGGGCTTTTAGTAGATTTGATTAACAGACGCTATAAGTTTCAAATAACCAGGTTTGTTAATCCGAACTTGTTTTGTAATCCGATTTTGTTAATTTCGGATATTGTTATAACAGATTTGCGCAGTGGCGTAGCTAGGGTAGGGCAAGGGGGGACACTGTCCCCGGAGCGCAGCATCCAGGGGGCGCTGAATTCATGTTACGAAATTTTAAAATGAAATGTTTTCCATTCTTGGCACACAGAAAGGGGTGGAAATTCTTCAGTTGTTCCCGGGCGCTGAAAACTCTAGCTGCGTCTCTGGATTTGCGAATTTAGAATTTTTGTCAGTCGTGCTTATGCTACCCGCACTTGTTACGCACGTAACATGACTTCGAATGGATGCATCTGTAACGCCATCTATTAACTTTCTATAACACATATCAATAGAAAATTTAAATTTGGTTAAAAAAACTGCACCTAAAATAGCGCGATCCATGTTAGTGTTTACAAAAGGAAATTGGAATGATCGATGTAGGCCTAAATCCAGAGTTAAAATTTTGAAACCCGAAGTGGGTGTTATTGTTCCAATTGCACTATACAATTTAAAAGAATTACATATTTTATGGTTTCATATTTGGTTACAACCGAAAACATCGCATTTCTAAAATATCGTGGTTGAAAATAAAGCGGTTCGAAAACTTTGCAGTTTAAAAACATTGTCGTCGAACAACATATCGTGATTAAAAAAAAGTATCTGCAAATCATCGCATACACGCGTTTTTCAAATCGCATAGTAGCATATTATGTAACTGAATTTCATTATAACTAACAAATCGACCTCCAGAAAATTGATTGCACGCCATACGTGAAAATGTTAACGACACTAAGAATAAACGGAAACAAAACAATATGTAATTTTCATTAACAAATAGGAAAGAAAATAATTTGATCATTAACTAAGCGATTTTTATAGAGGTAGCCTCATGCAGTTTCTTCCTTTTTCTAAGCATTTTTAGACTATATTTCTCATGAAAAATTATATTAAACTTTATAAAAAAAGCTTAAATTATTAATGACTTTTGTTAATTAACTATATAACTATATATATTTGTTAATTAACTATATAAATTCTGTTAAGCTTTTTAAGTTGCGTTAATTTTCTACTCATTTTAAATTTTTAAATGCTTAAATTCCTTCTAATTTTTTCAGGAAAAATTAATTAGTTCATTCAAATATATGAAATATAGAAGTAAAAAAAAAAATCCTCTTTTCTTCTTGTGCTTTATGAATTTTATACGAACTTGCATTTACAACTTTCAAAACCTGAAAACGTTATCGTTATGCAATGATTTGTATGTACTTTATTTTTTTACCATGATATTTTTGACGACGATGTTTTTAAACTGCGAAGTTTTTGAACCGCTTTATTTTCGACTACGATGTCTTACGCCACGATGCTTGTTAGAACCCAGCCTCAGTTGTTATTTTTCTTTTCATAGTTTATCGCTGTAAGAGTGGCAACCATCTGATCTTTGTTGTAGTTTCTCGTAGTTCTATGGATACTTCAGTGAATTCGAATGAAGAAGCAGAATACTTTATTGCAAAATCAACTCAGTTAATGGCAAGTGCTAACTTTGACTTAAGAGGGTGGGAGAAAACAGAACTGAGCAGTGAAAAATCTACAATGAGCGAACCATTGAAAGTACTTGGTCTTCTGTGAGAAGTATAAGAAAATACTTAGAATTGGTGGATACTTAGAATTGGGTGGATACACAGATTCATAGGAAATACCCGAAAGAAGAAAGAGAATCATGAGAGTTAAAAGTTTATGAATTGATAAGGGCTGAGAAATCTATCGTGAAGATTATTCAACATGATTCTTTTTCATCTCATGATATTAAGAAGCTGAAGTCAATAAGTCTAGGTTGACTGAAAGGAAAGACCATGAAAATTTTATTTATCCGATGTTACTTCCGAAGAATCATAAGATTGTGGAGAAATTGATAATTGATAAACATCTCTCTATGTCTCATGCAGGAATTCACGTACTGATATCAACACTTAGAGAGACGTTTTGGATCCTGAAAAGTAGAGCTACGATTCGAAAAGCTTTTTATATGCATGTGTCAGGTGCAGGAGACATGGAGGTAAGCGACTACAGACTGTGCCTGCTACTCTACCAGAAAACAGAGTTAGAGAGGCTCGTGTTTTCGAGATTGTCGGCGTTGATTTAGCTGGCTCATTAATTTTGAAGGATAGAAGAAAAGCTTGGATTTTACTTTTCACATGTGCTGTTTTCAGGGCGGTCCATTTGGAACTGATTTTGTCCCTTTCAACTCAAGGATTTTTACTGGTCTTAGAAGATTTATTGCCCGTAGAGGTAGGCCATCGATAATTTATAGCGATAAGGGAAGCAATTTTGTCGGATCCAATAATCTCTTGAGATCGATTAATTGGAATACCATTGAGATAGAAGCCGCCACAAACAAGATCGACTGGAAGTTCAGTCCACCCGCAGCACCATGGTGGGGTGGCTTTTGGGAACGACTTGTTCAAATGATTAAGAAGCTTTTGCGTCGAGTCCTAGGCCAGTCATGTCTGAATTATGAAGAATTGATGAGTGTGCTGTGCGACTGCGAAGCAACTGTGAATGCCAGACCACTCACTTATGTGTCAGAGGACTCTGATGATCTCATCCCTTTGACACCATCCTTGTTTTTAGGTGAAATTCCAGTCTTTGGAGTTCTTGACTTGGATCATCTTGATAAAGTTGATTTCAACAAGAGACTGAGACATTTACAGAATTTACGAGAGCTCTTGAGAAAGAGATTTAGAAATGAATATCTCGGCCTGCTAGTGCAACGTCCATCTACAGTGCCGATTTCTCAACAGATAAAAATCGGTGATATAGTTCTTATCGAATGTGATGACAAACGCAAGGTGTTGTGGCCTCTAGCAAAAGTAATTGAACTATATCCCGGAAAAGACGGCAACATTCGAGTAGTTCGTGTCAAAACCATGTCTGGAGAATTAGTTCGACCAATCCAGAGAATATTCCCTCTTGAAATACCTTCATCTTTGGAGTCAGATGAGGCAAATGAAACTGAGACGCAGGGTGAAGACAGTTTAGTCTCAAAATTGCCAAAGAATAATTCAGCTGCAGATTTATCAAAGGACATTAAGACTGTCGTGACTAGAAGTGGACGACAAATTAAAATTCCGTCTAGATTTCTAACTTGAACACTACTTGAGTTATTTTAGAGTAGAAATTTAAGAACTTAATTTTTTCTTTTGTTTATTATTTAGCCTTAATATTTCTGTGGACAGTATTTTTTATTATATTTTGTTTTGATTGATTAAGTATATGTCATCAATCAAAAGGTGGGAGTATTGTTAGAACCCAGCCTCAGTTGTTATTTTTCTTTTCATAGTTTATCACTGTAAGAGTGGCAACCATCTGATCTTTGTTGTAGTTTCTCGTAGTTCTATGGATTTTGAGAATAAATATGACGCTGTAGAATTTTATATGTAAAGTTATTTTAAGTTTATTAGGAGAAAGGAGAACGGTTAGTTCTTGCAAATCTCGAACAATGCTTTAAAACTGCGATGTTTTGTACTACAACGTTTTCTCCTTGCGTTGTTTTCTCCGCTTTCGTCCTCCGTTTTCGTTCGTTTCTCCGTTTTCGTCCGCGATGTTTTCGGCGGATACCTGATATTGCCGGAATGATGAATGAGTCAGCATCGCTGTCCACAAGAAAGCGTAAACCGACTGTTTTATTGGTCGAATCTACTGCTGATCGGAGTTTTCCGACAACTTCCAGCTATATGGGCGTTTACATTTATTAGGTTTAACACTTATCACCAAATTTAAAAGTAATAGTAGCAGTATGATCCATTGAAATTCTCTGTCTTCCTTGAATGACTACGACTTTTGCTTTGATTAAAGTCAGTGTCAATATTACTTCTAGACTGTCTGTGAACATTTAGTTCCGAAATTGTTGTTCTAAGTTAGAGACTTTATGAAACAAATCGCAAAATATTTAAAAACAGCATACCTTTATAATTTCTGATTGACAGTCTCGCGAGCTGAAGATAGAAATGTTTCATTCCGTACGCCGTTGCCAATGCTGATTTTCAAATTGTTGGGTGTGTTAATCAAAAATTCATTAAAGTTTTACAAAATATGAAATATAAAACTCGAAATTCAAAATTTGATTGCGCTAGGTACCATCCTTTTTCAACAATGGAAGGTATATATATATAGTACATGCATACGTGCAGATTTTTCATTATTTAATTTCTTTAAATATATTAAAAGGTCTGTAATATTTGGTAGCAACAATTTAAAAAGTGATATGTCATTTATAATAATTCGATGCAAAATTCCATTTCGAGACTAAAAAGCCAGTTTGGGTTAACGCCCTTTTGGGCTGAAAAAGGTCACCTTGAATAATACACTGCTCAAAACAATTCGGGGATATTATGATTTTGGATATAATCTGCAGATGAGGAATTTTCCGTGACTGATGTATGATGTATAGATATTAAAAAAATAAAAGAAGCCACAATTAGAGATATTTGTCGGTAAACAAAAAATGCACAATTTATGCATATAATACAAACAAACAAAAAATGTGATATCTCAGATACAAATGAGTTTTAGTAAGGGGTACGCTTTCCCCTGACCGAAAGAAATATCGCACATCTACAAGGAATGGAATCAGAGGGGCTGGGGTGTTCTCTCCCGCTCCTGTAGAAGAGAGCTTTCAAACTGCTGAATTGTTTCTCATGGTGATAAGCGAGTAACAACCCTTGTCACCTAGAATGTCCCAAACAGGTTCTATTCGGTTTATATGTGGGGAACATCCTGGCCAATCTGTTCGAAGGATTCCTTTGTAAAAAAGGAAACTGTTCACCAGCTCAGCACGATGTGGCTTGGCATTATCATCCGAGAGAATGAATTCATTCTCCGTTGCTTTAGGGAAAAGGACCACAATAGATCTGAGGATCTCATCCTTGTATCCGTGAACGAATACAGGAATATTCTGTAGAAGAGGCTTTCTCCAGATGAAAACCCCGCTATTGTCAGGTTGTACATTAAAGCAGGACACGTCTGTGAAGAGAATGTTGCTCCAGTCATCTCTTCTCCATTGGAGATGCTCCTGTGCCCACTTTCTGCGGGCAGCACGGAGGTCCTGTGTCAAGGAAACATAAACTATCAGTTTGCGAGAATACAAACCCACATGGTGGAGTTGGTTTCGAATAGTTTGAGTCGAAAGTCTGGTATCAGTAGGTTCTGTTGCAAGAAAGTGGCGTTCCTAGTGTTAAATACGATCTTCATTTTGTGTTGTTGCAGGCGTACGACCTTGTCCCAATTATCGGCGAACATTTCCAGTTAATGCCCCCGTTCAAGTTGAGTTAAAATGGAGCCTTCTTTCCCATTCAGTGGGTATTTTCTCCAAAATCCAAGCTTCTAAGTATAGTAACTAATTGTGTAGTTTTTGACTATGGTTCAAATTTTGATTTAAAATTGACTGTTCTATTTATTTTCATCACCACGAGTTAGTTATATTATAGCGCAAGAGAGTGCCTTTGTGTTCTAATTTTTTTTTTTTTTTTTTTTTCAAAGAAAAAAGTAATTTTTAACTTTCTCAAGACTTTGTCGTTGTTTCAGATAAACTCATAATTCGCTTCACGTCTGTTAGCTTTACTGGAATAATTATCATTACCGTATCAAATGAAACTCTAGAACCTCTGGAAAGAAATTACTGGAAATTATCTTCATCACGAAGCGTAGATACTCATCGGTAAATCGGTTTTCAACTGTGAGAAAAGCTGTTCACATATAAACTTATCCCCCCCCCCGAAAAAAAGAGATTATTCTTCGTGCAAAAATTCATAACTTACTTTTTTTTTTAGAAATACGAAAAAAATTAATGAAATCTATATCTTAAAATTTTTTAATAAAATTTTATCATATTGTAAATGAAATACCATTCATAGACTTTTTGAATCATGTTCGTTTTCATGAGAATCAAAATAATACAAACTCGAACTTCAAATAACTAAAATCTTGAAATCCTTGCAGCACCGTATTTATAACAAATACATAATTTAATTGTCTACGCGGGCCGCATAAAGTCGCTTGTGCTGCCAGTTTGAGACCCCCGCCTTAAACAAATAACCCTCATTGCACTGCTGTAATGAAATAACTAAACAATGCAAGATTTTTCAACAGTTAAAAAAGGAACCGGATAGGTACGCATCCTTTCGACATAACTCTAAAAATAAATATTTTATTCGAGTCTAAATCATCCGCCTCCCTCCTAAACTGTCGTCTTACACCTGACTGCCTCTGTAACAATATTTATGTGCACAGTTATTATTTTAGTCTCTTTTTAACAGTACCAACTTTTAAAATCTGAAAAATGTATGCATGTAAGTCACAGAAACGGCTTTCCGGACTTTCCATTTTGACAGCTTATTTTATCAATTCAACTCCCATCTTTTCAAAAAAAACTTGCGGATATTTCTAAGAATTAAATTTGCGAGCTTTGACATGTAATCTAAAATTATCTTTTCTGAAATGCCATGATTATTCCCATTCTTCTTTTACGTAACAATAGAGGCTCTATTGAGGAAACAGTTTCCAGTTCTGGTATATTAGAATATTGATAGAATAGCCTTTGATAATTCGGAAGGCATTTTTAGCAGCAGTTCTAACACAGTATTTGAATGGGAAGGGTTTTTCCAAATAAAATTAGCAATCGATGTGTTGGGTTGAAGAAATAATTTAATACGTTTTGGTAGTTAATTTAGTTGTCTTTTAATCCTTGTCGAAGTCAATATTTCTAACCCCGCATCCTAAATTTACATTGAACAATATTTATCCCAGGACACTTTTAAGTAAATATATCAGCATGCTCCTTTAAAAGTGCTCAAGTCTTATAAAAGGACTAACTACATCATAACCTAAAGAATCTAGGTAAAAAAAAAAAAAAAATGTCTGGTATTCTGGAATTATACCTCCCCCACCCACCAAAGAAAAAAGTTTTTTTTTTTTTTTTTTTTTTTTTTTTTTTTTTTTTTTTTCCCTTTCTTTCTTCACGGACTTGGGGTTTCAAAGAGGACTTAGACTGCCGAGGGCTTTAAAATTTTTGAAAAATTTTCTTGGCTAATTTCAATAGATTACACATAAATCTGGCAAAAACATTATCTGTATCATGTATTTTCTACTGTGACTGTTATAGCATTATTTCTTGCAACATATAGCGCTCATTTGCTTTGCTATAACAAATGTACCAAACATGCCGCATTATTTCAGATTACCATTCAGTGCAATACGCATAGTAATTTCAGTGTAATAAACCTCGGATTTGGAGCTGATGTAGGCCTTATGAATAGCGATGAGAATATTAGCTCCTGGCTCAACGGAAAATAAGTAAAAATTCATATTTGTTACTTGTTTGTACAGTATGTTTGAGAGGAGTGTGTTTTCTCTTCGTAAGCGAGTGATGTGGACAAGTGTTTGTACGGTTGCTGTGGTAACCTAAGTTTATTAGTCATGGAAAGTGAATTATTTATTCAGATCATACGTATTATGAACTTGGCGCTTGGATGGGTTGGAGGCACTAAAAGGAAATTAATATATAACCTAGTTTTCAAAATGGCACGTATTCTTCAATATGTTTTAGGGATTAAAACTGAATTTCGGTATCATTCGTAATAGGTATTGGTTTGTGACTCGGGTAATCTCTGGTAAGTTTGAATAATACCCTCCGACCCCATCGTTAAGAAACAAAAAAATCACTAACTTCATTAATGTGATCCATCTCAAATGGGAAAACTTTAAAAGAGTATATATCCCTAACCAACTAATACCATCGCTCGGCCTTAGAGCTTTCTAGAACATCAACCGAGATCAAAAGAGTGCGTGACAGCTTTTGGCGTAAATTCTCCTGCATAATTAAATTTACACACGCTCATTTCTGATATTTTTTAATTATTATTTTTATTTATTTATTTATTTCTGTGTGTGTGAGATTTTTTTAAAAAAATATTTTATCAATTTTTAGCACTAGTTGCTATTAGTCTCGACATTCACATTTTGTCCGTAGCTCTTTTGTGTTCGAATTACTTTTCAGGTTGTTGCCACCCAATGTTATCGCAATGTATTATTTTAAAAAAATCTGATGTGGACACCACGACTTCATTGTACGGCCTATTAAATAATACATATTTGTTGCTGCACTTCATTTAAACTTATTTCTTCAAATTATTCTAACTTAATTAACCGATTTCTCAAGGCTACATGAAAATGACACAAAAAACTGTAAATTCTGAAATTAAATATTTAAAATTAAACTTCTAATTTTATTTTTTCATAACAAGTATAAAATTTAAAAGTAATGTAGAAGAATTCAAAATATCTGGATTTGCGATCGGATATTTAAAAAATCCGGATAATCGGACTTTTTTTTTTCCCCCTCGGGGAGTAGTTACGCATTTCCTGTAACGGTAGTGAGCTGTCCCTCCTCGTCTCCTCGTTTATTGGGTTTTACTTCAACAAAGATTATAAATTTTTAACTTTAAAAAACATAAAACACGTTTTTTCCCAGAAACAATTAAGCAGTGAAATATATTTAATTTTCCTAAACATAAAGCTGGTAAATCCTAAATTTACAACTCAGTTAAAGTCTGTACACAGTACGTAATTATTTTTGCTATACATATTTACAGGCTATTTATATACCGAACACTATAGACAAATAAATTTGCCGTGTCATGTACAACCAGATAAGTTCGTGGAAATTTTCGACATGTTCAGTGAGGAATCAGTTTCCTTTTGTATTATGAGGGGTTTTTCTTTTTATTATTATTAATTTACTCATAATGCTTTACGCCAACGGTTCTCAACTTTTTGACTAACGCGTACCGTCTAGACATAAATTGTTTACTACCATCACACCACTCTTAAACAAAGTTCAGATCGCATAAATTTGCGAGTGTTAGAGAAAAAACTAAATCAGGATGTTGGGGTTTTAATTTTTGAATTTAACTGTTAAAATTATTTTGCTTCTTTGCGTACCACCGTTTTATCTCTTGCGTACCACCGGCTGAGAACCCTGCTTTACGCGATTATAAGTAATAAATACGCTATATAGGTGAGCGTATACGAGAACTTAAAAAAACATATGTTCATGGATATTTTATTATTTTCCGAATGCGAATATATATTGTTAGGTAGAAACCGTATTTGTGTATAAAATATTAATCCAATTGTATATTAATAATTAATCTAAATAATATTTTATTTTATTTATTTATTATTATTTTTAGCAAAATATTTAAAAATTCATGGAAGTAACTGTAATTAATTAAAAAAGTATTCAGTGAATCAATTTCAGAATAATAAGTTACAACAATGTTAACTTCAGAGTGAGAGTAATTGGGTAGCAAACAACTGAAGTCATTTATCTCCGCTAATTACGTGGCGCCAGGTACAAATTAACAGTTAAATGTTCTATGTAGGATAGTATTTTTATACTATCTCAATCAATAAAGTAATTAAAATCACGCAAATAAATTTTTGGTGTTTCAGCAACTTCATGTTAAGTGTGTGAAACCTGAACATAGCTCATGTTGTATAATGCAAACGGATTTAAAGCATCTCTCGACCATTCGATGCGACATGGCAGTTTGAGCGAAGAAGCTTTTTTCTTTACTCAAACAGATCCTTGTCCTGCCATAATCGCTTTATTTTCCAGATGCCACACCCTGTCATCGGGCTGTCGGTTGCCGAGCGGTGAAGTCGCTGAAGACTGGTAATTCGACATGTATTGAAATCTCGAAGAAGAGCTGGCTGTATGATAGTTTTTATGACTTTTTGAAAAGTGTGACGTGGATGCGAACTAATTTTCCTTTAAAAGGCCCTGAACGAAAACATCTTTCTCCACAGGCAGACCTCACTTCTATTCTGAAAAGAGGCTTTTTTTTTTTTTTTTTTTTTTTTTTTATTTACACCTCGAATGTAGCTGTTTTATTAGAAAGCAATTTCCGCCGACTTCTTGAACGTAGGAATTAACAAGCTTAATTGGATTTGGCTAAGTATAGTCCCACTACACTATACAGTTCGCCCCCAATAAGCATTTATGCCATTTCCGGTATTCGAACCCGGGTCTTACGATACGTCAGCCAGCATCGTTAACAACGCGGCATGACTATTCGACAATATGGCATTGTGTCTAACAAGCTCTAAAGCATCGCAAAGAAACCTTAACAAATATAGATTCGGTAGTTTGGCATGCTGCCACAGTATGTTCAATCAGCCAGACCAATGCTGGTAGCTCTGATTAATTGAGACTATACCTGTTCTGCAATAAGTGAGGTGGTACGACTATTGGTTTATCTGTAGAATTGGCATATTTAAGCGTCCGGGGTTTGTGCGGAAAGCATTATCAATGGGATGCAGAATCGGTACTTGCAGTGAATCAATAAATGCAATTATGGTTATCAGGCGCTCTTGTTGCGCATTTCCATTTTCCTTCTCGTAATCTCACTTCCGCCGAAAATCGATGTCGGGTTAATTAGGGAGCGAGGGCCGCAATCCGCGCATTCTAAATTCTCGGCTATCTTTTTCGCATCCCTTCTTCAGATGTAGCCTCTACACTCATCTTTTTCTGAAAAGGGGGGGGGTGAAATGGCAGATCCTACTCCTTAGTTTGAAAGACTCTTTTGTTGTTGCTACCAGATATATTATCATAGAATTTTATTTCAAAGGAGAGAGTTTGGTTGTATTATTCACATTATTTAGCTGTTATTAAAATTATCCGATCTTCCCTCTTGGGCAAATGTAATACATTATTGAATACCTTTAAAAATCTGCAAATACATAGGAAAGTTTAATTTATATATTAGTTAAAGCCCACTTCCCTCATTCGATGTTAGAATTCATCAGTAGAACATTTATGCCGAATTCGCTTCTGGAAGCTGAAAAGGTCAAATGCGTAAGATTTTTGTGCTATTGCCAAGTAAAATGCAAATACGAACCGGTTTACCACAAGGGAAGGTAGCACTCGAGTTGTGAACCCGTCAGTTTCGATATGCTAGATTCCTTAAAATTAGACCAACCATAATTTTAGTTTGGCGCAGATTTTGAATATAACTTTGTCAATTTCGAGGGTGATACACGGGTTCCTCTTGTTCAGAAGCAAAAAAATAAATATGCGAAATAGAAGAAGCGACGGCTGTATTTATTTCGAAAGTAGTGGACGGAGCAAAAAGATAAATTTTTGTAAATGTGAAAGGTTCCAAGGAAATCCAATTCACCAACTGGGAAGGCTTTATGAAAAATTTTCGAAGACCCAAAATCAGAATTGGGTTTATGTCTTCAACTATAATTAGCTATCGAAGATTTTTTTTTATTTCTTCTTTTCGGACATAAGATCCGTGTTCCTTGGTAAGAAATTTTTACGCTCTTTCAGTTTGGCTAATATATCTCGAGCCACACTGAAAAGATATGTCATAAATTCCCCAAGAATTAAAAGTCTAACATGGAATCTTTAAGAATCGAGTACCGACCGGTGAGAAAATGGCCTCAAAAATGAACTTCTGGAAAATCCGTACAATTTTATGAATGAAAAAAAAGTTTGAAATAGAATAATAATAAGATTATAATTGTTTTTATGTTGTTAAATGTTAATAAGATTATAAAAATTTTTTAAAGGTTTTATCAGTGAACATAGGAGAAAAACCTCCGTTAATGGCAAAACGATTTGTGATAATTTGAGTTCACGAGAAGGCAAAGGTTCTGAAAAATTAAACTGCAAGAGCGGGATATACATATGAGTATAACGGTAAAAAACGGAATCTTTAAAATTATGAAGGCGATACTCTATTTTCTGTATAATATGTGAGAAGGGATATAATCTGTGATAGAGCATTTCTTGTTGTAGAGCAAATGGAATTAAACTATCTTTCAACCACTTGGCGCGACATCAGAGTTTGAGCAAAAAATATCGTTTCTCTGTGATCAGAAGCAGATGCACTTCATGATATAGCTACTTTATTTCGAAAAGATAATTTCTTTGAAGCGTATATGGCAGGCGATAGCAAGGAGTATCCACAAGAAGTCTGCCACCTAACCTAAACTCCGCAACAGTGGAAATACCCGGTACTCAAATCTCACCGAAGTCATTATTGCGCCTGCTATAGCTTTCAGTTACGTTAACACATATCTTTAGCAGTCTGAAAGCCCCGAATTCAAATTTGAGTAATAGTACGGGCTTTTTTCCTATGGTAAGTCATCAAATATATCCCTAGAAGTTTTCTAATAGTGATTTTGTGTAATTGTACTACACCGGTAGGAAATGCATAAAAAAGTATTATTAAGAAGACGGCTGAAGGCTTATAAAGGAAAATAGATTAGAAGTTATTGGAAATAATAATAATAATGAATAAATAAAGGGTGTTTGTCTGCAGTAAGAACTTCAGAAATTTAAAACATGAAAATAATCTTTTCTTTGATTTCATTAACAATGATTACTAATTTTTGTCTAATTGACCAATCATTAGTTGTATCATAACGATTAAATATAAATACAAGATAAAAAACAGGTAAAATAAAATCATAATTGGCAGCAGTCCCTTAATTATCCATTTTAATTTTGATATATCCCTTTTCCATCTTAAAAGTAACAATTGATTATAATAAACCACTCCGAATTCCACTGATTTTGAAGTTAATCGCTGTAACGTGATTCTTATATAACCCTAAAGACGCGCATGCTTACATAATACTTCCGTCAATGCTGATTTCAAATTTTTGAACTGAAACTTATTATTAACCGGTACGGATTAGATGATTTATTATTAACCAATAGGGGTTTAGAACCGAAACCGATTCATTCTGAATAAAACTTCCAACTTAGACACACCATTTTTCCACTCTCGATTGAATTCTTGCCGGCATGTCGCCGCTTAGCTCTCTTTCATCTACTGTAACGGTGTACAAAAAAGCACAAATGTGACCAAAAGCGGGCGTGCAGATTGCGCCCATTTCATTTTGTATTTAAGTGAAGAATGGGCTTCTCGATAAATAAAATCTGTTCAGTCGGCCAAGATAATCTCTGTGCATCAAAACTAAATTATGCTCACGCCATCAACTTCTAAAACGTCATATATGTATGCAATAAATCTTTCATGTGACGACGTAGAACATGATGATTGAGGCCTGATGGTAGATGTGGTGTAGTTGTAGTCATAACTGGTTCAAACAATTCTTTTTTTTTATATGTATAATATTAAGGTAAACAATGCAGAGTTAAACTAACACAGGATGTGCCCGTTCATCGATAATTACACACGCGTTTCTGACGTTTTGACAGTAGTATAATTGGAGTAAAAAGAGAAGCGGCGGACGACATTCCAGAAGCACAAAGAAGCGTGAAAAGAATGCGAAGATTATAATATGGATGTCAGATTAAGAATAATGGAACTCTAATTCTACTTTATTTTTATTGCTTAAGGTTTTCGTTTACTATTCCCTAAGACACTCTTTGCGATGTATAAGAATCATATGACAAGGACTAATTTTAAAATGGCGCAATTCAGAAAAATTTATTTTAAGCATGTTTCTCTTTTTAGGATGGGAGGACGAAATATGAATTAAAGAGGAGACTTAAGAATCTACTATAAATTATTGTTAGGATTTTATATTATATACTTTCAAGTTTATCTTACATACGTAAATTTTATTATATAATGAACTGATGAATATTTCCTTTCGCATTTGCATGCTACAGGAACAGAAAAGGATACAGAGAGAGTTTCTCTATTCTAATGGTTGCCTTTCTATATTATCGATTTCTCATTTTATAGAATCCTTCCCTTTTTCCTGCCGATAGCGAACCACCTGTGAAGGGAGAAATACTAAGCCGGTATTAAGATATAAAAAGCTGTTGGAGAGGACTGGTACTTTTCCCTGGAGCACTTTCTCTTTCTTCTAATCCAACTTTTATTTGTTATATGAATGAGTAATAACTTATCGGAATCGGATCATTTACTTCTGACGATGCGATTTAAATGACGACTTTGAAGAGGAACAGATACTGAATTTTCAGCGCGTTTTTTATATCACTATCGACTGGAAAATGCTGGGTCGCATACATTATCAGCTCCAAAACTTTTGTACAGATATTAGGACCTTCAGAGTGAGATACACTTAAAAATAAAATTTTGGAATCGAACCTGGTCTATCGATTACTGGATTAACATGCTGACTACAACAGAAAAATATAATAATAAAATATAAGCTTAATAAAAAATAGCTCACAATCCACTCTAGCTCGGTAATGGTAAGCACTAGAGAAATGAAATTTTATAGGTAGAAGCATTGGTCCTTTGGAAGTGTTAACTCAATGCATGATCCATTTGCTTTGCTGGACTGCAGTCTTCTTTGTTTCTACAACATAAATTGTGCGCCTATTCCATCGACTGCGTTTTGTTCTAACGATGGGAAAGAAAGAGCCAGATTTCATCACACATGATTACTCCATAAAAGCATTCTGGACAATCGCAAGAGAAGACTTTGCAGAAGATCATGATATATGTTCCTCCTGATATGCATCATCCTGTTTGTCAAGAGCCTTGGAAATCAGCGAGCACAAGTGTTTTTGGTATCCCAATTGACAGATTAGCGTTACACAGATCATTTTGACATATCACTCAGCTCCATGATATGTCTCGTTATGATGCATTTATCGTTTCAATGACTTCCTCAGTGACTGACGTGTTTTCATCTGTTGGGACGGTTGACGGTCTATCTTACCGTGGCAGGTTCTGAGTGTTGTAATCATTTCTGAAGCGATCGACGCACATTACTTTGATTTATTGCATTGTCCCCATGGATTGGTAATTGCTTACTATGAAATGATGTTGTTGAATTATCCCAAGATTTTGTAGTGAAATATGAGTACTGCACATTGGCATAATTGGGTCTCATGTTGATCTTCTATCGTGGCTTATTCACAATAAGAAGTAAAATTTAAGTATAGGTTAAGTGGTAAAGGGCAAATACTTCTTCGACCTACAAATTTCATTTGTCTGCTGCTTACTACTATTGAACTACAGTGGAGTGTGCTTTACGTTTTGACTGAAATTTACATGGTAGTCATATTTTAATGCCTTGCGTGATGGAAAAGCGTTATGTGGAAACATACGAGGTACAATAATTACATAACGAGAAGTAATTTGTAACATCAAAAGTGGCAATACTGGAACGAACTCATATGAGCCTAGCAAAGCAAGTACATTGCTGTATATGCTATCAAGTTATGTGACGGTAATATCCCCCCCCCAGTTCTATGGTAATAACGAATCGAACAAAAGAATTAGCAGCTTGCGCGCCATATATTGGCTACCCAAATAGAGAAAGAAATGAAATCCATTCTCCTGATTATAATAGTATTAAGGACTAAGCAATAGAAATGACTTGAAAATCGAAGCAGCGGCAGTTTTCTAGATAACAATAAATAGCTCTTTGAGACAACACTTGGGGTCATCTTTACTATAAAAGAACCTAATGCGATAACTGTTATATAAATGATAACACTGTAAATAAAATTAAGCGTATTCCATGATTAAGTTGTCTTTAGTTCTGAAAATAGCTCGTTGTTAGAGTAAAATGTTCATCGTGAGTTGAGAGTGGTCTGGCACAGAATGTACATTAAGGCAATTATTCCCTTTTGTGTCATTAAGTAAGTTAATAATTTCTATAAGCGTATTTTGTTTATTTATTAATTTTTAATGGGTTAGTTTTTTCTGCCAGTTTGTCAAGCATGAGTCGGTTCCCTTTTTCCTTCTTAAAAGTCAACTTAAACAGTGTTTAATTTAGAAAAATACAATTGTGATCTTTCTCGTTAAATGTAACACTGCAAAGGAATTCCATTTCGATATAATTTGCTTGGCGGAATCTAACAGGCTCATAGTTAGCAAAGGCTTGCATATTTTGGAAAGGATACTATTCTAAAATGAGTAATACTTAATTGTGAAAAGAGAAAGCCACAATTCGTGCTAAAGAATAACCTTAAGAATTTCCCATTTGAACTCATTAGCTCTGTTTGAATGTTTCTTAGAATCTGCGTGGAATGAATTATTGAAGTCTTTTATCTTTATAGATATTGTTAACGAGCAACATCTTAATTTGTCAAATTTATAATCATTCCTACCATGTGAGCAGAATTTTGATTAAACGGATGCAAATCTTTATCTATACAAACGCTCATTATATAGACAAATACACATTTCATTTTGAACAGTCATTAACTGACCTCAGTCGTTGCATGTTAAATGCGTGTCAAATATCAGAAAAATTTGTCGTTACTTGACTAGATTATCCGAATTTCGTATCCTCAAGAATGAATATAAGTTACTAAGAAAACTCTTAAAAATCTAGAATTCGAGGGTATGGAGGCCTGAAATTCATGATTCATCCGTTCTTGAGAAAATAAGGCCTTGTATATGGCTTCATTGAAAATAAAATCAATAAATGTGACTGAAGTCTTAACCTGGATTATAACCTTTCAATTAGTGACCTAAAAAGAACCTCTCAAATAAAAAAAAGTAAATAATATACATTATTTCAAATCCTGAAATCTAAAAAATTGCGCCACGAGGCACCGAAATTAGATTGATCAGTTATTAAATTACGGTAGAGTATTTGACGGTTATTCTCCTACAGGGATGGAAGCCATCATGGAGGACTTTTTATGGAAACTGGCTTGTTTTTAAGTCACCCATGGAAAACTACAAAAATGTAACGGAGCTCTTTCAGTCTTCGACGATCGAGCCCGAGACGAAGTACCAGTGCTTCGCAGCATGTCTCCCTGGTTCATGCGAGGTTGACGCTGAACAATAACAAATGTGTCATTGATTTAAGGCTATTTTTAAAATCAAAACTCTAGCATTGTAAGGATTGCAAGATACTACACTCATGTCCATAAGTTAAGGATAATTCGGAGTCACGCGGAAATCGAACTCTAAAACAAATATCTCACCTGTAAAATCACTACACACATCTTTAAGAATCATATGCGAATTTCAGGAAGTAATCAGATGACACCGATGGTACGTCACAATGACGAGAGTGTAAGAGAGTGATATATAAAAAAATACAGGCAAAGAAGTAAAATTGTTCGCAGGCGCTTTATAAGCATTTCACTGCAATAACCGAATAGTTATGACACAAAGGACGCATTTGGATGATTTTTTACGTGGTAGAATTATCGGCCGTCTGGAATGTGGACGTACCCATCTGGAAGTATCAGACGAACTTGGAATTGCCCAGAGTGTCATCTCCAGGCTTTGGCAACGATTCCAAGATGATGGTAATGTGAGTAGACGTTACAGCACAGGTCGCCCCAGAGTTACAACGCCGAATGAAGACCGGTATTTGGCAGTTACTGCCAAAAGAAACAGACGGAGCACAGCCTCAGACCTGTCTCGTCAGCTTATCAGGTTCAATGTTTCTTCTAACCTTCTTCGGAAACATACAATGACCTGACTAGAACAGAGAGCTTACTAAAGCTATGTTCACTAATTGTAGTAAGTAGACAGGATACAGACGAAGGGTATACAAAACCCTTTATTTTTTTTCTTTATATACAATGACTTCCGTACTTCGGAATACAATGACCCTCCACTCGGGGTCTAACTTAAAAGATATCAAAATAAAACTAAACTCTAATTTAACTTTAGAATAAGATTGGCCTTATAATAACAGGAAGCGTATGTAGCACAGAGACTGTGAACACTACAATACGTTTAATTTATCAAGAGGATTAAAACCTCTGGCCTGGAAGGCAAAGTAGCAACTGCGTAACTTCTAAGGTAAGCGGCCTGCTTCGAACTCACGGCTTCCTCTCTTCTGCTTGGCAAAAAGGCCACACTTAAATACTTGGCGTTCGCCAGACAACTTTGCATAAACTCCTTCACGCTTATAATTCTGGCCGGAAGTAGAAAATAAGAAGTGATAGTAAAGATTTAAAATAAAATAAACGTTAGTAAAACTTAAGATCCTTACAAGCTCTCTTCAGCCACTGGTACGACAGTTTCAAGGCAGACAGTGTACAGACGCTTAAGGCAGATTGGTCTATATGCTCGTAGACCTGTCAGATGCGTTCCACTTACTGCAACTCACTGTCGCCTCCGGTTAGCCTGGAGTAGAGAGCATGCATTGTGGACACCGCAACAGTGGGCTTGTGTGATGTTTTCCGACGAGTCCAGGTTTAGCTTGCAGTCTGATTCTCGCCGGACTTTCATATGGAGAGCTCCAGGTACCCGTTACCACCAAGAAAACATCATTGAACGACACCGTTACGGTGGTGCAGGAGTGCTCGTTTGGGGTGGAATTATTCTGGGTTGCAGAACTGACCTGCATGTTCAAATTGGAACCATGATAAGCCAAATCTATCGGGACGTCATTCTGGAACAACATGTACGTTTGTTTCGGAGCGCCATGGGCACACAATTTGTGTTTATGGATAACAACGCCCGTCCTCACCGTGCAAACATCATAAGCGAATGCCTTCAATCGGAGGATATTACCCGTATGGACTGGCCAGCATTCTCACCGGACTTGAATCCAGTAGAGTACGTGTGGGACATGCTTGACCGACGAGTTACAGCCCGTCAACCTCCTCCTACATGTCTACCGGAACTTCGGAGAGCATTGCTCTTTGAGTGGTGTAATATCCCCCAAGATCAGATCGCTAATTTGATACTCAGCATGCCTAGGCGTTGTGGAACTGTATTGCATCGTCTGGGAGACATGCAATGTATTAACAATCATACCAACCATGTAATATTGACTTTTTTGTAAATAGGTGTTTTTTGTAATTTGCTCCAGGGAGAAAAAATCGCTAATTTTTTTAATAATATAAACATATAGCATCTTTTTTTGCTCTTTACCTTTTGTTTAATAAATAAGCATTACAGATAAGTCAAATTTGTTTTGCTTCTAACTCTTTCTTTGCCTGATTTTGCATTATCCTTAATTTATGGACATGAGTGTACTTTTGTGCGAGACTGCTATTATCGCCTATTTCCAGTGTACATTATATATTATGAAGTTCTGAGTAGTCTGTATGAATCCTAACTCCACTTATACATTGAGATCACTTAAATCATTATTTTATGCGTAGAAGGTTAGTAGTCTGTAACATCTGAAAGTCAGAACCTGCTGTGAAATTGGGCATTATCGTCCACGAGTTTCTGTTGCTGAAGAGGCAATTTCGACTAGATCTTTATGTCGTAGATTTAGGGAGGTTATTTTGAATTTTTTTTTTAATTTGCTATAATGATCGAGTTAATGGGGTTCTCTGTTTAAATATTGTGTAAATAATTAAGTATTTTTGGAATTTCATCCACAGAATTTTTGTGTATATATATTTAAAAATTAATCAAAGCTTTTGACCTGTTTCAGGTAGTAAGAATATCTCTAAAAAATGATGTAAATCTATATATAAATTCTAAATTTCAAAAAATTTAAATAATAATAATAATGATAATGATGGATAGTTTAATGCTCCTTTTCTTCCTCTAACTATCTTTAAATAATATCTTTTTATTAATTTCAATTTAAACAAATTTAAATTCTTAACAAATACGTATAAAAGTAAAAAAGTAAAAAAGCAAATTTAAATTCTAAAAAAAGGACAAAATTTAAAAATTTGCAAACATGTAAAAGATTTAATTCTCGAACTAATCTACAATATCATTTAAATTCAGAAGCATAAGCAAATCAAGTGCAAAATCTATCCATGAAAATAAATCTACTAATTTAATAAATTAAAGTTAAATTAAACAATTTTTCTTTTAAAATGCATATGTGAATGACCGTTGAGTAGGCAGGAGACAGACTTATCAAGGGGAAGTTGCCTCCAAACCTAACTCTCCAATCATTCAATTCGTGTTTCGTCATTCATGCAGGCAAGGGTAAAAGTCAAAACCAAAAGTAATTCCAATAAAGTGGTACCCTTAGAAATTAACATTTAAGTATTAACATTTAAGAATTAAAGTTCAAAAAGGAAAATACTAATTAAGTCTTTTGAGAAACAAGCAAGTAAAGTCAAGAATTAAACTTCTATTTTCTTTCATGAAAGCGAAATTTCGCTTAAATTAATAGGCACCAGCAAATGCCTGGACAAAGTTTTCGAACAGATTTATTCAAATCTCTTAGAATGTGCGATTTAATCTGACTTAGAGGATTTAAAACATTCAGGTTGCTGCTCCTTACGTTTAAGTTTTTTAATCCACAAAAAACGGCAGCTAAAATCCTTACTTAAGGCTTTAACTCAAACCCTTTTTTAATTCACGAATTCTTCTCTTTCTCCGTGTCGCAAAGGAGAAAAAGACTTGAGTATCTTGTGAAATTCTTGAATTTTCCATTGAATGATTGATTCATCGTCTTGAGATAGAACGAGACGATGCATCTGCATGTTAATGATGCAATGTAATAGAAGTTCACGAGAGGATTCGAACGTATGTGTAATATAAATTATAAAATGTGTCGGCAAAGTTTAAGAACTAATGTTTTAAAAGAAATTCCGGAAAATCGGCTGAACGGAATTTATTACTATGATTAATATGGCAGCATTTATTACTGTGACATCTCAAATTGTTCCTCCCCGATATCGTCTGCTTACAGATTGAATTTCCTAAACAATTAATTGTTTGCTCTGATCCAGTGAACATCTGTTCTCGAGCTGTCCTAAATCTGAAAACAAGTGATATGACTTAAATGACAAACATTTATCTTTATGTATAAATTCGAATTTCTCTTCCAATTTTTGGCACAAAGATTCGAATTTCTTGTATATCTTTCTCTTCAAATTATGACTGGAGATAAGACTTGGTGCTCTGATCCTGAGACAAAATAGCAATCGTCTGCTTTAACTGGAGAAGGTTTACTGTTGCCACAGAAATTTCTGTTTCAAGAATCACGAGTCAGAATCATGTTGATAATTCTTTTTGATCAGAAAAGGGTGTTTTAGAAGTAATGTGTTCTTGTGGAATGCACGGTGAACCTCATATTTTATAAAGACATAATGAATAGACTTCTGAAGAGGATTCAGCGCATTATGCTCGAAAAAGCTCAATCCAATAATTAGCTTCTACTGCACTGCTGTGCACGGTTACTTAATTCAATTTTCATGATCCACCAGCAGCCGAGCTTTAAAGTTGCTGAATAGTAATTCGATCCGGGTTCGGAACCCGGCAAAGGGAAAACTGCATGGGCGTTTACGTGGTTTGGCATGGATACGAGTCAGTTCCTTTAGAAAGTCCTCCACGAAGGCATTTCTTCTCTTAGGCAGAGAACCCTCACGAGTTTTGCCGTTATCAAATATACCAATTTAAACCAACCGTTCTCATGAAGCAGTTTCTAGGGAAGGAATCGCAATTTTCAACCCTGTCCTTTTATTGACTAGATTTAGCACATACAAATTACTTTCTTTTCTTTCTAAAGGCAAGTCTTATTTCAGAGATCGTTATTTTCTGAAGAGATTCAAAAAGTCGTAATCAAGAATTAAACGATATTCCAGAACATTAGGTCAAGGAAGGAACAAGAGCGTGCCGAGCATTGTATGTACTTACAAGTATTACATACTGAAGGCTTCGAAGTAAGAATGTTGGCTCCCCCCCCCCAACTTACGATTTTTTATGACTTCAATCCTAAAACTTTGCTTACGCATTGTGTGTATAATATGCTGATATATAGCGTACACAAACTTTTAAAACAGTGTCTTCAGTGAATATTAAACTGCATAATATAACAACAGAAAATGTTCATTTTACGTACTCAATAAATATTGTTACGCCGTTTTCTGTCATTATATTTTTAACTTTAATTCCTTTCGCGAAATATTTTCAATGATTTTCACTGTTTGAAATAGCTTTTACATTAATTCTTCATTTAGTCATCAATAAATTAGGAATTTTTAGTACCTATACATGTTTCTAAAACTCTTATGTTAAAGCATTAATTGAAACGCGATATGAAATTTAAGTTTCAAATTATATTTGTTAGTTTCAGATTTTGACCATATACATCCTATTTTTTTAAATTTATTTCTATCTGCAGTTTCAGGGAATAAGGGGGTCACGAGTGGATGAGTGTTTAAAGCTTCTAAACACTAATGATAGTTCTCCCGGATTCTGTTCTCTGCGTTTGAATGAGCTGACTGTACGAAGTTTCTTATTTTCCCTCGTGTGATGTAAATACTGCCACTGTTCCCAATGTTGTCTAAAATGTTATTCTTTCTCCACAGGCATATATTATCATTCTTTGAAATTAAGTAATCCATTCCAATTCTGAAGTAAGGAATACGACTAAATAAAACTAGGCAAAAAAGGAATCTGGAAAATAAAGGTAGATGGGTGCGAGAAAATTAAAAATATAATTCACGGTACATCTTAAAATTTCTAAAGTTTGATGTGTAGTTTATTTATATTTAATACGATTAATGAATTTCGTTACCTTAATGTATTAACCTCCTTTTAATTCATTTGAAATTTAATTAAATTTAAAAAAAAGCGGAAAAGTCATGAGAGTATGCCTAAAAATATTGTGATCTTCACAAAATTTGGTATTTAAGTAGCACGTAGTCAGTGTTTCGTATCGAAATTTGGGTAGATTTCTTCGTTTTAAGTAAAAGGTAGCAGAGGGAAGGGGGAAAATGCTCCGAAGAAGGTTTTTATTTCCTCTCCTGGATGAGGCAGATCTCAGTGTATGAGATAGGCCGTGGTAGTTGAATGTGAACCCATAGAAGAATCACGATTTTTTTAAATAAATACAGAATAAAACTTTTAACACTTCAGTCAAGCAAAGGCATAGAATTACAAGTGCTATATAAGAACCGATGTTTGGGTTAATTGTATGGTGGAGCACGATATCTATTCCAATTCAGCTGGAATTTTCTGTGGCAGTAATTGTTTTTTTTGCTTCTGCTAAGCATATATTTTATCAAGGAAGTTTAGACCAATAATTTGCATACCTTCACAGGAGAAAGGTTTATCTTCAGTTTTATTAGATTCATCAGATTAAGAATGCAAAGTTGTGAATGATTTGAAGACCAATGAAGATCCAGATTCTTAAAAAAAAGTTAAATATTAAATTGAAGATCATGAGTATTATTTACACAGTCTGTTACCATCATCTCAATTCCCATTGCCAAAGAGACCGTTTCTACAAAGATTGCAAGTGTGCATTGGATAGCTATGCTTGAATGTATTATTGGTGAGATTTTAGACATTCATGAATATTTTTATGAGGATGCAGTCTGCGAAATATTGGCCAATTTTGACTAGAGACAAGCTTGTAGACTAGCCAGTTTGATATCCTAACCTACATCAGGAATTAATAGGATGATCTAATCTAGAGAGACGAGTTATTAACTTCATCCCATCAATCTTTATCCAGGGTAATTTTCATATCCTTAAATAAAAATTTAATTATCTTTATTTCTCAACTGAGTGCATCAATATCGTCATAAATAGTATGGCATATTACTGTCGGACCTTCTTTGCTATGAAATGTGACTGGATTCTCTACTGAAGAAGTAGTACACAGCCCATTACGTTCAAATGCTTTGTTTTGGATGAGATATTTTATGTACCAATTTTCTGATGAAATGTTTGTCTGATATAAAACATTTTTATCTAGAACTAAAATTAAGAAGAAAATTTATATTTTCATTAATGTTTTTTCTTTCTTTAATTTGTCACTTTCTGCCTTAATTTATACTTATTATTTCCTGCACTGACTGGCTAGCATCATTATTTTTACACGCCAAAAGAATATATAGTTTTTCCAGAATCAACTGTGTTCTTTGAGCTTGGTTACAATTTTAAGGCAGTAAACCGCGAAGTTCTTCGGTCTTAAGGAGAGAGTTACCAGTCTTCTGTCTGCACGCGTCCGCCTTTTTAGGCTACTCCCTGGTAAGCTATTATTACGCTCGGCCGTACTTAGGCCCTTGATAACTTAGCAGTCAATTAGCGTTAAGGGGCCAACTCGGTTAGAATCTTGATAGCTTCGGCTATATCTCTTTAGTTTAGATTAGTTTTAGTTTACTTTTTAGCCTCTTAAGTTCAAGCCCAAGTGTCGGCTTTTATTGTACACTCCAAGACGGAGTTCTATTAAATCTTATCTGAATAATATAGGGTTATTTACCCTTCCATCTTGTTATTTCTTGTCACACGAACTCAAGCGATTATTCGCTTATCGGTTCTTAAGATTCTACACGTTTAACAGTAACTTAGCATTTACAAAGTGGGGAACTCTACAAACTGAATATTAAATTTCAGAGTGACGTTTATTTAAAGTAATTCTAACATGTTTAATTTCAGGTCTAACAAGTTTAATTTAAAATAATTCTAACATGGTTAATAAAATAACGTACTTTAATTTAAACTGAAAGAAATTATGAAAACTTTCCTAACTTTCTAAAGATTTTTCCAAGTAGGGCAAAACTTCAAAATATATAATGACAACTTACTTCCTTTCTCTTATTTATTACATTTTTATTTGACGCATGAATAAAAATACTTATGGTAAATAATGATAAACGTCTTTTATTTCTTACCACAGCTTGACCCTTGATGGCGTTTTGATTTTGGTAAAGCTTATAGCGTAGGACAAAAATTAAAAATTACTAAAAATTATTTTCATCGCGGATTGTAGATGCTCATCGGTCAACCTTTTTTTTTTTTTTAATTAATTTTCAACTGTGAAAAAAACTGTACATTATATGAATATATTCCCAAACAAAGAGATTATTCTTCTTAATGCAAACGAATTGTAACTAACTAATTTATTTTATGACAAATATGAATAAAGTTTAATAAAATCTGTATCTTTGAATAAGAGTCATATTACATCATAAATGAGTTAGCTCCATTTATAGATTTTCTGATAGGTTATTCACCTTAGTTTTAATGGTAATGAATGCAACCTCAGACCAAATAATTAAAAATCTTTGTAACCTTGTATTAGCAACAAATTCATATCTGAAATGTCTACGCTTAGCTCGCGTAGGCCGCCAGTTTGAGGCCACTACCACAAAAAGTGATTGAGAAGACTGAAGTCTGTTGCAGAGTAATTACTTTAAATGAAATGTAACTAAAATTTATAAAAATCTATTTGTGGATTACAACAGTGATGGTCGAAACTGTCATGCTTTTTGATATTGCTTTTTTTCAGTGTAGCAGGTTTATAAAAATGTTATGCTTACCTAAAAGCAAATTTTATGCAATATTTATTGTGTACTGAAAAACCTTAAATAGCTTTCATGCAGAAAAATATTATACTTACACTAATACAGAAGTGACTTAAGTAGCCGAGTTCAAACCATAAGTAGTGTTCACAATTTTTATTCAATGCATCATTCATAGCCAGTTGCTGCGGCATTTCATGCTTCAAGTCCAGAAGTGAGTTTTGTTTTTATTCTGTATAAAAAAAATACTGTTATTAATATAAATGAAACATAATGGGTGAGTACTGGAATATTTTTAGTCAAATTAAAGTATGGATAATAAATAGCTCCAAAGAAAATTGGGCAACTAAGAAAATAAACTGAATTATTATAGTTTCTGAATGTGAGTTACTTGCGTTAAAAATACAAATGGAGTAAGTGAAATGTGAGGGTGTGTAAAAAACTTTATTTTTTTCAAAAGAAAATAGTCAGTTATTTTTATAATTAGATCCGTTTTTCACAAAAATTTCTTGTTTAAATTCACGTTTCCCCAAAAGTGTTCCGAGAGACATTAGAATTTTGCGACATAAAATTAAGAATTTCGCAAAAAACTTTAAAAAATATAAAGCCAAAAGTTTTAAAAGCATTTCATATGTAAAGCCATAGTGAATATATTTGTATCTGGTAGGCCAGGTAATAATTTTATCAAAACTGGCCACTTATGACTCCAGACATACAAATACAATTGCCAATAGTTGATCTAGGGATAGGAAGAATTTGAAAAAGAAGTACTATTTATAATGTATTATAATAATATAAATATTATATTTGATTGTTATAAGTACGATAATTTTTATATGCCTTATACATTAATGACAAGTTTTCAGTTTCATATCTATCATTTAATTCAGAGTAAAACCTTATCACCTTTTCCCTTAATGGATGATTCCCACAAAATGTTAGTTAAGTTAGCTTATGAGCTGGAAAAAATATAATTTTGAAATTGAAATTACCTTTCGTAAGTATTTAGCCGTAAATGGAAATTTTTCGCCTGAGAAGAATTCCAAGTAATTTTTATTTGCATATTTTATATTTTTTTTAATACATGAGTTACACTAAAAGATGCTTCAAGCGGCTCGGGTTATATTGAACAAAAGACTGATTCTTCTCGAGAAAATGTAAAAGTTTTGTTAATTTCTCAGTGAAAGAAACATTTCCCAAAAATATCCCTTAAAATTTGTGAAAAATTGATTTGTAAAACTGATTATGTTCAGCATCTAAAAAAAATTTTTTATAATAGATAATTATATTTGTTATAGAAGTCCAGGACTTAGAAGAAGACTTAGTCCAGGACTTCTATTTATTCCTGATAGAAGTCACAAACAAATTAAAATCAAGTTGTAATCATAAGTATCGGATTTTAACTCAAGACTGTAACATTTGTCTATTTAAAGACTAGTAGGATATGGAATAACTGAATAATGCGTTTTTTAAGGATACTTCTCCGTAAAATGAATGAATAATTTCTGATTGCTAATAATTTTGTTCCCTTAAAAACACCTTTGCTCTCTCTCTTTTCTTAAGAAAGTAAGTAGAACGGCATTTTTAAAAATGTTTTGCAAAAGTCTTTACTTACTGTATAAAATTAGAACTAAGTAAATGTAATCAGTTTCTTAATCCTTTATATTTACGTTTTTTGTTTCTTAATGCATGTATAATGTTTAAATTGAAGAGCTATTAGGGATATTAGGTATATATATAGAACAACAAATGCGAAAAATTAGCTTTGCTCTCGTCGGGATTCGAATTTCGGATCTTCTAACTGCTAGTCGGACGTATTACCACTAGTTACCAATATAACCAAATATCAGTTTTCAATGCTCGTCTTTTTTATTTATTTTATTTAAATAAATATACATAATATTGTAATTTTCTGTTTCAGGAAGTGGAAAAGGACATCAAAAGTCTCGTTAGTAGTTAGAAATTGACTCTATATTTTATATATTTATTTCTAGCCCAACCAAATTGAATTCTCTAGCACATAGTAGTACCAATAAATTTCTTGAGAAACGGATGATGTCGAGAAATCTTAAATATTACTGCAAAATTATAAAAGGGTTTCGTGATTAAATTTAACTAGAAAAGCTCTCTCAAGTCATTTTTAATTAATTCGGCAGCTTCGAGTTGTATTAATGTATAATTACAAATTTTTATGTCATATTCAGTTTTTCCTGATGACTAAAACTGTCATTATTTGTTGTTATTTTAAAGTAATAAAAATATGGAATACATTAGCTGAAAATCCCTGTTTATGCATAGTTCATTCTCATATCAGATGCTAATGATGTGCATTTCCATTTGACAATTTGAATAAGAGCCTTCTAGTTTTATGAGGTCCTTAAGTTGTTCCTCAAGTTAGTACTAAATACTACATTTACTATATACTACATACTAAATTTTGCAAATTATTTTTCAATATCAACGGATGTCACCTTAGCTGTGAATAATATTTAAGTAGCACTAAGCACCCTCTTTCTCTTCTTTTAATTCAGTTATGGTTTTCTTTTCATTCGAATGCGAGAGATTGCTTGTAAAGTTTTTTAATTTAGAGGATCCCTGAAAGACAGTGGTAAAAATAAATACTCTTAATATACGTGTTCATTTTTCATATAAAAATATCATAACACTTTCTTCTTTGCTTCTAAATAATCAGTGTAAAAGACACTTTTTTTGTAAACATTTAAAATTTTGATTGTTTATAAAATTATTATTATTCAAATCGTTGATGCTGTGTGAAATTAGAGTTGGAAAGTTTCTACCACAGCGGAAATAACCCATGGGAAAAAATCTCAGAAAAACCGGCTGAAAGAAATAGGTTTCTTATACTAAAATGTAGGAAACTAATTTTTAAAAATATGTCGTATTTATATTATTATATCTGAAATTTATTCATGTATAATACTGTTACATAACTAAGAGTTTCATTTTCTGTACAGTTCAACTAGTCTCATTTGTTTGCTTGTACGAAATTTTTTTAATGGTAATATACATTACTGTGCACTTCTTTGGAGATCTGCATAGCCTCTTATCACAAAAATGAATGGAGCTTCTTTCGCCCAAATCTTAAAATGAAGGAAAAAAATGGACCTACTAAACAAGGAAAAGAAGTAAAATAATATATATATATATATATATGTGTGTGTGTGTGTGTGTGTGTGTGCGTGTGTAAAATATCTATCATTCAAAAGATAAAGTAATAACAGCCCCTTAACTCCCGTATTCATTCTAAAAATAACAGAGCAATAATTTTTCTAACTAAACTGCCTACAATTCTGAAAAAGGATCCACCATCGTTCTATTGCGCACTTATCGATGAAATCTGAATACAAAATCTGGACATTAATCTGCCATGTGATCTGAAATGTAATTCGGTATAAAAGGTAATTGCGTCGCAACTCCCCTCTATTCTCTTTTCTTCTGCTTGGGCTCTTTAACCCGCTCCATCGCCTTGCCGCTAGTTACGCAGAGGTTTTCTAATTTCGTCTATTGTTTAAGAAATGTAAGCTGTATAAAATTATGAGGTGCATAGCGCACCCACAGTGATGATGTGCATTATCAAGGAATAAAACTATGTGTGGAATTTACCGTTATGTTTGTCTTTGAGCGTCATCTTTCTAATTTCGCAGTGAAGCCTCACCATCGCCAGTCCGTTGCAACTTTCTTTCACCAAGTCATCTTATTACATATCTGTAGAAGATTGTTTAAAACTGATACTTTAAAAAAAATCTATTATTGAAATATACAAATTTAAAAAAAGTTCTTTATAAGGTATTTCTCCCGCCTTCCTAGCGTGCCTTCGTGGTGTAGTGGTTCTGCACTCTGGGCCGGTATTCCAGATGTCCGTGGTTCGATTCCCGGCGAAGGCGGCTGCTAATTTTTCATCTCTCCGGCTTTAGCAATTAACCTAATGTCTCTACACCTTTAAAAATATTAAATTATAATGAAGACTTTTTTTATCAGGCCGAAGCGTTTGAAAGGAAGGAAATAAACTGAATGCAGAAATAATAAAACACTTATTTTCAATTTAGTTAAACTTTTATTAGTAAATTTAACACCCCACGGGTGCACGATTATTAATTTCTCCCTCCCCTGTTCTTTTCCATTTCTTTCCACTGTTCTGGAATGAACTTATTTTTTACGGAAGAAGCGTGTGGGCAATAGTTCAGTAAATCATGAATACGAAAGGAGTTTCCATTGCGATATAAAAAGTAATCGCTAAGAAATACAGCAAAAATTTGTTGAAAAATTGTAAAAATTATTAGAAAAAATATGAAGTCTGGATTTCAAGAAGGACAGACGATTTTTTCTGAGGTCCTTCAGATTTGAATTGGGTGCAGATGATATCCTCGACATAATATTAAAGGAGAGAAGAGAAAACTACAGTGTGGTATTTAAAATTGCAGTGTACTTATTCGCTGTGACGTGTATCATCACTTTTACTAGTGTCAGTGGTAAAAGAGATTTGCTAAATCTTTCGATGTCTCTAAAAAGGTATTTTATTAGCTGTGTGAAAAAAAAGTAATAAATCGAATTAAGTTCGTCGTGAGTTTGCGAATTTCAGATAAATCAATATGCGTATATATATTCTTCCTTCCCTGGAAAAAACGCGTTGGTATGGTTTCCACTCATCATCACGAACCCCGTATCATCAGAAACTGACAGATAAATTGATGGCCTTCATAAAGCTACAAAAGCACCGTCTGATGACCATTATCGTATCTATAAAAAAAAAACGGGATCAAATGGGAAATCCTACATAAAAGTATGTCTCGTTTATATATTTATTTATTTATTTTGAACCCAAAATTCCTGACTTGAGCTTTGTGGTTTGTAGATCACATTTCCTTTGCAGTTCTTTCCTTTATCGTCTAAGCTTTATCGATTGCCAAGTGTTGGCAGTTTTTTTTTTTTTTTTTTTTTTTTTTTTTTACTTGCCGATCTGCATACATAGTTAAAGGAAGGGATGTTTTCGGATCAAAAATTGAATCAGATTCTGTATAATTTTAGGATTTTAAACTTTGCCGCGACTACTTCGAGTCATAAAATTTAATGAAGGTTATGTTTATCCACTATTTTTGCTATGTTGTCAATTCATTAATCAAGTTAATTCCCACAAAACAGTATGTAATAAGTTTCATATTATTGATTATTTAAAACATCACGAAAGTCGTATAGATAGATCTTCTTTCTCTCCCCTCCCCGCAAATTATTCTAATGAGAAATTCAGGCTTTATATAAAATTTAAAAAAAAAGTTTGGATGTTTTTACGAGTTCTAGATGGTTTTTGTGTAACCATTTTTGCTAACATACTCAAATACGTTAGAATACAAATATGCTACATATGGCATAAAATTGCATTGTTTGCATGTACAAGGAATCATTATCACTTTTATTAATGCGCGCTGCTGCCATTTAAAATATTAAGTATGGAAGATCATTTTAGGGTTTAAATGAAAATTGTATATCGGTGGTACCCAGTTAAAAAAAAAAAAAATCTGCATAAGCATTGTTTCGGGAGGGGGTTATAAAAAGAAGTTTAAAGCCTTAGCAAGCGCTCACTTTAAAGAAAAATCGAGTTATAATTTCTACTATACAGTTTACCTGTTTCTTTCATATATAATATATGTAGTAAAAAATATATATATAGCGAAATGTATGCGTAAGCAACTGAAAAATGCACATTCACGCATTCGGCGTCGGAGATATCATAGACATGTGGTAATATTAATGAATTAGAAATCGTTAATTTCAAATGTAATGATAATTAAAGATAAAGAATTACAGTTACATTATTTGCCGACTTCCCCCCCCCCATCCTAGAGTTTGCCGCGTATCACTGTAAATATCAGTTAACTTTAGATGGCTGATTCACATTTCAAATTCTTGCTACCAAATATTATCGCCCTGTGTTAAAGAAATTAAGTAATGAAAAATCTGCATATATGCAGCTATGTTTCTCGCAGCTTTGTTGAAAAACGACTATATCTAGAGCCATCAAATTTTGAATAACGTAGTCCTTCATCCGAGTATGTGCACCTGGAAGCCAGAATTTTGAATTTCGAATTTGTTTTATTATTTATTTCATATTTTGTAAAACTTTAATGAATTTTTGATAAACAAACTCAACAATTTGAAAGTGCGCAGTGGCAACATTGTTATTTTCCACGCTCCAGCATGTTGCCGTTCAGTAAAGCCTAAGATACTTTCAGATTTAATCTGGAAGGTTATTGAGTAGTGAACTAAGAGATTTAAAAGCAATAAAAACAATTCTTAATAATACTTTTTCTACTTTTTAATATGGTTGATGGTTAAAAATGCATGAAAATCATGAGATGTCTAATAAGAAATATTGAATATTTTTATATAATTACGCTTGCTGGATTCATAGAACTCAGTCTTTAAAGAAATAATAGAACAAATATAAAATATAATTAGGTTTAGGTTAAAATTTAATTAGGAACGAATGTAAAATAAAATATAATTAGTTAGGAATAAAATGAGAAAAACAATTGTTAACCATCTTATTAAGAAAATTAAACTCTGATATAACTGAAAAAAGACTGAAAAAACAGAAAAATGTACGCCAATACGTCGGGAATTCTAAACATATGCTGCTTTTAAAATTTTTCTGATTTTGTTGTGTGTATAGTGTAATATGTCATGTACCGTGGACTAAGTACGGAGAAAAATATGCTTAACTATAAGGCTGAAAGACAAAGATAAGAAAAAAAAAAAAAAAAAAAAAAGAAAGAAAGAAAGGTGAGCAGGAGTGAATACAAGAGCAGATTGGCAGACTGCAAGCTCGGAGAGAGCATAACATTAACAAACCCTTCTGAACGATTATTAAAATCTGACAGCTTTCAGACTTTTTTTGAGGGGGGGGGTATAGTTTTTACTGCATCAATATTTAATTCCATCTTTTATTGTATTTGTTTAGTGAATAACGTCTTTATCTTTCCGTACTGAATATTTCTTTGTAGTTTTTTTTTTTTTTTTTTTTTTTTTTTTTTTTGTATACTACTCATACAGCTACTTTATTCTTGTAGTATTTGAAATTATGCTGCGAAAATCTGTAATAGCTTAAGTTTTGGAGAAATCTAAAGTGAATTTTAGGCAGCTCGAGGTAAATACACCATTGAACTCCACCTATTTAAACTACCAGCAGTTCATCTGTATACCATGCTTAATTTCATATATCTGACAATTTTAAATCAGCTTTGATAAGCAACTTCTTTCTTGCAAACAGACAAGAAAGATTTGTTACTTTAATCAACTTATTACTTTAAATATTCAGGATTTCAACTAAGATTTAAGACTGTTAACCTTTTCACAAAAATTTAGAGTTAAAATTTGCAGACATATGATATCATCATTATTCAGTAATATTGAAATTGAAACTAATTACCTATAGCGGTAAACTAACGATAGCCTTGTAGACCGAGTGGTTAAAATTGTTGAATACTGATAGAACTGTTCAACTGGTTGCGCGTTTGGTTTTTCGCATGTGGAACATGAATACGAGCCAGTTTCATTAGAAAGTCCTCCACGAAGGCATCTCTCTTCTTTGGCAGATAGCTCTTGTATGCTTTGCCATATTCATTTAACACCTAACCAATAATTCTGAAGCAAATTTAGTTCAGTAATTCTTTCTTGTTTTTGCTTTACTTATTCATTCATTCAAAGACCGAATACACTTAACAGCTTATCATAAATTTATATTTCAATTGAGTTCGAATTAATTGAATCAAGAATTTATCAATGTGTATATACACAGGATAAAAGTTTAAAGTTGATTCTTCAGTAAGTTTACATATGCTTGAGTCATTTCTTATCTGCAACATATGCTGGAAATGACATCCTTTTAGTTCAGTGCATTTGTTTACACGTTTCACTGTGTTTCTAGCGACATTATGAAGTTTTTCCTTATTTATACTCTCAGCGATGTTAATTTTCATTTCTTTTAAGATGTGTATACTTTTATGTATACAGTTTATTTTAGTCTTCCACAGAACATAATTTTTATGTATGAATCTTTCTATGAAAAACTCCTCCAGCATCTTCACGGTGGAATCTGCTGGATGACATTTTACACCATCTCTTGGTATCTATGAGTGATGTTCATTTTTCTGCAGAAAATCATTAATGAACTGCTGGACAATATTTTGATAGGTCCCATTTTCCATGAACTGTTTCAACGAATAGGGGTCATAATCTGACGCTGGAGAATGGTATATCAGTTTTAAAAAAATAACATGGTTTAAAATCTCAGAACACCATGTTTTGGCTAAAAACACTCATTTCGTAAAAAAAGGGGAGAAATATTTCATATATCTTCTTAAGACCACTTGGTGTAAAATGGAAACATTGCTACGAAAAAATTCTTACAAAATAAGAATCAGAGTCTCGACACGCAATATGTCAAGTTTCAACAATTGCTATCTGCAAAAGCCTTTCTGCTTTCGAAGAACTTATGCCCGCTGCCTTTACTAAATAAGTTTATGTATATGCTGTCACAAATAATAAAACAATATAAGGCCAAAGATCGACTCCAATCAAAATATGTATAACATTGTATGTCCTTAAATATGCCAGCCACTTTTAAATGTAAAACAGTATATATACATATGCATTCCGAATATATTTTTCATATGAACGCCCCCCCCACTCACACAAATTAGCTTTGTTTATTTTATAGTGCAAAATAACAATTCAGAAATGAAACAAAATGAGCAAAAATTAAGGAATAATTTGTGTTCTCTTACGTATTAAATTTCTTTAATTATTTTCTTATTCTGCCGCTTATTAAAAATCTGCCTCCGCGCTACCGGCTGTCCTGCAACTAAAGATATAATACTTTTCATAGATAATTTAAAAAATAAGAAACATAATATTTGCGAGTCAGCCCGACATCAAAATCATTTTCTTAAACAACTGTTTTATAATAAATCGCAAAAACATCATCTTGTCCTTGTTACATTCCTCGCCTATTCTTTGCGCGTTATCTATTGTCGTCATCGCTAAGTTAATTATTGCTGGAATCGATAATATGGATTGTTTTCGTCGAGACCCTCACGGTCAACACAGTGGCGAACATGCTTTGCATAAATATGAGAACCAGATAAAGGACGGGAGTTCGTGATATCAGCTCTTTTATCGCCGGTTAATGTCTTCCAAGCGCGTGCGGCGCTGTCTTGCTCTTAGCAAGTATAAGCAATCTATTCCACCTCACCTTTCCTCCTTACCATCTCGAATTTGCGCATCAAATCCCTGGGAGCTTCCCGGGATGGAAGTTCTGTTTTTGATCGATTCATCGCGCTTTGAGGATTGCTTCTGCTGCGCTACTCATTTCCTAACTATGTTTCTTTTCCTCTCTTCTATCATCTATCTTACCTCGTTTTCGTTGTTCTTTAGGGAAGAAACGGCCCATCTTCTGGGCTGTATCATTGGATCAGTTTTTCGTTGCTGAGGGAAGAAATATGTTATTTTTAACGAAGATTTCGGTTAGATTAAATTATGGTTTTATGCCTAGGAACCAATTGTGGTATTTTGAAAATTAATGCAGATATTTAATATGTGGTGTACGCAGATATTTGACATATTGAATTTTGAATAAAAACTTTTAGTTACTTATCTGTGAAGTGTTAAATTAGGTTACTTACAATATATATGAAGAATTTATGTTTCTTCTCAAACTTAGCCTTCTTCTAACTTTGATATTTGTATTTGTAGCTTAAGTGGAACAGAAAAGTATAATTGTTTCAAAACATAGCACTGATTAAAAATAGTTATTCATTAATTCATTTGACACAGTCTATACTAAAATTACAATGTTAAGGACCAACGCATATACATTGCTACGTGCTTTGCTTTTACCTACTGAATATAATTTACACCTTCGTGACTAATATCGATTTTAGAGTGTGGTAATTGTAGGAAGACATGCCTTTCATATCTCTGTTTTCAGCACCGCAGTAAAAAGTTTTGCATCTATATTTGATATGTGTTTATGAACAAATATTAACAGCATCAACCGTAGAGGATCCTAAACACGTTAAAGGCACTACTCACTAAATAATGTCTTTTAAAGTGTGCATTAAAAAACATTAGAAAACTTGTTGCCATTTTGATATAATATTCAAATACTACAGTAATTCTGCAGAACCTGTTACCATATCTTCAGTCTCCAAGCGTTGGTTACAACGAGAGGGAAATCTGTGTTTTTAATCCTGGAATACACCAAACCACTCACGAATTATTTATATTAGAACAGTGGTCGCAAACTTTAATTGCACGTGGACCAAATGCTCGATCTGAAAGGAGCTTACGGCCAGAATAATTTTTAACAAAGTTAAGGAGCGTTTAAAAAATACTAAATTTTAAGTTTCACTTACTGAATATTTTCTAAAACGTACATTAACAATAATAGTAACACAAAAAAAATCCAATATAATATATATTTATTTTCTATCTGAAGACTAAAGGCTAAGAAAACATAAAATATACATAACCTGCAAGAAATCTCCATTGGTTATATATAATTGGGAATTCAAAGTCTTTACACCTAAATATCTAATTTTAGACATTTGTTTCTGGTAATTCCAATAGCTTAAATTAACCACTAAATAAGTTTTTTTAGCCTTAACCGGCAAACCGGAAATTTTAGAACATTGAATCGCCATCAGCTGTCGGCTGGCAAACTAAATTTACCGACTGTATTAGCAAGGGAAATTCTCCCACTTTACCCTAATCATATGGCCTAGAGTACAAGTACACAGCGGCAAAGACAACTAGCATTGATAAAGACAAAGCCTTAACCTATTCATTCTGTCGTTTTTCTTTCAACAGCGATCGCGTGCATAAGCTCAGTCCACACCTTTATGTCTCTGAAACTATAAACACCGCATCTGCAACAAATACATAATTAAAATGTATTCGCGGGTCGCAAGTTTGGATCCCTGCCTTAGAAGATCCAAAATATTATGACCACCTACTCAACAACGCGTTGTGTGACCTTTGGCCAGCAAAACAGCTGTAACTCGCATGGATCACGTAAAGTCGAGGTATTCCGACATGGGGGTGTTTGAGCTCTGAGCTGCCGCTCCATGAAATCCCAAATATGCTGTATCGGGTTAAGATCCGCCGAGTTAGATACCCAGGAGATTAACTGGAAATCATCCTTATGCTCCTCGAACATTCCAACACAAATCGAGCTTTGTAACATGGTGTGTTCTCCAGCTGGAAGATTCCATTTCCATTTAGGAAGACAGACGCCATGTAAGGGTGCAACTGATCCGCAGTTATGTTCAGATAATACGCAGCTTTCGGCTTTACATGAGAACATCCCCCAAAGCATAATACTGCTCTGTCATAACTCGGTGTCATAGCCTGTAGTCCAATAAAACTAGTTAACCAAGAATTTTAAGTAAGTCCATTTGTAGAAGACAGGACACGTCTGTGATTCGTGCGATTAACTCAAGTGCGTTGTAAACTGATGATTAAATCCTGTGTCTCTGGGATATTGAGAATAACTTGCGTCTATAATTATAATGCACAATTTCAGTTTTGTCAAAGATAGACATTATTTTGTCGTATGAAATATTTTCTGCATTGCAGTGCTCATGAGTCTAGCAAGAAATGGCATTTTACCATATTATAAGGAGATCTTTATTTTCATTTAGATTGTGTGAATACACTTTACTAATCTGCTAATACAATCATGAGCAGAATTAAGAGAATTTGAAAACTACGTCTATGTTTGCGAAAAGTAATGATCCAAAGAAGTTAATTGTGCCGCCGAAGGATTGTGCAAACATTCCGAGTCGAGTACATGAGTGTACTCGTACGTGTCTGCTGAGCTGTGATTGTGAAGGGAATGTAAGCATAAGGGGTTTTCGGCGATCATTGTGCTCGTACATCTTCACGATATTCGCCGTGTTTCTGGCAAGAATTGGGTAAATTTTATATGGTATCAGGTAAAATGAGTAGCCACGAACATATGGATCACGAATTGTCGGTAAATTGGAGGTAGGCCAGTCACAAGCGCAGGTGGCTACACAATTCAATGTAACGTCCAGTGTCGTCTGCAATTTATGGAAACAGTTTCGAGATATTCAATCCGTATCTAGAAGACCTGGACAATGTCAAGATCCACAGTGACTAATAAGGATCGTTATTTAGCATTTTCAGCGCAGCGATACTGGACTGGCTTCACAATTCTCATGTGAGCTGTATGCTGCCACTAAAACGTGATTTTCACAGTCTACGAGTACCTGAAAGCTTCATGAGACAGGACTGTATGCCATAAGACTTGCTGTTTACTTGTCACTCACTGCAGCACACAAGACAGCGTGTTTAACATGGTGGAGACAGCATGAGCCTTGGACCAGCTTTCAGTGGAGCACCGTGCTTTTTGCAGAGTTGGTGGAGGTGTAATGGTTTCAGTAGAGATTACGTTGGATGGCCGCAAGTGTTTGACAAAGGCTTCCTGACTGCTATGAGGTACAGAAAGGAGATCTTAAAGACCTATGTTCGACTTTTCAGGAGCGCAGTTTGTCCTGGGTTCATGTTAATGGACGGTAACGTTCGTCCACATAGGGCTCAGCTGGTCCACGATTACCTGGAGAGTGAGGATATTCGTTGTATTTATTGGCTAGCCAGATTTTCTGGCCTTACCTCTATACAGCAGGTGTAAGACGTTTTTGGAAAAGCAATTTCATCTCTGCATCTGCCTCCGAGAACCATCCCGGAGTTGAAAACTACCTTGCTACATGAGTGAGATTACCACAGGGACTTCATATCTGCCTCCTGTCCACTGTGCGACCTGGACTCATTTTCAGTTCGCTATCACAACGTGAATTTTGAACATCCCTGCACATTACTGATAATCATGCGTACATATAATTACTTTTAAATGGTGCATCCTTTTCTCTGTTATAAATGTGTATTCATATCAAATTTCATTAAAATCTATCTATCGGTTTCAGAAATTCGACACAATTTGCAAATCTTAATTTTGCGCACGAGTGTAGATTTTAAATTCGACAAAAACGTTTTATTTTAGTTCAGTAATCATTCCTCTATTGTTCCCTTCATTTAATGGATCACTAATGCTAAGTGGTTAAGACTTCTAAATAATGACACTTTGCATCGGACTCGGTTCTTGAACATTTTACGGGAAACTTGTAATCACTAATATTTCACGCTTTGTATGAGGAAAAATCATACTCGAACGAATTAATATTTTCATTTGAAAGGTAATTTCAGCTTCTGTTGATATCAAAAGAAGTGAATGGAAAGAGTAGATTCATTTAAATTAGTAAATAAATCATTTAGTTGGCAAATTTATTTGAACCCCAAATCTCTTGCTCGTAAGGATTAAAATACGCCTGTTGCGTCGGTTCTAAGGGATTCGATTCAGTGCTCAAATATTTAAGTCCTAGGAAAGCCACATGTGGGTTTGATGGAATAAGAGTTAATTCACGTTTCTAGTACAGTATTACTCATCCTCTAGTAAGCTTTGCGACGCCTCATTAGATATTCACTTCATGACATTACTGCAATTTACTGGCCTTTAATGGATTGGTGTAAGCATTCTCTTTGCATATTAGAATTAATAATTATTCATTCATGCACGTTGAATGCAGTTTCAAGTTTAGAAATCGTTCAGAAACTGAGGATTAATTTACGTCATGAGCAATCTTATGAATGGTCTGCCACTTCATTTATTGTAATGTTAAGTCATATGTTTGCTTTGGTGTCTAGCAGTCTGAAGGCATAATACTTTCCCGGCGCCACAAGAGGATGTAGAGACATTAGGTACTTTTTGGAAGCAGGCAACTAGTGTTTGGGACACTAACCGGCTCCGCCATTAAGATAAGGCACTACCGGGCTTGAAATCATTCCGATCGTTGCGCTAGTAATCAAGGCGGTTAGGCCGCCTGTTACTGCTTTGAGTGGACATACTGTCCTTTATTATTTACAAAACATTTAACAAAACACATTTACATTACTACATCTAGATTAACTAAAGAATAAAAACTATCAACTATATCTGTTGTTGACTTTTAAATATTACAATAAGAATTAGAATATATACATTTGATTGAAGGTCACATGTCTGGAGCAGGTTTGAGGAGCTGACTCATCTAGTCCTCGATGATGATGTCAGGTCTTGAATTTACTTCCGTCATGATCTTGGTGATGCCTTTGACCAGGTAGTAGTCGTTGACTAGGGTGGACAAAGGAATGTCCCTGACGTTGTTAGGAAAGTGTCTTGCTCGGAGATCGGCTAACAGCTGGCAGTCGAAGATGTAATGAAACGCGTCCGCTTGATGTCCTGGGGTGCCGCAGGCGCATTTGGCTTGACGATTCAAGAACCTTCGATAGTAAGCTGGGAATTTCCCGTGGTTGGTCAGTGCCTGGGATAGATGGTGATCAGATCTTAATCTCTTGTAGCTGACTTTGTCAAAGATTTGGAAAGTGTGCCGTCCTTTGTCTTCTTCTTCCCAGCGTTCTTGCCAGACCGTGAGGAGGTAGTTGTCAATCAGCTGTTTCGGTGTTATGATAGAGATCGGAATGCTAGAGTCTACTTCCAATCGATTTGCTGCCTCTTTAGCAAGAGTATCAGCTGTCTCACTTCCTCTAAGTCCTGTATGACCGCGGACCCAGTTGATGTTTATTACGTGATCGGAATTTAGGGTATGTAGTACTTCTTTCAGGGAGGCTATGTGCTCCGCCACTTTGCCTCTTTTGTTTAGTGCTTGGAGAGCACTCATGCTGTCCGTATAGAATTTAATTTGAAGAGTTGATGGCTGATTTCCTGCCCATAGTGCCGCTTGTCGCAAGGCGTATGACTCAGCTTGATAGACTGTAGCTGTGTCTGGGAGTCTATAGCACTCTGTGTGGATGATCTTATTGTCGAGGAAGGCAGCGAAGGCTGCTCCTATTTGGTTATTGATGCCTGAGCCATCTGTGAATATTTCTAAGTGCGAGCCATCCGGTTGCTCTTTTCGCCAGATTATGTTTCTTCTTTCTGCTGGGTGCTTTGTGGCCTCATGTCTATATCTTTCTATAGTCTGAGATTGTACTATTGTGGTTCCATCCAATGACGCGTCTTCCTGGTAGTGTTGGAGTCTGTATTGGAGCTTTTCTTTCTGGGCTTTGAGATCTAATGGCAGGACTCCTGCCAAGACTTGTAATGCCGCTGTCGAGGTTGTGGTAAATGCCGCTGTTATTTTAAGCAAGGCGATTCGTTGGATCTGTCCCAGCTTGGTCTGGACACGGACGGTGTTCGTCATCCAGACTGGGCTTCCATATAAGATCATACGTTCTACTGCTCGTAGATAAAGGTCTTTAAGTAATCTTCCTTTGAGTTGCCATTTCGCACTCATCATTCTATTGAGGCTATTCATTATTTTATTCGTGTTGTCTCTTACTGCTGTTAGGTGGGGGACCCACGTAAGTTTCTTATCTAGTACAAAGCCTAGATACTTCATCGTATCTTGTCTTCGTAGGGGAACTCCATTCCATTTGATTCGTGGTGGGTTAGAGTCAATTTTTGAGCCTTTGGGAAAGACAATCATTTGGGTTTTAGGGATACTGAATTTTAATTTGTATTTTTCGCTCCAGTTAGTTAGCTTGGTAAGGGCCATAGCTGCATTTCTTTCTATTATTGTTCTATTGCTTCCGGCGATGATTAGTATAAAATCATCAGCGTAGGCTTGGATGCTTGCAATGCCCTCAAAGTCTATTTGAAGGGCGGTGTCTGCCATTATATTCCAGAGGACCGGACCTATGTTTGATCCTTGCGGTGCTCCTTTCTGGTAACTCTTTCTTATATTGACCCCGTCTCTGATATAGGTGACGTGTCTATTCGATAGGTAGTTGTCTATAATTCGGTAGAGATTTTGCGGGCATCTTAATTCTTTTAGTCTGGTCTTCAACCCCGGCCACCATAGCTGGTTGAATGCTGAAGCAACATCCAGCGAGATGACGCAGGTGTGTAGGTTGTTCTCTTTGTTTCTTAGTATTGTCTTCTGCAATTGGTCGACTGCGTCTACCGTGCTTCGGCCTTGTCTGAACCCGAATTGATTTTCATTTAGTAGTTTATTGTGCTCGAGATGGTAGGTGAGCCGTTGCGTAATTAGCTTGTCTAGGACTTTGCCCCAGGCAGAGAGTAGGCATATCGGCCTGTAAGCGTTGGTTTTCGTCTTATCCTTCCCTTCTTTGGGGAAGAGCACGAGTTCTGCATTCTTCCATTCGGTCGGGAAGTATCCTCTGTGAAGGCAGTTATTTAATAAGTCTTGGAAGCCTACTTCATTTGCTAGGCGTAGTTCTTCTACTGCACCTATGGTTAAATTATCTAAACCTGGGGCTTTCTTTTTTTTGACCGCTGCCATAGTGGCTCTGATTTCGGCTATCGAGAAGGGGAGGTCGTCATCTGTTTCTGGCGGGATTATTGAATCCTGTCTTATCGCTTTGTGAGTCTCATTGTCTTCTGTTAAATCGTCCTGCGGGAAGTGATAGGAAATTATTTCCGTTATTGCTTCTTCCAGATTGGTTGTGAAGGAGCCATCTTCCCGTTCTATTCGGCTTATTTTGAGGGGACCTGTTCTCTTGCCTCTGGCAATTTCGAAAAATGTGCCAAACGGCGTATTCATCGTTATTTGTTCCCAAAAATCGTCCCAGTATTGTCTTTTTGTGCGGTAGATTAGTTTTTTGTACCGCGCCGCGTATATTTTATATTTCTGCCTATAGTAGGCTCTGTCTTCGCTAGGCGCTCTCCGGAATCGTTTTCTTAGTTGGTGAATATCTTCCGTCCACCATGGGGTGTATCTTGCCCTTAAGGGGCCGGTTCCCTTGCTCTTTCTTGTTCGTTCATATGTATCTTGCAACAATTTCGTGGCTTGAGCGATGTGCTTGTCTATGTCTGCGTTACATGTTATCTTATTTGGTTGGTAACTTTGGAAAATCTTTTGTCTAAATTTTAGCCAGTCTGTGCGCTCTACGTGTATTCTTAGGCTCTTTTTGATATCCTGAGGACCGATACATACCTCAAAGAGGATATTGTTGTGGTCGCTTCCGTTCTCGCTGTCGTCTATTCTCCAGTTCGAGATGTGGAAATTTTCATTTCGTTGCTTATGCAAGGTGAGGTCAACCCAGGAGTTGCCTCTCGCTCCTGCGAATGTTGGGGTGGTCTTATCGTCATTTATTACTGTGCATCCCGTGGCTGCGAGAAATTCGCAAACCTTTATACCTCTGGGATCTGCGTGTGAGGGGCTCCATATAGGATGCTTTGCATTAAAGTCCCCACATATGATTACTGTCAGGTCGCTCTCCATAATTAATTTTTGGAGTGTGGTGAGGAGTCCATCCAATTCTTGGGAAGGTGGACCATAGGCTGATACGATCAGAAACGGGTTTGCGGTTTCTATTCGTATAGCTACCGCTAATGGGTCGCTATATATCTCGCATACTGGTAGTTTAGTGTCTGTCACTATGATTGCTGTCTTTGCATTCTTTGCGTTGTGGTATCTTCTGTAAACTGATGGGAGACCGTACATTTTATCTTTGACTAAGTACGGCTCCTGTACGCATGCTATTTTGAATCTCGTGTTATCCGCTAAATTAATCTTTAGGTTCTCTGTAGCACTCCGAGAGTATTGTAAGTTAATCTGTATTATATCACAGTCCATAGTTTGTTCGGCTTATTTGTCTGTTTAGTTCTCTTATATAGCATGGGCACTTTGAGCTTCGAGCATCGTGGGTGGGACTATAACCCGCATTAAATTTTTTGTTTGCTAGTAGACAGTTAACACATTGTCTTTCCTTTTGACTGCATTCTTTTATTTCGTGTTCTTGTTCTCCGCAGCCTGCGCAGACTCGCTGGCTTGTGCAGTTTTTAGCACTGTGATTAAATCCCAGGCACTTTGTGCAACGGGAAACTTTAAGATATTCTTTTACACTATGGCGAGACCATTTTATGTTCAGTTTTGGGTTGTTTTGTAGCCTATTGAATGTGGCCGGGTCGACTGAGAGAACCCAGTGTTGGCCATGTTTTGAGTTCATTGAGAAAAGTGCTTCTATTTCTGCCTCATCGAATCCGTCATTTTGTTTCTTTATAAGTTTAACTATGGTATTTTTTTCTATGTCTTTATGTACATTATAGACTATAACACGCGGGTTTCGCTTTGTCGGTAATTTTGTTTCCATCATATTTTTGGTTTTACTGTTCTCTTTTATAGCTTCGTCTAGAATGGCGAGATCGTCTTGTTTCGCGACTTCTATTAAAATTCCTCCTTTTCCTATCTTTTTAACATTTTTAACTCCTATCTTTAATTTTGTAAGGTTAATAGAGTTCACTAATTTAGTTTTTAGCTCCTCTGAGGTACACCCCGTGTTTGTTTGGGATACACTAATAGGACGTGTTCTTGGGCATCGTCTCTTTTTCTGGATATGGGTCGTCTGGACACTGGTCGGTTTCTTTTTGCCGATCTGGATCTAGATCTGACTGCGTCCGCGAAGGTCTTCTTCTCAGAAGCAACGAGTCCCTGGACGTAATCCTCGAGATGTTGTGTCTGCTCCACTTGGCCTTCTAGCTGTGCTATCCTCAAGTTCTGCTTTGTGACTAAGTTAAGAAGCCCTAAAAACTCATCTCTGATTTTGTGTGCAATCTTTTTGGAGACTGGCTCTTTGGCCAAAAGTCTCTCTAGGTTAATTAGGCAATTATGCGCCTCTTTCATCGTGGAGAGATTCGGAGAATCTTCCATTTCTTTGTCTTCGTGACCTGACTGTGAATCTGTCCTAACTGTTTGTGGAGCTGCTACTGACTGCAATCCGCTGTCAGGACCTTCTGGTCTGCTTAGCTCCGTGTTTGGATCCTTATCCGACTGCACTTCGCTGTCGGGACCTTCCGGTCTGTTTGATTGATTCTCAGAGGGCCCTCCGGCTTCTCTTTTGGAATCTTTGGATCTCGTTTTTCCCGTCATCGTACCTTGTACTTGTACTTCGTACGAGGGGTGTAGGGATTGTGACCTAGCTCTAAAGGACTACCACATGAACCGTTAAGGGCCCAACTTACGTGGTAGCTGCTGTTAACAGAACCGGTACCCTGGGGTTCTCACCGGAACTGCTACTTAGCGGGTGGAGTTGCTTTAGACCCTCTTGCGAGGGAGCCCCCAGACCACGACAAGGTCCAACTCCACACGGGATGCGACCAGCAAATGACCGCTAGTTGACCACGTTTAAACTCAGATAGTACTGGACGGCACCCGACGTTCTTTCTGAGATGGATCAACTAACTCGCTCTGAATTTCGCAAGGCTCTCGTGCATGCAAAAGACAAAAGACTACTGGTATGAATCGCATTCCCCCTGGGGGTGGAAGCAGGCAAGATGAAAAATTCGCAACGCCTTCGCCGAGAATGTCGGCGACCTCTGCAATATCGGCCCAGCTTGCAGAACCATTACACCACGAAGGCACGCTAGAGAGGCGGGAAAAATACCTAATAAGGAGACCTGAAATACACTACTGGCCATTAAAATTGCGACACCATGAAGGAAAGCAAATACAAAAAAGACATGAAGACAAAATTATTAAATTTGTAAGCAGTTTGAGGATTTACAGGTGTGCGAAATTAATAGAAACAGCTGCCATTCCTGACAGCTAAAACGGCCCTTACTTGGTTAGGCATGGAGTCGAACTGGGTTTGGATGACAGAAATGGGCAACTCATTCCATGCTGCTTCAAATCTATATTGTACTTCATCAACCGTATTAGCTGGAGAGGAGTGGCCGGCCAGTCGTCTCTCAGCTCTTTACATGCCTATATGTTATATTTTGTCATATTATATTAACTTTATTTAGTTTACCTGTTGTATACCTCTGGCTACCTTAAATTTTAAAAGAAAAACGTTTCTGTAAAACACACCTTTTACAATTACTAAAATATTACTCAGAACTCATGATTTATAAAAAAATGAGTTCTAAGTGAAAAGTATTGCTCATATTGTAAATACGTTTCTTAGTATTAGTAAATACTATTACTCACAACTATAAAAATTTTGTAAATGTCCTTTCCTTGTTCTTTACAATTCTGTACTAATACTGCCATCTGAAAGAGGCAAAATGCAATGCAAAACAATGAAAATATGATCAATAAAATGCTTTTTAAACTTTAAGAATGTTGAGAAAAATACACAAACAAAAAAGAAAAAAACAAAAATAATCACAAAAACGCCCGAAAGAAATATTAACAGTGATGTAGTTTGAATGATGAGATATTGACTACTATATAAAGACGAAAAGGTTAAAAAAATAAATGAGAATATTAAAAGAATACTAAAAGAAATAACTGGAAAAAAATTAATATCATAAAAATGCAAAGGGTTTTGTTTAATATATATGTATAATATTAAAGCTTTGTGGTGTTGCGTGGCCCCAAACTACACGCAACAATAATAGTGACTGCAATGAACAGGAAAGTACACAAAACTCTTAAGAAGGGTTTAACTCCCTTTTTATTCTACTTTAGAAGTTACAGATGCGTGCACTTGACGCTCACAAACTACGCCGACCCGGCGGTGAAATAAAAATAAGAAACTAAAAATGAATAATAACAAATTATTACCTACGAGGCTCTCTAAACGTAACTAACCTAACCGCGTTCTAAGATACAGCTGAGATTTCAGCAAACTTTCTTAATAAGAAATTGAAATATTCAACTATCTGCCGAGGCAAGCACACAGGCCGAAACGCGCGGTTCTTAAAATTTCTACCTAGCCACCTTCACGCTCGTGAAGCAAGAAAGCACACTTACGAACTCGTTTCCCTTCTATTTAACTCAAATTACTTCTGCTTAAAATTTGAATACTTTGTGCGTTCTACTAAAATTTACATACTCTGGCATTGGCAATTTCAGGGGAAAGTAAGGCTTGACAGGAAAGATAGTTTAAATTTAAAATAAATGTTAGTTAAAATAAATATAAACCCTACAGCTTTACTGTTATTCGATTTTTATAAAACATTAATGCGTATTGTTGATTTGTGCAAGGAACAATTGGTCAAACATTATTTTCTTGTATAAATTAAAATTGTTAATCAACACATGTAATTCTAAACTACATTCAGTTTGAAACACAAGCTAAAACTAATTTGAATTTTACTTAGGAAGTATTTGCTACTAAGGCTTTTTTTCAGTATAAAGCAGTGTTTGCAAAAGTTAATATTCATTTCATCATTCGACAATTATTTCAGTGACGAAATTTTGTTCTACTTAATACTGATAATTTTCTATCTCTATGTAATTTCTTTATATTCCATGTTTGTGAAAAAATAATTATTATTATTATAAGCAACTTTTATTACGTATTCTTTTTCTACTTGACGGCGAAATGGCCGATTGCGAATCGGCTGCCGACGGATTGTCCTGAAGCGAAAGAGCGACGGCCGAAAGTCCTAGATAAATTTTTAGTGCACCACGTTCAAGGGGTAGCTCTCCCTCTCTGATCCCATCCGAGGGAGGGAAAATTGACGGCATAGGAGACGACACCTTTAAGAGAACTAACGTAATGACAGCGGCATAGCGCTACCTGCAAGCCATAATAAAAGAAAAGGTAGGATGTAAAAAAGTTTAAGAATTAAAAATTGTTTTCGGTGTTAAGGAGTGAGCGGTTAAGAGTCATAAACTCGCCTCCTTTACGTTTATAAGAGAAATAGGTGGTTGGAAAATGAAGCCTGAGATGGGAATGATCATCAAGAGATATTTTTTCGGTTGATCCAGGAATAAAATCATTACGAATGTTTTGGGATATGATTTAAATATTCAATTTCAACGATATTAATCGCCTAATGATTTCAATATTCACTTTATTTCTTTTAAGTATTCATTTCATAATATAAAATCACTAAATAGTTTTCTCCCTTGTAAAGATCATCATAAGGGCGATTGAAAGTGTTCCACAGAGGTTTATTACGAGTACATGAAGATGATGATTAAATAGATTACACTGGTCATCACAATTAAAGGATAATAACAGAAATAAAACATAACTGAAATATTATTACTAAAAATTTGTACAAAAGCATTATTTAACATAAATTACAATGTTTGGCAGTTGATTATTAGCAAAATATTGAAATTAAAACCAAATTTATGTAAATTGGAAAATGATAGAAAAATGAAGTTACCTCTTGTGGAAAAAACTTTTTTAAATATAGTATACGGTCACTCAGATAGATATGCATATCTCACATCTTGATTTCATAGATTTTACCAGAGTGTTGATTAAGTCTTGTGAAATTACACGCCACTCTTCCAAAAGTGCGCTTTTCAACTCCTGGAGGATCCGGGAAGGAATCTGGCGCGCAGAAATTCTGCGCCGTAAGGCATCCCATACTTGCTCAATCGGATTCAAGGCGGGTGAGTAAGGTGGCCAGTCTATTGCAAGTATTCTGACACCATATATGTTCAATGAGGCCAAGCATTGTAATCCATTAGCAAAAACTCTGAGCTAACAGCAAACCTAAATAGTCTAACTTGGAATTTCAATACCTCGTTCACATATCTCCGAGCGGTTACAAAACCTCCTCGAACGATTTGTAGCTCCCTAAACCATTAAATCGTGGTCGCGGAAACAGGATATTTTGCGGACAAGGAAAAGTAAGTTGAGTGTACCTTCTTGTCTGCAGATCAAAACACGTCTAAAATCACTGTTGAGACTATATCTGAATCCGTCGGTAAACAATACTCGTGGCAAGGCATCTTAACTTCATTGAACATGACGGCGGCACCATTTTAAACGGACCTTTCTGGAAACTGGAGTTAATGAGACACAAACCATTGGTTTTCCCGTATGCACTCCAACTTCACTGCAGGGCCTTTGTGCTGCAGTAGAACGGCTAATTCGTGTTCCTCTGCCCGCCTGAAGGTTTAAAACCCAATCTCTTGTAATCGCTTTGCGGTTCTTCGAGCCGACGACAGAAAACGGTCTTCTGATGTAGTTGTTGGTTTTGGTCGTTCTTGACTAGGCTGTCTATGAACTGATCCAGTGCTTAAAACGCGGCTCCAAACTCTTAATATGACACTATGAAGGATATTCAAATCTTGGTCGTCCTCCATTTGTGTTTGACTTGCCTATATTCTACTAATTATTCGCCACTTTTGAACTTCACTTAAATGATGCCTTTGAGCCATAACTACTGAATACTGATTACTCTCAGAAACCATTAACCTAATGTCTCTACAACTTCAAACAACACAAGCCAAAATTCCAACATGCATCCGCTGCGCACCACATTGTCATTCACCGACTTTACATATTTTTTTCTCTAACGTATGCGCGGAAGTCCAGTTTTGTGTTTAGTTGTATTTAGTTAATATATATAATTGCAGCATTGGCCATTGATTGCAACATTAACTTAGCGAGCATATTTTTTCTCATTATCCTTTAATTTTGATGATCAGTGTATTTAGTTTAAACCATTGGTAATTTTTCTTCACCTCGTCTCACTCGAAATTATTATTTTAAATAAAAATGCTTTAACTTCTTTAATTTAAACTTTATTTTAAGCTATCTAAATATGGCTTAAACGAAATTAAATTGTTATCAAACAATTCTAGAAATACTTTCGTTATATAATATTTATGAATCCTTGGAAATATGCTTCACCAGGAAACTGAACTTTGTAGCTCTGTTTTGTGAGGAAGAAATATAGGTTTTGCTACATTACATTAGGCAGCTTGTTTGCTTGTACTACATATAAATGAGCTTAGAGAGGCTACTGAAACATTGTAGGGTTGGCGGTCCAAAGTGAAGAAAACAATTTTGCTAAGGCAAAAGAAATCGTAAAGCGGAATGGCACAATGCCAAATGGTCTTTATCCAGCGAAGGTCTCGGCCATGGTAGAAGTGGTCAACGCGAAAAGAAAGGAAGAGAAATGTGAAAATAAAAAGTTCAATACTTTCTCTTCTCAGCTATTCTTCCTTGTTTAAGTAGCATTGAACAGCTGTCTGGAAACCTCTGGCGGGATTAATAAAAGGATTTAACTATTCTGAAAAACAGTTACGGTAAAAGTAACACCAAAGTTAGAGGAAAAGCTTAAAATAAATAATCGATTTTGTTTCTGTTCTCCCCCTCTGCATATTTTTTTAAAAAATGATTATGTAAATTATAAATACGATTTATGTTTCAAACATTAAATAATCTCAAGATTTCATATTTTTACATTAAAATTAGCAAACTGTTTTTCTTCTGCTTAATCCTAGCGAAAGAAAGACACAGTAAATTTTTATTTATGTTTGATTATGCGTGTGTGTGCATGTTGCATGTGTGTGTTTAAGATTAAAAATATGTAAATTTCAATAAAGCCTGTAAACCTCAAAATTATAATTTAAACTAGGAATAGTACGAGTAATTCCCCCTCTCTATTCTAAAAATAGTAATAACTTTCTGCAATGAGTCATTTCTAGATTAGTCTGTGTCACATGGCTTGCATTATGCCGATGAAGTACCTAATTCGAAAATTGAACTCAAAATTTCGAGAAATGTAACTTTTCTCTTAGTAAGCAGCTTAAACCAAAATCTCTTGTTGAGCAACCATATTGGATAATTCCACACTTTAGCTTTATCTCAGTTGGCGCTAGAACGCTACTTCACTCACTTAGCCTCTGCCAGCTATTGTCCACTGTTTTAAAAATATAATCTGTAGAAAATTTTGGGGTGCACAGCGCACCCACAATGATGATGTGAAATGAAAAAGAATATATGTCCTCAGAATTCATAATACAGGAGTAATATTATGTGTGGTCAAGTCTTCCTGTTACCTTTCTCCAAATCATCCTATTGCATAGACACACACGCACATTTATATGTAGGATGTATATAAGATAAAAATATATAAGTCAAAATTCTAAGTTTAATTTGCAGTGATCATTTAACTCTATTTTAGTTTCGGCATTTCTGCTTTCTGCCCTTAAAACAGTGACTCCTTATCTGAATCTCTCTAATCTGTTTCATTTAAAAAAAATCCATGTCACATAAGTCTTGCATGACTCTAATGACACAGGCTCTTACATAAAATCTTCAGCGAATAATGATTTCAATTTTAAATCTAAACTTTTCCTTATCCAATAGTAATTAAATCTGAACCAAAACAAAATCATTCTGAACCAATTTTTCATCTTAGACATGACGTGTTCTTTTTCTCTCTCACTTTTCTAGCAGTTAGATCTCAGTTCAAATCTCGGCGAATTGGATAACTGCATGGCCGTTTTCAAAGTTTTCCCTCACATATAACGTGTATACGATCCAGTTTTTCTTAGAAAGTCCTCCATGGAGGCGTCCCTTCCAACACGCGTGGCTGGAAACCCACGCGTGTCTTGCCATAATTAAATAAACCAAACAAAGCCACTTCTCTGCTGAGAATTCGCTGCTCCATACTGTTGCTTCTTCCGTCGAAATGAATGATGTTGAAAAAACACAAATGTGATGAAAGTATGCAGATTCTCCCTATTGCAGTTTGCAATCTAAGTTACAAATATGCCTCTCATGAATAAAAAATATTAGACGGGTCATATTTGTCAGTCTAAATTGTTATATATATATATAATAGTAGGTAGAAACAATGCAGCGATCTTGCTAAAAAGTTACCAGGAGCTGTAGCTCCACGAAATAGTTCAAAGCTGTATTACTAAAATATGAAGTAAGAAGAATTTTTTAAAAAAACTTTTCTGGAAAAAAACTGTAAACACGCGAAAAAAACCGTTAAAATTAATGTTGGAAGACATGCGAATGCACGAAAAAATATCTGACCGTTGTGATATGTGAAAAGTTAATACACATAAAAAATAGATTGACGGGAAAAAATTGATGAAAAGTTAATACACATAAAAAATAGATTGACGGAAAAAAATATACCAAAACATAAAATGCAAAAATTATAATGAAAACATAAATTGCTAAAATACAAAAATACAATAATTACAAAGCGGAAAATGGTAAATTAACCCACTCGTACCCTCTGCCAGGCTTTTCAAGGGAAAAATGACTGAATGTACGAACTAGGCCAAATACCATTACGCGTTTCGCCAAAACAGACCATTGAAGCTCTTTTTTGATGCGCAAAAAAATTTTTTTATAAAACATGAATAGTCCCGAATAAATCTTTTTTGGAGCTTCACTGCTCTGCTCCTTTTTCCCGACGCGTCCGCTGAAAAACACATTAGGGTGTTAAGAATGTAATTGCAACTCCGAGCAATGTAAAATTAAAATCAAAATAAAATAAATAGCGGTCTGCTATTAGTCAAAAAATTACAACAACGTGCGGGCTGGTCCTGCACAGCTTAAAGAAGATAGAACTTTTAAAAAGAGAATGGTGCTGTAGTCAAATTAATATGCAATTAAATTTGCGCGAAAACAAACGTCGTTGGGTCTTATTAGGACCAAAGAAACACTGACAAAAGAAACGAAAAAACTGACCTGTAAAGATGCCGTCCTTAGCATCGCGAAAAAATCTGAAAAGGGTGCAAATCCCCTCCGTGTCCTACCAACCTTCCTTCTCGTCGTGTGACGTAGTTGGGAGAAACAAATAAAACTGCATAGGCCAATGGGCTGAGATTGTAGTTTTGGCGGGAACTTCTGTTCCCCCCTTTTATGGTGTGACAGACGTGAAAAGACACGGAAAGAACTCAAAATGGCGTCAGTCAAGTTGTTAGAAGAACAAAACTGCTTCAAATAAGTGAATATGGCTAATTCAGCTAAAATTACTTATTTTTGGCCACAAAAGAAAGAGTAAATTGGAAAAAAGTCATTTGTTAATAAAAGTCGTCATTCTTCAAGCTAGAGGGCGGTCAAGCTACTAAAAAAATGAAAAGGTCCGATTTATTAATAATAGTAGAATTTGGCCATCTAAGTAATTTAAAACTATTAAAACAATAGTATTAAAGTATAGTAAGTAAGTTTGGGCTTCCCTGCTCCGGGAACTAAATCCCACTACAGGTCTACTCCCCCTTTGGGCACGTCGTGGAGGTTCAACCTCCACTATTACCCTCCAAGGGAGCAGCGCACCACCTGGAAAAACCCAGGCAGCACCGGTCGTCTAATGCTCCTACCAGTCGCTTGGGCGAGCCCGTCGCAGCGGGACATTACCTAGCGAACCCGGGGGAGACCCCCGGGCTACTAGTACCACGCCGCGCTCGGACGTGCCCGACTCCGAGGCCGGCCAATAAGTGACCTTTCTCAGAGCCTTCAGAACCACCAAGTTCATAAATTTTATATCCCCGTGGCCGAGACTGCCTAGGTACAGATCCTAGCCAGTAGCTTCGACAGAATTCTCTACGTCGACCCCCCGGGGGAGTATTAAAGTATAGTGCCAAAATCTTTGGAGGAAAGAAAATGTATTTACGAGAATAATGTCTACATTTATACAATTTTTACATTAGATTATCTGAATCAACCATCCACTTTATACCGTCCCATTGGGCGTTGAGTATAAAATTTCATTATCCAAAATTATCTAAAAATTGGTAAGGCTAATGCCAGCTTTTTTAAGGCATTTTTAATTATTTTATGAGAATTTGGTTATTTTTCAAAATTGTTACGAAGTAAAGTATTTCTTCTTGTAAGTGTTCTGTAGTATTACATATTCTTTTTATTCTAAGTAGCTGTGAAAAAATTGTGTTAATGATGATTCTTTTGGAAATATTAGAATTCCAGTTGGTTAACATTAGTGTAGAAAAAGTGAATTCTCTCCTCTTGTCGTAGACTTTAATAAAATTGTAATCAATAATATTTAGGTCAAGGTATACTACATTATTTTGCACCGTATTTGTATTATTTAGTTTTAAACAAGTCGGGTAGATATTAGCAGCTTCTATTTTGTTATGGTTGTTAAAGGCTATGATATCATCAATGTAGCGATATATATGTTGGTAAAATTTAGGAGCTACAGCTCCTGTTAACTTTTTAGCAAGATCGCTGCATTGTTTCTACCTACTATTATTTCATATCTTTTTGCAGCATTATGCGCAAAAAATTTTTTGAGATCAAATAGGTCTTACGTCTCGTTACTAGTTAGCTTTACAATTTCTATTTCAATTATATATATATATATATACGTCTGTGTGTAGTGATGATTTAGAAGTTCATGCTTAAAAATTGCAGCCGTGGTTGAAGCTCAAGGGCCTTGTCCCTGAGGGACTATTGTTTTCGTTTTGCGATTTTGCGTTGGTTTACAATAAATGTCTGTTTCACTTTTCAAACTGTTGCCACCAAATGATAGAGTCCTGCATTATATTTGAAGAAATTAAATAATGAAAAATCTGCATAAATGTATGTGTATTTCTCGCATTGCGATAAAACAACGGTACATAGAGCCATCGAATTTTGAATGACGTAATCCTACTGCGAATATGGGCATGTGAAAGCCTAAATTTGGAATTTGTTTTATTATCAATTTCGTATTTTGTAAAACGTTAACAGATTTTTGATTAACAAAGTCAAGGATTTCAAAGCGAGCAATGGCAACGTTGTACAGGAAAAACATTTTTATCTCTAGCGCGCGAGACTCTGTATCGGAAATTCTAAGGATATGCTCAGTTTAAAACTAGTTTGCGATATTGCTCTTGAACTGAATTTTATGGTTTGAGTGAGAAGAACGTGATATTTAATAAATAAAGGTAACAGACAAAATGTTAAAAGAACGCCCTTTTGGACGTAATTTAAAATCTGAAACCTTTCAGATTTTTATTTATTTTTTATTTATTCATTTTGACAAAGCGTGCTTTTATTGTAGATAGACATTTTTGATACATAACTGATATATTGGTGCTGGGAGCGACCGTTCTTTACATTACTTAATAGCTTGTAAGGATTACGGTAATTTTATTAACAGTTAAATTTTGAGTTAAACTTCCTTTCTTATCGCTTCTTAATTTCAACTTACCACTTCCGGCTAGAACGTCTGTTATTAGTTTTAGAATCACGTCTGAATGCTAATGAGAAAGAGCGGTAATTAACCGCAAAGTTCTACTGTCTTAGTGAGAGAGTTACCAGATATTCTGGCTAACACGCGTCCGCCTTTTTAGGCTACTCTCTCGTAAGCTATTATAATGCTCGGCCGTACTTTAGGATCTTGATAGCTTCGCAGTCAATTAGCATTAAGGGGCCAACTTTGTTAGAATTTTGATAGCTTCGGCTATGTCTTTTTTGTTAAGTTTATTTCTTAGTCTCTTAAATTGAAGCCCGAGTGTCGGCTTTATTGTACAACTCCAAGACGGAGTTTTGTTAAACTTTAGTTGGAATAATAAAGGGTTGTTTCACCCTTCTCACTTGTTGTTTTCTACCTCACGAACTCAAGGGATTATTCGCTTACCAGTTCTTAAGATTCTTCACATTCAACTGTAACTTAGAAGTACAGAGTGGAGAATCCTACAGTGGCGCCCGAACTAAAAGGGTGGTGGATGATGATTTCTCCCCACCCAGGATTTGGCGATTTGGTCCCCTAAAAAACCCAGTCGTTCTTTAAAAGGGGGAATGTGTAAGGTATTTCTCCCTCCATCCTAGCGTGCCTTCGTGGTGTAGTGGTCAGCACACTCAGCCGGTATTTCAGAGGTCTGTGGTTCGAGTCCCGGCGAAGGCGATGCTAATTTTTCATCTCTCCGACTTTTCCAATTAACCTAATCTCTCTACAGTGGCGCCCGAAATAAAAACGGGTGGTGGATAATGGTTTCTCCCCACCCAGGATTTGGCGATTGGGTCCCCTAAAAACCTCCATCGCCCTTTAAAAGGGAGAGTATATAAGGTATTTCTCCCAACTTCTTGGTGTGCCTTCGTGGTGTAGTGGTTCTGCACGCTGGGCCCGGTATTCCAGAGGTCCGCGGTTCGATTCCTGGCGAAGGCATTGCTCATTTTTCATCTCTCCTACTTCAAAAATACCTAATGTCTCTACAAGCTGCAGCAGCGAACTTAAGCTTGCAAGCTACAGAAGCAGAGAAGAAAATGCGAGGTCTGTAAAAAGCCCGATTCAGAATGATTTAGTTTCAGTTTAGATTTATTCGTATTGGTCAGTTTTAAGTTATGATTCGCAAATTTGAGATTATTATTGGTTTAAGCTTTATGTAAGTGTCTATATCTTTAGCGTAAGGAATCATGTGAGAAGTATTAATTTTGAAATGACGCAGTTTAAAGGAATATAGCATAAGTAATTACTAATTTTTAGGATGGAAAATGGGAGTTATAAAAACTAAAAGAACTATTGCAAATTAAAGTTTAAATTATTATTTTTAAAGACCGTTATGTAACATTTAATCAAAAGTCTTTTTCTTTTCCTGTGTTTCAATATAGCATTTATGTTTCTCATGTACAGAAGAACAAAATTTGGTTTTAAATGGCAATGAAAAATTCACGACCTTTTCTAGACATTATTTACGATTAAGTATTTTTTGCAAGTATTGTAAATAAGTATTGTAAGTATAAGATGCTAAAAAAAATTGCCTTATTAACAATGAAAAGAACTGAAATCAATTGAAAAATTACTACTTTTAAATTTATGAAATTTATTTCTTTAGTTAATCTGAAATGATGCGAAAGCAAAATATCTGCTTATTAGTGGAATATAGTCTAACATTTTTAGTTTTTCCTGCGACGTCCTATTAAAAAATACATAAAATAAAAATAAAGATAAAACTTAAAAGTGGAAGTGGCAAGAAAAGCTTTTGTTTGCTGGAAAAAGCGGTAGGAATATCCGTTTCCTTCTCTTTGTGTTTTTCTATTGCGCTTTAGAATACTGCTCTGTTCCTGTTTTTTGTTGTATTTCTCCCCCCTCCCAATTGCGACGCCTTCTTCTCCTAATGTAAGGGACTGAAGCTAAACCAAATAAATAGCTTTAGATATTTTTTTTTTTTTTTAAATGCCGAGTTCCAAATAACTTTCCTCCTGTTTTTCTTACGTCATTGGTAAAAGATATAGCGTAATCATTACTTTGCGGTTGATGTAGATCTAACAGCAAATAATTATATACATATATTATAGAAAAATAATAATAATCCTATAATACATATATTATAGGAATGTTATTTATGTGTCGAAATTCATTTGATATAATTCGCCTTTCATAAGTTACTTTACATTTTCCTCCTGTTCTCAATTTCCTTTATTTACATTTTCCTCCTTCTTTATACTTAGTTTAAATTTTTAGTCTGCATCTTTTAATTTGATAATGTATATCCCTGAACCATCATTTTTTATATCCATAGTTCGAAATAATGATTAAAATTTCCACACAGTTTTTTAATATAAGGCTGATCCAAAACTCGCTAGGTAAGATTTTGCGGCAAAAATTCAGCCAAAATTGAGAACCCGTATATAATGCGAATTTAAAACTGCTCTATAAATCTAGCTATATATATTGCAAAAATTGCGAATAATTGATAACCTAACTGGCACGCTTACATATTAACTTGAACTGTTAAATCACCCAACTAAGAGTAAAGGACTGTCTTTAATATTTTTTCAATTATTTCACATAAACATCATTTTTGTGATCAAATTATTTTGAACTGTTATATAAACTAATCCTTAAATCTCAGTAGTAATAAATTGGCTAAACTGTATCGGCTTATACACGAAAATATATCATAATTTTTAATTAATTTATATTACTTTTTAAGAACAAATCCAATATTTCTTTAAAAAGCTCAGTACTTCTTTTCATTTCCAAATTATTTTAAATTTTACGTTCTTTGGCTAATTTCATTTTGTAATTTCCTTAAACTTTTACACTGAGAAAATCCTGAGTAGGAAAGGAAAGCTTTTATTTATCAAGTGCATGTACATACGATAAAAATAAAATTAACAATGAATGTACATAATGTTGTATGGATAGACTGTGCACCATATACTGGTATAAAACTAAATTAAATTCAAGTATTAATTAATTAAATATTAGTTGAATCATCTTTAAAAGTTTTATAAATGTCTACACTAGATTAAGACAATTTAGATCAAATAAAATTTAATGCATAAAATTAAAGGTGGATTCACCTATTTTGGAGACTAGAAATGTTTTGCTGCCGGGCGCCTCAAAAGAATTAGACCACGCAAAAAAATACTCACCCAAAAATTAGAAAATAAAATAATAATAATAATAATAATAACGCTGATTAATAAATAAAATGAATAAAAATGCTTTTACCTTAATTCAAAATCTAATACATGGGTTAATTTTATTAAAAAAACTAATATAGAACAAAACATTAAATTATTGTTTTTATTCCCACAGAAATAACAATGCATAGAAATGTATGATTTTATCCTACTCGAAATATTGCAAAATCTGATTACAAGCACGTTTTTGATGATATATCAATACACCATGATCATACCTCATAAATTAAAAAACGAAATTTTTTTCTTAAATGTCAAAACTGGTTTTAAAAAAGGATAAACTTTAATTCAAAATCTCTTCTCGGTTTCAATTCTGTAAAACTGTCAATTATTTCCTCATAATAACATGTTTTGACTGTGTCTCTCAAAGAAATTGAGCCCTAAACATTTGTCTTATTTGTCGGCCCTGCAAAACCTAAAGAATATTAGCCTTCAAAGGCAGAAAATAAACAAGCCGGGAGATTCGATGATCTACTTTCTACTAGAAGACATGGAAAGTTGGTAGTTGTATGTTTCCTAGTTTGCTGTTTATAGAAGAAAAATCAAGTTTTCAAAAGCGCGGGTGGGGGGGGGGAGAAAGAAAACCTGCAGCTGAATTATTAAACTTGAACTTTATATTTGAATAACATTTTAATACGAGATAATCTGGTTTCTACTATCGTTATACATTAATTTCCAGAAAATTTTGTTTTAGTACAAACTGCGTAAAACTATACTTATTGTGTTTTGTATTCTAAAAACCAGAATCACGAGAGACTTAGTAATTAGCGACGTAAAAGTATTATATAAACATATTCTCATTTGGGCCACAAACAATGTTCCAGACTAATAAGTTTTCAAAGTGAAGCCTTAATTGGAAACAGATTGACCTGTAGTTAATTTAATTCCACAGTGCTTTGAAGGTTTGAATTGCTGAACGTTTTGGATCTAATATGATTTGCTTCGAAGTCTTTCAAGCACAGGAAGCTTAAGTTTGACCTTTATGTCAGGAAAATTTCGATCAATTGTTTAGCATCCAGAGAAATTCTTCCTAAATAACTGTACTCTGGATTTTTATGAGAGCTGAACAATATCTGTGTAAAACGTTTCTGTCTTTTGGATGTAGGCATTGGAAAGCAATTAAATTAAAGCATCAGAGGGAATTTATTTTAACGAAGTATTGCATTTTGAGTAAGACGGGCATAAAGAATTCTTTCTAAGGACTTTGCAGTACAGCCGGAGACGTATCATTGAATTATGAAAAAATAAATAATTTGAAAAAGCAAGAAGCAACTATCATTGCATCATCTACTCTGTAAAATAAAAAGTAAAAAAAAAAAAAAAAATCAAAATTTTGAAAATGTTTTTAAAAACTTTGGAAAACTGAATGCACAAAAATTGTTACTTAAATCTGACATATTTTAACGAATGTGGAATCTCATGCTAAGAAATCTTTTGGTTCTGAAACTAGTTGAAAGAATGATGAAGTGATCGCTAGTTCTTATCTACGAATGATTAATTATTCCTCTCTTTCTAGCATAATAAGAAGTTATAAATTTGAAAATGTTATATCATCCTAGTGACATTTAATTCTAATGTTAATGTATTATTCCTCATTTATTTATATTTTTAATTGGAAGAGCTTATTTCTCACTTTACATAAATCTGTAAGGCAAATAATAATTGTATTAATCACTTAGCGTTTAAATAATCAAATTCAAATATAAAGTACGACTCTATGGAAACAAAGAAATGAACTGGCGAGAATGTTCTAGAAGCGAGGGAGAATCTGAAAGAATAATTTTAAATGTTTTCCTTTTTTGTATATCTCGAATGGGTGGTTCCCATCTACTGAATACAGAAACTTCGCGAAACAGGAGCAATTTACCTTTTACAATGAAAAATATTTTCTCATGCCGTGGGAAAGTGGCCATGAACTAAAGCTTATTACCGTTAATGACAAGACGCAACAAGAATAAAACTTCTCGGGCCGGGTGATCGAAAAAATAGAGAAGTCAGAGGTTGCGGACAGTAACGGTCATGTAGCAGCGGATGGAAATGCGAAAATTTGAGAGTAAGACCCCAAATATTCCCTTGTTTCAACGAGAGGAAAGGAGAAAGCGGATAGAGCAACGGTGACTGGTTTGAATCTCTGTCGGAATTCTCCATTTCTGCGAACCTCATTCAATAGGGATTGCATAATTTTGAGCTACCAGAGCAGTAGAAAATTCCTTTGGTTTCCTACGATACAGATGCGTGCGATTTTGTCTGAGCAGCGTTAATGGATTGCCGTCTTAATCTTAACCTCTTGGGACCCTTGGTACCCAATTGGGGACTTCAGTACATTAGCATTTACTCCAATAATAAACGTTTGTTTGACTTAAATCCCAGAGTACCCAATCGGGAAAAAACTGATCTTTATTGTCTGCTAAAAGAGCGCAGCAACATACTGATGTCAAACTATTTTATACAGCTTTGAAATCGATAAATGAGAGAAAATTGCGTCTCGACCGACTAAAGGTAAGTTGATTTATTTTTTTAATATTAATGATTATAATTATTAAGTTTTTACTCATTTTTTCAACTAAGAAGTCTATAAGCTTTATTCTACATGCATTTTTGTAAAATTACTTTGTTGTTGTTTTCGATTTTTTTCACTTAGAAACGAAAGTACCCGTTTGGGTACCTTGGAATCAAAGTATACCGATGATGCTAAATGTTGTTTTCATTTTTTTCAGTAAAATATTCGACAGATGAAGAAATCAAAGTGTTGCTTGAACAAAGTGATGGGGGAACTTTCTGATATTGATTATCCAGACTTCGAAATTATTCCAGAAAGTGATACTGATTCTGAACATCTGGAAAATGAAGGCATTCTAACATCTGAAGAAACTGAATGTCTTCTTTTGTCAAGTGCATTTGGTATCAAACCTGAAAGCAGCTGTAAGAGGTGGGGAAAAAATAAAGACAGCGAGTAGATGTCAGACAACCTGCTATTGTAAGGGCGTATAATACTTACATGGGAGGTGTTGATATGATGGACAAACAAACAAGATTTGGGCATTCCCTGCTCCGTGCACTCGCACACTACAGGTCCACTCGCCCTTTGGGCACTTCGTGGAGGTTCAACCGCCACTATTACCCTTCCAGAGGAGCAGCACTGGTCATCAACTTCTCCTGCCAGTCGCATGGGAGACCCCATCGCAGAGGGCCGTTATCCAGCAAACCAGGGGTAAAACCCCCCGGCTACGGATCCAACCGCTCAGGACATGCCAGACCCCGAGGCCGGCCAATGAGTGACCTTTCCCGAGGCCTTCAGAACCACCAAGTTCATAAAAATTTTATACCCACGTGGACGAGACTGCCTAGGTACAGATCCTAGCCAGTAGCTTCGCAGAATTCTCTACGTCGATCCCTGGGGGGGGGGGAATATGATGAACAGACTAATCTCATATTACCGGATATCCATGCGAACAAAAAAAAATGGACAATACGTGTCTTTGCCCGATTTTTGAATATGGCAACAACTTGCAATGCCTGGATTATGTATATTCGTCATTGTAAGCAATGTGAAATTCCTCCAAAAAAATAGACTTCATTTGATAGACTTCAAGCTTGTAACAGTTGAAGCTTAATAAAAGTAGAAGTTTCTGAAGAAACGATACAGGGAAGACCTCAACGTATCAAAAGTAAACAAATTGTTCCTTTGCCCATGAAAGGATGTACGGTATGACCAAATTGGCCACTTTCCTGAACATGTAAAAAGAGGAAATCAAATAAAATGTCGCCTCCCAGGATGCCCAGGTAAATCAAGAGTAAGATGTATTATATGTGATTTGTAGCTTACAAAACAGGAATTGCTTCTTTGAATTTCATGACAAATAACAGCTTAGAAAAACTGTATACATTGATATAACTCTTTACATCATTATAATGACATTATATGCATGTAGTTCCAAGATACCCTTCTACGATACTTAATTAACATAAATAAAATTTTTAAAATGTACTTTTTGTGCTTTTTTCTTTTTAATAGTTCCATTTTAAGTACACACGCAAAAGATCAGATAAAAATATCGAGGAATTACTTCTCGGGTCTCAAGAGGTTAAAAGAGGTGAAGTTCTTCGTGCAGCAAACTTTGGACGGCTTCGTGCAGCCGTCTAAAGTTTGCTGCAAGAAAAACAGACTGGCTTGAATATGCCAAGAGAATGCTACGAATTTCGCTCATAACTATTATAAGTGTTACTTCTTATGAGCGGAATTTCCGAAATGCAAATCAATTAAAATGCGCTGAGGACTTAAAAATGAATGAGTACCATGTGTTGAAGAAATCTTACGATGTCATCTACGAATAGCAGCTAGACTAATGAAACCAACTTCTAAAATACCGTAGACAGATTTGCTAGTAGAAAATCAAATGAATAAGCACTCGATTTGGAATTAGAGTTTATTTTAGAAATAAATATAGAACTTGTTTTATTCTTTGCATGTCTTATTAATATGTGGAATTTTTCGGTGGCATGTAGAAGTGGCAAAAGTTCTGATTATGTCATTGATAGCTCCATCATATCAAAACCATATTTGTTTATCAGAACCGCCGATGCTACTGATTTGTTTTATTAAGGTGGTTCTACAGGATTAGCATTTTCAGGCAATTTCAAATGTCCGGAAGGACATGACAGCCAATCCTTATCAAGATGGTCTTACAATGTTTTCAAGCAGTTGAAACTATCCAAAATGGCGTGACAGCCAGACAGGTCAAAAAGAAAAAAAAAAAAAAAAAAAAAAAAAGCATTTTTCCAATGCTTTTAGGAATGTCAGATGCGTGAGTGCAAATGTGTGTGTGTATCCTAATCGACATTTTTTCAAAGAAGACTCTTTTTTTTTTTTTTTTTTTTAACATTTGTATGCGTTAGGTATTTAGTGCGATTAAATTAAAATTTACTCTTAACTTAACGACTCTAACAAAAGAAGAACTGAGAGCGTTTAAATAAAGATATTTTTTTATTTCATTTCTTACCTCAAGTGATGGTATTTGTGTTGCTGAGTAATTAGGTCTTTTTGAAGCAGGAGACGTGAAAAAATGTGCAGTACCCTTGCCGGGACTCGAACCATGGATCTCTCAAATACGCGTCGAGTGTTCTTCCAATTACACCACGAAAGCTTGCAGAAAGGAGAGATAAAATACCTTATGTACTCCCCCCTTTAAAGGCGACTGGAGATTAGAGGACCCACTTGCAAAATTCAGTGATGACGGAGTGTCGTCTATTACCTTTTAATTCGGGCGCACTTGTAAAGTCATTTAGTTTTTATGCAGCTGCAGACGTGAAGAATGTGCAGTGCCTTCGCCGGGACTCGAACCCTGGACCTCTCGAATAAGCGTCAAGTGTGCCTCCAGTTACACCACAATGGCATGGGGAAAGGAGGGAGAAAATACATTAGAATGAAACTTATGTCATATCATGCATCAGAGAACTACAACTAAGGTATTCTTTATCATACAACATGTAATTATTCAGCTGCTACTCTTTTTGTTTTAATGTTTAAGTGTCGGAGAATGCCTCAGAATGATGCGGGAACATCCACACATCATGAATTTCTAAAATGTGTAACATAGCACTTAAATATCCGACGATAACGAAGCTATTGTGTGCCGATCGATAAAATGGCGGGAAAATTCGCTTCATCCACATTCCTTCTCTTATCCTGGATGGAAATGCTCGCGCATCCCGCGCCTCCCTCTTCGTTGCCTTACATTACTCACCGCTTTAAGAAAACAAACTGCCTCCCACGAATAATCTTCAGGAATTTTCGTTCTGCATTGTTTCTGCCTATGCAGCTCTCTGTCTCTCATCGTTCAAATGCAGATAAGATCTAGGTGACAAGGTTTGCATGCAAGAGAGGAATTGCAGTGCAACGGTGCATTCGATATGCAATTATCTCCTGGCATGTAAATATTTCAGAAGATTCCAAAAGATGAACGATATGTTAAGATGCAGCTGAGTTATGATTGAGTGGGTTCCGAAATTCTCGGCGTTTTATCTTCATTGCACATTTCTCTTTATTTATTTTACAATTTCTGATTCCACACACAGCGGAAATGCTGTATGTGGAAGAGACTTAAGGACATTTTTACACATAGCATTCAGCAGCTGCACAAACAAATAGTAATTGATAAATGAGTGATCGTTGTTTGTATAATACGCATAAAACCACTTTCCTTTGCTATCTTTCGATGGACTTTAGGTAGTGACTATGTTATAAGGAATTATTAATTTACTATTGTAAAATTTAAGACTAGTAGAATATTTAAATATAGATTTTAACGACATTTTTGTATTATGTGTATGTTAATATGTATTTATGTGAAGAAAGATAAATATTTTAAATCTTATTTGCAAGTATTTGTAATTCCTCTTCCCACTTTATACAGGCTTCAGAATAGCCAACAAAATGCTAGTACATTTAAAAATTATCAAGGGAGTTTCCTTTTCGTTGAAATATAAATGCTATTCAACGTATGATCATGAACGCCTCATATGCAAACAATTTAGTTCGCGAACAAATTATCTGAACAAAAGACGCCGAGAATAATGAACGTTGTCTCAATTTACGAACAGTCAATTTGGCATAAATCATTTTCAAAGGTGTTTTGAGATAACCTAAGCTACAGAATTAATCTGATTTCTTAAAAAATTTACTATTTTCCGTTATCTTTTGTTAGAAGTTTTCGACGTCAGGAAACTGAATTCCGCAACACCCTTGTCGGGATTCGAACTCCGGACGTTCCGAATACGCATACCAAGGAGAATACATTGCAGTTACACCACGAAAGGAGGAAGAAAATACCATTTTTTAATAAGGGTGAAATTTATTTTCCATAAATTTCCTAAAACGAATGCTGGATTGCACGAACACCACTCAGAGCAACCATCAAAGTACGGACGGATACTATTTAAAAAAAGTGCTGTGCATAATCCTGAGCTGAATGATTAATTCTGACTGGGCTGTGTAAAAAATATCGCCTGTTTTTCTTGTTTGGTTACACCTGTTAGAAAATTTCCTGTTCCATCCTGTGATGTATTAAATTGTCATTTGTGTGGAAGCAACACATCACCCTGATTCTGTCTGTCGTGAAAAGGGGTTTTGTATTTAATTATTATTTCAATTTCTTAACTGGGTGGTTAATGTGTTCAGCAAATTTTTGTAAAGATCGTAGGGAATTTTATATAATAATAATTATTTTTTTCAAGTGTCTGCTACAATTTATAATGTAAAAAAGCTTTATTATCCGAATCTAAATGATTTAATTGTTTATCTAAAGAATTGGAACCCAGGTACCCAAGTTCTTTATTTCACTTTCAGTACGATGACGCTTTAAAATTCCAGCAGGTTGTCGCTGAAAGTAGTGGGCCGGTGATCAGTTGCAGTAAAAATCAACAAGACATTGGTATTCGACTGGGTTCTCTTCATAGAGAGTTTAAAATGCTGGCTGTATGTGATTTGCATAGCTTCCCTCGTATGTAACAAAAGTACCAGCCAATTAGTTTTAAGTAAATCTTCCACGAAAGGATATCTTGCCATAGGTAACTAATTTCTGCATGCTTTGCCATTACTAAATAATATAATTTTTCCCTCCCCCCTAAAAAAAGAAAGAGAGAAAGAAACTGCAGATAAAGATAAATAAGTATTCCATATACACTGCTTAAAGATCAAATTGTCACTTTGGTTGGTTAGCGTTGCTGGCTAACATATAATAGGGCCCAGGCTCAAATCCTGTAGAAGGCTCGGATGTTAGTAAGTGTATAATGTCTTTGTGGCTTAAAAATATGTAGCGAGTCGAAAATCCTTTCGAATAGTTTAGTGGTAGGGGAAAAGAGGTAAGAGTCCTTTGAATCCGTCTTCCTGGGAAACGTCCTTCGAAACTGGAACGGAACTGGGCAAAATCATACTGTAGAGAATATTTTATATCAATTAACCCATTTTCTTATGATTTGAAGCTATGCTATTACTTCTCCTTTTCGTTAGCTCTCATTATGAATTAAGGGTATTTAAGGCGGAGTTCTTGAAAGTTTTAGATATAGAGCTTTTGTCAGCGAAATATGCAATAGTACTTTTCTATCGCCTGGCTATGTTAATTATCCGGTATTAGCCATTTTGCCAGTGGAAATTAAATAGCGCTGTTAGAATTTGAGCCAATGCTTATTTAATCCATTTTCTATCTGTATCTGCAATGAATCTGCTCAAAATTTAAACTAAGTCTCCTGTTATCTGGTTCCCGCAAATGACGGAGTCTTAATTTATAAGCATACTTCGTGCATTTGCTCCATTTAAAGATTTTTATTAAAACCTTCTTAGGACTTTGTTGTAATTTTCACATACGGAGCCATGGTGATCATAGTAATGGTGAAGAATTTAATTTCGGATAATAACCTTATAAAGATGTTCAAGTCCCATGCAAACAACAGACGCAGCCCTTCGTTTCTTGTCACATAAAATTTGTAGACTTACTCTGATGTTACTGACGGACAAGTGAGATAGGTCTCAAAAACAAAGATCAAGTAAAAAGTAAATAATACAGAAAACAAGTAATAACCTGTACATACTTTGTTCACATTTTCTTTCGGTTGGGAACTTCTGAAGTCGTAAGCACATTTCTTATTCGAAAGAGGGGTACTCTTCCTAAAATAAACAAAGTAAATATTTAATTAAAATATTAAATGACTACGAAATGAGTATGTGAATATTATTAAAGTATGAAAAGTTAACGATATGACTGTTAAATATAAAACGCTGAATTAAAAGAATTCAACTTTCCCTGTTTAACATATTTTAATTTGATTTTGCTGTTCGTTATTTTAGACTATTTAAAACGTTTAGATCCCTTTCTTCAAAACATTTAATCTAAATAACACTGAAAGACGTTATAATTTTATTAATTAAAGAAATAAAACTTCAGTAATTAATCTTTAGTGCAACAAAATATTAGCATTAATTGTACTTAACTGGAATAAATCAAAACACAGGTCAAAGTAGAACACAGGAAAGGTCAGGAGTGGGAATAAAAGGGAGGGGGGAAAAAGAGGTGAAATACTTTACTGAAATATTGCGAATTAAAGGAAATGTATTCATAACATCCCTTCAGTCCACATAGATTCTTTCAAAAGGATTTTAAGAGGTACTGAAAGAATATGGCTTGTATTTATAAACCGTTAGAGGAATTAAGAAATTTTTCGTGAAGAAAGTGACAAAATGATTAGACCTTAGTTATTTAAAGTTGCATTTTTAATGCTTCTTTCTCCTCCTTCCAAAAAAAATCATATATCTGTATCAGTTATTTATTAATGTTATTTAGAAGAACTTTCATCCTGACCTTCTCATAAGCAGGATATTACAGCTTGCATCAGTAGCAGAGAAAGTGGCAGGATGCTGAAGTTGAAAAAAAAAAATGACTGGATGATGTAAATACCGTTGACTTTAGAATTAGGCCCTTGAAGAGCTTTCTAAGGTGAACTAAGGAAGACTGAAAAAGGTTGACTGAATAAAGAAGGTGCAGAAAAAATGTTAAGCTGACTCTGCAATGCGGATTAGGATATTAAACTAGAGCTTGCTTTAATTAATGAACAGGGTGGAAACTCCTGCCATCTTAACATTTTTGCCATCTTAACGTCCCTAATTAGTCTGATGGGCTGTTCCTTCGCTTTATCAGTTTCTTCAGAATCTCATCAATACATAAAATTTTCTTTTTCTTTGATGTACTGAGTTTATGTAGGACACATTTTCATCACAGCATTCCAAATAAGTCTTGCTCACCAGTCGCCTGTTTGTATTTTTCCTTGCCCACATTCCAGTTTTTAAGAGGACAAAACCTAAATTACTCATTAATACAAAAATATAATGCCATTCAGTCACCCCATAAAAATTTTAATATTATTTATTGGATGTTAGAAACGCGTATTCAGGTGCTTTTGTTCATAGAAAATCTGGTAGATGCCAGAAGTCAGTATCGGATTTTTAATTTGCCGCGAAAACCAAATTGCAAAATGATGGATAACAGACGATTAAGTGTTGAACAGAAGATGAAAGTTGTAATGGTTTTTTTTTTTTTTTTTTGAAAATTGAAGACTTGATCACGACACGAAAACGTTTTCTTGCGGACTTTGGTACAAGATGGGCTTCTTGCTAACAGACGATTCACAGACTGTGTCAGCAACCGGAAGCTACAAGCTCTGGATTGGAGAAGAATGGAGGGCGCTAATCGAAGTGTCTACACACGTGAAAATTGCAATAGATGTACTTTTCAGTAGTTCATGCAAGACGAAGCCCACCCTCACATTGCAACTTCTGTTCTTGATTTACTGCTTTATGTGCATATAATGTCAACTCGGTTTCCTAAACATTACGAAGATAAGAGAATACTCTGGATATTAATCCATGTGATTTCTTTTTATGGGATTTGTTTTTAAAATTTCTGCTGCAAAAGGGAGGCTGCAAATACAGCGCTACTCGAAGCTCTTATAGCGCAGCTGTGTCGTGCGATTTCAAAACACCTCTGCTGTAGAATGTGAAACAAAATGATAGACACATGGAACACATTCCGCACTAAACTCTTTTTCCATGCCCAGCAAGTAACTGTGCATTATTTCCGTAATAATTCGTTAATAAATAAATGTGTAATAAACAAAATAATAGATATGGCTTTCTTGTGTCAACTTGTATTTGAAACAGAGAGGTGAAATTAACGATCTTCTGAATATAACAACTTACCAAACCGGTCCACTTATTTTTCTATGTGTAATATTATTGTTGGTTATTAGTTAACTTTTGATTGTGATATTCCACAACAACAACAAAAAAAAAAATTCTTGACACGGATAATTAAACTTGCGTTATTGTTTCTGCAAGTGTGACTATCGAATGTGACGCGTGTAGGTGATACCAGAAGTAACTGTTTCTAGTATTGTGAAGCATTTAGTGGAGGCCGGATATAACTGACGCTAGTTATAAAAAGGTTCATTATAGAAGGTAAGCCATAAAAATTTTACCACTTTCATGAATATATTAATTTTTAATGAAAATTGCGTATTTTTGTTTCTAGATATGGCAGTAGTACGAAGTACTGCAATAAAAGCATGTTCGTAATTTCGTCTCTTGTAATAATTTGCAAAGCATATAAACATACTAATTCAGAAGTCAAACAACAAAAATCAGCGTTATATTTACAAAATTTTCACAGGACTAGTTTCGATGGTTTTACCGAACCACCATCTTCAGCTGCAAAACCGCAAATGAACAAGATAGGAAATAATGAAAAACGATCCTAATTCCAATCCAAATTTGCCTTCGGCCTTTAAAGAATTTATGTTTTAGTTCTGGTTTTACCAACAGATGGCGCCACTTGCTTATTCTTGTCCAGGCTTTCTTATCTTATCTAATCATTATTTCCTATCTTGTTCATTTGCGGTTTTGCAGCTGAAGATGGTGGTTCGGTAAAACCATCGAAACTAGTCCTGTAAAAATTTTGTAAATATAACGCTGATTTTTGTTGTTTGACTTCTGAATTAGTATTTATTCGGCGTGTTACTGTGTCTTAATCATATAAACATAGTCAAGTTGCAAAGCATAGTCATCACCTTTAAACTGTCATTTATCTTAAGTGGTAAAAATCTTTGTGCTCTGCCTCCTGTGTTTAAAATCGTTGGCAGAAGGATCTGCAAACGTAACATAAGATTTATTTTTAAATGAAATTTTTTAAAAATATCGAAAAGCAGTTTTCGACATTTATTTCATCTTTCAACTTGAAATAGTAGATGATTTTGAAATATGCCATTGAATAATGATGTGAAAAAACATGTAAGTGTGTCTATGGGTTCTGCAATGCTTGATCTTCGAAATGTTAATAATAAGTATCGTCATCGGTAAAAAGAGATAGAGACTCAGTTTTCAGCAGAAGACCGACTAACTAGGTTTTACAACTTGTAATTTGGTGAAATTTAATACAATCTTTTTTTATGCTGCATATATGTTCTGCGTTCAACTGTTGTGATATAAAATAAATTAAAAATCCTGCTTCGTATTATCATCCACGTGCCACAGAGTAGTCGGCCAAGGAGCCTACGGGTTCTGTATTCAAATCCAATGGAGTATTTAAAAAACAACGATTTTACTTACATATGACATTAAAAAAAGGAGGGGGTCGAAGAACGGACGAATATGTTTTCGCAGGGAGTGATTAAAATAAGGACCAGCCGTGAGCAAATAACTTGCCTTACAAATAAATGTACCACCAAGAAATAAGTCCTTAACCTTCTACCATATCCTCAAACAAAATGCGAAACTTTGTATCCTCTTTTATAGTACGCGTTTCATTAATTCCTTTCTCCGCAGGATGTTCCCCAATTAGCTGGAAACCGAATTTCACTTTCGCATTGTGCAGGGAAAAGGATATCCTCGTTGGTACCCATATCTTGTTAGCCAAAATAATTAACAGAATTAGTTTCTTATAATTACAGGGAGGGTGACTCATTATCCGCTTGGACTGTCCCAGTCTGTTTTTAACGAGAGAGATCTTTTTTCCTTTCGTATTCTCCGTTCTGCATCGCAGAAGAGTACATTAATTAGCGCTTAATGAACCCACAAGAACCGAAAGTGTCGGTATTTGCTCCAAATCCTGTTCCGTTTGCTTTTCAATTGCAGCTGTCATATTTATTGGAATTAATACCGTTGTATAGTTCCTCACTGTTATTCTACTAAAGTAAATGTCGAAGAACCTAGTGAACTGTTAAGCGACTTATCACTTAGTTCAAATAACAGGAATCGTAAACTCAAGAAGGGTTAACTACCCTTTATTTCACTTAAAATAAGATGAACAGTCGGCCCCTTTCTTTGGGTTTACGACAAAGCCTCCACTAGGGCTTGAAATCAAAATAAAAAATAAAAACTATGTCTAACAAAGAGATTTAGCCGAAGCTAACACAAATCTAATGTAGTTGGGCCTTAAGTTTAAACTAGCCAGCGAATATCTGTATTCAACGCGATTCTTAAAACTCATTCTGGTAGAAAGTTGTAAGTTGAAACAAGGAGCGATAGGAAAGGTTAACTAAATTAAAATAACTGTTATAAAATTAAAATATATACCTTATACGGTTATGTTTATTTCAACACAAACTGACCTGTATTCCTGTAAAGAAGCGAAATTGATAATATTTATTATAGAATGGCCCCCAACATATTATGTACTGTTGCACACTTTTCACATAACTTTGTAATTCTCAATAGTCACCTTGTAAGAATTATGTTAATTTTATTAACGGTTAAATTTTGAGTTAAACTTCCTTTCCTATCGTTCCTTAATTTCAACTTACCACTTCCGGCCAGAACGTAGTTTTAGAATCACGTTCGAATGCAAATTGAGGAAGGGCGGTATTTAACCGCGAAGTTCTACTGTCTTAGTCAGAGAGAAACAGAGATTCTGGCTAGCACGCGTCCGCCTTTTTAGGTTACTCTCTCTAAAAGCTATTATTACGCTAGGCCGTACTTTAGGCCCTTAATAGCTTCGCAGTCAGTTAACGTTAAGGGGCCAACTCCGTTAGAATATTGATACTTTTGGCGATATATTTTTAGTTTAGTTAAGTTTTAATTCTTAGTTTTCTAAGTTCAAGCCTGAGTGTCGGGTTTTTCTGGAAAACTCCAAGACGGAATTGTGTTAAATCTTATTTGAATAATAAAGGGTCTTTTAACACTTTCCAAGTTTAATTACTGTCTCACGAACTCAAGCGTAAGATTCTTCACATTCAACTGTAACTTAAAGCACACAGTATAGAATCTTACTACCTAAATCTGAAAATGTTTAGGTTCCCTACAAGCTACTGCTAAAAATTTGTTCTATTGTCTGACTTCATGACTGACAAGCTCTTTTATGAAATGGCAATATTGTCCATATATGTATCATGTATTATTTAAGTTTTAATTTAAAATATTGTACATGATCATGTAGCAGTCGTATGCTCATGTTTCTGACATCACTCTGAAATGCAAGCGGCTGCAAAGCCTTAAAGTAACTACCTTTCTACGCAAATTTTAACAGTAAGTTCAAGGAAAATAGGGATCGCTAGTATAATTAAACATCTGGGGCAGTTCCAAATATAGCACATTAGTTAAAGAATGAAGAATTCTGTTCTTTGGTGCATAATGTGTGTTTGTGATAATTTAGAAGTTTATTAGAAGGATTAACGATAATAGCCGATTCATGAAGAATTTAATACAGTCATAGCAACCTGAACTCTTTTTATTGTTCATCGCATTTTTGATGCGATACGGATAAATTACTCTAAGCGCGTCCATTTTTTAATAAATTTTTTTACATTTTAAATATCTGAAGATGGAAAGTGGAACCTCGGACAATAAGCTCGCAGGGGACAAAAGATTTTGCGTAATTTCTAAATGAAAGTTTGATAGAATTACAACTCAACTTTCTTTTTGTGGCTAAATTTTAGGTTTGCAAATTGTATTAGACTAGTTGAAGCACTGTGTAAGTACCTCCATTTAGCTTTATGTAGAAAAATCATCTGAGGAGAATTCATTTAGAAATGAAGCAATTTATTATTTTTTAGGCTGGAAAAGAAAATGATTAAATAAAAAAAAAAAAAAGAAAGTTAAGGGAGTCCTTCAAATTAAAGTTAATTTTTTATCTTACGTGTATATTATGTATGAAGTACAAGATAAGAAATATGTAAATCAAAATTCTAGCTTTAACCAATATAATTTCAATTTTGAGAACCGAAACTTAAAATTAACTGTTAGGGATAAAGTTTTACTGAAAACTAAATTAACTAAATTACAGAAACTTTCATTTTGGACAAGTGTCATCCTCTCTTCCGCTTTTCTACTGCCTACTATGCTTTTTTCTCCAAATATGTTTGAAAAATCTAAAAGACACTGATATAGTTCTTCAAAACCGGCGCACTTTTTAGCGCAGGCTAAAACATTGTCTGTCAGCGAATATAACGAAATGTTAGATCGGCCACGATTGCAAGTATTTCCGCCTTCTCTTCAAAGTCATTACATATATTATTATTTTACTTATATTAATCCTTTTTTTGAGACACAGATGGGTCTCAGATTTGCCAGCGTCAGCTCAAGTATTCAATAAGATTTGACAGATACGCGTTTCCTATTTCCCTTAGGAAGCTTGTTAATCCTTTATAAGCCCTTAACGCTGGGACAAGTTGTATAAATGTATGATAATGAATATGGGAGGTAAATTTAAATTTAAATAGGTATGTAACTTATATTTCTCCTTTCCAGTTTGCTTATTTCCCCATTCCATCTGAAAAATAGTAACATGCTTATAATAAATTTTCCTAAATCGCCGTCATTTCGAAATAAATTTGTGTCGTATGATTCTTACATAAGGCTCATGACGCATGTATTTACATAACGGGGAAAAAGTTCTTTGGCAGATAATGATATCAAATATGTTGATCAAAATTATAACCAACCAATGGAAAAAGGGACCATAACATTATTATCCCAAGTTTAATTGCAATATCGCAATCTGTGCATTTTTCACTGTTGCACGATTATTGCTTTCTTTGTTTCTCATGCATGCCATAAAATCGGCCGGCCATATAAAGAATGGTATAACTATGATAAATGGCTATAATAACTAATATCGCTTCAAATTCCGTGTAAGACAGGATGGACATTTGATCTGTTAAAAGAAAGACGGAATGAATGAAAAAAAAAACAGAATAAAATGGTTATTAATATAAATCTTGACAAAACGGATTCAGGAAAATCAAATAACCGTATTCTCGAATTAAAAAATGTTCGCATTTCGCTCAGATATCTTACATTTTTTTTACATGCTGGAAGTAGGTTATAGTTTATCTTCCAGTATTATGGAACTAATCGTGTGAAGCAACTTTTAATTTTTATGCGTTCGAACGTAAAACTAGCTCACCAGCGTACCAAGCAGTTAATCGCAAGATAACCTGGCTACATCCTTTAATCTGGCTTCAAAATCCTGGCATAAGGGGTGGCAAGATGGGAATTTTCGTGGTTTTTCTTATGTGTTACGTGAATATCAGCTAGTTTCACTCTAAAAGTCCTTTCGGTAGGTAACTTTTCCCTCAGGCAGATAGCCAAATACGTAATCCAAATCCAAACATAAACTTTCTATCAAAGATGCTGCGTGTCATTATTTTAAAAAACATAAAAGAATAAAGGAATATATTTTATATAATTATTATGAACAGTTAATGAAACGATATCAGAATATCAAATTTATGCTTATCGTAGCCATTACATGCAGGTATCACTGAGAATCGTTGCAATTTTAAAGATTTAATATCTGTCACAGACGCATATTTAGATGAGAGTCAGATTTTAGGCAACTAGAAAATATACTTTCTAAATATTAAAACTGCCGGGCCAAAAGCTGAAATTTCTGTTCTGAAAAATCCCTTATATATTTTGAACAGTTTAATCGCTTTCCTTAAATTTTCATTAAAGGTTTTTAACTATAAATCCACTTAGGTATAAAATTATTTTAATTAGTCATGTATTATTGTTTACTTTCATTAATATACTGATATAAATTTTAAACAATATGACTAGAATTTAAAATTATCCATTTTTTTATACGACAGAATGAACCCGAACATTTAGTGCCTTAATAGTCCTCGCAGCAATAATTTGAGACAGATTATTTTTACGCCTTCCGAGAAGCATTATTATTCAGAAACAGAACAGAATATTTCTGCTTTCAAAAGAAATTATTACTTCAGTTGCTTTTTTCGCGCTTTTAAAACAGCTAGTCGAAAAGTAAATGAGGCAATAATACAGTATGTGTAGACTCAAAGATTAACTAACAACCATGTGCCACCCCATGACTTCTCTTTTCTTTTTGTTCTCGCAGATTACATGTTTAATAAAAATATTTAGCGGAAATAAACAGAACGGAAGTCCATCAATCTTGCTTATTTGCACTGCCTAAGCTAATGAACTTACGTAAACGTCCACTTAAATGACATTTACATCGCGAAAAAATAGTCGTTGAGTAAAGTGCGATATTTGTGAATGAAGGTTGGAAATGAAAGGGCCCCTGTTCCCCTGAATGATTTACTTTTATTAATACTCTAAATCAACGTTTCCAAAGTATGGTCCGTGAACGACAAGTGGTTCTCGAACCTCCCAAATTTCACAAAAGATAAAATTCAAATGAATTGTGTATACCACACTGTAGCTGAAATCTCCGAGTCTGAGATTTACATATGGTAATCGTCTATCACTTTTTCGCCCAAAGACTGACATTTTACGAAGTTTGTTACTTGTTATTCCACCTATGGGCTTTCCACTTCAGCAACGAAAGAGGGATTTAAAGCACTCTGACTGTAGTGCTTCTTTACTAGCATACATCCAAACACAGAATAGTTATGCAAGAATCGGCAAGCTCATCCATCTCATTAATATGCATATTTATTTAATTTTTAGTTAGTAAGATAAAGATTATCCGAAATTTAATAATCTTGAATTATTAAAAACGAATATAAATTTTCTTCTGTTACCTTAATTGCTTAATGTCAATATAAAATTAAATGAATACAATTTAAATAATTGTATTTAAAAAATAAAAGCATATTGTACATATGCTAAAAAAATTCCTTTCGAAGGACAACGGTAAGGTTGTCTTCGCAGCATTCTTAAAATGGGTCCCAATTTGAAAAAAATTTAAAGAAAAAATTAGAGAAATGCTGCTCTAAATTAAACATTGTGTGAACACTAGTTAAAGAGATTTATTTGACTGTGTCACGAAGTTTAACTTACAGAATTAAAAATTCGGTTTATAAGATCTTTAACCAAAATATGTTAATATAACCCTTGATAAAAAGGATTTAGATTATTAGATTTCGTATGATATAGAATTTCATATAATGCTACTCTAGCGCAACTATCCACTGTTTCGTAGAATCATCAAACAGATTTGACATCGGATAGGTTAATTTAGATAAGGTTATGTGAATATGGTGCAGATGACTTTCTAAGGAAAACTGGTTCGTATTATGTTACATTGTGGCCACGAAAGACCACGAAAGCCAACCATGCAGCCCAGCCCGTTTTTCTGGGATCAAATTCCCAGTATTCAGCGGTCTTAATTACTGATGGCCGCTGATGAGGCAATTTGTGATCGGAAGTTATTTTCTTGGAATGCAGTTATATATCTAGAATCCGTACGTTCAGATGAAAAAGGAAGCAGTCATTTTTTGTAATTATTTGTCCAATAAAACACATAAGTACCTCTAGCTTGTGTCTACTAAAATTTTATTTTAGCCAGTATGATGTATGTTAATTTTAAAAGAATGTATGGCAGCATTTAGTGCATATTTAGTGTCGAATTTTCTTCATAGAAAAATACATTTTAATAATATTCTTTTTGCGATATGCGCGAAATTGAATTTTCAAAGTTTTGCTGCCCAAAATGAGAGTGCCACTGAAATAAATGCAATAGTACATTTAAATAAATAATGATTTATTATTTTGAAAAACTTTACCTTTTTATTTATTTGTGCGAAGTAAACTACTTATGAAAGAACATATAATATGTCACAATATAGTATTCAGGTGATGTTTTGATTAAACTATATGGTTATATTGATTTGATCCCATAATTTTGACATTTTATTTATCAACAAATAAAGCATGCATCATTAAGTACACAGAGCAATTTTTAACAAACATGAAATCGGCGGATGGTAAAGAGGTAAGCATAAATATTTTCACAACCAAAACCACACAGAAAAAATGATCCGAAATATCCAATCCTTCTAATCGAGTTTGAAAATTATCACGGAAAAAGAAAAATATGATGCAGCAAATCAAAGCACGAGTTACATATTATAGAAATAAACTGCTAGTAGGTTCTAAATAAAACATCTCTATACTAATCCAAAAATTCAGAAGTTCGGAAGTGGGGATTTTAAAAAATGTCTTAACGGTTTTTATCGGATCTGCTGCAATACATGGCGATGCTATTACTTTTTTTTAAAAAACTTTTGTACACAATCTTTTTCATAATTGCAAAATTTCGTACAGTTGCCTGGTGGGATAAATCATAATTTCTCATTCATCACGTCGATGGTCGTGTCAGGGTATGACGTCTTCCAGGCGAACATTTGCTCCCCCGCTGTATAGTAGATTACATGGAGATAGGAAGTAAGATGGAGTCGCCCTAAACAAGTTTCTCCGTACCCTGGCTCTGAAGCACCGGCGATCCCTACGTGGTGACCAAAACATTGGGTCATTTACCATTGAGTTCTATGGGATTTGACGCGTTCGGGGGTAAATATTTTGTAATTACGTCGCAAATATACATATAAATGTATATATTTTCTTTTTCTACAACACTTCAGAGTCCTAAGTATGTGAAAACAACATATTTTTAAACATTTCATTCTGAACGGAATTAAATGCTATACTTTTCACAGGACAGTTTTTTCAGAATGGTTTAATTTGAATGAAATATTTTCACAAGTTTTCGTTAATTACATTAGAAAAAAAAATTAAGGTAATTCGATTTTATTCGGTTAAGGTACAAAAATTAAGATCAAAGTTTATTGTATTATTAATATTAAAATTATGCATCATTTCTTTTCTATTTATAGAGCTTCTTCCTAAAATACTTTCTTAAATATGACATGATTTTTTGGCTTCTTTTAAATCGAAAAATGTAAGTCAATTTATAATTAATGCTCTATTCGGTTCATTTTAAATTAGACAATTATTAGGAATTAGCGAAATACTTTAAATAAGTATTTCGCTAATTCCTAATAATTAAATAGGTATTAAATAGTATTTGACTTTCTCTGAACATTTCTGAAAGAGAATAAAATAAGTTTTTTTTTTTTTTTTTTTTTTTTTTTTTTTTTTTTTTTTTTAGTATTATTTAAAACTTGTAACTGAGTTATTATAAAATGTAAAGGGAATAATTCTTTTAATTATACTTATGAGATTTTTTTTTTACCCTTCATTTCAACAATACATATTCCAAAACTCTTTATTACGTTCTTAAGTGCGCATCTCATAGCATTTGCTTTACAATACTTTTTAACAGATTGCTTTCCAATACGAACAATTCTTGCTTAAATAGTTTTATAACGTATTTGTCAACAGGATTTCAATTTATTTTTACAATTCAATATTAAGGTTATTATATATTTAGATAACATTTATAATCATTATAAATTAGATACATTTAATCATTAGATTTCTTCACAGTACTTTCACAGTTGTTTATAAGTGAATAAATTCTTCATTTCAAATACATTTATAAATAATTTAATGAATATTTAAGTATTTTGTCAAAGGCAGATACATGCTTTTTGCAAGCACATGCATAAATACCCATACATATTTCCTATTTATCATTTCCGGCATGTGCAAATCTTTAATTTCTGTGCATTCACTATATTTTTCGTGTAAAGTAATTTACACTAATTTAGCATATACCCGAAAGTTTTACATAAAAAATATATATGAATATAATTTGAATGAAAATTATAAGTATTATTTTTAATACCCGCTCAAAGGTCAGTTTTTCTTCAAAATTCCTCCACGATGGCATCTCTCTCTTTAAGCAGATAGCCCTTGCATGCGTTAATCTATTTAATAAAAACTTAATCTGACCTATGTGCCTAATTACAAATATTTTAACATACATAATTTTATATTTACATTTAGCCATCAAGTTTCAAACTTTTCAAATTTTCTAGAAAATAAATTTTGGCAGATCTCTTTTAGCAATTTTCTTAAAATCTATATTTTTGTAGTGCAACAGCTTAGAATTTTATAAAACAAATTCATAATCAAAATCGCTGTTGTTAGTTATCGAAAAATAACCAAGATGTGATTTTTGCGTAAATGTAAGTAAACTATACAAATTGCTATTATCCATCACACTATGAATGTTTCTTTCATGCGAGAGTGTCCCTTTTTCGATTTCTATTAAACTGTCGTGTATCGAAATACTATCAGAATCTTGTCAAGCGAGCTTCTGAATGTAAACAAAGAACACCCCGTCTGGTGACCCAAGCTACAAAGCAGTGCTTCACTTCTAGCGCGGAATGGCCCCTCCTCCCTTTCCTACCTCCATGGTAGATTATACACAAGCTTGTGGTGGCAGTATTATGCTCTGGGGGACGTTCCAATGGGCAGCTCTGAGACGCTTACTTGTGGTAGAACAGACCATGAAAGCTGCGGTCTATTTGAACATAACTGCGGGTCGGTTGTACCTTTACATGGTGTCTATCTTCCCAACTGGAAATGGAATATTTCAGCTGGACAAGGCGCCATGTCACAAGGCGCGAACTGAAGTGTTTCGAGAGCAAAAGGATTAATTCAGCTGATGTCCTGGTCACGTTAACTCGCCGGATCTTAATTCGATAGAGCAATGTATTTGAGTTACAAAGTGTAACCAACAAAAATGTCTGGCAGTTATCAAACTTCAAATGTCAGATAAAAAATAAATAAATGTTTCATTTTTTTCCCTGTGCAATGTTATTATTATTGTTTATGTATGTTTTGATAAATATTTAATAGATGATATTTAAAATTTATTTAAAATATTTTTTATTTTGTTAACCAAAAAATTTCTTTTGTGGGAAAAAAAAAGAAAAGAAAAGAAAAAAAAAAAAAAAGAGAAAGAAAGAAAGAAAGAAATTTCGCCCGTCAACTGTTCTCAGATCGTGCATTTCGGCCCGCTTGAAATTTGAGTCTGAGACCACTGACCTAACCTGACCTGATACATTCGTTTAAGAAAACTGTTGTGGGTTTTGCATGTAATCAGAGCAAATATTCCCGTTATTTTTAACCTGGGCGCAAAGGCAGATTTTTAAAGTTGCACAAATTGCAATTGCGAGGAGCGTCTGCGTTCCAGTTAGCTCTAAATCATTAAGATCTTTTTTAATATATGATAAAAATATTCTTCTTCCTAAGATGATGGTTTACTGAAAGTCCTATTGGGATCACTTGTTAAATCCGCCACTGTACAAATATATAATAACTATTTGATCTATGAAGGCTTGCAGTCGCGCGATGTATTTTTTGAATTTTTACGGATGTGTTTCAGATTGATGTCTTTCAATACCCTGCATGTGAGTAGAATAAAAATACTTGTTTAATTTCACAAAAATTTTAAACTAAGCGTGTCCAGTCTTAAATGGAACGTTGATTAGAATCTATATTTCTAAAAGAAGTATGAGTGTAATTTTGGGTTGTTATATAACTAAAACATATGTCGCCAAACTGTATTTTTCTTAAGTCTATATTTATGGCACAATTAAGACTTAAGTAAACTCTGCTCTTTTATCGGGGGTAAATATTTCCTTGATATAACCAACCCGAACTGACATTCTAGAGTTTACTTTTTCCTTAACTTTAATGCCGCGAGTTTCATTAACGGCCGGAAAGGTCGCTTCATAAGTCGCCATCCGAGGCTGCTGAATAGAAATCTAATAAAAGATTTGGCGTTCCGATCCATTTAATTTGGAAACGCCGATCATTGAGACGCCTCGGGTCATTTTCTCCCAACCCTAATGGAATTCCGGAAATTAGATGTAAAATGGCAGTTAGGGAGATGGTGTGTCAAGAGACGAGAACCTCATTTCCGAGTAGTTCTGGATGGATCTAATTTAGAAGTTTCTTCTTTCCTTTCTTTGTGATGCTCTATGCATTGTATGCAATGCCTGTAGAATTAGCACCTTTATAGCGACTCTTGCGCATAAGTAATGACATCGACACCAAGTTGTTACGTATAATAAAGGTAAACACTAAACGAAATAGCTTTTCCAATAAATAATGAGAGCACATTAATCTATGACAAAATATTCATTCGCTGAATGTAGTAAACATTTCTTCAGTATATTGCCCTTCTCATACGCATAACTTTTACCATATTTCTGACGATGGATGGTAGCAATAGTAAAATTTTCAATGATGCCAGTATACGAGATCACTGAAATTCAGAGGACATCGGATATTGAGAGAAAATGTTTTCCTTTCAATGCTTCTCTCAGTTTTGGAAGCCGAAGATCTGATACGAAACTTCATCTTAAAAAGTCTACATAACCATTCAGAAAAAACCGTTTAATTCTATCAAGAAAAATATTCCAGATGCCTAAACTGAAAGAATATCCAATGAAGAACAGCGTCCACCGTTTCCTCTTGGAGAAGAAATTTTGATTAACCAGAATGACTTTATGATGTCCAGGATGCGATATTTTACAAATATTTCCCACCGTTAACGCAGAAAACAGTTACTTCCAAAGTGATGCACAGATCACGCTTCAGAGTTAAAAGGGAAAAAAGTGTAAAGCTTCACTGAGAAATTTCAAACTTAAGCAAGATGTTTGCTCAAGATATGATTCTTCCTTGTAGATACGTAATATTAATAATATATTTCAACAGTTTTTATCACTTAAACTAAAACCGAAGTATGATGGCTGGCAGTCCACGCGTGCTTTGCCTTTATTAAAATCAACCAACCATGCGAGGCTTTCCACAGTTCCTTATTTTCGTCTATATGTTTCCAAACTTATCTAACATGCATCGGTTATACAGACTAATCTATACTCATGTCCATAAATTAAGGATAATTCAAAATCAGGCAAAGGAAGAGTTAGACGCAAAACAAATTTGACTTATTTGTAAAGCTTATTTATTAAACAAAAGGTAAAGAGCAAAAAAAGATGCTATATGTTTGATATTATTAAAAAAATTAGCGATTTTTTCTTCCTGGAGCAAATTACAAAAAAAAAAAAAAAAAAAAAAAAACCTATTTACAAGAAACCAATATTACATGGTTGGTATGATTGTTAATACATTGTATGTCTCCCAGACGATGCAATACAGTCCGTACAACGCCTAGGTATGCTGAGTATAAAATTATCGATCTGATCTTGGGGGATATTACACCACTCAAAAAGCATAATGCTCTCCGAAGTTTCGGTAGACATGTAGGAGGAGGCTGACGGGCTGCAACTCGTCGGCCAAGCATATCCCACACGTGCTCTACTGGATTCAAGTCCGGTGAGAATGCTGGCCAGTCCATACGGGTGATATCCTCCGATTGAAGGCATTCGCTTACGATGTTTGCACGGTGAGGACAGGCGTTGTCATCCATAAACACAAATTGTGCGCCTATGGCTCCCCGAAACAAACGTACATGTTATTCCAGAATGACGTCCCGATAGATTTGGCTTGTCATGGTTCAAATTTGAACATGCAGGTCAGTTCTGGAACCCAGAATAATTCCACCCCAAACGAGCACTCCTGCACCACCGGAACGGTATCGTTCATTGATGTTTTCTTGGTGGTGACGAGTACCTGGAGCTCTCCATATGAAAGTCCGGCGAGAATCAGACTGCAAACTAAACCTGGACTCGTCGGAAAACATCACACAAGCCCACTGTTGCGGTGTCCACAATGCATGTTCTCTACTCCAGGCTAACCGCAGGCGATAGTGAGTTGCAGTAAGTGGAACGCATGTGACAGGTCTACGAGCATATAGACCAATCTGCCCTAAGCGTCTGTACACGGTCTGCCTTGAAATTGTCGTACCAGTAGCTGAAGAGAGCTGGCGAGACAGGTCTGAGGCTGTGCTCCGCCTGTTTCTTTTGGCAGTAACTGCCAAATACCGGTCCTCATTCGGCGTTGTAACTCTGGGGCGACCCGTGCTGTAACGTCTACTCACATTACCATCATCTTGGAATCGTTTGCATAGCCTGGAGATGACACTCTGGGCAATTCCAAGTTCGTCTAAGACTTCCAGTTGGGTACGCCCACATTCCAGACGGCCGATAATTCTACCATGTAAAAAATCATCCAAATGCGTCATTTGTGTCACAACTATTCGGTTATTGCACTGAAATGCTTATAAAGCGCCTGCGAAAAATTTTACTTCTTTGCCTGTATTCCTTATATATCACTCTCTTACACTCTCGTCACTGTGACGTACCATCGGTGTCATCTGGTTACTTCCTGAAATTTGCATATTATGCTTGAAGATGTGTGTAGGGATTTTACAGGTGATATATTTATTTTAGAGTTCGATTTCCGCGTGACTCCGAATTATCCTTAATTTATGGACATGAGTGTAAATCGGTTATACAGACTAATCATCAAAAATTGTAAAAATTCCAAAACAGAATGACAAGTAATTTCAATGGATGAAATCCCTATACTATACTGTTACTAGAAATATGTCACTTAAAATTTCAGTTTGTGTTGTTAACTTTAAAAAACATTATGTTTTATGCAAGATGGAGATGAGTTCTTCAATGTTTCCTCATCAGAATGAATTTTTATGCTGGAGTATTACTTCGCAAAGCATAAATTTGATAGCAAAGCAATTTTTCTCACACTTTGTTCGTGACTGCAACATTTTATTTCTGACTTGATTCATTTTGTGCGAACTCAGACGGACGGCCACTTCGTTTCTTATGATGAACGTTTCCAATTTCTTGAAATCAGTTTACCAAGCGAAAACAATATTAGCTTGTTAGGTTCACGAACGTTTGGGAAAAGCTCTTCAAACACCTTCAATAATTTTTCCGTGAGGAAGCGTTACAAAGTAATAATCCATCAACAACAAAATTCGTTCTGCTTGTAAAAATCTCCATCGTTCACAAAAAAAAAAAAAAAAAAAAAAAAAAAAACCGGTTTTTAAAGCTAATACCGTAAACTACAATTAAAATAGGAAGTGATATATAACTTGCAAGTGCATAAGGGTGTCATCCATTGAAACAATTTGCCATTAATATACATTTCGGAATTTCCACGATTTTTGAAAGCATGTAATTTTTGAATCATCCTGTACATGAAAAGCTTTTACCAATTTCGCAATTTCGTTTGAGTTTTAATGAAGTTTGCCAGAAATAAAAGTCTCAGGTTTTGTACATGCCTTTCAAAATGTTATTCAGTTAACCATCGAAAGCTAAGTCTCCGATTCTTTTGAAACCCAAGTATAACTTTAAACTAACCAATGTTATCTACCAGACACTAATATTGACCAGAAATCTTTAGGATAATGGGAAGAGCCGATTAACGCGTATTTTATATATTACAAGCATGATATACTGCATTCTTGCAATAAATTATACTGTCAAGTTCTTGTTTGCAGAATGAACGTTTGTTATTTGCGTTAAAATCACCTAATGTTGTAAAGGAATACGTGAGCCTTGCAAATGGAAGATGCATAGTTCGAAAGCCAGTGATGGTACATTTGATTTCTAATACAAGCCTCCTCCGAGTGGGGATGAGAATACAAAAAATTATCGCAACCTCCCTCGTGCGTGCCCCGACTAGCAGGTGAGAAGTAAACCGCTGAGCACTGATAATTCGAATCATAGGATCAAATTCTGGCAAATGTGTCTGCTGTATGGGAATTTTCATGGTTTTCCGTGTGAATAATGTGAATGTGAGCCAATTTCTCGTAAAAAGGTCCTCCAGGAAAGCATCTCTTCCCCTGCCCAAACAATCCTTCTATACTTTGTGGTAATCTAGTTCAGTACCCTGTGTACTTTTGTGGTCTAAGAGGTTAACACTTCAGCTTACAACTTTAAGATCCGCAGTTGGAATCCCGGAGAGAGTACGAAGTTTAAGTTTCCTGCACCTAAAAGCCTAAAATTCTTTATAGTGTGATACAAGATACTGTAGATTTGGACATACTATTACTAACATTGGACATAAGAAATGAAAATTGTTTGTTAATAAATAGATTTACGAGTATTGTATGGAAACAAAGGCTGAAACAAACTGGCATCTACATGTATATTTTACACATTTAAGACATACCTTCCCCCCTTAATTTTCCGATAGTTTTAGGTTACACAGACTATCTGAAAATTTTTCAGTGTGTAAAAAATCTCCAGATATTTTGCAGCACTGAGTGGGAAGGAAGAAGAGAGCGGTATCACGTTTTCAGATCTTTTGCATCAAACTATAAATAAACCATATGTTACAGAAGTCTTCTTTTCCACATCACGTGTGAGAAGAAAAGTATTAGAGTTTTATTCTTATTGTAATTCAGTTCAAGAGGTGAATGACGAAAAGTATTTGTAGAACTGAATAAATGAATGAATGCCGAAAAAAAGCACCCAAATACATGATTGAATAGAGAAAACTAACCCATTGAGATTCTGGCTGCGTTCCAGCATTGGCGGCCTCCTGATGAGATTCCAGATTTAAGTTGGCAAGCATCTTCCTTTCTGCAAGCGTTATTTCTAAAATGTGAAAAATGTCTTCTTATATGAATTCGTGCATCATATTCAATACGCATCATCAATCTGTACGTGGTTTTCTATCCATCTGGTGCTTCGAATATGTCAAAATTTAATATAAAAATGTAATATTTTTTTAAATTATTTTTTACGTCGAAAAGAAAGGAGATATCACCAAAATTGCTTAGAAATTAAAATTTAGAATAATGTTGTTTTCGGCTGGTTCAACTACCTGAAATACAAGTTAGGTTATGTTATATCAATCGAATATCGCACATCTGCCTGAGGAGGGGAAAGGACTTTCTAAGAGAAACTGGCTATCATTGACGTTACGCGTGGGAAAACCAATCATGTAGCCAGCCCGTTTGACGGGGATCGAGCCTACGTCGAATTCCCAGCATTCAGCGATTATAACCAATCGGCTACTAGTGGGATAATACGAAAATGAACTAGGAAAAAGATGTAGTAAAAGATATTGTGTCATATTTGCACACTGCTCTGAGGTAAATTTTTTAAATGTTTTGTTTCGCTAGAGAACTTAAAGTGTCCGAGTTAACATTTCTATAAATAAACATAGCTAAAGTATTTATTAGTGATTACGATTTATAATTATACAGCAAGAAAGAATTTAGGGAAAAAAAAAAGGAAAAGAGGGGGAGAAACGATGATCTGAAAGAATTCAGATTTTAATGTCGCACCAGAAGGTTTGCAAAGGTTTTTCATTCTCTCGTTAAGCTCTCAGTTTACCAATTTCTCTTAGACTCACTCTTAGTAACACAACATTTTTTTATGTTTTTAGCTTCATTAATAAACATTACTTTCTTCGAACTTACGTCATATAAAATTCAACAACAAAACCGTTACATTTTTAAAAGCAGCTTGTTTTTAGAATTCCAGATAGAGTGTTAAGTGTTGCTATATATTTTTCTGGTCTCCCTCATTCTTTTGTCAATTCATCATTTAAATGTTCAATTTTCTTAACGAGATGAACTACGAAACTGGTTTTGTCTTTTTAGCTTTATCATTAAACATCACTTTCTTTGAACTTACGCCACTTGAAATTCAACATCAAAATCACAAAATATTTAAAAACAACTTATCATTAGAATTCTTAATAGATTGTTGAGTGTTGGCATATATTTTTTCTATATTCACTATATTTCCTTAAAAATAATACATAGCCATAATATCTGGTGGAAAGATCCTTTTATTTGTATTTGCATATTTTTTTTTCATTCGCAATAATATTTATATAAAAATATAGTACATGACGATAACATTTGGTGGCAGTATCGGTTTATTTGTATTTTTATGCATTATTTTTCCCTTATATTATCTCTTTAAAAATAATATATGATGATATACGGTGACAATATTTTTTATCTGAAATTTGATTTGGGCACAAAATATACGAAAAAGTAAAGATCGTGACTTCATAAATGATGATTAACTGCCTTTGGCTTTTATGAAATTGAAATGTACTCTAAGTTTGTGGCTTCCAGATTCTGTACTCATAAAGGCTAGTTAAACGACTGTGTTGGAACCATATGTTTTGCTTGATCGATATTCAGGAAATGCTATTCATGATCGAGATTGTGGACCCCGGCTTCGATTTCTGGCGAATGGGTCGACTGGATTGCGTTTCCATGATTCCTCCCCCCATTTTATACCAAGAATAAATGCGTTTTCCTGAGAAAGTCTTCCACTAAGACATCTCTTCCATAAGAAACAGCTGTCCTGTGTTTTGTCATAATCAATGAAACAGCAAATAAAGAACGATATTCAGTATTATGTCATGGAATAGCAAACAACGTATTTCAAAATAGTAGTTGCATTTAATTTCAGGTCAGCCCTTGTGAACAGATTTTTTTTAGAATATAAACTTCTGAAGGATACGATACTTCGTCCTTAGCATAGCGAAATTTTATCAGTAACCCCACAGTCGCGTTATCTTCTTGTTTAAGAAATACCATCTGGGTGTTAAAGATAGCTATTTCCATGAAATTTTCATAAATGTTTTCAAAAATTGTACACATACTTATACAACTGAATTGCAAGTTTACTTCAAAAACTTACAACAAATGTTCTGCCTAAAAAGTAAATAAAGATAGGCGCAAATGTAAGTAATATATATATAATTAGGGTATCTATTTATTTTTATTATGATTTCAGTACCCCCTAAAAAGGGGAAAAAATATAAACGATTGTAATTTAAATTTGTAGCATGCGTATTTTATTCGAAATATAATATTTTAACTGCTGACGAGTTTATTTTAAACAAAAGCAAAAAATAAAACAGTAATGTATGAAAGAATCACAGTTTAGCAGAAATATGAATTACGTTTGATTTTCTTTTGTTTCGTTCCATAAAAATTAAAAATATTGCTCGCGCGCTATTTTATCCTTACCTTTTAACATTAACATGTGTTGTACAACAACGAAATCAATTAAACTTAATTTCCTAATCAGCGAAACCTCCATCTGGGAATACCTTCATTTTGCATGAAGATGCAAACACGAGAAGCTAAAGTAGCGACTTTTTAGAGAATAATCTGCTATTATTATATGATTGAAAGGTTTCAGATTTTAGCGGTCGCACAAAAGGGTTTGTTAAGTTTTTACGCTCTCGTTGAGTTTGTATTCTACCAGTCTACTGTTACTCTTACTTCTACTAGCCTTTTGTTTTCCCTAGCTTTGTTATTAAGCATCATTTTCTTAGCACTTCCGCCATATACAGTTCAACAGTAAAATTACAAAAATTTTAAAAGCAGCATAGCAGTATACGTTTAGAATTCCCGATGTAGGTTAAGTGTTGGCTTATATTTCTCTGTTTTTTTCAGTCTTTTCTCAGTTTAAAATCAGCCAGTCTCAGTTTTCTCAGGTTTGTTTTACAAAACTTTTTATTATTAGCGTTTTGTGCGTTTACTTTATTCCAGTCGTTGAGTTAATCAAAAATTCGTTAAAATTTTACAGAAAATAAAATAGATAACAAAACAAATTCACAATTCAAAATCCGGCCTTCCAGGTGCCCATGTTCGTATGGAGGACTGCGTTATTTAAAATTTGATGGCTCTAGGCAACCTTGTTTTTTTTTTTTTTTTTACAATGAGAGAAACATGTATACATTCATGCAGATTCTTCATTATTTAATTTCTTAAAATATAATATTGGGCGATAATATTTAGTGGCAACACTCTGAAAAATGATACGTCGTTTATAGCAATTCAACACAAAATGCAATTTCGAGTCTAATGTCACATTAAAAAAAAAGCTGAGTTGCTAGACAGGCTGTGGAGATAAAATAACAACTGACGCGTGGATGTTTACTTAAGTTGAAAACCTACCCCGAAAAAGAGCAACAAGGGATTACTGTTATCTCTTCAACCGCAGAAGAGTCAACATAAGCCTAGGTCTGCTGTCGGCTCGTGCGTAGTTTCGATCTTATTGATCGCTTGAACAGAATAAAAATAAATAAATGAAATAAAGTAAATCGACCACTAGTTATCCTTTCTCGAAATCTTTGTTCTGTGAACAGAATTTCAAGCTTTAATTGAATTATAGTGGCTAACATTGGTTTTCGGGGACCTGTGTTTTCCAGTTTTATTTGCAAATCATTTTCTAAACTCTACAGAAATAACTATTTTTCCACATATACTTACTGATCACCTTTTTTTTAAATCTGCCTAATTTTAGAAAAAGTTATTCAAAGCGTTTTTGATTAAAAGTTCTGAAAATGAACTCACATAATTATTCGGTCACCCTTGAACAAAACAATTTACATTTAATTAAAGCGTTAAATTACAGGGATATTTAATATTTTATTGAATAGCCTTTAGCTAAAATTACACGTTAGGAGGTATTCCAACTAATTTTTTCCGTGTAAGAGTGTTGTGTTTTGTTCTGCTTCTCCGTAAGAATTCTTTTTAATAGAGTTTCGAAAAAGCTTTCCTATTCCATCACCAACTCATTCCATACATCTTCAACAGGCTTTATATTCGGAGAATATGGAGGAGTTTTATATGGAGTCTGGACTATGGAAAAGTCCGGAGAATAGAGCCAATTGTGTAATAACCACAAGCAAACATTTAGGGCTGTTTAAGGTTCGTTGTCAGTACTTAAGTATTATCACGCCAAGCATAAAATTTGGCTACCATAGAACCATAAGAGATGGCAGAATTCTCACTAACGTTGTGCCAATCGTTCTAGCTGAACTATAAAAGAACTGACGCCTCTTTATTTAATAAACAATCTGTATTTGGTCTGCTGCATTTCTGCGCTTCGTTGAAAGGTTTTGGCGATTTCTATTATTTTGTTAGACTCTCCGGAAGCTCAGTTTAGAATGCTATGAGCACAAATTTCCGACAAGTAATTGTTCCAATTTGTTAACTGACCAAATTATGTCCATTTATATATACGTTTTTGATGGTAAGATCCCAAAACATTAAAAATAATCCACTGCTTGCTGTTCTGTAGTAAGAAGGTACCAAATTTATTTATTTATTAAAAAATTTCAAGAAAAAGATACAGCAGTAATAGGTAATTTACACTGCTGGTCTTCAAAATTGCAACACCAGAAAAGAATAATCTGACGAACGTCAAAATGGCATGAAAGGAAGAAATTGGAATATGCAAATGATTAGTATTTCAGCGCATTTAGACGACGCAGGAGGGAGAAACGACATCTGAGAAGCACTGCATAAAAGAGAAGTTTTGTAGTGAATTTCTCATTCGGAAAGTGCTTTGTGAGGTCGGGGTTTGCTCCGAATATCGTGTTATGCCGCGAATAATAAGAAAAAAAAACTTACCAGCAAGTGTCGGAATTCGATAGAGACAACATCGTTGTATATCGAGAGTGTGTTTGTAGCACGCCCAGTATCCGCTCGTACGGTAGGTCGACGTTTGCAGCAGTGTGGACTGTCAGCACGGCGACCATTACTTTGGCTTCCCTTGACAATGTAGCATAGAGAGAGACGGCGACTCTGGTGCGCCGAACGGCAAAGCTGGATTCAGGAGTGGCACAACGTCACCTTTTTAGACGAATTCCGGTTCTGCGTCCTGTATTCTCATGGCCATATACGTATCTGGAGGCTCCGAGGAGGCCGCACGTCGCGTGCTTGCATTTGATATCGGCGTAGGGGCCCTGCACCTGGTGTGATGGTTTGGACAGCGATTGGGTACACGACACGCACATCTCTGGTTTGGATAGAAGGTAATTTGAACGCAAATCGGTACATTTCTGATCCAGTGGTCGTGCCCTATCTTCGAGCCCTGCCAAACGCCATCTTCCAGTAAGTTAATGCAAGACCACAACTTGCACGGCGTGGTCTGACCTTCCTCGATACACAGGGTATTTGATTGCTGCCCTGGCTTGCACGGTCTCCAGATCTGTCACCCATTGAAAACATCTGGTTTTGGGTTGCTGGTTTTGGCCAGCCACCCCTCTCCAGCTAATACAGTTGACGAAGTATGGCATAAACATGAAGCAGCATGGAACGAGTTGCCCGTTTCTGTCATCCAAACCCAGTTCGACTCCATGCCTAGCCCGGTAAGGGCCGTTTTAGCTGCCAGGGGTGGCAGCTGTTTTTACTAATTTCGCACACCTGTAAACCCCCGAACTGCTTACAAATTTAATCATTTTGTCTTCATGCCAATGTTGACGTACCTTAAATGTCTTTTTTGTAATTGCTTTCCTTAATGGTGCTGCAATTTTAATGGCCAGCAGTGTATAATCCTTGTTCACAAAAAAAAAAAAAAAAAAAAAAAAAAAAAAAAAAAAATTGCTTGCTTTATCGAGAACAAGTGAGGTTCAGGTTCTCTCAGACGAAACTGCAAATGTTATGAGTGTGTTGTGACGTCACGCTTATTCAGAATTGGAGCGATAACGCGCTGCTGGGCGACAGTTTCATAATCGACAGGATAATACGTAAATATTTCCTTGTTTTGATAAAATTTGAACGCATTTTCATTGCCAATTTTCTTGAAAATGCTTTAAGATTTTCATAAAGCATATTTACATATTTATATTCATCTATATTACTTTTTATTAAACATATATTTCTCATCATAGAGGCAGGGAAATAACCTCCGACCAATGCCTCCATCCTCCTGCTAAACAGTGAACAAGAAGTTTTTCGGATTCAGTTCTTCGGCTCTCGGAAGTAGTCGTTCGTCCATTGGACTAAATGTATTAAATTCTAACTCGTCTAGACATATAAAAATCCTTGCTTACTATAGGTTTTGTCGCATTTTCCTTGTTCTCTTGTTGACGAAGAATTTTCTTCTTGCTTATCGCCCATTGTATTCATATTTTCGAATGATTCTTCTTTCAATTTCAGGATTAATTTTTATTGCGAACCATTTGTCTATATCTGTTTTAAGTTACACAACATTAATATTTGGGTTTTGGTTGATTTTTCATAAGACAAATCTCCGACTCTTTCGTATTAGCTTGGAATATGGTTCAGACTTAAATGCATTTTTACTCAATAATAAGAAGAAAGAAATTGAGTTTCACTCAATTTCTATCGTTTATCTATTGAGTTATTTTCTATCGTTTAACTAATGAGTTTCACTCAATTTCTATCGATATTTTATAACATCAAATATAGTTGAAAGCTTTACATCAAAGTTTTTTTGTGTATTTCTAGTAGAATTTGTCGTTAGTTTGTAGTATCATGCTATGTTAGCATGATGCTACAAATGTCCGAATTATTATGTAAGTTACGGACTAATACATTTTGAATAAATCATTTTATAACAAGGCATATTTTCGTGATACTTGTTATGTAATAAACAAGGCTTAAAAATAATACGTTAGGAAACAATTTTACATTTCTTCCCATACGTGAAGTATGAATACGAAACAGTTTTCTTCAGAAAGTCCTCCTCGAAGGCAGATAGCCCTCGTGGCTTTCTCTATTCAACTATAGTCAACTCTATTCAACTAACATCTGGCTCACGATTTTGGAAATCAACTCATGCATTATTATTGGTGTGGAGCAGTAGAGTAAATTTAGACACATTTTAAAATTAAAATTAAGGTACCAGTTCCTGTGAAAGGTGACTTATGATCATTAGGTTTATGTCATTTATTATCAACCCACAGGTCTTTCGTGTGCTGTGATGCAGTAAATTTAGAGAGACTGTAAATTAAAATTAAAACCAGAGGGAAATGTCTGTTACATCTCTTGTCACTGCAAGCATGCAGTTTGTGGGTCTGGGTCGTTAATGTGGTAATGGAGTAAATTTAGATACATTTTTATATTAAAAGGGAAAAAACTGATATGCCTTTTAAGTTTGTTGGTCACCAGCGACGTAAATCTTTGGGGGTCCTTCAGGATCATTCCATAGATCATCACTGTGTGGTAGTGAAGAAGATTTAAATAATTTTAATTTAAATTAAACCGAAGCACTGTAGTTTTCATCAGGGCTGTTGGTGACCAGTGTCTGTCGTTCGCTCTTTGGTCGTTAGTGATCTAGAGTTTGAATCACCTGGGAACAATTAATGTGTCACCGGTATAACAGTCAGTGCGTATGCCTGTAGAATATGAAGGGAAATTATTAACAAATTAAATTTAATTGGAGCAACTTACTAACGTAACTGACAGTAGCCCTTTAAAATTCAGAACTAAAAGGAACTACCAAGCTGGTTTTTGTACTCGGCCACTTGTAAAAAATTGCAAGGCGATAAGGATTTTAATGACTGAAAGTATTGCTTTTCTGTGCATTCCATATTATACATCACATAACCAGATTAATGCCAGTACTCCCCAAATATCGTTTTAGAAACAAATTGTAAAATGCAACACATTAAAAATTAATAGTAAATTTTAATTTAATAGTAAAAATCAACACATACCTTACGTTTAAAAAAGGCATATGATAAAACATACCATATGAAAAGAAGGAAGATTACGTTTTTCAATATTTTCTCTTGATCATCTGCATTAGAAAGCGGCTAAAAATAACGAAGGCGTTAATTGGTATCATATTTAAATAATTGTGTGGCTGAGCTTTTTAATGATTCTATAATGTGAGGGGCTGGCAAACTGCCACCGTGAAGGAATAAATTGCTTACGCTCTTCTACACGTCAAGCTCCTCTCTCTCTCCTTTTTTCAGTGACCTTTAAAATGAAGAGAATATTTTAACAGTGACACGTTTATCTACGCGTCCAGACCTCGTTTCTCGCTGAGATATTTGCCTGAGTTAAATATTGCAGTCCGCCATTACTGTTATCAACTGTCAGAAAAGATAATGTGTTCTAGCAAGCATGCATAAGCGTCTCAGAAAAGATTATTTCGTTTTCTCTAACAACTCAAACTGCAACATATTAATTGAATAAAAATTTTTTATTTGCTATTTTAAACAACAAAGCAGAATAGAAACACCGAACAAAATATGAGTTAAAATAACACGCCGCATAGTGATTATTGGAGGTGTGAAAGCAACAAGAATCAGCGTAATATTCCTAAATTTTCAGGAACAGTTTCGAAGGTTTAAATACAGATAAATATAGAATATAAAAATAGTTCATAATAAAATTTGGCTATATTACCCGAATGTATAAATTGTAGGTGTGTACTCTATTTTTTAATCATTTACTGTCCTGTGCAATATTTTTCATGAAACATTCAGTGAATGCAGTAGGATGTTCTAGGTTCATTCTGCAAGCAGAAGACAGAAAGTTAGATATCAATGAATAAATAAATTTAAATAAAACCTTCAAATGTCTTTTCTTTTCATCGAGGTATTCTGTTCTCCAATTTATTTTACCAGGAATTTCTCCTGTCAGCGCTGTTGTGGCGTAATCCTATAATCAAAAAGGTTAGTACTTAAAACGGGCACACCTATTTCAATTCCTACAAAGTATGCTCCTGTTTCAAAATACGCTCATTATAACTTTAACTCGCCTAATGAATTTATTAATACTCAAAATCCTCCCACTGCGAATGACTATATAATTTTTTTCTTTGCCGAAAAGAAAAAAAAAAAAAAAAAAGCGGTGAACCATTCACATTCGATATAACAGTACACTCATATAGTGTTACGAATTTTGTACACAGGTAAATAAATTTTTGTGAAATTATATATGAAACTAATATTTTTTTGCATAATCTAATATCAAAATCTAAAAGAGCGAAGTTTTGCCGGAAAAGTAAGAATACAGAGGCGAAAAAAAAAAAAAAAAAAAGGAAAAATAAAAGGAAATAATACTATTTAATATTTGAGTAAATAGCTATCTGGCTAAATTGGCGAGATATCGCCAAGCTGGCGATGGTTTTGGCGATTAAAATTAATCATCAAACTTGACGAGAAATCGGCAAAAGTTGCAAGTTTGGCGGCCATTTTACGACGTTTTGGTCCGCTTCCTATATAACGGTAATAAGTATTGTAATTGAACCTTTATGTAACTGTAACCGTGTCTGGCTCTCACATGCCTTTCAGTAATTTCGAGAAGTACTAGCCATTTCTCGGCTGCCAAAGGAATAACTATATAAGACCAGAGAGAGGATAAGTTTCTCAGTTGCACTTTTCAGCTCACCCGACTCAGGACTCTGATTAGGACTTTTCATCGTTGAGCGTCCACGGAGGTGTTATTTTCTGGAGCCGGATCACGTCGAGTAAAATACTCAATAATCTCGGCTAATAGTGGCAGTTGGAGTTGGCAGTTTCTCAGTTGTTAATTCAGAGCTGAATTCGGAATATGGATATATCAGTGAGAGCTTGGCTGTTTAGATGCGCTTTGCTGTTTAACGCTCTTAGTAGTTTGAAGTATAATTACTGATTGTACTCTGCGATACTGTAAAGAGCTGTACGACTAGTTTTAGGGAAAGTTCCAGAACTATGAAGTGTTCCTTTTGGTTAAAATAAATATTATCGAGCTATCATCGGTTCTGTGGTCATTCCATCTATTACAAAACCGTACGGACGCAACAACATGTTTATAGATAACGTCAAATGCGTCATGTCGATCTAGAACTTGAACGCCTGACATTTTTCAGTTTTTTTCTTCAGAGCAGTGAAATCGCCTTTAAAGATCTATTTATTTCCCCGCTTGCCCCTTAAAAAACAACCTCTTTACGTTTCAGCCTCCACTGATAATAAGCAATCATTTGCTGACACCGTGTTTGTGTTAAGATGTTTGAGATAAAAGAAACAAATGCAGCATGATTCTTTTGTCTCGGTAAAAAAAAAATGATTTTATGCTACAGTTAGCCCATTAGCTATGGCGTTGTGATGTTTAGGATTTCAAGATTGAAACCGAGTTTTTCGGTAATGTTTATTTTATTAATGTGTTTTAGCTTAAAGAGAAATAATATAGAAAATAATATTACAACTATATATCGTTTACAGAACTATAAGAAGCTAGAAGAATTTATTTTCATGATAAAGATGTTAAACTTAAAAATTAAACTTGCTCTTAATGTTCCGTAATCACAAATTCAAAACTTGTATTTTACAAATTATGAAAAATGGTCTCCAACCAAACCAGAGGGGTCGGATATACTGAGTGTATTAGTACAGTATTGCAAACATAGAGGAGGAGGAGTTTGCTCTCAAACGATTCGAAATCGCATAGCAGTACTGGTCGGAAATGCTTTTTTAACGCGGTTGAGAGCGTTGGTCCGAGCGTTCTTGCAGTGAAGCTTCATTTCACCCACGAACGGAAAGGTCATACAAAGCTCAATCAAATAGTAAGGCACAGTCAGCTGGAGTTCGATAATAGTAAGCATTAGACAAATGAAATTTTGTACGTAGAAAAAGTAGCTTTTTGAAATGTCTTTCAGCATATGATCCATTTATTTTACTGCACTGTATCTACCTTTGTTTCCATAAAATTCCTGATGTTGATCATTACAGGATATTTTCTCAGAAGCAATGAGCTCGTTTTAATCCCTGAAACGTTTCAGAGAAGTTTTCAGTCCTCCAGACTGATAAAAATCCCTTGGCGCTAGGTCAGGATTCTATAGGAGGCGATCAGGATTCTAAAGGCAGTACTGTCTATTCCAATTGACCAAGCTAGTTAATCTGCACCAAGGTCACATGTACAGCATTAGCCTATTAGCACGATGGAATTTGATATCATCTGCATGTAACGCTGGCTTCTAGACAGATACACTGCAGTATGTCCAAGGACGACCAGTATCATTATTTAGTAATGGTCGTTTTATGTTCGAGAAAGTCGGCGATAATCACCTGCTGTGATGTTGTCATCAGTTTGTTTCACAAGGTTTTAACTTGGTAAGCCGCTTTTTCTTTCGACATGGAAATTCTAAATGCCTCCATACCATCGACTGCGTTTTGCTCTTAGGATTGAAAAGAAATAGCCAAGTGGGTGTCTGGACCTGCTCTCACCTGTCACCTGTCATCAAAAGCCCAAGATTAGCATCTGGAAAAATCAAGTATGAATTATTAGGAAAAGAACACACGCTTCTACTTGCAAAATCTGATTGGTCTAGTACATATCATTTCGGAGCTACGGTGGAATGGGGAATTACTTTTTAACCCACCTTTCTATAATGGGTGGTTGACTATTCGAACATGGAGTTAGCCGATTTACATCTGGTGTGGTTTAATTTATTTGTTTACAAGGAAGCACACCAGATGTACCTGCATACACTATATGCATCTGGTAAACGGCGCCGCTTCATATTTGGCCAGCAGTGCTTCCCTAATATTCGGAATTCTATACACCAGAGACACATCGACCACCTTCTTTAATCTTTATCACTTATATGAATTACATTTTTATTAAAACACATATTCACTTACATAGTGACCTTTCATTTCTGGTGTTTTCTGTGTACATAACCGCATGCACATGCCATTTCCATACTGTATTTGCTATGTGATTCGTTTTGGGTCCACCTTACCCTTCCTCGGAGCTGGTAATCCTGATACTGAGACACCCTGTATATTTAAAAGTTGCTTTATCTTCACTCATTTAAGACTAATAAACATCCTTTTCAGTAATTTTATGGGTCTTTAGAATGCTTCTATTTGATCATTATTGCATAAATGTTTACCATAGAATATTCTTGAAATTGAAAAATCTAGGAATCCAAGACGAAAACCATTTTTCTGTCTTTCCCAAGTTTGGGTGTAAGTATTTACGAAACATTTGCGCATACATCTACTGCTAGGAAATCTCCTAAAGGTAACGAATACCCTCATATCGAAATGTAACCATACAACTACCAGTACAAAAAGCAAATTAGTAGAGAATAAGAATGTAATTTGTATATATTTATTTTAAAAGAAGCAATCATTTTCCGTAAACAATAATTCAGTCGAGCCGGATCATATCTAGTTTTTATTTATATCAAACTACATTCATTTTAAAATGCAAGAGACAAATATAATTAAATTAACCATGCACTAATTTAAAGAAATGAATGAAATTTTTCGAATATGGTAACAGATTTAGGAAATATCCTAATCAATTTACTATTATTACGCCTTGAAATCTGGAAGGATAGATTCAACGATCCAAGCCCAGCATGATTATTACTCTGTATAAAAATTCCAAAATCCAAACACTCCTTTCTGAAAGTTTTTATTTATTTTTTGAATACAAAGTTTACTTTCGTTGCTATTTTTTAATACGTTTAGAATAATCCTAAGTTTTATCGTTGCCATATAAAACTGTAGGTTTCAAACTAGCTTTAGAGTTAGAAATTAAGCTGTTACGTTGAATTATTCCTTAACCGCGATTCCCCAAAGTACAGCTTTTTCATCAAAATGTGCTTCTAAATCTCCCACCTGGCGTTCTTTCGCAAAATAGAGAAAGATTTATTGCAGGGAGGGTGTCTCTCGGGAAGAGGCCTCGCTCCAAGAAGATAAAGTTCCAGAATTTGCTGAATCCCAGCACAATATTTTAGGCATCTTCTGCTGTAGTCGAAATCACGAATGCGGATCCCAATGAAACTACTTCGCGAGACTCTTTCTGAAAACCGTTCACCGTATCGATAAACAATTCCTCGCGTTTACAAAAACGCGTGTTTTAAAGTATTTTATCGTAATCGCTCAGTTTTTCTTATCAAGCAGCAATGAAAATACCGAAGATTTCTTTCTGTTTCTTCTGTCTTATTTACAAAATAAATATTTTTTATGCAATAAAAAACATTAGATTATGCTTAATTTACACGACAAATAAATCTTGAAATGCACCAGAAGAAGAATTTTATCTCAAATAACAATCTTTTTTGGAAATATTTACTCAGATCTTCTTTCAACAGCAATGCACGTGTTGCCCGTTAACCGACACTCAGAATTATCATGAATAAAAAAAAATCAGAATTTTAAATAGTAAATAACTGTTTAAAATATAAGATCCTATGATGTTTCCTGCGTGCGAACCATAGCTGGAAACCCTTAGTAATTCATAACAAATTTAAATTGTGAAGTCTGTCTTTTAAACTGCTGCAGTTTAAATTGTTGAACTTTAAATTTATTAATTTAACTAAAGCAATTTACAGTATAATAATTTAAAGTAATTAAAAAATTACTTTGAACTGTTAATATTAAGTAATTAGTATCAAATTTCCAAGAGCAGAGGATAAAAATATCAACGTATTACATTCACCAAAATAAGGATTTTAATTCCAATTTAGGGTTTTTCAAGTATTTTTAGTAGAATTATCTCACAATTTTTATCGTTTATATCTATTTTTTATGATAGAAAGCGCTATGAGAATTGCTATGAACTTTTCCTTTTTCATTACATATTGGTTTTTCTTTCCTCCTTTTTTAAAAAATATTTCTGAGAAATCCTGCAGTAGGCTATTTTTACTCCATGCAGGAAAGAGACCTCGTCGTCCTCGAAAGTTGAGTTTTTTTAAATACTTACGCTGTTTTGGAATTCACACTTTAAAAATTCTCTAAAGTTCTTTACTAAATTAGTAATAAGAAAAATTCCCGTTACATTAATCAGTCCAAGACAGATTACCTAAACACATCCAAATGTCTCATTTAATCGAAATGATAAATAATTACGTAAAAGCATAATGGCATTTCATTCAAAGGTTAACTAACAGTCTTAAGACGGATGCCTTCGTGTATTCTATCTAAGAGACGCTGTGTCTTTTTCACGTTGCACATGGATAATTCTTTGGAAAATTATGCAGTCAGCCCATCAGCTACTACGAATTGAATCCGCAACTAATTATTCAGTGTTACCTCCTCAGCCTGCGGTGAACATTATCATCAGAATTTCACTGTTGAATGTGACAGTATCCACGTGATAACACAAGTATGGGAAAATGTACACATCAGGTAAAATACACTCTAAATCGCTAACAACTAAATTAAAATTTAGTTATAGGGGAATAAAAGTTTCGAAATAAGAAACTGATTGGAACTTCTTCCCATTCAAGCTGCCGTTACAGTCTCTCTTGGTAGCGCTTCAAGAATTAGGGTTACAATTACAGCTAAGCCGTTTCCTACATCCATTTTTATTTTAAACTGTTTTTCTTAATTTAGAATATTTTCTTGTGATATTATATGTAATTAGGCTTGGAGAAAATTACGGTACCTTTTGGTGAGTTGTACCGGCTTTTCTTTTTCTTCTCTTTTCCTCGTATTTTATGAAACTACCATAAAACAATTTGACTACATTTAGACTGCAAGTAATGAGCTTGTGATGTTCTTCGCCCTTTGTCTATGATAAAACGTCGAGGAACTTAATGAACTTAACGTAGCGACTTATCGCTGAGTTCAGACAACTAAGACGTAGACTCGAGAAGGGGTAAATTACCCTTTTACTTACTCAAATAAATAATACAGTCGGTCCCTTCTCTGGCTTACAGGAAAAACTCTACTCGTGCTTCAACTCAGAATAAGAAACGAAGCTAGATACAATTACCTACAATTACCTAACATAGTTGGCCCTTAAATTGAACTAGCCAGCGACTATCAATAGGCACGTATAATGCGGAGCGTAACAGCTTCAACAATGAATTAGCCAGAAGGCTTGCTACGCGCTACTAAGGACTCTTAGCACTCTCTGTCTCGAAGTTAGTTTAACTTCAAATAGATACTACTCCTAACACATTTGCATTCAACGCGATTCTAAAAACTCATTCTGGTAAGGAGTTAATTGTAAGTGAGAAACAAGAATTCAAAGGAAAGGGTTTCAAAATTAGAATAACTGTTATAAAATTAAAATACACCTTACAAGCTGTAAACCGACAACCGGAGTTTATTGTTTTAGTCTGATTTTAAGGTAAATGTTATGAAGCAGTTATTTTTTATTTTTACTTGCGAATTCCCAAATCTCATCTCCTTGCTTATAATAGCAATTTTTTCGACGAATCATATAATTATGGAATCAGCTTTGTTTTCGTAGGGCAAGCAAACCTATTTTGTAATCTTAGGCAATTTATCTCGATGTTATTTCATCTGTATTATGTGCTAACTACTAGGAAGTATTTGCGCATGGACTTTTTTTTGGATAAAACATTCTTAATCATTTTGTAAACCCGAAACTCGTAGCCTTATTGATTTAAGCCTAAAAGATATTCTTTCCAGATGATCAGATTGCAAAATTACGGAGAAAAATAATTCCAACTAGTGATCAGCTGCTTAAAAAAATATAGAATCGCAGCAAGAAAGCAGGCTAGGAGTGTAGCTTTCGATACTTAGAAGAATCTGTGAGAGTATCTAAGGATCTTTGTCGAAGAGGATATTTTTATCTACGCTGTTTTCTTAGACGACAACCTTTTTGCTTACTTTTTCTAGACACGGACGTTCTGAGAAGAACTTTACGACACATTTAGTCATGGGCTATAAAGATGTCTTGTTAGACATCTGTAAGAGCTCTTTCCCCATATTCTCGAGAACTTGTATACTTGATGACCAAAACGTGACTGAACTAGGAAAACGGATTTTCAGAAAGATTCTGGCATCCTAATTGAAGGACTTTTTTAAAAAATTTCTTAGTATTTTCGTAGGGGATTAAAAGCCACAAGACGAGAAATTAATTAATCACAAAGGTTTTCCATGATTCTGAAGACATCTTTACAAATTTGGAAAACTATTGAAGATTCCTTTAATTATGCTACGTGTTAATAGGATATCAAAAAAAGTCGGATTGCGGTAAATGATGAAAGAGTTTATTAAGTATTTTTAATGTAACTGCTCATTAAATGCCGCCAAACGTTCGCAATGAAATCATGTCAGGAATATTGCTACATTTTGGGCCGTTTATAACATTGCAGTGTAGTATAAAACTGTGATTCTCAAAAGTTATTTATGCTGCAGAAGATGCTCAGGCATTCGTTAGCGTCATTTGTTTTATTTTTTCACCAAGGCCAAGGCCTGCAGACGGTGGTATAGCTATCACATTTGTCATAGTCCTATACCCAAAAGAGGTAGACAATCAGGAAAGGAAAAGTCGCGCATCTGTGAGTGTGCAGCAGATTCAAAAAAATAATCAATGGATGTCAGTTCGTATTTATTTAGCTTTTATTCATAGGTTCTTATACCAGCTAAGCATAAAGTTAAACAGTGAGAAGAGTTAGAAAAATCCTTATAACAGTTTCTGTGACACGGCAATAGCTGGTTGTCTAACAATGGAAATTCACCTATGCCGTCATCTGAACGCTCCCTAAGGCCTATGGCAGACACAACCCTTTCTCTCTTGCCTACGATGAATTCATGCACCTGATTTAGATTATATTCAAGTCAAAAGGACTGGTCACAACAACAAGAATAATAGTTCACATCGATAACATGCATCCAAATTTTCAAAACTTAAAAGAATTTTGTTTAGATTGTGAAGTTCGTAAGAATTTTTATTGAATTATATTTTTTAGGAGTTTAAAAATTCATTATCTAATTTCATATAAATCATTTCTTTAAGATACAAAATTTACTGCTCATTAAATCACCTCCTTAATATACTTCACTTTTAAGGTCATATCCTATTTTAAATAGTATCCTATCGAGATTTGACTGCAACTGTTGAATAAAATTCATTGGTTATTTCTAATAATTTCTTTGCATCCATACATAAAAGCTTTATCCTGGAAATGTGATCGTTTAGTAGTTAGCTATGCGGCAATCGCCCTTTACCTGAAATGAGCATTAAAATGAGAGATGAGCTGAAGAATTGTGACATTCTAGAAAGAAACTGATTTATAGCAGGAGGTTCGTTGTCAGACACTCCAGTGGACGTATGATTAATGGAGGCTGATGGGTGTGGAGAACCCGCAAAATTCCGGTAGGTAAGTTTGTTGGATATGAAAATGGTTGAGAAAGATGTTTAAGATGGTAAATTATGTCGAATCCCTTTTCGATCTGTAACCACATAAATAAAAATATTTTAAAAGCACAGAGACAGAAAAATACTCGTAACATCTTCTTAGTACCTTGAATAGTTTTTCTGGCTTGCGCTATTTGTTAATATTCGTAAATGGATTTTGTAAATCCAACGGTATCGTCGTTAGTCACCTTTTTATGTTCATCATTAGCGATTATGAATAACTGCTTTAAATGAATTTTGTTTAACGCGCTGTAATCAAATTGGCGGCTGAGTAAGGCAAGGCACATAAGGGCTAAATGCTTAAGAGAAGAACTTTCCAACGGAAATAGGCGTTACATGTAGTTAACCACTATATGTAGTAACATTCACGTTATATGTAGAAAAACCACGAAAACCAACTCGGCTGTCAGCTCGTTCGCCTGCGTTTCAAACCCGAAATAAACTGCCAATATCCTACAGTCTTTAATGGCCCAGTCATTGCTGAGGCTCAGTATCTTGAAGAATGTGTGCATTATAATTTAGCCTAGTTGCGGATTTCGTCATATCCATTTTTCCATACGTAGGTTATTTTTTAACTAAAGTGCATTTGTGAATATCGTTAGAAATTAGGTTCCTACATGAGAATGAATGCGCACGCGGCATTCTTGCCATTCTTGACATAGAATAAGACACGAGTTGCATTCACGGCGTCCGTCTGTACACTTCTTTGTATGAGATTAAAATGTTTAAGAAAATCGAGTGCCCTGCGAACTGTGAAATACTTAAAAACAAAAGACACGAAAACTACAAATACTCTAAGACTAATTGCCAGGTATATGAAGTGTAAGGTTACAATGCAATGATTGGTTTGATTTATTTGATTGCGACAAAGCACATGAGTGTTGTCTGCCTAAGAGGCGGCATGCCTTCGTGGAGGACTTCCTAAGGGAAACTGGCTTATACACCGTATACATGAGAGAAACTACGAAACTGTCCATGCAGCCAGCTCTTTAAAACTGTGTTGAATTTTAGAGGGTGGCAATATTTATTTCATCAATGGGATTCTTCTATATCAGGAGTGTCTAAAACGCGGCATAAAGCGAGTGTCAAATGCGGACTAGGAAGCAACTGCGAAGCGCGGAAGTAATATCAAGAGCCCACCCAGATGATACATTTTACTGTTGCGATCGGGGTTCGAGGCTAGCTTTCAGCACGGTCGGATCGGTTATTTTCTCTCAGTGCATCCAACTCGTAAGGGAAAAACTGAGAAATATTAGGTGGCAAGAAAGTAATTTCGGTTTGCACAAATAGATAGCGTTACGTTCGTTTTGATATTCTTCTGTCAATCTTATATTTTTTTCTTTTGATAGTAAGCAGCTGACATTTTTACGTTGTTATAGAGACACATTCCGTGTATTTTTGTTTAGAACTGTTAGTTTACGGACAAATTTAACATGAGATGCAAAAGTAAACATTTACGACAAAGTTTACTTTTTTATTTTTATAAAGGCAATAAAGCGGGTGAGGCTAACAAAGAGATATGTAAAGTTTATAGTGTTGATTCCTTAACAGAACGTATGTATCAGAATTGTTTACAAAATTTTGTTCTGGAGATTTTTCGCTTGAAGTTAACTAACGTTCTGCTTGACCTTTTGAAGTTGATGATAACAAAATTAAAGCCATAATCGAATGGAAACATCATATAACTGTGCGAGAGGTTAAACTTAAATGTATCACACATGACAACTGAAAAGCATGTAAGATGTCTTACGAACGAAGTATCGAACTCCACGAAGAAGCTCGATTTTCGATTCCGCATGAATTGGAAAAAAAAATTAACACAACGAATCAATATTTGCGATATGCATTTCAAAAATAATGCAATCGATCCTTTTTTAAAGGAATTATGAAATCGAAAAAGATTATGGTCCAAGCATGATGAGTCAGCACAAATCACATATCAAAAGCTAAATTGCATCAGAAAAGTCAGTTTGTTGGGATTACTAAGGTGTTATGTATTTTGAACTGCTTCCAAGCAACTAAAAGATCAAATCAGATGTTTACTGTCAACAACTAATGAAAGTAGAGGAAGCAATCATAAAGAAAAGGCCAGAGTTCTACCAACGACAATGCCAGGCCTCTTACATCTTTAGTAACACGTACGAAATTATTGGAGCTTGTTTTTTGGAAGTGACATCGCATTCCCCATATACCTCCGACCTTGGACCATCGGATTACCATTATTTCGAAGTTTACGGAACTTAAAAGGTAAAAATTCCAGTAATACGGATGACCTCAAATCGCACTTTGAGTTTTTGTTGATAAAGAAAAGACCAGAAGTTCTATGAGCCGGAATTGTGAATTTACCAGAAAGATTGCAAAAGGTCATCGAACAGAATGGAAGATATTTGATTGGTTAAAGTTAATTTTTTGTATGGAAAAAAAACTGAGTATTATTTCATACTAAGTAAGGAAATTACTTTCTTGACAACCAATTATTATTAACAATTCTCCCGATCTAAATTCCCAGCCTCCGTTGCTTGGCAATCAGCCATTGCTACGTCATGGAAACTGTTATAAGGATTTTGTCTAAATATTCTAACGGTTTAGCTATATAGTAGCTGGTATAAGAATCGACTAATGACAGCAAAGCAAACAGGAAACAACGATGAACGATTTCGATGAGTCAGCAACACATTCATCCATGCTGAACACCTTCCTTAATCGGCTATGGCTTGAACCTTGTTCCATAAATGGGAACGACTGAAACTGATGACTTTTATGCCTTTTCTCTATAACAATCGTAATAGCTAAACCACCCTCTTGAATGCTTCCTTATAGCTGAGAGTATGATTTTGCCCTGTCCCGTCTCAGTTTTGACAGAAAACAGCCAGGGGACGGATCCAAAGGTCTTTTACTCCTCTTCCCGTACCACCACCCTCTCAAGAAAACTTTCGAGTCGATGACATTTTAAGTACCTCCATGCCGTAAAGATGCCATACGTTTATCATCGTACAATGTATCACTATCTAATCATTCATGTCTTCTCCAGGACTAGAATCCTGGCCTAACCGATATGGCAGTTTACACCGCTAAACCAATAAATTAAAAAAAAGCAGAGGGAGGAAACTACTAGCGTTCGTCGATTTCATTCGCGTAGCTATAGACCGCAATTGGAAAATTATAGAGAAAGGAATAAACTTGTTAAAGCATCAGAACAAAAACTGGTTAATTGCTCGAGCTGTCATTATAGGATGAACTTAAAATAATTGTAAAGTTATGTGCTTTTTTGCTTTAGTAATAAAATTAGCATTGCGCATTAGGATCTGAAATATATATATATATATATATATATGTCATATTATAAGCACAAGGAAAAGACGGAACACTGTAGATGCGTGATTAGACCCATACTGAAGAAGAATTTCATTGCGTAGTATGTAAAGAACTTGGCAGTCGAGGCAGTTTTAATTCCATTTTTATTTCCAATTGATATTTGTGGCCTCAATCACTTGGCACTCTAGTCGTGCCTTTCCACAGAAGATTTACATTTTTGATATTGTTGGGATAGAAAGCAAGCCAGCGAAATTACATCTTAGCACAGTAGAGAGCAAAAGCTGAAGTGCGTAGTTATGCAAGATGGAAGCACGCGAAGAGAAAAGTTTTGGTTTACAAGGTCAGTTTCAGTTCTTAATTATTACGTCATCAGAGTTGCGCGGGCCATAGAGTGATCTAGAAATGACGCAATGCAGAGAAGTTATTACGATTTTAGAATAGAGAGGAAGAATTAATGTTTATAGTTATATTATAATTCTGATTCATATAATTTTATCTTACATATATATATCCGTTAATAACTTGTGAATTTTTTTTAAATGTTGTGTTGCATCACACAACACTCTTCGTGCTAGAATAGTCAGTGACAATGTACTGCGTTTAAAATTTGAAATACAGACTGATTACAACATTTTGAATTTTCTGCGTACTTAAAATATAAAAACTGCTCGATTTGCAGTCTAGTTTCGAAATAATGGGCAATTAAGTATTTGGAATATATTTCAAATTTGGATTTTATTTGTCGCCAAACTAAATAAATTTTGTTATCGTTGCACAACAGAATACAAAAAGTCAACATTTTTATTGTTGTTTTGGAAATTTCATCATCTGTCTTATCCGGAAATAAAACTCTTGAGAAAGAGAAATTTCTCCCGGTGCTCTCGCTGTAAAACATTTCTAAAATCTCTGGAGGAAATTCAGCCGACTCGGAATTTGATTTTATCACCGAGTGGCTCCCTGCGCTATGTTTACTTCCCTACAGCTTCCAACTGACTCCTGCCAACGGAAGTTTCTCAATAATGGAGTTCTGTTTGATTTTATAAAAATGTCTTTTTCACTTTCATAGACAGGATGTTTGGTGTACAAAAAAGAAAAAAAATTACTTTTATGGGCTTTATTTCTTTAACTATTGATCTGACGCATATATATACCACTTTCAATTGAAAATGTTCTTCAAAAAACAAATAAATAAAACAATTAAGACTTTTTATTCGGTCTATATTTTAATTAGTGATGATTTTTTTTAATTATTTGAAACTAAAACCCGTATCTTTGCAAAATTATCGGAGATACGCTTAACAAACATTTTGATGATCAGTAAATGGGCCAATCACAAATTTAAATAAATGTTCTTTTATCGAAGACGGAACTACAAGATATCCCCAAATGATGTTTACATTCTTTGAACATTAATAACAGAAATATTAATGACCACAGGTTAACAACACTTTTGATGTCTCCTATCTTAAAGTTTTCGATGCTCGAAAAGGTCACCATTGGCTGTAATATATCATCTTCAAGGCCGCGTCACAATGGATATGATTCCAACTGAAAGGAGAAAATACCCATAGTTTCTGTCTCATATTGTTCTGTGTCCGTAGCTGTGGGGAGTACATACTGAAAATTTATGAAACCGTCCATATACACTTCTGTTGCTCTTTTGTTGCTGCGTGAACTTTCTTAAGATACATACAGTTTCTTTATCCTGAGTCATGTCACATAACCTAGAATCCTGACCCAACCGATATGGGAACCGAAGTATTATACGTGACTGTAGCAGGATATCTGTAGCGGAGTACTGTTACGAATTTTGTACACATGTAAATAATTTTAACGAAATTATATGTAAAATTATAGTATCTTATGTATGTTGTTACGTGAAATGTCTCAAGAAAGAAAGCTGTGCCGGAAAAATAACATTATAGGTGCAGGTCTACTTAGACATTGAGGTAAATGGCTGTCTCGCTAAATTGACTGAATATCACCAAGATGGCGATGGTTTGGCAGACTAATTTCCGAATTTGGCGAGAAATCGCCAGAAGTCACCAAGCTTGGTGACATTTTGGTCCCGGTCCTCTATAACTTTAATTGGTACTGTATTTGATCCCTATATATAACTGTAACGATATCCAGCCCTTATATGTAACTTTTACCGTGTATGCTTCCACTAATTTAGAGAAATGGCAGGTACTAGAGATTTCTCGGTAGCTGGGAGGAAACTATATAGGACCGGTGAGAGCGTCAGTTCTCAGTTTTTGAAATGAGAGTTCACTTCACTCTTTAGATGAGCTTTCCATTGCGTTGTGTTTAATGTTTTTAGTAGTTTGAATTGGTAACTACTGATTGTACTCTGTTACACTGAGAAGATCTGTACGGGTACTTTTGTGGAAAGTTCCAGAATTATAAAGAAACACTACAATTTCTTCTGTTTCTTTGGGAAAATAAATTTGATCAAGCTATCATCGGTTCTGCGTGCATTCAGTCCGTTACGAACCCGAACGCGCGCAACAATGTTCTATGATGCATCGTCATATCATATGAAGCCTATTCTAAATTTTCCGATGACACTTTAAAATTTGGTTGAAAGGAAACCTGCTGGCTGCTGCTATTGAGTGTACTTGTCTCCTAGCGGTTTGATAGGTTTTAAAACAACAGAATGCTTACATGTTCTCACATATACTCAGCGTAGACATTACAGCTTGAATTTCAAACCGTCCACTCTGGTTTAATATTTTTTCCTTATTAATGCTCATAAATGTAAACATTCGTTTGAGACACTATATTAATTGCCAAAAGGATCTTCTTCTTTTCAGCAGTTTCCAAAGTTTTAAGTTTTAGAAATAAAGTAATTGCCGTACGAAAATAGTTTCAATCAGTATATCTGATGTTAAAATAGCTCCACTAAACTTTTTAAGCAAAGATATGAAATTTTTAGCCCAGAAGTGCTGTTACTCTCGAATTTGTGTCACAGCGAACCACTTCTGTTATCCGTTTTACTTTTCAAATAACTAGCCGCTGGAGCTGCCAGTCTCCTAAAATAGGTGCTATAGAAAAGAAAATATATGTAATGCTTTTAATAAACCCAAATGATGTAATTTCACGGATCTGATAGTAAATATTAATTTCAAAGCTAAAGACCTATGTTTGTTATTTTTAAATCGCTTAGTTTGTCTATCAGTAACAGAGAGATTAAATTTGAAAATAAAATCAAATATCTTAGTCTTCGTCAAATGGCAACAAACTGACGCATGGAAGATAAAAATATTTTATAATAAAACGGCATTAAATTCGCAAAAAAGATCAAATAAATACAAAATTCAAAATTTAGTCAACATCAGTCAATTTGACGTATTGTGGACCTAAGCGAAAGCATGTGAAACCTTTAAAAAAGATCTGGGCGACGCTAAAATCTGAACCTTTCCAGATTTTTTGATAAGTTTTTACGATTAGAGAGTTGATTTTACTAAACTATGAGGTAATAGAACATAAATGAGTATTATAGTGTATCGCACACCCACTACGGCACTCTGATACGCTTGAATAAATGCCGCAAACAGATAATAGTTTAACGACAGATATACCAAATGGCATCCTAAAAAAAAACTTGCATGTACGGGAACTGCTGTTTGCTATGATATGTGAAAGGGAACATTTTCAAAAAATGTGGAGGGGAAGGAATTGTTCCAAATTTCTATGTCCTGGCTATAGCCAAAATTATTGTGAATGTTTGTACACCACTGTGTCATTTTCACATGAAATGGTAGTTTGCTTTAACCGTAGGTAATTTAAGTTTTATTAAGAACACGTGTTAGCTTACCCGTGCTGAAGTTTTACTACTTATCATCTTGTATCGTCCACAAATGTTTCACCCTCTGCGCGATAATTCGCTTTCCTCATATTGCGCACCTTTAAATACAGATCTTTATACTGTACCATAGTCGTATCTCCGTCCAATAAACCAGACCTGTTCTAGGCTAAATATTTATCTTTATATACAACTATGTACAGATTACAATTTCGAAATACTTTAAAATACATTTTCGCTACAGTAGAGCGCGCAAAACTAGCGTCCGCTCTTTTCTCTTTCACATCTCAGTCTCTCTTACTTTCTCCCCACCTGCAACCAGCGGGGAAAGTCCACTACCCTCTTCCGGCCGAGGCGAGAAGAGGGTTCTCTGTCCCTTCTTTTAGGGTAGGTTACCAAGTGTCTTTAGAGAAGGGAAACGTTACAATACTGAATCCAGATCTCTGCTTTGAAGGCCAATAGTTTCGATCAAATCATCACAAAATTCGTAAAGAGTATAGCTAGATAATAAACTAACTTCTACCAGAGGGAAATCTTTAACCTCATTCATCAATCTGACTGTTCATCAATTGTTCCCTTTGACGCTGGTAGTAATTTATTTAAAACGCAGTGAACCTATCGGGCCATATAGTTTTCGAATATAGCTTTTCTATCCCTTCTTACATTAAAAAAAAAATATGTTTTCTGAACACATGCATGATTCCAAAAATACATTCGCTGTTATACAAAGCACTTTTATTGCGCTTAGGTTTGCAATAAATATGCTATACCCTAAACATCCGAAGCATTTTGGCATCGTGCCTATAATCCTTTCACGTTAAAGAATGGAGTGTTTTTAAAGACTACTTTTCAGGGCTGCGTTGTCCTTCCTATCCTAACTTTCGTCGATGATGTTCTCGTTTCGCTGTGCAGTGAAGCGTCCAACCACCACTTCATCGTCAACTTCAAAGAAGCTTTCATTTTCCACGATTCGTTCCACCTGCTTAATGCGCAAATGGCTGGGAAGCTTTCTTTGAGAAGAACCGACGAAGAACATGATGGCGTGATAGGGAGACGTTGAATTGAATTATTTTCTTCTGATTTTTCTTTTCTCCAATAATGAAAGCAGTGGCGTAGCTAAGGAAGAGCAAGAGGGGGGAAATCTGTCCCCAGGCACATCATCCAGGGGGCAGCGATTGAATGTTAAAAATTTTAGATTGAAATATTTTCCAACCATGGCAAACAAGAAAATGTGCAAAATCTTCAGTTTTCGTGGACATTGAAAACTCTAGCTACGGCTCTGACTGAAAGATTTTTCTTCCGTTATCTTGATAAATCAGTTAAAAGGGGTTTGGGAAAAACGTTCGCATAGTGCATCTCTGGCAACTTTTTAGAACATTTCTTAAGAAACATTTAACAACCCGAAAGCACGCAAATTCGTACTCACATAACTCAAACTTCTTAATGTAACTAGTGTTTTTGTTTTCCGCGCATTCTCACTTTTAAGAGAAAAAAATTTTACTCTTTATCTCTCAAGAAATTTATTGATAAGACCGCTAAACACCTGTAATTCGGTCCGATTCAAATTTCGTCAAATGGGATGGTTGCATGAGAATTTTCATGTTTTTTTTTCCTTATCTGACGTGAATGCGAGCCATTTTCTATTAGAAAATCCTCCAGGAAGGCATACTTCTCTGTAGGTTTACGGCTGTACTGTGCTTTTCCCTAATCTAATAAATCCGGATAATTTATATTTGTAAAAGGAAATATTAAACTATTTTTTCCCCTGAAAAATGAAAAATCTAAAACTTCCATTTTGTTGAGAAATACAGAATTCTCGAAAAAAAATATGGTGCAACAAACGATTCAACTCTGTCCAAAACTCTGGAGTTATTACATTTCTATAATCAGTGACTATGGTCTTATGATATGTGCTTTATAAACGTTATAAGGTATTTCTCCCACCTTCTTAGTATGCCTTTGTGGTCAGCGCGCTCGGTTCATATCCGAGGGGCCCGTGGTTCGAGTAACGGCGAGGGCACTGCTAATTTTTCTTCTATCCTGCTTTCAAAAAGTACCTAATGTCCCTACAGTGGCGCCCGAACTGAAAATTGCGGAGGATGATAATTCTCCACTCCCAATATTTGGCCCCTAATCTCCAATCACCCTTTAAAAGGGGGAGTATATAAGGTATTTATCCCGCCTTTTTAGCATGCCTTCGTGTTGTAGTGGTCAGCACGCTCGACGCGTATTCGAGTCCCGGCGAGGGCATTGCTCTTTTTCCATCTCTCCTGCTTTAAAAAAATACCTAATATCTCTACAACGTAATACAGCAAATCCTCGTTAAGTTGCATCTGTGTTGTAAATTCGATCGGCGTAAAACGAATCCATTTTTCCATTGTAAGTAGGCGGATACTTTCTATACAAAAACTGTTTTTCTTTGATTATTAGTATTTTTCGAGTACAATTAAGATATAGTATTAATCGTAAAAAAATGACTTCTTTGTTAATATTTTGCATAGTGCATATTTTAAGTTTATTCTACTGCATAATTTTGGTTTAATGCAGAATCCAAGCATCGAAAAGTAGAACGAAGTGGGGAAAAAGTCGATTTTTTTTCGCAGCTGTTGTTCCTGTGGTTGCGAGTCAAATTGAGCGGCGGATATAACCTTGAAGTCCTTATTTTAAAATAACAGACTATAAGTATTTCACTTTTGTATATTAAGACTTTTAACTTCTATGGAGAATATTTTCCTTTGCATTCACAACAGCTCAGTTAACTATTTGATCCAGAAAGTATAACTTTAGCTAGTGTTGACTTTCGAAGTTATCTTTATCTTTGTAATTAATCATTTATAACTTCTGATTTATAGTGTCATTGAGGCAACTGCAAAAAAACTTTGAAATATTGCCATCATCGATAAATTAAATATATGAAATTTATAGAAAACTGTAATTTTTTGATAAAAAAGAGAGGAAAATTCATAGACAAAATTAAAAAACTCTTTCTTCTAGACTTAAATTTATTAATGTAGTATTAGACAATGAACACTTTTAAGTCGTCTACAATTACCATTTTGTCTAAATAACTATTTGAATCCTGTTAAAATTACCAGAATGAGACATAAAGAAACGAAGTGAGCAAATGAGATTACAAAATGGTGCCGACAAATTGGATAGATATAGTGTTGTGAAAAATCTTTGACTTATTAAAAAATAAGAGAGAAGCGAGGTATGCCTTTATATTAAAATATTGAATTTTAATTAATGAAGTTTCATTTCAGTGGGACATTGAGTTCTAATTTACAATGAATATATAGTTCATTCAGTAGACCATTTAATTCAAACTCGTTAAAATGAAACGAGATATATCTTTCTTTTTGTATCAGGTATTTTCAGAAGCACATATTACTATAATTTGTTTTTTATATTACGATAATTCATATTTCATATATAAAATGCATCTCATTTTATGCAAGCTTCTTTATTTCCTGCACTTTATGAAAATGATATCGATCCAACGAAGCAACGGGTTGTTAATTGGATCAAACATGTGTGGGCTGTCAGTGACGGTTCCTGGAAAAGCATCAGGCCGTTGAAATATGCAGCGATGTTCCTCACTGATAAAGCAGATTAACTTACGAACACCGGAAATTGAATTTCCAAAATATTTCCTGTATATTAACAACCTCTACACCTTTTTGTTTAAGCTACAAATTCACAAGCTAAAGAGAGAAGCAAAAATAACAGAACTCTGCAGTTACTGAATGGAGTAAAATGTATAGTTAACCTTTAAACAATGCGCTTTCGAACTACGCTTCTCTATTTTACATGCGAATAATTTCTTCTTCTACTCTGGTAAGCAATAGTGAAAATTTTTTCGGAGATTTTCAGCTGTTTCGAAACTCACCAACCGCATAGTTTAGAAATATCCAAACAAATTTTAAAAAAAATCTGAAAAGGTTCAGATTTTAGCGTCATCAAAAAAGGCTTCTTTTTAAAGGTTTTGTATGCTTAGATCACAGTTCATCCATCAGTTACTGTTGCAATCGCTCCTGTTGACTACATTTTTTTATTGTATTATTCTGTTCATCCATACACTGGAAAACGATAAATGCTGATGTACACATCCTTCCTCGTGCTTTACCAAAGTGTGAATTATTAGATAGTGAAGAAACTCTGTGTATATATGTATGTAGCATAAAAGTATCTAAATAAAATTTCTAACTTTAATTTGCAGTAGTTCCTTAACTTCGCTATTTCTCATTTCTATTCTAAAATAGTTATTGCTTATAATAAATAATGTAGATAGTTTTGCAAACTACAACTGAAACGACCAATAATAATTTTAGATATTAGTTAGCCAATCAAATGATACCGGAATCGAAACCAATTCATTCCGAACTAAGATTTTTTTCTCGAACACATAGCTCTTGCTCTCTGCTTTTCTTTCTAATTAGACGTTGCTGCCGTACTTCTCTTTTAAAATGTACTAGAACAAACTTTTTATTGCTGCCAAATTATTTTATGTTGGCTTAAAAGAAAACGTGTGTCAACCAGAATAAAAAAGAATATTATTAATGAGGATACGATTACAACTTCTTCATTCTGTAGATATAAAGTATCATCGTGATTTCTAAATTATTGCGTATAGTTATGTTCCTCGCATTGCGACATATAGCGCAACCAGATTTTGAACACAGTTTCCCATTCAAACATAATCGCCTCGACATCCGAGTTTTGAATTTCGAATTTTTTCTTTTATTTCATATTTTGCATGAATTCCATAACATTTTTATTAAAGCAGACAGTTTAAAAGAACTGCGTAGCCACTCGGCAAAACTTAATCAGATAACTCAGAAATTTAACAATAATATATTGCCACTACTCAAAATAAAATATTTTTATATTCCACGGGCAGTGTGCTGCCATTCGACAAACATCAGATATTTAATTTTTTTTAAATTTAATCGGTCTGTTACTGAATAACAAACTAAACGGTTTAAAAGCAATAAACGCAGTTTGTTATTATGAAATACTAACTGGACCCGTGAAAAAACACTAGTTCGATTTATTAAAACATCATATATTTTTTTCTTTTTATAGTAAATATTTTAGACGGCTGACCGTGCCAGTGGCTAGTCATTTGAAAAGTGAAACTAACAACTAAATTGATTCGATGCAAAAGTAAGGTCCGAAATTAATAGTCCTTCTAGACGTAAAAGTTGGAAATTAAAAGTATGGATAAAATAGTAATCGGATCTGAAAGAGCGCGAAAATCGTTTTTCAAGCGTCAGTTGTATAAGGTAATAACGACAAAAGGATAGAGGATGCAGAAATCTCTTGTCTAAACAAATTTACTCTTTAAAATGCATCGAATATTGACATGGAATTCATATTTTGAAATAATACCTTAACTTCTAACCTTGGGAATATAAACAATCGAAAGATTCTCACGCAAAAACTATAATGAAATAATACCTTAACTATTTTGAAATAATACCTTAACTTCTAACCTTGGGAATATAAACAATCGAAAGATTCTCACGCAAAAACTATAAGTTTCTGGAAAGCTTCGTGGCGATGCCTTTTCAGTGCAACTCAAAACTGACTTAAGTTGAACTACTTAAAGTCAATTTGGTTGATGTACAATTATTAGTTGATGTAAATACTATATTGTACGGATATAAATGTAGTTATGTACAATTTTTTTATGTAAACCGAACTTGTATTTAATTTTGGTTTAATCAATTAAGTCATTTGTGTTTAATCAGTTAATACTTATATTAAATTCTTTAAACGCTGGTTGAATGTTTACGAAAAAGTTCTACAAATGTCTACAGTAGATTAAGACTATTCATATCAAATAAAATTTAATAAAAACATTATACTAAAAATTACGGAGTGGAGGAACGGAACATCTTCCTTAATAAAAACTAAAAATTTAAATCTCGGAGTTTCAGTAAACAACCGGGAGAAGTGACGAAAAACCGGAAGTCTTCTGATGAAACTGGGAGACTTGGCAGCTATCGGGTTCAAAATAAAATTCAGTTTTAGAAAGAGATAGTGCAAAATGGTTTCTTTGAAATTTTTAGTAGAGGTCGCAGTTCGAATTAAAAAAAAAAAAAAAAAAGTGACTAGAATTTACACTCAACATCTATGCTTGAGAAAAAGCTTCATCTCTATTGACAAGCAATTCGATTTGGTTCGAAATTCATTTACATCTTCATTACATCACATGACAATGAAAGAAACGGAGGAGTTATTAGATTAAAAAAGTAATTGTACCCCATGGGGTTTATTTAAACAATTTTCCATTATCTCAGTTTTGGGTAACTACAAAAAAGGAATTCCCATGCGTCCGCGAAAAAGCTATACAGTCTTTTTTACAAAATTTCTTTTTTAAAGTTTGTTTTCAATACTCACGTTCAAAAATTTTTCTAAAAAGAATATCTAATTAAATGATTCTCAACCACAGAAAAATTCCGTCCTGTGGAAAATTTCATAGTTTCAATGGGAGAATGCAGTTATCCTTTTATTTAGCTGTTAAGTATTTAGTTTTAGTTTATGAATATAAAAATATTCTACTTTTATTCAAGTTTTGATTATTAACAACATTTCCTGTACTTATTCTTGTTTAATTTATAAGACAAGGAATTTAAATAAATATATGTATTAATTTTTAAATTTTTTGAAAGGAGGAGGAAGCAATGGTAAAGGGGGCGCGGGAAGCAGAAAAGGTTAAGACTCACTGGTCTAGCTGGAATACGTATTCTTATATAAATAGGTTATTGCTACATAAAAGGTACTCTTGGGAGTATGACAGCAGAATTTGGCTGCCGATGTCAGTGGGCTCAGATTAGAATTCCGAATTAGTATGTAACGTACGTGTACACATCCATACTTTATTTGGCTAGTACGGACGTTATATACTAGTTATACAAAAAAGGATACGAGATCCTTGGATTCCATCCCAGGGGTTCTGCTGATCGAAATTAAAACAGAGCTAGGCAGATACTTTGTATATACTTTGAAAGCGCATTATTATTCAGGTTTATTTGTTATAATTATTTTAACTATCCATAATAATTCAGTTATGTATTTGCCATAACTATTTAACTCAGGTAGCCATGAGCGAAAGAGCGCTATCAAGAAGGCAACCATATCATGCTCTTTTATTGAATGTTAATAGTGTTTCGACATCTATTAATTTAAGTAAATGCAGTTAAAATAGAAATGCAAGGTAAGCAAGTTTACTTCAAACAAAATGAAGATATACCAAGTCCTGATCCTCAGCTAAAGATTTCTTGATTAATTTCAAATCAAAGGCGAATAACTTAACAATGATACGACAAAACACATTGTTAAAGAATAAACGCTAGGACAAATTGAATAAATCTAGGACCATCCAATTTTACATTCAAAGAATAAGCGCGCTTCCTTAATCTTCATGATTACTATTTCTGTAAAATTATTACAGAACTTCCAGATTTATAGAATAGGTTGTTTGTATTTCTAAAAGCAATTTGAAAAATTATTGTACTTCATCTTGTGTGTCATTTTAGCTGGTTACGTATATATTTAAGTAATTTACTAATTTTAGGTATAAATTAAATATTATAATGCATCGAGTGGCTTTCAAAGGCGAAAATTCCAGCTCTGGTATTAATTAAGATCTGAAATGTTTGCTCTTATGTTACGCATTCTTAGAAAGTTTTCTTAAATACGACAAAAAATATTCAATTCTAACAACAGCGTCGTAAACTGAAAACCGGCTTCGTTTGTGGAATATGAAATACTAAAGAACCTTGGGATAAAAAGGCAAAAAGACGTTGCGACACAGTTTTCATGCGCTGCCGCCTGTGATTATAAATTTGTGTATTTTTCCGTATGTGTCATTAAGGAATGTAACGCATTGAGAAGGGAATAAACCTAGGAAGACATGCAAAAAAGTTTTTTAAAAGGGTGACTGTTAGTAAGAAAGCATACATTTTTAATTTAAAAAACGTTATGCAAGTTTATAATTTAAATCTTTATTTTGATACAATAATATCTTCAAGGTACGTGAGGTAATTTATAATGCATCTAATTAATGTATAATTTATAATACACTTTAATAACATAATTTATGACATATAGAATAGCTGATTTTGATAAATCATAACACAGTTTAGTGTAATTAGCAAATGATGTTCCTAATGCTAAGGATGATTGTTCGTACACAGAATAAAATCTGATTTGCATCAGCTACTACTACTACGACTTTTCTGCTTAAAATGAATTTCAGACTAGTTCCAACTGAGTCGAATTTGGGATGTGTTAAATATTAATTTAATCATTTCATTACAAGAAGGTACTGACAAAAAGGTACACGCATTAACTGCAATTAAAAAAAAACAGCAGCTCGTAGCGTATGTGAAAAGATATTTGAGAATAACAAGGGAAAAAAACTCATAAGAAATAGAAAAATTATACGAAATGCGAACTCAGTATCGGAGCACTAATTTAGACTGTTGACATTTAAGTATTGCTCCAGGAAAAATACTGAAATAGACAATTTAATAAACTTCCTCATTGAATTTGTTTTTGGATATATAAGTAAATAGTACTCTCCTATTATACGCATCCCAATTGAAAAGGAGCGAAAAAATATTGATGAGGCAATGCGAACTGTCGCCAAACGGTATTTATGTGAAAACCTACAATGTCGCCTAATAGTACATTAATATAAAGTACAAAGTATTTATGTAGTACACATGTGTTTTGGTATACGTGAATTTGCACTTTTGAAACTCAGCGGTCGTTTTTCTGATTATTATTTCTTTTTTACACGTAGTACATTTGTTTCTGACATTTGTTGAATCGCAATGAAACTGTGGAGTTTGCCCTATTTTATTTTCATTGCATTGCACTGTTTTGTTGAAGTGTAGTTGATGTTTCAGTTTTTCTTGGTCGATCGTGATCGAGGCCGTTTCACAATACCGAGGTTATGCACGATGCTGACACTCTCTGGAATTCTTTTAGCGAAGATAGATCGCTGTGTACATGAGGAGAACAACACTGAAAAAAACTGAGACGTGTGCGGGTCGTGTATGAAGAAAGAAGAATGTAAATGTATAGGTGAAACTGGATGCTTTGTTGAAATAGATGTAAATATACCCAAACAGACGTTTTTCTCCAAAGTCGCCTACCAGTTTGCGATTGCTGTCCACAATCGCCAAAGAGTTCGCGACTTTTCGGTGGTGCTGCGGATAATCAGAATAAATTTAATAAAATTAATTGGTGCGGATAACCAAATAAATTTATAGATTACTATATTAAATTGTATTAACTTGGGAATAAATTATTACAGCCCTTCTCCCAGTTCCAACAGGCCATGATAAAATATTCACAGTTAGAATGTATCGTACATAGCACAATATTGTTATTTGTTTTCATAACCTACTGATAATTCTGTTTTTTTTTTTTTTTTTTTCTTTCGAAGTAAAAATATAAGATGCTCACTCAGGAAAAAGCTTCAAGTACTCGTAAGTGTTCAGTTGCCCTCAGCATGTCTTGGGAAAATAACAGCTGTCTCAAGAATCTACCTTGGTATTAATGTTTCTTTTAGTTTTGCTTTTCCTATTATCACAAAACCATCTTCATCACATCTTTAATTTTGTAACAGAATATTCAGATTTCAATTTTAACAGGAGATTTATGATATAGGTTAATTCGTCGCTGAACAAAATAAATAAATTCGTTACTTCAATATTTTCCTACTACAGTAACATCGGCCAAGAAAAGTTTTGTTGCCAAGCTGCGTATAGCCATCAAGTATTGTTACAATTCGAAATAATAAAAGTATTGTTACAATTTGAAAAAATAAATAAATCTAAAGCTCCAGAAGTTACTTTAGAGATTTCTATTATCTATAGATTGTACGATTTATTCTTTATTATTATTGTTATTATTATTATTATTTACCTGAGTCGTTGACAGTTCGAATAGATAAACACTTGAGTAGATATACAACAATAGTCTGATTAGCAGTACCTGGAAGTACGTCACCCAGTATTTATTCGTCTGATGCAGCAAATAGGAAGTGTTTTTTCTTTCTGGCATTTATTCATATTCGAAATGAATTCTTCGCATGTTTTTGACATTATGCTTTCGGGGGGAGGGAACGTTGTAAATATGTTTCACCACGTATATTCTTAATTCAAAAACCAATTCTTGTTTGTTTTGTAACTGATAAAGTTATTTCTAGGGGAAAAGAATTTAATATGTAAATCGACACTGAACAGATTGTAAAACTTCGGAATTCCCATAACCATAAGCGTTTTCGTGGTTTTCTTCAAGTGTAACATGAATACAAACAATTTTCTTTGTAAGTCGTCCATAAGTGTACTCCCACCCTTAATGATCTAGAAATCCAGAATCAAAACATTTTCAAACAAACTGATCCTAAGTCCATTGGGACTGGAATTAAGATCCCTCATTACGATTCAGATGACTCCAGAATAGCAATAATTAAAGAAAAAAGTGTAATAAAAGAGTACTCTTGCCTTTGACAAGAAACTTCTCACACCAAGATCACTTAGTTATTTAATTATGATGTCCATTATTCATATTATGATCTTTGAAAAATGAAATAGAATAATCAGTGAAATAGTGTGAATAATCTTTGCGTTACACAAAACTGCAAAAATTTTAATTTTGTTCGTATTCCCTCTACCTCCCCCCTCCTTAAGAACGTCGTCTTTATTTTTTGGCAAAAATTTAAATAAATTAAGGTATAGGTTGGTATTATTTAAAATAATTTAAATAATACCAACCTATACCTGTTTAAATTTTGGGGTCTATGAAAAAATTTGCTTTGATTTTCGTCGTTCCGACTATCATCGTATGTTTAGACACCAGTTAGAGTATAAAATCAGAGTTTTGCTATACTTAAAATACATAAGTATGACAAACGATTTAATTAACACATTTACTAGGATTTAATATGTTTTCTTTTAACTAATTTAAACATATGTAGCTAATTTAAACATATGTATATAAAAGTTTGATCATAAAGACTACTGAATTTAAATATAATAAATGCAACAGCTACTAAAATAAATGTTGCATTAATGTATAGAATATGAAGAAAATAAATATTAAATAGAGATAGAGAGGAAATTTAATGTCACTAGGAACCAATATAGAAAAACAGCCTACCAAATAAAAAATCTTGCATCTTCCCGAGTTCACGTTATTAGTGGAAGAGTAAATATTTGTTCAAAATTTTTAAGCAGAATATGCTTCCGTGTAGATTTTTTAACAAAACTCTATCCAATAGTCACATTACACATGGAGAAAGCCGCGAAAGCCCCCAGGCGGATTGAGGTGTAAGGAAACTGTACTTTCTGCCATGCATTATTTTTTTTTTAATCCAATGGCGGGCTCTTGTTTATTGAGCACTGGCCACTCCTAAGACATAAAGTGGAAGCCATTTTATTATGGACGCACCTAATGGGCGGCCACCTTCGCTTCCTATGAAGGGACGGACAGCTGCAATCATGCCTTTGCGGGATTCGAGCGACGGTTTTTTGGTACCATAGTAGGCTTCCCTACCCATGCGTTAATATAAATATGTGAACGCTTGCCTTAGGAAATCCTCCACGAAGTTATTTCTTCCAAGAAAGCTAGCTTTCATTGTTTTATGGTAGTCAGTTACTTCTGAAGGAAATCTGCTTTAAATAAATTTGTTAATGATTTGCTAATTTTTACTCGCTTTAATAAGTAATATATATTGGAAAAACTAAATTAAAAGTGACTTTATTTATCAGGCAAGTTAACTCTCAGGTAAACAAAAAATACACGCAATTTTACCCAAATAAATAAACAAAAACAATTGTGTTAGATTGGATTCTTTAATAAGATAAAGCTCTCTGCCATAAAGATCAGTTTTCACCACTATTCATTTAACTCTCAGTTAACAGCTTTTATGCATGGGGCTTCCGTTGTTTTTGCAAGTAAAAGTAAATAAAAGCTAGTTTCTCTTAAAGAGTGGTGTCCCACAAAGACAGGCCTAGGCATAGAAGCCCACCCATGATTGCAATAATCGATTAACCATCATCAACAAATATGTTATCAAATATTTCTTAGAAAATTTCACAATATAATTATCAAACATTGCTCTCAGATATTTAACTAAAAATAATACAGATGTTAATTTTTTTTTTTTTTTAATTAGAGTATAAACATTTCTAGAATGACAAAATAATGATATTAAAAATATTACTCTGTTTATCTTTTGGTATTAAATGAATAAAATAGCATTTAAACAATTTAATATGTCATTAAACATTTTAATCTAACATTCTTGCCTAATCAATCATAAAACAAAATAATAAAAAATATATATGACATGAACACCATATGACTTCCTATTACGGCCTATTAAATTATATACGTTTTTTACTTCACTTCATTTAAATTTGTTCCCTCGAATTATTCTAACTTAATTAACCGATTCCTCAAGGTAAGTTGAAAACGACATAAAAAATTGCAAATTTTCAGATTAAATAACCCGCTTAATTTTTATCGTACGATACTCAAACTTTTTGTATTTTTATTTTTTGATAACGAGTATAAAACTTTCACATACAGGAACCAGGAGACCGCAATGAAAGTTGGATTTTGTTATTTGTCTTTTTTTTTTTTTTTTTTTTTTATTTTGACATTGCTAGAACATGAACAGGTTCATCATTTAAAATACTTCTGTAGCTGGAAGTTTATGACTACAATCACATATGATCAACAATTGCGAAAATAAACACCGAGAAGGAATTTTAAGCCTTAAGCCGAGTAAAGGGGGTTTATATATATATATTTATCACCTTGGCTGCCATGTACGATTCACATAGACCTTACTTCTCGGAGCCGTGTGCATCGAATGTGATTCAAAGGCTTTGTATTGCTTGAAGCCGTGTGAGTCACCGGTGCTTCACAAATTTGTATTGTAGCATACTATTTGTCTAGTTTACTAATTTTCACCATCAAGAAAATGAACTCCTGTATTACTTACTTTACGATGAATTAAATTCTCATCTATTTATAAGTGCAAAAAATATAGAAGTTTCGTGCAAATGAAGTCATTTTCATGCAACTGTAAATGAAATGTGAAAATAAAGGAAAAAAACAAGTTCAAATGAAAACTAGGTACTAAACTGATTTTTAGGATTAATGAGCCAAGAAAACACTAGAATTAAAAAATGATACGACAGAGTATTTTACCCATTTTCCTGGGGCAGTCAACGTAATATATATATATATATATATAATATATACTTTTGGTAGTGCCGATTGCAATAAAAAAGCGAAGTGCATAATTAGAAGTTATAGCAGTCCCATATGCAAAATTTCAATGTTCTACGGCTAATCTTTTTTGAGTTAGGCGAAATACATATATACGCACGTACAGAGACGTCAGAATAAAAAGTCCATTTTTAATGTATTCTACAATCCGTTTTGGAGTAAAGAGTTGTCCGCACGTAAAGACGTCATGAAAAAAAAAGTCAAAATGGATTCGAGAACAGGTCAAAATGGATATTTGCGTTGAAATCTGATAACCGAAATTTTTCAGAATTGCAATACTTAGTTTATTTCATACAAGATAGTAAACAATATAAAATTGAATCCTTATTTAAATTCCCCCACCTGGAAAATTGTTTCACAGAAATTCTCTATTTATTGAGATACTGTATCGAATGAATTTAAAATGTGAAATAAAAGATTTGTATAATTTACAGGAAAAATTTAAGGAAGTTAAAACAGGAAATAAACTTGTGAAACTTTTGTTCAACGAATCAAGCGCAAACGGAAAAGTTACTTTACTTTATCAGCTTGAGGTCACGTGATTATTTACTAAACGATAAAATTAGCGATCACTTCACATTGAGCTAAATGCAGCTTTTACTACAGCCATGCTAAATTCATTCAATTAAAAAAAAAATAATTCTTACCTTTCATGTTGATTCGTACACTACCAGTGAGTTGGACTCCATGTTTTTCCCGTCTCATTTTCGAATTTTTTTTTTTCCTTTGATTGTTCGCACCAGGAAAAGGTTAAAATGTGTCGACACTCAATTAAAACACACGCTGAATTGAAAAACTATATAAATTCTGAACGAAAAAGCACTTCCATTGTTTCTTGTTTTATTTTCTTCAGCAATATTGTCTTTCAGAGGAAGGGAGGATATTCTGTTGCCGAAATTTCTAAACATATTTTTATAATTTACGTATATTTATTTTTACAATGTAAATTTTACATCATAAACACTATACTTTCGTTTGTTTTGTAACATCGTTTATATTTCAGTAATGTTCGACAAAGTTTCTGTAGCAGAATTTATCAAATAGTTTTGTTTTTATAAAATCTAAACTGTCATAATCTACCGAAACAGATGCTCGGTAGAAAATATCTCTGATTTTTTGCCATGAATTGCCTAATAAAAGTTTGCATATTGGTTCACTTTCAGCTCATTTTGCTTCAATTCATAAAACTTTCAGATTTTTTTTAAATCACATTTCGAGGTTCAAATAATAGATATTCATTATGATTTCTCTGCGATTCCATTTTAGAATAATAATGCGCTCTCTTTTTTTAAAACTGCATGGTCCATTATGTTTCATGACATATTTTCTTAAAAAATAGTTTCACTTCTAAATCTAAATCAAATTTCACAACAAATAATCCATACATCAACACAAATACATTTCTCAGCTAAAAGTGAAATCGAAAATCAGTAAGATATACTTTTCCTGATTAAAATTATTCTGGTTGTCAGTTTCATGTGACGAATGCGGATGAAACAGGTAAACACGTTTTTGAGTGATGCTGTGATGAAAAGTAACAAACGCAAACCGTGCATCCAGTTTCGAGCAGCACGAACATTCTGAAGAATCTTCAGCTATGTTGTTTTATCGATCCATTCCCAAGCCGGAGTTGAACCGCTTGTGGTGGCGCTTCTGCTGCTGCTATCGCGAAGTGGAAGTTATTTTCCTTCCGTACGTTTGAATAACTATTTCGCTAGCGGAAAGGATTTTTGTTATGCTTTCGGGTTTATTTTAGTTCTGACTGTTCTTCGATATGAATATCTCGTCCTTTTCCTTCACACTTCGAGTAGTGTGTGATATTTTTCTCATTTTTGCGCCGTCTGTCGAGTAAAATATAAATTTAAGCTTTTGTTTTCATGCTGTAAAGGTGTTCCTAAAAATTAGATAATCACCTAAAAAAACTGTATTTTGCTTTCATTGCAAAAAAAAAAAAAAAAAAAAAAAAAAAAAAATTATTTCGAGTACCGACGTATAATTATTGATATTAATATTATCATAGGGATTTATTTATTTATCTTATACTTTATCCGATAAAAGCATTGCTGTATAAATTTAATTCAATTGCTGCATACAGCTAATTCAAAACAGAAGTTTCTAACTATTAATTCTGAATTTTGTGCGACAGAAATTAATTATTTTAATAGTATGGATGATTAGAGTGTGATGATACTTCTTTCTTATCTTCAAAAATACGTATTTAAATTTTTAAAAACGTTCTGGTTTCTTGTAAATGTCTTTGAGTTGTTATGCATAGGAATGATATCTATTTATTATACGCATGCACATTGGATTAAATATTCAAATTAAGCACTAAGGATGTTGAGCTATTGCTTTTCAGAATGCTGCCCTACGTTTTTGCTCATACATGCTCTAAATATTGACATTTAATATGGAAATGTATTATTTCGGTAAAATCGGTAATTCCGTAAATCGGTCATAAATTCTAGGATGAACAAATACTTTACTATAAAATAGGCTTAATATTAAAACTTTTCAATTGAAATAATTTTTCTAAATCTTTTTTTTTTTTTTTTTTTTTTTTTTTTTTTTTATTACGAGATAAATAGAATGAGATTAGTTTTAAGTAAGTTATTTTAAATTTCGAATTAAATTTTTGTCTTCTTTCTTAATTGCAGTATTCGGGTTAGGAATATTGTATATTTCTCATCAACAGCATATTCAGAAATTTATAACACAAAACGCATGCTATATACTTAGATTGTTCAGTTTAAATATTTGTTGTTCGTATTCAAATCGCACATCCAAACCACACTTAATATTCGAAAGGAGAAGATTTTGTCAAGATCTTCATGATTTAAACCAGAGGTAAAGAATTAGCAGCTCATAGCAAAGTTAACAAAATTATAGATTGCTTATGCTTCATTCTTGACAAATCTGGAAGATGCGCTGTGCAAAATGCTGTAAAAATTAGTTCGAGACAATCATATTTTGCCGTAAGACCTTTCTATTCGAAAAAGGTTGCCAATACATTCATTGATTTTGCTCTAGTTGGTCTGAAGTAATATTAAAAAAGGGAAACTATCCACACTATTCCTTAGCCAAAAATAAAATAATAAATAAAATAAAAAGGAATTAAAAAAATCGAATCTTTCTAGAAAAATCTAAGGTTTCTAGGATCTACGAAAATAGTTTCTAAGGTTGCTGCAGTGCTTGCATGAAAACAGGTGTAGTAATTCCCCCACCAATAGTCTGGTTAAAGACCGCGGAATGCTAGTAATTCGACCTGGGTTCGAATCGAGGCCACTGGACTAGCTGCATGTTTTTGCTTCGTGGTTTTCCCCATGTGCGAGCCACTTTCGCTTAGAAAGCGCTCCACGAAGGCATCCGTCCCCTTACTAAATGTACAGGCGCGGTGAGATGTCTTCCCCCGCAAAGCAGTTTTAGAGTTGCAAGGGAAGACAAGTTGCCACATTTGGCGGAAAATCGCCCATTTGGCGACAAAATTGGCGATATATCATGGACGGAGGGAGAACTTTCTGGAACGAATTCTTACCGGTTTAGCCCAGAATGTTCTCGAACACAAGCCGAAAGCTATGTAAACCCTGCTGGTCCGCAGTCAGTGTGTGTGTCTCGTCTAGCGAGCTGATAGTCAGTCATTGAGCATGTGTCTCGAAGTCTAGCGCCGAGTTGGGCGTCGAGTGCATCGAGAGAGTCTTTTAGTGCATCGCGAATTAGTGCATCGTCGAGTTTTCTCTTAGACTGTGCTGAGTCGAGAGCTATACTCTGTGTATCGTCGAGTGCATCGCGTGGAGAGTCTCGAGAGTACGTGGAGTTCCGAGAACAACCGAGCAGAGTTGGGAGCTGTACCCGGGTGCTTTGCAGTGAAGCTATCTCCACCGATATTGCCTGACAGTGTGAAGGCTGTGTCGCTGAACGTGTCAGCGTGTTCGTCGACGACTGTAAAATTAATTTTGGAGCTATCTGATTAAATATTGGTAAATAAAGTGTGTTTCGATACTTCATCAAATGTGTCGTCGTTATTCACTCCAAATCTACAAACCCCGTACGAACGTGAAGGAAGAAAATAACGCAACAATATTTTGTGGTTATGGAGATGTAAATATTTTGTATTTAGGATAATGTTCGATTATCTTAATAATAACAATAATAGTTGTACCAAAAATTATGTAATTTAGTAAAAATTACGTAATTACGTAAAACCTTAAATTAACAAAAGATGCTCGAACTGGGATAAAATTTTAATTTCGATTGTTACACCGCTTAATGTTTGCGCAATCGATTATCGTGTTGATTATCCAGTTTGTTTGTGTGTGATTATGGCAAAGCATCGAGGGCTATCTGCCTAAGGGGAGGGATGCCTTCGTGGAGGACTTTCTAAGGAAAACTGGCTCGTATACACGTTACACATGGGGAAAACCACGAAAACGCCCATGCAGCCAGCCCGTTCGCGGGATTCGAACCTCGGACCGAACTACCAGTGTTCAGCGACTTTACCGCTCGGCCGCTGGTGGGCGTGTTGATTATCCAATAGAATGAAATTAGGAAAAGGTTTTTATACAATAAGCTTTTATTTAAAATGCATATAATAATTAATGCGCTAAAACGAGAAAAATAATTTATCACATAGTTAAATGGGAATAATAGATTAAATAAGTCTATTTGCAGAATTTTCTACAATTTTAAATCGGAATAAAATTTCTATTTTTTAAGCTTCATTTTTGAACTTAAGGAGATTCCTGTTCCTTAAACTGTTATTGTCATGCAGGTAAGAATAAAAGGAGATGCCATCCCCACACTACGCCTGACGCAATGCTGCTAAGCTTTGATTTTCAGAACGGGTGTGTTTTGTTTACATTTAGAGCATGTTAACAGTGGTTTAGTGGTACTTCCACCCACAACAGTTCCGCACAAATCGAAAAGGAGACACTTCCGCATAAAAGAAATATTCATTGTTGGATGGGTAATGGCAATTTGTATAGATTAATGGCATTAACGCAAAAATCACATCTTAGTTACTTTTCGATAACTTGCAACGGCGATTTTGATTGTGAATTTGTTTTATAAAATTCTAGATAAATATAAGATAATAGTTAATATAGAATATAGTTTATAAATAGATTTTAGCAAAATGTTTTTATTATGTATTAAGAATGATAAATACTTCATGTCAAAATATACCATAAAACTTCAAGTCAAAATATACCATAAATGTAACACATTTTAGTGCTCAGTTTCCTTATAACTAACTGGTATAAGGGTAAATATTTATATACTTCTTTCGCTGTCCTTAATGTATTTGCTATTTTTCTTTTGTGTTCCAAATATCAAAATGTTTTGAATAAAATACATTTTCATCATCCACATAACATTGTAATTTGCACTTTTTAAAAATGTTTAGGGAAGAAGCATGATAGTTGCTCATTCATCACTTTATTTGTATTTGATTAAAAAATAATCACTTTGGGTTTACTTATCTTAACTGAAAAATGAAGTTTCCTCCAATCCTTTAATCCATTTGAAAATTATAAATATGTAGACAGATATGCTAATAAGTAATCATATATTAGTGTAACACTGTATACAGAAAGACTTGCTAAATTCGGCGGAAGTGCCATGTACTGTCAAAGTGATGTTACCATGTGAACCTGCCACATCATCATGACAGTTTTTTAGGAATTTGAAACTAGAGTGATCTCAATGTTATGAACTGGTATGTCAATACATTTTGCATTTTGTTATATTTTGAATTATGTTGCAATAAGTAAATTTCCCATCTGTCACATCTATACGAGCCAGTTTTGCTTGGAAAATCTTTCATGAAAATATCGCTTCCCTAGCACAGATACCCTCGAGTGCTTTGCTATAATCAAAGAAACCAAACTAAACCAAGTTACAATCCAGGCGAATGGTGTAGCTGCACAGTTAAAGAACTGCAGTAGTGTAGAAGGAGAGGCGTAGTGACTTTAATTACTGCATTATCGTCAAAGATATACAATGTGTTTTGTGTACTGAAGAACTGTCTTTGTAAGCTTCATCTCTGAAACTGAAACTCTGATTCTCGAAAGAAAACTGTATTTGTAAGCTTCATCTCGAATAACCCTTTCTGACCAAGCACCAGCAGGTCTTGATAATCGCGAACGGAATCTATGCGTGAAATGACTAGTGATTAAGATAAAATGTTATTCTCTCTATGAGATAAAATGTTATCTTAACCGAATCTATTTGTGATCTACCGGAAAGTTTATAATGGTGCAAATATTAACATCAGAATCAAAATTTCACTAGTGAGTTGTGTTAGGGAATAATAAAGAAATAATGGTATGTATTTTTTATTTTTATGTATCTTTTTATTAAATTGTTGTTTACCAATACATTCAGAATACAAGTTAAAGATTTGAATAGCTAACGACAAAATTGAAGTATTTGAGTGTAGTTTAAAATGTGTTTATTTTTGTGTTTTTAAGGGCAAGAAATCAGAAGATTGTCAAGAGAAATGTCATTCATGTTTCGCGGTTTTAAGTCGATGCTGAAACTAATCATATTTACACTGACGGAAAAGAGTATTAATTAAGTGTCACAAATAATTTATTGAAATTTAATTTATTCTTAAATATAAAATTTTAAAAAACTTAACAGCATTTTAATAAATTTTGTTATGTAAAGAAGTAGCAGTATTTATTCTAGTTTTAATCTAAAAGCAAACTTTTCACTTATTAGAAATAATGATTCGAAAAGAAGAATGCCTTTGGTCTTTTTATAATTTTGAGACAAACTGATTTTTTGAAACCTTGATGAGCTAAGCATTTTTGTTCGAGCACTGTGTTGAACAGAAAATAATGAATGAACGAATAATAAAATGCAGTTAAAGGATTTATATTTTGAAATACTTTTCGTTTGAATATTTTTAATCTGAAAAACAATTTTGATTTTATTCCCATTTAAAACAAGTAGCCGTAATTTTATTATCCCAATTGCAGTTAACCCTCTGAAACTGTCATCCCCAGCGGACCATTCAAAAGGGTCCGCTGGGGATGACAGTTTATAAGCGAGGTAACGGTAAATGCGGATTAACAAAATTTTTCATTTTAACCAAGGCCAAACGTTCTTGAAACGAAATAGAATATATGCGTATATATTTAAAGTTTCTGGTTATTATTAAACACATATTCATGCAAATACTATTTCTAAATGCACATTGCAATGTTACTTAGAAAATTAATTGCATTATTACAGATCAAGAAATAAACTAAAAAAATTATTGACTGGTTTATTTAAAAAAAGTCTTTAATGTATGCTTGTTTTAATACCGGTCTGTTACTTTTCACAATATTTTCCACCGTTGCGAAATCTTATCTATTTTTCGCAAGAAATTAAAAATCCTTTAACAGTATTTATTGCAGCAATAGCATCTTTATGCGTCGGCATTTGATTCAGTTTCGTCATCATTTTCTTCAGTGGACTCGGAAAAGTTTCAATTTTTTATTTCGGAAACAATATTCGGTACTGAAATTTTTACTTCACTGTCTATACATGCATACATATTCATACAAATCAAATTCTAAATAGCGTTTTTCTAGTAAATTGCCTAAGCCCAATAAAAGGGGATCATCTTCACTTTCAGTGTTTTCGGAATTGGCTTCTGAAAAATTTATTTTGAAACCTGCATGTCTAAACCAAATGGCAATATTTTGGGTGAAAATTATGCTCTAACCTTTTTCTATGTAGATAAGCACAGTAACGGGAAAAGAGGATTAGTCGTTAAGAGCAGGTATAAAATCTTTCATGAAAAGTTTTCTATAGTTTAATTTTAAATCATGAATAATCCCTTGATCGTTGGTTGCAATATACTAGTTTAGACCATTTTTATGGCTTTTAAACTGCTTAGTCTGATGTGAGTTGCGCAGTTGCCAATAGCTAAAGCTATTTTTCTACCTTTCTGAGGAAATTTTTGCATCTAAATTCTTGATCGTCTTTTCCTTATCTCTGAAGTCATCTAAGCTTCTCAGGAATAGGTGTCATAGCTCACTGGAAAAAAATTTAAAATCCTTAAAATATCGGGATATTTTTTGACGATTGGTTTCAACATCTCATTGCTGTCTATGTTGGATCCCAGCAAAAGAATCAATTTCCCCTTACTCTTCTCCTCCCCCAATGCATTTTTCCTTCTTGAAAGAAAGGATTTTGTTGAGCAAGATTCTGTAAAACAACCCGCATTCATTCAAATTAAGAATATCACTTGGACCTTATTGTTTGCATATTGCTTTTATCATCGTATTTTTCCCGTCTGAAACGATTTCTGAATCTATATCAGATGTTTCTCTCTTGATTTTTTGAACGACAGGTCATGCCTTATCTTCTGCCTCTCCTACCATCCATTACTAGCTGCAAAGGTTTCTTTCCCGTGTTCGGCAGCAATTTGAAGATCTTTTTCCTTCAAGTGGAAATCCGCCCATTTTGTATTCTGGCACATTTTATCCAGATGATTAGAGCTGACTTGATTTCTTCACAGAGAGGCACTCGTTCTCTTTTTCTGTTTTTATTATCACAGTCTACGGTGTTTTTTGGTGATAAAATGTCATTTAACTCTTTACGGGGAATTGCACGAGCTTTTACAAAGGCTGCTTTCAACTGATTTGATTTTTCAAGCTCCTCAATGAATATCTTTTTTACCGAAAATGTTAAAATTTTTCTCTCTCCTGACATTCTTCTGAAAGGTACGAGTGTTCAAGTTTCCACTTTCAAACCAAAGAAAACCAGGAATGATTCAGGAAAACTTCGAGTTGAATATTTGTGCCAAAACATCTGTCTATTGTCCCACAAATTCTGAAGTCGCATACAGGTGTCCAGTAACTGCGTGAATAAGTGAGAAAACGGAAGGGGGCTAACAGTGCACTTGTAAACTCCCATTTTTTGAGGCTGAAATGACCTTGACCTCTAAACTGGATAAAACGTAATTATGATTTGTCTAAAAAGTGACACTTTTAAGACCTACTCGGTTGCCACCTTTCTCTGAGCCAAGAAAATGCAGAACGTACTGTACTCATTAGTTGAAATATGCTTTCAGAAAATTCCTTTAATGACTGTATAATTCCTTATGTGCCTAATAATATATGCGAAACGTTTTCTGAAATAAAACTTTCCAGGCTCCAAGAACATCTGTCAAAAATCTATTCAGGCAAAAAAGTAGAGATTTGTATTATTTTCAGGGATTCGAAAAGAAGTTTATAAAAGCCCACATTCGTAAATATCTGTTGTATCTGTTACTTATTTCATATTTTATGACAATAACATCAAATCAAGTCCACGAATTTTATCGTGGTCAAGAGTCAAAGATTGCGCCTGTCACTGGCTTAGGTCTTAAGAACTTTGTAAGTGAGAGCACGGATTAGCCTACTTCCATCCCTGTTTTATAAGAGAATCCCCAAAGGATCCTCCACTACTCCTCTCCTACCATCAAACCTCTCTAGAGAACTTTTAAATTAATATTTTAAAGAAGTCGCTCTTGCCATTGCGATGAATTGAAGATCAATATCAAGCACTACCTGTAGAGCCTCACAGAATTTCACATAACGACGGAGTTAAGACTGTATAAACTGCAATTAAGCATATGGAGCAACTAAAAAAAACTACAGGAATCGATACAGTGATGCTCTAAAGATGGTGAAACTTGGCAGCAAAGAAACGGCACTCATCAAGAAAGCAGATTACAATAAAAAAATTCCTTTCAATCATGACAAGACTAAACTTATAAAGTACTGTACGTACTGTATTTAACTTCAGACAACTCTGCGACTGTAAATCCACTTTTTCAGTCTTTCCTCTCGTTTATGTCGGATAAGCGAGAATGTGCTATACTTGTAAACATCCATGCTTTTTCTGTGATTCGAATTATATTTTGGAAGGAGCGAAGGTTATGGCAGCTGTAACCACGACTACTCGGCCAACAGAGCGGCATGCAAATCTCTTTTCAACAGTATCCGAGGAAGATGACGATGTTTGCGTGCTTCTTAATAATATTGCTTTATCTCAAAATTCTGTATGTAACTTTTTAATAATATCTCATTTTTCAATACAATTTGATGAATCAGCTTTGAAAGAAATGAAGTCTTGCTTCTCGCGTTTTATAAGGAATCAACAAATGCACCAAGAATTATTATTTACTCGAAATTTCACAAATGAATATTAAAGGTGAATCATGTTATGAAAGGTGTTTTTTTTTTTGTCAGAAAGAAACTTCCCTGAATGAAATACCGTTAATTGCTACTGATGACGCTCTAACGAAAGTTGGATGCTATAATGTTTTAGGGCACATTGAAGTGCAAAGGTATCAGATATATTTGTCATATACTATGTTATTCACCTGCAACTTCTAATAATAAAAACTTGAATGAACACTTACGTAACTCAGTTCATCTCGTCATAAAAGCAGTGAATAGAGTAATACTTTGATTGATTAATTCGGGCAATTCCTGAATTAAAAACGACGAAGTTTTCAATCTCATCTTCGTCATATAGAAATTTGTCGGCTGTCAAAGATAACCTGTATGAATATTTTCTCCACTCTCCTCTCAGCGCTTGAATTTGTGGAAAATAAAAATGCTGCTTGAATTGCAGACTTGATAAATTCAAAAACAAATACAGTTTACCAGAGAGATCATTAACTCCAAGATGATGGCCTGAATCTAAAAAAACATATAAATATAATTTAAGCGCTTGTAATAAAGCTGATTATGTATATAAGGTATTTCTCCCGCCTTCTTAGCGAGCCTTCGTGGTGTAGTGGTCTGCACGCTCAGCGCGTAATTGAGAGGTCCCGGGTTTAATTCCCGGCGAAGGCGTTGCATATTTTTTATCTTTCCTCCTTCCAAAATACCTAATGTCATTATATGTATAAGAGAAACTTGGGATTGGGAGAATTTATTCAAATTTTGCAGCTATAGAAAAAAGTAACGAGGAAGTACTTGAATGTTCCTAACATTTAGAAGCTCTAGAATTGGAGTTCAAGATGTTTTAAAAATAGATGCACCTGAGTTGCTTTTGGATCCATTTTTTAACAGTTCCAAAAGCATCTCCAAACTTAAAAGTATATTTTGTTAAGTGCAAATAAAGAGCTGATATGTAAATTTAGATCTGTATACTTAAATTTAAATATCAGCTTTGGCAGCAGAAGCAGGTAATTGAACTTTCCTCTGCTTTTTGGAATACTGTAAAAAAAACTTTTCATAGCGTCCTGTTCGTCTTATTTAGTATAACATGAGCTCAGCGCAATAACGCTTAACTAACTAATAATTTTTCGAGAAAGATGTTAGCAAAAAATAGAGCCAAATGTTGACAAACTTGTAGAAGCGTATTGGGCTCATTCTTCTCATTTAACTTATTTTATTACTAGTTTAATTCATGTTCCACTTCTTTTTATAATTTAGAAAAATATGGCTGTATATTTATTGTTGGTTTCATTAATTGCAAAGAATCCCATCGCACCATTACTGTTTTATTTTCTCGAACGTTTTGTAAAAAAATATAGATGTGGGCTGCCGAGGACAGGGCGTTGAGCATTCAAAGCTTTCTAAAAGTGGCTGATAAATTAAAAAAACTTGAGAAACACTGGCTAGCTTCTGGTTAGCGGACTTAATGCTGTATGGTTTTCCAAAACGGTGAAAAGCCGTATCTTTTTAGAGTAAAAGTTTAATGGAGGCTGACTGCTAGTCCGAATCGAAGGGTGTGGGCTTTATTTTCGTTTAAGACTTAATTATTGTTTTGTGGTACTTTAAAGAGAAAATTGAAAATTTCGTAGGTTTCGCTCCCCTCTCCCATACATCCCATAAAAGCTTTTAGTAAAAAAGCTATCTATTACGCAGTTTTTGGCAAATAATCCCCACTCTTTCTTTCTACTCGCTCGAGCTATCTTCGTTTTTCAAATAAAATTAAAAGGTCTACTTTTTTTTTTTTTTTTTTTAACTTTAGAACTGTATCTAACATTCAACAGGTATCGCAAGTGTCGTGGACACCTGCTGCCTTAAACGACAAATACAGGGTGTCCACAAAATTTATTCACCAGATAAAGATATGTTCTAAATAATACAGAATAAGGTGTAGGGGAAAAAAGACACACTTTAATTCAGAACTTCAAGAAACTTTTGTATTAATACACTTCAGCATGAGCATCATTAATTGCTCGGAGAATACAAAGTCTGTTGTCGATTTCCTTTCAGAGTTTATTAAGCGTTTACGGAGTCACAGTTGCTATTTTTGTGGTGATTCGATTTTTTTAATTCTTCTATGCTGTGCTCTGCAGCATAAACTCAGTTCTTCAGGTATCCCCAGGAAAAAAAAAAAAAAAAGATGTGTGATGTCGCGAAAACGGGGGGGGGCATGAAATTGTCATCAAGGAACACGTACATGTATAATACATCATAATGACATGGGGCCGCATCCTATTGGAAAAAAAAAGTGTGGCTGCATTTCTTCTAACTGCGAACCATCTCAGCATATCGAAGTAATCATCGGAATTAATTGATGACTCCCAGAATATAAAAGACCAATAGCTTTTTTATGCATTATTGCACATCAAATAATAACTTAACGGCTACCTTGCTCAATTTCGCTTACAAAATGCGAGTTTTTTGACACCCCAATCTTGCAGTTATATCGATTAACCTCTCCTCAAACATGAAATGTTGCTTCATCACTCAATACGATTTTCTGAAGAAACTGCTCTTAAATACTGTTACGGTCAAGAGTGTCTATAGAAAATTCTCTATGCATCGCTCGATCTTTATGTTTTATTTGTTGACAAATCTGTAGTCAGGTTCAACCATTTATGAACAGTTTAATGAACAGTCGACCTGGAAATTCCTGTTTGCAGGCTGGCACGGTGAATGGATGTACGGGACGGCAAACAAACACATCTCGAATGACGTAAACATTTTCATCACTGATGCATGCTGTTTCTTTATGCAAAACATGTTCAGTCTCTCGAAACTGTTTTAATCATCTTTTAATTGCTTGTTCCCTTGGTTCGCTGAATTCTTGTCAGAATCTCCTCTGAGCTGTTTTCGGAGATGTGGTTTCCATGAACTAAGGAACGCACGAACGAGTTCTTTTTCAATGCATGACACCATTTTCTGTGAAAACAAACAAGTTCTTTGATGCTTTTCCTAAAAATTAGAACAAACGAAATTCCTTGAACTAAAGATTATATCGATATAAATTATTTTCTGTTGCTTTGAAAAATTACGTTTCAATTTAATTTTGTTATTTGTTGATTAAATTACGGACACACTATGTAATAACTTCTACGTTGCTTTTGAGGCATATAAAAACCAACGAAAAAGCTTTTTGTGTTCACAAGAAGAATGTTTTTAAAGAAGTGGAAATCAAAATAGAATAAGAATACAGAATTAATTTTTTTATATATTTTTTACTTTAGGGATTCGCTCGGTACTTTAAAAAGGGCATACCTTCGTTTAGGCGGACAAAGTTCTTATGCTGTCATAGTCAATAAAAAATAAGTTGTATTTTCTTGCGCTCAATTTTACATTTTTGTTAAAAACAAAAGTTATGTATTTAGTATTTGAATACCAAAGATAGCTATTTGAGCATTTTCCAGTACAATATTACATTATTTTGTTCCATAAATATTGCTAATAATAATAATGCTAATAATGCTAGCGTTCGATTCAATTTCAACAAATGGAATTTCGATTCCATGCAGACATGTAATATTTCAATGAATTATTGTATTAACAACTAGAAGGTTCTTTTTATAAGCAGGCTGAAATCGATTGTCTAGCTTCTGTCTGGCTGTTAGCTTTATGTTTACTATCTTTAAATCTTGTAGTAATAGAATATCGCGTAAGAACTTAAATGATAAATTATTGAAAGCAAACTTCTTTTTTTGTGCGAAATTACTCATGAAAGGCATTCTGATAAAAAAAATAAAAGCAGACTTTATTGACTTCAATAATTGTAGGCGCATGCTTCTCAGTGTAAATTTTCTTAAAATAAGAAATAAAAATAAGAAATAAAAGTTTTATGGAAACGCCACTATTGATAGGTATAGTGACTAGAGTTGGCTTATTGCTTGCCTGGTTGGGGGTTCCACTCTCATGTTAGGCTTGGATATATGTGTATGTCCCTGCCTCTTTCTCGTAGATGCAATGTGGGTCTACATATTCTAGTGAGCCGTTGCAACGTTCTTGGTGACGAAACAGCTAAATAATCGATGCATTCGGCCATTCCTGATGACTACCTACGAGCAAGTGCTTGGCCATTGGGTACAGGGAAGAAAGATTTATGAAAACTGTGGGTTGAACATTACTATAAAAATAAAATCTCTTTTTAATAGAAAAATTTGTTAAAAGCACTCTGAAAATTTTTTTACCTGAATTAGATTTTTCGCCCATGCTAACGATCATCAAAATGGATGACCATTTTATTGCAATTGTCAATTTTGCGTTGTGCTAAAATCTCCTCCCCCCTCCTTTAATTCACTTACAGTGAAAATTTCAGTCGCTAAAAATATTCGTTATAGTTTAAAGCGAAAAATTATGTATTTTTACATACAAATTTGATAGAGATATTCGAGAATGAATTCGCTGCTGTAGAAAATTTATGCGCTCCTATAAATCTATAAGATATTTCTCCCGCTTTCTAAGCATGCCTTCGTGGTGTAATGGTCAGTACATTCGGCGTGGATTCGGTAGGTCCGAGGTTCGCGTGCCGGTGAGAGCATTGCTCATTTTTCATGTCCCCCGTGTCGAAATAACCTAATGACTGTACAAGTCATAAATTCGAGACTTTTAAGTGAGTTGTCTTGATAGTCTCTCTGCAATCGATCACTAGACCTTTTCATTTGCTAAAAAAAAAATCTGAAGAACGCGCTGTCCAAACCAGAAATCTCACTCAGTATTAAGTCAAGTATTGAGGAAAAGTACAGCTTGAAAACAAAAACACTTTTCATTTTGATGTCCAATGGTTCAATTTAAACGTAAGCAGCATTCCTATTGAGCTTTTAATAACTTTTTGGAAAGCTTCATTAAGTACACAGCTGACCATTTAAATTGCTAAATTATGAACGAAAACAATTTGTAGAATCTTAAGTATTTTACAAATGCATAATAATGGAAGGATGAAATGATTAAAATTTCAGATAATTTTGAGGTAGAGAACCTTCAGAAATCAAAACCCCAACCAACCGCTTCTGACAACAATAGCAGCTGTTCTACGATTAGCCATGGAATCGAACAGACTTTGGAGGGTAGGTAGGGGTAATTCAGTCCGGCTTCATTCTGTGCTGAAGTTCATCTGCCGTATTGGGTGGTGGATGTTATCTTGTCAACCTCTCTGCAATCATTGATCAAACGTTTCCAATCGGTCAATGTTCTAGTGAACGCACTGGCTAACTCATCAAAAACTGAACACTCTGGGTGACGTTGGCCAGAGTGGGCAACATGGCATAGGGCGTCGGAGGTTCCAAATGTTGTGAGGGAAAAAAAAAAAAAAAAGAGACGTGCAATACAAATTTTTATTTTATACATAATTTAAGTATATGAATTATTTATGGTGGTCGGTCTAGAAAAGCCATAAGACGAACTTGGGCTTGCCAGGAGGTGGATCGTACCATATCTACTTACCTATTATTATTTAAGTTATTTTGAGTTGTAAATTTAATAGCATAACGCTTTTCCATTTCCAAACTCTTGTATGACTTATTATAATTACTGTTAATGATAATGTTATATACTTCAAGAAAAAAGAAAAACACGCTAAAGTAGAACATAAAATTATGAAAAGCAACAACTTTGTGTTTGAGTAGAATCTTAACACATGTTACCCGCGTTGCAAATTTCTTTGCTTCTGACATGTTTGCCCTCGAAATAAACAGAGTCTTGACTAAAATTAAACATATATATTGCGCAACTCTCCCACCGCCACAGCATTTGCGAATTTCCTTGCCCCGAAACCGCATGTTGTCCACTCTGGAATAAATTACCCAGAGTGTTCAATTCCTGACTTAGCTAGTGCATTCAACTGACCTTTCACCAACTGCAACTGTAGATAAAACAGTATTATTGATCAGATATGCTTTCAGGAATATATTAATAATGCATATGTCTACGACCTTCCATGTAAAAATATGAAACTTTATTTTTAATTCATGAAGGCATGACGCATTTGAAATCTACGTGGCCTATATAATACATCAGATTTTTCATTCATAGAAACTTTCTACTTACATGTATATAGTTGTTTTCAAGAAATTTGGTATGGTCATTCGAAGAGCTTTGCAATTAAAAATACATGTCTGAAATTAACAGTTAAAATACATAAAGCCCATTACCGCTTTTGTCGAACAACCTGTCTAAACATTTTTCTGTTCATCATTCATCAGAGTGAAAATAATTCATATATATAAAATGTATACTATCTTGAGAAATCCGTAGAAGTAACCAAATTTACTTGTTCAGTCGTCTTATTAGCTACATTCTTGACATGTTTACGGAAACTATACTTTGCGAGATAGTAAGTGTTAAATTCATTATTACATTCAACTATAGAATGCCCAGCCGTCTTCTATTACTGTAGATATACGACCAACTGGAGGCGGTTTTGCCAACACGGCGTGCAAGTTTACCTTTTTATCGCTTCTCTGAAGTAATCGAAGGAAACATGTTCATTTATTTCTAAAAAGATTATAACGAAGCTAATTTTTCTCTTTTATACTTCCTGTGCGGAGATCTTTGGCAGATACACAATCACAATCCAAGTAGCTGACTCTTTCAAAAATTGTAACAAAGCTAATTTTTCCTGTGTTGTTATGAAGTTTGTTTTGGTCGAGATTTGATTGAATAACGATGTCGCTGAATAGCGTCACTTGCTCACCAGTCATTATTTATAATTATACGAAACGATTTAAAGAATCTCGGCTTTTTACAAGATCTAAAAATAGCGTTCTGTTCCTCCCCTTTCCTTTTCAATTTATACTGTAACAACCTATCTTGAGAGCAGAATGAATTGAAAAAATGTTAAAGTTATTTATTTTATCGGGACATATTATATCATATATTTTTAACATTCATTCTAATTCGGCACGAGGAGATGACTTATTGTTTTTTTTTTTTTTTTTTTTTTTTTCCCTAAACACTTAAGCATGCATCATTATAACTAACTTTGGTTGTCAATTTCTGAGGTATGTATTATTTACAAAAGAATTAGTTTTTTTTTGTTACTGTTTACTTCAAAAATTCGTTTGGTTTAGCTTCCTTCGTGTTTTAATTTCATGAATTGTATAAAATATTGTTGTGTTTTTTTATAAAAATGAGTTCTTTCTCAGCAATAACGGAATTATTGCCAACCAAATGGCCAAAGAGGGTTGCCAATTTATATGTCCAATTCCTAATCTTCAAAAGTAAATAAATAAATAAATCTGAAAAGGTTGAGATTTTAATGACACCTAGAACAGCTTTTTTTTAAGGTTTTATACCTTTCACAGCAATTCATCAGTTTGCTGTTGGATTCACTTTTGTTGACTGCTCTTTTTTTATATTTTGTGCGAATTTAATGAATTCGTGCTTGCCAAACTCGGCAATTAAAAAACAATGTGTTGCCACTCTGCAAAATGTAAGGCAAAAGAATTCAATTTTTTTAAAGTAAAAAAACAATCTATTGCCATTTCGAAAATGTAAAATATTTTTATCCTCCATGCTCCAGTTTGTTGTCATGTGACAAAGAGGTAGATATTTAATTTTTCTTTCAAAGTGAATCTGTTTGTTTAACAAGCTGAGATATTTAAAAATCAATAAACGCAGTTTTTTTATCTCTGTTATTATTAGTGACCCATAAAATTAGAATAGCTGGATTTATAAAAGGCATTATTTTCTTTTTTTTATCGTTTTTAGGCGCTTGGCCGCAACAGCGGTTTGCTATTTAGTTGATGGTTGGTTATTTGAGTATGATAAAGCTACTAGGATGATCTGCGTAAGGCAAAGGATGCATTTTTGAGGGACTCATATTCATGTTACTAACCATCCAGCCCGTTCGCCTGGGATAAAATCAAGCTGCCAGTATTCGGTGGTTTTTTGGTCACTGATGAGACTGCCTCGTTATTTGAATAGTCATTCAAGTCAAAAATGAGATTCGAGACTGATAGCCCTTTTGGGCTAATAAATAAAATAAAATAAAAAATTTTAAAAAATAAGCTTTTATTTAAAACTTTTAAAAAATAAATAACGAACTAAAAATAGTAAAATAATTTATCTTATTATTCTCAATGATTTAATGCCCGAGATCCGTAGTAGAGTCACAGATGCTAACCGATGTTTATTCGGTCTAAAAAAATACTTGAAGTCTAACTTCATTAGCAAAAAAACGAAGATTTTAATTTACAAAAGCTTAATCAGACTCATTCTTACATATTCTGCTGAGACCTGGGCGATGACAGAAAAAGCTTAAAGTATTATTTCTGTCTTTGAAAGAAAAATTTTGAGAAGTATTTTTAGGGGCATAAAATGTAACAATATCTGGAGAAGAACTAACTCTGAATTCTATAAATGCTTTAAAGAAATAGATATAGTAAAATATATAAGGATTCAGAGAATTAAATGGGCAGGACACCTGTGCAGAATGGATGAAAATCGAGTATCTAAAAAGATCTTCTCGGCCAGACCAATTGTCACCCGAAAAAGAGGGAGACCTCAACTTAGGTGGCTCGACTGTTTGGAAACAGACTTAAGAATTTTAAAAATAACCAATTGGATGTCCATGGCCAGGGATAGAAGAGCTTGGAATTCGATTCCGAGGAAGGCAAGGGCCCATCCCGGGCTGTCTGGCCACTGAAGAAGAAGAAGAAGAATTTATCTTATAGTTTCTTGGGACCAGGATATTAAAAAATTATTTTTATAAAATTCATCTATAATTTTATATCAGGAATAATAAAAGAGTGGGGCGCGCTTAATGAATTTATAAAGGTAATTGCTTATACATTTGATAATGCCAGTCGAGTATTAGATTTTATTATTTAGTCGCTTTTATTATTTGTGATATAAAATTGTAGGAGAATTTTATGAAGAAAATTATTTATGAAACTATATGATAAACATGAAATAAACTATATGATAAACATGAAATAAACTATATGATAAACATGAAATAAACTATATGATAAACATGAAATAAACTATATGAAAATTATATGGTAAATTATTTTCTCCTTTTAGTTCATTAATTATTTTATGAGTTTTAAAGCTTATTTTAAAATCTTTTAATTTATTCTATTTATTATAAAAAGGTATAAAAAGGTATCATTTTATAAAAAGGTCTAAGAGGTTATATAAAAGGTTTTTTTGCATATATTTTCCTGGTGTTGGTGTATTTAATTATGGCAAAGCTCACTAGGGCTATCTGCCTAAGGGGAGGGATGCCTTCGCGGAGGACTTTCTAAGGGAAACTGGCTCGTATACACGTTACACATGGGGAAAATCACGAAAACACCCATGCAGCCAGCACATTCGCGGGATTCGAACCTCGGACCGAAGTACCAGTGTTCAGCGACTTTACCGCTCCATATATTTTCCTGAAAAACTCATAATATACAGAAAGCGAAACAAAACATTTCTACTTCGTCCACTTTTTGTGCTGACGCTATGAATGAATTTGAAGATCGATAAAGTAACTCTGCTGTATGCCTAAAAAATGCGAGCAGTTGCTAACTGTTTTTCTTGCTGCAAGCACTTCTGGACTATAAACTTGTGCTCAACTTTTCTGTGCTCGTGTAATAATCTTAAGATTTTTAAGCTGCGTAAAAGAATTCTCTGCAGGGTTACTAAAAGAAATAGACAGATTTAATGATTATAAATAGTGAAATGTTTGTTTTTATCAGGAAACTTTTAATGCCATTGTCGAAGGGTATCTAATGATGAACCCGATGGTCGATTGGGAGAGCATGGAATCCGATGTCAAAAGTGCTCGAAAATGAATCTGCAAGTTTGCAGTAAAATGCAGTTTTATTCATTTACATCCTATTTTCACTGGAAGCTGGTTTGTTTTCAGACGTCAAAACCTTCGCGAACGTTCGCGGTCCTTTCTTGCAATCTGAGTCCCGTTTTCCTCTTATTGCCACTTCTCGAAAACAAATTAGGAAAGGAGAGAAGCAGACTGGTGCAAAGGGAGCATGTGCTAGCAACAACCGTTTTATAGAGGAAGCCTTTAAGTTTACGATTTCTACCATTCGTTTTTCTTTAATTGACATTAGCTCTAGCAATAGTACAAAAGCATTAATCTTTAAGTACAAAAGCATTTTATGTGCCTAACTATGAAAAAAAAAAATTGTAGAACGTTGTTTTAGAACTGGTATGGACGAAAATCTGCCTTTGCTTTGGATTAACCGTTCAAACGAAAAAAAAAAGAACATGGCTTGGGTATATTGGGCAACATCTGGATTTAATAGCGTGTGAATAATTATTGTGTTGGTACCACAAGGACCGAGTTTTTGTTCCTCCTCGACTGTTGACATGGACATGCGGATACGTGTTTGGGAAGAACTCACTATTGCGTTGATATCTGTCGTGTTACAAAAAGGTCACGCATAAAACATTTTAACTTAATGTTCAAAATATATTCTTACAATCATATATATAAGTATTTCAGTCGTACTAGTAAAACTCTTGTTTCTGTAAACTTTGAAGATACCTATTTCTATTAAGATAACCATGTTTATAAACAGTTATTTTATTTATTTAAAATATGTTTATTTATTATAGAGGTGGCTCTTGACATACGATGTTCTGATACACAAATTTTGTGGTACTTCGAATTTTTAATTTTAAACATTTCCTGCATCATCAATGGACTTTAATGGATCATGTGGCGGGGCATTCAAGGAAGAGTGCTGATATACGGATATTCCAGCTTTCTAAAGAATTAATCATTTAGGCACTGGGAGAAACAATATAGATGGGAAGGAAGAAATTTTACTGGGAAACAGAACTGGATATCATTCTAAAGAAGAGTGTGCTTATTAAGTATTATAATAAATAACACTTAATTTTCGCTGGTTAAATATAAATATTTATTATGCCGCCCAACCGGCAGAGTGGTTAGCGTCGCTGACTGCCGTGTCGAAGGGTACGTGCTTGAATCCCAGAGAAGGTATGGATGTCTGTAAATGTATAGTGTCGGTGCGGCTTGGCAGCATTCTAAATATGCGGCGAGCCGAAAGTTCTCTCGTGTGGTTTGGTGGAAGGGGAGAGGGGTGGAGGACCCTCGGACGCGGAAATATTAATTATTATAAAAAATACCAAAGCCACGTTACTAATTAACTTATCAAGCGTTATTATCAATTGAGGGAGAAAATGTTGGAACAATTTTTCATCCAATAATTAAATATAAGTTTAATGCATAAATGTTCTTTAGACTACATTTGCTTTCAGCTGTTATACTCATGGAGGTAGGAAGTAAGATGGAGTCGCCCTAAACAAGTTTCTCCCGTACCCTGCTCTGAAGCACCGGCGATCCCTACGTGGTGACCAAAACATTGGGTCATTTACCATTGAGTTCAATGGGATTTGACGCGTTCGGATGTAAATATTTTGTAATTACGTAGTAAATATACATATAAATGTATATATTTTCTTTTTCTACAACACTTCAGAGTCCTAACTATATGAAAACAACATATTTTTAAAGAACATTTCATTCTGAACGGAATTAAATGCTATACTTTTCACAGGACAGTTTTTTCAGAATGGTTTAATTTGAATGAAATATTTTCACAAGTTTTCGTTAATTACATTAGAAAAAAAATAAAGGTAATTCGATTTTATTCCGTTAAGGTACAAAAATTAAGATCAAAGTTTATTGTATTATTAATATTAAAATTATGCATTATTTCTTTTCTATTTATAGAGCTTCTTCCTAAAATACTTTCTTAAATATGACATGATTTTTTGGCTTCTGAGGCTTCTTTTAAATCGAAAAATGTAAGTCAATTTATAATTAATGCTCTATTCGGTTCATTTTGAATTAGAGAATTATTAGGAATTAGCGAAATACTTTAAATAGTACTTGACTTTCTCTGAACATTTCTGAAAGGGAATAAAATAAGTTTTTTTTTTTTTTTTTTTTTTTTTTTGAAGTATTATTTAAAACTTGTAACTGAGTTATTATAAAATTTAAGGGGAATAATTCTTTTAATTATACTTATCAGATTTTTTTTAACCCTTCATTTCAACAATACATAATCCAAAACTCTTTATTACGTTCTTAAGTGCGCATCTCATAGCATTTGCTTTACAATACCTTTTAACAGATTGCTTTCCAATACGAACAATTCTTGCTTAAATAGTTTTATAACGTATTTGTCAACAGGATTTCAATTTATGTGTACAATTCAATATTAAGGTTATTATATATTTAGATAACATTTATAATTATTATAAATTAGATACATTTAATAATTAGATTTCTTCACAGTACTTTCACAGTTGTTTATAAGTGAATAAATTCTTCATTTCAAATACATTTATAAATAATTTAATGAATATTTATGTATTTTGTCAAAGGCAGATACATAGTTTTTTCAATAATATGCAACAATAATATATGGATGTGAAAAAAAATTGTTTTATTTAAAACATTTTGGCGTTTGGAAAATAAAATAAAAATAGCGAATACTCTATCAAGGGTATCGAAAGACGTATACAATTTTAAATGTACCGTAAGGTATTTTTCATTCTTTAAGCATAACATTTTTCTTAAAATCTATATTTTTGTAGTTCAACAGCTTAGAATTTTATAAAACAAATTCATAATCAAAATCGCTGTTGTTAGTTATCGAAAAATAACGAAGATGTGATTTTTGCGTAACTGTCACTAAACTATACAAATTGCTATTATCCATCACACTATGAATGTTTCTTTCATACGAAAGTGTCTCTTTTTCGATTTGTATGGAACTGTCGTGTGTCGAAATACTATCAGAATCCTGTCAAGCTAGCTTCTGAATGTAAACAAAGAACACCCCATCTGGTGACCCAAGCTTCAAAGCAGTGCTTCACTTCTAGTGTCGATTGGCCCCTCCTTCCTTTCCCACCTCCATGGTTATACTTAATGATTACTACCAGTGGCATACTTAAAGGGAGAAGGACAAGGCAGTTCGCCTGGAGCGGCACACTTTGGGGAGCGGTATTTTCTTGCGAAATATATTTTAAGTTTTAATTATATGGAACTTCAGAGTAGAAAGAAGGATTGGGATTTATTGGATTATACTCTACAGTTATCAGTCTAAAGGAAGGGATGTGGTCTTGGAGCACTTAGATTCTCCATTAAGAGCTTAAAAATTCGGAACTGGTTCGTATTCATATTATGAAAAAGAAACGGGCTCCTATTCATTCACTTCTGCATGACTACAACGTAACATGCCCTACATTATGTGTAAGATAAATCACGAAAACGCTCGTGCTATCAGCTGATTGTTTAGGATTTGACCTCTGGTCGAACTATCAGTATTAAGCCATATTATACACTCTGTTTGGGAGGTAAAGAAAACTATTATACAAAATTTAGTTGAGTAGAATTGTTGTACACTGGAAAAAATATTCAAAGAAATTTCAACTGTTTCGTGTTCTTGCTATGCCTTCTTTACTGCATACAAACTTTGAATGAAAATACAAACGTCAATTTAATTATGATCACTGGGACATAAATAAAGAAAATTTCTTCTCTAAAAGAGAAATACCCAAGAGTTTTATTTCTGTTACTTGCTTGGAGAGGTGAAGCAGAGATGTGGAAGGACAGTCGCTCTAAACTTTTACAGTTTATTCTAAAATACAAGCTCCAGAATGTATTTCAAATATTGTAAATACTGCTGCGATTGTTTTTGCAATTTCTATAAGCAATACTCGTTGTAAACTGAATTATTCTAAATACAAATTCAAAAATCACTTCGAAAAAAAGGAGTATCTTGCACTCAAGAAAACTTACTGTATTGTCTACAGAAGACTAACCAAAGTTATAGAACAAACTTTTAAAATGGCTGAATGATTTTTGCTAACAGAAAAATGAGTAAAATAACACTTTAGAATACCAGAATTAAAGTTTTACTATAAAAATAAACACAGAGCTTTTATTTAATTCTCTGTATGATATTTTTATAATTTTTTTTTAAATTTCTTTTTGCGTGTGAAATAATTTTCTTTTTATGTGCATTGAGAGGGGGGCAAAAGCTTCGGCCCTTAAATTAGCACTCATCTGAACACGTTATTCTCCCTTTCAGAACAATATTCAATAAAACGCAAAATATTCCAAACCGTATTATAAAATCGAGTTCATGTTATCGATTTTGCGCAATTTTAGGTGTTTTGAGTATATTTAAGATAGGCTAGATAGTCTAAGCTATGATGTTTAGTAAGCTAGATGTACTAGATGCACTTTCTACCTCAGATATATTTCAACTTGCTATGAATTTATCAAGCCTATTTTTTTTTTAATTATGGAGTGCCTGTTTTTAATTTTTTATCCGTTTAAGTGTTATTGATCGTTAACTTCAACATCATTCAGTGCTTGCATATAGAAGAGCATTGGTTCGTATAACACACCATGTATTATTGCAATGTTAAAAATTATTTTTGCTGCTAATGGAATATCGTACTATTAATAATAATCTATGAATACCTCAACCATAGTGTGACTGATACGCAGGCTAGCACTTTGCTTTTTACCCCCCCCCCCCCGATGTAGTCCACTGCGGCTTTCAAATTCTGGCGCTCAGTGCCTGCCTAAATTCTAAAAGCTTCGCCGTCTCTAAATTCTGCTGCCTGATGATGCGGCCGCAGCGGTTGCCTCTTTTGCTCTGCTGATGCAACTTTGCTGATACAACTATTAAGTAAGGGAAACTAGTAATAGTAAGGGGAAAAGAAGAGAAGAACTGAAATGATGTGTTCAATATAATAGCCTCATCACTGAAATAAATTTTAAGGCTTTAATGACCAGAGCTAGATTAACCATTAAGCAAAATAAACACGCGCATAAGGCACCAGAATCTTTCAAGTGCTTAAAATAAATAGGCCTTAGGGCCAATAAAAGTCTTAATTCAGACCCGAACCCGCAATGGGCATGATCGCATTCAAGAGCTGCTTGGAAACGTGAAGTGCAAAATATGTGTCGAGTGATTTTGATATGTATTTTGTGTTATGGAATTTAAGTTACTAATATTCTAATCACGATTTATGTTTTATTACGTGTGTATGATCCTGGTGGGAATATATCAGCTTAACGCGAAATTTTTTATTCTGGGTCCTCTTACGTAATTGTATATCTAATTTTCGTTATTTTCTATAAACAAACACAGAGCTTAAACAGTTACATTTGCATCCAAACAACCTTATCTATGTCTAGAACAATGAGATTTGTATTTATAATGGTACAAGAAGATTATCTGTACACGTTGAATAAGATACCTACTCAAAGTACTCATTAAAACTGCACTACTGGTAACCGGGCTTGGAAATAGTACTTTCTGCATTCTGTGCATTATAATATTTTTAATATTAACATTAACTGAAAAACTTGTACACATTTTTGCATGTCAAATTTGATTTCCTGTCGTCCTTCGCTCTTTCAGAAACCGGCGATTGGAGAAAAGCTTGTGCTGCCATCTGCCGACGAATCTGATACTCTGAAATCTTCAAAATTTATTCAGTCTCCTTTGAAAACTATTCAAATCAAAAAGGGCGCAAATGTCTTAGGTACGTTGCTTATTGCGTTAATATTGATGAGTTTTAATAAATTTTTTTTTTCAGGAGAGCATTTTATATGTTGAATTATTAAAGTTCAAAAAATCTTTTATTAAATTTATAATTGTGCTATATTTTATATACTTCTTTACGTATTTTACTGACCACTACCGTAGGTTCTTTTTTTTTTTTAATCCTTTGTAAATAATATTGTAAACATTTATTAGCTTTCTCAGTTTTCTGTTATCTAGCACTGTTTTTAACAAGCGCCTGGCCCCAGCCACCACCCCTGTTCTTATTGGTTGCCGTTTATGACGTCAGGCTGAAAAGATTCCATTATGTGTTTCGTTTGAGTTATGTCAAGGGGAACTTATAACTACTTTGGATTTGTTTATGTCCTGTGTTAATGTGAATTTGTACAATGTAACAGAATATTTGCAATTAAAACGAACCTAACAGAATAAGAAAATATGTCGGCACTTTTTATATAAATTGTTAAATCATGTTAATGGAATAGATAAAACTTTATAATGCGTAAATATCGTTTGACTAAGCAATCTGTATTCAATGCAATTCATAGCGCTTTACTGATATTTAAGAAATATATTGTATAATTTCATATAGCAGGGGCCCATTAACAAGATTTGCTTCGTCAGCAATGTCAAGCACTGAACTCTTACTGTGTAAATAATGTCTGCCGCAGTTTTCATGAATTAGCGGTTTATTTTGCAGAACAGTGTTTTTAAAAGTGATATAAATGTAAAAGCTAGTTATTGCTTAATAAAAATTAACTGTTTGTTAACAAAATAACCTTCCTTTTATTTATTGTTTGGTATCAAAATTGTTCGTAGTCAGATTAATTTTTCACTTTCTAATTCTAGGCATTCATTTCTCTTATTTATGGTTAAAAATAAGGTAAAGTGATAAGATATTTTTAAAGCACTAATAATAGCGTTTATTTGACTTTGTCAATTGGAGTTATCATGCTGTTTTTTTATGCATTATTGTTTTGTTTCTTAACTTTTATATCTTATAAAAAGTGTTTATTGTCAAATGACTTCGATATTCATCTAATGACTAAACGGTTATCGACTGCACATCGATTTGCACCTTTTTTCTAAATATATTGTTAATATCAATATATTTCTTAAGCTGCTTTTTATTTTTGTAATTTTTCGCAAATATGGCAAATTATTCTATCATCGCCCATGGCTTTGCCTGTTTCAGCGCTAAAATGACCTCGGGTTCAAGCTTTTGGCGCACAATAATGCCGCGGAGAATTCTTTTCGTCACTGTATGACATCAGAAGTCGTGTCCAATAAGAGCTTGGGGTGGTGGCTGGGGCCAGGCGCTTGTCTTTTTTTAGCTTTTACTAACGCGTGTTTTATGTATGCGTACTTGCTTGTTTTGGGTTTATTTATTAATATTAGACATTTCAGGATATCACTGATTTATCACTTAATTTTTATCATATCTCTGCAAAGGAAAGTTGACGGCTGAAGGAAAAAAAGATGAAAAAGCCAAAGATAAAAATTGTTTGGAAGAGAAGTCCTAGCCCTTAGATATAAAATAGCTGCTGTCTTTTTGAAAAATTTATTCGTGAACAGATTTGTTCGTGATCCAAGATTCCACTGTATGTTGAATGAAATGCTGTAAATAGTTATGTTTGCAACATTTTCTAAGTGTATTTTCAGATTCATAAGCAACTTTAATCAAATTTTTTTCTTTGCGTTTAAAAAAAGTCCCATATTCTAGAGCAATTTGTGATCCTCTAATACTAACAGCAAATAAATCTAATTTCTTTTCAATGAAATAATTCATATAAAACAGCAAATAAATCTAATTTCTTTTCAATGAAATAATTCATATAAAATATAAAAGTAATTTTAGTGGCACTAGATGCAACCTCCCGGGTATCGAAACTGCCTCATAGTGGATGACACAAGAACACTGTAATTGTCTCAGGAACTGATTAAATTATTTTGGGGCCTTAGATATAACGTCCTAATAACATGTTTAATAAACCAGAATCATTAATCTGTCGATTTTTCTGGTGATACGGTTGTTTGTTTAATTTTGTGCATATATTTTCTCTCCTCTTGCTTGCACGGTTGTCGATAATCGTCTCTATTTTTCCCTCCACCTGAAATGTTCGGTTTTAGTGCCTATTTGATATATTTGTGAATTCTTGGAACTTCATGGGAAATTTACTTGTTAGCGAGCAACTGATGAGGAAGTAATTTGGATGATCCCTTTCCTCCCATATGTATTTATCTGAGGATACAATATTTCTTTCTTGGTATTATATGGACGACATGGCCTGCTAGATGCCAATTTATATGGTGGTGAACATAAGTTTTCTCTGCATTAATTTGAGGCAGGAAATGAGAAGAAGGCTTCCATTTTCACCGTATTTTCATTCTTCTTCCCGTTCTTGTTTTCATGAATATTTAATTTTCTACTTGAGATAAGATTTCGTACTAGGCAGATCTAAAATTTTTACTTCATCACAAGATATTACTGATTTTGCTGCTCCATCCGCAACTTCATTTACTGATATTCCTGCATGTGCTTTTACCCATGATATTTCGAAGCGAATATCGGAGTGATATGCTGTAATATATATATATATAAAAAAAAAAAAAAGTTGTTGTTTTAATGATGACTTATGTTTTATCTTTTTTAGTGCTAGTAGTGCAGATTGACACTCGGTATATATTTTAATATGTTTTTGAAATTTTTTCATGGTATTTTCATTTTGTTAGCGACCTAATTACTTTATTTCAAAGATTAGAATAATGCAAGCACATCTTACACTTGCTTACACTTTGGAACCATTTCTATAAATACACGTATGTCATTCTTTGACCTTGGTGGTGGAATGTACAGTAGACTTTTGTATCTGTTGCTAGATGTCTTTGATAAGGTTTATATTGGGGATTCATATTTAGCGTGCTTTTTGTTTTTTTTTTCTTTTATATCATTTAAGGCCCCAATTGTTGCCCTGAATTTTTCATATTTTGTTGGCAATTTCTTTTTTGATTTTATGAATTTAAGATGTTCATTTCGATTGAGCTTTTCATCGATTATTAATCCGTTGACTTCATTTTCGATTTTTTGACTTTCTGTTGTTCTTCTGTATTTAAGAAGCCTTGAAATATCCCGCGAGGATTTTGGAAAAGTAAGAGTTTAGGATTTTTCTTGGTTTATTATTAGTTTTAGTCTGATACGTTAAATTAAATAGGCTGCAGATTTCGTTTATATTTCTTTCTAAATGATCTCTGTTTTTTTTTTTTTTTTTTTTTTTTCCTGTTGTGAAGAAAGCTGAGAAAGCAATTCCTTTAGAGCAGAATGGCCAACAAGTCTATTGCGAATCTGTTTTTGATCGATTACAGTCGACAAGAGCAACCGCAGCTTAATCGTGTCTCAAAGAGAAAAAAAGATGATTGATTTTAGTTTCATAGATGAGGATGACAATACGCCTTATGCGCCAGTCTTTGACAGAGTGTGAGAGATTATTATTAATTTTTTTCCCTTACTGTTTGTCATGTAGTATCATATTTTACTACTTTGAATATACGGAATCCTGCAGCTAGCAAATAAAAAACGGAACCAAACTGACTACTACTTGAATATGTGAAATAAATGATTTGGATGGAAAATTCTGAAAACCGTATAAAATAATTCGGCCGATTATGAAAGAGCGGTATTCCATTCGGTACTTATTACAAATATAAATCTTATATTTAGAAACATATATTAGTATATCTTTTTGCATATATCATCTCACACGTGCTTGTTTTGAAGTCATTGTTTCAGTATTGCATTAAACGGTAATGTTCTATCTAAATCTAATTTCGATTCTAAACTCCGTTGAAACGGAACATTTTTTGCTCTTAAATACTTACAAATTTGAACATAGATTCACATTTCAAATTCCAAACACTGATATTTGTATTCGCCCCCCCCAAAAAAAAAGAAAACAGCTTTTTATGGAGAAGCAGAACATTCTTCGCTTTCGTCTAATGCTCTATGCATATAATCTTCATTTAGATTAAGTATTGTGCATATTTTTTAAAAAGCAAGATATAAACCATAATCGGCACGTGTAACTTTTAAAATTTGCGTATTGCGGAACACATTTATGAAGTAGCGGCTCACCTGTCACCTCATTAAACTCTTCGGTGCTCTGCATCTTAAGATTCATAATTTACTATTTCTAAAAAATAATTAGTAGTATGGAGGTTCCTTGGAATACGGAGCGCCTCCTAATCGCGACTTAAACAACTACATAAACCTACCTCCGATTCCTGTTATCCTCTTTTGACTTTTTCTTCTGAAATTCGCCAATCGTGTTTTCCCCCAGGTCTCAGTGTGAATATCGTCGATTCCATGGGTGTAGTGATCACTTCTGTAACACCTGGAAGTGCCGGAGATCAAGATGGTCGTATCAAACCGGGAGATATCCTGGTTTCTATCAATGGCTGCTCCTTGCTCGATGCAGAACCTCGCCAAGTGGGAGAGATCTTAAGGAGTGTCGACAAAGCAACATCCGACGTCGTGTAAGTACCAGTGCTTAAATTGCGCCGGAGCCCACCGGAGCTCGGCTCCGGTGCTTCTCAATTTTTAAGATAAATTACAATTTTAACCGGAGCCTTAAATAAGATGAGCTCCGGTACTTCTTTTTATAAAACTGAACCACAATTCAAAGGGGGAAAGATTTAGAATTCCTAACGTTTAACAATAAGCAGACCTTGCAAATCTCTATTTCTCTAGAAATACGAACTCATGAGAACATGAGACGTTCAAGTAAAGTTCCTCGTTAAGAAAAGCAATAAATTTGGGGGAGTTTATTTAGGAACGCCTAAATTTCTCGCCATGCCATTGTATCTAGTGTACTGTTATCGATGCTTACAGTTAGTTATCTTCGCAGGAAGGAAAATGTGTGTTCTTAAATGTGCGTTAAGTGACAGCGAGTACAATAAGAGTGAAATACTGAGATAAACTGCTTATGCACGTCTTATACATCGTCTTCCCACAGTATCCACTAATGGCGGGGGGAAGCGTAACCAGCAACTTTACATTTAGGAGTCCGATTCAGAACTCATTTACCCCTGACACCCATCTGCCTGATGGCTATAATTATATCAACAGAGAGCCGCGGTCAAAGAGGACGTTCTCCCTCACCAAGATTTCCCTGATTTTTTTGTTTCCACCCACTCATACCCTCATTCTATTTCGCCCTGAAATTTTCATCAGCTATACTTTAAGTATATTTAAATTTTGTGATGATAAAAGAACTTCCCCCTACGATCAGAACTTAAATTGGGCCAGACCCCACCGGATCTCGGCTCCGGTGCTTCTTAGTTTTTGTAATAGATCATAATTCTAGCCGGAACGCACCGGAGACCTGAATAAGAAGGCTGCGGCACTTCTTTTATGTAATTGAATAACAATTTCAGTAGAAATTTTATCTAGAAAATTTTATTTTAACAATAAAATTATATTAAAAATCGCGTATTAAATTTCAATTTATCTTTTTACATTTTATTTAATTTTAATTAGTTAATTACTTCAATCTTTAATTATTTCAATAAATAAGGATTAATTATCTAATAATTATAAATTAAATTATAATTAATTAATTATATAATAATTATTGATTAAATAACGATTTATAAACATTAATTAAATAGCTATTGATTAATTTGATAATAATTAACTATTTAATTTTAAAATGATTAATGAGTTTAATAGTCATTTTATTTATTTATTTACTCCTGTTCCTCTCTGCTGACGGTCTTCCATAGGGCTGCGGCACTTTTAATCTTAGAAATTAAGCCCTGGTAAGTAAGCCCTGGTATGCACTTTGCAGGTGTTATTGCTTCGATAGCAGACATTGCTATGCATACATTCCGCTTATTTTTCTGGTTTTGAATGTTTGAAAAACTTCTAGTTAAAAACTTATTTTAAACAATATATCTGTAAGGGTTGCATATGTGTCAATCAGATTACTGACATACAGGAGCAGATCATGTCATCAAGATTACGTTCTGCGTTTCATTCGGTAGCCCCCCGCCCAAACTGTTTTAAGATCACTGCTCATGAACAGGACCTGCCTAATATCTGCTAAAAGTAGGAAGCGTGAAGAGTCCACTGGCTCATGTTAACACTTTATGCTTTTAAATTACAGCTGAAATTTCACACTTAAATGTCTAAAAAAGGTTGCTGCTGCTGGTAATTCATTTCAGTATAGTTAGTATATTCCTCTTTCTTTTAGTTCTGCATTCATATGTAACGTATACCCCTAGTATTCTTTGTTACTGTTCAATAGCTTGGCTTCTTAATTTCGAAGGAAAGATTAATTTGGTATCAACTTACACTTACGGCATTTGGCTACATACAAAATTATTACTAAACGTTAGGCGCTATCAGTCTCCTGCAGATGAAAGGATGAAATGAGGAGTTGGTATGACTATTAATGTATTAATGTATACTCAGTGGGTAGGATCCTTGCTGCGTATCTGCAATCCGAGAACCATTCAAGATATGCAGGAATACCTGGTTGTCCAGCGCGGTCATAGGGCGAGTATAGGTCCGTTCGTCATTTCCTCAATTTATACATTCATCTGCGTACTACTATGGAGTGGACTGTTATGTGTGTGGGGTCGGTCAAGCCCAAATCTCCACAGGTGGATGGGTGGCTTAATGAATGTGCACAATTATTCTATTACATTAAAATCCAATCAATTAAAGTAATCTAAGACGACTTTCAGATTCGCAATGTAGTAATTTATTTACACTTCGAACCTGATTTTTACATTATGTCATTTCATTTCAGTTTAATTAATAGTTAAAATTGAAATTTGCATCTTACCTTTATGCCTCGTTTCGTCAGATACCAGCTCAGTCCAGAGATTTATGCAGATTTAATTGGCAAGGATCATTTATTAGCAAGGAGCATAGTTTAAACTGAGAGGAAGAATCATAGCCGCATGACTTGCGGTAGAACCATGGAGGTAGGAAAGGAAGGAGGGGCCAGTCGGCACTAGAAGTGAAGCACTACTTTGAAGCTGGGGTCACCAGATGGGGTGTTCTTTGTTTACATTCAGAAGTTCGCTTGACACGGTTCTGATAGTATTTCGACACACGACAGTTCCATACAAATCGAAAAAGGAACACTTTCGCATGAAAGAAACATTCATAATGTGATGGATAATAGCAATTTGTATAGTTTAGTGACATTTTAGCAAAAATCACATCTTGGTTATTTTTCGATAACTAACAACAGTGCGATTTTGATTAAGAATTTGTTTTAGAAAATTCTAAGCTGTTGAACTACAAAAATATAGATTTTAAGAAAAATGTTATGCTTAAAGAATGAAAAATACCTTACGGTACATTTAAAATTGTATACGTCTTTCGATACCCTTGATAGGGTATTCGCTACTTTTATTTTATTTTCCAAACGCCAAAATGTTTTAAATAAAACAAGTTTTTTTCACATCCATATATTATTGTTGCATATTATTGCAAAAAGCATGTATCTGCCTTTGACAAAATACATAAATATTCATTAAATTATTTATAAATGTATTTGAAATGAAGAATTTATTCACTTATAAACAACTGTGAAAGTACTATGAAGAAATCTAATTATTAAATGTATCTAATTTATAATAATTATAAATGTTATCTAAATATATAATAACCTTAATATTGAATTGTACACATAAATTGAAATCCTGTTGACAAATACGTTATAAAACTATTTAAGCAAGAATTGTTCGTATTGGAAAGTAATCTGTTAAAAGGTATTGTAAAGCAAATGCTATGAGATGCGCACTTAAGAAAGTAATAAAGAGTTTTGGATTATGTATTGTTGAAATGAAGGGTAAAAAGAATCTGATAAGTATAATTAAAAGAATTATTCCCCTTACATTTTATAATAACTCAGTTACAAGTTTTAAATAATACTTAAAGAAATCTTATTTTATTCCCTTTCAGAAATGTTCAGAGAACGTCAAGTACTATCTAAAGTATTTCGCTAATTCCTAATAATTCTCTAATTTAAAATGAACCGAATAGAGCATTAATTATAAATTGACTTACATTTTTCGATTTAAAAGATGCCTCAGAAGCCAAAAAATTATGTCATATTTAAGAAAGTATTTTAGGAAGAAGCTCTATAAATAGAAAAGGAATAATGCATAATTTTAATATTAATAATACAATAAACTTTGATCTTAATTTTTGTATCTTAACGGAATAAAATCGAATTACCTTAATTTTTTTTCTGATGTAATTAACGAAAACTTGTGAAAATATTTCATTCAAATTAAGCCCTTCTGAGAAAACTGTCCTGTGAAAAGTATAGCATTTAATTCCGTTCAGAATGAATTGTTGTTTAAAAATATGTTGTTTTCATATACTTAGGATTCTGAAGTGTTGTAGAAAAAGAAAATATGTACATTTATATGTATATTTACGACGTAATTACAAAATATTTACATCCGAACGCGTCAAATCCCATTGAACTCAATGGTAAATGACCCAATGTTTTGGTCACCACGTAGGGATCGTCAGTGCTTCAGAGCAGTGTACGGGAGAAACTTGTTTAGGGCAACTCCATCTTACTTCCTACCTCCATGGGTAGAACGACGTTTACCCATGGAGTTACCGTGCTTACCGTTCAGTTACCGTGCTTACCTTGCATCCAAAAAGCAGTGCTCCAACCAGATACGTTGCTGGACATTAGTACAGGATTGGTATGTTCTTGATTTAGAGATTGTTTCCCGATCCAAGGCCTTTGTAGTCTTAAGTGGTTGTACTTGTACTATATCCATTTGAATTGTAAGTTCCAATTATTTGCTGAAAGAGGTCAAGGAACGTTTTTTGTTTTATATTGTTTTAATTCAAACTTCACCAGTCATGAGAAAATACAGTTCATAACTTTACTTTCAGATCCACCAGCGGCCGAGCAGTAAAGTCACTGAAACTGGTAGTTTTAGCTGAGCACTGGTGGTAGTTCAATCCGGGTTTCGATTCCCGGCGAACCTGCTATCTACATAAGCATTTTTGTGTTTTTCCTCATGTGTAACGTGGATACGAGCCATGCTCCCTTAAAAGTCTTCCACGAGGCATCACTGCCGTTGGCAAATACTATTGTGCGCGACGCAGTAATCAAGACTGAAAAAAGATCTTAGTTGCTTGTGTGGTTTGTGCTTTAACGGTTAGTTTAAGCTACAGACTAGCTCGCATCATATCTTTAGAGTTACACTGAGGGGTGAGGGTTTTATTTATCAACTTAGTTAATTTGTAAGACACCCTCAAATCATTACAAGAACTCAAAATCTAACAGAAATAGAACTCTGGTAACTTGTGGGTAATCATAACGCACGATCAAATAAAATTAAATGCTAAATGCAAAATCAACATTACATTATTATTAAACTTTACCTCCTACACCTAGACGCATTTCTAAATGTTCAGGAAGCAGTGACGCCTAGCAGGAGTTAAACCGATAAATTAAATCTGAAATAAGGAAAGCTAAAAGCACAATATGGGTCAGCTTAAAAATGCTACCAAACGGTCTTCGAAACCTCAAGAACGTTTGAATTTATTTATTCTTCAGTTAGTTTTCATTCTGGTAGAAGTTGATGAAAGTTAAAGGAATACTCAAAGAATAAGATACTTAAGCTAATTAAAATAAAACTTTACAAATGCCTTTGATAAATGTAAGGATTGTAATGAAGTGACAAAACAAATAATTACTTTGACAAAAAAGTGACTTGAAGAGTATTTTATTTTGGAATATTTGGATTCGTATAAAAATGCCGTGTCGTTGCTCAGCATTTTGATAAAAATAAAAAGAGTTCTTTTTTTTTTTAATGTAAGAATGAAGCGAATTAAAATTAATTATTAATGCTTTATTTTTTAAATCTTATTTTCAGAGTGCAGTATATACCTGCAGATACGTCATTTACAGAAATATCGCCAAAGAACTCTTTCCGACAGTTGCAAAAGTAAGATTAAAATACTTCTTTATTGTAGTTGAATTCTTACTTTAAATAATATTCAGAAAAGAATTTCATTGTCAGAAATTTTAATAAAAATATTTAAACAGAGAAAATAATTGCAAAATTCAGTTTCTGACCCTGAAATGTGTTATTAGTAGTAATCCTGGTTAATAAAGTTCTTTCTAATTACCTTAAAGACCTTGTAAACTAAAAAAGAAAAGAAACTGACTGTCAACTAGGGGTAATTTGCGTATTATTATTATTATTAGACCAGAAGGGCTATTAGTCTCGAAATGGCATTTTGCGTCGGTTCACTATAAACGACGCATCACCTTTTTAAATTTTTGTCAACAAATATTATCGCCCTGTATGATATTCAATGAAGAAATTAAATAATGAAGAGTCTGCATAAATGTATGCATGTTTTTCGCATTGTGAAAAAACAATGGTACCTATAGCCATCAAATTTTGAGTAACGTATTCCTCCACCCAAATATGGTCACCTGGAAGCCAGAATTTGGAATTTGTTTTATTATATATTTCATATTTTGTAAAAATGTATACGAAATTTTGATTAACAAACTCAGAGCGAGCAGTAGCAACACTGCATTTTTAACAACATTTAAAAACATTTTTATCCTCAACTAGGGAGACTGTCTAGCGGAAATTCTATTTTTAAATATTTTTAGCCCAAAGGCACATTAGCTCAAATGCTCTCGAAACAGTATGTGTATTTAAGTGGGGAAAAATGTCGCTTTGGGCACAGTATAAAATCCGAAAGCTTTCAGTTTTTTTTTTCGGAGGGGGGGGAAGGAAGGTGTAGTCTATCGTTAAAGCTGTGGCAAAAGAAAACATTATTTTACGATGTGCTCCTTTTAGATAATGAAAATTCTGGTAATTTTTTATCTACGAATTGATGACGAAAGTTATTGAAGGTTAGTATTATGTTTATTATGTTATCACACTTTCTAGCCAAAGAGAGATTATAGAAATAGAAAGTTAAGAAAATTATAGAATTTTAAGCCCAAAAAAAGCTGGCTTTTTTTCGGTTAAAAGAGCGTTAGTTGGAGCCAAACGTAAAAGTTTGCCTGGAATTTGATTAGAAATTGCAATGGCAGCCGTAATGATATGCACTTAACTACCACTGAATAAGGGATAGGTTGTCAATAACGAGTTGGACCTTCTCTGGCCTTTATAATGTCTGCCAAACGACAAAGCATAGTTTCAATAAGTTTTTAGAAGCATTCTACGGGAATAGCTTGCCAAACATCGATAAAGCTGTCTATAATTTAGGAAGACTCGCTAGTGTTGTGTGATGAGGTTTTAAACCTTTCTCCAAAACGTCTGAAAGATGCTCAGAGCTTTTAAGTAGCCAGTTTATGACAGAGGAGTCAGAAGAACGCTCATCCAACCAAGCAAGAGCCAACCGGGACCCTGTGAGAGGAGCAGTTATCTTGCTGGGATACTCCATTTCTGTGTGAATGACAGGATAACATAAATGGGTGGAGATCATAGCCCATGTACTCTACATACCGAATCATATTGAGGGAGGTTGCTACAAGTACCAAAGAACCCAAACACTGCCAAGAGAAAACACCCCAGACCATGATTGAGTCACCATGGCTTTGCACAGTTCCAATCTGCCATACAGGATCATAGCTTCATGAGTCTGACATCATATTCTCAGCCTGCCGTCGGTATTAGCTAGTCAGAATCGAGACTCATCACTCCTTGCTACTCATTTCAAGTCCACTAGAGTCTATTCTCTGTATTCTCTTGCCCAGGCAAGAAGTGCAGCTCGATAGCATGTGCATTTAGCAAAGGTACTCACTCTCGTGGATCTACGGCTTTCGAAGTCCATATGTTCAAGCGAGCGTTGAACGATCCGTTTTTTGACTATACAAATGTCGCCCTGATTCAGCTGGGTGGTAATGTGAGATAATGTATGGCTTCGTTGACTATGTGCAATACGGCTGAGTGGTCTCACAACACACTTCTTCTAGATTAATTGTCCTTTGCAATTTGCCCGATTCGCTAGTTCTTTTTCCCATCATCCGTGTATTCTCGGTATGCCCTTGACTCTATCGACCTTGAGAATTCTAGCCCGCTGAGGATTTTGGAAATTGAATGGTCCACGTGTCGAGTGCCTGCTATCTGTCCGCGATGGAAGCTGTCTAAATCAGAAGTTTTACCCATACTGGTAAATGAAAAGACTGATTAACAACAACCGTATTACTAGCTATATGTGCATTGTATATAATATATTGTATATATATATAGCTTCATGAAAGTAATTAAATATAAAATGAATTTAAAAAGAACAAAATATTTTTACCATATTAATTTCAAATGATAGATAAAGGATTATTATAGCATTGCTGAAACCATTTGCTTCTTCCCATAACATAAATTCAGTTAAGAAAAAAAAATTTAACTGATGGCGGGCTGTGTTATCTTGATGTTTATTTCTGTATTTTACTGCGTCAAATCATGCCATCCATATCGGTTCTTTCGTTAAAGGAGGAAAAAATTAAAACACTTAGTAAAAAAGTAATTGACAATCTCGTAGTAAAAAGTAATTGGTTCGATGTTCATTCTTGCCGCTTATTTGTAATGACGTCATTGCATATCTATGCGGAACATGAAATAAAAAAACCACCACATTTGGCCTTTTGCCGCTCCGATTGGCGCCGCATTAACCGAAAAATATAAAAAAAAATTAATTAAAATTTCTGCAGTATACAGTGAAATTTTTTCAATTTCATATAAATATTTCATTTGAAAATTAAGTATAAATCGCTGGTTGCATTAACGTTCATATAAGTAGAAGGTGAATTTATGAAGACTTCTTACCGTCGGACCTGGTTAATGGTATCAAATCTTTAATTCTGTACTGAATTGAATGTATTGTCATTTTTTTAATTAGTTAAATAATCAATGAAGCCATTCTTAATAAATATATTATCTGAAGCTTAAATACATTTGTGCCCACCAGTGGCCGAGCGGTGAAGTCGCTGAACGCTGGTAGATCGGCCCAGCATTCGAATCCTGGCGAAAGGGACGGCTGCATGGGCGTTTTCGTGGTTTTCCCCATGTGTAACGTGTATACGAGCCAATTTCCTTCGAACGTTCTCCATGAAGGCCTGTCTTCAATTAGGCAGATAGCCGTCGAGTGCTTTACCATAATTAATAAACCAAACGAAACCAAACCTAAATATATTTGCAATAAAAACTCTGTTTGTTGTATTTTCTCCACCCTGTATATAAAAAAATGTCTTTTTGTATGAAGTGTATTGTTGAATTTTAGTTTCTAAATGGATAAGAAACTATCCTTATTCATGTCTCTTTTTTTTATTTCTGAATGATCAATTTAGGCCTCATGCCAAATTTGATGAAGAAGAAGACGAGTACTTTGATGTTCCTGAATCAGAACCGCCTGAGCTTCTGTCATATACTCCATCTACACTCGTATCCGAAATAAAGATGCCAACACCTTTTCCCCATGCGTCTCCTGAGGCGGAGAGGTTACGAAAACAAACAGACAACAAAATATTGCCCAAATTACGACCTGCAGAAACCAAAATTTCTGCTATCCACTTACCAGCGAAATCTGCTGCAGTTCCTGTTACCGTGCCGCCTACTTCTGTGGGATCTTTCGTCAAAGGGTTAGACGTATCCAGTATGGTCAGCAAAGTGAAACCAACAGTGCCTTTTAAGCCCACGAGAACTTCTCTATCGCCCAAAGATGCCTTGCCTGCCAAAGGTGACAGTTTTTCTTCGTTTCCGAACTCTTGTTAATGCCTTGTTTGTATGCTAGAGTTAACTTTTATGGGATGTGTATGAAGCTTAATTCCTTCCACAAGATTAAACGCATTTGAAAGCAAAGCATACGTATAGAAACCTTTGTAAACCAAAGTAGCGTAAACCGAAGATGCAGGTATCATTAGTTTGTACTGAAGACGTCTTCTGCATTCCGAGACCAACCAAATCAAAACACATGACAGTGTTTAAAATAAGAATAGAGACATTATCACCCCTTGAAAGGCTTTGAGGAATTTTAGAAGCTGGTCAGCGAAGCAGTATAGGGTGATTTGAGAAGCAAAGAGGGCACACATGGAATATTTGGTTGCTTAAGCACTTTTGAAACAAACATTAAAATATTCACTCGAAAGTACAAATATAACAGTTATACATTTTTATAGGAATCAAACAAAAATTATGTTATTCGACTCTTCACACAAGCTAGTCCAATTTGCGTATACTATCAGTTTTTTAATTCCAATGAATTATAATTTAAAAACTATCAGTCTAATATTCTGAAAATATTACCACAATCCGTCTTGCAGGGTATTGAGTATGTCCAACAGTGTTGCCAAAACTTTTCGAGCTAAAATAGCAGGAGAAAAATCGAAAAAAAGTAGCACGTCGCGTCAGATAGCATGTGATTTTTTTTTTGTAAAGTCATAGGTTCGTGAGCTTACATGATTTCTAACGTCATCGCAGTCTTTGTGAATTTCTTTATTTGCGGGTTGTAATTCGATTCTTTGTCATTTTATTATGTACGTTAGTTTTGACGAAAGTTTAAAACTACACTGCTAATTTTCTATTGTTTATATCACCATTTCTTCTCTTATTCTAATCTCAGTTAATTTGTTATTTTCTAGTGCCCAATTTCACTTCATCATATCGTGATTACCATCAGACGCTATTTTCTTTCATATTTAAATTTGTTTCGCCTTGTAGCTTAAAAATGATGTTGCTTTGATTTTAAAGTATTTTGATTGTTTAATACATTTTAATCAGGAGAATCGAAGGTCGAAAACATGCTCGTACCCATCTGTAAAAATTGGAATTAACATTAAAATTGTGAGTCACATGAAATACTTGGGTGTTTACACTGATGCCGACTTACGTGGCATGAAACACATCGCGCAAATTAAGCAACGATTGCACAAATTGTCTAATTCATTTAACAGAACCACAGCAGCCAAATGGGCAGTATCGTTTCGGATGCTAAGAAGCCTTGATTGGGGCCTCTGTTTGGGGTTCTTATATCACAAAATGTATGAGCCTGCAGCTCAGATCTGCGCAACAACCTCTTTTCCAACTGAGCATCTGTCGGGAATATAGAACATCCCCTACCAATGTGCTAAACGTCTTAACATGGTCTTCCATCCATCTCCCTGTACAACGAGAAAATGCTATAGTCCGCATACTTAGACTGCACACTAATACATCTCTTTGGCACAGAGAATTCATAAGCACTGACTATGAACGCAATAGCCCATTAGTGCCTTGCCACCCAGCAGAATTCGATCTTGATACGAAACTACAAGCTTCATCAGCTTTTGAGTCATATGTTGTATATACTGATGGAATCAAAGGGGGATCAAGGTACTGGCTGTGGCTTCTGTATGATACGAGGTACCAGTACTGTGTTTATCTGGGCACGAAAACTAAATTCTCCCAATGAAGTGTTCTAAGATGAGCTTATAGCACTTATAGCAGCAGTTTACTACAGCATTCTAGTTGGTCACGAACTAACTCTATATTCTGACTCAGCGTCAAGTCTCCACTCTATACGGGGTTGGAAAAGTCGGAACACAATAGTCAAGGAGATTCAGAGAATGCTACTTTCCTTGCCGACAGATATCAGACCGAAGCTCTAATAGGTCCGTGCACACACTGGAGTACATACGGCAATGAAAAAGTAGATGAAATGGCACAAAATGGGACTTTTTCTGAAATAATATACCAATTTTTTTTTCCATATTTCAATTCTACGACTCAAATAACGCCAAACTACCAAGTTTTGTAAAAAAATCACACGAGTAGTTTTAAAAAAATTAGCTCTCAAAATTTTAGCTCCTCAATGTTAATTGAGTTTGGTATATATTTATTAATCTCTTTTTTTTTATTAAACTTATTTGATTCTTCCTTTCACATTTCGAAATTTAAGTTCATTCCGAATAAAATTCAGCAAATTTTTATGATTTATTTTTAAAATTTGTATTTTTAAATTATTTTCATATATTTTTCGAAAAACTTTTTGAATTATAATCTATAAAATTTTTACCATCGTCTTAAAGTAAACGTATTTCTAAGCATACATACAAAAGATACTGTTTTTTTTTTTTTTTTTCAAAATTTCCGAAAATATACGTGAATTTATATATTGGCACGTTTTGAAAGTTGGCATATTTGTTGAAAGCGATAAAACATCAAATATGGTTTAGACACTTTGCTAAAATTATTTGTCGAATCGATGTGACTTTTTTCCCGCTCATGCACAATGTAAAAAGGTAGGAACGAGATGCCTTTTTTTCCGCTTCAAGGAAAAGGAAAATTGGGTGCCACTTATTAAGAAGTTCGCCAAGTGAATTATTTCTGGTGCAAACTGAAAAAAATTGCGGCAAGATAAACTTTTGAATTTCTCCGTAAATTTCACACCAAATTTTACAAAATGTAATATCTAGGTATAATTTGAGTCGTAGAATCGAAATACGGAAAAAAGAATTGGTATGTTATTTCAGAAAAAGTTCCATTTTGTGTCAAAATAACTATGTTAGAACAATATTAATATAATATACAGTGGTGGTCAAAATTGTGGACACTTTTGGAAATTTTTATGTTTTTGAACTTTGTATGTTCATACAAAATGTTACGTTTCGCAAAATGCAAACTTGTATATATCATTTTAAAGAAAATTTATTACTGAATTCAATACAAAACACAAAATTCAATTATTTGCAATACAAAAAAGTTATATGTACTTTAATATAAATAAAAAAACCCAGTTATGAAGTGGTTTGTAATGTCTAGCTTTCCTGGTTTGTAATGTCTAGCTTTCCTTTTCTTGCCTGTTCTTGTTCTGAGAACCAATCAAATGTTAGTAACTGCCAGTAGAAGCTGACATCATGTTTACACTTGAAACAATTCATTATTTTGCTTTGTTCTGTAGAAGGAGAACCTGTTTCTTATATACTGCAATTACAAGAAGGAATTTTTGTAAAAATTTTTAATATTTAGTCAAGCAATGACATCAAATAAAAGAGTAGATTAGACACCTAAAAAGAGATGTAATATTATTTTGTTACGAGAAAGTGGTCTTTCCTATGCTGAAATTGCAAGACAGGTGGGTGGTTCAGTGACTACATCTGGAGTCCGAAAGTTTTGTTTACGATATCAGGAGACAAATTCAATAAAAAACAAAGAAGGAAAAGGCCGAAAAAGGTGCACCACATCTATTGATGACAGAAGAATAAAAAGACTATGTCTCCAAGATAGAAAAATATCATTAGCGGCCATCAAAAGTGATCTGATGCTGGTGTTTCTGTCAATTCAAGAACAGTCAGGAGAAGATTAACAGATGTTGGACTGAGAGGTAGAATTCCACGAAAAAAGCCTTATCTTAATTTTCAGCAACGAACAAAAGGACTACAGTAGGCAAAGGAACACATTAATTGGCCAGATGATCGGTGGTCACAAGTTATATGGAGTGATGAAACTAAGATATCGTTATTCGGTAGTGATGGGCAAACATAGTAAGACGTACAATAGGAGAAGAGCTACATCCTGACTGCATTCAAGCAACTGTAAAGAAACCAGTTAGTGTTATGATTTGGTCATTCATGTCAGCAGATGGTATTGGTCGCCTTCATGTCATCGATGGAACACTGAATGCCAGAAAATACATTGGCATTATTCTAGAACCAAAACTTCTACCTTCCATCAGAGATCTCTTTCCCAACAATGCTTCGTTTATTTTTCAGCAGGATTCTGCTCCTTGCCACACGGCCAAAATATCGAAAGCGTGGTTTCGTACAAAGAGCATTAAATTGTTGTCATGGTCAGGAAACAGTCCTGACCACAATCCTATCGAAAATTTGTGGCACCGTTTGGAAACTCTTCTCCGAATGATGCGCACATCAAATAAAAGGGAACTAATTGAGGCTATAATTGTTTCCTGGCATCATGTAATAACGAAAGAAGAGCTTAAAACTCTTGTCAGCTCAATGAAACGTTGATGTGAAGCTGTAATCAAAAATAAAGGGTACCCTACTGAGTACTGATAACTCATCGCAATCATCACTATCTAATGTATATCGATAACTATTATCGTTTAACTTTTTTTTTTTTTTTTGTATTGCAAATAATTGAGTTTTGTGTTTTGTATTGACTTCAGTAATAAATTCTCTTTAAAATGATGTATACAAGTTTGCATTTTGTGAAACGTAACGTTTTCTATAAGCATACAAAGTTCAAAAACATAAAAATTTCCAAAAGTGTCCACAATTTTGGCCACCACTGTATATCCTAATTCGCGCTTTCGAGACAGGAAAAACGCCGTTTGAATTTTGTCAATCGACCCAGTAGAGCCGAAGCTATAGAACTGTCCCTTTTTTAGTTCGAAGGGGCTTTTTCCCTGAAGGACTATTGTTTCGTTTTGCGATTTTGCGTTGAATCACTATAAATGTCCGTTTCACTTTTCAAACTGTTGCCACCAAATGTTAGAATCCTGCATTATATTTGAAGAAATTAAATAATGAAAAATCTGCATAAATGTAAATATATTTCTCGCATTGTGATAAAACAACGGTACATAGAGACATCGATTTGTGAATGGCGTAATCCTCCTACGAATATGGGCATGTGGAAGGCTACATTTGAAATTTGGAATTTGTTTTATTATCGATTTCATATTTTGTAAAACTTTAACGAATTTTTGATTAACAAAGTCAAGGATTTCAAATCGAGCAATAGCAACACTCTAAAATCTGTTCTTTTATACCTCTAACTTGCTTTCAAAATAATGTTCAGCAATTCATTTTCAAATCATAACTTCGGTATTGTCCTTTTAATTGTACATGCAGTGTAATGCGACGTTTATTCTTAACAATTGGTGCGTATTCATTTTTTTACTTTTTTATTTTAAAATTATTATGCATATTAAAATAGATTATTTCTCGTATTATGGATATTTTGTTATATTAAAATAGTTTAGCGAAAACGTAGCATTTAATAAATTATGCACTAATAAGGCTTTAATTCTTCACATATTTTATATTAATTTTGACAAAATGAGTAGCAGTTGCACGCCACATGTTCTGTAAAACAGCTTGGCATTAGTCTGTTTGAAGGGCAAACGATTTTGAACCTCAATATCTCGAAATATCCTGTTAAATATATATATATACATTGGTGATATTATCAAGGTTCAATGCTCCGTCTTACTTTCTTTGGGAACATGCACAGACCTGACTCGGAACAGGGAGCTTACTAAAGCTATGTTCAATAAATGTGGGAAGTAGACAAGATACACAGGAAGGGTATACGAAACCCTTTATTTTTCACTCTTTACAATAATTTCCGTACTTCGGAATACAGAGACCAACTACTTGTGGTCTGAACGTAAGAATATAAAAATATTTAACTAAACTTTGGAATAATAAACGTGGAAGATTGGCCTTATATTAACAGGAAGCGTATGTAGTACAGAGAACTGTGAACACTACAATACGTTTAAAAAATTATCAAGAGGATTAAAACCTCTGGCCTGGACGGCAACCAGCAACTGAGTAAACTTCTAAGGTAAGCGGCCTGCTTCGACTAACTGCTTCCTCTCTCTCGCTTGGCAAAAAGCCACAACTTAAATACTTGGCGTTCGCCAGACAAACTTTGCATAAATACTTTAACGCTTATAATTCTGGCCGGAAGTAGAAAATAAGAAGTGATAGTAAAGATTTAAAATAAAATAAACGTTAGTAAAACTTAAGATCCTTACATACTTCCAGAGTTAATTAGTTTGAAACTGAGGTCTAAAACGACCTTGTTGAAAACTTTTAGCTCTAGAATCTAACGCGAGGCCAATCTTTTACAAACATTTCTCACTAGAAACTAGAAATTAAAAAAAAAATTTTGTTTTTACAATATCAGCTCCATGGACAACCAATTTTTCATCTGTACTGCACCTAAACAGCAGCTTTTATTCAAATCTGGTTCCTTCCAGAGAACTAGTTTAATGAAATGGCAAGTAACATAAATATTTACATTTCTCTTAACATTCTTATTTCATTCATGACTTTATTTTAATTATCTCTCCCCGTGCTCTCTGACATGTGTTGTAAAAGAACATCAAGCACGAATGTGTTTATGTATACGTGTTCAACACTGCCTCCTACAATCAAAACACTAACGTGTTAAAATTCAACATAACAAGACCTCGTAACACACCCTATCTTCAACTCTAAACCCTGAGGTACTATTCTGGAAGTGGCTAACTCTGAAGTGTAGCGTCAGAGAGCCTAACTACATTCATTCAACCTTTAACACATATTCACAATAATTTGGTCTTTTTTCAGTCACACGAATAAGTATTAAAATTTTTTTGCATTACTTTCACTTTTACCATATCATAGTATTTCTTAACATTTAAAATAACAGTTCACATTGTATATAAGAACATATTAACATGCCGTTAATTTTACGCATTTTAAAACATACATTAGTAGTACATTGTTAACTTCTATTCTTTTCCAAGCAAGTGCCAATTCTTCTACGTTGAAATACTACATTTCAAAAAGTCTTTCAGACTAAAACTTCTTTCTTGCCAGAATGTTTTAAATAAAATTTATACAATAACTTTTACAATATTTAAGTATTTACACATTCCTATTATACATCAACTTTAGTTTTACGCGCGAGTAATTGAAAAACATAATACCAAAATAGGTAACAACTCATTTCTCGCCTTTTTGGCGATAAAGGTAGACCTCACATGAGGTAAAACTTCTTGAAATCTGCCACTTGCAGTAAGAATGAAAGATTAACTTAAGTTTGCAAAGTAACATAAAATTTTACTTATCTTTCTGATATTCGGACATTCTTTTCTTAGCCCAGTCCTGGAAGGTAGCGCAGATTCTAGTTTGATTTATCCTCCTTCTTGTGCGGGCTCGCCCTTCAGTGCCTTCCTCTAGAAGCTTTCTTTTTCCTCCAGTTCGGTCACCCTTGAATACCTTCTTTTTCGCCTCTGCCTGTGGTCTTGGCCGTTTGATGGCAGCTGGTCTTGGCGGAACCGGGACACTTCTTTCGCGTTCCTGCTTGGACCTCGTTGCTGGCCGTTCAAATTTTCCTTGTACCTTTTCCTCCGTCGCTGGTGGCCCTTCCGCAGTTCGGCGACATTTGCTGCGGAGAGTCCTGTCCGATGAGTAGATCTTCCGTTTGGGAACCGGGTTATAGTTGCCGTTATTTCTCCTGGCTTTCTTTGCATTCGTCGTACTTCTCCCTTCTTCATTCTGGGGGTGATCGTGAGCTCTCTTTTCTGGACGGTGGAACGGCTTCATTTTCTTGTTACCTTCAATCTTCTAGCGGGGAAACTTTCTTTTCACTTGCTACTGCCTCCTAATGGCTTGCCCTTGTACTTGTCGTTGTTCCACCTCTGGAACTTGTGCCTGCCGTGACGGATCCTGCAAAAGATCTTTGAAAATTTGCATTTTATTACAATCATAGTAGGGTTTTATTTGATCAATGTTTGCGGAGCATGTTTCACCATTCCTGGCTTTTAACACCACTACAGCGTGAGTTATTTTTTCTATGATATATGGTCCTTCAAATCGTGGAAAAAATTTGGCGGTTTTATCTTCTGGTGCTGAAGAAAGTGAATGCATAATTTTTTAACACTTCATCCCCTACTTTATAAGTTACTCTCCGTCGTTTCAAATCATAATAAAGTTTTTGTTTTCTCTGTGCTACTTCAGTATTCTTTTTTGCTTCTTTAATTAATTTTTCTATATCACCCATTTTAAATTCTGGGGCTCTTTGTTGCACATAAAATAATTTATCTAACGGCGTTATAATCTTTCTGCCTAAAAATAACTCAGCAGGAGTTTTGCCCGTTGCATCATGTTTTGCGGTCCTAAGGGCGAAAGCAAATTCATTGACATAGTTATCCCAGCTTTTATGAAAATTTTTAACATAACTACGAATAATTTTCACTATATTTCTATTGACCCGTTCCGCTATATTTGATTGCGGCCGATGCGGGCCCAGTTTTTGGCACATGTCTTCAAATATATTACTTACAAATTGAGGACCATTATCCGATATATCTTTTAGGGGCGCCCCGTATTTTAAAATATATTTATTTAAAATAGAATCAGTAACTAATTTCGCGGAGGCTCGTTTTAAGGGAACAATTTCGGTCCACTTACTAAAATGATCAACCATAACAAAGAGATACCGACTTTTATTAAACTGACTTTTTGGAAAAGGGCCCAATAAATCGATGCCAATTATTTCATTTGGAAATTCGGATTTAATGCTATTTAGAAACCCGGCCGGGCGGAAATTAATATAATTAACTGCTTGACATGTTGGGCAGGACTGGACATACGCCCTTGTTAACTTTTGCAGTTCAGGAAAATAGACTTCCTCGCGTACGCGTTGTATAGTTTTTCGAATACCAGCATGAGAAGCTAAAGGGCTGTCATGCAACTCCTGCAGGATATTTAATCTAAGACTAGCTGGGATAACAGGTCGAAATTCGTTGTTGGAATTCGTAGTTTTTGTATAAAATAATAGACCATCTATTAGTTCGTAATGGGCCGCCCTATATCTTATCGCCACAATATCTTGGTGGCTAAAATTTTCAGGATCCTTTAAATACTCATAAATGCTTCCAAACTCAGGATCCTTACCCAGTTCAGTTATTACAGTTTCTCGGGAATTTATTGTACATGCTGTGAGCATTGCCACCTTTACAGTATTACCTTCTTCATCTATTTTAATTCTGGATAGGGCATCTGCTACGATATTTTCCTTTCCGGGGTTATGCTTGATTACCAGATTATATTCTTGTAGCTTGAGTGCCCATCTTATTAACCTTGGGGATAAGTTTTTCCCTGAGTACAATCTAGTTACCGCCGCATGATCAGAGTACACTGTTATTGGCGCCTTTCCAAAATAGACTCGGAACTTTTGCACTGCTAACAGAACTGCAAGTGCCTCTCTCTCGGTCGCGGAATAGTTTCTTTGTGTTTGATTTAAAGTTCGGCTAAAAAATGCCACGGGCTGCTGATTTTGCGAAAGTACCGCTCCTACCGCATAATCCGAAGCATCCGCTGAAATTTCTAAATTCTCATCCTTTTCAGGAAATTTCAACACAGGGGCTTGCGTTAATTCTTGCTTTAATTTTTCGAACGCACTATTGGCTTCGGCCGTCCACGAGAATCTTGCCTTTTTCGTTTTTAATTTTAACAATGGTTCAGCAATAGCTGCAAAATCTTTTATAAAGGACCTATAATATGAACAAAGTCCTAGAAAAGAAGAGAGCTTCTTCGCCGTGTTTGGAGTCGGATACTTTTGTACAGCAATTATTTTTGATTCGTCTGTCTCGATTCCTTTCTGAGATATTTTGTAACCTAATTATTTTAATTCAGGGGCTGCAAATTTGCACTTTTCGACATTAACTTTTAGACCGGCTTCATTTAATAAAGAAAACACCTGTCTTAAATCCAGTACATGTTGGTCGAGATTATCACTAGTAATAATGATATCGTCTAAATAGATAAATGTGGACTTTCCAAGAACAGGCCTTAACACAATGTCCATACATCGCTGAAACGTTGCCGGCGCCCCTGAAAGGCCAAACGGCATACGCAGAAATGCATAAGTGCCAGACGTGGTTATAAAAGCAGTCTTAGGCACGTCCTCAGGTCTAACCCTTATTTGAAAATAACCAGTCGTTAAGTCTAAAGTCGTCATATATTTGGTCGACGTTATGTTCCTTAGAATTTCTTCAATAATAGGTAACGGATATACCGGATATTAAGTTATGGAGTTTAATTTACGGTAGTCAATCGCGAATCGCCACCTTTTTGGATGCGTCAATGGATAGTCATTATTTTTCTTACATAAAACCACCGGGCTAGCATAACTACTTGAAATGGGCGTTATGATCTTTTTACGTAGCATATCGGTGATATGCCATTCTATAATTTTTTCCTTATTCTTATCATACCGGTATGCTTTGTGGCGAACTGGCATTGAATCTCCGGTGTCAATACTATGGTTAGTAACTTGAGTAAATCCTGGAATATCACTAAATAACGAAGCAAATTCACTTACCACTTGTCGGATTCTTCGTTGCTTTTCATTAGGCAGGTGGTCAAGGTTTAACTTCGGCGGTTCAGCCTTTTCTTCTCGAACTGGTTTCATCGTCAGCTTAAGGGACGCTTCATTAAAATCCAGCGTTGCTTGTGCCTCTGAAAGAAAATCTATTCCTAAGATAATATGTGCTTGCAGATTCTTTACTATGAAAAACATAACCTTTACTTGTTCGTCCTTGATACGGACGTATAGCGGTAATTTACCTATGCACTTACATCTTTCTCCTTGCGCAGCTAACACTGTCGTATTATCCAAATTATATATGCGATATTTACGAAAATACTTCCTAAAAAAATCTTCTGCCACACAGGAACACTGCGCGCCTGTATCCAGGAGTGCGGTGGCTGGGATATTATTCACCAACACTTCAATCTTCGGAAGAGTCAAATTTTTCACCATTACTGTATTTAACTTGAAGGAAGAGGGGTTTTCTTGGCCTTCGGATTTCCGCACCCTCCCGTCAGCAGAAATCCGTTTTAGTTTAAATCATTTTTCATTTCCATGCTTTCCTTCTTTTTCCACTGGCCTTGAGACTTTTTTCCTGGATTGCTATTGAACTGTCGACGTTCGCCGGCTTTTTTTGAATGCTCGGGTTTCCTTGCCGACTGATTCGCTTTGCTTCCGTAGCCGTGTGCTTGACTTTGCTGTGGTCTTGGCGCACCAAATTGGTTTCGTTGTTGATATTGGCGTCTTCTTTCAATGTCCGCCGTTCTTCTACTTTCAAACTGGATTGCTAGCTCAGATAACTTTTCCAGTGTAGTCGGATTCCTTAATTCAATAAAGTCTTGCACTTGAGGAAGTAACCTCGGCAAAATCACTTGAATTATCTCAGGATCCGGACAGTTTCTATACAAGAGTTTGAAGACGTGAATTTTTCTTAAAATAAAGCTTGAGAGATTTTCGATTCTTTGCTGATATATGCTGAAAAGTTCCGTTTCTAATTTCGCACGATCCCTTACGACAGGGAAGGCTTTTACTAGGGAAGTCTTGAAATTTTCGTAAGTATAGGTGGGACTTCCTGCTTGACCCAAGAGATTTCTGCCTATACATTTGAACCAGTTAAGCGCTTGGCCCCTCAAAGCGCTGGTAGCTAAGGTAACTTTTTGAAACTCGTGCACATGAAGTGGTCATCCAATTTTTCCAAAAAACTGGTTACCGGTGAGTTTCCATTAAATGTTGCTTCTGGTTTCATCGAAGCGCGCATGGTCTGGACGATGTAACCAAATCCTTCCAGGGCGGCAGCTGGCATTTCTGGATTCTGAGCCGCTTCTGCAGGCAGCACAGGTTCTTCTTGAAACTCGGCCATGGTTATTCTTCTTCGTTGGGCGCCACTATCAAGGTTCAATGTTCCGTCTTACTTTCTTTGGGAACATGCACAGACCTGACTCGGAACAGGGAGCTTATTAAAGCTATGTTCAGTGGGAAGTAGACAAGATACACAGGAAGGGTATACGAAACCCTTTATTTTTCACTCTTTACAATAATTTCCGTACTTCGGAATACAGAGACCAACTACTTGTGGTCTGAACGTAAGAATATAAAAATATTTAACTAAACTTTGGAATAATAAACGTGGAAGATTGGCCGTAATTAACAGGAAGTCGTATGTAGTACAGAGAACTGTTAACACTACAATACGTTTAAAAATTATCACGAGGATTAAACCTCTGGCCTGGAAGGCAACCAGCAACCGAGTAAAACTTCTAAGGCAAGCGGCCTGCTTCGACTAACTCCTTCCTCTCTCTCGCTTGGCAAAAAAGCCACAACTTAAGTACTTGGCGTTCGCCAGACAAATTTTGCATAAATAAGTTAACGCTTTTAATTCTGGCCGGAAGTAGAAAATAAGAAGTGATAGTAAAGATTTAAAATAAAAATAAACGTTAGTAAAACTTAAGATCCTTACAATATGTGTAATCTTGAAGTTTCCAGTGATTATGTGTAAAGCGCTGAGTGCTGTTAAATTGCTATAGTCCAGCTAAATAAAAATATTTTATTACTGTGTAAAGGTGTGCATCTCGTGAAAGGAGAAAGTTAAGGTTGCTTTTTTCTTTTTTCAGCCAAACCTAAAACAACGACAATCGAGAATCTCGTGGGAGACATGAATACGACTAGCATGGCTAGGCAATGGGGTCCAGAATGCACAGTCGAGTTGTGGAGAGACCCTGTTAAAGGTCTGGGTATTAGCATTATATGCGGTGCAAAAGTAGATGCACTTCATGGAGGTATTTTCATTAAAAATGTTTTACCTGATAGCCCAGCAGGATGGAATGGAATGCTTAAAAGAGGAGATCGAATTCTCGAAGTAAGTTATTCTTTCTGTTTTTATTACTTTAGAACCGATCCTGTTACTAAGCGATTTGTATACAATATATTGGCACATAATCCACTTCGCAAAAAACCATTTCCGATTTTGTACTTTTAACATGAAGGGAATATTTTTTCATCGCGTCAGGTGCAAGGTATGAGCAGAAGCTCATTGATATTTAAGAGTGAAAGCTGTATTTGTATGTATGAAAGAAAAAAGTCATTCAATCTTAAGTATAACCCACCCTTTTTGTTGTTTTCCCGACATTTATACTAATAAATGAAAAGAATTTCATAAAGGTGCCAGACATGAAAGATCGTACATGAAAGATCGAACGAAACAGATCGTACACCGTAGACCATGATTATTCTTTTGGTGTAACAACTTGTAATAGTAATAAAGGTAATAGAGTAGAATATCACTGAGATTGCAGGAGCAACATGAGATAAAAATGTTTTACAAAAGTAGATGAGTTCTTGGTGTAAAATTTTTGTTGGATGCTATAATAGAGCAGTAATTTAATAGAAAGTACTTGATACAGAGAAAATGAACATTCCATTAAATTAAACTAACTACAAACGCTTTATATAGTATATACAGTGAAATGGCTAGTAGGCACTATTGCGATAAATAGTCTAGGGATGCTTATAAGGATGCTCCACAATAAGCAACGTGTGCTTATACAGAGTTTTGAACTTGTGAAAAGAAATTGTTTTCAGTAGTAAGAATGAAGTTTTCAGCAAGTCGGCTTGTGCGTAAATTAAGATTACAGGGAGGAAATACTTCGATTCTACCAAGTTCCAGAGATCTAGTAAGTGATGAACGTTGAACAAGAGTTTACAATTGGAGTGCTATTTCACTGTTTGATTGTCCATTTTTGGAGGAGTAAATAAAAGTATATTCCGCAGAACATTACACAAATGTGGGCAGTTTGTTAAGTGCAGAGTTTGGTGACATATGTTTAGAAAAGCGCCGAGCCCTTCAAAGCTTCATCAAATACATAACATCAAGATTTGTTCAAAGACTTTCTCCTGGTCTGACAGCATGGATTATTTTCGATATTTTTTTTCTTTAAATCGATTACCTGAATTTGAGTATATTTTTGTCACCTTTAGAAAAATGATCGCACAGCTAGTTGGAGAGTCTATTATTTTTCACAAATATTGACATTTTCAATAAATTTTTGGACTGTTTACTCGGATGGTGCTGTCTGAAAATCACTCGTGGGATTTGACCAGTGTTGCTTTTTCGTTTTCTGAGTTTTATTGCTGTGGATTTTGGCAGATTCAAAGTGCTAAACCACGATATGATTTCCGTGATATAAAATTGCTAACGTTTGTGCCCTGTGTGAACCCAAACAGCAGTAAATTACATTTTGATTTTTCTGTTTCTCATTATTTCTTTTGAAGCGATGCTGTCAAAGGAATCGCAGTGTGTTATTTCATTCAACGTTCACATGTCAAGCTGCAAAAGCATATATATTTAATATTCATCAAATGAAAATCCGAAAAATGTCTCACATCGTCAAAGCTTCATAAAATGCATAACTTCCAGATTTTTCTTGGCTTTGTTTAAAGACCTTTTGCTTGGAACATACCAATTATAAATGCAATAATAATTTTGAATATAATTACTACGAAAAAATTTCGAAAGAGTGACCCCGAGTGACATTTGTCAGAATGTTTAGAAGCTGTGCGTATGTCCTCGTATAGGTTCCGAAGAAAACGTTTGAGATTATTTATCTAATTGCTCTTGTGAAAGCTTGCTGTTTTCACTATAGTAGTGCATAGTATTATTATTTAATTTTTTTGTCTTCGAAGTTAAAAAAATGTGTTGAAATGGTCATATGTTACTTACGGTGATATTTTAATCTTTTATTTCTAAATATGTAATGTATACACTGTTCGTCAAAATTAAAGGCTATTGACAGAAATAAAACTTTGGCTAATTCTTATAGGGATTAAAAACAGTTTTTTCAAAAGTATTATTTAACGTTTATTTCCACATTTTCCAACTTATTAATCCTAAAATATTGAATTTAAAGCCAAATTTATAAAAATTTTAAAATCATGAAAAAATTATTTTCTTTGTTTTGCAATGGACATCGTTCACTTCTGTTTGAAATACAAACATCGCTTGTTTAATTCACAGAATCTACCACACTGTTGATCAAGTCTTCTGGAAATTTCCACCATTCTTCTGAAAGAGCAGCTAACCAATCCATTCGAGCGATATCTTCTGTTTTTAAGTGTTCTGATCCTAGAGCTTCTCGATGTAAAGGAATGTTGTCATTCGTTAGGCAAAACTTCTGAACCAACAGCAACCCTTTTCAGGTTTATATGAGTTTCAAGACCTCGTTCACATATCTGTGAGCGGTTTCAGAACTTTAGTCAATGATCTGCTACACGATCTATCCATTTCTTATAATTTCACCTCAAATCATGAAAACTCTTCCATGGAAACGGGATTTTTCGTGAACAAGAGGAAGCAGGTTAAATGATGCTGCCTTTGTCGAGTATAGTCCCAAATACACTCCGAAGACAAGCGGAAAGGAGTGAAAAAATACCTTATATACTTCCCCTTTTAGAAGGCGACTGAAGATTAAGGGACCCAGCTGCAAGATTGTGGTAGTGACAAATTATCATCCGCCACCATATTAGTTCGGGCGCAACTGTGGTGTCATTTTTTTTTTTATCATTAAACTGAAAAAATCCGCAGTGCCCTCATTGGGACTCAAACCCTGGACCTCTCGAATACGCGTCGAATACACCTTTTAGTCACACCACGAAGGCATGCGGAAAGGAGGGAGAAAATACTTTATAACTCCTTCTTTTGAATAACTATAGAAATTACGTCTTCATGGAGTTATTGCTTCTATTTCTGAATATATATGGATGAAGTGCCGTTGTTTGACTTACATTAAAATTTGCGCATGATAAAATTCAAGCCTGCGAAATTAACGCTTTGACATCCGTGAACTGGATATTTTCTTTCTTTTTCTTTCTTTCTTTTTTTTTTTTTTTTTCGTCTGCTGCCGAGACCTATATCGTAATCTGATTCTGTATAATTTGATAACGACATTCTTCTGTGTCATTCGTTGATTCCTTTCCACAGTTTCATTGAATTTTGGAGAAATCCGAAGGCTCTACGCCATTAAACCCATCATCATGGACATATAAAATGTTTTCTTTTTCTTTAAAATTATCAAATCAATTAGAGCAAAAGATAAATCTTTAACGCATTCAACATGTGAAACAAATTTCCTTTTTCCTTTGGCACATTATTTCAGGGTTTAATATTCCTTATCTGGAAAATCTTCCAATATCAGAACAAATACAGTTATTTGCTAAAAAATTAAGAACTGGAAAATCCAATATACAAATGATGTACCACCGTATTTCATATAGAATTAGCATCTGTTCGACACGACATCTACTTGGTAATACCGATTTCTGGGACTTGGAAATGAAGTAGTGGATATTCGCAGTTCCAAGACACCAACATGGTAACTCAGACATTTGTCCTGAGCTTTGGACATAACAGTAATGTAGTAATTCTGGCATTTACCCACCGTTTTACTCATGAATCAATGCGGTGCCACCTGCCGACAAAGTCTTAAAAAAGAAGCGAAATTTTGTATGTTTCTGTGCCATTTGTGTTATTGCACATAGTGAATTTTTTTAAATTCAAAATTTTTAATTGTTTAACGACTTCTGGATCATCGTACGTAGCACATTTTAGAGACATTTTAGCGTTTGCATTTTCAAAATGTATACAATAATCCTGGACTTGCATTAAAAATATGCGTCGGTTGAAGAATTATGTGGATGTTCATATTTAGAGATTTTTTTTTTGTTATATTTTAAACAATATTTCTTATATTTTAGGTTAGTGGTGTAGATATAAGGATAGCAAGTCATGCCAAAGCAGTTGACGTCATTAAAAATGCATCTAATCCTGTAAAATTCCTAATTCAGAGCTTAATTCCATTGGTGAGTAAATAATGAAATTTTTTTAAACAATTTCTTTTATTTTTTAAAATTTCTTATCTTATTTTCCGACATATGTTTCTACTTCAAATTAAAAAAAAGTGCGAGTGATAAGTCGGTTGAGAAGAATCAGTCAGTTTGTACTGAGGTATTAATGACAAATATCACGGGTTTATTGTTTTTATTAAAAACAGTTATGCGAATACATAAGTTTTTGCATGCTGTCATGTCTCATTTAGAGAAAAAGTGTCACTCTGTTTTATTATTCTCTTTGCTACATTATAATACAAAGCAATATCGTAGGATTTTTTTACAAAGTTAGCAGCAAAGTTACAACGTTATACTCGTATCTTACTTACAAAGCAATATCTTAGATTTACAAAGTTATAATACAATTACAAAGTTACAAAGCAATATCTTGGGAATTTTCAGTGTTATTTAAATCAGTGCTCCGCAACCGGTGTGCCGCGGCACACTGGTGTGACATGAGTAGGATATAGGTGTGCCGCAATCAAATACATGTATTTGACATTTTGCAATTTTTTTATCATGTATTTAATACACAATGATATTTTTTTGTCCTTAATAATGTCTATTTTAAATGTTTTTATATATTTCACTGTTGTGTGGTTGTGTGTGTGATTGTAAGTGTGTCAGCATTTGAATTTTTTCGGCACATCCTTGATAACTCGGAACTCTTTGGTGTGCCACGAAATTCCAGAAAGATCTTTTGTGCGTCGCAGGTGAGAAAAGGTTGCGCACCACTGATATAAATTACAAAAAACGTACTGAAAAATTCGAATAATATCACTGCATCACGAGAATGAATCATGGATATTATATCCTTCGTCCAGGCGAAATCGGGAAACCATTCTTCTAGTTTTTATGCAAAAATATAAGTTCTGAATCTTTCTAAATTCTATATTTATCAGTGTCTTAGCAATGAGTTTATAAATTTGGAGAGGACAGTCATTCCTTTGTTTGCCAAGAAATCTGCACCCTCATTTCCATCTGTTCTGCAATGCGGTAACACCCATTATAGTGCTATCAAATCGGTAAGAGTATTCAAAAGTTGTCGTTATTATTAAATATGTTTTAAGTAGCAAGTATTATTGCTGAATTCTGATCTAAGAACCGTGAGGAAGAAAGCTTAAGAGAAACAAGTTCTACGACAGCAAAGCTGTCACAAGGGCATATAAATTGCTTCCATTTCACAAATAAGAAGCATGTCTGTTATATTTGTTATTAGATTAAATGCAGAACGAAATAGAGTAGCATACTTTAGAAACTTTTTCTTGGCATTACACACATTGAAAAGAAGAACGCTGATATATAAGAGATAAGAAAAATATAGTGCATTAAATTTAATGCTAAGAATATCCTTTTGTAGATATCTTTCTGTAAAAAACTGTTTGATTCGTATTGTCTTACAACGGAAAACATCCGAAATTTTATTTTTCATAAAGTTTTTAAACTGAGTAAAATCATTTAATAATCTCTTAATTTTTTAACAAATTAGAATAACAGAAAATGTTCGTACTTGCTCCATTTTTTGGTATTTTCATATTAACTTGGTACCCATCAGTGGTCTAGTGTTTGAGAGATCGCCGAATACTGGAAGTACGACCTGAATTCGATCCAAAAGGAACGGGATGGCTGTTGGCTTTACTCGTTTTTCCCATGTATAACGTGAATGCAAACCCTGAGAAAATCTTTCACAAACACATGCCTCCTCTTAAGTATAGGTTGAAGGAAGGCGGGCACCTATGCATCCCCAAAGGTACATTAGTATCGCTGGTTCTTGCTAATTGTAAAGCTTCTCCCCGAGTTTTGATGGAGAACATCCTTGGGAACGTTCCGAGATCCTCCCACCCCCTCCTTCTCTACCACCAACCACTAAAGAGAACTTTGTCTCGTCATTATTGGGTATCACTTTGCTACACAGACACTGTCACTTACAAACATCCATTCTTTCGGATTAGATGGTCCATCGGCACGGTGGCCAATCTCACTAACCACCGTATCGGTTTGGCAGCCCTCCTCTTAGTAAAAGCTGTATGCTTTACTGTATTCAAATAGCCTAACCATCACATATACTTTCAACTATAAAATGTTTTAAATGATACAAATATTTGTATTTTAGTATTTAAATTTTTTTTTAATAAATTTGTTAAAAATTACGGAATTAAACTTTTTAATGCCTCTTAACTGCCGTTCTCTGTACTTATTTTGTACTCATTATAAGAAGTAAAATACAAAAAGTGTGTCTCCGTGCGACTCAGATGACTGAGCTGTTTAGTTTTAAAACTGGTAATCATAAACATAGGCCCTACACAAATTGAAGCGTAAAATATTTGTATTTGCAGTTAACTAAAAATAAAATATCAGTTTTAAAAAAGTTATCTGAAATTAATGAATTAAGTGGGGCCATTTTTATGTAGGTTATGGTGAAAAGTTTTAGTCAATATACCTTTTGTTTTTAAAAAAAAGGAGATCTTATTCATAGAACTTTACAGAATTATAGCAAACAATGGTGGGCTTTCAATATTGTCACATAACGAAGTTGTAACATTACTATCATACATTATTATCATCGTAATATTACAATTTTAACATAAATATAATGTTAAAATTAATTTCTAGTTAAATGAATTTTTTAATGAGTAGATAATGATTTTTAAGTAATAAAACTGCGTGAGAATATTAATAACGTATTTTGTGTTTTCTATTTTAAAATGAGTGCAAAATTTTCCTAAATATAAATATAGGAATCAGGGGACCATACAGAATGTTAATTTAGTATTTTTTTTTACAAAACTAATTCCTTTAGATTTAGAAATACCAAAACATGAATATTTGCTTCATTTAAAACCCTTTTGTATCTGGAAGCTACAAAAGTGTTTACCCGTTGTATCTACAACCAACGGGTACAAAAATAAAAGCCAAGTAAAGATTTTTGTGGATACAATGTATAATGTTTATGTGCGCATTGCCAAGGCTGTGCTTGATGCCAAATTTGTGCAATTCTCTGATTTATTTAGCAAAAGTTCATCCCTGGATACACGAGGAGAACGGAACGCAGAGAAATTATAGAATTGCAAAAATTCGACATCGCGCAGTTTAGGGCATTGCTCACATTAAAGGCTATATACAGTATCATTGCGTAGCTGTTCATGACGCGATAAAAACAGACTATCGTATTTGGATTTTTGGTGCGCATTTAGCGACTGGCGCTCCATTAACAGAAAAATACCCGTCTTTTGATTTGATATTTTACTGATGATGTCCATTTATTATTAACAGCCAAAAAAGGCCGAATCCGAGTCGCCATCAGTTCCATCGATGTTACCTCTGGAAGTATCAACTGATGATGCGAAACTCGAAACCGCGAAATCTCCTGACGCCAAAACTTCTACGCTTACATCATTCCAAGTAAGTGAAAAGTTTATTTATTGTCGTTACGTGCATGAACATAATTCATTTGGGTACTTTCTAATCATCTGCATTTCCATTGAAAATAAAAAACTCGTTGGCGACCTTGGAGAGAAACGTTTATTTGGGTACCCTTACGCGCATTTCAACGATGCAGCCAGTGTCTCGTATTATTTATTTACTTATTTTTGCATTCTTCATTTGTCGTAAAAGACACGCACACTTCTCGGAAGTGATTACACCAGTTGGTATTTGTATTCTTGGATTAGCCCAAATCTTCTTAACATAATTTCGCTGACATATATTGCTTTCTCCAAAAATAGATCTACAGATGCAATCTCCCAAAGCATGAGACAATTTTACGCGTCATTGTCACTCATGCGCGTCATTCAGCGAAAACAAAACATAGCGATCCCGCCTAAACGTTATTACGTCAAGGCGTTCTCAAGTATAAAGAAAAGGATTTCATCAGAAGGGGACTGTGACATTTAGCCGACTGGACATGTAACCGACACGGACAGTTAGCCGACAGGGACGTTTAATTGACAGGAGACTTAGTCGACAAGGACATTTAATAGACAGAACACTTATCCGAAAGGGGCGTTTAGCCGAGAAAACATTTAAATGACACGAACGTTTAGCCGACAGGACATTTAGGCAAGGCAAGACATTCAAGCAACAGTACATTTAGTCGAAAGAACATTTAGTCGACAAGGATATACAGTCGACAAGGATATACAGTCGACAAAGCATTTAACCGACGCGAACATTCAGCGAACAAAATATGTTTCCGATGGCACGTTTAGCTGACAATAGACAGAAAACATGACAGAAAAGATAGACAGAAAACATGCGATAAGGTTTTAGCAAAATTTATCCATATTTATCTGAAAAAAGGGCTATTTCCAGGGTACCCATTTAGAAGGATTTTTTTAAATTTTTTATTCTATTTAAAGAAAGAATTTTGAAATTAAATGGAAAAGCTATCTTATTTTGGCATAGGTTTTGAAATCAATTTTGAAAGTAATCATACATTGTTCTCCATATTTCGGTTTGGTTGGATTTATTTGATTATTGCAAAGCACTCGGCTATCTGCCTAAGGAAAGGGATGCCCTTGTGAAAATTAGAATTCGTTCTCAACATAAGTGTTGATACTTTTTTGTCAGAATTCCGACGGTTTGTTTCTTGTCGAGGAATTTTGTTCCATCATATACTATATTGATAATACCAAAGCTTTCAAAAAAGCCAATTGTGAATTTAAAAATGGTGGAATCGGATAAGTAATAATCAAGTTTGTAAGATTCTGTGCTGTGTACTTTTAAGTTACAGTTGAAGTTGAAGAATCTTAAGAACTAACTGATCAGCGAATAATCGCTTGAGTTCGTGAGATATAGAACAACACGAAAAAAGGGTGAAATAACCCTTTATTATTCCACTAAAGTTTAACAGAACTCCGTCTTGGAGTTTTACAATAAAGCCGCCGCTCGGGCTTGAACTTAGGAACCTAAGGACTAAACTAATCTTAACTAAAAAGATATAGCCGAAGCTATCAAGATTCTAACAGAATTGACCTCTTAATTCTAAATAACGGCAAAGGTATCAAGAGCCTAAAGTACGGCCAAGTGTGATAATACGCGCGCTAGTCAGAATCACTGGTTTTCTCTCACGAAGTCAGTAGAACTTCACGGTCAAGTACTTCTCCTCATTTGCATTCAAATGCAATTCTAAAACTACGTTCTGACCGGAAGTTGTAAGTTGAAATTCATAAAGACAGGAAAGGAACTTTAGCTCAAAATTTAACCGTTAGATAAATTAACATAATTCTTACAAGTTAATAATATGTTTACTTCAGAAGGTATAGTTTGGAAGTTCTTAGTTGAAAAACGTTTCTCATGCAGAGACTTCTGGGAGAGGTTAAACAAAAGATACGAAAGGTTAAAACTTAAAAACTGTTGGATGATCATATATGTCTCTGAAAGAATTGGAAATTGCTTTCCTAGAGATTGAAGCTGTGATTTATTCCAAGCCTATCAAAGATCTGTAAAACAAATTCTCAGAACCCTCCCCAGTCATCTCATATCATTTTCTTATTGATATCTTTGCTTGTAACAAAATATAAAACTGAAAATTTGAATGTTAATAGAAATTCTTTGGTAAGAAATATAAATATAAGCAAATTCTATTGAATCACATTTGGAACAAGTGGAGAAGGGGTGTTTACATAATCTGAGATCAGCTTATATCACACAGCCATAACGAGGTAAAATAGTTTCATTTAAAGTGAATGATATTATTTTGATTAAAGATGAGCGTTATCCTAGAACTATGTGGACGGTGCGAAAAATTTTAGAAGCGTACCCAAGATGAGACGGGAAAAGTCGTTCTCTTCGTATTAAGAGTCGTAAAAGAATTATGAAACATTCCCAGCAACCTGTTTATGTTTTTGACATTAATCTTTAATTTCTATAAGTTTAATTTGAAATGTAAAACTATTAATTTCCGTTCTATGTATCAATCATAGTTATGTCTCTAATGGTATATTTTTAAAACTTGATATCTGAATAATTTTATTTAGAATGCTAAAAATGTAATATGTGTCTGTATATAAAATTATTATGAACAATGTCATGCTTCGTATTTGATGTAATTTTAAATGGTTCCTGAATGTAAACTTGTCAGAAATCAATAAGTGAACTCATGTGATTTCAGGTGGGGAGTGTTAGATAACACCCGCGCCATTCGGCTAGAGGGCGCTGTCTGTACTCCGATAGCAGTGGCAGGCAGGCAAGGTGCTAAACGTGTAAGATGTAGGAGGCGGAGATAGCCTGATAATATATTTAATTATTGTTATATATTTGTTGTTAATAAATTTTGTTGTGTCATTTGGAGAAACGTTCCTGCACCATTGGCCACAATGAATCATCTGATTCATCGAGGCTATATCGGTATTGCATCTGATGCAATACCTGATACCGAGGTTATATCAGGTACTGCATAACCTCGGTAAATCGGAAGTTCATTGTATATGCCATTTAATTGCCGATCATATATTTAAATTAAATCATAATGTTGACAAACCGCTAACAGCAAAACAAACTCATTTTTGTTTTTCGCAGACGGGAATGGTAACATTCAATGTGAAGTATGACTAACAAGTACTTGTATAATATGTTGTTCATAATTTTCCTTTTTACAGTTATCTCCTGTTTTGCCAACTGCCCATAATCCTAGCACCCCTTCGGCGTCTTCTTCCAATTCGTCTTCCCGCGAATCGACCATCAAGAGAAATAGTTCATGCAAGGAACCTGTCGCGTCTCGTGAAGTCATCACTTCCGCCCCTGCAACTGTTACTCCGTCCGATGAAAGTACCGTTGATGCCGACGATCTTCCTCGTGAGAAGGATGAGACTGACGATAAATTAGCCTTTGGCCCTCTGGAGGAAGGCAAAGTGCTGACGAAGCAAGGGCTCCAGGTGAGGAGGAACTCTATCATTGAATAGTAGTAGACTCTCAGAATGCCTGAAGGTGACAAAGTGGCTTTCGAGTTTTTGTCGCGTGGAGTCGCCTTCAGAAATTTGTGACTTTGTTGAAAGATAGCTTATTCAAAGCCTTAATTTGCTTCTAGGTGGCACTTTCGATTTATATCGATCCCCGAGTGATGTAGGAATAATTTAGCCACTCTTGCCGGTGTTTCTGACAGGGAAATATATACATTGCTGCCTCATTATAACGTGAGAAGAATAAAAATTCTGTCAGAATTATGAGGTCATTGGCGTTTCATTGATTGTACAGGGTACGGAATTAAAAAAGTGTCATTTTTTTTCTTTCCTATGTCGTCATTTGTTAGATTTGATTTTTTTTTTTGTATTAATTTTGTTCTTATGTGTATAATTAAAAGCGTTTTGTTGGTTTGGCAATAATTTTTCTTCTTTCCGTGCTAGACCTCTTTATTCCTGAATCACGTAGTTTATTTTAGTTAACACCCGCTATATATTGAGAAAACGCTATGTATTGTGACACGTTCTCACAGCAACCACTGTCGAACATGCGGATAAAAGAAATTATTTGCCTTATACATAATTTTGAATGTTCAGTATCTTGATTGTAACAATTGTGATTGATTGTAACACTTGATTGTAACACTTGATTGTGAGTAACAAATAGGATATGACACTTTAGAAGTTTTAAAGATAAGATGTCAAATAACTATAAATCTAAACGCTTTCAACTATTAAAAATTTACTAGCATTGCTTAGGCAGCGATTCTCAAGGTTTTGGGATATTTATGTTTCGGGAAATTCCTACGTAAGAATACTTATATCATTATTAGTGGTATTTCGTTTTATAAACTTAAAAGTTGGTAAGAAGAATATTTTTTTCTGGTAGGTGTGATTTAAGCGAAATTAATTTAAGCTGTTTTCAAGTTTACTGACAACACTCCCTCCCCCAAAAAATTCTAAATTTGCTTGTTTAAGAGATCTGAGGCGAAGGTTTTCATATAAACAAAATATCCACTCCGCTTTTTTTAACGCAAAAAAGTGAATATTAGTAACTAATATTTCAGCAGTTGAATAACTACAATAACTTAATTGCATATTTGCAATGCTAAAAGATATAAGATAAAATCATCTAGATAAAGTATGAATATCAAACACATTAAAACAGTTTTTCACGCTGAGTTGTGGTTGTTTTCTTGGCATAGTACAATAATAATCACTTTGATCCGCTTATGATTTTACGGGACGATTTTTTCTTCTTTTTTTTCTGTAAGAGGTAATCTTTCTAAATAGTGTACACCCCGAATTCTGCTAGTATTTGGGGATATTGTAGGTTCATCCATGCCGACAACAAAAACTCAGAACAATTTTTCTGTAAATTTTTAAGCATTCATCGTTTTTCCAATCACTACATTGTAAAACATATACGCATTTTGAATGTTTATACCAAGAGTGTGTATTTGTAGTTGATTTCGCCATAGAATTTTCTTTCGAAAGCGGTACATTTAGAAAGCATATAATCAGAAAACCCTAAACTGATACGAAATTACTCTTAATAAGCGGAAGCAAAATTCTGTCTGATAAGCCAGGTAACAGATAACTTTTAATCACCATGTAGAAGTGAAAATGCTTAGCAGAAGTAATAAACCATCCGCAAGAAAAGTCGAAACATACGGGCTGAAATCAGCTTCACTCAGTAAAGAAACAGTGTTTGGGATAGTAAGAATAATTTGTTGTTAATCGTGAGAACTTAATCTCTTTTGGAGCCAAGCTTGGTTGGAGCATCATCAATGCAGATTTCAGTGTAGTTCTTGCATAGTTGATCTTTTGTTTTATGACACAGCATACAATTTTGAATATAGTATATCTATTAATTTAGAATTGTCGAAGTCATGCTGTTAAAGCATAAAGAAGTACTTGCAGTCATGACTGACATTTTGAAATACACACATTTTGAAACCAACGCAAATAAATTGGCACTACAAGCGTGTCTGTTCTAGAAATTTCTAAATAATAATAATAATAATAAAATTGCAACAGATAGCAGTAGCGAAACGGAAAAGCAAATGTAAGGTGTCTGAGATGGAAATTTAGTAAAGACTGATCTATGTTCTGATTAGTTGTTTTGAATTTGAAAAGATATCTCTGTCACTAGTTTTTTTATCAGAATCGTATGACATATGTTAATCGTATGACGCAGTCTAGAAAAGCTTTATAATAAGTGTTTACTATTTTAAGTATGGAAAAGGGGAATATCGAAATTATAATAGGTAATTAAGGGGCTAATTGCAAATAATTAACGTTAGCATTTTGAATTCACATATTTTTAATAAAATAGGATGACGCAGATAGATATTGAAACATACATAATAAATCCGTAATGAAGAATAAACTTAGTCGTATAGATGCAACAAGACGCAGTTGTAGCTTATTTAGCTAATATTTCCTTTATTATAAGTAAACATTTTGCGGCCACAAATATCTTGGCACATTAATCACCAACGTTCTAGAATCTAACGTTTACATTTTTGATTATATTATGGAACAAGATAATCAAAAAACTTGCTTCAGCTGCTGCTTGGTGCTTTACCTTTTGGTACAAAGAAAAGCACCTAGCCGCAAATTAATTAGGTCGAAATTATTTGAGAAGGCAAAATGGAAAAGTTCGTAATTATCCAATATAGGAGTTTAGTTTAAGAGAAAGGTTTCGGTTTTGGTAATTTTAAGTTTCCAAATTATGTCATTATCGTTATGTAAAGCATAGAAAGGGGAAATATACTAATTAAAATAAAGAATAAAAGGGCTATTATAAAATTAAAGGTAATACATTGTTATACATATTTTATATCTTACATATGTATATATAAAGAATTCAAAAATTTAAAATTTAAATGATATAAAATGTTGAATTCGCGTTGTATTTCGCGAAATTAATGAACCAGTCAAGAGATAAAAGTGAAATTAAAATTAAGTAATGAAAGGTAATCTATTCCCTAAAAAGGAAATGCACAAATTAAAATGAACACAAAAGTATAAACATTTCAAAATACAAAAACTTTTCAAAAAATTTGTTTTAATTATAAAAGGTAAAGAATATAAAAAAAAGTAAAAAGTCGGAAAATTTGGTGGTCTTTTTCAAGCAGCAGCCGAACTTTCATCAGAGCTGTGTTTCTGAATAATATCCAGATGAAGAAAGTTATAGAAAATGCAAATCAAGATTAGTAAAAATAACTTCAAAAAGGCAATAAAAAGTAACTTTTTTTTAAAATTTAATAATCATCAAGATATAACTTGCTTCGATCTTACCCCAAAAGTTTAAAAAGAAAAATTCTTTAGTAGGAAACTAGAAAAACCATTAGTTAAATCAAAAGTAATCCATGAGCAATTTGCAAAATCTCTACATATAATAAAAGAAAGAGTCTGTGTGTGTGTGTGTGTGTGTGTCTTTCGTTCGCGCTTTTGCGCGTAAGCTAATAGACCCACAGCTACGAAATTTGGTACATAGGTGCATCTAGACAAGAGCCAGTGCACCTCGAAGCGATTTTTTTCGAAATTCGAATTCGAATTTTTTTTTTTTTTAATTTTATGTTTTGTGATGAAATCGCGTCATTTTGAGACATAATGGGCTATAGGAAAGCGAGATTTTACGCTACACACTCCATTTTCACATCGTCATGAAACGTAGGCACTTAGCTATTTTACGAACTTAAAATAAATTTCGTGTTTACTATCATAAAAGTTCTATAAAAATAGTCCCTTTGTAGTTATTAAAGAAATCTGTATTTTAATGATAGAACATTTTTTTCGCATAAAAATTGAAATTTGGAGGCAGGGTTTTAATATTTTGTGTTATGCTTTTCATAACACAATTGTTTCAAATAGTAATACATGGCTCTTTTGCACTTCCTTTCTTTCATTTGAAGATTTATCAGTCAGTGTTCTTACATTATTCTAAAATTCTGGTGTTTAATTTCTTACAAATGAAAGAAAAGAAAAGAAAAACACCCATTTTCATTTTATACAATAAAACCCGCAAAATTATATGCTTTATTCGCGAACAGTTTACAGAGCACACAAGTTTAGAATTAACTACAATAAGGAGTCATGTAATCACACGAATGGCATCTCATACTTCAGACCTTATTACGAATTTAGGAAGATAGCTGGAGTTTAAAAAATCGCACTAAAACGAGAGTCGAGTGATCAAATGCATATAAAATAAGTAAAATTTACTTAAATTTGTTATAAATTAATAAATATTACATATCATGAATGGAATTCGTAATGCAGAATTGCAGAAGTTGGATAGTATCACAATAACATACTTGTGGAATACATAAAGTGCAGGTGAGAAATAATTTCCATTACTGAAATTTTTCAGTAATGTAAATTATTCCGCAACGTTTTCAGTGTTTTCAAAAAAGACAAAAAGACACAACAAAATGAAACTGATTTAGATGCTCAACAGCCCTCACCCTCTCCAAAGCAATCAAAATTAAAATTAAAAAGAGAATCGGTCAGTGAAAAATGCATAATAATCTCTACATATAATAAAGAGTCTGTCTGTGTGTCAGTGTGTGTGTCTTTCGTTCGCGCTGCGCGTGAGCTAATAGACCCACGGCTACGAAATTTGGTACATAAGTGCATTTAGACAAGAGCCAGTGCACCTCGATGCGATTTTTTTAAAATTCGAATTATAATTTTTTTTATTTTATGTTTTGTGACGAAATCGCGTCTTTTTGAGACATAATGGGCTATAGGAAAGCGAGATCTTACTCTACACACTCAATTTTCACATCGTCATGAAATGTAGGCACTTAGCTATTTTACGAACTTAAAATAAATTTCGCGTTTCAATAAATCGAATGAATACGAATTTATTTAACAAAGTGAGCTTAACACCTTTTCAACGGGATTTTTTCTTAAAAAGTTTATTTTTAAAAATGTACAGTTTATTTTTCTTTGATTTTTTTACACGTTAAACTTTCATCCTTGCGACTCCTTTTACAAAAAGAATTTAGGAAAATGATAATATTTTGTATTTTTAAAAATTTCTTTTTAAATGAGGCTCCCGAATACACTTCTCACATCTTTAAAAATGTGATTTTGGCAACAATTTTCCTGTTTTCTTATTGTTGTTGATAGATTTTTGATGAAATCGCATCATTTTGAATAGATTCATTCTTTTAGAAATATGGGTTTGGCAACAATTTTTCATCGTATTTCTTATGTCACTGTTTTTAAGAGATTGGCATATTTCATTGTCATTTTTTATATAAATAATACATTTTTATTGATTTTTTTTGATAAAGTTGCTCTGCAGAGTAAAATTCTGCGCGGAATTTTTTTTTTTTTTTTTTAAGTTTCTTTCATGTTATTTTTTGCTTATTTCACTGTTTTTAAGATATTGAAAAGTTTAGCATGATTTTTTTTCTTCAACGGAAAGTTGGTTTATTTTTTTATATGTAATATATTTTTTAAAAATTTGTGGGTTTTTTTTTTTTTTTTTTCCCCGGAAATTTTCTGCAGAGTAAAATTCTGCGCAGTTTTTAAATTTAACGTATGATGTTCCCTTCAGGCATTTTTACGGTACATTTAAAAGGCAGACGAAGGCTGGCAGCGTAGCTGCTAGTTAATAAATAAATTAAATTTTCGAGTAAAAAATTGAATAATCTTTGGGTAAAAATCGAAAACAATAAAAAAAGAAAAATAGTTATATGTTAGTTTTAAAAAGAAAGTTATATGCCTGAAATGTGCTTGAAACTGGGAAAACTAAAACTGAATTAATCAATTCAAATAAATTTATTTGGAAAGGAAAATGAAAGTAAAACCTGAATGAAGCAAAAATTCATGTCGTTATTAAAAACCATATGGTTAATCCTAGTAACTGTTGAGAATTTCCTCAAAGAAAGAGTCGAGTAGAGTTGCGACTGTGAAGCTGGAGAAAAGGAAGAGTAAATGTTATGCAAAAACTGGGCTCAGATGCAATATTTTTAAAGTCTGAACAATTAAATTTGAAAATGTAGTGTAAAACGGAAATTTAATAGGTGTTTAGTTCATAGCATAAAATTAATTTTGAAATGGAGTGAAAATTAGGAATAAAAATAAGATTAACTTTTGAAAAATATTATTAAGTTTGAAAAATATTGTTTAAAAATGTGAATGTTGGGAAAGAAATTAAAATTAAAAATGTGAATGTTGTGAAAGAAATTAAAACTTTTTAAAAAGGGAGTAATATGGGGAGTGGATAAAGTTTTGGAAAAAAAAATACAGTGAATTAACATAAACTTTTTTATCTTCTTTTTCTTATATAATTTATAAAATTTTTTAAACGTTTTTGTATTTTGAAATTTTATGTTTTTAATTTCTGTATTTCGTTTTAGGGAGTAGCCCACCTTTTCTTTATCTAACAGAACCAATACTTTGCAACAAAATTTTCTTAAATTTCGCTTTTAGTGATTAATCTACATTTTGCCATTATTTTATTCGCATCGAATTTTGTGATTTTTTTCGTTTCTGTGCAATAATTTCTGCTACTAAATAGTTTTGTTTCCTTAATTTTTCTGATTTGCTTCTGATTATATTTGTAAAATCTCTCATATCGGTTATGAGATTCCAATTGCTTTTTGAAATAATCAGCTTTCATTTTTTCATATGACTGCATTATACGTATAATGTTTTATTAGTTTCGCTAGTGCCATTGCTGCATTTCAAAGTTACAGATGAGACACTTTGGAGTAAGACAATATGGATCAAAACATCGGCAATGCATGTAAAACTTAAGTCATTTTCATTGAAATTGCAAAGATGAATGATTTTGATACACGTTTCTGTATTAGTGCTGTAAAATATGTAAGGATTTCAATTTTTTTTTGTCTTAGCCTTTTCAGAATTATCAAGACGTTTATTGTTCAAAAAATTCTCATCGAATGCAAATAGAAAATGTAAAAAATAATAAATTTTACTTTTGCGTTGATTGCTTGAGTCATCTTACGGTCTGAAGGGCTGATATTTCGGGCCTCGATGCTACCAAAGCAGCAAAGGACATCGGTCTTCACTGATGACATCTATTACCTAACATCGCTATTAACGAAAAAAGAGCAGTGCCCCCCAACAGTAAATGATTCTGACTATCAAGTATAAATGGCGCAACAAAGTCGAACGGCTCCGACTACACACGTTCTTCGTTGACTAACTTTGTTCACATTTAAGAAAAAGGGATCTAAGCCGTGGCAGTCTGGGAAGTCAAATTTGTGCATGCGTGAATGTGCAGCTGACACAGCGAAATCGTTGAGTAGATGTCAGTTTGTGTTTGCTTCAGTGTAATTGGTCGATTCTTATAACCCCTCAGCATAAAATTGGAAATTTAGACTATTTAGATAAAATCCTTATACCAGTTTTCGGCTTACTAAGGTCTGACATGGCAATAAAATTCGGCTTGCGAATAAAATTCGACGCTCTAAACATGGCTGAAAGAGATCGTGCATATGTGTCTTTTAGAGCGTTTTCAAGACTGATCAAATCTTCAACGGATGCTGCTTGAAGTCGACTGAGTCAGTATACGTGTGAATCCACCACATATAGCTTCAGTGCAATGACAATTAAAGTTAGTTTTACACTAGCACTGTACAGAAGTCGATAACAATCATCAGTATTAAAAATCAAGTATGATGCTTCGATTTTGTGATATTTTACTTAATAATATGAAACGATTCTATTGTAGTGACTGGTAGTTCGAATTTTATGTGGGTTGCGTATTTAATTGCACATTGAACTCAAAACATATTTATTATAAATCTACGAGAAGCACTACTAACAATATGATAACAATATTAACGGTAATTGATAATCAGTATTTGAATGCGTAGAAGCAATTATTTGGATAGCATTCAAAGTGTTAATGTCCTCATTGTGTGAGGATCTCATTAGCAGCAAGAGTCTCTCTAGTCGAGAGTTGAACTGTTCTATTTGCTCCACCTAGGACGTTTTGCAGACTGAATTAGTCACATTCAAAAAAATTTATTGTATTCACGTCATCTGATTCATTATAGTTGAAGATGATATCAGTGGAGCTGTAGAATCATTGAACAGTCATTCCTCGGAAGTCAAGAAACTTTTAACAGGCAAAGTGCAAATCACTAAAATTTATACCATTAGTCGTGAAATTATAACTTTTGTAATGGAAACATAATTGAACAAATTATGCTTCTCTAATACCAGATCCTGTCATCTCACACTTCATAATGTTCTTCATAATGTAACACTTCATAATGTAATTCATATGACTGTCTAACACTGACTTTGGATTGCAACTTGCGAGGGACCGCAGCTAATATTTCTTTATTAATGTTGTCTTTCGGACAACACTAAGAATGGAACAAAAAAGTAGCGCATTTCTTTTATTCGAAGACACTGTTTTTCCAATATAAAAGTCACTTAAGACCTGATCCGTTGTAGAATCTATAGCATTTTAGTCTCGTTGATTTTTGCGAATTACTAATTACTCCAAAGTAATTAATTCCGAATTACTTAAAATAATTTAAAAGTTTCGAAATTGCTAATTTATGTAGCTGTAATGTTGAGAAATATTTACTAAATGTATTTTAATGTTTTGTTTCATATATTTTTCTTTCCTGGAATCAAACCTTATTTATTATTTGAGTTCTCCTTGTTGCATGTATTTTACTTTCTTGCAGCTGCATAATGTAATCAATGATATTTTAAAATCGAAAACATACTGTATTAGTTTCTTTTCATGCATCCTGAATGAGTTAAATTTTGGAAATTTTGTCATAGGTAAAAATTGAGATTAAAAATATTTACTAGTATGCTTATTCTTACTTTCCCTTTTATACAGCTAGACAAAGTCTACAGTTTTAAGGAATGCCTAATTGTTTAGTTACTGATGAGTGGTAGTTATGCATTTTTCAGTGTGTGTTAATGTGCATGCATGTGGGGACAGCGTATTGTTTAAGTTCATTGTGAATACATTTTTTTAATTTTGCTCAGTAAAATAAAATTTAAAAAAAAAAAAAAAAAAAATCTGAAATGTTTCAGATTTTAAATTACTTCCAAAGGGGCGTTTTTTAACATTTTGTGTGTTACCTTTCTTTATTAAATATCATGTTCCTCGCACTTAAACCATAAGATCCAGTGCAACAGCAATATCGCAAAATAGTTTTAAAACGAGCATATCTTTAGAATTTCCGATACAGAGACTCACGCGCTGGAGATAAAAATGTTTTTTCTGCACAACGTTGCCATTGCTCGCTTTGAAATCCTTGAGTTTGTTAATCAAAAATTCGTCAAAGTTTTAAAAAATAGGAAATCGATCATAAAACAAATTTCAAATTTCAAATTTGGTCTTCCACATACTCATATTCGTTGGAGGATTACGTTATTCAAAATTCGATGACTCTATGTACCGTTGTTTTATCACAATACGAGAAATATACATACATTTATGCAGATTTTTCATTATTTAATTTCTTCAAATATAATGCAGGACTCTAACATTTTGTGGCAACAGTACCGACATTTATGAAGTGGCAACAGTACCGACATTTATGACATAAGTGAACCGACATTTATGAGTCCGACGCAAAATGCCAAAACGAAAGTAATAGTCCTTCGGGACTCAAGTCCCTTTGAACTAAAAATATTACATTAATTTAAATTTTGTCAATAAATATTTTTTGTTTTATGTATTTTATTTGTTATAGGCGAATAAAAAAGTAATAACGACACCTTGACATTTATATGAGATGGATTATTTTTAAATGTCATTATTTTATAGTTGAGAAAAATTAGAACTCTAGAAGTTCACGCAATACTTTATTCTGCATGCTAGTCATTAACATAGGAACTAACGTTCTTTGAGAATTTTAAGATTTTAAAATATTTTATTACGCATGTATGTACATATGTTGATTTTAAGGCGGAAATTTTTTATTTCTTCCACCGAAGGAGTGTTTAAAGATTTTAAATCTTGCTCAATGCAACTTCAGCTACTTTTAGTCTAAAAATATGTGATCGAAATAGGATTTTCTGAATAAACTGCAGAAAAAACTTTCAAAGCACAATCAGTTTTAATCATTATGTAAATCTTCAGCATTTGAATAGATTTCTTGTAAAGAAAATCAAGCATTGTGTATTTTGTTTGAAACTAAATTTCTTCTACAGCCAAACAGAGGCCATTTTTCTGTATTTTATTAGTAATAACCTCACTTTCCGCATATAAAACTGTAATAGATTTCTGGAATATTTCTATAGCTACCTTTTTTCAAATTCTCTGTTATCATTCTATTTTGTTAATATTTATGGCTTTTCTCCCCTTCTCTTATCATTATAGTCTAAAAGTAAACTTCCCCAAAGAGATTAAGTGAACTTTTATCTTTAGCAAAAACACGAGTTTCTCTGTAGGATAAAATAAATAGTCACCTTCATTCTCAAAAGTTACATACATCTTTCTGTCTTTAAATCATAAATTTAATGATTTTGTTTTGTGTGATCTTTTCTGTTAGCATATATTTCTACAAGAATAATTTTGCATGTCGTTTTCAGTAGCGATTAAATTTATTACTATTAATGGAGATCTTTAGAATTCTAACCATCATTCGCGATAATATTTCAATTTGAAAATTATTAAAAAGGTAAATTACCATATGACCCTCGTCGTTGTTAAAATTTTTGACTTTTTAATATTAAAAAAGTTTTTCTCGCCGCTTTCATCTTCAGTTGGAATACTGATTGGTAGCAGAATAAACATGCAATTATTCGTACCTGTTGCTGTGCAAAATTTTCTAGAGCCGAAAAGATGGTGACCATTTCTATAGCATCCACTTAGCGTACGTACACTTCTATACTAAATCCTAATAATCATGTAATTTTTTTTAATCCTTGTCTATAAATATTACTATTGTGAATCACTGGCCCTCTAAAACATGAGCACCACAGCTGCAGGACATGTGTAGTTCCGTTTAGAATTTGGCTCTCAGACTTGTTGAATGGTGTTTTCTTTTTTCCATCCGTCGCCATATAAATACTATTGGATATATTTATGTAAACACGAAAACTATTGTATATGGACAGATTTTCTGCTAATTTTTGCATGTATATCAAATTAAATATAAGAATAAACTACCGACAGAGCGTCTTAGAGGACTTTACGGAGGTGTCGGTATCTTTACATAGTGGAAGACGCGGGATAAATTACCTGTTTTACTATGACACCAGATATCCCTGTCTTCCGTCACCTGTTTTACACTGTGTCTGAAGGAAATACGAACACAGTGTTGCCAGATCGTGCGATTTTGCGAAAATTTGCGACTTTTGACAAATTTATGCTAGTAAAATTTTAGTATTCGCGATTTTGCGAAAATTTGCGACTTTTGACAAATTTATGCTAGTAAAATTTTAGTATTCGCGATTTTGCGAAGTTTTTGCGACATCCATCATTTTCTATGCTATTTTTTGCGACTTAAAAAAAAATTATATATCGTAAAATGCTTTCTTTTTAAAATAATTTATCAATTAAATCTGATTTATAATAAAAATAGTTTATTTAGGCTTAACTAGAAGATGACAGCTGGCAGTCTTATTAGATGTGGGCTTTCCTTTTCAAGTCTGTACATCCTGATGCTATAACGAGAAAGGGGTAAGGGAAGTGAAAAGAGCAAAAAGGAAAAAAATACTTCGGGACATCTAACCAGCCTCCCTCGTTCCCCGTGCATTTTGCTTTTAAGTCAGTTCCTTTCTCCTGAGTTCTATGGTGATAATGAATCGAACCAAAGAAGTTGTGGCTTGCGCGCCATATATTGGGTACCCAAACAAAGAAATAAATTAAATTCATACTCTTGATTATAATATTGCTAAGAACTAAGCAATGGAAATGACTTGAAAATCAAAGCAGCGGTATTTTTCTAAATAACCAAAAAAGAAAAAAAAAAAAAAAAAAAAAATAGATTTAACAGTGAAAGAACAAGGCTTTCTTAAGTAATCAGAATCTGAAACAGATCCAGCACACAGAACGCAAAACTCATTGAAAAGCATTCCTCAATTAAAATGTTCACAATTAAACAAAAAAATCATGAATTAAAAAACTTAACTACCAACTCAAAAAATTTAATACGAAAGAGCTAACAGTCTAAACGTGAGGAATCTTTTAAGAATGGATATCTGCAAATTAATTTAAAAATTGAAACCTAAATTAAATGAGAATTAATTTAAAAAGAAATGAATATTTAAATAATTGAAAATAAGCAATATAATTTAAAAATTTTCTTTAAAGCTATGTAATTAAAAAGACTAAGAATTGAATGCAGTCTGTAACTTACAGAACCAATAGACGGTAAGTTTGTGATGATGTCAGGAGGTCATGTGAGCCTGCGTAATTGTGACGTCACAAATTCACGTGATCTCTGACATCATTTGCGACTTTTTGAGTTGTCTTTTGCTACTTTAGTTCAAAATTTTCTGGCAACACTATACGAACATATTTTCCACTGAAAGTATTGTACGAACTCATCCGTATAAATATAAAATTCTGTAGTGCTTTGCTGAATTAATTTGTAATTAGTTTTTAATCATTATAATTATTTGCTATGTTATTAATATCTTTCGAAACTGTACCGCGATTTCATGCTTCTAATTTTGACAACTTCTATAATTCAATAAAATCATTGGTAACATGTACGCTAAGATTTCTCAGTTTTTTTTAGAAATAAATTCTTTTGTTATATTACACGTATTCTTCCTAATACTAATATCTGCGTTCAACATAATTTTCTTGTTTGTTCCTTGTGGATAAATATGTTCATATGGTTTAGGTTCTCGTACAGTATTTCATACAGGAAGAAAAGTGATGATATGTGCCACTGTTAATTTATTTTGGTAGCATATTTTAAAATTATGTGCTAATACACGTGCTAAAGATTTTGCCAAAGATTTTTTAAGCAATTGTTTTTCCAAACGAATGATTAGTAGATCTGACACATGATCTAAATCCTTCGCTCTTTAAAAACTCAGATATTATCTCTTTGAGTTCCTTCATATCGAGGGGGAGGGAATCATGTAAAAAACAGACCGAAAGAAAGTGAATATTTACAGTGGATTAAGATTCAAACTCAAGTCTTTCTGAAGAAAAAAACTTGAATATAAACTTAAATTGACTTACAGGGCTCATAATGTTGTCTATTTGGAGTAGAAAAATCCCTACATAAACTGCGAGCATTAATTTCGGTCGCTCTTGCTTGGGAACAAAGGTTGAATATCGTTCCGATGGTCTGCTTTTTGTTAATAGCTCCCGTCCCTACAAAACGCTTTCTTAATTTATGGTTGATGATGGATGCAATCAAAATAGTTTTCAGCATATTCCATAAACTTTTACGTTCACATAAATGAATATTAAACATTAATTTTTAAACACTGAACATTCTGCATTCTACAAATTCTGGGATCAAATCTTTGTAAATACAATGCATTAGGATATGAGAAACCACCTGAAAGCTACGATGCCCGTCTAATTAACAATGTATAAAATCTATGTCTCAGACTGAGTATTCGTCTTGAATTCTTTTTACTTTATCTTGCTCCGACGAACTATCATCTTCGCAACTTATTACTGTTTAACTAAACTTCAACAAGTTTAGTTAAGAACTAGTAAATTACAACTAAATACACAAAAGAATAAAAATTCATGTAAAATTTTATTTGCTACAAACTGTAGTCTGGTACAACTTAAAACTCAAGTTTAACAAAAGCTGTTAATCGCTGCTTTCGGAGTTTCATAGAAGTGAAATCAAATGGCCCATAGTTTAGACTTCGCCTTTGTAAGCCTCGTTTAAACTAATTTCCACCTGCTAACCGTAGTGTTTAACAGAAAGCAAAAGTAACACAACCGTGTCTATTGGATGGTAGCGGCACGTAATTACAGTACTAAGAATGAAGAGCTAACTTAATGCTAAATATTACGTTCACTCGCTATTTCACCTTAACATAAGTTGCATTCATGTGAAGGTCGACGGAAAAATTGAAACAGAAACGAAATTTAAAACTATGGAAATATAGAAAACACTTAAATAACGAGATTAATAAAATGAACTTAAAAAATGTACAAAAAATGCTTAGAACGATGAAGTGAACTAAAAATTTGCCATTATTTTAGTTTCTCTAAACTTCGCAAATTTAATAAATGAGTTTTTTGACAGCAAAATTACATTATCTTTTGGATAGGGCAGGATTACTGGGTAAACGTTTGCTATTGAGTGTCTCTTGCTTTTTTTGACGCCAAGATCGGCGCCCGGAAGGCACAATTTCAAGATGGCTCAAAGAATTGCACAAACTCGGTGTCCCTGCACACATCGATCTATTTTCACTTAAAAAAATCACAGAATTGCGCAAACTCTGCATTGCACACTGCCTTGACTTTGTCCATGTACACATAGATCTATTTTCACTTTAAAAAAATGAGGAAGCTAAAACCAAATTAAAACAATCATGGTAACTAGAAATAGGGTTTCATCAGCAAAACTGAACAAAATTTGTCGCCAATCGAAGGGGACCCCATCATTCTACACAGTAAGCAGCTCTATGCTTACTGTGATAAAACTATATTCACACAGTTTTAATATACCAGTCATGTTTTTTAAAAGGGGTAGTTGTCAACTGAGTATTGTTTTAAATAAAAATTTTCACCAATTCGCATTTCAAAAGTTAGAGTAAGATTGATCCCAGATCATTTAATATTTTCACAGCGATAATATTTGGGATGCTTAAATTAATTGTGGAATATCTTTTATTGTAGATCGACTCTGCAAGTGCCGGAAATATAAAACTGACACCTACAGAAAAGGCTGGAGACCTTGAAGAAGAAGATGAATTTGGCTATACGAGCAGTAAGCTTTTTATTTTAGACTGCGAGTCTGCAAACATTAAATGATAAATGTAACGAAAGACATCATTTACAGAACAAAGAGAAAAGTTTCACTCTTATTTCTGTGAAAATGCTTTATTAAAAATTTAAAGAAAGATTTCTGATGAATAAGCACATGATAATTTTTAAACGGTGAAAGAAGAGGAAAAGTGAAACCTCTTCATTCATAAAAATACTTCGAATATTAACAGATTGCTGAAATGAGCAAACTATGCCAGACTATACACCGTGTCCATAAAAATCCTTATGCGGCATTTATGTTCGCAGTTTTTGGCTGTAGTACTTGTAATTGAAAAATAAATAAGAAAAATATTAATGCTATTTGATTTTTAAATTACGAAATGTAACTTTTTATACGGTCTCCTGGTGTCTATAGTTGTATACAGAAAAATCTGTACTCGTTCTGGAAAAAAAAAAAAAAAAAAAAAAAAAAAAAAAAAAAAAAAAGATTATTTGAGTTTTGATTCCCTTACAAGATAATTGCCCGAGATATTTAATTTTAAAGCTTGACATCGTGTTCAGGGATTTACACAAATGGTAGAAAGAACTGATTAAATTTTTCCGCATCTAAAGATGAAATATCTGTCTTGAAACAATGATTAATACATTTAATACAAATATATATAAATCTGACATTTTTTTAAACAGAAATATCCCGATATTATCTGCGCGCCTAACAGAACCTAATTCGTATATATATATGTTCAAAAGGGTGGGGAGACTTTGTTCAAAGAGTTTTGTTAAACTTGTGTCCTAGAGAAAGGGAAAAAAAGCTTTCAGTGTTGGCAAATAACCATTTCATAACTATTAGTAGCATAAATTAAAAACGAAGAATATTTCTAATACATTGATTTTTATTGACTTTATTAGATTATAACTGTAAAGTAATAATACTGCTTATAAATATTAGTAATGTATTTTTAGCATAAGCTTGTAAATCAGTTATGTGAAAAGGCTATCGCATGTTAAATATAACAAAGTTATAAAATTAAAGAATGTTGCACACTCATAAATCACAAAGTAATGTCACTGCGGTTAGCACTAAAGGAAGGGGAAAAAATCAACCTTGAATTATTTTAATTTAATTTTTAACCGACCCCCAAGAAAACCCGAAAAAGAGAGCAAAAATCCCAAATTTTTAAATGAAACATTTTGTTTAACATTTTGTACTCAAACGTTTTGTGTTTCTTTTTATAATGAATATAAACTTTTGTAGAGACATTAGGTATATTTTTGGAAGCAGGAAAGATGAAAAATAGCAACCGCCTTCGCCGGGAATCGAACCACGGACCTCTGAAATACCGGCTCAGTGTGCTGACCACTACACTACGAAGGCACGCTAGAAAAGTGGGAGACGACTAGGGTTTTAGGGAACCTAGTCGCCAAATCCAGGGTGCGGAGAATCATCATCCACAACCCTTTTTTAGTTCAGGCGCCACTGTAGAGACATTAGGTATTTTTTGGAAGCAGGCAAGATGAAAAATGAGCAATCACCTTCGCTGGGAATACCGGCCCAGCGTGCAGAACCACTACACCACGAAGGCATGCTAGGAAGGCGGGAGAAATACCTTATACTTTTACTTAGTATAACTATGTGGACAGGAGAACCGTATAAGTTAGATTTCGTATTTTTTTTTAATGTATAAATCTCAAACATGAATATATGCGATATTTGAAACACTTTTGTCACTGGAATTATACGTCTATAACCAATGGTTGTGAAAATAATAGCCATGTAAGGACTTTTATGGACATGGTGTGTATTTCAGTTACTGCTACAGCACGTTTTGTACAAATGAAACGTTTTTGAATCTATGTACACAGTTCAAGTAGCTTCGAATAATAAAGTAATGATTATTACATGTTTAATATAGCTTAACGCATGAATGTGAAAATATTTACGCATCTGTATGCGTGCTGTATCTTTTTTTTTTTGGGGGGGGGTGTACTATTATAGGAACAGTTTTTACTTTCTAGCCCATAGCTTTATGCCGCTATCACGTTTCAATGCGAAAATTTATATTTCCATTATTAAAGCAAAATTTTAAACCCAATTATTAAATGCAAACGTTTCGGTTTTATGTGACACTTTATGCACGTATATTTATTTCCCTTCCAGAATTTTCACAAAATGATTATCATCATCATAGTTTGTTCCAATTGTGCACTGTAACTGCTCAGCCTAAAACCATGTATTATGCTTTCATTTAAAGCTCATGCTTTCTATGGCTCATATAGCAGACTGTTGGAAATGGCGGAGATGTCTCTGATCAGTCGACAATATATCATCATACTCTTCGAGCATTAAAAGATAATTGTAGAATTCGTAATGCCGGTTACCTTCTTGTATAACATTGCTTTCTATTTAATTTTCTATATCTATTAATTTCATTTTATTATATTTCTCTGCTAAAGTAGTAACGGATCATTATTACTTGTACACGTGGTTTACCACTTCACTTTTATGTTCTCAGAAATCGGTATTAGAAACGATCACTGAACCATCACTTTGATTTTTAAAGGTCCAACTTTATAAACAAATTATGTTATAAACTATGTAACTGCCGATAATTATAAAAGTCACGTCTAGATAAGAAATTTCAATTCAGGCCTACATCCACTGTCCTGGTTACTGGTTTTCCTGAATTTAAAGGATAATAATGCATCAATAATTTTTTCTTTCTATACTTTAGTAAGATATCCTGTTTAATCAGGGAGATTGCCTTTCATTTTAATCAAAATCATGCACTCATCAAATGCTTACCCACGCTTTTATTTCTTAAAATTTATCCTGAAATATGAGGGGGGTCTTGTTTGAATAAATACGGTATTTGTATTTCATAGTTCATATTGTTAGACTGAATTTCGGAGCCGAAAGAGCATGGCTCCACTTTTGTATCAATATAAGAGAAAAATGAGAGGAGTATTAAAATAAATAAGACTAAATGAATAGATGTCTGTGACATAAAAAAGCATTACAAGTGTGGTGATTACCATCGGGGGCACTAAGAGAAAAATCGATGAAGAAGTCCTTCCCTTTTTAATGAAAAATGTAAGGTCTTTTACAGCTATTGACTTGCTAGAATTTAATTAATTTAGCCATAGTTGGCAACGGTAAGAGATTAAAATATCTGACGGTTTAAACATCGAGCAAAACATCAACGAATTTGCATGATCTTAAAAATGTTTTATTTGTCTAGATCCACGTCTTCTACAGGGGTTTTGATCGCTTTGGTAAAAAAAAATCCATTCTAATGGCACTACGATGCACATTCAACTCTCTCACAACAGCGGATTGCCTTGCACCAGCTTGCAACATCCCGACAGCCTTCCAACGCTTTTCATCGTGAAAATGGTGTCTTCAATTTCTGCTTTCCGCTTTGGCTATCTCGGATTATATGGAAATATCGCCGCTTGCGAACTGACGCATAGTTTCGGCATGCCCCTTTTTAAGGCTTTGTGGTGTGACTGCAGATATGCATTTTATGCTAATTTTGGTTGCCTGTTTGTAATCGACGATGCAACCTCTTCCTCATATGTAAACTGTATATTTTAATTCCCCGTTTTACATTCTTACTTTCCCTTTTAGAGTTTGTTGCTTATTTTTTTAGCACGAGTGTAGAAATTTAGTGCTAACGTCCAACTTCTCAAACATATACTTCACGTAAACATACTAAAATTATATATATACTTTTGAATTTCTTGTAATTATACTACCAATTTAAAGCGAAAGAATTTATGAATCCATTGTTGAACGTACTTGTTTCATATCAGTGATGCTGAGATCCAATTTTATGGTGGATCACATTTCATCCAAGTGATTTAAGACTAACATTCATTTAGCTGCGCTTCTTTTCCGCGCAGTTCCCCTAACGATAGCAAATTCTAAGTTTTTCTTTTCTTCTTGTGCCTCTTCTTTCAAAATATTTTTCTTACTTTTTATGACTGTCTTTCTTTCATAAATCACCATTCTTTTTACGAGTCTTTCATCAAACACCAATATATTTGCAGAATGTTTTCGCATATAATTTTTTATTTTGTTTATTTGAGCGGACATTTTTCTTTTTAATTTATATATATATATCGAGCTACATTTTCTTCTCATCATATGTGCATCGATTTTTCAGTTTCTTTTCCTTGTCTATAAGTAATGACGACGCTCGAAGATTTTGTTATACCTTTTCCCTTCTTCTCTCTCTCTCTTTCTTTTTCTCTGTTTATGTCTTTTTGTTCATTCAGATAGCTGTTGAGAAGAAAATTTTCTTGGCACCAGTTCTTTCAATATTGAGAATTTCCTTATGCTTTTCTTTTTGTTTGAGAAGTAGTAATTAAAATTATATTATTGCCTTCCTCTGGCCTTGATTACTGCATGCACTATTTATTTATGTATTGGGAAGTAGAAGCAACATATGAAGCTTAATCTTGCAAGTGCTAAAATGATAAAACGGGTTTCGTTTCCAAGAGATGCCGTTGATAATTCACTACATCATTGAGTAATTATACAAAAGAATATTTAAACTAAGATTTAACTTTATCTGGGTTGATTGTGCAATATGACACCTATTGTTTTAAACGAGTGTAGTTAAAATGCATACTATGTAGATTTTTCATTAATTATATTAATGCTATAGATCATTCGTTCGGTACAAGTTAAAGTACAAAAAAAATCAAGCCGTCTTGATTTTTTTTGTAAATAATTACTCCAAGAACGTCTGCTTTTTTTAAACTTTCGTAACTAATTCTTAAAATAATCAGATTTTTTACGCTGTGATTCCCTTGCTGTGATTTCTATGTATTAATATTAATTCTCATTTCGAACACCTGTCCTGAGCAGAGTATGATCTCTGATATCGATGATGTGGCTAAGACCATACTATTTTCTTGTGAATCATAAAACTTCTATTCGAAATGAAAGAAAAATTTAGCGGAATTAAAGATAAACAACCATGACTGCGGGGGCGAAGTGAAACTTGGTAAGCTTGTATATAAGCTCTTCTTACTATACAAACGCAGTCTCTAGCAAAATGAGGGCTGTGCTATTTGTTATGCATCTGTACACGTGAAAATCTGCTATGCGAACTAAATGTTTAGTAGCTGGTAAATTGCCCCGAAAACCAAACTACTGTAGAAAAAGAAGTTTCGAATAAGGATGCATCCCGTCGGTATAATTTTTTAATTAATTGATAATCAGATGTCAATGCATTCTTTAGTGGCCGTACGCATGACGCAACTCAAAATATAGGCGAGCTGAAAGTCTTCTTGAAAGGTTGCTGGTAGGAGAAGAATGTTGAAAGATCCTCAGACCGGCCCCGGGTTGTTATTCCTCAAAATTGGGCAGAAACGTAACACTTAGCTAGGTTCAGCAATACCTCAATCACCTGTGATACTGCAGAGGTGCTGGCCTAGCTCCAACCTGTTTCTATCAATGTATTCTACCTCCCAGACTGGATAGTGGTTATTGACGTTGAGTGCCGTACCGAAGTGTCTGGGTTCTAATACCAGAGCAGGCATGGATGCTCGTAAGCGTATAGCGTCTGTGCGGCAAAGGGGCACACGGCGAGCCAAAATCCTCTCGAGAAGTTAGTGGTAGGAGAAGAGGTGAGAGATCCTCAGGCCACGCCTTAGCTTGTGCATCCTTGGCACTTCAAATTGAGTTGGATGCTTTATAGTTAGCTAGGTTCAGCAATACCTCAGTCACCTATGGTATTGCAGAGGTGCTGACCTAACTTCTACCTGTATTTATGTGCCAACATATTAGTGTTTCTTTCTTTATACTAGGGCTGGAGAATATCCTCCGGAAGTATAGCCGGGGTTACTCATACGCCAAAATCATCCGATCAGACTTTTCTTTTAATGAATGAGCGATTTATTTTTATCTCAGTTGTTCATTGCAGGCTCTTTTGGTGACTACTGGATATTAGCAGGGTACTCAAAATGGGCAGCAATTATGAAATCCCGTTTTCAACAGGATTCTGTATGCTTTGAGATGTCGTATAATTGTTTCTGAATTATAATTATGAGCAAAATTTTCTACAATAAACTTTCTGTTAATCCATGCAAAACAGAATGACATTTCTGCGTCAGTGAGAGGCTATTGTTTATATCAAGCTAGCGACTGGTTGTCAACTCTTCCTTTCCGAAGGACTAAAGAAGGCGATCCGGTGTATTTCTTCAGACACGTAGCAGGATTTATGTTCATTCATGTCTTAGTCTCAAGGGGCGTTCATTTCCAGGCTCTCCTAAATCATTAATTATTTTCTCTAAAGTCCACATACTCTCTGTCTTATGACGATTGTTCCCATTTCGAAAATCCGCTCGTATTCAAATGCCTACTAACATAGACTACAAATAACTCTAAGATGTATAGCTTTCATCATAAAAAGGGAACCGCGTGGAAGGGACATCTTCAAAAATTGAACAGGATAAATAATGAACAGGATAGCAAACATAGTCAAAGATAATGAAATAGGGTCATCTCTAATGAAATGGTAAGCTTGACATCAAATTCCATATTATTTTTTGGACTCTTCTCATGCTTCTTTTAGACACAATATAGAAAAGCTATCAACTTCCGTTTTACAAATTTCTCCTTCATCTCGGCAAGTAATAATTCCTAAGCAGGCCAGATCCTAAGCAGCAGTGTGCCACTATAGATATTATTGCCGCCTCTGTGTGCACGTTGTTCCCTATAGCTGCTTAAGCGTTAATGTTTAAGAAGTGCTGCATCACTTAACAGCGTTACACACGTAGAGAAGTCGCTGTTAAAAAGTAGTACCCATTGACAGACCCGTTCCTGGCGGGTATGCAGCGAATGCATGCATCAGGTGGCAAAAATTTAGGGGCGGGGAAATTCGGTCGGTATCCTGTAAAAGTAAGGAAAATACGGAAAATACATTATCCAATGATTTTTTTTTTTTTTTTTTTGGTTCAAAAGGCGGTAAAAAAGGCCTTTCTTGTCCAAAGTCAAAAATAAATTCCTAAATTTTATATTTAAAATTATATAGGGACACACAAAAAAAATTTGCTCGCAGGCTCTTGATCCCCCATGAATGGGCCTCCTCATTGGCACAACAGTAAAGCGTTGATGCGCTCTTCTGGCGTCCGTTGCGAACTATCAACCAACGGATCAAATGTTTTAGAAGACTGAGTATTATTTTACAGTTATGATCTGTTCATTCGGTTAAATTAAACTAGGTTTTCTTTGAAAGATTCCATTCTGGGAAAAGCGAAAACTCTTCTCACCATAAAAATACTGTAAAATTACTCATAGCTGGCATCTGATTAATCTGTAATATCAAAATAACGATGTTTTTGAAGATTTAAATTTTAATCCGATATTTAGGCCTACGAGGAAAAAAGTATAAATAATTAATTTACTATAGTTTTGGATTTTTTAAATGTGGCCGATAGATAAAAAATGACCGACGGACTTCGCATACTGCAATTTCTATAAATGGCATCAGAATACAACGAGTAAGTTCTATAAATATATATTTCAATTATCAGGAAAAAACTCATATCCGGAATCGGCTTGGTCCCGTTGTTGCCTGCTAAAAAGGCTTTCCCTGTATGTAATAGCTTTTTTATTTGAAATCTATACATGTTTTATTTTCATAATCACATTTATATTTAGCCGACCTGAATCTGCCTGCTAGAACTAATAAATGTTTTTATTTTCAAAGGCAAATATTCTATGAATAGTCAATAAATACGTAGGTAAAGTTCCAGAGTAATTTTTTAATTTCCCATCAAAAAACAAAATTCTATATTTTAATTTTTGGATTAATGGATTTAACATTTCATATTCAATAATGCAAATCATAATGTTATAATGTGATATATTTAGACGTATTACATAAATTTTCAATCACTAAATATTACCAATGGAATGTCTATACCTCTTTCCTCTCTTCCTCCACAGACATGAGAAGTAAAATAATACATTGCTTGTAAATGTAGGATATTCGTTCACTTTAACCATGGTATTGTGGTTAGCTACCGCAAAAATGATTTAACTTCATTAATCTTGATTTTTATGTTGAAACCAATGACATATGTAATAAATAGCATATAAACAAATGAAATACCTACTACATTAATGAGCAAACCGAATAAAATTATTATTAAAAAATAAAAGCATTTCTTACAGCAGTTTTTTATACTTATAACATTGGTATATTATGACTATTTTGGGAACAATACTTAAGTTAAAATGATATTTTTCCCCGCTTTGAAATGGAAAATACGGCATCACATTCATATATTTAACCAAAACTTCAACAAGTGTCCTTGATTGTCAATAGATGGCGCTCACACCAGCAGGAAAAATCTTTGCACCAAATCTGTCCCATTAAAATCAAGCTAGGAAATCGAGTGTCAGCTGTGCCGCAGGAAATCGATGTAGCCAATCGGAGAGCGACTCTCGCCTTGTATACATCCGGGGCCTTGTGGTACTAACCTTCCCTCAAACGTACTCGGTTTATATACGCGTTGTTGTTTATGTACTATCGAACGGAACTTATTATTCCGAATTTACGGCATTATTGTTTCTATGTATGGCGAAAAAAGTATCTGATACACATTTGAATATTTTTCTGACGATTTCTGACCTGCGGAATGAAATTTCTTTGATGTAGGGCACATATACTTTCTTGTTTCAAATTACATGAAGGGCTTAAAATGCTATCATCGAGGCAACTATTTGAAATGTACTTATTAGACGAGACGTAAAATTAGAAGATTAAAATACCATTTTTTTAAAATTATTTCTTTTAAAACTTTAATTAATTTAGTTTTAATTAATAACTGATTGGATTGTAAAAATTCGGATTGGAGTGTTGGGGTTATATATTATAATATACGCTTCCTAATTTTAGTAGCATTCCTCTCAAAGTACTAGTAATAACAAAAATTTTTAATTATGCTTTAAAATCGTCCGAAGAAGTAAATAAATTTTTGCGAAGATTTTATTTACATGGGGGTAATGAGAATGTTGAAAATTCTGTGACAGATTTTCATAATACAGATGATTCTACAGTTACGGGCAAAGACAATTTTTTAGACGTTTTAGTGAAAAATATAATTTTAATGTCGAAATAAAATGATTCATGCTTAGAAAGAAACCTCTTTTTAATTAAGGTAGAAAATGTAATTTTCGGAAATGAATTATTTCTTCAATTACGAATTCGATTCTCGTACTTCACCTGTCTCCAGTCTCTTCGAATAGTTTACGTTTTACTGTATAAAACAAGGAAATTATCCTAAGTAGTAACAGGATTCAGAGAAGTGTTTGTTATGTATACAGGTTTTTTTAAAGCAAGGCTGATAGTTTTTTCTCAAAATTATGTAAATAATTTTATGCAAATAATGTTATCACCAGGCGCAAAATATATCTGCAAATACGAAGTCAATATTTTTGTATAAATACTATAAAGCAAAAGTCTAATTAGTAAAAGGTATATAGCATTAATAAGTTAAATGCAAAAATTCGGTACATATGCATTCACAATTCGCGGAGATATTAATAATTCAGTGTTTCTTGCCGCCCAGCCCCCAGCCGCGATAGTGGTCAGCGACGTACCGAAGGGCCAGGTTGCGAATCCAGGAGAAGGCATGGATGTTTGAAAATGTATAGTGTCTGTGCGGCTTTTGGGGGGGGAGCACTCTAAATCTGGGGTGAGCCAAAAGTTTTCTCGAGAGGTTGATGGTAGGGAAAGAGGGGGGGGTGAGAGAACTTCGGACCTGTCCCCCGGGGTGCTCCCCGTCAAAATTCGGGGCGGAGCTGATCAAAGTCGTACGGTCGACTGTAAGGCGCTCAAGGCGCTTGCCAACGACAGGCGAAGATTGGCATGATGAATTTCGTGGGCTTGTTCTGATGTTACTGTCAGACAAGTGAGATAGTCCTGACCTGGTGGTTTAGTCGATTAAGCACAGTCTTGTCCGCAGGATACCTGTACTTTTGCCATTCCTTGCGGGCAGCATTTCTATCTTGGATGAGTTTTTTGAGTTCTGGATCTGTAGCTTTTTTCCTGTGAGAGACAGGACTGCTGCTAGAATCAAGAACATTTATCAGTTCAGTGTAAAGCTGGTAACCAGTGCGTTTAACTCATCACCTGTATGTGCTGTTGGAATGCACAGAATTTTGCAGGAAGAATTCACTTAGTGCTCTGTGATCATTGGGTGGAGGGTTCAACTTTTAAAAATTCTCCTGTTACACGGCCAAAAAACTTGCATTCTGGTAGTTCGCTCGATAATTCTTTTAGGAAGTCATAATATTTAGTACCCAGTTTAGGCCTGACCAAAATAGGGAGGGATTTTGAGTGTCAAACTGCGGATGTGGGTTTCCTGTTTGGGGATTTACATCACCAGCAGTAGAATCCATATTTTCATTATTATTTGACATATTTACATTTGCAGCATTATTAATAGGCAAATTTGAATCAGAATCAGTAACATTATTAACAACATTTTCTATGCAAGCATTTACATGTTCATCACATAAATCATTACATATTATACTACTATTTTTAGAATTAGCATTTTGCACATTATGTAATTTCTCATTCTTAAATTATGAGAGCTGCATTTCACGCAGCCTGAATGTGGTTTCATGTAATATGCAATAATAATAATATTCTTGGTGTCTTGTTTGGTTTATGTAACATGTATGCCAGCCAATTTCCCTTAAAAGGCCTTTGTGAAGGGCCTTTTAAGGGAAATTGGCTGGCATACATGTTACACGTGAAGAAGACCACAAAAACGCCAGCCGTTCGCCGGATTTTGAACAACGAACCGAAGTAGCAGCGTTCAGCAACTTTACCGTTTGCTAGCTGGTTGGCTCGATGCTTATAGAAATCAACACTGCGCCGAATAAAGACCTTTAGGATATGATTTGATTATTTAATTTACGACAAAGCATACGGAGGCTAGCTACCGTAAAGAGGGAATGATTTCGAGGAGGAATTTTTAAAGAAATGTGACTGGTATTTACTTTCCTTCCGTCGGGACTTGAACCCAAGTGGAACTACCATTGCTCATCAATTTTATGACTCAGTCGCTGGTGAGCTCGAAGGAATTATTAGGATGATAGATGTGGTAGGGAAAGAAAAAAAAAAATGTTCTGTGATTTTACATTTAAAATCATGTAATTCACAAAATTGACGATATTCAAAGAATATGTAAAATAATGTCTTAACATAGCAGTTAATTGCAAGTTTAAAAATAACAATTTAATGTTTCGTTACTCCTCCCATAAAGAGAACAAAATCACAAAACAGCACAGCAGCTTACGTTGAGCTTGCAATTTCGTTTAGCTGTTAAACCGAATCCAGGCACCACCCGATCTTGCATTTGCGGATATAGCTGCAAAAATTGTTAAATTGAATGCCATATTGTCGGAACGTGAATTTTTGCCAAAACAAACAATTCTCTCTTGCTTATCTTCTTACTTATCTTTCTTTTTCTCTTGTCTTTTTTTTTTTTTTTTTTTCCGGTTATAGCGATAATACTTTTGCCGAAGTTTTAAAAACAAGAAACGAAAAATGGACCATTAGTTAGAAAACTTTTCGTCCTCCTTTACAAAAAAAAAAAAAAAAAAAGATACTTTTATTCCCCCTTTTAATTTTTGAAATATTTCTCATTATTCATCTGCAGCCAAAATGTCCGCAGAGAATAATCACTTTTAAGGCTAAAAAAATATCACAGTTCGTTGAGTTTTAATCACTGTAAGTGGTCTAGATTTGCTTTTCCCTAGTTAAGTTCAGTTCGCATTTTTTTTAATGCTTTGAAAGAAGTTATATCTTTTTTAATTTGCATCTTCCGATTTTTTTTTCTTTTCTTGTGTTCTGCCGCTTCATTGACCATCACGCATTTCATACCCTGTTTGCTGCAGATGTTAGTAATTTTTGGCACTTTTTTTTTAATTAAAAATTTTTTTTTTACACCGTCTTATTCCTTAGAATTTAATTATTGATTTTTAGATCAGATTAGAGTATAAGTCCTGTAATTACACTTCCGCAGAATGACAAAATTAAAAACTTTAACTATTTTACGTTCCCTGTCCCTTAAAGCTTCTTCTATACGGGAAGAAGACACGTGTACTACGTTTCGTTGCTGCACAAGATGGCGTTAAGAATAACGCAAGAGAAATTATTCATCATCATTACCCTCACCATGTGTAATATTACACTTCCTACGTCGAATGTTACATTTATTATCAGATTTCTTTTATGGGGATTTGTCACCAACTTTAAAGTTGGATAAAAAATACCTTTTCGAAGTTTAATATAGATTTATAAAATAATTAAGAACTGCAGCAAAGGCGTTAAATCTTTTTATGGTGAAATTTTTTGTTAATTGTTAATTTATATCATTGTTTAAACTGTTCTTAAACAACACATTTCTGAGTGATTTGCCGTGGCTGATAGTCCACCAGTAACCAGTGGAAAAGACTCTCGAATACTGATAGTTTGACTTGGATTCCAGTGAATGAGCTGGCTGAAAGAATATTATCTTGACTTGTAACCTGAATGCGAAATCGGCTCTTTTAGAATTCTCAGCCGCACTTGCATAGTATCTTTACGGCCTAGGGGCACGTAAATACTATTTATCCAAAAGACATCTCGAGAGGTTAGTGGTAGGGTAAGAGATTTAGGTGACCCTTGGACCTGTCTTTCAAGGGTTTCTCCATCAAACTGGGACGGAGCTCAGCAGAAATCGAACTGTCACCAATAAGTTGCTCGAGGCTTTGGCTAGCGACAGGTGTGTGCTATCTCTTGGCCATGATGAATTCATAAACCTGATCGAAATACTTTCATATGATAAGAAAGATCAGAGGATAAGAAATAATAAAGTAAGATCCTTTCTCCGTAGGCAGGTAGCCTGACCTTCTATACCTTAATTAAATTAATTTATCAAATGACCTTTGCTGCAGGTTACGAATATACAAGTATGACAAGTGGAATACTTCCAGATTATTACGCATAAATAAATGTCAAAAGAATGAGTTGAGTCAAAATCTTCGTTACAGTAGTAACTCTTAATCTTTTCAGAAGAAGCGGCTTGTTTTGAAAGGGTAGTTCCATTAATACGGCATTAACAATTACTTGAAAGGCTTAAATTCACTTAGTTTTTTACTAATGTCCCTGCGGCTTCGTTGCGAGTCGTGTTACTGTGAGTAGCCTGCTGGAAGATTTATCAAGGAAACTTCCGAATCTCGGATTAATTCTCCCGCATCTCTTATTATTATTTTTTTTTTTACTCTTAAATGCCTAATTTGGGTATTCTAATCATTATGCAAAATCTCTAGCTTGTTCCTGAGAATTCCTCTCCGTTTCTTTCGCCCTTTTCCGTCTCTTCCTAATTTCCATTACGCTGTTCTTAAAATTTACGAAAATCTTCGCTAACAACCGATTTTGGAATCAAGTTAACTGAAACCGTGACGGTGAGTATTGGTCATGAAAGGCTTTCATAGCTGTGTTAATCTCCCTGCAGCTTTCTGAATGTAGAGTGGGGTGGCTTTTAGAAGTCGCCGGAAGTTTCCTTTTGCCATTTTCTTCCCGTTAATGGAATTATGTCGTCCGATCGGTTACCACTCTCGAATTTAAGATAAAACTTTTCTGTGGCATCAGAGCCGTGATGAGAATTGGCGTTGATCATACGATCGAAATTAGCTCACGCAGAAGTGTACGAAACAGCATTCCCGATAGAGTAATTTACTTCACATCTTGAAATCTTGCCTGAAAGTATTTGAAAATTTAATTTATGCGCTTTTCAGAGAAAAGTCTTCGGTGTTACTAACTAATTGTATTTTTCTTCGACTATCTTTTGCTGTATGCATCATAATACATCAGAAATAAGCTGCGCATACTTAAGTATAAGTCGTAGTTACATATAAAACACTAAACGTTGAATGTTACCGGCAATATATGGAAGCCGGTATTTTGTAAATGTCTAGGCATTTTATAGAATGCCGAAAACTGTCTGGCCATGTATGAAACGATACATCCACAATGTATGAAACGATACATCCACAATGTATGAAACGATACCTTGCCGGCCAGTTTCGGCATTCTGTATAGTTTCATGGAAACAAGATAAATTCACTCTACATAATTCATCTACAATTTTATATCATGAACAATAAAAGCGCGAGCAGCTAAACAGTAAAATTTATTAATGGAATTGCATTGTGAAAGCATATATGCTATTTTATCTTTATAAATTTATAAAGGGTGCCCCATACTTTTATTATTCGTGATATAACAGTGTAGACGAATTTTGCAAAGAGAATTATTTAATATCTAATTGTCATTAAACTGTGCGTTAAATTGTTTTTCTCTTTCAGTTCATTAATTATTTTACAAGTTTTAAATAAAAGTTCTTTTATTATTATTATTTTTAGAATTTATTCTCTTTGAATAGTTTTAGTCTGCTGTAGTCTCCTGGTAACTTATCTCTTATTGGGGTGACATTCAGTGGCGCTCATTCAATTCCGCGGACCTTATTATGGTGGAAACGTGGCCGGTGGTATTTGGACACTCGAGTTTTTGCTCTTATTCTACCCGATATTAATAATTTTAACAAGGCAGTTCGTCTGGAAATTGGGAATATTACGCAGGACGTTTCACATCTCATTGTGGAAGCGTATTTGGAGGAAGATAGTAATATTTTGGCTGTCAAGAAAAGACATCCTCCAAGATGTTGTATTATAAAAAGTCCTCACTCATGAATCCAACACATTGACTTAGCTAACTGTTTTAATGTATTTATCGCCGCTGCGCAAGTGGGATAGTGGTTAGTGAAGTTGACTGCCGTACCGAAAGGCTCAGGTTTAAACCTAATACGCATACATGAATGCATAGCAGCCAGCCTTGCTTCAACCTGTATTTATCGCCAACTGCTCTGGTTAGTGGTTAGCGGTGCGGGCTGCCGTATTGGTCCCAGGTTCTAGTTCTAGGTAATATATGTATGTTTATAAGTGTATAATGTCTATGTTGCACTTAAAATACTAACGGGCCAAAAGTCCTCTCAAGTAATTTGCTGGTAGGAAAAAGGGGTGTGATGCTCGATAATCTGTCCCCAGCATGTTCTCCATCAAAACCGATTATATTATTATATCTGGATGAATGTAAAATCCGCATCAAGGCCTCAAAACGAGCTTCTGTTTACTGAAGGTGTTATAAAAAGGGCTCACATATAAAATGTTATCATCTGTATAAAGCTTGGTGTATCACAGACGTTCTGTACCTGTTGAGACTATACTTCCCAATTCTGGGAGTATAAACTTTCATTCACGCATCCTTTATGTCCGATTCCAAGCAGGAATTATTTCATGTATTTTCTGGGAAAGACTATTGGTTGAACTCCAGAAAAGCATCTTGCATATCACCGTGTTAACGAAGACGTTTTGCAAAAATATCTTTAAAATGACTTCAGTACCTTTAAGTAAAACTAATTAAATATATTTTTTGTTATAAATAGGCACTGATTATAAGATGGATAAGCACGGCATTTAAAGCATAAAACAGCGCTTTATATTCGGGCTAATACCATAGTTTATCTCTTAACTTCATTGTTTTTTGCATTTATTATTTTTTGACATAAATTCACAGCCAGTTAAAGGTTGAAGATAATTTTCGAATTAAACCAGATACCTTCATTTAACCACAAAAAAGAAAAAAAATATATTCAGGGGAAAAGTGAAATTTTTAATATCTTGCAAATAATGCTTCTGTGTATTCCGGTGAAAAATGAAATCTTAAAAATGTCTATAAAACATGTTAAACATTTTAAAAGTAACGCACAGAAAACTGGGTAGAAAAAGACGGAAGAAAGCTTGCGCACTTCTGGCATTTTCAACAATACGACATTTTATTCTATCGACTTTGGCAGCATTGTCAAGATTATTTATTTAACGGCGCTTAATGGCCTGCTGACCATTTCGGACATTAATAAAATTCGGATGTTGTTGAATTATTATCGCAGTGACAAAGAGCGAACTGTAGGTGGCTAGATTTCTTCTGTTTTTGTTACTTTTTAGTAGACATAAAGGCTTAGACTGACTTTTATGGACCTTTCTTTTTATGGCTTCTCAGTCCCATAAAATAGAAACCCAGATTCTGTATTTAAATCATAAATTGTAAACCCTTCGCCTTATATGTTTCAAGACAAAATAATAATGTTACAGGTTGATTCAGAAGTCGAAAGTATTTGAAAAATTGTATTTCAGTGAATCTCCAACGTATAAGTAATTCTTTTTAACACATAAAAATGCATAAATCACGGTTTTTTTTTTTTTAATTTTCATTAAGGTTTTTTTTTTTTTTTTTATTTTTATTTTTTATTTTAGTTGCTTCTTTCGAGACGGCGTTCCATCAATACAAAAGCCATAAAATGTCCAGTAATAAAAGCTTACTGTGGCAGCTATCAACTCTGAGCACTGCCTGAAATCGCACCGAGTCATAACGGCAGTTACAGGTAGGATGGAAGAACACCAGAATTTCACCACTGGTCGTTCCATTGTACTAACTGTGAAAGTTCGGCACAATTTTTATGTAGAGCAACCCGGGTGATGAATCCGAATGTCTCCCACCCTCTCTCTCCCTACCACCAGGCCACTCGACTGGATTTTGACTGAACTCGACTGGATCATGTATTTTGAGTACACCGTTACCGCATAGGCGTTATACATTTACAAACATCCATGCTTTCTCCAGGTTTCGAACACTGACCCATCAGTACGGGAGTTAGCGTCAAACGAATTGTTTTATATGCAGCAGCAGTCTGGGGCAATACTCTCACAGCCTACAGACGATGACCACTCACACTACAGAAACAACAATTTCTCACGGCATGCAGAGCATACCATACTATTTTGACAGCAACCCTGCAGATTATGGCAGGCTAGCCGCCGCTAGATTTATTAGTCGAAAGAGAAACGGCTATAGTAAATGTTTCCTGCTTGCGACGAACCAAAAATCTTTGGGTGCAAGTCTATCTTCATACAGATTGTTAGCAGCATAAACCTCATCTCTCTTGTCATCCAGATGGAAAGTCTTGTCCAAAGCATTCATCTTAACAGGACACTGGAAATCAGTGGGGCTAGAAGATGTATACTCGGATGACTCTTAAACATGCAAAGACACTGTGAGAATTTTTTTTCCTCATAGAACTGCACTTTTTTACGTCAGAAAACATCCTAACGTGTCCAAGCACATTTATTCCGATTCTTCATCGAGCCTAATAGCAATAGCCGGGATCAGCTCCAGGAATCCTATAGTACAGAGCATTCAAGGCATAGATGGCGATAGAATGGCTACTTTTTTAGAGACAGAGGATGCAAGAAACATATTGCGATGCCAGAATATGAAATAGAGAACATAAAATATAAATAAATAGAAATATAATTAAAATACATTTAAAGGGTATATAAAACATAAATATAAATAAAATACAGAGTTCATCAGTTGTGTTTATGCTGAATCTCATACATATATTCCGCGCAGATTAGATGATACTAGATGCAAGTTTTGCACAGAGGAAGGCCTTGCTCAGTGAACCTGACAAAAGTCCTGCCGTAACTCTGATAGTGAATCCAGTGGCTTGCTGATTTTGATGATTGTTGCTTGATTTGTAACCAGGATACGTTTGTATGTCTTCGTGTTGCTTGGGTTGCTTGGGGGTGGTCGTAGGTGTAAATATATGGTAAGAGGAGACCTGCTCATGTAATGGTCAGGTTGCCCTCTTGGTCGTAGACAGAGACATCAGTATTCGTAATGCCATCCCTTTGAAATAAGTTGGGAAAGGGCCATGTCCGGTAATAAAACGCATGAGCTGTGCAATGAAGATGTGGCGATCGGTGGAAATGTTTGGAATGAAGGAGTGAGCGCTACTTTCCACGTCGCTGTTATTGTATTCTTGCTGCTAGAGGATTAATCCTTTACAGTGGAGAATATGTTTAAGGTGAGATGAAGGCGCTGAGGAGATCAATGTAATACACTGCCTCTTTGGCTAGATGGTCAGCCGTTTGATTACCCATACAATGTTATGAGAAGACAGATGTGAGAAAGATTTAGGATGGCCAGCAGAAATGATTTGCTGTCAAAGTAGATAGCTGCATGTGGATTATTTTCTGTTTTAGTTTGCTCAGTTAGCTTTAAAATGGCCAAAGCCTCCTCCTGACAGACATTATTGGATTGCTGCAAATGTCCTTTCCAGATATGTGTAATTTAATTCTCTTTATAGTGGGCTCATCCAACGGTGTCCGCCGAAAACATCGATCTTATCATCATGCGATGATTTGTAGGAGTTTTATTTTTTACTACGATATTTCCGACGACGATGTTTTTAAACTGCAAAGTTTTTGAACCGCTTTATTTTCAACGACGATATTTTGTACCACGATGATTTTAGAACCGCAAAGTTTTCTGTCTGCTTTCTTTTGTCCCATGATGTTTTATACCACGACGTTTTTGCATTGCGTTGTTTTCTCCGCGACGTTTTTGTCCGCGATGTTTTTGCCGTGGTGTTTTCGGCTGTAACCCATCCAACTCCTTTCTCGGTCTTTGAACCGGGAATTATAGACCTAATCAGTATAACTTAGCGTAATTTCAACAGTTTTCTGAGGTGCAGGATTCAATAATTCAATAACGAATTAGGTTACCTGTGCATCGCGCGGTGTGCATGGGATACGTATCGCGTATCCGTCTCACACCGCGCGATACTGTACGAGTACGTATTTGACAGCAGAAACAAGACTTTATTAGGGATATTTGATATACGCTCTTGAATAGTACTTTTTTTAGATCGCCAATTTTCTTTGACAGCCAACCAGCGTCGAAGCGGCAAAATTGTTGAATGGCGGTAGTTCGGTCCGTGTTCTAATCTCAGTGAATGTGCTGGCTGCATGGGAGCTTTTGTCACTTTTCCCACTATGTAACATGGAAACGAGCGTATTTTCCGTGGAAAGACCTTCATGCAGGCAATCCTTCTACTCGACAGATAGCCCTTTTGTGCGTAAACGTAGTTTTGTAAATAATGAAATTGATTAAATTATGACAATAACGTTAAGTTCTTTTTTTAAATGCTTTTTATTTGTTCCAAAACTGTTTTACTACTTTCAGATCAAATAAACATCTATCTATGACTCTTGAGTACTTCTAAATTCTAATATGCGATTCCTTCTAACATGAAGTATGGCCATACATGCTGTAAAACATTTTAATTTTAATAATGTTTTAATTGTTGTTAAATTAAAAGTCTTACTGCTTATTTACCGTTATGTAAGTTAATTTCCCACTGTAATATTAAAAATTTTTGTCCAAGTTGATGTAACTGAAAGCTATAGCAATTGCTTGTGTTTACTGAAGTATATACGTTGACTCTGGAAGATAACCAGCCGCAGGAAGGAGTCTCTAAAACCAGATGCGCTTCTCCTTGTGCCTCCGCAATGCAAAACTTCGTCTCTGACTACTTGGAGAGCTATTTCATTTGAGTTAAAGCGGCAGACAAATATATACCTCTCTGCGGTAATAAGCGGCGAAGAGAAAACGCAGTTATCTTCCCCCCATCATTATCTTCTGTGTTCCTCCGATATTTAATGAATGAATTTGGCGCTGGTAGCTGAGAGCGGTGGTCCCTCTGTGGCCATTCCGTACCAGACTAATAATTTATTAAAAGGCTGCAATGCCTCTTGTGTTTGCTAGCTGGCCTCCCATCATCCACTGTTGCACAATACAGGAAAATTTATAGATGTATTATATTTGGAATACCAGAAAAAATTGCGTGTTGTGTCTGCTTTCAGTTGATTGAGTTTTTTCGCAAAAGTTGCAGTCTAAGGATGTACAGTCTCATAAAACTGTGAATTTTTGTCTGTAGGAAAGGATTATGTTTATTAGAGGATGTATATTAATTCTCCTTCAGAATTTAGGAAATTTCTTGGTTTTGTTAGTGGGGAGTTATATTTTTGCTGATGGTTTTCTTTTCTCGGAGTGATTAAAACGTGTACCGAAATGGATAGACTTATTACAGGCTAAAAAATTCTGATTTATGCAATTTGGACTGTTATGTATTGGTTACATCATTAGCCTTTGCAATCGACTGATATATACACTCTAACTTGCAGAAAAAAAAAAAAAAAAAGAAAAAAAAAAAAGCATATAGTCTGTTTACTTCGTTATTGAATCCTGCACCTCAGAAAACTGTTGAAATTACGCTAAATTATATGGATTAGGTTAAGTTTATTCTTTTCTACCATAAATTAGTTCTACTAGTGCAGAAAACATTTAATTATAGAGTACTAGATAATTTTACAAATCTAATTGTAAGTTCTGTTTTACGCTGTTGATGCCTTTTAGATTGTTCATCAATTATTAAGACTTTCTTTTTAATTAGTTTTCCCGCTTAAAAAGGCGTTTTATACTATGTATAGACGTATCTATCATATATACTATGTATCATTTTATACCATTGTATAGACGTATTTACGTATTTGTCAACTCTTATTCATTTTTCGTACTTTTTACGAAAGCTGCCCTAGTTTTTATGATTTTACGCGCGAAATTAATTGCACTTTTTTATTAAGGCGCCGAAAACTATACCAGTTTGACGTCTCCAAATTTGGATTGTAATTGTAACCTGTATTGAAAACTTTTAAACTGGTATTATTTGCAGATTACTGCTTGATTTTGTCGTTTCTATTATATAAAACGAGTTCTTTGTCTTTGGGTGCATGAATTCTTTTTACTGTATGCGGCCTCGTTCGGAAATTGCGACATTTGACGAATTTTAAGATCAATTTAAGTAGAAAAATAAATTCGTGACGAATTATTTTTAACAATAGTTAAAATAATAACATTTGAAATGAGATTTCATTTTAGGAGAAAGAAAGTTATTTGCAGGTGATCAGTGTAATGCATAAGGCGGATGGTTGCTGATATTTGTGACATTTTTCTTTGCTAGGATTTTTTTTTTTTTTTTTTGGTCGAGAATGAAACTGTGGGATAGTGCAATACCATACAGCAGAAATTAATTATTCAATTAGGCTTTTCAGGTCTATCGCGCTGAATTCTTTTCAGAAGTCTTACTTCTCTGTATCGAGTACACCGTCTCGTTCTCAAGAACAAATTCCATGTGAATTATCCTTTTCCGGTAAAAGTCGCCAATATGGTCTTTACTTGATATTTCGGAATCAGAAATTTCTCAATCCCAGGTAAATGACTGCAGTTTTTTCTCATCAGAAGCAAAGCATCAAGTTTCATCTTAGTCACAATTCTTGAAAAGTTTGTTGTTTCCTTTGCTTTATAGCAAATCTTCTTTGGTATTCCTTGCTCAGCTTTCGAATCCGTGACATCAGATGCTTCATTGGGTCAAAGAAATTATCGACATCGAAAATTCTTTCCATAAATAGGTAATATTTTACGAAAAACGAGTTAAGATGCCCTAATAATAAACGGTGTCAATTATTATTTAACAGATTTTCTGGAATTTATTTAAGAATTTGAGCTATAAAATTTTCAAGGCATACTTTGTATGATACTTTGGGTCGCCAATGATACCTCGAGCCCGTATCACACTTAAAACAGTAGACTAAAGAAAGAGAACTGAAGCATCTCATTATATACCGTGTCCAGGAAAATCATCATGCGGCCTTTATTTATGCAACTGCTGATCTTAGACACGTACTTCGTATTACAAATGTGTTCTAAATGACGCAAGTATTTATGTTTCGGCATCTGTTAATTTAAAAATATCAATTTTATAAAAATTATGAAATCTAACTTCCCGATCCCTATATTTATGTTTGGGAAAATTTTATATTCATTATATATTAAAAAAAGAGAAAGAAAAGAAAAAAATAGGAAAAGAAAAGAAAGAAGATGACGAAAAACGTTTGATTCCCGGACGAAAAAGTTGAACGAGATGTTTGACTTTAAAATTTGTGTTATTTGACGTGATTTCCAATTTTCTTTAGAGCTCGGTTAGTAAGAAAATTGGAATAATTCGAGATTGATATTTTTGCCTTAAATACCATTCACTAATATTCTTTTGTGATTTACTAGGTTATAGCGTCTTTAACATATAATTTTGTTACGTTTGGTATGCCGAAAGAATTTCACACATGTCTATAAATTTTCAAACGATGTTTTATTGAGAAATATTATTTAACGATCACACAAGTTAATTAAACTAAAACTATGTAAAATTTTTTGTTCCTGCCAATAGTGTTAAAAGGTTTCTGTGTGCCATTACTAAAGCCTTCCAACGTTTTCTAGAACACAAATTTTATAAAATTCTATGAATAAGATCTTTTATTTATTTTTTATTTATATTGATCAATACCTCTCACTACAGTCTGCATAGAAATGCTCTTTACTTAATCTATTGACATCAGAAACCTTTTACTACCTTGATATTTCATTTTTAGTTACTCACAAATGCAAACATTTTTCTTTTTTATTTGTATACTGTCCCTGAATATGACTGCCAACTTTAAGATGAAATATTTGTACGTGAGTCAGAAATTTGTATTTATGTTTTATAACAAGTATAAAATTTTCCTAAACTTAAGTATAGGGACCATGAAAACGTTAAAAAGCTAGAATTAGTAATTTTTATAAAATTAATTTTTTTTAAATTTAAAAATGGCAAAAATGAATATTTGCATCAGTTAAAACATTTTTACAATTGGGAATATATGCTTATGACCAACGATTGCAAAAATAAAGGCTGGGTGAGAACATTTATGGGATGGTGTATAATACGTTGGGAGCGAAGAAATTAAATGTCATGAACAATTTAAACAAAGAAAGATGCCACCTGCGTGCGAGCCTAGATATAATAGAAAGAATGAAGCACTTAGAAACCTTGAAATTGCAGGGTAACGTTAAAAATTAAAGATATTTTTGGCATGAATTTAAATCTTTATTATGAATATGGGACGTAGTAAACGTCAACCACGTAGTCAAACGAATTTTCAAGTAATGAAAGTTCTTTGGGAAAGTATGACCAAATTTTGTTGTTTAAGGCATCGAACAAAGTCCCATTGCGATGAGTGATGATGGTTGGAGATTTGTTTGTTCACTTAACATCTTCAGCAACTTTAGAGATGAGTGTTACTAAATTTCACGTTTAGATTGCAAGTATTCTTCTATATAAATGCAACCAATAAAGAAAAAAGGCCCGTGAAAGCACACAAGAAGCTGTCTCCAAATTGCTTTGAGGAAAGGTAGCATCACATATTAGTTTCTTTCTAAGATTTACCTTTTTATTCGTTTCCGAAGGTGGGGAACGTAAAAAGCAGGAAAGCAGAAGATATCTGGTTGAAATGAAACTTTTAATGAAAAAATAAATACAAGTACAATAAAGTAATAAACATATAAGTTACAATAAGTAATAAACAATAAAAAAGTTACAATAAGTAATAATTGTACATGTAAGTTACAATAAAATAATAAACATTATATTTACACATTCTGAAATTATAATAAAGGAGATGATTTTAATTCATACTGCTTGGTCATTCAGCCTTAAATTTAATTATAGTTCCCTTATATCATAAGCTGCAACATTAAAAACAGAACGAAAATAAATGTATTTATAAACAGACCGTTAAATCCATGCCAAGGAATTAGTCTGTTGAAGAGAAAATATGCATTTATTATACTTTAGTCATTTCAAATATATTAAAAATATCGTCATTCACAACAAGTTAGAACTCTCTTTATTGAGCTTTCGTGAATATCTTCAAATTACCTTTCACAAATACGATTAAATTGGACCAACGATGCACATTTTAATGCGCTTATTTGTGGAAATATTTGACGGTGAAGACGTTATTCCTTGAAGTAAATTTCTGAAGGTTGATATTAGTAGTAAAGGTATTAAAATTTTTCTCTGTTTGACACTGCGCGGAGCAATTTGTCATCCTTTGTCACAGAGATGAATATTTAATAAATTAGCTTACTGTATCGAATTTCGCAGCCTGCCAATTTATGTTGGAGTATTCCTTTAAAATAGCAGTTTATGGCGCTTCACTGCTATGCGATAGTTTAACATTTATTTGAGAAGTGAATGATAAATGCTGTCAACCAAACTTATTTTAGCGATAAAATCGAAACTCATAAAAGTGTCTAAAAGAGAATTAAATTGTGTAAATTGCTTATTTATCACTTATGTTAATATTTGAAGTCTTATTAAGAAATATACAATAAAAATTAGTAGTCATTTTTTGGAAGAATTATCGCAAAATACTGATGGGGATAAAAGGAATCGGATTTAAATGAATAATAATAATTTATTAAGCGAAATAATTAAATATATTTTATAATTATAATCGAAGAAAAGTTTTGATATGAAAAGAAGATTGATTTCTACTGAGAAAACTGCAGTTGTACTTATAAATAAGTAAAAAAAAATTTTTCAATGTCCTTACACATATGTTTAAAATTGTTAACTATTATTTAAGTGCAAAAAAGTGTTAACTCTAATTAAAATGAAATATTTAAATTCTCTTCAAAGTCTACTTTTTAAGTTCCATTGTAATTCTTTACAAAAACAGATATACAAATAGCTAAATGGGCTGGCTGTTTTTATGGTTTCTACATATGCGATGTTAATACGGGTCAGTTTTTCTTTAAAAAGTTAGGTCTAATAGAATACAGCGCCACCTATTGGATAGGGAGAGAAACGCTCACTTGACCATCTGCATTCGACTAAGCAACATGCCAGGGCATGTATTAGATCTGAATTTAGTTAAATTCTGCTAATAAATTAGTTAGTTCTTTTGCTATACAGTCCACTCATTAGTTAAGAATCATAGTACAGCCTGCAAGCAGACAGCCACAGTGTATTTACCAAATTAAGTAATCCAAATCCAAGACATTGCTACTGTGAAAACTGATGATATAATGACCTGTTGATGCACAAGCACAGATTATATAATAACCAATTGTATATAGGGAGAGGGTGCTTTTATTTTTTCTTGCTCCATTAACCATATTTTCACTAAATCATGTCAGTATTTTACATGGTTTTATTTAATTTGGTGTCTGTTTATTTGGGTCAAATCTTGCAGTTCATTTATGAGCTTTTACTTATTTTCTTCAGCGTTTTCATGGGTATGCATTTGTGATTACAAAGCAGTCGTTCACAATTTTTTTTAAAAATCAGTATGGAATTTTTTAAGCGATGAATTTTCTGATATAACTTCGCTTAAGGTTAAATAAACCACCCCAAACTTTCGATATTTACATTGTTGTATAGATAAAAAAATAAATTTCCTGATGAAGATTTTTTTTACAGTTTATTTATTTTTACAGTTATTTTTTACAAATTAATATTATTTACCGAATTTAGATCCCTCACCCCCCGAAACTTTGAGTTTATTTTAAGTTATTTCTGGCGTTAACAGCCACAAGGTTTAAAATTGGAGAATTTAAACTGTAAGCAACCCTACGATTTTTAAGTATATAAAACTGAATTTCCAAATAAAGGAAAAGTTTTAAGTTACTTGAATATAAATTTATATCATCATATAGAACGACTTCGGGACAATGGGAAGGGAAGTTGACATCATGCCTTCTTCATTATTACGCTAAAATTAGGAGAAGCAATTTCCTTCACTCAGAGATTGTGATTTTTCTTTCTTTTTCTTTTTCTTTTTTTTTTTTTTTTTTCTTTCATCCTTTTTTTAAAATTTCTTTATCTCTATTATATAGATTAAAATTCATAAAATAAAATATACAGAAACTTTTTAAGTTATACAGTTTTAGTTAAATATAGAAAAAATTAATAATTTTTTAGCACTCATTATGTAGGGGAGCGTAAAGGATATAGATACTTCCAATGTTTTAGAGAAACGAAAGTTTTAATAGCACGCAAAGTAAAAAATATTCTAAGCGTGACCGTTCTGTAACACACAGATAGCAATGCGTTTGTCAAATTCTTCTAAAAGAAGTCCCGGCGTGTCCCTTGAAGAATCTCAGCAGCAGACGTGATGAATTGTTTAAGTTCGTTCAGATTTGTAATAAAAGGAGAAACAAAAACTCAACCCTTGATGTAGTCCCACAAGGTAGTAGTCACAAAGTTTTAAATCCAAACTTTTTGGTGGGAGGCACCAAGTTGTTCAACAACATGGTTTTGTCTGTTGGCCGGCCAACCCAAGGCAGAAGCAGATATTTAATGGTGACAACAATTAAATTGTTCAACATTCTATTCTGGTCGGTTGACCGCCCAGTCCAACGTCGAAGCAGATAGTTTTTGGCGGCAGTTGCCAAGTTCCTCAACGACACATTGACGTCTGTTGACTGGCCTATCCATTGCAGCTTATCCGATACAGATACTTTCCCACGCAGCTATGAAACTGCTCAACTGCCTCTTCTGGTCTATTGACCGACGAATCAAACTCGGTGATAGATACTTTTTGGTTGCAGCTACCAAGTTGTCCAGCAACATATTCTGGTCTGTAGAACGGCCAATCCAGCACCAAGGCACAGTTTCATCTATACCATATTCTAAAACAAAGCTGTACAACAGTAACAAAATTTGCATATTCTTAATTATCTGACTAAAAGTGAAACGCCCATACAAGAAGTGTATTTGTTATGTAGGCGTTCTACGAAACAAGAAATCAACAGAATTGCAAGAAACAGCAAAAGTGGTAGTACAAAATGACAAATATGAGAATAATTGCATCCAATTCATCGAAATTTCTCTTTAGAATTTTTGGGTTGAAAATCCGCCTCGCGCTTATATTTTTATTCGCATGTGACTTAGAATATTTTAATGGTTAATTTTTTTAAATAAATTTTTAGTGCATTTAACTAAAACCGTGCCACTAACTTATTGTATATTTCGTTCATTTCGAGCATTTAAAAAGGTTCTGTGTGTCCATCGCTGAAATTACCCTCCTGTACTTCCTTTTTTGCCGAGATTTAATTAAATAGCTTGCTCAAGAGTTCAGGAAACGCACTGGTAAAATAAGAAAACCGGACTCAGCGAAAATGAGTCTTCACGCAAACATAGATTTTCGAAGAGGGGGAAGTAAAATAAACAAGCTGCAAATAAAGCGAAATAAACAAACTGCCACATTACCAGGAGAGAACTGGGACGAGTTTGGAAGAAATGAAGGAAAGTACACACTGGGTTTACAAAAATCTACATTTTTTTTTTTTTTTTTTTTTTTTTTTTTTTTTTTTAACAAGCCTCACACGGAAAGTTGTATGATGCTTTTCGTGTCGTTCGAAGAAGACGGAGCGCCACAGCTTTTAAGAGAAAATCTAAAATTGCCTTCTCTTTTAACAAAACTTCCCCGTATGAATGGGCTGCAGTCATTGTTCAACTTTTGTAATTAACGTGGAGTGGATATTTTTTTTTTTTCACTTTGTTACTTTTTTTCTCATCGTATTTCTTGTCGTTTTGAAGTGAATCGAAAAGTGTCTGTAAATATCGATCTGGGAATGAAATTTTTATGTCTCTTTCAATGGCATTTATTTCAAAGTTTATTTGCTTCTATTCAGAAACTAGAAATAAAAATTTTCACTTTTTTACCTCTGATATGTGTTTCAGAAGATTCAAAGACAAGAGATTTATATTTTTGAGCAAGAAACCGACTAGCATGCTAAAAATTCATTTTGTTCCTTTGCGCATACGAAATAATGTATATTATTTTTGTTGGAAATATTTCTTGTATAGAGACAGATGTCTGCCACTGACTGTATCATTAAAATGTAAAAATATCAAAGCTTAAGAACAGTAGTTAGCTCAGTGAAAAAACATCTGATGGGTCAGCACATGTCCTCGCGTCAATTCTGTTTTAAATAACGGCCAGCTTTAACTAAAGTATCATTTACGGTTAATCATTCGTAAACAAAATATAATTTGTTGTTCCAATAAATATAACTGTCTGTAATACGAAATTTTGGATTATATTTTATTAGATGTAATTGGCCATGTGTAAAAACTATTTTTCTAAATTGATACTAATGTAATCAAGTGTTCACCTCCTTATTTTTTTAATTAAAGAATATATTTCATTGGGCAGCTGAATAGAATATAATTTAATTGATTTTTTATTGAAAATGTTTGAGTATTTTTAATATGTTTAAAATAAATACTTCGAAACGAATTTCATACTTTAATTTTTTTCTATGTTTATTATCCACAAATCTAAATTCATTTTAATTTGCAGTTCATGTTTATTTTGGATAATCCGTGCTATATTTAGGTATCAGTAAACAATGCTCGTTCAACTGTAACGGTATATAATGGTATATACCGGGTGATCAGCGAATAAGCCCTGATTTCAAAATTAAATATCTCTACAACAAAGATCGATAGAATTATGCGGTAAACTGTATGTTTATTAGCAAAACTGTAAAAATGGTATACAAAAGTTTATAAAATTTAGTTATGAAAATCGTTAACAGATGGCGCTCTAATCGCAATGTCCTATCAATAGCCTTTAACATGTGCTTCGAAGTCTGGCTAGTGAAAAGAGGCTAGCGTAGAAAGTGAAATAGTGTATTCCATTGAACAACGTGTATTTTGGTTTTGGAATTTCACGGATTAGAACACAGTCCTACGGCAACACGTCGTAGTTTTCAAAACCCATTCAATGTTCCAGTTGGACCCGAAGCGAAAACCATTCGCATGCTCTTCGCGAAATTCGAATGGACTGGCAGCGTGGCTGATGATCGAAAGGAAAATGTTGGGCCTAAGAAAACTATAGTCACTCCTGAAAATACAACCAAAGTTTCTGGATTCGTTCAACAAAATCCTAGGAAAAGCATTCGACGGATTGCATCAGAGACAGATTTGAAGTACACGAGCACACAAAAAATATTTAAAAATAGCCTATGGCTGTTTCCATACAAAATCCTAAGTCATCAGGCCATACCCATGAAAGCTGTGCAACAAAGAGTTGACTTTGCGAATCAGATTCTAACAATGATCGACAACGACAGATTTGATGTGAGCTGCATTTGGTTCACAGATGAGGCACATTTTCATTTGAATGGAAATGTTAATAAACAAAACTGGAGATTTTGGAGTACAGAAAATCCTCATTTGTGTGAAGAAAAAGCACTGCATTCGCCTAAAGTTATGGCATGGGCTGCGGTATGCGCCAGAGGCATTATCGTACCTTTTTTCGTAGGAGAAACGATAACTACTGAACGTTACGTTACAATTTTGGAACAATTTGTCAACACTCAATTAGCGTTGAAGGATCGACTAGGTATCTAATGGTTCCTGCAAGATGGGGGCTCGACCACATCGAACAAATAAAGTTTTTCACTTTCTTCATGAATACTTTGGGAATAGAGTAATTGCGTTAGATTATCCTCAATTTACTGACACAGGAATAGCTTGGCCTCCATATTCTCACGATCTGAGTCCTTGTGACTTCTTTCTGTGGGGCGCATTGAAAGACGCTGTCTATCGAAACAATCCTGTTAATCTAGATGAGCTTGAATCGTTTATTGGTGTTGCATGTGATTCCATTTCCGTCGAGACATTGCAAGACGTGATGTCAAATTTCATTGTTCGCTTACGCCACATCATTGTTTCGAACGGTGAACATTTTGAAAAAAATTGTGTTTTGATTGCAAAGGCTGCTTCACTTTATTTTTTTAATTAATTTTTTGACTCCTTTCAGAGAAAGAGTTTTCAGCGCAGAGCGCCATCTGTGAACGATTTTCGTAACTAAATTTTCTAAACTTTTGTACACCATTTTTACAGTTTTGCTAATAAATGTACAGTTTACCGCATAATTCTATCGATTTTTGTTGTAGGGATATTTAATTTTAAAATCAGGGCTTATTCGCTGATCACCCTGTATATATGTAGCAATATGTTGATTGCTACAAATTTGTTATGACCTTCAAGTTAAGTACCACTTTCGGCTGTCCAGTTGTCCTAAAATCTAATCAACTCTTGAACTGAATACAGAAAGCTTAAATACGGAAAATGGAACGTTTGGATGTTTCATGTAAGAGTTATAGTGGACAAAAAAATTGTCAGACATACACACTGACAAATGGTAAAAAACGTGTTTTAGGGGTAATATTTTGTGCTTATTCATTGAAAACTCACTGTCGAATTTTTTGGACCGAGAACATTTTCCCCCTTACCTTTGTATAGGAGTTGGCAGAAGTGTAAAAAGTATCGTCACTCAGATTTGTTTAACATTGAAATGCTGGAATTATAACTTAAACAGAAATGAGTGAATGGAATAATAAAAATTAAATAAACAAAGGGGGAGATTTGGATCAAAGAACAACTCGACATACTTCTTTAATTATATTGTAAATTTAAAAAAAAAAGTCCGAAAAGTAAACATTCATTTTTTTAAAAATAATCTCTAGTGATTTAGTGAGTGACAGGAGAACGCGGGCACCATTCCTCTGCCGTATGATTAGTTGGTATAGCCCTTCGTCCAACTTTATTTTAAAAAATGTGCATAAATATATACATACATACTTGTCTATACATACTTGTTTCAGTCTTCTTCGTATTGCTAATCACTTTGTTGTGTGCGTATTCTTTGTTCCACCAATTTATTGTATGAAGTTTCTTAGTTAGTCTTCGCGGCAGATATTCCTTGAAAGTATTTTCTATATTAAACATTAAATTCCTGTGACTGCTTTAAGATCTTCTCTGGTCTGTGCGTGATTGAGCTGCCTTTCTGTATGAACCGAGAGAGAACGGATTACCCTTGTGAAAGGAATTATTTTCCGACTTAGAAGATTGTACCGTGTAATTATGGTGGTGGACGTGATGTAGTTTAATTGGAAGATTATGTATTTATGAATAGAGACTTTCTTCTTCTTGTACTGTCCATTCTTGGGGGCTTGTGTGTGGGCTGCTTATGATGTGTTAATTGTGAGATCCTTGCAAAAATTCTGTTTCATTATTCAGAGTTTTCTGCTGTATTATGTATTATCAAATTATGTGAAAACAGAAAGTCTTCAAGAAAACTTTTTCTTCAAAGTTTTTAGTACTTAACATAGGATTAATAGTAGAGTGCTGAAAAACTGAAGAAACAAAAATGCTTGAAAACAAGATTAATAGTTTTAAAGCAACTGAAATAGTTAAAACAAAAATACCTCAAAGTAGATTCCCTCGTTGTGCCGTAAATAGAATGCACTTCCTTTAGTGGCGTATCCCAGCTCGTACTATGACTGCTGAAGTCACCAGCAAATATTTTGTTAGAATTTCTGTTGTCTGCATTCAATCTATTAATAAACTTAGTTATATAGTTTAAATCATCTAATAGTGGAGAGTAAAGTGAAGTTAGAACAATCGTTGAATTTAAACTCTAGGCGTATGGCTATGGTGGTATCTTCCTAAATTGATTATTGTTGGAGACCATTTGGGATTTTTTTTAATATATATGATCCATTGTAATGGGAAGCCAATTATTTCTCCATGTTAGAATGTGTTTCTTGAATAAAGATTAAATCTACATTGTATTCTATTCCGAAAATGATCACTTGTGCTGTAGCAGCCTTAGACTGTTGTAAATGTATTTGAAGGCATTTAATTTGATTGTTAATTTCCTTTTGTATTTTATTTATTATACTTCTGAAATTATTGTATGGGATTTTTGATTTAGTAATAGATTGTATTTCTCTGGTTACATTCAGTCTGCTATCTATATTATATAGATACTACTATATCAATGTGGTGAATAGTCTGAGTGGTCGAATGCGTATTTATAGCCTGTTCTATAGGATAAATCTGCACAGTTAATGCTAGTGGGCTGATGTGCTCTACAGTTGCATATGTTATGTTCCTCCGAACAGTAGAGTAATATATGTTTTCCCGGCACATTGCTGTTGTGTACGCCCGAGTTCTTGGCACTTAAGCATCTTTTAATGCCGAAGAATTTTGAGATGCGATGAGAATTCCATCCAATGTAGATTCTTCCTGATCGTAAGAGTCTATCAAATATTGTCGGGTGGCATTCGAGGGATCCACTTGACATGATCCTTACCTGTTGTAAGTCTATGAAGTAATTTAACTTTATGTTTTTCTGAGCTAAGTTCAGAAATCAATGATTTTTTTTTTCTGTTTCTTTAGTACGTTAACGCGCACTTTGTTTACAGCACAACGAGGGAGTTTTTTTTTTTTTTTTTTTTAAATTTTTATCTTAACTATTTCAGTTGCTTTAAAAGTATTAAGCTCGTTTTCAAGCACTTTTGTTTCTTCAGATATACGGCACTCTACTACTAATCCTATGCTAAGTATTGAGAATTTTAAAGAAAAATTGTTCTAAAAAAGAGGGAAGCTACGACACTAATCCTGCACACTGATGCATCTTACGCTGATTCATTTTGTTGTAATATCTTTGACATTTGCTTTTCCGCGTGATATTTAAATTGATATTGCAAGCTACTTTACTTAGGAAAGACTTCCAGGCGCTTTGGTGAATATTTCTAACGTCTCATACCATAACTAAGCCATTGTATATAACTGTCTTTTGTTTCTTGTTAGGTTATTTTCTGTTAAATATTATCTTTATCTTAGCTTATTTGATTGAGTTTGTAAAGCCTTTGAAACTTTTTATTTAATTCTTTTTTGGTGCAAGCCAGCAGAAAATGCGCAAAAATAAAATACGCTTGTCTTGCGACTCTTATTCATAAACTATGTAACAGCTGACAGTGCTGCGGGCGTAGAAATGACAGGTTTTATTTTGGTCATTGACAAGAAAGCAAGGCAAAAAATTAAATAAAGAAGTAGCATCAACAAGTGTATCAGACTTACTCTTGATAAGAATCGCACATTTAAACAAAGTTATTGACAACAACTGTTCGATACACATAGAAAACCGTTTCCATTTGATTACAAACGGACCCTCGTTTCGTACAAAGTCACCAGAAAGCACAAGATGAGCTTCTGTTTTTTAATACGTTTTCTTTATCAGAATAGCTTTCCAAGATATATTTTCTTGAAGATATTTCATTTTGTGTGAAATTTGTGAGTGAATGTTTTAATTTAAACCCCTTTGAGATTTATGAATATACTGGCTTAATGGTGAATGAAGTGACATGCACTCTGAAATAGGAAAAGCTGAATAGATTATATTTGCGTGGCAGCTGATATTTTTTTACTTTTATAAAGAAATTTTTTAAAATCAAAACAAGCGAAAAGGCAAAAGGATTAGCAAGAACTAATATATATAAACAATTTTATTATTTAAAATAAACACATATAAACGCTAATTTTTGTTGTTAATAGTTATATAATAATTCTAATTTTTTGTATATTTTTCTGTACTAGTGTTTGTTCTGACACCAATTTCTCTCCGCACTGTAAAAAAAAAATCTGTAAAGTTGCTAAGAAAAGTCGTGGAAACTGGGATGCCATGGATTATTTGAGTAATCAAAACAGGAATATTCTTAGTAACTTTACAGAGATTACACCTGTAATGGTTACAGATGTTTGACATGTAATGTTACAGGAAGATATTCTGTAGGCATAACAAAGTTTTTGTATGTTGATTACGGAAACATATGTCTGTAAAGGTTACAGGAAATTATCGTGTAAGTATAACATGGTTTTCATATGGGATTTACCAATGTAAACATCTGTAAAGATTACAGGAAATAATAGTGTAAGTAGATCGTAATTTTTGTATGTGAATTACTAAAGGGAATATTTGTAGATTACTAGTGTTCTGCTTGTAAGGTTATTGCAAGTGATTATGTAAGGACATGTATTTTCATGTGAAATTTTAAAGGATATATATGTAAAAGTTGCAGATAATTTACTTAAAAGTTTTTCCAAGTAATTATGCATATAGAACATATTTGTCTTATACAAAATACAAAAATGATGTATTCTCAAATATTAAATATTTTGATTGTAATATTACTATAAATAATTACACATGTAGAACATATGTTTTATGTGAAATGTCTACAGCTACTGCTTGTAACAAAATATGCTGCATTTATTTATTTGTGGTGATAGGGAAGTTATGTAACTTTAAATATTATTAAGTTTTTTTAAGGAAAAATACCTTAGATTTTCTAAAAGATATACAACATTTTCTTTCAAAATATTCCCAATGTTAAAAAGAAGCTCAAATTTTATGTTTTTCTTACATCTGCATTACTTTCCTTTATTGAATTTTAAGACATCTCAAAGTTACATATGCATCATGAAATAGCTGGAAAAAAAAACTTGTGTATTAGACTTAATGGTTTTTTGGCAATAAATTAGTAATGTTCTAGAATTCCTCCGCTGAACACTGGTAGTTCGGTCCGAGGTTCAAATCCCGCGAATGGGCTGGTTGTATGGGTATTTTCATGGTTTTCTCCATGTGTAACATGTATATAAGCCAGTTTCCCTTCGAAAGTCCTCCACAAAGGCATTTCTCCGCTTAGGCAGATAGTCCTATTGTGCTTTGCCATACTTAAATAAACTAAACCAAATCATTCTCCTTATACCCAACAGTGTAATCTAAAGAGACTGCAATTGGATATGATTGCAGTAAAAAAATATTTTAATGAAATTGTTTCAATAAACAATTCTAAATATTTTTTCAAATTCTAAAAAAAATTACAGATATAACTCAACAATGAACTTAAATTCAGTTATCACAAGCTATCCAAAATTATTTTATGCTTAATTGCATTATTCATTTAAATTACAACATATAATTCTTTTAGGCATAAATGCTTTTTAATCTCTTCTGCTACTGACCATTAATTGAAATAATAGATTAATTAATCGGACAGTTGTACAGGCATTTTCCCAGATTTAAAACTTTATTAATAAATTACATTCTTCTCATTGAATACAAAATTGAAGAATTAAGTTAGTCCTAAATTTAATTTTTCAAGTATTTCTTCTACTAAAACATTTATTGCTTACATTTATTGCATACATTTATTTACAGCAGCCAGACAGTAAGCTGAACACTAGCATTTGGCTCTAGATTTAAATCCTAGAGAATGGGCTGTCTGTGTAAATGTTTGTGTAACATGAAGTTTTCCTTAAAATATTCCTTTCCTTGGACAGATGGCCCTCTCTTGCTTTGTCATATTTCAAATAATCAATTCAAGCATTTAATGTAGGTATGACTTCACAACTTCGTCCCAAATTCTAACTGAAAAACTGAACAGAATCCCTTGATACTGTGTGTACAATACATGATGAATATAGAATGATCTTAAAATTTTAAGGAAGAAAATATAACGTATTTGGAAATGCCTTGATCTTATAATTATATTTTTCTCTGCTATGCCTAGAAAATTAAGAAAAGTAGACTTAAGAATGTAAAAACTGAAGATAAAGAATTCAGCATTAATAATTGATATGATAGTAGTAATAAACAAACAGTTTTTTAATGAAAAATTGATAATGCATAATGGCTCCTTAAAATTTTAATTTTCTATCCTTCTATTAATGGAACTAATTTATCACTATAATCAAAATGACTCAGATTTTCTTCCTTTAATTGATGTCAAAAATATGATGATTATTTCAAAATTCCTGTGGATGATTTAATTGTTCTCAAAATTTTCTATTCATTTATTAAATGCTTCAGATTAATGTTTTTGTTATTATTTCAAACCACTTTTTAAATCTTCGGGAAAAATGTTTAAATCTTCATTCAACAAAATTATATTTTTAGATAGATTTTTATGGAATAAAAAATTCTGTAAGATAATATTCATTCACACAAGATATTAACTTAGTATTTGCTCATTACTTTACAAGTATTCGATGAAGCGTTTTAGTGTAACATACATGTTACATAAGGAACCATTTCATTTTAATGTAATATTCCATAATCATATATTTTATTTAAAAAAATATTGTATTCTGAAAATATTGGATATTGCAATATATTTCACTCCTAACATATACAGCTAGCGTGAAGATCTATAATTAACAGTCAATATAATTCATAATAATGAATTTCGTTATGCATAACTACATCTTGCAAGATTAGATTTAGTTGACAAAAACTATTAAAGATAATATAAAAGATCTATTTGGTTCCAGCAATTTAATGCAGAAATGAAAATACTTTTAATACCATATATTAGTGGTTCTCAACCATTTTACCTTTGCTAGATCATGCCTCTCCTCCTTACCCAACTTGAAAAATAGATATACACTTATTTTGATTTTATTATATTTTAACGTTTTTATAAATTAAATAAGAAAAAGGTATGAAAAATGTTGATATATACAAAAACAGATCTTATATTTAAAATGCACAGAAAAAAAAAAGACTTATCCAAATGCTGCAATGAATCTTCTATTGTAGATCTTGAAAATTGTACGCACTGTGAAAAATGAATATGACAAACAAAAATTGATTTAATTTTGCACACAATTCTTTTACATGCATATCAGTGAACACTGGGGGGACTACTCTTTATTCCAATACACAGAATATAGAAACAAAAATAGGTTTATTTTTATTTGAAAACTATCCAAAAGGAAAATAAAATAAAAAAATAGGTAAAATTTATATATTACTGTTATTTTTAATTAATCATAGTTGTGAAAGAGCAGTCCTCTTCTTCTTAGGATTCAAATCATGGCTTCTAAATAAAGAAAAAATCACATTCGTTAGAAGTACATAACCTATTCTAAATTTGTTATGTGACATTTTAATTCAGAATCTCTTCATAATAATTACATGCACTTGCACATATTCCAAATGATTTAAATCTTTTTTAAAATTAAATAATTAAATTGCAAACAAGATTCCTTTTGGTCCTTTCATGAAATCATAAATTGCATGTATCATCCATTTTTGAAGCAAAAGCAGTACAAACAAATTTAAATAATTCATTTTGCAGAAAATAATTTGAGGTTTATTAGATATTTACTATATTTATTTGTAATATAAAATAAATCTGTAAAGTAGTTTTAATGATGATCAGATTTTTTTTAAGATTAATTTCTCTAGAAATTGAAATGTATTAAGGTAGCACTTCTCAATCTGTGGATCATACAGCTTGCCCTCGTGGTCCTCCAAAGTTTCCAAAAGGAGACAAAAAATTTAGTTGAGAAATCTCAGAGTTTAAAAGTTACATATGACAATCATCTATCATCTTTTCTCATAAGATAGACATTTTATGAAATTTATTATTGGTTACCCTACTTACAGACTTCCCACTCAGTCTTAGCAGTAAAAGATGGATTTAAAGCACTATAACTATGGTACTTACCACCATATATCCAAATATACTATCATATATCCATTAAAACTGTGGTCTTACCATCATATATCCAAATAGTATAGAAGAGCCATGCAAGAATTAAAACTCATCCTTCTCATTAATAATCTTGAAATATTAGAAATATAACTTTTCTTCAATGGACTTAAAGTTTGAGAAACGCTGAAACAAGAGAATAATTAAATTATGGTTAATACTGGTAATTTCAGCCGTATGCTTTAAGCTTGATGATCAACATTAAAAAATTCTCAGAAAGTGTTAAATCAAAAACTATTTTTCCACATAATATGAACTTATACGTAACAGCATTTAATACTTAGCTCACTGGCAAAATATACAAAATTTTGAAATGCAAGTATATATATAAGGCCAATAATATAGTTATCAATGAACATCAATTAATGCATGAACTTCAAAACTTACACAATTAACAAACACATGAACAATGATGTTACATGCATTCATCCTCTGAATTAACTAGTCAGTTTGGGTATTTTCTATCTTAGATGTCGCAAAAATTGATCGTGGATTTAATATTTTAAATGTTCCTCTCATAGACATTTTAATACTTGTATTTTTTACATAGAGTGTCATCCTTAGTTGTACAGATATTCATTTGTTCACTTATTACGATTAAGTTTTACAGACAGAACAGATGATACCTGATTACATTAAGTGGTATTTAAGACAGAAACTTACTTACTGGTACTTAACACAGTTGCTAGAAAACTATTACATAGTGAAAGACAGGGTACAAAGTCAGAATCTGAAAACTTATTGACTTACACTAAGCTATTTAATGCTTGAAATATTTATGATTAGATAATATCTTTTACATCATCAATATCTAACAGTGATATGATATACTTTAAGTATACAGTAAAACCTCTCTATAACCTTCCATAATTTTGTACAATTTTGATATTTAATGGAGGTGGTTACTTCACAAAGCATGATTCTCAGTGATAAGTAATATCAATGTTTGTATCACCAGAATACTTGACATAGTCACTTAAAGAGGTATAGTTGCTAAGGAAGGTTTTTCTGTACTTCAAACAATGAGTTACATATTTTAAAAAGTATATTTTTCTGACACTGTTATTTAAAAAGTGTATAACTCCTTCTACTCTTAAGCATAAAAATTTAATTTTTATGCTTAAGAGTCATTCATTTAGTTGTAACTTACAGGAAGATATCTTAAATGCCTAAAATGTTTTAATTTATGAAAAACAACAGTTAGAGTATATTGAAGGGTGCCCCCTGTATTATCAAGGGAGCGCAAGTTTGTGCAATTCTCTGATGTTTTCTTAAGTCAAGGGAGTGCGCGATGCCAAGTTTGTACAATTCGCAGATTTTTTAAGTGAAAATAGGTCGATGTGTACATGGATACCGAGTATGTGCAATCTCATGTCTTCGTGTAGCGGCGGTTTTTGGCACACAAATCGTCGCTACACAAGCCAAAATAACATGGTCGAAGAATTGCACAAACTCGGTATCCATGTACTGCCAAAAATCGCCAATTTTTGCCAAGGGGCCCCCATAAATATGCTTTTACCAAAACAGGCTTTAAGGCATACTGTCAATTACATTTTAAATTCCAGTGATTTTTCAACATTAGTTCAAATACTCTAAGCATATGTTTGCATAAGTTACATAACTTTTGCATCAGCAAAATTTATAACTTAGCAAATATGAACTATGAAAAAAAAATCTCTGAGCTTACCTTGACCCTTGGATTTACTAAATCTATGACATTTTTAACGCCAAAGAAATTCGATGACCGAAAATACGCGATGATTTATTTAATCTGGTTTTAAAATGGGTCATTTTAAGTTTGGCTATATCAACAACTTATATTACTCAGTATTGTTGGATAGTGAATTTGTAATTCTTTTTCATTCTTGAAATATATACACATGACAGAATTGGAATAAAAATGTTAGGTTTTTCAGATGAACTCATAGATTGAACTAATTTGTTGAATTTTATCAAGTAGTTCTTAAAAATACAATCAACGATTAATTAAAACCAACTGCAATTCAAATGGATACTCTTTGTCAAAAAGGAGCAGTAGAACTTATTTTAAACATTCAGCAATAAATAGTTTTCTGAATATGTTTTTTAGCGTAACGGCAGTTTCAAACATAATAAAGAGAACAACATTAATTCTAATGAGGATAATTTTGAAAATAATTCACATTAAAATATATCTCAAAGAGATTTTTAAATGAAAAGATGACACAAAAGAATTATTCTAAAAAAATACATGTTATCTCGGATATAGAAGAAATTTGGCATTGAGCTGAGTATTGAAATTAATATATGCAACTGACGTATCATTACTTAAATTTCCATGATTTGATATTGAATGCTATAACTATTAAATATTATTAAATGCATTTTATAATGAACTTTGCACCAAAATTTATAGTAAATTTATATGTAAATTTACATTATAAGTACTAGAATGAATGTTGTACCACTTTATTAATATTTTACTTTTCAACAAGCATAAAGAAAAAAATAGAATTTTTTTTCTCTAATGTTTCTAGTTAAAAATATGTCAAAGTCATGGCATTTCGATTATTGCCTTTTGTAAATGTTGGTTATAATATGCTTTATAAGTTGGTAAAGACTGTCCTGGATTAAAACTATCTTAACACAAAAAATAATATACATTGAATACTTTTACAAATATGTAATTGCTATCCGACTATATAATCTTTTAAGGCGAACTTATCGCATGTATTAATGAAATTATATTCCATTTTTAATGTATGTAAAGTTATTTTGTTGAATTTTTTAAATATATTGCATTTATTTTTTCTTTTTCGTTGAGATTAATAATAACATACATAGTGTAATAATGCTCTGAAAAATATTCTAAAGCAGTTCACCTGGGATTAATGATAACATGTATGGAATAATAATGTTACATCTGTCCACAAAATGAAAAATATGAATATTCTAACGCGATATGTTTTAAAAGATACATAAATATTTAACATGAGAAATTATTAGACTATAGATAGAACATTAATATTAAGCTTATTTGTTTTTAAACTAATAGGTGAAAATGTGCTTTAGCCCACTGCTTGGCGATTTTCAGTAGCGGCGATTTTTTGAAAATCGCCAGTAAACGTTGTATAAACAAAGTTGCGAAGGCGGAGCTATGTGACGTTCATAAATGGGTGGGACTAAGATTGTGACGTCACAATGTATTCTCCATGGACCTTATAAGAGATTGACTAACCCAGTGGGCGGGACGCGCGTCACCGACATGTCGGCAAGAAAGAGTAGGGACGATCTGGTTTACTTTAATACTGAAACCTATGGCGTTTGTATCACATAACTCTTTTTAATTATTAAATGTGATACGTTGTATAATGATGAGATTACGAAAGCCACAGTTTTTTCCAAATAGGATTTAATATATCTCATTAAAGCACTTTTTACTGCGTTTCGCGCATTTTTTTCACGCGTAATTCTTGTACAAACATTTTTACTTTGGTAAAACGGTAAAAACTCTAAGCACAAAATTTATGAACTTAATTTTGCGTAAAAATAAAGTAAAATTAAATAAGATTGATAGTACGTGATGGTTTGAAATAAATAAGGTAAAATTAAACAAGATCTTATAAAAAAAATTTTTAATTTAATGAACATTTTAGGCGGTGATTATCCAAGTTATAATAACATTACAAAACGATCATATTTATTTGATTATATGATCATTAAATTATTAACATTAAAGTGGATTAGTTATTTTAATAATTCATAAAATTCGGAACATAAAATTTTCTGAGCGTAATGACGGGGTGAAAAAAGATAAAATATAATATAGAAGCACTCACATTTTATATTACGCCCAAAAGGAACCTTTTTTAAAGTTTCGTGTATTACCTATATTTATTGAATATCATGTTCTTCGCCCGTAAACCACATACATTTGAAAACAGCATATCTTTAGAATTTCCGCACTCGAGATAAAACTGTTATTTTCCGTACAATGCTCGCTCTGAACTCGTTGAATTTGTTAATCAAAAATTCGTTAAAGTTTTACAAAATGTGAAAAAAATTAAGAGAAATTCGAAATTCGGCCGTCCAGATGCCCATGTTCGAGTGGAGGATTACATTATTCAAAATTTGATGGCTCTAGATACCGTCGTTTTTGTCACAGTGCAAGAAACATACATGTAATCATGCAGATTCTACATTATTTAATTTCTTTACGTATATTACAGGGAAATAATATTTGGTAACAACAATTTTCAAGGAGACACGGACACTTATAGTAAAACAGCGCAAAATGCCGCGTCGAAACTAACAGCCTTTCTAGGCTACCGCCGCTTTGGATTAATAAATTAAATTAACAGTAAATAAAAAAATCTTATGCAGAACTAAAAATAAATTAAAAAAAATAATCACTATAAAATACAAGCAAAATTAATTATTACGGTTAAATACAATTTTAATATAATTAAATGTGTGACGTCGTGGATGCTTCAGTGGGAACAGAATCAACACTGATAGTGGTGATGCATCACTTTTTAATAACACAACATATCACAGATACAACATTAATACATTTAGAAAACTTTAGTAGATATCCGAGCTGGTGACACGATCAGAGACGTTAACGAAGATGGTACTCGTCATCACTCGACAAACAAAATCTCCACACCTCAGCTCGCTGGCGGAGCTTCCCAAACTCCTCTCCTCTCTGACAGGCGTCTGAACAGAAGTCTCTTCTCTTTACGCATGCGTATTCCTCAGTTAAGTCGTTGCCATTCACAGTTTTTTAAAATAAGGTGTTAAAATGAATTATAGTACTCGTAATGTGAGGAGTTTGCTAACGACGTTCTCTCTAGTCAAGAGCATCATAGGTCTTTCTAGTAGAATTCAGGAGCGTTCTTTACAGACTAATTCCTTCCGCCTCCAGATTTTGTTTTCCTCGGACACAGAGGAAACAAAACGTTTTTTTTTCTTAAGTTCCTACGAGATAAAATACAAGTTCAGGCAGGCGTTCGCTATTTCCGCCTCCAGTTTTTGTTTCTCCGGACACAGGAGAAGTAAACCTTCACAGTTTATGGTTTCAATACAGATTGTTCAACATTTTACCAGTTAATTTTAAACCACACTGTTACAAAGGCTCTCCACTCTCATAACCAGGCCATAATAAAAAAAAACATATAACAATACATATACAATATATGAAAAACCAATACAGAAATTTTGTCTTTAAGAATAAAGCTAACAATTTACTATATAGTATGAATTAAAAAAAAATACAATATACATAATCAAATAATAAGACAACTTAAAAGAAATGATACTAGTCTATTTAACTGGCATGTACAGAGTTTCTACTTAAGCAGTCTACATTTAAGTTGTCACTTCCCTTTTTATGATGTATCGTAAAATTATAAGATTGCAAGGCTAAGGCCCAGCGTAATAATCGACCATTTCTACCTGCATTATTTTTTAGCCATACTAGGGGATTATGGTCCGTTTGAATAGAAAATTTAGTCTGCCCATCTATATACCCTTTCAATTTTTTTATTCCATACAGAATTGCGGCACACTCTTTTTCGGTGGTGGAATACTTCCGCTCACTATCAGTAAATTTTTTACTGAGATACAATATGGGATGTTCTCCTTTATCATCCTTTTGGGCTAAAACAACACCATATCCTTGATCTGATGCGTCTGTCTGTAGTATAAATGGTTTAGAAAAATCGGGTGCATGTAGCACAGGCCTACTAGATAGCTTTTCTTTTAACGATTTGAATGATTCATTACATTCATCATTCCAAACAATTTTACCCTTTTTGTTATTCCCTTTTAACAAAATCTGTCAAAGGTGCGGCTATAGCAGAAAACATAGGTATATATTGTCTGTAGTATCCAGCTAACCCTAAGAAAGCTCTAATCTGAGTTTTAGTTGTGGGAACAGGAAAATTTTGAACCGCCTCGATTTTTAGTTCTGCTGGAGAACGTTTTCCTCGACCTACTATGTGACCGAGATATTGCACTTCTTCTTGTGCAAACTTGCACTTAGAGGGTTTAATAGTTAAATTGGCTTTTCTTATTCTTTCTAAAATTTCATGTAAATGTTGTAAATGTTCCTCCCACGTTTCAGAAAAAATAGCAATATCATCTAAATAAGGGGTCGCATATTTCTCACATCCGCACAATATTTCGCTCATCATTTTACTAAAATAATAAGGAGCATTTTTAAGCCCAAATGGCATTCGCAAAGGCCTATATACGCCAAAATTTGTAGCAAATGCAGCAATTTTCTGAGCCCTAGGGGTCAGCGGAATTTGCCAATAACCTTTAGTTAAGTCTATCAAGGTGATAAATTTGGCTGCTGCAACAGTTTCAACACGTTGCTCTATATTGGGGATCGGATAGAACTCAGTACGCGTTATTTCGTTTAACTTTCTGTAATCAATACACGGCCTAGGATCCCTACCTGGTGCTTCAACAAGGATCATGGGTGAAGTATACTCAGAGGGTCCTGGTTCAATAATCTTGTATTTTAACATTTTTTCAATCTCGACTTTAAGAATTTCGTTCTGTCGATTTGTCATTCTATAAGGCTTATGCTGTACGCGTTTGTCACTGATTAGTTCGATATCATGTTCGACTAAATTTGTTTTCCCTGGAATATTCGAAAATATAACAGAAAACTTTACCAACAACTTTCCCAACTGCAGGATTTGTTCATCACTAAGTCTTTCTTTAAGATTATCTTTTGCTATTATTTCATTAAAATCAAACACATTGGGGTCGGTTAACATATAAGGAAAATCCTCCTCTAATTCCGAGGGTTCAACTATCTCCTCGTTGTCAAGGAGCACCATATTCAAAAGTTCAGGTCTCTTATGATAAGGTTTTAACATATTGATGTGATACACTTTATTTCCTTCCTGATTCCCTTCAAAACTAACCACATAGTTTGTTTCTGATAATCTTTTCTCTATTTTCCCCGGCCCTTTCCATTGAGGACCGAGTTTATGGGGTTGGTTCAATGCTAATACTAATACAGAATCTCCTGGCTGGAATTCCCTTTTCACGGCATTTTTGTCATACCATTTCTTCCTTTTGTCTCTCACCTCTTCCATTTTCTCTTTAGCTAATTCTCTACTTTTCTTTAACCTATTGATTAATTCGAAAACATATTCTATTACGGTATCTTCTTTTTCCTGAGGATCTAACCATTTCTCATACAATAATGCGACAGGTGTTCTGAGGTTGGTCCCGTACACTAACTCAGCTGGACTAAATCCTGTACTATCATGCGTTACTGTCCGCAGGGAAAAGAGAGCGGCAGGTAATTGTACTTCCCAATTTGGGGCAGCTTCAATACATAATACCTTTAAGACCCTTTTTATTGACCTATGAAACCGTTCCACAGGATTGCTCTGGGGGTGGTAAACCGAACTTCTGGAAATTTTTATACCAAACCTTTCCAAAAATTCAACGGTTAAGAGACTCATAAAAGATTTTCCTTGATCAGTTTGAACCTCCCTAGGAAAACCCATCCGACTAAATACCTGCAAGAGTGCACTTACAACAGATTTCGACGTTATATGCGGTACCGGGACGGCGTCAGGACATTTAGATGCTAAGCACATAACTGTAATAAGATATTTATTACCTTCAGTAGATGTAGACATAGGCCCGCAAGCATCTACATTAACCTTACTAAAGACTTCCGATATCACAGGTACTATTACCAACGGTGCTTTCTTCTTGTCACTTGCTTTTCGTACACGTTGACAGGAGTCGCATGTTTTAACGAATTCCTCAATGTCTTTATAACAATTTGGCCAGAAAAAATGTCTTAGTAACCGGTCTTTTGTTTTCAGAACTCCTAAGTGACCTGAAGTTCCTTCATGACAAATTGCTTTAATTTGCTCTCTGAGGTTTTCTGGGACAACAATTAAATGTTCTTCTCCTCCTAACTTATTTACCTTCTTTTTTACTAAAACCCCATTTTTAATCCCATAACTTGTTTTACTTCCGCTTTTTACTAGTTCTAATAAAGGGGCAAGTTCTTTACTTTTTTGTTGTTCATCAATGAAAGTACTTGAGTCAATTTGAATTGCAGGACTTGTGGGGACACAAAGGTCGACAGGAGGCAATATCTCACTGTTTTCTGACCTCTCATGAGCATCGTCCTCCTCTTCCAATTCTAACTCATTCTGCTCAGAATTTTGATTCGTCTCACATAAATTTTCCGCTTCCTTAAATTGTCGTGCTTGAGATCGAGTAACGACCGCATTAACATTACCGACATACGACGAATAATTTTTCTCAGTTCCTCTGAGAAGAGCCGCTGTCTGGTGCCTAATATATATCGCCCTTGGTCTAAGTGGTCTCCTATAACAGCTGCTTTGGTGGTTACTGTACCCAAATCGCATTCAATATCTACTTCAGCAACAGGTAAACAAGTCATATGATCATCCAACAAATGTCGAACCCACACATGTTCCCCCTTCATTCTATCTCTGTCTACATATTTCTGACAGATAATATCTACCGTTGCTCCCGTATCTCTTAGAATAGGTACTTCAAAACCATTTACTCTTCCATTTAATGTATAGGGATCTAACAGATTCTTCTCTGATCTCCCGCTTATCCGATACAAATCTGCCTTTTGAGTTTTAAAATTAGGGCACTGAGGTCGTAAATGGTCAAAAGATCCACATTCATAGCACTGGAGTCTTTTTCTCCTATCAAAATTCAAGTCCGACTTTTTCCCAACATTGCGTGCGTCATCATCTTTTTTTAATTGTGTGCCATGAGGGTTTTTTCTATTTTTGAAAACGTTACCAGTGGACTGAAAAACACCCATTTGTCTACCTGATATTTTCGTTTTCAGTTCACCCAATTTCGTTTTCCCAACCATCGTCTTTTTCGCATCTTCAAATTCCTCTATTTTACCCACCAACAGTTTTGGTGAAGTGATCGTAGCCCATTCATCTATAAAATGTTCCTTAAACTCATTAGGCGTGCGCCTTTTAATCTGATCTACCAACATTAAATCCTTGAGTTGTTCAAATGTTTCGATTTTTAATCCCTTAAGCCACCCATCTAAAAATGTCTTAATTTCGTGATAAAAATCGTACCACGTAGAATCCGGATTTTTCTGAGTCTTAACAAGAAGTTGCCGAAACTTCTCCGCACTTAATTTAAATCTTTTAAGTAGTAATTCTTTAATATGTTGGTAATCTCTAGCTTGTTCTTCAGGTTCCCTAGCAATTATATTATTTACCTCAACCGGAAGGACACCAATGAGATATGACACCCATTGATCTGTGGGCAATTTTAGAACTTTAGCTTGCCTCTCAAAAAGTTCTAAGAATAAACTGATATCATCAGTTTTTAAATTAAACTTGGGCATAAGTTTCTGAAAATTCTGATTAAATGCGGTTTCACCTGCAGGTTTAGCAGATTCAGTGTTCTGTTTTGCTTTAAGGCATTCTAGTTCTAACTGTTGCTTTTCAATTTCTTTATTTTGTTGTAGTATCTGAAATTCCCTCTCCCTCGCTTCCTGTTCTAACTGTAATTCATTCGCTCTTGTTTGCTTCTCTAAGTTTTCCTTTTCTATCCTATCAGTCATAATACTTTCTAACAAAATTTTAACAAATTCTTCCTTATAATTTTTACTATTCGTTATTAATTGTTTTAAATCTATCACTTTCATATCTTCTAAAGCTATTTCCCCAAGTTCTGAAGCGACAAGGAATAGATCCCTTTTCTTAGCTTTCCCCAAAAATGCCATTTTCGCAAAAGTAATTGTTCAAAACAAATAACTCAAATAGTTATTCACAAGTAATACACATAAAAATATATCAGAGATATAAAAAACACTTTCTTCTTTCTTACAAAATTAGGCAAATGAAAATAAAAGGTTAATAAAAGCATTAATCACTGTGGATTTATTTCCATTCAAACATAAAACGAATAAACAACCTTACTGAATACTTCGTATAAAAATTTAATAACAAATTCTTTTCATTTAGTACAGCCAGACAGAAAAAAAAACCAGAGTGGCGCCAATAAATATAAACACCTTTAATTAACTATCGTTTTCATGACAGCTACTTCCGTTGGCAATCCACATGGCCAACACAATTACTACGTAAATTCGATAGGCGCAGGTTTAAATAAGAACACTATTAGAACATTTCTTTACTGCTCAAAGCTTTAATTTTTATACCATGAAATGATAAATTTTAACATTCTACTTATCAGAAAAAACACATCATATTAAAATACAGCACTGGTGTGCTTTCATAAGAAAACCAAAGTAACAAGTGTTTAAATATTCAACAACTTATTTCTTTCACAAGAATTTAACATAAATTTTCTTCTAATGACTTAGAAATGAAAATTGCAATATTGCACTGATGTGCTTTCACATATACACAAAATAAACAGTTCAGATTCTATCACACCAATTTATAGCGAAACGTTAAACATAAATACACTGAAGTGCTGTTTATTTACGGGAATGGATTTTCCCCATTATCATACAAAAGAAAAATATCTCGTTAGATATATAAATGCAACACTTTGATTGTTTTAAAAACTCTTATGCACTGACGTGCTATAAAATGCACTGATGTGCTACGTGTTAATGGGAAAATATTTTCCCGAATATACCACAAAAGGAAAATATCTTGTTAGATATACTATAAACCAAACACATTGAGTGTTTAAAACTCTTATGCACTGATGTGCTACTTCTGCTTTGGGAACTGATTTCCCGAATAAGTAATAAATAACTACATTATACACTTCAGGCCTGGAAATGAATATTGTGGAGAACACATACCTGGTCTCTTGTCACACAAATCTCGGTGGAACCTCCAATTTTTATTATTTCTTTTGTCTGTGACGTCGTGGATGCTTCAGTGGGAACAGAATCAACACTGATAATGGTGATGCATCACTTTTTAATAACACAACATATCACAGATACAACATTAATACATTTAGAAAACTTTAGTAGATATCCGAGCTGGTGACACGATCAGAGACGTTAACGAAGATGGTACTCGTCATCACTCGACAAACAAAATCTCCACACCTCAGCTCGCTGGCGGAGCTTCCCAAACTCCTCTCCTCTCTGACAGGCGTCTGAACAGAAGTCTCTTCTCTTTACGCATGCGTATTCCTCAGTTAAGTCGTTGCCATTCACAGTTCTTTAAAATAAGGTGTTAAAATGAATTATAGTACTCGTAATGTGAGGAGTTTGCTAACGACGTTCTCTCTAGTCAAGAGCATCATAGGTCTTTCTAGTAGAGTTCAGGAGCGTTCTTTACAAATGCATAAAAATTAAGATGTCACACGTGCTTATCACTGTGATGTCTTATGAAATATATTTGGAAAAAAACTCCTTTATAGAAATTGTGCTATAATACTCATCTATAATTTTAAAAAAGCAGCAAAATTTAGAATTTTAAACAAAACTTTCAAAAGTTCGTTTTTAAATATTTTAGTATTTTTTACTTATTTACACCAAAAAAGCATAAAAATTGCAAGAGAAAATTGTTTGTTTGAAATGTTCTGTTAGTTCAGTTATAAAATATTGTTTTCTAAAAGAAGTAGTTACAAATTTCCTTACAGCATAGGAAAAGCTAAAAAAATATCCAGCCCTGAAAGCATGCAATAGCTTTATAATTATTTGGAACGTTAATTATGCTTGATAAATATGCTAAATTTTTAAAAATCAATATCAATTTCAAAAATAAAAATATGTAGAAATTCTAATTCGTGAAATAAGGCGCTCCAACCAGCTTTTTCTTGACGATTATACACGCTGTAATAGGCAACCACTGTAAATTTCTGCAAGTCGTCCCTACTCCTTTGGATGTAATCAAGGTGACAGCCGGCAACGCCTCAGACGAAGGAGAAAACCCGTTTGGGTTAGTCTATTTCTTATAAGGTCCATGGTATTCTCTACAGATGTAGAAATAAGTATACTAAATTTTTTGTATTTCAAACTATTAAATACGGTAAGTGAATTGTAACAGTTATTAAAACTGTCTACAACAACGTCGCAGTCTCTCATACAGGGTGAATATTTTTAAGCTTTAGTATTTATACAAATAAAAACAGATTTTTAAAAATTTTAATTTCATATTGCGGAACATTTTAAATTTATCATCTTTACGAAATTACCTTATTGCTACGTAACGACACTATCTTTTACATACTAGTAAGTAAACAATCTTCATTATTTTCTAAAAAATTTTAAGCTTTATATTAATAAAAAAAAGGAAAAATATTTATTATTGAATATCAACATCATACACAGCTTTCATTTCCATGTTTCTTAAATTCCTAAATCACGTTCTATACTTTCGTATTAGAATTCTACACATTAATAAATTTAAAAAATCTAATTTCTCACAATGAAAGAAAATAAGAAAATATTAAAAATAAGCAATTTTAAAAAGAAAAAATATTTTCACTTACCCTTTTCAGGAAAATAAAAAGTCTTTTTGACAATGACGGCACGTTTCCCTTGCATTTCCAATAAAGTAATAAATTTACATGTACATTCACTCACCTCTCTTAGCATCACAGATAAATCCATAGCAATTGTTTATTTAACGAAATATATGCAGAAAAATGGCAAAAACACACAAATAAAACCACTCGATTGATAACTACCACATAAGAACATTCAAACGGCAAATGAATTAACTGCTCAAATTACGAAGTAAAAATTCTAAAAGAAATCGTCTGCTTGGAAATTCTTTTTAACTGCAAGTATAGTTTTGAAAGCATAAATTATCGTCTGCTACTTGACAATTTGTCTTCGGACATTTGTGCTCTCTCCGAAGAAAGTTATTCGTATCTAGTTATTAAAAAGCGCTGTGAAAGCCATGGCTTTTCGATATCTAAAGCTACGATAGGTAATATTGTCAACAATAGGAAATTTAAAAAAAAAAAAAAAAAAAAAAAAAAAAAAAAAAAAAAAAAAAAGACAACAAATATAATGAAATTAAAAAACAAAATAAAATCTGAAATTTAAGATTTTACATTACGCTCCAAAGGTGCATTTTTTAACACTTTGCGTGTTACCTTTATTAATTAAATATCATGTTCTTCGCTCTTAAACCGTAAAATTCAGTTCAACAGATATCACAAAATAATTTTAAAATAAGCATATCTTTAAATTTTCCGATACACAGTCTCGCGCGCTGGAGATAAAAATGTTTTTATCTGTAGAGCATTGTCATTGCTTGCTTTGAAATTCCTCAGTATGTTAATCGAAAATTCGTTAAAGTTTTACAAAATATGAAAACGATAATAAAACAAATTCCAAATTTCAAATTTGGGCTTCCAGATGCAAATATTCGCAGGAGGATGACGTTATTCTAAATTTGATGTTTCTAGGTACCGTTGTTTTATCAAAATGAGGGGAAAATACATACATTTAAGAAGATTTTTAGTCGTTTAATTCCTTTAAATATAATACAGGGCGATAATATTTGTTGGCCACAATTTGAAACATTGGCTACATTGGCTTTTCCCATGTACACATCGATCTATTTTCACTTTAAAAAAAAATCTCAGAATTGCACAACCTTGGCATTGCGCACCACATTGGCTTTACCCATGTACATATCCATCTATTTTCGCTTAAAAAACATCCCACAATTGCACAAACTCGGCATTGCGCACCACATTGGCTTTGCCCATGTGCACATCGATCTATTTTCACTTAAAAAAATCCCAGAAATGCACAAACTCGGCATTGCGCACCACATTGGCTTTGCCCATGTACATATCCATCTATTTTCACTTAAAAAAAATTCCAGAATTGCACAAACTCGGCTTTGCGCACCACATTGGCTTTGCCCATGTGCACATCGATCTATTTTCATTTAAAAAACATCCCAGAATTGCACAAACTCGGCATTGCGCACCACATTGGCTTTGCCCATGTGCACATCGATCTATTTTCACTTAAAAAAACATCCCAGAATTGCACAAACTCGGCATCGCGCACCACACTGGCTTTGCCCATGTGCACATCGATCTATTTTCACTTAAAAAAACATCCCAGAATTGCACAAACTAGGCATCGCGCACAACCTCGGCATTGCGCACCACATTGGCTTTGCCCATGTACATATCGATCTATTTTCACTTAAAAAACATCCCAGAATTGCACAAACTCGGCATTGCGCACCACATTGTCTTTGCCCATGTGCACATCGATCTATTTTCACTTAAAAAAAACATCTCAAAATTGCACAAACTCGGCATCGCGCACATCGTCGGCATTGCGCACAGCATTGGCTTTGCCCATGTACATATCGATCTATTTTCATTAAAAAAAAATCAGAGAATTGCACAACGTTAGCTTTTCCAATCTTCTAGGATTGTGCCAAAAAGAAATACAAAATATTAAAATAAGTAACTTTAAAACGAACCATACAAGAAAAACTTTTTCACTTACCCTTTTCAAGAAAAATGTAAAGTCTTTTTGAGGGGTTTTATATATGAATTTATTTCAGGGGGAAACCCTTTTGGATCCCCCCTCATCTTTAAATGAATTTACAAACGTTTATACGCCGTTTCCGTAATATATGCAGAAAAAAAGCCTAAAACCCACAGGGGGAGGAATCACTGGATTAAAAATAGAAACCACATAAGAAAATTCAAACCGCAACAGAATTAACAAGTAAAAATAAATAAATAAATAAATAAAATAAAATAAAAATAATGAAAGCTTTTAGATTTTACATTACGTCCAAAGGGCGTTTTTTTTTTAACGTTTTGTGTGTTACATTTCTTTATCATATAATGTTCTTTACACTTAAACCATAAAATTCAGTTCAACAGCAATATCGCAAAATAATTTTAAAATGAGCATATCTTTAGAATTTCTGATACACAGTTTTGCGCTCTGCACGTAATTTTTTTTTTTTTTTTTCCCGTACTGTGTTGCAGTTGCTCGCTTTGAAATCTTTGAGTTTGCTAATACAAATTTTGCTCAAGTTTTACAAAATATCAATCAGATAATAAAAAAAATTCCAAGTTTGGGCTTCCAGATGCCTATATTAGGTTGGAAACGTATGTTATTCAAAATTTGATGGCTTTAGGTACCGTTGTTTTATCACAATGCGAGAAACATTTATGCAGATTTTTCAATATTTAATTTCTTTAAATATAACACAGGGCGATAACATTTAGTGGCAACAGAATAACAGCACAGCTTCAAAACATCGGGTTAGCCATGTTGGCGCGTTTATTGTCCATTGAAAAACAATCGCCAAGCAGTGGGCTAAACCGCATTTTAACCCTAACCTAACATATTAACACATTTGTTTCTTTTTATAAATATGAGCAGTTTAACTGGAGACACCTGCAGATGTAACGAATAAAAGTTGTTATTTTACTAAATGGAACACAAGCTCTGTGATTTGAACTCTAACAATAATTCAACACAGGTTTATTTAGGAGCATTAGAATTATAAGCTAAACATTAAAAGAATTTAATTATAGATAGTGTAAAGAACATAACAAATACATTACATAAAATTAATAAAATACAAGTCAAACACTGATTTCGAACTTACCTCGACCATAGCAAAAATAATGGCTAACATGGCGACAATCGTTGAACTCTCCCGCTAAAACGCTTTTTCCACCTTCTTTCTGATTGGTTCTTCTCTCTCAGCCGTTTTAAGCTACGTGATCACACGCTACGGACAAAATCAAAGCAAAACTTCTTGAAAAATTCCTGTAGAGTTTTACAGTTTCGTTTGGTTCTGTGTTCGTTACAGGTATTTCCTTCGTAATTGTTCGCATTTCCTGTAACTATACAAGACTTTTGTCTGTAAACTTCGAGGTTTTTTTTTACAGTGCATAAAGCAAAGAGTGGGGCATTCAAAAGTTGCCCCGAAATTATATCGGTGACGTGGGTTCGCTAAATTTATAACGTCGGCGATTTACGTTTTTCCTCCCCTCTTTTTTAATGGGAGCTTTTATTATTAAACTGATTAAAATTATATTAACTTTAAGTTTTAAGGGATTTTTAAGTTAGGATTCCAAAGACTGAATGTTGATAATAGCGTTAAGATTCGACTTTTTTTATTGGATCTGGAATCGTTTAAGATTTGAGGATTTACATGTTCCGTACCAACTTAACATTCATTTGAATCCCACTGTATAAGTCTATAAAAATCATCTAGGACTGTTCAATAAATGGCGTCAGTTGTTTACTTTTGTTTATTGTTCATTAGCAAACTGGTGTGTTATGCGATCGGATCAGAATATTCGCTTACTGAACTGAATCAGTTCTTTCTTATGACTCGCCGTTCACTAGCGATAAACTTGATGAAAATCATAGGAAAAGGAATAGAGTCCCCCTTCGCCAACTGTTCTACGAGCGAAGAGGGGATGGAATCGAACGAGCAGTGGTATTGGGAACAATTAGCGTGGTTTTTGTGCGAAAAGACTCCACTGAATCAAACGCTAACTAATGAACTTATTTTTGTCACCCGTAGTTATGATATTCTCTAAAACTTCCTTTCTGCATAGAAATTATTAGACATTGCAAGGGCACTTAACCATAGTTATCAGCTTAATCTATTTTAAACCTTATTATTATATAAAAAAATGAATATACCACGTTAGTGTTTTCCTCCAAGATATATGCTAAATTTAAATAAGTATAAGCTGACGGTTCATTTGCTTTCAGATTTAACCTTCTATTAAAAGGCACAGAAACGTAAACATGCATTCAAAAATAATGAATTAGTTTCTGAAATATATTTATATGCCCTCTTTCTACATTTATTTCTCAATCTCGTACATCTAATGGGACTCACGGAAATTTCCAAATCTATGGTTTGCCTTCATCAGCATTCGCCTTATCGTTCAGTATTTTTTGTTTACATTATCTTCTATTTCTTTCGGCATTTTCATAAGTGTTGGTGTGTGCAGCTGCTGCAACGAACGACTTCTCCGCAACCTCACATTCAATTCGGAATAACCGAGTAGAAAAAGAACGAATAATAATATATTGACTCGGCCGAAGCAAAAGTGAAGAAACGACTCGGCAAATGCCTGAACTTTAGCGCACGGAATAAATAGCCTGGTGCGTAATATAATACGTTCAATGAAAGGCAATTTCCCGCTACACAAGAACGGATAACACCGGAAAGGTGGTGGGGAGGGCCACTAAGACTTCGGAGATTCCACTTCAAGCGTTTTCGACAATTCAAAGGCAGTCAGTTTTCGGATGCGTGCGAACCGGATTGCAAAGAAAGGGTTGGATCTTCTTGAAAATCGATGAGAATTTTAAAAAGAAGGGGAATTTGGCCTCCAAAACCGTCTTTCGTGTTTAGAACCAAATCTTGGGGAGATAAAAACATTGCCACCATTCCACTGAAAAATAAATGGCGTAGAGTGTACACTTTCCCTCGAAATGCTACGGAAAAATGGAAGAAAAGGCAAAACCATTTCTCCGTCTGTTTGCTTTTCACTGTCTAGAAATGTTAAGGTTGCTCTGCCACGGCTCCCCAAGGGGCGATTTCTACCTTTCTTTCGTCAATGACCCATGAAGCGGCCTATTGTTTGAAACTGAGGCATATTCTGCGGGCGAACTCGTACTGTACGATACATAGACTCTTGCTGAAACTTCATACATAAAGGAGTCCGATAGAGACAGCTTCCTATTTTATTTCTTTAAAGTGAAGGGTCATACATAAGGAAAGAAGTCATGAGTTTTTCGTTGACCGGTATAAAATGAGTTCTTCACAACTACTTTTAAACATGATTGTCTTAAATTGAAATAACAAAACAAATTAAAAAGAACAATAGGCAAATGCTATCCGAATTTGTTTAATTTAGGGATACTAAACACGAGTTGGATAATTAAAATGATTTCTTAATTCATACTTCATAATTCGATCATCAGTTACTTAGAGTGCACTTAAACAATAATCGGTGCTGTGGCTATAGAGTGCGATCGGTTTATGCCCATTACGATTATTAACCTTATCGATCAAATTTGGCAACAAACTTACATCTGTAAAACTGAAAATTTCTCAACTTAATTAACCTGAAAATTGCAACCAAATTTTCAGGCGCAAGTTAGGTTAAGTTATTTGAATATAGAAAAACCAGGTGGCGGTTATATGCCCAAGAGGAAAGATGCCTTCATGGAGCACTTTTTAAGGATAACTGGCTCGTATGCACGTTATACATTGGGAAAAACGAAAACTCACATCGAGCCAACTTATTCAGCGGGATTTGAACCTGGATCGAATTACCAATGTTCAGCGATTTTGCAGCCTGGCTTCATGTGCATTTTGATGGCTTGTACCCTGTCTAACATACTATACAGATTTCCCTAAGAAGTCCTCTACGGAAGCATCCCTTCCCAGAAGCTACTTGCCCAAACACGGCAGCTATTGTGTGTTTTGCTATATTCAAACAACGTAATTCTATGTGTGAAATACGAGCGAGTTTCCCATAGAGAGTCGGTCATGGAGGCATATATATATAATATATATATATATATATGCAAACATTGCAATTTTCATTTGTAGACGTTCTTGGTATTAAAATAAACTGAAATAGATAACATAGTGATATCTGAAAAGGTGAATGGCCTCTAAAATGGGCAAAAGTATATAAAATTAATTACGAATGGGAAATTAGTTTTGAGTTTTATTTTACTTGATATAAATAACTTTTAAAATGCTTAAAATGCTTCCCATCGCTCACTTTAATAAAACCGAATCATGTAAGACGTAAACGGTATCTAAACTCTGACCATCTTAACTATTGGATCGGTATCTGGAGTGCTTTCTTCAATTCATTTCGTTGCAGAATATGTGATTTTTAATTTTTCCTCTTTTTGTTTAGCATATATTAATATTGCTTTCCACACAGTTATTCAAACAAGCTTGATGTTTATGTTTGAATGACATGAAAAGAATTGTTTATAATTAAAACCTAATCCAAAATTCCATTAACCATATATACAAAGTATTCGAAGATGGTTGTTAACTGGAATTTCTTAAATATTGATCCTAGTGATGCACTTCCATCTAATTTCCCAAAATATAGTAAATAATTTTGGGAAACGTTTTCAATTCTCTGGGCTCAAAGTTTTGTAAAATTAAAATCTCATTTTGTGAAAATTTTATACGATTCTCTCAAGTGCTCTTGTGATGCATATCAATCAGTAATAGAAAGACACAGGTTCGAATTACTGGCAGAGGAGATTTCTGAAATTTCTTTACACATTCCTAAAACCTTTTTTTTTTACATTCCTTATAGATTAAAAATCCAAATTCATGAAATATTCATTTTGCTGTTTTAGGTGTAAAATTTGTATAGATATTTAAGAACAAATTTACCGACTAGGACCTTTTTCCATAGTCATTATAGACAATACGCAAGTCTTTCGAGAATACATTTAAAAAGAAGCTACTCCCTCAAAAAATAAATAATAAAAATAAAACAAATGCCAAAAAAGTACGTATTATACGGCATTCTGAAAACTTCTGATTACAGTATAAGACCAAAAAGAAAAAAATTATCATTAAAACTTTTTAACTTAAAAATAAATTTAAAAGTTAAAACATATGAAAAATCATGAAAGTAAAAAAGCATTTATATAACATACGGCATTAAAAAATTTTAGCAGCTCTCTTTTCCTGTCGTTTCAAGTATAAATATCAATCTTACATGAGAATAAGTATTTATCTTTTCTTATTAAATACAACAGAGCTGCAATGGCTCGTGCAACGCATCAGTTGGACAAATTATAAATTTTAATTTATATTAGTTAAATGCATTATTAAAACGATCTGCTGACGTTATGACTTCATTGTACGGCCTATTAAATTATGCGCATTTTTGCTGAACATCATTTAAACTTATTTCCTCGAATTGCCCTAACTTGAATAACCGATCCTTCAAATCAAGTTGAAAATGACGTCAAAAATTGGAAATTCTGAAATTAAATATCCCGGTCAGCTTTTGTCGTAAGGGAGTCAAGCTTCTTATAATTTTATTTTTTCGTAACGAGTATAAAACTTTCCGAAAACGAGTATAGAAATATAAGTATAGGAACCGGAGAGCATACTAAATGTTAGATTTTCGCTATTTGTCGATAATAATGCTTTTTTTTTATTTGACATGAATATTTTCTTCATTTGAAACTCTCAGGTAATTCGAAGTATATGACTGCGGCCAGCGATTGCGATAGGAAAAAGGGCGAGTAAGGGGTTGGTGTATTATATGTACATATTGCCGATTGCAATAGGAAAAAGGATGCTATAGCAGTCCCATATAAAAAATTTCGGCGTTCTACGGTTAATTGTTTTTCAGTTATGCGAGATACATGCATACTGTACGTACACACAGGCATCATAAAAAATTTCCTTTGGAATCCATTTTAAATCTATTTTACAATTTTTATTTTGAAAAAAAGATTCCTTTATTCTACGAGTACGTCCATGTTAATGTTCATGTAGAAGTGCAAAGAAGCACCCAATGTTTCCTATAACTAAATGGGTATAGTCCAATTGCACTTCCATTATTTATTAAAATTTAGGACATATGAGTTATATAATACACAATTAAGATCATATGAATAAAGAATATGAGTACGTCCAGACGTCACGCAAAGAAATCGTCCAAATGAACTCGAAAAAGGTCAAAATGGATATTTCAGCTGAAATATGATGCCTGAAATTTTTCTCCATTGCTATACTTCCTTTACTTAGTACGAGGAAGTAAAAATTAGTAAAATAAAAATTTTAAATATTAAGAATTGCATTTATTTTTCTTACTTTTTTATGACTGAGTTTTTTAACCAGTAACAGATTGAATAGATTTGAAAGATAAATTAAAGATCGTACGCCTTGCCGAATGGCAACACGCTGAGATTAGGTTATACTAAAGAATTGGTGAAAAAATAAATAAAATAACTTTACATTTTGAGCAGGGGCAACATTTGCTAAGGCTCACGACCGATAAATTCTGTTTCTAGTTATTTCTGTTTTTTTTTTTAATTCATTTATTTTCGATGGATGATCATGTATATGGTTAGTATTATGTCAGGATTTGATTTTACATTTTATATAAACACAACCTCTTCGAGGTGTTAAAAATGCTATTCGTTTCAACGCTTTAGCTGATTTTTTAGGGAGGAGGGTGGGTAAAATAGCATTAAGTTTAAAATTGGTCCTTTGAAGATATTTATTAATCATATCCATACGAATTTTATACGTAAAGATATAGAAATGTCAGTTTTTAATCTAATTAAAACATAAAGATTTATTAACTAATTGAAATATATGCTCTGTGGGATCACTAAATTTAAGGTTTTATATTTTTCTGCATCTTCTTTTTCTTTAGTGCTGAAATTGCACAAAATTCCTCACGTAATTTTTAGAGAATTACGTGAATTTGTAATTAGAAGTGAACATTTAGAATCAGTGTTGAAGGGCTGGACAGAAATAAACTTTTTTGAACATCCTAATTATCTAGTTAAAGACGGAGACATTCGCTCAGGTGTTGAACTAATTGTTAATTACTGAGTTCATCTTCAGTAAATTGCTTTAACCAGTTCGTATTCAGTGGGTCATGTATATCCCAGCCAATTTATGGGTCGCTGAGTTATATCTATTGCATTAAAAAAAATGCATAGCTTTTTCCCACTACATTTGAGAAACTACACTTAAGTAAGAAAAATCAGATTTTATTAAATCTGTATACTGTATAAAATTGGAACACATTGTATAATGCAGAAAAACAGAAAATCATGTGTAAGAAAAATAAATTGGTAGTGAAAGAATTATATTACAGAACTTCTAAACCTATATTTCCCGAACTCCCCGAAGTTAGCTTGCTTCACAAACATCGAGAGTAAAATTCTCGTAAGACAATATCAATCACGTAAACAGCTGAAGGAGAAAACAACGAGGAATGCGACACGCTAATCAAACTGACAGAAGAGAACAGAAACGTAAGTTCGGTGTCACTATAAATACAGAATGGATATATACGAAAGAGACAGCCATCCAGTGTCGGAAACAATGGCCTTTCCTAAGCAATATCTAAGACACATGACACGCCCTCGCGAAATAACACTTGGATATTACCTTCGAAATCCGCCATCGAAAGGCAGAGGATGTTGCATTATCTTCACCTGTATACATATAAGAGGTTCAATCGATTGCGAGAGTTGCTGGAGGGTGTAAATGCAGGAAAGAAGAAGAAAAAGAGGAGACATTAATAAATGGAATCACTTCAACGAGCCTCTATTCCTGGTTCATAATTAACTCATAAGGAATGCTTCTAATAAGTCTTCTCGTAGACCTCGCAACGAACATCTGTTATCTTCCTCCATTTTCTGCATTTAATTTGCTCGAGTGTTGGAAGGAAATGCAATTTTGATTGAGCTCTGTATGAAGCATTCCACATTTATTGAAACATCGTATATGTTTGTAATACAAACGTCTTTTCTTAGGCAGTAGACAGATCTAGTCGTACTGTAAATCTTCCGTTTAAAAACAAATTCTATAAAAGCAAACGAAAGACGGTTCACTTGATTAATGGAACTGTAAATAAACAAAGCCCTGTATAATAATAATAATAATAATAATAGTAATAATAATAGCGAAGTTATGTTTATTTATTGCGGAATGATCGTGAATGATCAATATAAAACAAAATTGTGTATGGAAAATACAAAAAGAGGAGTGTGTATTCTAGCCGTAATGATGGCAGTTTGTTCTTTACAACTCAGTATCTTCATTTCTAATGATATTCCTTTTTTTTTTTTTTTTTTTTTTTTTTTGTGTGTGTGTGTGTGTGTGTTCTTTTCGATTTGAGAACTGATTTAATTTTCGTAGTCGAATGAACTTATTACCCAGATTAAACTGCTTGAGAATACAGGCAAATTATCAAGACGAGGCATGTTTTTTTAAATAAGTATCGTTTTGATATTATATGAATTAAAGGAAAATTTTTTCAGCAATTTCTTTTACATGAAATCCTGGACCTTACATATTTTTCAGCATAATTCCCGCCTACTTTAATGCACTTATATAAAGCGACCAGCTTTTGAATTCTATCTTCATAGAGATCTGCCAGTTGACCTGACTACCACGTTTGATACCCAGCTTGAGCACAATTTTTAATAATTTAAATGTTCTGTAACAATTACAAACAGAACATTTCTTAAAACTTCAGAAAAACTTCAGAAATAATGACCGTAGATAACGATCGTGATTCGTAGAAAATCACAAAGCATCTGTTTTTCGAATTTTTTCATAAACTTTCTTCACTAGATCATTATTAATGACGGACGGTCACTCACTTCTCTCAATGATTTCATCACTATCTGAAGTTTCAACAAGTGTTTTGTATGAAACTGAGAAAAAACGCTTGTGCGCACGCTGGGTATCAAAAGCGGTTATCAAATCAGGCCATAAATTTTTATGAAAATGGAATTCTGAAGTTGTCCGTACGATGTGGTAAGTGTTGTAATGTAGATTTAAATTATGTTAAAAAGTAGACTTAGTCTCAGGTTTTCATGTAAAAAAAAACTAAAATGTTAAAGGAACTTGTCCTTGTGTTTATTGTAATATCAAAATCGGGCTTATTAAAAAGCACACTTCGCCATATTTTTTCGTTAATTTTCGTATGGGCTATTGTTTTTTTTTTTTTTTTTTTAACTGTCCTCAGATTAACTTTAGTTTTGAGTTAACCGTAAATGTCCTTTCCGGTTAATCGGGAGTTTAAATTTTTTAACTTTACTGCCAACTTAAGGGTTACATAAGGGTTTAAGGCTCACTCCTTAGGGAAACTTAATAGTTGAATACCTTTTTTGAGAAATAAATACACTCATGTCGATAAATTAAGGATAATTCGGAGTCACGCGGAAATCGAACTCTAAAATAAATATATCACCTGTAAAATCACTACACGCATCTTCAAGAATCATATGCAAATTTCAGGAAGTAACCAGATGACACCGATGGTACGTCACAATGACGAGAATGTAACAGAGTGATATATAAGGAATACAGGCAAAGAAGTAAAATTGTTCGCAGGCGCTTTATAAGCATTTGAGTGCAATATAGTTATGACAAAGGACGGACGCATTTGGATGATTTTTTACGTGGTAAAATTATCGGCCGTCTGGAATGTGGGCGTACCCAACTGGAAGTATCAGACGAACTTGGAATTGCCCAGAGTGTCATCTCCAGGCTTTGGCAACGATTCCAAGATGATGGTAATGTGAGTAGACGTTACAGCACAGGTCGCCCCAGAGTTACAACGCCGAATGAGGACTGGTATTTGGCAGTTGCTGCAAAAAGAAACAGGCGGAGCACAGCCTCCACCTCTCTTCAGCCACTGGTATGACAATTTCAAGGCAGACCGTGTACAGACGCTTAGGGCAGATTGCCATAGATTGCTATATGGCAGATTGCTATATGCTCGTAGACCTGTCAGATGCGTTCCATTTACTGCAACTTACTGTCGCCTGCGGTTAGCCTGGAGTAAAGAGCATGCATTGTGGGCACCGCAACAGTGGACTTGTGTGATGTTTTCCGACGAGTCCAGGTTTAGCTTGCAGTCTGATTCTCGCCGGACTTTCATATGGAGAGCTCCAGGTACCCGTTACCACCAAGAAAACATCATTGAACGACACCGTTACGGTGGTGCAGGAGTGCTCGTTTGGGGTGGAATTATTCTGGGTTGCAGAACTGACCTGCACGTTCAAATTGGAACCATGACAACCCAAATCTATCGGGACGTCATTCTGGAACAACATGTACGTTTTTTTCGGGCGCCATAGGCGCACAATTTGTGTTTATGGATGCCAACGCCCGTCCTCACCGTGCAAACATCGTAAGCGAATGCCTTCAGTCGGAGGATATCACCCGTATGGACTGGCCAGCATTCTCACCGGACTTGAATCCAATAGAGTACGTGTGGGACATGCTTGGCTGACGAGTTGCAACCCTTCAACCTCCTCCTACATGTCTACCGGAACTTCGGAGAGCATTGCTTTTTGAGTGGTGTAATATCCCCCAAGATCAGATCGATAATTTGATACTCAGCATGCCTAGGCGTTGTACGGACTGTATTGCATCGTCTGGGAGACATACAATTTATTAAAAATCATACCAACCATGTAATATTGGATTTTTTGTAAATCTTTTTTTTTTTTAATTTGCTCCAGGGAGAAAAAATCGCTAATTTTTTTAATAATATCAAACATATAGCATCTGTTTTTGCTCTTTACCTTTTCTTTAATAAATAAGCTTTACAAATAAGTCAAATTTGTTTTGCTTCTAACTCTTCCTTTGCCTGATTTTGCATTATCCTTAATTTATGGACATGAGTGTAAAAGTGTGAAGTCTTTTTGGAGGCATAAATTCTTTTTTTCCTTAGTTAACTTTCTCTTTATCCTTAGTTTCATTTAAATTTATTTCATGTTATTTTATTTGCATCTGTCAGTTTAAGTCTTCAATTAGCCACGAGTTAAAAGTATTTATGAAAATAAAAAAATCGTTAAATAGTTCAGAAAATTTTAAAATCAAAATCGTAGAGTGAAGTCAGACATTAATATGAATTAAATAATATGAATATGTCTCTTAAAAACTGTGACATTGTGAAATCTTAATAAATATACTTTCTTTCTACAGAATGGACAGTAAACCTTATCTCATTTAATTATAATGAATAGACACAAAATACACTAACTTGTATAAAGTTTCGACATCGGTGTAAAAACGTAATCATCATTATGAGTCTAAAGGGATATTTTCAAATTGTCCGCAGTAAAAAATAATGTTCAAAGGCAAATCATGGCCTTTCATAAGCTAATAACTAATTTATGTAACAACTTAATGGCCGGTAATGATTCATAAAAATAAAATTTTCTTTCGTTTCCTTTGGTGTCTTATTCACGTCTGGTGTAAATAAGTTCTCTATTATTAAAGATGCAATTGCAGTGTGTGTCCAACAATAATAGCAATTTCCCCTGATTCATCCATGTAGACTTTGTTAAGACCCAGGAGCGTTGAATACTGGAAACGTTTTCTTTTCACGAACCTTATCGATGAAACGTATCGATTCATCATCAATCGATGAAACGGCGGCGCCTTCAGCCACGTTATACTGGCTGCATGACCCGTTTTATGTTCGAACAGATACACGCACGTTTATTCATTGCCAAATGAAAAATTTGAGTCAATAAATATAAAAGAAATGCTCAGTTATGTTGAAACTAGCGAATTATATTATTAGATTTTTTCCCAGCTTTAAGTCAGTCGCCGTTTCTGGTTGGCATGTGGTCCAGGAGTATTCTAAGAAAATTATACACGAATGCGGAGAATTAAAGCAAGTTCTCATGGATTGTCATGGATAGCATATCGGTCATAAAATTCGAAGCTGTATAGTTCGAATCCTGTTAAGGGTACAGTCAGTTTTCCTGGGATATTTCTTCTCTTCTTTACAGATATATCCAATTCATGACGAACATGCATAGATTCACCACTTGCTCTCTCATGTGGCAATCCCTGTTACGAAGTTTCGAACTCAAAAGGGTGCCATGGATCCTCCATATCTGATTATACTATTATGGTAATCTTTAGCTGTTGTTCGGAAGTCCTCGAATTTTAACATGAGAAAGGAAAGAACGCAATACCCGTAGTTATTCAAGTATTTCGTTTTATATTATGATGAAATTATATATAATGTAAATAAATTATTGCGTTTCATATTGAGTAAATCAGTGGCTTCATCTCGAATTGCATGTGGGTCAATTGCACGATCTGAAAACAGCTAACGGATTCCCCCCTCCCATATATTTGTTTTAGCAAAATATTTTTTTCTTTTTTTGTCAGAAAAAAAAAAGTAATTTTAAATTGGTTATGCTTTGTAATTCAAACATTTTAACAGCTGTAAACATTTTAAATAAAGCTAATATGTTAAATGAATCGCTGAAAAATTTATTTTCATTTTTAAACTAAAAATAAACAAATTATAAAAAAATTTCGAAGTGTTTAGAGAAAATCTCTTATTTGTTAAAATTTTCTGTGACACAAAATACATGCGATCGTATCATATATATATATGTACAAATAATTATAAATTTTATATTTATATTTTAAAATTTACGTGCACTGGAAAAAAAATTGCTATAAATTATCTTCATCAGGTATCCTAAATATTCATTTATCAATCGGGCTCTTTTCTTATTAATTTTCGACTTTAAAAAAAGGTTGTTGACGTACAGATGTATTCCTAAACAAAGCGGTTATTCTTGGTGCAAACTTCATAATTGAGTGTACTTATTTTTTGCCAGCTACGAATAAAAGCTAATCAAATCTGATTTATAAGTCCAGTAAGACTAATATCACACTCTAAATTAATTAGTTCAATTTATAGATTTTCTGGTGCGTTGTTTACATTCGTTTTTAATGGTAATGAAAAAAAGTGTGAATTCGGACCTCAAATAGTTAAACCTTTGTAACACCGTGTTTGCAACAAATATGTGACTGAAATATATTCCGTGGCCGCATAAAATTGCTTCATGGGCCACCAGTTTGAGAACACTGACATAAATAATAAGCTCAAAACTTCGGGAGTTCTCGACATTATATTTATAAATCTTGGAATTCTGCTAAAATATAGAAATTAGGATCTAAATTCCAATAATAAGCTTCTTTGTATTCACTGGATTTGTAAGGAATTATCGCATTCTCCTCTTCTCGTGTGCATTCACTTGGTCTAAGTGATTTTCAGATCTATTTGACGGCTGGAAGTTTCGTGGTTCAAATTACAGTTAGGGCAGACGTGATTTTTTACGTTTGCCAGCTTTAAGATACCTATAACTTCTGCAAACATGCCCGGACTAAAATGTGACGGACGATAACTCGTTACCACTTGGATTCGGTGGACTGGGTTTCCTGCCTCTTCCGGTTCGACTTTTAAGTGGATTAGAATGTAAGGAATTCTAACTCTAGGAAGAAAATAAACACATTCCCTTTGCTTGTTGTTCGAGTGCGATGATTAGCACATGCAGCTGGCCAATAGAAGACCCATAGTTCTAATCCCTGCGAGAGCATATTTAATTTTCCCGATGTGTGCTTTGAAAAGCCTATTAATTAGTACACACTGTTGGGAAATTTTCATCCTCCCTTGCGTCTGTGCTGTGCTGAAGAGGTGAAACGTTCAACGCTATATATCCCGCGGTTATAATCCCGTGGTGTTCTCCTGATGTGGCTACCCGAGAAATCTGTTGTCCGGGTTATATAGACGTAACCAGTAGCCGTGATCTTTCCAGCGTAGTGCGGCGATTTGACGAATGGAATATTATAGCTGTCGAAGACTAGAATAGGCGTAAAAACCTTCTGAATCATATTAACTTATGTAATATATTTCAAAATTTCAAAATTAAATTGATCTATGATTGTGCATAGATTACGGGCTATTTTCTGCCTAAGAATAAAGTTTTTCTGCTTAAGAAAATTGTAAATTTGCCAGCGTTACAGCTTGAGGTTACCGCTACATTAACTAGATCAAAAGTGTGAATTTTTTCACCCCTTTCACCTACTCTGTTTTTATCTGACTCATGTTCTAGCCTAGTGTTACGAGAGCTCAGAATTATGTGAATGTGATGCGGTAGGTGATGCAGATCACTACCTCTTCAACTGCCCATACACCGATAAATTGCATTTAAAAACACCAAGCAGTGAATACTGGCCGCAGTGGGCGGAGAATACCTGCGACAACAAGCAAGTGAAAACTAAGATAGAGGAGGTGATCAGGCTATGCTCGGCAAGGTATTAAGAAATTTCCCTTTGAGTATTGTTTTCGCATCATGATTTCAATAGCAAATCAAAGTGGTGGGGAGAGGACTCACAAAAGTGGAGTACATTGAACTGACAACTCGCAGATAACGGAGCAGCAGATTAGTGCAGTTGTCTTTTCCAGCAATATCCAAGTAACTGAGCAGTAACAAAGTTACTTCTTTGGTAGGTACTTAATAGCAGTTTCAACTTTTCCAAGCAAATCAGCTAAGGTACCAGAAAATTGAGTCGCGTAACTCCCTACGTAGTTTAACCAGATAGTACTACAACAACTGAAAATCACATTAGGAAAATACCTCGCCCCGTAGCATAGTAACTAGACTGTAAAAACTAAATGTAAATTTATTACTATCCATTTTGCATGTACTTGTTACAAATAATTGTAATGCAGTTAAAAATGACATAGAAAAACCAGTCAATGTGTAAATGAACTATAAGTTTAATTTGATTATCTCCGAAAAAGTATTGTAAATATGAATTCAGATAATGTTTAAATGTGCACGTAAATGTCGGGATTATATCTAATTATCTCATGTAACTTGTACAAGAGACTTGCCAAGACAATGTCTGTAATTAACATATCTGTGCTTATACACAGGCCTTGTATTCCCATGTAATGTTAATTTTTTATATGGAAGAAACAATCCCTTCTGCCAGGGTGACTATTAACACTGTAAGACTTTTACAACAAAGTCAGGTCAGTGGCTGTCTCAGGTGGCACTTAGTGCTAAGAGGGCCCAGAGGTTTACGAATGAAGCTTGAACACAGTAATTCTTGTTTCTTGTGGTATTACATGCTGAGCAAGCCATCTGTGCTGCAGTTCTGCAGTCGAATATGACAGTTTTTATATTGCCTCAGTTAGTATAATAGTTAGTTAGTATAATAATCAGACTTCATGTTTTAAAATAACAACTTTGCCCTGTAATTAGATTTAACTTTGTTTATTTTGAATACACATGTTTTTCGTACATTACAGTGCATAAATTTTATTAAGTTGTTACGGCAAAATTATTACATAATTATCGCCTAAAATCAAACATAAGAACAAAGCTCGTTGACATCACAGAGGTATAATATTATGGTGGCCCAAAATAAACGGAACCATACAAGGCGGACCACTTGCTTTGTTCGGTTTTTTTCTTGGGCCGCCCGATATACGAGTAATATCTAAATGTTAATAACTAGCCTACATTGCTGGATACGGAAAATGGCCACATCTGATGTCATATGAATAAAAGTTTTGAGGCTTAAGAAGTTTGAAAAGTACCTGAGATTAGGGTGATGGCAATACAGTCTCTTTTAGTTCTAAAAAATCTTTCTTTCTTTACTACAGAGCTTAGAAACAACGTACTGTAGCTTTACTCTAGTAAACGTTTGTTACATTTCAAAAGTATTTCTACTTTTTTTTTTCTTTCTTCCCCCCTTCCTAAATCAAAGCGCATGCCTCCTTCGCATAAATTCTGCTTAGAAAATTCTAGTAAGATCTCTTGAATATTGACTCTATATTTGTCTTCTTTCATTTTCATCAATCACTTTCTCATTCGTTCTCGAACGGTGTCTTCTGCTTCATTTCCACCCCTTTTTTCGTCCATGAAATGTTTCTACATTTACTGATGAAATATCTCCTTCAGTTGCTCCGAATTCTCTCAATCTTTCGTTATTTTCTTGTTGTAAATTAAGTATATTGGTGCTAGATGGTTCTTGCAAATTTTATTCTTTCAGGTGATATCGCGTTAGATATCTTTCTTGGACTTGGTTCTGATAGGCTGTCATCTTCTTTCCTTGCTAGATTTTAATGTTAAATGAATCTTTTTCAACTTTTTACTTTTTGCCTATTACTTCTTATTAAGCAAATAATACAGGATTTTATTTAAAATACCAAATGTGTAACGAAGTCTTCTCAGATTATTTTCTTATTTTTTGAATCTTTTGAAAAATTAAAAATATATATGTATATATATATATATATATATATATATCAGTGGTGATAGTATAAATATTTTTTGCATGTATATGTGGCTTTCTTAAATGTTCACGTAACAATATGCGTTATTAGTGTTAAAATTGTTAATGCATCAAAATTCCATTTCTGTCCTGGAAATTTTGTAAAAAAATATGAAATTTAATGATGTATGAACATAAAAAAACTTAATAGATATAGATATTGGAAAAAATTAAATCTCTTTAGCAAGTATTATTTATTGTATTTTGTGTAACGAAGATTATTTTTGACTTTTATCAATTTTTTTATTTCTATTCTATTTAATGAATATTAGTTTGCCTTTTATTCTATTTAAAACAAATATATTTTGAAATCATTGACTGTATTGATAAACTGAAAAAAAAAAAAAAAAACTCTTTGAAAACATGGTCATGTGAACATAATTTAATCACACAGTGAAAAGTTCGTATTCATAAGCTGTAAGAGGTTGTTTCAACTTTCCGCAAGTTTCGAAAATAAAAGTAACCAAATTGGATTCAGCGAGAATGAGGAAGAAAAAAGCATTTTTATCAATTTGATTTTTTCCCACCCGACTTGCTATACCCCTTTTTTATCAAATGAGCAGAAGAAATAAAAAAAAAAATGTTCAAGGTAAAGAAAGAATTCAAAGCTCTCCTTTTAAAAAGTCCAAAACTTCGCAAATTCATCGACGATATTTCAAGACACATTTACTGTCGGCTAGAGCACGCTTTGATGCATTTTAAAGAGTGCCTAATATACATAGAGGCTCAAAAAAAAAAAAAAAAAAAAAAAAAAAGGGTCTTCGCTGGTTGCAATTAAAATTATCAAGATTTTGCATTAAATTTTCTCTTTGGAACGAAGTAATTATATGCTTTTTTTTCCCCCAGAGGATTTAAATTATTCACGACTAAGGCTGTGTGCTGTGCTGTGTCGTAAATCATTTCAAAGTGTTCCTGGGCTTAGAACGCGATAAAAAGAATGTGATAAATATTATTTTCCTTTATGATGGTGGTGGTGATTTATAATTCCATGATGATGGTATGGTGGTAAATTGGACTGTATCAATCAGTTGAAGTGCACATCGTATCCAATATAATATAGGAGTGTGTATAACATACTACAACAAGCGTTGTATCAGTACAGCGCAAATATGCGCCTTGTGTAATATATGGGTGGACAAACAGATACAGTATAAGTATTATATCACATATATAAAACACGATTACATCTTTTAAACATCTAACTTTCCCTTTACTATTCCCTGAGAGAAGTGTTATTGTTTTCACTTTGATAAGGAAGTCCCGTCTTGGCAAAATATGACGCAGTTGCGGGAGACATGGCGTAATATCTTTGATTTATCTGCTCGATTATAATAATACTACATTATTAATTTAGAAGTAACGCTGATTTTGTTGTTTGACTTCTAAATTAATGTTTGTTTGGCGTGTTATTGTATCTTAATACTACATTACTTAAGAATACACCAACATGTGTGCGCTTCTTAAAAATATTCGAATGTTTCTTATAACAACAAATTATATTAACGTATTTATTATATATATATATACCAAAGTTAATATATTTATTGTAATCAAAATAAGATGTTTCTAGCATAATTTATTATGCATCTTGCCTGTGGAGTTTCTAATTCTTCTCCTTTACATAATCGGATGCGGAAAAAATAAAACCTAACGATGACGATGAAAAATTATCTCGCTTAAATCTGTAGACAGACCCCCCCCCCTAAAAAAAACCCTAACTTGATATGTTTTCATACATTGGAAAAATTTTTGTTTTGTAGTTATTCTTATGTTACACATCCACAATGCAATAAATTATATTTACTTCCATGTTACGTATACAGTAACAAAAGCAGTGCTGTATTAAAACTCTATTTGAATACCTATACTGTCAGCTGTCAAACTCAGTCCCTTGTACTTATACTTTTTTACTTTGCTTTATTACTTTTGAAAGAATGAAATTTCTTTTAAATAATAGAAAAGAAAGTTTATCAATATTCGTATCTTTTGCTAGCTTACTGAGGATTTTGAGGAGCTATACGCCATCGTGATTTGAAATACTTTAAAAATTTTCCTTTTTGAAAACTATTGGCAGCAGCTTTCTGGAAAATTTTATTTTCCTAAAGACCTATCTTTGTTTAAATTATTTTTTGGAGGAAGACTTAGATTCCGAGAATGACTACTAACTGCTCCAAGTTGAAACGTTTCGCGTGAGCGGCGTGCGGCCGCAGAATGACTGACCAAAGAAACGAGACTTCATTTTCTCTCGTTAAACCACGCACGAGGTATGAGGTTTCGACGAGTGTTGGACCTATACCATAAAAATAATATACACGAGACAGCAGTAAATAGCCAAAGCCTTCGCCAAGCGTACATTTTGCGTCCGTTTTTTACACCGCCGGACGTACATATGCGCCCATAGCAGTCAAAGAGTTAATAGAAGTAAGTAGCTGTGTGAACTCGGTGAATTTGCAAGAGTTGAAATAAGTTCCCTAGTTGTTCATCTCAGCAGCACTTACTTGATATTTCAAAATAATGAATTTTCTCAACTCATCTAATAGTTTCTTTATTTCTTAAAATAATACGAAGCAGCAGTGCAATGGCCTGCGAAATGCGATTCAGAAACGAAATGAATTTATCTGGCATAATCTTGACAAGTATGCCTGCAATACAGGAACTCTTAATTATAATGACGAACAAATTTCGAAGTATACTGTCTTAACGTTTGATGTATTATAAATTATAGGAAATGTGTTTCTTAAAAATGTATTAAAATACAAAGTTTATTTTTCATTTAAATTATCGAGAGCGCTAGGAAATACGGAGTAAGAAGTCGAGGAAAATAATCTGTGAATAATAGAATCAGCGGACTTTGCTCTACAACAGAACATGAGAAAAATACCTTTAGTCCCTAACAAAATTATTAGGAACCTTCAATAACAGATACATAAGCATAAGCACTTTTAAGAGTGTATGGAATTTACTGCATTTTTCGTTACAATTTTAACATGGAAAGAGACTTAAGCGATTCCGTAAAGAATGCTCTTTCTTCTCCTTCTTTATTTAATGGCCCATTAGCGGCCGGGCGGTAAAATAGCTGAACACTATTTTACCGCCCGGCCGCTAATGGTAGACACTGGTAGTTCTGACCTGGATTCGATTCCAGGCAATTTTGTAGCTGATAGGAGGATGAAATGGAAGAACAACAAGATTATGAATATTATTTCTAACAGCAGAAGGTCTTTTTGGATGGCAAGATACAAAAATTTTACCGGCTTTTATCAATAAGCATGGGAGGAAATCCTCAGTTAGTGGCAACATTTCAAATAACTGAGTTCGTCGTTAGAAAGCAAACATTCTGAGGAGCAAACTTCGAGAGCGTGAAAAAGAAGCTATTTTTCTCTTAGTCGGTTGACATGATTTAGCACGGGGGACAAACACAAAAAGGTTTACAATAAACATTAGTGCTAGAATCATATCTATTACGGATTATAAGAATGTAAAGGAAGGGAAGCGTATTGTCAGATTCAGTTTCAGAAGTAAACTAGATGGCTGGATCTATCGAATTTATAACATATAAAATATGGGATAAATCTTTATTACCTCAAAAAGTGGAAAAATGTCGTCTACATAGCGAATCCAGAGACGAAACGAGATTTCTCAAATATTTTGACCTCAAAATAGTGCACGTAAACGTCAGCAAGTACTGGACGGAGGGGATTACCCGTAGCTAATCCTTTAATTTGGCGATAATATTTATTTTTGTAAACAAAGTGTTTTTGGCTCAAAAAGACTTTAGTAAGAGAAATCATTTCTTCAATTTCAGCATATGTGAAATGGAATCCTTAAACCCAATTTTCAAAGCATTTTAGTGCTCCTTCGATGGAACTTTGGTAAACAGTCATTTAACATCTAAAGAAACCATAATGGAGCTCAGTGAAGAAATTTCTTTAAGTTTATTGACGACTTCAAAATAATTTTTAAGTGTGAGTATTGTTAGAAAGTAAAGGAGAAAATCTAGAAACTAAGTATTTTGGCCAAAGGATATGGTGCCTTTCTTAAATTAAAAATTAAAAGAATTCCAATTTTGCGTACTTTGGAGAGAGCATGAAACCTAGCACAGTTAGCAATAGGTGGAATGAGAAACTTTTTAAACTGAATTGGGAGTATACGAAAAGATTTAGCAGCTGTTTTAATTTTTGTGAGGTGAGAAGGTGAAGGATCCTTAAGGATAGCTTTTGTATGGGCCTTCATTTATTAGTTTAGTTTTTGATGGAATTACTAAACTGATGTCGTTGTTCACATATATCGATGGAGTGAACTCATAAATGATGGCCCATACTGTTCGATCCCTAAGGATCCCTTAACATCTGAGCTCATGAAAGTTTACAAAATTATAAATTTTTTTTTTCGAGAGTTTCTAATTTAGGAACGCCATCATATCCTTTGGCCAAATATTTAGTTTCTATATTTAGTTTATACTAATCAGCTATTCTAGTAACAGATGGAAAAGTATAAAAATGTTAAAGATTAAGTAAGTAAATGTTTTATTTATTTATTTTTAAATTTTTGTTCAATATTTATACTACATGAGAGCTATGTAAATAATTTAATTATTTAATCAAAGTAGTAACGGATAAAGGAAATTTTCAGAAGCAAAACTATCGTTTGCACTATAATCCGCCCCTTAGATTGGATTTCTTAAAAGATTCCGAATTTTTCTACTCTCGTAAACGACGCAAATTCCACACCATTCCTGAGGGAAGCTGGAAAAACTTACTCTAGATCCCACATCTTGTTTTTCGACCCCAAACTCTTAACTTTTGCTACATACATTAGCATAGCAACAACGTTTCGAGAATGTCGGATTGAGCTCGACGCAACTTCAGCGATAAAATTTTTGCAGATGTGTCCTAATAATTATTTTGAACTCCTTCATTTGTTTACTTGGTTTGTTATACTTTTGGCCAATTATAGATGCTTTTGATAAGCATAATATTGAAAACATATTCTCATAATATAGAAAACATAATATTTTCATGGAAGTTGATAAAACTAGCAATCTCTCTTTCTGGAATCTAATTTTGTATCAGTTTCAACAATTGTATAGCATGGCATTTTTTAAGAATCGTAAGAGGCTTACCGTGGAACAGCCGTACTATATTTCGCGCCTAGGGCGAAAATATTTTCGGCTTCTAGAAACTAAAAATTTCGAAATCATGTTAGTATTTCGCGAAAGATGCTTTTTAGAGTTCTAAAAAATGTCTTGATTATTTGGCAACCTGGGCGGTCGCCCTACCTCTCTCTCTCCTTTAAAGCAACTACTGGGCTAACTTCTAGTATATTTAAGTTGGTTTGCTGAAGAATTTGTGAGGAAGTGTGTGAGTTCGTGGCACTGTAGACAGAACAGCGGAAAGAGCCATCAAATTTTAAACACATGAAGTCCTGCGCCATATGCGCCTCGAACTCGAATTTCATCATTATGGGTTTTATGTTTTGTGCGAATTCGGTGAATTTTATATTTAAAAAGATTTATGAAATCAATGCATATTTTATTCCACGCACGCGCATTGTTATACCGATGCACGCATCGGTTGTATGTCGATTCCAGGAGTTTAAAATTTGAATATTCCATAGAATAAAAATCTAAATTATCAGAAAACTACATTTTGAGAGAAGTTTGTTATGTAGTTTTAGTGAGTAAAATAAAATCTTTCCCTATTAAGTTTTTTTTTTTTTTTGTTTTGTTTATTGTGATAATTTACCAATATTATTTTTCAGGGCGTGAAAGCATTTTATTGTTGGACAATTAAATAAAAACGAAGAATTAAATTTGGAATAAATTTGGATTTTCGGTACATTTGGTACATTAACTCATATATCAATTGTTCATTATTTATTTATTTGCTGCATTATTATTATTTTTCATTGAAGAATTCGACGATAGGGAACACAGTAGTCGTTCTGTAGCAATCATCGTGGATAATATTTCTGTTGTAAAATTTTTTTTCTTCTTTACCTGTGCAATGAAACCTAGAGAATATTTCTCAAAGAACAGTGAGAAAGATCATGAACGTTGCTTAATGATAATATCATAAGATACAGATTAGACTGGACGGACTAAACGTAATGAATACTGAAGAATTTCTCAGCGCAATTATGTCCAGCTGGTCGTTGTGCCTGTAATGTGGAAGTTTAACACTTCTGTGGTCATATCTTCCAGCAAATATTGAAAAAAAAAAAAAAAAAAAAAAAAAAAAAAAAAAAAAAAAAAAAAAAAAAAAACTTGTACATAGCAATGGTAATTTCCCTACTTAGAATTCCGTTCAACAGCTTTCTCTTTGTGGTTTGTTCCCTAATATACTCATTATGTTTGGGAATTCTTTTCCTGGGTTCATTTCTGGATTATGAGCGGTCTTAATCCAACGCAGAGCCATCATGGTTATGCGAACGTCGTTCCAGGTTATGGTATTGCAACTGAATGCTGTAGGTCGTTTGTATCGATCCTACACCAGCTCGTCCGCTTTGCTCCGAAATTCCACCCCCACAAGGAGCGAAACGCCAGTCCCACCAAATCCGTTTCCCTGCAGAGAAGTTGATCACGTGATGAAGGTAAATTTACATCACGGGGTCGTATTAATGCGTGAGTATATCATATTTAAGGATCCAGCAACATCAGGCATAAATTTCGGAACCTAGTTTTTTACGGAAACGCAATTAACTCTCAGAAATTGGTTGCTGTCTGAAATTCTAAGTCTAGGAATACTTTTGATTGCTTTTCTTTTCTTTTCTTTTTTATGCATCTGGTATAATAATTCTCAGCTATGTATGAGGCTCAGTAAGCAGGTGCACGTTAAGAATTTTCGAAGCAGTTGCCGATGTACGTAAAAAAAAATATTGCTCTCTCTTTTTTTATTTATTACTCTTAAGAAATTAACTTCGTTTGTTTCGTTTAGGTTTTTAGTTATTTTCATTCAATTGCTTATGATAATGATAATACACGTTTCTTACACAATATGAAGTACCCTTGATTAATTTCTCCTTCTAGATTATATAAATTCACCAGCGGCGAGCGGTAAAGTCGTTGAACACTGGTAGTTTGACCTGGAATCAAATCCAGCGAACGAGCTAGCTCTGTAGACGTTTTCGTGGTTTTCACCATGTGTAACGTGGATACGAGTCAGTTTCCCTTAGAAATCTCACCTTAAAGCGACATCTTTTAAAATCAATTAAGGAATTTTAATGACAGGATGAAAGTTGGTTCCAACAAATGACTTCTACGAAGGTATTCAGAAGTTTTACAAATGTATTGAAAGTTGTTGCGGCTTATTTTACTTGTGACCTATGCGTTTGTTGTTGACATGAGCCTTGGGCAACATATAGGTGACAGTACGGCTTAGCTCCGCCCAAATTTTGATAGAGAGTAGTATACCGGGAAATGTGTCCGAGTTCTCACCATCGCCTGCCTCTACCATCAAGCCACTCGACAGCGTTTTCGGCTGGCCGTGTATTTTGAGTGCCTTCATGCCACACTGATACCGTACATTTAGGAACATCCATGCCTTGTCCAGGATCAAACCGGAAGCCAACGAACAATTTAGCAGCCGGAAGCACTAACTACTATATCGCTTGGGATGACGTATTGAAAGTTCTGTAATAATATTAGAAGACACGTAAAGGGCTAAAAGTTGTTTTCTCCAAAATTTCGATTTGTTTCAGTCTTGAAAATCTTTGTAGGTGTATTGGTTTACAGTATTTTTGGTCATTCTGATGTTAATAAAAAAGATTTAGATATTTATCTTGTCTCGATTTAGATCAATTCGGCCACTTATTTCACGTCTGAAATTATAATAATCTACTGTCAATTCCCGATTAACTAGTTGGGGATAAATTAGGCCCTGTCTGAAATAAAGTTTATTTATTTTTTTGAAATGAAAGAAAAAATTACTGGCACTAATCATCAATGTAAAACGAAACTGTCATGGGAGATACAAAAAGGTTGGTTGGTTGGTTTACTGAGATTACGGCAAAGCATACTAGGGCTATCTGCCTCAGGAAAGGGATGCCTTCGTGAAGACCTTCCTAAGGGAAATTGGTGTTGGTGTATTTAATTATGACAAAGCACACGAGGGCTAGCTGCCTAAGGGGAGGGATGCCTTCGTGGAGGACTTTCTAAGGGAAATTGGCTCGTATGCACGTTACACATGGGGAAAACCACGAAAACGCCCATGCAGCCAGCCAGTTCGCGGGATTTAAACCTCGGACCGAACTAACAGTGTTCAGCGACTTTACCGCTCGGCCGCTGGTGGGCCATCTAAGGGAAATTGACTCGTTTACACGTTACACATGAGGAAAAACACGAAAGTGCCCATGCAGCCAGCCCGTTTGCTTGGAATCGAACCCAGGCCGAAAATACCAGTCTTCAGCGACTTTACTGCTTGGCCGCTGGTGGGCGATACTAAAAGGGAGAAGAAAAATTTTAGGGTAATAGATGTCTGACAAAAGGTAAAAATTTCCAACCGACTCTTTTATATGAGTTTAAAATAGATGACATAGTTCAAGTTCTCTCGTAAATATTTATTCTGCAATGTCATTTGTAATGATTCCGTTATTTACACTGTATTAATTTATTTTCAGTGCTAATTTACAAGTAAACTTCTTCCTCAGATTAAAAACTGTTTGAAATTACAAGTGAATTTTGAATGGTATTTTTCTGTTAATTATAATGTGGTTACACCTCATTCCTATACTGTTTAAACTGTGCCGTATCAACCATGATTTTGAATTAACCATGGATGTCGGGTCATTACTTGGTACTCCAGAGCTTATTGTGATTTTCTTTCTATTTTAGCATCTTATTTGTTCATCGATCTAATTTTAGCCCCCCCCCAGCTAGATGTATCGAAGATGTTTTCTTTCCCCATATGCCAATTTTTGTCATTTGATTGAATAGAAAATAGCTTCCTTTTTACTCTTTCACCTTTAATGCTCTCGAAGATGGTTTCTCCGAATGTACTATTTGTCATGAATTCAGTTAATTAAGAATTATCTCTATTAACAAAGACTTCTCACCTTATGTCGACAGAGAGTTGAATTTTTTCCCCTTCTTTTGCTTAATGTAAGAAATGTCAGTTTTGCATTTCAAACAATTGTAACTAGTTATAACAGAACTTTGGTAAGTCGAACTGAGTTTTCTCCCTTATGAAATGTGTTTAAAAAATTAACTTTAGCTTTTCTAGGAGAGGTGAATTTCGTGAACTCGTATTGAGAAGAGTTCAAGAAAGGACTGCCGAGTCAAATTCTTCAAGTGTAAGAAATTTCGAATGTGTATCAGTTCAGCATCTTTTAGTATACTATCGACATTAATTTGGCTCTTATGGTTTTTCTTTTATTTAGGTAGTAATACTTAAGCATTAAATTAGTAGACTATAGTTATTTTTTTATTTGTTAAAAACTTGGAAGGCGATCTCTTCAAGAAGTTTTTTGTCTTCTGTTAACGGTCTAGGTGTCTGGCAAAATTGGAGTTCAGCTATTTATATAGAAACTATTTGTTGCAAGCCTCATGCACAAGCGATTTAAGGAAGCCTCGTTTTGAATAATTAGGATTTTTTAACTTGGGTAAACAGTTTTTATGTGGCATTTAGCTTTCTGATTTAAAACTCGTTTTTTTTTAAAAACTCAATTTTATTTTATTCAAAATAATTTATTCAAGATAAAATTCAATTAGTAAAATCCGGCAAAGTTTAATTCAAAATCTCTATCAACCTAGGGCTGTTTTTATTTATTTTTTTTTACGTAATTTCAAAACATGTAAACGTATTCTATGTCTTTAATTTTCTTAAGGGTAAAATTGTAAATCAGTAGTTACTTATCATAATTTCAAAACATGTAAACGTATTCTATGTCTTTAATTTTCTTAAGGGTAAAATTGTAAATCAGTAGTTACTTATCGTAATTACTTTTGCTTTAAGTTATGTCGCGTGTCAAATTAAAACCTGTTTATCGAGATCAGTAAAATTTCTTTTTATTCTTATGTTTAAAAAAATGTTTTTTGAATTATTCCTTTTAACGTTTTGAAACCTTAATGGTCCCAGGTGCTACCTGTAATCTTAAATGTTCGAATTGTAATTCTTCCGCCCCCCCCCCGTCGATACCGTTGACGTCGGTTGACGAAACTAGTTAATTTTGGGGGGGGGGAGCAGTGAGAAGTGTTGGTATAAATAAAAGCATAGTTCTGTGATACAGATAGATGTTCATCAATTTTAGTGCACTAAATTGACAAACTGAAAATGGATAGATAAGCGCCTTTCTTCAGAAGACTAGAGATTCGATTTTCTATCGACGATAAAACAGGAGACAAGACGGGAGGTTATCCTGTATCTTTCTAGCACCTCTCCTAATGTCGTTCTCTTTTTCCGGAGTCGGAATTTTATGGCCAATTTGTTTTATGGCCCGTGGTTGTCGACTAAAGTGAAAGGTTTGGTCCAACCTTGAGTACGTGATTCTTTTGTTAAGCATAATATAGCTAATATCTGGTGAAGTCTTGAAGTCTATCCCTGGATACAAAGCCGTGGAAATCACGTATGAAGTATTCAGAATTTCATTTTGTTGATTAATATGATGCCTAAATTTTCGCCTTTTAACCAGGATTGTATAAACGAATATACTGAAAATATTTTTTTGCTACAAAATAAGTGTAATTCGCGAACTTAGGGGTAATTAGTACTAGTACTTACTGCGAGTTTGTATTAGTTAGTACTGCTAGAATATATGTAATCCGTGAATACATGCATAAGTTAATTTTAACTATAGTCTACTAATTTAATGCTTAAGTATTTTCTTGCTTTGCTATACAACTTGAAAACAATACGTAAAAAAAATATGTTATGTTAACGCATGAACTCCTGTCAGACATGGAATTGGTAAAATAGCAACAAACCTTAACTATTACTTCCAGTTGATTGTTTTTAATTAAAATCTAATTGGTTTATAAACTTTATGGATGAATGCTAATTATAAACACTACTCCTTTTTTTGTCATTTTTTTTTACTCATTATTTTGAACCTCCCATACAGTGGAACAGATCAGTTCTCACGCTTTGATTTGAAAATATCGAAACGATCGTAGTATACCTTCTGGCCATACAGTGTTTCAGATTCACAAATGAATGACGTAACAATCACAACGTTTTCGGACAGCAACATATCTGTAGAGCAGCGGTCGTCAACTCTTCTAGAGCGGCGGACGACTAATATGAATTAAAAAAAAAACTTAACCTTATAAACGACCTTAAAAACAACATATTAATACGCAAAAACTATATTCAATTTCCCAATATATGTAATTCTGATTTTCATTTGTTAATATAATTTTCGAAACAAATGGTGTTCAGCAGCATGCCTTTATGGAAATTCAGGCTACGCCTCTGATTATGAGTAACAATTAAAACAGTATTAACATCTCACTGATACACATATTTCATTCATATTGAAAAATTATATGAAAAGTACAAAAATCTTACCTTCTTGTACAGAAAGCTTGACATATCCATATCACTGAAAAGGTACTTCACGAAAAGTAAGAACAAACCGGCAAACGCAAAGCAATATCAATAAACTGAAGATGTTATTCCGCCAATTTTTAATTATTGTAAACATAATAATCAACGCTTATTCAGCAATGGCGCCATCGATCAACAGTTAGAGAAGACAAAAACGGAAACTTCCAGTGATGCAATTATAAACAAGAATGCAGATGGGTTCTCATAAAAATCCATCAAGTTGTCTATTGTCTATTTAAACTGTGTTATTAAGGACTACAATAGCATACGTTTGTAATTCAAAAGGAAAGAGAATTCCAGTTCACGCTATTATTGATAACGGCAGCATATCCATGGATGCCATCTCTCACTTTTACATGTCGCTAGCTACACCATCAAAAGTAGCTAAAAAGTTGCTAAATTCAGAAGGAATTTCTCTAAAAGTAGTAGGTAAAAAAAAAATAAATAAAAAAGCATAATCCATATTCCATAATAGGTTTTGTTACTCGTCAGTTTTTAAACTGAATCTTCATAAAAATATAAATAACGTCCCAATTTTTCTGCGAACCATCAAAACGTTTTCACGAACCACTTGTGATCCTTGGACCACCGGTTGGCGACCGCTTCTCTATAATTTCCGATAGAGTGTTGAATATTGTTATTCATTTCTTTTTTATATTCGCTATATTATTTATGTTTGTTATATTATTTCTTTGAAAATAATACATAGCAATGGCATTTGGTAGCAGCATCCTTTTATTCGAAAAGTAATTCGACACAAAAGTGAAACGATAACAAAATTAAAAATTGAGGCGAGTACATTTAATTGCTTCTTAAAGAGAGTTCGTAATGAGCTAGCTTACTCTCGTTGCATTTAGCATAATTCCAGGTCTGCATTTAACACTAATAAATATAATTCACTGTTCTCAATCATAGATCTATTTTAAATATTAAATATGAGAAGTTTTGGATTATCTCGTAATATATTTTTTTACACAAATCTGTTCAGAGCTTCAAGTATCACTTCCTATTTATCAGTTTTACCCCAAATCTAATATATTGTTCCCATTGATGTTAAAGTCTTAAATAGTAAAACTGAAGTTTTGGATTATATTTTAATATTGTTTTTCATTAAAAACTGTTATGAGTTTCAAGTAAAGTACCATTTCTGGTTGTCTATTGAAGGCTGTTATGGGCTTCCTGTAAAGTAAGGTTATACAATATTACCTAAAATTTAATCAAACCTTTTTATGAATGTAGACAGCTTAAAGACAAAAAACAGGAAAAAAAAGCTGTTGTGATATTATATGGCATTTATCAACACATGTTCCGAAGCTGTCTAGCATAATCCGGATTGCAGTATTTTCTATTTTGCTGGTATGAACCATTTGAATGCGATAGCGATAGGGTCTAAAAAAGCATTTAAATTTAAACCTTTACTATAGGTATAAATTGAATCTTACAATTTCGTTTTGAAATATTGTCAAATATCTGATGTGAAGTCATCTAAGTGACATGTAGATGACATATCACGCTTGGGGATATCCACATGGTTTGTGTGATTGATGCTTGTAATTTTTTGCATTGTTATGTATGATCTCCATGTCTTCAGACAAATTACACACGTTCACACAGTTCTATATATTTTTTTTCCTCATTTGTCTTTCCGGTGTACTTATGCCAGCGATTTCTGAGATTCAGGTACCGTTTCAACGCCATTTATGGTTTCTTTACCGATCGCATTTGCGGTGAGAGAAAATTGTTACTGTGGGAAAATTTTCGAAATTTGGTAGTTGTAATTGTAACCGTGAAAATTGGACTGTTATTCACATCATCCTTAAGTGTCTACCTTGCAACCCCTGCATTTTGAGTTTCATTTCGATTTGTTAAACCATTCTGCCACTGGAAGTGTGTGGGCAGGAAAAATTGTTATTCTGTGTATAACTATAATAAACCCATCTGTGCTATATATAGCATTTTGTTAATCATTGCTTTTCTCGCGAACAGAAAAAATGCAAACCTCTTAGCATTATTATGAATCTGCATGATACCTTAAGAATATAATAGTAAATTACTGAATTTATGGCTGTAATTCGTAAACAGTTTAAGGATATCGTAGAAGCGACATCATTAGAAATTACTTCCCTTGAGAACTGCGATACAAAAATCAGTCAAAAATGTTGAAATCTTGGAAGTCTTTCATAATGGAAAGTCGCTATTTTCTTGTCTCTAAGCGTCATACTTCACATTCACTATGACCGTAGGGTATAACGTCACTGTAACACAATAGGCCACGCATAAAAAAAATTCAAGGTGTAAAAGGAGAAAATAATTTTTAGAATTGTAGCCTTATAAAAAATATTGGCACATCCTCATACGTTTCTCAGGAGGCTAGATATTGTTATTTTCTCTCGAATGATGTCTTTTTATACAACTGGGCATTTTTGTCATACGACCTCTTGCAGTAACAACGATGCTATGTAATACAACTTTAAGTTAGATAAATGAGGCTCGCCTTGAAAGATGGATATATGATATGCTACGATAGCGTTATCTAAAAACATACTTTATACCCCTCTAGTTGTTTAGCAAAATTCTTCATGTTTTCGAAAGTAGATATCTAGAAAAAAACCTCTAATAGACGCAAGAAAAGTTTGATTTTTCGGTTCGTTCTTAGTTTTAACGAAGTGCGGTTTTGTGTTTCTTTTGTATTTTTAAAGACAAATCTGTGTGTTAAAATATTATTTTGGAAGCTTTGAACAATTCATGCTTTCAAAATAGTATTTTAAACACACAGATTCGTCTTTCTGGGGACAAAAGGAGAAAAACAAATACGAGGTTAAAAATACCATTTTATTCACTGAAGTTGAGTTTACGTTATTTCGCAAAATTTTGTAACATTAATATCTTTAAGCTGTATTAAACAGCTGCTTTTGTCTTCTTTGTTTATCTATTTTAAGAAACAATTGAAGCATAATTTTTAAAATTAAAAAAGATGGAATGCAATTTTTAAAAAATTTTAATAAATCAAAGTATTCTTTTTAGTTTAAAAATCTAACGTCTGCGTCTTTTAATGCATTGTATGATTTTATTTTTCTATATTGGTATAAAAAGATAAAGTACCAGATTCTTTTATCATAAGTTTAATCAAGCAGACATGAAGAAAAAAAAAGAAAATAAAGAATAAAAAAATTTTTTTCATTATGCAATAGTTAAACACTTAAGCATATTATCGATGGAATTAATGCATCAGGTCTTCTACTATATTTAGTTTTTATCATTAGTGCATATAATAATTATCTAATCACATTATCCGAAGAAAAAAGAAGGATTTATATCCTTCGCAATTGCATCTAATCTTGTTAGTTTACTGAAAAATTTGAATATCTCAAGGTCAATCATAACTTTTAATTTGTTAAACAATAATAGTTTTAATACTTGTGAAGTATAAAAAAAGGTGTTCATTTTCGGATGATCATTATTTAAATTCTCACAGCTAATCCATTTTTTTAATTAAAAACCCTGCTGCAAAAAGTAAAAGCGTAGTTTCAAGAATCTTTTATTATCAAACCTGCGAACATTTATCCCTCAACTTATCTGCGATTGGAAAAATCTATAAATGTATGCAATTATTAAGCAAAATGGAAATTTTGCTTTTGGATTGCTCCAAAATTTTACTAGCTATTGATAGAATTTGCTTCCTAATAAAAGGCATAAATTCCATTCGATTTTTAAAAACCTCTACGCATTTAGTTCTTTTTCCAGTAGTTTACGAAATAATACAGAAAAACATCTAATTTGTGCATATATATTACTCCGCAAAATTCACCCAGAAGACATCAAATTGCTATTCCTGAGCCAGTGTCTAAACCAGTTCGAAAACTTAAATGTTGTCAGTCCTGATGATAATAAAATGGAGTGCCAAGACAAAAATGAAATTTGGAAATCTTGCACATGATTGTCACTTCTAATACCATTGACTAAACTAGAAAAAGAAAGACTGCCCCCTCTGCTCTGTCCGAGAGAGGTCACTTGGCAAGAGATACGAAACTTTCTCTGAGACACATATCAAGGTTGTATATTACCAGCTGATTCTGACCCCAAGGAAACTGAAACGGAACTTCTTGCCAAAGGACTTCCTATAAAAATTACTCAAGTTACAGAGAAAATTCAAGACACCATGACAAATTTTCTGTATTTTTTGCTTCGGTGATAAGAACAGATAAACGCAAAAGCATCTACTCGTAGAAGACGGTTTTGGAACTGCATGTCAGAATTAGACGTTACAAATCGGGGCGGAAACGCCATGATTTGATTTCGTTGTCAGAGATTTGGCCATGGTCAGATCTGCGACAATCATGTATGAAGTGTACTCAGGATTACCTGGCCTATACATATACTATTTCTAAAGAAAAGAAGCCTACATGCATCCTCTGTAAGCTGGCTCACGTGGCTTTTTCGAAGAAATGTAAATTTTATTCCAATTAGCGTCTGGAAAGAAGATATAAAGTTCCCTTGGGAGACCGATGAAATGTGATGCCAATGATACTCGGAATCGTAATATCCCAGCACCTAAAGAAAATTTCGCTGCACAAGCACAGTGTTCTCTCTAACATGAACAAAGTAAAACTCCGAACAAGTCGAAGAATAACTTAAAAGTTAATGAAAAATAAATAATTTCTTCAGCAAATTCATGCAGATTGCCGAAAAATGCAAGGAAATTAAAATCAACTGTAGAAAGCTTTTGTACAGACTCGTATAACTTATTTTCCCAGTAATTAAGATAAATTTGAAAAAAAATTAGGCGTAACTCATACGTAATAAGGTAAACGATCCAATTCATTAAAAAAAAGTACCCTTATTGATACTTTCCTTTCCAGTCGGCCGTTTTCGATAAACAAACACTACTGATTGTCTCTTCATGATGACAACGTGTCACTTTCTTCTACTTCCCGTCACCAAGTCTCCGTCCCTTGAACACAATACCTTGAACACAATACTTCAATTGAGCTGGTGGCGATGAACCAGCCATAAATCAATATTGGTAATTAATATCGGTTTATGTAACTGTTCACAGTGATTTTAAAATTGAGTCTGTTGCTCAATTCATTAGACGAAATTCTTTAATAAGGAAATCTCCTGCGACTTTGTGAACTACTCTCAAGTATTTAGTTATGAGATTCTTCATGATGACAAAACAATTAGGCCTCTTGCACCACATACTATAATCGATGGCTATCAAAATCTCGTTACTTAAACTCCTCAAAGTTGGTTGCCTCTGATTTAATAATTAGTAGTTTTTAATTTTTTAACTTGTTTTCTTGGCTTGTATTGCATCTTGTATTTGTATAACTTTTATAGAGTTTGTTGCATCTCGCACATTGTATCTTGATTGTACCTTGTATGTCGATTTTTGTAGATAGTATTTGTATATGGATATCTATGTCTGGTATTTTATTTCGTCCCTCGTCCAGTTCTGAGGATATTATAACAGATTCTTAGTTTTGGCTTTCTGACCATTTGGTTGCCTCCCCCTTTTCTTCTTTCCTTTCTCTTGCCCTCGATTTCTCTTCAGAAATTCCCACGTCCGGAACTTTTATGTCATGTGCCTCTGGGTTTAATTCAAGGAACCGGCAAAATTGCTTTTTGCAATAGTTCGGTAATGATAACGAATCGTAGTCGTTTATGTAACCGCTATCAATCCTCGAAAAGGGAATATAGTTTTTGTAAGAAATGATATAAGTTAATCACTATTTCTCTGTCCATCCCTCGTATTTTGAAAAAGTTATTAAATGGAACCTGCCTTCCGTAAAACAGCATATAGTAGAATATTTTCAAAGTAACGGAAGCCTGGCATCAAACAAAGGGTACGTAAATCACTGAGATAGGAAGAGATTTCGTAACTTTTATTTACGGTAGTCGAAGAGTGATCTGTTCTTAAAACAACTGCCGAAATCAGCGGCGCAAGTGTGGCAGGATCTTCACCAACTTTCATGAACGACGGTAACATACATTGTGTACTATCATATTAGTAAATAAATACTAGTTAAATTTGTATATAAATAAGTAAACCTCCAAAAATTTAAAGTTAACGAAATAATAAATAAACATTAGAGTATAAATTAAATATTTAACAATAATTTCCTTTCTTTAATACAATTTTTTGGCAGTTTGATGAATAGGTAAACATAATATAAAATAATAAGTAAAACATCAGAATGGAATAAAATTATAAAAGTGTCTTCTAACGTAGAAAGGAAGATAAAGTTGAAAAAGTAGAAAGGAAAATATAGTTTCTTCAATCTTGTTCACTGTCGAAAGCTAAGATATTTAATTTTCTTCTTTCATGAAGTATTTTCAGTAATATTATCATTATGCAGATGACGAGCGATGATACGATAAAACTACAAAGTGCTATTTCAGTCCAGTTTGACGAAGTCTTCATAATAATAATCACCAGATTATTCATCTGAAATCAGGAAAAATTTACTATTAATCTATAAAAATAGATAAAATATAAAGCTCTTTACATAATTCTTTGTATTTTAGATTTTACACAAATTTTTTTATAGATCTTTATTATCTAAATTCTTCTTTTTAAAGCTCTTAAGTACAAATTTCTGGAAGTGATAGTCTTACCGGAGAGGTTTTTTCCTTGTGAATAGCGTTTTGGTTTTTCGTTTGCATTAAAATAATGAAGCCGAGAAGCAAGAGAGCCACAGCTAACAAAGTGCTCATAAATTTGAAATTTCCATGCTGATATTGAATGTTAACTCTGTGAAGCATTTCTGGTTTCATTTTTACTCTCTGAAACGAAGTAAATCATTCGCGTTTAATGATATGCGGTTTTAAATAAATTGCACTGTAAAGTTGTTGCTAAGAAACTGGTACTTTTATTGTTTTAAATACTAAATGAATTTGAAAATGCTGGGCTTTTTATATCTGAGAAAATGGCAACGGTCATTTTTTGACTTTTTATCATTTTTTGACTTTATATCATTCAGAAACTAGTTTTTTGCGCAATGGCATTCATTTAATTTGGTTTTCCTTTTTGCGTTGGTAAAATCTTAAAATTAATTCCGGTACTATTCCTTTTTGAGGGCCGTAAAAAAACTACAGCGAAAATGTATGCGCAAAAGCGCCAAATCTAGCAAACGCGCCCATTTAACAGCGCGCCAAATCTAGCGTACGCGCTGATTTCAGATTGCCTAAGTTTATATAGTTCTATATTTTTTAAGACACCATTGAAAAACCAGTTTAATTTTTAAATCATTTTTTGATTTTAAATACTTTTTTGATATCCTATGGATTTAACAATTTGGGAACTGCCCATGACGAAAAGTCGGCAATAGAATTTTGGGTAAAGTGCACAATCACCCACTGCTTGACGCGTTTTTAAGAATCGCACATACTCGATATCCATGTGCACATCGACCTATTTTCACTTAAAAAAAAATCCTATAATTGCACAAAAGTGGCACTGCGCACACCCTTGACTTTATCTATGTACACATCGACCTATTTTCACTTAAAAAGGAAAAGAAAATTGACAAAAATCCGATTGTTTTTACCCTTGTAAAAAGCGGCAAACAAATAAGTGAGCGATTCTGCACTTTACCGAGAATATTTTCAAAGAAAAGGCATCGTTCATTATAGAAAATTACGTTTGAACAACCAACGAGATGAAATTATGCTTTAGCGATAAGTCGGTAGCGACGCAGGCATCCATTCAGTTATGTTTAGCAATTTTTATATAAATTATAATAATGATCTGAAATAGTTATTTACTCTTATTCTTCCATTCAGTCATGATTAGCCTTTTTCATATAAATTATAATAATAAAAATGTATTATATGAAATTAACCTTTCATCTAAATTAAAACATCAATCTTAGATATTTATTTAAAATTATAATTCCTTTCTTGCCGCAATTATTTTTGGCAGCATTGGCATCAACAATAGTTCGGCGATTTTTTACGGCCCTCGAAATCAAATAGTACCTTAATTCCTGATCATCCGTCTGACCACGAAATTTTCAGATTTTCTTGAAAATGTTCACCTTGTTTGCGATAGTAAAAAATATCCGTAGAAATTTTCCAAATATATCCATCAAAATTTAGTGTTGTTTTGCCACGTTTTAACATTTGAATCATTTTGATGTTCTGAAGAATTTGGGAATACATCGTTTTCATAATCCTGGGATTATTACTTGACCTAGAGTTATCTATTCAATTCAAGTATATTCAATAGCAGTACACAGTGGCAAGCACGTTTAAGGAGGCTGCGGTCATAAGGTACCTTTATGATTTTCATCAATACCGTAACCTTGTTATAAATTATTATACATCTCTTGCAGATCTTTCTGTATGTTTTATGATAGTATTTTCCAAATTAAAAAGGTGTATACAGATGGAAGAAAAATAATACGAACACCTGTGAAATAATGGAAAATCTTTATTAATAGGGGGTTGGATCACCCTTTGACTGAAGTACAGATTGAATGCTATGTGGGATAGATGCATAAAGGTCATGGACAATATTTAAAGGAATATTAAGCCATTTCTCCTGCAGAGCGGTCTCTAATTCCGAAAGTCCGGATGGAGGTGGAAGTTGGGAACGAAGTTTGGACTCCAAATATGCCCATAAATGTTCAATAATATTCAAGTCCCGAGAATGAGGGGGCCAAGCAAGATGTTCAATTGCATCGTCATGCTTTTCGAACCATTTCTGAATACACCTAGCAGTGTGGATAGGGGCGTTGTCGTCTTGAAAAAGGAAAAAGCAGTCGCTCCCCTGCGAATACACTCTGGACAAAAGGATGGACATGATCTCATACAGTGCTTATGCAGAATAACAAGTGGCCCAAGACCGCGCCAAGATATCGCACCCCATACCATAATGGCGGCACCCCCATATTTCACAGTCAGCAAGAGGCAGGATGAAAAGCTTCTTTGGGTGTTCTCCAGATATAAACGTGTCCGGTCGTCTGAAATAGGGTGAACGACGAATTATCAGATCATATTACTTGTTGCCACTGCTGTGGGGCCAGCCTTTGTGATATCTCCACCATTGGCGTCGCTTGAAAGCATTAATTGCTGTCACCAAGGGTTTACGAATTGTCACTCTGCCACAAATGTTCTGCCATGAAGTTCCCTTTTGACAGTTTTTGTTGAAACGGGGTCCTGGAGATGACTGATCATTTCGGATGCTATCTCGGATAACGATTGCTTGTGCTTTCGGGCTACTATGCGCTTTAAGACCCGTCTACCCGTATCAGCCAGCTTTGACTTTCGGCCACTGTTGTGCTTTGAAGACGTTGTCTTACAGTCTTTCGTGTACGTTGTCATAACGGCTGATACCATACTCCTTGCACATCCCACAAAGTTTGCTGTTTTCGTAACCGATGCTCCACTTAAACGCGCTCCAACTATCATTACTCTTTGGAACTCTGACATTTCAACTTCTCTCAGAGAGTTCGATCGAAGCATGCAACGCAGGTGACTGCTGTTGAGAGACTGATACCTTCCTCTTCATGCTCACTAGGTGGCAGACTTCTGTTGCAGGTGGCGTGGCTGTACTGCAGGTGTGAAATATGTCGTACTTTTTCACAGGTGTTCGCATTATTTTGTCCTCCATCTGTATTATCGCATTAAGTCTTTTCAAATTCTAATGTGACTGATAATCAAAATATTTAACTCACCCTCACCAGCATCCTCACCAGTGGCCAAGCGGACAAAACCGGTGAATGCTGATAGTTCTGGCTCGAACTAAGGCTAATGGGCTGGATGCATGGTTGGTTTTCGTGGTTTTTCCCTTACATAATGTAAATACCGGAAAGTGTCTCTTAGAGAGTCCTCCAAGATATCATCCCTTCTCTTAGGCAGATAGTTCTTGTGTGTTTTCCCGAATTCAAATCATCTAATCAAATCAGAATATTTAAAGTCGTCTGCAATTTATTCTTATTAGTATTACTAGGAAACATCCAGACAGAAATACCGTAACTGAGTATGGGAGAAATCGAGATTTTGTAACTATGTGACTTTGTAACTAAGTAAGTTTTATAGATAAACCGTAGGTTTTCAGCAGTTGTTGAACTGAATTTTATGTTGAAATAGCTGAAAACTTCTGGATAATGCTTGGATTTATAGAGCTTAATATAAGTCAAAAATTACCCAGAAATATATATATTGCTTAGCTCAGAGATAGTAGTATGAAATATTATTATTTTCAAATAGCGATTGGTCAATGTTTCTTTTTCTCGCGAAAAGTGCTTGTCAACGATGACCTTTATTTTTCATTCAGGGTACTTTCCAATCCATGGATGTATATTTTCTGTACCAAGAATACAATTTAGAATGGGGATTGCAATGTCGTTTGCATACATTGAGAGAGTAGTGAAAAGTGTTTGTGAAATGTCTCTCTCATAAATTTTAAACAGCGTAAGCCTAAGGAAATAGCCTTGTAAAACTCCGAATTGAAACACTCGACGTGAGGAGAACGTGTTAGTAAGGCGTATGGCAAACTATCTACCAGTAAAATATGATTCGATGATGTGTGTGATGTCCCTTTAGAAAGCCAAGGTAAGGCTTGTGTATAAGATCATCCAATCCAAACATGATCGAAGGTTTTAGTTTATCAAGCATAAAATGTGTCAGAGATTTTCTTCCATAGCATATTGGTTTATATGTATTCATCTCTCTTTTAGTTTGCGTTTTTCTTTCTCTGATGAGTTTAGAAATATTAATTTTCGATCCTTAATAATATGCGAAATTACTCTGGAAACGAATGGTTAATTCATGCGACAGTAGGACATGGATATCGAGTATGTGCGCTATGCGTTAGGTTATGGCAAAGCACATGACAGATATCTAAGGTAAAGGATGTCTTCGCAAAGGATTATCTTAAAAACGCAATTTTACACAGCGCTTTATGCCTGCTGGTCTTCAAGTATGTGGTGAAATTTGCAGCTTTAAAATAGGAATGTTATTTCAAAGTATGAAAATCGGTCACAACATTTTGAGTAAATTTCTGCATGCGTTTCATTGGTGAGATATTAACACTTAACTTTTATTCTAAAATAAAGCAATTATTATTTAGTATTACAGCATTACTTAAAACCCCTTCGAGCCGGGTAGCGAAAACGCGCGCTTATCCCGGAGGCCGGCAGTGTCTTCCGCGAGCGTCTCTCCAGGGCCGGGGGCTTTTTTGCTACTAAGCCTAAAGCCATGAAATTTCCGAAGTATCAACGCATTGTTTAATAATGCTCTATAGAGTATTTAAAGGGCTTATACTTTATAGATATTTTTATATATATACTTTAATTACCTTATTTCTTGTTTAAATGCATATTTTACACATTTTATTTTAATTACTCACCATTTTATGACTTTTAACATTATACATCTGAAAACTAAATATATTACTTAAAATTCTCTTTTCGTATGAAAAATTTTAAAACAGGGATCTACACACAGTCCTACGTTACATTCCTTGAACTCGTAATAACTCATTTGCCGTTTTGGAGGATTTTTCCGGGAATGTGAACAAACGAAGCATCGTCGTCTCATTTTCTTATCAGTCTCTTCTGAACAAAGTTTTGGAAAATGTCTTTCAGTTAATCTTTCAGAATCAATATCAGAATATCAGAATTTCAGAATCAATATCTGAAATATTTTGCATCATTTCTGCTATTTCATGCTCTGTTAAACATTTTCGACGCTTCGACATTGAAACGGTAAAAACAGAAAGAATTCACGTCTAACAAGATCTAATTATTTTCTAAAATCTGAGCTGTAAACGGAAATACTCAACGCTTTAGCGCATATAAAACTTCTACTTACAATAATCAACTCCACGTGCGAATAATGTGCGATTTAAAGAGACGTCATAAATCACGCCATTCGGAAACATTTAGTTCCCCGTTTGTTTATATAATCAAAAACACGTGTATGTGAGTCATGCTTCTCTCATTTCGAGTAGAAAGTCTAATATACACGTATCTGAAACCATATGGACATACAGTGCCATCTTGTGGCAGAAATTATAGTTTAAAAACGTTCCAAGGTACTGGCACAAATACGTGACAGCAGGTAGAAAATGCAACAATGCTCTGGCACGCCTGCGTGTCGGCCGGTAGATAAGTGTGTTCGTTGCTGGCACGTATACGTGACAGTCGGTCCGAAGGGGTTAATATTTTAGAAGACTTGTATGTCGTTATATTAAATACATCTTTAATTTAAGATGGTATTAATAATGCTTTCTTTTTCGCCGTATTACAAGTTCAAACGATTTTTACAAAGAAATTGTCATATTTCTTGCCTTAATTTTAAAGCGTGTGGAATTTGCCATCAACGGAAGAAACTACAGTAAAATTTCTGCAGGAATACAGAATGTTTTTGAAACTTTTTTGAAAAGAACAACGAGGATATGCGTTTCCTAGATAGTCGCTGTTGCCAAGTATTGCACGAAGCCAAATCTCCGCAATTGTCTGACTTTTTTTTTAAGCAGAAACAGATTGCTTTGTACTTTATTACAGAAAGATTTGAAGAAAAATGCATGCTTTTTATTTTTTAGTGTATTACATAATCCTTATTTGATAGTTCAAATTTTTTATATGTGTATGATGTCTACTGACTTATGATAAATATCGATAGTCTGGAAATCTTTCTAAAAAAAATTCCTTCATGGTGGTTGCGTTAATAATATGGAAGCACCGAATATAACTGCGTTTCGTGTTTGATTAATATTTCGAAGACAGCTATCCCTTGACTGTAGCATCAAAATCACATATTGTGAATTAGAAGAATTAATTACAGGAATTTGGAATAACTTATTATTCTGGAAATGCTTTAAGCAATCCTTAAAAAAAAAAAAAAAAAAAAAAAAAAAAAAAAAAAAAAAAAAGCAAAACATTTTGAAAATCACGGAATAAAAACATCAGGTATTCTGAGTTCAAAAGTATATGAAAGCACTTGCAAAAAATAAGTTAACGCTATTTAAGCAACTCGTAAAACTTTAACAGCTTAAGAACCAAATTATTTTTTAATTATCTTGTAAAGTTGCGCGCTTCCAACCTGCACGCAACAAAGTGGTGACTGCTGAGAGCTGGAAAAAGACCAAAGTCTTGAGAAGGGTTTAAATCCCTTTTATTCAACTTTAGAAGTTACAAATGCGTGCTCTTGACGCTCACAAACTACGCCGACCCGGCGGTAAAATAAAAATAAGAAACTAAAAAGAGATAATAACAAGTGACTAACTACGAGGCTCTCTAAACGTAACTAACCTCACCGCGTTCTAAAATACCGCTGATAATTCAGCAAACTCTGAATATTACTTTGAAAGATTAACAATTTGCCGAGGCAAGCACACAGGCCGAAACGCGTGGTTCTTCAATTTCTAACTAGCCACCTCCACACTCGTGAAGCAAGAACGCACCCTTTCGAACTCGTTTCCTTTCTATTTAACTCAGAATACTTCCGCTGATAATTTGAATTCTTGCGCGTTCTACTAAAATTTACATATTCTGGCATTGGCAATTCCAGGGGAAAGTAAGGCTTGACAGGAAAGATAGTTTAAACTTAAAATAAATGTTAGCTAAAATAAATATAAACCCTACAATCTGCCAAACATTTTCTATTTTTTTACTGTCGATTTGAAGAGAAAACAATGTGTCTAATTGTAATCCAAAAACATTTTTCCCAGTAATAACCAAATTAAGTCTTACTTGCTAAGGACTGCTGAGCATACCTGTTTATTTCAAACGCTATCATATCAATAATTTCGTCATTCAAAAATAGACTGAAATTTTCTAGAACAGTAGTACCATCATCTTCTTAAATTTATTGTTGGATTTGTAACAAAGGGAAATATCGGTGGAGGCAGTGTATCTGTACTTAGCCATACACCATTGATGAGCAAAAATTATATTTTGTTCTACTTCACCTGAAGCGCGAGACGGTTCACTCTCAGTAGTATCTAAATCTTGCTCAATATCTCATCCATCAGAATATTTATATTCGTCATAAATATCACTAAAGAACATGCAAACAGTGTGAATCTACCGGACTTGTGTAACGAAATACCGGCGTTTAATGATAACCTAAACAATATTCTTTGCGCCGGTTACTGACCAGTAATTTAGCTAAAGTCTACAGCAAATTTTAAATAATTCAGTTATGAGGTAAAATAATTGTTTCTCTAGGCCGTAGCGAAGTACGGAACATTATTCTAGTTGAAAATATTCTGACATGCGCTAGAAAAATCCGCGAATTATTTTCGACTATACTTGGTTATGCACAATAATTGTATGCATTTGCCCGAACATAAACTAATTTGACTGGTTTGAAAAATTAGTTTGACTGGTTTGAAACTGGGAAAGAATACCAAACTTTAAACTAAAAGTAATTGTCTACTCTTCCATAAAATTTTCAATCACGAACGATATTCCAACATGACTCGCTGCTTTTGTCCCATCTGTAAATATGGGGATATAATTTTTGTGCTTATGTCTATGAGTAAGAAAAGTTGGTTACAGACGACCTCATTAGTGTTTCTTTTATCGAAAATGTGAAAGCTACTCAGAACCTGAGTTCGTGCACTCTCCCAATGCATTCACACCGGGTACGCACTATTCTTCAATCAGTTACCGAGCCCTAAAGAGAATAAAAGCACACAAGATAGCCATGCTTTAAACAAGCGATCGAACATATTAATCAGGTAAGGTTATATTAAGAAGATATATTTCCACAAGATTTTAAAATAAAGCAAAGGGACGATTGCTCACATCTTAACTGTAAACATGATTCATAACAGTAAACATACAGACTTTCTGTAGGAGACGTTCTAAATGCTCTTCAACATGTCTTTAAAGCCTGATGATGAATAAGATCAAGTTTAAGTAACACAGAAGACCATGCTAAACCATGAACCTCTGCACTTAATCCAGTTTAGAACGGACTAGATTTCTATAAACACGTAGCATGGAGCTATGATCTTCATCTCAGGGCATATTCGCCAAGACTAAGCATTTCTTTCCCACCAGCGGCCGAGCGATAAAAGTCGCTGAATACTGGTAGTTCGGTCGGGGTTTCGATCCTTTTCTTCGGCAAACAAAATTGTGTACGATGCCTTAATTTAAAGAGGAAAAAAATTCTTCTTTAGGCAATACGCGGAAGGAATACATTTTCATTAATATATTTCAATTAGATATCTATTGTAAATACGGTGTTTAAAAAATTTCAAGATTTTAGTCCGAGTTTACATTATTTTTATTGCCATTAAAAAAGATAATGAATAATGTAACAGAAAATCTATAAATGGAGCTAATTACTTTACATCGTGATATAAATCTTTTTCAGAGATTTAAGTATTTAGATTTTATAAATTTTTCTTCATACTTATCAAAACATTAATCAGTTACGGATGCTTGCTCTGAGAATAATAGTTTTATCTGAGAATACATTTATATGTGAATAGTCGCTTTTTAACAGTTGAAAATTAACCCGATTGAACGATGAGTTTCTACAACCTGTGAAGAAGATAATTTCTAGTAATTTCTTTCTAAGTCTACAATCTTTATCAGAATCGAAATTCCAGATGAGTGTCAAGCTAATATTAAAATTATTTACATACGAACATATCTATTTTTATTTATGCGTCGAAGAATAATTTTATAATTGAAAGAAAGAGACTAAGTTGTCGTTATTTATTCTGAAGTTATTTGGAAAATTTTCTCTGAAAACTTTAGAATTTTTTTGAATTTTTATTTTAAATTTAAGCAAGTTATCTAATGATTCATAAACAATGCTAGAATTATTTCAAATAGCTATCAGTCTGAAAAGTTAATATTTAGCTCTTCATATATTTGAATTACAAAGTGTAGCTAACAGAAAATGTCTGGTAAGTACTAAACTTTAGATATCAGATAAAAAATAATTAAAAATTTGAATTTTTCCTGTGACGTTTTATTATTATTGTTTACGTATATCCTGATAAATATTTACTAGGCGACATTTAAAGTTTATTTCAAATGTTTTTTAATTTGTTGATAAAAAATTTTCCTTTAAAAAAATGTTCTGACTCTTCACCTGTTTTCGAATAGTGCATTCAACCCACATGCAATTTGAGTATGGGACCATTGTTGTAAATGACACAGAAATAGAAAATTTGACTGTTTAATTACCTGAGTTTCCACTGTATTGTGCACATCATTCACCAAGTCTTCAATGAGCTCTACAATAGATGGAGAAAAGATACCAAATTGCTTTCTTCAGTATGAAACATGGAGATTGCAAATGGGCATTATCTCTATCTACAAAAGTAGAAAATGATCACTGATATGTGGGTCACGTCCTGCCTTAAATTTGCAAAATTGAAACAGAGATAGTGAGCAGGTAGTGAGATCAATGCTGTTTAAGGTTCTCGTAGGCTTGGTGGAAGTAAGTTTGCCTTGCGTTATGAAAGAGGCAAAGAGAATGGTCATTGATTTTTATACTATGTGAGTTTTTATCTTTACTTCCCCGAAGAGGATTGTGGCTGTTAAAACCACTTAAGGGGATAAAAAGTTCAGGCAACTGCTCTATTAAACTATTCATATCCACCTGTTCAATGCTTTCATTTGGAAGCAAATAATATATTCAACACAATCAAATCAGCTTTTCAATATTAACCTGTACTGAAACAGCTTGGAGGCTGTGGATGGATGAAATGTGGTTCAAGGATAGTCAAGCGATATAAGACGACCTACACCACCGCTGACACGATCATTACAAACATTATCTTTTTTAACAAACGAACATTTCCGACGCTTAAGCTGTTGTTATTTTTTCAAAAGCGTTTCTTGTATTTGAAAAGCAGATAGGATCATACTCGTCAGTTAGGTGTTTTAAATGTACAAGATTATTGTTTTAACCATAACTCTGTTTTCGTGGAACCATTGACAGTTCCACGACAACAGAGTAGTCATCATGAATGTTTGTCGTGCTTATGGTGCTTTATTGTTTTGTGGGGTTAAATGTGTGGCGTTATCCATTCCCATTTCCACATCCATTTCAGATTCTGTAGCACCAGAATACGTGTTGTTTAATGAGCTTGTGCTCATTGGATGAGATTTTGATTCTTTTCCTCTTTATCTTGTATGTTTTCCGTTTCTTTATATTTATCTGTTTATTTTTATGGCTTGCTTGGTCTTTAGTTATATAAGATTTATTATATCTTAATTAATTTTGTAATGCTTGGGGATGTTTTTTTTTCCCTAAATACAAACAGTCGTTTCAGTGGTAACCGACATGGATGCTTTCACAACATTTGCGTAGGCTACATTTAGACGGGGCTGAGTATCAGAAATTAATCTTCTATCTTCAGCGTACGAGGTATTTTTATAACTTGCACCTATCTCGCGGTTTTCCACATAAAGTAGGATCGTGAGAAAGCTGTATGCTTCCCTTTGCAATTAATAACAGAGGCGCAGCGGTACAAGTATCGATTTCATGACCCTCAACTGAGTAGCGTGCACGTATTAAGTTTTCCACCGCATGACATCTTTGGGTAGCCAAAGTGCTGAAAACTTCCAAGTGCCAAAGTGCACTTGAAACAGCGAGTGGGATAGGGGAAATATGGTCTTACAGAGTAATAAAGATACCAATCCTTTACATTTTTGGGCAAAACTGAAGGTTAGGATCAGGCGCTTCGTATCGACACCTGATCTTTTTAACGCATCTTGATTCACCTACGGGAAAAGTTCCAGATTGACTATGAGAATTGGTTTCGATTAACAGATCGCTTGAACGAAGTCGCTTGAATGTTACTTACGATTGTATATATTTCTGTATGAAGAACAGTGATTATTTCTGAAGTTCGCCTGCTCTGTTGTTTAAAATCCAGGAAACGAGGTAAAGACTTATTATTTTGTTCTGTATTAGCATTTACATGTTTTAATCTTTTGGACATATTCATCGTCCTTTCTGAAAAACAAAGTTCATTTACAGAATCCATATTTTAAATGAACAAAGATTCGGACCCCGCGGCACCACCCTCCACAGAGTTCAACAAGGGGACGCAAGTTCTTGCGCTAGGGCTAATTGGTTATAGAAATATAGTTTGTCGAAGTCTTTATACGTCAGTTATCATTTACTACGAGAATTTCAAATATGAACAGGAATTTTCATGCTCCTTTCTTGTAAAACGTTCAACGTAATCAAGACTCATTGAGCAAAACCTACATGTTTGAATTAGTCAACAGTAGTGTTTCTTTATCTTCCCACATATTCTGTTAGTTGTAATCAAAATGTAGGAGCAGGAGATCCACATCAGTATTTCGCAGCGAATCATCACTAGATTTTTTGACTAATGAAAGTCTGAAATTTACTTGAGATTTAAAAATCAATTTGGAATTGAAAGAGTGTCTAGTCTAGAGAGTATGGTTGTTGCAAATCTTTTAAAGAAGGCCACATGAATGTTGAAATGAACCTCATGCTTGTTAGTCGAGAACCTCAACCGATGAAAACAAACTGATTGCCTCTGATGCACTAATTCGGGTTGACCAGAGAATCACCGCCAGAGAAACTGCTAAATAATTTAAAATAAGTATTGATAGTTTGGAAAAAATAGAAAAAAAATTGTTTTAAATTTAGTAAGGTAAGCTCCAGAGTAGTTCCCCATCTTTTGATGCCTGAACGCAAAGAACGATGATTAATTTCAGTCACACAACATTAGTGGGATATCCTACTCCCCCTCAACAGTCTATTTTTAGCAATATTAAACTTTCATATTTTGGTCCATTTAAACAGTATTTAAGAGGATTGTGATTATTTGACTTATAAAAATCATTAAAACTTACACGAATCTTTCCGGCGCTAGAATTCCCTAATTCATTTAAAATAGCAATAAGATTGCTGTCTTTTGTATAAAATCGGCACCACATAAATTGCCTACGAATCTAAGTCGTATCACGCTATTCAACGGTGTTTTTTATTGTGGCCGTTTCACCGATCCCAGAGTCGTTCAATGTTTTCACCAGTATGACCAGCCCCGTAATTTTGAAAATACAGGGCGTCCAAGAATTATCTTTACAATTTTAAACTTCAATAACTTCTAAAATAAAAATGATACTTACTTTCTGTTTTCTGCAGTCAGTGCAACTCATCAAGTTTTGTTTCTGTTCATGGATACACCTCAACCTGTGCACCATTTGTGGCCCTAAGCACATCCAGTCTGCATTCAACTTCTTGCCAGTTATGCTGTAACATCTCGTCTGTGACAGCCGTAAAAACATCTGTAATGCGTCGTTTTAAATCAGCAATGTCAGAAACTGTGTACGGTAAACAGCATCCTTCGAATAATTCCACAGAAAGAAGTTAAGGGGTATGATGTCCGGAGACCTTGGTGGCCATGCAATTAGGCCAACCCGTCCAATCCATCGGTGGGGAAGGTTTTTCGTCTATTTGATCACAAATTGCTCTAAACCAGAGTGATGGAGTGGAACCAAACATTAGGCTGCAAACCCTCCAACTGAGGAAGAGCAAAGAGGTGAAGCATATCCATATACATGCCATCATTAACTCTTTTAACATTAACGAAGAAAAAACGCCATTAATGAAGAAAAAATGCCCAATGATTCGATTGTGCATCAGACCAGGCATTGACCTTTTGGCTGTTTCTTTCAATTTCTAGTGTTTCATGTGGGATTTACGAACCCCTTATTCGTATGTAATGTCAGTTTAATTGGCCAGACATATGAAATGTTGCCTCATCACTAAAGCACACCTGTTTCAAGAACCCTTCATCTTCATCTGTTTCAATAAAGCACACCTGTTTCAAGAACCCTTCATCTTCACCTGTTTCAATAAAGCACACCTGTTTTAAGAACCCTTCATCTTCACCCATACGGTGTAACATCTCTATGGCAAACTCCGCACATACTGGTTTGTCTGTTGGTAACATTGCCCGCTACAGCTGTACCTTATAGGCATAGAGACGCAACCGTTTGTGAAGCACCATGTGGACTCTGGATCTGGGTATTTGCAATTGCCTAGCATCCGAACGAATTGAATTTTTCGGATTGCCCAGGGAATGCTTCTTGCCAGTTATGCTGTAACATACGTTTCACATACCCGCTCAACGTTTTCAACACTTATTCTGGGTCGTCCTGCTCCTTTCTTATGAAACACAGAGCCTGTGGTTATGAAGCTAGTGTGCCATGCACGGATGGTGGTCGGAATTCCTTGAAATTTGGTCCGGAAGTTCCATTGAACCTGTGTTTCCAATTTGCTCATTATGAACCACGGAAGACATCGTGTTTTCTCCTGTGAAGTCCACATGCTCACTTACAACTGGCTAGCCTAAACAGGAAAAAAAAACTTGAGGAATTGCACTAATAACTGCAGAAAACACAATGTAAATACCTTTTTTATTTTAGAAGTTATTAATGTTTAAAGCTATAAAGCTAATTCTTGACACCCCGTATTTCCCATTGCATGCTATTCTCCAAAAAGCACGTCCAATTTTTTTTAATGTTAATTTATCAGCTCAAAAGGGCTATTAGTCTTGAATCACGATTTTTCGTTTGAGTGTGTTGCTATTCGGGGGGAAAACGTAAGATATTCCTTCATATTTAATCTGTCTATTATTTAGGAAACTATTTAAAAGCAATAGATGCAATTCTTTAAAATATTATTTTTTTACTTATTAATCTGATTGATTTAAATAAAAATCATTTAATTCATTATATATCTAATTTAAAACATTAAATATTTTTATAGAATTACACATTGTTTCACTTTTTGAATATACAGAAGATATATAAAGTTTCCATGTTAGTCTGAATGCATATTCATCTGATATTGCATAAAATGTTTCACAAGTTTCATCTGGGCCATGTCTATTGACGATCTCTACTGAGTAACCACATTCAGCTTTCAAAGCACCCTTTGAGCGATCATTAAAACCTTAATCCTTTCAGATTTTTTATTTATTTATTTATTCCAAATGCAAGCAAAAAAATAGAGAAATAGCAGTTAATTTATAGCCTCCTTTACACACACACACACACACACACACACACACAAAAAAAAAAAAAAAAAAAAAAAAAAAAAAAAAACTGTCTTGGTGAGGATCGGGCATACATAAAAACAAAACAAAGATCTTATATATGTGTGTTGTAACATCACGTTTATCCATTATTGTCTCTACATCGTGCTGTTTAGGTGACAACTTTCGTTTAATAAATATGGTCGACGGAAAAAGACGTAGTATCTTCAAATGTAAGGAGGAAGTTATTGGCAGTATGTAAGAATCGATAAACAGTCATGACTTTTATTCTTCTGCTATTAAGAAACTTCTTGTGCGCTGGCCGCATAGAAAAGCAATGTATAAGTCGTTTCACTGCATGGCAGTAAAGTTTGGCTGATAAACTACTGTTTATATTTGAATGGCCCTTCTATGCCTTGGGATTTTTTTACGAAAGATTTTACAAAAGTATCGGAAAAGGTTTGTTGGGAGGGGGAAGGAAGCGAGACAAAAAAAAAAGTGTGTATAAAAGTAAAGGAGACACACGATTTTATTTTTTATTTTCGAGGTTTTCAGCGTTTTTTTTTTTTATTTTCGAGGTTCAAATTTGCAAAACTATCGACTTATTTGAGCTTTTCGAAATGAATGTGGAAAGCGGTGAGTGAGGAGCGCTAGTTCCCATTTCTTTTCAAACCACCCTATCAATATTCAACTCTTTTCCAAGCTCGAGAATTCTTATTCCTGATTCGAGATTAAAATCGATGAAACAGATATCATATCTAGCCAAGTATCGAACGTTAAGAATAAAATACGGCATAATGATTCCGCCCACGAAGAATTAGGCGCTAAAGCGCTTCCTTCTTCACATTTTTTCAAAGTGAATTTTATATCTGAATCATGAAACATGCTTCCACTTTTCTTTTTTCTTCTCTTCCTTAAGAGCATGAAAAGACGGCATTTCTCTAGGGAACTTCTTAAAAAAAGTATCGGCTTGATTCGGATTTCCCATACACTTGTCTGGAATACTGATGAATGTACTCACCGCTTTTTGAGTATTTAAATTTAGGATTAAGATACTTGAGAAGGGGTGGAAGAAGGCTAATGCCTCCGATTTATTTCATTGATGACAAAGAAAACGCATTTTATGAGAGCACTTTATTGGTTCTAATATGTCATATGCTGAGATATTCGAATACACTATTGATTTTTTTTAACTCGGAGTTCTCCAAGATTTTCCTGTAGCATTCACTGTTTGGAATGCAATAATTTCGTAAGTTTACGGCTCGTAATCAAAAGGAACAATCTAAAAAATTGTAAATTTAATATATAAAACGAGTTGCAATCAGAATAGTGATATTTGAATTTGATTTAAAACCTTACAGATTATAATTAAATAAGGCAAAGTAGTTAAAGTCGAGATGAAGAGATCAAGCAGTAAAAAACTCCTCCTCTTTGCTGGTGTATGGAATTTTAATTCTATGCACCAATTTTTGTTTATCCATCACTGCAACCTTCTTGTGTGGTTTGTCATTTTTAGGCACATGTTTTGAGGCCAAATAGTTTAAAACGTGGCCTCAAAACATGCGTTAGAATGTTTACATGCGCGTTAGAATGGAAGGAATATGGTATTAATATCATATTTTTTCCATCTAACGCGCACCTCTTTCCATATATAGATGTCGCTGGAAACGGATTGCGTTATTGAATCGATAGTATCTTATCTCAAAATCGTGGGTAACTCTGAGTTACTAATTATTACGAAGTAATTAATTTTTCCTAAATGCAAAGCAAAAAGATATGTTTCGTTTTCAATAAATCAAAGACGGTTATTAAAAATATTTGCTTAATGTACTTCAACGTTCTATTTTATTAGATACAAAGTCGTTTTTCCTGTTTCGGGTAAGAACGGTAAAGAATGCGTCTTAGAATCAAATAAATCCATTATGTTACATCCAAATCCGAAATGGCTGAGACACAAAAAAGTGATTACGACTGATGTATAATTTACCGTTTTATTCTCTTCAGCGGTATAAAGTAAACGGCAGAACATTCAGTGTTATTAAAATGAATCGTAAGAAAAGAGTTTAATTTTTAAGTATGTTTATTTTTTAAAAAAATATTTAAAAAATAAGAAATTTGTTTCTTTTTTGTCCAAAAAGCAATTGCATGTTCATAATTTATATTTCTTATGAGCGTCATTATTTAATTAATGCTTTTCACATATTTGATTCAAAACATTTGTGTAACAGGAAATATATATCCATGACCAACAGTTGTGAAAATAAAGGCCGGATAAGGACTTTAGTGGACAAAGAATGATTTATGCCCATTTCATTAAAACATTATATATTAAACATTAAACATTTTATATGCATGTTTCCTGTCTCTCTACACTTGGCTTGCCATATAAATGTATTGGTTTCAAGATTAGAAATAAATATCCAAACATGCGACTAACGTTTTGAAGGGTAAGTAACAGAAAACCTTCGTCACTCTATCTCCGGCATCCGGACCGAAAGGGTCTAGATGCGCTTCCTCTCCCGAAAATAGACCCTGCGTACCAATCTGTTTACTGATCTCCTGGCAGCATCGACGCGCTACGAGTTCATTATCACACATACACCCACAACAACGTCGTAAACTTGGGGCTCTGAGAGCCATTTCCAGTCCGGAACTCGGTGAGGAAAGTGGTGCAAAATAGCCTATCCTTTAGAGAGGAAGGAATTTCAGCCGTGATAATTAGTATAGCATACATGTGTTTCCACGCAGTGTCAAGGATGGCCGTATATTTACCGTTTACAGGTCCAGAATTTTTAGCAGATTTTTTTGCTACTGAAGTTTAAGGATTGCCCATTATATCCGAGCTCAAAATAACTCACAAATAATTCGATCACAAAGGCGAATAATTAAAAAAAATATTAGTAATCGAAATAATTGAAATTAATTGAAAAAATCTATTATTTTTATTTTGTTTAACCCTAATATACATTGATCAAATTACTGAATCTGTATCCTACTTTGAAGGAGGCCGAGCGGTTAAAGACTGCTGAATTATGGTAGTTTGACCTTCGGATTGGCTGCGTGGTCGGATTTCGTGGTCTTCTCCATGTGTTACGAGAATACGAGCCAATTTCCCTTAAGAAATCTTTCATAGAGACATCTTTTTCCTTAAGCTGATAGCCCTCATATGCTGTGCCATATTCAAGTAACTTTACCTAATCTACTTGGATTTTTTTCGCAATTCTCGGATGTCTGTAATTATTAGAGAGAAGGTTATGAAAATGGCATCTTTCTTCACTTTACCATTAATATCCTAGTCATCCTCTGTGGTTACTACGTTACCTTTCATTGTTTTTTTGTTCGAGTTTAAAATCCAGAGGAAAGAGATCATTCCGCTTCTTATTACAAACATACAAATTTTATTTACTGTACAATACACTGTTCTACAAAACATAATTATTAGGTATGCGCCCTTCGGTATTGTTAGGCTTAGCAACGTCATTCATCTACTGCTAGTGTTAAATTGTCGAAAAACTCCAGAGAGAAGACGCTGTGAGCGCCACCCAACGGCGGGCGCTTTTAATTCATAGCATCCTCCTCGAAAATATTATCATCCTTATTTCTGTTCGCAATGATCGAACGATCGTTTTTGTCTTATTTTTCAAATGGATAAGATCTTGACTCTAACTTCCAGCCTGCCTGATAGGTCTATCTAAGTTAAACTACCAATTATTGACTGTCTAACTAAACCTATCTGCACGTTTTTTTTTTAGTTTGGACTGAACTTTTGCAGCAAAATCTTACCTCTCAGCTTATACTCGGAAATATAAGTTACTTATATCAGAACTTCTAGCCTTTTTAAAAATTAGGAAAATAAAAGTACTTCGTAAATAAAAACCGTGTGAAAGTATGTTTGTTTTATATTTTAGTTATATCTTTAATATTTGTGATTTAAAAAAAAAATGTTTTTAAACTTCAACTAATCAATTTGTTTTTACTAATTAAAAATGCTAAGAATTCTGTTAAATAAAAGTTATAAATGAGCTCATTTTGTTTCAAACAAAGCTATGACGTAACAAGAACCAATCCGATATACGGAGCCAATCTGATATCCGGAACAGATTTCTATTGTGCTTTACTTAGAACTCTGGAAAGGGAAGATGCAGCTCATGTGCGCATTTCTTAGTTGATAACCATGCTTGGGGATAGAAAGCATGTTTCGATGTTCTATCCCACACATCGAAGTTTCGATCAAGTTGTGATTACTAGTGTTGATATTAATACTTAATTTTTCTTTAGAGAAAAATCACGTGACCAAGGTCGATTATCGAGGAGCGTCCGCTAAATGGGAGTGCTTTGTTCCTCTACTTTTGAGAGTTCGAAGATTCAGGAGCTGCCCGTCAACGGGAAACATTCCCTAAATTAGGCTTTTCTTTATATGTCGCCGCGGCAACATGTATATGGTGTAAATCGTCATATGGTCATCTTTTGCTATATAATACGGCGCCATAGTGGATGTTGCAAGAGATGATCATTGTATTCCATATGCACTGTTTTTATTAAGAAAAATGTCGAATTTTCTATTTGGGAGATTTGACGATCTTGTGTGTGCAGAATGTGCATATTATTTCTTCTGTAATTAAATGCTAATTACATTTATGATTATGAATCTTTAAAACGGATGAGCAAGGTTTCATGCTTTTCTGTGCTATTTAAGTTTCTCCTCGAACTGCCTTATATAATCAAAATCGTAAAAAACAACCTTATATTTAGCGTAGGTATAATGAAACACTCAATCGATTTCGAGGGCAGCTAAAGGTCCCTCCTCATCAGGAGAAAGAAATACATAGAAAGAAGAAAATAGGAATCACAGAAACACGTGGTGCTTATCAGCACTGCACGTGGTTATAACTAGATTTTTAATCAGAGTTGCACTGGCCGCCTACTTTTACTGAGCCAGGCTGTCTGATCAAGCATAAAGAAATATTAGCGAAGTTAAAATAGGGAGCGAGGGGCAAATGCTCATTACGCTCAAAATCTGAACTTCAAATGATGGAAAGCAACCACTGAACGGATTTTTATACCCTCTGGTAGTACCAAGTGCGAGGAGGTAACGCCATCTATCGGCAAAAATAATTGAATTAAGACAGTAGAATTTTAAAGGCATTAGGAAGGACTGGATTGGACTTCAAATCATTAACTAAACTTTCTAAATCTTTGTGAATGTGAAAAGCCTCAAGAAAATCCAATTCGCCTATGGAAGAAGCCTTTTGGATGATTTTTGCAGACCCAAAATCAAAATTATGGTTAAAAGTCCAGCTATGATACGCTATTGAAGACTTGTTAATTTCCCCTTTTTTGACATAAGATTCATGTTCCTTGATACGAAACTTCAACGCTCTTTTTGTTTGGCCAATATATCTTAAACCACACTGACATGATATACTATAAATTCCCCAAGAATTCAAGACAGAAACGCAATCTTTTAGAATCGGAGGGTGAATTTTATTAATAGGGGAGAAACCGACTTGAAAATTGAATTTCTGGAGAATCCGTGCAATTTTATAGCTAACGGAAGGATAGAATGGAAGCACGACAAGGTCATTGATATTATTTCTAACAGTGGAATGTCTTCTTTGATGGGAATCTGAAAATTTTTTGACGGCTTTATCAATAATCACGGGAGAAAATCCACGGTCAATCGCAACTGCTCTCAAATAATTAAGTTCGTTGGTAAGCAAAGATTCAGAGGAACAAACTTTTAGCGCGCGGAAAACATAATAGTAAAAAGAAGCCATTTTTTGCTTAACAGGGTGGCATGACTTGGCATGGGGTGGTAAACAAACTGCAAAGGGTTTACGGTACACAGTGGTGCTAAAATCGGTTTCATTGCGGATTATAAGAATATCGAGGAAGGGGAGGGAATTGTTGGATTCAATTTCAAGAGTGAATTGGATGGCTGGATCAATTGAATTCATAATAGATAGAATCTCGGATAAATCCTCTTTATAACCGTCAAAAAGTGCGAAAGTGTCGTCAACATACCGAATCCAAAGACGAAAAGATAATTTATCAAATAATTTCATCTCAAAATAGTGCATATAAATGTCAGCAAGTACCGGACTGAGAGGATTACCCATAGCCAATCCTTCAACTTGACGAAAATATGCATTTTGGAAAACAAAGTGGGTTTGACTTAGAGAAACTTTAGTAAGCAAAACCAACTCATTAATTTCAGTATGTGTGAAGTGAAATTCCCGAAGCCTAGTTTCAAGACAATTTAGTGCTCCTTCGACCGGAACATTAGTAAACAATGATTTGACATCAAATGAAACCATAATGGAACGAAGTGGGGAAATATTTTTAAGTTTATCAATGACTTCAACAGAACTTTTTACAGTGTGAATATTGTTATCAAGTAGAGGAGAAAATCTGGAAACTAAATATTTGGCCAAAGGATATGAAGCAGTACCTATGTTGGAAACAATTGGTCGAAAAGGAATACCGGTTTTGTGGACTTTTGGAAGAGCATAAAGTCTAGCGCAATTAGTAATAGGCGGAATAAGTAATTTCTTCAACTGAGTTGGCAGAATGTGGGAAGATTTAATAGCACTTTTTACTTTCATGAGGTCCGAAGTTGAAGGATCTTTAGGGATCGAGCAGTATGGGCCTTCATTTATCAATTTAGAGACCCCAGTAATATATGTGTGTTTGTCCATAACAACGATCTGTCCGCCCTTATCAGCTTTAGAGATAATGATATTAGTATCAGAATGAATTTCACGTAAGATCTCATTTTCCTTTTTGCTAAGATTAGAACCCAAAGATTTATTGTTAAAATTAACGTTATGAGTAATTAGGTGGCGGATTGTATCCTTCTGCGTTTCCGAAATTTTGGAGAATTTAAAGGCTTTCTCTATAGGGGCGATGATTTGAGGAATTGAAGGTTTAGATGTCTTTGAAAAGTTGAAATTATATTTTAATACTTTTAATTGATCCTCCGAAAGATTCCTATTGGAGATATTAACGATGGAGTTAACGTTTACAGTGGGAAGATCAGCTAGATAATTGGGACTCTCCGACTGGTGTGTGAGTTTTTGGAATTTAGAAATGAGCACATTTTTATGCCGTTGACAAACGGTATCGGTTCTAGACCAGGATGTATGTTCAAATGAGGGAAAATTTTCAGTGGAATTAGCAATTTTTAAATGGAGGTAATATAATTCAAATTCAATTTTAGATAAACGTTTGCGTGTGTCCCTTATAATGTGACGAAGAAGTGCCAATTTGAATTTATGCAAAATTTTTGAAACGTGAACGGAAGCTTTAAGGCTACATTTCACATGTATAAATTTGGGAATGAAATTTTGATGTTTGCATTTAAGTAGAAACTGTAGATGATTCAAGAATTTCGTACGCTTAAGGCGTAACTTACAAAATCGGTTCCTGTCAGTGGACATATTGTGAAAAGGGCACAAGCAAGAAACAAGTGAACAAAAGAAATGTAATTCCGAAAGTCCAAACAAGTAATTACTTATAACATGAAAAAAACACCAATAAATAATGAAGACAATTTTCATCAACAAATGACAAAAACATTCCAAAAGGAGAGAAACATCCAATACTGAAAACCAATAGCCACGTGGAAAGAAGCAACGAAAGTCAAAATCGTGCACGTGGTAAACCGAAAAAATTCCCATCAAAGAAGACATTCCACTGTTAGAAATAATATCAATGACCTTGTCGTGCTTCCATTCTATCCTTCTGTTAGCTATAAAATTGCACGGATTCTCCAGAAATTCAATTTTCAAGTCGGTTTCTCCCCTATTAATAAAATTCACCCTTCGATTCTAAAAGATTGCGTTTCTGTCTTGAATTCTTGGGGAATTTATAGTATATCATGTCAGTGTGGTTTAAGATATATTGGCCAAACAAAAAGAGCGTTGAAGTTTCGTATCAAGGAACATGAATCTTATGTCAAAAAAGGGGAAATTAACAAGTCTTCAATAGCGTATCATAGCTGGACTTTTAACCATAATTTTGATTTTGGGTCTGCAAAAATCATCCAAAAGGCTTCTTCCATAGGCGAATTGGATTTTCTTGAGGCTTTTCACATTCACAAAGATTTAGAAAGTTTAGTTAATGATTTGAAGTCCAATCCAGTCCTTCCTAATGCCTTTAAAATTCTACTGTCTTAATTCAATTATTTTTGCCGATAGATGGCGTTACCTCCTCGCACTTGGTACTACCAGAGGGTATAAAAATCCGTTCAGTGGTTGCTTTCCATCATTTGAAGTTCAGATTTTGAGCGTAATGAGCATTTGCCCCTCGCTCCCTATTTTAACTTCGCTAATATTTCTTTATGCTTGATCAGACAGCCTGGCTCAGTAAAAGTAGGCGGCCAGTGCAACTCTGATTAAAAATCTAGTTATAACCACGTGCAGTGCTGATAAGCACCACGTGTTTCTGTGATTCCTATTTTCTTCTTTCTATGTCTTTCTTTCTCCTGATGAGGAGGGACCTTTAGCTGCCTTCGAAATCGATTGAGTGTTTCATTATACCTACGCTAAATATAAGGTTGTTTTTTACGATTTTGATTGTCACATTAGCGTGTTTCTCTTCTAGTCTGCCTTATATATTTTAATTTAGCATATTAGTGTAGATTATTGGAAAGGCTCCATTGTTTTAATTTAAGAAAGAGATAAATTTGAAAATATGGTAAAGCCGCTACCTTAATCCGTATTATGATTAACAATGGTGGCTGTCGTATCGTTGAGCTCTGGTTCGAATCCCGGAGAAGGATGTGTATAAATATATAGCGTTTTTACGGCATTTAGGCACTTAACGTACATGGCGAGCCAAAAGCCCTTTCAATTGATTTGGAGTAATGGTAAAAGAGGTGGGAGACCCTTGGACCTGTCTATCCCCTTCCCGGATATCCTTCTTCAAAATAGAGACAGAAAGGGTAAATTCATACTGTCCCCTATAAAATGCCCATGTCAACGACAGACGCAATCCTGCGCTCCTTCACCATGATAAAATTCTTGTTATAATTGTCAGATAAATGAGGTAAGTCACAAAAGCAACAACAACATGTCAAGACCAATGCTTTCCTACATCAGTGTAAAAATGATTAAATTATAATCAGCCATGCCTAAAGTGTACATATTCGTCGAAATTTTTATTTCGAAATACCAGTCTTTTTACAATATTGGTAAAGTAAGAACACTTAGAATGAATGCAGTTCTAGAAGGGGACAAGAATTTTTGATTTCCTTCTCCTGTCATCCATCAACCCAACTTGTTAATCTTGGTTACGCTTCGTCACTTCGTTTATCCTTTGAAAATCCTTCTCACCAGCTTTACGGTTAGTCGCTGATGCCAGTCAGCAGTTAATAACCGAAGCGCGCCATAATCTGACTGGACTCTTTCATGCTTCGTCAACTCAATGGCTTTTCAACCGTTGCTACTAGAATTAAATCTGTAGAAATAGACGAGCCCCAAAATTGAAAAAGTTTCGATTTCCTTGGATTCATACCGAATGATGCGGATGTATGCAATAAACTTGAGGCTATTTTTTTCCTTTTTACTTGTGTTTTAATTAATACATAAAACATCTTCATCCACATATTAACTTTAATTTTTAACTGCATACATAATAGTTCCATATTACGTATTTACCCATTTTTAATGATTCTATAATGAAACATACATTATCTGGGATTATTCCAAATCACTTCCCATGCTGTGCTTGTGTGTAATGTGGCCTTTATGAGCTCTTGTGTAGCCATAAAAATTCGCAAAATTTTTCCTTACATAATGGGCTATAAAATTTTAATTTGAAATTTGGGGTTATAGAAACTGTTAGGTATACATCCATAGAAAAAGTCTGAAGCTTTTAAGCTTTGAAGCATAATTTAACCTTTTAAGGACGGGTGCTATGAACGAGACAAATAATTGCTCAGAGCTCTAGCAATTGGGTGTACCTTATTGATCTTTATTGTAGAGCAGAAACAATAGGTGGCAAGTAACCTTTTCTTTTGCCGTGTATAATTTCTTTAATTTAGTAACATACTGCTGTCTATAATATACTTTATTTAATAAAATACAAAATAATGTTTTAAATTTATTATTTTTATGCTTTCTCTCCTTAAAATTTTTAAATTATGAATACAAAATTTAGTTTAGAAAATTTATATTTCTCTTTCATTTGACTCCCAGCTTTTGTGAGGAGGCTTTTTCCTGTCCATCTTTTGCGGCCTATTCGAAGGCTATGTTAGCGTTGCTAAAAACCAAGTATAAATAATAACGTCTTATCAAGATCTAATATAGCTACTAAATGATTGTTCTTCAGCCGTCAAAGACGCATTAAAAAGTAAATTTTCTTCCATCAAAATTTAAGTTTTCAGAAAAAACATAAAACCCAAACAGCGGCTTAGTTTTTAAAAATGCTTTGTAAAAAGTAATTTTTAAAAACATTCACACAAGTCATGTTTCAGATTTATGTTTAGTTGATCCTTCAATGACAACGTAGAAATGCCGAAATCTGGATATTTTACTGCCAACGAACGCCTATCTCCTGCAGAGCGGCTCATAATTTCGTTATATTTGGATGTTTGTGCGCTGCACATCATTGCAGTAGATGTTTCCGATAACATTGAGATAAGGTAATTTAGGAACCTTATAAGATAAGATATTGAGGTAAGGTAATTTATGACGAATTTTTAAGTCAGATGAGTGTTTCTTTAACTATAAATTGGCGTTTCTACACTTGTGTGGCTATTGTCGTGTAAAAGAAGTCAAACTAAATGAATGCTGGGTGTGTTTCTCAGCACAAGGGATGCTCACATGTTTTCATCAAAGATTTTAGTAGATACCGAAGGTCCAGAGTGTCAGGTGAACAGGTGAATGCAGGGCCGGACATCTGGACGGCGTTTTATGACAAATCGGTATCGTCCGGTACCCATAACAATCTGGTTGAGCCACACCCTCCCGGCGTCCAATAAGAGCCGCATGGGGAGTTTATTGGCAATAACACTATACATGCATGGCATACAGGGCTGCCACAAAACCTAGACTTGTGCTTGAAACAAGCCCCTAGATAAACTTTTGCGTGAACAGAGCGTGGTGGTTTTATGTTTCACCGCGTTCACTACAATTGGCCAATACATGTCATAGCACGAACATATCATTTACATATATCCTGTTATTAAACATGTACACATTATTAAATATGATACGTATTGGAAAAACTGATGCGAAAAAATCATATGCATGCCCCGTCATGTACACACCATGACATATACTAGCCGCACATATTTGTTTAAACATATCCATCAAACATCATTGTTTAAACATATACGCAACTGAGTGTCAGCTAAGCAAAATGTACAGTCTCCTGTTGGCACGTGGGGTCGTTAACCTCATGGGGTTTCTTTCCCACACAAATTCTCCCATCTGGCCAAAGCAATTGGAAACGCCACTGGTCAGACCAAGCCGCTTGTTACCACTCATCAAGTGCCCAGTGTTCTAATTTCTGAGCTCACTTGAGCTGTAAAACTTTATCTACAATCCTTTGTCTGTTGAGGCCTCAGAATTGAATTCCGATGGAATAGTGCTGTAATCTTTGACATTTGAAAGGAGCCAACTGATGGTCCGACAATGTTCATATACTCCTTTTGTGGCCACTGCGTTATCGCAAGTTAAAAGTCTTGTCGAAATTCTTACAATCGCCATACACTCTTATAAGCCATACGTGACTTCATCTCTACCACCAAAATATTGTGACTCTCATGACTCTAACAATTGAAATGCATTAAAAATCACTTAAATCATTAAAATTTCTCATTCCGAGTTTGGAAACAACTGTAGAAGCTTCTGTAGATGTCTGTGAGTCTACGCTCTAGCTGACGGAACTATATGCAACCAACATTCATACTTAACGTTGCTATGCATTCTGCATAAGCTCTTCTACAATAGTTTTTGTGGCAGTCCAGTGTATATGCATACAGACATACGATACATATGCGTTAGTATTTTTAAGTGCTGCATATTAGTATTATTATTTTTCTTTTTTATTTGCGTGACTGAATGCATAAAGATGTTTCTAAAATTCTGTATTAAAGAAATATATATGTAGTTTTTTTCTTCGCAACACAGACATTATTTTTTTTTCATTCAGGAAACCCTTCTATTTCAATGCATCGAATGATGGTCTAATAAGATTCAAATCAGATTCAGGAACCAAGTCACACATTCTGACAAGGGAGCATTCTATTCATGTTTTGTCGTGCACTAAAGGGCGCGAAACATATAAATCTGCATTATGTTACTGAATATAACATCAGTCTTATTTCCTTGTTTAGAAGACCGAAATAATTATTGGTGGCTTCTCTCTTGTAATGTAGATACAGACAGGGCTTCACGGTGGACTTGATTCACTCTCCAGGCCATCCGCAGCCGGTTCGGATCTCATTATCAACCCGGATTTGTCACGCTCCGGCCGCATTGATTAATGGGGAGTAATTTGCGCCGCATAAAAGAGCCGGACGAAAATTTCTCTCTCGAACTGATAAAAGGCCGCTCGGAGATGGATAGGTCCAGAGTGCAATAATGTCTGGTTGCAGCAGCGCGCCCAGCCGAGGATGGTACCCGGTAAATTGCAGCCGGGGTATCAGTTCACGATGTCAAGTCCCGAAAAGCCTTCTTCTGCCTCTGGTTGAAAGCGGCGAATCACTTTTTATAGTACTTGAAAGAAGGCTTTGTTTCGTGAGTCAATGTTTTGCCTGTTCTCAACTGTCTCTGAGTTGAGCAGCAGTAAAATTTTCGACGAACTTTTCTTTGCAAGAAGTACATCTCTTTCCATTCAACCAATGTAATTTTTTGGAATTCTGTTTTCTTGTAAGAGAGTACACACGCTAAAAAATGCTTTAACTTATTGAAAAAGGAACTCTTTGCAGAGAAAATATAAATAGCTGCACTAGTACAGGAAACATTTCCTCTTTATTAATTTTAAAATGAATGAACGAAATATTATGAAAGTCGTCATATGTAGAGCAATAATTCTTTTTCCTTCTTCGTTAACTGCTCGTAGTTGTCTATGTATGACGACTTTTGTGCCACACTATATATCAGCCATAAAAATGTTGAAAACATCGAGATAGAACCCACGGACATTATGAAAACATCTGTTAGTACAGGAGTCGGCAATCTTTTTTACTATGCCGGCTTTCAGAAATACGGGAGTTCGGCAGTGTAGAAGTGATGAAATGTCTCTCCATGTTAACATTTTATAGCAATTGCTACTGTTAAATTGCATGATAAGCATACACTTATTTCCTTATAATACATGAAACAAAATTGTTCTTACCACTCACCATTAAAATGCGTCTTTTGCGACCTTTTTTTGAGGGGGGTGGCTACAACGGTAATAAAAATAAATATTAAATAAGAATAATTATGTAATAATAATGATAAAACTAAAATAAATATATAATAATACTAAAAATAAAAATAAATACATAATTATATCAAATTAAAGTTAATTTATGTGGATTTAAAAAGTTACAATGTTCTAACAATTTACTTTGTTATTGTGAAAACATTTATGAAAAAAAAAAAAAAAAATGTTACTATAGCACTTCGTTGATACATGCTTCTAGCTAAGCAAGAAAACGACCACTATAAATTTTGCAACTGAAATAAGTTGTTAATACAAAACAGTCAGCTGAAATCAATTTATGTTTTATGTAATGACCGCTGCAAAAAGTAATATTGTCTGTATCTTTCCTTATCTGTTAATTTTTTTTGGGGGGGGGGAGAAGAAGGCGTACTCTGCTCACAGCTTGATATACAAATTTATGAAATGACAAGTTTATGTAAGAACAGAGCTTATGGAGGTAAAGCGTAGCACGCCGTGATTGGACAAAGTATACGAAAATAATGGAAACAGATAACAGTTCACTGTATGGCGGAATCGGATGTTTCTAGCAGTCGAAAATTAATGCAACTAATCATGTAGTGTTATTTAGATGTCACTAGGATGAAGTTTTTTTTTTTTTTTTTTTTCCCAAAAGCCTAATTGTAAAATTCGCACATTTGTTAAAATGGCGAAGATAAAACAGGGTTGGGTTATTTGAACAGGACAAAGCCACAAGTGCTATTTGCCTAAGAGGAGGGATGCCTTCGTGGAAGACTTTCTAAGGAAAACTGACTCGTATTTTATTGCTTTATTATTGCATATGGGGAAATCCACGAAAACCAACCCTGCAGAACCCAGGCATATTCAGTACAATATTCAGCGGTTTAACCAGTCGGCTACTCTTGGGACGAGTCGAACAACCAGTATTCAGCGGTAATTAGCTAGGTCCAACTACCAATATTCAGTGGGCTTAGCCATTCGGCTACTCTTGGCTTGCGAAGAGTGTTTATTGTCCAAATATGTCAAATTTATATTTTAAATGTTTGAACGGCAAATATTTTAAAATTGCTTCGAGGGCACCCTGTTAACAACCTCTTGTTTGGGTTTTCCTGTTCTGGGGCCGTATTGTTACGTTAACAGAGTATTCATCATTCGTACGTCTGAAAAAATGTTGCCATTCTATGCAAGACAAAATCTTTATTTTCATATGGCCTGGCAAATAGCCACTTCTCAGAGAATGGCAGTTTGACATGACATAAAATCTTTAATTAATCTTTCAAATTTAAATTGTAGTTGCCTGAATGAAGTAAGAGATTTAAAAATGGCAAACATATTATGAACGACTGATATTTTTATTTTAAGTTTTAAATAATATATTTAACCCAGGGGTCGGCAATATAGTTTTCACGAGATATTTAGACTATAAACACTCATAATTATAAATAGTTTTACCAAAAATTCTTATTTTAGCTTCACCATTTTAACAATTGTACGAATTTTAGTATTATACTTTGGGGGCGGGGACAACATCCTAGCGGCATATGTCGATTACATCACGCGACTAGAATTTATTTTTGCTACTAGCATCTGATTCCGCTATTTTGTGTTTTCATTATCCCCGTATACTCTCAGTCACGGCGCGCTACTTTTTACATCCGCAACCTCTGTTCTTACATAAACTTGTCATTTCGTGAGTTTGTATTTCGAGTTGTGAGCAGAGTACGCATTCTTCGCTTCAAACAATATTATTTCTTTTACAATGATTCTTACAAAGACAATAATTTCATTTCAGTTAATGATTGCATGTCAACAACTTATTTCAGCTGCGTAACTGTAACAATTGTAGGTTTTGGCTTGGCTAGGAACATTTATAAACAGAGTGCTATAGCAACATGTTTTCATGAACGTTTTTGCTATAACAAAACAAATTGTTAGAAATTACGGCTTTTGCAATGATACATAAATTATCTTTATTTTGATATAATTATATATTTATTTTTTAATTATTATTATTATATATTTACTTTTACTCTTATTGTTATTATGTATTCATATTTATTGTTTTTACTGTTATATTATGCATTTACTTTCACTCTTATTTATTATTATTGTAGCCTCCATAAAAAAAGAAAATAAGGAACAAAAGACATATTTTAATGTTGAGTGGGATGAACAATTTTGTTTCATTTAATATTAAGAAAAAAGTGTATGTTTATTATATAATTCAATTATAGCAACTGCTAAAAATATAACATGAAGAGACATTTCATTACTATTAGAATGCCCACCTGATTCTTGCAATTCTGAAATATGCCGTCGTAGTAGAAAAGGTTGTCAACCTCTGATCTAACTGATATAAATAGGCTGTATAACGTATTCAATGCTGTTAATTGAATAATGAACCGATATAATTTATAATGCAATAATGTTCAGTTGATAATTTTAATGGATATTCCAGTCACTACCGTATTTAATAGAAGATATATATTACACGGTTTGATATAGAATAATTCTTTATGCGCCGTCTAACAGCGGGTTTTTATCTCTTAACCTTCTCTAGTTTTTCTTCCACGTCTGGAGCTTTCCAGTGAATACAACTATCAAACCCACAGTGTCAAGTTGCTAAATGAATACCATTGTCAATCGAATTCAACGTAAACTTAAAAGAGCTAATATGCTGATAGTTAAATTTTTTATTCGATTCCCATAAGTGAAAGGAACTGATTGCTTAAGTAGTTATTTGGTTTACATTATCTGTTATGTGATTACGAGACTTTTTTTTTTTTTTTTTTTTTTTTTTAGAAAGTTAGCAACTAGTCCTGCTAATCCTGCTTCTTCGTTACAGTTAGCTTTAATTCTGTAAATAAAAGAAAAGTCGAATAATTCGTCGAATTATGATATCTTAACCCAGAAAATCAAAACTTTTAGATAAACTTAAATGGTGAGAATTTTACTTTCTATTCGAAACATTGACTTCATTATTAAGCGGCACATCACACTTATACAACGGGAAAGGTCTTTTATTATGTTCGCTTGACTGCTGATGCGACATATGCCTATAGAACAAATCCATCCAAGAAAACGAATTGTTGGCAAATATCTGTGTCCATTTAGGTCCTAAGACAAGAAATAAAATTATGAGAAAGATCGCCTCTTCCTTTCCTTCAGATTTAATTAATCTCGACTTAACTAGTTCGAAAGAAAAATGTCCTTTAAAAAACGCAGGAAAAAGATAGCCTTTTTTTTTTTTTTTTTTTTTTTCTAATTCTCTTTATTTTCTCTCCTCCCGCCATTGTTGCAAGCGCAGACGAAAGAATCCTTTTAATTAAAGTTTTGGAGCGTGGCAACAAGCCGAAATGGGTTGGTTTTCTTGTTCCATTGGACACACGTCGATTTTTCATGACTTCCTCTACACCGAAAGTCGTGTTAATTCTTTTGAAATATGAAGCCGTTTACTTATTAGTTACTGAAAAAAAAAATTCGGTTTAAGTGCTTTGAAAATAAATCAGTTCTTTATTCATTGATTAGAAGAACTCCTATTCCTTTCCTATGAAACCATATATTTGAGCAGTGCAAATAAATTTAAAAAATGAATTTGGCTTTAATTTTAAGAAGTGATATTACAGCCTTAGCCAAAAGTATTAGGCATCCCCTTATTTTTAAGGGTGTAGAGACATTAGGTATTTTTTGGAAGCAGACAAGGTGAAAAATGAGCAATCGCCTTCTTCGGGAATCGAACCACTGACCTCTGAAATATCGGCACAGCGTGCAGAACCACCACACCACGAAGGCACGCTAGGGAGATGGGAGAAATACCTTATAAGGTATCTTTAAAAGTAGTTATCATATTTTAAAATGGTATTCTGCGTACAGTTATGAATTTGTTTTAAAGTTAAAAATCTAACCAAACAAACAGCTCAACCTTTAATTTATTTTTATCGTTTTCTTTAAAAAAAAAAAAAACGAGTTTTGTTAAAATTGGCAAGCTACTTTTTTTAGTGGAAATTTAATTATTGTTGTGCTAATTAGCTGATAAGTTCGAAAGTAGAGTAGTCCTTACAGAAAATGCCAAAACATGAAGAACTTAATGTTCAGCAAAGGTATGAAATATTGTTTTTAAATAAAAAAGGGAAATTCAAGTTGCAAGTGCCAAAAATTGAAATGTTCACGCTGTGCTGTACAATGTACTTTTGAAAGTTTCAAGAAACAGGTCAACACAAACAAACAAACAAACAAACAAACAAACAAAAAAAAAAAAAAAAAAAAAAAAAACAGGGCCGACAAAAGGAACATTGAAACGAGACAAGCGAAATTCGAAAATCAAATAAGAAATTAAAGAAAACATGGTTGTGAGTTTATCAGGTTCTGTGTTCCTCTTTACTTGCTTTGGAAACACTAACTGTCCTGACTCGGAACAGGGAGCTTACTCAAGCTATGTTCGATAAATTGTGAAGTAGACAATACACACAGGAAGGGTATACGAAACCCTTTATTTTTCTCTCTTTACAATGATTTCCGGAACTTCGGAATACAGAGACCAACTACTTGTGGTCTGAACGTAAGAATATAAAAATATTAACTAAACTCTAACTAAACTAACTTTGGATTAATAAACAAGTGCCTAACTCCAAGATTGGCCGTGAATTAACAAAAAGCCGCATGTAGTACAGAGAGCTGCTAAAACTATGATACGTTTAAAATTATCAAGAGGATTAAACCTCTGGCCTTGAAGGCAACCAGCAAACGAGTAAAACTACTATGGCCAGCGGCCTCCTTCTAGTAACTCCTTCCTCTCTCTTGCTTGGCAAAAAGCCACAACTTAAGTCTTTATATAAGGTGTTAGCAAGACAAATTTGCATAAATAAGTTAAAAGCTTTTAATTCTGGCCGGAAGTAGAAAATAAGAAGCGATAGTAAAGATTTAAAATAAAATAAACGTTAGTAAAACTTAGGATCCTTACATACTTCCCGCCAGAGTTAATTAGTTTGAAACTGAGGTCTAAAACGACCTTGTTGAAAACTTTTAGCTCTAGAATCTAACGCGAGGCCAATCTTTTACAAACATTTCTCACTAGAAACTAGAAATTAAAAAAAAAGTCGTTTTTACATTATCAACTCCATGGACAAGATTTTTCATCTGTACTGCATCTAAACAGGAGTTTCTTAGTTGAAATCTGGTTCCTTCCAGAGATCTGGAAGGAAAACTAGTTTAATGAAATGTTACACAATTAAATGGCAAATAACATGAATATTTATATTTCTGTTTTAACATTCTTATTTCATTCATGACGTTATTTAATTATCTCCCCGTGCTCTCTGACATGTGTTGTAAAGGAAAACACCAAACACGAGCGTGTCTATGTACAAGTGTTCAACACTATCGCCTGCAATCAACACACTAACGTGTTAAAATTCAACATAACAAGACCTCAGAACACACCTTATATTCATCTCTAAACCCTGAGGTACTATTCTGAAAAGTGGCTAACTCTGAAGTGTAGCGTCAGAGAGCCTAACTACATTCATTCAACCTTTAACACATATTCACAATAATTTGCTCTTTTTACAGTCACACGAATAAGTTAAAATTTTTGGCATTACTTTCACTTTTAACATATCACAGTATTTCTTAACTTTTAAAATAACAGTTCACATTGTATATAAGGACATATTAACATGCCGTTAATTTTACGCATTTTAAAACATACATTAGTAGTACATTGTTAACTTCTATTCTTTTCCAAGCAAGTGCCAATTCTTCTACATTGAAATACTACATTTCAAAAGTCTTTCAGACTAAAACTTCTTTCTTGCCCGAATCTTTTAAATAAAATTTTATACAATAATTTTTTTTCAATTTTCTTAAGGTACCTTTCTCAAAGATTATCAATGTTTTTACAATATTCAAGTATTTACACATTCCTATTATACATTAATTTTAGTTTTACTCGCGAGTAGTTGAAAAACATAATACCAAAATAGGTAACAACTCATTTCTCGCCTTTTTTTTGGCGATAAAGGTAGGCATTCGGGCATGAGGTAAAACTTCTTGAATTCTGCCACTTGCAGTAAGAATGAAAATGTAACTTAAGGTTTCAAAGTAACATAAAGTTTTACTCATCTTTGTGATATTCAGACATCCTTTTTTTCTGCCCAGTCCTGGAAAGTAGCGAAGACTACCGTCTGGTTTATCTTCCTTCTTGTGCGGGTTCGCCCTTCGGTTCCTTCCTCCATGAGCTTTCTTTTTCTTCCAGTTCGGTCACCCTTGAAGACCTTCTTTTTAGCCTCTGCCTGTGGTCTCGGCCGTTTGATGGCAGTTTGTCTTGGCGGAACCGGGACAACTCTCTCTCGTTCCTGCTTGGATCTCGTTGCTGGCTGTTCAAATTTTTCTTGTTTATTTGCCTCCGCAGCTGGTGTTCCTTCATCAATTCGTCGACATTTGCTGCGTAGACGCCTATCCGATGGGTAGATCTTCCGTTTTGGAGCCGGGTTATAGTTGCCGTCATTTCTCCTGGCTCTCTTTGCATTCGTCGTACTTCTCCCTTCTTCATTCTGGGGGTGGTCGTGCCCTCTCTTTTCTGGTCGGTGGAACGGCTTCTTTTTCTTGTTACCTTCCGTTTTCCAACGGGGGAACTTTCTTTTCAACTGCTCCTGTCTAGTAATGGCTTGCCCTTGTGATTGTCGTTCTTCCACCTCTGGAGCTTGTGCCTGCCGTGCCGGATCCTGCAAAAGATCTTTAAATATTGGCATTTTATTACGATTATAGAATGGTTTTATCTGGTCAATGTTTGCAGTGCAGGTTTCACTATTCCTGGCTTTTAACACCACTACAGCCTGATTTACTTTTTCTATGATATATGGTCCTTCAAATCGTGGATAAAATTTGGCACTTTTATCTTCTGGTGCTGAAGAAAGTGAATGCTTAATTTTTAACACTTCATCCCCTACTTTATAAGTTACTCCCCGTCGTTTCATATCGTAATAAAGCTTCTGTTTTCTCTGTGCTACTTCAGTGTTCTTTTTTGCTTCTTTAATTAACTTTTCTATATCGCCCATTTTAAATTCTGGGGCTCTTTGTTGAACATAAAATAATTTATCTAACGGCGTTATAATCTTTCTGCCTAAAAATAACTCAGCAGGAGTTTTGCCCGTCGTATCATGTTTTGCGGTCCTAAGGGCGAAAGCTAATTCATTGACATAGTTATCCCAACTTTTATGAAAATTTTTAACATAACTACGGATAATTTTCACTATATTTCTATTGACCCGTTCCGCTATATTTGATTGCGGCCGATACGGGACCATTTTTAAATGACGTATGCCCAGTTTTTGGCACATGTCTTCAAATATATTACTTACAAATTGAGGACCATTATCCGATATAACTTTTAGGGGCGCCCCGTATTTTAAAATATATTTATTTAAAATAGAATCAGTAACTAATTTCGCGGAGGCTCGTTTTAAGGGAACAATTTCGGTCCACTTACTAAAATGATCAACCATAACAAGGAGATACCGACTTTTATTTAACTGACTTTTTGGGAAAGGGCCCAATAAATCGATGCCAATTATTTCATTTGGAAATTCGGATTTAATGCTATTTAGAAACCCGGCCGGGCGGAAATTAATATAATTAACTGCTTGACATGTTAGGCAGGACTGGACATACGCCCTTGTTAACTTTTGCAGCTCAGGAAAATAAACTGCTTCGCGTACGCGTTGGATGGTTTTTCGAATACCAGCATGAGAAGCTAATGGGGAGTCGTGTAACTCCTGCAGTATATTTAATCTAAGACTAGCAGGGATAACAGGTCGAAATTCGTTGTTGGAATTCGTAGTTTTTGTATAAAATAATAGACCATCTATTAGTTCCTAATGGGCCGCCCTATTTCTTATCGCCACAATATCTTGGTGGCTAAAATTTTCAGGATCCTTTAAATACTCATAAATGTTTTTAAATTCAGGATCCTTACCCAGTTCGGTTATTACAGTTTCTCGGGAATGTATCGTACATGCTGTGAGCATTGTCACCTTTACAGTATTACCTTCTTCATCTATTTTTATTCTGGATAGGGCATCTGCTACGATATTTTCCTTTCCGTGGGTGTGCTTGATTACCAGATTATATTCTTGTAACTTGAGTGCCCATCTTATTAAACTTGGGGATAAGTTTTTTCCTGAGTAGAATCTAGTTACCGCCGCATGATCAGAATACACTGTTATTGGCGCCCTTCCAAAATAGACTCGGAACTTTTGCACTGCTAACAGAACTGCAAGTGCCTCTCTCTCAGTCGCGGAATAATTTCTTTGTGTTTGATTTAAAGTTCTACTAAAAAATGCCACGGGCTGCTGATTTTGCGAAAGTACCGCTCCCACCGCATAATCCGAAGCATCCGCTGAAATTTCTAAATTCTCATCGTTCTCAGGAAATTTCAAAACAGGGGCTTGCGTTAATGCTTGCTTTAATTTTTCGAAAGCACTATTGGCTTCGGCCGTCCACGAGAATCTTGCCTTTTTCCTTTTTAATTTTAACAATGGTTCAGCAATAGCTGCAAAATCTTTTATAAAGGACCTATAATATGAACAAAGTCCTAGAAAAGAAGAGAGCTTCTTCGCCGTATTTGGCGTCGGATACTTTTGCACAGCGATTATTTTTGATTCGTCTGTCTCGATTCCTTTCTGAGATAGTTTGTAACCTAAGTATTTTAATTCAAGGGCTGCAAATTTGCACTTTTCGACATTAACTTTTAGTCCGGCCTCATTTAATAAGGAAAACACCTGTCTTAAATCCTGTACATGTTGGTCGAGATTATCACTAGTAATAATGATATCGTCTAAATAGATAAATGTGGTCTTTCCAAGAACAGGTCTTAGCACAATGTCCATACATCGCTGAAATGTTGCGGGTGCCCCTGAAAGGCCAAACGGCATACGCAAGAATGCATAAGTGCCAGACTTGGTTATAAAAGCAGTCTTAGGCACATCTTCCGGTTTAACCCCTATTTGAAAATAACCAGTCGTCTAACGTAGTCATATATTTGGTAGAAGTTATGTTCCTTAGAATTTCTTCAATAATAGGTAACGGATATACCGGATATTTAGTCATAGAGTTTAATTTACGATAGTCAATTGCAAAACGCCACCTTTTCGGATATGTTACCGGCTAGTCATTATTTTTCTTACATAACACAACCGGACTAGCATAACTACTTGAGATGGGCGTTATGATCTTCTTACGTAACATATCTCGAATGTGCCACTCTATAATTTTTTCTTTATTCTTATCATGTCTTATATATTCTTATCATATATATTCGATATGGTTTGTGGCGAACTGGCAGTGAATCTCCGGTGTCGATACTATGGTTAGTAACTTGAGTAAATCCGGGAATATCACTAAATAACAAAGCAAATTCACTTAACACTTGTCGAATTTTTTGTTGCTCTTCCTTAGGCAGGTGGTCGAGGTTTAACGTCGGTGGTTTTTTCTTCTCGAACTGGTTTCATCGTCAGCTTAAGGGACGCTTCGTTAAAATCCAGCGTTGCTTCCGCCTCTGAAAGAAAATCTATCCCTAAAATGACATGTGCTTGTAAATTTTTTACGATAAAAAACATGATTTTTACTTGCTCGTCCTTGATACGAATGTATAAGGGTATTTTACCTATGCATTTGCATCTTTCTCCCTGCGCAGCTAACACTGTCGTATTATCCGAATTATATATACGGTATCTACGGAAATACTTCTTAAAAAAATCTTCTGCCACACAGGAACACTGCGCGCCTGTATCCAGGAGTGCGGTGGCTGGGATGTTATTCACCAAAACTTCAATCTTTGGAAGAGTCAAGTTTTTCACCATAACTGTATTAACTTGAAGGAAGAGGGGTTTTCTTGGCCTTCGGATTTCCGCACCCTCCCGTCAGCAGAAATCCGTTTAAATTTTGTTTCTTCCTTTCCATGCCTTCCTTCTTTTTCCACTGGCCTTCAGACTTTTTTTCTGGCTTACTATTGAACTGTCGAAGTTCGCCGCTTGTTTTTGGATACTCGGGTTTCCTTGCCTACTGATTCGCTTTGCTTCCGTAGCCGTGTTCTTGCTTTTGCTGTGGTCTTGCCGCACCAAATTGGCTTCGTTGCTCATACTGGCGTCTTCTTTCAATGTCCGCCGTTCTTCTACTTTCAAACTGGATTGCTAGTCCAAATAACTTTTCCAGTGTAGTCGGATTCTTTAATTCAATAAAGTCTTGTACTTGGGGAAGTAACCTCGGCAACATCACTTGGATTATCTCAGGATCCGGACGGTTTCCATACAAGAGCTTAAAGACGTGAATTTTTCTTAAAATAAAGGTGGAAAGATTTTCGATTCGTTGCTGATATATGCTGAAGAGTTCCGTTTCTAATCTTGCACGATCTCTTACGACAGGGAAGGCTTTTACTAAGGCAGTCTTAAAATTTTCGTAAGTATAGGTGGGACTTCCCGCTTGACCCAAGAGGCTTCTGCCTATACATTTGAACCAATTAAGCGCTTGGCCCCTCAAAGCGCTGGTAGCTAAGGTGACTTTCTGGAACTCATGTACTGGATACAGCATGAAGTGGTCATCCAATTTTTCCAAGAAACTGGTTACCGGTGAGTTTCCATTAAATGTTGCTTCTGGTTTCATCGATGCGCGCATGGTCTGTACGATGTAACCAAATCCTTCCAGGGCGGCAGCTGGCATTTCTGGATTCTGAGCCGCTTCTGCAGGCGCCACAGGTTCTTCTTGAAACTCGGCCATGGTTATTCTTCTTCGTCGGGCGCCACTATCAGGTTCTGTGTTCCTCTTTACTTGCTTTGGAAACACTAACTGTCCTGACTCGGAACAGGGAGCTTACTCAAGCTATGTTCGATAAATTGTGAAGTAGACAATACACACAGGAAGGGTATACGAAACCGTTTATTTTTCTCTCTTTACAATGATTTCCGGAACTTCGGAATACAGAGACCAACCACTTGTGGTCTGAACGTAAGAATATAAAAATATTAACTAAACTCTAACTAAACTAACTTTGAATTAATAAACAAGTGCCTAACTCCAAGATTGGCCGTGAATTAACAAAAAGCCGTATGTAGTACAAAGAGCTGCTAAAACTACGATACGTTTAAAATTATCAAGAGGATTAAACCTCTGGCCTTGAAGGCAACTAGCAAACGAGTAAAACTACTATGGCCAGCGGCTTGCTTGTAATAACTCCTTCCTCTCTCTTGCTTGGCAAAAAGCCACAACTTAAGTACTTGGCGTTAGCAAGACAAATTTGCATAAATAAGTTAAAAGCTTTTAATTCTGGCCGGAAGTAGAAAATAAGAAGTGATAGTAAAGATTTAAAATAAAATAAACGTTAGTAAAACTTAGGATCCTTACAAGTTTGCCCGCAGAGTTTTCAGAGGAAACTTATCACCCAATTAGTATTTAAACTGTGAGAACGAAACTTGCGAAACTTGTAACAACTTGTCTGTGAAAAATTACAAAGCTGGAAAGAAGCCGTGCTTCTCAAGGAGGGGAATCATATTAAAATGAGCTTTATCGCAAAAACAGTTTACAGAAGAAGAATGGTCAGATATTATTTTTTCTGATGAATCAAACTTTCAAATAAGCTTAACTTTGATCCTATTTTATTCAAAAGTAATCTTTCAAATGTGTCCAAAATGTTTTTGGATAGAAACTAGCCTTTTAGAAAAGTATAATTTTCTCTTTGACTTTTAAGTGTTTGGTACACTCGGTGTATCCTATATGAAATGAATAAAAGGGAAGAATACAATACAGAGTGTGTCTCTCTGCAAATCATGGAGAAGACAGTATTATGGTTTGGGGATGCGTGGCGGTCGGTGGTATAAGCAGAATGTACAGTTGTGAAGGCACACCTAAGAATATAATGTTACTGAACCCATGTTAGAATTATTCGGTGATACAAACGTGAGTAGTGTCAAAGTTTATCGAGATAACGCCCCAGTTCTTAGATCTTAACAACACAGAGCATTTATGGGATCTTTTAAACGAAAGCTATGCTAGTACTCAGTAACATTCCTCTTAAAGTGGTTTTGAACAAGTTTGAAAATGTCTTTAATTTGGAAGAATGTCATAAAGTAATGATTGGTATGCAGCGCAGAGTGACTGAAGTGTAAGATAGCTAAAGATTAAAAGGGAATAGCAAATATTAAAATTAGGAATAAACATTGCTTATATTCAGTGATAAAAAGTTTAGTTTTTTTTTATTCAGCTCAAAACTACTCCAAAATAAATGCGCTATCATAGGGTGCTATCATAGGGTGCCTGTATATGAATTTAGGATAAAATTTCTGAAGAAAGTTAAGAAAAATTTGATCATTCTCGTAAAATTTTGTAGCGTAGGAACTTAATATATGGCATCAGAGGAACATTTTGTTATTTACAATAATGGCATAAGCTTTGGTAATGTTGTCGAGGAGCAGGTACAGTGTCCCATGAAAGTGAAGAGACATTATTAGTTTTAAAAAATAATGTCCTAACTTTAAAAGTATAAAACTGAAATTGTAAAATTTGCGGTACTATGGAGTGTGCTTGTACACAACCCTATTTTAGCAGTTAATCCCCTTTTTTAAAAAAATTAAAATTAATATATATTCTCTTTAGAATGGGAAAAGTCTTGTCAAAAAAGGCTTTTAGTTCGACTAGATTGCAAACGAAATTATTTGCAATTACAGTATGTAAATTTATGACATTATTTTCATGGATATAGTTTTAAAATTATTTTTTTGTTTCTAGAAATTTCTGTATGATCGCTCTCAAAATCGATAGAGTTTTAATCAGAATTTAAATCAAACTAAGGTTGCTTCTTCTCTAATTTTAAATAATACCATAAATATTCTTAAAACTAAATAGAAACATAAAAAAAATTATATAGATATAGGATTTTGATGAAACTTTGTATATATGTTATATGAACTATGGGGAAAAGATTTCTGCAATAAAAACCTAGTTCAGATTTTGACCACCAGACGGCAGTTTTCAAAAATTCCTTATGCAAATTCGTCAAATCTATAAAGAGACTTGCAGTAAGAGTTAGAAAATTATTCTGCGTGCCTTTGTCATGCCCTTACAGAAGAAAGATCGAGCTTTACTGGTAAAACTGTTTTATCAGAGCGGCAGCGATAGCTTAGCTGCATTGCGTGAATATCGTCGTTTAGAAGAATTGCGAAAAGGGCTCATGTTGAACTAGTTTTTTATTGCAGAAATCGTTTCCCCATGCTCCCATATAACAGATATACCAAATTTCATCAAATTCAATAAGTAGAAGAGGTTCTACAGGGGTTTGAATAGGGTCACTTTAATTATAATCACCTTGTAGGAACGCGAATTCCAAGTTTAAAAGATATTAATGGCAACCCCAGTAATTGTAACTCCTCTCCAACGGTTTGCCTTTAGCCCTGTTGCTGCTATTTGGTGACAATTTTTATAAATTATTTATTTATAAGTTAAATAAATAGTCGTAGTAGCGGAGCGAAGTTGTTATGCCTGTAAATATATGCATCCTTTTTACCTGTTTTGTCGCAGGAAGCGGAAGTTAATTCTGTTAATGGTTTTAATTTCTGTAACCACAAGCTGAAGCTCAAATAAGAAAACAACAAATCAAGTTTTCAAGTTTTATGTGACGCAGAAATTATGAGCGCCGATGAAACTGAAGAGAAAGAAAAATGTGAAATAGCCAACCCGAAGCTTTAAGCAAAAACTCTTTTAATTATTAGAGTAACATCCCGGTGCTTCCTCTTTTGATCTTTTATTGACAAAAATATCGTGTACTCCTACGGTGGCTGAGAAACTATAGGAGAGTGTGCGGTAAGCAGTCGGGAGGTCCGAAATTCGAATCCCGCGAGGGCATTGTGGTTTCTTTATGTTTCCCAGCTTTAATAATAATGATAAATTCTACTCGCATTTTAAATGCGCGAACTAAAAATGTGTTGGACGATAACTCGTCATCACTTGGATTTGAAGAGTGGGATCCTCTTTCCCGGTCGCTCTTTAAGTGTGAAGAAGGTAATGATTTTTTTTTTCTTTTTTACCGCGTGCTTTCGTGGTGTAACTGGAAGCAAACGCGTCTGGTAAGGGAAAGGTGATCTAGAGATCAAATCCTTGTCCGAGGATTTTGTTTACTGTTCCGAAATAAATTACAATATCTCTGCAATAGATTCTTTTTTCGAATAAATAAATAAATAATGCATTCATAATCACTCACTCACTCGATAAAGTATATGCCAAATTTGGCAAAAGTTCACAACTTGCATGAGTTTTGATGAATTCGTGTGTTCTACTTTTTTCATGAATATTTTTGTCTCGAAGTAAATTTTGTATAAATTACTTGTTTAACTGAAGGAAATAAATTTTTTTACTAATAAAAGAGTTTGGTAAAATGCTAATGTTTGTAACTTTGCCTATATTTTTAGTTTATTATTTCAAATAAACAGTTTCAGAAAATATTATCGTGAAAAAAAAAACTGGCATGATTTAAAATTTGGTCTCTATCTACCGAACTTTTAGTTATCCGAAGTTTATCCCAATTACCTCGGATCATCGAGATTCTACTGTATTATGAAATGTTAATTTTCGTTTTACTAAAGCATCAAGAATGAAGTCATTAAGAGATTAGAAAATAGAGCTTGCTATTTCCTCAACCCTCATAGTTGCTTTTTATATTAGCTTTTAAGTAAATAATATAAAAAGAAACTTTAAAAGTAAATTTAATGACTGCTATGCAACTCAGGTTTCAAAGTTTCCCAAAATGTCAGAGGAGGTAGACCCGTCAGCAATAAAATTCTGTAATAAATTATTCACCCTCTATATTTTCAAGAAGCTGGCTTTGCCTTTTTGAATTACAGTATATTAAGAATTCTGTACGGAAGCGAAGAGCTCTCCGTACAGAATTCTTTCGTGGAGAATTTTTTTAGGGATTTCTTTTCTCCTCCATATTTACCAAAGATATGTTTTTAAATCTCATTTGATGTTTACATACACGTGCAGAAAACAAGAAAAAGCCTCGCTGTCAAGTTCATTTTGCTTAGGAATAAAATTTGGTAGTGAGGTTGCGCCGTAATGGGTATTCTTGATTTAAGTAAAACCCACCTCAGTTTTTCTTGCCGAAAGTAATTGCTTCTTGTTTATTACAGCCAGATTTTCGCAGTACACTTCATTTTCCATTGGTTTCAAATTATATTGTATTTTCCGGATTTTCAATTTATAAAAGTCTATTTGAGTCGTTTTTGCATTTTGCGTCGATTCACTACAAGCGGCGAATCACTTTTTAAATTGTTGCTACCAAATATTAGAATCCTGTATTATATTTAAAGAAATTAAATATTGAAGAATCTGCATAAATGTATGTATGTTTCTCGCATTGTGATAAATCAACGGTACCTAGAGACATCCAATTTTGAATAACATACTTCTCCACCCGAATATTGGCATCTGGAGGCCCGAATTTGGAATTTGTTTTATTATCTATTTCATATTTTGTAAAGCATTTATTTTTATTTTTATTTTTTATTTTTATTTTTTATTTATTTATTTTTTTTTTGATTAAGAAACTCAACGATTTCAAAGCGAACAATGGCAACACTGTACTGGAGGGGGAAAAAAAAAAAAACCCACATTTTTATCTCTAGCGCGCGAGACTGTGTATCCGAAATTCTAAAGATATGCTCTTTTAAATATTTTGTAATATTGCTGTTGAATTGAATGACATTCTTGTGCACGCCTACTATGAGTACATTCCAACCTCTCTGCATAATTATTTACTGTCTCAAGCATTTCCCTCACACACATTCTTTTGCCCTTATCGCATGCCAGTTCGATATACTGTATTTCGAAAGCCTGCGAAATTTCTTAGAATGAACGACTTCAAAAGGTAACAGCATCACACATGTATCTTTCAGGTTTCTTCGTAACGGAAAGGGTGCGCGTTATACGGCGAATATATCTAAAAATTATAAATTATAGTTTGAAATAATAGGTGCACATTATAGATCGATGAGCGTTATACGCCGGAATATACGATAATTATAAAATGAAAAAAAATAATGTAAATACAACTAGATTAAATACGGGCACTCAGCTTACTTTTGTCCCCCCCCCCCGTTTCTTACGTTCACTTTCTTGATAGTTTAAAATGAGCCTTTATTCTACTATGAGAAAAATCTAATATAAATTCAAAAGTTTAGCAAAAAATGTTAAAACGTGATGAATTAGAATTTTCTTGCTGATTTTGCAATAGAATTTTGTAAAAAAAGCAATGATGGAGCTCAGCCCGTTTAGGTGGCAAAGTCTGAAAGTCCATTGTCCAAAGTCATCTTTCCTGTTTCATCCTGTTCTGAGAACTGTGTTGTGAATTTCATTCTTTGGCAGTCTTCCTTCCCCTATATCAGTAGCTCCGATTGTCAAATGGTTTCTCTTACTTGGGGAATCCTGGTCAAGACTGCCTCAGTGATTGTTCCTGAAGTTATCACTTCTAGCGACAGTCCCTGCTAGACGGGACTTTTCTGAGAAACGAGATTCGGGTAACATTGGTTTAAACGGTTATATTTTACTATATCTATTTCTTTAAAGGATTTATACAGTTCAGAGTTAGTTCTTCTCCGGATATTGTTACATTTTATGCCACCAAAAATACTTCTCAAAATTTTTCTTTCAAAGACAGAAATGATACTTTTAGCTTTTTCTGTCATTGCCCAGGTCTCAGCAGAGTACGTAAGAATGGGTCTGATTAAGCTTTTGTAAATTAAAATCTTCGTTTTTCTGCTAGTGAAGTTCATTGTGTAATTTAGTAATGTCAAAATTCATCCTTTTCTCAATATCCTACCGTTTCATCTTCTGATAACCTTCCTTTTTCCTTATCAGAAATCTTATGGAGAGGCTTTTGCCGTTCTACCCCCTATTCCAAAAATCACTGCCCGAGCAACTAATATTGACTTTCTTCGATAATTTTGTAAAATAATATTATAAATTCTTTAATTCAACAAAACCTATAAATGACTCAAGAGTTGTCCCATTAATTTTTAATTTATTTTTTAGAGGATTTTACATAATCTCTAAGCATTTTAAGACTCTGGCGCGCCCAAAACTTTTCTTTTTTTAACTGATGCAGTACTATTGAATGAATTATGATCTTTTGTACTGAAGTTATCAGCAGGTTTGTAGAAAAAGGTGAACTTTATGATTTGTCAACAGAATATTCAAGAGTTATTTATTACAGTGTCAGTTGGTATACATAATCCATGTTCATCGAGGTGAAAATCAAGAAATAGGTTTTACCTGCCATATTTGCTTTATTACAGAACAAGACAGAGGAAATAAAATATAGTAGATGAAAAGTTTTAATTAAAAAGCTATTTCTACAGTGGTCTCCAAGGTACTGGAAGACAAATTTTGGACTGTTTATGTGTAAATATTGCAAAACCTGTTCCAAATTCTAGAGTTTAAGAATTCTAATTACCACAGATATCACCGTATGTGGCGGATTTTTTTTTTTTTTTTTTTTTTTTATCTAGTGGTGTGCACTTGCCTATTCGGTATTGGCCCCTCCTAAGGCCAGAAATCGTGATCATTTTGTTGCGGAGGCACCTAACAGGCGGCCACAGTTGCCTCCTATGACAGTTTTATAACTAAAAAGGCCTTCTCCGAGACTCGAACCTGGGCAATTCGGTACCGCAGTAGGCTTCCCCCAACCACTATACCGTCTGGGCGGTATGGCGGAAAGTTGAGAAGTAAGGACCTATTGGTGTAAAAAACGAAAAGTTTTTGTTCTTACACTTACTTTCAGACTGTAGGGTCTATTAGCGGTAAGCCCACCAGCGGCCGAGCGGTCGCTGAACACTGGTAGTTCGGTCTGAGGTTCGAATCCCGCGAACGGGCTGGCTGCATGGGCGTTTTCGTGGTTTTCCCCATGTGTAACGTGTATATGAGCCAGTTTCCCTTAGAAATTCCTCCACGAAGGCATCCCTCCCCTTAGGCAGATAGCCCTAGTGTGCTTTGCCATAATTAAATACGCCACGCTATTAGTGGTAAAGTAACTGAACATTGGTAGTTCGACCCGGCCTCGACTCCAGATGAACGAGCTGGCTGCATGGATGTTTTCATTTTTATGGTTTTTCTCATGTGTAAGGTGAATACGTGCCAGTTTACTGTAGGAAGTTCTCCTCGAAGACATTCCTTTCCTTAGGCATATAACCCTGAGTGCTTTGCCATAAATAAATAAACCAAACCAACCTTCAAACTCTATAGATCACGGAATTTTATGTGCTATAAAGAACGAAATGAAATAGTAATACAAAAGATTAACGCATACATGGTTGCTTAATGGATAGACAACTGTGCTATGGCCTGAACGTGGAAATGGTAAGAACATGATCGGACCAACAAATTGTACAAAAGCATGCCATAGTCAGCTTAGTACATCAGTAAGAAACAATCATCCCATATGTTAAAACTTTTAGTCATTGTAAAGAAAATGCTTGAGCCTTTTAAGTTCAAAGAATGTTGTACGCATCGGAGCACTGTTCAGAAAACTTGCAATTTGTTCTTAGAGTGCATTTTAGTGGCAAAGCAAATTTATTGCTGTTAATTAGTAATACCTATGTAAAGTGATCTAGAAACCTTGATCATAAGAAGGGAATGTAATCGGATTATCTTTTGGTGGTATTGTTCTAAACGTAATGCACGATTAAAGTTAAGAAGTAAGGACCCATTGGTGTAAAAGCAAAAATCACTGTATCGCATTGATACAGAAATTTATCTACTTAAAAACGCGGAAAAGAAACTGTATCACGTTGATACAGAAGTTTTTAGGTAAATGCAGTTTAGTACTTAAAAACTAATAACTAAAAGATTCGTCAAGTTAATAACTAAAAGCTTCGTGAAGTTAATAACTAAAAGATTCGTCAAGTATTATTTATTTTTTAGTTAACAAATGCATCGAAGGCTGTTGTTCAAACCATAAGACTAATTCTTCAGTAATGACGTCAACAGAGGAATTATATGACTTGAATCTTATTACTCGCACATCTTAATATATGCAAAATGAATAAATGAAATATTGCATTAGAATGTTCCTTGCGGAACGTCAGTGTCCCTGTCTTCGAATAATGACATTTTATGTAAATAAATAGCACATCGTTAACAAGGATTTATGGAGAAGGGCAATGTGGATACTTGAAAATGACAGGGAACGGTTTTGAAAACGCGAGAGGATAAAAAACCTTCGGTGGGCTTCAGCTAGATTTACAATTTCTTTGAAAAATTATGAAGTGTCACGGTCCTCCGGTTGACGTCCGGCTAGCATTGGGTAGGTCCAGAGTTTGAATCCCGGCGCGAGCACTGAAATTTTTCTTACTTTCTGCTCCGAAATAAACCTAATGAATTTATAACAGTACAGCACGCTTTTGTAAGTGAAAGATACTCACTTATATTTAAGTTTTGGTGATTCTTAATCGATTTGTATTCAGTTTAATTGCTCTCACAATAAGTAGTACTTTACAGTATTTAGTAGTGCATTCTGGAAACTGTATTTTAGAATAAACTGCAAATGTTCAATGCGCCTGTTCTTCCACTCCTATGTTTCGTCTTCCAAAGAAATAATAGTAATATTTATAAAATGCTGAAGTATTTCTCTCTTAGAAATTCTTCCTCGTTTGTGATCATAATTTAGTTGACATTCATATTTTGCATTCAAAAATTCCGGCGAAGTAAGAAAGACATAGCAAGAACATGAAGCTGTTGAAATCGCGTTGTGATATCTTTAAATACTCTCTCCCCAGTGTAAAAATCAACTGTCTCTTCAATTGAATTTCATATATCAGTCCAGCATTTCGTGATTCGCACTGCTTATCGCCAGTAACAGAGTGGATAGAGACCGCTAAATACCGGTAGTTATACATGGGGTCAAATACCAAGACACTGACGTGACAGTGTTTTCATGAATTGCTCCTCCTGCATAAAGTGAGTATGAGTTAGGATTAGTTTCATAATGTGAAGATGAGCAAGTTACTTCAAACCTTTTTTTTAGAGAACTTTAGCGAATTCCTTCCGTTAGGCGGACAATCGTAGTAAGCACCATAACAAAAATCAAAATTGCTCTTTTCTGCTTCCGTAATGCATATGACTATTAAATGCTATATTATTATGTTTCATATGAAAAAAATGCCAGTCTAAAAATGTTCCGCCGTGATTAACCACACCCTTTGCCTCCCTTTAGCTGCGCCAGTGATGCCAGATGCTAGATTAGGTGCTGCTGATGGAGATTCAGGGCTGAAGGAAATTCACAGTCCCGAATCTTCATTACCTTGTTAATTTAGATATTGGATGTGAAAACAATAGCTTAGCAACATTCAACTTGAAATAAAACTTCACTGGGTTGTGAAGTGAATAAACGCTTGACTGGGTTGTGAAGTGAATAAACACAAAACCAGTGAAGATAAGAGCATCCAGTGAACTTAAGTTCTCTAGATGCTCTTATTTTCGCTGGAATTGTGCAACAATGCAAATTGACTTAATGGATTTTTTTAATCTTATTTCTTCTTCGAAATTGTATAAAAAACTTAATGGACTTTTATTTAAATTTAAAAACTCATTTTGAAGGTGCAGAAAAAAATTCAATAATGTCTTAAAAGATGAATGATTTAATATTAAGGGTTTTCAAATGGAAAATTCAGAGGATGAATGGTAAAGAAAATCGTATTCTGACTAATTTTCCGTCAGTAATATCAAAGATCAGATGTTTATTGTAGACTACATTTCTTATTCTTGAAGGTTTTAGTTGTCAATTCCATGACCTTTCTGAAGAATCATTGTTATGATAATGTCATTCGCGGCTACCAAACAGACACTTCGACAGACCGTATAGTCTTTTAAATTTCTGGCACTTTTTGTAGGAGGGGAAGCAGTGGCCAATCCCGTTAAAGCTATGTCAACAAATAAATAAATAAAAATCGTGGATCTGAATCGTTTCGTCGATACTTCACTTTCTTATCTACCCCGCTAGACGAAAGGGAATGCAAACGATTTTCACGCTCCGCTTCTCTCCCTATTGTCAGAAGATGTCGTTTGTCATTCTTGTAAAGGCTTTCTTTCGAAAAGATCAATGAATCAATCTTCCTGGACATTGCTTTTTGGGGATATTAGAAGAATGGAACGTTTTGCGAGACAAAAGGAGATATTCTGTAACTTTGCATTATTCATTTACAAACTCTTAATAGTACATATCATTCAAGATGCTTTAATATACTATTTCGTTATCAATATTTCACTCATCTTAAAAAGACCAATATCAAAGTTTTGAGCAACTGCACATTAATGAATTAACTTCGGTCTCTTAAAATTCCCTACATGTAAGACACAAGAAGGAGAACATCTGTTGGTTTATATTCACCTGATGGCTGAATATTCATGTTGTGGGCATAAATATCAACTATAGGCATAAGCTTAACTTCTTGACAGGCAACGATATGGCGTTAAACTACTGTTCGACGCAAAAGGTCTATGACATAAAAATTGAAGACATTTAACTTTGCATCAAAGAATGTGCATAACTTTTAGCGAAAAGGGTAATTATTGTGATGCGTCTCCTTCAGTCAAGCAGACAGTGTTTATAAAGTGTCGAGTTACCTTGACGTTAGGAATACAAATATGTGATTATTTCGCTTTTATTAGGGATATTTGAATAAATATTACGTTTTATTTTTATTCGCTTTTCAATGTGTAAAATATGTTAGTGTCAAACGATTTTCTGCATTAGGAACCTATTATATCTCCTGCGAACAGCCACTGAAATACGAGATTTTATAACCCATGAAAAAAGAGCATAGTATTTTTGGATATATTGATCAACTTAATGATTGTCTGTAACATAAAAAGCAGTATTATAGAAACTTCGTTATTCTAAACCTTATTAATGACGCTTGGAATTTGTGCCTATGGTTACTGTGTTAATACTAGTTAAGTTAAATACCAGTTGAGGCAACTCGCAAATTTTCTCAGAAACACGTTTTCATTAAGCCAGCATGAAGAGATGATTCTCGCATGCAGCGTATTACTCAGAGATCTAAAATGTTGCTTCTTGTTGCTTCTAACGTAACGTTGTCAGTAGCTGAACCAGTGAGAATAGAGACAGAGAATGACTGAAAACACTCTTTCGCGAATACGAGCGAGAAATGATTTCTTCTTGATGTCAACTCAAAGTACCGACTGAAGACGGTAATCTGCGTAAGTAGCAGCATTGTTGGAAATGTTCTGGCTGACCTTCCTTGAAGTTGCAGTAATTTTTCCTATATCTGATACTCTTTTATATTTGGAGAACTAAGTAAGAGGGGGGGGGAGAATCAAATTAAATTCTAATATAAGGTTTAGTGGAATAGTCAAAAGAAACACGGTAGCTTATTAAATGTTTAAGCTCTTTTTCGTTTCAGTAAATAAAAGCATATGAAAATAAATTCCCAATTAAGTATAATAGCGGGTTATTAAACCTTTTTATAGACTTTTTGAAATGCATGGAAGACTGATCAGTTTTCTGTTCATGGTAATGATTTTTACGAAGCATACTTTTCCTATTTGCAGTGAGGTTTCATGTAGGAACAGTCAAATGAAAGTACTGGACTGTGCGTTTCATAGTATTATTTACTAAAATTTGAAACTTTTCTTATAAATATTTTTAAGAATGTGTTAAAATTAAAGCCTATTTCCTAAAGACGCTGTTTTAATTATCCATAAAACTTTTCATTTTGGACTATCTAATTTTGTATATCTACGTGATTTTAAGCTACAAATTTTACAGAAAAAGAATTGTATTTCGAAATTTTTATGCATGACATTTGAGAAAGTGTGATTCGATGTCAGATTTTTTAGTTCTAAAAATTAAAAAATAGGAAAACATTATAAGAATGCAAAGGAAAAGTGTCTTTTAGTTTATAAAGAGAGACTAGTTTGTTATTTATAATTTTTTTTGTCAAAAATTTAAAAGGATATCGACGCAAAAAGTCTGTCTTCTAATAACTTATTTAATTATAATGACTTAAATAAGTCGAATGCGTTTTTTTCTATTAATTGTGCTGCCATTCGGGGAAGTAAAAAATAGGTATTCATATTAGAACAGATATATTTTATAAAAGAATTTTCATTAAACATGTTATTTTTTTTATCACAGATGTGATGCCATAGATCCCTATATCTATAGATTAACCTATGTACTCATATGCTGTGTCAAAAATTATTTTATATAGTTAGTTAGTTTACTGATAATTGCTTAATCTTGGCATGTGGCTTTCGTATATTAATCATTTTCACTTTATTACTAGAATTTTCGAATCTTAAATACAGTAAGATATTACGTGAATAATGATTGAATAAAAATTTAAAAAAAAAAATAAAGTAATAAAATAGAAATGAATAGTAAGCAAGCCTAAGCCTTTCTTGTCTCAAAAAAATTTTTAACTACCTTTTGTATATAACATCGTCTCCATTTAACATTTTTATAAAATACGCAACAAAAATAAATAAAATCCGAAAGCTTTCTGATTTTGTATTGAACCCAAAGGGACCTTTTTTTTAACTTTTTGTGTGTTACCTTTGCTTATTAAATATCAATTAAATATCATGCTTTTCGCATTTAAACCACATAAAATTCAATTCATCAGCAATATCGCAAAATATTTTAAAACAGCTTATCTTTAGAATTTTTGATAGACAATCTCGCTTGCTGGAGATAAAATTGTTTGTCCGTACAGTGTTGCCGTTGCTCGCGTTGAAATCGTTCAGTTTGTTAAACAAAAATGTGTTAAAGTTTTACAAAATATGAACAGACAATAACAGAAATTCAAAATTCGGGCTTAAAGGGGCACATGTTCGGGGGGAGGATTACATTATTCAAAATTTGATGGCTCTAAGTGCCGTCGTTTTTCCACAATGCGAGTAACAGTATTTAATTTCTTTAAATATAATACATGGGGATAATATTTGGTGGCATTAATTTAAAAAGTGATTCGCCGTTTATAGTGAAACGCCACAAAATGGTGTTTTGAGACTTAAGCCCTTTGGGCTAAAAATCTTACTTTAACATAATGCTTGATGCCATATCCAAAAACTAAAGATTATCAGTCTGAAATAATGCATTTATTTAAATACAGAGAGTATAATTTTGATGTCGCTAAATGATCTGAAGCTTCTAGAAGAAAATTCGGTGGAATACAGCCCAGAAATGCTGTCAGGTAGTTCTGTCTTAGCAGTGCTTGGCACTCTGTATAACGAAGACATTGCCAGTCCATGTGCATAAGAGTCGATTGTTATAAACAGCAGACTTGACAGCGTGCCAGACTGAATCTGGTTTATTTACTCTTTTATTTATTTTTAAACGAAGCCTTTTCCCCCGACATCATTTGCTCTCTAGCGAACGAAGTCCGCTGTATAGATTGAGACACTAATGGTGTGTTAGATGCAGCTGGAACTCAATATAACTTTTTTAGCAGGCTTTTTTAAATGTACGAAAAAAAGGTATAGTAAGTTCCAGCTGCATCCAGCACACCATTACTGTCTTCCTATAAATCCCTTCAGAAAGGCTTGGGAGTAATTGAAAAAGTGATATTAAAGTTGACGCTATACAATGGTAGTTTTCTTTTAAAAATTTGCGAATGTTTAAAATCTTTTCTTCTGAGATTCTTTTAAAATTTGCGAAAGTTTAAAAATCTCTTTTGTTGAGGACATGTATGAATTTTACTCAATATTTTAAATTTATAGCATTTTTTAAAGGATTACTTTTAAAAAGTATATTTCAGAAACATTCTTCGGAGAATATTTAGCATTTTGAAAGAGTTTTGGCGAGCTCAAAATAAACTTTAAATTATTTTACAGATGCAAATATTAAAAAATTTAAATTAATATTTTTTATTACAACTCGTATTCACTAAAAATTTCAATAATACATATGCATATTATGCTGAATCACCTACTCAATATCCACACACATGTTTAGATCAATAAAGGTTCTCTTTAAAACATATGCTTTCTTAATTTCATATTTAGAACATGTTTTCTCTTTTATGATGCATTCCTTGCCTAAAATATACAATCCCAAGAACACGTCCAATCTGTCCAAAATTTCCGTGAAGTCCGAATTTCCAGCAGCTTGAAAAAGACATCCAGTTCTTATGCAAAACTAGTGCAGTGTCGTTGATGCTTCTTGCTCCATCCATTGCTTCTTTAAAAGCGCTATTTAGCATGAAAACAAAACTGTCAAGCAGCAAACGATAATTTATACTGTCAAAAACATAGTTGCAGTTAAAGTAATTTAACTTTAATAATTTAATTTAACACTAAAAATGTGCGAACAGCCTTAGTATATCAGTGTCAGAGAAGTCTAATGCATCACAGAGGATCGACGAATGACAGGTTGTGAAGAATTATCGTCCACCGCATTTTAATTCGCTATGAAAAATTCATGAAAAATCAGCTATGTTCTCTCAGAGATTCAAACCATCGATCTTTCAGTTGCTAGCAGGACGTTCTGCTGGTTACATCACATCACCGCAGAGATAATTCCTTGTAAGTTATTTCACGGTAACGTAATAAAAGTGAGATTTTCCTTCATGTTTCGGGAAATGATAAATGAATACATTACTTTAGGAAAATAATAATTTTCTTTCCGAGAAAAAGTAAGATAATACATTTGGTCATACCGGTCTTCAGAAGTGCACCATGAGTACAACGCTTTACATTTTATATAAGTCTTATTGTAAATATTCTCGTGTATTTCTGGTTAGTTTGAGATTTTTTAACATAAAAAACCACACACGCACAAAAAGGGCCCCTCAAATAAATTTCAAACTTTCGTAGCAGGTGCGTGTATGAAATCCAGCATGATAAATAAAAACTTGAGATTTACGTTTCTGAAGTTTTTAGATATAACAAAAAAGTCTTCCTTGCCTAGGAAAAATGGGATGGACTCTTTGTTGGCGGTAAACATAAACAAATGTGACCGTAATGATGGCTCTTGAGTTTAGGTATTTTAAATTAACGTGACCATAACGAATAATTTTTTAATACAGTACTTCGAAAAACAGGTAACAATTACCTTGTCGACACTACTCCGTCTTCAGAAAATGACGTGAAAAACAGTCACGCCTTCAGAAAGCCTAAAAGGTATAAATAATTTCTAAATCTAGTTTTCTGAATGCCTACTTTAATTAATAGATAATATATGAAAACAAACAAAAATTTAAAACTCAGTTCAATAAATGGACTACAATATCAGAGAAGAGAGCAGCTATATTTTTCGGTGTCACATTCTTCTAACGAAGGTCATGCTTGAAATGAGAAGGAAGGTAGTGGGGGACGCCACCGTGACACGCGTCGGATCTCGATCCAGTTCTGCCGAGTGAGCTTCTGGTGACTCCTACGGGTAACCAGCTTTTTGCTGGAACATTTTTAATTCAAACTTAATGACGCCACTCTTAATTTAAATTACAAATTGAAGAAATTTAAGATTTTATGTTACGTTGAATAACATCGTTATTGAGAAATGGCTGTTTGCCATACGACACAGACGTTAAAATACTTGTATCTCTTCGAATTACGGTATTTACTAGGCGTTTGAATGATAAATATCCTGTACAATGACGCAGCACTAACCTCTTTCTCCAAATTATAATAATAATAATGAAATACACCGCTACAGACTTTCCTAACGAATATAAACTGAGACACAGAAATCAAATTTTTTCACAGCTTTTACTTCAGTAACGAAGATATTGAAACAGCGTAAACGTCAAAAGTTTCGATATATTCTCCCTTCCTAAAGTATAAAACGAAACTCATGCGTAGAGAAATAAGCAGAAAATTCTGATGTTACATTAGCCTTTTTGATATTTTGGTGGATACATTAATTAATGCGTCATCCCCTTCCTAAACTGCGCGATTGAATGCTTGTAAGCAAATTAAGTGACACTGCAGTTTATTTTGTCGTCATTACTAAACAATATGGCTCTGTAAAGTTTATTTTAAATAATACGTTATTTTTATGTCAGTTCTTTACAGTAACTTCTATTTCTTGCATCAACCTTACCAAACGACAAATTAGGTAGAGTTTAAACAGCGAGAGAATGTGCAAGTTAAAGCGAAAGCTTTGGCAACGCCCTTGAAAATCATTTTATTACTTAAGCTATCGTCTCAAATGAAAATCAGTGAGTACTTTTATGAATTTGAAAGCGTTTGTAATGCTTAAATATGTTCAAAATCTAGTCGCTAATATTTGGAGCCAGGTTCTTTAACCATTGAATCCATTTGTTGTAGTTTGCATACTTAATTAGTTGGTATTTCTGTACCTCGCAAGTAGCGGCAGACAAGTTTTTGTTAAATTTTACGTATAGGATGTAATGTTAACTCTTTGCTCTGTTCTTAAGTTCTGAACTTCGAGTTAATTGCGAAGACGAAAAGCAGTTCGAAACAATGGAAAGTTAAACGAGGAATGGTTACTAAACTTCACAAATTAAGAATAAAAAAGTGGAGATCAATCCGCACATTCGATGAAAAAGTATATAAATTGTTAGGACAATTTTACGACGTAAGAATTGCACGACGTAATTATTTTTAGTCTTTAATTGATTAATTATTCAATTAGCTGTGGTATTTTAATTTGAATTAAGACTGGAAGTTTTTAATGTTACTGGATACCGTTTTTCTTTTCTCAGCAAAAGTAATTGTTCTTCGTGTGCATTTTGCATAGAAAAGACGAATTTATCCGTGAATTTTAAATATCTTTCCCTAAGAAAAGTTCAAAGTTTTATCCCCCATCAGTAGCTTTTGAATAGTTTAGTATTAATTCTAAAAGCTATCTTTTGTTAATTATTTCGTTAATCCATCATAAGTAATTACATGTGATACTCTTTTCAGTTTTTTTCCTCTGCCTGAACTAATAACGTTAAAAAAAAGAGAGAGAGAGAAAGGAAAAGTAGATGGTAACTGCGTTTTGCTATTTATTACTGATAACTTTTTTTCCATTTCTTGTTGTAATAATTGCCCAATTGTCTTTGTGTTACAAGCTGCCTAGAGTGTCATTGTTGATCTGGTCCATCAACCTGTCCACAAAAGATGTTTCGTACAAGACTGTAAATTTGGGACTGTTCCAGCTTGCTTTCTTTCCGAAATTCATTGAAGTACCACCTGACATTGATATCTCTTTTGGGGACGGTGTCACGAAAAAGCTTGCTTCTTTGAGAAATTTCCTTCAGCATAAAAGTAAAAAAGTCTTTTCTTGGTTAACTCATCGCATCCGTTATAAAACGTGCTGAAACGTCCACGCCACCTGATGTATTAACAAAAGATAGTAAAGTTTTATGTTTTGATTCGTTAAAGGCGTTGGAATAGCGGATTTTGTGCAAGGTATATCTTATGATTTGTGAAAAGAATTAGAAATGAGACGAATCCTAAATTTTCTGGAATACGAATCCTGAAACGTTCTTTAATATCTCAAATCTTTCGAATCATTCAAGTAAGAAAAATAAGAATAAGGAAAAACAGAAAACTTTTGCTTAAGATTAAAATTTATTGATCGAAGTAAAATTTTAAAACTGCTTTTGTAGAGACCTTATTTTGTTCTAACCAATTGTTTTTGTTTTAAGAAACTTTCCTTTACCTTCTGATTTCAATTTCCTTCCAGAATGCAAATTAAATGACGTATATGCAAATCTAAGTGAGTTCGAAAATAGTATAGCTGGAGGTACGAGAGTTAGTTCCGAGTTTATGCGGCGTGTTTAAAAGTTGTTCTGTAGCTGAATATTTGGTGCTACCCATTTACTTTAGATTATATTTATATACTAGGCTCGGCTTCCCTGTGTGCAGCCGATTAAGCGGTTTAGATTGAGTAGGAGCCAGCCGTGTAGCTAAAATTTAATTCATTGTGATTGCACATACTATTTTGGGTTCAAGTTACTTAGCCACAAGTGGCAGTTAAATTGTTAACACCGAGTGAGTGCATTTTCTGTTCCGTTTAGTTAAAATAAGAAAGTTGTTATTACCTTCGTCTGCAGTCATCTGTTTTTCCATAACATAGCGAGAATTCGTTCTTCGTCTTTTCAGTAGGGTCTACAGTTTATGCTCCCAAAACACACAAGAAGACTCTACACTTTTAGTGAAAAACAAATCAACAGTAAATCTCAATAAAATCTATCTATCTATAGAGAAAATATTTTATTTCTTAAATAAAAGTCCAGAAGCATACAGTCGCATTAATTATGAGTAAAACGTTTTTTAAAATTTGTAACAAAAATAATTAGCAGATAATAGTTATCTTCTCATTATATTACTTCTGATAAAATATGTGATTTAATTAATATATTATGCTAAGAAATTTAACTTTTTTTAAATACCAATAATGAAAAACTGCGCTTTTCATTGAAAATATGACAATAGCATAATCAATTATCTTCAATCATTTCGTAAAATATCTATCTATTATATTTTATATCCATTATATTGAGTTATAGCTGTATCATTATATACATTTGATTTTATGTAAAATTTCCTGCAATTTAAAATTAAAGCAAAATAATTATATCGATATTATATAGAACTTGCTCATAGTGATACTTGATTGTAGACTCAGATTTCTCACTATGTGTTTTAAATAAAAAATCATTTTGGTTAGTAAATAAACAAGTATGGGATAGGAATTATGTTATTGATACAAAAGTCTAGCTGTTAAAGTATTACTCAAGGAAATATTTTAAGCTGCAAATAACAGAAAACTATGTCATCAATATAATACAGGAAGTTAACGTGATACATTAAAAAAAAACATAAAATAGTTGAAAGTAATAATGTTGGTTACAGCATTAAATATACCATTTTTACAAAGCATTAAATATGTACTAAATTTTAGAACTCTGCTAATTAATTTTCGTATACGTTTTGCTCAGGTGTTAAGTATAATTCAGTAATCAAGTTATCCCAAATATCACTCATAGTTATCACGATAAGTCAAGAATTAAATTCAAGGTTTTATTTTAACGAACCTGTTTATCTTATTGTTTCTTCTTTTCTTTAACTTCCATCAACTTCCACCAGAACGCAAATGCGTTTAACGCTTCTTGTTGCTAAATTTTTCAGAAAGCGTTTGGTAGCATTAGACTCGTCCTTTGGATTTTGCTGTTGCGATTTAGCTTTAAGCTAACCAGCTGCCGAGTGATAAAACACTGGGAGCTCAACACGGGTCCATATCCTGGCGAACGGCCTGGAATCGAGGGTATTTTTGTGGCTTTCCTCAATTGTAAAGTAGATACGGATCAGTTTCCTTCAGGAAGGCCATCCTCTTCTTAGGCAGCTAGCATTTTCATAATCAGATAAATCAAAATTAGGCAATTTAGTTTGTTGACAACAGTTTCTGCTAGCAGCAATTTCATCGCGAAGGCTTAATCAAGGATGATCCAAGTTTCAGATTAAGCCTGTTAATTCTGTATTCTACTTGATTCAGTCTGAACTTGGTATCTGTTTACTTGAGAGGTGGTGGAGTTTTTGTTCCTTTTAAATTTTAAGTTGCCAAACCGTCATTCACCATGTTAATACAAAGTTGACGTTAAACTTTTTCCGTGCTTTGTGCTAGTTTTAGTTTGTAATCAGACTTGACGAAAGTCGCAGTACAGTTTCTGACAGTTACTTTGGTAACTTGGTAATTCAAAGTTAACAGCGTAACCATATAAAATTACTTAATTTTTACTTTTCTAGCTTTTTGCATGTTTCTGTAAATGCCTGAGAACTATATTCTATCAAGCTTTGCTTATATCAATTTAAAGAATGGCTTACTAGCTAATTAAATATCTATACCATCCTCAAATGTGACCTTTATTGTGATGGCGAATTATCGCTCTTCGTTTAAACTAACTGTAGAACAAGAGATCCACAAAATGTAAAACATTAAGTTTCCTTCACTTGCAGCTGTTGGGGTTGGAATGTGCATCTATTTAAAGCTACAACAGCAGTCGTCGTATAAGAAGCTACAAACCACAGCTGTGTCGGACAAATCAACTCTACTAAAGTTCACGCTTACCGAACCCGTACTCGAGTGCCCGACGTTCACTTTTCATCGAACAGGGGCTTCCGCTCGGAAGAAGATGGTGGCAGCAGCAACCAAGATCTTAACTAAAAGTCATACCGATTTCATGTTTTCAATTTAAACTGCGCCGCTTCCAATAAAACCTACATAAACTTCTTGACTGGCCGAGTACGTGACGAAACCAACTATAAAGGAAAGACTTAAAAATAAATCTTAACTGAGGGTTAAACGTAAATAAAATGTCGCTTGCTTACCACGAGAATCAACTTTTTATGCAAAGCGAAAAACATGACTTCGGTGGCATTTCGTGCAATAAAAGCACAAAAGCAAGCGCCTAACAGAAGATATATAAGTAAATGAGGACAACACTTTTTTTCACAATCTTATTTACTTTGCCTGGTTCTCTGTTAATTTATTTTTCCTCTTGCATTTCCATCTCTTCCTTTCATTATAACAAAGAAACATCCGGCCTGGAATGCAAATAAGGTGAGGATGAAGAAGAGAATGGGGTGTGGGCTCTGTCCGTCTGCGTTTATGCTTGTCGCTATGCCGTAGAACATCTCCAATGAAAGTTATTCTGATAAGCAAATTTGGAGTTATATTCTCCGGGCTTGCATTCATTTGTTGTTTGAAAGGAAATACATGTGAATGTTTAAAATCATATATCATTGCCTGTTTCATGCAGAGTCAGAATTCTTGATCAGAATTTTAAATAATGCCATAATCAACTGCCGTGACTAAATTTATCTACAAAGCCTTCTGCGTAAAAATGCTCACTGATTTTTGTCATAAAATATATTGGTTGCATTTTAATTTATAATTATATATTTATGTGTACTGTAAACACACAGGTATATATTTGCATTAAAAAATTTTAATTAATTAAAATTAAATAGTTTTCATATTCTTAAATGGCAACAGATTATATATTTGTTTTTAGAATACATACGTATATACAAATATGAGAGCCTATGTACGAATCGTACTACTAAAATGCAGCTTAATATGCATTTAATATGGTAAAAACGACTACTTTTATTTTTTTCTATGCTCTTGTTGTTATTTTATGAACTATTTCTTCAATTTAAGAAAACAGAAGTTAACAAATTGTATCAGAAGTTGGTCTGCAGTGAATCTACATTAGAACACAGTAACAAAGATTATTATTCTACTTGTAAACCCCCGATTCTCAAACAAACCAAAAGGTACTTTAAATTAAAATGACCAATGAACGTACCTGTGTCCGATCCAACTCTTGCTTCGATCTGTCTCAAATACTCTTTTTTATTGTGTTCATATTAACTGGTCGAGTGTACGGAGAGAGCTGAAATTTGTTAACTCATGAATGATATCTCTCAGATTGTTTTTGATTACTCTCACATTCGAAAATATTACTTGTAAACGTAAACACTGATCAGCTGAATATATTTGTAGTGGTTGAAAATCGAAAAGTGAGTTTATTTTTATTTTTTAACGTATATATGCATATTTTTAAACATAATCTTTTTTTATATTTGTAATATTTTTTGTGATCTGAACTGGTGTCGAAAATACAATCATTTTTTTGTAGTTGATCAGTATGGCAAAATGAAAAAAAAAAAAAAAAAATGAACTAAAATATTCAAAATAAAATGTGTTATCGAATTTTTTTGGGGGTGTTTCTTTTTTCTAAATAAAAAAATACGTAAGTATTATTTTTGGAATACCGCCAGCTGCAGCTACACATCCCACGGCACACACAATTTTTTTATCTTCGCTTTTCTTTTTCCTTTTTCCCTTTCTAAATCATATTGACCAAGATGTCACCGTTAAACTCTAGGAAAAATAATTGGAGTAACAATAAAGAATAACTAAAGTAGCAACTCATGCCTTAAAACTCATTCATCTCGTAATATCTTAAAAACTAACATCAAAGCAGTTCACAGAATGCAAATCTTTTGCATGTTTCTACCCCCCCCCAAAAAAAAGGTTTAAAACCTAGAATTCCAATTTAAAATTGCTTTACAAATCGTTGCCACGCACAGCTTCAAAACAAACAATAATTAAACATTTTGATATTTTCTAATGTTTTCGAATACTGAATTGTTTTTGTGTGTGTGTGTGTTAACAGTTTGCATAAACTTTGTGAACAAACGCGCCAGAAGAAGGAACAACAAAAATTTGTAACCTTAGCCCAAAGGGACAGTTTGCCCAGAAGGGCTACTAATTTCGTTTTGGCATTTTGCGTTGATTCACTATAAACGGCGAATCTTTTTTTAAATTGTTGCCTTAAATATTAGAAATTTGTATTATATTTAAAGAAATTAAATAATGGAGAATCTGCATAAATGTATGCATGTTCATCGCACTGTGAATAATAATACTTTTGAATAATGTATGTCTCCACCCGGGGCATCTGGAAACCCAAATTTGCAATTTGGAATTTGTTTTATTATCTATTTCATATTTTGTAAAGCGTTTATGAGTTTTTGATTAAGAAGCTCAACGATTTCAAAGGGAGCAATGGCAACAATGTACGGGGGAGGGGGGATTTATCTCTAGCGCGCGAGATTGTGTATCGGAAATTCTAAAGATATGCTCTTTTAAATATTTTGTGATATTGCTGTTGTATTGAATTTTATGGTTTAAGTGCGAAAGACATGTTATCTTTATTATATATATATAAGCGGCTAAAGTGTGTGTCACCGATAGTTTATTGTTGCTACTCGGAAAAAGGAGCGCGGAAATTAACATTTCCGCAGTTTTTAATTAATATCTCAACCGATTAAAGTCGTATAAAGATGAAAACGGTATCGATGGATTTGGAGAATTTTTTGGAATCCGAAGATACGCGTCTCGAATTTCAACTCGGCGCCGTTCCATAGATATTCCAGAAAAAAGAATTTGGCACGTAGCCAAATCCCTCCAATAGGGAAAACCCAAGAAAGAAAGCGGAAAATGTAGGGAAAACGTAGGGGAAAATGAGTTTTTAATTAATATCTCGGCTAATTAAAGTCCCAAGAAGACGCGAATGGTCAAAATGGCATGCCACGGACCTGCAGAGCCAGCCGTTCCGGAGGAGATGATGTTACTTCACCCAATATATATATGCGGCTTAAGTGTCTGTTTGTCGCCGATAGTTTATTGGTTGCTTGCGTAACTGTACTAGCCAATGGGGTGAAGTTGCCACGGCACAGTGTTGCTGTTTCAATTCAGACGTAAACAATTTCCTGTAAAACTTACCTTTGGTATGACCATCAATAAGTCTCAGGGCTAAACGCTTAAGGGGGCTTATACACCTTAAACCCCTTATGATCTTCGAATATGCGACTGTTGCAAGAATTGGAATATTTTATTTATTTAAAAGCAATTACTTCCAACCTTTTACAGCTGACTACATAATATAGCTGCTTTGGAAACTAATAACCAGAAAGTTTGTGTTGCCACAAATATTTTTGTAATTTAATCCTCTTTGTGACAACATATTTCGCCATGTTTCCACCTTGCGCGCATGATATTTTAAAAATGGCTAATGGTACATACTTGAAATTTGATGGAATTCTTTATATGGGCACTATTTTCTAACTGAACCAAAAATCTGATGAATATTTTAATATTGAAAAATTTATATTAAATTACAGATTTTTTTAATAAAATACATTTTATAAATTCAACTCAAAATAAAATCAAAATTTAACATGAAATTTTTAGAATTTGAGGTTCACAGTAGTTTCCAAATGTTATAAAAGCTATATATTAAATATGGTATTAAATTATGCAAGAGAATGTTTTAAACTGTGCGCGCAAGGTGGAAACATGTCGAAACATTTTGTCACAAAGCGGATTAAATTATAAAAATATTTGTGGCAACACAAACTTTCTGATTACTATTTCAGGAAGCAGCTATGTTATGTAGTCAGCTGTAAAAAGTTGGAAGAAGTAATTGCTTTTAAAATAAATAAGTTATCCCAATTCTTGCAACAGTCACATATTCGAAGATGTTACGGGTTTTAAGGTGTATGAGTCCCCTTAAGCGTGTTGGCATTTTTTTACATGAGCCTGCGTTTGGACACGGTTAACTTTATGTTGCCTGCTCAAGAGCTCGTGAAAGAACGGACGCAAAATTAAAAATATTGGATGGTCCTCTGCAAGGCGAGCTTAAAAATGATGGAAAGATCTACCTCATTGTACTCTAAGCAATTAAGCAAGTAGAAGGGGGAAACTCCGTGGGGTAGTAAGCAAAGGGACCTCCTCGCCGCCTGCCCTGGGTAATTCAGTTTAAATTAGCAGACACCTTTGTACAAATCATTTTAATTACAATTTATAATATCTAGAACAGCGGTCATTTCGTGTGACCGCCAGGCTTACTAGTTTAATAAATAAAGGTAACACACAAAACGTTAAAAAAATGCTCCTTTGGGCATAACATAAAATCTGAAAGCTTTCAGATTTTTTTGTTTTTTGTAATCTGTTTTTGTATATCAAAATTTCTTTTTTCACCACTTTTATAATACTTAAAAGTTATTGTATTTTAATATTACTCCAGCTTTTATTTTCTTTTATCTGTGGCAAGTGCCTCACTCGCCTCATCTTCGAGATGGCTCTTAATAAAAATATACTTGTTAAATTATATTATAGAGTGCTGTATCAGCTATCATATATATTTTCAAGATCCGATGAAGTTTTCTTATTTGATCATGCTAAAAGTGAATGAAGAGCTAAATTTTTTTACCGGAAGACTTAATTTGAAAGGACTCCGTTATTCATGTAATTCATGACGGAGGAATCGCAGCAGTCTGAAGCGTTCGGAAGAGAGACACTTTGCAGACTAAACTCAGTTTCTTGGCATTATTAGAAATAACATTTCGAAAAGTTTGTCTTACTGAGAGGGAAAAAATCGGAGCAAAAGCTGAGTACCTTTCATTTTAATCCGGCTTATGTTGTTAAGGATAGCCGTTCCATCGAGGTGATTCATTGGAGTAACGATTGTTTCAGATGGTGGCATAATGGTACAGCTTCTGCCAAATGTCGCTCCTGAACAATTGTTGGCGAACCATCACACAGCGTTATTTTACAGCATATTCCTTCCCCCCTTCCGCGGCAGTTGACGTCGTGTCGGAGAAGAGCTTTTTACTTGTTTGTATCTTTGCAGGGTGTTAAAACAGTTACACTTAACAAACGCAGTTAATCCCAATCAAACGCAGTTAAATGCAACTAATCATCATCTTTGACAACAGAATCTCAAATTTAATATTTAAGTTATTAAAATAGAAAGCTCCATCTTTAAAGATTGCTTTTACGGGTTAAAATTATGGTTACTTATTTCATTCGATCGTTTTTGTTTGTATGCTTCACATTTTTTGTTTACTCAATTCCTTTTTGTTTGAAATCACGAAACAATTGACCAATATTTTATTTCACAAATACAATGAATCAAGTTTTTCAAATGAAAATTTTAAATTTTGTCATAAGGCAATTGAGTGATTAAAACAATGCGAACTTCCGTTGAAATTATAAAAGTGATTTCCATTATGCGGCTGAATTTTACTTTTTCGTAGCAGTAGCAAACATTCCAAAATGTTCCTTAAGTCAAGTGGACATTTAATCGACATTTTATTCAAATTTGTCTTTGAATTTAGCATTTTCTTCGAATCTAGGCCTTTTTTAAAGCAAACTGCGTTTGTTAACTGCGTTTGATTGGGATTAACTGCCTTTGAATTAGTTTATGAATTATTAGGCTAAAAAAGTATTTTATGAATCAGAAATATTCAGTTTGTATATTACTGCTATTAATATTTCTTTTTGTGTAGAATTTATAGCGATTAGGGAAGAAAGTTAGGGAAGATTTTCTTTCTTCCTTTTTATATTTATATTTTTATTACTGTTTGTTTAAAATAAAAGAGCTGCTTAGGATGTGGTAAAAAGTTGGGGATTCTATATTTTCCTAAACTCAGTTTCTCAGTGGTTAGAACCTACTACGCACAGACATCACTAAAAGTCGCAGATTTAGAAAAAAAAATGTGAGTAATTATGTAAGCATTTTACATGCATTTATTGCATGTGTATCTAATTTTCATATCACTATGTATCTATTTCTGAAAATCTTACTCTTCTGTGAGGTCGTTTTCTAGTTGCCGGTCTATGTCTAGTTTGCGGGAACTAGGAATGTAATATTACTCAAACTCGCGTATGTAACATCATGTTCTGCGGTTTAGCAGTTATCCTCATGCATGAATTTTATTATTATTATTTTCATCGTGAATGCTTTGATTCAGAAATTACAAAAACTTTAATCTGAAAAAGTAAACTCTTGTTCAGATATTAAAATGGAGGATATTAAAATGTTAAAAAATGAAAGATTGGAAAGACATTATTCAGTTTAGATTCATCACAGAATTCTTCTAGTATTAATAATAGTATCGAAAATTCTTAAATATCTTTAAAAAATTTGCACCAAGATATCTTTTTCGTTTTCAACCGCAAAAAATATTGCCAAGATTTAGTTTTTATTTTCAGGCTGCATTAATCGAAATTTATGAATCAAGTTTTTTGAAGGAAAATTAAAATTTCTGAAAGTAATTGTCTAAAACTTATTGAAATAATACGAAACTTTCACTGAAGTTATCCTTAGGTGCTTAAATTTTACATAGCGAGCTTTTTCAAAGCAGTAAACGAACATTTCAAATTACTGCTTGTGCCAAGTGGAAATTTAATCGGTAAATAAGGGGCGGGAATGAAGCGAAATAAAATAAATGTATAAATAAAATAAGGCTTTGCGCTTTAGATAAAGCAGAACACAATGGAGACGACAAGACAAGCAAATGAAGTCACTTTGCACATTGCGTTTAAGACAGGGCGAGTACTTCTAGCCAAGAATCACATGTTAGATTTTAAATTAGAAAATAAAGCAAGAAAAATTCTTTGACGTGATTTTCCGTGGAAGACTTTGGAAGAATTCTAATCCTCCTGCATTTCTTGCAAAACACTTGTCGCAGTTAATAAGAAGGAAGAATCAAAAAGTAACTTTCTAATAGAATGTGCCCAAACAGGATTAAAAACACTTCATCGCATTTTAGCATAGTTCCAAGGCACTCATTATGAATGGGCTTGCGCTTCAATACGAATTTAAATAAAAAAATTCTTCCTGATTAAATAATTACCTATGTGCACCGTATTTCTTTTAGTACAAAAGGGGCTATAGTCTCGAAATTGGATCTTGCATTAGTTTACTACGGCTTATCACTTTTCAAATTTTTTCCACCAAATATTATGGCCTGTATTATTTTTAAACAAATTAAATAATGAAGAATCTACATGTATCTATGTTCCTCTCAGAGTCATCAAATTTTGAATAGCGTAGTCTTTCACTCGAGCATGTGCACCTGGAAACCCGAATTTTGAATTTCGAATTAGTTTTATTATTTATTTAATATTTTGTAAAACTTCACTGAATTTTTGATTAACAAATGCAGTGATTTGAAAGTGAGCAGTGGCAACACTGTTCGAAATAAAACATTTTTTATCACCAGCGCTGGAGACTATTGCCATTCGGAAAAATATAAGTTTTAACTAACAAACTTGGTCTCTGAAAACAATGCTTTTGCTCGTCCGGAGATAAAATATTTTTATCTTCCATGCACCAACATGTTGCTATTCAGTAAAGCCTAAGATATTTTCAAATATAATCTGGAAAGTTATTGAGTTATAAACTAAGCGATTTAAAAGCAATAAATACAGTTTTAAGACTATTTTTTCTACTTTTTAATGTGATTGATTTAAATAAATATGTATTAAAATGAGATGTCTAATTAGAAATATTCAATATTTTTTATGAAATTACAACTAGCTGGACGCTTTAAAATCATTATATCCTTTTTCTTATTTTTATGATAACTATTTTAGGCGGTCGCGCTAGGTGTTAGTTTCTAAACAAATTATGTAGCGAATATAAAATATGTTTGGCAACCTTTAACATTCTATCGGGAATTCTAAAGATGTTCTGTTTTTAAATATTTTGGGATTTTGCTGTTGAATTTTATGTGGCGTATGTTTATATTTAATAAATAAAGTTAGCACATAAAAAGTTAATAATAAAGAGACGAAAAATTTTTGTTAATCATCTTACTAAGAAACTGAATATGTATATGATGAACTGAGAAATGACTGAAAAGTAAACAGGAAAATGTATAGCAACATTTAACATTGCATCGGGATTTCTAATGGGAATTCTTGTATATGTATGTATGTATATAATCTTAATTTGTATTTTTTGTGTTTCTTTTTAAGTATCGTAATTTTATTCTCAAGTATTATAATTTTTGCTGCCTTAAGAGTTGCGAATACAAATCGGGAAAAGGTCTGAGCATTTCAGAACCACTGAAAGTTATTTTAATTGAAAATTGATTTCGAAAATTACAGTCCTGAATCTCAAATGTCTTAAAGGAACGAAATTTGTATTCAAAAGTCATTGATCAACTTGATTTTGGGCTTCAAAACACTTTTCCCTTGATAAGTTCTGTTTGAAGCGTTGAACTGAGGAAATCAATATTTCATATTTAATTTCTTTTTTATTTTATCATACTTTCAATATTATTTAAATACTTGTAATATTTACTTGTACCACCTTTGGATCGACTTTCTTCAAGATAAAGAATGGTTAGGACCTTCATAAGACAGAAATTGTAAACTTGCACTTGAGCACCAACTATTTCCTTTTCATTTAAAAAATTTTATATGTATATTGTGAGATGTATCCTAAGTTTTTAACAGTTATCTTTAGTTAAAGCTACTTTCCCGTCCCTCCTAAATTCAACTTAAAATTTCCTACCAGAATGTGTTTTTAGAATCTAGGTTAATGCAAATGAGTAACAGCGGCATTTAAGTCGAAATTCCCACTGACTTCCTGAGAGAACCAGAGTTTCTGACTAGCGCTCGTTCGTCTTTTGGCTACACTCTCTCTAAGCTATTACTACGCTCGGCTGTATTTTAGGCCCTTGGTAGCTTCACCAGCTTATTTGATATTTAGAGGCCAACTACTTAGAAATCTTGATAGCTTCTTCTATATCTCTTTAGTTTAGCCTTAAGTTTTTCTTCTTATTAATTTAAGTTCAAGCCCAAGTGGAGGCTTTGCTATACGTTCTGAAGGAGCCATCTATTAAGTTCTTATTTTGAGAAATAGCAATTGCACAAGTAGCAGAATAACTCGATTTCGCACTAAGTGAATTTAAGATCATACAAGATATATATATATATATATATACATATGTGTGTGTGTGTAAGCGCAAGAGCGAACTGGTAGACTGCGAGCTCAGCGAGAGCGTAAAATGCCTTAACAAACCGTTTTTTCCGACCGTTAAAATATGAAACCATTCAGATTTTGTTTTTTTAAACTTATTCTCTATTTTAATAAAAGTTTAGTCTCTGTTTTAATAAAAGTGTTAGTAAAATCCTTAGAGGGAATTTAGTTTTACTTTAAATTGGCACTTTACTTTTAAACTTATTTTTTGTGAAAAATAAATGCTTATTTAATTGGAAAATTATCCTTAAACAAGAGCAATTGTGTCACTCACATATCAGCGCTATATATTTACTTAACATCAAAGCCAAAAGCAAGGGTATACAATATTGTACATCTCAAACTTAAGACGAAAGCGGTCACCGAATTCTCAGAGCTGTCCAGAAATACTTAGGCTAGACAATCACTTGTTTAGGACTATTAACCATGTATCGTTAAATCAGACTACCATCTTGAGAAAGTTTGGTGTTACAAAAGTGCCACGACCAACCCACAGCAATCTCAGGGCTCAATTCAGTGTGCAATGTCACCTCATGTATGAAATTCTACAATGACATGAAGTATTTTGCGAATTGCTGGAAACGGTCGCCTCGGATGACAAAAGCTCTGCATACGCCATTGATTTAGAAGTAGCTTTTTGTTTGCCATTAAAGATCTAGCCCTTTAGTGTGCTATTTGCAATATTATTTCATACCAATATCTTAAGAAGCACTTTTGCATTCATGAGCATGCAGAAATATATATTTGCTTTAACTGGTCCTTTTTATTGACATTCTGACTATATGACGGCGCTGCTTGCGTTTCATTCAGCAATTTTCAGAAAGGCTCGGTAATTACTTCATAGCTTTTTGCCATTTTTAGTTCACACTTTCTTCGAAACTTCGTGTTGATATATCACTTGCTTTCTTTATCATTTCAAATAATTTCATAATTCGATGCAAAATTTGATAAGGAAATGAAACAGAAGCATGAGACTATATCAATTCTATCAAAAACTGGACATATTCAAAACTTTGTACTCGGTTTGAAAACACTTTTGAAAATCTTGGCCTTCCCAGTTATTTTAAACCTTCTGGACAACTGTAGAGCACATCTTAGTATCCTCTGAATCGTACTGAGAAACTTTATTGCATTATATTTTGCACCGAAGCGAAATCTATGAAGCAGATTAATAACTTCAATTGAAAAATTGAAGCACCAGCATTAATGGCGATTTCAAAACAAAAATTGATTAAATATATTTAAACTATGAATAAATTTGACTATTAAATGATATGTTCGTAGATTTATGTATGCAATTCCTTTACCCGTCTATACATTCAATAACAAAAAAAAAAAAAAAAAGTTTTGCGACATTGTACAATTTTAGTCCTATAATTTTTGTGTAATGTTCGTAATTTTTCGTTTAGGATCTTTGAAGGGGAGATGGATTGTATATATTTTGTAAAGGGGAACTGAAAGATGTATTTGTCAATTTTGGTAAACTTTGAAGAGCATTTTTTTGCCTTTTCTTTAATCATTTTATTACTGACGTTGTCCAATCCTGGGATTTTTCTTTTCTCTATATATCTCAATACCTAATAGCATAACTGGAGGAATATTGTTTGCATTTGTTTCTGTAAACTATTTAGTGATTGTTGAAGTGACAAACTCTGCGTGAAAAATGTTGGTAGTAGAGAACTCAGATGCATAGTTATTAGCAAGTGACTCAGCTTTGTTAGTTTTGTGTTGTTACTCACTTTGTCTGACAGTAACATCATAACAAGCTCACGAAATTCATCGTGGCAAGGAGTGAAAAATTTGGCATGTCGTTGCCAACAGCCTTGAGCACTATACAGGTAATAGTACGACTTTGCTCAGTTCCGCCCCCAATTTTGATGAAGAGCACCCCGGGGAGACGGTCCAATAGTCTCTTCCATTACCACCCCTATTCTCTTACCACCTCTCGGGAGGACTTTCGGCTCGACTCATATTTAGAATGCTCCCATGCCGCACAGACAATATACATTTACAAATATCCATACCTTCTCCGGGATTTGAACCTGGCCCCTTCGGTACGGCAATCAGTGTCACTAATCTTTAGCTCGGTTGGGCAACTTTCCTAGTTATGCTGTATGCTATCCCATTAGGCTCTTTACGAGGCGGAATATTTTTTAAGCATCTTTTATACTTAGAAACAGCATTCCAGATAGAATTATCATCTCTGGAAAGCGACTCTAAGTATCTGGTCCAGTCAAATTGTGCTTGATTCTCAATAAAGGTGTTGGTTGACTTTTGTGGCTCAATTTGGATCCTTTACATTGTTTCTAAAGCGAGTTCAGAAGATGGAAATCATGAATCTTTCTGGAAGAATGTCACTGTTAATTGCGAAATACATTGTTGGAGATCTTCTAGTAGATTTGTAACAAAATTAACAACATGTAACTAATGCCTTTGGGGGAGAGGAACTAATCTCCTGTATCTAAAAACGAGTAAGTTCTTTTGATAAAAAGATAACTAAGGAAACCTTGTAGAAATCATATCTGGTATTCAAGAGTTTGAAAAAATGAAACACAGTCACGTGACTGGAGAATATAAAAACGAGGAAGACCGTAGATTTTTATCATAACAAGACCTTCTAAGTTCAGCGGTTTTGAAAGAGACGGCAGAAATACACGAAAATGCTAATGATGAAGAAGAAATAGCAAAGGAGAAAGATATTTATGTGCAGAGAGGTAGAATGAGTAAACAAGCTGTTAGACTGCATGAATGAATAAACTGAATTCGAATTTAATGATATCTTTGAGCAGTGCTTGAAATATTTTTCAAAGGAATGTTAATTTGGCTTTCAAAAAAATTATCAAAGGGGAGATTATATAAACGTTAATAAATAAGGGGGGAAATTGAAATAATAAATATAAAAAAAATTACTATTTTAATTAAAATTTATTTTAAAAGAAATTGTGTATCGTTTATTTGTATTTTAAGGAGAAAATTTATATTATTTGTCTGGTGAAGATTTTAGTTTTCAAAAACCCATATGTTATAACTTATAAAGGCTAATTTTGGATGTCTCTATTTTCTGATTATCCGTATATTAGTTAACATAGATAGATAATAGAGAATTTATTAAGCTTCTGTAATAAATCCTAAAAATATTATGGTAAAAGTCGCTAAACACAAAGGCAGTATTACTCACTAATAAATTCTTTTCGAATTCAAAAGTCATACACAAATGTTAAAATTTTATGCACAAAGCCAAAGCAAGTATTAAAGATATTTATAATTTAGAAAAATAATAAGACCCTACTGGAAACTTAAATTAAATTTAGCTGGGGCAGATAATTAATTATCATTTTAACTTTAATTCCTTCAATAAACTGATCCAATTCATAATTGATCATCTGCTCAATTAGGCTATTTTTTAACCACGAATGTGTATCGACAGCTGGCCCTGTATGAAAATATTGTTCTTAGTTGCGGGTTTGTGGAAGTTCTTTTAAAGAATCGCTTCAGATGAGGAGGAAGAACTTGAAAATTTATTGTAATTAGTAAAATCATACAATAAAAACAAATAGCTGTAAACAGCTCGAAAAGAATGCGGGTATTAGTAAAACCTCCTTAGCTCATGAGAAATACAGTAAATTCCCGATATTATTCACAGAGTAATCTCTAACGCGCAGTTTAACTGACTCTTTTCGCACCGCAGTCTCTCAAATCTGAATAATGACTGATCCCTCCTGCCTCTCAGAGTCGTATTTATATGATGTTGTATGGGCTTCTGAAAGCTTTGCGAAAAGTCGGTCTTAGAGTTTCAAATGGAGTTTTTTCTCGAAACTTCGCTGAATGCTGAAAAATCGCTAACTGGCGACAAAAGTCGTCCCCAAAGCTCGTCAGAAGCGTTTTTTACCATATCGGTTTCTGCTTAAGCTATTTTAACAATTTAAATGTTTTTTGGAATCAAAACTGAAAGACCTACAATTCTGTGGAAAAAATTGTCACTTCTGCACAAAGCATGTAGTCACAAATTCAATTACACACAAAATAAACCTTAAACTGCTACCCTAAATCCAAACATTAAACAAATGAATGAATAAAATAGTACCCAAAATAATAACAATACACAAAAATAACAATTCAGTCAAATGAGTTTAAATACTTACAAAAATTTATAAGAATATTTAAACCCCTTTCAGTGAGAGTTTCAGACGAGACTGAACAAATACATTTTCGTACCCGGCAGAAGCTATCCGTTGTATCCTTTAATATAATACTGACACCAGGTAAACAATTTATTTAAATTAATTTTCTGACATACTAGCGCCTCAATAAACTTATTCGTGCGGATAGCCGCGTATGTAATTTACTAGTTAATCCGATGCTGGTGCCATATGGAAAAGCGAGCAAAGGAGATACATCAAGAACATGCTTCTACTAACTGTTATCCTTTCGTTAATTTTCTGAATATGAAACTTTTAGCTTATTTTTGCAGGCACGATTGTGACGGGACACCAGTTGTTCATTGGTAGTACAGGTGTAGTCGCACCGCAGTAGTTAATAAGCTTCACCCCAGTTTTGATGGATAGCACCCTGGGGAGTGGGCAGAGGTTTCTCTCACCCTCTCTTCCCATACCACCAACCGCTCGAGAGGACTTTCGGCTTGACGTGTGTTTTGAGTGCCTCATTGCTGCATAGACGCTGTACAGGTTGAAGCAAGGTCGTCATTTATGCAACTATGTAGACGTATTACATATCGCCGAGCCTCATTAGCTGCTAAGCTTCCATAATTTGGAATTCCGGAGAGCGGTCCCAGGATCTCCCGCCCCTTTTCCATTCTCACCAACCTGTGCTGGCCATGTATTTTGAGTGCCTTCTTGTTCCATAGATACTATGCGCTTAGAAACATCCATGCGTTCTACCGGATTCGAACTCCAAACCAACGATAGACAGCCAAGAGCACTAATCACCGTAGCAATCAGAGCGGCTAAAAGCTATGTAATATACAAGAAGGAAAAATTTGAAAAAAAAAAAAAAAAAAACCACATTTTAATGATTATACATGTTTACACTACTTAGCAAATACACTAGCTCGAGCCGCGCGTGCGTACTCTTGATCGCTATTGCCGTAGGGAGATACAGTACGTACAGTATCCTGTTTGAAGGTGCTTTAAATGCATATCTTGTTTGAAACTGCTTAAAAGGCCAAAACACCGAGAGGTAAGACGCTTAGCTAGCAACTTAGATATTGACGGTTCGAAACCTATTTGATAATTATTTTTTGTCTGACGAATGTGCTTCTCAAATCTGAGAATATAAATTTTCATTCATGCATTTTTAAAATCAGTTCTCTAAGGAATTATTTCTTTTAATTTCTGGAAACATTATTGATGGGTCTGCGTATCACTACATCAATAATGTATTTAAAAAGCAAAAACAACATCGAAAACTGAAGGTTCTGCCATGTCTTACCGTGTAAAAAATCTGATGTGTACACCACATGACTTCCTTGTATTGGAATATTAAATTGGAATATTAAATTATACGCATTTTTTCTTGCATTTCATTTAAACTTATTGGATTGAATTAAATCTACTTCGCCGACAGCGCATAAACCACAATAGAATAAATGCATTCTTTAAAATTCACTCTAGTATTTGTTTACCATAGCGACACTCTAGCGCTAGACTCACTTAACAGTATTAATAATTATATAACAGTTAACTTATATAATAATTATATAACGGAAAGTAAGTTAACTGTTATATAATCCAATAATTATATCACAGTTAACTTATATATTTCGTTAATATTATAACTCAAAATTTTTCATTTCGCTCAAAATCATGCACAAAATTTATATCATTTAAAGAATAGAATTATCTAATCGTTGCCACATGTTCTATTCAAATACTATAATAAAGCTAGAATGATGTATAAAAGAAATTAAGCAAACAAAACAAAAAAGAAACAGTTTTTCACAGACGATTGAGTATTTCTCATTCAATTAATTCAGTTCTCACTTCGCGAGAAGGCAAAAATACATAAAAACTCAAAATATCTATATTAGAAATTACGAAGTAAATCTTAAACACTTATTTCCTCGAAAAAATTCCAGAAAGAATTAAGCATGAATTAATTGGCAATAATAAATGAAAGCGTTATCTTTGTTGTTGCGAAGCTAAGTTTCTCTAGATTGGCAACAAATCCACTAGTCTCCTGTTTCAAATGTAAACATCAATGGCCGCCATTAAAAAAAGGCTTAGCGGCACTTAGACAACTTTAAAATTGTTGATAATTCTAAAAATATTGCACACAGATTTACTAAAGTCATAAAAACCTTAACCGGAAGATAAAAACAACATAATACAATCATTTTTAAAGCAAAAAATGTACAATTTACAAACATATAAGAGTAAAGAAACTGAGATCACTGAGTCGGGTAATAGAGTGGATATATATATAAATATATTTATATACGTTTGGTGCTGCCGATTGCAACCAAAATACGAGGCGCACATCTACATGTTATAGCAGTCCTATATACAAAATTTCAACCTTCTGAGGCTACTCGTTTTTGAGTTATGCGAGATACGTACGTACGCAACACAGACGCCACGAAAAATTCTCTTCAGAATTAATTTTAAAGCAGTTTTATAATTTTTTTGAAAAAAAAAAAAGAATATTTTTTTCTGTCCTTACGTATAGATATCACGCAAAAACATCGTTAAATTGCATTCGATAGCGGTCAAAATGGATATCTTCGTTGAAATATGCTGCCTGAAACTTTTCGCGATTACAATACTTCCTTTTTACTTCGTACAAGGAAGTAAAAAGAAAAATATGAAATTTTTAAAAACTGAAATATTTCGAACGTAGAAGCTAAAATTACAGTAAATATTATTACAGTAGTATTAAAAAGTTTTATATGTTAATTAAATGCATCGATGTTTTGTGTCGCACAAGCAAATGCTAAATATTCCCTGATGTATTTAGAATTTCTATACCGCATTTCCTGTAGTTTGCTTCCTCTTCGAAGTCATAATCTTTTCACTGCACTTGTCTTCAGGTATATTTAATCGATATATTTAAAGGTTATTTATAGTTAATTTCATGTAATTTAGCAAGATATAATATTTCAATACGTTTCCTCTACGATAACATTACATAATTTTTCTCCAAGTTAAATTCATTTCGTGTATAATAATTTTATTTAGTTTTCTAATAATATTTATTTTTTAATTGTAGAACATTGGCTCTATTCTCTGCCGTCAAAAAGTCATGTCTATCACTATAATCTAACACAGGTTTATATCGTAATTCAACTGTTACGATATAAAACTGAGTTAGCACGGAGATATTGTCGCCGATAGATGGCGTTTGTCAAATAAATGGGCTGTAATATTTGAAGCTTTACGTGTATTTAAACGTAAGCTTCGGAAATTACATGAGTAAAAATTTACATTTCAAATTTATAGCGAAATTCTGTTTTCGAGTTGGCATTTGATTCTCGCTAGCTCGCGACCTCATTTAAAGAACGTTAATTTGTTCAAGGTTTCTTCCAATTAAGCGAAGTTATGCATTTTCGAACGTTTACCGAAGCGAAATCATCGCAATTAACCTCCATCCCTACAACCCCTAGTCTCCCCCTCCTTCTTCCGCAATAACTCATTTCGACGGGAACGTTAAAATTATCAGCAATTTCTTAACTCTTCGAACACGCAGTATAATTTTATGGTTCATAATTCTTAAAAGTACCATTAAATTTTACTTCACAAGGAAGCGGACGGAATAGTTTAGAATTAGTATGCTACAGAGAAATATGATAAGAATTTATAGATATTGTAGTTTGTGAACATCTCCATGTAATTTTATTGTTAAATTAAGGCGTTGGTTCAACACGTATAAGTATTTCCCTTCTTTTTTTCATTTTATAGCTGACAAATTCTAAATTACATTTCAAATATGAACTTTCTTCAAAATATTACTTCTTGCTTACGGGTTTGTAATGGACTGAATGCACTCAGAACTCAGATGATAGTTTGATCAAATTTATTTCCCCAAAAGAAACGCTTTACAGTTTTGGAATTTTCCATAAAAGTACTCGTACAGATCTTCCCAGTACAGCACAGCACAGTCAGTAATTACCTCTTCAAGCTACTATGAATGTTAAACACAACGCAATGCGAAATGCATCTAAAGAGCGCAAAATTCGCACGGAAATATTTCAATACTCCGAAGTCAACTCTGAACTAAAATTTGAGAACTGATGATCTCTCCGGACTTATATAGTTTTTTCCCAGCCGCCGAGGAATTTCCAGTACGTCCCATTTCTTGAAATTACCTCAAGACATGTAAAGTTACATATAATACGGCCGGATACGATTACAGTTACATATAGGGATCAATTACAGTTATTCGGTGGCAGTGCCACTTACAGTTATACAGGGATCAGACCAAAGGTATCAAGTAACAATCTCAAAAAGGAACAGTAACGAAAAATAAAATTGGATTAAATTATCATAACGGCCTTTCACAAGTTACTTAACGCACAGGCAGGCTTTGACTCTTAAAATGTCGGTATAAACAAGCTTAATGGCTAGAAGCGCTCAATACCACAGAAGTATAATCGCTAGTAAATCAACGATAACAACGTGGCCTTCAAGCAGGCATAACACGCTCTAAAATCGCCTTCCCTTAAATGCTACTACTTTCTGCCTCATTTGAATGCAAGCGCGCTATTTCATTAGCATTCTGGCAAGAAAGTGTGGGTTGAAAACGAGAATGAAAAGAAAGTTGATTTAAAGTAAAATTAACTGTTAGATAAATTGAATCAATACCCACAAACTTCTATCTCTGTTTCTTCTGCAGAAAATAATCTGAAGGTGTGTGTCAGTCGTATCCAAATGCTGCCAATGTGACTAAAATTATCGAAGACTGCAGCTATTGCAAATAGCTCTATCATGGATACTTAGTATAGTGTTTAGCTGATTAACTGGCATCGTGTATCATTTGCTTTTAAATTTAAGGCAGCGAATTGTCTTAATTTTATCATGTCACACTAAGTTAAAATCGGATGTAAAAGGTACCTGTAGATGGGAAGAAATGATTGAAGAAAGGAAAGAAAAAGTAAAACCGGGAGCAGAAGAGTGGTTCAGAGTGCTAGATCACTGTTAGTGCGGGATAAATAAATCCCCACTCAATTCTTTTTTAAAGATATCACCAAATCCTAAAAGCAAACAAAAACACATTCTATCTCGAAAAATTATTTTTGACTAAAATCCAACGTAGTCTAATGCTTACCAGCCCTGTAATTTAATTTGTGCTTTGGTGACTCTATTTCAATTTCTTCTCTTCCACGGAAATGCATTCCCTCTCAAAAAAGACAGTTTCTTGTATTTTTTACTCCCTCCTCTCCATGCTCTGGGCGTTTTCGCTGCAAGATAAAGTAGGTCCCTAGCGCAGCGTGGCGGGGAGGGTTTCCCTTTTTCGGATTCGCATTTCTTCCCACTCTAGAGAGATCATTCCTATTTCGTTCGAAGCTATACTTTTCCTCTTCTTTTTTAAATAAATGTTTTTTTTTTTTTTTTTTTTTCGCACAGCCGTTACTGGCCGATACACTCGCTGGTATGAAATCGATTGGTACGCGAATGTAATTTTGAGGCCCGTATTTGCTCGAGATGGAAGAGAAATCACCCTCGGTGTATTTCCTACAACCTTAGCGAGAATTGCACTCATATCATGTGCCCAGCTTAAATTTCTTGCCTGACCAGTGAAAAGAAGAACCCTTATTTAGAAATCTATTTACAAAATAGCAGCAGCGCAAAAATACTTTCTGAATATTCGCTTGTGCTTCAATTTTTGCTTATGTAAGAAAAATGAAATATTGTTGTCTGAAATCACCGTTAGTTTTCATTAACAAAATTGAGTCTCCGCTAGCGCAATACGTTAACATGTAGCAACAAGATTAGCAAAAACAAACTGAAGGGAAAACTGCTATGAAATGAATTTGGAATTCATAAAATGAAGGACGTAGCTACTTGCATCTAAAAACCAATGGTAATGAATTTAGAGTTTGATATAATTGACCTTGACTGTTTTCTTGCCAATGTTCTCAAAGAGAAAAATTCGTTTAAAAATGATTTAATTCATGCTTTCCCTGTTAAGGCAGCCACCAAACTTAGTCGCTAAAATCAGCAAACTCACCGTAACATCAAAGTTTCAGATGTTGTCAAAGATCGAAGTACCATTTAAATTCGTAATTTTTTTTAGGTTTAATTATAGGGTTGCCTAAATAACACGATAAAAAGTAAATAAATATAGAAACTAAAAAAAACTGAAAAATCACTTTTAATTGAGAAATAAATGTAATTTTATATTCTCTCTCTGTTTTTTTTTTATAAGGTTTGCTTTCTGTAGTTTCTTTGGTATAAAGATGATTTCTAGCTAATTACATTGAAGAGTCATTATAGTTTTTGGAAGGAGATGTGAAAAATGTGCAGTGCCCTTGCCGGGACTCGAACCTGAAGCTCTGGAATACGTGCCGAGTGTGCGACCGTTACACTGCGAAGGCATGCTGGAAGGAGGGAGAAAATACCGTATATACTTCCCCTTTTAATACTGGAACTGGGGGATTATTGCACCCAATCACCAAATCCTGGTGGTGACGAGTTATTGTCCATCACCTTTTTTTTTTTATTATTCGGCCACTACTGTAGAGTTATTATGTTATTTTGAAGACGGAGACGTGAAAAATGTGCAATGCCCTCGCCGGTACTCGAACCTACACCTATCGATTACTCGTCGAGTTTTCTACCGTTAAACTACGAAAGCAAGGTGGAAAGAGATAGAAAATACCTTGTGACACGATTTGGCAAGTCGAAATTTTAAGCTTTAATTTCACAAATAATTATTGACTTCAATTTCTCGGTGAATTTGAGGCATCGTGATAAAGTCTAATATAAACCCATATGAAACAATTTTAAGGAATGTCAACGCTGTAAAGAAGCCATTCATAAATTTTTTTCAGTAAAACGTTTTGTATATGACCTAATTATTCTTTCACTGGACATTGTTCCATCAGAGTTTTCGATTCCATAAATACGAGTTCCGTCTTCCATGAACAAGTGCTGACGAATTAGACTTTAACGACGGATACCAATGCAAGTTCTCTCTCCAACAACTGCAAATAATTCCGCACAGTGACAAAACTTTATATGATACCTGGCCCAGTTTATCCTTTCAAGTGAATAAGGGCAATGAACATCTTAACGTTGGTTAATTAGAGCTGATGTGTTCTGTTCTTTACGAACAGTTGCGTTGAATAAGTCCTCTTTGCATGTTTTTTTCCCTTTTGGTAGTGTGAATATATAAAAATTTCTTTTAGAATATCTTCCACAGATTTGTTGCTTATGTAAATAAAATTAAACTTTGAAAAGTGATCTTACATTTGGGAAGATACCTATGTTTTTCCACTTCACACATTCAAATTACAAATATATTTTGAATTTCGTTATTGGAGATAATGAAATTCAACTTGACAAAATTCGAGGGAACAAAATTCTCTGGGATAATTCATTGAGTTCTTTTCCATAATAAGTAACCTAACTCAAATATTTATGTTGTAAACTTTCCTATTGAACAATATGTTGCAGTGGATAGTATACAGTTGGAAAGTTCCGCTATTTTCCTGAAATACAGTAAACATATAGAAATACAAATATTTGCTGGATAACACACAATGAAAGAAACCGACTAATAGTCAGCTGTACTGCATTCGAAGAACATTCTTTTATTATTCACGCTAGTATAATAGCAAATCGTTACTACATTAAAATATATTGCTGATCAGTATTAAGAGAATTTTTGTATTTGGTCAATTATCACCAGAATTGATGGAGACATTTTAATGAAGTATGATATGGACGTACATAGGTTCACATAACATAAAAAATATACCATGCAACAGTCATTGGTCGTGCGTTTTAAGATTCGTCGGCGCAAGAAGGGCTAAAACAGAAACTGCAAGATCGAGCAAAATAAGAGACTATAATATGGAGTATAAGTAGAGGCAAAGGAGAGTTCTGAGCCGGGGAGCTCAGGGAGCGGGAGTTGAGGCAGCTCCCGAGAAGGAATGGTTAGCCGTGGGAGGGAGGCTTATCTGAAAATGGGGGCAGGAAGCCTTATCAGGAGGTGGATGGGAGTAGAGTAGTTGCTACGTCGCAGAAAAAGAACGTGTGCTTAGGCTTTTCATTTTTTAATTTGGTGATTTAGGCATTTAATAGTTATATGATAATGTGTAAACTTTCTTATTTATATCGAATTCTTAACAACATATATCAAGTAGGTGTTTTAAGTGACTGATACAGTTAATTTCTTGAAACAGATATTAGTATAAAATGAAATATTTCCTTCACAGTGTAACCTCTTTGGAAAATAATTATTTTCTTACTTGCATTTACCCAAAGTTTGAATGTCTATAATACTGCTACATATAATGGGTTTCATACAGACAATAAATTTTAAACCAAATCATAAGTTTATTAAAATACAAATCATATTGAGTACTATTTCTTAATTTGGTGATTTAGACATTTAGTAGTTATATGATAATTTGTAAACTTCCTTATTTATACTGAATTCTTAAAAACATATATCAAGTAGGTTTTTAAGTGACTGATACTGTTAATTTCCTTAAACAGATATTAGTATAAAATGAAATATTTCCTTCACAGTTAACGTTTTTGGAAAATAATTATTTTCTTACTTACATTTACCCGAAGGTTGAATGTCTATAATATTCCTACATATTATGTCTTTCATACAGGCAATAAATTTTAAACAAAATCATAAATTTATTAAATACAAATCATAGTGAGTACTATTTTTTAATTTCATGATTTAGGTATTTATTAGGCATGTGATAACTTGTGAACTTAGTTATTTATATTGGGTTCTTAAAAACGTATATCAGGTACATGCTTTATTTTCTTTAAACCAATATTACTACATAATAAAATGTTTCCTTCACAGTACAATCTCTTTGGAAGAATAATTATTTTCTTACTTGTATTTATCCTATGACTGAACATCTACAAAACTACTACATGTCATCACAATTTAATAAAAGATTATATTTTATTGATTTACCGGAGGTGATTTCCTTCGTTAATAAATTTTTAACCTTTGTGTTTTTTTTTCGTATTCCAACTGTTTTACTACGTATATGATGATTATTTCCTAGGTACCCTTAACGACGATTATTTTCGAATTTAAAGATTGAGTGATCCTATACACTCAGAATTTTACCTTATTTCTTAAATCTTCTTTTCATAATATCAGATATATTTTCCGTAATCTTAATTACATTACTCATTTTTATTATTAAATTCCATTCACCTTCTGATAAGGCTCCCCTGGCCCCATTTTCAGATAAGCCTCCCTCCCACGGCTAACCATTTCTTCTCGGGAGCTCCCTCAACTCCCGCTCCCTGAGCTCTCTGGCTCAGAACTCCCCTTTCCTCTACTAGTATAGTTCTCCTATATCTGTCATACAACTCTCATTATATGACATCATACCAGGAACGAGGCGTTTTATGTGTCCTTGTGGCAATCTGCCCCATTCCTGCAGCAGTATTGCTTTTAAGCCATGTAGGATTTGGCGAGAGGCAAAGCAAATTTTAGTTGTTCTGTCAAGAGCATCTCAGACAGATTCGACAAGGCATAAGTCTGCAGATCTGGCTGGCCAGTCCATGTAATTAAGTCTCATTTTTTCAGAGAAATCAAACACCAGATTATTCCTATGATTATGTGGATGATCGTTGTCTTTCATAAAAATGAGCTGAAAATCAACTGCATCCCTCGAAACGAGAACACAGAGCTCTGAGATCTCTCTCTATATCTTGCAATTGTCACAGAACCTCTGCCAAAAATATATGAAGGTATGTGAACCCTTCGAACAAGATGCCTGCTCAGACCATCAAATTTTCGTTGCTATACTGGCCTTTCTCGTGAATGCTGAAGGACAAATACTGGGTCTCTAGTTCTCTGTAAAGGAATCTACATCGAAAATCAGTACTTAGGCTGTATCAGGACTCATCTGTGCTATGAATCAGTACTTCAATCACTGATACTTGCAATCATGCTAAACAGATTTTTTATGCGCAGAAGCGAACCGGCACAAACACCAGGTCTTATTGAGAACAGACGAATTTCTTAAAACCCATTTTCGCCTTTTCAGGGGTGCACTTGGCATCTCGTTTTTCATTTCTAGCGACAATAGTGCTAGTCCACGTACGGCTAATCTGACGGATGTTAGGATGTGATAGCCTAAACCAAAATCAATGGCTAAATGTACAGGGCCCAAACCTTGCAGAACATGTCTAAGGCGTTCCTTAGGTAACTCCAATTCGCCATTTTCTTCCCAGAACCCTCTGGTCTTGGAATTAGTGTTTCTCGGATTTCTTTCAGGGATGGGACCGAACTAGGGATTCATAAATTGCCCCATTTCCTATATAAAGCCATTTTGGGAGAGCTGTGTGACTGTTATAGGGAATTATATCTCCTATCATACTTTTTTTTTTTTTTTTTTTGTTCGATCTTGCAAACTTTGTTTTAGACTTTCCCGCGCAGACGAATCTTGTGCGCAGTCGTGTGCATATCCTGACTGTTGTGTGATATATTTTTCTGTATCACACTAATCTACACCAATATCAGATTTCATTAAAATGTGTCTGTCAATTCCGGAGATAATTGACCAAGTGTGAACATTCATTTAATTCTAAACATCTGTGCATTAAATTTTAATGATAATATTTCCAATTTTATTCAATAATATATTCTGTAACAAATACTTCTGTTTTGAAATGGATCATATTACGGGTAGCATTTATCTACTTAAACTTACTATCGCAAAGAAAAGTATTGTTGGCATACATAGATTAGTGTAATTATAGAATTAAATCTTAGGCCAACTGGGCAATAGGTGTGAATAATATTACGCGTTGTTTTAAGAGCATGTAGGTTCAGAATGTTAGGTATAATGGCGAAATATTTGTATTATTATCTAACCGGGGATTAAAATAATATATATATATATACAATATTTGTTTTTCACTTGCAATTTATGAATGATCAAAAATTATGAATCTTAATTTCAATCAGTTATAATTTATAGTTTATTGATTTCACTTCGATTAGTTCGTTAAATCGGTTATAAGTACTCTTTTATTTCTTTTTATTTTATTTAGACAGAACTGCATTATTTAATGTTTTCTTATTTTTCGATATCTAACCTTTTAAATTTTAAAACGAAATTCAAAAACAAACAGCCAAGCTTTCTTGCTTTTTGAATTGAATTCATCATCGAAGTATAGCTATCTGGAAAAAACAAACAAACAAAAAAAAAAAAAAAAAAAAAAAAAAAAACCTGTACTTAAGCAAAATTTGGTCCTTAAAATTCGGAACTCCGATAGTGTTTGCTTCATTCGAATAGTAAAGAATCTATGCACAAATTCTTATTATTATTTAAAGAAAAGTTTGATTTAGATTTATTGTCGTTTATATACTTATAAGATACCGACTGTAATCTAAAATATTTAAACTCTAACTTATTTTTGTTTTTAATATTCTTAATTAAAAGTTATGTTTTATTGTTTTCATATTTTCCGGAATAGAAATTTTATGGATGCCTCCTAAATTTACGAGGATGTTTCAGTTAAAGGCAGAATCATTCAAATTTCTTTCTCTTCAATGTGTGTTGTTTGAATTACGAAAGACTGAGAATGATCACTGCTTGCTTATTGGCGCCATTAAAATGGGTTATATAAAAGATCTGTATGCTTGGCTAATTTAATAATTTAATGCATTATTTAAAAATAGATAATAAATTAAAAACTCAACTAATTTTTATTAATAATTTCAAAACGCAATTAATTCTTTTTTTGCAAAAATTATTCAATAAATTATTGTGACTATTCTAAATGGCCTCCAAACTGAGCTCATCATTATCTTTGAAATACTCCCAGAACCCCGTCCGTTTTCCTAATGCTCTCCAGACGATTTAATTAGAAAAATCTCAATTTTGATAGCTGTGAAACTAAGTTTGCACTGTGCTCCTTCTATTTAAGAAAAGTATGAAAATCCAGACGTTCTCAGAATGTTTCGAAAGATATTAATTACCTCTTGTTGCCATGGTAACTTAATGGCTATTTTGCAAAAACTGTCTTTACAGTCAATAAAGTAGAATCGTTCATGCGCATGTGCTTCGTATTACTTTAAACAAACAAGACTTTTTTTTTTTTTTTTTTTTTTTTTGTAATTTTTTTTCTCCTGAAAACGTATATAAGTGTTGTGTTTGTATAAATTTATTGCTTTCGAAAAAGGAAACAATGAAATATTTTTAAAACAACTGCTATTAAATTTCAGTACTATGTGATTATTATGCGAATTTATATTTAAACTCTATTTCCCAAATTTGAAATTATTCGCTACAGCGGTATGTAAGTTCTTGTCTCATTAGTGTTATGTAAGAATCATATAACAATGATCAAGTTAAAGGTGACGCAATTTATAGAGTTTTTAATAAGCAGTTAGGAATTTTAGGATGGAAAAGGGAAATAACCAAATTAAAATTGAGAGACTATGACTATATATATGTGCGTGTATGTACTCTCTGTATTGTTTGCCTCGTTTCAAAATATTTGGTTATGCACGTAATAATATATTTTTCCTGGAATATGATTACTGCTTGTGATTTTCGTATTCCTTTTTGGTTACTAAAAATTAATCATGCGATTCATTTTCTATTTATTTATTTATTTATTTATATATCTGTCTATCTATACAATACGCTAAGACTATATTAAATTAATTAACACACTTCGATATCGTTCTTTAATTTGGATTTACAAACATGACTGGGCAATACTGATGAATTTCTTGTATATCATGAGTACCTTGTCTGAGGGCACTGATTGATTTAATTGTCATCAATTAATTGACTTAACTGTAATAAATAAACCAAAATATTCATTTTTGTTCATTAGTAAGCGTCAACCGTCTGTCTTATCATGCGGATAGGATTAGATGCAATTTCAGAAACTCTGCAATCGGATTAAGATCCGTGAATTCCTGTTCTTTCTCTTTGCTGCCCTCCCTCCTGTCTTCTAATTTTGTTCTTCACTTCCTACGTTCCTTGCTTCATCAAATTTCTCCTGCAAGTGTGGGGCAGGTGGGAAGGAATGGGTTCAGTATTGCCGATAAAAACCACCAAGTCCGTGAGCAAAATAATGAGACAATGTGGAACTGATGTTCTCCGTCCGTTTTTCTATTTTTATTTTCAGTTTCTCTAAGAAAATAACTCAATAAATAAACGAGCAAAGCTGGTTATGGGACGGAATTCTACGTTTTCATCGGCTTACATCTCTATGCTTGCTCTCCTGTTTCGACGGGATAGATGTTCTACCCATTTATCTCCCTGATTGTGTTTCCAAATCTCTTCCTAGGTGTCTGATTTGGGAATTCGTTGTTAAACTTTTAAACAACCGGGGCATGAATATTGTAGATTCTTTGAGCGGATTAATTCTGACTGGAAGATCGTGTCTTGGATGCTTTGGTAGTCAAGATCTACCACAACAATCAAATGTAATTTTAATTCAATGAAACAAAAGTAATTTTAATTATTGTTTAACTTTGTTTTAACTTAACTGTAATTAAGTTAAAACAAACAATAACACTCGAATTTCTTGTTTCAGAATTTTCAGTTCTTGGACTATTTGTTTGTCAGATGAAGGCGGAAAGGGGGAATAGGCAACCTAAATACCAAATTTTTTTTAAAAAAATTTAATTGAATGAAATGTCGTAAATTGTAAATACATTTTTAAGCGTTTATAAAACCTAAAAAGGTGAGTGAAATTCTTAAAAAATATTTATTATTTTCTCAATTATCATTCTGAGCATTACATATGGTCTTAGCTATCACGAATTTCAGTTAGAACAAACAATTTCAAAGACTGTATATCACTGTGTTTTGTCTTAGATAATGGGTACAAGAATACAGTAATGACTCTTCAACATTCTAGTGTCTTTCTAATTATGCTTTGTGAATTCTGGGGAAGTTGCACGATAATGGAACAATATGGCACTGTATACAGAACCACAGACATTATGTTCCACTTCTTTTTGTAAAATTAAAATAAAAGGGAAAATATATATTCATGGCAATTCTTGGATATGTCCCATTTACCCTCAATTTGAAATGATGTAAGCTTCTTCTTTCTTTAGAAATCATTATAACAGTCTTAAATATCTCCTAACCGGTCCAGTTTTAGATGAAAAGGCCTAAATTTTTATCACACTACAGGAAGCAATGCCTTGAGATCAGAAATGTGAATTATATGTTTATTTTACTTTTTGACTTCGCAGTTATTTAAACATGCTCTTAAGCTGTATAATTTCAATTTTGCGGTTAGTAAACATTGAGAGTAATAGAAAATGTTTGCCTTGGTTGTCAGAGATGTGAGGGGAAATTTATCAGCTGTGAAATTCCATCATTGGAACCATTTTTTATTCTGTATTGGTCACTAGAGTTACGTAACCAAATTTTCCACTATAGCCGGACTTAACTTGAGAAAAAATCATTTTTTCTGCCGGCAGTCAGCAGTTGTGTTGCTTGAAGCGATGCAGAGATGAGAGTGATCTGGTCCCGTAGATAGGATGGTACATGGGAGAGGGAGTGACACCTTGTCACGTGAGACGAATCCGGGCATCTGGTTAGCTGCAGAGACAAGTCAGAACATATTTCTTTTGTAACAGAATACAAAAAATATATGTATAAAAGATCATAATAAGTATTTTTCCATAAATGAAGTACAAAGGAATTATGACAGAATAAAAACACTTAAGTTGGGAAATTTTGATTTCCACAGATTGAGAAAGCAGCGAAAGGTCTAATGGAAAGTGTTGAAGAATTGCATAAACTCGCATTCCTTAGCGTCACGAGAAAACTTTTCATTAGCCTTATGCAGGAAGTCTTTAATGGTGGGAACCTTTAAATCTTCATGAAGAACTTTGTTTTTAACGAAGTAGTGAGCTCTGGTGATCAGTCGTAGGCACTTATTTTGGACTAGCTGTAGTTTATTTATATTCGCAGGAGTGGCAGCTGTCCAGGCAGGCGAAGTATATGTCATCAGAAGCCTAATTGTTAAAATGTAAATTAAACGTTTCTTCTCGAGATCGAGTTTTGAGAAGTTTCTTAGGACAGGATAAAGGCATTTTATAATTTTGAGCGCATTTGCTAGGATGTTGTCGATGTGGATGGTCCAGGAAAGCCTGTTGTTAATAGTGACTCCTAGGTACTTCTTAGCTTTAGAAACAATAGGAAATGGTTCATTAGAGAAAATAAGTTGATTCTTGATAGCAGTATATTTCTTCCGTTTTCTAATGATCAGGAGCTGAGATTTCTGACCATTTATGAGCACTTCTCATCTTCCACACCAGGCTTCGATATTACGAATAAAGTCTTGAAGCTTCCGGATAGCGAAATTTATATTTGCAGACTTCACTGCCAGCGCAGTGTCGTCTGCATAGCAGGCCAAAATAGAGTTATTGTAATGCATTTTAGGGAAATCAGAAGCAAAAAGGATATATATATATGTTCGGACCAATAATACTTCCTTGCGGAATTCCACTTAAGATGGGCCGAGGAGACGAGTAACAGTCTTTAATAAACACTTTGAAGTTGTGATTAGTGATGTAGGAATAAATCAGCAGAATAATTTCGCTTTCAAAGTTAAAATCGATTAATTTGGCAATAAGTCCCTCATTCCAGACGCGATCGAAAGCTTTCGCCACGTCTAACATGAGGATAATCACATTCTGTTTAGGATGAAGTGCATCCCCAGCGAACTCAGTGAGGCGGATGAGCTGCTTGGATGTAGATAGTTTCTCTCTGAAACCAAATTGTTGCTTTGGGAGACGATGCAAATAAGGATGAATTTTCTTAAGGATAAGCCACTCAAAAACTTTACCAAGAATTGGAAGAAGGCTGATAGGCCTGTATCCGTCTGCATTCGCATGATTTTTCCCAGTCTTTGGAATAAGAATAACTTTAGCGGTTTTCCAGTGCTGTGCAAAGTAAGAAAGATGAAAGCAGGCATTAATAACACTAGTGATATTGGAGATGAGGTTGTCAGGAAGACATTTGAGAGCTTTACTTGTGATCCCATCGATGCCAGGAGCTTTCTTGAGTTTTAACTTATTAATGATATCTTTAATTTCAGCGGGAGAATTAATATGGGAGATATTTCGAGCAGTAGGCGAGTTTAAGAAATCTCTTACTTTTAAGAATGTATACTTTTCAAAATCTCTGTTAACAGGCCATGAATTCGGGGTGAACTAAGTTTCCAGATAAGTTTCAAAGACATCAGCTTTATCCTGATTAGATATGGCTATGATATCATTAAAGTGAATATGTTGATTCAAGAAGATTTTAAATTTTTAATGACAGTTCATAAGGAGCTATCAACAGTGCCGAGGTGAAGCATCTTTTCATTCCAGAGTTCTTTCTTGAAAATTTTTATGTCATTTTTGATCTCCTTATTGAGTCTATTAATATTTCTTTTAATATTGGGGTCCCAAGTGAGATGAAATGATTTTCTGAATCTGTTTCTGTATTTCATTTTAGCTGTAATTTTAGGAGGGAATCTAAGCAGGTTTTCTTTTCTTGTTACAGTCTCGCTTGCTTCTGACTGGGCAGCTTGTATATGGAGGGTTAAAGGAATTTACTGCGGAGTCAATACCGGAAGAAGTATGAAGATCATTTAAAGAAATATTTCTGCTTTTAAGGATATTTTCGAACACGAGCCAGTCAGTCTGTGTCTTGGTAACTCTTGCATACGATTTATGCACTCCGAGAGATGCAATGTGGTCGGAAGAAAGTTCATGTTTGATGTCCATAATTATGGGAATATTGGTAGTAGAAAGGGCGATATCCAAAACATCTGCTTATTCAGGCGTCCCAGGGCGGTACATATACTCATCAGGAGCATAGATAGCCACAGGATGATTAAAAATGTAATCGTATAAGACTTTGCCATTATTACTGGAACTGCGGCAGTTCCAGGCCCTATGTTTGGCGTTTAAATCGTCGACCAGCACTGTAGGGATGTCTGGAGGTAGCAAAGAGTCCAGTTGGGCTTCACTTAGAAGGCGCATTACTTTCGAAACAGATCTTGTATCTATATTGACGCGTTTTGAAATTTGGCATAGTTGCTGAAAGCGATAATAACATCAAATGTTGTTTAGGCACTTCGTTACAATTATTTGAAAGTAGGAACCATGTAGCTTTTTTTCCGCTCATGCACAATGTAAAAAGGGAAAGGAAAATAGGTTGCCATATATTAAGAAGTTCGCCAAGTGAATTATTCTTAATTTCTTCATAAATTTCGCACCAAATTTTACAAAATATAATATTTAGGCATAATTTGAGTCGTAGAATCGAAATATCGAAAAACATTGGCATGTCATTTCAGAAAAAGTCCGATTTTGTGTTAAAATATCTATATTAGAACAATGCAATATAAATCTAAATATATATATCGAGACATGAAAAATGCAATTTGAATTTCGTAAATCGGCCTAGTAGAATGGGAGATATAGAACTGTCTTTTTTTTTTTTTTTTTTTTTCGCTGTGTACATTATAATGCCTTTCTTTTATAATTGCGGATAAAGAATAAGCGCTGTGTTTATCAGAACTTCCCGAAATATGTTAATTTAAATCACGTGTTTCTACTACTTATGTTTAGGAAGTTACACTTTTATATTTTATAATCATTATAAAAATATTATATTATATTTTATTTTGTATTTAGCTATTTTGTATATTATATTTAGACAAATTTTATAATTTTTCTTCCCTCCTTAAATACTGTTTTGATATTTTTTTGTAACTTATTGGCCTGGAAAATTTAATTTATTATTTTTTACAACTGCTAAATTTAAATTAGAAATATTATTCGCGTTTAATTTATTAAAGTAATATTGCGAATTGTCTTTGTCTTATGCCGATACTTATTTTCTGCCTAAAATCTCCTCGATCAGTACTTTTCACGACAATCTGCTCATTAACATCATAAACTTTTTCTGCAGTATTTTATATTTAGTTACGTACATATGAAAGCATTTCGCTTTTCAGTGTGTATACTGTCTCTGAATATGATCTCAAACTTTAAAATTACGTATATCAATCAATTTTTGAAGGAGGAGTCGCGCTTTTTATATTTTTCATGATGAGTATAGAATTTTCCTAAATGTAAGGTGACAACCAGCGGCCGAGCGGTAAAGTCGCTGAACATTGGTAGTTCGGTCGCGAGGTTCGAATCCCGCGAACGGTCTGGCTGCATGGGCGTTTTCGTGGTTTTCCCCATGCGTAACGTGTATACGAGCCAGTTTCCTTAGAAAGTCCACCACGAAGGCATCCTTCCTCTTAGGCAGATAGCCCTAGTGTGCTTTGCCGTAATCTCAATAAACCAAAAATACCAACCTAAATGTAAGTGTAATGACCGGGAAAGCGTATAAAAAGTTAGATCTCGTAAATTTTACAAAACAATTACCCGAAAGGAGCGTTAGCCCAGATGGATGCCGAATTTGGAATTTGTTTTATTGTTTATTTCATATTTTGTAAAACTGTAAGGAATTTTTGATTTAAAAACTCAGCGATTTCAAAGCGAAGCCCAAATGCTCTGGGAATGTATATGTGTCTGAAAATGAAAAAAACGCTCGTTTGGGCGTAACATAAGATCTGAAGGCTTTAGATTCTATTTTATTTTTTTTCTTTTTAAATATAAAAATGACAAAAGATGAATATTTAGGTCTTTTAAAACACTTTTGTAACGAGAAGTACCTGTCTATGACCAACGAAAAGGTTGCGTGAACTGGAAAAAGGGAACGTGAAAAGGTTACGTGAATTGGGTATGGTACTTATGACTGGTAGCAAAAGTACGCAAGTGGAAAAATTTCAAGCCTCAGAAATAGCTAGCAGCCTCGTCAAAAATTCATAATATATTGTGCTTGTCGGAAAAATCAGCCAAAGTTACTTTATTGTCTATTTAGGAATGTTTTTGCAGAATGAAAGTCAAAACTTACTACGGAGACGTAATTAGTGCTATAGATGTGATTAGTGAATTAAATAGTAAGCACCTCTTCCTCTGAATCTTTTTTTTTTCTTTGGTGGTTAATAGGTATTTTGATACATAAATGTATTTATTTTGTCATCAATAAAATGTAGGTTTTTTAGTGCTGCAAGCACTCATACAGCCACAGCCTATCTGGCTATCACTGTGTTTTCATGAAGTAGTAAAATTCTGCATTTGAAGTTCTGTATTGGGTTTTTGCCATATCATTTCCTTTTAATCATTCCCAAAATATTAAACTTAGATTCATATACAAATATAACTGAATTCCCAAAGTCTTAAAGCATTTTAATATAGATCTTAGTGAACTGTTATCGATCCTTTCGATTCTTTTCACCGAGAAATAGTTTTCTGCTAAATAGTCGGCGATGAAAGTTGCATGTTGTCAAAATATTCCTAACAATTTCTACGTCAGCAAATTTGCTGAATATTCGATGGATTGGCTTCTGAAGACAGTCTGAATATACAGATTTTAGGATTAACAAATAATATTTCTTAGACGATATAGATATAAGGCGAATATAGATCCACTTTTCTTGGAGTCCCTGTTCGTGGTTTGTTTTGAACCAAATTATTCTTCGTATATTTCGAAATTATATTATGAACAATAGATTGCTTGCATTAATTAGGTCACCTATTTTTCTCAGAGAGTTTTCACGATTCCAATGAAATATTATAAACCTTTTTCCCCTTCTCGAAACACGTTATTAAAGTGAATCCTTAGCTTTTAAGTTTATCTTTTCCAGGTTTAAAAACCTTTTTTTTTTTTTTTTTTTTTTTTTTTTCAGGCAGTTTACAAGTCTAACACCATCAGCTTTTCCCTTCCACGTTTGCTACCGCAATATCCCAAACCGTTCTTGACCTTAATTTCGTATTTAAAGACAAAATATTAAAAATATCTCATTTATTTATTACTTTTATTTATTGCAATCATCATAATAGATTTAGCATGATATTTAATCACAGAAAACAATAAAAAATACTTAGTTTTGGAATAATAGCTGAAATTTTGTCACTAAATATTTGAATGTTTCCTGTGCCCATTACTTTTTTGAGTCACTGTAGCTTATTCCTTTTTTCCCCTTTTCTGTTAATGCCATGGGATTAAAGGTGATTTTAATTTGTATGTCTGATGCTGTGCCCAGTATTACCCCTGTAAATCGGGGGTTGACTGTATATTCGTTCTTTCATATTTTATATATTAAGTTTTTATTATTTTCGAATAGCCTAAGGAATAGGTCAAGAAATGATGATTTGAGTTGGATATTCTCTGTGAAAAAATACCTATAATGACTTTGCTTTCCTTCATCATTATAATAAAGACTAGTTACTTAAACATCGTTGCTTGGATGAAATATCAAGTCTGAAAGAGGAAAAGGCAAACTATAATCGAAATGAAACATGCCTTCCCAACAGTATTTTGGAAACTGCGCATTTTTGGGCAGACAGTGGATTCCCGCCATAAATGTTTCCTACCTCCTCTGGAAGTTTCCCCACACCCACATTAAAATCGTTGAATGAAACGGCGGTCGACCCAAGCGCAGGGCGAATACGCAGGGGCTTGAAATCGATCGCGCAGCAGCCACTGTAGGTGCGCCCCAGCCATTGACAGTTGGCTGCTTGAGATGTAATCCGCGAGGTGTCGCTGTGGTAGTGCTTTTGGCCCGTTGCCACAGTTTTTCTTCTCAATTCTCTTCCCTGTCATAGAATAGAGAGGTCAAGGATAGGCATACCTGGAAAAAAAAGGGGGATAAACTAAAAAGCGGCGCGGAATTGGCGGGCAATGTCAGTCTTTCCCCTTCCCTCACCAATGCCGAACTTAAATTTGGCTTTGGAAAAATTCCGTTTGGTCAGAAAGGGTTATGGGTTGCGTTTAAATTAAGTGAGGCATTTGCGTACCCCAGCCGCGGCCACATTTTTCAAGTGAATATGAAGCATAGTTTTCGAATGTGAGTCTTCATACTTATCTGGAATTATTCTGAAAATCATTTTACTTTCGCACATTAATAATGAAAACATTCCGTTCTGAAGTTTTGAGGTACATGGAAAGTTGAACATCTGTAAATTTGTTTTGAAACTGTACGTATATGTATGTATATGGAGTTAACTGCCGAACAGCCTAGTTGCACCAACAAACAATTTTTCTTCCCGAACCTCTGATAAATATTAAGGAGAAATATTTTTTTTTTTAAACAGACTGGTTAATGCGCTTCCGCTTAATCGGTAGTGAGTGTACTGGGAATCAGTCATTCAAGTTGTAAATAGAAGCCATAAACTTATATATTGACAGATTAATTCAGTATTATCAGTATAGTTTTTCTGCCTCGCTGTTTTGCTAATAAACAATTTTGGTTAACTTTTTTAAGAATCTGTGTATAATACATATTAAAAAAACAGTTCATCTCTCGACAATTAATTTTTAAGTTTTCCCAAGTGGATGGGATGAAAGTTACGATTTTCAGTAACGCAGGATATAAGCTTTCCTAACGTCTTGCGTGATTCAACGGTCAAATGAGTAAGTGGAAGAAATTATATTAAATGCACTGTGACTTATCATAAAAAATACTAAAGGTTATAACAATGTTATTTTCATTGTTTACAAAAACGAATACTTTTTTTTTTCGCATTTGCAGTTTAAGTTAAATCAGCGGCCTACATTTATAAAATTAGTTAAGGAAGAGCGAAAGAATTGGTGAAAAGCAGGCTGTGGATCATATACAAAATACCTGAACACGGTGGCGCTCAGTCGATAAGTTAGATTAGCTGATTGAGATAAAGCAACTCGAAAGTTATTTGCCTATGGGGTTGCATTCCTTCGAAGAGAGCTTTTTAAAGGAAAGCTGACTCATATTCACATATGAAGGTGACCGCGAAAACTACCAAGCAGCTTGCGCGTTTGTTCGGGTTCGAACCCAGAGCCAACTAAGTGATCTCATCGCTCGGCCGCTCAGGGTCTGCTATGGTTGAAGAAAGTGTATTTGGTCAAGAAATCTAGAATCCCTCTTGATATTGAGTAAATAATTATTAAATGGAAAACTTTAATATTCTACAGCTATTTATTACAGGGAAGTGAAGACGTATTCCTTGCTGAAAAAAATATCACACCTCAACGAAAATGAATTATTAGCTTTTCAAAACTTGAAACTTGATTGGATATTAATCAGTTTTATATTTTAATTTTGGTAAATAATATGTTATCTTTTTCTATCTTTTCACTGAATTCAAATAGTAAATGAAGACAAAAAAATTTCATAATGGGAATTTCTACATAGAAATTATACATAATTAGTTACCTTGGAACTCAGTTTTCTGAGTATTTTAAGATTAATTGAAAAATGCACCTGTTCTTTTTTATTTTGGTAATTAAACTCTAACTTAATTAGTTTTTCTTTTCTAACGAAGTTGTCACGTACAAATTTAAAGAATAAATGCTAGTCATGTTGTTTTTTTCCTCATTATTTATTAATGAGGATTTGAAAGTGTTTACTTTATAACTGATAAGAGGATTGAAAGTACTGAATAAGAGTTCTTTATGGAAATGAAAGCAATTTGTTTTTTCTTTATTGCTGCTAAATTCTTTTAAAATGCTTTGCATCCTCTTTTCATCATTAAGTATTCTTTTATGATTTTATTAAAGAGAAATATGTTTTTTTCTGTTGGTTGACAACATTTTGCTTTTGAATCTAGTAAATAAATCTTTAAAACTTATTCAGCGTTTAGTAATTAGTAATAATAAAAAGGAATACTGACGTTTATTGCTTTAAAATCGCTTAGTTTTTTAATAACACACAGATTAAATTTGAAAGAAAAATATCGTATGCTTTCTCGAATAGCAACACACAGACGTGTAGAAGGTAAAAATATTTCATTTCAGGCGGTGGCAACACATTTCTTTTAAATGGTTGAGTTTCTTAATTAAAGATGATATAAAATTATCTTACGCTTTGCCGAGTGGCAGAGTATTGCTCTTTTGCCACTGAGTTTGTAAATCAAAAATTCATTAACACAGAATTTTGGCTCTAGGTTTCATCATTTTTTTACAATGCGAGGAACATACATACAGGTTCTTCATTTCTTCATTAAACAGAGATAGAGATATATATTCACTGATCTTCTTAACTGCATTGTTGCGTATTCAATGGTTTGTGTCAAGTTAGCGAAAAATTAAACGTGATCCTTTACTGCAGGGGCAACGAACATCAATTATTGCATTGGAAGAGAGAGGAGGGAACCTACAGGAATATCATGGAACGTATAGCAGATTCGGTTCTAACAGTATAAAGCATTCTGCTTTTAATCCATGAGAAATTCACAGCATCAAATCAATAAAAAAAATGATGCTTTAAAAGTATAAATACTAAAGTAATTTGTTCTGAATCCGTTACGGTCCGCCAGAATTCGAGTGGAAAGACCGCTGAATACTGGTTACTCAATCAGATCTCTAGTGCTCCAAAATTCAAGTAGTTAACCACATAACAATAATGACCTTATAACAGAACTGCCTATTATGTTACATCAAACTTTTACTCAGAGTAATATCAACTTTCCTATTATGTTTAAGGGCACATCAGCCAGTCAGATGTGAGATGGTGAGATGGCCAAAAAGCACGAATGATAGGCAAAGTTCACCAACTTAGCTAAAATCCATATTCACACGAAACGAAATGTAGGTAAATTCAGCAGGATATTATTTAAATTTTCTATTAATTTAACTACTCTGACGGCAACTTTTCCTCGAAGAAGGACAGCCTTCTTGCTTTGTTTCGTGAGCTGGGTAGTATCTATAAGAAATTTTTCTCTATTTCAGGTTATTTATACAGAATAAACTTCCTCAAATTCATATTTCAGATTCTAGAGAAGTTCCATATTTTGAGGTAATAGCTGATGAATTCAATTTTAGTCAAACCATTGTGATCAGTACGATGTTTAGCATTGCTGGTCCGTATCATTGGCCGAGACCCGAATTCCGTAGAAGGCTTGGGTATTTGTAAGTATACGGGGACTTTACAGCATGGGGAACACTTAAGATACACTACGAACCGAAAGTCCTGTCGACTTTTTAGTGGTAGGTTTAACGAGATGGGAGACTCCTGGACCGTCGAACTCGTGGGAGATTCTATTTCAAAATTAGGACGACTGGGCAAAGTTGTATTGTCACCTACTTGTGAGATGTCTAAAGCCCATGCCAACCACAGATTAAATCTTGAACTCCTCATTTCAATGAAATTCGGGGTCTTGATCTTATGATACTGTCAGGACAAGTAAATAAGTTACAGCAATAGCAGTTTTAGCTAAGCTTTTATAATTTCTCACAGACCCTCGCCGAAAATAGTGGGTTTACTGGAATTTCCTTAAAACCTCTGAGAATATTTCTACGATTTTAAAACCAAGTATTTGGAATGTTCCAAAAGGTCGCGTAATTTTACGTTATTTTGCCTCTTACCGGTATTTTGTGATACCTAAGAATCAAACTAAAGCTGTTAATAAAATCCCAGATAACATTATGCATAATTCCAAATTAAGATTATTTACACCGAATTCAATACACTAGTACTTCATTAACTAATTAGACACATAACTGTAATAAAAAATGTTGTAAATTTAACGGTGCACATTAAAAGAAGCGTCGGAAAAGAATGTCTACGACTACGTACTGAAATAGAATTAGGGCTGACATTTTATTTATATAGAGAATTCAGTAAGGAAACGAGAAGGAAGGTTAGGTTATTCGACATGGCAAAGCACTCGATGGTTGTCTGCGTAATGAAGAGATGCCTTCGTGGATAACTTTCTAAAGGAAACTGACTCGTATTCACGGCACTTATGGAAAAACACAAAAAACAAACGGTCTTAACCGCTCAGGTACTTGCGAGGCCCAAGAGAGAAAGGGTTAATGCTTCTGACATCAATATTTTATTGAAAATAAAATATTTTAATTACTGATAGTTAATTTAAGCCAGAAATGAAAAATAAAGTCGTACTTTTTTTTATTTGACAGTAGTGTAAATTTTACAATATAACGCATTCCATAATATATAAATCATATTACTAGAAAAAATTTATTAGATAAAGCAACTTTCTTCATTTCGTTGTTATTTATATTAATACAAATTGAAAATTTCTTTGCGAAAATCAATAACATTTTTGACATTGTTTAAATAACTTCTTTCTTATGATATAAATAATTAAATAATGATAATGAAACTGATTTTTTGTTCATTCGTTTCAGTAATTTAAATTTATGAAGTAATAGTTTTTCAAATTTTAGTGGTATTGTTCTAAAGAATTAAAATGATTCTACTCGAAAGAACTATAGTAATTCTGAATTATAATGATACTGCATGGCTACTATGCCAGAAATCGTAAAGTTAATAGCATAATAGCCAAAAGTTCGCTATTTGTTAAAAAGCATTTAAAAAAAATTTAATTTAATTGTATTTTTGGTTGTTCATTGTTTGCTGGTTTTCTTCAATTTTTTCATCTCTACATTTTTACTGATATAAGTATGAAGTTTTTACTTCCTTGTAAAAAATAAAGGAAGAATTGTAATCTCGAAAAATTTCAGGTGTCATATATTTCAAAGACAATGTCTATTTTGACCGCTCTCGAATCCACTTGAACCATGTTTTTACGTGACATTACGTTACGTTTTAACGTACGTACGGATAGAATAAAGAACTCTTTTTCCAAAACGGATTGTAAAATGAATTGCGTTGAGAATTTTTTCGACACATCTGTACCTACGTACGCACGTATGTATCTCGCATAACTCAAAAAAAAAAAAAAAAAAGAGTAGCCTCAGAACGGTGAAATTTTGTGCGTGTGACTGCTATAACTTGTAGTTTTGCACCTCTCTTTTTGTGGTAATCGGCTGCACCAAACATATATATATATATATATACACCCACTCAGTTACTCGGCTCGGTGAACTGAATTGTTTTATTCTTATTCGGAGGTAAACTGTGCACATTTTTGCTTTAAAAGTAATTGAATTATGTTGTTCTTATGTTCAATTTAAGGGCTTGTGTACTTTTAGTTAATCTGCATGCAATAGTTCTAAAATTATCAACAATTTAAAAATTGTTTAAGTGTTACCAAGCCTAACGAGGCTACCATTTATTTACATTTGAAAGTCTTAGTAGGGTAAGGAATTCAGTCAGTTTCTGCACTAACTTCAGTGTCTTTTTGTCGAGTGGGACCAAAAGTAAACTTTCAGTTTTATGCACCGAAAAATCTGTCTTCCTGCTCGCTGGCCGAATTCTTTGTTTTTGCGTAGAAACTGTAATTTTAAATGTAAAAAAAAAAATAGCGGTTTTTAACTGTATTTGATGTTTGTCTGTATTTTATAATTTTTAATGAAGATTTTTTTGAGTTTTCATGTATTTTTGCCTTGCTGTGCTTGCAGAATTAATTGAATGAGAAATATATCTTTAATGAACTTCGAGGAAATAATTTTAAATGAAACGCATGAAAAAATGTGTATAATTTAATTAATTATTAATTTAAAAATAATTTAATAGGCTATACAAAGAAATCATGTGGTGTCCACATTAGATTATTTTTTTATTTATACATCGATTTGAATTCGTAAATCGCATATGAAATCAATACTTTGCATGCATGCTATAATTTCACCTTCAGTTGCTTTATGTTACTTTGAAAATCGAACTTTGTGAATATTTGATTTCTAATTTTAAGATAAATAAAAAATTATTGTTTCTGTAAATTTTCCTTAATAATAATGTTTGAAAATCATTATATTATTTTTCGGAAATCGCTACATATTATTGAGAGGTTTCATAACAATGCAATCAACAGGATTTATATGAACTGCAAAATCAATATGAATGTTCCCTCTAAAAAATGAAAATGCAATAAATACAAAATATATAATGGATAACAGTGGATATTTATTTGGCTAGTATATATAACTCTCTTTTAAATAAATCAATTAATTCTATGATGCATAACTACTGAAGTTTGATCCAGTATTTATAGCGACCATAAGACATCCAACCATTTTGATTGCTTCCTCTTGTGTGTGTGTGGAGGGGGGGAAGGATAAACAGAAGGATTCGTCCTTTTATTCCCAATCTAATAATCATAATAAACGATTGAGTATTTTCAGAAAAGGATGAGATGTTTTTGTAGGGAATGTTTTTGATGTAAAAGAATATCATAATGTTATCAAAGATAGGATTTATTCCTATTCCTCTTTCACTAAGCTCCAGCTTCTCTGCTTAAAAAAAAAAAAAAATTGTCGTAATCATGAAAGAAATGGAAACACATATATTTCCACTTTTCTGTTGAACTTTCATTGTGATGGTGAGTTGTGTGCTTAAGTATGCGTTTCCAGTAACTGAAAAATATGAAGAGAAAATTTTAGTGCAATAAAATTTTTAGAAAGTAAAATTACAAGTGTGAAGTAAGGTTATGGTTATACCATCAAGATGACATCATAGGGGTCCATTTTGCCACGATATGCAGCATAACCAATCAAAAGTTATAACGTCATTTTTCGAAGATTGCATAGTTTTTTACTTCCTTGTACGAAGTAAAAAGGAAGTATTGTAAATGCGAAAAGTTTCAGGTAGCATATTTCAACGAAAATATCCATTTTGACCGCTATCGAATGCAATTTAACGATGTCTTTGCGTGATATCTGTACGTAAGGACAGAATAAAAGACTCGTTTCCTACAAAAAAAATTATAAAACTGCTTTAAAATTAATTCTGAAGAGAATTTTTCGTGGCGTCTGTACGAACGTATGTACGTACGTATCTCGCATAACTCAAAAACGAGTAGCCTCAGAACGTTGAAATTTTGCATATAGGACTGCTATAACATGTAGATGTGCACCTCGTATTTTGGTTGCAATCGGCCGCACCAAACGTATATAAATATATTTATATATATATCCACTCTGTTACCCGGCTCAGTGATCTCAGTTTCTTCACTCTTATATTTTTGCAAATTGTACATTTTTTGCTTTAAAAATAATTTAATTATGTTGTTTTTACCTTCCGGTTAAGGTTTTTATGCCTTTAGTAAATCTGTATGCAATATTTTTAGAATTATCAACAATTTTAAAGCTGTTTAATAGCCGCTAAGCCTTTTTTTTATGGCGGCCATTGATTGTTTACATTTGAAACAGCAGACTAGTGGATTTGTTGCCAATCTAGAGAAACTTAGCTTCGAAACAACAAAGATAACGCCTTCATTTATTATTGCCAATTAAATCATGCTTAATCCTTTCTGGAATTTTTTCGAGGAAATAAGTGTTTAAGATTTACTTCTTAATTTTTAATATAGATATTTTGAGTTTTTATGTATTTTTGCCTTCTCGCGAAGTGAGAACTGAATTAATTGAATGAGAAATACTCAATCGTCTGTGAAAATTGTTTCTTTTTTGTTTTATTTGCTTAATTTCTTTTATACATCATTCTAGCTTTATTATATAGTATTTGAGTAGAACATGTGGCAACGATTAGATAATTCTATTCTTTAAATGATATAAATTTTGTGCATTATGAGTTATATGAACGAAATATAATACTGTTAAGTGAATCTAGCGCCAGAGTGTCGCTATGGTAAACAAATACTAGAGTGAATTTTAAAGAATGCATTTATTCTATTGTGGTTTATGCGTTGTCGGCGAAGTAGATTTAATTCAATCCAATAAGTTTAAATGAAATGCAAGAAAAAATGCGTATAATTTAATATTCCGTACAAGGAAGTCATGTGGTGTACACGTAAGATTTTTTAATAATAGTTAACCCATGAAATATAATTCTCAATATACTTAAATAAGAAAAGAGGAAACTTATCCAGTCCAGGTAAACAATAAATGGAAAAACAAAATTTGGGTGAAAAAAACGAAAAATCCTGCATTGACATTCCAACGCATTTATGAATAATGTAATATTAAAATAATTAATATTTTCGAACTCGTCATGACATCAAAATAAATTAGAACCTATCGACAAAGATATCTTGGTCATCGTTCATTCAGCAAAATGAAGCAGCCGGATCTCTTTAATATTTCATTTCGAAACTTCTCGGTTCAATTAATCACCGAGACATACGAGTTTTAGGGTCATTTGTTAAGCATTGTGATTAGTTATAAAACTCAATCAGCTACGGTTGCCACATCCATCCAATGAAGACAAAAAAACGTTTTAAATAATGGAATTTTTAAAATTCTTCATAGATTAATAATAAATAAACTTAATTCTTTTCTTTGCCTATAAATTTCTGTTTGTTTTATCACATTATCCAGAAAATTCATTCTCTGAAGCTATGTTAGTTGCATTCTAAGACTCTGCAATAAAGAAAAATTTGAAACGACGGTAAAAGATTCATTTAACTCATTTTCATCTCAATTTTTTGTAAATTTTACCTTACCAATTCTTTTATTCAAATATTTCACTTTTTAAGTTGATGAAGCATTTCGAAAATTAAACAAATGGTTATTTTTCTTCAGAGCTGTTTGCTCTTGAAAAACAGAGCCCTCCCCCCCCCCAATATAAAAATTTGTTGGGGAAAGGATTGCTTTTTCACTTTTCGAAATGTATTGAGAATTTTTAGTTGAAATAAATTCCAAATAATGGTAGAGTTCTGCAAATTATAAATATTCACGTAGGCGTTTAATTACTTATATTTTAGTTTAGGTTAAGTTAGTGAATAGAACAAAATATTCAGCGACTCTCTTCCTTATTAGTTCTTCTAACACAAATTAGCTTGTAGTCGTTCTCTGCCGAATTCAGTGCTTTTTTTCGTCTCGATCTTAATTGTTATTGTTGTTATTATTATGATGATTATGATATCACACATGAAAATGAAGAGATAGAAGAAACATGTCAATGTAAAACTTTAAATTAGACAAAACAGCAACTTTATAAGAAATTATTTGCTTCTGACGAAGAGGGACCTGTGCTTGATCGCCCTCAGAATTGAGAGAATTTTGATTAAAATCTACGCCAGACATAAGTTTACTGTTTTGCCAAATTTTAAACTCGTAAGATATCCGCCAAAGGAAAGAATATCCTTATGGAGAACTTTTAAAGGAAACTGGCATGAATCAATATACAGTGCGTCCGTAAAGTCATGGTGCAGTTTTGATCGGTCATAGGAAAGCAACAAAACAAGATAGAAATGTGAAATCTTCACCAAATAAAAAAACCCCTTGAAGTTTCATACCAATTCAGTGCAGTTTAATTCTTCCATATAGCTTCTACAGACTCGTCACTGACCGATGGCCTGGCAAAACGGGGTTTGTCCAACAAAGTGCCGGTACCCTTCAATTGCTTATCCCATTCGTAGTACACACGACGATATTCACGTTGCGCTTTGGTCAATGATCCGTATTTAGCAAGCAACAGAACACACTGAACTTTCATCTCTACGTCCACATCTCGACTGGTGTGGGCGTGGACGGATCGATGATATGCTTCGCAGTTCGCGGTGTTGCGTCATCACCTGTGTGCGCACATGCTTACACATCATACTACGGAAACTTGGAGAGTTTCCCTTTTGTTTGGTGAAATTTAGAAATCTTTTAGCCTTTACACTATTATTTTTAGCCCAAAGAAGCGTTAGCCTAGAAGGGCTATTACTGTCGAAACGGCATTTTGCGTCGTTCACTATAAACGGCGTATCACTTAAAACTGTTGCCACCAAATAGTATCGCCCTGTATTATATTTAAAAAAATTAAATAATGAAGAATCTGCATAGATGTATTGTTACGAATTTAGTTCTTTATTTTTAGTAGAATTATTATTAAAATTGTTTTATTTCTCCGTGCAATGCAGCACGACACCTGTTTTAAGAAAAAGCTACGCCGCAAAAGTAAAAATACAAGTGCACGTTCATTTAACATTGAATAAAAGTTTATCTCTGTAATTGATATTTAATTTGAATAAATGTAATTGACTACTATGTTAGCTGTAACGGTAATTCGACTCTGTTTGCTTTCCAGAAACTGCTAGAACTGTCTCGGGCGGCCGATTTAAAAAGCTATAAAATGCCAGACAGAGAACATCTCAGCTCAGTTGTTTAGTTAGTTGCTGTTGTTTATTGTTGATCAGATTAGCTTTCTCTGCGCTGTGGATTGCGTTCCCTTTAACGTTTTTGTAGTTTAAAGTATAGCTACTCATTATATTGCTTCATATTGTTATATTGTACGAATACCTCTGAAAAAAAAATCCAGAGTTTTATTACATTTCTTTTGATAAGAATAAATTTTATTAATTTTTATCGGACTTGTACTTTAATCTATTACGAATCCGTACGCACGCAACAGTATGTAAGTTTCTCGCATTGTGAAAAAACGACGGTACCTAGAGCCATTAAATTTTGAATAACGTAATCATCCATCCGAACATGTGCGCCTGAAAGCCCGAATTTAGAATTTGTTTTTTTAATCTACGATTATTTTTAATTTACGTATTTCATATTTTCTAAAACTTTAACAAATTTTTCATTAACAAACTCAACGTTTCAAAGTGAGCAGTGACAACACTATACATTTTTACCTCCAGCGCGCAAGACTATCTATCGGAAATTTTACAGATGTGCTAGTGAAACTGACGTTGAATTGAATTTTATGCGGTTTAAGTGCGAAGAACATGATATTTAATAAATAAAGGTAATACACAAAACGTTAAAAAAACGCCGCTTGGGGCGTCATATAAAATCTGAAAGCTTTAAGTTTTTTTAATTGTTTTCAATTCTAGTTTTTTATTTTTATTTATTTATTTATTTGTGGGAAAGAAAAATCATAATAGAATCTGAACTCAGAATTCATATTTTACTTACAGTTTGCGTTAAATTATTACTGCGCAGTCTTCCTGAAATAATCATTTCTGTTTTTTCTTAAATAATTAAAATGGTTAAATCAGTGTAATACGTGTGTTTAATAGAAATATTGTACTGTTTAAACGTCTTATTAATCTGGCTTTTAGAATTAACATTCTGATTAAGATCTATCTTGGTAAAATATTTTCTTAAAGAAAACGTCTGTTAATTAACTGCATCCAATATGAATATGTTAAGCAGGAACAGGTCTCAAGTAATTGACGTCAGCAAAGTGAAACTTAGCAAAAGAAAATTGTATCGTCTTAAAGTGTTCGATATGTTTCACTTAACGATTTTGCAAATTGGCTGCAGCTGAATGAAAGATCTCCTTTCATCTGACGGTCTGTCCAATACATTTCTTGGCTATGTAAGTCCTCATTATTTAATAAAAACAGAATAAAGTAAAGAACCTAAAATTCAATAAAAGACGATTCCGAAAATGTCATAGAGTCAATGGAATGGAAGAATGTTCTCTGAAATCATGATCTGCGAGCTTAATCCCTTGAACAAGACTCATTGCGGATTCTGACGTGAAAATTTTTTATTCCAGCTGTTGAAAGGCAATTCCCCCCCCCCACAATCCCATGTGGGGATTCTTTGCTTTATCTATATTTCTTCTTATTATTTTCGTAGGAAATGTTCTGGCATTTTTTAAACACCTAAAAAATGTGTCGATATTTCAGTTTCTGAAGAAAATCACATCCTAGCAAAATAGGAAGCAATCCAGTTTACGTGACATTTATCTTGCGAACTGTAAATATTATATTGTTTATTAATGTTAAAAGTAAGTCATTCGGAAACGATATTTTCTTTCTAATATTTCATTAGTTTATTTCGTTAGCAGGAGGAGGATTGTTAATAGATATTTGCTTTTAAAGCTTGGGGGCTTTCAAGCAATGGTAAAACTGTTATTTTCAGACTTTTATGCTTTGATAAATCTTTAATCATTAACATTCTTTTCGAAGATACTAAGGCAACAAGAATAAGTATAATATTTATAAATTTGCAGGACTAGCTTCGAATGTTCTAAATTTTTATATCTTCAAAACTAAACCTGCAAATTTATGAATATTACGCTTATTCTTGTTGCTTTTAGCCCCTTTAATAATTGTTATTCGGCGCGTTACATTAACATTCTGTTTTGTGTTTCATAACAAGCTTTGATTAATAATTTGGTAAAGTGCAATAAATACTTAAGCATTTTCAGCGCTTTTAGTCAGTATTTACAAATTTCATTCGTAAGACGTGTAACATACCATTGTTAAAAGGCAGAAGATGCTGAGCAAATTTGAAGGAGACGCTGAACCAAACAAGTTTAAAACCTATGATATGCGTATCAAAAAAGTTTAATAATAACATTGTCTGGCAATATATAGATTGAAATCTTTATGTGTTCCTTCCCTTCTTAAAATTTTATTTAAGACGGGATTCTACCAGATTAAAATCTTCGTAAATCATTTTATTTTGTACATTTTCCTGCTGCTCTTCTCTTTAAGCAGTATCCAAATTTTAGTATTCATTATCTTTAGAGTTCATAATTAGTTGACGTAATCATCTGCATGTACCAATACCCGAAACGCAAAAGCTACATTTCGATCTCGATTTTTTGACGGGCTCGTATCTTCACAGAAGTTAACAGTTAATGATATTTTTCAAGTGTTGATTTCGAAGAGCTGAAAGTAAAAACTTTCATTTCTACTAGCATCTATACCTATATTGATCTGCAGAAGACACATTTGAGTTCTTTCTCAATTAAATAAAAAAAAACTATAATATTCAAAAAGGGCCGCGATTATTATAACGTTCTCTTTATCACGGAAAAGTTTTCAGTTGATACGCTTACATTGCCAGATGGTAGCAGTTTTCTGCATGTCATTCAGGTTGCCCAGTGTATGCTGCAAAACATGTATTGAAAACTCTGTTATGCCACTTGTTGAATGTTGTGTGCTTGAAAGAACGACTTCCCTCCCCGCCAAAAAATCAGATGTCATGTCATGTCAGACTTCATTAAAGTAATTGTGTACATATTATCTTCAAGCAAATTAGAACGTCGAAACTAACCTTGCGAAATTCCACTGTAAATGCGTGGTTAAATGCGGGCATTTATTTATATATACTTTAGAGAGCTATAATTTTAAAAATCTGTATATTTCTGACTTTCCGATACTACTACTAAAAATTATCGCTTTTATGTAATGAAATAATAAAAAGTTTTGTTTTATGTTAAAAGGATAATATGCTAACAGATGTTGAAACAAAGAAACTGTGCCAGACCATTATCAGACTGTTGCACATATTCAAACGTAATACACGATCTCTCAGCAAATCGCGATATACATTTGGAGTCGCGAAGTTTTAATGGATGAGAGTATTTTTGTGAGTTCATTTAAAAAAAAAAAAAAAAGTAGAAGTTCATGCTAGCAAATTTTTCTATACCTTTACAACAACCGCCTTTAGCTTGGCAATGTTTGTCTTATATAGTGTTGGTTCCACGAACACACCCAGGCGGATATACTATAAACTTCGATACATCAGATTAGCCTACCTTTAGCCTACCTTTTCCAGTTTCTAATTATCCGATTAACATGTTCCCATACCAAAGCATAGCATTTTGTTTCTTAGTAAGTGGTGTGTGCCTTGTGGAACATCCGAAATAAATGTTGCCGAATAGCATCATTGACATTTCTCCCTTTTTGCTAGTACCTAGCAGGCTTTACTAAATCGGTAATTTACTACTGAATACAAGAAACAGGTGGAATATTTTTGAACGAGTTGATTCAAGAATTGATCAGATTTGTACCAAATATTTAAAAAAATGTATCTATACATCAATCGCGACCATCACATTAAATAAAACTGAACTTTCGAGCAATAAGAATCCGGATTTTGTTTTGAAAATTTGTTTATATTTGTAAAATTAAAAATTTTAATAATAGTAATGATACAAAAAATAGTAAAACTTAAACCTAAAAAATCATTTTTCTCAAAACTTTTGTTCATATTTAATCTAATTGATGTCTTTAGGGAATTTATGTGCAATCAATTGTATTACGATTATATTGTATATTGTATATATTATAGAGAAAAATGTAAGTGGGTCGATGAAGAAAACTATTCTTGTAAAAGAGGCTAATGAACGATAAGGTTGGGAATCCATGATTTAAATAATGGTTTTTATCGGTCCTGGCGCCTAGGATGATATCCTCCTGAAAGTATGAAATTGTCCTTCCGCCAGCCCATTATTCAGAGCCTTAAGTACTTTTAAACTCTAGAGAGCGAATGTTGTTAGTTACATGAAACTGGATTGAAACTTTAGCAACAGCTCTCAATTCAAATCTACTTTTCCGAAACCAAAGCTTTATTTCAATGAGCATTTTATATGCACTTTAAGCATCTCATTGTTTTTGATATTGTTACTAGCTTACGGGCTTGTAATGGATTGAATGCACACAGAACCGATGATAGCTTGAGGAAATTTATTTTTCAAAAAAAAAAAAAAAAAAAAAAAAAAAACTTTACAGGTTTGGAACTTTTCACGTAAAAGTATTCGTATAGTTCTTCTCAGCATGACAGAGCACAATCAGTAGGCACCACTTCAAACTACTATGAACGTTAAACACAAGCAATGCAAAGCGAAGATCGTACGGTCAGTACTCTGAATTCAACTGAGGACTGATGTTGTCTTCCGAAACTGTTGGAAGTTAGTAAGGCCGATCGATGCAGTTACAGTTAGATAGAGATCGGACCACAGTTTCGTCAAATGGACGCCAGGTTTGCTGATTTGTCGCCAAATGGGGATGAAAATTAATCGCCAAAACCATCAACAGCTTACCTCAACGTTAAATGGACTTACCTCTGCAACTCTATTTTTCCGGCAATGCTTCGCATTCTGAGGCTTTTAATGTTACATTATACAAGAGCTATTATATGTAATGTATAATTTCACTGAAATTATTTACATACATACAAAATTCCTAACAATATTTTTTGGTATGTTTTTAAATAGATTTCTTTTTGACATATTTGCATGAGTTTGTATATTTTGTGCTTGTAACAGATGCACGTAATTGTAGATGCACTGTATCAGAAGAATAATACATTCTGTGTGCAGCATTCTATGTGTTTTATTTTGTGTGTTTATGTTTGTCTTAACTTCTGTAAAGCAATTTTGATTGTGAGTTTACCAGAAAATATTTTGGAAGGATTCATATGAATTCTCGACAATCAGTTGAATGATTAATCTCTTAAAGTTGAAAGCACGTGCACATGAAAGATTCTGTTTTTCGCAGTTTCTCATGTTTGTTAAAACGAACTCTTCAGTATATTATAAAAATTACTGAAATATTTTCCGCGACCTCGTGTTTAAAGCATTTCTTATTATTACCTTATCTAAATTAATGGAAAAAAAAGTAAGCTTGGTGTTTGTCCTTACTTTCCCCTTTTCCATGCGCAATATTTCTTGATAATATCTTGACGAATCAATTTCTAATAGGGAAGCATTTAACGCAGCTTGGCGCTAATCATCATAATTGTCTTTCAGTCATCATTTGACATGAATTCACCAAAATTTTGTTCTCGAATTCTATTGAAAAAGTATTAATGTATTCCATCAAGTCAAAAATAATGTTGCAACCTTGAATACAATTAAAAAAAAAGGAGGAAGAAAAGTTTGCTTGTAAATCAGCTACTGGCTTCCTGCTGCGTAGCAAAGATTACTACTTGGCTGTTTCAGGAAATAACAGATGTGGACTCTTGTTAGTACTAAAGAATTCTGATAAAAAGGACCTTGTGCTTTTTGTCTTTTACGCCTTGGTATTTGGTAAACAAATGTTAGCCAGCACCGGTTTTAAAAGCAAATGTATTTGCCTTCTGCTTTCAAAAACTTCCGTCGCCTGTTAATGGACTTAAGTCGGAACAACCTTGCATTTATAACACCTCGGCTAAAATTTTATTATGAAATGTGCGAAACATTATTATCATTATTTAGTTTACTAAAACCTATTTGATTACGTCGCCACAGAAATACTTTTATAAAACTGTTACTGTTGTCATCCTTCTCATTTTTATAACTCACTTCAGTTTATACCCTGTAATTTCGTTATTAGACATTAAGGCAGGATTAGCATATTTCAGGATTGTTCAAAATAACTGACCGATTTCAAATAACTCTTAATTTTTAGATTTAGTAAAGAAGTGGAGTAGAAGTAAATATTAGATTTTACGTGTAATTATCTATACTTAATGATCTTATGAATCATTTGTGTCCTATTTTTATTAAGAGATAGATTAGATTTCCTAATATGATTTTGCAGTTAATTATCTGGAACAGTTGTAGAGACATTAGGTATTTTTTTGGAAAACAGGAGATGTGAAAAATGAGCAATGCTTTCGCCGGGACTTGAACCACGGGCCTCTCGATTACGCGCCGAGCTTGCTGACTACGAAGGCATGCTAAGAAGGCGGGAGAAATACCTTATAAAGTAGAAAAGAAATATATTGTTTGGATGCAATTTTAATCAAACATACTTGATGTAGAGCTTAGGCATTTTCAAGAATGTGTAACAAGTACATATTAGAATTTTAGTTGTAAAAAATAAGTACGATCTATAAACAGTAAAATAATATAAGATAATAAATATGTAAATGAGATAGCAGAATATAAAAAAAAAGATAGATAATATTTAGGAACTCAAATCCTATAAGTATTTTACGCTTATGTAAGTGGGAACACCAATTGTTTTGTAGATATTTATTCGCTGTAGCAATATTTTTTATGAATTTTAAATAGAAAGCAGATAATTTATCTGCACTTGCTTGAACATTAATTTCACAAAACAAAGGCTTCATTCAGGAAATTTTCAGAGAGAATAAAGATAATAAATAACAATGCAAATTAAAATTTCACGGAACAAAGACTTCATTCAGGAAATTTTCAGAGAGAATAAAGATAAATAACAATTCAAATTAAAATACGTAGATGAGCGTATATCATAAGCACCCTGCATAATCATAGAAATATATATAAGATAAGTAATAATAAAAAAATTTGGAAAATATACAGGCATTATAAAGTAGAAATGATATCAAAATACAAATACTGAATTATTCATGATATGTCTTTATCTATTGTCTTCAATTTCTGCTGATTCAAATAGTGTGTCTATTTCAAAGAGATTAATGCTAATTTCTTAGGTGATGGGTATAGATATACATTCAGTGTTTCCTAGAACAAATGGAACGTGTAAGGACCACAGTATTTTGGAAAACTGAGTCGTATCCTGAATATCCGAAGTTTGATTGCTTCATATATAAAAAATGAAAGCCCCGCTAGAATTTTATATTTTATTTTATTCATGGAAATTATATAACAAAAAGTGCGAACTATTTATTTAGTCCCAAGAAAAGATTTTGGTGCTTTCCTTTTCTGTTATGTTCCCTGAATCATGCAAATAATTTTGAAGTAGCAGGTGCTTTTTGTCGTAAAAATGCTTCAGTTCACTTCTTTAAGATATTGTTTTTTTATTTTATTTAATCTTAAGTAATAAAATGTACATTAATCAAATTTCTGCACATCAGTATCCGACCCAGAATCTTCTAGCAGTTCTCCACAGTTTTGAGTCAAGTCTGCCTGAATTTCGCCATCTTCTATTTCGCATTAGCTTTGCTCTCGTACGTCTTGCCTAATATTATCTTCAGTTCCGTCCATACCGTTGCTCAACAAAAGCGAGAATTTATAGTTTAAAACTAACGGAATACTCAGTCCCTAGAAGTGAAATATAGTATAAATTAAGAATAGTGTTTTATATCTGTTTTACTCATAAAAGCATGAGCGTAACTGGGGAGGAAAAAACTCATGTGACCATTTGAGAATGGTAACCTCAACTGAGAATCCAATGTAAAATTCGCCGGCAAATGCGTAAAAATGGGAGAATTTAGAAAGAGACCTTTTGCTACCAAAATTTTTCTTTCATTCTACACAGCTGTCATCTTTAATTTTCGAATGGAAGCTGAAAATTAATTGGCACTGATTAGCAGCTCGGCTGATAGGTAAATCAGATGACCAACTGTTGCCGATTTTAGTGATATATATACTCGTAGTTGGATATTTGTAGGGCGGTTTAAAATTTGGCTTCTTTACGGGTTTTTAATTTTAACTGAATTTTTCAAGCAAACTATTACCTCTTGGTTTACACAGAGATCGACTTATATTTGAAAATATACGACAACAGTTTTAAAAGAAAAATTTTATAGATATTACTGCTAACAACGCAACACGAAGTATTTAACGTAACATAAAGTAATTAACGTTTATTTAAGAAGCATTTTCATGCGTTATCGTTATTGTCCTTTAGTATTATTTTTATTAGAATCTGTGTAGAGTATCTGGAGTACTCTGTCGTGAGCTGAGGTTCATAAACGGCCGAGCGATGAAGTCGCTGGAAACTTGTATTTTGATCTGAGACCAAATTCCGGCAAACGGCTGGCTGCCTGAGAATTTTCGTGATTTTTCTTATGTGTAACAGTTTTCTTCAGGAAGTCCTGCACGAAGCCGTTCCTGCCTTTAAGCAGATAGCTCTCGCCTGCTTTGCCGTAATCAAACAAACCAAATTTTGCGTGAACTGACTATCATTTCTAATTTGGTGGGAAATGACTATAAGTGAGCACTATCAGCAGTGACGCTTGGTGAAAAAAAATGGACTGCTTATATTACCTTTCTGAAAAAAAAGTATTATGTTAGCATTGACAATCCACTGAAATCATTCTTTCAGGTTTTTGTTGAAATGAAAGTTTGAAACAAAAATGCTTTATTTTTTTAACCTTTATTTACAGTGGTTAAGAAATTAATGTAAAATCGACCTCTAAAAGTTGTAATTTTTTAAGCACTGGAGGCTGCAAATATCCTGAACGACTATTTATCTAGGCCGTTAGTGTCTTTAAGTTTTATGCAATTGCGAATGATAATGTTATGAAACTCAGATTGCTAGAAAAACTGGATGCGAAAAAAGTACACTGTTTCCCTTAACTTACTTCTTTCAGAATAAACGTTAAGCTTAAAGTATTTTATGATATTTCTTGAAAGTAAAGTGTAAGCACTATGCAAAATTATAATACTGGAACACTAACTTAAAACTACAGTATGTACGGATTAGGTTAATGCACAGGAATTTATTAAACGGCAGAATTAATAGCCTAAGAATTAGTCAGAATCTAGGAATAGCTAATGATTCTGCGTTTCTTTATTTAGTAACGGTTCAAGTAAACAGTGCAAAAAGAATTTGCGTTTCAAAGACCTATGGGGAAATATTTTCTTAAAAGTATAAAAATGTTTAGTTTCTGCTTATTTTTAGTGGGGGTCATAAATCAGGAGTACACGGACACATGATTGTTTAGATAGCATCAATCAAGAAGTGCATGGCAAACCTGGCAACACACACAATTAACCTTTTTGACGAAACTGTACCTTTCGAAATGCGATCATGTTTTACTGAAATAAGTAAACGAATGCCTGTTCAGAGTTAAAATAACTAAGAAAGAAATTCTTTTAACAATGAAAAATGGTTTTCTCTACTGGTGAGTTGACTATTATCTACTTTAGTATAAGATCGGCTGTATTTCTTGGTGCTACTGAAGTCACAACTTCTTGCCTGTTTAAGCCGTCTATTTCTTAATTAATGGATTAACTGGTATATGATCATATTACTGATACTGACGAATTTCATCCGAACTGTTTCTTATCTACTAACTGCAAAAATGAAACAATGTAAAAGTAGATAAAATCAATAACTTATTAAATTATAAACTGAAGTTTAAAAATCGAAATAAAGTATAGAATTGTTCTGTTAGTACAACTGTAAAGCATAACAGAACGTTTTGGATTTCCTGGCAACATACACAATTCAATCTGTAATAATTATCAGAGCTTAGAAGTAACCTTTAGCTAATTCTCTTATTACGCTTTTATAATGTGTATGTATAATTAATCATTTACCAATTAACAACCTCTCTGGCAAATCTATGAAACTCAGTTAGCACTGTTTCTAGTCAGTAATTAACGCTTTCACTCTGCTATAGAGTCCAGATATCATAATTCGAATTGAAGAAGTAGAAACTAGGAAAGATGAAGACTTGCCTTGAATCTGGAGGTCTAACTTTTACTTAAATAATGAGGTTTATTTCGAAGCCATTAGATTTATTTTGGAATCTTTAGGTTTATTTCGGAGCAGAAACATGAAAAATCAGCGATACTTTTTCTGAGCTCTGAACCTCGCGATGCTAGCCGCATTTGCTTCGAATTACACCACAACGTGGTAAGGAAAAAGAAAATTCCTTACGTACCTTATGAGGTGCAATAGTAGCTGAATGTTTCAGCGTAATGTTCGATATTGGTGTTTAACCTATGTTCTAAGAAATATTGCTCACTTTCAGAGATGAAAATTTACGGAAATTGTCATCATGAAAGGTTTCGCAGTATCACATGGTTTTCATTTGTCTCATTTTTTTTCGACACAATTAATAACATTTCCAGTGTCTCAAATTTAGCCCAAATGCCACCCCCCTTTTTTTAGAGCTTGAGTAGGATTCAGGTATTGGAGTTGCTTGGCAAAAGCATAGGTACCTGTGATTTTCTTGGCTGTTGTAGACTTCGTAGTACTTAACAAATTTTTCAGCAAAATAAATGAATAAAAATGATTAATTTTTCAGTATTTCAGATATGAAAACAAGGCTATCAGGTATTGAAAATATTTTTTATTTTTCTTTTTTTTTTTTTATTTATTTATTTATTTATTTATTTATTTTTGGGGGGGGAGGCCGGCGATTAAACTTTGAGAATTATTTGATTGAAAAAAAGGATTTTTAAAGAGTAGGCTGTTTGTAATTTAAGGGTTATTACGTACTCTGTGAGCTAACAGTTTTTTCATTGAGCAAAAATTTAGACTAGTTAACGGCTCACCGGTTAGCAGTCTAAACACAACACTGCTAGTAGATTGGCCTGAATTTGGCTCTAGAGGAGGGGGAGGAGGGAGGAACCGAACTTTATTTATGGTGTTGGGCATGCCAAAGCCCCCTGAAGACAGATCACTTCTTTTTTAGGAGGCTTTGGGCATACGTATGAGGGTACGTCGTTTTACTTGTTATATGACTATGAGTAGGCCCACCGCTAAGACATTCTCCAAGAGCAGAAAGTTCCCTCTTTCCCTTGCTTTATTTGCCATAACCAATCTTATTACTTTTGATATGGTTACTTTATTTATCTAGTTTAGTTAATTGTGAGTTATCGTGGCATTACTTGATTAATGTAATTTAATTTAAAATGTCCTCTGGTCTATTTGTTCAAGAGATTTTAGCTAATCATGAATATGCATCCAGCAATATTTTGTGGCAAAGCGCTTTTTTGTATTTTCTCTGAGTCGATTTGAATTTAATAACTCCCTCCCCCATTGTTGACATTATTGATAATATTTGTATCCGTTTATCTTGCCAACTAAATTTCATTTAATTTTATTGAATTATTTTGAGTTTTTCAAAGTGCCATGGATACATAGCTCTATACCCATAAAACCAACTTAGATGATCAAAGATTTCTTCAAAGTGAAAGCACATGATAAATTTTGTTGTCATTAAAATCTGTGAATAACAGTGTGTTAAAATGAGTAAGACTCATTTGAGAGGAGAATTATAAGTTTCATCTGAACTGTGGGTATACAATTTCTCATTGCTGTCATTTGACTGTTAGGAGAAAAGTCAAAATTATCTGAAAGCAACGTTCATTCCAATTATTTTTAATTGTAGGGAATTCGCCATGAAAAAGAAGAGTCAAAGGACGTGTAGAAAAATATTAATTCTAATTATTTTTATATGTTTCTTTAAAAACACTTAAGCCAACAAGAAATGCCCATTATTAAATAGAAAAAAATGGAATATTTTTCTGTTTACTAAATATCGTCCTTTATGGAGACCAGTTACTTATCAAACTCGTACAAGCTATAGTTTTAAACACGAATGAATTGCATTAAATCAGATTTCATTGTATTCTAGGAAAAATATAGTTATGGACTAAAACAGAAGACGTAGACATTTAAACAAATAATTAATTATTAATTCTTTGTGCATTATCTATATATCATTAAGTGGACTTATGTACACTACTTACTTTTCTAAATTAAAATATATATATATATTGAGAGAAAGTGCGTAAGTGCTGTTTTTTTTCTGTAATTGCGTCAAATATTCAAACGTTATGAAAAAATATAAATACGAGCTACGCTGTGTTAAAAACCAACATTAAATCGACTGCGATTGCTTTGGAAATTACACTAAAACCTAATTTTTTTATCTATTTAATCGACTGCATTAAAAAAAAGAGCGAAATAAAATTCTTCAAAGAACATTCTTTCATCAGTAATATAATTATACTTAATGTATTTCGTAAAATTTCAGGCATTTTCCGAGCTTTTCCTTTTCCAAATGGAAAATAAATGCTCTGAAAGTAATGTTGCTTTTAAATCATTTAAAAATGCAAAATGGATTATAATCGAGTGCAAGTACTTGGGAAGTGCCAAGTTTTCTTCCGACTTTTGCCGCTTATTAATTTTCCGCCTCATATTATAAAAGAAGCTGAACAATTACAAAAGATTCCATTTTCTAGTTTTTGATGACAATGTAAGCACGTAATGCGCGATTTTTAATGCATCTATTTTTAAATATTTTATTTATTTGCTTTCGTATTAAAAAAAGAATTTTATTCTTATTTATCGAAGAAATGAAAAAAATGCATTAGCAGAATTATTTATTTGTTTCAATATTACATTGAATTGTTTTTTTTTTTTTTTTTTTTTTTGTCTGAAAAGGGTTAAAATTCTTATGCCTGGTTGATAATATTTACTTCCTTATACAAAGTAAAGGTAGTATTTTAATCACGAAAAATTCCGGGTATCATATTTCAAAGAAAATATCCATCATTTTTAACGCTATCGAATGCAAATTAACATGTTATTGCGTGACATATGTATGTATATATGTTACTCGGCTCGGTGAGCTCAGTTTTTTTTTTTTTTTAATTTCTTGTATGTTGGTAAATTGTGCATTTTTTGCTTTGAAAATTATTGAATTATGTTAATCTTATCTTCCTTTTTATGCCTTTAGTTAATCTGCATGCAATAGTTGTAGAATTATCAATAAAAGTTTTTTAATTTAGGATAAGCCTGATTGTCTTTTACCATAGCAGCCATATTTGAAACTTAGCAGTGAATTAAGTCAGTTTCTGCACCTTCAATGTTTTTTTGCCGAGTGGGACGAAAAGTAAACTTTTAATTTTGTGCCCTCAAAAATCTGCTTTGTTGCCTGCTGGACGAATTTCTTGTTTTTGCGTAGAAACTCTAATTTTAATTGTAAAAATGGTTTAAACTGTATTTGATGTTTTATTTTTTCTATATTTTTCAATTTTTAATGAAGATATTTTGAGGTTTTACGCATTTTTGCCTTATCGCGAAGTGAGAACTGAATTGAATGAATGAGAAACCTATCTCTAATGAAATTCGAGAAAATAACTTTAAATGAAATACAGCAAAAAGTGTGTATAATTTAACATTCCGTACAAGCAAGCTATGTGGTGTCCGCATCAGATGTTTTACAGTGGTATTTGGTTAGATAGTCTTCGTAGAGAACTTAAATACTTAACTGCTACATTACAAATAAAGTAACCTACGATATGCCCACCAAAATACTCATAATTACAGGAAGAAATACTAATTTTTTATGTGAAAAATTGATATTGTGGCGAAATAGACAATATGGCGTTTTCTTTCACCATCTCGATGATCGAAATGATGAAATTGTGCGACTTCTTTTCCGCCATGTTTGATGCTTAAAATGCAACAGTCATCCAGGGTTTACCGCAAAATTTTACCGTTTCAACACCGTTAATTTTACCGTTTACCGTTTTAAAATTCACTTATTAAAGCCTCTAATGCTTTCATTTTTAATATTTTACTAACTCTCAGATAAATATAAGTACATTCTGAAACACTTCTGCTGTGGTAGTCACTAATTATGCCATAATGCTTAAATTTTCGTTGATTACGGGAGTTCTTATGCACTTATGAATATTTAAAGCCAACAGCCTCGAGCTGTCCCAAATTCAGATAAAAACCAAACTAGCTGCATCTGTGCTAACAAACTTGACCAACGGTACAATATAAATTTTAATTGATATAATCAAATAAATAAATATATATTTGAGGATTATTTCTAGGACAGATGTTCCATAACTTACTGTATTTTTTTCATAAAAATGTACTTTTTTACTATAAAATATACCTCTCAGCAAAATAAAATAACAAATTTTGGAAATCTAGAAAACGGATAGTGCCGGATTTGTCGGTTCCGTCTATCTTATTTTACGTGTTTCTTAAGCGAGTTTTGGTTAAATTTGGTTTTTACTATATGTTAATTTTGATATTGTTCAGTAAAAATTTAAAATCTTTTCTCGGAATCGTATATAGCACTGAATGTGTAATTAGCGTCAGGAGGGCACTCGTTCTTGAAAGGAAAACAGATGCCAGCAGACAGAAGATGATGCATTGATGCAAACGACACAAGGGGGGAAAGACTAGAAAATGGCTGAAAAGAAAAAATTTCCTAAATGAAACCACTAGAGGGTTTGCAAGAATTAATTAAAATTGTGAGTTGTATAATATTGTCTAGATAAATGTATATTATTTTTATTCTTCATGATTTTATTCAAAGCAAAATGATCAAAATGGTCAAATTGTGCAAGCAAATAAAAAGAATTAGGATTTAAAGTAATAAAAATCAAAAGGGAAAATGCAAATAAGAATAAGAAATTAATTTTACAGCATTTTATTCCTCGTTAATTCTATCACTCAATCATGCTGATATTTTTCCCATAAATAAAAAAAAAATCACTAAATAAATATCATCAAATTTCTGCTATACCAGCCTTAGAATGTCCAATTTTATATTTTTTTGTCAACGGCAGTGTTATACCTTTAAAAAAATGCTTTTAATTTAATACTTTTTCATTTTTTATGCACACAAATTTGATAGATTAATTGATCGGGTAAATGTTGATAGATTAATTGATCGGGTAAATGTTGATTTATAGAAAAGAAGAAACTTGAAATTCCTGTATATATACTAAAGAACATTCGTGAACATTTAAGGTATAATATATTGTTGCGTGCATACAGATTCATAAGCTGTTGAATGCACAAAGAACCGATGATTGCTTGAGAAAATTTATTTTACCAAAAGGAACAATTTACAGTTCTGTAACTTTCCACAAACATATTCATACAGCTGTTCTGTGTATGACAGAGTACATTTAGTAGTCACGCTTCAAACTGTTAAGAACTTTAAATACAACGCAATGCAAAGCGCATCTAAAGAGATATCTCAGTAATCCGAAGTCAACTCTTCACTGAGAAACTGAGAGGAGATGCTCTCTTCGGTCTTATAGAGTTTTACCACGGCCGCCTAGAAATCTCTAGTACCTTCCGTAGAACTATCAATTTCGTGTTGGGTGTTATAAGTTAACCATGAGGTCGACGGCCAGGAAGGTTGCAGCACACTCGTATATTATATTACAGTACCTTCCATTTCTCGAAATCACTGCAAGGTGTACACGGTTAAAGTTACATGTAAGGGGCGGACGCGGTTACAGTTACACACAGAGATCAAATATAGTTATTCAGTTACAGTACCAATTATAGTTATACAGGAACTGGACGCAAATATCGTCAAATGGTCGCCAAGTTTGGCAACTTTAAGTAGTTTCTTGCCAAATTTGGCGACAAAAGTAGTCGCCAAAATCATTGCTAGTTTGCCGATATCTCGCCAATTTAGAGAGACAGTCATTTACTCATTGTTAACTGCGTTTCTACGCCATGAATGTATCTATGTATCTGAATGAATATACCTAAATATCTCACGGGGGCTATCTGCCTAACGGGAAGGGAGCGTTCTGGGATGAGTATCTTGTATTCACGTTATACATGCATAAAACCAGGAAAACCAGCCATTCAAAAATATCTTTTCCTGAGTTCCACCCCGGGATAAAATACCAGCAGTCACTGGCAACTGAAAGGAATTACGATGAGATATTTTGTGTAGTTTGATTTGGTTCAATTCTCGCAAATAGCGGTGAGTAAGTAATATCAAGTTTTAGGTTTTTTGAATCTCTACATGTAGTAAGAATAAACTATTACTAAACTTGTGCATAAAAATATTTTAAACTAATTATCTTTTGAAGAAAACAAGATTTAAAAAAATTAGTTATATATATATATATATAATTTATTTCCTAAACAGTATTGATTATATTATCTCCTAAGTTTAATTAAAGTAGAATTATTTTAAAAGTATGAATCCATACTGGTAAGTTATATTTTGAAAGATGTTTTGAAGTAATTTGAAAGCAAAATGTTAATAATGTTTTAACGGGGACTGGAGTTAAATCATCATGAAGAATAAAATTTCAATTGTAAAAGGAAAAATTAAAAACATGTAATCATTGTCATTGATCGGAAATTAGTTAACTTTTCAAGGGGAACAAACCAACTCCCGTTCAATGAACAATAATTGATAAAAATACGTAAATACGAAAATGGATTTAAGATCATACAACATTAAAAAGAAAAAAGGAAACATAAATGTTAGCAAATGCTGTATTTCTTATTACTTTGTTCATTATTATTTCTTATATTATCCAGATGAATTTTTTCTTGCAAACGTAAATGCATAATACGAAATTTCATCCAAACCAGGATTAAATTTATTTCTGTTACGGCAAAGCATACAAGGATTATCTACCTAAAAGAAGTCCTTCAAGAAGGACTTTCTAAAGAAAACTAGCTTATACTTAAGTTACACAAGGGAGAAACCACTGAACTTTCATGCAACTAGTCTCTTCGCTGAAATTTGAAATTCAGCGGTCGAACTCCCAGCGTTTAGCGGTTTTACCATTCGACCGCAGATGAGTTCACCAAACTAAGTACAACAAATATTGCTTGTAATCAATTCTCATTTAAATAAATGCAGCACTTTGTACTCAGTTATACGAAGAAGCATAAATATTACAAAAAATATTGAATAGTCTTGTAAATAAAATTCATTGTCACTATGAAAACGAAATTCTAGACCACCGACTACTCCCCCCTCCCCGGTTAAAATTTTTTACAAACTGATATCAGTCAGAAATAAATCATTTATACTTTTAATCCTTAGTTCAATTTACTCATATCGGATTGTAGAGACATTAGGATTTTTTGGAAGCAAGAGAAATGAAAAATTAACAACCGCCTTCGCCGGGAATCGAACCACGGACCTCTGGAATACCGGCTCAGCGTAAAGAACCACTACACTACGAAGGCACGCTAAGAAGGTGGGAGAAATACCTTATAAGATGATATTTGAATTTGAATTTATGTATTTTGTAATTAACTTTGTTTCAAATGCATGAATGTGTAAAGTTATCCCGGTTCAACGGAGTAATTATGCATGCATACCATCATCTTGAAATTTTTCGATGTTTTGTGTCATGAAAACTTCAGTGGATTTACTTCTAATTTATTTATTGAATGTATATACACATTAATATGATAAAAAAGTAAATTATTTAAAAAATTTATTCTTCATAGTTGAGGCATTCATAAAAGGCAAAAGACAAATAAAGAAACATTAAAAAATTGGATATTGTCAATTAATATAAAAACTGGAAGGAACATATAAAATTGTAGCTCATTTATCTTCAAAAAGCAGACCACAGTATTATGTAATCCTTCCAGTTTTTGCATCAATTTCCATCTCCGTTTTTTTCTTACTTTCCTTCCTTTTTTTCTTTCTTACTTCCCTTCTTTCTTTCTCTCTTTCTTCCTTTCTCTCTTTTTCGTTTCTCTCTCTTTTTTCTTTCATTCTTTTCTCTTTCTTTCTGTCGGTCCGTCCGTCCTTTGTCTTCTAGGCTTGCCAACCATGAAGAACAAAAATATTTTTTCACAATTTACTTATTTTATCACATTACTTGTAGCAACAATTGCTGCGCAATTCATAGATTAGTCTTTATAACTTAATTTTCATTTCTGTTTTATATTTTCGTATGTATATGCAATTGTATTTGATCATAAGCTGTCCTCTCTTTTAAATATGGGAAGTTCTTTCCGGTTATTATTCCCGTATACTATGCTGTATTATATTTTTGTATGTTTTTTACGGGTTTCTTTAACTAGCTGTTTCTTTGAGTAGCCACCGCTTGATTAAACCGAATATTTCTAATTGCAGCATCTCTCTCTCTTTGCTAGATAGCTCTCTTCGCATCGCTTTTGTCTGGATAAATTGTGAAATATTAAAAAAAAAAATGAGGAGGCAAAACGTTTTACGTAATGTTTACATTGTTAATAACCAATAATAATGCCATTATGTAGAAAACATCTTAGAACCCTTCGTGTAAGAATCTTAGACCCTTTGAAGCTAAAAAAAAGCTCTTTGAACCCTAACATGCGAGTATCCAAATCCCATTTTTAAAACTCCTAATCATAAAAATGCGCATATTTAACTCATGATTATTATAATATACGTTTACCATTTTATCATATTAAAATAAAACAGAATTGACTGATACCTGCATAGCTACCTTTCCATAGGAAATATTATCGGTATCGCAGATTTTCTCATTATTATGCATCTGCTACCTCAAGTCGTTTTTAGTACTTGAAATATGTATGTTCCATGACAAAAGAATTATGCAACGATTATTCATGCAGTTTCGAACAAACTGAACAGTATTTTAACTAAAAATTTAGTATCTTAACGGGGGACCTAAGAAAAACTTAAAGCTGCGCATAATTTGAGAGAGAAGCTCTGCGAAATGTCAGCTATGACTTACAGCCACATTTCTTGTTTTCCCTACAAAGAATTGTCACATATTTTATTTATACATTTTAAAACGCAGAAGATAATAAACACTGCTTTAGAAGAAACCTAAGCTTTAGAAGTAAAATATGATCCACATTTTATATCACGGAGGTGTTATTTCAAAAATATTTTGAGATGGATTATCCTAAGTGTTAAATATGTTATGACAAATATCCCTTTACACCATCATTATGGTTTTTTCAAGCTTTAATGTTCAAATTTGAAATACAAGATTCCTTTATCAATGACATGAACTCAACACTCGCATTTAGTTTCCGAAGAGTCAAGTCCCATTTTTTCCATAGTTTCAATATTTATATCAAATTTAATAGAAACTGAGGCTGCTTTCCAAATATCGGTATATGATCGGATGGAATAGAAAAAGATGATAGCTTAATACAGACAATCATTTAACCTTTTAATTAATTAAATTTTAATATTTTGCTAAGCATTAAAGTTTCATTTGAAATAAAACAGTGAAAACTTTTGGATCAGTAACGCAATTACCATCAAAAATGTTACTTCTTTGATGATATTAGCTGGCTCCCAATAAAATGGCTCTATTTTACACCAAATATAAGATTTTGCAGCAAATATAATTGTAAGGCATTTATCAAACAAAATTATTCCGTTTAATGGAATGCAAAACTATTGAAATATTAAAGAAAACATTTATGGAGTAGAAGTATTAAGGAATGTTATACGGGGGGGGGGAATTTCTCCTCCACCTTCAATAATAAATTTTACTAAGCAAGGGCTTAGAGCTTATTTTATTTGTACATACTCTTAAGAACAACTGAAAATCTAGAAAAATTATTTTATGCTTTATTTTATCAGCTTTTAAACTTAGTATTAACAAGGCCGAGCCAGCCTTCTCCATTGCTTCAAATTTTTGCAGTGTAATTTTATGTTCATCTGATATATTGTAATATCTTCAGATGTTCCGTGAGTGAATAACAATTTGATGCCTTCGAAGACACTCAAATGAAATAAAGACATATGTGTCTTTTTCTACTTTTTTAATTAAACTTAACATTTGAAGGACTATTACACATCTCGGCAATATCACAGTTTTTACAAAGGGACGTAAAATGTCTGAAGATTAGCAAGAAAAACCCTTTAGTTAGTATACATACCTGTGATGTTATAGCAATTCCTGCCTACTCACCGCCAGGAGCACCTCGGAGAAGTCCAGATTAGTCCCTAAATTACACATTTATAAAATATAATATTGGTTTACACATTCGTCCGAGACCAATAGAAAAGGCTTGGAAATATTTATTTATTATATTCTGTATTCGATTTCCTTGTGGAGACTCTAACTTTATTGCTTAATTACTACATGCATGAACATCAGAATAATCAGAAACATTTCAATTGACTTGAATATAAGAAAAACCATTTCATTATCAATCTCATTAGAATCAGTTTGCGTAATTATTTTCTTTAACTTTCTTACAATAAGGCTTTAACAGAAAGAGATGGAAAATTTGAGATCTGTCTTCCTTTTTTTAGTAAGGTTATAACGTAATTTGTTTCGGGCAATGTAGTACTTCCGATTTTTCCGGACTCTGTCGGATGGACGGAAAATAAGTTTGGTTTGGAAGTGGCCAAAATATTTTAAACGTAAACAAGTCAACAACATAGTAAATACCATCAATAGAATAGGATAATAACATCGGCTAGAAGGGGAAAAACCTGTCAGAGAAGCAAAAACACAAAAGAGTGGAAGAAAAAATGTTAACATACCTTCACAGAAGCTTTTTCCAGGAGAGATAGAAGCGTGTATCCACGTTGAGTGCCCCGCACAGACTGATTGGAAGCTGAAACACGAGTGGTTTAAATAGCTAAGTGAGAGTTCTTTCTAGAAACAATTTGGAAGTCTTATTTTGATCATCGAGTCGACTGGGAAAAATTTCTCAGAGCTGAGAAAAAAAATTCTGAGATGTAAAAAAAAAAAGAAAAAAAATCTTTTTGTTAATTTTTATCATGTCTAGAAGACATGATAAAAATTAACAAAAAGTTTTTTTTTTTTTTTTTTTTTTTTTTTTTTTTTTTTACATCTCAGAATTTTTTTTTTCTCAGCTTTGAGAATTTTTTCCCAGTCAACTCGATGATCAAAACAAGACTTCCAAATTGTTTCTAGAAATAACTCTCACTTAGCTATTTAAACCACTCCAGTTTCAGCTTCAGATCAGTCTGTGCTGGGCAGTCCACCTGGATATAGGCTTTTGGATTACAAGAATGGTTTTTCTCAACTCGCAGAAATTTGTTTCCAGCCGACTCGTTTTCACTTTCCCATTCAACTCGTCTCTGATCTATAAAAACATTCCGAGTTTCAGTTCAGTTCGGAACGGGCTGTTGGACACGCAATACAACAAGATGCTTCTCCTCCAGACCTGGAAAATACTTCTTCTATTAGGAAAATAGAGATACGTAAAAGAATAAGCTGCTACGTTATTATTGATTCCATCTCCTTTTTAGCTTCTTCTCGTATGTGTTTACGATACTTTGTAATTTTCATAGAACGTTTAATGATGGTATAGGAAGGATTAAAAGATCAATACGGGAAATACTTTCGAAAGAATCGTTTTAACCTTCTCGAGCAACTATCTAATCTTCGAGGGAAAAGGGGGCCGGCAATAACCCAAGCAAGAAATTCATACAAAAATCGATTACGTTGATCCCATATATTGGACGAAGCCAATTTCTTTTCTGCATAATGTCGTCGAAGATCTGTTTCGTTCAGAAGTTTTAAAATTTCAGTTGCTTTTAAGTCAGTTTCAAGAATGATAAGAATAAATAAAGCCATCTCTTCATATTCATAGCAATCTATAACTATTTTTCTAAGTTTTTTGAATTCATCTAATGTAAGCAGAGGACCTTGACATCTTTTAATATTGGTTTGTTTTGGATGTTCCCATTTCTCACTTAACAAGCGATACAAAAACCAGAGTTTATTCTTCACTTGATTGCGCGATTTCTTCTTTACTTCAGTTAGATACTTTTCATATTCCTCTAATGCTCTCTTATAGTGATATTTAATGCCATCACCATGTTTTCGATACCAGTCATAGAATTCATTAAAATAAAATTCATAGTTAGTTCTTGTTGCTTCCGAAATATTCATACGTTTAATAATAATTTGACATTCCTCCATTGTCGGATTTGGTATGAATACTGTACTGTCATGCTTGTGTCTATGTTTAGGAAGAGAGTTTTCCAAACATTTCCACCGTCTCATTCGTTGGTATTCCCTCTCTTTGAATCGAACATTTGGATCTCTTCTCCTTTTTCGTAATCTCCATCGATTTGCTTCTTTTACTCTTTCCAATGACCAATAATGTTTCATGTAGGCCTTCTTTTTCCTTTTCCTTTCAGATAAAATTGTTGATTCCTCATTATTCATCTTGATTCGAACCCTTCGTTATTCATTATTATCTATGTTATTTTTGATTCCGTCATATTTTTTTAATCTAGTCCTTTTTTGGTACCTAAAAATTAAATTGATTAAAAAAATTGAATGATTTTTGAGCTAGGACTCAAACTCTATTTTATATTCACCTCGATTTGAACTCCGTGAATATTAAAAACTGCGAGTCTTTCCAGAACCTATCTATTTCCCTTTCATCATTTCATACTGGTGGCATTTTTATTGCCGTGACTTATATGTTTTCCATAACCTTCGTGATTAATGCCTTGAATAATATTTCTCAAAAGTTTTTTTCGAGAAAGGGAAAAGAAGGCTTTAAATAAAAACGTAGAGAAGTGAGCAGACGCTTAGCTACTTTCAGATGGCCTTGCCAAGAATCCAGCTGAAATGAGAGAAATATTTCCAGTTATTCGAATAGTTTTGGGAACCTTTTTCTTAATTCCGTCCATTTGCGAATTTTCTCCTACCCCAATTCCCCCGTTTTCCCCTTGCTACAACAGATGTTCGCCTGGCTGTTTGCCCTGCGACTTTCATTCAAGTGACGTATTCTCCGCTCATTTATTATGTCGAGGTCGCGAAAGCCCCATCTCAGACACACTGTTGCGTCGGCCACAATCAGTTGATCCTTTTTCAGAATCGTTAAAAAAAAATTAATATTCCCGTTTATTTACTTGTTTATTTTTAGTTTTCTATATTTAAACTGGAAAAAAGTGTGACTCAAACTTACGTATGTATTTGTTTATTTATGCTTGTCAAAAGCTGTCATAATATGTTATACTGGCAGTGGTGTTTAATGCGCGTTCAGAATATCGTACTGATTTTTTTTTCTTTGACTGTTAAAATTTTTAAATAAAAGTATCTTTAATACTATTTTTATCAATTTATTTACTTTTTAAGCAGGTAGTTGTGTTAAATTTGATAATAAATAAACTTTTAAAAATTGCGTAGGGCAATTAATAGAGTTATAAATATTCAGCAAAAAAGGTAAAATGTAGTAACAACTCTGTTGCTCGAGGTGAGAATTTTACTTTTTTGCTCGATGGCTGACCGTAAGGAACGATAGAATGTGACTAGAGAATTAAAAAATAGAAAAGAAGCGTGTCTTAGGTAATCTGCATGTAGTTGACCTACCATGCTAGACTGAAGATTACACCTATTCAATTCAGAAGATCTCTCTTTCTAATTTTTATCTATCTGTCTATCTATTTATATATCTATCTATGTCTTTATATGTAATGAAAAAGACATACTAATGTTGATTGCGTAGAACGTAGATCCATATTGAAAAGGACCTTGGCAGCCGAGTAAGATTAAACATTCAACTTTATTTCAATTCACATTTGCAGCCACAATTTACTTGGCACTCTAATCGAACCTATTGAAGAATATTCAAATTTTTGAAATTATTGGGATAGGAAGAGAGCAGAGCGAAAAAGCGGACTGCTCACCAACCAGAAGGTTTTTGTTTTAGGTTGCTTATTAAGAAAAAGATTTCAGTTTTTGAAACTTTGAGTTCAGGTTCCGAACTAGCTAGGTCATAAGCATTATGCAAGCCATGTGACATAGATTGATCTCGCAATGACGTAGTCCAGAAAAGTTATTACTATTTTTGGAATAGAGAAGAAGATAAGGGCTATTGCTAGTTTAAATTATAATTTTGAGAGTTCTTTCATATAAACAGGTCATTAATATATATAAAAAACGCTTACAATGATATTTTAATGATCATGTTATTTTAATTTGCAATGTGAAATGCATTAATTGTAATACGTTCCAGTTTACAAAATAAAGGAGTCTTACTCATGTCTGTTAATCTTGGACTTATCTGGATAAAGGCACAGAAATAAATCCCGGCCTTTAAAAGGAAATGGGGGGGGGGAAATGAATGAACATATAAACTGTAAAAAAAAAACGGTCTTATTTCCATTAAGGAAATGTATTTAGTAAAGTTAGTTTAGTTATTGAGCCCTGCTTTACAGCGATCGGTTAATTCAATTCAAGCAGTGCAGCAAGCAGTTTGTACTATGCTTAAGATATTTTACTTCTCCTAAAACAGGTATAGACTTTCTTTTGTAGTAAAATAGGTATAGACTTTTTTTTTTTTTAGAATACATATAAAGAAGTCCTTTTGTCATCGATTTAATGTACACCCTTCAGAAATCTTACAAGCTGAGCTGCTTGAAGGTAATTGACGCTTTTTGATGGCTTCACGGTTGTATTCTCTTCAATCGATCTTTTTCTTGGGCCTCATATTTGCAAAGTATTTTTTAAAGATTTATCACAAAGTTTTGTCTGCATTGAGATCGAGGGAAAATGGGGATTCATTTATGGGTTCCGACTCTGTATAGGTAATGGTAATGAGACATATATAGGTAATAATACAATTAATGCTAGAATGTAAAGTGTACTGTGTGATCAGATCTTGCTGGAAGACTGCATCTTCCTGCAGATGAAAGTAGACTAGGGTAAGCCTGTTAACCTTGTACATTTAAATCCCACTGCGTGGAATCAAATCATCAGTGCTAAGAGATCTAAAATATATTGCTTAATTCCTGGGATGCTGGCATCTTTGCTTCGTACAATTTTGAAAGAATCCTTTATTATGGATAAATGGCTTTTTGTTCAAGCAGGGCAACTTGCAGATGAAATTATCCTCCACCAATGAACTTTTGTTGTAAACGTGCTTATTTAAACGCTATTACCGAGCACTATGATTGATTCAATATCTATCTATTTCATTTTTTGGTGAATCTTTCTGTTTTCCTAATTTTTGTTTTATTAATGTTCGAACTATGATGAAGAAACTATATTAGATTTTGTACAATAAATCCTTGCCGAAAGCGGGGGTTACATCATTAAAACGTGGCGCTTACGGCAAAATCGCTTTCTGCAAAGTTGACTTTCTATGGGAAAAACTGGTTAGGTATAGTTCAGATTAAGAAAGTACGCATAATTTATACAATAAATATTATTATAATTAAAAAGAAATGAAATAAATGTTAATTGAACGTATTTTTATTGCTGTTAATAAGTAGGTACATGATACAATTATTAAATTAGCTGGCGATTTTTTGCTTGGGACCAATGTCTGACGTAACTCATTAAACATTTAACTGTAAGAAGTGCTAACATTATCATTATCTCTCGCAAACTGTCCTGTTCTTACTTCATTTGGGACAATCTCCATTACAAAATCAGGCAGTTCCTATGCTATTCCCACAATTCGCTTAACTCATACGTTAAAGGCTCTTTATCTTCTTCACTATTCCTGCTTTCGCTATAGGTTGGCCTTATAATATCATCCAATTCTTCATTCTTGACTGATTCTTTAATTTGTTCTTGTTCCATGAAAATCCTTCGCTGCCTATTAATTTCGCAATTCGTAGAATTTTTTTTAAATACTTTTTCAATCGATGGAAATCCTTTAAAATTGTTGACAACTTCTGACCATAGCTGATGCCAGCAAGCATTTATTGTCGATGAATTAATTTGTTCTCAAGCGAGTTTAATTATTTCTATGCAGTGACTTATGGTGAAGTGTTTTCAAACCGCCATTAGTGTGCCTTGCTTTCCTTCGTCTAGTCAGGCCCAGATCGAATAGGTGCGGGGCTCCTATTGGATTTTTTTTTGCGGGGCCCCTTTCAAATAACTACAATTACTAATTGTTAAATCAGGTAAGTACTAATTATATTACATAATTTTTATTAACAAACAATTAATTTCAAAATTAAAAATTTAAGTATATTATGTGATTAAAAATGGATACCTAACCTATAATTTTATCATTAGATGTCAAATCCACTGAAACGAGAACGAGAACACATGAAAAATAAAAAAATCATTTGGTAGCTATGTTAAAATGTACAGAGCTTCAAAAAAGACTTTATGCTGAGCTAACAATACATAATATTCAACAGAACTTGCTGAACCAAGAAAAAATTCGTTTGTATAAGGTATCTGAAAGGGGCCTCGCAAAAAAAAAAAAAATCCAATAGGGGCCTAATAATTATAACGACTGTAATAATTATAACGATTAGAAGAATAGCGAACTACAAAAGCAAGAAACAATTTACATTTAATACTAGCTATACATCTACCACTGGCTGGTACGGTTGCGCAACTAGTCGCGCGTACATATACCTGCATAGTAGTTTACGTACGTAAAGTAATTCATGTACATAGTGCAAAATTTCTCTAATATAGCACTATCCCGATTAAATTCAATACATTTGACATGAACTTTTACGGGTATCAGTTTTCTATATTATAAAGTATATATTATATAATAATAAACACATTAATAAATCTCATCCAGCAATGTGAACTTAAAATAAATATATTCTTAATTATTTGAGTAATTCATAATTTATTCATTATCGTCAAAAGCAATTTGCTTTAAATTTCGATATTTTTTTGTGTGTGTGTTCATTTTGATAATAACGCGGGGCCTTTTCAAATGCGGGGCCCTATTGGGCCCAATCGCCCTTTATCCGGCCCTGCGTCTAGTGAAGCGGTTCTCAACCTTTTGACTAACACGCACCATCTAAACAAAAATTGAAAAACTTCAGTACCACCACTACGTTCTTTTTCAGTTTCTCAATAGAAATATTAAAAAAATACATTTTGCCATTTCCCCAACCTGTTGGCTATTTGCATTAAATATGCACTCATAAAAAATTGGATTAAAAATTTGTTACCATTTTTATTATCAAAATTTAAGTTATAATACTTTAATTCTAAAATTTAGTCTAAAATATGGGCTTGTTTAAGGAGAGATCAATTTCTTTATGTCTGATCTTATATCACTTAGTTTTAACCGTAAATTAGGATCCACTTTTAATTTTGTACTGTATTTATCTTTCAACTATATCATGGAAGAAAATCCTTGTTCACACAAATAGGTTATGCAAAGAGGTATTAAACATTTCATAATGTATTTGAAATGCCTTTAAATTCTTTTTTTCGGTTCGGCCAAAAGTTAACAAGTGTATTATTTTTAAAATTTTCAATTAGAGTTCGATCACATTAAATGTCTATCTATCAATTGTTCTTTTTTTTTTTTTTTTTTTTTTTTTTTTTTGTAAACTTTCAGGGACATTTGAACAAAATGGATTTCTAATCCAATTTTGTTTTCATAATCCTCCTGAAAATACATGTTGAAATTATTTATGAATAAAAAGCAATGATTTTTAATATCGGATGCTAATACTTTTATTTTCAAGTTATTTTCGGTTAGAAAACTTTCTAAAAATCGTAAAAAGCTTAAAATATTATTATCCAATTCTTTGATTATTAGCTTGAGTATTTTGTTATCATTGCATTTATTTTATTTCTAATGGTAAACAAATTAACTCTTCGTCTTTGTAATCCTAAATTTAATCCATTTACCTTTCCAAAAATATGAGCTAAATATGCTAAAGGCGCCAATCATAATTCAATAAATAAACATTTTTGTAGTTCAAATTTTGAATCGCAGAAAAAAATTTGAATTTCTGATTGAAAATCAAAAAGGCGATTTAAAACTTTGCCTCTGGATAATCACTTTACTTCGGAATCTAGCAAAAGCGTTTCATGTTCACTGCCCATCTCTTGGCATAAAATTGTGCATTTTCTAAAAGTTCGGCTTTTAATAAAATTAACAATTTTCACAGCTTGATTCAAAATGATATTCAGGTTTTTCATGGATTGGTTTGACTACTAGATTGTCCTGCATCCATCACCCGGGAATCATCACATTTCTGCTTACTCAATCTTAGATATTTTCCCATTTTTAAAATATAGATTTGTTTTATTATTATGAGTTCTTCAAAAATAAACGACGATATTCTCAAATCGCGTAGAAAAGTAAGGAACACAAAGCAACAAGAAGACAAAATACCTGCTTTTAGAGACAGCAAATCGACGTAAAAAATTATTCTAATTGAAAATAGAGCAATATGAGCCTGGAAATGTGGGCATCGTAAAGTGTAGACATACTAATAAATCGATCAACTATAAAAGAATTAATTAGTTGCTATTATCTTTTTAAAGCTAATTTTATTTCCTACTAAATACAACATCCATGTCTATTATTCCCTTTAAAAACATCATTTATGACAAATTTTGTTATGTGTATGGCTAGAAGAACATAACATTTGAAAATAAAAACGGATTATTTTGCTAAAATCTGTTCCATTTGCTAAAATCTGAGCGGCTATTGACTTTGAACATAGCTTAGATCCCATAAATTTAACAGTGTTAGAGAAAAAACACTTAAAGAAAATTTTGCGATATTTAATTTTTGAATTTAATAGTCAAAAATATTTTGTTTCTTTGCGTACCACCTGTTTTTCTGTTGCGTACCACCAGTGGTACGCGTACCACCGGTTGAGAATCGCTGGTCTAGTGCTTTATTTGCCTGACATAGTAATCTTTGAATGTTTCTCTGGTTTTTTGATTCATTGGTTGGATTAAGGAAGTGCTGTTCGGTGTAAGGAATAAAACCTATACACTTGGATGCAATATTCTGAGGACTTCAGCACCGTATTCTAGAGAATACTGAGAATTGGGAAAACATTGCTCAGGTTTTGCTGTTCTAAGTAATGTCTGATTTCTTTAATGAGTGCTATCACAACGCGGCGGATATTTTGCAGCATACCGCCTATAATAGAAATTCTTGAGTTAAGAAAATTAAATGGAGACAATTCAGATAACACGTATACACAAAATCTCGTTCTGCAAGTCCACATTCGGCAACGGTTTATTGTACTTCCCTTTATTTCCATAATGTGTACTATACAAGGTGCAAATCAGCAGAAAATTTCATATCCATCTGAGCAAAGTCTGCCTTCTCCAGGACGCATGAAAAGATCATCTTCAAAGTGGAGGAGGCATAATACTTCCAGTTATATATCAAGATGTTTTTTGCAGTTTAGTTTTGGCTCAAGTTCGCGTGCGTTTCTCGCATCTGTAATTCTTGCTTTCATTATTATGCTGTAAACATCCTATATATTCGTCCTATATATATAAGTTGATCTATAAATCCGAAAAACCAATCATAAAATCAAACCTCGCGTTCAAATATACGACACTTAAGGTTATTTTGTATGATTTTAGACGTAGGTCTCAAACTACGTAGATAACTATTATTGTTATTATAGCTAGCTAGTAATGTAATATCGTAAAATAATATTAGATTAAGAATATGTATCTATCATAAATAAGCTTTATTTTATAAGCCAAAAGGAATTAAATTTTATATTAGCGAACAAAAGCGAAAAAAAGTTACTTTAGAAAACAAACGAAAAATAAACTTTCTTCGAAGTTTTATCATACGTGATCATGTACACTGAAACCTCATCCCGGTTATTTACCATAAGCATATTTCGGAGTGCGAGCTTTCGCATTTGATTTATGCGAAAAAAATTATAAAATTCCGTAAATTATACCGTAAAATCAGAGTACTTATTCTAAAGGTAATTTCGAAGTTTCTTTAGTTTCAAAAATAGAGCAAAGCAGTTAAATTATTTAGTAAATTAATGCAAATTTATTGCGTATTTTTATCCCATATGTATCTTCTTAAAAATGTGTCTAATATGGGAACACAGTAAATACGTGATGTGTTTTGAAACGAGCAATAGTTGAAATTAAACAATAGTTTTGTCCGAAATCAAACAATTTACCACTGAATAAACGACTCTTTGATTACTGGTTTGGTTTGGTTTGGTTTATTGGATTACGTCACAGCATGCGAGGGCTATCTGCCTAAGGGGAGGGATGCCTTCGTGGAAGAATTTCTAAGGAAAATGTCTCATATACACGTTACACATGGGGAAAACCACTCTCTATGATGGCTACAAAGGGTCACTGGAGAAATGTCCTAATTCTTCGCAATATAAGTGAAGGAATATCGTTATTTAAAGGAAAGAATATTGTATTTGTTCCTATTATATGGCGAATAATATTTAAAGCTAACATCATTCCATAAATCTTATTCTTAAAAACAGTATTCTATTAACAGAAAATATTCCTGTCTTGTTGCGTAGAAATATTTCCAAGTATGACAAAAGCTCTTGAAATATGAAAAAAGAATGATCAGCGAAAACTAATGTTGCCATCTTAAATAAAAGATTACTGAAAGTTTTTCGGCCAAAATGTGCTGGAAAATACTTTTTAAAAATATATATATTGTATCATAAAAAGACTTTGAATGGGCGCTTTGTTACTGTCAGGGAGACAAATTAACAAAAGGAGAAAATGACTTCACGATTAAATTTCGTTATAATGGCACATTAAGACAGAAAAATGACACATTGAGTTTATTCTTTAACCTAATTCTATTTGAATTCACTGAAGCAACATCTTAATAACTGCACATTAAAGAAATATTTTATTTAAATGATGCCATTATTAATAAAATTCACGCGTAAAATTGCAAATTATTTCCTATGTGCGTTTTTTTGTTCAAAATGTTGTAATTTACATAGTAAACTATTTTTCTATTGTTTGTAAATTGTTATAGAAGAGGTCTATACAAATCTTTTCAAAATCATTAAATGAATATCACAAAAATGTGTTTATTTAATATATAATTAACGTTTCTCACTTTTACTTTAGATGGTATTTTCGATGACTATTTTTTACTGAAAACAAAACAATAAATTTAAATTATCTGAAGCTCGCATTTCATAAGATTTCATATGAGAACAATAATTTATGATCGTGATGTTTTTGTATAATCGTTTTCTGCAAATTGTAGCTTAATGCCATTTATTGTTAAATATCACTTCGAAGGTGTGTTTATGTTTCATTAAGCGGATTTCGTGTCCTGGCAAAATAGAAAATACTGTCACTTAAGAGAAATATTTGTTGCAAGCCTTGTGCGCAAGCGATCCATACGCAGTTACATTTTCCATAAATACACAGTTTCATCTTTAATAATTGCTTTCTTTACTAAGTAAATAATTAGCATGTATTCTTTATTAAATAATTGCACAAGTTTGCACCTGATGTTAATTTATGATAAAATGACATGATAGCATTTTCTTTCGCTACCATTTGACTTTTCAGTTTTGAATAGCTCATTCTAAATGTAATATTTTATGGAGGGAGGGCTATTTTTTAAAGTATCTTTAATTGCTTAGCTTAAAGTTCTTAATCTATTGTAACTGCTTAACTTAAAATTATTTTAGATATTAAATTGAAACCTGGGTATTAGATTATATAAAAATTTCTTTTAACCTTATGATTTTTATATAATATGTACTAGTACCTCCATATCCGCGGATAATACGTTTCAAGACTTACCGCGGAACGTGAAACTGCAGTTAGTAAAGAATGCTTGTTAAAAAATATGTAGGCTTGGAACATACATGAATACGGTCAAATGTAATCGATAAAGTATGCACTAAAAGGCTTCAACATTTAATTAAGTATACTTTATACTATGCTACATTATGTAATATATTAAAAAACAAAATATACTATATAATCTTCTTTCTCTTTTTGTCCCATGTGTGTTAAAAAATGTAAATGATTCAAACGTTTTAACTTGAACCTGTATTTAAATTCTCCTGATACAGATAGCACATTGCTAGATGCTTTATTAGTATCACCATTCTTACGCTTTGGGGTCATTATTATAGTAAGTAAGAACTTTAAGCACGAAAGCTGCGATAACAGGGTACTAATGAGAAAAGGAAAATTGCTAAAAGCAGAATGGAATTGACGATTAATTCCATTCTGTCCCGGATTTGATTTATTACTGCAGAGTTCCTGAATGTTACCTTACATATGGAAGGATGCCTTCGTGCAGAGTTTTTTAAGAGCAATATTTATGTTATATGTGGAGAAGATCACGAAAATAAGATATGCAGTTCGCCAGAATTTGAACCTGGGACAAACTACCCAAGAGTGAGTGGTATTATCGTATTTAACATATGGAAGGATGCCTTCGTGCAGAGTTTTTTAAGAGCAATATTTATGTTATATGTGGAGAAGATCACGAAAATAAGATATGCAGTTCGCCAGAATTTGAACCTGGAACAAACTACCCAAGAGTGAGTGGTATTATCGTATTTAACATATGGAAGGATGCCTTCGTGCAGAGTTTTTTAAGAGCAATATTTATGTTATATGTGGAGAAGATCACGAAAATAAGATATGCAGTTCGCCAGAATTTGAACCTGGAACAAACTACCCAAGAGTGAGTGGTATTATCGTATTTAACATATGGAAGGATGCCTTCGTGCAGAGTTTTTTAAGAGCAATATTTATGTTATATGTGGAGAAGATCACGAAAATAAGATATGCAGTTCGCCAGAATTTGAACCTGGGACAAACTACCCAAGAGTGAGTGGTATTATCGTATTTAACTGTTCGAAATGATCACCTAGTTGCTGGCTTATTTGAAAAGACAGTACTGAGAATGTTTGAACTCTGTATTTCGCCATGTTATACACCTTTGTTGCTTCACCCAAACAAGCCGAAATTTAGGTCCTTTTAAGATTTTCTCTTTTTTGTTCTGCAACTGTAAAACGCGGATAACTGAAACCGAGGATACTGAAAAAGCGGATACAGAGGTACGACTGTAGGTTGAATCAAAACGTTTCGAGAATAGTTCTGTAAAACTCCAAGAGATGGTAGCACAATGCCGCACGGAAAGAAGGTATGGGTCTCAGAAAGCCAATGTTCTAAAACACGTGTTGTTGCTGTTGTGACTTATCTCACTTGTCTGACAGTAACATGAGAACAAGCACACGAAATTCATCGTAGCAAGGAGTGAACGATTGCTTCTGTCGTTGGCAAGAGCCTTGAGTACCATACAGGATGACAGTACATCTTTTCTGAGTTCTGCCCCCAATTTTGAATGAGAGCACCCCGGGGGGATTGGTCTGAGGGTCTCCAACCCCTCTTCCCTTACCACAACTCTCGAAAGGAATTTCGGCTCGCCGCGTATTTAAAGTGTCTCTATGCCGCGCAGATACTATGCATTAACAAACATCCGTGCCGTGCCTTGTCTGGGATTCGAACCCGGACTCTTCGGTACGCAGCGTCGCTAATCATTATCCCGATTGTGCGGCAAGAGACATTGCACTGTATGCTTCCGTAAGTGTGCATCTCGTGCTATTGTAACCATGTACGTTAATGTTTATCCGATTCGAACATGAATAGCAAGCCTGAAACAAAGCAAACATAAAATTGTGTGTGAAACTTAGCAAATGTGCCACCGAAACGTACGCTTGATGCAACAAGTTTACGGCGACGTGAAGTGTTTCGAGCTCTTTTGAATGGCGCGCGCTTGAAGAGCGAAAGAGCATCACCGATAGAGGACCGAAAGATTAGGGTGCCGTTTTGACACCACTGCGGAAACCTATCGCAGATCGTATTTTGCTACGTTTGAAGAAGTGGAATTCTTGAAACGTGAAACATACGTGGTCGCATTCTAGAAGTGACAAAAATGGTACTGCTATGGAAGGGGATTACTTTGAAGATGACAGTGTGTACACATAGATAAATAGTGTAGTTTCTTGTCAACAGAGCTAGTCTCGAAACTTTGACACCCTTTCTTGTATACTACTATTTAGCGTTTTCTCCGAGGCGTTAAACTGAAACCTAAGTTTTCAGATTGCATTTTTTTCCGCCCTCTTTGAAGGGGTTGGGGAAAGTTGCAAAGTTATGAAAAGATAATAACTTTGCAACTTTCTTATTTTGTTGAAAGGCGCGCGCTTTCAACAAAACAAGAAACGTTTACCATTACGTCTTGACCACGTTTAGCCATTTGGTTATCAAAAAATTTCAGTTTTCATAGTATTAAACGCATCAGAATAATGCTTAAACTGACAGGAAAACATAACTGGGAATTTACAATGAACGCCGGTAAACAACAAATGGAAAATATTAATATAAGAATAATATGCTAGAACGGTAAATATTTATAAAAGGGAAGGAGAGGCATTATGAGTCAATGACAGTAACAATGTAAAAACTTGAATAAACTCGTTGTTTATCCCAGTATTCGGAAAATTTGGTATAACTAGATTGTCCTGTCAATATGCATATTTATTTTAATGGGTAAAACAGGTTTTGTTTTTTAGCTATTGTATATTTACTTAACAAAAACTGTATAATTAAGAGAATAAAATACACGTTTTAGTTAAAAAACAAAAGACACATTTTTTGACGGCATTATGGCTAAGAGATTTTTTAATTAGAACAAAATAAAAGACGTTACTTTTCTGCAATTAAAATTAAATTAAATCATTATTAGCCCAAACAGGCAATTTGCCAGAAGACCTATTAATTTCGTTTTTGCATTTTACGTTGATTCACTATAAACGGTGAATCACTTTTTAAATTGCTGCCACCAAATAGAGTTATTTAAAATAATGAAGAATCTGCATAAATACTGTATGTTTCTCGCATTGTGATAAAACAACGGTACCTAGAGCCATCAAATTTTGAATAACGTACGTCTCCATCCGAATATGGGCATCTGGAAGCCAAAATTTGGAATGTGGAAATCTGTTTCGTTATCTATTTTATATTTTGTAAGGTATTTATGAGTTTTTAATTAAGAAATTCGACAATTTCAAACCGAACAATGGCAATACTGTATGAAAACAAGCGCGCGAAACAGTGTATCGGAAGTTCTAATGATATGCTCTTTTAAATATTGGGTTGTATAAAAAGTCTCCGCGTTTTTTTGCCACTTGATGGTGTTGATGCCTATATACCCGATTGTCTCAAACGAGCATGAGCTTTTAAGCTCATGTGGGTGACATTCAACTTCCATTGTTTGTGAAACTAGTTTTCTAATTCGTTGCTTGTGTAAAAAGTTATATTAATTTGAAAAGGGGTGAAACTTTAGCGAATTTTTCATTAACAAACTCAACGATTTCAAAGCGAGCAGTGGGAACACTGTACGAGAAAAAATTGTCTGCAGCGCACGAGACTGTCTATCGGAAATTCTAAAGATATTTTTTTAAAGTCGTCTTTTCTAATATTTTTAGCCCAAAGGGACACTAGCCCAGATGCTCTCGAAGCGTGTATGTGTGTGTAAATGAAAATTTAAAAAAAAAACACCCCTTTAAGCGTAATATAAAATCTGATAGCTTTGAGTTTTTTTTTTTTTTTTTTTTTTTTTCCAAATGTTTTTTGCAGTATTATTATATTTCAGAGCAAGGCACTTTGCTATTCGAAGGTAAGGCTTTATAACATAATTCGGTCAGAGGTGAGGACTGCATGAAATGCTTATGATGTAAGTGATGCTCTAGCTCGTAAATTAAAGTCCGTCGTATATTGGCTACAGATCTGAAATAAAAAGAGTATCAGCAATTATCCGTTCGTTCATGACTGCAGAAGAGAAGCGTGTACTTTGAGGATCAAGGAACTGATGAAAAGGAAAATTAATCTTAATCAGGAATAAATTAAACAATTAGTTTTTTTTAACTACGATATGCTCTTTTTTTAATATTTTCTTTTTAATTACTATGTTCAGTTTTCTCGATGCTGCTATCCAATTCTGGTATTTTGTTTCTTTTATTAATTTTTTTCTCCTTTCATATTTTCGGATACTATTTGTTTATACATTTTAAACTTAATTAGCTAATTCATTTTTCAGACGATATTTTTATTTCCATTGCTTCAATATGGAGTTCATAAATATGTATTCACTGTAATTCATCTTTTTTTTTTTTTTTTTTTTTGTTGTTGTTGTTGTTGTTTTTGTTTTTATTTAAATAGTCCCATCTGAAGATGTGCAAAAAATTTTCAACTTAAAACTGTTGCATTTTTTTTCCCCTTCTTTTTTTTTCGCTTTAGAGAGAATAGAGAAATGAGACGTTTTAAAGCTGGCATTGATTTAATACTCGAAAACGTTTTCAGGTCTTATTCTTTCCGTAGAGATGGAACACATTGGAAATCCGTATGATTTAAATTCATTTGTTGAATTAAAGCTGTGCGTATGCATTTTTCTGTGTATATAAAAAGAGTTTTTTTAATATTTTGCAATAAATTTTATTAATTATTTGTAATGTTATTTTAATCAGAAAAAGATGTTTTTAGTGGTATATATTATGCATTTCCGCAACAATTTTTTTATCTTTTGCTCCTATTTATTATACGCAACCTTTCGCATCAATCTTTTAATATTCAGCATCTTGTAATACAATAATTCATCTCAGCTTTTAATGCTAATATATTTTAAATAAAATACTTTACAATAATTTGACAGCAGAAAATGTAAGAAATATGTACTCAAGTTTTTAATAATGAAATGCATTTTAAACTGAATTTACTGTCATAGAAATATCCTGCAACACGTCTAGTTATTTTCCATCGGGTATCTGGAAAAGATCATAGCAACGGCAAACAGTAATTTCTTAATATTTTAGTAGCCTTCTCCCCATATATAGTCATGGTGTTGAACATTATGAACTCCATTCTAAGAATCATTTTTGAATCATTCAACGGCTAGTTTTTTACCTCTTCGCAATATTGAACTTTTGCTGAGTCACAATAATTTCGACGACATTTTAATAGCTGTCTGGCGGCATTTCGAAGCTTTTTCTTCTTAGAAGTGAATGAACATTTTCGAAATGGCTTGCGGCCCCACCAGTGGCTACTAAGACTACTGAATACTGGTAGCTCAGCTCGGGTTCGAACCCAGGTGAAAGGTTGGTTTTTCATTATTATTATTCCCCCGTGTAACATGAATACGAGGCAGTTTTCCTTAGAAATTCTCCACGGAAGCATCCCTTCCCTTAAGCACTTAGCGCCTATGCGCTTTGCCATATTTCAATAACCTAACTTAATCTAAACTGATAGAGATGCCTAGCGTTTCGATTATTGTCTTCTATAGTGCTCGTTACTAAAGAAGTAGCTAAATATTGGTAATTCCCTCTGGGTTCTAATCCCGGCAATTAAACATGACTACGTTGGATTTTTGTATTTCTGTGTGAGTATTTGGCCATTAATTTCTCTTAGAAATGTCTCCTTTATAATTTATTCAATTCCTTCTTCTTTACGTTTCTAATGCATCCATGTTTGTTTAGAAGAAGACTATTAGTCAGCGAGACCTCTTAGCTGTTAAGTGCACTGCTTGCACAGATTATTTTTTTAATTCGACGCAAACGAAAATTAACTCTGCAAAGAGCACTCTGATGATGACTTTCAAATATATGCGAAACTCCTCTGTGGAAAAAAAAAGTCTTAAAATTCTTTTGAAAATGTTAATCAGTATTTTTGTCTTGTTCAACTTTTTGCATTCCACTGGTTATGATTTTTTTCCCTCTACGAGGTTTGTAGGATTAGTCTGCCGAGTCCATCTGTTTTAGAGGAAAACAAATGCGGCGGTAAAGAGTTTTTCCCGCTTCTATGTTTTTTTTTTTTTTTTTTTTTTTCTCCCCTCTTTTCCAAACTGGCAGCCCTGCTCCAAGAGGATCGAAGGCGGAAAAGAAAATGAGCTTAACAAGCATCCGCCGCGACGCGGCGCACCTTCGCCTGCCACACGACGAAGCCACACCACATCCCCCACAGTAAAGCACAGCAGCACAGTGTCTCGGAACTATGCGGCGATGACCGTAGCGCCGGATGCGCATCGCGACCTCCAAACGTTCGCTTCATTTTCCCAACGAAAAGAATTCCAACGGCGATGTTTCGTGAACTTCTGCCTGTTCCACTACGCAGCTTGTTGTGTCTTGAGCGAGAAGTTTGTTGCCTTCTTTCTTCGTACTAGGATGCTGCCGCTGTTCTTCGGCCGCCTCTTCGATAACCCTCCTCAACCAGTTCGCTGCTCAATTTCTTATGGTCCTCCACATCAGGATCACATCGGAATAATATGAGTAAAAGTGGATATCGAGTTATGCGATTGCAAATAGAATCAGCTACTTGATAGAGAGAGAGAAAAAAAAATAAAAAATGAAAACTGCGTTCTTTATTTTTTCCAACGATGGATAGCGCTGGATTACTGGAGCTCGTTCGAAGACGGAAATAGTAATAATAAAACTTTTACAACAATAATATTTGCTGTATGAATCTGGCATTCGTAGTGGCTCTTTTGTTGTCGTGTGTGAGCTTGACAGTTCATGTGCTTGACGAGTTAAGCCTACTTGTCTCAGATAGTAGCAGCCTTCATGGAGTGTGTGACTTCCAGTATCTCAGACAACGAATTAGGTAACTTTTTTTTAAAATTTTCATTCTTTTGATGCATAAATCAAACGCGTGCTATCGCGTTAAAAATGTAATGATTTTAACAATAGTATTAAAATTTGATAAATGTTGCGTTTCTGAAAAATAAATTAAGAAAAGTTGAGTTGCAACAAATTGTTTGCATAAAATATTATAATAATTGTATTGGTAGTATGAAGTATGTAAGTGTATTTATAGAATCCTGCTTTTGAATAATATTTCGAGGGAATAATGGAAAGGTATATTTAACTATCTCTTCAAAAAATTGTCTATTTTACTTTTTTTTTTTTTTTTCATACAGAAAATTCTGTATTAATTTTCTATAGAAAATAGTCGATGCTCACCGATTTAAAATACGGCTATAATGCAGCCTTAGGTTGATGCAGACTTTGAAAACATTTTGCACATATTTCGCAAAAGTTTTTTTACCTGAAGAAGAGGGACGTATGTCAGCTGACCTATGAAATTGTTAAGAGTTTTATTTAAAAATCTCTGCCACCCTATGGTTATGATGTTTTGCCAAATTTTAAGTTTTACATTAGCATGTTTCTCTTTCAGTTTATGCACCAGTTTGCTTGTCTTTTTATGAGGAAAAACAGAGCTCTGTGTTGCTACAAATCATTTTTTCTTCTTGTGGAATCACGCACAAATGATTAACTTTTCTAAATGCAGTTCGAATGGTAGTTAAATTCTCGAGGAGGGGAGGGATATTTTGTCTCGCAACTATTTCTACACGCAGCCAGGCCGGCGCTAGGCATTTTGCTGCCGGGTGTAATTTTTGCGGGTCCTAAATGATGCTACCTGGTGCTTTTCTAAATTCTAAAAATTTTGCCATGTGCACTTTGGAGGTCATTTATTCTACAAATATCCTATAAAAGTGTTCAATTGCTCATAACTTAAATTCCAAAACTGATATTAATTTGCCTGTTTTTCGTCATTTTTTTATGGGTAGCGCACTCTGCGGACATTATAATATTATTAATATCGTACGTTTTAAATTACTGTTATTTTATCCACTTTAACGATACGAATGCGACTTGTGCATATAAATAAAAATTGCATATTCATATCGTTTAAATATTTCAAATTCATTTCATTTTTATTTTCGCGAATGAGGACACTCCGTAAATTTATTTCTTTAAAATGCTTTCCTGTAAAGAAAAGTAAAGCTTTGCTTTCCCGTAAAGAAGACCTGTTTTCTTTCTGGTCAGTGAAAATAATGTTTCATAGTACTGCACCTATTGTTAGACATCTATCAAATGTCAGTTTCTTTTATAGCAATATGTCGTATTATGTAATGAACGTAACATAGGGAATAAATCCAACTTTTAATTGTAGCTGTATTTAACTTACAAATGCAAGTTGAGAATTTTTACTCTTTTGATTGCTTTGATTAATTATGCACACCATTTTTTATTTTTTATAATTTTTTTTGCTTTTATGTTTTATTAAATTAAGTTTCTTTATCGCTTTATATGAAGGTGGATAGCTGATTTTTAAAATTTCTTTGTAAAATTAAAGATTCGTAAAGTTTATGTTTTATTCAACGAATTCTATTGTATCGATTTAGGCTTTTTAAATATGTTGCATTACAGTGAGACCATACGTTTTTTCTCCCTCCTTTCTGCATACCTTCGTGGTGTAACGGTTAGCGCACTATGTGCGTATTCGAGAGGTCCAGGTTCGAGTCCCGGCGAGGGCATTGCACATTTTTCACGTCTCCTGCTTAAGAAATAACTTAATGACTGTACAGTGGCGCCAGAGCTAAAAAAAAGGTGGTGGATGATGATTCTTCATTGCCAGGAATTGACGATTGGGTCTCCTAATCCCCAGTCGCCTTTTTAAAAAGGGGAATATATTTATATATATATGGTATTTTCTTTCTCCTTTGTGTATACCTTCGTGGTGTAACGGTTAGCGCACTCGTATTCGAGAAGTCCAGGTTCGAGTCACGGCAAGGGCACTGCACATTTTTCACGTGTCCTGCTTAAGGTAATCTGATGATTTTACAGGAAAAACCTGTCTTCTCTTCTATCTGAGGCTTTAGGCTACAAAATTTTGTGTTGCTTTATATAGCAAAATTGTAAAGTGCTGTTGAAACAGATCTACAGCTATCGAGGCCCGGGGGCCGAAATGTCTCTAGGGCCCCCCTTATTGGAATTGATTACCATTCAAAATCTCGACACAAATAGGCAATTAACATTCATTTAATTAAAATTAAATTATTAGAAAGATTTGAAAAAAATCTTTAAAAAAAACTTGCATCTATCAGGCAAACATATGTTTAATAAAGCTTTGTTTAAAAAATTATTTATCTTAAATTATTTATCGTGAAAAGTGCAGCAAATTACTATTAATAACTAACATTCAGAATGAGTTTTCTACATGTGTATTAACTCAGTACTCGAAGGGCTTTATTTCATAATAAAGCAAAACACAGTTATATATTTTGAATTTCAAATATTAAATTTTAGAATATGATAATATCTCTACTCTGGAAGAATAACGCACCAATATTCCAAAATGCTCGAGTGTGAGGATTTTACACCTCTTACATCAAATTCGGGAATTTCACCACAGTTAAAAAAAATAATAATTATAAAAAAAGAGCCAGTGCCCTTTCATATCTTTCTAATTTCTAGCTGCTAATTTTTTTTAAGCATTAGTAGCATCTGTTTATTGGTTAGATAGTCAGCCATGAAGACATCTCTGTCCTTAGGCAGATTGCTGTCGCATGTTATAATCAAAATAATTCAGTCCACTTCGTCTTTTAGTATCTGAGTTATTTTCAATTTCATTTGCATTAGAATAAGCGGTAACTACTTGCTTCTTCAAGTATGCAAAAGAATTAACAGTTGGAGAAGTATTTCTTTGAATTCTAATGTGTACATGTCCAGCGTTATGCTTTCTGCCGCCTAGGATAATCTCTGCAACTCCTAAATTCTGTTCCTCTGTACCTTCTTAAATTTTAAAATTTTGCCACCAGTATATTGGCCACCACTGCCGCCGGTGAGGGCTGATCTGCTCCGGCTTTGTGGTCAGCACTGTATATATATGATTTAAAAACTCATCGATGTTAAATTAGCTTTTCTTCAAAATTTATTAATTGGACGATGGTTATTTTTTGAGCAGCGTATGGATATATGAAAGAGAAATAGGGCAATTTATATACGTAGCGTATTCGGAAACTAAGAACCGTTTCATTCTGCCGTCGCAGCGCTGTGGTAGGCGTCCCGCGCATGCGCACTAGTCTTTCTTGTTCACTGACTTTCAATTGTCGCCATTTTGGTTGCTCTATGTTGTGTTTTCAGTTTGCTGTGCACATTCAAAATGTTTAAGGCAATTAGTTCTCCCGCTGACTGTGAGATTCGTGCCGTGATTAAATTTTTGAACGCGAGGAATGTTAAACCGGCCGAAATTTATCGTCAAGTGACAGAAGTTTACGGTGAATACGCGATAAGTGATGGAATGGTGAGAAAGTGGGTAAGAATGTTTAATGCAGGTCGAACAAATGTCCACGCCGAGGCTCGGAGTGGTCGGCCTTCTGTTGTCACCGATGATTTGGTAAGGAAAGTTGATGAAGCAATTCATGAGAACAGACGCTTCACAATGACAACTCTTTCAGAGGCATTCCACAAATTTCACGTACTGTTCGAAATTGTGTCTGACCGCTTGAATTATCACAAACTGTGTTCCCGATGAGTTCCAAAAATGCTCACTGATGTTCACAAAACAAAGCGACTTGGTAGTGCCCTGACATTTCTCACGCGGTACAGTGATGAGGAAGAAAACTTTTTAAACCAAATTGTGACAGGTGATGAAACTTGGGTGTGTCATTTCACACCAGAATCGAAACAACAATCGATGGAGTGGAGACACACTCATTCTCCGAAAAAACAAAAGTTCAAAGTGACAATGTCATCACAAAAAATCATGTGCACTGTCTTCTGGGATAGGAAAGGCGTTTTGCTTACTGAATTTCTTCCCAGAGGTGAAACCATTAATGCGGCACGATATTGTGAGACTTTAACAAAACTAAGGCGTGCCATTCAAAACAAACGAAGAGGAATGCTCAGTAAAGGAATCGTGTTGCTCTATGACAATGCTCGGCCCCATACTGCTGGTGTCACTCAATCGTTAATTCGACAGTTTCATTGGGAGCATTTCGATCGCCCGCCGTACAGCCCGGACTTGGCGCCGTCCGACTATCACTTGTTCATGCACATGAAGCGCTAGCTTGGTGGCAAGCGCTTTGGATCTGACGATGACACGAAAAATGCTGTGGAGTCTTGGTTATCGAAACTGGCGGGAAGTTTCTTTGACGATGGTATACAAAAACTGGTCACCCGCTATGACAAGTGTTTGATCATTGGCGGAAACTATGTTGAAAAATAGTTTAAGACATGTATTTTCATGTAAAAATAAAATTGGATTCGAAAAAATTGTTTTACTATTTTTTTTTTTTTTTTTTTCAAAACGGTAATTAGTTTCCGAATACGCCTCGTATTAGCGATATCAGTTGTGTTAATTATTTACAACACCAAATAATATTTTATTAATATTTTAAACGGAAGTTTAAGTAATATGGGATAACTTTATATAGATTTCAGAAAAGTTAATTCGAGAACGATTAATCAAATAAGTTATTGTACATTCAGTTTTCTTTATGTACATCTCAGTATGATTATTGAACCTGGATCAGAACTGATAACCTTGAGCTGTATTTTTCTATTTTTTGGACTGTATTATAAAAATAATACAAAATATTTTGCTTAGTAGTTTTGGGAACGTAAAAGTACTCAGTCTTGTTTATCACGTTAAAATTAAGTAAGTTTTTTGCGTTTTGCAAAACGCTCATAAATCGAGTTACTCGCAGTCCGCAGTTTTATTGTACCTGCTAAACAACTGTACATTTAAAATGTATGCTAAATGATTTTTAATAGATCTCTATATTTAGAAAGAGTAGACGTTATTTAATATCTTAAGTAAAAAATTAAGCGCTTTCAATAGAACGATTATTTCAGAAGGTACAATACTAAAATACAATATTAAGAGTTCCGATGTTCACATTGACGAGTCAGCTCTTTTTTTATTGTAAGCTTGACTGTTCGGAAATTTTCATAATTTAATGAATAACGTTTTTCGAATGTATTTGTGTAAAAATGTTCTAGTTTTTCTTTTGGTAAACTTTGGTTTTGTAACTTTGTATTTTTTGCAATTTGATTTAGATATTTTTAAATATATTGTTATTTTCTGTGCTTGTATTTCATAGAGTGAAGAGCGACATGTAGGGGTAGTTTTTTGACATTATAAGACTATTAGAAAAATCATTTTGCAAACAAGAAAAATTAATTTACAACGGTTTGAGTCATATAATGTCGAGAAGATTGAAACACGTATCAATGTCCTGATTTAAAGTTTTGATTACTAAATCATTGAAAAGTTCTGTTTGAAACATTAAATACAATAGTTTATTGGTACTCTTTTTATTTTTTTATCGTGCTTTGATTGTTTCCCTAATTCTTACATTTTTCTCGATGTAATAAAAAATTTTTGGTTTACATCTAGGCTTAAATTTTTTTGTCCTTCTAGTACGTTTTTAACCACTGCATTTTTGACGATATAAATCATTAAAAGAGCAAAATATTTGAATGATAACTATCCATGGGAACTGAATGTAGGATTACTGCGTAGGAAGGGGCATACAAAAGTATTTGTGACTTTTATTTTACTCGCAATACAAACATGGGAAAGGTTTTTTTTTCACTTTTTCCGTTGATATTTTTGATTTATTGAACTGTATCATGAAAATTTTATTTCTTCGATTTTCATTTTTTCCCTGAAAATTGAATGTATCGAATATAGCGATGAAAGAAGCATATCAAATTATTTATAACTTGTTTTCATTGGAAAGTGTAAAATATTAAAATCCTTAAATTGTTCATAGTTAGAGTAATTCAAGGAGATAAGTTTAAATAAATTGCAAACAAATGTGTATAATTTAACATACCGTACAAGGAAGTCATGTGTCATCCACATTAGATTTCTTTTTAAAATGGCCATACGAGGAGCGCGTATTTATTTCTTTGCCTTAGATGAGAAACATTTACAGTAACGGCTCTTATTCTGGGGCTGATGCATATAATGAATCGTTCTTCATACTGATCCAGAAACCTTTATACGTATATCTTCGATATTTTAATTTTTTCCAAAAGCTTAATTAAAAGATTTTCTTTATCCCTTTAATTTTCTTAAGTATTACATGAACTAAACGAATATTGACGTAGCACTGAAACCTCGATAGTGCTGTGATAATTATTGTACTGAATAAATTCTCTGTTTTAATCGTTATTAGAATGAATCCTCATCCTCTTAGCGCCAAGAGGATTACGATCTATTTGCTCCATAATCTCCTTTGATCTTTTATTCCCGTTGTCCTTTAAATGTTCTGAATGTAACACATTTTCAGAAAAAAAAAAAAAAAAAAAAAAAAAAGGACCGCTATGTCGTTCTCTTCCTGAGGGTGGAAATTTTCTTAGTGGTTCCTCTGGTACCACTTCGAAATTAGAACTGGCGTCCATATTCTTTTTGCAGTTTTTTTGTCCTTTACAAAATTTTCTTCCCTTATTGAGGCTTAGAATCTGAATCGTTCACTGAAAAGTTAGTTGATGCCTCCTTTTTTTCTAGGGGAGGGGGATACTGGAAAATTTTAAAGCCGACTGAAGACTTTATTCTAGATAATTTTAATTCAAACTAAAGAAATAGCAATATTTACGAAAGTGATTCAGGATGGGTGAATGTTGATTAGAACTGAGGCTAAATTTTACCAATACTAATTTGTAAACTTCAGGTTGGAGTTCGTAATTTGTATAGAATGTGTTATATGGCTTTATTATTTAAAATAAATAAATGAAATTCACTTGTTATTTTTCGAACTCTCGTTGCTTTGTCATCCCTATCCTCATTGCTTTATCATCCCTATTCTTTATCGCTCAGGAGTCTTGCCCGAGCGATAAAGCTATAAAATATATATGAAATAGAGACTTCAAGAAGGTAATTAATAAAAACTTATTGTTTATGTTGTTTTGTTGGGTTCTCGGACATGTTTTTCTCACAGATGCATGCTGATAACAATACAATTTATTTAAACTTCTCCCTGACGTACTCATAGACCTGTTTTCTAAATCACTATTAGTTTTCATTATCTGATTAATATACAAGATACTACTAATCTCCTCGATTTTAATGTGTTGCAACATCGTAACGGAATGGAAAAAGACAGCCGTTAATAATGGTAGAGATAATTAAAAAATTTAGAATTTTTAACTGACCAACTAACCTTACAAATTCTCGATTTATCTGCCCATCTTTTTGTACAGCAAATATCTAGCCTGTAATCTGATTCAGCCCACAATCGAACTAACGTTGTTTAATTTACTATGAGCTGTTTTGGTTTATTTGATTATAGCAAAGCACACGAGGGCTATTTCCCTAAGAGAGAGGATGGATGCTTTATGAAGGACCTTTTTTAAGAAAAACTGCCCGACACCCACGTTACATATGGGAGAACCACGGAAACGCTCATACAGCCAGCAATTCGCCGGTATTCAAAGCCCGGTCCAACTACCAGTATCCAACGACTTTGTCGCCAGGCTGCTTGTGGGCCACTACCATATGCGACAGCGTTGTTTTCGGTTCTGTTAAATCTAGGACAAGACTGCTAACGACACTTAAGGCTTTACATATCTCAAAAGAAATTATACGGCCGTGATGAAAGCGTTCAGAGATGATGTGGCCTATTATCGATGTGTGCAGAGTTAATATTCCCAGAGGCATAGATTGAGGACAGCGATACCTTCTTGGCGAAAAACTTTTGGGAATAGTATTTTGCAAGTGAAATATAATTTTATAAGGGTTAGTCAAATAGGTCGTCGGAGCAAAAAGATTGAGATTTGTGGGGAAATGTCGGGAAGGGAATATTAAAAAACACTAAAACTCTCCACGAAAGTGTTGTCTCATTTTCACGTTATGAAAAGGACACTGGTTTATATTCACGTTACATATAATGTAAGACATGAAAACGTTCATGCCTGATTGGACCTCATTTCGAACTACCTGTATTCAACGGTTGCATGTATGTTTCTCGCATTGTGATAAAACAACGGTACCTAGAACCATCAAATTTTGAATAACGTAATCCTCCATCCAAATATGGGCATTTGGAAGACCAGGTTTGGAATTTGTTTTATTATCCATTTCATATTTTGTAAAGCATTTATGAGTTTTTGATTAAGAAACACAACGATTTCAAAGCGAGCAATGGCAACACTGTACGAGGAAAGGAAGAAAACATTTTTAACTCCAGCGCGCGAGACTGAATCGGAAATTCGAAAGATATGCTGTTTTGAAATTATTTTGTGATATTGCTGTTGAATTGAATTTTACAGTTTAAGTGCGAAGAAATTTAACAAATAAAGGTGACAGACAAAACGTTAAAAAAAGGGCTCCTTTAGACGTAATATAAAATCTGAGAACTTTCACATTTTTTTTAAATTTTATTTTTACTTACATTTTTAAACACTGGATAAACTACTTTACTTATAAATAGGAAAAGAAGAATTTTTCACTGAGAGAGAAATACTTTTGTTTCTTTAACTGTTTGGGAAGAGGAAAGAGAGAGGTGAAAAGACGATGGTTTTGAACATTTGAAGTTTATTCTAAAGTGCGTTCTCCTGAATACAGTTCCAAACGTTGTAATGCATTCTTCTAAATGGAAATCAATTAAGAAGCACCCAAATTCGAAACATGAGTACCCGGCCTTTAAGAAATGTTACTGTCTACAGAACAGCAATTGCAGTAAAGAAACAAACTTTTGGAATATTGTTGGAAATTTTGCTGATAAAAAGACATGCAACATTGGAATTAACATTAATTAAAGGACATACAACATTAGAATTAAAGTTTTATTTAAAAAAAACACGGAGTGTTTATTTAAATATTTTGGTACGCACTGGGAGGGACGGCCATAACTCTGATTATGCCCCTGAATACTCCCTCACTCTTTAAAATAACTTTTCATCGAGATAGGCTCCAACTACTCTTTGAAAGTGGGTTGCAGTCCTATGTAATAGCCTGTGAAGTTTAATGAAGTTGAGACAACCTATTACAGCTGTTTGTCAGGTAAAAACATTCAATGAATATTTTCTGAATTCTTTTATAGGATAGATATTTAACACTTTGTGATGACTGGGCGTGTCTAGAATTTGTAGTTTGTGCAAAATCTTTGTACGTTTCTCTTCCCATCGTCATCAACTATGTTACCTTATCCCATACAGTACCATGTAATATTATTTTTTAAATCCTGATAACCATTATTATCCATCCGATATGTATACAAAAATTAGAATATGCATTAATTTTTATTTAGTTATTCTGAAAAGTACTACCTACAAAGATAATTTAAGCATAATAGTCTGAGGAAATGCCGTTTATCACAGCAACGGAGAGAATGGCATCAAGTAGCACGAAATTTTGCATATCTAACTTATCCCTTGGGAAGCGTGGATGGTGCATAGGCCGAATAGGAAAATGAGAGTAATATAGTACTTCAAAGCAAAGAGAAGGTAATTCTAAAATGAGTTTGAAACATTAACGCTTTCATATTTACTATATTTAGAAATTATATCACCTCTTTGGTAGGAATTTTAGAAATCAGAGACGAGTAGCACATGTGTAAGAGATAACTTGAAAGCAGTTTCACTTATGCTTAATTATTCATAAAGAGCAAATTGTTGAGTAATATAGTGGACGAAATTTTCTGTGGAGTTGCATGCCATAAATAGTTAGATAGTTCTACTCTACCTAATGTAGTACTATTCTTGATGACTAAAAACCCGCTTTTAGGTTGTTCCTTGAAAATGCTTGATTTTTTTCCACTTAAAATCAGTGCGATTAAGTCCGAGTTGAATTTCGCGTATTTTCGAAATTGTAATATTTCTCTTGCATCTCACAAATTTCATATTTTAATAGATCGAACGTGGACTACAATAAAATGTTTAACTAAAAAAAATCTTATTTCTCAGTGGAACGCAAGAAACAAAATGTAAATGTCTAAATATTTAACGTGTCAACCCGTTTTGAAGAAATCTGGCCGTGGCAATTTATATCTAGGTTTCGAAGGCCCATACGACTCGGGAATGCTTCCAAACAATTGATTCAAGATGCGTAATTAGTTAGTTAAGAAGCGCTGAGATTGACTTGGGGCTATTGCAAATTTTTGTACTTAATAATCTTTTTAGCATGACACAAAAGTGAGTTTGTTACTACCCCTTTAAGTTTAGTTCATGTCTGTATCCTGAAATGTCTTTATTTTAGATAGTTATGCTAGGATTTAATTTTCGATTTTTGTTTTCTCTCTAAAATTGAAATAATATTACCAGTATGAACTCAATCCCTTTGTTCTTTACCAGTTCGATTATAAACTGGCTTATTGCATTAACGATATTTCTGCTATCTGATGATGACTCTGTAATAATTACCCATTCGACAAATACCCACACGACTGAAAGCGCACATGGATGAAATCTTATACAGATAAAAGTCAACACTAATGTAAGTCCACGTTGATAAAAGCCCACACAGATGTATATGCCACCTAAAAGATAATTTTCCCAGTATTTTCACTTTATATAAAGCAAATTCATTAAAATTATAAATAAAAACGAGTAAATTAAATTAAGTTAATAACAAATAATAAAATAAAAAAAAAATATTTTATTTTGGACTGCAGCTGAATTTGAGCCAAATGTAAACATAATTTTCAATACCAAAAAGATTATACTACCCGGAAAAGTATAAAAAATTACATGTATGATTAAGCAACATTACATTTTTTAAATTAAAAGAACTTTTTAATGAAATGTTGATGACATACTGCTAATTAGTTATTCATTGTTTAATGTTTAAAACAGACCCCTTAAATTTCTTAATTATAATCGGCGAATTCATATAATTCATGCATGCAAGCAGGAAAATCACATTATACAATATCTTAGTTGAATAATTAAGTAATCTTGTAGCAACATTAATTTTCTCAAAATTAGATATGTTAAAATATGAACTTGCATAGCTATAATTTGTGTGAAAGTACATACGGAAGCCTTTTATGTTAATAGTTCAAGAGATTTAATATCTTAATTTGTTGATTTAATAAGTTTTAATCTGCTGAAATGCAAATGTAAACAAACCGTCTAGCTTTTAAAAGCTTATAGGGATTTTTACCATAACTCTTTGTTCTAAAACGAAATTTAGGCCCACCAGCGGCCGAGCGGTAAAGTCGCTCAAAACTATTAGTTCGGTTCGAGGTTCGAATCCCGCGAACGGGCTGGCTGCATGGGTGTTTTCGTGGTTTTCCCATGTGTAACGTGTATGCGAGCCAGTTTCCCTTAGAAAGTCCTCCACGAAGGCATCCCTCCCCTTAGGCAGATAGCCCTAGTGTGCTTTGCCATAATTAAATACACACAATACTGAAACGAAATTTTATTTAGAGTTTAATTTAAAATTTTATTTGTTTAAAAAAAAATTTTAATCGAAATTTCATATGAAAGCATAAAAAAAATTTCGTGTTTTTTTTTTCCCGGGGGGGAGGGGTTGTTATTGTATTTGAAGGCGCACTCCATAAAATAATTTACCACTTTTGGTTGAAGTTACGTTAAAAGAAAATATAACTTTACATCAGGATACGGTACTTTGAATTCCACTTTTCTTACAGGACACAGTTTATATGTTAAACTCTCAGACATAACGCAATTTCAAGCAACTCTTTCCTTTCTTTTAATTATTATATACATGATAATCTCATCTTGATTAATGTTTCGTATTTCCCTTTTAAGTTCGAATTTTCTAGTGTCTCAGAATCGCAATTTGCGAAAGAAAAAATAAAGGAAATGGATGGCAAATGGATTGAATTAAACCTATTTCGCCGACAACGCATAAACCACAATAGAATAAATGCATTCTTTAAAATTCACTTTTTTACCATAGCGACACTCTAGCGCTAGGTTTACTTATCAGTATTATATTTCATTCATATTATAACTCAGAATGCACAAAATGTATATCATTTAAAGAATTATCTAATCGTTGCGACATGTTCTATTCAAATACTATAATAAAGCTAGAACTATGTATAAAAGAAATTAAGCAAACAAAACAAAAAAGAACAGTTTTTCACAGACGATTGAGTATTTCTCATTTAATTAATTCAGTTCTTACTTCGCGAGAAGGCAAAAATACATAAAAACTCAAAATATCTATATTAAAATTACGAAGTAAATCTCAAACGCTTATTTCCTCGAAAAAATTCCAGAAAGAATTAAGCATGATTTAATTGGCAATAATAAATGAATGCGTTATCTTTGTTGTTGCGAAGCTAAGTTTCTCTAGATTGGCAACAAATCCACTAGTCTCGTGTTTCAAATGGAAACATCAATGGCCGCCATTAAAAACAGGCTTAGCGGCACTTAGACAACTTTAAAATTGCTGTTAGTTCTAAAAATATTGCTCACAGATTTAAAGGAATACAATCCTTAACCGGAAGATAAAAACAACATAATTCAATCATTTTTAAAACAAAAAATGTACAATTTACAAACATATAAGAGTAAAGAAACTGAGATCACTGAGCCGGGTAATAGAGTGGATATATATATAAATATATTTATATACGTTTGGTGCTGCCGATTGCAACCAAAATACGAGGCGCACATCTACATGTTATAGCAGTCCTATATACAAAATTTCAACCTTCTGAGGCTACTCGTTTTTGAGTTATGCGAGATACGTACGTACGCACGTACAGACGCCACGAAAAATTCTCTTCAGAATTAATTTTAAAGCAGTTTTATAATTTTTTTGAAGGAAAAGAGTATTTTATTCTGTCCTTACGTACAGATATCACGCAAAAACATCGTTAAATTGCATTCGATAGCGGTCAAAATGGATATTTTCGTTGAAATATGCTGCCTGAAACTTTTCGCGATTACAATACTTCCTTTTTACTTCGTACAAGGAAGTAAAAAGGGAATCAAATAAGATAAACTTCGAAAATGTGAAATTTTCGACAAACATATACGAAATTGGTGGCAACCATGAAAAGTGGCAATAAGAAAAATACTTCCTGTAATTAAATTGGCCAAAATAAATAGGCAAATAAATTCATTCCTTTCGATCACATTTACTTGAAATATTCTTTAAATTTTTTATGGAAATCGAACGCAAATGTGGCTACGACAGCTGTTAAAACTACACCGTTTATTGGAAGAATTATTGATTATTTTATTTATTGAATATTATTGGTATTTAAATGGTTTATTAGTTTATTGAAGATTATTGGAAGTGCATTAATTTAAAAGCACTGATTTTAAAATCCATCTATAACAGTAATTTCAAAATTCGGAATTTCTTTTCTTTTCTTTTTTTTTTTTTTTTTTTTTTTTTTGGTTTTTTTTTAATGGAATTTGTCTTTTTCGACCCCTAAATAACTATTATTTACCTCAAATGAAAGTAATCTATATTACATAACTTGGACACTTGTTTTTAGCGCTAGCTGTATAATTTTGGAACATCTTTCGTACAGCATTAAAATTTAAGTTTCGCTTATGTTTACTACAAAGTGTTGTATCAGTAAAATTGTCGTAGTTATTAAAGCCTACCGTAATTGATTTATTTCTTGATTTTGAACAATGGATCTATATTCAACTTTGTATTTTATTTGTGGAATCGTTTTTAAAAGTCGTGTAGAAAGTGCTTCTTTTTACTTCCTTGTACGAAGTAAAAAGGAAGTATTGTAATCGCGAAAAGTTTCAGGCAGCATATTTCAACGAAAATACCCATTTTGACCGCTATCGAATGCAATTTAATGATGTTTTTGCGTGATATCTGTACGTAAGGACTAAATAAAATACTCTTTTCCTTCAAAAAAATTATAAAACTGCTTTAAAATTAATTCTGAAGAGAATTTTTCGTGGCCTTTGTACGAACGTATGTACGTACGTACGTATCTCGCATAACTCAAAAACGAGTAGCCTCAGAACGTTGAAATTTTGTATATAGGACTGCTATAACATGTAGATGTGCACCTCGTATTTTGGTTGCAATCGGTCGCACCAAACGTATATAAATATATTTATATATATATCCACTCTGTTACCCGGCTCAGTAATCTCAGTTTCTTTACCCTTATATGTTTATAAATTGTACATTTTTTGCTTTAAAAATGATTGTATTATGTTGATTTTATCTTCTGGTTAAGGTTTTTATGCCTTTAGTAAAACTATGTGCAATACTTTTAGAATTATCAACAATTTTAAAGTTGTCTAAGTGCCGCTAAGCCTTTTTTTATGGCGGCCATTGATGTTTACATTTGAAACAGGAGACTAGTGGATTTGTTGCCAATCTAGAGAAACTTAGCTTCGCAAGAACAAAGATAACGCATTCATTTATTATTCCCAATTAAATCGTGCTTAATTCTTTCTGGAATTTTTTCGAGGAAATAAATGTTTGAGATTTACTTCGTAATTTTTAATATAGATATTTTGAGTTTTTATGTATTTTTGCCTTCTCGCGAAGTGAGAACTGAATTAATTAACTGAGAAATACTTAATCGTTTATGAAAAACTGTTTCTTTTTTGTTTTGTTTGCTTAATTTCTTTTATACATCATTCTAGCTTTATTATAGTATTTGAATAGAACATGTGGCAACGATTAAATAATTCTATTCTTTAAATGATATAAATTTTGTGCATTATGAGTTATAATATGAACGAAATATATAAGTTAACTTTTATATAATTATTGGATTATATAACATTTAACTTAGTTTCCGTTATATAATTATTATATAATTTAACTGTTATATAATTATTAGTACTGTTAAGTGAATCTAGCGCCAGAGTGTCGCTAAGGTAAACAAATACTAGAGTGAATTTTAAAGAATGCATTTATTCTATTGTGGTTTATGCGCTGTCGGCGAAGTAGATTTAATTCAATCCAATAAGTTTAAATGAAATGCAAGAAAAAATGCGTATAATTTAATATTCCGTACAAGGAAGTCATGTGGTGTACACATCAGATTTTTTGGGTATGTGTGACAATAGACGTTTGCACAGCCAACCGCCTAAAATATTTATTATAAAGAAAGAAAATATATATAATGATTTTAATTAGTCCATATAAATTATAATATTGATACATAATGATTTTAATGAGTCATTTGTTCCAGTTTATGCATTTTCATAAAAATATTTAATTATACTAACAATAAACTTATTGAAGTTTATTACTGCTAATAAGTATATTTTTTTAGTATACTAATTTAATCAATCACTCCAACCCAACGATTCTAGAATAGATGCAATAGAAATTATATGATGAGCTGTAGTAAATACTTCAGTTCATTATACAGTTTCTTTAATGTGATATTATTTTCAATAGTACTTCTGAAAGATCTGGAATGAAGAAAAATGTTTGAAAGCATTTTATTTTTCAGTGCACCAAAAGCATCTTATTTTTAACAATTAAATGTTAGGAAATGTAAATGAACTTGTGTCTTTCCTTTAAGACAGTCTCACCTACATTTACATTTACCACTTTTAGTTACTGCATATTATTTGTATAATTTTTGCTAAGTTATTATATTTTGCAGTATGTATTGGCTGATATTTCCTCAAATATCAGTTGTTTCGCTTTATTTTAATTTTTTTTTTTTTTTTTTCTATTGAAGAATTCTATAGCAGGGAACGTAATGGCCGTTCTGTAGCAGTCGCCATGTATGTAATTTTTGTAGTACCTAAAATTCCTTCTTTCTACCTGTGCAACTCAGCGTGGCGAATCTTCTCAAAGAAATTGTGAACAAAATCAAGAAAGCTTGAAGAAAGTGTAAAAACTATAAGAATGGGGCTTAAAGGGATATTATCACAAGATACAGGTTGGATTAGATGGACTAAACACAGTAAATACTGAAGGATTTCCGTACCAATTATTAGCTCGACTCCAAGTTGGCAAGACAATTAAATACGTCTTTTATTTGAATAAATAAGATCAAAAATTGGAAAAAATATTATTAGGAATTTCATTTATTGCTTTTAAATCCCTTTGTTTTTTAATCAGTAACAAACAGATTAAATCTGAAAATTAAATATCTTACACTTGCCAAACAGTAACGCTCTATCGCGCGGAAGATAAAAATATTTTATTCCGAGCAACGGCAACACATTACTTTTAAATCGATCTGTTTTTTAAATCAAAAGTTCATTCAATTCGCGCGCAGTATTCGCCTAAAACAAATTCGAAATTCAAAATTCGAGCTCATGTTCAGGTGGAAACTATGTGCGTTCAAAATTTGGTGGTTTGGGGGTCCGCCGTTTTTCTACATACATATACATACATTGATATATGCATATATACCTATAAAGTCTTCATTACTTTTCAGTGGAGATATTCTAGCTCTTATCTAGAACCACAAAGTAATTAAAAAAATTTTAAGGAATCCCCTCCCATTCCTCGTTTTCCACTGCGGTTGAGAGTCTAATTTATGAGTCTAATTTCATTTGGATCTGCGTAAATTTAGTGTAATAGCTGTGCGAATTCGTCATCAATTTCTAGGAAATTTTCAACTTATTCCCTTTAATTTGTCGCTGTCTGTTTTCTTTTGAAGTTTGTGAAAATGTCATTTTTGTGTCTTCATATTTTTAGAGGCATAAATTTTTCTTTAAAAATAATTTCATATGTAAAATTAGCTAAAGGGGAATTCTTGAAAAATATAAAACATCCGTGTTCAATAAATATAAATTTCATTTAGATTGTTGAACTAAAATTTGAGCGAAAAGAATTTTTCTTATTTGAATTTACAAATTTTTGTGCAAGTATTGATTAAATCATTAGTGGAAGCTCGTTGCCTTGGAAACTTTCTTAGTTGTAAACAAAAACAATTTTGAGATTTTCCCTCACTAATGTGAAGCATCTAAAAATTGCGTAATAACACTTGTTAGTGTCATCATATGGGAATAAAATGTGTTAATGAAGAAAACCATGATTGTATAAGGAAAGAATGTATAACAAAATTGATAAACGAAAGGAATTTTTAATGCTTATCAAATTATAAACTACTTCTGCATAGTTAAAAGTTTTAACATCATGGGTGCTAAAACTTAAATCCAAATTAATTGATATAAAGATTAAATATAATTCCTTCTATAGTAGAAAAGTAATCCAGTAGAGTTTATATGAAGCTTATGCATGCATACAATTTTAATTCTTCCTGTTTAAATAAATTGAAATTTAGATGCATTATATTCGCTTTTATCTCGCAATTAATTAAATAGACAACCCCGTGGTAATTTATGAGAATTTAACGAGCCGACCGACCTTTTTTTAGTGTCTTAGTTGTGATTTTTATGCTTCTAATTCTAGATTTTTATAACCGCAGCAGATTTTTTTTTAATTTATCGAAGGATAAAGACGTTATCATCAGATCTGTTGGGTTTGCTCCTTATTTAAGTATTTTATAAGTGGGTTACATATGTATTAGTGGAAACATATAACCAAATTAGAGATGCCATGATTGACTTCTTCTAAAGTTAGCTTTGAATGAAAAATTAAAGGATCGGTTAGAATGTACTGGGTATAAGGAAAAATAAGTATCAGATTGCTCAGATGTCAAATACAACGTCTCACTATTATGATATGTGAATTATATAATATATCTAGCTATTGTTATGTAAATTTGCCGCCCTGATAAGCATAGCAGTTTAGCACTGCTGACTGCCGGATCAATGGGTATGGGAGAATGCTTGGATGTTTGTAAATGACAGAGTCAAGAGGGGAATTTCGTAGATTAAGGGGGAAATGCGGTCAACATTTTATTTACCTGTTAAGAATTTAGTTTTAGTTTATGAACATATAAAAAACTACATTTATTCAAGTTTTGGTATTTATTAACATTTTCTGTGCTTTTTCTTGTGTAATTTATAAAATACTTTGAAATGTTTTCTAAATTTGAATAAATGTATACGTTTCTGAGTTTTGGAAAGGGGGAAATGCATGTCTAGCAATGACGAAAGTGTGTCTAGGGCAGAAAAGGGTGAGAAAGTTGGTATAGAATTCGAGTGGCATAAGGGCACTTAAAATAGCGGCAAGCCGAACTCCTCTTGAAAGATTTCATGATAGAGGTAAGAGCGATGGAAGACCCTTAGATCAGTTCCCTGCGATGCTCTTCATCAAAACCGGGACGGAATTGCTCCGTTCTCGAGGGTCTAAGATGCCCCCCCCCATTAGTGCACCGTGGCCAGTCAGTGTTCTTGATGATGAGATGGTTGAATTAATGATGGATATTGGCCATTCTTGATGAATGAATTAAGTTACTAATATCCAGATATTTGAAAAGACAACAACACGATAAGTCTCTAATAATTTTTAGAATAAATAACAGTTTTAATTTTTGAGGTGACATAAAATGCGGAGTGAAAGTCGCGCCGATATTTCATTATTATCAGCCCAAAGGAGCGTTAAGCTCAGAAAGGCTATTAATTTCCTTTTGGCATTTTGCGTCGATTCACTTTCTGCGTTGATTCACTTTTCAAACTGTTGCCGCCAACTGTTACAACTATTACAGCCTATATTATATTTAGAGAAATTGAATATGAAGAATCTGCATAAATGCATGTAGGTTTCTCGCATAATGATAAAACAACGGTACCTACAGCCATCCAGTTTTGAATAACGTAATTCTCCGAATATGGGCATCTGGAAACCCAAATCTGGAATTTGTTTTATTATCGATTTCATATTTGGTAACACTTTAACGAATATTTCATTAAGAAACTCCACGATTTCAAAGCGAGCAATGGCAACACTGTACGGTAAAAAAGAAAAACAAATTTTTTTTATCTTCAGCGCCCGGGACTGTGTATCGGAAATTCTAAATATATGCTCATTTTAAAATTATTTTGCGATATTTCTGTTGAATTGAATTTTATGGTTTAAGTGCAAAGAACATGGTATTTAATAATTAGAGATAACACAGGAAACGTTAAAAAAAAAAAAAAAAAAAAAAAAAAAAAAACCCGCCCTTTTGGGCGTAATGTAAAGTCTGAAAGCTTTCAGATTTTTTTTAACTTTTTTATTATTATTTTATTACATCCAACTGAATAAACTGGTTGTAAAATTTTCGACTTCCATTTAAAAATAAGATTTTCTAAGGATAAGAAAGCATGGTCTTATCGCTGTGCTAAATTTATTTCTCATGGGCATTCAGAACAGAAAAAACTGACAGTTACCTTGTAGATAGAGATTTAATTGATTTAGTTATTAAAATTAGAAAGATACGCTGATGTAAAAAAGCCACATGCTACCAGCAAGAATTGATATAAAATCTTGTTAGTTTCGTTTACCAATAACGGAACATTTTTACAAATCAAGTAGTTCTACTGGGGCGGGCTTCGAGGATAACAGTTTGAGAAATCCTGTGTAATTATATATCACTACAAGTACAAATTTGAGGTAATGTTTTTAGCATATTATATTGACGCTTTAGTTTTGTGATTCCTCTCAATAGAAAAATTAAATATAAGTAACTTCGACTAACTCGTGTGAAAGATCAACTCACATGATTTGGTGTAATTCTAATCCTGATCCGGAACTATAATATTTCTATAATAAAGTGAATGTTGAAATGTAATTTCAAATGTATTTTTGGAATCGAATTTATCAAGTGACCCGCCAAATATGTTGTTATTACCGATCTCAATTGCCTGACAATGACCAGCACAAGCCCACGACATTCATCGTGGCAAAGAATCATATGCGCCTGTAATTGGCATGAGACTTGACCACCAGACAGGTGGCAGCCCGACTTTACCTCAATTCAGCTCCCCCCCCCCGCAGTTTGGAGCATGGAGGTAGGAAGAAAACTTCCCCCCCTCAAACCATGGAGGTGGCTTTTTTACCTCCATGGTTTGCATCCCCGGAAGACGGCTCCGAAATTCTACCACCTCTCTTCCCCTACTATCAACCCTTCGAGAGGACAGTTGTGTCTCCGCATATTGTCTCCCTAATTATTTCCGTACGAGACTTTAAAGTTTCATCAATAAAATCGCTCAGTTATATCTCAACGAAACTTTCAGACGCCAAATTTAAATTTAAAAAAAAAAATGAGAAACTTTTAACATTTTATAAATTTAATGTGAGATGCTTCTCACGCATAAAGAAATATATTAAGAAGGTTTCAAACTCTTTTAAAAAAATATAATAATTTGAGGCATAAAGGACAAATATAATAATATAGTATATTATAAATATAGTAATTTGGGGCATGCCGCTCAGACTCTATATATTGACAAACATTCATGTCTTCTCCGGGATTCAAACCCGGGCCTTTCGGTACAACATTCAGAGTCACTAATCACTATCCCGGTTGGCTGGTACCCTCAAATGTTCATCGAAAAAAACCTTTTCAAGTTATCTTCGCTTCTAGAAAATCTGCTTGATCTCCGCGAGGCAACCTCTTCTTTCTCTCCTGTGCAGAGCTGTAAAGTCATTGAACACTTGTAGCTCGGGTTCCCTTCTATGCGAAAGGGCTGGCTGCATGGCCGTTTTCGTGATTTTCCCCATGTGTAATTTGGTAGGAACCAGTTTCCCGTAAAAAGTCGTAATTGAAGGCATCCCTCTGCGTCTTCTTAGGCAAAGAGCCGTCGTGTACTTTATACCATATTCAAATAAATCAATCCTTTCCTACGCGAAACACAACGCGAAATATTAGACCCATCCTCATAAAATGTTGCAGATACGTATGTGCAACAGATCGCTGAGCGCAACTTTTTCGGCTCTCGTTCAAAGTATTGCTGGCAGAAATACGTTTCTCGGAAAAGTTTCTTATAACGTTATATCACATATATAACGATCATATAACGCATTATCACATATAACGATAACATATAATGTTATAACGTTATATGTTATCGTTATATGTAATAATGCCAAGAGCCTGTAACGCCCCCCCCATATCTCTTTTAGCGCCCAATGGTGGGAGATAACGCCTAGGTTGGATAACTGTAATTTAAGCTGACGTTCACAGCAGTCCAAATAACAGTGAAATCCATTTGTTTCTATTTTTAAATAACATTACTAGTAAATCTTCATTATGTCTGCCGCCTAAGTGTTTGAAATCTCATATGGCGTTATCTGTCAGTCTTGTCGGCTCTTGTTAAAAGTCCATTCCAGCAGCTGATCTATGCCTGTGGATAAGTCAAAATTACGGATTGAGATTTAGCGATCTTCTAAAAGGTTCCGAGAGACTCTCGGAATTACGGGATTCCAAGTGGGACGTAATAGGGCATTGATTCCAGGATTCCGGGAATCTTGAAATCAATGTCCCATTATGTAACCCCAACTATCCCAACTCACGTATCACGTAAGAGCTACTCATTTGTTAAATAAGTGTTTCTATAATAATTTTGGCTGTTTAATGTAAGCATTTCAGTTATGGTGCAAATATGAAATAAATTTGTAAGTACTGAATGGGAAATTTTTTTAATTTATTTATTTACTTCTTTCTTTTTCTTTTTTAAATTTTTTATTTACTTTTTTTTTTTTTTTAATTTTTTTAAATTTTTTTAATTTTTTTATTTCCTGTTACTGATATCAGTACCGTAAATGCTTTCTCGTAAAAATTAAAGAAGCCTTTGGGGTTTCATTACAAGAATTAACGCTGTGCTGTTTTACTTGTACGTAACGAATTCTATAATTTCGAATTGAAAATCAATATTTTGGCGATAAAAAGGTAGAATTATGAAATTGTGCGTTGTTTACGTCAATGCTGATACTTTCTTACGCGTGCTTGTCTAGTAGAATTGTGTCCTTTTTATGTTACAATTCTATTCTTTTTATGTTAGTAATGCGTATTCGGGTAATTAGAAGCAACATGAAAAATGTATATTTATACCTTGAAACTATAACCTTTCGCTATTCAAATGTTTTTCGTATTAAATGCGACTTTTTCATTTATAAGTTTTGTTAATTGCACTAATTAAAGAAAATGAGTATTTTCATGACTCTTTGCATATGTAATAAGTGTACGAGCCACTTGAAGACATCGCTTTCCTCAGGCAGATATCTCTCGCTTGTTTTGCCATTTGAACTACCTTCGTTGAGTATATTTTATGGGAGCTATGAAGAACGAAGGTATGATGTTTTATGGAAGTTATGAAGAATAAATGATTCATGTATAAAGAGAGAGCACCAATAGCCGCAACCTCAGAATAGTAGGAAAAGTGGCAAACATAAAGAGACAGCCAAAGGTGTATATATATGTAAATGCATGCAAGATAAATAATATGAAAAATAAAATCCTAATTTAAATTAGTAAGCTCCGTAAATCTCCTATTTAGGTCGCATATAAGAATTTTTTAGGGCTTTTGATATGATGCCTATGTAATGCTCATGACTTAATTAACCAACACAAATAAAGCAAAAACAATAATAATTGTATTATTCTTAACCTATTCTTCATACTGGAATCTATACATTTCCTCTCCGTTGTTCTAGCATATTTGGGTTATTTGATTCAAAGCAATTCAAGGGCTAATTACCTGTGGAGAGGTATGCCTTCGTAGAAGACTTTCTAAGGGCAACTGGCTTATATTCACATTATGCATGAAGAAAACCAACCATGCAGCCAGCCCGTTTGCCGAGATTTGAACCCTGTTCGAACTACCTGCGTATAGCGACTTTACCACTCGGCTGCTAGTAAAAATTAAAATAAACCTTCATAAGAAAAATCAAAAAAGAATATAAAAGAAGAGGCATCCAATTAACCTCGACATAACGTCGTCAGGAGGCGGTAAGTCGAACTTAATTACAGTTCCCCAGTTAAACAGGTACGGAACAAAATCATTATTTGAGTCTTATATTTGTGTTATTTGTCACAGTTCTGTCCATTGTTACAGTTATTTTACATATACTGTCTACTCTCTGTTATAAAACAACTGTAACAATGGACAGAACTGAACAATAAATTTCAATAATAGATAAGTAAGACTCATATAATGATTTTATTTCGAACCTGTTTTAAAATGAAAGCACTATATGTATACGTGTGTGTGTTCCGTGAAACGATAATTTTGAAAAGGTGACACAGAACCTTTTCAACGCTGGACGCAATATGCGCGCCCATCGTTCAATAATTACGTGCGTGCTTTTAATGTATTCGCAGCAGAATAATTTGAGTAAGAAAGAGCAGCAGCTGTTTATATGTTAGCAAGAAAGACATTCTGAAAAGAAATACGTAACTTATAATATAGATGTTAATGATGAATAGTTTCGACTTTATTTCTGTCGTTTCATTAAGCATGTGGTTTGCAAAATTTAACATTATTATTGGCTAAAAGAATTTTGCATTATTTTAGTACAAGCATCATGAGTATATAAGAATCACATGACAGGGATTTATTTTGAAAAGACACAGTTTAGAGAGATTTATTGTGAGCATGTTACTATTTTTAGGATAGCAGTGTGAAATAACTGTAATAAATGGAACACATTAAGGGTCTATTATAAATTAAAATTAGAACTTTACCTTACATATACCTCCTTCAAAAACAAAAAGGCGTAGAAACAGGAAGAGACAGAAAAAGTGCTCTAAAATGTTGAGAAATATTATAATGTAGAAAATATACATTTGAAAATTTAAACTGAATGATGATTTCTAAAAATGCAGGATGTAAATTTTGAGCATTATATTTTCTAAAATATATAGAATTCCACTGAAATTTTTATCTTCAGCCAAATTCATTTGAAAAAGTGCTAATATCTTGTTTGATTCATATATTCTTGAAGTAAGAACTGGACTTATTAAAAATTTAAGTCAGTAGCCGATATTATACTTTCATTCTGCAATGTTAACGTCACTAGAGACTTCTAAATTTTATTTATTAGAACTCGAAGGTACGAATGCTTGTAAACTTTATAAGGTGTTTCTCCCGCCTTTTTGGCATGCCTTCGTAGTGGGGTGGTCTGCACGCTGGGCGCGTATTCCAGAGGTCTGTGGTTCGATTCCCGGCGAGGACGTTGCTCATTTTTCATATCTTCTGCTTCCAAAAATACCTAATGTCTCTACAGTGGCGCCCAAACTAAAAGAGTGTTGGATGATGATTCTCCACACCTAGGGCTTGGCGATTAGGTCTGATAAAAAACCCTTTCGCATTTTAAAACTGGGAGTATATAAGGTATTTCTCCCGCCTTCTTAGCATTCTGTAATATCTTGTTATTTAATAAATAAATATAATTATTGTTGAAGTGGCAACGCCATATTTGTATTAAACCGTTACTCAGTAACGTGAGATATTGTTTTAAAAAGATTAGGATTCTGAAGATTTCACAGCTAGGAGTAGGATGAAAATTTTGCCACTTAAGAATTGTATAAAATTTGTCCATCACCGTGAACTAGAAATAAAATTTATGTTCTACTAAGAAGATTGGGTGCTACTTTGGTAGACGGTTGCACGGATTTTGGCGATTTGTGTTGGCGCAATTGTTGGCGCGATTTTTACAAACGTCAGCCATCTTGAAAAACGCTGTTTTTACGCATAGTAAAGTATTCGAAACTTTAAAAAAGTAAATATCGTTAAAAGTAATGGATTAATATTTTGTTGAAAATATCGCTTTTTAAAATGGCAGCAAGGGTAAATAAATACATTTACTATGAGTATAAAATACTAAAGTAAGGTTACTATTACTTTCATATAGCAAAGAGAATAAAAACACCGCTATAAAAACATTGAGCCAACGTTTAATTAGATTAAAATATTACTGAAATTGAATATCGAATTAAAAACCATCATACCAACATTTAAAAGAATTAGAATATTATTAAATTCAAATACTTTAAAATACGTTATATAGAATATAATTAACATTAAAACATATGGACAATAATTATCTCAGCAATTTTTGAAAATAGTGTATTAATTTTTTCGACAAAAAATTGAAGTATGCAATTATAAAATAAAGGAAAAATATGTACTTACATTTTTTTAGTCATTTAACCTATTGCTTATTGACAAGTACCACAAAAAAATCGGAATCATAATTTAAATAACACCTTTGAAGACATCTTTCAAGGAATTCGAAGATATGAATTAAATTTTAAAACGGCGCGGAAATGCACAAATTTTCAGTAACCATTCAGGGAGCTGATTACAGCTCGTTAATGCACAAATATTCTATAACCAATCAGAGAGCTTATTACATCACGCCTAGAATTAAAATTATTTTAAAATTCATACATAATAAAATCATTTTTTAAAAAAATGCAAAATTAAATTGTATTTTAATATTTAACAGCCATAAATAATGTTTAAAACATTAGATTAAATTTATACATATAAAAACCAATTACTTTTAAAGTAAGGTGACGTCATTGGTTACATCATCCACAACATAAAATTTCATAAAATATGATAAACAATAAAATTTTTATTTCAAATAAAAATGCAAAATTAAATTGATTTTTAATATTTAGAAGCCATAAATAATATTTAAAACACGGAATTTATGCACAATAAAACACATTATTTTTTAAATAAAATGACAACAAAGTATCGGTTACCATAAATAACTTATCCATCAATGGGTTTACCATAAGTTGTATTACTCGCCAAAAGAAAAATCGCCAACAAATCGCCAAAATCCGTGCAACCGTCTACCAAAGTAGCACCGAAGATTGTCTGTTTTGTAAATTACTGCAAAATACATTACAGTCTTAATTAATTGGAGGTTCCACCGAGATCCTGGAAATTAGGAGTGCAATTATCAATTTCGATGGTGTTGGTCTCCTAATCCCAGAAATTTGCTGAATTTTTTAGAACAAGTTTGCTAATACCAATTGCCGAGTTTGCTTATTTCAAGGAGAAATGGATGTAAGAAGTCTGCCGTTTTAAAGCCAGATTTGAAGCAGATCATTCAAAGCTCGTACTTGTATTAATACTAACCAATCGGTAATATTTTAATCAGTAATATTTTAATCTAATTAAACGTTGGCACAATGTTTTTAGAGCGGTGTTTTTATTCTCTTTGCTATATGAAAGTAATAGTAACCTTACTTTAGTATTTTATACTCATAGTAAATGTATTATCTGTGCTTCTATAACTTGCGTCCGAGCAAAAATCTGTCAAACAGAATACTGCTGATCTCTGAAGATAATATTAACTTTTGGTTTTCTTAAAAAAGCTTTTATTGAATTTTAATACTTTGTTTCCGAATTATAGTTTATCGTGTAAGATTTTGTTTAAAATAACTGACGCTAAAAATATTCAGCTTAAATTTATAATTGGTATTTGTGGTAAAGAAGTATTTTAAAATTATTATTTATGCTTTACTTTTATTTGTATTGAATTTTTATGTTGATAATTGATATGTGTAAGCCATCCCGGCGTTTATATATATATATATATATATATATATAAACTGCTAGCTGAATTTTGAATTTGTTGCCGAGCAGGCGCGTGGAAAATAAGTAGCAACGTCAAACTGACGGAAGTGTGATTTGATTATACTGCAGAATTGGCAAAAGTTTTTTTCTTAGTTCTCGCCATCCAGGCGTGTGGTAGATAGTAACGTCATCCCGACGCATTACAGATTGTATATTCTAAAAGCTGAAGTGCCAAACTGGCAAAAATTGTTTTTGTTATCGCCAACGAGGCGTGGAGATAGATAGTAAAATCGTCAAACTGACGTGGGTAATTGCCTGACTGGCAAAGGTGTTTATATAGTTATAGCTAACGAGGCTTGTGAATAGTGAGTTAAAAAGTCAACCCGACTTAGTATTATAGTATTTTCTGCCAACCTGGCAAAGTTGTTTAAATAATTCTCTCCGATTGGTTAGTGTGAATTTCGTATTTGAGAAATTAAGTCTCTTCAAAAATTATATATTTTTAATACAAGTACGAGCTTTTAGATTGTATTTCAAAAGGGAGCCTATTAAAGGTAACTTGTGTCAACATGTCATTCTTAGCTAGGAGTAAAAAACAGGATTTAAAAGTACTAGCAGAAGAGTTAGGTTTAACCGTGAAACCTGAATTTAAGATTGCTCAATTGCATAAACTGATTACTGAAAGTCCCGATTATGATGAGGAATTTACTCGAGAGCTACTGGCTGCAATTAGAGAAGAAAGGGAAAGAAAAGAAGAACGCGAAAGAGAAGAAAGAGAAAAAGAACGCGAAAGAGAAGAAAGAGAAAGAAGAGAAGAACGCGAAAGGGAAGAAAGAGAAAAAGAACGCGAAAGAGAAGAAAGAGAAAAGGAACGCGAAAGAGAAGAAAGAAAAGAACTTGAAAGAGAAGAGCGAATTAGAGCCTTTGAGCTACAGAAACTTCAGCTGGAAGCAATGGCTGCCACAGCACAGACGGTAGAAACTACGCAGTTACCTGAGCAGCCTTTAAAAATCAGAATTCACGATGTCATGCCACATTTCAACCCTAAAGAAGATGAAAAAAGTTTATTTCTGGTGTTATTTGAGCGTCAAGCTAAAATAATGAATATACCTGCTGAAAATCAAGTGACTCAACTTATTTCATTGCTGCCTCCGGACATTGTTCAGCTTATTGCTAGAGAACCAGAAAAGGACGCGAAAAAGTATGAATATGTAAAAACTTTACTGTTACAACGATTTAAATTGAGTGCGGGAAAAATTTCGACAACTATTTAATAAACACCAAAAATCTACTGAAAGTACTTGGTATGATTTCTAATATGACTTAAAGAATTATTTAGAAGGATGGCTTAACGGATTAAACATTAAAACTTTTGAACAGCTAAAAGATCTCACGCTGGTTGATCAAATAAAAAAGCGTTCTTCTCCTGATTTCAAAGAACATTTTATGGATCAATGGACAACCATCATTTCACCTACTGAAATAGTTAAGAAAATTGAAGATTTTGAAGATGTGAGAAAAACAATAAAACCGAAATTTTCTGCCAATCAGACTGAGAAAATTAACAAAGGATCATTTAAACCGCGTTATGATAATTTTGTGAAAAAAAATAGAGCATCCGCCTCATTTTAAGCATTCTGATAGATGGGATGATTCAAAATACAAGAAAGATCATCAGCAAAGGAATCAGTTCCAAAATAAAAACCAAGAAAATTTATATGACAAAAGATATCAACCACGCTGTTTCGAGTGTGGATCATACGAACATTTTAAGCCTCAGTGTCCTCGCTTAAAACCAAATGAAAAGGTTTTAAGCTTCGAATGATGATTTGTTAGAGACATATACAATTAACGGTTTAGTTAATGGGTATGAAATGCCTATTCTTCGAGACACAGGAGCCACTGTTGATGTTATTTCTCGGAAATACATAGATAACGCAAAAATGACTGGAGAAAATGTCTGGGTACAATATCTGTTAAATGACCATTTAGTGTGTCTACCGTTAGCGGAAGTTGAAATTAATTGCGAACTTGGTCATATAAAGACAAAGGCAGCTGTTGTTACAAATGATCCTGGCAGATATGTATTGGGTAACAAAACTGCTCAGTTGTTCAAAGATAAACAGTTCTTAAATTTAGAAAGGATAAATGCGGTTTTGACACGATCTCAAGTAAAACGATCTCGACAAGGAGATCGAAGTAGAGACATCGAAATGGGGAAAAAAGAAGAACTGTCTGTTATTGAGTCTGACGAAGATATTTTACCGCAAGCTGATGAAAAAGACAAGAAAATTAAGAAAATAATTAATGCTAATTCAAAGGAATTAATTGAATCTCAGCATCAAAGCAGAGATCTAATCTCAATGCTTAGCGAAGCTAAAAGTGAAAATTTCGGAAATTATTTCAAAATAAAGGAGAAAAATAAATTAGATAAAAATGGAAATGAAAGGGAAGTAATTGTTATTCTTGAAAAATATAGAGATCAAATGCAGAACTACACAACTTTGATTCAGAACCAAACAAATAATAGTGCTAAGACTCAAGGTAATTTGGTCAATACTCACCCTCCTAAAAGTCAGGCTTCTGTCAATGCTTTCACGGAAATCTGACAAACAATCTAAGCGTTCATCTTTTGATGAGAAAGCTGAAGTTATTTATATGGATGTTGACTCACCTTATTTACCTGGTTATTCATCTTCTATGGATAATGTGTATGATTATTCCTCTACAAGTTCCCCAGTTCCTTCTTCTCCAAAAAGCAAAGATGTGTTTGACAGTTTGCTAACAGCAGATTAAAGAACTTCTGATAAAAGAACTCATGAAGGTGCTGCTAAAGCTAAGAAATTAAAAATACGTTCAGAATCTACGCACACGTCAGAAAACTTAGCAAAGAGGCAGAAACATGATGAAGGATACACAAAGTTGCCACATTCAATGAGAATGCAAGTAGCAGATAAGAACAAAGATTCATCTCGCAAAGAGCAAAAACTATCTTACAAGAAAGAACTGACAAAATTAAACGACTCTCAGTTAAAAGTTCCAGATGAATTGCCAAGTTCTGGAGTTGAGATGCAAGTCAAAGAGAAGTTTTTAAAGAAACTAAACAGACAAGAGCGAGTTGTTGAAGAAGCAAAACTGCCACAAAAGCGTTTGCCTGATTTCAATAAGGAGTTTATTTTGCAAATTGATGTTTCAGACTCTGGTATGGGTGTCAATTTAGCTCAAAAAGATGAAGGAGACAATGAACATCCAGTATTATACCTCAGTAAGAAGTTTACAGAAACTGAAAAAAAGTACTCTACCACAGAAAAGGAATGCGCTGCCATAATATTTGCTGTAAAGAAACTTCAATGTTATTTAGACGGGCATACTAAATTCCTCATCATGACCGATCATAATCCCTTAGTTTGGCTCAAAAATAATGTGAGTCTGAATCCACGACTTATGAGATGGGCACTAGTACTACAACCCTACAATTACACGATCGTTCATCGAAGTGGTAAAAACCATAAAAATGTAGACGCATTAAGTCGTACTCCCTGGCCTGATTAAATAATTTGTTTCTCTGTATAGATAAATTTTGTTCCTTCGAAAAAAAAAAAAAAAAGTAAACTTTAATTTATAGAAATATAAATTAAAGTTTATCTGGAGGGGGGAGAGGTTGTAATATCTTGTTATTTAATAAATAAATATAATTATTGTTGAAGTTGCAACGCCATATTTGTATTAAACCGTTACTCAGTAACGTGAGATATTGTTTTAAAAAGATTAGGATTCTGAAGATTTTACAGCTAGGAGTAGGATGAAAATTTTGCCACTTAAGAATTGTATAAAATTTGTCTATCACCGTGAACTAGAAATAAAATTTATGTTCTACTAAAAAGATTGTCTGTTTTGTAAATTACTGCAAAATACATTACAATACCTTTGTGGTGTGGTTGTCTGCATGCTGGGCGCGTATTCCATAGGTCCACGGTTCGATTCCTGGCGAAAGCGTTGCTAATTTTTCATCTTGCCTACTTCCAAAAATACCTAATGTCTCTACTACTTGACTTTTTTGGTAGTCAGTCAGATGTTCATGGAGCTTTAAATAGCACTTACTTAAACTCCGTGTTATTGAATTTGTAAATTTTATTTTATTTCTTAAAGAGGAAGTGATATTTTATGAGAGTTTATTTACTTTTTATGATTCGTATTTCGTTTAAGTTCTGTCATTGTCAGCTACTACGTTTTAATCCACTCTCTGTGGCACTTGAAGTTAAAAGACTTACTGGTAGGATGATATCTGTTTACTAATTGCTTATTGAAATATAACAGAATAACTCAAATGAATATTTTAAAAAAAACTACGTTGGACACGAACGTCAATTCTACGTTAAAAAAAAAAAAACCACGATAAATATTGGAGTGCCTGGTATATTGGGAAGCTATATTAAATGGATTTATTAATGAAAAATTTCGTATATTCATATCCGTCTGTTAAGGCTCTAAGTTAGAGGTAAAAGTTATTATCCTTTATGTTGTTTATTTTGCTAATTCTCTTTTTTTACATTCTTATCTGTAAATTCTAGTAGCTAGTTTTCTGTTATTTTTCAAACCTCTACGTTATTTAAATTATAATTTCCAATGATGCTATCACTAGATCGTAGTTTGGCTAATTGTTTTATCATTATTTCATGTTTTTAATGATTAAATTTTAATTGATAAATTAATTTTTTAAGAAATGTTTGGAAAAAGTTAATTTTTAAAAATCAGCCATATAAATGCTTTTGCATATATTAAATACATGAAACTACTGTATAATAATTAACCATCTCTGATCTAATAGTACTTATAATTCAACTAGAATAATTTAAAACAAAAGTTTTGTATGAGTTAATTACTATCAAAATTTATTTCGTTTAAAAATAAAGCGAATGCCACTTGAGTTACTCAACTACTACTTCCGCTTACTATACTAATTAATTAAAATTATTACGGCATGATTTAATCTTCAGCCGACTAACCGTCTTTGCATAAATCGCATATGCTTTTTAAAAAGTGGAAATTGATCACCATAGCAACTACATCATTCTTACTTTCTTGTCGTTGTAACCTTTGTCTCGCATTCCTTGCTTTTGTATTTACAGATTCTATTGCAGGACTGATAGAAGTATTTTAAAATTGTAACTATTTATAAATTACGCCTTCCTGGTCTTAACCATTTTAAATGTTCTATTATTGCAAGCATCGGTGTAACCTGAAGCCATTTACTTGAAAAATACAAAACAGTGCTTAGTTTTATAGCAAAAATTATGCAATGAAAATGCACTTTTCCGTCATTGCTTTGCTTCTTACTTTCTTAAAAATATTTACAAGCTTCCCCATGAAATGCGTAAGTTTATTTTTCCGTAAAATGAGGTTGAATATTGCCAAATTGTTTTTGACATCAAAATTAAAAAAAGATATTAATGATAAAAATTAATATGAAATTATTTTACTTTCTCGCTCAATCAGTTCATAAAAAAATTTCGTGTTTAGCTATTGTTTTATAGATTTGAAGCTTTCGTGTCTGAGTCACTTAGTTTACAAAGTTAGACGCGTCTGCAGTGGAGTCTTTCCTAAATGTTTGACTGTCATGTTACGATACCATACCATATCATCTATACCCTGTATGTTAAGTAAGATCTTTAGTTATCGTGAGGCCTGCCAAACAGTAAACTACCAGAATGTTACCATTCGACGTGATGTAAGATCTTTAATTTGTTTCCTGAAAATATAATTGTATTGCTTAACAAATTGAATGAATAAATGCTATTAACACATTGTTGATAATTTAAATATTTTTATTATTTTAATAATACAGCTAATTCACATAACTGAAAAACATGTAATTTTTAATACTGTATGCAACTAATTATTATTATTTTTATGAAAGCTGGCTGCAGTGTTATAATTAGTAAAAGAGATTTTTAATGTATCTCGCAATGTATGTATTATGTATCTTGATGCATAATGGTTTGATTTTGTAAACATTTTATTCATTAAATTAGTCTGGTTTTCGAAATAATGACTATATGCTTTATTACCTTAAATATTTAATCATTGATATGCACTTCCAGTTGCGAAGCTTCTCAGATTATGTCAGGAAAAGTTTTGAGAACATTTTCAATTATCAAGTATAATTTTGATGTAAGGGTTATCTGTGTAATGGAATGGATGCCTTCGTGGAGGTCTTTCTAAGGGAAACTGGATCGTACCCACGTTACACATGAAGAAAACCACACAAACGCCCATGGAATCAGCCTGTTCCCCTGGAATCGAATCTAGGTCAAACTACCAGTGTTCAACGACTTCATCGCTCTGCCACTAGTGGGCCCAATATCATATATTATTCCATAAATACAGTTATTTAATGTGGATAATCAACTGACACATTTTCCCGGCCATTGTTTTAATCGATTAACATTAGATTTTTCTGATCGGGCTATAGTGTTCCAAACAGCAGAACATTTTCTGGTAATAATTGTTTTATTGGTGAGGATTCACAATCTTTTTTAAAATATCGAAATGTCATTTACAGATTGTTATAAGCCCAATGATGTCAAAAAGCGTGGAGCCACTTTGTGATTCGAATAAGCTTATTTGTTAGCAAGTTGAACACTTTGTGTAAATTGAACATGTGTCCATAGTTCACCGCAGATCTTCACTCTGATATATGAAAAGTTCACAATCACTCATTTTTCATTCTATTAACGTAACTGAAATTGTGAAATCCACAGTGCACTTTCGTTTACTTTTTATTCGCAAGACAACCATCATTGTTGTAAATATCAAACTGTACATGTAGAGCTTTAAATTTTTATTTATAGTTAATTTTTTTCTTCTGTAGTCCATTCGCCTATCCGCTAATCACTTTGCATTACGGGTCTGTAACTTCATGGTCTTCGCGGGTCCAAACTCACACGTCAGCCATCGGTTTGGTTTGGTTTGGTTTATTTAATTACGGCAAACACACTAGGGCTATCTGCCTAAGGGGAGAGATGCCTTCGTGGAGGACTTTTTAAGGGAAATTGGCTCGTATACACGTCACACATGGGAAAAACCACGAAAACGCCCATGCAGCCAGCCCGTTCGCGGTATTCGAACCTCGGACCAAACTACCAGTGTTCAGCGACTTTACCACTCGGCCGCTGGTTGGCCCGTCAGCCATCGGCTTGAAACAGTTCAGTATTGCGGTTCGTGAACCCGAACCAGTGTTTAGTTTTTTGAATATCCAATGGCAGTGCACTGTAGCCCAGGCAGACATCGACAAAAAAAATTAGTGTAAATGCTAAAAGCAAACTGACGCTAAATACTCCACCTCCCCAAAAAATATTGTTAAACCCTTTAACAATTTTTTAAACAACAAAGAAATTTTTTAAATCAAATTTCTTCTAAAATATAATTTATTTTACGTCATAAAGGCATGGCTGGGATATTTTAACTAAAAAATCTGATGTGTACACCACATGACTTCCTTGTAGGGAATATTAAATTATACGCATTTTTCTTGCATTTTATTTAAACTTATTAGATTGAATTAAACCTTCTTCGCCGACAGCGCATAAACCACAATAGAATAAATGCATTCTTTAAAATTTACTTTGTTTACCATAGCGACACTCTGGCGCTAGGTTTACTTAACAGTATTATATTTCATTCATATTATAACTCAGAATGCACAAAATGTATATCATTTAAAGAATTATCTAATCGTTGCCACATGTTCTATTCAAATACTATAATAAAGCTAGAACTATGTATAAAAGAAATTAAGCAAACAAAACAAAACAGAAACAGTTTTTCACAGACGATTGAGTATTTCTCATTTAATTAATTCAGTTCTCACTTCGCGAGAAGGCAAAAATACATAAAAACTCAAAATATCTATATTAAAAATTACGAAGTAAATCTCAAACGCTTATTTCCTCGAAAAAATTCCAGAAAGAATTAAGCATGATTTAATTGGTAATAATAAATGAATGCGTTATCTTTGTTGTTGCGAAGCTAAGTTTCTCTAGATTGGCAACAAATGCACTATTCTCCTGTTTCAAATGTAAACATCAATGGCCGCCATTAAAAACAGGCTTAGCGGCAATTAAACAACTTTAAAATTGCTGATAATTCAAAAAATATTGCACACAGATTTACTAAAGGCATAAAATCCTTAACCGGAAGATAAAAACAACATAATTCAATCATTTTTAAAGCAAAAAATGTACAATTTACAAACATATAAGAGTGAAGAAATTAAGATCACTGAGCCGGGTAATAGAGTGGATATATATATAAAAATATTTATATACGTTTGGTGCTGCCGATTGCAACCAAAATACGAGGTGCACATCTACATGTTATAGCAGTCCTATATACAAAATTTCAACGTTCTGAGGCTACTCGTTTTTGAGTTATGCGAGATACGTGCGTACGCACGTACATACGTTCGTACAGACGCCACGAAAAATTCTCTTCAGAATTAATTTTAAAGCAGTTTTATAATTTTTTTGAAGGAAAAGAGTATTTTATTCTGTCCTTACGTACAGATATCACGCAAAAACATCGTTAAATTGCATTCGATAGCGGTCAAAATGGATATTTTCGTTGAAATATGCTGCCTGAAACTTTTCGTGATTACAATACTTCCTTTTTACTTCGTACAAGGAAGTAAAAACAAATCAGTTGTTATTAGCAATGATGTATTTCTTTTACACATCCCCATATGAGAATGTAAAAGTTACGAAATATTTTTTACACTATTGTACAAAATATATTGTATGGACTCCATCACTGCAGTAACTGCGTTGATTTCTGACATTTGTTTTGCACATGGCGAATTTCCATTGCTTTTCTTCATAAGACATAACAAATCGCAAATGTACAAATGAACTGTCAGTTATACTTATATAAGATGATTAAACAATAACATTAAAAACCACAGCACTTGAATAAATTTCGAGTAAACATTTCCTGCCTACTCCTAAACAAACTTACTATCTTATATAAACAAGCATGACCTCACAAATTTGTCGCGAACGGAAAATCCTTATATCGAGCTCACGACAGGCAATGAGTTTAGTTGTTTCGATGGATACCATAAAAGTGATTGCAACTTTGCAAATTTTTTACCGACAAATTACCGAGAAGCACTTGTAATATGTATTATTACGTTTTAGTGCTTTCGTATTGTTAAAAACGCTCGAAAATCCTGCGTAGTTAAATGAATATCCTTCAGAAACATATTCTAGTGTTTCTAATCCTCCAAATCATCTGAAAATACTTCGATCAGGATGATGAACGCATCATGGTCAAAAAATAATTAGCGCCTGTGGTTGGCCAAGACTTTGCAACTAATTCTTTTTGTTGGATTTTAGTAGCTTTAAATTTAACTCTAATATTAAGCTAATGCCTTTTGAAATTTTCAATTCGTTAACTTTATGGTATACCAATACGTAGTTTTCTTTTTTCTATAAAAGAAAAATTATTAAATATTATTTTAATGCGCAGTAACTACGTTGTAATCTGAATGAGGTGCTTTGGGATGCATTTATTCAATGGGTTTTCCTGCTGTATAGCGGATGACCGGTAAAACTGCTAAAAACTGCTAGTTCGACCCTGTGTTCAACCGGTAGGAACTTACGCATTTCGCGATTGTACATCGTGAATATGATACATTTTCTCTTAAAATATTTTCTACGATGCATCATTTCTTTTAGACAGATACTTCTCCCATGTAATACCAAAATCCAAATAATGTAAATCTAAAACTAACTGTAAAATCCAAAACTAACTAAATAAACTGTAGTAAAAAAGTAAAGCTGTATTATTTTTCTGCTTTATCTAGTGTAGAAACTACTCTGGGATACATTTTTAGTTAAAATTCGGTGCAAAATTTTGCATCATATTATACAGATAGCTCCTAAAACAAAGTTCTTCAAAGTTCTTTTCAAGAACGTTATTTCATGCTGTTGTTATAATTTCTACCCAATTCTTCCTGAAATCAGTACAGTAGATTGAAATCAATCATGAATGTTTAATCCCTGGCTAACTATATTCAAAAACTTCGATTACCGCATCATGGAGTTTACGCATCTCTGTAATCTCTCGCTCATCACTTTACTGCATTTAAAAGCTCCCCTTTCTTAGTCCAAGTTTGCATATGAACTATCTCCAGTATATTATAATGAATATGCCAAAGCTGCTTCTACATCATCTTGGGCTTGGAAAATTCGTCGAATTTTATCCTTGCTTTGTAAAGCTGCTTCTTTTATGAGGTGATTATGTCAAACTTATAGTACAAACATACTTCTACATAAAAAGCACTTGCACACTCAAGACTATAAATTATGCTTAAAATTTTATCCACGTATTATTCCTGCAGTAGTAAGGTTATTATCCATTTCCAGATATTACTCGTATTCTGAACTTCCTTTTTCTAAATTAATGTTAGCTACTACCTTATGTTGGAATGTTGGAAAACAATGGGTTAAGAAAATTTTGCTAAAAAGGAAAACGAATTCATATGTTAATTTAAACGAATATTCATTTTACGATGTCGTATTAGTGAGGTCTTTCTATATAACATGATAACAAGATATTAAAAAAAAGTGCGCATAACCTAAAGTGCGGATATACGAAAGAACGAGTGTAGTTAATAAAATCTCATTTGTGCAGTTCCAAAGGTCGTTTACTCACGAGATCTGAGCGAACGGAGACAAAACCCATAGAAAGTACAGACTCGATAGGACACTTTCAGTTATCCAAAATTTAGCACGATATGGTCACAAAATTATAGAAGTTTATCACTGGTCAATTAATTTTTAAATGCTGTAGAATTAGTATTTTTGCGCTGAACTTCGCGCACGCAGAAACAGCAGACGGAAAGTTGCTCAGTCATAATAAAAAGAGTTTATCAGCAGCAGCCCGTCAAATTTCAATAAATAATTGAGTGGCGATCTAAGCCAGAACTTATTAAACATTATTAGTGATAGCTTGAGAATGGAATAGAAATAAACTTGATATTTTCGCTAAAAAAACTGGTGCTGGATTGATGTAATGGCGTTATACCATGGGGGGGAAAATGAAAATACAGCAGGATTATGCGGAATTTTTCAATAAAATGAATTCAGAAAACTTAGATTATTTTAAAAAAAGCTGCATAAATATATTTGACGATTCTTTTTAAATTTAATTAAAAACTGCGGGAAATTACCTACAATATTATTAGTATTAGTAATTCTGTCTCTCTTTTTTGTAGAGCCCACCAGTGGCCGAGCGGTGAAGTCGCTGAGCAGTGGTAGTTCGGTCCGAGGTTCGAATCCCGCGAACAGCTGGCTGCATGGGCGTTTTCGTGGTTTTCCCCATGTGTAACGTGTATACGAGCCAGTTTTTCCTTAGAAAGTCCTCCACGAAGGCATCTTTCCCCTTAGGCAGATAGCCCTCGAGGATTTACCATAATCACACACACACACTCTTTTTTGTAGAGAGATTCTTTCTCAAAAGTAGTACTCAAACCCCAATCCGTCATACTCTATGATATTAAATAAATGTAAAATATAGTTTGGATTTTAAGTTTCGTATTATTTTTTTCTTACCATTTTCAGGCCCATTAGTAGCTGCGAGGTAAGGTCTCTGAGAACTGATAGTTCGACGCGGTACCCACCAGTAACCGAGTGGTAAAGTCGCCGAACTCTGGTTGTTCGGTCTAAGGTTCTAATCCTGCGAACGGGCTGGCTGCATGGGCTTTTTCATGGTTTTCCCCACGAGGAACATGTATACGAACCAGTTTCCCTTAGAAAGTCCTCCAGGAAGGCATCCCTTCCCTAATGCAGATAGCCTTCGATTGCTTTACCATAATCTAATAAAACCAAACCAAAACCAAGTTCGACGCGGAGTTAAATCCATTAAATAGTCTGTCTGCATGGGAGTTTCCAATGTTTTCCGCCATGTGTAACTTGAATACGAGAAATTTGTCTTAAGAATTCAGTCACGATGGCATTGTTCATTTTAGGCAGGTAACATTTTTGTACTTTGTATCCATCAATTAAGCTAACCATATCAGTTTCATATTAATTGTTTTTAAAGATTGTTTTATTTTTTCTTTACTTTACTATTATTTTTGGGCCCACCAGCGGCCGAGCGGTAAAGTCGCTGGACACTGGTAGTTCGGTCCGAGGTTCGAATCCCGAGAACGGGCTGGCTGCATAGTTGTTTTCGTGGTTTTCCCCATGTGTAACGTGTATACGAGCCAGTTTTCCTTAGGAAGTCTTCCACGAAGGCATCCCTCCTCCTTAGGCAGATAGCCCTAGTGTACTTTGCCATAATTAAATACACCTATTATTTTTGGAGATTTTTTTGGGCTGTTTAACAATTTATAAAGGAACCCCCGCAGCCGAAAAATAAATTAAAAAGAAAATAAGAAATTGTTGAATAATCTAAAGCTCTTGAAATATTTGTAGATACGAAGTTTCATCATTCACCCATATTATTCCTGTCTTTCACGTAGATTATTTTAGATTCCGTAGATATTTTAGATCAAACAGATTTTTGCCGTACCGGGCGTGAAACTTTTTGTCTTTTATTTTTTATGAGGAGTATAAAACATTTCTAAATAAAAGTAGAGTGACCAAGAGAATGTATAAAAAGTTAGATTTCGTAGTTTTTACAAAATCTTTTATTTAAATTCAAAAATGCTACAACATAAATATTTGCGCTGTTTGAAACGTTTTTTAATAAGAAGTATATGGCAACGACCAACGTGTGCGAAAATGAAAGGCTGAATGAATGTTGATGCTGTACAGCTACGCCTTAAAACAGGAAAATTCTCTGTAGTTATAATGGATCATTCGCAGTGGTTCTTCCATTTTAGTGAAGAGATTATACTCACGTGGATTCATATCGGGTAAGTCAGGCAGAAATTCCAACCCTAACGTCACTACTGTCTGGAGATCCGTGGCATCGCTCGCATTATCACACTGCATGTTGTCATAGACAATCATGGGATTCATCACTCGAGACGACATAAGCGCCAAGCATTCAGGAGTAAGCGACAGCACCTTTTGGTAACAAATCGCATTATTTTCCATGGCAGGTCGTTGCGTCATAATCCGAGTGATAACACGGACTCTCTGAGACGGGGCCGATGGGAAATTGAAATTCCCACCGTACTTACCCGATATGAATCCATGTGACTAAAATCGCTTCGCCAAAACGGAAGAACTAGTGCAATGGGAACCATTGCGATACAACATTAGACTGATTACAGAAGAGAGGAAGTTATCCAGGTTTTAGGGTAGTCGCTCCGAGCATCAGCAGAAGTGGACGGGCTGAGGAGATAAGAGATATGGCTGGAGAGATTTGACTAAGGGATTGCAAATATTTGTACCTGTAGTAATAAAGTCTTTTCACAACTATCTACTTTTTATCCAACCCTTGTATATATCTCTTCGTAACAGAAAGATAGCGTGTCTCAACAACTGACGGGATATTCCTTGTAGAGTTGTGCAAAAAAGAATTATTTGCACATATATATATATATATATATATATATATATATATTAATTCAGTAGAATTCATCTTAGTCGAATTCATGTGGGAAAGACGTTTTGGACTACACTTGCTATTTGGGTATTTTCAGCAATTAAAAGTAAAACAAAACAAAAGAAGTAACATTTATACCAAAGCATATATAACATTAATTTATGCGTCGGCATTACATTGTAAAAGCAATTTTTATTCTTCTTTAGAATTTTTTCTTTAGAATTCACGTTATCATGATAACGTGAAGTCTACAGCGCTTATCAAGGATCTTCCTTCACTTCTGTATGTACTGTCAAATTTGGAATAGCAACAATAACCTTAAGATAATACATTCTTTCGCGTATGATTATCAGAGTTTTAGAAATTTTCCATTACTCTATCATGATAAGTGGATGATGCTTTTAAGATTCTCCTTATGCATATATGTAATATCGAGGTTCAGAATAACAACATTAGGACACTATAACTCTTTCCCACTATCCTATCATGATTATTTTTACACATATGACGCCGGAAAGACTGGCTTCACAAACAAGACATGATAAGAATGTATTACGATAAGTGTTGATGAAATCATTTCGTTAATGTATGTTTTAGATAATTTTTGCTATTTAAGAATGCTACGTATTTCTATATCATTCAGAATTGTCGTTAGATTCAGAAGCGAATATGAGGAATATATGTGATACAGAGTTAAATGTGGAATTATACGAAGAATTTTATTCACGAAATGAAGCTGATATTTTGCTAGATGAACTATCAAATTATGATTTTAAAAATATTAGTTTTGAAATTAATGGGATTCAGTATGTTCCACGAAGAAAAGTACTCGGTTTTGGTGATGAAGGACTTAGTTACGAATTCTCTGGAACGAGCATTTGTGCAGAACCATGGACTCAAACTCTTCTAAATGTAAAAGATTATGTTGAAACGATAACTGGCAAAAAATATAATTTTGCTTTATTGAACTATTATCCTGACGGAGTGGCGAAAATTTCAACGCATAAAGACAATGAAACTTGTCTCGAACCTGAAAGTGATATACCTATCATCAGTTTAGGTGCAAAACGTCAAATGGTATTTACCAGGCGAAATTTCACATCTCGAAGCGTGGACTTAACTCATGGAACTCTCCTTGTAATGAAACCCCCAACGAATCAATTTTGGATGCACGGAATACCCTCTCAACCTGACGTTAAAGATCCTAGAATTAGTATCACATTCCGAAACATAAAAATTTCGAAAATTAAAAAACGACGCTTGGAAGATAATGAGGATGAACTTCCAGAGGATGACTGGTTTGCCCACTATATGAAGTCTGTTCCTGAAAATATCTTCATGCCGAATAATCGAGAACAGAAAAAAGAAAGTTCGAAGTTGATTGCACAGTGGACTCTTGGTTGGGGATATTTTGTGTCCATAAATCAGTTTGAAAACAGAATGAACATTCATCTACGTGAATGTGTGGAACAAAATAAAATATTATACCCTACTACACGCGGTGTTGTTATAACTCCTGCAACATGGCAAGAATTTTCCTCAAAAATATATGAATTTAATCTTGTCTATACGACTGCCAGCATCATTTTCAATAATGAGTTGGTAGTTTTCAACAAAGAAGGTGAGTGTATTTTTCAACAAGTTTTTAAACAAGATGAAAATTCTTTTAAACTAAAACCTACATACCTAAAAGTAAACTGTGATATTTTAAAAAAATTGAAAGAAATTATTCCTGATGTATCTATTAATTTATATAAAAGTATTTTTGAAATTATTTTACCGTTGCAAATCAAATGTAAAAACAATTGTTCGGATATGGTAAGTGATGATGAACTTTTTAAAGAACTCATAAACTCTATCAAAACCGAATTAAATTCAGTGATTAAAAAACTATTTAAATGCGAAGGTTGTATTGTAAATCATCCTTCACAAACAAGACATGATTGCATTATAATAAGTGTTGAGGATAGAATTAAATATATTGGGGAAGATATATTTTTATGTATTAATTTTAAAAATATAAGAGATTCTTTAAGGCAGAAAAAAATGTTTCATTTATTTTGTAATAGGTTTTTTGAATCGAAATGTTATGAAGATTATAAAAATGCACTAATATAAGTACAGCTGTTCTATTTAAATTTCTGTCTTTGGTTGATGTTATGAGTATTTTTTTTTCCTTATGTTTTTTTTAATAGAAATATATTGAAATTTTAGTTTTAATTTTAAAGCAAACATGTATATCAAATATCAGTAAATGGATATTGTTGTTAATTTGATATTAACTAATGAAAGAAAATTCTAAGTATATTTTATGTATAATACAGAAACTTGTTCTTTGGAAATAAATAAATGTATTTAAATAGAAAAGCTTCTTGGTGAAATGAATGTATTTTTATTTTTTATAACAATTTTTTTAAGTATTGTATGTTTACAGTGCAGTATATGCTTCAAGTGATTCACTCGTGTTGAAAATTTAAGAGTTTATGAAGCGATTATTCGCTGAACTTATGTGATATATTTGTAAGGTTTCTTGAATGAGTAATCTGAAGAGATATTTGAAATCTCATGAAAGAAACATCAGATGTAGTGTATGTCCTAAGAAATTTAAGTTTATAGTTTGAAAAGTCGCGAAGCTTCTCGTCTTAGAATTTTGTAGTGAATAATCACAAGTTCCTTTCATGTAAAAAGGATATGAAAACTTATAAAGTTACTTTTAAGAGTAAATCGTGATAAAAAATATTTAGTGAGCATAAGAATTTAAAACAATATGAATCTTTACATCGTATTGAATGTTCGGACATTTTTTCAAGTAAAACAGAATTTGAAGAAAATCTCACGAACCTTTTTTTTTTTTTTTTTTTTTAAATTTTGCCGGTGTCAAAAGAAACAGAAATATGCTGATGATGATGTTTTGAAACAGCATGATACTTCTCTTCTTATAAATTGCATCCATTGTTTACAAGTGTTTAAAAGAAAAAGTGATCTCTTACACCACATTCGAATGCGACATGATTTGATGTGAATCTTATAAAAACGAAGAAACGTTGACATCGTTAATACATGCAAGTCTTCTAAAATCGCAAGTCTTAATAGTATGTTCGCAATTGAATCGATTTGCTAGAACATAGAAAATGATCATGTCTTAGATGTACTTCTTGAATATATAAAATGCAGAAATAAAAGAGCTTTGGCGAATTTAATAAACTTGGTTCAATGTGGTTGATGGAAAAATTTGTTCCATGTGAATTAAATAGTGTAAGATATGAACCTCTTTCTCTCAATAGTTAATTATTCAATTGTAAGACAATTAAACTTTAAATATATATGCATATAGTACATGTAATGATTAACATTACATTGATTAATGTAAATAACTGATGATATGTGTATTAACATAGTGAATGTTCGCTTTTATGAAGTTCTAAGCATTACTTTAAATACCATTCATAAAACTTTTATCTCATATATACAAACATGACAATATCTATTGAGTTTTCGTTTATTCTTTGGAATGTATGAAAGTTTAAATATTTTTTTTTTAATTTAATGTAGATTGGAGTAAAATATCTGTATCTTTCTTCATTTCAATCGGTAATATCTGTATGCTGGTAAAGGTACATATGTTCGTAAGAATTATACTGTGTCACATTTTTGACAATCTTCTTTCATTCATATTAGCTAATAAGAGAATTACTGAAGTTAGTAAAGTAATGAAAATCAACGTTATTGAAAGAAAACTCTAAAAGCATTTACATTTCCAGAAATATATCAAAGTTCCTTTTTTAAAAAACAGCAGGTGTATCGTAGTTTTTATTTCTATTTCATTAAAAGCTGAACTTGTAAAATAAAAATTTTCTATTAGTGTAAGGTAAACAAAAAGAAAATCAAGAGACAATCCGTATCATGAATGAAATTCAAGTCTTACATCGGATTAAAAAGAAATATTCTGAATCTAAATGTTTATGCCTATTTAGCACAAAATGTGTTTATTTGTGTTATAAATTTAACTAAAACCATTTTTATAACAGTATGTTGCCTTTAAACTGGGTAAAAGTGTTAAGTATATTTTCTGATGGTATTGATATACTTGTCAAAGAAGTTCTAGAAACCTCAAATGTCGAAAGAGCATATGATAAGAATCTCCTTTCCTATCGCTACGTCAGTTACAGGTTAAGGGGTGGCTTGAATGGATAAAGGTAATGTTTGTGCAAAAATATAGTAGTTCTATTTTGAAATGAGAAATAATTCGCTTTTTGTCAATTAAGGAAACTTGTGGTATTTTTAAACAGAATGTCAGTGAAAGACATTGCGTTTGCATAGTGAATTATGAAGGTACTGAAAGGTAGTAAAAAAGGTGAATGAAAGAATTAATTTGAACAAATAAGGTAAGGCTATCATTAAAAGAAAAAACTGTTTAAAAGATGTATGTTAGAATTAAAAGTAAGATGTTAAAATTTAAAAAGATGTAACAAAGTAAAACCAAAGAATACTGGTAATTCCCATCTGGAAAACAGTAATTTGAGTACGATATTGAAAAAGTTGGTTTTAAGAATTTCTTTATGCATGTGATGCAAAACAATTGCTGGTTTATCATGAGTGCTGACATAGATGCAATTAGTGCAGGAAAAATAGTAAAATTAGTATAATTAGTGTCTCTAAAACATGAAAAAATAATAGTGTGAGCAGTGTAAATTCATTTGAAGTACTGAAATATGACATAGACTAAATATCAGAAAATGTAAGAAATATTTTGGTATGTGTGGATGAAACACTGAACGTGGTTGTAAAATTAGAAATGAAAATTATCAACACACTTAAAGGTAATCGGGATTTAAAACTAAACATGATGTTAGAAACTTTGAAGACCATAAAACTATATGAGAAAGAAATGCATTTAGATATAAATGGTATTAAACTGTAAAGTTGTGAATGGAAATTTCTGAGTAAAACCTGTAGATGATCTATTATGATCGAGGAATAAAACAAGTATTATAAAAATTGTAAGGAAATATTTGAATATGGAGTAAATGAAAACAATTTATATCGTCAAAATGAATAAAAAGGGATAAAATGTTGGAATTACGAGTGATGAGACGGAAATAAAAACATTATAATAAATAAGTTAAACTAGAATTAAGAAATATAAACACAGAAGGGAAATCGTGAACGTAAAAAAAAAGCAATTAAGAGTTATAGACTTAAGTTTTTAAAAAAATATTCGGTAATATAAGGAAAATATTGTTGAACATGTGAAAGAAATTAGAAATTCTGTAGGAAATTTAGTAAAAGAACTAAGATCACGAAAAATAAACGTTTCTTTTTAAATAGAATTTCAAACCACTAAGTTAAAGTGTGTATAGAATACTAGAATGGTTTAAAAAAAGTAAATGAATTTAGAATTCAGAATATATTGAACATTATAACGTTAAAAAAAGTGTGAAATTGCATCTAAAATTAAGTAGTGTAACAAATAAACAGCATGTGTGGGAACGTTTATGAAATATAACATATAAGTTAAAAATCAGGGTATGCTGAAATTTATGAAAGGTGGGAAAAAAATAGTATGTGGAAATTAAATAAAATATTACAAATTAGAAACGTTAAGTATTAAAAAAGTATGACAGTAAATGAATATGTTATTATGAACAGAAAACCTAAGAAATAAGTTAAAGTTTCATGGAAAACTAGAAAGGATAAAAGTATCAGAATAAAATTGAGTAACAAAAACAAATTATCTTGTAGTTTCATTTTCATGACATGATGAACTATCATTAAAGGAAAGTCTTTTTTATATTTGTTTCTTTTACATTGTTTTCAGAGTCGCGCATTGAATAATTTAACACTAGACTTAAAAATATATTTCTAAAACATATAATTCACTTTTTCGTCAAGAAAGGGCAGCATCGCCATTTCATCAAAATTAAGATGCAGAAAATATTTCCCGTTGCCAATTTTTAAAAAACTAACTTTAAATGAAAAGCAGGAGGTCTACAACTCAATCAGCAATCTACCAACACCTCAACTCCACTCGTGACCACGCCTCCTAGTGTGATGACGTTGCCTTTGGTCCCGCCCTCTGTGTGACGTCATTGACCACGCCCACACCGCACACCGCGTGTCGGTGAACCCGTATTTTCTATCTACTGACTAGATACTGTGCAACCAACTATGAAGTTCTGATTTTTCCCAAAAATTTGCTTAACATGTTCTGAAAAATTCCTTAATACTTTTTAAGTCTTTCATATTTCCATTTTTGATAGTTTAGCAACTTTCCGGTGTTTTTTAAATGCATGTATAATACAGTACTGAGATCACTTATTTTCATTTCAAAATATATACTTAACTCTAAAAAATTAGAAAGGAAAAAAATACAAAGGATGATGGGTTCTTGACATTTACTGATTCAACATTACTTTTCTCTGCCCTTTTAGTTCAATGGAATTCTGATTAAGCAAGCTGTAGTTAAACTTTGTTTTAATGAAGGATCTCTGAATTATGAGGAAAACTGCCTTTCGGAATAAAGAGATTTAAAAGGAATGTCTTTTTAATCTATTTTTAATATACACTGAAAATCTTAATTTGCGGGGAATGATAATAACATTTTTCGTAAGTTGTCAGTTTTGTCTATTTGAAATTTATTTTCCTGACCATACTTTTCAGAAATTTTAGTGCTCCCTTTTTTTTCTCTCGGTTATTTTTAAATTTTATTTTCCGTCCCCTTTTCAAAACTATATGAGTTGAAAATTATATCTCAAACACATGTGTTTATGTCTGCTAATTTACTGAATTATTGCGTTTTTAGCTATCATCCGTTAAAATCATTCAGATTTAAATCCTGCTCGGATTTTTAATAAAAATAACAGCCCTTAAAGAAGAAAAAGCATGGCCCAACTGCACGGATCAAGCGGAGAGGAATGATCCATTTGCCTGTCGAATTTATCAAACTCATAAAGCAAAAGAAGTTTTTCTCTACCCTTAGACACAATACTATGCTTTTGCTTCTTAATAATCAAATAAGAATATATTCTTCACTTTGTTTTTCCTGTTTGAAATGGTTAATGCAAAAGCTTTGCTTCCTGTTTATACTGAAATGCGATACTGTAGGCTTTCTTTTAAACCAAATTTCTTCAGGCGTTTTTTGATCTGCTTTTAGTAGGACATCGGGTGGGGAGTTACGTATGTAAACTGCTGTTGATACCATTTCTGCCCACAGCGTTTGGTGTAATTTTGATTTGAATAGTAGGCATCTACGATTGGCGCGCTGTGCAACTCCGTTCTGTTGCGATCCATGCTCAAATGAGAACTGGTGTTTAATGCCCTCCTTTTCTAAGAATTGATTAATTCGTGGCTTTTGTAATTCGTGGAATTGATTGATTCGTGGCGTATTATCGCTGAGAAGTATTTTCAGTTACTTCCCCGTTTGCTTTTCAACCTGAAAGTTGTACTTCTTAAATACTTCAAGGGCTTCAGACCTTTTCCATAGGACGTATACAGTAATTTTCCGCGTTGTATCATCAGTGAGTGTTTGAAATATTTTGCACTACGTAAAGATGTGGCATTCATGGGACTACAAATATCGGTGTGTTCAAGTTCAAGAATGTGACGGTTTACTGCATGCGCTTCTTTAAGAAATGGTAATTTAGCTTGTTTACATTTTCTATAAATTTTACAAAAATAAGGTTTCGTTTTTACCATTTCGAATCTTTAGACCGTGCGCCATCTTTTTAAAATACAATGCTTTTAAGTAGGCTAGAATTAAGTGTTTACCATTTCATGCCTCAGTCTCGGTTTACTGTTCTGCGTATTTAGCCTTTGCAGTATTTGAAACCTCGGGTACTTCTTGTTGATTTACAACATAATGGCCATTTTGTTTCGTCGCTTGTATAACTACGCATTTACTTTATCCCAAGCTTAGTTATTTATAAAATAAACGGTACATTTACGTTGCATCACTAAAGTAGTTGAAATTAAGTTCATTTTTAGGCTAGGAATGTATAATACATCATTAAGTATTATTCATGTGTTATAAAGTTGAATTGACACTTGCATAAGTTTCTGCTTTCCCTTTTACTTCTATAAATTCATTTTTTGCTATCTGAACTTTTCTTTTGATTTCAATTATCGATCTGAATTTACTTCTTTCATTGCACATGTGTGCGGTTGTTTTGAATAGAGGTACAGTTATGTGCTCCTAGTTCTTGCATTGTGTTGACAATGCTGAAAAAACAGTTTAAGATGATTCTTGAATAGGGTGTTTGCTTTTATTTTTTCTACATTCTGACGCTTAATGTCTTTTTCTGTTTCAGATGCAGCACCAAAAATCTTTCGCATTCTTAACATTCTAATATTTTGCGTTGCGATGATATTTAGTAACTAAGTTATCCTGCATTTAGCTGTTTTCCTGCTCTTTAAACTGGTAACTTTAGTATTTTTTTAGTAACTTAAGCGTATTTAATGCGGCACAAGCTATTACGAGATTCTATCGCGGTTCTGAAACTTTCAAATTCTTTGGTTAAGCTATATGTAGTAGCAAAATAGTAAAGAATTCTTCCGGAATTTCAGATTCTATTTCTGCAAGTGTATTTACAATTTCGAAGAAAGAAGTAAAGTAATTCTTCACTTTTTTGTTCGCGTTCATCTTTTCCAAAATAAGTTGCTTCTTAAGGCTTACTTTAGTAACAGGACCTTTAGACTGACGAATTTCATGCAATTTCATCTACACTTTATATCAGGTTTGATGTTTTGTAATGTGCATTAGCGCAGATCACTTCATGCTCAGAGCAATAATTGCTAAAGCTTTGTGATCTGCTGAGAACCACTTATCAAGTTCGGTTTGGTTATTTTCGTAGTTTCTGGCTTGATTAACTGCTTGCTCGCGACTTCCCAAAGTTCTGTCTGGATTAAAAAAATTTTGAATATGGATTTCACTTGAAAATGCCATATTCAAAATTTGTATTATACAATTTTTCAATCTGAATATTCGGGTTCATCATTTTCATCAGTTACATACAATTTCAGTAAAACTCATGAAAAATGAGTAATTTTGCATACCTTGTTGTTTTCGTTCAAAAAACATTTACTTCTTAGACGTACAGCTCCTATGGACTTCTGTGCAACTGTGAAAACGGGCTTAACTTTTTTTTTCTTTCTTTTTTGGTGTTCAGAATAATACATAGTAAAAAAACGTGCTCGCCTACCAAACGAGCATAAATGATGTAAGTGAAACGTAAGTTTTAACGGTACTTCTTTTGAGTTTAACAATGTAGGTGGACAGGGTATGTCAGCCTATGACATGTGCGGAAAAACATATGATGGATAACAGTTGATTAACTTAACTGGTGTAAATTGCTGCGTTGTGTCAGTAGAGTCTATTTAGCAATTCATTTAGGTCGACATATACTTGGCTTCGTAGTACTAAAAAGCTACTATGCTAGATTTTATCTACTATTCTAGTCTTCAACAGCTGTATTCCCTGTCAGGATTTTGTATATCACATCGCTACACTACGCTGGAGAGAATCACGGGTAGTGGTCGCGTGGATAACCAGAACAACATAGACCACGGATAGGCACATCGGAACTACACAATCTTCACACATTTCTTGGCTTCTGCCGCGGAATTATATAGCGTTGAGCGTTTCATCTCTTCAATACTGCGCAGACGCAAGGGTGAATACAAATTTCCCAAACAGCGACAAATGTATATTGTTGCGTGTGTACGGGTTCGTAATGGATTGAATACACAAGTCAGTAAAAAGTTAATAAAACTTATTCTTATCTCAAGAAATAAAACAAAATGCTGAAATTTACTCAGAGATATTCGTACAGTATCACAATATCTCACAGTAGTTATATTTTAAACTACTTAAACGTTAAACAGAACACAATTCAAAGCAGAGAAAACTAATCTCATCTCACCGCGAATTCGCTGCAATCAACAACAAGAACTAAGTAAACAACTGAATTGAGATGTTTTCCCCCGGCTTTTATAAGTTTTTTAATCGTTCACGAGAACATTCTGGTCTTTTCTCGAGGTTTCTGGAAAGCAAAAGATTACAATTACGAGATATCTATTTATTAAATGTTAAATGCGCGTGATCCTGTATTTTTACTTGTATTCAGCATAGCTTTCTGTTAAAACTCGTCGCGCGCAGCATTGCATGGGGAAATGAAACTGCAATTCTAATTAAAAAAAAAAATAGCAAAACTAAATACAAAAACTGTAACACTGCTCCCTTCCCAAGGACTGCACGTCCCGGGCAGTACAATCCCTGGACAGGAAGCCAAACTTACAACTAAGGCATCAATGCAAAAATAAACATTACATTACAATAACAAACAACATAAACAATAACTACAATAAGTAACTTAAATCAAATACTAAATACAAATCAAATACAAATTTAGAAACATAAAGGACCATGGTCTTTTACTATTTACTAACACTAGTTATTATGGCCATAGTAAGGAGCTAATCTGTCGTAATGAACGAATTTAGGTTTAAAGTTCGATGACTTACGGATCCGAAACGCGACGTCGTTCAGCCTGTTTAGGACTGTGTACGGACCATCCCAAGTTGACTGTAGTTTCAGACAGAGTCCTTTCCGTCTAGTCGGATTCCAGAACCACACCTTGTCTCCTTTGAATCGATGTTCAGTAGCTCTCGTGTCGTATCGAGTCTTCACCTTCTCCGTCGCCAAGTTGACTCGCTCTCGTGCAAAATTGTGCATCACTTCAAACCGGGCCTGGAGATCTTGGATGTATTCCTCGGGTGATGAAGGCGCATCCGGAGGGCGACTAAACAAAAGATCACAAGGCAGACGAAGGTCATGACCGAAGAGCATTTGAGATGGGGGAATAGCCGGGAATCTGGCGTTTCTCTTCAACCCCAGTATGATTTCAGCCGGGAATCTGGCGTTTCTCTTCAACCCCAGTATGATTTCGACTGCTTTCTGAGCAGGGTCTTTTACATAAGACGTCGGCGTTTCCAGGTGAAGATCCCTTCTGAGGATGGATAGTCATGTCTTCAGATGCTGAAAACAGTTTGTTGTTTTTGAAGTCCAAGGAAAAATTGTATTTCCTTAAAAAGTCCAATCCGAGCATGCAAGGACCTGTAATATCTGTCACATCTGCCGTGTGATAGTAGGCAGCACTTCCAAACGTGATGCTCACGTTTCATTTCCCATCTATGTGGATTTTATCACCAGACGCAGTCTGGAGGGTAACACAGTATGGCGTCCAAATGAGTTTACCTTTAAATTGTTGAGCTAAATCTTTCCAAATGATGGTAACATTAACTCTTGTGTCAATGATCATATTGAAAGGAATTCCATCGATATGCCTATTGATGGATAGTCCATTACTGTTGCCACTCACTGCAGAAATCTTGAGCACTTTAAAATGGGCTTTTTAACTATCGTTCAAACTCCGCTTCGCGCTATGGTCATGAATTTGTTTCCTGCGTCGTTGCTGGGAAATGGTCTCATTTTCCGTCCCGTGGGGTGCTCTGCAGTTCCTTCGTACGTGGCCTTCAGCTTCACAGTTTCAACATTTTGTTTTCTTGTCACTCCTTTTCCATTTCATAGCATTTAATTGTCTGTCTTATTTTCCGTGCCGTCGGGTGTTCAGTTCCTTCGTATGTGGCCTTCAGTACCGCAGTTCCAGCACTTTAGGATCGGTTTCTTGTCATTAATATTCCGTCTCAATGCATTTTGTTGACAGGTTAAATAGTCTGTCTTATTTTTCGTGCCCAGGGTGTTCTGCAGTTCTTTCGTACGTGGCCTTCAACACCACATTTCCAACACTTTACAGTCAGTTTCTTCCAACTCCTACTCCGTATCCAAGCACTGACTTATCTGGATAAATCATCTAGACGAGCCATCAATTGATTCACTGGCTCGTGGAATAGTACAGCTCTGACTGGATAGTGATCTCTACAAGTTGCTTGCTGGGCTGCCTCGAATTTCACGCGTACACTAGAGCGGTTTTTACGTCCTTGACATCCGCCATTTGCAGAGCTTTCTGTCTTTCAGGAACCCGGATGCCGTCGATGAAGTATTGCAGGGACAGCATTTCTCTTGTTTTTGTCGGGCACTCCGAAAAGGCGAGATGGGACAGCTTTTCACCATCCCTGACGAGCTCCTGGAATGTTTCCTCGGGCTTCTCTTCATGGGATTTCAATTAAAGCCTGCTATAATCTTTTACACATTTCTCGCCAAAGCATAGCTCTAACGCGCAGGATAAAGCTTTGACGTCTAGTCACTGGTTTTCTGGAAACGTTTGAAGAATATCTGCTGCGTATGCTCTCAGAGAAGAGGGAAGTTGACAGGCCTTAGCTTGGGAATCCCATCCTTTCGTTTCCGCCGCTATTAAAAATTGCGTCTTATAAACTTGCCAAGAGGTATTCCCATCATACGTAGATAGCTTCAGTGAGGCACGAGCAGGCATGAGTAAGAATTTAAAACCATCGGAATTGCTCCCTGCCGTCGCTACGAATTTCTTTAAAGTATCAACTTCTTTGGCAACTGCAGAAACGCTGTCATCAATTTGTTGTTCCACGGCAGAAGCTCTCTCTGTTATTTGTTCTTTCACAGAAGAAGCTCTGTAATCGATTTGTTATTCCCTGGCAGAAACATTCTCTTTGTTCCTTGACAGAAGATACTTTCTCTTCAATTTGTCCAAATTTTATTTTCAACCACGTCTATTTTACCTTCCATAGACTCAGATTTCGTTTCTATTATACAGGTAATCTCTTCATTAATAGTTTAATCTCTTCTTTAACTGAAGCTTGACGAGCTTCTTTAACGGAGTTGACGGCCCCTTCCATCTTTTCTTGTAATGCAGTAAATGCAGTTATCAACTGCCTTCCATCTCTCTTGTGATCGGCATTCAAATCCCACCGCTGACACCAAAATGTGTTGCATGCGTATGGGTACGTAATGGTTTGAATGCACAAGTCGGTAAAATGTTAATAAAATTTATTCTTATCCCAAGAAATAAAACAAAATGCTGAAATTTACTCAGAGATATTCGTACAATATCACAATATCTCACAGTAATTTTAAAGCACTTAAAAGTTAAACAGAACACAATTTAAAGCAGAGAAAGCTGATCCGATCTCACCGCGAATTCGCTACAATCAACAACAACTAAGTAAACAACTGAATTGAGATGTTTTCCTCCGGCTTTTATAAGTTTTTTAATCGTGCACGAGAAAATTCTGGTATTTTCTCGAGGTTTCTGGAAAGCAAAAGTGTACAATTACGAGATGCCTATTTATTAAATATTAAATGCGCGTACTCCTGTTTTTTTTTTACTTTTTCGGCGTAGCTTTCTGTTAAAACTCGTCGTGCGCAGCATTGCACAGGGAAATGAAACAATTTAACTGCAATTCTACTAAAAATAGCAAAATAAAAAACAGTAACAATATATGTATTAATTGGCGAGATATCGCAAAGCTGGCGATGGTTTTGGGTACTAATTTTTGTCGCCAAATTTACATGCACTTTGCATTGCATTCTGTTTAACGTTCTTAGTAATTTAAAACGGTAACTACTGATTGTGCTCTATCATACTGAAAAGAGCTGTACCAGTACTTTTGCGGAAAATTCTAGAACTGTAAAGTGTTTCTTGTGTGAAAATTAAGTTTATCAAGCTATCATTGGTTCTGTGTGCATTCAGTCCATTACGAACCCTTACGCACACAACAGTATTTAGTATTTTAAATGATAAATTAAAACAATGTATACAAAAAGTTTTTATATCCAGAAAACATGTATTATTGCCATATTAAGTATGTACTGAAAAAGGAAATCTTAATAAGTTTGATTATTTGGATCATGCCGAAACGAAAGAAGGTAAGGGCTGTGGTAAGGGATGCCTTTGTAGAGGAATTTTTAAAGGAAGCTGGCTCATATCTACGTTACACGTGAGGAATAAAAACACAAAAACTGTCATGCAGTCAGCGTGTTTACCGGAATTTAAGCCCGTGTCAAACTAAAAGTGTTAAGAATCTACTGCTTGGTCGCTGGTGGGCTGAACAGCTCCTGAAATGAGTCTAATGAGATGCTATGGGTTGAACAATATATTAAAGAAAATAGGTTTTACGATACTGGTAAATGCAAAAGTGAATTTTTGCAAAGTAATTGGAAAAGTGATTTTCTGAATTATAGATTTACTTGCTTGGTAAATGCATTAAATTTATCTGCATGCCATTATGAATATAAATAAAAGTATCATTGAAGAAGGAAATTCAATCTAAACCATTCTCATTTAAATTTATAGTTTTAGGAATTTAGGAGTATTTGCTATTAATTCCAATACTGTTGAAAAATTTTATGAAAATTATAAAAGTGGTAATAAAATCGTATGTATCGCTGTATCATAAATTACAACATTTAGAAACATTATTAGCATGATTTAGACAGCATCTCTCTTTACAAATAATTTCATTGAAGCCTGAAACTAGATTCGAATTTAGCTGCATATTAAAGATTAATCTGTACCAAGGCCATCTGCTTCATCTTCTGTTAACTAGAGCTATGACTCAAAAAGCTTATAAAAACTATCATTTAAATATAAATTGGCGTGAATACAATACAGCAGTATACCATTTCTGTATACATGAAAACACTGACAGTACAACAATATATGCAATAAACGCAAATATATGACTTGGGTTTAAAAAGAAATGGATGAGGAGAAAATTAAAATTCTCAATCTATAAATATAAGGGAGTTCGAAATTATTTTATTAATTGTGCAAATGCTACAGATGCTAATACTTATCAACTATTATTTGTTCGTTATAAATTAAATATGTGTCTAAATATATCGGTTAGAGTAATTGGAAAACAAAATAAATATTTAGATGTTTCTCATGTTAAAATGTGGAATTTGTAAGAAGGTTAACCAAGTTTAACTTCAATAATTCAAAAAAGAAAGCCTTATGAGACATACATTACAATTATATTGGTGTAAATTTAGAAACGTTTAACAAAAAATAAATAAATAAATAAAAATAAAAATTAAATAAATAAATAACAAAAGGAATTTTAAAATTAAATTAGAATATTTATTTACCTAAACTCGTAAATTCAAAAGTTAAAACTTTCTACTCTCTAAGAAGATTTGTTAATATTGTTGCGTTCTGCGGGTTCGTGGATTTGGAGTGATTGATGACAACACTTGATAAAGAAACAAAACACAATTTATTCGTCAGTATTACACAGAACAGTTCCCAAAGACCCGTTACAGCCGTCGAAAAACTACGATAAAAACGCTGAAACAATCAACAACACAGCCTTCAGGATATCAGGCTACAACGGTGAAGACAGCTTCACAGCAAAGCAGTAAAGTACAGCTTCCGACTCGGTCGATCGCTGTCCAGCTAAATCTCTGAACTCATTATACTCTCCAAGATACTCTTCACGATAAGACGGCTACTCCGCAGGTAGAGTATTTATCGCAGGGTATTACAGGGAGCATATATATAGTTTTTGACCTACCTTCGAGAACTTTCTCGGGAAGATCGGTATGAATTCGTTCTAGAATGTTCTCCCTCCGTCTGTGGCATATCACATAGTTTTGTCGGCAAATGCGCGATTTTGTGCCAAATCTGGCAACCGTTCCTTTCCTTCCATTTCTGACAACTCTAAACCCGCTTTGCGGGAAAGCTATCTTACCGCAGCTGGGCATATTACAACAATATTCATCTAAACAAAAAAACTAATTTAATCTGTGCTATAAATTAATATTAGTATCTTCTCTCAAATCCGACATTTGATAGATTGATTATATATATATAACAAATAGTCTCTGTTCGTATAAGCTAATATAAATTTAAATTTAATTAAGAAATTTTAATTGCAAAAATAAAAAATAAAAATAAAATTAATTATTGCTGCGGACTAATATACAATATCATTGAAATTCTAAGAGCATGTAAATTAAGTGCACGTATCTAAAACCATGAAAAAATATATCTCTTCCCCTTGTATATTCCATGGAGGTAAGAAAGGAAGGAGTGGCCAACCGGCACTAGAAGTGAAGCACTGCTTTGAAGCTTCGGTCACCAGATGGGGTGTTCTTTGTTTACATTCAGAAGTTCGCTTGACAGTGTTCTGATAGTATTTCGACACACGACAATTCCATACAAATCGAAAAAGGGACACTTTCGCATGAAAGAAACATTCATAGTGTGATGGATAATAGCAATTTGTATAGTTTAGTGACATTTTAGCAAAAATCACATCTTGGTTATTTTTCGATAACTAAAAACAGCGATTTTGATTATGAATTTGCTTTATAAAATTCTAAGCTGTGAACTACAAAAATATAGATTTTAACAAAAATGTTATGCTTAAAGAATGAAAAATACCTTACGGTACCTTTAAAATTGTATACGTCTTTCGATACCCTTGATAGAATATTCGCTACTTTTATTTTATTATTGTAACATGTACCTTTATCAATATATTATTGTAACATATATCTATATATTATTGTAACATATACCTTTTAAATTTTTTTTAGAGGAGAGGCTTTACTGCTGCTCATTTTAAACTCATCGTTTTAATTTTATATATCTGAAAAATAATCACTTTGGGCTTACATGTTTTACTTATTTGGGTTAATTAAAAATAAAATTACCGTTAAATGCTGCAATCCGTCATTCAAATTATATTCATATGTATTTTTTATGTAAACCTTTCGGGTGTATGCTAAATTAGTGTAAATTACTTTACTCGAAAAATATAGTGAATGCACAGAAATTAAAGATTTGCACATGCCGGAAATGAAAAATAGGAAATATGTATGGGTATTTATGCATGTGTTTGCAAAAAGCATGTATCTGCCTTTGACAAAATACATAAATATTCATTAAATTATTTATAAATGTATTTGAAATGAAGAATTTCTTCATTTATAATCAACTGTGAAAGTTACTGTGAAGAAATCTAATTATTAAATGTATCTAATTTATGATGATTATAAATGTTATCTAAATATAAAATAACCTTAATATTGAATTGTAAACATAAATTGAAATCCTGTTGACAAATACGTTATAAAACTATTTATGCAAGAATTGTTCATACTGGAAAGCAATCTGTTAAAAGGTATTGTAAAGCAAATGCTATGAGATGCGCACTTAAGAAAGTAATAAAGAGTTTTTGAATATGTATTGTTGAAATGAAGGGTAAAAAAAATCTGATAAGTATAATTAAGAGAATTATTCCCCTTACATTTTATAATAACTCAGTTACAAGTTTTAAATAATATTTAAAAAAAAAACTTATTTTATTTCCTTTCAGAAATGTTAAGAGAAAGTTAGTACTATTTACAGTATTTCGCTAATTTCTAATAATTCTCTAATTTAAAATGAACCGAATAGAGCATTAATTATAAACTGACTTTTATTTTTCGATTTAAAAGATGCCTCAGAAGCCAAAAAATCATGTCATATTTAAGAAAGTATATTAAGAAGAAGCTCTATAAATAGAAAAGAAATAATGCATAATTTTATTATTAATAATACAATAAACTTTGATCTTAATTTTTGTACCTTAACCGAATAAAATCGAATTACCTTAATTTTTTTTCTAATGTAATTAACGAAAACTTGCAAAAATATTTAATTTAAATTAAACCAATCTGAGAAAACTGTTCTGCGAAAAGTATAGCATTTAATTCCGTTCAGAATGAAATGTTGTTTAAAAATATGTTGTTTTCATATACTTAGGACTCTGAAGTGTTGTAGAAAAAGAAAATATATACATTTATATGTATATTTACGACGTAATTGCAAAATATTTACATCCGATCGCGTCAAAACCCAAACTTAATGGTAAACGACTCAATGTTTTGGTCACCACGTAGGGATCGCCGTTGCTTCAGAGCAGGGTACGGGAGAAACCTGTTTAGGGCAACTCCATCTTACTTCCTACCTCCATATTCAGGTGGGGAATGGAAAAGTTGGCTATTGTTCGTTGGTATCGCGGAGTTGGCACATAGATAAGACTACCTTCAATTAAATTTCGCGCATTTGGTAGACTACCACATTTTTGCGTTCGAAGTAAAGATATAAGTGTTTATTAAATTTTATGTTTTAAAAATATTTTTGAAAACGCCATTTGCTAATACACATCATGTTATATTTAGCAAAACTGTCTAATTCAATTTTGGTATCTGTTCTAATGTTCTAAGGCGGTTTTTCATTTCTTTCTTTCTTTTCAATATCTACGTCAGCTTTTTACTTCTTCCACGCCACCTAGGGCCGAGTACTTAAGACCTGTGAATGCAGTAAACTTTGCAAAACGTAGACTTGCAAAATGCTATTTTGTTCATACACGTTATCTTAATTGCCTCCATTTAATTTATCGAACGCAAGAATTTCAATTATATGCGGTGCGCTGCAGAGCAACGGCCTCGTTGCGATAGTCCTCTTTAATGATTGTTTGAAAACTCATTCATTAAACAAGTCATACATTACTTAGACTAGCAAAACCTTGAGCCTTTAAAGCTCCAGGGGCGTAGCTAGAGAGGGGTCATCTGTCCCCGGGCGCAGAATCCAAGGGGCGCCAAACTGATGTTACGACATTTTAGAATTAAATGTTTTCCATCCTTAGCAAGCAGTAGGGGGCGCGAAATCTTCAGTTGTCCCTGGGCGCTGAAAACCCTAGCTACGGCTCTGTAAAGCTCTCCCAATTCTCGATAATACTTCAGAAACTTTACTGAAGTTCTCACAATATTGCATCCAAATGTAGAAGTTTTATTCCTTCCACGAAACTTCACTTTTTTAATCCAACTAGTGGATTGGAATCATAAAAACATTCAAAACCTGTTATGTCAGGCATGTTTACATTTCTGCAAATAAAGTACTTAGACGGAGGAAAGCACAACATACTAACGCCATGACTTCAGGAACAATTAATTCTTGTTGGCATTAGTGCTGGTCAGAATTGGCCAACAATTTTAAGAGATTTCCATCGATTGAAATTGAAGGCAAGAAAATTGTTTATATTGCAAAAGCAATAGGTGTCGAAGTATTTTCAGATATAGAAGAATGATAAATTAAAGAATTAGTCGAGAATGATGATCGTGAAATGATAAATAAAAAATTGGATGATTTTACAACACTGGCCAGCGGTGAAAGGAGTGATAGTGAAGAAGATAAAGAATCTTAAATATACAAAAAGTTAAACGAATTGATTAAAAATTAAAAAAAAAAAAAAAAAGAAAAGAAAAAGAAGAAGAAGAAGAAGCACAGAATCTGATTTTGCAATGTAATTTAATCCAAATGAGGAAAGAGTTTCTATGCTGTGGTTTGTGGCAAAGCACTCGAGATAGATAATGCTCCATGTCACCCACAAGATTTGAATCATACCTACGTCAAAATACTCTTCCTACTACCTAACACTACTTCGTTACGCCAACCATTGGATAAAGGTACCTTTAAAACTTATTATATAAAAAGAGCATTACAGTGGATTTTAGACGTAACCGATTCAAAATCAATTAATGTAATAGAAGCTTGGAAGAAATTTTCAATCAAGCACTGTATCGACATCATTTCGTTGTCGCTGAAAGAACTGAAAACATCAACATTACATTCGTATTGGAAGAAGATATGGCCCTCTTCAGTTGGAATTAAAAATGTGCCTGTATCGTCGGAAAATGAAATTGGTGGCATATTAGAACTTGCTAAGTCAATCGGAGGCGAAGGTTTCTGGATATGGCTATTGAGGATGTTGAAGACTTATTAGTGGAAGAAGTGTGTGTGTGTGTGATTATGGCAAAGCCTCGAGGGCTATCTACCTAAGGGGAGGGATGCCTTCGTGGAGGACTTTCTAAGAGAAACTGGCTCGTATACACGTTACACACGGGGAAAACCACGAAAACGCCCATGCAGCCAGCCCGTTCGCGGGATTCGGACCGAACTACCAGTGTTCAGCGACTTTACCGCTCGGCCGCTGGTGAGCTATTAGTGGAAGAAGAAATAAATGTTTATGAAGCAGATTTGATGGAAATGTCATCCGAAGCTGTAAATCAAACCGATTCTGAGGACACTAACACTGATGAAGATTGTACAGTTAATAATTTAACAGTAAAAAAATTAAGCGGACCCTTCCGCTGAAAGAAGCTGAAAATTCAAAAGGAGCTGCAAAGCTATTAACTCCATATTTCTAACTCCATATCGAGAAATTTACAATGACCTGGTAAAAACTAGTATGCAAAGTAAAATATTTATAAATTTTTTAAAGAGGGAAGAAGGTGCCAGAACTTTAAACGAAGAAAAAAATTCTGAAATTGAAAGTGATCTCATTCCACCGAAAAAACGTTCTCGCCTGATTTTATTGACCAATAACGACAAAGAAATTAATTAAATTAAAGTTGCGTTGAATTAAAATATTTCTGTTTTGTGTCGTACATATATTTATATTTTTAATAAAAATTAAAGTTTTTTACGTAGAATAAAAATAAATAGTTGGTTTTAATAAGTTTTCGGAACGTAAATCCTTTTTTGTACTGGCTGTGAGTCTCGTACAACACGGTTTCACACAACACGCCATTTTCTAGGAACCTATCTACCGTGTTATAGGAGGGTTACTAGTTATATACAAAAATATACAATCATCGTGTAAACCAATTCCCTACAAGGCTTTTATTTAAGTCATTGGTCGTAAACCTATACTTTCAATTAAAATATGTTTTAAATGACGCAGAGATTCATATTTTGGCATTTTTAAATTGGTGAAAATAAGTTTTGTAAAAAAAAAAAAAAAAAAAAGAGTAAAAAACCTGAAAACTTTCGGATTGTATATTACGCCTAAAGGCGCTTTTTTTAACTTTTTTTTTTTTTTTGTTACCTTTATTTATTAAATATCAGGTTCTTCGCACTTAAACCATAAAATTTAATTCAACAGCAATCACAAATAATAATAATAATAATATAGCACACTAAAAGAATAAACATGATTCTCGCATGAAGACCATGTTGTCCAAGTTTTTCTTATTTTTATTCACAACACATCTTATACATGAACATATTAGACTGAAATAAAATCCAAATATTAAAATCAGGTAATCCGAGAAAAAAAATAAAGAATGAACTTACCTAGTAAGCAAAAAATATCCGTCACATTCCGAATTCTAAATGTTTGTTTGCATAAACATTTATTGCAAGGCTTGCCGGAAAAAAGATATCAGACGATTGCAAACCCATGATCGCCAGAGATCACATGATCATTTTATTTTCAAGTATTTTAATTTCAGAAGTGAATCGATGCAAAATGCCAAAACGAAATTAATAGCCCTTCTGGGAAAATTGCCCCTTTGGGCTAACGCAAAAAGAAACAATTTGGCCAGCGAGCCGAATTGATTTTTTAGTGCTCAAAACTAAAAGTATTCGGCAAAAAGACGCTGAAGGTGCATCACTATTCTGCTAAATTTCGAATGTAAACAAATATGGCTGCTATGGTAAAAAAATTAGGCTTATTAACTTTAATTGTTAACTCGTAAATTGTTGTTAATTCTATGACTATTGCATGCAGATTAACTAAAGGCATAAAAACCTTAACCTGAAAATAAGAACAATATAGTTCAATCAATTTTAATGCAAAAAATATACAATTTACCAACATACAAGAATAAAATAGAATTAAAAAAAACTGAGCTCACGGAGCCGAATAAAGAGTGGGTATATTGCGTGTCTTTTAAATAAACTAGTATACTCCAGTACTTTAAAAACAGAATGTAAGCAAACAACAAACAGACTTGTGAGACCAGTTCTAATTCTTTATTAGGAAAAAAAAAAAAAAAAAAAAAACTTTAAAAATAATTAGCTTCTGAAAGCGTGAAGTAAAAATATAATTGATATTTAAAATTTATTACTACAACCTGTCATCTAGCGGTACTTACCTTAACTATTACCGTGTTTCCAACATTACTCCCTCACCAGTAACTAAGTTACGGCACTAAGTATTCATGGTGAGGAACGGAGAGACAGTTGTAATATTAATTTCAATCTCGAAATCGGACGGGCAATTTTACTTGTCTACCGGAAAGGGTCTTGGCTGTAAGAGTTTCGCTGTCGTCCATAGCTTGTGAAAAACTTTTCGCTTGAATGTTGGTTAGTTTCCACAATCGCTTTGTCAGTTACAGCATCAGAATCAGTAGCTAGCATGTATGCGTTCTTTGTCAACAGAAATATTGACTGTTTTGCCTTTAAGATCACAGAAAAATATTTCTCATTTCTGTCAGATACTTGAAATGGTCCCGTATAAGTTATTTAAAGTGGCCTTTTTCACTTTGTCTATTCTCACAAAAATATAAGAGCATGATTTTAAATCTTTGTGGACAAAAACTTTCTAATAAGTAGCACAACGTGTTTTGATCGGCTTTAAGTTATCCTTGTAATTTAGCAGCTTACCCACAAAGGTAGCAGGGTCAACTTTGAAATTGGGTGAATAAAAAAATTCACCAGATAATTTAATGCTTGTTGCATATACCATTTGGGCAATCGAGTGATTTGTGTCACATCGTGAAGCAGATCTAAGACTCAAAAGAACTGTTGGTAGTGTTTCATTCCACTAAGCATTGTTATGCATTTTTATATCATTCTTCAACGTTTTATGAACCCTCTCAACTTTTCCATTGCTTGGGGGTGGCACGCTATAGTGTGAAGGACTTTAGCCTCACATATCAAAGCCAAACACCTGAACAACTGTGATTGAAACTATGTTCCTTGATTCTTAATAATTTTATATGGGACGCCAAATCTGTAAATCCAATGCTCATAAAAGGCTTTGCTTACAACTTCTGCAGTGATCTGTGGTAATGGGATGACTTACATGCAGCCAGTAAATCTTCGATGCAAGTTAAACAATATGGGGGGTAATGGGTCATTAAGATTTGAAGGGGGTAATGGGCCAATGAGATCGATGGGCACTACAATGAAACGGGTATCTGGTTCTGGATATTTCGCAAATTTAGAGTTGGTGTGCCTAGTAACTTTGCATTTTTGGCATCTGATATATACTTGGAGCCCAATCTTTTGTTTGTTTTTTCATTCCAGGCCACACGAAACTAGCAGTCTTAATGGCAGGGTGTGAAATCCATGAATGTGATCAAAAATTTTTCTCCTGAAACTAGCTGGAATATAAGACCGAATCTTCTTTTGTTAAGGTATCACACCATAAAACTTTTGAAGAGGGAAGTAGGACTAGCTAATTTAAGTGTCATGTCACTTTCCATTAGATCTTTCAGTTCTGGATCAGTACTTTGTTTTACGGCAATTTTACATAATCAATAACAGAGATCCGTGATAGTGTCCGCAACCACGTTTTCTTGTCCACTAATATGCCGAATATCTGTGGTGAACTGCGAAATGTATTGTAGTTGACGCAGTTGTCTCGGGGATGCTTTCTTATTTTTTTCTTTAAAGGCGAAGGCCAATAACTTGTGATCAGTTACAATTACAAATTCTCTACCTTCTAGTATATACCTGAAATGTTTCACTGAAAAGAAAGTTCCCTAGAGTTTACGATCGTAGGTGCTGTAAGATTTCGTCATTCAATTTCTTTGAATAGAAATCCAGTTATTGGGATACGTGATACTTCCGCCTATGCGCGCATAACGATTGGAACTGATTACGTAAGTTTTCTACCGCGCGCTCAACAATTTTATGATGTAATCAATGTTATATTTTTAGTTTAGTTTTGTTAATGAATGTCTTAGGAAACGGATGCGTAGTTTTTGATCTCTTGTAATAAACTCTCTTTTATAACTTGTGTACAGATTAAAGTTTTAAAAAGCTGAACCTGTGCGTATTTTTTGGATATACCTGAATGAAGAACCCGATGATTCAAGTCAGTGCTATTTGCCTTACCTACTGTTAGAATGCTTTACGCATTGATTAATAGTGTCTATTGAATTGACGAAGTATTCATTTGGCATCCCTGCCGGGATGAAAGCGAATTAATCGAAGATTGATATTAATGAATTCATGTATTTTGAATTTGAAAGGCACTTATTGAATTCTTTAAGATTTTATATGTTATATGTTTGATTCAGTAAACATGTCAGTAGAAGATACTAATAAACGTAAGAAAAAGAGAGGAGATTTGAGAACGTCCATTACCAGAATTCTTAAGAAAATAGAATATGAACTAGATAAGTCTTCTGTTGATAGAAACTTGTTAGAAGAAGACTTAGAACTCTTGAAAGATAAGTTTGAATCCATTAAGATAGCTGATTCTGAAATCGAAAGTACTTTGAAACCAGAAGAATTTGAGGAAGAGATTCAAACTACAGAAGAATATCGCGAAAGAATTCTGTTGTGGAAATTTAGAGCGAAAAAACGGATTCACTTGTCAAACCAAAACTCTACTGTTACTGATACAAATCTATTTAATTCTTAAATAGTTAATGATTCATCGAAACGGAAGTTTAAGCTTCCTAAAATAGAATTTAAGTTGTTCGGCGGTGATATCAAAGAATGGTTGTCATTTTGCGCACAATTTGAGAAGGTACACAACGATAATGAAATCGCGAAGGAGGATAAATATTTATTACAGTATTTATTACAAGCTACATTAAAGGGTTCAAGAGCGCGAGAACTTGTTGAATCATTTCCGACCACAGCTGATAGTTATGAAAACGTAATACAATGTTTAAAGGCGAGATTTGGCCGAACTGGCATGTTAATCGAAGTGTATATTAGAAACGTTCTTTCATTGATGATGAATAACACAATCGGTAAAGGCCCTAAAATGCCTCTTTTTAAACTTTACGATAAGATTGAAACTTATTTAAGGTCTTTAAATATATAAGGTGTTTCCAGCGCAAATTATTTTTCAATGTTGCATCCGTTGATTGAATCTTGTTTGCCTGTCGACATACTGAGAGTTTGGGAAAGAAATTTAAATTCCATATCCCTAACATCTAAAGAAGAAACTGTTGATAAGTTTGATAACCTGGTGAAATTTTTATGTCACTAGATTGAAAGCGAAGAGAAAGTGCGTCTAGCACGGACCGGATTTAACTGTGAAACCGAAAGCAAAATTATTTCACCCGCGTCATCACGACGGGAAAGATTTATTCCGACAGCTGCAGAGTTATGTAACTCTTCGGATATTAAAAAGGAAACTTGTGTATTTTGTAACAAAGCACATATGACACAAAGCACACATTTTGTAACAAAGCCACTGTAGGTATGCTGATAATTTGCCTTATGAAGAGAAAAAGCAAATGTTGTTAAGAAGGGGCGCATGTTTCAGATGTTTAGCAGTAAGAAAGCATATTTCTCGATTTTGTAAAAGGAAAGTACCACCGTGTGAGATTTGCGGTAAGGGTTATTTAAATTAATGTGTACTGAAAAATGTAATCCCGAAAATTCGAACTGATCGCTCCAGGTTGAGGAGAAACCAATCAAAAGTAACGACTCCGCTCTATCTAACAAAACAGCTACTCATAAAGTTCTCCTGTAAACACTTATTGTTCGTCATAGGAATAAGAATAAAACGAAATACATAAGGGTACTAATTGACTCAGGCAGCAGTAAATCTTACTTGTCAAATTTTGCAATAATGGAAATGGGATATGAATGTATTGATGAAGAAATTTTAACACATAGTTTGTTCAGCGGTATAGAAACCACGGAAACGCATAAGAGATATTTGATTCGCCTTAGTGATTTTTCGGATAATTATCGATGTAATTCCGAGGTGTTAAATCAAGAAAAAATTTGTTCCGAAGTCCTAAAAATACCGCGTGGTAAGTTAATAATGAAATTAAGAAATATAAAATTTTCCTGTCTGATTTGAATGATAAAGTAGATCTGTTGTATCAATTCTCTCCTGACGAGATTCATGGACTCGTAGGGCTGATGTCGCAGGTAAACTGTATACCGGAAACATAAAACAGCTAGACTCAGGTCTAGTCTTGATGGAAACGCGGCTTGGAAGCACACTAATGGACAAGACTGATACGATCGAAACTTCAGATAGCACGAATAGCGTCAGATAGCACGAATAGCGTCATGTAAACGTTGCAAAAATTTCAGACTTATGGCGACTTGATACACTTGGAATTTTGGACCCTAGATAGAAGGGAAGTCGACAAGAGCTTGAGATGGCAGCTGAAGAACATTTTAACAGAAGTGTAAAATTAGATGTCGATGGAAGGTACGTTGTAAGTCTCCCGTGGATACAAGGCCATCCTCTTTTGCCCACTTATAAAAATGTTGCAGAAGGAAGGCTAAAGAGTTGCGTTGAATCACTGAAGAGAAATGGAAACTTCGAAGCATACGAAGAAGTGTTTAGAGTGGCTTTAAGAAGGCGTTTTTGAAGAAGTTAAGAATTCCTGTAACGAAGAAAGTGAACACTTCTTACCTCACAGGGCTGTAGTGAAAGAAAATTTGACTACAATGGTGAGAACGGTTTTTGATGGATCGGCCAGAGAAAAGAACTCACCTTCTATCAGCGACTGCCTGGAAATGGGCCCTCAGCACCGTTGAGCTCATTTCCGCCATCATGAATCGATTTAGATTAAAGAAAATAGGCTTTGTTGCGGACATTTGTAGAGCCTTCCTACAAATTGGACTAAGTGAGTGATCGATCATATCTAAAGTTTTTATGGTGGGACGGGGGTGATTCTGCCAAACCTAAAGTTTTCTAGCATAGACAGGTTGTGTTCGGACTTTCATGTTCCCCGTAACTTTTGGAAGTAACCATTCGATTACATTTACAAAATGCTCCTCACCGTTTTGAAAAAACACCCACCAAGCTGTTGGAATCCTTTTACGTGGATAACTGTATTACCAGTGTGGAAAATTTCGAAGAACTTGTGAAATTTATTGAGGAATCCAAGCTGGTTCTTAGCACTGCAAAACTCGACTTCGAGGGTGGGATCACAGTTATAATAATCAAGACTCGGAAGACCCTTTGTCAAAAAATGAAAAGAATATTCCAGTTCTAGGGTTCTAGAGTTTCTCTCCCTTGTCCATCAACTTGTACAAGTATTTCCAAATTTTTTTACGGCACTAATAACACGTTCTCTTCTCAGTTTTCTATCTCGCACTCACCTCTTCTATCTCTCGTCTCATCAGAACGTCAGTACATTTGGCGAAAGCCAACTTGGCGTCGTATTCCTCCGTCGCGGAACTTGTTCAAGCAGGTGTTGGGCATGGACGATCCGATTCCGAAAAAGTGAAGGGGGTGGGGTGAGTACACTTTCGGTGCAAAAGGGGGGAGGGGAATGCGCTCGTTGAGCCAAGGTCAAAGTCGATAAGCAACGTGGGTTGTTTTAAGAGTGATGGGGGGAGGGGGAACGAACTTTTCGGACAAAAGGAAGTTTCTTAAAATACTTTATGCAAAAGATATATTTTTGGAATTTTTCAACTTTCTCAACTTTATTAATGCTGGTAAGCCTCACGCATAAGAAAAATTTATAAATCTTACCTCGTTTTCTGCAGAAACTTGCACAGATGTTTCATAATTGATTTCTTCATTTTGGCCTAAACACGTGATATCCGGCATTACTTTGAAACAAATATTGTTCACATGTTTTTCCTTGAATAATAAAAGACCCTATTTGTTGACTTCAAGAAAAGAGAAATCATTTCCAAGCATATTTTTTAATTTCTTGCAATAGCCATAAATTTCTAAATTCGAAAAATCAATTAATTTCAGCGGAATATCTGCTATTGACTTCATTGTAAACATAGCACATGTGGATGTTGTTCTTAAACACGTGACCCCATTTTCCCTCTTCCTCTCTTGCGGAATGTATCTCATTGCTTGTTTTTGTGTAGAAATTGTAATTTTTTTAATGGTAAAAAAGAATTTTTTTTTGATCGTTTTAACTGTATTTGGTGTTGTATGTTTTTCTATATCTTTCAATTTTTAATATAGATATTTTGAGTTTATATGTATTTTTGCCTTGTCGCGAAGTGAGAACTGAATTAATTAAATGAGAAATGTATCTCTCATGAAATTTGACGAAATAACTTTAAATGAAAGGCAGGAAAAAGTGCGTATAATATTCCGTACAAGGAAGTCATGGGGTGTACACATCAAATTTTTGGTATATTTTAATGACGTTTTCATTAAAAATTAATTAAATGAATTAAAATTAAAAAAGAACCCAGTCATGAAATTTAACTCTTTATTCAAAATCATTGCCTTCTTAGCATTTAATACACTTGACTGAAATGTATTAAGTAATATAATCAGATCTTAATTTCTAAAATTAAAGTACTGGAGCCTTATGCAAAGCCATCCCAGAAAGAGTAAATAAAATATAAAAACATAAATATTAATAAATTCATTTAAATTTTTAAAAACTAATTAAAATATTCAAGCTAATTTTGCGGACTACTTCGGGCTGAAGTATAATTTCTCTCAAAAATTGAAAAGTACTGAAAGGCAGGCTCTGGCTGAATTTAAACTCTAATAATTATAGGCTCAGCTTTTTGGTGAACTGGATTGTAAATTCCAACTAAGATTTGGATGTTTGTATTGTCACTGTAGTGTGAGTTAGGATACTAAAATTGCATCAGTCTGCCGTCCGATTCCATCTTATTGTCTCCACCAGCTGCCCAGTGGTAAAATTGTTGAACTCTAGTAATTCAGCCTGGGTTTGATTCCAGGCAAACGGGCTGGCTGCATTGATGTTTTCGTGAGTGAAACGTGGATAACAGTTTCCCTTAGAAAATTTTCCTCAAAGCCTACTCTACTTTTAAGCAGATAGCCTTCGCATCCTTTGCTGTAATCAAATAAACCGAAGCATTCATCACGAAGCAGCTGGCCATCAATGAAACTGTCTCCATTGATATTCAGAACTGACAAATAGCAACTGGCACAACTATGAAAATTCATTAGGTCTTCCACAAACTAGACAGCAACAACAACTAAAGAATTAGTCAAAGTAGGGAGGGGGAAGAAAAACAGACTACATTGTAAAGTGCCTCAAATATTATAGTGTCTTCAGAAAAGAAAATAACTTTATTATCGCTGCTTGTGAAGAATATGGCTATTTCTCATACAATGAAATCACTAAAAAAAACTTGTAAAAGTTCAAGATTGAGAAGTACAGACAGATATTATAAGAGAAAGAAATTCTTTTGAAAGAAGGAATTTCACATTTATAATGGTCATATTTTTAATATTAAATTATTTGAATCATATGATTAATTATTTTGAATGTAAATTATTCTCTTTTTATCATAGTAATTTTTATATGTATATGAAAGCAAAAGTATCGAATTCTATATTCATAATCTGTACATTTGTTCATAATTTTTATCGTTCTGATATGTTAATTCATGTAAAATATGTACCTTTTATAGAAATAATACTTCCATATCATAATAATGTATTTCGTATCTTTAAGATAAAAGCTGACAATAATATTTAAAAAAACAGCAAAATTTGGAAACTTGTTCTTTGACTGAAATTTATTTGGATGCATATGAAAAACATCGAATTGTATCTTTGATTTTATATATTGAAACGAATGAAGTTATTTATGCAAATTTTGATTTGTATATTTTATGTTTTATTTTATTTTATAACATAAAATATACAAATCGAAGTTGACTTTGCACCATTTGATTAAAGCCGTAAATGAAATATGGGTTGAAAGTCTTTAATTATGTAATGGAAAATATAAATTTAGCATTTGCATAAATGAAAATGATACCATTTCAATCAAAGAAATGTCTTTTATTTACAGAAAAAATACAAAAGAAGTATGGTGACATGAAAGGAGAACTAATTCTTGTTGATATGGTCAAGGGGTCCAATAAATTAGGCCTTAGCTTAGCTGGCAATAAAGATCGCACAAAAATGAGTGTCTTTGTCTGTGGAATGCATCCCAATGGTATGGCAATCAAGGATGGACGTATCAAAATTGGAGATGAGCTTCTGGAGGTATTGTGATAAGATGGTGACACCAATTAATATGTCTAGTCATTCTAATTAAAATTATATAATTATAAATTATGTATTATGCTAATCATATCATATCCATTCAGGTTTGTGAATTATTTCTCCCCTTAAGTATATTTAACATTCTTCATGTGTCGTTTTGAATATTTTCAAATTTGTTTTCTTATTTACAAATGTAAAATTCTTATATCATTTAGAGAATAAAAGTAGGTTCAAAATAAATTTACATAAGTTGTGAAATATGTTCAATTGCTAAATTGTGGAATAGCTGTACATTACACTGGAAGTTCCTTTATTATTTATTTATCACATTAAAAAAAGTAAAAATATTACTATAAGTTGGTTTTAATCATACAATACACAGCATCAATACAATCATCTCTTCTTATATATTATCTCCTCATATATATCATCTTCTGTATCTGTTATTATATCTGTGAACTTTTAAAATTGTGCAAATAAGGCAACATTAGTTAAGTATAGATTTAAACTAAAACTGTTGATTTTGTATATTATCAGATAAAAAGTTCCTCTTCTTCAGAATGAAAATTCTTTGTTAGAGAAAAAATTCTCCCTCTCTTCTCCTGCAGAAGAGGAACAAGTGTATGATCATCCTTAAAATCAATAGAGTTTTATTCTAAATCTACGTCAAACTAGATTGTTCATTTGCTTAATTTTACACTGGCATGTTTCTATTTCAATAAGATTAGCCTGTGAATATCTTTTAAAGCGAATTTTACCTGAGCAGCTATGAATTTATGGCTAGCTAACAAGACAAGCTAACAATATGATAACTATCATTTTCATTCCAAAATAGGAGTATAAAGCATCTCATATTGCCACTGGTTCACTATGTGCAGTTTCTGAAGTACACAATTATTTAGAGTCACAGATTCAGCTTGTATCCATTGGCATGGCACCTGATTTACTTTCTTTATAATTAAAAGATTTCTAGATTTTATTTTTTGGTATTCAGTGCAAAATATCTTTAAATGTATGATGTATAATTTTTATTTGCATCAGATTTACAGTGTAAAATGGGTAATAAATATAGAAAACCTGATTTTTCTCATTCGAGTGCTTTAAATGGCCAATATTAAGAAAGAGAAAAGTACAATGTGCTCAAAAGCTGCATATTATTTGATCTAGAAAATAATGTAAGATTAAATAAGAGCACTGCTTGTTGTAAGCTTTAGAGCTTTTGAGTTTGCATTTCGGAAAGAAGTTGTTACATTTGGTATGGTTTTGCTAAACCAGAACTAAAATTTTGGTGGGGGATGACGAGCTTTTTAAGCATTTCAAAAATATTGTTTCTGGAACAACCATCCAGATTCAGTTCCACATGATCTTCTCTGAAGATGGTTATGTTCAGTGTTATATATATTCTGAGAAATACAGTTAACTCTCAGTTTTCCAGAGGAATATTTGAAATAGTGTCTACAGTCAACTTAAAATTTTATTTAATCTGAGGGCAGCTGATAACACAAGAATGGAAAATAACCCATTTTATAATTAACCGAAAAATACTGCTAATAATTTTTCTGTATTTTCCTGCCATATTTAATCCTTAGAATAAATTCCTTTAATTATGTAAATTAAATCAGTAGTCAAAACAGAAAGAATGCACTGTAAATAAGGTAAGAATAAACTTATTTAGAAATGAAGACAGCTATAAAATAGAAGCAATACTATTCACAAGAGAAACTGAATAATGCCATTAAGTTCAAAATTCAAAATCGCATTAATAAATCTCAATTAGAGGTTTCTTCATTTTACAGTACTTATATATTCTGGCTTACATACAGTTAAATTCACTCTATAAACAACTGTCAAATGTTATGACATCATCTGCTAATCTCTGCTGCATATTTTCAAACAATTATTTCTTTCTTAATATTAATTTCTTTTCTCTGCATATATATATTTCCCTTTGTGCACTTTCTGCAAATAGTTTTGTTTCACACTCTTAGTTACACAGGGCCCTATTTCAGACCTGGTTAATTAACCCCCATATAATTTGGAGTTAACTGTAATGGTAACTTACAGGGACCAGCTTCTTAGAGAAGAGGTTTGAGTGTTAGCTATATTTATATACAACATATCTACATATTTTTAAAATCTGGTTTATAACATACAAGAATTGCTTTGATTTTTTTTTAATTGCAATTTGTTTATCTAATCCCAAGGCCTGATTTACATAAGGGCACATGGCCACGGTCGTCCACTTTCAGAAGAGTTCCGAAATCCAGTTTAAATCTGCATGCTAATTTTTCTCATGAGCTCACGTTTTTTCTACTTTAAAGAAAGAACTTTTGATTAGTGAAAAGTTAAGCACAGGAATCAGAAAAATTCCTGGTAGAAACTAGATTTTTTAATTTTGCATTTTGTTCATGCACTTGATTATTAAATCGACAAACAGTTTGCTTTCACTAATCTGATCTTATTTTCATATTTGAATTAATTAAAATTTGTAATAAAATCAAAGTGAGATTTTTTTATTTTATTTTATTTATTTATTTATTTTTTATGTGTAGTTTCTTCCAGGGGTGGGGGTGGGGAATTGTCTTGACTTAAAATGTATGAGCTTATATTTCATACAAGGCAGAATTAAAAAAAATTAACAAAAAAGGTAACATGTATGTTTTTGTTTAAATGAAAAGCTATTAAACTATTAAGTAACTTCATGAAATACTTCACATAATTAGCATTGGTAATTTCTGCTATGTTAGTTCTTTAGTGGATTCCTTTGCCATTGTGATTTTCTTAGAAATGAAAGCACAGGTAAACTTGCAAAGAAAACATTTTCCTTGAGTTCTCTATTCTCATTTACTCAGTTAAAAATGTTAAAATGCTGTTTAAAAGAAGCAGTTAAGCAGGGAGCTACTTTGCAAGTCTTGCAAGAGTCTGTTAGATACTTGCATTTAATGAAGCCTCCCTCTGGCTATTTTAATCTCTTCTTTCCATCAACTGACTGTTCAAGTTCATTTCTATTTTATAGATTTTTCTGGATCTTCAGACAGTATTTTATACAATACAAAGTCTTTAATCCGGACATCCAAAATCTAGAATGATCTATAATCCGGACCTCAAAGCTACAAACTTTCTGCGCATGCGTAGCATTTACGCATGCACATAATACCTTTACGCATGTGCATAATACGTTTACAAATGCACGTTTAATGTATAACAGACGGTATAAGCTAGGCTAAAATTATTTAATTATCTATTTCAGTTAATGTTGCAGACTGCGTTGTTCCTTAATCTTGGCAATTTTATAAAAAGTAAGCTTGAACTTTCGATTATGTCAAAATGAGATTCCGATTCTGGAGCTGCCAAAGAATCTACAAAGCAAAAGCATGTTTTGATGTCCATCAAACAAAAAGTGGAATTTCTGCAAAAAATGGATAAAGGCATATCCTTTGTTTCTCTAACCATTCCGAAATCTGTTTATCAATTTCACGCTGCTCGGTGGGTGGGCGGGTGGGAACGGCACGCAATGAACTGGAGGTGGATCTGTCAGCACTATCCTCATCTTCAGGGCAGATGTTTTTATTTTATTTGGCTTATAATTCCTTACTAAATGTAGTATTTCATCTCAATGTACTCCCAGTTTCATATGATTTAAATCAAATTCCTCCTCATTATAAATATCACGAATACACATCAATAGTTTTCTGGCTGCAATTTTCTAATTTCGTAGTGTATGCTTTATGCATGCGTACGTTGAAAGAAATGTTTAGTAAAGTAAACAAATAAATATTAAGCTATTTTTTTGTAAATTTTGATACCCTTTAGATCATAATTGCTCTTTATTTCATAAATTATGGTTTCATATTTTTAATTTTATAATTTCTGCATGCCATCTTACCAGATTTAAATTGATTATCTATAATCTGGAAAAACCTCTAATCCGGAATCGCCGAAGTCCCAACGAGTCCGTATTAAAGACTTTGTACTGTACTACAAAGCTATCTTTGTGCTTTCTCAGCAATGCTGAACTTATGTATTTCATATTATGATAAGAAGCTGTCCAATTTTGAGATATTTCATTCTTATATTTTATTTTAAGATACTTCATACTTGAAGCAGGTATGGTATATATATTATTATTATTATTATTATTATCATCTATGTTGGGAAAAAAGTAGAAAGGAAGAAGCATGTTTTAGTCATTGAACAAGCTTCCAGTTGCTTCTTTCCTGTCTATGCAGGATGGTCAATTGTGAGTCTACTCTAATTTAAAAAGTTAGACAGAAAATTTAATGAGGCATAATTTTTATTTTTTATCTTTCAAAAAAGTTTACTACTATGAAATTAATGTATTTTTAACTTATAAGCTGTCTTAACATTTAATTCTTGAAATACATACTCAGCTGCGGCACAAGGTTATCTGCATCCGCCTGCAAAATAGCTGAAGTCAAGCCCCCTCCCTTTTTAAATTTTTAAAGGAAAAGGAAGTTTTGAAGAAGACATTTGTTGATTTTTTTAATAGTTTATTGAGAATAATTTTTTTTTCTGCATTTCATACTTACAAATTTTTCTATAATTTCTTTTGCATTATTTTTCTTTTGCTCTTGACAAATTTCATTTCTAATGGCAATCAACGTTAGATTTATGAGCCTTTCATGCGATATATTTAACCGTAAATAAGTCTTGATCAATTTTAATTTAGAGAATGATGTTTCTCTACTAGAAACACTAACAGAAATACTAAGTAGTATTCTCAATATTATCTTCAAGTTCGGGAAGCATAAATTGTTTGACACAATTAGTATCCAATGGGTTATTCATACTGGCTGTAAAAATGTCTTTCAAAGCTACTGTTTTGTCATAAAGGTGTTCTGTGTTAATATCTTTATTGTCATCCCACTGTAACAGCTTTTCTAATTTACTGTATTTTATTTTCAAATTTGCATCATCGATTTCTGATAACTTACCCAGAAAACTAAAATTATCACGGTGATTTTTCATTGCATCAAATCTTTCATTTAATAATATACAAGCAATATCCAAAAAAGACATTTGACATAAATTTCTCTTCTGGAGATTGAGGGGATTTGTCAGCATGTTCGTAATCGAAGTGACATTTCTTTTTCCTTCGTCGGACTTCTTCAACAGTTTTAAACTGCAGCTCTCCATCCACTTTTTCACTAAGTTCTTTGGCTTTCTCAAGAATACTTTTGTAATTGATGTCTCTTCTATATTCTTCAATGTATGTTTTTAAGTTACTTATTGCCTTTAAGGCTAATGTAACACGCAAACCGTTTTCTTGCAGTTCTTTGCTGAAGGATTAATTCTGTTAGGTAAATCAGGCCAAAGTATCAAAAAACAAATCAATTTATAATAATTGATTTTGGCACACATACTTTGTGCTTTGTTGTACTGTTGCACTTCTGAAAAGTATTCACCTTCGGATATTTCAAAAAGAGCATCATAGATTACTTTTAGTTGATATCTTAAAGGTCAAATAGCTTCAATTTTGCTTTTCCATCAAGTGTTTGAGAGGGGTTTTAAGGTTAAACAGGAAATGCTTTTCAAAAGAACTGACCATCGCTCAGAGAAGAAGAAAATACATTGTGTAATTCTTAAATTACAAAACAAAACAAAACAAAACAAAACAAAAAAAACTAACTTTATCTGCATTCACCTTTGTTGCATCGTTAATCATTATATTTAAATTATGAGCGCCACAAGGAACGTAAAATGCAGAAGGATTTATTTTTAAGATATTATGCTGAAGATAAATTTTCTTCTCTTTCATATTTGCACCATTGGCATATCCCTGGCCTCTCATATCATCAAACAGAATGTTCCACATTTTCAACATTTCCGTTACTGTTACTGTTTAGGCCATTACCTGTAGAACCATCAACTTTAATAAAATCTAAAAGTGCTCCTTGAATTCTGATACTCCATCATTGCAGAAGACAAAACGTATCATGACAGTTATCTGTTAAGTTTTGCTAATATCAGGAGTACAATCTAAAAATTTATAATAATACTTGGCTTTTCGAAGAGATAGTAAGATTTTCTCTCTTACACTATTGCATAACTGGCAGTAGTATAAGAGAATACTACTGCCAGTAATTTGCAGCATTATATTTTGACTCTCTTTGTTTAAGTAATGACTTTCCTGCTGCTACCTTTAGGTCTTTCTATGCGAAATTCCATAACTGGGTCGAACTTTGCAAACAGTTCCATTAATTTTAAGATTCTGTTGTGTTTTTGGTACAGCCTATCAGATGAACCTTAAAAGGCTAAATTCTGGCTGGCAAGCAATTTTGTGATCTCAGTCTTCCTAAATACACTTGACCAATGTTTTTGTTTCATTTTATACATCTCCTGTGTTTGGGAATCAAATGTTTTATTTTTAAAATTTTTCTCAAGCTCCAGTGGCGTAGCGAGGGGGGCAAGGGGGTGTATGATGGCCCGGGTGTGGTCTCCAAACAAGATTTTCATCATATCACTGTGTTTTTTGGGGGGGGTTGGCGGTGCTAAAAAGGTATTTTGCCCTGCGCGCCAATTATGATCGCTACTCCACTGTCAAGCTCTTTCCATTTTAAGAAATATTTCATACGTGCTCTACTAGTCTCGTGCCTATGCAAGGCTTTAGATGCATTTATTCAATCATTATAGCTTTTTACGAAGCTACTACTGTCATTCGGTGAAAATATCTTGCAACAGAAGCAAAAAACAGAATTGTTACTTATGGAATGTAATAGCTATGTACGCGAAACTAATTCTCCATTTTACATTTTTCTGTTGTAATATGTATCTCTAAATTTAAGTCCATTAATACTTTTCGGATACATTAACCTTTTTTTTAATAGGCCTCCGTTTCAGACAAAGTCATTCTCACTTTGTCGCTAAGAGTTGGCTACTTTGAAGGATCAGCAAAAAATCAATATGAAGAAAGGAGTTTTCATTTATGCCAGTCTCTTCCATCAAATTATCTGGATAATCTGTAACTGCCAATTCATTTAATTCCATGCTTGGATCATCATTCTCTTCCTTTGGAGTTTCATCATTCCTTTCAATAACTTCACCTATGTAGCTGATGTTCTTTGGCTGGATGATGTCTGTTCTTTTGTAATTGATTCTGATGCTGATTCAATTTGAACATCATTTGCATCCGAAGTAGTCTTATCTTCTTTATGAAGTGAGACATTGCGTTTGCCTGCTTCTGAAGGTCATCATCTTTCTCAGCTTTGCGTTTATGATTCTGTGCATGGGATGATTCTTCTTTGTTTCCATATTATCAAAATTTCACATTTAAATTTAAAAATTAAATTCTAAATATTAAATATCTAACCTTTCTTTTAAAATAAACCAAGATATCAGCTAAATATAAGAATAAAGATGAAAAGTTAAAAAACTAAAAAAAAAAAAAAAAAAATTTTATCATAACTTTTTCGAGCAGCTGGTGAAAAATTAACATTTTTCTAACAAATGATAAGGAAAATTTTTGACCTTGTGGTGGGTCAAACTTAAATGCTTGTCAATAGCTCAGTGTACAATGACCCCGAAACTTCTCTCTCCCCAAACACCAGCTAAGTCTTACCCAATCCATCTGTATACCACCACAACAGCACCGAAAACAAAACAAACAGATATCAGCTCACAGTTAGTGTTAACCACATAATAATGCCCCTGTAAATATCCTCCCAGTACATTCAACAGCTTTATCTGAAGTTGTTGTACCCCTATACACATATTTCTTTTTGATGTCGCACTTTATTATTATAATACCTTTAATAATTGAATTATTGTGAAATTCTAATGTTGATTTTTGTTTGTTACTATCCTCAATCTTGTAAATGCTTCCAATGTTTTATTGTATTGTGATTATTCATTTTAACATATCACCTGTCAACAAAAGCATCACAGACAAAATCGCGGATATTTGGACATGTAATTCATGGGGGAAAAAGAAAACTTAACTTCTCCATAATTCTCATCAAAATGGAATCAACAGATGCTGTCGTGAAAAAGCGGCAACAAACAGTCCGATTTCGCAGATGTAAATACAACGTCTAAAGTCTTAGCAACAGATAGAACCACCCTTGATTTCCCTGATGGAGGAATACAACCTCTAAAGTCTTAGCAACAGATAGAACCATCTTCATGTGGTATTTTGAAGTTCAATTTTCTATGTAAATACTATTCATGCATGTTGAAGAAATAACCATTAAAAATACCCCTAAAATTAAATTCAACATCTGAAATGCCTTCTAGTTGAGCGGATTCAGATTTTCTCCAAAGAACAACAGGGAGGTGGGACAATGCGTACCAGGCACATAATTGGAAAATTTCAGAGGATGAAAGTGCAAAATGTTTTGTTAATATACAAAAAATATATGTTTACAACTGGCATGAATTCTACTGTGTGTTGCAAACCTAAGCTTAAATGACCAATGTAGACAATTCTGTTTTTATCTCCAAGGAACTAATCAAATTTTGAAATTTCAACCGTTAACGAGAAAGACAAGGTCTTGTCCTCAGACGATCCAATGCAGCATTTCTCAGCAGGGTACGGGGCAAAGTCCCAGAAGCCAACTTAATATTAAAAAATATAATAAAGATTCTCAATGTTTATGAAAATAACTGAATGTAAAACTCAGTTCTTTACCTCGGGGCCTCTGCCTAGGTGCTTAATGGATAAGCTCCTGAAGCGGCTTTTTATATCCCTTTTGCCTTTCTGTACAAACGTGTGCACGAACACACCAAGATGCTTAATTGGGAGTATAGTCATTAAACAAATTATATAAAAGTTGAGAATTTGGACTTAGACCGATGCTACCCATTTTCCCACGATAGAGGAAAATAAATCCTCTATACGACTTTGAATTTTCGTCCATGCAAATCTTGCCCCCCCCTCTCCAACTCCCGTGAAGAAAAGGAAAAGTTGGCACCTGTGTTCATTCTTACATATGAGGAAATGACAAATTTGTCCTCATAGAGAGGGCTAATCAATTCCTCTCCTTCCCACTCTCAGAAAAATTTTCTAGGGAAAAAAAAGAAACAGTATTTCCCTATACACATTTTAAATGAAAATACAATAAAATTGATTAAATAAATAGAAATTGTATTAATTAAAATAAAATAAGTACATACTTTATCAAATGAATTTTGCTTTTCTAATAGTAGTAAAGTTATTTTACATCGAAAGTTTTCTTAGCCAGCGACTCAATAAATACGCAGAAGGAATGTGTGGATGATACATAACACGTGGCTTTCTAAACAAATGGAAAATTACCATTATATGGTACTAGGTGCTCAGAAGGGTTATTTTGAGTAGTGCACAATGTCTGCAGGTGTAGTCGGTGTACGGTATTATCTAGATTAAACTTACTCACAGTTTGAATTCCCATGCCTTTTGGAACTCAAACATCTTTGTGTGGCACTGTATCTAACAACTGATGCTTGGGTGGCAAGGTATTTGTGTGGCCTATAGAGGAAAGGTGAGGTCCCTGTCCTGTGTAGCATTCAAGATACATTTTTCTTCCCCGGTAAGTGCACATTCTTTTGCATTAAAACAAAAACAAAAACAAACAAACAAAAAAAAAAAAACCTCTATGTTGTTGCATTGGCTGGTCGGTGCCCCTCTCTTGCTCAGCACCCAAGCCCACCTGCGAAGAAAGCTTTGTAGGCCCGCTTCCGCTGGCCCTGTACATACTTATCATATCATGTAGCTTAATCATTTAATGAGGTCCTTTTTATTTTATGCTTAAATGCAGCATTTAATAATTAAAACAATTGTTAAGATACATTCTTTTTTCCTACTTATCTTATATGCAAACATTTGAAAAGTCCTTTGTCTGTAAAAGTACTTTCTTCAAGCAAACAGCTCAAAAATACCATTCCATGCTAAATATCCTAATATGATTTGTTATTAGTTTTTTCATTACAGTCTATTAAAACTATGAAATAAAGATTTTAATCATTGAAAATTTAACTGATTATGTTATATCATTTTAAATATTAAAAAACTAAGAATGTTTTAAACTAAAAGTACAGTTTTTTAGGGTTTGACATTAATTGCACTTTAATGCGTTTTTAATATTTTGAAGTAAAATTTTTGTTGTTTTTTATTTTGTTGTGTTTTTCATGAAACACAAGAAGCTCTGGAAAATTTATGCAAGGAAAAAAAAATTTCAAGTTTGTGTGAATTTTATTGACATTAAGTAATCTCTTCTAATTAGGTGAATGGTGTAGTAGTGTATGGAAGATGTCATCTAAATGCATCAGCCATGATAAAAAGCTTGTCTGGTACAGCTTATAAAATATTACTTTTAAGGTAATATGCCTTTTATATCTCTTGTTGTCTCATTATACATTAGTAAGGCTACAAGTTTTTTTTTTTTTTTTTTTTAATTAAAAATTATGATAGCATTTTTCAGACAAAGCATTTAGTCATGTAATTTAATTAATAATAATTTTATTCTGAAGTTCTGATTATTAATGTATCGGATTATTTTCATGCTTAACAGTTTGGCAGTTGTGGGATTAACATACCTGCCAACCTCTAAAGATAAAAATTCAGATTTCTCCAAAATTCAGAAGAACACGAAGAATTAATATCATGCTTTGATATTAAAAAAATAACAATTTATACAAATAGAAAAAAGAAAATTGTACTTACATTAGTAAATCTCAATTAAGTAGTAACTAAACAATTTATTAGGAAACATAAAACAAGAACTTAAATGTTACACAAAAAAATTATTGCAATGAATTTAGAGTGCATTTTTTGGCTTTAGCCAAAAATTCTTTGTAAAATTTCCAGTCATAACAATTAGTTTCCTCATAACATTTAGCAATTAAAATGTTTTCTAGAGTTTTTGGTGAAATTGAAGAACGAAACATAGTTTTGTTTTTCTTCACAACACTGAAGACTCTCTTGCACTCAGCATTCCTGTGTGGAATTATGAGAATAGCACATAAAACTCTTGCTAGTCTATCATATTTTGGTGTTCCATCAGCTCTTTTTATTCTTTTTAAGGTACCAACGAGGACATCAAGTCTATCTTCTGCAGAACTGGCAAAGTCTTCAAACTGTGCAGCAGAAAATTGGTTCTATAGTTCGTCTAAAGCATCATTATGGCATTCATTTTCTTAAATTGTTAACAAAAATGGAAATTTATCATTAAAAAAACGAATTTTTTCAAAAGATGAATTTTCAATTTGTTTCAAATTTGCCACTTCAGCATTTAAAAGAACTTCATTTTGCAAAGGAAACTTCCTTACAATGTAATCACAGGCTGAGGAAAAGTACTTTCTAACACATTGAAAAAATTCTTTTTTCTCATGATCTTTCAAAGAATTTACAAGTTCCCTGGTTTGATTTCCAATTATAAGATCATTGTCATCCTTTTGATTTGCCAAACTATTATAGGCAACACAAATTAACACACTGTTTTTCACAACGGACGGTTTTACAAACTTAGTATAAAGTTCTTTCAAAAGATCATTAAGAATTTGGATAAGCAGGGGAGATTGTGGCGAAGCTGATTGTAGAAGGGTATTTACACTTTCAAAAATCTTAATGGTACTTAACACAAAACTACAATATGCTTTGTTCAAATCCGAAGAAAGAAGATAGAAAATCCTTTCCTCCCGGCTAATAGAAGACTGTTTCTTCTTCCCTTCAACTTCTTTAACAAAGTTGACCTTTGAGGAGTCTTCTAAGCATTTTCTTTTTAAAGGGTTTGATTCGTGTGTTGGCCTTTCCCTTTTAAAGCATTTTGATTAGAAGCAAAGTTGGTTTTCGGAATCTTATATGCCGACAAATTTGATGGGATCTGTGGTTTCGTTTCGGTCTCTTCGTGGAAATATTTTAGCAATGCATCCCACTGTTCAATAAACCTTCCTAGCGCTCTGCCTAAGGATAACCATCTCGTGCATACATGTTTCAGAATTTTTCTCGTTTCACCAAAGCACAATTCTTGGAAATTCTTTAGGTTTTCTTTCCTTTTTACACTTTTTTCCAGATAGAAAAACACATCAATCAGAAGCTGGTCAATATTTAATGGTAAAGCAGCTGCAGCTTTTTCTGCTGCCAAATTAATTAAATGGCATGGGCATCCAATAACAATTAATTCATTTTGTTCATTTTTGAGGAAAGAGGCTACACCCTTTTTGTCACCCACTATGACATGAGCATTATCTGCACCAAATGAAATGCAGTTTGATATTGGAATGTTAAGTTGTTTCAACTCATTAATTACCAAGGAGGCAATATTTCCCCCGTAGCATCTCCATTTAACAATGGAAGATGCAAAAGATGAGTTTTCATTTCATTAGAAACATCACAGAAATATGTCACAAAGATGGGGTAAAGCTTCCAATTGCTGTCGTTGCTGCTATCGATTGACTCCGAAAATGCTGAATTCTGGAGTGCAGCTATCGTTTTACTTTGTGCATAGCAAGCAATTTCGTTCACAATAGAAGATGTTTTCGTGCAAGCACAAGCATATTTCTGAGCAATCTTGGAGTCGGGAAACATCCGTCTGAAAAGTTGACCGGCGTGATCGGCAGCCCTTAGCCGCACGTAGTGTTCGATGAGGAATGCAGTAAACAAACACTCTGCCAAAATGACATCGGCATCCGAATTCGTAGCCGAATTTGAAAAAAAATTATCCACTTTCTTTGACGTTGTCAAAGCCGAAGCATTAACTTCATGCTTTTTAGACTTAACATGCTTCACAATGTCGCTTCTTCCACCGTGACTTATTATAAAGTTACACATGCACACGTTGCAAAATGCATAGTTATTTCCTTTGAAGGATTCTTTAATTGTTGGAAATTCGGCTTTGTAGGCAGGCCGAAAATATTGAGAATACGGTTTTTTTGAACTCATTTCGTAACAACAACGTATTAAGAAAATTCATAGCATGTGCAAACAAACAAACAAACAAACAAAAAAAAAAAAAAAAAAAAACAGAATGCGACAATCCACGCTCGCTGAGTAATTCCCTTGCTGCTGAAGCGAACGTGAAAAAAATAATCTGGCGCCCATAAAGAAAAGAGTGGGAGAAACAAGTTCAGCGCATTGGATTGGCTGATTAAGCGCCGAGTTGGGAGAAACCGCAGGTTACTGGATTTGAAGTAATCGGTAGTTGGCGGTAAAACACGATGCAATTAGCGAAAATCGCTGAATTGGCGAAAAATTCTCAAATTTCGACAAAAATCATTAAAAACACTTGAAAAAGGAAAAAAAATCATAAAAAATGGATTACGATCGTAAAATCGTAAAGACAAACGCATTTTCGTAAAAATTACGAAAAATTCGTAAAAGTTGGCAGGTATGGATTAAGCCATTCTTTCTACCCAACTATGCACAATATCTGTCAGTTGTAAATTTGTAAGGTGAGCTGTTTTTATTTACATCCACTGCAATGCGCAACTGGAATGTGAGCTGAGCTCGTTGATGACCATCAGAAAGTTAAAAATCCTGTAACAAAAATTTTATCTTCAGAATTATGCACAGTTTTATTATTTACTTTTAATATGGTAATTTTACAGAAAATTATAATAAATTTTCAATTTTTTCATAAAAACATTTATTCAGATTTGGATTTAATGCTTTATTTGTTCATTACCTTGTGATATACATAGTAAATCGTTATATATTTACTGCTTTATTAAGGAGTTTTTCATTTGATTATATATATATGAAATTCTTAAAAATTTTATGTGATTTCTGATTAGAATTGCAATATATTCGTTGACTTCCTTTGAAGGTTTAAATTATCATCTAGTAGATTTCTTTTTCTTCTTTAATTTCTCAAATTTTATATTTTTTGGGGCAAACATCAGAATATGAACTGCCAAAATTAGGACAACTGATATAAATCTTAGCATGCATTAAAAACTACCTTTGTCAGTTTTGATAACAGTGTACAAAAGAAGTGACCGATTAAATGGCCAGTTCTCTTGCTTGAGTGAATTATTTAATGAAATCTCTATAAAAATTTAAGATTTTTCTTGAATTTTTTTCTTTTCTTTCTTTTCTTTTTCTTTTTCTTTTCTTTTTTTTTTTTAGTGACAATGAAAACTAATATCAATCTGTCTATGTTAAGTTTTTTATCTATCTGTTATTCTTATGTTTAATGATACACTGAGATAAAAGGATATTTTATACTTATATAAATAATCTAAATCTTCAAAATTTTTAATATATATATAAATATTTTTGTACAGGAGGGAGGGTGCTATTGATGAAATGGCTGTCAAACCTCTAACTCAGTTTCCTTCAGAACTTGATGAAGAGGTATGTATCTTTTTACTCATATTTTCTGTTGCAGTTTATCTAGTCTATATTTAAATGTTCATGTTAAAACAGTATTAAAATTAATTTAAATACTGGACCAAAAGATTTACAGTTAATTTTATTCAATTGAAAGTAAATATATCAAAGGATGAGCACTTATTTAATTTTTTAATTAACCTTTAGAATTTGCTTGAAGTTATTATCATTAGTATAAAGGAAAATGATAGTTTAACAATTATATTTTTGTAAATAAACATTGGTCATAATGTTTAGGATATAGCTGTGTGTAAGCTTGTCAAAATCAGACAAGATTTTGTAGAAAATGGTGATTTGTCGAATGTTTAGTGGTTCTGTATTTTGTTTAGTCATATTTTTCTTTTGTAAATTTTATTTAAAATTTTCTACTGAAAGTCAAATTTTTGTCAAATAAACATTGCTCATAATTTTTGGGATATAGCTATGTCTACACTGTTAGAATCAGACAGGATTTTGCAGAAAATGGCACTTTGTCAAATGCTTAATGATTCTGTATTTTGTTTATTACGTCTTTCTTTTGTAAATTGTATTTTAAATTTTCTGTTGAAAAACAAAATTTACTTTTTCAGCTGAAAGACAAAATTTATTTTAGAAAATCTAAACAGTTCACTTGGCATAAGATATATATATATAGCACAAGTATTAGGCAATTTATTACTAATAATTACCTTGTTTACTTATATATATATATATATATATACAGTACACTCCCGATTATCCGCGGAATTGGGTGGCGCGGCCGCCGCGGATAACGAAAATCGCGGATAATCCGAAAAAAGCTAAAAACGAGTATTGCAAAAAAGAAAATGGTCATTCCATCTTTGAAAAATCTTTTTATGTACAATAAAATATAAAATAAACAGCAGGAAATGTTTAACTAACGCTTAATATTTTAATATATCACTCAAAACTAACGTAAAATGCATTTTGTTAATGAAAACAGAAAAGTGCTTTGTACTTACGAGAGGCGTCAAGGATACACAGAAAAATTAATACGTATGTGCTGTTTTAATACTGTAATGTATTATGTAGTTACAAAAGCATTAACTGTAAAACTACACCTTTTTGTAGAAATCAGTCATTCGTGTTTGCTTCTTGCTTTGGAAGCATTTTCTCTTGATCCGAGATTGCATTTTTCGTAGCATAAGTTTCTCAGCCAACTTTGTGTCGTCTTGTTCTTCCAAATAGCTCAGCAGTCTGTCGACTTGTTACAAAGCCGCTTCGTGAGTTTCCGCATCTGCACAGTGGGCTCGTCTTCACCTTCACTTCGTTGTACTTCATTATCGGCCTTTCTCCTCACAATTTCGTCATATGTCAAGTGTTCGAAGCCAGGTTCGTTGACGTCACACTCCAATCACTCGTTAATGTTTTCAGCATCCACGTTCTCTCACCCCCCAGAACTGTTTTCACCATATCGACGACAAGAGATGCTGTGGGCGTGTCCACATCTTCATTCACTTCTTCACAACTCAAAGGGGTTAGGTTGTTGTTGGCTTCAACATTAGGCATGAGTTTTCTCCATGATTTTATGAGGGTTGACGGTTTCACCGAGTCCCATGCAGATGCAATATCATAGATGCTGTCCAAGATTGTGTAGTGTTTCCAAAACTCTTTCAAATCATAACTTTCTTCAATTTTGGTCACTAGCAGCTTGGTTCGGTATGTTCTCTTCATTGTTGCAATGACTCCTTGGTCCATGGGTTGGATTAGCGCAGTAACGTTTGGGGGGAGAAACTGTAAAAAATCTGTCTATCAGAAGACTTTAGCACGCTTGTTGCTGGGTGAGAAGGTGCATTGTCGATCAATAGCACAGCTTTTCAGTCAGGTTTTTCGATTTAAGATGTTTACGCACTTGAAGAACAAAGATTTTTTTCCATTTTTGAAAAATGTTTCGGTTCATCCATTTTTTTTTTTTTTTTTTTTTTTAAGTAATCAACGGGCAAATTTTCTATCCTTGTGCCTTTAAAAGATCTCGGTTCTTCTGACTTTCCAATTACAACAACACTAAGTCTAAGTTTATGTCCACCGGTAGCATTACTGCAAGACATGATAGTGATCCTTTCCTTGCTGCTTTTATGACCCACCGCTTTACTTTCACTTTCAAATGCTAAAGTGCGAGTGGAAAGACATTTCCACAAAAGTCTCGATTCATCGGAAATGTAAATTTGTTCAAAAGATAGCTCTTCGTTTAAAACAAATTCTTCAAATTCATGATGGAAATCATTGGCTGCTTGTTGGTCACCACTAAGTTTCTCCCCATGAAGTCCAATTTCTCGAATTCCAAGATTAAGATGAGAGAGGGCGGTGGAGCGAACACTGCAGGGGTGAGTGAGAAATCAATTACTTATCGAGGGGAAGGTTCCGAGAAGGCCTGGGATATTTTTGCCTTAAATAAGCACGATGTTAGCAAATTTAATATTTCGCTCAGTTTTGTGAACATTTTTATTTTCTTTGCTTTATGCTTGTAAAAAAAAAAAAAAAAAAAAAAAAAAAAAACTTTCTGCGGCAGGCTTGGATAATCAGGAGTCTACTGTATATATGTATATGTGTGTGTGTAAAATATAAAAAATATGATGGGGCTTTGCTCTACGCGAACAGGCAACCTCTAATTAACTTCCCACAATTTCAGGATTTTTCCCCTAGACCAGTACTTTCGAGAACATTCTGGCATGTTATGTAGTCACTATTATAAATGTAGAGTTTGTGCCATTTTTTGTCAGACTGCTGAAATTGAATAAGTCAGGACAGCTCAGTGGTATTACACTATACTCTGCAGATCTACACATTTATGGTTCGAATCCCACTCAAGATTAATTTTTTACTCGACGCTGCAACTTACAAATTCAGACTTGTACAATTTTAGATCTTCACGTTTACTCTATTTGCAGTACATTTTGTAGAAATATGCATTCTACCTCCTCGCAATTAATTAATTTTGTCTCCACTTCAGAATTGCACTTGACTACGTAACTCTCCACCATGATGATAGATTACGACATTTATGCAGACTTTAGCTAATACAAGAATTCTTAATTTTTCGCCCTTTTCAGGGCCACATTCTTAACTAACATGCACCCTCTAGGGACAAGCACTACTTCAATACTTAAACATGGTTCGTATGGTCCTTAAGAGTCCTTAGATTTTTTGGAATCGATTTTTGATCCTTAAAAGTCCTTAATTTTAGCCAAAATCAGCATAAGGTCCTTAATTTTAATCATCCGAAATTTCTGTCAGTTTTTACGACTGCCATTTTGACTGTGAATTAGCATTTTATTGTAATATTTTTGGCGATTCATTGACATATATATGGTTATCTTTTGAATGGGTTCATGAGTCATAATTTGTTTCTAATATAAATGATGGGATACTCGAGTTTCTAAGCAAGAAGTGAAACATAAGCATTTCAAAAGTCATTTTTTTTTTAATAAAGAGCTTTTAAAATTTTCGCTTTTGGGGATGTGAATTCTTTTATTAAACGGTTCTAAATTTGGCGACTTTTCAACATTTTGGGGATTTTAAGATCAATTTATATGGAAACTTTTTATTTCCGAGACCTGAGAATTTTTCGACGATTTTTTTTAAAACATCGTAGCATTGATAAATTTCAGTAAAATAATAGTAATATATGGAAATTATATTTAAAAAATAACATTAAAATAAAACATTTTTATTTTTCGCTGTCATATTGTGAAGTTTCATTTTGGCAACTTATTATACAATATTTTTAATCTTAAAAATATACAAGGTATAATGCTATAAAGCACAATTTACGAAACAGCTCTTAGCAAAAGCAAAATTAGCTATATAATAAATTGAAAATATCTTCTTTTTTATTTTCTAGTAGTAAGAGTTTTTCCCGTGTAATTATCTCAGAATATTCAAAATTCTCTAAACATGCATCAGTTTTCTCTATAAAATTAATTTTGCACTTTTCCCCTCTCTTTTTTTTTTTTTTTTTCCCAAAAGATTTCTGCCCTTTTGCTGTTACAGAAATTGTAGGAATAATTTTTCTTTAGGATTTTAGACATTGCAGCTTAGAAAGTATAGAAGGATTTGAACGCAAGATTTATAGACCCACGATTCTAGAAGTTTCGAGAAATATGTGACAAAATGAAAAATGTCTCCGTGGTATCAACACGTAATGGGTGTATTTTACAGAAAGTTTGCAATGAATTTCTTACTGAGAACATCTGGAAGAACAATGAAAACATAATATTTGAATGTTTTACTTCTGATACTAGAACCTTAACATGTTTATCTTCCCTTTATTTTCTCTACTTTTCACTAGACACAAGCATGGAAAATATCAAAAATGCTTCTAATCTTATCACATGGGCAGGCATTATAGGAAGGGATTTTTTTTATTAATAAAGAAATTGAAAACTTACAATTTAAAAGATTCATCTAATATGTCTTAATGCATCATATACATAGCTGGCACTGGGCATTTTCCCACCTGATGCAATCTCTGTGGATCCTAAATTCTGCTGCCTAATACCTTTCTAAATTCTGCTTACAATGCCTGCTCTAAATTCTAAAATTTTGCCATTTGTCAATTTTGTTGTTTGGTGTGTCACTAAATTCTAAAATTTCTGCCACATCAGCTCTGTAACCAGCCTTTAACCCTCTCAGCGTTACGAACGAATTTTTCCATATTAAAAGATGGCTTTCCAAATCGTCAAGCACAGATTATTTTGCCAGCTTTTGTTGAATCCGAAAGCATCTCAAACGACTTTTTCTGCCTTACTTTTTCCGCCTCGAAATCCTTGAGAATGGAATATTCTGTACTGTCATTCCCTCTGACCTTCTGTTGCACTTAATTGGTAGTGGGGAAACAGCGATCGTTAGAGAAAGATGTTACAATGGGAGGGTCATAAATAAAAACATCAAATCCAGCCGTACCATCTGCCGACCTGAGGGCGATTTTCGTGCTGAAACTGGAAAATACTGGAAAGCCTTCAACGCAAACCTTTCTGTATGTGAAAAATTTCCGAAACAAATTTTCTTCTGCTAAAGTAAATGTAATTTGCATGGAACCCATGAACAACTTTTAAAGAATTCAGAATCACCTAATTTACAAATAATTTCTTTTAGCATGGAATAAATACTTAAACAGGTATCTAACAATGACTGTAAAAACAGAGAAATTTGATATAATTTTTGTTTTAGCTGTGGGCATTGATTAAAAATACTGTATTTTTTAAAATTATTATAACAGTTCACAAAAAGAGTTACTTCAATCAAATCTTGTAATTCCATCTCAAACTAATGTGTCATTGATATGTTTGTATCTAAATTCATTTAGTTGTGTGAATGTGAAGTATGGACATTTTATTATTGCAATATGAGGACAAGGTGCGTTTCCTTAAAGAAAAATTCCTTTTACTCTTCTGATTTCTTGTCTAAAACGAACTACTGAGAAACCTCCTTGGCATGATATGAAAATCATTCGCAAATAATATCGTATTTGATTAAATTGCTTTTTGGCGTTGATAAAATAAAGTACTGAAAGTACATGAAATTGCATGAAAATGTATTTTTATCCTAAGCAAAATACTTCTGTTTTACTGAAAGTGTTATCGAATAAAAAGGTCCGAACGATATTTGATTGTGAATATTTTACTGTTATGAAGATGTGTTTATTTCCAAATTTCGAAATGGTTGGAACATAAAATTCTCAGCAGGTAAGAGTAAATATTTAGGAAAAATAGTTGTTAGTGGTAAAAATATAAATAGCTTTTTATAAAATCGTCACAGGCATTATGCGAAGGTAGAAAAATATGATGGTGATCTGGGTGATGCAAAAAATTTCAAAAAAGGAAATAAGGAATTCCAATTATTTGTCTATATCAAGATTTGAAATGACACAATTAGATGCTCAGATAAAAATAGACAACTTTAACTTTCATGGAGGACTTTGGATGGGAAAACAATTTGTTATTTACGAGTACAGTTAATTAAAACAAAGGAGGGCTCTCTCTGTATGGGAAGGGATGCCTTCTTGGAAGACTGTTTAAAGAAAACTGGCTCGTATTCACGTTACAAGTAAAAAACTCAATTCCAGATCAAACTACTAGTGTTCAGTAATGTTACTGCTCGGCCGCTAGTGGACGTTATTTATGACTAAGGACTGATGAGCTATGTTAAATTAGGTACTGATTACCATTTATTTTAAAATTCATTAGTTAGTACTTATGCTTGGGGTCTTACTAAAAAGGCCAATATATGCATGTATTTCTTGAAATCAGTTTTCACATTTTATCAACATTTTATGTGCAGTTTTTATGGCATCCTTCCTTCATGTCCACTCAAATGATTTCACAGCCTAAGAACAAAATAGAATTATTTAAAATTAAATATCTATGCTTCGTTTGAAATATTTATCTTTGGTTTGGTGTACTTGAAAAAGCGCTCGAAGGCTATCTGAATAAGGAGTGGAGAACTGTCTAAGAGAATCATCTTTTTGTTAATCCTTCATGGAGAACTGTCTAAGAGAAAAGGGTTTCTATACATGTTACACAATGGAAAAATCACGAAAACGTCCATGCAGCCAGCCCGTTCGCTGGGATTCTAACCGAAATACCCGTGTTCAGCAATTTTACTGCTTGGCCGTTGGTGAGCGCTTATCATAATATTATATGTTTTAATGGGCATCAATAACAATCAATGCTTACTATTGTGATTTACATTTCCAGTGATGTTAATTAATACTCATGTGTATTTGACGGCTCTGTGCCTAAGAGCAGTAGAGCTTCAAACGGGGACTTCATAAGCGGAACTGGCTCATATTCACATCATACATGGGAAACCACCGTAATTAATACAAATTTGGGAATATTTTTCTTGTAACTGTCCTTCGTACATGAATACCAATCGTATGATTTGATATTCACTTTCGGAGCAAAAATACATTGAGAAAGAAATCAATTTGGGGACAAAATAAAAGAATTGATGAAATAAGTATTATAAAAAAGCAAATTTCTTTTATATTTTGGGTCATTTGTTACCATTTACTTTGTGTTTTAATATCTTTTCATATTTTATTTCAGTATTGCTTTATTAATTCTTAAATATTTTGCAAAATGCAAAAAAATTTGTGAAATTCATAAACTCTTTCAATTCTAAATATAATTCTCTTTCCCAGTTCTAAAACAAAAAGATATAGTAGTCAATAACAAAAAGATATAGTAGTCAATAAATAAATATGCAATTATCATTAGTTAAAGTGTATTTTGGTAGTAGATTCATGATAGTTGTAATGTGCACATGCTTCAAAAAGATTGCATGACTAAACAATTTTTTCACAGTTCTGGGCAGAACTGTGGTTTCAATTTCAAATAAATAAATAAATAAATAAAAATAAAATAGGCTTCCGCACAATGGCAGATTTTGACTCATTTTATTACAAATGTATGAAGCAAATTTCTTTTCGTTCTCCAAAAGAAATAAATATGTCAATGAATAATGTTTTTCAATGTGCTATTAGAATAAGAAATCCATACTCGTCTGACGCAAATTAACTGATATATATTTTTAATCAAAATTTTGCAGGAGAGAATTCAAGTATTACTTTCAAGCACTAACTACACAGAAGTTATATTTTTAACTTTTTAAACACAGTATTCGATAGTTTCAGCATCTTTTATAAGTGCTACGAAATGTCTTACTTCTCTAAATTTTCTTTAGCAAGGTAAGGAACAACGCATTCAATGCAACTTTTTTCACCATATCGCTTTGCAGACACTTAAATTTCGCATGGGTTTGTCATATATTCGTAGCCGAAATAGTCCATAACTGCAAAGTTTAACTTTATTCAATTAATTTCTTACATTAAAGTCATAGCCGCTTGCATACTTTAAAAAATTTTTTGGTTAAATAGGTATTCAGCTAAAATAGAAATTGTTATGTGAGATATAATTTTTCCTTCTTAAAACAAGCTATTTAACAGTAACACAACAGTATAATACGTCATCGTAATATCAGCTGAGAGTTGTAAAAGAGTAAACACGTTCCATTCCTACTAAATGGTTTATATAACTCTCCTTTTATAAAAGCTCGAAAAACAGAATATAGTATATATCATTTGCATTTGGTGAATTAACGTATTAAAGGCATTGTTCTATGTGATATAAATATTTGCTTGTTATTTTATGAAATCTGTGTCTGAGTGTCTGAAGCCCATTCAAATATCCTGTAGAATTTTAACAAACTGTTTTATAGGATACAAATATGCACATGCCTTTTATGAAATATGCAAACCTCATGCAAATAGAATTCTGTTTTATTAAAATTAACAATTATGAAATTAATTTTAATATAAATATATTACTCTACATAAAGAAATCTGCAGGCATCCTTATTCCCATTATTTTTCTATTATTATCATCGCAAAAAAATAATAGCATTTATCTTATAATAAGCTAATTAGATTAGTTTAAAAATACGATTTGAAAACTTTTGTCCTTCTTGCTTCAGTTTTTCTTATGACAGTTATGCACTTTCTTTAACTTGATATAAGATCCATTTATTTTAAATACTTTTCTAAAACTTTCTTTTTAATTTTAAATACTTTCTATTTCTTTTCTTTTTTAAATACTTTTTATTATAAAGAAATAAGAAAATAATGCTAGCGCAAATGATTTGGTTGAAAAGTTATGTAAAACTGGGTTCAGTACCCCCTAAAAAATAAATTAGTTAAAAAGGAAAACGTCCAAATGGGCAATTTTTTAAATTTTATAGTCACATACATGTTTTGAGAGCATTTAGGTTAACGCCACTTTGGGCTAAAAATATTTCGAAACAGCATAGCTTTAAAATTTTCGATATACAGGCTTGCACACTGGAGACAAAAATGTTTTATTCCTTACAGTGTTGCCACTGCTCGCTCTGAAACTGTTACTTTTTTTTTAATCAAAAATCCGTTAAAGTTTTACAGAATATGAAATAGACAATAAAAACAAATTCCAGATTCCAAATTCGGGCTTTTAAGTGCCCTTGTTCGGGTGGAGGACTATGTGATCCAAATTTTGATGACTTTAGGTAACATTTTCCACAATGCGAAAAACATACATACGTTCATGTAGATTATCATTATTTGGTTCTTTAAATAAATACAGGATCATAATATTCGGTGGCAACAGTTCGGAAAAATGATTGGGGCATTTAAAGTGATTCGATGCAAAATGACGTTTCGAAACTAAAAGCCCTTTTGTGCTAACGCTCATTTGGGCTTTGAAAAGGAATTATAAAATTAAACACATTGAAATAAAATCTGAAAGCTTTCAAATTTTATATTACTTCCAAAGGGACATTTTTTGACGATTTGTGTGTTATTTTTATTTATTAAATATCATATTCTTCACACATAAACCGCATAAATTCCACAGCAATATCATAAAATATTTAAAAACAGTATATCTTTAGAATTTCCATTATACAAGCTCAGATGCTGCGGATAAAAATGTTTTATTCCTTACAGTGTTGCCACTCTCGCTTTGAAATTGTTGAATTTTCTAATCAAAAATCCCCTAAAGTTTTACAAAATATGAAAGAGATAATAAATTAAATTTGAAATTAAAAATTCGGTTCTCTAGGTTCGCATGCTCGGGTGGAGGATTACGCTATTTAAAATTTGGTGGCTCTGGGTACTGTCGTTTTTTCACAATGCAAGAAATATACATATATTCATGCAGATTCTTCATTATTTAATTTCTTTAAATATAATACAGGGCAATAATATTTGGTGGCAGCAATTTCAAAGATGATTCACCGTTTATAGTGAAATTACCAATGCCCCATGTAACGTTCGAAATCACAGACTGCATACTGAACTGAAAATTGACCATATTAGGACCTTTTACTATGGCCTTGCTAAGAAATTCCGTAAAGACCTGGAGTCCATTAGTAACCCTGCAATTAAAATCTATGATTATGACGTAAATGATCAATGTAACATCAAAAGGCCTATGGCCATTCTTAGTGACACTCTGGATTAAGGTGAATTACTCCTTGGCTACCTTCTGTATGGCATGCTTTTGTATTGTATAGTATTGTATATTACTTTTAGTTTTAAATTGTGCTATTTAATTATGTTATTCTATGATTGTAATCACATTTTCTGTTAATACTGTACACTGAGTCCTGCATTTACCAAATTTTTGCATGATAAATATGTTATACTATTTTTGTTCCCACTGGCTCGAAGGGCTTCGCAGCGTTTCTGGACGACATTTTCATCATGAACCGTGTACGCTTTAATCTGTTACTGATATTTATCCTAACTTCTCTTATTAAGCCCATAATTAATTCATTAATTTTAAAAATTATATCTCTAAAAAATTTTTTAAAAAATTAAGATATTCTGGGCATATTTATATATTACTATTAGTTAAAGTTAGCATTGTATAGGAATTAGCATATTTTCAATTGGGTGTAGGGCCTATGATGCAGGCATCCCGGTGTTACACCATCACTCGTTGCGTACTTCCGTTTATAATGAAACGATAAAAAATGCAGAATAAATAGAAGAAAGAAACAGGATATGCATCGAAAATTAGGGAAGGGACGATAAGAATGAAAGGCAATGTGCATGGTCATTCCACGTATTATATATGGTATCTTTGATGTAAAAGACTTCTTTTCCGCTGTCCACGAGTATGGACCCCCTGGACATACATAACTGTTATCTGTTTCTGTTCGTTTACTGGGCTAATTTTAGAACTTTAGAACTTTGTGAAAGAAAATTGTAAACTTTAGAACAATGCAGAAGAAAATTCAAAAGTTCAATTTACATTAAAATTTTTCCAATATCGATATTACCTGCTAATTGCATTAAAATTAGCTAACGACAGAGTACAAGAAATATGGTAAGACTAGAATTCTCTTATTGCAGGTGTCGAGTTTACTACTGTATGCGAATAAAATTTTTGAATTGGTTTCGTCTAGTTGAACCTTGCTAATATTCGAATAGTAAAATACTTGATGAATACTTATAGTTTCATTTAGGTTCGAACATAGGTGAATGGGCTGACTGCATTATTGGTGTTTAGTGCAAAGTCAGTTTCCCTTAGAAAGCCTTTCACGATGGAAGCCCTCATATAATTGCAATAAATAGCTCTCTTATGCTCTGCAATATCCAAAAAGTCTAAACTATTTTTAGTTGAAAATGACTAAATTACACGTTTTGTTTTGAAAAAAAAAAGGGGGTATCTTGTTGAATTTTAGTTTCTTGGAGGAAAGAAGGGAAAAAAAAAAAAAGATTATATATTTATTTTTAACTGAGCCAGCAAGTTATATGAACATAATTTAATTTTGCTTCCTTTAGTTGAAACAGAAATATGTTGTGCATTCTGGTGAATAAAAAGGGTTTTACACTTCAGTTTTGCTGTAGAACGTCTGTTTTGTATTTTATTTTACGGAAATTAAAATCTTAAATTTTTTTGTTGCAAACCCTAGGTGGGGAAAACGTTCTTTATATTAAAAAATAGCAGTCCCACATGTGGATAATAATAAATAAATATAAGCCTATAGGAAACAAACCTGTTGCCCAGATATTCTTGGATATTTAGGTAGATTGTGATCATATTATCCCAGGTATTCGTTGAAGTTAGTTGAATTTCTATTGAAAAGCTTACTTCTTCTTCAGTACATGTTTGAATAATTTCTAATATCCGCATTTCTGAGCATGTATATTAACACACAAATATTCTTGAGAAAACCTAACTGAAGGAAGATGAATCTAATCGTGATCAGTTCTACAGAATTTTATTTTAAAATTCGTTATGATTTGCATTTTTTGAGTGCAAAAATAATTTTTTTCTTTTCATGTTTCAAAACCTTCATGATTATACCCTTTAAAAATAGTTGCATATTATTATACTGAAAAATAAAATTTAAGAATGTAGGGAATTCTGGGAAATAATCTTAATTCAATGTATCGAAAACCAAATTATAAATATAAATATTAAAAAACTTATGTTTCTGTATTAGGTAGTTACCTTGAAAGTAATACAGTCAAAAGTCTTTAATCCGGACTCGTCGGGACTTCGGCGATTCCGGATTATCGATTTTTTCGGATTATAGATCATCAGTTTAAATCTGGTAAGATGGCATGCAGAAATTATAAAATTAAAAATATGAAACCGTAATTTATAAAATAAAGAGCAATTATGATCTAAAGAGTATCAAAATTTACAAAAAAAGAAGCTTAATATTTATTTGTTTACTTTATTAAACATTTCTTTCAACGCGCGATTGCGTAAAGCATACCTTACGCATAGCCGAAATTAGAAAATTGCAACCAGAAAACTATTTGATTTGTATTCGTGATATTTATAATGACGAGGAATTTGATTTAAATCATATCAAAGACGGAGTAAATGAGATTAAATACTGCATTTAGTAAGGAATTATAAGCCGAATAAAATAAAAACATCTGCCCTGAAGATAACGATAGTGCTGACAGAACAACTTCCAGTTCATTGCGCGCCGCGGCGTGCCCCCCCCCCTCGCAGAGCAGCATGAAATTGATAAACAGATTTCGGAACTGTTAGATAAACAAAGGATATGCCTTTATCCATTTTTTGTAGCAATTTGCTTTTTGTTTGATGGACATCGAAATATACTTTTGTTTTCTAGATCCTTTGGGAGCTCCAGCATCGGAAATTCTATTTGACATAATCAAAAGTTCAAGCTTACTTTTATAAAATTGCTCTTACAGTCTGCAAAAAATAATAAGCCGGATCCAATTCGAAGATTAAGGAACAACGCAATCATCAACATTAACTGAAATAGATAATTAGATAATTTTAGCTTATACCGTCCGTTATAAATTAAACGCGCACGCGAAAACGTATTCTGCGCTTGCGCAGACGCATATGCGCAGTCGTAAATGTCTTGCGCGCACGCGTAAAACGCCTATGCGCATGCGCAGAAAGATTTTAGCTTTGAGGTCCGGATTATAGATCATTCTCCGGATTATGGGTATCCGAATTAACGACTTTTGACTGTACTGATAGAAAATGTTTAGTAAAACTATGCATTACCTCTAACTATAACATTTTGAAAAAATATTTTCAATTTTCCGACTATACATACAAAAGCTTATGTTGCATAAAAGGCATCAAGAGCATTGGCCCATCAGGCGGACTAGAAATAAATTCTCTGAACACTGGTAATTCGGCCCTGGATTCGAGTCCCACAAACAAGCTCACTGCGTAGGCGTTTTCTTTGTTTTCCCCACGTGCAACGTGTATACGAGCCAGCTTTCCTCAGAAATTCCTCCCCGAATACATCCCTATCCTTAGGCAAATAACTTTTGAGTTTTTTGCCATAATCAAATTAAATCAAATTTAAAAAATAAGTAAGTAATAGGAGCATTAGACTAGTGTCTTTGTTTGATTCTTTCTATATACATAGAGAGAGAAAAAAAATAAAGGTATGGAGACTAATAAAACTATAAGATTCAATCAAAATCCGATTCAATCATTCATCAAAATCTGATTTCTTATAATTTTTTAACACGCTGATTTCTAAGGGCAACTGTTTATTTGCTCTTAGCTCCCCCTCCAAAAATAAGTAGTGGAATAGTAAAATATACTGATATTTTCTTAGATTTTAAAGAAAACAATATCATTATGGTACAATTAATAAACTGGCGGCTTTCCTTACTTATTGCTTAATCAAGGATGTCAAACTCGCGGCCCACAACAAATATTTTTGCGGCCCGGCCAATATATCGGCAAATAATAATATATAATAATAAAATAACATATTGACGAAGAAAAAAATGAAATGTTTACTGCTAAGTAATTAACGATAATTTATTCAGTGTTGTTAGATTACTCACAGCGAGCTGACACACACTACTTAAATTACAAATGCGTGTGAGTAGCTTGAGTTCAGCTACCTTCGGCTTTTGGGGGACACGTGCACTCAGAACTTGTACGCATCCCCCGATAGCCGAATGTCGCCGAACTCATGGTCTCAGTTTTCCAATCATAGTTTTGTATGATATATTGGTGCATGCACTTTGCTTTATTATTAATTATTACTTAATTCATATTGTTACAGATTTCATAGTTATTTATTTATTTAGTTTTTTTATTTAGAATTGTAATTAGATTTGCTTCATGTTGCCTTAGCAACGCAGACGATTTTTGAAAAGACAGCTGCGTTGGAAGGTTAAAAATAGAACAGTGCGTGCATTTAATACCTAATAAATAAATATCTCGTAATTGCTGTTGCCATCCACAAAAATCCAGATATTTATAGATGTTTCCAGTATATTCGAGAAATTAATTATAAAGCTTATAAAAGCCGAGAACAAACAACTCATCTCAGTAGTAGCTGTAGTTCTAGCGAACTGTTTGTTTACTTAATGCTGTGATTGATTTGTAGTGATTTTGCTGTGAGATAGAATTAGTTTCTCTGTTTTGAATTGATTTTTGCTAAACGTTTGACATTTTGTGATATTGTTAGAATATTTTTGAAGAAATTTTCAGCATTTTGATTTATCTCTTGTGGAAAGAATAAATTTTTGTTAACTTTTTAACGTTAACTGTGTTTATTCCAGCCCTTTGTATTCAGTATGTCTATATCAAAACCAAGTGGTAGTAAAATTAAACGAAAAATCGCTGACAAACATAGAATATTCCAAGTAAAATGGGAATTAGAATATTTTTGCTGTGAAATAAAAGATAAATAATCTGCTTGATATGTAATAATACTATTAATGTACCAAAGTTATATAATTTTAAACGTCATTACGAACAACACAAATCGAAATATAACAATTACGAAGGATTAATGAGAGAAGAAAAGTTGAAAGAGCTCAAGTTAGGAGTGAAAAAGCAACAGTCCATGTTTAGTAAAGTATTGCAAGAAAGTGAAGCGGCGGTACATGCAAGCTACGTCTTGCCCGAGTTGATAGCTAAACATTCGAAGCCTTTTACTGACGGTGATTTCATCAAGGAATGCCTAATGAAAGCTGGAGAAATTGTTTGTCCTGGAAATGTGAAGGCTTTTCAATCAATTTCATTGTCTCAAAATACAGTTGCGGAAAGAGTTACTGATTTACCCGCGAATTTAAGTGATCAGATCAAAGCAAAATCATCTAGTTTCGAAAGTTTCTCCATTGCCTGTGACGAGAGCACGGACATTAGTGGCAAAGCTCAATTAGCAGTGTTTCTTCGTTCTTGTGACAAGAATTTAAAATTTTTGAGGAATTACTGGAACTAATACCGATGCCTGGTACTACCACAGGAGAAGATATATTTACTTGTGTTTTTGAACTTCTGCAGAAATACAATCTACCTTTGGCAAAATTAAATTCTGTAGCTACAGATGGCGCTCCATCAATGACCGGGAAAAACAAGGGCTTCGTAGCATTACTAAGAAAAAAACTTAGTGAAATTCACGGTTCAAACATTCATCATATGCATTGTATTATACATCAAGAAGTTCTATGCACGAAAGTAATAAATATGAAGAATGTTTTGTCATATATAAAAAAAGTTATAAATTTTATAAGATCTCAAAGTTTAAATCAGTGTCAATTCACTGCTTTCTTAAGTGAGTTAGATAGTGAATATTCGAGTTTGTCCTACTATACCGAGGTACGTTGGTTATCTTGCTCCAAGATTCTCAAACAATTCTGGGATTTGAAAGAAGAAATATGTCAGTTTTTAAAAACGAAAAATCAAGACATAAGTTTGTTTTACAATCCAATATGGATACAAGATTTATCTTTCTTGGTTGATATAACCAAACACTTAACCGATTTAAATTTATCGTTACAAGGAAAAGATCATATCATTACGAACATGTTTGACATAATAAAGCATTCAAATGTCAACTAGTTCTTTGGGAAAAAACAACTTAAAAATGAAGATTTGATGCACTTCCCGATGTGCAGCATGAACAAATCAAGTTTAGATAATACTTGTTCGTATCAAAAATACACAGAAAAAATTGCAAATTTAACAACTGAATTTGAAACAAGGTTTAATGATTTTAGTTCCCTCGAAGACAAATTTTTTTTGTTTTCTTCGATTTTCTCAATAAGTATTGACTCAGTACCCAGCCATATGCAAATGGAGGTGATCGAGATTCAATGCAACTCAAACTTGAAAGCAAAATTCATTGAAGTGGGCGTGCCTGAATTTTACAAATATTTACCAGCCAGGTTTGAAAATACTCGAAAATTCGCATATGAAATTATTTCCATGTTTGGTAGCACTTGTCGGTGCGAGCAGTTATTTTCAGTCATGAAAGGTAATAAGTCTCCTATTAGAAACTGTATTAATGATGCTCACCTTGGGTCAGCGTTGAAAGTTATCACTGCAAACAAAATTTCTCCCGAAATAGGAAAGATAATAGCAGAGAAGAGATGTCAAGTATCAGGACATAAACATTAAATTTTTCTTGTTCTTTTATATATAAATATATATATATATATGTGTATTATTGTATTATTTGAAATAAATCTACGTTTCTATGTTTTTTTTTTTTTTTTTTTTTTTTTTTTTTGTGGCCCGCCTAAAGTTAAACCTTGTTTGTTTGGCCCAAGTGTACCTATGAGTTTGACATCCCTGCTGTACACAAAAGCGGAAAATTGCATGACAAAAATTTAGACATTTATGATTATGATTAGAAAATAAACAAGTTTTTTACATGTTCAGTTAATTAGTTCTGTCATTATATCAACTAAGTTGTGAAATATTATTTATATCCGTAGTTTTAAATAAACCCTGAATGAAAAACATCCAAAGCTGCAAATAAAATAAGAAATTTCCTAAGTTTCCAAGATATTTTACTTTTAATTTATTAAAAAAATAAGGAAAACATATCGAAAATCATATTGTTTCAGGGAGAAAATATTGCTTCTATCCTAGGCAAGCAATCATATAATAATGGGTAAATTAAGTAATTAAAGTGAAGGTTACTACTAGAAACACAAAAATATTTTGATATTATGCCCGTATGCATATAGATTGCTCATAAAGAGTTAAATATATATATATATATATATGTACACACATATATACATGCAGGTTTATGAACAAAAAAAAAAACAACAAAAAAAAAAAATTAAACATTTATAACTATTTTCTTTTAATGTCTTGATTTGCAGTTTTTAACAAAATTTAGATTTTGTAACATAAATCCCGACTTACTGTTACAAGTCGAATCACAAACGCTAACATATACCTTCTTGGAAACTACCAGAGGGCAAAGTTTTGACAGTGATTGATATTTTTACAGCTGACTCTAATCAGTCCACTTGATGATTCTCTGCAGGTGTGGGGGGGGATAAAAAAAAACTACTTAACGCTTTTCATGCATTCTGTGAAAGAAAGTTTCCGTGCTTTTGAAAAGTTTTTGTTGACAAAGCTGGTGACGCTTTAGAAAACAATGCCTTATCTTTCTCAGAACCTCCAGAGGGTTAACATATATATTTCATATTTCTTCTGAATGTTCATATTACTAAAGAAATAAAATTAGCCGCTTTTCCTGTATATTCTTAATGCATTTAGTATTTTTTAGAATAAAAAAAATCCTTAATTAAATCCAAAAATTCTGAAATAAAAAGGAAACTTGTTGAAGAAAGAAACTAAATATATATTGAAAAATAAAAAATTTTTATTTTAATGATATTTTTTAAATATAATTTTCATATATTACCATTATTTTACTGAAATTTATCAATGTTACGATGTTTTAAAAAAAATCGTCGAAAAATTTTCAGGTCTCGGAATTAAAAAGTTTCTATATAAATTGATCTTAAAATCGCCAAAATGTTGAAAAGTCGCCAAATTTAGAACCGTTTAATAAAAGAATATATAAAGAAATTTTTCTTCAAAGATATAAAGAAATTTTTTCTTTAAAGATATAAAGAAAATTTTTCTTTAAGATTTCTTTTTGAATATATAAAGAAAAATTTTCTTCAAAGATATGTGCAGTTATTATTATGTAAATTACCCAATTGTTTATGATTTCAACCTTTACTATAATTTCTGATTTCTATTTCTTCATATTGTTACATTTTTCTTTTCTGTTCTGACACCAGATGTTACATTATTTTCTTCTTCACGTTCGTACGGGGTTCGTGTAGATTTGGAGTGAATAACGACGACACTTTATGAAGTATTGAAACACACTTTATTTATCAATATTAATCAGGACAGCTCCCAAATACGTTTTACAGTCGTCGGTGAACTACTATAAACACACTGACACAATCAGCGACACAGCCTTCAGGTTATCAGGCTATCACGATGGAGACACCTTTCTGCAAAGCACTCGACTCTGCTTTCCGGAGTACAGCTCCCGACTCTGCTTGGTCGTTCTTGGAACTCCACGTACTCTCGAGATTCTCCACGCTACAACTCGTGATGCACTCGACGACACATGAGCACAGCTCCTGACTCTTCGGTTCAGTCTTTCCCGGAGCTCATTACGCTCTCTCAACAATGCACTAACCATGATACACTAACAGACTCCTTCAGTGGACTTGACGACCCACTTGGCACTCGCTGCCCGGCTGTCAACTCGATCGACTCCGCAGGGATTGACTCGCTAGATGAGGCTCACACACTCTCGATGAGAGACACACTTTCCCTCTTGATGAAGCACACTTACTGACTGCAGACCAGCACGGTTTATATAGCTTCCGGCTTGTGTTCGGGAACATTCTGGAGTAAACCGGTAAGAATTCGTTCCAGAAGGTTCACCAACCGTCCATGGTATATCGCCAATTTTATCGCCAAATGGGCAATTTCTCGACAAATATGGCAACCCTGCCCTTTTTGCTATTTTATGGCAACCCTAAAACAGCTTTGCGGGGAAGCCATATCACCGTACCTTTACATTTCGTAACAATATGATAGAGTTACTGAGCCAGATTAAATTAAAATTAAATTGTATAATCTTTGACCACTAGTTTGACCCTCATTATTAGTTTGAATTTGACTGTTCTTGTTTAATTATGTCACCGTGAGCTGAAATTGATTTTGTTAGCATCAAAACATGCCTTTATGTTCCAAGTTCTTTTTAAATAAAGAGGGTTATTTAAACCTTTGTCTGATATTGTAGTTACTTTCAGACATAGAGATAATATGCTTCAAGTCTGTCAGGAACTATTTGACTTTTACCAGATCAAGTAAACCCTCATAGGTACATTGTGGAGAGGTTGGCAAGTTAGGAGATAAAGCACGCAGAAACTAGCGAAAGAAATGGTTTGTATATAAAGACAAATCTCTAATTATTAGAAGAGATGCTTAAAGAGAAGGCCTATAAATGCTAAAAGAGGAGGCCTATATATAAACTAGCCAAAATGTCTGGGAAGGCTTCAAATTAAAATGACGGATAAATATTTTGTTGAGTGTTGTTGCTACAAAACATAAATATTTTTTAGCTTTTAATGTGTTATTATCCTAATATCGTTTAAGAATCAATTTCATAAATTACATGTATTTTAAACTATGAAATTTTATTAGATTTTAATAGGGCTTTTTTAACAAATATTGTTAAAAAATAAAATTTAATAGTGGTAATGTAAATCCATAATGACTAAGGTTATTAAACTACCTAATTTAGTTATTTATAGCTAAGTGCCTTACCCTTAAAATATATCTCTATATATTAAAGCAAGTTGTTTTAATATGTTTAAAACAACTCTTACTCTTAATATATGGAAATTATATTTAAAAAATAACATTAAAATAAAACATTTTTATTTTTCAATATATATTTAGTTTCTTTCTTCAACACATTTCCTTTTTATTTTAACCTTAAATTGTTTTTCATTAATTCTCACTGTAGTCACAAGATAAAATACAAAAATGTAAAAATTCAAGTAAAACTTATGCTTTGTATCTACTGAGACTTAAAATAATACAAAATATCTTATCACCTCTGCTGCTTTAATGGCTTATTGAAACCTTAAAGTATATTAACTGGGTTACAACCCCTGGAACTCTACACGAAGCTATGACACTAATTGCATCAAGCAGAGCCTAACTTTCAACACTTGCCAACCGTGCCTACATCAGGCCTTTCAGGTTTGTTTTAATCAGCAGGTCTCTCTCTAGACAAGCAGCAGCGGTGACAACATCCAGTCTTTTGTTATGAATCATGCTGATTATGATCTTACTTCTCATTTTAACCTATGCTGTTTGACATAAAATCTACCTGCTATTTACTAAGCCTCTAGACTGACCAAATATGTGACAAAATGAGACATAAAAAAATCAAGATAAAGCTAACTGTTAGCAAAACGTAAATGTCACTTATGTTCTTTCAAATATGATCAACTATTATAAGTGTAAAATATTTAATGCTACTTGATAAATTACATTAAGTTTATTTTACTCTCAAACTTATTAATAATTATGTTAATTAATTCATGTTTAGTAATAATGCATACTACTTAGGCATCTATTTTATTTTTAGGATGGTATTAATTAATATACTTTAAGGTTTCAGTTAATATACTTTAAGTTAATATACTTTTAGGTTTCAAAAGTGAAATTCAGGCATAGATAATATTTTTAATTGAATTTATTCAGTTCCCATTTTTTTACTGAGAAGTCAAAAAGGTTACTAAAGTGCTTTCATTAAGGAGTTCAAAATTTAAAAGACTCTTACTAACATAAATTTTACTAATATTTGAATTCTCTTCCATTAGGAATTTAATTTCTATCTTATTTTATGCAAAACTAGGCACTTTATATTACAATTTAAAAAAACCATGAGCATGTATATTATCTTTAATGTTTCTTTATAGAAACTTACAAAATACAATTAGATACATAATTATGCTACTATACTATGTAATACTGATACATGATTACTTTATATAATATTATGCATAATGCATACTATAGGAATAAAATTTTGTAATACTAATACATTCATTCTTTTAAGTATAGGAGCAAATACCTTAACAAATTGAAATTTCAAATTAGCCTTAATCTATAGAACTTCAAAGTGGTAAAATTTTCTTGCAGCATCAGTTTTAACCATTTTTACAATAAATCCAGTTGTTTAGGAAATCTGTATACTGACAATTTAGAGCTGTCATTATAATTTCCTCAGTGTAACAGTGTACAACACTTTAAAAGCACAATTAAAACAAACAAACAGAAACGTCAAAATTAAATTAAAACTACTGACATTCAGCATATTAAAACAATGTCCCGGTTCACTAACGTGTCCTCTCCCCTAACTGGTTAATGCCATCTGGATGACCTCATCGAGGTGGCCTTGGTTTGACTGGAGGGGCTAACTTTTGCACCTATCGAGATAGCCAATAGTTTGTGATGAATAAATAAACAGAAGCCTTCAGTAGGAAGGCTTCTGTTTATTTTTCTGTTTGGCATGGCAGGGCCATTAATGATGCTGTGTGAACTTGTTTATGCATAGCTGGGCAGGACCGTTCCTGGGGCATTGGCTCCTATGTACTTTCCTAAGATTGTCACCCCAAAATGTTTTTAAAAAGTGCTCAAGGATTAATAAAATTTTTATTTCATACTCACTAAGTACTCATATATGAATGTATTACAATGAATTTAAAGTATTTAGGCATGGTATTGCTAGAGTCTGGCCGCCCCTGATTTTGGCAGCCCACATACTTTTACGTGCTGCACCCCCGCTAGAAACAGCCCTGTATCCGGGCTTGCTTTATTATGAAAATAAAATTATGTGCTTAAATCAGCAGTCATGTCTGAAAGCTTTTATTCTCTGTTCTCTTATCTTAAGTATCCATGCAACTATTTTTCTAATACCAAGGTATCTACATAATTTATATTACATTAATTAGTCAACATGTGTGTTCAACCCTCTGAGCAGCATGGGATTGTGGATCTTTCATGAAAAACGGTATTTATTAATTAAATTTGTATAATTAAAGTCTTTATTTTCATAAACTTACATTCTTTAAGATGACATTTATTAAGAACAGTAAGAAAGCAAAATGTCTTAAATTATAAATTAATATGTGTAAAGTGGCAAAAAAATCTTGGATCTGATAACAACGTATGAGAAATGTAGTAATGAGAAAATTCATGAATAAAATGATGGAGGATTGTGAAACCTAAAGGCTATGTCCTAATAAACTGTTTTCTTTCTGATTGAAAAAGCCACGTATTGTATATATATTGTACAAAATTTATCTTCATTTATTAATGCTCTTTTTCCTAAAAAGGTTTTTCTATCACTCTTTTTCTTTTTGAAGGGAGGGGGAATATGTGAGATATAAAATATCAAAGAAAACAACTATTAACTTTAATTTAGCAATACTTCTTTTAGTTCTTCATTTTAATTTGATTATATTCCCTTTCTGTCTTAAAATTATGAATCTATGCTGCATCATCTGAAAACTAATCTGCTTTATGTCATCTTATAAATCTTACAATGTGGTAAGCTTTTTTCCAATTGCCGTTCAAAATTTAAACAAAGAAGTAAACTCTATGAATATGCTTTGGCGAAATATGTACACAATTTGTCTTCTCCTTTTGCTCTGCTTGCACATGTCATTCTGCTCCGCAGGTCAAGAAATAAAATTGTGTCTATCGTATGCATCTATGCTATCTTCAAGTCGAGTTATCTATAAAATTATCACACACACATATATATATTTATTTATATACTATATATGTAAAGAGTGTATATTTTAGCCGAGTTCATTTTATAATAGATGTTATAAAAACTTATCAATTGCTTTTTATCTATGCGTGAAATTTAAGTATTTTATACAACATCAGAGCACATTTTTTTACATTAATAAATCTCCATTTCAGAGAATATGTACTGAGTATATATTAATATGCTTTCAACATTCTGATTTGAAATTTCCTTCAGGCAGTAAATGTTCCATAAAATTTGTCTTTTAGGCAGCTGAGGATAAATATTGTCATTATAGGGGGATGCACACTGTAACTGTTAGAAAGGTAAAATATTTTTGATTTTGTAATGATTAATATTTATTTGTTAGTTTATTAATTATATATAATTTTTTGATTCACCTGCAACTTTGTATAGCACTTTGTCTAAAAATTGGGGTGAATAAGAAACTGAATATTTATTTCTTAAGTGCTTTTGTGAATTCTCTGTATCATATTGCAAGGAAAATGAAATTTATAATTCATCCAAAGTGATGACTTGCATAATACTTTATACCTCATTTTTAGACTATCATCATTTTCACATAAGCTGGACTAGGATAATTATTACATAATGTGATCACTAGCTTTAAATGAAAATTTTAAAAGTATACTAAGGAAAACAAACATTTCCATATATTTTATTCAGTAACTAATATATTTTTATTGGAAACTACTCTTGTCAAAGCTATCAGTGATAATGATTTGTAAAAAAGCTAATTGGAAAGTAATGTTGCTGTTAGAATTGATTATCAGCAGGACTCAAAAACACATCATTTAAATTACTCTTTATATTTCTGTCATTTTCTTTTCTTCTGCTCATTTGCAGTTTATTTTATATTTGTTTTCAGCATTACAGCACAATAACTGTATTTTATGAAAATATGTTTGAGGATAAAGATGTGATACTTGAAATACAAAATGCAGAATTTGTTGATCAGAGGTCAAAAAGTTATTGAAAGTAGATCCTTTTGAATAATTTATATTTGGTTTAATTTGCTGTTTCAGTTTTTGTACTATTCAGGATCCTGATTTGTACTATTCAGGATCCTGATTATTAAAAGTTCTTCACATGCACTTTTTTTATGCACTTTTGATGTATTTTAGGTATTGTTTATTATCTGCATCTATTGATTAAAAATTATTAATATGAAAATAAAAGTATTTGCTTTTGAAGACTCAGGTGTTTGAAACACTTGTTGACAGGCGCCCGGACCAAAAGGTCCCATCCTGTGTAGAGCACGTTGGAAAAATGCATTACTTTCCTACCATAACGTGAAAAAATGCCCATGCATGAGATGAAATCTCGTGAAGAAATGCTATGAATGAGTCTTCATATATGTCCGAGTTAGTTACTCCTCCAAAGTCGAAACTTCAGTGCAGGGGTTGGAGCTACTGGTTATCATGTCCATTTGAAATCCTGTAAAGAAAGTGCATTTACTTGCAAATCAGGCATTGGAGAGGGGGCGAGGCTAAATTGCAATATGCATAAAAGTCAATGTAAAGTTACTTAAAATGTAATTTAAAGTAAAAAGATCATGGGCTGGAATAATGGGTGGCCTAAACGTATAATAAGTGGTGATAAAACAATAAATGGGGAGATATTTAAAATTCACAATAATTTTGGCAAAATACAGATTTTAACGGAGGGTGCATATTACAATTTACTTTAACAATTTCCATGCTGTAATTGAAAAGGGCATGTTTTGCTTACATAGTTAAATTATTGATTTCATTAATTATTTCAAAAAATAGAAGCATTTTATCACAAGGATCAGTTAACTCTTTCATTTTGGGCATGTTAGCTTTGAAGACTTTATTCATTATTCTAATTTTGTTGATTCCAAAAATATTGTTGAAATCAGTGATATTCTTAATAAAACTTATAAACTCAGAGTATTCATTTTTATCCTGTTTAGAACTAGTGGCGTTATTTACACTGGAGCTTTGCTTAGGGTTATTTACATATGAAACATTCAGATTTTTGACTGTGTTGCTAATATCAGATACATTAAATTGCATATTAGCCTTTACTGGCTGATTTTGTGCAGCTGGGAAAGGCTGGGGAGTTGGCCATTAGGTTTGTTACTAGCGTGTTGAGTCTGATTTTTTGCCATATCTGCAAAGGAGATTTCACTTTTTACAGTACTGTCTTTAATCTGCTGGCTAATTCTATTTTTAGGGAACTTTTCACACCCACGATATGATGTGACGTGATTCTTTAAGCAGTTACTACACTTGGGTTCTTCTATTTATTATATTGGGTTTCTATTTGTTGTGGCAATCCATCATCTTGTGATCTAAAGCACACTTTACACACCTTGGTTTAAAGAAGCAGTTCTCCGAAGAATGGTGCCACTTTTGACAATTATAGCATTTGCTTTTGAAGCGAGTTTTTGGCCTTTTAGCATATTATGTATGGCAAAACATCAATCCTAAATATGTTTAATTAAAATTTATGTGCCTATTCTTTCAGAAAGATAAATTAGAACATGTAATAATTCTGAAATGCTTATTTTGATTTCAAACTCTAGTATTTTCTGAAAAGTACAATTTTTGAAATAGAATTTATTCTATTTAATTTTTTGTATGCATTTTCTAAAAAAAGCCAGTTTCTTAAGTAGTTCTTATTGTATGAAATTAATATTCATAAAATAAAGTTTTATGAACATGAATTTCATAAATTAAAATTTTTGTTTCTCTCTTTTATGACTTAAATCTCTCATGGAAAACAAATTTGTACTATTTGTCTTCAGTTCTTGATTTGAATTCTTGAAGTCTTGTTTATGACATATTTGTAATATTTTCCATTCCTTATTGTTAATAACTTATACAGATATTGATATTTTATTTATTATTATTGTTTTGGCATTGCTCCACAATAACCCGAAATGAAGAGATAATTTAAATTTGATAATGCCTGGGGTTACATTGTATGTAATAAGCCAGAGGAAAAGAATATTAAGATTTGATTCTAGTTCACCTTAATAAGCTAAAATTGGGTAAATTATAAATGCTGACTTACCCATGTATACAGCCAAAAAGAAAGCGTAATAGTATCATCTGTGAAACATGTATTTATTTAGAACATTAATGTTGTAGCAGAAATTTAGATTCATATTTGGTCACAAGAAATCTAGGTAACACCCGTCACATAATGACATTTGCAAGTTCACTGTAGATCAACAGGACATCGAAGGAAGTAAAATCTTGAAACATCGCAAAAGTCACTAATTAAATTTCAACATCATGCTTGCAGAATACTATGGGATTTGATAGGAATGAAAATGTCTGGATATTTTTTACTGAAATGTTCTTTGTCAACCTTGTGACTCAAAGCAAAGTGACTTAATGAATTTACCATTGGATTAAATTCTGAATTTAGAAATTCTTTTTCATCCTAGTGGTGTGTGCAACAAGGAAAAAATATGTCGATGGACGAATGTTAAACACGTTCACAGATATGAAAGTAAGAAATTATATGAAGAAACACAACTTGCTAATCAAAATAAAAGGAAAAAGGGAAGAAAGTCATCAGACATCATATCTTGGGAGTTTTTATTCACATGTGCAAGCATAAGAGTTAAAGGGATGAGAGAAAGCAAAATCTCAAAACTGCCCTATTTATAGTCTTTTTAGCCAACATTCATTGCCACAGCTATAATGGAATTTGAAGTGAAAAATATGAGGACTTGCCTCCAGCCAATGAAGAGAAAGAACAGCTGTATTACAGCATTCAACACTTTAGTTACTAATTTACATGGCGTACATCCTTGTAGAATTAGTTCGACGTTGTCTATGAAAACTTATCACTATACCTTTTATATAATCCTGCTCTAAGTTCAAAATTGTCACATTCATAGTTAAATATCATTACATATCAACAGTTTTTACATAACTTTTTTTGTTGTTTCAGACCTTCTAATTACTAATAACAATTTCCATACACTGTCAATACACATACAACATTCTCATTCATATACTTGTTTATATTATTATGCATTTTGATTATTTAATATTGCACTTTATTTTTTTCTTTTCAAGTAACCCTCACAGCTATTTAAACTGTAAGTCACAAGAATTTTGTGTTTAGCCTGTTACTTGTAACAATAACCAAGTGTCCTCGATGTATTTTTTGTAGATTAGTCATATTTTTTATTGTTTTAATTCCATGGCTCAAACCAGTCCACAGCAGACCAAACATAAAAATGTATGTGATGACCATTATACCCACACTGGGACAACAAATTTCAAATATTGTTGGAATTAAATCCACTAAATTCTTAAATGATTATAACTATGTGTAATAATATTTTTTTTTTAATTCACTGAGATAACAAGGAAAACAGGCTCAGTGAAATGAAATGCTTTTTAATTTGTCAGATTATTAGACCTCAGAAGAACTTTTTTGAATAATTTACTAATGTGAATTTTTAAAAATATATTATTATTTACCCTTTGAATTGAGTAATTATAATTTCATAAAAATATTATTTTGAAAAGTCCAGTGTATTTTGGTTATGAAGTTTTTAAAAATACGTCATCCAGAGTATCAAGTGTTGGCATTTCTCTGCCTTTCACAAATTTATATATGTGCATGTGTATGTATTATATGAAGATTTAAAATGTAATTAAAATCAGCAGTTATTATAGCAGTTTAATAATAACTATGATGCTTAATAATTAATGTTGGATAAAAATTTGTTAAGTGTTAAAATTTTTATTGCACATACTGGATCAATACATACATTATCAAATATGCTGAATGAATATGTTCTAAATAATTAAAATAGAGCCAAATTTTTTTTTATTTCATACAGTAGTATGAAACTAAGCATGTCAAAATTCTAGTATTAATAGTTTGACTATATTACATGCTGAGAATAATTAGCCATATGCTAAAAGACTTTAAAAAATTAAAACACAATATTTTTAAATTAAATCAAAAGTAAAATCAACAACAATTATGGGTACTTCCTTAGCATCTGCTTTGCCTACATTTAGTGGAACGATTTCTGAAATTGTGTCTTTTTTATACACCAAATAAATAATGTAACTAAATTAGAAACAATGGTCAAATGAGATGAAAATAATAATACTAAAAATACACTGTAAGGGCAAGGTTCTTGAATTTTTTAATTAATGACCTTAAGTCAATTTTAAAATTTAGAAAAATTGTGGAAGGTTAAGTTTTTAAAAGCTAATTTTTTCAGGTAGTGCAACAAAAATTTTTGAATATATCCCAAAAATTTAATCAGTCTGTTAGAGAATTAGCTGAACAGAAATACTTAAAGATTCAAGAAAAATTTGCGAAAGGCAGAGAAATGCCAACACTTGATACTCGGGATGAGGTATTTTTAAAAATTTCATAACCAGAATACACTGGACCTTTAAAAATAATATTTTTATGAAATGATAATTACTCAATTCAAAGGGTAAATGATAATATATTTTTAAAAATTCACATTAGTAAATTATTCAAAAAGGTTCTTCTGAGGTCTAATAATCTGACAAATTAAAAGCATTTCATTTCACTGAGCCTGTTTTCCTTGTTATTTCAGTGAATTAAAAAAAAATATTATTACACATAGTTATAATCATTTCAGAATTTAGTGGATTTAATATGCATACATAATAAATGTATGTGTTTGTGTAAGAAAGATAAAAAATATGTAAATATAAATTATAATTTAAATTAGCAATAATCCTTAATGCATATTACATCACCAGCATTAAGTGAGTCGTATGACATGGGCTAGTTTCAAAGTCATGCAGTGCAGAAAAAGGTTACTATTTTCAGAATAGAAAGGGAAAATACCCAAATTAAAATTAAGAATTAAGGGAATATTGCTGATATAAATTATAATTTATATTTACATATTTTTTATCTTCCTTACTTGTATATAGATACAAACTTAAGGCATCTAAAGTAAAAGTAAAGTGGAGTCAAAGCAAGGCAATTCCTCAGCAATATTAATAATTGTGTCATTATATAAGAGGTTTAACTCAATATCTAAACAATTTGAAATTAAAAAAAAGAAGTAGCGCAAATTCGAAAACTAAAAATGAAAAAGAGAAAAATATACAAGACAATACAAATATAAAAAGTAATCTCCTTTTACTGAAACTCCAATTCAGAACTCATCAGGGGAAATTATTTAAAGCTTCATAAAAGTTGATTAATATGCTTCGAAAATGTGTTTCGTTCTCCTGTTCATTTGAGATCAAAAACCAAAAAAAGAAACAAATTTTCATTACATTAAAATTTATACAAAACCGAAAAAAGTGAATCTTAAATGTATGAGGATTTTGCCTACATGTCTTCAAAACACTGGGAAAAAAGAATAAAACGTAATGTCGTTTCAAATTGACTGCACACACACACACACACACAAAAAAAAAAAAAAAAAAAAAAAAAACCATAAAACTTTACATTATGTAAAATGACCATTCGAAAAAAACTAAATTGGTCTAAAAACATTATAATTTCTTTATGTATTTATATATATAATGCATTTGAAAATAAACTTAAACCGGTTCTTCTTACTCTTTAAAACAGAATTATGATTTTGTGGTGTTTACTGTCAAGAATTCAATAACAGCTCACATATAATTATTTGAATCATATATGCATCATTTTGGGCTATTATTAAGCACATATGTTAAATAGGTTCTCAACCAGAATTAATTTTTTGAAGGGAAACAGCAGCTTAGTAAATTATATGACTCAAAGCACAATGGCACAATGAATTTGCCACTGGATTCATTTCTGAATTTACAAATTCTTCTTCATCCTGACAGTTCGTGCCATGAGGAAACAATACATGATGGATGGATGTTAAACATGTTTACTTGCATGAAAATAAGTAATTATGTGAAAAAGCATGTGGACCTGCTAATGAAAATTGTAATACCAAATCAGCTTGGCAAAAAAAATCACCACACGTCTTGCCATCATTTACGTGAAGCATAACAGTAAAAAGGGTGAGTAAGAGAAGAGAGAGAGCAATCAGTATTGGTATGGGTAACATTATGTCATGATACTGCACATTTTGCAGTGTATCTGGCTGAATAAAATGTTGCTTAAAGGTGCTTCACATAAAAGTATGTCAACTGAGATTCCCATAAGAGAAAACTTAATAAATGCAGAAAGAGAAGAGAGCATTTTCTCCTAAGTTTGGAAGATCAAACTGAGATTGGAATACGAGATGAAAGTCATAATACATATACAAATGGAAGCACTAAATACAAACAAGAAATGCAAACAAAGACAGAAAACTAACTATATACAATAGATACAAATACAGGAGTGCATGTGTAGAAATTATGATGCGAAATTTATATCACTTAGGAGGTGTGTGGTATAAGGACATAATTCCTTGTCCCCCTGTAGTATTTCTTATTCAAATAAGATGAAATTCATGAGATGGTTACAAGTTGTAGCTTTCTCTAAAAATTTCTATTGATTTTATTGAGCAACTTATCAGTTGTTTCAATATTGAGGTCCTCGTGAAATATTTGATTGTGCATGTAGAAATGTGCGGTATTAATGTTACGCAGATATTTGCTTTGAACTTGGAATTTGAGGAGGTCATTTTGGGTAAGAGCGGTCTAAGCTGCTGATGCATAGGTGTGAACCAGTCTTACAGTTGATATACAGTGGTGACCAAAATTGTGGACACTTTTGGAAATTTTTATGTTTTTGAACTTTGTATGCTTATAGAAAACGTTACGTTTCACAAAATGCAAACTTGTATCTATCATTTTTAAGAGAATTTATTACCGAGTTCAATACAAAACACAAATTTCAATTATTTGCAATACAAAAAAAGTTAAACGATAATAGTTATCAATATACATTAGATAGCGATGATTGCAGTGAGTTATCAGTACTTAGTAGGGTACCCTTTATTTTTTATTACAGTTTCACATCGACGTTTCATTGAGCTGACAAGAGTTTTAAGCTCTTCTTTCGTTATTACATGATGCCAGGAAACAATTATAGCCTCAATTAGTTCCCTTTTATTTGATGGGTGCCTCATTCGGACAAGAGTTTTCAAACAGTGCCACAAATTTTCGATAGGATTGAGGTCAGAACTGTTTCCTGGCCGTGACAACAATTTAATGCTCTTTGTACGAAACCACGCTTTCGATATTTTGGCCATGTGGCAAGGAGCAGAATCTTGCTGAAAAATAAACGAAGCATTGTTGGGAAAGAGATCTCTGATGGAAGGTAGAAGTTTTGGTTCTAGAATAGTGTCAGTGTATTTTCTGGCATTCAGTGTCCCATCGATGACATGAAGGTGACCAATGCCATCTGCTGACATACACGACCAAATCATAACACTAACTGGGTTTTTCACAGTTGCTTGAATGCAGTCAGGATGTAGCTCTTCTCCTATTCTACGTCTTACATATTTTTGCCCATCACTACCGAATAACGATATCTTAGTTTCATCACTCACTTGTGACCACTGATCATCTGTCCAATTAATGTGTTCCTTTGCCCACTGTAGTATTTTTTTTTTTTTTTTTTTTCATTGCTGAAAATTAAGATAAAGCTTTTTTCGTTGATATCTACCTCTCAGTCCAACATCTGTTAATCTTATCCTGATTGTTCTTGAACTGACAGAAACACCAGCATCATTCAGTTCACTTCTGATGGCTGCTAATGACATTTTTCTATCTTGGAGACATAGTCTTTTTATTCTTCTGTCATCAATAGATGTGGTGCACCTTTATCGGCCTTTTCCTTCTTTGTTTTTTATTGAATTTGTCTCCTGATACTCCTAAACAAAACTTTCAGACTCCAGATGTAGTCACTGAACCACCCACCTGTCTTGCAATTTCAGCATAGGAAAGACCACTTTCTCTCAACACAATAATATTACATCTCTTTCTAGGTGTCCAATCTACTCTTTTAATTGATGTCATTGCTTCTTGACTAAATATGAAAATTTTTTACCAAAATTCCTACTTGTAATTGCTGTGTATAAGAAACACGTGCTCCTTCTACAGAACAAAGCAAAATAATGAATTGTTTCAAGTGTAAACATTATGTCAGCTTCTACTGGCAGTTACTAACATTTGATTGGTTCTCAGAATAAGAACAGTGATTGGCCAGGAAAGCTAGACATTACAAACCAATATAAATAAATAAATAACTGTGTTTTTTTATTTATATTAAAGTACATATAACTTTTTTTTTGTATTGCAAATAATTGAATTTTGTATTGTATTGAATTCAGTAATAAATTCTCTTTAAAATGATATATAAAAGTTGCATTTTTCGAAACGTACATTTTCTATAAGCATACAAAGTTCAAAAACATAAAAATTTCGAAAAGTGTCCACAATTTTGGCCACCACTGTATAAATGAGATATTTCTTTCTTAGATCTAGTTTGGAATATTTGCCTGTAATTGGAAAAAAGCTGTTGGTGACTTTATGGCTTTTTTCTTAATATTTTCAGTGTGATCCATCCAATTAAGTGTGCTAATGAAAATAACACCAAAAACTAGGCTTTGAAAACTTTTGGAATAATTTCTGCAAAGAGAATCATATTTTTCTTTAGTAAAATATTCATGTGCTTTTTATTAATTATCAACAGCTGAGATTAGTGCGCCAATCTCCGATATTTGGCATTAAAATTTGGAGTTTTTAGATAGCACGATTTGCCTTTGCTGATTTGACTGCCAAGAATGTGACTGCCTTTCTTGGACAAAAATGCTTTTCAGGGAGTTTACTTATATTAATTTGTATGTCATAAAACTCTACATAGGTTGCATAAATAAAATGAGACCTTAGGCAGAATAATTTATGTTCAGGGTAATTTTTTATAGTAACTTGGCATTATTATTATGAAGATTTTAAATAAATTGGTACTACAGTATAGTAGGAATGTAGATGCTTATTTTTAGCATTAGGAATGAATTTTTAAATTTAATTGTTGTAAGATAAAGATTAAGAATTTACTATCGTATTAAGTACTTTGAATGTGTAATTGAAAATATAGATTGTCTCCTTTCTTGAAGCTTTTTTGTTAAATTTGAAAATATAGATCCTAAAAATGTTAATGATGTTTAAACTTAAGGGATTTTCAAATATATTTATTCAGTTTTACTTATTGTGATATTTTGAAATATGATTGCAGTTAAAATAGAAATTGGACATTTTTATGCACAGTCTCTTAAAAATAAATTTATAATATTATCTCAGTCTTACAAACAGACATAACAAAGACATTTAACAAATATTTTTCAGCTTTAGGTGTTTAAGTATCTTAACTAATCTAACTGTAAAATATCCATTTACTTTTAAATAATGCAGAATTGTTGTAAAATACAAAACATCTGAAAATAGATTACATCTTTCTAATGTAGACTTTCAGAACTGGTCAGGTTACAATAGAAGTAGTTAAATTATAAATACTGTTCAGTTGATGTCAGTCTGTTTCCTTTATGCCACTGCATGCTACTGACAGACTTAATGCATCACTTTTAATTTATATGCTGCATAATTAAAAGCAATTTTGCTAAAAGACTTTATTGATCTTTTTCATTTATCATAATTTATATCTTATCCGTCCTAATTTTACATGTAATGTCCCAAGTGTTTTGCAGTGGTTAATGTATCATGTCATGTAGGATATCTGTGTAATACTTCTAACAGAAAAGCAAAAAAATCCATCTTGAAGGAAAGCATAAAGCAGAAAATTTTTCTGTCCGTTCGCTAGGAAGAAATACTAATTAACAGAATATCCTTTTTAAAAATCCCTTAAACTGTTTTGGAACTAAGATGCCTCGGTTTTTAGAAACACTAAGTAATGTAGAATGCATCAGTTAACTTCTGTGCTTTCTTTGTAGTTACTTTTTCATTCATTAAATATTGCAATATTGCTTTTACTTTTCATGTACTTTTTATTTATTTATTTACTTATTTTTACTTCTCGTGTTAACACGAGTATCTCTTCATTTATATCTGATGTAATATATATTGCTATACATGAAACACAGCCTTTTCACAGTGAATCTTGCTTGCATGCCCTTGTGGAATTTAAAATTTTGATGTTTGGAATGCTGTATGTTAATATATCTGTCTATCTATGGTAAGGTGTTTCATCTGAAAGAAAAAACTGTGCATTTTAATCCATTTGCAAAGCTTGATTTTTGAAACATAATATATAGATATTGCACTTTTCACTCTCTTCTTTCCTGTCTTTCATATTTTATATTTATACATTTATATATGCTGCCATATTGTAAAGTGCTGTTGCATGGTCTACTATTTCTTGTGCAGTGATATTCACTGTTATTGAAAATTCAAAGTACAGATCCATGTTGTTTACAACAAAATGTCTTATTTTTACCTAGCTTTATTCAAAGTTTTATGGTTGTGATCTTTCAATTAGCTCCGTATATTAATGTTACAGTAAAATTAATTTCATTTTAAATTCCAAAATTTATAGCTCATCATACTTAATTTTAATATTTATAAGAAATTAAAAACATCTTAAAGGCCTTATTAACTATAACATGGTTCTGTTAATTGGATTTTGGTGTAAGCTCTTTCTTAATGTGCAACTAAACTGTTATTGTGCTCGTCATCTTCTGGCTTGTTAACTACTACCTGTGGTTACTTTGGGCCACAGGGAGCTCATGGGCTTGGCATTATGATAATTGAAGGCAAGCATGCTGAAGTTGGACAGGGCATCTTCATATCGGACATCCAAGAAAACAGTGCTGCTGAACAGGTGAGCATGTATCTTGCATTATTTGTGCTTTTATCAGCTTGTTATAAATAATAAGTAGCTATTGTACTGCACTGAAGCATGTGCTTTAATTTTTTATTTGTATTTGACGCATGAATCGATGTTTTCTATAACATTTCAGTGTACAGTGTAAATTCTATATCTGAAATATTTAGATCTGTATAATGTATACTTTATAAAATAATTGGAATGAGTTAATAAAATCAGGCTGATTCAATAGTTATATTATTTATTAAGGCAGGGAAGAGTTTTTAAGTTATATCTGAAAAGACCTTTTATCCTTTCTTGGCATGAATCAAAACCTGATTAATATCCTAGGAAGAGATCTTGAAATTATGATAAGTTAGCAGAGAGAAAAGTAGTAAATTATGAAAGCAGGAATTAAAAAGAGTTTGTGGGACAAAATATTTATCATTAAATAAGAAAATAATTAACAATATTCAACATGATAATGTAGAAGGTAACCAAAAAAAGTTCTTGTCGTTTCTGATATGACATTGGAGTGAACTCCAACATAAAAATAGTTGTCGAACCTGGCAATGAAGTGGTTAGGATGAGAGTCCGGACATTGACCAAGAGTATAAAAGTGTGTTGCATCATTACTTCAAACATAACTCACACAGTGACTGATTGAAATGGATGTATCAAAGGCGCTTGTTCAGTGTTGTTTGCTCTGTGATTTTAAAGTGGGCCTGTCAGCAGCAGAATCAAGTCGCCGAATATGGCCTTTGGGGATGATGTCGTTAAAGAACGAAGCGCTAGGCAATGGTTTCAGAAGTTTGTGTCAGGGAATATGTCTCTTAGTGACTCACGACGCAGTGGCCTGCCACAAGCACTGGATGATGAGACCCTGAGAGCATCCATAGAGAGTGACAGTAGCCAAACATGTGTTGAGCTTGCTGCACACTTCCAGGTATCGGATGAAATGATCAGACTCCATTTGCACTGCATAGGAAAGGCATACAAGATGAGCAAGTGGGTACCCCACTCACTGTCCGATGTAAACAAGCAACACCATGTTGCTGCCTGTTTGTCATTGCTTACTTAGCACCACAATGCATCCATATTTGATTGAGTACTCACCAGCGATAAAAAGTGGGTTTAGTATGACACACCCAGGCATTCCAGACATTGGTTGTCACTATGGGACCTTGTGCCTCACACTGTGAGACCTTCTCTCCACCCATGCAAGATCATGCTCTGTATCTGGTGGACTAGTCACCAAGTGGTACATTGTGAGCTTCTCCCAGTGGGCCAAACCATCACAGCAGGCCTTTACTCACAGCAGTTGGAATGTGTGCATCAGGCATTCATGCATAAAGATGCATTGGTCAATCGTAAGGGTGTACTCATCCTCCATGCTAATGCAAGCCTGCATATGGCTTGGGAGGCCAGAGACACCATCCAGCGACTGGGCTGGGAGACAGTACCCCATCCACCATACTCCCCAGACCTCGTGCCAACAGACTACCATTTTTTCCATTCTCTGCACAACCATCTTCATGGGAAATCCTTCAACAACCGCCCAGACCTCGAAAAGGCCCTCACAGACTTCTTTGCTTCCAAGACTCCTGAGTTTTACCTCGATGGCTTTGCACAGCTAACCACTCGTTGGCAAAAGGCACTGAATGCCGCTTGTGATTACTTTGAGAATTAGCAGTGATTATTATTTGTTTTATGACTTTTTTTCCGACTGTCCAAAATGGCAAGAACTTTTTTGGTTACCTTTTAACTGTAATAAATTATTGCTCAAGTGCAATTAAACTAAAAGAAACAATAATACTTGTAGTAATATAATTTATTGTCTTACCCCTGATATGTAAAAAATAACTTTGGAAATCAACTTAAGGTTAAGGGTATTTGATAACAATTATTATATTCAGTTTAATTTTTTTAATATATTTTAAGTGTGGAAAATGCAGTTTACAGTTAAAAAGATTTAAAATGAAAGAAATAGAATAAATTAAATATTTTACTAGAAATAGTATAAATCAGTATAATCAATAAAGTAAAAGATTTTGGGAAAAAGGGAAATAAAGCTTCCATCTTATATTGTGCTAATGCAATGAATATTTCATATACATGATTATATCTGCCGCTTTTATATATATATGTAGCACCTTTTTGTAGGACAGTACTTTCACTTAAAGTAAGTTTTTTTTAATTATTGAGGAGATAAAATTTTAGAGAGAATCTGAGAATAAGCATAATGTTTTAAATTCACAAGGTTGTTAGGTGTATTTCAGAATTTTATGTTTAATGAAAGAATAGTTCTATGCTTAGACATTTAAACTAATCTTTGTGTTGATACAGGCTAAAATATGGGCTTGTTATGTTAGGTAAAGTTAAGAAAAGATAGTTCGCAAAATAATGTATTCTTTTGAATGATAGTATTATGATTAATCTAAAATCTTATGAATTATAACAAAATTAATAAAAATATGTAAACTTATAAATTTATATTAAAAGTGTTTTATTAAAAAATGAAATTTTGTAGTATTATGAGAGCTATATATAAAAAAAAAAATAACATAAAGCCTTCTTCATGAAATTTTTCCAGTTTCGTTTTTTACAAGTGCCTTCGATTGCTAGTTACTGTATTACCCCCCCAAAAAAAAAATCTATATAGCTGAATGTTTGGATATTTCTTTGCATTTTCAAAAGAAATAAATGATTTTGGAAAATGTCCAGTTATAGCAGTCAGGGCTGTGAGGTGCTTTGCATCATACATATTGAATCTTGAAGACTGGATAGACAACATTCAGCTGTTGTTATGTGAAGGGTATGCTCATTGTGCATGTAACACTTAAAAAAAAAAAAAAAAAAAAAAAAAATTATTTATAATTGCATGGAAATTGATAATATGTCTGCTTTAAAGTTTTTCCTTTAATGCATCTTGTATTTAAATATCTATATGAAAACCATACAAGTGTTTGTTTAATTTTGGTTAAATAAATATTATTAATTGTTTAATATTTTAGAGATTTTCTGGTACTGTTTTGTTATCAGGACCGGATTCAGAAATGTTTGCATGTGTGTGTGCATCTATGTGTATGTGTGTAAACACATATTTATACATATATACATACATACATGAACACATACATCCATATATAGTACGTGCATAAATTATACATTTCTGAAACTGGTCCTGATAAGTGATTTTCCTATTGCAGTATCAAAGAAAGTGAATAGGAAAAAAAATTAGCTTCATATCCAAGAAGTCAAAATGATAGAGTATGGCCAAAATGTCCGATTGAGTGCCTTTTCTAGAGAAATTTATAGAGAAAAATAATCAAAACAGTTATAAATATAATTCTGATTCTGTTTAAAATCTTAATTGGTATATATACACATGTATGCACTCAAGATTACAGAAGTTAATTTAACAAATAAATGTAAAATGCTTAAATACTATAGAATTTATTGTAGAATATGTGCATATATATGTATATATAAATACATAAAAGAAGCGTAATAAGAGGCAAAAATAAAAAGCAAATTTTTTAAACTTGTTCTGCACTATAGCTACAGGATTTTGAAGTAAAATAAACTTAAAGCATTTAAAGTTAAAAGTAAATTAAATTTAAAGTAATATTGAGATTGTTCCATTACTTTCTTGGCATGAATCAAAACCTAAGTAATATCCTAAGAAAAGGTCTTGAAATGCTGATAAGTTAGCAGAGGAAAAAATACTATATTATAGCAAAAGTTAAAAAGAATTTTTAGGATAAAAATATTTGTCATTAAAATAAAAAAACATTAAAACAATATTCAACATGGTAATGTAAGTGCGATAAATTAGAGATATTTGCTATAAACGGAGCAGAAAAATATATTCTACTCCAAAAAATATGAAGTAATTCTTTTTCCATTAGCCACTGGTACTATTTTTAAATACAAAAATGTTAATTTAAATGCTACAAAATTTTTTGTCAAATATATGCATTAGAATGTCTGTAAATTTTCATCAGATGTTGCTCTGAAATTGTTTAAGACTAAAGTGCTGTGGAAATTTTTAAATAGTTGTATGTTGTGGTAAATTGCTATGCTTATGTTGCTATGGATTAGCCAATAAAATGAACTGCTCTATTTTTCAGACTTTGCTGTTTTGTAGGTTAATAAAACAGAAGTCTGTATGTAATTGTGCTGTTGATTTTATCCCAAAGATAACTTTTTCTGTATTGCATCCTTGTCACACCTCGCGCCCGTTCAGACACAAGGTGGGTTTGTCGATTTCTCATATATTCACCATAGTAGGAAAATAATCTCTATTTAGCCTTGAAATTTTATCCACAGATTTATTATACATAACAATACACAATACACAATAAAAGAAGTACACTATTATCCATTAAAAAACCTATTTACAATATAAAGTACACAAAACATGTTTAAGTTATCTCTTTCCACACGGCATGGCTGCCGGTCCAACCACCAAAATATCCGTATTGACCCCACCAGCCTGCCTCAACCGTTTTTTTCCTTGTTTTTACATGGAACTATGATTCCTTCTCGTTTAAATTAAAATTTCTATTACGAGGATGAAAACAAAGGAATAGCCCAGAATTTTTTATAATAATCCTTTTTCATACACAAACTTTCTTGTGCCTAAATAAAGTTCAATGGGAAAATTGTTAAGTAATGAAATTGGTGTTTTTTAAATTTCTTACTGATTTATTCACAAACTGAATTTTATTATGTTTGCTTTGATAACTATTTATTTTTCATGCTTATCTCATTTAAAGTAGGAAATGTTTGATTTATGATGTTTCACAAAATTAAATATCACTGTATATAAATCTGATATTTGATCTTCATTTATACTTTAGCAATGGCCTGTATGCTTTCAAGCCAACTAGTATTTAGATATATTATGGATGAATTCAACTCACTAATTTAAAAATTTGGTACTTTTATATTTTTAGAACCGGATTAAAAAATGTAGATATGTATGCATTTAGGTAGTACACAAACACATACCTACCTACATGTATATGTATGTATACACACACATACATATATACACACATGCATGCACACATATATACTTATATTTCTGAATCTGGTACAGAAAAGCACCCAAATTTCTGGTCTACCTGACTAACATGTAAAGTTTAAAGAAATTAAAAGCTCTTCTAATATAGAATCTGTTGCTATCTGAGATCCTCAATGATTTGATTATGATGCAGGCAATTAACAAATGAAAGTTAATTTTTGTTTGAATGGCTAATGAAATTTTTTTTTCATTTGACTGTTTAATTATCATAAATTATTTTAAGTTAATTGCTTGTGGAGTGGTAAGCTGAGGGAGAATTTTCTAAGGGAAACTTACTTCTGTTTTTGTTAAATAATACAGTGCAAATGGCCTTGAAGGTACTCAAAAATGAAATACATTTTGAAAATACTTGCGTTCTTTGACTTTAAACATTCATCTAATAAATTATTCTTTTTTATCATTATATTCTCTTTAATATGGAACTGAAATTAGTTTATATTTTTTAATATTAATTAAAATTAGGAATTGGTGTGAAAATATTTTGTAATTATTTGTTTTGAAGTTTACCGTTTTGCTAATTTTACGTAGTAATTTAAAATATCTGAAATTAAATTTCTGAAATATTCTGATAGTTCAAGCACTGTATAACTTTTAATGAGGTTTCTGATTTTTTTTACATAACAGTAGAATTTTCTGGATACGATTTTGGATTAAGTTGGTTGCTTATTTCCCTTTTAAAAGCTGAAATCCTTGAGTTATGATCTTGTATCTGAATAAATTTTTTAACTGATTTTTGATTACTGTATGGTTAATGAATAAATGAAATATAAAATAGAAGGTATAATTTTTAATAGCAAAATTTATACCATGCTTTGTTGTTTATATCTTTTAGAAACAATATCAAATGTAATTTTTTATGAAATGCAGGTTAGTGTATGAGAACTTAAATAAACATTTTTTTTTTTTCATTACATATACAGTCAAATATATATTTTATGCATTTGAAATCTGTTCTTGAGGAAAGCTTCCTAAAACACTGCATGCCTTATCAAAGAAATTTATTTTAGCGTGATGTATTGTTTGATGTGCTGACTTTGTGAGAATGATAGCATGCTTGTTTAATTTTCATAATGTGTTGTGTAAAAAAATCTTGGTAGTAACTAAATCTAATTCAGAACATTAGGAATAAATCTGATGAATATTCTTGCCTTTGTTATTAATTTTTCTGAAATATCAACAGGCTGGGTTGTGTGTTGGTGACATGATTTTAGCTGCCAATGATACAGACTTGGTTGGAGCTGATTATGATACAGTAAGTGAATAAAAAGTTACTTTATTTTCTATATTTAGAAAGTATTTTTTTAATAAAATATTTGGTATTTGGGCATTCATATGCACATAATATTCTACAATATCCTCCAAATTAGAAGCGTAAATTAACAATACTCTGTTTGAATTATCATATAATAATCATTAATATTTTTTGAGCTGAGAAATGAGTAGAATTTCAACAACTATCTAATGAGAAGCCAAAATTAAAATAAATATAATTTCACATACATATGCTTTTTAAATAACTGTATTTTGGTAGAGTTACTAAGAAATTGTATATATCATTTAATGCCATCAAGCTATATTTCTACCCGTACAGAACTTGTTACAAATGTATTTGGTATCATAACCTGAAGATTATAATAGAGGCTAAAAAAGAAGGAAATCTTAGAGAGGGGGTACAGGTTTTTGGTTTGGTTTATTTAATTATGGCAAAGCATACTAAAGCTATCTGCCTAAGAGGGAGATGCCTTTGTGGAGGACTTTCTAAGGGAAACTGGCTCGTATACACGTTACACATGGGGAAAATCACGAAAACGCCCATGCAGCCAGCCCGTTCGTGGGATTCGAAGCGAACTACCAGTGTTCAGCGACCGCTCAGCCGCTGGTGGGCAGAGAGGGTATCAGTATAGTATATGTATATGGTGGAAGTATAGTATGTGTCTTAGAGAGGGTGTCAGAATATGTATATGTTGCTATTTTTGGAATAATGTTCAAGTTTCTCTGTTCCATGCATACATAATGTAACTGTATTGATACTGCATATATACAGTATAATGTTAAATTTACATTAATTTTAATATTACGTTCATACGTTAAATTGCATACAAGCTGCATAAAACCCTTTTCTTTTTGTTTATTAGTTAGTCCATCTCGCATATATTATCACTTACCATTAAATTACATATACATTGTTTACAACATATTAATACATACATATTTGTTGCATAATATGTTATGTTTTTAGCATTTTTTAAATTTGTTTAACTAGGTATTTTAGGTTTTGAATCTTTACTCTCACTTCTCTATTTCCATTTTCTTGCCAGAATGTAAATTAGCTTGCATGCATTTAAGTGGAGGTTTGAAATTGTGAAGTCAGAGTATGTTTTGCCTAGTGAAGGCTATGTTCCTAGGTATGCTGTTCTAAGATAAGAGCTCTTGTCTTCAGCCATGCATTATAATTACCCATAGTATTTCTTGATGGTGAAGATTTAAGAGCCAACTTCATGATTAATTTACTCTGCATTTTGACTTTCAGCGATTTAGATTTACACTGAATTTCTATTTTTGAATTCTCGACATTTATGCTGGCTAATTTGTAAGCACTAGGTGTGCCCTCTGTTCATCTTATTTAGAAAAGAGAGTCTTTTATACACTTCTCAAGTTTCTATAGTACTTTTAAGACATAGCGATAATTTGCTTACAGTCTTACTGAGGTGTAGTCACAATATTTAGTAAAATGGATTTATTGTCTTGCATATTAACTGTTGCATATATTGTACAAAATTGTTGAGTATATATATATCAGGTATGGCAATTGCATGTATTGCACAGTCTTCTATATTATCGGTCTGTAATCCTTATTCACACAATTTCTTTTAAAGCTGTACCTTGTGATCCAGGATATAGTATACAGGACAACAAGGCCCCAGAGCTGTATATGATTTTCATAATTTGCATGGAATTAAACATAGCCCATAAATCATAGGTATACATGAATCTTATGATACATGCACAGCTGAAAATTAATGCATGAGACGTTACATTATATAATTAGTACATAATGTGATGTGTCAGATTTGTACTTATTATGGAAATATGTGGAATACACCTTCATGGATTTAAAACAGTAACAGAAGCTTAATCATCTATAAAAATTTCCATATTAACAAGTTTGATTGCATTTAGGTTTATGTTCAATGAAAGTGGCCTGCTGTGTTTTTCAATTGCCTAGTCACTGGAAATTTAAAATGTTCTCATATTTCATGATTAGCCGCCCAGATGGTATAGTAGTAAGGGGAGCCAACTACGATAGCGAAGGGCCTGAGTTTGAATCCTAAAGAAGGCATGGTTGTAACTGTCCGTCTCTTTATAGGAGGTAATGTTGGCCACCTATTAGGTGCTTCCACAATAAAATGTCCACTACTTCTGGCCTTAGGATTGGCCAATGTCAAAAAAAGATAAAATAGTGCCTGCCGTTTGGGGGGGGGGAATTCAAGATTATATGAAATATGGAAAATGTTGAAATTCGGTCATAAATATAAAACTGATTCTGGGAGCAAGTACAAATTCAGCTTGCCCTCATCATTGTAGGAAATCTGATAAATTTCTAGAGCAGTGGTTCTCAACCTTTTTTGCCCTATACACGCCTTTCACCATTGCTGGATGATCATTCCCTCTTTCCAAAACTCAAAATACATATATGTTTATCTAAATTTAGACTATATTTTAATATGCATTATAAATTAAACAACAAAAAGTATAGAAAATGTTGATAAATATTAAGACTTGAATAAAATTAATTTTTTATGTTGATAAACTAAAACTAAATCCTTAACAGATAAATAAAAGGCTGATTGCATCCCACCCATTGAAACACTGAAATCCTTCCCTTGTTGAGAATCTTTGTTCTAGAGAGTACCATCGTTTGGGAGAAGTAAATTTTGATTTGTTTTTGCATAACTATGTCCTTCTCTTGACTGAAAAGATTAAAACATTAGGCTGCAATATTTAAAAGTGTATTGTACCAGATGACTAAGGATGGAAAGCATGCTATCTGGTCTGATAAGTCACTGTTATAATTACATAATGCAACAGAAAATTGCATGCATTGTGTAGACAGCATAATGCTATGAATCAGTCTTAAAGAATCGGGAAAGTAGGACTTAGATATTCAGCTCAAGAAGCATTTATTTGGGATTCCACGCTATCTGTTTTATCCATCATGATCTCTGCCATCAACTATGTAATAGACTTGCACTTGCTTATGAACTTTCAAAAAGTTTTTTGTGATGATATATCATTTCTCAACGTTAAAAATGCTTATTGTGTCATTCTTGATTGGCAACCAGCTAGCTGGAAAACTCTTTTGCAAAAAAAAAAAAAAAAAAAAAAGGAAGCATTATGAAGGAACTGGTTTTATAGAATAATGAGGGTGCACTTTTAGTATTTATAATAAACTATTTATTTATAATAATAGAATGCATATTTACAGAGACCGGCAATACCAGCATTGTTCTATTTTCATATCAGTATCCAAAGTGATGCCAAATACAAGTTACTAAATATTACTTGTAGCCATTTACAAATTATTAAATTATTATATCTTCCATTTTTTTAAAGAGTTTAAAAGTTTTTTTTTTTTTTAACAGTCTAAAATTAGTCCAAATACCTGGCCGGCTTTCTAATCACTCTCCCACTTCTAGTTCTTTGCTCATCATCCCTTGTTTCTGAGTTAGCAGTATTTGGTAGTTGTTCTTCTAAACTTTGCCCTTGAGAATATGTGGAATCATGTCCTTTTACATCTGTTTTCTGTGCATTAACTCTTTGTTCTGTTCCTCTGATATTCTCTTCAACAGCTGAACTGTTTTCTCTAATGTCTTTTCTATTTCTTCTCAATACTGATCCACCTGATCTCAGTATATATGATCTAGTCGTCTTATATACTTTTACAACTGCTGGTTTCCAGTGATTATCTTGATATACCCTAAGACAATTGGTTGATTTTTTCTTTTACGTTTTTCACAACTTGAGATTTAAGTAATTTTTCGGATGTAGGAAGAATCGTTCTTGTTCTTCTACTCATAAGTTGTTGAGCTGGTGATCCTAACATCTCATTAGTTGGAGTGTTCCTATAAGCTAACAATCCTAAATAAGGATCAGCATGATCTGCTTGCGTTTTCTTTAGCCATTTCTTGGCCATTTGTAACTTTTGCAACCAGTTTAAGTGTTTTGAAAGCTTTTTGATGTTTTTCAGTCCAGTGCCAGAGAACATTTTTCTTAAGTAACTGTCTTAATGGAGCAGTAATAGTAGTTAAGTTAGGAATAAATTTGGCTAAATAATTAATCATTCCCAAAAATCTTTGTAGAGAAGGCATATCTATAGGTTCTGGCATTTTAACTATTGTTTCCACTTTAGAAAAATCAGGTTTTAGTCCATTTTCACTTAGCTCATGCCCTATATAATTTACATGATGAACTTTTATTTTACATTTAGCCTTATTTAACTTCAAATTATTTTCTCGTGCTATCTGGGGAACTTTTTTAAGTTGTAGCTCATGTTCCTTTTCATTAGATCCCCATATTAAAATATCATCTATAATACATTCAACACCTTCTAGACCTTCTATTATTTGGCTTAATTTTCTTTGGCAAATTTCTGGAGCTGAACATATGCCAAAAGGTAATCTTTTAAATTTGTATCTGCCAAAAGGTGTATTGAATGTACACAAATTACTTCTTTCTTCGTCAAGCTGGATTTGCCAAAAAGCAGTATTAGCATCCAAAACAGAAAACATTTTTGCATTTGGCATTCTAGTGACAACTTCGTCAATGGTTAACATCGGATAATGTTCTTGTTTTATAGCTTTATTTAAATCTCTAGGATCTAAACATATTCTTATTTTGTTAGATTTGACAACTGTGACCCATTCAGTGGGCTCTCTCACTTTTTCAATAACATTTAAATTTTCCATTCTTTGTAATTCTTTCTTAACTTTTATCTCGTATAGCTATGGGTATTTTTCTTGGAGGATAAATTACTGGTGTTGCATCTTGTTTTAACTGGATTTTATATTCTCCACTCAAACAACCCAAGCCTTCAAATACTTCTTTGTATTTCTCCAGTAAGCCTTCAGTGTAAACAGACATTACTTTTTGAATCAAACCTAGTTGCAAACATGATTTTAATCCTAATATAGAAGGTACTTCTTTGTCAATAACTTGGAATTCCACAACATACTTATTTTTTCCATATTGGCAGTTAAGTACTACTTTTTCTAAAGTATCCATTTTATTCCCAGAGAATGTAACTAATCTTTAACTTTCAGACTTCTGTATTGGAACATTTAACAATTTCACTTTGCTTTTAGAAATAACATTGCACATTGCTCCAGTATCCAACTGCAAATTTAGTTTACTTTTATTTACATTAACGTCAACAGTCCATTTCTCTTCCTTGTTATCTGAATTAAGGTTTAATGTGCCGATATAAAATTCTAACTCTTCCTTGGAGTCATGATTTATTAATTTAATTTGCCTATCTTTTTTGTTTACCCTGATTGCTTCATTTTTATTATATAGCTTTTTTACACTGATTTGCGAAATGATTTGCCTTTTTACACTTATGACAGATTTTTCCATATGCTGGACACTTTCGATACTCATGAGATGTTCCACATTTAGAACAAACATTTGTCTGTTGTTTCTCGGTATTTACCTCTTTGTAGGTATTCTTATTATGTTTACTTAGTTTCTTTTCACTAAGTTTACAACAGTTTCCTCATCGTTTATGATTTTCATTTGATGTGCACTTATTTCAGCAGATCTGCATATATTAAGAGCTTTTTCTAATGTTAATTCTGTTTCATGTAACAATCTTGCTCTCGCTTCATCATCTTTAATACCACAAACAATTTTATCCTTTATTAAACTATCCGTTAATTGTGCAAACTCACATGTTCGAGCTTTATTTAAGATCAGTTAAATATTCATCTATGGTTTCTGACGCGGTTTGATTTCTAGTAAAGAATAAATGTCTTTCGTATGTAATGTTTTTCTTAGGAATGCAATATTCCGTAAATTTTTTTTTAAATTTCATTTAATTTAATTTCTTTACCTCCTTCTATAGGAAATGCATTATATATTTTAAGACCACGAATTCCTATTACATGAAGAAAAGTGTTAACTCTTACCTTCTCTTCTTTATTTTGTAATCCACTAGCTACTTCATATATTTCGAATGATTGCAGCCATCTTTACCAATCTGAAGCAAGATTTCCATCAAATTTCATCGGCTCTGGAGGCTTTAAACTTTCCATTTTGAAAGCAAAATACTCCTGACACCATATAGAATAATGAGGATGCAATTTTAGTATTTATAAACTATTTATTTATAATAATAGAATGTACACTCATGTCCATAAATTAAGGATAATGCAAGATCAGGCAAATGAACAGTTAGAAGCAAAACAAATTTGACTTATTTGTAAAGCTTATTTATTAAACAAAAGGTAAAGAGCAAAAAAAGATTCTATATCTTTGATATTATTAAAAAAATTAGCAATTTTTTCTCCCTGGAGCAAATTACAAAAAAAAACCTATTTACAAAAAACTAATATTACATGGTTGGTATGAATGTTAATACATTGTATGTCTCCCAGACAATGCAATACAGTCCGTACAAAGCCTAGGCATGCTGAGTATCAAATTATCGATCTGATCTTGGGGGATATTACACCACTCAAAAAGCAATGCTCTCCAAAGTTCCGTTAGATATGTAGGAGGAGGTTGACGGGCTGCAACTCGTCGGCCAAGCATATCCCACATGTGCTCTACTGGATTCAAGTCCGGTGAGAATGCTGGCCAGTCCATACGGATGATATCCTCCGATTGAAGGCATTCACTTACGATGTTTGCACGGTGAGGACGGGCGTTGTCATCCATAAACACAAATTGTGCGCCCATGGCGCCCCGAAACAAACGTACATGTTGTTCCAGAATGACGTCCCGATAGATTTGGCTTTTAATGGTTCCAATTTGAACATGCAGGTCGGTTCTGGATCCCAGAATAATTCCACCCCAAACGAGCACTCCTGCACCACCGTAACGGTGTCGTTCAATGATGTTTTCTTGGTGGTAACGGGTACCTGGAGCTCTCCATATGAAGGTCCGGCGAGAATCAGACTGAAAGCTAATCCTGGACTCGTCGGAAAACATCACACAAGCCCACTGTTGCGGTGTCCACAATGCATGCTCTTTACTCCAGGCTAACTGCAGGCAACAGTGAGTTGCAGTAAGTGGAACGCATCTGACAGGTCTACGAGCATATAGACCAATCTGCCCTAGGCGTCTGTACACGGTCTGCCTTGAAATTGTCGTACCAGTGGCTGAAGAGAGCTGATAGACAGGTCTGAGGCTGTGCTCCGCCTGTTTCTTTTGGCAGTAACTGCCAAATACCGGTCCTCATTCGGCATTGTAACTCTGGGGCGACCTTTGCTATAACATCTACTCACATTACCATCATCTTGGAATCGTTGCCAAAGCCTGGAGATGACACTCTGGGCAATTCCAAGTTCGTCTGATACTTCCAGTTGGGTACGCCCCCATTTCAGACGGCCAATAATTCTACCACGTAAAAAATCATCCAAATGTGTCCTTTGTGTCATAACTGTTCGGTTATTGCATTGAAATGCTTATAAAGCGCCTGCGAACAATTTTACTTCTTTGCCTGTATTCCTTATATATCACTTTCTTACACTCTCATCATTGTGACGTACCATCGGTGTCATCTGGTTACTTCCTGAAATTTGCATATGATTCTTGAAGATGTGTGTAGTTATTTTACGGGTGATATATTTATTTTAGAGTTCGGTTTCCACGTGACTCCGAATTATCCTTAATTTATGGACATGAGTGTATATTTACAGAGACCTGCAATACCAGCATTGTTGTATTTTCATATCAGTATTCAAAGTGTTGCCATTTACAAATTACTAAATATTACAGTTTGATGAAATGAATATGTACGAGGGCCATCCAGGAAGTAGATTACGTTTCCGTCTGTGTCCGCTAGGGGTGGGGCTAGCGCGGCCATCTTGGGGTCAGAGCGTTGCGCAGCTCAGTCTGCATCTAGCCGTGCTAGTGAGAGGTTCGTGCTGTGCTCCGTTCAGATACTGTGACGGTTTGAAATGTCTGCGTTAATTGAAAATCCCGCGAGCTGCGAGGTGCGCTCAGTAATAAGGTTTCTGACTGCAAAAAACTGTAAACCGATAGAAATCTATCGGCAGCTTCGTGAAGTGTATGGGGACAACATTATCACTGAAGATGGAGTGCGTCAGTGGGTCATAAGATTTCAAAATGGCCGAACCAATGTTCACGACGAAGATCGAAGTGGGAGACCCAGCATAGTGACCGCCGAACTTCTCGAAAAAGTCGATGCTAAAGTCCGTGAAAATCGAAATTTCACAATAACGGAACTTTCTTTGAGTTTTCCACAAATTTCGCGAAGTTTGTTGCACGAAATCATCAGCGAAAAGCTTGGTTACCACAAGTTTTGTGCAAGATGGATTCCAAAAATCTTGACAGAGGACCACAAAAATCAGCGAATGGCTGCAGCGTTGAACTTTTTGGACGCTTACCATAAGGATGGTGACTCTTTACTCGATCGCATCGTTACTGGTGACGAAACATGGGTGAAACATGTGAACAAATCATCGCAGGACGATAACGTCGCACACATGCACTTTCAAGCTTTCAAATATGCATATTCGCATGATGATTTGTGAGTGCAAGAAGGAATGAAGAAAGTAATTACTTTTATGTTTTTGAAATATACATTTTTGCAGAAAAATTAAGAAGGAAATTTAAGCATTCAAAGACTGAAACTGATTAGAAAAATAATTCTAGGTTTAACAGATAGTGGAATTAAAAATTTTTATAGTTAACTAGGTAACATATAGTAATATAAATTAACGATCTTTTTATGAAGTTTTATTGGAAATTTTTCATGAAAAATATAGTATAAAAAGATCAGAAAAAATGAATATGAGTAACTGCATGTGGTTGCCTCTGTTAAAATTGTTTAATTAATTATTATATTATAAAATTATGTTAACTGCTATAAGCAGCATTAATTTTCTACTCATTTTCAGTTTTTAAATGTTTAAGTGACCTGAATTCTTCAGCAAAAATTTTTTTGTTAGTTCAAAAATATAAAAGTAAAAAATTTCCTTATACCTTTTTGCGCTCACAAATCATTATGCGATTATGCATACAATATTAGAAGCCTGAAAAACACATGTCTGCGGTGTTATCGGCATGGGATGATTTGTAGACTATTTTTTACCACGATATTTTCAAATTGTGAAGTTTCTTAATCGCTTTATTTTCGATAAAGTTTTGTATCCCGAAGTTTTACAACTCCAATGTTTTCTTGCTTTCTTTTCTCCACACGATGTTTTGCAAGATGATGTTTTTGCCTTGCGCTGTTTTTGCCACCATATTTTCGCCTATAACTGCTGTTACATAGATTGGGATATTCAAAAATGTAGATACTACTGGTTTATAATTTTAACGCTTCATTGTTTCTATACATTTATAGAGAAATATTGATGATATATTAAATTAATAAATATGAAGATATTTTTGATATTTCCTACAATTAGCGTGCTTTTTCCTCTCAGTCATCGTAGGTGGTTTCCTAAGTCATGATGTCTACTTTAGCACGATGCATGTATTAAATGCTTTATCAACTGGCAGGTAGATTTTTACCAGGTCTATATACGCTCTTTTGCAAACAAATTGAAGCAACATGAAGGAAGTGGTTGTTTTTTAAGAAATTGAATATGTGTAAAGCTCATACACAGATAATAAAATGATTGAAAAATCAAGGTCATAGTACTTGTTCATGGCTCACAATCACCCATTGAGTGTTCAAATTAGTAGTTGGTCAAACCGCTCCTGGCGGCAAAGCAAGGAGTGGGAGAGGTTCTTAACGTCATCCTGCGACACATTTTGTTAGGCATTCATCAGTTGTCGCTCCAGATCTGCGATATTTTGTGGTGCCCGAATCTGGCGGCCTACCATGCCTCAGATTAGTGAAAGGTCTGGTGACCTTGCTGTCCAAGGAAGAGTATCAACCGCACAGAGACAGTCCAGAGATATGCGAGTGGTATGTGGCCTGGCATTATCTTGTTGGAAAATGGCTCTAGGATGATGTGCCACGAAGGGTAATGCAATCGGCCGCAGGATGGTATCAACATATCATTGAACTGTTAAAGATATATGGAGGAGGACTAAAGATGACCTGTCATAAGAAATGGCGCCCCACACCATTACACCAAGGGTATGGCTGTAAGCCTTTGTAAAAACAAGGTTTATTGGGACCGCTGGCCCCATCCTCTCCAGACACGGACACGGTGGTCATCTGTGTGAAGAGTAAGGCGGGATTCATCGCTGAACACTATACGATGCCAGTTTAATGGCAGCTATGATGGTCGGCTGCGACACCACTCCAGACGACTCTGCCGATGTTGTGGAGTCAAAGGCAAATGTCTTAAAGGCCTCTGTGAGCGTAACCCGCCTCAGACAATTGCCGTGAGATGGTGGACAGTACCACGGAAAGTACAGACGTTGCTGTAGTGCGTTGAATAGTCAACAATGGTGCCATTGCGGTGGTTCGGGCCTGGTGAACAATCATCCTATCTCTCCTCGCATTTGTAATCCTTGGCCTTCCAGAGCCTTCATTTCGTTGGCAATTTCCTTGTAGCAACCATTGCTGCTAACACCTCTGCACAGCAGTGCCTGTAGGCTGAAGGTGGCGGCCTATTGCTCGGTACGACCACCCAGCTTCACTCAACCCTACAATGCGACCACGTTCAAAGTCGTTTAGTTGTCCTTAAGGTATTCGATATAGTCATAATGGCATCTTTCGTTGCTTTTTTACAGAATTACAATGTCAGCAACAAAAAGAGATAAATTTTCCGCCTCTGTTACTGGTTTTATACTTTGGGAATTGTGCACTAGAAATGTGCACTATGATCGCAATTCCTGTTTATTTGCCTTGAAACTTTGATAATTTGCATGCTCGATCAAGATGTTTTTGTATACCGTACCAAATTTCGTCAGGATCGCAAAAGTCCTTCGAGTTTTTAGCAAAAGAGTGTATATCAAATATCTTTCGTTATATCTAGCAGAGTTTATGGGGTAAATTTGAAAATCAGCTGAATTCTGTAAAATAGGCATTTTTTTAATGTTAAGTGTGAAACCATCTTCTCATTACCATTGTCTTTATGAATTTTTATTGGGATCTTTGTTTTTAATACGTTGTAGGATTCAAAAGTTCCCGGACTGAGTCTATAACGTAAAATTTTTTGCAGGAGTGTGCCTACAAGAACATTTTTGTGTTGCTACTTTCTCCTCCTTTTCTGAAAGTGGTTTGTCCTAAATCATGTGGTTGAAAGCTCGCGCCGACAGCGCTTTTTGTAGGAAGTGCATTTATTAACCGGCGATAGAAAGAAATGGTGTCAGTTGAGAAGAGAATTAATATCAAATTTTGTGTTCGCTTGGGAAAGAGTGCTACGGAGACTTTAAAAAATGTTGAAGCATGTGTACAGAAGTGAAACGTTATTGAGAATGCAAGCTTTTAAGTGGCATCATCATTTCAGAGAAGGCAGGGAAAGTGCCGAAGACGACGAATGCTGGGGCCGTCCCTTGACTTTGCGCAAAGATGAAAACGTCAAAAAGTGTCTGTGGCGGTAGGTGCGAACAGGCAGCAAAAAATTTTCCAAATATCAGAATCAGTTGGAATATCAGAAGCCATATGTCAGCGGATACTGACTAAGGATCTTAACATGCATGGCTGTTCTCCACATGTCAAACGTAGACCAAAAGGGAATTTGAATGGAAATGGCGAGAGACTGAAATTTGACTGTTGACAAAGATCCTTATTTACTTGGCAGAATTGTTAATGGAGACGAGAAACAGTGTTTTTTGTACGACCCGCAAACCAAGAGAGCATCGGCAACGTGGAATCACCGCAATCTTCATAGAAGCAGAAATTGCACCAAGGTCCCTCTAAAGGAAAGATCTTGCTAGAGGTATTTTTAGATATCCAAGTCATTGTGCATCTGGAATTTACCCCTGAACAAAGAACATGAACATAATGTGAAAAAAGAACTCTATGTCGAAATCCTGCGTCATTTGCATGAGTCGATCCGGAAGAAGAGACCAAAAATGTGGGCTGAGCAGTCATGGTTGCTATTGCATGACAACGCTTCTACTCACCAATCCCTACTCGTCAATGTCTTTCTTGTGAAAATGAAAACAACTATTTTGCTTCATTCTCTTTACTCACCTGATCTCGCACCCCATGATTTTTTCCTATTTCCTGAACTGGCAAGATGCTTTTAGGGTTGTCGATTTTAATTTTTAGATGAAGTTAAATGTGCATCGCAAACTGAACTAACGGACATGGCCAAAAATGGATCCCAGACATGCTTTGATGAACTTTACAGGCTCTGGCAAATGTGTGTTGTTGTACAAGGGTCTTATTTCGAAGGAGAATGTGTTTCTCCAATTTAATTTATAATATTTTTTACATTATAAACTCAATCCGGGAACTTTTGAATCCTACCTCGTATAATAATTTTCAATGGAAAGTTTTAATTTTTTTTAAATTTGTTTATTTATGGAACTTATGAACGAAGTTCACGTTTTTGGACACCTGGGTAAGAGACTCTATCCCAGTCTAGCAATTGGATCTGTTTCTGAATGCTGCCGATCGTGAATTATTTATGTAATAGCACACATTTTAGATAAAATATTTTTGAATTTAATTCTAATGAAATAATATATATTATAATATTACTGTGATGTAGAAGTTTAAAGCATATTTATTTCTTCTTTATGACTTACTGGATAAAGTAGTATTTTCATATGAATATATGTTATGTCAGACAGAATTTGTATTCTTTTTATTTTGCTTTCTTAAGTTTTGGTTTTAAGTGATTTGTGTGTAAATGGAGATAATTTATATCAGCTATATAAATAAGACTTATACAGAAGATCATTAACACTTTGTGGAAATGATTTTGATGATTCATTTTTAAGCATAAAATCCATGTATCTTATGGTGATTTTTCTTCTATTCAGCAGCCCTGATTCTTGGCTATAGCTGTAACTCTTCCATGAAACTATATTTTTTCTCAGTACCGTCATGTCAATTTTATCCCATGAGTCTATTCAGTGTTTTTGAATGTTATTTTGCTAAGGCTCGCTATAACAAACCAAAAGTGCAAAAGTCCATAGGAAAAGCATCAAGTGTATTTTATTAAATAAAATACTTTTTATTCTTGTTTCTGATTCTGTTTTTACTAAATAATCAGCAGTTGACTTAGACTATAGGTTGACTATAGTCTAAGTCAGCTGCTGCTTATTTAGTAAAAAGCAGTTGACTTAGACTATAGGATTTGTGCGTATGAAGCTAAACTTTATTGATATCCTTTCCGTGTAAAGCTGGAATTTCTTCTTCAAAAATTGGTTCCAAAATATTCTGATGATAGTGCAGTGAATTAATTTTAGCCTTATTTGAGATTTTTAAAAGTTTTAATTTTGCTGTTGTAACAAAATCATGAACTCGTTGAGAAGTTTTCTGTATATTGATGAAGCCATTCCATGTGGTCATTTTCATCAGTTGAGCAACAGAAAATTAATTTTTTTATTACAGTTACTTAAATATGCCCATTCCTCATTGAATATTGCCATAAATTTCCATTTATTACCAGCTAGGTATTTTTCATATAATCTTCTGCAATTTATTTTTCTTTCCACAGTATGCTTGGGAAAAAGCAAATTTAAACATCCTTTTTAACTTCAGATCCTTATGAATAATTTTATTTACAGTGCCAAAAGACATTCCCAGTTTTTGATGCATTCAGTATCAGAAACTCCACTTTCTTAATGTTTACCCGTATTTCAAGAGTAATAGGATGCAATTTTTTGGCCATTTTTTTCATTTTTACTTTCAGCTACACTTTTTTCCTTTCAAATTTAATTTAAATTATACTAATAATATAATTTAAATAAATTTTAAAGTCCGAAATCCGGACTTGCTGGGATTTTGGTGATTCCGTATTTGGGATTTTTCCGGCTATTAAATCATCAGTTTAAATATACCTCTCTATCACGTTATTCACTATTCGGTGGCCGTATTTTCTGGATCCAGAATCTCATTATAGATTTCGCCATCCATTAACTGATTGACATTACAATGTGAACCATTGTCATTACAATGAAAAACGTCTTTTATATCATCTTCAATTATTACCGCTTCTCCACATTTCTTTACAAAATCCGTTAATTGGAAAAATTCACCTTTGTTTTGCAATATCCGAAAACTTTTAAAATTCGCGGCTATCACCATCAAATTTAGCTATCGTTCACTATACATATTTGGCTATGCATCATGAGCTTGGCGACTAATGGCAGGTTGTTTCTTTAAATTTTATCTTGCTTCTATCGCGCACTGAGGCAATTAAGCCTGAATTGTATTAGTTTAGTTATTTATTATACTTCTTGCACATGCTTAAGGCTATCAGAGTTCTGAATAAATAAATTGGCCGGCGCTAGATATCTTACCGCCTGATGTAGTCACTGTGGGTCCACAATTCTTCGACTCGGCGCTGCCACATGAGCCCTGGCGCTGGTTCTGGGTTTATGTGACTAACAAATCAGTTATTCTTAATTCAAATAGCCCTAAATGTAAGCTTTGATTTTATGAGTATCATCAACAAAATCCATTTTTAGCACATGGAAAGAAATTTTTCCTCATCAACATTTTTTAGCGCATTTATTTTAAATCTGTAATTATCACCAAGCATGATGTCAACATAAAAGTTTACCATTCTCCTTTATTACTCAATTACTAACATAAAAAAATTGTTTAGGCATCGCTCCGTGAGACATTAATTAAGTTGTCATGTTTTGATAAACATGTGATGATTAAAGGAATGTATAATAAATAAACAATGATTCGCCAGTTTGGCGTCAGATCACCGATGTTATGTGGAATATTTCGGTTGAGATGTGTGCCAAGCAGATACGCAGCAACGGAGTCAAATAACTGATGGTACAAATTTATGCTAAAATGATTGTTTCTTCAATAACAAGGTATTTTATTTAGCGTCGAAGGGAAATTAAGAATCGGCACTCTTCAGATGTTTCATTATGAGCGTAGGGGGGTACTAAATGCGCATGTCTAAAGCCTGCCAGAAAAACGTTATTGGTGGTTTTGAGGTCCAGATTTTAGATCATTCCGGATTTCGGACTTTGTACTGTATATAAAAAATACCTTTCTTTGAAATACAATAACCTCGACTTTTGCCCCTCTTTACAATTTGCTGATATGAATAGTTTTCCCCCAGAAAGTGCATTTATGTTATTCTAGCAATCTATCAATTTTAGGATCCATTTCTTAGATAAATCTCTTATTTTGCATTCCAGTCGAAATAAAAAGACTAGCAGACAATTATATAGAAAATGCTAAATCTTTATCTCAAAATGCTAATGAGGAAATAAAATCTGAATGACCTTCGTTAGAATATATGAATTATTTGACATTATTATTAGCTAAAATTTTTAATATTATCTTTCATTTCATCCCAATCTAATGTTGAATTTTGATTAAGTATAATGAGAAGGTAGCATCATCTGTGCACAGAAATAAAAAAGAAATACAAATAATTAAGTAAACTTAGATTTTAAAAGTGTTAGAAATTGGAATTAAAGTCATTAACTAAACAAGATATATCTTTGTGAAAATCTTCAAGGAAGTCCAATTCACCAATTGAAGCTTTTTGAATAATTTTTGCAGACCAAAAGTCAAAATGGTGATTAAATTTCCAAATGATTGGATATTGGAGATTTGCTTGTTTCTTCTTTTTAAACATAAAATTTGTATTCTTTGATGCAAAATTATACAGTCAAAAGTCGTTAATCCAGACTAGTCGGGACTTCGGCGATTCCGCATTATCGATTTTTCCGGATTATAGATCATCAGTTTAAATCTGGTAAGATGGCATGCAGAAATTATAAAATTAAAAATATGAAACCGTAATTTATGAAATAAAGAACAATTATGATCTAAAGGGTATCAAAATTCACAAAAAATAAGCTTAATATTTATTTGTTTACTTTATTAAACATTTCTTCCAATGTAAGTTGCTTCGTTTTATGTGATAATACTTTCTCTTTAATTCTATAAACAGACATAATTTCTTGTTCAGTTACAAAGTTCCACTGTTCAAGTCCTATAATTGCTGTGTCGAGAATACCGACTAATTTGTCAATCGAAATTTTTTCGTTTTCAAGAACCTCTGTGTCACTTTCTTCACTATCGGAAGCGAATTATAATGACGAGAAATTTGATTTAAATCATATCAAAGACGGAGTACAATGACATGAAATACTACATTTAGTAAGGAATTATAAGCCAAATAAAATAAAAACATCTACCCTGAAGATAAGGATAGTGCTGACAGATCAACTTCCAATTCATTGCGCGCCGCGGCGTCCCCCCCTCCCCCCAGAGCAGCGTGAAATTTATAAACAGATTTCGGAATGGTTAGGAAGAGAAAGAATATGCCTTTATTCAATTTTTGCAGCAATTCCACTTTTTTTTTGATAGACATCGAAACATACTTTCGCTTTGTAGATCCTTTGGGAGTTCCAGCATCGGAAATTCTGTTTGACATAATCGAAAGTTCAAGCTTACTTTTATAAAATTGCTCTAACAGTCTGCAAAAAATAGTAAGTCGGATCCAATTCGAAGATTAAGGAACAACGCTATTTGCAACATTAACTGAAATAAATTGATGCAAAAGCAAAGTTTAAAGTTGTAAAATTAGACATTTAGCAGCAGTAGCAATAGAAGCTCCCTAAGGTTATGTGCAGACATTGAAGACAATAAAAGGTTTTAAACTTAACCAATTTATTAACAATATATATAAATAAAAACATAATGAATAAATTTAAACAATATCAGAAACTTAGAGAAAAATATAACAATCATTATCAAAAATTTCATATATTAAATAATATTTTACCTGATCTCCGAAATACTGGCATTCAATGCGCGAAAAACGTATCCTAAACTGAAATTATGCGGTTTTAATGAAATTAGCTACACTGTCAATAAGTCCATGCTTCAAGGTCAAGAGATACCTGAAAATTAAATTAAATCCTTGAGAGCACTTAAAACTGGCCTAACGCCGCTCACTGTAATTAAATACGAGGAATCACAGCTTAGAAAAACATCGCCGCTAACTTATGTTAAATGCCACCTTCATGAAGAACATGGATGCCGCCCACGGCAGTCACTCACATCGTAGCCTCTTTTGAGAATCCAGGAAAAGTAATCTTGTAGACTGGAACCACGGAACTTATCACCGGAAAAGTCATGTTGTAGACTGGAACCACTCAACTTATCCAGGAAAAGTCATCTTGTAGACTGGAACCACGGCACTTATCACCGGACTGCACGCATCGCAAGACGTCTTCCAATAGGGGCTGGAAACTGCACACCAAGGAGCCAAGAAACAGGAACTAGAAGGCAGAGTTCGAAAAATGAAGTTTTTTCTAGTTTTTGGAAATAAATAAAGTTCGAACATAGTAAAAGCAACATCTATTTGTGAATTTAAGAGTCCTATGTCTTGTGAAACACTTGAAAATCTTCTAAATTTGCGATATAATCATTAAATGAATAGGAAATTGTAAAAGGCGACAATGACGTCATGTAGCTCACTAGGGCTAATGAGTGAGAGTAAGCACTTGGTGTGACCACGAACTTTGATTTTAAAACACACGATACGAAATAGTAAAAATAAAAAGTAAAAGTAAAAATCTTGGTTAAATAAGTAGTAAAACGAAGAATTCGTCGTTGAAAAATAAAGTCCTAACTTTGCAAAGTTCATCTTTCTTGAATAGTAACTGCAGAGGAATGGTAAATTTTTTTTTTTTTTTTTTTATATTATATACACTACCACCACTTAGAATTGTGGTGGATCGTTCGAGGTCTTTTCACTACGTGCACAATAGTAGGGTCATAGTCTGTAAGCGATTTAATAGCTTCATAGAGAGAATTTCTCATATCTTCAAAGAAGTTGTGTGCAGAAATTAGGATTTTGTCGTGAATTGGGTTGATATCCAGGTCTTTGTGAATTTGAGAATTTCGCACGAACCAGGGTGCGTTCACTATGCTACGTAAGATTTTGTTTTGAAGAACATTTAATTTTTGTCTGTCTATTTTTCGGGCAGTAGCCCAGTCTGGAACTGCATAGAGGATTATTGGGCGAATAAGTGAGATGTAAATATTTTTCTTGGTACGGAGGTTTAACTTAGTTTCTTCCAATTAATGAGTAGAGAGCAATGAAAGCAGCGTTAGCCTTATTTGTAACATATTGAATATGATCTTTGAAATTTAGGGTTTTGTCAATATAGACACCTAAATATTTATAGGAGTTGGCAACAGGAATATCTTGGTTATTGAGTCGGATATTTATATTCACTGGGATATTTTTTCTGTATCTGCGGAAGAGAACTATGTAGCATTTATCAGTATTTAGTTTGATTTTCCAGTCTTGACTAAATTTGTTAATAATGTTGACTTGGAGCTGAAATTTCTCTAAAGAATTATTTGGACTTCGTGAACTGGTGAGGATGACTGTGTCGTCGGCATATTTGAGTATATTAGAATGAAAAGGTAGAGGCAACATCCGACTCATTTTTTTACAATAATCATTTATGATTATTGTAAAAAGCTTCGGTCCTAAAACGCTGCCTTGAGCTACTCCACTGTAAATCACTTTTTTTGAAGAGATTGCTTCACCACAGCGCACTTGAAAAGTACGATGTTTAAAATAAGAATGCATAAGCTTGATAAAGCTGTTTGGTAAAAGGAAGTTAGATAGCTTATGAAGTAAGCCAGCATGCCACACTCGATCGAAAGCTTTTTCGAAATCGAGGAAGCATGCCACTACTCCGTTCTTTTTTCTAAATTCTTTGGCAATAAATTCAACTAAATTTAATATTTGATGTGTGGTAGCGTGGCCTTTGCGGAATCCAAATTAATGCTTGTCTATTAGATTAAGGCGTTCTAGATGATTGGTGAGCTGAGCACTAAGTACTCGTTCGAAAACTTTTCCAAGCGCTGGCAGAAGACTGATGGGTCTATAATTTTTTGCTAGCTTTGGATCTTTTCCTGGTTTCGGCATGGTAACAATGATCGAGTGTTTCCACTGCGATGGAAAGTAGCTGAGTCTAATACAAGCATTAAAAATATTTGTAATTAAGACTATGCATCTTCTAGGTAAGCTCATTAGAAATCATGTCATATCCTTTAGCTTTGCGCTTCTTTAATTTTTTAATAATTTGCTGAACTTCGTTTGGAGGTGCAGGCGTAAAAAAATTAATGCTGGGACTGTTGAGGATGCTATTGACAGAGTAATTAATATCTTTTTCGTGATCAGAATTATTATTTTCATGTTGTTTAAAAATGTTTTCTAATTCTTTTGCATGAATTTCAGCAATGGAGTCTTCGTAGTGGTGAAATTTGCCCATGTGATACTGGGGGTGAATTTGATTGGGTGAAAGATTTCTGAGTGATTTAGCTACTTTCCAAACAGAGTTTGGGTAAAAATCCATGTTTTCTAGGAAATTATCCCACAAATTTGATCGATGGGTGGCGATGTCTTCTTTTATTTTTCTGTTTAAATAATTAATATGACATTTTTCAGTAGGATTGCGAGTAATATGCCATCTTTTTCTAAGTCTTTCTTTCTTGTATAAGGGATTTAATTTCTTCTGGGATGCCATAAGGATTTTTATTCTTGACTGTATAGGTAGCATTATTGATAGCGTTTTGAATTTTGGAGTTTAAGCTGGTGATTTCCAGCTCAATATCGCAGTCATAACGAAGTATGGCTCTACTGTTTACAGAATTTAGCTGTTCGGTAACCATATACCAATTAACTTTTGTATGAGCTTTAGGGAGAGGGGGATAAAAACCATACAAGTTGAAGACTATAGGCAGATGGTCAGACGAAAGTTCTGGGAGAACATCAAGATTAGGAATATTAGGAAGGTTTTTCATCATAACTATATCTAAAATATCTCCGAGTCCGTTGTGCGTATAGTGCATTGGGTGATTGGGAGCAACGAGATTGATGTTACTATTGTGGATGAAGTTGTTTAAATTTTCTCCATTTCTATTTGTGACTCTACAGTTCCAAGAGGAATGTTTAGCATTTAAATCACCTGCTATTAAGGTGGGGTAGTTATTTTCAGTAAGTAGTTTCAGATTTTTGAGATCAAGAGTGCTTGAGGGGGGATTGTAGACCGAGATAAAAAGAAAAGGTTCTCTAAAACCCTATAGATAAGTAATGCAGCATTTTCTGTAGTACAAGCAGGGTTTAAATCATATTTGGCAGTTTTGATATGGTTTTTAATGAGAATTGCGTTTCCTCCTCCTCTATTATGTCTTCTGTCTTTTCTGTAGATGCGGTAGCCTTGTATTTTAAATTTGTCGCAAGAGCGGAGGTGGGTTTCATTTACAAGCATAACATCAATGTTATGTCTAGTAAGAAAATTTGAAATTTCCACTTGTTGGTATCTGATGCCGTGTGCATTATAGTAACAAAACTTTAAGAAGCTATTTGTAGCTGAGATAAAATTTATTTGACTATGAGTTTGATTAAAATTCATAGTTTAGATTTGAGAAATATTCGAAGGCCGCCATACCGACCTCTAGTTTGTCAAATATTGTGTTTGCTGTTTTAAATTTCTAGAAGAATTCTTTAACTTGAGTGAATTGGATTTTTATCCAGTTAAAAAAGCCAAGTGGGTTTGAGTTTGTATCGTCTGTTTTATTATTGTTTTCATTTTCCTTGGAAGTATTCCATGCATTTTTTGGTTTGTTCTCAGGGAGTGAAGGAAAATCCTTTTTGTTAAATTTAAATTGTTCTTTTTTCTTTTCTTCTTTTAAAGCTTTAAATTCTTGGATTTGCTTCTGAACATTATAAGGATGTTTACTGCAACCTTTGAAGGAAGAAACGTGATTTTGCCCACAGAGGGCACAGATAGGGGATATGTTGTCATTTTTTGTTTGTTTACAAGTGAATGTTTCATGAGGCTCTGCACATTTTAAACAGCGAGGTTTATAGTGAGATTTGTCCCGTGTGTGCCCGTACCTTTGGCACTTATGGTACTGCATGGGTCCAGGGCGAGCTTTAAAAGGCTCAATAAAGACATCCAGACCTCTGAGTTTCTTTAGATCATATATTCTTTTACCTTCTTTATTTCTAGAACATTCTGCTATAAAAATAGGGAGATGAACTTTCTTTCCTTCAATAGTGTGAATTACTTGTCGAATTTTTTTAATTGGGATACCTTCTTGGGCAATTTCGTTTTTGATTAGTTCCATATTAGCTGTTTTTGGAAGTTTTTTAATTAATGCCTTGATAGGCTTTTCACTGTTGAGTTTAAAAGTATGAAAAGGAATATGTAGTTTAGTTAGGTTATCAGGTTCAATGTTCCTTCTAACCTTCTTCGGGAACATACAAGGACCTGACTAGGAACAGAGAGCTTACTAAAGCTATGTTCACTAATTGTAGTAAGTAGACAGGATACAGACTAAGGGTATACAAAACCCTTTATTTTTCTCTATATACAATAACTTCTGTACTTCGGAATACAATGACCCGCCACTCGGGATCTAACGTAAAAGTATAAAAATAAAACTAAACTCTAATTTAACTTTAGAATAATACACGTGGAAGATTGGCCTTATAATAACAGGAAGCGTATGTAGCACAGAGACTGTGAACACTACAATACGTTTAATTTATCAAGAGGATTAAAACCTCTGGAATGGAAGGCAAACAGCAACTGCGTAACTTCTAAGGTAAGCGGCCTGCGTTGACTCACTGCTTCCTCTCTCTCTTGCTTGGCAAAAAGCCACAACTTAAGTACTTGTCGTTCGCCAGACAAACTTTGCATAAAATCCTTCACGCTTATAATTCTGGCCGGAAGTAGAAAATAAGAAGTGATAGTAAAGATTTAAAATAAAATAAACGTTAGTAAAACTTAAGATCCTTACATACTTCCCGCCAGAGTTAATTAGTTTGAAACTGAGGTCTAAAACGACCTTGTTGAAAACTTTTAGCTCTAGAATCTAACGCGAGGCCAATCTTTTAGAAACATAACTTCGCTAGAAACTAGAAAATTTAAAAGAAAGAAATTTGTTACAATAGCAGCTCCCAGGATATACAACAATCTTTTTTTTCATCTGTACTGCATCTAAACAGGAGCTTTTATTCAATTCTGGTTCCTTCCAGAGATCTGGAAGGAAAACTAGTTTAATGAAATGTTACACAATGACATGGCAAGTAACATATACAATTATACTGCTCTTTAACATTCTTATTTCATTCATGACTATATTAATTATCTCTCCCCGTGCTCTCTGACATGTGTTGTAAAAGAACACCAAACACGAATGTGTTTCTGTCTACGTGTGCCACACTTCCTCCTACAATCAAAACACTAACGTGTTAAAATTCAACATAACGAGACCGCTTAACACACCCTAATTTCAACTCTAAACCCTGAGGTACTATTCTAAAAGTGGCTAACTCTAAAGTGTAGCGTCAGAGAGCCTAACTACATCATTCAACCTTTAACACATATTCGCCATGATTTAGTCTTTACAGTCACACGAATAACAAATTTTTAACATTACTTTCACTTTTACCATATCACGGTATTTCTTAACATTTAAAATAACAGAACATATCAACATGCCGTTAATTTTACAGATTTGAAAACATACATTAGTAGTACATTGTTAACTTCTATTCTTTTCAAAGCAAGTGCCAATTCTTTCTACATTGAAATACTACATTTCAAAAAAAGTCTTTCAGACTAAAACTTCTCTCTTGCTAGAATGTTTTAAATAAAATTTATACAATAACTTTTTACAATATTTAAGTTTTTACACAACGCTATTATACATCAACTTTAGTTTTACGCACGAGTAATTGAAAAACATAATAAGAAAATCGGTCACAACTCATTTCTCGCCCTTTTGGCGATAAAGGTAGACCTCGCATGAGGTAAAACTTCTTGAAATCTGCCACTTGCAGTAAGAATGAAAGATTAACTTAAGTTTGCAAAGTAACATAAAATTTTACTTATCTTTGTAATATTCGGACATCCTTTTCTGGGCCCAGTCTTTAAAGGTACTGCAGATAGTAGCTTGATTTATCCTCCTTCTTGTACGGGCTCGCCCTTCAGTGCTTTCCTCTGGAAGCTTCCGTTTTTCACCAGTTCGGCCACCCTTGAACACCTTCCTTTTCTCCTCTGCTTGTGGTCTTGGCCGTTTGATGGCAGCTGGTCTTGGCGGAACCGGGAAACTTCTGTCGTGTTCCTGCTTGGACCTCGTTGTTGGCCGTTCAAATTTTCCTTGTACTTTTTCCTCCGCCGCTGATGGCCCTTCCGCAGTTCGGCGACTTTTGCTGCGGAGAGTTCTGTCGGATGAGTAGATCTTCCGTTTTAAAGCCGGGTTATAGTTGCCGTCATTTCTCCTGGTCCTCTTCACATACGTCGTCCTTCTCCCTTCTTCATTCTGGGGGTGTTCGTGAGCTCTCTTTTCTGGACGGTAGAACGGCTTCTTTTTCTTGTTACCTTCAATTTTCCCACGGGGAAACTTTCTTTTCACTTGCTCCTGCCTCTTAATGGCTTGCCCTTGTACTTGTCGTTGTTCCACCTCTGGAGCTTGTGTCTGCCGTGCCGGATCCTGCAAAAGATCTGTAAATATTTGCATTTTATTACGATCATAGTAGGGTTTGATTTGATCAATGTTTGCGGAGCAGGTTTCACCATTCCTGGCTTTTAACACTACTACAGCGTGAGTTATTTTTTCTATGACATATGGTCCTTCAAATCGTGGAAAAAATTTGGCAGTTTTATCTTCTGGTGCTGAAGAAAGTGAATGCTTAATTTTTAATACTTCATCCCCTACTTTATAAGTTACTCCCCGTCGTTTCAAGTCATAATACAGCTTTTGTTTTCTCTGTGCTACTTCAGTATTCTTTTTTGCTTCTTTAATTAATTTTTCTATATCACCCATTTTAAATTCTGGGGCTCTTTGTTGCACATAAAATAATTTATCTAACGGCGTTATAATCTTTCTGCCTAAAAATAACTCAGCAGGAGTTTTGCCCGTTGTATCATGTTTTGCGGTCCTAAGGTCGAAAGTAAATTCATTGACATAGTTATCCCAGCTTTTATGAAAATTGTTAACATAACTACGGATAATTTTCACTATATTTCTATTGACCCGTTCCGCTATACTTGATTGCGGCCGATACGGGACCATTTTTAAATGACGTATGCCCAGTTTTTGGCACATGTCTTCAAATACATTACTTACAAATTGAGGACCATTATCCGATATAACTTTTAGGGGCACCCCGTATTTTAAAATATACATATTTAAAATAGAATCAGTAACTAATTTCGCGGAGGCTCGTTTTAAGGGAACAATTTCAGTCCATTTACTAAAATGATCAACCATAACAAGGAGATAGCGACTTTTATTTAACTGACTTTTTGGGAAAGGGCCCAATAAATCGATGCCAATTATTTCATTTGGAAATTCGGATTTAATACTATTTAGAAACCCGGCCGAGCGGAAATTAATATAATTAACTGCTTGACATGTTGGGCAGGACTGGACATACGCCCTTGTTAACTTTTGCAGTTCAGGAAAGTAGACTGCCTCGCGTACGCGTTGGATAGTTTTTCGAATACCAGCATGAGAAGCTAAAGAGCTGTCATGGAGCTCCTGCAGGATATTTAATCTAAAATTAGCTGGGATAACAGGTCGAAATTCGTTGTTGGAATTCGTAGTTTTTGTATAAAATAATAGACCATCTGTTAGTTCGTAATGGGCCGCCCTATTTCTTATCGCCACAATATCTTGGTGGCTAAAATTTTTAGGATCCTTCAAATACTCATAAATACTTCCAAACTCAGGATCCTTACCCAGTTCGGTTATTACAGTTTCTCGGGAATTTATTGTACACGCTGTAAGCATTGCCATCTTTACGGTATTGCCTTGTTCGTCTATTTTAATCCTTGATAGGGCATCTGCTACGATATTTTCCTTTCCAGGGGTATGCTTGATTACCAGATTATATTCTTGCAGCTTGAGTGCCCATCTTATTAACCTTGGGGATAAATTTTTTCCTGAGTACAATCTAGTTACCGCCGCATGATCAGAGTATACTGTTATCGGCGCCTTTCCAAAATAGACTCGGAACTTTTGCACTGCTAACAGAACTGCAAGTGCCTCTCTCTCGGTCGCGGAATAGTTTCTTTGTGTTTGATTTATAGTTCGGCCAAAAAATGCCACGGGCTGCTGATTTTGCGAAAGTACCGCTTCTACCGCATAATCCGAAGCATCCGCTGAAATTTCTAAATTTTCATCCTTTTCAGGAAATTTCAACACAGGGGCTTGCGTTAATGCTTGTTTTAATTTTTCGAAAGCACTATTGGCTTCGGCCGTCCACGAGAATCTTGCCTTTTTCCTTTTTAATTTTAACAATGGCTCAGCGATAGCCGCAAAATCTTTTATAAAGGACCTATAATATGAACAAAGTCCTAGAAAAGAAGAGAGCTTCTTTGCCGTGTTTGGAGTCGGATACTTTTGTACAGCGATTATTTTTGATTCATCTGTCTCGATCCCTTTTTGCGATATTTTGTACCCTAAATATTTTAATTCAGGGGCTGCAAATTTGCACTTTTCGACATTAACTTTTAGACCGGCCTCATTTAATAAAGAAAACACCTGTCTTAAATCCTGTACATGTTGGTCTAGATTATCACTAGTAATAATGATATCGTCTAAATAGATAAATGTGGACTTTCCAAGAACAGGTCTTAACACAATGTCCATGCATCGCTGAAATGTTGCTGGGGCCCCTGAAAGACCAAACGGCATACGCAAAAATGCATAAGTGCCAGACTTGGTTATAAAAGCAGTCTTAGGCACGTCCTCAGGCCTCACCCCTATTTGAAAATAACCAGTCGTTAAGTCTAAAGTCATCATAAATTTGGTTGATTTTATGTTCCTTAAAATTTCTTCTATGATCGGTAACGGATATACCGGATATTTCGTTATGGAATTTAATTTACGGTAATCAATAGCGAATCTCCACCTTTTTGGATGCTCCAAAGGATAATCATTATTTTTCTTACATAAAACCACCGGGCTAGAATAACTACTTGAGATGGGCGTTATGAATTTTTTACCTAGCATATCGGTAATATGCCATTCTATAATTTTTCCTTATTCTTATCATACCGGTATGGTTTTTGACGAACTGGCAATGCATCTCCGGTGTCAATACTATGGTTAGTAACCTGAGTAAATCCTGGAATATCACTAAATAACGAAGCAAATTCACTTACCACTTGTCGGATTCTTTCTTGCTCGTCATTAGGCAGGTGGTCAAGATTTAACCTTGGCGGTTCAGCCTTTTCTACACGCACTGGTTTCATTGTCAGCTTAAGGGACGCTTCATTAAAATCCAGTGTAGCTTGTGCGTCTGAAAGAAAATCTATTCCTAAGATCAAATGTGCTTGCAGATTCTTTACTATAAAAAACATCACCTTTACTTGTTCGTCCTTGATACGGATATACAAAGGTACTTTACCTACGCACTTACATTTTTCTCCTTGCGCCACTAATACTGTCGTATTATCCGCATTATATATGCGGTATTTGCGAAAATACTTCCTAAAAAACTGTTCTGCCACACAGGAACACTGCGCGCCGGTATCCAGGAGTGCGGTGGCTGGGATATTATTCACCAAGACTTCAATCTTCGGAAGAGTCAAATTTTTCACCATTACTGTATTTAACTTGTAGGAAGAGGGGTTTTCGTGGCCTTCGGATTTCCGCACCCTCTCGTCAGCAGAAATCCGTTTTAGTTTAAATTATTTTTCCTTTCCGTGCTTTCCTTCTTTTTCCACTGGCCTTGAGACTTTTTTCCTGGGTTGCTATTGAACTGTCGACGTTCGCCGGCTGTTTTTGAATGCTTGGGTTTCCTTGCCCACTGATTCGCTTTGCCTCCGTAGCAGTGTGCTTGAGTTTGCTGTAGTCTTGGCGTACCAAATTGGTTTCGCTGTTGATATTGGCGTCTTCTTTCGACGTCCGCCGTTCTTCTACTTTCAAACTGGATTGCTAGCTCAAATAACTTTTCCAGTGTAGTCGGATTTCTTAATTCAATAAAGTCTTGCACTTGGGGCAGTAACCTCGGCAAAATCACTTGAATTATTTCAGGATCCGGACGGTTTCCATACAAGAGTTTGAAGACGTGAACTTTTCTTAAAATAAAGCTTGAGAGGTTTTCGATTCTTTGTTGATATATACTAAAAAGTTCCGTTTCTAATTTCGCACGATCCCTTACAACAGGGAAGGCTTTTAGTAGGGCAGTCTTGAAATTTTTGTAAGTATAGGTGGGACTTCCTGCTTGACCCAAGAGACTTCTGCCTATACATTTGAACCAGTTAAGCGCTTGGCCCCTCAAAGCGCTGGTAGCTAAGGTAACTTTTTGAAACTCGTGCACGGGGTAGAGCATGAAGTGGTCATCCAATTTTTCCAAAAAACTGGTTACCGGTGAGTTTCCGTTAAACGTTGCTTCTGGTTTCATCGAAGCGCGCATGGTCTGGACGATGTAACCGAATCCTTACAGGGCGGCAGCTGGCATTTCTGGATTCTGAGCCGTTTCTGCAGGCAGCACAGGTTCTCCTTGAAACTCGGCCATGGTTATTCTTCTTCGTTGGGCGCCACTATCAGGTTCAATGTTCCTTCTAACCTTCTTCGGGAACATGCAAGGACCTGACTAGGAACAGAGAGCTTACTAAAGCTATGTTCACTAATTGTAGTAAGTAGACAGGATACAGACTAAGGGTATACAAAACCCTTTATTTTTCTCTATATACAATAACTTCCGTACTTCGGAATACAATGACCCGCCACTCGGGGTCTAACGTAAAAGTATAAAAATAAAACTAAACTCTAATTTAACTTTAGAATAATACACGTGGAAGATTGGCCTTATAATAACAGGAAGCGTATGTAGCACAGAGACTGTGAACACTACAATACGTTTAATTTATCAAGAGGATTAAAACCTCTGGCCTGGAAGGCAAACAGCAACTGCGTAACTTCTAAGGTAAGCGGCCTGCGTTGACTCACTGCTTCCTCTCTCTCTTGCTTGGCAAAAAGCCACAACTTAAGTACTTGTCGTTCGCCAGACAAACTTTGCATAAAATCCTTCACGCTTATAATTCTGGCCGGAAGTAGAAAATAAGAAGTGATAGTAAAGATTTAAAATAAAATAAACGTTAGTAAAACTTAAGATCCTTACAAGGTATTCAGTAACTTAGCGGTAGTGGTCTGAGTCATAAACTCTTATGGTCAGTGTACCTCCACTTAGGTTTCCACGATATTTTTTGATATTTAATTGCTCTTCAAAATCTTCTTTCATCTTATCCCAATCCCCCGTGAAGTCTGCTAAGACTATAGGGGGAATGTGTCCTGCTTTTTTGTTGGGTGTAATAAATTCACCTTCCTCTGCTTCCATATTGTCTTCAGGGTTTAGTTCCTCGAATTTATTTTTTTGAGCTGTTTCTTCAATTTCGGAATTTGATAGAGTTCTTTTATGAGTTTTTCTAGGGGTTATGTATCCTTCTTTATCTATTGTGGTTTTCTTTTTGATTCTAGATTTTTGACTAGCAGTAATATCAAATTGATTTGTTTCCTCTGTTGGATTATTTAGGGTTTCTTTTTGTTTCATTTCATTAATGTATAATTCTAAGATTTGTATATCCTTTCCCATAGCATTGACGTGGGCTAAGTGAACTTCAGTCGCATTTTTTTGATTAAATGAATTTTGATAAGCATGAAACTCAGAAAGCATAAGTTGCTTAAGTTTTTCTAAGTTATCGCAGGTAACTTCCAGATTTCTGTGATCACACACAGATTTGATACGGTTTTCGATCGCCTCCTTATCCATGATATGCATGAATCCTAACTTTTAACCTAATGGCAAAAAGAATAAAGGAAACATACTTATCGTGAACATCAAGAAGAGACGACAGCAACTCAGGATCAGCTTCAGTAGTGAGAGCAATGTCGTTTTCCCTTGCTTCACAAAAACAAGGAATGAGCCAGAGCGACGCGAGATACTTATACCAAAAGTAGACATGACGTCATCTCACGGCAACCAATCAGCTATCGGCACGACTCGGCTTTCCAGATGACGTAACATCAAGTTTCGTTTTTGTATCTTAATTAGGCTTAAACAGTCCGTTCTTAATAAAAACAAACATAAACTATATATAACTTATGTAAGAGTTAGAATCATTTCAATCATTTTAATTTTAAAATTATTATTGAGTTTAATAGTCATTTTATTTATTTATTTACTCTTGTTCCTCTTTGCTGACGGTCTTCGATAGGGCTCCAGCACTTCTAATTTTAGAAATTAAGCACTGGCTGGATCCACCAAATTAATATAGATAAAATATGGGGTAAATCTTTATTGCTATCCAAAATTTCACCTACTTATCAGGAAAATGTCACCTACTTAGAGAACCCAGAGATGAAAAAGATAGTTTCTGAAATGATTTGACCTTAAACTAATGCATGTAAATGTCAGCAAGTACAGGGCTAAGGAAACTACCCATAGCTAATTCTTCAATCTGGTGATAATATTTATTTTGGAAAAAAAAGTGAGTTTTACTGAAAGAGATTTTAGTAAACTATGATTTATCATCAACAATCATATCGGTGTTCCATGATGATGCATGACGATGATTAATCATCAATGTTTGAGTTGAATCACTAATCAATATTTGATATTAAGGCAAAGATTTAACATCAATGTTTGATTTCAAATCGCCATTTACTAATATTCCTGTTGAGAGAGCACCAAAATATTTTGAAACTAACCTTCAAGAATTCCATTTCACACATACTGAAATTGAGGAATTAATTTCTCTTACTTAAGTCTATTTGAGTCAAACCCACTTTGTTTTGTAAAATAAATATTATTATTTTCAAATTGAAGGAATAATTATTGGTAATCCTCTTAGTCCTGTACTTGCTGACATTTGCATGCACTATTTTGAGGTCAAATTATTTGAGAAACTTATCTTTTCATCTCTGGGTTAGCTACATAGGTGACACTTTTGTGCCATTTGATGGTAATAAAGAAGATCTATCCCATATTTTATCTATTATTAACTTGATTGATCCAACTATTCAGTTCATTTTTCAAACTGAATATGATAATACTCTTGCCTTCCTTGATATTCTTATAATCCACAACGAATTTGATTTCAGCACTGCTTATTAAAGTGAACACTTTTTTGTCTGTTTGCCTTTTTCTTGCTAAATCAAGTCACCCAACTCAGCAAAAAATGGCTTCTTTTTACTATTATGTATTTCATGCTGTCAAAGTTTGCTCTTGAGAATCTTGCTTTCTAATGAACTCAGGTATTTGATATCAGTTGCCACTGACAGAGGATTTTCACCCATGGTCATTGACAAAACCTTTAACATTTTTTTTCATCTTGCTATCCAGAAAGACATTCCTTTATTAAAAATAATATGAATAACCTTGCTGCACTTCTGTTTCATTCTTTTATCAAATGCAGATTTGCATGTATTCTGCACAAGTCATTTTATCACCTCTCAATAAAATCCATTGTTCATTTCTTAACTATTCCATTCTGACTTTAATTCATGGGAAATTTGTAGCATATCTTGCCAATGTAGTTTGAGATAAATATTGGCCAAACTAAAAGAGTGTTAAATTTTCGCATCAAAGAACACAGATCTTATGTTCAAAAAGAAAAAATAAACAAATCTTCGATAGCTAATCATAGTTGGAAATTTAAATCATAATTTTGACTTATTTTTTTTTTTTTTTTTTTGCTTCTAATGATGAGCTGTATCTGCTTGCCCTTGAAATTGATAGGCTTTGTTAAAATCCACACCAAACACAAGGTTGTTGCTTTGCCTAATTTTATGCTTATATGGAATTCATCTAAAAAACACTTTTGTTTTCTAATGTAAATGTGCTTTCTGAAATACTGTATTTTAGAAATTGAATTTACATACAAAATAACTTTAAAAATATTATCTAAAACTGTAGGTGCAATAAATTATATGTAATTGAATTTACAATATATGCAATGAACTAATATATAATTGACAATGCATGATTTTTAAAATTTCTTATTATTTTCTTAAGGCTTAAGGTTTGAAAACGTAAGTTTTATTTTCTTGCTGTTGTTAACTATTTATATGGCATATATATAACTAAAGAAAAGTTCATTAAAACTCCATGAAATTAATGCTATTTTATATACAGTTGGTATTTTTTTAAAATTCAGATGCTAATTTGTTACTTTATTTCTCTTATAGGCTGCATCTATATTAAAACAAGCTGAAGGCCTCATTACTTTAATTGTAGCAAATCCTAACAAACCATCACCTGGTTACATATATGAGGACGAAAAGAAATGTGCAGAAATCATAGCAAAAAATCCTGAAAAGAATATGACGATAAAATCTTGTGAAAAGAAAAAAGAGAAAAGTAAGGCAACTCTTCCTACCTTTAAACTCAATATTAAAAAATTAGTTTAACAATAAATTTAATTTGGTACCGTTATTTTATGACTTTAACAGTTCTGTATTGTAAAATGTCTTTCAATGTGTTTGAATATTTCTTAGTAATGAAAAAAAGTATTTTAAAATTCTTTTTTCTGTATTCTGTGATTTAGGTAAAAACAGATTTATGCTAAAACAGATAAAAACATTAAGTTTTTTATAACTGCTTCTTGTTTATCTGTAATATTAGTCACATTGTTTAATAAATATTTTTTGATAATAATATTATAACTACACAATATATTGACTGATACTTTTCTGTTATCAGGAATACACACACATACATGCATATGTGCTTATATACATGCATACATGAACACACACATTCATTCATTTCTATGCATACATTTCTATATATATTTCTATATGTACATGCATACATACATTTCTGAATCCATTTCCCATAACAGAAAAACACGTACTGACTTTAAAACATTGACAAAAAATTGTTATGCAAAGTTGTAATTAATTCATTTGCCTATATCTATTTATATCTGTTCAACACGTTTTGAAGAGGAATGATAAATTTTAAAAATACATTGCATGAATTTACATTCATTCTAAAGGTAAATGTATAAAACTTCTGTAATATAACTCTGATGGATTATTTAATTTATTAATTTATGAAGGATTCTATGCCCTATCTCACTCAAATAGTTTTCTTATGAAAGTAAGTTCAGTCAAAGGCTAAATTTTACCTATATTTAAATTAATTGTATTTTTTATGAATGTAGAATTTTTATTTCTAAATTTTGTACTTAAAAATAATAGCTGTATTTCATATGAAGTGCTAACTGTTTTAGCATTTTATACATTCAGAACTACTCTCTCTTTTAGATTTAAAAATAAACAAATAAATAAAAATGTGCAGCAGTTGTAAAATGTAAAATTTTTCATTGCTTCTATTATTAGAAAACATTTATATGTTTTCTAATAATAGAAGAATTATTCTAATAATGAAATGATTTTTAAATGAAAAAAAAATCATTTCATTATTGGAAAACATGTAAATCTTAGAAAACATATTAGAAAGATATTAGAATATTAGGATATAAATTAGAAAACAATATTAGAAATACTCAATTCAGTAATTCAGTATTAGAAAACATTTATATGTTTTCTGATGAAATGATTTTTTTCAGCTTTATTGATGTAGTTTGCTATCTAATTCGTGTAATAAAAATTTCAGCCAGAACTATAGTTCCAGTTAGGAACTTCCTCACATAGAGTTATTTTCTGAACTGATTTTCATTCCTTAAGGTAATTAGGAATCAATCTGCAAATATTAGCACCTCAAGTATGTTGATGATGATTAAAATAACATGATAATTTCAATGTGATAATAAATGCTAGTTTATATCTATTACATAAGACATGAAACCAACAAATTCAAAACAAAAACTAGCATTTCTAACGAATTCTAAACATCTAGTTTTGTTTATCATTTAAATTTTGTTGTTTTATCCTCACTATATATTTATTTTCTGCATTTGTATAATTCTGTGAAATAAATATTTCAATAGTACATTTCAAAGTTGTCCTAGTATAAAATTATATTTCTATCATGATTAATTTTGTAATATCGTCTGCCTTCTGTTTTAATTTACTGTCTACCAATAAGTGTTTGGACACCCATGCAAATATTGATATCTGTGGTCATGATAATATGTCAGGCCCTCCACCATTAAATATTATGTAGCAAACAGCATTGGCATTAGTTGCATGTAAGATGCCATTAAGTGTAGAGTTATCCGATTTTAAGAAAGTTGTAATCGTCGGGTATCTCAGAAATGGCTGATCTTTAAAGGCCATATCTAGTAAGCTGAATTACCCCAAATCAACTGTGGCCTATGTGACTCAGAAGTGGAAAGTGAGTGGTGATTGTCAGCATGTACTTTGAGTCAGCAGACCCATGAAACTAGGAGATAAGAGATCAACGTGTGCTGTTCAGAGAAATTCAGATGAACCATACCCAACCAATGGCCCACATACTCCAGTAGTTTCAACAGGCTTCCGGGAATGTTGTTTTAATGAATACCATATGTAAAGAAGCATATCTACTTGGTTTTCATGGCCATGCTACCATCCATAAGCCTTTGATCACAAAATCCAACCACACTGCTTAATTATGTGGTGCAAATCATGTCAACAGTGGACCATAGATCAGTAGAAACAGGTTCTCAGGAGCAGTGAATCAATGTTCACCCTCTATTGATCGGATGGCAGGATCTGGACATGGTGTTTGCCTGGAGAATGCCTGCTGCCAGAATGCATTGTGCCCACAGTAAAATTCAGCAGAGTTAGAATTATGGTTTGGGAGTGCTTCTCCTGGTATGGACTGGGACCTTTGGTCCAAATTCACAGTAAGCTAAATGTTAATGCCTATTTCATTATTTTAGATGCCAGTGTGCTTCCTGTATTGTGGCAGTTTTACAGGTTGGACTCATGTTACTTTCAGGACAACAATGCCAGCTGTCATGTTGCAAGGTCCACCATGTTATGGTGACATGGATTGTTATGATGACAATGGGGTTAACCGAAAGGACTGACCTGGCTAGACCCCAAATCTGAATCCTATATAGAACCTCTGGAATGAGTTGGATTGCCCAATTAAAGTGCAATAAACATCCATGTAAGGAACTTACATATCTTCCCCAAGCCATGGAAGAAAATACCAATAGCCATCATACAAGATCTTGTGGAAAGCATACCCTGGAAGGTTAAGGTTGTGATTGTCACTTGTGGAGATTCTACCAGCTGTTGAATATGTAATAGACTGTGTTTTGCTTTTTAGTCACAGGTGTCCGAATACTTATTGGTAGACAGTATATTAAAGTATTCTGTTGTTAAAAAAATATTCATTAAAAGTATACCACTGCACATTTAAGATGATAAATATTTAAATTGCAGTAAAATTTTAAGAAACATTCTGCTGCTCTATATTTCACACTTTTCTTTCTAAAGCTAGTGCTATTTTGTGGAAGTCTCAGAGTGTAAGAAAAATACTAAAATGCTTGAAATTCTTCAATATTCTTCAAGTCATATGCTTTTTATTTCTTGCAAATGCATAATTATTTTTTTCCTTCATCTAAATGACTAAATCAACTAAGCATTTGCTTGTATATATAGTGATAATATTCTTTTCTGTTTGCTGATTTTCTGATATTTTGTATAACTACAAAATCATCTTTCATTCGCATGCTTTCTGTGCAACCAGCCTCTGCTGGCAACAGCTTGCATGCTATAATGCCTTTGTGAGTATTTTATCTTTCTTTATATTTTATGTAGCTGTTTATTCTTAGAACTGCTCTAAAATCTTTAATATTTTTTGCCTATGCACAGATCAGGGAAATTACTGTAATAACTTGTTCTCATTCTTCATTATAATTTATTAACAAATAGAAGCACACACAGTATATTTACACATTTTAAAAACTGAATTTATAAATGAAACAATCATGTGACATTTTAAGAATTAAATGGTAAGAGGATATCACTTTTTACCTGCTTTTCTCTTAAACCTATATATCTCTTGAACCTATATCTCTACTTGTTACCCATGAGAAATCGTGTTAGGACAACTTTTACTCAGGATCTTTAAATTAATGTTTTTGGAGTTAAAGCAAAATTTCTATGATTTATGCATATGTTATGTCATTTTGTTATTTACTTGTAGTTATTAAAGGGTAACTTCAGTGCGATTAACTGAAAAAATTCAGATCTAAGATGTTGTAGATGCACTGTGTACAATATTGAGACTAATACCATTGCTTTACTTAAGCAGAATACAAATCTAACTTTTCATTTTGCTATTTACCCCCCCCCCACACACACACACACCAAAAAAAAAAAAAAAAAAAAAAAAAAAGATAATAATATTTTGGGAAGTACTTAAGTCAGTAAAATAAATCATAGATTATTAAAGGCAATAATACTATCTTTAATTGCTTAATAAAGGCAGATTTTTGTGCTTACTCTATACTTGTGTCGTATATTACCTAAAACAAAGTTTCTTAAACTGTGGGTTGCGACCCCCATGGGTCCACAGGGCCTGCAGCAGGGGATTGCCAAAAATTTTAGCAGTTTTGATATTTCTTTAACTTATTATAATATTTTTACACAATGTATGTTTAAATAGATAAAGATAAGACAATACAGACAAAGAAAAAAATGAAAATGTTCCGATGCATTCTTTTTATAAGATAAACATTCATTTTACTTGCCTTGCATGTGATGCTGTCATTTCATCTGTTACTTATTTAAAATTTTTACATTGTTCTATGTCTTAAAACTAGAAATTAAAATTAATGACCTAAAACTGCAATAGTACAAGTGAAAAAATTGACAGTTTTTCTCATGTGTGTGCATGTGTCAGATTTGTGCAATGCTTATGAGGTCCCCAAAATTTTCGTAAATATCATGGTGTTGTGAAAAAAATCTCAGTGATAAAAAGGGGTCGTGACAGAAATAAGTTTAAGAATCCCTGGCCGAGAATATATATGCGAGATATTGATTTGCTTATTTAGTTAACTGCAATAAGACACTGCAAATAATATTTTTCTCAAGAAAAGTACCTTTCATGAGAGACTTCTTATATATTTAAATTATAGAGTAGGAAAATCATAAAAATGCCCATATATCCAGCATGTCCTTCTGAATTTCGAATCTATATTGAAACATTGTGAATTCAGCAGTTAGGTACTTTTATCCCTATAAGTCCATGTGTAATGTGTATATTAATAATTATAATAAAGGAATATATGTAATGTGTATATTAATAATTATAAATGCAATCTTTATACAGTCAAAAGTCGTTAATCCGGACACCCATAATCCGGAATGATCTATAATCCGGGCCTCAAAGCTACAAACTTTCTGCGCATGCGTTGCGTTGACACATAAGACCTTTAGGGCTGCGAATATGCGTGTACGCATGTGCAAAATACGTTTACGAATGCACATTTAATGTATAAAGGACGGTATAACCTAAGCTAAAATTATCTAATTCAGTTAATGTTGCAGATTGCATTGTTCCTTAATCTTTGAATTGGATCCGGCTTATTATTTTTTGCATACTGTTAGAGCAATTTTATAAAAGTAAGCTGAAACTTTCGATTATGTCAAATAAAATTTCTGATATGTATTTACTAATATGTAAAGGATCTACAAAGTGAAAGTATTTTTCGAAGTCCATTAAACAAAAAGTGGAATTGCTGCAAAAAATGGATAAAGGCATATCCTTTGTTTATCTAACCATTCCAAAATCTGTTTATCAATTTCACACTGCTCTGCGGTGGGGGGGGGGATGTCGCAGCGTGCAATGAATTGGAAGTTGATCTGTCAGCACTATCCTTATCTTCAGGGCAGATGTTTTTATTTTATTTGGCTTATAATTCCTTACTAAATGTAGTATTTCATCTCGATATACTCCGTCTTTGATATGATTTAAATCATCCTCGTCATTATAATTCGCTTCTGATAGCGAAGATAGTGACACGGAATTTATTGAAAATGAAAAAATTTTGATTGACAAATTAGTCGGTATTCTCGACACAGCAATTATAGGACTTGAACAGCGGAACTTTGTAACTGAACAAGAAATTATGTCTGTTTATAAAATTAAAGAGAAAGTATTATCACATAAAAAATGAAGCAACCTAAACAACTTACATTGAAGGAAATGTTTAATAAAGTAAACAAATAAATATTAAGTTTTTTTTTTTTTTGTAATTTTTGTTCTTTATTTCATAAATTACGGTTTCATATTTTTAATTTTATAATTTCTGCATGCCATCTTACCATATTTAAACTGATTATCTATAATCCGGAAAAATCGATAATCCGGAATCGCCGAAGTCCCGACGAGTCCGGATTAACAACTTTTGACTGTATTGCTAATAGCGAAGAGCTTTAAATTTCACATAATTTTTACCTCAATCATTAGCTGTGCTTTATATCATTTCAAAACTGTGTCAGGGATTAGTGTTATATTATCATGAATTTTACATTTAACACAGCAAAATTTAAATATGTCCTTTTTATTAATGCTTTAAAATAATCCAATCGTATTTAGTCTTTAATTAAGCATGCTATTTATATTTAATTTATTTGTTTCAGGTCCTCCACCTCTGCTACCTCCCAAACCCATACATCTTATGGGCAAACCAGCTCCTAGCAATGCAATAAGTTCCACCATAACCTCAAATGCAGTAACAAATTCTGTTTCATCTGTAACACCCACCACAGTAACTGTTAATGAGACATCATCATTATCCGTTGCTAAAACTGAAGATGCCAATGGCAACAATACTTTATCTTTTCAAGAGGACAGTGAGCCACCACTCGACCCCAAGAAATGTGATATCAGACCTGGGAGAGAAACACTGATTGAAATTACGAAGGATAGAATTGGTCTTGGCCTTAGCATTGTTGGAGGTTCCGACACACCTCTTGTGAGTAGTATATTTCTGTGACCTGTATTTCTTTTTCTGGTTGAGAAATAGTTGATCGTGAATTTTAGAGCAATAATAAAAAAACATATTACATGCATTGAACCATAACTGCTGTTTTATCCAGTAAATAGTACTTTTTTTTATTTCCAAAGACAATGAATTTCACATTGATTATCATGAGCAAGAGCATTTAAGGAGTAACTTGTGTGACCTATTTTGCTCAGAATTACCATGTAAACAAGAAACTATTGAAACTAAGTAATGCGTCTGTTACCAGCTAATGGTTTATTTGCATGCTCAAAAATTGGATTATTTTATATATATTTAGCATGATATCCTAATTTCTACTTAAAACTTCAACTGCAAAAAATATCATTACTTTAAGTAATTTTTTTTTTCCTTTAAACAACGTTTTATTGATACATATATACATATTTCAGAAGGTATAACAATAAGTAAAAATCAGTAAATAAATATGAAATGGTTTTTAATAACTGTCATTGAAAGCATGCATTACTTATTAAATTCCATTTAATACTTTCATGAATATCAATGACTAATGCATGATTGTAAATATTTAAAGATTTACTGTACCAAATTAAGTGTTCTTTGCACTTCAAATTAAGTCTTCACTTCAATATGTGGGGCATCTAATAGATATATTCGCCCACATATAAATAGGTAGATTAGTCAGCTTTTATTTTAGTATCTGTGAAGATAGAAATATCTAGATATTTTCATAAAAACATATATATATATATATATATATATACAGTCAAAAGTCGTTAATTTGGACACCCATAATCCGGAACACATGCGCATAGGCGTTTACGCTTGCGCGTAAACCTTTACGGCTGTGAATATACGTGTGCGCATGCGTGTTTAATGTATAACGGACGGTATAAGCTAAGCTAAAATTATCTAATTCAGTTAATGTTGCAGATTGCGTTGTTCCTTAAACTTCAAATTGGATCCTGCTTATTATTTTTTGCAGACTGTTAAAGCAATTTTATAAAAGTAAGTTTGAACTTTCGATTATGTCAAATAGAATTTCTGATATGTATTTACTAATATGTAAAGGATCTACAAAGTGAAAGTATGTTTCGAAGTCCATTAAACAAAAAGTGGAATTGCTGCAAAAAATGGATAAAGGCATATCCTTTGTTTATCTAACCATTCCAAAATCTGTTTATCAATTTCATGCTGCTCTGCGGCGAGGGGGGGGGATGTCGCGGCGTGCAATGAATTGGAAGTTGATCTGTCAGCGCTATCCTTATCTTCAGGGCAGATGTTTTTATTTTATTTGGCTTATAATTATTTACTAAATGTAGTATTTCATCTCGATGCACTCGGTCTTTGATATGATTTAAATCAAGTTCCTCGTCATTATAATTCACTTCGGATAGTAAAGAAAGTGACACAGAGGTTATTGAAAGTGAAAAAATTTCGATTGACAAATTAGTCGATATTCTTGACACAGCAATTATAGGACTTGAACAGCGGAATTTTGTAACTGAAGAAGAAATTATGTCTGTTTATAGAATTAAAGAGAAAGTATTAGCACATAAAACGAAGCAACTTACATTGGAAGAAATGTTTAATAAAGTAAACAAATAAATATTAAGCTTTTTTTTGTAAATTTTGATAACCTTTAGATCATAATTGCTCTTTATTTCATAAATTACAGTTTCATATTTTTCATTTTATAATTTCTGCATGCCATCTTACCAGATTTAAACTGATGATCTATAATCCGGAAAAATCAATAATCCGGAATCGCCGAAGTCCCGACGAGTCCGGATTAACGATTTTTGAATGTATATACATATATATACATATATATATATATGATTTGCCTTTGTTATGGAAAAATATGCACAATGAAAATTTATGTATTAGCATACTAAGACTGTTTTTTTTTTTTTTTTCTTCCTGTGTGTTATTGATTGCCAAAATAAGGCATGCATATAAAAGAAAAGAATTATTATGCAAAAGTTATAAGTCATTTTTCAAAAAGCTTTCTGAAGTTTTCCATATTATTACATTTTCTTAAGCAAAGATTTTCCAGAATTGTGGTTTTTATCTGTAAGCTAAATGAATAGTTACAGTGGGTTTATATAATTTGTTTTACAGAGAAAGAGAAATTATTAAAAAAGAATTAACTATATTTTATTTTGCTTGTGATCTGGTCACTTTCTTTTATTTCATTCTTGTTTATTAGCTATTAATTCTCATGCTTTAGTTAAGCTTTTCAATGAAAGCAGTTTCCTCAATCTTTGTTATGAATCCTTATTTTTTGGGGGGGGGAGTTGCAATACTATTGCTGATTGTTAATTTTTTAATTACAGGCATAGGATATGTTTATTTGTGAAATATAGGTATATGATGTCTGTCTGTATCTGCATATAAGCACATACACACATGTATAGACACACACAAATATATAAATTCATGAACTGTTCAGAAAAATTTCATCTTCTATAAGGCATTGGTTGACACACACATATATATAAATTAATAAGCTGTTCAGAAAAATTTCATCTTCTATGAGCCGTTGATTGCTTCATTATCAAGGTGACAAAGTAAAATGTAGTTAATTATGAACATAAAGCATTAAGAATGAAAATTTGATAGGAAAGGTAGGTCAAACATGAAGCATATTACTTTATATCAAACATATTCACCTTAAACAAAAGTAACTTTGTGCATATACATGATACTGATTAGTAAACATGAGGCACATACCTCTATGTCATGTCTATAAATGAGCTGAAAGGATACCCATAAAACATGGTGCCACCTTGATTAGACTAAAAAAATTAAAAGACAATATCATTTCATTTAGTAATACCTCATGTCTTGCTGTGTGTTTTTCTAAAATGAAAGTGCATCATCTTATTTCAACACAAAGATTATGCAGAATCACAATCTGTTTCCTGTAACTAATAAACTATTATGTTGTTTATGCTAGGATCTCTGTTCTTTACCCAAGACTAGCACTTGCTATTTTGCCATTTAGTATAATCCCTATGAGTCCTAAATTCTGCTGCCTGGTGCCTCTGTAAATTCAAAAAATTTTGCTACCTATAAATTTTGTGGATGAGTACTTCATTAAATCCGAAGATTTTTGCCTTTCCTAAATTCTGCTGCCTAGTGTGTCTGCATTGGATGCACTGTATTTTCTCTTAGTTGAAGCTAATTATGTAAATCATGTAAAAATCATAATAGTCAGCTTGAGCTTAGAGATAATTGATAATAAGCAATAACTAGAGATTATATCGGATGTTTATTAGAGGTCTAGCATAAGGTTAATGATTATGCCATTATCTGATGATCTTCTAATATCATATGGTGTAAGCAATTGTCTTCCCAGTCCTTTACTAGTAGAAAATCCCAGATCAAATTATTCATGGCAATAATTTATTTTTAACTCACCAGATGTCCAGCTCAGATTTTATATGTGGTTCACACTGTATAATGAAAATTCAACAAAAGATTGAAATGTATGGCATATTAAATTTGAAAATAAGATTTGGTTAAACGATTTTTAGTGACTGTGAATGTTTTGTTAAATGAACTGAACTTTGGCTGTAAGGCCATAAGCAACTAATAAGTGTTATGTTTTGAAGAAAGTGTTTGAAGTTAAAATACTGCCATGGCTATCTCACATTAAGAGCGACAGCTTTATTCATTGTAAAATTCATTTTGGGTAAATTTATGTGAAAAACAAACAATATGTGGCTTTATGCCACATACTTTCAAAATTTACCTTTTAAAATTTCTAAAAACATCAGTTACTTTTCACTGTATTTTTTGCTTTACATTCAGTTTACACGTTCAGTTCAACTTACTTGTAAGCTTTCAAATACAATGCACAGATATGCATTGTTAAAAAAAATCATTTTAAGTGGAATTTTATAAATTGTGTCTACTAAATTTCAGTGCTTTACAAGCATTCTTGGTCTGGTACTTGCATATTAACACAAACCACTTTGGCACAATTTGGCAATTTTTTACATACAAAAAGGTAAAAGTTACTAATTAGGTGCAAGTTGGTGGTTTTCATGAATTTGTTTTAGAAAAATTCCCAAACTATCACTATTTATCAGTTGTCAACGCAGGAAAATAAAATGTACTTTAGCAATTTAGAATAGAAATTTTAATTATTACATGATACATTAAAAAAATAAAACACTTATATCCTTCACCAAATCTTTCTGTAATTTCTTCTTCCTAAGTACACAGCAATTTGTTTTTGCTTTAAAAAAAGTCAGAGACTCAGTATTGTGCCACCATAGCAGTACTGCCCATTTACCAAACACGTATGTATCCTCATTGTTCCCTTTATGTATTTTACAGAAAAATTCTCTGTTTCTCAGAAATTTTATTGCATTTTCTTCCATTTGTCACAAAGAAACAGAATCTAATTTTATCAGACATAATATGCTTATATTGTAGTTGTTAATTAATACTAAATTCTGTGCCCAACTCATGGTATATTTTTGTTGGGTTTCGTAGCCTGCCACACATCTTTATCATGAATGGAATTCAGAAAGTTAGACAGCCATGAGTTAATTTTAAAATTAGACGAGAACACTAAATTTTCTTAGATTTTAATCTATGCAAATCTGAAGTATTTTTTATTTGGTAGGGAATGGCAGAAAGGCTAATTTTACATTTTGGCTAATTTCACAGAAGTTAACTGTTGATTCAGTATACATGAAAGCCTCTTCTAGGATTACTTTATTCATGGAGATTCTAAAAGGCAAATTTAACTCCTTTTTCGTCAGTTCTTTGATTTAAAAATAATGCAGTACAAAATCTGAAAACCAGACATCCAATACTCAGAATGATCTAAAATTCGAACCTCCAGATCACAAAAACCCATGTGTGTATGCTTTGCACTTGTACATTTAATATATTTTTATAACAAAATATGTGAAGAATCCTGATTTTTAATTTCCCTTTAGCACTAAATAAAATACCTCCATACTGAATAAACAATCATTTATTAACATAAATCTGTATGATAATGATTTGGCTCTTACTTTTCTCTTCTCATGCATCTTAAACCACAAATTCTACATTGAAGCATCATTGATTTTATACATACTGAATAATTTATTTCCCTGACACTAACTGGGTGCATCATTATTTATTAGTATTTGTTTTCATCGCTCCATAACTGTCGAAACATGGTAGCTTGAGTAATGACTCATGTAGTGATGTCTGTACATTTTGTTTTTTCAAATACTATTTATTAAATGGCAAAGATTATGGTAACTTTTTAGCTAACTGCGTTGTAGAATGCTATGTGTTGATGAGAAGAAATTTAAGAGATTTTTTCCCCATGAAAGTTTGTAAATGATACTGACAGGTGAAAATATTACATTTAGAGCTGTTTGAACTGAATATAACTGATTTATTAATCAGATAAGCCCCAGATCGTTGCCACAGCAGAATTTAGGAAAGACAAAATTTATAGAACTTAAAGAAGCACAACAAAATTCAGAGGTGGCAAATCTTTAGAATTTAGGGGTGCACTAAGATGCAAAATTTAGGGATGGAAAAATTTTTAGAATTTAAGGAGGTGCTTGCCAGCAGAATTTGGTACCCATACAAACTGCACTGGGGAACAAAGTGTCTAGTCCTTTCCCTGGATATGCCTCAAGTATATGTGGGAATTTATTTATTTTGGGCTTAGATAAACTTTAAAAATGAGCAGGGAATAAGATTAAGTATAATAAATAACTAAGCTAAAAATTATTCATTTTTTACCTCATAAATGTGCGATAGAAACGAGACAAAATTTAGTAGAACAATGTATTTAGTCACCAATCTCTTAATACATCACGCTGTATAACGGACAATTACTAAGCTTTATGGTGATAGCTGCAAATTTGAAGGTTTTGAAATATCAGCAACTTTGAAATATCGGCAAAAGTTAAATTTTCCAGTTAATGTAAAATTTCACCTTTTGTAAAGAAATGTGGAGAAGTGATAATAATATAATAGAACACTGATATAACAGAAGTTTTCCATTGTAATGATAAAGCCCAATCATTAGTCAACTAATGGATGGCGAAATCCTTTAATTTCTACATGTCATCATACAAAACTGATGATCTAATATCCGGAATTGCCGAACTCCCAATTAATCTGAATCTCGGACTTTGTACTGTATATGTTTAACAATCAGTATAACCTTCTAATATCATGCTAACACTGCATTAGTATTAGAGGATATTCTTGGTTGTAGTTTTTCATGGTAGGATGTAGGACTTTGTACTGTGTATTTTTAACAATCAGTATAACCTTCTAATATCATGCTAACACTGCATTAGTATTAGAGGATATTCTTGGTTGTAGTTTTTCATGGTAGGATGTAGACTCTTGTGTCATCTTAACTTTTGGAAAATTTGAGAGAGAGTTCACTTTCACATGCATTCAAATTTTATTGTAATTCAGTATGCTGTTTTCATGTTTGCAATTTTTCTGGACATTGGTGTATGCAAATTCTGTTTTCCATTATTGTTTTTTTAATTTAAGTCATTGAAATGGTTAATGATATTGATATCAAATTAGGAAATACATTAACAGAGCTTGAGAAGATACTTCAATATTCTTTAAAAATTTTCTTAGTTCAGCATTTTGCAGCATCAGAAACACATTGTATCATGTTGCCAAATAAACAGTATTGTGTAATTAGTATTTTAAATAAAAGCATTTTATTGTGCAATAGAAGGTATTCTCTTTACAGTGTGTGCAATAAATTATAGCAAATTTTTATATCAATTATATTAACTAATTATTAATTACAATATTTTATTATTTTTTAAAGTTCTTGAAATACAATTGTTGTTATAATTATTGCTTTAGGTATTATAATTAATGCTTTAGATTTGCTGTGATTTATATTATCTTAATTTACTTTGTTTTCCAGTTTTTATGCATTTTAATATGAGATTTAATCCATTGTGATTTAAATCTTAATTGTTATTTGCATTTATTTTCTATATTTTTTTTAAATGTGTTATGTTTGATGTTTATAACTGAAGCGGAATAAATTATTCTAAACTGAGATTTCATCTCTATCTCAATCATAGTAAAGGCATGTTATATTTAACCTGTTAATTTAAAGAAGTGGGCATAATATTTAAATTCAGCTAGCTGTAAAAATTGAAAATGAGTTTAAAATAATTCAATGCGGTCCAAAGCATAGTATACATTACGTTGTACTCCACTACATTTCATTCGTGTAGTTATATTCTTATCAATTATATAATCTAAGTTCTGAAAGAAAGTAAATATAAAATACATTTGAGGTTTTTATTTATTTAAATGCAATTTCACTTTAATTATATTTGTGTAGGATAGTAAAAATTTGTAGTTAAATAAACTCATAAGTGAAATACTTTATTCTGCATTTTTATTATTTATAAGCACTGAATTTCATCAATGTTGAAAAATTTTTAGAAAATTAAATCCTGCAGAATTTTTCCTGCAGAATTCTGCAGAATTTGCAGTTAACAAGAAACAATAATTATGTTTCATTTTTCTGGGAATTTTAAATTTTTATCTTTTATTAATAAAAGTAGTTTTGTGAGATAGTTTTTAATTAAAGAAATATGAATATATTTTTACTTTTACAAAAAATATTATATTTTTATTGCAGGACATTACCACTGCATGCTTGCTTTTATTATCTTAAAGTTTTTTATGATTCTTTTAACTTTTCTCTTTATAGGGTGCTGTAATAATTCATGAAGTATATCCTGATGGTGCAGCTGCATTAGATGGTCGCTTAAGGCCAGGTGACCAAATTTTGGAAGTAAGTAATAAGCATTTGTGTTTTGTTAACTGTTTATTTAAATGTAATTTTACATTTTGTTTATTTATTGAATTATTGTGATTCCTTTTTCATTAATCATCAGTTTTACTGAATAAGAAGTAAGCAGCTATTTAGATTAATGATAACGTTAAAATTTTAGACATCTTTCTTATAGATAAAAAAAAATTAAATGAAATTCTGGTAACATTACTGTAAAAGTAAATATTCATTCATTTAGTATTTAAAATTGCTAAATATAACTAATACTGAAAAACAAAAAACAAAAAAAGAAAACTTTGCATATTTTCTTACTCATAAAAACAACAGTTTAACATATAAACACTATAATAATAATCCATATGAGGAAGTGCTGTTATTTGGAATTTGTCATTTGCAGGTTTATATTTATCTACAAAATTAAATTTTCGGTCTGAAGTTTGTGCTATTATCTGTAGTTGTAAATATTCTGACGTACACAAATTCTTCCTAGAGCTCTCACAATGAAAGAGATACATTAATACAGAATTATATCATTAAATGTAATTCAAAAATCAAAAGTTTCATATGAAGCAAGTGCTGTAATGTGTTCTAATTGTCTCTGATTTAAACTGCTGAGCAGTGTCCTATTAGATTTGCTTGTAGTTTTCTAAAAACCTCTGTTGAGTTTTGAAGTGTTAAAAGTTCATGTCTTAAAAATTATTTATGTAGATTAAGACTTACTAAGAATTTTTTCCTCTTAATTTTTACATATCCTGTGAAGGTGCATTGCATACAAATTACAAATAATTGCAGATTTATCTCTATTGATACTAGAATATTGTTTTGAATCCAGAAGAAGTTTCTGTGAATACTGTTTAATAGTTAACAGTATCATCTTAGAATGTATGTGACACATCCTAACATCTTAGTATATAGCTTAATTGAAAGAATTCATCATCCTTCAGTTCCAATAATTCAAGAGGCATTAAATTACAGTAATACAGTTCAATTCATATGATTTAGTTTTTTCTATGTTTGAATTGTCAGTCAGATTAACATTCAAGATTTTAACTATTAGCCCAGTAAATAATTTTCAATCTCAAAAGTATACACCATAATGATCAAATTTATATATCTTCATTTCAAATTTTAAAACTGTCTGCAATTTAATTTTCTTATGAGTACTTTTCCATTAGCGCCTTCCACATATTTTGACAGTAGTGTGGTAATAATATATGTGTGCATTTAATTATTCTTGTTTACACATGTTACACGTCTGTAGATGGTAGTATTGTTGTATCTCGGCAAGTGTTTGGCTTCTCTTTCACAGGGGCCAAAAAGCGTACCAGGTGCATAACGAAAAAGTACATTTTGAATATAACATGTAATAGAATTATGCTTTGATGTATTGAATGTTGTATTGAAGACATTAGCACCTTCTTTTGTAACATACGAGGGCTATCCAGAAAGTAGATTACGTTTTGGAATAAAAAAATAAACAAAGTATAGGAAACAAATTTTATTATATACAGATGAAAGCCACACTCAAATACTACTTTTCTACATAGTCACCATACAAATTAAGGCATTTATCGTAGCGATGTACGAGCTTGGAAATTCCTTCGTCGAAAAATTCGGCCGCCTGCGCCTTCAACCACTTCGTTACCTCTTCTTGCCTTCCATCTTACACAAAACTTGTGGTAACCAAGCTTTTCGCTGATGATTTCGTGCAACAAACTTCGCGAAATTTGTGGAAAACTCAAAGAAAGTTCCGTTATTGTGAAATTTCGATTTTCACGGACTTTAGCATCGATTTTTTCGAGAAGTTCGGCGGTCACTATGCTGGGTCTCCCACTTCGATCTTCGTCGTGAACATTGGTTCGGCCATTTTGAAATCTTATGACCCACTGACGCACTCCATCTTCAGTGATAATGTTGTCCCCATACACTTCACGAAGCTGCCGATAGATTTCTATCGGTTTACAGTTTTTTGCAGTCAGAAACCTTATTACTGAGCGCACCTCGCAGCTCGCGGGATTTTCAATTAACGCAGACATTTCAAACCGTCACAGTATCTGAACGGAGCACAGCACGAACCTCTCACTAGCACGGCTAGATGCAGACTGAGCTGCGCAACGCTCTGACCCCAAGATGGCCGCGCTAGCCCCGCCCCTAGCGGACACAGACGGAAACGTAATCTACTTCCTGGATGGCCCTCGTATAATAGAATTAAACTGTGATAACTGATGTATTGAATGTTGTATTGAAGACATGGGAAATATGTCATCAATATAATATTCACTACATCAGTCATCACAGCATAATTCTATTATATGTTACATAAAAAGGTACTTTTCTATTATACTGTCATGTCATTTAATATATATTACTCATTGCTTCTGTGTTATACAGAATTAAACTTAATTTATTTTCTCTAAAGGTGAATGGTGAAGACCTTCGGGATGCACTTCATGAGCATGCAATTACTGTTCTGAGGCAAACACCAACAGTTGTTCAGATGCTTGTTTACAGAGAGGAGGGTCACAATCATGAGGAAGATGCTTTTGAAACATTAGATGTAGAGCTGTACAAAAAACCTGGGAGAGGGTTAGGTTTAAGTATAGTTGGACGAAAGAATGGACCAGGTGTTTTCATAACAGAAGTTGTAAGTTTCTTAATTTTTTCTTGCCCAAAAAATTAATGTTGTTCCATTTGTATGTGTCCCACCTTTTTTTTTTTTTTTTGGTAATTCTTTTAAAAAAAAAAAAAAATACTATTTTTTCTTTATTAATTTTTCTATTTGTACTTCATAACTGTGAGTGGATATTATACATTTCAATTATCTATTCTTATACATTAATATTAATGCAACCACCTTAGTAGAACCTTTCAACCTCAAACAAGACCATCCGATCAAGGCAGTTATTAGGGGTCTCCGCAACACTGCCAAGACGGACAAAATAGCACAGGAACTGACTTATATTGGATATAGCGTTCTGAGTGTGACTCAGTTTCGCAAGCATAAAACCTGGCACCCCATGCCTTTATTTCTCGTTCAATTGAATCCATCATTAAATGCCTTCGATATTTTCGAAGAAACAAGAATGATGGGATTAGATATCAACATCGAAAAGCACATAGGCAGAAAAGGTCCAAGCCAGTGCTGGCGCTGCCAGGGCTTTTTTCACAGCTCAGCAGTATGCACACTTCCTATCAAGTGCCTAAAATGCGCTGGCCGCATTATGCAGCTCAATGCACAAAAGATCCTGAAGAGCCGAATACCTGTGCTAACTGCCTTGGCAGTCATGCCAGTAACTGGCTTCACTGTCCACGCCATCCTAACAACAGAAATAAGGCCAAAAAAATCCCCAATTTTCGGTCAAGGTGCCGGGAAAACAAAATTCGTACCTGCTCCTACTCCTGCTCCTCTCAGCAGCACAGACCCCCTATTTTCCTCAGTTGTTTCCGGACATGTAAACAATCCCGGGCTTCAAAACCCCAAGCCTCAGAGAACCATCCAAACTCCTAACTAGACGCAAGAGCAGCGAACAGTCCAGACGCCGCAGCTAACTGCCCAGGTTCCAGCCCCGACTCCAGATAATGGAAGCTGCACAGATACTCTGCACAGTGTATTCCAAATATCTCGGGAGTTCGGGATTCAGCATTCAATCTTACTACAAGCATTCCGGGAGGCCTTGCCGAAGCTCAGACTCGTCTCATCTGGGCCGGAGAGAGCCTTCTGCATCTACGAGGCATATTGCAGCCTCCTCAACTAAGGCCTCAAGTTCAACACCACGACAGCAGAGGACCCTCTTCTAATTGGATTCTGGAATGCCAACGGCATAAAGAAAAAAATACACGAAGTCTGGGATTATATTAGTGAGCACCACTTGGACCTCTTCGTCATTTCTGAGACACACCTGGTTGAGGGACTTAGTGCGAATATCGTGAATTACATCTGCTACCGCAATGACAGAGCGGATAGCAACAGTGACACTATTCGTGCTAGTGGCGGCACTTCCATATATGTAAAACGCTCCATTAAACACTCGAGAATTCCTACTCCACAGTTAGAGGCTTTGGAGGCAACAATTATCCAAATTTATCTTCCAAATTGCCCCCCAATAGCAGTAGCGTCCTGCTATATGCCTCCGAGACGGGGACCTGTCTTTATCTCCGATCTCAGAAAACTAAATGGAATTTCCCTCAATTATTGATTTGGCTCTTTTCAAAAATATTCCTTTAGCTTATTCGATAGAAGTGATACTGGAATTGTCCTCGGACCACTACCCGGTACACCTCACCCTTAATTCTAACAAAATCAATGAAAATTTACCGGCGCAAATCTCAACAACCCCATCCAAATTAGCAATAATCAGGAAGTTGACTTTGCCATTCAAAGGCTCAACCAAACCCTCTTAAACGCATTTAATGCGGCTTCTAAACCCAAATTTAAAACAAATTATTCTAAATTACTGGCCAATATTAAAGAAAAAATCAAAATTAAAAACCGCCTTCGCAGAGATTGGCAAAATTCACGTCTTGAATCTATTCGAACTCAACTGCGAAGGCTCCAGAACGAGATTAAGTCTGACATTAAGAAATTTTCAGATGATAAATATGCAAAGTATCTTAAGTCTCTCAAGACTTCTAATAATAGCCTTTGGGATGCTAGTGCTCCGCAAACCCAGACACGACATTCCCCCCCCCCTAATGGGCACGGTCAATAACCGGATGGCACTTACAGACACTGAGAAGGCTGAACGCATTGCGGACAGTCTTCAAACACAATTCTCAGCTAACACTGGACTCATGTTCGATTCCTGTGCACAGCACACGCATGATGTTCAACACCAAGTTGAAGCTTTTCTCTCCTCAGATCAACCTGAGGAACCCATTATCACAACAATGACTGAGATTTCTGCCTTTGTCAAAAATCTCAAACCTACAAAAGCACCAGGCCTAGATAGGATTTCTAATCGCGTGATTAAGAATTTACCTGTCAAATTTGTATTTTACTTAGCAGTTTTGATGAACTCAATGCTAAGGTTAAAATACTTTCCTCATAGCTGGAAAAATGCTTGCGTTATACCTATTCTAAAACCAGGAATGGACCCAAAGGTGCCCCAAAATTACAGGCCGATCAGACTCCTGTCTTCACTTAGTAAAATTTACGAAGCTATACTGCTTAGATCCCTGAATGATTTCTGCTGAAGCCGAAATATAATTATTTCTCAGCAATTCGGTTTTCGAGCTAAGCACTCAACTCAGACCCAGCTACTGAGGGTAGTTGAAATGATTCACACAGGATCTCACAGTGGAAAGCCTACAGCTATTGTTTATTTAGACGTAGCAAAGGCTTTCGACAGGTGTTGGCATATCAGAATTTTATTCAAGCTCATGCGACTTGAAATTTCGGCTAATTTTGTGCACATAATGCACTCTTACCTCAGTAATCGTTCCTTTTCTGTCAAAGTTAAAAACTCTATTTCTTCTCCTAGACCTATCCAGGCGGGTGTCCCTCAAGGAGGAATAATTAGTGCATTACTCTTCAACTTGTATGTAAATGATGTACTACAATCACCCAGTGTCGATCTAGCACTTTATGCAGACGATACAGCCATCATTTCACAACACTCATCACTGCACCGTACTCTCATGCACCTCCAACAGTACTTGTCAGAGTTAGAGTCCTGGCTCGTCACCTGGAAAATCAAAATTAATGTTGCCAAGAGTGCCGCCACAGTTTTCTTTCCAGGAAGAGGAATGTCCATAATCAACTCCAACCACTCAGGCTCTTTGACGAGGACATACCCTGGGTGGATTCATACAAATATCTAGGAGTTTATCTTGATTCAAAGTTACTCTGGAACACACATATTAATTATGCAATAAGAAAAGCCAGAATAGCAAGAAACCAACTCTTCAGCCTCATCAATGGAACCAGCCACCTCTCCCTGAAAAACAAAGTCCTCCTGTACAAAAGTACCATCTTCCCAATCCTCACCTACACAGCAGCCATATGGTCTACAGCCGCCAATAGCCATCTAAAGAAAGTCCAAGTGTTTCAGAGTATTACGCTTCGGATCTTGACTAATGCTCACTATTATGTCCGAAATGAAGTGCTTCATAATGATCTCCAAATTCAACCTCTTGATGCCTATTTCCGGCACAATTCGGTCAAATTTTTTAATAGATTAACGCTAATTGAAAACCCTGTCCTGCACTCACTTCCCGTATACAATCCGGCAGAACCCAGTTCTGCCAAGTGACCTAGGAGCGTTCTCTCGAGAACATTTAACATCTTTCCTAGGAAGCCAAAACGGAGGTGTTTGCTTGACTAGGGAATTCTCTCATCTCTCTCTAAAAGCACTTCACGGGCTTAACCCGACAACCTAAAATTATTTCTCCCACCCCTGGATTTAATCCAGCAATATTTAACTCGCAATTCAAGTCCGTGCTGCTCAGATCAACATATCTCCCTTTGCCAAGACCTTTACCAATTAATAAAGAATTTAATATTTAAAAAACAGAAATTATTAGTGGGAATAAATCGCTTTTACCATCTATTATTTCCAGATAGTATCTCTAAATATACCACCTGCATCCTGCAATAATTAATCACCATCTACTTAAATCAACCACTGCCAGACAAACTTATTTTAATCTTAAATTAATTATTTTAATCTTAAATTAATTACAGCTCTATGTCACAATAATCCTTACAATAGTTCACAAGTTTTATTTTTCAGCAACAGTAAACTCAACAAGCTTGCATTTCTTACTACAATCCTGCCTTAATTAATAGCCACCTAACCTCTTACACAAAAGTAATCCCTTTAAAATTTACCGTTAAACTTCTCCTCTCTTTTGCTTTACTTAACCATTACAATAGCCCTCCAAAGCTTCTCCCCCCCCCACCTACTCCTCGCGCTCCGTCATTTTCGCAGTTAAGTGACGTATGGTTACCTGCTGGCGGTCGGAGTGCAAACTCCCCCCCAACCTTACCTTGCGCTTTTCTCTTCTCTCCTCTCCTCCGCCATTTTTGGCTGCCTCTTCAGCCATCTTTGGTCGTCAGACTGGCTCCCTTCCCCCGCTCATCCCAAGGCATTAGCGAATCTGCTGCTATTCAGAGTAGCTATGACATAACCTTTCCCGGGGCCGGAGGCAAGTTCCTCTCACCCCATTTTCTTTCAACTGTTTCGATTTCATTCACGCAATGCATGCAGGAATTGCCTCAATTCTTCTATCTTTCTTATCGCTTGAGGTCTTTGACCCTTTCCTAAGCGAAATTGAATGATGAAGGAAACTTTCGTCCCTTGAGTGGACCTCTCATTCACTTCTGGTATTTAAACCCTTAACGGTTTCATTCTCTCACTTTAGCTATGCTCACTCTTAATTATTCAATTTATTTTCTTAGCGAAGTTGTGGAGGTTATTGCATTTATTTGCAAAGGTACTCCGGAAGCAAAACGCCTTGGGCCTTAGTAGAAGTCACCAAATTTTCAGAATGTGCCAAACTCTGGCAACCATGCACAAAACCACTCGTCCAGTAACCATTCTCATAACAGTTCCTTCAACCCAGCAATGGTGTCATTTCATATGCAATCCTTTTTTGTTGTATTAATTTGCAACGTTAAGGTTTTTTTATAAATAACATGACATACTTTTTGCTTTGTTTTAAATTATGAGCTTGTGAAATTTGCCAACAATGGAAGAAACTGCTGTAAAATTTTCGCAAGCATACAGAATTTTGCTGAAATTTTTTTAAAGGAAACAGTGAGGAATGTATTTTCTGGATAGCCACTGTTGCCAAGGGTTGCATGAAGCCAAGTCTTCATAATCCTCTAATATTTTTCGAAGTGAAAGGAAATCTGAGAGAAGAATAATACAAAAAAAATTACTAAAAATTTGAGAAAGAATGTGTTTTATTTTTTTTTTATTGTGTCACATAACCCTTATTTAATAATTCAAATTTGTATTTTAAATTGTTAAAATATATTTCCTTCTCATATGTTGATAATGTTTACTGACTTACGATACATATCCATAGTTTGGGAATCTCTCTAAGAAAAAGGTAGGCAAACCACAAACTTGCACTGAATATTTACCTTTCATCTGTAAAAAATCGTGAAATTATGCCAAGGTGGTTGCATTAATACATAAGTACCCTATTCTCAAATGTATCATGCTTTTTCAATATCTAAAAATCGAAGAAAACAATATTTAAACCAAATGTGCATAAAGTAAACAAAATACTCAAAATTTATTAAAAGAATTTGTAAATTTTGTTTTATATAATGTTCATGTGTTAGGAAGCATGCAGATTCATGATAGTTTTAATTTTAAAAATTTAATTTTTAAGTCCATTGTTAATGATTGAAATAATTGGATTTAAATTAATCTGAAGATGTTGAAACAGTAGCACATACAGTAGTATAGAGGGTTAAGAGTCAAAAATTGTTAACTAGAGAAGTCTTTAAATTGAGATACATCACTATACTGTTTTGACACATAATTTGTTAAAGACCTGTAACTCTTTGAATTCACATAAGTTATCATTTTTTAACCAAAAGATATTGTTATCATGTGTAAGCCATGCTTATTACATTTTTTTTTTCCCAATAGCATTCTCTTGTATTATTTCAGAACTTTTCTAAATGGTTCAGTAATATTAATGTCTAGTAACTTAGGATATTTTGATAGCTGTTAGGTTTATTCTGATGTTCTTAAAGCTATCTTGAAATATGTTTTGTTATATTGATATAAGTATTTTCCACATAAAATTAGGAATAATAATTATGTGCCTCTTTAAATGAGCATGTCTTCGAAATATGTCATGGCAATTATATAATGCTTTGTATTTTTAAAGTTCTTATAGAAAGCTGTTACACAATATTGATATATAACTGCAAACTCCCTTTGTGTGGCTTCTGTCTGCATTTTTAAATTCTTCCTTTGGTGAAAAATGAAATAAGAAAAGATTCATTGTCCCAAATGACGAATTTTTATTTATCATGGTTTAAATTCTGATATTATCTGTATGTACTGGATGGAACTACCCTGTATTTGAAGGAATTGGAGATTTTCTCTATTTTGCAGCATCCCTAATTACTTATAGAACTGGTTTCAATCCATTATCATAATTGGCTCTTCAATCCAAAAGCATTTGGATTGTGGAGTTAATCCAAATCCAAAAGTTACCATCGAAATGTATAACATCTTCTTGAGTGATATTCATCTGTTATTTTTTTTCTGTCCTTTTAAATTTTGTTGACTAATTTTCATATCATCCCTTTGAATGATATGAATACTAGTCCACAGAATTTTAAATTGTTTTTGGTTGGCAGTTTGTTTCCATTTTCTCACTTCAGACATTCTATGGATATCACAAATTGTTTTCATGACACATGTATAATTATGGATATTCCTTTTGTTGCCTGTAAGGGTTGGACTGATGCGTGGACATATTGATTTAATTTATAATTTCTTGACTTAACATTATTTTCATATATTTGTGTATTTCAGTTCAGAAACAGGCTTTCTCTTTTATGTGCCTTGATACACCAACCCCTGATGAAGATAAAATCTATTTGCCTTTACTTTTTTCTGTCAATTTGCCCTTGTCTTGTATATGGGGTTATTTTTGTATGAATTTTGTTTTTATATAGGACTGATTTGTCTGGGGATTTTAGAACATCTCTCATTTTCTAGTTAGTTTTTGTAGTATCTGTTTTGATTTTGGGGGCCAATTCATTATTCCAGGATTAAATATGGTATTTTAATTTGCTTAAATTACATTTTGAATTTAATATGTATATATATATGTGAATGTGTGTGTACACACACATGCACACATAGGGTCAATTTCAAGCACAAGCAACATAGGCAGCTGCGTAGGGTAAGAATATAGAGCAATGCCTACCCACCTGGCATCTAGGCCTTCTTGTTTAACCAGAAGCCTTCTCCAAACTGCCACAAACGATGGCAGCCAGCAGCCCGGCCGCGTTCACGTTACAGCCATCAAATTATGTGTTAAATATGCCTAGGGTGCCAGTTTTTGCAGTCAAGTTATTTTTACTGGCAAAAACTTCAAATTAATAAATGTTTAATTCACACAGGTCACAAACTGTACTGACTGCCTAGGGCACTGAAAAGAACTGAAGCTGGGCCTGTATACCCTTATGAAAATGGTTCATAGAATTCCGTAAAAAAAAAAGTCGGTGTTAAACTTTTTTAGAATCTTTTAAAATTATGACCCAGTTTTCTGTTAACTGAGTCAGAAATCATCTAAAGATTTTAATCAGATTTTAGATATAGCTTCTTGAGAATTATGTATAGAATTTGTATAGGAGTAAATGTAGATGTTTTACTACAGAGATTTGTGCAAAGATCTTGTACAAAATGTGTATATAGAGACGTTTCTAAAGATCCCACATATATGAGCATAAAACTGTGCATATCGATTCTGTTTATAGAATTCTACTGTAAATATAAGATCTAGTTTATAGAAAATTAGGCCCTACTTCTAGAGAGTTCTGAATAAGTTTCCTTTCTTTAATTTTCTATAAAATGTCATATAAAAGCTTTTGAGCATTTAAAAACATTATAAAATCAACAAAATTTTCCTCAGAGATTGAAAAGAATGAGTTAAATTTTGTTTTAATGGAATTTTTTAATTTTGTCTAAATTTTGAAATGATCAATATCATGGACAGGATGAAACTTTCAGAACAGATCTGATTTTCTAATATTTCTTTTTATGTTGATTTCATTTTAAAATATTTTAATAAAAAAATTGATAGATTTTATATAGTGTTTAATTGAAATTAAGAAACTATTTTTCTTATCAGGGGTATGATCATAAATTTAATCTTTTAATTATTTTTATTATTTAAACTGGTTTTATACTTCTATAAGATTTAATTTCTGTGCTACATGAGCAGTACTGTATAAAAAAATTACCTAAAATGTTATATAAATTTAGAAGATAAAAAATATTAAGCTAGAGGGAGACAGCAAAACTTTCCATTAAAAATTATTCAACAGTCACAAATAAATAATTGCTCTTATCACATTTAGTAGATCAGAAACTGAAGATTTTCTTTCATTACATTTTTAAAACTTTGCAACATTCTATAAAATACCATGGTATAAAGGTTTTATAAAGTTTCTGTATGATTTTATTGAGAAACATTTCTATTGAATTTGCATTTTCTGTATTACCTATAAAATTCAGTAAGAATTTCAGTAGAGCTTCATTAGCCATCATAATTTTTTTTTTTTTTTTTTTTTTTTTTTTTTTTTTCTAAATGATACCAAGGGTAAGCTTACAGATTTACAAGGCCTGACAAATACATCTTTGTGCTCCTAGGAAGAAGCCTTTTAATAAAGAATTTTAATAATTTAAAATTTAGAAAATAATAAATTTAGAAAAGAATTTTAATCCTCTCACCCGTACACACACACATTTTGCTATAAGGTAGAAAGAGAAGAGGAAGCTGTACTTCTTTCCTTTATAAAGGAGACACTTTGCATACTGAGAGGGTGTACCATATTAGGTTTTTTCCATTTGTAGAATATTTAATGCAATGTGTGTGCAAAAAGGTAGAGTAACAAAATCTGTGTGCATTTGGGTTCCATGAAGCCTAAAATCTTGGGCAATTGACTGTATGGCTTGATTCTTAATCCAGTGTTGATGTTACCCATTTGATTGAAGAACAAAATTTTCTTTGGTAAATATTTTCATTACTTATAGTTCCCCATGTAAATACCCTATGTTCATCTCCCTATGTAAATACTTTATTTATTTGTTTAACTATATAGGTTAAAGGTGGTATAGCTGAAGCTGATGGTAGACTAATTCAAGGTGATCAGATTTTAGAAGTCAATGGACAGGATTTAAAGTCAGCATCACAAGAGCATGCAGCTGCAGTTCTGAAGGTAAAAACTTACTGTTTTCCAAACTGCCTTTCTCTGAAATGTTACTTTGTTAGTTATTAAGTTATATTTTTTAATTTTCTGTGTTGTTATTGTTAGACTACGATGGGTAGAATACACATGAAAATTGGTAGATTAAAAGCTGGGTCTAGGCGAAGTACTTCTAGTTTAACAACTACTCCAAAAATTCAAGAAAGTTTAGACTCGTAAGTTCAATTGTTTCTTTCACACTTTTTTTTAATAAAGTGATTAGGTTTATGAGAAAAAGTATATCTGAAATTATTAAATTAAAATTATTTATTGAAAATACTATTGCTTATTGTTCATGACGTTTGATTTTAACGTAAAACATAATTTTTTTTCAGAATGCTGTTTCCAGTTTTTTTTTTTAATTTATTGTTTTCTTTTTGCATTAAGCATAATCAGATGAAGTAGTTAAGTTTCTGCTTTTACTAAGCTGCAGTTCAAGCATTATATCTTGTATTCTGCTACTAAATTATCTGTCTTTTTGTTGGTGTTATATTTTAATGAAAATTTTTGTATGCATTTGATTTGCATGTTTGTTATAAAATGCCACATGAATAAGATTAAATTCATTCCTATTGTAATCTGGTTGATTATGGGTGTGATTGAATCATGGAATGTTTTTTTTTCCTGTGTGCCTGCTCAGCTGAATGAGCTTGCTAACTATCTTTAGTTTTTCATATAACATTTTTCTGAATTTTAGAAATGCATTTATATTTTAAACAAAATAGTTATTTACTATCCTTCATTTGTAAATACTTCCTTGGAATATATATTTTAATAAATACATCTGCAGTGCAAAATTTTTACCTGTTAATTAGCTTAAACTATTGAAATATCCAAATTAAATGTGTGCATGATTGCATCAAATGTTTTTATTCCATGCATTAAATAGATCTGAAAAGCAGATATGTTTAATGTTTCGGGTCTATTATTGAATTCCTCCACAAGACTTAAAATTTCTTATTGTATATCTCATGTATCTTATATTTTCAGCTTGTTTAATCTTCAGTAGGCTTGTGTGCATAGTTTCTATAGGTAATATTGTATCGCACTTCGTATTTTTTAATATTAAGTATCTCTAGTCTGGTGTACTTCTTCTCCTTCCAAACTTTCTTCACTGCATGTTACTTGTGACTGTGTGTCTGGTGTACCACTGTGTTTTCTCTGTCATATCTGTCTTTTCACTAGTGACTATTGCTTCTGTAGTTCTGAGTATAAGCTAGTGTTCTATGTAAAATTACAGTGCTTAGCTCAAACCTTGCAGATTTGGCTAGTGATCTGATCCTTTTTAGATTTTGTAATTTTCCTTAGGATATCATTCCTGAAATCTTTTCCCTATATTTAACCTATCAGAATTTTCTTTACTATTGTATACAATTTTATTCTGAAATATATATAATGCACGCTAATACTGTAATTTCGGGTAAAAAAGCCACCCTGCCGTTTATGCCACACACATAATTAAAAAAATTAAAGTTCATAAGATAAGCTGCATTGCCATGTACACCACAGCAAAGCATACCAAAATAAGGCACTTAATATTCATTTATTTAATTCTCTTCCATTGTTAGCATTTTATAACATTTAGAACATAATTATGAATGTTAATATATAAACAAATAAAAAAAAATTTCATGTGTACACCACATGACTTTCTTGTATGGAATATTAAATTATACCCAATGTTCCTGCATTTCATTTAAACATATTGAATTAACAGTTAACGAATTTTGAATTAAATCTACTTTGTGGATAGCCAATAAACCACAACTGAGTAAATGCACTCTTTAAAGTTCACTATATTTATTTATCATATTTTTTTGACACTTTTACTTAACAGCGTTACATCTCATTCATTTTATAACTCAGAGTGCACAAAAATTATATCATCTGAAGAATTACCACATGTTTTATTTAAATACTATAATAAATCTAAAACAATATTTTAAAGAAATTTAACAAATAATAATGAAACAGTTTTTTCACATATGATTCAGTGCCACTTACCTAATGCGTATGCGCTACTAATTAATTCAGTTCTCACTTTGCGGAAAGGCAAAAGTACATAAAAATTCAAAATATTTTCATTAAAAATTGAAAGATATAGAAAAACATAAAACACCAAGTACATTAAAACATTTTTTACAATTAAAATTACAGTTTCTATGCAAAAACAAGCTAATAACTTAAATGATAATTCCAGAATGAATTAAGCATAATTTAATTTGCAATAATAAAAGAAGACATTACTTGGTTATTGCGAAGCTTATTTTCTCTAGATTGGCAACAAATCCACTATTCTGCTAAGTGTCAAATGTAAACAAATATGGCTAACGCGTTAAACAAAAATTAGGCTTAAATGCACTTAAAAAACTTTTAAATTGTTGGTAATTCCACAATTATTGCATGCAGGTTAACTAAAGGTATAGAAACCTTAACCAGAAGATAAGAACAACATAATTCAATAATTTTTAAAGCAAAAAAGGCACAATTTATAAACATATAAGAATAAAGAAACTGAGCTCACTGAGCTGAGTAACATATTTACGTATATGAAAATTATCTTAATTTATTTCACCAGTGTATATACATATATTTATGTACTTTTGGTGCATCCAATTACAACCAAAATGAGTGGTGCACATCTACATGTCATAGCAGTCTTATATACAAAATTTCAACTTTCTGAGGCTACTTGTTTTTGAGTTATGCGAGATATGTACTAGGACATACATATGTACATACAAGCGCCACGAAAAAAATCTGTTCAGAATTCATTTTAAATCAGTTTTATAATTTTTTTTTTCGGGGGGGGGGGAAGAGTCCTTTATTCTGTCCTTACATACAGATGTCACGCGAAAACGTCATTAAATTGCATTCGATAGTAGTCAAATTGCATATTTTCGTTGAAATATGATACACAAAATTTTTCGTGATTACAATACCTCCTTTTTACTTCATACAAGGAAGTAAAAATGTTGCGTATTCAAGGCAAAACATTTTGCTGAAATTTTCTCTGAGTGCCCTAGACCAAGTTTTCAGTGATTAAGTCTGTACTATTCTAATGCAGATGGAAAGAAAAGAAAAACACAAAGCATTGCAGTTGCATCCTTTGTAAACTCTGCCACTAATATAAACTGTTGGACTAACTGTACCAACGAGGGCACCCTCTGGTGAGTAGCCAGAGAAGTACTTTAATAAAAGCCAAGTGATAATTTATGACAGACTCTTGTTCTGTAATTTTTTTAAGTTAAATGTAATGTCCATGTATAACTTAAACCTGTTAATAAATAATTGTTACTCTATAAAGGATTATTTTATGATGTGTACACCACATGACTTACTTGTATGGAATATTAAATTATGCACCATTTTCATGCATTTCATTTAAACATATTGAATTAACAGTTAAGGAATTTTGAATTAAGTCTACTTCACCAATAGCGCATAAACCACAATAGAATAAATGCACTCTTTAATGTTCACTTTATTTATTTACCATAGGACACTTCGACGCTAGGTTAACTTAACAGCGTTACATCTCATTCATTTTATAATTCAGAGTGCACAAAAATTATATTATCTGAAGAATTACCACATGTTCTATTCAAATACTATAATAAATCTAAATCTATGAAAAAAATCTCTTCAGAATCCATTTTAAATCAGTTTTATAATTGTTTGGTGGAGAAAGAGTCCTTTATTCTATTCTTATGTACAGATGTGACACAAAAACATCCTTAAATTGCATTCGGTAGCAGTTAAAATGGATGTTTTCTTTAAAATATAATACCTAAAATTTTTCGCAATTACAATACTTCCTTTTTACTTCGTGCAATGAAGTAAAAACTTACCTTCAACTTGCCCAAAACACTGTTGATTTCTAATAGGCATTATTTTTACAGGTTTAGTAAACTTTGTTTATCACCATAAATTAATGTATTATGAAAAAGAATACATAAATTACATAGTGAATCAGAATTTTATAATTTAACTACATTTACTTGTATCATACACTTCAAAATCTGACTCATCTATGCCAGAATTAAATAAATGTAACAAATGGCCAGCAAAGTCAGTTTCATCGCTCTGTTCTAAATCACTTCTTTCATTGCTATTTTCTTTCTTTTCTTTTCTTTTCTTTTCTTTTTTTTTTTTTTTTTTTCTATGATTTCTGATTTAATCGAAGCTGATATGATGATATCAACTCGGACTGATAGCCATGCTTTATTGATCCACAAGGCCTTCCTCATATGAAACTTTTCTCATCTGGACAAAATTTGTGAAGAAATAGAGTCAGCTTTGTATCCATTCCTTGCATTGTTTTTGTAACTCATGATTGAAAATTTTTGAAAAGATCTAGGGGCATTATTGATAGTAAGATCCAGTGGCTGTAAAATTTTCGTGAGCCCGCCTGGTATCACTAAGAAATTTGTGCTAAGTTTTTTTTTTTTTTTTTTTTTTTTTTTGTTTTTGTTTTTGCTTTGTTTTTACCATATCCACTAAATGGGATTGCATTAAATACAGAATGACAAGTCCCTTAGGTTGAAAAAAGTACCTTTCCTTTTTCTATAAATTTCTGTCGGTTAAGTCATCGTCACTTCTTTGCACATCCATACTTTTTTATTGCAAGTAATGAGACTAATTCCTTTAGGGAAGTTTCTTTATGGAACTGTTTTCCTTTTGAAATTTATCAAAGGGGTTAACTGCTCTCCAATGGCAGCGCAGCCCAAAACACGAGTAAAAGAAGTTTTTTTCATTCCCGGTTGTTAACACACCAATAGATTTTTGCCTGTTGAATGAACTGTTTTGCTCGAAGGACAGTCAAAAGTAATGAGCATTTCATCCATACTAATTTTTTGCTCTCTATTCAAAATTTTTTGTTTAATTTTCTTAGATGTGTACTCCATAAAAGCTATCTTTTTTTTTTTTTTTTTTTTTTTTTTTTTCAAGCTAGTCTACAGGAAGCTTCTGTCCATGAGAAGATTCTGCCTGTTGTTTGGTTCCTGATGGATAACTTCTGTTTTATGAATCTGAAACACCATTTTGGTTCTACAACAAAAATTTTAATGCCTTTTTATTGAGCAGTTATTTTTGCTTGAAGGCAAATTTTAACTGTTGATACTGATAATCCCTTTTCTCTCTGTTCTGCTGTCCATTTCTCAAAATTGTCTTCCAAAATAGGCCAGGTTATAACACCAGTCAGTAGCATCTTTAATTCTTAGGCATTTCCTCTGAATCCTCTTGTTTGGACTTCTACTCCCAACTTCATATATTGTCAACTTGAAATTCTTTAACCATAGCCTGATTTCTAATTTCTTTTGCTTTCTTCACTGCCAAAAGCTTAAAAGCAGCTCTATAACTTTCCTCTGAGTAGGAACCATAATGATGATAATAATTTTAAAAATTCAACAAGTGTGAGCAATAAAGTAAGCAATAGGCAAGCCACAAATAGGGTTTTGTAAAGCTCGATGATTTGAAGCTCGGTTAAGCTCGAGCTTGAGCTTGATTGTTTTTTCGGGCTTTCGAGCATTTGAAGTTGACATACTTACATTATCAAAAGACTTATAATGGACTTGTAATTAAAATAATATTTTTTAGAAATTTAAAAGAAACTTTTTCTTTGCTTATACATTTATTTATGCATTTATATTAATGAAAAATATTTTTAAAACACCAGTGCATCTAGAGATTTATCTGATAGCTTCGACCTAATTTTGGTGCAAAAATTGTTGGCCACGGAAAATGCTTTCTCAGAATCAATCGACATTGGTTTTTATACTGTAAATAGCTTCAAGTAACAGCTTTAAATTTACAGTCAGTTCACCATTACTTTTTGACAAAGTAAATTCTTGACTTAATTTTTTAAAGCGGTCACCTTCCGGTAGTTTGCTAATCGTTTCTGCTTCACTGCTTGATTTTTCATTTGATGAATTTGGTGATGAATCTGGTGATGGAAATAAATGCTTCATCAAAGCAGCTGCTAGATCTATAGAAGCTTTTGATGGCATTTTATTTTAGTGAATTCATCAAATCTATGATGTTTTTTGTTGATCCTGCTATTGATGTAAAAATCGATATTTTCAGAAAGAGGACTACTTATTTCAGATTCTTATTCAGTTAAATTCTCTCGTAATATATCTGTTTGTAAAGTGGCTTGTTTTTCACCCGTAGCGTTAAGTGCCACTTCAATTGGTTTTAATGCCAAGACTATTGATTTTATTAATTTCAGGTTTAAATTTGTTAAAAGACATTCAGATCCAAGTTCAATGAATACATCCTTTGTAACGTCATGCAATTTTAGAAATGTTTCAAGCATTTTCAACATTGAATTCCATCTGGTTTTACAATCCAGAGAGAGTTGTTGCTTTATCTGTAATTTTTCTCTACATTTAGACTTGAACAAATCTGAACACAACAGAATTTTTGAAAAAAATTACAACTTGTCTCACGATATTTATGTTTTCCTTGAATGATTCACTCAGTAATTCAGTTTCATTAATGCTCAAACCATTATCAAAATCATCAGGCTCTCCTGAACTTTCATCTATACCAGCCATACTCAACCTTTTTCGCCCGCGGGCCGCATTCTCGGAAGCACTATTTCAAGTGGGCCGCAACATTATCACAGGCCAAGATCACAATGCGATATAACCACACCCATTTGTTTTATCATGAAAATGCATTTTAATACATAATTGTCAGAGAAGAGTATGTTTCTGACAGCTTAGCTTTTGAAATATGGCCGAATGTATTGTTAATTAAAATTTTCTTAGTTTTTGTTTAAAAAAATTTTTACTTTATTTCAGTTTACTAAATTACGACAAGTAATACAATTAAAATAAAAAAGAAATGTAAATTACATAATTAATGTATTTGTTATGCAAAGACTAATGAGATGGTTGAAATTGTGTACACTTTTTAACAATCTTTTCTATATCAGGCTTACAATTACTGCAAGCTACTCGTAAGACATCATCTACATGATAATCAATGAGCCGGTTTCTGTATACATTTTTTGCATACTTCATTTTAGAGTATGACGATTCAAGAAAAATTTGAGCACATTTTTGTACAGTTCTGTATTGTCCAGGCACAGTTTTCCAAAAATCAGCGTAATCCATTTCTGCCCTCTTTTCTTTAAATAAAGCTTCCAAATGTGTGTTGTTCTTGAACTCTATAAATTCGTCAAACAGCTGTACATAACTACATCCCAATATGCCTGCCAGTTCAAATATAACTGTTGTATCTAAGTGCCAAGGATTTTTGAGAAGTAACAACATGCTTTTAATTTTCCTTAAATCACTGAAACTACTTTTAAATTCTTCCGATAATGCCATTAAGTAATTTGAAATCTTCATACAATTATTTGAAGAAATATTAATGCCTTCCTTTTTAGCTTTAGTCATTGTTAGAAAATTTTGCAGTATTTGGTTCTGAATCTCTTCTTTATACACATTAAGCTTCTCTTCGAATACAAATATTTTATTTGCCATCTGTGAAATTATTTTATTATCACCTTGTAAATCCAAATTGAGCGAATTAAGTTTATCTGTAATGTCACACAGAAATGATAAAATACACCACCATCCATCATCTTGCAGTTCATTGGACATTTTATTGTTTTGCTGTAAATACAGCATAATTTCTTGCCGCAAAGGAAAAAAAAACCTTTCCGACACCTTGCCTCTGCTAAGCCAATGAACTGAAGTATGTAAAAGAACATTGCTGTATTGACTGCCCACTTCCTCCAAAAGGCTTTTGAATTTTCTGTGGATCAGTTCTCCTGCTTAAATGTAATTCACTGCACTTACAACAGTTTTCATCACAGAGTCTATTTCAGGACATTTAATGTGTGCAGCCAAGTTTTCCTGGTGAATAATTCTAATAAATGTTATTAGATTTATTAAACCATATTTCTTTTTTAACAAAGAAATAAACCCATTTTCCGAGCCTGTCATTGAAGGACAGCCATTGGTGCACAGAGAAACTAATTTTCGTATATCTATATTGTTCCGTTCAAAGAAATCGCAAATAATATCAATATAGTCTCTGCCTCTGGTTTAGCGCTTCATTGGGAGAAATTTAAAAAAATCTTCTTGAACTGAGTTGTCTTCAGTACAATATCTAACAAAAACTGAACATTGTGATGTTGCTGAAATGTCAGTGCTGGAATCAAAAGCCACGCTAAAGAACTTGCAGTTTTTTAAGTCTTGAACTATTCGATTACGAATATAGTGTGCTATGTCTTCAATACGTCTAACGCAGGTTGAATCCGAGAGCTGGAGTGTTTTAATTTCTCCAATTACTTGATTTTTGTTGTTGAATTTATTAAATAGTACACTGGAAGCAGTTAAAAACACTCCTTTACTATTTCTGCCTCAGTAAATAGTTTCATATTCTTACCAAGTATATAACAAATTTCATATGATGCCTTTGTTACCGCCGCATCTTGTGACATCACTGCCGACATAACGTTTTGTTATTGCACCAAAGAACTTTTTGAAGCTGCCAGTTTCTCCCGTCTTATGGTGGATCCTCGAGAAAAGGTTTCACTAAACGATCCATGTTTTTTTGTAAAATGGTGATCAATATTATTTTTCTTTAATGTAACACTTTAACGGCAAATTAAACAAGTTGCTGACCCATGTTTATTTTGCACTACAAAATAGTCAATTTCCCACTGATCTTGAAACAGTCTTCTTTCATCAGATATTTTTCTTTTTTTAGAAGCCACTCCTGACATGGTGAATAACTATTTTCTCAGTCTTCACCCTCACTACAGACACAGAAATACAGCACCCGCACGACACAAGCAAAACAAACATACTGACTTGTCTGCGACCTTAGGTGGACGGAGCAGTGCACTAATGTGGCCGTGCCATCATAAATGGTGGAAGCTAGTTCGCATTGTGTGTGTAATAAATAGAAAAGCCATATTTGGTAGAATACTTGATTTCTTCTCTTTGGAATTACACAGTCAACAGTGGAAAATTTAACGAAACCGGTAGTGTTATTGTTTTTGCTGTAATTGCATAGATGTTTGATTTGCAACTTAAACAGTTTACTAACAGGTAACAGTGGCATCAACATTGTGTTTGCTTTATGATTTATTGCCACGCAGAATTTAAAAGTGAGCTTGTGACACAGCCTGTTGTGAGGTCTAGTGACGTGCAACGGTAGTAAGAGTGAGGACACTCGTGCTAACCAGGTCGCAAACGATATAATTGTTGACGTGTCGCTTTGGACTAGTTCTAAATTCTCATTAAATCTATAGTCTTTGTGGCTATCACATCTAGTATTAAAATGCTTCCAACCACAGAAACCTGACTAAATTCATTCTAGGCATACCTTCTCATGCCACGCAATTACTGAGATGGACTGCACAATAAATGACATGCGTTGTGCAGAACGTGCTGCTTAAATTCAGGGCTTTGGTTTCGTCATTATCCCTCTCCACATCTCGTCCATTATTATCAGCCCGTCATTTGAGATTTTTATTGTGAAATTTTGAATACGGGAAATAGCTTGCCAGGCCACTCAACAAAGCTCGGCAGGCTGCAGTTTGTCTATACTTTCTTCTGTTTCTGATTTTTCCTTATAAAATGTTTTTATAGCACCCAAATGCAAGGCATGCACATGTTTAATAAAAAGCAGGTGATTCTTTTCCGAACTTGATCATAACACTTACTCCATCTCCAGTAGTGAATACAATATCATTCTTAAATGCTAGACCAAAAGATTCGAGTTGCTACAAATTCTTGCTTTTTTTTTTTTTTTTTTTTTTTTTCATCATTGCAATTTCCAAAAATTCTTACCAGTCCAAGATTGATGCTTTTTTGGCAAGGAGTATGCAGAATCATATTCAGGAATCTTTGGTTACCAATGCTGGTCTATTCATCCATGGTAATGGAGAATTTCTTTGATTCGGCAATATCTTTTTAATATCATTTTTTATTTTTTGTTTCACAGTTTCCATATGGTTATGAACAAGAGCCATTACAGATTTTTCGTTGGCTGGAAGCTTCATACCCCTTAAGGCCAATGATTGTCGAATAAACTCTTGACGAGTTGATAAACCATCTACTGCAGCCATTTTTGCAACAATCTCTTCAATTGATGTTTTGATTACGAAATTATTCAAAGTTTTTGTTTTTTTAGCTGTCGTTTCTTCCTTTGCTTTGTCAACGTCAATGTTATGAACACTGCTTAGATGATGACGCATTGTTGACGTATTTTTATTTAAAATGGAAATTTTTTTATTGCATTCATTGCAGCATGCATAATTTTGGTCTGCCTTGGCGAAATGACTCCAAGCGGTTGATCTTTTGTTTTTCAGCATGATTACTATTCTAGAAAAAGTAGAAAATACTATTCTAGAATATGTGTGTATTCATGGCGTAACTCCAATAATATTAACCATTTTTACGAAAATATTGCTAAAATTTCGACTAAATTTGTGTTGAGATATTAGTAATCACATTCTTATTGATTAAAAGGAAGTATAGCTTCCTGTCACATCCGATGCATTAGCTTTCTGTTAAGTTCGAAGCATTCCGAAACTTAATCCCATTCTATTTGTTTATGATTTGTTAAAACATGATCTGCTTGTATCTCTGTATTTATTTCTGCTTATATCTCTGCGTATTACTCTGTAATAAATGTTTGTTTTGCGAAACACGGCATTTTCAATGTTCAATAATTTGTAATTTTGTTTTTTTACTGATACTAAGAAAATCATTATTTAATATTACATACACGTTACTACTTAAAATTAAAAGTATATTGTTTCTATCAGTAAAGGTTAAAAATCCTTGCATTTCTATGTACTGTAGACGGCAACAAATCCATCTCTTTACCAAAACAAGTTTGAACACTGTTCAGGTAAAAGTAAAAGCATTATTTTACAGTATATATTTATAATCCTTTTATTGTTTAACTTTACTTATCTGTAACACAATTACAAAAGTTTAGTTTTATGTACTTAAAAAGGATCAGTTTTATGAGACCAATAAAATGTCTTCCAGGATTCTTAAGAAATATGTTGACAAATAAATTAAAAATGAAATGCAGAAAGAAAAACATTTTGCATGTACAGAGCTCGAAAGCCTATAGGGCTTTGATTGGAATATCGATTACTCGAAAATGATGACAAATTATCGAGTATCAAGTTCGAGCCTAAGCTCGTTCCAAACTCTAACCACAAAGCAGTCAGACACATGCAAGAATGAACATAGAAATTGGTGGAATAAAAGTTCCTGTAGCCATTAAAAAGAGTATGGTCATAGGAAAAGACAGACAAACCCATGGAGTTCAGCAGAAATATTACAGTATCTTTACACAGAGCACAGTGTACTGTGGTTAAGCAAGTTTCATGTGAGTTGTTTGTTTCAGTGCTTTAGGGGGACCTAAGTGCTTGTATCAGGCTAAACAGTAAACAGTAAATTCTACATTGACCATTTCGCTTGTACATAACTTGGGATCTAAACTAGCAAAGCTCTAAAGACAGGGAAGATAAAATTCCTTCAAATACATTACCCCAAGAAACAGTTAATGCATAACATTTTAAGTTAATTTTCTTACTAAATTGTGAGAAAAAAACTAATGAAAAATCATTTTATCAAAATAAGAGTATAACTTACAAAACTTGTTAATTAAATTATTGCTGCATTTTATATATGCAAAATAAATTGTAATTTTCACTTTAATACTTTTCCTTTTTAAATGTAGTCTAGCTATTATAATCCAAAAGTAACAAAACAGAAAATGATTATTCTCATCAAGAACATATGCAGTAAAATTAGTAAGTAGGATTATGTTCACATAATTTTATATTCTGCTATACAAATTGAATTTTTCGAATATCTTTATAGCAAAAGCTACTAATGCTATTACAAAATGAAAAATACAAAAGGATTCTTGAACTTAAAAAAAAATATTTTAATTAAGAAATGATTTACATGTATTTAACAATACTAGTATTAAGAATCAGAATAATTTAATATGCCAAACTACATTCATATTCAGAATAGTTTTCTCTTTAGGCATCTCTTCAGTTATGTTTAAAAATATGCATAAATATTTTATAAGATCTAAGTTGAAGATGTGTCATGGGGTGTAAAGTTTTTGATATATTGATAAAATAACAAAGAAACAAAAATATCAGCATAGTATAATTATTTCAAACCTAAAATATGGTAGCTAAAACATGTTTATTAAATCTCATGTTATAGATAAAAGTCATAATTTCTTCTACTCACAGCCACTAACTTTTCCTTCAGAACTGGAACAGACCTCAGTTATATGAATGATGTATGATTTTGTGATATTAATAACAAGTAAAAATGAATTAATCAAACTAGAGAAAGTAATAGATATCCGTTTTTATTGACAGATTAAATAATACAGCCATGAGTATCCTGAGCACTGCCGACAAAAGTTAAATTTATATCTCTTCTTAGCATACAGCTAAGATAGTATATTTTGTTGCTTGCACAATGAAGCTTTAAAAGATTTTGAAGCATAGTACAGAGGAAAAAAATATTGTTTTAGTTCTTCACTTTGTTATGATTTGCCCCTTGAGAAAGTAGTGTGCATGTACAACGGTTTTAGCAGAACTGAATATGCAATTATTAAGTTAAAAATAGATTGCATTATCAATGATTCAGTATAAATTAATTAGGACCCACATTACATGAGATTTAGATTGTATTAATAGGAAAGTCATATGTATTAATCAGACATTTTGCAATGTAGTATTTATAGCTTACTTGCGCATTTTTGGAGATATAATTTATTAGATTTATGAGCAAGGCCTCATTATATGTATAGTATTGTAATATCGTGTTAAAATCTTAAATTTTCTTTCAAAATCATGCACGTTCCTGCATCATACGTCTTCTCCTTACTATGCTTCACATTACTGTTTATTATGCATTTAGTGATGTTCGTTATTACATGTACATCTTGTGAATACAAATAACCCCTTTTCTTCTTTACTTTTTTTGTAAATAATATCTGGATATTGCATGTAGTTTTGAACCTGACTTATCCTCAGAACAGTACTATTAACTTCTCTTTCTTCTTGTGCTATACTTATATCATACCTGTAAATTACAAGCTGTCATTTAGTCATGCACTTTTTAGCTTATTGCGATCAGCTTTAATAGCTCAGAAAACATTCCAATACATTTAAAAGAGATTTTTCCTCATGCATTCCATAGAAAAAGGAATTGAAGGTATGTCAGCTATTCTCATGTTTATACAATATAACACCTTTATTTATTGCTTGCTTTATTAATGCTTAAGATGATTATTTCTTAAAATGTACTCTATATTTAAAATGTATATGCTGTTGTGTTTATAATTATTTTAACTTAAATGCTGTTTTTGTGGATGGTTGATAAAGAGTAATATAATATTTAAATGTTATCTGCTATTTTTTTTTTTCCTTAATTTGTGTCATAATATCTGTATACAATTTTTTTAAATTTTTCTTAAATTTACTGTCAGTTTTCTATTATTTAGAATGCAAATATTATTACTGGTTATTGGTTTATTTATTGGTTTTTCGTATTACTCTAAATTTATGTAAATTTGCAAATTATTTTCTTTATGTGAATTTTCCTTTCAAAATCATAAATTATCTATTTTATTCCATTCTTTGTCGAGCAGCTGATTATTGTAATTTCTCATAATTTAGTTATGTACATGATTATTAAGCATGTTTCAGTTTCTTGAATTTAATTTTTTTTTAAGTTTCGGAAGTAATTAATATTATAAATAATTTTTGTTATTGTCATGTGCCTTTTTTAGAGATATTTAATCATTTAAGATGTGTCCAATATTACATAGAAGTTTACTATATAAATTTTACTTTTTTTACAATTATATAATTAATTTTTTGAGATTTTTAAATTCTGTTTTATATAAGGATTGTAAAAATGCAAAGTATTGCAACTCTATACATAAATTTTACAGAACAAAATAGTGTATGTATGCACTAGAATGTGTGCATGCTTTGATGTTTTTGAATTGCTGAAGTATAATTTTAACAAATCTATTCAACACTGATCATATTTTCTTCTTCAGATCAAATCTAGGGTAATAATTGAATAAAGTATAAAATGCTATAATTTGTAATGAAATCAACTAGTAATTTTAATGATGAGAAAAATGTTGGCATAGTTTTAAAATATAGTTATTTTAAGCATATAAATTTACCATTCTGTTTGCTTTTTTTTTTTTTTTTTTTTTATTACAAATGATACTATAATTTTCAAATAGAAAAGAAGTAGTCAATGAGTTGAGAAGAAAGTATGCTATTACTAAAAGATTAAATTAGCTCAAAGTGCTGCTAAATTTTAATTTAAGTTTAAAAGTAATGTCAGATCCAACTGATCAGCAAGAAGACATGAAATTTACCAAGTAAATTAATGCATGAACTACTTTAAAGCAAAAATCTAAGATACTAGGACATTAATCTGAATGATGGAATTAAAAAATCTAAGATACTAAGACATTGATTTGAGTCATGAAATTTAAAAAATGGTATGTAATTTTGCAAAAAATTAATCTCCCTTGTTTGGAGCTTCATAACAGAATTTGTCCAGGACAAAGTGTTTTGAAGCTCCATACTTGGTCGATCAGTAAGAGAGTCAAGACAAATTTCATTCTGACATATTCACTGAGACTTTTAAATGCAATACTTAATATATTAGTTCAATAATTAGTAGAACTAGTAGTCTCGTTGAGTAGTCTCTTTTCCCCATTTGTTTTAGCTTTCTAACACAAAAATGAAAACAGAAATATTTATATGTATACAAAAACACTTCCCTTGACAAGTTCTGTTATGAAGCTCCAAGCAAGGGAGATTAATTTTTTGCAAAATTACATACCTTTTTTTTTTTTTAATTTCTTCATTGAAATCAATGTATCTTAGCTTTTTTAATTTCTTCATTCAGATTAATGTCCTAGTATCTTAGATTTTTGCTTTAGTTCATGTATTAATTTACTTGGTAAAATTCGTCTTCTTGCTGATGAGTTGGATCTGACATTACTTTTAAACTATAATTTTCAAGTAGTAGATTTAGAAATAATTCGAATTAATAAGACATGAAAGACTAACTATAAATATGAAAAGAATTAAAAATATTTAGGAGCACAATTTTAAGGTTTACTTCATGTGTTAAAATTATGACAGAAATCTATGTATGTACATTTATGCTTTTTTTTTTTTTTTTTTTTGTGTGTGTGTGTGTGTGTGTGTGTGTGTGTGTGTGTGTGTGTGTGTGTGTGTGTGTGTAATATACAATCTACAAAGATTTTAAAAATACAATAAAATATTGATTTGGTTCAACTTCTTGCTTTGAATAAGCACCTTAGTGTTCTCCATAACTCTCATTATATTTTAAACGATAAAAGTTAAAAATGCAAGCATTTACTAAAAATATAATAATAATTTACTTCAAACTGATAATTTGAAATAAATTTAACTATGAAACATCTCACATGTATTATTCCAGAATTGATATATTAAAATAATTTGCTCCACCTATTGCCTTCAGTCATTGCCCCTACCAATTTTGCAGAATTGTTTTGCTACAAAGAACAGGAACCTGTATCTAACTGTCCTCAAAACTGATCTGAGTTTTAATCAAGAACGTACATCAGAATAAAGTTGCTATTTTGCCTAGTTTTAAATTTTACGTTGCTGTGTTTCTCCTCTGATTTGTTTTAAATATTAGTTTAAAAATATACCACACAGTCTGCTGACCCAGTGTATGTCTTCATTTAGCTCTTGTATGCATTGAATTTGGCTTCTATGAATTTAGCAAGGTTTATTCTTTATCATTTTAATTTCATTCAGAGAAATCTTGATAGTCTGAAAATTATATTTATCGTGACAGAAACTAATCAAATTTAGTTTAATTTCCTAAATCAAATATTATTTTTCAGTGAGATTTTAGTTCTGTTCTCATTATGAATAATATAATCCTTCAATCTGGATACTTCTCTTTAAGAACTTGTTACAATTAAATAATGGATGTCTTTTATTCTTATTGTCATTAAACTTAATATTTTCTAACTTGGGTGAGCATTTATTTTAGAAACTGAAAGAATTAAACTTCAAGTTATTCTGCATTTTTTAATCTTATTGTATTGAAAGATAGGCTGTACTGAAGTATTTTCCTTAATGCTAGTTTAAATTACTGTTAATTTCAAGTTAAATACTAGCAGGAATTTTATCTCTTAACTATTACTTTCCTATATTTTTTATCATTTGATGCTAGTTTTTAGTAGTCTGTTTAATTAAGAATTAAATTAATTCCATTGACTCTCAAAAAAGTTATCAAAAATCTTTATTATATTTCCTTCAAAAAGTGATTTTATTGAAGTGTGTATTTGACGTAGCATAGAAGTATAGCATCAAGAGTAAAAAATATTGAATAGTAAGGTTTTTGGTAGTAAAATTTCTTTAATATTGGGATATTTATTTCATTCCATCAATTATTAATATTAGAAGCCTATTTACATTTTCATTCCAATTATAATTCTTGCCTAGAATCAGTTTTTATGGAAGAATAAAAAGACAGTCATCATCCTATAAAACTGAAATTCTGCTCTGTTAAAAATAAAAAATAACTGCAGTTATAATCAGCCTTCATAGCAGCATTAATTTCTAAAATTTGTACATCTGATGAAATAATATTTCTTTATTTTAGACAAAAATATCCTTTTATTATAAGATCAAATGAATTCGTTTGTATTTAATGTGTAATTAAGTGAACCAGAAATTAAAAATGAAATTTATATATATAGCATCATAATTGTTTTTGTGTGATAAACAATTTTGTTTAAAATGCTGTATGCCTTTTGCATTGGAACATTACCATCTAAAAATACTCAAAAAATCTCATTTAAAATCTGTTTAGAAATACTTTCCAAAAAAATTGTCAAAACATTAAGTATGTCTTTACTTAAGATTCATAATTTTCTCTCTGCCATGTAAAAGATTAAAGCCAAATATTTCATGCATGATGTAACATTTGGAATCATCATATTATGCTGCAGGGGATATTTTATAGATATGGGTGTTATATGTCATTTATCAACATTTGCTTGCTGGTAAATTCTAGGTGTCAGAAGAATGAGTCCTTGGGTTAGTGCTGGCTGTTGGATTTAGTAAGTGCCAGTGCCATGTTATGTGCACTATGAATATGCCATTTTAGAACAAACATCAGTATTGTATGAAGAGAGTGGGCCCCTGTAAATAATACAAGAATGGAAAACTGGCTTCACTAAAATATAATGGTAATCATCTATTGAAGTAGAATATTGTATTAAATCTCTTTCTGAGAGCTGGTGTTGCTGAAGATATCAGTTGATGCATTATGGTGTGTAAGCTATATATCATGGGCTTTGGTACTTTGCAACCAATATAAATGTCAGTGTTCATGCCATGCTATCATAATCTGCTTCAGTTATGCCTGAGAACATCACTATTGGATCATGAATAACTAGCGTTTGAAGTTTCATCAGATGAAACATCTATTTTAAGCTAATAAGTGACCTTAAATATGGAAGAAAGTACATGGCAATATGAATCCATCTTATCAACAAATTTTCTGCCATAATGTATATTTTATTCGTACCACTTCTATTGGTATGCATTGTTGTCTTTCTTGAAGGAGTTGGGAACTTCATTGTAGGGTGTTTGCGTCATTGTAGGGTCATACAAATGTCATGTTATGTTGTAGTGACAGTATTTTCAGCAATATGCTGTAAATATCTTTGTGCATGAGTCACATGCAACTGATTTGGTGAATATTCGGTGGCTTCCAAGTTTTCTGTAATGCTTTCCAGATTTTTAACTTTATTCAGCATACTGTAAAGCATTATGATCTTTTGACTCTATATCTTTACCGTTATTATTATTGAAAGAAAAATTTTGCGTCTAGAAAAGTAATGGAGAAGTTTCTTAAAAAAGTTTATAATATCATAAAGATAGTTCTGTGAGTGTGTGCATGCATATATGTGTATATGTATTTTTTCAGTGATGAGGAGCACAAAAGTATTACGAATGTTATGGTAATGGTGATATAGTTTGTCATAGTGAATCTTGTATTCAAATAAAAATACTTATTGTTTAATTACCTTATTTTATTATTACTGAGATTTTCTTATCAAATATGTATATTTTATCTTTCAAACTTTATTTGACTAGTCCTGCTGAACTGAAAACAATTACATTGGAACGAGGATCTACTGGCCTAGGCTTCAGTATAGTCGGTGGATATGGCAGCCCTCATGGAGATCTTCCCATATATGTAAAGAAGATTTTCGATAATGGGGCCGCAGCTAAAGATGGTCGACTGAAACGAGGTGATCAAATTCTAAGTGTCAATGACCAAAGTTTGGAAGGGTTGACTCATGAAGAAGCAGTCAAAGTTTTAAAAAAAGTTTCTGGAACTGTCATTCTTTCAGTGCTGTCTTAGTGAAAACTGTCTATTATTATTAAGTTTATCGAAGCAAATGAAATGTCTTGTAAATTAAGCTTGTAAAGATATTGTTTGTACATTCCTGTTAAGAGTGAGAATTTTGGTTGCACACTGAAACGTTTGGTGCTTTTATCTTGTTAAATATACATATACACCTGCACAAACCTCACATTTAAACTGCTACAGGCAGCTGTATAAAGACAATGACATGAATCATTACATGAAATCAAACAAAGTCTGGGGAATGTATTTTCTGTAGAATCAAATATACACAAGAAGTCCATAACTTGGAAATATAAATGGCTATTGGAAGTATTGAATCTTGAGGTGGCTCAAATAATTTTTATCTCAGGTACAGTTGAGAAGTACATCATGAGAAGGATTGACCAACTCTGCATACATCAAGAAGCATGTAAAATTGCTTGAAACTTTCTGTGTGCAGAATATAATATTGTGCCTTTTTGTTTTCTTCATGCATTAAGAGACTATGTCATTGTCAGTGCTGAATATATAAATTATTAAAGATTTTTGCATAGTAGGGCAACGTTGCAATTCTATCTACATTCAGTCGTATGAATGAAATGCATGTAGGTAAATTAGATGACTGCTGAAATTATCTTCCCCCTCCCACAAATGATATTAGTTTTCAAGTGCAATGAAACATTTCAAAAATGCATCAGTCTGTAACTTGATTATTTAAATTAAAATGATTTAAATATCAATGTCCAGTTTTATTATTATTGTTGTTTCTGTATAGTATGTTTTTTAATATTCTTTTGTAGTTAAGTATGGATTCAAATGATACTATTTTATGAGAAAAAAAAACATGTTCTAAGTTTTCTATAATTATTCAAAATATTTTATCTTTGGAAATAAAATACAATTTAGAACATGATGTATCTTTTTGCTTTAAATATTTGATTGTTTAAAACCCTTATGTTTCACATGATGCAGTATTTAAGTAGTTCAGGCAGAAAAGAAATTTGGTGGAAGTTATTCATTTTTAAAAAATGTAATTTTTAGAATTTTGTAGGAACTTTTGATGGAGGTAGACTATCAGGAATAAAATTTTGTATCCCCCAGTAAGTGCCATTTTTGTTACAGAATATCAAAAACTGTCTGTCCATTTAATATGTGTGTAAACAATATCTCTTGTAAAATGAAGATAATGTTATGGAAAGAAATTTTCTCAAAATCCATGGTCATATACAACTAACTATTACTGACTATATTTTTCTTTTAGTACAGTTAGAAAGAGTTCACTGTCATCATTTTGTATTATTATTTTGAAGTTGTATTTTACATAAAGTAACAAATTGTTTTTTCTCTAAAGATATGTACATTTTATACCTTAAATTAAGATTTTTAAAAATTATTTTTAATGTTACAAATACTTATGAAGAATTTCAGTATTATTTATCTATATCTTATTTTAAGATTCCTCCACCATTACCAACACAGGTCAAATTAAATTACTTATTATTAGAAATACTTATATCGAGAAATAACTTATTTATGTTATTATTCCGTAATTATAACAATTAAAATTTCCCTCAGTATTGTTAGTAAATAAGTGTTCTTAAAATCTTCTGAACTTCACATATGTATGTATAAATTGCTTTTTTCCAAGGTGGAGAATAACACTTTTAATAGACATGTGAAATTTTTCATTCTGATTTTTAATTTCAGAGTATCTATTTGGTAGAAGTACTTAGATAATATTTTATCTTCATATGTTTCTGCATATCGACTCACTTATTTAGTATGTTTCAGTACCTAGCTTTTCAAAATATTTATTATATAGGCAAACTGTTATTTAGTTTCAGAACTTCTAACAGTTTTCATTCCCTCTCAAACAACCTTCAACATCAAGAAATTTAAATTATAATATCAAGGAATCAGACATTGTTTTGTGTATGGCTATCACTGCATAAAAAAACAACGTAAACTGCTTTTACTATAACATCTCTATAAAAACTCTTTGTATGATAACAGATTTTAAAAATTCTGAAAAAAATATTAAATCGTGTGTTTATTAGAATTACAAGATCATAGAAAACAGGTTATAAATCTGAAGTATATTTGTGTGCCTTTTATATTACCTATATCTTAAAGTATGTATCTTCAGCTTGTTTTCTATTATGCTTGTACAAAATGTTTATGTACAAAAATCATTTCAGGTTCTTTATATATATATATCCATATATAAAATGACCGAATGCTCTAGATAAATATGTTTTTCTCCTGAAATTTGTGATTGTCTATAAAGTTGTTGAAAATGATATAAAAATATAAACCATGGAATGTATTTATATTTAAGTTTTGAACCAAACAAAGGAAAATATTCTTAATAGAAGTAGAAATGATGAAATATTACTTGAGTAAAATTTGTTTTATCATTTTGTTGCATTTTATTATTTTTTTTAAATGGCATAAATTGCTGATATAGTATAAAACTTTTAAATACTCTCAAAATCATTTAGCAAAATTTTACTGCAGTATTTATTTCTCTTTTGTTAATACCTGCTAAACTCATTGTAAATGCAAATCTTTGTAAGTACTTGACTTAAAACTATTGCCATGCCGCTGCTTGTCCTGCTCATTAAATAAGATAAATACATAAAAAATATGTTAATAAGTTTTTTTAAAAAATTATTTACAAAATTTTTAGCCCTGAGCATTTGCAATACCTAAAAATTTTGTTGCATTTAAGTAAATAGAAATAGCAGTAAAAATTTTATCACATAGAAATGAAATGTTTATTTAAACTTACCAAATGGAAAATCTGTAGGCAAACCCACAGAGTAAAAAATCTGTTGAGCTTAGAATACTTGTAATTTTGTCTGATAAATAAATGAATTAGTTTATACGGATATTTTTAAAGAAATAAAAGCAAACAATTTCAGATGTTATTTTTCTTTCATGTTTGCCTCCATCTTTGTGTGTAATGTGATTTGAAATAATGAGATTATGTTTAATTATTAAGTTTTAATGCTGATTTTAATTTCATATTTTTTCATATATTTAAGTTTTATGAAATAAGTATTGCAAAGTTCCCTGCTCTCTCTTTTTCTATTGCTTTTAGTCCAAGTCTTGACTTTTTTTTTAATTTAAACCAAAGATTAAATTTTTTTAATTTAAACCAAAGATAAATATTATTGCATTATAAATATCTGATAACTTGTCATCATTAATGTCCTGGAAAATTCATCATTATGTCATTTGAATGTAGACTCATATTTATCAAATATAAAAAATAAAGAACTACTTTTTAAAGTAAATTATTTAAATTACTGCTGCTTATTTTGCAATGAAATGCATTTTGAGGAGCCTACTTCTTTAACATAAAGCTGTTTGTTTTGGGATCTCTTCCTGCTAATTTTTGCAATATAATTATAAGTTTTCATTAGTGTTTAGTTTAATGAAAGTTGTATATATTTAATCATTATGGCCTTTGTATGCTGATTTATCAGCTGAAGCACTAATTTCTGAAGATGTAAAAATTTAAGTAAATGAAAAATATATCTATGCAAATCATTGTGTACAGAAAGCATACTTGTACAGTGAAATATCTTAGATGCACATTTTACATTTCTAATAATTGTTATCATTCATATATATATATATATATTCATATATATATATATATAATGAATTGCACAATAGAAAGGTAAATTCATTTCTTCTCGCTCCGAAGAAAGAAACTACCATGCATTGTAAATATATATATATCTAGGAAATCTGTATGCAAATGAAGCTTATAGAATATTTTTTGTGGAAAAAAATCTATTTTTAATTCTTCAAAACTGTTATGTCTGTTGTAACGTTTTTGAACTCTTGTTTCTAGTTGCCAGTCTTTCATCAACGAAAATTTTAATTCTAATTGTAAAGATGGTTTTCAATAATTTTGAGTAACAGTGTTTCGGGGATTTTGGATAACCCCTTCCTTCAATGCCTGCATATGAAAGAATTGGATTGTTTTAGCAAAAGTAAAATGTGGTGTTTTTATACTTTTTGACTTCACTTTCATCTTAATGTGCTATTATAGAATAAAGTTGAGTAATATTCAAAGTAGAGTAAGCTTTTAACAATTTCACAATGTCTCAGCATTTGTGAAAAGATCTTCATTTTTATTGCTGCTAAAGTTTAGTGGTAGCAAAATTTCCTTATTTAGATTATTAAGTTATAGCCATATACATAAATTTTTATATAGGTAATGAAGTACTAAAAAAATATTAATTTTTTAAACAAAAGTTTAGCGAAATGTTCATTTGTAAACGTTTTCGTTAGATCAGTTTATTTTTGAGTACTTTGTTTTTACTCCCCCCCTCCCATTTTACATTTATTTAGCATACCAAAAATACATGTTCATAACCAGAATTATAAAGCTACAAATTTATTTGCCTTAGCTACTGAATAACTCATTCAGTCTCTTATTGCACGTGTATATATCATCGTGTGTTGTGTGAATATACTATTTGTATGCAGTCAGTCAAACTTGCTTAAGATGTTTTTTCTGTTTTTTTATTTATAAGAAGCTTTCGAATATAATTTTCTAGCAGAAAAAACTCTAGAATTACTAAGATTGTTATAAATTGCAAATGTATGTTTAGTTGTAATTAAATACTAGAAATCTGACTTTTTTAATATATGTAATAGTGAGATTGCATGTTTACTGTCAAATAAATTTAAAAAAGTTCCACACATTATTAAAAGAGGGATAGAAGTACCAGAAGACTCAAATATTTGAGCTAGTTGATCAATTAGGTACTGTTCTAATATCGCCACCGGATTCAGAAATGTGTGAATGTATGCATTCATGCTTACATGATGCATACCTGAACACATAAATCCATCTATATCTACATGCACACATAGATTTCTGAATCTGGTCCTGATAACAGAACAGTACCATACCATAAATTATGTATCTGTTAAAACTGCATTCTTTTATAATTTTTCAAATTCACTTTTATATATATATATATATTGTTATCAGTTTTTAAAAACTCTTATATTTTATGTAATGCTGCAACTATTTAAAGTATCTCAGCATTTTATGCAGTGTGACATCTGTCATTGCATAGAATGCTAGGTATTTTATTTTAGCCAGGTTTCTTACTTTCTTGGTAACATAAATTAAAGCTTAAAACTTTATTAATTTTGAACAGTATAGAAAACTTCATAGCAATATTCAATAAAATATCACTTTACGGTGATTATACGTTGAATTGGTTTACAAAAATTTGATTTTTCAGTCCTTTATTTATTTAAGAAAAAAATTTTAAGTGTTTAAAATATTATTCAAGTATTTATGTCTTGTACATTCTGATGTATTGCTTCTGCAATGTGAAAGTCTGCTTTAAAATAAGAAGACTGCCAAGAACTTCTTAAATATGTTTGACTGCTATTCACATGCATTTCATTTGAAATTTATGATAATGTTTGATAAAATGTTGAATGGTCAATATCTCAAGTCCAAATAATAAAACAATTATGTTTCCCTAGTTTCAAACTATTATAATTGTTACAAATAATAATTTATTGGAGGCTTTCTAGAGAAAAGGCTTCATTCCAAAATAAGGCATCCTTTAACAGGATTCAAAATTTTTTAGCAAGCAAATGCGCTGAATGGGAAAGCCAAAACGGCGGCGACTAAAAATTTCATAAAAGAACAACTAATCAGTAAAATTTAAAAAGCATGAAATAACGGTAATAAAACACTTTTTTTTTTAGATATCCTTCTGTCATTTTTTTCACTGTTTTCTCCCCATGTACACAGCGATCTGTTTTCACTAAAAAAAAAACATAATTGCAGGAACTCGGCATCGCACATAACCTGGGCATTGCGCACCGACTAAAACAGCCATGTGCTATGCACATAACTAAGTTGCCATATAAATACTTTTGGGCAACATTGTAGGTGTGACATAGCTATTTCGACGACATACTACGTAGCATCATGAATACTTCTTCGCGAGTCTTCGATAGAAATGCATATAATCAGAAAGTACATTTATTCTCTGATATAATGGCCACTTTTAGAGACCATCATCCATAGAAGGTCCTTACCATGACAGTTTTTGCTGTATTTAAAACTTAATCTAAAAACCATTATTAAATAAAAATTTTGTTTATATAAAAATACTCTTTAATTTTAATTAGTAAATATGGATACATGCAAATGAAAAAAAAGTGTAAATATTCAAAATGTCTCACTGTACGTTCCTGGAAGGTAGCAATTACGGTATAACGTTAAGTAAAATGGATTGCCAAAATTTATGCGTGAAGCAAAAAAAATGCTTTAACTTAGAATTGAAAATAAATAAAGATTCAAATTAAATTTTATATGACACTTGAATATAAAGGTAGGACTTGATTATGTGGCACATTTTCAAATCAATAAATATGCTGAATTTTTCGGAGGACATATATTTTTTTTTTAATTTTGGGAAAACTTCCCTTTCTAATTGCCTAAAAGATATATAATGTCACAGTAACAGTGCATCTCTACTTTGTTTATTGCTACTTGGGTACTGAATACAATTTTTAATCAGTACATTTATTTGGTAAGTTTATATGATTTTAGAATGTGTTTTATTTTTCATGTTGTTAATTGTTGCTAATGCTGTGAAGTAATTCATTTATTTTTTAACAGAATTTCTGAAACAGATTCAAGACATAAACAGTCTTGAATACTTTACATGATTTGACTGTTCATTTCATTAATATTATTTGATAAATGTATCTGTATGTCTTTGACTATTTTAAATTTTTCCTGTATTTGTATAATTAATATTTTCTGATTATTTTTTACTTTTGAAATCAACTGCCATATTTGTATCTGTGAAGGCCAGCAGCAGATTAAAATCATTTCACAAGCATACGTTGTAGATAATATGAATTTTAATGCTATAATATGATTCCTATGATATTAAAATGAATTTTTACTGTTTACATTGGTATTTTCTTTCTAGTGTTAAGATGCTTTAAAATAAGTAAACATTGCTGGTTGCAATTTTAAACCTCGCTGAAATTATTTTTATCCATGAATATCTTCTGTATTTCGGTTAGATGATATCAAAGGTTCTGCTTGGGCTATTTACAAAGTTTCAATGGTTATCTACACCAGATTTTTACGCATTAAACTCTAATAAACTAATTAAACACATTAAAACAATTTTTATATGAATAGATTTATTAGATTATGAAATAAGTTAAAACCGTTTACAGTGATGAAGAATTAATAAATACAAATATACACAAAATACAAATAAATATTACCACATCACATCCTCGTTAAGGATTTTAATGCAGGCTAAAAGATTATGAGTCTAATTGTAGTATACTATTTAAAATTTAGGAAATGCATTTTTTTGCATACGAACTACGATGTGCCTTCTTAAAATAAGTTTGGTTTATTTGATTATGTCAATGCATGCACTCAACTGCTGGTGAGCCCCTTTCCAGAAGCTCCCAATGTCCACCATTTGGGCAAATTCCTCATTAATCCATTCCTATGAAGTCTAATAATTTGTCTTGTTTTTCACAACCTGCAGAAGTTGTGTGTCAGTAACCAATTCAGTCTACTTTCTTTGTGTTCAGGCACGAAAGGATGGGGAACCTACCTGATGCAAATTTGCTAAATTAAAGGCAATTTTCAGGTAATGATTCTAAACAATTCCTTAGCAATTTCTTGCTGTTCTTTAGCGATTCTCCCGATCAAAACGAATTAATACATCAACGGCAGTCAGCTTGTCTTCACCGGTTGAGGTTCATAAACATGTGGCTTATTTCACTGTTACCAAACCTAAAAAATTTGCACCAGTCTTGCACCCTGAACTGAGATACTTCGAAACTGATTTTTAAGTTACGAATAATGAATAACCATACCGTAGTCGGAATGACACCATCCTTAGCCAAAAGTCCAATGATCCTTTACACAGCAGTTCTGAATTTCCTGCAGTGGTATGCTTAAGGGGTTTTGTTGACAAATGTCTGCCTATTCTTTCAACATAAGCAAATTTTGTGGTATATTATCACATAAAAAATTGCAGTGAAGTATTGAAAAAGTCTGCTGCTACATAGAATACATCTTCAAAATTCTACTGAATTAAAAAAAATGGCATACTTTATCCTATTATCAATAAATATTTGGAAAATATCACTTTTATTTTTTAGTGTTTTTTCGATTAGTATCAGTATTGAAAACTAGAGAGCGCCATGACTCCATTTGGGCATGATAGTCAATTTTCATTTTGGGGGAACATTTAATTTTTCTGCATTAAAATGATTAATTTTTTACCTTGGGAAACTAAGTAACATTTACAATTCATTCATCAAAATGTTATTTCTACAGCACGAAATGTGCATATACATCGATTATATTCAAATATTTTGCAAACCTAAGGGTTTCGGTAACGTCATTGCATCTTTTGCCAAGTAGGAAACTCGGCGAATTTTTTTCACGCTTGTGTGTTGTTTACAGAGGTGAACAAGATTAGATGTAGCCCCTTGCCTCAAGCAATTTATGACAAAAAGTTGAATGCTTTCATTAGCAATCAAGCCAACAAAACGTTGAATTCAATAGCTATCTGTAGAGTCTGGAAACCATAACGAGTCAGTGGATTCAACGAAAAATTTCTCAAGCGCAATGTGTGGCTCTCTGCTAAATATAATTAAAATGATAAATTATTTGACTAATACTATTAATAAATATTCAGCTAAGGGTTATGTGAGAATGTATAAAGATCATTCGATATTTTTTCAGTCAGGGATATCTTTAAAACTGCATCAGTTACCAGTTTTGAACCATTCTACGTAAAATCTTGAATGCTGAACTGATATTTACTTTGGGGTAATTTATAGAGCTTAATCATAAAAAAAGAATGCGTTCAAATTATACTTATATTTTCTAAATAATCTCATTATATATTAGGTCATCACTTCATCCCCCCCCTTTCTAAATGTACATGTTTCAGTTCTTTGAATCTGTCCATTATCAAAATAAAAACTCCTTCAGAAGATAGTTTTAATTTTTGAAAGATAAATTAGTCACATGCAGACAAATTTGGAAAAGGGGAGAAATGAATGAGTAAACGAACTTTTGTTGGGCCACAAGTGGTTTTATACGTTTACTGATTTCTGTGAGGGTCCTGCATAATGCATTTGGAACAAGTTTTCGATTGAACACAGTATTAAAATTCATCTGTTTGTTTAGGTAAAGAGTTACTTTCGAAAGTATTCCCTTTCGAAATGCCGTATCATTTTCAACGATTACTTTTGTTAGTATTAAAAAAGGATACATTCCAATAATTTCAATAACGCAGAATATTTTGTATGGTTCTTCCGAACTATACAAAACTAAACTAAACTTCTAAAAGTATGAGATATTTGAATAAGGAGAAAATAATCCTAGAAAACATAATACACTGTGGGTGTTCGCATTGCAGCTCCGGATCTAGGGGGGGGGGCAAGCCGGGGTCTGTGTTTCGGGCGGCAAATTCAAGCGTGGCGCTGGATCGTATTTGGGATGTTGTGAAATTTTTATACAACAATAGTAGTTTTGAACCCTTAAAACCTCTTTTAAGAATATTTATAATTAATTACTCGGAAACCTTTTAATGGAATAAACAGTTAAAAGTGAGCTAACTACAACCGAATACGACTCTAAACATAAGATCAGAGAGAGGACAATAGAGGGACTCCAGTAATCCCTGTAAATGACGTCTGATTCCCTCTGCTATCCTCTCTCTCTCTCTCTAGGCGGGGATATTCAAACAAGAAACAGAACGATAGCATAGAGGGTCTTGTTTTCATATCGACACCTCTTGCGAGATAAATGGGGAAGCATTGTAAATTATAACTCTTTCCTAACACCCAATACAAATTAACCTTGGACCAATGAAATAATTCAAAGTAATGTACGTCGAGAATATGCAACAGAAATTAAGTAAGGTGTTTTGTTTTTTTGCAGCTAGTCGGCAACATAGGTTTTAGAAATGGATTTATTATTTTTATAATTTTTAAAGTTTCTTTTTTTTTTCTTTTTTTTTTTTTTTTTAATATGCCTGCTTCCGGTATTCCTCACCATATTAAGTGAGACGCAACCATTTAATTAGCGGGCGCCGGCTCGTCCGCGACGCGACCGTAAGACTGCTGAGTGTAATTACATCGATTTTTAGCTTTTCTTATTAAGGTAAGTTTTCTTATTAAGGTAGACCAAGGAGTTTACGGAGTACCTTTGCAATAAAATTACATGTTGTATATTATTTAGGGTAAAAGAAATCATGAGAGCGTCTAGAAAGAACTCTCAGGGACAGAATATAGAAAAAGAGCAAAAGATAGGACCGAACAGAGAAAACAAATTGCAGCTAAAATGAAAAAAAAAAGGTTTCACAGAAAAGACGAACCGTCAGACCCTGCCGCAACTTACGATGGTGCCGAGATTCTAAAGGATATTGTTATTTCTTGCAATTTGAATGACCAAGATGAAGAATCTTCATGCATCATCCTCAGACAACATTTTGAACAGCTGAGAGAGCAACCTTCTTCATCGACCTCAAACGAGCATCTAGAGGACATAAAATTAGGAGATAAAGTATTTTCTCATTTAGGTGCGTGTGGGCAGCAGAAAGAAGACTTAAAAACTTTTGATTTGTCTGACACAAGTAGTTTGCCAATTACAGAAAAAAAAAAAAAAATTAACGACCAGCAACGATCTTTCTTAAGCAGTCAAGCTGTATTATTAGCCGAAAATCATCCAGAAGACGTAGACCTTAGGGCCACTGAAAGTGGTGGAAGACATCTGATATCTTCATTGTGGCACAGAACATTCACAAATAATGAAAAGATTAACAGGTCTTGTCTTATATATTCTAAACTTAGAAATGCAATTTTTGTACACCCTGTGAGATTTACCAGAAACATGCCACTGCCTCTACATCAGCATTGTGTACTACAAGATTAATTAACTGAAAAAAGCTTCAGAAAGGTTAATTGAGCACAAAGCATCTGAAATCCACAGAGAGTGCATGATTCGACATTCGAAATGAAAAATTCGACTACAACAAATGAAACAGTGTCAAGGCATCCATCATGACATTAAGCGACTAATTCACACAGAGAAAGAAAAATGGAGAGAGATCCTGCAGGTAGTTATGGATGCTGTATTGTATCTTTCAACAAACTGTCTTTCTTTCCGTGGGTGTGATGAAACCCCTAGCAGTCACAAAGTGTCCTCGGCCTAGTCAAGGCAATTTTTTGAATTTAATGACTCTGCTAGCCAAACGTAACTCAGTTCTTAAGTACCAGTTAGAACACCTAAAAAAGGGACAAGTATCATATTTAACAAACATAATTCAAAATGAAATTACTGATATAATGACGAAAACAGTTCGCAACAGCATTTTAAATGATATTAAAGAAGCCAAATATTATAAAATAATGTTCGATTGCATACCAAATGTGTCGAATACAGAACAAATGAGCCAGGTGATTCGATACGTAAAAAATATGTGGTGATGTGTGTGAAATTAAAGGAGAGCTTCATTGATTTCATAGAAGTTGGTGGAAAGACAGGAGAATGCATTTCTCAACGGATTGTGAGAAAACTGACTTGTGATGGTTTAGATATTGGATAATGTGGAGGTCAATCTGACGATAACGGATCTAATCTGGCCGTTACTTATAACGGAATACAAGCCAGGATTACAGAAGTGAATCAGCTGGCCGAATACGTGGAATGTTTGGCTTACTCTTTGAGTCTTGTCGGCGTGCATTCTGCCTCATCTTGCCCCGAAACCTAAATATTTAGCTTTTTTGTCGAATCCACTATTCGATAGGATACTACAAAAACCAACTTAAAAGGAAGCAACCAGACGAGATGGTCGGCAAAATATATGGCTGTGAGAGCTCTTCTAACGAATTTACCAGAAGTAGTAAAATCCTTGAAAGAAATTAATTATCTTTCTCTTAGTGCAGAATCAAAGTACGAAGCAGGTCATCTGCTACATGTTGTAAAAACTTTTGAATTTATTTTCAACCTGATAATTTTGGGCTAATAGTCTTCGAGAAATCAATCGAATAAATATTGAAATTCAAAAGGAAGATACTGTTCTTGCGCGTTCCTTCGCATTAATGGAATGTCTGACCAAAACTTTGAAAAAAAATGAGAGAAATTCCTATGGCATATTGGATAGAAGAATCTAAAGCAGCAGCCGAAAAAATTGAGATTTAACCTATTTTGACAAATAAACGAATTCTAAGGCGCAAAAAGCAATTTGATGAGTTGTACGATGATGAATCACGAACACTTTATCCTGTTCAGCTATTTTCTAATGCAATGAAAATTGTATTTGATCGAATCTTATCAGAAATAAAACGAGGGTAAACAGCGCTACTACACTAAATTCAAATTTCGCATTTTTCATTGGTCGTGAAATATTGATTATGTCAACTGAAGAATTGCAAAAGAATGGAACAGATCGTGCACGAAAATATGAGCGAGATCTAAACGCATTTGAGTTCTGCCAGGAACTTGCCGTTTTTAAACAACAAGCCTCAATGTTATTCGTCGACATAAAAAAGGCTAGAGTTTTTTTATCTCTTGCGACAGATCTATAACTATAATTTTCAGGATGTCTTTTACAATATTTGTATTGTTCTGCAGATTTACTCTATGCTTCCAACTAAATCCGCAAGCCAGCTGAAGTTTTAGCAAATTAAAACTTAATAAAAACTATTTGAGATCATCCATGAACCAGGAGGCGTTTATCAAGTCACGCAGTTCTGGCAATTGAAAATCAAACAGTACATCAAGTTAATTATGACGATGCCATAGATTTATTTTCAGAGCAAAAGGATCGCAGAGTAAAATTTTAATTCCGTAATATTTTAAGAGCGTTAGGTAAGAACTTAAAATTATTAATGAAATAAGAATTAGGAAAAGAAGTACAAATACTAACCTTTTCCTTTCAGCAGTAGCTCGTATTGTTGTTAAGTATAGCTAATGAAAGTTAGTTACGTAATTAATCAGCTCATCGATTGTCCTAACTTATGTTATCTATTGTTTGTAACTAAAGTTTATTTTTATTACGAGTGCATATTTGATTGAACGTTAGGACTTACTTATTTAAGTATGTTATTGAAAAAAAGGAATTTGATTATTCATTGCATTAGTGATTTGTATATTCGTTTAAGCTATTATGAGTAATGTGACATTTCTATTTTTCGTACTATGCTGAACTGCTTTAGTATTTAGTACTGAATTACTTTCCATTACAATGGTTAGTTATTGTTGCAAACATTGCAAAACTACATATTTCAAAGGAAACGTAAATTTGATTATTACAGTGCAAAAATAGTCTTCTGTATGAATATGTAAATATTTATTATGTTATCGAGCTGTGTGAGGCCGATAGTAGAGTTCTTGAGTAGCCTACATAAAGGCGTTACAGGGAAATGGAATTTTAAAGTGCCAGGTTAAAGTTGTTATTTTAGAGAATTTGGTGTGTTCATTATTGAGTCTATTTCATTCGTGATTTGTAACTTATATATATTTGTTTAAGATATTAATTAGTAATGTATCAGCTCTATTTTTTGTACTATGCTGAACTGCTTTAGTATTTAGTACTGAATCATTTTCCATTGGTCTGGCTAGTTATTGTTGCAAATATTGAAAAATTGCGTATTTCAGAGAAAATGTAAATTTCATTATTACAGTACAAAAATAGTCTTTTGTATGAATATGTAAATATTTATTATGTTATCGGGCTTTGTGAGGACGATAGTCCTTGAGTAGGCTACATGAAGACGTTATTGTGAAATGAATTTTTAACGTGCTGGGTTAAAGTTACTGTTAGTATCGAGAAATTGGTCTCAAATTATTCAATTCATTGCATTAGTTATTTGTAATTTGCTTATATTTGCTTAAATAATATTTTTTTTATTACTTAATAGTGTGTGATTCCCCTTTTCGTACTGTGCTGAACTATTTTAGTATTTAGTACTGAATCGTTTTCTATTAGTATCATTTATTAGTATGAATAGGTATTGTTGCAAATATTGATAAAAATCCCTAATACGTTTTCTCAAATGTAAATTTGATTATTTCAATGCACCGGAGAAGAAACTGCATTAGGAGGGTTCGCACGGGTTTTTAATTATGTAACTTTTGGTATGTATGTCGGGCTAGCAGCGGTTGAGAGGTAAAGTCTGAACACTAGCAGTTCGGTCGGGGGTTAGAATCAAGCGAATGAGCGGGCTGCGTGGGTGTTTCCGTCGTTTCGCTCATGCGTAACTTGCATATGAGCCAATTCCTCTTAGAAAGTCCTCAGCGATTTCTCCTCTTAGGCAGGTGCTTTGTCATAAGTAAAGAAACTAAACCATTTGTTATGTATATTTCTTTTATAACAAAAATGGCACATAAAGAATTTCTTATTATAAAATGGATTTTACATTTTATCTCAAACCCTACACATTTCTATGTTTATTCAAAGAATTAAAATTTGTTAGAGAAACTTAAAGGAAGATGGGTGAGGGCGGCAATTTGATGTTTTTTGCCCCGCCTAGGAATAATGCTAAATCCGGCGCTGTCGCATTGCAATTGCATGAAAGTACTGACATAACGAACTTTATTAAATACGTACTGCAAATTGTGTTTTTCATCATTTTACTTACCAATTATTGCTTATCAGAAGAATAATTTTTTATGAATTTTAAAAATGCCTTACAATACATCCTGCAAGAGATGGCGCCACCAGAGCTGCAGTCAACTAAAATGCTTTTCATCCCTAATAATAGATGGCGCCACAGGAGCGCCTCATCTGTTCAAAGTTTGTTTATTCTACGGACGGCGCGCACGAGACTCCTTCGTTAGTAATCTCCGAGTCCTATCACAGCATGTGCATAAGTACTTCCATATTATTGGATACAACTTTACTGGATTCTTCAAGCATTTAAAAGTCAAGTATAATATATTGGTAAAGGCCGTTAATGGTCGATTGCCTCTTATTAAGTGATAAGTCATAGATATAGACTCACCCTGAGCATTCAACTCATTGCATCGCTCGTAGTAGCAACTTAGCGGCCGAGCGGTAAAGTCGCTGAACACTGGTAGTTCTGTCTGAGGTTCGAACCCCGCGAACGGGCTGGCTGCATGGGCGTTTTCATGGTTTTCCCCATGTGTAGCGTGTTTACTAGCCAGTTTCCCTTAGAAAGTCCTCCACGAAGGCATCCCTCCCCTTAGGCAGATAGCCCCAGTGTGCTTTGCCATAATTAAATAAACCAAACCAAACCGTAGTAGCAACTTGTGTGCCGACAGCCGGAACAAAGCGAGCAAATTTGCTAGCTACTCGCGGCTTAACATTGGAACTGAAACTGGAAGATAAACTAATTGCGGAAAAGTATGTATTTTATGAATATCTTCATGATAGAGCAATAGCAAATGAAATTTTCAAAGTAATTGACAATCTTATACCTCAGAATGATATTCGTTGGCATAAGTGCGTTACGAATGCAGTGACGGAGTTCAGACTTTAACAGAAAAATTTTCCGGTGTTATTCCTGAAATAAAGAAAGTCGCACCTGAAACTAACTTTACTCCTGGTCCATCGTGAAGCTTTAGTAGCCAAAACAATCCCCGAAAACCTGAAAATCATTTTGAACCAAGCTGTGAAAATTGTTAATTTTATTAAAAGCAGAGCTTTAAATGCAAGGATATTTACGATTTTATGCCAAAAGAGATAGGTAGTGAACACGAAACGCTTTTGTTATATACCGAAATAAGGTGGTTGTTCAGAGGTAAAGTTTTAAATCGTCTTTTTGAATTCGATCAAAAATTCAAATTTTCCTCTGTAGTTCAAAATTTGAATTTCAAAAATGTTTATTTAGTATTTAGTGACTTACGGCTGGGACGTTTACCATTTTAGTTGATAGTTTTGGAAAGTTAAATGAATTAAATTTAGGATTACAAGGAAAAGTGTTAATTTGTTTACCATTAGCGATAAAAAAATGCAATCGTAAAAAAACTTGAACTAATAATCAAAGAATTGAATAATAATATTTTAAGCTTTTCACCACTTTTAGAAAGTTTTCTAACCGAAAATAATTTGAAAATAAAAAAGAATAAGCATCCGATATTAAAAATTATTATTTTTCATTGATAAATAATTTCAATATGTATTTCCCCAAGAATTATGAAAAAGAAAATTGGATTAGAAATCCATTTTGTTGAAATTAACCTGAAAGTTCATCTCGTGGAACATCTGATAGAAATTTCCTGTGATTGATCTCTAACTGAAGATTTCAAAAATAACACACTTGTTAACTTTTGGCTGAAAAGAACATAACGGCATTTTAAATAAAGCATACCGAATTTTTATTCCCTTTTTGCACAAACTTTTTGTGCGAAAAAGGACTTTCTTTCATGGTCTGTTTGAAAAATAAATACAAACAAAAACTAAAAGTGGATTTTAATTTACAGTTAAAACTAAGTGAAATAAGACCAGGCATAAAGAAATTGATCTCTTTCTTAAACGGGCCCAAATTCCATGCTAAATTTTAGAAATTAAAGTGCTATAACTTAAATTTTGATAATTAAAATGTTTTTAATTATCAAAATTTTAATTATCAAACTGATTTTTAATGTAATATTTTTTATGTGTACGTATTTAATACAAATAGCCACCAAGTTGTGCAAATGGCAAAATAAATATATATTTTTTTAATAGTTCTACTGAGAATTTGAAAAATAATCATTGTAAAATGTAGTGGGGGTACTAAAGTTTTTCAATTTTTGTTTAGATGGTACTCGTTAATCAAAAGGTTGAGAACCGCTGTCCTAGAGTTTATTAGCCTATTGAAAAGCGAAACAGCGTTTTTAAATATTGCAAATGAAATTTACTAAACCTACAGAAGGTAATGAACGAACAGAAAGTATTAATTCATTACAGCGCTTAACTTTGCACAAGTAAATGGTACTATTTTCTAAGACGATCATTGAATGTATATCTGTAGTTTGTGATCTGATGTGCTAAACAGTCTAAGTAGATAATCCTTCTGAAGGATCTCGTATTTGAAAACTTGGTAGAAATTGGCAGTGTCGTTGGTTCTTTGTTTCCTTAAGAAGTTGTAATTTAGGGCTTTCGGGAGATCTTTAATATATTTGATTCTTAAGTCCCTATGCAAGATTGCGTTTCTGATAAACCATGATGATACTATTATGATCCGTAGAAATTTGTTTTGGATATCATTATCTTTTGCTGTAGCCCACCTGGACAGGCGTATGTAGGATTGGCCGATAATTTAAACGTAAGATGTGAATGTGTCAGAGTTGTTATCCGCACATTTCAAAGCAAAAGTCCTGTTCTCGACGAAGGAAGAGAGAATTATGATATTTCCTTGGAAAGATTCATCGCGGTATGTTTGTAGAAGTCCTTCATGCCAGACGCGGTCAAATGCTTTTGGCCACGTCAAGCATGAGGACCACAATATTTAGTTTGTTTGTTCACAGCAGCTTCGACGAATTCCCAGATTAGGAACGTAGTGCATTTGCATCTTCAAAAGACGCTGGAATTAAGTGTTCCTTTTGTTTACTTCAGTCCCAGCTATACAGCGTATCTATAAAAGTGATTACACGTTCTTGACATCTCATCGCTTCGCATTTCCTTGCGCCATTCTATAAAAATAGCTGCAGTCATTTCCTCTTTTTTAATTCGTTTCATATTATTATAGTAAGGTTTTCACACATTTGAAAAATTTTGGATTCTGTGATTTTCTCATCACTGGAGATATCATCTTTTCTGTTTCATCACCATTTGCAGAGAGCAAAACGATTTTTTAATTTTCTTGGTTATAACCAAGAAAATTAAAAAATCGTTAACCAAGAAAATTAAAAAATCGTTTTGCAATCAATATAATATATTACACTGATTTCTTTTAAAAGTTAAGTTTGTTTCAAGACTAATGTGAATGAACAAACCGTTTTGGTCAATGTTAAAACAGCTTTCATTCAATATCCATTAATTTCGCTGGATAAATAATTGAATCAGCCTTCAACTGATCGGCCATCTTTGAATTATTTGCTTATGACATGACATAAGATCTGATATTTTAATTTTAATTTCTGCCGTCTTTAAGTTAAAATCCTTCTATGCGGGGTGTGTGTGTGTTTTGGATGAGGTCATAAAACAATCTTTTATAGTGTAGCAAATATTTATTAACAGATTTAAGTTATACACGAACATTACATTTAACTTTAAGAAAATTACAGAACAAAATTCTGACATAGCCTATCACTTGGCTTTTACCAAGCTTATACTGAAGTACTTCTCTAGCTACTCACCAGATGGCACCCTCGTAGCTACAGTTAGTCCAACGGTTTATATTAACAGCAAAGTTTATAAAGGATGCAAACTGCAATGTTTTGTGTTTTTCTTTTCTTTCCATCTGCATTAGTACAGATTTATTCATTGAACACTTAGTCTAAGGCACTCAGAGAAAATTTCAGCAAACTGTTTCGCCTTGAATACGCAACATTTTCAGTTCCTTGTATGAAGTAAAAAATAAGTATTGTAATCACGAAAAATTTCGGGTATCATATTTCAACGAAAATATGCAATTTGACTGCTATCGAATGCAATTTAACGATGTTTTCGCGTGACATCTGCATGTAAGGACAGAATAAAGGACTCTTTTCCTCAAATATATATATATAAAACTGATTTAAATGAATTCTGAACAGATTTTTTCGTGACGTTTGTATGTACGTACGTTATCTCGTATAACTCAAAAACGAGTAGCCTCAGAAAGTTGAAATTATGTATATAGGACTGCTATAACATGTAGATGTTCACCTCTCATTTTGGTTGCAATCGGCCGCACCAAAAGTACATTAATATACGTATATATCTGGTGAAATAAATTAAGATAATTTTTATATTTGATCTACGATCTCCAGAACCAGTGGACAGATTTTAATAAAATTTGAACATAGGTTGATATAATATAAACAAAATAAACATTAACAGTTATAATAGACACACATGTTCGTGTGTAACACTCATGGGGGTCTGAAACAGCGGTTGCAGAAGACACAAAAGAAATAGGTTAATAGGGGGTATGGTCCCTTCTTACAGCCATACAGGCCTAGCAGCTTGATGTCTTACTGGAAATAAGGCAGTTTATCAGTGCCTGGGGCAATTGGCCCCAGTCATTCAGCAACGCTGTTTTCAGTTCCTGGATGGTTTTCGGACGGGGGTTGAGAGTTGCAATTGCCCTCCCCAGAGTGTCCCAGACATGCTCCATAGGATTGAACTCTGCAGACCTGGCTGGCCATTCCATCCGGTGAATATCCTAACTCTCGAGAAATTCGTCGACCAGAAGAGCTCTATGTGGCCTCGCGTTATCGTCCTGTAAGATGAATTCGGGGCCCACTGCAGCCCGGAAAAGGCGAACACAGGGCTCCAAGACCTCATCCCTATACCTCACACCAGTCACAGAGCTTCTGTCAAATACGTGGAGAGGTGTGCGGCCATCCAACATGATGCCTGCCCAGACCATTACACCACCACCATAATTGTTGATTTCGCGGACATTGGAGGGTAGGTAGCGGGTCCCTGGTTCTCTCCATATGGAAGTGCGGCGAGAATCGGTGTTTAGGCTAAAACGGGACTCGTCAGTGAACACAAGTTTCCTATTGCTCCGTACTCCAATCACTATGCTGCCTGCACCATGCTAATCGGACTCTCCAGTCTGTAGACGTGAGCGGGACGCAAACAACCGGTCTTCTGGCAAACAACCCTCTCTCATTCAGTCTAGTGGAAACAGTCACCCTTGTCACACGAGTTTCTGTAGTTGCATACAGGTTCCGAGAGAGCTGAGAAGCTGTAGCTGCTCTGTTACGCCTCGCTAAAATGGTCAAATAGCAATCTTCTCTGGCCGTCGTGGCTTTTGGACGACCTTGCCCAGGCTTTCTATCGATGGATCCAGTATCCTGGAACTGTTTCCATAGGTTACACACGAGGCTGGACGTTAAATTAAACTCTCTGCATATCTGGACTTGCGATTGGCCTGCTTCTAGCCTCCCCAGAATTCGCCATCTCATTCCATCATCTAAACGTTGGTAGTTACTCATTTTTACTGTTCCGATGTGAATTTAACCGATTGCTGCAAGACACCAAGAAATTCGCCGAGGTGTGCTAGCGAACGCAATTCGTCTTACCCTCCACGGGCTGCGTAATGGCAGACCGCACATTGAGTTGAACAGTGTTAAGCGAATTTCGCTTACTGCGCATGCTTGATGGTGTACCTTTGGCGCGGGAAGAAATATTGGCGACTAAAAGCAACCCTACGCTAGGTCATTCGTGACTAGCGTCTACATCCCAAAACGGCAGCCTATGAGAGAGGCGATTCTATTATTTACATCGGGGAGTAGGGGAGTTACAATGGTTTTCTGAGGAATGCAACGACAGTGGACTATATATTTGCTTACATTTGGAAGTTCAAAAAATTGCTATGGTGGATTGCCTTAGTTTCTACGGATTTACCTTTATAATCCGTGTTTATCTATTTAAACTTCAGAAGATTTAAGATGAAGCGAATATATTTAACACAACAGAACACAATCTTAAGACTTGTAAATATTTTAAAAGACAACAGCAAATTTTTAAACATTACTGTAAAAAATATCTTCTCTTCTAATTATAATAAATAATGAGATAATGCACGGATGAATTGTTAATTATATGATAACTATACATTTATAAAAAGTTTTTAATAATGAACTGTAAAGAATATTTTTAATTATCGATGTATTGTTTTTTAAAAGATTTACAAGTCTTAAGCTTGCGTTCTGTTGTGTTGAATATATTCGCTTCATCTTAAATCTTCTGAAGTTTAAATAGATAAACGCGGATTTATAAAGGTAAATTATCTATTTGCCCTCTATCAGCAAACCAAAAAAACTGCCTAATATTTGCCTGAAAGTAATCGCAGAAACTAAGGCAATCCAAATTTGCAATTTTCTGAACTTCCTAATGTAAGCAAACATCGTGCACTGCCGTTGGCGTTCCTCAGAAAACCGTTCTAACTTCCCTACTCCCCGATGAAAATAATAGAATCGCCTCTTTCATAGGCTGCCGTTTTGGGATGTAGACGCTAGTGTCATTCGTGATCTCCATGGCTGTCGAGTGATGTGTACAACTGCGATGTTATGGAACTGTGTTTATTAGTTATTTTAACGTTCATACCGATTGCACTTGCTTATTTTTCTAATATATGTTTCATTTTAATTTGTCTAACAGTGCATTTAATAATTGTTACCATATATTGTGCTTAATAATTCGTTATTTAGATGTAATTTGTTTACATGTTGTAATTCTCAGTATTGTAAACTGAATTTTCCCGCTTAGTTTGTTAACGTATATTCGCGCTTTTATTTCTTATTTAAAAGAATTAAATAAACAGCATTAAGGAATTGTAAAATTTCTTCAATTTTTTTCTCTTTTTTCAATTCTTTTCAATTTTTTTTTTTTTTTCAATTTTTCTGCAAACACTTGGTATATTTTTTACGTATGTCTGTGTTTCTTTGCGTATGTACGAATGTAACGTATGGTAAATTCTGAATTCTTTTTATTCCTTAAAAGTGTAACTAATATATCCTGAATTTCAGTCTTTTTCTGAGCGAAAATTCGTACAGTTCCAAAGTGAAGTGCAGAATTTCATAAGTATAACATCTTACATTTTGAATGCAAACACTGCTTCACATTATTTCGTAATAATTATTTACATCTTCTCCATCTATGCCTGTATCAATTTTTTCATCGGTTATTTATCAATAATTCCTGGTAGAATTAGAAATATATTATTAGAAAAGATTTTTCCTGTATCATCTGCAAGGAACAGAAATTTAAAGCGATGAATTATTGGAATGAATTTTAGCCAGCATTTGAAGTTATTTAGATTTCTGTTGCATTAAAAATTATTTAAAAGCTGCATAGAAATATTATTTTGAAATGCAAACATTTTAAGTGCCAAAATTAAAAGTATTTAAAAGGTAGCTATTGTCATTGATGTTAGATTAATTGACTTGTCAAGGGAAACAAACCAAGACTTCAGTACATAAACAATATATTTTCTATTCTGGGGGGTGAACATTGTTATTAATGGTGATATAATCAAATAAATAACAAAGAATCTGCAAGTGAAACGTATTTTACCATTTCTTTGAATTTAGATATTTTTCCGAATTTTCCAAGCATTTAAAAGAAATATATTTTACATATTTTGTAACTGTGAATGTATTCGTAATTCCGGAAGTTCTGAATATATGCAGAAACACATATTTCGGTCTATGACTTAGCTGGCTTAGTTAAGTTAAGAAATAAATTTTTCCTTTAATATTAACAAATGATTATATATTAATAAGAAATTGGTACATTTGTAATTCCCCCCAAAAATTCTTTAAGAGTGGCAAATACGTACATAAATTTGATTCCTCCCCAGTATGTGTGACGAGTACGTTCCATTAGACTTCATGATTATTTTGTAACAGCTCTACTTATTGCCAAAATTGGGTCTTTATGCATATATATATGTATAATGCATACAACATACATGCAATTATGATAGCTGTTAATGTATCAGAATTGACTAAACACTACAAATACTGTTTCTCTTTCAAGACATGTACTCTCAAATGTTTTCATAACAACTTCTGTATTTATTTAGGAAAAATTCTACTGATAAAATACTACACACAGAAATATTTTTAAAATGGTGTTTAAGAATGCTGTTGATTTTTCAGAGACACAGTAACAATTAGAAATGCTCAAATGCCAAATTAAAATATTTGATCATAAAACAAATGCAATTACAGTTAACTTAGTTTCGAACTTGAAGATTGATTATCAAGTATAAGTAAATGTTTAATAAAAGAATTTCATGAAAACAACCTAAATTTGAAGTACAATGAAAATAGCTTAGTACAATGATTTTGTCAATGTATTCTTTATGTTTATTTATGGGAAATTAACAGAATGTAATCTATGTTATGAATATAAAGGTAATTTTTATTTTAAACTCTCGCTAATTAAATACAAAACAGTTACAAAAGTCTGAATATTTGGTGTAAAATTCGATTTTTCATTATTAAGATTAAATGCCTTTTCCACCGATTACTTTTCTTGATTTAATAAATCTCCTTTTGGTCTTTCTTACACCTCATACGAGTTTCACCCACTTTGGTAATATATACTGTGTGAGAATTTTGGAAAACTTAAGCGACTTCTCGTTATGTTTTGGAAATTACAACAGAGGTTTGGAATAGGTGTAAAAAAAAACCTTTTATAGACTCGGACAAATTAACAGAGTGCACAGCTTGTTCATACAGAATCAGCTAGCATTTATGACGTAAATCAAAAGTAACAAAATGAATTCACCTCATTTGAATACACTCAAAATTAGCATCCTGGCAGGAAAATGGAAAGGAAGAAAGAAAAGCTAATTATCATAAAATAGCTGGCTAATAAAAATAAATGAGAATTCTACAACCTCAATTCACTATTTTAATTTAGCCATTTTCATTTTTATGCAGCCTTTCTATCGAAGTATGCATTTGTTTTGGTGTCAATAAACTTAATTCTTTCATTTTTTACCCGATTACATAACATCACATGCAACAGCTGTAAATATGAAAAACACATGCATATATCCAGCAGCATGTTAATTTCTTTTGAATATATGGTGTCTGTCATCTACAAAAGAAAACTGTAAATTCAAAATATAAGATGTGAACATAGGTCTCCTGTTGGATAATATAAGAAAGTCACACTTTCTGGTATTACTATTATTTTTTATTATTTGTAGGACCTAAGGTCCTACAAATAATAACTAAAAATTAAACATTGTGTAGAGAGTAAAAAGCATAAAGCAGAAACTTGTTGAAAAATTAACATGTATATCACTTTGCCTGAGTGTTATGGTCAGAATCCCATTCTGTATAATAATATATGCATTTGACATTATTAGGTATTGCTAATTAAATTAACATTTAAATACTTCAATGAAATATTAAGAAAATGAGAAAAATTATGAATACTACTTACTATATGATATGAATTTTTTAAAAGTGAGCTAATTAATAAACAAAGAGCAAAATATATAGTTCCATATTCCTTATGCTGAAGTCTACTTCATGCTGATTATATCATTATTAGTTATGAGGGCAGAACATTTGTGGTCTTCACCTTGCAAAATCATGAGGAACATTTTAATAATATAGGAAAATTTCATATAATGGCTAGTAGCTGAACTGAATGAAATGAGTATTTTAAATTCACTAGAAATTTAGGGTCGTGTAATGTTTAAATATTTCAAGTTTTGGAAGAAACTATTTAAGATGTCTTCTTTTTTGGAGGTGGGTTGCTTTAACTGCTTTTGGGCTACAGATTCCAGCCATATAATCTCATAAATAGGATTTAAAGATTAATTTTTTAACCCAGGCAGATCATATTTCTTCATATGAAATTATTGTTCAAAATTTATTCACTGCCTTACTTATTCATTACACACAGTATATTCATATACTAATTAATCATATATTAATACAATATTCAAATACTAATAATTAAATCCTTAAAAAATGTTCCTCTATTAAAAGGAAAAACATTTTAAAATGTCCAATTGAGCAGTATTTATTTTACCTCAAAATATGTCACTATTGTATTATTTTTCAAATTCGTTATTAATACATAAATTAAGTAAACTCATGTATTATTTAGAATTGAGGATTAGTGATATGGGATGTTTAGAATGTTCAGGGTTTTATGGAAAAGTACTACTGAATGGTAAAAAGGTTTATTAAAATTCAAATACAGTAATTCAATGAAGTAATATACACATATAATTAATATGCACAACAAACAATTAGTATGAAATGTATGACAGAGCAAGAATGAAAACATACATGAATTTACAATAACATAAGTTGCAAAATAAACAGAATACAGGAAAACTCCCATAAATTTACAATAATATGAAACAATTAAGTGTTATGAGTAATAATATTAGTCAGATTTTTCTTTATAGTTAAATCTTCATTTTCATTGCTCTTTTAATATCTTGTGTTGGTGGTTGGCCTGCACGCATTCTTTAAGCGATAATCTCTGTGGCACTTCATCAAACCCTAAATTGTTGAAACAAACATTATCAAATGCTAACTTGTAATGATATTAATACATGCATCATAACAAATACACAATGAATATTAAGAAAATGTACCAATATTTCTTGTTTCAGTAGTATCAATTATTGAAATATCATAAAAGAGGAATTAGACATTTTTGATTAAATATTCAATTATACATCTATCAATTTCAGTGTTATAGTGTGACACCAGGGTAACTGCGAGACACACTAATCCCCTCGAAGATTTCTGATTTACAAAATAATTTTGGCAGTAACTTGTAAAGGCTAAATAATATTATCAAAAAGATACAATTCTTAAGTAATTATGTATATTTTGCAGAAATACTTTGGAACTGTTTGAGCTGGTATTCGTGAGAATCCTTGAGTAATTTTTTGAATGCAGAATAGTTTGAGAAACAACAGAATGCAGCCAAATGATATCCCTAAATATTATTTCATTTCACTTTCTAATGCATGCATAATAGCATTAATTAAGAATTTAATAAAAACATTAAAAATAATTACATGAAGCAAGATCTGTAAAATTTCAAACTTGCATATAAAAATCTAGTTTAATATCTGCAATACATTTTTAACTCATCATATTTTCAAAAATTTAACTTTACAATCTAAGACTAATTACAATAAAGCATACTTTATGACACAAGAATATGAACTTCCAGATAATGTGTATCATTTAGTCTGAGATTAAAAACTATGCTAGGAAAACATTCTGGAAAACCATATTTAATACGTTTTAAACTATTTTACTTTCCTAGATAATCTCATCAAAATTATTAAATATTCATCAATCTTTTGATCGTCAGTTTCTGTTACCTGCCAGCGAGGTAGAATGTATTCACCAAGACACAAAGAATATGTATTATATACATGTAAAATATAGAAAATACAGTGGCTTTGCTCTGCGCGAGCATGCAACCTATAATTAACTTACTGCAGTTTCAGGATCTTATCCTAGACCAGTACTTTCGAGAAAATTCTGGCATGTTATATAACCGCTAGTACACATACTGAATACGTGCCATTTTTCGTCAGACTGCTTTCTTCTACCGCTGCTACAAGACCTTGCAGCTGCTCCTCCCATCTTGTTCTTTCCTTTGTTAAAGCAGATATGACGTAAAGTCTAAATTTAATCTTACTTAGTTTAAATCGATATTGAATATATAATTTTGAGAATTTCATCTAAAGGCAAAATGATCTGCTGAGAGAATTGAATAAAGATGTGGGATCTAAAAAGCTAAATCCTTCTTTGTCGTCATTTTGCAACCTTCTATCCAGCCATAACAATGCCTGGCCTATGATGTAGTTATATTGTCAAGCTTTGGTCATTCCTGTGCCTGCCAAAATATTACATATACACGTATGAAAATTATTAATATAAGCTACATAATGTAATATTAATAATTTTCACACGTGTATAATTTTCTAATGATTGTTTTGTCACAGTAATTACAATAAAAGTCTGAAATATTGCCATGTCTTGCAAAATATCAACTAAATCTATACACAAGAATTTTCCATTAAAAATTTCTGTACAGACCTGATAATCATTATATATACTGCTCTTTGTATAACGTACTGAACTGTAAAGCTCCAGGTATACAAAGCATTTCAAGACACTCGATATTTATTCTGTTGCAGAAGCAAACTGTTTATTTTCAATATATATAATAATAAGCAAAGATGATACGTGACAAATCTTTCAGTTCTATAATTTCTATATCTAATATTCAGTGCACTATTATGCTAATAAGCAATCTTTATTCTCAAATCCTTGCATTATATGTTGGTGATTATGGGTGGTCTATTATTCATCTGTTTTCTTATCCGTCATGGCGACTACACTAAGTCTGTTAATCAAAGCTCAAATGTATGCCTGTCTCGTGTAATTTTAAAGAAATATTTGAAGGAAAGATAGGTTAAATTACATAATAATTATACGTACTTTGCCTGTGTGTTTACAGTCAGACATAATATTCAAAAACTAATATGCTTGAAAATGCCCAAGTGGGATTTGAATGGCTTCAATAACATATACTGGAAAATTAAATAAAAGTATTATAAAAATATTGTGCCCATTTGGATGGCTTAAATAATAGTTGTGTAATAAAAGAACATTTTAGGTTTGATATTAACTAATTAATTGTTTTTTTTTATTTTATCTCTTTGACCTTTAAAATGAAGAGGTAATGTTTCTAGTTGATATTATGTGAAAACCTGAAAAGCAAACAAAAACTACACTAAATCTAAAAATGTTTCCAAAGTTCACACATCTGCAAGAAACTAATAAGGTCAACAATGCCTGATTAACTGAATTTGTTGGCAGATGATGATTCAAATCTGAATATAGAAGACATGTAAACAGTATAAAAGCATATCAAATTTATATCAGTGTACGAGTTATCATATGTGTGAATGAGTGCGTACTATAAATTAAGTACAAGTCTTACTCTGAACTATTTAGTATGCTTATACACTAATTTTTGCATTTTCTTAATTCATATTTTTAATTAGCATTATTACAAAATTAAATAATATATGTAATAATTGTAACTGAAACAATTGTATTTGAAATTTCACCTTTTTCATAATAACCACAATTGCCTAGTACATATTCATTAGCAAAGCATACAATTAAGTGCTTCACAGTATTATTAACAGTAAGGATGCTATCACACATCAGTTTGTTTCGGAAGAATAACTGTTTGGCACAATGTTTCTGCTTTGTCACAACAGCCAATTATCATAGATCACTTTGGGGTTAACATGGGAATCTGGTTCCCCATTACAAACAAGCTGATAGTTGATTGATTGAAAACGAACAATTTGCAATTTTTTTAGAAAGGAAGGAAAACGTTGCATGTCTTTCTTTCAATAGTAAACCAGGCAGAAAAATTGTCCGAAACAAGTTGTTCATGTGAAACAAATGCCGTGTGATAAGGGTCTCAGACATCATTACTTACATCTAACATTTCACTTCCAGAAACAAGGGTCAAAATTTTTCAGCTGCCATTCACTGTGCCAATGCCTGAAATTAAAAAAATCATTTTATAAAAATCTTTAAAAGGATGATTCAAGTATTGAAAAATCTTAGATCATAACTTGGTCATACACACAAAATATATTATTTTTTATACCAATAAAATAATATGTTGTTCAGTGCTGAATGAATTATTTAACAATAGGAGAGGGTCAATGGTTGTGAAATCACATCATAATAATAAGAGAATTTATAAAAAAATGAAATAAGAGGTTTTATTTAAATTTTATTATTTAGTTAAGAATAATTATCCTACTAACTTTAATTCATATATTCAACTCTGAAACACACTTTCTACAACTTATCTTTGGCTACTATAGTCTGTGTAGTCAGCTTGACAGATACAGTCAGCAAATGATGATTGACAGTCATAATTGTTTTCTTGTCGTCCTGGTACATGTGCAGTACACGTACATGTTTTCCTACAATTTGCATGATTGCATACATACTTTTTCACAGCAGAAATATACAATTTTATGAAGAACTAATTTGCAATAATATATAGCATACATGAAAACAATCCAAGCATACTTTATATCAAAGTGCAATTTTATGTAATCATTGATGAAAATTACATACATCAAAATATACTTTATTGTTGACTTTACTATTACTTTAGGATTATTAAAAATCATCATCAATTCCTACATGCTGTACAATCATCTGCCTTTTAAAAATAGAACTTGTTACATTTAATATTTCAACAGGTTTTTCTATTCAATAGATATTTGATAATATAAGGAGTTAAGTAAATTTGAGCTAATTATATTTTATTTTTACCAATTCTTTACAGTTATACCACAATTCATTACATTATTTTATATTAACTTCAACCAAAACATTTTAGCACATTTTGAGATAAAAGACTCAAGTACCTTGCATCAGTTTTAGCTGTACTAAAATTACGCTAATAACTTTCTTCTTGAAGTTTCTCGAAAATGATGTTTCTTTTCGAAAAAATTAAAACAGTAAGGAAACAAATTTCTTAAAACATCTTTCTTAATGCTACATTATATAGAAATTTAGGAAATGTTAAAAAATGTTAATGAACTGTATATGTGTTAAAATACAATATATCACATATTGCACATATAACATATCAAATTTACTGAAATGGGAAAATATATACATACCTGAAAGCAATCTCGCAATAGCATTTGGTTTGAAGCTCGCGCTATCCACTGGAGCATCTGCATTTACGCTACTTCCTTTACCCATTTTGTGCACACTTCAATCGAATTTAAACTTGATCGTATCGTTCAACTTTCCAGTTGTTGGAGCAGTACAGGAAAAAAGTCTAATTTTACACAGTAATTACTTTACATTGCACATATACTCTACGAAGACTTAAACGCCGGATTTGTTTACAATCAGATGGCGGTACATCTACCACATACCGTATTTATCCTCTTTTCAAATCGCGCCAACATAATAATTACGCCAAATTTGTTTCTGGGCATGCGCAGTATGCGACATTCGTTTAACACTGTTCAACTCAATGTGCGGTTTGCCTCCAACTCCAACTTGCTTTATTTGCCGCGATTAACCTGCGAAATCGCAGGTTGTGTTCCGGCTATCGAACTTTGGTGCTTCTAGGAGCGCTGCAGGTAAGGAAATGCCGAACGTAGTTCTCGTGGAGACAGGATAGCAGGTGCAGGGGGTGTGACCAATGTCACATGATGAGCGATAAGACATCTGGTTGGCGATGAGGTATCCAGGCATCGTAGCGCTGTAAATCTGAAGGTTTACAATAGTTATACATAAAATAGTACTAAATCAGTTCATAAAAGGTGTGTGTTGCAGTCATAAATGCAGGAAAAAAAAAATACGATTCCAAAAAGTAAAATAGTATATACAGGAAAAATATAAGTAATATCTTGTGGGCGTGGCTGTGTGTGTCACATGATCATCCGGCTAAGATTTCTAAACATCATTATTTACAAGTCAAATAAGTTTTTCAGAGTACTACATACTTAAAAACACAAATTATGTTGGAAAATCCTGGTTTACACTGAGTAGAAAAGCGGCATATGGACGGAGGTGCCTGTCCTCGTGTAAAATTTCATAGTGAAATAGGTTGAAAATGTCCATATGTTGGCACTCCTTAGCGGCGTCATAAAATGCCGTGTTAGTTCTTCTTAAATATTCCACTATTGTATCCATTTTTAAATCTTCATGGAGACGTTTGTTCTTCACATACGGGTGTGCATTTGTAATAATTCTTAAAAATTGGTTTTGCACAACTTGTAATTTTTGGATTTCACCCTTCGTAGCGGTAGTCCATGCTGGCGAAGCGTACGTCATGATGGGTCGGATTGTGGCTAGATAAATAAGTCGTTTCTTGTCCAACGAAAGTTTTGAATATTTCCCTATCATAGGATATAAACATTTCATGACTTTAATCGCTTTATCCCTGATTTGTTGGATGTGATGCTGCCATGTGAGCTTGTCGTTGATGGTGATGCCCAGATATTTGGCTTGTTTCACGATAGGCACAGCCTCGTTAAAAAGATAAACACTTTGCCTGATCGGAACATTTTTCTTCCTTATGAGTAGGAGCTGCGATTTTTGAGCGTTAATTCATATCTTCCAATATCCACACCATTGTTCTATGGAGGGAATAGTGTCTTGGAGTTTCCGAATAGCATGATTGATGTTAGCAGACTTCACTGCCAGGGCAGTGTCGTCTGCATAACAGGCTAGCATAGAATTATGATTTAAATGCAATCTCGGAAAGTCTGAAACGTAGAATAGATAGAGTATAGGGCCAGTCACAGAACCCTGTGGAACACCGCTAGTCATTATTTTAGTGCTGGATAATTCATTTTTTACCGAGACTCTGAATGTCCGATCCTTGATAAAAGAATGGATTAGCAGAATGAGTTCTCTGTCCAGTTGAAGGTCAATTAATTTAGCAATTAAGCCCTCATGCCAGACGCGGTCGAATGCTTTCGCCACGTCTAGCATGAGTATAGCAACATTAAGTTTGCAGTGCAGAGCTGCACCAGCGAATTCGGTTATTCGGACAAGTTGCTTCGTTGTTGAGAGGTGAGCACGGAACCCAAATTGTTCCGGCGGAAGATGCTGAAAATATGGTTTCAGTCTATTCAGGATAATTCTCTCAAAAACTTTGCCTAAGCCCGGCAGTAGACTAATAGGACGATATCCGTCTGGTCGGGTGTGATCTTTAGCCGGTTTAGGTAGTAAAATAATTTTAGCAATTTTCCAAGGCGTTGGAAAATAAGAAAGAGCAAGACAAGCATTAAAAATACTTGTCAGGCTGCAGATGATGTTAGGCGGCAAATTTTTTATCGCTGTATTGCTGATTTCATCAATTCCTGGAGATTTCTTTTGCCTCAGGTGTTTGATAATATTAGTCGTTTCAGTAGGAGTAGCATATTTAATCGGAAGTCTGACTGAAGGGGCGTTGAGCCAATCCCTCACTCGTAGGAGGGTTTTTATTCGAAATCAGAGTCATTTGGCCAATCATTTGGCGAGAACTGTTCTTGGAGGTGTGCTGCGAAGATTTCTGCCTTTTCCTGATTGGAGATGGCAATATTACCTCTGTCATAGAGGGGTCGATTACTTGTGAAGAAAGTTTTAAAATTTTTGATTAAAAACCAGAATGTACCTTCTCTAGAATCCAGATTTAACATTTTATCATCCCAGAGTTCTTCTTTGAAGGTTTTAATGGCCTTCTGAATTTGCTTATTTTTACGATTTATTTCACGTTTAAGTGCCGGGTCCCACGTTAAATGATAACATTTCCTGAGTCTATTTCGCTCTCTCATAAGCTGTCGTATATTAAGGGGCAGTCTGAAAGCCTTATCACGATTAGTAATTTCAGTACTGGCTTCCTTAATTGCACCTTGAATGCTTTCACTTAAGGCATTAATTACGGTATTTATGCCTTGTTTGGTATTGAGATTTTGCAGTCGAGGAGGTGAATTTTTCATGATATTGCTGAAGAGATTCCAATTCGTAATTCACTTAGTAGAGAACTCGGAAGTTTTTGTCACTCCTAATGTTGCGATTACGGGGAGGTGGTCAGAGGACAATTCATGAAATACTTCCATTGCAACGGGGATAGTCGTTGTAGTGACTGCAATGTCAAGTATATCAGAAAATTCAATTCTATTATGAAGCCGCGTGTATTCTGGTGGGGCATGTAGCGCCACCGGATGCTGTAAAATATATTCATGGAGAATTTTACCATTTAGGTTTGTTCGACGACAGTTCCAGTCTATATGCTTAGCATTAAAGTCCCCGGCAGCAAGGGTAGGTATGTCATCCGGTAGAATGCTATTTAGAAAATTATCACATAGTCTATTCGTTGGAGGGTTATACACAGCACAAAAATTGATGTTATTAAACACAGGAAGAGTGACACACACAGTAGTTTGCTCACAATTAAAATTTCTTGAATCAGATATAAGACAAGATGCATAATTACGTTTCACATATATTGCCACACCACCACCTCTGTGTGAAAGTCTATCACAGCGGTATGAATTATAATTTGCAATTCTCAGGCGTTGGCATGGTTTTGCATGAGTCTCTGATATGATTGCAATGTCAATATCATGCTCACTTAAAAAATGGTGCAGTTCAGTAATTTTGGTGGGTAGCCCGCAGGCATTCTATATCATTATTTGTACGGGAGTACACTTTTTCATGTAATTAGCCATTAACAGGGGCTGCAGGAGTATGATCTTGAGATACGTTTGATTTTGCCATCAGAGTAAATCCAGTTTCTTTTAGAGCAGAGACAAGCACACGTAGCTCAGCTGCAACTTGTTTTGCTTCAGTTAGAAATTCAGGAGCGAGGCCGGTGTTTAAAGCTTGTGCATAAGTTTTATTATGCACTACCCGATCAGAGAACGTTTTCACAGCCGGAGTGGTTTTTGGTTTTGGAAAACGCACACATAATCTGTAGTTAGCTGTATGACCTATCTCATGACAATTGGCACATTTAGGCGGAGTTGCCTTATCCTTGTCACAGTTAAATGATTCATGAGGTTCACCGCAACGAACACAACGTGGTTCGTGATTGCAGTGCGATTGGGCGTGATGGAACCCTTGACAGCGATAACACTGCAAGGGTCCCTTACGGCCACGGTATCTCTCAACACTAATCTTCATTCCCAGCACAAATTTTAACTGGTGTATCTCCTTGTTTTTCTCCTTGCGGGTGAGAGTAACGAGAAACAGGGGAAGCTTAATAACTTCTCCGTTACGCGTGATAGTGAGTTGGTTGACCCGCACGACGTCGAGTCCATGTTCTTTTAGATCCATCATAATTTCCTCACGGTCCATGTAAGACGGGAGGTTACGTATCACAGCTTTTATATGTTTAGATTCGGGAAGCGCATAGCAATGATACCTGATGCCTTCTTCTTCTAACACTTTTACCATTTCCCGATAAATGGTGGGCAATTTCACTTTAATCTTGATTCCGTCCTTCATGTTTTCTCCATAGAAATCGTGCAGAGAAAATTCTTACTATTAAACAGCGTTTTTAAGTCATTCCATGTGAATCTGCTGTCTTTGATTATAATCGGCGGCAGTTTTCTCGCACTGTTGATCGGAGCGTTCTGATTGGTTGGAGGTGTCTGCACTGGGGCGGGGTCTGTGTCCATATTCTGTTGCGGAGTGAGATCAGCAACAGGGTGAGTCTTTGGAATTTCAGGAGCAGTCGCAGCAGCCAGGGGTGCAACAGCTTTTTTCGCAGGTTTTCTGGTGCGTCTGGTTCTGTCTCCTTTGGGTTCTCCATCGGAGTCAGAGCTGACATCTAAAGCCTTGTATTTTGTAAAGTCCTCATCCGACCTGGCGGGACTCTCAGCACGTCGAGCGTTGATCTTTGGGAGAGGCGGGAAGCCAGGGTTGTCATCAGTTTTGGTCTTAGCACGGTCGTCCTGTGTTCTGGAGTTCACAAATTCCTGGTCAGCAAGAGCTCGGAATTTTTTGAACAAATTCAGGTCTCTTGTTTCTTCAGAGGTAAGGAAACCTTTGTCTTCTTGACGAAGTTCCAGCTGAGTAATCTCAGCTGCAATGAAGTCCAGGAAACGTTCCATGATGCCGGTTGATGAAGTAGTGAAATGCAGAAAGTCTATGCTTAAAAAGCACAGGGTAAAAGCAGGTCGTTTTACAGCATACTAAACATAGTGGTTTGCATGCTGACCTGAATGCACAATCGAGAAAGCACAGCAGTTTCTCAGTCACAATAGTCAAACTCAAAAAAACGAGAGGTTAATATTGCAGAACAGCGAAAACGCAGAGCGAGGGGACGAGCACCTTCACGCTCAGGAGCACTGGCTGGACTCACGCGCGGTTTGCCATTACGCCCACGGGCTTATAAAGCCTGTTTTTCTGCTGGCTCCGCCTACACACACGTGTACGCTTACGTATTTGCCGTACAAGATTTGCATTTTTATCAACAAGCAGTGGCTTTTTTCTTCAGTTCAGTTCTTTTCATGCAATTCGATAAAATATGCAAATTCTCTTAATTTATTTCACCAGTGTATATATCCGCCTTGTTACTCGGATCAGTTTTTTTGTTCTTATATGTTTGTAAATTGTGCCTTTTTTACTTTAAAAATGATTGAATTATGTTGTTCTTATCTTCCGGTTAAGATTTTTATGAATTTAGTTAACCTACATGCAATAGTTGTGGAATTATCAATAATTTAAAAGTTTTTTAAGTGAGGCTAAGCCTAATTTCTGATTACGATGGGGGCCATGTTTGTTTATATTTAAAACTTGCCAGAATAGTGGATTTGTTGCCAATCTAAAGAAACTAAGCTTCGCAAGAACAAAGTAACGTCTTCTTTATTATTGCGAATTAAATTATGCTTAATTTATTATGGAATTAACATTTAAGTTACTAGCTTATTTTTGAAAAGAAACTGTAATTTTAATTGTAAAAAAAAAAAAATGTTTTTAAATTGTTTTAACTGTATTTGGTGTTTTATGTTTTTCTATAGCTTTCAAATTTTAATGAAAATATTTTGAATTTTTATGTATTTTTGCCTTGCCGCGAAGTGAGAACTGAATTAGTAGCGCATGCGCATTAAGTGAATCATCTGGGAAAAAACCGTTTCGTTATTATTTGTTTAATTTCTTTTAAACATCGTTTTAGATTTATTATAGTATTTGAATGAAACGTGATAATTCTTCAGATGATATAATTTTTGTGCACTCTGAGTTATAAAATGAATGAGATGTAACGCTGTTAAGTTAACCTAGCGTCGATATGGTAAATAAATATATAATAATATATTGTAACTGAAATATATAATAATATATTTATTTAATATAGTTAACATTAAAGAGGGCATTTATTCTATTGTGGTTTATGCGCTATCCAAGAATTAAATTTTATTCAAAATTAACTGTTAATTCAATATGTTTAAATGAAATGCAGGAAAATTGCGTCTATTTAATATTCCGTACAAGAAAGTCATGTGGTGTACATATCAGATTTTTTTTAATGAATTTTGTATTTATTTTGAATTTTTTGATTGTTATGAATTTTGTACATATGTAAATAATTTTAATGACATTGTAGATTTTTTTTATATAATGTAACAGGAAATGCTTGAAAGGGAAGATACTAGGCCGGAAAAATAAGAATCCAGGAACAAGTGTATTTAACACTGAGTAAATGGCTATCTCGCTAAATAGGCGTGATATTGCCAAGCTGGCGATGGTTTGGGCGAAATCTCCCAAAGTCGCCAAACGGTGACATTTTGATCCGGTCCCTGTAAAACTGTAACGGGCATTGTAACTGAATAATTGTAATTGATCCTATATGTAACTGTAACCGTATCCGGCCCTCACATGCCTTCCAGTAATTTCGAGACGTGGTGAGTACTAAAGATTTCTAGGCAGCTAGAGATTTCCATAAGCTGCTGCCATCTCTTCTATTTTTCTATTGTCGAAAACAATTATTTTCAATCCTAATGCAGGAATATCCAGTTTTCTCAACAATTTTACTTTTATCAATAGCAGTCCAGTTAAAACGTATTCATCAAATGCAAGTGAAATAATAATAATAAGTAAATAAATAAAACGTTTTCCCTCAGCAAAGTAGAAGGGTCAGCAGATCATTCTGTTCCTTCAAATGACCACCTTCCACTCAACTGCCATGCCAGTCAGAGAATACGTCATACTTTAGTAGGCCACTAAACAAAAATTAGTGGCGGATAATTGTTTTGAACTTTAGGAGGTGCAAGGCAGTAGAATGTATGATCTGCAGAGATAGCACGAGGCGGCCGATTCATACATAAAAACGTATAAATAGTGTTTCACTCCATACGGGGTACACCCCAGTGGTCCCCTAGAAAGATGTATGTAAGTAGCTCTTTAAGCAGCTTTGTCCTAGACCAGCGGATCTCAACCTTTTGACTAACGCGTACCATCTAAAAAAAAATTGAGAACCCTTAGTACCACCACCACTCTTGAACAAAGCTCAAATCGAATAAATTTACGAGTGTTAGAGAAAAAAACTCAATAATCAGGATGTTGGGGTTTTAATTTTTGAACTTAAAATTTAAAAATACTCTGCTTCTTTGCGTACCACCTATTTTTCTCTTGCTTACCACCGGCTGAGAACCCCTACCCTAGACCATGTTATCTTGCCTGCCTTGATCACAAGTTTGAGAGAATTATAATCAAGCGTCTTTGAGTGTTTTTCTGCGTTCGCAAACGAGTATTATGTCAATAGCATATCGCAGTGATCTCAGCTTGCTTTGCAATATGAAGGTAATTTTAAACAGAAATTTTATTGATGGTTCGGCTTGTGGATTCCTTTTATTTTTCGCTGATCATAATCTCACCTTATAGCTTAATATGGCATTTATTAATTTTTTTTTTTTTTTTTACCTGGTGAGGCATTTGATAGCGACAGGACAATTAATTATTTCTTACATTTAATGCCTTTACTGCAAAACACACGTACACGCGCACTTGAAAAAAAAAAAAAAAAACTAAACAAACAAACAAAACAAAAAACAAAGAAAAGGCTATTTCAAATTTATTTGAAACTCAAATAGAGATCTGTATACAAACAAAAAATGAGTTCACAAACAACACTTTACATGCGTCACAGGATATATTGACTTCTGATTACTAGTGAAATGAAAGAAGCAGCGTTTTCACGATAAAAGATTTTAAAAAACAACGGTACCAAACTTATGCCTTTTGCAAAAGTAACGATGGCTACATATGTTCAATAATTACACAATACAATCTGAAAACATACTACTCACTACAAGAACTGCTAACTATATTATAGGAATAATTATAATAATAATGCAAAATAACATACAAAGAAAAGCAATAACGAATACATACAACAAAAAAAGTTTGTGCAACTGACTTCAAATCACCGGTAAAAAGTTTCACATTTTCTTAACAATCTTCATTTTATTAACAGTTCTTACAAAACGTTGAACAGCAAGGTAATGCAGCTGTGATACAGAACAGAAGAGTGCTTTCTTCCCAGATTTCGCTAATATTAACTTAGAACACTTTTTGGGAATTTAAATACATTTTGATTATTCTGTGTCACTAAAGCTTTCCATTTTGCTGATATCAACAATTATTTTCGAAAATAAATTACATGTTTTTGTTTTAAGAAAATAAAGAGAAATTACCTGCAAAATATAAACTCTTTTTCTCAAGAAATTTCTGATAATCAGGAACAATTTTTATGTTTTCATTTCATTGTTTGGCTAAAAAAATTTCATTGGAAATTTCACAAAAACTGTAAGAGTGAAATTTTATGTTACTTAGGGTCACATAAATGAGATAATAACTCATAAAATGATTGTAATACTTACACACATGCAATTTATCATGCAGTTGAATATATCTGTATATATTTCGATATTTTTGAATTTATTGTTCTGTTTACAGAAAGAATTACTTTGATAATCTTGTAACACATTTATTTATTATAGTTATTTTAGATTTGCAGTATAACAGTTTAAATGAGTGTGGAGATTAGAGATTATATAAAAAACTTATGTTTTTTTTTTAAAGGCCACCATACTTAGCTGTCAAAATTAGGACTAAAACTTAATCGCTCGAGTGGTGATAGTTTGAATATTTACAGAAATTGCTAAAATTTTATAGATTTATATACATTTAAACTAGTTATATTTGCTCAACAATCAAAAATGTGGAAAGTAATTTATAACTGCTCATTACATTTCAAAAGGTCCATATTTGTAATTTCTTGAGTAAGTATATTATTGTCACATTTTGGTTTTACTTGGATTTGGCCTTTTATGAAACATAACTTCCTTTTACATTTATTACAATAACAAAATTTTAATCTTGATGGCCTTGAAAATAAATTATAATGATAATTGCTCTAAGAGGTTTCCTCAGTTTAAAAATCTAATGATAACTCTTCAAAAGATGTTCAAGTTACACGATTCCTTTATAACATTTTGAATTTGATATCAAAAATTATAGAACGCTAATAATTCTATTAAAAATTATCGTAGGCTTTTATTGCAGGAAAATATACTCAGGTCCGTCACTAGGCATTTTGATGCCTGGAGTAATTACTGCAGCCTGGCATCTCCCTAAATTCGTAAAATTTTGCCATTCGGTGCAGCCGTACCGGTTTCACCAGCTTTATCTTAGACCTTGAATATAATATGCTCAACAATAGTGTAAGTCATTATGTTGGTCTCTATGATTTTAATGGCGTTCGTGATTTATGTAGTAAACTACAGTATTATTATATAGTACTACTACATAGTAACAGAGATATTCAAAATTGCTTACAGATTTACAAAGTCTCGATTAATCCCATTTTCATGACATGGCAAATGTTTGCCTTGTAACTCAGTTTGACCAGCACTCACTCCAATTTTATGAGTCCACCTAATTGCTAGCCGAAGTAAGGCGTATATCGCAAACATTTGCCTTAACCTTCTTAACGAAAGGAAGATATTAAGTCCGCTGATCGAGAAACCAAGCATGATGAAATTCGTCGTTGACATATTCATATACCTGGGCAAGTTTTCGCTGAGACAGGCGGAAACTACCCTTCGGAAAAATGTATGAAGCCCTATCCAGCAGCTCTGGTATTTAATGAAATTTAAATAATGCATTACCATGGCCATAGGTGGACCAGTAAAGAATGCGCAAGCATGAACCAGATTAGATGATAGATATCTGGCCGCATCTCTAATGGAGGCACATCGAGAATTTGTAAGATGTATAAAAATTCTAAAATATTTTCCTTTCCATTACCATTAAATATGGTAATTTACACCTTTCCATTACATTTAAGGGATACACTAAAATTCTTCAGACCCTTATGATTCACCCTGTATAATCTATAATAGCATTAGATGGCCAGTAAAAGAGTAAAATGTCGGTAATTTAATTAGGCAGATTGCAGATAATTTATCTTTATTCTTTTATGTATTCAGATAGTATTGAATTTTCTTAATCAGATAGAATCAGATAACTGTATTTTCTGTCTTGTTTCCAACGTACATTAAAAGCTGTATATAAACATATTTTAAAAGATAAAAAGGAATATCGCACATCTAAAGCACAGTTGTTATCTTCAAGAATCACAGCTTAATATCACTCTCAATAATCATCTCATAAATAGTTGACTTAACTGTAGAAGTTATCTTTCCACTTTAAAAATAAAGTGCACTTACATCAGGCTGAAAGAGTAGTTGATTTTTCCAGCTAAAAAAGCACGGCATTTTTCATTTTTTAAATGCAAGAAAATCAAAATTAAGCAATGTTAGGCACAACTGTGCCTTTGGAAATTCATAAAATTTTAAAGCACCTGATATAATACAGAGCTACTTAAAATGATTTATCTGATTTCAAAACACATTATTTTTAAAATATTACACACACACAATAAAATCTGATATATATAAAGAGCCGGGGACTTACTAAATTTTCTTCATAGGCTATAAATAATCTATATATACCCCATAGTTCACACGAAGCACATTGATCCAAGAAGTAGTAGAATTTCGTCCGAACTTTTTATTGCATGATCTCCGAAGGATCTAATGCCATGTGACTTCTTCATCTGTAGACACTTTAAGGACTGTGTTTTTATAATACCTTCACTAACAACACTGGTAGCACTCGAGGAATACAAAAGTACTGCAAAATGTATGGAGTGAGGTCAATAGCGCTTGGATATATATCATATTACTAACAGAGAGTATATAAGCATTTACAGTATGTGAGGAAAGCTTTGTGAATTTCTGATTCTTTTCAAATATCAAACATTATTCTATATGAATTATTTTTAAAAGCACAACATTTTTAAATCTCATCTATCATTTATATTAACCCTGTACTACAGTTATAATTACATTATTAACGAATTTATAATGGTACAATATAATACATTTAAACTATCATGTGAATAAAATTTAATGAGATACAGCCCTCAGAATCCTTTAATATTTAAAGAAGTTTTAATGCTTTGACACAAAGGACAGATATCTATGCCTAAGGATTTGAAGCAGAATGAAAACTGCCAGGATTCGAATATTACTGTTAGATAACGGAATAATTTTAATTAATACACAGATAATTTCTATGCCTACTGAAATTTTCTACGTCTAATTATTTAATTTTCTTTGAAAATTCTACAGTTTTACTTCACACTTAAACCTGAAAAGTATGCCGTGCTTACTTTAGCATAATACTTCAAGGCTTCGGGTTTCCAGCCGCTGCCATTTTCCAGAATTAATTTATTGATAGCTTATGTCAACGTATGCTCATACCACATAATCGCCATTTTCTGAGGTATCTGAATGTAGTTCCTTAACTAATATCTTTTACATGCTTGTTGTGCTTTGTTAGTGTGGCTGTCCCAAAGGACAATCAGAGGCTCGCACCATGACACGGCTCAAGAATAGAAGGCGCACTTTTGCGAAAGCGGGACAGTACTTGACTGCTACGGAACAGACTCACGTTTCGATTTGTAAGGTCATTTCCCAGCTTCAAGGATCCCGTACCGTCGCCCTTCTCATTTGTTAAAATAGATGACAACACGAACAAAACACCAAGGAGCAAGCGAGCTAACGCCAGGGACTGCCACATGAGGAACACTAATTACTTATCTGAACTCTACGTCTAACATGAAGAAATAAAAATTTGCTTTACAGGAAATGCAAGTGACAGTTTAAAAATAATCACGGCATACCGGCTGGCAAGCCCTTAAATTTTACAAACAATACATCCTTAAAATCAGTGCTATTTACATATTATATACTAGAACGATGTTTAACAAAAGCGTAAAGCAATTTACATACATGCTGAACTAACAAGGCTTTTCAAAAGGCACATAAAATCACACACGTCGAGTTTTCGATTTACTAATTACACTTCTAATAAAGCGAAAGGAATGAATAAAGGGATCAATGATCACAAGGAATTCAAGTATGCAATGTAGTCAGTGATGCAATAATACATCATTCAGTGGTGAGCAAAGGTTTGTAAACGATTCTTTCAAAGCACCCATGGAGATCTGCACAGTTTCAGAAAATAAATTACTGATTTTTGCAGCACGTTTCGTAGGTAATATCGGGACCAATAAAGCAGATCTGTCCAGAATGAATCGCTAGGGTACATGCTACAAGAGTTTCCGTTTCGAATGAGAGACTCATCGGTTATAAAGGCTAAATGTAACTTCATTTTAACAAATGCTTTTTTACTTAAAATGGTTCTAAAAAGAAGAAATTAGGGACTAGCCTAATTATGAAGCATCCATTTCGGGTATCAATTTTTTAGGTTCCTTACGCCTACTTTTTTAGGTTCCTTTTACGCCTCTCTAAGTTTTGGCGAACTGGTCGGGTAAATAAGACCACTGAACATTTGTAGCTCGATATGGGTTGGATGCATGGTATTTTCGTGGTTTTACTCATGTATCGTAAATGTCATCCAGTTACTCCAAGAAAGTCGTCTACAAATGCATTTCTCCCTCAAGCAGATAGTCCTCGTGCGCTTGCCATATTCATATAACTTAACCTAGCCTTTCTGCGAAAAGAGACAGCCTGTCTTCTTTTGGTTCTGAGTATTAGTCTTCTAATGGAGCCAGGCGCATCAGCTGAGTAATCATTTTAGTATCATGTAAGCCAGAAGTTCAAGAATATGAAGAATAATGGTACAGAGGCTGTTTACTTGACAAGTCTGACCGAGCCAAATCTTGAATCAACAATACTCTGTAAATTCATTGCTTTAAAAAGTTCCACCAGTCTTGCAAAGTCTGGACAAAATTCAAGCAAAATTCTAAATAATGAATTAAAAAAGATTATGCTGCCAGTTTAAACCCGAAAGTAATTAAGTAAGTTTGATCAATAATAATTTTGAAATTAAATTGAAAATTAACTTTAGAAGTATGAAAATGGATATGAAAGTTGGTTTTCCCCACATCTTTTAATGATTATTTTCAAAACAGAAAATGCTCAGCTTTATCAGTTTTCGAAAATTTAATTAGCACCAAACATTTTATTGACATGAAAATGCCCCTGTGATACTCATCTACATATCTTACCTAAAAAATGCGAAATTCTTTTCGCAAACACTGAACTCTCTCTCTTTTTTTTTCTTTTAATGTTCTTGTGTGACACTCCAACAAAATTTTTTCATGGATTATATCCACACGAAAATGTACCATTTCCGAAGACAATCCATTATGTTCTGAATCCATTTAGTTTCTGAAAAAGTGCAGTTTCTTAAATTGAAAACCGTTGCCCACCACTAATGTGAGACACAAACATTTTCTAACTGCCTTTTATAAAACATGACAAATTCAGCTTTAGTTTTGAAGGACAGATTAGCGTATACGCGTAATGTGTGAATTCCACTTTTAAAGCAAGCATAATGTCCATAATTACAAAATAGTATATTACAGAGATTACAAATTCAGTTATTATTTGAAGATGACTTATATCATAGAATTATGTTGCATATTCATTTTAAAAATATTTAACTCCAAGTAAGTCATAAATACAGCAGTAGTGAAAAATGAAAACATGAATCACAAAAAAGATTAAAAAAATACGTTAAAAATTAATATCCTCATTATAAATAAAGTATAACCATCATTATGTTTCAGTTATTTTAATAAACAACTAAGAGGTTTCCAAACCGAACTCGAAATTGAATTTAAAAATCGAAACACCACACTATCGAGGCATTTTTCTTACAAAAATCAGTATAGCTATATTGACAGAAAGGGGAAAAAAAATCACATGTGAAATATAAATATATTTCATTCACTAATTTGAGTAATAGAATGTACTGTTTACATGTTCTGATTAGAAACAACATATTCATGATTTAAAAAAATTCCAAGCTTCATCTATACATGCAAAATATGTATTAATTAAGAACAAATCTAATGAAACTATACATATATAATACATTTCAAAGTTTTATAGAAACATCACATTCTTTTTCTCAATGTAATAAAATTAATTGCTTTTTCTCGGTATTATGATTATTTTGTCGGAAGGGCACAGAATTAGCATAATCTTATATAGCTATACATTGTATAATTATAACAAAAGTTTTGTTTTGCATAAACTATCAAACTAACAATAGCGAAGTAATGTAACAACACACACTATAGTTTGCTTGACAAATATTATATTATTTATCTAGGAAACATCGTACACATTCATCAAAAACAGTAACATATATCCTAATCTATTAAAATCTCTGTATTTATGAGACAAGACAAACATTTTAAACAAATTATAAAGGAACATAAGCCAACTGAGAAGAAATACTAATGTACGAATTATTTTGCAAGATCTCGACATGTTTTCAGAATACAACTGTTTTCAAAAATGCGCACTTCCAGCGTATTTTATTTTGATATCGGAAAGTCTTTAGCGGAGTCTCTCTCAAATTATTCTTTTCTGCAGTCTTTCCTTGCACATAGCAGTTGTCAGTGTTAACATTTGGAAAAACTTAAATTTAATCAATTTGAAACTACTGAACAAACGTAGAGATTTAAAAGCAATAAAAGTGTGTTTAACAATTTTAATCTTTTTATGTTTTAATAATAAATCTAACTGATATAAACTAAAATACATTTAATTTATGATATCTTCAACTTATACTTTTATGACGTTTGCAGCTTTGTCGTAATTAAAAAAAGATGTACATACTTGGCATAAAATCTCCTTTTTTAATTTTGGAAATAAATTTATTTACAGTCCTTTCATTATTTTATTCAATAAATTTACTCATGCTCTTCCTTATCTAATTCAATAAACTTATTTATTGAATAAATATTATGATATTTATATTCCTAAATAAAAGAGGGTCAGTGATTTCTGAAATGTATTTCTTTTCCCTGTTTTGATACATTAAATGTCTCAGGATTCTGCGTTCCCGCGAACGGATTTCATTTAAAATTCCTATGCATATTTCGTTTATTTACTATTTCTTTTATGCTTTATTTATGATGTTATTCCTTTTAAATTTATTTTTAATAATCCTTATATATAATAAAAAAGACAAATATTTTCGTACATAAAATATAACATTTTGTAATTATAGTAATGCTAATGTAAGAGTATGTATCTGAAGTGTCTAATATAAGAGTGTAAATACGAAACAGTAAATGTACAAATGAAAATTTCCTGACATACAAAAAAATTCGGCAATAATGGATGCCGTGCAAAGGCTACTGAATGCCAGCTGCCATAGTTATTCTCCTTTTCCATTAATTATTTCATAAAGCGCTAAAGAAATGGATAAAACTGCAGGATTAGATGATGTCAAAATATGCGAGATTTCCTTTCCCATATTTCAATTCTATGACTCAAATTATGCCTGAAGTACGAAGTTTCGAAAAACTGCACGAGTAGTTTTTAAAAAATTAGTTCTCAAAATTTTAGCTCCTCAATGTTAATTGAATGTGGTATGTATTTATTAATATCACGTTTTTTTTTCATTAAACTTATTTGATGCCTTCGAATTAGTAGTTCGAAATTTAGGTTCAATCCGAATAAATTTACATATGTTTTCTGATTTATTTAAAAAATTTATATTTATTTAATAATTTTTCGAAAATTATTTTTAATTATACTAACCTTAAAAATTTTTACCATAGCTTTAAAGTAGATGTAGTTTTAGGCATGGGTGTAAAAAATTAAGAGATTTTTATTCAAAATTTCCAAAGATATAGATGAATTTATATTGGCGAGTTTTGAAATTTGGCATATTTGTTACAAGCGGTAATAACGCCAAATATGCTTTATGCAATTTGTTAAAATTATTTGAAAGAATGAACGATGCGCTTCATTTCCTCTCGTAAACAATGAAAAAAAGAGAAAGCAAAATATATTACTATAAATTAAGAATTTCACCAAGTGGATTATTCTTGGCGCAAACTAAAGAAGGTGCGCCAAGATAAATTTTTAAATTTCTCACCAAATTTTATAAAATTTAATATTTAGGCATAATATGAGTCATAGAATCGAAATATGGAAAAATAATAATTATGTCATTTTTGAAAAACATAAGTATTCAGACTTGGTCAAAATACCTATGCTAGAAAAATACTATATATAAAAATCTAATATCTTAAGTCGCGCTTTTTTTTTTTTTTTTTTTTTTTTTGTGCAAAGTTCTCTTTCTACGTCTTTCAGTGTATATATTCAGAGCTTTAAAGAGCAAACATGCAAACTTAAATTCTATGAATAAAGATCGTTAACATGCAGTTTACCAGTTAGCATGCAGTTTACCAGTTACCAGTTTAGCATTATATTTTAACTACTTGTATTATGAAATTAAAAATTATCATTTTCGAGCTAAAATAAAATGTATTTCTAAAGAAAAGATGGAAATGGATTAGAATAAATAAAAGTGGAAACAAAAAAGCTCTATGGTTAAAATAGACGTATACAAACAGATGAAATAAAACATAACAAAACATTGGATTAATAAACAGAGTGAGAAATTCCTTTCGCTTAAAATTATAAATCTTATCACAAGTCTTCAAAACATAATAATGATTCAGAAATATAAATTCCGACGTTTTCTGAACAAAAACATTCTTAAAATATATAATGCAATAATTAAATAGAAAAGAAAAAAAAAAAACTTATCTGCACTTCCTGTAAATGTTAAAACTGTTTGTCATTGTACAAAAAAAAAAAAAAAAAAAAAAAAAAAAACTCAATATGAACTGATTTGAAAAAATACTCTTTTCATATAAAAATTTCCAAAGAAACATTGTATTAGAATACTGTTTTTATAAAAAGCCATAGTTGAAGCAAAAAAATTGGTGGAATGGGACACTCAATCGCAATTCGAATACTAAACAAACACAGTGATTATTCCAAGTGAAGCATCGAGGACGATATAGGCGAAGTAAGTTTCTAATGCCTCTGATAATAACTTTATGGCAGCTTAAATATATTTATTTTCGCCCAGTGTAATTAATGCCTATATAAAGGCTCCTTCCAACTTTCGATATCACAACTAAGATCAAGAGTACCAGAAAATATCCTTCGAACTTCTCCCCAATGCTGACTGCAACGTAATGCCTTGTGGTATATTCCTGAACCTTTTATCCGCCATCAACGAAGTATAATACTTTGGATGTAGGTTACTGAAGTTAAGTCCGAAGATTATGTTAATTATTTTAATTAATCATACTTGCGATTTGACGTAGATTCGTATCACAGTAGTGTATTTTTCAACTGTAATATTTTTCACATCAAAATTGATTCTCTAAAATGTAGCAAGTGAAATCAAATTTATTTCCTATTAAATCTAGCAAGAGAAGTAACAATACAAAAGAATTATGCTAATATGTGCTTCCTTGCATAAGTTATAATGTGTTTCCATGTAAATATATGGAGCTCAAGATGAATAAGTAATATACATAATATTATCTTATTACAGTAAAACACTGCTCGTGAGACAACTGAAAATGACAGATTTATGTCTCTTTACGATTGAATTAATTTTGATTTCAATTTTTATTTCTGGAATCTACCACAAGTCAAATTAAAATCCATTTACACAGAAATCTTTTGAAAAATTCCTTGATCACAAAGACAAAAGCACAGCTGATAGAGGGAGATATAAAATTCTAGGATAAAATAAAAGTTGCAACAAGTATCCAACTAAGTGTTGGAAAAAAAGCATTCCAGCTGTTCATCTGGCAACTTGTAGAATACTTGTCCGATGTTGAAGGACTTCCTTATCGCCAGCAACTCGTCGATGGATTCGATTGGATTGGCCTTGGTGGACCAAACACAAAGCGAGCTGTTAGGAACTTGGAAAAGCAACCGCTGCATTTCCGGAATGGAGTATTTGAGTAGCGAAGCGTGTACTGGGAACATGACGGGCTGCATCAGCGTATACTCTTTCACCAGAGCAACCATACGATCAATGTACTCACGGGTATACCTTGAAAATAAAAATAAAAATTAATTTCGGGCCTTCATATTCCATGAAAATAAATTTATAAATGGCATCCAAAATTTCAAGAGGTTTTGAAATGGAGAAAAAAATTCTGCTTTAAGTTTGACAAACATTAGAAGTAGTAACTGATACCTCTATTTTTCAACTGTAATATTTTCACATTAAAATTGATTCTTTAAAATGTAGTAAGTGAAATCAAATTTATTTCCTATTAAACCTAGCAAGAGAATTAACAATACAAAAGAATTGTGCTAATACGTGCTTCCTTGCGCAAGTAGTCTCCGATTTACGATATAAGTTTTCAGTTTTAGGTGATGCAAAACTCATACGTATTCAAACGACGTGATAGTGTCCACAAAATTTTAACAGTTTTTTGCTTGAAAGTGGAACAACTTATGCCTTTGGTGACACTTTCACAAGCAAGTCTCAAAGTTTTGTGACTCAAGTTTTACAACCTCCACATGCGCACTATTCGTTGGACGCATAATATCAAGCCAATATTTCAGCTCTGTATGGTGCAACATATCGTCATCAACGGCTGCAATAGCATCTGATTTCAGTCTTCAGATCTGGCACTTTTGAACAGTAAACAATGTCTTTAACATAGCCCCTCCGAAAGAAGTCCAAAGGGTTATGTCAAATGAACATGGTGGCCATAGAATGGGTACATCACACAAGATCCATCAGTTTTTCCAATCTATTATTTTTCTACAGTAGAAGCTACATTTCCTGGTGCAGCAATATTGGAGAACTTTCTTTAGAAGAGTTGTATGCAACGTTCTAACTTTTTCGTTTAAAAGATAAAATTTCAAATTTTTTGTTCTTTCCTGAAACTGATGGTTTGGTAGAATGAATTTTATTTTATTCTGTCTCCCATATATGCGGGTTGAGATGTATTAATGTAACATGCAGCAGTTCATTACTCAAGTTCTTCCATATATTCTTAGCAACTACACTTTATTACCCATTCTGATTTCAGACAAAATGATTTAAAAAATGGAATCCAAAATAACAGATTTTGAAATTTAGTGAATTAAAGTAGTTACTCTATCGATAAACGCTATAAGGTCCTTCTGCCTGGATTAAATTTCTCGTCGCCTTCATAGGATATGGCTACTACAAAGAAGTTAAGTTACAGCTAAGGTGTAACGTGAGTAACTGCACAGACTATAAATTGGGGGTAATAATTGAATTTTTTATAAAAGAAAGCTCTCATAATTTTAAATGCCTCTGAAGAACTGAAGAATTTATTGCTCTGAATTATTGTCATGAAATTGTAACTATTATAAATAGTCTAAATTATAATTACGTTATGTTAAAATAGACTGCGAATTGCAGTTACTTATGCAGGGGTAGGTAAAAATCGGCCCGCGGGTCAAACTGTGACTCTTCTAGTTGCTTAATCCGGCCTATTATGAAATCAGGATTTCATAATAGGCCGGAGATGACATTTTCATCTCTTTCCTATCCTATTCTTTGCGCAAACTACTGAAATCATCAGCACGAGTGCGCATTTATTGTCACAATGTACGCGCTTATACGCGCATGACTATATTAGCGATCAACGTAAGTTGAGAACACTAGCACGTGTATCACTTCTAGTAGCTAATAATATAGTCCTATCATTTCTAGTAGCTAAATCAAACAAAGGTATAGTGTTGAGATAAAAGGTCTCAACAGAAAGGAGAGTTTAGGTAGAGAACATTTCACCTTTGAATTTTTATTTGGAAATGAAACAGTAAAGCATGTCAATCGTTCGATGATTTGAATAGGACCAGATCCCGTTTCTGGCGTATTTTAAAATTTTTTATTGCAATTTTTTTCTTAAATTTTCACCGAGGTGGGATGCTTCCATATTCACCCCATCGCGTCTTGCAAACAATAGCGTCACTGTAAAAGATTGCTATGGCTCTTGACCGTATGTTGTACTAAAAGTCATTTTTTGGCCTCAGTTATAAGCATTTGCCCACCCCTATACCTTATACCTATGTAGCCAGTCTAACACATCGATTTAAGTTTGCTCGATTTTAGACTAAGATAGGGTTCATATAGTAATCATCAGAAAATCTCGATATACTGACTGATTAGGCAATTTTAATTTATGAAACAGAGCCAAGTTCCTTTACGATATTACGAATAAGATATTAATAGTTACATTTCTATATTTAGATAGCATCAACGATGGTTATTTTTATTTCACGTGAAAAATTATTAACATAAATTATGTTTGCATTAGAGACTGATTAAGAAACAGATTAATTTCATAAACATGCTTTTAATCCTTCATCCATTAAAGTTATGCTACATGTTCAAAAACATCGTTCTCAAACTGCTAAGAACGTATATACGCGTAGTCTTGAAATCATTTCACACTAAGACGAACAAACAAAAAAAGGTAGAAAGGGCTTTAAATACAAAGCACCTTGGACTTTTTGAACGATAATACTGAAAATATGTCTTTCTGAAAGGCGTTTCAAGAATTAAATTTAGGACGAATTTTTGAATGTTGTAATGAATGTTGTAAGTTATATTTTTTCTACAGTTTGGATATTATTTAGGAATTTTATGGGTATCCAGAGATCGAATTAAAGAAAAGAAAACGAAGCAGTGGAGTGCACTTCTGAATTACAATCAGTTTCCATTTTTAACAAGTTCGCTAAATTTATGAAATTATCAGAACAATGACTTAAGTAGTAATCTGCAAAGAATGGGTAGGGGCAAGAAAATTTATTGAGATGCACAAGACTGACGATATTCGAGAGCGGAATTTCATGTCAGTGTTCCCAAGCTTCCAATTACGATATCCAGAAATGGACGAAGAAAAATAAATTCGAAACGCGATTAGAATATTTATTACGATTAGAATATTTATTTCTATTTTTAATATAATTTTATATGATTTATATATCGCATTATGAAATCGAAATTAAGAAATACACGATTGTGAAGATTTTTATAATGTGCCCTTTCATATCAGCTTGCTTTTAAACTTGCAGAAATTATTTATATATTGACCTGAAGTCATAAAAATTGAGACTATTAATGATAAGTTATGGCTTATGTAACACAGCTGATCCATAAAAAACGCGGGTTTAAGTTTCGAGGCTTTAGTTATAAGCGTGATTTTTTCAATAAGTAAATTTAAAATATTTTGGAGATTTGTCACAGTTTGTAAAACTCATAGACGGCGCAGACTCTAAATACAGAAAATTTTAAGAATATGTTTAGCACGTTGTGAATCTGAAAATTGTTACAATAAACACCCTAATTTTTTTTTTTATCATTTATTGCTAAAAGTATCAGATTTCTGTTGTATTCAGATTTCTGGTTAAAAGAAATATGTTTGCTCCCCCCCCCGAAAGCTTTCGATGCTTCTTTTCCAGCACAATGATATACATCTCTTAAGTCTGTATCTCCGAAGAGCTTGGAAAAAATTTCATCTTATTTAATGAGAAAACTTATCTCTGAGATAAAAAAAATGTTGTGCTATGTGGGCTCATGGCTCTGACGAAGTTTTTTCATGAGTCCTAATTTAATATGCAAATGTGATAATGACATCAAACTGCGGTCAACAATTTTGCATTTACAATGATCTTCGATCCAGGTCTCAGTGATGTTCTTAACAGCCATTCCCTCCTTATGAAGTATGTCCTTCGGTTTCTACTGTTCCATTCACAGATGAAAGAGTACTTTATATAAGTTAGCTAAATCCAAATACTAGAGGTTCAGTTTTCCAATCGATATAAATCTGCCGTTTTCATTTGTATACGAAAGACTTCATGTTTTCGTAAGTTTCTATCATTAATTTTGTGTGTCTAATAGGAATATGAGGCCAACCAGCGGCCGAGCGGTAAAATCGCTGAACACTGGTAGTTCGGTCCGAGGTTCGAATCCAGCGAACGGGCTGGCTGCATGGGCGTTTTCGTGGTTTTCCCCATGTGTGACGTGTACACAAGGCAGTTTTCCTTAGAAAGTCCTCCACGAAGGCATCCCTCCCTTTAGGCAGACAGCCCTCAAGGCTTTGCCATAATCACATACACAGAAATAGGAATATAGTGTTATATGTTTCCATTACGAAACAAAATTGTTTCTAGCCTTGTTCAGGAAGAGTAAATGATGAGTCCCCATTCTTCTGATTTGCAGCTGATATGCATCATGTCACTGGAAGCATAAGGCAGTGGAGTAGTTGCTTACATGATCTGCAGTCTCCTTCAGTGCCATGGAAACACCAAATTTCCTTTAAAAGTAATTGTTAGTTGAAGCATAATTATTACAAGAAATGTTTTACCATATTTACATGGAAGGGATGCTTTATCCTTAGCAGCAAGCTTACAGATAACACATACATTATTGGAAACCGAACTATTGAATAGTGGGATATTCGCTTTCGCGAAACAAATGTAGATTCTCCTCAAATGTAACAAAAAACCATAAGCATTATTCCGAGGTATTGTTTCCCAATAATATGGACTAATAAACAGAAGAAAACAAAGAGAGTAAATTTTGCGCACAGCCGAATTATCAGATTCTAAATAAAGAACTGAGACGACGAGAGGAGACTGATACAGCTTTTGCTTGTTGCATCACGCAAGCTTCCATCCGGCAGCAACTGAATAGACATGGTAAGCATAAATTAGAACATTTACATATGATCTTCAGAGATTCCCCTTATTCAAAAACCAACTCTACATAACTATTTAATGAAGTTTACTTAAATTATTGGCATATACTCTTTTTCATGTCCTTCTTCTTTCTTAAAACTCAAATTTTACCAAAAATGCATTTATGCAGTACTTCAAATATCACCAAAAAAAAAAAAAAAAAAAAAAAAAAAAAAAAAAATTCATGTGTTGTATTAACTTGTACCTAGAACTATTTGAATCCTCCTTCCTTAGCTAATACGTTCAGAAAATAATAGTTCGAGCTTCGAACTAGGCTGAAGTTTCTTGACTGGTTTCATGTGAATATTTTCCATTGATAATATGAGCAAGGTCCTTTCAAAGCTATATTAAATTAATGTGATTGAATAAAACATTTGCAAGAAAATGTGAATCGTTGTTGCTGCTTACCCTATTTTGAGATAAGTTGCAGGTAAGATATCAGTCGTCCATCCAATGGAGATGATAGACCTAGGAAACCGAGTCCGGCACAATGTTAGAAATGTCCAGGAATCCACCGGTACGGCTGAAGAGCTGTGCGGTCCTAGTTGAATATCCGCATTCAGAATAATCGGGCCACGTAGCTACGGGAAAAAATACTGAACATATGAATATCAAAAGTGAGAATTTTTTATAATACATAGGAGTTAATTTTTATACAATCAGACTAATTAAAAAAGCAGAAAAATAATGTTTTAAAACGTGAGAGGCTGTTAATTATCTAAGGCCAGCTTTTCCCTTTCAAAAGTTGTAAACGAATTTACGCCCAATGCTAGCAGTAGATGCATATATCGGAGGCTTTCCTTCGGGAAGAATCAAGAAAACGGAGGTTCCGCACACCTGCTGATGTAAAGAAGAAAAATTATACAAATACGTATTTAATATATCGTCGAAACTTTCTATACGACCGCTCATTATAGCGTTCTATTAACATGAGAGATGAAAGAGAGCACAGTAATACCCCGACTTACGCGACGTTTTAAGCGGTTCCTTATTTCCCCCTCATCCGGTTCCTTACACATTTCAGTATTTTAAATGCCATAAGAATCGCTTGTAATGAAGTTTACCCAAAAAACCATGAATGGTGTGTGAAAGAAAACTTGCTCATTCTTTTTTAAAAGAGAAAATAGTGAAGAAAACAATGCTAAAAATTGACCAAGTCACTCTTCAGGTAATGAAAAGAAGTTGCCAGTCTTACTAGGCAACCAGATTTGGAAGTTGGTAGTGATGAATGATGTTAACGAACTTTACATAGCAAACAGATTTTACTATAATTTTTAGAAGCCAAGGAAGCGGAGAAATTAACTACACCATAGTTAGGATTTGAATTCCGAATCTTCCGACTGGCAGCCGAGCGTGCAACAAGTTACACCATGAGATCACGCATGGAAGAAGGCGAGAATGTCATATAAGCTGACAATTAATGAGCTTATAGAGATGTGTAAGCAAACTACTACCGAAAGCGTCAATACCTCAGGTTTAAATCAGCCATAAAAGCATACAGCAACTGCAATTTGACAGAAAGGGGGTCTCGGCTCAGTTTAAAAAGGTTACGAAATTTGGAGAACACAGAATATAACAAGGAAGGTTACGAGGAATAAAATAATAATAAATCTGCAATGAAGAAATGTTATGTAATTAAAAAAAGTCGCTGAGTCGTTAGACGAGTAAATTTTTTGAAGCCGGATCGAAAGAACTATTTTATACTGGACAATACTATTCTGCGCTGATACGTATGAAATCTATATGCTTTATTACATACGATTTTTCTAAATAATTTTATATTTAATCATATTTTAATTATTAATATTCATGCTAATATTTAAATAAAATTTATATGCATTTATGTGCAAAGTTATATCTCGACTTATGCGCATTTCGTCCGTCCTATTGCGTAACTTCGGGGTATTATTCTATATTAAATCCCTTTTCCTTTTAACAACAATTTATATACGTCCTTTTTTTTTAAGATGCGAGATGTCATTATAAAGAGCATCAACTGTATTTTTAATAGTGCTCGTGTATATTTCTGCTTATTCATTTGGAAAATTGAAATGAAAACTATAAATCACTTTCCAGCCTGTATTACTGTCGTGTGTTTTTAAAGATTTAGTATCAAAACACGTGAAATTAATAGCATAATAATTGTAAGCAGTATATATCCCTACCAAGTGTAGCAACGATGGATGGAGCCACCTTTCTCTGCCATAGCTTAGCTGATAAATTTGTAAAATGTAAGTTTTAATTGGGACCAGAGTCCAGGATCAGAAATCAATAGCCAGATTCTCATAACTTTTCTTAATTATTGGAGATAATAAAATTCTTCAGGAATTTGGCTATGATCTTGCCGGATATATCCTTCTCATTGAACCCATCTATAGAACAAGGCATACCTTGAGAATCATCATCGAGAAAACTCCGCCTATCCCTAAGGGTACACTTAGGACTGAACTGAATTAATCGGATTATGGAAAAGCGCGTGAGGGTATCTGCTTAACTGTTATTTTTAAACAGTCTTCACTAGAGAATGTTGGCTTTCACTGGGATCTAAATCCAGAACCTTTTAAATGGGAAGTGTGTAAGAATTGCACAGCTTTGATCTCGTGTTTGCAAATGATCTAATAATCCTTTCACATCATAATGAGGATGGATAATCTTCCATCTCAGAAATATATTTCAGACCGAGGATTAACATAAAATATGCATGGCTTTCAAAACAGATGAGAAACTCGCCAAAGTTAAATATAAAATTAGTAAAGCAATAGCCTTGTGTTTGGCGTAGATTTAGTCCTTGATTATATCTACGCCAAATGCAAGGTTGCTGCTCTGCTAATGTTATGCACAGTTTTATTTTACTTTTTAACAGTTGAGATTAAAATATGCTGCCCCCTTCTCGTAATTGTAAGTTTTTTTTTTTTTTTTTTTTTACTCATTTGGGACAAGTTCATTCATAACAAAGTTCAAACATTCAAAACAAGTTTAACTATACTAAAGATACTTTTGGGGGTAAACGAATTCCAGATTAAAAAAACAAAGCCTAAGAAAAAAAATTAGCAATTTAAGAAACTTTTTTTGCCTCATAGATTAAATGCATGGCCAAGAGAGGACAGAAAGGACATATGCAGCTGCTTCCTGATTTTTGAAAAACTCAATACGCTCCGCTGATGAAACAAGGTGGAAGAAGCGCTTCAGCTGGCACACATGTCCGCTATTATAAAATGGCAGTTATACTGAAAAAGGAAAAAAAAAAGTGCCACTTAAGCGACAATTAGATCGAAAAGTACTCATCATCTGATGTTAGCAAACAGTGGCATAGCGGGATTTTCTACATAAGTTAAGTGTAAACAAAAATTAGAAAAAGAATTTAACAAGGAAGATTTTTCAGAATCATAAAAATTTCACGGACAGGAGCCAGTTTCTGTTTTCTGGTCTCGGATATTATTTTTCTCATCCAATAAATTGAGCTAAAATTTTTAATATCAGTTATTTCCCTTGCTGAGCCATCAAACTATTTTAAACATTTAACCATCTTTGTACAGATAGTCTGTAATACAGGCATTTCGCAAATAAAGTAATGTTTCTTGTAAAAAAAAATTCCATAACAATCCGAAATAACTTATCAGCACCAATTATGTTACAAAAATATCACCATGTTAAACACTCCGATTTGTTTCAGATGCTGAGAGTAACCCTGTAACTCTATTTCGAAATACTGGCAAATCTTATAATTCAGTGGTCGGCAAACCGTGGCTCGCGAACCAAATGTAGCTTTCTGGCTCCTTGAGTGTGGCTTTTCCACAAAATAGCACATGCAGGTGCGCGCATATAAGAGCAAGAAGATCTAGAAAATACAATACAAAGGCTGTTAAATTTTACACAAGCATAGAAACAACCGAAAACATATTTACCAATGTTATTCCTCCGAAATTTATTTGTACAGATTTCGACGTTTTGATGGTACTGATTATAATCAAATTGTGCTGTCGTAGTAACTGTCTTATGCCAAGTTTTAACTATTGGAATACTTTGAATTTATATACCATTCAATGGCAGATTTAACTTGAATGAGAAACCAAATAATGTGAAAATGAAATCTAGTTTCAAAATATCAGAATTTTTAGCTTCTAGACCTTTCAAATTCAAAGTTTTTTTTCCAGCATCTGAAAGAAAAATTTTCCTGGCAACCGAATTTAGGCAACATAAAATGCGGAGACGATATTTTGGTGGCGTATAATATGAAACCACTTCAAATTGAAAAGTTCTAAAAACTAAAAACCCAGATATTTTGACACGAAATTTCATTTTTACGTTATTTGGTGTATCAGGTTTAAATTGCCATTGCACTGATTCTAGTAAGATTTTTACTGATGTATTGATAAATGGGGCCATTGTACTGATTTCAGTACAATTGTATCGACAAAAATAACACTGATATCCGCGTTCGATTGTGAGCCAGTTAAGTCAGGACCAGGAGGCTTGTTGTGCAGTTGCTAATGCAAGGGTTTTCCTCTGTTGTATTTAAAAACCACTTAAAAGGGGGAATGAATTCATGGGTGGAAACGCACATTTCTTGTTTCCCTGTGTTCCGGAATATCGTTGTTTTATTGCCTTGCTGGTCCTCAGTCATTTCGCTATTTCTGCTCAATTCATTCCTTCTCGAAACAGCGTGGTTGCAATGAAGTAGCAAAGAAAAACGGAAGATGAAATCCACAGTGAATTTCAAGTTTAATGAGCTGAAACTTTCGCGTTTATTCGAAACTCAAATGGCCTTCCGACCTGTCTTATTTGTTAGGAAAAATTGGCTAATAACAAAAAAAAAAAAAAAAAAAAAAAAAAAAAACCCATATGTGGAGAGACCTTCACTACTAAATACGTATCGTTTACTACTAAATATCTTGTTGGTGATGCAAGGAAGAAAACTCCTGAGGAGCTTCAGAAGAGTCAAGAAAAATCAAATTCTGTATTTAATTACTGGATGGCCCACCAGCGGCCGAGCGGTAAAGACGCTGAACACTGGTAGTTCGGTCTGAGGTTCGAATCCCGCGAACGGGCTGGCTGCATGGGCGTTTTCGTGGTTTTCCCCATGTGTAACGTGTATACGAGCCAGTTTCCCTTAGAAAGTCCTCCACGAAAGGCATCCCTCCCTTTAGGCAGATAGCCCTCGTGTGCTTTGCCATAATTAAATACACCAAACACCAATTACTGGATGCAATCTTCCAATAATATTGATACTACACGTTTTGTGATTCTTCAAGAGATTGCTAAAAGAGGGAAACCATATAGAGACGGCGAATACATAAAAAATTGTTTTATAAATACATTCGAAGAGCTATTTCGAGATTTTAAGAACAAAGCGGATATTCTAAAAAGAAATTAAAGATTTATTATTGTTTGCTAAAACAGTGAAAGATAGAACTGTCAAAAGTGTCTTCGAATGTAATCAACCAGGAAATCAAAGATCTTAAACTGGTTTCAGCTTTATCAATAGCAGTTGATGAGTCTTGTGACATAAAATGACATAGCGCAAGTTTCTCTTTTAAGATTTACTTCATCTACAGATCCCAAAGAAGAACTTTTAGCATTATTGCCACTCAAAGATCAAGCACGTGGAGAGTATATAACAAATGATGTAATTGGATGCATTGGAAAACATCATATTCCAATCGCCTTAATTGCAACAGACGAGGCGAAAAGTCTGACTGACGTGAAAAACGGATTTGTTGCTATTTTGAAAGAAAAAAGTCTGATGTGAACACCACATGACTTCCTTGTAGGGAATATTAAATTATACACATTTTTTCTTGCATTTCATTTAAACTTATTAGATTGAATTTAAACCTACTTCGCCGACAGCGCATGAACCACAATAGAATAAATGCATTCTTTAAAATTCACTTTGTTTACCATAGCGACACTCTGGCGCTAGGTTTACTTAACATATTATATTTCGTTCATATTATAACTCATAATGCACAAAATTTATATCATTTACAGAATAGAATTATCTAGACGTTGCCACATGTTCTATTCAAATACTATAACAAAGCTAGAATGATGTATAAAAGAAATTAAGCAAACAAACAAACAAAACAAAACAAAACAAAACAAACAAAAAAAAAAAAAAAAAAAAAAAAAAAAAAACGAAACAGTTTTTCACAGACGATTGAGTATTTCTAATTTAATTAATTCAGTTCTCACTTCGCGAGAAGGCAAAAATACATAAAAACTCAAAATATCTATATTAAAAATTACAAAGTAAATTTCAAACACTTATTTCCTCGAAAAAATTCCAGAAAGAATTAAGCATGATTTAATTGGCAATAATAAATGAATGCGTTATCTTTGTTGTTGCGAAGCTAAGTTTCTCTAGATTGGCAACAAATCCACTAGTCTCCTGTTTCAAATGTAAACATCAATGGCCGCTATTAAAAAAGGCTTAGCGGCAATTAAACGACTTTAAAATTGCTGATAATTCTAAAAATATTGCACACAGATTTACTAAAGGCATAAAATCCTTAACCGGAAGATAAAAACAACATAACTCAATCATTTTTAAAGCAAAAAATGTACAATTTACAAACATATAAGAGTAAAGAAACTGAGATCACTGAGCCGGGTAACAGAGTGGATATATATATAAATATATTTATATACGTTTGGTGCGGCCGATTGCAACCAAAATACGAGGTGCACATCTACATGTTATAGCAGTCCTATATACAAAATTTCAAGTTTCTGATGCTACTCGTTTTTGAGTTATGCGAGATACGTACGTACGCACGCACGTACGTACATAGGTTCGTACAGACGCCACGAAAAATTCTCTTCATAATTAATTTTAAAGCAGTTTTATAATTTTTTTGAAGGAAAAGAGTATTTTATTCTGTCTTTACGTACAGATATCACGCAAAAACATCGTTAAATTGCATTCGATAGTGGTCAAAATGGATATTTTCGTTGAAATATGCTGCCTGAAACTTTTCGCGATTACAATACTTCCTTTTTACTTCGTACAAGGAAGTAAAAATCAGTCACGAGATGCTTATTTACTATTGTAATCATTCATCAAGAAGCGCTTTGTGCGCAGACATTTCCCGAAGAAATTTTTTATAGAATCGGTGATTAAGATTATAAATTCCATTACAGCTAAAACTCTTAATCATTGCCAGTTTAAAGAACTTTTAGTTGAAATGGAGAGTGAGTAATGTTAAGAAACTACGTTAGTTATCAAAAGCAAACGTTTTGAAACGTTTCACGTACTTATTAAAAAAATTAAAGCATTTCTCATTGGAAAGGATGTTTATTATCCAGAACTAATGAACGATCGGTGAATCTAAAAGTTTTATTTCATGGTAGACGTTACATCTCATCTAAAATCAAAAACTAGAGCGGAAAGGAAACGCAATTATTTCGAAGTTAGAAGTTATTTCATTTGAACACAAATTATCTATTTTTGTTCAAAATTTTGAAAGAGAAACTTTGATTCACTTTCCAAGCCTGTTGAAACACCGCCAAGCAGTTTTAAATATGAGAGAAGTTTTTCTCAGCAAGTTTCAGGAATTCAGAAGCAACCAAGCAAGCGACGTTAGCCTTTGTTAAAGAACCTCTTAATACTAGTTTAACAGAATTAAATTTTTCTCTCTTTAATATTGACATTGGCAACTTTGAAATGCAATCACTGGATTTAAAGAAAAAAAAAAAAAAAAAAAAAGAATTATGGAGCTGGAAATTTGAACATCTTAGCACTGTTATAGAAACACTGGAAAAAACCAAATGTGAGCTTAGTTCACGGCACAAGTGGTCTGCTTTGAAAAACCTGGAGAAGGAAGATATGTTGATTTTAAACACATGGAAGAGTATTTCTGACTCATATAATCAGCTTAAAAAAACTATCTCTTGCTTTTATTTCCTTATTCGGGTCTACATATTCATACGAACAATCATTTTCAAGCATGAACCTTATCAGGACTAAATTGAGAAATTATCTTACTGATGAGAACTTGGAATGATGTTTAAAATTAAAAGCAAAATACAAACCTGAGTTACACAAACTTTCCAAGGAGATGCTAGGCCGTTGTTCACCTTAGTGTTCGTCATTATCATTATTTGAGTTTTGGGGGTACCTTACAATTTCATTATATCAGTAAACAGTATCGTTACTATATGTAATATCAAGTTTTTTCGACATACGCATATAGTTTAAATAAGACTTAAAAATCGAAGTATTAATTTAATTTTAAGGAATGTTGTGGAGTGAAAAAAGATGTAGTGTTGAGAATTGAGAAATGTATGTTAAGTGTGTGTGTATTGTGTATTTTAATTATGGCAAAGCACACTAGGGCTATCTGCCTAAGGGGAGGGATGCCTTTCGTGGAGGACTTTCTAAGGGAAACTGGCTCGTATACACGTTACACATGGGGAAAACCACGAAAACATGCAGCCAGCCCGTTCGCGGGATTCGAACCTCGGACCGAACTACCAGTGTTCAGCGTCTTTACCGCTCGGCCGCTGGTGGGCCAAATGTATGTTAAGATGGTTAAGACATATAGAGAGGATGAACGAAAAAAGATACACGAAACCAGAATACAAGACAAGTGCGCATGGGAGAGTTGGAAGAGGGTCTACGTCAGCGAATGTACGTTGATCAGATTGAAGACGTTATTAGTACAAGCCAGCGTAAGACTACCCTAATCAAGTGAATAACAATATACCAACCTATAAAATTTAAGTTTAAAAAATGTGGTTCTCAAAAGAGATTTCAATCGTTGATCTGTTTGATCTGGCTCTGATGACTAATAAGTTTGCGACCATTGTTATTAATTCTCTTTTGAACTGACTTCTCCGTATAATCCATTGTCAAGAAAGATGGCAGTTTCTTAGTGAAATATGGAAGGAGTTAGATTAGATAAAGACACCCAATAATCCGAAGCTGGTTTACTACGCTGCGAATCTTTAAAATTGTGCATTACCTTTCATCAGGAGATCATTGACTTTAACTAATTTAACTAATTGATTAACTTTATTTGACTTTAACTAATTGATTAACTAATGCTCTTTGTTTCTGGACAAATTTGAGGTTCGTATTCTATGACTAATTACAATATACAAAATGCCAAGATATTTGACCCTGGTCTAACAGCTTAGTATACTACACTTAACAGCCCCCCCCCCAATAACATACCGTTGTTAAATGGAAGTCTTTGCTTGACGGTATTTTGGTGAAACTACTTTGAGAATGTTTTGGCCTCCTCGGTGATTGCGGTGATTTGTGCCCAGAGGGCGCACCGCACAAAGAGTTAGTTGCGTTACAGAACGTAAGGGAAGCGGACACGCCAAAATGTCGGGCGTATTACCGCTAATTGAGGTAATTGCATCGTGTCTGTCAGGTGGCAGAAAACTAGTATGATGTATCAATTCACATGCCAGGTGGCAGAATATGTCTATCATGTACATGCCAGGTGGCATACGACTTGTAAATAAATTGTAAATAAATGTACAGTAAAATATCTTGGTGCAATAGATCAAGGAACACGCATCAACAACCTTCTGATCATTTGGATACGTACAGAGAATAGCCACTGATTAGATCGATTAATATACAGGGTGGTCATAAAAAATTCCCGATATATGAGTCTTTAGTGGCCTATCTGCTCAACCAATTCGAAATGAAATTTCAGGTATGCGCTCAGATTAAGTATGCGCTCGAGCTGTTAAAAAATGTTTTATATATATATATATTCTCTTTAATAATCATTAATCATTCTCAGAGTTTCTGAATAGTTATCATGGTGACTAAATGTTACTGATTATTCTGTATATTAATGTTAAATTTTGTTATACGAAATTCCGAATTTTGTCATGTTATCATTTAAGTGCTGAATACATAATGGTTTCTGTGCATGGGATCTTGTGTACTTCAATAAACTGGCACACTCCAGATAGGACTTTGCCAGTGTGTGAGACGGGAACGAAAAAAAGGGGGGAAAAACACTTGGATCTCCAAAGGAGACATACACTGATAAGAATTTTGTATATATGTACATAATTTTAGTGAAATGGTATGTAAATTATACCATCTCTTATCTAATGTAACATAAAAGGCTTCAGAAATGAAAAGAAAATAAGGTTCAAGGGGTAAGTCCGTTTAACGTTTCCTAAATTGGCGAGATAGCGCGAAGCTGCCGTTGGTTTTAGTCACTTATTTTTGTCACCAACTTTGAGGAGAAATCGCCAAAAGTTTCCCAACTTGCCGATTATTTGGCGACATTTTGGTCCGAACCCTGTAATTCGGCCTATATACCCACCAGCTGCCGAGCGGTAAAAGCCCCTGAACACTGGTACTTCGGTCCAGGGTTCGAGTTCCAGCGAACGGGCTGGCTGCGTGAGCATTTTCGTGGTTTTTCCTATGTGTAACGTGTATGCGAGCCAGTTTTTCCTAAAAGACCTTCACAGGGCTTCCCTCCCTTTGTAGTGCCTAAAAGAGGAGCATGTAATAAGTAAATAATCGGCCCTATCACTATGTAACTGTAATTGTATACAGCCGTATGTAACTGTAATTGAGTACTGTCTATGCCTTCTAACGATTTTGAGACACCTAAGGTACTGGCAATTTCTCGGAAAACCATATAAGACCTGAAACAGCATTAGTTTTCAGTCTGGTTTGGAATTTAATTTAGAGTATAGAGAGTACTGAGAGACTCAGTACGCTCTATACGCTCGCTGACTGCGAGCCTATTGAATTTGAGGCTTTTCACATAGTCTTGTGTTTAACGTTATTAGCAGCTTGAAGTGGTAACTACTGACTGTACTCTGTCATACTGTTACTGAGAGAGAATTTACTGAGTAAGAGAAGTTACTGAGAACAGCTGTAGAAGCACTTTTATGAAAAGTTCCAGAAATGTAAACTGTTTCTTTCGGTAAAAAAATAATCAAGCTATTATCGGTTCTGTGTGCATTCAATCCATTACGAACCTGTACGCACGGAACAATTTTTGGTGTTCAGAAGTCGGATTGGATACTGGTGACAAGAGCGATGGATGAGCAACTAAGATAACTGATGACAGCCTTTGTTGCATCCCAAGAAAACGTAGAAGGGGACGCCAATTCCGATAAAGAAGAGATGAAAATGTTTCAAGAAAATATGAAAGGGGACGTCAGGTCAGTTCAAGAAGACAGAAGCAAGTCAAGAAGAAATGAAAAGAGAAGTTACTGACGTAACAGAAAAAAAAAAAAAAAAAAAAAATAATCGAAACTTTGGTATGCAGAAATAGACAATGTTACAAATAAAGTTGGAGAAACTGGTGAAAAAGCTTCTACTGCTGAACAATAAATCGGAGTACGAGTTCTTGGTGTCCAACAACAAATCGATGAAAGAGTTTCTGTTGTCGCCAAGAAAATTGACAGTGTGAAGGAATTTATAGTAACAGAAAACATTTTTCACACCTTTATCCTACCTATGTCTTCTCAACCCTCTCTACAGGCATCCGCGTATTATGGAAAGACCTCCTGGAAGCTGTAAAGCTCAGTTTTACACACCTGTAAAAGCAATAAAGCCTGCCATCTTGCCGTTTCTCTGACAGCAGATGCAGCGTATACCTTTCAAACTCTGCCCGAAAATCAGAGGCTAAACTTCGAAGCTCACTTCCGCGCTTTGGAGCTGCGCTTTAGAGAGAAATGTTTAAAAGACTATAGCAGGCTTCACTTGAAATCTCACGAATAGAAGCCCACAGAAACAATCCAAGAACTCGTCACGAAAGTTGAAAGGCTGTTTCATCTCGCTTTTTCTGCCGACCCTGCAGAAACAAGGGAAATCCTGTCCTTGCAGTACCTCATCGATGGTATCCGGGTTGCTGATATACAAAAAGTCTTGCGAATGGCGGATGTCAAGGATCTAACAATCAATTTAGTGTACCCCATAAAATCTGAGGCAGCTCAGAAATCAACTCGTAAAGACTACCGCCCATTCAGAGCTGCTCAATTCCAGAAGCAAGTAGATTAAATGACTGCTCGTCTAGATGATTTAACCAGGCAATTCAATGCCTTAAAGCAGAATATAAGTCCCAACAAACTGATCCTAAAGTTTTGAAAATTGCGTTGGTGAAGGCCACGGACGAATGAACAGCCCAAGGCATGGACAGATAGGATCGCTCCCAAGCAAGAACGCAGGAAACAATTGGTGGCTATCTTGTGGAGCGGAGATTGCCAGATATTGAGAAACCCATTAAACCGATTCAAATTTCTGCAATGTATAGCGGTAGTAATGAACTATTCATCATGGGACATATAAAATGAGTTTCTTGCAATATGACCATCGATACAGAAGCCGATATTACCATCATCCAAAAAGACCTGGCTGAAAGACTGGAAGGTAAACTCATCTGGACGCTGCCTTGTGTTACCTTCGAGATTGCATCCGATGATAAAATAGATATCGACAAGTTAAACTTAAACATCACGTTTGGAATGTTAGGAAGTCATTAATTTCCTTAATAATTCCTAGGAAATCATTTAAAGATCCAGAGATATTTTTGAGTAGGTTTTTATGGGGGTCTGCTTGCAGAACTATAATATCAACTGTTGCTTTTCAGAGCTGTAGGAGTTTGTACTTGCGGACAGAGTTTTTTAGTGTTATTCAAAGCCCAGGTTATCTTCACTCTTTGGTAACTGAAGATTTTTCTCAGGATTCGTAATAGGTCTTTTAGGATCATTTGAAGCATTATTATTACATCGTGGCTCACTCCGAAATTCAGGGTTAGCGTAAGATTTTCCAGAATAATTTTTTTAAGTAATGGGATTTTTGAGCATTACTTGTAATTGGCCACACGAGGACCCCGTAGTTACAGCAGGTTTGATCTCGCAGTCGACACTGATAGACATAATAAAGAATCGCGATAGAAATAATAAATAATAAAAATGTAAACGGCCTATATTTATATTTTTACAGCGAAAGGATGGCTCTATAAACCCGTATAAATTTGAATGTGTTCAAAAAAGTGTATGAAACGCGCATTCGCGAATTGACTTGTCAACTTGTACACTAGAATATAAGCCAAAAAAAAAAAAAATCCTGTTTTATTGTAACTAGCTCGTATACATGTTATACATAGTTTGAAACCTACGAAAACGCCCATGCAGCCATCCCGTTCTCCAGGATTTGAACCGGACCGAAGTACCAGTATTCAGCGACTTTACCGCTCGGCCGCTAAGAACGAAAATGGGAAAATGTCCAAGATTGCTTTGCGTTTTTTAAACATTGCATACTCACGTGATCGGCGACCCTTGCGAGAACTCTACAAGCGGGTTCGACCACCTCCGTGGACTGAAAATCTAGCTGAATGCCTTTGTTGTTAAACCTGAGCACCTCTTGCAGCCATTCTTCCAACGTCAGGTCACTTGGCACAGACGCCGACTGAGACATTATCGGTACAGGGTACCGACTATTGCAGGACATGCTTACATCTCCTTCTACCAGACTGGCAGCACCTAAAAAAAGACAAACGTATTCAGTCGCAGATATTACAAACATTTCGGAAGTTAAAGACATGAAAGTATCTACCCATTCGTCTCATTATTATGATAACTGCTCAACTTCTAAAATTTAATCTTCATAAATTTTTTATGGTATAGCTGGCGAAATACTCGGAAGTAACGGTATGCTAATACTAAATCCTGTTTATTGTTTTATAGGAATTTAGAATAGTGTGTATGATGAAATAAGGATACCAAGTACTACAGTTATAATTTCAATAATTTAAGACAAACAAGAAATGAAGAAAATAAATATTTCTTCGTAGGAAAGAAATGACAAATAATTCAGTTAAAGATTTAAAAAAAAAAAAAAAAAAAAAAAAAAAAAAAAAAAAAAAAAAAAAAAAAAAAGTTGCAATCAATAGATAGTCCCCGTGATAAAAGGTTTCAGATGTAAAACCGGTTTATAAATACATAAAGATAAAAATAAAATTTGAAAAGATATCGACAAGTAAGTAAATAAAAAGGACGCTAAGAAAGTAAAGAAGGAAAATTTTATTTTGTGACACTGAATTGGATCAAAATTACACGGCAAGGGTTTTTTCTATCAGAAAACTCACACTGCTCTGCATAAAAAAAACTTCCAGTTATTTTACAAACATCCAATCCAATCAATCAAATGCATTCTCCGATAAAATTACTATCTAAAAATGATATAACTGCCGAGTTACTGTAAGAAAGAAGAAGGAAAGGGAGCATTTAATTTTTTCTTGCAAAAGGTACTTGTTTGCTAACAGAACAAAATTGGATCACATGCTGGTGTAATAATCTATGGAAAGGTGTGGAAAATAACGAAGATGGCTGGAAGGGCAGAATCATTTGTTAAACGGAAAAAGATATACTGAATCATACAGATGAAGTAAAAATAGGGGTGCGAAATTCATTTCAAATGCGCGAAAATTGACCCTTAGCGTTGTTTTAGATCTTAGAATTTTTGGAAGAGTAACCTAAAAATCCAGTAAAAGTTTTAACACAAAGGGTTGGAGAGATCAGTTTTATCTGTATAATATGAGGTTTTTCAGTGCATGAAACAAGAAAAATTAACTGCCTCGTCGCCGGGATTCGATCCATAGGTCTTGTACTTGGTAGTTGACACGGTAACTATTTACACCATGAACAGCACACACGGAGGACTGAGAATTCCTTACATACTGACGTCTGGTGAAAGCATTAATTAAAAATAAGAACGTAATTAGTGCAGTTTAGTGATACTTGGATCACTAATATTACCCACTGGCGATCTTGCGTGCAACGAAGTTTATATGCCATCTTTACACTTGCTTTAATTTAAAAAGATTCTAGAAAAAAATGTAAAAAAGAAAATTGAACTGCTGTCAAATTATACTAAAAAATAATTTTGAGATTCAAGAATTCAATTATGCGGTTCATTTACTAAATCTCATATTAAAAAATTGCATTTTTAATTTCTCGTAGAACACAGATTTCAAATTTACTTTTAGAGGCTTTTAACGTTAAGTGTCAGTTCTTAAATTGTTTGCTTGAATTGTTTGTTTTCAGTAAACTGTTTTCTTGTCCTAGCATAATAAAAATTTTGCCACTTAGAGGAAAATATAAGTTGTAAGATTCTTGCGGAAGAAATCCAATTAAATAAACGCATAGCTATGTTTTGAATAACTGTATCTGTTCTTTTTTTAGATAAAAGCACAAATTTCCATGTAGCAGTAACTCAAAATGAAATAAATCATTGCAATTTTTTTCTACTATTTGGTGTTATCATTTTGAACAGCCTTTTTTTAATATAAAATAACGACGTCCGATATATTTAATTTCTTAAGTATTAATTCTCGGCAAGCCTATCGTAAAGTCTTAACTTAAAATTGCTTCACACCTGAAACTGAAATTTGCATATCAAGATTAGACTTAATTCTTTTTAATTCGAAGTTTTTAGATTGCAGCTCATCTTCCCCTTTTTCTTCTTATAAAAATGATGACACGAAGCATTTGACAAATTAAGATTCCCGAAATTCGAGAATTTTTTAAAATTTGAACTGGAGAAAATTTAGAAAATATCCCATATCTGCTCAAAACCAATTAGTAAATCTAGAAGAATCTTTTAAGCTCTAGAATTGTTCAGTTGAAACTTATTTGACGCCTTATGACAGGTTAGCTCATTACTATGATCATAGTACGTAATGTAAATAATTGTAAATAGTGTAAGATCATGGTCCTTTTTGTTTCTAAATGTGTATTTAGTATTTGATTTATATTTTGTATTAGATTTGTATTTGATAGCATTTGATTTGTTTTATTTATTGCGTTTATTGTTCATGTTGTTTACTATTCTAATGTAATGCTTATTATTGCATTTATACTTTTAGTTGTAAGTTTGGCTTCCTGTACAGGGATTGTACTGCCCGGGACGTGCAGTCCTTGGGAAGGGGGCAGTGTTAGGAATTTGGTATTTAAAAGCTAATGTTAGTTCAATTATAAATTAAATGGTTTTATTTCCCGCGCAGTGCAGCGCGTGACGAATATTAAAAGAAAGCTAAGCCGGAAAAATTGAAAATACGAGAGCACTTGCATTTAACATTAAATAAATAAATATGTCTTTTTGACTTCGAGAAAGTACTGGAAAATTCTCGCACGCGATTTTAAAATCTTATAAAAAGAGGAAAACCTCTCAGTTTGTAGTAGTTGCTTAGTTTGTTGTTTGGAAAACTGCTCTTGTTGATTGTAGCGAATTCGCGGATTAGCTTTCTTTAGCTGTTTTGAATTACGTTCTATTGGACATTTGAATAGTTAAAAGATAACTACTGTGAGATATTGTAATACTGCATGATAATTTGAGAAAATTTAATCATATTCGTTGTGATAATAATAAATTTTTGTTCATTTTTCATCGGATTTGTGCATTCATTTCGTACCGAACCCGTACGCACGCAACAATATGATATAAATCTTACTCAAAGATTTCAAGATATGGGTTTTATTAAATTTATTCGTACTTCTGTCAGAAGATAAAGAAGCTCAGTTACGAACTGCACTAAGAATAATCGTTTTGCATTTATATGCGAAAAGCTTTTTTTCACAGTTGAAAACTGATAAAAAAATAACCGACTAACAGACTAGCATCTACAATCCGTGATTAAAATAATTTCCAGTAAATTTTCTTCAAGTCTATAAACTTTATCAGAATCTAATTCCATCAAATGTGAAATTGCAGTAAGGGTCAGTTTTGCTTTAGTTGATTATCGCAAAGCATACTAGGGCAATTTGCTTTAGGGAAGGGATGCCTTCGTGGAGAACTTTCTAACGGAAACTGGCTGGTATACATGTTACACATAAGGAAAACCACGAAAACTGCCATGCAGTCAGTCCTTTCGCCTGGAATCGAAACCAGGTCGGAACTACGACTGTTCAGCAATTTTTACGGCTCGGCAGCTGGTGGGCGAAAGCTGTAGTAAGAAATAAATATTTTTTATAATTATTTGCATATAAGCATGTGTATTTTTATTTATGCATCGAAGAAAAAAATTAATAAATAGAAAAGTTTCACTTAAAACTTAGAAGTAGTTAGTAATTTGCTTACGTACGGTGCATATTCTATGAAATTTAACTAAATTATTTAATATTAATTAAAAATGCTAGAATTATTTCACAGGAATGTCAGTCTAAGAATTTAATAACATTAAGCTGTCAATAGGTTTGAACTGCAAGGTGTAATTATCTCTTGAAGGTGCCAAACTTAAAATTTCAGATTGAAAATAAATAGAAATTTGAGTTTTTTCCTTTGTGATATTATTGTTTATAAGCCAAGTTTTCATAAACATTTTGTAAGTGAAATTAAAATTTATTTAAAATATTCTTTTCATTCTGTTAAAACACAGACTTTCAAATTGTGAATGCATCCCGCACGCAATTTCAGTTTGATATCAGTGGTATACGATTCGAGTTCGATATGTCATCACTGCACGCACTACAACCGATGCTACCCACGAGTGTCAGTATTGCCTGTTGCTACTAGTCAGTAAATAGGCCGAGAAATAACTATGAATCCTCAAGTGTTTAAAACTTTTTGCTTAATTTTTTAAAATTTATTAACAGTGTAATGAGAAGAATCAAGGAACGAGGAAAATTGTTAGGATCACCATTCAAGGGAAGAAAGAGCTAATTGAAAAGTGTGAAGATGGGCATGTGTATTCGGGATTAAGCTATTGCATACTATATGCCGAATATGATGATGTCTACAACTACGAAAACAAAAACGATATTAAATCGGCTAACGTTGCGAAGGGGGTGAAATCGATTACGGAACAGAGATCAGAGACGTTTAGAGAATGTTGAAAAATTGCTTTTGATTTGGATAATAGAAAAACATTTATGCACAGTATCATGTGCATTGCTTTATTTACGTACGGTGCATATTCGCCCACTGCATTTCTATTTTAGTATTAAACAGTATAATAATAATGATAATAATAATAGGATATTTTATAAGAACGGATAGATTATTTTCGCTTTATTTCTTACTGGAAAAGTTACTTTGGTATACGTCTAAGGATCTGGGATAGATTAAGGACATGTACCGAGATACCACAGTAGGTTTATTTCCAGCTTCCTTCACTGTTAAGAGTTTTTCTCATGAACACGTAATGACCGCGTACGTTTTAGAGGACAAGAAAACCCCGCAGTTTATAACCTCCGCTATTGCATTGTCTTAAAACACGCGTTTCAGTGTTTCTTTGTGATAAATAATTCCATTACTGAAAGCACCGCGATATCATCTTAGTACTTTTGTCGTGTGGCATCGGATTAAAGATATTTTCCGCTTGAGGTTATCTTCGACAATCTCGTTTCAGCCTTCTCGCATGGTCGCGAACTCGATCGTTGCCCGAACAAGATCATAAAGCTACTACTCTACCCACGCACTCAGAAATACCAAGAATCATTGAATAACCTTTGATTCCACGGTTCATAACCTTAGTCCTTAATTCCTTTAAGCAGAAATAAATTTTTAGTAGTTATATTTTACCAATTGAATTATATCATATTATTATATACGAGTATATGTATATATAATTTTATATTAGTTATATTTTATCATTCCCTTTAAGTAAAAATACAGTTATAGCAACAGTCAAAAGAAAGACCATATGTGGATAAATTTCTGTGCTTTCCCTCAAGTTTCGCATTTGCTACTAAATGTGGCAGCATGTATCGTATATAGCTAGTGAAGTAGCTAAAAGAGGACGGAGGACCGGTCAATCCCGGGAGGAACATTTTTGTAAATGGCATTTTTCTCGCGAAACATTCTTTTATACACGTTAGTCTTGTGGATCGTCGAAGCAGGAGAAGAATAACGAGATTCTTAACTCAGAAGCGGAATGAAATTGAAAAGAAAAATACTTTTTATGTTACATAGAGTATTCGAAGAAATCACTGAAGATTTCAGCAGCTACATACTCTTGTTATACCTTCTTTACCTCGTCGGAACTTTTGAATGAAAAACACAAATAATCAACTAAATTATGATCACGAGGAAGAATTCTTCGTTAACAATTAATAAGGAAGAAATCTTCGTTGAGAAATACTTCAGAATTGTATTTTTGATATTTCTAGGGGAAACGTGACGTTGAAAGGCGATTGAATTTCTGCATTTTTTTTTTTTTTTTTTAATGGAATCTTTAGAACAAAGTTCCAAATATTGCAATACCACAGCGAACTTTCCTCACAACTGCTGTAAGTGTTGTTAGTAATAAGAAGAATTTTCTGGATAGAAATCACTTAAGAAGTATTTAAGACCTTCAAATGTATATTTCACATTCAAGTAATCTCTCTATACTATCAACATAATAGTAGCTGGATCAACAAAGTAGACTGCTACAATATAATCGATAGTTTTGCGAACAGAAGAACAAGTAAAATAATAATTACAATTCTAAAATGTAGACATTAAAGTTTTATTTTAAAAATAAGCATAAGAGTTTTAATTTATTTTCCTATCTGTCATTGACATTTTTTCGAATTCGCTTATGTTTCGAGATTGCTTATAGATTTTTTCGAATTTGCTTATGTTGATATAATTATAGGTATCAAGCGAATGTGTGTCAAAGGTAAAATGAGTCCTGAATCTGACTCCTAAGGATTAACGTGAAGTCGCTGGTTACACTTTTCGCCCCCCCCCCGTATTTGATTACATTAGTGGATACTGTGAGAAGACGATGCATAGGACGTGCTTGAGCAGTTTATCTCAGCATTTCACTCTTATTATACTCGCTGTCACTTAATGCACATTTAAAAACACAAATTTCCGCATGTGAGTGAAGGGACTTTACTTGAACGTTTCATGTTCCCATGAGTTCGAATTTCTAGGGAAACAGAGTATTGCAAGGTCTGCTTATTGTTAAACTAAAACGTTAGGAATTCTAAATGTTTTTTCCTTGAAATTGTGGTTCAGTTTTATAAAAAGAGGTACAGGAGCTCATCTTATTTAGGGCTCCGGTGCGCTCCGGCTAAAATTGTAATTTATCTTAAAAATTGAGAAGTACCGGAACCGGGCTCCGGCGCAATTTAAGCACTGACTGTGTGCACTGACTGTGACACATGATGATAGTTTAACTTCGAAATTCTAAGCGTAACCGCCAAAGGAATAACCTCAACTTCCCCGTCTGCTTAAAGTCTCCAGAACATTTTTAAAAAATGTAGAAAAATCGCCCAATAAATATCTTTTTTATGACTCTTGCTTTGCAAGAAGGCAAAGAGTTTGTTTCAATATCTCTGAAAATTTAAAATCTTTCGAGCAAATAAGTTTTTAGCAGTTGAAATTTAAAAATAATAAATGTCAAATAGTTGGGAAAAATCGAGCGATTTTCGAAAATTCGTCAAATAGTTAGAAGTTAAGATTTAATTTCATATAAATTTCGTTTAAAAGATTCTTCTTGCTCTCTATTCGGTGGTGCAAATGTTAAAATTTTAACATTTTAAATTTCTTTGTTAAATGAAGGCATGTGCAAAAAAAATCATTTCATCGTTAATTTTAAAACAATCGAAATAAATCGAAAATCGAATTTTGAAAAAATCTTTTCTCAGCATTGTGTCATTCACAGATAGTGTGCGTGTGCAAAATTTGAACTCGATAGCCTACCATAAAATTGTCTAAAAGACGATGACAAACGTTCGACAATAGCGGCAAACACCATGATTACAAAAAAAGGACACAATCCAAACACACACACAAAAAGAGGGGGAGGGACTGCATAATAAAGTTTAAGAACTTACTTCTCAGTGCAGTGGTGAGGCGAGCTTTATTGTTGGTGCCACGAGCCCAAGTCACTCTAAGGCCATCCCCTTTTGCTTCAGGAAAGTAATCCAGAAGACTCGTGGGCATTGAATTCTGTAACAAAAGCAAGCATTTCATAAGAACACAATTTATCGTACTGGTAAATTATTGATAGTGCTGCATGAAGTTTGGAAAAACTAGCAATTACTTTAATGACTTAGATTTTTAATGCTAGTGTGTAAGGATCTTAAGTTTTATTAATGTTTATTTTATTTTAAATCTTTACTATCACTTCTTATTTTCTACTTCCGGCCAGAATTAAAAGCTTTAACTTATATATGCAAATTTGTCTTGCGAACGCCAAGTACTTAAGTTGTGGCTTTTTGCCAAGCAAGAGAGAGGAAGGAGTGATTAGGAGCAGGCCGCTTGCCATTGCAGTTTTACTCGGTTGCTGGTTGCCTTCAAGGCCAGAGGTTTAATCCTCTTGATAATTTTAAACGTATCGTAGTGTTAACAGTTCTCTGTACTACATACGGCCTTTCTGTTAATATACGGCCAATCTTCAAGTAGCCACTTGTCTATTAATCCAAAGTTAGTTTAGTTAGAATTTAGTTAATATTTTTATATTCTTACGTTCAGACCACAAGTGGTTGGTCTCTGTATTCCGAAGTCCGGAAATCATTGTAAAGAGAGAAAAATAAAGGGTTTCGTATACCCTTCCTGTGTGTTTTGTCTACTTCCCACATTTATTGAACATAGCTTTAGTAAGCTCCCTGTTCCGAGTCAGGTCATTTAATGTTCCCCAAGCAAGTAAGGAGGAACACTGAACCTGATAAGTGGAAACGAACTAGTTTTAATTGTCTCCAAACAAATTAGCTTTCAAGTTTAGCTTCATTGAACTTTATTGCCGCGTTTTTAATGAGCTTTTTTTTTTTTTTAACCACGGAATTTTCATTACATATTTTCTCTTAATGAGCAGATGAAACAAACGAACTTTTCGTCTATTGCCTCAATGACGTTTTTTGATTAGGTTTTTCATCAATTACACATCTTGACAGTTCTTTTCGTTAATTAAGAATAACTGAAGAATTAAATGCCACTATGAAAATTTGTTGAACATTGTAACTCATTATTTATGATAAACGGAAGAATTAATTGCCACTTTAAAAATTTGTTGAACATTGTAACTTGAATTCGCACCGTCTTATTATTTCAGAACATCTGTACTATACTTGTGCTACATGGATCAAATAATCATTGTAAATTGAGTTCCCAGAATATTTTAAGCAAATGCTAATTTATCAGTGTTTGCTTAAAAATGCTATTATAGATACAGATGGACATATTCGAGCTCATGCTATGTTCTAAGGCCAATAATTTCTGTAAAGCTATTAGTTAACAGTTTCAATTAGAATATAATTAAATAACTATAGTTATTTAATTATATAATTATATAATATTTATATTATAGTGTTCTTTGTTGCGCAGTGATTCACTTATTATGTCACTTATATTAGGTTTTAAAAAAGCCTTCATTTAATTCCTAAAATATTCTATACAGGGGGTTTTCAAATTTTGTTGACTCGAAAAGCTCATAAAGCTCAAAAATACTTTACATCTGGCAGCTAAAAATTCGTACATTATTAACGAAAATTAATTTTTTTTTATTGTAACTAGAATCTTTTTCTTCCGTTCGTTCAAAATACAATGATAAACACATAAACACATTTTCCCCGAAAAAAATAAGTTTTAAGGAAGTCTTCATTTAATTCCTAAAATATTCTATACAAGGGGTTTTCAAACTTTGTTGACTCGGAAAGCTCATAAAGCACACATTATATATACATTTTGCGTATAAATTGAGCCATTTTAAAATTAATCAATGTAGTATGATCCTTGAATAACGCAAATGAGACAAGTACTTACATAAAGCTTCAAGAATTATTATATCAAACCTGGGAACCAAAATTTGAAGTTACTACTCAATTAAAACGCGAAATTACAATCTTGACGTCACAAGCTTAGTCCTCTTTGTAATGACGTCACGAAGCTACACTCTCGCAGATTTTGTTTATGCAACGTATTCTTAGCTTTTAGCTTTAAAAAAAAACACTCCGGCCAACAACTGATTTCAAATTATTATATTTTTTCATGTGTTGGATTGCTTGTATTTAAATGACTTGGTCCGCTCAAAATACCCCCCCCCCCTCAAAAAAAATTTATTTTGGATTTTTTAATTTGAAAAAAATTATTTGGATTTATTTTAGATGCTATAATTTTGCAATTTTTTTGCACTACTTACGGCCTGGAGGGGTTGGACACATATTATTTTGATTAATTTTTTAAGATTATTATAAATATTAAACCATGTGTCTTCGTTGGTTCAGAAACTGGCTGATGTATACACTTCTTTCGTTGCTCAAACCCCTGATGACAATGCAGCGAAAGATGTAAATTTATTTTTTCTTTCCATTTTTTGCTTCAATCATGCAGTTTGCCTCTGTGCTTCTGGTTTTTTATTTTCTGTTTTCTGCATATATTCAATATATATTTTGAATTGAATATGAGGTAGATTTTAAAAGTATTTTTTTGAATTAATTTTTCATTATGATGTACGTGTGAGTAACACGTGCATACGAAAATATCCCTAACATTAACTAGGAAAGCCGAAATCTTAGTTAAGATAGACATGTTACAATTAATAATCAAATTTAATAAGGAAAAGTAACAGTTGCCGGTTACATTATAACGGCTTAAGAAATTCAGAGCACAGTACAGATGCGAGTGCACAAGATCACCTATTTCGGCGAAGCAGAGACGCACACATTTGTTGAAGTAGTTCCACTTGACTGCCGGGAAAATTCTTCTCTCCCCGTCAGCCTGTAGGTTTGCCAAACGGGTTTACTGTTTCGCCAATTGGCGCTTTTCTGTACAGTTTTTAAGTCCGTATCGCCTGTTTGGCGCTGCCGCTGCAATTATATATATATATATATATATAATATATATTTAAAAAAGAGTGCTTCTTTGATAGACTCGCGCACGGATTTTTGGAACGGTATTTACAATCGCCTACCATCTTGAAAAACGCAGTTAAGCATAGCATAATATTCTAAACTTTAAAAATATGCGATGTGTTTGAAAATAATGTATTAATTTTTATTGAAAACGTCATTTTTCAGGATGGCAGGCGATTGTAAATAAATACATTTACTACGAATATAAATTACTAAAGTAAGATTAAATTATTATTTTAATAGCAAAGAAATAGAATAAAAAGACCGCTTTAAAAACATCACACCCGCTTTTGATATGACTAAAATATTACATGAATTGAAACACTTCAGAATAAAGTAATTTTATATAATACAGTTACTTAAGTGTAAAACCTTTGTGGCAATAAAAAACAGCTCAGCCATTGTTGAAAATATACATACATAAAGTAAAAGAAAAATATGTAGTTACTTTTTTATTCAGTGTCTAATAACTGTTAAGCATATATTGGTATAACACCATTTAAAAAAGTTCGGAATCATAATTTAGATTTCAATGGAAAAAAATTAAAAATGAAAAAACAAAAGCGGAAATAAAAAAAAATTAAAACAATAAAATTTTATAAATAAATTAAACAATTTATAGACAAATTAATGGATCAAAATAAATTTAAAAAATTAAAAATTTGGGAAAAGAAAAATATTCCCAGTAATAGGTATTGTTTTTAAGATTCCGAAGATCGGGTAAAGGTAATAATTGAACCTCTGATTTGGAAAGCCGGCCAAAATAAGGTCTCAAAGGAGAATTATTATATTCCAATACCAATAATTGATGATAATTACCAATAACGACATTCATAGGTAAAACTGAAGAAGCCACTGCTATACAAATATCGAGTAAAATGCGGAATAGAACAAATTCTAAAATTGTGTGTAAAGGAACAAAATTTCTAAAATAACGCGGTAATATTACCAGGTATACCAAATATCCTGTAATAATCAGGGAGCCAATAAACTAAAATCAACGAGTCAAAAATCATAAATAATAAAATCAACTTAATCAGTTTTTTAAATAAAAATGTAAAGTTAAATAATATTTTAATATTTAACAGCCATAAATAATATTTAAAACACAAAATTTATACATATTAAACGCAAAATTTATCGATATTAAAACGCATTATTTAAAAAATAAAATGACGTGATTGATTATATGTAACAAAATCAGTATTTCAAACACGGAAATTATATGTATTAAAACGCATTATTTTAAGAATTAAATGACATCAAACGCTACAGCGCTCAAACTATGGGTTACCATAAATCCAACAATGGGTTGCCATAATTCGCATTGATTATCATATACCGCCAAATGTAATTATATATTTTTATATAATAATTAAAAATCATCTTATTTCGTATAATTATCATATATTCCCACTTATTATTCACATATTCACTTTATTAATTACATTTACTAAAATATTGCATATAATAACCAATAAAACATTAATTTAGAACTCAAACAACAAAAATCAGCATTTTCAAATTTTCGCAGGACCAGTTTCGATGGTTTTACCGAACCATCATCCTCAGCTGCAAAAGCGCAAATGAACAGGTAAGATAAAATGATTAGATAAGATAAGAAAGCTTGGACAGGAGATAAGCTACTGGCGCCATCTGTTGATGAAAACAGAACTAAAACATAATTTCTTTAAAGGCTAAAGGCAAAAGATGGATTGGAATTAGGGTCGTTAACTAGAACTTCTCGGTTTTAAGTTCTATGTACGTCTGATATGAAAATATATAAAAGCATTTTAATATGAATGAAATCAGTTCATTCCTTTCCAAGCAACAACTAATTCGTATATAATTCTATTATTTTCAAACCAGGAAACAAAAACTTTTGACACTTCAGGTATGCATATGATGTCCTGATTTAAATTTATATTAAATATAACAACTTTTTCTCAACATCAATAAAAGAAGTAACGTAGCAATAACATATCGTGTCAATTATCCTAACCTGAAATAAAAAAAAGTTGCCAACAGCAGCTATTTATTTCAAATGCTCAGAGTAACGAAAAATGTTCGACATACTTTGACGTCACACGCAACCGCGTGCTTTCTTCAACGTCAGAATAGCCCACCAGTGGCCGAGCGGTAAAGATGCTGAACACTGGTAGTTCGGTCCGAGGTTCGAATCCCGCGAACGGGCTGGTTGCATGGGCGTTTTCGTGGTTTTTCCCATGTGTAACGTGTATACGAGCCAGTTTCCCTTAGAAAGTCCTCCACGAAGGCATCCCTCACTTTAGGCAGATAGCCTTCGTGTGCTTTGCCATAATTAAATAATCCAATCCAATCAGACGTCAGAATATAACCTTATATAATAATAATATATTTAATGTTGGCAATATTATAACGTTTTCAGAGTTTTTAATGCAGATCTCGGCCGATTAAAATGGTACGAAAATGAGAATAGTCGAAACTGCTTTCCACGAAATTTTGAAATCCAGGGATACCTTTCTCGAAACTAATGTCCCAGCCGTTCCGGAGGAAATGATGCCACTAACAAACAGACGTGCATAGATTTTAATAGTTTAGATGGGGAGTTATAGTCCTGAACTTAAAATCATGAAACAAACAGCCACGTAAGTGGGCAATCTTTAAATATTTATTACAGATTAAAAATATATGAAAGTTAAGTTCTTGCAGCTTTGCTGTCAAAAATTTTACTTGTATGCACTTATTTAGGTAGCAGTCATTATTTATGTATACTATCAGTTCGTTCAACTATGTCTTTAAGTAAAATTACTGTTTTGATCCTCAGTAGACACTAAGTTAAGTATTAATTCAAACTAAATAAATAAGTTCTTATAGACACATAGACATAGGCGAGTTACAGTTTAAAAAAAAAAAAAAAAAAAAAAAAAAAAAGTACCCTCGGTTAAATTCTTGTAGTTAATGCTTGCTTAATCAACCTCTTGCTGGTTGTTCTTGCCTAACTTTGAACTTTCACAGCATACCTCCGAAATTGCTTAAAATGTTTGGTTTAATTTAATTGATTAAGGCAAAGAACGTCACAACTGTCTTAGAGAGGAGTTGCCTTCGTGGAAGAGTTTCTAACGGAAATTAGGTCGTATCAGCATTACTCATGAGAAAAACATCGGAAACGGCCTGGACTATTGGCCAGGATTTGAATTCCAGCCTATTGGCCAGATCAAATTACCAGTGTCCATCGACTTTATAAGATTTGAGAAGTCTTTCTAATTAACTAAATACATGTATCAAACACTCATTATCAAACGTTACATTAGCTGTGATGAGATTAATAACTAACCGTGACAGTAACAAGCACACAAAAATTGTAAATCATTAATTTTATTTTATTTTTCTCCCTATTTTTGAGTTCAAATCAAAATAAAAAAAAGCAAAATAGCTTTCAACCACCTAGTGGCTGAAAGTTTCCTCTACTTTCAATATTACAATATTATATAAATAACTCTTGGGTAAGAAAATCTAATATAAATTAAAACACACTTACCAACCCAGTCTAATTTTTAATCGAACACTGGCTTCTCATGAAAGACAAACAAAGATCTCCGCTACAAGTAATGAAGTTGCGATTCTTCTCAGTTTAAACTACGCTGATTGCTCATAAGATTTACATATGGACTCGGTGTGTACATTACGATACGAGGAAAGGTAGAATAAACTTTTTTAACCCTTAGTTTGTAAGGTTTTACTTTATTCTAACCAGTTATTTTTAATTTGACTTTCCCGTTTCTCCTGATTTCAGTTTCCTGCCGGAATGTAAATTTTATATAACGTAGATGCAAATTTTAAACGTTTTTGAGAAGCAATATTTAAGCTGCGTTGCAAGAGTTCAGAAAGAGTAATAGCGGAATTAGTTCCGATGTTTACGCTGCGAGTTTGAAATTAGCTCTCTAGTTCGATGTCTGACACCTTTCAGTTTATACTGATATTTCTCGGCTCGGCATTGCTGTGTGCAGTCGATTTAGCGTTAGTTAAGCTAAGGAGCCAGTCATTAGATTATCTTAATTTACAATTGGATTGTTCCATTCTTATTTCTGTTACGTAGCCACAAGTGGTGGGGATTTGTGAGCGCGAAGTGCGTGCATCTATTTTAATTTAGATTTAAATAAAAAGGTTATTTAAACCTTTCATCTGCAGTATTTATAGGCATAGCAAGAATTCGGTACTTAGTCTTCGACGTGGGGTTTAAGAGTGTATGCACGCAAAGAATACATTAAGACCCTATAAGTTAAATGAAATGTCACTACTGTACCACTCGGCCGCTGATTAGCCTGTAAAAAATATTAATCACTTAGTAATTCAGATGAGATATGTTGTATATTAATCACGTAGGTTTCATCTCACACCACCCCGCTCTTTAGCTCTAAAGAGAGTGATGTGATACAGAAAAAAAAAGGGGGAAATCTAAACAAGGTAACTAACTGATCAAATTCCACTAGTTACAACTCCAAATAAAACCTTCCAGACGTAGATAATGATTTACACGATTTCAAAATGTTTATTTTACATTATGAGAAAACTTTACGTGAAAATGTATTCGTTCATGACTAAATAAATCGCATTAGTTGAACATCATACCTAATTACATTCTTTGTCTGGTGAAAATTTTCTTTTTTTCTTTGCGAATAATTTTTTGGTAACTTGTCAGTTACTTATCCAAAAGAAATGTAGAATGCAAACTTGGCAAAGAAAGACAATAAGTATACAAGTACAGATATTTAAGAGTCAATGTCTTCTCCTATCTTATCTGCATTTATATTTAGTTATAAAAATTTGGCTTCCGGGAAACAAAGTGCGAGTATGCAAACAATGTTTTTAGTTTTTTAAATTTAATATCGCATAGCAACAGATGGTTAAAATGTAGACAAAGCAACACAAATATCTGCTTATTTAATCAGTGCATATCTACTGTATCTAGAATGTATACATGAAATTTTCTATTGCTATACCTCTCTAGTACAACACTTCTCGATATGCTGCGGTTTCGTATATAATTCGGATGTTGTGTAAAACCGTATAAAATTAACATCGACCCAGGGTAGTAGACCAAATAATAAAGTTATGATTCTTCAAATGCGAAGTTTTATTATGGCACCTTGATTCAATAGCGTTAAATAGAAGACTGGATTAACTTAGTCAGGTTACGGCAAAGCACTCGACAGCTATCTGCCTAAGGAAGTGATACGTTCGTGGAAGATTTTTAATTTAAACTGGCTCATCATTCAAATCACACATATGAATTACTTGCATGAACACAGCTCTTTCGCAGTTGAACCCAGGTTTAACTACCAGTCTTCAGCGGTTTTACTGCTCGGCTGTTAGTGGGCTTAACAGGCATTAGAAATTGTGGTTACGTTTGAGTTGCTTGGTTTGTTATCTGAATACAGCAAAGCATGCAAGGGTCATCCGCCTAAGAGGAAGAATGTCTTCGTGGAGGATCTTCTAAGGCAGCGTTTCTTAAACTGTGGGATCGCGGGACCTGCAGCAGGGTTCGCCAAAAATTTTAGCAGTTTTGATATTTCTTAACTTATTATAATAATTTTACAGTTACCAAAAATTTTTACGCAATGTATCTAAAAATAGATAAAGATATAAGACAATACGGACAAAGAAAAAAACGAAAATGTTTCGACGGATTCTCTTTTTTAATATAATATTTTCCTTGCTTTGCACGTGACGCTGTCATTTCTTCTGTTACTTATTTAAAAATTTCACATTGTTCTATGCCTTAAAATTAGAAATTAAAGTTAATGACCTAAAATTGCAATAGTATATATTACAATACAAGTGAAAAAAAATGACAGTTTCACTCACGCGTGTGTCGAATTTGCGCAATACTTATGGGGTCCCACAAAATTTTTGTAAATATTATGGGGTCCTGGGGGTCGCGAAAAAATCTCAGTGATAAAAAGGGTCGCGACTGAAAAAAGTTTAGCAAACCCTGTGGGAAACTGGCTCATACTCACTTTACACAGTGGAAAACTATGAAAACTAACCAAGCAACCAGCCGATTCGCTTTTGATTCGAGCCCAGGACGAATTACTAGCATTCAGCAGTCTTTAATTATTCATCCACTGACGGAGCGGAGTTGCTTGGAAGTCAGAAAAAGAACTTTTATTAAAATCATGCAGTTGTGTGTCATAAAAACCGTAATTTCAATAGAACATGTATAGGTCAATTTCGACAGTCAAAATTTTAGAAATGTTTAGCAAGAAATGGTCATAATAATCCAAATAGAAGTGAAAAGATAAATTAATCAAAAAGCAAATTTCTGAAGATTATGTCAGAATGATTTTCCTTCTGTGATCTGAAACGCAGTTTATGAACAAGTGACTTAAAAATGAATGCATGTAAATTTGAAACAAGAATTATAAGAATAAAAATGTTTTGCTCATTTTGCAAGAAGAGTACTTTGTATCATTCAGGATTTATTTTGAAAAATAAAAAATTTTGGAATCTTAATGATACAGATGAAGAATAATAATTAAAGTATAGTAATGATGATTAAAATAAATGCAAGAAAATTAAAATATAAAATCTATGAATGATAAGAACGTTTGTCTGACAGAAGATATGAAAAGTTACCTAGAATTTTATTTGTTTATTTTATTTAAACAAATTAGCTTTTCATTTATAAATACTTAAACAAATTTAGTCAAAAACACGAAATTTGGATTAGACTTTAATACTTCATATTTACGCTGTGCTTATGTGAGTACATAAACCAACTGAAGTTTTCAGTTTTTCAACATATTTCTCTATGATATTTCAACATTAAAAATAAAAATCACATTTTAAATTAATAAACAATGAACGATAACTATGCGAAAAAAATTCACATGATCTATTATTGTTATGGGAAGATATTTAAAAATACTTCTGCATGTTTTGTTTTCATTTTGTCTTCTCACACTGCATTATAAAAATGTGATTAACTACCAGAAGAGAAGAATGTTTCAAAATTTAAAGCTCTCTCAAATAAATAAGCAACAAAACAAAAGAAGAAATTTAAAAGAAATGGTAAAGACAGAACAAAAACTGCAAAAAGGAATGGAAAATACAGAACAATAACTGCAGTCTAATAATAATTTGATAAATATAAATATTTTTTACAATTTTATACGTGTCTTTTCCTGTAGGGCAAGCATCTCTCACGAAAACTTGTTTGAAATTTGCAAAAATAAGGAAACAAACGTGCTTGACAAAGGAATGCTGCAGATGGGAGCAACCTATGACAAGTTTTGCGAAAAACACCTATCAAGATTTATACACATCAAGCTTGTTTGTTTTTCTACCTTCTAATGCATTTCATTATTATGATAACAACATCTACACTTGTACAAGCCAGAAGAAAGGAGGGGAAATAAGTCGGAGAAAACACACTTGCAAAACAAAAACTGAAAAACTCGCTCAAAGAGTAATAACCTCTCCAACGGTTGTCCTTCGCAAACAAACGCAAGATTAAATGCATTGAAAAAAAAAAGGCATTTCACCTTCTGGTCTATGTTATCTTTGTTTCTACTGCTCTGTGGCAGAAGACGAATAATCCTTCGCTACTTGTGATGGATCTGATGGATTGTCTTTTTGATACTTGAGACTTCAGTGAACAACATTAACTGTAACCGTGGTATTTTGTCTTGCAGTCTTCGAAAGGAAAATCTTTTGAAAGTGTGCTTGCTCTCTGTAATAACTGTATTAGCTTTGTTATGTATAGCTCAAGCAGTAAGACATGGAATGCAAAATTCTTTTTTTTTTAATAGAAAGCAATAGCGTAGTTATATATTAGTTATAAAATAGCGTAGTTATAGATTGTTAGGTTAGGTTACTTGAATACGGCAAACCCCGAGGGCTATCTGGCTAAGATAAGGTATGTCTTCTTGGATTACTTTCTTAGGACCAAGGCGTTGGCTTTCGGAGTACCTTTGCTTAAAACAGCAATTACCTCCACAACTTCGTTAAGAAAAACTGGAAACGGGTTTGCATTCAAGTTACGCGTTACGCTTGAGGAAAACGACGAAAACCAACCATGCAGCCAACCCACTGGCTAGATTTCGAACCTAAACCAGGTGGAACTACCAGTATTAAGCTGCCTTAACACTTGGTCATTGGTGAGGCAGTTATAAAAGACTTTATTTTTAACGCTTAATTTACAGTTCCTCGTCACTTTCTTTTCTTCCCCCCTCTCCTTCTTTCTTTTTTGACAAAAAAATAGCAATGAATAAATATAATAATATTCGCTACTTTAGAATGGCACTTCGAAATAAATTTAAAACTGGTAACATTAAATATTTGTTCTCTTTCTTACCTGTACACCCCCGCCCCCCCAAAAAAATAAAGAGTACATTTCTTTGTATTCGCATCCCTGAAAATTTCACTTAATATTGTCATATTTCCATGTCTTTCATGCTCCTAATTTGAATAAAAATTTATGCAATTATCAAGGGTCACAAAACACAAAGCAAGCAAGAAAAAAAAAAAAAAAAAAAAAAAAGATGCAGGCATACACTTTTTATGATGCCTGCGAATTTTATGCTATTGCTATACCATACTATAAGAAAAAATTGCTTCTTTGAATTGCTATCGAAACTTCCATCCCTTCTTAAATGTGATTGCGAAAAACATTAATTTATTCAGTGATGTTCGAATGTTAAGGAAAAAGAATGCCGTTAAAAAAGCTGAAAAAGACAGTGTTCTTTGATGCATGCAATGTTTACGGAAAAACCGTTTTAATATATATAGCATCTGCTTCTCTCTCTCTGTCTCTTCTCGTCACACTGATCTACAACACGTGTGCCCCGCGGGGAAGTTGAGTGAGAGTGATCCACTTTTCCTCACAACCTACCCCTTTTCGAAAAATTTCCCGCGTTGTTCACATGTTCACATGGGCGGGAAGTTCATAATTTTAAAGACGTCACTACGTTGAACTTCCTTCCTCTGTTGGTTACTTTCGTCTCGAAGATTACGACAGAGAGTTCGAAATAGCAAATCGTCCGTTGTCAGCTTTTAAAATTATTCGCTCGAGCAATGACTGGAAGTCGATCAGACAAGTAAGGTTACGTTACATTCACCTTGATATCCCAGACGTCCATTTTTGTCTTTCCGTCTATTCTTGGGGAAAGTTCTTTGTGCGTGTCCTGAATGAGAAACTACATTCTTCAACCTCCATAAATTGATCGTTGCTGGTAATTACCGATAAGAGGAAGATATAAGGATCATAAGACGAGGAACGTCAAAACCGTGAATTTGACTTTATCTTTTGCGCTTCATTTTCATTTACATCAGTTCTCTGGACTGCTTTTCAATTTTTGCATTACGGCAAATACCATATGACTAGTACAAAATTATTGTATTAAAACCGTACCTCGAAGTTTTTCAAACCCGAAAGCATGTCAAACCACCAAATGCGCTTTTCTTGAAACAGTTTTACAGATTTGTGATGTTGGCGATGATCGACGACAGTTTACATCTTTATTAAAATATGCTAAGACAGATAAGAAATTTAATTGCAGGACCTACCTGACAGAAAATAAATTTCATTATTCTATAAATTATACTAATAAAACATTTTCATTTGTTGAAGGTTTGGGTTTCCTTTTACACGCATGCGAAATACACTGGTGTGCAAAAATTAAGGACGAGACGGTTTTTTCAATATAACTTTGTACAAAAGCTTTCCAAATCAACACATTTAATACCGTAAGATCTCCAATACGTAAGGACATGAGTAATGTAAGCAACACTTACTAAAAGAGAAATCAGAAGGATAAAAAGAAGCTTTATTGAAAAAGTAGCATGGAGCGCAATGCGACCGAAGGCCGAAACATCCCTGTGATGGGTGTCCAGCAAGAAACATCAGGTCTTTAATAGGGGATATGATCTCCCATCACTGCTAGGCAGGTTTCACAGCGTCTGCCCATGCTGAGAATGAGGGTGTCAATGAGTTGTTGAGGCATTGCTGCCCATTCGTCTTGCAGCCCCAATCGAAACTCCGGAATCGTTACTGGTGGTAAGGTACGAGCTGCCAAGCGTCTGCCTAGAAAATCCTGTACATGCTCGATGGGATTGAGATCCGGAGATCGTGCCGGCCAATCCATACGTTCAATATCCTCACTCTCTAAGAGCTGTTCGGCAGCTACTGTGCGATGACATGGTGCATTGTCGTCCATGAAAAGGTACTGCGGACCCATAGCGCATCTAAAAAGACGCACATATGGAAGAAGAACCTCGTTACAATAACGGGTCCCGTTGACTGAACCTGCGTCGAAGATGTGAAGGTCTGTACGACTACCAAGCATGATGCCTCCCCAAACGAGAACACCGCCACCTCCATACCTGTCCCTTTCAATGATGTTCGAGGGATGATTGCGGCTTCCCCGCTCTCTCCAGATGAGTATGCGATGAGAATCGCTACTCAGACTGAATCTGCTCTCATCTGTAAAGAGTACTCGTCTCCATTCATTGTCTCTCCAATTCCGGTGTTCCCGGCACCACAGAGAACGCCTTCTCCGATGGGCAGGCGTTAGAGGTACACACCGTACAGGGCGTCGTGCAAACAGACCACCACCGTGCAGTCTTTTGGTCACGGTAAAACGCGATATCGGTCGTCCAGTCGCCTGTGTCGTGTGTCTAGCGATTTCTCCCGCTGTCTGCCGCCTGTTTCTTCTGGCCTGTAAGGAAATATACCGGTCATCTGCGGGTGTGGTTCCTCGTGGACGACCACTACTAAACCCCCAGATAGCTGTTCCTGTAGTTTGAAATTGTCTCCAAAGTCGTGAAACGATGCTGTGAGCAATTCCGAACTCTGCAGCCACACTTTTCACACTGCGGCCTTCCTCCAACTTCCCAATGATTCGACCTCGGGTAAAAGCATCCAGATGTCGTCTAACAGATTGATTATTCGCCATTTCTCGCTGAGGCAGCAACTCGGTGTGATTTTAACTGCTATACGGCGTGCAATCTCTTTGCCAGAAATACTGATCTTACACCGACAACATGCTTTATACCACTCAGACACTCCCCCATTACGTCAACCTGGATATCTGCGCATGTGCTACCGTACATCACCTTACTTAATCTCCTGATTGGTCTTTCTGTCCGCTCTGCCTCTTCGTTCAGCTGATATGCTAAGTTTTCGACTTCGTCCTTAATTTTTGCACACCAGTGTATTCGTATGTATGAAAGAATTATTTCATTTGTTTTGGTCCACTTTTTTTTCTTTTCACCAACCACGGGAACTGAGATTTTTAACATGACGGCGATTAAGCCGAATCGTTATATTTTGATCACTTCTCCGTTTTGATGATGAATTCCTCGAGGCATAGATCCGAGGTTCTAAACTGTTCCCTTGCCATTAACTTCTCGAGAAGGCTGTTGGTTCAACAGTATATTAAGTGTCTCAAGCCACCATATTAACAGAGTACGGGCCTTTCTCCGCCCACCTTTTTTCCTCCTCCAAGTGTTCAGTCACACACACACACACACACACACACACAAAAAAAAAAAAAAAAAAAAAAAAAAAAAAAAAAAAAGAGTTGAAGCTGTTGCACCGAAAACATTTCTCGATTCTGAGTAATCGGCGCTAAACGAATAATTCTTAAATTTGTCAATAATAGCTTTAATGTTTGAATGCGAAAACTCATCGCCAAAATGTGGCATTTTCATATTAGTGAAAAGGATAGCTTCCAATGAAATTCGGTATTCGTGAAAAATCTTACTACTCTATATACATATCAGACAAGAGAACTCTTGCCTTTCCCAGGAGCAGCAACACAAACATTCACAAATTTTGATGATGGCCAATTTCACCTTTATTCTCTCACATTTTCATGCAAAATGAAACAAGTCCAGGAAATCTTTGCAGCTATCTCGTGCAAACATTTCTTTACGCTTCAAATGATAACAAATAATATATAAAATGCATTAAAATGAGTTGCTGATTCAACCTTTCATACAGCTTTGAATATGATCTGGAGTTTAATTCTTTACAATATAAATTTCAGTCTGTGCTCTGAGAAATAAATGTAGAAATTCATCCAATAGGTAGTAGTAACGAAATTTTAAATTACGTTAAGTTTACTAATAACAGATTAAAAATATTTTCGCATGCATGCCCATGAATTGCTAACATTTATGATTTAATAATCTTGAATCTATCAATAATTAGATATCAAAGAACTCGTATTTTGTCTTATCTTACTCAGTCGGTATTTTGATTTTCATTTCAAGATTTAAAAACTGAAAAATTTGAAAAGATTTAAACGAACAAATGATTCAAAATTAATTTTAATTGGAAATCACTTCATACGAATTTTAAACATATTGTTGTATTAATTAGTCGATGGTATGGAAAAAAAAAAAGAAACTGACAAAGCTTCGTTAAGAATTCAACTTTAAATCAAAGTATAACTTCAAATTATTATTATATCTTTGAAAATATGCCAGCTAAGGTTCATTTAAAAAATAAAGACACTTCTGTGAATAGTTATAAACTTTACATTAAATAATGACAGTCGATGATGAAACAAAGTCCAGTTTAGAAACTCAATCTCCCGCTAAATCGTCGTTAACCATTATATTGGCAATGTTCAAGCTTTTATTTATTTATGATCGTTACACAAATTTAGTTCTCCGTCTCGGATAAAATTTTAACATTGCAGCTTACAAAACACTTGTCGTACATAATGACAGTTTTAAACTGTTAGCACATACCTATGGTTTTATAAATACATTTTATTAGTTTGATCTCAAATCAATGATGTATTTTTCACAAATTTTAAAAATGCTTCAGCTCTATGGTGATTAATCAGGTTATTAAATCGTTGATATTGACCACTTTATCTTTATTCATTGTAAGTATGATATCGCAAAGAAATCTTTTGTTCATTGCAGAGCATGAATTTTCAAATGTTTCACTTCTGCATTTCTCCGATTCCATCTTGATATGTTTATTCGTATGCTTTACATGACTGAATTATCAGAATGTTGTTTTCATGCTCTATGCAGCTGTAGATTTTTTCACGGAATCTCGACAGTGAAAAGATCTTTGACTCAGCTGCTCTACTCAATCCCTTCTGAGAAGGCCCACCAGCGGCCGAGCGGTAAAATTACTGAACACTGGTAGTTCGGTCCGAGGTTTGAATCCCGCGAACGGGCTGGCTGCATGGGCGTTTTCGTGGTTTTCCCCTTGTGTAACGTGTATACGAGCCAGTGTCCCTTAGAAAGTCCTCCACAAAGGCATCCCTTCCCTTAGGCAGATAGCCCTCGTGTGCTTTGCCGTATTCTCAATACACCACCACCACCACCACCCTTCTGAGAAGTCCTTATCACAGTGAACAATGAACTTCCAGATCCCATTCAACTTAGAGAATTATTTATTAAAAGTTTTTAAATAACAAAGTTTTTAAATTTTCCTTGAACATTTTTTTAACTTCTGAAGGCTGAAAAATAAAAGTGTCATTTTCCTGCAGACGCACAAGTAAAAAAGTGAACAGTTTATCGTCTGCTTTCTTTTAAGAAAAGAAATTTAATTGCAGGCCCTACCTGAGAGAAAATAAATTTCATTATTCTATAAATTACACTCAATTCTACAAATTATACTTTGAAAGAACGGAAACCTTAGATATAGCCAACCAGCAGCTGAATGACAGCATTTCACTGAGAAGTGTCCTTTAAAAGATGACCTTGTTAAAGGAAATCCGCTGTTGCAGAATTTTATTTCCGCGACTTTCGAAATCGTTTTCTTGAGAATGGAAAAACAATTTTCTCATCTTATTTACGCTATTTCGAAGAAATCGTTGTTCTGATTGATATCAATAAAACAAATTTTAGCGACGATCTTTAAATAAATTAATTATACAGATTTAAATGTCGAATAATATGCAACGAAGAGAAAAATAAAAATCAATCGATCCATTAAAAAAAATTAAAAACTGGAGAGAATAAAACTGAATTTATATATATGAGTAACATAATTTAAATATTTAAATAAGCATTATCTTTAATTTTTAAACATATAGCATTATGTGACGTGAACGAACCTTTGACCCAATTTAAAAGTAAAAGAAACTTTCTTCATTTTGGCAAAAATTTTTAATTAATTTTAAGAGAATAGTCTTCAGTACTGAATTTTGTAACTATGATATATAAAATAGTATCAGTGGGAGAAATGAGACAGTAAATGTATCAGTGTGATAATTATGATAGATGTGACTTTCAGTGTGATAATTATGATTATTCAGTGTGATAATTATGATAGATTTATTCAGTGTGATAATTATGATAGATGTGAATCTAGTAATATCACATATATCACTGATAAATATTTAGTAGAATAAGATAGCAAAGAAACTCTTATATTAAAAAGAAAGTGATGAATCAATGCTAGAATATTGTAAATCCTAATATTAATTTTTAGAACCCCTTTAAACCTTTCTTCACTTAGAAGACTGCCTCTTATATATTTCAGTATATGTATACATTAAATCTGTAAATGCCTGAAAAATCATCTGTTTTAAATGGTATCCCTAATTTTTGCCGTTAAGGGGCTAACTCATATATTTCTTATATAATAATTATCAAAATGCACTGCGCAAATTCTGGGGGAAGAAATCTCTAAAATGTATGGTAAACTAAACAAAAATCAACTTATTCTGATTTTAGCTTAACAACATACAATAATTTTGCCTATAAAATCTAACAAACAAGTTAGCAAACGAGCTTCAATGTCTCAAAATTCTTATGTTTCACGTTCCAAATGCACGTTCCAGAACTATAACGTTAAGCATTCAGAAGATTCTTAAAAGAATAATGTAAAAACAATAATATATATAGGTTACAGGAAAGAGATAAATGTTAAGGAATTAATATTAGTTCTCATATTCTTACATTTCAGGCATAAAGCATTTCGTTTATGTTTTCTGAAATTAATTCACCCCCCCCCCCCACACACAACATAAACACACATTGCCTGCTCTTGCGATGTAAGTGGTTAGTACTTGTAACTGAAAAATCCGTGTTTTGAATCCCGACTAGAATACATTTCATGTCTAATAATCTACACAAATTATAACAAAATTCTAACACGGCAGATGAGCCTAGCTAATCAATGAAATTTAATTGTATGTGTATGTTTACTGAAATAAGCTTTAAACCTGTCGTAACATGGATTCTTCTTCTTCAGTATTCAAAGACTTATAAGGTATTTTCTCTCTCCTTTCCAAGTGCCTTCGTGATGTAACTGATGATGACTCGCGGATGATAGCACATCTGGCTAACAATCGAGAGGTCCGGTATTTGAGCCCCGGCGAGTGGCTTCAAAGACGCCCAAGGTCTCGCGTTGATAATGTCACGTCTAATAAACCTATCACATAACGATAAACTAAAGTCATAAACCTGTGATGTCTTCTGCATCGATAAACCTAATGACTCTACAGATTGTGAAGTCGGCTTATGAATAATGAATGAGTTTAATATTTTCTTGATTTCCACGACCTGTAACGTGAACTTGTATTCATGTTGCATATAATGGAAAGACAATTTTCCTCAGAAACGTTTTCACAAGTGCACTTCACCTAAAACAAATAGCTCTCAAATGCTTTGCTATAATAAATAAGCAATCGATTAAAAAAGCCTATTTGCCTTTGAATTTTTTTGTGCAAGCATCATTGAAAAGTACGGATATTTATTTCTTTTTCTTTTGAAATAAAAGACAATTAAAATAAGTAATTGTTTCCAATTTAAATTTTAAGAGAATGCTGTCTTGAACAAATAAACTTTGACTGAGTTTTAACTGTTAGTTATAAAACGACCATCACAATAAATTTAGCGCACATTTTTAAACCCAATTGCAACTTAGCCTCAAGGTCTAACATAAATTGTACCGAAGCTTCAAAACCGAGTGTAGTGAAACAATATAACTCTCGTTTCGAATGAATCCCGATGTATAAATTTAACGAGTTTCAAAACTTTTCATTACAGGTATCTTCCTCCCCAAATCTAGCAGAAAGAACGTTCGTTCACCTACAACGGAAGAGTAAGAATAGGAAAGAAAATAAAAAGGGGGAAAAAAGTACATATACACACTGCTATAGACATTGAAAAAAAATGGGAACACAACAGTCCCAGACTTCCGTGAATCCGCGCTCTTAAAGGGGAGGTTTTTTTTTTTTTTTTTTTTTTTTTTTTTTTTTTTGAGGATGAAATTTCCTTATCGGAGACCACGCTCTTCGATTCAGCACCTGCCTTCAATCCCCCCTCCCTCTGTATTCTTCCGCTTCTTTGTTGGCAAGTGGACACATTATCCTTTATCGTTTGCTCCGAAGTGTGATCCAAGGCTTTTGTTAGAGCGATTCATTCTCCTGAGGAATCTTCGCACCAAATAAAACCATATTACGGGCGTAGGTCAAGTTAAAATGAGTCATTTTTAAGTCATTGAACTTCTATGAGATGAATACATGGAAGTTTGGGTTTTAATTGTACCTAAGAAACAATTAGAACAGACAACTTTTTAATTTGAATTTATTAAACAAAGTGTTTATGTTTTTATATCGGCCAGTATATTTTATCTTCTAACAAGAAGATTCGAAAAAAGCAAAACTATAATTACTTCCACATTTTACAAATATATCTTAGACGCTTTTTACGATTATAGGAGTATTAAATTTAACTAGTCTGCAAAGAAAATGTCCTAGAGCTGTGGTCCCCAACCTGTGATCTGTGGAGCCCTAAGGTCTCCGCGAGCATTTTCCGAAGCTCCATGACATTCTCAGGTAAATTAAATTGTAGGCTAACTGTTTATACAACAGAAATAATTTAGCTTTACTGTAGTACTACAATTACCTCCCTCCAGGGATCGATAGAGGTAATCCTCTTGCGTACTGACTAGTATCTGTACCTAGGCATCCTCAGCACCGGGCGAACATAAGTTGTCTTTACAGGACTAGAACCATCGATCACTCAGTGTACGTTCAGGCTCGGCAGGAACCGTCCTGGTACTGTCTTGTCTGCTCCCTGGCTGTGGAGGCCCTCTAAGTTCGGTGATCTACGGACTCATGGCGGCTAGCAAAAGACCACCAGATAGGCTTGGGGCTGATAGGATTACTAGTGGCAATGAAATGGATGACCCTGACTATTCTACTCTTCTGTTTCAAGTAATAAACTTAAACTTCAGGACTTCATCAAAAATCGTGATTCCGACAATAGTTTCAAGAAACATAAAAAGCTAAAACATACGATAAATTCTTCCAAAATTCCTACCGAAGAGGAGCTCTTAAAAAATTAACGAAAAATTTCAGTCCAGTTTTCCACATCTAATAATCATTCAAACAGAGTGCTTAGAAAAAGAATTAATGGCTTTTGAAAAAGAACACATTCAGGGTAAAGAAAATTCTGACACAGCTAACACAAAACTCTCAAAATGGAAAACTGCCATAAAAACTTCCAAACTTAATTCTGAGAAATATGAAGAAAAGGAAATCACACAAACAAAGAGATTCTCCGCTTTAAATATAGATATAGAAGTTGCTTTACTAATATTACAAATCAAGAAAAAATACGACCAATGGTCATAACTAAAAATAATCCGAAACGGATCTGAATTGATAAGATGCTACAGGAAACTTGTAAAGATAATTTTGAAGCTGAAATGTAAAATGAAGCTATCTACCTGCAAGCAAATAGCGAAAATACATTTTTACACCTAAGAAATGAACTCGGAATCCACAATTAAAGTCATACTCAAAATTATTCCAGGCTCCGTTACAGAAGCAAACATTTTTCAGGATCTAGAAAGAAGAAATTTCTAAATAATAAAAGTAAAACAGTTCTCTAGAAAACGAACGAGCAAAAGATTTACCTTCCTATCTATTTACTGGAGGTATAGAGAAATGCAAACGGTGAAGCCATACATAAACTAAATAACGTCTTTAATTTCCATGCACACATCGAAAAATATGCATAAAAAAAGCGACCAATTTAATGCTTTAATTGCCAAGAATTTGCACATTCACAACTAAATAGTTTTAAACCTGTTCGCTGCTGCAAATGCATAAAAACCATAGAAACAATACCTGCAATATTCAGCCAGAAGAAAAACATAAATGCTTATTCTGCTCTATAAATCATGTAAGTTCGTGATTCATATAGACGGTGCAAAGATTTCAAAGTTTTAAACAAACCAAAGAACAGGCCAGCTCTTCCTTAAAAAGAAGACTTACATTTCTCACAAATAGTACTAATGAAGAACCCACAACTTCAAATCTAAAATATAGCGACGCTCTTAAAAAAAAAAAAAAAAAAAAAAAAATTTACCCGAAGAATGAATTACCGACACTTTGCAGATTTTTAAAGACCCTAAAGTCCTCCAATTTATGAATGACATTACCAGGTAAAATAAGATTACAGGGGAAATCTGTTTAACATCGAAGTAAATGGTTATTTCGCTAAATTGGCGAGATATCGCCAAGCTGGCAACGGTTTGGCCATTAATTTTTGTCACCAAATTTGGCGAGAAATAATCAAAAGTCCCCAAACTTCGCAACATTTGGCACGGTTTCTGCATAGATAATTGTTACTCTAACTAACAACAATTGATCGATATATGTAACTGCAATTGTCTCCGGCTTTTACATGTAACATTAATACTATATGCGTACCAATAATTTCGAGAAATGGAAGATACCAGAGATTTTTTTATGGCCGGGAGAAAACTATATAAGACAGGAAAGAGGATCAGCTCTCAGTTCATAGACGACTACGGAGTATTGAAATAGCTCCGTGTTATCTTCGCTCTTTAGATGCGCTTTGCATTTGATTGTGTTTAACGTTCTTTGTAGTTTGAAGTATAACTACTGATTGTACTCTGTGATAATGTAAAGAACTGTAGGAATATTTTTGTGGAAAGTTCCAGAACTGTGAAGTGCTCTTTTCGGTAAAATAAATTTTATCAGGCTCTGATCGGTTCTATACGCATTCAATGTATTATGAATCCGTAGGCATGCAACAATTTTTGGAGACGGGATTGAATGCCGATGCCAAGAGCGATAGAGACCAACTAAAAAAACTGTTGACAGTACTTGCTGCATTTAAAGTAGAGATGAAAGCTGTTCCATCTCTTTCTTTAAGATAAGTAAAGATGGAAACTAGCCCAGAATCCGTTAAAGAAAGAGATGAAAGCTTTTTAAGAAAGATGGAAGCTGGCCTAGAATCCGTTAAAGAGAGATGAAAGCTGTTCAAGAAAAAATGGAAGCTGCCTCAGAATCTGTTAGAGATGAAGCTGTTCTAGAAAAGATTGAAGCAGGTCAACAGTGAAAAAAGAAATTACTACCATAACAGAAAACAAGCTCCAGGGTATGGAACGCAGACACGATCGAAAACAAAGTTGGGGAAATTGAAGAAAGTTTCTGCTGTCGAACATCAAATCGGTGAAAGAATTTCTGCTGTCGAACCACTAATCAATTACAGAATTTCTGCTGCAGTTTCCAATGACGTTAACAGCTTCAAGAAATCCATAACTACACCAGGAAATAATTCTGACACTTTTGAATTCCTAGCCATTTCTTCTCATGCCCCTCTAAGGATATCCATGTATGATGGAAAGACCTCCTTACAAGTGTATAAGACAGTTTTCTGTAGTGCCGGAATCAAATGGATGAGATTCCCAAGCCTGCCATCTCGCTGCTTCTCTGAGAGAGATGCAGCTGATATCCTTCAAACTCTGCCCGAAAACCAGAGGCTAGACGTCAAAGATCTATCTGACGCGTTGGACCTGCGCTTTGGCGAGAAGTGTTTAAAAGACTAGTTTAGCAGACTTCAGTTAAAATCTCGCCAACATGAAAACACTCCAGAAGATTGCTACAGATATGGGAAAGGTATCTAAATTTGCTTTATTGGACTGCTCATAAAAAACAAGGGAAATCCTCTCGCTGCAGTATTTCACCGATGGCATACGGAATGCTGAGATAGAGAAAGCTCTGCGAATGGTCGATGTAAAGGATTTAAAGAGCTCTTTAGTGTACGCCCTGAAATTGCAGGCAGCCCAGCAAGAAACTGGCACAGACCGCCACCCATTAAGAGCTCCTCAAGTCCATGAGACACTGGATCAAATGACTACTCGTGTAGACGATTTAGCCAGGCAAATCAATGCCTTCAGGTGGAATAGGAGTGGTAGCAAATTGACTCTAAAGTGCTGGAGCTGCTGTGATCAAGGCTACGTATGAAGGAACTACACAACAGCCCACGATACAGAAGAAAAGAGCGCTCCCCAGCAAGGACGCGGGAAACAAATTAGTGACCATCTCGCGAAGAGAAGGTTGCGGTTGCCAGACAATGAAAAGCTCCATCTTAAATCATTTGAGATCTTAGCAATGACTGGAAGTAGTAACGGACTTTCATTATGGGACATATCAATGGAGTTCCTTGCAGTATAACCATCGATACTCAAGCGAGTGTTATCACCATCCAAAAAGAGTTACATCAATAACTGGAAGGCAAAATCGTCTGGGCACCACCCTGCGCTACCCTGCAGACTGTGTCCGGTGATAAAATCGAAACTGATAAAAAATTAAACGCTAATATCAGGTTTCGAGGTACCACCTACCATCACAGGGCATATGTAGCAGATATTACTAACTCGTATTGGTTTTTCTAAGGAAGCATAATTTTTCGTTGGATTTTAAAAATAACGACCTCTAAGGACATAACCTTTCTTTCTGCCTATAAGGACATAACCCTGTTTGAAATTAAAGATGATAGAGTTAAATACATCCATAAAATCATAGCTCAAGACGATATCACAATGCCAGCAAGAACAGAATTTTTACTTCCTGAATCCATACCTGAAAAAAAAAAAATTCCAGTACGGCATAATAGAATATCCCAAGAACTGTAACAGCCTAAAAGCCAGTACTAGTAGCCTCAGTACTCGTCGACCTATCGAAAAGGGTCATCACGGTGACAGTTGTAAATGTCAGTAATAAAGAGATTGTCATTAGGAAAAGCGAAGTGGTTGCAGCATGTAGTTCAATGACGTGTGTTAAACGAACCAATAGTCCGCCAATTTCTGTGTCTTCGGAGATCCTAACATTGCAATTATTATAGAATACACAACTCCGCGATAAAGAACGGAGTGAAGTAGAACGTATCATTCAAGAATTTCAAGATATTTTTCCTGCTCATATTCTCACGTAAGTCGAACCAGTTTGTCTCAGCGTAGAACTGATAGTGGAGTTTATCTTCCGATCAAGCAATATCCAAGACTTCTATTGGACATACAAGAAACAGACGTTAGCGAGTCATCAGTAAGTCCTTGGATCGCTCCCATCGTCCTGGTCAAAAGGGACGACTGTTCAACTAGATTCTGCGTTGATGATGATATTTTTTTTCACTGTTGCATTTTTTAAATTCAATATCAGAGAAAGACATTTTCCCATTATGCGTAGAAATTTTCTGATCAGGAAAGCATTAGAAATAAGTCAGAATAGAATTTAAATAAGTTTTAATTTTTTTTTTAACTTGGAAATGCACTGAGATAACTTTGAGCTGAGCAACCATCTAAATCCACCATCCCTTAATGAGCAGTCGCTTTTGACATGTATAATGCAAATCTATTTGGTGCTTATTTTTATCTCCATTTGTTTAGCATTTTAGATTTTCTGATTCCATGAAGTTATTTCATTTACTGTAGTTTAATCAAAATTAACACTTTTCTCAGGTTTCCACAAAAACAATCGCCCCCTCCTCTAAAATACTTCTAAAAATTGATAAATGGATAAGTTACAATCTGTTTTTTAATTGAAATTAAGAATTATTTAAATTTTTAAAGTATGCCACTAAATGTTTTAAAAAATGAAATACTATTTGCATCATGTACCAGTCTCCTGAAATTAGCTATTACAACTGCTATAGCCAATAAATAATATTTGAATTTCTGTTTTAGTATATTACAACTTAAAGCTGAAGTATTTAAGCATACTAAAATAACTTTCTTTCCTATCTCTTAAATTTTGTACATGAAATGATTCTTTAATAAATTATGATAATATTGTGAATAAATCAAAAATATCACTTCTTAAAAGAAAAATTGGAAAGTACACCCAACAGGTTGCTAATAAAACCTAAACAAATTCTTGAAATATGCAGAAACATCATTTTTAAAGCCTTTAATGTGTTAAATGCATTTAGATTTCGAACTATTTCTTAATGATTTTCTGTACTCAGTAAATTACGGATATCATCTTTATAACTTTAAAACAAAAAAATTAACAATAGCGAAGCATTTCATTATAAATGTAACATATTTTTACTGGAAAATACATGCACGGAACAGCTTAGAAACACGTACGTTTCGCTGCCGTAATGCAATGTTTTGAAGTTACAAACATGGAGGCCGCTTGTTCGGTGGAGTTTCATTCCCCGATAGTGGAGGAAACTGCGAACCCTCCCGCCTTCAATTCTAACCTCCTTGGTTCTCTGGGACTTCCATATTCGAAATAAGGATACAGCATTGGATTTCCAGGTTTGGCGTACCTCTTCAGTTACATTCCGATCAAGGAAGGAATTTTCGGCAATAATTTTATCTCAGCTGTAATTAAAGAACTACGCAAGTTACTCGGCATCCACAAACCTCAAATGACACCTTTACATCCCCAGTCCGTTACCCCTCTGCTTAAAAGCCTATCGCAGCGCTGTCCACGAAACTACCAGCCATTCCCTATCCTGGATGCTCTTCGGTCGTGGCCTTCGTCTGCCTTGTGATCTGTTGTTTGGCCGCCCTCCTAATGCCCCTTATCACCCAAAGAGAACATTCGTCAACTCGGCACAAGATGTGTTTATGGAATCGGATTCGACGAACGGACTGTGTCCTAAACTACATACCTAAAACTATATAAGATCCTCCCTGGGACGGTCCTTACACGATCCTAAACAGGCTAAACGACGTCGTAGTACGGATCTGTAAGTCATTAAATTCTAAGCCTAAAGTCTTTTATTACGATAGGCTATCCCTTAACTATGGCCACACTATGTAATCTCCATAGTGTATATAATGTAAATAATACACTAAGACCATGGTCCTATTTGCATACAAAACTGTAAATTTATACATTTATTTACTAATTTAATGTTTTATTTGTTGTGTGTTATTTATTGAAATTATCATAGCACTGATTTTTCCTTAGTTGTAAGTATGACTTCCTGTCCAGGGATTGTACTGCCCGGGACGTGCAGTCTTGGGAAAGGAGGCAATGCTAACAATTTTTGCATATAATTTTAAAGAAGTTACAGTTATAATATATTTTACATGAAATTCTGAAGAGTGGAAGCTCTGCCAGAAAAATAAGATTACATGGGCAAGTCTGTTTAACATTGAAGTCAATGGATATCGCACTAAACGGGCAAGATATCGCCCAGCTGGCGAAGGATTTGGCGACTAATTTTTGTTGCCAAATTTGGCGAGAAACCACTAAAAGTAACCAAGTTTGGCGACATTCGGTCTCGTCCCTGTATAACTTATTGATACTATTGTAAGGATCTTAAGTTTTACTAACGTTTATTTTATTTTAAATCTTTACTATCACTTCTTATTTTCTACTTCCGGCCAGAATTAAAAGCTTTAACTTATTTATGCAAATTTGTCTGGCGAACGCCAAGTACTTAAGTTGTGGCTTTTTGCCAAGCAAGAGAGAGGAAGGAGTTAGTAGAAGCAGGCCGCTTGCCTTAGCAGTTTTTACTCGGTTGCTGGTTGCCTTCCAGGCCAGAGGTTTAATCCTCTTAATAATTTTAAACGTATTGTAGTGTTAACAGTTCTCTGTACTACATACGGCTTCCTGTTAATATACGGCCAATCTTCCACGTAGGCCCTTGTTAGTTACTCCAAAGTTAAGTTAGAGTTTAGTTAATATTTTTATATTCTTACGTTCAGACCACAAGTGGTTGCTCTCTGTATTCCGAAGTCCGGAAATCATTGTAAAGAGTGAAAAATAAAGGGTTTCGTATACCCTTCCTATGTATCTTGTCTACTTCCCACATTTATTGAACATAGCTTTAGTAAGCTCCCTGTTCCGAGTCAGGTTCTTGAATGTTCCCAAAGCAAGTAAGGCGGAACATTGAACCTGATAAAACAAACTCTTAAAACAACAACAAACTAACTTTTATTGATTCAGAAGTCAAACAACAAAAATCAGCGTTATACCTACAAAATTTTCACAGCCTACAAAATTTCACTGTGAAAATTTTGTAGGTATAACGCTGATTTTTGTTGTTTGACTTCTGAATTAGTATTTATTCGGCGTGTTATTGTGTCTTAATTAACTTTTATTGTTTAACTATTATTATTAACTTTTATTGTTATTTATTTTTACGAATTGAGAGGATTTCCTCCTATTTATATGATTTTAAAATCGCGCGCGAGAATTTTCTAGTACTTTCTCGAAATCAAAAAGAGATATTTATTAAATGTTACATGCACGCGCTCTTATATTTTCAATTTTCCGACTTAGCTTTCTTTTAATATTCGTCACGCGCTGCTGGGAAATGAAACCATTTAATTTACAATTCAACTAACATTAGCTATTTAAATACCAAATCCGTAACACTGCCCCCTTCCCAAGGACTGCACGTCACGGGCAGTACAATCCCTGGACAGGAAGCCAAACTTACAACTGTGGCATAAATACAATAAACAACATAAATACTAAATGCAATAACTAACTTAAACAAATCAAAGGCTAAGTACAAGTCAAATCAAATACTAAATACAAGTCAAATCAAATACTAAATACAAGTCAAATCAAATACAAAATACAAAACAAATACTAAATACACATTTAGAAACAAAAAGGACCATGGTCTTACACTATTTACAATTGTTTACATTGCGTACTATGGCCATAGTAATGAGCTAACCTGTCGTAACGAACGGCTTTAGGTTTAGAGTTCTAGAGTTCGAAGACTTACGGATCCGAACCACGACGTCATTCAGCCTGTTTAGGACTGTGTACGGACCATCCCAAGATGACTGTAATTTCGGACAGAGTCCCTTCCGTCGAGTCGGATTTCACAACCAAACCTTGTCTCCATCGTGGAATTGATATTCAGTAGCTCTTGTGTCGTATCGGGTCTTCATCTTCTCCGTCGCCAAGTTGTCTCGCTCTCGTGAAAAGTTGGGCATCACTTTAAACCGGACCTGCAGATCTTGAATATATTCCTCAGGCGATGAAGGAGCATCCGGAGGACGACCAAACAAGAGATCACAAGGCAGACGAAGGTCACGATCGAAGAGCGACTGTGATGGGGAATAGTCTCATGGACAGCACTGCGGTAAGCCAGTAAAAACAGTGGTAATTTCTTGTCCCAGTCCTGTTGGTTTCTGGAAACCACTAATGAGAGGTTATTAAGGATGATTCGATTGAATTTCTCTACCATGCCGTCTGACTGGGGATGTAATGGCGTCGTTTGGGTTTTGTCAATGCCGAGTAGTTTGCAGAGTTCTTTGGTTACTGCCGACGTAAAATTCCTTCCTTGATATCAACTAGGACCCTTTAAGATATCAACAAGGAGAAATCTATGATGCTCTCTTTGTAATATCCGAAGATGAATGCTTTTCAAACGAAATGCAACATGAAGCACGAAGTCTGTGTACCAAAATCAAGGATTATAAATTTATTTGTTCCTTGATAGTTTGGCACGATTTGCTTAACAGAATTAATCCTGTCAGCAAACAATTGCAAGAAAAGGATTTGAGTGTTACACTAGCCTTAAAGGCAATAAGTAACTTAAATACATTCATTGAAGAATATAGAAGTGATATCAATAACAAAAGTATTCTTGAGAAAGCCAAAGAACTTAGTGAAGAAGTGGATGGCGAGCTACAATTTAAAACTGTTGAAGAAGTCCGAAGAAGGAAAAAGAAATGTCATTTCGATTACGAACATGCTGACGAATTTCCTCAATGTCCAGAAGAGAAGTTTAGGGCAAATGTCTTTTTTAGAATTTTGGATACTGCTTGGACATCATTAAACGAAAGATTTGATTCAATGAAAAATCACTGCGATAATTTTAGTTTCCTGGGTAATTTATCAGAAATCGATAACGCAAATTTGAAAATAAAATGTGAAAAATTAGAAAAATTGTTACAGTGTGGTGACAATAAAGATATTAACGCAGAAGAACTCTATGACGAAATAGTAGCTTCGAAAGACATTTTTACAGCTGGTATGAATGACTCATTCGATATTTTGAACTTAATTGTGTCAAATAATATGTGCTTCCTGAACTTGAAGATCGTACTGAGAATACTACTTAGCATTTCTGTTAGTGTTGCTAGTAGCGAAAGATCATTCTCCAAATTAAAATTGATCAAGACATATTTACGTTCAAGTATATCGCAGGAAAGACTCATATATTTAGCTTTGATTGCCATTGAAAATGAAATCTGTTAAGAACTAGATGCGAAAGAAATGATAGAAAAATTTGTAAATATGAAATGCAGAAAAATAAATTATTCTCAATAAATTATTAAAATCAATTTCAACAAATGCTTTCTTCAAAACTTCCTTCTCCTATACAAAAATTTAGAAAAAGGGGGGGGGCGACTTCAGGTATTTTGCAGGCGGGCGCCGGATAACCTTGCGCCGGCGCTGGTTTCAAATTTTATCGCCCTTAAGCAATATCGCTCCTGTTACACGGGCTCAGGGGCGGTCCTACAGAAACTTGAAGCACTATCAGTAAAACGGGGTGGACATACTATGTATGGAGCCCGGCATCTTGTTCTTCGTTTCGGAAGTGGTAGAGCCGCTGAATATTCGTAGTTCATCCCGAGTTGAGTTGTGTTAAATGTGATCTACGCAGAGCCGCTCTGACGGCCAAGCTAAATAGACTTCTAAACTGACGTGTTGTATTTGTGGTTTAACTCATGCGGCAAATTATAAGAAATGTTTAAAAAAAAAAAAAAAAAAAAAAAAAAAAAAAAAAAAAAAAAACTCTTAAACCAAAATCCTACGACAAGCCCAAGTTGACCTAGGTGGCTGAGCCTCAGTCACTTAGCGAAGATGTAAGTTCAGTTATTCAAGAAAAATTTATCACGGACTCGAGCAGATCCACCTAAATTTGCGTAAATTCGTAGAAAATACTGATAAACACTTCAGAAACTCTATTGGAAATAAGAAAAATACTAAAAATTAAAATCTTCAAGAAAAGATTCCATCTAATCCTATTAACGCTTCTATAAAACCCAAAGCAAATGGAAGACATTCTAAACGTAATTCTTACAGCATCTCCTCTGCATTAGAAATATAATCAAGAAAATTAACAATATCACCATTCGAAAGGACATCAGGAGAACGGATTAGAAACAGTTTTCGTGTTTTTCTCACATGTAGGATGAATACGAATTAGTTTTCCCCAGAATGACTTAAAATGAAGACTTACCTACATTTCAGTTAGATCTCGCATGCTTCATTGCAACTGAAACCAACCAAACCTTTTTTCTCTTGATTATCTGCTAACATAGCTTACAAATATTCTTTCGATAAATGACAATTTAGAAAAGAATAATAAAATGCTTCTTAAAAGTACTTACCAATGAATTAACTGGATACATGAGATCTTTTCCTGTGTGGTTTGTTTTCAAGAAACCACACGAGGAGGTTGACTACAGTACACAATAAACCAAAATCCTCTCGTCAGACGCATTCATTTGCAAAAAAGAGTTTCTGCAATCAGATGCGAAGACCATACACTATCTGCAGAAAGAAGCAACGTCTTATTACAGTGTTAGAATAATTGTAAAAAAAAATTATTTTAATAGTTACACTTTCCTGCTGTGAGGGGTTATTAGCACAAAGGGGACTTTTAGTCTCGAAATGAGATTTTGATCGGTTCACTATAAACGGCATATCGCTTTTCAAGTTGTTGCCAGTTAATATTATCGCCCGGTATTATTTTTAAAGAAATTAAATAATGAAGAATCTGTGTCTATGTGTATATTTTACCCGAATTATGAAAAACAATGGTACCAAAATCCATCAAATTTTGAAGCACGTAGTCTTCCATCCGAACATATGCACCTGGAAGACCGAATTTTGACTTGAATTTTGAATTTGACGAATTTTTTTTATTATTTATTTCAGTTTTTGGAAAATTTTAATGAATTTTTTATTAAGAAACTTAACGATTTGAAAGCGAGCAGTGAAAACACTGTACAAAATAAAACGTTTTTATCTCCTGCACGCGAGATTATCTATTGGGAATTCTAAAGATATGCTGTTTTTAAATATTTTGTAAGTTTGCTGTTGAACTGAATTTTATGTCGCGTAAGTACGAAAAATATGATATTTAATAAATAAAGTAACATAAAAAATTAAAAATAAAAAGACAAATCTTTTTTTTTTTTTTGTTAGATCGCACTAAGAAAACTTAGTATTTATTATAAACCAAGAAAAAAATATAAAAATGTATGCCAGTACTTAACAGTGCACCGGGAATTCTAAACATATGCTGCTATGCAGTTTTTAAAAATTTTATTAATGTTAACGCTAAAAAGCTAAAAAAAAAAAAGAAAAAAGAAAAAAGAAAAGAGTGGGTTAGCAGGAATGAGTACAAAGTACAACAGCAGACTGGTAGATTGCAAGCTCAGCGAAAGCGTAAAAGAAAACCTTGACAAACTCTTTGGGAGACCGTTAAAATCTGAAATCTATCAGTGGTTTTTTTTTTTTTTTTCCCAGATTTGTCTAGACATTCATGTATAAAATTTGTAAACATCAAATTAGTGTAGAAAATATTTCATTATCAATCTATCTGAATTTGATTCTCTTGATTGTCATTTCTAAGTACTTCTTTTGCTGAAAACGAATTGTTTGTCTTGAAAAGGCGAATGGCTTATAAAAGCTTTAGTTGCTTAACGGACACACTTCAGGGCAAAAATTATCATATAAGGAATATCATCGGTTTAGAAAACATAAAATGAAAACAATATTAATCAGTGAACTTTCATTCATTTATTAGCGAATTTCATTGCAGCACGAGATTTTACTTGCTTCAAATTTTAAAAATTCTTTTTGTTACTCAATATTTCCTTGTTGCCAAATAGTCATGAATGAGATCTAAAATATACAGTTGTCAATAATAACCAACTTTATTTTCTCTCTACCTTTCTCTTTCTCTCTATGTATGTAAGATAAAAATATGAAAGCAAACTTCTAATATTAATTCGCAATAACCCCTTTTATTCTTTATTTTAATTTCGGTACTTCCCCTGTCTGCCCTAAAAATAGTAACTATTTATAATACATCAATGGAAACTGCATCATTTCAAAGTTAATCCGCATCGTACTATCCTAGGTAACACTTATGTAACTATCTCATATAACTGTCTTATGAACCAATCAATCACTGAATAAGATTTCTGCTGAAACCAAAAATTCTTTTCTCTCACTTCTACGTTTTTGTTTTGAATGGGCACTTTGCTTCTTATCTGCATCAAAGAAACACGTCGCCGCTCACTTCGCTGTATTGTCCATTGTCTGAAGATGTCCTACGCTATCAACAATGTCGAATGTATATTGCGCACATAATGACGTGAATCACATTATGCGTCTTAAGAATTAGCTTTACCCAATAATAAAATTATGCTACGTCTGTTTGTAAGTGTTGTTGAGGCTTGAACTTATGCAGAAACTTTAAATACTGATCAATATCGTTTTATTTGTTTTTTGTTGTTTTGAGAATGGCTACAAAATGATTATTCATTTTTTTTTTTTGTCTTAGAATGGCAACAAAAGGCTACTGATGTTGTTATTCTAAGAATTGTTTACATTTGCTAAAACGATAATAAAGATTATTTTTAATTTAAAATGTAGATTAACGTTATTTGAAGAAACGGATGGTACTTTTTCGCCGGCACAAATGTCGCCAAGCACAACATACAGTATACACATAAAAAATGTTAACAAATGTTAGTTCTAAGATTTTTTTATTTTGAAGGCATAAACATTTTAATACCGTTTAAAATTTTGTAAAAAGGCAATAAATTTGTAAAAAGACATTAATTTAAGAATTTATTATCCTTTTATGGTTCAGCATCCTGATTCGGCGGTTCATATCACGTGATCCCAAGTGATCTCATCTCACGCAGACTACGCTACAAAAATCTAATTCTCTCAGTAATTATCTACATTAATTTCAAGTTAAATCTAGATTTGGAATGCAAGTTTAAATGCAAGAATTATTTCAATTCGTACGAATAGCTTACTCAAAAATTATGTAAAACCGCAGTGCTTTACTTCGCTAGTGCATTCTCATTAGAATTGATGAATTTAACCCTTGACTTTGCCTTTTCTATATTTTCGCCTTCGATTGAGCGGTGTGATTGCATCCTAATTGACTTAATTACCGCGAATAGCCTTAGGTCATAAAATTGAACTATCTGGTAAAAATTCTATCTAATTGTATGCAATATTGAAAGAAACAATCAATCTGATAAGAAATTACTGCGACTTCTTTTGAAAACGAAGCTTAAAAGGTTACCAGCTAAGATATTCCGTTTGGCATCAGTTGTACCATTATTGGTGACTTTATCGGCTGCGCCGGCAAAACGAAAAAGTACCAAACTGATTTCTAATTATAAAAATTAATTTGGAGTCAGGAACCAATAGTGTCACCATTCCATCTGCACAATAAATCTCTCCAACTATTACACATACACACATACACATATGCAAATACTAGGAATTTTATTTCGATTTCAATGAATTTCAATTAATTCAATCTCTTTCTCTCTCTAGCCCACCAGCGGCCGAGCCGTAAAGTCGCTGAACACTGGTAGTTCGGTTCGAGACGGGCTGGCTGCATGGTCGTTTTCGTGGCTTTTCCCATGTGTAACGTTATTTGAAGAAACGGATGGTACTTTTTCGCCGGCACAAATGTCGCCAAGCACAACATACAGTATACACATAAAAAATGTTAACAAATGTTAGTTCTAAGATTTTTTTATTTTGAAGGCATAAACATTTTAATACCGTTTAAAATTTTGTAAAAAGGCAATAAATTTGTAAAAAGACATTAATTTAAGAATTTATTATCCTTTTATGGTTCAGCATAAAAGCCAGTTTCCCTTAGAAAGTCCTCCACGAAGGCATCCCTCCCTTTAGGCAGATAGCCCTCGAGGCTTTGCCAGAATCACATACACTCTCTGTATATATATACACATATAAATACATACACACACACACATATATATTGTTTCAAAAGAATAATCATTTCTTTATAATTCAATTTCATTTAAAATTTAATAAACTTTAAATTTGCTTTTTATGAATAGAGAATGCTTGTTAAATTCAAATATATAATATACTAGAACGGCCAGCGGTCATACGAAATGACCGCTGTTCTAGATATTATAAATTGTAATTAAAATGATTTGTGCAAAGGTGTCTGCTTATTTAACTGAATTACCCAGGGCAGGCGGCGAGGACGCCCCTTTGCTTACTGCCCCACGGGGTTTCCACGGGGTTCTTCTACTTGCTTAATTGCTCAAAGTAGAGTGCAATGAGGGAAATCACTGGCGGTACATTTCTTAAGAGCCACCGCTAGCTCAATCAATAAAGGTGATTTAAATAATGAAATGTTAATTCACATATCAAAGATCTCTTTGTACACAACATTTCATGTGTATATCTTTCCATCATTTTTAAGCTCGCCTTGCAGAGGACCATCCATTATTTTTAATTTTACGTCCGTTCTTTCACGAAATCTTGAACAGACAACATAAGGTTGACCGTGTTCAAATGCAGGCTCAGGTAAAAAAATGCCAATACGCTTAAGCGTTTGGCCCTGAGACTTATGGATGGTCATAGCAAAGGCAAATTTTACAGGAAATTGTCTACATCTCAATTGAAACGGCAACCCTGTGCCGTGGCAACTTCACCCCATTGGCTAGTACAGTTACGCAAGCAACCAATAAACTATCGGCGACAAACAGACACTTAAGCCGCAGATATATATATATATATATATATATATATCTGCGGAGCACACCGTTGGATTCCGCAGGTCCGTGGCACGCCATTTTGACCATCCATTCGCGTCTTCTTGAGACTTTAATTAGCCGACATATTAAAAACTTATTTTTCCCTACGTTTTTCCTACATTCTCCACTTTCTTGGGTTTTTCCTACTAGAGGGATTAGGCTATGTGCCAAATTTTTTGTTCTCGAATATCTATGGAACGGCACCGAATTGAAATTCGAGATGCGTATCCTCGGATTCCAAAAAATTCTCCGAATCCATTGATACCGTTCTCATCTTCGTACAACTTTAATCAGCCGAGATATTAATTAAAAACTGCGGAAACGCTAATTTCCGCGCTAATTTTTCCGAGTGGCAACAGTAAACTATTGGCGACACACACTTTAGCCGCTTATATATATAAAGATATATATAATTTATTTGCTAAAGTAATATTGATTATATTATCTTATATTATCTCATATAAAGTTTGTAGAATGTACATTAATGAAGTAATCCAGAAAGCATTGAAATTTAATCTCGAAAATAATACTTTTAAAGAAACTCGAATTTAAATCATGAAGAATAGAAATAGAAACTTTTAAAATGAAAATTAATAAACCTAGTAATTTCGATGCTTCTGGGTTACTTCATTCAGATGCATTCTAATAACTTTATATTAGGAGATAATATAACCAATATTACTTTAGTAAATACACTATTATTATCTTACTTTGCAGCTATTGCGCAAGTATTTAGGAAATTTATTTCGATTCCAATGAATTTCAATTAATTAATTCAGTCTTTGATATATATATATATAGTATGTAATGTTACGTGCGTACTGGTTTGTAATATATTGAATGCATACAGAACCGATGAGTGCGAGATAAAAGTTATTTTACCGAAAGAAACACTTTACAGTTCTGGAACTTTCAACAAAAATATTCCTACAGCTCTTCACAATATCACAGAGTACAGTGTCAGTAGTTACACTTCAAACTACTAAGAACATTAAACACAACGTAATGCAGAGCGCATCTAAAGAGCGAAGCTAACACAAAGATATCTCAACACTCCGAACTCACGCTGAACTAAACTCCTGAGAGCAGATACTCTTCCGGTCTTATATAGTTTTCAGCCGGCCGCCAAGAAATCTCTAGGACTTTCGACTTCTCGAAATTACTGGAACGCATATGACGGCCGGACACGGCTGCAGTTACATAAAGAATCAATTACAATACCCAATACAGTTATACAGGGACTGGACCAAAATGTCGCCAAATGAGCGACAAGTTTGGTGACTTTGGGGGTTTTCTTGCCAAATTTGAAGATCGCCAGATATGCGATATTCTCGCCAATTAAGCAAGATAGCCATTTACTCAATGTTAAATAAACTTCTTCCCGTATTCTTGCTTTTCCGGCAAAGCTTCGTTTCTTTAGATTTCCATGTTGAATTACACAAGCTACAATTTCACATATAATTTCACTAAAATTATACACTTATATGCTAAATTTGTAACACTGCCCCTTTCCCAAGGACTGAACATCCCACGCAGTACCGTTCTTGACAGCAAGCTATACTTATAACAATGCAGTATTAAAAAAATAATTTCAAAAAATAACATAAATCAAATACTAAATCCAAAAATAAATACAGAAATTTACAAATTAATATATAAATAGTATCATAGTTGTAATATACTATTTACATTATGTACAGTATGGGAATGTACTATGGTCATAGTAAGGGGCTGGCCTATCGTAATGAACGATTTTAGGCTTAGAACTGGATGACTTTCGGATCCGAACTACGACGCCGTTGAACCTCTTCAGGAGTGTGTAAGGACCATCCTAGGGTCACTATAGCTTAGGAAAAAAAATCCTTTCATAAAACAGGATTCCACACCTTGTCACCTTCGTTGAATCGATAACCTGTAGCTCTCGTGTCGCATCGGGTCTTCATCTTCTCTGCCGCCAAGCTGACTCGCGTTCATGCAACACTGTGCAACACTTCAAACCGTGCCTGGAGAACTTAAATAGCCTCTAAAAACAATGGTAACTACTTGTGGTGACATATTCCTGGAGCCTCTGTATTCATCTCGCTATCTGGCTTTCGGGATTCTTGCAATTTAGAAGCCTGGTCAATTATGCATGATATTGTATGAACATTTTCTGCTGCCAATTCTTTAATTTTGATCTTTAGTTTAATCTTAGCAGGCAATATTGTGGGATCATATTTTTCCGAACCTTTTAATTCACTTTTCCCGGCTCGTCTATGAATGCTTCTACTTCTAAATCATGGCTTTTCAAAATCTGCTCCTTCGTCTCTAATAGTTCCAGTAATTCTGATAATGAACTTACGTTTTCGGCAGCTTCATCGAGCTTCTATACTCTTTTAACTAGTAGTTTAGTAACACTAGCACGAACGTTACATCTCTTTTCAATTATTTTCGAAAGCTTATCCATATTAACTCAGAATTTGTAAGTTCAAAAGATCTTACCTCCACAATCGGGGATGCAGAAATGTTTTACGTATCCAAAACCCAAATAAAGTGTCCAAACTTCTCAGAATTATAATCCAGTAATGACGAATTACTTCCGATATTCCACATTCCCTGCTGATGCATCAAATATTGCATCTAATGGCCCGTGTGTCTAAAGGTGCATCAAAGAGGCTTTCGAAAACACTAACAAAATTTATTTACAAGAATATATAACAAATTCAAATAGTTGAAGATATTAATTCAGAAGTCAAACAACAAAAATTAGCGTTATATTTTCAAAATTTTCACAGGACTAGTTTCGATGGTTTTACCGAACCACCATCTTCAGCTGCAAAACCGTAAATGAACAAGATAGGAAATAATGATTAGATAAGATAAGGAAACCTGGACAAGAATAAGCAAGTGGCGCCATCTGTTGATGAAACCAGAACTAAAATATAATTTCTTTAAAGGCCAAAGGCAAAGATGGATTGGAATTAGGATCGTTAACTAGAACAGAAAGATTTTTTTTGAATGTGAAATACCTCTAGAAAATCCAGTTCTCCAATGGAAGATGTTTTTTGAATAATTTTGGCAGCAGAAAAATTGAAAGTGGGATTTTCGGACCAACAACGTTGAGCAACAGAAGACTTCTGTGTTTCCTTTTTTCTAACATATACCTCATGTTCCTTGACGTGAAATTTTAAGGCTCTCCTAGTTTGGCCAATGTAAATTAAACCACACTGGCAAGGAATCCTATAAATAACCCAGGAATTCATATCCGGAATGGGGTCCTTGAGTATGGAACTCGGAATTTTATTGATGGGAGAATAAACAACCCGAAAGTTAAATTTCTGCAAAATATGTGCAACTTTATAGCTAACTGATGGAAAGAAGGGAATGAAAACAGAATTTTTATAATCTCCTAAAACAAGAGTGTGCCTTTTAGTGTATTCAATTTCCTATCTTGTTCATTTGCGGTTTTGCAGCTGAGGATGGTGGTTCAGTAAAACCATCGAAACTATTCCTGTGAAAATTTTGAAAATATAACGCTGATTTTTGTTGATTGACTTCTGAATTAGTATTTGTTCGGCATGTTATTGTGTCTTAATTAGTTGAAGATATATTATTAGGTATCTCCGCCTTCCACATCCTACACTTTTAGAATCCTGCCTGCCACTGGCTATTGGAACATACACGTATCCTGCCTGCCACTGGCTACTGGAACGTACATAGCGCTCTCTAGCCGAATGGCACGAGAAATACGTAACTCATGAACTGTGAAAGGCAGAAAATTTCTGCCGTAGATATAATGATGGAAATGTTCTATTGCTTTAACTATGGCGAGCAATTCTTTCCTGGTGATACAGTAATTCCTCTCCGCTTCAGAGAGACGCTTGATCCAGTATCCTATATCACGTTCTGGACCGTTTATTTCTTCGGACAAAACAGCGCCAACGCTCTCATTGCTCGCAATCGTGTCAAGATTAAATTGTTTTGTCGAGCTGAGGTCACTTTTGGTGTTAGCAGAATTTAAAGCCTCCTTCAATTTGTTAAATGTATCCTCACATTCTTTGGTCTACAAAACTGGTTTGTTTCTAATCATGCAATGAGCATGCATCCTCTCAGAGTCTTATTCTGTACTACCTTAAGTTCGTGGAAGGTCTGCCTTTGAGGATGACGCGTAGCATGACATTGGTATAGCTATGTCTTTTTGTTGAGTGACAGACCAGAGTAATTTCCTAGAAGTATAGAGAGTTGATTGACGATATCACAAGTTTTCTATATGATAAGTCCATGCGAGCCTTTGGTTAATGATAACCCCTAAATAATTTATATTATTTGCACGGTTCACTATTTTCCCAAATAAGTAGAAGTTGCTCAATGCTATTTTCCGAATCTTGCGCCTTCTTACCATTAGAAGTTTAGATTTTTAAGCGTTTATACTGATTCTCCATTTCCTGCCCAAGTCTTCTAAATCAAAGTTCTAGAATTTGGAGATGGCTTTACTGGGTGGGACAGAGATCACGGCTACCGCCGTATCATTGGCCTAGCAAGCTAACATGGAGTTATAATCCAGTTTATCTCTGGAAAAATTGGTTACGTAAAAAGATAGAGAATGAGCGTAACACCGGAACCATGGGGTAGCTCTGCAGTGATGTTTTTGAAGGCTGAATAGACATTTCTTTGAGTTATACTAAAAGTTCGGTCACTGAGGAAGGAATTAGCCAAATTTCTAATTTAAGCATTGTTGAATTCGGGATATAAAGAATTATAATTGTACAGAAGAAATAAACACTTATTTACAAAACATGCAGTCACAAATTCAACTGCAAACAAAATAATTATAAAAGTTTTTGCTAAAAACTACAAATAAACAAATAATTAAATAAAACAACACATAATATCGCACTAATACACAAAAGCAACCATGCAATCAAAAGGGTTTTAATATTTGCAGAAATTTACAGTAATATATATGTTTTATTTAGATTTGAGAATTCTTATTGTTTACTGTTTAAGTTTTGTGCAGTATTTTTTTCTTTTGGTCAGATTTCTTTTTCTTTTATTTGGTCAGATCGGAGCAGTCCGTAATGAGTTATTAAAAAGATTCAAGAAGTTAATAAAAATAGTCATACTTTATTTTATTGTATGCGGTTTTTCTCCCGCCTTTTTGGCATGCCTTCGTGGTGTGGTGGTCTGCACGCTGGGCGCGTATTCCAGAAGTCCGTGGTTCGATTCCGGCGAAGGCGTTGCATATTTTTTTAATGTTGCCAGCTTCCAACAAGTTCCTAATGTCTTTACATTTGCATTCTTTATTTGAGTTATATAAAAAATTTTAATGGCCTTACATTATTATAATTAGATTTATTGTGCAATTACTTTTGATGTATAGTCATCCAGCTATTATTTATAAACGTGGCTCCGTGGAATTATTTCGAATACTCCTTTTTACTCAATAAAATATAGACATAGCCGACTAATGTACACATTTTTATACTTTTCTCAGTAAAATATATGCAGCTAAATTTTCTCAATAGGCCTAATCAGCATTTTCAAGCATACTTTTCAAATTTTCATAGCATTGCAATTAACGATAAAGAGAAATGCCAGGGAATATGTTAGTAAGATCGTCAAGCGGACCACAGCGTTATTATAATAGGGATGTTAAATATAAAAAAAAAAAAAAAAAAGAGGTGAAATTACATTAATTCTTAACGGTTGGATATAATACGACTTTATTCTTAATGCTTAACACAAGTTTCGATTTGATTATAATTAGATAAAATATTAGATAAAATAATTCACTTTCACTTTTGGCGTTAGGCAAAGTACACGCTTCACTTATATTACATAAAAATCATACGATAGACTATTAATTTTGAAATGGCATACTTAAGAAGGATTTATTACAAGCGTTTCATAAATTTTAGAGCAGAAAGGAAAAGTAATCAACTGAAAAATCCGATTTTTAAGGGCTATTTCAAATTAAAACTAAAATTTTATTTTACATACCACTCATAGACTTCAGAAAGAAAAAAGGTTTCGTGGGGGGGGGGATAATAAAAGCCTTTTGATGAAAATGCTTTAAAACAGGAGACAGGGAATACAGCAACATTGTGTTGAGAAACTACATAATTAAAAATTAATTTTATAAATTATTAGCGCAAAAATTTGAAAAAGTACAGACCATAAATTCCGATCATTGTATTTCCCGACTAAAGTTCCCGAAAACAGTCACAGCTCTTTAAGATTTCTCTTAATCTTAGATTCCTCTTGAAATTTCAGACATTCAGTCCAATTTGCATAAAAGTCTATGTTTTCGTCAAGTGTCTAAATGTCGTCAAAATTCGTCAAATGTCTATCACTATTCTTCAAGGAAGGCCTTTCAGTTTTTTCTCATTTTATAGCACAGTACTGTAACATTTATACATATTTGATACTTATTTCAATACATAAGCATATATTTTTAATAATTATAAAACACATAAATTTATAACAATCTAATTTTCCTATTTACAACCTACATTTTATCATTATAAATACTGTAATATCTCATTAAAATTAGATTTTCATTCTTACTGCTAATTCATTTTCATATCAATTGTTAATCACTAATAGATGGCTCAAAAGTTCAATAGTCCACAGAATATTACAGCTCTTTTGAAGCAAGCATGGCAGCTCAAATAGCACAACAGGTGCGCCTATTATTCAGTAATTACAAAAGTACTTTACACATACTCCAACTCGGAGGGAGTCAACCACTAGCTACCAGGCCGCAGCCCTGGGCAGCTCCGGCTGAGCAGACGACATTTATAAAATGCAAAAAAGAGATATACATATGCATACAAGGCACTTGAAGAAGAGTACAACAATGTACAAAGAAATATATACATGTGCATACAAGGCACTTGAAGAAGAGCACAACAATGTACAAAGAAATATATACATGTGCATACAAGGCACTTGAAGAAGAGTACAATCAAAATATATGTATATACATATAAATACAAACTCATGTACAGATATATATTACACACTTACATACATAGATATTCCGAAACAAATAAAAGTATACATACTCTCACTCATATTGATATATACACCCATACATATACGTTATCATGATAGTTAAAGTTTACAAGAAGCATGCCATTGAGGTACGCGTGATCCTTAGTATAAATTAGGTACCATAAATAAAAGATATAAACATGTACAGAGACATTACAGCATTCAGATACAGTACGAACTTTATGTATGAGAACCTGGCACAGCATAAATACAAAATTACATATTGTACATACATATCACATACTCTGTCGCTGACATATTGAACTAGCTTATATAGACTTTTATGACTACTATCTTCCAGTGTCAGAAGAGTAATTGTTAGTACAGTAGTCAATTACTGTTTTCAGTTTCCGCTGGGCAACTCTGTTACTTTGTGGTTAGGGGAGCCTGCCTGCGATACCGAAAGGCCTGGGTTCGAATCCCGGAGAAGGCATGGTTGTGACTGTCTGTCCTCTTCATCAGGGGCGTAGCTAGAGTTTCCAGCGCCCGGGGACAGCTGAAGAATTTTCGCCTCTTTCTGTGTGCCAAGAATGGAAAACATTTCATTAAAAAATTTCGTAGCATCAATTTGGCGCCCCTTGGATGCTGCGCTCGGGGACAGATGTCCCCCCTTGCCCCATCCTAGCTACGCCACTGCTCTTCATATTAAGCAATGGTGGCCCACCTATTAGGTGCATCCATAATAAAGAGACCACCACGTCTGGCCTTAGTATAGATTAATGGACTCTGTTACAAAACTATAACTGTTTACAACTGCCATTGGGGGAAAAAAAGTTTCACCCGGCAATGAAACAAAATCTAATATCCTAATTTTAATTCCTGTTTCTAGATCAAAAAGTCTAACAATTGTGGGAAATAAATTTTAATCTTTGTGGTTGGAAACATCATAATATATGGACATAAAATGTGCATTTATCTAATTCTTTCTGCAATTGTGAAAACAAATATGGTGAAAACACATTACAAATAATTGCTTCGGTTTTTGTCTGAAGCAATTACAAATAATTGCTTCGGTTTTGCAAATTTTCCGTCGTACAATGTTTTGATCATTTGCGACGTACAATCAATTGATCTGAAACTTTGATTGTGGTTTATGGTGTGGAAAGCAAATAGCCCTTCAGCTAATGCCAGCTGTTCCTCCGTTAACAATACATATTCCTTGACGAGACGTAACAACAATGATCGAACACCACCGAGTAAATCTAACTCGTTACATCGCCTAATTTAGTTTACTCTGCATGCATTTTATGTGTTTTTTTTATTTCTTTATATTCACTATAATAATTAATAAATAATAGGTAATATATTTTTACAGTACATTTAAAATAAGAAATGCGGATGTTTTCTGAAAAGCGGGGCATTTTAAAAAATCGGCTGGACGCGGGACAGTCCTTCAAAAAGTGGGACGTGTGGTCACTTTATCAATGTCAGTAATAGCAGAATTTCCCGCTTCATCAGCTTCTTCATTTCCAGAAATCACCTCATAGGATTTAACACATGAAATAGTAGGATATATATCGGGATTCGAGATAGAGATGTGATAGGTGTCAGTGTCAGTAATAGCAGAATTTCCCGCTTCATCAGCTTCTTCATTTCCAGAAATCACCACATAGGATTTAACATTAGGATAGCAAATAGTAGGATATATATCGGGATTCGAGATAGAGATGTGATAGATAGTATCTTGAATGATCGAAGAATTATGTTTAATACTTTTCATAGCTAGAATCGTGGATTGACTATCTGTATATATTTGAATTTTTTTTTTTTTTTTCGTTTTCGAGGGCCATAATTCAGCTTGGAAAATATTGTTTTGATTTCCAAGTTTAGCTCTTCGTATTATTTTAACTTGAGAATTTATATAACTAATGCATGCACATCCGACTCCTTTTATTTGAGCCATCTGTGTATGCGCATGGGTCTCTGGTTTGTGTGTCTTTTGCAAAACAGTTGATTTTTGTATTTACTGCTGAGTGCCTTCTGTATGGGTTACAGGGATATTCGTAATTGGAATATTCGAAGGCTATCTTTTATTCTGAAAGGTTTCAGATTTTAACGGTACAATATAGTGGTGGTACAGTATAGTGGTCCAGGTATAGTGGGATCGTTAAAAATCTGAAAGGTTTCAGATTTTAACGGTCACCCAAAAGGGTTTATTAAGATTTTTTACGCTCTTTCAGTCTACCAGTCTGCTTTTGCAATCACTTCTGCTAGCACATTTGTATTTTGTCTTTTTAGCTTTATTATCAAGCATCATTTTCTTCACACTTACACCACATGCAGTTCAATAATTAAATCACGAAATTTTTAAAAGCTACGTAGCAACATGTATTTAGAACTTCTGATGCAATGCCATATATTTTTTATATTATTTCAAACTTTTTTTTAGGTTAATATATGAATGTTCACTATTCTTAGAAAGACGACTAACATAAAATTGTGTCTTTATTAACTTTATGTGTGTTAACTTTATTTATTAAATATCATATTCTTTGCACTTACGCCACATAAAATTCAACAGCAAAATCAAAAAATATTAAAAACAGTATATGTTTAGAATTCTCGACAGAGTATTAGAGGTTGCCATACATAATTGTATATTCGCTACATCAATTCTTTAAAAGCAGCCCAACCGGGATAATGGTTAGCGACGCTAACTGCCGTAAAACTCGGAGAAGAATTCCTGTGCGGCATAGGGGAACTCAAAATATGCAGTGAGCCGAAAGTCCTCTCGAGAAGGTAATGGTAGGGAAAGACCCTCGGAGCCGCCTCCGCCGGGGCGCCTCCTCCATCAAAACTGGGGGCGGAACTGAGCAAAGTCGTACTGTAACCAGTATGGTGCTCAAGGTACTTGCCAACGGCAGGCGCAATCTTGCACTTCTTTGACACGATAAATTTCGTGGGCTTGTTCTGATGTTACTGTCAGACAAGTGAGATTAGTCACACCAACAACAACACCTATCTTTGAAAGCTAGCCGTTCGCACCGCCAGCCGCTTACAATAGTTATAAAAAGAACAAGTATAGTATAGTGGGATTTTGATGAGTCCAGCTAGTATAATTTCACAAAAATATTAAATATGTCTAATTAGACATAAATCAATCGCATTAAAAAGCAGAAAAAAGTATTGTAACTGTGATCATTGCTTTTAAATCACTGATATAAATATTTAGTTTATAACTCAATAACATTCCAGATCCAATTTTGACAGTATCCTATTTATTAGTTTTTAGCTATTAATTTACTGAATGGCAACACGTTGGCGAGTGGAAGACAGAAGTATTTTATTTCGAGCCGAAACCATTACTTTCATACAGCTGAGTTTGTTAATTAAATTTGAATGCTAAATATGTTACATTTTTCCGAATGGCAAGAATATGTTGGTTTATGATCTATATGAAAGTTCATCAACAGAGGGGACAACCACGCTCTGCTACCAAATGTTGGTTTGTGATTGGCATATAAATGATATTCTCTAAAGAATTATACACTTCTAATAAAAACACATTATAGTAATATATATAAAGAAAACTTTATTAAATTAAATTAGTCATAAGAAACCTTACCGCATTCTACAAAACCATAACAAACTCACTAGATGCCAGCTATATTTTTAACTCGTTCTTTTACAATTTTAGAAAATATCAATGTTGCCAAAATATTAAAACTTAAAATTATACTTTATAAACAAATATCAAAAATATCGTTACGTTTTTATTTCGAACAGTGTTGCCACTACTCAGTTTCAAATTGTTGAGTTTGTTAATCAAAAATTCACTAAAAACTTACAAAATATGAATTAAATAATACAACGAATTCAAATTTCGGGCTTCCAGGTACCCATATTCGGGTGGAGGACTACATTATTCAAAATTTGATTGCTCTCCGCACCGCTGTTTTATCACTTTGCGAGGGACATACATACATGAATGCAAATTTTTCATTACCTAATTTCTTTAAAAATGATACCAAGGGATAGATGAAATTTGGTGACAACAATCTGAAAAGAGATACGGCGTGTATAGTGAACCAACGTAAAATTCCGTTTCGAGACTAATTCGCCCCTTTTGGGTTAATAATAAAATTAAATCACTGAGAAAAAAAGAAGGAAAGAAAGAAAATCTGAAAGGTTTTAGATTTTGACTATCGCCAAAAGGGCTTGCTAATGTTTTTTTACTCCCTGACTGAGCTTGCAGTCTTCTGTTAAACTCACGTCTGCTAATCCTTCTGTCATTTTAGCTTTATAATTAAGCACATAATTTTCTCCGCATTTACGCCATATATAATTAAATTACAAAAATTTTAAAAGCAGCATATGTTTAGATTTCCGCACCCGTGTTAAGGGTTGGCTTACATTTTTCTATTCAGTCTTTCAGTTCATCATATCAATATTCAGTTTTCTTAGTAAGATCGCTTGTAAATTTTTTTCGTCTTTTAATTATTAACATTTTGCGTGTTCACTTTATTAAATATCACTTTCTTCGCACTTGTGCCGCATAAAAATCAATTCAACAGCAAAATATTTAAAAACAGAGCACCTTTAGAATTTCCGATAGACAGTCTCGCGCCCTGGAGATAAATATATTTTCTGCGTATAGTGTTGCCACTGCTTGCTTTCAAATTGTTGAGCTTCTAAATAAAAAATTCGTTTAGGTTCTAGCAAAAATGAAATATAAAATTCGAAATTCAGGTTAACATGTTCGGGTGGAGGACTACGTTATTAAAAATTTGACGGCCCTAGGTACCGTCGTTTTTTCACAATGAGAGGAACATACATACACATACGCAAATTCTTCATTATTTAATTTCTTTAAAACTAATACAGGGTGATAATATTTGGTGGCAACAGTCTGAATGTGATTCGCCGTTTATAGTGGACGACACAAAAAATCCCGTTTCGAGACTAATAGCCTTTTCGTGCTAACTTCCTTTGGGCTAATTATAATGATTTGTTTACATTTTACTCTGCATATCGTAGCACTTTAATAATATAGCTTTTGCACTGTATTTATGAAATTCCTGTACTTTTCTTAAACCACTTCATCTTCACAATTAAATCCTAAATTCCAGAATTTTATAAACAAATAAAACAGTTTCTGCTTAAAAATAAACTCAATAATACTATCAAAAACAAATAAAAAATTACATTTAGAGAAGCGGTTAAAAAGTACTAATTAAACATAATACGCCTAAATCATAAATTTTAATATGGCATCAGTACTTTAATGAATTTTTTGGGTGTTTAAAAGACACGATAGATATTTGATATGATTTATAATACAACAAAGTACTAATAAAAAGGACAAATACTGTATAAGTATAAAAATGCAATCTTGCTGAGCAGCTTAATTCATATTCTTGACTTTCTGATTTCTAAAGTGTATATCGTCTACTTAATATGCAAGAGATGCACACTATTTGGAATTAATTTACTGAACTGCCGCGCATAAACCGATTTTTTTTTTAAATCCATCTAAATAATTTTTAAAAGAAAGCTATTATTTTTCACATTTTACTTTGTCTATGAGGAAGATTTTTTTTTTTTTTTACTTAATTTGGAATTTACTAACAAAATTTTTAAATTAATAATAAAAAAGCGAAAACCTTACGTTTACTTTTTTTTGGTTTTCTTAAATTATAAAAGGCAGAATAAGCATTTTAAATAACTTTATTCCCATTCCGCAGACAGCAACAAACTGCAAATAACGCCGAGCTCAAAATAAAGGTCATTCACACTAGCCTAATAAAACAAACATACCCAATCCAACATACTACCCAGCACATGCCGGTTCAACACTAAGTAACAAATTCACCACTTTTTAATGTTTCATAATATTTTTATAAGAGTATTATATTAATACTACACAACAGAAATGTCATAAATGTAACGGCGAAACTGTCCATCCAATTTAAATACTATAATTTTAAATACATAAAAGAACAGGAAACAAACTAACATTACCTGTTATGCCGTGAAGTTCTCTGTTTTGAAAATTATGAATGAAATTTTGAAAGAAATCCTTCTTTACCAGCTTCGGAGAAATTTACATCTTCTTAACAATAGCCGAGATAAGTTTCATTATTTGAAATCCATGATTTGCATCACAGAAATGCGTAACAAACTGTACTTTCTAAGAGCCGTTCCTACTCTTCTATGCTGATCAGTGATCACTGAACTAAAGGTCATTGACACCTAACGGAGCTTACGGTCATAGAACTGGATGTACACACAGCTCAGCACGATCGCGGAGAATTGCGGAATATATTCTTGTCATTTTATAATTTTATATCAGAATGTGCATTGAATTTAGATCTAATTTGTGCTTTGTAAAATTTAAATAAAAAAAGCTTCTGTAGTAATAAATTAATTTCTCAAAAGACACGAATTTAGTTTTTTCATTCGCGTCATTTACTTTAGTTCGAATTGAAATAAATGAAATGTGTTTCTTTAATATTTCTTATATTAGATGGCGCCACGTGATAAGCCCTTTTTGTATGTAATGTTTTGAAACTGCTTAAGTAATATGGCAGTGTTTTTCTAAAACGTGTTTCTATGATGCATCATTTTTATTTAAAATTTTATATTAATCTCCAAAATTCAACATGCGACATCAAATTGCCAATGCCATAATATGAATGCTTGTTTCTTTTAAATATTTTTAAATTTTAAGCGCATGTATATGCATATATTAGAGTTATGTGCAAATTAATGTTTATAACGTTTTAGGCCTACATCAAATATGAAATTAAATATTGCAGTATGAGTGAGTGTTTAAATTATATATATAGTTTTTTTTTAAAATGGAGGATATACGAAACCAGTTTACTGTAGATATTATAGAAAGAGTAAGTAAAATTCTATATTACTGTGCGAAGTTTACAATTTTTTTTTTTTTTTTTTTTTGTCAGTGAAATTTTTTAAGATTTAAAGTGAGTATACTATGAAGCAGCTTTTAGTTTTCGTAAAATAATTGCATACTGTAATTACTGTGACATCCTTAAAAGTCATCATCTGAATTTAAAACTTACTTATATTTTGGTATAAATTTTAATTGTACGCTTATAAATGTGGATGGTCTAATACAACAAAATCTGATAAAACGAAATTTCATTTATATTTATAAAATAGGAAAGAAACACAATTATTTCCAAGTATGAAATGTTTTGATTTAACTATGGGGAAGTGTGTTATTATTTTTTAATATAAACCCGCAGGAATTATAGAAACATACGAAATTTTTCACTTTTCATCATTTTCTTTGATTATTTTTTCATTCATATTCTGATGTTTTCAGACCCTTCATCATTTTTACAATGATGTTCAAAGTCAGGCACAAGCTAATCAATTTCTTATGTTGGCTCAAATCTCTCCAGAAGCATGGGATTTTGCATGGCAGCTATTACATCCTTCAAAGGTAATTAATTATGTTTACCAAAAAGTCTTCAAGGAATAGATGTATGCAGTGTTAAGCATATCTGGTGATTTATTTACGTTTACTTCTTTTGTTCTCTGCAGTACTTATTATTAATATATATTCTTAACAAATAGAAAGATGCTACTCTTTGTCAGTATTAAACATTTTATTTACGTAATCATTATTCCACCTACAGTATACTTTGTGTTACTATTATTTTTAAAACCAGGTATCTCATATCTGTCAATCTCATCTTTTATTCACAAAATTAATTTTTCTCATATCTACTTGGATAGTAAATAATGTAATCACTAAAATATAGTTTTCTGCCATTTAATAATTTTGATTTTAAGGAAATTTTATTTTTTACTAAATGTACCTTTGTGATATTTTCAACAGAAATACATATAATTTTGTGTAAAATCCTTTATGGCATTAACATATGATGGCCTTAACGGCATACTTTATTGTAAGAGGAAAGGATAGTTTATTGACTAGGTTTAAAGTGAAAAATTATGAAATTGTATATTCATTGTACTTTCAGGATTCAAAGCAACAGCTGAAATAATGTTTTGATCATTTTTAATAAAGCCAAACGTTTTCAGCATAAAATCATTATCTTATTTTTGAATCAGTGTTTTGGGCAATAAGGAGTAAATTTATAAAAGTTAAAAATTTTGAGACAAATAAATTAATCGTAGCACCAAATTTACAGAACCAGCTTGGGCAATAGTTAGTTAACCTGTGAAGCCATTGGGCTATTTTTAACTGCATTACTTTTATGTTAATCATTACCTTTTACGTTAGGCCAAAAGTATTGGCTTTGTAAGCATGAATTGGTGCCATCTATGAACTTTATTTGAGCTAATGAAAGGGTCCTTTACACCCTTCGGTTGATCTTTACATTATGGTAACTTGGCGTTTTTTTAGCGAAAATTCGGCGACCAACTCTCTTACAGCAACCCTCTATTTTTTTTTTCCCGCCGCCATTTTGTCTTCACGAATTAAAGACATGTTTCTTTTCTTTTTATCTACTGAACACTTCTTCCAACAATCTACTAGCCGAATTACACTTATGCTAGAAATTTTATCTAACAAAATTGCTTAATCATGACAAATATTCACTGCAAAATTGGGAAAAAGTGCACAATACCATACTCCTTACGCGTTTTTCAAAATAACACATACACATAAACCATGTACACGCCGACTTATTTTTACTTAAAAAAACATCCCAGAATTGCACAAAAATGGCATTGCGCACACTCTTCACTATATCCATGTACACTGCTTTTTTCTCATAAATTAGAAAAATTTCACGAAAATACATGACAATTTTCTCAATCTTTAAACCCGGTAAAAAGAACATATATGAAATTACCTGATCGCGAAAAAGTATTTACCCTTTCCAAATATGAACATTTCCACATATAAAATAAATAAAATATCCAAAAACTTTTACCTCTAAATCATCTATTACATTATACACGTCAACAACGAATTCATACCGCAACCATTACAGATACTTAGTATCAGATATTTAAATTATTTCCATGCACGTTTACTTCAACTAAAACGTATACCAAATTCCTACAAACATAAAATTCACAAAATAACTATCATTTAATTAAAATATAATTAAATTCAAAAACACTACTTAAAATATAAATGAGCACATACATTAAATTAATACATACATAAATACCCATTTCGAATTCACTTTAGTTACGGCCATGGGATCCAAAAATTCACGAACACTGTTTCACACAACACAGAATAAAAATAAAAATACAAAATTTCCAGATTTTTTCCCAATTTACCCCCTTTTCCGATTAAAGAACCGTAATTCGTCCATTAATATCACTTGACATATCCCATGATCTCTCATTTCCCTCACACAAAATAATGCGTAATCGGAAGAGTACTGCTCACATTATTACCAAAGTCCCAGGTATATCTTTATCGCCTCCAAAATGTCGCCAAACTACCAGTTACCATATTGTAAAGATCAACCCACCCTTCTCCTGACTCAGTAGTATTTTAAAAACTTCATTGATTATTCACTAAATATTCTTCTAACCTTGAGCACAGTTTATGATATTTATGATAGCCAAATATACAAGACGTTATAAGTCTTTAGGAGCATTGAATCTGTATTAAAAGTTAGTTGCTTTGTTTAGGTGATATTTCTCAAACTTAACGCCGTTATCTTCTTTGTCCTGTATAGCCCTGTTTACATGAGGAGATATATTCCCTCATGTAGACAGGTAAAAATATGTTTATGGTTTCTCATTGGCGAAAACTGGTGATTTTTGGCAGTACATGGATACTGAATGTGTGCAATTCTTCGACTTGTTATTTTGGCTTCTGTAGCGGCGATAAGTACAAGTTTTGCATTTTATATAAATATTAAAATGCAATTTTTTAATGTAGAATGTATTATTAATTCCTTATGTGGCTTCTGAAATTATATTTTTCCATTATCTTATTACCAGAAGAGAGTGATTAAGTCATATGAATTTGCCATTTTTTTTTTTCAAACATGGCTTTGTATATTCATAGTATTTTTCTCTTTTCTCCCCTCCCCCCCCCCCCCCGAGGATAGGCAGTCAATTACTAATTGAAAAGTTTTTTGCTAGAGAGCACATATAAAAAAAGCTTCGAGTTGGATTTTTATAAAATGTATCGCATGACCAAAATTATTGCAGTGTGAAAGCATTTATTACATTTCTTAAATGAGACCATGAATCTGTAAGAGCAACCATTCAAGCAATAACACAGTTAATTAATGACTCTTTCTTTGGGGTTTTTTGTAATGTTCCACTAATTAAGCTTTTTGATTATAATTGAATTTATGATGATTTTCTTTTTAGTAAAGATATTTCTTATTTCAGTTTCAGTTTTTGTAAAAAAGTATAATCTTAACTTTCATTTTTAGTCATCTGAAGTCCAATTCTTTGGAGCAAGTACATTACATGTAAAAATTACAAAACATTGGAATGAACTACCTTATAATTTATATGAGCCTCTTAGAGAAAAGTTACTGCAAGCATTATTTACTCATATATCTGGTCCTCGACTCATTCTTACAAGACTTTGCATTGCGGTAAGTTTCAGCTTTAGTATGTCGAATTCATATTTCTATATTTTCTCCCTCTGTGCGAGGGTTCTTTTTTTGCAATGTTTGGTTATGTTTTATGTGCAATAATTTGCAAGTATATTAATCTTTATTTTTTAATTTGTGTAATAATATAAAGGATGTTATTTAGTACTTCCTGTAGTATGATATGTTTAATTATTGATATTGCAGAAAAATCATTCTTGTTCTCTTTTACAATTTGAGGTTCAAGGAAAAGCAAATCCTTTCTATTTTCTATTTTTTATTTTTTATTTTTTATTTTTTGGCATATAATTTAGCCAGTAATATTGCATATTTTGTTTGCACTGGGAATATAAAATTGTTGTTTGACATATAACAGTGTACAATAAGACCCTGCATAATGCTGTTTTGGTTTAACACTCTTTTATTTGAATTGTGGGATTCCCCAAAATTGAACGCAGCTTTAGGCCAAAGAATGGCTATGTAAAGAAGGAAAGGTTCCATAGACATAATGTAAACCAGTTTACTATTACGCCGTTGGAAAGCGGAAGAAGAAGAGCAAAAAGAACTTTCAGCAGCATTTCTAAAAACCAGTTTAACCACTATAACAGAAATTATGAATTATTATTAATTTATTGAAAATGCCCAAATTTTGAGAGGAGTTGAAAGGCAAGACAGGGTGTTATGGATGCCTTTGAATGATCTGAAATATAAACATACTAACTTAGAATTTTATTAATTTTTATATGTATATTTGTTTATTATGTTTCTATATTTGTAAGAAATAAATTTTTGTTTTATTGTTATAAAAAACATAATAAATTGAATGGTAAAATTCCTGAACAATTTTCCAGTAACCCCATTATTTGCATGATGAGATAACCTTGTTTAACACTATTTCATATTATCCTCTACTTTGATGGAACATATACGCCACGTTAAGCGGGGTCATATTGTACTTGCTTTAAATCGTAGCTGTAAATTATATGTTGTGCAGTGAGGGTATTGTAGAATCTCTTTTAACCATTACCAACTGGACCTAGCCAATTTTGGATAAGAGATTTTTCTGGATAGTTGAGTATATATATATCTGGATATTATCTATTTTGTGCCGCCCACCAGCGGCCGAGTGGTAAAGTCGCTGAACACTGGTAGTTCGGTTCGAACCACGCGAACGGGCTGGCTGCATGGGCGTTTTCGTGGTTTTCCCCATGTGTAACATGTATACGAGCCAGTTTCCCTTAGAAAGTCCTCCACGAAAGGCATCCTTCCCCTTAGGCAGATAGCCCTAGTGTGCTTTGCCATAATTAAATACACCATACACCACACCTATTTTGTGCCACCTCCATTCTAGATATTGCACCTGTAAGAATTGTAGCACATAGAGTTTTTGGCCATGTGTTTAGATCTTTCAGCCACAATTAAATAATATCAAAAATCATATAAATTATTTAAAATTGAAACACATACACATGATTTTATATTTTATGAAAACAAAGTTAAACATTTAAAAATTACCTCATATATTATTACATAAAAATCTCAAATTTCTTAAGACCATGGCATATAACTTCGAATGTCCATCTGCTGACAAATTGTCACCACAGTTTTAAATATCTGCTAAGATTTTTAAACAGATTTAGATTAATATATGATGTCTGCATGCAATATAATCTGCATCCAATACATAATGCATGCTAATGTGCATGCAGTAAGCTTCTTACCATCATGTATTGACATAAATTAATATTTCTATTAATAAAGTCTGCAATGTTTCATCATTATCATCTTAAGCCAGTAGCAGTATTGTCTATATTCCCATTGCACACCATTTTTTACTAACGCTTACGTTCTTCGAACATGTAACTAAATCCAAGATGCTGCCCTTGCATACCCAAATGTATTTTAAAACCAAGATAATCTTTGTCATTGGACTTGCCATCTCTGAACATAAGCATATGCCACAATATGTAGTAAAGTGATATTCATTACAGCTTTTCAATTAATAGATAAAGTAAATATGGTTTCTCTCAAATATGAACTGTTCCTGAAAATCATAGATGCTACCTTCGAAGTTCACACACTGAAGCATACAAAGGAATCTGTAGTTCATCATTATATTTTGATATGTAATATCTTGAATCATTGGTTGGCTAAGGCGTGTTATGTTGAGCGGAAATATAACCCAAATATTTTACACATTTCAGTCTTCAGTTTGTTAGCGCATGACGTATTTTTAATCTCGTATACCTGAATTTCAGATTTATGTTAAGACCCTCAAAAGTGCATTTATTTTGATATTGTCTTTTAATTGGATGGTAGTTATGAGAGATTTTACTGTATGCAATTACAAACTGGTACAAGTCTGATATACGCCCTAATTTCACCAAATGTAGCGATATGTGTTCTGCGCTGGTTTTTGACGTGATTGCGTGTTATATGGCAACCCTGTTGACGTTGAAAAATCTTTCGCTGGAGTTCGTTGGTTCCCATCATGCTTTGTGTCTGAGAAGCTAGGGGGGAAAGATTTAATGGTGAAAGTTGTTGAATTGAAGTTCGGCATAAGGAAATATCGTCGTTGCCATCCTGTTGAGGGGCAATGGGTATTTGGAGGTGTGGAAATAAGGTATGGGAGATTATTTTTAAGCCCCGTTCACATGCAATGCTCCTTCACACAGCTGCCATTAGAAAGAGGAGAAAAAGGAGACATGAAAGAGTTTCGTCTTTAGGACCCGTTCAGAAGACAACCCTCTGCCTTCCCCTTTACACCAAAACCCTCTGTGAACAATCACGTCTCCGAATTGGCAGATTTCTAATACTGTTTACACATTTTTAACGTTGTTTATTGTTGTTAACTTTGTAATCTGTACTTTCGCAACTGGTACCTGAACTTTCGTAATGGTTCCTGAATAACATATGCTTTTTAATTATTATTATTATATTTTATAAGCTGTTATCTTGGTGCTTGTTGCTATGGTTAAAAGATGGTCATGGATTTTTAAACTGCTTCCCGATAAGATATAGAACTCAAACTTTGTGCTTGTGGATGTGGTGTCACGCTTTTGATTTTTAGAGGATTAGATTTTTTTCAAATTTAAAGTTGAAAAGACTTTTTGCAAATATTAAAAAATAAACTGAGAATCTCAGAATATTATAGTTTGCACCATAACGCACTGTGGATAAAAAAAATTAACTGAAATTTTTAGCGTAATTTTTTAAAAAAATATTTTGGAAGAATTTTAAAAATCGTTCATATTTTTAGACTTTTTGACGCCCATTAATTTTAAAATTTCATATCTAAAAATATATCGGTTACAAACTTCCGACATTTTCACAACTTATAAAACAAACTTTTCGCATTAAAAAAAAGGATAAAGGAAATTAATTGGACTATTTTTTTTTGAAAGATATGCAATGAAGCAGAATGGGAAATATTGGTTTTTCTTGGCATCAATTTGAAACATCGGTTTCAAAGTAATAATCTCATCATACCACACTATTTTTATGACATTATTTATGCTATATAAGTTGTTATTGTTGCCAGTTGTTAGTTCAGTGTGAGATTGGAGATATTTCTGAGTTAACTTTCTCTTAAGATGCGCTTTGCATTCCGTTGTGTTTAACGTTCTTATTAGATTGAAGCATAACTACTGATTATACTTAGTGATATTCTAAACGCTTGTACGAGTATTTCTGTGGAAAATTCCAGAACTTTGAAGTGTTTATGTTGATAAAATAAATTTAATTAAGCTGTCATCAGATTTGAGTGCAATAACAATCATTTATGAACTATTATCAATCTATTGCAAACCCGTACGCACGCAACAATATTATAATTAATTAATGTATTAAAATTGTTTTGAACGTGTTTTACAAAACAAAAACAGGTAAAGAAAAATTCTACTTGCGTTTTATGAGTTTTTGCAATTTTTCTGGCCACATAAGGTTTTAAAAAAAGGTTTGTAATTTATGTTTATATTTACCAATTGAATAAATAGCACTAGGTTTGATTTATATACATACTAGGTGTACCCGCCCGGCGTTGCCCGTGCATTTAGAAAATGCAGATAAGTGAATAGCGCAGGAATAGTAGTGTAGGACATGTAGACTGTCTCTCTCTCTTCCCCCCCCACAAGCTACAAAAAAGAAATGAATTGTAATTAATCGATTTAATGTATCATCAAAACAGCAAACTAACTCTAGAATAAAGAAATCAATTGTTACAATCGAACGTTATTTGAAAACAAATAATAATATCAGTGAGTCAAAAAAACCGTGATTAATTAATTATAAATAATTTTTTTTAAATTTTTCTAATTCAAAAATCGAAAATCGGGCTTCGAGGTCTGGTGGCCAGCCCCTTTGTGCTTCCGTATAAAAAATTCCAGGTCCCTGCGTGCGATAGATTTGGCTGGAGAGCTCGGTCAGGCAGACAGACAGACACATTACACTTGCTTTTATTATTATAGATGTGTCTATTGAAATTCAGTAATAAAATTTTAAAGATTTGAAATGATTAATTGTCTATTTAGACAGTTTGTATTCTTTAAATTACAAATGCAAACTGAGAAACTTTTTGCATTTTTTTCAATAAATCCTTTTACTTAAGTCCTAAAACATATACAGGTATGGACTAAATTTTTTATTAATTTTACTGCTTATTTAAAATTATGTACTTTATAGAAACAAGGATGGGTTTTGCAAAATACTGAAAGGAAAAATTATTTGAAATGAAAATGTGACAGATCATATTTGTTTTAAAAGATTTTAGATAAAAGTGTATTTTTATTTTTTCTCAGAAACTAATTCATTAACTGCAAAATCATTCCTTGAAGTTATTAAAAAGACTCTAATAAATACAACAACAACAACAACAAAAAAAAAAAAAAAAAAAAAAAACCTGGGGGGTGACATTGAAAATTGTAGGAGAAGAAAAAAATTTTAATTGTAAAATTTTTCTTCAAAAATTTAAATTAAAAAAATTACTAGCAAAAACTTTTTTTCAGCTTAAAATTATTTTGTCTCACAAAACCATTTAATAATATTCATAAAAAGTAGATGAAAATGCTTAAATTTAAAAAAAAAAAAAAATCATTCAAAAGGTATCGAGTTCCTTGTCACGTTGAAGCCAATATGCACTTGTCTTAACTTTAGATTTAATTTGAGCGATATTTCTGGAATACCTAGCATCAGATAACCTTGTCTGTATTTGTCTATAATTTCCGTATCTTGTACAGTTCTAATTTTTTGGGGTATGCTATCGCATCCCCAGACATCTATCAGCGCGATTGTTTCGCTGACAGTCCAGCGAGCAGTAACTAAAATTAAGTGAACCGCGCAATATAGTATGGGAAATCTCCCCATTTGCCCTGCTCCCGAGAGGTAAGGAACATTCAACCAAGTTCTACCTCCAATTCGGCGAGGCAGTTAATGCTTGTCCCATGTGAACGGGACGCGTAATGGCAAACCGCACATTGAGTTGAACAGTGTTAAACGAATGTCGCATACTGCACATGCCCAGAAACAAATTTGGCGTAATTATTATGTTTTCGCGATTTGAAAAGAGGATAAATACGGTATGTGGTAGATGTACCGCCATCTGATTGTAAACAAATCCGGCGTTTAAGTCTTCGTAGAGTATATGTGCAATGTAAAGTAATTACTGTGTAAAATTAGATTTTTTTCCTGTACTGATCCAACAACTGGAAAGTTGAACTATACGATCAAGTTTGAATTCGATTGAAGAGTGCACAAAATGGGTAAAGGAAGTAGCGTAAATGCAGATGCTCCAGTGGATAGCGCGAGCTTCAAACCAAATGCTATTGCGAGATTGCTTTCAGGTATGTATATATTTTCCCATTTCAGTAAATTTGATATGTTATATGTGCAATATGTGATATATTGTATTTTAACACATATACAGTTCATTAACATTTTTTAACATTTCCTAAATTTCTATATAATGTAGCATTAAGAAAGATGTTTTAAGAAATTTGTTTCCTTACTGTTTTAATTTTTTCGAAAAGAAACATCATTTTCGAGAAACTTCAAGAAGAAAGTTATTAGCGTAATTTTATTACAGCTAAAACTGATGCAAGGTACTTGAGTCTTTTATCTCAAAATGTGCTGAAATGTTTTGGTTGAAGTTAATATAAAATAATGTAATGAATTGTGGTATAACTGTAAAGAATTGGTAAAAATAAAATATAATTAGCTCAAATTTACTTAACTCCTTATATTATCAAATATCTATTGAATAGAAAAACCTGTTGAAATATTAAATGTAACAAGTACTATTTTTAAAAGGCAGATGATTGTACAGCATGTAGGAATTGATGATGATTTTTAATAATCCTAAAGTAATAGTAAAGTCAACAATAAAGTATATTTTGATGTATGTAATTTTCATCAATGATTACATAAAATTGCACTTTAATATAAAGTATGCTTGGATTGTTTTCATGTATACTATATATTATTGCAAATTAGTTCTTCATAAAATTGTATATTTCTGCTGTGAAAAAGTACAGTCAAAAGTCGTTAATTCGGACACCCATAATCCGGAATGATCTATAATCCGGACCTCAAAGCTACAAACTTTCTGCGCATGCAACGCATTTACGCATGCGCACAGGCGTTTACGAGAGCGCATAAGACCCTTACAGCTGCGAATATGTTTGTGCGCATGCGCGTTTAATGTGTAACGGAGTTATACGCTAAGTTAAAGTTATCTGATTCAGTTAATGTTGCAAATTGCGTTGTTCCTTAATCTTCGAATTGGATCCGGCTTATTATTTTTTGCAGACTGTTAGAGCAATTTTATAAAAGTAAGCTTGAACTTTCGATTATGTCAAATAGAATTTCCGATATATATTTACTAGAAAGCGAAAGTATGTTTTGAAATCCGAAATCTGTTTATCAATTTCACGCTGCTCTGCGGCAGAGGGGTGGGGCAGAAACGTCATTATTAGATTATGATAGATTAGAAAGATTATGTCAAATAGAATTTCCGATATATATTTACTAATATGTAATTTGTATCTACAAAGCGAAAGTATGTTTTGAAATCCGAAATCTGTTTATCAATTTCACGCTGCGGATTGGAAGTTGATCTGTCAGCACTATCCTTATCTTCAGAGCAGATGTTTTTATGTTATTTGGTTTATAATTCCGTACTAAGTGTAGTATTTCATCTCGATATACACTGTCTTTGATATGATTTAAATCGAGTTCCTCGTCATTATAATTCGCTTGGGATAGTGAAGAAAGTGACCCAGAGGTTATTGAAAACGAAAACATTTCGATTGACAAATTAGTCGGTATTCTCAACACAGCAATTATAGGACTTGAACAGCCGAACTTTGTAACTAAACAAGAAATTATGTCTGTTTAATAGAATTAAAGAGAAAGTATTATGACATGAAACGAAGCAACTTACATTGAAGGAAATGTTTAATAAAGTAAACAAATAAATATTAAGCTTTTTCTTTTTGTAAATTTTGATACCCTTTAGATCATAACTGTTCTTTATTTCATAAATTACGGTTTCATATTTTTAATTTTGTAATTTCTGCATGCCATCTTACCAGATTTAAACTGATGATCTATAATCTGGAAAAATCGATAATTCGGAATCGCCGAAGTCCCGGCGAGTCCGGATTAACGACTTTTGACTGTATGTATGCAATCATGCAAGTTGTAGGAAAACATGTACATGTACTGCACATGTACCAGGACGACAAGATAACAATTATGACTGTCAATCATCATTTGCTGACTGTATCTGTCAAACTGACTACACAGACTATAGTAGCCAAAGATAAGTTGTAGAAAGTGTGTTTCAGAGTTGAATATATGAATTAAAGTTAGTAGGATAATTATTCTTAACTAAATAATAAAATTTAAATAAAACCCCTTATTTCATTTTTTATAAATTCTCTTATTATTATGATGTGATTTCACAACCATTGACCCTCTCCTATTGTTAAATAATTCATTCAGCACTGAACAACATATTATTTTATTGGTATAAAAAATAATATATTTTGTGTGTATGACCAAGTTATGATCTAAGATTTTTCAATACTTGAATCATCCTTTTAAAGATTTTTATAAAATGATTTTTTTAATTTCAGGCATTGGCATAGTGAATGGCACCTGAAAAATTTTGACCCTTGTTTCTGGAAGTGAAATGTTAGATGTAAGTAATGATGTCTGAGACCCTTATCACACGGCATTTGTTTCACATGAACAACTTGTTTCGGACAATTTTTCTGCCTGGTTTACTATTGAAAGAAAGACATGCAACGTTTTCCTTCCTTTCTAAAAAAATTGCAAATTGTTCGTTTTCAATCAATCAACTATCAGCTTGTTTGTAATGGGGAACCAGTTTCCCATGTTAACCCCAAAGTGATCTATGATAATTGGCTGTTGTGACAAAGCAAAAAAATTGTGCCAAACAGTTATTCTTCCGAAACAAACTGACGTGTGATAGCATCCTTACCGTTAATAATACTGTGGAGCACTTAATTGTATGCTTTGCTAATGAATATGTACTAGGCAATTGTGGCTATTATGAAAGAGGTGAAATTTCAAACACAATTGTTTCAGTTACAATTATTACAGATATTATTTAATTTTGTAATAATTCTAATTAAAAATATGAATTAAGAAAATGCAAAAATTAGTGTATAAGCATACTAAATAGTTCAGAGTAAGACTTGTACTTAATTTATAGTACCCACTCATTCACACATATGATGACTCGTACACTGATATAAATTTGATATGCTTTTATACTGTTTACATGTCTTCTATATTCAGATTTGAATCATCATCTGCCAACAAATTCAGTTAATCAGGCATTGTTGCCCTTATTAGTTTCTTGCAGATGTGTGAACTTTGGAAACATTTTTAGATTTAGTGTAGTTTTTGTTTGCTTTTCAGGTTTTCACATAATATCAACTAGAAACATTACCTCTTCATTTTAAAGGTCAAAGAGATAAAATAAAAAAAACAATTAATTAGTTAATATCAAACCTAAAATGTTCTTTTATTACACAACTATTATTTAAGCCATCCAAATGGGCGCAATATTTTTATAATACTTTTATTTAATTTTCCAGTATATGTTATTGAAGCCATTCAAATCCCACTTGGGCATTTTCAAGCATATTAGTTGTTGAATATTATGTCTGACTGTAAACACACAGGCAAAGTACGTATAATTATTATGTAATTTAACCTATCTTTCCTTCAAATATTTCTTTAAAATTACACGAGACAGGCATACATTTGAGCTTTGATTAACAGACTTAGTGTAGTCGCCATGACGGATAAGAAAACAGATGAATAATCACCCATAATCACCAACATATAATGCAAGGATTTGAGAATAAAGATTGCTGATTAGCATAATAGTGCACTGAATATTAAATATAAAAATTATAGAACTGAAAGATTTGTCACGTATCATCTTTGCTTATTATTATATATATTGAAAACAAACAGTTTGCTTCTGCAACAGAATAAATATCGAGTGTCTTGAAATGTTTTGTATACCTGGAGCTTTACAGTTCAGTACATTATACAAAGAGCAGTATATATAATGATTATCAGGTCTGTACAGAAATTTTTAATGGAAAATTCTTGTGTATAGATTTAGTTGATATTTCTTATCTTGTGTACAGATTTAGTTGATATTTTGCAAGACATGGCAATATTTCAGACTTTTATTGTAATTACTGTGACAAAACAATCATTAGAAAATTATACATGTGTGAAAATTATTAATATTACATTATGTAGCTTATATTAATAATTTTCATACTTGTATATGTAATATTTTGGCAGGCACAGGAATGACCAAAGCTTGACAATATAACTACATCATAGGCCAGGCATTGTTATGGCTGGATAGAAGGTTGCAAAATGACGACAAAGAAGGATTTAGCTTTTTAGATCCCACATCTTTATTCAATTCTCTCAGCAGATCATTTTGCCTTTAGATGAAATTCTCAAAATTATATATTCAATATCGATTTAAACTAAGTAAGATTAAATTTAGACTTTACGTCATATCTGCTTTAACAAAGGAAAGAACAAGATGGGAGGAGCAGCTGCAAGGTCTTGTAGCAGCGGTAGAAGAAAGCAGTCTGACGAAAAATGGCACGTATTCAGTATGTGTACTAGCGGTTATATAACATGCCAGAATTTTCTCGAAAGTACTGGTCTAGGATAAGATCCTGAAACTGCAGTAAGTTAATTATAGGTTGCATGCTCGCGCAGAGCAAAGCCACTGTATTTTCTATATTTTACATGTATATAATACATATTCTTTGTGTCTTGGTGAATACATTCTACCTCGCTGGCAGGTAACAGAAACTGACGATCAAAAGATTGATGAATATTTAATAATTTTGATGAGATTATCTAGGAAAGTAAAATAGTTTAAAACGTATTAAATATGGTTTTCCAGAATGTTTTCCTAGCATAGTTTTTAATCTCAGACTAAATGATACACATTATCTGGAAGTTCATATTCTTGTGTCATAAAGTATGCTTTATTGTAATTAGTCTTAGATTGTAAAGTTAAATTTATGAAAATATGATGAGTTAAAAATGTATTGCAGATATTAAACTAGATTTTTATATGCAAGTTTGAAATTTTACAGATCTTGCTTCATGTAATTATTTTTAATGTTTTTATTAAATTCTTAATTAATGCTATTATGCATGCATTAGAAAGTGAAATGAAATAATACTTAGGGATATCATTTGGCTGCATTCTGTTGTTTCTCAGTTAAACTATTCTGCATTCAAAAAATTACTCAAGGATTCTCACGAATACCAGCTCAAACAGTTCCAAAGTATTTCTGCAAAATATACATAATTACTTAAGAATTGTATCTTTTTGATAATATTATTTAGCCTTTACAAGTTACTGCCAAAATTATTTTGTAAATCAGAAATCTTCGAGGGGATTAGTGTGTCTCGCATAGTTACCCTGGTGTCACACTATAACACTGAAATTGATAGATGTATAATTGAATATTTAATCAAAAATGTCTAATTCCTCTTTTATGATATTTCAATAATTGATACTACTGAAACAAGAAATATTGGTACATTAACATTTTCTTAATATTCATTGTGTATTTGTTATGATGCATGTATTAATATCATTACAAGTTAGCATTTGATAATGTTTGTTTCAACAATTTAGGGTTTGATGAAGTGCCACAGAGATTAATCGCTTAAAGAATGCGTGCAGGCCAACCACCAACACAAGATATTAAAAGAGCAATGAAAATGAAGATTTAACTATAAAGAAAAATCTGACTAATATTATTACTTATAACACTTAATTGTTTCGTATTATTGTAAATTTATGCGAGTTTTCCTGTATTCTGTTTATTTTGCAACTTATGTTATTGTAAATTCATGTATGTTTTCATTCTTGCTCTGTCATGCATTTCATACTAATTGTTTGTTGTGCATATTAATTATATGTGTATATTACTTCATTGAATTTTAATAAACCTTTTTACCATTCAGTAGTACTTTTCCATAAAACCCTGAACATTCTAAACATCCCATATCACTAATCCTCAATTCTAAATAATACTTGAGTTTACTTAATTCATCTATTAATAGCGAATTTGAAAAATAATACAAGAGTGACATATTTTGAGGTAAAATAAATACTGCTCAATTGGACATTTTAAAATGTTTTTCCTTTTAATAGAGGAACATTTTTTAAGGATTTAATTATTAGTATTTGAATATTGTTTTAATATATGATTAATTAGTATATGAATATACTGTGTGTAATGAATAAGTAAGGCAGTGAATAAATTTTGAACAATAATTTCATATGAAGAAATATGATCTGCCTGGGTTAAAAAATTAATCTTTAAATCCTATTTATGAGATTATATGGCTGGAATCTGTAGCCCAAAAGCAGTTAAAGCAACCCACCTCCAAAAAAGAAGACATTTTAAATAGTTTCTTCCAAAACTTGAAATATTTAAACATTACATGACCCTAAATTTCTAGTGAATTTAAAATACTCATTTCATTCAGTTCAGCTACTAGCCATTATATGAAATTTTCCTATATTATTAAAATGTTCCTCATGATTTTGCAAGGTGAGGACCACAAATGTTCTGCCCTCATAACTAATGATGATATAATCAGCATGAAGTAGACTTCAGCGTAAGGAATATGGAACTATATATGTTGCTCTTTGTTTATTAATTAGCTCACTTTTAAAAAATTCATATCATATAGTAAGTAGTATTCATAATTTTTCTCATTTTCTTAATATTTCATTGAAGTATTTAAATGTTAATTTAATTAGCAATACCTAATAATGTCAAATGCATATATTATTATACAGAATGGGATTCTGACCATAACATTCAGGCAAAGTGATATACATGTTAATTTTTCAACAAGTTTCTGCGTTATGCTTTTTACTCTCTACACAATGTTTAATTTTTAATTATTATTTTTTATTATTTGTAGGACCTAAGGTCCTACAAATAATAAAAAATAATAGTAATACCAGAAAGTGTGACTTTCTTATATTATCCAACAGGAGACGTATGTTCACATCTTATATTTTGAATTTACAGTTTTCTTTTGTAGATGACAGACACCATATATTCAAAAGAAATTAACATGCTGCTGGATATATGCATGTGTTTTTCATATTTACAGCTGTTGCATGTGATGTTATGTAATCGGGTAAAAAATGAAAGAATTAAGTTTATTGACACCAAAACAAATGCATACTTCGATATAAAGGCTGCATAAAAATGAAAATGGCTAAATTAAAATAGTGAATTGAGTTTGTAGAGTTCTCATTTATTTTTATTAACCAGCTATTTTATGATAATTAGCTTTTCTTTCTTCCTTTCCATTTTCCTGCCAGGATGCTAATTTTGAGTGTATTCAAATGAGGTGAATTCATTTCGTTACTTTTGATTTATGCCATAAATGCTAGCTGATTCTGTATGAACAAGCTGTGCACTCTGTTAATTTGTCCGAGTCTATAAAAGGTTTTTTTTTACACCTATTCCAAACCTCTGTTGTAATTTCCAAAACATAACGAGAAGTCGCTTAAGTTTTCCAGAGTTCTCACACAGTATATATTACCAAAGTGGGTGAAACTCGTATAAGGTGTAAGAAAGACCAAAAGGAGATTTATTAAATCAAGAAAAGTAATCGGTGGAAAAGGCATTTAATCTTAATAATGAAAAATCGAATTTTACACCAAATATTCAGACTTTTGTAACTGTTTTATATTTAATTAGCGAGAGTTTAAAATAAAAATTACCTTTATATTCATAACATAGGTTACATTGTGTTAATTTCCCATAAATAAACATAAAGAATACATTGACAAAATCATTGTACTAAGCTATTTTCATTGTACTTCAAATTTAGGTTGTTTTCATGAAATTCTTTTATTAAACATTAACTTATACTTGATACTAATTCAGAAGTCAAACAACAAAAATGAGCGTTAATTCACAAAATTTTCACAGGACTAGTTTCGATGGTTTTACCGAACCATCATCTTCAGCTGCAAAACCGCAAATGAACAAGATAGGAAATAATGTTTAGATAAGATAAGAAAGCCTGGACAAGAATAAGCAAGTGGCGCCATCTGTTGGCGAAACCAGAACTAAAACATAATTTCTCTAAAAGCCGAAGGCAAATTTGGATTGGAATTAGGATCGTTAACTAGAACAGAAAGATTTTTATGAATGTGAAATGCCTCTAGAAAATCCAGTTCTCCAATGGAAGATGTTTTTTGAATAATTTTGGCAGCAGAAAAATTGAAAGTGTGATTTTCGGACCAACAATGTTGAGCAACAGATGACTTCTGTGTTTCCTTTTTTCTAACATATGCCTCATGTTCTTTGATGCGAAATTTTAAGGCTCTCTTAGTTTGGCCAATGTAAATTAAACCGCACTGGCAAGGAATCCTATAAATACCCCAGGAATTCATATCCGGAATGGGGTCCTTGAGTATAGAAGTTGGAATTTTATTGATGGGAGAGTAAACAACCCGAAAGTTAAATTTCTGCAAAATATGTGCAACTTTATAGCTAATTGATGGAAAGAAGGGAATGACAACAGAATTTTTATAATCTCCTAAAATAAGAGTGTGGCTTTTAGTGTGTTGAGATGAGAATTTTTTAATTGCTTGATTAATAATGTTGGGTGAAAAGCTCCTGTCAATAGCTATTGCTTTTAAATAATTTAGTTCTTCATCAAGGGCTAGTTTGGAGGAGCAAACTTGAAGAGCACGGAAAACATAGGAATAAAATGAAACTAACTTTTGTTTAGTCGGATGACATGATTTAAAGTGTGGTGGAAGGCAAACAGATGAAGGTTTACGGTAAACTGTAGTACTGAAGTTGGATGTGTTACGTGTGACCAGAATGTCGAGAAACGGAAGAGAATTGCAAGTCTCAAGTTCAAAAGTGAACTGAATAGCAGGATCAATAGAATTCATTGTTGAAAGAACTCTATTTAAATCATCTTTATTACCTTCAAACAGGGTAAAAGTATCGTCTACGTAGCGGAACCATGCCGGGAAGTTTAAAGTTTCAAACAATTTTGATTCATAATAATGCATGTAGATATCAGCCAGGATGGGACTGAGGGGGCTTCCCATGGCTAATCCCTCAGTTTGCTTGTAATATTTATTTTGGAAAACAAAATGTGTTTGTTTCAAACAGAGTTGAGTGAGAGAAATTAGCTCATCAATTTCGATGCAAGAGAAATGAAATTCGCGAAGTCTGGATTCTAGACATCTTAATGCACCCTCCACTGGGACATTGGTGAATAATGATTTTACATCAAAAGAAACCATGAGTAAATTACGAGGAGAAATGTTTTTAACCTTTTTTACAAACTCTATTGAATTTTTTATGGTGTAAATGTTATTGTCTAATAGAGTGAAAAATCTAGAAACTAAATATTTAGCTAATGGATACGAGGCAGTACCTAAATTTGATACAATAGGGCGGAAAGGAATACCACTTTTATGAATTTTGGGAAGAGCATATAATCTGGCACAATTCGCAACAGATGGGATAAGCGAATGTTTTAAGTTGCTTGAAATGATTTGCGAAGATTTGATCGCAGTTTTTATTTTGGATAAGTCCGAAGGTGAAGGATCTTTAGGGATCGGATTATATGGTCCTTAGTTTAAGAGTTTAGTGACACCATCGATGTAAGTGTTCTTATCCATGACGACTATCTGGCCACCTTTGTCGGCCTTTGAAATGACAATATCCGGGTTAGAATGAATCTCGCGCATTGTAGCTCTTTCTCTCGCAGTTAGATTTGGTTTCAAAGGTTTATTATTGAATTTCACATTATGAGCGATAAGATGCCTAATCATTTCTTTCTGTGAATCTGAAACTTTACTGAACTTGAAAGCTTTTTCGATAAAAGCCAAAATCTTTGGAATCGAGGGTTTACAGGTTTGTGAGAAGTTAAAATTATATTTTAGAATTCTCTCTTGTTCTTCTGAAAGACTAACATTAGAAATATTAACTATTGGCTTGATGTTTACAATGGGAAGATTTTTTTGAACTACTTGAAGTGGAAGACTGTAAAAGAAGTTTTTCGAATTTAACTGCAAGGGTGTTTTTATGACGGTTAACTGCATTCTCCGTTCTAGACCAAGACTTTTGTTCAAAGGCAGTGAATTTTGGATATGTTTTAGCGAGTTCCAGATGAAGCTTATAGAGTTCATGTTCAATTTTGGACAATTGTTGACGTGTATCCCTTATCACGGACCGAAGTAAGGCAAGTTTGCAATTTAACAGAATTCTTGAAACGCGACTCGAAGGTTTTTGATTAGATTTGATTTGAATAAAATTGGGGATCAATTTTTTACATTTACATTTAAGTAAAAAGTCAAGATGATTCAGGAATTTTTGCCGTTTCAGGCGTAATTTAGTGAAACGATTAACGGATGAAGGCATGATAAACAATGCAGAAAATCAAACTAAATTAACTGAGCAATAATAAAGTACACACAAAATAGCAGAAAAATCCCTCACTGAAATGAATAGAAAACAAAATGTTTGTAAGCAAAATGCATGAAATCAGACAAGCAAAGCACAATATCCAAATGTACAAAACATAAACATAACTTGAAAATTGCAAAAATGTACTCACCGAAACTCCTACAATCACAAAATGGCGTGCAAAAAAGAAAGCAAAATGTAAGCCTGTTTGAGGCTTCTATAATTAAGACACAATAACGCGCCGAATAAATACTAATTCAGAAGTCAAACAACAAAAATCAGCGTTAATTCACAAAATTTTCACAGGACTAGTTTCGATGGTTTTACCGAACCATCATCTTCAGCTGCAAAACCGCAAATGAACAAGATAGGAAATAATGTTTAGATAAGATAAGAAAGCCTGGACAAGAATAAGCAAGTGGCGCCATCTGTTGGCGAAACCAGAACTAAAACATAATTTCTCTAAAAGCCGAAGGCAAATTTGGATTGGAATTAGGATCGTTAACTAGAACAGAAAGATTTTTATGAATGTGAAATGCCTCTAGAAATTCAATAGAGTTTGTAAAAAAGGTTAAAAACATTTCTCCTCGTAATTTACTCATGGTTTCTTTTGATGTAAAATCATTATTCACCAATGTCCCAGTGGAGGGTGCATTAAGATGTCTAGAATCCAGACTTCGCGAATTTCATTTCTCTTGCATCGAAATTGATGAGCTAATTTCTCTCACTCAACTCTGTTTGAAACAAACACATTTTGTTTTCCAAAATAAATATTACAAGCAAACTGAGGGATTAGCCATGGGAAGCCCCCCCTCAGTCCCATCCTGGCTGATATCTACATGCATTATTATGAATCAAAATTGTTTGAAACTTTAAACTTCCCGGCATGGTTCCGCTACGTAGACGATACTTTTACCCTGTTTGAAGGTAATAAAGATGATTTAAATAGAGTTCTTTCAACAATGAATTCTATTGATCCTGCTATTCAGTTCACTTTTGAACTTGAGACTTGCAATTCTCTTCCGTTTCTCGACATTCTGGTCACACGTAACACATCCAACTTCAGTACTACAGTTTACCGTAAACCTTCATCGGTTTGCCTTCCACCACACTTTAAATCATGTCATCCGACTAAACAAAAGTTAGCTTCATTTTATTCCTATGTTTTCCGTGCTCTTCAAGTTTGCTCCTCCAAACTAGCCCTTGATGAAGAACTAAATTATTTAAAAGCAATAGCTATTGACAGGGGCTTTTCACCCAACATTATTAATCAAGCAGTTAAAAAATTCTCATCTCAACACACTAAAAGCCACACTCTTATTTTAGGAGATTATAAAAATTCTGTTGTCATTTACTTCTTTCCATCAATTAGCTATAAAGTTGCACATATTTTGCAGAAATTTAACTTTCGGGTTGTTTACTCTCCCATCAATAAAATTCCAACTTCTATACTCAAGGACCCCATTCCGGATATGAATTCCTGGGGTCTTTATAGGATTCCTTGCCAGTGCGGTTTAATTTACATTGGCCAAACTAAGAGAGCCTTAAAATTTCGCGTCAAAGAACATGAGGCATATGTTAGAAAAAAGGAAACACAGAAGTCTTCTGTTGCTCAACATTGTTGGTCCGAAAATCACACTTTCAATTTTTCTGCTGCCAAAATTATTCAAAAAACATCTTCCGTTGGAGAACTGGATTTTCTAGAGGCATTTCACATTCATAAAAATCTTTCTGTTCTAGTTAACGATCCTAATTCCAATCCAAATGGATTGGAATTAGGCCTTCGGCTTTTAGAGAAATTATGTTTTAGTTCTGGTTTCGCCAACAGATGGCGCCACTTGCTTATTCTTGTCCAGGCTTTCTTATCTTATCTAAACATTATTTCCTATCTTGTTCATTTGCGGTTTTGCAGCTGAAGATGATGGTTCGGTAAAACCATCGAAACTAGTCCTGTGAAAATTTTGTGAATTAACGCTGATTTTTGTTGTTTGACTTCTGAATTAGTATTTATTCGGCGTGTTATTGTGTCTTAATTATACTTGATAATCAATCTTCAAGTTCGAAAATAAGTTAACTGTAATTGCATTTGTTTTATGATCAAATATTTTAATTTGGCATTTGAGCATTTCTAATGGCATTTCTTTTTCTGTTTGACATCTCTGCTCTGTTAAGGTTATAACCAGTTAAATTGTTACTGTGTCTCTGAAAAATCAACAGCATTCTTAAGCACCATTTTAAAAATATTTCTGTGTGTAGTATTTTATCAGTAGAATTTTTCCTAAATAAATACAGAAGTTGTTGTGAAAACATTTGAGAGTACATGTCTTGAAAGAGAAACAGTATTTGTAGTGTTTAGTCAATTCTGATATATTAACAGCTATCATAATTGCATGTATGTTGTATGCATTATACATATATATATGCATAAAGACCCAATTTTGGCAATAAGTAGAGCTGTTACAAAATAATCATGAAGTCTAATGGAACGTACTCGTCACACATACTGGGGAGGAATCAAATTTATGTACGTATTTGCCACTCTTAAAGAATTTTTTGGGGGAATTACAAATGTACCAATTTCTTATTAATATATAATCATTTGTTAATATTAAAGGAAAAATTTATTTCTTAACTTAACTAAGCCAGCTAAGTCATAGACCGAAATATGTGTTTCTGCATATATTCAGAACTTCCGGAATTACGAATACATTCACAGTTACAAAATATGTAAAATATATTTCTTTTAAATGCTTGGAAAATTCGGAAAAATATCTAAATTCAAAGAAATGGTAAAATACGTTTCACTTGCAGATTCTTTGTTATTTATTTGATTATATCACCATTAATAACAATGTTCACCCCCCAGAATAAAAAATATATTGTTTATGTACTGAAGTCTTGGTTTGTTTCCCTTGACAAGTCAATTAATCTAACATCAATGACAATAGCTACCTTTTAAATACTTTTAATTTTGGCACTTAAAATGTTTGCATTTCAAAATAATATTTCTATGCAGCTTTTAAATAATTTTTAATGCAACAGAAATCTAAATAACTTCAAATGCTGGCTAAAATTCATTCCAATAATTCATCGCTTTAAATTTCTGTTCCTTGCAGATGATACAGGAAAAATCTTTTCTAATAATATATTTCTAATTCTACCAGGAATTATTGATAAATAACCGATGAAAAAATTGATACAGGCATAGATGGAGAAGATGTAAATAATTATTACGAAATAATGTGAAGCAGTGTTTGCATTCAAAATGTAAGATGTTATACTTATGAAATTCTGCACTTCACTTTGGAACTGTACGAATTTTCGCTCAGAAAAAGACTGAAATTCAGGATATATTAGTTACACTTTTAAGGAATAAAAAGAATTCAGAATTTACCATACGTTACATTCGTACATACGCAAAGAAACACAGACATACGTAAAAAATATACCAAGTGTTTGCAGAAAAATTGAAAAAAAAAAAAAAAAAAAATTGAAAAGAATTGAAAAAAGAGAAAAAAATTGAAGAAATTTTACAATTCCTTAATGCTGTTTATTTAATTCTTTTAAATAAGAAATAAAAGCGCGAATATACGTTAACAAACTAAGCGGGAAAATTCAGTTTACATTACTGAGAATTACAACATGTAAACAAATTACATCTAAATAACGAATTATTAAGCACAATATATAGTAACAATTATTAAATGCACTGTTAGACAAATTAAAATGAAACATATATTAGAAAAATAAGCAAGTGCAATCGGTATGAATGTTAAAATAACTAATAAACAAAGTTCCACAACATTGCAGTTGTACACATCACTCGACAGCCATGGAGATCACGAATGAGCTATTGTAGGGTTGCTTTTAGTCGCCAATATTTCTTCCCGCGCCAAAGGTACACCATCAAGCATGCGCAGTAAGCGAAATTCGCTAACACTGTTCAATTCAATGTGCGGTCTGCCATTACGCGAATGGGACACGTTGGAAGAACCGGTTTTCACTACCAGTCGAATCTGCTCTTGTGAATGAGGCTTTAGTGGCTGTGTGTGATAGAAGTAGGGATTTGTGATTATTTGTTATTTTATTTATTTGTGAACCATAGTATGAATTTTCTGGATAGTGTGTCTGGCTGTTATATAAATACGATAGTGATTACGTGGCAGCATGTTAAAGGCGGTATGAAATTGGTATTTCTGCTGTTCGAAAAAGCATTAAAGGTAAATGCATTTTATTTTATTCTTGTTCTTATTTTGTAGAATGTTATGTTCATTGTTTTTTTTAGTATGAATTTCTGTCGTTATTGTTGTTTTTTTGAATTGTTTGAAATTTATTTTAGTTATTTTGTTGATTAGTGCATACCGTCTAAATTGTGCAATTCGTAGATGTTTTTTAAAGTTGAAACAGAACGCTGTGTACATGGTATTCTTTGAAATTTATTATGTTAATTTATTAAAGCGAGGTGTGCGTAGTTTGTAAATTCGTTCGTTGCCTAGATTGTGCCATTCGTAGATGTTTTTTTAAGTTAAAGCATATCGCTGTGTATATGGACTTTTGTCAAATAATTTTTGTTAGAAACTTCACGGTTTTGCTATCTAAATTTTTTGTTTTTGTTTCGGATTTTTAGCTTAAATTGTGTGTTCAAAACGTGGTTTTTGCATTCGTGAAAACCGTGTTTTTGGAGACATTTTAGGCTTAAAGTTCAAAATGTAGACAAAAAATTTAGATAGCAATATGGCAGCATGGAATTTTTGGCGAGAAATTTGTCGCTTTAAGGGTGCATATCAGAGTAGTTCCTACAAATTTTGGGATCACCAGCCATACTTTATCTGACTTTTTCTTTGGATACCTTAAAGAAAGGATATATATAAATAGATTGTAGAACAATTAAAAGAATGGAAATATGCTTCAAAATATATGATATATTATGGAAAGAAAGATTAGATAATGTTTGGATGAAGCTAAAGGAAAACACTTTGTACATTTATCATAAATATAAAATGGTAAAGTCGTAAAGCATTTTTCTTGCAGTTAAATGAAATTTGGAAATTGTATAGTCTTATTTTAATCACCCACTATATGTGAATCTTATATTCTTGAGACCATTTGATATTGATTAACCCTTTAACTGTAAAGTTATTTTGATGATTTGGGTACACAAATTGTCAAATTTTTCCCGAGATGCAGTCGGGTTTGACAAAAAGATGAAGCCGAAATAAACGTCTCCCGATATATATTCGGGTATAACAATACGATGCACTCAAAAAAAAATTACCCCGAGTAATACTCAGGTGTGACATTTTCGAACACCAGTGCTGTACCCGAGATTATCTCGGGCATGACAGTTAAAAGGTTAATAATGAAATCACATGTATAAAACAATGAATGAATGTAAAAGTATACACTGAAAGGCCATAACATTATGACTAACACTTTGTACATTTATCATAAATATAAAATGGTAAAGCTGTAAAGCATTTTTCTTGCAGTTAAATGAAATTTGGAAATTATATAGTCTTATTTCAATCACCCACTATATGTGAATCTTATATTCTTGAGACCATTTGATATTGATTAATAATGAAATCACATGTATAAAACAATGAATGAATGTAAAAATGTACACTGAAAGGCCTTAACATTATGACCACCCTGTTAATAACATGTAGGACCACCTTTAACCCTCAAAACTGCCAGCACCCAGCACTAACTGGTTCTGCATTTCTTGCACATTGCGAGGGGCAGCGTGGCAGAACTAATTTGGTTTTCCAGTTGAGACTAATGTAGTGTAATAAATGCTGTAGTGTATTAATGTCAGGTGAATTTAGAGAGCAAGACATGACTTGAAAGTTGTTGAAACGTTTCTCGAACCACTCCCTGACAATTCAACCCTTTTGACATGGTGCATTATCCTGTTTGGTAAACACCATCCCCTTCCGGAAATACTGGTGTCATGAATGGGTGAACCTGATCTGCAGCTATGTTCACATAGTGCACAGACATCAGGGATTCTTCTTCTTTGGGGATTACGGAATATGCTCATTGAAAATATTTCTCACACCACAATACCCCTGCCACCTGGATGTCTCCGTCCAACTGTGCATTCGGGAGCCAGGGTTTCATTTGGAAATCGGCATATTAGCACATGCCCGTCGATATGATAGACCAGAAAATGGGATTCTTCTGACTATGCAACTTTCTTCTATTCTTCGAATGTCGAGTTCCAATGCTTCTTGGCCCACTACAGACGCAGCTGGTGATGATGTGCTGTCAGTACAGTGTCATACTTCCTCCTCCGGTTGCGTAGGCCCATATGCAGTAATGTATGCTGCACAGTATATTGAGAAACACTGTCTGGGTCGTCACTGTTGTAGCTTTTTAGTCACGGCGAACAATGTTTAGCAATCTCCGCTTTCCTCTGGAATCAATGCTCATTGACAACGCACTGCTGGCCGGCGACTTGTTTCACCGTTTATACACCACTTTCGATATGTGCTCACAACAACTGCACATAAACAGCCCGCTAAATGTGCTGTTTCTAATATTGATATTCTCAGTTGCCAAGCCATAATGATTTGACCATTATTAAAGTCTGATAAATCAGCTGCAATTCCCATTATGTCGCCAATCGTGCTATGTTTGGAAAGACAATGCATAGCCGCTTTATATACTCCAACATCAGCCACACACACACAGTGGTTTTGTTCCTGGGTGAATCCATTGTTATAGATGGAGGGTGGTCATGATGTAATGGCTCTTCAGTGCATATTGCTATATTAAATAGAAATTTAAGAATATAAATTAATTGTTCTAGTGTTAACATCTTTTTTGTATATCTAGATGTCTTCATTCATCATCCAAACAATTACAGATTTCTGGCCTACAGCAATTTCTGATTTAACAAATGCATTTCAACCTCAAAACATTCCTAATGCTAGTGTAAGATATAATTTTTTTCACTTTCTCCAAATTTGTATCATAATAAAATTTCTGTTATTACATGATTTTAATTATAATGAAATTTTATTTTAAGTTTGCTATGTAGTGTAGTGTTGGTGTTTATGCCTTTTGAAATAAAGCTGTAATAACTAACCACTTATTTCCTACCTCATTTCTAGTTTTCATTCCTCTCCAATAGACTTATTGAATTATATGTATGCAAAATGTAGCTGAAAAATATATGTATCACTTTTGCTTATTATTTGCATTAATTTTTAACTCTGTTCATTTTGGATATTATTTTTTTTAATTCACCAATAGTCTATACACAAATTAATTTAATATATATATATAATGTAGCAAACATATTCTCTCTCCCTTTAAAGAAAAAAAGGCTTAGCGACAGCAAGCCTTTTTAAACAAAACATGTTAAAGGAGTAGCAAATAAAGAGCAGTGTAAATCACAAAATTTTGACCAACATAATTAATGAAATAATTGTAAAGTATAATTTTTGAATATAGGACTTCTTAAAAAGAAATGTAATTTTTAGAATCTTGTTAAATTTTGAGTACTTACGCCCAGACGTCTTTCTTTTTTTAGAGTCTACATAATCGTAATTACAGAGTGTCACTAAAACTTTTACATAATGATTTCTTATTCTAATTAACTATAACACATATAAAATTTGACATTGAATTCCATATTAACAAATAATATCTTAACATCACAAATATAGCAGCAATATTGCAGAAATTATAGTTTCACTGTTATTATCTTTCATTTGCAAATCCTTATTTTACCAAACTGGAAGACCTCACATTACTTCTAAATAAACTTTTCCATTCAATAAGGCATATCCACTTGAGCTAACTAGTGTGTTTGTTCTGCACCAGTGGCCAAGGGCCTTGACTGCCAAGTTGCTCTTCATTATGGATCACCATTTCAGCCTTCTACACCATCAATTTATCCTTCAACATTACAGCTAAGTTTGCTTCATTACAGTAGTTAACAAAGATATCATCTGTCTCTGAAATCCCTGCCTGAAAGTTAAGTTCATCTGTGATTTAATTAGTGCTTTGCAATCAACTAATTTTTGTATTTTCAAATCAACTATAAAATGATTCAGCATTCCAGTCACCACTCTTTATTAATAAAAAATGTTTACAACTACCATATGTGAGATACTTTTGTACACTTTTGTTTTGGTATTGAAAATTAACAGTCATCAAGTGCCATTTACTCGGTACGTGTTGAACTGCGGGAAATGCTTTTCATCCATTTCTGATTCCTGCATTTTAAATATATGGCCTTCTAGATGTTTTATCCATAATTATTTTCTTCAATCAAAAATGTATTAAATTGCTGGTGCAGTGAGTTTTAAATTTTGTGTGCAATTTGATTTTATTATTTTGAGAAAACAGTAAACATGTTCAAAGAATGAAAACACAAGTATTCTGATATTTTCATTTAATAGTTTCAAAATTTATTAATTTTGGTGCTGCGTTTTATTTTATATTTTTGCTAATAGGGTATGTTTAATTTTTTTTCATATTTATTTATCAATTAATTAATTAATGTTATTTTGAAATTTAAACATGTAATACTGTTTTTTCTTGTATTAAAAGCATTGTTTTATAAAAATAAAAGATTAAACATTTTATGGTATTAGAAATACGAATTTATATAATTATTTTTGAATTAAATAAAAGAATTTTACTATTTCTTTCAAGGAAGATAATTAAATTGTAATGTCATTATATTTTTGAATTTTTTTTAATGTTTGAATTAATGTTAAGTGTTTAATTATTTTGAGAAGGAAATGAATATAAAAAACAAGTGAAGTAATTTTGAATACTAGTCACTTAACTGTTTCATTTTCCGGCCATATTGTGACCAAAACTAAGTATACTTTTTATAAAAAATTTTGTATTCTAATTGATTATATGAATTCGAATCAGCACTCAAAACTCTTACAAGTATTGGATTTATTAATTTTAGGTAATTTTTAATTACGGCAAAATTAAGGCATTTTTACTTAACTTTTTCTGACAGAACTGCCAAACTGGAAAAAATACTTTACAAGAGATGTGAAAGAAGTGAATTCGCTGTGAAAGAAAATTGCAGCAGTGGTGGAGGAGGATTACTATTATCCATTTCACAAAACTTCCGAACCTGAATTAGATCATCTGAACTTTCCGTTTTCTCATCATCACTAGAGAATTCTGATAAAGAACTACCCGAATCATTTATAGAAAATTCAGATTTGCTATCTGATCCAAAATCAGAATTACATTTTGTTGTGAGCTATTTACTGTCACCCATTGTTCTTTTATTTCATGACATAATTGGGAAGAAATACTATTTGCAAGACTTATTACACACTGAACATTTGCAAACAAACTCGTTGAATTTCTTAACACAGTGGTCGGCAAATTGCGGCTCTTTGGCTCCGTAAGTGCGGCTATCCATGGAAGGCACAATATTTTCATTTAAAAAAAAAACTTGGTAAGAAAAAAATTACATCTCATTTCGATAAATTAAAATTCTTCTATAAATTGAGAACGTATAATTTTTTGTTTGAGTAAAAAGATAGATAGGTAATTAAAATTTTATATTGTTGTAAAAATATAAAATCCAGTTTGGCAGAACATCGAGTTTAATTTTATTAGTTTTCGTAAACATAAAACATGCACAAGCTACAGGCATGCGCGTGCAGGCTTTTTATAAAGTAATGAAGGTACAAATTGGCATCATAGAGCAGCAGTTGCAGTGTGAACAGTTTTGTCTTATCAACCGTGTCTGCCTTTGTCCTGTCTTATTAAAAAGTTGTTGTATTTTTTAATCTAGCTGCACATCTTACAGGTATTTTTATACGATTTTATTACACCTGCTATGTGTGTTTGTGGTTCCGGTACAAAATTTGTAATCGATTTTTCGATTACTTCTGTTTGCCCAAATGTTGGAAGTTTTCTTCCATTTTTGTCATATTAGAAATTTTGTTATTCTGATGATGGAAAAAATTTTTTCTTTTTAGTGCAGTTACATATATTAATAAAATTGTATTTTTTAAAAATTTTTATTTTCATCAATTTAATAATGATAATAGTTATGTACTGGTGGCTTTAGAAAAAAAAATATATTTGGAATATTTTTATAGGCTCCCCAATTAACATGGCTACCAAAAAAAAAAAAAAAAAAAAAAAAGGCAAAGAAAAAACGGAAGATAAAAAACCACAAATTTCAAGTTGAGTGGACCAAGAATTTTGCGTTTATTCAAAATTTAAATGGACTTCCGGTCTTATTTGTAAGGAGAAATTCGCACGTACATAACAAGAAGTCAAATTTAGAGAGACACTTTACAAGAAAGCACTTTTGTTGCTATTTTGAAAGAAAAAAATAATCACGAGATACTTGTTTACCATTGTATCATTCACCAAAAAGCGCTTTGTGCGCAAACATTTCTGGAAGAAATTTATAAAGTTATGGAATTAGTGATTACCATTATCAACTCCGTTTTAGCTAAAGCTCTTAATCATCGCCAATTCAAAGAATTTTTATATGAAATGGAGAGTGAGTACGCTGATCTTCTGCTTCATAACAAGGTACATTGGTTATCAAGAGGGAGCATTTTAAAACGTTTTGCGTCCCTTTTCCCGGAAATTAAAGCATTTCTCCTTGAGAAGAGCGTTCACTATCCAGAACTAACAGATGATCAGTGGATTCAAAACTTTTATTTTATTTTTTCGTCTCATCTAAATCAGCTTAATCATAAACTACAAGGGAAAGGAAACTTAATTTTTTTGATGTTAGAAGAAGTAATAACATTCGAAAACAAATTATTCATTTTTGCACAGGAATTTTAAAAGGAAACATTGTTTCACTTTCCGAGCCCGCTGAAGCATTGCCAAGAAAATAATTCCTCTATTGATAAACACCATTTTAAAACAATAATTGTAAATATGAGGGAAGCATTTCTCAGCAGGTATCAGGAATTTAAAAACAGCAGAGCAACTTTAGCATTTTTCAAAAATCCTCTTAATCCTATGATAACTGAGTTGAAATTTTCTCCTTTTGAAATTGACTCCTTTTGAAATTGTTAGCTTTGAAATACAATTGCTGGATTTAAAAAACAAGGAGATATGGCACTCGAAATTCGAACGTCTTTGAATTGGAAATATTGGAGAAGAAAAAATGTGATCTTAGTTCACAACATAAGTGGTCTGCTTTGAATGACCTGGAGAAGGAAGACATGATCATTTTCAACACTTGGAATAGTATTCCTGACTCTTACGATCAGCAGAAAAAGCTCGTGTTTGCTGTTCTTTCCCTTTTCGGTTCTACATATATATGCGAACAATCTTTTTCAAGCATGAACATTATCAAGAGTAAACTGAGAAGTCGTCTTATTGATGAGAACTTGGAATCATGCCTAAAATTAAAAACAACAACATACAAACCTGACTTACTCAAACTTTCCAAGGAGATGCAAGCACATTGTTCGCATTAATAAATATTTATTAAGTATTAAATTAAGTTTTATTTAGTGTAATAAAAGTTTACTAAACAAGAACATTTGGCTCCCAATTTTTTTTTTTTTTTTTTTTAAATTGTTGTAATGTTCATATTTGGCTCTTTGGCTAATAAGTTTGCCGACCACTTTCTTAACCTAATGAAAAGCGGTAAAACCTATCTTTGAACTGATTTTACAATCCAGTATCTCCTGTACTACTAGAAACATCTGTTAGAAACACTGCAAAGTAAAAAATGTGGAAAAGCCAGGAAAATCAGTAGTTTGGTGTAGGAAAATGCACTGCCCGAGTGGTGTACGGGCAAATAAAAAAAGTTCCTTTCCGCAGCAGCTAAATGGTGTTTGGGCAAAACAGTTAAGTGGTTAGTACAGAAAATGAATGTAAAAAGGTTCTTGAGTATAATATAGAAAATATTTAATATTTTGAGTGTGAATGTTGTCATAATGAATATAAAAATATCAATAATTTTAGAAATCAAATAATTATAATATAGTTTAGTAATATTAAATTATGGTAACTTAATGTTAAAATTTACAGATAACTGTATTTTAAATACCGAGTATCTTGAGAAAGTATTGGTTCAGAAACATTGTTCATTTTCCCTTCCTCATACAAGATAATGTTGAAGTCTCTCATTTTATGACCAAATGTAATTTTTTAAATATTTTTTTAATAATGGAATGTATTAATGCTGCTCACAAAAGTCAATTCCTTTATGCAAGGAACGGAGGGCCTTTTCAAGTACCTGCCACAGTATCCGTTGGCCGTTCCTGCAGAACATAACACACTAGTTAGCTCAAGTGGATATGCGTTATTAAATGGAAAAGTTTATTTAAAAGTACTTTAGGTCTTCCAGTTTGGTAAAAAAAGGAATTGCAGATGAAAGATAATAACAGTGAAACTATAATTTCTGCAATATCGCTGCTATATTTGTGATGTAAAAATATAATTTGTTAATATGGAAATCAATATCATAAATTGTATCTGTGTTAATTAGAATAAGAAACTAGAACTAGAATAGATTAGTAGTGTAAAATTTTTTATTTGCGATACTGTGAGATTAAAAACCTTTCTTGAAGAATTATGATTATGTAGACTCTAAAACAGAAAGACGTTTGGGCTGAAATACTGAAAAATTTAATAGAACTCTAAAAGTTGCATTTATTTAAAAAAATCTCATATTCAAAAATTATGTTTTACAGTTACTTAATTAATAATGCTGATGAATACATATCTCTTCATTTGCTACTGCTTTAATGCCTTTTATTTAAAAAGGCTTCTCTGCTGCTGAGTACTTTTTCTCTTTGAAGGGGGAAATATGTAAGAAAGATTTAAAAGTATGTGAATACAAATTATAATTTAAATTAGTTATAATCTCTTAATACTTAATTTTAACTTAGTTATTTCTTCTTTCTCTTAAAAATAGTAATGCCTTTTTCTGCGCTGTGTCATTTCGAAACAAATCCAGGTGATACAACTCTTACATAATGCTGGTTATATAAATGGAACTAAAGCGGCCAATACAAATTTTACAGCATTATCAAATATTCAATCAAATGCATTGAAAACCAAAATTAACTCATTTTGAATTAAGATTTCATCCTGAACCCAAGTCACTTGCTTTCTGCACTTCAGTGAGGATAGACACCAAAATTTAAGTGTTCTTGAAAAGATATAACTAGTGTGTCAGCTTGTTTATGGCTGCAAAATCTTACAGAAATAAAAAAGTGAATATTTAACCTGCCTTGGCTGCCAAGTTCTTTTCATTATAGATCACTGTTTCAGCACTCTATGCCATAACCTTATCCTACAGTATTAGAGCTAAGTTTGCATCATTACATATATGTATATAAGTAATGAATACATTTGTGTTTGCTCTTGTCAAGTAGTTAAAAATTGTTGATTATTGATGGTTTCATAGTATATCTGGTATAAGCTTTGCCATGCTTAACCTTGTGTATAATTAAATATAAATCATAATTATAGTTCTGGAAAATGTTGCAGAAAATTAATCTGTCATGGTAGGTAATATATTTTGCTGTAATAAAATATGCACCAAAAGTTGAATTCAATCATTAATGAAAAGGTACATAATAATAACTTTATTAATTGTTTATTGGAATCAAAAATTTTAAAACTGAAAGAAAATTGAATTTTCTAAGCTGTATGAAGATTAACGTAATTTCCATGACAGAAAGGTTTAACTGATTGTTATGCTTGTTGTAGACAAAGAGATTTTTTAATAAATGAAAACTTCTGCTTGTGTTAATTTTGTTGCTTTGTTTAAGGCATGAAAATCCACTTTTTATGCTTGTAGTTTTTTTACTAAGGAAGTATTGTAATCGCGAAAAGTTTCAGGCAACATATTTCAAAGAAAATATCCATTTTGACCACTATTGAATGTGTTTTTGCATAAACATCGTTAAATCTGTATGTAAGGACAGAATAAAAGACTTTTCCTCCAAAAAAATTATAAAACTGCTTTAAATGAATTCTGAAGAGAATTTTTCGTGGCGTCTGTACGAACGTATGTACGTATCTCACATAACTCAAAAACGAGTAGCCTCAGAACGTTGAAATTTTGTATATAGGACTGCTATAACATGTAGATGTGCACTTCGTATTTTGGTTGCAATCGGCTGCACCAAACGTATATAAATATATTTATATATATATCCACTCTGTTACCTGCGTCAGTGATCTCAGTTTCTTTACTCTTATATGTTTGTAAATTGTACATTTTTTGCTTTAAAAATGATTGAATTATGTTGTTCTTATCTTCCGGTTAAGGCTTTTATGCCCTTAGTAATGTATGGAAATAGTAATGTATGGTATATGGAAAGTTTTCTTATCATAAATTATTGGTTTATTACTTTGCAGCTTTACCGCAAGTCATAGGCTTTTTAATTTACTTTTAATTACTTTATTTTGAATTGATATATATATATGAAAATAGTCCTAGCATAACATTTTCTGGAAAATAAAGAAGTACTTTGCATACGCAAATAAATTCATATGGATTTTACTGTTTACTTAAATGTTTTATAGAATATTTTAATTAAAGCTCAGATAATCCATAAATGACATTACTAATCTTTAAAAAATTTGTTTAGAGGTTTTAAACCAAACACATGTCGTATATCGTAAAATATAGGATTAAATTACAGGGTGATTCAAAAGTTCCACATATCAAATTTTCAAGAATCGGGGAACGTTTTCTTTTAATACCATTATAACAAGTCTGCATTCATCTGACACTAGATATTTGCAATATATCATCTTGCAAAACTATTAAATTTGACACTGGTGTGTTTCTTTTCCAATTAGCATTTACTGTTCAGTCACAAATAATGTACCTCCCCTCTCTGCAACTGAAATAATGAAATCAGTAAACCTATGAGCCACCATGTGAAAGTGATTGAAGGGGCAGTGTTAATGCAACCATGGCTGACGTTCTGTCAAGACGCTTCATCGTCATCTGATCATCTGAGTTAATTGTAGTTATTTATTTGTGCAGGATGAATCAAAAGTCGTCTTGCACATTAATGTTTCCAAAATTGGAGAACTTCCAGAGGAATGTGAATGTCAGTTTTTTTGATTGAATGATACTGCCATAAATAATATATCAATGTAAATTTCATTTGTAAATTATACTGTTAGCTTCAAAAACTATATTTATGCTATAAAATGGAGTTGAGTATTCTTAAGCAGGACGAATTTTCATGAAAATCAAGCATAACAAAAGTATAGTAGTTTCTTTGTGTTTTCAAGTTTTTCCGTTTCCCCAATTATAACTGTAAATTCATTTCAATAGGAATAAACCGAAAATGCAGGAAAATAGAGGTTTCATACTAATCTGTGAAGTTTTGTCATCAAATGAAGAATAACACAATAATTTGAAAAAAGTTGTTTGCGATTGTTCTTTGGATAGAATAATAGAAGTTGAAATGAATACAATTTCAGAGAAATTGCAAATATTATATTAAAATAAACTTTTATGAAAGCTTTTGCAAAAATATAGTACTTCAAATTTTCCTAACAACAGATGTGAAGAAATGCAGATACTTACTTTAATCATTCAGTTATCTAATTCATGTGATCAGAACTGGTTATCGACTATATTTTGCTTTGTTTTATAATGAAGTTTTACATTTGTCTTGCCTTTTGTGCATCATCAGCAGAGCATGTTGTAATATATTTGACTTTTGTATAGTTTCGATAGCACATTTTCTACTCTCAGGACAGCGGTTCTGTCATTAAACCAGCTTCACAATGTTAAAATTCACAAAAATAGAATTATTTGCCTCTTTTTTTTTTTTTTTTTTTTTTTTGTTGTTGTTGGTTAGTACATCATGTTTGGTTTGAAACTGTTGAATATTATTATTCTCATTATGAAATTTAAAAAGTAAAGCTATTGACTGTTAAAAGTCATGATTTCTCTTTCAAAAATATATTCAAAAAATAAAACTATTATTTGTTTTATTATGAGTCGCACTTCAGCAACTGTGTTTTACCCATGCCTGTCACACATTATTAATATCTTGCAATATTCAAAATTCTAGACGAAATAAAACTAAACTGAATACTAAATTTATGAAAACCTTTTAAATAATTAACAGTGAAAGAAATCTTGTTATTTCTCTCACTCTGTATGTTTCATATTCTTTTTACTTCCTTGTACGCAGTAAAAAGAAAGTATTGTAATCGCGAAAAGTTTCAGGCAGCATATTTCAACGAAAATATCCATTTTGACCGCTTTCGAATGCAATTTAATGGTGTTTTTGCGTGACTGTACGTAAGGACAGAATAAAACAATTTTCCTTCAAAAAAATTATAAAAATGCTTTAAAATGAATTCTGAAGAGAATTTTTCGGGGCGTCTGTACGAACGTATGTACATACGTATCTCGCATAACTCAAAAACGAGTAGCCACAGAACGTTGAAATTTTGTATGTAGGACTACTATAGCATGTAGATGTGCACCTCGTACGTATTTTGGTTGCAATCGGCCATGCCAAACGTATATAAATATATTTATATATATATCCACTCTGTTACCCGGCTCAGTGATCTCAGTTTCTTTACTCTTATATGTTTGTAAATTGTACATTTTTTGCTTTAAAAATGATTGAATTATGTTGCTTTTATCTTCCGGTTAAGGTTTTTATGCCTTTCGTAATTCTGGAAGCAATATTTGTACAATTATCAACAATTTAAAAGCTGTTTAAGTGTGGTTAAGTTTTAAGTAACATAGCGGATATATTTGTTTACATTTGAAACAGCAAAATTGTAAATTTGATGCCAATCTAGAGAGTTTAAGCTTTGCAACACAAAAATAACGCCTTCATTTATTATTGCAAATCAAATCATGCTTAATCCTTTCTGGAAGTTTTTCGAGGAAATAAGTGTTTAAGATTTACTTTGTAATTTTTAATGCAGATATTTTGAGTTTTTATGTATTTTTGCCTTGTCGCGAATTGAGAACTGAATTAATTGAATGAGAAATACTAAATCGTCTGTGAAAAACTGTTTCTTTTCTGTTTTGTTTGCTTAATTTCTTTCATACATCGTTTTAGCTTTATTATGGTATTTGAATAGAATATGTGGCAACGATAATTCTTCAAATGATATAAATTTTGTGCATTCAGAGTGTCGTTATAATAAACAAATATAGTGAATTTTAAAGAGTGCATTTATTCTATTGTAGTTTATGCGCTGTTGACGAAGTAGATTTAATTCAATCCAATCAATTTAAATGAAATTCAAGAAAAAATGCGTATAATTTAATATTCCGTACAAGGAAGACATGTGGTGTACACATCAGATTTTTTTCTAAATGCTTTATCATTTATTTTAATTATCCCTGAATTTGCTGAGAAACTTATGCATTTCTGTTTAGAATTCTTAATATGGATTTCTGTTTAGAAATTTTTTGCTAACTGTTAAAGAAGCATCTTTCTAGACTACATGCTGCAATTGTATTATATATCATTTCAGCATTTTAGAATTCCCCCTCCCTTGTACTGATACTGTAATTCTAACTAGCTCATTTTTGAGGGGATGTTATCAGTCATTTTTCTTTCATCTTTACAAAATATTATGGATTTTTAATATTTAGTAAAACTTTTATGATATAAGTTAATAAAAAATTAATGATGAATTTTTATACAGTAAAAAGTCCAAAATTCAGATGCCTTATGGAACCAGCAGCAGCAGTTTTATTTTATTTATTTTTTAAGACTTTTTTTTTTTTTGCTTAATTTTACTTTGGCAATAAATAAAACACTTGCATGTTGAAGAAACTTGGTCATTTATTAGCATAAATCAGTATGATCCATAATTTGACTCCATTGCTGTCTTTTTGCTTAGTGTGCGTTTCAAACCAAAACAGTCTTCCAAAGTACATCACTTATTTTATATCTACTGAATAACTTGTAACCCTGACAGCAACCTGGTGAATCATTTTTTTTTTTTTTTTTGTTTTTTTTGTTTTTGTTTTCTTTACCACATGACTGTTAACAAGTGGCACTCATGTCAGTTTGAGAAACTCTGATGACTAAAACATTTATTTATGTAAAAATATTTCAATGAGTAAGAAACAGCATGGTAACTTTTTGTGTTAGCATTACTGTTGGCAACGATTACTGATTTCAGCCAACCGTGGGAAGTATTAAATGTCTTGACAAGGAGATGTGGGAAATAGCTTATGTGGGATGTACCTTATGTATCACTTAAGCATATGTGGGAAGTAGATGTAAGTTTAATACATAACTAAAGTAATATAGGTTTAACTTCCTTCCTCAGCAGATGATGGAAGGAAGACAAAATTTAGCAGAACAGCATGTCTTTAGTGGTCAGTCTTGTGATACATCATCAACAGCAGATGTTAGCTGTGAATTTATAGATTTTCGGATATTGCAAGCAAAAAATGAAATTTTCTAAGAAAGAACGAACAATAAGAAATTATGTCTGTCTATAAAATTAAAATAAAGTATTAGTGCTAAAAAATGAAGCAACTTAAACAGTTTACATTAATAGAAATATTTAATAATGTAAACAAACAAATATTGATTTTTTGTTTATTTTATTTATATATTTTAAATTTTGATTCTTTAAGGTCATAAATGCTTTATTGTTACAACTACTTCATATTTTTAATTTTATAATTTTTACATGTCATCTTATAACAGATGTTCTAAAATGCAGAAAATTCTGAAATCTATAACCACTGAAGTCCAGATCTTGGACTTTGTAAAAATTAATGTTTTAATAAATAAAAGCAAACTGCTGTGTGAAGGACTGGAAAATTTAACAATTCCCTTTCTTAATTGTTTTTAACGATAACTAAAATATAAAACAGAAGTCAAACCTTTTTCATTTAAAATTGAGTTTCCATATTGAAGAAGTGGTATAGCACTCCTTTAATACATTGCAGCCAAAACATTTAAAAGAATTAAAATACTTTAAAATATTGGTTTTCAGCCAAGAGGTTTATTTGGATATATATTGGTATACTGATAACTGAATTTTTTACCATCAAATGTAGGCTTGTGCATTATTCAGTAGTTTATGAATAATGAATCCAACCACTGTCTTCTTTTCTCTTTCTGGCAAGAAAGAAAATGTTATTCCTATTTTATTACATTTTCTTAGAAACATAATGTCAGTATCTTGTTTTCAATATACAGTAACTTGTGCTCTAAATTATGTATTGTTTAAAATATTTCTAAGTTTAAAAAACTTTCTACTGAGATTGTTCTATTGCAGATATCATTTTGGTATAATTATTATCATTTATTTAAGTAAATTGTGAATTAACAATTATTTTTAACTTATCTTTACTCACCAGTGAAGGCTATGAAACACAGAATTTGCATCCTCTGCTATCAGTTTTCCAGTTAATCTTGATCCAGATTATTATATTAACTACTTGATTTTATGAAAGTTTATAATCCTCTTCTTGCTTCAGTTACACTCCAATTACATTTGAGTGCTTTTTCCTGCAAGGTGCTTCAAATAAGTGCTAATCAGTTGAACAGCAGATTTTTTCTTTGAATAGCTAGAGGGATTTTTTAGACTCAAATATTTTTTCTTTCTATGGTTTTGATTCTTTAATCTCTTGCTATTCTAAATAGATGACTAGATATTTCTAAGCATTTCAAATTTTTCATCTTCTGCTCCAGCTTCTTTAAAAAAATATATAAAATCTAATATTTTTTCTGTATGTAAGGCAATGTTTCTATTTCATGCATGCGTTCTCATTATTGATTTAATATGTGTCCAAGACTATATACAGAAGTACTTTTATAATGGTTTATTTTACATAAATCAAAGTTGTTCTAACTACACATATTTTCTTAGCAATTCAGCAATGATAATCACCAGAAGTCTACAAGTTTAAAGGCCAGTTTACATCTGTCAGAGCAGCTCGTAGCGAGCCGCTCGTCCTGGCATTTCGAACCGAGTGAACGGACCTGTACTCTGACAGATTGTTTACACCAATCAGAGTGGACTGACAACTCGCCTCTGTTTGTTTACGGAATGGATACCGACGTGGCAGCTGCAAGAAAGAATATACATGGAACATACATAGATATTCTTTGGCTGCAGTGCTTGAAGTCTGCGAAGCAGTTTCAAACGAATTAATTTCTGCTGGGAGGGAAAAAAAAGAAGAAAATAAATGGTATGTGACTGGGTAGCTTGCTGCCATGGAATTAGGAGTATCAAATGAACTATTAAATGAATTTTGGACGAGAATGTCCAAAGTTACAAAAACGTTATTGCATATCAGATACAAGAATTTAAAAGAAACTCAGTTTCAGAGAAGTTATTTAGTCAACTGTGGTTATTGAAATTCAAATTAACAAAATCTTTCTACTATATACAACTGTTTATTTACAACTCATTAATCATTTACAAAATAATGTAAAAGTAATAATGTGTTTTATTATTTATTAATAGAAAGAATATGTTTATTCATCGAGAATCCACAGAATCAGTAGCTCTCTGTGCATGTAATTAATTATGCAGAGTTCTGATTGGAACTGTGTTATTTCTAGAGAAGAATGCAAAATTAACACATGGAATATTTATTCAAAGCTACCATTAACACGACAAAAGTAAACTGTATAATATCTACCTAATTATTCAGAAAATCTTAAATAAATAAGAAGTAGCAAAAAATTGGGAGCATTACATATATTACCACAAGTAAAAGAATATACTATATATTATGACATAGTTTTAACAGGAAGATATTTATCGCAAATTGTTACTTTTGGATCCTACTGAAATTGTGTTTCTGGACAACACACAAAGTGATATCAACAAAATTAGTAATGGTTAAATATAGTGATTATACTTTTCTTTTAAAATGCAAAAAACGGATAGTTTAAAAATATTAGAATTCATCTAGGATAATTTGTATAAACCTTAATACACCTTCAGTACTTGCACTCACACATCCAAGCTGAACATGTTTCACATCCAAGCTGAATTATAACGAATTATAGCCCAGAATGTTTTTATACAAAGCAAGAAATTTAAATATCCCCAATAAAACAGATCTATATATTTTTTCATGATTCCATTTTTATTTTTATAGTTTATAATATCATATATTTATTGCATCCTCATGTAGGGATGCTTGTAGAAAAATGAATATAAGCTCACATAATTATAGAAGTATGCAACATCTTAATGAAGCTGTGAAGTGTTCTCTAAAACAGTTCATAAGATGCATATGCATTAAAAAATGCCATGGTTTGGCTATCGCTTAATCTTGGCATTATAGAACTCACTCTCACGATGTCCCTGCGAACGCTGCTCAGAGTAACTGCCCGGATAGATTTTTCAACAGGTTCAAAGTAGAAACGGAAGCGCTGACTCATCTCCCCTACGTTTCTACTCCGTCGAAGTGAGCGTTTACATTGTCAAAGTAATCGTAATAAGCGACTCGCTCCGAGCCGCTCTGACAGGTGTAAACTGACCTTGAGGGATAATGACATTACATACTATGTTTACTTTTGGTAACATAGTATGTAATGCCATCATCATGCTGTACATTTAAAATAATTTTTTAAACTAATTTTTTTGATGTCATACCAGAATAATGAAATAGATGGTTTTTCTATAACAGAAAATGTCCTATTCATAGCAGTTTTTCAAAATTAGTATTTGATTCATCAAAAACTGTTTCTGCCAGTAATTCCCTTGTTAAAAAAAACTCATTGTGCATTACTAAAAGTAGTATTCATAATTTTTAAGAGTATTTTCTCTTTTTATGTTTAAAAAAAATCTACTTTACTTTGATTTGCATCATTGGTTTCTATATTTTGTAGAGCTGCTTTTTTTTTTCTTTTTCTTTTTCTTTTTTTTTTGGGGGGGGGGAGTATTTTTGAATTTGCATACGACAACAGCCAACCTATGTATGTGTGTATAACACATGCGTTTGAGTATATGTGTATTACGTGCTTTATATTTAAACGTTATTTCTCTAAATGGTATCCATTAGTTATTAAAAAGGAAAATGGCCATATAAGTTTTTGTTTTTTCTCATAAATTGCTTTCTGTTATTGTAGTGCCAAGTGATACAATCAAACATATGTTCCTCGCCAATTCACAAAATGGCTGATGAGTTGGCCAGTTTTCATTGGAGTCAAATAATTTTGTTGGATAATCAGAAAGGTCCCCAAAATGCTGCAAAGTGAATATCATATTTTTTGCATAAATATTTTTTTAAGATTCTTTAGGATTTACAATGAGCAGAATGGTATACGGTTTTTAAAAACAGCTCCAGAATTAAATGTTAAAGATGATCAGGCTGTGAATGCCAGAGGATGAAACTGGGTATAAAAAATATTATTGAGAAGTTTTATGAAAGAACTTTGAGATTTGTTTAAATTTTGACTGTTTCATTAAAAAAAAATATTTATAGTCTGGATGTATATTTCATCCTACCTATGTATGTCAGATGCTTTTTTCTTTTATAATGCAACCTAGGGAGATTGATTAAAGATGATGATCTGTTTATGGTGTAATGTTTAATTGTTGCTGTTTTTTATTGATTTTGTTATTAACAGGTAAATCTATTTTCTGTAGCCTCAACAAGTTGTACATGCTTTATTAGAATTGCTGACTGTATTAACAGAAGAGGTAAGGTTTAGTTTGTTTCTTAAATAAATGGAAATTGAAAATAAAATGATAAACAAATTGTGATTTAATTTTTCAGATTTGTTTATTAGAGGGTCTGTTTTCATTCTTTCTGTATTTTGATATTTTAACCTTCTCAGCATTATAGATATAAAATTCTCTATAGAAGGGTGGCTTTTGTAATCGTTACACATTAAAATTTCTACCAGTTTTTAATAGATCTGAGTTCAGATTGGATGTGTATTGGAAAAAAAAAAAAAACAAGGTACAAAGTGAGAGAGTCGTTTTTAATTATAATCAAGAAAATGCCATTCATTTATGACATTTTGAGGAAATTTGAAATTTAAGGGCTAAATTTGTAATGCTGAAAAGGTTGCATAATGCCACTTAATGGTCATTCTGCACATTGGTATTTCAGATATGCATATGTTCTCCATTTTCTTTCTAAAGTTAAAAACTTTTTAATATGATTTTTGGAGTTAATAGCAAATTGTCAAGAAAGTCTTTGTTTGGATAGTTTTGTGCAACTTACCCCAATTTTTTTTTGCTGTAGAAAGTATCTCATGTTGCTTCCAGATGATATTATAATGCAAGTAAGACATTTGAAGAATAGCAGAATTTTTTACCGATTTGAAATATCACACTTGCTATATTTCAGTTAATTTTGTAAAAAATCTTTGTTTATTATTATAGCTATTTATGTAAACCTTTGCATTTTGGTTTTTATCTTTTCATGATTAGTTTTTTTAATTATATTAAATGCTTTTAAAGCACTTTTATAATTTATTTTTATTTTTGAAAAAATACGTGCAAAACATTCCCAATTATAAATTTGTTCCATGAGTTATTAATTTTATTATTAAGCTCCTTAATTTTATTTTATTTCTCATTAATTTTTAAGTAATTAATGTAATCTCAATTCCCGTTTTAGCTAACTTTCTAAAACTAGCTAGAATTAGGGAATACAAATTACTGGATGATAACATTAAGGAAAATTTTTAGGTGGAAATCAGTAACAAGATTTTTATTTGTGTCTGATTGGTTGCAGTAGTGTATTTGATAATTGCATATGTAAAGAAATTTTATAACTGAACTCGAATTTGTAAAACAGTTTTTCAAGTTCCATCTGCCAAAAAAAGTATTTAGTTTTAGTGTTATAAATGAAATAAGTCTTCAGTATAAAAATATTTATTTTATTTTTCTGTAACAAAATAATTTTGTCTCCCACAGCTATTCGTAAACTTGAAGAATAAATCTTTTCTTTCTTGAAAATATTGCTTTGCATTGCTATCAGCTATGTACTTGAGATTTTTCTTTATACTATGTGTGCTTAATAATTATTGTTGATTAAAAAGAATGCATTGTCAATATTAGTAGAAATTTGAGGTATTTTATTGCATATTTTACTTTAGTGAAATTATAACTTAAAAAAAAAAAAAATTTTTTTTAAATTTTTTAGTTTCAAACAACCCACATGCTTCAAATGAGAGTAGGAATCATCAGAAATGCACTTCGGTCATCCCTTGATCTTGTCATGGAACTTGTACAAAGCATTTTATCAAAAACCTCAGCACCTGCTGAATTGTGTGAAATGGCATTAAAATGTTATTCTAGTTGGGCTTTATTAGGATGCTCTATAATGGAACACAAATCTTTGTTACTACTTGTATTTGATTCTATATATAGAGATGAAGTTAGTCTGACAGCATTAGAAACTTTGAGTAATATAGCCAACCATCTAGATTCTAGCAAGTAAGCTGTTTTTATTTCTGAATAATTTTGAAGTTACTTGTTAAGTATAAAAATATTCCTAATTCTAAAACTTCCTGAAAATTTTTATTATTTTTTTCAATTTTCAAGTGCTAAATATATATATATATATATTTTGTTTCCTCTGATAATGATGTGCATTTAAAAGGCATGAAAATTACATGTGATGCATATCCCTTAGTATCAGAATTTTTATTTCAATTACGTTTCCAAAAGCTACTGTTTCCAATTAAAGTACAGGAACACTTGCCAAACATGGAGGCTGCATCATTAAAGCATTGCATGCATGCCGAAATCTAATTTCACAAAGTTAACTTTCTGTGGAAAAAATTGTTGGGAATATTTCAAATTTAAAAAAAAAAAAAAAAATATTGTATCATTTAAAGACCTAAATATTGTTGTAATTAAAAGGATAAATGAAGCAAATATTATTTGAAGGGACTTTTATTACAGGGTTTGTATGGTCCTTAAAAGTCCTCAGGTTTTTTTTGGAATCGATTTTTGATCATTAGTTAAAAAATTAGTTTATAAAGTGGGAGTAGAAGAAAACTTTGAATTGATTCTCCGATCACCGTCTTTTAACTAAGAAATGAAATTTTACATATGAAAATGTAGATGAACCTATAAAAGATTCAAAAGAGAAATATAAAAATAGAATTTTTTGTCTTTACTATAGATCAGGCTATCAGCGCACTGAAGCTGAGATTCAACCTATTAAATAGTCATAGTGATTCTTTTGAGTTTTTATACAATGTCCATAAACTTAAAGATATGGTAAAAATGAATTACTGGCACACTGTAAAGATCTGGAAAACATCTTAACGCGTCTTATGGTAATACCTCCAATCTTATGGTCTTATCGGATAAAACCCGATTATTGTCCAGTCTTATGGTGATACCCGATAAAATAAACCTTGTTTCTTCACTTTTAAAAAAGAAAGAAGGTTCAGCTGATGTTCTTAAATTCATTACCTCTTTTAACATTGGGCCAGATTTAAGCATTGCTTTAAGAATTTTGTTAAACCTGTGACGATGTCTTGATGCAAAATGCCTTAAATCCTTAAGTAATAAAAGAAATAGGTAGTGGGACGAAGAAGATTGAACGAAGATCACTTGGTGTGTGGCTGGTGAAGCGTTAAATGCATTTGTGAAATTTGCTGAAAATGTACTATTGAGAAATAGTAGATATTCGTATTCTACGGAATTTTTAAGGCAGTATTTGTAAATATTCAAACTTTATTTGAAAAGATTTCAAGCACTGGCAATCCTTTTGACTTCGAAAACTGTTGCTATCAGCAAAAGATCTTTTTTTAAAAAATAATAAAAAGTTAATTAAAAAGCATGTTTAATAAAAAAAATCGTCTTAAGCAATGTTGGTTATTGAACATGAATTGAGTAATAAATTGGATCTAAAGGGATTTATTCATGATTTTGCAGGGGGAAAAAAGGTTAAAAAGAGAATACGTTAATTTAGGTTTCAATTTTGTATATTGTACTAGTATTCATTATTATTTGTAGTTTCAAAAGTATTGTTTGTCTAGTTTTAGTTACAAAGTTTGTGAGTTTTTAATAAAATATATTTCATAAATATTATATGAATGTTATTGTCTTAATTCAATTAGGTAAGACCATATTTTTCTGATTGTTATATATTATATATGTATATATATATAAACCTGCTTTCTTTTTATTTTAAAGCTTGGGGGGGGCAGCACTTTTCAAGTTTGCCTACAGCAGCAATAATGACCCTGCTTTGTAGTTACTTTCAGACATGGCGATAATTTGCTTCATGGCAGTCAGGAATTTTGGACTTTTTAACTTTTAGAACAAGTAAAACTTCATAGGTACATTATCAAAAGGTTGACAGGTTAGGAGATAAAGCAAGCAGAACGTAGTAGGAACAGTGGTTTCCATATCAAAACAAATTTCTAATTCTTAGAAAAAATGCTTAAAAAGGAGGAAATTGATATAAATTATCTAAAATATCTCAGAAGGCTCCAAATTAAAAAAGATGCATAAGTATTTTGTTGTGTGTTATTGCTACAAAATGTAAATGTTTTATAGCTTTTAATGTGTAATTAATTATCCTAATATTGTTTAAGAATCAATGTCATAAATTACATGTGTTTTGATCTGTGAAATGTTATTAAATAGTAATTTATTTTAATAGTGCTTTTTTAACAAATATTTAAAAAAATAAGTAAAATTTAACAGTGGCCATGTAAACCTGTAATGACTAAGGGTATATAACTATCTAATTTAATTATTTGTAGCTAATGCCTTTTTCTTAAAAGTTATCTCTGCATGTTAAAACTAAGTTATTGCCTTTCTTTAATCCTTACTGTGGTCACAAAATACAGCACAAATATGTAAAAATTAATGTCAGACTTATTCTTTACAACTAGTGAGCCTTAAAATAATACAAAACAACTTACCATCTTTGGTGCTTTAGTGGCTAATTGGAACCTTAAAGTATATTAGCTGGGTTTTTACATGAAGCTATGACACTAACTGCATCAGACAGACAGGGTTTCAGGTTGGTTCTGATCAGCAGATCTTTCTGTAGGCAAATAGCAGTGGTGACAACAGTGAATCTTCTGTTAAGAATCTTGTGGATTATGATTTTACTTCTCATTTTAACCTATGTTGTTTGACATAAAATCTGCCTTCTATTTACTAAGCTTCTAGACTGAGCAAATGCATGACGAAATGAAACATGCAAGGAAAAAAAAATCAACATAAAGCTGTTATGTTAGTAAAAATGTAAATAAAATGATACTAATCTTCTTTCAAATATGTCCAGCTATTATAAGTGAAAAATATTTAATGCTATTTGATAAATGGTATTAGGATGATTTTATTCTCAATTTTTTTTTATAATTATGTTTAATAAATTACGCTTAATAATATTGCATCCTACTTACAGATGCATTTTATTCTTACGATGGTATTACAAAAGTGATGTTCAGGCATAGATAATATCTTTAATTGAAATTATTCAGTTCCCATTTGCTGATACTTCCTTAATTGTTTTATTAATGGTCCTTAAAAGTACTTAACCCTCTGACTGCTCAATTTGTGGACCGAAATCGCTTTTTTTTTTTTTTTTTTTGTATTTTTTTTTTTGCATATTTTAAATCGATATATATTGGAGAATTGAAAAATGCACTTTTTCTTTCAAGAAAATATTTTTTATATAGATTTTTATCATGATAAACTAAGTTGCCAGAAAAACCAATTTCAGTTGTTTAAAAAAAAACTTTTTTAAAGTAAATTTCAGTCGAATTGCAGTTAATTTCTATTTATTGCATAACATAAAAAAGTAAAATGTATAAAATTTAAGAAAATATGAAGTGCTGAGGGAAAAATACCTTAGAAATGCAGTTCAAAACAGTATGATAGAGTTCAAAACAGGGTTCAAGGCAAAGTCCAACTTCACAAGTCTTTGCACCAGACTCAATAAATCTAATTAATAATCAGTCTAATTATTAATTCAGTAATTTAATTAAATAATCAAGATAATCGCTGAATGTTTTTCTAGCAGCCATTTCTGTAAGAAAAAAGCGGCAACAAGTGAAGTTTGAGCGCTAATACCAGTGCCTTCAAATGCTGCAATTTAGTGGACAACTAACGATATCTGTTGGCCAAAATGTAAACTTAATGCCTAATACTGTATATAATTCATTTCAATGGTTAAATGGGGGAAAAACAGAATGCGCTCCTCAATAAAGGAAGAAAAACATATGATTGCGGGATGAGCAAATTTTGCTACATTTGATCGCGGGATGATCAGCCAGAGGGTTAATTTCCATGTTCAGAAATATGTATGAACCCTGCATACTGCTTGATAAATAGCTACATGATATAATTGTGATTTTTTTTTTTTTAAGGCTGATAATTTTTTTGTGGGAATTGATTGATGCAACTGAAGTAAGGAGTTTTGCAGTAAAGAATGAAGTCTTTCAGTGCTTCATAAAAAGTGACCTCTTCTTTCTTCATTTAGTCTAATTCCATTGGAAAATCAAGTAGTCCCTGTACCTTTTAAACAATTTGTTTAATTTTTAGTAAGTTAAAGGAGCTCTATCTTTTTCACAATCAATATTTTTGCTGTTGGTTGTTACAAGGTCATCCAGTTTTTCATTCGCCTTTTCTCAAACATCATTCTTGATTAATTCTTCTTTCTGAAAATCCATCATTGCCAATTACTTTGTCTATCCAAGCTATTAACATATTTTCCATCTTTTCTAATTGTAAACAATTGCCGTATTTGATGGCATATAAGACGCACTTTTTTTCCTAAATTTGGTCTAAAAAAAAATTACCTGCATCTTATACGTGAAGCACACAGGTTAACTTTCAATACTGAATGCTATTTTTAGTCCGGATAAAGGTCTAGACACACATAACTTTTTCTACATCTACATGTGTGGGGCCTTCTAAATAAGAGTGTGTCTTATATGCTGTCAAATACGGTATCTTCTGAAAAGCAGACTTGAATCATCTGTATACTCTAACAGTTTAAAAACTATCCTTAATTTATGTAAGCTGTTAACGTCAGGTGCTTCCACTTACAAAAATAAAAACTATGTACATCTATTTAAATTATTTCAAAATATTTTATTGATAGCTATAAATACATATGAAGTATTTAAGACTGGATTTTGCAATATGCATAGCAATTAGCTGGCAACACTACATGATCTTTTCCTCTGAAGTTTTTTTTTCTGAGCAGGTCACTTTCAGGACTACCAGACTGCAATTTTAGTGAGCATGGACAGAATAAATTACAGGAATTTCATTTGCCATGCCACAAAGGGCAGATACCCGAAAACATGTGAAATCTATAAAATTCTTCCCTTACCAGTAATTGTGTTACTTTATCTTTTCATTACTAAATATACAAAAATTAAAATTCATAAGATTAATGACTCACTAAAAACTTATTATTAAGAAGCAAATTAATATTTTTAGAATAAGTTTATTGTGATAAATAATAGTTATTCTCATAATATTCTATTTTTAAGTCACTTAATAGTAGGTATTTTTTAATTTCAGGTTTCCTTCCTTAATTTTAGAAATGATTGAACATGTTAATAAGTTTGACAGTCTGTTAGACAAGGCTATTGAAGATGAAGATATGGTAAGGTGTGATATTTTTATTTACAATAAAAATGTTTAATAGATTCTGTAGATTTTATATATGCATGTATATACTCAAAACAATTAATGAATATTGCGAGTTTTGTATGAAACAACCATGGAATGAAATTATTTTTAAACAAAACTAAAAGAGAAGGAGTAAAACTTCTTTGTTGAGAACATCTAACTGGAAAACTTTCGTTACTATTCCCTTGTATAATGACCTGCCGAGATGATTGTAGATACTCCAAATGATTGAAGTCATAAAGCCGAACTTTCAAACAAACAACAAATTTTATTCATATAACAAAAGAATTTAAACAATAAGAGATTAATTACAATTGTGTTGAGCAACACTCACTTCTGCCTCCGTTTCTGGTAACACCTGCTCTGTCCTATTTTTTAAGTCACAAATGTTCTTTTCGTTTTGGTGTTGCCATTCCAGACAACACAACTTTTCTTGTATTCATAACTGTCGATCCTTACTAGCCCCTCCACGAGAAGCACATTTGTCACCTTAGAGACAATGCTGCTCAAAATTCAAAGATAGAGAGTCTGAAAACACCATAACAAAACAAAAAAAAAAAAAAAAAAAAAAAAAAAAAAAAAAAAAAAAAAAAAAGCAGCACCACATCTTATATTCAAAACAGTGAAATATAAGTGAGAGCTCCAAGATATGCAGCTCTTCCAGAAATGATTTATTGAACACATAATTATTTAAAAATAAATGTGAATATATATATATATATATATATATAAATAAAACATATACACACTGTCAGACGTTAAATACTACAATATTAAATTAACATTATTGGAAGTATTTTAAATTTTTCTTGTGAAAATAGGCTTTCTTTATAATTTAATTTTTCTTATGAGTTAACTGATGATCTTGATAAGGCATCAGCATTCACGTGTGAACTGCCTTTGCGGTATGTGACAGTCAAGTTGTAACGTTGTAATGCTAAGGCCCAATAAGACAGTTTAGCACCATGAGGCATGCTTTGGGTCAAGTAGGTGAGGGGATTATGGTCGGATGCGATTTGTACTTTGGCAACGAAAATACAAATGTCAAATTTTTTAAGGCTTCGATGATGCAGTCCGCTCTTTTTCGATGGTTGATCATCATTGTTGACAGGAAGTTAGCTTTTTGCTAAAAAATGCTATGGCCATTTTGAGCTAAACACGCTCCGATTGCAAATGCAGATGCATCTGTATAGAGTTGAAAGGGCTTGTCAATGTCCGGAGTATGTAGGATGGCATTTTAATCAGCTCCTTTAAGTTTGTTGAAAGATGCTTCCACTTTAGAGTCCCACGGAATATTATTTGGAACACTCTTTTTTTTTTTTTTTGTAAGGTTTGTCAGAGGCAAAACTATTTCAGAAAAATTTTGGATATATAATCCCTATAGTAACTTGCTAGCCCGAAACGACTTCTGACTTCTTTTTTTAGTGGCAGGCTTAGACAGATTCCAGATGACTACTACTTTCACAGGATCTGGAGAGTGATTGCCAGAACTGATTATGTGACCTAGAAACTTTATGTGACTCTTTCCAAAATCACATTTTTCTAGATTTGTGGTTAGACCTACGTTTCTCAGGGTCTGAAACACTTGGTTGGTGTGATCATCCCAAGTCTCAGAAAATATTGCCACATCATCGATGTATGAATGACCGTATTTCTTATGGTGTGACTTATCTATGGATTTTTGGAAGGTACTTGCGGTATTTTTCAAACCGAAGGGAAGAACTTTCTACTGGCAATGTCTGGAATGAGTGACAAATGCTGTGTAAGGTTTGGTTCGTTCTTTCATCGGGATTTGCCAGTATCCTTGGTTGAATAGAGAACTGTTATGAATTTGGCTTTTCCTATTTCAAAAAGTAAATCTTTAGCAATCTTCATCGGATAAGCATCCGGAACTGTGAAGCTGTTTAAAAGCCTAAAATCTATGTACAGTCTAACACTACCATTCTTTTTTGTAACACATACTACAGGATGTGCCCATTCATTGTCACTGGGTTCTATAAGATCCCATTCTAACAGTTCTTTAACTTACCGATCAACTTCATCTTGATGCAAAGCAGGCACACGATAAATGTTTTAATCTTTTTGGACTACAGTCTGCTGTAACCTTTATGTCATGACCATCGATATTAGCTTGGCCCGGTTTGTTACTAAAAACATCGGCATAATATTTTAATATTTCAATTAGTCCCTTGCGCTGATAATGTTTTAAGTTACCTTTCAAATTGTGTAGGTGAGTCCAGATATCTTCAGTAGATTTATTCATAGGATCCGCTGGTGCATAATGGATATCTCCAAAGTCTTAATCTTGGTCAAAAATTATGCCAACGTGATCTACGCAAGCAATATAAGGTCTTAACTTATTTATCTGGAATTCTCTTATACTTCCGTTTTCAATTTCGACTTTGGCAGAGTGTGACCCTGTGTGGTGATTATAGTGGCTGGTCCTTGCCAGGTATTGAGTAATTTATGCGGTGATGAGAACTTTGTCCCCCACATTGAAAGTCTTTTCTTTAGAACGTAAGTTATATCTTGAAGTATATTCTTTTTGAGATAAGTTGGAGTTTGCTGACACAATGTCACAAGCTTTTCTTACGTTTTCTAAAAGACCTTGTAGATAAATTTCAATTAAACAGGAAGCTGTGACTGGAATGCTATGTTCACCTATCCAGATCTCCTTTAGCAAGGATAGAGGGCCTGGTGGTATTCTTCCATACACCATCTGGAAGAGAGACAAACCAGTAGTGCTATGTGGCAATTATCTGTAGACAAGCAGGAGATGGGGAAGATGCAAATTCCGATTTCCCCATGTTCTCGGACGTTTTTGTTCATCACCTCTTTTAAGGTTCTGTTCCAACATTCGATAGCACCCATACTCTCTGGGTGTCCTGGCGTGGAGAATCGTGGAGATACACAAAGGAGGTCTTCGATAGCTCGGGTGAGTTTGGCTATGAAATTAGCTCCCTGGTCGGAACAAATCATGTTTCAAAACCCAGTTTAGGAAAAAATCCTCATCAAAACATTGCATGTTGTTTTTGCACTTATCTCTTTGACGAGAATGGCTTCTGCCCATCTGGTGCATAGGTCGACCACACATATTACAAACCGATGACCTCTTCCAGATGGAGGTTCTAATGGTCCGATATAATCCACGCTCCATACTTTGAAGGGTGTTTCTGGTCTAATGATAGATTGAATTGGAATTCTATCTTTGTATGTAATTTTTCTTCTCAATTGGCATTCTTTACAGCTTTTGCAGAACCTTTTAACATCTTGCTTAATAGTAGGCCAAAAGAATGAGTACTTGATTTGTTGAATTGTCTTTTTCACCTTTTCTCACTGAGGTGCCTAGCAAAAATAATTTCATGTGCTATTCTCAGAACTTCTTTTCTTTTTTCTAAAAGCAACACAGCTTTATATTTTCACAACAGATATATTCGGAGTGAAGTAATATGCCATTGTCAAAAGCATATGAATTCTCATTTTTATTTCCCGATTCAAAAACTTCTTGTCTTGTTCTTGAGGCCTTCTAAATTCTAGTCTTGTTTTGCTTGTTGTTTCCACAGTTCCTATGTCTCCATCGGAAATCTGATTAACAACAGCTAAGTTTGAAGTGTTGTCTTTAGTTGGTGAGGGTTCATCTGATTAAGGAAGATGCATCCCACTGATGATCACTGTGACACAGTTCAATATTTTTGCATAGCATTTCAAAAGCTGAAGAACTCAGTAACAAGTCGGTAACTAGCTTTCTTGAAACAGCACAGGTAATGGGCACTTTGCCATGAAGATCATCGCCAATTTTCATCTGGAAAATTTTCAGTGGAGTAATTTCATTCTACCCAAAAGCAGAAGCTATCTCTAGTTTACTTTCTCCTTCGCAAGGTATGTCATTGACCAGTTTCTCATGGACTACTGAAATTTGTGCTCCCGTGACTATGATTCCATTTAGAACAATATCTGTGCATTTAACTTTCAGATCATCTATATTTCTAGATACGTCCACGTATTTTGAGAATAGTATAGATATCTTGGCAGTTAGAACTTCTGGTTTTTCTTTTTCTGCAAGACCTGTCTGCATTTGCATTAACCCTCTAAGCGGCAAGGCCATATATATATACGGCCTAGAATACTTTTTGTGATGTCTGTAAGAATGTATATATACGTGCATATTAAAATATGTCAAAGAAATTAAGGCAATATATCAAAAGTATACAAATACAGGTATGTAATCCCAGGAGAAGTTTTACATTAAAATAAAAATAATAATTTGTTGTCATGGTAATTTTGGGAAATTAGTGCTTTCTTAATGAAAACCCTGGCCGCTCAGAGGGTTAAATTGCTTTGTGCTGTTGCAGGGGTATTTTTTGGTAGCTGATTTTTGGTGCAGAATTTAAATGTATGACTTCTTTCCCACAATTATAGCAAGTTAGTTTGGAAATTGGCTTTTGTGGGTCGTCATTCTTACGGGAAGGGTTTACTCTTGGCGTTTTTTGAACGGAGAACGATTTGTTTTTGGAAGTCCTTTCTGGAACTGGAGAATGAGGTCACCACTTTTCATTAGTTTTGTCTTTCAGTGGGCTACCACCAGTCTTTTTTGAAGTATTATGAACACTGTTGTATTCATCAAGTTTATCCGCTAATTTGGTCGGAGAAATGAACTTCACCCAGTCGTCAAGAAAATGGTCCCTTACTTCATGAGGCACTCTTTTCTTAATTTGGTCTGTGATAATGAGGTCTTTTAAACCGGCAAAGTCTGTGATTTCAAGCTCATTGATCCATTCTTCAAAATAACTTGTAATTTCGTAGCAAAAATTCTCCATGATTTTTCATTGCTCTCTTGGTGCATCATAAACGTTTTTCTAAAGCTCTCCGGATTTAGTTTAAATCTCTTCAATAAAAATGGCCTTAATGTAATCATAATCCTTAAATTTTTCTTCAGATTCTGTACCAATTAGTTAAATGATTTCAGATGGCCATAAACAATAAACATGATACCCAGTCTTTAGGATCAATCTTTGCTCTTTTACCTTGTCTTTCAAATAAGGATAAATAAATCACTATATCATCGTCTCTTAACTTAGGAATAAGCTTAATTAATCAAAATTGTGTTGTCCAATTTCATTTGTTGGTGTAGTTTGTGTTAGACGAGCATGGTATTCAATTTCGAGTTTACTCAATTCAAATTCTATTTGTTCTCTTTTCTGCTGTGCTTCTAATTCTTCCTTTCTCTGCTTTTCTTCTATTTCTTCTTTTCTTCGCTATTCCTCAATCTCTTCTTTCCTTCTCTGTTCCTCAATCTCTACTTTCCTTCTCTGTTCCTCAGTCTCTACTTTCCTGCACAATTCTTCTGTTTTTTTCTTTTCTTTTCCTCTCTTCGACAATCTTGAAAAATATTTCTTTGGTAAATTCTTCATTGTCTATCTCACTTTGAACTATTTTTTTTATTGCTATAATTTTCATACTTGGATCCACTTGAATCTCTAATTTAGCAGCTAACACTAACAAATCCTCCTTTTTTCCACGTCCCATAAAAGCCGTGGTTTGATTTTAAATAAAACTCACTCTTTTTTTTTTTTAAAAAAATTAATAAAGAAAACCTAATTTCTTATTAATACTTCCTTAAATTTACCCCTAATTTCAGTTAAAGTAGGAACTTTTAATTGAGGTTTGTTATAATTAGTTAATTTCACTAAATTTTAAACTAATAATATTTTTCTTTAAATACACTTTAAATAGTGAAATCATTTATGTGAAAACAATTCAGCAATACAAAATACAATATCACAAATATTCAAAATAAAATAAACAACCACAGTTTCATGATATATATTTCTTTTTAACAAGCACTAAATCTCGTAACATTTGTTTACAGTAAAGACATTTTCTGCAAAAAGAAGCAATCAATAAATTTTTGAATTTTTCCCTTTCATTGGGGAGGGGGGGAAACATTTTTTCTGTGTGGTCGTAGATACTCTGAATTATTGAAGTTTATAACAGCTGGCTTGATGCTAAATAATGTTTCCTGGCTTTATTCAGTCAGTTGAGTCTTACTTTTAGACAAAGGCTTTTAGATAAAATTATGCACTGGTGTGCATTAGAAAATCAAAAGTTTAATAAAGTACTTTTTTCACATATAATGCACAATAAATTCAATTATATTAGAATAATTTTTCAATTATCTGGGATGAAAATCGAAACAGCAGAATAAATTCTTTAAAATTTTATTTAGAATATGCTTGTTCACTTACTCTGATGAGTAAAGCAAAAGTACTTAGAATACTGGCATATTCCTTACTTTGACAAGTAAAACGAAATTACTTTCAAATACTGGTGTATTTATTACTTTGGTAAATAACCAAAATTAATATTCCATGATGGAAAACAATAATTCAGTTAAAGTAATTCTGAAGTAATTTTTGCCCAAATAATTATTATCCCTTAAATGCGTGAGAGCATGCATTTACAAAATAAATTGAGCTTTCACCTGCATTATTTTGGTTCGGTGCTTTGAGGCTGCCCCTGTAAAACTTTCTTCTTTGTTGAGAACATTTAATGGAAAACTTTCATTAATATTCCCCTTTATAATGACCCACCAAGATGGTCGTAGATAGTCCGAATTATTGAAGTCATAAAGCCGAACTTTCTTACGAAACAAACAACATATTTTATTGATATAACAAAAGAAATTAAAGGAGAAGAGATTAATTACAATTGCGGTGAGCAACATTCACTTCTGCCTCCGTTACTGGTAACACCTGCTTTGTCCTATTTTTTTAATCACAAACATTCCTTTCTTTCGGATGTTGCCATTCCGGACAACACAACTTTTCTTGTATTCATAACTGCCGATCTTTACTGAAGGTAAGATATTAGAAAAGAAAAGTATCATGTTTGCAATCTTCGAAATATGAAAATTTTGTATGTGATGCTGAAAATTGGTTTTTTTTGGGGGGGGGGTAAAGAGTGAAAAGCAATCTGCAACATTCTTTATATAGGAGGAAATTAGAAACAAATAGCATGCACTGAATACTTCATAGCAATGAATATGATGTCTCAATAGTATGACTTGACTTAATCTATAGCCTGCTGGAGTATTTGTCATTTAGAAGCGAGTCAGTCCAGGCAAAGGTCATGAGAAACTTGTGCAACAACACAGAATGAAAACCAGTATTTAATAGAAATGATCAGAAGAAAACTCAATATTATGTATCACAGTATGTCACTCCTTTCAAACAGCACCTTCTGAGGGCTACCGGCACTAGTGTTTCAACTCGGAGTCATCAAAACTGATTCCATAGTGTTGGTTTATATGCTCACAGACCTATGATTTGTATTTCTTTAATGGCAGTTATCATGCTGCATCTAGAAAAATGGACACAAGAGTATCTCAAGTGGAGATGAATGGAGCAATGTTTTTCCCTCAGGCAAGTTTCATTTTAATGAGTATATGTGACATATATCATTTGGAGAGAATGGATAATCCTGCATGTGTATTTTTATATTTTTATAATGAGTGCAAAATAGGAACCAGAAGAACGTATAAAAAGTTAGATTTCAAGATATTTACTAATGTTTTTAAACTTGGGAATGCCCAAAATGAATCTTCGCTCATTAAAAATATCTTGTAACGAGAAGTATATGTCCACAACCAATGATTGGAAAAATAAAAAGTTAGATGAGGATTTTATTGAACATGATGTATATAATAACATGTGTGTTAACATAAAAATAATACACCATATAATGATTATTGGAGATTTCAAGGGAACAGGAATCAGTGTTAATTTTTTATATAAATGTGCAGTACTGGTTCCGAAGGTTTGAAAAGAAAGCCGTCTTCAACTGGTAGAGTGAAAAATGAAGAAAAAGCTTATGCTCAGGTGATACTAATAAAAACATAAGCTAGAAAATTCCGGAAAGTTCCATCAAAAATGAAAAGAAAGCTACTGGTGCCATCTGTTGATGAAAAATGAAACCCAGATTGGTCAAAACGTCACATCCCCCCTTTTTTTTTTGCAGCCAAAATTACTCAAAAACAATTTTCCATTGACGAATTAGATTTTCTAGAGTTGTTTCACATTCATCAAAGTCTTTCAGATTATTTTGTATTTGCTGTCGTTGATGATGGTTTCAGTAGCTCTTTAATTTTTTTAATATTTTTGTTTTTGGTTTATTGTTTTCATTGGTATTGCATGAGCACGAGCTTTTCCTTCATCATACTGCAAGTTTATAAAAACTGCTGCTGATTCCTGTTGCCTCAACATCTCTAATAATATATATATGTGTGTGTGTGTGATCACTTTAAAATGTATTATTTTTTTTCAATTAGCAAAAAAATCTTGCCCTTGCAAATAAAACTCAGAAACACTACATTACTCTGCACTACTCAGACATTTGTAAAATCAACAGTTCGCAAGATCTTTTATTTATCTGATATTTTAAAAATGCATTGTTTATTAGGGTAAGAAGATGATTTGTTTGAAAAGTTTTATCTGCATTTTTAAATATTTCAAGACAAATGTTATTTTATATAAAAGTGTAATAAATTAGGTCAGTTCTAGTATCCTCTAATATATTCAGCTGCAAAATTTCTTACTTTTTTTCTTTTGTCTGCACACTTATCTTCTGCATCACATATAAAATTGAATAATGATGATGAAATTTGTAGCAGCGTAGAAATTTAATCCTCTATGTTTGAATATTTTTTAAAATTTTATTCAAGTAGTATTTTTTAAAATGTTGTGTAAATGCCCAACTATGTGGTATTCTGTTAATTGGAAACTCCAAGGGGGGGAGCTAATAAGAAACTTGTGAAGCCATTATGAAGCACGCATTAGGCTCTTTCTCCAAACAATGTGATTTAACATCAGTAATGTGTAAGCATGACTTAAGTAAATAACAATAAGATCATCTTTGCTTTGGTTTTATTGTTTATTCAAATAGTATATTATTGTAAATAAATAACAGAAATATTTCTGAAAAAACATTACTTGCCTTATCAGTTTTCATCACAGAGTAGAGAGAAGCCATAAGAATAAGCTTCCATAAGAATGAGCCATCGAATCCTGCCATTTTTAAGACGAAGAACTCCTTGATTTAGTTGATTGAATCACATGGTGTAGGTGCCAGTCTAATCCTATGTGTAGCACTTAATGAAAGGTAGCCATAAAAATAACTTAATAGTTATTTTTATGGCTACCTTTGATGATAGTGGTATGCAGGGATAATACACTTATTCCCTATGGATAAAGATGCCTTGATTAAGTCAAAAATTTGTAGCCTTAAAAGGAATGTCGTTATGAGTATCTGGCATGCTTTGAAAACTGTGCTATGGTGAGAAGAGCTGTGTTGATGTATGTAGGCATCAGTGTCAGGCCTAGGAATAATGTGATTCGCTAGAAATAAAGAAGGTGAATTTGCTGGTGGTACTGAGTGCATAGTAGAATGAGTGGATGGAGAAGAATGATTTCAGAGCCAGGCCAGCGCCAACAATAGGTGCAAGGAAATGCAGGGTGCGATGGTACCAAGTGAAAAAGGCACCGAGCTGTCATTAGCCGTTAGCGCTCCGCACGTTTTTGTACCACTGCCTACCAGCAACTCCAGCACATTTTTACAGCGGAATGCAGCATCCAGAATATCTGCATAAATCTCTTTCTTGTAAATATTTTACCAAAGAAAGGGATGTGACTATTCTCCTTAACTGACCAATAATCTTGGATATTCGCCAGGGATATCGTACCCATATTGATAATAACTCCAATAAAAGCCCAAAACTCATCCTCTTTCACCGCGCGCCACGTTTTCCAAATAGAATTACTAGATATTTCTTTATTCTTTAGAACATTTTCTGCGTAATTGTTGGTTTCTTTTACAATTTCATTTAGAGTTCATTTGTGAAAAATAATTTGAAATATTGTGTCGGCTATACAATATTTGTAGGAATTTGTGGTCCATTGACCTTTGGAGATACACTAAAATGTATTCTATCTGAAATATCTAATTCTTCCATGACATTGCGCCATTCATCTAAGCCTTCTGCTGACTCTTTGCTTTCACTTTCAATAAGTATAATTTCGGAACCACTACTTGAACTGTCAGAATTATAATCAACATTGTCTTCCACAATATCTTCTAGCAATGAAAAATCAAACACATCTTCACTATCACTCGACTCTATATTCTCATAACAATAATTATTTTTCTCCATGTTGCTAATTATAAAATGGGTCAAATAATGTTTCAACCGTAACAGTAGCAAGACTGAGCACGTTTTAACTACAGATAACAATTGCCAATGCCGACGATTCCACAACATCTTAAGCCTAATAATGCTAAAAACACTGGGCTCCGCAGCAAAGCTTACGGAGTTACGGAACAAATGACGGACGGCTCCGCAGCGGACCCTACGAAACGCTAAGGGTTGAAATAAGCAATCCGTCTCGCAGCCTGTCTCAACAGGAAAATTCTTGTCTTATTTGAATGCACCCCCGGGGGTCAAGTCGGGTAAAACCTGGGGAGCTACTGATTAGAATCTGTACCTAGGCACTCTTGGCCACGGGTGTTTAAAATCAGTCTTCACAAGACTGGAGTCATCGTTGGTGATGGGTGATTCAATATGGACAGGGCCCATATGGTACTGTCTTGTCCATTCCGTTGGTTGTGGTGGAACTATATAGTCAGATATTCATAGTTGTCCAGGGCAAAACACCCCTGCCGGGGGAGTTGGCGAATTCAGTGAGCCTTTAAACTGCTCGAGGTTTCCAGTAGGCGCATGGAGCCTCAAAACTGCATATTCATATTATTCCTTGGTTTTTCCCTGGGGGTGCCTAAAGCTGATGTGTATATACCATGACGTAGTGTTAACTGGCCTGATTGATGGCCCGGTCTGTCTGGCAGTTTTAAAGTGACTTCGTTCTGCTGTCCGGGGTTGGAGCTGTATTGATGGCAGATGTTTTTACCATCTGTCCAGGACGGGGCGTGGAATACGAGTTGCTGAGTATTCCTGTCGACTCAGTCTTAACTCGTCGGCTCTGCCGATAGGTTAGCAGCCTCTTGGGGTTTAACTGTGCAGCCTCAAGCTTTTCAGGTCTGAGGGCCCCTTCCTCATATCATACTGTCTTATTTGACCGAAAGATTATAATCAGGGCAGGACTTTGTCTCTTGTGTTCTTTTCTGTCTTATTTGAACGTGAAAATACGTGATGCCTGTGCCTGTTACTAGAACCACTTGAGACTAAGTTTTATTTGGCTAAATGGTATGGATAATTCTTTCAATAACACAACGCCAATGCTTAGTCTCTTTTTTTTCTTTATTAAATTTTGAAATTCCATATCAACAGATTTATTTTTTCATAATTGTTCTAAGAAATCGGACCAAAGGTATAGATTCCGGAAATGCATTTTATATTTTTCATGAAGTTTTAAGTGCTCATTTGAGTTGTTCCAGTTATTAAATTCAGAACTACTCAATTTTATGTTGCTGAAACTGCTTCAAATTTTGCAACAAAAATAATAAGCAGAATTCTTTTTAACAGAATTTAGCAACCAATCCCTTTTAACTGTTTTGTTGTTCGGCAAGATTTGACAAAAGTACATCTTAAAAAATGTACGTCCATTTTTGTCTTTTGGGAAACTGAAACTGGAAACCAGGTTTTTCATAATATTCAGGACCATTTTCTATTAAGGCTTGAACTTGGGATAGCAATAATGGACTTGGACATAATCTGGAGCCATCAAGCACAGGCAAATGCGTATCTACTGCAGAAATTATTGATGTCCCTAGTATTTCTTCTGTTTCCCCTCCACCCCGGCTGCATTGAAGTTAAAGGTAATTTCCTGGTGAAAACACTATTTAACTCTTTATGGTTATCAGGTTCCTTTAGTACTTTCAATGGTAGCTGAGGACACCTGGTAGACAGACATGCTAAATAGCGTCAACTTGGGTATTCTCTTTATTTTGGAAAATTTGAGTAATTTTAAAGTTTCGGTTTATTAAGTTTTACAGTTGCTTTCGTTTTCTTCATTAAATTCTGATACCCAGATAATTTTTCTGTTTTTCTTCCGACATCTGGGGGAAAATGAAAACATAAAAAGTGGAAGTAAAAATAAAAGTAGAAAATAACTATTATAAGAATTATTACGTAAAACACTTCTTCTCAAAAACACTCAGAAAGTCACCGTTGGAAATATTTTACCTTACTTCTGAAAAACTAAGTATATTTTAGACCATTGCTGGGAAAATATATGAATATTAGATCAACACCAGATAATTCAAGGATGTTGAGGTACTCTTTTGTTTATTAAAATAAATAAATCAAATTTAAAGTATGTATTCAAGATGTAATGACATAACGAAACATTTTCTTTCAGTTTTCCGTATGGCTAAGAATCTGAAAATGGCAATTTTTAATTTCAGAATACCTTATATATTTTTACTTCACTTCAAATCTCAAATAGTTATATTTTAAATTCAGTGGTATTCCATAAATATATCAATCCTTTCTTCTCAAAAGGTAATAATTTTTAGTTTAATTAACAAATAGTTCATGTAAAAAAAAAAAAAAAGAAATCGAGTAATTACATTCAAATCATCACTTTTCTGAAAAGCTAACCTAAGTTTAACATAATATGTAGCTGCACTTACCTTTTTTTATGTAGAATAACAGTAACAACAAGCAATCATCAAACAAAATCGCAAAAAAAGGTAAATGTTGCAAAAATTGCTACAATTGTAACAGTAGACACAAAATAAGCATTGAGCAATTTGTCGAACGCATCTATGGTGCTGGCGTCTACCCTTATATATGCATCGGCATCAGTTATTTTCGTTCACGTATATTTTCAAGATCAACTCAACTTATGTCAAAAGTTGCAAAAAGCATTAGCTGATAAAAATCAAAGCGATATAAATAATATAGATCTTATGCATGAAGTGCAGTTTTTGCAAACTTTTAGAAAAAAATGTAGAAAATTTTGGTTTTGGTTGAAATTTTAAGCTATATCATTGTCAACAACATAGCGCTGTGCAGAAAATAATTTTAGATATATCCCTAGATATCAGCCGTAGAACATTGTTTGTGCCCTGTTGTAATCGTTTGAACTTTGTCGTAAATGATGCTAACAACAACAACTTATTAGATGTGTAAATTAATTTTTTCTTAATTTTAAGATAATAAATTGTGTTAAGCAATATATTTAGTATCCAATGGTAGTGTATTATTTTGCTTAGTTTCAGTGTTACTTTTGTATAACATAAATATATGTATGATTCTTCAATAAATATGTTTCAGTGTGGGTTTACCAAAGCACAAAATGTTTGGGCATTTAGACAAACTGAAAGATAAAATGCATTTTTTTTTTCGTTTCTTATATTATTATGTTAATAATACTTCATTTTAAGTGTTAATCATAAGCAGTTTCACTTAAATATCATCACTGCATAAAGACGCTCGCTAGACATTTGCACGACGGCGCCGATTAGGCTTGGTGCGGGCCCGTTCAGAGCCATACAAATTGAGGGCATAACTGGAACAGAAATGGAAAAGGGTTTGAAACTAGGAGTGACTAAAGTAAATTTTAATTACAAAATAAGAAATTATGAAATACAAGCAGAAAAAGTAAAATTAATCTAGAAGTAGGATCATACCACTAGGCCATTGTATGTTGCTGTTTTCATATATATATCATAGTTCAAGTTAGGAATAAATTCATTTTTTATATTGTAGTTATAAAACTTTTTAGCTAGTTTTAAGTCTGTATGAATTAAAGTATTTCATATAAATCATCTACTGCATGATCCTGAATGTGGTGTTTTGCAGACTTTGTAATTTAATTAATTGTGTTTTATATACACAACCCAGACAAGGCAGGCATAAAAAAAGTATGGGATGTAGTGCAGTCATATGTATGAGTAGCTTATTATCTATTGAGTGAATGGAGAGATATTTTGCCTACTCAGGCCATGGGATAATGGTATTACACATAGAAATATTGTTATCCAGGCTTCTTTTATTAGTGAAATTAACTGCTTCAGATGTATTGACATTGAAAATCGCAATAACAACCTTGCATTTAGCATAAATATATTAAAATACTCAATCAATTTTGAGGGCAGCTAAAGGTCCCTCCTGATCAGGAGAACGAAATTCCTAGAAAGGGGAAAAAAGAAGAAAAATAAAGCATTGGCAAAAGAGACTCAGAAACACGTGGTCGTAACTGGATTTTGAATCAGAGTTACACTGACCGCCTACTTTTACTGAGCCAGGCTATCTGATTAAACATATGACACATAGACTAAAATGCAAGAAAATCAGAGAAATCAAAAACTAGGAAGTGAGGGGCAACTGCACCTTCACGCACCAAGTCTGAACTTCGAATGTCATGTGATTCGTGGCATTATTTGGCTTTTCTAACATGAGTTGCAATTTTTATATACTCAGCTATCTGGGATTTTTGCTTATGTGGCATTCGGCATTTCCTGAGCTTTCTGGCTAATCAAACGCTTTTATTGCATGTCATTTAAAGTTTTAAAATGAAAACAAAAACTAACAGTGGAATTATTAAAATTTAAAGTATTTTTAATTGGGTTTTAATTTAATTCACTAGATTTTATGAGATGGAAGATTTAGATTTATGAGATGGAAACAGAAGATGTTTTAGACAAGAAAAATAGAATATTTATGTGATTTCTTATAATTTTTTAATTAATTTTTTTTAAAACCTTAAATTATTTTTTGAAGTCTTGAAACTGTTATAATCTGAAGTTTTCAAATTGCAAATTATTTATATATGCATTTTGTTTTTTACAGGATAAATGCAATAACATATATGGCCTAATTATTGCAGTAGCCGATAATCATTGTCACTTACTTCTTGATACAATACTCAACAAACCAGAAAAGAAAGAAATGATTTTAAAACTTATAAGCTTTGTACTTGTGAGTATAATTTTAAATTTATTTTCATGTTTCCATAACTTTATCAAAATGTGTGCATAAATCACTGTTTAGTTTAAGTTTTTTTTTTAAATTTATTAAATTTTTCTTTGTTTCTAGAAAGATATAAAAATTTCACATTGTCATCAAAAGATATTATGTTTCAAAATGAAAAATCAGACTCTGGTGTCTTTAAAAAATACTTGAGGTTTATTTTATGCAGTTACTGTTTTATTTAGTTGCTTTTATTAAAATAAAGTAATATTTGTCAAATTTTTCAAGTCAAGAGCTAGAAAGTAAAGTATGCCAAAAAAATTTTATACTAATAAAATGTTTAACACAAATTTCCAATTAAAAATGTCTAAATAATATGTGCTAATGCAATTTAGTATTTTCAGTGACTACATAGAAATATTTTTTCATATTTCTGTGCTGTGACTTCAGTATTAAAAAAATTCTGCAATTCCAAATCAATCAGGGACAAGGAAATGGGGAAAGAAATATATCCATAAATAATTCTTGCGTTTAATATAGAATAGTTAATGTATATATTATCTCCATAATCTGTTTACCCCCCCCCAAGATGAGAAAGTAATTAACAAATTTTTAATACAAAAATTGTTGGTTATTGGTGATGCTTTTATCTCTAATTTTTGTAATTAAATTTATAATTCGGTAGATCTAAATGCATAATTTTAATTTGTAGAGAGTTTGTTCTTGGGTTCGATAGACTTTATTTAATGAATTGTAATCTTTTATTAGATCAGGAACTGTTCTCCATTAATAGTGACAAATTTGTTATAAAATGTGTAATCTTATAATTTTATACTCCATACATCTATGTACTTGTTCTTTTATTAATTTTTTAAGTTATAAAGTCAGTACGATGGATACAAATTATTAAATTCTATTCTTAATTTCAAAAACAAAGGCTAATGTTATTGTAAGTAACTTATGTACTGATGCAGTTTCATACCGCATGAATGAGGATGATTAATCTGAATTTGATATTGTTTAAGAATTAAGTGGAGATGTTTTTAGTACTTTCTGATTATCTGGAAAAAGTCATTATCTCATTTCTGGCTTTGGAGAGCAATTTCACACTTAGTGGCGACAAATATTTCACCAAGTTAATGCCTGAACTTCAGCATTGTGCCATTGGTCAAAAGAGAAATATTACATTTATATCTGAGTTGCTACATAAATACTTTTTTGGCAAAATCATGGGTTACAACATAAATATTTAGGTGACATACTGCTTTTTCTTGACTTTTCAGCAGGGTAATCAGAAAATACCATATTTTCATTTTATACAAACTTACTACATAAATATTCTATAAAATGTTAAGTACATTTTTAAAAGCTCTTATTTTTAATTACTGCATTATTTCAAATTAAAAATGCAATATAATTTAAAAAATTTTAAGAATGCATTTTTCTTTCTTTAGGATAAATCCAATATATCAAATAGGTTATCTAATATCGCAAAAGTTCGGTTATTCAGGCAATGCCAGGTATGGGAAAATTCCGTATAGGTGAGAATATAAAAAATGCAATTCACTGTAGTAGAGCCCAATGAATGGAAGAAATTTCTGCTCTAAAATTATAAAAACAATCATCCTATTTTGTCGTCAGCTTGAATATTGAAAGGCTTATATTTAAAATAATATAACATTTCAAATCAAGGAAATTGCATTTCAGCTATAAAAGCCAACGTATTTTGTAAGCCTTGAACATTTTAAAGTAAAATATCTGATTATGAAATCCTGTCAACCATGAAAATTGGTGGAGATGTTACCGAAACTGTGCCAGTCATAACGGAAGAAGTTTAAAGTCACAGATTGTGCTTTCTTTAGCTAGATGCAAGTTACAGTATAAAAAAACTTTAAATTGTTAACTGTAATTTTTCATATTGCATTATTATTATTTATCCAGTTTCAAGTAAGTTTTCTTAATACCAAGGTCTTTGAAAATGCATGCATGCACTGCATGCTGTTTTGTAGACGGCCAAAATTTAATCATACATATATATATATTCAAAATGTAAGAGGAAAACAAATAGTAATTAATTTATATTCTTTTTTTACAAGAACTAAAATGTTGTAATGAGATTTTATTGTGTTTTCCTAAAACCAAAGCAAAGATCTTATGATTGTATTGTAATGTCATACTTTCCATTATTGGTTCTAAACCACATTGCTTAGCAATAAAATCTTGTACATGCTTTGTAACCTTTTCAAATATCCTATTTGCTCAATTTTTTATGGAAGAGGGGGGGGTCTAAAATATTCTGACTATTTGAACTTTCCAGTAACTGTTATGCTAGATATGAGTTTTTATTGTATACAGTATACACACATTGATGTACAATAATTGCATTTTATTAAGCTTTTCGGAGCATTTTTAAAATTCTACAAGTATTTTTAGCATCGTATGATATGTTAAAAACGTGTTTAATTTCTGTGATGTTATCTTATACTGTATAAATTTAGGTATAACTATATTTATAGTAATCCAAACATCTATTATAGCGATGTAGTTCTACTCCTGGTCAGTATCCTATTGATGAAATCTGTAGTGAGCAAGCTTTTGGCTTCTGGTATACGCTTCAAGTAAGTTGAATGTAAATATTTTCTCAGAGTATATAGATATGCAGTCAGTGTGTAAACATCCATTTGTTGAATTGTCAGTGTTTATGGAACAACTAAAATATGATGCTCTTATAGTTTACCAAAACTAAGGTCTGCGATTCACTCATATTTTATTGTTTTATGCATTACATTCCTATGTGCCTGCAGTATTGATGCATTTGCAACTCAAATGATAGTTTTCAAACCATAGTGTTTTATGAATATAATCCTTGTAGTCTTTCTACTAGACATTAATTTTGATTTTAGAGTTGTTTAAAAGAAAAGTGTGGTTTAGAAAGGCAGAGTTGTCAACTTTCCCGATTTTCGACCACTCTCCCGCCAAACCGATTTACAATATATTTCTACCGACTTTCTCTTATTCTTAAAATTTCTCACGATTTTTATAGAACTTGGCTTAATACTTTGTTATATGGAAAGAAAAGTTATTTTTGACTTCTGATAGCAATTAAAATTTTGCTAGATTATATCTAAAACAAAACCTTGCGAATCAGATAAAAATTTCTGCTTTGTGAGTGAGAGCATACCTATTCAGAAACTTTGTTTTCCAGTTCTCCAATGAGCATCGAGCTCCACATTGTGTCATCTGGCATATATTAGCCAATGAGCACAAAGCAAGCTCAAAGCTGTTATTTGGATGTTCTTTAGTTATTTCGTTCATCTTATCCTGAGTTGTGTACATTGAGTTGTATGAGCACATGTGCCTTCGGAAAATAGTTTTAGAAATTGTTATGTTTGTGAGAAAGGTGAAATACTCATATACGTTTAAAAAATCCTACACAGTTGACTTTCCTTCCATTATTTCCTCAAGGAAATGTAATAAATTTGCGATGTGTACCATCTGTCGTTGCGATTTTTCGATTTCGTATGGTGGAAGGGCGGATGTTCTCAAACATGTGCGTACACAAAAACACAAGGACAACATTAGTTGTTTTGAAAAAAAATGAAAAATTAAATTTTTTCTTCAGAAACAAAGGACCAAAAAGTTATTAATGCAGAATGTCTGTTCTCTGCCTTTTTACTGGAGCACAACCTGCCACTGAATGCATCAGATCACGCTGCAGCTTTATTTAGAAAAAATATTTCCCGATAATGAAATCACTAAGAAACACTTAAGTGCAAGGACCAAAACAGGTGCAATTGTTAAAGAAATGGGTTTGAAAAATAAATCTTCAGTTATTGATAGCATTAAAACAGCTCCATTCTGCCTCTCTATGGATGAAAGCAATAATACCAATTCAAAACTGTATCCAGTTGTTGTTTCGTTTTTTAATCCAGAGTCTTCAGAAATTGAAATCAGTCTACTTTCAGTCCCCACTTTAGAAGGACATTCGGCAGGCTTTAATATGGCACAGCTAATTATTAAAACTTTAAAAGAAAATGCAGTCCCTCTGGATAATTGCTTAGCACTTGGGTGCCGATAATGCACCAGTAATGGTAGACTGGTAATAATGGTAAACTTGAAGATTGGTGTTGCAGGTATCTTAAGAAAGGAAAATGCAAATTTGCAGATTATGAGGTGCACCTGTCACCTCTTAAATTTAGCAGCTGAAAAAGGGGCAACTTCTTTACCAATAAATGTGGATGAACACATTGTTGATATTTATTATTATCTTGAAAGGAGTTCTAAACGGAAGGAAAAATTGAAACAGTTCCAACAGCTGCATAGTACTGAAATGAGAAAATTTTTGAAATGTGTCTACACGCTGGCTTTAAAGACATGCTTATCTAGAATCCTCGATCAATGGAACCCACTTCTTGCATTTTTTAAAGAAGAAGTAAATGCTTTGAGAGTTAAGATAAGATGCTCTATTGAAAGCTATAAAATACCTAAAGTAAATGGAGATGTAGTTACTACTTCCATTGTTAAAAATAGGTTTGAGAAAAACAAGTTTGAGCTGATACAAATTTCTCTCAAAATAAAAAAATTGCTCAGCACACGAAGCATTTTCCGATTACTGTAAGTTTATCTTGTGAAGAACGAATATTTATGTTTTTTTCCTTAACAAAGCTTTTTGCTTTTTTTTACAATTCATTTTGCCATCATTGGATGTTCTTAACATAGTTCTACAAAGCAGAATTCCATTAATTCATGTTTTGCAATCAATGATTTATGATCTGTTTAAAGACATTTTATCAAAGTTTGTAAAACCAGTCTGTGTCTTGTCTTATAATTCTATATATGATGTGATTTATGGTGAAATAGAAAATCGGAAGAAAGATGAAGATTTGGCAATAGCAGCTGCAATTACAAAAGTAGTGGAAGAACTTTCAGAAGTCAAAAATAAGTTTTATCTTCATGTTAGAAGTTACTTCTATCGAGTATGTGATTACATACTCCATAAATTTCCAGTGATTTTGCATGCTAAAGTTGATGTTTTTGCTCTAGCAAATGCATCTTTTTCTGATATAAGGCACTTTTTGAACAGATTTCCTGTGTTACTTAATTTAGTCATGAAAGATGATGATATTGATGTTGCCACTGATAATATTGCAGTCGCAGTTTTGCAGTTTACAATTAGAAAACTTGTATGAAGTTATAAAATCAGCTAGGATTGACACCCAGTGGAGTTTAATTGTAAAACTGAAAGATGCTGATGGAATTTTGAAATATAGTGAAATGTTGGCCATCTTGACAGTTCCCCATAGTAATGCAGAGTGTGAAGGGATTTTCAGTGTTGTTGCGAAAACGAGGACTAAATTTAGATATAATATTAGTGATGACACATTAGAAAAACTTTTATTAGTAAAAGCAGGCTTACATGACAAATGCTATGCACAAAATTATGAAGTTTCTTTCTTAACGAAAGCAAAATCTGCCACTGTTCATAACATTTGTACGAAAACTGATTAAAGTGTCATTTTTTTTTTGTTTTCTTAAACAATGCAAGTAATAAAAATGTTTTTTATGTGTAAGGTATTTTTGTGTTGCTTGCATTTAAGAATTAGTAACTATTTAAAGTTAATTTATTGTTAAAAACTATATTTTAATCATTTAAAAAGGCTTTTAACATTGTGAAAAATCTCCTGATTTTTGAGTGTCATAGGTTGGCAAGTATGGAAAGGGAAAATATTAAAAGGAAATTTGACATTGTATTGATTTTTTTAATTATGATGTATATTTCAATATATGTGATTTTAGTCAAAAATATTATATTACAATTTTCATAAGCTTGAGGAAGGGAAAGAAATTATTTTTCTGTAGCTTGGGGTTTTAAATACATTATGCATCTATATCTTTGAAGAAACTAAATTGAAGGAAATGTTATGGTGTGTATTTTCATACTAAAGTTTTTAATTATTCTAGTGATTTCCAAAAATTTCATTTGTACTTTTCTTCTTCTTGTTGAATAAATACATTTTTAATCATATATCTAATGTATTAAAATTTGATGATTAATTTAAACTTTTGTAGTCTTTCAAATTAATAGGTCTGCTAGTTTGTAATATTTGAAGGGTACTTTTCCGTTTTGCCGGCGCAGGCAATGAAGTCGCCAATAATGGTGCAGTTGATGCAAAACAGAATATCGTCGCTGGTAACCTTTTACGCCTCACTTTCAAAATAAGTCGCAGCCATTTCTTATCAGACTGATTGGTTCTTTCAATACTGGCATACAACTACATAGAACTTTTACCAGACAGTTCAATTTTATGCCCTAAGGCCATTCGTGGTAATTAAGTCAATTAGGATGCAATCACACTGCTCACCCAAAGGCGAAAATATAGAAAAGGCAAAGTCAAGGATTAAATTCATCAATTCTAATGAGAGTGCACTACTGAAGTAAAGCACTGCGGTTTTACATAATTTTTGTGCAAGCTATTCGTACGAATTGAAATAATTCTTGCATTTAAACTTATATTCCAAATTAAGATTTATTAAATTAATGTAGGTAATTACTGAGAGAATTAGATTTTTGTAATGTAGTTTACGTGAGATGAGATCACTTGGTGTCAAGTACACTCACATTTGTGAAAATTGCAACACCAAGAAGGAATCGTCATAATTGAATGCAATTTAATACACAGTTGAGTGGTAGTGGTACAAAGAAATGATTAAATGTTCAAAGCAAACAAACAATAACAAGAGATCAGAATCAGTATTTTGTGTGGCCACCACGCGCCGCAATAAGTGCTGCTACACGACGTGGCATGGAGTCAAACAAAGTTTGAATGTCTGACTGAGGAAGAGCATTCCATATCGTTTGTACGCGTACCCAAAGTTCGTCTGCAGACGCAACAGGACGAGGATCACGAGCAAGACGCCGACCAATGACATCCCACACATGTTCAATTGGCGACATATCCGGGGAACACGCAGGCCAAGGAAGAAGCTGTACCTGCTGTGCTGCAAAGAAGGATTTAACAATCCGAGCAGTATGAGGGCGGGCATTGTCCTGTTGAAATACAGCGCCTGGCAAGCTTTGAAGGAAGGGAACAGCTTCGAGCTGTAGAACTTCACAGATATACCGGTTGCTGTTCAGATTGCCCACAATTCGTAGCAATTGAGATCGTCTATGATATGCTATGGCGCCCCAGACCATAACTCCGGGTGTTCGTCCACTGTGGCGTTCGATAATGCACTCCGGAAGGTGGCGTTCACCGGCATAGCGTCTGACACGAATGCGACCATCATGGTACCACAAATTAAAGCGGGATTCGTCAGAAAACACGACATGCTGCCAATCAGCACGCCAGTCTCTATGCTAATTGGCCCATTGTAGCCGCAGGTGGCGATGGTCGTGCGTTAGGGGGATCTTGTATAAAGGAGTCCGTGCGCGCAGTACACACTGCAGCAGACGTCTACGAATTGATGAAGCACACAATGAAACACCTGTAGCTATTGACCACAGTGCTGCCAATTGTCTAGAGGAAGCTGTACAGTCCGTCCGCGCCATGCGGACCAGGTGTCTATCATCGCGAGCTGACGTTACATTTCGGGGTCCACTCCCGGATTTCCGAGTTGTCCGACACTCGTCCGTCCACTGCTTCCAAACGCGCATCACTGTGCTGCTGTTACGCTGCACACGAGAGGCTACTGCACGATACGACAATCCAGCTTCACGAAGGCCGATGATTCTCCCTCGTTCAAACTCTGTAAGTTGTTCAAATCTCGCTCTCTTTCGTCGACGAGGCATAAGTACAGATTGAGTTAACGTTTACCACTAGCAGATAACCACCGATAACCATACACGCCTCGCTACAGCCGTCTATTTATTCGGATCCATCAGCCATTCAGAGGGCGCTGCTCAGCATACGCATGCGCTACGGATTTGCAATTCTAATCATTTGCATATCATGCGCTACTTTGCATTTCCTGAAAATTTCAGGTCACTCGCGTAAGTCCTTCATGGTGTTGCAATTTTCACAAACGTGAGTGTAATATGAACCGGCGAATCAGGATGTTGAACCATGAAACAGTTGTAAATTCTTAAATTAACGTCTTTTTACAAATTTATTGTCTTTATTTATTGGCTTTTTACAAAATTTTAAATGATATTAAAATGTTTATGCCTTCAAAATAAAAATTCTTAGAACTAACATTCGTTAACTTTTTCTTTCTTTTTTTTTTTTTTTGGTGTGTGTGTATATTGTATGTTGTCGCCAATAAAGTCTCGCTTGGTGAGATTTGCACCGGCAAAATGGAAAAGTACCATTTGAAGAAAAAGTAGTAGCTTGTAAATGAGTTTGAATTAAATATTGTCCACTTTCTCATGGATATTGCTGTGATCCCCCTTAAATTTCTGAATGAATGGAAAATTGAAATTTATATACATAAATTAATATGGTATTAAAAATATTTTGTAATTTATTATGCTGCTTAATAAAAGAAATTGCATTTTAAAATTTGTTCCATGATATTCTGTAAACTAAATTGTCTTGCAGTATTAATTTTCTTAGTGTGCATAAATGCTTAAAATTGGGGGGGGGGGCATTAGTTTGGTACTGATTGTAAAAAATATTCTATCGGTTTCAAGAGCAATCAGATACTGTTCCCGCTATATATATATATCTTTTTTGTTGTTGTTTGTTTGTTTTCTGAAGAAAATGTACCTGTGTTTGATTGCCTTCATGCCAAACAAGTTTTCTTTTTTGCTTAACTTAAAATTTTCTGCGGCATTTTTCTTCCAGTTTGATACATGAAGATGCATAAGTTGCAATTTGTTTTATTAGTATGGTTAACACAGATTTGGTTTAACTATTAATATATGTAGTACTATATTTCTTATAGAAAATAAGAGTAATTTTCAAATGTTTTCAATTTGAGGCTTCCTTGATGTATTAGAATTTTTTTATGCAATCAAACTCAAAACACCAGCCTTCCTAGTAGTTACAGCATGCATGTGATTAGCTTTGTGAAATTATTAAATAAATGAAACCCTTGTTTCAAATTCAAAAGCAATTGATATAAATTTTATTTTGGACAATTATCATCTTGAATAAATGAATCACAACTAGTCAGAAAGTTGAGCCATTTTTCTTTCTTTCTTTCTTTCTTTCTTTTTTTTTTTTTTTATATGAGCAGTACTTTATTTGCACCACCAATGACATCATGTGGAGTATCCCTCTTTTAATGGTGTACTTGTTGTTGACTTTTGTATTCTGTGTATTGTCACAAGACAGTTCGGTAAGCTTTCCTTAAATTCAGATGATGCTTAAAGTCTTCAGTCATTATAAAATTGTCATTATTATATGATAAGTTACACTTATCTTCTTGAAAGTAATTTTTGAATTGTTAATAAGCTGCTAGGTCCTTCTCAAAAACGGTGGTTTGTACAATGTCTCTTAAATAGCCTGCCTAATACAGCGTCACTGCTTTTGTTGTCTTAATTCTAAAACCACTTAGTACCATTTCTGTGAAAATGTAGTTACCACTTAGTACCATTTATGAGAATACTTTGCACTACTCGTATAAACCGTTCATGATGCTACTGATCATAATTTGGGAACCAGTGGAATATATAGTAAGTATTCACCCATCAAATGAAAAATTGAAATTGTAAATTTTGCTTATATTCTGATGTGAATTTAATTTTAGCATTGTATCAAGATTCTCTCCAATTTCAAAGTATTCTTGCTTGTTTTGTTATATATTATTTGTCTTATGACAAAATTCTTTTGAATAATCTGATATTAATATTATAATATTTAAATCTGATAAATGTATTAATTTTATAGGATGCCATTACATCTTCCTCAAGGGGTTTTGAAAGTCTTTTGCTTGTATTCCATCCTATTTTTCAGTCATTATTAGATAACTACCTTGTAAAATTAAGATATCCATCTGATAATGATTATAAACAATGGAAATCAGGTACCTTTTCGTTTAATTTCTTATTCAGCTATAGTCATGATGAAAGTTCTTCACAGTAATTTATTATTTCTGAAAATACTTTTATCTGAATACTTTTCTTTTACTTTTTACTGTCCCAGTATTTTTTAGTCATGAATGAAAAAGACTATTTATCAATCAGTGGTGTGCCTTTAATGCACTAAAGGGACTAGGTTAGTCCCATCACATTTTAGTTAATAACACTTTCATGAATTTCAGACTTATATTCAAAAGTATTAAAAAAAACAGTATTTTACCTGTCTTATGTGCACCATTTTGGGTGCAGTCATACTTTCACGGGAATCAGATGCCTTGGTTGCGCTGGCGTTATATAAAGAATATCTATAGGTAACCCCTGAAGAAAACGAATAATTGATTCCATGTTCTTTGAAATCATGCTGTTCAAGACTGCAGAAAATGCAATTCCATTTCAAGTGTGAATTTTTTAAAAAAAAGTTACATTTAAAACTTTTTTTTTGTTAAATATGAAACTAAAGAAAAAAAAAAAAATTTTTTTGAATTCATATTTTTAGACGCATCTAAGAAATCTTGTATTACATAATTAAAATTAATTTTTAATTGGTTTTGAAAAAACATTTTATCTTAAATTTTTGTTATCAAAATAAAAGAAAAATAAAGCAAATTTTGCAATGCATTAGGTTTTTGAGAAAATTACATTACCATATCTTCTAATCCTCATCCTTGGAGTCATTTAGGAATGTTGTGATTCTAGTATATTTTCTTGTATGAGGCCAAATATCCATGCTGCTTGGTTCGTCTTCATATGAATATCTAGCAATACTACATGATGGTTCGTTCCTGTGTTGCAATTTCTCTAAATAATTTTCACGCAACTTAATGCTGTTATTGAATTGTACTGCAAATGTTGTTTTCCATACCTTGCAAGGATACCTTTTTGTTAAGAACATCTCTAATTTGTTTGCCAAATGTAATGCATATTGTATCATCAACAGAAAAATTTTGGTTAGATACATTTTTCATAATTTTCTTTACCTTCTTTATTCACTGATTTTGAATCGGATTCTTCCAGAAGCCTTACAAGATCTTCTCCATGTAATGTTTTTTCTAAAAATAGTTCATCAAAGTCTTCAGCAGACATATCATCAAACCCCATACCACATAGCGAATAGACAAGATTAATTACCTGATTGTATTCAGTGTGCTTACATGGAATATTGGAGTCTTCATAAGCAGTATCCAGTAAAAGAGCTTTCCAACTTGGATTTAGTGTCAAAGTTTTAAGATCGCTTATAGATAAAGATACAGTATTAATGAAATCCAAGATTGAAAATTCTTTTCAAACTTGGGAAGTGTCTTATTTTTCACAGCTTCTAAATTATCCAAAATAGACTTAAAATATAACTGTATGTAATATGCCTTAAATGTTGATATTATAGCCATTTCCTGGATTAGTGATGTAGTATTTAGTGGTAAAATTATTATCTTTACATTTGGATTTCTAACTCCTTTGGATGTCCAGGGGCACTGTCTGGTAGTAGTAATACTTTAAAATTAAAAATTTTTCTTTTTTAAATATCTTTCTACATCAGGCACAAAACAGTTGTGAAAGCAATCTGCAAACATAGGTGAAGTAATCCAAGCTGTGTCGTTAGCTCCCCAATAAACCGGTAGATGCTCTTTATCTAAGTTTTTGACGAGCGAGGATTCATTATTTGTTTATAAATAATGGTTTCATACAACAATCTCCTGATGCATTACTGCATAAAAGAAGAGTGATCTTTTCCTAGAACCATTTTGAATCAAGTATGGAGTTCTGGCTTTCTGAAATATATGCAGTTGTTGAGTTGAAGATGATATCCTTAAGTAAATAACACTTCCACACGTCCACACCACAGACATTTAATGAATAATAATTGATAATAGAATAGCTACAGATTTGAATTAAAATAACAGTACCGTTGCGCCTTCTCGCGCTTGTTAGATACAAATACAGTTCTGCATGACTTTTAAGTATTTAAAATAGCTACACAACGTCTACTCGCACTTTCTATTTTAACAGAGTTCGTTTGTTACCACCTTCGCATGGAAACAACATCTGTCTATCTTTCGCGCTGTTGGCGCACACGTGATGCCCTCTGGTAGCTGTGTTGAACTGACGGATACCACAGCTCGGCGATCCTGACTCTGTTTTCGCCCTCGAAAATACGGATCAGCACACTGGTATATCAAGCCAGCACGTATGATTTCTAGCTTCAGTGTTTCGGGTACCACAAGTAACTCGCGACCACTGTCAAACTTGTATAATACACTATTCTTCACTAGGAAATCTTTCTTTAATCCTTGCTGGACTAAGGATTTTAGCAACTGGAGACGTTCATCACTTCTTTGCGCAGCTGCAATTTTGGCTGTAACTTCTCCCTGAGAATAGGTAACCATCATAATAGCATTTAAGGAATCCACATGCTTCATTTGCTGCCTAGATCTGTGAACAATTTCATAGTCAAATTCTTCTAGAAGTAACATCCATCTCGCAACTTTAGGAGTTAAATCTTTCTTGAACATAATCTTCTGAGATTATTTTCAAGTCCTGTTTTCTGATGTTATTTAATACTCTCATGATTATAGTAAATTGGTATAAAATACTACTTTACCTTGCTTGTTTCTTGGTCAAATCCCATTCTATGTCAGTAGCCATAAAAAGTTCACTTTGAGCCATTGCAGTAAAATCTATAAATTCTAAGCTGCCGCTCATCCTTATTTTGAAGTATCCCGGACAGGCCCCCAGGGGCACTGTCTGTGGTGTCTGTGTTCTGTGGGTGGGGAGTTGAAGATGATATCCTTAAGTAAATAACACTTCCACACTCCAGACATTTAATGAATAATAATTGATAATAGAATAGCTATAGACTTGAATTAAAATAACAGTGCCATTGCACATTCTCGTGCTTGTTAGATACAAATACAGTTCTGCATGACTTTAAGTATTTAAAATAGCTACACAGCGCCTACTTGCGCTTGCTATTTTAACAGAGTTCGTTTGTTACCACTTTTGCATGGAAAAACATCTGTCTATCTTTCACCTCACTCTCGCTGTCGGGGCACACGTGATGCCCTCTGGTGGCTGTGTTGAACTAATGGATACTGCATATATATATGAGGTGGCATTTTTTTTTATCCGAGTTTAAACCAGTCTCGTCGGCACATTAAAAATTTGGTCAGCTGCATCACATTCATCTTCAACAATTCTGTGCAATTCTCTTGTAAATTGATGAGCAGCCTCTACTTCTGCAGAAGCACTTTCTCCTGGTAGCTTGATATTGTGTAGAGAATGCCTTGCTTTTAAACCTTTCCATCCAGCCTTTATTTGCACAAAATGATTGCGATTGTTGTTCTGTGGTAGTTTGCTGGCCTTCTTGTAAATGCTTATTGCACTTTTTGTTTGATAATGTTCCTGCTCAAAGGCACTCTTTTATTTACACAATCATCAGTCCATACTGAAAGTGTTTCTCAGTATTCATAATATTTACATTTGTAGAACAGAAACTTTGTTAAACACTTAAAGGTACTATTGATGCATACTATCTTATTTTTTCTTCATTCTTTTTTATTGTATAATTAGTAATCTCATTCAAGCTCTATATCTTTACAACAGCTGATAATTTTTCTCCTTTCTTTAGTCCATCCAAATTTTTTTTTTTTTTTTTTAATTTTCAAGTGAAATTGTACACCTTTTTCGAACTATCTTTTGATTTTCTGCAGACATTTTGTAAATTAAGGATTTAAAAGAAAAAAAAAAAAAAAAAAAAAACTAGAAATTAATTGATTAAACACTTACAAAAAACTTGATTGAAAATATTAAAAATTTGAAACTGAAGATCTTCTGCACTTTATACATAGTCAAATGAGTTAAAACAAGGTAACATGGGTATTTCTAATCAGATTTCACCCTCAAAGTTCTTTAGATAGTTTCTGGAAAATTAGATCTTATGATGGACTTGGAATGCACCCGGAAATTTTCACCGCCGGAGGGGAATCCTTCTTCCCTATTCCTCCAAGTAAGTGACCTTGTGGAAAAGGAGTCAACCTTTGGACTACTAGAATTACTTGAAAATTGTGTAGTATGAAACCATGCAATTGGGGGAAGTATACGAGTTCTTTGAAACTCGTGTTCTTCAAGTACTGTGTTATTTGGGGGTTACCTGTAGTTTTTTCCTGTTTCCTTAATCACTTTATTAGTAATAGGTCATAAGAAATTTTAATTTTCTTACTAACAATCATAAAAGAGCATGTGTTAGTAAGCTGTAAAGCCACTTATCATTTGTCGGTATCTCAACCACACAGCACAGTTGTCCACACAGCACAGTTACCTCTGTGCTGTATCTTTCAGGACATTAGATTTAAAAAAAAATATAAAAAATAAATGTAAAAGTTAGATTTACATCATATGTTCTTGTATAAATATAAAACATTACTTGTCATTCTTGGGGGGGGGTATTATAAAGTTTCAAAATTATTAACAGGTTACAAATGGAGAAAAAGTCTGTTTTTCTAACCTTGGGTTTTTTTTTCTTTTTTCTTTCCCCCCCTGTAGAAATGTTTTTAATTAACTGTTTATTTTTATGATATTTAAAAATGTATTTATTGTGGCAGGATTACTTTAATTTCCTCTTCTCAGCTGATTTTCTTACATTTAACAGAGCACATTATGTATTATTCATTTTATTCATCAGTCTTTCTATTCAAAGTACAGTAACTCCTTTGGTGGCAATCACTTCCAAAAGGAAACAGTATTTCTTAGAGCACTAATAACATAGGTACTGAATCTCATTTTTCTAAGATGACCGCCTTCCACTAAAACTAAAATTATTTGGAATCATAGGCGGTTGTCGTACAAGAGATAACAATTTTGCTTTGTACCTAGTTTCCTTTGGTGATGCAGCCCACCACTGATATAAGTAGTATATTTATTATTAATGAGTCAAAAATTTTGAGTTATAATTTTTCTTCTTCTTCTTTTTTTTTTTTTTTTGGCTTTGTTTATTTTTCCAGAGGAAAAAGAATCTTTTCGCTGTTACCGTCAAGACATTGGTGATTCTATAGTAAGTCAATTATTAGTAAATGTGAATTTTAAAATGAAATTAAATTTAGTTTCATGTCACTTCAGTTTGTATACCAAAGACTTAATATGTTTTAAAATATCTTTAGTCTTCAATCTTCTTCAGTGTGTTCTGTATTTTTTAATCAGAAACATTTTAAAATAAACTTTATAATGAAACAAAATTCAGTTTTGCTGGTCTTCTTTAATAATAGAGGTTAATGCATTTCCTCAATCTTTCATATCAGAAGCATTTTAAAGGACAAATGGATGCTTTTTCTTATTTTTATATCAAAATATGCTGTATCTTTGGAGTTGAAATAATGCCACAGCAATACTAAGTTTTGTTTATATTTATTAAGTTCTTTTTAATGATTAAAAAGCTCTTATATGAGAAAAAATTATTGCAACCTATTGTAATAATTTCAAAAATTCCCTTTCAGATGTATTGTTATAGCATCTTGAGGCAAAGTGCCTTAGCCAATTTGATGGCTCATCTGAGCATCGCCACTACAACTGCTGCAAATGATCCTTCTCAGTGGCAGGTACAATAAATTAGTGATATTTACTTTCATGCTGAATTTAATTGATCTATTCTTCACTAAATATCACTAAATCTCTTAATTATTTTCTTTGAACCAAGTTTAATAAATTGATGAATGATATTTTGAAAAATATTTTTAATTATTTTAACTTAATATTCTTTGTGAAAAGATGCAGTCAAAAGATTCCATAAAATGAAATGAATGCAGAGATTTTTTTCAAAAAATTCTTTAAAATATATGTAAATAAATTTTAACTAAGCTTTTCCTCAAAACTAGCAGAAAATGAATTTTCAGTTGATGGTTCATGAAGTAGCTATATTGTTTAAAAGTCAAGTATTTGCTTCCTTTTTTATTATACTCTGGTTATCATAAATTAAGGGAAAAATCACAAAAATAGCGATAACTCCCTCAAAAATAAGCCAAACCATGTAAAATTTGAATATGTTGCCAAGTAAGAGTAGCTGAGTAAAACTGCAATATGTAAATTAGTGGCGCTGCACTCGGAATACGTCATCTGCAAGGAGAATAAAAGTCCATGTTTGAGAGCAAGCCCACATATTTTACTGTGATAGTGACATCAGAAATGTGAGATAGTCAATTCGTAACAATGACCTCCAGGCATCATTTGCCTGTAGAACTGCGATGGAAAGCCATTGGGAGACTAGAGGCAGGATAAAGTCAAACAGAAGTGGCCAGATGGCTAAATGTGAGTCCTTCTGTGGTTCATAGACTTTGGAGGCGATTTCAAACCACAGATTCGGCATCTAGGATGTTAAGCTAAGGACGGCCAACTGCTACGACGAGCGCCTATGACTGATATTTGACATTATGTGCATGCAGGAATAGAACCGCTACTCCGACTCTTCTTAGATCCTCCCTTGCTGCAGCCACTGGAAGGTTGGTGTCAATTTCAACTGTGCGTGGAAGGCTTCACGAAGGTGGTCTGTATGCGAGACGACCAGCCATTTGCGTGCCACTCACGTCACGCCATAGGAGGGACCGTTTGCAGTAGGCACGACAGCATGTCTACTGGACGCCTGATCAGTGGAGGGCTGTTCTCTTTACGGATGAGTCCAGGTTTAGTCTAGGAAGCGATACTAGGAGTTATTTGATATGGAGAGAACCTGGAACCCGTTATCATCTGCCAAACATCCGTTAAAGAGATGCATACGCAAGAGGCAGTGTCTGTGTTTGGGGTGGCATCTCTTTGGGTGAACGCACAGACCTCCATGTCTTTCCAACGGAAACCGTGAATGCTCCGGTTTATAGAGATGACATTCTTGATGCTTATATGCGCCCATGTGCCGGGGCAATAGGTGATGCTTTCCTGTTACAGGACTATAACACAAGACCACACAGGGCTCACATCGTAGATGATTTTCTTCAACAGGAAACAATTATGCGCATGGAGTGGCCAGCTCGATCACTGGGTCTTGAATCCTATCGAGCACATTTGGGATGCTTTAGAGAGACGTCTAGCTGCTCTCAATCCGCCCCCTCAGACCCTTGCCGCGCTTGCAACTACTTTGCAAGAGCAATTTTTTTGTTTTCAATAACCTCAGTGTCACTTTCTTCACTGTTGGAAGCGAATTATAATGACGAGGAATTTGATTTAAATCATATCAAAGACGGAGTACATCGAGATGAAATACTACATTTAGTAAGAAATTATAAGCCAAATAAAATAAAAACATCTGCCCTGAAGATAAGGATAGTGCTGACAGATCAACTTCCGATTCATTGCGCGCCGTGCCCCCCCCCCCCAGAGCAGCGATTGATAAACAGATTTCGGAATGGTTAGAGAAACAAAGGATATGCCTTTATCCATTTTTTGCAGCAGTTCCACTTTTTGTTTGATGGACATCGAAACATACTTTCGCTTTGTAGATCCTTTGGGAGTTCCAGCATCGGAAATTCTATTTGACATAATCGAGAGCTCAAGCTTACTTTTATAAAATTACTCTAATAGTCTGCAAAAAATAATAAGCCGAATCCAATTCGAAGATTAAGGAACAACGCAGTCTGCAACATTAACTGAAATAGATAATTAGCTTATACCGTCCGTTATACATTAAACGTGCATGCGTAAATGCATTATGCGCACACGCATATACGCAGCCGTAAAGATCTTACGCGCATGCATCAATGTTACGCATGCACAGAAAGTTTGTAGCTTTGTGGTCCAGATTATAGATCATTCTGGATTATGGGTGTCCGATTTAACGACTTTTGACTATATAAAGTTGAAACACTTAAAATTTTTATCCTAGAATTTTCTGTTCAAGTTTGATTTTTCTAAATTTCCTAATTAATTTTTAAAAAATTTTTCCTGATTTATTATTCTAACTTTTTTGGTTTGGGTTGAAATATGTAATTCATTCCATCATTGCTATTTTTCTTTTTTTGCGATTTGGGGGAGCTTATTTGCAAAAAGTTATTAATTCATCACCCTCCTTCAAATTGAAAAATTATTTTTACTAAAAACATAACTGTTAAATGAATTATTGCAGCATGATTGGAATTTAAAAAAATTTCACTCATTATTTGGTTTTTTAACTAAAATTCGTTATTTGCTTTTTATTGGAATGGTGATTATAGAATTTTGGTTTTAAAAAAATTAGAATTTCTTACATTGTACATATAAATTTAAGTTTCCAATTAAAAATTTGAAAATGTAATTTGGAATGTGATTTAGGGCCAAGATCATTGTAGTGTTAGCAACAGTGTTTAATTATATTGTTATGAATTTTGTATATTTGTAAGTTTTGGTAAATTTTCAAAATTTGGCAAGAAATCATCAAAAGTTGCTAATTTTGGCGACATTTTGATCCAATCCCTGCATAACTGTTATTTGTCGAATTCATGTGTAACTAACTGTATCCGGCCCTATATGAAACTGTAACTGTATATGCCTTCCAGCAGTAGACAAGGATTGATTTGAGAAATTGTAGACTCACTGTAGATTTTGAGAAATCATAGGAACTGGAAATTTCTGGACAGCTGGAGAAAACTGTATAAGACCAAAGAGAGCATCAGATCTCTATTTAGTCCACAGTATTGAGAGATACTCATAGTATTATTTATTTCTCTTATCATTATCGTTATTGTTAATTACAATTCTAATTAATCAAGGTAAAACAAAACTACTTACCTTGTCCCAATGGGTTCTGCCAGGGCCACTGGTTGAATTGATCTCCTCTGTGTATCTATCTGGAAAATCTTGAAGGGAATAATCCATAATGATCAATACATTCTTTACACAAACATATTTTAATGAAGACGCAAATGGGTTACAGAATATTTACATAATGAAAAGGGTTTAAATTTGGCAAGACGCATCGTGCGACTTCTCCATTCCGAGTTCTCGTACGATCTCTGAGCGAGAGTTCATAGTTCGAGATGACGTTACTCAGCCATCAGATCTCAGCAAGAGTTGAGTTGCAACACCCCATGCAAACTTTGCTTAGATATGCTTCATATTGCATTGTGCTAATGTTCTTAGTAGTTTGAAGTGATAACTGCTGATTGTGCTTGAGAAGACTGTCCAAGCCTGGGATAAATAGAAAGGGCTAGTTCATTCCTTTGTTCGACTCCTCGCCGTCGTGAGCCTAATGGCGGGACTTAACAGGCAGTAATCTGACGTCACTTTGATGCACCTGTTCTGATTTCCCGTATTTAAAACTAGTTTCATTCAGCTGCGAGACGATTTTCTAGAGATTACATATCCCAAATTAATTTTAATCATATATATCTGTTTTCTAATAATGTATATATTTAAAATAGTATATATATATATGTTACGGTGAAAGACCGAAATCTGGAGAATGTCGAATTTCACCAGTGAATGTCAACATTCACATAGTCTCTTGGTGTATGTCCAAAATATTTTCCAAATACTTTTATTTCTGACTTACACCAGTCAATGTCGACATTCATTATGTACTAATGGTGAATGTTGAACATATAACAATATTATACTTTCTTCTCCATAATTCAGTCACAAATAAACGCACTTGAGACTTGAAATAAGAACTTAAGAACATTAGAACCTAAAACACACAATACATTCAAAATGAGAAAGAAAAATAATAGAAGTTAAAAACTTACTTAATTATACAGTACATTCTAAATGAGAAAATAAAATAACAGTAATAAAAAACTTACTAAATTATGTGATTCAAATCTTATTTATTGCAACAACTTAAACTATTATGGCACTTTATGACCTCTCTTTTCGACTTTCACCAGAGCATATCTGTGATTGTCGACATACACCGGTGAGGGTCCGAATATAGAAGAATGTAGTGAAATATTCAGTCTTTCACCGACGTATTTGGTGAATGTTGATATTCTCCGGTGAAAGTCGACATTCTCCAATTTCGGTCTTTCACAGTAACATATATATATAATTTTAGTCAGTTTTTATTTTAAATTCTATATTGTAAGTATCATTTATGTAATATGGCTTTTTGCGCTGTAGTAATGTGCCGTAGCATTTACAGAAGTATGAAAGGATTGGATATTTTATTTCATGGGACCAAAGGACCCGAACGAGAATTTGCTTTTGGCGAAAGAATGGATATACAAATGTCAAAGACAAGACTCTATTAATGTGAAGAGCGGAAAAATCTGCAGCGAACGTTTTCTATGCAATGTTTATGAAGATGATATGAACGACCGCTTATTTGGATAACCATAAAAAGAAACTGTTGAAATGGAATGCTGTGCCAAAAGTAAATTATGATGATAATAATAAATCAAATGTCAATGATTTTGAAATAAAACTCACAAATGAAAATGTAGATATTCCTGAATGCCCTATTTTTAAGGATAAAGAAGAATGCATTGATAATTTGAAGAACAAAATAATATCTTTAGAAAATTGTATTAAGTATTGAAAAATAGGGAAAAGAAAAATTTTAGAATGTTTGTTCAGCGGCAAAAAAGGTGGACGACATCTAGACAGAAATTGGTATCAGAAATTAAAATCTCAAATAGTGAAATTTGGGGGGGAGGGAGCACAAATCGGAGAATTTGGAAAAATGTCTAAAGCCTATTTTTATAAAGACGCAGTTTAATGCATTGCTGAAAAAGAAGGAAATAATCAGGTGGACTAGTGAATATATTTCACGTTTCATTGTCATAAGAGCTTTGTCATCTTAAAGCTATGATTTTTTTTTGGGGGGGGGGAATTGAGAAAAAATTGGAATTCCTTTACCTAGTATTAGCAAATTAAAGAAATGGTGTGCTAAATTTTAGTGTAGTCCAAGAATTCAAAGTGATGTTCTTACTCTAAAGAAGGAAAGAGGCGAATATTTGAATTCTGTAGAAAAAATATGCGTTCTCAGTTTCGACGGAATGCATATAGATTGAAAACTCAGCTATGACTCTAAACTGGACCAAGTTCTCGTTTTTTTTCAAAATGTGCAGTTTGTTTTAATCAGAGGTCTCATTTCGCGCTCTGCCTCAAATTACTGAGAAACCACGTTTTAGATAAAGGATTTGTTTTAGAAGATGGAACTGTTTTAAATTTTGATATTATTAAAGAGGTTTTAAATAGAGATTCAGAAGAAATCAAATTCTGTCACAAACTAAAACCGAATTATTTAATGGTCAAGGGAAACGAGAGACAAAAAGTCCCTATAGCGAAAACATTATTTTCAAGAACTATCGCAAAGCTATGCTCCTCCTCACAGGAAATCAAATAGCATCTGACTTCTATTAGTTAATCGATAATATCTTCCGGTATTATGAATAGTACCAACAAGAATAACAAGTACTTAACAAACTAATTTTGTTAAGTACTTGTTAAAGTTATTCCTATGTATCCTTTGGAAATTATTATTGATTCAATTTTGTGCTAGATTATCATTCTATATAAAATATAATAGTATAAAACATCAAAGTAATTAGCATAAAAAGACTTGCCTGCTTTACTCACACTTTTGAAAAATTAAATAACTGTTTTAGGTACTGTGAGTAAAGCTATTTTGTCAAAATTAAGGTAACATTCTTACATATATTTATTAAATTGTGATATAGATGTAAGTATAAACTACAAAATTATTTAAAAAATATCTCTTATTATATTGAATCGGAAGAGAGATATGCTAATGTAAAACTTACAATTAGGCAAAAAATCAAACGTAGATTAGCAGAAATTTTGCCATGTATGTTTAAAACTATGTCAATATAAAGTTGTTTTTTGAGTAAATTTAAATATCTGCTATTACAGTTATCTTAGAAGCAGTATAAACATTCTCTCAGTTAGCATGCAGATAAAGAAATGATTAGAAATAAACGTGCATTAAATAAAAAACCTGCAAATAATAATAATAATAATAATAATAAACTCACGAAACTTTATGTTAAAAGAGTAGCACATTTTATCTATTATTTTAAAATTGAGTAAGTATTATTAAATTTTTTAAGGGTTCAGTGTAAAATGTATACAGCAGTAACATTGTCTCTTCCAAATTTTAGCTATCTTTCACACACAGCTCATTTTAAACGCTAGTTCAAAAATGCTAATTTCCAAGCTGTGAATTGCATCTCCGCGCTCAGTGTCATCATGAGTACGCCATCACTTCTCACTTTCTGCTTCGGGGGGAAAAGCTCTATGAGCTAGCCCTTCTCTTCTAAGTCCTGGTACAAGCTTATGTAAGAGCTTGTGAAAAGTTTCAGAACTTTAAAGAGTTTCTTTTGGGAAAATAACTTTCATCAAGCTTTCATCAATGCTTTGTGCATTCAATCCATTACAAACCTGTATACATATAACAATAGGTATTTCTGATTCCATGAGTTGCTTAATCTGCTATTTTATTTTTCCTGTTGCTTCAATGATTCATTTTGATCATCAGATTTACTGGCAAATTTTAAGGGGCTTTCAGTGAGCTGTAACTCTTGTTTTAAATTAAATAACACATTTTTGTTAGTAACACCTAGATGGTGTTTTGTAAAAATTTATGATGTGACACTGATGTCTAGATGGCATTTTGTAGAAAATCATGATATGACACTATATTGTTTGCAGATATTCAAAGCTCAAGCAAAAATTGTCAGAAGATACTATTCTTAAAAGTATACTAGCTAAGATTATTTCCTCCTAAAAATCGCAGTTGCTTCCTAGGAAGGGAGAAAAAATGAGTACAACATGAAACTTCAATTTGGGGACAGGGATGCAGTCTGAAATGTATTTTGAAGAGATTTAAGAATTCATTTTTATACAAATACAACTTTTATTATGTGAAATTTATTGTATAACAATTAGTTCACTGGTTCATAATCGTATTTTTTGTGTTAAGTTAGAATGTTAAATGTTTATTTATAATTGCTTGTACTCGAATTTGCTATTAGCCATATTAATTTATCATATTATATATGTACCTGAAGACACTGCATGAAGTATTATTTGCTATTTAATATTTACATATTTATTCCTGCTTTAAACAGACACTGTAAAGCCAAAGTAGTTTGCTGTTAAATTTATTTTCTCACAAAGAGCTATGTCAAATCTTTCAAAATGTTGCTGAAAGATATAATTAATTCTCATAAAATTATAAATTAAATGCATTAGAATTTACTATCAATTCTGTTTTCTTGTTCACACACTTAAAGCATGTTTATGGTAACTGGGTAAATTTATTCATTGCCATTTGCATTTACTTCTGCATATTAACATTACTTAAAATTCTCCTGATGCATTTTTTTTAAAGTCAATTTTTTTTAATGCTGAATTTTGATACTCATTAAATTTAACTTCTTCTGTTCGCTATATTGCAAATACATTATTTGATTTATCTTTTGGGCACTTCTTTGCACAAAATTCATCTTCCTGCATTCATAATTCATTTAATCCACTTAATGTGATAAATCGTATTTATTATATTATTCTATGCTGTATTTTATTTATGAGGGTAATCCAAAAAGTGAGTTCTGCGTAACAACTCACAAAAAAAAGGAAACATCATTTGGAACTAACATTTGTTACATAATTAATCACAACGATCAAACTATTTTTCGACATAGGAACCACCATTGTTTAAGCATTTAATGTAACAAGGCACGAGTGTTTGGATGGCCTTGTCAAAGAGCGATGCCACCTGTGATTGCAAGCATTGGGTAAGAATGGATCTGACCTTGTCGTCCTGGAACTCCTTGCCAGCAAGAAAGGACTTCGAGCACTTGAAAAGATGAAACTCACTTGGTGCAAGATCTGTGCTTGTAGGGGTTGGTGGTCAAAAACTTCCCATCATAACTCCATAAGGCATTGTTGCATGTTGCATGCATTTGTGCATTGTCATGAATAAGCAAAATTCCATCCTAAGGCATGCCATGATGCTTATTCTATACTGCATGACCTGTTTTTTTAAGCATCTTGCAATAACGTGCCACATTGAGTGTACCATGAAATCCACCAGCAAAACACCACAACATTGTGCGTACCAATTTGTGGATCATAATTAATGGCTTGGCTTTTGTCTGTCTTGGCGATGAATGTGTGCCTCCAGTCTATTGATTGCAGTTTGGATTCCGGGGTTACATGACACACCCAGGTCTCATCACCAGTCACGATCTGGCTTGAGAAGGCATCGCCCTGTACTGTGTCAGAAAATCTGACTGCCCTGACATTTAAATATCTGCTGCTGTGTCAAATTGTGAGGTACCCACCAAGCACACAGTTTTTGGAATTTCAAATTTTGTGACACAATCTAGTGCAGAAGTGACTTGGAAATCTGAGGAAATTCCTGGGAAAGTGTTGTTAGGGTGAAACATCTGTTCTCCATAAGCTTTGCATAAACTGCTGCAATCAAATCATCATCAATCAGAGGTGGGTGCCCTCTTCGTTCATTATCATAAACATTTTTATGTCCTTCATTGAATTGCAGCACCTCATCGCAGTTCATTGCATTGGGTCCAAAGACTTCCCAAGTTTCTCTGAATTTCACAATCTTTTAGTGTCCCTCACATTGAGAAATCGGATGACTGTCCCTATCTTGCATGCAGCGAAATGCTCATTCAAACATTTTAAACTCTCACCAAACAAGTCCGGCATAAGTCAACCATCCGAAAATGCCTTTCCTTGCTTGCCAGTGACTCACTCAGCAGAAAGAATAGGATGCTTAATCTAATAAAAACAGCTATTCCATGGAGAAAGTAGAAAACAGAATTCACTTTCTGGAACTTTGTTCCTATTTTGTGAAAACAGAACAAAATTCTTATATTCTACATTTGGGGAAAAAAAAAAAAAAAAAAAAAACACGATTGTCATTATTCTGTCTTTCGTTTTCAATATACAGTGGTGGCCAAAATTGTGGACACTTTTGGAAATTTTTATGCTTTTGAACTTTGTATGCTTATAGAAAACGTTACATTTCACAAAATGCAAACTTGTATATATCATTTTAAAGAGAATTTATTACTGAATTCAATACAAAACACAAAATTCAATTATTTGCAATACAAAAAAAGTTAAACGATAATAGTTATCGATATACATTAGATAGTGATGATTGCAGTGAGTTATCAGTACTTAGTAGGGTACTCTTTATTTTTTATTACAGCTTCACATCGACATTTCATTGAGCTGACAAGAGTTTTAAGCTCTTCTTTCGTTATTACATGATGCTAGGAAACAATTATAGCCTCAATCAGTTCCCTTTTATTTGATGGGCACCTCATTCGGACAAGAGTTTTCAAATGGTGCCACAAATTTTCGATAGGACTGAGGTCAGGACTGTTTCCTGGCCATGACAAGAATTTAATGCTCTTTGTACGAAACCACTCTTTCGATATTTTGGCCGTGTGGCAAGGAGCAAAATCCTGCTGAAAAATAAATGAAGCATTGTTGGGAAAGAAATCTTTGATGGAAGGTAGATGTTTTGGTTCTAGAATAGTGTCAATGTATTTTCTGGCATTCAGTGTCCCATCGATGACATGAAGGCGACCAGTACTATCTGCTGACATGCATGACCAAATCATAACACTAACTGGGTTCTTCACAGCTGCTTGAATGCAGTCAGGATGTAGCTCTTCTCCTATTCTATGTCTTACATATTTTCGCCCATCACTACTGAATAACGATATCTTGGTTTCATTACTCCATATAACTTGTGCCCACTGATCATCTGTCCAATTAATGTGTTCCTTTGCCCACTGTAGTCTTTTTTTTTTTTTTCTGTTGCTGAAAATTAAGATAAGGCTTTTTTCGTGGAATTCTACCTCTCAGTCCAACATCTGTTAATATTCTCCTGATTGTTCTTGAACTGACAGAAACACCAGCATCATTCAGATCACTTCTGATGGCCGCTGATGACATTTTTCTATCTTGGAGACATAGTCTTTTTATTCTTCTGTCATCAATAGATGTGGTGCACCTTTTTCAGCCTTTTCCTTCTTTGTTTTTTTTATTGAATTTGTCTCCTGATATCGTAAACAAAACTTTCAGACTCCAGATGTAGTCACTGAACCACCCACCTGTCTTGCAATTTCAGCATAGGAAAGACCACTTTCTCGTAACACAATAATATTACATCTCTTTCTAGGTGTCCAATCTACTCTTTTAATTGATGTCATTGCTTCTTGACTAAATATTAAAAATTTTTACAAAAATTCCTACTTCTAATTGCAGTGTATAAGAAACAGGTCCTCCTTCTACAGAACAAAGCAGAATAATGAATTGTTTCAAGTGTAAACATGATGTTAGCTTCTACTGGCAGTTACTAACATTTGATTGGTTTTCAGAACAAGAACAGTGATTAACTAGGAAAGGTAGACATTACAAACCACTTCATAACTTTGTTTTTTATTTATATTAAAGTACATATAACTATTTTTTGTATTGCAAATAATTGAATTTTGTGTTTTGTATCGAATTCAGTAATAAATTCTCTTTAAAATGATATATACAAGTTTGCATTTTGAGAAACATAACATTTTCTATAAGCATACAAAGTTCAAAAACATAAAAATTTCCAAAAGCGTCCACAGTTTTGGCCAGCGCTGTATATATTTTCTGTTGATGGGCCAATTTTAAAAAGTTTCCTCTAGCCTCAAATGTAATGAGTTTTGTCCAAATATAATAAAACCCAGTATAAGATATCATAAACAGGAATTTTAATTTAGACATTATTCTTTGTGTTCAGAACTATGCTAATTAAGCAACTGCTCATTAAAGGGATGTCATGGTAAAAATCATGCTGTTATGATAAGACTGTGTAGAAGAATCATCTGTAAAGCTCTGTCTCTTCATTAACAGTTAATAAATATATGCAGATTCATAAGTAATTAATGTAGCTGCTACCATGTAGGAATTGCCATGGGATTCCAGTAGTTTCCTGACAAATTCATGAAATCAAAATTTTGTTAACATCTACAAAATTGTGTATGACCAGATAAAAATCTTAATTTAGGTTTATTCATGTATAAATTTTTTAAAGTTTTTCTAGAAATAGCTGTTATCCCCCCCCCCAATTTTCTAATATGCTTTTGAATTCCAGTACCTGGAAGCATGTCTTTTTGCATTTAAAGAAATTGCTGAAAGTGTTGATGTAAAAGAATCATGTTACCTACCTATGTTTATGGCTCACCTAAGAAATGTTCCTCTGCAGCATATAAGAATAATTTCTGCCACTATGGAAGCTATAGGTAAAACAATTAGTTCATAATATGATAATCATAATTAAAGAAAACTTTATAAAATTAAATGTGAAGTGATACTTATTATGTTTTCAATATTATGTAAACATTTCATTTTAAATGATTGAATTAGAGTAGTAACTTGATTTGTCTCATTAAGAGAAATGTAACCAAAAATTACTACTATTTGGAAAGCTGAACAAGAGATGTGCTACCAGTTTCTCATAAATTCTTTGCTATTAAGCAAGTTATTCTAAATTTGAACAGAGAGCACAAAGCAGTGATTAGTCCATTGATTATTTTTAACTAGAAAGGCTAAAGGAAGTTCCTTGAAATATTTATTCATTTTATATCATTTATTGAAATGATTAAAATTGAGCTATTTTATTTTTAGAATCAATAATTTAGAATTAAATCAACTAAACTCCCAGTTGTATTATTTGTATTCTACTCAAGTATTTAAAACAGTGTTGCCAGATCATGTGATTTTTCGAAAATTTGCTGTTTTTTGACAAACCTGTGCTACTAAAATTTATGTTTATGCTATGTTGTGAACTTTCTGCTACCCCATTATTTTTCTTATGCTAAGTTTTACTTCTTAAAAATTATTTTAATATATCATAAAATTCATATATGTTAATGCAATGTATGTATCAAAATTAGTTAATAATAATTAAGTAACTTATTTAGCCTTAAATAAAGTTGGTAACAAGTGATACATTGTCGAGTGTAGCATATTCTCTCGATACTAGAACTCGTAGCTGGTATTTTTGTCTATTTCATAGATTACTTTGTTTCATATTTTGATGTTCTGTGAGTAGGATTACGAAATTTAAGTCAGCTTATTTGCCGTGTTGAATAAAATATGAATAAGAGTAACACAGAATAGTTTGGAACAACCTTCCAAAATGCTTGGCTTAAAATACCTGTGTTTGAGAACTGGCTAGAAAGAATAAACAATTCAAAGCTTACTGCAAATAACATAAATTTGAACTGAGAGCACATAAAAGTAATTATGTGTCATTACTTCTTCAAAGCATAAACAAAATTATATATTTGAAAATAAATGGTTGTCTTAGAGTGTGTTCGCTTTATCTACTCTATCATGTTTTGTGAAATGAAAAATCTATAGCATATTAATATATATACAGTCTAAACAAAGCAGAATCAAAATTTTAAGAGCTAGGATGTGAATGTTCTTTTTTAATTGAAATTACTTTTTCTTTCTATTTACAAAATTCCAAAATGTCATTGTTTATGCTTATTAAAATTCCTTGCGGAATTCAATATCAAGATCTAAGTATCACTTATTTATTTAGTCTATACATGAGTAATTTGTATACAGCAAAATTAGTACAAAACTAATTATGCATGTTAACACTAATATTGGCTATTTTATGAATGTTCACTTTACAACTGGGAAGAAAACATAGTTTAAAAATAAAATTATAAGTCATTTGGTAAATATATATATATATATATGTTACCGTGAAAGACCGAAATTGGAGAATGTCGACTTTCACCGGAGAATATCAACATTCACCAAATACGTCGGTGAAAGACTGAATATTTCACTACATTCTTCTATATTCGGACCCTCACCGGTGTATGTCGACAATCACAGATATGCTCTGGTGAAAGTCGAAAAGAGAGGTCATAAAGTGCCATAATAGTTTAAGTTGTTGCAATAAATAAAATTTGAATCATACAATTTAGTAAGTTTTTTATTACTGTTATTTTATTTTCTCATTTAAAACGTACTGTATAATTAAGTAAGTTTTTAACTTCTATTATTTTTCTTTCTCATTTTGAATGTATTGTGTGTTTTAGGTTCTCATGTTCTTAAGTTCTTATTTCAACTTTCAAGTGCGTTTATTCGCGACTGAATTATGGAGAAGAAAATATAATATTGTTATATGTTCAACATTCACCATTAGTATATGGTGAATGTCAACATTGACCGGTGTAAGTCAGAAATAAGAGTATTTGTAAAATATTTCAGACATACACCAAGAGACTATGTGAATAATGACATTCACCGGTGAAAGTCGACATTCTCCAGATTTCGGTGTTTCACCGTAACATATATACACCATGTTACTTATAAATATTATTAGCACTATAAATAAATGTAAAAACTACTCATTGAACATAATTAGAGTTTATCAAGTCAAATAGAATATGTACTGAACAAGGTGTAACGTGTAAACACATGTAGTATCACTAAAATTGAAGCAACATAGATAACACAATAAAGAAACAAATTCAATTGCATTGTGAAGTAACAATGAAAACCCAGTTAAAGAAGAATTTATAGTCCAGTATATAACTAGTAAATAATTAAAACAAACAAATAAGTTAAAGTAAATCTGAAGCATTTATTTAGATTAAAATATTAGAGTTATTTCAAAAAGTTACATTGTAGTGGGCATCTTCTAGGTGGATTATTTTAAATATTACAAAATATAAAGCATACCTTCCATTCTATTTTGAATACCATTGTTGGGCCTACACAACTGTTTCCTTTAACACAAACACACAACTGTGAAAAAAACAAGGAAAATCAAATTTTTTAAATTACACCTTTCAGGCTGGCAGACACCGGAACTCATTAAATACCCAGATTTTGTAGGGTTCAGCATGTCTTAAGTACTAAATAAGTAAGCAAGGAATCGGTTTACACCGAGGAGGGGTAAAAATTTTTATCATTCATTTTTTTTTCCGCTGACACAGCAAATTAGACACTAAGCACTTTAAACTGTAAACAAAACTGTAGTGTGCAGTTGCAACCCGGAGGAATGCCAAAGGAGGAAGTTCACACACAGACAAAAATGAAGCCATTCCAAACAGAGGCTGTAACTAGAACGGGAAAAAAAAAAAAAAAAGTTATATTCAACAAATTATAGGGAGCACTGCAGCCGCTCCTGGTCCAATCATTCTCCTGGGTTCCTCGGGAGGATCCAGAGGTGTCGAGGCCATGGTCTGCAGCTCAAAGGTGACGTCATTGCTTGTTCACGGCAGGCAATTATGAACCTTCTTCGATTCCAGCAGCTGCCTCTCTCTGAAAAAACCTGCACAGACTTTTTTCTTCAGTTGGCGGAAACCTTGAACTTGGCGATAAGTGAGGGAAAAACGGTGGCCCAATTCCAGCAGCCTCCTCAGTGCGAACCCGAGATTCACCGGGCAAAAGGATTATCTGGCTTCCAAAAGTCTCCTCTTTTCCTCTCCTTAATTGCAAATGAAGTACTTCAAGGCTAGTTCTGAGAGGTCAAACTCCCCTCTGCTGAATAGCAAAGTAAACACATTTCTGAGCTAGCCTGGCCAGAAAATCAGCAGGATTCAATTTTACATATGGAGATGCTAAACAGCCAACAGTTTCACCCCTGCAAATATATAATCCATATAGTCAAACATTTGACAAGAAAAAGTCATGGACACTGTCTGCCAGAGAGAAGAAAATAATTTCTCATAAAATTCTGAAAATAGGAATGTTTTCAGGGTTTGTACGGTCCTTAAGAGTCCTTAAAAGTCCTTAATTTTTTTGGAATCGATTTTTGGTCCTTAAAAGTCCTTAATTTTGGCCAAAACCAGGTTCTTAAATTTAATCATCTGAAATTTCTGTCTGTTTTTACGGCTGCCATTTTGAATGTGAATTAGCATTTTAGAGGAATATTTTTGGCGATTCACTGACGTATATGGTTATCTTTTGAATGGGATAATGGGTATTAATTTGTTTCTATTTCTAATATGATGGGATACTCGAGTTCCTAAGCAAGAAGTGAAACATAAGCATTTTGAAATTCATTGTTTGCAATAAAGAGCTCTTAAACAATTTTTGCTTTTGAGGATGTGAATTCTTTTATTAAATGGTTCTAAATTTGGCGACTTATCAACATTTTGGCGATTTTAAGATAATTTTCTATAGAAAATTTTTAATTCCGAAATCTGAGAATTTTTCGACGATTTTTTTAAAACATCATAACTTTGATAGATTTTATATGTAATATATTGGAATTACATTTAAAAAATAACATTAAAATAAAACATTTTTATTTTCGCTGTCATATTATAAAGTTTCATTTTGGCAACTTATACAATATTTTGTATCTGAAAAATAAACAAGGTATAATGCTATAAAGCATAATTTATGAAACATCTCTTAGCAAAAACAAAATTAACTATGTAATTAATTAAAAATATCTTGTTTTTAATTTTTTCATAGTAAGCATATTTCCCATGTAATTTTCTCAGAATATTCAAAATTCTCAGAATATGCATCAGTTTTCTCTATAAAATTAATTTTGCATTTTTGCCTCTTTTTTTTTTTTTCCCCGAAAATATTTCTGCCTTTTTGCTGTTACAGAATTGGTTGGGATAATTTTTCTGTAGTATTTTTGACATTGCAGCTTGGAAAATTTAGAAAGATTTGAAGGCAAGATTTATAGACATACGATTCTAGAAGATTCGATAAATATGTGACAAAATGAAAAATGTCTCCATGGTATCAACGCGTAATGGATGTATTTTACAGAAAGTTTCCAATGAATTTCTTACTTTTTGGAGAACGTCTGGAAGAACAATGAAGACATAATATTTGAATGTTTTACTCCTGATACTAGAATCTTTTTCTTAACATGTTTATCTTCCCTTTATTTTCTCTACTTTTCACTAGACACAAGCATGGAAAATATCAAAAATGCTTCTAATCTTATCAATTGGGCAGGCATTATAGAAAGGTGTTTTTTTTTTTTAATTAATAAAGAAATTGAAAACTTACAATTTAAAAGATCCATCTAATATGTCTTAATGCATAATACACAGAGCTGGCACTAAGCATTTTCCCATCTGATGCAATCTCTGGATCCTAAATTCGACTACATAGTGCCTTTCTAAATTCTGCTTCCAATGCCTGTCTAAATTCTAAAAGTTTTGCCATTTCTAGATTTTGTTTTTTGGTGTGTCACTAAATTCTAAAGATTCTGCCACACCAGCTCTGTAACTGGCCTTTACAATATGTATTTCATATTTCTTCTGAAATCCACATTACTAAAGAAATTAATTTAGTCATGTTTTCTATACATTCTAAATGCATTTAGTGTTTTTTAGAAAAACAGAATCAGAAATCCTCAATTAAATCCAAAAAATCTAAAATGAAAAGGAAACATGCTGAAGAAAGAAACTGAATACATAAAGAAAATTATTCTTCAAAGATATGTGCAGTTATTATTATGTAAATTACACAATTGTTTATGATTTCAGCCTTTAGTATAATTTTCCATTTCTGTTTCCTCATATGATAGAATTACTGAGCCAGATTAAATGAAAATTAAGTTTTATAATCTTTGACCACTAGTCCACATTTTTAGTTTGAATTTGACTGTTCTTGTTTAATTACATCACCGTGAGATGTAATTGAAGCATCAGAACATGCCTTTATGTTTGTTCTTTTTAAATAAGAGGCTTATTTAAACCTTTGTCTGATATTGTAGTTACTTTCAGACATAGTGATAATTTGCTTCACATCTATCGGGGGTTTTGGACTATTTAACTTTTACCAGATCAAATAAACCCTCATAGGTACATTGTGGAGAGGTTGACAGGTTAGGAGATAAAGCACGCAGAAACTAGTGAGAGCATTGGTTTGCATATTCAGACAAATCTCTAATTGTTAGAAAAGATGCTTAAATAGAGAAGGAAATCGATATGAACTAGACAAAATGTCTGGGAAGGCTTCAAATTAAAATGATGGATAAATATTTTGTTGGGTGTTGTTGTTACAAAACATAAATGTTTTGTAGCTTTCAATGCGTAATTATTTTAATATCCTTTAAGAATCAGTGTCTTAAATTACATGCATTTTATTAGATTTTGATTTTAATAGGCCTTTTTTAACAAATACTGTTAAAAAATTTAATAGTGGCCATGTAAATCCGTAATGACTAAGGTTAACTATTTACCTAATTTAATTATTTATAACTAACTGCTTACATCTGTACATATTAAAGCGAGTTACTGCCTTTCATTAATACTCACTGTGATCACAAGATAAAACACAAAAATGTAGAAATTCAAGTATAACTTATTCTTTGCATCTAGTGAGACTTAAAATAATGCAAAACAACTTAACACCTCTGGTACTTTAATGGCTTATTGGAACCTGAAAGTATATTAACTGGGTTACAACCCCTGGAACTCTACACAAAGCTATGACACTAACTGCATCAAACAGAGCCTAATTAACTTTCAGCACTTGCCAACCGTGCCTACATCAAGCCTTTCAGGTTTGTTCTAATCAGCAGCTCTCTCTAGACAAGCAGCAGCGGTGATAACATTCAGTTTTTTGTTATGAATGATGCTGATTATGATCTTGCTTCTCATTTTAACCTATGCCATTTGACATAAAATCTACTTGCTATTTACTAAACCTCTAGACCAGCGGTTCTCAACCTTTTGACTAACGTACCATCTAAACAAAAATTGAAAACCTTTAGTACCACTATTACAAAGTACTGCTACCACTTACTGTTTTGAAATAAATAGCTCAAAATACTTTGCTTGTTTGTATACCACCTATTTTTTTCTTTCGTACGACCGGTTGAGAACCTCTCCTCTAGACTGACCAAGTATGTGACAAAATGAGACATAAAAAAATCCACATAAAGCTAACTACCGTAATTTCCGGAAGAAAGGCCGCATCAGTGTAAAAGCCACACTCGAGAAAAATGGCGGGAAAAAAATTAAAATTACACAGAAACGCACATCAGCGTAAACGCCGCAATAGATTAAATTGCGCGTGACATCGTCCTGATATATGACATACCAGTTAAGAAAAATGCATGAAATGAAACCATAACTCAAAAATAAATTAAATGTAAGAAATGTATAGCTTCTGTGCCGTTTAGAGACATTTTCAAAAATTTTCCGCTCCCTTCTTACTTAAAAACTATCCAACAAGTACTTGTACCCAAACTGATGGGATCTGTATTTGGCAGAATGCCAATAAAAATCCATTCATGCTAAAGGGGAAATACGTCAGAGTTCGTTATTGCGAGGCAGTTGGAGTCGTGTCCGCCTTTGAAAAAAATTGCAGAAAAGGCAGGGGTGGGGAGAGGATGGGTCCTGGAAGATTCATCAAATCACAGAGGAGAGAGACTATTCAAACTGATGAGAATGTTGATTTGAAAGGGGGAAGAAAGTTATTGTTCTGAGATCTCGTTTAGGGTGAATAAGGCAAGTAGGTCCGTTCAAGGGAAAGAACGTAAACAAAATAATGTTCGCAAAAAGCAACTGAGTGGTCTTTTGTGTGGGAACAGCACCAGTCTATGCACAGTGACAAGGCCATCCAAACTATGTACAATGACCATCATAGGAAATATTTTATTTTCAGAGCACCTAAACGCCGCACCCGCTGAAAATTTAAGTTTTAAACATGTAAACGCCGTGGCGTTTCTTCCGGAAATTACGGTATTAGTAAAACGTAAATGTCACATATCTTCTTTCAAATATGTCAAACCCATTATAAATGTAAAATATTTAATGCTACTTGGTAAACTGCATGGAGTTTTATTTTATTCTCAAACTTATTAATAATTATGTTCATTAATTCATGTTTAGTAATAATGCATACTACTTAGGGATCTGTTTTATTTTTAGGATGATATTACAAAAGTGAAATTAAGGCATAGAATAATATTTTTAATTAAATTTATTCAGTTCCCATTTGCTCATAGGTCCTTAATTTTTTTCATTAATGGTCCTTAAAAGTCCTTCAAAGTCCTTAATTTCCGTGTGCAGAAATGTGTACGAACCCTGTGTTTTTCCCTAACAACAATTTGTTGGAAAATTAATGTTAACACAAAGCACTGAATCAATTCTATTATATAACTTTCATCACAGTTAAACAAATTATAAGTACTGAATATTAAATCTAGTACTTGACATTTCAATTCAATCAAATACAAAAAGGTTTTTCTTTATAACTGTTCAAATACTTTAATTACACAGTTATTCAAATGAGTAATCATTCTTAAAAATTACGTTCCTTCGACACTGGCATTACCTGTCATTGCCTTTAGCTGGCATTACCACCAGAGTCAGAAATTATGGATTTATAAACTTTACCAGAAAAAGGGGTAAACATTAAACAAAAACTAATTAAATTTACACATCAACTAGTGTAACAAACAGAAAACTTTGAAAGTTAAATAACCTTAATAGTCTAACCAAAACAACCTCAAAAAACAGAGGGGAAAAAAAAAAAAAAAAAAAAAAAAAAGAAAGAAAGAAAGAAAAGAGGTAAATTTAAGTTCTTGAACAAAAATTAAAAGTTAAAAACCAAACTTCACTTCAAACGATAAAAATTTTAGCACTACCAAACTTAAATTTTAAGTTAACAATTATAGCTTAAAAGAAGTTAACTTACAACATTTACTTACCTGGACAAATAAAATTCCATTACTGAAAAACTGAATTAAGAAGCAGCAAATTATTGATAAACAAAAAATAAGAAACAATACAGTCAAAAGTCGTTAATTCGGACACCCAAAATCCGGAATGATCTATAATCCAGACCTCAAAGCTACAAACTTTCTGCGCATGCGTCGCGTTGACGCATGCGCGTAAGACTTTTACCGCTGCTAATTTGCGTGTGCGCGTGCACAAAATACGTTTACGAATGCGCGTTTAATGTATAACGGACGGGATAAGCTAAGCTAAAATTATCTAATTATCTATTTCAGTTAATCTTGCAGATTGCGTTGTTCCTTAATCTTCGAATTGGATCCAGCTTATTATTTTTTGCAGACTGTTAGAGCAATTTTATAAAAGTAAGCTTGAACTTTCGATTATGTCAAATAGAATTTCCGATATATATTTACTAATATGTAAAGGATATACAAAGCGAAAGTATCTTTCGGAGTCCATTAAACAAAAAGTGGAATTGCTGCAAAAAATGGATAAAGTTTATCTAACTTTAACGTTTGTTTATCTAAACTTTGTTTATCTTTAACGCTGCGGCGGCGTGCATTGAATTGGAAGTTGATCTGGCAACACTATCCTTATCTTAAGGGCAGATTTTTTATTTTATTTGGCTTATAATTGCTTACTCAATGTAGTATTTCATCTCGTCTTTGATATGATTTAAATCAAATGCCTCGTCATTATAATTCGCTTCCGATAGCGAAGAAAGTGACAGAGGTTATTGAAAACGAAAAAATTCCGATTGACAAATTTGTCGGTATTCTCGACACAGCAATTATATCACTTGAACAGCGGAACTTTGTAACTGAACAAGAAATTATGTCTGTTTATAGAATTAAAGAGAATGTATTATAACATAAAAAACGAAGCAACTTAAAAACTTACATTGAAAGAAATGTTTAATAAAGTAAACAAATAAATATTAAGCTTTTTTTTTTTTGTAAATTTTGATACCCTTTAAATCATAATTGTTCTTTATTTCGTAAATTACGGTTTCATATTTTTAATTTTATAATTTCTGCATGCCATTTTACCAGATTTAAACTGATGATCTATAATCCGGAAAAATCGATAATCCGGAATCGCCGAAGCCCCGACGAGTCCGGATTAACGACTTTTGACTGTATTACATAACAACTTTTAGTTTTGTTTTTAAACCAGTTTTCCACCTATTGTAGAATGATCACGTGTTGGTTTATGGCCCACATGCCTTATATTTGAAATTCATTCTGCTGATTATAATATTGCTGAAAACTCAACAACTGAAATGACTTAAAAATCAATGCCAGATTTCTAAATGATAAGGCAAACAAATTTAACTGTGAAAGAAGGTAATCTTTATTAACAGTCAAAGGCTGTGAAATAAATTCAACAATCAGAGTGGAATATTATAATATATCATTAAATTCATGTATGTTAATATAATGTGTGCATCAAAACTAATTTATAATTAATTAATAATAATTAAGTAATGGTTTATTTAGACCTAAATAAAAGTTTTGAATTCCACATGTATTGCAGTCTTAATAACAAAACTGAAAATATACCTTTCTACACTGAGCAATTCTTATGAAAATATTATTTAAGTTATATTACAAATATCTGTTGATTTGTCACACTGTGAAAAAGAAACTCATTTTTTTTTCAACCATCTTTTATCTGTCTTCTAACATTTTCAGACATAGCTTCTATTCTGCAAGTGATGGAATTTCTGGATAATTGGTCATCATGAATAGCTGATATAATTTTATTCTTATTTTTAGCTTCTTGAAATAAAATCTGCAATGCAGTAAGCATTGTTTCTTTAATTTAGTTGCCATCCTCAAAGTTTTTTTTTTCCTTTTGTGTGTGTGTGTGTGTGTGTGCGTGTGTGTGTGTGAAAAAGCAAGTGTATATACAACTTCAAATGATGCAATTGTAGCAGCGTTCATTTTATTTGCAGTAAACATTTATTGTTGGGCAATGAATGTGCTTTTTAATTCTTTAGCTTTATGTTTTCTTAGATTGCTGTTAGCGTTATATTTTTTATGGCCTGTTGTAAAATGGCATTTTATGTTGTTCCCTCCTTCAAAAAATAAACTGCTGAACCATAAATTAAACAAACACATTTGTTCTTAAAATCAATGAAAAAACATTTCTCTTTCCAATCATCATTGAAATTATTCGTTCTATTGTTTATATGACAACAATTTTCAACATGTAAGCACATGTTTATTTGGCGCATGTTCGGCTGCCTATTTTTATTGCTGAATGTATACGTACTGACATAGCAAATTAACTAAAACAGAGTTGATTCATGTTAGTCTTAAGTGTGAAGCGACTGTGTACCCATGGCCACTGATAAAGTTCATTTATGCCACTGTATTTTATATAAATTTCAACAAGGAAGAAATGCTACAGAAGTATGTAGAAATTTATTGCAAATGTTTGGTGAAGGTACAGTTTCTGATAGGACATGCAGAAGATTGTTTGAAAAATTTGAAAGAGGTGATTTCAACCTTTCTAATAAGCCACATTCTCATTCAGGCAATCATCTTTGATTGACAATGATGTTGTTAAGACCATGGTGGAGCAGGATTCTTTTCTGACAACATCAAAGTTCGCAGACAGGCTTAATTCAGCTCAGCAAACCATTTTGAACCATACTTGGAAGATAGGATTGGTGTGGAAATATTCAAGATGAGTGGCACATGAATTCAGTTAGAAAAATTTGGATGACCGAGTCATCATATGCACATCTCTGCTTGATTGGAACAAAATCGAGCCCTTCTTAAACCGATGATAATTGGGGATGAAAAGTGAATTACCTCATAAGGTAAAAAGCATATTGTGAGCCCGGAAAATCTAGCCCTTCCACCTCTAAACTAAATTTGACTCTGAGTAAGAGAATGTTGTGTATATGGTGGAACATTCGAGGACCAATACATTATGAGCATTTAAAACCGAATGAAAAGCTCAATTCTGAGAAGTATTGTCAGCAACTGGATAATTTAAAGACCAAGAATAGAGGCCGGCAATGTTCAATAGAAAAGATATCATACTGCATGATGATGATGCCGGGCCACATGCTGCTTTGGGGACTCATAAAAAAATTGCAGAACTAGGCTGGGAAATTCTTTTGCATCCACCATATTTGCTGGACTTAGTACTCTCTGACTACCACTTGTTTTTGTCCTAACAAAATTTTTTGAAGGGTAAAAAAATTCAAAAATGAAGATATCAAAAAAGCACTGGTTCAATTTTTCACATCAAAAGGTACAACATTTTTTAAAAATGGGATGTACATATTCCCTCACACTGGTAAAAAATCATTAATAATAAAGGCAATTTTATTATTTAATGAAGTTTATTGACTGTAAGAAAAATTTGTATTTTGTGTTATTCCAAAAATGGACAGAACTTTCCGGTGGAATGAATATAATTCTCGATATGCCCTCCCTTGATCATATGATGATATAGATTAGGATAACTATAGTAGCATTAATATGTATTAAATCTAATGATTAATGTGCATAGATGATGTGAATATTTTTATACCTATATGAAGCCACCAAAGCAGCTACTTCGCATAAAATTTCAAAAATTAATTTCGTGTTCTCCATTTAGGCTACAGCATAAGGCTGACAGTGGTTCTATAAAATAACTAGATGTTGCATGACAAAGTTACTCATAAGGGTCAGTGAATTAAAACAAAGTATCTGAAGCAACCCACTTTGATATCAGTGATAATGTTTAGAATATTGAGAGCATTGTTGCTGCGCAACTTCTAGTATAAAATAGTGTATTGGCTCAAAGCCCTCTAACAATTTATATTCAGGGAGGGTTTGGTCAGGCACGCATTTGAGTGTGCAGCATAGCTGGAATTTGTCATTTCCTATCATCTTAACTTTACAATATTGAAAAGGGACCAGATATGCATATGAGCCACAACAAAAGGTCTCACAAGCTGTGGGTTGCGCATCCCTGTTTTAGAGGCATTGTTAAATGTGTGAGTGTTCCTTCTCGCATATCAGTGGATAGGAGATGAGAGTGCAATGTCTGTAGGCCATCTTGAGGTATTCACATTAAAAATTACGTGCATTTAGCATTTAATAAATAGATAGTTTATAATTTATATTTAAATTGAATAAATGCAATTGTGTGTTAGCTGTAACTGTAATTCTACTCTTTTGATTTCCAGGAATGAGAAAATAAAAATTACTAGAATGTTCTCGTGCATGATTAAAAAGCTTTCAAATGCCGGAGAAAAACATCTCAGTTCAATTGTTTATTTGTTGTTGTTTACTTAGCTGCGGTAAATTTGTTGAATAGATTAGCTTTCTCTGCACTTTGAATTGTGTTTTATTTAACGTTTTAATAGTTTAAAATTTAACTACGGTGTGATATTGTACGAATTTCTCTGAGGAAAAATTTCAGCATTTTGTTTTATTTCTTGTTATAAGAATAAATTTTATTGACTTTTCATTAGACTTGTGCATTCAGTCTTACACACAATAATAGCTTTAAATAAAGTATTTTTCAAATCTGTAACCTTTTTTTTTTTTCATTTTGTTTTTAAAATATTTTGTAGGTGCTTATGCTGAATGGATCAATGTTCATCCTAATGTTTTGGGCTATGTTGTTCCACTTCTCCTTATGGGTTTGCAAAATGCTGAAATAGCTGTCTCTGCTACATTTGCTTTAAAAGATATCACCAACTGTTATTCTGCCATGCAACCTTTTGCTGAAGAGATTCTTCATGCATGTTTGGTAAGTAAAAAAAAGAACTTTAATGCATATTACTGAAAAATGAATATATTAGTTTTTTAATTTTCCTTGTTGATTATTTACATAGTTAGAAAATAACATATTTTTAGCAAATAAGAAAGACATGAAAGTTTATTTACTGAAGATATTATTTTGTACTATCTTTGCAGCATGACATGTACTGTCTTTGCAGTCATGGTCATCAGCACAAGTAGGAATACATGATCTGGATAAATGTGTTGCCAAATAATGTGGATGATTGTTCTTTTTTAATAGGCAGCATCTTTTTATTATTTTATTACACTTTTTAATTCATTTTAGTTCTGTTAATTGAAATGGAAGTTGTTTAGTGATAGCATCAGTGGTGAGCTTTGAGGCTGCCAAAGACAAATTGTCTTTGATTTGCCTTTTTTCCCCCTTGTTTATTTATTCCCAGAAAACATGTCTTGTACAGACAAGTATTAAATTTTATATTAAAACATGAAATGAAAGTCAACTGTTTCACCAATTTAATTGAGATGGCTTTAACAGAAAAACTGCACGGTAAAATTTCTGTTAGTGTAAAAGTTGAAGTCAGTATGGAGATTGTTGCTGTTTGTAGTATTAGATCTAAACAAACTTTTAGCTTTATAAAGAATATTTCAAAAAAAGCCTATAAGAAAATTAAATTCTGAAACTTTTTATTTGGGGAGGGCATTGTTTGGCCCTTAGAACTTCCTAAAATTTTTTTCCCACAGGAATTTCTTTCATTATCTAGCGATGATGCTATCTGCCCCTCCTTTCCAAAATTAAAAAAATACAAATACGCTTATAGAAATTTAGCTTACTTTTTAATGTGTTTTATAAATTAAACAAAAAGTGTAGAAAATCTTGATAAATACAAAAACTTCAATAAAAGAAATCTTACCACATTCTACCAAACCATAATAATGAAAAACTCTCTCTTCCAGATACATTTTTAACTCATTCTTTTTACAATTTAATATTATGTTGCCAAAATATTAAAACTTAAAATTATGCTTTATAAACAAATACTATCAATTCCCCCCTTATTTGTATTTAAAGATATAATTTTAATCAGTCAGTCATGTCCATACTTTAATAGTTCATCTTTTAATTTCACCCTAGGTAGATACTTTGTTAAAATATCCGCTTCTTGATTTTGTGAACACACAAACTGAGGAATGATTTGATTCATTTCATATTCATCCTTAACAAAGAAATATTTTCTATTAATGTGCCTTGAACTGCTACTTTGTTTTGGTTTTTTAATCCAATCTATTAATGCTTGACAGTCTGTTTTAATTCCTATTGGTTTGTCAATTAGATCATCTTGACCCAATTCTTCAAGTAAAAAGATATACCATTTAACTTCACATGTACATTTGCAGAATGCTAAAAGTTCAGCTTCCATTGTAGATAGAGCAACTATTCTTTGTTTGTTGCACTTCCAATTTATGAAATTTTTGCCTAATTTAATGAAATAACCTCCAAATGATTTTCCATCTTCAGTGGTACACCAACTTGCATCTGATGTAGCATTTAATTTCCCATTGTCTGAAGTATACACTAAACAAGTATTTTGTGTTCCTTTAATATATCTAAATATCCTCTTTACAGCTTTCCAGTGTTTCTCTCTGGGAATTTTTTTATATCTTGACAAATTACTTACTGCAAAAGCTAAGTCTGGCCTTGTGCCTGTTGCTAAGTACATCGATGAACCTAATGCTTCTTGATATTTTGTCTTCGACACAGGTGGTGAAGATGCTATGTCATCAAGATTTTCACCCAATATTCCTGGAGTCTTGATAGGTTTACATTCATCCATTTCAAAGTTTTTTAAGATTTTAGTTATATAGTTTTCTTGACTGAGTATTTTCAGTTTCCAGATTCTTGCTGGATGTATATTCCTAAAAATTTTTGTGTTTGAGTGACTTCTCGTAATGTGAATGATTTAGATAGTTGAGAAATGATGTCACTTATCTCAGAATTTGAATTTCCAATCACCATTAAGTCATCCACATATACTGCTATGATAAAATATTTGATCTTATCTTTATAAATATAAATACACAGATCTGACTTTAGTCTAGTTAAATTCTTTTCTGTAAGAACTTTACATAATTCATCATACCAGCATTTGCCTGATTGTGGTAATCCATATATACTTTTTTTTTACAAGATATACTTATTACTTAGATTACTTCGGATCTGATATAAAGCCAGGTGGTTGTTCCATGTAAATTGGTTTATCCAAGTATCCATTTAAATATGCAGTTTTTACATCGAAAAATCTTATTTTGTAGTTTTTGTAAACTGCAATCGATAGTAATGTTCTAAAGGTTGCAAGTCTCATTACTGGGCTAAATCCATCTTCATAATCAATTCCTTTTCTTTGATTAAATCCGGTTGCTACTAGTCTTGCTTTGTAAATTGTTTCTAAATTATCCTTTTCATCCCTTTTTGAGAATATCCAGCGGTTTTTAATAACTTTCTTATCGATGGGTCTTTCAACTAATTCCCAGACTTCATTAGCCTCCATTGAACTCAATTCTTCTGTCATTGCTTATAGCCAGAATTCACTTTCAGCAGATTCTATAGCTTCATCATACGTCTTAGGTAATCCTTCATTTGTATTGTATGCTACATAATCTTTTAATTTTTCTGGGGGCTTCGTAATTCGCGCTGGTCTTTTCTGTACAGAATTTCCATGATTATCATTTCCAGGTTCTTCATTCATTTGCGGATACTCGGTTGGCTTTTCCAATGAATCATTGGGTTCATCATCACTATTGGATGGCAAAATTTTCTCAGCTTCTTCATCTGTTGTATTATTTTGCTTTTTGTTGCAATATCTGAAAACCTTCGAATTTGTGGCTATCATCATAAAGCTTAGCTATCGTTCGCTATACCCTGTTAATGATGTATCATGAGATTGGCAATTAAACACATGTTGTTCTGCTAAATATTGTCTTGCTTCTATCACATGTTGATGAAGTTAAGCCTGAATTATACTAATAATTTAGTTATTTGTTATACTTACGACTATCTCCCACATATGCTTATCTGAGTCCCAAATAAATAAATTTTCACATATACTTATCCAGGGTTGGCACTAGACATTTTGTGGCCTATTGCAGTCTCTGTGGGTCAGAAATTCTGCTGCCAAGCACCTTCCTAAGTTCTTAAAATTTTGCATCACAGTATCTTCTGTAAATTAAAAAAATTTTCCCTCCTCTGTATTCTGTTGCCAGGTGCGGTCGCACCAGCTCTGGCACCGGTCTGGGACTTAGCTGAATAACAAATCAGTCATTCTCAATTAAAACAACACTAAATTTAATCTTTTTATCTAGGAGTATAATTTACGAAATCTTTTTTGCATATGAAAAGAAATTTCTGTTAAATTTCTGCTTGTGCACACACTCAACACTTGAAATTGCAGCAAAGTTAGCAGAAGTTGTAATCCTCTGGAAGCGTAATGTCAACATAAAAGGTTAGCATGCTCTTTGGTATTCATTTATTAATGTTAAAAATTAAAATTAAAATAAAAAAAACTAGTGCAGTGATTGAAAAAAATAATAAATAATGATTTGTCTGTTTGGCATTCAAAGTGAAATTAAGGATGGGGGTCTCTTGAAATATTTTATTATGAAAAACTACTTGATGTAGGAGTGTAAAGCATAAAAAACATTTTTAAAAAATGGATGCTGCTGATTTGAGGTCCGAATTTTAGATCATTTCAGATATTAGAAGTCTGCATTTCGGACTTTGGCACTGTAGTAGTAGACTTCCAATCTCAAGAAATAATTAAAAAAACTGTTAACAAATGAAAACTTTATGTGAAACATATTATAAAATTCAAGTTTGTTCAATTTATTCAGTTTCTGTTTTATTATATTGCATTTTAACTTTTTTTATTTTCTAATATACTCCATTGAATCTGCTTACTTCAATTAATTTATTACAGCAGTCCTATATTAAATTCCCTTTTTAATTTTTTTGGCATGGATATGAAACTTTTTATTGGCAAACTGTACTGACAGTCATCTGTCTAATTTTATTTTTCTGATACTTTGAAACCGAAGCATAACATAAAAACTAAAACTTGAACTAGAACTTACTTTTTGAATACGGCAAAGCACCATAAAGGCCATTTGCCTAAAGGGAGGGATAACTTTGTGAAAAACTCTCTAATGGAAACTGATTGGTATTCATGTTGCGTATGGGAAAAACCATGAAATCCAGCCATGCAGCCAGCCTTTTAAGCCTTGGGTTGAATCCAAGATGAACTATCAGCATTCAGCATTACTTAACCAGTCAGCCACTGGTAGAACCATAAAAAGAAGAAATTCTAATTTTTTTCCTTTTACTGTGTGGCATAAGAGGTTGTTCATAGAGATTTGAGGTAGAGTGCTGGATTCTCCTTGAAGTTTGGTCTGCATGCTTGTCTGTAGACTCTATAAAAATATTTAATTACAGAAGATCACCTTAAAAAAGTGTTGAGAATACTTACCATGAACATTCAAATTTAACATTTCAAGAGAAAGAGTTCCAAGAAACAGGTCAGGCCATAACTAATTTAGAGGAACAGAGTTACATGGCATAGCTGAAGATAATTTAAGAAAACGACAGTAGAATGCTCTGACTGGAGGACTAGATTGAAGATCTTATTTTTAATTTGGCATAAAATGAATAATGATGTGGTGTTGTAGCTTGACATTTAGTTATAATTAGCAGTCAGTATCAAAAATTAAGTGAGTAAATTAAAACTGTGTAAAAGTGTGCAATGAGTAAGATATCATACAAGATACTTACATTTTCTTTTAAGAAAGATTAGCATAGATAGCATTATGACAAGGCATTTGATATCTCCTTCCCTTTCGAAGAAAGTTTATGAAACTTTTTTGTAAAAAAAATTGACTCAACATTATGGTTATATTTTGAAGGAAAAAACCATCGAAAATTCCATGCAGTCAGTTCCTTTAGATTGTAGAATTAAACACAGGACGAACCAACTGGTCATATTCATTTTACTATTGTTAGGTTTCATGTAACAATCCACTGTTTGTTTCTGTCTATATCATCAGCATCTCTTCCTGCTTCTTGCATCCATGATCTTATTAGTCTGAAACTTCATAACAGTTACGTATAAAACAATGCAAAACTCAGCTTACATGTTATGGCTAGACTCTTCCTGACATTTTAGATCTTGTTAGTAAATTCTAGATAGCATATTTAATTTTTAAAATTAATTACTGTTAACTTTTTTCTGTGGTAAAAAATTAACACTTTTACAATATTTTATTAACATAATAATTCATTACCTTTAAAATCTCTACTTTTGCATGAAAAATTTCTAGCTCTGTTTAAAAAATTTTTATTGCACAGTCTGGCATTAATAACTCTTATGGAAAATTTATTTTCACGTAAAATGAGGACAAATTCTAATGTTTGTTGTACAGTCAAAAGTCGTTCCGGACTCGTCGGGACTTCGGCGATTCCGGATTATCGATTTTTCCGGATTATAGATCATCAGTTTAAATCTCGTAATATGGCATGCAGAAATTCTAAAATTAAAAATATGAAACCGTAATTTATGAAATAAAGAACAATTATGATCTAAAGAGTATCAAAATTTATAAAAAAAAAAAAAGCTTAATATTTATTTGTTTAATTTATTAAACATTTCTTTCAATGTAAGTTCTTTAAGTTGCTTCGTTTTATGTGATCATATTTTCTCTTTAATTCTATAACAAGACATAATTTCTTGTTCAGTTACAAAGTTCCGCTGTTCAAGTCCCGTTAATTGCTGTGCCGAGTGTCAATCGAGATTTGTCAATCGAATTTTTTTCATTTTCACTAACCTCTCTGTCACATTCTTCATGTCTTTATCCATTTTTTGAAGCAATTCCACTTTTTGTTTGTTAGACATCGAAACATACTTTCGTTTTGTAGATCCTTTGGAAGTTCCAGCGTCGGAAATTCTATTTGACATAATCGAAAGTTCAAGTTTACTTTTATAAAATTGCTCTTAAAGCCTGCAAAAAATAATAAGCCAGATCCAATTCGAAGATTAAGGAACAGTGCAATCATTAACATTAACTGAAATAGATAATTAGATAATTTTAGCTTACACCGTCCGTTATACATTAAACACGCAGGCGAAAACGTATTCTGCACTTGCGCACACGCATATGCGCAGTAGTCAAGGTCTTACGCGCACACGTAAAACATCTGTGCGCATGTGCTAACGCGGCGCATGCGCAGAAAGATTTTAGCTTTGAGGTCCGGATTATAGATCATTCCGGATTATGGGTGTCCGAATTAACGACTTTTGACTGTATTAAGAAATATCTGACTTTTTAAGTGAGTGCTTTCTGCCAAAAAAGTGTTATTTTACCTTTATTTTTATTTATTTATCTCCCTTCTTTTCTGTCATTGAATTCTTAGTTTCCAATGCCTCCATGCATTAAAGGTTAAATACTTTTAGATAGGCTTTACCATTTTAAAATCAATTAGCTGTTAGGAAGCTCTTAAAGAAATGAACTAAAATCATGCGAAAAAGTTATTTTAGTACATTTCTCCTAATTAGCTATTATATACTTTTTATAGTGTAATGTTTTATAATTTGGGAACTTTATTTATTGCTTTATTTTTCATTATTAGGAAGCTCTTAAAGGAAATGTACTTAAATCACGAGAAAAAGTACGAGTTATGTGTGCAGTTGGCAAAGTACTTTCAATTATGCCATACTCTTACATCATGAATTATTTGAATTCCTTACTGTCTCCAGTATTTGATCAATTGCAGCAGCATTTATGTTCAGAAATGGTATGATAATATTAACTAATACTTACTTAATATTTAAAAATTACTTAATACTTATAGTATAAAAACTAAATTATTATTAATTTTAAAATGATTATTTTTGGCATCTTAATGGTTTACATTTAATGCTTGTTGTGTAATTTTTAAAAAATATCCCTCTAGTAAATAGTCACAAGGAGAAATATCGAAAGGAATAAATAGTTATTTATGAGAAGGCATTGATATTTCTATCAGGTTATTTTGTGCATTTTGTATGCATAGAAAGGTAAATGTTTTATTTTTAAATAGTACTTTTAAGTTAGTAGCACATGTAATATATTAAAAAAGGTCAATTTTTTTAAAGCATATGAACCAAAAGCTTATTAAAATAATGTATAAATTAATAATAAATGGCAATCGTTGCCTTAGTGTGTTCCCAGCCATAAAAAAGGGCTCATTTATACTTTGTGACAGCTTGTCAAACAATGTTTTAAAATCAGAAAGGTAATTTGCAATTTTTTAGTATGTCCTTGTACTTATGTGGTTTTTATATAATGTATTTTTCTTTTTCTAGTATTATCATGTCCTGTAAAGCAGTATTTCATGAGATCTAATTCTTATGAGCTGCTTAACTATAGAATATTTTATAATCAATGTGCTGTTGCATCAGCAAACTGTCCAAGACTTCATAAACTGATTTTATCTTCCTGTCCAGTTAATTTTATTTTTTTTAATGTGTTGTAGTCTTATAAAAGTATGTTTTTTATAGAATAACCCTACGAGTGCAGCAGCTATAGTTCATAATCTACATATGCTTACTATGCTGTTCTCTAATCTTGATACTCACTGGGATAAAAGTGAAGAAAATGAGGAGAAGGAATCTGTTGAATCAAACAGAATATCAGAAGAAAATCAGAGGCAGCCACAACCAGTACTTTTTGTCTTAGAAAAGCTTTTAGCCATCTTCTCGTCTTTGGGGAACAAGTGGGAAGCAAACGAGCAGATTACAGAGGTAATAAAAACTATTTATGTATTAGTTTTCTTCTTTACATTGATGTCAATGAAATGATTTGGAATTCAAGTGCCTTTACTTGTTTGTCTGTTAGTTACCAGTTTTTTAATAACTGAAGTCATAAATTAAAAACCTTTTATTATATAACCATTAATTCTGATATATTTTTTTTTTCAAATGAATTTATTGGGTGGGACACCAAATAAAAAAATATGAGCATTAGTTTTAAATTGTAAAATATGAGCATTAGTTTTAAATTCACTTTGTTGAGTTACTTTCAAGTTATTTAACTAAAGTATTTAAACTATTATATCAGTGAAAAAAAAATAATTGCAGTTAAAAAATAGCATTGCTTGAAAATTATTGAGGATATTGAAAGGCTAGAAAATGTCAAAATTTTTGTCTTATCGTAGAAGATTTCAAAATTTGCTTCATTCAAAACTATGTATAGTCTTATGCCAAGTCTACTGAATTGTAAAATTACAGTTTTGGCAGCTGCTGTGATCTTTACTTTAAATGCTGAAATTCATAGAACTTTTACCATCCACAACATTCTTGGTGTATTCTCGTATGTATCCATAACATTCTTGGTATCAGCCATGTGCATGCTTCTAATATACCGTTAAGTGGATCTATAATTCGGTCAAATGCAAACGAGATTGTATAAAATTTAGACATTAAGTTTTTCCTGGATGGTTGTACCAGTTCCAAAAGAGACTCTCAATTTCATCATTACCAACTTTTGGTGAAGCAAATAAAATTGATAAAGAAGAAACAAACAGTTGGTTGCATGAATTTGATCAAGTGAGAGAAAAGTATGCCTCATGTGATATCTACAATATGGGTGAAATGACACTTTTTTATAATATTTCCCAAAGTCGTATCCTCGAAGTAAAAGGTGAAGAGTGCTATGCAATTGAACAACATTTAAATGTTGTCCTTGAATGCAGACGGCAGTAATTACAATATCCACTGATGATCATTAAATCTAAGAAACCACATTATTTTAAGATTACTAACACCTTGCATATTTACCTTGCATCTACTTTCACCATAAGAAAGATTGGACTGACAATTCATCATTTGGTAAGTAGCTTCTTTGTTGTAACTGTTGAATGATTTCTTAGAATAGGTGTGTTCTTATGACACTAGGCAAGTGTACACCCCATAATGCACATGATCTGAGCCTAAGCAAATTAAAGGTTCGCCTTTCCCACTAAATGCAACAAGTCATCTTCAGCCTTTTGATGAAGGCACTATTACTGTTATGAAGAAGTCTTATTGCAAGCGACTTGTGAGAGCTCTAACTCGCACTGCTGAAAAGAGACAGAAGTACCATCCTGGAGTGTGCTTGATGCTATAAAAGCTGCTGCCATATCTTGGAAATCTCTGTTATCACTACATATACAGAACAGTTTCAGTAGAATCCCAAGACACAAAGACACTAATCCTATTGACAAGTTTAGAGGGTACTACTTTACCTAATGAATGGAATATTCTGTAGGGCATTATGTTAGTTTTGAGGAGTTTGACAGTACAAATGATATTGTTGCCATGTGTGTTCCAGTGGAATCTTATGTACAAGCAGTTGTGCCCTAAGATGCAAGAAATAATCCAAAGAAGTGGGAAGATCATCAAGCTGCCCATCCAGCGGGACCATGGAGGTAGGAAGTTAGATGGAGTGGCCCTAAACTGGTTTCCCCATACCCTGATTTGAAGCACTGGTGATCCCTTCTTTGGTGACCAAAACATTGGGTAATTTAACATTGAGTTCAATGGGTTTTGACAGGATCGGATGTAAATATTTTGTAATTATGTCATAAGTATGCATATAAATGTATATATTTTCTTTTTTCTACAGTACTTCAGAGTCTTAAGTATATGAAAAGAATACATTTTTAGACAACATTTCATTCTGAACGGAATTAAATGCTATACTTTTCACAGAACAGCAGGGGCGTAGCTAGAGGGGGGCAAGGGGGGCATCTGTCCCCGGGCGCAGAATCCAAGGGGCGCCAAACTCATGTTACAACATTTTAGAACTAAATGTTTTCCATCCTTGGCAAGCAGTAAGGGGTGCGAAATCTTCAGTTGTCCCTGGGCGCTGAAAACCCTAGCTATGACTCTGCAGAACAGTTTGCTCAGAATGATTTAATTTGAAATATTTTCACAAGTTTTCGTTAACTACATTAGAAAAAAAAAATTAAGGTAATTCGATTTGATTCAGTTAAGGATTACAAACCATGTTGACCATGTTGAATTTTCATCTGGGGGACACAAGTGTCACCTCTGACCCCCAGGAAAATCCATTGGAACTACTTCATAATCCATTAGATTTGGATTTTGCTAAGACAATAGTGAACTTTGAAAAGGCTAAAGCGGCCCTAGATGTATTTCTTCCCTTTAAATCTCCAGGGAACAATGGCATTTACCCAATTCTGCTTCAGAAAGGCTGGGATATTATTGGCCACATTCTTGTGGACATATTCGAATCCAGTTTGGTTTTAGGATATGTTCCTAAGGTGTGGAGAACTTCACGAGGTGTGTTTCTTCCCAAACCAGGAAAAGATACATATGAGAAACCAAACTCATTTAGAATGATTACGCTAACATCCTTCCAGCTGAAGCTGTTGGAGCGATTGATTTTCTGGCACCTCCAGTCAGATAATAATCTGAACCATACTTTTGGCTTAGACCAACACGGTTTTAGGCCTGGCTTCTCCACTGAGTCAGCCCTACACCAACTTGTGTGGAGAATAGAAAAAACAATTATAGACGGACACTTTGCCATTGGGATTCTACTGGATATTGTAGGAGCCTTTGATAACATCGGTTTCGAGAAAATACATAAGGCCCTTATTGGAAGTCATATTCACCCTATGATAACTAAATGGGTCATCTTTATGATTAAAAACAGGAATATCTGCGTTAGTCTCGCTGACTGTGAAGTAAAGAGAGATATTACTAATAAACTGGGAAGTAAAGAGAAACTGTGAAGTGACTGTGAAGTAAAGAGAGATATTACTAGTAAAGAGAGATATTATTTCCGCAGGGTGGTATTCTTTCTCCGTTCCTGTGGAACCTGGTATTCGACTCACTCTTAGTACTTCTACAGGAGGAACCTGGCATGTCATAGGCTTATGCAGATGACCTTATTGTGTTACTATAGGGTTTCGATATCGGAACCCTATAGATCAAGCTCAGCAGATCTTGAATCTTGAAGTTTCACACTGGGGTGAAACAAATAGCCCATCTTTCTCTGCTGAAAAATCTGAGGTCATAGTTTTCACATGGAAAAGGAAATGGAAACTGGCAGATTTATATCTGGGTAACCAGATTATCAGACGTAAGGATTGTGTTAAATACCTAGGATGTTACCTGGACAGTAAACTTACATGGATCACCCATATAAAAGAAAAGGCACAAACAGCCACAAATGTACTAGTACTTTGCAGGCGAATTGTTGGTAAACAATGGGGCCTTAACCCAAAATCTACTCTATGGATTTATACTGCCATAGTCCGGCCAATGCTTTCTTACGGATGCGTGGTCTGGATCAATGTTATTAACAAAAGCACATATTTAAACGTTTTACAAAAGGTGCAAAGACTTGCTTGCCTATGCATTAGTGGGGCCTTAAATATTACCCCTACTGCTGCATTAGAATTTTTTTTGCAAATTCCACCCTTGAAATTATTCTTGAGCGGAGAAGCAATTAAAGCCATGTATAGGTTGAATAAAAATGGTACATGGTGCCAAAGGACAGGTTTTGGTCATAAAAGCCACCTGAAAAGCCACATCGACATATGCTTGGACTTGGGCAATGAGATCCCTATAATCTATATGCCCAAAGATGCAATTACTAAAACAATAGTTCCAGATAAACTATTCTCAACTTATATACCAAAAAGAAATGAGATAGAATCTCTAATTGACTTAATTCTAACAGGATCAATTGAATGTTACACAGATGGATCAAAATCCAACTTCACTGGAGCTGGAGCTATTATAAGAACCAAGGGATCTGGAGAAGATTTCATTAGATTTCATCTATACCTTGGTAAATTAACAACTGTTTTCCAAACCGAGGTTCTGGCGATCAATATGGTGGCCAGGGATCTCTTAGCTAAAAATACAGTTGATAAGAATATATATATTCTCTCTGACAGCCAATCAGCCATCCTTACCCTGGCTAATCATGTCAAGTTATAAAACTGTGTTTTGAACTGTACTCAAGATCTCAATTCTCTGGCTCAGGACCATAATACCATTAGTTTAGTCTGGGTCCCAGGTCATTGTGATTTTGCTGGAAATGAACTAGCTGATAAAGTAGCTAAAGATGCTTCGCAACTAACCATGTCTAGCCCAGAACCATTTTACCCAGTTTCATATCAAATTGTTAAAAAAGAAGTAAGAAGTTGTATAAAGAACAAACATGATGATATATGGTCTAAACTACCAGACTGTGCTCATTTAAAATTGGTGCTCAGTACACTTAACTTATCAGGTAAACTCATATACAGTAGAACTAACTTATTCCAGGTAATTCAAATTGTTACCGGACATGCTTATCTGGCCAAGCATCTCCACAAATGTGGTCTTGTCGAATCTCCTCTCTGCCCAGCTTGTGGAGAAGAAGAGGAAACACCTTTTCACTTTCTGGGACGATGTCCGGTGTTTTCTGTCCCTAGAAACAAATTCCTTGTGTTTCCCTATATTAGCTTTAATCAAGCCCTTCTATACAAAGGGCTCTCTGGCATAATAGGGTTTCTGATGTATACTAGACACCTACAGGTAAGGTGAATTTGAAACCACAAGAAACAAGCATTGAGGCGTGCTGTGAGTTCTTTTTTTTTTTTTTTTTTTTTTTTCTTCTTCTTTGGAAAAGAAACTATGCAGGGATTTCCCTCTCATAGCTGTATTTTGGAATATAAATTGGAAATAGATATCAAATCTTTATACACCACCTGGCCATTTGGCTTGAGAAAGCACCTCTGCCCTCCTTATTTAATTTAATTTTTTTTTTTTTTTTTTTTAAGATGTTAATTTGACAGTTTCATTGTGAGCAGTTTGATCACCCGCCGTATAGCCCGGACTTGGCACCGTCCGACTATCACTTGTTCCTGCACATGAGGCGCGAGCTTGGTGGCAAGCGCTTTGGATCTGACGATGACACGAAAAATGCTGTGGAGTCTTGGTTATCGAAACTGGCGGGAAGTTTCTTTGACGATGGTATACAAAAACTGGTCACCCGCTATGACAAGTGTTTGATCATTGGCGGAAACTATGTTGAAAAATAGTTTAAGACATGTATTTTCATGTAAAAATAAAATTGGATTCGAAAAAATTGTTTTACTATTTTTTATTTTTTTTTTCCAAAACGGTACTTAGTTTCCAAATACGCCTCGTAATATACTGTGGTGTCTGTACCTGTATAGCATAAATAGTTAAAGTGTGGAAAATACTGTTCCTAAAACAAAATCCAAGTCTCTAGTTAACACTAATTCTTGATTTTTCGATCCCTTGGCATTTGTGTTAATAAGGATTTACTGTAATTAATTTTAACAGCCTTTGCTGTACCAAAAACTATTCATGCAGTACAACATAAGTAAATTTGTTGGCAGCATGAAAAGAAGATGGCAGGGTATTACTGTGAAAAGTTATCAATTTAAATATCAAGAATTTACATAATTATCAGTTTGAAAACTCTGAGGAGGTTTAATAATTGATAGATATGGCCATGTCTTTAATACTTTAGCAGTATTGATTTAGAAATTAATGATAAAATTATTGATATTTAAGGTTATTATTCAGGATCTTAATACATATTAAAATATTTTAAATATTTAACATACCACAGTGTGTATATTATGAAATGAGCCATTTAAGAAACTTTTCTTTTCAGGTTTTCTAAAAAGAAAACTATTAAATGGCCTGTTGTCCTTTCTCAAGATATGTATATACAGGGTGATTCTAAATTGTTTTAACAAATTAAGAGAAGTGATAGTCCCCATCCAGATGAACAATGATTGCCATTGAACATAGGGTCGCATTCCACTCTAAGAGGCAAAAAAGAGGAATATTAGAATTCCAACCTGAACTTACAACAGTGTTGGGAAAACTAATGAACGAGACCAAAAGTTTCACAATCAGCTTTGTGAAAAACTCACAGAGAGTGCACAAAACGGGTAAAACCGAAAACTTGACATTCGAGTATTAGTTCGAGCTCAGACTTTGAAGGTCTCAACCTCGCAAGCGATTGCAACAAGTTAATTATCTAATCAAGGGCTGAATACTACAGTACACAGTCTGAAATCCGGACTCGGTGGGACTTCAGAGATTCCAGATTTGGAATTTTTCCGGATATTAGATCATCAGTTTAAATCTAGTAAGATGGCATGTAGAAATTATGAAATTAAAAATATGAAATTGGAATTTATGAAATAATGAAGTATTTATGATCTAAAGGGTATCAAAATTAACAAAACAAAACAAAAATTTAATATTTATTTGTTTACTTTATTAAACATTTCTTTCAGTGTAAGTTGTTTAAGTTGCTTTTTTTGTTTAAGTTGGGTCCTAAATTCTGTGACTGGGTGCGGCCATATGAGCCTTGGCCCTGGGTTTATGTGAATAACAAATTAGTTATTCTTAATTCAAATATCCCTAAATGTAATCTTTGGGTCTATAAGTATCATCAACAAAATCTGTTTTTACCATATGGAAAGAAATTTTTACTAAATTTTTTTTCGCCAACAGTTTAGCGCATTTAACTTAAATCTGTAATTATTGCCAAGCATAATGTCAACATAAAAGGTTACCATACTCCTTTATTATTCAATTACTAACATAAAAAAAATTTTTAGGCATCGCTACATGAGTCATAACTCAAGCTGTCATGTTTTGATAAACATACGGTGATGAAAGGAAAGTATAATAAATAATGATGCCCCAGGTTGGCATCAGATCAATGATGTATCTATGTGGAATGTTTCGGTTTGAGATGTGTGCAAGCAGATACGCAGCAATGGAGCCAAATTACTGAAAATGATTGTTTCTTCAGTAACAAGGTATTTTATTTAGTGTCGAAGTGAAATTAAGAATCGGGACTCTCCAGATGTTTTATTATGCATGGTGGGAAAGAATCAAATGCGCATGCATAAAGTCTATTAGAAAAAACGTTGTTGGTAGTTTTGAGGTCCGGATTTTAGATCATTCCGGATAATGGGCATCCGAATTTCGGACTTTGTACTGTATCAGCTAATTCCAAGCCGAGATTAGCATGAAGAGTTCAGGCTGTCAGAACTTTGTGTCCCAAAGAAAGGGTGCTTCGAATACAATGAACGCAGCACAGTATGTTCAGGAGGATAGGATAGAAGATGGCGAAGGGGAAAAAATTGCTACCTTGACCATCAGAGTATCAGTCGTAGTAGTCCATATAGCGAAAGTTCGAGCTAGTTGATAAGATTCAGCCCTTCATTAGGAAATTAACTTGTTGCAATCGTTTGCAGGGTTGAGACCTTGTGTACCAAAGATGTATGTCTGAGTGTTGGCCATCAAAGTCTGAGCTCGAATTAACACTTGAATGCCAAGTTTTCAGTTTTATCTTTTTTGTGCACTCTCTGCAAGTTTTTCACTAAACTGATTGTGAAACTTTCTCGTTCATTTGCTCTCCCAACATTGTTGTCAGTTCAGGTTGTAATTCTAATATTCCTCTTTTCTGCCTTTCAGAGTGGAATGCGACTCTATGTTCTATGGTAATTATTGCTCATCTGGATGAGTACTATCACTGCTCTTAATTTGTAAAAAAAATTAGAACCAGTTTTTCACAAAGTCCAAAAATTGAAATTCATAATTAATAAATTTCAAATAATCCTGTGAATGTAATAAAGAATTTAATAAGTATTAAAACCAAAACTCTTCAAACAAGCCATACCCCAATTCAAAAAATCAATAATTGTAGAAAAGCAACAATTTTTGTGGAAGAGAGATTTCAGTTGATTTCATTGTTCCCTGACAAAGTGGCACTGAGGTTGATTGAATTCCTCTTCTATGATGTTCTTTTTTTCTTTAAATTTCATTGATTTTTTTAATTAGGATACTGCTTGTTTGAAGAGTTTTGGTTTTGAACATTTATTAAATTCTTTATTGCATTTGGAGGATTATATGAAATTTATTACTTATAAATTTCAATTTTTGGTCTTTGTGAAAAATTGGTTCTAAATTTTTTACTTTATGTCTTTACTGATAATTTTTCAGCAGTTTAATGTGCAAAGATTCTAGACATGGTTATATTTTGTTTTTCAAAAAATTGTTATCTTTATATATATATATATATATATATATATATATATATATAATATCTGTGATCATATAGGAATTTTTCTGATCTGCATGTATGTTGTCATATGTAATACTTCTACAATAATTAAATGATATTCATTTAATTACTGCAGAAGTGTCATACAATAATCAAATTTATATGATTATGATGGAATTAAAAACTAATTATGTATAGCTATTAGGGAAAAAATAAATTTATGTAAAATTAAAATGTACGAGGGGCTGATATTTATAAGATTAAAAATATTGATATTTTTTTTAAAAATTAATACCTGCAGTATTTTTGAAAATATATTAAAAATTTATTTGTTAGAACTGCAAGTAGGATCACTTTTTTTTGTGATTATATTGTAAATTTAGAGGTAAATATTTCAAACAGTCTAATATCTTTGTTTGAGAATGAGGTTAGTTATAATTCTAAAATATTCTAATTGTAATTTAAGTTAAAGTTATTTTTGCTTATCATGTTTAGAAATTGTAATGCTTTTATACTTGTTTGAATTGTTTATAATGGCTTTATATTTGCAGTAAATGTTATAATAAAAATGCTTTTTCTAGGCTATCTGTGATGCTTTGAAAAAGTCTCTATCTGTGCTGTCTGATGACTGCAAAATTTTTCTGCCAGAAATGTTGAATTTAATGATGCATTTATATAAGCATTGCCCCCATTCTTCTGTTTTGGATATGACAAAGCAGCTGTTGTTGCTTTTTTCGGATGTAGATGACCAAACGGAGACCTTGTCAAAATATTTTGCTGAAATCTGCAATCATACTATTCAGCTATCTATGAATGATTTTAGAGAAAGCACTGGAGTCATAGAATCATTTTTGCAGATGTTGGAGCAAATAATTAAAAAATCAATTATTTTCTTCAAAAGTGATAATATTCATCCTTTAGTATTATTCCAGTTTGCTTCGGCTGCTTTGAATTTACCTGAAAAGCCTACTGTGAAAGCTGCAGCTGGATTTTTGGTAAGTATATATATATATTTGTTATTTTACTTCAGCTAATTCTTGTGTTCAATGATTGATAATATAATAGCTTGTTAATGCATGATAATGATATAAAATATCATAAATATGTAGGATGTTATGCTTTAGGCCTTACTATGTCGTAATACATTATGATTATTATAATGATTTATTATAATGAAACAGTTGTGTCATTTTTTTCATAAGTATAATGTGGAGAAAGTTCGTAGTTCTCAGCTGACTTTTTTGAAGCATCGTTAGTTCTGTAATATCTGTAAATATCTTAAACTTTTCAGTGATTAAATTCGTGATTAAGGAAAACATAAACAGGTAAATAGTCATAAATATATAATTATCATCTATAGTGATATTTTACTTTCCTTTGCTACTGCTAAAAAAGTAGGCTGCCATGTCTGAAGAAGGAAAAATGTCACTTGAAGATGATCCAGCAATGCTCTGTTGTGGACATAAAGACTGAAGAAAAATATGTGAAAGTCGAATTTATGATGGAAAATTGATGTAGCATTTTCTTGGGATGTAACATAAATGAGCATCAGTGTTGGGCTCGTGAAAGTCTTACCTGAAAAATTGGATATATATAATATAAAATTGGATAAGTTACAGACTAGATGTTGACATTAGTATTAGATGAGTACCTTAATGCTGACTCTAGAAATGAATAAAAATCTGGATTATTGTTCTCAAAAACTCTCTCTTTAATAAATGCCAATGAAAGTATTTTTTATTCTTGTAATAACATCAGAAAAGGTGTGAATTCAGTATTGTAATCTGAAATGAAACAAAAGAAGATGGTATGCAAAACACAGATGTCTACTGGGAAGATTTTGATCGTATTTTTTTTTTTTATTTTTTAAGACTGAAGAGAGGCATTTCTTATTGATTATTTTCCACATAATAACTATATAGCAAGTATTTATTACATAAAATTTTTAACCATAAAGGGGAAAAAAAAAAAAAAAACCACTGTGAAAGCTTCAGCAAGAGAGCATTGCTTTTCATGATAACACATCTGCATAGAAAGTTCAGGTTTAATTGACCAGTATTCAGCAATGCAAATTTCAGTTTCTTGCTTACTGCTATATACTTGCAAGTAAAGTGAAATCAAAAGACCACATACAGACCTGGCTGCAACTATCTTCAAAAACTGTTCATGTTACAGTGATGGTAGTGACGTGAAAGATGCCATTCAGAAATGATTTGGGAACTATAACAAAATTTCTTTTTTTTCCCCTCCTGCAATCAGTGCCAGACTGATTAAGATGCTAAATATGTTGAAGCTGAGGAAAACTGCATAGGAAACTAGGAAACTGAATAAGTAATTTTAGTCACGGATCTCGTAAAAGTACATATGGCATCTAACTTTACTGTATATGCCATTTGCAGACCTAATGTATCATTAAAGTCATGTGTGTATGTAATTGTGTAGTATGATTTTGGCCCTTTAAAACAACTTGTTAAGTATTTAATTCAGCTATACAGTTTCATACTGATCTTGGAATTTGTTAAATTTTTAAGTATTTCCATATTAGTGCAACCTCCTTGCTTAATTTGAGGATTTTTTGAAGCAGGAAAAAAATGAATACTTATAATTGCAAAATATTAATTATTGCATACACTATTTTATGTTACTGATTAGGTGTTCATATGCAAAATCAATCACTTAAAAGCAGGTTTTGTTTTTTTCATCCTGATGAAAATTTCATCACTATCACTTTAATAACAATTTCAAAACAATTATTCACTTTAGCAATATTGAGACAAACTACTATATTACCACAGAAATTTTTTCTCAGTTTCTTCCACTGCAAGCAAACATTGGAACTTAGAGAATAACAAAAATGACACAAACGAAAATGACCACGTTGGTTCATGAAAAAACTGTTATAGGAATGATTGCCAGAGTTTATCACACTCTGAAAATTTGGCGACTTGTACAAAGGTAGTTGCACTAACAGGTTGATTTCTGACCTATATGAGAAAGAAATAAAATAATGGTGGGAATTTAATTCTTGATTGAACATTGAAAAAAAATTATACAAGCATTATTTAACTTGGAAAGATCTCTTTACCTAGCTTTGCTATTTTGGGAAGTGGTTGCAAGTATTTTTTTAAAAAAATCTGATGTGTACACCACATGACTTCCTTCTACAGAATATTTAATTATACGCATTTTTCCCTGCATTTCATTTAAGCTTATTGAATTAAATTAAATCTACTTCGATAGCATGTAAACCATAATAGAATAAATGCACTTTTTAAAATTTTCTATATTTATTTACCATAACAATATTCTGGCGCTAGGTTCTCTTAGCAGCATTGCATCTTATTCATTTTTTTAACTCGGAATGCAAAAAAATTACATCATCTGATGAATTATTTAATCATTGCCACATGTTCTATTCAAATACTGTAATAAATCTAAAAATGATGTGTAAAAAAAAAATAAATAAATAAATAAAAAACAAATAAATAAAACAAATAAAAAATAAATAGTTTTTCCCAGACAATTCAGCGCTGCTTACCTAATGTGCATGTTGCTACTCATAAACATTCTCCTCTGTCCGAAACAGACTGGCGACATTTTTTTCTGCTAATATGAAACTCTTATTTCCTCGAATTTCATTAGAGATGTATTTCTCATTCAATTAATTCAGTTCTCACTTCGCGGTAAGGCAAAAATAATAAAAACACAAAATATCTTCATTAAAAATTAAAAATATAGAAAAACATAAAACACTAAATACAATTTAAAAAAAAAAAAAAACAATTTTTACAATTAAAATTACAGTTTCTATGCAAAAACAAGCAATTCGCCCAGCGGGCAAGAAGACAGATTTTTTGGTGCCCAAAACTGAAAGTTTACTTCTGGTCTTACTCAGCAAACAGAAACTGAAGGTGTAGAAATTGACTTAATTTGTTGTGGACGCTATGCTGAGTCAGTCAATATATGGGATAATTTAATAACTTAATTGATAATTCCAGAATTGATTAAGCATAACTTAATTCACAATAATAAAAGAAAATATTATTGTTGCAAAGCTTAGTTTCTCTTCATTGGCAACAAGTCCACTATTCTGCTAAGTGTCACAAAAAACCTTAACTGGAAGATAAGAAAACCATAGTTCAATCATTTTTAAAGCAAAAAGTGCATAGTTTACAAACATATAAGAATAAAGAAACTGAGCTCACTGAACCGAGTAACAGAGTGTATATATATATTTATATACTTTTGGTGCAGCTGATTGCAACCAAAATAGGAGGTGCACATCTACATGTTATAGCAGTCCTATATACAAAATTTCAACTTTCTGAGGCTACTAGTTTTTAAGTTATGCGATGGGGGGAGGGAAGAATCCTTTATTCTGTTTGTACAGATGTCACACAAAAACATCGTTAAATTGCATTCGATAGCAGTCAAAATGGATATTTTCTTTGAAATATGATACCGAAATTTTTTGTGATTACAATACTTCCTTTTTGCTTCGTACAAGAAAGTATTCTAGTCCTCCTTTTTACTTTGTACAGGGAAGTAAAAAGGAATATAGAATTTCAGCAAGTATATAAGTAAAAGTGATGACTTTTGAATTTACCTTTCTAATAATAATTGGTAGATAAGATGGATAAATTTAATATTTTTTTTTTTTTTTAATTTCATAAGAAAGAGGTTTTAAAATGTGTAGTGTTTCATTCTTGTAAGATGAGTAATGTAATAAACTAAACATGAGGAGAGGAATAACCTATGTTATAATTAACAAAAAAATGCTGTCAATAATTTACCTGTATTTTTTAACCAGTTTAATTTGGAGAATAAATTCACTTGGTTACATAAATTATTTCAGTACAAGAACACAGTTTAAAACAGATAAAACAATGTTTTTGCACTTGATTTATTTTTGCAATTTTGAAATTTTTTAATGAATGATTTAATATTTAAATATGTAAAATATATAAAAAAAAAATACAATGGCTTTGCTCTTTGCAAACCAGCAACCTTTAATAAATTTTCTGCAATTCAGGATCTTCCCCTAGACCAGTACCTTCTAGAACATTCGTGCCTATTACATAACCTCCTCATATAAATGCTGCGTCATAAGTTTTTCTAGAAGCTACTTTGTTACATAACCTTTCATATAAATACTGCGTCATAAGTTCTCCTACACAGATGCCTTCTCGCCTTTGTTCTGCTAACACCTCCGCTATGCTCCTCTTTCTTTGTTAGAACGTTATAATGTATTAAAGTCAGTCGTATCTAATAATTCAATTACTGAATAAGTTATTTGAGTAACTTCATCTGGAAAAATCATCTGCTCTAAAATAAAATAAAGATATGCTGTTAAAAGTGAAAAATCCTCAGTCGTCATTTTTCACCGTGGTACAATCATCCCAGCTTCGTCAACCATTTGCCAAAGCGTGAAATGGAATAGCCTCACCATTCACCCACGATGTGTTGGAATAACTGAAAACATTACATTTATTAATTACTCAACAGGATTTATCCTCTACATGGGAAAAAAGCTCCTGGATTTATTTCTAATGCACTTCTAAATTCAACAGTGGGTCAAGGACAGTGTGTGATCGTCTTATGCTTTTGCTTCTTTTCTGGCGATGCTTTTTTACCTCGCCTCCAAAGTTATGCGTTTTTATCAAGTGCTTCTAAAGTGATTGATTTTAGTGTTCAAATTGATGTGTATGCGAACTCTTAAATTCAAGATTTTGTGATTGGAATGCTAATACGCTCAAAAACGGCAAAAATGTCAACTGATAAGCAAGAATCCGTAGCTATTGTGGATACAGTGAAATTTCAATTCCCTATTTTTGACGGCACAAGTACAAATTTTCCAATACACAAATATCTTCTATTGTTTGAAGAGAAATGTGCCGCAAAGAACATTCCAGAAAAGGAAAAGAAATTTGTTTTCTCAGAGTGTATTAGAGGAGAGGCTTTAGCCCTCTATTTACGTGATTGTTTAGATAAAGACTGGAACAACATAAAGGATATTTTTGAGACATAATTCTCAACATCGGAATCTGTTACTTTTAGTGATTTTGTGTCTTTAAAATACAAGAAATTTAATAATATTAATGTTTATTTTCGTAATAAGTTGAAATTAGGAGCCAGCTTGAAACTAACAGATTCCACAATGGTGGAAGCACTTACGGAAGGACTTCCTGAGTCTCAAAGAATGCTGTTAACAGTGCAAAAAATTAGACACACCGAAAGACTGGATTACTCTTGCTAGGAAACTGTTTCCAGTTCAGATGCCGTTGGATGATCTAGGAAATAGTAATTACCAGTTTGTTTCTCCAAGGCAAACTGTTCCGAGGTACTATTATCCCAGACCAGTGCAAGCCACTCCTTATCAAAGTTTTCGTAGTGTGAGACCTTTTAATTATCAACAAGTGCAATACCGACCTCTACAGTATGCGTATCGGCCAATTCGATATCCACAATTACCTGCTATTCGGAAGCAATAATACCGATTCAAAACACTATCCAATTGTTGTTTCTTTTTTTAATCCAGAGGAGTATCAAATTATCGATCTGATCTTGGGGGATATTACACCACTCAAAAAGCAATGCTCTCCGAAGTTCCGGTAGACATGTAGGAGGAGGTTTACGGGCTGCAACTCGTCAGCCAAGCATGTCTAATTTTAGCGCAAAATCTGGAATTCATCTTAATCTATCATCGAAATTCAAAAGAATGCCAATATTAGATTGATTCAAAATATCAGTTAGGTACAGCAGGATTTCTAGTTATGTTTTAGTTTTCGAGGATATGCATTTAGAGGGAATACCTTTAATTCCGGTTTCATATCTCATTTTTTTCAAACCATAAAGCAGTAGATTTAGAGGTATGATTTGTATTACTTTTTTCTATGTTTCGATAAACAGAAAAGAGAACGCAACACGATATAAAAACGATTTTTCAAATTTGTTAGCTTAGCCTAACGGCTCGCAGGAGTAAATAAGTAAAATTAATGACATACAAAATAGTATTAATATTAATCAAATACCAAACTAATAATAATCACGTGTCAAATAATTAAAAATAATAAATTAAAAGAGATGTCATTCCAAACACGTGGTTCAAGAGTTCGTTGCCACAAAACCTAAAAATATATATTCGATGCCAGAAGTTAAAAAATGATATTACTTTAAAGTGAATGTCCAAATTGGACATTAAAAAATTCCCAGTATTATTGATACGGGATCGCAAATTAACGTTTTACCGTTAAAAATTTTTAACAAAATTGGTGATAAATTTAGAGAAATTTCAGTGAAATCACATGATAAAATATTTTCAATATCTAGTCAATTTCATATAGAGAAAATAATCAAAGTAAAGTGTAAAGTAGGTAAAATAGAAAATAATGTGATATTTTATGTAGTAGATTCAAATTTGAATTATTTATTGCTTTCATCACCATGTGTTTCATTATTTAAATTACAATAGAATTTTCATAATTATGAAGTGTATCAGCTTGGAAAACAGGTAAGTAAAAATGTTAAAGTAGACAAGTTTTTCCAAAATAATTATGTATGTAAAAATGATATCAGTGCTGAACAATCTAGTAAATATTTTGATAATAGCGCAAATTTTGTATGTAAAAATGATCTTAGTACTAAAAATTGTGGTAATTATTTTAAAATAGTAAAAATTCTGATAGTAAATTACAGAAATTGTTGAATGATTATAATCATTTATTTGCAAAAAGTAAATATGATGTTGGTTGTATAAGGGTTGAACCTCCCAGAGTTATATTAACTTCTGAATTACCAATAGCCTATAGACCATATAGAGTGTCTCCTAAAGATAATAGTGAAATTAAAAAACAAATAGATGAATTTTTAAAAGCTGGAATTATTAAAGTTTCTTATAGTCCTTATGCTGCTCCTGTAACTTTAGCTTATAAGCGAGATGAGCAGTCCAGAAGCAGATTGTGTATTGATTTCAGGAAGCTTAACCAAATTACTAAAACTGATTCTGAACCTATTCCTAGAATTGATGCTGTATTAGATCAATTAACAAATGCAAAAATCTTTTCTACATTGGATTTGGCATCAGGCTATTGGCATATAAAATTAAATGAAAAGGATACTGAAAAATTGGCATTCACTACAAATCAAGATGTAAAATATAAAAAAAAAATACTGCTTGCTCTTTGCGAACCAGCAACCTTTAATTAATTTTCTGCGATTCAGGATCTTTCCCTAGACCAGTAACTTCTAGAACATTCGAGCCTATTACATAACCTCCTCATATAAATGCTGCATCATAAGTTTTTCTACATTTTTCTAGAAGCTACTCTGTTACATAACCTTTCTATAAAATAAAACAAAACCATTAAACAAAAAGTGGAATTACTGCAAAAAATGGATAAAGGCCTATCCGTCTCAAAATTATGTGAGAAGTATGGCATTGGAAAGTCCACTATATATGAAACAAGGAAAAGGAACTTTTTGAATTTTTTGTGGAAGCAACTTAAAACTCTTACATTGAAAGAAATGTTTGATAAAGAAATAAATATTAAGCTTTTTTTTTTTTTTTTTTTTAAATTTTTATACCCTTTAGATCATAATTGTTCTTTATTTCATAAATTACGATTTCATATTTTTAATTGTATCATTTCTGCACGCCATCTTACGAGATTTAAGTTGATAATCTATAATCCAAAAAAAAAAAAACCCTAATCCAAAATTGCCGAAGTCCCGACGAATCCGGACTATGGACTTTGTACTGTGTAACTATCTAATTTAATTATTTGTAGCTAACGGTTCATTCTTAAAAGTTATCTCTTCATGTTAAAACTAGTTAATACCTTTCATTAATGCACTATTAAACAAAGATTATTGCCTTCTTACTGTGGTCACAAAATACAGCACAAATATGTAAAAATTAATGTAACACTTATTCTTTGCATCTAGTGAGATTTAAAATAATACAAAACAACTTATCACCTCCGGTGCTTTAATGGCTTATTTTAACCTTAAATTATATTAACTGGGTTACAACTACAGGAACTTTACATGAAGCTATGACACTAACTCTGTCAGACTGACAGAGCACAACTAACTATCAAAACTTGCCAACCGTGCCTACATCAGGCTTTCAGGTTTGTTCTAATCAGCAGTTCTCTCTCCAAGCAAGCAGCAGCAATGGCAACAGCCAGTCTTCTATTACAAATCATGCTGATTATTGTTTTCCTTCTCATTTTAACCTATGCTGTTTGACATAAAATCTTCCTGCTATATACTAAACCTCTAGACTGAGCAAGTATGTGACAAAATGAGACATAATGAAAGAATCTACATAAAGCTAACTGTTAGTAAAACGTAAATAAAATGTCTCTAATCTTCTTTCAAATATGTCCAACTATTATAAGTGTAAAATATTTCATGCTACTTGAGAAATTTTATAAAGTTGATTTTATTCTCAAATTTGTTTTATAATCATGTGTATAAAATTATATTTAACAATAATGCATCCTACTTACATAGCTATTTTATTCTTAGGATGGTATTTCAAAAGGGAAGTTCAGGCATAAATAATATCTTTGAATTCATTCAGTTCCATTTGCTGAAACGTCCTTAATTTTTTTATTAATGGGCCTTAAAAGTACATAATTTCTGCGTTCGGAAATATGTACAAAACTGGATTTTAATGCTTTATTTAAGTTTAAAAGATTGCTTTTATAACAGTTTGGTAATCAAAATAGAAATATAACTGAATAGATTTCTTTATATCTACTTCAGCAATATGAACTGCAATTTTTTTTTTCTCCTTTCCTAGACAAATTTTGTTATTCATAGCAGAGAAGTGCCAAAGATGCTAAATGTTGTTAATAGTCAAGGGGAAACTATGGTGATGCAAGTTTTAAAGGTACGTATAACAAATGTCCAACAAACAGTTAATATTCTTCTTCTTTTTTTAATAATATGACATATTTTTAAGGAATTTTAAAGGTAGTTGTAGATCGCCACCTTTAATGTATTTCTTGTCTGCACCAACCAGAAGTCATCTCATGTGCACAAATAAGCATTTTTCATGTTACTAAATCCAGCAAGATGATTTACACTAGATGACAGATCTTCAGATCATTTACACTAGATGACAGATGATTTATACTAGATGACAGACACTAAAAAAATTATAAACAATCTGAATACAAATATTCCAAAGAACTCATCAGTCACACATCTGGAGCATTCTCTTCCTCTGATGTTCTTCCTTAGTACCACATACCTATAGTCTCCTACTAAGTATTCTCTGTAGTTTCTATGTAAGTTCCTGAAAAACCATGAGCTCTATAAGCTAAGGAGAAAATCTACAGATTTTACATATCACATATTGAGTGCATTGCTTGTTTTGGAGAATAACCAGTCATAGATCAGGAAACTCTGACCAATAATCTCTGTAATCTAATTCCCTGAAGTGAAAGCAACATCTTGCTTTAGCATGCATCTCGCTTTATGCTAAAGCTTTATGCTTCATGCATGTGCAATAGAAATTTTTTCAGCATGATAATCTTCATTGGTTGGTGAGGAATGTGCATGCTGTGTTGACGATGAGAAATTTCATGCCATATGCAAAGAAAAATTTTTAAACAGTATTCATAAGACAAAAGAAAACTGTTTGGTACTTTTTGGATTAAGGATTACTGATTTGTTATTCAGAATTTTTGTTTGATATTTCTTTATTGTTATCATAAAAGTTCCTCTTTTTTAATTTAATTTATTTTTTACATATTCTGTTTCAGTTTGAGTTCTCAATTACACTAACCACTTACAGTGCATAATAAATTAAATGCTGTTACAGAATAGTAAAAAAACAATTAAAGTTGAGAAAGTAAAATAAAATACTTCTAAATACAATTACGTACATGACGAGAGATAAATCTTAGATTCGTAGCATGTGGGAGAAAAGTTTAGTGACCTGGATCAATATGCTGAGTGAAGCTTGTGTTTTGAGTCACAGATATCGAATCTTTGAAAATTAATTAGGAACACAGATGCAGGATGATGCAGAAATGACTTTTATGAGCAGGGGATGAAAAATATGAAAGTGCCATCAGATTGGATCTTGAACCCTTGATCTGAAACTGTAGAATGCTGAGCACTAACATTTACATGGAAGCAAGCGAGACAAACTAAAATAAAAAAAGAAAATGTTCGTACATTTAAATATTTTGCATGATGTGAACGAACAATTATTTATGTAAATCTAACATGTTGAATAAATGCACTGCGTAGGGTCTGGAAAAGTAATCTTCTGGAATAATTTCATAGTTTAAGATTTTCAGGATGATTTGTTTCTGCATTACAGTAGAAATTTTTATTTAGCTTATTGAGCTAATCCAAAATGTAATCAGTCTAAGTCTTTATGCAGATTTTTGTGTCTAAGAAACTAAAGTGCTCTGGTAATGAGAGGAAGAAATTTATTTTGCGAAATTTGTAGCTTGTTATTATATCCAATATTTCCTCCTCCTGTCCCAGAAAGTCTTTAGTTGCCAATCTCATGATATATCACTAGAAGAAGATGCAAGTCAGTTACATGAACCATATGCTTAGGCAACACGCTGCTTGCAGTAAAGGACCTGTTTTTAATCTGCTTCCAATCCATTTGTTTAGATTATGGCGAGAATGTGTGTCTTGTAAACTGAGATTCAGCTGAAAGTTTTTTTTAATTTAAATTTTTTAATTAATTTTTTTATGCCACTTTAAACTAAAAAGCTAAAATTATCAAGTCAGAAATTTAAAGATTCATATTCTTCAAAATTTCCATGCATTAAAGCATCTGAAATTTCCATGAATCATGCACATTGCAATATATGCAACAAAGACTCAGTTGTGCATGGTGAAAAGGATTACTGTAAATGGCACGTGTTTTCTTAAAAGCATGAAAAAATTGGTACTGTAAAATCTAAAGAAATAATAAATTTCTTCGTAAAAGATTTTGAAATGGATGCCATAGCAGCCGTACCAAAAGTGCTGCAGTTGTGAAAATGCTTTAAAAAAGTACTGCTGTTGATATTTTAAACTTAGTGTGCAATACACCATTTGCTCTAAGTACTGATGGAAATAATAATAAACTGTACTCTTTGATTATGACATATTATATGGCAAAGAGAAAAGGTACTGAAAAATTAATTGGCTCAGAAATAGAAATGCTAGTAAATAAATATTTTAGAGTAAAGTTCAAAATGGAAGCTCAGCTTTAAACTTGCTTTACAAATTTTGGGACAGAATGCAAAAGCTCATAAAATTTTGAAATACTGCAGTATAGGATGGATGGCTGTCTCTTTTAGAGTCTATAAGAAGAATTTTGCAACAGCGGAATATACTCTGAATAACTTTTTTGGTGATCAACAGATAACAGTGAAAGTGAAGGAAAGGGATGACATAAGATTAAAAAAAATTTTTAGTCACGTACCACCAAATTGTGTTTATTGTTTTTGAAGAATGGATTGTTTATAACAGTAAATGTTAATTTGCAACTACAAGCTCCTTATATACATAAATTAAGAAGATAACTTGTTGAACTATTAATGAATTTATTTGTTAAACCATTAGTAATTTTTGAAAGAAATACAGACGTTACTCTGACATCTATTACATTCAAAAGTTTAATAAACAAAAAGAGAATGAAAAATTTAGTGAGTGCAGAAACAAGATTATATTTAAAAAATCCCGAGTTGAATAAAAGTGAAGTGATTTTATATTTCATTTCAATCAAGCTTTTTTTTGTAATTGCATATTCATATAGAATAGATAAATTTTCTCTAAATGATCCATTTCTAAAACAGGCTGAAGTTGCTGACAGTAACTTGAGAACTAAAGTTTAATTTTCATCTGTTCACTTCTTGGTGAATAATTTCCCATCTATTATTAATGAAAACTATCTCAAGTGTAAATTGAGTTTTCTGCCTTTCAAGTAGATAATTTGAAAGAAGTTGCACTTTTATGATATAGCATGGGGAAAATTGCAAAATTAAAATATATGAAAAATGCTTGCTGCTTTAATAATACCTCATTCAAATGCAATTTGTGAAAGAATTTAGTCTATTATTTGAAAATAAATTAATAATTTTTTTAAATTGGATTGAATTTTGACAAAATTTAGGTATGAAAATTCTTGAAGCAATTCTGATTGAAAAGATGAATATGCAGACAAATGAAAAATTGTGTTATAAAAAAATTCTGTAATTCAGAACTTAAGCTTCCTAAGCATGCTGCATGTAAATCTTTCATAATTTTAGAATAAATTGTAAGTATTTTTTTATAATTATATGTATTATTCTTGACTATCTAAAACTTAATTAAAAAAAAATTATTTCTGTGCAGAAATAAGAATCCAGAAACCTCATGAAGATGTGTGATTTATGGGTTCTAAATTTCCTCTATGATTATTAGCAATTTAAAATATTTGCTTCCATTATATATTAGTAGATTCAGTGGTATTTCTTCTTCAGATGTAAAATGAAAATTTCTAATTAAATATATATATAATTTACAAGAAAAATTTTAATTATTGAATATATATGTGGATTTCAAGTTAAATAGGATTAAATTGATTACAGTTGATGGTTAATTTTAAAAATATGCATTACATGTGCTTTTCAAAGTTGTAAATGCATGCCTTGTCTACTGACAAGTTTTGCTGTAAATTGGAGTCTATTCACACAATGCAATAGGTGGTGCTGTCTTGCTTGTCTCTGCAATCTGTTAATAATTTTTTTAATCAGGAACCAGTCTGGACAAAGCATTAGCATTAGACAACTTTAATCCTGGCCAGTGCAATATGGAGATGGCATATTCTTGCAAAGCTAAGGTCTATCTCTGAAGCTTTGACAATTGTATAGTATTTTTCGTAATAAATATTAAAAGGTTGGATTAGTTATTAATTTGACCTTAGACAGATTTTTTAACTCCATATAACTGTGTAGGGCAAGCCTGTTGTTTTGTCAATTTCTGACTTTTTCTAACTTAGAGGAAAATTTATATTATTTCTTTCTAACTTATAGGAAAAAGTGTCTCATTTTTTCTTTGAGATAAACATGTACAATTGATGATGCATTCCACTATTACATCACCAACACCAATTGATGATGCATTCCACTATTACATCACCAACACCAATTGATGATGCATTCCACTATTACAACTGGTTCTTCAGAAACTGACATATGCAAACTTGGTGTGTTTGCCAAGGAATCTGACTTTAGTGAAGGACTGGTTGTGGATCTCTGTTCATGACAATTCCTCAGAACTTCATTTATTCATCAGTTTAGTGAGAGAAAGCTGTGTTTCTGCATAGTATGGTATAATCTCAGTATTATTAGTTACATAGGCAAGAAGAATTTTTTTAAATTTTGGATTGTTTTGATCTTATCTGGGTAGTTTTCAGATTTGCCTGATCCAATTATGTGACCTAAATATTTTATTTGTAATTTTGCAAAAGAGCATTTCTTTAAGTTAATGATGAAACACAGCTCCTTTCAGTTTTGAAAATATGATATCTAGATGGGATAACTATGTGTTCCAGTCATCTGAAAATACCACTAGGTCATCCATATGAGCACTAGAAATTATTTTATAATCTGATAATGCTTTATTCATTACACACTGGAATGCCATTGCATCACTTCAAAGTGATATTGAACATGATGTTAAATGATATCAAATGATGATGTTAAATGATATCAAATGATGATGTTAAATGATATCAAGTCCTAACTTTATTTTTCCAGTGGTATGGCCCAATAACCTTTTAGTAAATCTATAATGCTTATAATGTTAACTCTTCCTATACAATACATGCATCCAGTGCCATTTACCTTTGGGAAATCATCTGCTATAGTAACTGCGTTAAACAATCTAAAATTGATACTCAATCTACTAAGTTTACCGTCCTATTTTTAATAACACAAACTGCAGGGTAGGCTGGCTATCTCTGCATCATCATCCACTATAAGACCTTGATTTACCAATCCATCAACTTTTTTATGAGCTAATTGTTGTGAGAAATTCAGGGATTCTATAATTGTAAATTTTCTTCTTTTTTCTTTGCGACAAGTTAATTTTGTTCTCTCTAACCTTAACTATTAGCATTTAATTTGAAAATTGCATTTTGTACTTGGTTAGGAAAGCTAAAATACCTTTTTCTTTTTGTTTCATCCAAAAGTCGATTTCCATGAAATTAGGTTTTTGGATGGTTCAGTTGGATGGATTTCTCCCACGTCTGCTTTATTTTCAAAAATTATACCAATTGTTAGGATTCTTGGGTGGAGAATGTTCCTGTTTTATTTACATGCACATGCTTTATTTTTCTGTCTGAAAGTTTTACTTTATACAAATAAAGATTACAACAAATCATTTCTCCTACTTCAGTCCATCTTACGTGTAATTTATTATTTCAATATAGAATTAGTAAATATACCTGTTCACTAGTTTTAAATTTGCATGAAGTGCAGTGATTAAAATACTCAACTTATAGATTTTATTTCCTATCTGCGATTATCGATGCTTGTTCCACAACCTCTTCTAAATTTATTTTTAATTCTTGAATATCACTGCACTTTTGCCAAGCTAGGATTTCTCATGACCAAGTAGATTTTACTACTATAAATAGACCTCTAACTTAAACTACTATAAATAGACCTCTAACCATAAAATAATTGAAAAGGTCACTGGTCAATGAGTTAGGAATGACCAACTCTGGTCATCGAGTTAGGAATTTCTTAATATGCAAATCACAGATATGGAATATTTTTGCCCTAATTCTTGGAATCTTTTCTAATAACATGATGAAGCATTTGTTTGAAGACTTTATTGTACCTTTCGAAGTATAAACAGGTGGTGAGAATTTAGTGCAAACTCTTAATCTAATAAGAAATTACTCTGTTAACTGAGAAATGAAATTTGAACTACCACTGGTATATTTACAGTTGCATCTACAGTTATAAGCATTCCAAGTTAAAGCATCACAGGTTGCTTTACTAAGCAATCTCAAAGGTATGGTTTTCTGGCCATTTTGAATGTTGATCCATTAAAGTGAGAATATAGTTTCTAGTTGTTGTTGGATGGACTGAGCCAATAATATCTACATTTTACAATTTCAAACGACAATTTTGGTCTAACTACAGGAGTAATAAAATTTATATCTGTACATCTTTCTAGACTTCACAATTGGCAATCTTTACAAATTGTGCAAAAATTCTGTATATCTTGGGACATACTGAGCCCCCCACCCCCCAAAAAATTTTTGTTCTTTTTTATTTTGGGGTAATATGAATTGCATAACAATATCTCCTGATATTTTATCTTTATGATAAATTAAACCATTAATAGAAACCTAAGTTTTTTTCTTTAATTTTGCTTGTTCTTTTTTTTTTTTTTTTTTTTTTTTTTCCCCTTCCCAATTATTCTTTGTTTTCTGCTCTGATCATAATTTTTTTGCATTTTACCTTTAGTTAAACATTTCAACACTTTATAATTATGCTGGGAAAATGAAATTTTTCTGTACCATCTACTGCTCCACTTACTGTGCGGTAGATGGTACTATCTCACCTGTTTCTACAATGGTTAAAAGTTATTAATATTTATATGAATTGTTATGGTAAGTTTCATGTACTCTACTAAGGCACATTTTCTATAAATAGTCAATAAAGTAATAACTTTTCTGCAGTGCATATTTCTACTATCAGTTTTGTAAATTCTAAAAGATTTTTTGAATTTTTATGAATATCATTATTTTTTAAAGCTCTAATAAATCAGTAAATATTGGATTTTATGTAAATAACTTTCAGTGAAATTTAGATGAAAATTCATTGCAAAGTAATCCTTCAGAATCCAGATCAAAACTTTTCAATCCTAGATTTATGGAATAATGAGAAATTGTTGTTTTCAAGTATATGCCACTATTGATAAACAGTTTCAGTATTTTTTTTCCAATAAAGTATGCTTCTGAATGAGGAAAATCAGTGTGTTTGTGTAATTAAATATATCAAAATGCCTCGCTATGCTGTTTAAATAGAAATCTTGATATTTAGTTGACTTATGACTGCATTACTGAAATCTGATTGGTTAAGTCATTAGCTCAAAGCCAAAACAAAGAATGTGCATGTTTTATTTTTTACACCTATTTCCATTTTCCATATCGATTTTCAATATTTTATTCTATGCTAAAAGAAACGAGTGGTTATTCAAATAAATGCATGAGAATTGCAGTACAAAAGTCAGAGCTCAGTTTTTTTTTTCCAAAATGACCTTCAGATGCAACCCCCCCCTGATAATGCTTTATTCATTACACACTGGAATGCCATTGCATCACTTCAAAGTGATATTGAACATGATGTTAAATGATATCAAATGATGATGTTAAATGATATCAAATGATGATGTTAAATGATATCAAGTCCTAACTTTATTTTTCCAGTGGTATGGCCCAATAACCTTTTAGTAAATCTATAATGCTTATAATGTTAACTCTTCCTATACAATACATGCATCCAGTGGCATTTACCTTTGGGAAATCATCTGCTATAGTAACTGCGTTAAACAATCTAAAATTGATACTCAATCTACTAAGTTTACCGTCCTATTTTTAATAACACAAACTGCAGGGTAGGCTGGCTATCTCTGCATCATTATCCACTATAAGACCTTGATTTACCAATCCATCAACTTTTTTATCAGCTAATTGTTGTGAGAAATTCAGGGATTCTATAATTGTAAATTTTATTCTTTTTTGTTTGTGACAAGTTAATTTTGTTCTCTCTAACCTTAACTATTAGCATTTAATTTGAAAATTGCATTTTGTACTTGGTTAGGAAAGCTAAAATATCTTTTTCTTTTTGTTTCATCCAAAAGTCGATTTCCATGAAATTAGGTTTTTGGATGGTTCAGTTGGATGGATTTCTCCCACGTCTGCTTTATTTTCAAAAATTATACCAATTGTTAGGATTCTTGGGTGGAGAATGTTCCTGTTTTATTTACATGCACATGCTTTATTTTTCTGTCTGAAAGTTTTACTTTATACAAATAAGGATTACAACAAATCATTTCTCCTACTTCAGTCCATCTTACGTGTAATTTATTATTTCAATATAGAATTAGTAAATATACCTGTTCACTAGTTTTAAATTTGCATGAAGTGCAGTGATTAAAATACTCAACTTATAGATTTTATTTCCTATCTGCGATTATCGATGCTTGTTCCACAACCTCTTCTAAATTTATTTTGAATTCTTGAATATCACTGCACTTTTGCCAAGCTAGGATTTCTCATGACCAAGTAGATTTTACTACTATAAATAGACCTCTAACTTAAACTACTATAAATAGACCTCTAACCATAAAATAATTGAAAAGGTCACTGGTCAATGAGTTAGGAATAACCAACTCTGGTCATCGAGTTAGGAATTTCTTAATATGCAAATCACAGATATGGAATATTTTTGCCCTAATTCTTGGAATCTTTTCTAATAACATGATGAAGCATTTGTTTGAAGACTTTATTGTACCTTTCGAAGTATAAACAGGTGGTGAGAATTTAGTGCAAACTCTTAATCTAATAAGAAATTACTCTGTTAACTGAGAAATGAAATTTGAACTACCACTGGTATACCTACAGTTGCATCTACAGTTATAAGCATTCCAAGTAAAGCATCACAGGTTGCTTTACTAAGCAATCTCAAAGGTATGGTTTTCTGGCCATTTTGAATGTTGATCCATTAAAGTGAGAATATAGTTTCTAGTTGTTGTTGGATGGACTGAGCCAATAATATCTACATTTTACAATTTCAAACCAAAAGTTTGGTCTAACTACAGGAGTAATAAAATTTATATCTGTACATCTTTCTAGACTTCGCAATTGGCAATCTTTACAAATTGTGCAAAAATTCTGTATATCTTGGGACATACTGAGCCCCCCACCCCCCAAAAAATTTTTGTTCTTTTTTATTTTGGGGTAATATGAATTGCATAACATTATCTCCTGATATTTTATCTTTACGATAAATTAAACCATTAATAGAAACCTAAGTTTTTTTCTTTAATTTTGCTTGTTCTTGTTCTTTTTTTTTTTTTTTTCCCAATTATTCTTTGTTTTCTGCTCTGATCATAATTTTTTTGCATTTTACCTTTAGTTAAACATTTCAACACTTTATAATTATGCTGGGAAAATGAAATTTTTCTGTACCATCTACTGCTCCACTTACTGTGCGGTAGATGGTACTATCTCACCTGTTTCTACAATGGTTAAAAGTTATTGATATTTATATGAATTGTTATGGTAAGTTTCATGTACTCTACTAAGGCACATTTTCTATAAATAGTCAATAAAGTAATAACTTTTCTGCAGTGCATATTTCTACTATCAGTTTTGTAAATTCTAAAAGATTTTTTGAATTTTTATGAATATCATTATTTTTTAAAGCTCTAATAAATCAGTAAATATTGGATTTTATGTAAATAACTTTCAGTGAAATTTAGATGAAAATTCATTGCAAAGTAATCCTTCAGAATCCAGATCAAAACTTTTCAATCCTAGATTTATGGAATAATGAGAAATTGTTGTTTTCAAGTGACATAATGTTGCCTTCCAGTATATGCCACTATTGATAAACAGTTTCAGTATTTTTTTTCCAATAAAGTATGCTTCTGAATGAGGAAAATCAGTGTGTTTGTGTAATTAAATATATCAAAATGCCTCACTATGCTGCTTAAATAGAAATCTTGATATTTAGTTGACTTATGACTGCATTACTGAAATCTGATTGGTTAAGTCATTAGCTCAAAGCCAAAACAAAGAATGTGCATGTTTTATTTTTTACACCTATTTCCATTTTCCATATCGATTTTCAATATTTTATTCTATGCTAAAAGAAATGAGTGGTTATTCAAATAAATGCATGAGAATTGCAGTACAAAAGTCAGAGCTCAGTTTTTTTTTTCCAAAATGACCTTCAGATGCAACCCCCCCCCCCGCAGAGGATGAATTTTACAGATTTGTATTTTTTGCATTATGCTTATGAAATAACAAGCTTTCATTCTAAAAAAGTGTAATATAAAATTATTTATTTATATTACTGATTTATATTTGGTAATAGGTTCCTCCTTTGAAATACTAAGTAAATCCTCAGCCACAAAATGAAAAATTTTGCAGAATTTCATTCTTCCTCCCCAGCTGCCCCACAGATTTTGCTATTTTCTGCTTTGATAAAATTAATACCTTTATGATCATTCTTACTTTTTCTTGAAATAATTGATCTTTCAGTACACTAAGTATGATTTGGGATCTGTAAAAACCTTCTTATATTTTATAGTATTTGGTTATAATTTTGTGTAGCTCATAATAATTTTGATTTTAAAAACATTTTTAAAGTGAAGATACTTCTAGATTAGTTGTAGAATTCATGCAGATAACTCTTTATTGCTCTTAATAAGAACTATTTTGATCACTTACATCTGTTTTGGCAAACATAAAAGTCTCATTGCATTTTAAAGTAATCATTGCTTTAAATTGCATTTTGATTTTAAAAGTAATTTTAAAAATTTCATGATGAAAATTTTTACTTTGTTGAAATTATTTTAAACGTAAAAATTATGTTTGCAGGTTATAGGTGGAGATACTCCAAGATCAGTTGTGGAATACATGCCAGATATTCTTATGGGTCTTAACAAGAAATATTTTGATAACTTATGTCGGTGGATGGTGCCTTTTATTCAACAAGAAGGCTTTCCATCATACAGAGTTAGTCAGCAACAAAAAGAAGAATTTACTCGAATAGTACTGAAGTAAGTTTAAAAAGTCTTTTATCGTCTTTAAATTTTAGAGAAAATTCTGGGGTGTATTTTTAGAAATTAATTATACATATGAAGTAACATTTCTTAAATATTTGAGCATATATCTGGTTGTAACAAAAGTTTTCTTCCAAAAAACATTCTTAATAAAGTTTTTAAAAAAAACATGAAAACAGCACTTTTAGTACGGGTACTAACCACTACCCAAATCTATAATTTTTTGCCAACGTTTTGGTAGTTTTCCAAAGCCTTCAGCCCAGAAATTGGTGGCTGCAAGTCCAAAAACAGATCAACTTCATTTTGGACGTCCTGTGCAGAATGGAAGGTAGCACCAACAAGATGTAGCAGCAGGTGCGGAAAGAGGTAGAATTTCAAAGGAGCGATATTAAGGCTAGGTGGTGGGTGTGGCAAAAGATCCCATTCGAGTCCATACAGAGTCCAGCCAGTGGATGCAGACACATATGGTCTTGCATTATCTTGATGGAGCGATTCCTTTTTGCCCCGGAACTCAGTTCTACATTTTCCCTTGATAGCAGCGTCAACACGGATGACCTTCTCTCTGACTGTTAAGGGTTTTACCTTTTTCCAGATACTCTTTGTGAATAATATCATGGCAGTCTCACCAAATACAAAAAGCATGATCTTTTTTTTTTTGTCAAATTGCACTTTGCAATGCTACCGACTGGCACACTGGGTGTAGACCAACCCTTTTTGACATGTGGTGTTGGAAGTAAATCCACTTTTCATTACCAGTGACAATTCAGTCCAGAATTTTGTCCTTGCATAGATATATGAGCAGACTAGTGCAGTCCCAAATATGTTTGTCCTTATCTGTAGCTCGTGCGGCACCCAGCAATTAAAGTTATACATCAAGTGTGTGCGATGCATACCATGACTAATGGACATGGCACTAATGTTTAACTCCTTAGCAAGCTGTCAAGTGGTTGCATATTGATCTTCTTTCACAAGTTCTTGCAGGGAAGCCTTACATTAGCCTCAACATTAGTAGGCCAGCCACGTCTTGAATGTCATAGTCCTTGTTTTTTAACTCTCAGTACCAAACCTTCACAGTGTCATATGATACAACATTAGTACCTTAAGCTATACACATGATTTGATGAAATTTTGTATCTGACTTTTTGCAACAGAACTGAAAGTAAATGATGGTTCTAATCTGGTAATGTGATAGTTCCATTTCAGACACCTTTTACTTAATGATAGTGATTTTTTTAAATTTTTATTTATTTATTAATTATTATTATTATTATTATTATTATTATTATTTTTTATTTCACAACGCAGTATTCTAAAGTCTCTTTCTTTCAAATGCAAAAAATTGGTTGAAAAAATATGATTAAACATGCCAGCGTGATATTAACACACAAATGTTGATTTATTTTATTTAATTAACTAATGTAAACTGGACATAATTTCGCAAGTTATATCTGCTGTACCAACTGGAAATTTACTGAAATCTGCTGTAACTTTCATTTTTTGATTATGTGAGTAGTTTATTCATATCATAGTATAAATTCATAATCAGCAAGAGATTGGTTAGTTAACTGAAAAGAGTTTTCATCCCCAAAGGAAATGAAATGTTAAAAATAAGAAAATGTATACATATCTTCTGGCCTAGCTCTAGCATTTTGAACAGCCAGTATAAATTAAACATATGAATAATTCTAAGCAAAATACACGTCTGTCATTTGTGAAAACAATGTAGCTGATGCCTTTCAAAAATAAATGTCCAAAGTGGGAACCTATGTTACTTATATTTGGAGCTTTTTGTACAAATCTATAAAAACTTTTCATAAAAATACATATTATTTGTGTCACTAAATGATACTTCTGGGGGAAATTTTATTAAACTGATTCAGAACTTCATATCTTGGAAGAATTTATATACAGGTTTTGACTTTTGGAAATTTAAAAAACTATCTTTTTATGTGGGAAAACTTCCATGTGAGAATTTCTTTTGCATATTTAATTATATTCATGTGTTTTTAACTTAACCTGAAATCAAAATTTAATGGTTTAGTTATTAAAAGCAATTTGTATATATTTTATTTCTCTTTTTTAGTTCTTCACTGTGAATTATTCCTACCCCCCCAATTTGTATTAACATATAACATAATATATATTCTCATGTTCCTATGAAATCCTAGTGTGTGTCTTTTCCTTGGATGTAACTTCAAAATTGAGTGATAATACTGTTTTAAAATAAATAATGGTAATAATATGTGTATATACATGCACACACATATATATATTACTGTGACTGTATGTCTTTTTTACTTATCTTTAGGGAAAGAACAAACAAACGAAGATTAAAAGAAACTGTAACTGAGTTTAGCCTCCTCTGTAGGGGCCTAATTGGCACTGAATATGCAGCTCAATCTTGTCAGCCACTTCCATGATTTTAAATATTTCATATTTTTATAGCATCTATTTAGAGCAGTATTTTTATATTGTAGATCAGATGTTGCATATATTATGAATTCCACTATGAGTCATGTTTTCCAAGTGGTTGTTTGATCTTGAAAATAAGATACTATTCATTCATATAAATTATTGTTACATGTATATACTTTGTTTTATTTCATTGTCATTAAAAAAAATTCTGTTAAATTTCATGTTCCTATGAAATTCTAGTCTGTGTCTTTTCCTTGGATGTAACTTCAAAATTGAGTGGTAATACTGTTTTAAAATAAATATTGAAATAAAACATTTCAAATAAATATTCATTATAAACCAGTGGAAAATTTTGTAATCATCTAAAATCTTACAGAAGGTAACATTGTTTTGATGTAGTTTATTTCAAACTGTTATTAATTTTCTTAGTTGAAACTTTTATTGATGCTCCTGTATAAGAATCTGCAACACATTTTTGACATTTATAAACAACTTAAATTTTTTTCTTTTTGCATAAAACTTAAGAACACATGTAATTACGTTTATTTTGTGTTTTTAGTACTAATGATTTTACATGCAAATCATTTAAAAAAAACTAAATTCACCTAATTTAATAAGTAAATAATAAGATTTTTTTTTTTTTTTTTTTTTAAATTTTATTTTCATGTATAGTGTGACTTTGGAGAATTCATATGAAAAATGTGTGACTGTAAAACATTCAGAAATGCTTTCTTTTTTGCATATAGAATATGCAGTATTGTATGCACTTTGAATGCAAAACCTTTGAAGTTTGAGGTAGTGCAATGGGTTAACATACAAGATTTTTACATAATAGTAATTTTATTATAGTTGTTGAAATATTTTAATAATTTCTTTAATTTTTCATTTTGTTGTAATTATCCAATTTCTTTTCTACATTTCAATCATTATGAAATTTCATGAATTAGTAGTGATGTTTGTTTATAAGATTAAATCAATTTTTTTTCTTTCAGTCCTTTTTCAGAAAGTCTGCATTGTTATTAAGTTTTGTAATATTAAAAAATAGATTGCTTGTTTTTATTTATTCTTTAACTTAAAAATGAACAAAGCAAGCAATTAAAAAACTATATATGCCGTTACTTAAATAAGCATGCTTGTTTTAAAAAAGCATTTCATATTGATCAGCATGTGTATGCTTAATTAAAAATCTATGTTTTTATGCTTTATTAAGTAAACATTTTCTTTAAATTTTTATTCTTAACTGTTTGAGAAACCTGTAATTATATATTACATCTTTTCTTACTAGTGGGCAAAATTGTAAAAACCTTTTGGGAAAAGTATATTTTGTAGGTTTGATATGTCATAATACCATTTTTTAGTAATATTATAAATTGTGAATCAATGGAAATGTAATTTAATCGAGAATGTACGCCACTAAAGAAAATTGAAAATTGACTAATGAAGAAACAGTGAACAGAACAGTTTTTTATGAAAACAGCAATTGTAAAGAAGAGAATTGAAACACTAAGAAAATGATATATGAAAAAATTCTCATCATGTCAGTTAATACTTAATAGGGTAACCTTTTGCATTAAATGGCATTACAATGCTTTCCTATTGACTGACCAAAATATTTTAGCTCTACAACTATTATAATGTGAAATCAAGAATTTTTTTCCTGCCTGTCTGTTCCTTTATTCAATGGCATAGATAGGTCTGGAATATTCCTAGACTATTTCAACAGTAGAGTATGATTATCTTGAAGTCTGATATTATACACAGCAGCAACATGACAGGAAGTTAAATCCCATTCAAAACATTCATGTGTGAAAGATTTAAGTTAGGGCTCAAGTATTTCTTTGCATATTATGGGGCATTTATAGCCTCATTAATTACACAAATATCACCCAGATCATTTGATGTCATACATCCCCAGATCATTTCTTGTTTTACCCAAAGGGTTGGGGAGGGGACTTGACTACCACAACTAAAATATGAAGGTATGAAGGTCTTAGAATTAAATGTGTTGAAAGCCTTAAATGTCTTTTTTTTTTTTTTTTTTGGTTTGTTTCCCCCCCCCCAATTGTAAACTGAATTTTGAAGAACATTTTAGTAATATTTATAAAAGAATTTTCTCAGCTGAGTTATTAGTACTGAAAAGTAACATTATTAGATTAATTTACAAAAGAGTTATTATTCCCATTATATTATATGGTGTTGGGGCTTTGGGTTCCAAGGCCGTGGACCTGCAGCAAATATAATACAGATATAATACAACGACCCTGGCTGCTGCTTCTGACCAGATGCTTTAAAACAGTCTCAATAGAAATCATTTGCATATTGGCCGGTATGCTGCCCCTCTTGATATTTTCTTCTTTTTTTTTATGATAAATTACATTCACAAAATATTTATTTGATTACTTGCAGAGGTTTTGCTGTGTATAATGCATGTTTTTCTGTCTTTAATATTAACAGTATACATCCTGCATTAAGATTAGCAGTGGAATACCAGAGACCAGATGTTTGCATAGGAGAATTGATGTTTTGGGTTATGACAATAGAATTGGTTCAGCATATGTGGTTTACTTATTTGGTACAGAAATAGACTATGGCAAAATTAGACTTCAACCTTACAAATCATTTTTTAAGCCAAATTGGCTGCTATTATATTTGCTGTTTAAATGGATTGATGAAAGTCTGACTGTAAAAACATATACAGTCAAAAGTTGTTAATTCGGACACCCATAATCCGGACCTCAAAGCTTCAAACTTTCTGCGCATGCGTCGCGTTGACGCATGCGCGTAAGGCCTTTACGGCTGAAAATGTGCTTGTGCACGTGCGAAAATACGTTTAAGAGTATGCGTTTAATGTATAATGGACGGTATAAGCTAAGCTAAAATTATTTAATTATCTATTTCAGTTAATGTTGCAGATTGCGTTGTTCCTTAATCTTCGAATTGGATCCAGCTTATTATTTTTTGCAGACTGTTAGAGCAATTTTATAAAAGTAAGCTTGAACTTTCGATTATGTCAAATAGAATTTCTGATATATATTTATTAATATGTAAATGATGTACAAAGCGAAAGTATGTTTCGAAGTTCATTAAACAAAAAGTGGAATTGCTACAAAAAATGGATAAAGGCATATCCTTTGTTTATCTAAACTTTAACGTTTGTTTATCTAAACTTTGTTTATCTTTAATGCCGCGGTGCCGCGCAATGAATTGGAAGTTTATCTGTCAGCACTATCCTTTTCTTCAGGGCAGATGTTTTTATTTTATTTGGCTTATAATTCCTTATTAAATGTAGTATTTCATCTCAATGTACTCCATCTTTGATATGATTTAAATCAAATTCCTCGTATTATAATTCGCTTCCGATAGCGAAGAAGTAACAGAGGTTATTGAAAACGAAAAAATTTCAATTGACAAATTAGTCGGTATTCTCGACACAGCAATTATAGGACTTGAACAGCGGAACTTTGTAACTAAACAAGAAATTATGTCTGTTTAAAGAATTAAAGAGAATGTATTATCACATAAAAAATGAAGCAACTTAAACAACTAACATTGAAAGAAGTGTTTAATAAAGTAAACAAATAAATATTAAGCTTTTTTTTGTAAATTTTGATACCTTTTAGATCATAATTGTTCTTTATTTTATAAATTACGGTTTCATATTTTTAATTTTCTAATTTCTGCATGCCATCTTACCAGATTTAAACTGATGATCTATAATCCGGAATCGCCGAAGTCCCAACGAGTCCGGATTAACGACTTTTGACTGTATTAATATATATACAGACTCATTATCTACTAATATTTTGGTCTCATATATAAAAGATCTTGTAAAAGTTGAGAAAATACTAAAAAAAAAAAAAAAAAAACGGGTGAAAGCCCATGATAATGTTTTCGCAATGAGGCAGAGCTAAATAGAAGAGCTTATTCCTTTGTAGACTCCTCGTAGGGGGCGTTAACAGGAAGTAGTCTGTTATCACTATGTTGCATCTGCTCTAACTTTGCCTGTTTAAAACCATTAACAGTAACTGGTAATTTAAAACTAGTACAGTTAAAAGTCGTTAATTCGGACACCCATAATACGGAATGATCTATAATCCGGACCTCAAAGCTGAAAACTTTCTGCGCATGCGCCGCGTTGGCACATGCGCACAGGCGTTTTACGTGTGCCCGTAAGACCTTGACTACTGCGCATATGCGTGTGCGCAAGTGCAGAATACATTTTCGTCTGCGCGTTTAATGTATAACGGAATTATCTAATTATCTATTTCAGTTAATGTTAATGATTGCGTTGTTCCTTAATCTTCGAATTGGATCCCGCTTATTATTTTTTGCAGACTGTAAGAGCAATTTTATAAAAGTAAACTTGAGCTTTCGATTATGTCAAATAGAATTTCCGATGCTGGAACTTCCAAAGGATCTACAAAACGAAAGTATGTTTCGATGTCCAACAAACAAAAGTGGAATTGCTGCAAAAAATGGATAAAGACATGAAGAATGTGACAGAGAGGTTATTGAAAGCGAAAAAATTTCGATTGACAAATTAGTCGGTATTCTTGACACAGCAATTATAGGACTTGAACAGTGGAATTTTGTAACTGAACAAGAAATTATGTCTGTTTATAGAATTAAAGAGAAAGTATTATCACATAAAACGAAGCAACTTAAACAACTTACATTGAAAGAAATGTTTAATAAAGTAAACAAATAAATATTAAGCTTTTTTTTTTGTAAATTTTGATACCCTTTAGATCATAATTGTTCTTTATTTCATAAATTACGGTTTCATATTTTTAATTTTAGAATTTCTGCATGCCATCTTACGAGATTTAAATTGATGATCTATAAACCGGAAAAATCGATAATCCGGAATCGCCGAAGTCCCGACGAGTCCGGATTAACGACTTTTGACTGTATGTAGTTAAAATTAGACATCCCAAATTAATCTTAATCACATAAATTGTTTTCTAATAATGTGGTGTCAAAGTCAAACTGGTGGCCTTTGAAGTAATTTTATGCTGCCTGTGCATTTTCCCTAAATTAATTAACATTGTTATGACAAGAATTTAAAGAAAATGTTTAAGATTTTAATGGTCTGGAGTTTAGTTTTGCTTTATATTCATTACCAAAAATGAACTTAATTCTTCAGAAAATTTGGAAATAGAGCTAATAAATTTACTCTGTGATATAAATCTTATTTAAAGATTTTGATACGAATTTGATTAATTTTTAGTACTTGTGAAAAGATAAATATTTTAAGTAACGAAGATTTGAAATAAGAATACTCGCTTTGATTTTGAGTACATTAAGAGTAGAGAAATTATTGTAAATTTTTATTGTAAATATTTTGTAAATATGTATATTTAATCAATACTGGATTCTTTCCTTTTACTAATAAAGGGCCAACTCTTTTCAAAAGTCTCAATTATAGCCTGAATTGAGTGAAGATTTTAATCTTCTTCTAATTTTCCATACTTTAGCCAGTATTTAGTTACGTTTTGATATACCAATTAAATCAAGTTCATTAAACTTTTAATATTTTCTTTCATCAAATTTAAGTTTTATTTAACTTCCTAAAGGAATTTTTGAGAAATTTCTGGGAATTTTTAGAGGTTTTTTAAAGACTTCATTTCAAAAAAATTTTGGGAAATTTTACTTTAAAACTTTAATATTAAAACATTTCAGTTTTTCTTAATTACTTTAATTTTTTACAATTTTCACACAAAATATCTTTCACTTAATTTTTTTAACAATTTTCACAATTTTTCAATAGAACACACATTTCAAATTACAAAGTTTACCTTTTTTTCACATACCACTTCACTTTAAATTCCTTCAAGCAAACATACACCTCTTGATTGGCTCAGTTACTTAACTCCCTAAATAATTGATATTACTACCTTTAAGATTTTTAATTTACTTTAATTTAATTAATATTAATATTTACAAAAAATTTTTTTACTATAACAAAGATAGCAGCTTGACACTCAACTTTACCTACATAAGCGCCATCTATATAATTTGCAGAACACACTTACTTCTCTTTCACAACACTTTTGCGGACCCCAACACTCATATAGTAGGTAAGTTAGAATTAAAACTTACTATTTACTTGCTTTAAGTATTTTTTTAAAAAAATTTTTATGTAGTATCTAAGTATTTTCTAAATATGAAATTATATTTTTAAATATATATTTATTTTAAAAATTGTGAATTAGTTCTTTTTGTTTCTTTTTGTTTTTTATTTCTTATTGGTTTATATGGATTACGTATAGTTCTTTTATAGTTTCTTTTTATTGATATGCATATTCGTGTAGGGAGAGTTTCTGTAGACAAGGATTTCTAAAATACATTGGTTTCTAAATTTTTTTATTATTTTATAAAAAATTAATTTAAAAAAAATTTAATTTTTTAAGAAAAAGTTTAATTCTTAACTTTACTTGCTTGTTTCTCAAAAGACTTAATTAGTATTTTCCTTTTTGAACTTTAATTCTTAAATGTTAATACTTAAATGTTAATTTCTAAGGGTACCACTTTATTGGAATTACTTTTGGTTTTGACTTTTACCCTTGCCTGCATGAATGACGAAACACAAATTGAATGATTGGAGAGTTAGGTTTGGAGGCAACTTCCCCTTGATAAGTCTGTCTCCTGCCTACTCTATGTTCATTCACATATGCATTTTTTAAAAAAATTGTTTAATTTAATTTTAATTTATTAAATTAGTAGATTTATTTTCGTGGATAGATTTTGCACTTGATTTGCTTATGCTTCTGAATTTAAATGATATTGTAGATTAGTTCGAGAATTAATTCTTTTACATGTTTGCATATTTTTAAATTATTTTAAATTATTTTGGCTTTTTTCCTTTTTTCAGAATTTAAATTTGCTTTTTTACTTTTTTACTTTTATACGTATTTGTTAAGAATTTAAATTTGTTTAAATTTATATGAGTTTATATATATATATATATATATAATTGAAAACTAACTAACAAGTCTACAAAAAGAACCAGGCTGAATATCTACAATTTGTGATGATTCATTTTTAGTAATTCTCCAAGATTACAAAATTTATGAAAATCGAAACATCGTGAAGTGGTGTAGTGAAAAACGGAGATATTTACAATAATTTACATACAAATATTATTTTTTCTGTTATGCATCATAGAAAAATCTAATAAATAAAAGAGAGAGACTAGGTGTTTTTTTGTTTTATATATATATATATATTTCCAAGTTTTGTCCCTCTTGGGAAGCTTTAGTATATTTCTTTTTAGTTTAAATTAAAAGTCAGTTACTTAGTAATTCAATATTATTAGCCAGTCTGTAAATTTTAACATTTAGCTGTTTGTTTGAATTCCAAATTGTGACCAACAGAAATTTCTTGCAGATCAAACTTTTAGATTTCAGGCAAAATATAAGTATAAATTTGGTATTTTTCTTTGTGCTATCTTTATTCGTATGTTTTTTGTACAAATGTCTTGCAAAAAGTTTTTAACTTTAATAAAAAAAATTTTGTTTTCTTAAAAAAATAAATCCCACCTTTTTTTTTACTTCTGTAGTTATTGCCCATGCAATGGAAGTTTGAGACCATCAGTGTAAAGTATTGTTTATTTATGTCTTCTTGCGTTTCAGCAAAGTACCATTAAATTCATGGAAATGAGAAAGTTAGTGATATTTTATTTCATATTTTTTCAAAGGACAATTTGCTTTTGACGAAAAAATGGATACATGTGTCAAAGTGAGGATTCTATTAATGCGAAGAATGCAAGAATTTGCAGCAAACCTTTTCTATGCAGTGATCATGAAGATGGCATGAAAAAATTGCTTGCTTGGATAACCACAAAAGAAACTGTTAAAATCCAATACTATGCCGAAAAAAGAAAAATAATGCAGAGTGCTTTAGAAAGATTACACAAACTAAGTTTGAAGAAAATTCATTTTGAGGCTGATTACGAAAATGATGATAGGAATAATAAATCAATTACGAATGATTTTAAAATAAATCACAAATGGCGATGCAAATATTGCTGAATGTCCTAACTGTAAAAATAAACAAGAATGCATTAATAATTTGTAAAAACGAAGCTAACTCAGCATTTTAGCTAATTTATAATCGTATAAAACATGAAAGTAATTTCACATAAAAAAGTTCTTCCTCTTTCCCTGTTTTGAAAGATTAAATAATTCTCTTTAGATACTGCAAGCAAAGTTGTATTGTCAAACTTAAGACAGCAATCTTGTATTCATTTAAATATAATGTATGCGTATAAATGTCAGTTGGGCAATTATTTTTATAATATCTGTTATTTTATCAAATTGGAAGAGAAGCACGCTAATGTAAAAATTATAATTAGGTCAAAAAAGCAAGCTTAGATTAGATTAAATTTTGAACAAAACTATTGATTTCAAGGGCGGTCAGACATAAGTTCCTCTTTAGCTGCAGAAAAAAGAAAAAAAAAATTTCATATATATTCAAAACTATGCCAAACTAAGGTCTCCCCCCATAACTTTAAAAAGTTGTTATTATAGTTATCTCAGAAAGAGTGAGCATTCTCTAACTTAGTATGCAGATGAAGAAAAGATAATGAATGCCATAGTTTTTTCCTTCATGATTTAATAATAAATGCACAGGGGTAAACTTACTACTTTGAAGAAAACACAGCGTATTTTATCTGTTATTCATTAATTAATAAATAAGTATTATTAGCTTTTTAAACGTTATAAATGCTTACAGTAATGGCATCTTTTCTTCTAAATTAAAGCTGTTTTTTCACAGACAGTTTTTTAAGGCTGTTTTTCCAAATTTAAAATGTTTGTTTCTTTGCTGCGAATTTGCCTCTTTGCAGTTAGTGTCAACATGACTACATCATCATTGCTTACTTCCTGTTTCATGATGGAAAGATCTATGAAGTAGCCCTTCTTTTTTAAGTCCTGGGCAATGAGAGGTTCGACATGCTGGCCAAAGAGGCTGTTATGGGGTTATGCTGGGGATGCGTTTGATATTTAGTCATCAAATCTTGTTTGGGAAACACTGTCTTATGCTGTCAATTTGAAACACTGTGTTTTTGGTATCCTCACTTGAAATAATAGTGTCCCATCCCAAGTAGCACAGCAACATCGTAACGACATTGCAAACTCGTCGCGGATGTCATTGCAAAAACATTGCAGTATGTCGTCTTTTAAGACGCCCAGATGTCCGCGAAACTCCACTGTTTTTGCAACCGTTGCAAAGACGTATTTGCAGATGAGGTTTTTATCACATAGATGTCATTATTGCATCTTTCGCAGGTGATATTTTGGTTGTGAAAGCATTATATCATGACATCTTAAAGATGCCTAAATGTTCGCAAAATTCCACCTTTTTGCAACAGTTGTGAAAATGTCATTATTTTGTCCTTGTATTACATATTGATTTATGCAGAAAAATAAGCTTAATAATTCATATATTTTTCTTCATTTTTAAAATTTTGTATTCCATGTATTTTTCCTAAAGTTTAAATATTTTATCATTTCCTGAAAACCAGAAGATATACAATTTTTTCTCTTTAGACTAAATATGCATTAATTAATAATAACCTTAATTATTTTCAGTACTTTAAACTATATTTTTTAAATAACTTAAATTCTAAATTACGATTATTTAAGATTTCATCATTTTTTTCCCTTAAGAGAGAGGGTTAATTATGAAAGTGTTTATTATAAATATATAACATTAATAGTAGGTTTTAAATAAATAAAACTCAATTTGACATAAATAAAAGTAAAGATATATATGTGGGTAAAAAAAAAAAAAGAGCGTTTCTGATAACAGCATTATCACAATTATTTCTGTTAAATCTCAGAGACATTGAAAATTGCCCCTGTCATGATAAATTAAAAGGCGGTTCTTAAGGTAACATAATCAGTATTTTACGTGAACTCAAGTATAAATTTATTCGCGTTTCGCAGTAAAAAAAGATAACCGTAGCTTCTGTATCTCCAAGATATGCAAATGAAAGACAGTATAAAGTAGTTAATAAATGTGATCAAAAATATACCTAAATCTAATAACTTCTCATATATGTCTAAAATGAAATAATAACCTAACAAACAACATTCATGACAGCACTATTTAAGAAAAAAACATGAACTAGTAGTGTTTGAAAGTATAAATAACAGAAGGAAGGTAACAGAACTAAAATTTCCAATTAATAAAAAAATATTTGTGTTTTTAAATAGTAAGCAATTAGAAATGCAATAATTATGGATTGCAGTATTTACTAGTAATGCTGATGTTTCTTAACACCATTTCTTTCGATCATATGTTTATGTATTTACTTATTTTTAGTTTCTACATTTTAGAATAGTGGTAGATTACAATGATTATTTCATACACTTTTCATAATCAATAACTTTTTTTTTTGTTACTGTACAGAAATAATATAGTACACGATAGTAAGCTAAGTACGTTAAAGTAAGCTCTTTGTTAAATAGCACACGAAGAAACTCAATTGTTTCTATTTATTATGAATTTCTTTGTTATCACAAGCACATAAAAAGTAAGCAAAGAAAATAGAGTATAGTTAAATTTAATAAAAAATAAAACCTAATTTCCAACATTCATTTATTGAGATAATCTAATAAACATACATTAACGGCAATATTTAAAAAAAACGCGAATTACACAGTGTTGAAAGAATAGATACCAAACGAAAAGTAATAAAACTGCAATTTGCAATTAATAAAAAATATTTAGTGTTTTTTAATATTACACAATTAAATATCACATAATTATAGATTACAATATTTCATAAAAATGCTAATGTTTCCTTAACACTAGTTTTTCGATCATACATTTCGTACACTGTTTAAAATCATTAACCTTTTCTGCATACTGTACAAAAGACAGTATACTATAGAATGTGCATTATTATTAATTTTAATAATGAATTAATTACTTATATTATACATATATCTAATTCTCCTCAGCAGTCATATTATGTACTGGTACCAGTCTAATAATTTCTTTGTATTTTGAAAATAATGAACATACCATAACAGCTTGAATTGCTATTGCTTCTGTATTGATTGCATTTTCAGCCAAACCAGAAAGTGGCTTACCATTGTATGTTATTTTTGGTTTTATATGAATTAATTCTGAAAGCCAACTTTTCAATATGAGCACAATAATCGATTAATATGAAGGTTATGCGATATAGCACTTAGGACATTATAACCGAAGCACAAAGCTAAATAAGTTTATCCAAATATTGCACTGCTGGAACCATAGTGATTGGAGACAGACGCAATTTCCACAGACCACTTAGACACTTTTCACGATTATCATTGTAGCATTTCTTGTAGAGCAGATATTCACACACAAATTCAGCATTCTCACGGTAATTTCACTCGCCGAAGGCAGTTGAAGTAAGTAGATACAGAACAATGAGATTCTCGATGCGTTCTTTGATTGACAGTACATTTACTTTTAATATAAACAGTATTATTTATATCAATCATTGCTTGATTCAATTTCAAACGCCTTACAGATGGTATCTTTACCAAATTACTTGAAGGACCTGCTAGAATCTGAATTAATTGCACATTGTTCAAATTTGGCAGTTAGCCAAAGCGTGCAAATCTCGAGATGTTCGTTTATATAAGCAACCAGTAAATAATGTGCATGTCTGCTTCTCCTGACGTCGATCAGTTTTCCGCCTTATATATTGGACAGCCGTGAATTCGTGCTTACTTCAAAAATAAGAAATAAAGTCATATTTCAGTAGTGAAATAATTGCTAACATATGATTTGCATTGATTTCGGAAATATGATTTTTAAAGTATATAAAATGCATAACTTAATAACTTACTTTATAGATTAGTTTCATTTTTAAATATTTCTATATTTATAAAAATATTTTAAGTATTAATTACACTGCTGGCTACCCAAATTGCAACACCAAGAAAGACAAGAGATATCACAACAAAATTTATTTAGTAGATAACATGTTAACCAAGTATTAGATGATTACATTTATGGACTTTGTGAAGTGTGGTTCCTTCAAGAGTCAGTAGCCAGAGTAGACGCCATTGTTGGAGGTCACCGCTGCCACAAGCCTCGGCATTGATTCAAAGAGACTTTGGATGTGTTCTTGGAGTACAGCAGACCAAGCAGCTTCCACACGTTGCCAAGATTGATCTGGTGTGGCAGTTTGGGATGTAATCTGGGTCAATCGTTCAGCAACCATGGACCACATGTTTTCTATCGACGAAAGATCCGTAGAACGAGCCAGCCAGTGAAGCAATTCAATCTGGCGATTGACGAAAAACCCTTGGACAATGCGTGCCACACGTGGTCGCGCATTATCCTGTTGAAATATGGCTGTGGGCAAGCCCTGAAGGTATGGGAGGACAACTGGCTCCAACACCTCGGAGATGTAGCGCTGGCTGTTTAAAGTACCGGCAATGCGTATTAGAGGAGTGCGAGAATGATATCCAATACCTCCCCTACCATAATACCTGGTGCAGGACCAGTGTGGCGCTGCATAACGCAGCTGTTCAGCATCCTCTCTCCATGGTGTCTCCAGACTCGAATCCGACGATCGTGGTGTAACAGACAGAAGCGTGACTCGTCAGTAAAGACAATTTCATTCCATTCTGCCGTCCACATTCTTCTTTCATCGCACCATTGGCATCGCACCATTGGCGGCGGAGACGTCTGTGGTTCTGCGTCAAGGGTAGACGAAAGCAATGGACGTCTTGCGGACAGACCACTCTGTTGTAAACGGCGTCGAATGATACGCGCAGACACTGGATGATACGTTACAGACTGAATGTGCTGTGATTTGGTTCGTGATGTGGCTGAGCGATCCGTCACTGCCATGCGCACAATGTTCCTGTCATCACGTGAAGTGGTACACTGAGGTGGATGCGATCGAATACGTCGGTCCGTTGTACCCTCCTGCATCCAGCGGTCACATATTCGCATTACATTTGTTTGGTTTCGTCCAACACGACTACCGATTTCCTTGAAAGATAATCCACACTCTCGGTAGGCCACTATCCTTCCTCTGTCGGATACTTGATCAAACAAATGATCGCTGTTTACTACGACGTATAAGTAATCGTTTTTTTTTTTTTTTTTTTTTTTTTTTTTTTTTTTTGAAAAAAACCACAAGAAAAACACAATTGCCGAACTTTAAATCGTCGAAAACTCCAAGCCTTAAATAGCGCTTTGAAGTGACGCCACAGGCGTGTGTGATGTGCATCTGCGCTGAAATTCTAACAATGTGCATATCTTACCTCCGCTAATGCATGTTGTAAATTTCACGTTATTTGCATGCTTCCTTCAGGGTGTTGCATTTACGGTGGCCATCAGTGTATTTTAACAAAATTTTAAACAATTATTTAGCACATATTTTAGTACTAATTAAATTTAATAAATCAAAAGTATTTATCTTAAATTTACATTTCATTAGATGAATGTACCTTATATTAATATATTTAGATGAAATAAAGTAATGAAACATTGCAAAGTAAATCATATGCGGACTTCAGATTCTTGAAAGGGCAGATTTAGTCTCTTTTCATTCTAAAAATAGTGCTGATGAACTAAAAAAAAAAAAAAAAAAAAAAGTGCTAAAACGACCACGTCTAAAAGCGGTCATGTCATGACGTTTCAGCAACATCGACAAATTGCCAAGATTGCAACGGCAAATATTTTGAGTCTTCGCAACGTTGTAAAGATGTAAAAGTTACCACGACCACTTTGCAACGTCGTGTGCTACTTGGGATTGTCCCCTATCCAATTAGCATAAGTCTTAGCTCAGTTTAACCTTCACAGTCTTTGATTGAGAAATAAAAAATTTTGTTCAAAAATTGCAGCATTTAGGCCAAATTCCTGCAGTCAACAATCCTTACATACCTTATCTTCCTTTATCTTCACATTGGTCTGCACTATTTTTTCTTGTACACACGTAGTAGATTTTTTCTATCACCTTGACACAGACTCTTAATTCTCTAATTAAATCTCTATTATCATTTAAATATTGTGCATCTTTTTTTATACTTTCACCAATCTGATTTTATCTCATCAAAAATTTAAAAATGCCATTTTGGTTAAATTCCCACTAATTTTTCTTCAAAACTGTGGCTTTATTCACGTAATGCATCGCTTTCTAGGTGCCACTCCGTTAGTTGTGTAATTTCTTTAATTTTATTATGTATTAAAAACTCAATAAATTTAGGGGGAAGCCATCTTGACAGTAGTCTTATAGCGTAGTGAAAAACGTCTTTCTGTCAGTTCTAGTGCATGATATTATTAGTTGAATTGTATCCCAAAAGAAGGTCATGCCTGCTTGGCTCTTTAAACACTCTTGCTGTCAGCTACATTGAAATGAAGGAAATCTATTTCATATGAATCTAAGGAAGTTGTGTCCCCCCTTGATTATTTGGATGTAACTTTTGAAAAAATACAGATAATTGAATAAACTTTGATGCAGAATATTTTTGATTAAATTAATTTCCCACTGATGTATAATTATGTGATATTACTCCAAAATAAAAATGGTGCTTTAAGTCGTCAACCTTTTTCCAAAAGGTTTCCACGATGTGTTTCTTTGGAGATGGTTTATATGGAAAGTTTTCTTATCATAAATTATTGGTTTATTACTTTGCAACTTTACCGCAAGTCATAGGCTTTTTAATTTACTTTTAATTACTTTATTTTGAATTGATATATATATATGAAAATAGTCCTAGCATAACATTTTCTGGAAAATAAAGAAGTACTTTGCATACGCAAATAAATTCATATGGATTTTACTGTTTACTTAAATGTTTTATAGAATATTTTAATTAAAGCTCAGATAATCCATAAATGACATTACTAATCTTTAAAAAATATGTTTAGAGGTTTTAAACCAAACACATGTCGTATATTGTAAAATATAGGATTAAATTACAGGGTGATTCAAAAGTTCCACATATCAAATTTTCAAGAATCGTGGAACATTTTCTTTTAATACCATTATAACAAGTCTGCATTCATCTGACACTAGATATTTGCAATATATCATCTTGCAAAACTATTAAATTTGACACTGGTGTGTTTCTTTTCCAATTAGCATTTACTGTTCAGTCACAAATAATGTACCTCCCCTCTCTGCAACTGAAATAATGAAATCAGTAAACCTATGAGCCACCATATGAAAGTGATTGAAGGGGCAGTGTTAATGCAACCATGACTGACATTCTGTCAAGACACTTCATCGTCATCTGATCATCTGAGTTAATTGTAGTTATTTATTTGTGCAGGATGAACCAAAAGTCTTGCACATCAATGTTTCCAAAATTGGAGGAATTCCAGAAGAATGTTAATGTCAGTTTTTTTGATTGAATGGTACTGCCATAAATAATATATCAATGTAAATTTCATTTGTAAATTATACTGTTAGCTTCAAAAACTATATTTATGCTATAAAATGGAGTTGAGTATTCTTAAGCAGGACGAATTTTCATGAAAATCAAGCATAACAAAAGTTTAGTAGTTTCTTTGTGTTTTCAAGTTTTTCCGTTTCCCCAATTATAACTGTAAATTCATTTCAATAGGAATAAACCGAAAATGCAGGAAAATAGAGGTTTCATACTAATCTGTGAAGTTTTGTCATCAAATGAAGAATAACACAATAATTTGAAAAAAGTTGTTTGCGATTGTTCTTTGGATAGAATAATAGAAGTTGAAATGAATACAATTTCAGAGAAATTGCAAATACTCGTACTATATTAAAATAAACTTTTATGAAAGCTTTTGCAAAAATATAGTAATTCAAATTTTCCTAACAACAGATGTGAAGAAATGCAGATACTTACTTTAATCCTTCAGTTATCTAATTCATGTGATGAGAACTGGTTATCGACTATATTTTGCTTTGTTTTATAATGAAGTTTTACATTCGTCTTGCCTTTTGTGCATCATCAGCAGAGCATGTTGTAATATATTTGACTTTTGTATAGTTTCGATAGCACATTTTCTACTCTCAGGACAGCGGTTCTGTCATTAAACCAGGTTCACAATGTTAAAATTCACAAAAATAGAATTATTTGCCTCTTTTTTTTTTTTTTTTTTTTTGTTGTTGTTGTTGTTGTTGTTGGTTAGTACATCATGTTTGGTTTGAAACTGTTGAATATTATTATTCTCATTATGAAATTTAAAAAGTAAAGCTATTGACTGTTAAAAGTCATGATTTCTCTTTCAAATTATATTTAAAAAATAAAACTACTATTTGTTTTATTATGAGTCGCACTTCAGCGACTGTGTTTTACCCATGCCTGTCACATATTATTAATATCTTGCAATATTCAAAATTCTAGACGAAATAAAACTAAACTGAATACTAAATTTATGAAAACCTTTTAAATAATTAACAGTGAAAGAAATCTTGTTATTTCTCTCACTCTGTATGTTTCATATTCTTTTTACTTCCTTGTACGCAGGAAAAAGAAAGCATTGTAATCGCGAAAAGTTTCAGGCAGCATATTTCAACGAAAATATCCATTTTGACCGCTTTCAAATGCAATTTAACGGTGTTTTTGCGTGACTGTACGTAAGGACAGAATAAAACACTTTTCCTTCAAAAAAATTATAAAAATGCTTTAAAATGAATTCTGAAGAGAATTTTTCGGAGCGTCTGTACGAACGTATGTACATATGTATCTCGCATAACTCAAAAACGAGTAGCCACAGAACGTTGAAATTTTGTATGTAGGACTACTATAGCATGTAGATGTGCACCTCGTACGTATTTTGGTTGCAATCGGCCATGCCAAACGTATATAAATATATTTATATATATATCCACTCTGTTACCCGGCTCAGTGATCTCAGTTTCTTTACTCTTATATGTTTGTAAATTGTACATTTTTTGCTTTAAAAATGATTGAATTATGTTGTTTTTATCTTCCGGTTAAGGTTTTTATGCCTTTCGTAATTCTGGAAGCAATATTTGTACAATTATCAACAATTTAAAAGCTGTTTAAGTGTGGTTAAGTTTTAAGTAACATAGCGGACATATTTGTTTACATTTGAAACAGCAAAATTGTAAATTTGATGCCAATCTAGAGAGACTAAGCTTTGCAACACAAAAATAACGCCTTCATTTATTATTGCAAATCAAATCATGCTTAATCCTTTCTGGAAGTTTTTCGAGGAAATAAGTGTTTAAGATTTACTTTGTAATTTTTAATGCAGATATTTTGAGTTTTTATGTATTTTTGCCTTGTCGCGAATTGAGAACTGAATTAATTGAATGAGAAATACTAAATCGTCTGTGAAAAACTGTTTCTTTTCTGTTTTGTTTGCTTAATTTCTTTCATACATCGTTTTAGCTTTATTATGGTATTTGAATAGAATATGTGGCAACGATAATTCTTCAAATGATATAAATTTTGTGCATTCAGAGTGTCGTTATAGTAAACAAATATCGTGAATTTTAAAGAGTGCATTTATTCTATTGTGGTTTATGCGCTGTCGACGAAGTTGATTTAATTCAATCCAATCAATTTAAATGAAATTCAAGAAAAAATGCGTATAATTTAATATTCCGTACAAGGAAGACATGTGGTGTACACATCAGATTTTTTTCTAAATGCTTTATCATTTATTTTAATTATCCCTGAATTTGCTGAGAAACTTATGGATTTCTGTTTAGAATTCTTAATATGGATTTCTGTTTAGAAATTTTTTGCTAACTGTTAAAGAAGCATCTTTCTAGACTACATGCTGCAATTGTATTATATATCATTTCAGCATTTTAGAATTCCCCCTCCCTTGTACTGATACTGTAATTCTAACTAGCTCATTTTTGAGGGGATGTTATGAGTCATTTACAAAATATTATGGATTTTTAATATTTAGTAAAACTTTTATGATATAAGTTAATAAAAAATTAATGATGAATTTTTATACAGTAAAAAGTCCAAAATTCAGATGCCTTATGGAACCAGCAGCAGCAGTTTTATTTTATTTATTTTTTAAGATTTTTTTTTTTTTTTTTGGCAAAAAAGGAAAAAAAAAAAAAAAAAAAAGGAATAATTAGATTTCAAGAGTAGCATCTCATTCTAGCATATGCTTAATGTTTCATGCATCTATAGTACATATTGTTTCGTAATAAAGCATGTGAAGGACCCTGATTCTTAATTTTACTTTGGCAATAAATAAAACACTTGCATGTTGAAGAAACTTGGTCATTTATTAGCATAAATCAGTATGATCCATAATTTGACTCCATTGCTGTCTTTTTGCTTAGTGTGCGTTTCAAACCAAAACAGTCTTCCAAAGTACATCACTTATTTTATATCTACTAAATAACTTGTAACCCTGACAGCAACCTGGTGAATCATTTTTTTTTTTTTTTTTTTGTTTTTGTTTTTGTTTTGTTTTCTTTACCACATGACTGTTAACAAGTGGCACTCATGTCAGTTTGAGAAACTCTGATGACTAAAACATTTATTTATTTAAAAATATTTCAATGAGTAAGAAACAGCATGGTAACTTTTTGTGTTAGCATTACTGTTGGCAATGATTACTGATTTCAGCCAACCGTGGGAAGTATTAAATGTCTTGACAAGGAGATGTGGGAAATAGCTTATGTGGGATGTACCTTATGTATCACTTAAGCATAAGTGGGAAGTAGATGTAAGTTTAATACATAACTAAAGTAATATAGGTTTAACTTCCTTCCTCAGCAGATGATGGAAGGAAGACAAAATTTAGCAGAACAGCATGTCTTTAGTGGTCAGTCTTGTGATACATCATCAACAGCAGATGTTAGCTGTGAATTTATAGATTTTCGGATATTGCAAGCAAGGAATGAAATTTTCTAAGAAAGAACGAACAATAAGAAATTATGTCTGTCTATAAAATTAAAATAAAGTATTAGTGCTAAAAAATGAAGCAACTTAAACAGTTTACATTAATAGAAATATTTAATAATGTAAACAAACAAATATTGATTTTTTGTTTATTTTATTTATATATTTTAAATTTTGATTCTTTAAGGTCATAAATGCTTTATTGTTACAACTACTTCATATTTTTAATTTAATAATTTTTACATGTCAGCTTGTAACAGATGTTCTAAAATGCAGAAAATTCTGAAATCTATAACCACTGAAGTCCAGATCTTGGACTTTGTAAAAATTAATGTTTTAATAAATAAAAGCAAACTGCTGTGTGAAGGACTGGAAAATTTAACAATTTCCCTTTCTTAATTGTTTTTAACGATAACTAAAATATAAAACAGAAGTCAAACCTTTTTCATTTAAAATTGAGTTTCCATATTGAAGAAGTGGTATAGCACTCCTTTAATACATTGCAGCCAAAACATTTAAAAGAATTAAAATATTTTAAAATATTGGTTTTCAGCCAAAAGGTTTATTTGGATATATATTGGTATTCTGGTAACTGAATTTTTTACCATCAAATGTAGGCTTGTGCATTATTCAGTAGTTTATGAATAATGAATCCAACCACTGTCTTCTTTTCTCTTTCTGGCAAGAAAGAAAATGTTATTCCTATTTTATTACATTTTCTTAGAAACATAATGTCAGTATCTTGTTTTCAATATACAGTAACTTGTGCTCTAAATTATGTATTGTTTAAAATATTTCTAAGTTTAAAAAACTTTCTACTGAGATTGTTCTATTGCAGATATCATTTTGGTATAATTATTATCATTTATTTAAGTAAATTGTGAATTAACAATTATTTTTAACTTATCTTTACTCACCAGTGAAGGCTATGAAACACAGAATTTGCATCCTCTGCTATCAGTTTTCCAGTTAATCTTGATCCAGATTATTATATTAACTACTTGATTTTATGAAAGTTTATAATCCTCTTCTTGCTTCAGTTACACTCCAGTTACATTTGAGTGCTTTTTCCTGCAAGGTGCTTCAAATAAGTGCTAATCAGTTGAACAGCAGATTTTCTCTTTGAATAGCTAGAGGGATTTTTTAGACTCAAATATTTTTTCTTTCTATGGTTTTGATTCTTTAATCTCTTGCTATTCTAAATAGATGATTAGATATTTCTCAGCATTTCAAATTTTTCATCTTCTGCTCCAGCTTCTTTAAAAAAATATATAAAATCTAATATTTTTTCTGTATGTAAGGCAATGTTTCTATTTCATGCATGCGTTCTCATTATTGATTTAATATGTGTCCAAGACCATATACAGAACTACTTTTATAATGGTTTATTTTACATAAATCAAAGTTGTTCTAACTACACATATTTTCTTAGCAATTCAGCAATGATAATCACCAGAAGTCTACAAGTTTATTAGTCTACAAGGATAATGGCATTACATACTATGTTTACTTTTGGTAACATAGTATGTAATGCCATCATCATGCTGTACATTTTTTATGATGTCATACCAGAATAATGAAATAGATGGTTTTTCTATAACAGAAAATGTCCTATTCATAGCAGTTTTTCAAAATTAGTATTTGATTCATCAAAAACTGTTTCTGCCAGTAATTCCCTTGTTAAAAAAACTCATTGTGCATTACTAAAAGTAGTATTCATAATTTTTAAGAGTATTTTCTCTTTTTATGTTTAAAAAAATCTACTTTACTTTGATTTGCATCATTGGTTTCTATATTTTGTAGAGCTGCTTTTTTTTTTTTTTTTTTTTCTTTTTCTTTTTTTTTGGGGGGGGGAGTATTTTTGAATTTGCATACGACAACAGCCAACCTATGTATGTGTGTATAACACATGCGTTTGAGCATATGTGTATTACGTGCTTTATATTTAAACGTTATTTCTCTAAATGGTATCCATTAGTTATTAAAAAGGAAAATGGCCATATAAGTTTTTGTTTTTTCTCATAAATTGCTTTCTGTTATTGTAGTGCCAAGTGATACAATCAAACATATGTTCCTCGCCAATTCACAAAATGGCTGATGAGTTGGCCAGTTTTCATTGGAGTCAAATAATTTTGTTGGATAATCAGAAAGGTTCCCAAAATGCTGCAAAGTGAATATCATATTTTTTGCGTAAATATTTTTTTAAAATTCTTTAGGATTTACAATGAGCAGAATGGTATACGGTTTTTAAAAACAGCTCCAGAATTAAATGTTAAAGATGATCAGGCTGTGAATGCCAGAGGATGAAACTGGGTATAAAAAATATTATTGAGAAGTTTTTTGAAAGAACTTTGAGATTTGTTTAAATTTTGACTGTTTCATTAAAAAAAAAATATTTATAGTCTGGATGTATATTTCATCCTACCTATGTATGTCAGATGCTTTTTTCTTTTATAATGCAACCTAGGGAGATTGATTAAAGATGATGATCTGTTTATGGTGTAATGTTTAATTGTTGCTGTTTTTTATTGATTTTGTTATTAACAGGTAAATCTATTTTCTATAGCCTCAACAAGTTGTACATGCTTTATTAGAATTGCTGACTGTATTAACAGAAGAGGTAAGGTTTAATTTGTTTCTTAAATAAATGGAAATTGAAAATAAAATGATAAATTTGATAAATAAAATAAAATAAATTTAGGGGGAAGCCATCTTGACGGTAGTCTTATAGCGTAGTGAAAAACGTCTTTCTGTCAGTTCTAGTGCATGATATTATTAGTTGAATTGTATCCCAAAAGAAGGTCATGCCTGCTTGGCTCTTTAAACACTCTTGCTGTCAGCTACATTGAAATGAAGGAAATCTATTTCATATGAATCTAAGGAAGTAGTGTCCCCCCTTGATTATTTGGATGTAACTTTTGATAAAATACAGATAATTGAATAAACTTTGATGCAGAATATTTTTGATTAAATTAATTTCCCACTGATGTATAATTATGTGATATTACTCCAAAATAAAAATGGTGCTTTAAGTCGTCAACCTTTTTCCAAAAGGTTTCCACGATGTGTTTCTTTGGAGATGGTTTATATGGAAAGTTTTCTTATCATAAATTATTGGTTTATTACTTTGCAACTTTACCGCAAGTCATAGGCTTTTTAATTTACTTTTAATTACTTTATTTTGAATTGATATATATATATGAAAATAGTCCTAGCATAACATTTTCTGGAAAATAAAGAAGTACTTTGCATACGCAAATAAATTCATATGGATTTTACTGTTTACTTAAATGTTTTATAGAATATTTTAATTAAAGCTCAGATAATCCATAAATGACATTACTAATCTTTAAAAAATATGTTTAGAGGTTTTAAACCAAACACATGTCGTATATTGTAAAATATAGGATTAAATTACAGGGTGATTCAAAAGTTCCACATATCAAATTTTCAAGAATCGGGGAACGTTTTCTTTTAATACCATTATAACAAGTCTGCATTCATCTGACACTAGATATTTGCAATATATCATCTTGCAAAACTATTAAATTTGACACTGGTGTGTTTCTTTTCCAATTAGCATTTACTGTTCAGTCACAAATAATGTACCTCCCCTCTCTGCAACTGAAATAATGAAATCAGTAAACCTATGAGCCACCATGTGAAAGTGATTGAAGGGGCAGTGTTAATGCAACCATGGCTGACATTCTGTCAAGACACTTCATCGTCATCTGATCATCTGAGTTAATTGTAGTTATTTATTTGTGCAGGATGAATCAAAAGTCTTGCACATTAATGTTTAAAAAATTGGAGAAATTCCAGAGGAATGTGAATGTCAGTTTTTTTGATTGAATGATACTGCCATAAATAATATATCAATGTAAATTTCATTTGTAAATTATACTGTTAGCTTCAAAAACTATATTTATGCTATAAAATGGAGTTGAGTATTCTTAAGCAGGACGAATTTTCATGAAAATCAAGCATAACAAAAGTTTAGTAGTTTCTTTGTGTTTTCAAGTTTTTCCGTTTCCCCAATTATAACTGTAAATTCATTTCAATAGGAATAAACCGAAAATGCAGGAAAATAGAGGTTTCATACTAATCTGTGAAGTTTTGTCATCAAATGAAGAATAACACAATAATTTGAAAAAAGTTGTTTGCGATTGTTCTTTGGATAGAATAATAGAAGTTGAAATGAATACAATTTCAGAGAAATTGCAAATACTCGTACTATATTAAAATAAACTTTTATGAAAGCTTTTGCAAAAATATAGTAATTCAAATTTTCCTAACAACAGATGTGAAGAAATGCAGATACTTACTTTAATCCTTCAGTTATCTAATTCATGTGATGAGAACTGGTTATCGACTATATTTTGCTTTGTTTTATAATGAAGTTTTACATTCGTCTTGCCTTTTGTGCATCATCAGCAGAGCATGTTGTAATATATTTGACTTTTGTATAGTTTCGATAGCACATTTTCTACTCTCAGGACAGCGGTTCTATCATTAAACCAGCTTCACAATGTTAAAATTCACAAAAATAGAATTATTTGCCTCTTTTTTTTTTTTTTTTTTTGTTGTTGTTGTTGTTGTTGTTGTTGTTGTTGTTGTTGTTGGTTAGTACATCATGTTCGGTTTGAAACTCTTGAATATTATTATTCTCATTATGGAATTTAAAAAGTAAAGCTATTGACTGTTAAAAGTCACGATTTCTCTTTCAAATTATATTTAAAAAATAAAACTACTATTTGTTTTATTATGAGTCGCACTTCAGCGACTGTGTTTTACCCATGCCTGTCACATATTATTAATATCTTGCAATATTCAAAATTCTAGACGAAATAAAACTAAACTGAATACTAAATTTATGAAAACCTTTTAAATAATTAACAGTGAAAGAAATCTTGTTATTTCTCTCACTCTGTATGTTTCATATTCTTTTTACTTCCTTGTACGCAGTAAAAAGGAAGTATTGTAATCGCGAAAAGTTTCAGGCAGCATATTTCAACGAAAATATCCATTTTGACCGCTTTCGAATGCAATTTAACGATGTTTTGTCGTGACTGTACGTAAGGACAGAATAAAAGACTTTTCCTTTAAAAGAATTATAAAACTGCTTTAAAATGAATTCTGAAGAGAATTTTTCGTGGCGTCTGTACGAACGTATGTACGTATGTATCTTGCATAACTCAAAAACGAGTAGCCACAGAACGTTGAAATTTTGTATATAGGACTACTATAGCATGTAGATGTGCACCTCGTATTTTGGTTGCAATCGGCCGTGCCAAACGTATATATATATATATATATCCATTCTGATACCCGGCCCAGTGATCTCAGTTTCTTTGCTCTTATATGTATGTAAATTGTACATTTTTTGCTTTAAAAATGATTGAATTATGTTGTTTTTATCTTTCGGTTAAGGTGTTTATGCCTTTAGTAAATCTTTATGCAATATTTTTAGAATTATCAACAATTTTAAAGTTGTTTAAGTGCCGCTAAGCCTAATAATTTTTTTGATTGCGGCCATTGCTTATTTACATTCGAAACAGCAGGATAGTGGATTTGTTGCCAATCTAGAGAAACGTAGCTTTGCAACAACAAAGATAACGTCTTCATTTATTTTATTCCGAATTAAATCATGCTTAATCCTTTCTGGAAATTTTTCGAGGAAAGAAGTGTTTAAGATTTACTTCGTAATTTTTAATACAGATATTTTGAGTTTTTATGTATTTTTGCCTTGTCGCGAAGTGAGAACTGAATTAATTGAATGAGAAATACTCAATCGTCTGTGAAAAACTGTTTCTTTACTGTTTTGTTTGCTTAATTTCTTTTATACATGATTCTAGCTTTATTATAGTATTTGAATAGAACATATGGCAACGATTAGATAATTCTTTAAATGATATAAATTTTGTGCATTCGGAGTTGTAATATGAACGAAATATAATACTGTTAAGTGAACCTAGCGCCAGAGTGTCGCTTTGGTAAACAAATAGAGTGAATTTTAAAGAATGCATTTATTCTATTGTGGTTTATGCGCTGTCGGCGAAGTAGATTTAATTCAATCCAATACGTTTAAATGAAATGCAAGAAAAAATGCGTATAATTTAATATTCCGTACAAGGAAGTCATGTGGTGTACACATCAGATTTTTTATCAAATGATCGTTTAGCTATGATTCATATAACTCCTTATTTGTCTACAAATATCATGAAAGTAAAGAAATTGTATGCAATAACTAACATATTTCTAACATTGTACTGAAAAAATTTAGTTTACCGGAAATTAAGGATTTTCTTTCGATTTTTTTTTCACTGCTGCACAGTGATCAAGTAGGTAGGGCTACGGAATACTGTTACGTCGAAGCAAATTGAAATCTTACACTGATTAGATGGATATAGATGACTGCCCGACTGTATGACGTGAACATGAAATAGTTTTCTTTAAAAAATTCATGAAAGTGCAGTGGCCACTCGTTAATTCGGATTCAAACTAATCCAAAGGCATCCAAGGCCCACCAGCGAACGAGCTGGCTGCATGGGTGTTTTCGTGGTTTTCCCTATGTGTAACATGTATACTAGCCAGTTTCTCTTCGAAAGTTCTCCACGAAGGTATCCCTCCCCTTAGGCAGATATCCCTTGATGCTTTGCCGTAATCATCTAAACCAAACCATAGGCCTCCAAAAACTTGTATTATAATTAGTGTTAAAAGTATCTCATTAATTCGAAATAAATTTTTATCACTTCCGTTAGTTCGAACTAAAAATTTGATGGGGGAAAAATGTTCCTCTCCGTCGTTGAACGGAGAAAATATACGCTGAACTTATTATTTTGTGTGTCAAAATTATCTGTACTCTTCTGTGTAAAAAGACACTTGCTTGCATCCCTAGACTACTGTATTTCTTGCTAAACGTTGGTGCCTATTGTCTCAGGGATAAATAGGGTAATTATTTGTTAGTCCTGTATACCCACCTCCTATCAATATCCTGCATGCCCACCTCTTAACAGACAAAGCTTTCTGGCCTAACCCGTTTCCTTGGTCAAAGAACGTCTATGCAATAAATATTCTTTGCCTTAGGTTCGTTCAGAACCCTTTATGAATGGGTCGGGATAGGGGGAGAATCATTTTTTTTATTATTATTATTTATCAGTTTTCTTAGATTTTCAGAAAAACTAGTCTTTACTACAAATTCTAGAGAGCTGCCTCAGTTACACCTGAGTGCAAACACTTTAATGTGCTCGAAGTGTTTTTCAGTGTGTGGTGTGATTGTGTAAAAATTCAGGATGTCTAAACGTGGAAAGTACAAAACTCCAACTTTGGATACAAAGGTAGAAATTTTAAAGAAAGTGGAGAATGGCGAATATAAAACAAAGTTAGCAGCTGACTATTTAATTTAAAAAAATACATTGTCCTTCCTTATTTGAAAAACAAGGAATGAATTTTAGACTCATGGGAAAAATTAAAATTTGCTAGAGGAAAGAAACGTATGAGAAATGCGTTCCAAAAGGATCTAGAAAAAGCTGTGATGCTGTGGTCGAAATTTTCCAATAAATTGACCCCTATTGCAGGTGACAGGTGAGAGCAGGCCCGGACGGCTTACATAGACTAATCGGGTATCGTCCGAATCCGCAACTATCTGAAGCTACACTCCGAAAACAATACAAGGGCAAAGTACATGGCCATACAAGGGCAAAATATAGATCTTTCTGCATGCGGAATTAAACATTTTCTTAGTTACATCGCATTTCCTAGTTACATTGCTACACATACTCACTACACTATACATTTCATAATAAGTATTGCGTTGATCATTACACTGTACTTAAGGCACATTTGCAACTCAATGCTACACTTAATACATCACATATTCTTTGCAACATATTACGCTGAACATTATTCTTCTTATTAATACACTATATATTCTTTGCAACATAGTATTACGCTGAACATTATTCTTGACAATTCAACGTAGGTTCTGAACGATGTAATTGATTAAATAAGATATAACTTGATTATATAGTGCATAACTTAGTTATATAAGACGCACTTAAATAAATAACTTGATACAACAGATAAATAAATTAAGAGTTCTTAAATAAAGAGCAAAATTGCATATTTCAAACAAATTACACATTTTGCACACAAAGTAAACAAAATGTGTTTACTTTGTGCTGTACTTATACAAAATACAGATTTAAGGACAGAGTACAGCCCATATTACTTTTGATTAAATAGCATGTTAAAAGTTAACTGTGGCATAAATTTTGCTGTATTTTTAACACATACCAAAAATAAGAACCCTATTGCAGACGAAGGCTGATTAATTGGCAAGTTGAATGAGTACTGAAGATTTTAAATGCAGTGATGGATGGCTTTCTCGATTTAAGACAAGGCGCAATATTTCTTATCAAATTATACGCGGCCAAAGCTTTGATGGAAATGAAGACGTATGCCCTAATTTCGGTAGGAAACTGCAGGGCTTTTCTCTATTTACCTGCCGAAAGATATTTTGAATGTGGGTGGAACTGCATTCTTTTATAAACTAAAAAATGGCATTACATTTTAAAGGGTTGCTTGCGTAGGAGATAAAAGCAATAAACAGAGCATTACAGCTTTAATTTGTGTTAATATGGATGGGAGCGAAAAGCTTAAATTATTAGTGATTGGAAAGTCCAAGAATCCCCTCTGATTTAAAAGGAATATTGCCAGTTGGTTCTGTATCTAATACATAAGCGCAGATGACACGAGACATCTTCAATAACTGTTTAAAAGGAATGGATAAGCAGATTTCGAGGGAAAAGCATAAAATTCTCTTATCTGTGGATAACGCAACTTGCCGCAATAACCTTTCACAGCTGAATTCCATACAGGTTGAATATCCAGAATCTTAGAACAAATTATCATAAGAAACTCATAAATAAATAATTTTTTTCTTTAGATTATGGTGAAAACTACGACATTACTCTGCTGACAGCTATAAATGATCTATACACCGCATACGATGCTGTTAAAGAAAGCATAATTAGTAATTGCTTTCATCATGCTAAATTCATGCACGACAAAGAAACCAATCATACCGAAGAATGTGACGATACTGATACAGCTTTTACTGAATTCAAAAAATTTAAACGTGATAAGGCTACTTTTTCTGATTATGTAAGGGTAGATGAAGACTTGGAAGTGTGTAAAAAACTGAGAGACGATGACATAATAAAAACTATTCGAGAAGATGAAAAGACCGTTATCAGATTCAGAAGAAAATGCAGAGTTAAGCGTCCTAATGTTCAAGCCACAATGGATTCTAAGCCATGAAAACTGAAAGTATTTATTCAGATTGAACCTTCCTCAGAAAATGAATTAAAATACACTGCTCGACATTATGCAACACCAAGAAGGAGTGGTCAGAAAGTGAAGAAATTTAGAAAAAAGACAGAGACAGCAAGCAGCAATAAATGATCTTTATTTCAAAATGATAGTCAGAATACAGAGCGAGAACGGCGTCAGCTCAGTAGGATAAGCGATAAGCAACGGAGGACGTGGGCACTGTCCCTTTACCAAAAGGTTAATCGGTATAGCACCACGTCCGCCTATATCTAGAGCCTAAAGAGAATCACAAGACGCCACGCACCGCGCGCCCAAACCCAGAGCCAAATTCAACCCGGGGGCAGTCCAACAGACCAAATGCCCACGAAAGACAGTCCCAACAACCGCCCAGGCCCCACATTTATTAAATAAAATAACAAAAGCATGCAGGGCCAAACAAGGGCGAGTTTTGACAATAAGCAAAAATTTTACAAAGGTGTAATACACACAAATATAGAATATACATAAGCTAAAGTACAGTCTGATGTTGGGCAGCCCAATAATATACAATGAGTAAAATATAGACAGTAGAATTAGACTTAATGACAATATAACATAAAAACAGAGAACATAGTGACATAATGAATGTAAATGATTACAGCAATACACAGAGGATATACCAAAAGAAATAAAAATAAAAGAATACAATAGCCATCAGTGTGTGACTGGAAGTACTGATACATGGGAAATGCGTAAAGCATTCAGAATTCGACTTAATTCAGAAGACTAACAACTGGATCGGGATACATTGCATAGCCAAGTACTTATATTTGACAAAGCAACATATTGAAAGTCAGCGTAATAAACTAGATATTCTCTATGACACAGTCATGTTACAATACCGCAGGTAGTGATGTGATACAGAAGTAGGTAGCGTGCAATATAATTTGATCTCGGTACGTATTGGTACGTATTCAATCCCTATAGTACAACAATAGTTAGGAAAAAGGAATATGTTATACAAAATATATTTAGCATGCAACTGTGTTTAAGATATACAAAGGTCGATACATTGGTTACTACCAATTATGGTACAGGACTAGTACCACACTTAGTAACAGAATGCAATAGCGGTACAATACAATTGATCACGTGGTATTGTGGGAAAAACATGCAATAAGGCTAATTATACGATTATGAGGAATAAAAATAACATATTTAGCCTGCATAAAAATTAACGAATATAAGATACCATACAATACTATACAATATTGTTGCGTGCGTACGGGTTCGCTATGAAATGAATGCACAAGTCCGATGAAAAAGGAACAAAAATTTATTATTATCACAACAAAAATGCTTAAATTTTCTCAAATTATCATGCAGTATTACAATATCTCACAGTAGTTATCTTTTAACTACTCAAATATCCAATAGAACGCAATTCAAAACAGCTAAAGAACGCTAATCCGCGAATTCGCTACAATCAACAAGAGCAGTTTTCTAAACAACAACAAACTAAGCAACTACTACAAACTGAGATGTTTTCCTCCTTTTATAAGATTTTAAAATCACGCGCTAGAATTTTCCAGTACTTTCTCGAAATCAAAAAGAGATATTTATTTATTTAATGCACGCGCTCTTGTATTTTCAATTTTTCCGGCTTAGCTTTCTTTTAATATTCGTCACGCGCTGCACTGCGCGAGAAATAAAACCATTTAATTTATAATTGAACTAACATTAGCTTTTTAAATACCAAATTCGTAACACTGCCCCCTTCCCAAGGACTGCACGTCCCGGGCAGTACAATCCCTGGACAGGAAGCTAAACTTACAACTGTGGCATAAATGCAACTGAGGCATAAACATTACATTACAATATCAAACAATATAAACAATAAATGCAATAACTAACTTAAACAAATCAAATGCTATCAAATACTAAATTCAAATCAAATCAAATACACATTTATAAACAAAAAGGACCATGGTCTGATACTATTTACAATTATTTACATTACGTACTATGGCCATAGTAATGAGCTAACCTGTCGTAATGAACGACTTTAGGTTTAGAGTTCGAAGACTTACGAATCCGAACCACGACGTCATTCAGCCTTTTTAGGACTGTATATGGACCATCCGAAGGTGACTGTTAATTTAGGACTCAGTCCTTTTCGTTGAATTGGGTTCCACAACCACACCTTGTCTCCTTTGTTGGATCTCTGTCTAGTAGTTCTTGTGTCGCATCTGATCTTCATTTTCTCCGTCGCCAAGTTGACTCGCTTTCGTGCAGAACGGTGCATCCCCTCAAACCGGGCCTGGGCATCTTGGATGTGTTCCTCAGGCGATGAAGGCGCATCCGTAGGGCGACTAAACAGGCGGTCACAAGGCAGACGAAGGTCTCGCCCGAAGAGCTTCTGGGATGGAGAATAGCTGGTAGTCTTGCGTTTCTTTTCGACCCTGGTATGATTTCGGCAGCTTCCCGAGCTCGATCTTTCGGACAAGGCGTCGACATTTCCAGGCGAGGATCCCTTTTGAGGATGGATAGTCATGCCATCAAATGCTGAAAGCAGCTTATTGTTTTTGAAATCTAAGGAAAAATTGTATTTCCTTAAAAAGTCCAATCCGAGTATGCATGGATCTGTAATATCCGCCACATATGCCGTGTGATGGTAGGCGGCACTTCCAAACGTGATGTTTACGTTTAACTTCCCAGTTATGTCGATCTTGTCACCAGACGCAGTCTGAAGGGTAACACAGGATGGCGTCCAAATAAGTTTATCTTTAAACTGTTCAGCGAAATCTTTCCTAATGATGGTAACATTAGCTCCTGTGTCAATGATCATATTGCAAGGAACTCCATCGATATTCCCATTGATGGACAGTCCGTTATTGTTGCCACTCACTATAGAGATCTTAAGCGCTTTAAAACAGGGTTTTTCATTATCTGGCAACCTCCGTTCCTTGATATGGTCATTAATTTGTTTCCTGCGTCGTTGCTCAGAAATTGTCTCAATTTTCGTACCCTGGGGTGTTCTGCAATTCTTTCGTACGTGGCCTTCAGCTCCACAGTTCCAGCACTTTGGTTTCTTGTCAGTCCTTTTCCTTGCCGTGGCATTTAATTGTCTGTTTAAATCGTATGCCTTATTTTCCGTGCTCTGGGGAGTTCTGCAGTTCCTTCGTAGGTACACCGCAATTCCAACACCGCAATTCCAGCACTTTAGGGTCGGTTTTGTTTCACCACTATTCCGTCTTAAAGCATTCACTGGTCTTGTCAACTCATCCGTTTTATTATCCGTGCCCTGGGGTGTTCTGCAATGCCGTCGTAGGTGACCTTCAGAACCACATCTCCAACATCTTACAGCCACTTTGTTCTCACTGCTACTCCGTATCAAAGCATCGACTTGTCTGGATAAATCATCTAAACGAGCCATCAATTGGTCCCCTGGGTCGTGGACTCGCACAGCTCTGACTGGGTAGCTATCCCTAAGAGTTGCTTGCTGGGCTGCCTCAAATTTCATGGCATACACTAAAGCGCTTTTCAGATCTTTAACATCCGCCATTCGCAGTGCTTTCTGTATTTCAGGGTCCCGGATGCCATCGATGAAATATTGCAGGGACAGGATTTCCCTCGTTTCTGTCGGGCATTCCGAAAAGGCGAGATGGGACAGCCTTTCAACATCCGCGGCGAGGTCCTGAAGTGTTTCGGTAGGCTTCTGTTGACGAGATTTTAATTGGAGCCTGCTGTAGTCTTTTAAACATTTCTCGCCGAAGCGCAGCTCCAAAGCGCCGGATAGAGCTTCGAAATCTAGCCTTTGATTTTCGGGAAGCGTCTGCAGGATATCCGCTGCGTCTGCTCTCAGAGAAGCGGCGAGATGACAGGCCTTAGCTTGGGAATCCCATCCATTCGCATCCGCAACGATAGAAAATTGTGTCCTATACACCTGCCAGGAGGTCTTCCCATCATATGTAGATAGTTTCAGAACGGAACGAGCAGGCATCGATAAAAATTTGAAACCTTCCGGATTGCTACCTGCTGTCGCTACGAATTTCTTTAAATCATCAACTTCTTTGGTGACCGCAGAAACTCTATCATTAATTTGTTGTTTCACGGCAGAAACTCTCTCTTCTATTTCCTCTTTTACCGAAGAAACTTTTTCTTCAAAGTTTCCAACTTTATTCTCAACTGCGTCAATTCTGCCTTCCATAACCTCGAATTTGTTTTCTATTACGCTGGTAATTTCTCTTTTCATCTCTTCTTGTCTTGCTTCAATCTTTTCCTGTCCTGCTTCAATCTTTTCCTGATTACATTTCATCTCTGCTTTCATTTCTTCTTTAAACGAGGCAAACGCTGATATCAGCTGTCTTAATTGCTCTTCCATCGCTCTTGTGATTGGCATTCAAATCCCACTTCTGACACCAAAAATTGTTGCGTGCGTACGGGTTCGTTATGAAATGAATGCACAAGTCCGATGAAAAATGAACAAAAATTTATTATTATCACAACAAAAATGCTTAAATTTTCTCAAATTATCATGCAGTATTACAATATCTCACAGTAGTTATCTTTTAACTACTCAAATGTCCAATAGAACGTCATTCAAAACAGCTAAAGAACGCTAATTTGCGAATTCGCTACAATCAACAAGAACAGTTTTCTAAACAACAACAAACTAAGCAACTACTACAAACTGAGATGTTTTCCTCCTTTTATAAGATTTTAAAATCACGCGCTAGAGTTTTACAGCACTTTCTCGAAATCAAAAAGAGATATTTATTTATTTAATACACGCGCTCTTGTATTTTCAATTTTTCCGGCTTAGCTTTCTTTTAATATTCGTCACGCGCTGCACTGCGCGAGAAATAAAACCATTTAATTTATAATTGAACTAACATTAGCTTTTTAAATACCAAATTCGTAACACTATTATAATACAATACAATACAATACAATACATTACAATACAATAAAAATAAAAAAAAATTAACATAGTTAACCTTTACTAAAAGCCAACTGATATAAGATACTATACAATACTATACAATACCAGAATACAATACGATACAGTAGATACAATACTATACAATACCACAATACAATACGATACAGTAGATACAATACCACAATACAATATGATACAGTAGATGCTATAAAATACTATACAATGAAAATACAAAATACATTCAGTGTTGGTGACACAAAAATACATTTAAAATTGTCATGACACTAGTGATGAAAATACAAAATACATTCAGTGTTGGTGACACAAAAATACATTTAAAATTGTCATGACACCAGTGATCCTAATGCAGCAAATAAATTGATGCAGTTACCTGCATAAAAGATAACTAATATAAGATACCATACGATACTATACAATAGCACAATACAATACAATACAAAAGCTAATTAAACGATTATAATGAATAAAAATTAACATATTTAACCTGTATAAAGCCAACTGATATAAGATACTAAACAATACCACAATACGATACGATATAGATACTATACAATACTATGCAATGAAAATATAAAATACATTCAGTGTTGTTAACACAAATATACATTTAAAATTGTCATGACACCTGTGATCCTTATGCAGCAAATAAATTGATGCAGACAGTTAAATGTGTTACTATACATTTGCAAAGAATGAAATATAGACTTAAGTATGCCACAAATTATGAACATATATTATACCGTGAAAAACACAAAATATATTCAATGTTGGTATAAATACAATGGATATATTTAAAACAATGGATAATGGTTGGATATATTATACAATGAAAATCTCTAGCGACCCCAATACATTCAGTGTTATTATTACACAGAGAATTAAATGTATGATATTACATGGGCAATTGATGAAAAGAAGACAGTAACAGTATAATGTATAGCCAAATATGCAAGTATATGGTATACCGATGTTTAACAGCAACTGGCAAACAATATATCATTAATACGCACAACTAGATATGCCAAGATATTATATACTATTATACAGTGAAAAACACAAAATACGTTCAATGTAGATATTATCATAGTGCATTATGAGGGAATACAGACAGTTATATGTATGATAATACATGGGCAAAAGATAAAAATAAAGACAATAACATTATTATTCATAGGTAAATATACAGATTTAATATATTCAGATATTTAACAGCACCTGGTAAAAAATGTACCATAAGTACATTGATAGCTGCTATGGACAGCAAAGAGATTATTAGGACGGGACATATGCAACAGATAAATATGCGAATTCAATATATTCAGATATTTAACAGCACCTGGTAATAAATGTACCATAAGTACATTGATAGCTGCTATGGACAGCAAAGAGACTATTAGGACAATACATATGCAACAGATAAACATGCAATTTCAATATATACATATATTTAACAGCACTTGATAATAAATGTGCATACGTAAAAAATAGCATTATTATTCATCGGTAAATAGGCAAATGCAAGATATACAGATACTAAACAGCACCTGGTACTAAATGTACCATAGGTACAGGGAACAGCTGTTATAGACAATATTACCTGATTGCACTTAGAAAAAGATGCTGACAGGGAATATACAAATATTTGACTGCTGCTATACACAGCGACTTATAACAGATGGATTACAATAGATTACAATGGTTACAAACACTTCAAAGCATAAAAGTAGATGGGTTATAATATATACAAGCAGTTGAAGAAGTTGAATCATATGTCGATATTATAAGGCACAAAGATGAAGTCCCAGATTCATCAGTTTGTCAATTAAACGGACTATCTTTTTGACTTGATGCCGTTGCTTAATCAAAAAACGACTAAAGGCAGTCCTATCCGTTGGTGGAAAAGGAATATGGAATTCAGTAGTAAGTGGACAATCGATTAGATAGTGTTCTGGATTGCCCAGTTGTCCACAACTACAGAGTGCTGAGGAAGAGAGTCCATGTCTCTCGAAATATAAGGGAAAAAGCCCGTGACCCGTAATGTAGAAGGTCAGCTGTGGTGGCATGATTAATCGGTCTAAATCTACTTTAAAGACATGGGCAAATGCTCGGCGACCAGTTTCCTCCGAACTCCATGCATTTTGCAACAAGGAGATGGCTGTGAGAAGGAAGTGACGCTTTAGATTAGATACTGGGCGTGAAACCGTCAAGGTCTGTGTTATCTCGTGATTCTGTGCTGCTTCTTTAGCAAGCATATCGACAGTTTCATTACCGTAGTTCCCCACATGAGCTTTTGTCCATTCTAAACAAATGTATAGATTTTTATGTCGAGACAAGCTAGTTTGAATGTCCACAATAATGGGGGATGAATGCAGAGGATTTAAAATGGCATACAATGTGGAGAGACTATCGGTAAGAACATAGGAATGTGAATATCGATGATTAATGATTGTTTGTATGGCTTGTCGAATAGCAATAGCCTCACTCTGGAAGACGCTGTTAAAAGAAGACAGATGACATTTCCACTGGTGAAGAGTTGTCTGATCTTGCAGTATGGCTATATATGCACAGCCAACCTGATCTTCCAATTTAGAGCCATCAGTATAAAAGACCAGATCAGCATGAGAAACTTGATGACTTGGTTTGAGATTAACTTCCGTAACACTCCCGTTCCACAGAGGGAGGGTGTTGATCTTCTCTGTTTATTGCTGCTTCGTAATCATGGGAGGAGAAAGAGTGATCTCCAAACTGAACTGAACAGCCAAGTTGTCTAATCAACTGATAAGCTGCGTCCTTTTCAACCGCAATAGGTAAAGGCAAGACTCCAGCTGCAACTGCAAGGGCGTTAGTTGGTGATGTGCGGAAGGCACGAGTGATATTTAAGAGAAATGGTCTCTGTATACTATTTAAATGTCGGACTTTGCGTCCTTGCATTGGTGCTGCCCAAATTGCAGCACCATATGAAACAATCTTTTCAGTTACTGTTGCATATAAAACTTTAAGAAGATGTGGATTTAAGCCCCAGTGGATTCCCTTCATAAGCTTAAGGCGTTGAGCAATCACAGCAGTACGCTTCTTGAGATCTAAGACATGGGGAATCCAATTGAGTTTGTCGTCAAAAATAATTCCAAGGTATTTAAGTTCACGTTTAATACGAAGACGCTTGCCATTTATAGTTATTCTCGGTTGACGAGTCATAGAACCACCCTTCTTAGGAATGATCAGAATTTGCGATTTCTCTTCAGAGATTTGCAATTTAAAATCTTCACATCTAGTCTGAAACAAAGAACAGGTCTCCTGTGAGTTTGCTTGAAGTTGATCACGAGTCCTACCTCGTACTATGAACGAGGTATCATCGGCATAAGTAACCACAGTAGTATGTTCAGGCCATGGCTGCTTAAGGATAAGATTGTATGTCACATTTCAGAGAAAGGGGCTCGCACATGAACCCTGCGGGCACCCTCGAGTCTGACATCTATGTACCAGGCCTCCATTATAGGAAATGATCAAATGTCGATCGGACAGATAATGTGCAAGAGTATTATATAAATTGCGGGGGAATTGGCATCTCTTAATGCATATAGAACTGCCGGCCACCACAGCGTATCGAAGGCACTCTTTAAATCCACTGAGATAAACGCTGTGTGGTGGCCGGAGAACTTATTGCGCAGGATGGTATCTTGAACTTCCTTTAAAGCATGCAGTGTTGATCGTTTGGTGCGAAAACCGTATTGAAAAGGACACAGATAATTTGTTGAGTGCAAATGAAATCTCAATCGTCCCATAAGAAATTTTTCAAAAGTTTTGCCAAAAGCTGACAACAAACAAATAGGGCGATAAGAATCGGCTCGGGCTGGATCACGGTGTTTCTTTAAAAATAAAATCACCTGGCCAATTTTAAAACATTGAGGAAAAGTTCCACCATTGAATAGCTTATTAAACAGGCTTTGGAAGAGACTGAGATTGGTGCTGATAATCAATTTGGCAATACGATAGTCAACACCGTCTGGACCCGGTGCGCGCTTATTAGGGAGTTGGCGTAAGACTTGCCGAATTTCTTGAGTAGTAAAAATAACATCGTCTGGTGTTTGAAGACTAGATTGATTTCGAATAGTCTGATGAAAGGAGGAATTAGTTGAATTATCATCTGTAGAAAAAACCGTGTCAAGGACTTCTGATAGAGTTGATTCAGTCAGGTGACTATTAGGACTAACTGTAGGTAAAAGATGGAAAGTTGATGGCTTAAACAGCTTGTCGGTCGCAATCTTATGATGAATACCATAAACAGATGTTGTCTCAGAACAAAATTTGCGCCAACTAGTTAATTTGGCACGTATAATCATTTGTTTGTAACATGCTCTTTCCTGTCGGTAAAGAAGCAGAGTATTGGAGCTGATATTATTTCGACGCTCTTGCTTTAGCCGACGTCGAAGTGCTCTACACTTTTGTTGTTGAGTACGAAGCTGAGCATTCCACCAATTTAATGTACATAACTTCTTAGTGGTACGAATAGGCAAAACACTATCACATACTGTTCGAATGGTAGCCATAAGATCACTAGTAAAATTTTGTACATCTTCACGAGAATGCAGAGATTGAAGACGAGAATGATAAGAGGCCAAATTGGCTTGAATGGCTGCAGTAAACTGTCTGACCTTTCGGCCAGGTAAATTATAACGCCGTGTGATGGAGGTGGCTGTAGTTCCCGCGAGTGAAAAACGTATATAGTTATGGTCTGATAGACTTAGACCCTCAATTACTCGCCAATCTTGAAGAAGAGAGGCCATAGGCAAAGTAGACAAAGTCAAATCTGGCCAACCACGTGAATGTTGACGATCAAAAGTCGGAGGAGCATCATGTGAATTATGTTTCACGAGATTAAAACTGGATATAAAATCTTCCAGAAGTCTACCCTTTACGTCCGTAGTAGCATATCCCCACGAAATATTATGAGCATTAAAATCACCAGAAAAGAGCAAATTTGGAATTTGAATTGAGGTCAGTAAATCTTGCATCGCAGAGAGCACAGGTTCGATTTCTGAAGACGGTGAGGAATAAATGGAAACCAGGAGGACTGTCAGATGATGAACTTCCAGAAGAACAGCAACACTATCTCGCTGCGCAGTGACAAGTAAAGGAGACCAGGAAGGATTACAATTGACAATAATTGCACGGGGTGGAAGTAAAGGATCTTCCTTTTGATATAGTGTCCAGTGCAGTGGAAAGCCAACCGCCTTACGATTTAGACAATACGGCTCCTGGATTAAGATGAAGTCAATATGCTCAGAAGTAGCATATTCTACAGTCTGTGCCGTCGCAGCTCGAGCATGTTGAAGGTTTATTTGTAGACATTCCGTCGGTAAAGTTCGTTGCAAAAGAGTGGTATTAAGATCTTTTTGTATATGATCCAATGAAGAATCAGATACTAAGTTACCTGATGCTAGACTATAAGAATTGAAGTTAGTAGTCTGTGTTTGCCCTGATGAGCTGGACGCGACGTTGCACCGCGGACAGCGATGCACGAAGAAACACGTCTAGGCATAGAGTCAATAAGAGTGCGGATGGTGTCCTGAAGGATGGCTCTCCATTCCCTTTCAACCATTTGCCACAGTTGGTCTTCTGAACGAGGCAGAGTCTGTAAACGGCGTCCAATCACATTCTACACATGTTCGATTGGTGATAGCTCAGGAGAGTGGCCAGGGAAGCATCTGTATACCTTGCAGAGCATGTTGGCAGATGCGAACACTGTGTGGTCGGGCGTTATCCGGCTGAAAAATTGCATTAGGCAACTCCTGAAGGTAGGGAATTGCCACCGGCCACAGTACATTATCCAAGTATCGTTGGGCCGTCATAGTGCACTGAATACGAACTAGAGGTGACCTGGAATCGTAGGCAATAGCGCCCCAAACCATTATGCCACGTTGTCGCGTGGTGGGGCGTTCCACAGCTAATGCCGGATTAGATCTGTCTCCACGTCGACGCCACACACGTATGCGGCGACTGTCACTGAATAAACGGAAGCGTGAGTCATCTGAGAACACGACGTTTCGCCATTCTGTCATCCACATCGCTCCAGTCCGGCACCATTCTAAACGTTGGCGTCTATGCTGTGGGGTCAACGGCAGTCTTCTTAACGAATGCCGTGTGAGTGCAGGCCACGTTCAACCAATGGACGGGAAATGGTTCTGGTCGACACTGGAACATCCAGGGTATGTTGCACATGCTTCAGAATCTCGGTACAAGTGACTTGCGTGACCGCCACAGCTTGTCGGCGGATGAGTCGATCCACGCGTGCTGACGTCACTCTGACTGCACCTGCACCCCTCCTTCTTCCCACATTCCCTTGTTCAACCATGTTCGTCATAGCCGATGCACCGTGCTCGCATCCATGTGGGTATCAGCTGCGATTTGATGTAAGGACCAACCCGCCCTTCTCAGTCCGATACCCCTCGCAAAATCGTCTATCAGCTGGAAGTGCCTTCGTTGACGGCGGCCTGGTATTCTCTCCTATTACACGTATCTTCCGGGACAAAACCCAACTTTCTTCGATAATTCGTCTGGCAGAAATAACGACACGAATATTGCCCATTCTGCACGTTCCTTCCCTTATATCTTACTTCACGTGCATAGGAGAGCTGCGCATTTCACATCATTCGCATAACTCAGTGACGTCGGTCTACTCTAAAATTTGCATAAATTTCTGACCGCTCCTTCTTGGAGTTGGATTTTGAATGTCGAGCAGTGTATTTACTTCAAATCGAAAAGCTGGCTAAAAATGTAGGCGTAATAAACAAAACCAAACATCCATTTACAGTTTTTCTCAAAAGTGTAATTCATATTTTTAATTAAAGTTTACTTTCTACTGCATATCTTCTGCTTTATTTTATGATTAAGGTAAGTCTTTATTGCTTTTCGATATGTTTAACTTTAGATAGCATACTATAATATATTTTCTGAGGTTAAACATACTAGAAGAATTTTCTTCGTCAGTGATACACTCTTAAAGTTATATTATCTTTTAATATCGGATAATTCGAAGTCTTTTCTGAGAACCTTTGAGTTCTAATTAACGAGCATTCACTGTATTTCTGTAGGCGAGATAATCCTCGAGGTCTCCACTGTAATTTATAACGTTGCGCGCCTCTAACTTGCACGCAACCAAGAGGTGACTGTGAAAGCTTGTATAAACCACAGAGTCTTATAAAGGGTTTAAGTCCCTTTTTATTCAACGTAATAAATTACAATGGCGTCCTCTTGACGCTTACAGACTGTGCCCACTAGGCAGTCACATAAAAATAATAACCTGAAAAAGAAAGTAAAGACAAGATTCTAACTACGAGGCTCTCTAAAATAACTAACTCACCGCGTTTTACAATAAGGCTGCTAATTCAGCAGACTTGAAGCTCACTGGAACAATTGCAACTACTTCCCGCCAAGCACATAGGCCGCAACGCGGGGTTCTTCAATTCTCGATAACTACCTCCGCGCTCGCTAAGTAAGAAATAACTCTCACCGAACTCGTTTCCTTCTATTTAAATCATACTACTTCCGCTGATAATTTGAATGCTTGCGCGTTCTACTCAAATTTACATATTCTGGCATTGGCAGTTCCAGGGGAAAGTAAGGCTTGACAGGAAAGATAGTTTAAACTTAAAATAAATGTTAGTTAAAATAAATATAAACCCTACATTTGCCGCTGCCAGAATTTGGAAAACTTGGAAGCAGGTCCTACAAACGACCTGTTGTAAGTTTATCTAATTCTGAACTAACTGGCGAAAGCCTCGTTTACACAAAAAAATCTTATGTAACAATTATATATTAAAATTCTGTTACTCGTTACAAAGCTTTCTTCTTACAGCAACTTTTCCTGGACTTCATCAATCAATCTTGGTCTTTCCTTCCAGCATCTGGAAGGAGTAAGTATCAGTATCTTTCTACATACATTATAATTTACACTTTCTTGACACAATAAATTTTTGTTTTTAAACGATTCGTTTTTCTTAGTTATTGCTTACTTCACATTCATTCAATTTTTCAAGCATTAATTTAACTTTACCCTGGCTCTCCACCGTGTGTGGTGTCAAACGGGAATATTCGTGTTTTAGTCTTACAACACTTTCCCTAACCACCATGATTTGTTAGAATTCAACAACCAAATAGACACACCTTACTCGACATTCTACAACTCAATGAGCTATTTTAATATTCTTAAAAATTCAAATGTAGGTGGAGAACCCTACAAAACACATTCATTCTAACTTCCCCCTCATTCGTCTTTAAACATGCAGGCTTTCGCTCTAAAGCATGACTTTACAGTTTAATACTTAAATTTTGACTTCATTGCTTTTAAGCATTCACTTTTAGCATCTACAATTTTATGCTTCTAGCCTAAATTCTACTTTTACATAACATGCAAGTATTTACATACATTTACAAAAGTTTAATACATATGCTTTTTACAATTTACCATAAAATGAATAAGAGAAAATAAATTTTTACTTTACTCATTCTTCGCCAAGCTGGCGGCACTGAAACTAAAATTCTTATTAGTACAAGAATACGAAGTTATTTTTATCTCCGGCCAAATTTTGGCTTTAACATAACAGAATTAGTCTTTCGACCAACAGAAAATGCTTGTTTTTAGCTTTTATACTTAAAGAAAATAATACTTTTGCCTTAGCTAAATAAAGTAAAACAAAACTAAGTCTCAACCGAGACATATTGACTTTCGTCAAAACATAGAACTTCGTACTTATGCATAACATTTCGGAACAAAACAGAAAGAAAAATTTATAGAAGGTTTTAACTTATTTTTGAGTTTTCGATGCTTGAAATTCCGTCATCCGTTTTTGGCAAAATTGATCCCAAGTTAGAGGTTTCATGGATGTGAATCTTCTCCTTATTGATCTCCGAGTGTCGTCCCCGTTGCTTTTTCTTTTGCTCTACATGCCTCTACATGCTGGCCTCTTGACGGAGTAATCGTCTGGTTGTTGGCCTTTGCGTTTCTGCCTGTGACGGCTGGTGTTGACGTCCTCCGGTCTGGAGTCCTTCTTGAATTTCTTCTGTTCGTCGTATTTTTGTGCCTCCTGTTGTCGTTTCAGTTTCCGGAACGGCGGCCTTGCTGGCACCTGACTCTGTGGCCGTGTGCGCATTCTCCTTGATGTGTAATTTCTCCTGCCATCCTTTGTTGGTGGTGTTTTTCTCTTTACCACGGTTTCTTTACCCGGTTCATCTGTATTTTTGTTTTTCTTAAACGCCGGATTTTGAAAATCATTTTTTCTTTTTGATACCGACGTCCGGGTTGTAGAAGTGTTAGGTCTCTCTTCAATTCTCTGTTTCTTGGGTGGTGGAATAGTTGTTGCAGTCTCTGGCCCTTCTATTTCGTTTAGACTTGAGTCCTGCAAGAAACTTTTAAGGATTTCAAAATCATTTGGATTATAGCATTTTTTCACCTGGTCGGGACTTGCTTTACAGATTTCCCCTCTCTCGTTTTTAAGATATAAGACTACTCCTTTGATTTCCTGAATTACATAGGGGCCTTCAAACTTTGGACCTAGCTTTGCCATAAAATTGTCTGGGGCACTTGATAAAGAAAATTTCCGTTTCAATACTTTATCCCCAACTTTAAAATCTGCTTCACGGCGTTTTCTATCATAATATAACTTCTGTCTATTTCTTGCCGTATCCGAGGTTTTAAGCGCCTGATCAATCAACTTTTGCACGTCTTGTTGTTTGAATTCCTGCTCTCTTTGTTGCACAAAGAATAATTTATCTAAAGGCGTAATTAACTTTCTGCCTAAAAATAATTCTGCTGGAGTTTTTCCCGTAGTATCATGATGTGCCGTTCTTAAAGCATAAGCTAATTCATTTATGTAGCCATCCCAGCGCTTGTGATATGTGCTAACGTAACTGCGAATTATTTTTACAATGTTTTTATTAACTCTTTCTGCTATGTTAGCCTGTGGTCTATACGGAACCATTTTGATATGGCGTATATCACGTCCATTGCATATGTTTTCAAATATTTGACTAATGAATTGTTTTCCGTTATCGCTAATGACTTTTATCGGTGCACCGTATTTTAAAATGTATCTGTGTAAGAATGCATCTGCGACTGTTTTGGCTGACGCGCGTTTAAGTGGAACAATTTCTATCCATTTTGAAAAATGATCTACTATTACTAAAAGAAAACGATTTTTATTTAACTCGCTCTGGGGGAAGGGACCAAGGAGATCTATGCCTAAAATTTCATTCGGAAATGTAGCGCGAATGCTATTTAAGTACCCGGCCGGGCTGTAATTAATATCATTTATTAACTGACATTGATTGCAGGACCTGACATACGCCGTTACTATTTTGTATAATTGCGGGAAATATACCGCCTCGCGTACCCTTTTTATAGTCTTTCTGACCCCGAGGTGGCCCGCTGTTTTTTTTTCGTGCAACTCCTTCAAAATGCTTAATCGAAGCGAGGCTGGGATGACTGGCTTATACTCAAGATTTTCGTTTGTTGTTTTCGTATAGAATAATAAATTATCTATTATTTCATTGTTTTTTGCTCTATTTCTTATCGCATCGATATCTGTATGCTCAAAGCTTTCGGGGTCTTTCAAATAAGCATAGATATTTCCAAATTCAGGATCAGCTTTCAGTTCAGTAATAACCGTATCTCTAGAATCTAAAATTTTTGAAGTCAACACAGTGCATTTAAGTTCATTACCTTCATCGTCCAGTTTTATACGAGAAAGTGCGTCAGCTACATTGTTTTCCTTACCCGGTTTATATTTTATTGTGATATTATATTCTTGGAGTTTTAAAGCCCATCTTATTAACCTGGGCGTTAGGTTTTTTCCCGAGTAAAGTCTACCAACAGCCGCATGATCCGAAAAGACTGTTACTGGCGATTTGCCGAAATAAACTCGAAATTTGTGTACAGCCATTAATACGGCTAATGTTTCTCTTTCTGTAGCTGTATAATTCCTTTGTGTTTGATTCAATGTTTTACTAAAAAATGCCAGCGGATGGTTATTTTGCATAAGAACCGCACCCACCGCATAGTCTGATGCATCTGCCGCAATTTCCAGGTTTTCGTCCCCCTCAGGGAATTTTAAAACAGGGGCATTAATAAGCGCTTCTTTTAATCTTTCAAACGCTGTGTTCGCTTCCGCTGTCCACGTAAATTTACTCTTTTTTCTTTTGATTACTAAGAGTGGTTCAACAATATTAGCGAAATCTTCGTCTGTCTTGAGATCTCTTGTTTGGTCGCCCTCCGGATGCGCCTTCATCGCGTGAGGAATACATCCAAGATCTCCAGGCCCGGTTTGAAGTGCTGGATAATTTTGCTCAAGAACGAATCAGCTTGGCGATGGAGAACATGAAGACTCGATATTACACCAGAGCGATTGGACATCGATTCAAGGAAGGAGACAGGGTGTGGTTATGTAATCCGACTCGATGGAAAAGACTCTGTTCGAAATTGCAGTCACCTTGGGATAGTCTGTAAACAGGCTAAACGACGTCTTGGGTCGGATCTGTAAGTCATCGAACTCTAAGCCTAAAGTCGTTCATTACAGGTTAGCTCCTTACTGTGGTCATAGTACGTAGTGTATATAATCGTAAAAGACCATGGTCCTTATTGTTTCTAAATTTGTATTTGAATTTGTTAAATAAATCGATATCATATGAAGAAGCAAGTCGAAAAATAAGAAGCGTATCTTTTCACATTTTTTATTGAAACTTAACAACACGTGCACAACATTACAACGGCATCCATAGCTCGCACACAGAGAGAGAGAACTTGGTGGTGCCAATATGGTAAAGATAAATGTACCAAACTAACACGCCTCCTTACATTTATACTTACTAATTACAAACAAACATAGATATAAGCAAACTTTTCATCTTTACCATTTACAATTAAGCATAGATATAAACAATAACATTCAACACTTAACACAAATTATTTTTAAAAAAAGTTTCATTAACTTAAATGTTAAAATCAAAGTTAAACACAATTTAGTTTACATAAGGACATTACCAAAATCTATTTCATTTCAAGCAAAAATATTTAAACAAACATCACTTAAATAAACAGTATACAAAATTTATTTCAATTTCAAACCTTCTCTAAATTTCATAAATTTAATCTTTCCTAAAGACTTAGTAAAGATATCTGCAATATTTGATTCTGAATCAATCTTTACAATTTCAATTACCCCATTTTGAACATTTTCGTGAACATAATGATATTGAACTTCTATGTGTTTTGAATTTTTAGTGAAGTTCCCATAATTAGCAATGGCCAAAGCTCCTGAATTATCTTCATAAATTTTAATGGGGTGAGTTATATCAGCAAAAACATCATTCACAACATTTTTTAAGAAATTAATTTCTGTCACAGCCTCAGATAGAGCAATATATTCGGCAAAAGTGGAAGATTTTGTCACACAACTTTGCTTTTTGGATTTCCAGTAAATTGGATTACCAAATAATTCAATAACAAACCCAGTAGTTGACTTTCTGACAACAATATCACCTGCCCAATCAGCATCAACATAACAATTCATAATATCAGTTTTAAGATTTTTACTATAGGTTAATTTTAGATGTTTTGTTAAAAACAAATACTTTAAAATTCTCAAAGCATATTTGAAATGTGTTTCATCATAACAATTTTGAAATCTACTTAAATAATTTACGCTGAAAGATATGTCTGGTCTAGTACCATGACTAATATACAAGAGTGCTCCTATTAGATTTCTATATTGGACATTTTGATTTAAATTAGATTTGCTTAGTTTAAGATTAGTCTCCATTGGTGTATCATAAAGCTTTGAATTTTCAATACCATACAGTTTAGCTAAAGATTCAATATAATTTTACTGAGTGTTAAGATATTACTTTTCTCATTATTATATTCAATATCAATTCCAATGTAGCTTTTTACTTTATTTAAATCCCTTATTTTAAATTTATTATGTAGTTGTTGCTTAATATCATTAATTACCCGAGTATCTCTGCAACATATCAACAAATCATCAACAAATAAAAGAATATATACAAATACATCATTTTCAGATTTTACGTAAAGACAATAATCATATTTACTTCTATGAAATCCTAGACTCTAAATATACTCATTAAAACACTCATACCAAGCACGAGGGCTTTCTTTCAACCCATATAGCGCTTTCTTTAATTTAGCCACTCTATTTGAATTATCATTATAGTCTTGTGGTTGTTTAACATAAACCTCAGACACAACATAACCATTTAAAAAGGCAGTCTCAACATCCATTTGATGAATATTTAAATTATACTGACAAGAATGTGAAAGTAACAGTTTTAAGGTTTGCATCTGTTTGCATCTTAATGACAGGGGAGTAAGTATCCTCAATACTATCTTTTTACTGGAAACCTCGAACCACTAATCTAGCTTTAAAAACATTACCTGGTTTTCTTTTGAATACCCACTTCACATCTAAAATTGCTTTATCCTCTGGTTTAGTCACTAGTGTCCAAGTGTTATTTTTAACAAGACTGTTCATTTCACTGTCCATTGCCTCTTTCCAATGTCCAGCCTCACTGCATGTTGTCGCCTCCTCAAAGTTACCTGGAACTGTAGTCTCACAAAAATTTGCACTAACACAGTAGTACCCGAATTCTTCATGAAAGCGAATTGGTGGTTTGATTTACCTTCTTGGTCTCATTCCACTTTTTGTTTCATCTTCATTTATCACACTGTCCTTGGAGTTATCATTACTCGATTCACACGACACTTCTTGAGGATCATTCTTTTTATTTGTATCATCTTTCTTATCTTCATCATCACAACCTACACACATTATGTCTTCTTCAATAATATCAACATGCCTGGCAACTATTATTCTGTTATTCATCAAAACTCTATATCCAACTTCTGTATACCCAAGTAAAATTCCAAATTCAGCCTTTTTATCCCACTTAGACTTTCTCTTTTCTTCTGGTATTCTTACATACACTCTACTTCCATATAATTTCAATTCATTAGCAGATGGTTTCCTATTGAAAAATATTTTATATGGTGTCTTCTTTACAACAGTATTTGTTAATGTCCTGTTTTTCAAATAAGCAGCAGCTTTAATTACTTCAGGCCAGTAACGTCTGTCAACTTTTGCTTCGGCTAAAAGACATCTTGCCATATCCATTATAGTTCTGTTGTAACGCTCAGCAGTACCATTTAATTCGTGTACATATGGTGGGCATGACTTTATCTTGAAACCTTTTTCTCTTGCAAATTTGTATATCTTGCTATTCATACATTCACTACCATTATCACATCTTAGTTCTTTCACATCTTAGTCTTCCCTGTTAAATTTTGAATTTCATTTACATATTCAATTAAGCAATCAGAGACTTGATCCTTAGATTTGATACAATAAATTTTTGCCAACTTGCTATAATCATCAATAAAACTCACAAAGTATTTCTCACCATTACATCCAATTGTTCTGTGAGGTCCATTTACATCTGTATGTATCATCTCCAGAATATCTTCTGCTTTTCTTCTATTATTCTTGAATGGTAAATTGTGCATTTTATTTTCAATACATATGGCACACTTCATATATTCGGTTTCTATTTCTTTAGGGATTCCTTCTAATAGCTGATCTTTGCACATAATATCCAGATATTTAAAATTTACATGTCCAAATGAACGGTGCAATTTTTCTTTTAACCCTTTAACTGCTTAAGACGTGTTTAAACGTTTTTGGAATTTCTTTAAAAATGCTTAAGACGTCTTTACACGAATTTCAAATCGCACGAAAAATGCTTAAGACGTGTATACACGAAGCCCGAATTTCGCGAAGATTGCTTAAGACGTGTTTAGACGACGCGATCTGGTCTTCCTTCCCCTATCTTTCTGCAGGCAGCTGTCAGTTGACACAAAGGTCTTAATAGGGTGTGAAGTCTCTTTGAAAAGAGCACTTTAGGAAAAAGTCCTTAGAGTGAAGTATCTTTGTCAGACAGCAGGTATGTATTATCTGTGTGCCGACTAAAAGTTTGCGAAAGAAGATAAATCGTTTTACAACTGTTTGCCTTGTGGTACTTTATACAAATGAAAGTCAAACAGGATCCGACGTTGTTATAGTACATTGCCGAATTTTAGTAGAAACAAGAAAAAATAAGAATTGTAACGGAGGACGCCTTTATGCCTATATGTTATAGAATCAAATATTTTATTTTTGTATTGAAAAATGATTACAATTTCTGATTCGTCAGAAAAAATTTAAAATGTTGCAACCAGCTTTCTTGTTTGCCTTCGTATTTCAAATGCGCGTTATTATAATGGTATATTCTTCTTTTTACATTCTTAAATGTTAAAACTGTGCTTTCAGCATGCCTGAGTTTTGTACTCGTATGTGTGGCTCTATGCTCCGTAGAAATGGCGAACTGACATATAAAAATTATATGAATGTTGAAAGGAAGATATTCTACTCGAAACTTCAACTAAATGGAATAAATGAATACGCCGAAGGAATTTCTAGAAATATTTGTTTTAAAAATTTTATTATTAAGATTTTAAATACAAAATGTTTTGAAATCTAAAGAATAAAATATGTAATCCTTGAAACATTTTTGGAAAGAAATCTACCGATATAAAATCTCTTAAAATTAATGGAGTGTAAATTAATTAAAACAGTTAGTGTACGGAAGGGTTAGATATACTGCGTACAAAAAATTACAGTCAGAAGATCAATTATTTAAAGATATAAATTAATTACATTAAAAGAATTTAAAATAAATTAACATCTGTCCAAATGTCAATGCTAACAGCAATAGCACGATTGAAAGTTATTCTTTAAATTCCGAAGTTCATCCGTCGGTACGCAATGATTGTGTCTTTGCGATTACTTTTCTTATAGATACTACAAAAGGCCGCCAACGAAGTAGCGGTAAAATCGTTGAATACTAATAGTTTGAAGCGGGTTCAAATCCTGATGAATGGATTGCCTGCATACCAGTTTTAGCGAATGTTTGTTGCGCATGTTGAATGTGAATATGAGCCAATTTTAGTTAGCATTTCATGATGACGTGCCTTGACTACGAGTCCTCGCTCGGGTTGTGTTTGGTTTGGCTTGTTAGATTATTAAGCACGTGAAGGGGATCTGTCTAAGGGGAGGTATGCTTTCGTGACAGATTTTCTAAGGAAAACAATCTCGCACTACAAAAAGTTAAAACCATAAAAACTCCCATGTTCCCAGCTTGTTCACGGGGGTTTGAATGCAGGTCAAACTACCAGTATGTTAAGAGAAGCGATTCCAAGAATGTTTCATTATTTTATTTAGTTTGTCATAAGCTAAATAAAATAATGAAACATTCTTGAAATCTCTTCACATTACGGAAATGGCAATAACTTCGAATTATACCATGCTACCACTTTTCCTCTAATATGAAATTTTGAACTTTTCCGTTATCGGACAGCCCACCAGCGACTGAGCGGAGTCTAACGGAACAACTGGTGGTTCTGTCCGGGGTTCGAATCCCGGCAAACGAACTGGTTGCCAAGATGATATTCTTAGTTACAGCTTTGTGTATATTATATTCTTGAATACATGCCTGCAATTAATACTAAGAATACTATTGATAAAATTCGTGATATAATTAATAATGAAAATACTGTTTAAGCTAAAAACCGATTTGAATCTTTTTTTCATTATAGGGTAACATGAGCCAAACAATTTTCGTTAGAAATATACAATTATGCTAACTTGACACATCAGATAGAAAATATTTTATCGTCATCATCGGCTATGATAAAAGATTTTTACGCTTAAGATTTTGGATTATGATAAAACACACAGGACCTATTTGTCTAAGGGAAAGGAAGTCTAAGGGAAAGGAATTCCTTGAAACAAACTGTTAATTCACAATCAATTGTACTTATGAAAAACCCCTAAACCCCCCATGCAGCCGCTAGAATTTACCGGTGCTCAGCTATCTTACCGCTTGGAGACTAGTTGGCTTTCTGAACTTACGCAATACCTATCTGAATTTGAATATTTGCATAAAAAACGAGCAAAATAAAATGACACATTGTAAATAGTACATTTTACTGAAATCAAACTTTCTTTGGAAAAGGAAAATAAATTGTAAGGAATAAAATGGATGCATTTAATTAAACGGCGGACAATAACAGCGCTGATCATACGTTTTGTATAGGAAATCATTTTCTTCGTGTTATAGTATAACCGAAAATATCCACAGATTATATTTTACAATTTTTAAGAAGTCATGGGTTTATCTGCTTTAAGAGAACACCTTCGTGGGCAATTTTCTAAATAAAATTGGATTGAATTCACGTTACGCATCGGGAAAATCATAAAGACCACAAGCAGCTAAACTGTTCGGTTGCCAACAACAAAATACCAACATCCAGCAATCATATTCACTCAACTATAGTGAACTTAAACTAATGTTTGTATATTATTAGTAGTATTAAAATAACGAAAATATTTATTCTAATAAAAATTTTTGTTTGAATATCCTCCCTAGTAAGGTATTTCCTTTGGTTGGAGATTTGTCAACAATAAATGCTATGTTTAAACAAGACATTTATTTAGAGCATAATGCTTCAAAAATGTATGCTGGGATCCCTAGAAAAAAATATCGCCGGAAAATATATCTCCGAAAAAATATTTAATTATTCATATTCTTATGATTAATTATTAAATAATTAATAACTTTTATAATTATTAAACGAAATGCTTATTTATACTTTACCAAATGTACAGCAACACTCTTTCTTTACAAAAATACCGTATTGAATAAATTATATTGTAAGCTAATAAGTAACAACATTGCTTTGTTTAATTAAGATACAATAACAAGCTGAACAAACATTAAATTGGAAGTCAAGCAACAAAAATCAGCGTTATATTTTCAAATTTTCACAATCTAATTTTCATTATATCTTATCTCGTTCATTTGCGCTTTTGCAGCTGAAGATGATGGTTCGGTAAAACCATCGAAACTAGTCCTGTGAAAATTTGAAAATACAACGCTGATTTTTGTTCTTTGACTTCCAAATTAATTGCTTTGTTTGTTATTAATATTTCTCATCTTTCCTATTTCAGATAAAATTTACTAGTGTTTCTTGGACAGGAAAGCAAGAATTTTTAATTTGAATCAATAAATTTATGATACACTGAAAACGGTTTCATGTTATAATTCCCTTTCTGAATATCTTGAATGTATATGAAAAAGTAAAATGCAAATTTAATATTACTGTTATCACCCTTAAAAACACCCAAATATTTCGTTTATTACTCTCTTAAAACTACGTAATAATTAAGGAAAAAAAGAAATTATTTAAAATAATTATTAGTTGCCTGCAGTTGAAGAATATAGGAAAATGCTGAAGGTTTTAAAGATTTTTAATTAATGACAAAAGTACAGAAAATCGGAAATAATACGAAATGTTTCATCAATATCTCAGAAGGAATGAAAATTGCACCAGATATTTGTCAGAATATAATTTTAGTGATAGCAGTTTAATCAGTCTGCATTGAAATTCCGGTGATAATCAGTGACATACAGATTTAGGTTACTTAGGTTAAAAATGCGTAATAATTTAAAATTTAACCGGGTAAATTTTAAAACCAATTAATTTGAAAATTAGCAGCTTCGCTGCGAGCCTTCGTCTGGCTTTTAAATGTACCGGAAAAATGGCTGAAGGGAACTCCAAACGTTAAATTTAAAAACTGCGTAGGATTTTACTCTGCAGAACAACTTCATAAAAAAAGTTATTACGTATAACAAAATTACAATGAAATAAGCAATGTCCCTTAATACAAATATTAATTATCCTAATAAATAAATTAAGCAAATTCCCTTTGCAAAATCTTAAGAACTCAAATGGTATAAAGGAGGTTAAGAACTTTGTTTCCTAAAAAAATCAGTCAAAACTTTTCAATATCTTAAAAACAGTGAAATGAGCAATAAATAAAATAAAGGAATGCAAAAAAAAAACAAAAAATTCTGAAAAGCAAAGTATAATTAATGATATTTTATCTTATGTTTTCAAGGGAAAAATTTACAATGAAATAAGCTATATCTCTTAATACAAATATTAATTATCCTAATTAAAATATTAACCAACTTTCCGTAGAAGAACAAAAATCATGCAAAACTTTTCAATATCTTATAAACAGTGAAATAAGCAAAAAAATGACATGAAAGCAACTCAAAAAACATAAAATTCCGTGCAGAATTTTACTCCACAGAACAACTTTATCAAAAAAAATCAATAAAAATGTATTATATTTATATAAAAATGACAATGAAATATGCCAATCTCTTAAAAACAGTGACATAAGAAATACGATGAAAAATTGCTGCCAAACCCATATTTCTAAAAGAATGAAACTATTCAAAATGATGCGATTTCATCAAAAATCTATCAACAGCAATAAGACAGTAAAATTGTTGCCAAAATCACATTTTTAAAGATGTGAGATGTGAGAAATGTACTCGGAAGCTTCATTTAAAAAATCTTTTAAAAATACAAAATAAATTATCATTTTTCCAAAATTCTTTTTGTAAAAGCATTCGCAAGGATGAAAGTTTAACGTGTACAAATATCAAAGAAAAATAAACTGTACATTTTTAAAAATAAACTTTTTTAGAAAAAATCACATTGAAAAAGTGTTAAGCTCCCTTTGTTAAATAAATTCGTATTTAATCGATTTATTGAAACACGAAATTTATTTTAAGTTCGTAAAATAGCTAAGTGCCTACGTTTCATGACGATGTGAAAATGGAGTGTGTAGAGTAAAATCTCGCTTTCCTATAGCCCATTATGTTTCAAAATGACACGATTTCGTCACAAAACATGAAATAAAAATTCATATTCGAATTTCGAAAAAATCGCTTCGAAGTGCACTGGCTCTTGTGTAGATGTACCTATGTACCAAATTTCGTAGCCGTGGGTCTATTAGCTTACGCTCAGCGCGAACGAAAGGCACACACACACAGACAGACTCTTTCTTTTATTATATGTAGAGAAAAGATTGTTTAAGGGAAGGAAACTTTCAAGTTTCGCAGCTATAGCCTGCGGCATTAAGACGATCATCACGGAGAGTCTAGCCTTTTGCAATTCTCTTGAGAGCTCACAGCTACCGAACAATATATAGCAATCATTCTCACTTAACGGAATCATTGAAGTAAAATTCTGGGAGGGATGGGAAATAACAAAAGAACTGCTTGACAATTTTCAGAGGTTTAGGGTTATTTTCGCGACATTTTACGGGAAGTTCGGTCCAAAACTAGCGACAGTTTTAAAGGCATTCGCAGAAAATCACTCGACAGGCTAAGGGTTAACGTTAACTTACTGATGGTCAAATTTGCAAATATTTTACTATTTTTAACATAACTCCTTAGTTTATATAATCTTTCTTCTTTCTTTGCTATTGCTACTAATGAACCAGTGACATCATATATTTTAGAGAACTTTTCTTTTGAAACTATTTTATGATTATCAGTAATCTTCGAATAACCTTATAAATTTGCTTTCATTTCTTTTTCATAAAATACATTCTTCAATGTTACGATAGATTCAGAGTTATATACAGGAAAAGAAACTATTATATTGCCAACCTTTGCAGCTTTCAAAAACCTTCCGTCACCAATTTTCACTTAAATGGGATCCTTCAAAGTGACTTGCTCTTTGAAATATTCATCACTGTTTATAATGTGATCTGTGCATCCGCTATAGTAACCAATTGATTTCATTTTTATTTGTCACAGTATTTGCACTGGAACTTCTCATGTTACTTTCGATAACAGTGGTGTGAAAACTATTGCCTTGATGGCTGTTTATTCTCTGGTTAGAGTATGCTCCACGCTCACGATGTCCACTAAAAGCACGACTACGTCCTCGATTGTTTGAAGAACTTCGACCACGATAATTAGTGGAGCCATTACCACGATAGTTCCTTTGATGGACATGCCAACAATTCTTTTTAATGTGACCATGTTGTCCACAATTATAACAGACATTCCCTTCTGGACTCGATTTGCTTGTTTCGATTTTGAACACATTTGATTTTTCTGCTGGTTTCATAATAATTTTTCTCTTCAAGTAATTATGATTTGGTTTTGCTCCTTAGGTAATCGACTGTTCTGTCCTTCTCTGGTAATACATCTATTAAGTCACCAATGTGACTGTAATTTGAAGGTAAGGCTCTTAGCATATAGTTCAATTTTTCTTGTTCCGTTACGGTGGCGCCGGCATGTTTCAGTTCGTTCACATACTTCTCAAAATCATCGAAAAATATATTTACATCAGGATAATTTTTCAGTTTAACACATTCTAAGCTATTTCTACAAACAATTTGTAGAGATAATGAAGTTTTTAAATACATTGCATCAAATTTCGTAATTATATCAAATGCAGTCTCCCACTCGTGAATCTATTCCAATTGCTTGTTTGTTATGGCGCCGTAAATGTAATTTGTAGCTTGGATATCCTTTTCTTCCCATTTTTCCACGTCATCGTTTTCACTGACTTTTCGCTGAACCACATCTTTACACTTTTTCAATTGAAGAAATTTCATCATACGCACTTTCCAATTAAAATAGTCCGAACCATCAAACAGCGGTATGCCGATATCGCTGCTTCTTGTACATGCCATTTTTACGCTAGTACCGGTAACTTTTAAAACAAATTATAACTATTAAATTCTTCATTCATATTCACAAACCACGAGAACTGCTACCATGTTAAATAAATCGATATCATATGAAGAAGCAAGTCGAAAAATAAGAAACGTATCTTTTCACATTTTTTTATTGAAACAACAACACGTGCACAACATTACAACGGCATCCATAGCTCGCACATAGAGAGAGAGAACTTGGTGTTGCCAATATGGTAAAGATAAATGTATTAAACTAACAGAATTGACTTCTATTTAGTATTTGATTTGAATTTGGTATTTGATTTGTTTTAAGTTACTTATGGCAATTATTGTTTATGTATTTTGTTATGGTAGTGTTTTCCGAGCTGGGACAGCGTTCGAGCTAGACGTCTTATTGATTCTCTCTCCGTGTCCTTGATGTTGCCCCCTCTCGCTGCTGAACCGACCTCATCAGCAGGTTCATCGACCTCGCCTCACGGGCTCCGGGTAGTTTCTTCTTTCGCTTTCTCCTCGCAGAAGCGTCGCCTTACCTCCACTGCTGCATCTTTTTTCGCTGGATCTTTTTGCTTTCTTCTGATTTTCTTTGTTCACCGTGCTGATAAGGGTACAGCCTCTAGTTGGGCCTTTTTTCCAACCTTTTTGCCTCACATGATTAATCAATATGAAACAACAAACACAAATTTAACTAATAATAACACAAACATGGAAAATTCACCTCTAAACTCAGAAAATCCTCACACGAGATATTTTAATGATTAACCTAACGTTCTCCAAATATCAAGTAACAAAATTACTTTATCCAATGACGTTGAAACTACCAGATTCTTGGTGGAAGATATCCAAGATATCCGTAACGACCCAAATGTTATTATGTCCGCTAGTGATAAAAAAGAACTAAACTTTCTCCTTGTAAAAGCAATTAATTAATTGCGTATGCAGGAAAACGAGATGGTTAATGCAAAAATAAACGTATTACAAGCCTCTAACGATAAACTCGTTAACAGTTTCAAGAGATTAAAAACTTCTGCGACATACTTTATCAGGTTCAATGTTCCGTCTTACTTTCTTCGGGAACATGCAAGGACCTGACTCGGAACAGAGAGCTTACTAAAGCTATGTTCAATAACTGTGGGAAGTAGACAGGATACACAAGAAGGGTATACAAAACCCTTTATTTTTCTCTATTTACAATAACTTCCGTACTTCGGAATACAAAGACCCACTACTTGTGGTCTAAACGTAAAAATATAAAAATAAAACTAAACTCTAATTTAACTTTAAAATAATAAACGTGGAAGATTGGCCTTATATTAACAGGAAGCCGTATGTAGTACAGAGAACTGTGAACACTACAATACGTTTAAAGTTATCAAGAGGATTAAACCTCTGGCCTGGAAGGCAACCAGCAACTGAGTAAAACTTCTAAGGTAAGCGGCCTGCTTTGACTAACTGCTTCCTCTCTCTCGCTTGGCAAAAAGCCACAACTTAAGTACTTGGCGTTCGCCAGACAAACTTTGCATAAATACGTTAACGCTTATAATTCTGGCCGGAAGTAGAAAATAAGAAGTGATAGTAAAAATTTAAAATAAAATAAACGTTAGTAAAACTTAAGATCCTTACAACTTCAATCCACCAGTAGTTTCAAAGAAGAGAGAAAAAGAAAATTGCACCATATACAAACGAATTCTAACTCCGATAAGGAGCCTTCCTTCAAAACCAGCAATCGATATAAACAATTAGAGAACCAAATAGACGACATACATTTGGACAACGAAGATGAATCCGTCACTCAGCTTACTACCACCCCAAAAGATCAACCAAACAAGAGTGACACAATTCCCGCAAATAAAAAACCAAACTCCAACCCCAAAAAGAACAGAATTGAGAAAGTGCCCATTATTGTCATAGATGACGTCCCAAAAGCGGATGAATTCTTAAAAAACTTAAACAAGCAAACCGTAAAAGAGATAACTGGCACCTTAAAAGAACGCCGCCTTGAAATACAGCCTGCAGACTCTGACTCACATCGATTCATTCGCAAAATAGTCGAAGAAACTAAGCTTAAAGCCCACACCTACTTACTGCCCGAAGATAAAGTTTTAAAAGTCATAATAAGAGGCTTACCCATCACCACAGATCCCCAAAACATCACTCAACTACTTGACAAAGGATTCAAGGTTAACTTTATTACACTATTAAGAAATAGAAGAGAAAATAAACCAATGGCGCTTTTCTTAGTACATATACCAAAATCAGAAGAAAATGAGGAAGTATTCAAAATCAAACGCATAGGTTATATGAATGTATCAATAGATCATTACGCAAGAAACCCGGCTTTCCACAATGTTATAGATGCCAGGGATTTTTTCACAGTTCTCTGCTCTGGATATGCGTCGGATGCGGAGGCAATTATAAACCTATAGAATGCACCCACAGCCGCGACCAGTCAGCCATATGTTATCACTGGAAAAGGTCCTCTTCTCAATTGTCCGGCCAGACCAAAAACCAAACAAGTTCAATTCCAACCCAGCCCTCCACCAGCAATCAATCCATGTACTAACAGAAGACAAGATTTTCCTCCGCTAGCATCAAACAGTAACGAAAATCTCGCTCAAACTTCAATTCAAAAAGAAAATCCAGCAGAAGAAACTACCAGCACCGCAGAATCCTCCCTGTCAGACCTCTTCGACTTCTCTTCGCTAAAAACAATCTGGGCAATAGTGATACAAAGACTCAAAAACATTAAAACCAAGAAATCATCTCTTGACAAAATAATCGCAGTAGTCGAAATCATCGAAAAAACTGGAAATCATCTTTAATTCCTTTAAATTCAAGAACAGGTGCAACATAAAAATCCTCTCTTGGAACGCAAACGGTCTTTACCTATAAAAAAGATGAATTATCCAACCTGATTATTGAAATTGAACCTGACGTAATACTCATACAAGAGACTCACCTTAGACCAGCACTCAGAGTACTATATGTTAATTATAACATCTACCATACGGATCGGGAGACAGGAAGAGGCGGCGGCATTATCACATTTGTTAAAAGGAGCATAAAACACTCTCAAATTCCAAATCCGAGCACAACTTTCGAAAGTAATACAATAGAAATTGCAATAGAACACAAAAAGTTCAAAATGTCTAATGTATACATCGCACCAAATAATAATCCCAGCGCACAAGAAATGATTCACCTCTTTAATTCTAATACTTTTACCATAGACGGAGGGGACTTTAACACCAAACACCCCTGCTGGAACCGAGGACCTGCTAGCAAAAAAGGAAATGACATATTTAAACTCATTCAATCAAATAATTATAACATTCATGCCTCAGAGGAGCCCACCCATTCCGGGTACAATAGCACCACCACAATTGACTTCGTCATCTCAAATGACATTACTAACAGATGCATTATCTCTGCAATCCCAGCCCTCTCTTCCGATCACAACCCCACTGTATTTGAAATCCCCACTAATAAATATCCCCCATCACTTGACAGAAGTATAGGAGTTACAAATTGGATCAAATACTCCGAAATTCTGAATAACTCCATACAAGGATGCCTATGCATCCACAAAAAAAGAAGAATTAGAACAAGAAGTCTCAAAATTTACCAACTGCATCAATTCTGCTTTAAAGGAAGCCACGAATACTTTTTATGGGAACAAGCCTTTCCTTCTCCTACCAGCCGATATAAGAAACAGTATTAAAGAGAAAAACCGGATCCGTAAAATATGGCAAATTACCAGGGATCCACAACTCAAACGCGAACTAAACTCTGTCCAAAAAGAAATCAACAGAAGAATCAAGAACTTCAAAAACCAAAAATGAACAAATTTCCTAAATAACCTAGCTATAGAAGACAATTCCCTATTTGACATTTCCCGCAAATTCAAGAAACCTTATAAATCTGTCCCACCTATCCATGGACCTAGTGGAATTTCATATACAGAAGAAGATAAAGCTAAATCTTTTGCGGACTATATGGAAGATACATTCACTCTTAATGCCACTCACTACGACAATAACCATATTCAACGGGTCAGCCTGGTGGTCAATAACGTCCTTAATACCCCGGCTCCGTACAACATCACTTTCCTGACTACCCCAACAATCGTAGCCAACATCATCAGCTCCTTACAGACGAAGAAAGCCCCAGGGCACGATGGCATCTCAACCAAAGCACTGAAACATCTTCCGATCGCTCTTAGTTGCCTAATTAAGATAATCAACAACATTATCAAAATCGTTCATTTTCTTAGCTCATGGAAGGAAGCTACAATAATTGTTTTTGCTAAACCGCAGCAAAATCCCACCTTCCCACAGAACTATCGCCCTGTCAGTTTACTTATCCATCTTTCTAAAGTTACTGAGAAAATTCTACTTTTCCACATCCAAAGAATTCACCTTCCATGAATTTTCTCCCAGAAGAAAATTCGGTTTTCGCAATCATCATAGCACTTGTCACCAACTTCTTAGAGTTATCAACATTATCACTGAAGGCTACAACTGCAAGCTTCCGACCGGTGTCATATTCCTCGATATCGCGAAAGCTTTTGACAAGGTATGTCATCGCTGCCTTATTTACAAACTAATCACTCTCAATTTTTCAGATCATTTTATTCGCTTAATAGCCTCTTTTCTCAGCAACAGAACATTCAGAATCAACATCGGTACTGCTTACATAACCACCAGAGTAATTAAAGCTGGTGTCCCACAGGGGTCGGCACTTTCGCCGTACATTTTTAATATTTAATCGCCGTAAAAAACCAAATCCAAAACTATCTCATAAAACTGGAAAATCGCTCACCCTTTGGAGGATTAAAATTAAGACTTATGAAACCAAAGCAATAATTTTCCGTAAGAAAAACATGAAATACTATGCTCTACCCCCTGAAATATTTGACGAAGAAATAGTCTGGATTAATGAAACTAAATACTTTGGAGTCACCCTTGATCAAAAACTTACCTTCAGAACTCACTTCCGCTCCGTAGTACAAAAATTTAAAATCACCACAGCTACTATGCGACCTCTTCTTGGTAGAAGAAGCAACTTATTTACTACAAACAAATTAATTTTATATCGCTCCATACTTCGTCCAGCCCTCCTTTATGCAGCTCCGGTCTAGGGACATGCAGCTAAAACCAATATTAAACAATTACAAATTCTGCAAAATAAAATCTTACGAGAAATTGTCAATGCTCCTTGGTATATTCCAAACATCTACATTTACAGAGACCTTCCAATCGAACTTATTCAAGAATATATTAAACGATTAGCGGTCAACTTCTTTTATTCAGTACATAACCCACAGTAATAGTCTTAATAGCACTCTCAGACACTCCCCGCATCCCGGTGAAAAACATCGGTACCCATTTCGCATCCTACCCACATAAGAATTACAACCTTAATTGACTCATTCACGCTTAACTGACTCTGCGGTCTGTCACTCGCTGCTACATCTACGACACTGAACTCACTCCTTCCCTTTTTGCCGCCGCTAGCGCGGACCTGACTCTCTTTCCCTGACTCCCTCTCACACTACTCCTCTTCCTTCTCCTCCAAGAATCTTGTCAGAAGTCGAGTAAAAAGATGTTTTTACATCTTGACACTCGAGAATAAAATATCATCTGGGCGTACGATCTGTGTTATTCTAGTGTAATGTTTGTTATTGCATTGATGCCTTAGTTGTAAGTTTTCCTGTCCAGGGATTGTACTGCTCGGGGTGTGTAGTCCTTGGGAAGGGGACAGTGTTAGGGATTTTGTATTTAATTTGCTATTTTTAGTAGAATTGTAATTAAAATTGTTTTATTCTCCCGTGTAATGCAGCGCGTGATGAGTTTTAAGAGAATGCTACGCCGAAAAAGTGAAAATACAGGAGCACGCGCGTTTAATAAATAGACATCTGGTAATTTTTATTTAAATTGAATAAATGTCATTGTGTATTAGCTTTAACTGTAATTCTGCTCTCTTGCTTTTCAGCTCGAGAAAATAAAAATTAACAGAATGTTCTCGCGCATGTTTAAAAAGCTTTGAAAAGCCGGAGCGAATCATCTAAGTTCAGTTGTTTACTAAGTTTTTATTGTTGCTTGTAGCGAATTCGCGGTGGGATCGGATAAGCTTTCTGTGTACTTTGGATTGCGTTCTTTTTAACGTTTAAGTAGTTTAAAATATAACTGATGTGTGGTATTGTGATATTGTACGAATATCTGTGAGGAAAAGTTTCCGCATTTTGTTTTATTTCTTGTGATAACAATAAATTTTATTAACTTTTCATCAGACTTGAGAATTCAATCTATTACGAATCCATACGCAAGCAACAATATGTTCTTAGTAGTAGCAGATAAATGTTTTCGTAAAAGAATATAGATTACATATTTGCAATTATACTTAAAAATATCTGTAATTTAATCCAACATCTCGTTAACAAAGAACACAATTATAGTTGGATTATTTATAATAATGCTCCAGTTCTCAGCAGTTTTAAAAGTTTAACAATCAAGAACATTAACTGCTATGACTTTGAAAACCTTTATACTTCTCTACCATTAGAAGAAATTTTTACTAGTTTAATGCAACTCCCACAACTTTTTCCTGACATACTTGACATCCTTTGTATTGAAAGATGGAATACTTATCTGAATTGTGCATTATTTAATAACTACATTAAATACAATAATAAGATCTTTCAGCAAGTTAGAGGAATTCTTATGGGAGCAAACAGTTCTACACAAATTTGTAACCTATTTCTTTTTACATTTGAATATAAATTCCAACTCAGTTTAAATAAAAATGAATTAAAGCTATTTGCTCATACTTTTAGATACATAGATGATATTATAACTTTCAATAATAATTCTACTTTTGAGAAATTCAAAATTTACCCAAATAGTTTAACACTTAATAAAACGAATATGAATCAAGATACTATTGAATTCCTAGACCTGCAAATTATTAAACACAACAAAATTAAATTATTTGATAAAAGAAGGAATTTCCATTTTCCTACTATTCAACTAATTAATTGGAACTCTAATATCTCTAGAAAAGTAATAGAAAACACGTTTCATAGCCAAATTATCAGAATAAAAAATATATGTACTGAAAATGACGATTTAAAGGAAGAAATCATAAAACTAATTAATGTACAGGTTGATAACCAAGTACCACCAAAATTTATTAATTTATATATTAAAAAGGGGGCCTTAGCTTTACTTTATAATTTTTTGGCTCTTTTGGATATGATACCATTACCTTAAACCTTAACTGGAGGGTAATAAAGGATATAAAAGAGTAGAGAAATTATTGTAAATTTTTATTGTAAATATTTCGTAAATATGTATATTTAATCAATACTGGATTCTTTCCTTTTACTAATAAAGAGCCAACTCTTTTCAAAAGTCTCAATTATAGCCCGAATTGAGTGAATATTTTAATCTTCTTCTTCTAATTTTCCATACTTTAGCCAGTATTTAGTTAAGCTTTGATATACCAATTAAATCAAGTTTATTAAACTTTTAATATTTTCTTTCATTAAATTTAAGTTTTATTTAACTTCCTAAAGGAATTTTTGAGAAATTTCTGGGAATTTTTAGAGGTTTTTTAAGGACTTCATTTCAAAAAAATTTGGGGAAATTTTACTTTAAAACTTTAATATTAAAACATTTCAGTTTTTCTTAATTACTTTAATTTTTTTTGCAATTTTCACACAAAATATCTTTCACTTAATTTTTTTAACAATTTTCACAATTTTTCAACAGAACACACATTTCAAATTACATAGTTTACATTTTTTTCACATACCACTTCACTTTAATTTTTTTTCACATACCACTTCACTTTAATTTTTTTCACATACCACATCACTTTAATTCCCTTCAAGCAAACATACATCTCTTGATTGGCTCAGTTACTTAACTCCCTAAATAATTAATATTATTACCTTTAGGATTTTTAATTTAATTTAATTTAATTAATATTAATATTTACAAAAAATTTTTTACTATGACAGGGATGGCGGCTTGACACTCAACTTTACCTACATAAGCGCCATCTGTATAATTTGAAGAACACACTTGCTTCTCTTTCACAACACTTTTGCAGACCCCAACACGCATATAGTAGGTAAGTTAGAGTTAAAACTTGCTGTTTGCTTGCTTTGGGTGTTTTTTTAAAAAGATTTTTTATGTGGTATCTGGGTGTTTTCTGGATATGGGATTGTATTTTTGGGTATGTGTTTGTTTTGGAAATTGTGAATTGTTTCTTTTTGTTACTTTTTGTTTCTTATTGGTTTGTGTGGATTATGTATGGTTCTTTTGTGGTTTCTTTTTATTGATATGCATATTCGTGTAGGGGAAGTTTCTGTAGACAAGGATTTCTAAAATACATTGGTTTCTAAATTTTTTTATTAATTTATAAAGGATTAATTTTTTTAAAAATTAATTTTTTAGGAAAAAGTTTAATTCGTGACTTTGCTTGCTTGTTTCTCTGGGGACTTAATTGGTGTTTTCCTTTTTGAACTTTAGTTCTTAAATGTTAATACTTAAATGTTGGTTTCTAGGGGTGCCGCTTTGTTGGAATTACTTTTGGTTTTGACTTTTACCCTTGCCTGCATGAATGACGAAACACGAATTGAATGATTGGGGAGTTAGGTTTGGAGGCAACTTCCCCTTGATAAGTCTGTCTCCTGCCTACTCTACGATCATTCACATATGCATTTTTTAAAAAAATTGTTTAATTTAATTTTAATTTATTAAATTAGTGGATTTGTTTTCATGGATGGATTTTGCACTTGATTTGCTTGTGCTTCTGAGTTTAAATGATGTTGTGAATTAGTTCGAGGGTTAAATCTTTTGCATGTTTGCATTTTTTTAAATTATTAAATTATTTTAAATTATTTTGGCTTTTTTCCTTTTTTTAGAATTTAAATTTGCTTTTCTACTTTTTTACTTTTATACGTATTTGTTTAGAATTTAAATTTGTTTAAATGTATATATATATATATATACTCTGTTACTCGGCTCAGTGAGCTCAGTTTCTTTATTCTTATATGTTTGTAAATTGTGTATTTTTTGCTTTAAAAATGATTGAATTATGTTGTTCTTTGCTTCCGGTTAAGGTTTTTATGCCTTTAGTAAATCTGCATGCAATATTTGTGGAGTTATCAACAATTTAAAAGTTGTTTAAGTGCAGCTAAGCCTGATGAATTTTGCAGATTGCGGACATATTTGTTTACATTTCAAACAACTTATTATAATGACAAAATTAAAGACAGATTGAATTAGTTTCAATATTTTTTACTCTTTATATTTAATTATGAATAATATACAGTTCAGCATAACCAAGTGTTCAGAATACTTAACTGAATTCAAATCCGAATTCTATTTTAAAATCTTGTGAAATCAATTTGAAACGTACTTCTCAAATAACAAAGATATGGAAATTTTTAATAGAAAACGATAAAGATATCAAAATCAAAACTGACGTCTGATTCATAAAAAAGAATAACTCATTATGATAATATTCTTATGATAGAAAGAAAGTTTACTGACTGAAGCAAAAAATTATATAAGCTTCATTAAAATTTCGCTACAGTTTATATCAAGCTGTGTATCTAAGCATTTTACAAAGTGAGAGACGCGAAGAACCTATTTTAATTAAATTTAACGGTACTCTTCTGTTTTGAGGGCCGTAAAAAAATTGCAGCGAAAACGTATGCGCAAAAGCGCCAAATCTAGCAAACGCGCCCATTTAACAGAGCACCAAATCTAGCGTACGCGCTGGTTTCAGATTGCGTAAGTTTATATAGTTCTATATTTCTTAAGACGCCATTGAAGTACTAGTTTAATTTTTAAATCCTTTTTAGATTTTAAATCCTTTTTTGACATCCTATGGATTTAACAATTTGGGAATTGCCCATGAGAAAAAGTCGGCAATAGAATTTTGGGTAAAGTGCAGAATCACTCACTGCTTGACGCGTTTTTAAGAATTCCACATACTCGGTATCCATGTGCACATCAACCTATTTTCACTTTAAAAAAAAAATTCCCACAATTGCACAAAAGTGGCACTGCGTACCCCCTTCCTTGACTTTATCTATGTACACATCGACCTATTTTCATTTAAAAAGTAAAATAAAATTGACAAAAATCCAATTGTTTTTACCCTTGTACGAGTAAAAAGCGGCAAACAAGTAAGTGAGCGATTCTGCACTTCTGAATTCCTATTCTGAATATTTTCAAAGAAAAGGCATCATTCATTATAGAAAATTATGTTTGAACAACCAACGAGATAAATTATGCTTTAGCGATAAGTCGGTAACGAAATAGCGATGCAGGCATCCATTCAGTTATGTTTAAATTATAATAATGATTTGAAATAGTTATTTACTCTTATACTTCCATTCAGTCATGCTTAGCCTTTTTCATATAAATTATAACAATAAAAAAGTATTATAAGAAATTAACCTTTCATCTAAATTAAAACATCAATCTTAGATAGTTATTTACTATTATACTTCCTTTCTTGCCGCAATTATTAGGGTTGCCGCAATTATTTTTGGCAGCATTAGCATCAACAATAGTTTGGCGATTTTTTACGGCTGTCGAAACCGAATAGTACCAATTTAACATATACACAGCAAGTATTAGTACTAGTAATATGATTATTTTTCTAAGGGGCAGGGACTGAAAAATATCTTCAAATTAATCATTCATAAAAAGTACTGCAAGCCTTACAGCATGAAAGCTGCAAATTAATTTTATAATTTGAAGAATAAAATACAATCATTAGTGAGCAGAACATTATAACGTTGATAATAACGCAATCTATATTACATTAAAAACATAAACATTTGGTAAAAGCGCAGAATAGGCTGCATCAACAAAGTTGAGAAGGCGGAGCTGTGTGAAGTCCATAAATGGGTGGGACTAAGCTTGTGACGTCACAATGTATTCTCGCATTTACACTACGCGTACTTATATTTTCTCTTAAAAATAACAGTAATAAATTGTTTATTATTGTAAATTAATATCAAATTCTGTGTGTCTCTATTCATGAGTCATAAATTCAAAAGATCGTTTCGTTTCAGGAGTCAAGGTTGGGAGAGCATTAGAATTTCAAATCAAAACTTCAAATTTCACAGAACATAGAAATAACATTTATTAACGATAAACTTATATTACTTCCGCCTATAGCGGCCATGAAACATAATCAAGCATCAAATAAATATGACATGCGTCATTCTTCATGTTCAAGCGTCAAGTGAAATATTTTTCATCGGCGCGCATCAAGAGCGCCACCTATCTACTAAAAAGACGGAACATACTCCGCCCCGATGAACATTGGTTCATTACAACATTATTATAAAGATCTTCAATTTTAGATTTAAACAAGTTTTCCAAAAGTTCAACAGTATATCATATAAAATAAAAATGCATAATGACAAATTTAAATTGAATAACAACATTAAATTTAGCACAAAATTTTACAAATAAAACATACTTACAATCTCTAGAAGGAAAACAAAATAATGAAACTGCTAAATTACCATAATCCACAATTGTGGTCCATTCTCTGAATCTGAAACATAATTGAATTAATAATAATAATAAAGACACAAATTATGAATATACAATTAATGGTTTTTTTTTAGAGTCTTATTCACTCAATGGTAAGCGGGAAAGTTTATGTATAGGACGCTTCATTTCGCCCAATAAAGGTTTTAGTTTCACAACACGAACTTTTCCATCAGCACCAGGATATAGTTCAATTACTCGTCCAAGTCGCCACTTTAATGGAGGCAAATTTTCGTCCTTTATCAAGACTAAGTCATTGAGGGCTAAATTTGGTTTATCCCTCAACCATTTGGTACGCCCTTGTAATTGTGAAAGATAATCTCTAGACCAACGTTTCCAAAAGCTCTGGAAAATTTTCTGTGTCAATTTCCATCTTTCAGCAGGGGTTAGTTTATTATTTGTAAGATCAGGTTCAGGAATTGCGGTTAATGTAGTCCCAATTAGGAAATGTCCAGGTGTTAAAGGATTAAAATCTTCAGTGTCAGATGAGATGGAAACTATTGGCCTGGAATTCAAACACGCCTCGATTTGTGTAATTAAGGTGTGAAATTCTTCGAATGTCAGACCCTGGATCCCAATAGTCCGCTTTAAGTGAATCTTCATTTGTTTCACTCCAGCCTCCCAAAGGCCTCCAAAGTGAGGGGCAGCAGGAGGATTGAAGATCCATTGAATATTTTCACCGCTCAGGTAGTTTTGAAATGCTTCTTCAGAGGAAAGTGTAGCTTTGTATCTTCTTAATTCTCGATCAGCCCCAACAAAGTTGGTTCCTCTATCTGAAAAGATTTTCTTGGGTTTTCCTCTGCGTGACACAAATCTTTTCAGAGATGCTAGGAATGCTTCAGTTGTTAGATCACTGACTACTTCTAAGTGAATGGCCTTTGTGGTGAAGCATATGTAAAGGCAAACGTAACATTTATATCTCGTTCCTCCTCTTCCTTTCCTATCTTTAATTACAAAGGGGCCTGCAAAATCCAGTCCTGTATTCGAGAATGTTCTATCTGGCAATACGCGAGAAGCAGGTAGGTCGCCCATTATCTGACTGGATGTGCTTGTTCGATTTTTAAAACATTTTATACATTTCCAAATTATTTTTCTTACAATTTCTCGGCCATTAACGATCCAATATTTCTGTCGCAGAGCAGATAATGTTAATGTGGCTCCTCCGTGAAGGTTCACTTCGTGAAAGTGTTTGACTATCAATTCAGTAACTTGGTGACTTTTGGGAAGAATGATTGGATACTTTGTGTTTTCTGAAAGATTCGAGTTACAGAGTTTACCACCGACTCTAAGGATTTCTTCTCTATCAAGAAAAGGATTTAATTTCAGGATTTTACTGCTGAGATTCAATTTCTTCCCTGCTTTCAAAAGTCTAATTTCTTCTCTAAATTCGGAATTTTGCATGATTTTAAAAATCAAATTGCTTGCCTTATCCAATTCTTGAACTGTTAAAAAACCCTTGAGTTTTAAAGATGTAGGTTTAATATTGTGGCAGAATCTTAAACACCATGCAGTTACGCGTTTCAATTTTTTCCAGGATGAAAACCTGGATGTCAATTCAAATTCAGCCTCTTGGCTAATAACAGAACATACAGTAGTTTGACGCTGTTCTACCTGTACCTCTTCCACCATAGGCTCGATCAAAGGATCAAAAGATGATGAAGGTACATTTTTCTCTTTTAACCACACTGGTCCATTGAACCAAAGTTTATTTTCCACTAGATCAGAAGCTCTTAATCCACGTGAAACTATGTCATCCGGATTGTCATTTCCCTTACAGTATTTCCATTGCGAAGGTGATACAACATCTTGTACTTCACGTACACGATTAGCAACAAAGGGTTTCCATTTATCAGCGGTACCCCTGATCCAGTGAAGAACAATTTTAGAGTCACTAAAACAAAATACATTATCTTCTTGGATATTAAATAATTTTCTTAAATATTTAACTATTCTTGCGGCAATAATGGCTCCCATAAGTTCTAAACGAGGCAAGGTTAATTTTTTAAGTGGGGATACACGACTCTTTGAAAGAACAAAAGACGTACAGCAAGAATCAGGATAACGAAAATATGCATCAGCTTTATATCCCTTGAGGCTGGCGTCACAAAAGACAAAAAGCTCTATTTTATCGAATTTACACATTCATCATTTAATATGTATTTTCTAGGAATACACAAGTTGAGAATAACTTCAAGTTCAAAGTACCAAGTTTTAAATTTTTCACTCAAATAGCTGGGCAAAATTGTGTCCCATTCAATACCCAATTCCCATAACTCTTGTAATAAGAATTTTATTCTGATAACAAAAGGTGCAATGAAGCCAACTGGGTCATAAATTTTTGCCACAATCTGTAATACCTTCCGCTTCGTAACGTGTTTCCAGTCAACTGGTTGTAAAAGTTCTTGTACATCTAATTTCAACGTGTCCTCATCCAAATCCCAAATTATTCCCAGCACCTTTAACGTTTTCTTATCCAAATTATCTTCCTTATTAATTAAACCAATATCTTGCCAATGATTTTTTAAAGATACGAATTTGATTCAAATTTTCTTAAGTTCATACCAGCGTCTTGAAGAATTTTAACTGCATCAGTTGATAATGAGAAAACTTCTTCAACGGAGTCTGCTCCATGGATAAGGTCATCAACATATAGGGACTTATTTAACATGTCAACAGCTTTGCTATATTTCTTTTCATAACCCTTAATATGATGTTTGATAGTGGCGGACAAAATAAACGGACTTGTTGTCATTCCAAACGGCACTCGGCACATTCGGAAAACCTTAAAGCCTAAACTATTGTCACTATTGTCGTAAGAATGATCAAACCACAAGAACCTTAAAAAATTTCTATCTTCACTATCAATTTGAATTTGGTGAAAAGCCTTCTCTATGTCTGCACAAAATGCAACTTTATGTACGCGAAATTTTAAAATTATATCCAACAAGTTAGGATTTAAATTAGGGCCTGATATCAAACATTCATTTAACGATTTAGCTCCTTCAGACTTAGAAGAGGCATCATAAACTATTCTTATTCTTGTTGTTACTTTTTCTTCACGTATAACGGGCCTATGAGGCATATAATAACAGTTAGGTTCATTTTCAACAAACTTACATTGTTCAACAATCCCCCTTTCAACTTGTTCTCTAATTATATTATCATATTCATTATATAGGAAATCATTTCCCTTTAATTTATGCTTAAGTCCTAGAAATCGTTGTTTAGCAACGAAAAAATTATCAGCGAGTTGTGATTTATTGTCCTTCCAAAAGAGTTTTGTTTCGTATCTGCCGTTATTAAATTTTAAACTGTCGTTAAAATGCTTAATAGTATCCAAATCAGTTTCCGAAAATGTTTTGTTTTCATTTTCAATTCCTATCGAATCCAGTTTCCAAAATGACTGCAAATCAAATGTGTTTCCTTCAACGGCAGATAAAAACAACGCATTAATTCGAGTATTATTATTTTTTACTTTACCCATCACTGTGTATCCAAATATGGTCGGTACTATAAACAAACCATCATTTATCATTGAATTACTTCCTGTTTGTATATACCAGAAATGCTCCGCGCCAAGCAGAATATTTATGTTCTCATTAACGGGACTTGTATCCGAAAGTTCCAAGCCCTTTTTAGTCATAAATTCTTTAATGTTTTGACATGTTGATGGCGCCTGGAATTCTATTGATGATATTAATTCTATCCCTATAGCTTCTACAACAAGGCAGCGATCATCGTTTTTATTTTTTATTTTTAGACTATATACATCAAATTCTTGCGAGTTACCGCGCTGATTTCCAAACGAATAAATTGTTAGAAATTCTTTTCTAATGACTTGCAATTCTAAATCGCGCGCTAACTTGTGGGTGATGAAGTTTCGTTCACTACCTGAATCAATTAATAATCTTACGATTCTCGATTTGTTTTTGCTTTGAGCAATAACAGAACATGTCTGTAAAAGCACACTATTTTCAGGTTTTAGAGTGTTACAGTGGGAAGTAGATACTAAAGTTTTATTTTGCGTATCTGCGGAGTTAACATCTTCCATTTCTTTCGATTTCAAACGGCAGAAAAGTTTATTATGATTTTTGTCGTTACAATTTTCGCATGGTTGTATTTTTGAATGACAAAACGACCGCAAATGTGATCTCAGAAAGCATCTGTAACAGCGACCTTCATGTTTCAATTTGTTTCGTTTTTGTTCGTCGGAAAATTTCAAACATCCGGCAGATGTATGTTCGTTTGATTTGCAGAATATGCAAAACATTTTTACCGATGTGTTAAAAGCAGAAGCTTGTGATTTGACTTTATAATTTTTTAACCCTTGTTTAGGATTAACCCCTGTGTATTTATTACCTTTTGAGCTATTAATCAAAATACTTGCTTCTCGGCATTCAGTTTCTATTTTAATGAACTCTATTAATTCACTTACTTCTATATTTTGGTTAGATGTTCTTTTTCTATGGAATTCAAGAGCTAAATCTTCAGGTAACAATTTAAGAATTATTGGGTTCAATAACTGTCCGTATGAACCGCTAGTAACATCTAAACTACTTAAATTTCTAACGCAGATTTGTAACTGATCATAGAGCTTTCTTAACTCAAAAACATTTGAAGAACTTTTAACTGGTTCTAACTGTAACAACATCTGCATGAATTTTGATATAATAACATCTTTACGACCAAACCTCTCTTCTAAACTTTTAATACATAGATCATAATTTTCTTCAGATAAAGCATAACCAGAAACACAATTATATGCTGAACCAGATAATAAACTTTTCAAATATGTAAACTTATCTATTTTAGATAAACTTGGATTAGAATGAATAGCATTATCATACGAATTAAAGAATTCGAGCCATTTACTGGGATCACCAGCAAATTTTTCAATATTTAATTTAGGTAACTTTACTGAAGCACTACTTGTAACAACATTATTACCATTCAGAGTACTACTAATACCATTACTAGTTGCAATTATACTTCTTTCAACAACTTCATTACTCTTAATTTTCTTTACTTTACTAACAATCTTAGCTTTAAACGTTATAATTTTTTCATCATATTCTTCACATACAAGTAGTTCGTTATCATATTCTTTTTCATCAATTATGAGAGCATCGATCTTTGAGTCAAGAGTTTTAAGTTTCTCATGGTATTCAATTAACAATTCATATGATGAATTTAAATCTTCTAGATGTTCTTTACTTAATTCTTCCGATAAATAATTTCTCAAGTTTATTTAGAAGTGTAGTAACTTTACTACGTACAATAGCACGTTTCTTTTTCACTTTTGCTAAATCATCCATCATGCTTCGTTTTCAAAGATCGATACCAAGAACAAATAAATCAAATTTCTTACCTTTCAAAAGGTAATTCCCCTTTTCGCGGGTTTCAGACCCAAAAAAAAAAATGTGTGTGTCTCTATTCATGAGTCATAAATTCAAAGATCGTTTCGTTTCAGGAGTCAAGGTTGGGAGAGCATTAGAATTTCAAATCAAAACTTCAAATTTCACAGAACATAGAAATAACATTTATTAACGATAAACTTATATTACTTCCGCCTATAGCGGCCATGAAACATAATCAAGCATCAAATAAATATGACATGCGTCATTCTTCATGTTCAAGCGTCAAGTGAAATATTTTTCATCGGCGCGCATCAAGAGCGCCACCTATCTACTAAAAAGACGGAACAAATTCTTTACTTTAAATTTACATTTATAACATTTAAGCTTAGGCGCGGTAGAGTAGACTTTACCCCTTGTAATTATGGCGAAGTTGTTGTTTGATTTATTGCCAAGTTGTTCTTTCATTTATGGTAGCCTGAGTAGTTATGGAAATATGTTATGGAAACCCCTATTGTGACGTAATCGGGTGCATGATTCTGAGAAATTTTGAATCATGGGATGTTTTGTAAGCCTTTTTCTGGGGTGTGTTGGTTTGATTCTTTAGACGGTAGAATGGCCGAATGTAGTAAGATTAATTTGAAGTTTCTGTATGATTGGAGCGAAAGGAGAAAAGAGCTTTAATTGACTGGTGTGTAAATGAAGGTTTACTTAGTAGCCATTATAAGTGTCTTGTATGTAGAAAGGACATGCGTCTAGTCGAACGTAAAATCCGCTTAGATGGATTTGAATGGGTTTGTAGGAAGAAAGGTTCAGATGGTCACTATGTGAAGCGTTCGATCAGAAAAAGTACCTGGTTTGAAAAAAGTCATTTGAGTATGATTGATATTTTGATTTCTACGTGTCTATGGGTGTATGAAGCGAACTCGAAAATCATGGTAAGTGAATATTTGATTTTGGTAGTGCTTAAATGTATAACATGTTTTTCCTTTTTTATGTTATTTTATTGCTTGGTTTAAAATGTATTTTATTGAGGTTATGTATTTTTTGTTTGCCTATATTGTAGAATTCGGTGCTCCTTTGACTTTTTAAGTGAAAATATATCGATGTCTACATGGACAAAGTAAAGGGAATGCGCAATGCAAGTTTGTGCAATTCTGGGAAATTTTTTTTTAAGTTAAAATAGGTCGAAGTGTACATGGATAAAGTTAAAAGAGTGCGCAATACCATTTTTTTGCAATTCGGAGATTTTTTTAAGTGAAAATAGGTCGACGTATACATAGATAAAGTTAAAAGAGTGCGCAATGCCATTCTTGTGCAATTCGAGGATTTTTTTTTTAAGTGAAAATAAGTTGATGTGTACATGGATACCATGTTTGTGCAATTGTTTGTCTCGTTATTTTGGCTTTGTTTAGCAGCGATTTTTTACGCTAAAATCTCCGCTTCGCAAGCCAAAATAACGAGTCAAAAATTGCACAAAATCGGTGTCCATGTACCGCCAAAAATCGCCAAGGGGTACCCTAAACTATACTTTTAGCCTTAGGCGTTACTAATAATAAGTATAATAAATTGTTTATATTTAAAATTACTATGATACAGTAAGCGAATTCTACCAATTATTAAAACGATAAACAGCATCGTAGTTTCTAATACTTGTACAGCTTCAATATTTTCAAAGATTTTTATTAAAGCATTTATAGACATAAAAAAAGATTTTTTTAAATTTAAATTCATATTGTGGAACATTTCAGTTTTATCATTTTTACATAAATCCGACTTAATTCCTTACATACCAATAATTAGACAATTTTTCTTATTTTCTAAAAATTTTTAACTTTACATAAATAAAAAAGAATGGCTAAAATTCCATAAGCGGGGTAAGTTGGCGCCAAACTATTTTGGCCTTCAAAATTTGGCAAATTTTTTAGGCGCTCTACATGAAAGCACTAAAACGGGATTTTTAAACGTAAACAGAATAGTAACTTTTAAGTTTTGCAGTAGTGAAACGCCGTTATTTTATGTAAACAGAATAGTAAAAGGTGCTACTTTGGTAGACGGTTGCACGGATTTTGGCGATTTTTTTTCGGAAAGCGATACGACTTATGGTAAACCCATTGCTAGACAAGTTATTTATGGTAACCGATACTTTGTTGTCATTTTATTTAAAAAATAATGCGTTTTATTATGCATAAATTCCGTGTTTTAAATATTATTTATGACTTCAAAATAATAAAAATGAATTTAATTTTGCATTTTTATTTGAAATAAAGATTTTACCGTTTATGATATTTTATGGAATTTTATGTTGTGAATGATGTAATGAATGACGTCACATTATTTTAAAAGTAATTGGTTTTAATATCTATAAATTTAATCTAATGTTTTAAACATTATTTATGGCTGTTAAATATTAAAACACAATTTAATTTTGCATTTTTTTAAATATGATTTTATTATGAATGATTGTTTAAATAATTTTAATTCCATGCGTGATGTAATCAGCTCCCTGATTGGTTACTGAATATTTGTGCATTACCGCGCCATTTTAAAATTTTATTATTCATCTCTTCGAATTCCTCAGATTTCAAAGCGAATGGATGTCTCCGTTTCGAAGATGAATGTTCTTATTGGTAATTACCAAGAATTATTGGTATCGGCATAAAAAAATTGCCGTTTGAGACCTTATTTTGGCCAACCTGGATTTCCTAATCAAAGATTTATTTATTGTTACAAGGGTCAGAGGAAATTTGTTCAAAATTTTTGGAGGAAACCTCGCCAATTGCTTCTTCAATGAAGTGCGAGAAATGCGAATAACAAATGAAGATCTTTTTTTTTTTTTTTTTGATACTTATCAATGCGTAAAGTAAAATACTTAAAAAATGTAAGTACATATTTTTCTTTTACTTTATTATTGTATACTTCAATTTTTGTTAAAAAATTAATACACTTTTAAAAAAATTCCTGAGATATTTATTGCCACATGTTTTAATGTTAAATAATGATATCCTATAAATCTTATTTTAAAGGATTTGAATTTAAGTAATTGAAATTTTTTAATTCTTTTAAACGTTGGTAGGATGTTTTTAATTCAATATTCAATTTAAGTAATATTTTATTCCAATTAAATGTTGGCGCAATGTTTTTATTCTATTATATGAAAGTAATAATTTAACCTTACTCTAGCATTTCATCCTCTTAGTAAATGTATTTATTTACATTTGCCAACCATCTTAATAAAAACAACGTTTTCAACAAAAAATTAATCCATTATTTTTAACGATATTTACTTTTTTAAAGTTTCGAATACTTTACTATGCGTGAAATACGTAAAAACAGCATTTTTCAAGATGGCTGACGACTGTAAAAACCGCGCCAACAATTGCGCCAATGTAAATCGCCAAAAATCCGTGCAACCGTCTACCAAAGTAGTACCTAGTAAAATGAGATGATAAAAAACTAGATGAGTAAAACAAAGTCCAACAGCTTTGCAAGTAAAAGCATAGTCCTATATATATGTAATTCATCATAAAATAGTAGAATGAACAATTCTTGTAAATAATTATTGAGTAAATAAATATATACACTTATCAGATCAGAGCACTGCGAAGTCAGTTTTAAACGTAAACAGAATAGCAAATTATGCGTATTCAGCATCATAAACTAACTAAGATATTCAAGTGTAAGCACGATTGCAAATTATTTAATTGTTATTAGACAAAATATCTATTGAGAAAATGGCAACAGCTAATTTCTGGATGTCATTCTATTTTATAATTTTAAAAATATACATTGAGATGGTATACGCTTGAAATGTTTAATGGTGCAATGCAGTAAGTACGTTTGTTATGTTATGTACGTTTACGAATACGTTACCTGTAAGTTATTAAGATTTATCTTTAAATAAATGTTTGTCTTTTACAACCATTTTATGAGTGATTAATTTAACTACAAAAGGAAGTTAACATAAATCAGAAGTGGGATTATTCTGAAACCTAAGCCTAAATATACAAGAATTTGCGGTACTTTTCCGTTTCGCCGGCGCAAATCTCGCCAAGCAGACTTTATTGGCGACAACATACAGTATACACATAAAAAATATTTAAAAAATTAGTTCTAAGAATTTTTTATTTTGAAGGCATAAGCATTTTAATATCGCTTAAAATTTTATAAAAAGCCAATAAATAAAGACAATAAATTTGTAAAAAGACATTAATTTAAGAATTTACTATGCTTTCATGGTTCAACATCCTGATTCGTCGGTTCATATCACGTGACCCCAAGCGATCTCATCTCACACAAACTATTCTACAAAAATCTAATGCTCTCAGTAATTATCTACATTAATTTCAAGTTAAATCTTAATTTGGAACACAAGTTTAAATGCAAGAAATATTTCAATGCGTACGAATAGCTTACTCAGAAATTATGTAAAACTGCAGTGCTTTACTTCGCTAATGCATTCTCATTAGAATTGATGAATTTAATCTTTGACTTTACCTTTTCTATATTTTCGGCTTCGGGTAAGCGCTGTGATTGCATCCTAATTGACATAATTACCGAAAATGGCTTTAGGCATAAAACTGAACTATCTGATAAAAATTCTATGTAATTATATGCCAGTATTAAAAGAAACAATCAATCTGATAAGAAAAAGCTGCGACTTGTTTTGAAAATGAGGCCTAAAAGGTTACCAGCGAGAATATTCCGTTTGGCATCGGTTGTACCATTATTGGCGACTTTATCGCTTGCGCCGGCAAAACGGAAAAGTACCGAATTTGCCATACGTAAATAAATTGAAAAAAATTTGAATTTCAAGGTATGTGCATTGATTGATGTAACATATTTATTATAGAATTTAATTTTGTTATTTTTTTTATCATTTTGGAAAGAGAGTTTATTTTTTTGCATTTCTTTAAATTTTGAAATACATTTAGAACGTCAAACAAACTGATAAAATACCAATAACTGTGTTCTAATAAGCTGTCTAATTAGAAGTTAATAATAATAGCATATATATATAATTTGCATTTTAATGAGTACGAAAATGTCTATTTTCGGTAAGGCAAAGAAATACGATTTAAGAATATTAGCTGAAGAATTGGGAGAAGATGTAAATGAGAGTCAAAAAATGAGCGATTTGAAGAAGATAATTTTGGCTAGCAAAGAGTACGATGAAGAATGCGCCAAGGAATGGTTAAACATTATAATAAATGCAAGAAAAGAAAAAGAAGAAATTGAAGAACGAAAACGTCAAGACGAAGAACGTAGGCGAAAAGAAGAATATGAGGAACGAAAACGAAAGTATGAAATGGAATTTGAACTGCAAAAACTACGTATTGAATCAGAAAGTAAATCTACAAATTCTGGCACCAATGAAAATGCTAGTGGTGCACACATGAATCCAAAGTTAGAGCTTCATCGTTTGATGCAAAAATTTAAACCTGACGAGAATGATATCAGTTTATTTCTAATCATGTTTGAACGTTTGGCTAAACAAGTTGAAATACCAGAAAATACATGGGTTACTCGTTTGTTTGGCTTATTGCCGTATGATATTGCTCAGTTAATCGCCAGAGAAACCGATGAGATTGGAAACGATTATAAAGAAGTTAAAAGGATCTTATTAAAACGGTACAAGATGACACCTGAAAAATTTCGCCAATAATTTTTTACGCACAATAAGAGTGTAGGAAACACATGGAAGAATTTTGCGTACGAGTTAAGAAATTTTTTTAATGAATGGATAAGCGGAGTTAAAGTAGATACCTTTGAGAAACTTAGCGACCTTATTGTAGCGGATCAGATAAAACGTAAAGTGTCTCCAGAAGTAAAAGATCATTTTATTGACATCTGGTCTGAGTTGATTTCACCAATTGATTTAGTTGATCGGTGATTAATTGACTAGATGATTATGATATCTTGAAGTCAACTTTCAACAATAAACAACCGCGTAAAGAAGGGTCTTACGACAAACGAAACTACTTTAAAGATGGTCCAGTTGCTACAATCAACGAAAAGAAAGAACTCTACGGTATCACACATGATGAAAAAGGTGAACCAAAATGCTTCAGCTGTAATAATTTTGGACACATCTCAAGGGACTGTAAGCTGCCCAAACTAGTAGTAACATGCCGAAAATGTAATAAAACAGGTCATAAAGCTAAAAATTGTGTTACTAAGGCTGAAAATAATCATTCAAATGATAAAAATTATTCTGTTGAGCAAGTTGGCAAAAATTCAGAAGAGAGCAATTCATATTTGAAGAAAGCAAAACTGAATGATTCTGAAGAAGTACAGGCTTTAATTGATACGGGGAGTTCTTGTTGTCTCTTAAGGACTTCAGTTGTCAGAAACTTAAAGTGAAACCAGAACCTGCTATGAATGAATTGTACGGTTTTGGAAATCAAAGGGTGCCTGCAGTGACCTCTATAGGAATGATTAAAGCCGATATTGAAGTTGATAATGTAAAAGGCCAAGGCATAAATATATACCTTGTACCTGATAATGCACAGCCAGTTGATCTAATCATCGGACGGACATGGCTTGATCTACCTCACATCGCTTATGTCAGAATAGGAAAAAGATTTCACTTCGGGTATAGGGAAGATGAACTATTTAGTAACCTCCAAATTGATGAAAAATAAATCGAGTCTGCCTTAAAGCTCTTGAGGAAAATGAATTAGAGAAAAATACAATCAGTCTTGTCAGTTCTCAAACAGATTCTGTAGATAATGGATTAATTATGATAGAAAATCTTTCCGAATGTACAAGCTGTTTATTAGAAATTAAAAATGGCGAAACTTGTATACCAGTGATTACCGTTGGCGATAGAAGTGTTAAGCTCCAAAAAGATCAATGCGTTGGGAGAGCAGAAGAAGTTGAACTATGTTTAAATACTGAAATTTCTGAATTGAGCTCGAATTTAACAAAAACGGAAAATATTAACAACATAAAAGTTCCTATAAGTTTAAGCCAAGTTAAAATTGGCTCGGATCTCGACGTTGATCACCGGCGAGTGTTATTGTGTCTTCTGAGTGAATACAGAGATTGCTTCGGACTAAGTATTTCAGAACTCGGGTGCACTGATCTGATAAAAATGGACACTAAAGAAGATATATTCGTTCACCAAACTGCAGTAAAGAAAAACAATACAAAAAGTGCCGTTCGAAATGTAGGATATGGTGAATTAGGTGCATTTGAAGTTGTTCGAGAGAAGAGGCATGAAGCTGCAAATCTGATTGGACTGAATCGCACTTCAGTGAAAAATAGTCCTTATGCTGCAAATAGAAATCGACACTGTGGTCAACTGTTCTCTAAACACCACTTCATGCCAAGGCAAAGACAGAATGACGAAAGTAATGGTAGTCAGAGCCAAGAGAATGTGGATGATAAGCAGCAACTACAACCTCAAAGTCCCGTACGAAGGCAATTACGTCATCCTTACTTCAGCAATATTGTAGTTATCTATCCATAGGACTTCCACGAAACGTTGGACATGATGGAAGTAAAGATGAACAAAATGAAAGAAAAAACGAAGAAAGAGTTTCAGGAGGTGGAAGAGACAATCACTGGAATCCTAGACGATTTTATCAAAGGTGCTTTAATAGCAAAACCCACTATCATAGGAATGCCACTGAATGCAGTCAAAGTAGAATGGAAGGAGAAGCAACTAGCAAAGATACTGAAGCAAATGACGAAGAACAGCAGCCACCCGGTCAAGGATCTAGATCTTGTCCACTTTACAGATCAAAACTGGGTTGTCGAAAGCACCATCAAGCTGATTCACGTGCTAAAAACACATCTTCGAAGGCCATCATTTCCAGAAATACAGAAGATGATGATAATGACGAGGTTGACGAGGAACTTAAAAGGCCCAAGCGAATAATGCCCAAACCATTGCGCTATAGAGATTTTGTAGGACTTTAAGAATTTTTTTTAAAATTATATTTCATTTTATTTTTTTCCTACCTATTATTATATTTTTGTTGTTGTTTATTTGTCGTTTTAATGTATGATAAGATTTGATTCAATTGAGGACAATTGAAAAGTCAGGATGGTCGAATGTAAGCACGATTGCAAATTATTTAATTGTCATTAGACAAAATATCTACTGATAAAATGGCAACAGCTAATTTCTGGATGTCGTTCTATTTTATAATTTTAAAAATATAGATTGAGATGATGTACGCTTGAAATGTTTAATGGTACGATGTAGTAAGTACGTTTGTTATGTCAATTGAGGACAATTGAAAAGTCAGGATGGTCGAATGTAAGCACGATTGCAAATTATTTAATTGTTATTAGACAAAATATCTATTGAGAAAATGGCAACAGCTAATTTCTGGATGTCGTTCTATTTTATAATTTTAAAAATATAGATTGAGATGATGTTCGCTTGAAATGTTTAATGGTACGATGCAGTAAGTACGTTTGTTATGTTATGTGCGTTTACGAATATGTTACGTGTAAGTTATTAAGATTTATCTTTAAATAAATGTTTGTCTTTATTTAAATGTCTTTATTTTTATTGTTACTTTTACAACCATTTTACGAGTGATTAATTTAACTACAAACGGAAGTTAACACAAGTTACTATCGTCGTGGAATTCCACGCACTAAACAACTTTCGTTCAAAGCTTTAAATATTCCACATCTTTTGATTGCCACATGCAAGAAACAAAACTAAAAAAAATTAACTAAATAAAATTAAATGAAAACATTCATAAATTACAAACTTCATGTCATATGAAATCCAACATTCTCCCATGAACAACAGCTGAACTTTCTGCAAATATTTATATAAATATAATATTAAACATATATGTATATAACAATAATATTAAACATTAAAACTTTTAAAAACAAACGCAGTATTTCAAAATTAAATTTAAAAAAAAATCTGGCTACACTAAATTCGCGCTCTTACAGTTACCGAAATAAAGCTCTAGGTTTGCCACAAGAAAACATACAGCCGGAAACCACAACCAAATTAAAATCGCGCCAAATAAAAAACTCTCTCCAAGCTTGGCGCTCATTCTGATTATGGAATTTTAACCAAAAGAATATTTTTTATTGCATATGAACATCATTACACAGCTTCATACATATCATTACATATCAGTTTCTAAAATTCCTAAATCACGCCATATTCTCTGTAGGCATACTAGAATTCTACGCATTAATAAATAAAAAAAAAAAAATCTAATTTCTCAAAATGAAAGAAATTAATATAAGAAAATAAATACTAAAAACTTGAAACACTAAGCAATGCTTCACATACGCACACATACATATATTATCAATGAATTCAAGTGCAATTACGACACCAAACAATGCGTATTAAAATATGAGGTAAACGTTACTTAAAGGGTCAAAGTTTACAGTTTTGCTACTGTTGAGTAGATCGTCGGACTATCGATATTTATCGTAAGTCGGAAAGCATTGTGAACATATCAAAACCAAACACTTAAAAATACAATTTAAGTAACAGAAAAGGTGTCTCAAATATAATTTGCAGTTAACACAATAATACAAATTTAAAATACACAAACGATATGTTAAACATTGAACATAAATAAAGTTACATTATTGCTCGGCATCACACACAACCTCGTTTTCCCACGTTTCACAACGAGCAGCATTCACTCGAAAAACATCAAAGAATTCCACAAACTCGGTGTCCATGTGCTCATCCATCTATTTTCACTTAAAGAAAAATCAGAGAATTGGTTTTGCTCATGTGCACATCGATCTATTTTCACTTAAAAAAACCACAGAATTGCACAAACTCGGCATTGCGCATCACATTAGTTTTGCCCATGTACACATAGATCCATTTTCACTTTAAAAATCACCACGGAATTGCACAAACTCAGCATCGCGCACAACGTCGGTACTGCGTACTACATTGGTTTGTTAATTGGTTTATTAATACTTTAAATAGAATTATGATTATACAAATAATATTGTTGCGTGCGTACGGGTTCATTTGAAATGAATGCACAAGTCCGATAAAAAAGGAACAAAAATTTATTATTATCACAAGAAAAATGCTTAAATTTTCTCAAATTGTCATGCAGTATTACAATATCTCACAGTAGTTATCTTTTAACTACTCAAATGTCCAATAGAACGTAATTCAAAGCAGCTAAAGAACGCTAATCCGCGAATTCGCTACAATCAACAAGAGCAGTTTTCTAAACAACAACAAACTACGCAGCAACTACTACGAATTGAGATGTTTTCCTCCTATTATAATATTTTAAAATCACGCGCTAGAATTTTCTAGTACTTTCTCGAAATCAAAAAGAGATATTTATTTAATGCACGCACTCTTGTATTTTCAATTTTCCGCCTTAGCTTTCTTTCAATATTCGTCACACGCTAGACTGCGCGAGAAATAAAACCATTTAATTTATAATTGAACTAACATTAGCTTTTTAAATATCAAATTCGTAACACTGCTCCCTTCCCAAGGACTGCACGTCCCGGGCAGTACAATCCCTGGACAGGAAGCTAAACTTACAACAGTGGCATAAATACATTAATAAGCATTACATTACAATAATAAACAACATGAACAATAAATGCAATAAATAAAACAAATCAAATGCTATCAAATACTAAATACAAAACAAATACTAAATACAAATCAAATACTAAATGCAAATCAAATACTAAATACAAATCAAATCAAATACACATTTAAAAACAAAAAGGACCATGGTCTTATACTATTTACAATTATTTACATTACGTACTATGGCCATAGTAATGAGCTACCTGTCGTAATGAACGTCTTTAGGTTTAGAGTTCGAAGACTTACGGATCATGACGTCATTCAGTCTCTTCAGGACTGTACATGGACCATCCGAAGGTGTCTGTAATTTAGAACTGAGTTCTTTTCGTTTAATGGGGTTCCACAACCACACCTTGTCTCCTTTGTTGAATCTATGTCTAGTAGCTCTCGTGTTGTATCTGGACTTCACTTTCTCCGTTGACTCGCTTTCGTGCGGAATGGTGCATCACTTCAAAACGGGCCTGGACATCTTGGATGTATTCCTCAGGCGATGAAGGCGCATCCGTATGGCAATCAAACAGGCGGTCACAAGGCAGACGAAGGTCTCGACCGGAGAGCATCTGTGATGGTGAATACCCGGTAGTCTGGTGTTTCTCTCCGACCCTAGTAGGATTTTGGCAGCTTTCTGAATAGGGTCTTTCACATGAGACGTCGGCATTTCCAGGCGATGATTCCTTTTGAAGATGGATCGTCATGTCTTCAGATGATGAGAACAGCTTATTGTTTTTGAAGTCTAAGGAAAAATTTTATTTCCTTAAAAAGTCCCATCCGAGTATGCATGGATCTGTAATATCCGCCACATATGCCGTGTGATGGTAGGCGGCACTTCCAAATGTGATGTTCACGTTTAACTTTCCAGCTATCTCGATCTTGTCACCAGACGCAGTCTGAAGGGTAACACAGGATGGCGTCCAAATAAGCTTATCTTTAAACTGTTCAGCTACATCTTTCCTAATGATGGTAACATTAGCTCCTGTGTCAATGATCATACTGCAAGAACTCCATCGATATGCCCATTGATGGATAGTCCATTACTGTTGCCACTCAATGCTGAAATCTTGAGCGCTTTAAAACAGGGTTTTTCATTATCTGGCAACTTCCGTTCCTTGATATGGTCATTAATTTGTTTCCTGCGTCGTTGCTGAGAAATGGTCTCAATTTCCGTACCCTGGGGTGTTCTGCAATTCTTTCGTACGTGGCCTTCAGTTCCACAGTTCCAGCACTTTGGCTTCTTGTCAATCCTTTTCTGTCCCATGGCATTTAATTGTCTGTTTAACCCGCCTCTCTTATTTTCCGTGGTCTGGGGTGTTCTGAAGTTCCTTCGTATGTGGCCTTCAACACCGCAGCTCCAGCACTTTAAGGTTGGTTTCTTTTCACCAGTATTCCTTTTTAAGGCATTCACGGGTCTTATCAAATCATCCATTTTATAATCCGTGCCTTGGGGTGTTCTGCAATGCCGTCGCAGGTGTCCTTCAGAACCACATTTCCAACACCTTAGAGTCACTTTGTTCTCACTCCCACTCCGTACCAAAGCATTGACTTCTCTAGCTAAATCATCTAAACGAGCCATCAGTTGATTCACTGGCTCGTGGACTCGCATAGCTCTGACTGGGTAGCGATCTATACTAGTTGCTTGCTGGGCTGCCTCGAACTTCATGGCGTACAACAGAGCGCTTTTTATGTCCCTCACATCTGCCATTCGCAGTGCTTTCTGTATTTCAGGGTCCTGGATGCCATCGATGAAATATTGCAGCGACAGGATTTCCCTCGTTTGTCTCGGGCACTCCGTAAAGGCGAGGTGGGACAGCCTTTCAACATCCGTGGCGAGTTCCTGGACTGATTCGGTGGGCTTCTGTTGACACGATTTTAATTGAAGCCTGCTGTAGTCTTTTAAACATTTCTCGCCAAAGCGCAGCTCCAATGCGCCGGATAGAGCTTCGAAGTCAAGTCTTCGGTTTTCGAGAAGCGTCTGTAGGATATCCGCTGCGTCTGCTCTCAGCGAAGCGGCGAGATGACAGGCCTTAGTTTGGGAATCCCATCCATTCGCATCCATCACTATAGAAAATTGTGTTTTGTACACTTGCCAGGAGGTCTTCCCATCATAAGTGGATAGCTTCAGAGAGGGACGAGGAGGCATAGGTAAAAATTTAAAACCATCACTATTGTTCCCTGCCGTCGCTACGAATTTCTTTAAATCATCAACTTCTTTGGTGACCGCAGAAACTCTATCACTAATTTGTTGTTCCACGGCAGAAACTCTCTCTTCTATTTCTTCTTTTACCGAAGCAAACTTTTCTTTAATGTTTCCAACTTTATATTCAACTGCGTCAATTCTGCCTTCCATAGCCTCGAATTTGGTTTCTATTATGCAGGCAATTTCTCTTTTCCTTTCGTCTTGACCTGCTTCAATCTTTTCTTGTACAGCTTTTATCTGTTCTTTAAAAGTTACTTGACCAGCTTCCAACTTTTTCTGACCAGATTTCATCTCATCTTTCATTTCTTGCTGGCCCAATTTTATTTCTTCCTTAACGGAGTTGACGGCCCCTTCCATCTTTTCTTGGAAAGCAGTAAATGCAGTCATCATTTGCCTGAATTGTTCTTCCATCGCTCTTGTAATTGGCATTCAAAACCCCACTCCTGACACTAAAAATTTGTTGCGTGCGTACGGGTTCGTTTGAAATGAATGCACAAGTCCGATAAAAAAATGAACAAAAATTTATTATTATCACAAGAAAAATGCTTAAATTTTCTCAAATTATCATGCAGTATTACAATATCTCACAGTAATTATCTTTTAACTACTCAAATGTCCAATAGAACGTAATTCAAAACTGCTAAAAAACGCTAATCTGCGAATTCGCTACAATCAACAAGAGCAGTTTTCTAAACAACAACAAACTACGCAACAACTACTACGAACTGAGATGCTTTCCTCCTTTTATAAGATTTTAAAATCACGCGCTAGAATTTTCTAGTACTTTCTCGAAATCAAAAAGAGATATTTATTTAATGCACGCGCTCTCGTATTTTCAATTTTCCGGCTTAGCTTTCTTTTAATATCCGTCACGCGCTGCACTGCGCGAGAAATAAAACCATTTAATTTATAATTGAACTAACATTAGCTTTTTAAATATCAAATTCGTAACAATATGCTATTAAAGTAATACTGTAGGGAATTCGGTTTGACCTTCTGCAGGTTATTTAAATTGGGAATTCCTCGATGTCTGTTCTGAAAATTCATGTGAATGAATGTTTCTTGAGAGTTTCCGCCACTCTGTATGCCCGTGGGGTTTTTAATCGTTTTTGGATTTTGAATGTTTGGTGCTGTGCTTCGTTGTTTGTATGTCTCTTCCTAATTTTTAGTTCGTTAATTAACCCCCAATTATTTTTACTTAATTAGCTTCTTTTTCTCTCTTCTTTCCTTTTGTGGTTTTGACGGGGTCGACCCTTTATAATCATATGGTCCAGTGGGACTAGGAGGATTGAGTCTTCCCTGTATTATGACTATTATGACCACATTGGTTTTTCCCATGAACACATCGATCTATTTTCACTTAAAAAAGGCACAGAACTGCACAGACTCGGCATCGGGCACAACCTCGGCATTGCGCACCACATTGCTTTTGGCCATGTGCACATCGATCTATTTTCACTTAAAAAATCACAGAATTGCTCATACTCGGCATCCCCCACAACCTCGGCATTGCGCACCATATTGGTTTTGCCCATGTACACATCGATCTATTTTCACTTAAAAAAACGCCACAGAAGTGCACGAACTCGGCATCGCGCACAACCTCGGCATTGCGCACCTCATCGGTTTCACAGCTATCCTCACATATTGCAGCCTGGACAGTAGCAGACTTCCCTTCTCTTAGTGACCATCAAGCTATCATGTTTAACTTCCAATCCCCAAGCAGCACTGTAATTAAACAAAGATTTAAGACAGCATATGGTGGGACACAAAAGCTGGAACAACACCTTTCTCCCTTCATCCCCTCTATTAAAACAGCACTTCGGAATAGCACGACCAGAGCAGCTCTAGACAAAAACTATGACCATTTAATTGACCAATGCACTGATGCCTGCCGCAAGACTTTCAAGACAAAGAAAATTAAAATTCGGACATCAGCCTCATGGTGGACACCCCAATTGTCACAGGAACAGAGCAAACTCAGAAAACTGAGACGGCAAGCTCAATCCACACAGGAGCCAATAGTCCGCAGGACACTCTTCGCCCGTTACAAAATGCAACAAGCGCAATATAAGCGACAGATCTCTATAACCAAGCAAGACTCCTGGCGCGAATACTGCTCTCGCACCGTTGAGAAGTACGACAAGGTTTTCAAGATTGCAACCAACAAGGTCTTTAGACCAACACAAATCCCCCTGTCAGTAGCTCCAACAGCCACTAGTGCAACCGAAGCAATCAGCTACATACTTAAGTCACTCTTCAAAGAAGACCCACCGACAGATGACAACCTTGCGCAATCAGAGATAAGAACTTCATTCAATAACTTCACCAGATATCAGACTTCTTTGGAACCCCCTCCTACTAGGCATGAGATAGAGGCTATCGTCAAACACCTAAACACAAAGAAGGCACCAGAACCGGACGGGCTAGACAATGCCGTAATACGCATGATTTATGCTTTTGCGCCTGACCTAGTTGAAGAGTACATCGATGCCTGTTGGAAGAATAGACACTTCCCGAAATCGACCAAAAATGCAGAGGTAGCACTCTTCCATAAAACGGGCAAAGATCCACAACAACCCACATCCTACAGGCCAATATGTCTCATCCCCTCGTTTGGCAAGCTGCTAGAAAGTGTAGTACTTGGAAGACTAAATTTTTTCCTACAAAGAAACAATTCCATAGACCCCAGACAATTTGGCTTCCGAGGAGGACTTTCTACAGAACACGCCATCTCCAAGTTAATGAACTTGATAGAGTGCAACAGAAGCAAGGGGCGCCACTCCTTGATCATTAGTCTGGACATCCAGGGAGCATTCGACTCCCTGTGGTGGCCAGATGTTATACAGGCTTTATCTCAGATGAACTGTCCGGCAGAACTACAAGAGCTAATTCATAGTTACCTCAGCGATCGCACACTCCAGTATACAGCGAACGATGGTATAGTCAGACAACACCTACAGAAAGGATGCCCCCAGGGCTCATGCCTTGGACCAATACTTTGGTCGATAGTTGCCAACTCAATCTTCAAGGAATTTGATGACAATTGCCAGGACTGTGACATACTGGCCTACGCGGACGACTTCTTGATTATAGTCCATGGAAGATCCAAATTAGAAATGACAGCGCAATTCTACCTCGACAAGTTTAGCTTCTGGGCAAGGGACCACAAGATCACGATCTCTGCCTCAAAATCCCAAGCTTTGCTCATAGGCGCCAAAAGACCTCTCAAAAGGAATCCATCCATCAAACTTTATGGCAACCCCATCAAGATAATTAAACAACTCAAATACTTGGGCTTAATCATTGACTCAAGGTTATCCTGGCTTCCGTATCTTCAGTATCTAAAAATAAAAACAGACAGTCTTAAAAATTACATGCAGAGAACAGCGGCTCCAACCTGGGGCATTTCATCGACACTGCTAAAACATTGGTATCTCACCGTTACTCAGGCCATAGTTTTATACGGATCCGGCATTTGGGCAAAACATCTAACGGTACAAGAGAGGCGCCTACTTAACTCACTCCAACGCCCACACCTTTTGCAAATAAGCAGAGGATACAGAACAACTTCAACAGTGGCACTGCAAGTCCTAACAGGGATACCACCACTGGACTTGGTGGCAGAGCGAGAGGCCGTCATCTCCAATACTCTCCGACTTGGGAAAGACTATAAACTCTGGAACAGGAATTTGCATACCTCGGAGTATATGCACAAGATCTTTGACTATCCCTGCCACCCAGCCCAGCATAACCTCGCGGAAAATATATACACGCAGACACTTCTCTGTCGGCAGAACTCAATAGCCATCTACACGGATGGTTCTAAAACAAAGGATGGCACTGGATGCGGCTTATGCACAATGATCGATGTAGAAATCAAATACCGCTGGAAAAGTAGACTCAATCCGAACAACACAATCTACCAAGCTGAATTGTCAGCTATTAAAAAAGCAATCGATCTCTCATATAGTCACCAAGAAACTGTCTATATCTATAGTGACTCACTGTCGAGCATAGCCGCCATAGAAGGACCAGACAGCCGAGACCCCTTCGTACTCAACATACAAAGGGCATTAGTCAACCTCCCACTCAATTATCGTCCCATCATTATCTGGGTACCAGCGCACACAGGTGCAGTCAGCAACGAGCTGGCGGATGAACAGGCAAAACAAGCGGCTTCGGCTATCTTCCTGCCAGAACATGCTCTACCTCTGCCTTCCTCTTATCTCAAAAAGATTACACGCGGCGACCTTTACGCAGAATGGCAGCAGAGATGGGATACTTCCTGGACAGGTCGAAGGACGTATAAATTTATCCCAAAAGTTACAGACCTTGTCTTCTCCAACTCATCTTCATTGACTACTTTCCTCTCTGGGCACGACCCGTTTCCTGATTACCTACACAGATTTGGACTTAGAGACCATGATCTCTGTGAATGTGGACTAGTCGGAAAGCCAGACCATTATGCATTTACATGCAGATTGACAGAGGCGCACCACATGCGTCCTCCTTCAGACAGATATTGGAGGGAATGGACAAAAGTGCTACTAGAACGGAGGGGTGCGTGCTTTAAGCTTCATAAGATCATCAAGTTCTTCAGGGTACACTTTTCATTTTTCACCTAATACCTCTCAGCGCATAACCCTGCTACCAGATAAGTAATATCTGTATACTACTGTTATGTCCATATTATTTTCATCATACTCTTATCCTATTCGTTAGATGCATTTAACGCATTACCTTAAATACTACACTTTATGTGACTTTTACTTTACTGTAATAATCATCCTCGATGTGTTTATAGTATTAACTTAATTATTATAATTGATATCATATGCTTTCATTTTAATCTCAATGTTGTAACTACAATATGTTGTCAACACCTTAACGTGTCTAATATATTGTTGCGTGCGTACGGGTTCGTTATGAAATGAATGCACAAGTCCGATGAAAAATGAACAAAAATTTATTATTATCACAACAAAAATGCTTAAATTTTCTCAAATTATCATGCAGTATTAAAATATCTCACAGTAGTTATCTTTTAACTACTCAAATGTCAAATAGAACGTCATTCAAAACAGCTAAAGAACGCTAATCCGCGAATTCGCTACAATCAACAAGAGCAGTTTTCTAAACAACAACAAACTAAGCAACTACTACAAACTGAGATGTTTTCCTCCTTTTATAAGATTTTAAAATCACGCGCTAGAGTTTTCCAGCACTTTCTCGAAATCAAAAAGAGATATTTATTTATTTAACGCACGCGCTCTTGTATTTTTAATTTTTCCGGCTTAGCTTTCTTTTAATATTCGTCACGCGCTCACTACGCGAGAAATAAAACCATTTAATTTATAATTGAACTAACATTAGCTTTTTAAATACCAAATTCGTAACACTGGCCCCTTCCCAAGGACTGCACTTCCCGGGCAGTACAATCCCTGGACAGGAAGCTAAACTTACAACTGTGGCATAAATGCAACTGAGGCATAAACATTACATTACAATATCAAACAATATAAACAATAAATGCAATAACTAACTTAAACAAATCAAATGCTATCAAATACTAAATACAAATCAAATCAAATACACATTTATAAACAAAAAGGACCATGGTCTGATACTATTTACAATTATTTACATTACGTACTATGGCCATAGTAATGAGCTAACCTGTCGTAATGAACGACTTTAGGTTTAGAGTTCGAAGACTTACGAATCCGAACCACGACGTCATTCAGCCTTTTTAGGACTGTATATGGACCATCCGAAGGTGACTGTAATTTAGGACTCAGTCCTTTTCGTTGAATTGGGTTCCACAACCACACCTTGTCTCCTTTGTTGGATCTCTGTCTAGTAGTTCTTGTGTCGCATCTGATCTTCATTTTCTCCGTCGCCAAGTTGACTCGCTTTCGTGCAGAACGGTGCATCCCCTCAAACCGGGCCTGGGCATCTTGGATGTGTTCCTCAGGCTATGAAGGCGCATCCGTAGGGCGACTAAACAGGCGGTCACAAGGCAGACGAAGGTCTCGACCGAAGAGCTTCTGGGATGGAGAATAGCTGGTAGTCTTGAGTTTCCTTTCGACCCTGGTATGATTTCGGCAGCTTCCCGAGCTCGATCTTTCGGACAAGGCGTCGACATTTCCAGGCGAGGATCCCTTTTGAGGATGGATAGTCATGCCATCAGATGCTGAAAGCAGCTTATTGTTTTTGAAATCTAAGGAAAAATTGTATTTCCTTAAAAAGTCCAAACCGAGTATGCAAGAATCAGTGATCTCTGCTACATATGCCGTGTGATGGTAAGCGGCACTTCCAAACGTGATGTTAGCATTTACTTTTCCATCGATGTTGATCTTCTCACAGGACACAGTCTGTAGGGTAACGCAGGGCGGCGTCCAGATAAGTTTGCTTCCCAGTTGTTGAGCCAAATCTTTTCGGATGATGGTAACGTTGGCTCCTGTATCTATCGTCATATTGCAGGGAACTCCATTAATATGTCCTATTATGAAAAGTCCATTACTGCCGCCTCTCACTGCAGAAATTTGAAGCGCTTTAAAACAAGGTTTTTCATTATCTGACAACCTCCGTTCCTCGATATGGTCACTAATTTGTTTACTGCGTCGTTGCTGGGAAATGGTCTTATTTTCCGTACCTCGGGCTGTTTTGCAGTTTCTTCGTATGTGGCCTTCAACTCCGCAGTTGCAGCACTTTAAAACTAGTTTCTTTTCACTTCTGTTCCGTCTCAAGCCACTGACTTGTCTGGTAAAATCATCTGCTTTATATTTCGTACCCTGGGGCGTTCTGCAATTCCGTCTTAGGTGACATTCCCTACCACATCTCCAACATCTTACAGCCACTTTGTTCTCACTGCTACTCCGTATCAAAGCATCGACTTGTCTGGATAAATCATCTAAACGAGCCATCAGTTGATCCACTGGCTCATGTACTCGCCCAGCTCTAACTGGGTAGCGATCTCTATTAGTTGCTTGCTGGGCTGCCTCGAACTTCATGGCGTACAACAGAGCGCTTTTTATGTCCCTCACATCTGCCATTCGCAGTGCTTTCTGTATTTCAGGGTCGCGGATGCCATCGACGAAATATTGCAGCGACAGGATTTCCCTCGTTTCGAGGCGAGGTGGGACAGCCTTTCAACATCCGTGGCGAGTTCCTGGAGTGATTCGGTGGGCTTCTGTTGACGGGATTTTAATTGAAGCCTGCTGTAGTCTTTTAAACATTTCTCACCAAAGCGCAGCTCCAATGCGCCGGATAGAGCTTCGAAGTCAAGTCTTTGGTTTTCAGGAAGCGTCTGCAGGATATCCGCTGCGTCTGCTCTCAGCGAAGCGGCGAGATGACAGGCCTTAGTTTGGGAATCCCATCCATTCGCATCCGCCACTATAGAAAATTGTGTTTTATACACTTGCCAGGAGGTCTTCCCATCATAAGTGGATAATTTCAGAGAGGGACGAGCAGGCATGGGTAGAATTTTTAAACCATCCGATGTGCTCCCTGCCGTCGCTACGAATTTCTTTAAAGTGTCAACTTCTTTGGCGACGACAACAGAAATTCTGTCTTCGATTTGTTGTTCAATAGCAGAAACTCTTTCTTCGACTTGTCGCTCCACAGCCGACACTCTATCTTCTATTTCATCTTTGACAGAAGAAACCTTTTCTTCAATTTGCCCAACTTTATTTTCAACCACATCTATTCTACCTTCCATAGCATCGAATTTGGTTTCTATTATGCAGGCGATTTCTCTTTTCATTTCGTATTGACTTTCTTCAATCTTTACTTGTACGGCTTTTATTTCGTCTTTAAAAGTTAATTGACCAGCTTGAATGGCCTTCATCTGTTCCTTAACGGATTCTTGGCCCAATTTCATCTCGCCTTTAATTTCTTCTTTAACGGAGTTGACGGCTCCTTCCATCTTTTCTTGGAAAGCAGCAAATGCAGTCATCATTCGCCTAAATTGTTCTTCCATCGCTCTTGTTATTGGCATTCAAACCCCACTCCTGACACCAAAAATTGTTGCGTGCGTACGGGTTCGTTATGAAATGAATGCACAAGTCCGATGAAAAATGAACAAAAATTTATTATTATCACGACAAAAATGCTTAAATTTTCTCAAATTATCATGCAGTATTACAATATCTCACAGTAGTTATCTTTTAACTACTCAAATGTCCAATAGAACGTCATTCAAAACAGCTAAAGAACGCTAATTTGCGAATTCGCTACAATCAACAAGAACAGTTTTCTAAACAACAACAAACTAAGCAACTACTACAAACTGAGATGTTTTCCTCCTTTTATAAGATTTTAAAATCACGCGCTAGAATTTTACAGCACTTTCTCGAAATCAAAAAGAGATATTTATTTATTTAACGCACGCGCTCTTGTATTTTTAATTTTTTCGGCTTAGCTTTCTTTTAATATTCGTCACGCGCTGCACTGCGCGAGAAATAAAACCATTTAATTTATAATTGAACTAACATTAGCTTTTTAAATACCAAATTCGTAACAATATTAATTTAATTATTATAATCGTAATCTTATGCCTTCCACTTAACTTGAATGTAGTAAATACATAATCCAACGTATATATATGTAAGTGGACTCCCATCAGCATTAAGTAATGAACTGACACACTTATAAGTATGTTTCATAAGCAAATTATCTTAAGAATGTATTATATTATGTATATTTAAGCATTGCCATAAGTAATGTAAGCAAGATCCTGTATGCGTATCAATAATATGTGTTGCCAGTTGTACAAAATTTCATGCTTGTTTAATCATTGTACCATGGTATTCTGTGCTTTGCTTACTGCACTCAGAACTTCATTCTTAGTACTCATTCATCTCAGTATGTTGCCATTTTTATCTCTTATGTTTTTATTGCATATTACCAAGAAGTGTCATGCAATCAAAATGCGCACTAAGTCATGTGAGCCATAGCACTTTCCTATATTCTTTATTATTTTACTGCTATGTAATTATGCCTTATTGCAAATCGTGTAATCTACTAAGCAAGCATATCTAATGTAGAATTTATCATGCGCTTACTTAGTATTAATAGTTATAAGATAGTTGCATCATTTCGATTTCCGCACAAAATTCCTGAAACACAGCTGTATGTTTTGCATTAAATTAAGAAATTTTGAAACTTATAGTACTATTTGCGAACTTTGTTATGCACTTATGAGCTTTAGTATTAAATACTATTCTTTAGTTACTCACTATTAATCGTTATTAATGTATCTCAGTATCATTCATTTACTTACCTATTCAAATTTGCAATGTTCTGCATTCGAGTATTTAATTATTTATCTTATAATCCTATATATTATGTAAGCGCATATTATGAAACGCATATATTATGTAATATGTAAATAACCTGTGGCTGCTAGGATCTATTTAATGTTTATAATATTCTGTGTGCACAGCTACTATAGTACACAGCTACTACAGCTATAATATTCTGTGTGCACAGCTAAATAACCTGTGGCTGCTAGGATCTATTTAATGTTTATAATATTCTGTGTGCACAGCTACTAATGAGTACAATATTTGTGCGGATAGTAAGTTATATAATTTGTTCATTGAGCAAAACAGTAATAATGTTTGATGCTATGTGTAATTTTTAGTGCTATGTGTAATTTTTAGTGCTATGTATGTAATCTTCATGCTATGTATATCATCATGCTATGTATGTATGTACAGTATGTCTTTAGTATGTGACACGGACAGATACGCAGCATAGATTAAGCCAAGTTCACCAATAATTATTTGTAGTGAAGTCCGGACACCTTACTAACTCAATGTACTAAATTTCACGCAGTGCTCTTAACCCATTACTGCCGATGGAACATTACACAATCAGAGCAATTGTAATTACACGCGCGTATGAATAATACTCAGCTCAGTACAGCACTTACATCTTTTCATGTAGCAGACAACGTCTGCAAAGGTGCCATTGTAATAACCATTACTGTGAATCGGTAACTTCTGACTTAGACTCAATAAATGCCGCTGGTTTGCGGGGCTCGCCCTGGCAGTGGCGGAAGTAGATAGTACATAATTTCTACAGGTCAGGCACTATTCCGATTGGTTATACCTGAGGCCGGAAGCCTGGTATGTAGTGCTCTGCCCATGTGCACATGGATCTGTTTTCACTTAAAACACATCCCAGAATTGCATAAATTCGGCATCGCGCACAACCTCGGCATAGCGCACAACATTGGCTTGGCCCATGTCCACATCGATCTATTTTCACTCAAAAAATCCCAGAATTGCACAGACTCGGCATTGCGCACCACACTGGCTTTGCCCATGTGCACATCGATCTATTTTCACTTAAAAAAAGTCCCAGAATTGCACAAACTCGGCATCGCGCACAACCTCGGCATTGCGCATCATATTGGCTTTCCCCATGTGCACATCGATCTATTTTCACTTAAAAAACATGCCGCAATTGCACAAACTCGGCATTGCGCACCACATTGGCTTTGCCCATGTGAACATCGATCTTTTTTACTCGTACTTAAAAAAAATCCCAGAATTGCACAAACTCGGCATTGCGCACCACATTGGCTTTGTCCATGTGCACATCGATCTGTTTTCACTTAAAAAACATCCCAGAATTGTACAAATTCGGCATCGCGCACAACCTCGGCATTGCGCACCACACTGGCTTTGCCCATGTGCACATCGATCTATTTTCACTTAAAAATCACCACTTAATTGCACAAACTCGGCATCGCGCACAACCTCGGCATTGCGCACCACATTTGTTTTGCCCATGTGCACATCGATCTATTTTCACTTAAAAAATTCACAGAATTGCACAAACTCGGCATCGCGCACAACCTCGGCATTGCGCACCTCATCGGTTTTGCCCATGTGCACATCGACCTATTTTCACTTAAAAAAACACCACAGAACTTCACAAACTTCGCATCGAGCACAACCTCGGCATTGCGCACCTCATCAGTTTTGCCCATGTGCACATCGATCTATTTTCAGTTAAAAAAAATCACAAAATTGCGCAAACTCGGCATCGTGCCCAACCTCGGCATTGCGCACCACATTGGTTTTGCCCATGTGCACATCGATCTATTTTCGTTTAAAAAATGCCACAGAATTGCACAAACTCGGCATGGCGCACAACCTCGGCACTGCGCGCCACATTGGCTTTCCCATGTGCACATCGATCTATTTTTACTTCCTCGTACGAAGTAAAAAGGAAATATTGTAATCGCGAAAAGCTTCAGGCAGCATATTTCAACGAAAATATCCACTTTGACCGCTTTCGAATGCAATTTAACGATGCTTTTGCGTGATATCTGTACGTAAGAACAGAATAAAAGACTGTTTTCCTCCAAAAAAATTATAAAACTGCTTTAAAATTAATTCTAAAGAGAATTTTTCGTGGTGTCTGTACGAACGTACGAACGTATGTACGTACGTACGTACGTGCGTACGTACGTATCTCGCATAACTCAAAAACGAGTAGCCTCAGAACGTTGAAATTTTGTATATGAGTCTACTATAACATGTAGATGTGCACCTCGTATTTTGGTTTCAATCGGCCGCGCCAAACGTATATAAATATATTTATAAATATATCCACTCTGTTACCCGGCTCAGTGATCTCAGTTTCTTTACTCTTATATGTTTGTAAATTGTACATTTTTTGCTTTAAAAATGATTGAATTATGTTGTTTTTATCTTTCGGTTAAGGTGTTTATGCCTTTAGTAAATCTTTATGCAATATTTTTAGAATTATCAACAATTTTAAAGTTGTTTATGTGCCGCTAAGCCTAATAATTTTTTTGATTGCGGCCATTGCTTATTTACATTCGAAACAGCAGGATAGTGGATTTGTTGCCAATCTAGAGAAACGTAGCTTTGCAACAACAAAGATAACGTCTTCATTTATTTTATTCCGAATTAAATCATGCTTAATCCTTTCTGGAAATTTTTCGAGGAAAGAAGTGTTTAAGATTTACTTCGTAATTTTTAATACAGATATTTTGAGTTTTTATGTATTTTTGCCTTGTCACGAAGTGAGAACTGAATTAATTGAATGAGAAATACTCAATCGTCTGTGAAAAACTGTTTCTTTCTTTCTTTCTTTCTTTCTTTTTTTTTTTTTTTTTTTTGTTTGCTTAATTTCTTTTATACATAGTTCTAGCTTTATTATAGTATTTGAATAGAACATGTGGCAACGATTAGATAATTCTTTAAATGATATAAATTTTGTGCATTTCAGAGTTATAATATGAACACTGCGATAACTTAGATAAACTTAAGCAACTTATGCTTTCTGAGTTTCATGCTTATCAAAATTCATTTAATCCAAAAAATGCGATTGAAGTTCACTTAGCCCATGTCAATGCTATGGAAAAGGATATACAAATCTTAGAATTATACATTAATGAAACGAAACAAAAAGAAACCCTAAATAATCCAACAGAGGAAACAAATCAATCTGATATTACTGCTAGTCAAAAATCTAGAATCGAAAAGAAAACCACAATAGATAAAGAAGGATACATAACCCCTAGAAGAACTCATAAAAGAACTCTATCAAATTTCGAAATTGAAGAACCAGCTCAAAAAAATAAATTCGAGGAACTAAACCCTGAAGACAATATGGAAGCAGAGGAAGGTGAATTTATTACACCCAACAAAAATGCAGGACACATTCCCCCTATAGTCTTAGCAGACTTCACGGGGGATTGGGATAAGATGAAAGAAGATTTTGAAGAGCAATTAAATATCAAAAAATATCGTGGAAACCTAAGTGGAGGTACTCTGACCATAAGAGTTTATGACTCAGACCACTACCGCACAGTTACTGAATACCTAACTAAACTACATATTCCTTTTCATACTTTTAAACTTAACAGTGAAAAGCCTATCAAGGCAATAATTAAAAAACTTCCAAAAACAGCTAATATGGAACTAATCAAAAACGAAATTGCCCAAGAAGGTATCCCAATTCAAAAAATTCGACAAGTAATTCACACTATTGAAGGAAAGAAAGTTCATCTTCCTATTTTTATAGCAGAATATACTAGAAATAAAGAAGAATATATGATCTAAAGAAACTCAGAGGTCTGGATGTCTTTATCGAGCCTTTTAAAGTTCGCCCTGGACCCGTGCAGTGCCATAAGTGCCAAAAGTACGGGCACACACGGGACAAATGTCACTATAAACCTCGCTGTTTAAAATGTGCAGAGCCTCATGAAACATTCACTCGTAAACAAACAAAAAATGACTACAAACCCCCTGTCTGTGCCCTCTGTGGGCAAAATCACGTTTCTTCCTTCAAAGGTTGCAGTAAACATCATTATAATGTTCAGAAGCAAATCGAAGAATTTAAAGCTTTAAAAGAAGAAAAGAAAAAAGAACAATTTAAATTTAACAAACAGGAGTTTCCTTCACTCCCTGAGAACAAACCAAAAAATGCATGGAATACTTCCAAGGAAAATGAAAACATCAGTAAAACAGAAGACACAAACTCAAACCCACTTGGCTTTTTTGACTGGATAAAAATCCAATTCAAGTTAAAGAATTCTTTCAGAAATTTAAAACAGCAACACAATATTTGACAAACTCGAGGTCGGTATGGCGGCCTTCGAATATTTCTCAAATCTAAACTATGAATTTTAATCAAACTCATAGTCAAATAAATTTTATCTCAGCTACAAATAGCTTCTTAAAGTTTTGTTACTATAATGCAAACGGCATCAGATACCAACAAGTGGAAATTTCAAATTTTCTTACTAGACATAACATTGATGTTATGCTAGTAAATGAAACCCACCTCCGCTCTTGCGACAAATTGAAAATACAAGGCTACCGCATCTACAGAAAAGACAGAAGACATAATAGTGGAGGAGGAAACGCAATTCTCATTAAAAACCATATCAAAACAGCCAAATATGATTTAAACCCTGCTTGTACTACAGAAAATGCTGCATTACTTATCTATAGTGGTTTTAGAGAACCTTTTCTTTTTATCTCCGTCTACAATCCCCCCTCAAGCACTCTTGATCTCAAAAATCTGAAACTACTTACTGAAAATAACTACCCCACCTTAATAGCAGGTGCTTTAAATACTAAACATTCCTCTTGGAACTGTAGAGTCACAAATAGAGATGGAGAAAATTTAAACAACTTCATTCACAATAGTAACATCAATTTCATTGCTCCCAATCACTCAACGCACTATACGCACAACGGACTCGGAGATATTTTAGATATAGTTATGATGAAAAACCTTCCTAATATTCCTAATCTTGATGTTCTCCCAGAACTTTCGTCTGACCATCTCCCTATAGTCTTCAACTTCTATGGATTTTATCCTCCTCTCCCTAAAGCTCATACAAAAGTTAATTGGTATATGGTTACCGAACAGCTAAATTCTGTAAACAGCAGAGCCATACTTCGTTATGACTGCGATATTGAGCTGGAAATCACCAGATTAAACTCCAAAATTCAAAACGCTATCAATAATGCTACCTATACAGTCAAGAATAAAAATCCCTATGGCATCCCAGAAGAAGTTAAATCCCTTATACAAGAAAGAAAGACTTAGAAAAAGATGGCATATTACTCGCAATCCTACTGAAAAATGTCATATTAATGATTTAAACAGAAAAATAAAAGAAGACATCGCCACCCATCGATCAAATTCGTGGGATAATTTCCTAGAAAACATGGATCTTTACCCAAACTCTGTTTGGAAAGTAGCTAAATCACTCAGAAATCTTTCACCCAATCAAATTCACCCCCTGTATCACATGGGCAAATTTCACCACTTCGAAGACTCCATTGCTGAAATTCATGCAAAAGAATTAGAAAACATTTTTAAACAACATGAAAATAATAATTCTGATCAAGAAAAAGATATTAATTACTCTGTCAATAGCATCCTCAACAGTCCCAGCATTAATTTTTTTACGCCTGCATCTCCAAACGAAGTTCAGCAAATTATTAAAAAATTAAAGAAGCGCAAAGCTAAAGGATATGACATGATTTCTAATGAGCTTACCTAGAAGATGCATAGTCTTAATTACAAATATTTTTAATGCTTGTATTAGACTCAGCTACTTTCCATCGCAGTGGAAACACTCGATCATTGTCACCATGCCGAAACCAGGAAAAGATCCAAAGCTAGCAAAAACTTATAGACCCATCAGTCTTCTGCCAGCGCTTGGAAAAGTTTTCGAACGAGTACTTAGTGCTCGGCTCACCAATCATCTAGAACGCCTTTATCTAATAGACAAGCATGAATTTGGATTCCGCAAAGGCCACGCTACTACACATCAAATATTAAATTTAGTTGAATTTATTGCCCAAGAATTTACAAAAAAGAACGGAGTAGCGGCATGCTTCCTCGATTTCGAAAAAGCTTTCGATCGAGTGTGGCATGCTGGCTTACTTCATAAGCTATCTAACTTCCTTTTACCAAACAGCTTTATCAAGCTTATGCATTCTTATTTTAAACATCGTACTTTTCAAGTGCGCTGTGGTGAAGCAATCTCTTCAAAAAGAGTGATTTACAGTGGAGTAGCTCAAGGCAGCGTTTTAGGACCGAAGCTTTTTACAATATTCATAAATGATATGCCTCTACCTTTTCATTCTAATATACTCAAATATGCCGATGACACAGTCATCCTCACCAGTTCACGAAGTCCAAATAATGCATTAGAGAAACTTCAGCTCCAAGTCAACATTATTAACAAATTTTGTCAAGACTGGAAAATCAAACTAAATACTGATAAATGCTGCGTAGTTCTCTTCCGCAGATACAGAAAAAATATTCCAGTGTATATAAATATCCGACTCAATAACCAAGATATTCCTGTTGCCAACTCCTATAAATATTTAGGTGTCTATACTGACAAAACCCTAAATTTCAAAGATCATATTCAATATTTTACAAATAAAGCTAACGCTGCTTTCATTGCTCTCTACTCATTAATTGGAAGAAACTCTAAGTTAAACCTCCGTACCAAGAAAAATATCTACATCTCACTTATTCGCCCAATTATCCTCTATGCAGTTCCAGCCTGGGCTACTGCCCGAAAAATAGACAGACAAAAATTAAATGTTCTTCAAAACAAAATCTTACGTAGCATAGTGAACGCACCCTGGTTCGTGCGAAATTCTCAAATTCACAAAGACCTGGATATCAACCCAATTCACGACCAAATCCTAATTTCTGCACATAACTTCTTTGAAGATATGAGAAATTCTCCCTATGAAGCTATTAAATCGCTTACAGACTATGACACTACTATTGAGCACGTAGTGAAAAGACCTCGAACGATCCACCACAATTCTAAGTGGTGGTAGTGTATATATTGTAAAAAAAAAAAAAAAAAAAAAAATACTATTCCTCTGCAGTTACTATTCAAGAAAGATGAACTTTGCAAAGTTAGGACTTTATTTTTCATCGACGAATTCTTCGTTTTACTACTTATTTAACCAAGATTTTTACTTTTACTTTTTATATTTACTATTTCGTATCGTGTGTTTTAAAATCAAAGTTCGTTGGTCACACCAAGTGCTTACTTTCACTCATTAACCCTAGTGAGCTACATGACCTCACTGTCGCCTTTTACAATTTCCTATTCATTTAATGATTATATCGTAAGTTTAGAAGATTTTCAAGTGTTTCAAAAGACATAGGACTCTTAAATTCACAAATAGATGTTGCTTTTACTATGTTCGAACTATATTTATTTCCAAAAACTAGAAAAAACTTCATTTTTCGAACTCTGACTTTTCGACCAATCTAAATGCTGGACGCTGATCACGTGTTTCTGCTCTTCTTGATTCACACAGATGCTTAGACTTTCATTTCGCTTCTCGCCACCATTTATATAATCACCCATGCTATGCCATGATATGCAATTTAGTAAAACTTATTTTATGAGTGTCTCATTTATTGATCTCGCCTTCGGGCGCGGTGTATTTTTAAATACACCTCTTAAATTTTTAACTTTATGGCCTATGGTAAAATGATAATATACTGGTAAGAGCTCCTAGTAGCTAAAGCCAGCAGTAAAGACATGATCCAAAATCCAAGATATAATATGAACAAAATATAATACTGTTGCGTGCGTACGGGTTCGTTATGAAATGAATGCACAAGTCCGATGAAAAATGAACAAAAATTTATTATTATCACAACAAAAATGCTTAAATTTTCTCAAATTATCATGCAGTATTACAATATCTCACAGTAGTTATCTTTTAACTACTCAAATGTCCAATAGAACGCAATTCAAAACAGCTAAAGAACTCTAATCCGCGAATTCGCTACAATCAACAAGAGCAGTTTTCTAAACCACAACAAACTAAGCAACTACTACAAACTGAGATGTTTTCCTCCTTTTATAAGATTTTAAAATCACGCACTAGAATTTTCCAGTACTTTCTCGAAATCAAAAAGAGATATTTATTTATTTAATGCACGTGCTCTTGTATTTTCAATTTTCCGGCTTAGCTTTCTTTTAATATTCGTCACGCGCTGCACTGCGCGAGAAATAAAACCATTTAATTTATAATTGAAGTAACATTAGGTTTTTAAATACCAAATTCGTAACACTGCCCCCTTCTCAAGGACTGCACGTCCCGGGCAGTACAATCCCTGTACAGGAAGCTGAACTTACAACTGTGGCATAAATGCATTAATAAGCATTACAATACAATAATAAACAACATGAACAATAAATAAAACAAATCAAATGCTATCAAATATAAATCAAATACTAAATGCAAATCAAATACTAAATACAAATCAAATCAAATACACATTTAAAAACAAAATGGACCATGGTCTTATACTATTTACAATTATTTACATTATGTACTATGGCCATATTAATGAGCTAACCTGTCGTAATGAACGACTTTAGGTTTAGAGTTCGAAGACTTACGAATCCGAACCACGACGTCATTCAGCCTGTTCAGGACTGTGTACGGCCCATCCCAAGGTGACTGTAATTTCGGACAAAGTCCTTTCCGTCGAGTCGGATTCCACAACCACACCTTGTCTCCTTCGTGGAATTGATGTTCAGTAGCTCTTGTGTCGTATCGGGTCTTCATCTTCTCCGTCGCCAAGTTGACTCGCTCTCGTGCAAAATTGTGCATCACTTCAAACCGGGCCTGGAGATCTTGAATATATTCCTCAGACGATGAAGGAGCATCCGGAGGGCGGCCAAACAATAGATCACAAGGCAGACGAAGGTCACGACCGAAGAGCATCTGTGATGGAGAATAGCCGGTAGTCTCGTGGACAGCACTGCGGTAAGCCAGTAAAAAGAGTGGTAATTTCTTGTCCCAGTCCTGTTGGTTTCTGGAAACCACTAATGAGAGGTTATTAAGGATGGTTCGATTGAACCTCTCTACCATGCCGTCCGACTGGGGATGCAATGGCGTCGTTTGAGGTTTGTCAATACCAAGTAGTTTGCATAGTTCTTTGATTACTGCCGAGGCAAAATTCCTTCCCTGATCGGAATGTAACTGAAGAGGCACTCCGAACCTGGAAATCCAGTGCTGTATCATTACCTCAGCTACTGTGACTGCCTCTTGATCAGGAATAGGATAAGCTTCAGGCCACTTGGTGAAGTAATCAATGACAACGAGTATGTATTTGTTGCCATCAGCAGTTCGTGGCAGAGGTCCCAGGATGTCAAAGGCGATACGTTCAAAAGGCGCACCTACGTTGTAACGTTGCAGTCTGCCTCTGCTGCGTTTCCTCGGTCCTTTCCGACCTGCACAGGCATCGCAAGATCGGCACCACTTTTGCACGTCATTCTTTGCATTATTCCAGTAAAAGCGCTCACGAACTCTCTGTAAGGTCTTCATAATTCCAAAGCGACCTCCTGTAGGGCTGTTATGTAGTTCTTTGAGGACATCAGGAATCCGGGATCTTGGAAGTATCAGTTGCCATCGGAACGTCTTCCCATCATCCGACTCGAATTTCTGGTATAAGACGCCGTTTCGAATGTGAAGTGAATCCCAGAGTGCCCAGTATTGTTTTGTTGCAGGACTACAGATAGAAATGTCCTGCCATGTAGGTTTTCTGTTTGATGACTCTATTAAATCAAGTATGGGTTTAATGTCGCGGTCTTCCAGCTGGTCTTTCCTGACTTCATCATCACTCCACGGGTCTCGATCAGCCGATGTTGATGTTGTAATTTGTCTTGCGACCGGAGTCAGCAGCTCGTATTTCGCTTCCACCCTGGAACAATATCGGCAGCTTTCTTGGCAAGGTCTTCTAGACAGTGCGTCGGCGTTTCCGTGTGATGATCCCTTACGATGACGGATAGTGATGTCATATTCTTGGAGTCTCTGTATCCACCTGGCTATTTGACCCTCAGGATTTTTGAAATTTAAAAGCCAGGCCAATGAGGCATGGTCCGTGCGGAGGAGGAATTTTCTCCCGTATAGATAATGATGGAAATGTTCTACAGCTTTGACTATGGCGAGCAACTCTTTCCTTGTGACACAGTAATTCCTCTCCGGTTTAGACAGGCACTTGCTCCAGTAAGCTACTACACGTTCTTGGCCGTCTATTTCTTGGGACAAAACAGCACCGACACTTTCATTGCTCGCGTCGGTGTCGAGAATAAATGGTCTGTCGAGCTGAGGATACGTCAGGATTGGAGCAGATGTTAAAGCTTCCTTTAAGTTGTTAAATGCATCCTCGCATTCTTTTCTCCACAAGAATCATTGCTTGCTCTCTGTCAGCTTGTGAAGTGGTCTTGCGATGGAAGAAAAGTTCTTCACGAATCTCCTATAGTAGGTGCAAAGCCCTAGGAAGCTTCTCAGCTGATGGACATTTTCGGGACGCGTCCAGGATTTAACCGCTGATACCTTTTCAGGATCCGTGCGCACACCTTCTGCAGAGATGACATGTCCCAGGTAAGTCACTTCCTTTCGAAACAATTTGCATTTAGCGGGAGTCAGCTTCAGATTGGCCTCTTTCAGTTTCTGAAGCACCTTTCTAAGATTTTCTAGATGCTCTTCAAAACTCTTTCCGACGATGATGATATCGTCCAGGTATATCAGACAGGCTTCGTAGGAAAGGCCTTTCAAAACAGTCTCCATAAGACGTTCGAATGTTGCCGGCGCATTACACAGTCCAAACGGCATCACTTTGAACTGCCAAAGTCCTTGTCCCGTAGTAAATGCCGTCTTTTCTCGGTCATCAGGATGGATTTCTACCTGCCAATACCCACTCTTTAAATCAAGTGTTGAGAACCACTTGCTTCCAGAAAGAGCGTCTAGAATGTCATGAATTCTAGGAAGAGGGTAACTGTCTTTCTTCGTAACCTCATTCAACCGGCGATAGTCAACGCAAAATCTTGTTGAGCCGTCTTTCTTTCTGACGAGAACGATGGGAGATGCCCATGGACTCGCTGAAGGCTCGATGACATCGCCTTCTTCCATATCTTTTAACAGTGTTCGCACCTCTTCCTGTTTAGCAAACGGTAGACGTCTTGGATGTTGCTTGATCGGGGGATGATCGCCAGTATCTATTCTATGTTGTGTCAAACTAGTTCGATCCACGTCAGAAGACCAGCGGGAGAAAACAACTTGAAGATCTTTAATGACGCGATCGGCAGCATTTTTCTCTTTATCGTTTAATTGTGCATTCTGCAATAACTCCGATGTAATGCTCTCTGAGGACACGGATTCTTGGATGTTACTCTTTCTTTCAACGCTGGTTACTGGAGTACATGTTGCAACCACTTCACCTTTCTTAATAACTCTCGACTTTTCAGTTACATTGGCGACTCTCACCGGGATAACCGTTCTGGATAGGTCGACGAGTGTTGAGGCTACTAGTACTCCTTTTGGGATATTACAGTTATTGGGATATTCTATGATGCCGTAGCGGAAATTTCTGTTTTCGGCTATGGATCCAGGAAGTAAAATTTCTGTTCTTGCCGGTATTGCGATATAGTCTTGTGCTATGATTTTATGGACAGATTTAACTTCTTCATCATTAACGAGAAATAACGCTATGTCCTCAGATGTAGAATGCAATTCATTATTTTTAAAATCCAAGGAAAAATTGTATTTCCTTAGAAAGTCCAATCCGAGTATGCAAGAATCAGTGATCTCTGCTACATATGCCGTGTGATGGTAAGCGGCACTTCCAAACGTGATGTTAACATTTACTTTTCCGACGATGTCGATCTTCTCACCGGACACAGTTTGGAGGGTAACGCAGGGCGGCGTCCAGATAAGTTTGTTTCCTAGTTGTTGAGCCAAATCTTTTCGGATGATGGTGACTTTGGCTCCTGTATCTATAGTCATATTGCACGGAACTCCATTAATATGTCCTATTATGAAAAGTCCATTACTGCCGCCTCTCACTGCAGAAATCTGAAGCGCTTTAAACGGGGGCTTTTCATTATCTGGCAACCTCCGCCTCGCGAGCTGGCCACTAATTAGTTTCCCTGCTGCTTGTTAGAAGCGGTCTTAACATCAGTACCCTGGGGTGTTTTGCAGTTTCGTCGTATGTGTCCTTCAGCACCGCAGTTCCAGCACTTAACGGTCGGTTTCTTCTCACCAATATTCCGTCTCAAGGTGTTCAGTTGTCTAGTTAAATCGACAAGTCGAGCGGTGACTTGATCCCTTGGCTCCTGGACTTGAGCAGCTCTGACTGGGTGGCGGTCTCGACGAGTGGCTTGCTGGGCTGCCTCAAATTTCATGGCGTACACTAGAGCACTTTTTAAATCTTTTACATCTGCCATTCGTACAGCTTTCTGTATTTCAGTATCTCGGATGCCGTCGATAAAGTATTGCAAGGACAGGATTTCCCTTGTTTCTGTCGGGCATTCCGAAAAGGCGAGATGGGACAGCCTTTCAACATCCGCGGCGAGATCCTGAAGTGTTTCGTTAGGCTTCTGTTGACGAGATTTTAATTGGAGCCTGCTGTAGTCTTTTAAACACTTCTCCCCAAAGCGCAACTCCAAGGCGCCGGACAGAGCTTCGAAATCTAACCTTTTGTTTTCGGGAAGAGTCTGAAGGATATCCGCTGCGTCGGCTCTTAGAGAAGCGGCGAGATGACAGGCCTTAGCTTGGGAATCCCATCCATTCGCATCCGCCACGATAGAAAATTGTGTCTTATACACCTGCCAGGAGGTCTTCCCATCATATGTGGATAGCTTCAGAGGTGGACGAGCAGGCATTGGTAAGAATTTAAAATCATCACTCCTGCTCCCTGCCGAGGCTACGAATTTCTTTAAAGTATCCATTTCTTTGGCAACTTCAGAAACTCTCTCATCAATTTGTTGTTCGATTTGGTGTTGGACGGCACAAACTCTTCCTTCAATTCGTTCCTCCACAGCAGAAACTCTCCCTTCTATATGTTCTTTTACAGAAGAAACTCTTTCTTCTATTTCTTCTTTCACCGAAGAAACTCTTTCTTCAATATGATCTTTTACGGAAGAAACTTTTTCTTCAATATGTCCAACTTTATTTTCAACTGCGTCAATTCTGCCTTCCATAGCTTCAAATTTATTTTCTATTATGCAAGTAATTTCTCTTTTCATATCTTCTTGACCAGCTTGAATGGCTTTCATTTCGTCCTTAACGGATTCCTGGCCCAATTTCATTTCTTCCTTAACGGATTCCTGGCCCAATTTCATTTCTTCCTTAACGGATTCCTGGCCCAATTTCATTTCCTCTTTAATTTCTTCTTTAAAAGATGTTTGGCCAGCTTCCATCTTTTCTTGTACAGCTTTTATATCTTCCTTAACGGAGTTGACGGCTCCTTCCATCTTTTCTTGGAAAGCAGCAAATGCAGTCATCATTTGCCTGAATTGTTCTTCCATCGCTCTTGTTATTGGCATTCAAACCCCACTCCTGACACCAAAAATTGTTGCGTGCGTACGGGTTCGTTATGAAATGAATGCACAAGTCCGATGAAAAATGAACAAAAATTTATTATTATCACAACAAAAATGCTTAAATTTTCTCAAATTATCATGCAGTATTACAATATCTCACAGTAGTTATCTTTTAACTACTCAAATGTCCAATAGAACGCAATTCAAAACAGCTAAAGAACTCTAATCCGCGAATTCGCTACAATCAACAAGAGCAGTTTTCTAAACCACAACAAACTAAGCAACTACTACAAACTGAGATGTTTTCCTCCTTTTATAAGATTTTAAAATCACGCGCTAGAATTTTCCAGTACTTTCTCGAAATCAAAAAGAGATATTTATTTATTTAATGCACGCGCTCTTGTATTTTCAATTTTCCGGCTTAGCTTTCTTTTAATATTCATCACGCGCTGCACTGCGCGAGAAATAAAACCATTTAATTTATAATTGAAGTAACATTAGGTTTTTAAATACCAAATTCGTAACAATACTGTTAAGTAAACCTAGAGCCAGAATGTCGCTATGGTAAACAAAGGGAATTTTAAAGAATGCATTTATTCTATTGTGGTTTATGCGCTGTCGGCGAAGTAGGTTTAATTCAATCTAATAAGTTTAAATAAAATGCAAGAAAAAATGCGTATAATTTAATATTCTGTACAAGGAAGTCATGTGGTGTACACATCAGATTTTCACTTAAAAAAACCGACATTGAATAAACTCTGTATTGCTCATATACTCAGAAATCTGCTTTCACTTAAAAAAGTCAGAGAATTACAGAAACTCGCGCGTAACCAACTCCATTGATTTGATTTGTCAAATTTACTCTTCGCAAACCAGGAGTTCTTTCGAACAGACCTTGAAATTCGATGTTTACTTTCGCCTCCAGTAACTCTACACATCCACTCGAAACCGTCTATATGGTTCTTTCGCTCTACTAGTTTCATATCTGTTTCACAAATTGGGCACTTATACGATATTACAATCAGACTTTTCTCCATACACCACTCAATAACGTTCTTTTTACCTCTTCGCTCCAAATGATAAAAAAAATACAGATCCATTCTGCAGTAAGCACCCAAGGAGGTTAGAATAGAAGGAGGGAGGGTTCGCAGTTTCCTCCACTATCAGGGAATGAAACTCCGCCGAACAAGCGGCATCCATGTTTGACTTCAAAACATTGCATTACGGCAGTGACATGTACGTGTTTCTAAGCTGTTCCGTGCATTTATTTTCCAGTAAAATTATGTTAAATTTATAATGAAATACCCCGCTATTGTTGAATTTTTGTTTTAAAGTAATAAAGATGATATCCATAATTTACTATGTACAGCAAATTGTTAAGAAATAGTTCGAAATCTAAATGCATGCGCATAACATTAAAGCCTTTAAAAAGTGATGCTTCTGCATATTTCACGGATTCGCTTAGGTTAGAAAATAAATATTAATAAAATAAAACAGAATTCATTGATTTCAGTTTACGCGCATTTCATATTTATTAATCTCAAAGAAACTGCCTTCAATTAAGTTGAATTACAGAAATGCACCTATATAAGTTTTTGGATACATCTTTCCACATGTTCAATTGTGTAAATATTTTACTTAATTTTATCACTATACTGCTCAGAAATTTGTAAGTTTATACAAAAAATTTTTAACAACAGAACAGTTTATCTTAACTTAAAAAAATGAATAATAATTAATATATAAAGAAAAGCATTGCTTTATTTAACACCTTTACAATTAATAAAAATAGTAACAATTGATTTCTTACTTTTCATGAAAGTTATAAAACGAATTAACTAAAACGTTCAAATTATACAATTTAAATCCTACCATATAGCATTGTATCTTAAGGAACGAAGATACCAGCTATAAACAGAAACATTAAAATGTATTTAACATGTTTTGATTATAGTTATATTAAATAACCTATTTTAAGTCCTTTTTTTCACATCTGGAAAGAAAACCACATGACATTGTGATATTTTTTGACATAGTTGTCATATTACATAAAAAAAAAGAAAATTAATACTTACGTGTGAAAAATAATGCCCGGAATTTTTTTCGAGAATCTATTTACGCATCCATATGCAATACAAGCTGACATGCTTCAAAAAGAAAAGAAAAAAATGTTGCAATGACAGACTTCCTTGCACAAGTCACGGTGATAACAGGAAGATGGCCGCCAGGCTTCACCGTTTGAGTTGAACCTTCCCTTCCTCTATTCTAACCTCCTCGTAAGCACCGAATTAGACACAGTCATCAATAATCAAGAATTCTTTTCTGTATTTTCAGAAGTTACGGTTGTGATTTTTAACTCATGCATTCAATATTTGCAATCGTTTGGTAATGGTCGTTTTCAATTGTTTGGTATCTTAATAATACATTCGTGTGAGATAATTCGTTGCGTTAAATGCTAACACTACCACATAGCACACAAAAGTAGATTTATAATTTAAAAAATCTCCGGTAGAACATTATAAACCTATATTTCAACTCAGTTAAAATATAATTTAAGTTTTCGTTAAATAGGAAGCTATAGCGTACTTTTTTAAGAAGAGGCGTAACCAATATTACGTCATAAAAAGGCGTGTCCAAGCATAAGGCTACGTTCATACGACGGCGTAAAGGGCACTGAGGCGTAGTCATAAGGGCATAAAATACGGGAATTCCGTTCACACTTGCGAGAACGATGATGTAATGGGAGAAGCTAAATTTGCGCATGCGTGGATGTGTCTACAACTTTCACGCGCTGTTCTCCTGCTCGATTGACTTCCCGCGTTCGGTCTGCTTATTTTGTGACAGCAAAATCTTCCGTAGAACGCCACTTCGTTTTAGCTTCGCTCTGATTGGTGGACGCTTATCCCAAACTCGGCGTAAAGTTGAAAACTTTGATCCCTATGCCTAAATCAGATTTTGTGACGTAGCATAGACTGGTTGCCTTGGCAACGGAGCTCGGCTTTAACCACTTATGCCCTTTACACCTCCCGTCTGAACAAAGCTTAAGAGAAGTAAACACAGCATCGACTGATGCAGCCTATTCTGCGATTTAGCTAAACATTTTTTCATCCGCTAGTAAGCTTAGCCGCCTGGCTACTCAATAAATGTTTACATTTGGAACTGCTAAGATGGAACAGCAGCGCCATCTAGTGAACGCGACATTTTAGGACCCGTTTTTCTACTAGGCAGTTTCACCTTCAAACTTAGCAAAATAGCGGATTTGTTGCCAATCTAGAGAAACTAAGCTTCGCAACAACAAAGATAACGCCTTCTTTTATTATTGCGAATTAAATCATGCTTAGTCCATTCTCGAATTTATTCGAGGAAATAAGTGTTCCAGATTTACTTCTTAATTTTTAATATAGCTATTTTGATTTCTATGTGTATTTGCCTTGTCGGGAACTGAATTAATTGAATGAGAAATACTGAATCGTCTGTGAAAAACTGTTTCTTTTTTGTTTTGTTTGCTTAATTTCTTTTATACATCGTTTTAGATTTATTGTAGTATTTGAATAGAACATGTGACAACGATTGGATAATTCTTCAAATGATATAAATTTATATGCATTCTGAGTTATAAAATGGAGGAAATGTAACGCTGTTAAGTGAATCTAGCGCCAGAGTGTAGCTATGGTAAACAAATAGGGTCAGTTTTATCTGGTTGTTGTGTGTAGTCTCCCTTTTATTTTTTGTTTATTATCTCTACCTTTAAAATATATTGAACTCACATTCTCTACATTGATTATATATTCTTTATGAAAATGAATATTTAGGCAAAATAATGCATAAGACAATTTAATGAACATTATATAACATTACAGAACTAATTCTAGAATGGTTACTATGTGGAAGGTTATCAAATACTGCATTTTAAAGTAAATAATAGAAGCATATTTATATTGTAGTTATATGAGAACTGAATAATATAAGATTATAGTATAGCTATACTATTTTCACAAGCATACACATAATATTTAAATACTTGGGTTTTCAAAGCAGGAAAAGGTTGTAAAATAATACACATCCAGAAATAAGTTTAAGTGTGAAATAAGTGTGAAAAGTAGCTAGTTATCTGATACATATGTAGGTCATAGGAGCAGGAATGTGATATATTAATACATGTATGAAATCGGATCGAAAAGTAATTGCCCTGCGTTTTCGTCATAAATGCACAGTACTCGACTTTTAATGCTAATTTAGCAATATAACAGAACCAAATTAGTAATCATTAGCAATTATTAGTAATCAGATGCCAAACAAATATAAACACATCTTAATCCCGCTTTTCCCCATATATTTTTCTTTTCTCCATAGCGCCTATTCCTCATATGATATTTACTTCCGTTGGCATAAGGAAATGTCGCCCATATCCTTAAAGGAGCCAAGTTGGCGCAACTAAGGCTGTCTCCGAACAATATCCCTATTGGGGGTTTATGCGGTATCTACGATGTAGATTTAATTCAATCCAATACGTTTTAATGAAATGCAAGAAAAAATGCGTACAATTTAATATTCCTTGCAAGGAAGTCATGTGGTGTACACATCAGATTTTTAAATTTATTTAAATATAATGCAGGGCTCTAATGTTTGGTAGTAACAATTTTAAAAGTGAAAGGCCTTTTTATGGTGAATCAAAGCAAAATGCGAAAACGAAATTAAAAGCCCTTCTGAGCCCTTTTGAGGTAACAAATAAATAATTAGGAAAAATAAATGAATAACTGTAGCAAACGTTTGCCCAATTTTCAAAGCTAAATTACAGTTAAAATTTAAGTATTTTCTACAAAAATGGAAAAACGATATTTTGATCGAAAACCCTTAAAATTAATCTGCTAGAATTAAATCTGAAATCTGTGTCCGAAATGAAAATTAAATCTAAGAATTAAAAATAATGAACAACTTGAAGTAATTTTCTTCCATCCGTTAGAGAATTCAACTAAAAGCGCGCAACTCTTTCGTAAACATTTTCGTCGCGCTGTGTATTGCAGGTCCCGATGACCTGTAATAGTTCATAAGGGAATATCGTCGTCTCATACACCATTTTTAATCCGATGAAGGCGTGGCCACCTTTTAGGAGGCGGGCTTTTTTTTTTTTTTAATTTTTTTTTACGTATTTCTCGTTACTGTCAAGTCTTCAATTTACCGCTTGTTTATTTACTTATTTCCCCTCCCTCTTCGCTTACGTTTAAAAATTTTTTTATTCAACATGAATTAGCTTTTAAGAGGTTTTTCTTTCTCCCATGAAGGTGCGGCTACCTTTGATGGGCGGGGACTTCTACCACGTTCGGAAATCTCGATATTGTTACAGCATATGCTCTCTTTCATTAATCTTACTCCGTTCACATTCAAGGTACAACTAGCTCATATCATTATATAAAGAAGCTTTTTTTTTCAAAGACTTACTTATAGGTTCTTGATTGCTGCAACACAAAGTGCTGAAAGAGCTTCAACGACTCAGAAACGACTGAAGAATATTTTGACTCTAATATTTTTGTTTATATTTTTCTAACTGCAGCTTCTGAGTAATATTGCACAAGCTTCAAGCAGATGTAATAGTTTTCTTTATAGGTTTTTTTATTCATTATCTATTCATATTATTATTATCTATGTTTTGTAAAAGTTTATGTTTCAGAGAATGGCAACATACTTTGATGTTGTTCTTTTTCGAGAGTTTTAGTTGTTTTCATCATTTGAGAGTATGGAATTATTTAATTATTGTAGAGTCATAAATAACTAAAGAGATATAGATAGTTATTTCCGAGTAATAAATAGTTCTTGAGGTAACAAATTTGGTGAGAATGTTTTAACATTTGGCGTCCGCTGACTGGACTGTTATCTGTAAGTAGAATTCTTTCGTTTATTTATAATGGATGTTTTGAAGTGCAAACGATCTCAATTTAGGAGATTGTTTACAAAAACTTTAAATGATTTTGAGAAGAATGAGAATGATTTATCTTTAGACGGAAAAATTTCGAAACTTAAATTAGTTGAGGACAAAGCAAAACCTATGATTGAAATAAAACAGACTTATAGAGAAGAATTGATTAAAATTGAAAAAGATGAAACTGCGATAAATAACGAGTTTGATGATTCGAAATGCTATATTGATAAGTGGAGAATGGTAGAAAGTAAATTAGTTTCGCTTTTAGCTGAAAAGGAAAACGGTTCTGTTGTTAATGAAAGCTTAACTCAAAATGCTACTATTCGTTATCCTAAGCTTAAACTTCCGATTTTTGATGGGAATATTAAAAGCTGGTTAGGATTTTGGGGCCAGTTTAAAAAGATCGATAATGATCCCAATTTAGATGATCATGATAAATTTGCATATTTATTGCAGTCTATGGAAAAAGGGTCATCTGCTGAAGAGTTAATCAAAAGCTTTCCGCCCGGTGGCGAAAGTTATAGTAAAGCTTTAGAACAACTACAATCGCGTTTTGGGAAAGAAGACCTTCTTATACAAGTCTATGTTAGAGATCTACTTTCGTTAGTATTATTAAAAAACTCTCAGCAGAAATTTTCATTACGAAAACTCTATGATAACTTAGAATCGAAACTAAGAGCGTTAGAAGTTCTGGGTGTTGCTAGAGATAAATATGCGGCGGTGTTATATCCTCTAGTCTAATCGTCATTGCCGGATGATACATTAAGAGCATGGCAAAGATTCCGAGTTATTAATCGCAGTCAGTGAGAATCTGAAAGTAGAGAGCAAAAAGAGAAAAATGCGTCGACACATCGCATGGATTTAGATGGTTTGCTTTCATTTTTGCTTGATGAAATTGAAGGTGAAGAGAGAGTATCTATAGCTACTCAGTGCTTTACTAAACATTAGACACCTAAGCCTGGGAATGATAAACACTTTGGTTTCAAAAACCGTGGAGAATTTTCCAAAACACCTTCTGCTTCTACTCTAATAGCAACATCTGAACAAAATTCAACTGGATGTATTTTTTGTGCTGGAAATCATGCATCTGGTGATTGCGTTAAAGCAAGAAAGATGACGTCCGAGGAAAGGTAAAAAGCAGTCCTAAATAGTCGCAGTTGCTTTTCATGTTTTGACAGAAAACATGTAATAGCTAAATGTAAACAAACGAACATCGTGTGTGATTTGTGGGAAGAAACACCACATACTTTTATGTAGAAATATCCAAGCTGAATCAAAATCTCCAGTTCCTGTTAGCACGAATAAGGATGAAAATACGGATGCAGTACCTGAACGAGATGAAACCCTCGCCAATTTGGCGAGAACAACAAATGTGTTTTTGCAAACTTTAACGGTTACATTGAAAGGGCGAGATAGAAAGCGCCAGGCCCGTGCTATTATCGATTCAGCTTCACAGAGATCTTATATTTTAAAAAGCACTGCAGATGAAATGAAATTTGAGAGTACAATTTGAGAGAGTAAGATTGAGCCATTCATTATTTGGAGGGTCATGTACTGATGTCATAAACCACGATGTTTTTACAGTGTTCTTGTCTAAAACGGATGGAACTTATCATTGTAACTTCAAAGCTCTTAGCCAAGATATTATTTGTGGAAGTATACCACCAGTTGCTAATGGCGAGTGGATTCAAGAGCTTAAAGAGAACAATATATCCGTATGCGACGATAGTAATGGACCAATAGAAATACTTATTGGCGCTGACATTGCAGGCAAGTTGATGACCGGAGGATTTAAATTGCTTACTTCAGGCCTTGCTGCTATAGAAACAAAACTTGGTTGGACTCTTTTCGGGAAAAATGTTATGCGTGAGATCCCGGACAATTCCGCACTGCTCGTCACATCCATGTTGAATAAGGAAATATTGATATCCGATCTATGGTATCTAGATTCACTTGGAATTCTAGATACATCAGAGAAGAAAAGTAAACTGGAACTTCAAGAAGAAGAAAGAGATCATTTCTTGTCTACTGTAAAGGTGAACAAAGAGGGGCGTTTTCAAGTCAGCTTCCCATGGCTTGATAACCATCTACCGTTAAAAGATAACTATGACTTAGCTGTAAAGAGATTAGCTTCTACAGTAAAACGACTAAAATCTGAGAAACTTTATGATGCTTATGGAGAAGTTTTTAGTGGATGGGAACAAGAAGGCATCATAAAAGAAGTACCAGAAAGCGAAATTGATGTAACATGCCATTATCTACCACATCGACACGTAGTAAAAGAAAACAGTACTACACGAATCAGGCCAGTGTCTGATGCCTCGGCCAAACAAAAAGGATCTCCTAGTCTCAATGATTGTCTAGAAAAAGGTCAGAACCTTATCGAACTGATTCCTTCAATTTTTCATAGATTCCGAATGAACAGAATAGGAGTTTCTGCAGATATACGAAAAGCATTCTTACAAATAAGTTTCAACCCTAAGGATAAAGACTATCTAAGATTCTTATGGTATAGAACTGATGGAAAACTGAAGTATTACAGGCATTGTAGGGTAGTATTTGGAGTTACAAGCAGCCCTTTCTTGCTAGTTTCTGTAATTCACCATCTTCTAGAATCCACTTTGAAACAACTAAATGGAAACCCAAAGTATAAAGTGGATATTATTGAGCAACTGAAGAAGAGCTTTTATGTAGATAATTGTTTAGCGAGTGTGAAAAATGATTTAGAATTACAACAATTCATACAAGTTGCTTCAGATACTTTAGCTACAAGAAAGCTAGAATTACGTGGTTGGGAATATAGTGACCCAACAGATAATTCCTCTAGTACCACAAATGTATTAGGAATGATTTGGGAACGATGTGGAGATTACCTTTACCTTAATATTACTAACATCACCTACAATCTACCAGAAATTTTGTCTAAAAGAGATATTTTAGCTACTACACACAAAATATTCGACCCTTTAGGAATAGCTTGCCCCGTAGCGTATTTCCAAACCCTACCCCACTTTTCGAATTTTTGACGTCATGGACAAATCGACTAGTTTCGCCTGGATGGTAATTCTTGAGCATGCGCTGAAGGGCGAGAAGTAACATAAGCAGAACTTTGGCTTGCGCTTCTAAACAGTATTAAGTATATTGTCTGAAAGTGTATTCGTTTATGTTATTGCATAATTTTACTGTTTCTGTAATAAGAAAACTTCGGAACAGCTTTAGTATTGGTCCTTTTGGTGATTTTTTGATTTGGCAACAAACTTCGGTCGCCAAGGTAGACCCATCTTTGAAGATCGGAAAAAAATGGCGGATTGTCAACAAGACCCGATCTAGACTAAATAACAATCCTGAAAAATAAGCTCTTAATCAGAATAAACAGTCTTTCTCTAATTTTCAACATTTCTAGTACTGCTATGATAAATTCTTGAAACACTAACGTAAATGAATTTATGGCAGTGATTATGTTATGAGTAATGAACATGAAATTTACAAAAGGCTAATATTTTAAATTACAAAATATAATATTAATGTATTAAACATTAATATTTCAAGTAGTTAGCTAATATTTATATTATATTAGTACTTAGCTAATATTTCAAATTAAAAAAAGGTTAATTTTTATGTTATGAATAATGAAATTTACAAAAGGTTAATAAATGCATTTCAAACTAGTATATGTTACTTTAGTTTCTTAGATTCTGTTATTAAAAGAAAATAAAAAAAATATTTCAAAGTGAAGGAAATCAAATTAAATTGTAATGGGCAAGTTTTGTACCAGTGTTAGAAATACTTTTTATGATTAAATTTTGTAAATAGTAAAAATATTAAGAAGTGTGTATTTTTTAATCCCTTAATTTATTACAAGTAATTTATGATTATAATTTAAAAGCTAAAATTAAATTATCATAATGAGTAAATTTTGTACCAATGGTAATAATACAATCATCTTAAATGATGATTTCTGTGAAAAATTCAAACAATCATTGGAATCCACTAGTGGTGGAGTGATAAGCCACTGAACAGTGGTAGTTCAGGCTGGCTATATGGGAGTTTCTGTGGTTTTCCGTACATGTAATGTGAATCTGAGCCAGTTTCTCTTAAAAAGTACTTTATGAAGGCATCCTTCTTCTGCTAGCCAGCATATATATTTATTTTCTATTCATAATTCTCTCTTATTTTCTTATTTCTTAATTCTAAATCTTACTTCTGAAGTGAAGAAGTGTTGCATCTATAGGTCGAAAAATATGGTCAATATGTTTGCAAAATCCTGTTCAGTTTTGGACAGCATTTAAATAAAATAAATAATTTGTATATGATGCAAACAAAAATGCATTACACTATTTCATATAGTGAATAATTAATCAGGGAACAAAGTATATTGTAACGTTCCTTTATTTTGTAACCAGAGTTATTTTATGCTTGGGATCTTTACTGTCAATTTCCTCACCAGAATCCAAATGAAGTTTTTAGTTTGTAAAACAAATCGTGTTTTACCTTTTGAGGCCACATTACTAGGTTGCTAGATAAGGTAAGATTTGTAGTCTTCAGTCTTGCATTATAATTGCTGATCGTTGAATTCCATGCCGGTTAAGTTTTTAACCAACTTTGCATTAAATTAATTTGTGTAGCCTTTGGCTACAAATTTATTTGAATTTAAATTTTACATTTGAACTTAATTGTTATCAATAAGTTATCTTGCCACAAGTAGTTGACTGAGTCGTGAGCACAAAGTATGCCTTCTGTTCTGTACATCTAAACTTTAATCGGTATTTAAGTGCTTGCCATGTAGTCAAATTTTTATATAATTGTACTTTTATTATAGAGTTTTTATTACAAAAATTTCAGATTTCTGTTAGGTAAAATGTTTAACTAATGTAGAAAATTTGCATACAATTTAAAATAAAAAGTCGACTGTTATGTCAACATACTATTAATGAAAGTAAGGTACTATTCGGTTTCGAGGGCTGTAAAAAAATTGTAGCGAAAAAGTATGCGTGAAAGCGCCAAATCTAGCAAACACGCCCATTTAACAGCATGCCAAATCTCGCGTATGCGCTGATTTCAGATTGCGCAAGTTTATATAGTTCTATATTTCTTAAGATGCCATTGAAATACTAGTTTAATTTTAATTCCTTTTTTGATATCCTATGAATTTAACAATTTGGGACTTGCCTATGATGAAAAGTCTGCGATAGAATTTTGGGTAAAGTGCAGAATCACCCACTGCTTGACGCGTTTTTAAGAATTGCACATACTCGGTATCCATGTACACATCGACTTATTTTTACTTAAAAAAAAATCCCAGAATTGCACAAAAGTGGCACTGCGCACACCCTTGACTTTATCTATGTACACATCGACCTATTGTCACTTAAAAAGTAAAAGAAAATTGACAAAATTCCAATTGTTTTTACCCTTGTAAAAAGCGGGAAAGAAATAAGCGGGCGATTCTGCACTTTACCGAAAATGTTTTCAAAGAAAAGGCATCATTCATTATAGAAAATTATATTTGAATAACCAACGAGATGACATTATGCTTTAGCGATAACTCGGCAGCGAAATATTATATGAAATTAAACGTTCATCTAAATTAAAACATCAATATTTAGATAGTTGTTTACTATTATACTTCCTTTCTTGCGTTAGGGTTGCCGCAATTACTTTTGGCAGCACTGGCATCAACAATAGTTTGGCGATTTTTTACGGCCCTCGAAACCGAATAGTACCGAAAGTAATAATACTCAGTGAAGGTTATTCATATACAGCTATTAGTTTGTCAGATTTACAAAATTTGAGAACTCTAAATTATAAGCAATATATTCCATAACCTAAGCAACATTATATTTTTGATAGTCAGACAAATTATAAAAATGTTATAAAGCAATAATGAAGCCTAATTTTGGTCCTGATTTGAACCTATGAATTCATGCAATTACACATCCCTATAGTTCTAACATGAGGAAAATAAGTATTTTTAGACCATGTTAATTTTGATCTCCTTAGCAAAGGAAATACCAAGAGTTTACCTCATGCTACTGAAAATGTTTTTTTTTTTTTTTTTCTTGGCAGGGGGGTGGAGTTTATAATATGCAGAGTTGACATATGAAAAAATGTACAGACTTATGTGATGTAATATTAAAAGCACCAGTTTTAACTATCAAATTTTGGCTTTTTAAAAAATATTTTAAATGTTGTCCTTTCCTAACGCAAAAGTAACTTTAAGAAAAACATGCAATTTATCCCTCCTGCCATGAAAGCTCTGATATCTACCAAATTCGTTAAAGTTACGTGGACAGAAATGGCGGCATGTTTTTATAGCTCAGTATTTAGGGTTACCAAGGTTATCATAATTTTTCATGTATCGCTCCAAAATGTCGCCAAACAAATTTCTCGCCTAAAAGGACTAATACTAAAGCTGTGCCAAAACTTCATTCAGATAAAATTTATTTTAACGCTGAATACTCTAGGTACTATCGTAATCTTCGCATAACCTTTCACATTGGATTTTGCCATATCATTTTAAAATATATTGTATAATAAAGATTAAATCAAAGCAAATTACTTTGTTAGAGATGTGAATGTTCTAACTGAATTTTCTTTTTATCACTTATTATTTATTTCCTCTTTGGAAACATATTCATATCTGGCAAATAATTATCTCCGCTGAAAATTTTTTGATCGTTTAAAAACTATATTTGTCAATAATGTTATAAAAACTCACTAATCTAGTGCTTCATAGATCAATATGACAACGAATTCCAAATGTTTTAAAAACCATTCTTTAATCTTTATTTTGTAGTAGATGCAACTAATGTCACGGAGAAAAATTATTTCAATAAAAAAGTTCTCCATGTTAATTCAATAGCAAAATTATTTCTATTTCAGTGAGAAATCCACTTTTAATGCTTAAATAACAGACAAATGTAAGCTAAGCATTTTAGAAGTTTTAAATACAAGCTAAAGGTTTATTGTACAATTTTATATAAGAAACGTAATAATTTACTTTCATTCCTTTTAAATTGGCATATTAGTTTCCAATCAACTAAAATTTTTGGGAATTTAGAGACTTAACACACAGTATTCCGTCACTTAAAATATCAATTAATTGTTCTTTTTCATTTAGAGATACATTGGAATTGAAAATACCAAAGGCAAAATGGGTTACAGATCCAACCTAATTCCTTATTTGGAAATTTTTCAAAAAAATTTCTGTCAATTTTATCATATGTTGTTTTAAACAAGAAATCTGTATTATTTTCTTTAGTAAATTGTAAAAAGCATGTTTCTGTTTCTTTTTTTTGTTCAATTCTCCTTGCCAAAGTATTGGCTTAGTTTTAAAAGCTTACATTAATACAAACTGCGACACAGTGTGTCTAGGTAAGATTGTTTCAAAATGTCTGTTAATAATTTCAAATATTTTCTCTCCAGTTGCTTTTCCTTCCCAAATATTACAACATAAAAAATATTCTACTGAGTCGTTTTCAAAAACACATCTCACATAAACGATGAAATGAAACATTTTAGTAATGTCGGTAGTTTCATCAAGTTTTATAGTAAAGACTGGATTTTGTATTCTCTAGTGTCTGATATGACAAAAATTTGGTAAGAAACAGTATCTTTTTTTTTTGTGCTATTGCTTTTAAATCGTTACTATATTTTTCTGCGTGCATAAATGATGTCATTTTAATTGCTGAAGGAAGAATGAGCGATGCTCCAATTCTATGAGGTTTTTAAATTTTTTGCAATTAAATATGCAAAAAATATATGTAAATCCTTTTCAGGAACTGCTGTATATTTTTTCAAAAATACATTTTAATTTTTCATGCTCTCAGCTCATTCCTTAAAAAAATTCTTCAGATTTATTTACTTAATCTTTATGTTTAGTTTCTGAGGTACTTTTCAGTTTCACTGACGCAAATCTCGCCAAGCAGACTTTGTTGATGACATACAGTATACACATAAAAAATGTTAACAAACGTTAGTTCTAAGAATTTTTTATTTTGAAGGCACAAATATTTTAATATCTTTTAAAATTTTGTAAAAAGCCAATAAATAAAGATAATAAATTTGTAAAAAAACATTAAGAATTTACTATGTTTTCATGGTTCAACATCCTGATTCGCCGGTTCATATCACATAACACCACGTGATCTCATCTCACGTAAAATACGCTACAAAAATCTAATTCTCTCAGTAATTATCTACATTAATTTCAAGTTAAATCTTAATTTGGAATACAAGTTTAAATACAAGAAATATTTCAATTCGTACAAATAGCTTACTCAGAAATTATGTAAAACCGCAGTGCTTTACTTCACTACTGCATTCTCGTTAGAATTGATGAATTTAACCCTTCATTTTGCCTTCGGGTGAGTGGTGTGATTGCAGTCTAATTGTCTTAATTACCGTGAATGGTCTTGGGGCATAAATTTTAATTATCCTGTAAAAATTCTATGTAGTTGTATGCCAGTATTGAAAGAAACAATCTGATAAGAAATGGCTGCGACTTATTTCAAAAATGAGGCGGAAAACGATGGCAGTGAAGATATTCCGTTTGGCATCAGTAGCACCGTTGTTGGCGACTTTATTGTTTGCGGCGGCAAAATAGGAAAAGTACCGTTTCTAAATGTATTTTGAATTTCGCAGGTTTCATGCTTTCCATTTGCCAAGTTTTCACTGCATTTAACACACAATGGATATTCTTTTTCCATTGATAATGCAACATGTAAAACAGTATAAAATAAACTCTTGATATTTACTCTTTTTTTTTTTTTTTTTTTTTTAGAAGTAGAAAGAGAGCCAATGGTTAAATTTTTGTTTGCATTTTCATTAATAGTTTTTCTCTAAGTTTATTTGATGTTGGTGCATCCATCCCATTTCTCTTACAAGAGATTTTGGGCCATTTAACCATCATGAACAAAATTGCAACGAAAACAAAATTGTTTTTATTATCCTTTGAGACACTACTGAATTTTCCAATGCTTAGGAAATGTTATGTGCTTACTTGACAACAAATTTGATTAGAAATAAGAAACATAGTTTATAAATGATGTGTATTACAATTAGAAATTGCATGCAAGACATTACCAAGATAGCCGAAAAAACTAAATCTTAGCTGCGCGTATGCAGTTGCTTTGAAATTTGATTCGAGTTGTTTGGAAATCATCAAACATAACGCATAAATCAAGTGAAAGCAATAAAATAAGAATTAAAATATGGAAATGTTTAATTTAAAATTCCTGGCAAATGTTAAAAAACATCCAAAATTCTCTTCAAATTCTGTATATCTTTTATTGTCAAATAAATTTCTTTGAATTTGGTGACCCCCCACAAATTTGTTCATGACTCCCAGGTTAAAATTTTGTAAAAAAACAAGTTATCAGTTGCATTTTGAAAAAAAAAATTTATTTCAGGCTTGTCTTCAACAGAACAGCATACAATAGAGTATTTTCAAATTTACGAGAAAGTACGACTTATGTGAAAATTTATAAACATTGGCTGTCTAATATGAAAAGTGAATTACGGTTTAATATGTTATGTTCATAGCTTGTGTATTTTGATTATCTAACTAAATACAGAATGATCCATTCCTTCAAACTTCTGCTGGAATAACTGCTAGAAATTCTATGCCATTTCAGATGAACAGAAAGCAAGTGTTTTATTCTTATTAAACAACTACAGTACTCTCTCTAATTACAGTATTAATACTTACAGAGAATAAGGTTATTTAACTAAAGTGCAATCAATTTTATTCCTATTTACATGAATGACGTATACCACAATGCTGTGTAGGCTGGTGACCTAGCGATGATGACTCAAAATGCATCTTTGCATTCAGGCATAACTCCTTATAAGAACATAACCATGCACTGGAGTCCTAGCTTCAGCAGGTACATTTTGTTATGCTATTCAATCTCTGTGGGCCTTAAATTCTAAAAACTTTTCACTCCTTAATTCCAAAAATTTTGTTACTTGATATTTCTGTAAATTCCAAAATTTGCACACCTGCCATAACTGCACAGGCTGTGGCCTCAGTTATCCAATGTTCCAACAAAATCAAATATTGTAACGTTATCTTAGACCAGACTTTCTTAAACTGTAGATCGCAACCCCCATCTACAGCAGGGGTCGCAAAAAATTTTAGTAGTTTTGGTATTTCTTAAACTTAATATAATAATTTTACAATTACCCAATACTTTTACACAATGTATCTGAAAATAGATAAAGATAAGACAATACAGACAAAGAGAAAAACAAAAATGTTTCAACACATTCTGTTTATAATATAAATGTTCGTTTTACTTGCTTTGCACGTGACGCTGTCATTTCGTCTGTTACTTAATTAAAATTTTCACATTGTTCTATGTCTTAAAATGAGAAATTCAAGATAATGACCTAAAACTGCAATACTATCTTACAATACAAGTGGAAAAATTGACATTTCACTCGCGCTTGTCAGATTTTTGTAATGCTTATGGGGTCTTACAAAATTTTCATAAATATTTTGGGGTCGTGGAAAAAATCTATGATAAAAAAGGGGTCACGACTTAAAAAAAGTTTAAGAAGGCCTGTTTTAGACCAATCAGTTTCCTCACGCCAACCCATTTTTTTGCCTGCTTTGTTTCTCAGCCGAATAATGTTTCTGTGGGAATTTTTCTATATTTTTACCGTTTCAGCTGAATGGAAAAACACGCTAAAATGTTTCAAATGACTATTAGAGGAAGAGAATCAAATATCCCACATTATTATTATCTCTATTTATCTCCTGTTTTGTTTCTGAGTTATGTTTTTTGATAGAATTTTTCCATATTACATATTTCAGATCAACAAAAGATCAACTTTTAAAATATTGAGGAAAAGCATGTACTAAAATGTTTCAAAATAAAAATTTGGGATAAATAAATATATAAATTACTTTTTTCTAGGAATGTAGGAGTTCTTATATATATATATAAAGAAATTTAGAACCAACTTTTCACAAAGACTAAAAAATTGAAGTTCAAATGATCTTCATAAAATCCTATAAATGTGGAACAAGAATAATTTAAAATGTAAAAATTAACACGTTGACTGCCGCGTGCATTTTACGTGATTTGCGCATGACGCCAACTTGAAATTTTTATTATGCGATATATATTATGTTGAAATATTATCTACAGAACATAATGTTATATAATTGTGCTTCATGCTGGGGGTCACCAGCGACCTCCAAACATCTGTAGACCATTTTTGTGATTTATAATTTAAATTTTTACGATTTATTATTCTTCAAACCATTATAGTAACAATGGTACTATTTAAAAATTTATCAGTATCAATATTTATTTTAATTATGTATTTTACTATTGGTCGCATTGCCAGTGGCACCCACGGCGCTGTAGCCAAGTCGAGTGCAGGTCACCGGTGATCCCCACGGCAGTCAACGTGTTAAAATAAACCATCACAAGGAAAACCAAAAAGTAGTATAAAAGAACAAACAAGAAAGGTGAGGAATCCAACCAACTTTAACATAATATCGTCAAGAGGAGGTATGTCGAATTTAATTACATTTCCCCTTCTAAAACAAAATCCTTGCTTTTCTGTATCCAGAATCAGCTGATGAACCATTTCAATATATTTTTTATCTTAATAGTTCACCAAAAAATTCTAGTCCTCCTCAAAGCGAAGGAAAATCATTGAAAATATCTTTCGATTTAAAAATATTTTTCTAGTCTAAAAAGAATCGAAAAAGAAAACATGCCCTTAAAAATGTAGAAAAAATTAAAATCCTGCAGTGGAAAATCTTTGAAAGTTCAAAATAATTTTAACACAAAACTTCACTAGAACCTCTTATCAAACAGCAGTAGCAAAGGAAAATGGGAGGGGGGGTAAAATCATTAAAAATATCTTCCAATTTAAAAAGATTTTACTAGTCTAAACAGGATTTTATCAAGTTAATTTGAATTTGAATTTTTATTCTTTCTGAAAAATTGGTTCTAAATTTCTTTCTTTATATATTAACTGATCAATTTTTAGCAGCATAATGCACAAAAAAGTTTTGGAAGGATTATAAATTTTCTTTTTAAAAAATTATTTGTATATACATAGTCCAAACACATCTGTATATAGTGGAATACGTTTAACGTGAAAACGCTTAAGGCGAAATATCGGTTAACATGAAATAATGCAACGGTCCCAACAAACTACTATGTATTTTCATGCAATTTGTTTCTCTGAACACGAAACAAAAATTGCTTAACATGAAAAGATATCCTTTCTGGAAATGAACAAAATACAGAAAACACTGGCATCGCTGGCGAGATTTAAGCGGCGTGAAATGAAAGAGAGGTGGTTTCACATGTTTCGTAGAAAAGAGGCTAATTTGGCTTTGAAATACCCTCGGAATAGCCTGTGACACGAGCCAGTTTTGTTTATCTACGGTACTTTCGCCTTCCACATCTACAAATGCCACACAAACATCTCATCTCTCATCAGTTAGCTTTGGAATTCAGTGATGAATACATGGCAGTGTGAGTAAAAATTAGTGAGTTTGGCTCATATGTTGCACTGCATAGAATTCAGCGACTCCAAGGATGAATGAAAATTACATTACACACAATTCTCAAAAGTATCAGATTCTTCGGCGCCAAAAGAAATGGAGAAGTAGGATATTGAAACTGAGTTGACACTTAATAGAAATGTTTGAGAAAGTTTATTAATGAACTGTCTACTGTACTATCGGAAGAATTTGTTGCAATAGTTTATGATAATGTGTGTACAGCCTCAATTATGGCAGACAATGTTATTTTGGAGTTTGTTCAAAGCTAAAAAATTATCATTGATGCAGATTCTGATGACGAAAATAAAGTGAATAATGCAGTTCCTGTTCCCACCTCATCCGAAATGAGGAACATCATTAAAAGTATGGACAGTTATTCAGACACACATTCCAGTGGTGAAATGAATAACAAAATGTGGTTGATCTTTACATTATGGTAACTTGGCGAAAATTTGGCGACCAACTCTCCTACAGCAAACCTCTATTTTTTTTTTTCCCCGCCGCCATTTTGTCTTCACGAAGTAAAGACATGTTTCTTTTCTTTTTATCTACTGAACACTTCTTCCAACAATCTACTTGCCGAATTACACTTATGCTAGAAATTTTATCTAACAAAACTGCTTAATCATGACAAATATTCACTGCAAAATTGGGAAAAAGTGCACAATACCATACTCCTTACGCGTTTTTCAAAATAACACATACACATAAACCATGTACACGCCGACTTATTTTTACTTAAAAAAACATCCCAGAATTGCACAAAAATGGCATTGCGCACACTCTTCACTATATCCATGTACACTGCTTTTTTCTCATAAATTAGAAAAATTTCACGAAAATACATGACAATTTTCTCAATCTTTAAACCCGATAAAAAGAACATATATGAAATTACCTGATCGCGAAAAAGTATTTACCCTTTCCAAATATGAACATTTCCACATATAAAATAAATAAAATATCCAAAAACTTTTACCTCTAAATCATCTATTACATTATACACGTCACCAACGAATTCATACCGCAAGCATTACAAATACTTAGTATCAAATATTTAAATTATTTCCATGCACGTTTACTTCAACTTAAACGTATACCAAATTCCTACAAACATAAAATTCACAAAATAACTATCATTTAATTAAAATATAATTAAATTCAAAAACACTACTTAAAATATAAATGAGCACATACATTAAATTAATAAAAATTACCTTACAATCCTAATTACTTTAAACTAAATCATTGCTAATAACAATTTTCCCAATAATACCAAATTCCTTTACTTCCACCATACATTTAGAACAATGCATAAAAATAATATCCTCAAATAATTAAAAATACTAACTTACCTAATCTTCTTCAGAATCTTGATTACGTGTCCGGTAAACTTTTCTTTAGTTACGGCCATGGGATCCAAAAATTCACGAACACTGTTTCACACAACACAGAATAAACCAAATACAAAATTTCCAGATTTTTTCCCGATTTCCCCCCTTTTCCGATTAAAGAACCGTAATTCGTCCATTAATAACACATGACATATCCCATGATCTCTCATTTCCCTCACACAAAATAATGCATAATCGGAACTGAGTACTGCTCACATTATTACCAAAGTCCCAGGTAGTAACCTTTATTGCCTCCAAAATGTCGCCAAACTACCAGTTACCATATTGTAAAGATCAACCCAAAATGTTTGACATTGAACAATTTGATGCTAAAAAAGACAATGCAAAGAAAAATATCAGATTATTTTCCCAAAACTCAATAAATGTTTTGTTTTTCAAAAACTTGAAAATTTTGTATTAAATTCCATCAAGTTCTTGTGGATGTTTTAGTTTCATTGGTTTTTATTAAATACATGCATATATACATATCTATGTAAATAAAATGTACTCTAATAAGCTTAATTTTGTTGAATATATGCTTTTTTTTCTTTTCAATATTCTTTATCAAGAAAGAATATTTCAGTCCCCTCAGTTTTATGTTAAATGATTTTTCACTGTATATCTGTTGCACATAAATCCCTTTCTTACATAAAATATAAATGTATGTATAGAATAACTAAATAAATTGTAAAGGAAGTTTAATTAGCAACTATGAAATCTTAAAAAAGTACATAGTATGAAATTTATAATGGCAAACATTAAAAATAGATGAAAGTAAATAAAATTTAAATTATAGAATGCACTTTATAAAATTAATAATAAGTGGTTAAAAATATATTTTTTAATTACTTCAAACATGGAAGTTATTTGGCAGAGATTGTTGGATATAAAATTACTACTTCAAATTTTCAGATTACTATTATTCATATTTAAAGTTTCAACTTGCAGTCTTAATCCACATAATAACCATTGTAAAAATCACCCGTTATCATATTCCAAAGATCAGCAGCATACATTCTTTTCAAAATTGTGCATAATATTAAATATTGGCTTTTGATACTCAAGTTGATACAAATAAGATGAATTGTTTCTATGATTTTAGACTAGTAGTTTATTCTTCCATTCACATACTACAATATTTCATTTTTTATATGCCCGGCTATCCAAAACTTCAAGAGTTTTCCGGATATTTTTTTTGTTGAGTTTTTACTATACATACATTTCAGCATTTACATCGTCACAAATGCACAGACACATACTTGAAGTGAATTTACTTTGACAGCTAAACACAGGAACTGGAAAACAAAAAAGTACTTATTCGGAGATTGTATTTCTTTTTCGTTCATGAAAATCAAAGTTCATTACACAAACATGCATTCACACTGCACAAGCATGTATGGAAATTCTTAATACATTTAGTAATCCTGATAATTGATTACGCATTTAGTAAATAAATCAGAAAATATTTTAATGTATAACAAATGAATAAAGTAGTTAAGCTTTTATAAAACAGAGCATAATACAACAGTTACGAAGATATTTAATGTTATAAAGTTAGGTAATTTAGTAAATTTCAGTTGTTCACCAAAGCAATCAATTATAAAGTTCCTTGTATATCTTTATAAATGAACTTTATTGCTGTTTTAAGCAATTAAACAACTGTTCAAGTTATTTTAATAATTTTGAAATATATACACTAAAAGAAACAATAAAATGTATTAATCTATTTGTCAACCTTGATTTTGGCACGAAAGTCTGCAGAATGCTTCGTAGTTTTTAAGCACATAGAGGCACTGCAATTCTTTCTTATTCCTTGATCTGAAGTTTTCTGCAATTTTTTTTTTAAATTGCTGTATTGGCACACATACAATTTTTGTATAGTGGCTTCAGATGTGGATAAGTTTTTCGAACACTTTCGTTTGTTTTACTGGCGGCGCTGAATTTTTCAATGAAATGCAGCACATTTATTGCCGAGTGCCACCTTCCAGATTTTTCATACTGTTAATGTTATAAAGCAGCAGTGAATTATTCTCCTCTTTCCTCAAATACACTACGGCGATAAACAATAACCATTCACTAAAGATTTTGCGTAAATTCCCACTCATAATAATTTAAATTGCGAAAATCTCACAATTAGCACCTAAACACACTATTCAGCAGCACAATTCTTTCGAAAGCCCGCCGTAGTAGTCAGAAGTAGAGCTGGAGCAAACCGCATGTATTCGTTACTGAGTAACGGGTACATCGGTTGACTCGAAGTACCGATTCGGTACTCACAAATTCATTTCGTTACTCGCATCTGTCGTACGATGCGGTTTGTTCGAGTACGAATGATGCGGTTGCTATACGAATACGAATGATGCGGTTTCTATGCGAATACGAATGATGCGGTTGCTGTTCGAATACGAATGATACGGTTGCGTCACAATGCGCTCATATTTTTCATAGATAATTTAGAATTTTTTTGGGCATCGGGCAAACTCTTGTTTACATTATGTGTTTTAGTTGAAATACTATTTAGTTGTTGATATTTAAGAAAATGAGCAATTTTGATAGCGTGAAGCGTTATTTTGTATTTGCTTTTTACTATTGCTATTTATGTTTGTAATTTGAAAATTTAGATGATTCATCTTCTCTCTTTTTTTTTTTTTTTCCCTTGAGCGTGCCATAGTCAGATTTTATTGATTTGAAATATTTATATACTGCACTTAGGTATTGTTTATATAAGAATATGTAGGTTAATATAGGTTCTTTACTTCCTTGTATCAAATAAAATGGTAGTAATTATTGTAATCGAGAAAACTTTTGGGTATCATATTTTAACGGAAATATCCGTTTTCGATGATTACGGAATCCATGTGAATTATTTTTTGGGCTGACGCCTGTACGTACGAACACAATGAAGGACTCTCTCTCTCTCTCTCTTTCTCTCTCTCTTTTTTTTTCAAAAAAACTTATTGTTAAATGTAATCCCATTTACTCTAAGCTGATACTTATGACTAATGATTATGACTTTAAGTTGATACTTGAAAGGGATTTTTTTCGTGATGTGTAAGTACGTATGTATGCATTTTGCATAACTCAAAAACGGTTAGTTATAGAACGTTGAAATTTTGTATATGGGTCCGTTATAACATCTAGATGTGCACCTCCCTTTTTATTGCAATCGGTAATACTACCAAACGTAAATATGTATATATATATCAAATAAATTATAATTAAATGTAAAGTACATATATATATGTTCTTATAATTAAATGTAAAGTACACACACATATATATAAATATAAAATAAAAGCCAAGTAAGGCGAAAATAAAAGCCTTGGCTTTTATTTTATTTAATTATCACTAAATAAGTTACTTTTATTTTCGCAATCATTGGTTGTAGTCAGGACTTAATTTTTAAAATTAGAAGTGCTGGAGCTCTATGGAAGGCCATCAGGAAAGATGAATAAATAAAATAACTATTACAATAATAAAATAATTAGCAACTAGAATATTAAATGATTATTATTATAATTCAATAAAAATTTGAAGACAAATGAAAATTTAATTAATTCTTAAATTAATGATGAATAACTAAGTAATGAAATAAAATACCAGACATCGTCTTGTTTGGGGCCTGTGGCTAAAATTACAATTTAAGAACTAAGCCGAGCATTAGATAAATTTAGGCTTTTGATGAGCAAATAATGTACTGTTTACCAGAGTATAGATAGAAATTTGGTTATGTAGCCCATTCTTCTAAAACGACGTTCCGTAGCTGCCTTCCACCACCAATTCCCCCCCTTTTTTTTCCAGTTTCGGTTTATTCGGTTATAGCAAAGCACACTAGGCTATTGCCTACGGGGAGGGAGGCCTTCGTGTAGGATTTTGTAAAGGGAACTGACTCATATGGAAGTTACACACGGGAATAATAATGAAAACGCCCGTGCAGCTAGCCGTTAGCCGGGAATTGAACCCCGGACCGAACTATTAGTGCTCAGCGATTTTACCGCTCGAGCTCTGGTGGGCTCTTTTTTTCTTTTCATTCGCTGTTTGAAAAACGGGTGTTCACTTTACGATAAAGTAAGCACCTGTTTACTTCAATTAAAATGGGTTAGACGATATGACTCTTCCTACTTTAATCTCACTTAGCTTTTGATTTCTAATATTGATTCAATGTTTTCTGTAGACAAAGTATTCTGATTAGAATAATAGATTTCAAACATGTTCAAAAGTTGTGTATCTGAATATAATTAGGTTTTTATAACATAGGGCACATTTTATTAGTTTCACATAGTTCTAAAGCAATTGAACCACAGCATCGCTGTTTTAAAAGAAAGTAAAAATGTGAGAAATGTATAATGAACATTAATATACAGGCTTTATTAAAAGTAGTCAGCCTTTTAAAACGTGACCGTCTATGCTTTTAGAGGATTTTTGGAGCTCTGTGCATTTGCTCTGGCATCTTAAAAAAGTAATGTTCAATATCAACGTATGTTTATGTTCTCAAAAATACAGGTCTCTTTCAGAAAGCGACCTCTTAGAAGTCGTCAATAAATGATTCAGTATAGTTATTTTCTAATAGACCATAGAATAAATTTATTTTAACATCAATTTAAAAATGGCTGCTTGTACTAAGAGTTAAGAGCACTAAGACTAATTTTTCTTTCGCAATTAGCTATCATGCCAGCTGAATTGTTTTCTGCATAACCTTTATTGTGTATAATTGAAATATTTAGCTATGCATTCAACAAATATACAACAAATGTAAGACAAATCATTAAAAAAATTAAAATTTGGAACATTAATGATAATTTTTTGTTATACATAAAATATTATTAATGAATGATGAATTTATATCATATTATATATAAATAAAAATTTAAACTACTATTCCTTTATAATAAATTGAAGAAAAGCTATAAAGTGAATTAATTTTTAATAAAAAAACGAAAATTAAAAAAAAAAAATCATATACCTAGAATCTAAAAATGAAGAATACTGAATTTTACGACTCATGTGTGTATAGGTGTATTTAATTATGGCAAGGCACACTATGGCTATCTGCCTAAGGGGGGATGCCTTCGTGGAGGACTTTCTAAGGGAAACTGGCTCGTATACACGTTACACATGAGGAAAACCACGAAAACACCCATGTAGCCGGACCGTTCGCGGGATTCGAATCTCGTACCGAACTACCAGTGTTCAGCGACCTTACCGCTCGGCCGCTGGTGGGCCATTTTACGACTCATATAATAATAAATGCATATTCATATTGTAACAGAAATTTTGTTAGAAGTCTAGCATATGTATAGTAATTTGTGATCTTTTAAAACTGTCGTAACATGATGCATATTTATCATTATCGTGAACCAAAACAGTATGCTTTACATCCTTACAAATATACGTGATAGATTTTAATATTTATTTCTGCATATACTTACGTTTCCCAAAGACACGAAAGCAAGTCAAGCAGATTTTTGTTGTATTAAGCAGACTTAAGTTCTCTGTTAACTAGTGTAGCATAATTTCGGATGTTAGTGTAACATAATTTCGGATTTCATGAGCCTTCTAGAATTATTAGCAAAATAGTGGAAACGTCTTTACAAAGTGTTTTTATAAGCAAACAGCAGATGTACACTGAGCAGTGATCAACTGATATATTTCTTAAATGATTTGGTTTAGTTGATTATGACAAAACACACTGGGGCTATGTGCGTAAAAGGAAAAATGCCTTCATAGAGCACTTTCTTAGGAAAGCTGGCTCGTATGGTACGTGGTAAGCTGGCTTGTAAGCTGGTAAGGGAAAAAAACCACGAAACGCTTATGAAGCCAACCCGTTTGCCTGAGATCGAACTCAGGTCGGAACTACCAGTGTTCAGCGATTTTACCGCTCGACCGCTGGTGGGCCATTTCTTAAATGAATAAAGGTATACTCATAGCATTATGAAATAAAACTGATTGAAATATTTAGTGCTTCACTATTATCTCTAATAAAGTAACATAAAACTTTCCTTATTTTTTATAGATTTCTAAATTTCTTTTAAGTTCTTATTCGTACTTAACCTATACATTTGCGAATGTTTTTATCGATTTTATTGTTAAGTGTAAAAAGCAAGTTGACATTTATAATATAGCATTCCTTGTCTCAACAAAGAGTTTTTGGAGAAAGGATGAATCGGGGAAATTTCAGCTTTTCGTCATTAGCGGTTCTGATGAAGGGAATGGGGGAAGCAGCAAACGAAATAACGAATAACGGACAAATAACGCAAGCTAATCTTTAATGCGGTTTCCCAGTTTCTGTATTTGTATTTGGGAAAGTTTTATGGTCATTATGAAAAAGTGAAAATTTGATATGGATTCCGCATGACTTCCTTCTATGACTATTTAAATTATGCTTATTTTTTCTCCACTTCATTTAAACTTATTTCCTCGAATTATTCTAACTCAATTAAGCGATACCTGAAGGCAAGTTACAAATGGCATCAAACATTGCAAATTTTGAAACTAAATTTCCCGGTCAATCTTTGTCCTACGGGACTCAAACTTCTTGTATTTTTATTTTTTCATACCGAGTATAAAACTTTGCCAGATATAAATGTAGAAACCAGAAGACGACATTAATTAGTCGACATTAATAAGTTAGATTAATTAGACGACATTAATAAGTTAGATTTCATAATTTGTCCAAAATTAATTCTTTTTTAAATTTGACATTGACAAAATATGAATATTTTCATCATTTAATATACTTCTGTATTTTTGTTGCACCGTATTTTAACTTGCTTCCTCGAGTTATTGACATTAAATTACATTAATTCTATTATCTATTGGAAAATAATTATAGCAAATCATCTATTTACGACATTATTTAAGAGGTCACCTTTTAAGAGATCTCTATTTTTGGGAACATAAACAAACATTGGTAGTGAACATCATCTTTTTAAAACCACCACATGTAAAATCCTCTAGAAGCATGAATGGTTGCATTACTTTTAATAAGGAATGTAACATTAATCTTAATTATACATATTTTTGATGTGTGTGCCAAAATAGTGATACCTTACTTCTGTTGCTTTAGAAATGTGTGAAATTAAAAAAATGGATACTATACAACAAAAATGTTATTATATTCAGATACACACCTTTTGAACACGTCTGAAATTCATTATTCTGCTCAACATAATTTGTCTGCATAAAATATTAAATAATATTAAAAAATCAAAAGCTAAGTCGAAGTAGAAACAGTCATCTCTTCTAAGCCATTTTAATTGAAGTAAACAAACGTTCGCCTTATCGTAAAGTAAACACCTATTTTTCAAACAGCGGATGAAACGGGAAAGAAGGATTTGGCGGGGGAAGGCAGCGAACGAAATAACACTTTTTCGAGCTGAGAATGAAATGAGAAAGGACGAAACGATACTAAGCCAATAAGACAAGATCTGGTATTTTAATTTATTATTTAATTAGTCATCATAAATTAAAAAATTATTTTAACTTTTATTTGTTTTTACATTTTTATTAAATTGTACTTATAAGTATTTTATATGTCAGTTGCTAATTATTATGTTACTTTAATTATTCATTATTTTAATCACTATTTTTTATTATTTTAATTATTAAGTTTTTAATAAGTAATTTTTTGTTATTTTAATTACTAATTAATGTTATTATTGTAATATTTATTTCCTTCTTTATTTATTTTTTATTTTATTTTTTCCTGTTTTCTGACGGCCTTCCGTAGGCCCTTCTGACTTTAGAAACTAAGCCCTGACAGCAATAGAAAAATTAATAATGAATCCAGTGCACCAAAAAATAATAGCCAAAATAAAGTGAATTATTTCTACCCCAAAATGCGACGCAAAGCTCCCTATCGCAGCACTACCCAGTTCCCGCGGAGTAGAATAGCTCACGTGATTCAATGCAATGCGACGTTTCAAGGCCCATTTTAGGGCCGTAGACCGATAAAATAGGCTCAGGATACGGATACCGATCGATTTTACCGAAAGTAACGAGTAACGATACGATAGTAACGAGTACTGGTTCACCGAGTAACGAATACATACCGGTACACAATTTCTCGTTACTTCTACAGCACTAGTCAGAAGTGGGGTAGGCATCTTGCCAGGTGAAACTAGTCGATATTTCCGTGGCGTCAAAAATTCGAAAAGTGGGGTAGGGTTTTACAAGTTGCTTCAGATACTTTAGCTACAAGAAAGCTAGAATTACGTGGTTGGGAATATAGTGACCCAACAGATAATTCCTCTAGTACCACAAATGTATTAGGAATGATTTGGGAACGATGTGGAGATTACCTTTACCTTAATATTACTAACATCACCTACAATCTACCAGAAATTTTGTCTAAAAGAGATATTTTAGCTACTACACACAAAATATTCGACCCTTTAGGAATAGCTTGCCCCGTAACTCTTGTTCCGAAACTTTTACTTCAGCACCGATGGGAAGTTAAGTTATCTTGGGACCAAGAAGTTGATTCAAATTCAAAATCACAATTTTGTAAATGGTTGAATGATTTGCAGTGTCTGGAAAGAATGAGAATACCAAGATGGTTAAACTGTGATCGTGAGATTGAAAATATCTCACTTCATTTCTTCGGTGATGCGAGCAAACTTGCATATTCAGCTGTGGCTTTTGTTCGAGTACAAACAAGAGAGTCGGTTTAAGTTCATTTGGTGCAAGCTAAAGCGAGAGTTGCACCCAGCGGAAGGAAAAAGACAACAATAACTCAATTGGAACTTCTTGGAGCTACAATATGTGCACGTTTAGCATCCAGCATAATACCTGAATTTCAAGCTGATGATATTTATTTTTGGACAGATTCGTCTACTGTGCTAGCTTGGATACAGAGAAATGAAGTATGGGAAGTATTTGTTCACAACAGAATTAAGGAAATAAAGCAACTGACTTCTATTGAATCCTGGAGGCACGTACCAGGATCACTGATTCTGCTGATTTGCCCAGTAGAGGATGCTCTGCTTCTTATTTAATTAAATCCAGATGGTGGAAAAGACCTAAATGGCTATATTTATCACCTGAAAAATGGCTAAAAGAAGATTTTAGTTCTGATGAAGAAGAAATAGCTCTTGAGAAAAAGAAAAGGATTATTTCGTCCTTAATAAATCTTAATGCTAGTGAAATAGTTGCTACTAGATTCTCAAGTTATCGTAAGACAATCAGACTGGTAGCGTGGTTGTGTCGTTTTGTTTACAACTGTAAACATCAAAACAAGAAAAAGGATGAACTTACTGTATCTGAGTTAAATGAAGCAGAGAATATCTTGATTTGTTTAATACAAAATGAATCCTTTAATGGAACAGAAGATAAACAGAATTTAAGTCTTAATCCATTCATTGATTGTGGGATCATCAGAACTAAAACAGCAATATTTCAAAGAGAAGATACATCTGAGTTCAGAACTCCTGCTATTTTGCTAAGTGATCATCCTCTTATAAAAAGTTTAATAAGTTGAAAGGACATGTTGGAGATTCTCACGTCCTAAATTCCTTAAGAAAAAGATTTTGGATATTAGCTGGAAGAAGATTTGTGTCATCCGGTTTGAAAACTTGTATAACATGTAAGCGTTATTCAAACAAAAATGTTAACCCACCAGCGCCACCACTTCCTAGAGATCGGATACAGGATGCCTCAGTATTTCAAATAACTGGCATAGATTATGCTGGACCTATATTTCTAAGAGACTACAAGAAGGCATGGATTTGCCTATTTACTTGCGCAGTGTACCGGTGTGTTCATTTGGAGCTGGTTACATCCTTAACGAAAGATACATTTCTACAAGCGTTTCATCGTTTTTCTGCTAGACGTGGGAAGCCATCCATAATTCATACTGATAATGGAACAAATTTTGTTGGAGCATGCAATGCACTTGCTTCAATCGATTTCAATGAAATTGCAAAAAAAGGAGCTAATGAACGTATTATTTGGAAGTTCATTCCCCCAAGCGCTCCATGGTGGGATGGCTGGTGGGAACGCCTCATAGGAATGATGAAAAGAATATTAAGAAAAGTTCTTGGGAGAGCCTGCCTTAGTTATGAGGAAATGTGTACCGTTTTATGTGTGAAGCCATCCTAAATGATAGACCTTTAACAGTTGTATCGGCTGATTCAAGTCTCACTGCCATAACACCTGGAAATTTTTTACGAGAAAAGCAAAACTATTCAGTGCCAATTGTGAAACAGGACTTCAATTCTAGCTTTTATAAACGTAGATTGTGTTATATCCAAAATGTTAACCAGGTTTTCAAGAAAGGATTTCGCCAGAAATATCTGGGAACTTTGAAAAGAACAAGCAAAAAATTCGCTAGAAGTTGTAAATTAAAAGAAGGAGACATTGTCTTAATTGGAAGCAATGACAAAAGGAGATTAAATTGGCCTCTTGGTAAAATTATACAATTATTTCCAGGTACCGACGGTGAAAGTCGACGAGCCAGAATTAAAGTGCAAAATGGAGAAGTCATAAGAGTTGTACAAAATCTTTATCCTTTGGAATTATCGACTGCCGAGCAACTTCCATCGAAATTCAGCGGAAGTCAACTATGCAAAAATTTTTCGGTAGAGCAAACTCCAATTGAGGATGTATCTGTAGAAACAAATAGAATAATCCATACCCATTTAAAATCGCCCACGATAACCAAATCAGAAAGGACAATTAGAGTTCCTCATCGATTGGACTTGTGAGAACAATGTTTAATTTTTTATTATTTTGCAATCAATCCCGAATTTCATATTACAAAGTGGGAGGATGAAGAATATTTTGACTCTAATATTTTTGTTTATATTTTTCTAACTGCAGCTTCTGAATAATATTGCACAAGCTTCAAGCAGATGTAATCGTTTTCTTTATAGGTTTTTTTATTCATTATCTATTCATATTATTATTATCTATGTTTTGTAAAAGTTTATGTTTCAGAGAATGGCAACATACTTTGATGTTGTTCTTTTTCGAGAGTTTTAGTTGTTTTCATCATTTGAGAGTATGGAATTATTTAATTATTGTAGAGTCATAAATAACTAAAGAGATATAGATAGTTATTTCCGAGTAATAAATAGTTCTTGAGGTAACAAATTTGGTGAGAATTTTTGAACAACGACTCTTATTAATTTATCCATCAAACGACGACCGGGGATCTCAAAATGAAAAATAATTTGCATACGTATTTACTTGTAAGGTTTTGTTTATATTAGCATGCCTTGTGTTCCCAGTGGTGCTCAAAATTATATGATATATTAAATACATTAGAAGTTACAAACTAAATCTCCTTTATATGCTCAGTTACAAAATTATGCTAGGGTATCTATATATTCTAAATTTATGTTTATTTAATTATTAAATTACTTCACGTTACATTCCTAATCAGAGGAGTTTTTTTTTTCTTTTTTTTTCGGTTTTTGACATATCCATACACACACACCAATGGACGCTATAACATATCAAGATATTTTCTACTTCTTTTCCTTTTCCTCTCGAGACCCATCTTTTTTTTAAATCCTTTACTCTCCCTTCTTAAGTACTTTGAGCCATTTATTTTTAAATTTATTTTGTCGGAAAATTGGTCTTTTCTCTGGAAAACGAAATTGCCCCCTTTCCCCCCGTTCCTTCGCTTGCCTAAGTTTGATTTTTCGCCCATCAGTGCAGAAAGACTTAGCAGGTGCACAACAAGACATCTGTTTACTTTGTCTGTCTGTTGCTGTGTGTTTGAATGTAAATTATTGACTATACGGTGTTTTATGTTAGAAAATGCTGACATAAATATCAACAGTGAAAATTTGAGATTTAATATTTTGTTGAAAACGAAGATTTCAGTGCTTACTAAGATATATGTATATATATGAGTCATGATTGATATTACAGTAGATGATTTTGATTGTGAAAACGATGTAATTAATTTTTTAGCATTTTTCTTAAAATATAAATGCAGGTTCTGTTTCAAAATTATTACATGCACACCATGTACTTGTTTTATAAAGGTTTCAGGTTTTTTTCTATAATTTCTCTATGTCCTGTATTTGTTGTATTCGTTAATGCATAAGTGTATAACAGAATAAAAAAATTGAGTTATCTTACTAATTAGTTAGTAATTTATGATTTTTGCAGAATGTATTTGTTATTTTATTGTAGTAGAATTCGTTTCTTCATTTCTTAACAGTGAAGATTTTGAATTGCCAAGTAAATATTTTTCTAAGTTTCATAATATTTTTAACAAACATTTTTAATATTAATCAGACTTTCTATCAGCAGAAGTATTTAAAAAATTATGACATGACGTTGTTAAACGAATTATAAAGTTCGCCAATGTTGGCGAATACTGGGTTCTTTGCGAAAGTGCTTCCAGTAATTTGTTAAACACTTTACATCGTTATTAAGCTATCATAATGTTTTATTTAATAATTTCCTACTACATATTTTTTTTTTTTGTAAAATAATATATTGGCATCTTTATTTCGCTTTAATATTTCAAAGTTTTTTTTTTTTTTTTTTTTTTAATGTTGTTCTTGTGTACCAATGTGCTTGGTAGTAGGATCTAAATAACATCAAACAATAAAATTAAATATATTTTGTGTCACAGGGTCTTCAAATTCTAAATGCTGTGATATTATATTTTCATGCTGGTTTTAAAATTTGCTTTCTCATGGATATTATTTAAATATTATTAAGGAATTTATTATTATTATTTAGGCTAATCTCTGGAATATGGTAACAGGTAGTTTGGCGACATTTTGGTAAGGCGATAAAGGTTACTAGCTAGGACTTTAGCAGTGTACATGGATAAAGTCTAGAGTGTGCGCAGTGCCATTTTTGTGCGATTCTGTGATTTTTTTTAAGTGAAAATAGGTCGATGTGCACATGGATACCGTGTATGTGCAAATCTTATAAACGTGGCTAGCATTGGCGATTCTGCACTTTCTCCCAATTTCGCTTCTAATCTTCATCATGATTAAGCACTTTTGTTCCATAAAAGTTCTTGCATAAGCGTAATTCGGCTAGCGGATTGTTGGAAAAAAATGTTCAGTGAAAAAAAAAACATGCTTTTACTTCGTGAAAACAAAATGGCGTTGAAAACAAAACTAGCAGGTTGCTGTAGCAGGGTTGGTCGCCAAATTTTAGCCAAAAGATCGCCAAGTTACCATAATCCAAAGATTAACCATTATTTATTACTTATTTTATTAAGGAAATTGGCTCAGGAAAAGAATATTATTTTATGTGTGTAAGCTATTGCAAATAGAGATAATTATCTATTGTTTTAAATTTACACTTTTCTTGTCAGTTTTCTTTTAAATTTTGCCAGTGTTCAGTAAGGTAAATAAGGGTATGCAAGGAATGCTGTTGCATAAGGACACGAAGGCTTAGGGGGCCCTTTAATGTCCTGCTGAACTACATTTAGATGTTTAAACAAAAACTCTATTATGTATATGTATATAAAGAGAAATATAAAAATAGGCTAAAAACTAGAATTAAAAATTTTTTTTGAACCCGTCCTGCGCTATAGCTGCAGGATTGAAGTAGAATAAACTTAAAACATCTAAATAGTAAATTGTAATAAAAGCAAGATAATTCCTCTATAACATAATAATTGCAACCGTGTACAAGAGGTTTAGCACAATATCAAAACTAATCAGTTAAGGAAAGAATTCATAGTAGAACGATCTCGAAAAATAAAAATGTGAAAAGGAAAATATACAAATAAAAATTAATCTTCTTTTATTGAAACTCCAATTCAGAACTCATCAGGGAAAAATGAATTAAAGCTTCATAAAAGTTGATTAATATGTTTCGAAAATATTTTTGGTACTTACGTATTATCGCAACCAGGTTGGCGTGATTTTTAAGTTTGAGTAAAAAAGTATGAATAGAAAGAAAATGTACATTTATTAATTACAGATAATTTTTAATACAGTTTTTTATATTATTTTGTTTTAAAATATAAAATAGCAATTAAACCCTTCCGGTTTCGAATTTGAATAAGTTGCAGAATTATTTTTTCGGCGGAAATCTTTTGGCTATTGCTTTTAGCACTGATTGAAAACTGTCTTCGCCATTAACAGCTTGAGCTTGGCACCATATAAATTCGATAAGGTATGAGTCAAGATGATGACGAGCTGTTCCTCTCTGTTTTTTGTTGCGCCATTTGGCTGAGCCCCATATGCGCTCTACATGTTGTGTGTGAACGCCTGTGTTGGGATCCACAAAGTTATATTTGTAATTAACAGTTCCATGCAGAAATGCAGCATTTTCGAACTCACTTGTATTGTATCCTTTCCAGCAATCCGAATAAATGATGCTTCCTTCCTTGATATTTTCGCAAATTTTTTCTTTGAGGGTAACGGCGCTTCTGTTAGGTACAGTAACCAAAAAAGTCTCTTTCTTTTCTCGGCAAATTCCACCAAAAACCCATTGCTGTGGTAGTACACCCCCAGTGTTATTTTTTCTTTTTACAAATAAACTTTCGTCTAAACACGTAGGGTTGCCAAATTTGGCGATTTATGCGAATTTTGGCCTGGTTGCGTTAATACGTAAGTACCATATTTTTTGTTCTTCTGGTTCATTTGAGATCAAAAACCATAAAAATAATTCATCAAATTTTTATTAAAGACTTTAAACCTACACATTTTTGAAACACTTGGAGAAAAGAATAAATCATTACATAGGGCCAAAATAACAATTAAAAAGGCCACAGAACTTTACAATATGTACATTGAAATAAATAAATAAGTAAAAATAAAAAAATTGGTCTAAAACCAATATATGCTGATCCGAAATTCAAAAGCAAGTATAAATAAAGAGCAAAACTACTAGTCATTTAAACAGATTAAAAAATTGGGAGGCCCCCAATTATGCTAAACTAAATTTTTAATATCAAGAAAGTAAAAAACTGTATTTAGAGATTTCTATAAATAAAAAGGTCAAATCTGTGCTTTAAACAGCTAAAAACTGAAAATGTATTTGAAACTATAATTGAAAAATGCAAACTTACTGAAATCTTAACACGACCTTCTATCTGTGATCTAATTGAACTCTAAAGATGACCAAACGGTGTTCTTGCTAAAGAAAGTAGAATTCAGAGTGCTCTGGAGAAGCTGAAATTTTGGAAAGAACATGCGATAAAGTTCAAACTGTCCAATAGCAGAACAAAGTATTTTAACATGTGTTCAAAATGTTTTACCCTGTTATATTTTGTGTGCGTGGGTGTCAATGGTTGAGTGTGATTTGTAAAATTATTACCGATGAGGAGGGAGTGATTGTCTACCCGAAATGGCGGTGTAAGAAACTTCTAAAAGAAGCTGCCCTCTGTAAATTTTAAGCGTGAAAACATAATTGGCTTAAAGTTTTGGAAAAAGAATAGGTAAAAGATAATAGTCTGCACGTAATCAGGGTACGATATGCCTTAGAAACTGGAAACCTCATTTTTTTTATTAACAACCACATTTGCCAGATATTAAATTTACAAAATAGTAGAAGGAGAGTATATAAAAATAGTAAAAATGTTTAAAAGAGAAAAAATACAAGATCTTTGTACATACTAATTCAGAAGTCAAACAACAAAGATCAGCTTTATATTTTTAAAATTTTCACAGGACAAGTTTCGATGCTTTTACCGAACCACCATCTTCAGCTGCAAAACCGTAAATGAACAAGATAGGAAATAATGATTAGATAAGATAAGGAAACCTGGACAAGAATAAGCAAGTGGCGCCATCTGTTGATGAAACCAGAACTAAAATATAATTTCTTTAAAGGCCAAAGGCAAAGATGGATTGGAATTAGGATCGTTAACTAGAACAGAAAGATTTTTTTTGAATGTGAAATGCCTCTAGAAAATCCAGTTCTCCAATGGAAGATGTTTTTTGAATAATTTTGGCAGCAGAAAACTTGAAAGTGGGATTTTCGGACCAACAACGTTGAGCAACAGAAGACTTCTGTGTTTCCTTTTTTCTAACATATACCTCATGTTCCTTGACGTGAAATTTTAAGGCTCTCCTAGTTTGGCCATTGTAAATCAAACCACACTGGCAAGGAATCCTATAAATATCCCAAGAATTCATATCCGGAATGAGGTCCTTGAGTATGGAACTCGGAATTTTATTGATGGGAGAATAAACAACCCAAAAGTTAAATTTCTGCAAAGTATGAGTAACTTTATATCTAATTGATGGAAAGAAGGGAATGACAACAGAATTTTTGTAGTCTCCTGAAACAAAAGTGTGCCTTTTAGTGTGTTGAGATGATAATTTTTTAACTGCTTGTTTAATAATGTTGGGTGAAAAGCCCCTGTCAATAGCTATTGCTTTCTTCATCAACGGATAGTTTAGAGCAGCAAACATGAAGAGCACGGAAAACATAGGAATAAAATGAAGCTAACTTTTGTTTAGTCGGATGACATGATTTAAAGTGTGGTGGAAGGCAAACCGAGAAAGGTTTACGGTAAACTGTAGTTGGATGTGTTACGTGTGACCAGAATGTTGAGAAAGGGAAGATAATTGCAAGTCTCAAATTCAAAAGTGAACTGAATAGCAGGATCAATAGAATTCATTGTTGAAAGAACTTTATTTAAATCATCTTTATTACCTTTAAAAGGTAAAAGTATCGTCTACGTAGCGATTTTGAGATTTCAAATCTTCACAAATCATTTCAAGCAACTTAAAACATTCGCTTATCCCATATGTTGTGAATTGTGCCAGATTATATGCTCTTCCCAAAATTCATAAAAGTGGTATTCTTTTCCGCCCTATTAGTATCAAATTTGGGTACTTCCTCGTATCCATTAGCTAAATATTTAGTTTCTAGATTTTCAACTCTAGTAGACAATAACATTTACACCATAAAAAATTCAGTAGAGTTTGTAAAAAAGGTTAAAAACATTTCTCCTAGAAATTTACTCATGGTTTCTTTTGATGTAAAATCATTATTCACCAATGTTCCAGTGGAGGGTGCATTAAAATGTCTAGAAACCAGACTTCGCGAATTTCATTTCTCTTGCACGAAATTGATAAGCTAATTTCTCTCAGTCAACTCTGTTTGAAACAAACAAATTTATTTTACAAAATAAATATTACAAGCAAACTGAGGGATTAGTCATGGGAAGCCCCCTAAGTCTCATCCTGGCTGATATCTACATTCATTATTATGAATCAAAATTGTTTGAAACTTTAAACTTCCCGCTATGGTTCCGCTACGTAGACGATACTTTTACCCTGTTTGAAGGTAATAAAGATGATTTAAATAAAGTTCTTTCAACAATGAATTCTATTGATCCTGCTATTCAGTTCACTTTTGAATTTGAGACTTGCAATTCTCTTCCGTTTCTCGACATTCTGGTCACACGTAACACATCCAACTACAGTTTACCATAAACCTTTCTCAGTTTGCCTTCCACAACACTTCAAATCATGTCATCCGACTAAACAAAAGTTAGCTTCATTTTATTCCTATGTTTTCTGTGCTCTTCAAGTTTGCTGCTCTAAACTATCCCTTGATGAAGAACTAAATTATTCAAAAGCAAAAGCTATTGACAGGGGCTTTCCACCCAACATTATTAATCAAGCAGTTAAAAAATTCTCATCTCAACACACTAAAAGGCACACTCTTGTTTTAGGAGACTATAAAAATTCTGTTGTTATTCCCTTCTTTCCATCAATTAGATATAAAGTTACTCATATTTTGCAGAAATTTAACTTTCGGGTTGTTTATTCTCCCATCAATAAAATTCCGAATTCCATACTCAAGGACCCCATTCCGGATATGAATTCCTGGGGTATTTATACGATTCTTTGCCTGTGTGGTTTAATTTACATTGGCCAAACTAAGAGAGCCTTAAAATTTCGCGTCAAGGAACATGAGGCATATGTTAGAAAAAAGGAAACACAGAAGTCTTCTGTTGCTCAACATTGTTGGTCCGAAAATCTCACTTTCAATTTTTCTGCTACCAAAATTATCCAAAAAACATCTTCCATTGGAGAACTGGATTTTCTAGAGGCATTTCACATTAAAAAAAAAAAAAAAATCTTTCTGTTCTAGTTAACGATCCTAATTCCAATCCATCTTTGCCTTCGGCGTTTAAAGAAATTATATTTTAGTTTTGGTTTCATGAACAGATAGCGCCACTTGCTTATTCTTGTCCAGGCTTTCTTATCTTATCTAATCATTATTTCCTATCTTGTTCATTTACGGTTTTGCAGCTGAGTATGGTGGTTCTGTAAAACCATCGAAACTAGTCCTGTGGAAAATTTTGAAAATATAACACTGAATTTTGTTGTTTGACTTCTGAATTAGTATTTGTTCGGCGTGTTATTGTGTCTTAATTATCTTTGTACGTATTGACATTAAATTTCTTATCGTAGTTATCCAACTATTACCTCCAATGAATGTTCAAGTAATAATTTTCATATCACTTTAGATGAGAAATTAAAAAAAGTAGTTAATACCAGCTTTCTTTAAAGATGTAGAAATTTTGAATCAAGGTGTTTTATTTTCTAAGAGAATATTGACTGAGTGATTTGTTCTTGTAAGTATTCTACTTTGAGAACTACTCTTACATGTGCCCTCAGGTCGCCAAATTTCTCGCGAAAACTCCACGGTATCTAATTTTTTTTCTACATTTCGAACTTTAAGCCTAAAATATCTAAAAAAAAACGCAGTTTTCGCACATGCAAAAACCACATTTTTAACACATAATTTAAGCTAAAAATCCGAAACAAAAACAAAAAATTTAGATAGCAAAAACGTAAAGTTTCTAACCAAAAATATTTGACAAGAATCCATGTACATCAAAGTTAACTAAAACCACAATCCAAATCTTAAACTCCACTGACAGCCACATACTTTACCAGCAACCATTTGACTGCAAACCCACACAAATCTATCAGAAACACCATTCTTTGTCCGAGTTCTCATATCAGCTCTGCATTTTGGACAAACTCCGTTTTAAAAGTCCTGACTCTCACAGAAATTCCAAAAATGCACTTCTATCCACATAAACACACCCATGAACAAAAGACTCATTAACAACTCCAACATCATACATTTTAATACTAAATTTACTTTGCAAACAATCTAAAATACGCATCTGAAATCTTCCCACCACGTCTCTAAGTTTCAACATCAAAAGGGTTGCTATACAAACAGCATCGTCCACCAAACCATCCCACAGCATGGAATGGTGCCAAAAACCAGCGCAGAAAACATATTGTCACATTTGGTGATCTTAGAGCACATATAAGAGTAGTGCCCTACTTTGTTGCAAATATTTTTTATCCTAATGAGTTGAGTAAGTATGATATTAAGTATTACTCTTTTGGAGAAATATTGGAGTGCCAGTGTACAAGTTTTATAGCAGGGAAATCAAAATCTCTTCTTTTGTCATAGATTTTAATATCTTTAAAATTGATAATTTGCAAATCTGGCTAATTAATATCTTCTTGTTGAAAGTTAGTTTTATTTAGTTTCAAACATGAAGGATAAATGCGATCATATTCTGTTTGATTGTAGTTGTTGAATGTAATAATATCATCCATGTATCTGTAAATGTTAAAGTAATAAGAATGTTGTACTTGAGATAACTGTTGGAAATGAAATTCCTTGGTGAAAAGATTCAAATTACAGATCGCCGAACACGGGCAAGTTTCTTTCGGAATACTGTTGATTTGTTTAAAAAGAGCATTAAATGCTATGTAGTTATTAAATAGAATACTTTTTAAATAGAGTTGCCATTCTTTTGAAATAACAGTAATAACTTGTGGAAATAGATCTGGTAGAGTAATAAGATTGTCAAAGACTTCTTTTAAAGGAAGAGCTGTGTATAAATTCTCAAAATTGTAACAGTAAATATTTTCAATCTTTAAAGTGTGAAGTGCTTCAATTATCATTATGTTATTACTTATTATCCAATTGAAATTATGATCTTGCATCTGTTCGTTTTTAATAAAGCAGAAAACGTTTTAAAGTATTTTCATGAAACCTTAGTCTATTTCTTTCATGTAATTTCTGGTCGTGTTAGCTATGAATCAAAATTTTTTGACTGCCATTTTGTGAAATTTAGGCAATGCATAAAGGTTAAAAAATCTCTGGTAAAATTTATTTGTAATAATTTTAAGTCTCCGATGAATTGCAGTGAAACATTTTTGCAGGACATTGGCCATAGTTTTAACTTTATGATAGGTAACTGCGAAATGGAGTTCTTTTTTGGTCAGATTGTAGTAGAAAGCCTTTCAAATACAGTCAAAAGTCGTTAATTCGGACACCCATAATCCGGACCTAAAAGCTATAAACTTTCTGCGCATGCGCCGCGTTGGCACATGCGCACAGGCGTTTTACGCGTGCGCGTAAGACCTTGACTACTGCGCATATGCGTGTGCGCAAGTGCAGAATACGTTTTCACCTGCGTGTTTAATGTATAACGGACGGTGTAAGCTAAAATTATCTAATTATCTATTTCAGTTAATGTTAATGATTGCGTTGTTCCTTAATCTTCGAATTGGATCCCGCTTGTTATTTTTTGCAGACTGTAAGAGCAATTTTATAAAAGTAAACTTGAACTTTCGATTATGTCAAATAGAATTTCCGATGCTGGAACTTCCAAAGGATCTACAAAACGAAAGTAATTTTCGATGTCCAACAAACAAAAAGTGGAATTGCTGCAAAAAATGGATAAAGACATGAAGAATGTGACAGAGAGGTTATTGAAAACGAAAAAATTTCGATTGACAACTTAGTCGGTATTCTTGGCACAGCAATTAACGGGACTTGAACAGCGGAACTTTGTAACTGAACAAGAAATTATGTCTGTTTATAGAATTAAAGAGAAAATAAAGTTATTATCACATAAAACGAAGCAACTTAAACAACTTACATTGAAAGAAATGTTTAATAAAGTAAACAAATAAATATTAAGCCTTTTTTTTTTTTGTAAATTTTGATACCCTTTAGATCATAATTGTTCTTTATTTTATAAATTACGGTTTCATATTTTTTATTTTAGAATTTCTGCATGCCATCTTACGAGATTTAAACTGATGATCTATAATCCAGAAAAATCGATAATCCGGAATCGCCGAAGTCCCGACGAGTCCGGATTAACGACTTTTGACTGTAATACTAAAGTTGTTACTGGCTTTGTCTATTTTCGTAATGTTGAACGGATCCTGTAAAATTTTCACTTTCTTGTCTAAATCTTCCTTATTATATGTGCTATTAAGTACTACTTGTGCTTTAATCTGTCATTTGAAGTCAGTGAGCATTTCCTTTTTCCATTCCAGGTAAATCGTAGTAGGTAAGTTAATTCTGTAGCTGGAGAACACCATGAAAGCTTCTAGATCTTTTTCGAATTGTTGTATGCAGAAATTTTTCCTATCTTTGAAAGTGGGTCCAAATTGGGTGCCGAGATTCATCAATTGCCATAAATTTCTATCTTCTGTAATTTCTAACTTTCCTGTTATAATATGTTGGTGATGTTGATATACATGAGGACTGTATTCTGGGAGTTTGTGATTTCAAGTATCTGGAGCTTTATCAATGGCATGGTGGTTAATTATTACGCTACCTAGTGTTCTTTCATATCGATAGCTTGGTATTGCCAGTACTTTGTCTGGAAATAGATGTTGGTGTAGTTTAAAGAGTGTGTTAATTTTTAATTGGTCATAAACTGGATGCTTGAAGCAGATAAAGCAGAAATGTTTATTTTCAAAAGGTTTGCTGCAGCGTAGTTTGTTTTTACAAAAATCTGTTATAGTGTCTTTTAGTAATTGGAGTCCTTAATATTTAAATTGAAAGTGGTAAAGCAATTGCTTAAGTATTTTGTGTTTGAAGGTGTGTAGTAAATTGAAAATCCATTTTGTGAAAAACTGCTGTTGAAAAATTATAATAGGGGACCTCCCAATTTTTTAGTTTGTTTAAATGACTACTAGTTTTACTTTTTATTTATACAGTACAAAGTCCGAAATCTGGACTCGTCGGGACTTCGGCAATTTTGAATTTTTCCGGATAGTAGATCATCAATTTAAATCTGGTAAGATGGCTTGCAGAAATTATACAATTAAAAATATGAAATTGTAATTTATGAAATAAAGAACAATTATGATCTAAAGGGTATCAAAATTTACAAAAGAAAGCTTAATATATTTATTTGTTTACTTTATTAAACATTTCTTTTAATGTAAGTTGCTTAAGATGCCTCCACAAAAAATTGAAAAAGTTCCTTTTTCTTTTTTTCTTGTGTCATATGCAGTGGACTTTCCAATGCCATACTCATCGCATAATTTTGAGACGGATATGCCATTGTCCATTTTTTGCAGCAATTCCACGTTTTGTTTAATGGACATCAAAACATGGTTTTGCTTTGTAGATCCTTTGGCAGCTCCAGAATTGGAAACTCTTTTTGAGATAATCGAAAGTTCAAACTGAGTTTTTATGAAATTGCTGTAATAATAACAGTCTGCAAAAAATAATAAGCTGCATCAAATTAGAAGATCAGGGAGCAGCACAGTCTGCTACATTAATTGAAATGCCTTAGAATCAGTAAATATAATTTTAGTCTAACTTAATAGCGTCCGTTATACATTATTGGTTGTGTATCATAAGATTGGTGACAAAAGCCAAGTTGTTTCGCTAAATTTTCTCTTGCTCCTATTGCGAACTGAATTAATCCTGAATTGTATTAGTTATTTACTATACCTATGCTTATTTCTTGCATAGTGACAAAAGCCAAGTTGTTTCGCTAAATTTTCTCTTGCTCCTATTGCATACTGAATTAAGCCTGAAATGTATTAGTTATTTACTATACCTATGCATATTTCTTGCATATGCTTCAAACTAATTCGAGTCTTGAATAAATAAACTCCCACATTTACTTAAGGCTTTATCTAGGGCCGGCGCTCGGTACCTCCTGGTGCAGTCTCTACGGATTCTAAATTCTGCTACAAAGTGCTTTGCTAAGTTCTAAATTTTCGCTGTGCCTAAACTTTGGATCCCAGTGCTTTCCCTAAATCATAAATACTTCTCATCCCTTAATTTTGCTACTCTGTGCTTCCCCAAATTCCAAAAATTTCGTCTTCCCTAAATTCTGTCATCCGATGCCGACATATTCTGCCGCCACTTCTGGGTTTATGGTGAATAACATATTAGTTATTCTCAATTAAACACTAAATGTAATCTTTTGGCTTAACATAAGTTTCATTAACAAAATCTATTTTTAGCATATGAAAAGAAATTTTTGTTGAATTTTTCTTTGTCAACATATCTTAGAGCATTTAAAAATCTATAATCATTGCCAAGCGTAATGTTAGCATAAAAGATTGCCATGCTCTTGTTATTCAATTACTAATATAAAAATAGTTTAGACACCACAGCATGAGTTATTACTGAAGCTGTCATGTATTGATAAGCATACGTTGATGAAAGCAAAATATAATAAATAATGACTCGCCAGCTCAGTGTCAGGGATATAAAATAAGTGTATGTTTTGGTTTGAGATGTATGCCAAGTAGATACTCAGTTACGGAGCCAAATTATTAATCTCGCAAATTTATGCTTACATGATTGTTTTTCTATAACAAGGTATTTTACTTAGTGCCTAAGTGAAATTAAGAATCGGAATTTTTAAGTGCAAATCTCCACATGTTTTATTATGGAAGAAAAAATCAAATGCACATGCATAAAGCATTAATAAAAAAAAAAAAAAATATTTGTAGCTTTGAGGTCCGGATTTTAGATCATTCCGGATAAAGGACGTCCGGATTTCGGACTTTGTACTGTACTTGCTTTTGAATTTCGAATTAGCATAGATTGGTTTTAGACCTCCTTTTTTTTAAATTTCAATCTACATATTGTAAAGTTCTATAGCTTCTTAATTGCCATTTTGGCACTATGATTTATTCTTTTTCCAAGTGTTGAATGCGAAAGAGATTTTTCAAAATTAAAAATTTTAAAAAGTAGATTAAGTACTACTATGAACAAGCTAATTCTGAATCATTGCTATTAACATAAGGAAGGATATTTTGGCTAAAGCAAAAATTGAAGATGTATTGGAGAAGAAAATTTTCCGAGGTGCCTGGAATTAAAAAATATTTGAATGGCTAATTATGAATCAACCACTGTTTTATTTATATAATTATTTAGTCACTGTTATTTATTGTTTGTAGTTTATTTGCATATATATATATATATGAATAAAGTGTTACTTTTCTACAAAGGTATATTTTTATTTTATAAAATTATTTTTTGTGATAATGATGATAACAATGATAACTTATATGTATAAAATGACATTTCATATGGGGCCTTAGGGCCGGCATATTTTTTCCTGCCAGGCCCAATTTCTTTGGCCAATCCACGACTGATTAAGGCAACAAACATATAAGATCATTTAAGTTAGGCAGACTGGAAAAATGTTTGTTGGAAACTGAAAGACACATACAAACTAGCTTCAGATGTAGAACAAATATCAGTAATGGAAAGTTTTGCTATTAAACAGTGGAAATTGATCATAAAATAATAAGGTGGTCTGAAAATGACATGCATGCTCTCCTTTTGAATGCATATGGGCTTTATGAATATCTTGTGTAATTACATTGAATTTGGGTGAAATTGGTAAAATCATTGTCATGCACTTTGGTGATAGCTTCTCAGGCAATGAAATCCAAATTTCAGTTTACATATTGCAGTCAATCTACATATTGTAGTAATATGTAAATTGACTATATTATTAAACTCGTATAGGAGAGACCATCTTTAGTTAAATGTGTTTAGAATTTTGCTGGCTAACAAGAAATTAAAAATAGTCTTAGTTTTAGTTTGATAGTAATGAATTTGTATGTTTACTAGGGTATTGCTTTTCATATCACTAGCCCTTCAAAAGAATTTTCTTATTAACAGAATTTTAAGCAAATTTATTGTACAGATATTACAATCCTGCTACTTGATGTTTTATCAAGATTTCAAAGCAAGTTCAGTAGAGTAACAGTTTTTCAGCCTCAGATAATCACTATATTTTCCAGGAAGGCTTTAAATAGTAAAGTGCTATGTAAAGAATTGAAATAAATTAATCATTAGAAGTTATTTTCTTAACTTTCCTATGCAGCAGTAATATACAGATCTCAAGTACTTCACAAGTATAGCATTTTATAGGATAACTGTATTCAATATGTAACTTTTAAAAAAGTTTTTTAATAGATGTCTGTGTTGAAGCTGATGTAAATATGCAAAAATTATCTCTTAAATTTTGCATAGGATATTTAAGCCATTAATTTTTTTTTTTTTTTTTTTTTTTTTTTTTTTTATGCAGAGTGCCCTTTAACATATCAAACTCATATAGGAGAGACCATCTTTGGTTAAATGTGTTTAGAATTTTGCTGGCTAACAAGAAGTTAAAAATATTCTTAGTTTTAGTTTGATAGTAATGAATTTGTATGTTTACTAGGGTATTGTAATTGCACTTTTTTCCCAGCATCGGTTTACAGCTTATCTGATACCTCATCAACTTTATAAAAAATTATTACACATATTTTCACACTTGGAAGATAATTTTTATATTAGAGTTCACTTATCTTTTTTTTTTTTTTTTTTTTTTGTAGAGCTATACACGGAAACTATTCAATGTTATATAGCAAAGTGATTTAATATTTATTTTCTATTTATTACATTAAAACAAATAATATTAATAGAGCAGAGAATGGCTTTTAAATAATGGACTTCCTTTTTTCATTTTACAAGACTAAAGCATATTTATTAATCTTCGGAAAGGGTTATTAATTTTGAAGTTCTTGTAAATACATGTTGAGATGTGCTAAGGTTCTTGTTGTAGAATATACAGAATATGCATTTTTGTATTAAAATGTCTAAAGGTATCAACTTTTTTTAATAAGCTGTGATGGAATTCTGATATGTTTAGTTATGTACTGTTATCAAACATTTTATTTTTCTGTTGATTAATTTTATTATTAATTTATTCTAATTCTTTTTCTCTCCCTCCAGGATTTCTTTGCTGATGCATTACAAAGTATACCTGATGATTTAATGACAGCAAATACTTCAACTCCTATAAAAAATAGTAATAAATTTGGAAATTGTTCTGTAAATATATCCTTTAATGACTGTAATGTACTTCAGCAAGATAGTTTTAAAAGTTTGTCAAGTAGCACTGAGATGAACTCTGCAAATGCATACAAAATTCAGGAAAATTTTGGAATCTCAGAATTTGTTGCAAAAAAGAATAACTTAAGCAGTAATTGCACTGAGCTTGAGAATGAATCAAATGAGAAAACTCTTTTAATTAACAAGAGATTCATTCCTGGCTTTACTCCCAAAGCAAAAAAACGTAAATTTCCAGGGCCTGCTGGTCTCTTATCAGAAGAGGTAAGCTATCACATAAAATTTGTGAAATTTTTTTTTTATTTTGCATCATGAAACTTAAAGTGACATACCCTAATGTTTGTGAAAATTACAGCATCATGAAGGAATTAAGTAAATTGAACCAAACTTACAGGTTCAAATGTAAAGTGAGATAAGACTTGCAAATGATTGGAATGAGAACCGGCCGCTTTTTCCATGTATATAAAGGGCTGGGAAGTTTTGTTAAAATCTGTTTATTGTCCTCTGTATGTGTTGAACATTTAATTAGTGGTCTTTATACCTTGTCAACAGCAAAGAGTGGCATACCAACAACTAACTGAGTTTGAACAAAGTCGCATCGTCAGTATGTGAGATGGTAGATTTCCTTAATGAGCAGTTGCATCCCGCATGCAGTGTAATGCCACAACAGTGACGCATATTTAGAAGAAATGGATAGAAGATAACCAAACAAAGCAAAATGCTTACACTGGAGCACGCAATAACAAAACAACATGGGGGCTACAGGTGTTGTATTATCTACCTCCATGATCCTGTTGCAGCATGAACTATGTGCAATGGTTCCTCTATGCAGAATGCCCCTGCCATTGAATCACAAACGCCTGTGACTTGGTGGGTGGGCACAGCAACACAGTGCGTGGCATGCCCTATGGCAACAAGTAGTTTTCTCCAATAAATCTTACTACAAGCTAGAGTGCAATGATTGAAGAGTCATGTCAGATGTTGCAGAAAGGAACAACTGCTCTCACAGTGTATTATCCAGCGCCATACCACACAAGCACCTGGCATCATGATGTGGGGAGCTATTGGGTATAACCTTTCATCCCATCTAGTGCACACTGCAGGCAACCTCAACAGTGATTGCTAAAAGGGAAGTTGTGGAGCCAGAGAACTTCCCCATTCTTCAACGAAATCCGGACCCTGTATTTCAACAGGATAATACCCGTGCAAACATTTCTTATACTGCACAAACCTTTTTTAGGGCACAACAGGTTTTGCGGTAAAAATATATTTACATGTTATATAATATATTTGCAGTAAAAATATATTTACCCTTGGCGAAAATTTGTGATTTTTGGCGATACATGGGTACCGAGTTTGTGCAATTCTTTGAATTGTTATTTTGACTTTGTGTAGTGCTGTTTTTTGCTCCAAAAAGTGCCGCTACACAAAGCTAAAATAAAAAGTCAAAGAATTGCACAAACTCAATATCCATGTACACATAGACCTATTTTCACTTAAAAAAGCATCAGAGAATTGCACAAACTTGACATTGCGCCCGGCCTTGACTGTACATTCATGACTTGACTGTACATATACATGTACACTTCGATCTATTTTCACTTAAAAAGTCAAAGGATAATGTACTACTGATTCTACAGTAGAGCCAAACAAAAAGTACATAATCTCAATAAACTACATTTTAAAACAAAGAATAACATAAAAAAGGAAATTCATCTTATGCATCTAAGCACTACACAAGGCAAATATCCACTTACCTTATTTAGAAATTTCTGAGTCCTTCAGTCTGTGGCACACAAAATTCCTTAACAGCATCCAAAAACTTACTAAAATTATCTGAACTGGAATCCGTATATCAGCGTTGCCGCAAAAGTCACAAAAATAAGAGTAAAAAATATCCTCCGTAGTGTCGGTATCCTCTGGCGTTTAACCATATGCATTTCCTTCCTATAAACAGGACTCTTATAATGACTAATAAGTGAACCTTTATTTACTCATCAGTCAATTAATGCGCATTTCCTCTTTTGTTCCAAATCGTACAGAAATTCAAATTAATCTTACAACATTTAGCCATTCTACCATCTAAACCACAAAACAAGCAATGTACTTCCTAACCAACATACACCACAAGCCCTTACAAATCTTTTCCTCATCATTCAAAATTTATGGGCAGTCAAGCAATCAACGCACGTTTACCAGATTTAAATTGATGATCTATTATCCGAAAAAATCCCAAATCTGGAATCGCCGAAGTCCCGACCAGTCCGGATTTCGGACTTTGTACTATACATATTTGGCTATGTATCATGAAATCGGTGACTAAAGACAAGTTCTTCCGCTAAATTTTATCTTGCTTCTATCATGCACTGAGACAATTAAGCCTGATTTGTATTAGTTTAGTTATTTATTATACTCATGCCTATTCCTTTCACATGCTTAAGACTCATTTGAGTCCTGAATAAATATATTCTCATATATACTTAAGGCTTATTGAGGGCCAGTGATAGAATTCTTACCACCTGATGCAGTCTCTGCAGGTCCTAGATTCATGCTACCAAGTGCCTTTGTCTTCCCTAAATTCTGCTGCACAGTGCGGCCATACTGGCTCTGGTACTGGTTCTCAGTTTATGTGAATAACAAATCAATTATTCTGAATTAATCAGCACTAAATGTAATCTTTTGGCCTATGAGTATCATAACAAAATTAATTTTAAGCATATGGAAACAAATGTTTGATAAATTTTTCCTGTCAACATTCTTTAGTGCATTATCTGTAATTATCGTCAAGTGTAATGTCAACATAAAAGGTTACAACACTCTTTGTTATTCAATTGCTAATATAAAAAAAATTGTTTAGGCTTCGCTATATGAGTCATTACTCAAGTTGTCATGTGTTGATAAATGTGATGAAAGCGAAATATAATATATAATGATTCTCTAGGTTTTCGTCAGGGATATAAAATATTAGTAGGTGTCAAATCAGCGATGTATCTATGTAGAATATTTCGGTTTGAGATGTATACCAAGCAGATACGCAGCTATGGAGGCAAATTATTGATCAAACAAATTTATGCTAAAATGATCGATTCTTCAATAACGAAGTATTTTATTTAGTGCCTAAGTAAAATTAAGAATCAGGACTATCCATGTGTACGAGGGGAAGAGTCAAATGTACATACACAAAATAAATTTAAAAAAATTAATAAATAAATAAAAATTTGGTGTTTGCTTTGAGGTGTGGATTCTAGATTATTCCAGATGTTGGACGTCCAAATCTCGGACTTTGTACTGTATTAACAATTTAAAAGTTGATTAAGTGTGGCTAAGCCTTTTTTTTTTTTTTTTTTTTTTTAACCATAGCAGCCATATTTGTTTACATTTGAAACTTGGCAGAATAGTGGATTTGCTGCCAATCTAGAGAAACCAAGCTTTGCATCAACAAAGTAAAGTCTTCTTTTATTATTGCGAATTAAATCTTGCTTAATCCATTCTGGAATTAACATTTAAATTATCCCATATATTCACTCAGAGTAGCGTCTACAGCTAATTAAGTCAGTTTCTGTGCCTTCAGTGTCTTTTTGCCGACTGAGACCAAAAGTAAACTTTCAGTTTTGTGCACCAAAAATCTGCCTTCTTGCTCGCTGGCTGAATTGCTTGTTTTGCATAGAAATTCTAATTTTAATTGTAAAAAATGTTCTTCAAATTGTTTTAACTGTATTTATAATTTATATTTTTCAATTTCTAATAAAGATATTTTGAGGTTTCAGGTATTTTTGCCCTGTCGCGAAGTGAGAACTGAATTAATTGAAGGAGAAATATATCTCTAATGAAATTTGAAGAAATAAGTTTAAACGAAATGCAGGAAAAATTGCGTATAATTTAATATTCCGTACAAGGAAGTCATGGTGTAGACATTTTTCTGGAATATTTTTCTTGGCAATCCAGAGGACGCTGGTTTCTGATTTGGATTACATTCAGTACTGTCTGAGTTGGAAATTTTTTTTAAACAGTTTATAGAATTTGTTTTTGTTGTTTCTTTTGATCTGATTTTGAAATTTTTGTGATTAAATCACATCTATATTATCAATGACACGCTATTACTTATACTGTTTATATTAAAATATTTGATATTTTTTTATTATCTGCATTCATTCTCTCAAAAGTTGGCAGCTAACATTTTGCCAACCTGATACACAAAAGGCAGTCGCCATTTTTTAAATGGAAGTCACTAAAAAATCCATAAAAGAACAATCAATGTATAAAATTAAAAGGAGCAAGAAACTCTACAATAATATGCTTACCTCAAGAAAAAAAAAAAATTCTACGGTAATTTTTTGGCAGTATTCTTTCCAGTTATCTGTTTCGGCTTAAAAAATCAGAGAATTGCACAAATTCAAAATCACCCATAAATTTGGTATTGTGTATTTCGCTGTTCTCTCGAAGTATATAGCAATATGTTTTCACTTGGAAAACTGTACTTCCTGATTGTCTAAAAACCAGATTTCTGTAGAAATGCAATGTTTTTCATCAGCTAGCAAATTCCACAGTTCTACATTCAAGGGTAAAAAATGTACTAAATTAGAAGAAAAATGCCAGTCAGAAAAATGACTATTGAATTTGGAAGGTGAAAATCTACACATGCACTTAAATGAAATTTTCTGCATGCAAGTGCATACTTGGGTAGCCACATAAATACGTTTTAGTGACATCATGGGTTGCCATATAACTATTTTGCCATCACATTGCATCTTTTGAAAACTTTTCGAGTAGAGGATGCAGTTAATCAGAAAGAACCAAATATTTATTATATATTAAAATACTTATAATATATATATTATTACTTAAATGTTTATTCTTATATAAATAATAATTGTCAAAATATTTTTCTTAAAGCTTATAAAATATATTTCAGATCAAGGAATCTGGGAAACAGGTGTTTGGGACATCAGATACTAATCGTAATAATCAAATGCTTTCAAATTCTGAAAAAGAATTAGAGGTAATATTTTATTTTAACTAATGGCAATTTATATATTTGTGAAATATCCTTATTTGCTTGTAGAAAAACTGACAATCTATTTTATTTTGTTTTATTAGAAATTACGCACATAGTTGTAAACTGGTCTTTTTTTAATGTATTATTTAAAATTATTGACTTAACTTTTATCTGTAATTAATTATTGTGACATATCTTGAATGAATAAAAAAAGGTTCAAATTTTTCTTCCTTTCTTTCTTCTTTTTTAAAGAATATTACATCATCTCAATTCTCTCCAGAAGAATTACTGCTTCCTTCATGGAAAACACTGCAAACAGAAGTTTCTTCGTGCCCTAATTTATTAGCCACTGCAAAACATTACAGCATTCGAAGAGTTCTTTGTGAAGTATGTAGGCAAATAATTATTAGTTTTAGCTTTTAGTAATTGTATTAGTTTACATTTTATATAAATTGTTGTTTCTTATAATTGGCTAATTATTATTATAAAGTAATTTTCATTTAGATTATATACAAAAAATTATTCATAGTCATGGAGAATTAATAAATTTGTATGTATACACATTTTCAAATTTCAGATTAAGAATTCTCAAACTAATTTTCAGTATTTTATTGATCTGTATAAATAGTAGTATTTTTTCAAACAGGTTTAAAACATCGGCTATCTAATGAATTATTTAGCTTTTTTATAGTTATATAATGAGTAACTGCAACTGCGATTACTGCTCTGAGTATTTTTTTTTTTTAAATTAAGAAAACAAATACAAAACTCCTCATGTTCCACGAGGCTTACAGATGTATGTAAATAACTCATAATACAAGGAGATACAAGTCAACAATAAAAACATAGTATTTAGATATGGAGGGAGCAAAGAAACTATATAAAACACAAATACTACTATAATAAAAATGCTGAAATATACCATGAGTAATTAAATTTTGTTAATATTATTATAAATGAAAATAAACCATCTTAATAATAATAAAAATGAAGTAATGTTGATACAAAGAAAAAATGACACATCAACAATACAATACATCAGTACATAATGTAACCATACATACACTATATGCAAAATAATACAGTGACACACAACATATTAAAATCCAATCATATAAATAATACAGTACAAAGTCTTTAATCCGGAATGATCTATAATCCTGACCTCAAAGCTACAAACTTTCTGCGCATGTGCGTATGCGTTTATGCATGCGCATAATACATTTACGCGTGCGCGTTTAATGTATAACGGACGGTATAAGCTAAACTAAAATTAACTAATTATCTATTTCAGTTAATGTTTGCAGAATGTGTTGTTCCTTAATCTTCTAATTGGATTCGGATTATTATTTTTTGCACACTGTTAGAGCAATTTTATAAAAAGTAAGCTTGAACTTTTGATTACGTCAAAAAGAGTTTCCGATTCTGGAGTTACCAAAGGATCTACAAAGCGAAAGCATGTTTCGTCAATCAAACAAAAAGTGAAATTGCTTCAAAGAATGGATAAAGGCATATCCTTTTTTTCTCTAACCATTCCGAAATCTGTTTATCAGTTTCACGCTGCTATGCGGGAGGGGGGACGTCGCGATGCACAATGAACTAGAAGTTGATCTTTCAGCACTATCCTCATCTTCAGGGCAGATGTTTTTATTTTATTCAGCTTATAATTCCTTACTAAATGTAGTATTTCATCTCGATGTACTCCATCTTTGATATGATTTAAATCAAATTCCTCATCATTATAAATATCATGAATACACATCAAATAGTTTTCTGGTTGCAATTTTCTAATTTCGACCATGCGTAATGTATGCTTTACACATACGCATTGAAAGAGCTGTTTAATAAAGTAAACAAATAAATATTAAGCTTTTTGTTTTGTAAATTTTGATACCCTTTAGATCATAATTGCTCTTTATTTCATAAATTACAGTTTCATATTTTTAATTTTATAATTTCTGCATGCCATCTTACCAGATTTAAATTGATGATCTATAATCCGGAATCGCCGAAGTCCCGACGAGTCCGGATTAAGGACTTTGTACTGTACTACTAAAAGTTCAAACAACAAATAAGACTGCAAAGGCCTCCTAACAAGATAATTGAAAACAGGAGGCCAGTAAATTGAGAGCTACCCTAAACTCACTGAAATTAAAATGGTTAAATTCAAATGTACTTCTTGCACTTGCCTACAGCCTACAATGCAATAAAATATATTCAACATCTTCCACAGCATCACTGCAAGCACAAAGCCCACTGGTCATAATATTGAAGCAAAGTAAGTAAATTCTAAACTTCCCATGACAGGTCAAAATGAGTAAGTTTATTAGTCGGTTAAAAATGGTTACACTTAAGTCATTGAAAATACTTGGGAAAAATCTCTTTGTCCACTGGTCCTTCGATGATGCAAGAGATTCAATATTCTAATCAGTCGCAGTTTTCTCCCGAGCCATACGCTTCCGATAAGACTTGGGAACAGACAGATAACATTAAATCAGTATCTCAGTAAGTTGCTTGCTTATAAATAATAAATATGCTGTTTCCATTGAAATTTATTATCCTCAGTCATTCATAAATATTTAATCCACTGCTATTCTTCAATAGGCTCACTTCCTAGACTTAAATTAGTCTTATAAGGCAACACTGATTTTTTGTGTATCATGATGCCTTCGAACTTTTGAAGGGTTAAATTCAAGCTTGTAGTGCTTTGACCAATAAAAAATATTGTTTAAAATACTCTGAGAATGAGCACTGGTATCATTGATGTTTTTAAACATTGTACAATAACAAATGAATCATTTGCAAAAGCAATTTGGTGGCTGTTCTGCAATTATGGTCTGTTTTATACAGATCAGCATCAATATTAAAAGAAGGCTGAAAATACTAAGACAAAAGAGTGAATTCACATTCTTTAAAAGAAATGTTAACAATGACAGCACTATAATCACAATTCTGAGGTCTGAGTATTTACATATTTATTATATTTAAAATTTTTATCTCCCAGGTTCAGTTATGAAATATTTAAAAAAAATTAAACCAAAAATTATACCCACCACTAGTTTGGAAAGAATAATTTGAAACTAATTTTAAGTTACTAAAAATAACAAATTTTAAATATCTAAACCATTTTTAAAAGTATTATGAACTAAAATTTTAAGTTTGAAATTATTTTTTTTTTTTTTTTTTTAATATTTTGGATCAGTTAGTATACCCACATTTTAATAAAAAAACTTTTAGGTATGATCACAGCTGAAACTTAATTCTTTAAATTCTAAAATTTAAAGACTTAACTCAAAAATATCAAATTTCCTAATAAAAGTAATATTTTTAATAACTATCCAAAATTTTAATACAGCTTCATTTTTTCCTTCCACCAGTCTTGCAAGCTGAAATTGCCTAAATACATAGTTGTCCCTATTCTTTGTGTCTTAATAAGGCATATTAATTACAAAGATACATCTGCAACACTGATGCTATTGGATGATACAGGTAAATAAATTCTAGTTTTAAGAAAATTTAACTTTTTAGTAGTATTGTACTAAAAAAAAGTCTAATTTTTGTTTTATTTTTGCAGATGAAATTAAGGGATCAGTAGATGATGAAGTTGTGAATACATACAAAGAACACCTGCAAGCAGGTACTGCTCTAATATTGAAAAATGTAAGTGATACTGAGTCTATATAAGTGTTTATAGCTAGGAATTAATTTGCAAATTTCGACTGGCTTTTAATGGAACTGATGACTTGAATGTTCTGATATTATTTCTTGTTTTTTTTTTTAAGTCCAAAGGGGCAATTTGCCCAGCAGGACTATTAATTTCATTTTGGCATTTTGTGTTGATTCACTACAAGTGTTGTTTCACTTTTCAAATTTTTGCCACGAAATATTATCGCCCTGTGTTATATTTAAAGAAATTAAATAATGAAGAATCTGCATAAATGTATGTATGTTTCCTGCATTGTGATAAAAGTTCCTAGAGCTATCAAATTTTGAATAGCATAATCCTCCTGCAAATATGGGCATCTGGAACCCAAATTTGAAATTTGGAATGTGTTTTATTATCAGTTTCATATTTTGTAAAACTGCGAATTTTTGATTAACAAACTCAAGGATTTCAAAGCGAGCAATAGCAATGTTGTACAGAAAAACATTTTTTTCTCCAGCATGCGCAACTGTGTATCAGAAATTTTAAACATATGCTCATTTTAAAATTATTTTGTGATATTGATCTTGAACTGAATTTCATGGTTTAAGAACATGATATTTAATAAATAAAGGTAACACACAAAATGTTAAAAAATGCCCTTTAGACAAAATTTAAAATCTGAAACATTTCAACTTTTTTTTTTTTTTTTTTCAGAATTGTATTTTATTTTATTTTATATTTTTGCGAGTTAATGGTGAAGCTTCTATAAATATTCAAGGAATTGAAATATCTTGTTGGGTACTATATGAAGTCATTGTTTTAATGTATCCTTAATACGTAGTTAAGTAGAAAAATAAGTTTCCCCTGTCGACTGTGGTCAGAGTTGTGTATGAAAGTCAAAAAATAGAATGAGACATTAAAGATATAACGTACCTTTATTTTTCCACATAGGTACCAAGTACATTGAGACATTTGTCATATCGCTTGATAAGCTTCAAAAAGCCCTCCAGGAAAAAATCAGGGCTTTGCATATGGAAGAAGCGTTGAACGGCTTGTTTCACTTCAGTATTGCTTCCAAAACGCCTTCCTCTTTCAATTTCGACAGGGTGTCACAGTAGCGCGTAGCATTGATGGTTCTAACCTCCAAAAAGTCCAGCAACAAAACTCCTTGGGCGTCCCAGAAAACTGTGAGGAGCACTTTACCTGCAGAGGGAGTTGTCTTGAACTTCTTTCGGACAGGTGATGATGGATGTTTCCACTGCATAGATGCGGCCTTTGATTCAGGCGTGAAATGGTGGACCCACGTTTCATCCCCCGTCACAATCCGAAACAGAAAGTCATTGCCATCTTCATGGTAACGCACGAGATGTTCCAGGCTGACCCCCATTGTTCCTTGTGTGTCAAGGTCAATTGTCGGGGCACCCATCGTTCAACGCTTCTTCCATATGCAAAGCCCTGATTTTTTCCTGGAGGGCTTTTTGAAGCTTATCAAGCGATATGACAAATGTCTCAATGTACTTTATACCTATGTGGAAAAATAAAGGTATGTCATATCTTTAATGTCTCATTCTACAAGGGCGAGTCAAATGAAAGTGAGCCAATGCGAATATATGACAAACAGAGTACTTTATTTAAAGGTAGTCTCCATGAACATTGAGACATTTATCCCATTGACAAATGAGCCGCGTGATCCCCGTCTCATAAAACTCCTTGGGCTGTCGATTCAAAAAGTCTGTAACCGACTCCTTCACGGCGTCATCCGACACGAATCTGGTACCCTTGAGATGTTTTTTCAGTTTCCCAAAAATGTTAAAGTCGCATGGCGACACAAATCTGGGCTGTATGGAGGATGTTGCAGCGTGTCCCACTTGAACTTTGCCAGTTGTGTCTTAACCACATCAGCGACGTGGGGACGAGCATTGTCGTGTAGCAAGATCACACCATGCGTCAATCTTCCAGGTCAGTGTTGCACAATATTGCGAACTATTGATAGTCTCTCCACGTTTAGCAAATTCAATCAGTAATGGCCACTGACGATCGAAAAAAAAAAGTCAATAGCACCTTTCCCGAGGAAATGACAGCCTTTGCTTTCTTCGGGGGTGGGGAATTCAAATGTTTCCACTGTAAGCTTTGCCGGCGTGTTTCAGGTTCGTAGTGGTGGCACCATGATTCGTTTCCGGTCACAATTGCAGACAAGAAGTCGTCACCCTCATTGTGATACCGGATGAGATAAGTCAAAGCAGCGCCGAACCTCTCCGTCTTCTGGCGGTCGTTCAAAATCTTGGGCATCCATTGAGCACACAAAAGCCGATAACCGAGATGATCATGAATTATGGTGTGAACCGAACCGTGACTGATGTTCACACGCTCTGCCAGTTCATTGATGCGTATCCTCCATTCTTGTCTAATCAGCTCATCAACCTGTGCAATTGTGTCAGGGGTGATTGCAAGGTGGCTTTGGCCCGGTCTTGGATCGTCTTTGCAACTTTCACGTCCTTCTCTGAACTGTTTGCTCCAACGCTTCACAGTGGCCAATGCGATGCAATGTTCACCGTACACAGCAGTCATACGGCGACTAATTTCATGTTGGGAAACACCTTCAGCTGTCAAAAAACTGACCACACCACGCTGTTCCTCTTTTGGAGTGTCCATTATGTCACGCTACCGTCTTCAACCCAGTGTAAGAGCGCCTTAAAGAACTTTAACCTCACACTTTTGCGCCACTTTCGTAAATGAAGGCTGTCTCTGTGCTACGCGCATGCGCCGCAGATGATGGACCGAACCATTCTTGCTGAGGAGGGGTTGGCTCACTTTCATTTGACTCGCCCTTATATTTTTTGACTTTCATACACAACTCTGACCATAGTCGACAGGGGAAAATTATTTTTCAACTTACCCTCGTATATTAATTGATCGGAAGTTTGCCTTTCTCAGTTTGAAATTATTATATATACCAACAATATACGTGTTTTACACATAGGGGCAAAAAAGATTATTTTCATACAAAATATAAGTATTACAAGAATTCACAAATGTACAGAAAAGAAATAAAAATTAATGCTGGAAATGAAATAAAATGCACATATAAAATATTCTTTTTAAATTTTTATTATTTTAAATAATATGAAATCCTTTTTAATAATCATAATATTCTAAAAGAACTCAAAAGAAATTCATAAAGAACTCAAAACAAATTGTGTTGTGTCATTGCTAGTGATGACAAATTTTAAATAAAAACTGTCAAAGAGAAAAAGGAAATTGAATGTTATTCATTCTCTTATATATCATTTATATTCCTGGAATTTGTTTTAATGTCCCAATATAGTTCTTATATGACTGCTCTGTGATTTTTCTTTAATGGCATATGACAAAGAATGTTATTCTAGCTAAAAATGTTAGCTTTACTTTTTAGTGCATTTAACTAAAATATATGATTTAAAGCCCTTTTTGTATAATTCATTTTGTACTTTATAACCTAATGAATGGGGAGAAGCAAAGAACGTAAAATCATTGCCTCTGAAAATAGGAAAATTATTCCATATAGTCAGTGTAGTAACAATATATGCATGACATCTTTTTTTCTAAGGTCTTTTCATCTATCAAAAGGTTTTACATTAAATTCATTTAAATTTAAATGATTGTGAACATTGCATGATTTCTAAAATGATAGTGCACATTATTTTTTGACGTTCCGGTGCATCAAAAAACTAAACTATGGGTACTAATTCAGAAGTCAAACAACAAAAATCAGCGTTATATTTTCAAAATTTTCACAGGACTAGTTTCTATGGTGATGAACCACCATCCTCGGCTGCAAAACCGCAAATGAACAAGATAGGAAATAATGATTAGATAAGATAAGAAAGCCTGGACAAGAATAACCAAGTGGTGCCATCTGTTGGTGAAATCAGAACTAAAACATAATTTCTTTAAACGCCGAAGGCAAAGATGGATTGGAATTAGGATCGTTAACTAGAACAGAAAGTTTTTTTTTTTTTTTTTTTTTTTTTTTTTTTTTTTTTTTTTTGGGAATGTGAAATGCCTTTAGAAAATCCAGTTCTCCAATGGAAGATGTTTTTTGAATAATTTTGGCAGCAGAAAAATTGAAAGTGTGATTTTCGGACCAACAATGTTGAGCAACAGAAGACTTCTGTGTTTCCTTTTTTCTAACATGCCTCATGTTGCTTGATGTGAAATTTTAAGGCTCTCCTAGTTTGGCCAATGTAAATCAAACCACACTGGCAAGGAATCCTATAAATACCCCGAGAATTCATATCCGGAATGGGGTCCTTGAGTATGGAACTCGTAATTTTATTGATGGGAGAATAAACAACCCGAAAGTTAAATTTCTGCAAAGTATGAGTAACTTTATATCTAATCGATGGAAAGAAGAGAATGACAACAGAATTTTTATAATCTCCTAAAACAAGAGTGTGCCTTTTAGTGTGTTGAGATGAGAATTTTTTAACTGCTTGATTAATAATGTTGGGTGAAAAGCCTTTGTCAATACCTATTGCTTTTAAATAATTTAGTTCTTTATCAAGGGCTAGTTTGGAGGAGCAAACTTGAAGAGCATGGAAAAAGTTTGCTCCTCGAAACTAGCCCTTGATGAAGAACTAAAGCTATTGACAGGGGCTTTTTGCCCAACATTATTAACGAAGCAGTTAAAAAATTCTCATCTCAACACACTAAAAGGCACACTCTTGTTTTAGGAGATTATAAAAATTCTGTTGTCATTCTCTTCTTTCCATCGATTAGATATAAAGTTGCACATATTTTGCAGAAATTTAACTTTTGGGTTCTTTATTCTCCCATCAATAAAATTCCGAGTTCCATACTCAAGGACCCCATTCTGGATATGAATTCTCGGGATATTTATAGGATTCCTTGCCAGTGTGGTTTGATTTACAATGGCCAAACTAGGAGAGCCTTAAAATTTCGTGTCAAGGAACATGAGGCATATGTTAGAAAAAAGGAAACACTGAAGCCTTCTGTTGCTCAACATTGTTGGTCCGAAAATCACACTTTCAATTTTTCTGCTGCCAAAATTATTCAAAAAAACATCTTCCATTGGAGAACTGGATTTTCTAGAGGCATTTCACATTCAAAAAAATCTTTCTGTTCCAGTTAATGATCCTAATTCCAATCCAACTTTGCCTTCGGCCTTTAAAGAGATTATGTTTTAGTTTTGGTTTTATGAACAGATAGTGACACTTGCTTATTCTTGTCCATTCTTTCTTATCTTATCTAATCATTGTTTCGTATCTTGTTCATTTGCGGTTTTGCAGCTGAGGATGGTGGTTCAGTCAAACCATCGAAACTAGTCCTGTGAAAATTTTGAAAATATAACGCTGATTTTTGTTGTTTGACTTCTGAATTAGTATTTATTCGGCGTGTTATTGTGATTTTATTAAGCTATGGGTCTTTGAAAATGACCTCAAACCAACAATGGTGAAATGTCAATGAGCAGTGAAAAAAATAATGTATGCTATTTTCTTCAGAAGTGCAGTATTGGTCAAAGCCATCAATTTGGAGAAACAGAAGACAGTTAAAGCTAACTGGTTAACCAAAGTGTTTTTCCAAAATTCTTCAGGAAAGAAATATTAGCGGACTCATGCTTAACCATGATAGTGCATCGTGCCATTCAGCAAGATTCACATTCGAATTTCTTGAACAGAAACACATCATAGTGAAAGGAGATCCACCATATTCTCCTGGTCTTGCTATGACTTTTCACTATTTTTTTAATCTAAAATAAAATTTACTTGATTGTCGTTTTTATTCCAAAGATGAGATTGATGAGATTATAAAAGCATATTTTCCATCAATTCCAATAAACGAATGGCTTGAAACATTTAATCTTTGAAAAATTCACCTCATAGAAGTGCATTGATGTTGGAGAAACTACTTTGGACACTGAAAATTTGGTAAGTTTAACTTCTGTCATCAAGCTGTGTATCAAAATTTTCAGTGGAAAGAAAGTTAAGCAGTAGCATGCTAACAGAGCAGCAAGCAGGGAAAGACTGTATAGTTTCCAAATAATAATTTGGCAAAATTATGGGCTTACTTTTTCATATTGGTTAATTTTAGATTTCCATTTGTAAATGTGAATATTCTGATCAGCTGAAATGTTATGTAAGAATCATGAGAAAGATTAATTTTAAAATGGCACAGTTTAGAGTGATTTATTACGAGCAGTTACTATTTTAAAGATGGACAGGAGAAATAATCAAATTAAAAAGTAAAGTTAGGCATTACTGCAAAATAAAATTACTATTTTATCATAGTTATTTTTATCTTGCATGATACATTCAATTTTTTATATTGTTTCATAATGTAATTATTTATTTTTTTAGGTCACATTCTTATTTAATGTCTTAATATTAAAGAAATCCAACATTGTTTCAATTTACCTTCCTAATGGCAAATCTAACCATATAGAAGACTGGTGTTCTGTCATCTTAGAGAGCTCAGAAAATCGGGAATATTTGAGGATATCAAATGAAATAAGCTCAGATCATAGACCAGTTCTCACTGATAATTTACAAACTCTCATGCCTTCTGTAATTCCTAAAGAGCAGTATGGTTATAATGACAAAATTAGCAGTTCCTTTTCTACATCTCAAAAGCTGAAAATACAAATAGCAGAATCAAAAGAGACTTTTCAAGTTTCTTCAAGTCCAAGAAGTACAAAAGCAGTAGCAGCCAAAAACATACTCAAAGATACATCATTGAACTGCGATGAAATGGGTATGTAATTATCTAATGATTTCTTAATAATTTATCTCTTAGAAATTGTTTCATGCTTCTCTTAAGCATGGCTATTTAGGTCTTGCTGATTATAATCTTTGTAACCCATTTATTTCTTATATAAATAAGGCCTACTAGTAATCTAGCAGTAAACCTACTGAACACTGGTAGTTCAGTCTGGGTTAAAATCTTAGCAAACAGGTTGATTGCACTAAGGCTTTTAGGGTTTTCCTATGTGTAATGTGAATATAACCCAGTTTCCCTTAAAAAATCCTCTATGAAGGCATCCTGTCTTTTGGCAGATAGTCCTCAGGCATGATCTAAATAATTCAGTTTTGGTGCATATTAACCTTGCAATCCTTCCAATGAGAAAATTATTTGGTTAGTTGAGAGCTCTCTTATAGGGACTCCTTAATGGAGGATTTTTTCTGAAAAAGTGGTTTATACTTAAAAGAAAACGATGGAAACCCAATGCAACTAATTTTTTTAGCATCAGAAACAAAGCCCAGAATGATTTTCCCCAGTATTCTGTGGTTTTAGCCACTTAACCATTGGGGGCTTAGGGTTGTAGAAAAAACATAATAAGGAGTTTCTTCAAAAAATGGAAAGTTAGTGAATCTGAAATTTACTGGATAAAAAGAGCTAAATATAATTTTTAAGGTGAATATAATGAAATATTCTTCCAACACAGTTAAAATTCAATGCAAATCTCCAAATATCACTCTTCCCTTACATTTAGCTGTTGAAAACAGATTTAGATAGTTTTATAACTATCCCAGAAATTAATATTTTAAAAAAGTCTGCATTGCACTTTTTAGGGAAATAAATCTTTCATCTGAATGAAAAATATTTAATAAATGTCTTATTTATTTACTTTATATGCAGGAATTATGTTACAAACTATCTTTTTTAAGCAGAGAATTTTATAAGAATATTTCATCACTGGAAATAGAAAGCTTCTATAAATATAAAATCTGAATTTCTACTATATCTCCTAAAAGTAATAAAATGGTTTTAATATGCATATAAAGTGTTTGGTGCCTCTGTGTGTAAAATTTGCAGAAATATTAGTGATTAATCAATTTATTCAGGATTGCTAGAGAGTTAATAATGAAATTCAGAATGTTAATATTTAATCTGTAAAGCCAACAATTTTTGTTTTATAGTTTCACCCTGAATTTGGAGAAATCTAAAGCTGCTTAGGCATTGAAAAGTGATCTAAGTCGGGAAATTCATTCTCTAATTAATACCTTTGGAAATTCTGTGCACAAAAATATGGAACATTTTGGGTGTAATTTAAAGTATAATTACCGTTTTCCTGATTGGTTTTATTAATTTGTGAGAAATTTTAAGAAAAGGAGAAAAAATCATTTAGCTTTTTTTATTTCCAATATCACTAGCTGCTGAGTAACTAATATTGCAGAATACTGACAGTTTATCGCAGGTTAGATTTTTAGAAGCCAATAGCTTGTTGCAAATATAATGTGATATTTTGAATGTTTAATACCAGTCAGTTTCTCTTGGAAAGCCATTAAATGTGTTTTATCATAATTAAGTAACCAATATTTAATCAAAACCTAAAACAGGATTATATATATATATATATACATACATATTTGGCTAGTCTCATGGAAAGCAGGAATTTTCACCCTAAGTATTGTTTCTTAATTATTAAATTATTTCTTTATATTTGCATTTATGAGTCTACCATTGAAAACTGGTAATTTCAAATAAATGATTAATTTTATGAATTTTTTATATTATTCAAAGTTTTAGTTAAAGATTATTAAATTTGTTGTTTGAGGATGAGTTAAAGGTGTTTTCTTGTAAATATTAGCTTTTCTTTAGAGCCTTAAAAGTGAAACAAGATTAAATCTGCTTTTTAAGAGAACTATAGTTCTAATGAATTTCATTTCTGTAACTGGTGCCAACAGGTTTATTAGGAACACTAATGAACTGATGGTAATAAATATGTCATGTTGATATTTCAAGTGCAGTAAGACCCCGCTTAACGCTGTTTCGTTTAGCGCTGTTTCGGTTTAGCGCTCTTTTATTTCAACCCGGGGATTCTCCGAAATTGTGCGCAGCGCTAGGTTTCCAAATAACATATCCGAAACAGTGTAGTTGTGTTTCTTGCTTGGTGGACGCATTTTTATCATTTGAAACATTTGTTGACATTATTGTAAGTTTAAATTTGTATAATACTATAACGATTAATACAGTGACAAATATTATGATCTTTAGTTTTTATCATGGGTGATAATAAAAAACAAGAAAAGAAAGCAACCAGAAAAAGCATTTCACTGGAAACTAAAATACAAGTGATTAGAAGATTAGATTCTGGTGAACGTCAATCTCAAATTAGTGCTGCATTGATTTTGGCAACTTCAACAATAAGGACAATTCTTAAAAATACAGAAAAAATACTGTCATCAGCAACTGCAACTACGTCAAGCTCTGCAACTAGAATTACCCGTTCTAGAAATAACATTATAGAGGAAATGGAAAAACGACTGTCTATATGGATTGACGACGAAATTGAACGCAATATGCCATTAAGCCAATCTATCATAATGCCTTCTTACCAAAAAGGCATAAAATTGGAAACCCAGAATAGACTGAATGATCTGACTGAGAATTTTATTTGTTTTTAAAAGTATATGCTTTTATATTGTTTTTATTTTTGTAAGAAATAAATGTTTGATTTTATTTTTATTAAAAAAAAACATTATTAAATTTAATGCCTAACCATTTTTTATCCGTCTTCCCCTAACCCCATTATTTACATGTTAAGATAGCCTCGCTTAGTGCTGTTTCGCATTACGCTCTACTTCGATGGAACGTATCCCCCGCGTTAAGCGGGGTCTTACTGTACTTAACTATCTGTTTTCATCTGTAGAGTTTTTTAATGCACTGACTACCAACTAAGTGGTTACTCAGTTTGCATTTTATCCATGGCACTGACTTTGGGATAATTTTCAGTTCTTTTGCTTGTCATTTTCATGCAGTGACATTTATATTTCTAAAATATAAGTGTATTTAAGGAAATGTGGCTTCTGAGAAAAGACAAAAATCAAGACTGGCTTATATAAACTAAAAATTTCTTAATAAATGAGCAGGAAATATAAATGTAAAACATTTTAGTGATTTCAATAGTATTATTTATTCAGTATGAAAATCAACAAACAAAAATCTATTTTTTCAGTATTTTTTTAAAACAATCTTCCAAACCAGTGGTTCCGAAACTTTTTTGACCCATGGACTCATTTTTATACTCAAAACTTGCCCACAGATCCCCAAGTGAAAAAGCTACATAAATGCATGGTATAAAAATTACAAATTAAAAAAAAAAATTGTTTTGAAGAAGTATTTATTAAAATTATAACTTTTGTTTAAAATAAAATTTAAAAAATTAATGATTTGGGTGAACTTGATGAGGTGTTATGAGTGTATTTATGTCCGGCTCAATGTTTGTGAGTAGCAGCCACAAATCCCCACGAGTAGTAATTTCTGGTCAGTTTTGTTGTTTTGTGATGAGGTTCAAACGGCACTGAATCCACATTCTATGTAATAGGAAGAGGGGAAAGTAGTCAACAACTTCTGTACAATAACCTGTAAGTGCAGGATATAAAATCAGGATCTGTTTTTGTAACTGGAATTTGTGGTATCCTTGTTCAAACATTGGTTTAAGTTCCTCATTTGTGGATATTTCAATAAGCTACTCCTGCCTTAGTATAGATTCATCTGTGTATGGGATTCACGCGTAAAAGGGTTCAACACCCATTCGGGGATTATTCAAGTGAAGAATGTCTTCAAGTCTTTGGTTCAAGTCTGCATGAAGAGCTGTTAAGGTGTTGGCTGTAAGCAAGCAAATCTTCATCTCAATTTTGCAATTTCAAAAGATTTGGAAACTGAGAACATTCTCCTCTTCCCAAGTTTTCTTTATACAAAAAAAGTTTTGCAACAAATGCAGATATTATGCTTTTAGTTTTGATTAAATATAATTGGTCACCTTTTAGTTTCAAATTAGTTTTGTTGAATTTGGCAAATAAATCAGTCATATAGGCTATGTCATTTTTTGAGGTAATTAAATTGTGTCGCAAACCATTGTCTTTCCTTTCCAGGAATTCCAACACTGAATCAAAGAGCACATAACATCGATTTAAACATGCACTTTTAGATAACTAATGTACTTCTGTGTGAAGTAATGGCTGCAAAAAATGGATAAAGACATGAAGAATGTGAGAGAGAGTTTAGTGAAAACGAAAAAATTTCGATTGACAAGTTAGTCGGTATTCTCGGCACAGCAATTAACGGGACTTGAACAGCGGAACTTTGTAACTGAACAAGAAATTATGTCTGTTTATAGAATTAAAGAGAAAGTATTATCACATAAAATGAAGCAACTTAAACAACTCACATTGAAAGAAATGTTTAATAAAGGTAAACAAATAAATATTAAGCTTTTTTTTTTTTTTTTTTTTTTTTTTTTTTGTAAATTTTGATACCCTTTAGATCATAATTGTTCTTTATTTCATAAATTAAGGTTTCATATTTTTAATTTTAGAATTTCTGCATGCCATCTTACAAGATTTAAACTGATGATCTGTACTCCGGAAAAATCGATAATCCGGAATCGCCGAAGTCCCGACGAGTCCGGATTAACGACTTTTGACTGTAATGCATATAGTGGCATTATTGTGTTCCTGTATAAACCTGTTTTCGGTTGTCTGTCTCGCACTGTGCCAAGCTTGTTATTAACTTAAGTAGCTGGCACCATCTAGAACTATTAAATCATAGGTGCATATTAGTGGACTTTTTTTTTTTTTTTTTTGGTTTTGAGGGATTATCTCAGCATTTTTATTGTTATTTCATTATTATTTTGTTGTTATATTGTCGTTAGCATGTTGATGGAAGTTGAAAGCTTATATTTATTAAATTGAACAGTAACTAAGTTTTAGTAATAACATTAAAACAAGTTATACTCACTACTGTTACTACAAGTGACAAATGAGTGGAAATAAATTTTGTCAATGTTCATTCACAAAAGGTATTACATAACGCTCAGTACTTAAATAACATACTGTATTTTAAACACCCACCTATACTTATATTTTACTAAGGACGTAAAAATTGCTACTATTTTATTTATTGTTATTTATTTAAATTTCCATAATAATAAAAATGGATCGCAATTTTATTATTTTATATTAAACCTTGTGCGGACCCCACTGACTTTGTTCAGGAACCCCAAATCAATTTTAATTTTCCACAGACCCCTGGGAGTTCATAGGGATCAGTTCGGAAACCACTGTCCCAAACAAAGGGCTGACTTTTCTTCACACACTGGACAGACAATGCATTTCTTGGTGTTTTTTAGTTTAGTAGAAATTTGACAAAGTTTAATTGGATTTTTTTTCCCCAGTGGTCGGGACATTCTGTAAATAAAGATGCTGTTCTAGTTTAACTTTTTAAACTAAAGTATACTGTAATAAGGGTTTTGAATGATATTATATGATTAAATCAAATTGACTTCTGAGACTGGAATCCTGAAACTTGCCATAACCGGCAACTTGTTGGACTATTAAACTATTATTATTAAATACATTAAAGGTTTATTAAAGAACAATTTAGCAGGATCATTATCAAATGAAATTTCAATTACAATGAATGGGACAAAAGTTGGAATCAGTTTCGTGAACTTCTTGGTTCCCAAGTTCAATTTTTGAAATTTTGGAATAACTTGAGAAATAGATTATTCAAAGCTTATTTCAAATACTGTAAAAGTTATGCAAGCTCCTCTTCAGGGAACATCATGAGTTTACACTATGGGAACGATAATACAAAACTTTATATCTATCAGTCTATCAGTCTCGAAAAACACAATTTCACTTCTTGGGAAACAATAGACCCATGTGAATGATTTCTTTGCATTATGTCCCAAAACTGATGCATTTTTTTGTACAGAAACTAAATGTGAAATAGTTATGAATAGCACATTTAAAATATTTAATAAAATTTTAATAATGATTTTAAAATCTTTGGCATTTTAGATATTTCATTTAAATTCATTAATTTTATTAGATAATATCATCATTTAGACATGCTTTCTCTTCAAACGCCTCATTCTATTGCATAAATATTATAAATCTAAAAATAAGTTTTTTTCTAGGTTGGGGTGCTTATGTATTAAAGCATCCATCTTGGCGCAATTATGTATATTAAAGTTACTTATTGAATGCAGTTTGAAGAGTTTGTACAGTCCTTAAAAGTATGCAAAAGTGCTTAGGCCTTTTGGAAATGATTTTTGGTAATTAAAAATCCTTAATTTAGGCCCAAATTGGCAAAAGGCCCTTTATTGTACTGATTTGACATTTCTGTCTGTGTTTTATGACTGCTATTTTTAGTGCAAATTAACATTCTGGGGGGAATATTTTTTGATTCATTGACAGTATGTGTTTGATTGGTTATTGTTTGACTTCTTTCCTACTGCTTAATAGGGCACAAAGTCCTACCTCAATTAAAACATCAACATTTCAACTCTTTTTTTTTTTTTTAATAATGAAGAATTTATAAAATATTACACCAAAAAGATTTTTATGTAATATTTATGTATTAATGATGATTTTTATGTAATATTTATTGCATAAAAAACCTTTTTTTTAATGCATTACTAAATTTTGCGATTTCAACATTAGTTTGTATGCAAATTTTTTGGGGTGTCCGCTGATAACATCGCGGCAAAAACATCGTGGACGAAAACGTCGCGGACAAAACAACGCAAGGTGAAAACGTCGTGCTACAAAACATCGTGGGAGAAAACATCGCAAAGAGAAAACATCGCAGTTCTAAAACATCGTGGTACAACACATCGTCGTAGAAAATAAAGCGGTTCAAAAACATCGCAGTTTAAAAACATCGTCGTCGAAAATATCGTGGTAAAAAATAAAGTATCTACAAATCATCGCATGACGATAACATCGCAGACATGCTTTTTTCAGGTTTTAATAATTGTAAATAGATATTCCCATAATGATTTGTGAGCGCAAGGTGTAAAGAAGGATAAATTTTACTTTCACATATTTTATTAACTAATAAATTTTTGCTGAAAACGTAAGAAGGAAACTTAAGCATAGAAAATTAAATGTAACTTATAGATTATACTTTTCATGAAATATTACCAGTAAAAACTTTATAAAAATGATTTATTAATGGCCTTTGTTAGTTAACTATGTCGGTTTAAAATTCTATTAAGTGCTATAAGTTGCATTAATTTTTTATGCTTAAGTTTCCTTTTTATTTTCTCAGCAAAAATTTATTAATTAATAAAAAATATGAAAGTAAAAATTATCCTTCTTTCCATCTTGCGCTCACAAATCATTATGGGAATATCCATTTACACTTATTAAAGCATGCCTGAAAAAAGCATGTCTGCGATGTTATCGTCATGCGATGATTTGTAGATACTTTATTTTTTACCACGATATTTTCAACGACGATGTTTTTAAACTGCGATGTTTTTGAACCGCTTTATTTTCGACGACGATGTTTTAGAACTGCGATGTATTCTCTTTGCGATGTTTTCTCCCGCGATGTTTTGTAGCACGACGTTTTCGCCTTGCGTTGTTTTCTCCGCGACATTTTCGTCTGCGATGTTTTTGCCGCGATGTTTTCGGCTGTAACCATTTTTTGGTCTGGATATTTGCAAATTTTTCAGCAATTTTTTTAAAACATAAAAATTTATAAATATCATTAAATAATAATATAGCATTAAAATAAATAGAATTTAAGACATAGAATAAGAAGTAGCATTAAAATAAAACATTTATATTTTTTCATGTTTCTAAAATGACGTTACTTTCCATTTTGGCCGCTTAGGAGTATTTTGATTATGAAAAATAAATAAGATAATAAAAGCTATGAAACTCAGTTTCTGAAGCACTTTTTAGCAAAAGCAAAAAAGCTACTAATTTTCTACTACTAAAAATTGATTTCATTTTTCTTCTTTTATTTTTTTTGCATTATAGTTTTTTTCCCCATGTACTTGTTTCAGAATATTTAAATGCGTATCAGTTTTCTCTGTAAAATTTACTTCACACTTTTCCTTTGTGAACTTTTTTTATTCAAAAATCTTCTGGCTTTTTGCTTTTACCAAGTTGGCTGGCATAATTTTTAAAGTTTGCACTTGGAGGAAGGATTTGAAAGCAAAATTTATAGACCTACAATTCCAGAAAAATGTTACCAAATGAAAGAGATTTTCATGGTATTAATATGTGTATTATAGGAAATTTGCTATGAATTTCTTAATTTTAGAAGAACAGTGAGAACAAAGTTATTTGAATTTTCTGTTTTTGATCCTGTAAGTCTACCTCTTAACATGTTTATCTTCCCTTTATTTTCTCATCTTTTCACTAGACATACATATGAAAAACTGCAGTAGTTCTAATGTTGTCACTTGGACAGGCATCTATTGAAGGGAATTTTTCTATTACCATATTTGACGGCACATAAGACGCACCCTTATTTAGACGGCCACACACAAGGAAAAAAAGTTTCAATACCGTGGTTTCTTTTAGTTCTCACGTTTCGTAAAAGCCAAATAAGCGATTATTGAATGCAATTACCTTCACGTATAAGATGCAGGTAACGTTTTTGAGACCAAATTTAGGAAAAAAGTGCGTCGTATATGCCGTCAAATACGGTAATAAAGAAATTGAAAACCGACAATTTAAAAGATTCATCTTTTATGCCTCACTGCACCATACACAGGGCATTTCGACACTTGATGCGATTTCTATGGGTCTAAATTCTGCTGTCTAGTATCTATTCTTAATTCTAAAAATATTGCAAGTCCTAAATTTTGTGGCTTCACTAACTTCTAAAAATTCTGCCACACTGCACTGGTCCTGACTTTATTTTTATTCTCAATTCTCATATTATTAAAGAAACAAAATTAGTATCTTCTATATATTCTAAGTACATGCAGTTCTTTAGAATAATAGAAGTCTTCATTTAAATCTGAAATTCTAAAATATAGAGGAAACTTATAGAATTGATAGAATAGGAGAAAGATATTGATTATGTAAAGTGAAAGAAAATTATTTTTCAAAAGCATTGAAAAATTAGAGGATGAAGTGGAGACTAGTGGGAAAACTGATTTGTCTCTTGAAACAAAAAAGATGTGAAAGAGAAGAAAATTGTTGTAAATTAGCTAAAACTAAAATGTCTTGAAATTTTCCAAATTAAAAAGATGCATTAATATTTTGTCATGTTTTGCTGCTAAAAACATACATGTTTTGTAATATTTTGTGTGTAATTATTCTATCATTATTTTACGATCAATATCATAAATTACATGCCTAATTATGAGTATTTTAAACTATAAAATATTTTTATATTATGATTTGAATAATGCTTTTTTGCAGATGTTTTTAGGGGAAAAAATAATAATAGTGACCATGTAAATCGATAACGATTCAGAGTATGTAACAACGTGTATTTGTAACTAATTGTTCACCCTATCTCTGTGCATTAAGTAACTTATTGTCTTTTCTGCATCCTTACTGTGGATGTAAGATATAATCCAAAGATATAAAAATTAACATAAAACTTGATTCCTTTCAGCTAATGATACGTAATATAAAACAAGTTATCACCTCTGATGCTTTAGCAGCTTATTGGAACTATAACTCCAGCAAATCTGCACAAAACTATGACACTTAACTTGGTCAAACAAAGTGCAGTTAACTTTCAACACTTAACCGACCATACCAACACCATACATTCACATGTGTTCTGATCAGCAGCTCTCTTTCTCTTAGCAAACAGCAACAGTGGCAGTAGCCAAGCTTCTGTTAAAACTCATGCTAGTTAAAATTTTACTTCTCATTTCAACTTATACCACTTGATATAAAATTTGCATAAACCTCTAGATTGAGCGAGTACATGACAAAACGAGGCATAAGAAGAAAGAATCCACATAAAACTAATTGTTAGTAAAGCTTAAATGTCATTCAATAAAACTTAAATCTTCTTTAAAATATGTGGGACTGTTATATGTGTAAAATATAAATAATATATTCTTGAATTTTGTAATTTAATGCCAGAATACCTGATAGAGTTTCAAAGTTGATTTTATTCTCGAATTTCTTTATAGTTGTGTTAAGTGTTATTGTTTAATAATTAATATAGTGTATCTACAGATTTATTTTATTCTTAGAGCATTATTACAAATGTGAAGTTTGGGTACAGATAATTGGCCTTTGAAAGGTCCTTAATTCTTTTTTATTAATGGTACTTAAAAGTACTTAATTTCAGTGTGCAGAAATGTATATGAACCCTGAGTTTGGCAATTTTCATGACGTTTTAAAAAAAAATTAGCAAACTATTGATATTTATTGTAAGCGAAAAACATTTTCAACGTATAAAAAAGAAACCCACTTTAGCTATTTAAAATATCAATTTTAATTATTAAATAAGGATTATGCATTAAAAACAACATTTTTTGTGAAATCCTTCTATAATTTTTTTGTGCTGTTTTTTCCCCATGTACACATAGATCTGTTCCCATTTAAAAAAAAAAAAAAAAAAAAAAAAAAATCAACAAGAAAACTGAGTTTTTTAAAATTTAGTTGAAGACAAAATCTATCACAGTTTGTCTATAAAAACTAATGAAACTTGGAATACAATGAAAAGAATGCAGTCAAAAATGGCTGAAGCACTTTTGTCTTTGTTTGACTGAAGGAGCATGATTACTTGAAGAATTGGTATGCGCATGGTTGCCAGAGTTTGTCACATTCTGAAAATCTGGCAACTAAGGCGGTTGTGATAAATACTTTTTTTTTAGTCCTTTGTTGATATTAATATCGCTATATATATAGATCTGTCAATCAAGTTACTATTATTACTTCAATAGCATTAAGAATTCTTGAACTTTTTAGAATTTTGTTTTGTTATTTAGCAGAACTCTTCCAGATAATCAGCTTGTTATTTTTCTGTAAATCAAATACGTATTTAGTGTGTTGCTAATGATGAAATTTTGTTCAAGATAGACATATTTTAAACTAGATTCTTAATTTTCTTTTATACGAGTATTTGAAATCATTGATGCCTTTGGTCCATTCTTATCTACAAATTTAGTTCTGGCTTCATCTTTTTTTTTCATTCTGTCAACAATATCAAACATGCCTGCTACAGATATAACAATGTACTCCTTTAGCATTTTATACTATGTCCAAATCACAATGATTGGTGAATGAGGTCTCATAAAGTGAGATACAACATTATTTAAATTAACATCAGAATTCATTGACATATGTTGCTTATGCATGGGGGGGGATATCACAGCATTTCTAGAAAATGATATAACAGAAGCTCTAAACAGCGTACCTCCAAACATCAAGTCAAGAGTGTCAATGAACTCTGATGCTTCTCTCCTGCTTCAACTGTTACCACCTCTCCACCTCTGGCTTCATCCGAGGCATGCATTTTCAAAATGTAGTCGAGTCATTGCTACACTCCCTTTCTAATAATATATTAACAAAGCAAAAATTAATTTTTTTCCCTCAAAAACACTTTACGCTCATGATTAATATTTTCCTCAAGAATAAAAAAATCATATTTAAAACACTAGCTACTTGAGTAGAAGTCAGCAAATTTGCAGAATGTACCAAAATCTGGCAATCATGCACATAACCGTTCTTCTGACAATCATGCTCATAACAATCCTTCCATCAAGCAATGCCAACATTTTTGTATGCTTTTTTTATTGTATTTCAAGTTCCAATGCTAAACAAATCATGATATTTTTTAGCTTAAACTTAGTTTTAAAATATGAGCTCCCAGAAAATTATTCTTCAAAAGCATTGAAAAATTAGAGGATGAAGTGGAGACTAGTGGGAAAACTGATTTGTCTCTTGAAACAAAAAAGATATGAAAGAGAAGAAAATTGGTGTAAATTATCTAAAACTAAAATATCCTGAAATTTTCAGTCAAAATGGTGGGAGAGCCCTGATTGGTTATATTTAGCTATTGACAAATGGCCGTCTTCAGAATTTGTTGTGAATGAAGATGAAGTTCTTAAAGAACAGAAGAAAACTGGTTCAACTAGCTGCTTGACTATTGAGATAAAAAATGTAGATACTGATTGGTACTATTGTTACTTTTCACAGTATGAAAAAATTGTGCGCATGATTGGCTCGATCTTGAAATTTTTGGAAAACTGTAAAAAATCGAAATAATTGAGAAAACATGGAAGTATGGATGCAGAGGAATTTTTAGAAGCTGAGAAAAGAGTACCAAAGATCATTCAAAGAGATGCATTCTTAGACGAGAATGATAAAAAACTTAGAACACTAAAAGTTTATAAAGATGAAGATGATCTTATCAGATTAAGAACACGAATTGTCTATTGAGAAGACAGCCATTCTTTTACAAGACTTGTGATTCTCCCTTCTCAACACCAGGTTGTAAAGCTACTAATTTTTTTTTTTTTTTTCATAAAAGGCATGGGCATGTGGGGACTCAAACGTTACTTAATCTTCTGAGGGAACATTTCTGGATCTTAATGGAAGAAAAATTGTGAGGTCTATTATCTCAAAATGAATTACATGTAAGAGACATTCTGCTAAAAGTTTGGATGCAGACACGACCCCCATCATTAAAGACCGTATTCGAGATGCTGCAGTATTTAAAATTGTGGGAGTAGATTTAGCCAGTCCATTATATTTGAAAGATCAAAAGAAAACTTGGGTTTCTTCTCTTTACGTGTGTGGTTTATTCCGGCTGTGCTTATTGAGCTGGTGTCAGATATTTCGACTGATACATTTTTATTGGCCCTACGTAGGTTTGTGACAAGAAGAGGTAGATGCACAGTTATTTACTGCAGGTTTGCCACGCTACCTGGAAAACCGGGAAAGGTCAGAGGAAAAGTTAGGGAATTTAAATATTTTAGTCAAAATTTGGAAAAGTCAGGGAATTTCATACGGTGATCCCTAAAAAAAGCGAGTTTTGCGCTGACGTTGGAAGCGATCTTTTTCTTGGCGAATTATGTATCGCGCAAGCGTTATTCAGCCAGCTGGCATAGAACAAATTTTTGCAGCTCCAGTTAGCTTGTCTTATAAGCCGTTATCACATTAGCTGTTTGTTGCCGGGACAAAACGTTTGTAGCAACAGTTCTGAGAAACGGCCTTTGGCGAAATAGGGTTACCATCTTCACTTGGCAAACAGGCTGAAAGCCAAACAAGAATCAGTTATCGCTCAGATTGGCGAAAGTGACGTTTCCTTTCAAGTGACATTCGCTTCTTCGTGTTGTTTTGAATTGCTCACACGCTTTTCGTTTTAAACTTTATTGTTAGTAATGGAAGATAATAGAAAGGTGATTACTATCAAGTTAATCACTTTGATCTTCACTCTGGCACTTCATGTAACAGATAAACACACTTCTGGTTATAGCAATCAATTACATCAGTAATAGCCAAATTCTGTATACACTCTAAGAATAGTTTAAAAATGTGCTGGATAAGTCTATTTATCACACATCGCTTATGTGTATTTTCTGTTGTCTGCATTTCAATGAAAATTTGATGGCTCACTGGAAAATTTGTGACCTGGTGAAAGCATTCTCAGACTAACTTTATGGCTCATAATTACTGTTCTGTCCATTCAAACAAACAGACAACAACAACAACAAAACAAAACAAAACAAAACAAAACAAAAAAAAAAAAAAAAAAAAAAAAAAAAACATTTTCTATGACAAAAATCTATATCGCTGATATTTACCTCCTCACAGCCAGCAGATACTATTCAGCAAAATGAAGATCAAATAAAGCATATGAATACATGAGCAATCAAACATGTGCGAGTTGTTTACTGTCCCATAGAACACTCGGTAATATACCTAAAACACATTAATTATACCAACTCTAGAAATTAGGTGTTCACATCATGAGTTTGTTTTATGGTTTGATTTATTGAGATTACAGCAAAGCACACTAGGGCTATCTGCCTAAGGGAAGGGATGCCTTCATGGAGGACTTTCTAAGGGAAACTGGCTCGTCTATACATTACACATGGGGAAAACCACGAAAGCGTCCATGCAGCCAGCCCGTTCGCGGGATTCGAACCTCGGACCGAACTACCAGTGTTCAGCGACTTTACCGCTCGGTCGCTGGTGGGCTCAGTTGGTTTTATGTGATTACCGCAAAGCCTCGAGGGATAACAACAGGAGGGATCCCTTTGTAGAAGATTTTTTAAAACTGGCTCGTATACCAGTTGCAAATGGGGCAAACCAAGGAAACATCATGTAGCCAGCCCGTTCGCGGCATTCTAACCTGAGACAGAACTACCAGTGTTCAACGACGCTTCGGCCACTAGTAGGCCCGTGCACTTAATTGGAAAGTGCAATTCATTATGTAAACAGACATGAAGGTGATAATCAGTTGAGCGCTGTTTTAAGTAATCAAATGTTATAAATGCACAGCTGTTACATTTCTTATTATTTATTAGTCATGTTTTAATTACGTAGATCATACTTATGATATAATTATGAATTAACCCAATAACAAAATGTGTACACTCTTTAGTACTCAAATACTCATCAATTATTTTTCAACTGATTATTACATACCCATAATAATTTGCAAAGAACTGATAACTATAGTTGCTGCCAATTACATAATCGTTATCTGAATTAAAAGTAACTTCAAATAAACTTCTTGGCAATGTTCATTTTTGTATTCATACATACATATATATACACATCTAATAAGTCATATATTTACATACAGATAGAGAGATGCGATGTTTTAGAAGTTGTTAATATATATTTATTAGTATTAATGTAATGAATAAGATATATATTAATGAATGTATATACAAATGTTTTTCATCATGCATAATAATAAATCCATAAATTTTCAATGTTTCAATATGTAGCAATTCCAATAAAAGTATAGTTTCTAATGTATTTATAATTCAAAAAGTATTTCATTAATAACATGAAAATAATAGACAAATTTAATGAGTATTCTCATTATTACATAAGCTATGCTTTTCCTTTTTATGCATCTTTTATGCTGTTTAAAATGTGTCACTGATTATGCAGTTAACAATTTAAAAGATAAGTAATTAGGAGAAAAGCCGCGCATATACAAACGGATTTTAAAAAATTATTCAACTTAAATTTAAGAAATAAAATTCTATTATATAACAGTGTTATAATACACGATCAGCACGAAATACGACAAATTTGGCGAACTTTTGGCTACGAACAATTTGTAAAGAAATCCGAAATGCAAGAACGTCGTAAAATAATGTCAACTCTGAAATTTCCACGATTATATATTTAATGAATATATACACATTTAAAAAATGACTCAGGCAGTTGTATTACAACAAAACAGCAATAATTAAATCGGCCTCTATTTCCACCGTCCATCACTTCACAGTGAGAGCCATCGCCATATTGAAAGTTACCCGCGATCCTTCAGAAGCTGACCTTTCGTCTGATTGGTTGAACGTTCGAGGAAGACGTCTCCAGCCGGAACATTTTGGGAAAAGTTTTAAAATGTTGCTCGTAGCCGGGACACGTTCCTCCTAGCTAGACGAAACATTTCTCGGAAGCCTGCCGCTTAAAGCCGTGCTACTAGAATCTCGTTTCTCGGAATTGTCCCGGGTAAGCGCGCGTGTCTATAGATGTGATAACAGCATTAGAAAGGCAAAGCAAGTCTCCAGCAACTTCGGTTTCCAGTAATCTCGAGAATCGAAAGACTCGCATGCAGGCTCGTGCCAAGCCTAATCGGCACCTTCGTGCAAATGTCTAGCGAGTGCCTTTATGCAGTGACGATATTAAAGGTACATTGCTCAAAAAAAAAAAGGGGGGGGACAGTGCTATATCTCCCGTTCTACTGTGCCGATTGCCAAAATTCAAACTGCGTTTTTCATGTCTCAAAAGCGCGACTTAAGATATATATTAGATTTATATATAGCACTATTCTAACATAGGTATTTTGACACAAAATCGGACTTTTTCTGAAATAGCATACCAATGTTTTTACATATTTCGATTCTACGACTCAAATTATGCCAGAATGCCAAGTTTTGTAAAAATCATACGAGTAGTTTTTAAAATATTAGCTCTCAAAATTTTAGCTCCTCAATGTTAATTGAATTTGGCAAATATTTATTAATATCTCTGTTTGTATTAAACTTTTTTGATTTTTCCTTTCACATTTCAAAATTTAGGTTCATTCCAAATAAAATTTACCCATTTTTTGTGTTTTATTTTTTAATTTCTATTTTTAAATAATTTTTATAATTTTTTGTTAAATAATAACGTTTATTAAATAAATTTAAGAAGTTTAAACATAAAAAATCAACTCATTTTTTAATACTAAAATGTATTTTTATGCGTAGTGTATTTTCATTATATCCTTAAAATTCTAATTTAGAATGAAATTGTGAAGAACTGAATTCTAATCATCAGTAATATTATAAGTAATTTTTACGGTTATTAATAAATCCTTCTTATAAAGTAATTGCATATATTTCAAAAAAATCTTTCTGTCTGAATGCAAATGTTTCTAATTTTATATTAATCAAGATTGCACACGATATTATTTATTTACACTTCAGCTCTTACCATCAAGTCTAGTAGAAGTTACAAATCAATTATATATTTAATTAAGGAATGATCTCTAAGTTTAGATGCATATATTTCAAAAAAATCTTTCTGTCTGAATGCAAATGTTTCTAATTTTATATTAATCAAGATTGCACACGATATTATTTATTTACACTTCAGCTCTTACCATCAAGTCTAGTAGAAGTTACAAATCAATTATATATTTAATTAAGGAATGATCATCTAAGTTTAGAAACAGCGTACCGTAACAGCAATTCAATTATTGGCCCCGTATTTTTTATGTTACTCCCGATTGGCAAGCTACATGATTTTTAATGAGTATTCGGGTTTTGCTAGTAACTTCACTTGGAAATCGCGCTTAAACTAGGTTAGTTGGTTATTTGAACATAGAAAGAACATGAGAGCTATTTGGTTAAGATGCTTTCATAGAGAACCTTTGTAAAGAGAACCTAGAAAACTACGAAAACCAACCATGCAGCCTAGGTTAGACTTCGCAACAATTAGTATTTGACAATCTTCAAATGCTAGGCAACTGGTGAAGCTCCAATTAAATCTCCAATTTAAGATTTTATTTGTAAATATTTAGAATATTGTTGACACAAAAAGCAGAATTTAAGTTTTATTAACTCGTTAGTAAACTACCAAGCCGTAGTGCAAATGAACATTCAATTTCTTTTGCAATAATTGTATTCACGTAATATTCTTGGAATATGAGCTAAAGAAGGAATGTTCTCGGAAGATTAAAGAAGTGTTTAAATCCAGTGATATTAGGTTTGTCTTACAAGCTCAGAATCAAAACGATTCTGCAATTGCCGGAGTAGTTGACTTGTAAATGGCTATGAATTAAGCAAATGACTTTTAATCTTACGTTATTCAGTCAGAAAACGTATTCCAAATGTTCTGTATTGCATGACAATGCATCTTTTCATTGTTCAATAACCAATCGGAGAACCGCTTGTATTCCGAAAATAAGTATGTGTACTCAATCGTCGTGCATGTTCTTCTAATTTGTCTTCTTGTGATTTTTTTTTCCCCAAAAACTAAACTTGCTTCTCAAACGAAAGTTTTTTGACATTGAAGACACAAAAGGAGTATGACATCTACTTTTAGAGGCATGTCAAAAACAGATCTCTATAAGCCTTCTCTTCCATTACATGTTGTGCATTCAGACTAAAAGTTGTATCAGCGTAAATTCTATAACCTATTTTTATTACACTCTGATTACTTTATTAACATACAGGGAATATATACTAAATTTTTTACTTCAGCTTCAGTAATTCGGAATTTTTGACGGAACTGTTGTCGGAAATAGGACTTAGAAGATAGGTTACAGCCGAAAACATCGCGGCAAAAACATCGCAGACGAAAATGTCACGGAGAAAACAACGCGAGGCGAAAACGTCGTGCTACAAAACATCGTGGGAGAAAACATCGCAGTTCTAAAACATCGTGGTACAAAACATCGTCGTCGAAAATAAAGCGGTTCAAAAACATCGTCGTCGAAAATATCGTGGTAAAAAATAAAGTATCTACAAATCATCGCATGACGATAACATCGCACATATGCTTTTTTCAGGCATGCTTTAATAAGTGTAAATGGATATTCCCATAATGATTTGTGAACACAAGATGGAAAGAAGGATAATTTTTACTTTCCGATTTTTTATTAATTAATAAATTTTTGCTGAGAAAATAAAAAGGAAACTTAAGCATAAAAAATTAATGCAACTTATAGCACTTAATAGAATTTTAAACCGACATAGTTAACTAACAAAGGCCATTAATAAATCATTTTTATAAAGTTTTTACTGGTAATATTTCATGAAAAGTATAATCTATAAGTTACATTTAATTTTCTATGCTTAAGTTTCCTTCTTACGTTTTCAGCAAAAATTTATGAGTTAATAAAATATGTGAAAGTAAAATTTATTCTTCTTTACACCTTGCACTCACAAATCATTATGGGAATATCCATTTACAATTATTAAAACCTGAAAAAAGCATGTCTGCGATGTTATCGTCATGCGATGATTTGTAGATACTTTATTTTTTACCACGATATTTTCGACGATGATGTTTTTAAACTGCGATGTTTTTGAACCGCTTTATTTTCTACGATGATGTTTTGTACCACGATGTTTTAGAACTGTGATGTTTTCTCTTTGCGATGTTTTCTCCCACGATGTTTTGTAGCACGACGTTTTCACCTTGCGTTGTTTTCTCCGCGACGTTTTCGTCCACGATGTTTTTGCCGCGATGTTATCGGCGGACACCTAGAAGATAAGTGCAATTGAATATTTCGGATAATCCAATAAATTCAAGGTCGAAGTTTCAATATTTTATTTTCGGAGGGAGGGGAAATTTTTTCAGTTTTAGTCCATTATCCTAAGTATGTTTGCTTCAATTCTTTATTTTTTCCGTAAAGCGAAAATCTTACGCATGGTATACATATAACGCATAGCTTCAAATTAAAATTTAATAATATACAGGGTGATTATAATTAAAGTTCCACTTTGAAACGGTGATAAAAGGAAAACTACTGGATCAAATGTTATCAAACTTGGTAACCATGTAAAGGAGGTCATGGGAATTTATTTTCCGCGAAAAAAAGAAAGTTCGAAACCTCACCACCAGGGAAGGGAATGGCGCTGTATGCAATATTGTTAAACGACATATGGGTCGGAATCTAACTTAACCTTTTGTTACATGGGTTTAATATGTTGTATACCCTTAAGAAACTTTGGGGTAAGCAAATTACCATTTAAAGACGTTAAACACAATAAAAGTCGAGTGCGCCATCCGTGTAAGGGAGAAATTTGCCCGTGAAAACCACGAATTAGCGATTAGAAAATGTGAGATCGCAAATCTCTCGCACAAGTGCGTACAATCTGGAAATCGTTTTCTTACAGATCGCTAATTTGTAATTTTTGAAGCCTGAATTCGACCCTGAAACATGAAGATACTGATTCAAAATGCTTTTAATCAATTTGGGCTAAAGAAATCCCTCATGTTATCTACCTAGTTCCATTGCATTCTCCTACTGCATTCGATTGCATAGCAGTCATTCCACACCAAAGGGTGTGGAATGACAGCTAGTTTCATAACTGAACCATTTTTCTCTGAAGAGCAGTCGACAGCTGGACCACTGTGATTGCAGCTCACTTAGAGTCAAAGTTAAAATGTTTCGTGATACATGAACTGCAGTAACGTGGCATTTTAGATACTACGATTTTTATGCAGGGCTGGGCCCCACCTCACATGTGTCGCACAGTTATTTAGGCAACATTTCACGAATGAACGTCTTATAGACCGACACTTCCCCTCTTCCCACCAGACCTTAATCTCTGTGACTTTTAGCTATGGGGTTATCTCAAAAGCACTGTTATGGTGATAATCTAAACAGTTTGGCAAAAATGAAAAATGTGATACACCGACATGTCCGTAACATTCCTCCTGATATGCTAAGAGCTGCTGTTGAGAATGCAGTAATAGGATTTAACTTGCTTTCGGAAAATACTGGATGCTACATTGAACATGCTTTGCAACACGTTTCGGAAATGATTAAACACATTTTAAACCGATGTTTTCATGTTTTATTTCATTTAACAATATTGCATACAGCGCCATTTTTCCCTTGGTGGTGAGTTTTTGAACTCTCTTTTTCTCTCTCCCCCACCCCGCGGAAAATAAATTTCCATAACCTCCTTTACATGATTCCCAAGTGTGATAACATTTGGTTTGGTAGTTTTCCTTTTATAACCATTTCAAAGTGAAACTTTAATTATAACCACCACGTAAATTAAACTTTAAAAATTTGACAGTTTGGTTCAAGTCCCAGCTTTAAATATATATATATAAATATAAATTTTTATATTAATGCTCTTAGAAAGAATGTTTTAAGAAGTTAATTTTTCTCTCGCGTTATAGATTGTATAAAAAACATGATCTTTAATATGATTTAGATTGTTTCAGCCGATATAAGAATCGGGTTACTCGATGGTACAGAATAAACACTGCTGGACTGTTTAATTTCTTTGTCATTTAGCAAAAAAAATCTTTTAATTAAAATATTTATCCTTTGGACTTCGCTTTAAACTTAAAAATTTTAAAAAATGAAGTTAAAATGACTAGAAAATGAAAAGCTGTCTTCAGCTGAAACGCAATTCATGTACTAATTGATATTTTTAAAAAATTGACAAGAATGCAAAATTTATGGATGTCTAGCAATCGAAAAATCTTAATTTTCTTGTGTGAGCACTGAAAATAACTGTAGAGGAAAGAAGAAAATTAGGGAGAACAGTAAGCAAAAATTTGCAGGAAAATTTGGCTGTCAGACATACCAAGATGTTTCAAAAAGTTGGATGCTTTTGAAGATACTTTCAGGATACTTCAAAGAATTTAGGTGTTCAAAGAGAAAACACTTGGATGTGTACACCAGCAAATACCATCAATTGAGCTTGTGGTTAACAGAAAAGACAAAAACGATATCATCGCAGATTAAAGTGAAGAGTGACTGGTTTTAGACATATGGTTGTATATATTTAAATTACATTATAGAACATCATATCGTATCATAAACGGAGAATCTTATGATTTCTCAGTCGAATTATTTGAAGATTCAGGAGTTTATCCAGTGATGTATGTGGATGTCACCTAAAGACGCTTTTTTTCCCTCCTGATAAAACAGCGGCCGAGCTGTAAAGTCGCTGAACACTGGTAGTTCGGTCCGAGGTTGGAATCCAGCGAACGGGCTGCCTGCGTGGGCGTTTTTGTGTTTTTCCCCATGTGTAACGTGTATACAAGCCAGATTCCCTTAGAAAATCCTCAACAAAGGCATCCCTGCCCTTAGGCAGATAGCCCTAGTGTACTTTGCCATAATTAAATACACCAACACCAACACCTCTTGGCTACAATTGGCTTCGAAAAGTTAAATTGTAAGCCTGTAGGTATCAGGGGGAAGAAATCTTGATTCGCGCAGTTGGACTATAGCAGGATCCAGGGGAATTTTCATTCCGGCAGTTGGAGTACACCCATGTAACTGCATTTACTTTTTTTTTTTTTTTTTTTTTTTAAATGTAAAAAAAAAAAAAATCAATATCAACAAGCAATCACAAAAAAGATAAATGTTGCAACAAATTATTACTGTTGCAACAGTAGACACAAAATAAGGATTAAGCAGTTTGTCGAATGCGTCTTCCCTTACATACACATTGGCATCACGTATTTTCACGTTCAAATATAATAGAAGAGACCACCAGAGATGAACTCCTGCCCTGGTTATAACTTTCGGTCAAATAAGACAGTGTGCTAGAAGGAAGGAGCACTTAGATCTGGCAATCTCGAGGCTGCCTTAACACAGTTAAACGCCCCACCACCTAGAGGCTATCCAGGCCACTAACCTATCGGTTGAGCCGAAGAGCTAAGACTAAGCAGAGCCGACAGGAATAGTCAGCAACTCACATTCCACGTCCCCGCTCTGGAAGAATGGTAAAAACATTTGCCATCAACAGATGCCCCAACCCTGGACAGCAGAACGAAGTCACTTAAACACCGTCAGACAGACCGGGCCACCAATCCGGCTTGCTAACACTACGTCATGGTATACAGATGTCGGCTTTAGGCGCCCCAGGGGGGGAACCAAGGAAGGATATGAATATGTAATTTTATGGCTCCAGGTGCCCACTGGAAACCTCAAGCAGTTTAAAGGCTTGCTGAAGTCACCAACTCCACTGACGGGAGTGTTTCCTCCCGGACAAATCCATAAATATCTGATTATATAGCTCAACCATAACCAGCTGAACAGACAAGAACTCCATATGGTCCCTGCCGAGCCTGAAACAGCCGTCGCTAGTGATGACTCCAGTCCTGCGGAGACTGATTTTAAACACCCGTGGCCGAGACTGCCTAGGTACAGATCCTAATCAGTAGCTTCCGAGGTTTTACCCGAGTCGACCCGGAGAGCCGTTCAAATAAGAAAAGAATTTTTTTTCTGTTCAGACAGGCAGCGAAACAAACTGCTTGTTTTAATGAATCCCTGACGCCTTTTTGACTCGCTGCACGACCTTGCACCTACTGTCGTGAGGGCCTGCTCGCATGCGCTAACCATTTAATATAACTATACTCGCCAAAATATCGTTGATTATTCTAAATCAATTTTTAAGTAATAATTTTTATTGTGATGTTATTCGTTTCATTTAGTGTTGCTTATTCTCTCTAAATTTATTTATTATTAGTAAATAATACAGTCAAAAGTCGTTAATCCGGACTCGTCGGGACTTTGGCGATTCCGGATTATCGATTTTTCCGGATTATAGATCATCAGTTTAAATCTCGTAAGATGGCATGCAGAAATTCTAAAATTAAAAATATGAAACCGTAATTTATGAAATAAAGAACAATTATGATCTAAAGGGTATCAAAATTTACAAAAAAAAAAAAAGCATAATATATATTTGCTTACTTTATTAAACATTTCTTTCAATGTAAATTGTTTAAGTTGCTTCATTTTATGTGATAATACTTTCTCTTTAATTCTATAAACAGACATAATTTCTTGTTCAGTTACAAAGTCCCGTTAATTGCTGTGCCGAGAATACCGACTAACTTGTCAATCGAAATTTTTTCGTTTTCACTAACCTCTCTGTCACATTCTTCATGTCTTTATCCATTTTTTGCAGCAATTCCACTTTTTGTTTGTTGGACATCGAAACATACTTTCGTTTTGTAGATTCTTTGGAAGTTCCAGCATCGGAAATTCTATTTGACATAATCGAAAGTTCAAGTTTACTTTTATAAAATTGCTCTTACAGTCTGCAAAAAATAATAAGAGGGATCCAATTCGAAGATTAAGGAACAACACAATCATTAACATTAACTGAAATAGATAATTAAATAATTTTAGCTTACACCGTGCGTTATACATTAAACGCGCAGGCGAAAACGTACTCTGCGCTTGCGCACACGCATATGCGCAGTAGTCAAGGTCTTACGCGCACGCGTAAAACGCCTGTGCGGCGGCACATGCGCAGAAAGTTTTTAGCTTTGAGGTCCGGATTATAGATCATTCCGGATTATGGGTGTCCGAATTAACGACTTTTGACTGTACTTTAAAACTTCAGGAAATTTTCTCTGACATAATCCTGAAACTAATTCTAGCAGTTTGATGACATACCATTACAAAATTTAATACGCATATTTTTTGCTTATGTATGCTGCTAAATAAATATAAAATACCTGAATTTATTTAAAAATATCATTAAATAGATTTCTTTCTTTTGTTTGTTTGCAAAAAAAGACAATTTTTAATCCAGATTGGGCAGATTCTAAGCTCAATCGTCAGTGGAGAAAACGACTCCTATTATAGTTAGTTATAATAGCAATGCTTTGGGGATTATATATTATAAGTCATATGTAATTGGCAAATTTTTGTGTTTTCAAGTGGTATCATAATTAATTTACCTCTTAGCACAGCCAATGTGCATTACGCGGATAGACTGGAATTTTCTTAAAACACACCTGGAAAAGTCGTGGAATTTAATTCTCCTGTTTGAGTGGCAACCCTGTTACTGTGACAATGGAACCAATTTTGTTGGAGCCGATAATTTGTTAAGAACTCTGGGATCGAATCATCGAAAATTCAACTGTGAATCGCATTCAGTGGAAATTCAATGCTCCTTCTGCCTCCTGGTGGGGTGGTTGGTAGGAACGGTTAATTTGAATTGTAAAAGATATATTAAAGAGAGTGATAGGTGGTGCTTGTTTATCATATGAGGAGATGATTCTGTGTGACTGGGTCGATTATTAACTCAAGACCTCTCGCATATATTTCGGAAAATGACTCAGATTTTGCTCCTCTGTCACCATCATTATTTCTTCAAGACATCAAAGAAATCTGGGTACCGGGCTGTGATGCAGCAGATCACAAAAGCCTTAATAGAAGATTAAAATATCAACTCGCACTTCCAAAAGATGTTAAGAAAAGATTCAGGTCTGAATATCTGGGTTCTTTAATTAAAAAATGGTTAACGATATCTGTGGGAGACGTAGGCAGTGACATAGGAGTGACAATCGGAAACGCATTAGCTGCCCTCTAGGATGAGTAACAGAAATTATTTCTGGAAAAGAAGGAATCGCCAGACTCGTGAAACTTCGGACAGCTCATGGAGAAATCATGAGACTCATACAACAGTTGTTTCCGCTAGAGATTACTTGTGAAATGGCTATGGATTTCACAAGAAAAGAAAGCAAGTGTCTCATTCTGAACTATCCCAAATACAAGTAGCAGACCCTGCAGAACCCGTTAGATGAACTGAACAACTCGATCTGGAAGAGGTTTCAAAATACCAAAGAGACTTGATTTGTAATGCCATTGTTGAGTTGTGAAGTCTCACAAATCAAGGTGGGAGGATGTAGAAAACAGAATGTTAAATGTATGCACTGAGTGTTAAATTTATGTTAAATTTAATTTTTTATTTATTTTATTATTTCTAATTATTTTCAGTATAACTTCACTTTGTTTATCGTTAATAACTTTGTGATTCTGAATCTGGCAACAAAAAGTGTATTCTATTGTTTACGAGTTTAATGAGAGACTTGTGTTCATATACGCAGTTAGATGTTCTATAATATAAACGTTACAATTATTACTGTTCCAAAGAATAAAAAGAGTGTCATGTTAAAACTTTCCGATATTCCTAGAACTCAAAACTCGAACCTTATTTGAGTTTTGAGTTCTAGGAATATCGATTTATAACTGAGTTTTGAAATCGGTATCTGTCAGAACTACTGTCTTGTATATTTTAGGCCTTCGTCTAAAATAGGGAAAACTTATATGTGTTTTTAGGACTGCATAACCAGGCAATTATTTTGAAGGATGATAAGCTGTGTTTCTGCATCCATGTACAGCAAGTATCTGCAAATAAATTATGAAGTCAATCATTCACTGTATTTATTGATCATAGTTTTGTGTGTAGCAAGAAAAACCCGCAGCACTGCTGATACGTACTTAGATCCATATTGAAGAATTCTGATTGTGTAGTATGCTAATATGTTGACTTCGGAATATCTAAAATACTTGGCAGTCGAAGCAGTTTTAATTCCATTTTTATTTTCCAGTTGACGTTTGTGGCCACAATTCACTTGGCACTCTAGTCGTGCCTATTCAAAAGCATTTACATTTTTCATATTGTTGCAATAGGTACAGAGCAGAATGAAACAGTATCTAAACAGCATAGAGGCAAAAGCTGAAGTGCCTATTTATCCGATATGGAAGCATGCAAAGAGAAAAATTTTGGTTTGAGGTTACAGTTTTGGTTTCCAACTATTAAGTCATCAGAGCTGAGCAGGCTATGCGAAATGGAATGAGCTCAAAATGATGCAATCCAGGGAAGTTATTACAATTTTAAAAAACAGAGGGGAAGATTTAAAAAATTTACCATTAGTTTAAATTACAATTTTGGTTCACATATTTTATATATCTTATGTATTTATCACACTGATTTATATGCATATAAATCGGTGTGATAAATAAACTGACAATAGACTTATTTTTTAAATGTTCTTGAATGAACACATGCTCATTTTTTCACATCACAATCTGTGATATAATAGTCATATTTATTACACTAAATATGAAAACTTTAAGACAGTGTGAGCTTATAGTTTTTTTCACAAGATCACTTTGAAATATATTTGACAAAACAAAATCACATGTTAAATTAAAAAACAGAGTTAAATCATTTCTAGTTACATTATTGAGCTTAAATTTTTTTTAAATTTCACTGTAGGAAAAAAATATGTGTTATATACAAGAAAAAGATGGGTTTTGTTGTTTAGTGACTAGAAAGCAACTGATGGAAAAATCGCATTTTAGATGTTCCTGAACTACCACAGCAGACACTTAACAATTGTATCTTGTTATGTTTATTTACCATAACAAAATGCCCACAGCATTTTGTGTTTATCTACCATAACAAAATGCCCACAACATTTTTTTGTACATAAATATTGTTCACGGTAACGGAAAAGTGCGCCACTCCAACCATAGAATAGAATTTCTTATAGACTCTCAAACATGAATTAGTTTCCTGAAAATTAGAGAATACAAGTCATTAAATAGTGTGGATATACAAGGATGTTAATTTTAAAAAAATCTCATAAGACATAAAATAAATGACGTTATAATAGCTAGATCATAGTTATGGAATTAAACAGCATGTCATTGTATCTGTAAATTAAAATTTTGCTTTGAAACGATGCAAATAACTTTTTCACATATGAACAATTGCATTGTTTTTAAGTTATAAATTCTAAACCTTTCTTTGTGTGTTTCAGATGATGACTTTGATCAACTGTTTAGCACATTAGATGAAAAGTCTTTCCTTGAAGAAATATGAGAAAATGTTAAAAGAAATACTTCTCAAAATTGGAATTAAAAAAAAAAATATTTCGCAAATGATACAGATAAATTGTGTATTAAGAATTGTCTCCAAAAGCTGTGTAATTTTAAATATTGTACAATTTTTTGTAACCATAGTTTAACTTAAATGTATTCTATGTCAAATAAATATGATTCATTTTGTACAATTAACTGCAAAAAATGCTGTACATTCATTTTAGGGGCGAGGAACAGTGATAGGAACTTGACATTACCCTCTCCGCTTGTAGAAGAAAATGTATCGAACTTCAGACATGATATAAATGAGCTATGCCAGTGTTTCTCAAACTTTTTTCAAGTGAGGAACACTTTTATAAATTGGAATGTTCTAAGATCACCTTATTCTTGTTACCTTCAAAAGCAATTTCTTTTAGCATATGCTAGTACCAGTGTTGTGATTTGAACTTATACAGAAACTTTAAATACTGATTAATGTTGTTTTATTTGTTTTTTGTTGTTCTTGGAATGGAAACAAAAGATTACTGATGATGTTGTTCTAAAGAGTTGTTTACATTTGCTAAAAACGAAATAAAGATTATTTTTGATTTAAAAAGTGGATTAACGTCTTTTGATGAAAGAGTTCTAAAAATAAAGATTTATTTGGAGCCAATAACTGGTGGCTTGAAGTTTTGATATTAAAGTGAATATGTCTGAAGACGATAAAACTGTCACAGATCCTGTACGCGAACTATGTAAGGTAAGTGTTAAAATTCCTTCATTTTAGTTGGATCGCCCAGAAATATGGTTTTTTCAAGTTGAGGCTCAGTTTAAGATAAATGGAATTATTTTGGAAGAAACGAAATTTAACTATTTAGTATCACAGTTAGAACCCAAATATGTTGATAACATCTGGGATATCGTAACAAGTAATTCCGCTACTAAATATACAGAATCCAAAACAAGGCTTCTGGATTTATTTAAGGAAAGCGAAAGTACTAGAATTAAAAAACTTCTTACAGGAATCGATTTAGGCAACTTGAAACCCAGTCAATTGTTACAAAAATTAAAATCTGTTGCAACATTGGATGTGTCCGAAAATTTAATTAAAACGTTATGGTTAGAGAAATGTCCGGATTCTATGCGTAATATAATACTTGTTAGTGACGAAGAATTACCCAAGTTGGCGATCATGGCTGATGAAATTTCAGATATGACACCTTCTAAAGAGATTTGTGGTGTATCCAACAGCTGGTAATTGCTTGAATACAGAACTGTTAATGAAAATACTTCTAGGAAAAGATTTAATCCTAAAGGAAAATATTGTTTTCATCATTTCCATTTCGGTAACAAGTGTCATCAGGATAAATGTATTCAGCCGTGCAGTTGGTCAACTGATAGATCATCCAATCAGGGAAACGACAATGGGCAGTAGAAGAGGCGGCAAGCTCTACCGCCGATAGTGTTAAAAAATACTGGTATTTCCTCCTATATCCGTATTCCGGTAAACATGTTGAGTAGACAATTTTCGCCGGCTATCACGATCGAGTAATAAAAATCGCTGACAAAAATAGTTCCGATCTAGGTTCTATTCCAGGCGAATGGGTTGGCTGCATGGGCGTTTTCGTGGTTTCGTATGTACAATGGATATACGAGCTAGTTTCACGCAAAATATTCCCCACGAAGATATACCATCTCTTAGGCAGATAGCTTTAGTGGGCTTCCCCGTAATTAACTAAGCCGGAAAAGTTTCGCGACTGTTCTTTTCTTGTAATATGTGTCACTTAGTGCCGTCAAGAAACTTCGGGAGATATCCACGAGACTTTGTTTTACGAATAACGTTGTTGAATGAACACGAGACTTTGTTTTATGTATCCTTTTTTGTGGATGGCATCCGTTTTCGGCATTGCCATGCACGTTCTGATCCGTGTTTGCTTAGTGATATAAGCGTTCTGTGAATATAATGCATTAATTGAATTATATATTGTATTTTTTATGTTTATTGAATGATATCCTAGTAGAGAATTCCTGCTTTAATTCAAGGAAACTGACAAGCTTTTGATGTCAAGTGTTAATAAAATTGTTATTCGTCAAGAAGCATGTGCAAAATCCAAGTAGATAAACTTTATTTTATTTTCTATAAATATTTAAAGTATAAATAGATGCTATAATAGTAGACTCACTGTGTCTAATTATTATTAAGGTTTATATTCGTATATTAGAGCCTGTGCAGAACAACCGTTGACGGTTCGTCTCGGCGTAGTTCTGATTTTGGAGTTAAATTTCGTTACAATATGCATACAAGCTCAATTCCCTTAAATCTTTCTTCACGAAAGTATATATTTGAAAGTAAAGAGTCCTAGCTTGTTTTCCCGTATTCACATAACGTGATAGACGAAATAAATAGAAATTCTCAGTATTAAGATTTTTGACAAAGTCTTTGCTCAAAAGTAGCCAAATGCAGAACGTACAAATACTCTTTTTATTTCATTTTACTTAAGAGAAATGTCCATTGCTAATATCAAAATAGCTAAATTTTAACCATTAAGAAAACCTTTAAAATATATATAATATATAGAAGTATGCGATATATAAAGTGTTATGTAAAATGACTTATTACCATATGATTTTATCTTTACTGTTACTTATATCTTCGTCACCTCCCTACAGGATGAGTTAACGAGTATATAAGAATGAAGTTCTTCAGCAAAGAGCTGTTGGCAGGGACACTGAGTTAATAGATACTCCACCGCACAACTCATTAGAAGCATTTAGGTCAGCTTGAATCGTTCGCTAACCATTCTGAAATACTTGCGCTTATTTAAGATGAAGCTCGATAGGATTTTGTTTGTAAATTCATTCATTAAATACTTAAGCTTTGCATAAATAGTTTTATGTCAGTTTAGATTGCGCAAATAGTGGAGACTGATTGTAAGCCCGAGTTGCGCTGTTCAGTTTTAATTAAAAAGTTAGCAAAGCTTCTTTTGTGTACGGTTGAGTTACAATGGCGGAGTCATAACTCACTTCACAGTCTCAGATGGAGCCAGTTAATTAGTCAGCGGCTTTGGCCTTACGAATGGTCTAATGGTTAGGACCACTAACCATTGGGATTTTGACTCAGGTTCGATTCTAGCTAAGAGAAATGGTTGCTTGGTTATCTTTCGCTGCTTTCTAAATGGGTAGGGGGAATAAGACGTTTTCTCCGAAACGGTTCTCTACGAAGTTATCCATTCCTCCGCCAATTTCCCCTATTTATCAGAGATAAAAGATCGAAAGTGCGTTTCTTAGTGGGTAGCGGTGCAGATGTTAACATTTTACCTGCATCAGCACAAGACAAACAATCCGCGAATTTCAAGTTATATGCAGCGAATGGTACCGAAATCGAAACATGGTATAAAAATGTGAAAACTTGATGTAGGACTTAGGCGTGAATTCCAATTTCCGTTTATAGTGACCAAAATTAATAAAGGAATTTTAGGATCCGATTTCCTTAACAAATTTAAATTAATAATTGATTTACATGGCAAAAAACTGATTGATGGAGTAACTCAACTGAAAGTAACTGGTGAAGTTGCTTCCATCAGTGAAAATAGTGATATCTTTACAGCAAACTATTCAACAAAATTTAATACTCTTCTAAAACAATACCCAGACTTATGCAAACAAAATTTATTCTTATCAGCTTTAAAACATAATGTTCAACATCATATCATAACACCTGGTCAACCTGTCCATTCTAAAGCAAGACAGTTGGATCCCCGAAAGCTTGCAGTAATTAAGCAAGAGTTCCAATTCATGTTGGTCAATAACATAATAAGACCCTCGAGTTCTCAATGGGCAAGTCCTCTGCATGTGGTGCTAAAAAAAAAAAGATTACTCTTCGCCCATGTGGAGATTATTAGACAGCTAAACGATAGAACAGTTCCTGATAGATATCCTATTCCTACTTCCATCATATTTTAAAAGGTACGAATATTTATTCCAAAATAGATTTATTTAAAGCCTTCTATTTCAAGTTCCTATTGCCGAAGAAGACAGATATAAAGCTGCTATTATTACTCCTTTTGGATTGTATGAATTTAATGTTACGAGTTTTGGTTTGAAGAATGCACCAGCAAAGATTTATAAATACAGTTCTTTCTGGTCTAAATTTCGCTTTTCCATACTTAGATGACTTTCTGATAGCACCTACTAGTGAAGAACAACACAGAATCCATTTGGAGCTAGTGTTTGAAAGATTAAATGCCTATGGACTCCGTATTAACGTTTCCAAATCCATCTTTGGTACACAAGAAATAGAATTCTTAGGTTATTTAATTACACCTCAAGGATCACGACTTTTACCTGACAAAGTCCAAACTATTGTTAATTACAAGCTTCCAACAACCATTTACGAACTCAGAACATTCTTAGGCCTTATTAATTTAAAAAATGCATCAAAAAGGCCAATCTCTATTACACGACTACCTCAAAGGAGCTCGGAAAAAAAGATAAACGAAAATTCAGTGGACAGATGAAGCTGAGGAACAATTTCAGCGATGCAAAGATGATTTAGTCAATACAACACTCTTATCATTCCCGAATCAGGAACTATCTCTGTCATTATATACAGACCCTTCAGACTCTGTGATTGGAGCGGTACTTCAACAATTTGAAGATAACGGATGGAAACCTGTTGTATTTTATTCCAAAAAACTAAACGAGGCACAAAAGCAGTTCAGTACTTAGGATAGAGAGTTACTAGGAATTTACCTCTCCATCAAACACTTCAAATTTTTACCTGAAAGAAGAACATTTACAATATTCAGAGACCATAAATCCATAATCTTTGTATTTAAACAAAAGCCAGAAAAAGCATCACCTCGTCAACTTAGATATTGAGAGATGTATTGTAATACATCTCTCAATTTTCAACTGATATACAGCACATAGAAGGTCGAGACAACATCGTTGCAGATACTTTATCTAGAATTGAAGAAATTTCTTTGATCGACTATGACAAAATTGCAGATGAACAAATTATGGACAAAGAATTGCAAAATTTGAAGACAACAGCAATTTCCCTGAACTTCAAGCAGTATCCTCTACCTTCTGGGAAGTCTTTGTGGTATGAAACTTCAACGAATAATATCAGACCATATATTCCTGACAGTTATCGTAAGAAAATATTTCATCAAATGCATAACGTAGCCCATCCTGGTATTAAGTCATCTGTAAAGCTCTTATTCTCTAAATTCATTTGGGCAAGTATCCGTAAAGATGTGCAGCTTTGGACTCGATCTTGCATAACTTGCCAAAAAAGTAAAATTAATAGGCACACAAAATCAAGTTTCGGTGATTTTCTACTGCCTTCAGAAAGCTCCTAGTTCCGCTGATATGCCGGAATTATCATGCGAACTTGCATGACGTGATTCGGCTCTCTGAAGTAGTGTCGTTCGACGCCTGGCTATAACATTTCTTGACTGACTGCTGCCGTTGTTGAAGGAGTACTGAAGCTTCAACACCCATGTGACCATTGCCACGTGGGTGTTGAAGTTTTAACTCATTGGTCTGGAGGAGTCTTGATTTGCTGTCCTGTGTCTCGTGAGTTGATAACATCTCCTGATTTATGGTCAGGATATTATACAGCATTTTTATAAACATTAATATAATATGAAAATTAAAACAAGATAAATTATATACATTATTTACACTATATACAAGTCCCGAAAGCATTTTAATATTCGTAAATTGGGTAGGAAAATTGTATCAATGATGTGAGCTGAAAAGGGCCTTAGCATTCGATCTTCGTGTAACAGTTCATAATGGAAGGTACCGAAATAGCTCAGAGTTTCGCACTCAAGGGCTTTCGTGAAAAAGCGTTCATTAGTTCGTTTGAGATATTTGTCTAGAAAGTCCAACTTGAGGTCTTATTGCGGCTGGTCGTTACGCACGTAATTAATAGTGTGTATTAGTCATCAGACGGAGAAACTTAGATTGTACAATTTGCAGTTTGCCGATGTCCTTATCCCTAACCGCAGCCCAGGCAGGTGAGGCGTAAGTTAGGATGGTTGACGTATAAATAAGTTTTTTCTTATTCATGTCCAGTCTGGAATTGTTTCCTATGATTGGGAAAAGCATGCTAATAACACATAACGCCTTTTTCCGTACGTAGTTCACGTGGTCAGTCCAAATCAGTTTGTCGTTTAAAACTACTCCTAAGTATTTTGCTTGCTTTACAAGCGGCACAGGCTCGTTGAAGAGAAGTAGTTTTTCTGTGATTGGAGTACCTCTTTTCTTTCGTCTGATTAGCAGAATCTATGATTTAGTGCCATTGATCGCCACTTTCCATCGTCGGCACCAGTTCTCGATTTGAGGGATTTCAGCTTGGAGTTTCCTGATAGCGTGGTTAATGTTAGCCGATAGCCAGAGCCGTATCGTCTGCATAACATGCTAGCAACGATGATGAGCAATGTGGCTTGGGAAAATCCGCAACATAGAATAGGTAGAGTATCGGTTCGGTCGTACTTTCTTGTGGTACGCCAGCATGTATGGGTGTTGCTTTGGAGATAGAATTTCCGACGGAGACTTGGAAAGTTCGAGTGGCCAGGAACGAATGCAGCAGTAGAATAAGTTCCTTGCTGAAGTTTAAATCACTTAATTTGGAGTTGAGCCGCTCATGCCAGACGCGGTCAAATGCCTTGGCTACATCTAACATGAGGAGTGCGACTTGAAGTTTAGAATGCAGAGCCGCCCCACCAAATTCTGTTATCCTGATTAATTGCTTCACTGTTGAGAGTTGTGGTCTGAATCTAAATTGCTCTGGGGGAAGTAAGTGAAGGTAAGTCTTCATTCTTGCAAGGATGATTCGCTCAAATAATTTCCCAAGACCTGGTAGTAGACTAATATCCCTCGGGTTTACAATGATCTTTTCCAGGCTTGGGAATCATGATGATTTTCGCTCTTTTCCAGGCAACTGGGAAGTAAGAGTTGAATAAACAAGCATTGAATATTGAGAAGAGGTTTGTTATCATGTTCGTGGGCAGGTTTATCAGAGTAATATTAGAAATTCCATCAATTCCTGGTGATTTCCTAAATTTGTTTTTTGAGTAGGTCTTGAATTTAAGAAGGCGTGGCGAGGGCGGGGATGTTTCGCGCGCTTGGTGCGTTCAGCCAATCACAGACCTTGAATAATATGCTGAGTTCTGAATGATCATCGCGTGGCCAGGTTTTGGGCGTGAACTGGTTTTCCAGATAATCAGCAAAGATGGCGGATTTCTCATCGTTAGTAGCATAGATTTTGTCATTGCAGTAGATAGGTCGGTTACATGAGTATTTTTACTTGAATTTTTTGATGGTGTTCCAGAACGATCCGTCCGTGACGTCTAGAGATACCGTCTTTTGTTCCCAGAGAAATTGTTTATGTTTTTGATTAATTTCTTTATCTCTCTATTGAGTTTATTCAGGCTACGCTTGATGTTGAGATCCCATGTCACGTGATATCTTTTCCTCAGCCAATTAATTCCTTTCTCGGATGTATGAAGGAAGTTTGAGAATTTTATCCGAGACTGGAACCTTCTCAGAAGCTTCGTTGATGGCCTCAAGAATTTTAGTAGTGAATAAATTAACAGCAGAATCAATATCATTAATATTTTTAAGAGCTAGTATCTGGGGGGTCAGCAGCTAGTAGATTTTGAAATAAAGTCCAATCCTTGATACTTCGGAGGTCACGTGACTCAGGTTTTGTTACTCCGAGCACAGCAATATCTGAACTTAATTCATGCAAAACTTTCATGGCGATTGGTATTGAAGTCGTTGTTAGCAGGATATCCAGGATGTCCGGGTAATTGTTGCTCGGACAATAGGTTGCAGCAACAATGCAACGAACTTTTAAATTAAATGTTAACTGTTTGTGTCTTCATATATAGCAGTGCTGCAACTAAACTGTGTACTTTTCTCTCAAGTGAAGTGAACTGATTTGTTGTAAGTTAATCTTCCTCGTGTTTGTGCTGTTATCGCTAGCGTGCATAAACGCGGTGTGATATGTTTTTGTAGAATGTTCTTTTTTCTTCGCTACGTAAATTGTAAATAAATGTGATTGATTGAATAAGTAGTTTATTTGTGAATAGTAGTAATGCAGAACCAACCTGCCGTAATTGGTGACCTATGGACGAAAAATAAGTTACGTTAATTGGTCACATGCTTCGCTAAGCTTTGCTGTGATAAGCCTATCCCACTGTGGCGACTTCGCTTTCTATATAATTACGATTATTTTGTTTCTGCTCTCCGGAACTATTTCCACATACTAGCGATGCCTCCACCCGATCAGCAGAGCCAAGTAGCGAAAGTAGCACTTCGCATTCCACCTTTCTGGAAGGCTAACGTGTGGTTGTGGATCGCACAATGTGACAATGCCTTCATTTACAGCTGAATTACAAGTGATAAATGAAATTTTCTGCTCTTGTAGCGAATATACGAGGGTTGGAACTTTAATTGTGGCAACTATTTATTTACAAGGAATACAAAAGGGATTCATGTCACCATGTTTTACAGTCCTTCAATATAGTCGCCAGCATTGTGTACAACCCGTTTCCAACGATGTGGAAGTCGCAGAATACCTGTAGCAGCGCCTGTTTTGTTGATAGTTTGAATGGACCGGTCTACTGCCGCAAGAATCTCAGGAACAGTTTGGAAGCGAGTGCCACGAAGTGGTTCCTTCATCTTAGGAATTAAGTCATAGTCACAAGGGCTTAGATCTGGGGAGTATGGTGGATGGTAAAGCACTTCCCAGTCCCATCGCTTGAACAAATCAATCACAGCTCGCGCTGCATGCGGCCGAGTATTGTCATTCAAAATGAGAGGAGCGTTCTGCAAAAAATGTCGTCATTTTTTCTCAAAGCTGGTTGGAGATTGTGCTCCAAAAATGAGAGCAGTAATACTGCACAGTGACGGTCTTTAGTGGGGGAACGGTATGTGTTAGGATGACACCATCACAGTCGTACAAGAGAATCACCATAACTTTCACATTGCTGGGGTTCTGACGAAATTTCGAACGTCGTGGTGACCCGTGATGACGCCATTCGTTTGATTGGCGTTTCAGTTCTGGCTGGTACGATTGGGCCCAAGTCTCATCCAGCGTAATGATACGGCGTAAAAAAGCATCTCCTTCGCGCTCATAGCGCTCCAGGTGGGTTCGGGCAGCATCGTATCGTAGCTTCTGCATTTCCGTCAATTGATGTGGAACCCATTGTGAAGCAATTTTTCTCATGGACAGGCGTTCTTTCAAAATGTGCAGCACAGTCGTATGCGCTAATCCTGTTTGTCCGGCCAGCTGACGAATCGTTTGGCGGCGATCACTGTCCATTAGTGCGGCAACAGCTTGCACGTCTGCATCGCTGACACTCGGACGACCTGGCCACAGCATGTCTGCCACGTTTTGGCGTCCTTCATTGAATGCTTTCACCCATCTTGCTATGGTTCTGTAAGGCAATGCAGATTCCCCGCAAGCCTCTTGAAGCCCTTGATGACACTGTCGTGCTGTACGACCTCTGGCACTGTTTTGAAAACATCCCGACAACACTTACTTTAGACCGCGAGCTAATACAAGGATTCGCTCTTCGCGTCACTCCGCATGCGCGTGACGTAGGCAGGACGAGTCTTTTTGCTGAGAGGTAAGATAGGTATGTAGTTTACGTGTGGTATACGCGATATTCTTTGGTTTTGTTGCGTAGCGTTTTTTCAGCTGTGTTGCCATTATTAAAGTTCCAACCCTCGTAGATGCGGAAACTCTGTCGCACGTCTCGGATATCGTACTAAACCCTCCGGACTCGGACAAATATAAAAAACTGTCTGAGAGGCTCATCAGTGAATTTGAAGATTCTGAACACCAGAAAATTAAAAAACTCCTCACTGAACTTCTGTTGGGAGATGAACGACCTAGTTATCTCCTACGAAAAATGAAAGAGCTTTCTGGGAAACAGCTTAATGATGACTTTTTGCAAAATTTATGGATGCAGCGGATGCCAGCCCATATCCAAACAGTTCTGTCTGCTTCTTCTGAAACACTTGATCAGCTAGCAATTATAGCTGATAAAGTCGCTGAGGTTGTTCAACATAGCTCAATTTGTGCTACTTCTGGAGCTGGAACGTCCTTGGATCCCAATGCCATCACAACTGAAACCCTAGCCAGGCAGATCGAAGAACTTACACGCCAAGTTTCTGAACTTTCCCATGCTCGGAAGACAACTAGGTTCCGGAGTCGCTCAACCTCTCGTTCCAGAAAAGGTAATACTTCCAGTAATGTGTGTTTCTATCATAACCGTTTTGGTGATAAGGCACGCAAGTGTGCTAAGCCTTTCGCGTACCAACAGCAAAAACACCTGGAACTCCCGTCATAGCTGGAATGACGGAAGTATCTAAAAAGCCCAGTCGATTATTTCTTCACGACAGGAAGACTGGCCAAAAAATTTTGATTGATTCTGGTAGTGAGATCTCTGTGTTACCTCCTTCTCCTGAAGATAAGAGAAACTGTTGTGAAACATTTGTCCTTTTTGCTGCGAACAATTCTAAAATTCCTGTATATGGATTCGTGCGCAGACAAGTCGACTTGGGTCTCCGAAAGCCCTTCTCATTGACATTTGTGACATTATTGCTGATGTAACTTCTTCTATCATCGGTGCAGATTTTTTGAAACATTTTAATCTTCTTGTTGATTTGAAACGGCAGTGTCTTATAAATCTTGAAACTTCACTGTTTACTTATGGCAATGTTGCTCACAAAAGCTAACCTTCTATTGTCACTGTTTCTGTTAATTCAGATTATGACTCCTTGCTTTCTGAGTTTCCAGATATAACAAATCCTACTCTAATTAAGCAGACTGTTCCTCATAAAAAACAGTGCATCATATCTTGACCCGTGGACCACCTGTGACTTCAAAACCGAGACGACTCTATCCCAAGCTGCACGAAGCAGTGAAATCTGAGTTTGTCCATGGAGTTCACCATTGCATGTCGTCCCTAAGCAGGATTCTGCAGTTGGTCCGGTTGGAGATTACCGCAAGCTGAATTCTGTGACTGAATTTGATAGTTATCCAATTCCGTACCTTCAAGACTTTGCTCATTCACTCTACGGTAAATCCATTTTCTCAAAAGTAGACATCTTTAAAGTATTTTACCAAATTCCTATTGCAGACGCTGACATTCCTAAAACAGCAGTGACAACCCCATAGAGTCTCTACGAGTATACTCATCTGTGTCTTGGCTTAGTGAATGCACTCCAAACCTTCATGCACGAGGTCCTAAGGGGTTTCCCATTTTGTTATGTTTATCTTGATGATATTACTATATTTTTCAAATGATGCAGTGGAGCATAAGAAGCACTTTCATGCTATATATCAAAGACTGGTACTTATGGTCTCAAGTTAAATGTTTCAAAATGTGTGTTTGGTGTCACTGAGCTGGAGTTTCTTGTTCACCATATAAGCCCAGAAGGGGTTAAACCCTTGCAAAATAAAGTCCAAGCAATCCTAGATTTAAAGTTGCCTGAAACTATTGGTAATTTGCGTAAGTTTCTAGGCCTAATTAATTTCTATCGTAGGTTTTTGCCTCATGCAGCAGACAACCAGGCTTTGTTAAGTGACGTTCCAAGGGGTCTTCTGGCAAGAAAAATTCGAAGAAACCAATTATATGAACTTCGCCTTGCATTTTTTTAAAGCTCGAGGCTTTAAAAAATGCAAACAAGCACTAGCTAATGAATCGTTACTTGCCCATCCTTCTCCAACTGCCCCACTTGCTTTGCATGTAGATGCATCTGATCATGCTATTGGTGGTGCATTGCATCAGGTTGTGGACTACAAATTGCAGCCCTTAGGTTTCTTCTTGAGGAAGCTCAGTACAGCAGAAACTCGGTACAGTGCTTATGACCGGGAGCTCCTTGCTGCTTATGCATCCATTCGCCATTTCAGACATATGTTGGAGGCTAGAGAGTTTGTCCTCTTTACTTATCATAAGCCTCGTATATATGCTTTTCGTCAAAAGAATGACAAGTGCTCTCCACGTCAGGTGAGGCATTTAGATTTCATCTCGCAATTCACAACTAACATACAGCACATTCCAGCGCCTGAGAATATTCCTGCAGATGTCATGATTCGTATAGCTGCCTTAACTCTTCCTGCATCAGTTGATTATTCTGAAATAGCTAAAGCACAAACATTGGATGATGAGTTGAAGTCCTTACTGTCATCAGACACATTCCTGCAGTTAAAAAATTACTCTCCCGGAATCAAACATTGATCTATTCTGTAATGTATCGACTGGTAGAGTTCGTCCCTATGTCCCAACACAGTTTCGCCAGGAAGTTTTTGCCTCATTACACAACATGGCTCACCCTGGTGTACACAGAACACAACACATTGTGCGGTCACGATTTGTTTGGCCTAAAATGTTATCGGATATAGCTGAATGGACCAAGTGTTGCATCCCATGTCAAAAGGCTAAAATTCATCGCCATACAAAAGCACCTTTGGGAAGTTTTAAGGAGCCTTCCAAAGAATGACCATGTTCATTTGCACCTTATAGGCCTTCTCCCTCCCTCAAATGGTTATTCTTACTGCTTGACTTTAATTGATCGTTTCTCTCGATGGCCAGAAGCTCAACCACTCAAGGATATCTCTGCTGAAACTGTTGCAGAAGCATTTTTCACATGCTAGGTCTCCAGGTATGGAGTGCCCTCTACTATGACAACTGACCAAGGACGCCAGTTTGAAACTTCACTTTTTCGCTCTCTCACTCATCACCTGGGAATTCAGAGATCCAGGACGACTAGTTACCACCCCCAGTCGAATGAGTTAATAGAGGAATTACATCGACCTCTTACTGCTATCAAGTGCCATGCCACTGAGCGGTGGACTGAAGTCCTTCCTGTGATCCTTCTTGGTTTTCGAGCTACATTTTCTCAAAAGTAGACATCTTTAAAGTATTTTACCAAATTCCTATTGCAGACGCTGACATTCCTAAAACAGCAGTGACAACCCCATAGGGTCTTTACGAATATACTCATCTGTGTCTTGGCTTAGTGAATGCACTCCAAACCTTCATGCACGAGGTCCTAAGGGGTTTCCCATTTTGTTATGTTTATCTTGATGATATTACTATATTTTTCAAATGATGCAGTGGAGCATAAGAAGCACTTTCATGCTATATTTCAAAGACTGGTACTTATGGTCTCAAGTTAAATGTTTAAAAGAAAGAAAATTTGGGTTGCACACCAGCAGATTTGGTTTTGGGCACCACCATTCGTCTGCCTGGGGAGTTCCTGGTTCCTGCTCAACAACCGGTTGACACCACAGATTTTGTCAGCTACTTACGTGCACATATGCAAGCACTTCGCCCCATACCACCCAAGAGACATAATGATAGCAAAACCTTTAGACACCATGATTTAACAACAGCTACCCATGTTTTTCTTCGTCATGATATGGTGAGACGCCCACTTCAACTTCCTTATGATGGACCGCTTTTTAGTTGTTCGTAGAACAGAGAAAGTCTTTTACCTAGACATAAATGGCAAAAATGTACCTGTATCCATTAATCGTGTAAAGCCAGCTTATGTTCTGAACAGGGATAAACCAATCGCTCCACCATCAACTTCACCTCACCTTTTTCAAGGCACTGTGGTACATGATTTGCCACTTAACCCAGATACCCCATCAAATGATTGTCCATCTGATATCACAACTTCAGCACAGCCTGCAATAAAGGTGCAACCTAAGACTACACGTTCTGGGCGTCATGTTCATTTCCCTGTACGATATCGTTGATACTGGGAGGGGAGTATGCAGCAACCATGCAACGAACTTTTAAATTAAACGTTAACTGTTTGTGTTTTCATGTATAGCAGTGCTGCAATTAAACTCTGTACTTTTCTCTCAAGTGAAGTGAACTGATTTGTTGTAAGTTAGTCTTCCTCGTGCTTGTGCTGTTATCGCTAGCGTGCATAAACGCGGCGTGATATGTTTTTGTAGAATGTTCTTTTTTTCTTCGCTATGTAAGGCCCACCAGCGGCCGAGCGGTAAAGTCGCTGAACACTGGTAGTTCGGTCCGAGGTTCGAATCCCGCGAACGGGCTGGCTGCATGGGTGTTTTCGTGGTTTTCCCCATGTGTAACGTGTATACGAGCCAGTTTCCCTTAGAAAGTCCTCCACGAAAGGCATCCCTCCCTTTAGGCAGATAGCCCTAGTGTGCTTTGCCATAATTAAATACACCACCAACACCAACACTTCGCTATGTAAATTGTAAATAAATGTGATTGATTGAATAAGTAGTTTATCTGTGAATATGCAGAACCAACCTGCTGTAAGGTGAATTCACCAGGAGCATAAAGTGCTATCAGATGATTTAAAACATAGTTGTGTAGTATTTTGCCATTAATGTACGTTTTCCTACACATCCAGTCTTTGTGCTTGGCGTTAAAATCGCCAGCGGCGATTGCTGCAATATCCACAGGCAAGAGTTCGTTAAGCAACTCAGAAGTGAGTTTGCTTTTAGGTGCATTATAAACTGCTCTAAAGTAGATATTTCCTATATTTGGTAGCGATGCACAGGCAGTTACAAATTCATATCCAGGGTTGCGCTTTTCCGCGATGAGACAGGATTGAATGTTTCTTTTGAAGTAAAGCATAGCAACACCTCCTCTATGAGTAAGTCTGTCACATCTGTAGAAGGCATAATTAGCAATGTTTAGTCTTTGTCCAGGGATGCGTTTCCGAGATGATAGCGATGTCAATATCATGATCCGTTAAATAGTTTTGCAGTTCGGTTAACCTGCTGTGGAGGCCAGAGGCATTCCAAATCATGACACGAGTTGGATCATATTTAATGTGTATTGATCCATTAGTTACTTGTTCAGTTTGCTCTTGCTGTGAAGTAAGTCCTTAGTTTTAGAGAATTGGGTAATGCCTGATTCCTTTATGATGGAGACCAGATCAGTCAGGCTTTTTAGAACTTACTTTATTTTCTTGAGGTCAATTGGAGATATTCCTCCGGATAGCGCATTGGAGTAGGATTTGTTTGTAATGAACCGGTCTGCATAGGATTTAACTTTGGGGATTTCTTTAATTTTGGGGAACTTTTCGCAACCCCTGAAGTTGGAAGTGTGATTCTTTTGGCAGTTGGTGCAGGTGGGTGGCTCGTTGCGGTCCTTGGTACACTGATAGGACTGATGATTTTTCCCGCATTTCACACAGCGGGGTTCGTGGTTGCAGGTACTCTGCTTATGATGGAACCCCTGACGTCTGTAGCATGGCAGGGGCCCAGCTCTTCCTTTGTAGGCTTCTAACTTGATTTTTATGCGAAGCAGATACTGCACGTGGTTTAGCTCATTGGATCGTGGAGTTTTTGGAAATGTAACCAGAAATAGTGGGAGTTTGATGATTTCACCATTCCTTCTTCTGGTTAACTGGTGCACAGATTCAACTTGGAAGCCAAGTTCTATTAGTTCATTTTGGATATCTTCCACCTTGATATAACTAGAAAGACTTCTGATAATCAGCTTGAGGTACTTGATTTAGGAAAGGGGGAAAGAGTTGAAATATACTCCTTTATCTCTTAGATCTTCGCCATCTGTTTGTAGATGGTGGGGTTTGAGACCAGTATTTTGATCCCATCTCGAATCATTTCCGCTGTATAGTCCTGGCCACTAAAGTTGTTAGCCTATAAAATTTTCATTAGGTCGTACCAATTATGCCTATTGTCTTTGACAATAATTGGTGTTCTCTTGGCTGATTTTCCTGCATTTAACGTCGTAATCAGGGCTTGTGGGGTGACATCAGCCGGGCCAGGGATTGCGTTGCCTCTGTTTGGTTGTTGCGAGTCTGCTTGGATCGGCGCTGACGAATCCTGTTCAGTCTGCAATGGGTGGGCGGGCTTGTCGTCGACTCCAATTTTCGAGGTGACCGCAGCTGGGATTCTGCTTTTGCCTGGTTTCGTCTTGGTTTTTTTCATTTTAAATTCCAAATTTTTGTCATCTTCTGAACTGTCAACATCAAGTGGTGTGGCTTCATCAGCAAATGAATATCGGTTCGCTACAGGAACTGTATATTCTGCAACAGAACTCAACGTTCGCTTACAGCTGTTTCTTTTTTCATCTATTTGCATAGAGTCAGCATTCGGGTTGTGTTCAGCAAGATCCATCATTCCAGAGTTCGGCGGCTGGTTTACAATATCCGTTTCATCATTTGTCCTTGCTCCAACTATCGTTTGGTTTATTGCTGCACGGAATCCTTTAAGCATTCGTAGTTCCAGTTGCTCTTTAACAGTGAGCGGAGGTGAATCATCAGGGTGCTCTTCGAGCTCAGTAATGTGAACTCCCACAAAATATAGTAGTTTCTAAATCATGATGAAGCACTGAAGAGTAAAAATCACAAGAAAAGTAATGCTCATAGATCAGTACTGCAAGGTACACAAGGCCGTTTTACGGTGCTACCAGCAAAAGCCGAAGCACTAACCTTCTATGATACCCTTACAGCAGTGAAGACAAACTAACAACTACTAAATAACTATCTAATGGCTGACCGCCTACGTGACTGGGTCAACTCAGAGTAAAATATGCGTTTTCCAAACTACGTCCTACACGTATACTGTCTCAAGCGCGAATGGATGAAGATCAACGACGCCGTCAGAAAGAATTTGTGACGTGCATATTAACCTCATTGGACACCTACCACCATCAAATGGGAATATTTACTGTCTCGCTTGCATTGACCGGTATTCTAACTGGATGGAAATGATTCCACTTAACAACATTTCAGCAGACACAGTTGCTAAAGCATTTTTTCTAATTGGATTTCAAGATTTGGGACTCCATATCGTCTAGCCACAGATCGTGGACCGCAGTTTAGTTCAGAATTGTTCAACAACCTATCAAAAATTTGTGGAATAAAATTACAACATACAAGGCTTACCAGCCCCAAGCAAATGAGAAGGTAGAGTGCCTCTATAGAACTCTCAAGACCACACTTATGGCACACGATAACATGGCCTGGACTGAAACACTTCCAACGTTTCTTCTTGGCTTATGCACAGCTATGCAGGAAGACTCTACATAAACCATTGTTCAAATGGTTTATGGACAAAATATACGATTACTTGGAGAATTTTTCCATGATAGCACAAATCCTAAACCACCTGATATTTTCGTCAAGCAGCTAAAAAAACTGTGGAAAAATTGGACCAAGAAAACAGTATCCGATAAATATGTCCAAAAAATATTATTCTTTAAGACTTGAAAACAGCATCACATGTGCTTATTCGCAAAGATAGAGCTAAAAAGCAATTAGAAACTCCTTACGATGGTCCTTTCAAGTGGTTGACAGAAAAAAAAAATCAGGAGTCAGGAGTAAAAGTCAGGAGTCTTGGACGCAAAGACGTCTATGAAGGCCTTTTCGAGGACCAAGGAGGTTAGAATAGATGGAGTAAGCCTTCTCCGTATGTCCCATGCAATGAAAATGAAGCCATGATATGTCACGACTGATAATGGCAGCTTCCATGGGTGAGTCGTCAGCCATGTTACTAGTAGGAAACGGAGAGTTCAGCAACAGGAGGGGGTGCGCGATGCAAATTCAGAGGCGGTGCAAGCGGAGGCGCGAACCACGTGGTTTTCGTCCGCCATGTTGGATCACGTGATCGTCGTCCTCCATTTTGGAACACGTGGTCTTTCATCCTCCATCTTGAATGACTCCCGCCATGCTTTAGTCGCCGCCATGTTGGATTATTTTTTAATCTAATTTTCTTTTTAATTACTTATTAAATTAATTTTGAATCATCTTCGAGTAGCCGCCATTTTGAATCACGTGGTTTTATATATTTGCTGGAGAACGCAGATTCAAAAATTACCAGCCAGGCCCGAACCCACGATGTCGGCATCTGCAGCCACGCGCTTTAACCACTGAGCCACGGTTTACTTAGTGACGATGTATAAAAAGGAGTACTTGTTTCTAAATTAAAAAATTAATTATTTTTTTTCAATACATTTTTTCTAAGCGGGAGATTTCATTTCTAATGGGAAGAATTTTTCAAAATCATTTTATTATTTGCAGCGAATGAGTTAAAAACGGTATTTTTTAAAACATTATTGGATTTTCTTAAATACATATTGCTGCTGGCGCCGTCTAGTGTACATAACATCTACTAAAGTTAACAGGATGGTTTAAAAAAATGAAGAAGTAATATATATTTTCTTTCCACGGGGAATCGAACCGGCTGTCCCAGCAAAAATTAATAAAAAGGAATTGAGGGGCACCGCATCCAGTACATTAGGCGATACCCCACAATTCCTTGGTTGAAATGGTTCTTAATTATGTATATAAGGTTTGAAACGCCATCTTGGTTGCCATCTTACTCTGAATCCGCCATTTTGAAAGATTTGCTTCGGGGGAGGATATCACCCATATCATGTTTGTGCTTTAAAGTACTCTAACTTTAAACTTGTTCATTATATTTTCCTACCATATACCTAACTTTTACTTAACTTTAGATGTAAATTTTAACTTCTTTTCTACTTTTTAATGTTTGACGTTTAGAAAAATTATATCTTCGCAAGTGAAGCGTTCTTCTGATGAAATGGACTTTGGTTATTATGACAACACAATCACTATACCGTGCATGAATAAAAGAACTTTTCCGCGTAAGGAAAACTATGTTTAAAAGATGAGGTGCTCGAGATACCCCAGGACGACTGGCTGAGTCGTCATTACCAGTCATCACGAAATCATGATGAAGTGATCAATTATTGATCATTAGAACGGATGTCTCGTCTTTCCGTCGTTGTAAGTAGAAATAATAATGTTCGAATTCTTATACAAAACTTTGCAGAAACGAATAATTTCAACTGTAGATCTTCTCTTGAGGGTGTAAGTATGACTTCTGCGACTTGGTATGATTTCATGAACAAATTACCAAACTTTAATTTCAAATATTCAGAAGCATCTTTCATAGCCAGTTGGCGGTATTTTGTACAAACGCGCAATTAGAATCATATCAGACCGATAAACTTTTAGATTTATATGGTGAAATAACTCAGACTATCCAAACTGCTCTATTTCAAGATGTGTTACCGCATGAGATAAGAAAACGACGATAAAAATGCCAGCTGCTGGAACATTTAACTAGCGAGCAATGCATGCAGAAACTTAACAATATTATTTACGAGGAGTACTTAACCAGTTTCAACGAGGTATTTATCTGTGAGGGATGTGCTATCGATCATCCAAGTCAGTGTCGCCACCCCTGTATAATGCAGACGACTCGGGAAAAAGCTATGAATAATATTGACAAAGCTATATTGTCAATTAACTTTAAAAGACTTGCTCAAAAGCTTTATGTAAACAAGTGTTGTTGTATTTATGACAGTGATGACGTTTTAAAGAATATTTCATTGTCAACTTTACGTGATAGAATCGAAAATTTGTGAGAAAAAATTGTTTTAGTAAGTATGTATTTTAATAAAAAAAATGTTTTATTTATATTGAAATGTATCTTTATTTAGCTGTCCACTGTTTCATATTATGTTTTAAATGAATATCTCTTTACATTACTCTTACTGCTTAAGTCTTCATAAGGATACTCTTTTTTTACCGTTTACTGCCTATAGGAAATGATATGTTACTCAGGTTTTATACTAATGCATTGCAAGATTTTACATTTCATTTTAGTATTGGTAAAGTTTTACTGTTCCTAATGAATGGGATTTTCGTAGAGTGTACGTGGATATTTAATTGCATTTATCTTAATAATGCTTGGGAATAATTTGATAATAATTCGCATAAATATACTTTTCTTTTTAAAATCTTAATTGAAAGTTAATTAAAATTAGTTAATGAGTATTAAAATGTTAATTGTACTGCTAAATGACTCATGACTTTTTTGTATATACTGACAAGGCTAGATGAAGTTAACTTTAGGTTTTTCCCACTGATAGTAAATCTGAAGCCAATAAAAATATATTAAGACTCATGTTTAGGTAAGTAAGTTGCTTTCTATAGCACATTTTCTAAAATTTGTTGGAATTCTGGGTAAAAGAACTTAAATTTGGTAAAGGTTCTATCTTTAATTTGCATAAAACAGTAAATATTCTACATTGGACAATGTTTCTTTCGTATTTAGTTCTTAAGAAAATAGTTCTAAGATAGATATTCGGTACTGCGGGAAATACTGCAGGCGAAGATGAATGATTTGAATAGTCTTTGGAGTTGGAAAGTTGAATGTTCTTTGGAGTTTTCGCCTTAGAAAAAGGTAATATTTAACAGCATTAATTAAATTACATACATAGGAAGTTCCTGTAATGTAAAGTTATATGTACAATTATAGGAAAATGGAACACTTATTTGGATGTAATTTTATATTCTAAAGGGGTTATTCCTCATTAAATGGGTATTAGTAGGGAATATTTAATTGATGTAATGAGTATTTATGAATAAATTCCTGTATTCGAGATGGATGAAAGTTAAAATATTCGAAAAATATAGCGGAGATTTGTGTAAAATGTCTCTTGTTGTTTCTTTCTTCGGTTCGTTCTGTAATAAATATAAGCATTTTGATAATGATATATGTTATGTAAAGGTAAGGTAGTGTTTCACAAGATTTCATTCATAAGAGAATAAATTGGTAAATAAATTAATGAAATCTGACACTCACGAAAGAAAATCCTAGTATAAGAAATTAGAAAAATTGACTATGTATGCAGTTATCTAGGGAAATTGAGTTGGAATTGAACTAGGTTCGAAGAAATGTGTTAACATTATGCACTAGAAATAAAAGTATATCGATTAAACATAATTTCAAGAGCTGAAATGATAACCAATGGGTAAAATTTATGGTCATTCATCTCTCATTTGATACTGAAAATGTTTATCTTAGGAATTTCTTTTGTGCATGTAACGTAAATAATCGGTAATTTCACTTGAACGTTGTCCATGAAGGCAGAAATACTCGTACTTGGTGCAGAAAAAAGTGATAAATTTAAAATTTGCATAGTCGGGGCATTTAAAGTGTAAAAATGATGGTACGAATGCAGTGAATTAGCAAAAAATACCGAATTAAAAACGTATTAAGTGTCCAAAACAATATGAAAGATTTCTGTATGTGTACATGAATCAGTGAAAATGGTTCTAAAATTATAGATGAAAACTGTCTCTATATTTAAGACATTGAAACGTGTAAATTTAGCTGAAATAGTAAAATCAAAAGCGTGATTACAATCAAAAATTATAAAAAAGAGTTAAAATTTAGAGCATTTTGGAAACTAGAAAGAAACAAGTGTCAGAAATGTATAAAAAATGCATCTAAAATTAATTAAAGTTCATGTATATGGTAGGAAGATGTAATAAACGTTAAAAATATCATCTAAAATTAAATAAAGTTCATATATATCGTAAGAAAATAGAGGAATTAAGCTAAAATTAAGGATATGTTTGAAATTACGAAGGTTAAAACGTAAGAAAGTAGTTAAAAATTAAATGAAAGTCATGTACATAGTGTGAAAATCTAGCAAATTAGTTAAAAATTCAGAGTATGTTTAAAACTAAAAACATTAAAAAGTTGAAAAGAAATTAAAATTTACATCTAAAGTTAAGTAAAATTTAGGTATATGGTAGGAAAATATAATGAACAAGTTTAAAATTAGAGTACTTTAAAGCACAAACATGATATGGGTGATATCCTCCCCCGAAGAAAATCTTTCAAAATGGCGGATTCAGAGTAAGATGGCAACCAAGATGGCGTTTCAAACCTTATATACATAATTAAGAACCATTTCAACCAAGGAATTGTGGGGTATCGCCTAATGTACTGGATGCGGTGCCCCTCAATTCCTTTTTATTAATTTTTGCTGGGACAGCCGGTTCGATTCCCCATGGAAAGAAAATATATATTACTTCTTCATTTTTTTAAACCATCCTGTTAACTTTAGTAGATGTTATGTACACTAGACGGCGCCAGCAGCAATATGTATTTAAGAAAATCCAATAATGTTTTAAAAAATACCGTTTTTAACTCATTCGCTGCAAATAATAAAATGATTTTGAAAAATTCTTCCCATTAGAAATGAAATCTCCCGCTTAGAAAAAATGTATTGAAAAAAAATAATTAATTTTCTAATTTAGAAACAAGTACTCATTTTTATACATCGCCGCTAAGTAAACCGTGAGTCAGTGGTTAAAGCGCGTGGCTGCAGATGCCGACATCGTGGGTTCGGGCTTGGCTGGTAATTTTTGAATCTGCGTTCTCCAGCAAAAAATAAAACCACGTGTTTCAAAATGGCGGCTACTCGAAGATGATTCAAAATTAATTTAATAAGTAATTAGAAAGAAAATTAGATTAAAAAATAATCCAACATGTCGGCGACTAAAGCATGGCGGGAGTCATTCGAGATGGAGGATGAAAGACCACGTGTTCCAAAATGGAGGACTACGATCACGTGATCTAACATAGCGGACGAAAACCACGTGGTTCGCGGCTCCGCTTGCACCGCCTCTGAATTTGCACCGCGCACCGCCTCCTGTTGCTGAACTCTCCGTTTCCTCCGTTCTCCGTTCCTACTACTTTTCTTATTAGTAAATGACTATATAAATGATATTTGGCATATTTAAGTTGTATATATTAAATTTAAGGTATTTTAAGGATTTTTCTTAATTTTTACTTTTGTATGTATCTAATCATCTTTCATATTTAATGCAATTTATATATTCAGTTTTAACGTATTTATTCATTTAGTTTTCATAATTTTTTACATTTAATGGAGTTTTGTGTATATAATATTTTTTAATTTAATGCTTAATGATATTAAGTACATTTAGTTTGTAAATATTTTTTTCTTTAATTTTAAGTTTTCATAACACTATAAATATTTTAGTATAGTGTTACATTTCGGCCTCTTGAAAAACTTATGGAAAGCTTACATAAAGCTATGCATAAGTTTTTCTGTTCTAAATTTTCGGGATTGTCGAGGTGCAATTAACTGCACCGGGTGGTGGGCGGGGACAATCCTAAAAAAATATAATTTATTTTAAATCTTTTTCTTGCGAATAAACGATTAGAGATCATGCGGTAGTGCTCTAAAGCAATCAATCATAGTACTACCCTGTGAACTCCTTTTGTTACAGGTTCGAATCCCGGTTTTATCCCCTAAATCAAGAATTCCGAAACATTCCTACTTATCTGCTGCGCCTTCGCTTGCACCGCCTCTGAACTTGCACCTCGCATCTCCTCCTGTTGCTGTCCGTTTCATACTACTCATGTTGTTGCGAAGCTTTAGGGTTGCAATTTCGGTTTGGGGCCCATTTTTGGCTCCTTAGCGGTGTTCGCTAAAACTTTTATTGGTGAAAATGTGCTTTAGCCCACTGCTTGGCGATTTTTTAAAAATCGCCAGTAAAATCTCAGAATACGTTCCATAAACAAAGTTGCGAAGGCAGAGCTAAGTGACGTCCTTAAATGGGTGGGACTAAAATTGTGACGTCACAATGTATTCTCTATAAATATAGGCATAAGTATAATAAATTCTTTATATTTTAAATTATAATAATGCAGTAAGTGTTACCAGTTATTAAAACGATAAACAACGTCGCAGTCTCTCATATTTGTATTTCATACAGCTTCAGTATTTTCAAAGATTTTTAAGCTTTAGAATTTATACAAATAAAAAAAGATTTTTATTATTAAATTTATTGCGGCAATTATATCAGAATGTTGCAAATTATTGCGTGTCTTTTAAATAAAATAGTATATAGTCCAATTTGTGTTAAATTTATTAATATAAGGGCTTTATAAATTTCAAGACTTGCCCCTTTCATGATTTTCTAGATGCTGGATTATATTCCGGATAGCAACTAAAAGAATACTAATGTCTTCTTTTGTGAATGATTCATAACGTAAAATAAATTATACACAGGATTTTGCTTTTTCTTGGTTTTATATTGACATATTATTTACATTTTTAGTTTAAAAGGATAATCATTTAAAGAACAATATCCGATTACAGCCGATTCACAAACTACCAAAAAATCAAGGAGGTTAGAATAGAAGGAGGGAAGGTTCAACTCAAACGGTGAAGCTTGGCGGCCATCTTCCTGTTATCACCGTGACTTGTGCAAGGAAGTCTGTCATTGCAACATTTTTTTCTTTTCTTTTTGAAGCATGTCAGCTTGTATTGCATATGGATGCATAAATGGATTCTCGAAAAAAATTCCGGGCATTATTTTTCACACGTAAGTATTAATTTTCTTTTTTTTTTTTTTTTTTATGTAATATGACAACTATGTCAAAAAATATCACAATGTCATGTGGTTTTCTTTCCAGATGTGAAAAAAAGGACTTAAAATAGGTTATTTAATATAACTATAATCAAAATATATTAAATACATTTTAATGTTTCTGTTTATAGCTGGTATCTTCGTTCCTTAAGATACAATGCTATATGGTAGGATTTAAATTGTATAATTTGAACGTTTTAGTTAATTCGTTTTATAACTTTCATGAAAAGTAAGAAATCAATTGTAACTATTTTTATTAATTGTAAAGGTTTTAAATAAAGCAATGCTTTTCTTTATATATTAATTATTATTCATTTTTTTAAGTTAAGATAAACTGTTCTGTTGTTAAAAATTTTTTGCGTAAACTTACAAATTTCTGGGCAGTATAGTGATAAAATTAAGTAAAATATTTACACAATTGAACATGTGGAAAGATGTACCCAAAAACTTAAATAAATAACCAAACCAAAACCAAAAATAGGTGTATTTCTGTAATTCAACTTAATTAAAGGCAGTTTCTTTGAGATTAATAAATATGAAATGCGCATAAACTGAAATCAATGAATTCACATAAATCTGTTTTATTTCATTAAGATTTATTTTCTAACCTAAGCAAATCCGTGAAATATGCAGAAACATCATTTTTTAAAGGCTTTAATGTTATGCGCATGGATTTAGATTTCGAACTATTTCTTAATAATTTGCTGTACATAGTAAATTATGGATATCATCTTTATTACTTTAAAACAAAAATTTAACAATAGCGAGGGATTTCATTATAAATTTAACATATTTTTACTGGAAAATAAATGCACGGAACAGCTTAGAAACACGTACATGTCACTGCCGTAATGCAATGTTTTGAAGTCACAAACATGGACGCCGCTTGTTCGGCGAAGTTTCATTCCCCGATAGTGGAGGAAACTGCGAACCCTCCCTCCTTCTATTCTAACCTCCTTGCAAAAAATCGACTTCAATTTCTAAAAAAAAAAAATGATAGTTCTACGGTTTTTGTCTGGTTTCTCTCTGTTGCCAATACGCTCGAATCAATAACTATTTCCCTCTTCTATTTTTTTTTCTTTTTCTTTTACCGGAGTATTTGCTAACAAATTTAAAGTCATATTATCGAACTTTTTAATTCTATCATTTTTACAAATTACCTTGTTGCTACGTAACGACACAATCCCTTAGGTACTAGTATGTAGACCATCTTCATTATTTTCTAAAAATTTTAAACTTCACATAAACAAAAAATATTTTTATTGCAGATCAACATCATACACAGTTTTCATATCACTGTTTCTTAAATTCTTAAATCACGTCGTATTCTATTGAATTCTAGTATGACTGTATTCTATAGTCATACTAGAATTCTATACATTCTACAAATAAAAAAATCTGATTTCTCGCAGTGAAAGAAAATAAACACTACAAATTTGGAACACTAAGCAATGCTTCACACACACACACACACACATAATATCAATGAACTCATATTATCAAGTGCAATTGCGATAGCAAATACTGCGTATTAAAATAAAAAAGTAAAAGTTACTTATAGGGTCAAAGTTTACAGTTTTGCTACTATTGAGTAGATCGTCGAATTATCGATATTTTTCGGAAAGCATTATCAACATATCAAAATCAAACAATTAAAAATACAATAAAAAAAGATATCTAAAGTATAACTTGCAATAAAACAATAAGGCAAATTTAAGATACACAAACGTTACATTAAACATTGCTTATAAACATTATATTACTGCTTGGTATAACATACAGCCTCGCTTTGCCCATGTGCACAACGATCTGTATTCGCTCGAAAAACTTCAAAGAATTGAAAAAACTTGGTGTCGATGTACACATCCATCTATTTCCACTAAAAAAAGACCAGAGAATTGCACAAACGCGCATTGCGCACTGCCTTGGCTTTGTCCATGTGCACGTCGATCTATTTTTACTTAGAAAACATTAGAGAATTGCACAAACTCGGAATTGCGCACTGCATTGCCTTTGTCCATGTACACATCGATCTATTTTCACTTAAAAAAAATCAGAGAATTGCACACTGCATTGGCTTTGCCCATGTACACATCGATCTATTTTCACTTAAAAACATCAGAGAATTGTACAAACTCGACATCGCGCACAACCTCGGCATTGCGTACTGCATTGGCTTTACCCATGTACGTATCGATCTATTTTCACTTAAAAACATCAAAGAATTGCACAACCTCAGCTTTTCCAATCTTCTAAGATTGAGCCGAAAAGAAATACAAAATATTAAAAATAAGCAACTTTAAAACGAAGCATACAAATTTTTTTTTTTTCACTTACTCTTTCCAGGGAAAATGTAAAGTCCTTTTGAGGGGTTTTTATATTACTTTTTACGTGTTTGTTAAAATTTAAATTTAAATTTGTTTAAATTTAAATGTATATATATATATATATATATTAATTTATTTCCTAAACAGTATTGATTAATTGATTATATTATCTCCTAAGTTTAATTAAAGTAGAATTATTTTAAAAGTGTGCATCCATACTGGTAAGTTATATTATGGAAAACCTACCTAAAATGCACACTTTTTCATAACTACATCAAGTTTCAAAATCAATTTTTTAAACAAGTCAGAGGATTGCCAATGGGCTTACATTCCAGCACCTCGATCTGTAATATCTTTTTATTTGTCAAAGAATTTAACTTCCAAAAAAATCTACAACCACAAGAGTTAAATTACTACAAACACACCTACAGATATATTGATGACCTTATTACAATTAATAATTTTGGTAAAATTGAACACTCCGAGATTTATCCGAATTGTTTTACACTTAATAAAACTAATAATTCACAAAATAGCATAGACTTTCTAGATCTTCAAATCATTAACTACAAAAAAATTTTACTTTTTGACAAAACTAGAAACTTCAATTTCAATACTAACAAATTAATAATTTGGAACTCCAACATATCCAAAAAAGTAATTAACAATACTATAATTAATCAAATACAACGAATTAAAACTATATGCACAGATACAATAGATTTACAACGCGAAATTTTGATCCTTATCAAAATTCTCAAAAATAATCTAATTCCCTTTCAATTTATCAACCATTGCCTTAAAAGAGCAGGCGTTAAATACTCACTCTAAATCATTTAACTGATAGGGATATGATAAGTTATTCCTAAACCTGAGAAGGCGGTATAAGTTGGATGACTGTCAGTTGGAAGATTTGTATATAGTGTAATTACTCAATTGTATATATTGTAAAAAGCTAAATGTCTTCAGACATATACTGTTACTAAAAAAATGGGCGTATTTCATGCCTTTAGACTGTCTATTAGCTCTTGGACAGTGAAAATGCCTTTTTCCTTTCTTAAATTCTTAATCATTGCGACACGACAATTAGCCAGAAATTAATTAATTTCCATTCACTAGTATTTTCAAAAAAATCTTAACAGACGGTCTCTCTCAGATAAGAACTCCACAAAATACATCCCTCAAGAATATAAAGTCCCACCCACTACCATAAATTACTTCACCCAAGTCTTACCGACTGATATTATTCAAAGCCCCTAATGCCGCTAAGAATTTTCGGACACCCTACACTTCTGAATCAGACACGAAGAGAACACTTTGCCAACTCCCCCACTAGAAAGAATGTAAGTTACTTAATACCTTTTCTGGCCTTTATATCTTCATGTACATTCACTGATCTTATTTATATTATTTTCTATATTTATATCATTTTTATATTTTCTTTGATTTGTTTTTACAAAGTTTGCATTATTTATCTTTTTTTATAATCTTCTATGTTTATTTCAACTTTACTTTGAATTCGATTTCATAATGACAATTTCCAATGTTTAATTTCTACAAATAATATAGTACTCAAATGCATAAACATGAAAGTGTCGGGGACGGTTACTCGAGTTTTATAGGATTTCTCTACAGTAATTGATATTTACTCCAAATTGAATTGACTAAAATGCTTCATAAGAATAAGTTCTTTGAGTATCAGCATTGGTTCATAATTCCTACTATTCGCGGAAATATTTGGCCAGACTAGAATTGCCGGTTTGGCTTTAACTTATAACTCGAGTAAAGACGAAACACTTTCGTATTTACGTATTTTTATCAATTATTGTTCATTGAACGGGAGTTGGTTTGTTCCCCTTGAAAAGTCAACTAATTTCCGATCAATGACAATGATTACATGTTTTAATTTTTCCTTTTACAATTGAAATATTATTCTTCGTGATGATTTAACTCCAGTCCCCGTTAAAACATTATTAACATTTTGCTTTCAAATTACTTCAAAACATCTTTCAAAATATAACTTACCAGTATGGATGCACACTTTTAAAATAATTCTACTTTAATTAAACTTAGGAGATAATATAATCAATTAATCAATACTGTTTAGGAAATAAATTATTATTAACTAACTTTGCAGCAATTGCGCAAGTAATAATAACTTGTATTCGCACTAAATGGATTTAAGATCATACAACATTATATATATATATATTATATGTATATGCATATATATATATATATGAAATGTTCTATGATCTAAATTATATATATATATATATGTACATATATAATTCAATATGATAACCCTTTTGGAACCCCCCTCATCTTTAAATAAATTTACTAACGTTTTATACGCCGTTTCCGTATATATGCAGAAAAATGGCAAAAACCCACAGGGAAAAAAACACTCGATTAAGAACCACCACATAAGAACATTCAAACCGTAACAAAATTAACTGCTCAAATTAACAAGTACAAATTTAAAAAAAAAAATGAAAGCTTTCAGATTTTACATTTACGCCCAAAGGGGCGGTTTTTTTTTTTTTTTAACGTTTTGTGTGTTACATTTCTTTATCAAATATCATGTTCTTCGCACTTAAATCATAAAATTCAGTTCAACAGCAACATCGCAAAATAATTTTAAAATGAGCATAGCTTTAAATTTCCGATACACAGTTTTGCGCTCTGCAAATAAAAATGTCCCCCCCCCATACTGTGTTGCCGTTGCTCGCTTTGAAATCTTTGAGTTTGTTAATCAAAAATTCGTTAAAGTTTTACAAAATATGAAACAGATATAATAAAAATATTTCCAAATTCCAAGTTTGGGCTTCCAGATGCCCATATTAGGTTGGAAACGTACTTTATTCAAAATTTGATGGCTCTAGGTACCGTTGTTTTATAACAATGCGAGAAACATTTATGCAGATTTTTCAATACTTAATTTCTTTAAATATAACGCAGGGCGATAACATTTAGTGCCAACAAAATAACAACACAGCTTCAAAATATCGGGTTAGTCATGTTGGCGCGTTTATTGCCCATTGAAAAATAATCGCCAAGCAGTGGGCTAAACTGCATTTCAACCCTTTTATTATTTAACATTTTATAAAATCCAAAGTTCCGATTTTTCGCACTCATATAAAGATGTGTGCCTTTTTATATGGCTTTTCCCCTTCTTTTCTCTGCACTTTAGCTATTTTCAGGGAAAGTGCAGAATCGCCCACTGCTTGGCGCGTTTTTAAGAATTGCACATACTTGGTATCTATTTTCACATCGACCTATTTTCACTTAAAAAAACATCCCAGAATTGGCATCACAAAAATGGCACTCTGCACTCCCTTTATCCATGTACACATCGACCTATTTTCACTTAAAATGTTAAAGAAAATTGACAATAATTCAATTCTTTTTACTCTTGTAAAAAGCGCCAAACAAATGCGAAACAAATGCCAAACAAATAAATGGGCGATTCTGCACTTTAGCCCTACCCTCTCGTATTTTTTAAAATGCCAAATTTCTCATGATTCAAGTTATTTAAAAAGATTTTAAAACATTTTCATGTATGCTATTTCAGTTTAGTTTATTAGTTAAAAAAATAAACTTTCTTTCCTACATCTTTTTGAATTTTCAGTTTTTACTTTTAAATAAATACATGCATTATGTTAGATAACTCAAAATGTACTTTTTGACAAGAGATTTCTCGCAGCTGTATTCTTAATTTTGCATGAGGTTATACTGGTTTTGAAATCACATTTTCATATTTATTTAACAACTTTTCTTTTATAATTCAAGACAGTTTCATGTATTATATAAAAATTATAAGCCTTTCAATACAGTACTTGTATGATAATCCTTAATTTCTCAGCTATGCCATTTTAGTACTGATGAAGTTAAACATATTACTATTATTTACATTACACATTAAATTATATAGAAGACATTAAAGCTACAAAGCTACAAATGAGTATGAATAAAACTTCAGTAATTTTTAAGTTTCTAAAGCTCTCCTGAATCAACAGATACTTTTCTAAAATTGTAAACCAATTTCACAAGATAAGGACATATATGCATGCTGATGCTTTAATGTATATAGCCAGTTCGTATTTCAAACTTCTGAAAAATTTAATAGCTTGGCTGCATAAAATTCTTGATTTCATTTTTAAAATACTTCTTGTTTTTTTATTTTCAATATGCCAGTTTGAAGTTTGCTCACATGGAATCGAATGTCCATTATTGCAACAATTTGGTTAAAAATGTTATTTTGTGTGTGCTTCCAGAAAAAGGCAGCTGAAAGCCTTATGATTTTAAATACTGATTTGAGACATACACTTTTAAATTTTAATGTTTTTAGAATGAAGGGCTATAAAAACTATTTCAATACTCTAATAGTTGTGGGGTTCTATATTAAAAAAATCAATTTTTATATAGATCTAGCAGTGTAAAAATTCCATATCAAAAATACTTTTTTTTCTTTATTTAGCTAAAAACAAAATTGAAAAAATTAATAAATACACACATAAATAAATAAAAGTAAAACCTTTCCATACAAAATTTACAGACACTATTTACCAATACATTTGCTATTGAGAGTTACTTTTTGTAATTGCTATTGAGAGTTACTTTTTGTAGAAAAATTATAAATTTCTGAGAACTTGTATGAATTAAATTAGGAAAAAACATACATATGTTGTTAATATCTTGTTATACATATCTGAATGTTTAATGATAATTCGGTACTCTTCTGTTATCAGGATGGGAATCAAAAATGTATGTATGTATTTATGTGAGTATATGTGTGTACGTATACATACACATACATAATATATATACTTCTGAATCAGGTCCCTATAAAAGAAGAGTACCGATAATTCCATACCATACATATGATTCAATCTATGGCACTGCAAAGACAATCTAAAATCACAGTTCTTATTAATTAATTTGCATAAGTAAAAACATAAAAATATTATTTAGCTTCAGATCTACGTCTTCTGGTAACAATACCAAGAATACACTCTTTGTATTTATTTGATAACAAAGAAGAGTAACCTCCTTGTCGAGGTCTAGCTGGTTGTTGAAAGATTTCCTACGAAGATGGTTGTCCAGGAAATGGAAAAGGTGGTTGTCTGTTGGCACGATGTCTGGGGATGCTTAGAAATACACCTACTTTAAGATGATGGTAAAAATTTTATAGGTTATAATTCAAAATTTTTTTCGAAAAATTTATAAAAATTACTTAAAAACACAAATTAAAAAAATAAATCATAAAAATGGGTGAATTTTGTTTGGAATGAACTTAAATTTCGAAATGCGAAAGGAAGAATCAAAAACGTTTCGTAAAACAGAGATATTCAGGGCTTAATTTCTAAAATTAGAAATGCCGGAGCCCTATGGAAGACCGTCAGCAAAGAGGAACAAGAGTAAATAAATAAATAAAATGACTATTAAACTCATTAATCATTTTAAAATTAAATAGTTAATTATTATCAAATTAATTAATAGGCATTTAATTAATGTTTATAAATTGTTATTTAATCAATAATTCATGTATAATTAAATAATTAAAATTAAACTAAATGTGAAGAGATAAATTAAAATTAAATAAGCGTTTTTTAATATAATTTTATTGCTAAAAACAATTTTTCGAGATAAATTTCTACTGAAATTGTTATTTAATTACATAAAAGAAGTGCCGCAACCTTCTTATTTAGCGCTCCGGCTAGAATTATGATTTATTACAAAAACTAAGAATTGGAGCCGGGATCCTATGGGCTCCGGCGCAAAATTAAGCTCCTATCGTAGGGGGAAAAATTCTTTTATCATCACAAAAATTAAATATACTTAAAATATAGCTGATGAAAATTCAGATAATGCTAAAAAGAGGGCGAAACTGAATGAAGCCGTGAGGGTATGAGTGGATGGAAACAAAAAGTGAGGGAAATCTTCGTGAGAGAGAACGTTCTCTTTGACCGCGGCTCTTTGCTGATGTAATTATAGCCTTCAAGCGGATGTGTGTCAGGGGTAAAATGAGTTCTGAATCTGACTCCTAAGGATGAATGCAAAGTTGCTGGTTACGCTTTTCGCCCCCCGTATTTGGTTACAATAGTGAATACTCTGGGAATACGATGTATAGGACGTACTTGAGCAGTTTATCTCAGTATTTCACTCTTATTGTACTCGCTGTCACATTTAAGAACACAACTTGCGAGGATAACTAACTGTAACCATTGATAACAATACACTAGATACGATGGCATGGCGAGAAATGTACGCGTTTCTAAACAAACTTCCCCAAATTTATTGCCTTCTTAAAGGGAAAGTTTTGCGCATGTGAGTGAGGGGACTTTACTTGAACGTCTCATGTTCTCACGAGCTCGTATTTCTAGGGAAATAGAGTATTGCAAGGTCTGCTTATTGTTAAACTAAAAAGTTAGGAATTCTATTTTTTTCTCCTTGAAATTGTTGCTCAGTTTTATAAAAAGAAGTACCAGAGCTCATCTTATTTAGGACTCCCGTGCGCTCCGGCTAGAATTGTAATTTATCTTAAAAATTCAGAAGAATTGGAGCCGGGCTCCGGCGCAATTTAAGCACTGGAGATATTAATAAATATATACCAAATTCAATTAACATTTAGCAGCTAAAATTTTGAGAGCTAATTTTTAAAAACTACTCAGGCGATTTTTACAAAACTTGGCAGGCTGGCATAATTTGAGTCATAGATTCGAAATATGTAAGAAAAATTTATATGTTATTTCAGAAAAAGTCCGATTTTGTGTCAAAATACCTATTTTAGAATAGTGCTATATATAAATGTAATATATATCCTAAGTAGCGCTTTCGAGACATGAAGAATGCAATTTGAATTTCGTCAATCGGCTCAGTAGAACGGGAAATATAGAACTGCCTCCTTTTTTTTTTTTTTTTTTTTTTTTTTTTTTAAAGCAGTGTACATATGTAAATAAGTTTTATTTAACCAAGAAGATTGTATTTCAAGTATTTAATTTGCATTTTATTTAATATGTTTCTTGTATTTTGTACTGTTACGGATTTGGTATTTAATTAGTTAATGTTAGTAGAATTATAAATAAAATTATTTCATTCCCCGCGCAATGCAGCGCGTGATGAATATTAAAGGAAAGCTAAGCCGAAAAATTAAATACAAGAGCGTGTGCATTTAATATTTAATAAATAAATACCTCTTTTTTATTTCCAGAAAATTCTTGCGCGTGATTTAAAATCTTATAAAAGGAGGAAAACCTCTCAATTCAGTTAGTAGTTAGTTTGTTGTTGTTTTAAGAGTTTGTTCAGAAGACTGCGCTTGTTGACTGCAGCGAATTCGCGGATCAGCTTTCTTTAGCTGTTTTGAATTAAGTTCTATTGAACGTTTGAGTAGTTAAAAGATAACTAATGTGAGATATTATAATACTGCACGATAATTTGAGGAAATTTAAGCATTTTTGTTGTAATAATAATAAATTTTGTTCATTTTTCATCGGACTTGTGCATTCATTTCATAACGAACCCGTACGCACGCAACAGTATTATATGTTGTTACTGTGTGGACGAATACTTCAGCACCAATCAGATATCATCTCAATACTCACGTGACTTTGGTCACACCCCTTCCTACATCTCAGCTTCCTGCCCTGCCCAGCTCATTTTTGTGACACCTTTTCATTGAAAAGTTGACTTTGGAGTGAGGTCTGTGTATGTTTTCTCCTGATGACAAGTAGTTGCGACTTTTGCGCATCGATCGATATCCTCCATTTAGTACACCAGGCAGAAGCGATGTGAGTTCATGCTCCACCGACAGCAGCCAGGAGGGACCGGTCCGAATTTTTCCCTGCTGGACAAGAGGGAGAATGCTGGTAGCGCCCTCTCATGAGTCAGCGGACAAAAATGATAATAAAGAGTTCTCCATAAATACATCGCCTTCGCAATGCTAATGAGAAATTATTCGACCGAGAGACTCCGAGAGTGAAGGTACTTAGTCCTCTCGCTCCGTGATACCTTTGCTGACACTCCTTGAGTTTTCGCATTCTCAGTACCTGCACTTGCACGCAAAAGGTTTTCACATATAGTTTCCTAGTGATCGATTGTGTTGTAAAACGGCCTTCGCGCATATTGTACTGCCTTTTTACTAATTTCTTAAGAAGTGAAAATCAAAATTTTAACAACCTGATCTCTTCACCCAGTTGTTGACTGTTTCGACATGCCCTTTTTTTGCGCAGATCGTGACCGAATTCTCCAGACTCTGAAAACTGCGGACAATCTCCAGCCTCACTTCTGATGAAGCTCTCACCCTCAAAGTTCTCACAAGATTGATGTCCATCATGGTAGATGACACTCCAACTCTCCAGTCTGTATACCCAGGCTTCAATCTCCAGGATTTCCCGGAATTGAATCCAGCAAAACAAGACAAGGAAGAGATGGAATTTCAACGGATTAGAAATAAACGACCGCATAGCCCAGTGGTCGGCAACCTGCGGCTCACGAGCCACATGCGGTTCTTTGGATGTGAAGCTGCGGCTCTTTAGTTCCATACTCAAATATTATTTATTTTATCTAAAAAAAAAAAAAAAAAAAAAAGAGAGAGAGAGAGAGAGAGAAGAATTGAAGAAGAGCATCGAGAATTCAATCGGGATTGGACGCAATTGTTCGCTTTCATATGCAATTTCATATGCAACTTGTCTCATGGGCCTCGAAAAACTCGCACACAATAAGAAATCAAATTTAGAGAGACACTTCACTAAAAAACATACTCAATTTGCTAGTAAATATTTAGCCGCCGATGAACGAAACAAAGCTGTCAACGAGATCCAAAAACAAAAACAGCAATCAAGTTCCATGTTAAGTAACTGGATGCAATCTACAAGTAATGTTAATCTGGCAATCTTCGCGGTATCATTAGAAATTGCAAAAAAAAGGCAAACCATTAACAGATGGTGAGTATGTCAAAGATTGCTTCATACGTGCATCTGAAGAACTGTTTTGTGATTTCAAAAAAAAACCAGAAATTTTGAAAAAAATCAAAGATTTGTCACTATCCGCTAAAACAGTACAAGATAGAAAAGCTAAAATGTCTTCAAATGTAACATATTTGCAGGTGGAAGATATTCAGCTTTCTTCTTTATCGCTTACTATTGATGAGTCTTGCGACAAAAAAGACACGGCATAAGTTGCCCTTTTTGTCAGGTATGTGTCCTCCCGAGATCTAAAAGAAGAACTTATAAGATTGATACCGCTCTCGGGACAAAATAGAGGGGAAGATATAGCGAATGCCGTGAAAAAATGCGTTGAAGACAATAAGATCGATTTAAATAATATTGTTGCTTGCGTACGGGTTCGTTACGAAATGAATGCACAAGTCCGATGAAAAAGGAACAAAAATTTATTATTATCACAACAAAAATGCTTAAATCTTCTCAAATTATCATGCAGTATTACAATATCTCACAGTAGTTATCTTTTAACTACTCAAATGTCCAATAGAACGTAATTCAAAACAGCTAAAGAAAGCTAATCCGCGAATTCGCTACAATCAACAAGAGCAGTTTCCTAAACAACAAAGAACTAAGCAACTCGAAATGTTTTCCTCCTTTTATAAGATTTTAAAATCACGCGCTAGAATTTTCCAGTACTTTCTCGAAATCAAAAAGAGATATTTATTTATTTAATGCACGCGCTCTTGTATTTTCAATTTTCCGGCTTAGCTTTCTTTTAATATTCGTCACGCGCTGCACTGCGCGAGAAATAAAAGCATTTAATTTATAATTGAACTAACATTAGTTTTTTAAATACCAAATTCGTAACAATATCGTTTCAATAGCAACTGATGGAGCCAGAAGTGTAACAGGAAAAAATAAAGGGGCAACAACGATTTTTCAGAGCAAAATAAACCCCAAAATTCTTACGTTTCACTGCATAATACACCAAGAAGCGCTTTGTGCCCAAACATTTCCGGCCGAAATATTTGAGGTTATGAATTTGGTAATCAAGATTGTTATCAGCATCTTGTCAAAAGCACTGTACCATCGTCAGTTTAAAGAATTCTTAACGAAATGGAGACTCAGTATTCCGACCTCCTTCTTCACAATAAAGTGCGATGGCTTTCCAAATGAAAGGTGTTGAAACGTTCTGCTTTGTTCTTGAATGAAATAAATACATTCATTAATGAAAAAGGCATTAATCACCCTGAATTAGAGAACGACAAATGGTTGCAAAATTTTTACTTTATGGTGGATGTCATAGCGAAATTAAATGAACCTAATCTAAAACTGCAAGGAAAGGGAAACCCAGACTATGTTTTAGAAGAAGAAATGGTTTGTTTTGAAGAAAAATTAATTCTTTTTTGCAGAAGATATTCAGAGCGGTAAATTTCTTCATTTTCAATTTCTAAAGCAATATCGCGATAAAACCATTGCAACTGTTGACACGAATTACTTCAGCACAGTTACAAAAGAAAATTAAAGATGAATTTGCTGACAGATTTGAGTAATTCAAAACCACTCTAGCATTCATAGTAAACCCTCTCTACACAAATAGTAACGAAATCCACATTGAGCTATTTGGAATTGATACTGAATCTCTAAAAATGCAATTGATCGATTTAAAAAGTAAAGCTTTGTGGAGTGGAAAATGTACAGAGTTGAAAAGCAAGTTGGAAGAGTTGGAGGTCCAGAAATGAATGTACGTAATGCAACAAAAGTGGACAGCTTTAAAAGAAATGCCGCGAGTTGAGGCACTTATATTCGACGCATGGAATAGTCTTCCAGATTGCTACAGTGAGGTGAAGAAGTTGGCATTTGGAGTGCTGACTATCTTCGGATCGACATATTCGTGCGAGCAAGCGTTCGAGTCGTGTTCGAAACTTAAAACAACCAGTTATGAACCAAATTTAATCCAAACTTTCTAAAACCATGCAAAGTCATCGCTCCCATTGAATTTGTTTGATCAATGTTGGATCTTTTTTTTTTTTTTTTTTTTTTTTTTTTTTTTTTTTTTTTTTTTTAAAGTTTGTGTTGTAAGTAAATGTTTAATCGTTTCAATTTTTTATTTAAATAATAATTAATTATCTAATAATGCCATATATATATTATCTAATTTGGGCTAAATCGCAGAATAGGCTGCATCAGTCGATGCTGTGTTTACTTCTCTTATGCTTGGACACGCCTTTTTATGACGTAATATTGGTTACGCCTCTTCTTCAAAACAAGTTATAAGTATGCTATAGCTTCGTATTTAAAGAAAACTTATATTATATTTTAACTGAGTTGAAATAGTAGGTTTATAATGTTCTGTGCGAGATTTTTTAAATTGTAAATCTACTTTTGTGTGTTGTGTGGTATTGTTAGCATTTAACGCAACGAATTATCTCTCACAAATGTATTATTACGATACCAAACGATTGAAAACGATCATTAGCAAACGATTGAAAATATTGAATGCATGAATTAAAAATTATAACCGTAACTTCTGAAAATACAGAAAAGAATTCTTTTGCTTAAAGAATGTTTTAATTATTCATGAGTGTGTTTAATTCGGTGCTTACTGCAGAATGGATGAGTATTTGAATCTGGCTTTCTTTTATCAGTTGGAGCGAAGAGATAAAAAATGTGTTATTGAGTGGTGTATGGAGAAAGTTTTGATTGCAATATCGTATAAGTGCCCGATTTGTGGAACAAATATGAAACTAGTAGAGCGAAAAAACCGTATAGACGGTTTTGAAAGGATGTGCAGAGTTACTGGAGGCGAATGTAGGCATCGAATTTCAAGATCAATTCGAAAGAACTCCTGGTTTGCGAAGAGTAAATTGAGCATGTGTGATGTTTTGCGAGTTACCTATATGTGATTGGGTAAGTGCGGGAATGATTTTATACGAACGGAATTACGTATTGCTAAAAATACGGTGACAGATTGGAAAAGTTTTTGTAGAGAAGTATGCATGGAGTTATGTTTGAAGGAGAATGTTAAGTTGGGTGGGGAAGGTGTCATTGTCGAAATCGACGAAAGCAAGTTTGGCAAGCAAAAGTATCATAGAGGGAAAAAGAGTCGAAGGAAAATGGGTGTTTGGTTTGGTTGAGGGAGGAACAGATAAATGCGTCTTTAGAGTTGTTGAAAACAGAGGTGCCGAAACATTGCTAGAAATCATTAAAGAGAATGTTCTACCAGGATCGATTATTATATCCGATTGTTGGAAAGCGTACGACTGTCTCGAGTTCGAAGGGTATGCGCACCTGAAAGTCAATCATAGCTTGAGTTTTAAAGATCCAGAAACAGGTGCGCATACCAATAGTATTGAAGGAACTTGGGCGGCAATCAAAAGAAGTTTCCGTGGCTCTAGTAAGGCAAAAGGATAGTTTGATTCCTATCTTGCGGAATATATTTGGAGAAGGAAGCACAAGAAATCCGACGCCAGCCAACTGATGCGTATACTTCTCAGTGAGATCACAGCCATATATTCTGCAAAAGGAGAGGACTGAAGGTAAGTTTCATTTATTATTATTGACTTAAGTAAAATATTGGGTGCTTTTCTTAATATGGCAGTTTGGATGTTTGGTAGTTGCTTTATTCTGGCAGCTTTATTTTTCTTTTGTATCATTTTTCTGGACACGTTTTTTGCAAACTTCTCTGATTTCTTTAAGTGAAAGCAAATTTCTGAGTATATGAGCAATGGAGAATTTATTTGATGTCTGATTTTTTTAAGTAAAATAGATCGATGTTCACATGGGCAAAGCCAATGTGGTGCGCAATGCCGAGTTTGTGCAATTCTGGGATGTTTTTTTAAGTGAAAATAGATCGATGTGCACATGGGCAAAGTCAATGTGGTGCGCAATGCAGCGTTTGTGCAACTCTGGGATGTTTTTTTAAGTGAAAATAGATCAATGTGCACATGGGCAAAGCCAATGTGGTGCGCAATGCCGAGTTTGTGCGCGATGCCGAGTTTGTGCAATTCTGGGATTTTTTTTAAGTGAAAATAGGTCGATGTGCACATGGGGAAATCCAATGTGGTGCGCAATGCCGAATTTGTGCAACTCTGGGATGTTTTTTAAGTGAAAATAGATCGATGTGCACATGGGAAAAGCCAATGGGGTGCGCAATGCCGAGTTTGTGCGCGATGCCGAGTTTGTGCAATTCTGGGATGTTTTTTTAAGTGAAAATAGATCGATGTGCACATGGGCAAAGCCAATGTGGTGCGCGATGCCGAGTTTGTGCAATTCTGGGATGTTTTTTTAAATGAAAATAGGTCGATGTGCACATGGGCAAATCCAATGTGGTGCGCAATGCCGAGTTTGTGCAACTCTGGGATGTTTTTTTAAGTGAAAATAGATCGATATGCACATGGGAAAAGCCAATGTGGTGCGCAATGCCGAGTTTGTGCGCGATGCCGAGTTTGTGCAATTCTGGGATGTTTTTTTAAGTGAAAATAGATCGATGTGCACATGGGCAAAGCCAATGTGGTGCGTAATGCCGAATTTGAGCAATTCTCTGATTTTTCTTTAAGTGAAAATAGATAAATGAGCACAAGGACACCGAGTTTGTGGAATTCTTTAATGTTTTTCGAGCGAATACTGATCGTTGTGTAAAAGGGAAAACGAGGTTGTGCGTGATGTCGAGGAGTAATGTAACTTTATTTATGTGCAATGCTTAACATATCGTTTGTGTATTTTAGGTATTGTTGTTTTAATTGTGAATTATATTTAAGACATAATTTTTCATTTAAATTGTATTTTTAATTTTTTGTTTTTTGATATGTTTATAACGCTTTCCGATTTACGATATATATGGATAGTCTGACGATCGACTCAACAGTAGCAAAACTGTAAACTTTAACCCTTGAAGTAACGTTTACCTCATATTTTAATACGTAGGGGTTTTCATCCGCAGAGAACCCGTTGGCGCTTCGGGAAAGAACCCGTTGGCGCCGTTGCATTTTTACTCGCCAAGCTGAGCCGAGCCGTAAACGTGGTTTTTAGTGTATGTAAATTCAAGTTAGCAGACAATGGTAGTAAAAATTCACAGATAATAAGTATGTAGATGTAAAACTAACAGGTTAAACGTGATATACGAAAATAAATTTGTATTAAATTCAAGTTAGCACAGAAAACAATGTATTAAGCATGACGGGAAGTAGAAATTCATTTAAAAAATAAAAATTAGTATTGTTATACTTACGTTTACATTACACTTCTATGTATTTTCTCTAATTCATATAGAATACTAATATTTCTATTACAAGTGTCATTTTTCATTATTAAGTACTTGGCCTGTTGATTGATGTATTTCGGTAAGAGCCATGCCCATGTAATAAATTAATGAATGCATGACCTTTAATACATCCATTTTACATAGTTTTCAGTATTTTTTTTTTTTTTTTTCAAGTTTCTTGCATACAGCTTAAAGCATTTTACGTTGCAACAAATACCTGTCCTTTTTCATAATATATTTCACAATACAAATAACCTTCAACAGTAATGAAATTTTCTTCAGTAGCATTGTTAAGTTAATAAAACTAGAACTTTATACATTTAAAAATTATTTTAGGATTTGGAAACCTCATGGTTCTGCGTGCTTACAGCTGTTAATAATTAAGAACATAACGTGAACAGCATGTTACAAATTAGCATTCACCCCTCCCGCCATATTTTCTTCCTATGATCCCGAACTGACGAGCCGAGAACCGGCATCTTTCGACGAAAACTTCTTTAATTATGCGAAAATATTTCTATCTATTCGTTGTTAAAAAGTTCAGAAAAAATAAAAATAAATAAGAGAAGAATAATATAAATCTCCAAATGCGAACAACGACAACCTTCGCACAAGCGAATAGGATGAATTAGCTAGGTTACCATGTTTGAACTATTATCGCCAAAGTTGGCGATGTTTACATTTACCGAGTTCTCTGCGGAAGTGCTTCCATACGTAGTGTTTGGTATCGTAATTGCAAATAATATGTGTGTGTGTGTGCATATGTGAAGCATTGCTTAGTGTTCCAAGTTTGTAGTATTTATTTTATTATATTATTTTCTTTCATTCTGAGAAATTAGATTTTTTTATTTATTAATGCGTAGAATTCTAGCATGCCTGCACAGAATATAGCGTGATTTAGGAATTTTAGAAACTGATATGAAAGCTGTGTAATGATGTTCATATGCAATAAAAAATATTCTTTTTTTATTAACGTAAAGTTTAAAATTTTTAGAAATAATGAAAATTGTCTAATTATTGGTATGTAAGGAATTATGTCGTTACGTAGCAAGAAGGTAATTTGTAAAAATGATAAAATTGAAATGTTCCACAATATGAATTTAAATTTAAAAAAAAAAAAAGTTTATTTGTACAAATAAAAAAAATTAATAAAAAAAATAATAATTTAATATTGAAGCTCTACAACTATTAGAGACTGCGACGTTGTTTATCGTTTTAATAATTGGTAGAATTCGCTCACTGTATCATGGTAATTTTAAATATAAACGATTTATTATACTTATTATCAGTAACGCCTAAACTTAAATGCTATAAATGTAAATTAAAAGTAAAGAATTTGATATTAATTTACAATAATAAACAATTTATTATTGTTATTTTTAAGAGAAAATAGAAAGTACACGTAGTGTAAATGCGAGACTACATTGTGACGTCATAAGCTTAGTCCCACCCATTTAATGACGTCACGCAGCTCCTCATACTGAACTTTGTTGATGCAGCCTATTCTGCGCTTTTACCCTAATTTGTTGTGAAAAACACTATTTATATATAGAAATGAAAAGTAATAGATAATTTTATTATAAATAGATATTTTTTCTTATGAATAAATAGATTAGTTTTTGTTTATCAAAAAACTTTATTTATGCGAGTACTATTTATTGTTGGCAAGAAAAATTTGGTGGCTCTTTAAAAACTTTGAAATTTTGTAAATTGTAATTTCTGGCTCTTCCGACTCAAAAGGTTGCTGACCCTTGGCATAGCCCCATCAGTGACTCTTCAGAGCCCACGTCGGACCTGCAGAAGAACCGATCTGCCGAACTTCAAGAGGAAAGAGTTAACCCAGAACCTGACGGAAACCTAGTTTCAATCGCTTCGCAACCAAAGAAAAAATCTAAAATGCATCGGCTTCCTGAAAGTGTGAATGATGTCACTCATTCAATAAAGCACCTATGCCGAAAGGACAAGAGATCGTCCCCACTCCCGTGCATGGACCTTATAAGAAATAGACTAAACCCAAATGGGTTTTCTCCCTCGTCTGAGGCGTTCCCGGCTGTCACCTTGATCACATCCGGAGGAGTAGGGACTTACAGAAATTTAACAGTGGTTGCCTATTGCAGCGTGTATAATTGTCAAGAAAAAGCTGGTTGTAACGCCTCATTTCACAAATTAGAATTTCTCCATATTTTTATTTTTGAAACTGAGATTGATTTTTAAAAATTTAGCATATTTATCAAGCATAATTAGCGTTCCAAATAATTTTAGAGCTATTGCATGCTTTCAGGGCTGGATATTTTTTTAGCTTTTCCTATGCTGTAAGGAAATTTGTAACTATTACTTTTAGAAAATAATATTTTTAATTTGAACTAATAGAAAATTTCAAACAAGCAATTTTTATGTTTTTTATTGGTGTAAATAAGTAAAAAATACTAAAATATTTAAAAACGAATTTTTGAAAGTTTTGTATAAATTCTAAATTGTGCTGCTTTTTTAAAATTATAGATGAGTATTATAGCACAATTTCTATACAGGAATTTTATTTCAATTATATTTCATAATACATCATCGTGATAAACACTTTTGAGTGCTTAATTTTTATACATTTAATTCTAATATTAAAATTGTATTTAACCGTAATAATTAATTTTGCTTGTATTTTACAGTGATTATTTTTTAAATTTATTTTTAGTTCTGCATAAGATCTTTTTTATTTACGGTTAATTTAATTTATTAGCTCGAAGAGACATTTCGCTCTGTTTTACTATAAATGTACGTGTCTCCTTGCAAATTGTTGTTACCAAATATTATCGCCCTGTATTATATTTAAAGAAATTAAATAATGAAGAATCTGCATGAATGCATGTATGTTTCTCGCACTGTGACAAAAACGAAGGTATCTAGAGCCATCAAATTTTGAATAATATAATCCTCCACCCGAACATGGGCATCTGGACGGCCGAATTTCGAATTTGTTTTATTATCTATTTCATATTTTGTAAAACTTTTAAGGGATTTTTTTATTAACAAATGCAACGATTTGATAGCGAGGAATGGCAACACTGTACGGAAAAAAACATTTTTATCTCCAGTGCGGAAATTCTAAAGATATGCAGTTTTCAAATGTTACGGGCGATGTTTCAAATGTGGTTTACAGGCGAAGAACATGATATTCAATAAATATAGGTAACACACAAAACGTTAAAAAATGGTTCCTTTTGGGCGTAATATAAAATCTGTATGCTTCTAGATTTTATTTTATCTTTTTTTTCCCTTCATTACACTCAGAAAATTTTATGCTCCGAATTTAATAAATTACTAAAATAAATAATCCACTTTAATGTTAATAATTTAATGATGATATAATCAAATAAATAATCGTTTTGTAATGTTATTATACTTTTAAAAATCACTGCCTGAAAATGTTCATTAAATTAAAAAAAAAAAAAAAAAAAATTATCAGGTCTTGTTTAATTTTACCTTATTTATTTCAAAGCATCACATACTATCAATCTTATTTAATTTTACTTTATTTTTACGCAAAATTATGTTCATAAATTTTGTGCTTAGAGTTTTTAACGTTTTATCAAAGTAAAAATGTTTGTACAAGAATTACGCGTGAAAAAAATGCGCGAAATGCAGTAAAAAGTGCTTTAATGAGATGTATTAAATCCTGTTTGAAAAAAACTGTGACTTTCATAATTTCATTACTATAACACGTATCACATTTAATAATTAAAAACAGTTATATGATGCAAACGCCATAGGTTTCAGTGTTGTGAAAGTAAACCAGATCGTCCCTAATCTTCCTTGCGGACATGTCGGTGACGCGCGCCCCGCCCACTGGGTTAGTCTATCTTTTATAAGGTCCATGCTCCCGTGACTGTGACGTCGACTGCCGAAGTAATCGCCGCAGCGAATCAGGGAACTCCAGCCTTACTCTCAACCAACAAAGAAACTCCCGTCATCTACGATATGGACCGATTTCAGTACTCACGCAGAAAATTCAAAATACCTCCTATCATGGTAAAAGATGACAGTATAACTTGGAAACAACTTATTAAGCTGCTCGATGATAAAAAATTTGAGGACTACAAAGCCAAAATGATAGGAGACTATAAGTTTGATATAAATGTCTTCTCCTCGTCGGACACATCTACTGTCAACACAAATCACGCGGACGGCACCCCGCCCGCTAACATAAGAGCAGTAATTATTGAAAGAAACAGACTTAGAAAGCAATATACCAGAGACTGGAACCCGGCCACAAAACCGATCATTAACAGGCTCACACGTCAAATTAAAAGCCTTATCAGTCAGCATCGGCAAGAACTTTGGAACAACAAAATTGATAATCTAAATCTTGATGACGGCTCTTTTTGGAATTCACTAGAAACCTCAGGAAGGACTTTTCTCACCCTCATGCAATCAAAACAGAAAACGGTTTCCCCTATTCCAATCAGGAGAAATTTGGTACCTTCGCTAAACATCTCAGTGAACAGTTTGTGCAAAACGAAATTTAGGTTGGTAACGAATCAGTAACTGATGATGAAGTGCAACATTGGCTCGACACACCTTCTCCACGTAACGTTATTCAACTCAATATTCCTCAGGAAGTTAAGGATGTCATCAAGCATGCAAACGCAAAAAAGGCTTCAGGAGTGGACAAGATAACCAATAAAATTAATCTACCGCACTGCTTTAAAATCTACCGCACTGCCTGATCACCAAATTAACCAATATTTATAAAGCCTGTCTCTCACTCTCTTACTTTCCTACAGCATGGAAACACGCTAGCATTTTCCTTATCCAGAAACCTGGCAAGCCCCCGGAAGAACCTGCAAGTTATAGACCGACTAGTCTCTTATCTATTTTAGGGAAGATCCTTGAGAGGCTTATACTTAACAGACTTCAACAGCACATCGACACCATTGCAAACGAGCAGCATGCCTTCCGTAAAGGTCTATCAAACACTCATTAATTAATCAGGATTACGAAATACATTGGTGGGGCAATCCACAACAAAAACAGTGTGGCCATCCTTATGCTAGACATGGCGAAGACCTTCGACCGCGTCTGTCATAAGGATTTAATCTACAAGCTCGTACACATGAATATCCCCCGGGAAATCACTCTTATGCTCATATCCTATCTCAAAGACAGGATTTTCACAGTGAAACAAGGAGACCACATTTCGATGCCTCATTGCATCTACGCAGGCGTTCCACAAGGCAGTTTAGTTTAGTTTACGAGTGTACTGCAACCCTCCTGGCCGATAATAATCGGCCTCATGGTTAAGTTAACGCAACACACCCAACGCAGAAAAACAAAAATACAGTTAAAAGGTAAAAACACAGATTGTGTATCTTTAAAAATACACTCACACAATACAAAATATCACACAAGGCAATATTCTTTCGCCGTTATTGTATACAATCTACTTTAAAGACTCTCCTAACTTTAAAGGTAAAACAAACACCATCTTAGCATGTTACGCGGATGATACCGCGATCGTCGCCAAATCAAGACGCCTCAATCATGCTCTAGAAAAACTTCAGCAGTTCCAGAAATAGAAGAAGGGTGCAACAAACGGAAGGTAAAGATAAATCCCGAGAAATCTCAAGTTTTAGTTATCCGGAAATAGAAGACCAAAGATCAGCTTAACTGTAAAATCACTAAGTTTGAGAAGCCAGTTCCCATCACAACGAAGGAAAATATCTCGGCGTTATCTTCAACCGGAGTTTTACTTGGTCTAACCATATAAGTTATGTGTGTGGAAAAGCCTATAGTATAATAAAAAGACTGTATCCGCTACTCCCAAAAGAAACCAGCATACAGCCCACCAAATCCAAGATTCTACTCATCAGGAAGTATCGGAAAAGAAAGGAAATCAAGACTCAGGTCACACTCTTCGGCCGTTCTGTCCCAAAAGTTAGCAAGGCAAAGTATCTTGGAGTCACACTCAATCATAACTTTCCATGGAAAGATCATATGGCACAGGTTTGTGAAAAAGCATACAGAATTATCTTTCATCTGTTCCATCTGCTCAAAAGTGAGAAGCTTTCTCTTCTTCTGAAGAAAAGACTTTTTCTCTCGGCCATCCGGCCAATTTTGACTTATGCCTGTCCCGCCTGGGCTAATGCTAATGAAAAGGACTACAAGAGATTTCAAGTCGTCCAGAATAAGTTTCTGAGAATTATGACTGGTACGCGTCAGTTCATTAGAAATAGAAGCCTCCACTCCGGCTTAAAGTTAGAATCTATCAAGGAATTTACTACTAGAATTAATGATAAGTTTTTTACTAGAACGATTAGTAGTAAACCTGCAAATTTCGCCGAAATTCTCAACTACGAGATTCTGAGTGAGGCTAGACTCATACGCCCTTTCGCCGCCCACCTCATTTGCATGAATCGAGCGGACCCATGAGAGCATAAATTGATCCTCTGGACTCGGCAGAAAAGTACTTTCATATTTTCCGTTGTTTTAATGCTATACAGAATACTTCTGATGTAATTAACACATATAAGAATTTTTATAAACATTTAGAGTGGTTACTTTCTATATTTTGGACTTGTCTTCCAGTATCCATGTGCGAAATGCTATTTCTGCCTTTTCAAACTCTGGACTTTGAAATTGCCGCTGATCGGCTAGGTAGCTCCTGGCCCCCATATTCCTGAAGATTCGCAGATATTTATTTCAGCTCTTTAAGATCTGACTGTCTATTGTATATAATGTTAAATAGTGAACTTGACTTTTCTTTTACTGTGTGTATCCTGTATGTTTTACTTTGTACAGTAATTGACAAGTTAGAAGTTTCGGACTCGCCACCACCACGTGACCAGTCTCATGCGTTGCTTTCAAAACATCGAAGCAAAGGGCTTCTTCTTGTATCACCTATTCAATTCTACCTCGTATGGAGAATTTTCATCTTCGGACTTCATTATGTGCCAGGCGCAGTCGGGATTCTCTGAGGATACTGGCAAGAGCAGGAACGAATCATCCTGCTGAATGCCAGGAAAAATACCAAAGTATCAAAGTATTTCGCAAAATACTCAGGCCTCAGCCTCACTCGTAAGAGACGGATATACACAGCCATCATTGGGCCGATTATCACTTATGCTGCTCCAACCTGAGCAAGTGCAAACAACGGAGACATCCAGAAGTTACACGTTTCTCAAAATAAATTTCTAAAGACCATTACAAACGCCCCTTACTTCATTAGAAACGAAAATCTACACTGGAATATCAAAATTGAATATATGAAAACTTTTTACATAAACTCAACTCGAACTTCTTCCAGAAAGCCGCGATGAACAAGACCGCAAACTTTGCCAAGATCCTGGATTACGAAATCATCTTAGAAGATTTGTTTATTCGTCCCTATGCTTCATGTTTAATAAGCAAGCTTTACATTCATTTTTAATTTACAATAACATGATCATATGCGCGATGTTTACATCCTCTCTTCGGAAATGCTGACGCCGTAGGATTTCGACCAATCACCAGCGAGCAACAGCCAGCAGCAAATGATTACAGAATTTTTCCCTGCTTGGGAATTCTTGCTATTATTTTTACGTCATTTTTCTCATATTACCCATAATTTTCCGATTACTTTAATGGGCAATATGCCTATATACCTAATGAACTTAGCAATTACAGAAATAAAAAAAAGCGAAATTGGGCTTTACTAATTCACAAACAGCAACGCCGATTGGATAACTCCTACTAGGCCACGCTCCCTACGCCTTGATCAAGGATCAAGAAAGTTAATTTACGGAGTGCGCTGGACTAGGCCTTTAACTCCACATCATCAAAGATAGAATAATTACATCAGAAGAGGGGTTCATCTAATACGGAGAAAATTTGGAAGCCTAAATAAATAAAATCTTTACAGATATAGCCTTCCGCGTGAGAAAGAAAAATTTAAAACTCAAGAAGGTCTTTTTATTTAAATTTCGTGCCTATATAAGAAATAAATTTTTATAGGAGCAGTCATAATTCATAAATTTAGAATAGAAATAAAAGGTGCAAATAGGACAAAGGTGTTGATTCTTAATATCAACAATAAATAAAAATATCCTAAGTCACAAAGCAGACGGAAAGGAAGAGAGCAAGCGCGAGTTCGATAAGCTTGAACTCGCACCCACACGGTGAAGCTGGGAGAAAAAGGAGGGGGCGCGACCAACGACTTCTTATAACAGGTAGACGGCTCACCCACAGAGAATTCGTCTGCTAGGATGTCTCCAACATATACCACGTGACTAATGCTCTTGGCGCTCTTGGGAAGTGATAGCTTAGACTGTTCATCGCCAGTTTGGCCCGCTTTTGATATGACAAGTAGTGCTTTTTATTTCCGTCTCCTAGCAGTCAGCAGACAAGACCTCGAATTAGGTTGTTCGATTTTTTACAATTATATTTAGATATAACTTAACCCCTTTTTTCCTGAATATTTTATCTATATTTTTAATAATCGCTTTAAATTATTTGCACCATTGTTTAAGATGTTTAGGTTAAATAATTTTAGGAAGAAAATCTAAAATAAATAATAAAAAATGAGATGGAAACTTTAATTTGAATAACGTTAAAAAATTAATTGCACTACTGTTATAATATTTGAGAAGGTAAAAAAATCTCGTTTAATTTTAATGCATTGCATCCTAAAGAGACAAAGAAAATCACATTGTATTACATGTATTTATGCCATTGATGAAATATATACTTACTTACAGACTGTTGACTTTCAGCTGGAACTATAAACTATTACTGTCCAAACTTAATATAGTTTATGATACAAAAAGATAAATTATACTGAATTAATTAATTAAAATTATGTTTACTTAATATATACTTAATATTAAAATATTAAAGAAAAATATTTTACTTTCATATATTTAAGTAAACATAATTTTAATTAATTTAAAGTCAGAAATAGTTTTTGGAAGAATTTCATTTACTTTTGACTTCTCGGTGTTAGCAATAGTACTTGCATTATGGAAATGTAGGATAGTAAAGAATTTTTTATTTTTAAAAAGATCTTTATTAAGTAATTTATTATGCCCATTTTATTCAGTTATTTGCATATTAAAGTGCTTATAAATTCAGCAATGTCCAGAAAATAATTTCATGCAAACTTGGAAGCTACTGCCTTAACTGTACATTAAATTTAGTAAGATTTCATATTTTGCAGATCAGCTGTAAAATGTACGTTTTCAAAATAAAATTTTCTTTCTGAATTATAAATTCAAACATGACAATACATATTCTATTTTATTCCTGTATCCCAATTAAATAAACACATTATGAAAATATGCATTTAAATATAGTATTTACTATAAAGTAAGTGGCTTAATTACAAATAAACACTCAAAAATTAAGTAAAACAAAAATATACTACTTATCATGAACACTAATCTTTTAAACGTGAGCAGAACGCACGTTTTGAATAAAAAGTTTTCGCTCTTCACCAGCTGCAAAGGATCCAACTTGCATCTGATGAAGAAATAAAGCTTTTCGATTGAAAAGCATGTCCTGCTCATATTTTAAAAGTTTGGTGTTCATACAAAGTAGTATATTTTTATTTTAAGTGGATTAATGCTTTATTTTATTTATTAAAATTATTTATTCTAAAGTATATCAAGAACAAGTACTAAAAATCACCTACTCAAAATGGTAGTCAAGTATATTCCAAATTTCTTATTTTTGATATGTGAATAAGTAATGAACTTTTTAAAACAAAAATACACAATTTGGCCAAAATATAGAAACTAGTTATTGTTATATACTACATGAATAACTTTATGAAATACAATAATGCAATATAAGATCTTTAGGGAAACTATAAATGAAAAAAAAAAAAAAAACTTAATTGTACTAAAGTAGCAAATGAATATTAAATTACACACATATATGTATTCCAGGTCATACAGGTATACTGCAGAAGAATGGTAATTTTTCAGAATCATTTAAGAATTCTTTAAGTACATGCTGAAAAATATCATGAAATTTTAAAAGTGTAGTAATTTTTCATTGGAATGAAATGTAAATATACCTACAATTAGAGTCAAAACAATAATATAATTGTCTGTATATGGGGATGGCATTTTCCCCTTTAGCCTTTTATTACATGAGAATTCTTATTTCGTGATTCTGTATTGGAATGGAAATCAAAGGGTCCTTTTGGACCACCTTAAAGTTCTCTTAAAATTATTTTACAATAGTACGTACATTCAAAAACACAATTTGTAATACATCAAATTACAGGTCAAAAGGTGCCTTCTAGAGAAAAGAGGGTCAAGTGAAATTTAAAAGAAAATGAGTCACTTTCAAATTAGATTGTTAATGATGGGAAAAATTTGTGCTCAAGGCAATGCTGAAAAAAGTTAGTTTGATTTTGTCATCAACAATTCTTTCTTAATAAAAATCTATTAAAAAAATTATATTTCACGGCATGCAGGTTCAACTTCTAAAATGAGCACCACCTCTCTTTTCTTGAGATTATATTACTGAAACATAATAATGCACTCTCTTTTCTTGAGATTATATTACTGGAACAAAATAATGCAATCTTAATTACTGATTTCCACACTCATGTGTATGTCATGGGGGGATGAATACATCTTATTAACTATAACAAATATTTTATATTGAATATGTATCAAACGGTAACAAACTTCAACTCAGTATTTATTATTAGGATCAAAACGATATTACAGTTAAAAATTCTCTCACTCTCCTTTTTTTTTAAATACTATTTAAAATATGGTTAAGTTTTTTACATCACATTTTTTCAATTACATTAAATTTCTAACAGCATCGTAGATGAGACAGAATTATAATCCAGATTATTTTTATTTTAATTGATTTTATAGAAAATAATGATACAGCATTGAGCTCTATAAAAGTAATCTGATTTTTAAAATAATGCTGTTTAACTGTTTATGTTAAATGTTGCATGAATCAAGATCTTCAGCTTTTTTTTTTTTTTTTTTTTTTTTAACAAAGTAAACATATCGCACAATCTTTTCTCAATAATTTAATGCTAATAACAGCATTTTTCTTTTTTTTTCGCAAGCAGTAATTGTTTATGAAATCAAAACGCGTACGACTTGGCGAAAAAAAGTTAACGCCAATTGGCGCAGCTTTCTATTTCAACGGAATACATGGAAAAAACATATAAAATTCAATTATTTGTAAAGGATGAATCCAGTAAATAGTGTCACAGTATTTAATACATTTTGATGCTAATAATACATGCTGAAAATGTCATATACAGCGGCAATTTTCTTGTACAATATGGCTGAAAATTTCCAACCAATTCAACAGAGATAGTAAAACGACAGAAATACTGAAAATAAAATAATAAATCATGCAGTTTTAACTTACCTATGAAAGGTTACAGGTCCTCCTTTCACGAAACTTTCTTTACATCCATAGGCGCTGCAGCGAATAACCATTTTTACTTAAATTTTATGTGACCAAGCAGAGCAGCAATCTTTCGTCCCATAGAAAGCAATGTAAAGTATTTCCGGACTTCCGGAATTCGCGCAGCAGTCACGTGACACTAATGTTGGAACCGGTTGAAGGTTGCAATAAGCTCTCTACCAGTATATTATCTCGTTGGGCGCGACCCGTTAGTCAAGTCTTAGAAGCAAGTCAGAAGAAGAGAGAAGGGAAATTTTGGCCGCTAAATCAATGCGACATTTAAAGGCCTGACAGCAATCGACCCCTTGGGGGGGGAGAAAAACAACCCGTTTAGCGGGTGAAAAAAAGCATTTAAGAATCAATTAAAAGTTAAGTGCAGTCACGTGCGGCTGTGAGATAAGGTGGTCCCTTGTTAAAGATACGCTAAAAGACTCTTTTTAAAGAGTTGTAGCACGGGGTTCCTCCGGTCAGTGCCCTTATACACTGTTAACGCGGAGGCAATTGGGATTCAGGAATGTGAAGTAAGCATCCACGTCCGTATTTTCATACCGGCGCCTTTTAAATGGTGATTGAGAATCATCAGAATTTAATATTGCTCTAGGTCGCTTTTTTGAAGAAGCGACCGCAGGATCGTATACCGGCAGGGTATGTAATACTGGATTTCCAACAAGATGGATGTTTTTAAAGAATCTTTCCGAAAGTCGCTGTATAAAACGATTGATGGGCATAATTTTGAGATCATTATGAATGCCATCGTTCCTTATGAACCATGGAACATTAAGAATCTGCCGTAAAAATTTTAATTGCAAAATTTGAACGTGTTTACTGTTAGTCAGAGCAGCTGAGCCCCAGATGGGACTAGCGTAAGTGACAATTGGCCTAACTATCGATTTGTAAAGCAAGATCTTGTTATCAAGTGACAGGTCGCAATTTTAGCGAGAAAGGGGCGCAAGCTGGCTTTGGCAGCCTTCGCATTGGTAACAATTTTTTGAATGTGAGATTGCCAGGTTAATTTTGAATCTAGTATAACACCAAGATATTTATACGTAGTAACCCAGGGAATAGGTTCACCGAAGAAAATTAGGTTATCGAAACGGGGGATATTGATTCGGATGAATAAAGTGGCAGCACATTAAGCGACATTAATTTTAATTTTATACAGTCCGAGCCAGAGTTCTAAGGCTGAAAGGTAACTCTGTAATGTAGAGATTACCGTGGTGATGTTGAAATGTTGAGTGAGGATGGCCGTATCGTCCGCATATAAGGCTAGGTCGATACCAGGTGCCTTAGGCACGTCATTAATATAGATATTGAAAAGCAGAGGTGAGACAAGACTGCCTGAAGACATCCAACATAGATCGGGCGGGAAGAGGAGAATTCGTGGTTAACTCGCACACGGAAACTCCGTCTGGCCAAGTACGAGTTAATAATTTTAATGATGTGAGCTGGAAAACCAAGTCGCATGAGCTTATAAATAAGCCCGTCATGCCAAACGGGCTTTGGCTATGTCAAGATAGACAATTTCAGTTTTCTCTCCCTTACGAAAGCCTTCGTGAATGAATTCCACTACACGGAGTAACTGGTATGTAAGACAAATTCATATACTCATATGCAGAGTGAAGAAAGCAGACTAATTGGTCTGTAATTGTCGGATAAATTTAAATTTTGGCCCGGTTTTGGAATGGGGACGACCGCTGCAATTTTTGCCGCCAGGGCAGAGTTCGGGAAAGGTCACGACCGGGGATAGTACCGGCGATCTAGAAGTCCGAGAAATTTTTCTATCCTCGTTACCGTTGTGCTGGGGTTTCGTCGTGAGCTTTTGCACACTTTTCGGTACACAAGGCTGATATACAAATAGTATAGGCGATCAAGGAAAAGTCGCCAAGTACAAGATTCTGTAACCCTACGTTTCCTGTTTAAACCAATCGGAGCAAACAGTAGCAAAAATGGTCTGTAGGCTTTGTGAATATGCTTGTTGACCACGAAATTCAATCATGTGATATCTGCAACCGAATCCGATATTCTCAAAAGCGTTTGCGATATCGTTTCACACCCACCAGTGACTGGCAAATACGATACACTAAAAACAAGCTTAACTGAATTGCATTCTGAAAGTGAGGAGTCAAAGATCCGCACAGTCCTTCAAGGGCTAGAACTTGGCGATCAACGCCCTTCACAATTATTTTGCCGTATGCGAAACCTCGCTGGAGAGACCATTGGAGAACCCTTGTTGAAATCTCTCTGGATTTCCCGTCTCCCGCAAAATACACAGAGTATTCTTGCTGCGTTAAGTGATGATCTCCCAAAACTCCCAGTTGTAGCTGATAAAATTAATGATCTCACAACTCTCTCTCACATAAATAGTGCTACTACGGCATCTACCACTTCCATTGAACAGCAAGTTGCAGAGCTGACGAAGCAAGTAAATGAACTTTCCCTAGCCATCAAAAACAGCCGAGAGCGTTCCTGTGAACGAAGAGACAATCATTCTCAACGCAACAGAAGGCGTAATGGATCCAATGGACGCTATCAACAGTATAAAGAACCGTGCAGGAATATTTGTTTCTACCATACTAATTTTGGTTCCAAAGCACGAAAATGTGTTTCTCCATGCAATTTCCGGCAGTCGGAAAACTGGATCGGCGATCGCTTGTCGACCAACATTGCGACCGCCACATTAATCGAATTCTTTTGGCCGATCCATCGTCAGAACTCATGTTTTTAATCGACATCGGAGCCGATTTATCTGTCATTCCCAAGAGTTACAGTCAGCATGCCAAAAACCCAGCTGCATTGGTACTCTTTGCTGCTAACGGCACCAAACTTTTGACCATCAATTTTAACCTACGTTGCTCATTTACTTGGCCTTTTGTCCTGGCAGACGTCAATCAACCCATCATAAGTGTTGACTTTCTCACGAAGTTCAACTTACTTATAGATGTTAAAAACAACCGTTTAATTAATGGTACAAACAAAAGTATATTCTTGTGGTAGACTTCCCAATGTCACCCCCTCAGTACTAGCATTCATATTTTGATGGGTAACTCAGAATTTGACAAAATTCTTGCCGATTACCACAGCTTGACGAATCCTTTGCAAACTTTTGAGAGTACACCAATGTCCATCACATTGAAACTAAAGGACCCCTGATTTCTCAAAACTTAGAAGATTATCTCCAGAATTACTTCAAGCTGCACGTCAAGAGTTTGATTTTCTCCTATCAACAGGCATCATTCAGCCTTCAAAAAGTCCTTAGTCAAGCCCTCTGCATATGGTTCGTAAAGCGAATGGTGACTGGCGACCATGCGGTGATTATCGTCGCTTAAAAGCCATTGCAATTCCGGATCGTTAACCCGTACCCCATATTCAGGACTGCACTCAAATGTTTTCAGGAAAGAACATATTCTCAACGCTTGATTTAACCCGTCCGTATCATCAAATCCCTATTAAGCCCCAGACATTCCGAAAACGGCCATCACTACACCATTTGGTCTCTTTGAGTACTTGTACATGCCATTTGGCCTTCGCAACGCTGGCCAAACATTTCAGCGATTCATACACCAAGTGCTGTCTGGTCTTGATTTCTGCATCCCATATTTTGATGATATCCTGGTTGCATCTACAGGTGCAGAAGAACATTCCCAATATCTGCGCCAGATTTTTACTCGCCTTAAAGAGCACGGGCTAAAACTAAATCCATGCAAATATGTACTTGGTCAGCCCACAGTTTCCTTTCTTGGATGTCTTATCACTCAGAATGAGTAAAACCTTTACCTGAAAGAGTCAAAGCAATTAACGACCTACCTCAACCAAAAACCATCTCTGAACTAAAACGTTTCCTAGCAATTTTAAATTTCTACCCTTGCTTTCTGCCACATGCTGCAAAAACACAAGCCTGCCTGCACGAGTTTCTGAAGAATAGCAAGGAAAACGACTAACGAGCTGTCCCTTGGACTGAATCTGCATCTGCAGCAATCGTGCAATGCAAGAAAGATCTGGCAAATGCAGCCACACTTTCTTATCATTCACCTAATGATAAGCTCTCTATAATGGTGGCTGCTTCTGACACAGCCATAGGAGTTGTGCTTCAAGCCCATATCACTAAAGGACTTTCTCCAATGGTATTCTTCTCCAGGAAACTTAACCACCACAGAAAGGAAATACAACACATTTGACAGGGAATTGCTTGCTGTGTACTGTGCTGTTAAACACTTCCGGCACAATCTGAAAGGATCCGACTTATCATTTTCACCGATTATAGACCATTAATCTTCGCTTTTCGAAAAACTCTGACTCATATTCTCCTTGTCAACTCCGACAGTTGAATTTTATTGCCCAGTTCAGTACAATCATCAGACATGTCTCTGGTACTGATAATTGTGTTGCCGATGCTTTGTCTCGGATAAACAATATCAACCTCACCATTCCAGATTTTTCTGAAATTGCAAAAGCTCAGTTGCGTGATGAGGAACCAGAAACCTAATCTCGAATCTACAAACCTCCCTTCAGTTAAAACCACTGCACATTGATCCAACGCTTAAAATAATTTACTGTGACATAGAGAACAATAGAATACGTCCCTATATTCCTGTCAATTTTAGACGTGAAGTGTTTAATGCCTTGCACAATTTGGCACATCCTAGAATCCGCGCCACCAAAAAGCTGATCGCAGACAGATTTGCCTGGCCAGCAGTGAACCAGGACGTCACAGAATGGACTCGTTCATGTATTAGATGCCAACGGTGTAAAGTATCTCGTCACACTCACAGTCCCATTCAACAATTTAACCTCCCTGCAAGACCTTTTGATCATGTAAACTTAGATTTGGTAGGCCCATTGCCTCCTTCAAATGGTTACACTTACCTTCTCACTTGTATTGACCATTACACAAGATGGCCTGAAGCCTTTCCTATTGAAAATACAGAGTGATCTTTTTTAAAGTGACTGTGTTTGGAGCGCCCTGTAGCGCGATCTAATAGTCGAAATGGTTCCAAACTTGGTATTTTGACTAATCAAGACATGGGACATCAAGACATACAATGGTACAGTTAAATTATTAATGTTTATTTACTACATTAACTTCTCCGGTGAGGAATTAGACCACATTCAATGTGAGCACCGTTCTCAGAAATAACACCGTGCATTCTGTACACAACGTTCTCCACAGCCGTATGTAACATATCACGAAGAATATTCCACACTGTCCTTGTTATGTTGTCCTTTAGAATAGACAAATTTGATGCTCCACCAACATAAACTTGAGATTTCAAATAACCCCAGAGCCAAAAATCGCATGGCGTGAGGTCAGGGGAACGAGGCGGCCATGCAATGGAAAACTGCGACTTATGACTATCATCAGTGAAGTTTGGCGCAACAGCTGCTTTACCTTATTACTAATGTGTGGCGGAGCACCATCCTGTATAAAGATTGTCTGTTGGAGACGGTTTCTTTGCTGAAGTTGCGGAATAACAAACGTTTGCAGCATTTCGTGGTACCTTTCTGCATTTATGGTGCACGTTTGGCGTCCTGTCGGAGTGATGGTCTCAAAAAAATGGCCCAATTACGAATTAGGCTGTGAAACCACACCAAACAGTGACTTTTGGGGAATTTAACGGGATTTCGTGCACGGTGTGGGGCTGCTCAGAAGCCCAAATTCGGCTATTTTGTGTGTTTAAGTACCCATTGAGATAAAAATCGCATTCATCTCCCGACAGAATGTGCCATGGGAAAGCATCATCAATTTCTACCCTGGCAAGAAACGATAGAGCGAATGTCACTCGCTTATCATAATCATTTGGTTTCAGTCCGTGCAAGCGGCTGATTTTGTAGGGGTAAAATCCAATAAGACGCCGCAAAACTCTCCATACCGCCGAATAATTCATGTCGAATTGTCGAGCTACACCCCGGGCGCTGCTAGTACCAGCTATGGTTCCCTGCGATCCTTCGACAATTGCAGTTACCACATCAGTTATTACATCTTCTGATACTAGTTTACGTCCTCTTCCAGGGCGAATGGTCAGTGACCCCGTTTCCTCGAACTTCTTAATCATTTCCTTAAGCCCATTCAGCGATAAAGGTTCCTTTCGTAATTTTTTTTGGTTCGAAATTTCCGAAGAGCTGCAGATGCATTACATTGATTCATGTAATACAGCTTCACCAGTAACGCACGTTCCGGTAACGTGAGAGGCATGTCCATTGGAGCTCGTTTACTTCAGCTGAGATTATTGCTGTCTACTACTTGCTTTTATAGCCCTATTACTGGCGCTGTCATCGCGCAACATTTGCATTTTTCTTTGATACCCATGTTTTATGCTAATTCTCGTTATTGTAAGCTACAACAGCGCCACAATATGTCTCAGCGGCGATTTTTGGAACTAAATGTTTTTTCACGGAATCCTTGTTCCCATGTCTTGATTAGTCTAAATACCAAGTTTGGTGCCATTTCGGTTATTAGATCGTGCTACAGGGTGATCCAAACACTGTCACTTTAAAAAAGATCACCCTGTATATCTGCTGAAACTGTAGCTCGAGCGTTCCTCTCCCAGTGGGTTTCAAGATTTGGCATGCCTGCTACCATCACTACTGATCAAGGTCGACAATTTCAATCTCACTTATTCTCATCCCTCACATCTCTTCATGGCATTCGCCATATCCGAACAATACTATACCATCCATCTGGAAATGGGATGGTGGAACGATTTCACCGACCTCTAAAACAAGATCTGAAATATCACAATAGCACATATTGGACAGAAGCATTACCCCTAGTCTTGCTTGGTTTTCGTACAACATTCAAAGAAGACATTGGTAGTACTTGTGCTGAAATGTTGTATGGGGCAACCCTTCGCCTGCCAGGTGAATTCTTTCATCGAGCATCTACTCCAGGCATCGATCCTTCAATGTCTGCGTGATACTATGAGTAATATCTCGCCAACCCCAGCATCCTCGCATAACAAGCGAAGCTATTTTGTACATACACAGGTCGTATTTTATTCTCTAGTGTCAAGATGTAGAAACATCTTTTTACTCGACTTCTGATAAGATACTGGGAGGAGAAGGAAGAGGAGTAGTGTGGTAGGAGGTGTGAGAGGGGGGAAAAGAGAGTCAGGTCCGCGCTAGCGGCGGCGAAAAGGGGAAGGATGAGTTCAGTTTCGTTACAAGATGTAGCAGCGGGTGACAGACCGCAGAGTCAGTTAGTCGTGAATGAGTCAATTAAGGTTGTAATTATTATGTGGGTAGGATGCCAAATGGGTACCGATGTTTTTCACCGGGATGCGGGGAGTGTTTGAGAGTGCTAATAAGGCTATTACTGTGAGTTTGTACTGAATAAAAGAAGTTCACCGCTAATCGTTTAATGTACTCTAGAATAAGTTCGATTTGAATGCTGTGAATGTAGATGTTTGGAATATACCAAGGAGCATTGATAATTTCTCTTAAAATTTTATTTTACATAATTTGTAATTGTTTAATATTGGTTTTACCTGCATGTCCCCAGATCGGAGCTGCATAAAGGAGGCTGGACGATGTATGGAGCGATATAAAATCAATTTGTTTGCAGTAGATAAGTTGCTTTGTCTAACAAGAAGAGGTCGCATAGTAGCTGTGATGATTTTAAATTTTTGTATTACGGAGCGGAAGTGGGTTCTGAACGTAAGTTTTTTTTTTATCAAGGGTGACTCCAAGGTATTTGGTTTCATCAATCCAGTCTATTCCTTCGTCAAATATTTCAGGAGATGGAGGATAGTATTTTATGTTTCCCTTACGGAAAATTATTGCCTTGGTTTTTTTCAGCGTTAATGCCTTGGTTTTTTCAGCGTTAATGCCTTGGTTTTTTCAGCGTTAAATTATTGCCTTGGTTACGTTTAATCTTACAAAGGTTGAGCCATTTTTCCAGTTTTATGAGATAGTTTTGGAGTTGGTTTCTTATGGCGATTGTTCTGCAGGCTTTAGTACGTATGGCGGTGTCATCGGCAAAAATTGCAAGATGAACAGAAAGGTCTTTAGGGATGTCTTGTGTATAAATATTAAAAAGGTACGGCGAAAGTGCCGACCACTGTGGGACACCAGCTTTAATTACTCTGGTGGTTAAGCAGTAGCGATGTTGATTCTGAATGTTCTGTTGCTGAGAAAAGAGGCTATTAAGCGAATAAAATTATCTGGAAAATTGAGAGTGATTAGTTTCTAAAGAAGGCCGCGATGCCATACCCTGTCAAAAGCTTTCGCGATATCGAGGAATATGGCACCGTTGCAGTTATAACCTTCAGTGATATTGTTGATAACTCTAAGAAGTTGGTGGCAAGTGCTATGATGATTGCGAAAACCAAATTGTTCTTCTGGGAGAAAATTCATGGAAGGGTGAATTCTTTGGATGTGGAAAAGTAGAATTTTCTCAGTAACTTTAGAAAGATGGATAAGTAAACTGATAGGGCGATAGTTCTGTGGGAAGGTGGGATTTTGCTGCGGTTTAGCAAAAACAATTATTGTAGCTTCCTTCCATGAGCTAGGAAAATGAACGATTTTGATAATGTTGTTGATTATCTTAGGCAGGTAAGAGCGATCGGAAGATGTTTCAGTGCTTTGGTCGAGATGCCATCGTGTCCTGGGGCTTTCTTCGTCTGTAAAGAGCTGATGATGTTGGCTACGATTGTTGGGGTAGTCAGGAAAGTGAAGTTGTATGGAGCAGGGTTATTAAGGAAGTTATTGACCGCCAGGCTGACCCGTTGAATATGGTTATTGTCGTACGGAGTGGGGTTAAGAGTGAATGTATCTTCCATATATATAGCATATAGCACCACTCAGCAGGCTTCCGACCTAAGATTATCTATAAGATTACGAAGCGGAATAGTGCCTGATCAGTGGAAGTGTACTGCAAGCTCCACCACAGCCTTAGTTGGCCAAGGCAAATCAGACAGGCATTAATTTAAAATACTCGAGTTACAGAGTCACAATCCAAAAATAATTACATTATCATCTTTGCTTGAAGCAGCTAGAAAAAAACTTTCAGATATTATATGCTTAATACAGTAGAAAAATAAACAGTTGTGAAGAAGAAACAAAGTAAAAATGATCTTGATCTAGTGCAAAGTTAAGGTTACAAAATCCTGTGATTTAAAAATTACTTAAACAAAGGTCAAGCTAAATCCGGTTACAACTTCAACCTTCGGCATTATATATGTTACAACATTATGAATTCAGTTACAAACCAATGATATACCGTATATTTGATACTTAGATTACGAATTCTCGAATTCTGTTACATATAAGAAATGCTGTTATAAAAATCTTTATACGCTATTACTAATACACAGTAATATTTTCAGGGAATAAATATAGATTTCTACCATTAGTACACCAAGAATGAAAATCAATACTTATCAGCATAATAGCTTGCAACCTTAAGAATTAAATGTTGTTATAATAACACGGATTATATAGTTAACATAGATAAGTTGTGTAAGTAGTGCACTGTGACATATGCAGTTCGCTATTATATGGGTATGCAAAAGTTTCTGTAGGAACATAGTTTTTTGGAGTAATTTACGAAAGAACTTTGTATTGTGCCATAAATTATAATGCCATTTTCATCAATGTGAAGCATCATCAGAAAGGCATATGTGAAATATAACATAAGACTAACACTATGAAGAATTAAATAAAAGTTGGAGAGGAGGATGCACTTATAGAGGTGACAATTTTGCCAGCATTTATAAAGCAACCTTGCGAGGTATAAGGTTTTGAACCGTATCAGTTCACATATTATGATTGTAATGATATTCAAAGTTTTGGAATCAAATAGGTTCTTGCCTGTAAATAGATACACTGTGCATATGATTACGCTTTGGCATGTCTATCCCCCAGAGTTCAAAGAGTTTCTCAAAGGAAATGCATTCTATGGGATAAGTAGAAGTCAATATGGAAATGTTGAGGAGATCTGTTTAGTTTAAGATTCTACTATTTAGTCATAAGAAATTGATCTGAGTAAATCTTAATTCTTAAAGTTGTGGAATTCTAAAAAATGAAACATTTTCGGAACACCAGTGTATGATGTTGGTCAACTTTTTTAATGCTATTGGTTGTCTTACTAAATTGTTGGTCCATTACTTACAGAACGTGTCAGCTGGTCTGTTTAAATGGAAAGCTGACGTCAAGGGGCAGTTGAAAACGTAATGATCAGGACTTCCTGTCGCTCCAGACTTGCATTGCTCATTGTTAGAAAGGCCAAATCTGAAGAGATAAGTTAAAAATGGTCCATGCCCCTGTTAAAAATGTTGTGAGTGCCAAGGAGCTGGAAAGTAAGTTGGTTGAGACCTTTGAGACAAATTTATGCGTTCTTCTACCTGTGTTAGCAGTATTCCACCTGAGCTGCCATTATTGAGTTAATTTCTTGAGATATGAGCCCGGAAGTGGAAGAGAGAATTCGGGCAGGTTCGTGCCCATTGCCACCTTCTTAGCCGTAGCATCAACAAGTTCATTTCCGAAAATGCCTATATGTGCAGGCACCCAGCAAAGTATTGGTCGAGTTGTGGAGTCAAAATTAAGTAACATTTTCTGTATATTATGCACCATTGGGCTTCAGCTTCTAAATCCTGCAATTGCTTTAAGACCAGAGAGAGAATCACTGTAGATAAACGCAGGACTCGGGAGTCGTTGTGTAAGATTAATTGCTTTTAATATGGCAAGTAATTCCACCTGAAACACAGAATTATTTTTATTCAGTCGTCTTCGCCATCGGCGTTGAGTATTGTTGTCCTTTAAAATGCAGAATCCACTGCCCGTCCCTGTATCCATACTGGGCCCATCTGTGAATATTGAAAAGTGATCGGTAACTATACTGGCTACTTGATAAGTTATATGATTCCGAAGGTCCATGGCTGAGGGGTGAAAAGCAGGTGACGAGATTTTTGATTCAAAGTTTGCTGCAAAATACTCTTGATTTCACAGGGTCCGATTCTGCCCAAGAGGCAAGACACCGCACAGAGTTGATTCTCTCTGTACTACAAGGTCCAACGGAGGTAATCCCGGAAGGACCTGTAATGCTGCTGTAGAGATAGTACGGTATCCTCGACAAATTAGAAGGTGAGGCCGTTGGATCGTTTGAAGTAAATGTATCTCTTGCTTAGTTAGGGAATTGGCCCAAATAACCTGCTCCGTAGAGAGTTATTTTCTCAGTGACTGTTTGGTATATTTTCAACAGAGGAGATGAAATGCCCCATTTAGCCGCTGCTGCGCGTTTCATATTGTTGTCAAGAAAATCCACTTTCTTTTTGAGGTTGCAAAGGTGAGGGAGCCAGGAAAGTCTATTGTTTATAATTAAGCCTAAATATTTCAAGTTTTCAACAAATTCAATTGAGGAGCCTTGTATTTTAAGTGATGGCACACGTTTCAATGATCTCTTTGCTCTTATTATCATACCCTGCGTTTTAGAAGGAGAGATATTAGTTTTGTGTTGTCCTGCCCAGTTACCGAAAATATCAAGATAATGTTGAGCTATATTTTGAAGTTTTGATTTCCCCTTGAAGATGAGTAAGAAGTCATCCGCATACGCTATAACAGAGCTGTCCAATTCTTTATTAAGTTGTCTAAGAATTGAATTTACCACTATGATCCATAAGATAGGCCCCAAGCAAGACCCCTGCGGACAACCCATGCTTTTGGCATTATAGTCTTTTCAAGAGTTTCATTTGGTTTGTGTTGTTGATTTGCTATTATACTTGGTTAGAAATTGCAAATTGTGCTGTATCGTTATGTCAGAATTTAGAAGGAAAACTCGAACCATCGTTTTCCAAGTGATCCAGAATTTCGTAAGCTATGGACTGTTCGCTGCAAAAAAGCAGATAATTCCAACATCGAAAATGCAAGAATATGTGCTCTTCATTTTACACCTGATGATTACGTATGGGGATCTAAATGCAGAATTGCTTGGTTCAACTTCTAAAAGGGTGCTGAAAGCCAATGATGTTTCCACTTTACATCTTACATCATCATCGTGTGAAAATAACTTACCAATACATTATATATGTTGTACTTCAGAAAACTGAAGTTAATCTGAAGAGAAATATTTCTGACATGAATGATTCATCCAAATTTATGCTAAAAAGAGATAGAGCAAGCAGGTGTCAGGCTTGCGAAACAAGGAAACGAGCATTCGAAAATTTAGCTTCCCTTTCCCTCCAAAAAGAAAAGGCTATAAGCTGATAAGATAGACTGTGCAACTCAGTTTACACCAAGTGACACATCTGATTTAGTTGAAGTGACACATTTGAGTTAGTCGTTACAACCAGATAAAATATCTGTGTTTTTTTAATGAATTTATGTAGTATTCATACACAACTGTGATCGAATGGATACGTTAGTATATGTAATTGTACATTTATAGGTCATTTTACATTTAAATTAATTTTTTTCTCATCTTAAATCACTTTTTATCATTATCTTCATTTTGTGAATGAGACTTGTACCACAATGAGATATTTAAACTTAGTATCATGTTTACAAATATTGACTACCTAAATGATTAGCTAATTATTAAATTCGCTTATACAATTTCAATCACATGCCTATGTGTTTTGGTTACTTTCTTTACATCCCCAAAGTAATTCTATATATTGAAGCAATGTTTCAGTTAAGCATTGCGTACAAAGTAAACTGATATATGCTTCACCCTGAGGAAAGAATAGTTTCTCGACCACACTACCATGCAAATATCGATGGAGTGACATATTCCCATCAGTGTTATTTAACTGAATCATATGTCTGATGTAATTTAATTAACAGAACTAGGTGCATTTCCTCATGCTTGACCTTGAAGGAAAACAAATATGTGTATTGTATTGGAATACAAATAGCGAAAGAGTAAGTAAGATATTCTCTTCAGTGTTATTTAACTATTGCATATGTTTTTAATTTTGATTTCATATAATTTGCTTTTAATTATAACAGGAAGAAAAATATTTAAATACTGAACACTATTTCGAGTATAACAAAAGTATTTTAAGAAACAAGGTGATGTAAATACAGTAGTTATTAACAATATTTAATTTGTACGCAGGCTTAATTGAAATTAAGAATTCGGGAAAGAGTACTTTTAGATAATACTGAAAATATATGTACTTCTGCTGACATCTGAAGTGAATCAATATAAGTGACTGCTTGCTCTATCTCTTTTTAGCATCAATGATCATTTTGCTTAGAATGTGATAAGTCTATTTAAAAAGTATATTGACGTGGTAAAGAAATTTGTAAAATTTTATATTAATTATGAATTTGGTGATTCAAATCATTTTATATATTTTTTACTTGAGATATGTAATTTAAACTGAAAATCACGATCATATATTACTCACAGAGTATCAAAATTCATTTGTATTTAAAAAATGCATGAGCAAGAAAACATATGGGAAAATCCTTTTTGATTATGTTATTACCATGGTTTTGGCAGTTCTGCCTTCATGTGTTCTATTCAACAAGATTTATTAAGTGCAGGCAATACAACGTAAAAATATTTTTAAATACCGCGTTTTACAATATTTAGTTTCATTAACTGAAATATCATTTTTCATATTCTAATGTTTTCCTTTAAGAAAAGGATGTTTACAATAGCATTCTGAACATAAAATAAACATTAACTTCGACAAAATACTTAATAAGAATGTATATACCCGGTATTTCCAATATGTTATTATACATACTACATATAAAACGATCATTTTGCTTTAGTTTACATGTTTTCCATTACTGAAATCTTGCAGGAGACGCCACTACCAGCAACCAATCGCATGCTTTTTCCGTTCTGGTCTAACCTTTAGTATATTAAAGAACCTTGGTATTACGTCTATGGAACGTTTCATAGACGTTCTTTGGATGCTGTGCGCGATCGTGTGATTTTCGATGCTCTCAAACATTTCATCGGCGTGCATTGTATCGTTATTTTCGAGAAACTTGGTATTCCGGGAAAGTAATATTTATTTTAAATTCCTTTCGGAAGCCGGGAGATTTTAATTCTCAGAGCTCAATTCTGGGAGAATCCCGAAAGAGGTGGGAACCTTAGTTTATCATAAATCATGTTCATTATAAGTATTACTAAAAATACAAAATTTCATAAGTATTAAATGTATAAGTTGATTTATTTTTATTATTTTTGAATGAGCCCTCTCATATTTGTTACTTTATGAGCTATTAACCAACATAGTGCTTCTCTGCTTTCATCTTAATGAATTATATTGATTCCCTCACTTCACATCATAGTTTTTTCTTAACACTTTGCAGCACCTAAGAAATTCCCTCTGTACACACAAAAAAATTGAATGAAAAAGGATGTATAGGTTACTGTGAAACTTTTTTATTTAGAGTAGATGGCATAACACAAACCAGTCCATATATTTTAGCCACATTTAGTTTTTAAAGTCTCTCATTTTTCAAAGAAACCTTCCAGATTATTTTTAGGATACAAAAGGAATTGTTTGGAAAGAAATTTCTGTTATTTTCTTGGCTGTATGCTAATCTGCTTATTCTATATTAGTTTTAAATTTTTACCCTGGAATTTTGCTTAAAATCGAGGCAAACTGGATCCCACTCTGGTGTGCCCAGAGTGGGATCCTTGAACCACTAGGACCAGACCAACAACTGTATCTTTGTTTCACTACTGTTTTCCAAAGAGCTCATTCAGAATAGAAAAGTGGGTCCACACGAGCTTCATTTTCTTTTTTTTTTTTTGAAGCAAAGGTTTGGTTATCAACTAAGAAATTGTTGGTGTGTTTTTCTGAAGGTCAAGGGTACTTTTATCAGTTAGCTCTTTGGTTTTTCACTAAAACAGTTCTCTTTCGAGTTTCGTTAGCTCTACGCTTTGATAGTTTTGAGTTGCAGATGTTTATTTAATAGTTTATATTTTCTAATTGTAGATAAAATATTAGTTTTTTGATTTTTAATTATTTTGCAAATGTATCAGAGAGGGCTGATGATTTCTGAAGCACTGAAAGTGCTACACAAATTGCTGTCAGATAGTGAATCTGATACAGATCCCAGTACTTGTGCAAAACATGCAGTGTTGGGTTATGCTTTTTCAAAGATGGTGTCACTTTCTTCCAAAAGTATGACTGTGACTAAAATGTAAATATCATACAGCAAAGTTACTTTTTTCATTTATACGCATGTAATCATCATATAACCAACAAGAGTTTTTTTTTCTGGGGCGAAGAGTAGCAGATCTCCACATGACACACCCTGGATAATGCTAAATCTGCTACGGTATTCAGAATCTAGAGTTTTTTAATTGTTGGCAAAATCTTACTCTTAATTTTACTTTTTTCTTTAAAATTTTACCTGTGTACTCCTCTAGGCTTGATTAGATTGCTCACCACTTTTATTTTTTTGTTGAAATTCCAACTTTAAAAGATAGCATGCCTGAAAGTTTCAAATCAAAAACATTAGCAAAGCTTTTTACTGGGTCTAACTGTAAGAGCATTTGCATAAATTTTGCTCTTCTAAAATTTTAATTTACATATAGCATAATTTTCTTCAGATAAACTAAAACCAGCTACACAGTTAGTTATATGTAGAGCTAGATAATAAGCTTTTCAAATATGCAAACTTGTCTGTGTTGGATAAACCTAGATTGGAGTGAATAGCATTATCATATGAATTAAGAAATTCAAGCCATTTACTGAGATCACCATCAAATTTTCTAAATTCAATTTAGGTAAATTTATTGAAGCACTACTTAAAAAAAACATTGTTGTCATTCAGAGTGCTGCTAATATCATTAGTAATTGCAACTACATTTCTTTCAGCAATTTTAGTACTATTAATTTTCTTAATTTTACTAACAATCTTAGGTTTAAACGTTATGACTTTTCCTTCATACTCGTCAAGAGTTTTAAATTTATCGTGGTATTCAATTAAGAGCTCAAGTGATAAGCTTAAACTTTCTAGATTTCCTATACATAAATCTGCCAAAAATAATTCCTGAAGTTTATTTAGAAGTTTGGTAACTTTACTATGTGCAACAGTTTACTACATGTTTTTTCTCCCCTAGATCATATTCAAAACCTCTTTGCGGCCAAATTATGGCTTAATTCCTCACTGCAGTGGCTCCAAACCATGAGGGGTCATGAATTACCTCATTGTAACCAGAGGGGTCTGTGTGTTGTTCTTATTTCAAGAAATTTTGCAGAGTTCACATATGACAGTTTGTGCCACCATAGCCAATTACTATCTCATTAATTCACAATACTTGTAAAGGCCTAACACACTTATGAACTGTAGTCTTTATTTGTAAAAGAAATATAAAAATAACCTTTCATACAGTACAGATTATGGATTTTTGAGGCATGATATGAATGAAGAGACAAAACACTAGTTTTAAAATTTTATTTTCAACAAAAATAGCCTATTACCTTGCAAATTTTGTAAGTAGGCAATTAGTAACTATGCATGATAAAAATGTTAATGATTCAATAAAAGTGCAGATATATAAATGTGCTGCCATCTGAAGACTAGGGCAACTACACATCATAACAGGAATATAATACATATTTAAAATTGCTGCCAGAAGTGCAGTAAATTATCATATGAAATTAAAGGTGAATTATACAAACCACAGATTTAAATCACAAAAATGCTATGCCCATAGAAAATTTGAACTGCAATAATCTCCTGAGTTTTTTTTTTTTTTTTTTTTTTTTACAAAAGGCAAAAAATTGTGCAATATATAAATGCAATAGATATTTCAGTCCATCCATACAAATCTGCAAAAATAAAACTAACAGGAATGAAAAATATCACAACACACATTCTGGATAGAGTCATAGATGTGTCACAAATCTAGATTTCATACATTCCCCTCCTTTGTGTCATGTTATGTGTAAGTAAATGAAAAGCAAATATTATAAAGATAATTCTTCACAATATAAGAATTTTTCTCCTGAAGATTAATAGCTACTTTGAAAATATCACATATTCAAAGACATTTGTCTAATTGCCCTCATCTCCTGTGGAGTTAAAATTTTAGTTATTTATTACACTAGCAAAAATAAAAGTACAAGTTTTACAAATGAAGGAATCGAAGGTTACATAATGAAACTACTAGTTTTCTTAAAAGACTGGTATATTCATATCCGTCTGGTAAATTAATAGCAAGGATGTCATGCAGCCGAATTTATGAAGCACTGAAACCGTAATTAAAATAGCATAAATACATTTTAAAAAAACAGCTCTTCACCAGTAATAAAATAGGTATGGGTGTTTGATGTTGTAAGTATCTCATAAAAGACTAAGTAATTTTATTAAAGCTTTTCAGGAGGGGGGGAGAACATTCATATATATAATTTGAAACAATTACAAATACAGAAAATGCCATTTAAATGTAGTCATAGTCTCAATCACTTTTTTTAGAAACTGCTTAAAGCTGATGCTTTTGGGGATGGGTGTGGGATACATAATATTTTTGGCATATTTGCAAAAGATAGGGAATTATTGTTACAATCTTGAAAAAACGAGCCTTTCAATAACAGTTAAGCAAAATAAATAATAACCATCTGAGTGACACTGCCTTTTTTTCCAGTTCTCAATAAAATTTCTCTTTACTTAAACAGAATTTATAAGCTAGATATGTATAATTATTAACTGTGTTATTTGTTTTCATACCATTCCATTCATCAAAATGATAATTAGAATATAATAAGAGCAAATTTTTTCAAATAGCAATCTAATATATACCAAGTATAACATATCTCATGACTAGATAATAAGTTGCCATTCTGCTCAGAGGGTTATAAAGTAACTAATGACGTTAGTGATAACAAAGAATTGACAATACTATGCAAGTTGTCTAAGAATTTTATAAAAATTGCTGATTATTTATACCTCTTTTTTTTTTCCCTCATATAATAACAGATAATAAAAATACTATATCTACTCCAAAAAAAGACCCCTTTTTTTGGAGGGAGGGTTTTATTTTTAAGTAGCTTTTATAATCGTGTATTTAATAAAACTCTGCGAATTTACTATATAAACTTAATTTACTATTGCAGGAAACAAAGTTATTAAAAATGAATTTTCTGAAGCAGAATGAATATTTAAGTAGATTCCCAAGTATAAAAAATCTGCAAAATTTGGATTTTCTGCAAAGTTTTATAAAACTAAGTTCATATGTTGCCAAAGGAGATAATTTTTTATACACAATGCATGCTATACTTCAAATTACATCAAATACAGTTACTAATTTAATAACTTAAATATAACTCTTACATATAACAGAACCAGGCATTTTTGTTGTAATGACACATAGCAAAAAAAAAAGGGAATGTTGTTTTAATGCCTAAAATCAGATTCCAGACACAGACTATGATATTCATCCAGGACCATCTCATCGTGCAACTATTTACAATAAGCCTTCTGTACAACTCATTTCTATACAAAATCATATATAATTTTTCTTGCATACATCCAAGCTAATTAATACAGTCATATTCATTTAATATTTAATTCATAAAAGTATGCATTACCTTTTCTGTGAAATATTAATCACATTCAGAAGCATTTAGATTTTTACACTGTAAAGAATTGAAAGAAAATGAAAGCTGGAAAATAACAATTAGCAGCTTAACAAATGCTCATACTTCATTAGGGAGGGTTATACATCATGACAAATATGACGCTATACAATTTAAAATTAAAAAAAAGGGCAAGGGAACTTTTTTTGGAAAAAAATTCATTACGGAGACATTGTGCAATTAAAGTTTAAAATAAATATTTTTTAAGAGTATTAAAAATCAAATTTTTATTAAGAAGCAGTGCAAGAAAAAGAAATACTGCTGTAAGAAACAATACAAGTATAGATATAAAACTAACAATTATCCAAAATTTTCAGAAAGTACACTTCAATGTTTTTAAAACAAATTAGAATGAGGAAATTAAGATAAATTTGGTCCCTAAATACATTAATTTTAACTTGTTTCAAAACATCAAATGAACTTAATAATGGATTTAAACAAAAGTTTAAGCTATTTAAATAGCTGCTAATTATAGAATTAAATACTGTAAGTTTAAATTTTCTGCCACTGATAATTGTTTGATAAATAATCATCTTACTGAATATTTTCCATAAAATATACATGAGCACTGCAAGCATGTGGAAGTTCTTTTTCAACTTACTTAATCTAGGACAAAGGCTAGACATTATAATTTCACTTTTTAACAAAATGGGGGAAAAATTATAATAATTTTTTTAAAACTAAACTGGGAAAGATCATCATAGTTAAGAATTAAAATTCTTTTTTAATATTAAAATAAATTTTAAACCAAAAACAACTAAAAAACAAAAACTCTTTGTAAAGCTATATGCAATTTAACTAGAATAAGCAAGACTAGACTATTCATGCAGTTATAATTTGTTCTCATATTTACAACATTATTTATTTTGAAAGGAATGTAGCAGCTAAGCTAAGCTCAAGCAACACACACAGAATTTAATTCCTTACAAGGACACTTTTTAAATAAATTAAATATATATTTCAAATAAAAATACCAATGATAAAAGCCTAGCATGCTCTTTGTCATAATGTTTAAAAAGAAGAAAAAATGTACAGGAAATTTAGTGGGGGGAGGGAGGGATAGAATATGGCTTCACTGTTATAACACACTAATCCAATAGAAAAATTAAGAATTTCTAATTTGTTTCTTATGAATAAGAATACATGAAGGAAAACAGAATGGGAAAGCAGGTCCAGAATGAAAACTTGTTTCCTCCCAGCTAACTGCTATTTAAACAATGATTTTCAAATAATGACTAGTAAAATTTCCTTCAAGGACATATTTTATTATTAAAAATACAAGGGGGGGGGAACCTATTAATTATTTTTACCACTCCACTTCCTGGGAGAGAAAAATTTAATAATGTACAAAATTACACTACTTTATGCATTATAATTTTAGCCACAGTCCTGCTAATTTCAATGAAATGCATGCGTGGCATTTTTATACATATTCATTTTGAAATCCTTTATAGTTAATCACATTTAATGCAAAATTGTGGAGTCCAAAATTGTACACCACACTTGTAAGACAAAGTGGCATAAAGACATTTCTCAAGCATAACAATAGCTACAGATGATATATATTACATGAAACCCAAGCACCAAATTAAAATTCAAACAATCAGATCTCTTAAAGTTATAAAGGTACTTTAAAAAAAAAAAAAAAAAAAAAAAAAAAAAAAAAAAAAAACACTTGCATGCATAAATAACCAAAGAAATACTTCAGAGAGATGCTCTTATGTCAGCCATGAAATGATTAACAGTAGTTTTAGATTTTCTGAATAATCTCATAAACCAGCATTTACAAGTTTACTATGCAACAAACATATCCATTAACTTATACCTAACAGGGTTGCCACTCAAACAGGAGAATGAAATTCCCTGACTTTTCCAGGTGTGTTTCAAGAAAACTCCAGTCTATCCGCGTAATGTACGTTGGCTGTACTAAGAGGTAAATTAATTATGGTATTACTTGTATTGTGTAGCAAATTCACTTAATTATTTAATAAATCCCAGAGGACATTTATTCTTAATTATTCTTGGTATACTTTGTTTGATAATTTTGTTTAGTTTTCCACTTAAGAAACTTAATAAAATTTAAGATATATATATTGGATAACAAATGTATGTTTTATTTAATTATTACTCATGATCATCACCAGTTCAACACAAGGCTAATCCGGTCCTTATAAATCACAATGCAATGCTAAATAGTTAGGTTAGATTTTAGGTAAATTTAATTTGCGTGAGGTATGTTCTTAAAAGGCATCTTAACACTTGAAAACACAAATATAATTATAATAGTTGTTGTTTTCTCCACTGAAGATTGAAATTAGAATCTTCCCAATCTGGAATAAAATAAGGCTTTTTTTGCAGACATTTTGCAGCTAAACGAAAGAAAGAAATCTATTTTAATAAATTGAGGTATTTTATATTTATTTCGCAGCATACATAAGGAAAAAATATGTGCATTAAATTTGGTATGTCATCATACTGCTATAATTAATTTCAGGATTATGCCAGAGAAAATTTCCTGAAATTTGGAAATATTATTTACTAATAATAAATAAATTTAGAGGGAAGAAGCGACATTAAATTATATGAATAACATAAAAATAATTACTTAAAAATTGAATTAGAATAATCAACGATATTTTAGCGAATATAGTTATATTACATGGCTAGCCTAGATGACTGATTACTATTTTTTTATTTTACTGAAAAATGGCAAGGTATTTATTAAAAAAAAAAAAAAAAAAAAAAAGGTTTAAAAAGATTTTGCGGGAAAATTCTAGTATATGGTAAGGCTTTGGCACGATTTTGAAAATTGTCGCCAAGACCAAAATGACCCGTTTACTGCGCATCAAGATGTCGCCAAATCCCATTATTATTCTAACCAAAGAAAGTCTATGTAAAGAAGAAAAGGTTCCATACAAGTAAAATGCTATTACGCCGCTAGAATGCGGAGGGAAAATTTGCCAAGGGATTTGGCGACGGAACCTGGCGGCCAGAATTTCCCTCTCCGCGATGTGTACAGGAAATTGAGAAAAAGAACGCTTAGTTAGTGTTAAGAAGAAACGCTTTTTGACAAAAAGAAAACTACGAAAATCCGTTTTTAAATTATTGCGAAAAATCCAAGAAGAAACGTTTTATCAAAGGACGTTTCTTCTTGGATTTTTCGCAATAATTTTAAAAACGGATTTTCGTAGTTTTTTTTTTTTTTTTTTCCCCTGAAAATAACTAATTCATGAATTAATTTACTTGCGCCAAAAAATATTTTCTTTTCCTTTAACCACTTGCGCTAAGACTAAAACTTCACGGTTGCGGTGCCGTGCGCTACAATATAACAAGCGGTAAAGTGTCTCATTTACGCCGCTCCGCATCTGCGAGTGCAATCCAGAGCTGTAATTCGAGAAATAAACAATCTCGTTGTTAGGCGACGTGTGCACCACGTTATTTTCATTTTTGCGATAAATGCTTATCGACGTGTTCACGTCGCTCGCGGTTTGAGACAAAAGCATCTTGACGTGCGTGGCACGTCTTTTTAGCGCAAGTGGTTAAAGAAATTTTAAACGATATTCATTTTATGAACTCTTGATAACGTGACCTTCGAACTTCGACACCGGTTTCGAGCTTTGGCAACAGATATATCAGACATGCACAGCTGTTTTCCCTCTATGATGGAACGGAGCCACAGCCACGTCTGTTGCAGAGAGGTTTTCCTTCTTTACAATACATATTCTTTGATTCTAACCTCCATGGTACCGTATACTAGGATTAAACCCATTTTGTTTTATACGAAAACAGGTACTTTCTTTAGTTCATGCACTGCACATGCGATTCTCGAGAATATTGGAAACCAAAAGTTGCTTTGCCTTTCTAAAAGACAATCAAATTGGAGCTGCGAAAATTGGCTCTATGCCAGCTACCCGAATGACACTCACGTGATACATAATTCGCCAAAAAAGTTACCTCTTCCGACGTCGGCGCAAAAATCGCTTTTTTTGGCTGGATCGTTGTATGAACTTCCCTGACTTTTCCAGATTTTGACAAAAATACTTAAATTCCCAGACTTTTCCCTGAATATTTTGGTCAATTTTCGAATTCCCTGACTTTTCCCGGTTCTCCAGGTTTTCCAGGTAGCGTGGCAACCCTGACCTAAGATATTTTACTCTCAAAATTCCAATATTAGCTTCTATTAAAAAAATAAGGAAATGAAGAAAGTATACTTTAGCTTATTAGTTTTATATGGGGTTTGCCAGATATACTATTTAGTGTTATAAGTCTTCAATTTGCCATTACACATAATGCCAAAAAATATAACATTTATAATACATGCACAATAGAGCTTTAAAAGCAGGTAAACTCCATTTAAATTAGTGATAATTTCAGTCAAAAATGTAGCAAAAAACACCGATATTAAGTAAAAGTTGCATAATATCTGATATATACCTCCCTTTTTAAACTATAAAAGATATAAAGAAAATAAATATATATTTCTAACTTTATTATTATTATTTTTTTTATAATTATCACATTTATAAAAATTCCACCAAAAGCCATCACAGGGTATTCTTGCTCAGAAAAAAAAAAAAAAAAAAAAAAAAATCACATTTAACACTTTCACTCCTATCAAGAGGAATTCTAACATTTATCAGAATTACAGGGTTATGGAACAAAATAATGCATATTTCAAACAAAAATTTTCAGGTTACTGACCTTTAATTCTCTGCATTAGAATATTTTTTTTATGATTCCTAGTATTGAAAATACTGTATGTGAAATGAAATACATAAAAACTCTTTTTATGTATTTCATTTCATTCTCTTTTTAAAAGTAATTTATACTTAACCAACCAGTATCCATACATATCACAATTTTAACTAAAACAGGAAAGACAATACATTTTTCTCAATAACTTCTGTTGGAACTTTAGTTAATTTACTAATGAATTGGCTAGGATTGAAAGAGTTAAATACCAAAAAACGTTTACTGTATACTCTTACACTTATCACAAAATAAACATCTTTGAAGGGACTGAAAACACAAATCTTCAAAAACCTTTTAACATTTAATGATTTATATTTAATATTTACATCTACACTTTATTACATATATTCAGCATTTGACTTAATGAATTGTAAGATACTTACGGTTTTCTTATACAAATCACATTATCATCATTTTCTTCTAATTTTAAACAGAATTATTAGTATTTTAATATCACACTTACACATAGCTTAATTGTGATTTACAACTAAGGAAAAAGTTATAAAAAAACATTTAACCAAATTAAAATAAAATACTAAAAACTGTATTCTAAAACACTATATTATTGATTATCTAATCAGTAATCTAAAAATATATAATAAAATACCAACCCTTCATGTTATTTAAATGTAAAAATTGCTAGAGGTATATAATAAAACTCTTGACATCTTAAAAAAAATGGAGCAATATTAAAAATGTAAGAAAAGCAACAGAGTTTTAATAATCAGTTAATAAGAGCTATTCAACAATTTAAATCAATGGTGGCCAATTGCAAACCCACAAGCTGAATGCAGTTTACAAGATCATTTTCTGCAGCTTGCAGCAAATTAAACAAAATTTATTTATATTATCATTATTATGAAATATAGATTATTTAATATTTACATTATCATGCATTTTTCTTTTCAAAAATGATAGCTAAAAACTTGTTGCATAAATACCTATACTATTTTCATTAACTTGGACTAGATTTTAAAACATAAAAGCAAATATTTAAAACTGAGTAAAATATACATTTTTTTTATTATATAAAATGGAATTCATATTGTGTATTAACTTACATTTGATGTTTGTGTGATATTATGTCTGTAGTTTCACAAATACAAAACAGCTATAATAATTTTAAATACAACTACTATCATGAAATAACTTACCTTTATTACTCTATAATGTATTTTGAAGCATGAATAAAAGAATAGACTGAGATCTTGCACACATTTTAAATTGGCCATCACTAATTTAAACTACAGAATTCTTTTGATGACTGATATAAACTTTTAGACATCTAAACCAAATGTCTCTGAATACATACAAAAGTTTTCCAAGAAATTTACTTTAAATACAATACCAGTTTTGAAGAAAGAAAATGATTTTAATGTTGCCAATTAAACAATTATTTCGAAAAGTAGTCTGTAATATCACAAAGTGTAACCATAAAAAAAATAAGGCAGACCCAGAATACATGTAGTGAAACATTCATTTGAAATGAAAAAGCATACACGGAGAGATTATAAACATTTTTCTAGAAGCAGGCAGACTTGGATAAAATTCAAAACTTGTTTCAAAGTAATTTTTTCCATGATGGTAATTCATGTGTAAGGATACTGGAAAAGAAAAGAAATATAAATAGAAAATAAATCCAATGTAACCTAAGAAAAATACTTTTTATTGAGTCAACAAATCAAAAGCATTTACTGGTCATAATTTGCAACTGACCGTCATCAATACTACATTCATTATACAAAACAAAATCTTATATTGCCGTTTGGTTCTACAAAAATATAACCATATACATTTTTTAATATATTAATTGAAATTAAACAACATAACTGACATACCAATTAAAAATTTTAGCCACAAATTTTATGTTCCACTGATGTTTCTATTTATTATAATTAAATGAAAATCATGCATTAAAAACTAACATGAATAAATATCACTAATTAGGTGTTAACATAGAATGACCAATTAACTTTAGCAGTAATTTCATACAAATAGTTTTCTTTATTTTGGGTAGAAAATGTTTACAATCACTTCTCTACCTATAAAAAATTAAAGGAGGTGGGGGAGGAACCTCTGTTCTTAAAATTGCAGCTTATAAGTATTCTTAAAACTTAGGATACCATGCAGTTGCAATAATGATTAATTTGTGCTATGATGCCAAAGTTGGCAACTAACAAATGCTGTACCTAGCTCGTTTTTGGGCAAATTTTGGATATTTTTCTCTGTTAACATCCAAGTTCCGAAATAACTTAATATTTTCCTAATCTTGAAAAATCGCTCATGGCAATTTTGTGAATTGGAGAAAAACATTTGTTAAGCTATCTTGGTAACTCAAATTTGCTGAATTATCTTCATAAATAATAATGACAATTTTATAAAAAACAAATTTAATAAGTTTACAGTTAGGGAGATGCTATTTTATAATAATGGTTAGATATAAAGAGAATTTTAAGTTCATTTACAAGAACTTAAAAGACGTGTGTTATGTACATGCATAAGCTGGCTATTGCCACATGTACGATGTGTTTAAAATGGCTGCGCCAATTCAGAATCCTGCCAAATGTGAAGTGCGCTCTGTCATACGATTTCTTCATGCAAAAGGTCAGCGACCAGCGGATATCCACAAAGAAATTGTTTCTGTTTATGGGAACATTATGAATCGACAAAATGTAACAAAATGGTATTGTCATTTCTCTGAAGGTAAGACCGATGTTCATGATGAACAAAGAACAAGTCAGCAATCTGTGATCTCTGATGCCCTTCTTCAGAGAACAGAGGAAGCATTCATGCGAATAGACGTCTCAAATTGAAAGAATTACATCAGATCATACCAGAAGTATCAATGACAACTCTTTATGAAGTTGTGACTGTCAAGTTAGGGTACAGGAAATTGTGTGCGCACTGGGTTCCAACACGCAGCAACCTTCTATGACTAAGGGACACAAAAGCTTGTGCACCGACTTAACAAATGTTTGGATAACGGAGGTGATTATGTCGAAAAATAATAGATAATCCAGTTATTAAGATGTAACAGATGTTTTCTAAATAGATTTTTTTTTTTTTTTTTTTTTTTTTTTTTTTTTTTTAGGAATGCGAGCCATTGTATCTTTACTTTTCGAAATGCCCTCGTATATTTGTAAAGATGACAACACTACAGAGGGTTGAAATGGGAGATGCAGATAATCAGGAAGTACCTAATAAGTGAGTATCTTTTGTAAGAAGAATACGTAATTTTTGTTATGAACTTTTAATCTACCAAATTTAGTTATTAGAATTTTAACCTCTCCCCCCCTTTTTTTTGGCATTTTCTATTTTACTATCATCTAGTTAAAAAATTAAAGAAATTCTGTTATGAAAAGGAAAAATAAATATATGCAATTTTTGGGGGCAGACAGGAGGCACATTCCTATTTGGAACAGCCTTCCATCTAATTTCTGTATACTTCATTGACAAATTTGGTTGTACTGAAGTTAATAAATATAAACTCAAAAATGTCATTAAACAATTAACAGCCACTTAAATATTTTATATTTCTCAATTAAAACAACAAGAAATTTTAAAATAGATCAGAAGTGCTTTAAGACATTTATTTACATAATTTTTTTTTTTTTTTCTGAAACAAATTACCATATATTTTCGGGAACAGGCTGAGAACTTTTGGAAATTTTTTTGTTATTGAAGTTTGGGGAATTAGCTCGCATACAAGTTCAAAATGATTTTAATTGACCCAAAAAATGAACAATTGAAAAAATATTTTTATTTTATTTCAAACCTAATACACATTAATATCAACAAACTAAATATCAGTATCAAAATCGGAACTTTCTAGGCATTCTCAGAAGTCTTTCGCTGCTACATGCGAGTTCAATGAAAGCACTGGTGGCTTTTATTTAACCATTTATAGTCTCATCTACTGCTTCATAGATAATATTTTCAGTTATGCGATTCATTATTTTTTTAAACAATCAAATAAATATTTCTGGTAATTTTTTCCCTGCCTTCAACTGTAGTTAATCAAATAGGTCAAACATTATTCAAACTTTGGGCAACATATAGCTGAATTTTTCAAATCAATTTATACATATAAATTTATATTCAGAAACTGACGAGATTTTAGTCAGTTCTTTCCGAATAGTAACCGTAAAATACGAGTTTTGTATTTGCATGGAAATTTATTTAACACAATAGAATTACATTTTGAATATTATTTTGGTACTTTTCCAGTTTACCGGCGCAAGTGATAAAGTTGCCAAAAATAGTACAACCGATGCCAAACGGAATATCCCCGCTGGTAACCTTTTATGCCTCATTTTCAAAACAAATCACAGCCATTTCTTATCAGATCGATTGTTTCTTTCAATACTGGCATACATTTACATAGAATTTTTACCAGATAGTTCAATTTTATGCCCTAAGCCCATTTGTGGTAATTAAGTCAATTAAGATTCAATCACACCGCTCACTTAAAGGCAAAAACACAGAAAAGGCAAAATCAAGGGTTAAATTCATCAGTTCTAATGAGAATGCGCTAGCGAAGTAAAGCACTGAGGTTTTACATAACTTATAGGTAAGCTATTTGTACGAAATGGAATAATTCTTGCACTTAAACTTGTATTTCAAATCTTGATTTAACTTGAAATTAATGTAGATAATTTACTGAGGGAATTAGATTTTTGTAGCACAGTTTATGTGAGATGAGATCACTTGGGGTCATGTAATATAAAATGGCAAATCAGGATGTTGTACCATGAAAGCATAGTAAATTCTTAAATTAATGTGTTTTTACAAATTTATTGTCTTTTTACAAAATTCTAAATCATATTAAAATGTTTATGCCTTCAAAATAAAAAATTCATAGAACTACCATTAGTAAACATTTTTTATGTGTATAGTGTGTGTTGTCGCCAATAAAGTCTGCTTGGCGAGACTTGTGCCATCGAAACGGAAAAGTACCATTATTTCCTACACCTTGGACGCATTTTTGTTATTAATAAAAATGTTGCATAAAATCAAAATGGTATGACTTTTTGTACTGGTTGTTTCTGTTAAACAGAACTTGATGTATGGGGCTATGGAAACAGCAGGCTCTAGAAAATTGATTCTGTTCCCCCCATCACATGTCAACAGAAATTAAAATAAGAAGATTTATAGCTCATTTGCAAATAATACTCATGTTACTTACACACAAAAGATACTAATTCAGAAGTAAAACAACAAAAATTAGCGTTATACTTTCAAAATTTCCACAGGACTAGTTTCGATGGTTTTACCGAACCACCATCCTCAGCTGCAAAACCGCAAATCAACAAGATAGGAAATAATGATTAGATAAGAAAGCCTGGACAAGAACAAGCAAGTGGCACCATCTGTTGGTGAAACCAGAACTAAAACATAATTTCTTTAAAGGATGAAGGCAAAGATGGATTGGAATTGTCCAGGCTTCCTTATCTAATCATTATTTCCTATCTTGTTCATTTGCGGTTTTGCAGCTGAGGATGGTGGTTCGGTAAAACCATCGAAACTAGTCCTGTGAAAATTTTGAAAATATAACGCTGATTTTTGTTGTTTGACTTCTGAATAAGTATTTATTCGGCGTGTTATTGTGTCTCAACATAAAACATAATTAGTGTATAAACTCATGTTCAGTGTTGGCAATTAGCATAAGATGGCTTACATGATTAAAAAGTGAATAGCAAAACTGAAAGAAGTTGCTATCCAAAATGTAACATATCTGCCAAGTGTGTGTGTGTGTGTGATTATGGCAAAGCCTCATGGGCTATTTGCCTAAGGGGAGGGATGCCTTCGTGGAGGATTTTCTGAGGGAAACTGGCTCATATACATGTTACACATGGGGAAAACCACGAAAACGCCCATGTAGCCAGCCCGTTCACGGGATTCAAACCTTGGACCAAACTACCAGTGTTCCAGCGACTTTACTGCTTGGCCGCTGGTGGGCTATATTTGCCAAGAATTGCTTGTTAGATATAAAACTCTTGAATATAATAAATAACAAAATTAAGAAACTAAATCTTTTATAAAGCCCTATTTTTATGCATAATACTGCCTTCGTACACATTCCTGCACGGAGAAATTAAGTACTTTTAAGGATCATCAATGAAAAAAATATGGACCTATCAAGCAAATAGAAACTAAATAAATTAAAGCAATTACATAACACCTATACTTCACTTTTGTAATTTGTATGAATGAAATAAATCTATAAGTATGATGCGCTATTATTAACCATAATCTAACATTTAAATTAATTATAAAACAAATTCATAAACATACTTGCCAACCTACAACACTCAAAAAATCAGAAGAATTTTTTCAATGATAAAAAAATATATTTTAAAATAATGAATTAACTTTAAATAGTTACTAATTAATATCTGAAAGTTCATTATTAATTCTTAAATGCAAACACAACAGAAATGCATGGGGAATAAATGCATCTTTTAACAAAAAAATATTACTTTAATCAGTTTCTGTACAAATGCTAAACAGCAGTAGATTTGCTTTCATTAATAAAGAGACTTCATTACTGTATGCACAGCAATAGCTACATAGGCCTGCTTTTGCTAATAAAAGTTTTTCTAATGTATCATTACTAATATTAGATCTAAATTTAGTCCTTGTTTTCACAACAACAATGAAAATCCTCTCGCATTCTGCATTACTATGGGGAATTACCAGGATGGCCAACATTATTCTAAACAGTTCATAGTACTTTCAAATTCCAATTAAACTCCGCAGGGTGCCAATCCTACCTGTTTTTATAACTTTATACAGTCAAAAGTCTTTAATCCAGACTCGTTGGGACTTCGATTCCGGATTATAGATCATCAGTTTAAATCTGGCAAGATGGCATGCAGAAATTATAAAACTAAAAATATGAAACCATAATTTATGAAATAAAGAGCAATTATGATCTAAAGGGTATCAAAATTTACAAAAAAAAATTAATATTTATTTGTTTACTTTATTAAACATTTCTTTTAATGTGAGCACGCGTAAAGCATACATTACGCATAGTCAAAATTAGAAAATTGCAACCAGAAAATTATTTGATGTGTATTCGTGATATTTATAATGACGAGGAGTTTGATTTAAATCATATCAAAGACGGAGTACATCGAGATGAATACTACATTTAGTAAGGAATTATAAGCCGAATAAAATAAAAACATCTGCCCTGAAGATAAGGATAGTGCTGACAGATCAACTTCCAGTTCATTGCACGCTGCTTCGTCCCCCCCCAGAGCAGCGTGAAATTGATAAACATATTTCGGAATGATTAGAGAATCAAAGGATATGCAGTTATCCATTTTTTGCAGCAATTCCACTTTTTGTTTGATGGACATCGAAACATGCTTTCGCTTTGTAGATCCTTTGGTAGCTCCAGAATCGGAAACTCTTTTTGACATAATCGAAAGTTCAAGCTTACTTTTATAAAACTGCTCTAACAGTCTGCAAAAAATAATAAGCCGGATCCAGTTAGAAGATTAAATAACAATGCAATCTGCAACACTAACTGAAATAGATAATTTTAGCTTAGCTTATACCGTCCGTTATACATTAAACACGCATGCGTAAACTTATTATGCGCATGCGTTGTCGCAATATGCCTTGACGCATGCTCAGAATGTTTGTAGCTTTGAGGTCCGAATTATAGATCATTCCGGATTAAAGACTTTTGACTGTATAAGTTTTCTGGCTGTAATTGCAAAATTGCGACTGCAGTTCATCAGTTGCAACATCATTATCTTCCATTACTAAATAAAGTAAAACTGGAAATCAATTCAAAAATATCTTATATCAGAAAAATATGCATTTACTAGAGTGTAACATATGCAACTTTAGCATGTCAAAAACCACTTCATCGTTTATTGGAAATTAATTAAATTTATGTAGTACGTAATCACATACTTGGCAGAAAAAGCTCATAAACATGGATATAAAACTTATTTTTGTCTTTCTCTGAAAGGTCTTCCACGACTTTTTTTAATTGCAGCCTCTATTACAAAACCTTTCTTCTGATTTTCTGTTTCACCATAAATCGCATCACATATAGAATCAGAAAACAAAACAAAGCTTGGTTTTACAAACTTTGATAAAAATGTCTTTACATAGATCATAAATCATTGATCGCAAAACATGAATTAATGGAATCCTGCTTTGTAAAACTGTGTTAAGAACATCAAATGATGGCAAAATGAATTGTACAAGAGAGCAAAAAGCTTTGTTAAGGTGAAAAGACAAAAGCATAAATACTCGTTCCTCAAAAAATATGCTTTCAGTAATTAGAAAATGTTTCCCTTGTTGAGCACAATTTTTATTTTGAGAGAAATTTGTATTAGCTTTACACTCATATTTTGTAGTAGTATTTTGAGAACTGCCAATTAAATTTCTTCACTGGTGTAGAAATTACTTTATTTTTCCCAAACATATTTTTAACAGCTGAAGTAGTAACTACATCTCCATTTACTTTAGGTATTTTATAAAGAGCAGAGCTTTTTATCTTTACTCTAGAAGCATTTACTTCTTTAAAAAATGCAAGATGTGAGTTCCATTGATCAAGAATTCTATATAAACATTTCTAAACACAACCAGCATATACATGCATATTTCAAAATGTTTCTTACTTTAGTATTATGCAGCTGTTGGAATTATTTAAATTTTTCCTTCCTTTTAGAACACCCTTCAAGATAACAATAATACCAACAATGTGTTCATCCATACTTAATGATAAATAAGCTGCTCCTTTTTCAGCTGCTAAATTTAAGTGATGACAGGTGTACCTCATAATTTGCAAATCTGAAGCTTTCTTGTTTAAAATGCCACCAACACCAGTCTTCAAACCTACCATTACCGGTGCATTATCGGCACCAAGTGCTAAGCAATTATCCAGAAGAATTGCATTTTCTTTTAAAGTTTTAATAATTAGCTCTGCTGTATTAAAGCCTATCAAATGTCCTTCTAAAGTAGAAACAGAAAGTAAATAACGCTCAATTTCTGAAGATACTGGATTAAAAAAGACACAACAATTGGATACAGTTTTGAATCATATTATTGCTTTCATCCATACAGAGGCAGAATGGAGCTGTTTTAATACAATCAATAATAGAATATTTTTCATACCCACTTCTTTAACAATTGCAGTCATTTTAGTCCTTGCATTTGAGTATTTCTTAGAGATATTGCTATCAGGAAACATTTTTCTGAATAAAACTGCAGCATGATCTGATGCAATCAGTGGAAATGTTATGCTCCAGTAAAAAGGCAGAAAAGGAGCATTCCAGGGTTCGTACACATTTTGCCACAGGGAATTTAAGTACTTTTAAGGACCATTAATGAAAAAAATTAAGGACCTATGAACAAATGAGAACTGAATAAATTCAATTCAAAATATTATGCTATGCCTGAACTTCACTTTTGTAATACCATCCTAAAAATAAAATTGATCCCTAAGTAGTATGCATTATTACTAAACATGAATTAACTAGCATAATTATTAATAAGTTTGAGAGTAAAATAAACTTTAAGCAATTTATCAAGTAGCATTAAATATTTTACACTTATAATAGTTGGACATATTTGAAAGAAGATAAGTGACATTTACGTTTTACTAACAGTTAGCTTTATGTTGAATTTTTTGTGTCTCATTTTGTCACATACTTGGTCAGTCTACAGGTTTAGTAAATAGCAGGTAGATTTTATGTCAAACAGCATAGGTTAAAATGAGAAGTAAGATCATAATCAGCATGATTCATAACAAAAGACTGACTGTTGTCACCGCTGCTGTTTGTTTAGAGAGACCTGCTGATCATAACAACCCTGAAAGGCCTGGTGTAGGCACGGTTGGCAAGTGTTGAAAGTTAATCAGGCTCTGTTTGACGCAGTTAGCATCGTAGGTTCATGCAGAGTTCCAGGGATTGTAACCCAGTTAATATACTTTAAGATTCCAATAAGCTATTAAAGCACAAAAGGTGATAAGTTGTTTTGTAAGTTTTACTTGAATTTTTACATTTTTGCATTTTATCTTTTGACCACAGTGAGTATTAATGAAAGGCAATAACTCGCTTTCATATGTAGAGATAATTTTTAAGGGTAAGTAGTTAGTTATAAATAATTAAATTATGTAGTTTGATAACCTTAGTCATTATGGATTTACATGGCCATTATTAAATTTTTTTAACAATAGTTGTTAAAAAGCATTATTAAAATCAAAATCTAATAAAATTTCACAGTTTAAAATACATGTAATTTATGGCATTGATTCTTAAATGATATTAGGATAATTACACATTAAAAGCCACAAAACATTTATGTTTTGTATGAACAACACTCAACAAAATATTTATCCATCATTTTAATTTGAAGCCTTCCCAAACATTTGGGCTAGTTTATATAGATTTCCTTCTCTTTAAGCATCTTTTCTAACAATTAGAGATTTGTCTTAATATGCAAACAATTGCTCTTGCTAATTTCTGCGTGCTTTATCTCCTAACTTGTCAACCTCTCCATAATGTACCTATGAGGGTTTACTTGATTGGGTAAAAGTTTAACAGTCCAAAACCCCCAACAGATGTAAAGCATATTATGTCTGAAATTAACTACAATATCAGACAAAGGTTTAAATAAGAGGCTTATTTAAATAGAACATAAAGGCATATTCCGATGCTAACAAAATCAATTACAGCTCACGTTGACATAATTAAAAAAGAACAGTCAAATTCAAACTAAAAATGTGGAGTAGTGGTCGAAGATGATACAATTTAATTAAAATTTAATCTGGCTCAGTAACTCTATCAAATGAGGAAATAGAAATGGGAAATTATAGTAAAGGCTGAAATCATACACAATTAGGTAATTTACATAATAATAATAACTGCACATATCTTTGAAGAGTAATTTTCTTTATGTATTCAGTTTCTTTCTTCAACACGTTTCCTTTTCATTTTCGAATTTCTGGATTTAATTAAGGATTCTGTTATTCTAAAAAACACTAAATGCATTTAGAATGTATAGAAAAAGCGGCTAATTCTTTTTCTTTAGTAATATGGATATTTAGATGAAATATATATGATAAAGGCCAGTTACAGAGCTGATGTGGCAGAATTTTTAGAATTTAGCGACACACCGAACAACAAAATCTAGAAATGGCAAAACTTTTAGAATTTAGAGCAGGCATTGGAAGCAGAATTAGAAAGGCACTAGGCAACAGAATTTAGAATCCGCAGAGATTGCATCAGGTGAGAAAATGCCTAGTGCCAGCTATGTGAGTTTTCAATTTCTTTATTAATAAAAAAAATCTCTTTCTATAATGCCTGCCCATGTGATATTTTCCATGCTTGAGTCTAATGAAAAGTAGAGAAAATAAAGGGAAGATAAACATGTTAAAAGATTCTAGTATCAGAAGTAAAAACATTCAAATATTTTGTTTTCATTGTTCTTGTTCCAGACGTTCTTCAAAAAGTAAAAAAATTATTGCAAACTTTCTGTAAAATACATCCATTACGTGTTGATACCATAGAGACATTTTTCATTTTGTCACATATTTCTCGAATCTTCTAGAATCGTGGGTCTATAAATCTTGCCTTCAAATCCTAAAGAATAATTATCCCTACCAATTCTGTAACAGCGAAAAGCCAGAAATATTTTTGAAAAAAAAAAAAAAAAAGAGGAAGGAAAGTGTAAAATTAATTTTATATAGCATATTCTGAGACAATTACATGGGAAAAACTCTTACTATGAAAAAATTAAAAAGGAAGACATTTTTAATTATTTACATAGCTAAATTTGCTTTTGTTAAGAGCTATTTCGTAAATTCTGCTTTAGAGCATTATACCTTGTTTATTTTTCAGATTTAAAATATTGAATAATAAATTGCCAAAATGAAACTTTATAATATGACAGCAAAAAAAAAAAAAAAAAAAAAAAAAAAAAAAAATTGAATGTTATTTTTTAAATATAATTTTAATATATTACCATTAGTTCAATGTTATTTTTTTAAATATAATTTCAATATGTTACCATTATTTTAATGAAACTTTTATCAATGTTTTAAAAAAAATCATTGAAAAATTCTCAGATCTTGGAATTAAAATTTTTCTACAGAAACTTATCTTAAAATCGCCAAAATGTTGATAAGTCGCCAAATTTAGAAATGTTTAATAAAAGAATTCACATTCCCAAAAGTGGAAAGTTGTTTAAAAGCTCTTTATTATAAAAAATGAATTTCGAAATGCTTGTTTCACTCCTTGCTTAGAAACTGGAGTATCCCATCATTTACATCTGAAATAGAAACAAATTATAACCCATGAACCCAATCAAAAGATAACCATACATGTCAGTAAATTGCCCAAAATGTTCCTCCAAAATGCTAATTCACACTCAAAATGGCAGTCTTAAAAACAAACAGAAATTTCAGATGATTAAAATTAAGGACCTTCTGCTGAGTTTGGCCAAACTTAAGGACCAAAAATCGGTTCCAAAAATCTAAGGACTTTTAAGGACTCTTCAGGACTGTACAAACCCTGGCATTCGGCATTAACAATTTTTTTGGTTCTTTGTTTCCACAGAAAACTTCAATTCCCCCCCCCAATAAAATTCATGTCCTTGTGTTTTTGTGTATGCACATGTTTGAGAACATCAACCCTTCCACTGTGCGAAATCAAAAAATGGCAATGACAAATGGTAGACATCGCAAATTTTCTTGAAGAAATAATAGAAGGAAAGTGCATGATTCCTGAAAAGTACATGAGTATTTTACCTTTTTTGCAGACATAAACAAAAGATCGTAATTTTATAAACTATTTCTCGCAAGCATGTGCACTTACACTGGTCAGTGACAAGATGAACGAAATAATGTTCTTGATCTTGGTTTGTGCTCACTGGTTAATATATGCCAGATGACACACAGTGGTGTTTGATGCTGATTGGAAAACTGAAATATAACATTTCTGTATACATTTGGTCTCATTCACAAAGCAGAAATGTGCCATAATTTCTTGCTGACGAAACAACTTTGCCTTTCTTTTAGATGTAATCTAGAGCAAAACCAAGTATTAAGCCAAGATACATAAAAGTTATGAGAAATTTTAAGAAAAAGTAGCAAGAAATCTGTTGAAAATTGGGTTGGCAGGAGAATGGTCGGAAACTGGGAGTCTCCTGCCTAAATAGGGAGAGTTGGCAACTCTGCGCTGGTATGTAATAGAAGGTCATTAAATTCATTATTTTTCTCTTGTAAAAGTAATTTAAATAATTTGTTGCATTTCTCAGGATCTTACAGAATTAACCATTTTTTTTACAACTGACATGAAATCATTAAAACCAACAGTTTTTGGGCATAACGCTTCCTGATGTATAAGAAAATGATATGATAAAAATTTAGGAAAGAAAAATCTGTCTGCATAAAGTAATGAATCCAATGTTTTTACCAGTCATCAAATGTGTGCCATTTATAGCAATAGAAGTTAACTTCTGTAGTGATAATTTATTAGTCATTCCAATATTTTAAAATTCAGACAACATTGCCTCGAGTAGACTCCTTTAGCGAAAGGATTTTAACCTTCCAGCACGTGTGTACGGGCAAAATTTACAACAAATTCAGTTTTTAATGCACATTTTTCACATATCAAAGCCGAGATGTCTGAAGGTCATTTCTATTTCTCCTTTCTACTCTTCCACGCATCATGGAATGTACACACAAGAAGTCATTTGACTTTTTTTTTTTTTTTAACTGGGCTTTTGTGCTATGTGGCAGCTTTTTGTAAAAGTTATGACACATGTGTTGTCATGGGTGAAAATTTGGAAAATATTTTTTTCTCAAATATTTTGTAATTTTGTGCTTTTAATTGCTGTGTATTATTTTAAGTGGAATACATTTGGTTCTTAATTTTATATCGGTTTTCATGGCAAAAATTATGTGCAACCAGCTGATTTTGCTCGCATTCTTCAAGAATTATATGATGAAGAAAAGGAAACCTTTGGATGGGAGAACAATAGCGATTTCCATTCCTTATTTTCTTTTATTTCTATTTTTTAGAAATAAATAAAAATATTAAAGCTAGTTAAAAGTGTGTTTTAGTAACCAGTAAGAAGTAAATTTCCTTGCAGAAGTAAGTAATGCTAAGCTTACTTTTTTTCCTACCAAGGTGTTTTCCTTTTTTATTTGTCTATACTTGCCTTTGATGAATATTAAAATTAACTTTGATTTTAAAATATAATTATTAAATACTAAATTTATAATTTTCAATAATGAAATACATCACTGCATTTCCATCTCACTAACATAAGAACTTAAAAATAATTTACTTATATTTGAATGTGATATCATTTGTATTTTGTAATAATGATATTAATATTTTATTTCTTAACAAATTTATCATCAATATTCATGCATTTCTGCTGTTTTTCGTGCCAAAAATGGTAAAATAACAGATGTCGTAAAAAATACGACGCATGTGTGCTCATGTAAAATTGCTAAGTGCACATGCTGGAAGGTTAAGTAATTCTTTTGTTGAAAACTCGCTGGACACCATACAAACTGCTCCAGAACTATGCTGCTTAACTGCTATTATGTCTGTTGACTCACCCAACTGTAGTGAAAAGAAAAAGCATTTTTTCATATCATTTGATAATTGTGTTTCTAAATCATCTAAAATTATTTCAGTTCTTCTGGTTACTATTCTGGCTGACAACTGTAAAATATTTATAGCTGAAACTTCCTCTGGTTTATTTTTAAATGCTTCATATAAAGAGTTGGAAGCTTCTAACATGGCCTTTTTTTAGTAAAGTCCTATTGGTATATGTTTTTTGATTCTTAACTAATAAATATGAGATTTTAAATAATGCGTTTGTTGCAGCTTAAAATCATTTCAAAGATTTAGCAAAAATGCTTTGTTATTTGGTAACAGCTGATTTCAAGGAAGATACCTTCTTTCTTATTTCGAAGCACACATATTAGTCGACATCAAAATTTAAATGAACAGTTGTAGAGGCAGGTTTTTTTTTTTTTTTTTTTTTTTTTTGGAAGCAGGAAAAATGATAAATGAGCAATGCCCTTGCCGGGAAATGAACCACAGACCTCTGGAATATGCACCCAGCCTGCAGACCACCACGAAGGCATGCTAAGAAGGTGGGAGAATTACCTTATACCTTATTCCCCCTTTTAAAAGGTGACTGGGGGTTTTTAGGAACCCAATCGCCAAATCCTGGATGTGGAGAATCATCATCCACCACCCTTTTAGTTTGGTGCCACTGCAGAGACATTAGGTATTTTTTTTTGGAAGCAGGAAAGATGAAAAAATGAGCAACACCATCACCAGGAATCGAACCATGAACCTCTGCAATACACAGCCAGCATGCAGACCACCACACCACGAATGCATGCTAAGAAGGCGGGAGAAATATCTTATACAGTTTTGCTTTTCTTAGGGATTGCAACACTATCATTGTACAGTAAGCAGATACATATGCCTTTGATAAAACAAAATTGTTTTTCCAAGTAATCATTAAAACAAAATATTCTTTTCCCTTTACAATTATTCACGATGGATTATATATAAAAACCATTTAACTAGAATTTGGTACTAAGAAACCCAACTATCTTGTGCAATATGGTCATTAACACTCAAAGGACATGAAGTTTGTCTGCAGAATGATAACATTTTACCAAATGTACCAGAAGTGAGAATCTTCCGAAATGCTAAGTGGCAAGAAAGTTGGTGTATGCCTTTGATTACTATTTGCTGATGCTGTGGTTGTGCAATTTTGTTGTCTTATGCATGGGCAATACGGTTATTAGATTTAGTATATGTAATCAGGGTACCTAAAAATCTCACCAAGGGCACTACACAGCCAACCTCTGCACTAAGCCATCATAATGCAACACCATACTACAAGTCTGTGAACACCAGCGGTCATTTCCTATAGTGTTATAAAGGCTATCTGACCTCTTTCCAGGTTCAAACAAACTGAAAACTGTCTCACTATATACACATATAAAAGAACAAACCTATACACAATGTCCAAGACTGACATTTCCACCAATTCAGATAGATACCTCAGAAGAAAATGTGCTACAAATCATTAAGTTTCTTATATTACGAGAAACTTGTAACATTTGTTGATACCATTAATTCCAGAAGGGAAAAAATTCAAAATAACTGCAAGCTGATGTTTTTGTAATGCAACTAGCAGTTAAGGACAAATAATCTATTTCACTTGAAGCACTTAGGAGCTCCAGTTTTAATTTCCTCTAGTTGTTGTTTGTTTCCTAGAACAGACAAAACCTAAACTCCAGTCGGCAGTTTCCATTGATAGTAAGTATTTAAACAAATTGCCAGTCTTAGGATTGGCTGATTAATTTAAATATATCATTTAAGGCGATGGATCAATTTTATTTATTTAAAATTACTACTTCTTATTCTTTACAAAATATGGGATTTGGTTTATAATTTTGTTTTCAACAATTTATTTTTGGACACTAGTGCATAAACCTTTTATTACTAATACAAATCCTCAATAACTGAAATAAGTATGAGTCTTACAATGAAGTAATATCTTTTTCATGAATTCTATATCCCCCTTAAAACCATATTTAAATGATGGTAATCATGTAAAATATAATAATCATGTGTACAGTAGGATTTGTAATAAAAGTTGTAATTTATAAATATAAACTGAAATGTTCTAATTTTTGAAATTTAATGAAAACAATTACGAAAACTTGAAGATCTGGTTATTCATGAGCAAGATTAGTAGTAAAGATTTTAAAATAAAAGTTTAAAAAGGTAAAAATAAGAAGGAAAATAGAAGGAAAATTAAAATAAAAAGCAAACCTTAGATCAGAGTGAAGAAGATAGGAAAGGCAGGAATGATATATCATTAAATTTATAGTGATTCACTTGAATCATTAAGGAATGAGCTTGTCGAGTTAGCTCAATTTGATCTGGTGTTTTTCCGAAAACAATCTGATGCCATTCGGTGTCATGCTAAAAGAAATAAAGTATTTTATGGAGGCTTTAGCAGTTTCATAAATTAACATACTCTTTAAACCAAAACTAAGATAAAAAATGGCACTCACCTTTTCTGTAAAGCTATAAGGTAACAAATCATGTGGCTCCATGAATTGCAAATATGTTTCATTCAGTCCATTTTGATACTGAAATAAAAATTTTTAATGTAGCATTCATTGAAATAATGAGCCCATTTTAAAGAACATAAAAAAGCAAATTCTCAGTTAATTCATTCTTGTAGTAGATAGTGTATAGGTTAGACATGCTTTTGTAGTACAAAAACTGATTTAAAATTAAGCAAGAATAGCCATCAAATTTTGTGCGAGTTTTATCATGAGTTTTGAACATGCAAAAATGATTAAAATAAAACAAAAAGAAAATATTTTATCTGGTGCAAAGCTTCTCAGTGACGCAAGTGATCTGCAAATGGTGGTATGTATCTGGGAAAAAAATACTATATACTACAGCAAGTCTTCAGCATCAACTATACAGGTTAGGTCAAGATCACTGTGGTAGTTCCACTGAATGATTAGTGAGAAAGTTCACGATATAATGCAAATGTTGACTGGTCTTACTGATCATGCGAGATGGCATATAGCAGGGGTGGCCAACTTTTTTGTATACAAGATCTACTTTTTGTCTTAAATGTGTGTCGCGATCGACTTGTTGTCTTAGGTGTAGTCTAAAGAGGGAGAAGGGTATTAAATACATACAAAGATTATACACTGTGTTTTAGTATAAGGTGCATTCCAACAAGGCATGGGTAGATAAGTAAAATACACGTTCAAAACTATTTTTTATTTTTAAAATCATTTATTAAGTTTTCTAGATATAGGCTCCTGAAGAAAATAAATTTCCAGACCCAACTTTTAATAGCAACATTCCGTACATGCGGTACCGAAAAAAAAAAATCGATTTTCCTACACTTTTTCAAGATAAGAGTTTTTACTAACTTAAAATGCAATTTAATTTTTTGTTTTCTGACATGTAAAAGTTGTTGTACTATTAGTTCGTCAATATAAAAAAGTTGTTATAAAAATGCAGAGTATGGCTGATAATTTGGTTTCAATACTTCATTTTTGTACTTTTTGGGGGTCAGGAGAATTTATCATTAATAACATAGCTTACTTTTTGCTAATATAGCAATAGCTTGCTGGGCATACTTCGTAATGAAACATAGATATAAGGTTTATCTACCTACGTAAAAAACAACAACAATAATTATTTAAAGATCCCAAAAACTCGTGTCAAAGGAAAAAAAGAACACGGATAATTATTAACAATATTTATTAATTCAAAATAGCTACAGATAAAGACAGATTTAGAATTTACTTCGTTGCCTTAACATCAATGGAAAGACTGAGTTTGCATGTCCCTAACTAAGGAATCATAATTAGGTGTATATCCTATCCTGACAAAGATAATAATAATGAGTCTTCAGTATGGAAATCGGTCAGGGCAGAACACTGTTTAGTCTTCGTTAGTTTCAAGTATGAAAATACTGATTTGCATAGGTATGCAGATTCGAAACAAGAATAGATATATTCGCTACATTTGGTGATACTGGGATAATCACCGAGGATAAATATTATTGATTAATAATAATAATACTGTTAATACAAAAGAAAAGAAGCTACCGTATGACACTACCAAATATTCAAACAAACTGTGTTTTTCAATGAGTTGAGCCCTAACAGTTGTGTTCACGTATTGCGTCCACTGACAAGTGTAAAAGCTAAGTCAAAATGTATTGTCCTGGATGGGTGGAAATCACAGTGTCAGGCTATCAGAATTCTAGGAATTTATGACCTCGGCAAAGTTCCAAAATGCATTATTACTATTGCTAAAAGGTTTTTATCTTCTGCAATCACTTGAAAGTCCATTGTATATGGAATTCCACTCCAGTCATTGCGAGCGATCGACCAAAATTAGCCTAGCGATCGACTTGTTGGCCACCCCTGGCATATAGGACACAAAAATATTGTAACTGAAGATCTAAGTGTCAAATGATGGAGCACCCACCATTTATTGGAATGGATGTTGTATAATTTTCACCAGAAAAACAAATTCCAGGGAACTGGTATGTATCACTTTCCAAAATGGAAAAATGTTGTTATCAACAGCCTAAATACCATGTCAAAAAGCAGATATCACAATTCAGAAAATATCATCAGAAATGTTTTTATTGTAATATACTTCTGCCTAAAGAAAAATTAATCCTTTTACTTTTTGAATGACCCACATACACACATTAAAATAATAACGAAAGATAAAATTTTCATGCATCTTCTGTTGATTTATTAAATACTATTACATAAAATAAACATACTCTCTCCTGAAGACTCAAACATTTTTAACCAATAAGATAAAAATCCCAAGACTACAGCAAAATCACAATATCCATGTGATAAAAACATTATACAGAACAAAGTCCGTAATCTGGACTCGTCAGGACTTTGGTGACTCCAGATTATAGATCATCAATTTAAATCTGGTAAGATGGCATGCAGAAATTACACAATTAAAAATATGAAACCAAAATTTATGAAATAAACAGCAATTATGATCTAAAGGGTATCAGTATTTTTTTTAAATATATAATAATAATAAAAATAATAAAAATATTTATTTGTTTACTTTATTAAACATTTCTTTCAATGTAAGTTGTTTAAGTTGCTTCATTTTTTGTGCTAAATGCACAGGCGTAAACATTAAACGTGCATGTGTAAAAAGCATACACACACACACACACACACACACACACAAAAAAAAAAAAAAAAAAAAAAAAAAAAAAGTTTGTGGCTTTCAGGATTATAGATCATTCTGAATAATGGACGTCTGGGTACGTCTGACTTCGTACTGTATTTAGCAACTGTCAAAGTATTTAATTCAGAAAGACTGAAATTTAAAAAACTCATTCTTGATACAATACATATATAACTTTACAAATAAATCACTACACAGTCAAAACTTAAAACCTGTAAAATTTTTATTCTGGGGGGGGGGGAAACCATGATTGATTTACAAACTTTGTCATCATACGTTTGAAGACTGATTGGTAAAGGCTGCTCACACTGCATATGGTTTAAATAACAGCGCAACTGCCAACTTTGAAATATGGAAAACTGGTTTCCAGGAGGTTATTGTGCTGCATGTTGCTTTTATGAACCTAGCCATAATTATTCATGAAGTGAAATGCGGCCACTAAAATTTTTAAAATATGCATTGCTAATTTAAAAACAAGTTTTAGATGAAAACAAAAAATTTTCATTTGTAGTTTTGGCTAATGAAAATGATGTGTTAGCTTTTCTATTCTTTTTAGCCCATAGAAGCATTCGAAAAGAAGGGTTATTAGACTCAAAACTTCTGCATTGAATCACTTTTCAAATTGTTATCACCCAATATTATTGCTCTGTATTACATTTAAAGAAATTAAATAATGAAGAATATGCATGAATGTACTCACACTGTAAAAAAAACAATGGTACCAAAAGCCATCAAATTTCGAATAACATAGCCTTCTACTTAAACACGGGCATCCGGAAGCCTGGATTTTGAATTAGTTTTATTATCTATTTCACATTTTGTAAAACTTTAACAGATTTTCGATTAAAAAACTCAATGATTTCAAAGCGAACAGTGGCAACAATGTACAGAATAAAACATTTTTATATCAAGCGCTCAAGACTGTCTATCGAAAGCTCTAAAGATATGCTATTTTTAAATATTTTTAGCCCAACTGCTCTCGAAATATTCATGCTTGCATATTTAAAGAAAAAAAGGCTCTCTTTTGGTGTAATATAAAATCTGAAAGCTTTCAGATTCGCTTAAATTTTTTTCTTTTCTTTCTTTTTAGTCCAAAGGGCAATTTGCCTAGAAGGACCATTAATTTTGTTTTGAGATTTTGCATTGGTTCACTTTTCAGACTGTTGCCACCAAATATTAGAGGCCTGTATTATATTTAAAGAAATTATATAATGAAGAATCTGCATAAATGTATATACGTTTCTCACATTGTGATAAAACAATGGTACCTAGAGCCATCAAATTTTTAATAACATTCGTTTCCACCCGAATATGGGCATCTGAAAGCCCAAATTTGGAATTTGTTTTAGTATCCGTTTCATATTTTGTAAAATTAAAAAAAAATTTTGATTAAAAAACTCAATAAATTCAAAGCTAGCAATGGCAAAACTGTACTGGGGAAGGGGGGCAACATTTTTATTTCCAGCGCGCAAGACTGCGTATGGGAAATTCTAAAGATATGCTCATTTTAAAACAATTTTGTGATATTGCTGCTAAACTGAATTTTATGGTTTAAGTGTGAAGAACATGATATTTAATAAATAAAGGCAACACACAAAACGTTAATAAAGTTCCTTTGGGCGTAATATAAAATCTGAAAGCTTTCAGATTAATTTTTTTTTTTTTTTTTTTTTTTTTTTTTTTTTTTTTTTTAAGTCAAAAGTGTACTTACAGAAGAACCAGAATTTGCAGTTACTGTACTGCTTGAACTCGATATATAATCAAAGTTATGTTCCATTTCCGGAGTAGAACACCAATTTTCATTTAATGCTTTTTGTGCATGTGCAGCATTTGAACTAAAATTCTAAAATGAGAGAAAAATGTCAGCTTCAAGAAAAAAATATTTTAAACAATTATATCTTTCTGTTAAAATCTTTATTCAAATGAATCAAAAAAGCAACACCTTATATAAAAAATATTTTAAACTCAGTTATGTTCCTTTCAATATTAAAAAAAAATTGAGGAATTTTTCAGCAAACTAGAAAAGAAATCACTAACAAAATTAGCCTAAATAAAATAAGCAGTTACAAATTGATGACTCATAAAACTCTTGCACAACTCCAGTTTAAAAGATCATCTCAAATTTAAAACTGGCACTACAGTAAAAAGTCTATCTATATCTGGAATGATCTAAAATCCGGACCTCATAATCACCAAAAACGTTTTTCTCGTAAGCTTTACACATGCACATTTGATTCCTCCCCTTCACGCATAATAAAACATCTGAAGAGTCCCAATTCTTAATTTCGCTTTGACACTAAATAAAATACCCTTTTATTGAAGAAACTATCATTTTAGCATAAATTTGTACAATCAGTAATTTGGCTCTATTGCTGAGTACCTGCTTGGCACACATCTCAAACCAAAACATTCCACATATATAACATTGTTGATCTGATGCCAACATGGTGAATCATTATTTATTATATTATACTTTCCTTTCATCACCGCATGTTTATCAACACGACAACTTGAGTAATGACTCATGTAGAGAAGCCTAAGCAATTTTTTTATGTTAGTAATTGAATAATAAAGGAGTATGGTAGGCTTTTATGTTGATATTATGGTTGCGATGATTACAGATTTAAGTTAAATGCGCAAAAAAATGTTGATGAGAAAAAAACTTAACAAACATTTCTTTCCATATGCTAAAAATAGATTTTGTTAACGATACTCATAGACCCAAAGATTATATTTAGGGCTATTTGAATTAAGAATAACTGATTTGTTATTCATACAAACCCAGAACCAGTGCCAGGGCTCGTATGGCGGCACAGGGTCGAGAATTTAGGACCCACAGAGACTGCATAAGGCGATAAGATATCTAGCGCCGGCCCTCAGTAACTATATATGGGAATATATTTATTCAGAACTCTGATAAGCCTTAAACATGTGCAAGAAATAGACATAAGTATAATAAATAACTAAACTGATACAATTCAGGCTTAATTGTCTCAGTGTGTGATAGAAGCAAAATAAAATTTAATGGAACAACTTATCGTTAGTCGCCAAGCTCATGATGCATAGCCAAATATGTATAGTGAATGATAGCTAAATTTGATGATAGTTGTGAATTTTAAAGGATTTTGGATATCGCAAAACAAAGGTGAAATTTTCCAATTTAACAGATTTAGTAAAGAAATGTGGAGAAGCGGTAATAATTGAAGATGAAATAAAAGAAGTTTTTCATTGTGATGCCAAAGATTCTCAATCATCAATCAATTAATGACTGGCGAAATCTGTAGTATGATTCTAAATCCAGAAAATACCGCTATCGATAGTGAAGAAAGTGACAGAGAAGTTACTGAACACGAAAAAAATTTCGATTGACAAGTTAGTCAGGATTCTCAACACAGCGATTACAGGACTTCAACAATGTAACTAAGCAAGAGATTATGTATGTCTACAGAACTAAAAAGAAAGTATTAGCACAAAAAACGAAGCAATTTAAACAACTTACATTGAAAGAAATGTTTAATAAGGTAAAGAAATAAATATTAAGCTTTTTTTTGTAAATTTTGATACCATTTAGATCATAGACTTCATTATTTCATAAATCACGATTTCATATTTTTAATTTTGCAATTTCTACATGCCATTCCACTAGATTTAAACTGATGATCTAATATCAGGAAAAATCCCAAATCCGGATTTGCCAAAATCTCGACGAGTCTGGATTTCGGACTTTGTTCTGTATCAATATTTAATATAATTGGATATACACTACTTGACATTGAAAATGCAACGCCAAGAAGGAGTAGAATGAAAATTATGCAAATTTCAAGATAGATGCACATCACCGAGTTATGTGAATGTGCAGCCCTCGAGCGCATGAATAAGATATAAGGGAAGGAACTAGCAGAATGTTAAATTTCTATGCTGTTACTTATGCTAGGAAAATCATCGTAGAAAATTTGTTCTTGTCTCAGAGGACGCATGTAGAAGCAGAGAATGCCAAGCCATTGTCAGTGGAGGCAGGTCCAGCAGACAGACAATTTTACAAGGAGCATGGACCTCCTTGTAAAATTGTCTATTTCACAAGGAGTCACATGGACCAACTGAGAAGGGCAGTTTGGTCCACACGACAAATCTCAGTTGACAGACACCTGGACACGTCCACAATGCATCCTATAGTCTCAAATCCCAACCAGATCCTTTTGATGTTTGCCACCTGGTACAGTCCACTAAAAAGAGCGGGTGTGGAAGAAATATTGCCGAGGTAGGTTTAACCAATGGGGATCGAGTTGAAGACAAGTCGAACAGGTTCATTCCTCTGCACGTAGCTTTAATGCCACGTGCAGAGGTTGGAGCGGTGAACTTTGAGCATTTGTGATTCGATATTTTCAGGTACCAGACCATTTGTAGTTATCAAAATTGTTTACTTTCGCAATTTAAGATTTTTGCTTATTCTTTAATTTATTTAACAGATTTTTCTATGCTCTTTTCAAATTTAATTTTCTGTTGATTAGTATTTCAGAACCAATTAAATCAAAACTACTGTTGTTCTTTATCGATTTTGAGTACCAATTTGTTTTTGTAGAATAAACGGAGAAAGTATATTTTGCTGTGTTCTTAAGCTTGGTATTCCAAAAATAAATATGTATAGCTGTTTTTTTAGGTGTAATAATTTTAGCTTTGGGCTATTAAAGCAATTCTAAACGTATTAAATATTATTGTTTTCTTTCTCTGCTATTAGGGTATTAAGTGCCATTTATGAAGCTTATATATTGAATATTGTTTTTATCTTTTGTTAGTTACTTGGTGTCATTAAAGTATTCCAAAAATAAATAAGCATAGCTGGCTTTTTAGGTGTAATAATTTTAGTTCTTAAATTTCTACTAAGAGTGCCATTTTTACTTTTCGGATAACAGGCGTTTCAGAACAAATTGATTATTAATGTTTTTTTATATGTAATAACTTTGGTTTTGTGGTAGCTACTTTGAGTACCAGTTTTAGTTTTCACAGACTCATGTAGAAAAAGCATTCTTTTGCAAAACTGTTTTTGAAGTATGGTTTATTTTTTGTGTTATTGAGGCATTTCAGAACTAATACAGAGTTACTGATATTTCTGTATAAAAACTCTGATGAAACAGTGTGAAATAATTAGTTCATATATTAAGCATCTGTTGTTTTGTTCGATACCACAATTTTATCTGTGATGAACTAAACCTTTTATTTACTTATTTTGACACGTTCTAAAAAGTCTTTGTTCTATTTGGTTTTTAATGGCCTACTTGCAGCATTCAGTACCGCAAATTCTGTTTTTAATAATGCTTATTTTTAATTTTCCTTTTACTTCTCCCGTAATTTTTCTTTCAGAAATGTTCTAATATGCTTAAATAATAATAGATGTATTAGTGTTTCTACATATATAAATTTTTAACTTAGTATTATATATATGTATTTATGCTTAAGATCTCTTTTAAGCATTCTTGCATAATAAAATTTTCAAAAATTTCGCTTTAATGTTCGATAATCTTTTATCTACAGTTATTTATTTACACATGCTCACTTCCAACATTTGAAAATATTTTATCACCTAAACTTTAAATAAGTGTTTATCTAAATCATTTACTACATAAAAGTATTTAATGGTTGTTCTGGGAAGATATTTTTCATATAATAATCAATAAAGTATATTAAAATATATATATAAATAATTTTGTGCAGTATTCAAATTTAGGCTGTGTAATTTACATGGAAAAAAATGTACAGAAAATAAAGTTAATCATGAGACTAAATGTTTTTTGTGATGATTGCCTGTGTTGAAGAATATACATTCAGCTCGGTGGAAATCGTCATTAAATTGTCCTTAACAGGCTTTTTGTTGATAATGACTACCCAGCTTATCAGTGTTAACTCAATAAAGTTAAAAAGTGCATTTACTCTGGAGTGAATGTTGAAGTATTACTGTATTTCACTGCAACACAATTTTTTATGTATGATCTGTAGGTTACATTGTTTTATTTATATTGCGTATGTGTGATATTTTTCTATTTTGGAGCAGTCCTTAATCTTGTCTACATCTATTGAATGGCTAAATTACAAAATAATAAATAGAGTATTTTGAAACAGCTGATATACTTTCTTTTCTCAGGGGCCCATTAGTGTGCCATAGTTCGGGCGTCACTGTAGAAACATTAGTATTTTTTGGAAGCAGGAGACTTAAAAAATGAGCCATGCCCTTACCGGGAATTGAACCACGGACCTCTCGAATAAGCATCGAGCGCACAGACCACTAAACCATGAAGACGGAAGAAATACCTTGTAAAGTTATCTTGTCAGAAGTGGTTGGCTGAGTTATAAGCATAAAGTGTGCCTTCTGTTATTATTAAGTTTTAGCAAAAAATCTTTTACACCCATCTTAGTTCCGTTTGTTAGTTAGCGATAATTCACTTAATGTCTACCTAAAGTTAAGTTGTTAAGTTACAATGTACGATTGCAAAGACTATATCAAAATTATAATTACATTCAAAGATGTTGAAATTGATATTTAAGTACTTGCTATATATTCAAATTTTTATATATAAATTATACTCTTATTACAAAACATTCAGATTTCTGTTAGACTAAATGCCTAAATAATGTAAAACACTTTCATAAAATTTAAAATAAAAAGTCGGCAGTTATGTTAATATGCTATTAATAAAAGTAATGATACTCAATGATGGTTATAATACACAATTATTAGATTGTGAGATTTACAAGACTTGAGAACTGTAAAGAATCGAGCAGAACCATTTCCTTTCAGTTGGTAGCTAGTGGCATGTACCCATGGCATCTGTTAAGAAGACTGCCATTGACTCCACATCATAGACACCATTGTCTGCATTGGTGCAGGGCTCAAGTGATGTGGATGACAGAATGGCACAGGGTCATGTTCTCAGATGAGTCATACTTCTATTTCTCCAATGATAGTTGCCATGTATGAGTGTGGCATTGATGTGGAGACAGGTTTAAGCTTGACAGCAATTGTAGAATACCCAAACCGGGTGACAATGCAGCATCGTGGTTTGGGGCACAATCACGCATGATTCCAGGTCACCTATAGTTCGATTCTCAGGCACTATGATGACCCAATGATATGTGGATGATGTGCTACGGCCAGTGACACTACCTCCCTCCAGGAAGTGCCCAGTGTCCTTTATCAGCAGGATAACACCCGACCACATGCTACTCACATCAGACAAAATGCTCAGAGTATACAGATGCTTCCCTGGCCACCATTCCCTTCTGATCGCTCATCAATCAAACACAATTGAGATGTGATTGTACATCATTTGCAGATCCTGCCATTGCCACATTCAGAAGAGAAACTGTGGCAAACAGTTGACAGAAAATGGAGAGGCCATTCCTCAGAACACCATTCACAGTCTCATTGACTCTGTATGTAGACATGTTGCTTTGCGTATCGCTGCCCATAGTGATCCTGCAACCCACTGAGCTGACACTGTTCTCACTCTGTATTATGCATATCATTTTGAAATAAAGATCACTTATTGTTTGTTGCTGTCTCTCTCTGTTTGCCGAGTTTCATCACTTTCTGGCCACTCCTTCTTGGTGTTGCATTTTCAATATCTGGTAGTGTACTTCGAAATATATATGCATTCATTAGTTTTGTATGTAGTCTTTTGGTTTCAAGCTTCGATTGAAAGCTGAACATGTTTATTTAGCTAAATTTATATAACTAATTAATTTCACTCTGTTTTCTTTCACAAAACTTCACTCATTAAGATAATATTTAGATCATTTCGTTAAATAAATAAAAAAATTTTAAAAAGCAAGGTAATACATACCAAATGACAAAAAATCTCACAAGTGCATAAAGGTGATTATGCCACTCATTGTTTAACTAAATAAAATAGGCAATATTAAATTAACAGACTAATTGTTTTACATAATTTTACATTGTCCACCTTCTCTGTAAGTTTACTAACTTGATTGTCTACATCAAATCTTGTAATTAATTTTTGATCCTCATTTACAGATCCAATTTTCTTGACATTCTTCATATATATATATATATATTATGATGACAACATTCTTTAACAAATTTTTCAAAATTCAACACTGATTTTTTTTTTTTTTTTTTTTTTTTTCCCCCGTGATGATGGTACATTTCACTAATGGTGCAACTCCAGGTGGTAGCTGGTGCTGGCTATATTTCCAAAGTTGCATATTATTTACTGCATATAGAATTAAAATATATTTAATATAAATCTATGGTTTGGTTTAGTGAGATCATGGCAAAATGCACTAACACTATCTGCCTTAGGAAAGGGATGCCTTCGTGTAACTGAAGAGAAACAGTCCCATAACACATGGGAAAAACCACAAAAATGTGCATGTAGTCAGCTCATTCACCTTAGATTTCGCGTCATGGACGCCAAAAGCGACGGACGTTTAAGCTCTGACCTCCGTAATGCAAATAATGGAACCACGAATACGGCGCCGCCAGCAGGCAATCACTCCACTTCTCCTCCGCCTTTACAAATTCTGACTGATATGGACACCACCAATTCAACTCCTCCTGCTTCTCCTTCTGCACTAGAGCTTTCAAAAAGTGCACTGCAGATTTACTCTCTTAAAACTCGGCATACTGACCTGCTCTTCGACATCCAGCGATTACAATGATCAGAAACACCGAACAAGGACCTGATGATGAAACAGCTACAGGATGAGGGTGAGAAAATTTTATTTTCCTTACACACACTCTGTACGAAACTTAACATCAACCTATTCACCTTACCTGCCACTGAAGAAGAGTTTATCAGAGAACTCCAAAAATCTACAATAGCCCCTGATTCTGAATCTAAAAATCCAAAACCAAAATCACCCTCATCCTTAGACCATCAGAACCCACCTAAAGAAATTTCTAAACAAGACACAAAAAAACGCACCAGATCAGTCGACAGTGACGGCTTTGCAGTCCCCCCCCAAACACTTGATTGCAAAGAAATTACCCAACACTAGTGAAAATACCAACAACATTCCAACATCAAACTCATACACAAACATTCAAAACATCACAGAAAACACTGAAACTTTAACGCAGCAGCTGGCTGACACTCCAACACCCAAAATTCAAATACCACCACCCATCTTCATTAAACCGCGTGCTGATTGGTTCTTTTTACTAAATCAGTTACGCAGACACGCACCAACTGTCCAATCCAAACAAGACATAGAATTTCTACGCCTCACCACCACTAATGAAACAGATTACAGGACAGTTGTCAGATTCCTTACAGAAAACAACATCCAATTCAAATCACACACATTAAAATCTGACAGACCACTTAAAGTGGTCATTAGGGGATTACCCTCAAACACTCCGATCAACGTTGTGCAGACTGCGGTCGAAGTGCTTGGTTTTAAAATTCACAAGATATCTGTAAAGATCGTGACTTGTAAAGATCATGACTTGTGAAGATCGTGACTTAAAGAGAACGTGAAATATAAAGAATAGGACAAGAACTTGCATTTTACGGTGTGGCAACAAGAAGAGGATTCAAAAGATTTATATATATATATTTCTTTAGAGAGTTTAGGATTTTGAATATTTTAATACTTGTAAGAGTTTTAACTGCAGTAGTTAAAAGTTTAAAATTTTGATAGTTTAGAGCTGCAGTATTTATTTTTTTTGATTCTGTTTTAAAATTTAAATAAAAGTATTTTGTTTATTCTGAAAAATTAGCTTTATTCTTCCTACAAGATTCAATATTCATTATATAGAAACGAGAAGGAAAGGATCTTTACTGGCGCAGTCGACAGGATCGGGATTTACCTGCATATAATCACGAACCAAAATAACTCAGGTGAGAGCTCAATTTACCTTGTAAACGTAAAATAATTAATTAAGATTATGAAAAGTTAATTATTGTTTCCGTCATGGAATCTTAGTTTATTTACTTGTCAAAGTAATGAATACGCCAGTGTTCAAATGTAATTTCGTTTGACTCGCCAGAGTAAGTGAACAAACAACACATTAAGTATTGATTCCACCGATTGATTTTCGTGCCGAATAAAATTAAATTCATTGTGAATTATATTTAAATAAAAAAAGAAAAAAAAAATTTTTTTTTTTTTTTTTAACTAAGAGTTTATTAGCTGAATAAAATCGAGACATGGCTTTTATGGGACGTGGAAAAAAAGAGGATTTGCTGGCTTTAGCTGCTGAATTAGAAATTCAAGTAGATCCAAGTATGAAAATCGTGGCGATAAAAAATGAAATAATTCAAAGTGATACATATGATGAAGCATTTGCTAAAGAAGTGTTTTTAACGATTATTGAAGAGAGGAAAAGAAAAGAAGAGGAACAGCGAAGAAAGGAGAAAGAAGAGATTGAGGAACAGCGAAGAAAGGAAAAAGAAGAGATTGAGGAACAGCGAAGAAAGGAGAATTAGAAGCACAGCAGAAAAGAGAGCAAATGGAGTTTGAATTGAGGAAACTCGAAATTGAATCTCGTGTTCGACTAACACAAACTCCACCAACAAATGAAAATGGACATCATAATTTTGATTTAATTAAGCTTATTCCCAAATTCAATTTAAGACACGATGATATTGTGATTTATTTATCCTTATTTGAAAGACAAGCTAAAAGGACAAAGATTGATCCTAAAGATTGGGTTTCATGTTTATTGACTTTAATGCCATCTGAAATCATTCAATTAATTGGTAGGGAATCTGAAGAAAATTTTGAAGATTATGAGTACATTATGGCCATTTTATTGAAGAGATTTAAATTAAATCCTGAAAGCTTTAGAAAAAAATTTGTGATGTACCAAAAGAGCGCTGAAAAATCATGGAGAGATTTTTGCTACGAAATTACAAGTTATTTTGAAGAATGGATCAATGGTCTTGAAATCACAAATTTTGCCATGTTAAAAGACTTGATTATTACTGACCAAATTAAGAAAAGAGTACCCTATGAAGTAAGAGACCATCTTCTTGACGACTGGGCGAAGTTCGTTTCTCCAACCAAATTAGCTGATAAACTTGACGAATATGACAGTGTTCGTAATATCTCAAAACGGACTGGTGGTAATCCATCAGCAGACAGAACTAATAAAAAATGGCAACCTCATTTTCCACTTCCAGAAAGGGCTTTCAGAAATAAATCGCTGTCCGCTGAAAACACGCCAAGAGTGTACCCATCCCGTAAGAGTGACGAACCACAAAAGCCTAGTTTCAAACTAACTTGCTATAATTGTGGAAAAGAAGGTCATACATCTAAGTTATGTACCAAAAATCGGATACGAAGAAGTGCTTCTGCAACAGCACAAAACAACTTAATACAAACACAAGCACCCCTTACAGAAAAAGAAAAACCAGAAGTGCTAACTGCCAAGATCTCTATTCCTGTCTCAAAATCAGTGGACGTGTCTAGAAACATAGATGAATTAAAACTTGTCAAAGTTAAATGTGGAGATATTATTTTAAATGGAATCGTAGACACGGGAGCACAAATCTCAGTAGTCCGTGAGAAATTGGTTGACAACATACCTTGCGAAGGAGAAAGTAAAATAGAGATATCTTCTGCTTTTGGTGAAAACGAAATTACTCCACTAAAGATTTTCCAGATGAAAATTGACGATGATTTTCACGGTAGTGTCCATTACGTGTGCTGTTTCAAAAAAGCTAGTTACCGATTTGCTATTGAGTTCTTCAGCTTATGAAACACTCTGTGGGAATATCGAACTGTTTAACTATGATCGTTATTGGGATGCACCCCCCTTAGAGTACAAAGAGACAGATGATAAACCCTCACCAGTTGAAGACAATAATACAAATTTGGCTGTTGTTAATCAGATTTCCCAAGAAAACATAGAGTCTCTGAAAACAACGAACAGAGTAAGACTAGAATTCAAGACACATCAAGAACAAGACGAAACTCTGAAAAAATGCTTTGAATGGGCAAATAAAAATCAAAATTCATATACTTTCGATGATGGCATATTACTTCATTCCGAATATATCTGTAGTGAAAACATTAAGCAAGTTGTGTTACCTTTAGAAAAAAGAAGGGAAGTCCTAAAAATGGCACATGAAATCCCTCTTACCGGCCACCTCGGTGAGAAAAAGACAATTCAACAAATCAAGTACTCATTCTTTTGGCCTACTATTAAGCAATATGTTAAAAAATTCTGTGAAAGTTGTAAAGAACTGCCCTTTACAGAAATAGAGAAAACAGAAATGATAGAAGATAAAATTGTTGAACAGGAAGCACAGAAGGAAGAAATTATAACTGAAGAAACTAAGAGGGTAGAAACAGAAGATGAACTCAAAGAGGAAATGTTAATTGACAGCAAAATAACCGATGTAGAAATTATTCCACCTGAAAGTAAAAACGAATTTATGGGTGAGACTGAAATCCCAGTTGAAAATGAAACTGTCAATGAAAGCAAAACTCAGGTGAAGCCAGTAACCAAAACAGAAAATACAGATGATGCTGAAACTGCAGCTGAAAAAGAAATAATTGCAGATGACAATAAAACTCAAGTAAATCTTGATGATGAGAACATAGAAGAGAAAGAATATATTGCTGAAATTGGAAACGAGAAGGAAAAAGTAGATGATAAAAAGAATGACTTAATAATCCATAAGGAAAGTGTGAAAGCTGACTTAGTAACTGAAAATGAAAATGTAAATCACACGGAAGCTGCAGATCTTGAGACTGAAAATAAACTTGCAGATAACAGTGAACTATTGCAATTTACTGAAAAAGAAATTCTGGATGATAATAGAAACAAAAAGTACAATAAGGACAGCATAGATACTGTTAAACTGGGAGATGAAAAGGAAAGTGTGTATTATACAACAAAAGTTGAAACTGAAAAGGAAAATGTCATCCACAATGAAGCTGAAAACCACAGAAACCTTTCAAGTTCAAGGGTGAAAACATGGAAGATTGAACAGAAAGTTATTCGGATAACAGCGAAGAACTGGAAGACGAGAAAGAAACAGAACGAATTGCTGAATTAATAGAAGAGCCCGAGCCCGAGGTAGACGATCTACATGTTGATGAAGAATTATTAGAAAAAACAGAAAAAAAAAAAAAAAAAAAAAAAAAAAAAAAAAAAAATTGCTGAGATTTTTTTTTTTAGTTTATAGGACTTTCACCAAGCACAGAAATCCCATATTTGAAGAAATTGATAAAGCTGAAACAATTGATGAATGGTATGAGCTACTTGACAAAGCCATTGGAAAGATAGAAGAGAGGAAAGATGATAAGGAACAACAGCTACTAGGATTGCCTCCCATAGGTGAGAATGATAATGAAGATAAGCCATTTACAAAAGAAATGCCCATAGCATTTTTCAGCAAGAAACTAACGCCCTGTCAACAACGATGATCAACCATCGAACGAGAAGCATTTTGTGTCATCGAAGCCTTGAAAAAATTTGACACATGGATTTTCGGTGCCAAAGTGCAGATTGTGTCTGATCACAATCCCTTCCCCCACTTGACCCAAAGTGCCCCTCATGGTGCTAAACTGTCTCGTTGGGCCTTAGCGTTACAACGGTATAACATGACAGTGACATACCGCAAAGGGAGTTCACATGGGAATGCTGATGCTTTGTCAAGGTTAGCTGTTAACTCTTTCTCTCTCAATGAACTCTGAGCAACATTGTCTCTATGGTGACGAATGTGCTTCTTGTGGGGGGGACTTGTAAAGATCATGACTTGTGAAGATCGTGACTTAAAGAGAACGTGAAATATAAAGAATAGGACAAGAACATGCATTTTACGGTGTGGCAACAAGAAGAGGATTCAAAAGATTTATATATATATATATTTTTTAGAGAGTTTAGGATTTTGAATATTTTAATAGTTGTAAGAGTTTTAACTGCAGTAGTTAAGAGTTTAAAATTTTGATAGTTTAGAGCTGCAGTATTTATTTTTTTTTGGTTCTGTTTTAAAATTTAAATAAAAGTATTTTGTTTATTCTGAAAAATTAGCTTTATTCTTCCTATAAGATTCAATATTCATTATATTGAAATAAGGAAAGGATTTTACTATTTCTCAGCTAAAGAAATGGAAGACCAAAATGCCGATGCCTCTTTTCTATATTCAAATCCATAACAGCCTTCAAGCATCAGAAATATACTCTATCACAGAACTCCTTGGCACAAAAGTCATCATGGAACACTTCAAAGGGCAGAAAGGTCCCTCTCAATGCTGGCGTTGCCAGGGATTCTTCCATTCATTGGAGGTATGCACTCTACCACAACGCTGTGTCAGATGTGCTGGTCCGCATCAGGCTAAAGATTGTACCAAGCCCTTTGAAGAACCCAACAAATGTGCTAACTGGAGATCGTGCCCAAGATTCCCAAGATCCAAAAATAGACAGCCACCAAAACCAAGTACCAAGCCCAGTCAGACCGTTGACAACGCAAACAAATTTAATTTACAAAGCACTACATTCCCAACACTGCTGGCTGCACACACACCCAGTGCAAATAATATTCGCCCTGGAGTTTCCTACTCTGCTGCCCTTACGGGTATGCAACAGACTGCACCCCAACTCATTCCAAATTTGTCGGTCCCCATTGGAGTTCGAACCTAAATTGTACCGAAATCCTTTTGGCTATAATTCAAATTTCTAACCAGCCTGGTATTGACCAGAGCAAATTACTTTTGGCATTCAAAAACGCCTTACCGCAGCTCAGAGTGGCTCCATCTGGTACTGACGCGGCTTACTACATCTTTGAGAGTTAGGTCACTCTCCAATTTTCTGATTCCCACAATCATTAAAATTCAATACTTTGAAAGGGTTTAAAAATCTTAAACTATGCACCTGGAATGCAAATGGCATTCTTTCCAAATTCCATGAGTTTAGAGACTATGTAGAAGAGAAGGATTTTGATATCATTTTTGTCCAAGAGACCAAACTCCAGCCAGAGAGAGCTCCCAAGCTTGTAAATTATGCATTATATAAAAATGACAGACAAGCTTCAGATACACGTGATGTTTATCATGGTGGCACTTGTGTCTACATAAAAAATTCAATACTCCATCGAAGAATTGACACACCGAGTATGAGCAAACTCGAAGCAACAATTATCGAAATTTTTATTCAAAATTCGCCTTCCCTAGTTATGATCTCTGCCTATCTCCCACCAGGTGGAAATTTTCCTGTGGTAGATTTCAAAAAACTGCTCAATTTTTCAAATAATCTAATCATAGCTGGTGATTTAAATTATCACCATCAGCATTAGCGTTGTCGCAGATCAAACCCTGCTGGTCGTGGCCTCCTAAAATGGGCTCAGTGCGCCCAAATTAAAATTATTGCGCCGGATTCCTCCACTCAATATGGTTCACGGGGTGCCCCCTCTTTCATTGACTTGGCACTTTTTAGAAACATCCCTTTTGGATACAAAGTGACTGTTGAAAATTGTTTATCATCAGATCACAACCCCGTGATCATTGACCTTAGCTGTACTATTTTTACTCAAAATTTTCCGGCACTCGTCTCAACAAATTGGGACAATTTTCGTTTTAAACTTAATTCTAAAAGTTTATCCTCCCTCGAAATTAAATCCAGCCATGATATAGACACGGCAGTAGATCAGTTAACGAACACCTTAACTGATACTTAAAAGGAAGTATCAAAACCCACCCTCAGACCCAATTCTCGTAAATTACCTCAAGAAATTAAACTCAAAATTAAAGAAAAGAATAAAGTACGGAGACTTTGGCAAAGAAATAGAAATCCTGGCTTAAAAATTCAACTCCGTACTCTCCAAAATGAGATCAAGGCATCATCTGACCAGTTCTTCCAATCACAATACACGAATTACATTCAGTCCTTAATGACCAATGATAACAGTCTTTGGCGCGCATCAGCCCGCCTACGCAAACACAAATCTCAGCTTAGCTACGGACGCCGCGGTGGCTCACACAGACGCTGAGAAATCTGAATTAATTGCGGATTCTCTTCAAACTCAATTTGCACCACATAATGAAGGAATTTTTGCGAACAACGCAAGTTCTTTCCCACAAGATGTTGAACGCTTCCTTTCCTCGCCTTTCGCGAGAGAAATACAGTACACTTCCATGAGCGAGGTAAACGAATACATTACCAAGCTCAAACCCAAAAAAGCCCCTGGTATGGGGCTCGTATGATTATAATCTAATCGTATGATTAAAAATTTACCCACCAGTTATCTATTTTTCTTAGTAATGCTTATAAATTTTATGATACAGCATTGCTATTTTCCTCAAAGCTGGAAACAAGCACTCATTGTGCCTATTCCAAAACCAGGCCAAAGCCTTTCAAATCCTCAAAATTATAGACCTATCAGCCTCCTATCATCGTTATCAAAGATATACGAATTTGTGTTACTTAAACGCCTGAATGATTTTCTCCGAAATCACAACGTTCTGATTGATGAACAATTTGGATTTCGAGCAAAACACTGCACTACGCACCAGCTGCTGAGGACAGTGGAGTTCATTCACGAAGGGTTTCGTAACAATATGTTTACTGGCGCTTTATTTCTAGATATAGCCAAAGCATTCGATAGGACTTGGCATAAAGGAATCATTATCAAGCTCATACGACTTGACGTTTTGGCCCATCTAATTCGTATAATTAATTCGTACCTCACTAATAGATCTTTTTCTGTACGAGTTAATTCTTTCATTTCGGCACCCCATCCTATACTAAATGGCGTCCCCCAAGGGTCACTTTTATCCCCAATTTTGTTCAACATTTTCATAAATGACATTGCAAAATCACCTAGTATCACTCTTGCACTTTATGCAGATGATATGGCTATCCTAGCTCAAAACAAACGCCTTGAAAACTTGGTTCACATCATTCAGAGATATCTCTCCAGCCTTGAGCACTGGCTCATCACTTGGAAGATTAAAATTAATGTTGCTAAATGTGCTGCTATGATATTCAAACGTAGCCCCCTCCCGTACCCTTCCATTAATTTAAAGTTTTTCGACGACTATGTTCCCTGGTCAAATTCTTACAAGTACCTAGGAGTTGTACTTGATTCAAAATTACGCTGGCACCTTCACATTGAAAATGTTCTCAATAAAGCAAAAGGTGCTAGAGCCCAACTTTATCCTCTCTTAGCTCGAAAGAGCCATCTGTCAATTAACCCCTTAACTGCCGCGGGCGTATATATACGCCTTGCTCAGCCGATGCGTTAACTGCCCCAGATGCGCAGCCAATGCGTTAACTTTGCAAATAATTTTAGGTGTAGCAGCGCAAAGCAAATGATAGCAGTTTGGAAGGACGTATATATATGCCCGCGGCAGTTAAGGGGTTAAAAACAAAAATCCTTCTCTATACATCAATTATAAGACCTGTCTTTATGTATGCATGTACAATCTGGGGTACTGCTGCAAAAACTCATGTGAAAAAACTTCAATCTTTTCAAAGTAAGACCTTACGTATGGCCCTAAATGCAGCCTGGTACGTCCGTACAGATGTGATTCATTCAGACCTTAACATTAAACCTGTTGATTACTATATTAAAAAATTTAGTCAAAATTTATTCCTCAAAATTGAACAGATTGATAACCGAGCACTCCAGCAGATTCCAGCATACGATCCTGCTACTCGCAGCTGACAGAAGAGACTGAGAGCCGTGATTGGCCGAGAGTTTGGCATCTACCCTCCATCCAAAAGGGCAAGACACGCCCTCTCAACTTCTATTCCAGCTCCCGCGCCATGAGGGAAGGACGTCTCTTCAACGAGCTGCCATATAATTGCTTTTACATCATCAACACCAGCAATTCAAGATCTTCAAGCAAAGTTATCAATCTGTTTACTTAAGAATCACATCTCCCGCAGATTCTAAATCTGCCTAAGAATATTTTCACCGCGTTCCCATTTATTATTTGCACTTTCCTACACAAGCCACATGCCAATGAGCCTATTAATCGTAAACTCTTTCCTATCCGCTTTTTGCTTTAGTGTTTGTATCGTGTATTAAAAAATTATAAAAACCTAAAAACTTACAAAAAAATTATGATATTTAAGTTTTTATTTTCTTATCCCTATCCCTAAACTTTCTCGAGCCTGTGGCTCCCTCTATTGAGCATCAAGTAACTCACTTATGCCAAATTTTTCCTATTTCTGCTCACTTTTAGTTATTCTGATGTGGAGGTACATGGTTTTGAACCATAGGCACTCCGAAATTTGCAAATCATTGGCATTGGCTCATTCACCTTGAATCAGTCGATTCAAGGTTAGAACTACCCAGCCATTTGTCGGCAATATAAATCTATGAGACGTTCTATTAACAATACATAAAAAATATCAGAGGCATAGAAATGATTATTGTAAGTGACTGTTCTCATTATGTGAGGATTTTGCTAATAGCAAGAGTCTCTCTAGTCGAGAGTTTAAGAAAATTCCAAGTTCTTGCCTTGTCTAAAACAGTTTGCAGACTGAATTAGTCTCACCATTTCATTTTTTTATATTTTATGTTCTCTGATTCGCAGCTGTTTAGAGCTTTTGGTGTTAAACAGCGGGCTTGCTAGTGGTGACATCTATGAGCGTAATCAGAACTGTGATGCTAGAGACTGTGTTAACCTTGAAGGACATAACTTAAGTTCATTTCATGGGAATTAAATACTCTACCTTGTCACCAAAGAGCTCTTTAGTGACAAAGTCAACTCTTTAAAATCTGCGAGCCGCAATATACCCTCTTCCAGCATCTATATGCTAATGAGGAGGGACGGCTTGCTGTCGTATTTTGAACACATGTGTTGATCGTTGCGCTGTGTTCAGCTCTATTCGTTGGGCATGGCTAGTTCAGATCATTGAACACACGTGAAGCAATGTGCCTTGGGTTATGTGAGTGACATAGTTCATCAGTTTTCCTCAGGTAGATGGGTGGAGGAGGCGTATGTTCCTGTTGTGTTCATGTCACCACTGCGTGATGTTAGTATGCTGCACTGATGGCATGCCTCCATGTGGTAATTGGTGTTGGTTGTGTTTTTAAGGTTGCATATTATTTCATATGGAACTAAAATACATTTAATATAAATATATGAGCAGTTGTATTAATGTCACAGACCAACGTCTCACACCTCATATCAGCTCAACCTATAATTGCCCACAGGTCCGCACACATGAATTTCTTAGCTCCCCCCTCAAGATCAATGCAGGAAAATCTATGAAGCTACTGGCTAGGATCTGGTCAAGCAGTCTCGGTCCTAGGGGTATAAAAATTCAAGCCAGATTCCTACTTAACATCTATCCGAGAGGAGTAACATAATGGGCCAGTCATCATTGACGGTGGTTCATATAGCTCCAAATCCTGTGTGGTTTGTTGAATTGGCTGTCTTCCCTTGAGGGTTGTAGGTCAACAAAGGCTTTGGGCCAGTGTGTATAAATTTGCAGAGTGCAACTATTTTGGGTCGAACCGAGTCTTCTGCTCAATAAGGAGGTTACGAGCTAACCGGATGATGATAGTTGCATTAAGTTGCAGAGGTGAGTATATATCTTAGTTATCTTTGTGTACTCCGTCAGAAATTATTTAAATTAGAATTTTTCTCACATATTTTTGTTTAATGACCAAACTATACCATAATGTTTCAGTCTTTGCCACTTTGGAACTAAATTTCTGCACAGAAATTTCATGATTTTACTAAAACTGAATCATGAATACATGATATCATTCAAGTTCAGCAAGCCAAAATTGATAAAAATAGAAATTTTCAGAACTTTCTCTGGTGTATGAACCCCTAGTGGCCTATCTGAAATAAAATTTCAGATACTGTTATTTGAAAGTATGTGCTCAAAATTGTAACAACTTATTGGAATTACATGCCCATTTCCACAAACAATAATAAGCATGCAGGAGATTGTTAACAACAATGACGAACCTAACATTATAGAAGAAACCTGTATTATGTCACATTTTATGGTATCTTTCAATTCTGGCAAATCTCCTGGATTTAATGTGTACACATATTTCAGATAATCCCAGAACGAGAAATTTATCGCCTTGATGCCACAAAACTGCAAAGTTAAGGAGATGACTCTATCTTGAAATGCACATGCTGAAAACTTTTAAATTCCAATAAAAGTTCCCCCCTTCTCTTGTTGCTGGTCTTTTACAACTTATTTACTTCTTTTCAAATGTTTTATGCTGGCAATTTTTGTCATGCATGTATCGTTCCAATGCCATTTATGATTTTTTAATGCAGTGCTCGATTCACACATGGAAAAAAGTGGATACTGCAGTTTAAAAATTTCAATATTTTCCCACTGTAGCCATAATTAGGACAGCTCTATTGTTTTAAATCAGCACAATCTCAAGAGCATACTTTCAAACAAGAGCATCTGAAATTTCATTTCAATTGGTTGCATGGATAGGCAGCTAGGGGTTCATATATTATGGAAGTTATTTTATTACCATCCATGCTCAATCAATTAAAATAAAATTTCATATATTATTTGAAGGTATGTGCTTGATTTGATTTAAAACAATAGAGCTCTCATGATTACAGTTACAGTAGAATTCTATATAATCAATCAACGTTAAATTATAAAACATGGCCTGTTCTCTAATAATAATAATAACAACCCCCCCAAAAAAAACAACATAAACTTCACTCAAAAACTATTAAAATTACTAAACCAATATGAAAAATAAAAGAAATAATAAAATAAAAAAATGCCGAGAATTCTTTTTCCAAGAAGTATCCGGAGAATTTTCTACGGAGCTATGTTTCTGAATTAGTATATGTAGAAGTATATCTAGATGATTATTAAAACTGAAAACATTTAAATAATTAAAGAAAATGCTAATGAATGTAATTTAGTTAAAATTTAAATAATTAAAGTGCAACAAAGTAAATTTTTTAAGATTTACTTAATCATTAAGATATAAACTGCTCTGCTGTGACCTCAAAATAAAAATTACCAACAGTTGAAAAGGAAATTTTGAGTAAGAAACTAGAAAAATCATTAGTTAAATTTTTAATTAAGAAACCTGAATAACTATTGGATAAACTGAAAGCTATACAGTAAGAAATTAAAATAAAAAGAATTATTATTGGTTAAATCAAGAGCAATAAGCAAAACAAATATTAAAAATAATTTGAGAAATAAATATTAATTAAATTTCAAAACAAAGAAAAAGCAGAAACGTTCAAAAATTCAAAATGTCATAAGGTTTAAGCTTAGTTAAGTTTGAATTCAATTCTTAGTTAAAAAAAAAAAAAAATAGATGACCACCTTCTTCTTTGGATGATTTAGCTTCATTCTGACTGATATGATGTCTGTAGAAAACATAACTATCAGTGAGGATTCAATACCAGTTATCAGGGTTCGTAGCCACATTTTAGTGAAAAAAATAAGCACTTTTCAAGCACATTTTAAGAAAAAAATAAGCACCTGTCTAATTACATTATACACACCTGCATAACCTTAAAAGAAAAATTAGACTTGTAATTTAAAATATGAGCAATGCAATATTTACTCGTATCAAGAGAATGAGCATTACGTCAAGCATGGAAAACAACTGTTTTTTTTTTTTTTTTAATTTTAAATGAGTTCAATTTACAGAATTAGTTTACAATGAGAGAAAAAAGAAACTATGCAGAACTAAACTACGAGGGCCATCCAGGAAGTAGATTACGTTTCCGTCTGTGTCCGCTAGGGGCGGGGCTAGCGCGGCCATCTTGGGGTCAGAGCGTTGCGCAGCTCAGTCTGCATCTAGCCGTGCTAGTGAGAGGTTCGTGCTGTGCTCCGTTCAGATACTGTGACGGTTTGAAATGTCTGCGTTAATTGAAAATCCCGCGAGCTGCGCTCAGTAATAAGGTTTCTGACTGCAAAAAACTGTAAACCGATAGAAATCTATCGGCAGCTTCGTGAAGTGTATGGGGACAACATTATCACTGAAGGTGGAGTGCGTCAGTGGGTCATAAGATTTCAAAATGGCCGAACCAATGTTCACGACGAAGATCGAAGTGGGAGACCCAGCATAGTGACCGCCGAACTTCTCGAAAAAGTCGATGCTAAAGTCCGTGAAAATCGAAATTTCACAATAACGGAACTTTCTTTGAGTTTTCCACAAATTTCACGAAGTTTGTTGCACGAAATCATCAGCGAAAAGCTTGGTTACCACAAGTTTTGTGCAAGATGGAAGGCAAGAAGAGGTAACGAAGTGGATGAAGGCGCAGGCGGCCGAATTTTTCGACGAAGGAATTTCCAAGCTCGTACATCGCTACGATAAATGCCTTAATTTGTATGGTGACTATGTAGAAAAGTAGTATTTGAGTGTGGCTTTCATCTGTATATAATAAAATTTGTTTCCTATACTTTGTGTATTTTTTTATTCCAAAACGTAATCTACTTTCTGGATAGCCCTCGTATATTACAAGATTTAATGATGAAATTTCAGTTCAAAATATAGAAAATGAATAATAATAAGCCATATTAATTGGCTTGGCACCTAATAATAAATACAATTTATTTTCTCACTCATATTAATATTTAAATAATTTAAATCAAAATTCTGAAAATTTTCTAAATTTTCATCGCATAACAGTTTTCCCTTAACATATATTCCAAGCAAAGTAATTTAAGTAAAAAAGAGAAAAATTATCTCTGCAAAATATCGCAAACATTATTGCACAATATGTGCGGCGTAATTCTTCCATATGTGATATTATGCAATCGGAATCAACAACTGCCGGTATTCGGAGAATAAAGAACTAAATAAAGGAAAAGAAAGAGACTTACTAATCTGGGGTGTTTTTGATTCTAATTTTGAACAGATTGCGTTAAATTTCCACAATTTTCATTCTTCGCTTGGGTTGGGTAGACCGCAAAACTTTTAGTCCTATTCAACCCAAATTGGCCAGTGACAAAAAAAAAAAAAAAAAGTCGGCTGCTTCAATATTAGAGATTTTGTGGAGAAAGGGGAGAACCTCCCAACCTCTGTACTATATAATGTATTGGGGGGGGATATTCTGACTATTCGATTACTTTCCTTTTATTTAAGCCATTCCGAATATTATTCCTTAGAAAGCTAATCTGTGTAAAAATACACCCATTTTTTGGAAGTTTATCTACACTTCAGCAGCTACTGCAACTATATTACTATAAATATTCATACATATGCTCATAATATAAGCATAACGATCATAATAAACACGAATATGAACTGACCACGCGGAACAAGAATGCAAATTATTAAAATCTTGATAGAAATTCAAACGTGTGTAGTATTTGGGTGGGCGGAAAAGAATACCGAATTACCGGAATTTTCTACGGTTTTCGCAATTCTTTGACCAAAAGAAAGACGTGCACCTGTCTATACTCTCGCGCCTACCATAGGTTACGTTAATACAGAGAAAGGAGGGGGGGAAGCTATTTCCGGGAGTATGATTCACCATCTGACGTTCCATATAAGGAAGAAAAGTTGTTTATTTAGTTTCGGCTTTGGTACGGGAGGAAAAATGCGCATTCATTAAAAAAAAGCACTAAAAGCAAAAAATAAGCACTAAAAACAAAAAAATAAGGGCTTTAAAGAAAAAGTAAGCACCTATAAGGGCCTTTATATTTTATTTTTCAAATATAAGGACTTACAAGCACTTGTAAGGACGGCTACGAACCCTGGTTATGTATGTTTTCAGACAAACTGATTTTAAGAGATTTTACTGTTCAAGAAGCTAAACAGTAAAACAAGCATTCAGAAAGATTCAATAATATTCAAATTTTTTGATATAATTCAACAGGATTTCATTTTATAAAACTCTTTTTTATCCTAAAATTCAAATCCAAAATATTTCTACATCTAAAATAAGACTGAGAAGGAATAAATTACACAGAACAAATGAAATATGATGTATAGAAACTAACTGCAATGCATATAAAAACTAAAATACAATACCATGATCTAATTCACAAAAATGTGAAATTTCTTAAAATTCGAATAACTGCTTACTACCAATTTTTTATTCACAAATTTCACAATTTATGAATAAAAAATTAAAATAAACTGAATTAATACTTACATCATAGCAGGAAACTGAAGTTTCTTGGAAAGGATTGTTTTCAGTTACGAAATCACTAATATCATCCAATTGAAGATTGGAAGCAGCCTGATAAAAGGATAGAATTGAGAGGCAGTTTATTACTATATGTTATTATGTAAATGAATGAAATAAATTTCTTTAAATTATAAGTAAAATTTTTGTGCTATGGCCACTACTTAAGATAATTCTCATTTTTGATAAAAGACTCCCATGCATAATGAATCCCTAAGCAAGAATTTGCAAGACTAGTTATATAATTTAGACTTTTGTGCATTAGACTGCAATAAGCAATTTTAGAATAGTAGTTACAAGAGATGGCATCCATTTTAAACTTATGATTATATTTCTATTACATTTTCTCTTTTCCCACTGATGCTAACAATTTTTTATTTACTTAGCAGTGAGGGAGATGTTACCTTTCTTCTTCCAACAAAGAGGCATTTTATCTTGCATACAAATGTATAAAATATGGACACACAATTAAATTATATATCAAAAAAAATGTTTGGAGGTGATGGGTAAAAATTGCAAGCAAAAACAAAACTAGTTCAACAATATCGCTCTTTATTTATTGTTAGAGAGCATGCTCATGTCAATTAAGTGGGATGATGTTTGAGTGAGAAACAAACATATTAAAAATATTAATCTTTTCTTAATTAAAACTTGACAATAACCTTGGTGACATTTAAATAACAAAGGAAGTGCCAGATGTTTATGTTACATGCATAGCATATTTTGCTGATGGTACTTAATTTGGATGTCCAGCATCTGGAATGATCTATAATTCAGACCTCCCAACCACTAGAAACTTTTCTTTGGATATGTTTTACACATGCATGGTTTATATTTTTTCACGATAAAACATGTGGAGAGTGCCCATTTTAAATTTTATTTTTGGCACTAAATAAAATACCTCCGACTTGGAGAAACAATCATATTTTAGCACAAGTCTGTATGGCTCTGTAGCCACCTTTTTTGCTTGGCCATACACCTCAAATCAAAATATTGTTAATTTTACACCTAGTTAAAAATTCATATCACTGATACTAACTTCGCAAATCATTATTAATTATTTTTTGCTTTTATCACAGCATGGCAGCTTGAGAAATGACTCGAGCAATGATGTATAATTTTTTTTTAAAACATTAGTCACTGAATATTAAAAAAAGATCTTCTTCAGAAGGTTAAACCAAACAGCAGAATAATCTTTTATATTAACATTCCGTTTACCAATGCTTGTAGACTTCAGACAAGGCAATTATGACCCGTGAAGTGCTGAGTGTGTTAACGAAATACTTAACAGAAATTTCTTTTTATACAGAGAAAGTAGATTTTGCAAATGATATTCATAGGCCAAAAGATTACATTTAGTGTATGTAATAACTGATTTATAATTCAGATAAGCCAGGAGTGGTGACAGAGCTGATGCAGTTGAACCAGGTGGCAGCATTTAGGAAAAGCATAATTTTTAGAATTTAGAATGAAGCACTGAGCAGCAAAATTAAGGGATAACAAAATCTTTAGAATTTAGGGAAGGTGTTCAGATAAGCCAGGAGTGGTGACAGAGCTGGTGCAGTTGAACCAGGTGGCAGCATTTAAGGAAAGCATAATTTTTAGAATTTAGAATGAAGCACTGAGCAGCAAAATTAAGGGATAGCAAAATCTTTAGAATTTAGGGAAGGTGTTCAGATAAGCCAGGAGTGGTGACAGAGCTGGTGCAGTTGAACCAGGTGGCAGCATTTAAGGAAAGCATAATTTTTAGAATTTAGAATGAAGCACTGAGCAGCAAAATTAAGGGATAGCAAAATCTTTAGAATTTAGGGAAGGTGTTCAGATAAGCCAGGAGTGGTGACAGAGCTGGTGCAGTTGAACCAGGTGGCAGCATTTAGGAAAAGCATAATTTTTAGAATTTAGAATGAAGCACTGAGCAGCAAAATTAAGGGATAGCAAAGTCTTTAGAATTTAGGGAAGGTGCTGGGATGCAAAATTTTATGAGCAGTAAAATTTTTACAATTTAGGGCAGCAGAATTTAGAACCCACAGGGAGTAGATTAAAATGTCTAGTGCCAGCCTTGGATAAACTCCCATATATACTTAGTATATATAGGAATTTATTTGGAACTTCAATATGCCTTAAGCATGTGCAGTAAATAATTACATTAAGCATTAAATATAATAAATAATTAATATATATCAAGCTTAACTTTGTCAATTTGCAATAGAAGCAAGAAAAAATTTTATGAAACAGCACATCTTTAAGTCTTCAATCGCTGATATATTGCCAGTTGTGTAGAGTGGACTCTAGCTACACTTGATGAATCTGAGGTCACAAATCTGAGGATTTTCAAAAGCCAAAAGTGAAATTTTCTGTTTAACGCAATTTGTGAAGAAATGTGCAGAAGCGTTAATTAATGAAGACTATATAACAGAAGTTTTTTATTGCTATTTAACAATGCCCCAGTCAACTAACAGATGGCAAAATCTGTAGTATAACTCTAAATCCAGAAAATATGGTTACCAATATTGAAGAAAGTGACAGAAAGGTTGTTCAGTGTTGTTGTTGAAGTAAATCCACTTTTCATCACAAGTGAAGATCCGATCCAGAATTTTGTCCTTGTGTTGATATTCGAGCAGATTAGCGCAGGCTTGAACACGTCTGTCCTTATCTGCTTGTATAAGCTCATGCATCACCCAGCGATTGAACATGTATGTCAAGTTTATGCAATGCATAGCGCAACTAATGGATATTGCACTAATGTTGAACTCCTTAGCAAGTTCTCGAGGGGTTGCATACTGATCTCTTCCACAAGTTCTCGCAGGCGCGCCTCATCAACATCAGTAGGCCGGCCAAAGCACTCTGCTTCTTGAATGTCATAGTCCTTGTTTCTGAACTTTCAGTACCAAATCTTCACAATGTCTAAAGCTGTACACATGATTTGGTGACATTCTGTAGCTGACATTTTGCAACAGAATTGGAAATAAATGATGGTACTAATCTGGTAGTGAGATAGCTCCATTTCAGACACCTTGTACTTAATGATAACGATAATGTTTTACAAATTTTACAGCACAGTGTTTTGAAGCAAGTCTTTCTTTCAAATGTCAAAAATCGTTTTACAACATATGATTAAACACACCAACGCGAACTGTTTGTGCAGACAATATCTGTGGTGGCAGGAAACTTTTGTTAAAACCCAATACACACACATACATATATATATATATGATAGAGAGAAATAGAGTATATATATATATGTCTCTCTCTTTATCCATATAGTATATATATAGGAATAGAGAAAGTTTCTGCTTTCACACAGTGCAGCAACACTCTCAGAATGCCAAACTAACCTAAATTATTCATGATTCATATTACTGAACTATTTACAATATGATTTTGATGTAGAATATGTTAATATTTATGTAGATATTCTAAACTGTATATAAAACTAAACTAAACCCAGTGGCGTAACAGCCCTAATGGGCTAAGGCCTGCAGTGCCCGAAACCTGCTTTTTTGACTGCGGGCCCAGGTGTTCGTAAGCATATGTCCTGAACAAGTGGTCATCTTTTCGCAAGACCCCCCAGTGTTTAGTCCCCAAGCGAACTTGGTACGCATTTTATAAACCCAAGTGATGGAAATCAAAGGATGAAAGGCTGAGTCAACCTTGCCCAGCCCGGGAAGCCCAGACCTGTGGTGCTGCTGCGCGATGCGCTAACCGGGCCTTCAAACTGTGTATTCTTTGGCTAATTTCATTTTGTAACTTTCTCATACTTTTTTATACTGAAAATATCTTGAGAAGCTTTATTTACAAATAATTATTTAGAAATTATTTGACTGATGCTGTTCTCTTAATCTTAACATTTAGAATGCATTCCTCATTGGGAGAAAACTCTCAAACGTAAAATTTTAAAATAAGGGGAAGATTAGTTTTTCACATATATTTACCCGGAATTTTTTCCAAGGGAAAAGAAGAAATTTTGCAGACTTTTCCCTGCTCATGAAGAAAGACTTGTGTCTGATTGCCCTTGAAATCTATATCAAACTGATGTTGCTTGGTGACTTAACCCCTCACTTGGCAAATTTTATAACCTATTTTGATTCTCTTTGTTGACTTTAGATTAACAAATTTATTCTCTAATAGTTTGATCATATTTAACAGAATGTTGATCACAACAAACAATATATTTTCCATGCTTTTGTATAGAAATGTGTGGTACTAGGGAAAATCGAGAACAATATCTGAATGATAACATTAAGAGGAGCCAACTATACCTTTAAATACAATGAAAATAAAATTAATAGTTAAATACATACTATTGTGTGGGTAAACTCAGTAATGTGTCATTTACTGATGTAAAACAAAATTAAAGGCATATACTAGCTGATTAGACATTCGTTGAATCTTTATAAAAATTCCTACAAATGTTTACGGTAAGAAAAATCAGACTAAATAAAATGCAATAAAAAAAAAATTATGCTGAAAATCTCAGGGCTAGGAGAATGAATTCACACAATTTAAGTTTCATTAATTCAATAGACTTTATTTATTACAGAAAACCATTTTCCTTAGTAAGGCTAAAAAGTGAAAACTGAAAGATTTGGTGATCTGCCATGAGGTTGAGAAATGTGATGAAAAACCAGGAGAACTAGCAGTTATGTATTATGTTTCGCACATGTCATGTTGGAATTATAACACCACTAGCAGCTTATAAGAAGTGTGGTTTAAAAATTTTGAATTTGTAAGGAAAACGTCCATGTTTTTATATCACTCTGTTTTTGAATTTTTATGCTGATAACTCTGTAAGGATTATTTTGAAAAAATTATTCCTATTCTCCGGCAATAAAAAGAAAACAGTGAATGAAGTTCATTTAAGTTGGAACCCAAAGTGTGAAAAAATATAAATAAATTCACTACACATGCTAAAGCTCAATATTAAAAGACAAGAGAAAATATTCTCAAAAGAAATGATTTTTCTAAAATGATTTGTTTAACATGCTGGATTTCTCAAAACCAAAACTTTGTTTACATCCAAAAGGTGAATGCACTATAGGTATTCACAAATTATCAGAATTTTACTAATACATTGTGTGATATGAATAAAAATAACAAAATTGAAGATATTGAAAAATAAATTGGAAATATAAACAATTCTGCAAAGTAAAAACACATTAAAAAAAAATCGAGATTTTACATTATGCCCATAGAGGCACTTTTTTTTTAATGTTTTGTGTGTTACCTTTATTTATTAAATATAAAGATTCTTTGCACTTAAACCATAAAATTCCGCTCAACAGCAATATCGCAAAAGAATTTTAAAATGAGCATATCTTAAGAATTTCAGATACACAGTTTCACGCACTGGAGCTAAAAATGTTCCCCCCCCCAGTACAGTGTTGGTATTGTTCTCTTAAATCATTTGGTATGTTAATCAAAAATTCATTGAAGTTTTACAAAATAGATAATAAAACAAATTCGAAATTTGGTCTTCCAGATGCCCATATTCGGGTGGAAACGTACGTTATTCAAAATTTGATGGCTCTAGGTATTGTTTTATTACAATGCGAGAAATATACATACATTTATGCAGATTCTTCATTATTTAATTTCTTTAAATATTATACAGGCCTCTAATATCTGGTGGCAACAATTTGAAAAGTGAATCAATATTTCAAAATCGACTTGCCCCTTTGGACTAATAAAACCAAAATAACCCTAACAAAAATTTAAAAAAAAATTTTTTTTTTTTCTAGAGTACTTGAACTTTTAACAAATTAAGGGGGGATTGCATTCATTATCCATTGTAGCAGTTGGAAGGAATAATAATAATAAGGTATTTAGATAATTTTCTGTTGGCCATTTGCAGCAAATAAAAACTATCATCAAACAATGTGATTTAGTGCCATTAATAGATAAGCATGTTGTTATAACACACTCCTAAAAATTTCCTTCTGCTTTATCCTTCTCAATAAGGCAGTTTAGTTTTTGCAAAGAAAGATATAAGCTAACTCGAAACTCTGTTTTCTCTTGCATTAAAATAAATAAACTTATGGACCTGCCTTCTGCAGAACAGCAGGCAGTGGAATATTTTCAAAATTACAGGACTAGTTATACTGATGCACATACTCAAAACCTTGAAAGACTGAAGGTTTGGCAAAAAGGCACAATAAGAGACACCATGTGACATTATTTAGACTGTAATCCAAGTTCACAAAGATGATGCTAATCTTTTTGCTATTTCAAACAGAATTTTTTAATCATTAAAATGATTATGCTAGTTTTAATTAATTCATTCATCAGATAATTTGATAGCTTGAGTTTATATTTATATGACATCTCTATAACTTGTATTTATTGATTATCTACTTTAATAAAGAATAAGTTATTACTTAATTAAATAAAGAGCAATCTATTCCCTCAAATTTCCACCATAAAATAACTAGCAAAACCTCCAGCAACTATTCAGTGTCAACATCATTTTACAATTGGTAAAATATATATATAAATACCAATAAATCCAACAGGACATGAAGTTTTTTAGAATACACTGTAACTTACCCAAAGAATATGATACTCCTTTAGAAAAAGATTGCTTGTTTAGTCTAAATACACACCCAGGAAAAAAAAAAAAAAAAAAAAAAAAACCGCATCTTACTGTGGCTAATTTTAAATCACAATTTTTTCAATACTTTTCGGTGGATTCATGTTCATTGGGCTGTCTCAGCAGTTGCAAGTCTATTCTAATTTCCTAATAATGCAAAAACTCATGCATAAAATTTTTGTAATTTAAAATGCTCGAACTGATCTGATAATTAAATTAGACATACTAAACATATTAGAAATAAATATTAAAATGCTTATGAAAATAACTGTCAGAAGGGGAAAAGAGAGAGAGAAGGAAATCTTAAATTACTGTAAGTATTTTATTACAACAAATACTTGCTAACAACTTTTGACACATTTATTACTAACAAATTTACTTTCTCCAGTCATCATAGTTAATGCAAATGAATATAATGTTTAAAATGTGTAAACAACATACATTATGAAATTCAGTATCTTCTTCCTTTAAATCAGCTAGGGCCTTTTTGAAAGGTGTAGGTGTCCTGGGTGAAGATTCAAAAGATGAAAACTTAGGTGTATGCAATAAACTAAAATAAAAAATTATTAATTAATAATTGACACAATATATATTCTTTTTCAAAATATATATAACAGCAAAAGAATGCACAAATTACATATTTTAATGAAATATTTAAAATTATCCTGACCTTTTTGTATTACAAAGTAAAAATATCTGGCTTTACCTATTTATCTTATATAGACTAATTATTCACATATATGAAAGATATTTCAGAAAAATCTCCTTTAAATTTATTTATGTAAGCAAGTGGCCATAATTGCTATGCAAGTCAACTTGTTAAGTTTTAAAAGAAGAATTAAATAATTAATATAATTTCTAATTTTATTGCTTGACAAAATATAATACATATTTTGAAATTTTAATCATTTTTAATAAACTTTATGATGTACTTTTGAACTAAATATGCAATCAAAAGAAAGATTAGAAAACATTTTTTTAACTTTTTTTGAAATATTCCTAAATTAAGGAATATTAAAAATTTAGTCATTTTTAAAATTTACACTTTATATTCAGGCTAAAAAATCAAAAACAGTACTACCCCCCCCAAAAGTGAATTTTACAATCTTTGTAAAACTATGCCTTTAAGTTGGTGTGTGTGAGGGGGGGGCTTGATAACATCACATGTGCTTCACAATATTTGAAGGGGGGAACAATATGAGAAAACACTAGATTACATCTATAAAAGAACAACACAGAACTAAACTTTACTGCAGGTGTTGAATATAAATATTCTACAATGCACAATAAGAAAAATTTTATTAATTCTAATGACACAGTTTGAAGCTTGAGAAAGAGCAGAAATTTCTGCCTCAAAAATGATGCCCACTCTAGAAAATCCTTCTCTGTAAACAAGGACATATTAAAATAAACTATGGCCGAAAATTTACTTTACTCAGTTCAAGAACTATCACACAGGCTTAATATTTTAAGAAGTAAAGTACATGATAATTTGAAAAAGATCTGATATACAAATTGCTATGATGTATGAGTACCTCACACTTTGTTGAACAGAGCAACAGAATATGCTTGCTTAAGCTTTGGCATGCGATTCTTTGTTAGCTCCCTCCACTTTTTTAAGATAATTTACAGTTATGTGTACAGTCATTAATGTATAAATCCCAAATTTTTACTCATTCTATTACATTCTATGAATTTAATGGGCAGCAGATCTAATTATTGCTTCATCCAGAAAGGTATGCAGTTTTTTAAATTGAAGTGCATTTCCTTCTAATTATTTTATTACTGCTGATAAGAAGTGACCTTGATTAAAGCCAAATGTTTTACATATTTTGTTTTCTGCTCATGCTGCATGATTCTAGCATATGTTGTGGTGCAGTTTTTTTCAGTACAGTGCTAAGAATAGAGAATCCAAAATGCATTTTGGTCACATTAAGTTCTTTCATTTTTTAAATGAGAAAAAATGCTAGTCAGACTACTAATAAAATTTGCATTTTATACAGACAAAGTGTTGCTTCTGATGACACAGTTTGAAGCTTGAGAAAGAGCAGAAATTTCTGCCTCAAAAACAATGTCCGCTCTAGAAAATCCTTCTCTATAAAAAGGACATATTAAAATAAACTATGACCGAAAATTTACTTTACTCAGTTCAAGAACTATCACACAGGCTTAATATTTTAAGAAGTAAAGTACATGATAATTTGAAAAAGATCTGGTATATAAATTGCTATGATGTATGAGTACCTCACACTTTGTTGAACAGAACAACAGAATATGCTTGCTCAAGCTTTGGCATGCGATTCTTTGTTAGCTTCCTCCACTTTTTTTTTTTTTTTTTCAGATGAGAAGTAGATATTATACAAGAAAAGATCACGAGGTAAGCCAAAGAAACCTCCTTTATTAACATCGAGAGGAAGGCAGTATCCCCAAAAGTAATTCTTTGTACAAGGTGGTAATACAAAGAAACTGTACATTATGAATTGTTGCCACCAAATCAGACAAATTCTGAAAAATACTGTTTCCAAATGACTCTCTTAAGAGTAGAAATAAAAAATAAAGCATCCAAAAATAGCCAATCGCCAGGGTCTTGTCTTTCATCATGAAACTTATTCATTATATTCAAGCAAGCATATTCTACTCACCCCACATTTTGAAGAATGTTAGACAAGAGACGTACTGAGCATGACTGGGATGTTTTATATCATCTCCCATATTCATCAGACATTGATCTCACGGATTTTTATCTCTTCAGATAATTTCAAAACCTCTGAATAACTGGAGTTCACTTCTTTACAAATATATCTAATGATTTTTAAAAAAGAAATTTTCCAGTTGCCAAAGAGATGGCAAAAAGTCATAGAACAAAATGGTGCTTATATGCTTCAATGTCATTTTCTTATGTTTTTGTACTATTTCATTTGTATTTAATACTGGAAAACCACAGAACTTTCTGGATGACCCAGTATTTGAATTTTGAAAATGTGCATGTAAAGCTGTTTTCCTTAAATACTGATCCCAGACATGCACTTCTCAATACAAAATATCACAAAATAAGAAACAATCTTATTGAAATACTTTTAGCGAGTTTTGATTTTTCAGAGAGTTCTGTAAATACAAAATCTAACTCTTTATGAGCAAAACGTCACATTGATATTACATTAAACATACTTTAACAAGTTAAATATAAAAACTCAAAAACTAATTTGCAAATAGATTAATAACTGCTTCAAAAAACCATTTGCATGGTTAATAACAACAGCTTTTTTATCCAGTTGGGCATCAAATAAGCAGTTTTGGTAGTTCTCCATAAATCTGGTTAACAGTGATTAATAACAGGTATTAAGAAGTGATTTAAATTAGTAAATATCTTCTAAAACATTTCAGTGGTTTTTCAAATATAGGTATGCAACTGTTTATATATAATTTATTAAAGCTTAGGCATCATTTTATTAACTGGATATTTTGATCTTGAAGGCCAGATAAAGAGTTAAATTTTACATGTATAGAATCTTCTGCAGAGCAGAAACTGTTTTCATAAAATTCTTACCTTATTTTGAAAAACTCTGAAGATGTATGCCCAGAATTAAAAGAAATTAATGCATATATATATAGGAAGTACAAATAAATCTCTGCCTATTTTTTTTATAAAAAATTGGTAATTTATTGTGAAAGAATGGTATGTCATGTTTTATTCGATGTAGTATTCATTGCTAGCCACTACTTTTCCCCATCTTTCTGGCAGCATAGATACTGTGTCAGAAGAATGCTTCATCTTTTGAGACTATCCAAAAGCTCAACCCAATTTTTGGTATCTTCATATAATATAAAGTGCGACTCAGACAGGCTATGTCATCAATTGAAGGGAGTAATCAGATGGAACAATGTCTGGTGAATACAGCCTGAGGGGGGAAAACCTTCTTATCTGAGTATTTCCGAGTAGGTTTAAACCAGCGCAGTAACGTGGATGAATATTATCAGGCAGGAGAATAATTCTGTCATGTCTGTAGTAGTAATGGGTATATTTTTCTTTGAGTGCTTGGCTCGGTCTCATGAGTTGTGTTTGGTAGAGAGGTCTAGTAATGTTTCATTCAGTTTGAGCTACTCATAATGAATGACACCGAGTTGATCCATTCATATACAACATGATTTTTTTTGTCTATGAATATTTGGCTTGGCTATCGACCATGGCCAGGTGGCCCCCACGATTTCTTCTTCTTTTGGTTATCGCAGTGGATACATTTTTCATTACCCGTGACTATACAATTGGGGGGGGGACCCTCTCATTTATACCTGGCATGCAGCATTTCACGTGTAAAAAATCGGAATTCAACATTTCTTGGCTTCATTTCATATGGAACACAATTCAAAAGCTCAAACCAATTTTTGGTATCTTCATATAATATAAAGTGCGAATCAGACAGCTATGAGTCATCTATTGAAGGGAGTAATCAGATGGAACAATGTCTGGTGAATACAGCCTGAGGGGGAGGGGGGGGGAACCTTCTTATCCGAGTTTTTCCAAGTAGGTTTAAACCAGCGCAGTAATGTGGATGAACATTATCAGGCAGGAGAATAATTCTGTCATGTCTGTAGTAGTAATGGGTATATTTTTCTTTGAGTGCTTGGCTCGGTCTCATGAGTTGTGTTTGGTAGAGAGGCCTAGTAATGTTTCATTCAGTTTGAGCTACTCATAATGTATGACACCAAGTTGATCCATTCATATACATGATTTTTTTGTCTATGAATATTTGGCTTGGCTATCGACCATGGCCAGGTGGCCCCCACGATTTCTTCTTCTTTTGTTATCGCAGTGGATACATTTTTCATTACCCGTGACTATACAATTGGGGGGGGGACCCTCTCATTTATACCTAGCATGCAGCATTTCATGTGTAAAAAATCGGAATTCAACATTTCTTGGCTTCATTTCATATGGGACACAATTTCCTTCCTTTGATGTGAAATTGCTTGTTAAGTCATTCCTAATGTAAATGCAAGATTTACTTGCATTTGGCACGAACCTTCATCCAATAATGCTTCCAATTCTGTGTCTTCGTACGCTTTCATCCTTCCCGCTATGCTCTTTGTCTTTGACATAAAAAATTCACCATTCTTAAACTTTTTAAATCACTCATGACAATTTTTCTCACTTAAGGCAGTCCCACCATATGGTTCTATGAGCAACTAATGTGCCTGTCACAGATTTCTTCAAATTAAAGAAGTATATTAAAAGTTCCCACAAATGATGCTCATTTGGCTCAAAAGACATTTTTGCAAGAAAAAAATGGTACTTTTCCGTTTTGCCGGCGCAAACGATAAAGTCGCCAAGAATGGTACAACTGATGCCAAACAATATCTTCGCTGGTAACCTTTTACTTCATTTTCAAAACAAGTCGCAGCCATTTCTTACCAGATTGAATTTTTTTTTCTTTCCAATACTGGCATACAATTACATAAAATATTTACAAATATAATTAAATTTTATGCCCTAAGACCATTCACAGTAATTAAGTCAATTAGGATGCTATCACACCACTTACCCGAAAATACAGAAAAGGCAAAATCGAAGGTTAAATTCATCAATTCTAATGAGAATGCACTAGCGAAGTAAAGCACTGCGGTTTTACATAATTTCTGAGTAAGCTATTAGTACGAATTGAAATAATTCTTGCATTTAAACTTGTATTCCAAATTAAGATTTAACTTGAAATTAATGTAGATAATTATATTTTTGCAGTGCAGTTTACGAGAGATGAGATTACTTGGGGTCACATGATACGAACCAGCGAATCAGGATGTTGAACCATAAGAGCATAGTAAATTCTTAATGTCTTTTTACAAATTTATTGTTTTTATGTATTGGCTTTTTACAAAATTTTAAACCATATTAAAATGTTTATGCCTTCAAAATAAAAAATTCTTAGAACTAACATTTGTTAACATTTTTTATGTGTATACTGTATGTTGTCGCCAACAAAATCTGCTTGGCAAAATTTGCGCCGGCAAAACGGAAAAGTACCCCAAAAATATATGATACTGATATAAAATTGCTTGTATTTCAAGATTATATCGTTATCCCAATATAATATAGGTAGGGTTCCATATAAATATGTATGTATAGGCAAAAAGCTACAACATGTAAATAGTGCATGATCAGGATCAGCCAACACATAGGTTGTTACCAAGTCATGCAACAAGTAAGATATCTTGTATTCAGAAATATATCTAGGAAACTATATTGTTGTTACCAAGCAGATCAAATAGTCCAGCCTTTTTTTGGTTGAAGAAGAAACTATGTTTAGCCAATTGCATCAGTTGACAGAAAATCTCTGAATAACTTTGCATGGATATACTATAAGAGGAAACTGCTTCTTCATAAGTATGATTAATTCAACATGCTTTGTGCAACAATTGGAGGAAAATGCAAAATTTTATTCACACTTCAGTTTTACTGAATGCATTATTTTTTCCTGTTTTGTGCTTCCTCATGTTCAATACTGGATAGAGAGGACTGAAGCGTGATGTTCTTACCTGAGATTTTTTTTTTTTTTACTTATAATCAATAATTATTTTTTACCTTCTACATACTAAAAATATTCCTGAAAAAATGACAGTTAAAGTCAAGTGATGATGTCATGATAGTTATATAGGAGCTCAAAACATATACTTAATAGCTGGTTATTTAACTATGCAAAGTACACAAGGGCTGCCTACCTGAGGAGGATTCCTTTGTAAAGGATTTTTGAAGAGAAACTAGGGGCTCAAATTCATGTTGCACATGGGGAAACTGTGAAAACCAACTATGCGGCCAGCTCGTTTGTTTAAGTTCAAACGCAGGACAAACTACCGTTACTCAACAATCTTTAACTGGTGAGGTTCATACATCTAATACAAAAGCATTTTTAATGTCATACTTCAGTAAGATAAGGTTAGGGTGCGAGGCAATTGCACTTCACATAAAGAAACCCATGAAGATTATTTTATAATTCCCAATGGTTTGTAATGTTTCTGAAAATTTTTCTCATACAGTTTTATATGAAATCTGTGTTTCTATTAATTTAAACATGTTGCTGTTTAAATCTCTTTTATGTTTGAAAATATTTTGTCTTACTTACACAAAATTACTTAAACAATTACTTTTTTTTTGCATGATAAAATGTCCAAAAGATGAAACTAATATATCTTAGATATTAAAAACAAATAAAATTCAGAAATTAACCAAAAAAACTAATAGTTAATTCGAGCGTTTAATGTAACTATGGCTTTAAGATACAGCATAAGCAGGCAGCATGCACACACATATCAATGCTAGACTTATAGATAAAAATATATGATGCTACTATAACTAAGGGGGAAAAAAAAAGAAGGGGGGAGGAAGGTAAAGACATGAATTAATTGCCAAACTTTCTAGAGTTAAGTTTAACTAAACCTTCACTTAAAAAGAGTTACACTCAAAGATAAAGATCATATCTTAAATAAAATAAAGATATGTAATTAAATAAGCTTATATAGTAGGACTAGTTAATATAATATAATCATGTTTGTCCATGGCTATTTTAATAACATTAAACGATGACCAAATATATCCTTTAAAACAGCAATGGAATTTAACTAATTTAACATAAATACAACAAAAAAGCATATAAATAAGTATTTTCACAGAATTTTCATAAGAGAGGGATTTTTTTAATGTAGTACATTCATATCTTTAATACAATAGTTCATTTATGAAATGTTTATAACATTTCTGGGAATTATTTGCCCAATGCTATACATCTAAATCTTCATACTTGGTATGCCTCATTCACTGGAAGGGAACATGTAAATGTAAAATTTTAAGTTATTCAAAAAGTAATAATCTCCTTTATTCAAACTGTAGACATTTTCTATTGAATGTACAAATTTATTTATAGTAAGATTCAGTTCGTTTAACATGGATAATTAATTTATTTAAGAATTCATACAAAAAATACCTGAATTAAGTTACGATAAAAAAATCTAATACTGCTGTTATTGTCTTGTCCATAAATTTCATGGAAGAATGGTTGTCAGAGCCTCAAGGAAATTGGATATTTATTTCCACATCAGTTTTGAAGCAGAGCACCCCAAGAGATGGTCTGAGGGTCTCTCACCCCTCTTCCCTACAAACAATCCACTCGAGAGGCCTTTCGGCTCACCATATATTTAGAGTACGCCCATGCCGCAATGACACCATACATTTACAAACATCCATGTTTTCTCTGGGATTTGAACCTGGGTACTTTAGTACCGTAGTAGGCTCCCCTAAACACTGCACAACCATCTGGACAGCATCTAATACTGCTTCAACTGTCAAGTTATATTTCCACTAATTTTTATATTATTAAACAATAGAAAGAAAACCTAGCAAAATCAGCAATGACTAAGGAAATAAGATGCAAGTTTGCTCCAAAAATGTTTTTGAAAATTGCGTTTTGAGCCAAAAAGTTCCTTACTTGGCTTTTAGAGCAAAATGTGGCATAAAATGAAAGAAGTCAATAATAAAATATTTCAAAACAAAAACATTCTTAAATATTTAAAATCCTTAAAAAATAAATAAAGGAAAATTAAATAATTTCACTGCTTAAACTGATACCTAAATGAATATTTTGAAACAATTTATATTTTAAATTTGAATTTACATAGTTAAAAATTCAAACTAACTTGGTAGTATCCATTGCAGAACAGTTTGCAGACAGCTCTGTCAATAATAAAGGATTAACAGTTTCACTGTAAGCATGGGAATCCTGCACCATATTAGAAACAGAATGCTGAAAAAAAAAATGAATGAAGTTAAATATGGATAGACTTATGATGGAATAAGAGTGAAATTTTTAATACATATATGGCTCAAAATTGAACAACAAACACAAAACAAAAAACTTACACTTTTTATAAAATATGATAAACTTTATATCATACATGAACACAAACAAAATTTTTTACAATGAAAATAATTATTATAATAAATACAAAATTAGTGACAAAAATTTAAATTTTTTTACATGTAAATCAATGTTCAAGAAGAAATGATAATTAGGGTAGCAATTTTATTGTTAAAGTGGGAAAACAAATTATGTAGCTCAAACACAGGGTAAAGAGCACATGTTTAATAAACTTTTATTGATATAAGATTTAACTAATAAAAAAACTATATATATAAAAAAAAGCTGTACAGTGTAAAATATGGAAAGAACAATTGAATAATGAAGTTAATGTATTTTGATAATGAGAAATATTTATTTGCATATGCTACAATAGCCAATATTGAAATATGGGAGATTTTTCACAATGCATAGTGATGCAACAAATTTAACAGAACCTCTCCTGATCTATAACATAAATTTTAGCACTGCCAGGAATGATATTTTTGAAGGAGCAAACTAGTTGCCAACATAAAATCTTTTCACTTTCTGGTAGCGTTCTACGCTGAATTATGTTGGCACATATTCCATCATTTCATGCCAGTATTCACAAATTTGGGTGCAGGATAAAATTTTCCTTTCTTGAAAGAGCACGACTAAATTTTCACTTAATCGTAAATAGAAAATTGTCATCATTTTGAATCCCAGAAAAAATTTTGTAACAATTCCCTTAATTTTGAATAAAAGTTTGCTACATTGTTTGGTGATAAATTCCATCAAACATGGTGATTAATTATTAGTCATTGGTAAAACTGTCAACTTTTCAGAAAGCTTTTAAACCTCATAAATTAAAACTAATATTTAATGTGATTGTAATCATGCAAATAAACTTAGCATCAAAACATTTACAGATTTAAAATGGAATTTAATATAAATAGTCATCAAGTAAACATCAATCAAGTTATCATAAAATTTCTAGACTAAATTAAGCAGTTTAGCTAGAATAAAATATAATCAAAAAATTGTATCAAAATTCATTCATAAAAAATTACATCTGCATAACATGTTTATTTACAGATGATGATTAATGTACTTTCCCCTCTGCCATTCTGACAAATAAAACTGTCCTCAGCTTGTGAAGATCTTTATTCCAGCTGACACTAATCAAACCTTGATATGCCAGCATGGAAATACTTGAACTGCAGTTTTGGATTCTTGGAAGTTCGACGAAACTAATAAATAAGCCACAGGATTTAAACATTTTACAATGAATTACTTATATATAATTCTGTAGCTTCCAATACGAGTATGTACACTCAAAATACTGAAAGACCTTGGGATTCGGTAATATGGCGAAATACGAAATCATGGCAGAATCGTGCAGCATCATATTGAATCAATTAAAATGAATTTGTGTGGCACCATGTTTATAAAGAAGATTAGTATTTTTTTGCTATTTCCAATGCCATTAGATAATTTAAGCTGCCAGAATGGCTGGCATAATGAATGTTTATGTTTAATGAATTTGCCAGATAATCTCAGAGCTTGAGTTTATTTAAATTTTTTATATGCTGCACCTATTTTGATTTCAGAATTACATTTGCATACAGTTCAAGAAACAAAGTTACTATTTTGTAAAAACAAAACATTGCACATCTGTTTTGACATTTTAGGATATTTACAGACTATAGGTTACTATTTGTAATATTCTTGTGCATAATATGTCCTTTCATATTAAACCGATAATTCTCTTCAAATATGTAACTGACTTTTTTTAGTCTCTCTCATATTTTTTGAGATAAGATCATTATTTCCTGAATTTCAGTGGAAGGGAGAGCTGCAGTTCATCTCATTTTGCAGAGCACTTTTTTTAAACCGTAACTAACTAAGACATTATGTACTGAAACACACTCTGTTCACTAGTTATATAGAAATGAATATAAATTTTTTGTTAACCCTGCATAATCAGATATTCATAGAAAGTATTGATAATCAGCTGCCTTTTATGAAAGTTATGAAAGTGCCAAAATACAGATATTCTCCAGTAATACAAAAAACCACAATTTTCACTGGAAAATTCTAAATTAGTATAAACGTGTACAATATACAGTCCACCTCTTTAACTCTTTGTGGTGCACTATACTTTAAAGTCGGAATTTCAACAAAAAAAATTGTATGCAGTCTATCTAGGCCTAAAGGAAAATACAGGTAAAATTTTGTATAAATTGCACTTACCGTTTTAATTCTGTGGGTGTTCCATGAGGTGGAACACTGCGCTGCCAGAGATTTTAAAAGTGCGACTAAGCAAGCATTGCAGTGAAGCACGGAAATGAGTAGGAGTGTTTTTATAGTAATGAAAAAACACTGTATATTATTATATTATGGCTGTATACAGTCAAAAGTCGTTAATCCGGACTCGTCGGGACTTCGGCGATTCCAGATTATAGATCATAAGTTTAAATCTGGTAAGATGGCATGCAGAAATTATAAAATTAAAAATATGAAACCATAATTTATGAAATAAAGAACAATTATGATCTAAAGGGTATCAAAATTTACAATTAAAAAAAAAGGCTTAATATTTATTTGTTTACTTTATTAAACATTTCTTTCAATGTAAGTTGTTTAAGTTGCTTCGTTTTTTATGTGATAATACATTCTCTTTAATTCTATAAACAGACATAATTTCTTGTTCAGTTACAAAGTTCCGCTGTTTAAGTCCTATAATTGCTGTGTCGAGAATACCGACTAATTTGTCAATCGAAATTTTTTCCTTTTCAATAACCTCTGTCACTTTCTTCACTATCGGAAGCGAATTAAAATGATGAGGAATTTGATTTAAATCATATCAAAGACAGAGTACATCAAGATGAAATACTACATTTAGTAAGGAATTATAAGTCAAATAAAATAAAAACATCTGCCCTTGAGATAAGGATAGTGCTGACAGATCAACTTTCAATTCATTGCGCGCCGCGGCGTTAAAGACAAACAAATGTTAAAGTTTAGATAAACAAAGGATATGCCTTTATCCATTTTTTGCAGCAATTCCACCTTTTGTTTAATGGACTTCGAAACATACTTTCGCTTTGTAGATCCTTTACATATTAGTAAATATATATCAGAAATTCTATTTAACATAATCGAAAGTTCAAGCTTACTTTTATAAAATTGCTCTAACAGTCTGCAAAAAATAATAAGCCGAATCCAATTCGAAGATTAAGGAACAACGCAATCTGCAACATTAACTGAATTAGATAATTTTAGCTCAGCTTATACCGTCCGTTATACATTAAACGCGCATTCGTAAATGTATTTTGCGCACGCACATATTCGCAGCCGTAAAGGTCTTATGTGACGCATGCGCAGAAAGTTTGTAGCTTTGAGGTCCGGATTATAGATCATTCTGGATTATGGGTGTTCAAATTAACGACTTTTGACTGTACATGGTTTTCTGGATATACACAACATTCTTGAATAAATATGGATAAATGAGATAAATATGTGTATACACAAGTCCTATATACAAAGATATTTACAAATTTTTCGTTTTCTTAGCTTTGTGAAATTGTTCAAAGCATGTCGCACCTTTTTAATAGAAGCACAAAACAACTTTGCAGGTTTTGAACAAAAAACTTGTTTTGTGCAGCTTCTTGTTCCGTGCAACAATATGTTTAGGATTCCAAGTAAAAACTTGAGGCTGCGTAGAGGGGCCTGGGTAAGATGGATCATCAACCTTCTCATCAAATAAATAAGTTTCATCCAGCATACCACAATAGGATTACACAAGTGGTTCAGGAGCATATATCAGTACTGCTGATATCTTCATGCTCTGATTCAGAATAAGAGGGTAATTCATGAAACACTTTTAGCGCTTTGGAAAGAGACTTCTTCGTGCCATTTATGGAAAATTAATAATAAAAATTAACTACAATTAAAATACTAACAATAAAGAAAAATAAGCTATACATACACAAAAAAATATCTACACAATTATTGAAAATAAATGAAAATAAACAGACTAAAAAACGACAGCAAAAAATTCGTGCAGCTCTAAGTAAAGATGACTCGAGCTACTGATAAAAATCCCGCCTGAAAATTGCTCACAAAAATTTCAAGATGACCATATTAGGGCTTTCATAGCACAAACCACACCTCACCCCTCAAGACTGCTTTGTTTAAATTCATATCCCCAAAACAACGTAAATAGAAACCATATGCAACAGATGTTTTCTCCTAAGACAGATGTTGTGATGCATAATAGCAAGAGATCGCTAAAGGCGCAGTGTTCCCGCTAATAGAACACTCCGTTTTATTCAATGATTCGTGCATTCTTTTTGTACGAAAAATGTAAAAAAAAATATATAGCAAATAATATAGAGTACAGCCATCAAAATTATACAGAAATTGTTTTTCAAAGAAATATTTTTGTATCACGAAAAAAATATAGAAAATAAGTGGATTTTAATAACACATCATAAATGAAAATTCTGGGTCTCGTTGTGACATGCTGCCATTGACTATTTAAAAAGAGAAGTTCGAAGTATATTATAAAGGCATTTTTATCCATTTATGGTTGAATTTAACGGTTTCAGAAGCAATTCAAGTTGGGTGTTCCATGTAGTGGAAAAATGAGCAACAAAGGGTTAACTTGTTAACAAGACTAATTTTTTATGCATTCAAGCCATTTAGTCAACTACTCTATCAGCAAGGAATAAGAAATAAAGTCAACCTTATTTAACGCAATGAGCATATGGGGCAAATGTCCCAGCCGCAAGAAAAAGGTTAAAAGGTCATTGTTGGAATCAAGAAAAAATTATTTACTTACAGTAACAAATACCTGGAGTTAAAGAATAAATATTTTTTGATAGAAATGAGAAAAATACTTAAATAATTAAATAAAATGAAAATTATGAATGCCATTAAAATATTAAATACATTTTTACAATCAATCCCTCATTAGCAGACATCCACAAGACTAAGGTTTTGTCCAATACTGGGATGTGAATTGATCTGCTATTTCAAGGGTCTGGGGGTTCAGAAATAGTCCATTACCAGAGGTTTATTTTGAAATTAATGTCTGATTTGTAGAATGACTGCTGATAATTCTCTGTTCAGTTTCATACAAATACTTGTGATCTGATGTTATTTACCTAACACATACTTGCCAAGTTATGAGACTCAAAAATCAGGAGATTTTTCTCAACAAAAAGATTTTTTAAATGATAAAAATATATTTTTTAATAATAAATTTACTTTAAATAGTTACTAGTTAATATCTGAAAGTTCAGTTACTAATTCTTCAATCAAACAAGCACAAAAATTTTTACATGCAAAAAAACGTTTTTATTATTTGTATCTTTTAACCCTTTGAGACGGGCGGTGGGACGCCCTAAGTTTTTTTACTTCCAGATGAAAGCTGTGAAATTCCATTTAAAATACATACAATTACACCTTTTAGTTCTCTAAATGTATAACAGATGGAAGCACTAGCATTCATTCATGGAAATAATGTAAAATAAAAATTCTTTGCAGCTCTAATTTTGAAGCAGTTTTTTTTCTTAATTTCTAATGCAATTTAAATCGTCTGAACAACTTTTGGTGTCAGAATGAATATTTTTACGTGAAAGTTTCCTTTTCTAATAAAAATTATTATTTAAATTCATATATATTAATTAAGAATGGTTGAAATTAAAAAGTGGGAACAAGGTCCCACCGCACACGTAGAAATTGCTGCTACTAGGTGGCAGCACCGTTCAAATATTTTTAAAATTCAACTATTATGTTATCATGTTCGTTTTATATGTTGATAACACAAATTTATATTTTTTAATAAATTGCAATAATGTTAAAACTTGAAAAATATTTAGTATTTTTTCCAAAAGAAATGAAAATATAACTCTGTAACACGAAATATGATTGAATACTGAATGGACATGTGAATGTGCTTCACCATAGAAAAATATCCTAAGCAGAGGAAAGAGGTGAAATGCAAATAAACATGACAGCCTTTTAAATATCTTCCTTTTCAAACCTGTAGCAAATAAAGTACTGGAGCAAAAATCTTCTCTGTTTCAAATCTATTATGAAATCATTAAAAAATATCTAAAAAGTCGTACAGCGAGCGATTTTTTAAAAAAAATTATGCAATTTTTTTGAAAAAATATTTTTTATTTTGCAAATATGATCAACATTTTCTAAATAATTATTCAAAAACGCTTTTTATATCTTGCATTTTCATTTGGTTGCTAAAACTGTTAGGAGAATTTACACTGAGGCAAAGATGCCATTTTACTGCTCTAGATGTGTGGTGGGACAAGCAGTATCCCTCCACATTATGAATTACTTTAAAAGTTTACCTCTTTTTTCCTCCATGAAATAACACTGTTTTAGGAGCTAATTATCTATGTGTAAAGTTTTTTTTTTTTTTTTTTTTTTTTTTTTTTTTTAATGCACCAAACCTCAAAGGGTTAACTAAAAATAATAATAATAATAATACTTCAATCAGTTTTTATACAAATGCTATGAACAGTGGCAGATTTTGCTATCATTAAGAAAGAAACTTCATAATTTTGTTCAGAGCAGTTGCCACATAGGCCTACTTTAGCTAATAAAAAATTTTCTAATGTATATCCCCACTTATTGGTAAAGAATCTGTCCCTTCTTCAGCTGCTAAATTTAAGATGAGACAGGTGAACTTCATAGTTTGCAAATCTGTATTTTCCTTTTTTAAGATGCCTGCAACGCCAGTCTTCAAGCTTACCAATTAGTGGTGCATTATTAGCACCATGTCCTATGCAATTATACAGAGCTATTGATTTTCTTTTAAATTTTTAATAATTAGCTGCTTTATATTAAAGCCTGTTGAATGTCCTTCTAAAGTGGGGACAGAAAGCAGACATATACTCAATTTCTGAAGGCAGTGTATTAAAAAAGGAACAACAATTAGATACAGTTTTGAATCAGTATTATTGCTTCCTTAGTGAGGGAGAATAAACTGTTTTAATGCAATCAATAACAGAAGATTTAATTTTAATACCAATTTCTTTAACGATTGCAGGCGTCCCAGTTCTTGCACTAAGTATTTCTTAGCAATTTCAATATTGGGAAACAATTTTCTAAATAAACGTGCAGCATGATCAGATGCATTCAGTCACAGGTTTGTGCTCCAGTAAAAAGGCAGAAAACAGACATTCTGCATTAATAAATTTTCAGGCCAGTTTCCCCAAAAAAGTTAATTTTTTTTTTCCGACTAAAATTTATCTTGTCCTCGTGTTTTTTGGGTATGCACATGTTTGAGAACATCGGCCCTTCCACTGTGAAATCGAAAAATACCAATGACAAACGGTACACATCGCAAACGTATAACATTTCTTTGAATAAATAATAGAAGGAAAGTCATCTGTGTACGATTTTTGAAAAGTACATGAGTATTTCACCTTTTTCACAGACATAACTAAAACAAAAGATTGTAATTTCTTAAACTATTTTTTGCAAGCACGTGCACTCACACTGCTCAGAGCCAAGATAAATGAAATAACAACCTTGATCTTGCTTTGTGCTCATTGACTAATATAAGACAGATGATATGCAGTGGTGCTCGATGCTCATTGGATAATAGGAACACGATGGTCTTGAATGCTTATGCTGTCACTCACAAAGCAGAAGCACGCCATAATTCCTCACTGATGAAACGATTTTGGTTTTCTATGTAATCTAGAAAAAAACCAAGTGCTTTCAGATGGCCCCAATCACTTTTTTTTTTTGGTGCTAATAACAAAGTATTAAGCAAAGATACAGGCAACTCTGCTAACATATTATTACATACACATAAATTTTAATATTTTTTACTGATGACCAATTTTCCAAAACATTCCTTTTGGTTGGTGCCTTTTTAAGAAATTTCCTTATAAACTTTCAGATCTAATTTTACCAAATTTCCTTACCAACACAACATTTTAGAAATCAGCTGACTGTCTGATAAAATCTGAAAACAATTTCTTCCCCTTGATTGGGAACAGGCTATGGGATTACAAATGGAGCTGCAATGGAACTTGGGAAACCTATGCACCTAATTCTCTAAGAGAAAAAATAGCTTACATTTATTTAGTTTTCATAACCAACAACTGCTGACTGATTTGATAGATTCCTAAGTAATGAAGAAAAACTCAGCAGGAAAACTCTGGACGAAAAAGGAACAAGTTTTCCTTGTAATACCATCCAAAAAATAAAATATATCCGTAAATAGGCTACATTATTATTAAACATAATTTAATTAACATAATTATTAATAAGTTTGATAATAAAATACACTTTATGAAATTTATCAAATAGCATTACATATTTTACACTTATAATAGTTCGGCATATTTGAAAGAAGATAAGTGACATTTTATTTATGTTTTACTAATAGTTTCATGCTAATTTTTTTAATGTCTCACTTTGTCACATACTTGCTCAATCTCGAGGTTTAGTAAATAAGAGGTAGATTTTATGTCAAGTGGCATAGGTTGAAATGAGAAGTAAAATCATAATCAGAATCATTTATAACAAAAGACTGGCTGTTGTGACCACTGTTCCTTGCCTAGAGAGAGACCCTGTTGATCAGAACAAAACTGAAAGACCTGATGTGGGCACGGTTGCCATGTTTTGAAAGTTAGTTGGGCTCTGTCCGATGCAGTTAGTGTCGTAGCTTCGTGTAGAGTTATAGCGGTTGTAACCCAGTTAATATACTTTAAGGTTTCAATAAGCCACTAAAGCACCAGAGGTGATACTAAGTTGCTTTGTATTATTTCAGGTCTCACTAGATATGAAGAATAAGTTTTATATGAATTTTTACATTTTTGTGTTTTATCTTGTACTATGATAAGGATTAATGAAAGGCAATAACTTGCTTTAATATGCAGAGATAATTTTTAAGGGTAAGCAGTTAGTTATAAATAATTAAATTAGGTAGTTAGATAACCTTAGTCATTATGGATTTACATGACCACTATTAAATTTTACTTATTTAACATTATTTGTTAAAAAGCCCTATTAAAATCACAATCTAATAAAATTTCACAGTTTAAAACACATGCAATTTATGCCATCGATTCTTAAATGATATTAGGACACATATACATCAAAAACTACAAAAGATTTATGTTTTATAGCAACAACACTCAACAAAATATTTATGTGTCTTTTTAATTTGAAGCCTGCCTAGACATTTTGGCTAATTTATATCAATTTCCTTTTCTTTAAGCATCTTTTCTAAGAATTAGAAATTTCTCTCAATATGCAAACCACTGTTCTCACGAGTTTCTGCATGCTTTATCTCCTAACTTGTCAACCTCTCCACAATGTACCTATGAGGGTTTACCTAATCTGATAAAAGTTAAATAGTCCAACCCCCCCCCGATAGACGTGAAATAAATTATCGCTATGTCTGAAAGTAACTACAAAGGTTTAAATAAGCCTCTTATTTAAAAAGAACTTGAATACATGTTCTTATGCTAACAAAATCAATTGCAACTTGTGGTGATGTTATTAAACAACAACAGTCAAATTCAAGCAAAAAATGTGGACCAGTGGTCAAAGACTTTACAATTTAACTTTAATTTTAGTTGGCTCAATAACTCTATTGTCATAACAAATTCAAATGTCAGCAGCGATAATGCAGACAAAAAATTACAAATTATCAGAGCTGGCAGGAACTATTGAGTGAGCAAGCAGAGATTAAAAACACATTCTGCCTTACACACCAAAAACCTCAGTTTAAAAACTGTCTAAGTGATTTGCATTATGGGGAGGAAATAGAAATGGGAAATCATAGTAAAGGCTGAAACTATAAACAAGTGGGTAATTTACATAATAATAACTGTATATATATTTGAAGAATAATTTTCTTTCTCTGTATGTATTCAGTTTTTTTCTTCAACCCGCTTCCTTTTCATTTTAGAATTTTTGGATTTCTGTTATTCTAAAAAAAGTAAATGCATTTAGAATATATAGAAAAAGCTGCTAATTTTATTTCTTTAGTAATACGAACATTCAGAAGAAGTATGAAATATATATGGTAAGGGCTGGTTACAGAGCTGGTGTGACAGAATTTTTAGAATTTAGTGACACACCGAGCAACAAAATCTAGAAATGGCAAAACTTTAAGAATTTAGAGCAGGCACTGGAAGCAGAATTTTGAAAGGCACTAGTCAGCAAAATTTTGGATCTACAGAGAGAAGTTTAATGTTCCACGTGATTGCTCCAGGTGATATAATGCCTAGCATCAAACCTGTGTATGATGCATTAACACATACTAGATTAATCTTTTAAATTGCCAGTTTTCCAATTTCTTTATTAATCAAAAAATTCCTTTCTATAATGCCTATCCACGTGATACTATTAGAAGCATTTTAAATATTTTCCATGCTTGTGTCTAGTGAAAAGTAGAGAAAACAAAGGGAAAATGAACACGTTAAGAAAAAGATTCTAGTATCAGAAGTAAAACATTCAAATATTATGTTTACATTGTTCTTCCAGATGTTCTCCAAAAAGTAAGAACTTCATTGCAAACTTTCTGTAAAATACATCCATTACATGTTAATAACATAGAGACATCTTTCATTTTGTTACACATTTTTCTAGAATCTTCTAGAATCGTGGGTCTATAAATCTTGCTTTCAAATCCCTCTAAACTTTCCAACTTGCATCCTTCTTCAAGTTGTAATGTCCAATGTCCCGAAGCAAAATTACCCCTACCAATTTTGGAACAGCAAACAGCCAGAAGTATTTAGAAAAAAAAAAAAAAAAAAATCACAGGAAAAATGTGTAAAATTAATTTTATAGAGAAAACTGATGCATATTCTGAGACAATACATGAGAAAACTCTTATCACGGAAAAATTAAAAAGAAGATATTTTTAATTAATTACATAGCTATTTTGCTTTTGCTAAGAACTGTTTCGTAAATTGTGCTTTATAGCATTATACCTTGTTTATTTTTCAGATTCAAAACATTGTATAAGTGGCCCAAATAGAACTTTATAACATGACAGCAAAAGATAAAAATGTTACATTTTAAAGATAATTTTTAAATATAATTTCAATATATTACCATTATTTTAATGAAATTTATCAATGCTACAATGTTTAAAAAAAATCGTAGAAAAATTCCCAGATCTTAGAATTAAAAATTTCTTATAGAAACTGATCTTAAAAATCGCCAAAATGTTGATAAGTTGCCAAATTTAGAGCTGTTCAATAAAAGAATTCACATCTCCAAAAGAGAAAAGTTGTTTATGATCTCTTCATTAGTTTCTAAATACTTATGTTTCACTTCTTGCTTAGAAACTAGAGTATCCCACATTTACATTAGAAATAGCAACAAATTATAACCCATTGAAAAGATAACCATATTTATCAATGAATCGCCAAAAATATACCTCCAAAATGCTAATTCACACTAAAAAAATGGCAGTCATAAAAACAGACAGAAATTTCACATGATTAAAATTAAGGACCTTCTGCCAATTTTGGCCGAAATTAAGGACCAAAAATCGATTCCAAAAAACTTAAGGACTCTTAAGGACCGTATGAACCCTGTGTGAGTCAGAATGCAATCTGGTCACAAGCAGCATCTCAAAAGTGATTTATCAACCAATACATTTTATATGGAAATAAAATAGAAACTGATCAAGATATTAAAAACATAATTTGATCTAATTAGGAGTGATCCAATGAGTTGTGGCAGTATTTTTTTTAAAGGTACGTTGCACTGAAGTTAGCTTTTCTATAATGATTAAAGTATTACAACACAATTTAACACAGCATAATGAATTACTTTTATAGCATGACAAAAACACTTACCTCAGGCAACTGAGAAAAAACACTAGCTCTAACAACTTGATAATTCAGATTAGAACCTTGTGTCAAAACTGTTGTGAGTGAATTTGTTGGCAATAAATTATACATATCTTGAAAAGCAGTCCAATTTTTAGAGGTTTCATCGTTTTGATTGCTATTTACAAAGTTCATATCAGCAGATATTATAGAGTCTAAATCTTCTAAATCTAATAAGTCAGTTCTAGAATAATCAACAGGATTTTCAAAACAAAAATTGTCACACAGATTAGTTGAAGTTATGCCAGGAATAGAAAATTGTGATGATAAAGCAACTCCACATGTGTCATTTTGAAATAAATTGGAGCAGTCAGACAAAGGCTGTTGACATTTCTAATTATGACATTAAGGAAAGCACATTTTTTTTTATAGCATTTTGTTCAGCAAATAAACAACTTCAAGAACAACAACAAGATATATATATATAAATTAAAAATTAGGCAGGAAAAAAATCTCCAAAGAATAAAAAGAAGTACCTAAAAACATACATGACCACTAAAATTTATTTTCAATCTTATCAAACCTTAAAAAAATAATTTAATAAAAGTATTTATTTTAATTATTTATACTTAAATTAACCTCTTCCTTCTTACTTCTGCCAAAATCATGCGGTGAGGATTTATCCTCTGTTTCTAGTGCCCGTAGTATTTCCAGGCTGGATTGTTCAAAGGAAGCATACGAAAAAGATTTTAAAAAATCCCTTTCTTATACACTGGTCATCAAAAGATAATGACAGAAATAAAATGTAACTAATAACTTAAAAGTATTACTAGAAATTTGAACAGAAGCATTAGCTAACATAAATTACAATGTTTGGTAGTTGATCATTCTCAAAATATTTAAATTAAAGTCAAATTTATGGACATTTGAAAATAATAAAAAATTTAGGTCACCTCTTGTTAAAAATTTTTTTCTTTATATATGATGTATGTTCACCTTGGATAAATATGCATCCATCACATCTAGATTTCATAGACTTTATCAAAGTGTTGATGAAGTCTGTTAAACTGCACACTGCTCTTCCAAAAGTGAACTTTTTCAGCTTCTGGAGGGTCCAGGAAGGAATGTGGTGCACTGAAATTTGGCATGGGTTCAAGTCTGACAAGTAAGTGGACAATTCATTCGAGTGATATCTTCTGTTTGCAAGTATTCTGACACACATATGCTCAATGACGCTGAGCATTGTCATCCATTAGTAAAAACTTTAGCATAACAGCACCCCTAAAAACTATAATTTGAGGTTCCAATACTTTGTCCACATACCTCCGAGCGGTTACACAGCTTCCTTAAAAGATATGCAGCTCCATGTGGTCATTTATCATGATTCATCCCCAAACCATTAAATCACCATCCTGGAAATGAGATACTTCATGGACAAGGAGGGAGGCAAGTTACATGTTCCTTCCTTTCTCAAGATAAAGACACTTCTAGAATCACTGTTCAGACTATATCTGGATTCATCAGTAAACAATACTTGGACCGAGCCATCTTGGCTTCACTAAACGTGATGACGGCACCAGTTTAAACAGGTCCCTCTGGAAGCTGGAGTGTGTGGGATACAAACCATTACTTTTCTTGTATACAGTCACACCTCTTTAAACTTTCATGCAGCAGTAGAATAGCTAATTTGAGTTCCTATGGCAACCTGAAAGTCTAAAACCAAATCTCTTAATCGCTGCAGTCTTTGAGTCGACAATGACAGAAAGATATCTTCTGATGCAGTTGTTACTCTTGATTGCCCTTGACCAGGCTCTTTATCGACAGATCCAGCACTTAAAAACGTGGCTCTAAAGGCTTGATATGACACTTTGAGAGATATTCAAATCTTGAATGACCTCTATTTGTATTTTAATCTCCCTTAATGCTACTAGTTGTTCACCCCGTTTCGACCTTCACTTAAATGATGCCTTTGAGCCATAACTTAGTGAACATACTTTCCTCATTAATCTTTAATTTTAATGGCCAGTGTATGCAGAATTTTTTTTTTTAATTTTACGTATGTCTTTGATTTTAAGCTTTAAAAGATTTCAAAAATTAAATTGAATGCATATATTGCTCATATACTTTTTTTAAAACAATCACCTGCAGGGGGTACTTTTTTACTGTTTTTTTTTTAATTATATGTTTGTTAAGGGGTTAAAAGATTTTATCTGAGTATGTGGAAAACAAGGGTGAAATAATGAAATGTGATTAGTATGCAGGTAAGGTGCACTTAACCATAAAATTTTACTGGAAAGAAACAATTGTTATTGGCCACAATTACCTTAAAAAATGTGGGGTAAATATAGCAACATGGTAAGGGCAGTGGTTGTCAGTGGTGAGCAAATTAAGCCATTTGGAATTGGCATCAAATCTGGACATACACACTGTGACACAATTCCTATGGACCAAATATAGATATATACATATCACCATTGAAGCAATTACGTACTAAATTATTATAAAATAGGGTACGTTGTTTGAGAATTTAGCGCATTTTGTGAACGACTTCCAGCAAAAATTCCATTGGGAGGTGTAGAAACACACCACTATTCCTGATTTCTACACTTTTTATATCTTGAACCTTCTGAAAGAACTTTTGAAGATAGGGCTTAATTCCAGTGAGGAAACTCAAACAGTGCAGTAGTAACTATCAAAAACTAGATGAGAATCCTTCAAAAAAGTTATAGAAATGTCCATGTTAGGATATTATAAATATTTGAACAAACTTTCGACTGTGCATGAAAACAGTTTTGATGACCTATGTTTAAGTAATAATAGAACAGCTATATTTTTCATGCATGAGTCCAACAATTTTACATACCATTGAATACTTATCATATTTTCATGTTACATCCTGATTGAAATAATTTAGATAAAAGAATGGATATGTAAATTACAAAAATTTTTAAAAATACAATTATAAATTTAAAATTTTACTAAAAAGAGTACATAATAGATTGATCATTCTGTATAGGACTGTGCTTTAGGACAAATAAGTAAATGGTTGGCTAATTCATAGAAACATAGAAAACAGCAATTATATTTAGCAAAAAAATATACGGGGTACAACTGATAATGGTAATGCTACTTTGGTCCTATAACCCTAATAGGTGTGAAACGAATTATCGCTGCCTTAGATAAACGACAAAGTCTTAATAAGGTTAATAACAGCCATTTTGTTTAAACTTGGAACATAAGGGTTATGCTCTAGTGCTACAATAACTAATAATGATGCAAATAAAGAAAACAGTCAATTTGAAATTAAATGTTGAAGAGCAGTCGAAGACTACAGAACTAAATACCACACTACAAGCTGACTCAATAACTCTACTGGTACGTCAAAAATAAAGTGTTAGCAGCAAGAAACCACACAATTATTTCAAGATTGTTGTGGCAAATTTCAAGTAATCTTTGCATGAAGATAGAAATACATAAAGCAACTATAATCAAAATGGCATAGTTAACAACCATTAATGAATTCGATTATAGTATGGCAAAGCACACGAGGGCTATCTGCCTAAAGAGAGGGATGCCTTCGTGGAGGACTTTTTAAGGGAAACTGGCTTGTATACACGTTACACATGGGGAAAACCACGAAAACGCCCATGCAGCCAGCCCGTTCGCGGGACAACCACTAATAAAATGTAAGCTTTAAAGTTTCTAAAAATATGATTTAAGTTCTATTTAATTTATCTGGACAAAACAATGTTAGCTTAACTTCATTTTCTCAGAACAGGAATAAAAATTTTATGCACACACACAACATAAAATAAAAAAGAACTTTTATTAACTTAAGTGATAAATTGTGCCTTAGTTGCAATAAAAGCTACAGTAATCTATTGATAAATGATAACAAATTTTCTTACAAGTCCAAAGATTAAAAAAAAATCTTCAATACAAATTAATTGATTAAGATTAAGATTTTAGCACTACTTAAGGACTTTCTCTTTCATTTATAAACATTTATAAACACAAATCAGCAATCTTTTACCAATAATATGCTATGACAGCAATTCCTTTTCCTTATACATTCGCACATATACCAGTGTGATGAAAATCTATCAGTTTTTATCTCTCTCCCTCCCTCTCTCTCTATATACACAATATACAATGAGATTAAGGACAGACTTGAAAAGAAGTCTGTTGTTTAAATATTAATTACATAACATAGATTCATCAATATCATTACTATTAATTTTTATTTTTGATGAAACTTTACAACACATTTTAAAGCAACTAAACTTGCTGTCGGTAAACATTAAAATTAGTACTTAAAAAATATGGAATTTCTCTTTCTAATATAAATGAATATTCTTCCGAATGAAACTTAGTGCAGAGAAAAGCTCAAAGCGTTCAGGAGTAAAATGTAGGACTAACTTACAAGTTAGTGCAACCAATTTAGTAAAACTTACCAAATTTTCAGAATATGGCAAACACTGGCTATCATATGGGTAACAGTTTTTCACTTTTAACAAGCAACATCATCATTTTCATTCGCGACAGCCAATATAAATTCTAATGATTTTTATAGACAAATTACAGTATTTTTTAATCTATTAATTCAATTTTAAAATATGCCCTTGAGGGATTTGCTTAAAGTGAAATAAATAAACTCTGGGAATACATTGATATTAATACTATAATATTGAAGGGAGTCAGAACCAAAAATCCTTTTGTAAGTAAGCTTATTGATTTTTGTAATGCCTAATTAAAATGTAAAACGTGTGTAATAATATGCTTGAATGTAACAAATATTTTTTTGCAATTACAAGCCATAATTCTTTTTCTTCTGTAAAAAATTGCCAAACTGCAGCACTGTGGCTAGGCTATGTGGAGATTTTATACATATTGAATGCTTCCAAGACAATCAAAATTTAAATTAATAATACACAATCATTTTATCTGCTTCAAACATTTCTTGAAAATGACAGAGAAAAATGTCGTAAAAATAATCTCAATTCCCATCTCTTTTAGAAGATGCAGTATTTCATTGCTTGTACAAACTATTAGTTTACCTTTACATTTTAAATTTTAACAAGACTATTATATGAATACTGAATGACTTGACAGCAAATTAAAGAAAGGATACTTTTTTCTTTCCCTTACGGAGTATAGAAGGTATATAATGCTTCACCAATACATTATCAGAACAGGATTGCTGTACTGGAAGTGTTTCAGGTACAACTGCAACACCAATAAAAATAAAATGAATTCGTGTAAGCATTCGTCACAAAATTCTACATTAAATGAAACAAGAATCGGAATTTATACCTTGATTTTCTTTTTGGAAAGGACTAGAATTATTCAAAGGTATGACACCAGGATACTCTGGAGAATTTTCATCTGCACAACTTGTTTCTGCAGAGTACGAATCATATTTGCTTTCTTCTTTCACTTCAAATTGCAGATTGTTTTCACTAAAAAATTTTCGATTAAAAAAATTATATAAAAATACAATATATTTCATTAACATTATGTTAAGAAATATTGCTTATTTGCAAATTCAGTAATATGTCTTGCTGTTACAAGAAATTGAATAAAACTCAGGTAATGTATTTTGAATATCAGATTGCTGGCCCTACCAGTAGCACTACTTTAATACACTAAACAACAGAAAATAAATGTCTTCATGTATAAAAACTTTTCATATATAAAAAACATAAATATAAACTGTAATATAATATATGAGTGTGCTGCATCCCATAAAATTTTAAACTTTAGGAACATTTAAGGAGTTTGCTCCACATTTCACATTCCTAAGTAAAGTGGAAGATTTTCGAGAGCCTAATTCCTCTCCAGCTAATAAGTGGTGAATTTCTTACTGAGAAGATTCTCCGATTAGTTTATTAACTCACTTTTGAGCTTCGTACAAGGAATAGTACAGTCTGGTTTCATAAGACATTTTGAACTAATGAAAAACAACATAAGAGAGACTGCATAGTTATATTTAGTAACTGATTCTGCATTACGTTTTACGGCGGCAAAAGCAAACGTACTTTCACACATAATAAACCGTAAGACTGGGTCTGGTCGGTTATGAACCAAAATTTGGACGGCATGTACACTGTGGGGGGGGGGAGTTCTATATGTCCCTGCTTTACTAGGCCAATTTATGAAATTCAAATTGCATTTTTCATGTCTCGTGTGACTTAGGATATATATTTGATTTATATATAGCATTGTTCTAACATAGGTATGTTGACACAAAATAGGTTTTTTTCCTTAAATGACATGCCAATTTTTTCCATATTTCGATTCTACGGCTCAAATGATGTCTAAATATTCAATTTTGTAAAATCTGGTGTGAAATTTACAGAGAAATTCAAAAATTTATCTTAGCCCATTTTTTTCAGTTTGTGGCAAGAATAATTCACTTGGCGAACTTCTTAACCCTATGGCTGCTCATCCCGCGATTTCCACGGGCAACTCAAATGTAGCAAAATCTGCTCATCCCGCGGGCATGTGTTTTTCTTCCTTTATTCAGGAGCGCATCCCATTTTTTTCCCCGTTTAACCATTGAAATAAATTATATACAGTATTTGACGTATAGTTTACGTTTTGGCCAACATATATCGTTAGTTGTCCACTAAATTGCGTGATTTGAAGGTACGTGGTATTACAGCTCAAACTTCATTTTTTGCCGCATTTTTCTTACAGAAATGGCTGCTAGAAAATGTTCAGCGATTATCTTGATTATTTAATAAAATTGTAGAATATTAATTCGATTTATTGATTAGATTTATAATTAAATTGATTATTAATTAGATTTATTGAATCTGGCACGAAGACTGTGAAGTTGGACTTTGCCTTGAACCCTGTTTTGAACTCTATCGTACTAAACTGCATTTCTAAGGTATTTTTTCCTCAGTGCTTCATATTTTCTTAAAATTTATACATTTTACTTTTTTATATTATGTAATAAATAGAAATTAACTGTAATTCGATTGAATTTTTTTTTTTTTTTTTTTTTTTTTTTTTTTTTTTTTTTTTTTTCCCTGATAGCATTTGAAATTGGTTTTTCTGGCAACTTAGTTTCTCATGATAAAAATCTACATAAAAGTGTTTTCTAGAAAGAAAAAGTGCATCTTTCAACTTTCCAATATATATAGATTTAAAATATGAAAAAAAAAATTACACATTTTTTTAAGCGATTTTGGTCCACAAATTGAGCAGTCAGAGGGGTTAATTCACAGCAACCTATTTTCATTGCAGATGAGACAAAAGAAAAAGTCATCTTTCATACTTTCAAATAATTTTAACAAAATGCGTAGACCACATTTGGCGTTATCGCTTATAACAAACATGCCAAATTTGAAAATGTGCCAATATGTAAATTCATGAAATCTTAGAAAATTTTGAATAAAAAAATCTAATTTTTTACAAGTGGGTCTAGAAATATTCTACTTTAAGATGTTAAAAATTTTGTATGTATAATTCAAAAACGTTTTTGAAAAATTTGAAAAATTTTTAAAATGAATAATAAAAAATGGACGAATTTTATTTGGAATGAACCTAAATTCCGAAATGTGAAAGGAAGAATTAAATAAGTTTAATAAAAGAAGACATATTAACAAATATATACAAAATTCCATTAACATTAAGAAATTAAAATTTTGAGAGCTAATTGTTTAAAAAATTACTCATGCGATTTTTACAAAACTTGGCAGTTTGGCATAATTTGAGTTGTAGAATTGAAATATGGAAAAAAAATTGCCACGTCATTTCAGAAAAAGTCTGATTTTATGTCAAAATACCTATATTAGAAATGCTATATATAAATTTAATACATATCCTAAATCGCACTTCTGAGACATGAAAAACGCATGCTGAATTTTGCCTATCAGCCCAGTAGAACGGCAGATATAGAACTGTCCCCCCCCTTTATTTTTGTGCAGTGTACATCAGATATTGTGCAAGGTTTAAGCCAAAATAAAAGTACAAATTCAACTAAAGAAAATTAATTATGAAATGATATGTAGAAAATAAAATTATCACTACTCATATGGGATGCAGAGGATGAAAAATTGATGTAATCCATAGCTTCTGGTTTTATTCTCACTGCCCATATAATATACAATAAAAATTAATCTTTATTTAAGGACCAAATAGGCATACTATCCCTTGACAGCCAGTCTTTGTTCTTCCTCTGTATAGAATGGACGCAAGGCATGCTCCTTATCGCTATCACCACAAGCCTTTGTAAAGCTGCATTGGACTTAAAGCATATGATAGATCCTATTGTAGTGTGGCTATCGCACTACAATAGGATCATAGTCACAGCAAGGTTGACAGTGCAAATATTTCTTGAGGATATGGAGGCAGAATATGAAGACATAATTTACCACAATGTGTGAGGTAGTTGAGCCTGGGCAGTGCAAAATGAAATCCTCTTACATCTGCATACGAAGCAGATATGTCATGATTTTGTTACAAAAACAGGATGTGAGGAGAGGAGATGTGAGATGATGTTAGCACCTGCTATACTTGAGAAACTGAATGAATCGAATGTGAAACTGTAGAGAAAGGAGTTGTTTGCACATGAAGTGAGGGCAACTAAGCAACAACTAGGTCAACTTGCAATGCACGCAGGTGAAGGCAATTTTTGTCATTTCCCTTTCTTAAGAAAATAGAAAGTGACTAAAAGCGTTTCTGCTAAGATGAGGGATCATCTGCAGAGTTTGGAGGATGAGGTCAAAAGACAATTTCATGACTTAAAGAAAACTGAGATTATATTCAGTTTGTTCTCTTATCCCATTAGTGACACAGTACCTGATGAGCTAGCTTGAACTTATTGACATGCAGACAGATCACACTGTGAAAGGAATGTTTAATGCTGAAAAATTACCACATATCAAGAAATTTACTGGGAAAATATTCATCTATATTTTTGTCTACATAAATCAGAGAGTAAAGTTTTTCTTGCTTGAAGATCAACAAGAGTAAATATAAATGATCTTTCACAGGCATTAACTTGCAGGTTGTGATCAAAATCTCAACAAGCAATTCATTCCAGATTTAAAAGTAAATAAAACTGTAGAAAAGTGTAACAGGGATAGTACATTTGTCTCAAACTCATTCTAAAATTAGATGTGCTGGCAGCTATAGATGATATGAAATTAGCACAATACACTGCAGCTGGCAGCTATAGATGAAATGCAAGGTTAACTAATGAATTCAATCATTTTAAAAGGTGGGGCACTCCGCTTCCACAAAGTGGTCTCCGAGCCAAACAATTTCCTATCCCTTATGTATAATGTAAAGAATATAGTAAAAAATCTTGAGAAAGAAGGAAGTCTTTTTTCCCCTTTCTATACAATTTCAAAATTCCCTCACTCACTAGTTTGCATGTTTTTATTCTCAAAGCTTACATATTCCTGGATCAATTTTTTTGTGCTTTTTTTTTTTTTTTTTTTTAAATCTAATTATATATAAACTTTAATTTCTCTAACTATATACAAATAATTTCATACAAAATCTCACTCTCTTATATTTAAAAAATTTGAATTAATTTTTAAATACTGACTGAGTTGTTAACCAACTTGTTTCTAGTAATTCTGTGCCAAGAAAAATTGTACAATGAATTTGTGTCACAGTGTTGATATTAAAAATACAGTTTGGAGAAAGATTTAAAATTTTTACTTTTTATACAAACCTTATAATATTAGTTGCAGATCTGTAATTACTCTCTTCAGAAATTTGAGGAACAGAAATCTTGGTATCTCCTTCAGAACTCACCAAATTATTGTTATTACTTGAAGACCATGACAGATCCTTTTCTGACTGAGGGGATGTAGCATACTGGACAGAAAAATCATTCAGATTATGTGGTTGGTAAGGAGGTTGACTATTCGGTGGTGTTGGTATAGATGGAACTGCAGAATTTACAGAATGATTAATATATTGAATTATTTGATTAACTATTATTCTTGAACACTAAAAATATAATATAAATTAATTATAACATACATTACAATCCTAGAAAAGTTAATACGTTACACATGGACATTAAGCAATATGCCTATAAAGAGGTTATCACACATGGCTACAGTCCCTGCTAGACGGGACTTTTCCAAGAAACGAGATTCTGGTAGCACTGGTTTAAATGGGAGGATTCCTAGAAAAAAGAGCCCCGTGTGAAGCGAAGTCCCACCTAGCTATGGAAACAATGTTGTGGCTATGCGGGATTTTTTCAAACATCACCAAAAATGTCTTGGCTGGACCTCAGTCCCGGGTAGAGACAACCAATCAGATGAAAGTTCTGTTTCTGAAGCCTCACGTGATCCCAATCTAAGCGATAATCGATTAGTGTTTGGCATTCAAGTCTTTGTAGTAAGTGAAAATGGTAACCTAGCTATGTGGGTTTCCTGGAATTGTGCGGGTTCTGAGAATTGACCCTTTCGATGTCAACTCCTGCATAGCTGACACATAATGTGATTGGGACTTAAAGAAAAATGAAATTTACATATGAACTGAACTTATTTCAATGTTCTAGGGCAGTGGTCAGCAAACTCATTAGTCAACAGAGCCAATTATCAACAGTTCAACGATTGAAATTTCTTTTGAGAGCCACTTGTTTTAAACTTAAATTATGTAGGTAGGTATATTGTTATTCACTTAATTGGAGTATTCTTACACTGGCTTTTATTAAGAAAATTCTTGATCTGATCAACTTTTGTTCGCTAAGGTCGACCCTCTTCCAACTCTCCCATCTACACTTGTCTTGTATACTCATTGCATGCATCTTCTTTCGTTCATCCTCTCTATATGTCCAAACCATCTTAACATACCATTCTAAACACTTCATAACATTTCCTAAAATTAATTTAATACTTCAATTTTGTTTTTAAGTCCTAGTTAAACTATATATAGGTATGCCAAATAAAACTTGACATTACACTTAATGTGATACTAAAACAGCTTAATGAAACAATATATCATGTTATATAATGGGATATTCCAATACACGGTAGAAATCTAGCAAACAATTTGTGTAGAAGTGCTTTGTGTCTGAAAAGAAACATGGAGATGGGAATATAATGGTTTCCTGATTTGAACCTTGACTTTTTTGCTTCAATTCCGGGAACAGAAAATTCTCAACTTTACCAAGAATTTAGACAATAACGTGGCAGTACAGAGAAATATTGTATATTTCTAATTATAAGTTGAGAAATAAGAGTTTGCTGCAAAAATACAAATAAAACTGAAAGTATAATGCTTAAGCCAGATTTTTAAAGTTATTCTACAAATCCAACTTATCAGATAAGCTGAAAATGTATTCCAAATCACCTCATTCTCAACTCTGTTTAAGAAATAAGAAAAACAAAATACAGTGAAAAAATACTTTTCTTCATTCTCCTAATTTTTGGAACTGTGCATCATTTAGCACTTTGGTAAGAGCATGCAGAATTTTATACAGAGCAATCAAGCAATCAGAGGATCTTCTCCCTCTGTTGCACTCTTGCTTTTATAAGTAAAATACATTCTTCATTTCTGCTACACAAAAAATATTCCCAGCCAGAAAAGGTCTGTGCATTTTGCAAGATTTTAGTTAAATGGTATCCCTTTTGCTGAGCAATACAAGGAATGGAATTGAACTACCTATAGGCAAATGACAATGATATAAATGGTGAAAGGAAAAATGAGGATATTCAGCTATACTTAACGTAACAGAGAGAAGCTTCTAAAAATTGTTAGAAAATTTGGAATCAGATATTGATATTAAGAAATTTGAATAATGTATACTAAGATTCAATTTAAACAATAAAAATATTTTTATATTATTTAAGCTATAACAACAATTTTGTGACTGAATTACTAAAAACATTATACTATTGAGCTTATACATAGGTTGATCCCAAGCTTCAATAATAAAAATTTGCTAAAAATTCCCGGCTCATATACAGAAATATGAGGGGTCTTCAGTTTTTAGAATAACAAGGCACTATTTAGCAAAGGAAAACCACTAGCTTCATATGCAAGTCAAGCAGCTTAAATGGACAGCTCTAAATTCAGCTGCATGGAATTTATTGGGATAAGCCAAAACAATGGATGAACATTAACCATATTTGATAGACTAGCTCTTTCTAACTTGTTGTCATATTACAAAATGTAATTTTATAATATGACAACAAGTTAGATGTAATTTTGTAATAGGACGAACAAACTATTGCTGCAGTTTACTAAAATGTAGAAACCTTATTCTGGAAGACTGAAGCCACTGATAATAGCAGGAGAAAGATCTTTTACAACAATGTAGATTCAGAGAACATTATGGGTGTTCTTTGCCTTCTGGCTATATAGCAAATAAAGGAGAGGCTCAATCCTTTCAAAAAGGATGTAATACTATTTAAAGATGACCACAATGGAAGCATTTTGAATGTAGCAAAAGTTTCCCCATTTCCAAATATATATTAAGGTCTAAAATTACCTTAAAATTTTTCAAATGCTCTTATCAGAATATCAGAAAATTTTTGAATTACTACAGTAATTCGAAAGATTACTGCTAAAAGCAATAAAAATAACCATAAGATCTGCAAGATAAAATTTCTAGCTATTCAATTTATTTGCCTAATGTTTCAAATACTTAAATTTTCAATCTTGTGATATTAAATAATATATTGTCCTTAAAAAAAGAAAATCCGAACTTAAAAATTATAAAATTCTCTTTTATAAAATGAAAATCTAACATACAACTTTAAAAATTTGGAAAGAAAACATGTTTAAAATAATGAATTATTGCAAGGTATATGATTGCTATGCAGTGTTGGCAAGTTTCATCTGCCACAGGGAAAAAAAAAAAAAAAAAAAAATCAGTTACAAGAAATAAAAATGAAAACTATTCTTGGTAGAACCTAGATAAATCTGATCTCACCTATAAGATCTACTTTCATTCTTGAGGGTTAAAATAAAATTTCAGTTCATAACATTAATAAAAATAGAAAATTAACATATTTATTTGGAAAGAAACAAAAACAAATTGGAATTAATTATTAAAAACTGAAACTATCAACACTATTAAAAAGTTTTTTTTATTATATGTGATAATCTATTTTATTATTAAATTATTCAATTACTTTGTATTTTATACAGAAATAGTAAAACACATATTTTCAAATATATTAAACTTGTTACTAAATTTATCCCCTTTAGTCATTCCACTGGTGCATTATTAATTTTTACCAATTTCTTTCACACCCCCCCCCCCAAAGTTCCAGGAAAAACTCTGCTGCTGTATATCATTCTTTAAACAAAATATGCGTTGAATTTATAGAAAGATATAGAGATAATTTTTTATGAATTTTTAACTTGAAATCAGATATTCTGCACTTAATTATTATCTTTTTATTAAAGTTGCAAGCCTAAAATTACATATAAATTAAGAGATGGAAACGTACTATGATATGCAGGAGTACTTGGCCCTGATGAGAAATACTGGGGAACTGAGGAATAATCACATTCTTGATAATTCTGATCCTGAAAAATTAGCAATGGTAATAAATATAAGTTACAAAAAAATGCATTTAAATTACACAGATGATCTTATAAAGAAAAAAGTACTTTATTTTCCTCTGGACACTCTCCATTTTGAATGCTATCATTTGGACTTAGTTTACTGTCAAACTCAACTCGTTTCTTTAGCGTTGAATTCCAGTGGTTTTTAATGGCATTATCAGTCCTAGAACAAAGAATAAATTTGGAATAAAAATATTGAAAGTAACATCAATACAAGACAAAAGATATCTAATACTGACATTGGACAAAGCACTTTAAAATTACGTACTAAAAGGCTAAAAACAACAGAAATTTAGCAGACAGTGAAAATATGCAAAATAATATATAATCATTAATGGAAAAGAATCCATTGTTTTGATTAGGCAGGGGGCTGAGGTAAAACAAACAAAACAAACAAAATTGCATCATCTCCAAATTTTACCAGAGTGAACAAAGGTGTTTTCTTAATCTATTATCAAAAATTCATATATCAGATGCTTAAACAAACTGGGGGGGAAGCACTAAATGATAATTTTAAGACCTGATGATGATAGAGAAAATAGTATCAAATTTTGTTTATTATTAAACGTTACAGTTATATTAAACTGAAAAATGATGTTAACACAGTTGGGACAGGCATGTCATATTTGCATCGCCAGCAAACGATATCTCACAGCTCAGCATGTCATACATGAATGGCCATTTAATTCACTCATAACACAAATGATTTTTTATATAGAACATTTAATTAGTATTTTGTGTTGCCACCAGATGTAGCTGCATATTTCTTACTGTGAAATTTATTGAAAGTGAAGGATGTCGACCTTTATTCCTATGCAATGTTTTTTATTTTTAGTATTTTATTTCGGAATGAGAGTGAGATTGGTGGATGTTAAGCAATGTATTGTTTTTTTAACTGTCTCAGTTGATATAAACAAATGCGCACATTATCGATACTCTGGAATGCTTTTTGGTTTTGAATACAGTGGGTTAAACATTCTATCTGTTTAGAGGTTTTATTTATTGTTCTTCGATTTTTTTTTTCTAACATTAAGATTGGTATTTTGTATGGTTTAGTGAAAAATTTTTAAACCTAATTGGTAAAACAAAAATAGTATTTAACAGAAGAAGAAGATACATGAATGATAACGAGTTTTTTTCTCACACTGAAGACAGTGATGATATTTTTTCAGAAATGGAGAATGATAGTTATACTCATTCTAATAGACATATTTATTTGTTTGGGGTAAGACTGATTTGCTATTTGAGGTAAGTCAAAAATTTTATATGCTGGTTTTTTATGAAAGAGATTTTTAATAATTGTTATTTTTATTAATTTGTTCCATTAAATAAAATCTGCGATTGGATGCTTTTGGCATATATATTTATTTGAGGTAAATCAAAAATTACATTGTTCTAGAATTTGATTATTCTATGAAATTTTCAAGGAGAATATAATGATAAAGCTTTAAAATTAATTTTGATAACTACCTGAGTGATCCTCTCATTATGTACCAAACATGGAAACAATTGACGACAAATTTAATTTATGCAATTTTTTCCAACGTTGGGCTTAGCAGCTTGCTTGTCCCCACAAACCAATGCAACCGGTTAGTTTGCTGTCTTGAGACAGCGATTCACTGACTAAATGCAAACAGTTTAAACAATAAAGTCAGCAAGCTAGGAAATGAAAGAAAATTATAAAATAACATTTATAGGATGACTTTTTTGGAATAACTTTTGCCTTGCAATTTGATGCTGGGGGCACTTGGTAAGTTTTGCTCTTGGTTTATATGCTGATGAGAGTTGCAGATGTTTTGGTTGAAATTTCTAATTTAAGGTTTTTGCAGAGGTCAGTAAACGTGTACACACACTGCTGCGCTGAAGCTTTCCAGTTCATTTCTTATGTAAACTATAATAAGAACATTGTCAGTATAAGAAACCAAGCTGGTATGTTCTGGTCAGTAAGCTTCAAGTAGTGAATTGAATGTTAAGAATAGAAACCATGCAAGAACCTCATGGGCAGATTCTTTTCTGGATTTTGGAAGTATAATGCTGTTGTTGTGTGTTATTATTAGAAAATAATTCATTAGATTTGTTTTGAAAATTGTGCTGAGGTTGGCTGGACATTGTGTAGCATTGAATGCTTGTTTGATAGCTGACCACCATACAGAACCAAAAGTGCTTCAAAGGGTAATGCACAGCAAGGTATAATGCAAACAACAAGAATTTCAGTGATAGTGCATGCACAGTTGAGCAACTTTCTCTATACTGTTCTATAAGTCATTTAAACAGAAGGCTATAATGAAACATTAAAAGCAGTGCCTCATTATTTGAAAGGAGTAGCTGTTTCATGAAAAGTTGCTATGCCTCATTAAAGGGCTCAATACAAGCAAGTTATGTCACTTGAATATGGCAAATGATCTGCTTAAGAAAAAGAGAATATTTCTACCATGAAATCATAGCTCACATGGGACATAATGTTTCCTCATATCAAAGTGTAGAACTATTAGGTCATGAGAGCTGGGACAAGTAGCAAACCTGGCAGTCGACCATAAAATTTTAAATCTGCATGACAGTGAAAGATTATGTAATTTCATACCAATAGTTGGTCCTATGTTGGGGCACTGCTACAGATAAGCCAGTTATATTCAATAGTTCATCAACCTCTGCTGCACAGTAGATTGCATTCCTTAGAGCAAGATTTATTTGAAGCAAACACCTGTAAGCTATAGTACATTAATCAACAGAGCCCTTGGCAAGCTGATTGCCATCAGATTGTCTTTACCAACAAATCCTGCTTCAATGTGAAGTACAACATTTTCAAGTACATGTTAGACACTTTAGGGGTTTATACCATCTTGTGGAATACATAATTACCAAGTGTCATGCTGGATGATCACCAGGCATGATGGTCTGGAGCATCACTGGATAAAATGGGCAATCTCATCTGCTAAGAACTGAAGATACTCATATCAGGACTCTATATCTCTACTCTATCTAAACTCTTACATCAGGGAGAATGTGAAGCCTAAGGTCATGCTTTTCAATCAATATATTTCTAGAGATGTATTTCAGAAGGCAATGCTAGTAAAATTCAAGACTTTTTAGTAAAATTCACAGCATGCTAGGTACCATTTCTTCCTTAGGCCATCCATTCACCAACAATGTTGCTTATTGAACATATGCACGGATTTCATGGGCTGCCTGGCATGAGTCATGAAATCCCTATCATGGGATTTCATGGGCTGGCAACTTGTCTGTAAAATTCCTTCTGCAGCCAATAGAGATTAAATCTGGGATCCACCTGATTTGATGAGAACGAATATGAGCTCTTACTGCAGCACAACAACCTGAACAAATACTGACCTTTGGTAGCTTTTTCATTGTCAATCTTTGGTAGCAAATTGTATCTTTTTTCATTGCAAATAGCATGTGGAATAAATTTAATAAACTTTCATAATTCCCTCATGATATTGCAATTTTCCCAAGCAGGAACATATTAATATGTAAATGAGTAATAGAAACAAGATTAAAAATGAATATAATTAAAACAATACAACTGGCTACTATCCATCAAAGAAGCTACTGAAATAATCTAGGTATTAACAAACACACATAGAGTTTATTTTACCTTCCTGGAAGATGTTTCGCAATCTTAGCCCACTGGTTGCCCCATTTTTTATGACACTCAATAATGATCTTTTCTTCCTCAAGCGTCCATGCTGTTTTCTTTATATCTGGATTCAAATGATTATGCCACCTGATAATTTAAAAATAAATATTAGAGCTATAAAATAAATAAAAATATTTTTAAAATACAACACCAAAACATACAACTAGGGATTACCTTTCTCGACACTGCTTCCCAATTCTACCCTTTAATTGCTTTGCAATTAATGTCCATTTCTGTGGGCCATATTTTTTTACAAGTTCCACAACTCTTTGATCTTCCTGTAATAAAAAAGGACACAGCATTTCTAATATGAATCTGAGGGGAGGAAAAACCCAAAGATTTCTTTAGAAATAATGTACCAACATGTAAAGAAATATACATACATCTTTAGTCCAAGGACCTTTGACAAGATTAGGATTCACAACCTTTTGCCATCTTTGTTGGCACTGTACATCAGAACGATTAGGTAAAAAACTAGCTATTAGAGACCAATCATTCAGGTAAAGTTCTACAAGATTTTTTAACCTTTCATCCTAAATACCGATGGAAAAAAAAAAATTTAAAAATGATAGCACAATAAAAAATTAAAGCACGAATATACAACTGAAGCTAGGAAATACTTAAATTCACTTATGTACCTCTTCTTTGGTCCAACGAGCCTTTGTCAGTGGTTTAGCTCTAGGCAGCTTTTGCATTTCTGCTGAAATACTGTCTACAGAACTGTTTGATTCATCTCCTTTACAAATGCTTGAATAACTGAAGTAAATAAAAGGAAGAAAATAAGGCCTTTTTGAACAAAAATAAGTAGAAGCATATAAAGTCATCAGAAAATAATAATAAAAAACATGCATTAAAACAGCACTGCCAAATATAACTGCTTAAAAAAGAATTGGGCTAACCTAAATATTTAATTCTTGAGTAGAAGCTTTTCTAATAAATAATAACAAAAGCATCAAATTTATATATATAAGTATATTTGAATTTAACAATTCTCTATTCGTATAAAGCAAATATAAAATAATTTTAATTTAATTAAGAACTTTTGGCTCTACTCTCATATACGCCCTAAGATAACCAAATGTGACGATATGTGTTCTGCGCTGGTTTTTCGCATGATGTTGTTTGTATGACAACCCTTTTGACATTGAAACTTAACTCTTTTGCTGCATTGGTTTAATTGCTCGTTGGTTTGTGACGTGCGTGTTTTGAAATGGCCCATGTTGCAATGAGAGACGTGGTGGCAAGATTTCAGTCGCATATTTTAGATTGTGTGAAAAGTAAAATCGTAGGTTTTTAATATTTATTTGTGAACCATATTACAGTACAAAGTCTGTAATCTGGACTCGTCCGGACTTCGGCGATTCCTGATTAGGGGTTTTTCCGGATTATAGATCATCAATTTAAATCTGGTAAGATGGCATGCAGAAATTATACAATTAAAAATATGAAAGCGTAATTTATGAAATAAAGAGCAATTATGATCTAAAGGGTATCAGTATTTTAAAATATATATATATATATATATATATATATAATAAAAATATTTATTTTTTTAAAGCTTAAAATTTATTTATTTACTTTAGTGAACATTTCTGTCAATGTAAGTTGTTTAAGTTGCTTTGTTTTTTGTGCTAATACTTTCTCTTTAATTCTATAAACAGACATAATTTCTTGTTCAAAGTTTCACTGTTCAAGTCCTGTTATTGCTGTGTTGAGAATACCAACTAACTTGTCAATCGAAATTTTTTTGTTTTCAATAACTGTGTCCTTTTTTCGTTCTCTGTTACTTTCTTCACTATCGGAAGCGTGCATGGGTAAACGCTTTACTGGCTTCACGCGCATGCGTAAGTTTGTGGCTTTCTGGTCCGGATTATAGATCATTCCGGGTAATGGACGTCCGAAATAGAGACTTTGTACTGTATCATTTTTGTGGATAGCGAATCTGGCTGTCATTATCATAGAGAGTACATTGCGGCATGTTAAAGCTATGTTCTGCTGTCCGAAGAAGCATCCATTATGGTTAAGTGCATTTTATTTTATTGTTTTTATTTTTTAGAAAGTTACGTTCATTGTTTTTTTACTATGAATTTCTGTTGTTGTTTTTTGAATTGTTTGCAATTTATTTTAGTTTATTTTGTTTATTAATGTGCAATGCCTAGATTGTGCAATTCGTAGACTTTTTTTAAGTTTAAATAGAATGCTGTGCACAATGGTATTTTTTGAAATTTATTGATGTTATGTTAATTTATTAAAGCGAGATGTGCATAGTTTGTAGATTTCTTCGCTGCTTAGATTGTGCAATTCATAGATTTTTTCAAGTTTAAACATATCGCTGTGTACATGGATTCTTGTCAAATATTTTTGGTTAGAAACTTTACATTTTTGCTATCTAAATTTTTTGTTTTCGTTTCGGATTTTTAGCTTAAATTGTGTGCTCAAAACGTGGTTTTTGGAGACGTCTTAGGCTTAAAATTGGAAATGTAGGAAAAAATTTAGATAGTAATATGGCACCATGGAGTTTTTGCCAAGCGAGGGTGTATATAAGAGTAGTTCTGAAATTTTAATTGCAAAGAAATACAAATTAAAAATAAATATATAATATTATATGATAGAACCTCTATTATCTTGGCCTCTATCATCTGACATTTCTGCTTACCAATCCAGTAATCAATTTAAAGAAATCATTGGGAAAATGTAGTAATATTGGAAATAATATAATGAAAATCAGTAGTATTCACAAATGTTATCATTAATATTGACTTTTCTCATTGGTGATGCGTCCTTTAACCCTTTCAGGACGCGTGTCCCATATACGCATTCCCTAAGAACGTCTCTTACAGCCGGGCGTCCCATCCACGCATCGCTAGAGATTTCATTCAGAGGACGGGTGATGCGTATGCGCATTTTAAGCTGGAACGTTTTTCTGAAGGCCACTAGATGGCATCCTATGTCCATTACTTTTGAAATGAACACAGTTTTAAGTTCCTGACCTTGAGTTTGATATATTCTGCTTGACATTGGTGTTTTACTCATCAGCTCTTGCGAGGGGGGGAAGTGATAGCGTAAACAGAGGTGGGCTCTTTAAATCGCTGAGTGCTAATGAAAACATTCGCGCGTCGGATTTATATACAATTCCTTTTTTTATTCTATTTTTTCCGTTACTGTATACGGTCGTTTAGGGTTAGTATGTGGAGCATTGTTACGTTTTGCATTGACCTTCAGATATATTTCCGTTTCAGCTCTTTTTATTTCGGAAAGCCTCAACTCCAGTCTGTTATGGCAGAAAGGCGCTATTTATCAGAGGAAGAATACCCTCGTATGCTCAATGAAGCATTTATTAACACAGATGAGAATGATGATTCATTTTCTAAAGAGTTAGAATGTGATACTTTTTCTAAGAGTTAGAAAGTGACACTTCTCCGTACTTCGAGATTTACCACAGTCTTCATTTTAAATTTTGTTACATCTTACTGTAAATAGTCTTTATTGTGTTGTTTTATTAATTTAAAACTTTATTGATGGATTTTATCAATTAAAACTTTGGAATAATTTGAATAGCGATTCCGAAAATTATTTTACAAGACAAGCAATTTTTATGTATATTTTCATGTAAAATAAAGAAAAAAACATTATTAAGTGCTAATTTTAACATATATAAGAGCTCAAGTAATGATCTAAAAGAATACAAAAAATTACGATGCTAGAAGCGAAACTTTTTTTTTTCTGATTTTTTAAATAAAATTTAGGCTTAGTGATGCAAAACCTCCGTCCTGTACAGTTACTGCTTTTGATTCCCTTCCATTCTGCACGAGCGTCTTAAACAAAGTTGCGCCGTCCCGAAAAGGTTAAAGATTTCCCTATAGTACATTACAGTAAAAAATGTAGTTTACATATATTAAAGATAAAATAAACAGTGACTGACAATAAATATGTAAAGTTTCAAAGAGTAAAAGATGACATTTTGAAATGGTTAAATTTAAATGCACAAAACACTGAACCAAGTTTTCAAGTGAAAAAAAATCACTGGCAGCATAGATCTGGAGAACAATAATAATTACAGTAATGCTAAGAATAACATGAAATGGAAATAGACAATAGGAAAATAAGCCATGCTGAAATCTTGCTTTATTTTGAGGCAGAAGTGTTTTTATGGTAGGCTGAAGGAAAAATGACTTGTATTCGTGTTAAAAGCACATATTGGGAGAGGGGAGAAAAAAATCCAGGTTGAACTACATGAGCAGGTACCAGTGTTAGCAGTTTTACCTCTTGGCTGTTATCAAGCACTAAAGCCCTGAGCAAAAGCATGCCGTGATGCTTATCCTATTGACCTTCTGTCAATCAAAACTTCACATGATACTGACTGATGAGTTGATGACAGAATAATTTTCCCCAAAAAGGAAACAGATCACTTAACCCCCCCCCAAAAAAAACCACAAAAACACACATAAGAAATTTTAAACTGTGTACTTTTACTGTGGCTTTCTTCTCATTATTATTCATAGAGAAAAAATGGTACATTTTCATATATAATGGTTTGAAAATGTAAACCATTATATATTTTGACTATGAAAAGTGAAACTCCTCTTGAAATAAGTATGCATATCAGATTTCAGCCTTAAAATGTAATACAGAATTTCATATTAGTTCCTCATTTTTAGTGTAAAAAATTTAAGTTTCAGTGGTAAAGTAAATGAACAGTAATGCATTTTAAAAATTCCACAAGCTCCTGTTATTTAAAAATAAAAAATGTAAAGAAGAACATGCTAGCATATATATATATAGCAGCTAATAAAAGAAGTAATTTCACTCGATTAAATATTATGACTGTTCAAACTAAAAATATAATTTTTCATAAAAATATTGTTTTATTACTTCAATATAAAATAAACTGAAGGAAATGCTAAGTGAAGTTTATAACACACTATTCAAAAACAGCATAAGCAGTTAAATATAGTTAGTAGAATGAACGAATTTCCAACAAGAATGAATTTCAAATAATTTTATAGAAGATTTCCACCAATAAAAGAATTAATTTTAAATTATTCACTTTTATGTCTGATGAAAATACAATTAGTTATAATAATTTCATTTAATTACTATATGAAAAAATGTATGATTTAATGGTATTTATGTATCTAACAGCATGCTACGACACACAATATACTAATTATTTCAAAACAGGAGTCAGATGGAAGAATATTTAAAATTTTGTCATATTCTGGAAAACAAATGCAACAAAAGAAAATGCTGAAGACATATTTATTAAGATGTCTAGGGTACAATGAACTTCGGAAATTCCCCATTTATTTTACACATAAAATTCAAATACAGCACAAAAATTATTTGTTAAGATTATGCAGAAAGTGAACATATAATGTGTCCCAAATCATTTGACTTCATTTCATAACTATCATCAGAATGTTTAGAAAATTAAAATCAAAACAACGAATATAATAGCATTCAATGAAGCTTTCGTATTACGAAATATACCGCAATTTATAATATATATGTTTTTCACTGATAATAAAAAATTGAAACCTTAGATTGTTCAATTATTGAACAAAATATGAAAAATAAGCGAAATCCAGAAACTTACCTCATGTTACCAAAACATTATAGACCTGGAATAAAGTGCTCAGCATAAATAACCTACTTTGTTTGCAGGAACTTCTCGTTAAACCCTTCATAAAATTAGATTTTTTGCACATTCTATGTCAACAGTATCGATATTTTCATTTAACACAATTCCGTAGATATAATTCATTAACAATCACTTATTTAATAATACAAATTAGGTTTTAGGACTCGTTTCTAAGGGAGAGTAGTATCAGGGCTGCACCGAACAGATGGCGATTACTGCTGGCGATAGTAGATTTAAAATAAGCGCCAATTTGAGACTGACTAATCAGCTGGTTCAGGACGGAGCGTTTCAGAAGAAATCGAAGAGCAATAGCACAATCAAGTAACAGAAATGTCACTACTTTAATATATGAAATAACATGTCAGTTCCAAGAGCTATACACATAGTTAATAACTTTTAATCATCTAAACATTTACAAATAAAGAAAATGCGAAGTAAAATAAAGCACTAATTTGAATTCTTGAATACCGCTGTCTTCTTTGCGATAAGCAGCTTTAGGGAAAAGTAAATTCACATGAAAATAAAAAGAAATTCTAAAACCTATATTATACTATTTATAAAATAAATTTAATAAATAAAAATTACAGCGTAAGACAAATAAATAGCCAAAAAATGAGATACTGACAACACTTGGCAACCCATACGTCAACAATACCTAAATAACACCTGGCAAGTTTTAGGACTGTCGTCGAGGAGAATAGAGGTCACGTGTGCGCATATGATGAGGCCGCAGTCCTCTGATCGTGCCGGCTTATTTTTTATGTTAACTTTAATTTTTCATGCTATTACTTCGCGCTGCTGCGGTACTTGGGGGAGATTAACTGGTATTGAGTACAGATTTGTTTGAAGCATAAAATTATAACTGTTTAATTTATCAGCCCTTTTCAAATTATTCCGTAAAACTTCAATTACAATTTAAAGGAGTAATAACTGGAAAAAAAAAAAAAAAAAAAAAAATTAAGATTCAGAATTCAGTACTTTTATAATCCCATGGTAATTCAGAAAATACATATGGTAGAAAAGATATAAGCAAACAAAAGTGTATGACAAAGCGATAAGCAGCAATGCTCTGCACTCAAAATGTTGCATACATTTTGTTGCAGTGAATTTTGGAAAATATTTATTATCAAATAATTATTATCTCAAAATGTTGCAGTGAATTTTGGAAAGTAATTATTATCATTGAACTCTTGTTTCCACAAAACATAAAAGTAGTTTTGGTCTAGGGAAACGAATCTGAATAATTATGGTAAAATACTCCACAGCTGCATGCCTATTTAGAATATCTTTGCAGCGAACAGTTTCAAGGAAACTGATTATTAAAAAACTTGGGGAAAATTATAGAGAATGCTGAGGATCTCGTATTTTCGTTTCTTCTGTCTCTCCAGAAAACTTTCATACTGATAAATTACAGACGCCGTTTTTCTGCAATACAATCATAGGTATTAGAAACACAGGAAATCAAACAGGAATCAAAGACAGACTTTGCGAACACAAGATACTAATGATTTGAACAAATCACATAGACAAGATTAATAGTAAAAAAAAAAAAAAAAATATCCCGCTCTTTTAATTTAACAGAAATTATCCAGTGATGTATATAATCAAGTGCCTTTGCAATAATAATAAAACAGAAATCATTTACCCTAAATGTGGCTATAATTAGAACAGTTCCAGAACTTCCGTTAATTTTTAGTTTTAAAATGAAAATGTGATAGAAGCAAAAATATTTATATTTAAGTTTTTAAATCTTCTCTTCTTAGAATGTGTGTATGCATTATGGGAGAAAAAATATGAATTTCCATCCTGAGGATCTTATCCTGGCTTTTATCATGTTGATATGTAAATATTAACAGTCTTCTCTAAGAGCACAGATGTTTTATATCAAAAACAAACATGCAGAAAACCAGCCTTAACACAAATTCGATATGCGCGATGCGATTGAATTAAATGATACTGTTCTCTACTTTACGTAAATGATTGGTTGGTTTATTCAACAAAATATATTTATATATTTAGACAACATCTTTAGGCAGATAGACGAGGGCTATCTGCCTAAAGAGAGGGATACCTTCGCGGAGGTCTTTCTGAAGCAAACTGCTCCGTATACAAGTTACACATGAGGAACACCACGAAAACGCCTATGCAGCCAGCTACCAGTATTCAGCGGCTTTACTACTCGGCCGCCTCATACAAATGATTAATCATTTACTCGTATATGTATATATGTTACCGTGAAAAACCGAAATTGGAGAATGTCGACTTTCACCGGAGAATGTCAACATTCACCAAATACGTCGGTGAAAGTTCGAATATTTCTTTACATTCTTGTACATTCGGACCCTCACCGAAAATCTACAAGCTCCTGTTATTTAAAAATAAAAAATGTAAAGAAGAACATGCTAGCATATATAGCAGCTAATAAAAGAAGTAATTTCACTCGATTAAATATTATGACTGTTCAAACTAAAAATATAATTTTTCATAAAAATATTGTTTTATTACTTCAATATAAAATAAACTGAAGGAAATGCTAAGTGAAGTTTATAACACACTATTCAGAAACAGCATAAGCAGTTAAATATAGTTAGTAGAATGAACGAATTTCCAACAAGAATGAATTTCAAATAATTTTATAGAAGATTTCCACCAATAAAAGAATTAATTTTAAATTATTCACTTTTATGTCTGATGAAAATACAATTAGTTATAATAATTTCATTTAATTACTATATGAAAAAATGTATGATTTAATGGTATTTATGTATCTAACAGCATGCTACGACACACAATATACTAATTATTTCAAAACAGGAGTCAGATGGAAGAATATTTAAAATTTTGTCATATTCTGGAAAACAAATGCAACAAAAGAAAATGACAAGATGTCGACAATCACAGATATGTTCTGGTGTAGGTCGAAAAGAGAGGGGTATATGCACATGCTGCCATTCCAAAAGGAAGTGTTCCACAAATAAATGCAGTTGTAAAAGCAAGGGCCTCTTGTGCAATTCAAAGTGTTATAATAGTTTAAGTTGTTGCAATAAAAAAGATTTGAATCACATAATTTGGTAAGTTTATAACTTCTATTATTTTCCTTTCTCATTTTGAATGTACTATGTGTTTTAAGTTCTTATTCTGAGTCTCAAGTGCGTTTTTTCGCGAATGAATTACGGAGAAGGAAATATAATATTCTTATATATTCAACATTCACCGGTGAAAGTCGACATTCTCCAGATTTCGGTGTTTCACCGTAACATATATATATTGCTGCTAATCTGCAAACGGTAGTTTGTTTTAAATTCGGTAATACTGTTTAATTTGCTAAAAGCAGTAACTATAACATAAACAGTAATTAAAACGTATATTCTTCAGACTTCGACATCAGTAACATTTTAATAAAGTATAAGGTATTTCTCCCGCCTTCCTAGCGTGCCTTCGTGGTCAGCACACTGAGCCGGCATTTCAGAGGTCCGCGGTTCGATTCCCAACGAAGGCGATTGCTAATTTTTTCTCTTGCCTGCTTCCTAAAAATAACCTAATGTCTTTACGGTGGCGCCCGAATTAAAAGGGTTTGGATGATGATTCTCCTCACCCAGGATTTGGCGATTGGGTCCCCTAAAAACCCCAGTCGCCCGTGGTGTAGTGGTCAGCACACTGAGCCGGTATTTCAGAGGTCCGTGGTTCGATTCCCGGCGAAGGCGATTGCTTACTTTTCATCTTCCCTGCTTCCTAAAAATAACCTAATGTCTCTACAAAAGTATTAAAATACTGTTCATTTTGAGAAACAGTATAATTTTAGGAATTAATATATTTTTAAGATTTATTAAAATTTAGCATCATATTTAAATTAAATAATATAATTCCCTTTTTCGAGGGGCTTACCAGCGGCTGAGTGGAAAAATCGCTGAACATTGATAGTTTGACTCGGGGAACAGTTGATAGTTTGACCGGTCTAGCTAGATCAGCGTTTTAATCGTTTTTCCCATGCGTAATGTGGATAAGAGCCAGTTTCATTCAGAAAATCCTCTTTCCTCAGATAGCCCTCACATGCTTTTCCATTATTAAATTAAATCAAACCGAATCCTTTTGTAATATTCAATAAAAGATTAACTAATTAAGGACAAGATCTCTTTTCGTTCTCTCGTATAGATACTCTGATCTAGTTTAAAATTCGAAAATTGTCAAAGATTAGAAAACCGACTGTGCGAATTTCTTTTCACACTATGTATGCTAAAAGAAACTTTATCTGATGCTGTATTCTGCCACAGAACGAAGCTCCGAAGTCTAGACGAATTTTTGATAAAGTAAGCTTTTGACAGACGTAAAAAAATGCTACAAGATCAGATGGAAAAGTCAAACACTATTTAAACATCTGACGCCTCCCTAATAGTCAAATGTTTTCAAATGAAAAAATATATTAAAAAATTCGCTTTTGCTAACTTTATCGAATTTACATGCTAACTGATTGGATGAATTGCAATTATGCCTTCTACTGTTTACTGCATTCATTCTGCTTGTTTTGACTAGTGTCGATTATAACAAAGCACGTAAACTCATTGACTTACTGCGATTGATTGCGCTCAGAGTGCAATAATTGATAAATTAATTAATCGTGTTTTTTTGTAAATCTATGTAAGCGTCCATTACATTGACATCCATTCTTAAACATGAAAAATACTTCTCGTCATTAGAATGTTGCAAACAACTAAAGCAATGAGTTATAATATGTTGAATAACGATTACTGTAAGAATTAAAGCAATAAGAATGAATGTAGAATTCATAAAATTGCAAGATAAACTTCGGAGGTTTTAATATAAAATCTCAGCCGCAGAGTGCAAAGACTGAAGTTGAAGGAGGTACTATATTTAAAATTTCGAAAGGAGTTCTGCAAATTCACGAATATTACCTGATTCTTGTTGCTTTAACTCCTCCAATAACTAAAGCAGAAGTTATCAATTTTTTTTTTGGGGGGGGGGCTCCCGCACCTATTTTGCCATTGATCATTCCGCCTCCTTACCAAACTCGAAAAATACCTATACCTTTATTTAGATTAGTTTTTTAATGTGTTTTATTTATTAAATAAGAAAAAGTATAGAAAATGTTGATAAATACCAAAATATGAATAAAAGCAGTTTTTTATATTCATAAGCTAAAAATAAACAACAGGTAACTAAAAGGCTAACTGCATTCCTCCCCCCAGAAGGGTGTCCCCCATAATTGAGAGCGCCCGAACTAAAAAGACTAATTTTGAAACTGAGCAAAATAATTCAGTTATCTCCACATATCCTAATTTCTGAAACCAAAAGAAATATTTAACGACCAAATACAACGGAATTTAAAGGAGAATAGAATACGTTCAAAACGCAATAGCTTTTCGTTAGAAAGCAACTCAAGATATATAGGCAGGTGATTATTCCAATCCACGCAAAAAAGTACAATTACGAATAATATCTGTTTCACTCTCCCCACAGTGCAGGATGTACACTTAGAAAATAGCCGTAGACAGCTTTTCATGAACATCTGCTTTGGTAACTTTTGTGCTCATCCTATTTCCTAGTTTAGAAAATTTCGTTAATCTGAAGATACATATATTTCAATTTTTTAAGTGTTTATGCTATTAAATGCTGTAGAATTGTATGTAATTGTAATTTTATATGTTGCAGAAAACATAGTTGAATATCAAGCGTATTTTTCAACTGAACAGCAGAAGAAAAAAAATTGAAGCTGAAGAAAATCATTTCTGAGCATCAGTACGTGACGAATTCTTAAAATACTATTTTTACCATCAGGGAATGGAATGCAGTGAATAAATACATAATAAGTTCTAAATATTACTTAAAATTACAATTCCGTAAACTTAAAAAAAAAAAAAAAAAAAAAAAAAAAAAAAAAAAAATCTACAGTACAAGCTTTTGAAACTGCTTGTAAATTATAAACGACATCGCGGAAAGTTTTTTAATTACAGTAGAATTTCCATAAACCGAAACTGAAGACAGAAGAAGGAGGAGGGGGGAAAAATACGCAAATACATTCAGCTTATCAAGAAAACATTATCGAAATTCTAATATAAACAAATTCAAAATATGAACTGAATCTTTAATTCTACACTTTTTGTAACATTAAATAAGAATGAAGACAGCATATAACTGAAATTCAGTCCAAATTAAATTCCATTTATTCTGCTAATTTAGATATTTCACAAGAAGTTACTTTAGTACTTTTATTTTCCGACTAGTTCCAAATACAAACTGCATACAAGTTGAGTAAATTCTTCCTCTGTTAAAAAGTTAATAAAAATTAAAAGGTTTGAAAGCATTTCAAGACGAGAAAAGCGATATACCATCTTGAAGGTTAAAAGAACATTGCATTATCGGATTTAAAATAATTATTCATTATGATGAAGCACTCCGACGATGAGGATGACTTCGCGAAGGACTCTCTACGGGAAAACACACTTATAATTACATGGCACAAGAGGAAAATACTAAAATTCAACGCAGAAAATTCGTTTAATTGAAGGAACTGAATGCAGCATGAACTAGCATTTATGAATGGTTTTTCTTCACATAGCTATCGACTGGCCGTTTTACGAAGGTAGCCTTTCTAAGACTTTCTAATACAAAGAAAAATAATAATAATAACAATGAACAGTTCCAAGCAGCCAGTTCTTATACTACTACGAATAAAGATCCAAACACTAAATTATAAAGCCAAAATGATTATGGTTTTGTGTCTGGATTCCTGCAAATTCGATTTACAACGGTTAATAAATCACAGCAGAGAACTTAAAGCTGCCTATGAGAAGGATGCATTCATGAAGATCTCATTTCACACGCAGCTATCCCATTAAGTAGCCTGGAAGCGAATCCAAGATGAATTTGAGAAATTTCTCAGCTTTAGCTACTTAGCCGCTCACAACCTGTCAACATACAGCTGAAACTACACCGCTGGCCGTCCGAAGTGCAACACAAAGAGAGACAAGAGAAATCACAGCCAAATTGTTTTCAAAGATTACATACAGTAGTAATGTTAATTGCTTTGGAATATAGTCTTTTTCAGGTGAGAAAACTAGAAAATCAGTAATGAGTGTTGCCTCTCCGTTCGTCAATAACAGCTGCTACACGACGCGGAATTGTGTGAAAGAGGCTTCGGAAGTATTGCTGAGGAACGGCAACCCTCCACACGTAGCTAAAATTCATCTGGTGTACCTGCGGGTCCGGCATGTTCTCGAGTCATTCACTAGATATGTTCGATGGGCGATAGATCTGAAGAACGGGCAGGCCAGGTACCAAGGTAGCAATGCACTATGGTGGACTAAAAAGAAAGCTTGAACATTGATTGTAACGTGTGGTTGCGCATTGTCCTGTTGAAATGTGGCTGCAGGCAAGCCTTGAAGATAAGAAAAGAGAAGAGGCTGGAAAACTCAGAGAAACATTGGCTGGCAATTGTACCGATAATGCGTACTAAGGTGTTGCGGGACGAGTATGACGATGCATACATAACAGTTGAGCAGCCTCTCTCCACGGTGCCTCCAAACTCTAATCCAACCATCATGGTACAGCAGGCAGAAGATTCGTTTCACCTGCAGACCATCGTGGTACTGCAAGTCATTCGCCCGAAAACAGTGCCACACCATTCAGATGTTCAGTGCACCACTGCAAACGCCTGTGGTTTAAAGGTAAGCGAAGCAATGGATACCTAACGGACAGGCCACTGTACTGCAAACAACGACGAACTGTTCATGCAAGACACCAATTATTATGCTACAGATTGCATTCGCTGTGATATGGTTGTAAATGTGCGCAATGCGATCCATCAGAACCACGCGCACAATAAGCCTATCTTCCCACGGAGTGGTACGAGAAGGCGTTTGCAATTGGTCCTGTCCGTCAATCGTTTCCTGCTGCATCCACCGATTCCATATTTGCATGTACTTGGCTACATCCGACACCATGACCGATTTCACGATATTAAACGGAGGATAATCCGCAATCTCTGTATGCAGAGATTCTGCCTCGGTTGAACTCTGATGCGTGCTCAACTGATGTTCGTGTTTTTCTACGAGGCATACCGAAGGGGCAGGCACAAAATATATTACGAGAGAACGATTCACATTATTCCCCAAAACGGCAATCTTTCCTCGCTTTATACACGGATTGTAAGGCGCGTTGCTGTTGCCCATGATGTGCACGCGCGGAAATAATAATCATTTGCATATTCCATCGCGGTACACACATAATGAAAATTTCATGATGTTTGGATACTTCCTTCATGGTGTTGCATTTTGGATAGCCAGCAGTTTATTACTCCCTCAGTCTTGCCAAATTTTATAAGATTTCAGCTGCAGTCAAACTCCGCCAGAGCAAGAACAGTTTATAACGAGCCCCTGGATATAACGAATGAATCTTTCAGCTCCAGCCAATTTCCTATATATTTAAAGCTATTAATGCGCTGTATTAAGCTTCGAAATGTATGAACATCGCATCCTGCAAATTTTAAATGAAAAAACAGAAAATTTCAAAATTACCTGTGTGACTATTAGTATAGTGAAAAACACTTTTGCCTTACTGGAATCCACTAGTGGCAGAGCGATAAAGTCGTTAAACATAGGTAGTTCGATCCGGGTTCAAAATCACTTTTTAATCCTGTGTATTACACTGGGTTTTCCTCGTGTGCAACGTGTATGTAAGCCAGTTTCCCTTAGAAAGTCTTCCACGAAGGCACATCCCTTCCCTTAGGCAGATAGCACTCGAGGCTTTGTCGTAATCACGTAAACCAAACCAAACGACTTCAAATCCTGGCATATGGAATTTTTTATGGTTTATCTCATGTGTAACGTGTATACGAGCCAAATTCCTCTAAAAACTCGTCTATAAAGATATTTTTCCCCACAGGCAGATAGCCCTCGAGTTGCTTACTTGGTTAACCTAACCTTTCACACATTACCGTTCTTTTATTTTGCATCCTATCTATTTTTCGGTTCCAAACAAAGCCTATGCGAGGCTGACGTAATACCCGATTCTTATAAAACAAGAACATAGTATAATAGGCATATTTACTAGTAGACTATATTGTCACAAGTACTGACCATTAAATCAAAGAACTTGAAGGTGTTCTTTGATTCCATTAAAATTCTTTGAATGCCAGATAGAGGTCTGTTCAAGGTCGACATAGTGATGAAGCTTTTGAAATTTTTGCTATTTAACGAAAAGAAAAAAGTGGACAGATCCTTTTGAGCTTCGGGTTTCACAAGAGATCCATCTTCCACCCAGACGGTATAGTGGTTAGGGAAGCCTACTGCGGCATCGAAGGGCCCGGGTTCAAATCCCGGAGAAGGCATGGATGTTTGTATATGTGCAGTGTTTGTGTGGAATGGAAGCATTCTAAATACGCGGCGAGACGAAAGTCCTTTCGATAGGCTGTGGTAGGGAAAGAGGGGTGGGAGACTCTTGGATACCCCTCAGAAGTGCTCTACATAAAAATTGGGGCGGAACTGAGCAAAGTCGTACTGTCACCTGTATGGTGCTCAAGGCTCTTGCCAAAGACAGGTGGAATCTTGCTCTCCTTGCCAGGATGAATTCTGATGCTACTGTCAGACAAGAGAGATAAGCCACAACAACAGATTCATCTTTTAGGAAATCGGAATATTTATCGCTGTTGTAGAATTAAAAATGTTTTCCGAATTCTTCCTTCTGAACAGACATTTTTGCAATCTTTAGAATTTTTGTAAGATATTTGGCATACTGGCCTTTGTTCTGCAGCCATATACGTCTTGAGAAAATTTAACGAGTTTTCATTGGACACTGGATACAAGATATTAGTGTCGAAATTATTTTCCTTTTCTAAGTATTCTTTGACCTAACTCTTTTCAATCTGTTTTAACGAAAATTTTCTGCGTCAAATATTTCAAAGCTTGCAAAGAGTTTTACATTTAAGATAAGGCGAGGATTTTTCGAAAAATGGATACATGTAACCAAGTCGATATTTGCAAGAATATAATTTATCTAATTCTACGACTGGTACCATGTGGAAAATAGAGACTCAATAATCTCTGCTCACAGGAAAAATTTGCATACAAGGAAAAAGCTGAGAAAGACCAAGCATTGTAAATATAGAAGAAATACTGTGAACTATTAACCATTCAAAAAAATGCTTCAGTTAAAAACGAATAAGTCTGCCAAACCTTTTTGTCCCTGAAGGACTATTGTTTTCGTTTTGCGATTTTGCACTGAATCACTATAAATGTCCGTTTCACTTTTCAAACTGTTGCCACCAAATGTTAGAGTCCTGCATTATATTTGAAGAAATTAAATAATGAAAAATCTGCATAAATGTATGTATATTTCTCGCATTGTGATAAAACAACGGTACATAGAGCCATCGAATTTTGAATGACGTAATCCTCCTACGAATATGGGCATGTGGAAGATCAAAAGATCAAATTTGAAATTTAGAATTTGTTTTATTATCGATTTCATATTTTGTAAAACTTTAACGAATTTTTGATTAACAAACTCAAGGATTTCAAAGCGAGCTGATTGAATAGGTTTAAGAAGAAGCGGAATAATATTTCTTCAGGAAAACTTGAATACGCGAGTTTCAAAATTTTATGTCAAGAAATAAAGCAATATAATGAGTTTGAGATGATATCTCGTTTTACTAAGTCGGAAAAGACATTTTCAACGCCGATGAAGCTAAACTGCTCCACAAGTCAATGCCAAACGAAACGTTAAAATGTAAGGATCAAAGATACAGTAATGGAAAATTGTCAAAAGTGTGAATCTCAGTTCTTATGTGCCAGAATGAGTGGCAGTGAACGTCGCAGGCTTTCGGGGGACTAGGAATTCTCAAAAGCTAGGATGCTTAAATAAAGTGCAAAAATTCTCCCCATTTCCTATACAAATCGAAAACTGTATAAATAATGTAAGAAGTCTTTGATAAATGCTGCGAAAATGGGATGAAGAACTTTCGTTAAAAGCGGCAGATTCTACTTTTGGTTGACAATTGTATTGCACACAGAGGAGTTGGAAACTTATATTTTCTTGCCCCCCCCCCAAATGCAACCTCCAACCTACGGATCAAGCCCGATTTAAGCCGTTATCACATTAGCTGTTTGTTGCCGGGACAAAACGTTTGTAGCAACAGTTCTGAGAAACGGCCTTTGGCGAAATAGGGTTACCATCTTCACTTGGCAAACAAGCTGAAAGCCAAACAAGAATCAGTTATCGCTCAGATTTTCGAAAGTGACGTTTCCTTTCAAGTGACATTCGCTTCTTCGTTTTGTTTTGTATCGCTCACACGCTTTTCGTTTTAAACTTTATTGTTAGTAATGGAAGATAATTGAAAGGTGATTGCTATCAAGTTAATCTCTTTGATCTCCGCTCTGGCACTTCATGTAACAGATAAACACATTTCTGGTTATAGCAATCAATTACATTAGTAATAGCCAAATTCTGTATACACCTAAGAATAGTTTAAAAACATGTGCTGGATAAGTCTATTTATCACACATCGCTTATGTGTATTTTCCGTTGTCTGCATTTCAATGAAAATTTGATGGCTCACTGGAAAATTTGTGACCTGGTGAAAGCATTTTCTGACTAACTTTATGGCTCATAATTACTGTTCTGTCCATTCAAATGACAAAAATCTATATGGCTGATATTTACCTCCTCACAGCCAGCAGATACTATTCAGCAAAATGAAGATCAAATAAAGCATATGAATACATGAGCAATCAAACATGTGCGAGTTGTTTACTGTCCAATAGAACACTCGGTAATATACCTAAAACACATTAATTATACCAACTCTAGAAATTAGGTGTTCACATCATGAGTTTGTTTTATGGTTTGGTTTATTGAGATTACAGCAAAGCATACTAGGGCTATCTGCCTAAGGGAAGGGATGCCTTCGGGGAGGACTTTCTAAGGGAAACTGGCTCGTATACACGTTACACATGGGTAAAACCACGAAAGCGTCCATGCAGCCAGCCCGTTCGCGGGATTCGAACCTCGGACCGAACTACCAGTGTTCAGCGACTTTACCGCTCGGCCGCTGGTGGGCTCAGTTGGCTTTATGTGATTACCGCAAAGCCTCGAGGGATAACAACAGGAGGGATCCCTTTGTAGAAGATTTTTTTAAAACTGGCTCGTATACCAGTTACAAATGGGGCAAACGAAGGAAACGTCATGTAGCCAGCCCGTTCGCGGCATTCTAACCTGAGACACAACTACCAGTGTTCAACGACGCTTCGGCCACTAGTAGGCCCGTGCACTTAATTGGAAAGTGCAATTCATTATGTAAACAGACATGAAGGTGATAATCAGTTGGGCGCTGTTTTAAGTAATCAAATGTTATAAATGCACAGCTGTTACATTTCTTATTATTTATTAGTCATGTTTTTATTACGTAGATCATACGTATGATATAATTATGAATTAACCCAATAACAAAATGTGTACACTCTTTAGTACTCAAATACTCATCAATTATTTTTCAACTGATTATTACATACCCATAATAATTTGCAAAGAACTGATAACTATAGTTGCTGCCAATTACATAATCGTTATCTGAATCAAAAGTAACTTCAAATAAACTTCTTGGCAATGTTCATTTTTGTATTCATACATACATATATATATACACACATCTAATAAGTCATATATTTACATACAGATAGAGAGATGCAATGTTTTAGAAGTTGTTAGTATATATTTATTAGTATTAATGTAATGAATAAGATTTATATTAATGAATGTATATACAAATGTTTTTCATCATGCATAATAATAAATCCATAAATTTTCAATGTTTCAATATGTAGCATTTACAATAAAAGTATAGTTTCTAATGTATTTATAATTCAAAAAGTATTTCATTAATAACATGAAAATAATAGACAAATTTAGTGAGTATTCTCATTATTACATAAGCTATGCTTTTCTTTTTTATGCATCTTTTATGCTGTTTAAAATGTGTCACTGATTGTGCAGTTCCGCGCATATACAAACGGATTTTAAAAAATTATTCAAATTTAAGAAATAAAATTCTATTATATAACAGTGTTATAATACACGATCAGCACGAAATACGACAAATTTGGCGAACTTTTGGCTACGAACAATTTGTAAACAAATCCGAAATGCAAGAACGTCGTAAAATACTGTCAACTCTGAAATTTCCACGATTATATATTTAATGAATATATACACATTTAAAAAATGACTCAGGCAGTTGTATTACAACAAAACAGCAATAATTAAATCGGCCTCTATTTCCACCGTCCATCACTTCACAGTGAGAGCCATCGCCATATTGAAAGTTACCCGTGATCCTTCAGAAGCTGACCTTTCGTCTGATTGGTTGAACGTTCGAGGAACACGTCTCCAGCCGGAACATTTTGGGAAAAGTTTTAAAATGTTGCTAGTAGCCGGGACACGTTCCTCCTAGCTAGACGAAACATTTCTCGGAAGCCTGCCGTTTAAAGCCGTACTACTAGAATCTCGTTTCTCGGAATTGTCCCGGGTAAGCGCGCGCGTCTATAGATGTGATAACAGCATAATAAGAGCTTCAATTGCCGTAACAGAAAGCAGTTGATCAACAAAATTTGGAGAAGTTCAACAACATTTAGATTAAACTTTTCGCTTCTTGATGCAATGCTAGAGCTAGAAAAGTCTTAGCGACTTATTATAGATTAAGATTAGGTTATTTTAATATGGAAAAGCCCACATTATCTCCCTAAATAGAGGGATGCCTTCGTTAAATTTAATTGGAATACTTTTAAGGGAAACTGGCTTTTATTCATAGTATAGATAGGGAACAAACCGCGAAAAATAGCCATGCAGCTAGCCTCATCTGCCTAGGTTGAAACCCGGATCGAAACAGCGATATTCAGTGATCTTAACCATTCGACTACTCGTAGAAGTTGGACTTAAGAGCAGTTTTATTTCGAAATTCCTCCACGAAGGTATCTCTCCCTTTAGACAGACAGCCTTTGCATGCCTTATCCTATTTAAAAAACGTAACTTGACCTATGTGCCTAATTAAATATTTCAACATGCAAAATTTTATATTTATATTTAGCCACCAAGTTTCAAACTTTTGACTTTTTTTTTGGGGGGGGGATACATTCATTATCAAATTCAAATTTTCTAGTAAATATATTTTGGGAAAGCATTCAATACTTGTCTTAACGATTTTACCCAGCTTAACAGTTTTCTGATTATATAATAAGTAACAACTAGGCATTTCACATTAACCTCACAGTCATGAGATCGCAATCTTGATTGCGTTACTCTACATAACATCGGTTCAATTTTTTAAAACGACTAATTTATCTAAATTCACAAATACATATATTATATAAGTAATTAAAAATATATAAATGTATATATTATACAAATTTTCACTCATATATCACTTAGTTGTAAGGAAATTGAGGTTTAAACCGCGTAATATTTTTGCGATATTCTGATATTTTAAGGATAACGTAAGGTATTTTTCATTCTTTACGCAAAACACAAACATTTAGCTAAAATCTATATTTTTGTAGTCCAGTAGCTTAGAATGTTATAAAACAAATTCATAATCAAAATCTCTGTTGCAAGTTACCAAAAAATAACCAAAATGTGATTTTTTTCGTTTTATTTTTTTTAGTGCGGGGTTGGCCAACGCCTTTTTACAGAAGGTAAAGAGGGGTTACCCAACACCTCCTTTGTTGGCGCCTTCTTTTCTCACTTCCATGCGACCACTGATGGGGGTGTTACAAAATCAGTGATCTGAAATTATTTTCGGCACGCTGCCCTAGCAAACGGTGTCGAAGAGGAAGATAAAAGTGAAGATATGCTTATCACTAAAATGGCTAGGAAAAAAAAAAAGGAACGTCTGTATTTTTAAAATGTGAAACATAATTCTTTTAAAGACGAGACGATGATGTTTTTACATGTGAAATTCTGAGTGATGAAGATGTGAAAATCGAAGATTCTTTTTCGGATGTTAATGAGTGCTGACAGAACGCAGCATACAAAATGCGATTTCCCTACAACAGCCCCCACTAGTTGCGAACCGCTGAATATCGGTAGTTTCACCAGTGTTCGAATCTCAGCGAACGAGGTAGATGCATGGGCGTTTTTGTGGTTTTTCTATACCACAGGGTATTCTGGTGCGACGTCACCTAGTTTGCTGAAAAGCAATTATAGTGCGTCCATCGCAAGATGAGATTTGACTTAACCTATTAGCAAGGGTTCATTTCATTGCGAGGAGGGACGCATAGAATCCTCAAAATGTGCAAATATGTGAATCAAAATGCCATTGTTGTGCAGCATGCCCCGTTATTCAAGGGTTGTCTAAAGTAAGATGTTGGGATAGTGTGACACCACGTGATGTAGGCGTGGCCAAGTCTCTTCTCGTAAAGGACACGTCTTGTTTCACCCATTTCTTTAAGTGATGTCAACTTAAGAAAGAAGTGATGTTACCTTGGATTTCCCCTGCGTAACATGAATAACAGCCAGTTTTCCTCAGAAAATCCTCCGTGAAGGCATCCCCGTCCATTGGCAGATAGCCTCATGTATTCTGCTGTATTCAAGTAACCTAACCTACAATGACGAATGCCAAAGCTGCGATGCATGTTATTAATAAGATATTTCACGCAAATTGTCAAACCGAAACGGAGTTTTTAGGGCAAAGGATATGCATAAATTTTTCCTGCAATCTGAATCACGCCAAAAGAAAATTAATTATTTTTGTAATTGGATATTAAGTTAAAGGAAAATTAATAAATACGTTTTTGTAATTTGTTTCTTTACTAGTTTTTATAATTTTAAGCTAAAATGATTATTCATTATTATAGATGTGTATAGGCAGATATGTGATTCGAGGGAAGAGTTCAAACTATGAACTTTAATGAAATGAAGCTGTAAAAAAATGAAAAACTAGTTTAATAACTGGACATAATAGTAATAGAAATTAACTCTTCATGTGAGGCCCACCAGCGGCCGAGCGGTAAAATCGCTGAACACTGGTAGTTCGGTCCGAGGCTCAAATCCCGCGGACGGGCTGGGCTTTACTCACGAGTAAAATATTTGTTATTCTTTCTGTTCAGTGTGAAAGAAATTTTTCCATGTACAGCATTATCTTATGCGTCACGCAAGCACGTCATAATTAAAATTTCTATTCAATCTGATAACGAAAATGGACACAAATAATTACAACTTGCAGGAACAAATCATTACGTAATTAGGAAAATTTCTCGTAGCAAATAATTGCTTTTACGGTAAAGTATTCATTTACAACGGATACTTTTTCATATCATTAATTTCACAATAACTTTAAATTCAAAACAAATGCTTACTGTTTTTTTAAAAAAGGTGACGCTTCGGATAACTTATTATCTAGCTTTCGTTTACATTTCCGATCAGGTAATATCCTTCTGCTATCACACTTGGCCATCGCTTAAATTTGTAACTATTTATAACCAGTTGTTAAAATTCTAACCAAATATGGACATAGGCAAAAAGTACGTACAGCAAGAACGCCATACGAGAAAAAAAAGTATTCAGGAGTAATGATCCAGCACGCGAATTTCACGCAAAGCGCATGAGATTCAAAGCTGAAATTATTCATTACGTGGTTTAGTATACAAGGTTCATTAATTGTTTTAAGCAAAAATATAACGTATAAATTAGAAAATGAAATGGCAACAATTCAATGTTAAAATTTCGTTTGCGATCGTTAAATGCAGTGGCAAATTCCGATTAACAGCACCATCAAGATTTTGCAATCTTCGCCTTCATCAAACTACTTACGTGGCTTATCTGATCTAATCAGAACAAATCCACGAATTTTACCGGGTCAAAAAGTGCGTTTTCCATAAGCCTTGAGCATCGTATAGGCGGCAGTGCGACTTTGCCCAGCTTCGCCGCAATTTTGATAAAGAGCACCCCCCGGGGGGAAAGGCTCTGAGGTATCCCATTTCCACCAAATACGAAAACAAAACCACTCGAGAAGGCTTTCGATTCACCCTATATTTTGAGCGCCCCAATACCGCACGAACATATACATTTACAAATGTCCATGCCTTTTCGGGGATTCGAACTCGAAACCCAAGTACGATATAGCAGCAGAAGCACTAACCACTATATCAATGCTCTTGTTTTCTATTTATTTCTAGTCGGTTAGAGGTTTTTACAGTCAAATCTTCTAAACAAAATATATGGATTTAAAATATCGGTATCATTTTAAAAGTAGAGACAGAAATGATGACAGGTCAGACCCCTCAACCCCACCCCTTCTGAATGGCCAATAAAAGCGTTAGCTTTTAGCTCAACCCGCTACAGTGTTTTTTCATGTCTGATTTTCGTGAATAACGAAGAGTTCCTGGTAAGTGCCACACGCATTCATTTCAGTAACTCAGCGACTTTTAGCTTCGCTTAGATACAATACGAAAATTTATTACAGCTTGCATCGCTCCCGAGTTCCTCTTTTGGATAGATGAACTTGCAAAATTTAACCTCCCCCCCCACATTTTTCGACGCTAAAGTGACGTCTTGATTTCTCGCTATAGCGCACAGGGTTAAAGACATGGGATAGTTCATTTCGTTGTGTGACTCCTCGACGACTAGATCCGCGTAGGCGGAGTTAACAGGAAGTAATCTCACGTCACTATGCTGAATCCATGGACCTTATAAGAAATAGACTTACCCAAATGGGTTTTCTCCCTCGTCTGATTTCGGAGGAGTAGGGACGACTTGCAGAAATTTAACAGTGGTTGCCTATTGCAGCGTGTATAATTGTCAAGAAAAAGCTGGTTGTAGCGCCTCATTTCACAAATTAGGATTTCTCCATATTTTTATTTTTGAAATTGAGATTGATTTTAAAAATTTAGCATATTTATCAAGCATAATTAACGTTCCCAATAATTATAAAGCTATTGCATGCTTTCAGGGCTGGATAATTTTTTAGCTTTTCCTATGCTGTAAGGAAATTTGTAACCCCTTCTTTTAGAAAATAATATTTTAAATCTGAACTAATAGAAAATTTCAAACAAGCAATTTTCTCTTGCAATTTTTATGCTTTTTGTTGGTGTAAATAAGTTAAAAATACTAAAATATTTAAAAACGAATTTTTGAAAGTTTTGTTTAAAATTCTAAATTGTGCTGCTTTTTTTAAATTATAGATGAATATTAAAGCACAATTTCTATAAAGGAATTTTATTTCAATTATATTTCATAATACATCATAGTGATAAACACTTTTGACTCCTTAATAATTTTTATACCTTTAATTCTAATATTAAAATTATATTTAACCGTAATAATTAATTTATCTTGTATTTTATAGTGATTATTTTTTAAATTTATTTTTAGTTTTGCATAATATTTTTTAAAATTTAATGTTAATTTAATTTATTAGCTTGAAGGGGCGGTACCCTAGAAAGGCTGTTAGTTTCGAAGCGGCATTTTGCGCTGTTTTGCTATAAATGTCCGTGTCTCCTTGCAAATTGTTGTTACCAAATATTATCTCCCTGTATTATAGGTAAAGAAATTAAATAATGAAGAATCTGCATGAATACATGTATGTTTCTCGCACTGTGACAAAAACGACTGGTATATCTACAGCCATCAAATTTTGAATAATGTAATCCTCCACGCGAACATGATCACTTGGACGGCTAAATTTCGAATTTGTTTTAATCTATTTCATATTTTGTATAACTTTAACGAATTTTTGATTAAAAATCTCAACGAGTTCAGAGAGAGCACTGTACGGAAAATAACAGTTTTATCTCCCGTGCGGAAATTCTAAAGATATGCTGTTTTCAAATGTATGTGGTTTACGGGCGAAGAACATAATATTCTGTAAATACAGATAACACACAAAACGTTAAAAAAAAAAAAAAAGGTTCCTTTCGGGCGTAATATAAAATCTGAGTGCTTCTAGATTTTATTTTATCTTTTTTTTTTTCCTTTATTACACTCGGAAAATTTTATGCTCCGTATTTTAGAAATTACTAAAACAAATATTCCACTTTAATAAGTTAATGATGATATAATCAAATAAATGATTGTTTTACAATGTTATTATAGTTTTGAAAATCCCTGCCTGAAAATGGTCATTAAATTTAAAAAAAAAAAAAAAAAAAAAAAGTTATCAGATCTTGTTTAATTTTACCTTATTTATTTCAAAGCATCACGTACTATCAATCTTATTTAATTTTACGTTATTTGTTCGCAAAATTAAGTTCATAAATTTTGTGCCTAGAGTTTTTACCGTTTTACGAAAGTAAAGATGTTTGTACAAGAATTACGCGAGAAAAAAATGCGCGAAATGCAGTAAAAAGTGCTTTAATGAGATATATTAAATCCTATTTGGAAAAAACTGTGGCTTTCATAATCTCATCACTATACAATGTATCACATTTAATAATTAAAAAGAGTTATGTGATACAAACGCCATAGGTTTCAGTGTTAAAAGTAAACCAGATCGTCCCTACTCTTTCTTGCCGACATGTCGGTGACGCGCCCCCCGCCCACTGGGTTAGTCTATCTCTTATAAGGTCCATGACTGAATCCATGGACTTTATATATTATATTTATATATTGTATTTCTTATAAGGTCCATGGCTGAATCTGCTTTAACTTCGCCTGTTTAAAACTAGCAATGTGGACATCTCAAATTAATTTTAATCACCTGTATTGTTTTCTAGTTTAAACTCACGGCCCTCGAAGTACTTTTATGCTGCCTGCGAATACATTTCCCGTATATTAATTAGCATTACGATTACAAGAATTTCAAGAAAAAGCTTAAGATTTTAATGGTTCAGAGCTTTATTTTCATCACCAAAAGCAAACGTAACTCTTCGGAAAATCTAGAAATACACCTAATTAATTTACATCATGATATAAAACTTGCTCAAAGATTTTAAGATACAAATTTGATTAACTTTTATTTGTCAAATGATAAATATTTGAAGTTACGAATTCTTCCAATAAAAATATTCGCTTTGTTTTTGAGTACATCTACATCAGAACAGTTTATCTTTTATAACTGAAAATTAATAAGTCTGCGAAAAGAACTAGACTGCCGATGAGTGAGTATCTATAATTTGTGATGATACTTCTTAATAATTTCCGTCGAGGTTACAAACTTCATGAAATTAGAAATGCCATGAGGTGGTATAGTTCAAAGGTGTAGTAGAAAACAAAGATGCTTACAATAATTTACATATAAAAATATTATTCTTTCTGTTCCGCGTCATAGAAAAATCTAACAAATAAAAGAAATAGAATAAGTTGTTATTATTTATTCTCAAGTCTTGTCCTTCTTGAGAAGCTTTCGGATATTTCGTTTTAGTTTAAATTAAAAGTAAATTATTTAGTTGTTCAATGTTTTACAATTGGCTATATAAGGGCCAATCTGAAAATCTTTATTTAGCTGCCTGTTTGAATTTCAAATTGGGACCAACAGAAACTTCTTGCAGATGCCAACTTTTAGATTTCAGACAAAATATAAGTATAAATTTTATTTTTCTTTGCGTTATTTAAAAAAATATCTAGCAAAAAAGTTTTTAATTTAATTAACAAATTTTATTTTGTTAAAAAAATTTCTGCCCTTTTTTGTTTGTTTGTTTTTGTAATTACTATCTGTCAGCTACTTTCAAATTGTGCATTGGCCGGCATGCTATGCAAGCTTGAGACTACTGCTGTAAAGTATCGTTTATGTAGCTTTTTGCGTTGTAGCAAAGTGCTATAAATATAAAATTCATAGAAATGAGAAAGATAGTGATGCATATTTTTCCAAAGGACAATTTGCTTTTGGCGAAAAAAATGGATACACGTCCAAGAAAGGATTCTATTAATGTGCAGAACACAAGAATTTGCAGGCAACATTTTCTATGCAGTGATTGTGAAGATGACATTAAAATTTGTTTACTTGGATTGCTGCGAAAGAAACTCTTAAAATCGAAGATTGTGCCAAGAAAAGAAAGTGCTTTTGAAAGACTATACCAATTAAACTTGAAGAAAATTTATTTTGAAGCTCAGATACTACCAAAAAAAAAAAAAAAAGAAAAGAAAAAAAAAAAAAAAAAAAGAAAACTGACAGGTTTTTAGTTTTACTTCATGTGAATAAGTGTGAATATAATTTAGACCAGCGGTTCTCACCCTTTCGACTAACGCGTACCATTTAAATAAAAACTGTAAAACTTTAGTACCGCCATTACATTTTATAATGATTATTTTTGAATTTCTCAACAGATATATTAAAAAAAAAAACACACATTTTGCCATTTGCCCAATCTATTTACCATTCGTATTAAATATGCACATATAAAAAATAAATATTAAATTAAAAATTGGTTATTATAAAAATTTAAGTTAAAATACTTTAATTCTAAAATTTAGTGCGAAATTTTAACTTATTTAAAACAGGTCAATTTCTTTATGCTTGATTTTATTTCACTTAGTTTTAACCGTAAATTAGGATCCAAATTTAATAGCTTTATTTGAAAATGCCTTTAATTTTTTTTTTTTTTTTTTTTTTTTTTTCCGTTTCAGCCAAAAATTAGCAAGTGTGTTATATTTGAAATCTTTAGTTGGAATTCATTCCCATAAAATTTCTATCACTTGTTTTTTTTCTTCATGAGATAAAATTTCAGATGCATTTGAACAAAATGGATTTCTAATTTTCTTTTTCATAATCCTTAGGGTAAATATACGTTGGAATTACTTATCAATGAAAAACAATGAATGTTAATGTTGGATGCTGATTCTTTTATTTATTTATTTATTTATTTTTTTGGCTAGAAAACTTCCTAAAAGTGTTAAAAAGCTTAAAATATTATTATCTAATTCTTTGATTATTGAATCGAGTTTTTTTTATCATTGCATTTATTTTATCTCTGAGGGTTAACAAATTAACACTTTGCCCTTGTAATCCTAAATTTAATTCATTTAACGTTCCAAAAATATCAGCTAAACATGCTAAATGAGCCAACCATAATTCACTAAACAAATATTTTTTCAATTCATATTTTTGATCACAGAGGAAAATTTGAATTTCTGATCTAAGTTGAAAAGATTGCTTAAAACTTTGCCACTGGAGAAGCACCTTACTTTGGAATGTAACAAATGCGTTTCATGTTCACTGCCCATCTCTTGGCAAAGAATCATAAATATTCTTGAATATTAAGCTCGGCTTTTAATAAAATTAACAATTTTCACAGCTTGCTTCTACACGATTTTCAGTTTTTCAGGGATTGTTTTGGTTACTAAAGTTTCTCGATGAACGAAGCAGTTAGTAAATTTAGTTTCAGATGCTGTAAAGATCTTAAGTTTTACTAACGTTTATTTTATTTTAAATCTTTACTATCACTTCTTATTTTCTACTTCCGGCCAGAATTATAAGCGTTAACGTATTTATGCAAAGTTTGTCAGGCGAACGCCAAGTATTTAAGTTGTGGCTTTTTGCCAAGCGAAAGAGAGGAAGCAGTTAGTCGAAGCAGGCCGCTTACCTTAGAAGTTTTACTCAGTTGCTGGTTGCCTTCCAGGCCAGAGGTTTAATCCTCTTGATAACTTTAAACGTATTGTAGTGTTCACAGTTCTCTGTACTACATACGGCTTCCTGTTAATATAAGGCCAATCTTCCACGTTTATTATTTTAAAGTTAAATTAGAGTTTAGTTTTATTTTTATATTTTTACGTTTAGACCACAAGTAGTGGGTCTTTGTATTCCGAAGTACGGAAGTTATTGTAAATAGAGAAAAATAAAGGGTTTTGTATACCCTTCTTGTGTATCCTGTCTACTTCCCACAGTTATTGAACATAGCTTTAGTAAGCTCTCTGTTCCGAGTCAGGTCCTTGCATGTTCCCGAAGAAAGTAAGACGGAACATTGAACCTGATAGTGGCGCCCAACGAAGAATAACGATGACCGAGTTTCAAGAAGAACCTGTGCTGCCTGCAGAAGCGGCTCAGAATTCAGAAATGCCAGCTGCCGCCCTGGAAGGATTTGGTTACATCGTCCAGACCATGCGCGCTTCGATGAAACCAGAAGCAACATTTAATGGAAACTCACCGATAACCAGTTTTTTGGAAAAATTGGATGACCACTTCATGCTCTACCCCGTGCACGAATTTCAAAAGTTACCTTAGCTACCAGCGCTTTGAGGGGCCAAGCGCTTAACTGGTTCAAATGTATAGGCAGAAGTCTCTTGGTTTAAGCAGGAAGTCCCACCTATACTTACGAGAATTTCAAGACTGCCCTAGTAAAAGCCTTCCCTGTTGTAAGGGATCGTGCGAAATTAGAAACGGAACTTTTTAGTATATATCAACAAAGAATCGAAAATCTCTCAAGCTTTATTTTAAGAAAAATTCACGTCTTCAAACTCTTGTATGGAAACCGTCCGGATCCTGGGATAATTCAAGTGATTTTGCCGAGGTTACTGCCCCAAGTGCAAGACTTTATTGAATTAAGAAATCCGACTACACTGGAAAAGTTATTTGAGCTAGCAATTCAGTTTGAAAGTAGAACGGCGGACATTGAAAGAAGACGCCAATATCAACAGCGGAACAAATTTGGTGCGCCAAGACTACAGCTAACTCAAGCACACGGCTACGGAAGCAAAGCGAATCAGTGGGCAAGGAAACCCGAGCATTCAAAAACAGCCGGCGAACGTCGACAGTTCAATAGCAATCCAGGAAAAAAGTCTCAAGGCCAGTGGAAAAAGAAGGAAAGCACGGAAATGAAAAATAATTTAAACTAAAACGGATTTCTGCTGACGGGAGGGTGCGGAAATCCGAAGGCCACGAAAACCTCTCTTCCTTCAAGTTAAATACAGTAATGGTGAAAAATTTGACTCTTCCGAAGACTGAAGTGTTGGTGAATAATATCCCAGCCACCGCACTCCTAGATACAGGCGCGCAGTGTTCCTGTGTGGCAGAAGATTTTTTTAGGAAGTATTTTCGGAAATACCGCATATATAATTCGGATAATACGACAGTGTTAGCGGCGCAAGGAGAAAAATGTAAGTGTATAGGTAAATTACCGCTGTATGTCCGTATGAAGGACGAACAAGTAAAGGTGATGTTTTTCATAGTAAAGAATCTGCAAGCACATATTATTTCAGGAATAGATTTTCTTTCAGAGGCACAAGCAACGCTGGATTTTAATGAAGCGTCCCTTAAGCTGACGATGAAACCAGTTCGTGGAGAAAAGGCTGAACCGCCGATGTTAAATCTAGACCACCTGCCTAATGAAGAACAGCGAAGAATCCGACAAGTGGTAAGTGAATTTGCTTCGTTATTTAGTGATATTCCAGGATTTACTCAGGTTACTAACCATAGTATTGACACCGGAGATTCAATGCCAGTTCGCCACAAAGCATACCGGTATGATAAGAATAAGGAAAAAATTATAGAATGGCATATCACCGATATGCTACGTAAAAAGATCATAACGCCCATCTCAAGTAGTTATGCTAGCCCGGTGGTTTTATGTACGAGTAAGAAAAATAATGACTATCCTTTGACACATCCAAAAAGGTGGAGATTCGCAATTGACTACCGTAAATTAAACTCCATAACTAAATATCCGGTATATCCGTTACCTATTATTGAAGAAATTCTAAGGAACATAACATCCACCAAATATATGACGACTTTAGATTTAACGACTGGTTATTTTCAAATAGGGGTTAGGCCTGAGGACGTGCCTAAGACTGCTTTTATAACCAAGTCTGCATTTTTGCGTATGCCGTTTGGCCTTTCAGGGACACCGGCAACATTTCAGCCATGTATGGACATTGTGTTAAGGCCTGTTCTTGGAAAGTCCACATTTATCTATTTAGACGATATCATTATTACTAGTGATAATCTCGACCAACATGTACAGGATTTAAGACAGGTGTTTGCTTTATTAAATGAGGCCGGTCTAAAACTTAATGTCGAAAAGTGCAAATTTGCAGCCCCTGAATTAAAATATTTAGGTTACAAAATATCTCAGAAAGGAATCGAGACAGACGAATCAAAAACAATCGCTGTACAAAAGTATCCGACTCCGAACGCGGCGAAGAAGCTCTCTTCTTTTCTAGGACTTTGTTCATATTATAGGTCCTTTATAAAAGATTTTGCAGCTATTGCTGAGCCATTGTTAAAATTAAAAAGGAAAAAGGCAAGATTCTCGTGGACGGCCGAAGCCAATAGTGCTTTCGAAAAATTAAAACAAGCATTAACGCAAGCCCCTGTGTTGAAATTTCCTGAAAAGGATGAGAATTTAGAAATTTCAGCGGATGCTTCGGATTATGCGGTAGGAGCGGTACTTTCGCAAAATCAACAGCCCGTGGCATTTTTTAGCCGAACTAATCAGCCGAAATCAAACACAAAGAAACTATTCCGCGACCGAGAGAGAGGCACTTGCAGTTCTGTTAGCAGTGCAAAAGTTCCGAGTCTTTTTTGGAAAGGCGCCAATAACAGTGTACTCTGATCATGCGGTGGTAACTAGATTGTACTCAGGGAAAAACTTATCCCCAAGGTAATAAGATGGGCACTCAAGCTACAAGAATATAATCTGGTAATCAAGCATACCCCCGGAAAGGAAAATATCGTAGCAGATGCCCTATCCAGAATTAAAATAGATGAAGAAGGTAATACCGTAAAGGTGGCAATGCTCACAGCATGTACAATAAATTCCCGAGAAACTGTAATAACCGAACTGGGTAAGGATCCTGAGTTTGGAAGCATTTATGAGTATTTAAAGGATCCTGAAAATTTTAGCCACCAAGATATTGTGGCGATAAGAAATAGGGCGGCCCATTACGAACTAATAGATGGTCTATTATTCTATACAAAAACTACGAATTCCAACAACGAATTTCGACCTGTTATCCCAGCTAGTCTTAGATTAAATATCCTGCAGGAGCTCCATGACATCCCTTTAGCTACTCATGCTGGTATTCGAAAAACTATCCAACGCGTACGCGAGGCAGTCTATTTTCCTGAACTGCAAAAGTTAACAAGGGCGTCCAGTCCTCCCCAACATGTCAAGCAGTTAATTATATTAATTTTCGCCCGGCCGGGTTTCTAAATAGTATTAAATCCGAATTTCCAAATGAAATAATTGGCATCGATTTATTGGGCCCTTTCCCAAAAAGTCAGTTAAATAAAAGTCGCTATCTCCTTGTTATGGTTGATCATTTTAGTAAGTGGACCGAAATTGTTCCCTTAAAACGAGCCTCCGAGAAATTAGTTACTGATTCTATTTTAAATAAATATATTTTAAAATACGGGGCGCCCCTAAAAGTTATATCGGATAATGGTCCTCAATTTGTAAGTAATGTATTTGAAGACATGTGCCAAAAACTGGGCATACGTCATTTAAAAATGGTCCCGTATCGGCCGCAATCAAATATAGCGGAACGGGTCAATAGAAATATAGTGAAAATTATCCGTAGTTATGTTAAAAATTTTCATAAAAGCCGGGATAACTATGTCAATGAATTTGCTTTCGTCCTTAGGACCGCAAAACATGATACAACGGGCAAAACTCCTGCTGAGTTATTTTTAGGCAAAAAGATTATAACACCGTTAGATAAATTATTTTATGTGCAACAAAGAGCCCCAGAATTTAAAATGGGTGATATAGAAAAACTAATTAAAGAAGCAAAAAAGAATACGGAAGTAGCACAGAGAAAACAAAAGCTGTATTACGACTTGAAACGACGGGGAGTAACTTATAAAGTAGGGGATGAAGTATTAAAAATTAAGCATTCACTTTCTTCAGCACCAGAAGATAAAACTGCCAAATTTTTTCCACGATTTGAAGGACCATATGTCATAGAAAAAATAACTCACGCTGTAGTAGTGTTAAAAGCCAAAAATGGTGAAACCTGCTCCGCAAACATTGATCAAATCAAACCCTACTATGATCGTAATAAAATGCAAATATTTACAGATCTTTTGCAGGATCCGGCACGGCAGACACTGCAGGCACTAGCTCCAGAGTTGGAACAACGACAAGTACAAGGGCAAGCCATTAAGAGGCAAGAGCAAGTGAAAAGAAAGTTTCCCCGCGGGAAAATTGAAGGTAACAAGAAAAAGAAGCCGTTCCACCGTCCAGAAAAGAGAGCTCACGAACACCCCAGAATGAAGAAGGGAGAAGGACGACGTATGCAAAGAGAGCCAGGACAAATGACGGCAACTATAACCCGGCTCTAAAACGGAAGATCTACTCATCCGACAGGACTCTCCGCAGCAAATGTCGCCGAACTGCGGAAGGGCCACCAGCGGCGGAGGAAAAGTTACAAGGAAAATTTGAACGGCCAGCAACGAGGTCCAAGCAGGAACGCGAAAGAAGTCTTCCGGTTCCGCCAAGACCAGCTGCCATCAAACGGCCAAGACCACAGGCAGAGGCGAAAAAGAAGGTATTCAAGGGTGACCGAACTGGAAAAAAAAGAAAGCTTCTAGAGGAAGGCACTGAAGGGCGAGCCCGCACAAGAAGGAGGATAAATCAAACGAAAATCTGCGCTACCTTCCAAGACTGGGCTCAGATAAGAATGTCCGAATATCACAAAGATAAGTAAAAATTTTATGTTACTTTGCAAACTTAAGTTAATCTTTCATTCTTACTGCAAGTGGCAGATTTCAAGAAGTTTTACCTCATGCGAGGTCTACCTTTATCGCCAAAAGGGCGAGAAATGAGTTGTTACCGATTTTGGTATTATGTTTTTCAATTACTCGCGCGTAAAATTAAAGTTGATGTATAATAGCGATGTGTAAATACTTAAATATTGTAAAAGTTATTGTATAAATTTTATTTAAAACATTCTGGCAAGAAAGAAGTTTTAGTCTGAAAGACTTTTTGAAATGTAGTATTTCAATGTAGAAAGAATTGGCACTTGCTTTGAAAAGAATAGTTAACAAAGTACTACTAATGTATGTTTTCAAATGCGAAAAATTAACGGCATGTTAATATGTTCTTATATACAATGTGAACTGTTATTTTAAATGTTAAGAAATACGGTGATATGGTAAAAGTGAAAGTAATGTTAAATTTTTTTTTATTCGTGTGACTGTAAAAAGACTAAATTGTGGTGAATATGTGTTAAAGGTTGAATGAATGTAGTTAGGCTCTCTGACGCTACACTTCAGAGTTAGCCACTTTCAGAATAGTACCTCAGGGTTTAGAGTTGAAGTTAGGGTGTGTTACGAGGTCTTGGTATGTTGAATTTTTAACAAGTTAGTGCTTTGATTGTAGGAGGAAGTGTTGAACACGTAGACATAAACACATTCGTGTTTGGTGTTCTTTTACAACACATGTCAGAGAGCACGGGGAGAGATAATTAAAATAGTCATGAATGAAATAAGAATGTTAAGAGAAATATAATTATACATGTTACTTGCCATTTCATTGTGTAACATTTCATTAAACTAGTTTTCCTTCCAGATCTCTGGAAGGAACCAGATTTGAATAAAAGCTCCTGTTTAGATGCAGTACAGATGAAAAAATTGCGTGTCCTGAGAGCTGCTATTGTAAAAACAAATTTCTTTCTTTTAAATTTCTAGTTTCTAGCGAAAAATGTTTGTAAAAGATTGGCCTCGCGTTAGATTCTAGAGCTAAAAGTTTTCAGCAAGGTCGTTTTAGACCTCAGTTTCAAACTAATTAACTCTGGCGGGAAGTATGTAAAGATCTTAAGTTTTACTAACGTTTATTTTATTTTAAATCTTTACTATCACTTCTTATTTTCTACTTCCGGCCAGAATTATAAGCCTTAACGTATTTATGCAAAGTTTGTCTGGCGAACGCCAAGTATTTAAGTTGTGGCTTTTTGCCAAGCGAAAGAGAGGAAGCAGTTAGTCGAAGCAGGCCGCTTACCTTAGAAGTTTTACTCAGTTGCTGGTTGCCTTCCAGGCCAGAGGTTTAATCCTCTTGATAACTTTAAACGTATTGTAGTGTTCACAGTTCTCTGTACTACATACGGCTTCCTGTTAATGTAAGGCCAATCTTCCACGTTTATTATTTTAAAGTTAAATTAGAGTTTAGTTTTATTTTTATATTTTTACGTTTAGACCACAAGTAGTGGGTCTTTGTATTCCGAAGTACGGAAGTTATTGTAAATAGAGAAAAATAAAGGGTTTTGTATACCCTTCTTGTGTATCCTGTCTACTTCCCACAGTTATATTGAACATAGCTTTAGTAAGCTCTCTGTTCCGAGCCAGGTTCTTGCATGTTCCCGAAGAAAGTAAGACGGAACATTGAACCTGATAATGCGACCTTTCATTATTTGAGAAATAACACCCGGATGTTTTGCTGTTAAAGCTCCAGCTCCGCCACTGCATACGGCAAATACACTTATTCCAAGGATATCATTCTCAGACAAAAAATTGTCAATTACTTAAAAAATTTCATTTGGAGTTGCGAAGCATGAAGAGATTCACAAAATAAATACTCTTTGGCAATTCGTTTATTTTCGTCTAAAAGCATGTAAACTAATAATTGAACTAAGTTCGTTACATCAGTACTTTCAACCAATTCCAATGCGAAACACTCACTGTGTTTTATTTCTTGAGTAAATGTCTCTTTTATGGAATTTGCCATCTCATGAATTGGTAGACTTGTATCATTTGATAACGGATATTAAGTTCATTAGCCACTTTTTCGTTGAAGAATGCTAAAACGATGTCTTTAGCTACTGGTAATATAAGGTTTTTTCCAATTGTATGAGCTTGCCCAGTCTTGGCAAATCTTAAGCTTAATAGGCTAGTCTTGGCAAAACTTAGGCTACAAGTGAAAAAGGCTTAGAAAGTTTTTTCACTTGAAGTAACAAAACCTTTCATTACGTGTTTACTATTTTTGAACTCCGATAATTTTCTCTTAAAATATTCTTCAGATTTATCCTTTAAATTTTCATGCTTAGATCCAAGACCTTGAACAAAACTCAGATCGCATAAATTTACGAGTGTTAGAGAAAAAACTTAGCAGGATATTGAGGTATTTAATTTTTGAATTTAATAGTTAAGAATACTTCGTTTCTTTGCGTACTACATATTTTTCTCTTGTGAACCACTGTGGAGAATCACTGATTTAGACATTTTCAAAATATCTTTTATTATATCAAATCAGAAGGAAAAAAAAAAATGTAAAATTTATAATTAGTTCAAAAAGGCAATCTCAGATTAGATTAAATTTTGTATAAAAACTATCGATTTCAAGAGCAATCGCGCATAAGTTCCTCTTTTTTAACTTCACGGGGGGGGGATTGCCATATAATTCAAAACTATGCCAAACTAAGGTTTCTTTTTAGCTTAACTTTAAAAAGCTGTTATTATAATTATATTAGAAAGTGTAATAGAATTCTCCCACTTAGTACGCAGATGAAGAAAAAATAATGAATGCTACTTTTTTTCCCTCTTCATAATTTATTAATCAATACATAGGGGGGAAAACTTGCAACTTTTAAGAAAACGCAGCGAAGTTTATTATTTTAAAGTTAATAAATAAGTATTGTTACGAATTTGGTATTTAAAAAGCTAATGTTAGTTCAATTATAAATTAAATGGTTTTATTTCTCGCGCAGTGCAGCGCGTGACGAATATTAAAAGAAAGCTAAGCCGGAAAAATTGAAAATACAAGAGCGCGTGCATTAAATAAATAAATATCTCTTTTTGATTTCGAGAAAGTACTGGAAAATTCTAGCGCGTGATTTTAAAATCTTATAAAAGGAGGAAAACATCTCAGTTTGTAGTAGTTGCTTAGTTTGTTGTTGTTTAGAAAACTACTGTTGTTGATTGTAGCGAATTCGCGGATTAGCGTTCTTTAGCTGTTTTGAATTACGTTCTATTGGACATTTGAGTAGTTAAAAGAAAACTACTGTGAGATATTGTAATACTGCGTGATAATTTGAGAAAATTTAAGCATTTTTTTTTTGTTGTGATAATAATAAATTTTTGTTCATTTTTCATCGGACTTGTGCATTCTTTTCATAACGAACCCGTACGCACGCAACAATTTTTGGTGTCAGAAGTGGGATTTGAATGCCAATCACAAGAGCGATGGAAGAGCAATTAAGACAGCTGATATCAGCGTTTGCCTCGTTTAAAGAAGAAATGAAAGCAGAGATGAAATGTAATCAGGAAAAGATTGAAGCAGGACAGGAAAAGATTGAAGCAAGACAAGAAGAGATGAAAAGAGAAATTACCAGCGTAATAGAAAACAAATTCGAGGTTATGGAAGGCAGAATCGACGCAGTTGAGAATAAAGTTGGAAACTTTGAAGAAAAAGTTTCTTCGGTAAAAGAAGAAATAGAAGAGAGAGTTTCTGCCGTGGAACAACAAATTAATGATAGAGTTTCTGCGGTCACCAAAGAAATTGATGATTTAAAGAAATTCGTAGCGACGGCAGGGAGCAATCCGGAAGGTTTCAAATTTTTATCGATGCCTGCTCATTCCGTTCTGAAACTATCTACATATGATGGGAAGACCTCCTGGCAGGTGTATAGGACACAATTTTCTATCGTTGCGGATGCGAATGGATGGGATTCCCAAGCTAAGGCCTGTCATCTCGCCGCTTCTCTGAGAGCAGACGCAGCGGATATCCTGCAGACGCTTCCCGAAAATCAAAGGCTAAATTTCGAAGCTCTATCCGGCGCTTTGGAGCTGCGCTTCGGCGAGAAATGTTTAAAAGACTACAGCAGGCTCCAATTAAAATCTCGTCAACAGAAGCTCACCGAAACGCTTCAGGAGCTCGCCACGGATGTTGAAAGGCTGTCACATCACGCCTTTTCGGAGTGCCCTACAGAAACAAGGGAAATCCTGTCCCTGCAATATTTCATCGATGGCATCCGGGACCCTGAAATACAGAAAGCACTGCGAATGGCGGATGTTAAAGATCTGAAAAGCGCTTTAGTGTATGCCATGAAATTTGAGGCAGCCCAGCAAGCCACCCGTCGAGACCGCCATCCAGTCAGAGCTGCTCAAGTCCAGGAGCCAGGGGATCAAGTCACTGCTCGTCTAGACGATTTAACTAGACAACTGAACGCCTTGAGACAGAATATTGGTGACAAGAAACTGACCGTAAAGTGCTGGAACTGCGGTGCTGAAGGACACATCCGACGAAACTGCAGAACACCCCAGGGCACGGATGCTAAGACCGCTCCTAACAAACAGCAGGGAAACTAATTAGTGGCCATCTCGCGGGGCGGAGGTTGCCAGATCATGAAAAGCCCCAGTTTAAAGCGCTTCAGATTTCTGCAGTGAGAGGCGGCAGTAATGGACTTTTCATAATAGGACTTATTAATGGAGTTCCCTGCAATATGACGATAGATACAGGAGCCAACGTTACCATCATCCGAAAAGATTTGGCTCAACAACTGGGAAGCAAACTTATCTGGACGCCGCCCTGTGTTACCCTACAGACTGTGTCCGGTGAGAAGATCAACATCGATGGAAAAGTAAATGCTAACATCACGTTTGGAAGTGCCGCTTACCATCACACGGCATATGTAGCAGAGATCACTGATTCTTGCATACTCGGATTGGACTTTCTAAGGAAATACAATTTTTCCTTGGACTTTAAAAATAACGAATTGCATTCTACATCTGAGGACATAGCGTTATTTGGAGTCAATGATGAAGTTAAATCTGTCCATAAAATAATAGCACAAGACAATATCACAATACCGGCAAGAACAGAAATTTTACTTCCTGGATCCATAGCCGAAAACAGAAATTTCCGCTACGGCATCATAGAATATCCCAATAACTGTAATAGCCCAAAAGGAGTACTAGTAGCCTCAACACTCGTCGACCTATCCAGAACGGTTATCCCGGTGAGAGTCGCCAATGTAACTGAGAAGGGGAGAATTATTAAGAAAGGTGAAGTGGTTGCAACATGTACTCCAGTAACCACCATTGAAAGAAAGAGTAACATCCAAGAATCCGTGTCCTCAGAGAGAATTACATCGGAGTTATTGCAGAATGCGCAATTAAACGATAAAGAGAGGAATGCTGCCGATCGCGTCATTAAAGATCTTCAAGTTGTTTTCTCCCGCTCGTCTTCTGACGTGGGTCGAACTAGTTTGACACAACATAGAATAGATACCGGCGATCATCCCCCGATCAAGCAACATCCAAGACGTCTACCGTTTGCTAAACAGGAAGAGGTGCGAACACTGTTAAAAGATATGAAAGAAAGCGATGTCATCGAGCCTTCAGTAAGTCCATGGGCATCTCCCATCGTCCTAGTCAGAAAGAAAGACGGCTCAACAAGATTTTGCGTCGACTATCGCCGGTTGAATGAGGTTACGAAGAAAGACAGTTACCCTCTTCCTAGAATTGACGACATTCTAGACACTCTTTCTGGCAGCAAGTGGTTCTCAACACTTGATTTAAAGAGTGGGTATTGGCAGGTAGAAATACAGCCTGAAGACCGAGAAAAGACGGCATTTACTACGGGACAAGGGCTTTGGCAATTCAAGGTGATGCCGTTTGGACTGTGTAATGCGCCGGCAACATTCGAACGTCTTATGGAAACTGTTTTGAAAGGCCTTTCCTACGAAGCCTGCCTCATATACCTGGACGACATCATCATCGTCGGAAAGAGTTTTGAAGAACATTTAGAAAATCTTAGGAAGGTGCTTCAGAAACTGAAAGAAGCCAATCTGAAGCTGAGTCCCGCTAAATGCAAATTGTTCCGAAAGGAAGTGACTTACCTGGGACATGTCATCTCTGCAGAAGGTGTGCGCACGGATCCTGAAAAGGTATCAGCCGTTAAATCCTGGAAACGTCCCGAAAATGTCCATCAGCTGAGAAGCTTCCTAGGGCTTTGCACATACTATAGGAAATTCGTGAAGGACTTTTCTTCCATCGCAAGACCCCTACACAAGCTGACAGAGAGCAACCAAAAGTTCTTGTGGACAAAAGAATGCGAGGATGCATTTAACAACTTAAAGGAGGCTTTAACATCTGCTCCAATCCTGACGTATCCTCAGCTTGACCAACCATTTATTCTCGACACCGACGCGAGTAATGAAAGTGTTGGTGCTGTTTTGTCCCAAGAAATAGACGGCCAAGAACGTGTAGTGGCATACTGGAGCAAGTGCCTGTCTAAACCGGAGAGGAATTATTGTGTCACCAGGAAAGAGTTGCTCGCCATAGTCAAAGCTGTAGAACAGTTCCATCACTATCTATACGGCAGAAAATTCCTGCTCCGCACCGATCATGCATCATTGACCTGGCTTTTAAATTTCAAGAATCCTGAGGGTCAAATAGCCAGGTGGATACAGAGACTCCAAGAATATGACATCACTATCCGTCATCGTAAGGGATCATCACACGGAAACGCCGACGCCCTGTCTAGAAGACCTTGCCAAGAAAGCTGCCGATATTGTTCCAGGGTGGAAGCGAAATACGAGCTGCTGACTCCGGTCGCAAGACAAATTACACCAACATCGGCTGATCGAGAACCGTGGAGTGATGATGAAGTCAGGAAAGACCAGCTGGAAGACCGCGACATTAAACCCATAATTGATTTAATGGAGTCATCAAACAGAAAACCTACCTGGCAGGACATTTCTATCTGTAGTCCTACAACCAAACAATATTGGGCACTCTGGGATTCACTTCACATTCGAAACGGCGTCTAATACCGGAAATTCGAATCGGATGATGGGAAGACGTTCCGATGGCAACTTATACTTCCAAGATCCCGCATTCCTGATGTCCTTAAAGAGTTACATAGCACCCCTACTGGAGGTCACTTTGGAATAATGAAGACCTTGCAGAGAGTTCGTGAGCGCTTTTACTGGAATAATGCAAAGGATGACGTGCAAAAGTGGTGCCGATCTTGCGATGCCTGTGCAGGTCGGAAAGGACCGAGGAAACGCAGCCGAGGCAGACTGCAACGTTACAACGTAGGTGCGCCTTTTGAACGTATCGCCTTTGATATCCTGGGACCTCTGCCACGAACTGCTGATGGCAACAAATACATACTCGTTGTCATTGATTACTTCACCAGGTGGCCTGAAGCTTATCCTATTCCTGATCAAGAGGCAGTCACAGTAGCTGAGGTAATGATACAGCACTGGATTTCCAGGTTCGGAGTGCCTCTTCAGTTACATTCCGATCAGGGAAGGAATTTTGCCTCGGCAGTAATCAAAGAACTATGCAAACTACTTGGCATTGACAAAACTCAAACGACGCCATTGCATCCCCAGTCGGACGGCATGGTAGAGAGGTTCAATCGAACCATCCTTAATAACCTCTCATTAGTGGTTTCCACTAACCAACAGGACTGGGACAAGAAATTACCACTCTTTTTACTGGCTTACCGCAGTGCTGTCCACGAGACTACCGGCTATTCTCCATCACAGATGCTCTTCGGTCGTGACCTTCGTCTGCCTTGTGATCTATTGTTTGGCCGCCCTCCGGATGCTCCTTCATCGTCTGAGGAATATATTCAAGATCTCCAGGCCCGGTTTGAAGTGATGCACAATTTTGCACGAGAGCGAGTCAACTTGGCGACGGAGAAGATGAAGACCCGCTACGACACAAGAGCTACTGAACATCAGTTCCACGAAGGAGACAAGGTGTGGTTGTGGAATCCGACTCGACGGAAAGAACTTTGTCCGAAATTACAGTCACCTTGGGATGGCCCGTATACAGTCCTAAAAAGGCTGAATGACGTCGTGGTTCGGATTCGTAAGTCTTCGAACTCTAAACCTAAAGTCGTTCATTCCGACAGGTTAGCTCATTACTATGGCCATAGTACGTAATGTAAATAATTGTAAATAGTATCAGACCATGGTCCTTTTTGTTTATAAATGTGTATTTGATTTGTATTTAGTATTTGATAGCATTTGATTTGTTTAAGTTAGTTATTGCATTTATTGTTTATATTGTTTGATATTGTAATGTAATGTTTATGCCTCAGTTGCATTTATGCCACAGTTGTAAGTTTAGCTTCCTGTCCAGGGATTGTACTGCCCGGGACGTGCAGTCCTTGGGAAGGGGGCAGTGTTACGAATTTGGTATTTAAAAAGCTAATGTTAGTTCAATTATAAATTAAATGGTTTTATTTCTCGCGCAGTGCAGCGCGTGACGAATATTAAAAGAAAGCTAAGCCGGAAAAATTGAAAATACAAGAGCGCGTGCATTAAATAAATAAATATCTCTTTTTGATTTCGAGAAAGTACTGGAAAATTCTAGCGCGTGATTTTAAAATCTTATAAAAGGAGGAAAACATCTCAGTTTGTAGTAGTTGCTTAGTTTGTTGTTGTTTAGAAAACTACTGTTGTTGATTGTAGCGAATTCGCGGATTAGCGTTCTTTAGCTGTTTTGAATTACGTTCTATTGGACATTTGAGTAGTTAAAAGAAAACTACTGTGAGATATTGTAATACTGCGTGATAATTTGAGAAAATTTAAGCATTTTTTTTTTGTTGTGATAATAATAAATTTTTGTTCATTTTTCATCGGACTTGTGCATTCATTTCATAACGAACCTTACGCACGCAACAGTATTATTAACTTTTTAAACGTTATAAATGCTTACAGTAATGACATCTTCTCTTCTAAATTAAAGCTATTTTTTCACGCGCAGTTTTTTTAAAATTTAAGACGTTTATTTCTTTGCTGCCAATTGCGTCTTTGCACTTAGTGTCAACATGACAACGTCATCACTAGTCACTTCCTGTTTTAGGGAAAAAAGCTCTATCAACTAGCCCTTCTCTTCTAAGTCCTGATAACGCATACGCGCTAAGAATCTCGACTCGCGGGACTGTCAAAAATAACTTTCCTCTTCCGTTTTTACAAGTTCGTGTAGATACTCTGTTCATCACTCAGCTTAATATTATTCTAATACTATGTATATATTTTGATTTATTAAAAGAATATTTTCTTTATAAACTGGTGTTTAATAATCGTCTAAAAACACCAAAATGGCGACTCCGAACATAAGAAAAACGTGTTCGAACGTGTCTGTGAATAATTCGAACCTGTCTGTGAACGACGATACTCTTGTTTCAACGCAAGCACATGAAATCAACATAATTTCCCTTAAAGTGCCACCGTCCTGGAAAATAATAAGAGTATACATTCGAAAAATTGAAATTTAGTTCATTTACTGCCGATGCCACAAATTATCATATCGTTGTGGGCCACATCGAGACCGACATCTTAAGTCGGGTAAGTGGCATAATTGATCTTCCTCCAGTTATTGATGCACAACACTCTTAAAAAAAGATTGAGGTTTTATCCGATTCTGAAGAACAAAAACTAAAAAAACTTCTGAGAGATATCGATTTAATGGATATTCCATGTGTTTTACTCCGACAAATGCAGGAATCGGCTGGACCTCTTGTTGGAACTAAAATCTTTGAGCTTTTAACACCTTCCAGCCTAAATGCAAGCCATATTAGCCTCTTCTAATATCGAACTTGCTATGGCTGACAAAATATCTGACATCACAACTCCTGCTCAGCTTCATGGCATTAAGTCAAATCGGGGGGGGAGGGGAACTAATTCTACTGATGCAAGTGATGCTTTGGATAATTTTCAGAAATAAATATCTGATTTAAATAAATAAAAAAATTATATAACTTTTTATGTTGTATTCTCGTGATCGATATAGTTGTAGATCCTTCCACACGAATAAACAAAACGAAAATGCATCTATGTATTGGTACCACGCCAAGTTTGGCGAAAAAATTCACCTTTAGAATTCTGAGTAAGTTTTAGAAGTAGATGGAAGTTATTTCGGTGAAATGTTAGTGAATTTATCCTACAAACGAATAAATGTATCCTTACTTTTCTTGAGACCTCCGACAAAAGCAACGCCAAATCGCTTCAATTCTTATTTGAATACATGTATTTTGATTGCTGCCCATACAAGAGTAGCTCATAGGACGCTTGGGCCGGCATCGCCCAAGGTTCAAATTTAGGTCCTTTCTTGTACCCGATTTATGCAATGGATTTCCCACTTTTTGACGATAACATTATCACAGCATGTTATTCTGATGTATTTAAAATCGGATAACCAAAAGTGGTGAAGAACGCCATAGGCCAAAATAAAAATAACAGTCGCCTCCTTGTATTTGAAAAAAATTTAAGAACACATTTTGAGGTTGACACAGGAGCTGATTTGTTCGTCTTACCTCCTACTCTAAAGCCCGTCTTAAATCAACATCTTTGCTCAGTTTAGTTACAGCAAACGGTACAAAAATTGATATCTATGGAAAATCCCTAGTACATTTAGACACAGCCGAATTTTTGTCACGGTTGCTGACGTCTCGCGACCAATTTTGGGAGCAGAATTTTTAAGTAATTATAGCACTGTTGTAAATTTGAAATCCAAAAAATTAATTGACAGCATGTCTAACGTTGCGTCAGATGGCAAAATATCCCGAGATACAGTATCAAAATTACAGTTTTACAACCGTTACATGTATTTAATGATTTACATAAAAATATGATTCTGTCTTTGAAGATGTTTTAAAACTGCCCCCAAATAAGAATACTAATGGATAAGATAAGATACACATGCAATCGAAACTAAAGGTTCTCTCGTAGCAGCTAAAGCTAGACGCCTAGCGCTTGACAAATTGGCTCCCGCAAAAGCAGAATTCACTTCTTTAGTGCAAAAAGGCATTTGTAGTACTTTTAAAAGCTACTGGACTAGTCCTTTGCACATGGAAAAAAAAAATCAGTGGGGTCTTGCGACCTTGCGCCGACTATCGTACATTAAATTCAATCACTATTCCAAATAATTATCCAACTAGGCCATCTACATTATTTTACATCCAATTTAAACAGTAAAACTTTATTTTCGACATTAGATCTCAAGAAAGCGTATCACCAGGTGGCAATGAATAAAGAGGACACACCTTAAACGGCAATAGTTACTCCTTTCAGATTATTTGAGTTTAACTACATGACATTTGGCTTACGTAATGCTGGGCAAACCATGCAAAGATTACTAGATGAAATTTTGTCATATTTAAATTTCTGTTTCATACATATATAGATGATATTTTGGTTGCTTCATCATCTCTTGATGAACACAGCCTTCATACTGTAGAAGTTTTAAAGAGATTAAAAAATCATAATTTGATTGTCAACCTTCCTAAATGCACATTTGCTTCAGAATGCGAAAACGTTTTAGGTCATATGGTCGACAAACATGAAATCATTCCTTTACCAGAAAAAAAGTAATCGAAGATTTTCCCAAACAAAAAGCTGTTAACGAACTCACGCGTTTTTGGAGTATTCTTAATTTCTGTAGGAGATTTTTAAATTATGCTGCTAAAGACCAGCATCCTTTAAATGGTATGTTGGGAAGGTGTAAGAAAAATTACAAAACACACTTAAATTGCTCAATTGACACGGAAACAACTTTTGACACAAGCTACAAATTTAGTTTATCCAGACCCTTCCCACAACAACAAAAAAAAAAAGAAAAAAAAAAAAAACCTTATATGTGACGCCTTAGAAAAAGGTATAAGCGCTTGCGTCCAACAATTTAACATACAAATATGGGAACCACTAGGATTCTTTTTGAGAAAATTGAGTGGTACTGAACAAAAATATAGTACGTACGATAGAGAACTTTTGGTGATATTTGCAGCTATTAAAAACTTCAAGTATCTACTTGAAGGCACGAACTTTACAATGTTTACAGATCACAAGCCCTCACAAAAGCATCCAAAACTATGACAAACTCTTCCCTCGATAAATTAATCAACTGATTTTCATAGGTCAGTTCACTACTGATATTCAACATTTCAGTGGCGCAGAAAATGATCGGCCGATGCTTTTTCTTGGATCGAAATGGTTACTAACGCAATTCCTATCAAGTATGACTATGCCGTAAACGCAACAGTGACAGCGAACTCCAATCATTTTTAGACAAAGAAAACCCAGTTCTACAATCACAGAGTCTAAAAAAGTCTGAGAATTTCGTAGAACTATACTGCGACATTTCAAATAAGAAAATGAATCTTTTTGTTTCAGTCATAGAAAAATTTTCTTTTCAGCTCTGCATAACTTTTCTCATCTTGGACCAAAAGCAACTCTGTAGTTGATCAGTGTTCGATTTATCTGGTCCGGAATGATTAAGGATGTCACAAATTTCGCTAAAACTTGTATACAGTATCAAAAGGCTAAAGTGTCTTGTCATGTAAACTCTCCTTTAACTAACTTTGTCTTTCTAGATGAACATTTTTCGCATATCAATACAGATTTGATTGGACCTCTTGCTTCAACTCAAGGAATGGCGTACTGTCTAACATGAATTGATATGTATACTCGTTGACCTGAAGCCTATCCATTGAAAGATACGCGGGCATACACTTTACTACTGTATCGTAATTACTCCACCTTTAGGTAGCCACAAAGCAAATCCGGCAACAAGTTTAATGAAATAATTTTCTCGATGCAACTCGCATCACTGTTTATATTTCAATTTGTAATAAAAATTTTGAGAAGTAGATTAGCAATCTATCCATTCTCAATATCGTGGTGATGTATGGATATGATGTTTAAAGGCAAAGGTCAGCGAATTTGTTAATATTGAGTTTATTGATGCAAGATTTTATTAATATAGAAAACATTATTAAAAAAAACACCTCTTAGAGCAACGTTCAGAAGCGTTACAATTCGTTAATAGCGTCTTTAAATGAAATAGATTTAAAACGTGAGGAAACTTAAATTAAATTTTCTTTAGAGCGAATTGCTACAGATTTGGCTGAATTAGATAAAATCTGTACTGCTTTAGTAGATGGCAAATCTAAAGATTTTGATGTCGAACACGAGAAAATTGAAGAATAGATATAGTAGCTTGCATTTGTACTAAAGTATGTCTTAATAAACTTCCAAATTTTTGTGAACCGTTGGCGACGAATACAAATGATAAAACAAAATTAAACTTCTCTAAAATAAAATGGTTGAATTTTACGGAGAACTGAAAGACTAGCTCACGTTTTGGAGTCAGTTCAGTAGAATTCACGATTATGAGTCAATTGGTTATGAATATAAATTTCAGTATCTCATCCAATGCATGACATTTGGCAGTAGAGCCTGATAAAATGTACATACCGTATTTATGCGAATCTAATGCGCATCCCCATTTTAAAACTTTAAATAAAAAATTGTTTGTCGGCGAATGTAATGCGCATCAATGATATGAGGAATTTATTGAATCTTATTTTATACAACAATGGATTTGTATATAAACTATCAATTAATGGTATGATAATTTTATTTAAATTTAGATACCATATTTTATACAACAATGGATTTATACATAAAGTAGCAGAACATAGAATTAACCTATTAATGGGCAATTGTTATGTGAAACAATCATTGGTAATTACTACTACCGTATATCCATCCACGGCTAGCCTTAAACTCTTGTTTCGGTATTCCAAGAACTTCAGCCTCCTCCTTTGCTTTATTTCTCATGGTGTCACTAGTCACAGGTTGTCCATTCTTCCTCCTTTCACGTACAAATTCCAAAACTTTTTCTTCAATTTTAGGGTGTCTTCCTTTGCGAGGGCCAGTGAATTTCTTTCTACTAGCTTTAGTTGCAAACAGTGCCAATTTCTGTTGCCGCCACAAGAGAACATTGCTCTCAGCTACGTTGAACTCTCTCCCTGCCTTTCTATTGCCATTTTTTTAAGCACAAAGAATTACTTTATGTTTGAAAGTAGCGTCATATGACATTCTTCTCTGTTTGCCCTCCATTTCGTGACTACGTACTCTGCAGTTTGTATCCTCTATGCAATAATGTGTCAACGATAAATGTAACGGTAAATGTAGTCGAGAAATACAGTAATTCGTTGTTACGATTTAAATTTGGTTGACGCCATCGGCGAACTTTGCACTCGAATCTAATGCGCACCCCAATTTTGAATACTACATTTGGCCAAAAACGATGCGCATTAGATTCGCATAAATACGGTATCTATCTGCCAAGTGCTGATAACTATGCAAGCCATTAATAACTTAAAAACATAGTTTGGCGTCCAAGAGCTACTTGTTGAATATTATGTCTATGAATTCCTGTCATTTGTAGGAAAAGTGCTATGAACGTCAAAACGAAGATGAATATCATGTAGCTGTACGATGGATTGGAGTCACATTTGAGGTATTTAAAGTAGATTGGCATTTAACTAATGATAAGTATGCTGCCATTTTATTTCCACTGGCGGAATCATGCATTCCCGAAAATTTGTTAAGGGTTTGGTTAATTAATCCAGTGACCAATAGAGTAGGACAACACTTTTATGGCAATAATCTATCTCAGTTATTGTTGTTTCTTCGCACGATAGTTGTGGGTGGAAAAACGAATTTCTTTATCCAAAGCTGATTTTAAATGAAATCAAATTTCAAATAAAAATCTAAAGTACACAAAAGACGAAATTTCTGTTTCGACGACTAACCATCTAGTACCAGGTACTAAAGCTATGAAACCTGCTTGTGTATTTTGTGGCAAAATTCATTATTCTCACTATTTTAAAGGCCAAAATTGAGTAAAAAAAGGATATTTTAAGGACCCTGGATGATTGAATTACGGGATAAAGGCATCAGTCTTACTGATGTAGGAAAAGATTCACTACATGTAGAACTCTTAATTAGAGCGGACCATGCTGAAAGTCTTTACACTGGGAACGTTTTCCACATGCTAATGCACAACAATAATTAAGAGAATTTATAGAAATAAGATGTTTTAGGAGTAACTAATCCCAGTGAAAGCAAGTCTAGTGTAGAAATGGAAATAGCTGTATTGGATCACTTTCATAGGTCCTTGAGAAAAAATGATGATGGTATTTCATAATCTGATCATACCAGTAAATACAGACGCTGCTGAAAAGAGATTGCTCTCAACCACAAAGAAACTTGAATTAGAAGACTATAATGATCCAAGCAGTTAAAATCGAGAAGTGACTATATCCAAGACAAGTTACAATCGGGAATGGTCGAAGAAGAGTAAATAATAAAGCAGAAGGGGAAATACACTGCCTTCCACATCGACCACTTTTCAAGGAAAATTCCTCGACAGCGGTTAGACTAGTATATGACGCACCTTGCAAAAGGAAAACTTTTCTTCCCTAAATGACCATTTAGCAAAAGGGCCAGATCTTCTAGACTGCCCAAACTTAGAGAGAAGAGGATAGATATAATTTCAGATATAAGGAAAGCGTTCTCAAAAATTTCCATGGATCGAAATGACAGATTTTCTAAGGTTCCTCTGGTGGAAGAATGCTGGCAGTCAGAGATAAAAGAATTTCGCCACTGCCGTAGTATTCGGGCTAAACTGCAGTCTTTTTCTTTTGAGGGCTGCGACCGACTTACATTTGAAGCAATATCAGTATCTCAAAAGTATCGCTGAGAAGCTTAAAACTTATTTATGTTGCCAACTGTGTGACTTCGGTAGATTCTGAAGATGATGCAAGGTTTTTCCTTCAACAGGTAACCGAGACCATGGCAAATGCACATTTCGATTTAAGAGGATGGCACAAAATAGAAGCAAAAGGGATTTACAGTGAATCTGAGCCTTTAAAAGTAATAGAACTATTCTGGGATAAACAGCAAAATCTCAATATTGTGAAGCTTATGGAGAGATGGTACCACCCATTCAGAAATTTTTTTTCTGAAGATAGCTTTATCAGAAGTGGCACCGAAAGAAGCAAAACACTGTCATGACAAAAAAAAAGCGGATGTGCTATTAAATTACCTTCTAGATTTCTGCAATGAACGTTTAAATTGAATTATTATTTTGAGGTGAGAACTTTATTGCATGTTTTGATTACCAATCATATACAGTGAAAATCGTTTAACACGAAACTAAGGGGACTGAAATATTTTTTCGTGTTAAAGGATATTGAAAAAAAAAACATATATTTATATATTCAACAAAATTAAGTTTATTAGAGTACATTTGTTTATACAGATATGTATATATGCATGTATTTAATAAAAATCAATGAAACAAAAACATCCACAAGAACTTAATGAAAATTAATACAAAATTTTCGAGTTTTTTGATAAGCGAAACATTTTATTAAGTTTTTGGAAAATAATCTGATATTTTGCTTTGCATTGTCTTTTTTTTAGCATCAAACTTTTCAATGTCGTCCATTTTGTTATTTATTTCACCATTGGAATGTGCGTCTAAATAACTGCGTATATTTTTCATGATGGTCCTTATTTCGGATGAAGTGGGAACAGGAGTTGCATTACTCATTTCATTTTCGTCGTCGGAATCTGCGTCAATGATATTTTTTCAGCTTTGAACAAACTCTAAATGTCTTTGTCTGCCATAATTGGGGCTGTACACACATTATCATCAACTACTGCAACGAATTCTTCCGATGATACAGTGGACAGTCCAATAATACAGAAACTTTCTCAAACATTTCATTAAGTGTCGGATCAGTTTCAATATCCTCCTTCTACATTAAAGAAATGGAGAATCGCGGCGCCAAAGAATCTGATACTTTTGAGAGTCGCGCATGACGAAAACAATTTTCATTCGTCTTTGAAGTCACTGAATTCCATGCAAAGTGCAACATATGAAGAGACAGAGACATGCAGAGTGCAATATATGAACCAAACTCACAGATTTTTACTCACACTGCGATGTACTCGTCACGAATTCCAAAGCCAACTGATGAGAAATGAGATGCTTGTGTGGCGTTTGTACAGGTGGAATGTGAAAGTAGCTTAGATAAACAAAAAAATTATTCAACAGGCAAAATTATTCAATTCGTGGTCGCAGGCTAGTCCGAGGATATTTCAAAGCCAAATTAGCCTCCTTTCTACGAAAAATGTGAAATCATCTCACACACCTCTTAAATCTCGCCTACGAGTCCTGTATTTTCCGTATTTTGTTCATTCCCAGAGAGAATATCTTTTCGTGTTAAGAGAAACAAAGTGCGTGAAAATATATAGTAGTTTGTCGGGACCGTTGTATTATTTCGTTTTAACCGATATTTCGTCTTAAGCGTTTTCGCGTTAAACGTATTTCACTGTATTATAAATCGAAAGGTGGGAGGATTGTCGCTTAATTACTCCATCTTTAGGTAGCCACAAAGCATATTTAGCAACAAGTGTAACGAAATTATCAAGATGCAACTAGCATCACTGTTTAAGTTTAGAATTAATTCTGTTTTAAAGTTTGTAATAAAAGTTCTAAGGAGAAAGTAGATTAACAATATATCCATTCAATGTGTCATAGATATATACACTTGACTATTGCATTACCCTCAGTTCTTTTAGGACTTCGAACCTCTTTTAAAAAGGAACTTAACTGCTCTCCAGCTGAACCTGAGTATAATCAAACTTTAAATCTTCTGGGAAATTTTTTTATTCCTCCCGAAAGCAAAAATCCGAAGAATGACTTCCTACAAAAATTAAATGACCATGCAGAGCACCTTCGTCCGGCTGATACAACAAATCAGTCTCCTCGCCCCAAAAAGACGCAAATATTTGTCTAAAAAGGGGGGATCTTTTCATGTTTCTCTACGTGTAGACGCGGTAAAACCATCCTATCACACACCCTACCGCTGGACCTTAGTAGTGATAAAAACTTTTACCACCTCTAAAAAAGGGCCATATCATTACTGTAACTATCGATAGGGTAAAACCTGCTTATTTGGTCCCAGACGAGGTACCTGCACCTCAAATTTTACCTGATGCTGACAAGGCCTCATCACAGGAACCAGCTTGCTCAGTAAACGAAGTCTCCCGAAAAAAATGCTCCGTCAAAAGCAAATTACCGAACTCGTTCTGGACTCATGTTCATTTTCCAAAACTATTTGTTCATTGCTAATGCACGGTAAAAAAAAAGTTCGCTCTTTACTGGCAAAAGTTTTGTAAAGTTACAGAAATCAAAAAGTTACACAAGAATTTCCTGTAATGGTAACAAGTTGAAAGCAAACTGTAGCGGTAACAAGTGATTTGCTTGTAGCATTACAGATAATGTTTCAGAAGCCGCGCGGAAGAATCACGTGACTGACTGGAAATTAGCCAATCAGGAGAAAAGTGTTTGAAGGCTAGTTGCAGAAAAAAACATGGCTGAATGCACGTTGGTTGTATAGCGCAGGTAAGAAAATGTTTACAATTACTGATTGAAATATTTTTTGTTCATTTTATGCAGATTATTCTCATGCACTTTGCACTGTTATATGTAGTGAGTAAGTATTTAAACGTTTAAGCTTTGCGATTAATTAATATCAGTGTTCGTAATGTCTAATGAGTTGAAAGAGTGCAAAATATTTATTCCAAATGCAGATCTAATAGTAGTATTTTGTCATTGTGCATACGATAAATTACGCCTTAAATTGCCCTTATTATAATTTAAAACTAATTATTACAAAATTTAATCACTGTTTGTGGTATTTAATTGAAATGGTAATGTGGTTGTTGAAAACAAAACTAATCATGTTAGCGTTCTTTTGCAATCGTCTGACCAAGACATACTTTTCCCGGCAGGCCTTGCGAGAAACGTTTATATAAACATTTAGAATTCTGAATGTAATGTATATTTTTTGCTTACTAGATTTAGTTTATTCTTTTTCTAGGATTACCTAATTAGTTATACTTGGTTTATAATTCAGTCGGTGCTACTTTGGTAGACGGTTGCACGGATTTTGGCGATTTTTCTTTTGGCGAGTAATACAACTTATGGTAAACCCATTGATGGATAAGTTATTTATAGTAACCGATACTTTGTTGTCATTTTATTTAAAAAATAATGTGTTTTATTGTGCATAAATTCCGTGTTTTAAATATTATTTATGGCTTCTAAATATTAAAAATCAATTTAATTTTGCATTTTTATTTGAAATAAAAATTTTATTGTTTATCATATTTTATGAAATTTTATATTGTGGATGATGTAACCAATGACGTAACCTTACTTTAAAAGTAATTGGTTTTTAAATGTATAAATTTAATCTAATGTTTTAAACATTATTTATGGCTGTTAAATATTAAAATACAATTTAATTTTGCATTTTTTTAAAAATGATTTTATGTATGAATTTTTAAATAATTTTAATTCTAGGCGTGATGTAATAAGCTCTCTGATTGGTTATAGAATATTTGTGCATTAACAAGCTATAATCAGCTCTCTGATTGGTTTCTGAAAATTTGTGCATTTCCGCGCCGTTTTAAAATTTAATTCATATCTTCGAATTCCTTGAAAGATGTCTTCAAAGATGTTATTTAAATTATGATTTCGTTTTTTTTTGTGGTACTTATCAATAAGAAATAGGTTAAATGACTAAAAAAATGTAAGTACATATTTTCCCTTTATTTTATAATTGTATACTTCAATTTTTTGTTGAAAAAATTAATACACTCTTTTCAAAAATTGCTGAGATAATTATTGTCCATATGTTTTAATGTTAATTATATTCTATATAACGTATTTTAAAGTATTTGAATTTAATAATATTCTAATTCTTTTAAATGTTGGTATGATGGTTTTTAATTCAATATTCAATTTTAGTAATATTTTAATCTAATTAAACGTTGGCACAATGTTTTTATAGCGGTGTTTTTATTCTCTTTGCTATATGAAAGTAATAGTAACCTTACTTTACTATTTTATACTCATAGTAAATGTATTTATTTACCCTTGCTGCCATCTTAAAAAGCGACATTTTCAACAAAAAATTAATCCATTACTTTTAACGATATTTATTTTTTTGGAACAGCTTTAGTATAGCCCACCTTCAAAGTTTGGCGAATTTGGTTTGGCGCCAAAGCAATACGTTGTTTTGAAAAATGGTTGCCATCCAGATTTTCGACGAAACTCCGTGTTTAAAAAAATGGTAGCCATCTTGATTTCACCAGAAATCGTGGATAATAGAAATAAGTTTATGACTATTATACACGGTTTTAAGAGAAAGAAATATTAAGAAATGATTAATAAAAATGATTAAGGTTAAAAGGATGTAATTTTAAAAACAATACCGGAAACCTTTAGCTATTTCACCTTTAATAAATAATTTGGTGTGACGTCACAATGTATTCTCCATGCTACGTGTAATGTATTCTCCATGCTACGTGTAATTTGTATTTTCTCTTTAAAAAAATAATGAATTGTTTATTATTGTAAATTAACATCAAATTCTTTAAATTTACATTTCTGAGCTTAGGCGTAACTGAAAATAAGTATAATAAATTGTTTATATTTAAAATTATCATGATACAGTAAGCGAATTCTACCAGTTATTACAACGATAAAGAACGTCGCAGTCTCTCATACTTGTATTTCATACAGCTTCCATATTTTCAAAGATTTTTAAGCTTTAGCATTTATACAAATAAAAAAGTTTTTTTTAATTAATACTCTGGAACATATCAATTTTATCATATTTACAAATTAACATTTTGCTACGTAACAACATAATCCCTTATATACCAGTAAGTAGACAATTTTCATTATTTTCTAAAAATTTTGAACTTCACATTAATGAAAAACAGGTTCTTAAATTTCTAAATCACATTATATTCTCTGTAGGCAGGCATACTAGAATTCTACACATAAATAAATGAAAAATTTAATTTCTCGCAATGAAAGAAAATATTATAAGAAAATAAATACTACAAATTAGGAACACTAAGCAATGCTTCACATACACACACACATACAGTGTCTCACAAAAGTGATGGGACACTTGTGCTTTACAAAAGGAAACTGTAGTAAAATAAATTTAAAAAAAAACATGTAAAAATTTTTTGTGGGTGTGTTTCATAATTAAATTTAGTAACAATTACTACATAACATACATTTTCTCAAAATATTAAAATATCAATTTAATAAAAATACAATTGTTTAGAACGGAGCAAAAAATGGCTCACATAAGTGATGGGACACTTACTTTTCCATCAAATATTTATCCAAAAATTTTACTTTATAAAAGGTTTTAATATTTTGTTGGATTTCCTTTTACTTTTAAAACATGATTTAATCTTCTTGGGATGGATTCGACTAATTTTTTTGCGATTTCTGGAGTGATTTTACCCTATTCTTCTTGAAGCACCGATTTTAATTAATTGTCTATCCTGGGTTTTCTCCACACCAAGATTTTACCGTCAGAATCAAATATATTAAATTTACTCTCATCAGCAAATATAACTTCATTCCAGTAATCAGAATTCTTATTTATGTTGGATTTTGCGAAAGCCAGTCTGAGGTTTCTATTCTTTTCACTCACGAAGAATTTTTTCCCGGCTGCTCTACCGTGATATCCAGCAAATCGAATTACTCTTCCAATAGTCTCAGGATTAACAATTACTCCATATAATGCTTGTAAATCAGCAGCAACTTTGGGAGCACTCATTCTTGGATTTTTTTTAATATTTCGAACGATAATTCTCTTTAGTCCATTGGATAGCTTTGATTGTCGGCCAGGTCTTCTTTATCCTGAATCATATGATTCTTTTTATATCGTTTAATGATATTAAAACCTGTTGAATGACTCAGGTTAACGGTTTCAGCAGTTTCTCTAATAGAATTTCCACGTTCAATATGCAACTTAATAACTAATTTTCGAATTTCAGGCAAAGTTTCTTTTCGTTTAGCATTCATGGTTGCACAGAGATAAAAAACACAAAAATTCCAAAACAAACTGGAGAGAAATACTGCAGACGATTGCGATAAATTATTGCCAATTGCTTTGAGTAAAAATACAAACCCCAAAAAATATTTTTATTGCTTACTTCAGACGATTTTTGTTGCATAGTACGTTTTAGTATCTAATGGTGTCCCATCACTTATGTGAACCATTTTTTGCTCCGTTCTAAACAATTGTATTTTTATTAAATTAATATTTTGAGAAAATGTATGTGATGTAATAATTGTTACTAAATTTAAGTATGAAACACACCCACAAAACATTTTTACATGTTTTTTTAATTTATTTTATTACAGTTTCCTTTTGTAAAGCATAAGTGTCCCATCACTTTTGTGAGACACTGTATTATCAAAGAACTCATATTATCAAGTGCGATTACGATTGCAAACACTACGTATTATAATAATGAGGTAAAAGTTACTTATAGGGTCAAAGTTTACAGTTTTGCTACTGTTGAGTAGATCGTCGGGCTATCGATATATATCGTAAGTCGGAAAGCATTATAAACATATCAAAACCAAAACATTAAAATACAATTTAAATGAAAAATGATGTCTTAAATATAATTCACAATTAAAACAACAATACAAATTTAAAATACACAAACGATATGTTAAACATTGCATATAAAATACATTACATTACAGCTCGTCATCACACATTATCTCATTTTCCTTTGTAAACAACGATCCGTATTCGCCCGAAAAACATCAAAGCTCGGTGTCCATGTACACATCCATCTATTTCAACCTTAAAAATATCAGAGAATTGCACAACCTCGGCATTGCGCACTACATTGGCTTTGCCCATGTACACATCGATCTATTTTCACTTAAAAAAACATCCTAGAATTGCTCAAACTAGGCACCGCGCACAACCTCGGCATAGCGCACTACATTGGCTTTGCCCCTGTACACATCGATCTATTTTCACTTAAAAAACATCCTAGAATTGCAAAAACTAGGCACCGCGCACAACCTCGGCATTGCGCACTACACTGGCTTTGCCCATGTACACATCGATCTATTTTCACTTAAAAAAACATCCTAGAATTGCTCAAACTAGGCACCGCGCACAACCTCGGCATAGCGCACTACATTGGCTTTGCCCATGTACACATTGATCTATTTTCACTTAAAAACATCCTATAATTGCACAAACTAGGCACCGCGCACAACCTCGGCATAGCGCACTACATTGGCTTTGCCCATGTACACATCGATCTATTTTCACTTAAAAAACATCCTAGAATTGCAAAAACTAGGCACCGCGCACAACCTCGGCATTGCGCACTACATTGGCTCTGCCCATGTACACATCGATCTATTTTCACTTAAAAAACATCCTAGAACTGCACAAACTAGGCACCGCGCACAACCTCGGCATTGGCTTTGCCCATGTACACATCGATCTATTTTCACTAAAAAACATCCTAGAATTGCGCAAACTAGGCACCGCGCGCAACCTCGGCATTGCGCACTACATTGGCTCTGCCCATGTACACATCGATCTATTTTCACTTAAAAAACATCCTAGAACTGCACAAACTAGGCACCGCGCACAACTTCGGCATTGCGCACTACATTGGCTCTGCCCATGTACACATCGATCTATTTCCACTTAAAAAAACATCCTAGAATTGCACAAACTAGGCACCGCGCACAACCTCGCCATTGCGCACTACATTGGCTCTGCTCATGTACACATCGATCTATTTTCACTTAAAAAACATCCTAGAATTGCACAAACTAGGCACGTGCACAACCTCGGAATTGCGCACTGCATTGGCTTTGCCCATGTATATAGCGATCTCTTTTTACTTAAAAATCAGAAATTGAATAAACTCTGCATTGCTCATATACTAAGAAATCTTCTTTCACTTATAAGAAATCGGAGAATTGCAGAAATTCGCGCATAAGCAACTCCATTGATTCGCGTTGGAAAAAAAAAAAAAGTTTCTAGAAAAATTGAGCTTACTACAGGCGAATCAAGATCTTAGCCTAATTGATTTCTCAGCCGTACATTTCTTGCAAATACTATCATTCGATGACTTTTTCTGACTAACTAATCAGCATGGTAGCTTACATTTTTCACAGAAAACGTTATCCTTCAATAATCGACAATCCATCAAAAATCCTCTAAAAAGTTCATACTCTATTGTTAATTCATACATAAAATATCTGTTCCCAAAATTTTACGCTTGTTTGAAAACTCCCACCTTAAATTTTCCTTTATAATCTCCTGATATTTAATTACAATATCACTAACAGCAGTTTTAGAGCAAGCAATAACTAAACGCAAAAATATCACCTCAAGTAGCCAAAAATATATATACAAAATAGTATTCACGGTATCTGAGCGTTAAACAATCGCCAATAACAGTGTTACGAATTATGTATTTAGATATTAATTTTAGTAGAATTCTAATTTAAAATGTTGTATTTCCTCCTGCAACGCAGCGTGAGACAAATTTTAAGAGAAATCTATACCGGAAAAGTAAGAATACAGGGCACGTGCATTAAACTTTGAGTAAACGGATATGTCGGTAATTTGTATTGAAATTGAATAAATGTAACTGACTACTAAATTAGCTGTAACCGTAATTCCATCCTCTTGTTACATTGCGTTTGGCGAATAGTATGGGTTACCAGATCATATCATTTATCGCCGCTCTTGGTGATATTTTTTTGTTTAAAATTCCAGGTGGGCTATACTAAAGCTGTGCCATTTTTTTTTAAGTTTTGAATACTTTACTATGCCTAAAAACAGCGTTTTTCAAGATGGCTGACATTTGTAAAAATCGCGCCAACGTAAATCGCCAAAATTCCGTGCAACTGTCTACCAAAATAGCACCATTCAGTCTAATATGTTTATGTACGAGTGTGTTATGAAGTAAAATTACAAAAACTTGAACAACGCGGTCGAGAATCTCATTTATTCCTTTAGTGTAATAATATTTGGTACTTTTCCGTTTTGCCGGCGCAAGCGATAAAGTCGCCAATAATGGTACAACCGATGCCAAACGGAATATTCTCGCTGGTAACCTTTTACGCCTCATTTTCAAAACAAGTCGCAGCTTTTTCTTATCAGATTGATTGTTCCTTTCAATACTGGCATATAATTACATAGAATTTTTATCAGATAGTTCAGTTTTATGTCTAAGGCCATTTTCGGTAGTTAGGTCAATTAGGATGCAATCACAGCGCTTACCCGAAGCCGAAAATATAGAAAAGAAAAGTCAAGGGTTAAATTCATCAATTCTAATGAGAATGCATTAGTGAAGTAAAGCACTGCAGTTTTACATAATTTCTGAGTAAGCTATTCGTACGCATTGAAATATTTCTTGCATTTAAACTTGTGTTCCAAATTAAGATTTAACTTGAAATTAATGTAGATAATTACGGAGAGCATTAGATTTTTGTAGAGTAGTTTACGTGAGATGAGATCGCTTGGAGTCACGTGATATGAACCGGCAAATTAGGATGTTGAACCATGAAAGCATAGTAAATTCTTAAATTAATGTCTTTTTACAAATTTATTGTCTTTATTTATTGGCTTTTTATAAAGTTTTAAGCGATATTAAAATGTTTATGCCTTCAAAAAAAAAAAAATAATTCTTAGAACTAAAATTTTTTATGTGTATACTGTATGTTGTCGCCAATAAAGTCTGCTTGGCGAGATTTGCGCCGGCGAAACGGAAAAGTACCTAATATTTTTTTCAGTGGTATTAATTTCTTACGAAAATATTTTAATTCCAAAATGAAGTAATTATATTGATTAAAAATATGCCGTATCGTACTTTTCGTAATGTTTTGTTTTACTAACTAGATGCAACTTAATTATTCCATATATTTTAATATACCAATATCAACAGGGGAAAAATGGAAATGACCTAAAATATTTTTCTAACAATTCGTTAAACTAATTATAAAACAAAACTAAAATTTTGTGCATTATTTCCAAAAATATCATTTCATTAATATTTTATAAATGACAACATTTATTATATTGTATATATAACTACCACTGCATACTTATAAGTTTTTAAACATTTAATGTAGAATTTATGTTGATTTTATTTTGCCCAGTTTTAATACAGTTTTGAAGTATGATAGTCTTGTTACTAGGATAGCATGAATCTGCTAATACAAGTTTAATACATTTCTTGACAAATGTTTCTTATTCATGTAATATAATATATAAATCATAAAATAAGTTTTCTTTAAAATAAATAAATTAAAAAAAATTGGCCCACCAGCGGCCGAGCGGTAAAGTCGCTGAACACTGGTAGTTCGGTCCGAGGTTCGAATCCCGCGAACGGGCTGGCTGCATGTTTTCGTGGTTTTCCCCATGTGTAACGTGTATAAGAGCTAGTTTCCCTTAGAAAGTCCTCCACGAAAGGCATCCCTCCTCTTAGGCAGATAGCCCTAGTGTGCTTTGCCATAATTAAATACACCACCTTAAAAATAAATTATTATTGTTTATTGGAATTTAAAACAATTCTGTATCTGTATGTTGTATTAAAAATAAAATAATAAGGAATTTTTAATGAAGCATTGATTTTAGCATTAACAATGTAAATATATATATATATACACATGAATAAATGGAAATGCAAGCTACTTTTCCTTACAAAACCGCCCATAAATATATACTTCCCTTTAGGCTGATAGCCTTGCATGCTTTGCCATATTCTATCAATCCAAATGATGCAAATATGCAGAAAATTTTACTTTCTTTGAAAGTTAATACCGGAAATAAAATTCAGTGCATTTGTAAACTACATTAGTTCTCTTATAGCTTGGCATTTAATTGCCCAATGATTTACTAGTCCAAACTAATGCAGAATTCAGATATCGTTCAAATAAAAGAAAATTAATAAGGTCTAATTTTTAGACGTATATATGAAGATTTATTTTTTTAAATATTATTTTAAGTCAACCAAATTAATTTCAAATTTAAATAAGTATTCATGCCTTTCAGTAGCATTATTTTTGAAATCTTAAATTAAATAACTGAATGCAATATTTCTTGTTAATAAAAGAAAAGCAATGTTATGAAAGACTAGCGAATTGAATTTGCAAGTTCTAATTACGAAAAGTCCCATGCTTTAAGGGGTCATTTTTAAAAATACCTAATTAAAAAAAAATATTTAACGTAAAACTTCTAAACTTCACAATATTAATTCTATATATTTTATATATTTTATGTGGAATATTAATTCTATATATTTTATCTCATTCTTATTTTATTAATTAATTTCATAGCATTGTGTGTGACACTAGTAGTAATTATTAATTAAATTTTATGCAGTTTCTGATCTATGTTTTGATTTTGTTATTAATTACGTTAGTTTACATAAGATTTAAAATTATGTAAAGTACAAAAACCTTCTGCATCTATTAATATATGCTGAAGTGAATGAAATTATGCCAGTGAAATATTTTAAAATCAAAAACAAATTTCTGTGGAAAATTAAAGTTATAAATTCTAAATGCAAACAAAGGAGTGAATTTGAAAGTTATCAAATAAGCCAAAGTGTTGGTCATTTTTTCAGTTTTGCAGAAGAAATTTTATACTTTGCAGAACGGGAATATGATGTTTGATTTTGTTAGTATTAATTATTACAACTGAATTATTGCAACTTACATTGCAATACGTAATGTAGCTTAAAATTTATTTGAACTTAATTTTCTAATTTATTTTGATCATGTATATTTCATGTGTCATAAGTCTTTGAAATGAACTTAATTCTCATCCTATTTATTTACACAATTTTTTTAAAGAAGAAAAAGTCACATTTTTTTTTGCTTAGTTGCACACGAAGATACATGTCTATATATAGAGAGAGAGAGAAAGAGGAGTTATGTTTACTTGCAGACTTTTTTCCTCCTTTTATATTATAGTATGAAAATCAAGGGGGAAATTAAGCAATCAATTTAATTTTGAAGGATGTGATTACAGTAAGATCATAGCCAATCAAAAATATTCATGGATGAACTACTGGTAACTATCATAGTATTATTATTTAAAAGAAACCTACATTCCAATAAGAACGCTTAGTAACATTCACATTTAAGTTATCTGATAAAAGTAATTTTCATTCCTACTTAACTATACTTTGAATTTCACTCTTAGTATTGCCCACTGCTACTCCCTAGACCTCAAAGCATTTAATGCATCTGGAACTGCAATTTGAGTCTTCTTCTACAGCATGCAAGTTATCACCGTTTAGTTTGTACTGCCACGAGCTATGATCTTCAGAATTACCGTATTGCATTGCATATTCCACCACACCCAGCTTTAGAACCAGATTCTGAAAAAAAAAAAAAAAAAAAAAAAAAAAAAAAAAAATTCCATAATTTTCCCCCTTTTAATGCATTTAGAAAATGAATATCCCAAGATTTTAAAATGGATTTATCAACATAATGATTGTTTTCGTCATACTAACAAAGGCAAACTTTTGCACACTTAAGGCCCCGTTGAATCTTTCTCTTCTAACTGTTGAATATTATATCAGCCTAATACAAAAAATTATCTATGATAGTGAAAGCAAATACCAACTGCCATTCACTGTGCAATTTTGCCATATCAGCTGCATATTCACCTTCTCTAATTATTTATGTATGATCTGACGCCTAAGGAGTTGCAAGAACAACAATGAGAATGACAGAAGTTCAAATTATAAAGAAGAAATGAGATAACTTATTAAATGTTGTAATTATGTGTATTCTTATTGAAATAGAGGTTTCTTTTAAATAAATAATATTGTGATAGTAGTAGTTTATCTATGATTACTTTTCATTTGTTATATTCCTACTGTGACCTTTGGAAATTAAATTATTCGTTTAATTTTCCCCTCTTAATTTTAGGAAGATAAAATTAGTAAAAATAAGTGGGAATATGGCATTGAGAGCATTAGATATCCCCATTTTCTTGAAGCTGTTCACTATTATTGTTTCATCAATGATAGGCCATGCATCCAAAATCCACTAGCAAATCAGTTAGTAAGACGAAAATGACCACTATGCGGACAAAAAATTTAGGGTAACTTGTTTTGTGAGCGCCTTAAGGAAGACAAACATTACCTAAATCATTAAAACAATTTCAGAATCATGTTGCTAAAAGAAAGCTAGGGAGGAATGTTGTCTGAGTCCCAGTGATTCATTTGGACCAATATGTAATATTGTTTTAGAAATTTAAGGTAATAAATATATTTTTCGAATGCTAAAACAGTTCGAGAAATTTATTCAAGTTATGAATTCTGAATATAAGTATACTGTATATTATATTTAATAACTATGGTGGCTTCATTTATGAAAATATTTGAATATTGGCTGTTTTTGTACAATGAACCTTCTCTAAGCTAGCTATACGTGATTACTGAAAATTTTGATCTTTAAATGATAGTGGGCATCCTAGAGAAGTTATGTTTACTAATTAGTTATTTTATGAGGAATGCTGGTTAAATTAAAAAAGTGATTGACTGAGGTAGCTTGTCGTAATGAGACGGTTCACTGTAATCCAATTTTTTAAAGAATTTAAGCTGTTCTTAATTAATTAAGATATTATAAAGAAATATGATTAAAAGTGTTATATAAGCACATGTTTAAAACATCTATTAAAATAATTTTTATAAGCTTTTTAAGAGCATGATTATGATTTTAAAAGAAATGTTTTTTCTTTATTTAGGAGACATGGTTTACAAAGAGGGGAAAAACCATTCATTTTTTCCAAGCAGTTGAAACGAATTTTTATGAAATGTTTATTAAATTATATTATGTTATTTTTTAATTAATTCTTTTTTTCAGATTTTATGTAAAGTTTATGAATTAAGTAATACATTATTTTTACTTCTGTATTTTAATTAGCATATTATTTGCTTCATAGTGTTTCACAATAAAATTATAAATTCAATAAACTTCTTAATTAACATGCTATAATATAGAGAGAGCATAAAGTTTGTTTTCTGTTGTCACATGTATATTTCACAATTTTGTATGTGAATCTCAAAATTTATAATAACTAGGAATACTTTTTTAGTATCAGTTTCGAAATGGTAAATATTAAGCTTAGATTTATTACATATTATGTTTGTAAAAAATTATAGGTAAAATTAAAATGCATTAAATTTTAAGCTAAACTGAAGTATTAATTTTAGAAATAAATTTTTTAAAGGCATAATTGTATTAAGAATTTTAAGGGAAACAAGGCTTTAAAAATTAAGGTAAGTTGGTGAAGTTTTATGCTTATTCAAAAAGCATAACATTAGGTTTTTAATGAAAGACTTTTATCTCTTAATTCAAAGGAAATTATTTGAAGGTAAGTAAAAAAGTTATGCATTATTTCAAACAATAGCAGACTGTTGACAAACACTGAGTGCAGATAAGAATAAAAAGATTAGTTAGATGTTGTAATTCAAGCGTATGAACAAAATTTTGAATTCCTTGTAGTAACAAAATAAAGTTCATTGCTATGTTGAATTCTTTAATTTACTGAAAATGTCATTTTTTAGGAGAGAATATAATATTTTTGAAACATGAAGAACAGCTGTTCTGAGTTCTTCATTGAAATATTTCACAAAATGTCTTTTACTGTAATAATATGATCATATCAACATGCAACATGTTTACTCATATAAGTTAAATCTAAAGCAACATGTGTCTATTTTATCTAAAATTACTAAAAAGAAAGTTCTAGAACATATCTTATTAATTGACACTAAAACATGCAAATAAAACATACTATTTTTTTTTCAGCTATTTTACAGGGCAAATATAAGGAGTAGCATATCAATTTGAACTTTTAAATTAATCAAAATGATAATATGAAAGGCCTTTCAATAATATCAGACATAAGTTTCTCTTCATAAAACAAAAATACTCTTCAACAGACTAATGTTACTTTTTGAAAAAGAACATTGCTGTTGAAAGCACATCTTTTAAATTAATGCTATTCTGAGGTCAAATTGACTAATTTAAAAAGCCAAACTATTATGCTTCACTTGCATATATCTGTATAATGATATACACATGCATATATTGTTTTACTCAAAACATCTTGATTTCAATATATTTTATTATAATAAGCATCATTTTAGACAAAAAATCTATTACTTTTATAGACATATCCTTTAGTATTATCTATGAAAAATATATTCTACACACATAATTACTTAATGGGATATTAGAAGGAAATAATCTGAAACCTTTACAGATACAACCATTGGAATTTTACCTAAGTATCTTCTACTCACATAATAACTTGCTATAATAATACAAGCAAATAACCTGTAATGGTTACAGATATATCTGTTGAGATTTTACATGAGAAAAACATGTTCTTTTTACATAATTATTTGCTGTAATATTACACGCAAATAATCTGTAACCATTACAGATATATCATTTGGGATTTTACATGAGAAAAACATGCTCTTTTTACATAATTATTTGCTGTAATATTACACGCAAATAATCTGTAACCATTACAGATATATCGTTTGCGAATTTACATCAGAAAAATATGTTCTACTTACATAACTATATGCTGTGATATTACAAGAAAAAGATCTGTAACCATTACAGGCAAAACTCTTGTAATGTTACAAAGAAAACACCTGTTTCTGTTACTCAAATAACCCATGGCATCCCAGTTTCCATGAGTTTTCTTAGTAACCTTACAGATTTTTTTTTTACAGTGTGGTTTTTCTCTTTTACAGACTTTTAATGCATTTTTTTCCGGAAGTGAGATAGTGTGGGGTTTTACCTTTCCTTAACATCGACATTGATGTCACGCCCCGATTTCTTCCTCTAGAGCAGTGGTTGCCAAACTTAAGTCTCTATCACATGTATTTCTGCTACGCGGGAATAGAAGTCGAAAGAGGCATTTCTAAGAACCCACACATTTCCACGAAACCCACGTTGTTAGGTTACCATTTTCACTTACTACAAAGACTAGAATGCCAAACAGTAATAGATTACCTCTCAGATTGAGATCGCGTGATCCTTCAGAAGCAGAGAACTTTCGTCTGATTGGTTGATCTCCAGGCGAGACACAGCTGCAAGCGGTAAATTTTCAGTGAAGTTTCAAAATACGGACACTGTCTCCACAGCTAGGTGGGACTTCTCTTCCAGCGGAAGTTTTTCTTCTAGGATTTTTTTTTTTTTTTTTTTTTTTTTTGTGTGTGGTTATGGCAAAGCCTCGAGGCTATCTGCCTAAGGGAAGAGATGTCTTCATGGAGGACTTTCTAAGGGAAACTGGCTCGTATACACGTTACACATGGGGAAAACCACGAAAACGCCAATGCAGCCAGCCCGTTCGCGAGATTCGAACCTTGGACTGAACTACCAGTCTTCAGCGATTTTACCGACCGGCCGGCCACTGGTGAGCTTTTTTTCTAGGAATCCTCCCATTTAAACCAATACTACCAGAATCTCGTGTCTTAGAAAAGTCCCGTCTAGACAGTTGCTAGATGTGATAACCCCTTTACGAAGCTTCTGAGCTACCGTACCGCTTTTAAATCCTACTGTGAGCTACCAACCAAAACAACTACCAACTTAAAATTACATTTGTTTATTGCCTAACAACTTAATTAAACTGTATCTAACAAAAAGAAACTGAAATTGAGCTATACACAAGAAAGAAATTAAAGTGTGATTAGTAATAAGTAACAAATGTAATGATACTTTTATCAGACTTATTAACTTTAATGAGAAGGATGGAACACTTTTTTGCCATCAACAAGTTTTTTAACGTTGGGAGAGTAAGTAGTGGCTGCCATTCAAATACAGCTGTTCGAGTTGTTCATCAGGGAGTGTGTTTCTGTATTATTTTTAATAACTTTCTCACTGGAAAAAGAAATTTCACACACATATATATAGAGAGTTGAACATGGCTTTCACTTTGAAACAAACTTGGACCAAAATTGGGTATTTTTCTTCAGAAACAAAAAGTGAAATATTTTCAGAGCTTGAAGAAAGTGATTTTACAGATAAATCATTTTGAAAATCAGTCAGTTCCAACTCCACCGCAGCATTATCTTCTTCAAAATCGAAATGCTCCATGACAAAGTAGAGAACTTTTTACCATCAATCGCTGTAAAAGGCAATTTGACAAACTGTACAACAATTGAAACACTTTTGAAATGTTGGAAGTGCTTGAAAACTTCTCAAATATGAAATAATTCCAACGTAGTGTTTGCCATTTTAAGGAGGCATTGAAGACTTTTTATTTTCAAGGGTCTGCTTCAAACAGGCAATGTGTTTGCATTCACATTGGATGATATATTTATCCCACAGTTCCAGCATTTTGGAGAAAGAAGCAACATCTGAAATTGTTCTACCAATATCTTTATCCTTAAATAGAAGCTACAAGTTAAGCATTAACTTTTCAGTGCAAGTTAAGTAAACTTTTCTGCGAGAAAAGCAAAATTCTGTAGCCAAGCCGAATCTTCTATTTCAGGAAGAGATTCACCTCGTTCTTTCAAAAATTCTACTAAGAGAGCAACTCTTGAAAACGCTGTAAAACTCTTTCTCCACTCAACTAACGAACTTCCGTATGAAGCACTAGATCATCATACTGGCAACCTAGTTCACCAGTCAGTGCTCTGAATTGCATGTGCCCCGTCTTGTTCTTCCTCTTCCTGTTGTTCTGTGTTTATTTCTATAGAATATATACAAATTCTTTGCTGCGTCAACATCAAGTTGGGAAATTTTGAAAGATACACCAAAAAACAAAGCTTGCAAAATTTATGGGACAATCATTGGCCATCAAGAACTGATTCAGTGAATGCAGTAGTTTTCAGTTACAAAAATTTTGAAAGACAATTTGACTAAAATTTATGAAGATAATTTTCAAAAGCCTGCCACGAAAGTTGAAGTTTAGGAGTTGTTAAATGAGTTGAATACACCGGAAACTACTCTCATGGTAGGATTTTGGAGTGAAATATTAGAAATCATATATAAAACTAATATTTCACTTCAAAAAGTAGATATTGCAGTTGAAAACATTTTTGGATTATAAGATTCTTTAAAAACGGTTTTATAGTCTTAACAAAACACAGGATAGGATAACTTTTAGAAATTTGAAGGTATAAAATTACCCAGATGCAATGAGTACAAATAATTATGCAAAAAAAAAAAAGCAGTATGACAAAAATTGTCAGTCAAAAATCGTTAATTTGGACACCCATAATCCGGAATGATCTATAATCCGGACCTTAAAGCTACAAACTTTCTGTGCGTGCGTCTGCGCATAAGACTTTTACGGCTGCGAATATGCGTGTGCGCAAAATTTGTTTACGAATGCGCGTTTAATGTATAACGGACGGTATGAGCTAAGCTAAAATTATCTAATTCAGTTAATGTTGCAGATTGCGTTGTTCCTTAATCTTCGAATTGGATCTGGCTTATTATTTTTTGCAGACTGTTAGAGCAATTTTATAAAAGTAAGCTTGAACTTTCGATTATGTCAAATAGAATTTCTGATATATATTTACTAATATGTAAAAGATCTACAAAGCAAAAGTATGTTTCGAAGTCCATTAAACAAAAAGTGGAATTGCTGCAAAAAATGGATCCTTTGTTTATCTAACCATTCCGAAATCTGTTTCTCAATTTCACGCTGGTCTGCAGCAGGGGAGCGGGGACGCCACGGCGCGCAATGAATTGGAAGTTGATCTGTCAGCACTATCCTTATCTTCAGACCAGATGCTTTTATTTTATTTGGCTTATAATTCCATACTAAATGTAGTATTTCATCTCGATGTACTCTGTCTTTGATATGATTTAAATCAAATTCCTCGTCATTATAATTCGCTTCTGATAGTGAAGAAAGTGACACAGAGGTGATTGAAAACGAAAAAATTTCGATTGACAAATTAGTTGGTATTCTCGACACAGCAATTATAGGACTTGAACAGCGAAACTTTGTAACTGAATAAGAAATTATGTCTGTTTATAGAATTAAAGAGAAAGTATTATCAAATAAAAAACGAAGCAACTTAAACAACTTACATTGAAAGAAATGTTTGATAAAGTAAACAAATAAATATTAAGCTTTTTTTTTTTTGTAAATTTTGATACCCTTTAGATCATAATTGTTCTTTATTTCATAAATTACGGTTTCATATTTTTAATTTTATAATTTCTGCATGCCATCTTACCAGATTTAAACGGATGATCTATAATCCGGAATCGTCGCAGTCCCGACGAGTCTGGATTAACGACTTTTGATTGTAGTCAGAAGTTGAATGTGATACCAATAAGGAATCCTGCATAAATACACTCATGTCCATAAATTAAGGATAATTCAGAGTCACGCTGACATCGAACTCTAAAATAAATATATCACCTGTAAAATCACTACACACATCTTCAAGAATCATATGCAAATTTCAGGAAGTAACCAGATGACACCAATGGTACGTCATAATGACGAGAGTGTAAGAGAGTGATATATAAGGAATACAGGCAAAGAAGTAAAATTGTTCGCAGGTGCTTTATAAGCATTTCAGTGCAATAACCGAATAGTTATGACACAAAGGACGCATTTGGATGAATTTTTACGTGGTAGAATTATCGGCTGTCTGGAATGTGGGCATACCCAACTGGAAGTATCAGACGGATGTGGAATTGCCCAGAGTGTCATCTCCAGGCTATGGCAACGATTCCAAGATGATGGTAATGTGAGTAGATGTGACAGCACAGATCGCCCCAGAGTTACAACGCCGAATGAGGAATGAATTTCTTTTGGCAGTTACTGCCAAAAGAAACAGGCGGAGCACAGCCTCAGACCTGTCTCGTCAGCTCTCTTCAGCCACTGGTACGACAATTTCAAAGCAGACCGTATACAGACGCTTAGAGCAGATTGGTCTATATGATCGTAGACCTGTCAGATGCGTTCCACTTACTGCAACTCACTGTCGCCTGCGGTTAGCCTGGAGTAGAGAGCATGCATTGTGGACACCGCAAAGTGGGCTTGTGTGATGTTTTCCGACGAGTTCAGGTTTAGATTGCAGTCTGATTCTCACCGGACTTTCATATGGAGAGCTCCAGGTACCCGTTACCACCAAGAAAACATCATTGAACGACACCATTACAGTGGTGCAGGAGTGCTCGTTTGGGGTGGAATTATTCTGGGTTCCAAAACTGACCAGCATGTTCAAATTGGAACCTTGGCAAGCAAAATTTATCGAAACGTCATTCTGGGAAAACATGCATGTTTGTTTCGGGGCGCCATGGGCGCACAATTTGTATTTATGGATAACAACGCCGGTCCTCACCGTGCAAACATCGTAAGCGAATGCCTTCAATCAGAGTATATCACCGTATGGACTGGCCAGCATTCTCACCGGACTTGAATCCAGTAGAGCACGTGTGGGACATGCTTGGCTGATGAGTTGCAGCCTGTCAACCTCCTCCTACGTGTCTACCGGAACTTTGGAGAGCATTGCTTTTTGAATGGTGTAATATTCCCCCAAAATCAGATCGATAATTTGATACTCAGCATGCCTAGGCATTGTAAGGACTGTATTGCATCGTCTGGGAGACATACAATGTATTAACAATCATACCAACCATGTAATATTGGTTTTTTGTAAATAGGTTTTTTTTTTTGTAAGTTGCTCCAGGAAGAAAAAATCGCTAATTTTTTTAATAATATCAAACATATAGCATCTTTTTTTTTTTTTTTTTTGCTCTTTACCTTTTGTTTAATAAATAAGCTTTACAAATAAGTCAAATTTGTTTTGCTTCTAACTCTTCCTTTGCCTGATTTTGCATTATCCTTAATTTATGGACATTAGTGTTGTTGGAGACGGCTGCTGCAGACAGACGATTACATAAGGGCTCGGCGAAGGTCAACAGAAGGAGCGCTGCATCTGATTGGACTATTTTTTATTATTCTTATTTTTTCTTTAATTGAGAACTAAGCGGGGAAATTCCCTTTTCACTCAGTTATATGTATGCACTAGTTAAAGTAATGTAACGTTTTCAGCTTGTGTGAGATATCCATATTAAATCTTTATATTAATAATCCCTGCTGTGATTATTTAATTTGTAACCTGCACGTTGTAGCCCTGTGAGTTGCAACAAGTGTATATATTATGCTGTTATTGATCAATTTCTAGCAGAAGTACAAAAAAGAAAGTGTGTTTCGGGGACATTCACTCAATTTGGGTTTCTAGTCATTCTAAAAATCTAAATGAAGACAGTATTAGAAAGAATGTTGTAGAATTGTGTAAAGTATATATGGACGATTTAGAAAACAGCTTTATTGAAGAATGCCTTCATTTTAAACACATTTATTTATTTGAAAATAAAGACAATATATCTTCTATGGAAAATAACTGACTCGAAAAACGGGTCCACATTTTCTAACATGGCCACACCAATATGCAATTTTTTGTATTGCCACTGCAAAATTACAGTGGTGAAAGATCTTTTTCACTTGAAAGAATAAAAAATTATTTCTTTTTTGGGACAGCAAATTAAATGATTTGAGTATTTTATCCATAGAGAGCGACTTATTTAATAACTTAAATACGTATGATATTTTTAACCAAAGAAAATGACAGATATATAAATATATAAGTTCCCTTTTTTTTTGTTTGTTTATATAATTTGTCTTGTTCTTTTTTTTCTTTAATTTCACATGAATTTTATTGTTATTTTGTTTAATGGTAATAAATTGACTTCTAATTCTGAAACTTTTGTAAAAAACTTTGCCTGTCACCCACTACCCCTCCTAATTATTTTGTTATGAAGAGGGGCACAATATTGCTAGTAGCTCATGGGCACCGAATATATTAAGACAGCCCTGAGGAGAAATTGTTTGCCTTCCGAGGCCTTAGCAGTAATCTTGGGTTAGTACACTCTGATGAATCTTCAAAAACTATCCATAAAGAAAGCAAGAGTTAACATTTCTTTCATGGTCTATTCTTTTCAGTGAACTGATCAGATCCCAAATTGCACTTACATACAATTATTTTTAAAATATTATTTATTATAACATCATTAGTTCAGATTACAAACATGTGCATCTTCCTTGAAAATTTAAGATGAAAGCTTAAGTTTTTGAAGATCCCATATGGAGAACAAGTGAAATTAGCAATCCTAAAATCATGCACTTCATTTAAAAAATTCCAGTGCAGTAGAGAAAATGTTTTCTTCTAATAATGATCAAAATTTTGCCTTTGCCTATATTTTAGATAATGAAAAATGGACACACAAATTAAATAAAATTAAGACAAGGAACACAATGTATTGCTAGCACTTAATGTCTTTATCAGATCTAGTAACATGAAACAAAGTTGGAAAATTTTCCGAGAAAGATCTATATCTCGCTATTAATTTGAACAGATGTAACTTTTGCATAATAGTTTCATTGAGAATCTGTTTCACATACATAACCGAAATATTTATGGTCCTGGGGGGGATAGAATTGGCAGATCTGCTTCACATAGGAGAGGAACCAATCACAAAAAGGTTCTGCTTCTGTATAATATACATCTTTTATACTTTTGAAAAGTACACTGTGCAAAAAAAACAAAAGGGGGGGGGCAGTTCTATATCTCCCGTTCTACTAGGCTGATTGACGAAATTCAAATTACGTTTTTTATGTCTCGAAAGCGCAACTTAGGATACATATTAGATTTATATATAGCATTATTCTAACATAGGTATTTTGACACAAAATCAGACTTTTTCTGAAATGACATGCCAATTTTTTTTCCATATTTCAATACTACAACTCAAATTATGTCTACATATTAAATTTTGTAAATTTTAGTGTGATATTTACGAAGAAATTCAAAAATTTATCTTTCTACATTTTTTTCAGTTTGCGCCAAGAATTATTTACATGGCGAACCTCTTAATTTATAGCAACCTAACTTCCTTTCCTTTTTTTCATAGTACACGAGCAGAAAAAAGGGACACTGTTTATACTTTCAAATAATTTTAACAAATTGCATAAACCATGTCTGGCGTTATTATCACTTCTAACAAATATGTCAAATTTCAAAAGTGCCAATATGCAAACGTGTGTATATCTTAAGAAATTTTGAATAAAAAAACTAATTTTTTGCAGGTATGCCTAGAAATACATCTACTGTGAGATGATGGTAAAAATTTGATAGTTTACAATTCAAAAATGTTTATAAAACCATTTAAAAATACAAATTTAAAAAAAAATGAATTTTATTTGGAATGAACCTAAATTTCAAAATGTGAAAGGAAAAATCAAATAAGTATAATAAAAAAAAAGAGATATGAATAAATATATACTAAATTCAATTAACATGGAGGAGTTAAAATTTTAAGAGCAAATTTTTTAAAAACTACTTAGACAATTTTTTACAAAACTTGGCACTTTGAATGTTGATATGTTATTTCAGAAAAAGTCCGATTTTGTGTTAAAATACCTGTGTTAGAACAATGCTACACATAAATCTAATATACAAGTTGCACTTTCGAGATATGGAAAACACAAGTTAAATTTCGACAATCAATCCAGTAGAACAGGAGATATAGGATTTGTCTCCCCCCTTTTTTTTTGTGCAAGGTGTACTTTGATATCCTACTGAGATACTTAAAATAAATAAATAAATAAAATCAACAAATTGTGTATCACAGTGAGGCTTGCACGTGGAGACTTGTTACATAGGAAGACTTTTGTTGGATAAATTTTAGTTCAAAATTTTACTCATAAATGATGCATGTAACATTACAGAAGGAGAAAGAACAAGATTATGCATCATTTATTCCTTTGCATTTGCTAAGATATTACTACTAATTTAGCAGACTATCATGAACACTCAGTTGACCAACTTTTTTTTTTTTTTTTTTTTTTTTTTAAAGGATTTATGTCTGCACATTTTTGTGATATTAAATGTACACTACCATCTATCGGTGCAAATCTGAATTAAAAATCTTATACTTTAAAAAATAATAGTAATAAAAAGTCTTAAAATAAGAATTCAAATTCTATGATTTATCCACAAAAATTCAATGTTTTTGCCTGCAATTCAATGTATGACCGTCAAGTTATTGGCTTCATGTGCAAGAAGAGCATTTTGCTGTAACTGTGCTGGAGAAAAAATATCTTAATTCATTAAAAAAAATTTATAAATCTTTAGGGAATTTTTTTTAATTAACTGCATGCTAAATTTGAGTTTATATCAAAATTGGTATTTTTAAATTAATAAAAAATTATAACAATTATTCTAAGACAGAAGTAAAAGTTTTATTTTAAAAAATCAAAATTGTTTGTTTAATTTCTATAAGTTGTGTTCACAAAATTTTCTTTGTGTACTAGACTTTATTAGCAACTTTTTCCTAAAATTACTTTGACTTATTGAAAGTCCTTATCACAAGAAAGCACCGCATGCTATGTGGACCCATTGTATCATTCATAGGGAAGCACTTGCACTGAAGTCGATGAGCTGTGAATTGAATTTGGTATTGGAACTTATCACAGATGTAGTAAACTACATAAAACCTAGGCCGCTGAAAGCCAAACTATTCAAAAAACTTTGCATGGACATGGCAGCTGAACACACTGCCCTGCTATAATCTGCAGTTCATGATGGCTTTTAGGTGGAAATGTCTAATCCCATCCATTCAAGCTACATCAAGAAATTCACACTTTTTTGCAAGAGGAAGGACATGCAAACTCCAGATACTTTGCCAAACCAGACTTTTCACTAAAACTGGCATATTTGTGCAATATATTTGACAAACTGAATGCCTTGAATCTATCTCTACAAAGCAATAATATCCACATCTTGAAATTATTGGTGAAGATTGCGGCATTTAGAAGAAAACTGCAGTTGTAGATAAGAAAAATTAATGAGGATGGTTGTCAAGATTGTTTCCCTGAATTGCATAAATACAGATCCTCTACTGAACTCGTTGTCTCTCAAAAATTGTCATCTCTTTTAACGGAATATGTTTCGAAGCCCACTGAATGATTTGGAAAATACTTTGCGGAAGAAAATATAAAAAAATATTCATGGACCCAAAAACTTTTCCATGCTCAAGCTCTACTAAAATTCCATTCACAAGAAAAAGAGAGTTTTTTTAATGTTCCTGCAACAACAGCCTTAAAACAAAATTCACTTGTTCTGATTTGGTGGAGTTTTTTGAATAATCATCAAAAATGAATATACAATTCTAAGTTCAAAAGCTTTAAGGATTCTCATTCCTTTTGCAACATCTTTTTCATACGAAATGGATTTTCAGTTGTAGCTGTAATAAAGTGCAAATATCGTTCAGAGATCAACGTGGAGAAATAAGAGTGGCAGTGTCAAGTCTTATCACTCGCTTTGAAAAACTTTCTGGAGATCAGCAAGTGCACCCGTCCCATTGATTTTTCCCTATTTTTTCTTTAATAATAATATTCTTGTATATCAGTTCAATATATATATATATATATATATATATCAGCCTCAAAATGTGGTTGTTTTCATTTCTGTGCCTGATCACTAGTATCAATATACAGTCATATTTAATGAATTGTTGTGATTTGCTAACACTATGAAGTAAGCAGGTTGTAAAGCACAAACTTTGTACAACACTTTGTTAAACACGGCTACGGCCCCATGACAAAATAATAAACCTGCAAGTGAGCTGCCAAGTGAAAAGGTTTAGGAACTCCCGATTTACATTATTAAAAAAACTCATATTTAACATATTGTCTTGTCTTTCTGCCTGCAACGTAACAATTTATTTATTTATTTGCTAACATTAAGGAAGAAAACCTTATACTCACATTGATTTCACATAAAATCTAAATAAATAAATAAATAAATTGTTACGTTGCAGGCAGAAAGACAAAACAATAGTCTTATATAAAATCAAAATATAGTTTTATATAAAATGACTGTGGAACTAAAGCTTCCCCCCCTATATTTTACATGGTATGTTTCTTTTTTAGGAAACATATATAGAGAGAGAGAGAGAAAGAGACAGAAAAAGGAAAAGTCTTTTTTAAATTAAAAAAAAAAAAAAAATTAGCAAATTTATCTCATATTTATTTTGAGTAAATATTAATCTACAGAAATTTTCTTTAGAACTTCAGAAAAATGGATGATTCTTCAGGATCTAAAAAATGAGAGAGTTGTTTTATCAACAATTTTTACAGTTACTCAGAAATTAGAAACAACTAGCATCTTGTAAAAGAGAAAAACAAAAACAACAACAAAATAAATAATAATAATGAGAGTCTAAGATATTTACAGTGCAGACGCATGAAACCAACACTTTAGCAGGTGTTAATGTAACATCTGCTAGCAGCTTAAAAAAAGCAAGGATAAACTGAGTTTTGACTTGCACCAATGCAATGCAAGGGATTGCAGTGAATAAAATTACTGGTAACTGGAAAATGCAAACATTCTTCAGCACTGGCAGGTATCAAACATCTCTCTGTGGTATATAAACATCAAAAGAATGCTTGGATGGATAAGAATATTTTTTCACAGGTCTAAAAGCGTTTTTTTTTTTTTTTTTTTTTTTTTTTTTTTTTGCCATTTGTCACGGCGTTGAAATCTAAAAGAAAACCTGAAGAAAGCCCAGTTGTTTTACTGATTGATAACTGCAGAGCACATCCAAGCAAAGAGGAATTGTGTTACGGCAATATTAGAATTATGCATCTTCCCCTCGAACACAACTGCTTCTATCCATTTGGTACAGACAATGGCTCAATTATACAAACCTTTAAAATGATTCATCAGAAAAATTTAAAGAACAAATGTTTTATGTTGAAATACATTATTTTATGTTGAAAGTTTCCTAATAGAACGAACAAATACTTTATTTTCAGCTAACAATTATCCAGATTTAACTGGTGAAGAATTCAATAGTTTTAAAACAGATCAAGGTCTAACAAAAATATTAAAAGCTTTAACATGCAGTAACAAAGCTGAAGAATACGTTTCATGGACAGGAACAACTGAAACACAGGCATGGTTTAATTGCAACAAAAATTTGGTAACTGAGAGAAATGCTAACAGAAGAGGATTTAATTCAAAATGTATTGTTCCAAGAAGAAATTCTGATTCATCAGAATCTGAAGATGATAAAACAGAAAGAAAATATGTTTCTTGGGATGATGCAGAGAAATGTTTTCTAATATTCTTGCAGTTTTGTGATAAAAACCTCAGTAGGCCAGAGAAGTTTCAGAATTGCATCTCATTAGAGAGAGATTTATGGAAAAAAGAGAATCTTTCCCTGAAACAGGCAGACATTCGTAATTTATTCAATCAAATGTCGACTGCATTAGAGCAATGATCAGATTTAAGAATTCCATTTTTTTCTGAGAAAATATGAAATGAATGTTGGGCAAATTCTTATAACTATTTAAACAAAAACTATCACTAAATAGCATGAATAAGTGCCAATAATATACAAGTTTAATATCACAACACAATCATAAGATTTTTCAACTTAGTTTTATGTAAATTGCATTAATTCTCAATTAGTTTTGTTTGTGTAAAGAAGATACATATAAATTTCTATTTATATGTTTTCTAGTGAAGTTTAAAAAAATAAGTTCTTTATACACTATATCTGTAACTTGAATTATATGATTCTTATTACCTTATTACTTCTTTTGTCTTCTAGCAGAATGATTAGTGCAAGTCTGGTGTCTCTGCCGGCTTTCATGGTTGCCATCGTTTTTTAATAGGAATGAAATGTTTTAATTTCGTATGTTAAAAGCTTACTATAAGGTCAGATTTTTATGTATAAAATGTAATTTTCTTTTAAAGTCTCGCATAAATTTTATGTAGGCTTTTAATATTCGAGCTGGTAACAAATAATTTTATAATTTTACTATGGAAAATTCTTTTCTCCATTCACACGGATTTTCTACCTTGAATTGCATTCTGCATATGCTCAACTATCCAGTAGTAAAAGAGCGATCATTCAGCATTCAAGTAACCAAAATATTTTCGAATTAAAAAAAAAATTAATTTAAAATTAAGTAAATAAGAGGTTTGTAGCTCATCTTTAAATTACAAAAACACGAATAGATATAAAACATTAATAGAATCATGCAAAAAAAATATATAACATGAATAGAATCAAACAGAATCTAGATCAACAAAAACTGTTGTCAAACAGCATGACATAGCACCAATAATGGATAAATATGATGTTACATTTGACTTTATATACAGTTTATCCAGCGCATAATTTCTAAAATTAGAAGTGCCGGAGCCCTATGGTAGACCATCAGGAAAGAGGAACAAGAGTAACTAAATAAATAAAATGACTCTTTAAAATTTAAAATTTAAATTGTTAATTATTATCTAATTAATATTTATTAATTATTATGTAATTAATAATTAAAACTAAATAAAATGTAAAGCAATAAATTTAAATTTAACAAGCAATTTTTTTATATAATTTTATTGTTAAAAATAAAATTTTTGAGATCAAATTTCTACTGAAATTGCTGTTCAGTTACATGAAAGAAGTATTGGAGCATTCTTATTTAGGGCTACAGTGCACTCTGTCTAGAATTATGATTTATCCAAAAACTAAAAATTACCTGAGCAATTTAAGGTCTGAGTTTATCTCTTTCTCAATCGCACTTTGAAAAAATTATTAAAATTTGGGACTTGTCTTGAACACAACAGCATGCAGCAGAATATTTTCAAACTTACCTCATCCTGTCATCAGGAAAAGCATGTCTTATACAATAATGGATAAACATTGGCTGCACAACATGAAAAATTATGACAATTAATTTAAGTTTTTAATAGGTTACCTCTGTAACTTCTATATGCTCATTAACTAAATAAAGAACCATCTCTCCTTCAAACATCTAAAGGAAAGACTGGCAAGATGGAAGCCAATTTTCATTTTTGACGAAATTTTGTAATTGAATATCATGTTTTACTTTGGTGTTTATGCCTTTCTTAAATTTGGTGTTTATGCCTTTTTTAAATTTTGACATCTCGTATAATTTAAATGTAGGCATTTGATATTCAAGTTGATAACAAATGAAATGAGTTTTTTTTTTTTTTATAATTTTAGATTGGAATTTTTTTCCTTCCATTCATTTGGCTTTTCTACCATTAACTGCATTTTTTAAGTGCACAATTATCTATAACTCAGCATGTCCCGAACTTTCCAGATAGTTAAGCTTTAGTGAAAGCTCAACTATATGGAAAGTATCTTTATGAGGCTTTTGAATTCTGATTTCCACAGGGAATTTAAAAATAATACTAATAAATTATTTTAATGGAGGAAAATATTTTTTTGATAAGAAATATACATATAATTATAAAAAATACAATTCTTTTATAAATTATGAATGTTAAAATTTATATGCAGCTGAAGTTCATAAACTTAAGTTCTAAATCACATAATCTTTTTCTACAACACGGTTCTTCATTTTTCTGCATGTTTATCTTATTAAAGAATGAATTCAAGAGATTTTGTACCGAAATTTGAATGAAATACAGTTCAGTTTTCGTTCTTTTTGTTTTAAATAACAAAACATTCTTCATAGGCAGCAGTTGAATGCACTTTTTTTTTTTTTTTCTTTTTTTGCCGCTAGGCCCTGGAAACAGTGCGTTTAAAAGCTGCTTCGAATGGTCCAGCCTTCAGCTTTAATAACATCCCTTTCCTCGTCTTATATGAAGAACTTTATTTCTTTCAATTTTACAACACTAATTTCTTTATGCCCATGAAAAATTACAGTCACATTTTATACTGTGTGCAACTGGAAAGCTTTTGTTCTAAATGTGTGATTTGCAGAAATTTTAGATGTTTTGATACATGGAACTTATGCAGAATACGAGTCTTTAAATTCCTGGCTTGAAAATTGGCTCTTATTCTGTGGCGGAATAATTCAGGACCTTAAAAAAACTTCCAGTTTAATCACAACTAGCAAACAGCACATGCCACATTTTCTCATTGTAATATAAACGAATGAGACTCGCAGGGTAAACAAGCCTTTCACTACAGGGTGCTCAATTGAAAAGATTGATTAATAGTTGCTATCAAGTATTCTTTTTTTGGTATTTTAAATAATTTCCCATCCTTAAATAAATGAATCATTAAATTTTGAATAGAACTGGTAGTTAATTTATAGCACCTTCCTATATTCACTTCAGATATGGAACTGCTAACATATTTTGCCAAACAAATACAGTACAAAGTCTGTAATCCGGACATCCATTATGTGGAATGATCTATAATCTGGACCTCAAAGCCAAACTTTTTTTTTTTGCATGCGTTTACACATGCAAGTTTAATGTTACGCATGCGTGTTTAGCACAAAAAAAGGAAGCAACTTAAACAACTTACATTGAAAGAAATGTTTAATAAAGTAAACAAATAAATATTAAGCTTTTTTTTTTTTTTTTTTTTTTTTTTTGTAAATTTTAATACCCTTTAGATCAGAATTGCTCTTTATTTCATAAATTATGGTTTCATATTTTTAATTGTATAATTTCTGGATGCCATCTTACCAGATTTAAATTGATGATCTAATTCGGAAATCCATTAATCCAGATTTAAATTGATGATAAATCCGAAAAAACCCTTAATCCGGAATCGCTGAAGTCCCAACGAGTCCGGATTATGGACTTTGTACTGTAATAATTTCTAAATGCAGATGATAATTCCTGTGATATATTTTCATTTACAACAAAAGCATTATACAAAAAAACACGGTCTGCCAAAAGATTCCAACAAAATTTGCAGTGTCCAATTATTATACTAGTTACTGATTAAACCTTTTTGGATAAATTATTTTATTATAAGGAACATTTGATGATATTTATTTTACAACAAATAGGAAAACAAATAAATAAAAAAGTGCATTTGTTCATTGAAAATCTGCTGGATGCCAGGAAAAGTCGTTATCACTCTAATTTGCTGCAAAACTATAGTTTTACAAAACAACGGGCAGTTGTAATAAGGTTTAAATCTGAAATAATTTTTGAAAAGAAATGAAGTCTTGTAGTGATACAAAGATGCTTTAGTGTACATTTTGATACCAGATAAGCTCCTTGAAACAGACTATTTACAAATTAGGTCAGCAATTGGAAGCCACTAGCTCTGTGTTGAAAAAGAATCATTGCTATTATTTAAGTGTCTGCACACTTGAAAATAGGGCTCTACTTTTATATGCACCTTAATTTCACCAAATGTGGTGATATGTATTCTGCGCTGGTTTTTGGCACGACTGCATGTTGTATGGCAACAATGTTGACGTTGAAAAAATCTTTTGCTGGAGTGATTTAATTGCTCGTTCACGGGTGTGTTTATGAGGATTGAAGTGTATTTTTGGAATTTCTGTGGGACTTTTAAAACGAAGTCTGAAACGCTGAGCTGTTATGAGAACTCGGACGAAGAAGGGCTTTTCTGATAGTTCTTGTGTGGATTTGCAGTTAAATAGTTGCTGGTAAAAGTATGGGGCTGTTTAAGATTTGGGTTGTGATTTTTGTGTAGTAAGTTAACTTTGAAGGAAGTTTTTATTGTTACTTTCGAAATCTTGAATCTCAGAAAGACATGTGATATAGTAAAATCGTGACACTTTTGTTCAGAGACGTTGTGTAACTGGCGAAATTTTATTCAGGAATGTATTATGGTAAGTACATTTTATTTTACTTTTTTTACTTTGCAGAATGTTATGTTCATTGTTTTTTTATTATGAATTTCTGTTGTTATTGTTGTTTTTTGAATTGTTTGCAATTTAGTTTATTTGGTTGATTTGTGCACAATGCCTAGATTGTGCAATTCATAGATGTTTTTTTAAGTTTAAACAGAATGCTGTGTACATGGTAGTCTTCAAAATTTATTGTTATGTTAATTTAATGAAGCGAGGTGTACGTAGTTCGTAGATTCCTTTGCTGCCTATATTGTGCAATTCGTAGATTTTTTTTTAAAGTTAAAACATACTGCTGTGTACATGGATTCTTGTCAAATATTTTTGGTTAGAAACTTTACATTTTTGCTATCTAATTTTTTTTTTTTTTTTCTTTTTTTTTCGGATTTTTAGCTTAAGTTGTGTATTTAAAACATGGTTTTTGAAGACATTTTAGGCTTAAAGTTTGAAATGTAGACAAAAAATTTAGATAGTAATAATATGGCACCGTGAAGTTTCTCGCCAAAAATGTTTGGCGAGAAATTTGGCAACCTGAGGATGCATATAAGAGTAGTTCCGAAAATAGTAACATAGCTCTTTTAGCACACTCAGCAACGTGTAGCTTACTTACATACTGCAAATGTTGTTCTCAGTTTCCTGTACGAGGCATGTTTAGTGCATATGCAATGTCCCAGAGATTTGCTGCAAGCTATGAAGGTAGGAGACAGTGGCCCCTCTGCATAAGCCCGGATATTAATCAATGTGCTTCTTTTTATGCAATTTTTTTAAAAGTTTTTATTTGCAATGAAGCCTACAAATATAACACAGCTCAAGGCCTCTTAATGTGCAGCTATGCTGAGCAGTTTTAGAAGATGTGTGCTGGAGAGTTATGAATGTATGCCCAAGGTTGCTTGCAAAAAATTGTAAAATCTAATGGTGGATATACTGAACACATTTTGCATTATATTCCTTTCTTAGACAGTTAAACGTACTTCAATTTATTTTTTGAATTTCAGTAATAAATAAATTTGAAATAAACTAAAAAAGAACATGACATTTCATAAATTAACATGTATAATACAAGTTTTCCTAATTTGGTTTCAGAAATATATCTACCACCATGGATCCCCCTCTTGGCATCGAACCATTTGGATCCACAGGTGCATTTGGTTTTCTATAAACAATGTCACATCCTTTAATAACACAATAAAAAATTTAATTTTATGGCTAAACATTATTTAAGGCTAAACTCTATTTCAGCATGTGGCTAGGTTTTAGCAACTTCTAAACTGTTTTGCATGCTGAAGATTTTAGTCAGCTTTTTGCAGACATTGTGAAAGCTGCAAATTACAAATCCATATCCTATAATTGAAGGGATTTTTTAGAAAACAGCAAACATGCTTTTAAAGCAGACTTGTTATCCTTTATTTCTATTTCACAATTACAGTCTGAATGTAATTTGAATTTTTTTTACTTTAAAATATATTTTCAAAAATCTCAAATAAATTGTTTTTATTCAATTTTATACACTGGTAATCAAATTGTCTTCACATTTATTCACAAACATTGAAATTTGCTTATTTTGCCTTATTGCATATAGTTCACTAAATCAAAAATGAAATTCCGTGACGCATACCTTCAATTTTAGGCTCAAGAAATGTATCCCAATGGTGTAACACAAGAAGAAAGGAGGAACATCTGTCCCTAGGTGCAGCATCCAGTGGACACCAAAGGGATGTTATGAAATTTTAGGATTATATGTTTTCCTTGTCAACCAGAATGGGCCAGGAAATCTTCAGTTGCCCCTAAGTGCTGAACACCCTAGCTACAACTCTGATGTGTCCTCAACCTTTTTTATTAAAGTCTTTGAAAAATTTTTCTTTTAGGATCATTTTTTGTAATGGTGCCTTACAGAAAATATTGACTCAAATTTCATTCAGGGAAAGTGCAGAATCACCCACTCCTTGGCTCGTTTTTAAGAATTGCACATACTAGGTATCCATGTACACATCGACCTATTTTCACTTTAAAAAAATCCCAGAATTGCAAAAAAATGGCATTGCATACTCCCTTGACTTTATCCATGTACACACGACCTATTTTCACTTAAAAAGTCAAAGAAAATTGACAAAAATCCAATTCTTCTTACTCTTGTAAAAAGGGCCAAACAAATAAGTGGGCGATTCTGCACTTTAACTTTTCATTCTACTAAGCTGAATCCAGGCAAAGTCTATTTTTAATCCCAGATATGTAAAATGCTGAACAAATACAAATACATACATACATGATACAAATTTTAAAAACACTTTATTTGGTTCATTATAGATGTTCTTGTTAATGATCTCATGGGAGGGGAACTGCATTAATTTCATAATAACTAACTAACACGGACACTGAAAATTCTACAGTCGAAATCCATTATTTTTCAAATTTATACAAGCTGCTGAAATATTTCTTCAGTTCTGCTACAAAAAATATCTTAAAATGGAAAATACAATCCAATTTTCGCAAAATTAAATGTGAATAACTATAATAAACTTGTATTAATAACTAGTAATTACATACACCTCAATTTTTTTATATAAATTTATTCGTAATTTTTATCCTTGCGGAAACGGGAGTATTTAACAGTTTAAAAAATCTACCTTCATCGTGTATTGGATGCAAATAGAAAAATAAATGTAAATTGCTAATAATTAATAAGAAATAAAATATATGATTCAATGATTAATAAGATACATTCAATTTTAAATTTAATTTTTGAATACCTGTCATTTTAACAAACACAGAAAGTTTGAAATTAAAAATAAACACCTCAAAATTAAATCGATGCTTTTCTAATAGTAGGTCCATATTAATAATAATAAGCATATTAATGGGTTCTAATAGTATCCCATTAATATGCTTCGGAGAAATACCACATATATATGAACATTTATATTGCGTCATACAAATTTATATTTAAGCTAAAGGAAATTGCATATTAACTCACCATTATCATCTGTAGTTCAAAAAAAAATATAGTCCTACAATTTTACCAAGTACACACACACACAAAAAGAAACGCAAATGTCATTTTTAATTTTTTTGCTGTTACTCTTAAATACATCTTGAAAATAGCGTTATAATCAGCACCGGTTACGCAAAGAAACAGACTTGTTATCCTTTATTTCTATTTCACCTTCATTTTTATTTATTTTTATTTAATTATCACAGCTTTGATATCACGTTTAGCAGATGACAAAGACATTTACAGCTCCAGAAGCCATACACACACATTTTTCATATAATTACACATTTTCATATTAACCGCCGCACAAATTTATCTCCAACATGGCGGGATCGAAATTAAAATACCGCGCTTTTCTCCAAACTCAACCATGCGTGTTGTGCCAACGTCTACATGGCAACAGACACAAAACATCCGAATCTGTCTGATATCTGAGACCCGACGAAGGAGGCTTACCCGGATATTTACCGGCCTCAGGGCAAATACTCTCGACACACGAGTGCTATTGACGAATGAAGGGTTATTGTAATTGGCTATTTATCGCCGTACTGGTTATTTTTTGTTATCATACTTTTACGTATGTTGTAATTGCCATGTGAATGGGTTTGGGGAAGTTTTTATAAAATATTTAGACTCTTCTCTTTAGTGGTATAGTTTGTAGCAAGAACTTAAGATTATCATTATGCATTGAAACTAATCAGTCTGCTCAAAAAATGCATTAGATATGTGATTTTACTCATGCATTATTTCTTCGTACATACACAAATAGAAATATATATTTCTGGCATATACGTATATAATATTTGGAGTGTGCAGTAGTTTTTAAAATGCATGAAATTTATGAAATCAGATTGAAATCTGTGTTATATTTTATTATCTATTTAATGGAGAGATACTTATTTATTACTGATTTAATGGAGAGATACGTTTTATTATATTACGTTTTTATTGTCAAGTGGAGTAATCTTTGAAATATTATAAAAACTGTATAATGGATTGTTTTGCTAAGCAAGTTTTTTCCGAACATTACGCTCTGTTAACTCTTTGTTGAATATGTCCACTGTATTATGAAAAGAAACCTGACATTGTATTAAAAACATATTTCCCTAAAAGATTTAAGGAAGGCAATTATTATTCATTTTCTCAAATATTTGTTTTTATATATTATGTAATGAATGTGGAATATTTATGATTGCAACCTTTGAAATCAATCAAAAATAAATATTTAGGTCAAAAGAATTGTGTATGTAAAAAAACTTGTCCACATATATATTTTCATGTTAACAGAATTTGTTTTTATATATAATGAACAATTATGTGAGTTCATCAATGCAGAGATTCCTTATTGATTTCTACAATATTTGTCCTTGCAATCGTAAAACTGCTTACTGCATATTTGCAAAAAGTATAGATATATTTTCTTTGAAAATAAAAGTAAGACTGTTAAGTAGTGTCTTAGATATCAATTATTTTATCTTTATTTAAAAATTAGGGCGTAATCGGCAAATTACTGAGAAAATTTGGATGACTAAAAACTAAAGAATTTTGAATGCAAGAATGTTAGATAATTTTAGATATAGATTTTATTGCTTATTACTATATTTAACTACACTTATTATTGCAGCTTATGTAAAATTTACTGTTTCTGTTTAAAAAGTTGTTCTTTTTTACATCCTTTCACTTTTATGAAGAAAGTTGGAAGCAGAATTATGGTGCAACATTTATTTCATATAATGCCTGCTGAAAAGTAGGACCAATTATGATGTAACAGGAAAAACAAGGAAACCAACAGTTTTAAGGAAGTATCTGCAGATATCAATTTTAACAGCTAGTATCCTAAACATTAGTCAAAGTGTAACAAATTTTTAACTTTTTGACCCATTTGGGCACCTAAATTATAGACATAGTGATCTTATAGATTCAAATAATTAGATATTAATAAGTGGTCTTCAACCTGTCTCCTATATCTTGCACAACCAGATATTTCACAACTCACTTTACATTTTCACTGCCATCTCTTTTACAGTTTCCAATGGACTCATTTTTTTACACCGAATATACATGTACTTCTATCTACATAATCTATGTATTCATCATATGATTCTTTCTTTTATTTATGTTTTATTTCTTAAGAAATTGATATGATTTTAAAAAAGGACAACATTTATATTATAAGAAAATGATTTAATGAAGGTGACCCTTTTCTTTTTACAATGAAAAAGAGGACAAAAAGCGAACAAAGCAGGACATTTGCGTCTTTACAAAATTTTTTTAAAGCAGTCACACGAACCGTAAAACGACTAAAATACAAATAAATTGTTGTTATTATTACTTCTACATCAATTGGCATGGCAGATGATACCATGTTTATTGCATTTGACAAAATATGTGTATTACAACCTATGCCTAGTGTTTTCTTTTAGAGTAAATCTGGTAATTTTTCATAGACATTATTTACTCCTTTTGCATCTTTTCCCACCAAAATTTGTATTTGTATTATCTGCTGTTAGTGCAACAACTTTATATTTCAAATTGTTTTCATTTATTACTCTGTATAGATGGTTCACCAAAATTTCTTCGCCTTCAATAGACTTTAAATTAAAAATTTTTATGTGAGTGCCATTGTTAACATTATAATATCTTACTATTATTGGATACAATTTTGTTTCATTATGATTCGATGCCTCAGATAAAACTGTTACAAATACTGCATTTTTCAAGTCTTCTGCAAGTATATTGTCACAATTATTATACTCAGAGTATAATAATTATACAGTGAAAGGAAATTTGTATTTGCATCAGATGTAAATGCGAACTATAATATTATAGACACATTAAAATAAACAAAGTAAAGTGCGCAAAAGTGTGAGGTGCATGACAAGTGTGGCTGCGTGATGTTTTGATATGCCCAGAATGTGTTGTCTGTGCATTTTATAATCATGTTTCTTCGAACTGCACCATCACATGACCATTGACATGTAACATTTCGAAGCAGCATCTTTAACTAATACAGAGATAAACAGATTAGTTGTAAAATATTGAAAAGGAAGACAGTTGGGAGGACACTTCTTGAAGAAGGACAGAGTCTACCAAATGAGGACAATTGGTCTCCTTGCTTGGTGGTTCACGTGTAACATTCTTTTCATTGTTACCTCCTGGGGCATAGCTAGAGGGGAGTGAGGGTGGACATCTGTCCCTTGCCCCCCCCAAGGGGAGCCAAACTGATGTTACTAAATTTTAAAATTAAATATTTTCCGTTCTTAGCAAACAAAAGGGGGTGCGAAAACTTCAGCTGGGCACTGAAAACCTTACCTATGACTTTGGTTACATTATCAGCTTTAAGATTTTCCCCAGGCAGATTATTATAATTCTCATACTGTCTTCGGACTAGTTGTAAGACATTTTAGCTCTGCGTATTCCTAAACATTCATGATTTCATTTGGATAAAATTTTCGCGGTGAATCATTTCCATAAGTTTCTTCAGAGTATCAGGTATGAGTCAACATTTCAGACATTAGCATCATATTCTGAAACATAAGCACAGAAGCTAACCATACAGAAATAAATGCCAATGATGATTTAATAGCTGTCCTTTAAAAAAAAAAAAAGTATTCTATATAATATCCTTTAATAAAGGTTAGTTTTTCTATATAAATTCACCTTAGCTGCTTCATTACTTTTTACCATTTTGTCTTATTAAAGATTTTACAGCAGTGCTGTTCTTTTGCAAAGTGGAGATCTGTATTAAATTTCTATTTTTTTAGATATGTACTGTTAAATATAATTTAACAGAAATTCAATTATCCTTCATCCTCTCAACAGCAGTTTTTACTATTCACTTATATATTCTGATGGACAGAATGAAACCCCTAAAAGGCGAAAAATAAAAATAAGTAATAATAATAAAAAAGGGTTTAAAATAAACCATATTGTGATAAATATGATTATTTTGTCATTTTATTTATAATAGAGGAATAAATTACTGTTTTAAAAACAAAACAGTACTATGGAATAAAATTACATAGAAAAAAATTTCCATAAAAAATGACAAATGGTCAAATCAATAGTCATGTTTTTCCTGAATATATAAACCTTCATATCCAGCATGTAAAATTTTAATAGAAATTTTTATCCAGCAGTAAGAAATAGTATTGACCTAAAATGGCAAGGATGAGTCATGTTAAAGATGTTTGATATTTATTGTATTTTGTATAACGATTGTAAGTTATATATTTCTTAAATGCAACTGACTTATATCATAAGAGCTTGCTTTTGTTTGCATAAAGGCACAAATCCACATACTATTGGAATTTCACTTTGCCAAACAAATTCAAATTTTACACGTACATCCATTTTGATGTTTTCAATGAAAGCAAAAATACCAATCTGCAGTTTGAAAAATTAATCTGGCAATTTAATTATGATCTGTACATTACTTATAATAAGTATAACAAAAGTTAACATATAACACATATGAAATTTTATTATTGTACAAAATCTTTGGTAAAACAATTTTGGAAACTTCTGAAAGTTAATAGTAATTCTGAGAACATAAAAAAGCTTTATTATTGGGCATTAGTAATAGTTATTTTCTTGTTTGAGCAATCTAAAAGCTATTAAAAGAAACAGAAATTGAAAAATCATCAGGAATCATATATGGTCATCTTAGGGAGATTTTATTACATTTAATATAACTTATGTAATAGTTTACTATTTATATATGTATATGTGCTATTTCATCACTGTGTGCTAACATAAGTTGTCAATAACAATTATTAAATGCAGTGGTTTGTGAAATGGGCAGAAGTTTTGATTTTACTGCTTACTTATTTATAATTATTGATCATTTTTAACAGTTACAGTGAAATCATTGGGGCAACCACTTCCTGAAAATGAGTAATGTTTCTGAGATCATAAATCAAACTTCACAGAATTTGTTTTTAAATATTAAGCTTTAAATATCTCTATAAGATGATGGATTCCATGAAAGATAAGAGCCATGGATGCCCTTCTTGCAGAGATTTCACTGTGTAGATATTTAGTTATTGCTATTTCATTACTCATTATTTGCTTCTGCTCTCTCACATAAACTATATGCATGATGCTTAAAAGATTTTCAGAAATATGTTTAATAAAAATTTATAATTTTAATCCAATAGTATATATTATTACATTTTTTTCACATTTCAGAAATGTTTAATATGGAATTTTTATTTACTTTCTCAAGGGGGAAAAAAAAACTTAGCATCATGATGTGTTAATGAAATAAACATCCTGAATTTTTTATTCATACATAATTTGTCAATGCATGATCTCATAAAAAAAGTTCTCAGATTTAATATTTAAAAATTATGGAAATTTTTAACTTTTTTTAAAATAAAAATTCTTTTTTTTAATGTAATGAATCTCATTGCTAATGTTGGAAATAAAGATAAAATTGTACCTATCAGATGGGAGATTTCACTGATATGAAGTTATGGCATTAAAAAATTATTCCTGTTAGCATAGAGCTTCTGATAATAGTATTCAGACTTACTAATACTATTTCTAATATCTAATAGTTTGAAAAGACAATAGAACTTTGTTAATTCAAAATTTGTGATAATTTAAATTTAGATATCTCTTTCCCTGATGAGTTGTTTTAAAAATGTATACTAACTTTTCTTCATAAATCAAACATAACTTTGATAATTCAAAATTTGTGATAATTTAAATTCCTCTTTCCCTGATGAGTTTGTAGAGGCATTAAGTTATTTTAAAACAAGAGACATGAAAAATGAGCAATGCCCTCTCCGGGAATTGAACCACGGACCTCTCGAAGACCCGCCAAGCATGCAGACCAATACACCACGAAGGCACGCTAAGAAGGTGGGAGAAATATGTTATATACTCCCCCTTTTAAAGGGCACTGTTGATTAATCACCAAACTCTAGTGGTAGAGAATCGTCATCAACCATCATTTTTAGTTCAGGCGGCACTATAGAGATATTGTTTCTTTCTTCTTTTTTTTTTTTTTAATGCAGTAGAAGTAAAAAATTAGCGACGCCTTCACAGGGAATCGAACCACGGACCTCTGGAATACGCGCCCAGCGTGCTGACCACTACACTACGAAAGCATGCTAAGAAGCTGGGAGAATTACCTTATACACTTCCCCTTTTAAAAGGTGACTGAGGTTTTATGGGACCCACTCGCCAAATCCTGGGTGTGGAGAATCATCATCCACCACTCTTTTAGTTTGAGTGCCACTTTAGAGACATTATGTATTTTTTTGGAAGCAGAAAAGATGAAAAATGAGCAGTGCTCTCGCCGGGAATCCAACAACGGACCTCTGGAATACGCGCCCGGTGTGTAGACCATTACATCATGAAGGCATGCCAAGAAAGTCGGAGAAATACCTTAAAAGTTTTGTCAAAAATGGATACTAACTTTTCTTAATAAGTCAAATTTCCTTGGGTGCTGTAATCAAAATTTCAATTTTTCCCCCTACTTTTTCCTATTTATGCTAGCATATGAGAACACTGCAGCTTGGTTTCTTGATCAATGCTATATCTTTTGGTACCTCTAAATTTTAATAGTAAATTATTAGTGCTATGTAACTCTTGATTACCTTGGCATTAATTAAATCACACTGTTTCCTTTGCTTGGTCCTAATACTTATATAATGTGCCGTATGTGACTTCAGAAAAAAATCCAAGCTGTTGTCAAACTAAAATGAGAAGCAATGATATAAGAAGCATGATTGCCAGTGCCCAACTTAGCCTAAATGGGGACTTTACCAAAAACGTTTTTGGGACCCTCCTATGCTTTACTGCTTCAAACATGCGAACTTTTCAGGAATTTGGCTCCTGATGTTCAGGACTACGAGTGTCTGCACAGACCGCGCTATGACGTCTGCAGCACCACGAACTGTTAGGACTGCGACCGTTATTGCGGTTTTCAATTGATGACGCAGCAGAGACAGGCGTACGTACCATGAAAAATGAGCATTGCCCTCTCCGGGAATCGAACCACGGTTCGTCAGTAGATTGACGAACGACGATATTGGACACAAGAGTACCACCACATCCTCTTTGTAGAGGTTCTGCTTCAACATCATGATGAAACTCGGTTCTACGTCAGCCATCCTGATGGACGTATCCATATATGGAAGTGTAGCAATTTTAACGGCCAAAAGCAGAGTACTTTAACCATCAGCTGTGTGCATTTAGAAAAATTATATGATCATCATGAAACATGCAAGAGGAATGAGAATACAGAAATGAAAATACGATGGAAGCCTATGAGTCAACGCTTAGTCACCATGCATAATTGGTCTCAAATTGATTGAAGAGCATACTTCGGAACACAAACCACACTCTTTTGCAAAAAATCCAAGCACCATGAAGGAAATGGTTGTTTTTGATGAAATTGAATATATGTATAACTCATACACAGGTAATAAACTGATTAAAAGGTCAAAGTTATAATACCTGTTCATGGCTCACAATCACCCATTGAGTGTTCAAGTTAGTAGTTGGTCGAACCGCCTCTGGCGGCAATGCATGCTTTAATTCGTCGAGGCAAGGAATGGTAGAGGTTCCTAATGTCATCCTGCGACACATTCTGCCAAGCATTCATCAGTTGTCGCTACAGATCTGCGATATTTTGTTCTGCCCGAATCTGGCGGCCTACCATGCCATAAAGATTAAAATAGTTCCGACCCGGCAATAAGCCATACAGCATTGAATGCTGTGACACCAAAGGGTGTCTAAAAACTATTTAGCGATCACTCAGCCCGAGTCAGACCTTGGTAGTATCATTACGAATCCCTACCGCGCCTGAGCGCGCACTGAACAGAACGGTGCTTATAGTTCTGTGAAGGCCGCTAATTTTCTCCATATTCCACTCCCAACGTATGCGCAGAATAAGTGAGCAGCGTGGGGGAGGTCAGGTCCGATTAACTCGCATAAGTAGAGCAGCCAACTCATGCATTGCCGTCTCTTCCCTACGTCGACGAAGGACCCACGGAGAGGGACTGATAAACATGGCCCAAGATCCCTAAAAGTGAACTCCTGACGATTGAAAAAAAGACAACTGTAAAAGAGACAACTATTCACTGACGGCAATGAAATTATGCTCTCAGAAAACAGCTATTAGCACTACAGCTTACCACAATATCGCTGCCGATCACATTCACTCAGGACCAGGTTCGGAGCCTGTGCAGCCATACCGGGCGGTAGCACTTAGGGAAGACAAATTTTTTAGAATTTAGGGAGGCACTGGGCGGCAGAAGTTAAGACAGCAAAGACTGCACCGTGGGGCAAAGAACCTACCATTGGCCCTGCGTACACTCCTTCATTGATGCTATTCCACCAGATGCTAATGTTAACTTTCAAGAGAACGATAGTCACCGTGCATAATTGATCTCATATTGGCTGAAGAGCATATTTCCGAACATAAATAGTGCCAACTCAATTCTTTGGTTTCAATCCTATAAGCACTTTCAGAAACAAAATTGAAACATAATTTCGAAACTTGATGACAAGAGTTTTTAATTGTTGATCAGGTTTATGCGCGTTGTCAAATGGTTGTAACTGTCGTCCTAACACGCCTCATGCATATCACTTTTGGGAAAAAAACTGAAGATCTGGCAAGCAAAAGGGAGGTTGTAATATTAAACAGACATTCCTTGGAGGCGTTGGCCGCATGCAGCTGGCTATTATCTTGCTCAAGGATGATCGCTGACAAATGCCATAGTTTTGGCAATACAGAAGTTGGCAGGATCTTGTCCATAAATCATTGGGCTCTTAAAGTGCTGCGAAAGATCAGTACAAATTTGGTTATTATAGAATTTGGTTGCCTAGATAATAATGCTAGTATATACAGAGGTATGGTTGTTTTACGTTGACAAAGGGTACACAGCTCACTGGGACTTCTATGCTGAATTAAGGTAAGCCAATCTTCTTTCACGTATGAATCCCAAGCTAACGAAAATCATAATTCATCGCAGAACATGATCCAGTTCTAACCCGATACATTCGAAAATTATCAGCCGCAACACCAGAATAAACGTTGCTCTCAATGCCCCCTCTCCGGGGATCTACGTCGGAAAATCGGGAAGCTACTGTCTAAGATCTATACATAAGCAGTTTCGGCCACGTATAATCAGTCTTTACAGGACTAGAACCTACGTTCATTCAGAGAATGTTTCAGGACCATATGGCACCATTCAAAACCTGCAGGGACCATATGGCACTGTCTTGTCTGCCTATTGACTGTAGGTCGCAACATGATTAGATATGAGGCGTTTTCATTGGGTCATTGGCTCTTCGGTCCTCTGGTGCACTTAGTAGATGGAACAACACATCAAATATAATCATTGAAACAGGACTGGTACCTAGCTGGAACTTTTATTGACTGAGCGTTATCTTTCGTCCAATGTTATATATATAAAGTCCGTAGGAGACCGCGTGAGTTACGTCCGCCTGAATGGTCTCCTGCAGATCTGAGGATTTTTTCTGAAAGTTAATCCAGGGCAGGAGCTCGTCTCCAGTGTTCTGTTCTGCTCTCCATGCCTAGGAGTTGTGGATATTGCAACAGACGCCGAAAATTCAAACCACTTTTCCTTACAACACTGTTTTTTAAAACTACACGTCTAGAGTATGTAGGTATGTGATGCTGAATGGTAGAAGCTTTCAACTAATTTGCAGTAACTCTTGCTATCCCACGATCCTTCCCAGAAACTGCCATTCTAGCTCTGCGTCTGTCCTTTTGGTGATTCTGAATGCCTTATTGTAATACTTAGTAACAATACAGTTCTAACTGTATTACACTCTTGTCAGAATTCTGGTTCTCAGGTCAGACGATGCATCAGTAAGATCAGTCCGTTCCCATGAAAGTGGTAATGCAGTCACTGTTGAATTTATTCATTTGGATTATATTGAGTATTCGGATACATTCTCATTAGCTAATGCAAACAAAACTGTGAAATAAGTAGTCAAAGTTATAGAACGTTGACACGTTAGTCAATATGCTTAACTGAATAAACCTTGCTCAGGCAGTTTTAAGTAAGACAAGAGAAGGCTTATATAAGCACACTGTTTTTTCGGGAAATGAGCTTGTCCTCACCTACACTGCTGGCCATTAAAATTGCAACACCAGGAAGGAATGATGCGACGAACGGTAAAAGCACGTGAAAGGAAGAAGAGATTTGGTATGCAAATGGATTAGAATTTAAGCGCATGCAAGGAGGGAGAAAAGACATCTGACGTATTGCATAAAAAAAGTTGTATTGTAGATTTCTCATTTGGAACGAACTTTGTACGGCCAGAGTTTTCTCAGAATATCGTGTTATGCCTCAAATATTAAGACGAAATTCTTACCAGCAAGAGTCGGAATATGGTAGAGGCAGGATTGTTTCCCATAGAGAGTGTGGATTATCGTTCCGCGATATCGCCCGTCGCACTGCTCGACATCCAATCACTGTCATGCGAATATATAATCAATGGGTTGCTGAGGGTCATACTGAACGGCATGCAGGATCTCAACGCCGTCTCCTGACTAACATTCGAGAGGACAGACATATTGTGAGGTTAACCTTGAAAAAAACCGCACAAACACATAACGAACCATTAGTTAGGAAATGGGTATGTTTGCAGTACGCTGAGTATCCGCTCGTACGGTGCTTCGACATTTGCAGCAGAGCAGTGCTTAAATTGCACCGGAGCCCAGCTCTGGTATTTCTCAGTTTTCAAGATAAATTACAATTCTAGCCGGAGTGCACCGGAGCCCTAAATAAGAAGGCTGCGGCAATTCTTTTATGTAACTGAATAACAATTTCTGTAGAAATTTTAACTCGAAAATTTTATTTTTAGCAATAAAATTATATTAAAAATCGCTTATGACATTTTAATTTGTCGCTTTACAATTATTTTAGTTTTAATTATTTCAATAAATAATAATTAATTATCTAATAATTATCAATTAAATTATAATGAATTATATAATAATTGTTAATTGAATAAAATCTATAAACTTTAATTAAATAGCTATTAATTAATTTGATTATAATTAACTGTTTAATTTTAAAATTATTAATGAGTTTAATAGTCATTTAATTTATTTATTTACTTTTATTGCTCTTTGCTGGCGGTCTTCCATAGGGCTCCAGCACTTATAATTTTAAAATTTAAGCCCTGCAGCGGAGTGAACTATCAACACGATGACCGCTACTTTGGCTTCCCTTGAAAATGCAGCATAGAGAAAAACAGTGATTCTGGTGCACCAAACGACAAAGCTGGATAAAAGAATGTCACAATGTTGTCTTTTCAGACATGTCCCAGTTCAGCGTGTGATATTCTGATGGCCATATATGTGTCTGGAGGCAACGAGGAGACTGCACGTCGTATGCCATACATATCTTTTTGCAATAAATATCTTTTTTGTATTTGCTTTTCTTCACAGTGTTGCTATTTTAATGGCCAACAGTGTACTACTGAAGTGTTCCTAACTGAAACATGTTTCGTTGAAAACTGCGTCTCACCTAGCTAGCGAGATAATTTTATACTTAAACGAAAATGTTTCGTTTGAAGCACTGTTTCTCGTTTGATTTCTCCAAAGAACCGGTTTTCGCATAAGTCAACTGATCAAACAAAGATTATATATTCGATGTTGTATGCATAGATGTTCTTTCTGCACCTTCCCACGCATTGACTGTATTCTCAAATTGCACATTAATTCTTCTAACACTACATTTCCTGAATGTTTACGCCAGCCCAGAAATTTTACGAGTCATTCATTTTAAGTAATATAGTCTGCTTCTTATTCGATCTATTATTTTTCTTCCAGTCTTTTTTAAATTGCTAATTCTTCATCGATTTAATACATAGCACTGTTGATTTATGTCATAGTGAATGAACTTCATTGCGTTTTTCTGTGATTACATTTCGCTTATTTTGTGACATTGAATCCCCTTTTTTTTACCAGAAAGAATGAACTGTTTGTGTTTTCTGAAATATTAATGCTAGATAATTCATTGCTATGCAGCAACTTGATCAATATGGTTCAGAAGAACCGACTCACTTGTGCCAAGATTCGAACTTCAAATAAGCTATTTTTTTACTGTTATGCTTAAGTACATTAAGGACACTTGAAATCTGTCAGTCCAAAAGTGCTCTGATGTGGATGATAGAAAGCAAACAAAAGGTGTAAACCACAGGAATCTGTCTTTTCGGGTTTTATGTATCGAATCTAAGAAATAATTACCTATACTGCTGCAACATAAACACCACAAGTAACAGGTATAAAGTTGCACTATTATGAATATTCAAGGTCTTTCCGCATGTAAAGACTCAGAATAAGTTAACACCACACTTATTGATATGTATAATGTATAATATAAGCAAATGATAATCTCCTTTTCATCGAGTTAGAATATCATACAATAAACAGTCCATGTTTAAAAGCATCTAGCTAATTTCCTGGTCTTAATCCCCTATCAAGTAGAGTTATACCTGACTTACGCAACTTGAAGTTACATGTTTTTTTAAATCATTTTTTAAACTCCAATATATGCATACAACCAATGATTGCATAAGAACTCTGATGGACAAGTGGTATAAGCAATGTACTAACTTACATTTCACAAAAATTTAGACCAGATTTTATGACAGCAATGTAACTAAGAATGCTTTAGATGTATGGAAAAAATTTAATGTTGTAAAGGGCAAAATTATTTTGTTTCCCAGTTGCTTAATGATTTCACTCCTATATATATATACATATGCCAGTATTGGGCTCAAACACTACTCCTGCATGAGTAATGTCTACATGAGAGTGGAGTAGGTCAAACACTACTCCTGCATGTATATTTAGTTTATTAAATGAAAACTTTAGTTATTTTCCCTTTTTTTAAGTGTATTATGTAAATATAAATAAATATATATATATTCAGAAACAGGTTTGAAACATATTCACATAGATATTAGATTTTTTTTATATGTACATATACAGTATTCTTTATTAGTTCAAAACTGAACTTCACAAATCATCTTCTAAGACACAGGTTCCCAAACTTTTCCATGTCTAGCAGTTCTAAAAAATTATATTCTTGCAGCCCCTAACAAAGTTTCTAGGGAGGGTGAGGAAAAAGAAAACAGTTATGTAATCAAATTTTAATAATAAACAAAAATAAAACATGGAACTAAAAAAAATATTACAAAATTTAATATTTGCATAAATTTTTCAAAACAATAATTAATAACTATTTCTATTCCTCTGTATTGGATATTTTTTTTCAAATTGTGGCACTTTATTGTTAATAGCAATTCGCATATCTGCTTGAGCATCCAAGCGATTTCTGAATTTTGTTTTGATTGACAAAAGAGCATACTTCACAAAGAATTCCTTCACATGCAGAAAGGCATCTTTTTCTTTTGTGATTGTTTTCATGCCTTCACAGAACAAGACATCTTCCATTATAGCAACACTATGCTGTAGCACCCAGACAGGATAGTAGTTAGTGACGCTGCCTACCATACCAAAAGGTTCAAGTTCAAATCCCAAAGAAGGCATGGATGTTGTAATGTAAGTGTGTAATGGTTGTTTAGCAAGGAGCATTAAAAGCAGAAGGTGAGGCGAAATCCTTGAGAGGTTGGTGGTAGGAGACTTTCTGACCACATTCAGAGCATTCTTCTTCAAAATTCCATTTTGGTGGAAGCTTAGTACTTAGCAAGGCCCAGCAATACCTACCCACTTAGATATACAGGTGCTGGTTTTCCTTCAATCTGTCAGGTACTAAAACAAGCTTATTTTTGTTACCCATCAGTTATTATGAAGGGACAAACAAACATAAGTTTGATTTAGGTAATTCTGATTATAGATGCTAAAATATACATTATGAAAATAAACTCTTTAGAACAAAACAATTTCAATAAATATCTATTTGATTTGAATATATTCAAACATCATATATACTAATATTTTCAGATTTTTTTACCATACAATGTTTACAAGAGAAGGATTCGGGAGACAATTACAAATTATTATTATTTTACAAATCTCTGAAAGCTTTTTATCAGTTTCAAAATTATTTGAATGAAACTATTTTGAATTTACTTAAAAAGTCATATTTTCATCCTTTAACTGAGATGCTCACACGTATGTATTCTGACTCAACACAAATTCAAACATTAAAATAAAAATAACACCAGAAACATATATTATAAAATTTAATTCAATCTAATACATTATTACTAGATGTAAACTAAAGAGTATAAAATTCTAAAATACATATGCAAAATCTGATGTGCACATCACATTACTTATTAAATTATACAAAAACTGCAGATTTTGAAATTTAAAACACTGCTCAGTCTTTGTCACATGGGACTCAAACTTCTCATAATTTCATTTTTTATAATGAGTATAAAAATGTCCCAGATATTTTTGCAGACATAAGGAAGCTGGAGATCGCATTAAAATAGATTTCGTTATTTGTCAAAATAATTTTTAAAAAAAGTTTTACATTGATAAAACACAACTATTTTCATCATTTAAAGCATTTCAATGATAATTGAGAGTATAGACTAGGGCCAATGATTGTGAAAATTAAGGCTAGGTAAAGGTGTGTGTGTATATATATACACATTTGGTTCTGGCAATTACAATAAAAAGAGAGATGCACAACTATTGCAGTCCCATATACAACAAACATTCTACGGCTAATCTTTTTTAGTTATGTGAGATAAATACATATGTATGTACAGAAATCATTTAAAAAATTCCTTTTGGAAAAGAAGTCGTTTATTCTGTGCATATATACAGATGTTATGCAAAATTATGCATGACTGTATGCATGACTTTATGATAACTCTTATGACAATGCATAAATCGGCAGAGATTTTAAATAAAACTATTAATTTTTTGGGAATCTGACACAGGAGCCCCCCCCCCAAAAAAAATTTTTTTTAGACAGCAATGTTCAAAAGTAGAGTTTTATTTAAATTTTCTGTTAAAGGTTGTTCTCAAATTTTGTATTTTCTTAATACAATATTTTGATTTACGGTATAAAATGGGTTTATAACCAGAACATTTTAAAGTTTTTAGTCATTCTCAGTTTTACTTGGGACAACAAATTAACAAATGATATTAAAAAAAAAAGTTATTGTAACTTTTTTAAGTTTATTTTTTAACAGTTTTAAGATATTAATATATATTTATTTGGTTTAATAAAAATATACAGTTTAATTTAAATATTACAAAAGCCTGATGAACAAAACTGAATTAAGAGTATTAATGAACTATTAAAGCAACAGATTAATAACATATTTAATTTTATAGCATACTTCATTTAAAATCTTTCCTAAAGCAGTTTTGAATAATGAGAATAAATATGGCACTAGTTTCAATTCACTAAGCATCATCAATTTAAAATTTTTTTTCTCTCACAGTTTTCCTCAAAGCAGCTCTTTTACATAATAGGAATAATTATGCCTACGAACCTATTGGCCTTTCTATACATCTAACTTTTAATTTTTCTATTTTAAAAGGGTCAACTTTGTGGTAAACTTCCGACTCGTATTCACGACGAGAACGACTTAAAATTAATAATACGACTACGAACAAAGACAGATTGAACAAAAGCTTGGCTACTTTTGAACAATGCACTTGGCTCTAAAATTTATTCTGGTAACCTTACATTGCATCAGCGATTTCGAAAGGCATCATGGGAAAAAGTACACATTTTTCGGTAAACTTCCGGTATCAGGGACTCAGTTATCTGTAAAATTCAAAACATCCTAATGATATTCAAGCGCAGACGTTGGCTTTGCTGAAAGCAAAACCAATTTATTTTCACTATATCGCTCACCTAAGTCTATTTTAATTAGCTCACACTAAAAGCATAAAACATAAAACTACCTTTCGCTTCTAATTCTCTCTCGATATTAATTTAGACGGTCAACAAAAATCAGCGTTATGTATCTCGATACAGCGATGAACAGCGTATATTTCTGGTATTTTTTGTTCGATTCAGCAGCTAAGCTAGTACTAGTATTAACGTCCAAATTAAAATAAAATAAAGTATAAGAAAACTACAAATATTAGCAGTGGCGGCTCGTGGCTAAAATTAGTGGGGGTGCTTTTCCAAATAAATTTAACATTTGTTTTAAAATTATGTAAAAGGAAACTAACATGTATAAAAAAAAAAAATTATTTTGAAACTTCATTAAATCTTACAAGAAAAAAAATTAAACATTTCTTAATTACTTTAACCAAAATTATTACAGTTCAATCTTTGTCTAGTCATTTAAAAATGAAATCCATTCCTCTTGTTTTAATTTGCGCGAAAAGATCAATAATTTTCTCCTTGATCTCTGGATGACAACTGAGGAAATTTTTCTTTATTGAAAGCAATGCAAGCGCATTTAGTCTTTCCGAATTCCTAGTGCATTTTAAAAAAGTTTTCATTCTTTTCAATTTTGAAAAGCAGCGTTCTGCCTCTGATGTAGTCATGGGAACTCTCAAGAGAATTTTTATCAGTTTCGTAATTTCACCAAGAACATCATCTAGATTATTTTCGAAGATAAATTTCAATAGCTCAATTAAATTGCAGTATTCATGGATATCAGACCTACAATAGAATACTTTTAGTTCAGTTTCAAGCTTTTTTTTGCCAATCATTGGATATGCTTCAGCGGTCAGTATTATTTCTTCTGTAGAATGGTCATTCCTAAAACTAAGCATTTCTTGCTAAACAATTTAGCAGCTGCTAAGTATTTAGTGGAAGAATATCTGTGCATTATATCAATACATAGTATAACGTCACATATTTCCTTAGCTTCTGCAATCAGTGTCTTTGAAAAATTCTTACAGTACAGTCGGTCACAAAAGTATTCGAACACCGGTACCCTATCAGAAAATGACAAGATGGCGTTTTTTTTTCTCTTTCTCTCTGTGTGTCGTGTTATTCCATCCTAGGTTTTCTTCTCCCCCCCCCCCATCTTCGAAAAAACTGGAAAAAATTGGTTACGATCTCTTTTTGAATGGGGAGATGCCATTTTGAGAAAAAGCTGACGACCCTATCTTGGAGAATGAACATGACCGCTCTACACACCCTTTTACTCTCTCTCTCTCTCTTTGAATTGGGAAGCCATTTTGGGAAAAAGCAGACGACCCTATCTTGGAGAATGGAAATGAACACCTCTCCCTCTCTCTTTGAAATGGGAAGCCATTTTGGGACCCTCTACTCTTGGGGAGGGAGAAAACTGAAGTCTGCATTTCGCTGTCTCTGAATGCGGAAAGCCCTTTTGGGAAAAGCGGACCCTCTTCTTCTGATCTTGGAGAACTGGAAATGAACGCTCTACACGATCTTTCTTTGAATTCAGAAGGTATTTTGGGACCTTCTAATGTTGGAAAACTGAAATGAACGCTCTACACCTTCTCTCTCTCTCTCTCTCTGTCTCTCTCTCTCTCTTTCTCTGAAATGGGTAGCCATTTGAAAACTCCCTAACTTTGGAAAAAAACAGAAATGAACGCTCTACACCATCTCTCTTTGAAAATGGGGGGTGTCATTTTGAGACCTCCCTCCCCTAAACTTGGAAAAAAACTGAAATGAACGCTCTACACTTTCTCTCTTTGGACATGGGTAGACCTTTGGGGACCCTCTCCTCTTGGTAGAAAAAAAAAAGAACTGAAGTGAAGGCTCTACACAATCTCTCTTGGAATGGGATCCATATTTCGGGAAACGTAGATCACCTCATGCTGGAAAACTGAAGTGAACCACCAAGATTGGACTCTATATAATATTTTTTTTTTAAAAATTGACATCATGACCCTCCTCCAATTTGTTATTAAAAAAATTGTTTTTTTTTGTTTTGGTTTTTATTCCATTTCCGATGTGATTTCAGAAATGCAATTCCATAACAGTTCAATTTCATTCGAGGTTAAATGATCTAAACAGTCTTTGACCCACCCATCCGTATGATTATTTTCTTCTCCTTCCTTTTGCACCAAATTTTGTAAGTCCATATAATCATTCCATACGGGAAGGGCTGGATCCTCACAAGGCTGTCTTGAAACACTTGGAGTCTCTTTGGGATGAGTGGAGGGATCTAGGATGTCTGGACCCGGCTGCGATTCTACCTCCATGATTTCTGGACCCGTTGGAACTTGTTTACCCGGCTGTGATTCTGCCTCTACGATGTCGGGACTTTTTGAAGCTTGTGGACCCGTCTGACATTCTACCTCTACGATGTCGGGACAGGTTGGAGGAGGAGGAGAAGAAGAAGAAGAGGATACTAGAAGAAGTTCTGTCTGTGAGGAGTCCGAAAGAGGTTGCCTGTTTGAACAAGTCGGGGAAGAAGAAGAAGAAGAAGAAGCTTCTGGATTCTGAAGCGGATCTTGCACGCCAGGTAGGTTCCGGTAAGTCGACCGTTTTTTAAGAGGTAATTTTTTTTCTTCCTCCTCATCTTCAATTGTGATGACTTCAATTTCATTCCGTTGCCGGGTCGATTTTGTTTCGGGCCATGACGACGGTTTGGTCCAGCTCCTCTTATCATCTAAGGAAGGTATGGGTAAAGGTGGCGGAGGGTTTTCTTCTTCTTTTTCTTGAAACATCATCGGCGATTGGAAAGAAATCTCCTCTTTCAATTGTTTCCAAAGCGAGTACGAGCACCGATCGACGAGAAAGAGACTCTTCTGGGTTGTGACGATGAGATATTGCGTTTTCGGGGGAACGACATAGTTTTGAAAAGGTCTTAGAATATATTTCTTATATTTCATCCTGTCGCTGACTTTAAAACTTCTTTCCTTCAGATTGGGGGACGATGATTCGTAATAGGCGAGAGGAGCGGCTGTGGTCTGAACAATATGAACTTCGTCCTCAGCCGTCGTTCTCACTCCAAACGTAAAATATCGTTTCGTGAGAAAAATATTCTTCCACCGAAAACTCGTGCGCGGATCTGTATATCGCCGGTCTGTTTGAATGGGCCGTCTCAAAGCTCGATCCATCCGATTCCAAGAGAAGGGAGATTCCTCTTTCGTTTGTTGCGATTCGAATAAATTTCTGTATATATTCTGAACGAGCAGGTTGGAGGATTCGACATCTTGGTTGAAAGAAACGATCGCTTGATGAGGTGGTAAATGCGGAATAAATGTCGCACAATGACACGCCAAAAAAATTTTCAAGTTGGAGATTTGCTTTAGCGTCTTCAAATCCTCCCCGTTCGAAATCCGTTGAGTTGGAAAAACGTCTAATAGCGACATGGCTCCCAATGGAAAAGAAATGATCTCGCCCAGTACTCTCGTCTTTTTATATATCTATATAGACACACACAGACACACATAGAGGCTCTATGACGTCCGTTTTATTTGTTTTTTTTTTGTTTCTCTCTCTCTTCTTTCCAAGAAATCTTATCTCCATGACCTCTTTTTCTTTTCTTAAAAAGATGAATGTGTGTGGGAATGAGGAAGTGAAAGTAATAATTTAATAAACAAAAAATTATCCAACCATGACCTTCTTTTTTTTTTTTTTTCAAAGTCACCCTTTCCAATCCAAGGACGTCCAGAGATAGAGGAAGCAGGGAGAGAGGAGGAGGAGGGAAGGGAAGGTCACACTCTCTTTCTCTCTATAAATAAAAGGGGAGAGCCCCAAAGTAGTATTTTTGTCCAAGTGGATCATGAGGAGGCATCCCCGGCTCACTACGTGTATTCCTTTCAAATATAAATATGTTGATCTTTCCTTTTATATCATCCAAGGAGTCGTTTACCTGAAAGCCTCCGATTTTTCAAAATGTGCGGGTTATTATACCGTGGGGAGTTATCAAAAGATGCGGGACGAATTTTTGTCCGACGAAAACGTGTTGATGGCTCGTGACATTCCACCTTTGGATGCACAAATTTTGTTAATGAAACGAGCCAAATATTTTTACACGTCCCACTTTCTAACCGTCTCGCAAATGAATAGGATTATGGATCGTCTTGAGAAGACAAAAGGGATTCTCGTTCATTTTAGTGAATGGTTGCATAAATGTTTGCACGAACCTCTCTCGATCGAGAAGACTGGGAAGAATACCTATTATATTCTTCTCGAGGACTCTCCTCCTTCGTCTCATCATAGAGAAGCTACGACTTTTGAAAAAATCCTCGAGCAAGAAAAAATAGAATGGTGGAACAACTACCGCATCCCTCTCCCCGAGCATCAAGAGGAGCCTGTTCAGAAGAAAAAGAAAAAACCTTTCCAAAAGCCTATCCTCATCCTCCTCGATAATGATGGGGATGAGGAGAAGCCTGTTCAGATTCCTCTCCGTTTGTCAAAACCCGTCGAGGATGAAAAACCTCTCCCTTCCTCAAAACCCCTTGAGGAAGAGAGACCCCTCGAGAAGGAGAAATCTCTCCCATTGTCAAACCTCCTCGAAGATGAAAAACCTCTCCATTTATCAAGACACCTCGAGAAGGAGGGATCTCTTCCTTTATCAAACCCCCTCGAAGATGAAAAACCTCTCCATTTATCAAGACCCCTCGAAAATGAGGGACCTCTCGATTTGCAAAACCCCTCGAGGATAAGGGAACCAAAACTTCTCTCTCTTTCGAAGAGGAGGGACCTCTCAATTTGTCAAGACCCCTCAAGAATAAGGGAACCGAAAATCCTCTCCCTTTCTCAAGACTTCTCGAGGAGGAGGAGGAGGAGGAGAGACCGCTCCATGTCTCAAGACAGGACCCCCTCTATCTCTTGAGGATCCGAGGGAAACGATTCCTATTGAAAAACCATCTATCGACGATCCCCAGAAAAGGTCTTCGGAGGAGATTAGACTTCCATGTAGAAAACGAATCTGCCACAATCATCATAATAATAATAATAATAATAATAATAATAATAATAATAATAATAATAATAATAATAATAATATACCCCCTTCTCAACAACAGAATCCTACAACATTTGCAGATAAATGCATTCAAACCAATCCCTTTATAGTAACCCTTTTAATTGGAGAACCCGTGCATTAGCCTCGAAAAATAAAATGAGATTCTGGCCTGTTTCTATGACCAGAATGTTAAGCCAATAGATAGGTCTAGCTCAGAATTTTTCTTTTTAAAAGAAAATAAATAAATAATCCAAAGACTATTCGTAAATATAAATGGTAATGTCACGAGTCGGCTGGAAAAAAATTTTCAGAGCTGAGAAAAATTCTACAACTCAAAAAAAAAAAAAAAAAAAAAAAAAAAAACACTTTTTGTTAATTTTTATCATGTCTTAGACATGATAAAAATTAACGACCCCCTTCCCTTTTCGTCTGGGAATGTTGTCTCACTCTTTTGAAAAACAAATCGTGATTCATTCATGGAATGATTGCCATTAGAGAAAGGATGAGTCATGGTCTATTTTTAGAAAGGGTGAGACATCCTTCCCAGACAAAAGGGAGGGTCATTAATTTTTATCATGTCTAAAGACATGATAAAAATTAACCAAAAGATTTTTTTTTTTTTTCATTAGATAATTTTATTTCAGCTCTGAGAAATTTTTTTTTCTCCCAGCCGATTCGAGACTTTACCCATTTGTTTTTAAGAATGATTTCTCCCTTATCTATTATTTCAAAATTCCAAGTTTCGCTTCAGAACCATCTGTGCTGTTGAAGAAGTAACATGATATATGTATTTTTTTTTAATGAGTTCTGTCAAGATTGAATTGTGCAGGATCGACCTTGCGAATTTCTTCTCTGTGTCTTTAAATAATAATGATACCGAACTGCTTTTTGTAGAGCGCAATGGAAAAAACCTTTTGTATGGTTAGGACAATTCATGTGTTCGATCCCATTGTATTTGAGAATCTCTTGCGTCGATCCCGAAATGCAATAAATGGATCTTTGCAACCATTTCTCTAAAAACCGCCGTTTCATTTCTCCTCGCACCCAAATCATGGAAAAAGGTTCCGTCAACATCGTTAACACCCATGGAAAATAACTGTACGGAATTTCTCCTTCGTACCACGACAAGCCATGATAATAATCACTTGCCCACACAGCGGTTCGTTTTTCTTTCTCGGTGAGCATTTGCCATGGAAACGGGGGTTTAAAAACAAATACCCCTCGAGAAGTACCGTCCAATGTGACGTAAGCCAATTCTTTCACAATAAAGGCTCCTTGAGAATCGTAGAAACCTTCAAAGTCGAGCACGAGTTCCATGTTTTTTATTTCTTTTTCTTTCCAAGGTGACCTTTATTATTATGATGATGGATGTGTATTGAGATACGCACGATATTATTCAAAAAACAAATATATATATACGAATGTGACCTTTCCCAGAATTCATACGACCTGTCACGTGCAACCTTCTCTCTCTCTCTCTCTATAAAAGAGGAGACGGCGAGAGAACGCTATCTATTTTTTCCTTCAGGACACACAGCGAGAGAGAGAGAGAATTTTGTTTTCTTTTTTTCCTCAATTGAAGAAGATGGACATTTTGAGTACCAAACCTCTCAAAGATTCCTACATTGTTCTGGACATGGAATACTTTCACTGTTATGATCCAAAGACGGGAGATATATGTTTCATCTTGAAAGAACTGGGCTACATCACTTGCGATTTAATCTTATGCGGATCCATGATTTTTCTCCCTCCTGTCCATTACGATGACTTATCGTCCCGCAATCAAGCTGTGGTCAACCAGACTACAAATAACCGACACGGCCTGCAATGGACCGAGGGTCGTCTTTCCTACGAGCATCTTCCTACGATCCTGAAAATACTGACCGCAAATGTGGAGGTGATCTACGTCAATGGATACGATAAAGCCGAATTTTTCAGCAAGCTCTGCCAGCGATCCGTTTACGAGTTTTACATCCCAGGGAAAACCGAGTGGCGGAACAAGTCGAAATGCACGCGACACCAATATTTCCAAAAGATGATTCATTGTGCCGAGAACAAGGTGAGAAATTTTCGATACCATTTGATGGAGGGTAGTTAGGTTTTCCGGAAATTACATTGTTACCCCTCCGAAAGCAAAGCTGTCGAAGAGGAGTCGGAAGAATCTCCCCAGGAGAACTCGTGCGACGATGACGAGGAGGAGGAGGATGAACTTTCTAATAATAATAATAAAAAATGTCTAAGTTGGGATGCTTTAGAGACCCAAGAATATTGGTCTCAACCCTTATCTCACCTAGACCTGAAAGAGGATCCTCAAGTGTACTCTTTGTGGTCCTCTTCTAAAATTTGGTCTTGGAGAGAACCCTTGAATGTTCATGAATGAAATGGTATGTAAATCCCTAGAGAAAAAAAAATAGAAAAAAAAGTACCTTTTTTTGTAATATGTTGATTTCTTTCCAATTCCATTTCTTTTCTATAACTCCAGCCCAATCGACGAGAAGAAGACGAATTTTCCAAGTTACACAAGACGAATCTTCCAAGTTACACAAGACGTAGAAAAATTTCACAAGGATTTATAAATCACACGCTCCCACATGATATATGTATAGAGAGAAAAAGACCCTCTGTTCTCTAGCCAATACGTCAAGACTTCCCTAAACTAAGAGTACCGAGGAAACCTTAGCCGAGCAAGTGGAAAGACTTTCAAAGAGATTAGAAGAGTTAAGACGGGATAGATTTACAGTTCCGCCGACTAAAGAGGAAACTATCATCGATTTCAACAAACCGCTGTACTTTCATCCCCTACCCCAAAGAATGAGACGAGTGGACTCGCCGTTGAACAGTTCCAATGAGAAACAAAATGTCACTTATTTGAATAGTCAATTTCAACACATGAATATTTCATAAGTATTTTTTTCCCTAAAGCGTAGGGAGATCGGATCAGTAGTTTTTCCCTTTTCATCGTCGAATAAGATTGGGAGGAAAAATCTTTCTCCACTCTCTCAGAAAAATTTTTCAGCCTTAAAAAAAAAAAAAAAAAAAAAAAAAAAAAAACTTTTTGTTAATTTTTATCATGTTTTAGACATGATAAAAGTTAACTCTACCCCCCCTTTTGTCTGGGAATGTTGTCTCACACTTTCTAAAAATAGACCATCACTCCTCCTTTCTTAAAGAATAGAATTCCAAGAATGGGATCTGGTCTATTTTTAGAAACGGTGAGACCCTATTCCCAGACAAAAGGCGGGTAGAGTTAATTTTTATCATGTCTAAAGTTCAGGGTCCATCCATCTTCTTATGTGAAACGGTGACCCTGACAAGATCGAGATAAACAAGTCCTGTGAGTTGTTTTGTAATCTTGACGCGATCCAAGAAAGACTTTTTATTATTATTATTTTTTTTGTTTGAAATAGGCGGGGGGTGGGGAGAGAAAATATTCTCACGACCCTCAGATATCTTTTCATAAATATATTTTTTATCAAAGTGTTCTTTCATTCCGATCCTTTTAAGAGGTTGGAATGACCCTGACATTTAGATGGGGTCGCGATCCCGACAGATGTCGCGCGAGTATAAAAGTGTGTGTCCTCCGCGAGATTTCTTCATAGAACAGAAGAAGACGTGAACTGAGCTGGTAAGTCCCTTTGGTCCTATGAATATGGTTATCTATAAACTCGATTTGATTCTTAGTTTTTTTAATAATGATAATAATCATAACTTCATTTAAAAAGACCTTTGAAACTTCTTAACCCTTTGAAAAGAAAAATGTCTCTTTCAAGACGACGACTCTAAAACGTTTTATTGTTTCCCCCCCCTTTCTAGATCTTCCCTGTTATACATATATACCTTTTCGATTCTCTTTTTTGCTCCTGTTTGTGGAAGACATCACCGTATTCATCGCCATGGCGTGTTCAGAAAACTTTATCGTGCTCGATCTAGAGGGTTTCCAGTCCTACAACCACAAGAAGGGTGAATTTACCTACGTTTTAAAAGAATTGGGCTATGCGACAAAAGATTTTTTGACCGTGGGATCGTTGACGTTTACTCCTCCTCACCCCTTCCACCAACTGAGTGAAAAAAACCAAAAGACGAATGCCTGGCTGACAAGAAACCGGCACGGACTTCGTTGGAACGAGGGTCATATTCCCTACAACCATTTAGGACGCATTCTCCAATCGCTCCTCACAGCTTCTCCACTATTTATGTGGTGGGATGCCAGAAAGCTAAATTCTTTGCTAAAGCCTTGGATTATCAAAAACCCGTGACGGAAATTTATGTGCCAGATGGAATCATTTGGAAGTATCGGGAAAAATGTGCCCGACATCATCAAAGGATGAAATATTTCCATTGTGCCGAAAACAAAGTGCGCAACTATCGATGGCATATTATGGAAGGAGATTTTCATATCAATCACGTCTATCCAGACGGAACGGAGAAAGAGGAGAGGATTCAGGAGGAAGCAGACAATCCTCTGCAAGCTTTTGATAAGGCCTACGATCAGTTAGAGAAGGATCCGTCCCCAAAACCGTACGATAACCTCATCCAGAAATGGGATAATCTGTCCTGTTTCCAAGTGATGGAACATCCGGATGAGCATACGCCTTTAAACTTGATGGGCTCTTCTTCTTTGTCGTCAACTTCCTCCAATAACTCGAGGAAGACGGAGGGTTGGGGAGACATACCTGAAAATATTCCCCATTACGATCCAGCAGCCTGTTGGGACGAACCTTCCAAAGAATCTCATGAGACCCCCAAAATATCTTCAGAGGATCCAAAGACAAAATCCACTGAGTGTTGGGACAATGAACGGACAACTCATGCTCTAAAATCCACTAAGACTATGTCCACTGAGTGTTGGGACAATGAACAGACGACTCATGCTCCAAAATCTACTGAGACTATGTCCACTGAATGTTGGGACGATGAACAGACGACCCATGCTCCAAAATCTACTGAGATTATGTCCACTGAGTGTTGGGACGATGAAACCGAAAAGACGACAGAGAATTGGGATGACCGTTCTCAAAAGTATTTGAATTGATATATACATAAACTCAGGAGAAAAAAAAATAAAGAAAAGATTTTTAGAAATAAGTAGAGAAAGGTTCTCCGCTTTCTCTATATTTATGGAAATGGACTGAGGAGAGAGAAAGAGAGACGAATCAGGAGACCAAAAAAAATGGGTCTTGGAAGGAATGAGTGCAAATTCATTCGATTCCTTCCAAGACCCATTTTTTTTGGGTCCCTCTCTCATCCAATCTTGGAAAAGAACTTTGTCCTATTTTTCTAGGTCCATTGAAAAAGAAATGAATCTATCCATAAATTTTCTTAAAAGAAAAAAAACAAAAAGATCCATTACCTCTTGACGGTCCAAAGTCGAGAATTTTGGAAAAAGTTATCCACTCTCTCCATCCAGTCAAGCTTCTCTGTAGAAAATCTAGTAGGTGCATCTGCATTCTCGAACACCCGGCAGTTATTATTGGACGCGAAACGTCGAATGCTGAAATAGTTAACAGTGAGCCCATTCTTAAAGAAACGGGGATGTTTTATTCATCCAGTCGAGTGCGGAAAAATTTCTGAGAGCCGGAGAAAAATTTCTCTGGCTGAAAAAAAAAAAAAATACCCCCCTTTTAGTCTGAAAATTGATGTCTTCAATTTTTCAAAAATTGAAGACATCAATTTTCAAATTTTCAGAGTTAAAGGGTTTTTTTTTTTTTTTTTCTTTTTTTTATATCTAACTTTGAACCACAGAAATTTTTTCCGGCTCTCAGAAACTTTTCCCAGCCGACTCGATGTGAATAAAACTTTACTGTTTGTTAAGAATGTTATTTAATGGATCGATTTCAACCTATCGAGTTCGCTTGAGTTCCGGCCGTGCTGTGGGCCCACCTGGATACAAGTTTTCCCCTTTTGGAATAGAATAAAACTTTACTGTTTTTTAAGAATGTTATTTAATGGATCGATTTCAACCTATCGAGTTTCGCTTGAGTTCCGGCCGTGCTGTGGGCAAACCTGGATACAAGTTTTCCCCTTTTGGAATAGAATTTCCGTCAAGGTAGGCTACTCTTCCTCTTTTTGCATTTTTCATGTCATTTCATTTGTATTACAATATACTGAAAACGGGCGTTCGAACTGATTTCTAGGCTATTTCTATACAAATGGAGCTCGATCCAAGAAAGAAATGATGTCTTTTTTTTTATTTTGTGGACATCCAATTTGTATTGGAATATACTGAAAACGGGTGTTTGAGTCGGTTTTCAGTATATTTCAATACAAATAGAGCTCGGTCTAAGAAAGAAATGATGTCTTTTTTTTATTTTGTGAACTGCCAATTTGTATTGGAATATACTGAAAACGGGTGTTTGAGTCGGTTTTCAGTATATTTCAATACAAATAGAGCTCGATCCAAGAAAAAAATGATGTCTTTTTTTTATTTTGTGGACTGCCAATTTTGTATTGGAATATACTGAAAACGGGCGTTCACGTCGGTTTTCAGTATATTTCAATACAAATGGAGCTCGATCCAAGAAAAAAATGATGTCTTTTTTTTATTTTGTGGACAACCAATTTTGTATTGGAATATACTGAAAACGGGCATTCACGTCGGTTTTCAGTATATTACAATACAAATGGAGCTGGATCCAAGAAAAAAAATGATGTCTTCTTTTATGTTGTGGACAGCCAATTTTGTATTGGAATATACTGAAAACGGGCATTCACGTCGGTTTTCAGTATATTACAATACAAATGGAGCTGGATCCAAGAAAAAAATGATGTCTTTTTTTTATGTTGTGGACAGCCAATTTTGTATTGGAATATACTGAAAACGGGCATTCACGTCGGTTTTCAGTATATTCCAATACAAATGGAGCTGGATCCAAGAAAAAAATGATGTCTTTTTTTTATGTTGTGGACAGCCAATTTTGTATTGGAATATACTGAAAACGGGTGTTCACGTTGGTTTTCAGTATATTACAATACAAGTGGAGCTCGATCCAAGAAAAAAATGATGTCTTTTTTTTATGTTGTGGACTGCCAATTTTGTATTGGAATATACTGAAAACGGGCGTTCACGTCGGTTTTCAGTATATTACAATACAAGTGGAGCTCCATCCAAGAAAAAAATGATGTCTTTTTTTATTTTGTGGACAGCCAATTTTGTATTAGATTATACTGAAAACGGGCGTTCACGTCGGTTTTCAGTATATTATAATACAAATGGAGCTCCATCCAAGAAAAAAATGACGTCTTTTTTATGTTGTGGACTGCCCTATTTTGTATTGGAATATACTGAAAACGGGCGTTGGAGTCGGTTTTCAGTATATTCCAATACAAATGGAGCTCCATCCAAGAAAAAAATGATGTCTTTTTTTTATGTTGTGGACAGCCAATTTTGTATTGGAATATACTGAAAACGGGCGTTCACGTCGGTTTTCAGTATATTACAATACAAGTGGAGCTCCATCCAAGAAAAAATGATGTCTTTTTTTTTATTTTGTGGACAGCCAATTTTGTATTGGAATATACTGAAAACGGGCGTTCACGTCGGTTTTCAGTATATTTCAATACAAGTGGAGCTCCATCCAAGAAAAAAAAGATGTCTTTTTTTTTATTTTGTGGACAGCCAATTTTGTATTGAAATATACTGAAAACGGGCGTTCACGTCGGTTTTCAGTATATTCCAATACAAGTGAAGCTCCATCCAAGAAAAAAATGATGTCTTTTTTTTATGTTGTGGACTGCCCTATTTTGTATTGGAATATACTGAAAACGGGCGTTCGAATCGGTTTTCAGTATATTCAAATCCAAATGGAGCTCTATCCAAGAAAAAAATGATGTCTTTTTTTATGTTGTGGACAATCAATTTTGTATTGGAATATACTGAAAACGGGCGTTCGAGTCCTTTTTCCGACTATTTCTACACACATTCCACTATATTAAAATGACGTCATGGTTGAGTCCAAACAGAGTCGTCCCCGGACAGAGTCGTCTCCGGACAAATTCGTCCCCGGACAATTTTATACCGAATTTGTGTAGAGATATACTTAAAATGGGCTTGGAGGGGAGGGCGCTTTCTAGTATATTCCTATATACATTCGGTTGCATTCAGAAACAAAAAGAATGTCTTTTTGAATGGACAGGATGACTATGGAAACCGGATCTCTCTCTCTCTCTCTCCCCCAAGATTGGATGAGAGAGTGCCTCCTATTTGTATTGTAATATACTGAAAACGGGCTTTCGAGTCAATTTCTAGACTATTTCTATACAAATGGAGCTCTATTTACGAAAAAAATGATGTCTTTTTTTTATTGTGTGGACAGCCCTATTTGTATTGCAATATACTGAAAACAGGCGTTCGAGTCGGTTTCTAAAGTCTTCCTATACAAATTCCACCATCTATATAGAAATGATGTCATCGTTGAGTCTAAACAAAGTCTTCCCCGGACCATCTTGATGACCAGACATATTGCCTTTTCAACAGCCCACATTATTCTGAACAAAAACGTGGAATACTTTTATAGAAGAGAGAAGAATTGAAAGACATATTGCCTTTTCAACAGCCCACATTATTCTGAACAAAAACGTGGAATACTTTTATAGAAGAGAGAAGAATTGAAAGTCAAAAAGCAAAATGGGATCGGCTGGAAAAAATTTCTGAGAGCCGAGAAAAAATTCTGAGTCAGAAAAAAAAAAGAAAAAATATATAATATATATATTATATAATATATATTATATAATATATATTATATAATATATATTATATAATATATATTATAAATACTTTTTGTTAATTTTTATCATGTCTTCTAGACATGATAAAAATTAACTAATCCCTTTTGTCTAGGAATGTTGTCTCACCGTTTCTAAAGAAATAGACCATGATTCATTCTTTCTAAAGAATAGAATTCCAAGAAAAGAATGGGTTCTGGTCTATTTTTAGAAACGGTGAGACAACATTCCCAGACAAAAGGGGGTACATTGAGTCTGTGCTGTAGACCCTGAACAACCTATCGGTTACCGGTAATATATCTGGAAGGACCCCAAAAAGCTATCCACTGTCGTTGGAATTGTGTTCACTGGAGGCTATTTCTTTTTTTCGCAATCTCGCTTTTAGTTTTCTCTGAGATTCTTTAGAAATGGGTGAAGATGGGTAGGGTGAAGCGGGGGACACGTGGATCAGGATTCCCGATTAGGGTAGAGAGGGAGGCGTGTTGCTTTTTCAACAGCCCACAGTGTTCTGAACAGAAACGTGGAATGCTTTTATAGAAAAGAGAAGAGTTGAAAGTGAAATTAACTCACCCCCTTTTGTCTGGGTATGTTGTCTCACCGTTTCTAAAAATAGACCAGAACCCAGTCTTTTCTTGGAATTTAAAAGGATGAGTCATGGTCTATTTTTAGAAAGTGGGAGACAACATTCCCAGACAAAAGGGGGGTGAGTTAATTTTTATCATGTCTAGAAGACATGATAAAAATGAACAAAAAGTTTTTTTTTTTTTACATCTCAGAAATTTTTTCTGAGCTCTGAGAAATTTTTCCTAGCCGATCCCATTTCGTTTTTCGACTTTCACTTTCAACTCTTCACTTTTCCTATCCACTGTCGTTGGAATTGTGTTCATTGGAGGCTATTTCTTTTTTTGCAATCTCGCTTTTAGTTTTCTCTGAGATTCTTTAGAAATGGCTATACAAATTTCACCATCTATATAGAAATGATGTCCAAACAAAGTCGTCCCCGGACCATCTTGATGACCGAATATGTATAGAAATAGTCTGAAAATGGGCTTGAGGGCCGGTTTCTGGACGATTCCTCTACAAATTCGGCCGATCCAGAAAAACAAAAATACATAGTTTCTTTTTTGGATGGACAGGAGATGATAAATTTCTTTTCTCTCTCTCTCTCCCAATATTGGAGGAGAGAGTGGCCCAAAAAAATGGGTCTTGGAAGGAATCGAATGCATTTTGAAATGCACTCATTCCTTCCAAGACCCATTTTTTTGGTCTCCTGATTCAACTCTCCAGTCTATGGAATAGGGAAAGCGGAGAACGTTTCCCCTTCTTTAAGCGACTGGAGACCATATCGCATCATCATCATCATCATCACCATCGTCCTCTTTCTGATACTTTTCAACAAAGGCTTGATGTCTCTGGATGATTTTGGGGAGATGATGGATCCCGAATTGAGTGATGAAAAAGAGAGGACTCTTTTTCCTTTCTTGTTCGTCTTGCACAGTCTCTCGGAGGGTGATATACGTTTCCCCGTCCTCCTCAATTTTCGTCAGAGGTCTCATGAATATTTTTCACATCCAAGGGAAGAGCGACTTGTTATGCAGGGATTTCGAAGCGACGAAAGCCGCTTCATTCGAAGTGAGGACAATCTGGTTCGGTTGACCCCATTCTTTGGAGTAGTTGTCCAAATCGCCTAGTCGAAGAAAATGGTGTCGATTAGGAAAAAAGACTTGGAGAACACTCGTCGTATGCGAGACGTTCGTAGGCAAGACAGTCAAGATATCTTTGGCATTCCAGTACAGGAATCCTAGATCCACATACGCGTGCACGTAATAGTCATCGTTATATTCCAGTTTGAGCAGCATGGCTTTTGTATTTTTTTTTCCGTTCTCAAGGCGAAACACTCGTTTGATATGAACAAGAGCTCGCTGACGATCCGTTTATATAGACTCCTCAGAGAGAGAGAGAGAGAGAGGGGGGAGGAGGAGGAACAAGGTTGATGAATTCTAAAATAAAAAAAAATGATAACGAAATGAGTGTTTGTGAAGGTCATAGAGAGATGATTATAGAGTTGTTTTATTTTTTATTTTCTCAAAAGAAAAAACCAAAAGAGTCCCATTCCATACGACATGGCCTTTGAGAAGGTGACGGGGTCATGTGTCTACAAAGTTGATAAACTTTAGAATAAAAAAAAAGCTTTCATCACGTAGCTCTCGAGAAGAAAATGACAGGGGTCTCTAGGAGAAGGTCATAGGTAGTATACAAAGGATGGTTTTTTTTTTCTCTTTCGTTCCTCTCAATCCCATGACCTTTGAAAAGGTGACGGGGTGTTCTTTAGGAAAAAAATAGAAGGTCATAGAGAGAGAGAGATAGACAAAGTTGATTTTTTTTTCTAGAAGTCAATCGTCACGTCGCCCATCACGTGGTCTTCTCGTATATATAGAGAGGCGAGTGGAAGACAGACTCTATTTCCCAGAGAGAGAGACTGCTGTGCGTATCCATATTTCTACTCAAGATGATGATCCGCGTCTTATATAATGAGTTTGTGAGCATTCGCTGTTATGTGGATGACGGAAGATTGTTTTGGAACGCTACGGACATTTTGCCTCTGATTCATACTTCCAGTAAAAGAACCTGGAACATTCTCTCCGTGTTTTTCGACGAACACCACGTCTTCAGGAAAATAAAAGATATTGAGAGTCTCGGCAGTTCTCAAGAGGGATATGTCCTCTCCAGCGAAGAAATGTTAGATCTGGCCGAAAAGAATCCTAAAAATAATCAGCTTCTGGCCTGGGTGTATAGCATTTTAACTCAGCCGCTGGTTCGAGTTGTACCCAATCAACCCGTTTACCGACTGCTCTATCCGGGGGAGAAATTTCCCTTCATCACCCTCTTTAATCTGGGAGTGCGCTACATACCGCCTCATCCAGGCATGACGGATTCTTCTACTTACCCTAAACAATATGCCAGCGCTTATTGCCAGACAGACCCCCGTCAAGAAAAGGTCGTCGAGACTCAAACGGATCCTCTGGTGGTCTCTTTAAATGTCACTAAAGTTATCACCTTCTAAAAAAAACAACCACCACCACCCAAAAAAAAATTTGCTCCTCCTCCAAATTTTTTTTTTCTTCTCGAAAGAAAAAAAAAGAAACTTTTCCATCTAGCCTCTTTCTTTCAATCCCTCTTAAGAGAGAGAGGGAGGAGAAAAGAAAGAGAGTTCTGAGGAGGTAAAAGAAATGGGTCTGGAAGGAAACGGGTGCATTGCGAGAAAAAGAGGGTCCTCTTTTCTTTTCTCGAAATGCACCCTTTTCCTTCCAGACCCATTTTTTTTGATCACTTCTTCAAACCAATCTTGGAAAGGTGGGGATACAATAAATTGTGCGTAAAGTCCATTTCGATCAAGACTGGATTTTGTTTTTGAAAAGAAAACATAATGTTATATATAGATAGCTAAATCTTTATCATGATATTCTTTAAGAATTTCTTAGCCATTTGTCAAAGAAGGGGACTATAATTGAAGAATTTATGAATTTGGGAACATGTCACCCATGACAAATCTAAAATCTTGGAAGTGGATACTGGAAAGCCCCGCTCTGGTTATAATTCTGAGTTCTAGCATGGGACATTTTTTAGATCAATAAGCTAAACTATTTTTCTAGTCTCATATTCTCTCGTGACTAGGGTTTCAGATTTGGGTAGAGAGAGACACTGTTCTGAACAGAAACGTGGAATGCTTTTATAGAAAAGTGAAGAGTTGAAAGTGAAAGTCGAAAAACGAAATGAGATCGGCTAGGAAAAATTTCTCAGAGCTCAGAAAAAAATTCTGAAATTAAAAAAAAAAAAAAAAAAAAAAAAAAAAAAAAACTTTTTGTTAATTTTTATCATGTCTTCTAGACATGATAAAAATTAACTCACGCCCCTTTTTTGTCTGGGAATGTTGTCTCCCACTTTCTAAAAATAGACCAGAACCCAGTCTTTTCTTGGAATTTAAAAGGATGAGTCGTGGTCTATTTTTAGAAAGTGGGAGACAACATTCCCAGACAAAAAAGGGGGGTGAGTTAATTTTTATCATGTCTAGAAGACATGATAAAAATTAACAAAAAGTTTTTTTTTTTTTTTTTTTTTTATTTCAGAATTTTTTTCTGAGCTCTGAGAAATTTTTCCTAGCCGATCTCATTTCGTTTTTCGACTTTCACTTTCAACTCTTCACTTTTCTATAAAAGCATTCCACGTTTCTGTTCAGAACAGTGTCTCTCTCTACCCAAATCTGAAACCCTAGTCACGAGAGAATATGAGACTAGAAAAATAGTTTAGCTTATTGATCTAAAAAATGTCCCATGCTAGAACTCAGAATTATAATCAGAGCGGGGCTTTCCAGTATCCACTTCCAAGATTTTAGATTTGTCATGGGTGACATGTTCCCAAATTCATAAATTCTTCAATTATAGTCCCCTTCTTTGATAAATGGCTAAGAAATTCTTAAAGAATATCATGATAAAGATTTAGCTATCTATATATAACATTATGTTTTCTTTTCAAAAACAAAATCCAGTCTTGATCGAAATGGACTTTACGCACAATTTATTGTATCCCCACCTTTCCAAGATTGGTTTGAAGAAGTGATAAAAAAAAATGGGTCTGGAAGGAAAAGGGTGCATTTCGAGAAAAGAAAAGAGGACCCTCTTTTTCTCGCAATGCACCCGTTTCCTTCCAGACCCATTTCTTTTACCTCCTCAGAACTCTCTTTCTTTTCTCCTCCCTCTCTCTCTTAAGAGGGATTGAAAGAAAGAGGCTAGATGGAAAAGTTTCTTTTTTTTTTTCTTTCGAGAAGATAAAAAAAAATTTGGAGGAGGAGCAAATTTTTTTTTGGGTGGTGGTGGTTGTTTTTTTTAGAAGGTGATAACTTTAGTGACATTTAAAGAGACCACCAGAGGATCCGTTTGAGTCTCGACGACCTTTTCTTGACGGGGGTCTGTCTGGCAATAAGCGCTGGCATATTGTTTAGGGTAAGTAGAAGAATCCGTCATGCCTGGATGAGGCGGTATGTAGCGCACTCCCAGATTAAAGAGGGTGATGAAGGGAAATTTCTCCCCCGGATAGAGCAGTCGGTAAACGGGTTGATTGGGTACAACTCGAACCAGCGGCTGAGTTAAAATGCTATACACCCAGGCCAGAAGCTGATTATTTTTAGGATTCTTTTCGGCCAGATCTAACATTTCTTCGCTGGAGAGGACATATCCCTCTTGAGAACTGCCGAGACTCTCAAGATCTTTTATTTTCCTGAAGACGTGGTGTTCGTCGAAAAACACGGAGAGAATGTCCCAGGTTCTTTTACTGGAAGTATGAATCAGAGGCAAAATGTCCGTAGCGTTCCAAAACAATCTTCCGTCATCCACATAACAGCGAATGCTCACAAACTCATTATATAAGACGCGGATCATCATCTTGAGTAGAAATATGGATACGCACAGCAGTCTCTCTCTCTGGGAAATAGAGTCTGTCTTCCACTCGCCTCTCTATATATACGAGAAGACCACGTGATGGGCGACGTGACGGTTGACTTCTAGAAAAAAAAATCAACTTTGTCTATCTCTCTCTCTCTATGACCTTCTATTTTTTTCCTAAAGAACACCCCGTCACCTTTTCAAAGGTCATGGGATTGAGAGGAACGAAAGAGAAAAAAAAAACCATCCTTTGTATACTACCTATGACCTTCTCCTAGAGACCCCTGTCATTTTCTTCTCGAGAGCTACGTGATGAAAGCTTTTTTTTATTCTAAAGTTTATGAACTTTGTAGACACATGACCCCGTCACCTTCTCAAAGGCCATTTCGTATGGAATGGGACTCTTTTGGTTTTTTCTTTTGAGAAAATAAAAAATAAAACAACTCTATAATCATCTCTCTATGACCTTCACAAACACTCATTTCGTTATCATTTTTTTTTATTTTAGAATTCATCAACCTTGTTCCTCCTCCTCCCCCCCCTCTCTCTCTCTCTCTGAGGAGTCTATATAAACGGATCGTCAGCGAGCTCTTGTTCATATCAAACGAGTGTTTCGCCTTGAGAACGGAAAAAAAATACAAAAGCCATGCTGCTCAAACTGGAATATAACGATGACTATTACGTGCACGCGTATGTGGATCTAGGATTCCTGTACTGGAATGCCAAAGATATCTTGACTCTCTTGCCTACGAACGTCTCGCATACGACGAGTGTTCTCCAAGTCTTTTTTCCTAATCGACACCATTTTCTTCGACTAGGCGATTTGGACAACTACTCCAAAGAATGGGGTCAACCGAACCAGATTGTCCTCACTTCGAATGAAGCGGCTTTCGTCGCTTCGAAATCCCTGCATAACAAGTCGCTCTTCCCTTGGATGTGTAAAATATTCATGAGACCTCTGACGAAAATTGAGGAGGACGGGGAAACTTATATCACCCTCCGAGAGACTGTGCAAGACGAACAAGAAAGGAAAAAGAGTCCTCTCTTTTTCATCACTCAATTCGGGATCCATCATCTCCCCAAAATCATCCAGAGACATCAAGCCTTCGTTGAAAAGTATCAGAAAGAGGACGATGGTGATGATGATGATGATGATGCGATATGGTCTCCAGTCGCTTAAAGAAGGGGAAACGTTCTCCGCTTTCCCTATTCCATAGACTGGAGAGTTGAATCAGGAGACCAAAAAAATGGGTCTTGGAAGGAATGAGTGCATTTCAAAATGCATTCGATTCCTTCCAAGACCCATTTTTTTGGGCCACTCTCTCCTCCAATATTGGGAGAGAGAGAGAGAAAAGAAATTTATCATCTCCTGTCCATCCAAAAAAGAAACTATGTATTTTTGTTTTTCTGGATCGGCCGAATTTGTAGAGGAATCGTCCAGAAACCGGCCCTCAAGCCCATTTTCAGACTATTTCTATACATATTCGGTCATCAAGATGGTCCGGGGACGACTTTGTTTGGACATCATTTCTATATAGATGGTGAAATTTGTATAGCCATTTCTAAAGAATCTCAGAGAAAACTAAAAGCGAGATTGCAAAAAAAGAAATAGCCTCCAATGAACACAATTCCAACGACAGTGGATAGGAAAAGTGAAGAGTTGAAAGTGAAAGTCGAAAAACGAAATGGGATCGGCTAGGAAAAATTTCTCAGAGCTCAGAAAAAATTTCTGAGATGTAAAAAAAAAAAAAAACTTTTTGTTAATTTTTATCATGTCTTCTAGACATGATAAAAATTAACTCACCGCCCTTTTGTCTGGGAATGTTGTCTCCCACTTTCTAAAAATAGACCATGACTCATCCTTTTAAATTCCAAGAAAAGACTGGGTTCTGGTCTATTTTTACAAACGGTGAGACAACATACCCAGACAAAAGGGGGTGAGTTAATTTCACTTTCAACTCTTCTCTTTTCTATAAAAGCATTCCACGTTTCTGTTCAGAACACTTTGGGCTGTTGAAAAAGCAACACGCCTCCCTCTCTACCCTAATCGGGAATCCTGATCCACGTGTCCCCCGCTTCACCCTACCCATCTTCACCCATTTCTAAAGAATCTCAGAGAAAACTAAAAGCGAGATTGCGAAAAAGAGAAATAGCCTCCAGTGAACACAATTCCAACGACAGTGGATAGCTTTTTAGGGTCCTTCCAGATATATTACCGGTAACCGATAGGTTGTTCAGGGTCTACAGCACAGACTCAATGTACCCCCTTTTGTCTGGGAATGTTGTCTCACCGTTTCTAAAAATAGACCAGAACCCATTCTTTTCTTGGAATTCTATTCTTTAGAAAGAATGAATCATGGTCTATTTCTTTAGAAACGGTGAGACAACATTCCTAGACAAAAGGGATTAGTTAATTTTTATCATGTCTAGAAGACATGATAAAAATTAACAAAAAGTATTTATAATATATATTATATAATATATATTATATAATATATATATTATATATTTTTTCTTTTTTTTTCTGACTCAGAATTTTTTCTCGGCTCTCAGAAATTTTTCCCAGCCGATCCCATTTTGCTTTTTGACTTTCACTTTCAATTCTTCTCTTTTCTATAAAAGTATTCCACGTTTTTGTTCAGAATAATGTGGGCTGTTGAAAAGGCAATATGTCTGGTCATCAAGATGGTCCGGGGAAGACTTTGTTTAGACTCAACGATGACATCATTTCTATATAGATGGTGGAATTTGTATAGGAAGAGTTTAGAAACCGACTCGAACGCCTGTTTTCAGTATATTGCAATACAAATAGGGCTGTCCACACAATAAAAAAAGACATCATTTTTTTCGTAAATAGAGCTCCATTTGTATAGAAATAGTCTAGAAATTGACTCGAAAGCCCGTTTTCAGTATATTACAATACAAACAGGAGGCACTCTCTCATCCAATCTTGGGGGAGAGAGAGAGAGAGAGAGATCCGGTTTCCATAGTCATCCTGTCCATTCAAAAAGACATTCTTTTTGTTTCTGAATGCAACCGAATGTATATAGGAATATACTAGAAAGCGCCCTCCCCTCCAAGCCTATTTTAAGTATATCTCTATACAAATTCGGTATAAAATTGTCCGGGGACGACTTTGTCCGGAGACGACTCTGTCCGGGGACGACTCTGTTTGGACTCAACCATGACGTCATTTTAATATAGTGGAATGTGTGTAGAAATAGTCGGAAAAAGGACTCGAACGCCCGTTTTCAGTATATTCCAATACAAAATTGATTGTCCACAACATAAAAAAAGACATCATTTTTTTCTTGGATAGAGCTCCATTTGTATTTGAATATACTGAAAACCGATTCGAACGCCCGTTTTCAGTATATTCCAATACAAAATAGGGCAGTCCACAACATAAAAAAAAGACATCATTTTTTTCTTGGATGGAGCTTCACTTGTATTGGAATATACTGAAAACCGACGTGAACGCCCGTTTTCAGTATATTCCAATACAAAATTGGCTGTCCACAAAATAAAAAAAAAGACATCTTTTTTTTCTTGGATGGAGCTCCACTTGTATTGAAATATACTGAAAACCGACGTGAACGCCCGTTTTCAGTATATTCCAATACAAAATTGGCTGTCCACAAAATAAAAAAAAGACATCATTTTTTTCTTGGATGGAGCTCTACTTGTATTGTAATATACTGAAAACCGACGTGAACGCCCGTTTTCAGTATATTCCAATACAAAATTGGCTGTCCACAACATAAAAAAAGACATCATTTTTTTCTTGGATGGAGCTCCATTTGTATTGGAATATACTGAAAACCGACTCGAACGCCCGTTTTCAGTATATTCCAATACAAAATAGGGCAGTCCACAACATAAAAAAAAGACATCATTTTTTTCTTGGATGGAGCTCCATTTGTATTGAAATATACTGAAAACCGACGTGAACGCCCGTTTTCAGTATATTCCAATACAAAATTGGCTGTCCACAACATAAAAAAAAGACATCATTTTCTTCTTGGATGGAGCTCCATTTGTATTGGAATATACTGAAAACCGACTCGAACGCCCGTTTTCAGTATATTCCAATACAAAATAGGGCAGTCCACAACATAAAAAAAAGACATGATTTTTTTCTTGGATGGAGCTCCATTTGTATTGTAATATACTCAAAACCGACGTGAACGCCCGTTTTCAGTATATTCCAATACAAAATTGGCTGTCCACAAAATAAAAAAAAGACATCATTTTTTTCTTGGATGGAGCTCCACTTGTATTGTAATATACTGAAAACCGACGTGAACGCCCGTTTTCAGTATATTCCAATACAAAATAGGGCAGTCCACAAAATAAAAAAAAGACATCATTTTTTTCTTGGATCGAGCTCCACTTGTATTGTAATATACTGAAAACCGACGTGAACGCCCGTTTTCAGTATATTCCAATACAAAATTGGCAGTCCACAACATAAAAAAAAGACATCATTTTTTTCTTCGATCGAGCTCCACTTGTATTGTAATATACTGAAAACCAACGTGAACACCCGTTTTCAGTATATTCCAATACAAAATTGGCTGTCCACAACATAAAAAAAAGACATCATTTTTTTCTTGGATCGAGCTCCACTTGTATTGTAATATACTGAAAACCAACGTGAACACCCGTTTAGTATATTCCAATACAAAATTGGCTGTCCACAACATAAAAAAAAAGACATCATTTTTTTCTTGGATCCAGCTCCATTTGTATTGGAATATACTGAAAACCGACGTGAATGCCCGTTTTCAGTATATTCCAATACAAAATTGGCTGTCCACAACATAAAAAAAAACATCATTTTTTTCTTGGATCCAGCTCCATTTGTATTGTAATATACTGAAAACCGACGTGAATGCCCGTTTTCAGTATATTCCAATACAAAATTGGCTGTCCACAACATAAAAGAAGACATCATTTTTTTCTTGGATCCAGCTCCATTTGTATTTAATATACTGAAAACCGACGTGAATGCCCGTTTCCAGTATATTCCAATACAAAATTGGTTGTCCACAAAATAAAAAAAAAGACATCATTTTTTTCTTGGATCGAGCTCTATTTGTATTGAAATATACTGAAAACCGACTCAAACACCCGTTTTCAGTATATTCCAATACAAATTGGCAGTCCACAAAATAAAAAAAAAGACATCATTTCTTTCTTGGATCGAGCTCCATTTGTATAGAAATAGCCTAGAAATCAGTTCGAACGCCCGTTTTCAGTATATTGTAATACAAATGAAATGACATGAAAAATGCAAAAAGAGGAAAAGTAGCCTACCTTGACGGAAATTCTATTCCAAAAGGGGAAAACTTGTATCCATGTTTGCCCACAGCACGGCCGGAACTCAAGCGAAACTCGATAGGTTGAAATCGATCCATTAAATAACATTCTTAAAAAACAGTAAAGTTTTATTCTATTCCAAAAGGGGAAAACTTGTATCCAGGTGGGCCCACAGCACGGCCGGAACTCAAGCGAAACTCGATAGGTTGAAATCGATCCATTAAATAACATTCTTAACAAACAGTAAAGTTTTATTCACATCGAGTCGGCTGGGAAAAGTTTCTGAGAGCCGGAAAAAATTTCTGTGGTTCAAAGTTAGATATAAAAAAAAAAAAAAAAAAAAAAAAAAAAAAAAACCCTTTTACTCTGAAAATTTGAAAATTGATGTCTTCAATTTTTGAAAAATTGAAGACATCAATTTTCAGACTAAAAGGGGGGTATTTTTTTTTTTTTTTTTCAGCCAGAGAAATTTTTCTCCGGCTCTCAGAAATTTTTCCGCACTCGACTGGATGAATAAAACATCCCCGTTTCTTTAAGAATGGGCTCACTGTTAACTATTTCAGCATTCGACGTTTCGCGTCCAATAATAACTGCCGGGTGTTCAAGAATGCAGATGCACCTACTAGATTTTCTACAGAGAAGCTTGACTGGATGGAGAGAGTGGATAACTTTTTCCAAGATTCTCGACTTTGGACCGTCAAGAGGTAAAGGATCTTTTTGTTTTTTTCTTTTAAGAAAATTTATGAATAGATTCATTTCTTTTTGAATGGACCTAGAAAAATAGGACAAAGTTCTTTTCCAAGATTGGATGAGAGAGGGACCCAAAAAAAAATGGGTCTTGGAAGGAATCGAATGCATTTGCACTCATTCCTTCCAAGACCCATTTTTTTTGGTCTCCTGATTCGTCTCTCTTTCTCTCTCCTCAGTCCATTTCCATAAATATAGGAAAAGCGGAGAACCTTTCTCTACTTATTTCTAAAAATCTTTTCTTTATTTTTTTTCTCCTGAGTTTATGTATATATCAATTCAAATACTTTTGAGAACGGTCATCCCAATTCTCTGTCGTCTTTTCGGTTTCATCGTCCCAACACTCAGTGCACATAGTCTCAGTAGATTTTGGAGCATGGGTCGTCTGTTCATCGTCCCAACATTCAGTGGACATAGTCTCAGTAGATTTTGGAGCATGAGTCGTCTGTTCATTGTCCCAACACTCAGTGGACATAGTCTTAGTCAATTTTAGAGCATGAGTTGTCCGTTCATTGTCCCAACACTCAGTGGATTTTGTCTTTGGATCCTCTGAAGATATTTTGGGGGTCTCATGAGATTCTTTGGAAGGTTCGTCCCAACAGGCTGCTGGATCGTAATGGGGAATATTTTCAGGTATGTCTCCCCAACCCTCCGTCTTCCTCGAGTTATTGGAGGAAGTTGACGACAAAGAAGAAGAGCCCATCAAGTTTAAAGGCGTATGCTCATCCGGATGTTCCATCACTTGGAAACAGGACAGATTATCCCATTTCTGGATGAGGTTATCGTACGCTTTTGGGGACGGATCCTTCTCTAACTGATCGTAGGCCTTATCAAAAGCTTGCAGAGGATTGTCTGCTTCCTCCTGAATCCTCTCCTCTTTCTCCGTTCCGTCTGGATAGACGTGATTGATATGAAAATCTCCTTCCATAATATGCCATCGAGAGTTGCGCACTTTGTTTTCGGCACAATGGAAATATTTCATCCTTTGATGATGTCGGGCACATTTTTCCCGATACTTCCAAATGATTCCATCTGGCACATAAATTTCCGTCACGGGTTTTTGATAATCCAAGGCTTTAGCAAAGAATTTAGCTTTCTGGCATTCCACCACATAAATCGTGGAGAAGCTGTGAGTGAGCGATTGGAGAATGCGTCCTAAATGGTTGTAGGGAATATGAGCCTCGTTCCAACGAAGTCCGTGCCGGTTTCTTGTCAGCCAGGCATTCGTCTTTTGGTTTTTTTCACTCAGTTGGTGGAAGGGGTGAGGAGGAGTAAACGTCAACGATCCCACGGTCAAAAATCTTTTGTCGCATAGCCCAATTCTTTTAAAACGTAGGTAAATTCACCCTTCTTGTGGTTGTAGGACTGGAAACCCTCTAGATCGAGCACGATAAAGTTTTCTGAACACGCCATGGCGATGAATACGGTGATGTCTTCCACAAACAGGAGCAAAAAAGAGAATCGAAAAGGTATATATGTATAACAGGGAAGATCTAGAAAGGGGGGGGAAACAATAAAACGTTTTAGAGTCGTCGTCTTGAAAGAGACATTTTTCTTTTCAAAGGGTTAAGAAGTTTCAAAGGTCTTTTTAAATGAAGTTATGATTATTATCATTATTAAAAAAAAACTAAGAATCAAATCGAGTTTATAGATAACCATATTCATAGGACCAAAGGGACTTACCAGCTCAGTTCACGTCTTCTTCTGTTCTATGAAGAAATCTCGCGGAGGACACACACTTTTATACTCGCGCGACATCTGTCGGGATCGCGACCCCATCTAAATGTCAGGGTCATTCCAACCTCTTAAAAGGATCGGAATGAAAGAAACACTTTGATAAAAAATATATTTATGGAAAGATATCTGAGGGTCGTGAGAATATTTTCCCTCCGCACCCCCTTTTTTTTCAAAAAAAAATAATAATAAAAAGTCTTTCTTGGATCGCGTCAAGATTACAAAACAACTCACAGGACTTGTTTATCTCGATCTTGTCAGGGTCACCGTTTCACATAAGAAGATGGATGGACCCTGAAGTTTAGACATGATAAAAATTAACTCTACCCGCCTTTTGTCTGGGAATAGGGTCTCACCGTTTCTAAAAATAGACCAGATCCCATTCTTGGAATTCTATTCTTTAAGAAAGGAGGAGTGATGGTCTATTTTTAGAAAGTGTGAGACAACATTCCCAGACATGTCTAAGACATGATAAAAATTAACAAAAAGTGGTTTTTTTTTTTTTTTTTTTTTTTTTTTTTTTTTTTTTTTTGAGTTGTAGAATTTTTCTCAGCTCTGAAAATTTTTTTCCAGCCGACTCGTGACATTACCATTTATATTTACGAATAGTCTTTGGATTATTTATTTATTTTCTTTTAAAAAGAAAAATTCTGAGCTAGACCTATCTATTGGCTTAACATTCTGGTCATAGAAACAGGCCAGAATCTCATTTTATTTTTCGAGGCTAATGCACGGGTTCTCCAATCAAAAGGGTTACTATAAAGGGATTGGTTTGAATGCATTTATCTGCAAATGTTGTAGGATTCTGTTGTTGAGAAGGGGGTATATTATTATTATTATTATTATTATTATTATTATTATTATTATTATTATTATTATGATGATGATGATGATGATTGTGGCAGATTCGTTTTCTACATGGAAGTCTAATCTCCTCCGAAGACCTTTTCTGGGGATCGTCGATAGATGGTTTTTCAATAGGAATCGTTTCCCTCGGATCCTCAAGAGATAGAGGGGGTCCTGTCTTGAGACATGGAGCGGTCTCTCCTCCTCCTCCTCCTCCTCGAGAAGTCTTGAGAAAGGGAGAGGATTTTCGGTTCCCTTATTCTTGAGGGGTCTTGACAAATTGAGAGGTCCCTCCTCTTCGAAAGAGAGAGAAGTTTTGGTTCCCTTATCCTCGAGGGGTTTTGACAAATCGAGAGGTCCCTCATTTTCGAGGGGTCTTGATAAATGGAGAGGTTTTTCATCTTCGAGGGGGTTTGATAAAGGAAGAGATCCCTCCTTCTCGAGGGGTCTTGATAAATGGAGAGGTTTTTCATCTTCGAGGAGGTTTGACAATGGGAGAGATTTCTCCTTCTCGAGGGGTCTCTCTTCCTCAAGGGGTTTTGAGGAAGGGAGAGGTTTTTCATCCTCGACGGGTTTTGACAAACGGAGAGGAATCTGAACAGGCTTCTCCTCATCCCCATCATTATCGAGGAGGATGAGGATAGGCTTTTGGAAAGGTTTTTTCTTTTTCTTCTGAACAGGCTCCTCTTGATGCTCGGGGAGAGGGATGCGGTAGTTGTTCCACCATTCTATTTTTTCTTGCTCGAGGATTTTTTCAAAAGTCGTAGCTTCTCTATGATGAGACGAAGGAGGAGAGTCCTCGAGAAGAATATAATAGGTATTCTTCCCAGTCTTCTCGATCGAGAGAGGTTCGTGCAAACATTTATGCAACCATTCACTAAAATGAACGAGAATCCCTTTTGTCTTCTCAAGACGATCCATAATCCTATTCATTTGCGAGACGGTTAGAAAGTGGGACGTGTAAAAATATTTGGCTCGTTTCATTAACAAAATTTGTGCATCCAAAGGTGGAATGTCACGAGCCATCAACACGTTTTCGTCGGACAAAAATTCGTCCCGCATCTTTTGATAACTCCCCACGGTATAATAACCCGCACATTTTGAAAAATCGGAGGCTTTCAGGTAAACGACTCCTTGGATGATATAAAAGGAAAGATCAACATATTTATATTTGAAAGGAATACACGTAGTGAGCCGGGGATGCCTCCTCATGATCCACTTGGACAAAAATACTACTTTGGGGCTCTCCCCTTTTATTTATAGAGAGAAAGAGAGTGTGACCTTCCCTTCCCTCCTTCTCCTCTCTCCCTGCTTCCTCTATCTCTGGACGTCCTTGGATTGGAAAGGGTGACTTTGAAAAAAAAAGAAAAAAAAAGAAGGTCATGGTTGGATAATTTTTTGTTTATTAAATTATTACTTTCACTTCCTCATTCCCACACACATTCATCTTTTTAAGAAAAGAAAAAGAGGTCATGGAGATAAGATTTCTTGGAAAGAAGAGAGAGAGAGACAAAAAAAAACAAATAAAACGGACGTCATAGAGCCTCTATGTGTGTCTGTGTGTGTCTATATAGATATATAAAAAGACGAGAGTACTGGGCGAGATCATTTCTTTTCCATTGGGAGCCATGTCGCTATTAGACGTTTTTCCAACTCAACGGATTTCGAACGGGGAGGATTTGAAGACGCTAAAGCAAATCTCCAACTTGAAAATTTTTTTGGCGTGTCATTGTGCGACATTTATTCCGCATTTACCACCTCATCAAGCGATCGTTTCTTTCAACCAAGATGTCGAATTCTCCAACCTGCTCGTTCAGAATATATACAGAAATTTATTCGAATCGCAACAAACGAAAGAGGAATCTCCCTTCTCTTGGAATCGGATGGATCGAGCTTTGAGACGGCCCATTCAAACAGACCGGCGATATACAGATCCGCGCACGAGTTTTCGGTGGAAGAATATTTTTCTCACGAAACGATATTTTACGTTTGGAGTGAGAACGACGGCTGAGGACGAAGTTCATATTGTTCAGACCACAGCCGCTCCTCTCGCCTATTACGAATCATCGTCCCCCAGTCTGAAGGAAAGAAGTTTTAAAGTCAGCGACAGGATGAAATATAAAAAATATATTCTAAGACCTTTTCAAAACTATGTCGTTCCCCCGAAAACGCAATATCTCATCGTCACAACCCAGAAGAGTCTCTTTCTCGTCGATCGGTGCTCGTACTCGCTTTGGAAACAATTGAAAGAGGAGATTTCTTTCCAATCGCCGATGATGTTTCAAGAAAAAGAAGAAGAAAACCCTCCGCCACCTTTACCCATACCTTCCTTAGATGATAAGAGGAGCTGGACCAAACCGTCGTCATGGCCCGAAACAAAATCGACCCGGCAACGGAATGAAATTGAAGTCATCACAATTGAAGATGAGGAGGAAGAAAAAAAATTACCTCTTAAAAAACGGTCGACTTACCGGAACCTACCTGGCGTGCAAGATCCGCTTCAGAATCCAGAAGCTTCTTCTTCTTCTTCTTCTTCCCCGACTTGTTCAAACAGGCAACCTCTTTCGGACTCCTCACAGACAGAACTTCTTCTAGTATCCTCTTCTTCTTCTCCTCCTCCTCCAACCTGTCCCGACATCGTAGAGGTAGAATGTCAGACGGGTCCACAAGCTTCAAAAAGTCCCGACATCGTAGAGGCAGAATCACAGCCGGGTAAACAAGTTCCAACGGGTCCAGAAATCATGGAGGTAGAATTTCAGCCGGGTAAACAAGTTCCAACGGGTCCAGAAATCATGGAGGTAGAATCGCAGCCGGGTCCAGACATCCTAGATCCCTCCACTCATCCCAAAGAGACTCCAAGTGTTTCAAGACAGCCTTGTGAGGATCCAGCCCTTCCCGTATGGAATGATTATATGGACTTACAAAATTTGGTGCAACAGGAAGGAGAAGAAAATAATCACACGGATGGGTGGGTCAAAGACTGTTTAGATCATTTAACCTCGAATGAAATTGAACTGTTATGGAATTGCATTTCTGAAATCACATCGGAAATGGGATAAAAACCAAAATAAAAAAAAACAATTTTTTATTAACAAATTGGAGGAGGGTCATGATGTCAATTTTTAAAAAAAATATTATATAGAGTCCAATCTTGGTGGTTCACTTCAGTTTTCCAGCATGAGGTGATCCACGTTTCCCGAAATATGGATCCCATTCCAAGAGAGATTGTGTAGAGCCTTCACTTCAGTTCTTTTTTTTCTACCAAGAGGAGAGGGTCCCCAAAGGTCTACCCATGTCCAAAGAGAGAAAGTGTAGAGCGTTCATTTCAGTTTTTTTTCCAAGTTTAGGGGAGGGAGGTCTCAAAATGACACCCCCCATTTTCAAAGAGAGATGGTGTAGAGCGTTCATTTCTGTTTTTTTCCAAAGTTAGGGAGTTTTCAAATGGCTACCCATTTCAGAGAAAGAGAGAGAGAGAGACAGAGAGAGAGAGAGAGAGAAGGTGTAGAGCGTTAATTTCAGTTTTCCAACATTAGAAGGTCCCAAAATACCTTCTGAATTCAAAGAAAGATCGTGTAGAGCGTTCATTTCCAGTTCTCCAAGATCAGAAGAAGAGGGTCCGCTTTTCCCAAAAGGGCTTTCCGCATTCAGAGACAGCGAAATGCAGACTTCAGTTTTCTCCCTCCCCAAGAATAAAGGGTCCCAAAATGGCTTCCCATTTCAAAGAGAGAGGGAGAGGCGTTCATTTCCATTCTCCAAGATAGGGTCGTCTGCTTTTTCCCAAAATGGCTTCCCAATTCAAAGAGAGAGAGAGAGAGAGAGTAAAAGGGTGTGTAGAGCGGTCATGTTCATTCTCCAAGATAGGGTCGTCAGCTTTTTCTCAAAATGGCATCTCCCCATTCAAAAAGAGATCGTAACCAATTTTTTCCAGTTTTTTCCAAGATGGGGGGGAGAAGAAAACCTAGGATGGAATAACACGACACACAGAGAGAAAGAGAAAAAAAAAACGCCATCTTGTCATTTTCTGATAGGGTACCGGTGTTCGAATACTTTTGTGACCGACTGTCTGATTATACTGGGAGAACCATAAAATCGGAAAAGCGATGGGTTTCACAGTTAACGAGGCAATCGAAGACAGACTGGGAAAGAGAGATCCTTTTTTTAGCTGAGAAGCAGATTGCCCTGAAAATCCGTGACTCTAACCATATAATTTCTCCATAGACTCTTTGAACAGTATTCAGGAGACATCCTCCATGAGGAAAAAAAAATCTCCCCTTCCCCTTCTAAATCGACTGGAAAGAGAATGAGGTGGAAGAGATCCATCCACGAGAGATCATACTCTTGAACGTCAGACAAATATGAAGTCGAATAGCTTAAACAAAGAATGCTTGAAAAGTCATCGAGTCTCGAAAATCTAGGCCTCTCTCTCTGAAGGAAATGAGAAAATTGGAATCTGCGTTTTTCTTCCTCAACGGCTGATATTCATCTAAAGTGACACTCGAAATGTTTAAATAGATAAACGAGAATCCATTCTTAAAAAAAATGACGCTGTGTCGTCAATTGGAGAATCGAGTCGGAGTAGAGTTAATTTTTATCATGTCTTATAGACATGATAAAAATAAACTCTACCCTCCTTTTGTCTAGGAATGTTGTCTCTCCGTTTCTAAAAATAGACCAGAACCCATTCTTGGAATTTTATTCTTTTTAGAAAGGATGAGTGATGGTCTATTTTTAGAAACGGTGAGACAACATTCCCAGACAAAAGGGGAAGGTAGTTAATTTTTATCATGTCTATAAGACATGATAAAAATTAACCAAAAGTTTTTTTTTTTTTCAGTCAACTTGGCTGGACAAGACACCTCCGGATTCTTTCTGGAATGGACTCTATGATCTATTTAAACATTTCGAGTTCCGAGTTTCGCTTCAGTTGAGTGTGAGCCGTTCAGGAAGAAGAAACCATCCTGTGACTGGAGAGAGAACTATTCCTTTTTGTATTCACCCATTGTGTTGAACCGTTCAGATATTTGCTTTTATTAATATTTTTTTTCCTAACCCACCCGTCTTTAAACAATAGAATAGTTTGAAAGGGTCAACCCATTTTATAGATATCAACCTCATACCCTCATCTGAACGGGTCTCGAGTGGGAGGAAGGAAGGAGCAGGCGACGAGAACTAAGCATGTCTGTTTATCGAGTAGACGCATCGGGGAAAGAACGATACCCGACCGACCCCCAACATCCTCATTACGAATTATACGTTACGGATCCTGAAGGAAATCCTATCTTGGCTCGAGACGAAAACGGTCATGAGTATTACGCGGTAGATTTAAACGGAAACCAATACATTTTAGCTCCTCGACGGTATGCCCGAACGTCTTTTGGACGAGAATACTACCCGAAATTTCAAAATGGGGACGAGTATTCGCTTTATACGTCTGTTTTATTCCCTTATGCCAAAGACGAATCGGGGCATGAAATGTATCCTAAAAAGGCGGATGGAGTCGAATATTGTTTAACGGCCGGCGATCGAATTCGTTTTGCTCGCGATGCTTGGGGAAACGAGTTTTATCCTCGAAGAGCGGATCAGCAAACGGAATACCTCTGTGAAGAAGTGGGGTATGCGAAAAGAGCCGACGGATCCGAAACGTATCCTAAATTTTATATCTACACTTCTGGTTAAGATCTCTCTCTCTTTCTCTCTCTCAAAAGAGAAGAAAATAATAAAGAGTGTGTTACTGCAATGGAGCATTCTGACGCGGAACCTATTTCGTATTCCATTTGGTGTGTGAAATGCCGAACCAAGACCGATACGGTCGACGTCCACTATCGCATGTCGAAAAATCGACGGCGGATGGTCACGGGAAAATGTCAGGCGTGTGGAACCAAGAAACAACAGTTTATTACAAATGCTTCCGTTCCACCTGGAATTCAGTTCCTGGATGAGGAGGAAGAAAAAGGAAAATGTTCCGAGTAAGAAGAAACAAGTATATTCAAATCAAAAATTGGAAAAAGATGGATCTTACTATTATCTGCTCTCCTAAAGCGGGTGGTTCACCTTTACAGTTTGGCATACAGACGGATTCGCATAATCCGGTTCCAAGACTCGTGAATTTTCCTCAACCGGCAACTCCACCCTTAGATACTTCTTCTTTGAATGAGTTTTCTAGCATTCTGAAAGAATATCTAAACGTCGTGAGAGAATTGATTCTTCCCTTGCATCGAAATGTTGAAGAAAAGAGCTCTGAATGTGGAAGCAAGGACACGGATCCAAAGCCAAATTCGGAGGGTTGAAAGGGATAGGTGTAAGTCCATTATTAAAAAAAGAAACAATGGTCATGTCATGTGTTGTCGATCGAGTCGGCTAGAAAAAAATTCTCTAGATGAGATTGAAAAAAAAAAAAAAAACTTTTGGTTAATTTTTATCATGTCTTAAGACATGATAAAAATTAACTCTCTCTTCTTTTTTGTCTGGGAAGGATGTCTCACCCTTTCTAAAAATAGACCATCACTCACCCTTTCTCAAGGCAATTATTCCAAGAATGAGTCATGATCTATTTTTAGAAACGGTGAGACAACCTTCCTAGACAAAAAGGAGGGACATTTAATTTTTATCATGTCTATAAGACATGATAAAAATTAACCAAAAGTTTTTTTTTTTTTTTCATCACATAGAAAATATTTTCCAGAGCTCTGAGAATTTTTTTTCCCAGTCGACTCGATGATCCAAACAACAAGACATCCAAAATTGTTTCTAGAAGAAACTCTCGCTTCTCTATTTAAACCCCTCGCGTTTCCAATTTCAGAACCGTGTGTGCTGTGCACTCAACCTAGAATTGCGCTTTTCCTCCCTCCTGGAAAGAACCTTTTTTTCCCTGAGCTCTTAGCATTTTTTCTTAGCTTCATTTCCATTCTCCAGGTTTCTGTCTCCTCCTTTCCGTTAACACTGCAAAATTTCTAAATTTCTCATCACTCGGAGCTTGGAAATGTGTCATCAAAAAAAAAAAAAAACATGACATAGCTCTGCTTTCAAGGAGTCGGTTTCGATTCGTCAGGATCATGGCTGATTTTCCATGACGGCTCTCCAACCTCAATATTAGAGTTTGAAAGGAATAAGGTAAAAAAGTTCGTCCTAGATATCCAACGAAACGTAAAAAGAGCGACGAAGATCTAAAAAAGCTACGACTCTTTCCAGAAGGGGGAGGGAGCAATGGATATTCAGGTGAGTCCACAGCATGGACTGCACGAAAATGAAACGACTTCCGCAGATAACAGAATGTTCGAGATGTCTCTCGTCGATCAAGTCAGCTGGTAAAATTTTTCTAAGAGCTGAGAAAAATGTTCGCATACCTTCACAGAAATTCTTTCCAGGAGGGAGAAGTGTGTATCCAGGTCGAATTCACAGCACAGACTGAACTAAAGTTGGAAACACGAGTGGTTTAAATAGAGAAGGGAGAGTTCCTTCTAGAAACAATTTGGATCTGTCTTGTTTGGATCATCGAGTCGGCTGGGAAAAAATTCTCAGAGCTTTGGAAAAAATTTCTGAGTGATAAAAAAAAAAAAAAAAAAAAAAAAAAAAAAAAAAAAAAAAAACTTTTTGTTAATTTTTATTATGTCTTCTAGACATGATAAAAATTAACTCTCTCTTCTTTTTGTCTGGGAAGGATGTCTCACCGTTTCGAAAAACAAACCGTGACTCATTCTTGGAATAATTGCCATGAGAAGGATGAGTTTTTGTTTCGTTTTCGAAACGGTGAGACATCCTTTCTTGACAAAAAGAGGGGACAGTTAATTTTTATCATGTCTATAAGACATGATAAAAATTAACAAAAAGTTTTTTTTTTTTTTATTGTTCAGAAACTTTTTCTCCCCCTCCAACCAACTCAATGGACTAGACGATAAGTTTTTAAGAATGGACGTTTTGTTATTTATGCAGATATTCCGAGTTTCGCGTCAGGTAAATGCGCGCTCACCTTAGATTGGATTCCCTTCAGACAGGTCTAGAGATTGGATAACCCATCAAGAATTCTTCAACAGGTTTTTGGAAAAAAGAAATCGTCAAGAAGTGAGTATTGATTTTGATATTTTCTTTTCAACCTTGGGTCAGTTTCTAGTACATTCCTATACTAATTCCATTGTATTTAAAAAAAATAATGTCAGCACGGACTGATCTGACCCGAAACGCTTGCCCATCCAGTTGGCTGCTGGAGGGAGGGGGAAAAAAAAGAAATTTGTGTTGAAGGATATGTCAATTCTTTTCTAAAAATAGATTTCTAAGAAAAGAATGAACCTTTGTTGGAAATCTATTTTTAGAAACATGTCTAGACAACATGTTGACAAGAAAAAAAAATTCTTTTTTTTTTCCTGAGAGTGAAATGATTTTTTTCTTTCCACCCACTTTTCTTATTCTTTGGGAGGAAGGAAGAACTTCCCTTCCCCCCCCCGCCTTTTTTCCTCTAGTATTTATATAGATCCGAGTTTTTCTGCCTACAGGGTTCATTCTCGTTCTTCCTTCTCAACCGAGCAAAACTAAAATGTCGACCGATGCTGTTGCAGTTCTACCTACCCTGGTGGAAATCACGCCCGTCTGTCATCTCGAAGTAGCTGATCAATGGGAACCGCTCTCCCGTTTCGAAGAATGGTTTCGGGACCCCGAGCGTATGGAACAAATCGTCCAAGAAACCATGTGCTATTTATCCTGTTACGATGGAAAAATCCTGCATTATTTTTCGTCCATCGAAGTTTTCAAGCACTTTGCTTTCCAATCGATGATGGAGGCAGGAACCTTTCGCTTACACGCTTATCTGCGATGGGAAAATGTGATCGCCGTCGATGCTGGAACTTTTTTAAAACTGTTTTACGTTTCACCCGAGTGGGTTCATATTCTTCAAACCGGAGAAGCTTCTATCCGTCTTTATGGATGGGAAATGGAATCAGAAGCCGACGGGTATCGTATGATTCCCTATCGACTGCGAGCTCGCTCCGTGTACATTATTCACGGACCTCTTTACTACCAACTCCAATTTCATGACAAGACGGTGTTTGCCGTAGACGCCCTCTCCAGGAAGAAAATGGAGTCTTTACGAGCGTTGCATCCTGAACAGCATTTCCAATTCCCTGCTCGCGAGGAAGAGAGGAGAAGGAAAAGATCCAGAAGGAGGAGACACCTAAAGAGGTACTAAAAAGAAGTCGGAAGGTAGAAGCATATTTGTTTTTTCATTAACGGAAAAAAAAACTGTGGATCATTCTTTGTATATTTCTTGGGAAAAAAAAGAAGAAAAGACTAATAGTCATAATAGAGGGAGTTAGGAGGGACCCTATCTATATATAACTCTCTATATAAATCGGAAGCGTCAACAGGACGGTCCACCCAAAACAATCTACCTTATCTTTCTCAGAGCAGAGTGGAAAAAAGGCCAAGATGCGGGGACTCATTGGAAGCAAAAAAATTCGAGTGGTTTAAATAGATAAGTGAGAAAAGATTTTGAGAGGTCTTGTTTTATGGATGGAGCTGGCTGGGAAAAAAAATTGGCAAAGCTCAGAGAAAAATTTCCTGAATTGAAAAAAAAAAAAAAAAAAAAAAAAAACTTTTTGTTAATTTTTATCATGTCTTATAGACATGATAAAAATTAACTCTCTCTTCTTTTTGTCTGGGAATGATGTCTCACCGTTTTGAAAAATAGACCATCACTCATCATCCTTTCTAAAATAATAGAATTTCAAGAATGGGATATGTTCTATTTTTCGAAACGGTGAGACATCATTCCCAGACAAAAAGAAGAGAGAGTTAATTTTTATCATGTCTATAAGACATGATAAAAATTAACCAAAAGTTTTTTTTTTTTTTTTTTTAAACTCAAAATTTTTTTCCACAGCGCTGAGAAATTTTTCCCAGTCGACTCACTCATCCAAACAAGACATCTAAAATTGTTTCTAGAAGGAGCTCTCATTTTTTTCTATTTAAGGAACTTGAGTTTCGGCTTCCCATCAGTCTGTACTGTGCATTCAACCTGGATACCCATTTTTTGGAGATAGGGGGGAAACTTTCGCAGTTTTTTTTTCCTGAAACCCTCTATGGATCAGAGAATCTCACACATATCCTCCTCCGTGGATCGAAATGGACTGACCGCCATATCTGTTTTAGATAATAGTTTTGAATTTTCCACCTCCTCCCCAAGATTGGACTATCTCAATATTTTTTTAAAAGAAAAACAAAATTATTTTTTATGATTATTCTACAATTTTTAGTTTTCCCCCCGACTCTTTAAGAAGAATAAAAACATAAAGCACATTGAAACAGTTCCGATAAATTTTGAAAATGAAAGTTCATCACCTTGTTCTCCACGGGACTAAAATAAGTTTCCCTGGTCTGAAAATCTTCTTGGATTTGAAGAGGTTCTCTCATCACACTCTGAAGCCAGGTCGAAAAGAGGAGAGCGTCTGGACCCAAATCGTTGAGCAGTCTTTCCAGGGAATCGAAGGTGATAAAAGGAGTATAGCGGAGAATCCGGCTGGGGCGGTCCGACGTATCGATCCAGAGATCCGTCGTTAAAGATCGGTAAGGGCGAAAAGGGGCTCGAGAGATCCATTGCTGAATAGTCCGTTGACTTTTCGGACTCATCCAAGTCCCTTGCTGGGAAAGGCAAGTCACGAGTTCCGATCCTCGAAAATAGAGCGTGCCCGACCCCAAGTAAAACGTGAGGGGAATTGTCTTGGCGAAACGGAAACGAATCGCAAGGGAAAAAGACTCTCGCCGTAACCACTCCATGGCATTTGGTTTTCTCTCTCTCTCTTTCTCCTGAGGATGAGATGGAAAAAAAAAGAAAAGACAACTTTTCTCTCAGCTTCTTTTATATATAGGAAGAGAGAGGAGAAGGAGTGTTCTCGAAAAGACTCATGGGAAATTTCCTCTTCTTCTTCTTTTTGGGGTAGGTGGGAGGAACTCGTTTTTTTTGGTGGAGAGAATGCGTCGGATGACATCCCGAGACATTAAAAAAAAGAATAGATAGGATGGATTCTTCAAGTGGGAAATGCGGGGTGGTTAAGGGATCTTATTCCATTTTTTTTTTACTTTTCTAAATAACAAATAGAATCGGGTGGATTCCATTTATCTCCTTCTAAAAAATATAGCAACACTTGATCCTTCCCGTCCTTTTTCATTTCCTGTTGACGTGTTAGATACTTTAGAGCCTCTTCGATTTTAATTAAGTAACCCCGATAGACCATCCGATCATCAATACTCCCGATATTGCGTTCGAGAGCCATTCTATAAGCAGCTTGAGATTGGAAAGGAGAATAATTATCAAAGTAGGTATTACGGCGTAAATGTTTAGGATGTTCGACTATAAAAAAATATTGTGTATAAATGCATTGATCTAATCCCGTAAATTCTAGTTTGATTAAGGGATACTGAGCCACGTCCGAGGGTTGGTAGGCGAATCGGTAGCCGGACACTTCTTCAAATTCCTGATAAGCGACTCTGAACCATTTGAATCGAGGGTCGTCGTCTTTCTTGAAACGTCTTTTATCCATTTGTCCATGCGGGAAATCCCATTCATCTTCATAAGCTAATTTAGCCTTGTACCGATCATAATCGTCTTGTAAATTGGGATGGAGAGTCGGATAAATATGGTTTTCAAATTCATCTTGAAGCACCGATATTTTTTTCAAATCGAAGGGTGGTTCGATACGTTTATTTTTTAAAAGCTGAATTAAATAATTTTGAAAACAGTATGGCATTTTTCGATGAATCATCACCACCTGTCCTGATGAGGTCTTTACCACTAAACCATATGAAGTAGAGTATTTGTTTCTCTGGATCATCTGAAAAAAGGAAAAAGAGAGAAAAATTCCTTGATTACCTATCCACTCAATGAATACATTTATGAACAGCAAATTTCACTAATTGTTGGAGCGCTACCATGGCCATAAATCGATGATAAGATTTCGATCGACAAGATGGACATTGCTGTGGCTGACGATGTTGAGGTTTGTAAATAACAGTCCATAAAAACTTGAGATGTACCTTTTGATGAATTTTTTCTCGAGTGGGTTCATTCGCCACGTACAGTTTTTCAATATGAAGTCGTTCCAGATCCGCATTCAATTGCTGAATAAATTCCTTCGTATGTGTTTTCAGGTCTCTGGCTATAAACCGGACGCAGTTCGTAAGAGTATATCCATCAGAGGTGACAGCCAACACACCAACAATTTCTTGGTGGAGCTTGGTCTGTGAGGACTTCTTCTTTCTAGAGCACTGATGAGTGGATGACGAGGGAGGAGAAGACAGTATTTCCAAAGAATGAGTTGGAGAAGGAGAAGACTTTTTCGGTACTCTAAAAACGGGTGAAAATGGTCCATAAAAAGTGGGTTCCGTATCTGGAATATCCTCAAAGGGATCTTCTTCACATGAAATGACTAAGTTATCCGTTGCCATGTGTTCGCTATCTTTTTACGAAACAGAATGAACCCCGATTTCTTTTTCAACCATTTATATACTAAGAGAGGGGGGGGAATAAAATAGGTAGAGGTATCGAGATATCGTTGAAAAATATTTTTAAGAACTAGGAGAAAAAATTCTTCAGTAAAAAAAAAAAAAAAAAAAAAAAAAAAAAAAAAAAAACTTTTTGTTAATTTTTATCATGTCTTTTAGACATGATAAAAATTAACTCTACCCTTCTTTTCGTTTTGAATGATTTCAACATGTTGTCTAGACATGTTTGTAAGTTTGTAAACAATAGACTTCCAAGAAAAACATGATCATTCTTAGAAATCTATTTTTAGGAAAGGTGAGACATCATTCAAAACAAAAAGGAGGGTAGAGTTAATTTTTATCATGTCTAAAGACATGATAAAAATTAACAAAAAGTTTTTTTTTTTTTTTTTTTTTAGCCAAGAATTTTTTCTACCCGATTCGATTGACAAGACATCCCAGTTTTTTTTAAGAATGGAATTTCTGTTCTATATATTTCAACATTTCAACTGTTGCTTCAGATCCCTCTGTGCTGTTGAAAAAGCCTGCACTTCAACTCTCCTGGAAACAGTTTAAGCCATGTCTTCTCTCAAGATTCTCTTTAGATCCAGCAAAGATGTGGATTGAGTATCGTGAAAACAGTTCATTGTTCAAGAAATTCATGGAAAGATGGGGAGGTCTTTTTAAATGTACTATTTCTTTTTATTAACTCTTTTCTTATGTTTGCGACCTTGACAACTTGTTGCTTTCTCAACTTCAGGTTCTTTGGTCGGCTGTCTAAAATCAGCTCTTACCTCAGTGGACGATGCATCAAATTCCATTGTACTGAATTCTCCATTTCCCGAAAAGACTTCTTTCAACATGTGAATGGCTTCTTTGGTCAATTCTAATGTTTTATCTATCGTTTTATTCTTTTCATTTTCTCTACGTTGGAGGATAGCGGGAGTTAAAAAAGGATTTTGACAACAGGGTTCAAATTCTTTCGTTTTGTCTTTGCGATCATGACGATGTATTTCTATAATCTTGTCATCCGTATCATCGGGGTTTATCCATATTTCCAAATCTAACTCTTTACCTTCAGAATTTTTGGGAGATAGATGAATAAGTACAGGATCCATCGCCATGGTTAAATTATTGCTTCTTCCTTTTTTATTACTCTTCTCCCTCTTCATTTTTTTTTCAAAGTTTTTTTTATATAATCCACTCTTCAAGTCCCATATTCAACGAATATATTTCTGGCTTTCTTTAAAAGCTTGCAATAGCCACTGAAATCGGTATCGTATCAAGTAGGCCAGAGCTCCAAAGTAAAATAATAGAATTAAACAGACGACATAATAATGAATCTTCAATACGTTGCCCAGTAAAGCGAAAAGAATCGTAGGACCTGCCGTTACCAGTAGTAAATGAATGGCGAACGTTTGTCTCTTCGACCATCCTTCTTCTTTGGGGCTTTCGTCTTCCTTTTCAAACCGACTCAATTCTTGGTCCGTTTGAAAATTTTTCTCGATTCGTTTGAAATGAGATGTCATTCTTGACCTCTCGAAATTTTAGGAACACTTGTTCCATGTACAATGACATAATCGTACGCTGTGTTGCCTCGCAAGACCCGTTTTGTGAACCGTAAAACCGACTGATTCTCTGGACAATAAATCGGTCGGAATTCAACAGATTGGTCGGTCATACATTCTCGCTTTCCCGTTAACCTATGCTTTTCGTCTATGTGTGTATATTCCAAAACACAGGGGGAAGATAGATCGCCCAGAACTCGATGCACGTAGGGTCCACATTCACAGACGTGTCGTTCGGCGTCCCATCCTAGTCCGGGCACGTTCCACAAATCTCGAACGCAGTAATCGACAGAACAGACCCACGGAGATGTTTGAATCATTCGATTACCTCGTCGATCTAAAGAATTGCATTGACATTGGTATCGGAACGATCCATCTTCTAACGTTTCGTAATAATCGGCTACTTCTTGAGCGGGTTGTTGGGTTCGATGATCTATTAAAACATTGAGAGAAGGATCACGGGCTTCTGGATGTTGACAGGGATGGGTGAAAGAGGAACGAGGAGCACAGAGCCATCCCGAGGCCGAAAAAATAGGAATTTCCGAGGAAGAAAGACAAGCGGTCCGGATTCCTTGGGGAATACAATAAGTACCCGGTTCGAGATGATTCCATGTTTTATCAGAAAGAGTGAGTTTTTCGTAAAACGTGGGATTTGTTTCACAGAGCTGAGAACAATCGCAATGGCTATCAGGACACTGAAAGATTTGGAAAGGGCAATACGTCTCGGTTGAAATTTCTGGTAAGGCTAATGATGATGAGGGAGAAATAGAAGGCATCCGGAGATCGGGTTTATAAAAAAGATTCAAGAGAGTCACTAGAAATACAATGCATAGAATGATCGCGCTCGGGTGTATCATTTTTCTTTCTTTCCTCCTTTATAAATTAGAACCGGTTCCAATCCCTACGAGTTCTCATTATACTGTGATTCGACACTTTTCCAAGGACAAGTCGCTTCTGCAACTGTTTCCTCAAGACGTTTACGTGTTCGTCGATCAAGGTATTTGTTATTTGTACGAGAAAACCAACGAAGAAAAAACCTATATTTCAGCTATCCGGCTCGATACGCTGAAGCGGCACGATCTTTTACATTATAAATACATGCTAAAATGGCCTCATACGATTGAAATCGTGTCGTATCCGAATCATCTCACCCATCCGATGGATATTTTAAATTACAGAGCTTGAGGTTCGGTTTTGATGAAAGGAGCCGTATTCTTCACGGCAATATCGTTTTTATTCTCCGTAGTATACCAATGAGCATCGACCTCCCAAATATTTTGAATAGCCTTGCGTTGTGTTTCATAGACGGGATCGTCGAGCGATTTGAGAGGTGTTATTACCTCTCAAATCGCTCGACGATCCCGACAACGGTTACAACCGAACGCGTTATTGCGTTCGGTTGTAACCGTTGTTCGGCATTCAAACCTTGGTGAACGATCCGTTTCAACATAAACGTAAGAAACAAGCGACGTTTTCCAAAGAAGACCAGCGACTCTTCTGTATGGGTATCCATAGCCGGATGAAAAAGTGTGAAATGGCGTCCTTTTTGGGGATCCATCACGTATTGGATGACGATATGATGATACCAATCGCGTTGCCGCATTTGCGAGAGGAAGTGAAGCCGTTGCAATTGACGAAAATAACGTCGGGTTAGACGATACGAATCCATTCTGACTTACTTTTTTATCGCGCCAAGATTTTTCTTTTTTGTTGACAGGATAAACATTCACGATACAGAGCCGGCATTTCATCCAACGCGCGATCTTGTTTTAAAAAGTGTCGATAATTCGGTTTGGAACAACACGCTGCTGCGTCCTTTTTCGGAATTTTTTGCTCTTTCCATAATTGGCACATCTCGTTTATGAATAAAGGCTGGATGCTCGCCATACTTTTATTCGTTTTGGGTTTATACTACTGCTACTTGTATTTCTATAATTTTTCGGTCCCGTCCCCGAAAGTTCCTTCTTCTCCTCCGACGACAACGACGCGTTTCCAATATCAGATCGAGACCTCAAACGACAACGAGGTTTCATTTCACACCTCCACGGGAAAAACATGGACGTTTCCTCTCCCACCCGAATATTATTTCGCGGAAGGACGGATTTGGGAAAAAGATGAATGTTTTGGACAGCCCGATGATACTCAGCTCCCCGCAACGGGGAAAAACCTCTACCTGTTTTTATTACGATCGCAGAGTTTTGTACCCCGCGAAAAGTCCATGATGTATTATTATTATCGATGTCGGCACGGTCGTGTTCTAGACGTGCTCATGTGTCAAGAAGAACATTCTCCTTCTACCTGCATTCCTGTCAATCCCTGCATCGATCAGCATGACGGATCGGTTTTACCTGATCCAACCAATCGACGTTTTTATTACGAATGCCAGAACGAACAACCGATTCGAATCGCCTGTCCGCCCAAGACATTTTTCTACTACGACGCTTGCACTTCGCGAAAACATTTCGTATCTTACTGTGAAGACGGTCAACATTTTCCGATTGACGAGGTGACGTATATCGAGTGTCGTGGCCATCGACCGAAAATGATTCGATGTTCGCCCGGAGAAAAATATTCGACACATTATCGGCGATGCGTGTCTAATCTCTGCGACGGACTTCCGTATAATACGCAACGACCTCTCCCCATCGTCCAAAAAGGATCTTTTCTGTACTCTCCGGGTTACGCGATTTGTGAAAACGGAATGGTTCGCAACACTATATCCTGTCCTCTTTCCTGGGATACATGGACCGGCGATGCCTTATTCCATTTACCGATGGTGTACGACGAAACGTCCCAAACATGTCAACCGCCTCTTTTCTGTGAAAATGTTCAACCGAGCTCAAAAGAAATTGTCGTTCCCGCTCACGAGTATACGAAACATCTTCCGTCCTATCCATTTTCAACATCTTTGGATCGAGCTGTAGCTTACACGTGTGATCCAACCCGAAAACGTACGGTTCTAGAACCAGGCTATCGAGTGTCGGATCAATATACAGTTGAATGGGCTTGTGAGGATAAGTCGTCGTCGTCAAAACTCGCGATAGGCGATACGAGCGATCGATATTTTGATTGCGCTCGGAGGGAAATTCAAACGTGTCCTCCTCAAACATTTTTTGACTGAAATGAATGTCGACCGCGCATCCCCGGCGCGTTTCAGTATCGGCATCTCGATGTGTTTAAATTCGATCATTTATCGATCGTTGCGAATTGGATTCGGCCCTGGACGACACTTGATCATGAACCACGTGCCTCTTGTGACGAAACCAACGAAGAAGTTTATATTTCCGGTTATAATATTTGTTCTCATCCCGACTGCACGCCGTACCCATTCCTCAAACAATTGAAAACGGCTATTTATTTACCCACTTCTTCTCACATGTGTCTTTTCGAAAGGGAAAAATTCGAAAAAAACGCGTTCGACGGCAAGGTTTGAAATTTTGGTCGCAGCGATTCGTGAAACAGGCTTCGACTTATAGCGTTCCCGAAACGTGTCGTGAAGGCCATCGCATACGATCGGGACGATTTATTCCCGATTCCGTATTATACGCCACTTGTAATTGGCGTCAACCTTTTGTCTTTTGTCCTTCTTCCTCCACAGAAGGAATTCGAGCCACTCCGTACGGGTATCACGTATGCGTACCCAAAGAAGAAGCCTATGAAGGGATTTTACCGGCTGGATTAACCCTTCGACTTGAAATTCAAGAGCTGAGTCGTATTATACCGGAACATGGAGCGCGATATAAAATAGATGGACGAGAAGCTGTTTTTGATGCGACGCAGCATCCCGAAGGTATCCCCCTCCTTACCTCAGTCTATGAAATTTGGACCGAGCGCGACATGAAATTGTTTTTTAGAATTCTCGTCACGCATCCTCTTTCAGCTTACTGGGAAGACCGAAAATTAAAAGCCCTCCCCGATCCTGAGATGACGTTGTTGTACACAGGTGAAATGACCGAAAAGCCCGTCACGACCGATGACTATCCGGTCTCGGCCGACTCATTGATTCAAATGGAATAAAGTAGAAAAAAAAATGGATCGTTATTTAGGTCAAGGCATATTGTTTTACTCTACGGTTTATATCAGCATCATCCTAGTCGCAGTCACCCTCTTAACGAACCGGCTCATCTTTTTATTTTTATTAGTCCTCACGTTTGGTCTAGCCGCTTACATGGCTTATTTGACCGTTCATAATTCCGAACATCTCAAAACGACGGGCCAATCGATTGAAGACTGGATTCGAAAGATGTATCAAAAGATAACTGGATAATCGGAGGTGACTCATGTAAATATCAAGATCGGTAAAGGAAAAAAACATGGTTTCGGTTTACACCATAGATGAATTTGGAAAAGAACGATATCCAAAAGATCCTAAAAAACCTAAACAGGAGCTGTATTATTTCGATAATGACAATCGACCTATTTTTGCCAAAGACGAGCATGGAAATGAATATTACGCTGTGGAATATCGGGGTCATGAATATATAGCGCCAAATCCAATTCCGGAGACGAATTTTATCCTAAATTAAACAATGGAGGAGAATACCCGTTAAATTCATTGGATGTAAATGTGAAAACGTATGCTGTCAATGCGAGGGGAGGAGAGATTTATCCTAAATCCAGCATTGGAAAAGAATATTATATACAGGATAGAATTCGGGAAAAGCCAGAGACGAATTACATCCGATATGCACGAGACGAAAATGGAAATGAGTATTACCCGAAAGATCATAAAAACGAGGAATTTCTCTATATCTATCTAAGTTATGCTAAAAAAGCGAATGGTGATGAATTTTATCCGAGAAAGTGGTATTATTGAAAGATCTTCAGGAGAACAGTATTCGCAGCATGGACTCATCTGAAACGAAACTTGGAAAGCTTAAATAGATAAACGAGTCCATTCTTAAAAAATGGTATCTTGTCCATCGAGTCGGCTGGGAAAAAATTTTTCACAGCTGAAAAAAAAAAAAAAACTTTTGGTTAATTTTTATCATGTCTTATAGACATGATAAAAATTAACTGTCCCCTCTTTTTGTCTGGGAAGGATGTCTCACCCATTCGAAAAAACAAACCATGACTCATTCTTGGAATTCTATTCTTTAGAAAGGAGTGATGGTCTATTTTTAGAAAGTGTGAGACAACATTCCCAGACAAAAGGGGGAGATAGTTAATTTTTATCATGTCTAAAGACATGATAAAAATTAACCAAAAGTTTTTTTTTTTTTTTTTTTTTTTTTTTTAATCTAGAAATTTTTTTCAGCTCTTACAGTTTTTCCCCAGCCGACTTGATCCACAAAACCAGACATGTCAAAATTGTTTCTGGAAGGGATTCTTGCTTATCTATTTAAACTCCAAGTTTCACTTCAGATCACTCTGTGCTGTGAAAGAAGAAACATCTTCTTATAATTTGTAAGTACTAACTGATTTTTTAGTTTATTCACTGGTTAGTTACTCCCCCTCCAAGTCATTCGTTTTTTTTCTCTCCAAAAATCTTCAGCTTTCATTTAGAATGACGATAAAAATAAAACACAAATAGGAAAAAGATGGTCACGCATAAGTAATGCATGTAGGGTTGAAATAGGAAGGTGAATCCTGTTAACAAATAAACAATTATCGTGAAATAAATCCAATTTTTCGGGGTTCTTTCGTCTGTTCGTGATTTTTGGAGAAATGACATTCGCGTTTGGGGTCGATCGGTCATGGGCACTTTATGGATAGCATCTAAATATTCTTGCACTTTCTCGGCAAAGAAAAGGTATCGATCGCTCGCATCTTCTTCTAACACGTCCCATAGAAGATCGGGTGTGATTTCTAGAACATGGTCCGTTTCCGATTGATATAACTGAACGTCTAATCGCCAGTCGATATCGTAAAGAGTTCGAGCGGTCAGCACTTTATTGAAATGAAACGGATCCAATATATCGAGTACGGCGGACAGAATACTTATACCCGTCAGCACATTGGAAGTAACCGAGAATCCTGTCGCGGCGATTCTGGAAAGTGTTGCGAGCGTACTTAATTGGGTCCGAACGACAGCTTGAAGGATGGCCGATTGAATGGGAAGAGACTGCATACTCAATTTGGCTAAGAGTTTAGGCATCCGTTTTTCAAGGATTTTTTGCGCGGCTTCTAATCCGATATCGATCCCTACATCAATCGCCAATTCATGAACCAAGGACCGTTTCACATGTTTCTTGGGCCAATTTTGTACAAAGTCGGGAAGATGAGGAGGATATGGTGGTAACGTATGATTTTTTTGCAGAGTGGAAATAGATCGATAGATACTGCTTCCCAAGAAAAATTCGCCAATATCTTGCCCCGTCGTCGTCACACAATCAGACCCATTGAAAACAAGACCGTACGCTTCACAATAAGGCTGGTTGAGTCGTAAATGACCCTCGACGAGATTGAGGCCGGCATGATGACGAGGAAGAGAAGGATGATTTGATTGAAAGAAAACTTGTTCGGGCAAGAGAGCTAATAATTTCTTGGCGAGATTTACGGCTACACATTTTCCATTTCGATATTCCGTGTCCATACTCTGCTGCGTGTTGGAATATAAACGATCGCAGGCGGGTTGGCAAGTTAAACTGAAACCCGTTCCGAGTCGAATCCATCGCGGTTCATCTTCCGGGGAACACGATTCTAAATTTTCTTGAAAAGAGAAGCAGGCAATCATGTCACATCCCGTTTGCGTAAAAACAAATTTTTCGACGACGTGACATTGTTCCGGATCGAGAGTTTTAGGTATGTAGTAATCCCGTTTGGAGTCGGCTTTTCTTATTTGGAAGGTGGTATGTTTAAAAATAAAAGCGTACCGACTTTGAAGAGCTTGTTCGTAAATATAGAGTTGAGTCGCTTCTTGAGCATACCGAATAGCGTGATCGAGATCGTAAGAAGTGACAGTATATTCATTTCTATTTTGAAACGAATCCCATTTCATCTTGGAGGAGGGCTTTGTTCCTATATATTGAAAAAATGTTCGATGTTGTTGCTTTTTTTTAACAACAAAAATAAAAGGATTCTTTTTTTTATATAGTAACAAGTATAAAATGAGATTCAATTCAGTATTTACAGTTGCGTATGGAACATATACAAAAACCAGTTCCAAAAAAATTTTTTTTAATTAAAAAATAAATTGTCTCAACTATAAAATCCTATAAATTTTAGTTTTTACAGTTGCGTATGGAATAGCGATAAAAACAAGTTCTCAAAAATTTTTTTAATGAACTATCTTATATATAAAATCTTGTCAAAATCAGATTTTACAGTTGAGGATGGAACCTGATGAAAAAATATTTTGGAAAGGATGCTATTCGAAAAACATTTTATCATGGTTAGTAGTTCTTCTTGTAAAGGACAAAAACAAGTTCATTTCGTCTAATATTTGTGCATCTAAAGTATTTAAATCTATTCCAAAAAATATATATATAGTCTCCCACATACCTTCAATGTATTATTAGACTGTCCACTCTTTATATTCCATTAAAGAGCCATGGAAAAAATGTTCCGAGTCTCTAGGGGTTCATTTTGCCTTGTTCACTACTTGTAGTTTCTACATTTTCGTCTTCACACTCTAGTCTTTCGAAGGAAGCTTCTACAGGATCTTCTCCTCCCCTTTCCGATGGAGGTGGACTCTCGGGAGAAATAGGATCTTCTTCCCCCTTTTCCGATGGAGGTGGACTCTTGGGAGAAGGATAACGAACAGGTTGCAAATCGACAATCGAAGGGTCGAAATAATCACTCGAAGCTAAAGTAAGGTCCGACATATTATTTCTGTTTTTCTTCTTGATTCTAGGATCCTCTCTCACATTCTTTCTCTTTTGAGAATTATTTTCTTGTTGATTCTTTTTCGCCTGGTATTGTTCCAATTCTTTCGTCTTCCAGACTTTAATTTCGTAAAATATATTTGAAAATAGATCCTCTCCAAGATACTTTAAATACAATGCACCCCATTCGCTTACTTCATCACTGGTAGAAGGTGTAGTGTTTATTATTTCTTCTATAGTACGTCGAATCACATCCACGTAGAGAAGAGATTCCGATCGTTTGGAAACTTCGTGATATAAACAACGGACGATTCGAGCATGAACTGCTTTAAAATCTAGAGCTTCTTGTTCGTTTAAAGGTGTTTTTTCATCTCCTCCGTACTGTAGATTAAAAACATACTTTTGCAGATCCTCGCCCAGCAATCCGTCTACGGCAAATAATTTATACACTTCTATCTTAGGTATTTCCTGTCGTTTGAATAAGATGTTGCAAAGTCTTATTAGATCGGTCGATCTAGAATAGTCTTTAGATAAAACTTTCTCGATCATATTCCATTCATCTGGCGTGGAGATGGTTTTATTTTGTACCAACTGCTGTTGCACATCCATCCATAAACGCCAAATGGTATTTAAACAGTATCGATGGACGGGTACAAGAGGTTTCAAATCTTGAATCAAGGTCCACGGAAACATCATCATATTAGCTATTCTTTTTAAAACTCTCAACTGAACGGTGGTTTTAGTCGTAAACAAATTAGATTGATTAAATTCTTCCAGCACGACTTCATCCAACACGTACTTGAGACGATCCTTCAAGGGTAATGTCAAAGGTTCCAGGGTTACAGTGTTTTCCTGATCCATCTTGTCCTCAGTATGAAATGAGAAAATCGTCTCAGCTCCAGCTGTTTATATACTGTGAAACGAAAGGGGGGAGGTAGAAAGGAGAAGCAAAAGTTGGGTAGTAGGAAAAAATTTAGCTTTAAAAAAAAAAAAAAAAAAAAAAAAACTTTTTGTTAATTTTTATCATGTCTTTAGACATGATAAAAATTAACTCTCTCTTCTTTTTGTCTGGGAATGATGTCTCATCTTTTCGAACATATTTCTAAAAATAAATTTCCAAGAAAGAAATGAGTCATGTTCTATTTTTAGAAACATATTGAGACAACAGATTAACATCATTTGAATAAAAGGGGGATAGTTAATTTTTATCATGTCTGAAGACATGATAAAAATTAACAAAAAGTTTTTTTTTTTTTTTTTTTTTTTTTTTTTTTCGGAAATTTTTCCCAGTTGGTTCGATCGATAAAACCAGAAAAAGGATTTCCACTTAACTATTTAAATTACTCGAGTTTCGGTTTCAGATCAGTTTGTGCTTTGGATACCAGCCTCGAAAGATCTTCAGTTAAAGTCTATTATATACACATTTTGGTAAGTGAACTTTATTATTTTGTTGAATTGTTTTTTGGCTTTTGTGAATTGCTTGGATATTGTTTCTTTTTCAACTCGTTGTGTTTAAGCTCTTTTCTTTCTCAAAACAATACGAGCTTGTCGTGGCAATCGATCTCGAGCTGTTGGATGCCGTCGTGAGCAATGACTTAATAGATATCGACAAGCTTTATTGGGAATTTTCTTATTTCGTATGTGGGCCCCACCTTCGGTCACAAACGTAATGGAATGGTTACCATATTTATGAAGCAATCGATTAGGACCCACACGAACGGTTCGAGATCCAAGAACGTATCCTCGACGTTTTCTCATAGGTCTTCTACGAATGGGTCTTTGTGTTCCTCTACGATTGATATTGGAAGGAGAAGAAGAAGATGCAGACGATAAAAAGGAAGCCGAACGACTTCTTCTTACAGGACTTCTTCTTCTAGAATGACGTATTTCTAAACTACGACTACGATTTCTCTGACTTTTTCTTCTTCTTGGACTTGGACTTCTGCTCCTGCTTAGGCTTGGACTTCTGCTCCTTCTTGGACTCGGACTGCGTTTTCTTGGACTTCTTCTTGAACTTGGACTCGAACTTCGAGAAGAAGGAGAAACGGACGGTCGAATAATGTTAGTGGTTACATCGGATTTGGCATACGTGTGGAGAGGAAATTGAAGTTCGAAATCGTCAGGAAGGTCGACTTGGTTTTGAATTTGTGAAGGTAGAATATCGTCATAATAAATAACTTCGGGTGTTCCAAGAGGTGGAATTTGCTTCGAAACATCATCCTCGTTAGGATCATTCATTCTGACTTTATTTCAATCGAAACACGGATCCGACGACAGGATCTAAGTTATATCGCATAGAAGCTCGATACGCATCTTGAACCGATGTGCAAAGAATATATTCCAAAGGTCCGAATCGTTTCTTTTCTAAAATAATGGGAAGATCGACCGTCCCTGCTCGATAAAAAGGTGTGAGGGAGAGAATTTCATTCAATTGTAACACGTTCCCGTGCTGGAATTCCCTACAACAGAGATAATCGATCCATTTCTGAACGAGTTTCTTATAAGCACGAGCTTCCGCGGACGTTTTAAAACACAATTGCCAGCCTTCAATGCGATCGATATGATTCAGCATGTAATCAAAAGCTGTCCAAAAATGAAATAACAGTGACGACGTATTCCGGAAGGACGTGAGATCGATTAAAATCCATGACGTGTTTTCTAAGGGAGTCGGATCGGGATTCTCGGGACTGATCCATCGATCCAGGGTAGGACTAGGACCGATCGAAAGAGCTTTCTTGGACTCTTTAACTTCGGGTAGATCCGTTTTGTAAAGGAACGTCTGTTCCAAATCCATCAGCTGTTTGGTTTTTTCCATATACCTTTCTAAACTTCCCGGGAAATGAAAATAGGATAAATAGGAACACGTATGGTATCGATCGATAAAAATCATGTGGCTCGTTAAAATGACGAGGTGTTGAGCCGTTTTAATGCCGTGATGTAAAACGGCATGCGGAAAAGGTTCAATGTAGAATAATAAATCGCACGTGTTCGTGCTCAATTCTTCCGGTTTAATCACACGCACATGAGGGGAAGACGGGTACGTATAAAAGGGACAAATGACAAAAATGGTGAGGTGGGATAAATGTTTGGAAATGTAATCGTTGATCACATAGGGTAATCGACTCAGGTTCCCAAACACAATTGTTTTCTTGTGTTGGAGAAGGTACTGAAACAATTCGTCTAAATGATTCATTCTTTGCTCTTCTTTTTCTTTTTCTGAAATAAATGAAAAAAAAAATATTTAAAAATAAGGAACCATGAATTCAGAAACGATTATGAAACAAACTGTAGCTTGCATTTCTTGGTTTTTGAATGAAACGTTCGGTCCCTCAATTGCCGATCAGTTCAACCAAAAAATTCAATGTTGGCCCGAGACGTGGAACCGGTTACGCGAATGGTTAGTTCATACGCCGATGCAGAATCCCAAATACTGTATTTTATCGTTTGCTCAAACTCTGCCTCAGTACGAAACGTTCCAGGCCTCTTTAGAAAATTCGCTCGCTATTCACGAAGAATTTTGGAATAAAGCATTTACTAACTTGAGAGTTGCCCAGTCGCTTTTAGGATCCCCATGAATATTTCGAAGCTAGAACCGTTCGGTATCTTTGCTTTAGCGAGCGGATTACTCTATTCCATTTGCGTGTTGATTGTGCATGAGGAAGAAACTCACTTTAAATTTCATTTCACGGTCTTAACGCTCGTCATTTTTCTAGCGCTCATGGCCATCACATCTTTCAAATATTTAAAATACCGTTATCAATGTGAGAGAATGGAAGATATAATGTACGCTTTGAAAATTCAATAATAATAATAAGAAGAAAAAAGCACTTCCATCATGAATTTTGTCGAACAGTTATACGAAATGACGTTGGATGAAATGGCCACTTATTTAAGTGAGAAAGATCCTATTTTCCGGAAATTGTTCACTGAATATGTGGAGTATGCCAATTTATTACCCGAAGAACAAACTCAAGCCGAAACGCTTTACCGACAATATTTTCCAGAATCGGAGGATACTCTCGACGCGTTTATTGACAATTGGCGACGGTTTAAATTACAGTATCGTTCCGACAATGGCCGACAGGTCGAAGAAGATGTCGAACCGGACGAGGTGGAAGTTCGTTCTCAAAAAGGTGGACCTTGTCCGGGTTTCGTCTTTGATCCGAAGGGGAAACGACTTTACAGTCCGAGAGTCCTGAAACCGTTCAAATCAGATCGCCGGCCAAATGAATTTGATGTGTTCAAGTTTCTCATGGACAAAGAACGCAATCATGAAGTGTATCACCTAAATATTGAACCGAACGCCAATGAGCTGTATTTAGATATGTCTTATGAAGATAGACGCAACATGGACACTCGAGCAGATCAAGCGCTACGGAAAATGGCGAAAATGGTGACCATCTTAAATCAAAATTGCCATTATAAAATATTGGATCTCTATAGCGAAAGACGAATCACATAAACTAAACGCGAAAAGCCAAAGAAACAAAAAATATATTATTAACATACCTGAACAGAAGCTTGTATTCAAGCACAAACTGATTTGAAGTGAAACTGGGATGGTTTAAATAAATAAGTGAAAGTTCATTATTGTAAGAAAATGGTGATGTCTGGTCAATCGAGTTGGCTGGGAAAATTTCTGAGAGCTGAGAAAAATATTTTCTAGTAGTGAAAAAAAAAAAAAAAAAAAAAAAAAAAAACTTTTTGTTAATTTTTATCATGTCTTCTAGACATGATAAAAATTAACTCTACCCTCCTTTTCGTTTTGAATGATGTCAACATGTGTCTAAAAATAGATTTCCAAGAAAAGTATGATTCATTCTTAGAGATCTATTTTTAGAAACATGTTGACATCATTCAAAACGAAAAGGAGGGTAGAGTGAATTTTTATCATGTCTAGAAGACATGATAAAAATTAACAAAAAGTGTTTTTTTTTTTTTTTTTTTTTTTTTTTTTTTTACCTCTTGAGAAATTTTTCTAGCTGACTCTGATCATTCTTGTTCTTCCTTCTTGAGTGGGCAAGATGTCAATAAAAGCAGTTGTTGGTATATTTCTTCTTGGATTGAAGTTACGCCCGTCCATCACCTTGAACGTGTTTATGAATACGAGTGACTCATCGTTATCTATGAAAGTATTTCTCTGAAAGATTTTGGATTCATCTTGGGTAGGTCTTGTCATATTTTTTTAAATTAAATCATTACTTTTTCATAAAAATGCCTCCACCTAGCATCAGAGCTATAATATGTAACATTATATTTCCGTAAAACATCCAGTTGCGTTGATTAAAATGTTCGGCTCCTGTTTTGGGTGTCGCATCACTGTAAATAGCTGTTGCCAGGTAGCCGAAATTGAGTAACGAGACAAATACAAATCCTAATAAGATAATTACCATGATAGCCTTTGTATCCATCGTGATGTATTTTTGAATCTAGTCTTTATTCTCTTTTCGGTTACACGTAAAGTAATAAACCGACCATTAGTATATTGATCACATTGACAACCGTTGGAGCAATGAGCAACATTTTATTGTTGGCCCAGAAATCGCTCGCTGTCGTTCCTTTGGTCGTGACTTTATTCGGATCAGCAGCATCGTAAACGAAAGCCACACTGCCGTAGGAGAGACGATATACGATGAGGGCCATGATGACCAGTGTTGTCACCAGACATATTAAAATGGTTATGGCGAGAGTCGAACGAAGATTAAAACCAAACATTGTTTTATCCACTAATGATTCCTTTATTATGTGATTTCTTGATGGACTTGTCGATACCATTGAAGAAGATTGAAATGAAAAGGGATCGATTGTCCCGAATAATAGACGAGTAAATTTCGGTACATGAAACATTGGAATAGGTAAAGAAGAAAAAACAGAGTACATGAAATAATATCATGATGGAAACGATTCTTGATCGTTCATCAGCTTGGATTCCTTATCAGGAAGAATTTCTAAGAAGTCAGTTGTTATTGACGTATCCCAAAAATATTATTTTTACAGCTCAACTCTTAGACGCGCATTTACGATATGTAACGGAACATGTTTATCCCAATTACCCCTCGGCAGAAAAATTCAACGTGGATTCCTTAAATGAGGTGGATTGGGCTCATTCCGTGATTCTGGTGAATCAAGACAGACAATTATTAATCGCTCCTGAACCGGTTAAACAGCTCGTCAACCTTGATCGGCGTTTACGGTACCATGAAGCGGCCGAAACTATATTCCATGGATTTCATTTCTTTCCTAAACTCTTCTATATATTTCAGTTTCGATGGATCGTGTTTCTGGTGTTGGTTGCGTGGTTTATCGAATGGAGAATAGACATTCAAAAAAAGAAATTCTTTTAAGAATATGGACCCAAATAAGAAGGTTTTTCCTATGATAGAGTATAAGCTTGGATCCAGGCCACAGCACTGACTGACGATTTAAATAGTTAAGTGAAAGTTTATTCTGGTTAAAAAAGCGTAACTTCTTGTCCACATCAAAGTGGCCATTAAAAAAAAAAAAAAAAAAAAAAAAAAAAAAAAAAAAACCTTTTTGTTAATTTTTATCATGTCTTTAGACATGATAAAAATTAACTTTACTACCCCTCACCCTTTATTTTGGTTTGAATCAGGTGTCAACATGTTTCTAAAATAAATTTCCAAGAACGATATGACTCATTCTTTTGCTTAGAAATCTAGTTTTAGAAAGTGTGAGACATCATTCACAACAAAAAAGAAAAAGGGGGTAGAGTTAATTTTTATCATGTCTAAAGACATGATAAAAATTAACAAAAAGTTTTTTTTTTTTTTTTTTTAGCTCTTAGAAAAATTTTCCAACTGACATTGTCATGTTTTGTTACTAATGGACTTTCGTATTCCTAAGCTTTTTTTTTTTCATTGGTTATTTTTCTCCTTTTCTAGGTGTTCCGATCATTTCAAAATCAGGCGTAGATGCAGTTGCATGATTCGCTGCGATCGCCATTAATATACTTGTCACGTATTTACTGACGGCATACATTTGCTGCGTGAAACGATTATACAAAGGATTGGGGACTTTGAGAGGTTCCTTCTTTGACAATTCGTCTTGAATCAAAAACGAAACGCAATGGAGTTCCGTGGATACGTTCGTATCGTCTGCTTGCAGAGTTTCTTGGAATACGGCAAAAGCCCGATTCAAATCATGATCGGTAACGAGTTTCGTTAAATATGGAGCGATATATTTATCGTGAATGACTTTCCCGATCACGCCATTCAACATGTCAAAGATGGAATTAAATGCCATCAATTTTTTTAACTGAATTTCCGAATGGACGCATGTTTTAGCGATACTGTACATTTTTAAAAATCCTTCGTAGCCTTCTGGAATTTCGGTCGTTGAATCTAGAACGTGTTTACTCATGGGCAGTTTTTCAATGACTTTCCGTAGATAAGAAACGAGATATTTTTCGCGAGCCGTTTCCAATTCTCGATTCATTTGCTGACCGGGATCTGTGTGTTTATTTTGAAGCTCTAATAATAGAGACACGTCCGACTCTTTAATTCGTTTATGGGTAGGTTCTTCTTCCTCCTTCTCCCCCTCTTCATGGTCCATTTCCTTTTCGGATTCTTCATGAGCGCGTTTCATTTTTATTTTGATTATATGTCTCCCTTTCTTTTATTTTGATTTTCTCTCTCTTTCTCTTTAAAAGAAATGACCTTTTTCCAACGCTTTCGTGGGTTCTCCTTTAATATCGGGAAAGACGGCTGGATCTAACGTCGCCGCATATGTTTCTACATAAGGAGCTCGAGCAAACGTAACATGCCACATGCCTTCCTCATTCGGTTTCCTCTGAATACCGTTCGATCGAAGAAGGTTTGGGAGGGCTTTCAACAGTAAATGGAAAGGATTGAGAACGACATGGCCTTGATAAATTTCGGGAACGCGTCGATCCTCCTCTGAAAAAAGACATACGGGATATCGATACAGGAGCGTGTAGGCGTTCGCGTGTTGACTTAATTTTCCATCCAGTTCTTGCTCGATCAACTGGCAACGTGTGAGCTGGTTTTGTCGAATAATGGTTTCGTAGCACGTTTTGACATGAAAAATAGGATCTTCGTGGCAGTGACGCGTATGCACCGTAAAGGGAAGGTACTTAAAAACATATTGCATGTAGTCAAAAGGCCACGTTTCTTCGATTTGTAGATGGTGTTTCTTGGATTGGACCACGTAATAATTGAAAGGATAGGATAATTGAGTCGGGTCTAAATTCTCAAATTCGATGAACGCGACCGGCGAATAATCAAACATGTAGAAATAGGCAAACAGTTTCACATGATGGATCGGGGAATCGGGTTCGCTTTTAAAAATATTCGCGCAAGTATTATAGCCCTTATCGTTATTTTTCAAATAATAGGGATGATCGAGTCGCACCCCGATATTCCCATACCTCGGATCACACACACAACTTCCAAATTCTGCATGATAAAAAGTATGTTTTAAAGGCTGACCTGTAAAAGCATCGAAGGAACAGGGCTGCTGGAAGTAACCGGGTTTTTGGAAAGACGCGAGATACTTTTCGGAAAATACGGTCGGATCCCATACGTTGTTTTTTTCTTCTTCCTTCGAAAACGCTAATCGTTCGTGAGCGGTCATTTCTTCACACCCGAAACCTTGCAAAAGCGGTTTGTATCCAAAATCGCAAACACATTTACCTTCTTTCAAAGGATCTTTGTCTAAACTTTCTAATCGGCCGTGAGGTCCGCAAGCAATGTCTACGTCACAATTCCCCCCGCGTTCTTTTTGCGTGACGAGATGAGGATATTTACAAAAACAGGTCGCGAATTTCAATCCTTTTTGATTCACCAGAACCCACTCTCCCGTAGCTGAAGAACAAGTAGCATGGGGAAGGAGTTTGGGAAGACATTCACCCCGAAAACATATTTGATCGTCGTCACAATCGGTTGCGTGAATGCAAGTCGAATAAAGCGTCGTCCGCTGAGGAGGGTGGTAAGAAATGGATTGCCAAGGAGGGGTTGTAGTCGTTTGTGACTCGTTTCGAAACAGGTAGATCATGATCAGGTAAAGATAAAAGACGAGAAGAAATATCCAAAGCGTCATCTTCTTTTTTTCAATAGAGGTTCACAACTTTTATTTTATCGCCTCGATCTTCATGCACCAGACCGGCATTATCTCGTTGGGCCCCTATTTGTTCAAAATATTGCAAAAATTTATATTTGGTTTGTAGATTCTGGATTGATAATAAATACTTTCGAACACTGTAGACCATATCGTTTCGTTGAACCTTCACCATTTTGACAGGGTCGTCCATTATTTTTTAAATTACTTGTTTACGCCAAACATTTGATTCAGTGCATCCTCCGTGGAGGTTCCTGGACCCCCTTAATAACACTTACTTTCCTAGCGTTTGGATCCTCTATTGGGTCTTTAGGAAGTCCTCTTGTGTCCATCGGTAATTCTTTCTGTTCCGTTTTCACCTTTTCCGCGATCGAGGTGGCTATTAACTGAAGGAGGAGAGGTTGATTAAAATTGCGGCAAGGAACGATTTTGTTCAAATATTGACTGTACTGAGGATCAATATTATCTTTTCGGTGTATAATGCTGGAAAGCATATGATCGGTAATCACAAAACTGTTACTCAACAGCGATTCCGATAAACCTCGATGAATAAACATATTATGAGGGGTGAGATAGGGAAGTTGATCCATTTCTTTTTGAGCCATCTTGGCAAAAAATCGGTAACGTCGTTTGGATAATAAATGTCGACGATGGATTTTCCATAAATCCATTTCTAAATGCTTTCTTCTTATTTAAAAATGAGTAACGGGTTTGAAGTAATTGGGAATGCCGATAATTTCGGGACACTTCTCTTCCCCTTCTTCCATCTCTTCGACTACAGGGAGGGAAAGAGGAGTTTCAATATCCAGATCGGTCGAGAACAGGACAGATTCTTTAAATAAGATAAATTCGCGAACTAAACCTCCTACCTTGTACAAATTTTCTCCGAACGTGTACCGGTTAGAAATTTGAAGGTTTAGAATACCTAGAAAAGAAGTCGTCGTACCAAACATATTTTCAATCGAACACTGAAAAGTATTTTTTAAACCCTCTCCATTAAAGATCCGACTCTTTCGTATACACCACATATTTCTATGAATTTGAAATTTATCTTGGGCTCCTTTACAAGCAGAGCAAAACGCGGGATCGCACCGGTCCATGAAAAAACGACAATTCTCCGCAAATTTGTGTTGCGGATTCTCTTTCATGCTTTCGCCAATTTTAGTTAAAGGAGCACACAGTCGAGTCATGAACGAAGTTCCTGTTTTATTATTCTCCCCCGGTTTCAAATACCAATAACCAGCCACGAGAACATTATAGCAATTTTGTAAACCAATAATGTTTCGGATGTGAACAGTATCTTTTCGAGTTCCTTTGGAAAATTGAACTTTTTCTTGACAATGTGTCTCGTACAGCGGATCGTGATTTAAAACATCTTCCCAGTTGGGACATATTAAGTTGAGAGCACCTTGACGTTCTTTTAATTCGTCGATAGCTTTCTCAAGGATGGGAGAAGAAAGAATATTCTTGATAATCAACGAATAATCCATTCTTACTCAATAGATTTCTTCTTTTCGAACAAAGTAGAATGTAGTATCTTGGTTATTAGACTACTGGCCTTAGGAGATGTTACCTCTTTAGCAGCACAAACTGATTTGAAGCGAAAATGGGATGACTTAAATAGATAAGCGAGAATTCATTCTAGAAGGAATTTTGCAATGTCTTGTTTGGTTGATGAAGTCGAGTGGAAAAAAAAAATTTTGTGAGAGCTGGAAGAAAAATATCTGGAAAGTAAAAAAAAAAAAAAAAAAAAAAACTTTTTGTTAATTTTTATCATGTCTTAAGACATGATAAAAATTAACACTACCACCCTTTTGTCTCTGAATGATGTCTTACCATTTCTAAAAATAAACTATGACTCATTCTTTTCTTGGAATTTTATTTTTAGAAATGGTGAGTCATGGTGTATTTTAGAAACATGGTGCTGAGACATCATTGAAAACAAAAAAGGGGGGTCATTAATTTTTATCATGTCTAGAAGACATGATAAAAATTAACAAAAAGTTTTTTTTTTTTTTTTTTTTTTCAGTTGTAAATTTTTCCTGACAGATTTTTTCCAGCCAGATTTTCAACCGACCTTTTCCCAATCATCATTTTTTAAAACTGGCTCGCTATTGGTTTGTTTAAAAATGACGTCATTGCTTCAAGAACTATATACACATAACTTTCTCGTACTCACTTCTCTATACGGAATGGGGTTCCCAGCTGACATAGCAAAAACCCTATCTCGCTTCATCTACAACTCTCGTTGATGATCTATACAAAATTGGGTAATTTTTTCCACGACTTTATACAGTTCTTGATCACGGGGATCTATCTGCTTGTACGGCTTCACGTGAATTCTTAAATCATAGCGCTCGTCCATATTTTCATTGACGTTATCATCGACCCCAATTAAAAGAATGTCGTAATCGTACAAGACTCTGATATGTTCCGAACATTTTGAAATATTATACTTTCGGCACGACTTTTCACATTGCGTGCGGCCAAATATCCGATACGCATATCGTGCAATATCGTGCAATGAACTGTTGATCACTCGCTCGACATAATCATCCGAACCTTTACTCCACAAAATGATATCGATATTGCAAAGACGTAAAAACTGGATCAGGAAATTGGTTTTGGGTCGAATTTGAAATGTTTCTCCTTCAAAGTATCCAAGCGTCTCATCCATATCTAAGACACAGACCACCACCATCTTTCTTTTTTAAAGAAAGAAGAAGATGAGTCGATCCACCACTCATACTATTATTGAACACGTGAAAGAAATTGTTTATTATGCTCCTTCCAAATGTCCTTGGCATTTTGATTATGCCTGTTTTCTCATTTTAAATAATTTCAATCAAAGACGATTCCACTGCCTGTTTACTTCCCACTCGATGCAGTGGAGATCTTACAGTGCCAGCAGCTCTTGTGACTTGCCCGAACATTTTTTCGATTTGATCCTTCTTCATCGACAATTGAGTTCGGAGTATGTGTTGCCTTTTGCAACGCATTTCCGAGAACGTTCGGGATATACAATAGGTCTCTTTGAAATGAATCCTGGACTTTATAGTGCTCGCATTCTTCAACCGGAATATTTAGCAGAAACGTTTTACACGTTCATTGTTTTCTTGTGTAGTATTTGTTATCGACTCGGAGGAACGGCTCCCGTTTTAAAATTATGTTCTTTTGTGTACACGGACCATCATCCCGTGCTCGTGGATATTGGAGCTCTGAATGTGGAAAAGAGAGAACGCATCGGTCATCGAGAATTTTTAAACGAGAAGAAATGGCATCGGTTCTTGAAACGACGAACGACTCGAGACATTATTCGGTACGTGAAACTCATGCATCCGGATTATTTTAAGAAGAAATGTCGCGGTAAATGCATTCTCTCCGAGAAAGTCGTCTTTAACGATGTAACGCATCAACTGATTTGTAAAAGTCGACAACGCAGTCTGGCCGAGGTTTTAGATACTTTTCAAGAACTCATGCCCCATGAGCCTATTCGTCAACTCATTCGAACGTGGCTTTCTGTGAGATAAACAAGAAGATGGATTATAAACAACTCGTCCTCGATTTATTGAAACAGAAAAAATATCCCATTTTATTGGGTTATGTGGTCATGGATATTTATTACAAAGAGGTTTATAAATCAGACGGGAAAGTAAAACGATTTGACTCCCCATGTTTCGAGTTGAATCAAAGATATTTAGAAGAACCCAATCCATATAAACTGGAATTTATCACTTCGGACGAGAGTAGTAAATTGGTTATTCGACGACAAATCGATCCTAAAGATTTTAATATAAATCAATATCCGGAAAAATGTTTTCGTGTTAAACTGTCCAGTCACCATCTTGCTGAATTTGATATGTTTAAATACAAGATGTTCGAAGAACAAATTTATAATTTCATAATGTATCTGAATAGTAACATTCCTGCCATTCGAGAATTTTTGAACTTAACTCACGACGAAAGTACTCGATATTTACCCCAGTCCATACGACTATGGGTGTATAACTATAAAACGGCCAAGATCACTCATCAAATTATGGATCCCGAATATTTTGGACCTCGTTCATCTCTTTTACTGGAAACACGCATGATTCAAGGTTTATTGTCACCGTGCACTTCTAAATAAGTATTATTGTCCCTTCGAGATGATTATGCTTGGAAGAATCATACCGATAAAGCCATTTTACCGTCTTATGTATATGATTACGATCCTTATAATTTATATTATTCGGATCACTGGAAGGCTCTTGTCCCGCTAGCTTTTAATCCGTTAGAAAATCCCATCATTTGTTAATATTCCAGTTGCAGCACGTACTCATCGTCTTCACTCCCGTCACGAACAAAATTGATGTAACGTTTCGTTTGAGGATCCTTGTAGCGACAGACTTGGCGAATACCCCGACAAATAGATCCCGGCAAATTTAAATCTCGATCCATTCCTCGAGTCGGTTTTAGAATCAGACCCGATTCGTTTGTCTCGAGGGCTTTTATAAACTTTTGATCGTAGCCAACACGAGCTTTGAGTTTAGACTTTCTCTTTCTCCCTCTTTTTTTGGGTAGAGGAGCCAAGTAATGCCGAATGGGTATATCTATACTCGAAGAGCGACTTTGGGATCGATTTCGGACTCTTGTTGGACTTGGAGATCGACTTCGGACTCTCGTTGGACTTTGAGATCGACTTCTAGAACGTTGACGTTGAGATCGACGCCGCATATTTAGATTTATTTCTACTTTATTACGGTTTAAGAAACGTTTTACATAGTCTTGGACACGAGGTTCTTCACTCATAGCGTCATACCAGTAATTTCCCGGAATGATTATAAATTTATCGTCTCGAAACTTTATAAACTCTTCTGGACTATAGCGGGGAAAAAATTTTTGTAAATGAGACAAGTCGAATAAAACGTGCCCCAACGAACATGTCCCTGTCAATTCAGAACGATGCACGTTTCGATTTAATTTCTCTTCTAACACTTTTTGAACATACTCAATAGGAACTTTGGAAGGATAAGACATTTTTTTTTTTGCTTTATATTCCCCAAATGACTTGTCCATAGAAATATAATCGGAAGAAAACTGAATCTCGAACGTGCTGGTGTGTATCATAGTAAGCGTGATCGTATAAATCAAACACATCTAAATGAGCCAAGGCATGTAAAGTAAAAATTAATAATAATTGCCATGTCGTTTCATTACGATAAAATCGAGTTTGATCTACATTGACCTGATTAGCATAATAGGTGTTCATATTGATCGTGCCTCTGTTTTGATCTACTAGCATCTTGTTCGAAGTGGAATAGTTTAAGCAGTAATTGCGATGAATTTTAATAAACTCGAAAAGATTAAAAATAACGTAGACGGGAATTTTTCCTTCCTCGGTTTCGGTTTCATTAATATATAACTGAATAACCTCTTTGGGTCCTCCTGGCTCTTCACAATAATACATGGACATTTCGTAACGGTCCAATCGACGAATTGGATTTTCCAAGATACGATTGAGAATCGAGACCCATCATTCAAATATGAAATGGAATTTTTTAAAATCGATCGTGGCCCAATCATCCATGATTTTAAAGCATGCCGTACAAGCATCTCGCCAAGTATTAATTTTAGACTGAAGAGCCGTTTGACGACAAGATCGACGTTCTTCGTGTTGATCAACTCGTCTTTCCATATCCTTATCCTTTGTTTTTTGTCCAAAGAAAAAAAAAGATGGCTGAAATGTATATATTCTTGATGATGTTTGGTCTCTTTCTATTTTTCTTTCCTACTTCTGTCATAGAATCGGATTCCATCCCCATGAACGAATCTATACCGCTTAAAGATTGTCGACGAGAAAAAGTCTGGTGTGTGGATACATGTGATTTTCTTTGCACAAACGGGGAAGAAATGCAATGTGTTCGAGGACTCTGTATGCCCAAACTGAATCCTTACCCGTGTCAAACTGAAAAAGGGGGTATGATTATTCTTACCGAAAAAAATGGATTCTATCAGTGGTCGTGTTACTGTACGGATCCAGCTTTTTACAATGGACCGGATTGTGGAGAATTGGCAAAAGACGTTTGTCAAAATGGTACATTTATCTATAGGGGGTTCAATCAGCATGAATGCATGTGTCAATTTCCACAAGTAAAGGCTATGATTCAAGGAAAACCTCAGTGTGTGCATAGGAATATAGCTCGGTTTTATCGGGATCCGTAATGAACTGGATCATTAAAAAATGTACGTCTGAAAATGTCTCAAATTTTTTGAAAAAACAAACCGTGACTCTATCTTACATTGGGTGCAATTAGAAATTACCCCTCTTTTCGTCCGAAAATGATGTCTCACAATTTCGAAAAATTGAAGACATCAATTTCGGACGAAAAGAGAGATTTTTTTTTCTTTTCTACCAATTTAATCGACTTGATCCTTATGGTTTTTTAATTATCCAGACTCTCACTTATCTATTTAAACAATCCGACATTCCCTACAGATCAGTCTGTACTGCTGAAGAGGTAACATCTTTCAACGCAGCTTCTACGTTACGACAAATGCTTCAATAAAGGTAAGAGATTTTTCCTTCTTAATTATTTTTCGTTTTAATAGAAAGAAATGATTATCCTATTTTTTTTGAACCTATCTAAGTGTTTTGAGTTCTACTTCAGATTACGAAGTGCTTTTGAAGATCCAATCTGGTTATCTTTTTCAATCCATAAAAGCAATGATCCCTATATTTTTTGAAAGTTTTTTAAAGAATAGACTCTTGTGTTACTGATTCCATCTCCTTTTTAGCTTCTTCTCGTATATATTTACGATATTTTGCAATTTTCATGGAACGTTTAATGATGGTATAGGAAGGACTAAAGGGTCGATTCGGAAAATACTTTCGAAAGAATCGTTTTAATTTTCTTAAGCAACCATCTAATGATCGAGGGAAAAGTGGGCCGGCAATAACCCAAGCCAAAAATTCATACAAAAACCGATTACGTTGATCCCATATATTGGACGATGCCAATTTCTTTTCTGCATAATGTCGTCGAAGATCTGTTTCGTTCAGAAGTTTTAAAATTTCGTTTGCTTTTAAGTCAGTTTCAAGAATGACAAGAATAAATAAAGCCATCTCTTCATATTCATAGCGATCTATAACTATTTTTCTAAGTTTTTTGAGATCATTTAATGTAAGAAGAGGACCTTGACATCTTTTAATATGAATTTGTTTCGAGCGCTCCCTTTTTTCACCGAGCAAACGGTATAAAAACACGATTTTATTTTTTATTTTATTATACGATTTCCTCTTTTCCTCAGTCAGATACTTTTCATATATCTCTAGTGCTCTTTTATAATGATATTTTATACCGTCACCATGTTTTTGATACCAATCATAGAATTCATTAAAATAAAATTCATACTTAGCTTGTGTTCCTTCCGAAATATTCATACGTTTAATAATATTTTGACATTCCTCCATCGACGGACATTGTTTGAATACTGTATTGTCAGGCTTATGTCTATGTTTAGGAAGAGCGTTATCCCAACATTTCCATCGTCTCATTCGTTGGTATTCTTTTTCTTTGAATCGAACGTTTGGATCTTTTCGCCTTTCTCGTTTTCTCCATCGATTTGCTTCTTTTACTCGTTCCAGTGACCAATAATGTTTCAAATATTCTTTTCTTTTTCTTTTCCTTTCAGATAAAATTGTAGGTTCCTCAGTATCCATCTTGACTCCTACCCTTCATTATTAATTATTATCTATTATTTTTCACTTCGTCTTATATTTTTTAATCTAATCCTTTTTTGGTACCTAAAAAGTAAATTGATTAAAAAAATATAAGGATTCCATAAAACTTTTAAATTTTCCTTGACGGTAAAATAACAAAGATCCTAAAATCCTTACCTTTTAAATGTAGTGTGTCCCATAGGACAAACCGGTTTGTCCTATGGGACACACTAGATTTAAAAGGTAAGGATTTTAGGATCTTTTTTATTTTACTAAAAATTTGATAAAAAGGTTTATACTAGAAGGTTTCAAAATTTTATTAATGATATTAAATTATTATTAATGATTTTTTGAATGGGTGCCAGGATCTGACGCTATTGATAAAGAAATAACTTAATCCATAATATATATGTCTGAAAAACAAATACCATGAAGGGGGAACATAGTTTTCCTAATGTTTATCTTGCTGTGTTTCATAAATCATGTAGATGGTCAGACAAATTACTAATGTAATGACAAATAAACAGTAAAGCTGAATAGTATGAATAAAAGGCATAAATGTCTTATAATTAGATCCAAAAACGGATCGGAGAAATGATTCATAACTCATTTTATCTTGTTCATTCCTTTCTCTCTATTTACATACAAGTTCTATCAATATCCTTAATGGATCCAAGATTCTACTTCAACCATAAAATTGACTCATCGTAAGATTTTTTACTTGCAGATACTCAAGGCAGTTTGGTCTGTTTATTAGAATTCCAAATACATTTCCCGCATCTGTTCTAACCAATGGATTCTGGATTTACAACGAGCGGTTTTTATCAGAAGCATAAAAGACTTTCCCATCTATTCTCTAGCCATGGATTTTAGATTTTATTAGACCCCTTAGCGAATGTCAGTTCGGATACTACGCCAACTATAAAATCGGCTCATCGTAAGCTTTTCCACTTGCGGATACTTTCTCAGATGTCTATTTTCTTCTTTTTTTAATCCGACCCTCTCAAAAACAAAGGATAATGAATATTCATAAATACGCTACACTTTACAGCCAATTTCATGGCTTGCATTTAGGAGGATTCAATGTGATTCAAGATACGATTTTTTTTCCCTTAGACCATATGCGGCTTCAACCTTCTGTGATTCGAAAACTCGTTCATTTCGATAAAGTCGTCCCGAGTCAGAAACCACTCGTTCTCGCCCTAGCCGCCTATTGTAAAATGTCGGACTTGTCGTGTACCGTTTTTCTTCAACGCAATGCGTCATGGATCCTTCTTTTAGAAAACGAACGGGTCATTTTCCCCACGATCCCGAATTCATCGGAATCCTCCCACAATCTTTTCAAACTTTTCGCCACACCATTTTTTGTGAAAGATCCTAAAACGATCGAACGGTATTTACAAAATCCCGTGTTCGAAAACGTGTACCGCTCCCAAAATAATCATACAATTCTATATTTAGACGAATGGGATATACCGTATCCAGGAGGACATTACTTTGATGATGATAACGGGCCCAGATTACATTTACCAGAAGATGACGGAGGGAAAAGGTATCGTCTTTGTTTTTTATCCAACCAGGTCCATCACGAGAATGACCTCGTCCATAATTTCATCAACGAATGGAAAGATCGACCGGACGTTTATTACGATCCTCTGAAAACGCGAACGGCTTTTCCGTCTTCCTTTATTGAATTTTTACCGTCCGTGAATCCTGAGAAACCCATCCCGTTTCCCATTGAGTACAATAAGAGTACGGCGCTCATTCAAAAACAATGGACGTATCAGCACCATCCTCAATATATTGTCCAAGATATTTTGAATACGTACGATCAGAGAAATTCGCTTGAGAAGGTCGGACTCTTGATCGAATACCCGTTTCAAATCGGGTTCGAAAATGCTACTCGATCGAATCCTAACGGGAATTGCATTGGACTCGTCGTCAACGGTTCTGAACCGGAAACGATTTTATAAGTTCGATCACCGTATCAGCGGTACATGGAATATCAAGCCATTCCCACGACCGTGCACTGGATTCCTATTCTTTACGAACCAGAAACCACGTATCCACTTTAACCGGTCGTTCTCTGTTCGACGATCATCGGGTTTGAATACAAAAAGGCTTTCTTATGTTTAAGTTATGTCATGCTCGAATCTCATCCGAAACAACCTGCTAATAGAAACACGGCGTGTCTGTTCCATCCCGTCACAGATGTGAGCGAATTGACGTTTCTCGAGAGTTACGAATACGATTGTCAGTATGCGCTTCACCGAGTTCGATATGCTTCCATTCCTCATGATTTATGGTGTCTGACCAAAATCGAAGAAGAAAAACCAGTTCCACTTGCTAAACCCTATGGTCATCTACCTTACCTGGTTCAATCATGGCTGGAATTTTATCATCAGAATCGTTCCACGGATCCAGAAATCAGGTACGGCAATCTGAAACTCTTTCAATTGGCTCTAACTTTGGCTCGACATAAAATATGCTTTTCGGCCGAAACGGTCGAAACCGAAGAAGAAGAAGGTATCATTATACCAAGAAATTCATCGTCCCCGATCGTCATTCGCCTAAGTCGGGAAGCTCGAAAATTTCTCGATATTGTCCGGTTAAGAATTGAATTTATGGAACGACCAGTTTCCTCTCCATGTGTTCTGTTGTAAAGAGAAAAAAAAACGAAACAAATATCTGTAGATTGAGAAATGGTGATTCCCTTAGCTCAGCTAGGAACTCAACTCACAAGAAGTGCGAAAGTTATCCACTGATATACACAATTCTTGAAACGATGACGTCATCTTGAAATGTCTTGTGAATCGAGTCGGCTGGAAAAAATTTCTAAGAGCTTAAAAAAAAAAAAAAAAAAAAAAAAAAAAAAAAAAAAAAAAAAAAACTTTTTGTTAATTTTTATCATGTCTTTAAGACATGATAAAAATTAACTCTCTCTTCTTTTTGGCTGGGAAGGATGTCTCACCGTTTCGAAAAACAAACCGTGACTCATTCTTGCAATGATTGCCATGAGAAAGGATGAGTTATGGTTTGTTTTTTCAAACGGTGAGACATCCTTCCCAGACAAAAAGAAGAGAGAGTTAATTTTTATCATGTCTTAAGACATGATAAAAATTAACAAAAAGTTTTTTTTTTTTTTTTTTTTTTCATCTACAGAAATTTTTCTGGGCTCTCAGAAATTTTTCCTAGCCGACTCGATTGGCAATACATCTCAAAATTCTTTCTAGAATGGACTCTCGCTTATTTATTTAAACATTTCAAGTTTTACTTCAGATCGCTCAGGAGGGTTGAAGAAAAAGCATTTCGTAACTTGGAGATCATATTGTATTCTTTTCCATTTCGGAATTGGTCAAGATTCGATTAGGAGCAGCAATCAAGTAATCATACATCTGATTACATCGTAGCAAATAATCGACCGTGATCCAATTGAGTTGAATATTCACAATCAACACTAAAAAATAGAGTATTTCAACGCGAGTTATTTCGTACGTCATATCTCCCCGTTGAGCGAACTGGTCGGCTATCTGATCTATTTCCGTAATGATAGTAAAAACGTTCAGTGGATCCACGACCAATTCTGTATTCCATTGAATTGTAAATGGAAGTACGAGGTTTTGTTCACTCAAAAAATACAAATAGCCGTATTTCTCTTTTTCTCGAAACAGCGTTTGAATATAGTCTCGCACCGCTTCCCGTACTTCTGGATCGCGCACCAGTTCGAGCGTGACGAGGCTCGTGAAGGGCGGAAATTTATGAAATTTGATATATTGAGGTACCACGGTATTCAGTCGAGGACGATATTTATGATGAAGAAGGTGATCGATAGGAGTCTTTAAGGATTGAAGTGTAACGATATCCATCTTTTCTTATACGAATTTCCAAATAATAAGGCCAATGATGACAAGAACGATTCCCAACAAGATTGGTTTTAGGTACGGTATATTACCCAAAACATCTAAAATACCACTCGTGATGGAACCCGTCACGTCTTGACTGAAATGCGTTAAAGCTTCTCCGATCGTGGGTCGACGGCATTTCAGTTCTTGCGTCGGTGTACAATCGTGATATTGACAATCACATAATCGACAACACGTATCCTCTTTCTCGTTGTCGTACCCTTCACACGCATTCCATTGCTGAATAGGAAATCCCGTGCACGATTCGATCCCGTGAACAGGTTCGGGTTGACAACAACTCAATTCTTTAAGTTTACAAACCATGTCCCTTCCGTTGTAGAGAAAACAGCCCGAATTGTCCCGAATGTATTGGTTGACATATTGAGAACCGAGCGCGACGGCCGTCACCCCTCCTGCGGTCAGAAGAGCTTTATCAAAAGCTTTTTTTTGAATCACTTTATCAAAAGCTTTTTGAAGGGGTTATTCTTTGCGACGACTTTAGCGACCTCCCCTGCTCGTTTGACAGGAATGTCGAATTGTTTAAATTGTTTAGCGACTTTGCCTCCAGACTTGTTAAAAAATCGCATGTCTCTTGACCCTTGCCGGATTTTCAGAAACCAAGACAATGAACGAATCCAATTGTATTTTTAGTAATCGAAAAATTCCTTGTGGGTCGGACAATATTTCGGCGTTTCGTAATATTCTCTGCCTGAACCATCTTCGAAATCCTTATGGATTGCAAATTTATTATCATCGAATGGAATCGGAATCGCATACCAAAGTCGTTGGACCTTTCCTGATTGTGAAGGAAAATTTCTCGTTTCCGAAAAATACTGTCATTTTACCGACACGCGAGTTCCTGGATAAACATTTCCGACCCGATTTACACGACGTCCAGTTGGACGATCTCACGTTTAAACTCAACCCGTGCATCGAGCACTATATCAACCACCTGTATTCTCAAGACCCGACCGACTTGAAACGCAATAACGCCATGGATGTGTTTGATCGGCGTTTCCATTACGAACTGCTACGGAATTTAAGTGTTGGCAACACGAACGAAATTGGTTTAGGCGTGAACAATACCATGAAGATGCAAGAAGAAATGATGGTGCATTTCAAGAGCACGCGTCAGCAACGTCTTTGCGGTTTATACCACTATATTAATAATTCAAATGTAGCCACGCTCTTCGACAAGATAAAGGTATGCGACATGGCGAATGGAGGTCTCTTTGTCGACCCTAAAACGGAATTCTCTCCTTTTTACAATTTCCTACTGGCGCATTGTTTATTCGATTTTCATAAGCTACCCAATTTAGACCTCGTTCCCGGAACCGTCATTTCGAATGTCGCGTACAAGAAAGGGGTTGGGTTTTATACGTTAGAAGATATTTGTCACCCTGAACCGATTGTTGTGATGGGAGAAGAAACAGGATCTTCGTATCTCTATCAATCCAAATGCATCACGTATCCCAAAGAAACGGCTTTAAATAAACAATTGACGAGAAAGGATTTGCCCGATAATCTCATTATGAAAAATGCCATGCAGTTTTCTGATACGCGGTTCCTAACTTGCTAAATGCGAAAAGGTTTGGAGAAAAAAATTGATTTGGTTGGGGGGTTAAAAAGTCAGTACAGAAAAATTTCTATTATGTAAAAAGGAAAAAAAAAACAAAATGGTAATATACCTTGACACAGAATCTGTTTTCATCATGTAGAAGCTTGTACACAGGCCATAGCATTAAACGATCTGAAATGAAACTTGAATGACTTAAATAGATAAGTGAGAACACATTCTTGAAAAAAAATGATGGTCTTGTTGATCGAGTCGGCTGGAAAAAATTTTTGAGATCTAAAAAAAAAAAAAAAAAAAAAAACTTTTTGTTAATTTTTATCATGTCTTTAGACATGATAAAAATTAACAACCCCCTTCCCTTTTTGTCTGGGAATGTTGTCTCACACTTTCTAAAAATAGACTATAACTCATCCTTTCTAATGGCAATCATTCCAAGAATGAGTCACGGTTTATTTTTCAAAAGAGTGAGACAACCTTCCCAGACAAAAAGGGGAGGGTAGTTAATTTTTATCATGTCTAAAGACATGATAAAAATTAACAAAAAGTTTTTTTTTTTTTTTTTTTTTTTTTTTTTAACTTCTAATCCAGATTACGACGAGACCTGAGAGCGTACGGTTTATACGCAAATTTACTAAACTTGTTCTTTATAGAACTGGCAGAAACCTCACCTAAATAGACTGGATCCTCATTGCCTTTTACATCCTCAGCCTCTTTTTGAGACCTCTCTTTCTTGAATGGTTTGCAGAGATCTGGATTGATCTTGCTTTTGATGGGAACCTGGTCTGGATCCACCTTTTCAGTTTTGATTTTCTCTTTATCGAAGGTAGTGGAAATGGTTTCGTTAATAATATTTCTCGAAGAAGGTTCTAAAATATTTAACTGAAACACGGGTTTTTCGATCATATTCAGAGCATCTTCTTGAAAGAGAATCATATCTCTACAAATGCCTCCTACTCTACAATACAAAGCGTCCGTTTCGTAAAAGTACCGCGAATTAATTTTAATATTTAAAATACCAATAAACATATCGTTATTCACAAATTCTTGGTCCAGGGTTTCTTGAAACACGTTTAAAAGGGTCGTTCCATCAAACACTTTGGTTTTGCGTAAACACCATTGATTTTGAGACATCTGAGAATTCAGATCATTTCGTTGACTCATATGCCGACACGCTTTACAGAGAGAAGGTCTACATTTTTCAATGAAGAACCGACATTGTTCTGAAATCAGCATTTGGGAATGATCGGCGGCCACGGCTTTGGTAATGTCCACCAGAGGAGGACAGAGTTTACATATGAAAGAATGGGCATTCAGATTCCTCTTATAATTAGTAGCGCAGAGAACCCAATACCCCGCTACGAGAATATTATAATGATGATTGAAATCTTTAATATTTTCAATCTGAATATAACCTTTTTCTACGGGATGCTGGAACGGGATCGCTTTAGCTTGAAAATCTTGAAACTGAGGATTGTTGGCTAATATATTTTTCCATTCTCGGCTCACGAGGTTTAACGTTCTCGGGTTATTTTTAACGATTTCGTCAATCCCCGCTTTTAAAATCGGGTGCGCAAGAATACGATCGATTAACTCTGAATATTCCATAGTTCCCCTTTATTATTATTTTATGGACTTCTAAACATCTCGGTCTGTTTCTTCAATTCTTTCGCGTACCGGTCAATGATTTCAATCGTTTGATTCATGCAATAGGTTAAGAATTCATCTTTAATGTAGGCTGTATGCGACCCCTGCCAATCTAACCCTCCTGTCAGAGTTTGTACGTCCCATTTGATGTATTGCAATAAAACATCGGTCCATTCTTTCACAGTCATATTGGATCGAATGCTTCGATCCACGAAATCCAATTTATTCAGCACGGATCTAATATATTCCTCCGACGAAAAAACGGTTTTTCCGTACACGACATCAAATCGTAATCGAAAATAGGACACGTATAATTGATAAAACAGGTCGCTGAGCATTTTGAAATCGGACGATACGGAGGGAGAAGGGGTTAGTTCGGTTTTAATGTGTTCCAATTCCTTTTGCAAGTGGGCTTTTTCGTCCAGACATCGATCTAAAGCGTGTTTGGCCTCTTGTAAATCCAATGACAGACCTCTTACATAGTCTTCGTCGACCGTCGATACGTGCTTTCGTTTATATTTCGAAGTATCGGACATTTCTACATCCTGCGGAGCTACGAGAGCTTTAGCCAGTTGGTTTTCTAAAGTTTGGTTTCGAGACCGAGACACTTCCAGTTGGTTTTGTAAATCTTTCACTTCCCGCTGTAATTCCTCCACTTGATCCGTAGGATACGTAATGGCCGGTACAGTAGTGGGTTCTTTCACTTCGGTAATGTGAGGACGTTCCTCTAACTGCCGTCGATACAGGTCTCGTTCCTGCTCGAAATATAAAATCACAGAATTCGCCAATTCTTCAATAGGATCCGGTATGTTCGGAAACTGGGCTCGAAGCGTGACAATTTGTTTATAAACGAGATCTTGAAATTGTCGATGCTCGTGAATCACGTTTTGGAGTTGATGGACAACAGCTTGCGGCCAATCTTCCCTCTGATCACTAGGGTCATTCTGAAGGATCGTTTTTAGGAACGTGGTCAATTTCGTTTTGGCGTAGAGGAGGTACTCATTACATTTCGTATAATTACTTTCGACTTGATCGAGTTTCTGTTTCAATTCGAAAAGCTGTTCTTTGGTTTTACGGAGCTCGACTTCACAATCGTTGTGATTCTCGACCTGTCGAGCCCATTCGATCATGCTCGACGCCAAATTATCGAATTGAACGACCGGTATTTCGGGAAAATGACCTTTCAGTTGCGCCAATTGCGTTTCGAGGGTCCTCTCTAGATTTTCTTTGAAATGGAATACTTTTTCGAGTTCCGCGAGAATCTGATCGTAATCCGTGGCCCCAGAATACGCATTCCATTTAGTCCGTATCAGAGTTACCAAATTCGTTTTCAGGACCTCCAGTTTCTTTTCCAAAGCGACGCGTTGCCGTTTTTCATGTTGTAGACTCTGCTGTAATTTTTTATGTTCTTGGCTACGATCCCGATGGAGTTGAGCTTGGATTTGTTGTAGGACCTCCTTCGCTTCGTTCTGGTTCTCAATCGATTGTTGAAGATCGTGCAATCGTTGCAAGAGGGTCGTGTCTTCCATCATGCTTTCAGAGGAAGAAGGGAGACTGTGAAGAATGGTATGAGCTAAATTGTCGGGCGTTAGCGATTGATTTAAAGCATTCCCGAGAAGTGTTAATTGGTTCAAAAGCTGGGTTTGCCAATTTTGTAAATACTGGATATACGTTTGAATTTGTTGGAAGAAAAACGTTTTCCAATCTTGGTTCGCACCTAAAGGTTTCCAAAATGAGGGGGGAAGGATCGTCTGTAAAAACGTCATAAACTGCGTTTCGTGGAACTCCTTCATTTGCTTAGCCATTTCGTCTCGAAGAATCGTCTCGATATGAGGATTTTTCTTTTGCAGCGTGTCAAGAACGCGTTGAATACCTTCCTGGAAATGTGTTTCGGACTCGATTTTCCATTTTTGCAGGAGGTCGGTTCGTTCTTTCTGACCCTGCTCCAACTGCTTTTCCAATATCCGTTTTTCGTTTTGACAAAGGGTCAATTGTCCTTTCAGTTCCTCGTTCAATTGCTGGACGTGCTGTTTTTGTTCCGATTGATACAATGTTAAAAACTGGTCGAGGGTTTCTTGTAATTGCTCTAATTTAGATCGCGACGACTCGATCATGAGCGTCTGAGAAGGAGGCGATTCGAGCGGTAAAGTTTCAATGACCGTAGTCGTAGAAGAAGGAGGAAGTTTCAGTTGCTCGATCGTTTCTTGTAAAGCCATTTGCAAAGGGCGGAATAAACTTTCCGTTCGTTGCATCCATTCTTCAAGTCCCGTTTCGTAGCGTTGGTGGAGCATTTGCCATTCGTTCATCAAACGGTTTGGAAACTCGATATTATTATTATTATTATTCAATTGTTGTTGTTGTTGTTGTTCTATTTGCCTCTGCCATTGTATTTTTTCAGACTCGTGCGTTCGAATTTGTGTCTGTAAGGTTTCGTGATCTCGTTTCAATTGCTCCCACTGAGTTTGTAAGGTTTCGTGATTCCGTTTCAGCTGCTCCAACTCAGTCTGCAGGGTTTCTTTCTCCCATGTAAGGCGTTCCAATTGTCGTTGCAAATCCACGACTGAATGCTCTTTTCCGAATCGAGCGGTATTCACATATTGTTCTTTTTCTGCTAGAAAATAACGCATTTCGTTCCTGTGCTCTTGTTGGAGCGTCTCGATTTGTTTCTCAAAAGCTTTCCGATCTGCCTCCAATTGAGTTTCCAAAGAAGCGATTTTGTTTTCCAGGTCCTGAGATTCCATCGGAACAATCTCTTCCAAATGCAAGCCCGAAATGCGAAACAAGAAATCGATGATGCTCGAACTCTTTTTATACAGTTGAGGATAGAGATGGAGTAAAGGTCGACTCAGGAGAAAAGCATCGATCACGTCGTCTCGAAGATTTTGTTTGAGACCATCGACAACATTTAAAGATATAAAAGTGGGGTCAAACTGGTATTGAATAAGACATCGAACCAGTTCTCGTAACATTCTTTTCTTTTTGCTTTTTTTTTAAATCATTAAAAGGTAGGCTACTTTGTTCAAATCGAGCAACATATATTGATATTTTTCTTCGGAGCGGGACGATAACCAAATCATGACTTCTTTCAAGTAGCGACGATTCTTTCTAAAGTGGGAAACGTATATTTTAAATCCTTCTCGGGTCCATAATTCATTATTTCGGTAAAACGGTAGCCAATAATTACATTGTTCACGATTCACGTCGAGGAACGTTTCATGATGGAATGACGCAATCATAGGCGAAACATACATCACTAAAGACATATTCAAAACGACAAACCAAACACCGGTTAATTTCGTGTCGTCAAAAGTAATTTCACAAGTATAAAAGTCCGATGGAATAGAATCCGTATTCAGGTAAGGTGGAAGGGAGCGTTTAAACAATTTATGAAGTTTGGCAGCCAATTGAGCACTCGCAGCTTGTCCCGTTAAATGTATGAAGTGGAGGATGAGCATGGGATGTAAATAGTGATACCAGTTGGACCACGATTCCCAGACGTGCGTATTTCGTTTGAAAAATCGGAGGCGCATGCAATGCTCTAACTGGAAAGGTTCTCTTTTTATGTAGGTCATCGTCAGATCGCTTAAGGCACGAAAAGCCATATTGCGAGGAAGTACTTTCCAGAACAAGGAAAACGGATTGATGGTCGAACAAACAAATAAAGTATTATTTTCATAGGAGACCTTGATAAAATCTCGAGAGGGAAATAAACTTTGTAAAAACTGATCTGTCGTATCTCTAGAGACGTTAATCCAACGAGGATCCTCTTTTGTTCCATGCACGCAAAAGACTAAAGACCCACGAGGAAACGGATAGTCTTTGTCTAAATTTTCTCCTTGGAAAATGAGTCGATTTTCACTGACCACGAGAATACAAGGTGCTCGAACGAGACCCGGGCTAAAATGTTTCAAAGTATCAACATGGAAGATGGGTAATTTGAAACGAACAGCTATAAAATAATATTGTCTATAAACATTTCCATACACTTCCACATAATCCGAAACATTGTAGTACTTTTCATTATCCATGACAGAGCTTACTTTATCTCGCCTTCTTCCTCGAAAGGAATAAGTCTACAGAGCCAACTTACACGCTTTATATATACATGAGAAATGACGTCATTCAAGGACATAAACAAGGACGTTTATGTCTAGAAAAGTAAAAGCTGGCTGGGAAAAATTTCTCAGATAATCTGAAATGTATATTAAAAAAAAAAAAAAAAAAAAAAAAAAAAAAAAAAACTTTTTGTTAATTTTTATCATGTCTTTTAGACATGATAAAAATTAACTGTCCCCTCTTTTTGTCAGGGAAGGATGTCTCACTCTCTAAAAAATATACCTTGACCCATTCTTTTATTGGAGTTCTATTTTTAGAAAGGATGAGTCATGTTCTATTTTCCGAAAGTGTGAGACAACATTCCCAGACAAAAGGGGAAGGTAGTTAATTTTTATCATGTCTAAAGACATGATAAAAATTAACAAAAAGTTTTTTTTTTTTTTTTTTTTTTTTTTTTTTTTAATATCCACTTTGGAATTTTTTCTGAGCTCTGGCTAGAAAGAACTCTGGTTTATCTATTTAAGACGTGCGAAACGAATTTCACTTTAAATCATTCTGTGCCGTGAATTCAACATTATATAGGAACAGACTTTATGAAGGTAAAAGTGCTCAGTTTATTTATTCTTTAGAGGAGCACGTGGAGATTTTATAGGATATTTTCTTACAAAGAATTGCTTGTATTTTTTTTAAGAAATATTAATCAAGTTAAAGATATATAATCATGTCGCAGAGCCTCCATTATTTAACAAGGATTAATTCGGTTGGAGATGCGCCCAACGATGCTTACATTTTCTACCAGATGTCGGGAGGAATCTTTTACTGTAACCGAAAAGACTACGCACAATTTTCTCGATTTTATACTCGAACGTCTGCCGAAAATCTTTTTTTAACGATGGATCTTTGCTCGACGACCCATCATTCCCTTATCCTAGATATTGATATTAAAACTGAATGCGATGCATCCCTTCCTTCATCTATGCTCTACGATTATGTAGATTCTGTTATTCTCTCAACCTTAAAATTTTACTTTTTATCCCTTAAGCATTTTACTTTTATTGTGGCTGTTCGTCCAGGAGGTGGTATTCATGTCCATTTGCCGGAAATTTCGATCGCTCATGATGATTATATTCAATTCTGCAGCCAACTTCAACCCCGGTTCTATCACGAAACATCTGAATTTATTTTCCAGTTGGACGTTTTAGCGAATGCGACGCTTGTGAATTCCTTCAAGCCCTATACGAATAAATACGAACCCATGCTGATTATTTATGTAGACGAACAAACCACCTGGCGTTTAGATTTGACCAATCCTAATGCTTTCAGCATGCGATTGTTAGGCATTCAATCAAAATTTAAACGTCGCAAGGATAATACCAATTCCTTTTTTCGTAAACTGCTCCACCTCCAGCCAATGGATATTCAAAAACAACTTTATGAATATATGATGCCTGTGGTGACACTGTACGATCCTTTGTATCGAGTATCGTATCCCACGCTTATTAGCAAAGATGAGGAAGCTGGACCCGACGATGAAAAAGTGGCTACATTTGTGTATAAACTAAAAACCCCGATGTATATTTACAAAGGGAAGGATTTTGGAACCGAAGGTCATCATTGGTTAAAAACGTTTTACTTTATCAAGTTTAACGGGTTTGTGATTTCAGACTTTGAATCGAATAACCGGGCTCTAAAACGATGGTACCGGGAAAGTCAAAATTCTATCGTCATCGAAAACGATGTATTCCAGACGGTGAATCAAGCTCTCAAGTTAGACAATCCTAGTTTGCATTCCGATCCCAATCCCCTTCATACGATTATGCAGTACAATCAAGGTTACTATTTTTTACCTGTCTTTTGTGCCTTGTGTCAACATTTACGAATGTCCTCCCATACACTCGCATCCCATTTGCGTACGATATTAGAATCTCACGAACTCATAGATTCTGTAGAAAAAATCAACAGTAAAATTATAGATATCATTTCCCAAGATTTTACTCTCGACACGATCCTCTTTTGTGGTTCGAATCTCAATCCTAAAATTTACAAATTTAAAGATAAACTGGAAGCTATTATCAAAACCATGAAAGGCGTTATTTTATATTCGGTGTCTGGAGATCAGCTCGTGGAACAAATTCATCGAATTCAAGAGCGATATTTTCCGATTCTCGTCATTACCATGCACAATTCCTGTAAGAAACCTCAACGCTATATGTGGAATAATATCCACGAGTACTGGCAAGAAGTGCCCCACCAGATAGAAATTCTAAACCTGATGAATGCCATCTGGTCCTCCATTCAGGCCTATGCTCGGAATCAGTTTGCCGATAAAACTAAAAACATGTGTCCTTTCACAGACATTATGAAACAGGTCAACATTAATTATGTGGTCTCGTCCATTCTGAGTCGAACCAACATTGATCGTAAAATCATTCAAATGGATCGACATAAATGGCATATTCGAACCCACGATGGGGTTCTGAAACTCTTGACGGGTCATGTAGGAGGGACGGTTCCGGAATTTTACCTATCGGATCGACGTCTGGGCATCAATTTTAGTCGACACGAGTTGATGCAATTTCGTCACGATCCGGATTTGATAGCCATCTATCGTTTATTAACCGACCGGAAATTTTTTCTACAATACCTGAAAAGCTGTTTTCTCGACCTCACGGACGATTTACTGGATACGCTGCGGGAAAAAGTGCGCGAGTTTCATGACAAACTAGAAACCAACCTGCTCATTCAAAGCATGCTTCATTTTTATGTGCACATGTGTAAATATACGTGTTTCGAATACGATCTGTTCATGTACCTTTTAGATGTCCTGGCCAGTCTTCTCATTGCGACCAATTACGGTCGCAAATTTTTTATTTTGAAAGGCAACACGCGCAATGGAAAAAGTAAATTCTTTCAAATGATTTCGAAGGTCTTTGGAGGCTATAGTCATGGTATTCGAGCCGTCAATTTACAAACGACGAGTGGTCAAGGACTATCAGCCCAACCCGAACTGGCCTGTTCGTTATTTTGTTGTCGGGTAGTGACTGTTGAAGAAATGTCGGGAAAATTAAACGAAAACCTCGTGAAAGAAATCACGGGTAATTCGACCACCAGTTTTCGGAATTTATACGAGCAAAATGTAGGAGCGATTCCCAGTGCCAAACTCATGGCTTCTACCAATACGTTCCCAGTGTGTACGGCCACAGAGGCGTTTAATGATCGCGTGGTAGCAATTCCTTTTGACGCCGTGTTTACGAAAAATGCTCCATCCCTCACCTCAGAACAAGTGATGCAGGATCAATATTTACTCGAAACCGAAGATTCTATCGTCGAAGATTCCTATAAAGGTTTCTTTTTAATGATTTATCTGCATCTGGCCCACAATATTAACATGGAGGACGGCATGATCCGTTACCGTTCCGAACCTGAAATATTAGTAGAATTCAAAAAAGAATTTCTATCTTCGACCGATATTTTTACACAATTCAAACAGTATGCCGATGTACAAATCATTCCCGGTTCTGTTACGACCTTTAACGAACTGAAATCGGCCATTCGACAATTTTTGAAAACGATGCGCGACACCTCCATCCACGAAACGGAACTCATTATGCGTTTCAATGATGAATTTGGACATTTGAAACGGACCGAAATGGATTTCAGTTCCTTTTCAGCCGAAAATAATATTTCCTCGTCTTTGGATATAGTAGAACCCCTTCAGTTTGAAAATGCCGAATTGAATTCGTCTCTCAAACGAAAGCATGACGACGAAGAGGGAGAACACTCAACCACGAAACATTTAAAAGTGGACGATGAACCCATTGATCTGCCTCAGCATAAAAGACAAGTTATTTATTACGATAATGTTATCATCAAAAATCTGAAAAAAGACAAGAATTACTAACCTTTTTACATATGCATGAGGTAGGTTCCCAACATTTCATTGTGTAATGACTTGGAAAAAACAAAAGTTGACTGAAGAAAGCCAGATTTCAAGATGTTTCTTCTTCAAAAACACAGAATCATGTGAAGTGAAACTCGCAATGCTGAAATATATAAGTGAGAGTCCATTCTTAAAACATGGTGATGTCCGGTCGATCGAGTCGGGTTGGAAAAATTTCTTAACAGCTGAGAAAAAATTCTAAAGATTTAAAAAAAAAAAAAAAAAAAAAAAAAAAAAAAAAAAAAAACTTTTTGTTAATTTTTATCATGTCTTTAGACATGATAAAAATTAACTTTACCACCCCTCACCCCTATTTTGGTTTGAATCAGGTGTCAACATGTTTCTAAAATAAATTTCCAAGAACGATATGACTCATTCTTTTGTTTAGAAATCTAGTTTTAGAAAGGGTGAGACATCATTCACAACAAAAAGAAAAAAGGGGGGTAGAGTTAATTTTTATTATGTCTAAAGACATGATAAAAATTAACAAAAAGTTTTTTTTTTTTTTTTAATAGAATTTTTTCTCAGCCAGCTTCGAGTCATTCTTTCTCTTCTCACTGACTATATATAAGAACGTTGTTCTTACAGTCCTGGTATTGACATTAACGTAGCTGCTAGAATAAAAGCCATTGTAGGTATTTCAGCTAAGCACAAACAGAGGCATGGAAACAACTTTTTAAGAATTTCTTCAACGGGTACCGTCGATTGATAAACGCAGTTTCCTGCAGCATCGCATGTGCGTTTATAATGTTCTGAGAGAAGATACTTGTACTGTTCAAAATAATTCCAGGGAATGAGGACTTTTCCACTACATGTTTTAGCAAAGTAGATTTCACCTTGGGCATCTTTCAGGACGTAAGGTTCTTCATTTTTCACTAAATAATATTCGTTCCCTCGGAAATCCACCAGGTATCGTTCTTTTCCGTCCGCGTATTTGGCCAGAACGAATTCGTTTTGAATTTGAATAACGAGGGATTTTTTACGTTGTAGAGGATATTTTTCATTTCCTTTCCGATCTTTGGCATAATATGGAAGGCCGTCTCGAGTTTTAGCGAAAGGATCACCTTTGTCGAGATAGATTTCCCCCTTTTGGGAGTGAATGGCATACCTTTCATGACCATATTCACTTTTCACAAAGACTGGATCTTTTTTTCGATATTTGTAATATTCGCTACCATATCGATTCGGATAAAATTCCATTATATTGCTTTATCTTTTCAAAAATAAATTTCTCGTCTAATGATTTTATTTTTTACTTTTCTTCGTGAGCATGTTTAGCTAATAAATATTGATGATATTTATTGCCGTGCATTAAATAATCCATTGTGATCCAAGTATATTTCGGATTCGCGAGTAGTGCGTAAAAATATAAGAGATAGATGCAAGTGACATGGTAATGAGCAGAATCTTTAGGAAAAAACTGACTGGCCATTTTGCGAATAGGGTCTAAGATTTCTTCATTCGATAAAATAAATTCTTCATCATTCCATTCCAGGGCATTAAACAGGGGCTGCTGATCGATTAAAAGATATAGGTGTCCATATTGCGACATATTATCTAACACGTGACGGATATGAGCAACGGCCTGTGATTGAAAATCTCGAACGAGTCGAGGCGTAATCTCAAAAAATAAATTCAGAAACCGGTACGTCGCTTGATAGTTTTCAAGTTGAGGATTTTGCCCAATCACGAATCGGATGAGTCGATCAATCGGTAATTGAATAGTTTTCAAAACAGAAATATCGTAATACTCTGCCATGCTTGTTTAATCCTTCGAACCGAAGAAGAAGAAAAAAAAAATTAAATTAAATTGAAAAAAAAAAATGAATCATTCAACCTTTCTTCCATGGCGAATCACCGAACGGTTCAATCGACAAATAGGTCCCTCCTTTCGATATATTGTTCTTATTTCCCATACTGCCACGTTTAATTTGGAAAGAGATTTAAAATCGACCTTGGGTCTTCAATCTTGGTCCTTAATACAATTTCTACAAAAGTTTCGTCAACATCGAGTGGGTATAGAATATATAACTCTGTTCACTCGCAAGGATAAGATACGTCTAGGACCTATTGCAGTACAAGTATCAGAGCGGATTTGTTTCCAACAATTAAAGAAAAAATATGGAACTCAATCCATCCACTTAGTTGGAGCCACCTATCTAAAAGGCAAATTGAGAGATTTTCATGTGATAACCGTAGAGGATTTTAGATTCAATGTTCTCCTGAAACAAGATGACCGATAAAAATAAAACATGGAATCCTATATCGTTCTCAATTTCGAAGGTTTCGAATTGAATGGTGATCCTCTCGCCAAAGAACTTAATCTTTCTTATAATGATGACTTTTCCGACTATATTATTAAAGAAGTGGCTTATATCACTCATGATCGTTCCCAAGGCATTATCTACGTGGAACCACCCATACCGTGGTCTGAATTATCCTATTCCGCCAAACAAAGTGTATCGAGTGTTCATTTACCGTTAGCGGATATAACGCATGGCTTTTCATGGAATGAGGGTCATTTGCCGTACGATCAATTAAAACCGTTTCTCGTAGCTCTAACGGCAGGATATAAAAACATTTACTGCCCTCATTATTGGAAAATTAATGTTTTGTACCAGATACTGGCCCGTCCTATTTATTTCAATTTCGTCTCCAAGAACAAGGAGGCGTTTCATACCGTGCCCATACCAATGAACTATGAATATTCATCGTTTTGTCCGAAACATATAGGTCGGACCAAATATTGTGCTTTCCAAGAAGCTTTGTTTTATTTTCATCGCCTTCAAGAGTACAAGAAAGAAACCTTTCCGTTTGTCATTCATAAATCTTTAGAAAAAAATGAAAAAGAAAGAGACTTACCTCCAACATTATCCAACACGTTATAGAATACTTTTTTTTTCCTTCCCCATGAATGAGTCAACTAGGATCTAGGTGGGTCCCTCTTCAACAGCACGTACACATTTGAAGCGAAACTCGAAATGCTTAAATAGATAAGGAAGAGTTCATTCCTAAAAAAAATGGTGATGACTTGTGAATCCAGTCGGCTGGAAAAAATTTCTCAGAGCTAAGAAAAAAAATTCTGTAATGAAAAAAAAAAAAAAAAAAAAAAAAACTTTTTGTTAATTTTTATCATGTCTTCTAGACATGATAAAAATTAACTAACCCCTTTTGTTTTCAATGATGTCTCACCATGTTTCTAAAAATACACCATGACTCATTTATTTCTTGGAATTTTATTTTTAGAAAGGGTGAGTCATGGTCTAATTTTCGAAAGGGTGAGACATCATTCCTAGACAAAAAGAGTAGATAGTTAATTTTTATCATGTCTAGAAGACATGATAAAAATTAACAAAAAGTTTTTTTTTTTTTTTTTTTTTTCAGCTCTGAAAATTTTTTTCCAACCGACTGGATTGAAAAGACATCCCAATCTTTTTAAGAATGGATTGTTTCAGATATTTTTCTTTCTCTCACGACTTTAGTTTTTAAACAGTATATTAATGCAGATTAGGAACGCAAGTATGACCAAGATACCTATCATAGAAAGAATGATTTTTGTCCAGTTGGTGGTGGATTGATGATTATTTTCGTCAGACTGTATCGGGTTGGCATATATTTTCTTCTTTCTTTTCTTCTTTTTCTCTTCCTCTTCCACTGGATCTTCTTGTCCTGGAAGACCGCTTTCCACTTTCTCGACCACTTTACCCTCCGAGTTATTATATATAACTTTATAGGGTTGGAATCCGTGTCGAGAAGCGCGTTTAGATCTCAAATTGGTCAAATAATCCATCGGTTTCGAATGCGATCGGTACAAGTAGCCTATCAAATTTTCGGGTTCAATTCTAGGGTCTCGTATAAACGCAGGCGTCCAGGGCTTGTCATTTAAATTGGGAACAATGATGATTTGATCACACGTGATGGGGTATCCACTCGCAAAGATTTGTTCCTCACTCACTTTCTTGAACTGGACAATGTACTCGTTATTGTATCGATCGACCGGGTAGTAATATTCACCCAATTTATTTTGAGCGTACCGGTTTCCTAAAGGTTTTTGGGTAATGCGCTTATCGGCATGAATAATTTCCGGATAGATTTCATTATTGTCTGCATCTTTGGCGTATCGTTTCACGGCCGGATCTTTCATCAATTGATCGTACGATCCTTTGTCCGTCACTAAATATCGTTCGTTGCCGTGTTGATCGACCGGGTAAATAATGACCCCGTTCTTATCATGAGCATAAAAGAATTCTTTCAGCCTCGTCATGGCGAATTGACCGCTATCCGGGTAAATTTCGCCTCCATCCGCTTTCCGCGCATACACTTGGTTCTGATCGGTATCTCTTCCAAAGATGACTTGCTGAGTGAAAGGGTGAAGGATTTGATAAAATTCATCGCCTGTAGCATTTTTAGGATAGATGGGTTTACCCTGAGAATTGATAGGATAGAACGGAATACCGTTTTTATCGAGGGCGTAAGACATGTATTCGGGCTTGTGTTCCGTATCGTCGGCCAACAAGGGATATTTTTCATTTCCTGTCTCATCTTTAGCATAATAATACCGCCCGTCGGCATCTCGAGCAATCATGTCGTTCCCAAACAAATCTTTGGGATACATCTCGGCCCCGGAATGCTCTTTGGCATAAATTTCTCGACCCTGGTATTTTAGAAAGACGGGCAAGTTATTGATTTTTCCATAATACTCCTCAAATTTTTTTTCTCCACCGATATACACGGGTTTTTTAGCATAATGGGGAACTTTATATTTGTCTAGGGCATACAGTAGACTGGGATCGTCAGTGGTAATATATGTTTCAAATTCCCTTCGATCCTTTCTATATCGTTGATTTCCAAGATTGTCGACTGCATAATACTCATCTTTTGCCATCGAAGATCCTTTGGTAATCGTTTTGCTTTATTCGTCATTGTCGTCATGGTAAATTCTCGGATAATATTCGTCCAAGTTTTCATCTTTCGCATAAATGCCTCCTCCTAAAGCATCTAAGGCCGGTTCGTCCCTATTTCCAATTCGAATATACGTTTCGAGACCGTTGAGTTGCTTGGGATAGTATTCGTCCCCACTTGCTCTCTTAGCGTAATAAGGGGTTCCATCGATGTTCCTAGCCGGCATTTCATTGTGCAAACGATCTCGAGCGTAAATTTCATCGTTGAATTCGTTGACGGGATAATATTCGCCTAGCGTATTGTTTCGGAAATACATTTCGTCCTGATCCGGAGAGAGTTCAAACAGCGGTCGTTTTGTGACGAGATTAAACGGGTATTGGAATTTATTGTTCTCTAAGGGAATATAGATCCGTTGACCGTTGGAATCGAGAGGGGCATATTCAATAGGGTTTCAATTGATTGACATCGAGTTTTCGAGCATAGTAAGGCTTTTGATGCTCGTCTTTGGCAAAATAGGGTCGATTGTGCTCGTCTAAAGCATAGATTTGTTCTTTGGTCTGAGGATTTTCCGGATACCATTCTTTTCCTCCGTAGAACAGATACACCATTTTTCCGTTTTCCATGGGAAACATGGGTTCCCCATCACTATCAAATCCATACACGGGACGGTTTTGAGCGTCGACGGGTAAAATAGAACGGTTCAGATGATCGACGGCATAGACAGGGGTTATTTTACCGGTGATGGGAGAGATTTGTTTTGCAAACACAATATTTCCATCGGGATCCAGCATATAAAATTCATCTCCTTGTCGATTCTTAGCATAAATCTCATTTCCGTCAGCCAATTTGGCATAGCGCTTATCTGATTTCATTCGATCGGGGTAGTATTCTTCGTAATTGAGGAGATCTCGCCTATGCCGACGAATTATTTCCTCATCCACGTCCATGGGAATATTGCCTACATTATCATTATTAGGAGGATTGTCATGGATTGGAGGAGGATGGTTAGATGGATTGCTTGGAGGGTGATTGTTAAGGGGGTTGTCAACGACTGGGTCTCCTACATGATTAGGAGGAGCTGCTTCCATTCGAAGCAATTTTCGTTCCGCTTTATCAGATTTGGATTTATCCCTTCGAACCATTTTTTTAATTAATATGAGTTACTTTATTATTATCACTTCTCTTCTGACTCAAAACAAAGAAAACAAAAATATGGTATCGATCCTCTTATGGATTTTATTATTTCTCTTTATCCACCATCCCGTTTATAATGCTTACCAGAATATTACGTATCGGACCCTTTATTACGAGACATTAGGTCAAGAATAGAGAAGAAGAAGAAAACAAAACAAATGGATTCCTTAACATTAGGAGATTCTCTGATCCATAGAGGGTTTCAGGAAAAAAAAACTGCGAAAGTTTCCCCCCTATCTCCAAAAAATGGGTATCCAGGTTGAATGCACAGTACAGACTGATGGGAAGCCGAAACTCAAGTTCCTTAAATAGAAAAAAATGAGAGCTCCTTCTAGAAACAATTTTAGATGTCTTGTTTGGATGAGTGAGTCGACTGGGAAAAATTTCTCAGCGCTGTGGAAAAAAATTTTGAGTTAAAAAAAAAAAAAAAAAACTTTTGGTTAATTTTTATCATGTCTTATAGACATGATAAAAATTAACTCTCTCTTCTTTTTGTCTGGGAATGATGTCTCACCGTTTCGAAAAATAGAACATATCCCATTCTTGAAATTCTATTATTTTAGAAAGGATGATGAGTGATGGTCTATTTTTCAAAACGGTGAGACATCATTCCCAGACAAAAAGAAGAGAGAGTTAATTTTTATCATGTCTATAAGACATGATAAAAATTAACAAAAAGTTTTTTTTTTTTTTTTTTTTTTTTTTTTTTTCAATTCAGGAAATTTTTCTCTGAGCTTTGCCAATTTTTTTTCCCCAGCCAGCTCCATCCATAAAACAAGACCTCTCAAAATCTTTTCTCACTTATCTATTTAAACCACTCGAATTTTTTTGCTTCCAATGAGTCCCCGCATCTTGGCCTTTTTTCCACTCTGCTCTGAGAAAGATAAGGTAGATTGTTTTGGGTGGACCGTCCTGTTGACGCTTCCGATTTATATAGAGAGTTATATATAGATAGGGTCCCTCCTAACTCCCTCTATTATGACTATTAGTCTTTTCTTCTTTTTTTTCCCAAGAAATATACAAAGAATGATCCACAGTTTTTTTTTCCGTTAATGAAAAAACAAATATGCTTCTACCTTCCGACTTCTTTTTAGTACCTCTTTAGGTGTCTCCTCCTTCTGGATCTTTTCCTTCTCCTCTCTTCCTCGCGAGCAGGGAATTGGAAATGCTGTTCAGGATGCAACGCTCGTAAAGACTCCATTTTCTTCCTGGAGAGGGCGTCTACGGCAAACACCGTCTTGTCATGAAATTGGAGTTGGTAGTAAAGAGGTCCGTGAATAATGTACACGGAGCGAGCTCGCAGTCGATAGGGAATCATACGATACCCGTCGGCTTCTGATTCCATTTCCCATCCATAAAGACGGATAGAAGCTTCTCCGGTTTGAAGAATATGAACCCACTCGGGTGAAACGTAAAACAGTTTTAAAAAAGTTCCAGCATCGACGGCGATCACATTTTCCCATCGCAGATAAGCGTGTAAGCGAAAGGTTCCTGCCTCCATCATCGATTGGAAAGCAAAGTGCTTGAAAACTTCGATGGACGAAAAATAATGCAGGATTTTTCCATCGTAACAGGATAAATAGCACATGGTTTCTTGGACGATTTGTTCCATACGCTCGGGGTCCCGAAACCATTCTTCGAAACGGGAGAGCGGTTCCCATTGATCAGCTACTTCGAGATGACAGACGGGCGTGATTTCCACCAGGGTAGGTAGAACTGCAACAGCATCGGTCGACATTTTAGTTTTGCTCGGTTGAGAAGGAAGAACGAGAATGAACCCTGTAGGCAGAAAAACTCGGATCTATATAAATACTAGAGGAAAAAAGGCGGGGGGGGGGAAGGGAAGTTCTTCCTTCCTCCCAAAGAATAAGAAAAGTGGGTGGAAAGAAAAAAATCATTTCACTCTCAGGAAAAAAAAAAGAATTTTTTTTTCTTGTCAACATGTTGTCTAGACATGTTTCTAAAAATAGATTTCCAACAAAGGTTCATTCTTTTCTTAGAAATCTATTTTTAGAAAAGAATTGACATATCCTTCAACACAAATTTCTTTTTTTTTCCCCTCCCTCCAGCAGCCAACTGGATGGGCAAGCGTTTCGGGTCAGATCAGTCCGTGCTGACATTATTTTTTTTAAATACAATGGAATTAGTATAGGAATGTACTAGAAACTGACCCAAGGTTGAAAAGAAAATATCAAAATCAATACTCACTTCTTGACGATTTCTTTTTTCCAAAAACCTGTTGAAGAATTCTTGATGGGTTATCCAATCTCTAGACCTGTCTGAAGGGAATCCAATCTAAGGTGAGCGCACATTTACCTGACGCGAAACTCGGAATATCTGCATAAATAACAAAACGTCCATTCTTAAAAACTTATCGTCTAGTCCATTGAGTTGGTTGGAGGGGGAGAAAAAATTTCTGAACAATAAAAAAAAAAAAAAAACTTTTTGTTAATTTTTATCATGTCTTATAGACATGATAAAAATTAACTGTCCCCTCTTTTTGTCAAGAAAGGATGTCTCACCGTTTCGAAAACGAAACAAAAACTCATCCTTCTCATGGCAATTATTCCAAGAATGAGTCACGGTTTGTTTTTCGAAACGGTGAGACATCCTTCCCAGACAAAAAGAAGAGAGAGTTAATTTTTTTTTTCTTGTCAACATGTTGTCTAGACATGTTTCTAAAAATAGATTTCCAACAAAGGTTCATTCTTTTCTTAGAAATCTATTTTTAGAAAAGAATTGACATATCCTTCAAAACAAATTTCTTTTTTTTTCCCCCTCCCTCCAGCAGCTAACTGGATGGGCAAGCGTTTCGGGTCAGATCAGTCCGTGCTGACATTATTTTTTTTAAATACAATGGAATTAGTATAGGAATGTACTAGAAACTGACCCAAGGTTGAAAAGAAAATATCAAAATCAATACTCACTTCTTGACGATTTCTTTTTTCCAAAAACCTGTTGAAGAATTCTTGATGGGTTATCCAATCTCTAGACCTGTCTGAAGGGAATCCAATCTAAGGTGAGCGCACATTTACCTGACGCGAAACTCGGAATATCTGCATAAATAACAAAACGTCCATTCTTAAAAACTTATCGTCTAGTCCATTGAGTTGGTTGGAGGGGGAGAAAAAATTTCTGAACAATAAAAAAAAAAAAAAAACTTTTTGTTAATTTTTATCATGTCTTATAGACATGATAAAAATTAACTGTCCCCTCTTTTTGTCAAGAAAGGATGTCTCACCGTTTCGAAAACGAAACAAAAACTCATCCTTCTCATGGCAATTATTCCAAGAATGAGTCACGGTTTGTTTTTCGAAACGGTGAGACATCCTTCCCAGACAAAAAGAAGAGAGAGTTAATTTTTATCATGTCTAGAGGACATGATAAAAATTAACAAAAAGTTTTTTTTTTTTTTTTATCACTCAGAAATTTTTTCCAAATCTCTGAGAATTTTTTCCCAGCCGACTCGATGATCCAAACAAGACAGATCCAAATTGTTTCTAGAAGGAACTCTCCCTTCTCTATTTAAACCACTCGTGTTTCCAACTTTAGTTCAGTCTGTGCTGTGAATTCGACCTGGATACACACTTCTCCCTCCTGGAAAGAATTTCTGTGAAGGTATGCGAACATTTTTCTCAGCTCTTAGAAAAATTTTACCAGCTGACTTGATCGACGAGAGACATCTCGAACATTCTGTTATCTGCGGAAGTCGTTTCATTTTCGTGCAGTCCATGCTGTGGACTCACCTGAATATCCATTGCTCCTTCCCCCTTCTGGAAAGAGTCGTAGCTTTTTTAGATCCTCGTCGCTCTTTTTACGTTTCGTTGGATATCTAGGACGAACTTTTTTACCTTATTCCTTTCAAACTCTAATATTGAGGTTGGAGAGCCGTCATGGAAAATCAGCCATGATCCTGACGAATCTAAACCGACTCCTTGAAAGCAGAGCTATGTCATGTTTTTTTTTGATGACAGATTTCCAAGCTCCGAGTGATGAGAAATTTAGAAATTTTGCAGTGTTAACGGAAAGGAGGAGACAGAAACCTGGAGAATGGAAATGAAGCTAAGAAAAAATGCTAAGAGCTCAGGAAAAAAAAAGGTTCTTTCCAGGAGGGAGGAAAAGCGCAATTCTAGGTTGAGTGCACAGCACACACGGATCTGAAGTTGGAAACGCGAGGGGTTTAAATAGAGAAGCGAGAGTTTCTTCTAGAAACAATTTTGGATGTCTTGTTGTTTGGATCATCGAGTCGACTGGGAAAAAAAATTCTCAGAGCTCTGGAAAATATTTTCTATGTGATGAAAAAAAAAAAAACTTTTGGTTAATTTTTATCATGTCTTATAGACATGATAAAAATTAACTGTCCCTCCTTTTTGTCTAGGAAGGTTGTCTCACCGTTTCTAAAAATAGATCATGACTCATTCTTGGAATAATTGCCTTGAGAAAGGGTGAGTGATGGTCTATTTTTAGAAAGGGTGAGACATCCTTCCCAGACAAAAAAGAAGAGAGAGTTAATTTTTATCATGTCTTAAGATATGATAAAAATTAACCAAAAGTTTTTTTTTTTTTTCAATCTCATCTAGAGAATTTTTTTCTAGCCGACTCGATCGACAAGACATGACATGACCATTGTTTCTTTTTTTTAATAATGGACTTACACCTATCCCTTTCAACCCTCCGAATTTGGCTTTGGATCCGTGTCCTTGCTTCCACATTCAGAGCTCTTTTCTTCAACATTTCGATGCAGGGAAGAATCAATTCTCTCACGACGTTTAGATATTCTTTCAGAATGCTAGAAAACTCATTCAAAGAAGAAGTATCTAAGGGTGGAGTTGCCGGTTGAGGAAAATTCACGAGTCTTGGAACCGGATTATGCGAATCCGTCTGTATGCCAAACTGTAAAGGTGAACCACCCGCTTTAGGAGAGCAGATAATAGTAAGATCCATCTTTTTCCAATTTTTGATTTGAATATACTTGTTTCTTCTTACTCGGAACATTTTCCTTTTTCTTCCTCCTCATCCAGGAACTGAATTCCAGGTGGTACGGAAGCATTTGTAATAAACTGTTGTTTCTTGGTTCCACACGCCTGACATTTTCCCGTGACCATCGGCCGTCGATTTTTCGACCTGCGATAGTGGACGTCGACCGTATCGGTCTTGGTTCGGCATTTCACACACCAAATGGAATACGAAATAGGTTCCGCGTCAGAATGCTCCATTGTAGTAACACACTCTTTATTATTTTCTTCTCTTTTGAGAGAGAGAGAGAGAGATCTTAACCAGAAGTGTAGATATAAAATTTAGGATACGTTTCGGATCCGTCGGCTCTTTTCGCATACCGCACTTCTTCACAGAGGTATTCCGTTTGGTGATCCGCTCTTCGAGGATAAAACTCGTTTCCCCAAGCATCGCGAGCATAACGAATTCGATCGCCGGCCGTTAAACAATATTCGACTCCATCCGCCTTTTTAGGATACATTTCATGCCCCGATTCGTCTTTGGCATAAGGGAATAAAACAGACGTATAAAGCGAATACTCGTCCCCATTTTGAAATTTCGGGTAGTATTCTCGTCCAAAAGACGTTCGGGCATACCGTCGAGGAGCTAAAATGTATTGGTTTCCGTTTAAATCTACCGCGTAATACTCATGACCGTTTTCGTCTCGAGCCAAGATAGGATTTCCCTCAGGATCCGTAACGTATAATTCGTAATGAGGATGTTGGGGGTCGGTCGGGTATCGTTCTTTCCCCGATGCGTCTACTCGATAAACAGACATGCTTAGTTCTCGTCGCCTGCTCCTTCCTTCCTCCCACTCGAGACCCGTTGAGATGAGGGTATGAGGTTGATATCTATAAAATGGGTTGACCCTTTCAAACTATTCTATTGTTTAAAGACGGGTGGGTTAGGAAAAAATATTAATAAAAGCAAATATCTGAACGGTTCAACACAATGGGTGAATAGAAAAAGGAATAGTTCTCTCTCCAGTCACAGGATGGTTTCTTCTTGAACGGCTCACACTCAACTGAAGCGAAACTCGGAACTCGAAATGTTTAAATAGATCATAGAGTCCATTCCAGAAAGAATCCGGAGATGTCTTGTCCAGCCAAGTTGACTGAAAAAAAAAAAAAAAACTTTTGGTTAATTTTTATCATGTCTTATAGACATGATAAAAATTAACTCTCCCCTCTTTTTGTCTGGGAAGGATGTCTCACCCATTCGAAAAAAACAAACCATGACTCATTCTTGGAATTGTTGCTATTAGAAAGGGTGAGTGATGGTCTATTTTTAGAAAGAGTGAGACATCCTTCCCAGACAAAAAGGGGGTTCATTAATTTTTATCATGTCTAGAAGACATGATAAAAATTAACCAAAAGTTTTTTTTTTTTTTTTTTTTGAGTAACAGAAATTTTTTCCAGCCGACTCAATCGACGAGACGTCCCCATTTTTTATTTAAGAATGGATTCTTGTTTATTTGTGTAAGCATTCCGAGTTTCGTTTTAGATGAGTCTATGTTGTTGAAGAGGAAACATGGGTACCCTCATTTTTTTTTCTTATCTGATTTCTAAGATGAATTCAGTGAGTTCACCTTGACCTTTTCAAATTTTGTTTGTTTACTTTTAGCCCAGAGGTCGACGGATAAATCATTCTGATTTTTTATATATTTTTTTTGTGTCGCTCTCTCTCTTTCTAAGAAACCTATCTCGTTCCAAGTCTTCTCGAAGTGCTATTGGTTCGTTTCGAGACGAGGTCATTTCACACACACCCCTCCTCCTCCTCAAAAAGTATATGTATATAAATTAAAGGAAGTGATTTTCTATACACACACTTCACCTTTTTGAGTGGTGTCACGATGAGCCTATCCAGTAGAGAACGTCTTAGGGAAAGAATGCGTGAACAGAAACGACGCTGGCGAAGCAATTCAGCTAATCGAGAGCGAGAACGAATACTTCAAAAGGAACGTTATGCTGTTCTTAAAAAGAACTCCCGACCGCGAAAGAAATATCTTCCTCCCAAGCAGTGGGAAAGCTATATGAATTTGCAGTATAAGGATATGTGGTCCGAAGAAGCCTATCAAAAATGTATTCGACAATGTAATAAAGAGCAATACAATTTCCTGATCTACGTTCTCGTCCGTTTGTACACTTATTACGCGTTACCTGAATCGAAACGTCCCCCTCCTCTGGATATTATTGTGCAAGGATCTGCCGGAACGGGTAAATCTTTCCTGATCCAAGCTTTATACCAAACTCTGATTCGAACGCCTCTTTTTAGCGAAGCGTGCTCGGTTCTCAAACTCGCACTCAGTGCTCAAGGAGCGGTTTACATTACGGGAGATACTTTGCATCATTCCCTGCGTCTTCAAATGAACGGGACTTTTGTTCGACCTCTGACCCAAGAGACTTTAGACTATTACAGACCCCTGTATGCTCCTTTACGGATGGTGATTTTGGATGACGTTTCCACAATCGGATCCAATTTATTTTCGCGCCTCGACCAGCAACTTCGACAATTGTGTCATGTGCCGGATAAGCCGTTTGGGAATGTGCATATGATTAAATTCGGAGATTTGCAGCAGCTCCAACCGATTCGCGACATGCCCATTTTTTATTCTGAAGGGTGGTGGACGCCTCAATCCACGCTCTACTATGAACTAGTCGAATGTATGCGATTCTCTTTGGATTACGAGGAGAGACTCGATCGTTTAACGAGAAATCACTTTTTAGAACCGGACGATGTGGCATTTTTTCAGTCCCGCGTTCGCAGTTTCGACGAAATTCCTCGCGAAGCTATTATTCTCTGTTTTTCGAGCAAGGATGCAGAGAAATATAATATGAAACGTCTCCAATCCCAAGGGACGTACTATTCGTGTCTGGCTCGAGACGTGATTTATTCCGAGAGCGAAAAATTGCGGAAGAGGATGATGAAACGGAGTCAACATTTACATCGATCTCAGATGGCGAATCTCGAATCCGTCCTCCATTTACAAAGAGGAGCGCGATATCAATTGACTAAAACGCTCGATAGATCCAAAGGATGGATGAATGGAGCGATTGGAACACTACACCAAATAGACCAGGATGAAGACGGAGTTGTGACGCGAGTCTGGCTGCAATTTTCGAATAGTCTAGCTCCTATCGATCGCGTCTCCATTCGTATTGACACCTGTTCGACAAAAACACTCGCATTTTATCGCGAACAGTTTCCTTTGATGTTAGCCGAAGCGATCACGGCTCATAAAGCCCAAGGAGCCACCTTTCCGTCGATCGCAATTTACATGCACGGACCTTTTAATCGATTTCAGCAATATGTCGCTTTTTCTCGAGTGACTCAACCCCAGGGATTGTATATTCTGGACCAGTTTCGTCCCCGCATGAAATTGGCGAGCAAGCAAAAATACGAGGAGGAACTGGAGCGATTGCAAAACATGTCCCGGATTCCGTATGATATTTCGGCTCGAGAAGAGAACCAAGATCTGTACGAGTTTCTCATGAACCTTCTTCAATGTGGGAATCGTCTTTCCTTCCATCTTTCCAATAGAAACATCTCCCAAGAAAAAGAAGTCGTCAAACTAGAAGAAAAACCTTCTTTCCATGTAAAACCTGTTATAAAATGTGAATCTTAAATCTTTTTTTTTTAAAAATTCAATAAAAAGAAATATTCTCCATCAAAACCCCTCCATTCTTTCAAAGCTTCACAAAACGCTCAACAATGTCCACACAATGGGAAGAGAAAAATCGATCTCAACGGTCCACACAACATGTTGACTCCTCAAAATATGTCTCTCCCAAGTGACAGGATGCTTCGTCTTCAACGGCTGACACTCATCTAAAGCCAAACTGGGAATGCTTAAATAGATAAGCGAGAGTTTATTCTTAAAAAAAAATGGCGCTGTCTTGTCAATGGAGAATGGAGTCGGCTGGGAAAAAATTTTGAGAGCCGGGAAAAAAAATTCTCTAACTCTTAAAAAAAAAAAAAAAAAACTTTTGGTTAATTTTTATCATGTCTTATAGACATGATAAAAATTAACTCTACCCTCCTTTTGTCTAGGAATGTTGTCTCTCCGTTTCTAAAAATAGACCAGAACCCATTCTTGGAATTTTATTCTTTTTAGAAAGGATGAGTGATGGTCTATTTTTAGAAACGGTGAGACAACATTCCCAGACAAAAGGGGAAGGTAGTTAATTTTTATCATGTCTAAAGACATGATAAAAATTAACAAAAAGTTTTTTTTTTTTTTTTTTTTTTTTTTTTTTTTTTTTTTTTTTTTTTTTTAGAGTTAGAAAATTTTTTTTCCTGGCTCTCAAAATATTTTCCCAGCCGACTCGATTCTCCAATTGACGACACAGCGTCATTTTTTTTAAGAATGGATTCTCGTTTATCTATTTAAACATTTCGAGTGTCACTTCAGATGAATATCAGCCGTTGAGGAAGAAAAACGCAGATTCCCATTTTCTCATTTCCTTCAGAGAGAGAGGCCTAGATTTTCGAGACTCGATGACTTTTCAAGCATTTTTTGTTTAAGCTATTCGACTTCATATTTGTCTGACGTTCAAGAGTATGATCTCTCGTGGATGGATCTCTTCCACCTCATTCTCTTTCCAGTCGATTTAGAAGGGGAAGGGGAGATTTTTTTTTCCTCATGGAGGATGTCTCCTGAATACTGTTCAAAGAGTCTATGGAGAAATTATATGGTTAGAGTCACGGATTTTCAGGGCAATCTGCTTCTCAGCTAAAAAAAGGATCTCTCTTTCCCAGTCTGTCTTCGATTGCCTCGTTAACTGTGAAACCCATCGCTTTCCCGATTTTATGGTTCTCCCAGTATAATCAGACAGTCGGTCACAAAAGTATTCGAACACCGGTACCCTATCAGAAAATGACAAGATGGCGTTTTTTTTTCTCTTTCTCTCTGTGTGTCGTGTTATTCCATCCTAGGTTTTCTTCTCCCCCCCATCTTGGAAAAAACTGGAAAAAATTGGTTACGATCTCTTTTTGAATGGGGAGATGCCATTTTGAGAAAAAGCTGACGACCCTATCTTGGAGAATGAACATGACCGCTCTACACACCCTTTTACTCTCTCTCTCTCTCTTTGAATTGGAAAGCCATTTTGGGAAAAAGCAGACGACCCTATCTTGGAGAATGGAAATGAACGCCTCTCCCTCTCTCTTTGAAATGGGAAGCCATTTTGGGACCCTCTATTCTTGGGGAGGGAGAAAACTGAAGTCTGCATTTCGCTGTCTCTGAATGCGGAAAGCCCTTTTGGGAAAAGCGGACCCTCTTCTTCTGATCTTGGAGAACTGGAAATGAACGCTCTACACGATCTTTCTTTGAATTCAGAAGGTATTTTGGGACCTTCTAATGTTGGAAAACTGAAATGAACGCTCTACACCTTCTCTCTCTCTCTCTCTCTGTCTCTCTCTCTCTCTTTCCCTGAAATGGGTAGCCATTTGAAAACTCCCTAACTTTGGAAAAAAACAGAAATGAACGCTCTACACCATCTCTCTTTGAAAATGGGGGGTGTCATTTTGAGACCTCCCTCCCCTAAACTTGGAAAAAAAACTGAAATGAACGCTCTACACTTTCTCTCTTTGGACATGGGTAGACCTTTGGGGACCCTCTCCTCTTGGTAGAAAAAAAAAGAACTGAAGTGAAGGCTCTACACAATCTCTCTTGGAATGGGATCCATATTTCGGGAAACGTGGATCACCTCATGCTGGAAAACTGAAGTGAACCACCAAGATTGGACTCTATATAATATTTTTTTTTAAAAATTGACATCATGACCCTCCTCCAATTTGTTATTAAAAAAATTGTTTTTTTTTATTTTGGTTTTTATCCCATTTCCGATGTGATTTCAGAAATGCAATTCCATAACAGTTCAATTTCATTCGAGGTTAAATGATCTAAACAGTCTTTGACCCACCCATCCGTGTGATTATTTTCTTCTCCTTCCTGTTGCACCAAATTTTGTAAGTCCATATAATCATTCCATACGGGAAGGGCTGGATCCTCACAAGGCTGTCTTGAAACACTTGGAGTCTCTTTGGGATGAGTGGAGGGATCTAGGATGTCTGGACCCGGCTGCGATTCTACCTCCATGATTTCTGGACCCGTTGGAACTTGTTTACCCGGCTGAAATTCTACCTCCATGATTTCTGGACCCGTTGGAACTTGTTTACCCGGCTGTGATTCTGCCTCTACGATGTCGGGACTTTTTGAAGCTTGTGGACCCGTCTGACATTCTACCTCTACGATGTCGGGACAGGTTGGAGGAGGAGGAGAAGAAGAAGAAGAGGATACTAGAAGAAGTTCTGTCTGTGAGGAGTCCGAAAGAGGTTGCCTGTTTGAACAAGTCGGGGAAGAAGAAGAAGAAGAAGAAGCTTCTGGATTCTGAAGCGGATCTTGCACGCCAGGTAGGTTCCGGTAAGTCGACCGTTTTTTAAGAGGTAATTTTTTTTCTTCCTCCTCATCTTCAATTGTGATGACTTCAATTTCATTCCGTTGCCGGGTCGATTTTGTTTCGGGCCATGACGACGGTTTGGTCCAGCTCCTCTTATCATCTAAGGAAGGTATGGGTAAAGGTGGCGGAGGGTTTTCTTCTTCTTTTTCTTGAAACATCATCGGCGATTGGAAAGAAATCTCCTCTTTCAATTGTTTCCAAAGCGAGTACGAGCACCGATCGACGAGAAAGAGACTCTTCTGGGTTGTGACGATGAGATATTGCGTTTTCGGGGGAACGACATAGTTTTGAAAAGGTCTTAGAATATATTTCTTATATTTCATCCTGTCGCTGACTTTAAAACTTCTTTCCTTCAGATTGGGGGACGATGATTCGTAATAGGCGAGAGGAGCGGCTGTGGTCTGAACAATATGAACTTCGTCCTCAGCCGTCGTTCTCACTCCAAACGTAAAATATCGTTTCGTGAGAAAAATATTCTTCCACCGAAAACTCGTGCGCGGATCTGTATATCGCCGGTCTGTTTGAATGGGCCGTCTCAAAGCTCGATCCATCCGATTCCAAGAGAAGGGAGATTCCTCTTTCGTTTGTTGCGATTCGAATAAATTTCTGTATATATTCTGAACGAGCAGGTTGGAGGATTCGACATCTTGGTTGAAAGAAACGATCGCTTGATGAGGTGGTAAATGCGAAATAAATGTCGCACAATGACACGCCAAAAAAATTTTCAAGTTGGAGATTTGCTTTAGCGTCTTCAAATCCTCCCCGTTCGAAATCCGTTGAGTTGGAAAAACGTCTAATAGCGACATGGCTCCCAATGGAAAAGAAATGATCTCGCCCAGTACTCTCGTCTTTTTATATATCTATATAGACACACATAGAGGCTCTATGACGTCCGTTTTATTTGTTTTTTTTTGTTTCTCTCTCTCTTTTTCCAAGAAATCTTATCTCCATGACCTCTTTTTCTTTTCTTAAAAAGATGAATGTGTGTGGGAATGAGGAAGTGAAAGTAATAATTTAATAAACAAAAAATTATCCAACCATGACCTTCTTTTTTTTTTTTTTTTTCAAAGTCACCCTTTCCAATCCAAGGACGTCCAGAGATAGAGGAAGCAGGGAGAGAGGAGGAGGAGGAGGGAAGGGAAGGTCACACTCTCTTTCTCTCTATAAATAAAAGGGGAGAGCATCAAAGTAGTATTTTTGTCCAAGTGGATCATGAGGAGGCATCCCCGGCTCACTACGTGTATTCCTTTCAAATATAAATATGTTGATCTTTCCTTTTATATCATCCAAGGAGTCGTTTACCTGAAAGCCTCCGATTTTTCAAAATGTGCGGGTTATTATACCGTGGGGAGTTATCAAAAAATGCGGGACGAATTTTTGTCCGACGAAAACGTTTTGATGGCTCGTGACATTCCACCTTTGGATGCACAAATTTTGTTAATGAAACGAGACAAATATTTTTACACGTCCCACTTTCTAACCGTCTCGCAAATGAATAGGATTATGGATCGTCTTGAGAAGACAAAAGGGATTCTCGTTCATTTTAGTGAATGGTTGCATAAATGTTTGCACGAACCTCTCTCGATCGAGAAGACTGGGAAGAATACCTATTATATTCTTCTCGAGGACTCTCCTCCTTCGTCTCATCATAGAGAAGCTACGACTTTTGAAACAATCCTCGAGCAAGAAAAAATAGAATGGTGGAACAACTACCCCATCCCTCTCCCCGAGCATCAACAGGAGCCTGATCAGAAGAAAAAGAAAAAACCTTTCCAAAAGCCTATCCTCATCCTCCTCGATAATGATGGGGATGAGGAGAAGCCTGTTCAGATTCCTCTCCGTTTGTCAAAACCCGTCGAGGATGAAAAACCTCTCCCTTCCTCAAAACCCCTTGAGGAAGAGAGACCCCTCGAGAAGGAGAAATCTCTCCCATTGTCAAACCTCCTCGAAGATGAAAAACCTCTCCATTTATCAAGACCCCTCGAGAAGGAGGGATCTCTTCCTTTATCAAACCCCCTCGAAGATGAAAAACCTCTCCATTTATCAAGACCCCTCGAAAATGAGGGACCTCTCGATTTGTCAAAACCCCTCGAGGATAAGGGAACCAAAACTTCTCTCTCTTTCGAAGAGGAGGGACCTCTCAATTTGTCAAGACCCCTCAAGAATAAGGGAACCGAAAATCCTCTCCCTTTCTCAAGACTTCTCGAGGAGGAGGAGGAGGAGAGACCGCTCCATGTTTCAAGACAGGACCCCCCTCTATCTCTTGAGGATCCGAGGGAAACGATTCCTATTGAAAAACCATCTATCGACGATCCCCAGAAAAGGTCTTCGGAGGAGATTAGACTTCCATGTAGAAAACGAATCTGCCACAATCATCATCATCATCATCATCATCATCATCATCATAATAATAATAATAATAATAATAATAATAATAATAATAATAATAATAATAATAATAATAATAATAATAATATACCCCCTTCTCAACAACAGAATCCTACAACATTTGCAGATAAATGCATTCAAACCAATCCCTTTATAGTAACCCTTTTGATTGGAGAACCCGTGCATTAGCCTCGAAAAATAAAATGAGATTCTGGCCTGTTTCTATGACCAGAATGTTAAGCGAATAGATAGGTCTAGCTCAGAATTTTTCTTTTTAAAAGAAAATAAATAAATAATCCAAAGACTATTCGTAAATATAAATGGTAAAGTCACGAGTCGGCTGGAAAAAAATTTTCAGAGCTGAGAAAAATTCTACAACTCAAAACAAAAAAAAAAAAAAAAAAAAAAAAAAAAAAAAAAAAAAAAAAAACTTTTTGTTAATTTTTATTATGTCTTAGACATGATAAAAATTAACGACCCCCTTCCCTTTTCGTCTGGGAATATTGTCTCACTCTTTTGAAAAACAAATCGTGATTCATTCATGGAATGATTGCCATTAGAGAAAGGATGAGTCATGGTCTATTTTTAGAAAGGGTGAGACATCCTTCCCAGACAAAAGGGAGGGTCATTAATTTTTATCATGTCTAAAGACATGATAAAAATTAACCAAAAGATTTTTTTTTTTTTTTTTTTTTTTTTTCATTAGAGAATTTTATTTCAGCTCTGAGAAATTTTTTTTTCTCCCAGCCGATTCGAGACTTTACCCATTTGTTTTTAAGAATGATTTCTCCCTGATCTATTATTTCAAAATTCCAAGTTTCGCTTCAGAACCATCTGTGCTGTTGAAGAAGTAACATGATATATGTATTTTTTTTTTAATGAGGTCTGTCAAGATTGAATTGTGCAGGATCGACCTTGCGAATTTCTTCTCTGTGTCTTTAAATAATAATGATACCGAACTGCTTTTTGTAGAGCGCAATGGAAAAAACCTTTTGTATGGTTAGGACAATTCATGTGTTCGATCCCATTGTATTTGAGAATCTCTTGCGTCGATCCCGAAATGCAATAAATGGATCTTTGCAACCATTTCTCTAAAAACCGCCGTTTCATTTCTCCTCGCACCCAAATCATGGAAAAAGGTTCCGTCAACATCGTTAACACCCATGGAAAATAACTGTACGGAATTTCTCCTTCGTACCACGACAAGCCGTGATAATAATCACTTGCCCACACAGCGGTTCGTTTTTCTTTCTCGGTGAGCATTTGCCATGGAAACGGGGGTTTAAAAACAAATACCCCTCGAGAAGTACCGTCCAATGTGACGTAAGCCAATTCTTTCACAATAAAGGCTCCTTGAGAATCGTAGAAACCTTCAAAGTCGAGCACGAGTTCCATGTTTTTTATTTCTTTTTCTTTCAAGGTGACCTTTATTATTATGATGATGGATGTGTATTGAGATACGCACGATATTATTCAAAAAACAAATATATATATACGAATGTGACCTTTCCCAGAATTCATACGACCTGTCACGTGCAACCTTCTCTCTCTCTCTCTATAAAAGAGGAGACGGCGAGAGAACGCTATCCATTCTTTCCTTCAGGACACACAGCGAGAGAGAGAGAGAATTTTGTTTTCTTTTTTTCCTCAATTGAAGAAGATGGACATTTTGAGTGCCAAACCTCTCAAAGATTCCTACATTGTTCTGGACATGGAATACTTTCACTGTTATGATCCAAAGACGGGAGATATATGTTTCATCTTGAAAGAACTGGGCTACATCACTTGCGATTTAACCTTATGCGGATCCATCATTTTTCTCCCTCCTGTCCATTACGATGACTTATCGTCCCGCAATCAAGCTGTGGTCAACCAGACTACAAATAACCGACACGGCCTGCAATGGACCGAGGGTCGTCTTTCCTACGAGCATCTTCCTACGATCCTGAAACTACTGACCGAAAATGTGGAGGTGATCTACGTCAATGGATACGATAAAGCCGAATTTTTCAGCAAGCTCTGCCAGCGATCCGTTTACGAGTTTTACATCCCAGGGAAAACCGAGTGGCGGAACAAGTCGAAATGCACGCGACACCAATATTTCCAAAAGATGACTCATTGTGCCGAGAACAAGGTGAGAAATTTTCGATACCATTTGATGGAGGCTAGTTACGTTTTCCGGAAATTACAATGTTACCCCTCCGAAAGCAAAGCTGTGGAAGAGGAGGCGGAAGAATCTCCCCAGGAGAACTCGTGCGACGATGAGGAGGACGAGGAGGATGAACTTTTTAATAATAATAATAATAAATGTCTAAGTTGGGATGCTTTAGAGACCCAAGAATATTGGTCTCAACCCTTATCTCACCTAGACCTGAAAGAGGATCCTCAAGTGTACTCTTTGTGGTCCTCTTCTAAAATTTGGTCTTGGAGAGAACCCTTGAATGTTCATGAATGAAATGGTATGTAAATCCCTAGAGAAAAAAAATAGAAAAAAAAGTTCCTTTTTTTGTAATATGTTGATTTCTTTCCAATCCCATTTCTTTTCTATAACTCCAGTCCAATCGACGAGAAGAAGACGAATTTTCCAAGTTACACAAGACGAATCTTCCAAGTTACACAAGACGTAGAAAAATTTCACAAGGATTTATAAATCACACGCTCCCACATGATATATGTATAGAGAGAAAAAGACCCTCTGTTCTCTAGCCAATACGTCAAGACTTCCCTAAACTAAGAGAGACCATGAGTACCGAGGAAACCTTAGCCGAGCAAGTGGAAAGACTTTCAAAGAGATTAGAAGAGTTAAGACGGGATAGATTTACAGTTCCGCCGACTAAAGAGGAAACTATCATCGATTTCAACAAACCGCTGTACTTTCATCCCCTACCCCAAAGAATGAGACGAGTGGACTCGCCGTTGAACAGTTCCAATGAGAAACAAAATGTCACTTATTTGAATAGTCAATTTCAACACATGAATATTTCATAAGTATTTTTTCCCTAAAGCGTAGGGAGATCGGATCAGTAGTTTTTCCCTTTTCATCGTCGAATAAGATTGGGAGGAAAAATCTTTCTCAGCTCTCTCAGAAAAATCAGAAAAAAAAAAAAAAAAAAACCACCTTTTTGTTAATTTTTATCATGTCTTAGACATGATAAAAATTAATTCTACCCCCCCTTTTGTCTGGGAATGTTGTCTCACACTTTCTAAAAATAGACCATCACTCCTCCTTTCTTAAAGAATAGAATTCCAAGAATGGGATCTGGTCTATTTTTAGAAACGGTGAGACCCTATTCCCAGACAAAAGGCGGGTAGAGTTAATTTTTATCATGTCTAAAGTTCAGGGTCCATCCATCTTCTTATGTGAAACGGTGACCCTGACAAGATCGAGATAAACAAGTCCTGTGAGTTGTTTTGTAATCTTGACGCGATCCAAGAAAGACTTTTTATTATTATTTTTTTTTTTGAAAAAAAAAGGGGGGGTGGGGAGGGAAAATATTCTCACGACCCTCAGATATCTTTTCATAAATATATTTTTTATCAAAGTGTTTCTTTCATTCCGATTCTTTTAAGAGGTTGGAATGACCCTGACATTTAGATGGGGTCGCGATCCCGACAGATGTCGCGCGAGTATAAAAGTGTGTGTCCTCCGCGAGATTTCTTCATAGAACAGAAGAAGACGTGAACTGAGCTGGTAAGTCCCTTTGGTCCTATGAATATGGTTATCTATAAACTCGATTTGATTCTTAGTTTTTTTTAATAATGATAATAATCATAACTTCATTTAAAAAGACCTTTGAAACTTCTTAACCCTTTGAAAAGAAAAATGTCTCTTTCAAGACGACGACTCTAAAACGTTTTATTGTTTCCCCCCCTTTCTAGATCTTCCCTGTTATACATATATACCTTTTCGATTCTCTTTTTTGGTCCTGTTTGTGGAAGACATCACCGTATTCATCGCCATGGCGTGTTCAGAAAACTTTATCGTGCTCGATCTAGAGGGTTTCCAGTCCTACAACCACAAGAAGGGTGAATTTACCTACGTTTTAAAAGAATTGGGCTATGCGACAAAAGATTTTTTGACCGTGGGATCGTTGACGTTTACTCCTCCTCACCCCTTCCACCAACTGAGTGAAAAAAACCAAAAGACGAATGCCTGGCTGACAAGAAACCGGCACGGACTTCGTTGGAACGAGGGTCATATTCCCTACAACCATTTAGGACGCATTCTCCAATCGCTCACTCACAGCTTCTCCACGATTTATGTGGTGGGATGCCAGAGAGCTAAATTCTTTGCTAAAGCCTTGGATTATCAAAAACCCGTGACGGAAATTTATGTGCCAGATGGAGTCATTTGGAAGTATCGGGAAAAATGTGCCCGACATCATCAAAGGATGAAATATTTCCATTGTGCCGAAAACAAAGTGCGCAACTATCGATGGCATATTATGGAAGGAGATTTTCATATCAATCACGTCTATCCAGACGGAACGGAGAAGGAGGAGAGGATTCAGGAGGAAGCAGACAATCCTCTGCAAGCTTTTGATAAGGCCTACGATCAGTTAGAGAAGGATCCGTCCCCAAAAGCGTACGATAACCTCATCCAGAAATGGGATAATCTGTCCTGTTTCCAAGTGATGGAACACCTGAAAATATTCCCCATTACGATCCAGCAGCCTGTTGGGACGAACCTTCCAAAGAATCTCATGAGACCCCCAAAATATCTTCAGAGGATCCAAAGACAAAATCCACTGAGTGTTGGGACAATGAACGGACAACTCATGCTCTAAAATCCACTAAGACTATGTCCACTGAGTGTTGGGACAATGAACAGACGACTCATGCTCCAAAATCTACTGAGACTATGTCCACTGAATGTTGGGACGATGAACAGACGACCCATGCTCCAAAATCTACTGAGACTATGTCCACTGAGTGTTGGGACGATGAAACCGAAAAGACGACAGAGAATTGGGATGACCGTTCTCAAAAGTATTTGAATTGATATATACATAAACTCAGGAGAAAAAAAAATAAAGAAAAGATTTTTAGAAATAAGTAGAGAAAGGTTCTCCGCTTTCCCTATATTTATGGAAATGGACTGAGGAGAGAGAAAGAGAGACGAATCAGGAGACCAAAAAAAAAAATGGGTCTTGGAAGGAATGAGTGCAAATTCATTCGATTCCTTCCAAGACCCATTTTTTTTGGGTCCCTCTCTCATCCAATCTTGGAAAAGAACTTTGTCCTATTTTTCTAGGTCCATTCAAAAAGAAATGAATCTATTCATAAATTTTCTTAAAAGAAAAAAACAAAAAGATCCTTTACCTCTTGACGGTCCAAAGTCGAGAATCTTGGAAAAAGTTATCCACTCTCTCCATCCAGTCAAGCTTCTCTGTAGAAAATCTAGTAGGTGCATCTGCATTCTTGAACACCCGGCAGTTATTATTGGACGCGAAACGTCGAATGCTGAAATAGTTAACAGTGAGCCCATTCTTAAAGAAACGGGGATGTTTTATTCATCCAGTCGAGTGCGGAAAAATTTCTGAGAGCCGGAGAAAAATTTCTCTGGCTGGAAAAAAAAAAAAAAAAAAAAAAAAAAAAAAAAAAAAATACCCCCCTTTTAGTCTGAAAATTGATGTCTTCAATTTTTAAAAATTGAAGACATCAATTTTCAAATTTTCAGAGTAAAAGGGTTTTTTTTTTTTTAACTAACTTTGAACTAACTCTAACTTTGAACCACAGAAATTTTTTCCGGCTCTCAGAAACTTTTCCCAGCCGACTCGATGTGAATAAAACTTTACTGTTTGTTAAGAATGTTATTTAATGGATCGATTTCAACCTATCGAGTTTCGATTGAGTTCCGGCCGTGCTGTGGGCCCACCTGGATACAAGTTTTCCCCTTTTGGAAGAGAATAAAACTTTACTGTTTTTTAAGAATGTTATTTAATGGATCGATTTCAACCTATCGAGTTTCGCTTGAGTTCCGGCCGTGCTGTGGGCAAACCTGGATACAAGTTTTCCCCTTTTGGAATAGAATTTCCGTTAAGGTAGGCTACTCTTCCTCTTTTTGCATTTTTCATGTCATTTCATTTGTATTACAATATACTGATTTCTAGGCTATTTCTATACAAATGGAGCTCGATCCAAGAAAGAAATGATATCTTTTTTTTTATTTTGTGGATTGCCAATTTGTATTGGAATATACTGAAAACGGGTGTTTGAGTTGGTTTTCAGTATATTTCAATACAAATAGAGCTCGGTCCAAGAAAGAAATGATGTCTTTTTTTTTATTTTGTGAACTGCCAATTTGTATTGGAATATACTGAAAACGGGTGTTTGAGTCGGTTTTCAGTATATTTCAATACAAATAGAGCTCGATCCAAGAAAAAAATGATGTCTTTTTTTCATTTTGTGGATTGCCAATTTTGTATTGGAATATACTGAAAACGGGCGTTCACGTCGGTTTTCAGTATATTTCAATACAAATGGAGGTCGATCCAAGAAAAAAATGATGTCTTTTTTTTTATTTTGTGGACAACCAATTTTGTATTGGAATATACTGAAAACGGGCATTCACGTCGGTTTTCAGTATATTAGAATACAAATGGAGCTGGATCCAAGAAAAAAATGATGTCTTCTTTTATGTTGTGGACAGCCAATTTTGTATTGGAATATACTGAAAACGGGCATTCACGTCGGTTTTCAGTATATTCCAATACAAATGGAGCTGGATCCAAGAAAAAAATGATGTCTTTTTTTTATGTTGTGGACAGCCAATTTTGTATTGGAATATACTGAAAACAGGCTTTCACGTCGGTTTTCAGTATATTCCAATACAAATGGAGCTGGATCCAAGAAAAAAATGATGTCTTTTTTTATGTTGTGGACAGCCAATTTTGTATTGGAATATACTGAAAACGGGTGTTCACGTTGGTTTTCAGTATATTACAATACAAGTGGAGCTCGATCCAAGAAAAAAATGATGTCTTTTTTTTATGTTGTGGACTGCCAATTTTGTATTGGAATATACTGAAAAACGGGCGTTCACGTCGGTTTTCAGTATATTACAATACAAGTGGAGCTCGATCCAAGAAAAAAATGATGTCTTTTTTTTATTTTGTGGACTGCCCTATTTTGTATTGGAATATACTGAAAACGGGCGTTTACGTCGGTTTTCAGTATATTACAATACAAGTGGAGCTCCATCCAAGAAAAAAATGATGTCTTTTTTTATTTGGTGGACAGCCAATTTTGTATTGGAATATACTGAAAACGGACGTTCACGTCGGTTTTCAGTATATTACAATACAAATGGAGATTCATCCAAGAAAAAAATGATGTCTTTTTTTTATGTTGTGGACTGCCCTATTTTGTATTGGAATATACTGAAAACGGGCGTTCGAGTCGGTTTTCAGTATATTCCAATACAAATGGAGCTCCATCCAAGAAAAAAATGATGTCTTTTTTTTATGTTGTGGACAGCCAATTTTGTATTGGAATATACTGAAAACGGGCGTTCACGTCGGTTTTCAGTATATTACAATACAAGTGGAGCTCCATCCAAGAAAAAAATGATGTCTTTTTTTTATATTGTGGACAGCCAATTTTGTATTGGAATATACTGAAAACGGGCGTTCACGTCGGTTTTCAGTATATTTCAATACAAGTGAAGCTCCATCCAAGAAAAAAATGATGTCTTTTTTTTATGTTGTGGACTGCCCTATTTTGTATTGGAATATACTGAAAACGGGCGTTCGAGTCGGTTTTCAGTATATTCCAATACAAATGGAGCTCCATCCAAGAAAAAAATGATGTCTTTTTTTTATGTTGTGGACAGCCAATTTTGTATTGGAATATACTGAAAACGGGCGTTCACGTCGGTTTTCAGTATATTACAATACAAGTGGAGCTCCATCCAAGAAAAAAATGATGTCTTTTTTTTATATTGTGGACAGCCAATTTTGTATTGGAATATACTGAAAACGGGCGTTCACGTCGGTTTTCAGTATATTTCAATACAAGTGAAGCTCCATCCAAGAAAAAAATGATGTCTTTTTTTTATGTTGTGGACTGCCCTATTTTGTATTGGAATATACTGAAAACGGGTGTTCGAATCGGTTTTCAGTATATTGAAATATAAATGGAGCTCTATCCAAGAAAAAAATGATGTCTTTTTTTATGTTGTGGACAATTAATTTTGTATTGGAATATACTGAAAACGGGCGTTCGAGTCCTTTTTCCGACTATTTCTACACACATTCCACTATATGACGTCATGGTTGAGTCCAAACAGAGTCGTCCCCGGACAGAGTCGTCTCCGGACAAAGTCGTCCCCGGACAATTTTATACCGAATTTGTATAGAGATATACTTAAAATGGGCTTGGAGGGGAGGGCGCTTTCTAGTATATTCCTATATACATTCGGTTGCATTCAGAAAGAAAAAGAATGTCTTTTTGAATGGACAGGATGACTATGGAAACCGGATCTCTCTCTCTCTCTCTCCCCCAAGATTGGATGAGAGAGTGCCTCCTATTTGTATTGTAATATACTGAAAACGGGCTTTCGAGTCAATTTCTAGACTATTTCTATACAAATGGAGCTCTATTTACGAAAAAAATGATGTCTTTTTTTTATTGTGTGGACAGCCCTATTTGTATTGCAATATACTGAAAACAGGCGTTCGAGTCGGTTTCTAAACTCTTCCTATACAAATTCCACCATCTATATAGAAATGATGTCATCGTTGAGTCTAAACAAAGTCGTCCCCGGACCATCTTGATGACCAGACATATTGCCTTTTCAACAGCCCACATTATTCTGAACAAAAACGTGGAATACTTTTATAGAAAAGAGAAGAATTGAAAGTGAAAGTCAAAAAGCAAAATGGGATCGGCTGGGAAAAATTTCTGAGAGCCGAGAAAAAATTCTGAGTCAGAAAAAAAAAGAAAAAATATATAATATATATATTATATAATATATATATATTATATAATATATATTATATAATATATATTATATAATATATATTATATAATATATATTATAAATACTTTTTGTTAATTTTTATCATGTCTTCTAGACATGATAAAAATTAACTAATCCCTTTTGTCTAGGAATGTTGTCTCACCGTTTCTAAAGAAATAGACCATGATTCATTCTTTCTAAAGAATAGAATTCCAAGAAAAGAATGGGTTCTGGTCTATTTTTAGAAACGGTGAGACAACATTCCCAGACAAAAGGGGGTACATTGAGTCTGTGCTGTAGACCCTGAACAACCTATCGGTTACCGGTAATATATCTGGAAGGACCCCAAAAAGCTATCCACTGTCGTTGGAATTGTGTTCACTGGAGGCTATTTCTTTTTTTCGCAATCTCGCTTTTAGTTTTCTCTGAGATTCTTTAGAAATGGGTGAAGATGGGTAGCGTGAAGCGGGGGACACCTGGATCAGGATTCCCGATTAGGGTAGAGAGGGAGGCGTGTTGCCTTTTCAACAGCCCACAGTGTTCTGAACAGAAACGTGGAATGCTTTTATAGAAAAGAGAAGAGTTGAAAGTGAAATTAACTCACCCCCTTTTGTCTGGGTATGTTGTCTCACCGTTTCTAAAAATAGACCAGAACCCAGTCTTTTCTTGGAATTTAAAAGGATGAGTCACGGTCTATTTTTAGAAAGTGGGAGACAACATTCCCAGACAAAAGGGGGATGAGTTAATTTTTATCATGTCTAGAAGACATGATAAAAATTAACAAAAAGTTTTTTTTTTTTTTTTTTTTTTTTTTTTACATCTCAGAAATTTTTTCTGAGCTCTGAGAAATTTTTCCTAGCCGATCCCATTTCGTTTTTCGACTTTCACTTTCAACTCTTCACTTTTCCTATCCACTGTCGTTGGAATTGTGTTCATTGGAGGTTATTTCTTTTTTTGCAATCTCGCTTTTAGTTTTCTCTGAGATTCTTTAGAAATGGCTATACAAATTTCACCATCTATATAGAAATGATGTCCAAACAAAGTCGTCCCCGGACCATCTTGATGACCGAATATGTATAGAAATAGTCTGAAAATGGGCTTGTGGGCCGGTTTCTGGACGATTCCTCTACAAATTCGGCCGCATCCAGAAAAACAAAAATACATAGTTTCTTTTTTGGATGGACATGAGATGATAAATTTCTTTTCTCTCTCTCTCTCTCCCAATATTGGAGGAGAGAGTGGCCCAAAAAAATCGATCTTGGAAGGAATCGAATGCATTTTGAAATGCACTCATTCCTTCCAAGATCCATTTTTTTGGTCTCCTGATTCAACTCTCCAGTCTATGGAATAGGGAAATCGGAGAACGTTTCCCCTTCTTTAAGCGACTGGAGACCATATCGCATCATCATCATCATCATCACCATCGTCCTCTTTCTGATAGTTTTCAACGAAGGCTTGATGTCTCTGGATGATTTTGGGGAGATGATGGATCCCGAATTGAGTGATGAAAAAGAGAGGACTCTTTTTCCTTTCTTGTTCGTCTTGCACAGTCTCTAGGAGGGTGATATACGTTTCCCCGTCCTCCTCAATTTTCGTCAGAGGTCTCATGAATATTTTACACATCCAAGGGAAGAGCGACTTGTTATGCAGGGATTTCGAAGCGACGAAAGCCGCTTCATTCGAAGTGAGGACAATCTGGTTCGGTTGACCCCATTCTTTGGAGTAGTTGTCCAAATCGCCTAGTCGAAGAAAATGGTGTCGATTAGGAAAAAAGACTTGGAGAACACTCGTCGTATGCGAGACGTTCGTAGGCAAGAGAGTCAAGATATCTTTGGCATTCCAGTACAGGAATCCTAGATCCACATACGCGTGCACGTAATAGTCAACGTTATATTCCAGTTTGAGCAGCATGGCTTTTGTATTTTTTTTTCCGTTCTCAAGGCGAAACACTCGTCCGATATGAACAAGAGCTCGCTGGCGATCCGTTTATATAGACTCCTCAGAGAGAGAGAGAGAGGGAGAGGGGAGGAGGAGGAACAAGGTTGATGAATTCTAAAATAAAAAAAATGATAACGAAATGAGATCGGCTGGCAAAATATTTTCAGAGCTCAGAAAAAAATTCTGAGATGTAAAAAAAAAAAAAAAAAAAAAAACTTTTTGTTAATTTTTATCATGTCTTCTAGACATGATAAAAATTAACTCACACCCCTTTTGTCTGGGTATGTTGTCTCACCGTTTCTAAAAATAGACCAGAACCCAGTCTTTTCTTGGATTCTATTCTTTAAAAGGATGAGTAATGGTCTATTTTTAGAAAGTGGGAGACAACATTCCCAGACAAAAAAGGGGGGTGAGTTAATTTTTATGTCTAGAAAACATGATAAAAATTAACAAAAAGTTTTTTTTTTTTTTTTTTTTTTTTTTTTACATTTCAGAATTTTTTTCTGAGCTCTGAGAAATTTTTCCTAGCCGATCTCTTTTCGTTTTTCGACTTTCACTTTCAACTCTTCACTTTTCTATAAAAGCATTCCACGTTTCTGTTCAGAACAGTGTCTCTCTCTACCCAAATCTGAAACCCTAGTCACGAGAGAATATGAGACTAGAAAAATAGTTTAGCTTATTGATCTAAAAAATGTCCCATGCTAGAACTCAGAATTATAATCAGAGCGGGGCTTTCCAGTATCCACTTCCAAGATTTTAGATTTGTCATGGGTGACATGTTCCCAAATTCATAAATTCTTCAATTATAGTCCCCTTCTTTGACAAATGGCTAAGAAATTCTTAAAGAATATCATGATAAAGATTTAGCTATCTATATATAACATTATGTTTTCTTTTCAAAACCAAAATCCAGTCTTGATCGAAATGGACTTTACGCACAATTTATTGTATCCCCACCTTTCCAAGATATGTTTGAAGAAGTGATAAAAAAAAGGGTCTGGAAGGAAAAGGGTGCATTTCGAGAAAAGAAAAGAGGACCCTCTTTTTCTCGCAATGCACCCGTTTCCTTCCAGACCCATTTCTTTTACCTCCTCAGAACTCTCTTTCTTTTCTCCTCCCTCTCTCTCTTAAGAGGAATTGAAAGAAAGAGGCTAGATTGAAAAGTTTCTTTTTTTTTTCTTTCGAGAAGATAAAAAAAAATTTGGAGGAGGAGCAAATTTGTTGTTTTTTTTAGAAGGTGATAACTTTAGTGACATTTAAAGAGACCACCAGAGGATCCGTTTGAGTCTCGACGACCTTTTCTTGACGGGGGTCTGTCTGGCAATAAGCGCTGGCATATTGTTTAGGGTAAGTAGAAGAATCCGTCATGCCTGGATGAGGCGGTATGTAGCGCACTCCCAGATTAAAGAGGGTGATGAAGGGAAATTTCTCCCCCGGATAGAGCAGTCGGTAAACGGGTTGATTGGGTACAACTCGAACCAGCGGCTGAGTTAAAATGCTATACACCCAGGCCAGAAGCTGATTATTTTTAGGATTCTTTTCGGCCAGATCTAACATTTCTTCGCTGGAGAGGACATATCCCTCTTGAGAACTGCCGAGACTCTCAAGATCTTTTATTTTCCTGAAGACGTGGTGTTCGTCGAAAAACACGGAGAGAATGTCCCAGGTTCTTTTACTGGAAGTATGAATCAGAGGCAAAATGTCCGTAGCGTTCCAAAACAATCTTCCGTCATCCACATAACAGCGAATGCTCACAAACTCATTATATAAGACGCGGATCATCAACTTGAGTAGAAATATGGATACGCACAGCAGTCTCTCTCTCTGGGAAATAGAGTCTGTCTTCCACTCGCCTCTCTATATATACGAGAAGACCACGTGATGGGCGACGTGACGGTTGACTTCTAGAAAAAAAAATCAACTTTGTCTATCTCTCTCTCTCTATGACCTTCTATTTTTTCCTAAAGAACACCCCGTCACCTTTTCAAAGGTCATGGGATTGAGAGGAACGAAAGAAAAAAAACAACCATCCTTTGTATACTACCTATGACCTTCTCCTAGAGACCCCTGTCATTTTCTTCTCGAGAGCTACGTGATGAAAGCTTTTTTTTTATTCTAAAGTTTATCAACTTTGTAGACACATGACCCCGTCACCTTCTCAAAGGCCATGTCGTATGGAATGGGACCCTTTTGGATTTTTCTTTTGAGAAAATAAAAAATAAAACAACTCTATAATCATCTCTCTATGACCTTCACAAACACTCATTTCGTTATAATTTTTTTTATTTTAGAATTCATCAACCTTGTTCCTCCTCCTCCCCCCTCTCTCTCTCTCTCTCTGAGGAGTCTATATAAACGGATCGCCAGCGAGCTCTTGTTCATATCAGACGAGTGTTTCGCCTTGAGAACGGAAAAAAAAATACAAAAGCCATGCTGCTCAAACTGGAATATAACGATGACTATTACGTGCACGCGTATGTGGATCTAGGATTCTTGTACTGGAATGCCAAAGATATCTTGACTCTCTTGCCTACGAACGTCTCGCATACGACGAGTGTTCTCCAAGTCTTTTTTCCTAATCGACACCATTTTCTTCGACTAGGCGATTTGGACAACTACTCCAAAGAATGGGGTCAACCGAACCAGATTGTCCTCACTTCGAATGAAGCGGCTTTCGTCGCTTCGAAATCCCTGCATAACAAGTCGCTCTTCCCTTGGATGTGTAAAATATTCATGAGACCTCTGACGAAAATTGAGGAGGACGGGGAAACGTATATCACCCTCCGAGAGACTGTGCAAGACGAACAAGAAAGGAAAAAGAGTCCTCTCTTTTTCATCACTCAATTCGGGATCCATCATCTCCCCAAAATCATCCAGAGACATCAAGCCTTCGTTGAAAAGTATCAGAAAGAGGACGATGGTGATGATGATGATGATGATGCGATATGGTCTCCAGTCGCTTAAAGAAGGGGAAACGTTCTCCGCTTTCCCTATTCCATAGACTGGAGAGTTGAATCAGGAGACCAAAAAAATGGATCTTGGAAGGAATGAGTGCATTTCAAAATGCATTCGATTCCTTCCAAGATCGATTTTTTTGGGCCACTCTCTCCTCCAATATTGGGAGAGAGAGAGAGAGAGAGAGAAAAGAAATTTATCATCTCATGTCCATCCAAAAAAGAAACTATGTATTTTTGTTTTTCTGGATGCGGCCGAATTTGTAGAGGAATCGTCCAGAAACCGGCCCTCAAGCCCATTTTCAGACTATTTCTATACATATTCGGTCATCAAGATGGTCCGGGGACGACTTTGTTTGGACATCATTTCTATATAGATGGTGAAATTTATAGCCATTTCTAAAGAATCTCAGAGAAAACTAAAAGCGAGATTGCAAAAAAAGAAATAGCCTCCAATGAACACAATTCCAACGACAGTGGATAGGAAAAGTGAAGAGTTGAAAGTGAAAGTCGAAAAACGAAATGGGATCGGCTAGGAAAAATTTCTCAGAGCTCAAAAAAAATTTCTGAGATGTAAAAAAAAAAAAAAAAAAAAAAAAAAAAAAAAACTTTTTGTTAATTTTTATCATGTCTTCTAGACATGATAAAAATTAACTCACCCCCCTTTTGTCTGGGAATGTTGTCTCCCACTTTCTAAAAATAGACCATGACTCATCCTTTTAAATTCCAAGAAAAGACTGGGTTCTGGTCTATTTTTAGAAACGGTGAGACAACATACCCAGACAAAAGGGGGTGAGTTAATTTCACTTTCAACTCTTCTCTTTTCTATAAAAGCATTCCACGTTTCTGTTCAGAACACTGTGGGCTGTTGAAAAGGCAATACGCCTCCCTCTCTACCCTAATCGGGAATCCTGATCCAGGTGTCCCCCGCTTCACGCTACCCATCTTCACCCATTTCTAAAGAATCTCAGAGAAAACTAAAAGCGAGATTGCGAAAAAAAGAAATAGCCTCCAGTGAACACAATTCCAACGACAGTGGATAGCTTTTCGGGGTCCTTCCAGATATATTACCGGTAACCGATAGGTTGTTCAGGGTCTACAGCACAGACTCCCTTTTGTCTGGGAATGTTGTCTCACCGTTTCTAAAAATAGACCAGAACCCATTCTTTTCTTGGAATTCTATTCTTTAGAAAGAATGAATCATGGTCTATTTCTTTAGAAACGGTGAGACAACATTCCTAGACAAAAGGGATTAGTTAATTTTTATCATGTCTAGAAGACATGATAAAAATTAACAAAAAGTATTTATAATATATATTATATAATATATATTATATAATATATATATTATATAATATATATATTATATATTTTTTCTTTTTTTTCTGACTCAGAATTTTTTCTCGGCTCTCAGAAATTTTTCCCAGCCGATCCCATTTTGCTTTTTGACTTTCACTTTCAATTCTTCTCTTTTCTATAAAAGTATTCCACGTTTTTGTTCAGAATAATGTGGGCTGTTGAAAAGGCAATATGTCTGGTCATCAAGATGGTCCGGGGACGACTTTGTTTAGACTCAACGATGACATTATTTCTATATAGATGGTGGAATTTGTATAGGAAGAGTTTAGAAACCGACTCGAACGCCTGTTTTCAGTATATTGCAATACAAATAGGGCTGTCCACACAATAAAAAAAAGACATCATTTTTTTCGTAAATAGAGCTCCATTTGTATAGAAATAGTCTAGAAATTGACTCGAAAGCCCGTTTTCAGTATATTACAATACAAATAGGAGGCACTCTCTCATCCAATCTTGGGGGAGAGAGAGAGAGAGAGATCCGGTTTCCATAGTCATCCTGTCCATTCAAAAAGACATTCTTTTTGTTTCTGAATGCAACCGAATGTATATAGGAATATACTAGAAAGCGCCCTCCCCTCCAAGCCCATTTTAAGTATATCTCTATACAAATTCGGTATAAAATTGTCCGGGGACGACTTTGTCCGGAGACGACTCTGTCCGGGGACGACTCTGTTTGGACTCAACCATGACGTCATTTTAATATAGTGGAATGTGTGTAGAAATAGTCGGAAAAAGGACTCGAACGCCCGTTTTCAGTATATTCCAATACAAAATTGACTGTCCACAACATAAAAAAAGACATCATTTTTTTCTTGGATAGAGCTCCATTTGTATTGGAATATACTGAAAACCGATTCGAACGCCCGTTTTCAGTATATTCCAATACAAAATAGGGCAGTCCACAACATAAAAGAAAGACATCATTTTTTTCTTGGATGGAGCTTCACTTGTATTCGAATACACTGAAAACCGACTCGAACGCCCGTTTTCAGTATATTCCAATACAAAATAGGGCAGTCCACAACATAAAAAAAGACATCATTTTTTTCTTGGATGGAGCTCCATTTGTATTGTAATATACTGAAAACCGACGTGAACGCCCGTTTTCAGTATATTCCAATACAATATTGGCTGTCCACAAAATAAAAAAAAGACATCATTTTTTTCTTGGATGAAGCTCCACTTGTATTGTAATATACTGAAAACCGACGTGAACGCCCGTTTTCAGTATATTCCAATACAAAATAGGGCAGTCCACAAAATAAAAAAAAGACATCATTTTTTTCTTGGATCGAGCTCCACTTGTATTGTAATATACTGAAAACCGACGTGAACGCCCGTTTTCAGTATATTCCAATACGAAATTGGGAGTCCACAACATAAAAAAAAGACATAATTTTTTCTTGGATCGAGCTCCACTTGTATTGTAATATACTGAAAACCAACGTGAACACCCGTTTTCAGTATATTCCAATACGAAATTGGCTGTCCACAACATAAAAAAAGACATCATTTTTTTCTTGGATCCAGCTCCATTTGTATTGTAATATACTGAAAACCGACGTGAATGCCCGTTTTCAGTATACTCCAATACAAAATTGGCTGTCCACAACATAAAAGAAGACATCATTTTTTTCTTGGATCGAGCTCCATTTGTATTGAAATATACTGAAAACCGACGTGAACGCCCGTTTTCAGTATATTCCAATACAAAATTGGCAGTCCAGAAAATGAAAAAAAGACATCATTTTTTTCTTGGATCGAGCTCTATTTGTATTGAAATATACTGAAAACCGACTCAAACACCCGTTTTCAGTATATTCCAATACAAATTGGCAGTTCACAAAATAAAAAAAAAAGACATCATTTCTTTCTTGGACCGAGCTCTATTTGTATTGAAATATACTGAAAACCGACTCAAACACCCGTTTTCAGTGTATTCCAATACAAATTGGCAGTTCACAAAATAAAAAAAAAGACATCATTTCTTTCTTGGACCGAGCTCTATTTGTATTGAAATATACTGAAAACCGACTCAAACACCCGTTTTCAGTATATTCCAATACAAATTGGCAGTCCACAAAATAAAAAAAAAGACATCATTTCTTTCTTGGATCGAGCTCCATTTGTATAGAAATAGCCTAGAAATCAGTTCGAACGCCCGTTTTCAGTATATTGTAATACAAATGAAATGACATGAAAAATGCAAAAAGAGGAAAAGTAGCCTACCTTGACGGAAATTCTATTCCAAAAGGGGAAAACTTGTATCCAGGTTTGCCCACAGCACGGCCGGAACTCAAGCGAAACTCGATAGGTTGAAATCGATCCATTAAATAACATTCTTAAAAAACAGTAAAGTTTTATTCTATTCCAAAAGGGGAAAACTTGTATCCAGGTGGGCCCACAGCACGGCCGGAACTCAATCGAAACTCGATAGGTTGAAATCGATCCAGTAAATAACATTCTTAACAAACAGTAAAGTTTTATTCACATCGAGTCGGCTGGGAAAAGTTTCTGAGAGCCGGAAAAAATTTCTGTGGTTCAAAGTTAGATATATATATATATATATAAAAAAAAAAAAAAAAAAAAAAAAAAAAAAAAAAAAACCTTTTACTCTGAAAATTTGAAAATTGATGTCTTCAATTTTTGAAAAATTGAAGACATCAATTTTCAGACTAAAAGGGGGGTATTTTTTTTTTTTTTTTTTCAGCCAGAGAAATTTTTCTCCGGCTCTCAGAAATTTTTCCGCACTCGACTGGATGAATAAAACATCCCCGTTTCTTTAAGAATGGGCTCACTGTTAACTATATCAGCATTCGACGTTTCGCGTCCAATAATAACTGCCGGGTGTTCAAGAATGCAGATGCACCTACTAGATTTTCTACAGAGAAGCTTGACTGGATGGAGAGAGTGGATAACTTTTTCCAAGATTCTCGACTTTGGACCGTCAAGAGGTAAAGGATCTTTTAGTTTTTTTCTTTTAAGAAAATTTATGGATAGATTCATTTCTTTTTGAATGGACCTAGAAAAATAGGACAAAGTTCTTTTCCAAGATTGGATGAGAGAGGGACCCAAAAAAAAATGGGTCTTGGAAGGAATCGAATGCATTTGCACTCATTCCTTCCAAGACCCATTTTTTTTGGTCTCCTGATTCGTCTCTCTTTCTCTCTCCTCAGTCCATTTCCATAAATATAGGGAAAGCGGAGAACCTTTCTCTACTTATTTCTAAAAATCTTTTCTTTATTTTTTTTTCTCCTGAGTTTATGTATATATCAATTCAAATACTTTTGAGAACGGTCATCCCAATTCTCTGTCGTCTTTTCGGTTTCATCGTCCCAACACTCAGTGGACATAGTCTCAGTAGATTTTGGAGCATGGGTCGTCTGTTCATCGTCCCAACATTCAGTGGACATAGTCTCAGTAGATTTTGGAGCATGAGTCGTCTGTTCATTGTCCCAACACTCAGTGGACATAGTCTTAGTGGATTTTAGAGCATGAGTTGTCCGTTCATTGTCCCAACACTCAGTGGATTTTGTCTTTGGATCCTCTGAAGATATTTTGGGGGTCTCATGAGATTCTTTGGAAGGTTCGCCCCAACAGGCTGCTGGATCGTAATGGGGAATATTTTCAGGTATGTCTCCCCAACCCTCCGTCTTCCTCGAGTTATTGGAGGAAGTTGACGACAAAGAAGAAGAACCCATCAAGTTTAAAGGCGTATGCTCATCCGGATGTTCCATCACTTGGAAACAGGACAGATTATCCCATTTCTGGATGAGGTTATCGTACGCTTTTGGGGACGGATCCTTCTCTAACTGATCGTAGGCCTTATCAAAAGCTTGTAGAGGATTGTCTGCTTCCTCCTGAATCCTCTCCTCTTTCTCCGTTCCGTCTGGATAGACGTGATTGATATGAAAATCTCCTTCCATAATATGCCATCGATAGTTGCGCACTTTGTTTTCGGTACAATGGAAATATTTCATCCTTTGATGATGTCGGGCACATTTTCCCCGATACTTCCAAATGATTCCATCTGGCACATAAATTTCCGTCACGGGATCCAAGGCTATAGCAAAGAATTTAGCTTTCTGGCTAAATTCTTTGCTATAGCCTTGATAATCCAAGGCTTTAGCAAAGAATTTAGCTTTCTGGCATCCCACCACATAAATCGTGGAGAAGCTGTGAGTGAGCGATTGGAGAATGCGTCCTAAATGGTTGTAGGGAATATGACCCTCGTTCCAACGAAGTCCGTGCCGGTTTCTTGTCAGCCAGGCATTCGTCTTTTGGTTTTTTTCACTCAGTTGGTGGAAGGGGTGAGGAGGAGTAAACGTCAACGATCCCACGGTCAAAAAATCTTTTGTCGCATAGCCCAATTCTTTTAAAACGTAGGTAAATTCACCCTTCTTGTGGTTGTAGGACTGGAAACCCTCTAGATCGAGCACGATAAAGTTTTCTGAACACGCCATGGCGATGAATACGGTGATGTCTTCCACAAACAGGACCAAAAAAGAGAATCGAAAAGGTATATATGTATAACAGGGAAGATCTAGAAAGGGGGGGGAACAATAAAACGTTTTGGAGTCGTCGTCTTGAAAGAGACATTTTTCTTTTCAAAGGGTTAAGAAGTTTCAAAGGTCTTTTTAAATGAAGTTATGATTATTATCATTATTAAAAAAAAACTAAGAATCAAATCGAGTTTATAGATAACCATATTCATAGGACCAAAGGGACTTACCAGCTCAGTTCACGTCTTCTTCTGTTCTATGAAGAAATCTCGCGGAGGACACACACTTTTATACTCGCGCGACATCTGTCGGGATCGCGACCCCATCTAAATGTCAGGGTCATTCCAACCTCTTAAAAGGATCGGAATGAAAGAAACACTTTGATAAAAAATATATTTATGAAAAGATATCTGGGGGTCGTGAGAACATTTTCTCTCCCCACCCCCCGCCTATTTCAAAAAAAAAATAACAAAAAGGCTTTCTTGGATCGCGTCAAGATTACAAAACAACTCACAGGACTTGTTTATCTCGATCTTGTCAGGGTCACCGTTTCACATAAGAAGATGGATGGACCCTGAACTTTAGACATGATAAAAATTAACTCTACCCGCCTTTTGTCTGGGAATAGGGTCTCACCGTTTCTAAAAATAGACCAGATCCCATTCTTGGAATTCTATTCTTTAAGAAAGGAGGAGTGATGGTCTATTTTTAGAAAGTGTGAGACAACATTCCCAGACAAAAGGGGGGGGTAGAATTAATTTTTATCATGTCTAAGACATGATAAAAATTAACAAAAAGTTTTTTTTTTTTTTTTTTTTTTTAAGGCTGAAAAATTTTTCTGAGAGAGCTGAGAAAGATTTTTCCTCCCAATCTTTTTCGACGATGAAAAGGGAAAAACTACTGATCCGATCTCCCTACGCTTTAGGGAAAAAAATACTTATGAAATATTCATGTGTTGAAATTGACTATTCAAATAAGTGACATTTTGTTTCTCATTGGAACTGTTCAACGGCGAGTCCACTCGTCTCATTCTTTGGGGTAGGGGATGAAAGTACAGCGGTTTGTTGAAATCGATGATAGTTTCCTCTTTAGTCGGCGGAACTGTAAATCTATCCCGTCTTAACTCTTCTAATCTCTTTGAAAGTCTTTCCACTTGCTCTGCTAAGGTTTCCTCGGTACTCATGGTCTCTCTTAGTTTAGGGAAGTCTTGACGTATTGGCTAGAGAACAGAGGGTCTTTTTCTCTCTATACATATATCATGTGGGAGCGTGTGATTTATAAATCCTTGTGAAATTTTTCTACGTCTTGTGTAACTTGGAAGATTCGTCTTGTGTAACTTGGAAAATTCGCCTTCTTCTCCTCGATTTGGCTGGAGTTATAGAAAAGAAATGGGATTGGAAAGAAATCAACATATTACAAAAAAAAAGGAACTTTTTTTTCTATTTTATTTTCTCTAGGGATTTACATACCATTTCATTCATGAACATTCAAGGGTTCTCTCCAAGACCAAATTTTAGAAGAGGACCACAAAGAGTACACTTGAGGATCCTCTTTCAGGTCTAGGTGAGATAAGGGTTGAGACCAATATTCTTGGGTCTCTAAAGCATCCCAACTTAGACATTTATTATTATTATTAGAAAGTTCATCCTCCTCCTCCTCCTCCTCCTCATCGTCGCACGAGTTCTCCAGGGGAGATTCTTCCGCCTCCACTTCGACAGCTTTGCTCTCGGAGGGGTAACAATGTAATTTCCGGAAAACGTAATTACCCTCCATCAAATGGTATCGAAAATTTCTCACCTTGTTCTCGGCACAATGAATCATCTTTTGGAAATATTGGTGTCGCGTGCATTTCGACTTGTTCCGCCACTCGGTTTTCCCTGGGATGTAAAACTCGTAAACGGATCGCTGGCAGAGCTTGCTGAAAAATTCGGCTTTATCGTATCCATTGACGTAGATCACCTCCACATTTGCGGTCAGTATTTTCAGGATCGTAGGAAGATGCTCGTAGGAAAGACGACCCTCGGTCCATTGCAGGCCGTGTCGGTTATTTGTAGTCTGGTTGACCACAGCTTGATTGCGGGACGATAAGTCATCGTAATGGACAGGAGGGAGAAAAATGATGGATCCGCATAACGTTAAATCGCAAGTGATGTAGCCCAGTTCTTTCAAGATGAAACATATATCTCCCGTCTTTGGATCATAACAGTGAAAGTATTCCATGTCCAGAACAATGTAGGAATCTTTGAGAGGATTGGTACTCAAAATGTCCATCTTCTTCAATTGAGGAAAAAAAGAAAACAAAATTCTCTCTCTCTCTCGCTGTGTGTCCTGAAGGAAAAAATAGATAGCGTTCTCTCGCCGTCTCCTCTTTTATAGAGAGAGAGAGAGAAGGTTGCACGTGACAGGTCGTATGAATTCTGGGAAAGGTCACATTCGTATATATATATTTGTTTTTTGAATAATATCGTGCGTATCTCAATACACATCCATCATCATAATAATAAAGGTCACCTTGGAAAGAAAAAGAAATAAAAAACATGGAACTCGTGCTCGACTTTGAAGGTTTCTACGATTCTCAAGGAGCCTTTATTGTGAAAGAATTGGCTTACGTCACATTGGACGGTACTTCTCGAGGGGTATTTGTTTTTAAACCCCCGTTTCCATGGCAAATGCTCACCGAGAAAGAAAAACGAACCGCTGTGTGGGCAAGTGATTATTATCACGGCTTGTCGTGGTACGAAGGAGAAATTCCGTACAGTTATTTTCCATGGGTGTTAACGATGTTGACGGAACCTTTTTCCATGATTTGGGTGCGAGGAGAAATGAAACGGCGGTTTTTAGAGAAATGGTTGCAAAGATCCATTTATTGCATTTCGGGATCGACGCAAGAGATTCTCAAATACAATGGGATCGAACACATGAATTGTCCTAACCATACAAAAGGTTTTTTCCATTGCGCTCTACAAAAAGCAGTTCGGTATCATTATTATTTAAAGACACAGAGAAGAAATTCGCAAGGTCGATCCTGCACAATTCAATCTTGACAGAACTCATTAAAAAAAATACATATATCATGTTACTTCTTCAACAGCACAGATGGTTCTCAAGCGAAACTTGGAATTTTGAAATAATAGATCAGGGAGAAATCATTCTTAAAAACAAATGGGTAAAGTCTCGAATCGGCTGGGAGAAAAAAAAATTTCTCAGAGCTGAAATACCATTCTCTAATGAAAAAAAAAAAAAAAAAATCTTTTGGTTAATTTTTATCATGTCTTTAGACATGATAAAAATTAATGACCCTCCCTTTTGTCTGGGAAGGATGTCTCACCCTTTCTAAAAATAGACCATGACTCATCCTTTCTCTAATGGCAATCATTCCATGAATGAATCACGATTTGTTTTTCAAAAGAGTGAGACAACATTCCCAGACGAAAAGGGAAGGGGGTCGTTAATTTTTATCATGTCTAAGACATGATAAAAATTAACAAAAAGTGTTTTTTTTTTTTTTTTTTTTTTTGAGTTGTAGAATTTTTTTCAGCTCTGAAAATTTTTTTCCAGCCGACTCGTGACATTACCATTTATATTTACGAATAGTCTTTGGATTATTTATTTATTTTCTTTTAAAAAGAAAAATTCTGAGCTAGACCTATCTATTGGCTTAACATTCTGGTCATAGAAACAGGCCAGAATCTCATTTTATTTTTCGAGGCTAATGCACGGGTTCTCCAATCAAAAGGGTTACTATAAAGGGATTGGTTTGAATGCATTTATCTGCAAATGTTGTAGGATTCTGTTGTTGAGAAGGGGGTATATTATTATTATTATTATTATTATTATTATTATTATTATTATTATTATTATTATTATGATGATGATGATGATGATGATGATTGTGGCAGATTCGTTTTCTACATGGAAGTCTAATCTCCTCCGAAGACCTTTTCTGGGGATCGTCGATAGATGGTTTTTCAATAGGAATCGTTTCCCTCGGATCCTCAAGAGATAGAGGGGGGTCCTGTCTTGAAACATGGAGCGGTCTCTCCTCCTCCTCCTCCTCGAGAAGTCTTGAGAAAGGGAGAGGATTTTCGGTTCCCTTATTCTTGAGGGGTCTTGACAAATTGAGAGGTCCCTCCTCTTCGAAAGGGAGAGAAGTTTTGGTTCCCTTATCCTCGAGGGGTTTTGACAAATCGAGAGGTCCCTCATTTTCGAGGGGTCTTGTTAAATGGAGAGGTTTTTCATCTTCGAGGGGGTTTGATAAAGGAAGAGATCCCTCCTTCTCGAGGGGTCTTGATAAATGGAGAGGTTTTTCATCTTCGAGGAGGTTTGACAATGGGAGAGATTTCTCCTTCTCGAGGGGTCTCTCTTCCTCAAGGGGTTTTGAGGAAGGGAGAGGTTTTTCATCCTCGACGGGTTTTGACAAACGGAGAGGAATCTGAACAGGCTTCTCCTCATCCCCATCATTATCGAGGAGGATGAGGATAGGCTTTTGGAAAGGTTTTTTCTTTTTCTTCTGATCAGGCTCCTCTTGATGCTCGGGGAGAGGGATGGGGTAGTTGTTGCACCATTCTATTTTTTCTTGCTCGAGGATTGTTTCAAAAGTCGTAGCTTCTCTATGATGAGACGAAGGAGGAGAGTCCTCGAGAAGAATATAATAGGTATTCTTCCCAGTCTTCTCGATCGAGAGAGGTTCGTGCAAACATTTATGCAACCATTCACTAAAATGAACGAGAATCCCTTTTGTCTTCTCAAGACGATCCATAATCCTATTCATTTGCGAGACGGTTAGAAAGTGGGACGTGTAAAAATATTTGGCTCGTTTCATTAACAAAATTTGTGCATCCAAAGGTGGAATGTCACGAGCCATCAACACGTTTTCGTCGGACAAAAATTCGTCCCGCATCTTTTGATAACTCCCCACGGTATAATAACCCGCACATTTTGAAAAATCGGAGGCTTTCAGGTAAACGACTCCTTGGATGATATAAAAGGAAAGATCAACATATTTATATTTGAAAGGAATACACGTAGTGAGCCGGGGATGCCTCCTCATCATCCACTTGGACAAAAATTCTACTTTGATGCTCTCCCCTTTTATTTATAGAGAGAAAGAGAGTGTGACCTTCCCTTCCCTCCTCCTCCTCCTCTCTCCCTGCTTCCTCTATCTCTGGACGTCCTTGGATTGGAAAGGGTGACTTTGAAAAAAAAAAAAAAAAAAAGAAGGTCATGGTTGGATAATTTTTTGTTTATTAAATTATTACTTTCACTTCCTCATTCCCACACACATTCATCTTTTTAAGAAAAGAAAAAGAGGTCATAGAGATAAGATTTCTTGGAAAGAAGAGAGAGAGAAACAAAAAAAAAAACAAATAAAACGGACGTCATAGAGCCTCTATGTGTGTCTGTGTGTGTCTATATAGATATATAAAAAGACAAGAGTACTGGGCGAGATCATTTCTTTTCCATTGGGAGCCATGTCGCTATTAGACGTTTTTCCAACTCAACGGATTTCGAACGGGGAGGATTTGAAGACGCTAAAGCAAATCTCCAACTTGAAAATTTTTTTGGCGTGTCATTGTGCGACATTTATTCCGCATTTACCACCTCATCAAGCGATCGTTTCTTTCAACCAAGATGTCGAATCCTCCAACCTGCTCGTTCAGAATATATACAGAAATTTATTCGAATCGCAACAAACGAAAGAGGAATCTCCCTTCTCTTGGGATCGGATGGATCGAGCTTTGAGACGGCCCATTCAAACAGACCGGCGATATACAGATCCGCGCACGAGTTTTCGGTGGAAGAATATTTTTCTCACGAAACGATATTTTACGTTTGGAGTGAGAACGACGGCTGAGGACGAAGTTCATATTGTTCAGACCACAGCCGCTCCTCTCGCCTATTACGAATCATCGTCCCCCAATCTGAAGGAAAGAAGTTTTAAAGTCAGCGACAGGATGAAATATAAGAAATATATTCTAAGACCTTTTCAAAACTATGTCGTTCCCCCGAAAACGCAATATCTCATCGTCACAACCCAGAAGAGTCTCTTTCTCGTCGATCGGTGCTCGTACTCGCTTTGGAAACAATTGAAAGAGGAGATTTCTTTCCAATCGCCGATGATGTTTCAAGAAAAAGAAGAAGAAAACCCTCCGCCACCTTTACCCATACCTTCCTTAGATGATAAGAGGAGCTGGACCAAACCGTCGTCATGGCCCGAAACAAAATCGACCCGGCAACGGAATGAAATTGAAGTCATCACAATTGAAGATGAGGAGGAAGAAAAAAAATTACCTCTTAAAAAACGGTCGACTTACCGGAACCTACCTGGCGTGCAAGATCCGCTTCAGAATCCAGAAGCTTCTTCTTCTTCTTCTTCTTCCCCGACTTGTTCAAACAGGCAACCTCTTTCGGACTCCTCACAGACAGAACTTCTTCTAGTATCCTCTTCTTCTTCTTCTCCTCCTCCTCCAACCTGTCCCGACATCGTAGAGGTAGAATGTCAGACGGGTCCACAAGCTTCAAAAAGTCCCGACATCGTAGAGGCAGAATCACAGCCGGGTAAACAAGTTCCAACGGGTCCAGAAATCATGGAGGTAGAATTTCAGCCGGGTAAACAAGTTCCAACGGGTCCAGAAATCATGGAGGTAGAATCGCAGCCGGGTCCAGACATCCTAGATCCCTCCACTCATCCCAAAGAGACTCCAAGTGTTTCAAGACAGCCTTGTGAGGATCCAGCCCTTCCCGTATGGAATGATTATATGGACTTACAAAATTTGGTGCAACAAGAAGAAGAAGAAAATAATCATACGGATGGGTGGGTCAAAGACTGTTTAGATCATTTAACCTCGAATGAAATTGAACTGTTATGGAATTGCATTTCTGAAATCACATCGGAAATGGGATAAAAACCAAAACAAAAAAAACAATTTTTTTAATAACAAATTGGAGGAGGGTCATGATGTCAATTTTTTAAAAAAAATATTATATAGAGTCCAATCTTGGTGGTTCACTTCAGTTTTCCAGCATGAGGTGATCCACGTTTCCCGAAATATGGATCCCATTCCAAGAGAGATTGTGTAGAGCCTTCACTTCATTTCTTTTTTTTTTCTTCCAAGAGGAGAGGGTCCCCAAAGGGCTACCCATGTCCAAAGAGAGAAAGTGTAGAGCGTTCATTTCAGTTTTTTTTCCAAGTTTAGGGGAGGGAGGTCTCAAAATGACACCCCCCATTTTCAAAGAGAGATGGTGAAGAGCGTTCATTTCTGTTTTTTTCCAAAGTTAGGGAGTTTTCAAATGGCTACCCATTTCAGAGAAAGAGAGAAAGAGAGACAGAGAGAGAGAGAGAGAAGGTGTAGAGCGTTCATTTCAGTTTTCCAACATTAGAAGGTCCCAAAATACCTTCTGAATTCAAAGAAAGATCGTGTAGAGCGTTCATTTCCAGTTCTCCAAGATCAGAAGAAGAGGGTCCGCTTTTCCCAAAAGGGCTTTCCGCATTCAGAGACAGCGAAATGCAGACTTCAGTTTTCTCCCTCCCCAAGAATAGAGGGTCCCAAAATGGCTTCCCATTTCAAAGAGAGAGGGAGAGGCGTTCATTTCCATTCTCCAAGATAGGGTCGTCTGCTTTTTCCCAAAATGGCTTTCCAATTCAAAGAGAGAGAGAGAGAGAGAGTAAAAGGGTGTGTAGAGCGGTCATGTTCATTCTCCAAGATAGGGTCGTCAGCTTTTTCTCAAAATGGCATCTCCCCATTCAAAAAGAGATCGTAACCAATTTTTTCCAGTTTTTTCCAAGATGGGGGGGGGAGAAGAAAACCTAGGATGGAATAACACGACACACAGAGAGAAAGAGAAAAAAAAACGCCATCTTCTCATTTTCTGATAGGGTACCGGTGTTCGAATACTTTTGTGACCGACTGTACTTTGAGTTTCTTAATTCTAAAATAGCAGTTTTGAAAACTTTAAACACACTAATTTCTCTGGATTGCATTTAGTTGTATATTATTTCAACATAAGGTATCTGATAAAAAATCTCTAACCAAAACTTGAAATTATCATCATTTAGATATTTCAAAATTCCTGTTGCTTTTGCAATAGTTTGATCTGCATTTGATGTTGACTGAATTTCAGAAAGACAATTTTTTAAAAGTTGCAAATTTTCATGACCTCTGTTTATGGTCCGTATGATGAAGTTCCACCTTGTGGAGGAATACCACACGCGCGGAGTAAAAAGAAATCACGTTCTCAGCAACATTCCAGAATTTCGGCACTGCAAGAGCGACAGTGCTCTTCTCTCTATCCGGCTCGCGTGCTGGTTTCTGTGTGCGCATGCGCAGAACAGCCAAACACCATGTTCCTGGAACTGTGAAGCGCGCAGTTCCAAACAAAGACTTTCGTACCTTTTTTTCAAAGTGGGGGATGGCTACTAACATTAAGCTTAAGGATTATGTATTGTAAAAGTATAAAGAAAGAATTAGAGACTAAAGGGCACACTGTATTAAATAATAATAAGTGGAAATAGGGGGTTCTGCAGTTCCACAGTGCTTATTACGAGTCGCCACTGAATATTAGCATAATCGAAGACTCTGAAGCTGAATTATTTGCTGGAATATATAATGCGCTACAGAAGCGTAAACTGTTAGTAAGAATGGTGGTGGTGGTGGTGTATTTAATTATGGCAAAGCACACGAGGGCTATCTCCCTAAGGGGAGGGATACCTTTCGTGGAGGACTTTCTAAGGGAAACTGGCTCGTATGCACGTTACACATGGGGAAAACCACGAAAACACCCATGCAGCCAGCCCGTTCGCGGGATTCGAACCTCGGACCGAACTACCAGTGTTCAGCGACTTTACCGCTCGGCCGCTGGTGGGCCTAGTAAGAATGGCCAACAATATATATTTCAGTCGCAAGGTAAGTACTTTTCTACAGATAGAAAAAAAACCTTCATTACCAAACTTCCAAAATGGCGTCAAATATGGTTACCAATCGAATATACCTCCTGTTGAAAGCTTTCAGTACGGCTAATAATTTTCGGATTTATTTCTTTTATACTGTGAGCAATTCCGCCGGTTGAATGAAATCCTTCATCCATGCAAACAGAGATGTTAAATTTAATACTATATGAGGGTAATGTAAAGAAAAATGTAAGAAAAGAGCTAGAGAAGTTTTGTTTTAGTCGCTTATGTACAAGCAAATGGAAGATAAATATTAAAATGTCCTATATATAGTAGATATCAAAACCAAAACGTGGTATACCAACCGAATTTCCTTACCTTGGTATAAAATTGGAACATACTTATTTGATATCAATAAAGAGATATAACTTAGAGCCGTCGTAACTTAGTCTGGACACCGTCGAGATGGAAGAACCGGTCGTTTTTTTTTAGATCTACTCGACAGAGATCGCGTCTGGTGTCATCGTCTCGATCATTACAGAGATCGACGCGTTGGAAATTTTTCCGTCAGCTGTGTAGCTGCCGTTTTAGAGCTAAACTGAAGGCGGCGGAGGTCACGGATATTTTTTGCAAGTGTACGTAATAGATATTTTAATTTCTTAAGATTTGCGAAAAACTCGAGTGTTTTGCGACAGAAATGACGCATTTGATGCTAACTATTTTACTTTTATTGAATTATTTCGACTTACTAAACCTATAGCATGGACCATTATTAATAAATTAAGGCCATAATTTTACCAGAGTATCCTATCAAAGACAGCAATAACCAACGATTTAATATAACAAGTAGACGGCTCATTCCACTGGGAATTCGTATACTAGTAGAACCCTAGCATACACCACGTGATATATGGTCTTGGCGCTCTTGTGTAGTGTTTATATGGCGTCACCCCTGATCAACTTCTTCACTACTTGCACTTTTATTACAAGTTCACAGGACTTTTCCATTTTAATGGAATTTAACGAACTTTTATAGGTCCTTAGGGGATTGATAAACATTTAGTCTCAAAGGCCTATGGGGTCGAACACCAGTTAACGAATGATGATCTCCGATCTCGGATGGGGAGTGATAGCTTAGGCTGTTCATCGCCGGTTTGGCGCTCTTTTGAACGATCTCGAATTGGATTATCCGATTTTTTACAATTATATTTAGATATAACTAAATACTTTTTTTTCCTGAATATTTTATCTGTTTTTAATAATCACTATAAAATTTTTGCACCGTTGTTTAAGATGTTTAGGTTAAACAATTTTAGGAAGAAAATCTAAAATAAATAATAAAATTTGAGATGGAAACTTTAATTTTAATAACATTTAAAAATTTAATTGTAATACTGTTATAATATTTGAGAAGGTAAAAAAAGTTCGTCTATTTTTAATGCATTGCATGCTAAAGCGAAAAAAAAATCACATTGTAATATGTGTACTTATGCAATTGATGAAATATATATTATTTAATTAAATATAAAATTTTATTTAATAATTTTAGGGAGGAAATCTAAAATAAATAAATAAATAATAAAAAATTGAGATGGAAAGTTAATTTTTTATACTATAAATGAAAAAAAAAAATTAATTGTACTAAAGTAGCAAATGAAGTATTAAATTACACACATATATGTATGCCAGGTCATACAGGTATACTGTAAAGAATGGTAATTTTTCAGAATTATTTAGTACATGCTGAAAAATATTATGAAATTTTAAAAGTGTAGTGATTTTTCATTGGAAGGAAATGTAAATATACCTACAACTAGAGTCAAAGCAATAATATAATTGTCTGTATATAGGAGATGGCATTTCCCCCTCTTAACTTTCTATTAAATGAGAATTCTTATATTGTAATTTTGCATTGGAATGGAAACGAAAAGGGTTCCTTTGGACCACCTTAAAGTTCTCTTAAAATTCTTTTACAATAGCACATACATTCAAAAACAGAATTTGTAATACATCAACTTACAGGTCAAAGGGTGCCTTCTGGAGAAAAAAGGGTCAAGTGCGAATTTAAAAGAAAATTTGAGTCACTTTCAAATTAGATTGTTGATGATGGTAGATGGGAAAAATTTCTGCTCAAGGCAATGTTGTTCAAAGTTACTTTGATTTTGACATCAACAATTCTTTCTTCCTAAAAATCTATTAACAAACTCAATTATATGTCACTGCATGTAGGTTAAACTTCTAAAACCAGCACCATCTCCTTTTTCTTGAGATTTTATTACTGGAACAAAATAATGCAATCTTAATTACTGATTTCCACACTCATGTGTATGTCATGGGTGTTCAATACATCTTATTAACTTATAACAAATATTTTATATTGAATATGTATCAAACAATAACAAACTTCAACTCAGTATTTATCATTAGGATTAAACAAAACAAGCCGATATTATAGTTAAAAATTCTCTTTTTTTTAAAAAAAAAAAATTACTATTTAAAATATTGTAAATTTCCACATCATATTTTTTCAATTACGTTAAATTTCCGACAGCATCGTAGATGAGACAGAATTATAGCCCGGATTATTTTTATTTTAATTAATTTTATAGAAAATAATGATAAAGCACTGAGCTTTATAAAAGTAATCTAATTTTTGAAATAATGTAGTTTAAATGTTCATGTTCAATATTGCATGAATTAAGATTTTTAGCTTTTTTTTAACAAAGTAAACATATCGCACAATCTTATCTCAATAATTTAATAATAATAGTATTTTTCTTTTTTTATCGCAGGCAGTACTTTTTTTACGAAACCAAAACGCGTACGACTTGGCAAAAAAAGGTTAGTGCCAATCGGCGCAGCTTTCTATTTCAACGGAGTACACAGAAAAAGAACATAAAATTCAATTATTTGTAAAAGGTGATTCAGTAAATAGTGTCACAGTATTTAATACATTTTGATGCTATTAATACATGCTGAAAATGTCATATGCAGCGGCAATTTCCTTATACAATATGGCTGAAACTTTCCAACCAATTCAACAGAGATAGTAAAATGACAAAAATACTGGAAATGAAATAATAAATCATGCAGTTTTAGCTTAGCTATGAAAGGTTACAGGTCCTCCTTTCAAAAACTTTCTTTACAATCATTTTTTCTTAAATTTTATGTGACCAAGCAGAGCAGGCGCTTTCGTCCCATAGAAATGAATGTAAAGTATTTCCGGACTTTCGGAATTCGAGCAGCAGTCACGTGGCACTAATGTTGGAACCGTTTGGAGGTTGCAGATACGCTCTCTACCAGTATATATCTCGTTGGTTGTTGCGGGGTAGAAATTACGAAAAGGGATGACGTAGTTGTTTGCGAAGCGTATTTTGCGTCGATTAGAGAAAATTAAGGTAACCAAAAGGACGTCTATCCATTACCTTGCATCGATGATGCTTTGGACTGCCTGGTTGGTGCAAAAAATTTATCTATGATAGATCTGAAGTTAGGCTACTGGCAAATAGCGGTTGATGATGAAGACAGAGAAAAGACAGCTTTTGTGACTCCAGATGGTCTCTGTGAATTTAAAGTCAGGCTGTTCGGATTATGGAATGCTCCAGCCACATTCGAACGGATTATGGACACGGTAAAAAAGGCCTCAAATGGAATATTTGCCTTTGCTACCTCGACGACATCATCGTGTACGCACCTAATTTCAAAGAACACCAAAAGCGTTTGAGGGAAATACTGAAATGTATTCAAAGAGCAGGACTGACGCTAAATTCCAAGAAATGTTCATTCGGCAAAAAGAAGCTGACTATATTAGGACATTTAGTCGATCAACATGGGATATATCCCGATCCACAAAAGGTAGAGGATGTAGCAAAGTTCCCTGTTCCAAAAATATCGCCGAAGTCCGAAGTTTTCTGGGCTTGTGCTCCTACTACCGACGATTTGTCAAAGATTTCGAAGATACCGCAAAGCCCCTCCATGACTTGTTGAAGAAAGATGCAAAATTTTTCTGGAACGCGTTACAGATTGAATCTTTCGAAACGCTCAAAACGCTGCTGACCAGTTGCACTGTTTTGGGATATTTTATTCCAGACGCAGAAACCAGGATACATTCTGACGCTAGCGGCTATGGCATCGGTGCAGTACTGATTCAGATTTAGGATGGCAAAGAAAGACCAATAGCCTATACATCCAGGTCCCTTACTGCAGCTGAAAGGAACTATTCCACCACCGAAAAAGAATGCTTTGCCGTCATCTGGGCAATTAGTAAATTCAGGCCATACCTCTACGGAAAACCATTCCCGGTAGTCACAGATCACCGCTCTTTATTTTGGCTGGCCAATGTTAAGGATCCATCCAGAAGATTTGCCCGGTGGGCTCTCAGGTTGCAGGAATACGACAAAAATATAGTCTACAAGAGCGGTCGCAAAAACTCCGATGCAGATTCACTATCAAAGAAGCCTCTTATTGAACCAATAATTGAGAACAATGAAGACATCCCTTTCTTTGCAGCGATCGTAGTTTACGGAAAAGAACAGCAGGAGGACAAACGATTAAAATCCATCATTACGACTCTCAAGAGAGGTGACGCATATCAAAATTATTAAATAAGAAATGGTATACTGTACAAAAAAAGCTATGATCCTATTGTACAGCAATGGCTCTTGGTGGTACCAAAGTAACTTCGTAGTAAGGTTCTAAGAAGTCTTCATGATGCTCCAACCGCTGACCATCTCGGATTTGCCAAAACGTACGACCTAATAAGGAGGAAGTACCATTGGCCAGGGCTATATGAAAGCACACGGCGGTATGTATCACACTGCCTAGAATGCCAAAGACGGAAATCGCCGCCTCAACTTCCACCAGGACAGCTTCATCCGATAAAACCCACTGACACACCGTTTATCAAAATTGGAATAGATCTACTTAGACGCTTTCCTGTCACTCGAAATGGGAACCGGTGGACTATAGTTTGCACATATTACCTTACCAGATTTACAGTCAAAAAGACAATACCGACAGCTGAGGGCACCGAAATTGCCAAGTTTATAGTTGAAGAAATTGTACTGAAGCATGTTGTCCCCAAACCAATGATAAGTGACCGAGGACGCAACTTCCTATCCACTGTTGTTAAAGAAGTCATTCAACTATGCAAGAAGTCTCATCTTCTGACGACTGTATACCGCCCTCCGACAAATGGTTTAACTAGAAGATTCAATAAGACACTGGCAGGAAAATTGGCATACTATAAATCAGCCAAACAAGAGAAAACGGGGTTCAGCCCATTCTTTCTCATTTATGGTATCCAGACTCCTCTTGATGTAATTTTTCCATACAGTACCGAAAATTCCGACGATAGTTATGCGCAACATCTTATCACTAGAGCTGAAGAAGTTAGACAGCTTGCAAAATTCCATACAGCGCAAACCACAGACAAGCGCCGATACGACGAGAGGCATCGACCTCTCAGCTACAACATCGCAGACTTAGTCTGGGTCTTCACTTCAGTACGAAAGGTTGGATTATCTGGAAAGCTCTTAAGACGTTACTTTGAACCGTATCAAATAACACGACAGCTCTCTGACTTGACGTACGAAGACGAAAGTATGGAACAAAATAGAAAACGATGAAATTCAAAAGACATCGTTCTCGTATTGAGATTGAAGCCCTATCTTGATCCAAAAGTACAACTAGACGATGAAAGAAAGCTTAATATTTCAAGGAAACCTGTTACAAGAAGCCATACCAGATCGCAGCGGGACGCTGCTTCTACCTAAGAAGGGGGAAATGTAGCGAAAATCGCTTCAGTGGAGAAGACACAGGACTCGAAACCCCGGATTCGAAACCTATCAAAAGCAAGATGCCTGATAATTAGTTTTTATGTAAATTTCCTTCTTATTAACCTGTTTTCTTTATGTTCCAGAACATTCTAGCTCTGGAATGTTCCAGCATGTTCATAAGCTGTATATAAGTAGTTCTTCATTCATTTCGAAATAATAAAGGTCTTGAGTTTAAACTTGAATACTTGCCTGTTCATTTGTACGATCCCTTCATTTACGCGACAATATTATTAAATGAAAAATTTTAAAATATATAAGAACAAACAAAATTTTAATAAACACTTTGTTAAAAGCTGATATACAGGGTGGTTATAATTAAAGTTCCACTTTGAAATGGTGATAAAAGGAAAACTACTGGACAAAATGTTATCAAACTTGGTAATCGTGTAAAGGAGGGCATGGTTGTTTTTTTTTTTTCGAAAATATATTCAAAAATTCACCAGTAGGGTAGAAATGGCTCTGCATGCTATGTTGCTGAATGAAATAAGGGTCGTAATCTAACTTAACCTTTTGTTACGCGGGTTTAAAACGTTGTATACCATTAAGAAAAATTGATCTAAACAAAATTACCATTTAAAAGAGATAAAAGTCGAGTGTGCCATCTGTGTAACACAGAAATTCGTCCGTGAAAATAAAAATTAGTGATTAGAAAATGTGAGATCGCAAATCCCTCGCAAAAATTTTAGTAGTCCGGAAATTGTTTTCTTACGGATAGCTAATTCATGATTTTTTAAGTCTGAATTCGGCCCTAAGACATGAAGATATAGGTTTTATAACGATTTTAATCGTTTCTAAAACGAAACTGTTTGTATGGTTACGCAAAACCGCAATGGCTTGTAATTGGCTTACGGTAGAAAGAAGCAAATGATTTAGGCAAATGCTCTTTACACATCATTTGATTTTTTCAGATAAAAGTGAGCGTATTTGTCAGAGCTCTCATTGTTACGAATCGGCAATATCTCTAACCGTGCAAGACAGTGCTTATTTCGTGAAACGTTATTATGAATGGGATAGCAGTGAACAGCGTGCTTTGCAAAGGAATCGTTTAGTAAGAAGAAAACGCCGAGGACCAAATTATATATATATATATATATATATATACTGAATTTGAATTCTTTTTAAATATTTAATATATAGAGAAAGCCCCGCAAAACAAATCCAATCCGGACTCGTACCTATTCGATCGGCCCGGGCCTGCCTGGGAGAAGAAGGAAACTGAGGAGGCTGTTGCATTAGCAGTGGAGGAAGCAATAATAGAAGGCACACACGGCACGTGCAGAGTATATGCTGTCGCACTTCGCAAAGTATATGCAGTTGCACGTCGTAGCGTACATGCGTCGTCGCAGTGTCGAAGCGTACATGCTGTAACGCGTACCATGAACTACGGTGTACAAAATTGTCCATAAAGTGTTGCGGTTCTACCCATAGAGAATCAAACATGTTCAATAACTTAACGATCTTGTTGCAAGAGAATCTTTCGCTTTGGAATTCCTTGCACGGATAGAAGTGGACTAACATTGGCCATAGAACATTTTGTCGACAGATGAGACCGCTTTTATACCTGAAGGGCGATGTCAACACCCATAACTGCAGGATTGGGGGCCAAACAAATCCCTCACGTTACCTACCCAGTTCCACTGCATTCTCCTCTTTGGTGGGGTATGACAGCTAGTTTCATAATTGGACTATTTTTCTTTGAAGAGCAGTCGACAGCCGGACCTGTTACATTCACTGTTACTGCATGTAGCTTAGCGTCTATGTTAAGACGTTTCGTGATACCTGAACTGCAGCAATGTGGCATTTTAGGCACCACGATTTTTATGCAGTACGAGGCCCCACCGTACATTTGTACATGTGTCACACAGTTACTTAGGCAACATTTCACGAATGAATGGATTATAGGCCGACTCTCCACTTCTTGGCCATCTCGGTCACCAGACATCAAATTCTGTTACTTTTATCTATGGGGCTATCTCAAAAGCACTGTTTATGGTGATAATCTAAACATTTGGCGGAAATGAAAGGTCCGTAACATTTCTCCTAATACGCTAAAAGCTGCTGTTGAGAATGCAGTAATACGATTTAACTTGCTTCTGGAAAATTGTGGACGCCACATTGAACATGCTTTGTAACACTTTTCAGAAACGATTAAACACATTTTTAAACAGATATCTTCATGTCTTATTTCGTTTAACAATATTGCATACAGTGCCATTTTCCGCCTGGTGGTGAGTTCTTGAACTTCTTTTTTTTTTCGCGGAAAATAAATTCCTATGACCTCCTTTAAACGCTTACTAAGTTTGATAACATTTGGTCCTGTAGTTTTCTTTTATGATCATTTCAAATTTTAACTTTTATTATAACCATCTTGTATATTTTACCATATAAGAATTTTAAAATATTTCTTCTGATTCTAACTTAAAAAAATGAAGTTATGTAATAAAAATGATAATTCAGGAAGAAGAATGCTATATATCCTTTTTAAAGCTTTAATCCAAACTAACTTTTGGACTTCTTAACGAACCCAAGAACTGATTCGAGTGTTTTGTTGGCAAAAATATGATGAATATTCGAATAATGAAAAATCTGATGCAGACACCACATGATTTGTACGGTCTAGTATATTATACATATTTTTGCTGCATTTCATTCAATTTATTTCCTCGAATTTTATTATAGATATATTTATTATTCAACTAATTCAGTTCTCACTTTGCTGCAAGGCAAAAATACATAAGTCTCAAAAAATCTTCATTAAAAATTGTAAAATACAGAAAAACACAAATAGAAAATTCGATTAAAATAGTTAAAAATTTTTTTTACAATTAAAATGAGAGTTTTTACACAAAAACAAGTAGTTGAGCCAGTGGACAAGAAGGCAGATTTTTTTGGTGCACAAAACTGAAAGTTCACTTTCGGTACCGCTCTGCTAAAAGACACTGAAGAGGCAGAAACTGACTTAATTCACTAAGACTTCTCAATTGTAAACAAATGGCGGTTCTGTTAGTCTTAGTGGCATTTAAGCAACTTTTAAATTGTTGATAATTCTACAACTATCGCACGCAGATTACCTAAAGGCATAAAAGCCTTAACCGAAACATAAGAACAACATAATCAATCACTTTTAAAGCAAAAAGTGCGCAGTTTACGAACATATAAGAATAAAAAAACTAAGCTAGCCGAGGCGTCTAACAAACTGGGTATGTATATATATATATTTATATATATTATTTGATTTTAAATTTGACTTTTTAATATTAAAAAGTGTATAAGCTTAGTTTTTACTTTTAAATTTGAATGAAAAAATGAAAAGAAAATGAGAGTGTCGGGGAATTTTTCTTCTAAAGTAAGGATTTCGTTTAGTTATATTCTTTATGAGCAATATTAAATTTAAAATTATCTTACTAATTTGATTTTGTCTATGAAAGCTCTTTTGGCTTAAATAGACTAAAGTCTTTCTGTTGATTGAGTATTATTCGTGACTTATGATCTGGCTCAAGCAGAAATATTATTTGGTCCTTACTTGGAAAAAAGACAAAACACTCTCACTTAATTTAGTTGTTGTTAATTGATAGTAGATTGGTTTGTTCCCCTTGACAAGTCAATTAATTTGCAGTCAATGACAATAACTATTTTTTCACTGCTTAAAATGTTTACATTTGATTTCCTTATTTTTGCGATTCAGAATTTTTCTTTACAGATTTTTATGGTTTTTATTGTAGTAGATGTCTAGAAAATACTAATTTAAAATACTAATTAAAATACTGACTCACTCCATTTTTTTTTCTTATAATATTTCATGGTTTTAATTAAATTTCTGTTCCTTGGAGATGTTATATGAAAAAGTTTTCTAATAGTAATAATATATATATATATATGAACTTAAAGCATCAAAAGTAAAATTAAATTGGAATCAAAACAATGCAATTCCCCAACAATATAAATAATTTCAACCGTGGATAAGAAGTCAAACATTGTATCTATACAAATCAAAATTAATATAAGAATTCATTAAGTAGAATAAACTCGAAAAATAAAAATGCGAAAAGGAAAAATTAGTAAAAATTGTAAGAACAATAAAAATGTAAAAATAAAAATATTAATCTCCCTTCACTGAAACTCCAATTCAGATCTAATCAGGGGAAAATGAATTAAAGTTTCATAAAAGTCGATTAATACATTTTGACTGCAAATTTCGTTCTTTTGAAACATTTCAGATCAAGAGCCGTAAAAAAAAAAAAAAAAAAAAAAAAAAAAAAAAAAAAAAAAAAAAAAAAATTAAATTTTCATTTAAAACTTTACAATTCAATTAAAAGCGAAAGATCGAACCTCAATAGCAGTCCCATACACAAAATTTTAACGTTCTGAGACTACTCGTTTTTGAGTTAGGCGAGATACATATATACGTACATACATAAAAACGTCACAAAAAATCTCTTCTGAATCCATTTTAAATTCATTTTTCAATCCGTTTTGGAAAAAAGAGTCCTTTATTCTTTCCATACATACAGATAGCACGCAAAAACATAGTTTAAATGGATATTTTCGTTGAAATACGATACCCGAAATTTTTCGCGATTACAATACTTCCTTATTTTGTACAAGGAAGCAAAAAAGGTTAACTCCTTCGAAAAAATTTAATTGGAATATTCTCAGACTGAAAAAAAAATGATCCTATTTCTTGAAACAAATATACTTCAAACTTCAGTTTGTTTCAGTTATTATCCTGTCGTAGATTAAAATAAAAGTGCAGGTAGTACAATGATGATTATTTAATACATAGTTTTATCAAGGAGCCTTCAAATAATACGTTATCAGCTTGTCGAATATGTCAAAATGTTTTTGCAAATGAGCTACAAAGTCTTCTAGATTCCTGGAAAAAATTCTAAGAGTCCATACAGATAAAAGGCACAGAGATTTGCATTATTTTCAGTGACTCAAAAAGAAATTTATAAAACAGTCCACATTTTCAAATCTCTTTTCAGCAGCATTCAAACAAGAAGATGAAGGGTTGCGTGCTTCTTATAATATTGCTTTATTTTTTGCAAAATCAGAGAAATCGGATACTATAAGAAAAAAATCTGATTCTACCAGCTATAAAGGGGATATTATGGATTATGCCACACATGTCGCCAATCGAGATTGTTAAAAAGTCGCTTTGAATAACGACACAGTTCATAAGAATAATCGCTATTGTGGTTTAAAAATATTATTCTACATATAACATTTTAGAAACATGTCATATTTCAGTAAAATTTGATGAATCATCTTCAGTAAAACGAACCAGGGAGAGAGTTTACTTCTTGATTATGTGTGTTTTATAAGGGAATAATAAATCAATTAACAGTTATTACTTATCAAAAATTTACAGTGGAATCATATTTAAAAAAAATGAAAGTTTATTTTGAATAAATATTGTCATTTTCTACGTTGTGATCGGACGTTACAATGTTTTCACGGCACATTTGAAAGCAGAGGTATCAAATATATAGAGAGTATAATGTGTTATCCATCAGCAACATCTAGGAGTAAAAAATTTGAGTGAATGCTTATTCAAACTCCCTTTATATCATCACAAACAGAAATAATTCTTTGAATGATTGGTTATCTGAACAACTCTGTACTGAAAATATTGAAAATTTCAAACATCGCTTTCTTATTACAAAAGTTTGTCGACTACCAAAACGAAACGTTTGTGTTGCTCTTTCAAACTTTTTAACTCAGTGCTAGAGGTTTCAGAAAACAAAGAAGCAGCTGTAATATCAGAGCTGGTAAATTCAGAAACAGATATAGCTTATCTGACAAGTTTGTTAAGTAAACTGAATGAATCGAATTTTCAACTCCAAGGTAATGACCTAAATTTAATAGAATCAAAAAAGATTATTTCTGCGTTTTTGCCAAAAGAAAAAAAAATCTAGTTTAGACAGAATTTAAACCCTTTTTCAAACCTATGAATTACAGAACAAAATTGAAGAGATGTATTTAAATATTGCCAGAATTCGAAAACTCTGAAACTGGATTTCAAGAAACAATTTCAAGATAGTTTATAAACTAGCTTATCCAATTGGGTTTTGGATACATTTTCTGCATGATTTCAAAAGAATTTTTAAGCTTTAGAAGAATAATTTTGCAAGGTATTTTCTTCCTCTTTTCCGCATGCCTTTATAGTGTAACTGGAAGCACACTCAAAGAGTATTCGGCAGGTCCGAAGTTTGAAACATCGTTAGAGAATGGCAGTTTTTCCACGTTCCTGCATGGATATAATCTAATGACTTTACAATTCATTGATCTAATGGAGAGCTAAAATTTAAATTTAGATCTTGATATTAACAGTTTTGGTTTCAGAATAAGATAATTACCTGAATTTTATGCCGAATGAATGTTAATAAATTGGTAGAAGTTCGTCAGCTTCATTACTCATTATGTTGGTACTAATTTAGTTTATATTCCTGTCCTTTATGCAATTTATTAAATATGACTACATATTTATTTTTAATTTCATTAATATACAAATAAATTCAGCCTACTTTCTTACTGCTTTATTTCCGTGCATATTTTTGTAAAAAGTATAGACGTAAATTACCAGGGAAGTTAGACCCATTTAGCATTCAGTTTTTAAAAGTTGGCAGTAAACCAGAAAAGTTTGAGAAACATTTGTTTAATGCTTTGAATTAATTTTCAATAGTTTTTTTTAATTTTTAAAATCTACATAAATCTAACTATTTGACTAATTCATATATACATCATAATTTGTATTCAATTTGATAGATTCGATGATTCTATTTAAAGTGTTTATATTTTCACTTCATTAACATTAAACAAAATAAGTATGAATTCTGAGCATCAAGAAAAAGGGGCACTACAAAAAGGTACTCAAGACTCAAGGCAAGGACTCTCCACAAAAATTTTCCGTAGTCGATTTGGCCACATACGGTGTAGTTAAACCCAAAGCGTGAGAGAAGGGATGGAACATGCAAATGTATGTGGGGGGCACCAGAAGGACCTTTAAAGTGTTAATCCGTCCCTAATTCTCTTGAGATAATATTTGAAGATTTTATTCAATGCTTAAAATTGCACGCCAGTTTATAAGTCAACATCGTGAAATCAAAATCCTTAATTTTCGAAGCCAGTAGTTTTACTTCAAATGTTGTATTAATTTTACAACTTTTGAAGTAAGTTGAATTTTACAACATTTCATTATTATATTTATGATATGAGTATTATCATAAATTTCTACGAAATAATCCAGACGTTCTTCCATGCATGTAAGAAACTGAAGAATAACGATTTTCACTTTGCATTTATTCATGGAAATTCTTCCAGATTAATTATACACCTTTATTTTTATATGAAGGAACAGTACAATATCTGTCATTTGTTCAGTATACGTCATATCAAGAGTAAAGTCTATTATTATCGAAAAATATTAAATGATAGTTATCCCTTGATGGTTTAAAATTAAAGATATAAATTCGCTTTTAATATTGTACCTGGATAAATTTTCAAAATATTTGGTTATCAAATTAATTTCGAAGTTTGTCGATTAAGTGAAAACATGAAATTTTCAAAATAATTCTACTAATATTTAAAAAATACAGTTTCTCTCACATAATATACAATGAGCCACAGGAATCTAAATATACCATGGAAATATTGCTTCAAGTAAATTTTTGAAGTTTTTAACTTTTTTAAGCTCGATTTGCCTAATGAATGTATATTACTTCACTTGCTTTAATAAGGCATTTCTGTTAATTTTAAAAAATTCGAATTCCTATTGTTTGCTTATTTGTGATTTCCTTCAAATTAAATTAATTTTCTTTGGATAAGTATTCTTCTCTAAAACCTTCTGTCAGTTCTGTACCACACATAAAGAGATAGGTTTTTTCTGATTGTCATTTAAAGTCGCAAATTTATTAAAATATATTTAATCTGTATACACGTTTAATAACCACTACTTCAATTGCGTGACATCTGTACGTAAGGACAGAATAAAAGACTCTTTTCCTCCAAAAAAAAAAAAATTATAAAACTGCTTTAAAATGAATTCTGAAGAGACGTTTTCGTGGTGTCTGTACGTACGTATGTATCTCGAATAACTCAAAAACGAGTAGCCTCAGAACGTTAAAAATTTGTATATAGGACTGCTATAACATGTAGATGTGCACCTCGTATTTTGTTGCAATCGGCCGCATCAAACGTATATAACTATTTATATATATATATTCACTCTGTTACCCGGCTCAGTGATCTCAGTTTCTTTACTCTTATATGTTTGTAAATTGTGCATATTTTGCTTTAAAATGATTGAATTATGTTGTTCTTATCTTCCGGTTAAGGTTTTTATGCCTTTAATAAATGTGCACGCAATATTTTTAGAATTATCAACAATTTTAAAGTTGTTTAAGTGCGGCTAAGCCTAATTTTTAAATAACATGGCGGTCATGTTTGTTTATATTTGAAACAGCAGAATAGTAGATTTGTTGCTAATCTAGAGAGACTAAGCTTTGCAACAACAAAGATAACGCCTTCATTTATTATTGTGATTTAAAGCATGCTTAATTCTTTCTGTAATTTTTTCGAGGAAATAAGTGTTTAAGATTTACTTCGTAATTTTTAATATAGATATTTTGAGTTTTTATGTGTTTTTGCCTTGCCATAAAGTAATCATTGAATTGATTGAACGAGAAAGACTAGATCGTCTGTGAAAAACTGTTTCTTTTTTTGTTTTGTTTGCTTAATTTCTTTTATACATCGTTCTAGATTTATCATAGTATTTGAATAGAACATGTGGCAACGATTAGATAATTCTTCAAATGATATAAATTTTGTGCATTTTGAGTAATAATATGATAGGAAAAAATTCTAAACTTAGTCTAGCAACAAAAAGAGTAATTTAGCTTCAGGCAATACGTCCCATTCTTCTTTATGCATCTCCAGCTTGGGCTGCAACTGCAAGAATTCACCGCACAAAAATTCAAAAGATTTAAAACAAGGCAATTCGAATAATTACAAATGCACCCTGGTTTGTGCGGAATAGCACCTTACACAACGACTTGAAAATCAAAGAAAAAGATGCAGTAATTTTAAAATTATCTCATAACTTCTTTACAAAGTGCGACAATCATCCTGAAAATATAATTAAAAAACTCGAAAATTATGATTACACAGTAGAACAACGCCAGAAAAGACCCATACTATTGACCCACAGTAGTCGGTAGTAATTGTAGATATATTTTTCGTTCTTTACTTATTTAGCCAAGTTTTATTTTATTATCATTATTACTTTTCATCTTACTGCATTATTTTACAAAGCGCTATGGCCTTTGTCCCTGCTAAAGCAGGTATAGACTTTGGTGTGTATATAGTTTTATTCTTGTGAACCATTTTTCTACTGTGACAAACTATGCTATTTCATCATATATAATCATTTGCCAATAATTACTTATCTAAAGAATAGTATGAAAATTTTTTGAAAAATGCCTCGCAATGCAACCTACAAGAAATGACGCTACCGGAGCACCAGCATACTAAGAAGCTTTTCATTTTCAAAAATAGATGGATCCACATGAGCATCTTCATCTCTCAACAGATGGCGGCACTGGAGCCTCCATTAAAAATTTCTGAATTCCAGCACAGTATGTGTACAAGTACTTTCCATTCTAGTGGATTCAACTCCCTTGATACTCAAGATTTAGAAAAGTCAAGAATAATATATTGGTAAATGTAACGCTGTTAAGTGAACCTAGCGCCAGAGTGTCGCTATGGTAAACAAATATAGTGAATTTTAAAGAATGAATTTATTCTATTGTGGTTTGTGCGCTATGGACGAAATAGATTTAATTAAATTCAATAAGTTTAAATGAAATGCAAGAAAAATACGTATAATTTAATATTCCTTAGAGGAAGTCATGTGGTGTACACAGCAGATTTTTTAGATTAAGTGATGGATTTAAGTTTTGTCTTTCCAATTTTCTGTATGCTTCTAACATCTCTAGACTAGGAGGGCCTGGAAATATACTTGCTGATTTCTAGTATACGTCAAGTTATCTTTCCTCTTTTATTACTTTAGGTTACAGATTTGAGTTTTAGAAATTTGAGACATAGTAATTTCAGATTAATAATTTGTATGAAAATAGTTTTTATAATAGAACTTACATACAGATAACTAAACAATTATTAAATTAGACTGCAATTCACAGTTTTTCATTGCACTAAATTAATGAAAGAAATGTTCCATTCAGCATTTAATTATCAATATAACATACTGAAAATATTAAAAAACTCACAAAAACACACTTATTGTAAGCAGATATATCTGACTAAAATATTGTAGAATGTAGATTTCATCTCACTGTTTAATGAATGTAAAGGAATTGTTTTAATATCTTTTCAGATTACTGCGTTCTTTGTTAGGAAATAATAGATTCTATTACAGATTGAAATTTAAAAATGCATTTATTTATAGTAAAAATGGAATTTTAATAGGTATTGTTGAATTAAATGCTTCTAAGAATTAAATGGAGTCATAGCAAGCAATTTTTGGTGTGGTGAAATGATAAAGAAGTAGACCTTTTTTTTAAAAAAAATAAAATTATTAAAGTAATAATAAAAGCTTATAAACAACTTAATATATTCACTCAGTATTAATACACTCATTTATTATAAAACTTGCATGTAATACATACTGGGAACACACCTGTTTACAGCGAAGTCGTGTACATAAAATGTTGTTCATCGTTTATTTGAAAATATAATAATTTATATAGAGAAAGGAACAAAATAACAAGTAATAATACTGTAATATAACACTGATAGAATACACATATATTTACATAAGTCGTGTATAAAATAAGATCTAAGGCAGAAAATAGTTCATTTAAATTTTAGCATAGAAGAAACAAATGGTGTATAACAAAGCAAAGAACAACAGTAAAGTGCACATTTGAAAGGGAAGCACTTGAGCAAAAAAGTATACGAATTTATACAGAATAAATTAATTTATAGAGATAGAAAAATTAATATAAGAATTCGTATCCACGACTGAAAATTTTATTCTTGGTTAGGTAATAATAATAATATACCGACTGCATTTAAAAATTCCTATTATTTGAGTTCAGTTTAATTTCTTCATCATAGAACTTTCCAAACATTTTCCTTGCAGAATATTTAGAATAAATTATTACTCATTTTGATGAATATCAATCACTTACATTTTTTTTGCAAAGAAATGCATTTTTGAAAGTAACTCATGCAAAATCAGCTAATAATTTTTATGTGGACAGTTGAAAAAAATTAAAATTATGCTTAAGTTTCTGGATATGCATTACATTTTTAGAAGTTTTACTCAAGTATAAACATTACATAATAACTATATGTAGCACAAAAGAAAAGAGATTCTGTGTACTTAATGAATGATATTTTATAAAAACTAACTCATAATTAAGAATTAATTTAAGTTATTTAACATTATTACTTACTTCATTAAATAGCTGGATTGAAAACAGTACGGCATTCTTTGTGGAATAAAGGCCGAACATTTAGAGCTCAAATACATACATGTAAAGGCATTATATTGGATCGTATCATAAGCGTGAGTTTGAAATGATGAGCCACTGTACATTATTTCGTAATTCTACGGGCAAATATTATTGAATATAATGTTTGACTTTTTATACATGTTCTTTCTTTATATGACGGCAACTTTCTTCTCAAGTGTCGTCTGCCGGGGATGAGCAAATGAGCAAAGGAGGTACAACCATCAAATAAAGTTGACAGTCACTCAATTGGTCCTCCAATAGGAATTATTCTTTCAGGTACATCACATGGGTTTTGGGTGGGATCCGTTGGGAGCTATCTGAAAAGATAGAGCAAATGTCAATTTACAATTCTGGGAATTATTTATTTATTTTTTAATATTTTTCCTACTTGCAAATACAAAGTAGATAATTAAATACGTTACAGAGTTTTAAAGTGTTATGTTTGAAAACTCTAAGTAAACTTTGTATTTTGTTTTCCAAAAATACCCAGATATTCAGAGAAAAATGCAACGGTTTCCTTTTCTTTTTTAAAAAAATGACTAATTCGCTCCAGTAGCACAGTTTCAAATTAAACGTTTATTGGTTCACAGATAAAATTTAAAATTTTCAATCGAAAGCTTTCTTAAAATAAAGCGCAGTATGTTATGGGTGAGAAGGCTCTGGGAAAATATAGTATTTAATGTAGTCCTTAAAGATTTAAAATTCCGCTTGATAAAGCTGCGTTTTAATTAGTTAAGAAACAAAATATTTCAGGCATTTATGTGTGAACTCGTGGAGATAAGCCTAATAAACAGTTTCTTCGAAAGCAGAGATACTACCAATAAATTTAAAGACTGCTGTGGTTCTACCTAAAAACAACCATTAATCGAAACAAGCAACTTTCGCTTTATTCACTAAAGCATTATCAAAAATCCCGAGTTCAAAGCAAGCAACGGACATCGAAAAAGGACTTGAAGCAACATATTCGTTCTAAAAATTTCCCGAGAATACACATAAAGGGTTTCCTGTAGTATTTACATGATGGAGCAGTTACTAAGAAGAAAATGTAGCCTAACATTACGAAATATATTTAAATAATCTGTCCCACATCCCCTATAATTTACGCTAAATTAAAAATTTTTGTTTAATTTTGCTCTAACTGTGGGTCACGATCCCCTAGGCGGTCGCGGGAGCTGCAGCAGGAGGTCGCCAAAAAGTTTAGCAGTTTTAATATTTCTTTCACTTTTTATAATAATGTTACAGGTACCAAATATTTTTACACAATGTATCTGAAAATAGGTAAACATAAGAAAATACAGACAAAGAAAAAACGAAAACGTTTCGACGCATTCTTTTTATAATCTAAACTTTCATTTTACTTGCTTTGCACCTGATGCTGTCATTTCGTCTGTTACTTATTTAAAATTTTCACATTGTTCTATGTCTTAAAATTAGAAATTAAATTTAATGACCAAAACTGCAATAGTATATTACAGTATAAGCAAAAAAATTGACAGTTTCACTCATGCGTGTGTCAGATTTGCTCAATACTTATGGGGTCCCACCAAATTTTTGTAAATATTATGGGGTCCTGGGTGTCACGAAAAAATCTCAGTGATAAAAAGTTTAAGAAACCCTGCTTTAACACATGATGTTAAGATTATATAATTACGTATATTTGTTGTAGAAAATCTTTCTGCCTAACTCATATACATAATCCATCTTGTACACAGGTACCCATTACTTCTTGTTAAAGCATTTTGAAAAAAATCAGAAGATATTTTTCCCTAATTCCCAATTCTAAATAAATCTTTTTTTTTTTTTTTTTTTTTTTTTTTCTATTTTAGGTCATTTTATATTTGGCCAAATTCCAAAATAGGTATTTTCAGAAAGTAGTGCATTGGATCACTAAACACAGATTTCTGTTTATATTTTTGTAAAACAGTGTTACATTATATGTAACATAATCCAGTTTCCTCATAATACAGTTGTCCTACTGCTCCAGTTTCACATGTTTACACATTTCAACGCATATCACCATAAACATGTTTATAGCTCTTCATCCCATCCACAGTTCATAAGGTAATCAATTTCAATTGTAAACTTTCATGGACAATGAAATTTCGAAAAAAAAAAAAAAAAAAAAAAAAAAAAAATGCTACAACCGCAAAACTATGTAAATAGCTAGAGTACGAGCTCATATGCTATTGATACAAGTTTGATATGATTTTGCACGATCGTACATGATGAACCGCTAGCCTTGTAAATACTTCTGTATTGTTGACGTCTGCGAATGCGAAAGGCATTGACCGACGCAACAAGAGTATGATGTTAGAAGAATTCTAGATACATGCCAGACACATCGATTTGTTCACCTCATAAACTTAGATAGAGAACCTAGCATCGGGCTGAAAACTGCAATGTTCTAATAGCACCCTATGTTCATTCTACCATGCGAATCGCAAGTCATCATTTGATGGTGCATCCGAGAAGCAGTGGCACGTAACGGTTTCCATATACTGTGGAGTGATTTCGGATAGACCAGGCATACAACGGACAAGAAGCAGAAAGGATAGAAGAAATGTGAACCAAGCATGTACGGAACCTATGATGACCAAATCCATTATATAAATACAAGCACAAATACTAGTTCCTGTGTGCATATGAGCCATTTCCAGCCATCTCACTGCATGGAAACTGTAAGTCCACAGCTCGTTAAGTATGCTGGTTTTAACAAGCGAACCCCGGCGGCTCCATCTGCAATGGTGTCAACTCAAAGCAACATTGAATGCCACATCGGTGTTTAACGATGAATGCTACTTCGTATCGAGGATAGATGATTATAGTATCTTGTAGACACTGATACAAACGCAATTTTGCTAATGAGACATACTTTTCCCATCACAGGTCTTGAGAGTCACAACCTAAGATAATCGAACCTCTCTGGAAAGAATATTGACGGAACAGCGGTATATGGCTTCGCATGCTGTCTTTCCTGGCCTGGATTCCAGATACGGTATTCTAGCAGAATAATGCCTGCCCACACAAGATTCAAATGGATAAAACTCTTTACGCCATGTCCATACACTTCCATGGTATGCCTACTCCTCGGAAATGTTCCCTATAGTTTATTATATGAGAAACTTATAAACGCCAGCTGATGCCTTGATGCAGTGTTATAGGAATCTGGAATACTCCGTCCAACAAATGCTGGTCCGTCTGTCATAGAACATAAGGCGATTCTCTATTTCCTGACGGAGCGAATAACAGCACAAGACTACTCCACGTTACTGAAATTTATTTAACTACTGAAATTTGTAATTGTCCTACTGCTTTGTAACTGTTTCTGCAATCATGTGTATTATTCACCTTTTTCACTTAGTCAATAAAATTTTCATTCAATCTGATGTTTCCTTTTTGTGTGCTGCTATTTCATTGCCCATGAGTGTACTTTGGAAATGGACATTTTTAAGAGCAAATGAAATGAAACACACAAGTACAGTGTTGAGGCGGCTGTAATTAAATGAGCATGTTGTTTAATGTAGCTCTAGAAAAGGCCATAAGAGACTCTGGAATAAACACAAGTGAAACCATCTTACACGGAACCATTCAACTGCTGGCTTTTGGCGATGATATATATATATCATATAACACTGGGCGATCAAAAGTGAGCTGTGGTCGAGGCATTTGTCTCCCTTGAAAATGTAACAAGAAAGATGGGCCTAATCATTAATGAAAACAAAACTAAATTTAAGATTGCATCTAATAAAACTGTTGATTTATCCCCTTGAAGATAAACAGTTATACATCTGAAACCGTAAAACAATTTAAATATTTGGGCACACTGATCACAAGTTGCAACGATATGAAAATTGAAATAAAACATAGAATATTTATGGCTAATAGATGTTACCACGGCCTTAAAAAACAACTTAAATCCAAACTAATCAATATAAAAACTAAATTTATATAAAACTTTAATAAGGCCTGTTGCTCTTTCCAGAAGTGAAGTAATAGAGCAGAAAAAGACCTGATCCTAAGAAAGATCTTTGTACCGGTACAACAAAATGGCATGTGGAGGATTCTCTATAATCATGAACTATATGGAAAATATAAGAAATACGGTGAAACTGATATTGTGAGAATTGTAAAGGCATCTCGTATCAGATGCCTGGCCATGTTTTTAGATATGATGATTTATTTCCAACAAAAAAGATAAAATTTTCGAGAATTGAGGGAATAACACGAAAAGGAAGACCACCCACTAGATGGATAGATGATGTCCAGGAAGATTTTAGATTAAATTGGAGTTAACCGATGGAGGGCTATTGCGCCGAATGGGTTTCAGGTGGAGGGAACTTGGAGAGGTAGCCTTGACCTGTTACAGGCTGTGGAGCTTATGAAGAAGAAGTAATTAAATGAGTGCAACAGAAAAAGTGAAGATTTTAAAATTAAATGGCTTTAAATTTACAGTCTGTGAATAATTTTTCTCTAACATTTTTATAAAATTCAGATTTTTGATATTAGAAAGACCTTTTCCAACTATTATATTATATTATGCCATGCTAGTATAAACTTATGAAAGTCGAAGTAATATTACTGTGCATTAATATTTGTCTGTTGAGTAATATTCCATTATTCTATCGTACACTTACGTAATGCTACGACGCACAACCTGGGTTCAAACAGCCTTAGTACGCGTTTTCAGAGTTTTTTCCGTGTGTAGCGAAAGCGCGAAACAGTAGTCCTGACAAAATCCTCCTACTTAACCTACCATACCATTTAAAAGTGATAAACGCATTTATTAATAATTTAAGTATTATCATATTTTCGTAGTTAGAAACATTCTTAGTGGAATCTGAAAAAATTTTGGAGTATTACGTTACCTTACACTATGGTTATCAACAAGTTTAAAGGCACAATATTCTCTGATTAAAATTTTTTTAATAATATAAATTTACTACGTTGTCATACCTCAGTTGCCATAGCTTCGATGATCATCTTTAATTTTATTTTATTTTAGTAATCTATCTGATTGATTTTTTAAATGCATTTAATTTAAAGACAATCCAATTTGAATTTTACGAACATTTGCAGGATTATTATTTTTCTAGAGCTATAAATACTGATTCTAATGACATACATTATACAGTTAATACAGAATATCTTGATTTTTTAATAATATAACTAATCGATATATTTTATCGTATATTTAATTTATTATATATTCAAATGCTGATTTCTAAGAATCTTTTCAAAATTCCTCATTTTCTTTCTCAGAATTTCAGAATTTCTTTCTGTAACTAACGAAACATGTTTTTACGTCGTATGTTATCCATTTCATTATAGAATCAATGATTTGTTTTAGAAAGAAAATGTTGCTAAAATTACCTCATTGCTCAAAAATTGTTGAAAAACTGTTAAAAACATAAAATTTCGTGAAACGAAATTCAGCTATGAAGAACAAAAGCTTTCTGATCATTCTTGTTTTACTAGCACAACCTGAAGAAAGTTTAGGAATTTCTCCAAGCTACTGACAAGAATCTGAATCTAAGACGATGATGAAGATGTGTGAATCCAAGACATAAATTACGGAAAATAGTTTTAGGATTGTTTTTGGTATAATAAGGATTTTTGAGCCAGAAGGTTTTTTAGTTTTTGAAAAAATCAAATTGATGATTGGATTTCACCTACAGTACTCAGTATATTCCCATAGAATACTTTTACTCTCATTTATAATGCAAACTAGCGGAAGTACCCGATGCCAGTTAAGTTAGATTGAGAGTAATGCATATAACAACAGAGAAAAGCACTGTAATCCTTCTTTAATAACGGTGCAAAAAATACGATTCATAGGCATACATTTTCAGTCTGATGCGATATGGAACCGCATAAAAAATTTCGATAGAAGAATAAACTAATTATCTCTCATTATAATGACATTTTTATTAAAGCATTTTTATCTAAAAAGCGTGAGACTGTTACCACTCGGAAAAATGAGTGCAACAATTAGTGCTTTCAGAGTTTCTAATTAATATCTTGGCTGATGAATGTCGTAAGAAGATGGGAATAGTCAAAATGGCTTCCCACGAATTTTTGAATCGGGAATAATGTATTTAATGTTTGGCAATGCTATTTTTATTTCATTGTAAAACTTAGACACTTTTGTAAACTTTTGAAACATTGTAAACTTAGAAACTAAAATCGTAGAGTTTGTTTTTACAAACTCTACGATTTGAAAGCGAGCAGTGGCAACACTTTACGAAGTAAAGCACACTTTTATCTCCAGCGTGCGAGACTATAAATTAGCGTTTTCAGCGTTTTTAATTAATATCTCTAATCTTAGTTTTTTTTATCTTTGAAAAACGTAGACGTCAACCTTTCCTTGAATCCAGAAAAGAATTGTAGAAAGTTTGGTGACGATAGCTGCAGTACTGACTGAGTTAATCGCGAACAAACAAACACCCAGATCTTTTTCTTTATATACTTAAATAGGTAAGGAATAACATTGCAGGATTTGACCAAACGTGTTAATAGTCTTGTCAGCATTCATAAAAGTTAGAAAATATTTTCAGAAATGGGAGAAGTTTTAGTATAAATGCACTCGATAACAAATGTATATTTTGAAGAAGACTAAAGCTTGGAATTCCTATAATAAAATTTAATTTTTCAAATAGTTAAGGAAAATTATCAATCTTCCTCTACCAATAAAATTAGGATGTTTTTTTATTCTTTGAGATATTTAGTTGAAAAGTTATAAAATCACAGTTCTTCTGCGTATATTAATAAAATGTGACATATGATCACATTTTATTAATATACGCAGATCAGTTGAAGATCAATTAAAAGAAATAAGATGGAGATCAATTAAAAATGCTCATGTTTTTAGTACTTTAATAGTTTCCTTAATCGTTTCAAAAATAAGCAGCACTTTTTAAAAATTCTTTATATCGCAATTATCAAAAGGAGAAATTGTTTAGAAACCCAGCGAGATGTCTGAATTACCGATGTAGGTATCTGGTTATTGCTTTAATAGAGTCTTTAATTCGAATACAAAAGCACCATTTTAGGAATTGACAGCACAGCAAGACTTTTCTAGAAAAACAGAAGTTTATCTCAAGGACGATTTTCGAGTGAAAACAATCTGCTTCATAAAGGTAGAGTAAAGATTTGATTGACTTGATAGTTTGCATTTAAAACAAGATTTTTCATATTAAAGTATTACTCAAAAAATATCAAAAGAGATATTTTACGAGTCGTGAAAGAACATCTGCATTAAAATTTTGAGGAGCAATTTAATTAAATGAATCATACTTAGTTCCATTATCGCATCATCGATTTATATGACTTTTAGCTATAGTTTCAGAATAAGAAAGCACAGAAATCTATATTGTCTCTTCAAAGATAACGATTTGGGCATACGGAGCCAGTGTATGTTCCAGATATTTTGTCAATAGTACCTCCGGATATTTTCTATAATTTGCATTTCTCGCATTTTACACTAAAATACTATTCTAGTTATGCTATGTTACTGATTGATGTTAGAGTTCTTGTTAAGTAATCTTCCCTGACGCAACCTTTATATCCGGACGCAAAAAGTTTTCGCAATAGCGTAATGAAGTTGAAAGTTAATATACAAAATTTTCCCTACACTGATGTAATTTTTCGGTTGCATTATTAAAAAAGATAATGCTTCTGGTATGTTACAGGAACATCTAATAACATAGTAAATGATTAGCTCATCTCTTCGCAATATCTGGCTTTATAAGGTTAGAGAAAATGAAAATTAAAAAAAAACATTCTGCGGAAATGTTTGATACAATAAATTGATTCCAGAGATCTCAAGTGAATAGGGACTACTGCTGCTATGTTTTAGAAGCATCTAATAGCATATTTAACGATTAACACATCTCTTCGCAATACCTGGCTTCATCAGATTCGAGAAAGTGAAAATTTAAAAAAAAAATTCTGCGAAAATATTTGATGCATAGTAAAATGATTCGGGAGATCTTAAATGAATAGGGAAATGTATAAATGAAAAAAAAATCTGAAAGTTTTCAGATTTTAAATTAAGTCCAAAGAGGCTTTTTTTTAACGTTTTGTGTGTTACCTTTATTTATTAAATATCATGTTTTAGTGCTCAGACCGTAAAATTCAGCTCAACAACAATATCGCAAAATAATTTTAAAACGAGCAGATCTCAGAATTTCCAACACAGAGTCTGGAGCGATGGAGATAATTTTTTTTTTTTCTTTTCTTTCAATGTTGCCATTGCTCGCTTTGAAATCGTTTAGTCTTTTAATAAAAAATTTGATGAAGTGTTACAAAATATGAAAGCTCTACATATAATAAAGGAAAGAGTCTGTGTGTATGTGTCTTTCGTTCGCGCTGCGCGTAAGCTAATAGGCCCACCGGCTACGAAATTTGGTACATAGGTGCATCTAGACAAGAGCCAGTACACCTCGAAGCGATTTTTTCGAAATTCAAATTCGAATTTTTTTTTTATTTTATGTCTTGTGACGAAATCGCGTCATTTTGAGACATAATGGGCTATAGGAAAGCGAGATTTTACTCTACACACTCCATTTTCACATCGTCATGAAACGTAAGCACTTAGCTATTTTACGAACTTAAAATAAATTTCGTGTTTCAATAAATCGATTAAATACGAGTTTATTTAACAAAGGGAGCCTAACACCTTTTGAACGGGATTTTTTCTAAAAAAGTTTATTTTTAAAAATGTACAGTTTATTTTTCTTTGATTTTTGGACACGTTAAACTTTCATCCTTGCGACTGCTTTTACAAAAAGAATACTGGAAAAATGATAATATTTTGTATTTTAAAAACATTTTCTTAAATAAAGCTTCCGAGTACACATCTCACATCTCACATCTTTAAAAATACGATTTTGGCAACAATTTTCCTGTCTTATTGTTGTTGATAGATTTTTGATGGAATCACATCATTTTGAATAGTTTCATTCTTTTAGAAATATGGGTTTGGCAACAATTTTTCGTCGTATTTCTTATGTCACTGTTTTTAAGAGATTGGTATATTTCATTGTCATATATATATATAATATATTTTATTGATTTTTCTTTTTGATAAAGTTGTTCTGTAGAGTAAAATTCTGAGCGGAATTTTATGTTTTTTGAGTTGCTTTCATGTTATTTTTTGCTTATTTCACTGTTTGTAAGATATTGAAAAGTTTTGCATGATCTTTGTTTCTTCAATGGAAAATTGGTTAATTTTTTATTAGGATAATTAATATTTGTATTAAGGGATATAGCTTATTTCATTGTAATTTTTTCTCTTGAAAATATAAGATAAAGTATCATTAATTATACTTTGCTTTTCAGAATTTTTTTTTTTTTGTATTCTTTTATGTTATTTATCGCTCATTTCACTGTTTTTAAGATATTGAAAAGTTTTGAGTGATTTGTTTAGGAAACAAAATTCTTAACCTCCTTTATACCATTTTAGTTCTTAAGATTTTGCAAAGGGAAGTTGGTTAATTTATTTATTAGGATAATTAATATTTGTATTAAGGGATATTGCTTATTTCATTGTAATTTTGTTAGACGTAATAACTTTTTTTTTTATGAAGTTTTTCTGCAGAGTAAAATTCTACGCAGGTTTTAAATTTAACGTTTGGTGTTCTCTTCAGCCATTTTTCCGGTACATTTAAAAGCCAGACGAAGACTGGCAGCGAAGCTGCTAGTTGATAATAAAACAAATTTCAAATTAAAATTAGGGCTTCCACATGCCCATATTCTATGGAAGATAGCGTTTATCAAATTTTGATAGCTCTAGGTACCGTTGTTTTATCACAATGCGAGAAACATACATGCGTTCATGAAGATTCTCCATTATTTAATTTCATTAAATACAATACAGGGCGATAATATTCTTGGCAACAATTTGAACAGTGATTCGCCGTTTATAGTTTTTAACGCAAAATGCAAAAACGAAATTAATAGTTCTTCAGGGCAAATTGCCCCTTTGGACTAAAAAAAAATCTGAAAAAGTTTATCATACACGCTCACAAAAGGAATTTAATATATTACCGTTACAAGATATCGTAGATTTTAAGCACGGGATTTCTCAGCCTCTGCAATTTTCTATAACTCACTCGACTTTGATCTTTCCATTTCGAGCAATAAACTTCAGATTTTCAATAAGAGAATAATACGCAATAAGGATAAATTTCCAGCAATCGAAGGATGCAACTTCAGTTAGTTGTTGTCGCACTGTTTATTACCTCGTATAAGGATTGAGGATACCCTTTACTTAAATTGAATAGCAAAGAAGTTTTAATTTTCTCTCTCCTATACTTTTTTTAAGACATATTTGCAGCCCTAATTCCTAGAACAAGATTTGAAAATGCAAGGGTAGAAAATTTATTTTTAGAAATGATAGCTAGCTGATTGATTTCTGGTGCAAAGCATAAGTATTAAGTACACAGGAGTTGGAATTTATAACAAAACGGTCTTTTCTTTTGAATAATTACAAGCTTGCAGTCTGTCATGCTTCATTATTTTTCCATAGCTCATAAAGTTTGGGTTATGTGTTTAAGGGCAAAAAACTTAATATCCATTATCTTACTAATAAAGTTACCGTATTGACTTAAAAGTTATTAGTATTTTTCTAAAGAATGCTTTTCGGAAAACTAGCCGCCGCTTATATATGCAGCTTGTTATTTAAAAACGCATATCAAGATAATTAATTCTTAGACTTTAACCTTTGTTATTAAAAATATGTGTATCTAATTTTATGGTTTTCCTCAACATATCATATATAGACTATTTTTCTATCTTTAACGTAGACACCTTCAACATATTTTATTCAAATATATATATGTCGTCTATATATATTTTTCTTATCCTCCGACCGACCGACCTATTTAAAGCATTTTTATGACTTTACGTAATAAATTAGAAGTATACGATGCTTTAATATTTGTATTAAGGGATATAGCTTATTTCATTGTAATTTTTTCTCTTGAAAATATAAGATAAAGTATCATTAATTATACTTTGCTTTTCAGAATTTTTTTTTGTATTCTTTTATGTTATTTATCGCTCATTTCACTGTTTTAGTTTTCACTGTTTAAGTCATTTATTAACAATTTATGCGCTCTATTATAATGACGAATATTTTAAAAATGTCAAATATGTAACTTTCTATTGAGGTAAAAATTCAAACAGATTCTGCAGTTTAAACAATATTCTTAAAGACAGCATCGAGCTTGTGTATCTCATGAAATCTTCTCTGATGCAGCTGAATCATTTTTCTGTTCATTTCTGGATAATTCCTTATATAGCTTAATTGCTTCACTTTTAAGACAATATATTGCTACAGTCTTGTTCATTACACGACTTACGAGTTGCGATTTGGATTTATTATATAACCAGGTATTTATCATATTGGTTTTTTAATATTAGATGAAAACGAAAATACTTTTCCATAAGCTACCAAGAACGTGACGGTGACGTACTGGTAGCTCACGATAGACCATGTTCTAGATACTACTGAACATAGCCTGAACAGACAAAGCTTTATTACATTTATTTCAAGAATAAAGAAATAATACGATAATAATTTAGAAGATGAACAAGGATCTGATTTGGAATTTTAACTTATCATATTTTTGGTGGGGCTGTCTACCCTTGAGGAAGATTAGGAGTACATGTAAACTATGAGCCAGTAGAAGAGTTGTCTTCTACAGCACTCCTTACCGGAAATGGTCTCTTCTTCACGTTATGCATATGGAAAATCCTGAGTGACGAGTCTCCGCTTAAGAAGTTACTTTGCTTTGCGTGGAAATATGCAAATTTTTCCAAAGCAAGGATTTTAAAGATATTACTGGTTTAAGCTCAGGCAAATGAAAAGATTATTTTCTTAGTTCATTACTAAGAGTTTTAATCAAAATCATACTATTCGTCTGGTGAAGAGAATTTGTTTCTTTCTGTCCTTTTTTTAAAAAACTACTAAATTGGAGTATTCAAAAAATGTTACATTGCCAAATAGTTCTTTTCTCCCCCACCTCAATAAGTATCTAAACTAACTATTTCCGAAATATTACTCTGCACTAACCGTTTATTGCGTTTGATATTAAAAAGGTAAAACATGCGAATGGAAAATAAATAATGCTTTATTATAGCATAAAAGTAAAGATTATTTTGTGCATGTAGTAGTTTAATTTATGAAAATGATGATGTTATTACATTTATTTAAACATAGTAAATAAATAGTAGATACATTCTTGTCAACGTTTATTATCTAAAATGTGTAAGGAAGACGCTTTAACAATCATGAATCGAAATTCATTAAAATAATTTATCAATAATTGCAACTATCAGTATAAGTTAGTGGTGCAAAAATAGAGGAAAGAATTAAGAGATAAAGAATGAAAAGGTAGACAGAGACAGAGAAAAACTCCCATCTCTCCTCCTCATCTGGTACGCGGGGCTGAGATTAGGAGGATAATGGGGAAGAGACATTCCTCCGCGGGTCACAAAAGGTGAAGGAGAATTGGGCTAAACATCATTTTGGGACTTTTCGTCCAATAAATACGTAACCAAAATTTTTTTACGTAACCAAATTTCCACCTTCAATTCTCTAGTATTGTTTTTAGCATTCTCTGTATTTTAATTTAGTGCTGCTTTAATTGTTTTACCTTATTCCACTGGTACGCTGGAAAAATCGCGATCTTTGTTTCTACCATCCTTTGAAACAGCACATTACTCCTTCATTCAGCGCCTAAATTTAACTAATGTTCGCCTAAGCTGTGTTTTAGTTCTACTTATGAAATTGTAATTCTGGCCCCAGCCTCAATAAGGCCGGGATTTTATTTTATTATTTAACTATTCATAAATAATTTTTTATTTAATTTTAATTTTAATTGTCTAATATTTCGATTTATAATTATTTTATTATTTTAAGTATTTAATATTTTAATCATTAATTATTGTATTTATGTAATATTTTAGTTACAATTTTATTATTTTAATTATTAATTATTTTACTGTTGTAATAGTTATTTTATTTTTACTTTATTATTTTTTTTCTTTCTTTCCCGATGGTCATCCCCATATAGTCCTCTGGCACTTCTAATCTTAGAAATTAAGCCATGCGAATGTGAGTCAGTTATATTTCTAATGGTGTAAGAAAGGAAAAATTGAAAGCCTTTACTTGGCAGAAATAGAACTTCATTAAGTCTATTATCCAAAGAAGTATACAGGTAAACAACAATACTATGCTCATTGGACAATCATTTGAGGCGTGCTGCTAAAGTGAGTGAAACAATACATAAAAAATGTGAACGTAAACACTTCACGAAGATAGATAATAAAGCATTTAAGTGAAGTGGCTAAGGGAATAAAACTCGGTGTCGATCTCTAATATTCGTAGTTTGATCTCGGTGTCGAACGGCAGGGATGAAGAAAATTTTCTGCAAGCTTAACACAATAGTTAAACAATTTCTTTTAGAAGTCTGTTCGCGAAGGTATCCTTTCCTTCAGACAGATAGCCTTCACTTGCTTTCCCTTAATGAATAAACCAATCATTTACCTAAGAATTTCTGAACTTCGAAAAATTGCTAAATGGAAAATATCAAATCATAGAGCTTTATACTATAATATGAGATGATAATCTTTTCAAGAAATAAATAAAAAATTATGCCGGCCATTGATCCTCTAGTCACTAGACGAAAGAGAAGAGCGGCAATCGTTGTAGCAGATTTAACGTTACTCAGAGTGCACCACGAGGAGGCCTGCTTCTTTAAACTCCACTCGCTTTCAAACATTCCGAACTTTTCCGAATTCGAACCAGGCCTATCCGTACAGTCCGCTAACCACGATACGGGCTGGGCGGCAGGAAACAAATTGCTGAGTTCCCCTGCCTTAATCTGTTTTTCAAGGTATTTCTCCCGCCTTCTTAGCATGACTTCGTAGTGTAGTGGTAGCATGTTCGGCGCTATTCGAGAGGCCCGTGGCTCGAGTCCCGGCGAAGGCGTTGCTCATTTTTCATCTCTCCCGCTTCGAAATAACCTAATGTCTCTACAACTTAATTAAAGCTAATCAGTGCTTTAAAATACTTTTAATCTGGTTTCAGTTTCAATTTGAATAAAGTTTTGTTTTGATGCTTCAATTTAAATGAGTTTGCATACATATATATGCAATATCATGACTTGGAGTATGCTGCAACAGATTGACGATGGTTCTCTGCTTCATATCGTGGAAAGACTTCACTGCGTAGTTAGAAAGATCACACTCGAAACAAAGACTTGTAGACAGACGTGGCCCAACTGAATATAACTTTTATTGGTGGATACGAACTGATAATCAGAAACATCTCTTTCATCACACATGACCATGGGTGTAATATGCAGCCCTCAGTTTTATATAGAGAATTTCACATTTTAGATAAGAGCATAGTTAGCAGCACGACAAAGCCAATAGAGCTAATTAGCATGTTGACTACAGGAGAGCTGAAGCTAAAAGTGCGCAGTTATCCAATATGGAGGCTCTCCAAGAGGAGGTTTTGGTTTAGGTTAGAAAGGTTTCAGTTCACGAAATTGTCAGTACAGGTTCCCAATCAGCTACGTCATTAGCATTAGACAAGTCACAAGCTGGATTGATCTAGAAATCACGCAGTCCTGAAAAGCTATTATTACAATTTTTAGAATAGAGAGGAGGAATTATGGAGATACCACTAGTTTAAATTATAATTTTAATTTACATTATTTTTTTATCTTACATATTATATATATATATTCAAAATAAAGTAATTAAAGGTAAATTAAAAAGTCTAAAACTTACGCGAAAGCTGCAAAGTAATAAACCAATGATTCATAATAATTTATAATAAGAAATCTTTCCATATACCATCTCCAAGAAACACAAATAAAATTTAAAACCATAAAAGAAAATTTTTTTAGAATGTAAAGAGCATTTTAAATAGTAATTTCAACTCTTGTTTCTAAATCTGCAAAGAAGTCTTTAATCGCAAAAATCCAAAACCAAATTTAAATTTTAAATATTGAATAAGCAAAACTACTATGAATTATATATATATATATATACACACACATTTGAATTTTAATGATTAATAGGAAATTTTTTTTCATTTATTAACAAAAAATAATAATAATAATAATAATAATAATAATTTTAAACAAATTTTAAATAACATGCAACTAATAGAAAAAGCCAAACTAAATTATAAAGATTCAAATAGCTTAAAACAATGAAAACATAAAACTGAAATAGCTGCATTTGAGGTTTTTAACTTAATAATTATTTAAATGCAAATAAGATCTCATGTAACTGTCTAACATTTTATTTAGTAATGATATTGATTATATGAAACTTGTATGATTTACCTGAACGTGTGACGCTGTAATCTAGAATTTGAAAAATCAGTAGTTTTTTAAATCAAAGTTATTTATTTTTACCACTGAAAATTGGGTGAAATATTAAATTTTATCAAAGTCTCAGTGGTAGTTCGTAGAAAGGAGCGAAAAATTACCTTAAAGGTATCACCTGAATCTTCTTCACCCTTTTATGTCTATAATCTTGAGCCCTACATTTTTGGATACGTTGTGTAGAAACATGCAGATTATTTTGCTTTTAATGTTTATTGTTATATTAAAAAATATTATGTTTATATTAAAAAAGGGTTTATTTAAAAAAAAAAGCTTTTATTTAAAACTCATAAAATAACTGATGAACTGAACGGAGAAAAATAATTTATTATGTAGATTAATAATATCAATAGATTAAAAAATTATCTTTACAGAATTCATCTTCAGTTTTATACAAAGAATAACAAAAGTGGAGGGCGTCCTTAATAATTTATAGGGATAATTAATTATACGTTGACAAAGCAATTAAATTAATAGGTTATTTATTTAAGTGCCCACATTAAATTTAGTAAATATTACATTTAGGTTAAATTTGTACCACATTACATTTAGGTTAAATTTGTACCACATTACATTTAGATGCAAAATTTGAACTCGATAACTTATCAGGAAGTAGGTTATCGATGACAAACATTTTAAAATGCGACAAACAGCATGAGAGAACTATACAAAAGCTTAAAAAATTTAAATCTACACTGCACAAAAAATAACAGAAAATATCGTAAGCAGAACTCGAATTGAGCAATTCTTTCTAAATGGAAATATCAGTTCACAAAATCTCAAAATCACTTACAGAGGAAATTCTCAAAATAACTCAAGAGTACACTCTAACATGCAGTTTTCTTGGAACCACTATATGTAACAGTTGATAAACACATAATTCGCGTAGCTCTCATAGGGCAAATTATCTGCCGGAGGCTAGAAGAGGCTAAGAGAACTTAGCCGACATTTACAGATACGTTTTCATATGGAAAGCAACAGAGGAAAAGCTAAAAACGAACGTAGTGTGATCTGTCGATGCAAATGGCAATTAAACGTAAATAAGCTAAGCTATCAGACTTTTGAAAGCACTTGGAAAAGCTATATTGTAAATTTAACGCCATGAAGTAAAGAAAAAAAATTCAGTTAAGAAATACAGTTTACGAATTGAAGAAGCTATATGGATAATGTTTGCAGTCTAAAATTAGAAATAATCTCCTGATTATTATTAGCTATAAAAATTTGTTTATTTCTTCCTTTCGAACACGCGATTCATGTTCCTTGAAGAAATTTGAATGCTGTTTCAGTTTGGCGGTTATATGTGAAACCACATTCACGTGATATACTTAATAAACATAAGAAATAAAATCAGGTCTGATCTTTAAGAATCGAACAACAAATTATACTGACAGGTGAAAAAATAATTTGAAAGATGAATTAGAGAATCCGAGCAGTTTTACAGTTGATAAAAAAATTAAACAGATGTTGAATAAATATAACAAATTTTACTTAAACATCCTCGCACAATTTTCCGTAAATGCAAGCGTTGCAAACTAAACTTGCTGTAGGTTAAACATGTTGCTGGCAAAATGTCTTGTCAGCTGAATATCTGTGTTTGCTAAAGGTCCCTTTGGCTAAATGTTCATGTCAGCTAAATAGACATGTCGGCTAAATACCCTGTCGACTAAGTGTATTTTCGACTAAATGGTTGTCAGCTGCCCCTCTGAGCACTTTTATATAGTGTAGTACGGGCTTACGAAAAGATCAGTCGTAAGGCTTCAAAAATGTGTTTGCCCGAATCTTCTCAAAAGATGCCAAGTTGGCGAGAAATTGTCAAATGTCATCAACTTAACGACAATAATTTTCTTAAAGGCCAGTCAGGAGCGTATTCGTCCATAATCTCGCAGTCTACCTAAGTTATTTTTAAAATTTAAACGTTGTTGGGCTCCGAATAAAAAGATTTATAATTCCATATAATAAATAAAAACTTATTTACAAAATGTGTGGCTACAAATTTAATTGCATGCAAAATAAACCCTAAAATTATTCCTCTAAAAACCACGAATAAATAAATAACTAAGTAAAACAACACAAAATATTACAATAATGAAAACAACAACAACAACAACAAAGTAATTAAATTAATCTAAATATTAACTGAAATTTTCAACGATATGTATCTACTGATATAACAAAGAAATCTAAATGGAAACATTGCATTGTCATCAACACATAGTGAATTCACACAAAATTTAAATTTACTAGCTTATGAGTAAGTAGGTTAAAATTCGATGATGTTATGTCAGCCATAGTGAAACACCATGATAACTAAATAAAAGCAACTAAATAAAAGCTTATAAAAACAGAATGAATTTAAATTCTGACTTTTCACATTTTGCCTTTTAGTACTTAACGTTTACTCAAATAAATCCAATGCATTTAAAATTTTCGCTTTCACTTTCATTGCAACAGTTCATACACAGCAGTGACGAAAAGGTTTGTCAAAATTATGCAAACTTCGTACACACCTTTTCATTTCAAAATATCGGAATAAATATATAGAAAAAAATATGCTGTCACGTTAAAAATATTACTTCTACGATTTGCAAATTGAACTATTGAAGCTAGCGAACAAAAATAGATCATATTTTATAAAATCTTCGGTAGCTCAGATGTAACTTTTTACTGGTTTAGATTAAAATCGTTTTAATCATAAAAAGAACCATTTTGTAATAAATTTAATATAAATACTAAAGATATTATAGCAACTAGAATCGGTGTAAGTTGCATAAATCAATAGGACTAGTTTCCAAGGATAAACAAAACGTTCTTCTTAGGTGGCCGAAGGCCACTAGTTGCGGGTTCCTGGGCCAGTGCCTTATCTAATGTATAATGGATTAAAGTTCTTTCATAACACGGATAGCATTACTTGCGTGCATATTAAATGAAGGAGTTGAAATGATAACAATAGTTGACGATAAGCAATAAATAATATGTGGACGTTCTTCTTTAGCTACAGGAGTGAAAATGACGGAGGAAGAGCATGTGCTCACGCGATACCGATTGAAAAAAAATCGAGAATATTCCACCTAAGAAAAAGAGAAACATCAATCAACATCATTTTCTCTCTTTCACAGAGGAGAGAGAGGGAAAGAGAAAGAAGTGTTCATTTTTAGAAAGAACTGAAAGGGTTACAAGAGAAGACGCCAGACTCCTCAGATGTGACTCCTCAGATAAGTCTCCTCAGATAAGTCTATTAATTGAATCAAAGGAAGCGATGGCTTTCCTTGTGTCAAACACCCAACAGATTCGAGATTTAATAAAAATATAACATATTCGATCAATTAAATATATTGGAGAGATTATAATACAGAATTTTATCTGAAAAGCAATAAAGGAAGATATGTTGTGGTTGGGTATACGACTTTAAGCACGAAACTATTCCTTTGGCAGGTTGTATGGATGCAGCAGCTTATAAAAGCAATATTTCTCCAAGTTTGTTTAATTAATGGATATTTATTCATTTAAAAAACCGAAAAGGACCGAGAACACACAACTGACTCAAGACTGAGATAGTCATAGAATTAGAACAAGAAGTGGCCTAGTTAATCGCCGGATTTTAGTACGATTCACCACATGTGAGAATTACATACTAGAGCAGTGGTTCTTAACCGGGGGTTCCCGCACCCCTGGGGGTGCGGGAATATATTTTTGGGGGTGCGGGAGAAGCCCCTACCTAATCATAAAAATTATTAAATATCATTTATTAAATTTCTTATAATAAAATATTTGAAATCTGCAATAGTGTCACCAATATTGAAGCTCATAAAAAAATTGGTAGCACCTAGCTCACTTATCGGCAAAAGACACAGGAAAGAGCCGGTGCCGATGGACGTACACACTACGCTACGAAAAGGCATGAAACTCTCGCGAACAGGCAGCTAGGTGACGGAGAAAAGAAAAAATATTTTGTGGGAATGCAAGCGGAGAACGTTATCCTAGCTTGCGCATGCGCTGAGTTCAATATGTGCTACTCCAATGGAATCTACGGATTCACAGATTTGTATCTGCATCTACTGCGCCTGTGTTAGGTTGAGTCAAGTTGAGGCAACTATTGTGTCTGCGACATGTGTATTGTGTATTCTGACTTGTCCAGAAACCTCTTGAGACTAATACATTCTTAATTGCCCGTTCTTAATTGCCGAATAGGATTCAGTAATATTACAAATGTAAGAACATTATATATATTATATTACATTATTTCTAAATAATTAAATCGATTATAGTGCACTCCACTATGTCAAAGAAAAAAAAAAAAACTCACAAAGGAACGATAAGTATGCCGGTAATGGATTTACCTGCACAACCGAAAACGATGGCACGCAACGAACGCAATGAATCTTGTGTTCCAAGATATTTTCAAACAGCAATCTCAAACCATCAAAGTTATTAGAGCATTTAAACAATCTGCATGGTGGCGAAAAAGGGCATAGCATGAACAGCTTGAACTTAAAGAAGGCTCGGTTTGATACCAGTGGAGATATCCTAAAATTGTGCGCATATCAAGTGGCATATTTATGTGGGGGAGAAAAAAAAGAAAGAAAGAAAAAAAAAAAAAAAAAAAAAGAAACCTCACACGATCGCTGAAGAGTTGATTAAACCTTCTGCTTTAATTATTGCTAAAACAGTTTTAGATTCGGAAGCACATAAAAAAATCCAACAGATTCCATTATCGAATGATATTATACGATCGCGAATACAAGATCTCAGTGAAGATATTTTAATGCAAGTAATTGAAGACATAAAAATCAGTCCACTAAAAAAAGCATGCAACTGGATGAGTCAACTGATGTTGATAATTGTAGCTAACTTTTGGTATTTGTCAGGTATGGGAAGGAAAAAGAGGTGATAGAAGAATTTCTATTTTGTGAGCCCCTGGAGGTGAATACGAGAGGAATTGATGTTTTCAATCGCATCAAAGATTTTTTTATTAAATATCAATTATCAATGAATGTGATTGGCTCAATATGCACTGATGGAGCACCAGCAATGTTAGGCAAAAATTGAGGATTTTTTCCACACATGAAAAGAGAATTACCGGAAGTTATAATAACGCATTGCATGTTGCATCGTCATGCACTTGCGTCGAAAGCATTGCCAGAAAGTTTAAAACATCTAACTACAGCAGTAAATGTAGTAAAATACATCCGAAGGCGAGCGCTTAATCATCGCATTTTTCGTACATTTGCGAAGAAATCGGATGCTGATCATACCGTGCTCCTATATCACACCAAAATACGATGGTTATCTAACGGTCGCATGCTTAACAGAGTTTTTGAATTGCGTGAGGAAATTATTCAATTACTGACTAATCAAAACTGTTATTTAGTAAACGATTTTGAGAGTAATGATGCAATGCTGAGGCTGGCCTACATAGCAGACATATTTAGCCATTTAAATGAATTGAATATATCAATGCAAGGATTTTGTATAAATATAATAATATCTAGTGAAAAATTATCTTCATTTATCGCAAAATTAGAAATTTGGTACGTCGAGTAGAAAAGAGGAATTTTACAAACTTTCCCTTGCTTGATTCTGTTATTGCGAAAAATGAAAACAATACAATTATACCAGACATTGTAATACATTTGAGACGACCGAGCGAATCATTAAATGGATATTTTTCTACCGGAAATATTACCAAAACTCAGAGATGGATACTGGATCCATTTCTATTTGACTTAAATTTGATGGATGATAGTGATCTGAAAAAAAAAAAAAAAAAGATCAATTTATTGAAATGGGAGCAAGTGGACATGTTCAAATGGAATTTGAACAATTAGAATTGCAACAATTCTGGTGTTCACAGTTACAACGTTATCCAGAGTTGGCGAGCGGAGCACTGCAATTACTCTTACCCTTTGCTACCACCTACTTGTGCGAAATGGGATTTTCATCGCTTTTGCATATAAAAACTAAAGCGAGAAATCGCTTAAATGCAAATGATGACTTATGCGTATGTCTTTCAAAAAAGGAACCTCGCTTCGCCAGTATCATAATGAACAAACAACAACAGACTAGTCATTAATAAAAATAATATTGTTTTGTATTTATATAAAATGTACAATGTTTTTTCAATAAACAATAAGTTTCGCAAAAAATGTATTTTTCTAGACTAAAAAAATTAAAACACATTTTTTCAATGGGGTGCAGAGATATATTTTCAGATTCAATGGGGTGCGACTTGCTAGAAAGGTTAAGAAACACTGTACTAGAGGAATAGTAGCAGCATTTATGAAGTAATCAAGAAAGTTCGTGCGGGTTTCGTCACTCACAGAAACGGCTCACGAAAATCTTTAACACCCATTTCATTCTTCGAAATAATAACCATTGGTTTCGGTTACATGTTCTTAAAGAGACGCAAGCTTATAAATGCCTTTTACAAAAAAAAAAAAAAAAATCCTTTTTTCTGGAGTCCAAAAATCCAAAAAGGGGCGCAGCATCCAGGGGACGTCAAATTCATGTTACGAAATTTTAGAATTAAATGCTTTCCATTCTTAAAAAATATAAGGAGGCGCGAAATCTTAAGTAACCTGAGCGCTGAAAACCATACCTACGACTCTGTTCAGAGGCTATGGAGATGTGATCCAATGATTTCGTCATCTACTTCAAACCTGTGTGCAAGCTCCTGGCAGGTTTGATGAGGATTCTGCTTGAGTTCCTCCTTCAACTGGACTTTGCCGAGGGTGGAGGCTTGCCTTCAAGGATTTTGTCTTCAAAAGAATTTGGCTGAACCATTTTTGAGCATTCCGTTCACTCACTGACGTCTCTCCAAGCACGAAGCATGTTCTTTTAACGGCCTCTGCAGTTTTATTCCCTAATTCGAACTCGTAAAGGAAAACAGACCTCAAAATCACCTTTTCGAATGATATATTCTTTGAAGTTCGAGTTTCCTACAAAACTAATAGCTAAACGTACGATGCACTGAACAACTCTCTATTGAGCGCTGCCTGGGATAGCCACTGACCTGACTTTGTTGTAAAAGTCTTTCATTGTTAATAGTCATCCTGGCAGAAGGAATTATTTCTTCCATGTGAAAATATAAATATTACATGGGAATATAAAGCCTATGTATAAGCATAGAGACATGTTAATTACAGACATTGTCTTGTACAAGCTACTTGAGACAGTTAGATATAATCATGGCAGTTATGTGCACATTTAAACATTATCTGATTTCATATTTACAATATTTTTACTGAGATAATCAAAGTAAACTTGTAATTCAGTAACACATTGATTGGATTTTCTACGTCATTTTTTAGCTGCTTTACAACATTATTTTTAGCAAGTACATGCAAAATGGATAGTAATAAGCTTACATTACAATAGTTTTTGCTCTTACAGTCAAGTTACTATTCTACGGTGAGAGCTAGTTTTCTAATGCTGATTTTCAGTTCTTGTAGTACTATCTGGCTTAAACTGGGTGAGTAGTTACTTGACTCAATTTTCTGGTACCTTAGCTGATTTGCTTGGAATAGTTGCAACTGCTATTATAGTTGTAGTACCTATCAAGGGAGCATATTTGTTACTGTTCAATTACCGTGAGAGATAACTACATTAATTAATCTGCTGCTTCGTTATCTGCGAGTATATCAGTTCATTGTACTCCACTTTTGTAAGGCCTCTCCCCACTACTTTGATTTGCTATTGAAATTATGCTGCAAAGATCCAATTCTCAAGGGGGCGATTACTTAATACCTTGCTGAGTATAGCCTGATCATCTCCTCTATCTTAATTTTCGCCTGCTTGTTGCCACAGTTATTCTTCGCCCTTCGCCCATTGTGGCTAGTATTCATTTGTGTTTTTAAATGCAATTTATCGTGCGTGGGCAGTTGAAGAGGTAGTGATCTGCATCATCTACAGCACCACATTCGTATAATTCTGAGTCTCGTTTGCCGAATCTCTTAAAATAATGTGGGAAGGGACCATGGCCAGTGTAGAACGAAGTTTATGCACCGCTATATGTGTTAATTGAGCACGAAATTTTCGGAATGAACTCGTAGGTTCTCCTCACTGTTCTTTCCCATTCCCAAATTTTCTGCTATTCTTGTATAAGGCTATTAAGAGAATTTTTTTTAAACAAGACTGTGGTAAACTTAATGGGATTTCCAGTCTATTGGAGTCATTGGCTGCAAATTTCGCGAGCAAGTCCGCCGCTTCGTTACTAGTAATACCCACATGAGCTGGAACCCATATCAGTTTGCGTCTGTCATCTCTTGGGATCCTTAGAAGAATCTTTTGTATATCTTGCGCTAAAGGACTCCTTGTCCTATGCCCTCGGATGGCCTCCAAACTTGATGAGGAGCCGCTACATATATTTTACCTTTGTTGCTAATTGATACTTTGCCAAACTGATGCCTGCCTTTAGTGCTAGAAGTTCCGACTGAAAGAAGTTCCTGCCTTTCAGTCTTGTCTTTCCCAACCTTTTACCACGCAGTAGGCGCAGACTGTGCCCATCTCCGCCTTTGAGCCATCTGTGCATAAAGCTAGTGTTTTCTCATCTGGCAGGGTATATTGCAGGTGTACTGTGTGCGATATGTTCGTATCTGCAGGGTGTCCAAGCATGATCGGCTTGCGCTTCTCATCGCTCTACTGAATACTCAACAACTCTCTACTGAATAAGGTTTGAAAGGAGTGTAAATCTATATCATCAGAATCGATTTGACCACACTAACGCGCCAAGAGTAGATGTTCTGAAAAGCTCACGAACGTTCTTGGTCACCTGGTAAAATAAGATATCTACGTAAAAAATTTCAAAAACTCCAGCAAATTTCTGCGGTGTTTGATGAACTCTGCGCCTCCATGCCTCAGCACTATAAAGGTTTTATTTATGAAAATGTTTTGTAATTAAATATTAATTCAATTCCAATTTGTTTCATCTGTTTCATATTATTTAGAGCTTCAGTAACAAATATAATATTTAAAATTATCTCTTCCTAAGTGAAAAACTAGAATTTAACATTTATTCAAGTTCAATGCATGTAATATACAAGTCGCATTTGTCTAGTTTTTAATAAAACTTTTCTGTTTCTCTCACGATCATGACAAAAGTTTCGGCGCTAATTTTAGTAACTTAGACAACAGAATATTCAAGTAAATATTCTACGTTAATTAAAGAAAATTAAAATGACTTTTCTTTCTGGTTTTCATTAACTTCCGCAATCATGTTTCGAAGTGTAAACATAAAAGTTTAATGTTTACAGAAAGATAAGTGATTTTCGCAACAGGTCTTCTGGCGATATGTGCAAGTGTGTCATTTAATCTTCTTCGCGCGATAACTTTTTACACACATCATGCCGCTTTTATTGACGATAAGCTGGTGATAAATACTCACCCCGTTAACGGTAGCGACGACTATCACTTCCGACACGTGTTTGATTTGACACCTCAAGAGTGTTTAAAGAATGTACAGTGTTCAAAAGCTTTGAGGTGAGCCGCCGTCGGAAGTGTACTCATACGGATGACGTGTCAATTTTTTCACTAATATTTCCACTTTCTTTTTCGTAGAATATGCAATAATAGTATTAACTTCTGTTTCCAACCTATATCTTTAATCTGAAAAATTCAAATATTTAGATGATTCTAATCTCTAATATGAAAAATTCAAAAGTTTAGAAAGTTAAATATTTGAAAAAGCATATAATGTATTGTCGGCACACATCTAAAAAGCAGAAATTTATACATTTCTTTGAAAATTTAAGAGTATATATATATATATATATATATATAAAAGGAGAACCACGAAGTTTTTATAAATATCAACGTCACGACAGAAATATGAACGTAAGAGAGTATTCTTTCTTTCTTATTGCAGGAGAACTGTGTGTAGGATTTTGTTTCCGATGGAAGGGTGAGGCAATGAAAGCCTTAAAAATGGAGACATGTAATTTTGAGCAAATTATTAGCATAATACGAACATGGTCATTCGTCCTGAAACTTATCGCGGATGCGTGAAATAACGAATAATAGCGAAATTCGTGTAACGTGTAGGAATATAATGAAGTTTAATAGATAAAAGTACAAAATAAGGCATTACCAGCATTAAACATGTAATAATAAAGCTTACTGTGTGTTGCAATGTACACTTAATGTCCGTTATCTTTCTTTCATAAATGTAAAGTATTCCGACATCTTAGCCAAGTTAAAAGACAGTAAAGAAATGAAAATATACTCTTACTTGTGTAGAATTTAGTGCCGTCTCAGAGATTAACGTATCGATAAAAACAACGTTTATCATTCAAAGCTCTGCTTAAGCAATAAAATGCTCATCCAAATAGCACATGCGTAATTGTACTGATGCCCGGGATCTGAGAGAAAATAATACTTAAACGCATACAGGCTCCGGTATTTCCCCATGTTACTTTCCCATTTTCGTTCGGTTCTTAGCCAACAAAATTTAGCCAAGCGAATGGCAGCTTATAAATGGTTAATTTTTTTAAGAGATCGCGATAAATCTTGGATATCAACCCAAAGGCTATTATAAAAAATAGCAGTATTTTTATAATAGCTTTTAATAATACTACTCAAGTATAATAATACTACTCAATTACTAATAATAATACTACTCATGTATGGCTCAGAATACTAGATTGTGCGTACAGTAATTCCTGAAGTTCAATAAATGACTTATCGTTAAGTTAAGTATTATCTACAATGGAGAAGATCAATATTGTCAGTCATGCATGTTCTTTGCACTGTAATTGAAAAAGGGGGAAACTTTGTTTCCACTTGTTGTTGTAAATATTACTTTGAATATGTTTTGAAATGATTTATTTTAGAGAAATTTGATTTAAATCTTTTATCCTTGCGTAATGAGTAGTAATGTGTGAGTAAGCGTGACTTTGCGAAATCATTTGGAAAATGAATGCTTGATGCTTTAGTACGAAATTAAATTTTAGGTAAAAAAAATAAGCTAAATTCGTTTCCAACTATACGAGTGTTTATATTAATTTGTAATTAAGTTATATTTTCAGAATTCATTTATAATATACAAAAAAGCTAAAAAAAAAAAAAAAACAAATATGCAAAGCACAGAAGACATTTAAAAGAATTAACATTCGGTAAATAAATATTGATGCTAGAATCACATCAATGAACATGAACAGATATTTTAGAAATATCCTTTTTCCTACCGTTCATTTTTCATTTTTTTCTATTACAATCAATAGCCATTCTGAACCTTTACTTTGTAACAGAAATGCATTTATAAAACAGGATACTATTTACTACGGTGAAAAATCCTTCTTTCGACAAAACTCTAGAATACACTTTAATGTCAAAACATGTTGCCTGTAAGCCTGAACAATCTTTTCAGACATTCAGCCTTTTTAAGAAACTGAAGAAAATTTTCTCCAGCTTTGTAAAATTTTGATTGGTTGAAAATCTTTCTTTTTCACGCTTTTGTTTCCATCAGCCTATACATTCACATGCAAAAAACATTATACTGAGAAGAAATATTAACTAATGGTTATTTTATATTTAATGATTTCAAAATATATGTTTCTATATTTGAAGAAAATATTAAAGTTGTCAGGACTCGTATGTCTTTTGACTTCTTTAGGGAATATGATGTGCCCTGAATAGGAACAGGGAGCTTACTTAAGCTATGTTCAAGTATGTGTGAAATGGACGACACAAACAGGAAGGGTTTACTTTACCCTTTATTCTATATAAGATTACAGGTGTTCCCGCACTTCGGGATACAGAGACCAACCACTTATGGTCTAAACGTAAGAATATAAAACTACTGACTGAAATTCTAAATAAGAGTTAACTTTGAATTAGTTTACAAATGCCTAATACTAAGACTGGCCTTTTAAAAGATTACGTATGTAGTACGCAAACTGCCGAAACTACATTACGTTTTAAATATCAAGAGGATGAAACCTCTGGCCTTAAAGGCAATCAGCAACTGACTGAAAACTCGTACAAAATGCAGTGGCAAGGCGGTTCACTTTCTCTCTAACTCTTGGCAAAAAAGCCACAACTTAAATACTTGGGCATTAGCAAGTACAATTTGCATAAACAAGTTAACACATTTAATTCTGTCCGGAAGTAGAAAATAAGAAGTGATAGTACAGTTTTAAAATAAAATGAACGTTAGTAAAACTAAGGATGCTTACAAATATGCAAAGTAAAATTATGAAAAATTAAAAAACATTTGCATTTCTCTTTCATTTAACTGTAACTACATGTTGCTGCTATGATTTAAAGTATATATTCAAATACTGACTTCGATTTTATGCCTTCTTATTTAAAGTGGTATAAAAGACAATTATTATTGAAAGAAATTTTATGCTATCTTCATAATAGTTCCCAAAGTTTACTAAAAGTATTTGCACCAGGAATTTGAAAATTCAAGATTATTTTAGGTAGTGAAAGAAGTTGCTATAGTTATATAAATAAATCAGGTCTACTGTTTTTTTTTTACCATCCATACGTCATTTAGTTTTTCTGGACTCTTGTTATGAAAGTGAGGAAAACTGATATATGTCTTGAATATATCATTGTTATATATACTATAGAATAGAGTTTCCAAAAGATAACTGGGTGTCCATCTATACTGTGATTCCTCTCTGTCTATAGAGTCTCTTTGTCTCCATTTATTCCGTCTGTGTCTATTCGTCTCTGTCTCTATAAGATTCCCCTCTCTGTAGGACTCACGGTGCTGACACTAAAATCTTCTTTGATTTTTTCCACCTTATGCTGTCTTGATGCATCTTTTAAAATTCATTATCATGCAGAAAGAGGGGCAATTATTTAACCAAATAACTCTCATTTCTTTATTCTTCTTTCAAGACGGCAATAATGCTTCAAGTCTCTCACACCTATTGCTTTAGAACTGGCAGTGAAAGAATGAACATAGTGGGACATATTCAGCAAATTTACTTAATAAAAATTCATTCAATGGATTTCTGTACATTTTGGATTATATGAAAATTAAATGGTTGATATTTTAACAAAAGAAATCGTACTATTCCCCTCCAGAAACTCTCAAGGCCAATGATTCCTTCATTTTTAGAAGCATAAAACTTTCGAAGCATATACTTTTCTTAAAGGTCAGAGGTTTTACTGACGATAAAAAAATCTTGGCATATGTGGAAGCACAATAATTAATAGCTTTTTTTATCATGAGCTATGCAACTTTATTAGAGAGCGCATTCTCTGTCCAAACTGACCAGCGTTCAAAAGTCTCTAATTTGAGATGATGGTCTAACGAAAGGGATGTTTGGGCTGCTAAGCCTGCCACAGTCACAGATGTCGGTGTCATTACATCCAGATCGGTTTAGATAGTCAGACTAAATGTGACTGGAAGTGAAACGGGATGGTCGGAAAGAATGAATCATTGGTGATCATATACAGTATCACCATACAAATCATATACAGTATCACCATACAAATCATATACAGTATCACCATATAAATCATATACAGTATTGAGCTGGGTTTTCCTACCTAACCGCCAATTAAAACGTTTTCTTTGTAACTTTGATCAATGTTTCGAATTTTGGTATTGCATTACTTGCCTTTAATTACAATGTTCAAAACTGAAATAACAATAACTCTATTAATATCAAATTTTTTCCTAGTATAATTTGTTGAATGGTCGCCAGAGAGGGCAGGGCCAAAAAAGAACACTTTTCAGTACTAATTCCGTATCCGATTAAATTTAAGCTTTTAGTTAATGATGATTATTCTACGATCTCATCTCCACTGTATATGATATGGTTGTATTTTTATGTGATAGTGGATAAGAGATGATGACTAGAGTAAAATACGTTGAAGGATTTTAATTGTATTATTCAGCACTGTTGGAGAGAATGTAGCTTTATGATGCGAGGACCAAGATGTCTGGCATTTAATAAGAACAGAAATGATACGTTAAAAATTGGTTATTTTTGTTTAACTGATTCTAGCACAGCACGGGAGAGTTATCTGCTTGAGAGAAGGAATGTATTCATGGAGGCCTTTCTGAGGGAAATTTGCTCGGATCACTTGAGAAAAACCATAAAAACACCCCTGTAGTTAACCCGTTCTCCAAGATTTGAACCCAGTTTGAACTAAGAGTTTTCAGGGACTTGACCATTCTGCGAGCCTCGTTAAAAATTGTAGCTTATAGCGTTTCACTAATACTTGTGGAACTTATTTTAATTCCTTTGATAGCAGAAACCTTTTGATTAAAACAGGAAGGCTGAATACTTAAAGTAGCAGTCTGGGGTTTTTATGCTGCATGATCTCTTTAATTACTGGCTGGAAGGTGCCATGTGCTTTGAAAAATCCTTTTCTGAAAAAGAAATTTAAGAAATCTAATGCTGAGGTACTCTTATAACGCATATTAAAATGTCAAAGTGGTTACCATATAGGAATGACGTATTTCTTCCGCTTTAATATGTATATCTACAAAATCATATGTTTATTATTTATTATTATATATAATACATATAAACGTAAAACATGATTTTTGAAGTTTTAATCATCAGATCATTACTTTTATAAAAAAAATAGATGTCATCTATTTTCTGCCTTATTGTGAAAATTTTGATAAAGAAAAAACATTTCTTTGCATATACACACACAAAAGAAGAGAAAACAAAAAAATTATTAAAGAAGTATAGCAAGGTAAAGCATGAAAAATTATTGCAATACTTGCTTACTCCAAAAAGTAACAAATATTATATACCATGAAAAAATGTCAACGTTAGAAGTTAGCAGCTTTGAAAGTAAGTTATATATAATGACAGTGAAATGAGAAAAAATTAATTATGGCGTTTCCTTAAATTTTAAATGAAAAAAAAAAATCATTCAATTTTTAAAAATATCTTTTCAAATAAATTAAAAAAGCATTATTGAAAATGTCACGATATTTTTTGGTGTATCCATAAAAGTATGAAATTTTTCACTTATACTTACCATAAATATTTCTTTGATTATGAAAGCAGTAATCATTCCTAGAAGAAAGATTAAGAGTTGGGGCAGAAAAGATGGCATAAAATTTGGCCTCTTTGACAGGAACATCTTCAAAATTTTTACTTTGTTGTTATTATATGGAGGATAACGAGCTCTGGAATTAAAATAAAATTAGTAAGTAAATTAGATTTATTTATCAAAAGAGCAAATATACTTTTTTTACTATTCTCAACTATTTTACCATAAAATAATGTTATTACAATCGTGACAATACGCTTGAATCAGACAATACACTTGAATACTTTTCGAATTTACTCTCTTTCAAGCACTGATTAATTTTAAAATGAAATACGTAGTTTAGTAATACACTGGTGTACAAAAATTAAGGACGAGACGGTTTTTTCAATATAACTTTGTACAAAAGCTTTCCAAATCAACACATTTAATACCGTAAGATCCCCAATACGTAAGGACATGAGTAATGTAAGCAACACTTACTAAAAGAGAAATCAGAGGGATAAAAAGAAGCTTTATTGAAAAAGTAGCATGGAGCGCAATGCGACCGAAGGCCGAAACATCCCTGTGATGGGTGTCCAGCAAGAAACATCCGGTCTTTAATAGGGAATATGATCTTCCCTGACTGCTAGGCAGGTTTCACAGCGTCTGCCCATGCTGAGAATGAGGGTGTCAATGAGTTGTTGAGGCATTGCTGCCCATTCGTCTTGCAGCGCCAATCGAAGCTCCGGAATCATTACTGGTGGTAAGGTAAGAGCTGCCAAGCGTCTGCCTAGAAAATCCCATACATGCTCGATGGGATTGAGATCCGGAGATCGTGCCGACCAATCCATACGTTCAATATCCTCACTCTCTAAGAGCTGCTCGGCAGCTACTGTGCGATGACATGGTGCATTGTCGTCCATGAAAAGGAACTGCGGACCCATAGCGCCAGCGCCTCTAAAAAGACGCACATATGGAAGAAGAATCTCGTTACAATAACGGGTCCCGTTGACTGAACCTGCCTCGAAGATGTGAAGGTCTGTACGACTACCAAGCAGAATGCCTCCCCAAACGAAAACACCGCCACCTCCATACCTGTCCCTTTCAATGATGTTCGAGGAATGATTGCGGCTTCCCCGCTCTCTCCAGATGAGTATGCGACGAGAATCGCTACTCAGACTGAATCTGCTCTCATCTGTAAAAAGTACTCGTCCCCATTCACTGTCTCTCCAATTCCTGTGTTCCCGGCACCACAGAGAACGCCTTCTCCGATGGGCAGGCGTTAGAGGTACACACTGTACAGGGCGTCGTGCATGGGCAAGGCAACAACAAGGTTTGCATTACTAAACAAGTTACTAACGTTTTTAGAATTTGCAATAATATTTTCATCAATATTTAAAGCATCATCAGTAGCAATAACAGGTAGTTACCTTGTTTGCAAAAAGCTAGGGGGGATGAAACCCTCCGAGTGAATACTTTGCGCTTGAGTGAAAATTTGGACTTTCCTACAGGTAAAGATTTTTTAAGTCTGTCAGGACGGAGAGCTTTCTTAGCTTTTAAATCATTCTTTTTGCTATTTCTTTAGCCTCAATCATTTTCAGAAAATCATCACTGGTCGATGGAAGATGAAAAACCTGCACGTCAACTGAATTTGCAGTATCATTAATTTGATTAGATAGATTTCTTATCTAGCAGACTCTTCCCTACCCTTTCGAGCTGTTGGTAAACTACGGCGTCAAATGGTGTCGAAGTAAGCTTCATCAAAGTCTGAGGCTGAATGGCTTCAGTCTGCTGCTTCACTTCGTAGAGTTGTATAATCATCGTTGATCGATCACCAGAATTGGCAAAATTGGCATCTTCCCGCATAGTTATTATCCAAAACACTTTCCTTAGATGAATATTGATTTCATTCCCTTCGGAAATAGAAAATTCCGCGGAATTTTTCTGAGCTGGGGGAAACATGTGAGACAAGCAACCGTCTTTTTTATGGCGGCCGTTCTCAAACTCCCAATCAGATCACTATTTTTTCCCAATAACAAGACTTATTACAAAACACAGAAACTGATCGCAGTACGGAGGCAAATTTGCTTTCAAAGAATTTCTATTAATTTTAGCAAACACTGTCTCGATGAATGTAATTATCTCAAGGTATTGCTTAGTCCAACTTACATTTGAAAACAGAAATATTCTTTATTATTAACTTTTAAAATGAAAGCAGCAATTCATAGGAGCTCTCATGCCTACAACACTCACATTTGTCTGCTTACATCGTGCTTTGGCGATTCAAAATAAAACGGCTGTTCTGTTGGTCAGCTTCTGTTAAATCAAAATGAAAGCACCTCGGTGACTGGTTCCCTGGAATCAGAGTATTTCTAAACTAAAAGTCTACAGTCAATCAAACTTAAGTAGTGTGAGAATGTCGTTTAATGCGTAATTACGTTCATTTCTCTTTAGTGCTCATATCATCAGGGAAAAATTTTTCGGTTACGAAATCGTCACTATAGGCACTGTTAATCAAAATGGCGCTATCCATGTACAGTTAGTCACAAAAGTCTGCGTACAGACTAAATTTTAAATTAAAAAAACACTTAAAGCATAGAAAAATGTATTTTAATCATTGCATTTTTTTTTCTTCTATTAACTAAAATTGTAAGCTTAAATAAAAAGTAAATAATATCAGTGTAATACTTTTTACATTTTTCAAAAATATATTTTGTCAAAAAAACTCAGAAATCCCCTCCAATAAGTCTGCGTACACTTTCAAAAAAAAAAAAAAAAAAAAAAAATTTACATTACTTCAATACTTTGTAGGATATCCTTTATTCTTCAAAACAGCTTCCAGACGTCTGGGCATTGACTGAACTAGTTTTTCAGTGTCATCCGACGTAAATTTCGCCCATTCTTCCTGCAATTTACTAATTAACTTATTTCGCGACGTAATATTGTGTTTTCGAATTCGTTTCTCCAATTTTGCCCACAAATGTTCGATTGGATTGAGGTCTGGTGACTGTGGAGGAGTACGCAACTGTTTTGGAGTGTGATAGAGGAGATATTACTTCACAATTTTAGCTGTATGTTTCGGGTCGTTGTCTTGTTAGAAAATAAAGGTATTAGAAAGGTTTAAATTTCGGGCACTGTCTCGTAGATTTTTCTTCAGAATATCCAGATAAACATACTTATCCATGACTTTATCAATAATGTGAAAATTTCCAACTCCTTTCGACGACATACACCCCCATACCATCACACCGCCAACTCCATGTTTGACAGTTGGATTTAAATTTCTCAGATTCAGTTCTGTTCCTGGTTTTCTCCATACAATAGGGTGGCCATTAACTTTAAATATTGTAAATTTACTTTCATCTGACCAAATTACATTGTTCCAGAAGTCCTGCGAAGAGTTTAAACATGTTTTGGCAAAAGCAATTCTTTTCTTTCCATTTGTCTCGGAAATGAATGGCTTAGACCTAGGTTTGCGTCCATGATAATCGGACTTTCGCAGCACTTTTCGTACAGTTTCAGGAGAAATTTCCTTGTTGCTAGTTAAAAAAATGTCTTTTGCAATGCTTGCAGCAGAAAGTTTAGGATTTTGTTTAATTCGTAAAAGAATTTTTCTTTCTTCTCTCTGCGTTAGCTTCTTCGGTCTCCCACATCTTGGTTTTACAGCAAGACTACCAGTGTCAAGATAGTTTTGAATAACTCTTTGCACACTAGAAAATGGTTTTCCAATAGTTTTACCAATATAACGAAGAGTTTTACCTTCATCTCTCAATTTGATAATTAGTTGTCTCGTAACTAAAAGAATTTCTTTATTGGTTGTCATTTTCGTCAAAGAAAATAGAAATAGCAACTTCTAATCAACGTGAAATTTGCTTCGGAAGTCAATGATCTTGAAAGTGTAACATTCTTTGCATTTTCAAGTTTGAAGTTTAAAAATTAGATAAGAAATCCCCCGCCTCCTTCGCGTCGTACGCAAACTTTGTTGGCTTTGATTTCTGGCCACTTATCTTTTAAAAATTAGTGTGCATAAATTATTAGATATGAAAATATTACAGTTAAATAATTTCAAAGTCCCTTATTGAAACTAAATATTAAAAAATTAAAACTTTAAGAAACTACCCTTTTCGCACCTTAAAATTTGGATTTGATATTACTTTTCTTGATGTACGCAGACTTTATTGACTAACTGTATAAGAAAGCGTACTGTGCTTTGGAATACTTCAAAAAATAATCGTTCATCATCGTTCAAAGACATTTTCGCGTAAAATTTGGTCAAGAACCACCGCATCGTCACAACATCGAACGGTGGGTGAAGCAGTTTCATGAAACGGACTGCTTGTGTAAGATAACTAGCCCAGGACAATTAGCAGTCAAAACCGAAGTGGTTGAAAAAAATCGTGAAAACATTTTATGAAGTCTCACAAAATCAAGCACGAGTTCTGAACTCAATTTGCCTCATGTAACGGGTGCCGTGTGTTAAGGAAACGCCTATAATTCCGGCCATGTCCCTTTCAGATGGTTCAGATCTTTTGATAAACCATTGCCTAACCGTTGCGATTATAACCTTCTGATAAACCGTTGCTGTGAAACGTTGTGTGAAAACTATCTGTGAGAATTTGTAAAATAAGCTGGAGGTAGATGGTTTTACGAATAGACTTCTGTTTATCAATGAAGTCACTTTTTACATTTCTGGCAAAGTTAATCGCCATAATTTACGATTTTGAGGCAAAGAAAATCCACATAGAATAATGGAACATGAGCGTGATTCTCCAAAGGTGAACGTTTTCTGCGCCATTTCCAACAGTACCGGATCCATGGGGGGGGGGGATGCAAGCCGGGTCTGTGCCCCGGGCGGCAACTTCTGCGGGCCGCAAATTCAAGCATGGCGCTGGATCGTATTTGGAATGTTGTCGAATTTTGATACAACATTAGTAGTTTTAAAAACAGGTTTAAAATTTTTTTTTACCCCTCTGCCGCTACATCAGCATTGTACAGGATTCATTAATTGGGAAAAAGGCTTCAGAAAAGTTAACTGAAGCATCTGAAATCCACATAGAGTGCATGATTAAATGGAAAATCCGACTACAACAAATGAAATCGTGTTAAGGTATCGATAATGACACTGAACGACTAATTCACACAGAGAAAGAAAAATGGAGAGAGATCTTACACATAGTTATAGATGCTATATTGTATCTTTCAACAAACTGTCTTTCTTTCCGCGGGGTTCATGAAACCCCTAGTCTGTTCTGGCCTAGTCAAAGGCAATTTTTTTTTTTTAATTTAATGTGCTCTGCTAGCCAAACATAACTCAACTCTTACTAAGCACCAGTTAGAACACCTAAAAAAGGGAAAAGTATGAGATTTATCAAAGACAATTCAAAATGAAATTATGGATATAATGGCGAAAACAGATCGCAATAGCATTTTAAACGATATCAAAGAAGCCAAATATTAATCAAATAATGTTCGATTGCACTCCAGATGTGTCGCATACAGTACAAATGACCCAGGTGATTCGATATGTAAACATATGTGCTGATGTGTGAAATAAAGAAAACTTTTATTGATTTCATAGAAGTTGATGGAAAGACAGGAGATTGTATTTTTCAGTGGATTGTGGAAAACCTGACACTTGATGGTTTGGATACTGGACAATGTCGTACTCAGTCTTACGATAATGGGTCTAATATGACCGGTACTTATAATTGAGTACAAGCCAAGAATGAATAAGCTGGCCGAATTTGTGCCATGTTTGGCTCACTCTTTGAATCTTGTCGGTGTGCATTCTGCCTCATCATGCCCCGAAGCAGTTAACCTATTTGGTGTTTTGTATTGTATTTTTAATTATGGCAAAGCACACGAGGGCTATCTGCCTAAGGGGAGGGATGCCTTCGCGGAGGATATTCTAAGGGAAACTGGCTCGTATACACGTTACACAAGGGGAAAATCCCCGAAAACGCCCATGCAGCCAGCCCGTTCGCGGAATTCGAACCTCGGACCGAACTACCAGTGTTCAGCGAACCGCTCGGCCGCTGGTGGGCCGTTAACCTATTTGGAATTATCCAGAAGATATTTATCTTTTATCGGACTCACTATTCGATGGGACATTATGAAAAAATATACATAAATCAACTTAAAAGGAAGCAGCTAGACGAAATTGTCAACAAAATATGTAGCTGTCAAAGCCCTTCTAATGAATTTATCAGACGTAGTAAAATCCTTGAAAGAAATTAAAGATCTTTCTCTTAGTGCGGAATCAAAGTACGAAGCAGGACATTTGCTACATGTAAAAATGTTGAATTTATTATGAGCGGGACAATTTGGGCTAATATTCTTCGAGAAATCAATCGAATAAATATTGAAATTTACAAGGAAGATATTATTCTTGCGCGTTCCGTCGCATTAATAGAAGGTCTGACCAAAACTTTGAAAAAAAATGAGAGAAATTCCTATGGAATATTGAATAGAAGAATCTAAAACAGTAGCCGAAAAAATTGCACCAATTCTGACAAATAAACGTATTTTAAAGCCCTAAAAGCAATTTGAGGAATTGTGCGAGGGCGAATCTCGAATACTTCATCATGTTCAGATGTTTCTAATGCAATAGAAAATGTATTTGATTGAATCTTATCAGAAATTAAAACCAGAATAAACAGCGCTACTACCCCCGTAAATTCAAATTTCGCATTTCTCAATGGTCGTAAAATATTGAATACGTCATCTGAAGAACTGTAAATGAATGGAACACATCTTACACAAAAATATGAGCGATATCTGCCAGAAACTTTCCGTTTTTAAAGAACAAGCTCCAATGTTATTCGGCGACATAAAAAAGGCTAGCGCACTTTCTATCTCTTTCTACATATCTACACCTATGATTTGCAGGATGCCTTTTACAATATTTGTATTGCGCTGCGGATTTACTCTACGCTTCCAACTACATCCGCAAGCTGTGAGTGAAGTTTAGCAAATTGAAGCTTGTCAGAAACTATTTGCGATCATCAATGAGCCAGGAGCGTTTATCAAGTCTGGCAATTCTGGCAATCGAAAATCAAACAGTACATCAAATTATTTATGACGATGCCATAGACTTTGTTTCAGAGCAAAAGCCTCACAGAGTAAAATTTTAATCCCGTAATATTTTAAAAGCGCTTTTCAGTAGCTCGGATTGTTATTACGTACAGATAATGAAATGTTACACTAATGAAAGTTAGTTACGTAATAAATCAGCTCATCTATTGTTCCAAATTAGGTAATCTGTTGCTCGTACCTAAAGATTCTTTTTGTTACGAGTGTATATTTGATTGAACGTTAGGACTTACTTATTTAAGTATGTTATTGAAAAAAAGGAACTTAATTATTCATTGCAAGATATTAATTAGTAACGTGTCATTTCTATTTTTTGTACTGTGCTGAACTGCTTTAACATTTAGTACTAATTCATTTTCCATTAGTTTGGCTATTTATATGCTTCAAATATTGCAAAACTGCGTATTTCATAGAAAATGTAAATTTGATTATTGCAGCGCAAAAATAGTATTTTGTTTGAAAATGTAAATATTTATTATGTTATCGGGCTGTGTGAGGACGATAGTAGAGTTCTTGAGTAGCCTAGATAAAGGCGTTATAGTGAAATGAAATCTTTAAGTGCCAGAAATTGCTGCGTTAATTATTGAATCCATTTCATTCTTGATTTGTAACTTGTATATATATGTATAAGATATTAATTAGTAATGTGTCATTTCTATTTTTTGTACTATGCTGAACTGCTTTAGTATTTAGTACTGAATCATTTTCATTAGTTTGGGTAGTTATTGCTTCAAATATTGCAAAACTGCGTATTTCAGGGAAAATGTAAATTCGGTTATTACAGTACAAAAATAGTTTTTGTGTGAATATGTAAATATTTATTATGTTATCGCGCTGTGGGAGGACGATAGTAGAGTTCTTGAGTAGGCTACATAAAGGCGTTATTGTGAAATGTGCTAGGTTAAAGTTACTGTTAGTAAAGAGAAACTGGAATAACTTTCCCGGCTTCATTCTGCATCAAGGCGGTGTTTCACCCCATTGGCATTAAAATGTATCCCAGTACCTGAACGATAGTCTATCTCACCGCTGGATTGGCCTTGCTGGGTCAAACGATATGCCATCGCTTTGTAATTGAAAGTTCATACGGAAGAAAAATGTTTAAAGAAATAAAACTTATAGCCCTATTTTTCCAATACGTTATCTCTTCATATATATATATATATATATATGAAGAGATAACGTATATATATATATATACCAGGTGCGTCAAAAAATGTACACATACTTTGAACTCTCATAGAAAATGCATTTTCCAACGTAAAAGGTTAAATTTCTCGGAATGGTAAAGTTATACTCCAATTTGAAAAATAAGTGTATTTTCTGGTCAAACTGAATATTCTAAATGGTGTTTGAGGGAAATGTTCAAACAATCCAGTTTCCTGCACGCTCTCCAGACCTTACTCCGCTCGATTATTTTATGCGGCGCATTCAAAGATGAACTGTACCATGGTAGACCATGTAACCTTGACACACTTTGGGATGAGAGTCCAGTGGTGTGAGTAGAAATCCCATTGGACACATTGGTGTGAAGTACAGAATCAGTCGTTACTCGTACTCAGAAATGTATCGATGCTGAAGATCACCATTTTGAAACTAAATTTTCTATGACAGTTCAAACTGTGTACACATTTTTCTGACGCACCCTGTATATATGTCACTCACAGCTCCAAGTTTCGCTTTTCTGTGAGGTGATTACCTTAGACAGGAGATGTTCACTATCAATATTTATTCGTGTTCTAAGTGATGGTCGCTTTCAATGATGGTGGTTTATAGAGGTTTCTATAATAGTTTGTAGGGTTTATATTTATTTTAACTAACATTTATTTTAAGTTTAAACTATCTTTCCTGTCAAGCCTTACTTTCCCCTGGAACTGCCAATGCCAGAATATGTAAATTTTAGTAGAACGCGCAAGGATTCAAATTATCAGCGGAAGTATTCTGATTTAAATAGAAGGAAACAAGTTCGGTGAGAGTGAGATTCTTACTTAGCGAGCGCGGAGGTAGCTATCGAGAATTGAAGAACCCCGCTTTGCGGCCTATGTGCTTGGCGGGAATTAGTGGAAATTGTTCCAGTGAGCTTCAAGTCTGCTGAATTAGCAGCCGTATTGTAAAACGCGGTGAGTTAGTTATTTTAGAGAGCCTCGTAGTTAGAATCTTGTCTTTACTTTCTTTTTCAGGTTATTATTTTTATTTGACTGCCTAGTGGGCACAGTCTGTAAGCGTCAAGAGGACGCCATTGTAATTTATTACGTTGAATAAAAAGGGACTTAAACCCTTTATAAGACTCTGTGGTTTATACAAGCTTTCTCAGTCACCTCTTGGTTGCGTGCAAGTTAGAGGCGCGCAACGTTATATTGGCGCCCGAACACTTATCGAACTGAAATGGCCGAAAATTGGATGGAAGCCGCTGGACAACACCAAGAAATGACAACTCAGATAGAAGGATTTGGATACCTGGTCCAGACTTTGAGAGCATCAATCAAGCCAAACGTCTATTTCGACGGAAAAAATTCGGTGTCCGTATTTTTAGAAGGTATAGAAAACCACTTTCAGCTCTACCCTGTGCCTGAAAGACAAAAAGTTGCCATCGCCACATCAGCACCAAGAGGACAGGCCGCGCTATGGTGGAAAAATATAGGCAAATTTCTTATAGGTGAATTTGGAAGCCCGACGTATACATTTGAAAATTTCAAAAAATCGTTAGTAAAGGCCTTCCCCATAGTGAAAAATCGCGCACGGCTGGAAGCCGAGCTATATAGTTTTTATCAACGGGATACAGCACAATTGACGGACTTTATTTTACGAAAAATCAAGCTAACGGATATGCTGTATGGGAAAAAACCCGATGCGGAGATAATTGAAATAATATTACCAAGATTGTTACCCGCTGTCCAAGACTACTTTGAAATCAGAAACCCAACCACATTGCAGGAACTTTTCGAATTGGCGGTGAAATTTCAAAATCGCAGAATAGCGGAAAGAGCGAGAGGGGAAACATATTCTCAAAGTACCAGAAGGAAGGAGGAAACCAGAAATGGAAATCGCTCATATGGGGGAAAGAACTATCAAGCTAACGCATCGAAACTCGAAGGTCAAGGCCCAAAAAGAAAATTTGAAAATAAGCATCCGCGTACCCAGAAGACACAGATTGAAAGGAAAGCTTTAAACGACTAGAGGGGCCTGTGAAAGGGAGGGTCCAGACCCCGGAAGTTTTAGAAAAACCCTCAAATAGACATCTAAATACAGTCATCGTAAAAAACTCACAGCTACCAATTATACAAGTCCTGGTTGGCGATGTACCAGTAGAAGCCCTCATCGATACAGGGGCAGAAGGAAATTTCATGAGTGAAAAGTTCTTCAAAAAGAATTTTTATAGGATACGACTATTTAAAACTAGAAATACGGAAATTATAGCGGCGCAAGGAAAAACATGTCACTGCATCGGGAAAGTATCATTAAACTTACAGATAAAAGAGGAAAATCTCAAAGTATTAATTTTTGTGGTGAAAGACCTCCAACACTCTCTTATTTTAGGTATGGACTTTTTAAGGGCCGCGAGGGCCAAATTAAATTTTCAAGATAGTTCCGTGGTGCTGGAGATGGACCAGAGGGTGGTGGAACCGGTGGAGACACCTGAATTGGACCTTAGCCATTTGAATGACCAGGAAAGTAAAGCAATACAGCAAGTGGTGAGTAATTTTTCTCATTTGTTTTCAGAAAAACCGGGAAACTGTCAGATCGTGACTCACAAGATTCAATTAAATGCCGTAAAACCTTGTAGGACTAAACCGTATCGCTATGATAAACAAAAAGACTTAATCATCGAAGAACATATTCAGGAGATGTTAAAGAATAAAATAATAACGCCCATAAATAGTGAATACGCGAGTCCAGTCGTACTATGTAGGAAAAAGAACGAGTTTCCTCCTTCGGATAAAAGGGCTTGGAGGTTTGCTATCGATTATAGAAAACTAAATAGCATAACTAAATTCCCAGTTTACCCTTTGCCGGTTATAGACGAGGTCATTAGACAGATCAAATCGACAAGATATATGTCTACTTTGGACTTAACGTCTGGCTACTATCAAATAGCTATGAGACCGGAAGATATACATAAAACCGCGTTTATAACAAAATCGGGCACTTATGCATTTTTACGCATGCCTTTTGGGTTGTGTGGGGCCCCATCAACATTCCAGAGAGCTATGGACATTGTTCTAAAGCCTGTCCTAGGAAAATCAACTTTAATTTATCTAGATGATATAATTATAACGAGTAGTACGTTGGAACAACACATTAATGACCTCGAACAAGTTTTTAAATTATTAAAAGAGGCCGGTCTTACAATTAACGCCTCAAAATGCAAGTTCGCAACTAAAGAACTTAAATATCTCGGTTATAAAATTTCGCAAAAGGGTATAGAAACGCAAGATTCAAAAATAAAAGCTATTAAGAATTTCCCACCGCCCAACACCGCCAAGAAACTTTCGTCTTTCCTTGGACTATGTTCTTACTATCGATCTTTCATAAAAGATTTCGCTAATATTGTTGAACCACTCTTAGTAATCAAAAGAAAAAAGAGTAAATTTACGTGGACAGCTGAAGCTAACACAGCTTTTGAAAGATTAAAAGAAGCGCTTATTAATGCCCCTGTTTTAAAATTCCCTGAGGGGGATGAAAACCTGGAAATTGCGGCAGATGCATCAGACTATGCGGTGGGTGGGGTTCTTATGCAAAATAACCATCCGCTGGCATTTTTTAGTAAAACATTGAATCAAACACAAAGGAATTATACAGCTACAGAAAGAGAAACATTAGCCGTATTAATGGCTGTACACAAATTTCGAGTTTATTTCGGCAAATCGCCAGTAACAGTCTTTTCGGATCATGCGGCTGTTGGTAGACTTTACTCGGGAAAAAAACCTAACGCCCAGGTTAATAAGATGGGCTTTAAAACTCCAAGAATATAATATCACAATAAAATATAAACCGGGTAAGGAAAACAATGTAGCTGACGCACTTTCTCGTATAAAACTGGACGATGAAGGTAATGAACTTAAATGCGCTGTGTTGACTTCAAAAATTTTAGATTCTAGAGATACGGTTATTACTGAACTGAAAGCTGATCCTGAATTTGGAAATATCTATGCTTATTTGAAAGACCCCGAAAGCTTTGAGCATACAGATATCGATGCGATAAGAAATAGAGCAAAAAACTATGAAATAATAGATAATTTATTATTCTATACGAAAACAACAAACGAAAATCTTGAATATAAGCCAGTCATCCCAGCCTCGCTTCGATTAAGCATTTTGAAGGAGTTGCACGAAAAAAAAACAGCGGGCCACCTCGGGGTCAGGAAGACTATAAAAAGGGTACGCGAGGCGGTATATTTCCCGCAATTATACAAAATAGTAACGGCGTATGTCAGGTCCTGCAATCAATGTCAGTTAATAAATGATATTAATTACAGCCCGGCCGGGTACTTAAATAGCATTCGCACTACATTTCCGAATGAAATTTTAGGCATACATCTCCTTGGTCCCTTCCCCCAGAGCGAGTTAAATAAAAATCATTTTCTTTTAGTAATAGTAGATCATTTTTCAAAATGGATAGAAATTGTTCCACTTAAACGCGCGTCAGCCAAAACAGTCGCAGATGCATTCTTACACAGATACATTTTAAAATACGGTGCACCGATAAAAGTCATTAGCGATAACGGAAAACAATTCATTAGTGAAATATTTGAAAACATATGCAATGGACTTGATATACGCCATATCAAAATGGTTCCGTATAGACCACAGGCTAACATAGCAGAAAGAGTTAATAAAAACATTGTAAAAATAATTCGCAGTTACGTTAGCACACATCACAAGCGCTGGGATGGCTACATAAATGAATTAGCTTATGCTTTAAGAACGGCACATCATGATACTACGGGAAAAACTCCAGCAGAATTATTTTTAGGCAGAAAGTTAATTACGCCTTTAGATAAATTATTCTTTGTGCAACAAAGAGAGCAGGAGTTTAAACAAAAGGACTTGCAAAAGCTAATTGATCAGGCGCTTAAAACCTCGGATACGGCAAGAAATAGGCAGAAAATTTATTATGATAGAAAACGCCGTGAAGCAGATTTTAAAGTTGGGGATAAAGTATTGAAGCGGAAATTTTCTTTATCAAGTGCCCCAGACAATTTTATGGCAAAGCTAGCTCCAAAGTTTGAAGGCCCCTATGTAATTCAGGAAATCAAAGGGGTAGTATTATATCTTAAGAACGACAGAGGGGAAATCTGTAAAGCAAGTCCCGACCAGGTGAAAAAATACTATAATCCAAATGATTTTGAAATCCTTAAAAGTTTTTTGCAGGACTCAAGTCTAAACGAAATAGAAGGGCCAGAGACTGCAACAACTATTCCACCACCCAAGAAACGGAGAACTGAAGAGAGACCTAGCACTTCTACAACCCGGACGTCGGTATCAAAAAGAAAAAATGATTTTCAAACTCCGGCGTTTAAGAAAAACAAAAATACAGATGAACCGGGTAAAGAAACCGTGGTAAAGACGAAAACATCACCTACAAAAGAGGGCAGGAGAAATTACACATCAAGGAGAACGCGCGCACGGCCACAGCGTCAGGTGCCAGCAAGGCCGCCGTTCCGGAAATTGAAACGCCAACAGGAGGCACAGAAGTACGAGGAACAGAAGAAATTCAAGGACTCCAGACCGGAGGACGTCAAGACCAGCCGTCCCAGGCAGAAGCGGAAAGGTCAACAACCAGACGATTACTCCGTCAAGAGGCCAGCATGTAGAGGACGCAAAAGAAAAAGCAACGGGGACGACTCTCGGAGATCAATAAGGAGAAGATTGACATCCATGAAACCTCTAACTTGGGATCAATTTTGCCAAAAACGGATGACGGAATTTCAAGCATCGAAAACTCAAAGATAAGTTAAAACCTTCTATAAATATTTTTCTCTTTTGTTCCGAAATGTTATGCATAAGTACGAAGTTCTATGTTTTGACGAAAGTCAATATGTCTCGGTTGAGACTTAGTTTTGTTTTACTTTATTTAGCTAAGGCAAAAGTATTATTTTCTTTAGGTGTAAAAGCTAAAAACAAGCATTTTCTGTTGGTCGAAAGACTAATTCTGTTATGTTAAAGCCAAAATTTGGCCGGAGATAAAAATAACTTCGTATTCTTGTACTAATAAGAATTTTAGTTCCAGTGCCGCCAGCTTGGCGAAGAATGAGTAAAGTAAAAATTTATTTTCTCTTATTCATTTTATGGTAAATTGTAAAAAGCATATGTATTAAACTTTTGTAAATGTATGTAAATACTTGCATGTTATGTAAAAGTAGAATTTAGTCTAGAAGCATAAAATTGTAGATGCTAAAAGTGAATGCTTAAAAGCAATGAAGTCAAAATTTAAGTAGTAAATTGCAGATAAAGTCATGCTTTAGAGCGAAAGCCTGCATGTTTAAAGATGAATGAGGGGGAAGTTAGAATGAATGTGTTTTGTAGGGTTCTCCACCTACATTTGAATTTTTAAGAATATTAAAGTAGCTCATTGAGTTGTAGAATGTCGAGTAAGGTGTGTCTATTTGGTTGTTGAATTCTAACAAATCATGGTGGTTAGGGGAAGTGTTGTAAGACTAAAACACGAATATTCCCGTTTGACACCACACATGGTGGAGAGCCAGGGTAAAGTTAAATTAATGCTTGAAAAATTGAATGAATGTGAAGTAAGCAATAACTAAGAAAAACGAATCGTTAAAAACAAAAATTTGTGTCATGAAAGTGTAAATTATAATGTATGTAGAAAGATACTGATACTTATTCCTTCCAGATGCTGGAAGGAAAGACCAAGATTGATTGATGAAGTCCAGGAAAAGTTGCTGTAAGAAGAAAGCTTTGTAACGAGTAACAGAATTTTAATATATAATTGTTACATAAGATTTTTTTTTTTTTTTTTTTTTTTTTTTTTTTGTGTGTAAACGAGGTTCTCGCCAGTTAGTTCAGAATTAGATAAACTTACAACAGGTCGTTTGTAGGACCTGCTTCCAAGTTTTCCAAATTCTGGCAGCGGCAAATGTAGGGTTTATATTTATTTTAACTAACATTTATTTTAAGTTTAAACTATCTTTCCTGTCAAGCCTTACTTTCCCCTGGAACTGCCAATGCCAGAATATGTAAATTTTAGTAGAACGCGCAAGGATTCAAATTATCAGCGGAAGTATTCTGATTTAAATAGAAGGAAACAAGTTCGGTGAGAGTGAGATTCTTACTTAGCGAGCGCGGAGGTAGCTATCGAGAATTGAAGAACCCCGCGTTGCGGCCTATGTGCTTGGCGGGAATTAGTGGAAATTGTTCCAGTGAGCTTCAAGTCTGCTGAATTAGCAGCCGTATTGTAAAACGCGGTGAGTTAGTTATTTTAGAGAGCCTCGTAGTTAGAATCTTGTCTTTACTTTCTTTTTCAGGTTATTATTTTTATTTGACTGCCTAGTGGGCACAGTCTGTAAGCGTCAAGAGGACGCCATTGTAATTTATTACGTTGAATAAAAAGGGACTTAAACCCTTTATAAGACTGTGGTTTATACAAGCTTTCTCAGTCACCTCTTGGTTGCGTGCAAGTTTGAGGCGCGCAACGTTATAAGTTTTTACCGAATTCTAACCTGCTTATGTGTAATACATACTTGTTTTTCGAATTTTATCGACTGAGATTACGTTGAGGAGATCCCTTCATCTAAACGCATTTAATTAAGTGAACAAATCTTATCTGCAATAAAACGGTTTTTCATATTATATTCTGGGCGTTGTTTAACATTTATCTTCGGAACTGCTCTTATTGTTGAGTTACTAAATTTAACATTCGACTTCGGCTATGTTATTTTCTAATTAAAAATGAATCTTGAAATGTTATGTTAACTACCCAACCTGACTGAAGTTTGCTCTTTTTGTTAGGACATCTAACCCAAAGTACCCTTCATACAACTTAGCTGCAAATAAATAGAAAGAGTTGTACAGGGTCTGGAAAGAAAACTAATATATGCTCAACTTCATTTGGATACTGTCATATAAAATACATACCATTTTTGCTTTACATTAAAGCATAATTAATTTTTAAAGCTTTCAGTTTTAAAATATGTTGTTTTCGCTTTGAGTCTATATGTATAGGAACGTAAAGAAAAATTTGTTTTGCAATAATTACATTATTTTTACACATACTCAATTTTTTATGAAAAAAGGGTACTGCATTTCTGTAACATTGGTGATAGAACCATCTTAAGATAAATTAATTTAGAAATACATTTTATATTTTCCTTGTATTTGGTATTAGTCAAAGTTTTACAGTTTTTACTGTTAAATATTGATTGACCTAATGATATGACCTAAATGCTTCGAAATAGCAGAAGGAATAGAAAATTTGCTAATAGACTAATACTTTCGGCTGCACTTCCTGCAATTTGAAATATGAAAAAGATATTAAGATATACTTTATGAATTTCAAGGCGTAATTTAGAAGTAAAAGGTTTTTAACTGTATTTTTTCACATAGTTTCTGATACGTTTTACTAAATAATTTATTGTTGATCAGCTTGTAACGATAAAGAGTGCAAGGGTTCTCTGCCTTTAGAAGGATACCATTGGTGATGGCTTTCTAAGGAAAACTGGATTATACTCCTTTTATAAACAGGAAAAACCAGGAAAATGGGACCATTCATGCAACTAAATCCGTAAGAGTTTACCAGAGTACATTGATCTTATCCAGTTGGCCATTGGTAGCTAACCCACTAGACTTCATTCAAACTTTACATTCACAAATGTTAAAAATAAAATATTGATAAAATTGTTTAAAAACCTGATGGCTTTTTTTTTTTTTTTTTGGACATGCAATTTTATTTAATTTAAAAGTTGCTAATAAAAACGTTCTTAGTAGAAAACGTTGGCTTCAATGGATCCTAAAAATCCTGTTTAAGATGCGTTCTGTTGGTCGAACACAATTTCTTTTATAAGGAATGCCACTAGAAATAGGGAGGGGAAAATACCAGTAGAATGATAATCCCCAGAAAAAGCTGGACAAATAAAAAGTTCCGCTTACTTTCCCATGTATTCGCCGAAGCTGCTGAGCGACCGTTCAAGGACGGACCTTTTGTGGGAAAAGGTATCGAAAGAATATTTTCCTTGGTATGTTCCCATTCCGCTCATGCCTACTCCACCGAAAGGTAGAGCATCGACTGTAAGAAAAATGAAAAATAAAGTTATTTCTTTCGTTTTCGTAAGGAAAAGAAAATTTTGAAAGTGATATCTGGAAATCCAAATTACAGATATTTTGTTTTCACTGAATCGCTAACATGAATAGATTTAGAAACATTTTAAAGTTCTGTAGATGTTAAAGATCATAATAGTATATCACTGCGGTGAACGAATTAATGGCATTTAATCAAATTTAATAAACACGTCACAGTTAAAGGCAACTTGTTTGTAATGGAAGTAATTTTGAGGTACACATGATAATTGATAGTTAAAAAAATGGGTATTTTCCCGTTTTCCGGCGCAGGCAATAAAGTCGCCAATAATGGTTCAACTGATGCCAAACGGAATATCCTCGCTGGTAACCTTTTACATCTCATCTTCAAACCAAGTCGCAGCCATTTCTTATCGAATTGATTGTTTCTTTCAATACTGGCGTACACTTACATAGAATTTTTACCAGATAGTTCAGTTTTATGCCCTAAGGCCATTCGCGGTAATCAAGTCAATTAGGATGCAGTCACACCGCTCACCCGAAGGCGAAAATATAGAAAAGGCAAAATGAATGGTTAAATTAACCAATTCTAATGATAATGCACTAGCGAAGTACAGCACTACGGTTTTGCATAATTTCTGAGACAGCTATTCGTACGAATTGAAATAATTCTTGCATTTAAACTTGTATGCTAAATTAAGATTTAGCTTGAAATTAATGTAGGTAATTACTGAGAGAATTAGGTTTATGTAGCGCAGTTTACGTGAGATGAGATCCCTTGGGATCACGTGACACGAACCTGCGAATCAGGATGTTGAACTATGAAAGCATAGTAAATTCTTAAATTAATGTCTTTTTACAAATTGTCTTTATTTATTGGCTTTTTACAAAATTTTAAACGATATTAAAATATTCATGCCTTTCAAAATAAAAATTTCATATAACATTTGTCAAGATTTTTTATGTGTATACTGTGTGTTGTCGCCAATAAAGTCTGCTTGGCGAAATTTGCGACGGCAAAACGGGAAAGTACCAAAAAATGTTAATGCTTTATGTTTGCTTTAAAGAAAATAAAATTTAAATGAATTCTATGACATTTAGTTATCCCATTATCTATGTCATTATGCAGGTAAATAGTAATCTAAAAACTTAATACTTTTGCTTTGGTACAGTAAAGACCTTATTTTATTCTAACCAATTACTTTTAGTTCGAATTTCCTTTCCCTTCTACAGTTTCCTGCCAGAATGTAAATTTTAATGATGTAGCGGGCAAAATTCTAAGTGTGTTCAAAAGCAGTATTTACACGCCGGCATGACCCACCGGTGGCCCTTGCTTGTCTGTTCCATGGAGCGGCCTGACCCACCCGTGGCCCATGCTAGATTGTTCCGTAATAGGACAGCATGCATCACCGATGGGCCACGTTTGTATATAAAAAAATACGTAGTACAAAATGTAATTTTATTGATTTAACATTATACATTAACATTTCTACCTTATAGCATAACATTTAACACAAAATACATAATTTATAATATAATCAATATATTAAATATAACAAAATATAACTACTTATGTTACCGATGCAATTTTTTAAAACATTTTAAACAAAGTGCCGGCTTATCCGGACAACTGCTACAGAAGGTCATTACTTTTTTAGTTTTGTTTGTGGCGTACTGTGTATCTTTTAAGTTTGTTAAGCGTTTGTAACACTTTTTATATCTTTTCCTCATCTTCCTCGCGGATCCTTGGTGTGAACTTAAAAAATGGTTTTTCCGCTACTTACTATTAATTCTTCACTAATAGTAATCTAAAAACCTGTGGGATTTCACTAATAGTAATCTAAAACTGTGGGATTCTCAACACTCTTCAATAGGTAATCAATAATTTTTTCTCTACATTTTAAAATTTGGAAACGCTTGGTTCTCCACTTTTTGTGGATGTACCACGCATTTACTAAAAAGGTCCCGCATGTTAGCTCCATGACAACTTTTCGATACCATTTTACCGTTTCCCGTATACATTTATAATAAGAACACATTTGGTCAGATATATCAACTCCCTTTTTCGCACTATTGTAAGAAAAAACGGTATCTGTTTTTAATTTATCATCTTTTCCACGAATAATGGCGCAATTGTGAGATCTCGAAGTGGTTAACATGCACAGGGGACTATGACCAACATACGGATTCATCAGACGAATCACTGAATACCATATCCATTGTATCTAATATTTAGATGGGCAAAAATTAAAAATGAAAAATGCTAACAGCCTTTTTAGAAGGAAAGAAACTTTTTACTACTGTTACACTTACCGGAAGAAATGTGTGCTCAGATAATTTGTTATGTCAGAACTCTACTGACTCACAGGCGCTTCACACAGAATACTTGCATACTAACAGTACTCTTTCTCTCTTGCCGTCAACTCTAAACGTAATAAAACTCACATCGTTGTCTAAATGTTCGATAATAGTCCCTCATTACTAGGTCACGCACTATATATTCAAAAAGTGTTGACTGGGAGCGCATTCATGTATTCATTTCCCAAAAAGTTACAGATTTTCTCCACTATGCGTGGGCAGTTCTGTACTTCTAATTGGGCCGCCGAAGATCCAGAGGCGGGTCAATGTTCGCTCAACAAAAGCCCATTCAGAGACCAGCGATTTTCTAAAGGAAAAACAAACCGATCTCTGGAAAAGCACGCGACAGTCCTCGGCCACTTACCCCCGCAATGTATATAACTTTTGTCAGCGGCCCAGGAAACCAAATACTATTGGGACCTCGAGTGCCTGGTCCCCTGGAAATCGTCAGTCGTAGGTTAGACGAAATCGCCGCTCGCACCTAACATAATTTACGACAAATGCACAACTATTTCTTTTTCCTAGTACGACATTGACCATATGCATCGTTTGCCCGTCGACCGGGCTTATGGCCATAAAAAACGAATTAGGGTTTTTCCCAATTCATGTGACTGGCCACCGTAGGTCCTATCGGCAGGCCAGACCACTCGCGGCCCAGGTGAGAATTTTGGAAATTCGGTCTATTCGAATCAGCTAGTAGGTATTAGGGCGCAAGTGCCTCTAAAAACTTTCATATCGATCTGGAACTAGCTTCTGAAACCAAGGAAGTTAAACTATTTTATCTTTACATGGACACGGGTCGTTTATTTAGTAGAAGTGTTCTGGAATTCCCTCATCTGCAGTCTACAGTTAATTACGTAACCTTTTACGCCTCATTTTCAAAGCAAGTCGCCGCCATTTCTTATCAGATTGATTGTTTCTTTCAATACTGGCATACAATTACATAGAATTTTTACCAGATATTTCAATTTTATGCCCTAGGGCCATTCGCGGTAATTAAACCAATTAGGATGCAATGGTACCCCTCACCCGAAAGCGAAAGTACAGAAAAGGCAAAGTCAAGGGCTAAATTCATCAACTTATTCTAGGCCCACGAACGGCCGAGCGGTAAAGTTGCTGAACGCTGGTAGTTCGGTTCGCGGTTCAAATCCAGCGAACGGGCTCTGTTGAGTATAGCAATGTTCATCTACATTCAACCAGTGTAACATTAATTTTCCTTTTAGGTTTGCTTGAGTGGCAACAGCTGTAAAATGTTAAGTTGGTAGAATAAACACGTTTGGTTGTGTTTAAATTTTTGAGAGATTATTTAGGTAGAAATGAGCTGATGAATGGATAGAATGGTGTACATTTATTGTCGTATCTAACATTTGATGACCCTCAGTACGTGATTAAGTATAAGAGGTGAGTACTTTATATAAGAAATAATTGAATTTTGGTTTTGGTTTGCAATGGAGCATCTTGTTAAGAAGCGATCTCCGTTACGAACATCGTTTACTAAGACATATAAAAGTTTAATGTCTCTGTTTGATGATGAAAATATAGAAATAAATTATGTTAAATGAAATTAGCTACTTTAGAACGCATTAGTGCTAGTTTAATGACTCTTGATAACGAAATTTTAGAATTTGCATTAAGTGCAAACGATAATGATAAAAGTTATTCTGATGAATTTGAATCTGTAGAAGAATATAAAGTCAAATTTGATAAAGCTATAGTTTGCGTCAATTCTTTTATAGAAAGTAAATCACAGCCAAACAGGAATATATTAGGTAATGAGAAATCAAAAATAAAACTTCCCAAACTTGAACTATTGAAATTTAGCGGTGAAGTTAAAGAATGGTTATGAGTCAGTTTAAACGAATTCATGATCATAAAGAAATGGAATTGGAAGACAAATTCCAATACTTAATACAATGTATGTCGCCAGTTGCAAGAGCGAAAGAGATTATCGACAGCTACCCACCTACGGCAGAAAATTATTCAAAAGCGATTGAAAGCCTTAAAGCAAAATTTGGCCGTAAGGAATTGTTAGTGGAATACTATGTTCGTGAACTATTAACTTTAGTTATTAAAAATGCTACCAAATTAAGGCTTAGTATCACTCAATTATATGATAAACTTGAATCCCACCTCAGACCTTTAGAATTTATTGGGATGATATTAGACAAATATTCAGCAATGCTCTTTCCGCTTGTGGAGTCGTGTATTCCAGAAGACGTGTTGAGAGTTTGGTTGAGAAACTCAGTAAATTAAGAGAAATCATAAAGTTCAAGACTGAACCAACTTTTAAATTTTCTAAGGGCTGAGGTCGAAGGGGAGAAAGAATAACTCTAGTAAAGTCAGGTATGAAGCAAAGTGATCCCTATACAAAAATTCATAAGGATAAGGAAGATATTACTATACCTACTGCAAGCAATTTGTTTTCGGGAGCAAAAGAAATAAATAACAATAATTTTGTAAATTGTATCTTCTGTGAAAAATCTCATCAAAACAAAGATTGCTACAAAGCACAAAATTTAAGTCATGATGAAAAATTGAAGATTATGAAAGAGAAAGAAATGTTGCTTTAAGTGTTTGAAAACAAACCATCGAGCTGAAAATTGTAAAAGTAAAGTTCTATGCATGTTTTGTAGTAGGAAGCATTACATTGTTTGTTGTCCACAATTTAAGCATAAATCAAAAGCTCCTGTCGAGTGCAATCAAGAAAATTGTGAAATTAACACTCTTTCTTCAACAGGCACTTCAGGAAGAGTTTTGGTTCAAACTTCAGTAGTTGCCATTCAGCATGAAGGAAAGAAACTTCATCTTCGAGCGTTGATAGATACTGGATCTGAATATTCATATGTTTTAAAATCAATAGTAGAATCTTTAGGAATAAGATCAAAAGCTCATAAAAAATTAACACATGTTGTGTTTGGAGGAAGAACATCTGATATGAATCATAAATGTTATAAAATAAATGTTGAGAATCTGCGTACTGGTTAAAGCTGCAAGATTCCTGTGTTAGATCAGCGTATAATTTGTGGATCTATACCTAGTCTACAGAAAGGACCTTGGATATCAGAATTAGCTGGAAAGGGAATTCATATCACAGGATGTTGATTGTGTCAACCCACAGATTGATCTTTTGATAGGCTCAGACTTTGCAGGAAATATTTATACAGGAAAAATACAGAAATTAAGTACAAGCATTTTTGCATGGAAACACTGCTCGGATGGGTTTTGATGGGTAAATCGTCAACAACTGGAGGGGGAAATTCTATTGCTGCTGTTGTTACCTACCTCTTAATTCACAATGAAGATATCAGAAACCTTTGGGAATTAGAAGCATTACAGATCCCTTTGAATTGAAATCTAGAAGTGAAATTGATAAGGTTGTAAATGATAATTTTACAGCAAATTTAAGAGAAGATAAAAATGCTGATTACTTAAAATGTTTAAAAGGTCAAGAAAAAGAAATACCAAAAGATGTTAAGAAAGAAATATCCTTTTTGACGAAGTTTAGAAATGATCCAAACCTGGATGAGAATAAGAAAATTTTAAAAGATTTTATTTTAGGTAAGAAGTGTAAAGGAAAATATAAAAATGGTGAGATTCCGACTTATGAAGAAACACATATTGCAGTGTCAAGTGATGATGAAAAAGATATGAAAAGGCAAAAATTGGTTGAACGTAAGTATATTTTCCGATTTAAAGAGCCGGATTCAAAATTCATTAAACGATATCCAAAGATTATTGAAGATTCTCTCAGACGTGTTGATAATAAAAGAAAGAAGAAGCGTGAAAAATACGTTGAAAGAATAAAAAAGAAGAAAGAGCAGTGAAAGATTTAAAGAGAAACGAACTTGAAGAAAATTTTTTAAAGTTGAAAGAAGAGCCTGGTCAAAATGAATTGAACCTTAACGAAAATTATATTGAAAGTGATTGCGATCCGGAAAATGTTGACCAGAAAACGAAAGATCTTTTTAATGATGATTATTATGCTATTCAAGAAGAAGTATGTTCAAAATTTCCGTATGATGAGGATTCCGATAACGAAGATTGGAACGATAGGATTGGACCAAGTAAAAGTGACGAGTGTGGTGAAGAACAGCTTGAAAAAAGTGCTTCTGAAACATCAGGTTTTGAGATTACAAATTCCAAAATTTATACTAAATCACAGGTTAAGAAAGAAATAATTGAGTCAACTCACACAGGAAGGATAAAGGTTAGAATGAAATCCTTATTTCATAAAGTAATTTCTAAACCTAAACTAATTTGTGATCCAGATGGCAAAAAGTTTGACGACTATTTGGATGAGTGCTATAGATTAGATTATGAAGTGGTCGAGCTATAAAAGTGCCTTCTAAATTTAAGGACTTTGAACTTTAAAATAGACTTTTAAGTGAACTTTAAAATAGACTTTTCAGTGATCTTTAAAATAGACTTTTAAGTGAACTTCGAAATGGACTTTATATTAAATTTTGGTTTAATTGAATATTTGTTTTGATAAATATCCTGTTATCAAAAGGTGGAAGTATGTTAAGTATAGCACTGTTCATCTACATTCATACAGGATAATATTAATTTCCTTTTTAGTTTTGCTTTGAGTGGTAACAGCTGTAAAATGTTATTAAGTTAGTAGAATAAACATGTTTGTGTTTAAATTTTTGAGATATTATTTAGTTAGAAATAAGTTTATGAATGTACAAAATGGTATACATTTACTGTCGTATCTAATACGAGTTAAGCGATTTTGAATGTGGTCTAAAAGTTGGAACTCGTGATATTGAGTCATAGTATTTCTGAGGTAGAGGCGAAATTTAAATTTCCACATATGACAATTTAAAAAATGCCATGACAGCAAGATTTTTGTCTAAATTTTGAATTTATTACTACACTATTGCTGTAAAACGACTCTGGACTAATATCAGCTAGAAAGAAGCCTTATCAGCTTCAGATATCCAGAATCATTTCTTGCGATAGGAAGAAAAAAATGCTCAAGCAGCATCGGGATTTAATGCTGATGCCTCATGGAATATCAGGGTGAAGATTGTTGAATTGTTCCTTCTTCCTTTACTGGCCTTAAGGGTTAATACCCAACCAAACTATCTCCGATGAATACATAACACAGTGCTATATTGTTTGCCTGGGCTGTTTAATTTTTCTTTCAAATTTATGTTATTATTAAGTTATATATTAAGCAATTTAAAAGCAATAAATGCAGGCTGGTTTCAGTTATTATTAACTGGCAGTTAGAGCAATGGAATTACATTAACTGAACTCATTAAAATTGTATATTGTTTTCCCTTTTTAACTGTTTTAGGCGGCTAGCATTAAAAAATTATGAAGAATCTGTATGCATGTAGGTTCCTCTCATCGTGAAAAAAGCGGCATCTAGAGCTACCAGATCTTGAACACACCTAGTCCACCAGACGAAAATGTGCGCATCGATGACCCAATTTTGAATTTCAAATTTGTTTTGTATTTACTTCGTATTTTGGGCGAATTTAATGAACTTTTCATTAAAATCTCAGCGATGTAAAAGCTTCGTGTTGCCACCCGGCAAACCGTAAAGCATTTAAGTTTACAATTTAATTTAAAAACTATGAGAGAAATGTGTTACCATTCGGCAAAATGCAATATATTCATCCTTCGAATTTAATCGCATTATGGAAAAACGACACCTAAAGTCACCAAATTTTGAATGCACATAGTTTTCCACCCGAATATGTATGTCTATACGTTATCCGAATATGTAAATTCTTAGTTCAAAATTCGAAGCCCGAATTTTGAACTAAGAATTTGTTTTTATTTATTTCGTATTTTGTGCGAATTTAAGGAATTTATTAAAAACTCTGAGACATAAAAGCTTCACGTTTCCACTCGGCAAGAGGTAAGATATTTACGTTTCGAATTTAATCAGAGAACTCAGCTATGTAAAGAAGTGTACTGCCACCCGACAAAGCCGAATATATTTGTCTTTCAAAATTAATCAACAAACTTAGCGATTTAAAAAAAAAAAAAAACATGTTGCAACTGCCCGAATCAAAATATTTTTATCCTCTACCCTGCAGTCCCTTCTTGTTTAGCAAAACATAAGGTATTTAATGTTTCTTTCAAACTGATTCTGCTTAGAAATTCAGTGATTTAAAAGAAATGAGACTCAGATTCATTTCAAATATTATTACTTCCTACATGGGGCCGTGAAATTACATTAGTTGAATTCATTAAAGTTTTCGTAGTTTGCTTCTTCTACAATAAATATTTTAGGCGGCTGCTTGCTCGGGCAGATTTAGAGAATTTAGAGATGTATTGTAACTGTTAGCTTGTTTTAATGTTTAATTGTGAAAAAAATGCAACGTAATAAATTTTAAGAGATTTAATTGCAAATAATTAACTAGTGTTTGTTAAAGATGAGAAAAGACAAATCAGATATATTTCTCGCTTAGCAGATTTTATAACAAGAATGTAACAATCAGGAAAATTAATTGGAGTAATCCATACACGGATTTTTATATATTTATTTTAGTATACAGTATGGCCCACCAAAACCGCCCAAACTCTGCACAGCCAGATTCCTCTCTTCGAATGCATAAAAATGCTCAGACAACTCTACTTGTACGTTCCATAGTTTTTGAGATAAATGCGAAAGAGTAGTATGACTACATACCCTGTGCAAGGGGAAAAACCTTTATTAGAAACATCAACAACGGTATTTGCATATGTTTGCACATGAAAATGCTCAAAAAGTCCACCGCGCATATCGAGGAATGCATGCGTGCGCATTGGAAAGGTTAACTGCACACACGTTACAGGAGCGTGGTGTCCATTAAACCTTTCCGGCACGCTACTTTTTAAAGTCGGAGTTTTGATGAAAAAAAAAAAAAAAAAAAAAAGTAGGCAGTCTAATTAGGCCTAGAGGAATACACAAGTAAAATTTTGTGAAGATAGCACTTATCGTTTTAATTCTGTGGGGGGGGGGCAAAGTGGCACACTGATTGAATAGAGCTTCGAAAAGAGTGCTGAAACGAGCATTGTTGTCAATGAACTGACCGATGAGATGCAGAGAAACAAAGAATACAGACTCTCAGTTGTCCTAGATTATCGGTGAGCCCGTCTGGCCACACCTAGGGTTCGCCGTTTGATTTTAGGCAAGATTTCAAGGTAAACATTTAAATTTAAAAATAATATAGAATAAGGAAATTAGCATACAGCCAAAAAAATAACACAGAAATTTCTTTTCAAACAATTCTTTTTATACCCTAAAAAAATCTGGAAGATTTCTTTGAAAAATGAGGGTTTTAAAAAACTAAACATGGCTAAAATATATGGACTGGTTTGTGTTGAGCTGCCATCTACTATAAATAAAGAAGGTTCAGAGTAACCTATAGTAACCTATAAATCCTTTCTCATTCAATTTTTCTGTGCGTACAGAAGGAAATTTTCAGGTGTATCCAGACCGGACACACTGTGCCGCAAAGGGTTAAAGTATATACAGCGCTAAGAGCAACTAAGTTTCTTTCTGTAGTAAATAGTTCTCGATATCCGAAAGAAGAGGTATCCTTCAGGTGGCCACATATGAAGAAATCTAAAGGTGTCTGGTGATTGTGGCGGCCTAAAATTGGACCCCCATGTCCAGTCTAACGGTCTATGTATTCCATATCCAACTAATCACCCACAGGAGCGCTGAAATGCGCCGGAGCTCCATCATGTTGGAACCATAGACCATGTATTGCCTCTAAGGGTATCTGGGAAATCGGTTAATAAATCATAGATAAATACCAAATACGAATGTTCCAAGAGCCGTTCAGGGAGCTGGATATGGTCAAACTATGGGGTTGTCTAAGTATGCCGGTACACACATTTACAGACCAGTGGGCCTGATGTCTCTACGAGCGGACTGCATGAGGATTGGACTCTGACCATATATGGCTTTGCCATTATTGAAGAGAAGCATGCTTCAAACGTCCACAAGTTATGTGCAATGAAAGCATTATCGGCTTCCTGTTGTTTCAATTGCCATTCAAGTCAATACGTCTCTAAAAGTCACAAGAGTGTAGACTTTTGCTCAGTTGCGTAGGGAAATGGGTATAGTCTCTCAAAGTAATAGCCTGTGCATAATACTGCTATTCACATTCAGCTGCTTGGTTTGGCGCATGTGCTCAGCTCGGGAGTTGATTCACCCGCAGAAGTATTGCACCTTCCTGTGATGCAGTAAGCCCTTCGTGCGTTCTTCCATTAACATCGTGGAGACTGTGTGTCGGTTTGACGCTTCTAGTTTTTTCAGTATGTCATCCAACTTACTGATGACTTTGCCATCGGGAGGATGGCATGATAAATAACGACAGGCATACTACCATGCAGTTTGTAAGGCATTTACCATTCCATTGACACAAGATAAAGTACATATCTTAATATTCACGAATGGAATACATTATCCCTAGATGCAGCCTTTTCAATACGATTCAAACGACAGCTTGACATCAGTCTACGGCGATCACATACATGCCTAGATATCAATGGTGGACGAGTTCAAGTTTCCAATAAAGTTCCTTTTCCTTGCACCGGGTATGATGTCATACTCTTCCTTCCCATTTATCTCGAAAACTGTGAATCGTACAAGTACAGTTCTTCGGACATTTTTCATGAATTTCAAGAGAGGAAAATGGCTGCACAGTATATAGGCGATACCCTGTATATTTTAAGATATTTTTAAAACTTATGAAATATGATACTTACAGTTTTTTGCGATTACAATACTTCTTTTACTTCGTAGAAGGAAGTAAAAGTGTAATACTAACTTTTATTTCGTACAAGGAAGTGAGAGCGTACAATTTTGTCTAATTCAGTTTAAAGAATTATTCGCTGTCTTATCATTTAAAATAACTCTTTTATACAAAGTGAGAGTATAATTTTTATAAGAAAAAATACCTGAGAGATGAACCATGGTGTCGTTAACACACATACTTCCGCTAGACGTTGAACTGAGAAACATATCTAATACCTTCTTACTTGAAGCGAAAAGATATAAAGTCAAGGGCTTCTCCCTGAAAGGTAAATGATAACATTTTTGAGATTTTAAGATGTGATAAGAAGGATAGATGCCGATTTGCGTAAACAATACGACATAATTCTAATAAAGAAACGTATTACTTAATTTTTTTTTCAAGTTTAGCCAATTAACTTTAAAATACACATAGTTTGATAACTTTAAATTCTTTTTTTACAGTTAAGCATTAAAACTTACTTCTTTTTATTATTTTTTAAAGCGGAACAAAATTTTATCCGAATGAAGGAAAACTATTTTAAAATAAAAAAATAAATTCTAAAATACTTAAAAAATTATTTTAAATAGTAAGCTTAAAAGTTTGTTTGAAATATTACCTTTTATTGATGAAATTTATTGCTTCTTCTGGACTATTGACGGTGATGATTGGTAAAATGGGTCCAAATATCTAAAAAAATAAAGATTTAATAGCACTAAAACAAAGAAATAAGTATAAATGTTTATAAGAAAATACTTTTTAAACAGATTACATATATTTTATAAATCCTTGTGCAAAAATTGCATTGCACAAGAAACTTACATGCGTTAAATTCCAAATAAATTGATGCAAATCCTTATTATTCAGCTGTTACAGTTATAATTTAAATTTGCTATATAATGTGTACAATGCATACTTTTTGCTGCAAATAGGAAACCTATGTATGCAACTCAGACAGCCAGCCGACTATTAGAGCCCGGCTTCGATTTTCACAGCTTTTGAGCGAAATCATAGTACCAGCCAGAGCCCCGAATAAAATGAGTTCCGATATTTTGTATTATAACTGATTTGGAGTATTATTAGAAAAGTTAGCAGTACCATTAATTTTTAATTTAACTAATGTTTTCATTTACTTCTACACATTTAATTGCTCGTTACTTATTGTTTTATTAACTCTCATTTTATTTATATTGTTCACTCTTTGCAATGGCCTGCCACAGAGCTTCGGTACTTCTGCTTGTAGAAATTAAACCCTGGTAAAACTAAATAAGAATATTCTGTGGTGATGTTTCAAGCAAAAGTACACAAATGATTGAAGTATACTGCCATTCCTCTCATTTACAAATTCGCATTCCATTTTATTTTTTCCCTCTAAAAATGGATGACAAAATGACTATGCTCTGTTTGACATTTTAAAAAGTAGTTTGCCAATGCCAAGGTTTGTCACAAGCCTATGGATGCATGGTGTCCGAAAAGTACTAATAATGGCATTTGTGCCAGAACGTATTGATATATATTAACACTTATCCTTTCCGAATCCAGAACGTAAGAGAATTTTATTGCACCACTTTTCATTAGAAAGGAAAACCACATTTCCCAGTGAATCTACAAGACGTATTCTAGGATGGCAGCATGCACAAAATGATCCTATTACTTCTGCTTTTTAGGAATTAAAATCGAAAATGTATTGAAAGCAAAAAGGTTTAAAACTTTATTCGTCCAAAAAAATGTCTCATAGAAGCAATATCAAACATTAATTTTGAATGTTCTCGGCAAAGTGCAAGGAAGTATTCTGCTCGATGCTATATAATATAGGGGTTTAAAGAGATCATTAATTAATTAATTACAATAACGGTGTAAATGTATATAAAATTATTACTCAAGTGTATTTTAGAGCATGTGAAATGAGCAGTTGAGAGATTGCATTAACTTTAGATATTATTGAACATAAAATCAAGAAATAATTTATTAAAAAGTAAATATATTACTTATATCCCTTCAGATGGCGTGGTTTATCTATGAGATATCAGGAACAGATAAACGTAACGATATTAAATGAAAGGTTAAATCGTTGAGTTAGTTAAGCAAGGTACTGTTTTAAACTAAAAGAAAAAAACTTACGCCATATCTAATGACAACTCTGAAAATCATGCAGTAAGGATGATAAATGAAGAATCTTAAGCTTTTCCGAATGGCAACTATTGTCAGATAGTAAGGGTTGTAGGATTCTCCACTGTGTAATTCTAAGTTACCGTTGAAAGTGAAGAATCTTAAGAACTGATAAGTGAATAATCGCTTGAGTTCGCGTAAGAGGAAACAACAAAACAGAAGGCTAAAATAACCCTTTATTATTCCAATCAAGTGTAACAAAACTCCGTTTGGGAGTTGTACAATAAAGCCAACACTTAGGCTTGAACTTAAGACACTAAGAATTAAACTAAACTAATCATAACTAAAGAGATATAGCCGAAGCTATCAAAATTCTAACAGAGTTGGCCCCTTAACGCTAATAGACTGCGAAGCTATCAAAGGCCTAAAGTACGGCCGAGCGTAATAATAGCTTACGAGAGAGTAGCCTAAAAAGGTGGACGCGTGCAGCCAGAATATCTGGTATCTCTCTCACTAAGACAGAAAGAACTTCGCGATTAAATATCGCTTTCTCATTAGCGTTCAGGCGTGATCTTAAAACTACGTTGTGGCCGGAAGTGGTAAGTTGAAATTAAGAACCGATAGGAAAAGAAGTTTAACGCAAAATTTAACTGTTAATAAAATTAACATAATCCTTACAGGGTAATAAATGCTCTGGTAAAATCAAAGCGAATAAACGTATTTTTAGTTAAAGATATTTTGCAAAATGAAAAAAAAAAAAAAAGTTTCTGGTATCAAAATAAGTACAGCGGAATCCCGATAATCCAAAAAAGCTTAGTTCGTGAATTCCAGTAATTAAAAATTCAGATTAATCAGAAAATTCCTCTTTCAAATTACAAGGAAAAATTTTCTGTATAACTACGTAAATACGCTTTTTAACAAAAATACATATATAGCATGTTTTGATAGAAGAAGCGAATATTATTGAAGCTATTAATTTCACACAAAGTGGCATAAACATGAATCATTTCCTACACAAAGCGGCATAAACATGAATCATGAACCTTTTAGAATTTCCAGTTTGAAATAAATCCCTTCTTTTGGGTGTATATGTCCTCCTGTCTTTAAAAATTAATTTCCAATTTATGTGGTTAACAAGAGTAATGGATTAATTTGTCTACAAAATTTCAGACGCTAAATTCAAAGCTGGTTTATTTATATTCCAGGCAATGAGAAAGCTTGCTTAGATTTACTACGAATTGCTAGACTACTAAAAATAACACTTGAAGATATTTTTCTTGGGGTTAAAAATAATAATAGGAACATCTAGCACTTTTTATTAAACGGTAGTAGTACTGTTAATCCATTTACATATGTGCGGAATGTAATGTGGAATTAGCATAAGAGTTCAATTTCGGAAAATTTTTTACTGCAGGAATTTTGTTAATGGCGCATCTATTTATTTATTATTCCTTTTATTCACGAGCAAAAAATTACTTTTTCGTAAGTAAGTAATTTCGCTAGTTGATACATATCAAATATATAAACACACATAACACTTGATGCATTTTTTAAAGAAGAATCCTTTATCGCAAAATATATTCATCTCAATTATCCTTTCTTCTTTCGACTACGCTTCATCCTTTTATTAGCATTACTATTTTCTTTGTATGTAATTGCGTTTTAAAAATGTAATGATTTTGTGTTCTGCAGAATTGATCAAGTAAATTCGTAAAGTGTTGACACATTTCGATTGTTACACATGCGTCATAAATAAATAAAATAAAATTTCAATGCAAAGATTGGAACTGGAGAAATATAAATAAAACTCAAAAAGATATGGCCTACAATCAGCACAATTTTGTAATTCACACTTACTTTGGTCATAAGCTGTGCGAGTTATCGATATTCTACCATATAAGCCATTCCAACCTTCCCAGCAAGAAAATAGATGCTAATCGTATCTTAATTTCACTTAATCATATTGCGTTATCTAAATGTTTAGACAGAATGCAAAAGCCAATTATTTAGAAAAAGAAAATTATAATTTTCTATAAATTCATATCAGCAGTAGTCAGATGCCATTGTTATATGTTATACTGCAATGTTAAATTTAGGCTCGAATGAAAGCAAGGGATGATTTATACATCTGTGTAATGTATGCATCTTGAATAACGAATATGAATGTGAAACTTACTTCCTCTTGCATGACACAGTCATCCTCCTTAACGTCCGTCAGAATTGTAGGAGCTATATATTTTTCTTTAGGATCATAGTCTCCACCAACAGCAATTTTACCACAACTCAGGAACTTAATCACTCTCCTAATAAACGTATAGAAACAAAAATAAACAAGTTAAGAAATCAGAAACTGATTAAATATATTTAATTATTATTGAAACACGTTGTTTTGAAGAAGTAATTTAATAATACTTTTTAATAATTCTTACAAAATTAAGATAATTTCAGAGGAAATTAAAGAGCTTTCTACGAATACTTTTACTGCAATACTGAACTATAAATTGAAACCCAGAGAGACATCAATTAGATGCAAACATAAATCCAACTATCCATCTCTTATATCTGCATAATGCATTCAATATTCATCTCCATTAGAAATATACTACTTTAGCGCAATTTATTTACTATATGCTTTGGTAGGCAAATAAATTGTGAACAGATTGATGCAAATGAGCTTAAGAAACACGAATAAACATAAGGGTTAGAATTTGAGTAATTTAATCAATGATACATAAACGCTATTAATCATGATTTTTAAGCATGTTTTATGTAATTTTTTTTCTTTTCCCACTCCTCTAATGTTATACATATATATATATATATATATATGTGTGTGTGTGTGTGTTTTTAAGTTCACTCTTATGTGACTTTGCTTTTGAAAGCGGTGTTTAACGCTTCCGGAATCAGTTTTTTTGAATCAATGTTTCCATATACTGGAAGTTATGCAGGATGGTCTAGTTATTTATTGATTGAACAAATATATCTATCTCATGTTATGGTAAGTAATAGTAACGATAGTAATAAAAGATAGTGTTTAATTGATCTTTTTTTTTTTTTTTTTAGAGTTAGTTTTATGGTCTACATGGCATTCAAAAATTCTTTCGAATTTTGTTTTTGACTTTCAGTATTATTAGCGTGGAATTCCATGATTTTACATAACACGGTTTTATTCAGACCAGTAGTATAGAGAAGAATCACTATAGCAACGTGTGGAATTTAAACGATTTGTTAGTCATAAAAAAATCTGATGTGAACAAACACTACATGACTTCCTCCTACGGCCTATTAAATTATGTAAATTTTTTGCTACATTTCATTTAAATTATTTCTCCGAATTTTGTTACAGATACATTTCTCATTCAAACAATTCAGTTCTCAGAAAAAAAAAAAAAATGCGTAAAAACTCAAAACATCTTCATTAGAAACTTTAAAATACAGAAAAACCTAAAGCACCAAATAGAGTTAAAAACCGTTCAAAAACAATTTTTATGTTTAAAAGTAGAGTTTAAATTAATTAAAATTAGGCAGAAAGACAGATTTTTCAGTGCACAAAACCTTTGACCCGACTCGGCAAGAAGACACTGAAGTTGGTACAGAAACTGAATTTAATTCACTACGCTACTAAGATTCAAATGTAAACAAATGGCGGCGGCGTTAGTCTTAGTGAAACTTAAACAACTTTAAATTGTCGATAATTCTACAAATATTGCATGCAGATTAACTAAAGGCATAAAAACCTTAACTGGAACATAAGAGCAATATAATTCAATCACTTTTAAAGCAAAAAATGCACAATTTACCAACATATAAGAATAAAAAAAAAACTGATGCGGCCGATTGCAACGAAAACCGGTTGTGAAGAAATAGAGTTAATAGCAATCCCATAGATAAAATTTCAATATTCTACGGCTACTCGTTTTTGAGTTATGCTAGATACACACATACGCACGTATATACGTACAGACGTCATGAAAAAATCTCTTTTGAATCCATTTTAAATCCATTTCACAATCCGTCTTTGGGAAAAGAGTCCTTTATTCTGTCAGTACGTACACATGTAACGCAAAAACATCATTCAAATAGAATCGAGAGAGATCAAAATGGATATTTTCGTTGAACTATGATACCCGAAATTGTTCGCGATTGCAATACTTTCTTTCCTTCGCACAAGGAAGTAAACAGTTGTATTACAAGCTTTAAGAATTATCTCTAATACACTAGAGTTTAATTTCCTTTCAAAGAGAATCATTTAAGGATAAACTGCTTTGAGCTTTGATATGCAGAATCAATAAGACGTAATAAAAGCAACTCATAAAAGTAATTTACTTTGTGCTTTTCCTGATGCGGTATTGTTTTCTTTATTAAACTTGAAGTTACACACTTTATAGCCAAGTAATGTTTTGACTGTCAAATGTATATATATATCTAAATTATACCCAACTGTTTCATTATGAAAGACATTCATGATTTTATCTATAAGGAAATTATCATGTAATTCCTTTCACCTGATTGACTGACTGATACCTTATAGCCAGAAAACCACTGAGATCAGTAGTTTATCTGGCTCAATCAAATTTATGCCAGATGGGCACAATAACATAGAACTATCTTCACATAATGTCCGCCGTAAGGAGGAGCAAAGACGGATAAAGAATAGGAAGACCAGCAACGCAAGAGCTCACTAGCAAGTAACCGGCCCGGTAAAGGCGTGACTAAGTGGGAGTCATAAAATGAGTGTAGAATGCGAATAAAACTAGTGAATTTAAGAAATACACAGTACAATAAATGAGTAAGATACAAAATTAAGAATGCTAATAAACACATTAGTTACATTATTTACAGGTGGGCACTAGGTGGGAAAGTTCGGATCCCTGTTAAGGTGGGCCGCAAGTGGGCGCAGTTTGGCGTCCTCATTCAATATTTCGTAGGTAAAGATATCAAAATTTCTCATATGGTCACAGTTCAGAGCTTTCGTGAAGAATTTCCCGTTGATCTTATTCAGGTGCTCTTCTAGAGTGTCCAGTTTTAAGTCACAGCATGTAGCATTGCTCACAAAAAAGTGAGCATGGGTGATAAGCCTTAAGACTTTGTTTTACATGATTTGAAGTCTTTTTATATCCTCCTTGGTAGCCGTGCACCAGGCCGGCGACGCATAAGTCATCAATGGCCTAACTGCCGTGATATATACTAGCCTCTTTTTCCTGAGGTCTAAGCTAGAATAATTACCCAATATAGGGATGAGACTATTTACGACAGTAAAAATTTTTTTTCTGACCTCTGTTATATGATCTCCCCATTTTAATCTTTCATTTAACATTACTCCTAAATACTTCGCCTTACTAACTCTAGGAATCTCTTCAGAGAATATGAAGAGCTTGCTATTAATAGTCAACTGTATATTTTTCCTCCTCATCCTTTCACCTAGATTACACGTTTTAATTTATTTACTCAAGTTAAAGCATACAACTGCTTATTGAATCCTTTATTAATGTTTATCGCGTACTCGAATACTTTTATGAGCTTCTAAGAGTAAAACTTTTATGAATTGTAAGATGTAGATGTAGTAATGTTCAAGGCTATGGAAATTCACAGAGGAAGGGTGGAGTAATAATAAAAACAAAGAAACATGTCATATAACGGCAAGATATAATTTCAGTTTCAGATTTTAAGTTCAATTCGGTTAATAAAAATATTATCAAATTGGAATTTTGAATGAAAAACAAAATACTTGCTCAAAATGCTCAGCATTGACTATTCGCGCCAAATCAGGAGAGGTTTCAGGATCTTCACCGAAAAATTCTAATAGTACCCTTTTCGCGATCTGTATAAATTTCTTTTCTGTTTTCTTTGAGCAAAGAACATAATCTGGTGCAACACATGTTTGCCCTAAATTGAGGACTTTGCCCCACATGATCCTTTTGACTGCAAGCTCCATGTCCACATCATCATGTACGTATACAGGGCTGCGACAAAAAAACAAAATTTTGAAAACGAAGTCATTAATACTACTCTACAGTGAAATAATTTAAATGTAAATCAGTTTTTAATTTTCACGCTAACATATATGCATATTGGTATGGATTAAGTAAAAGAAAAAATATAAACATTTATTAGGTTAACGGCTGTTAATAACAGTATATTATTTTTAAAAATAAGCGTATTATGAATAAATGACCACTATTCTTTAAAGCAATTTGTTACAAAAATTGAATGACTATCAGCAGAAATTATGAAAGTAAATGGTAAGGTACTTACGTATTAATGCAACCAAATTTTTTTTTAACAAAAGAAAAAGAATGATGACTTATAATTGCAAAAAATTATTTATTACATAACACAAATTATTACATACACTACGTTTTAATAAGGTATTTGTTCCAAACATCAATCAATAAAATTACTTTTGTTTATTTTACTCCGGTGGAAATTCACAGCAATAGCTATAAAAAGAGATTTCAACATTTGCGATTTCGTAGTAAAATATTATTTTGCCGTGTTTCCTTCCATTACAGACGAATTCTATAAGCGCATATTTTAAAACTTAGTTTAAGACAAAAATACTTTAAAAAATAAAATAAAAAAAAAAAAAAAACTGAAAAGGTTTTTGTAGTATACACACACGCGCGCGCGTGCACACTCACACACACACACACCACAAGGAAAAAAAAAAAAAAAATAGCGACTTTGCTTGCTAAAAACCGAAGAATTGCCATGGGTATTCTTGCTACAGGTTGCGTTAATACGCAAATACTGTTGGTATAAATGAATAATTACAGATACTTCAAAAATAGATCTCTCGTTGTTATTAACTTGATATTCTAAATTTGTTTCAATATTATAATATATTTGCTTAACACATACATGTAAGATAAATATGTAAAAAATATGTCAAAGATAAATTATAATTTAACTTAGCTATAGCCTCTTATCCCTCTCTATACTCTTTCTGCACTGCGTCATTTCGAAACTAATCCATGTTATATGACACTTACGTAACACTGATGATTTAAATGAAACTAAAACAACCAATAATAATTTTACAGCAGCGTTTGTTGGTAAGTTCAATAATTAATAATTATTAAATAGCTTACCTTGAATTTTCATCGACTTATAGTTACCTGGAAATATTTGAATTTGTCACAGTAAGAAGACAAAGAATTGAATAAGATTTTGACTTTATCAGGTGTTAGAACTGTTTACAATGAGTTCATTCTTTCTTAGCATCGAATACTAGTCTTTGGTTTTATTTAATCTGTTGCCCAAACGCATGGCAAAATTAAAAAAAAAATACATTACGAATTAAACATCTGGCGCGAGGGCAGCGCCATCTATGGAAAAAGATAAAATAAGGCATAAACATTTTTGAGACTGAGCATTTCTCCCACCCCCCGGGCTGAACATTCAAGTTCAGGAATGATTACTTAGGAAGAGGACAGCATTTGGAAATTGGACGTCGATAAAGTCCAGTTGACGTTTTTACTTCAACAACTCGAACTACTCCGTCTTTTCCAGGAAAAATTTCTGTGATTCTTCCAAGGAAGAAACTCCACTTGAAAGGAGGAAAAGAAACCTCTTTGTGATATATTAAGTCATTCATTTGAATATTTTTTGCACGCAAAGTCCACTTTTCTCGTAGTGCTAGTTGATTCAGATATTCCTTCTGCCATCTTGACCAAAACTGATTACGGAGCTGTTGAATCAGATGCCATCTTGACTTTAAGCAAAGAGACTTTGTTGGAGCTTTCTCAGGAGAGGAAGTTACAGGAGCACCTATTAAGAAGTGTACTGGAGTAAGCGGTTCTAAATTCTGAGGATCTGAAGAAAGAGGAGTCAGTGGCCTAGAATTTAGACATGCTTCAATCTGTATTGCTAAAGTGTTAAGTTCCTCAAAAGTTAAGATAGCTGACTTGCAAACTTTCAATAAATGTTGCTTTGCAGATTTGATTCCAGCCTCCCACAGTTCTCTAAAATGTGGAGCTGAAAGTGGGATAAAATACCATACAATAGATTCTTCAGCTGCAAAGTTTTGAATTTTAGCAGAATTGAGAAGCACTGATTGGTCTTTTATGTAGGCTGCTGCTGCTCGAAAATTCGTTCGTTATCAGAATACAGATTTACCGGTCTTCCACGTCTAGATATAAACCATCTTAAAGCCGCTAGAAAGGCATGTGTTGATAAGTCTGAAACAACCTCGAGATGAATTGCTTTAGTGGCAAAGCAATTAAAAAGAGCAGTGCACGACTTAATTCTTACTCTGCTGCGTGTCAGGTTAGGTTTTGTAATGAAAGGTCCACTAAAATCAAGTCCAACGTTAAGAAATGCTCTTCCAACACCAAATCTATCCAAAGGCAAGTCTCCCATGATGGTATCGCATGGTTGCGACTTCAGTTTTAAGCAAGTCAAACATTTAGATAGAATTCGTCGCACTGCATCTCTTTCTTCCAGAGAGTATCCAATACTTTTGACGGATACAACACAAAGTAAGTAGAGGACCAATATGTAAATGCATTTTGTGATCATATAGTATCAATAGAGTAGTGAAACGATGATTCTTTGGCATAAGAATTTGATGCTTCTGATTGTGATCTAAGTTCGAGTTTGTTAAGCGTCCTCCTACTCTAATAATTCCCTCTCCCTCAAGAAAAACATTCATTGGAATCAGTTTACTGTTTTGAGGCAGTGTTCTTGTAAGTAGTTGTACTCAAGCTTGAATTCTGATTTTTGAATGAGCTTAATTATAGATTTAGTTGCTTATTCAAGCTCTCCAGGTGATAAGACCCCTTTGAGGTTTCGACTCTGAGCTTGTATTTTGCAATTTCTAATGAATCTTAAACACCACGAAATTATTCTAATGCATTTTGAAAACAATGAGTATTTTGAAATAATTTCTAACATAGCAGTAATTTCAGGTGTATCTGAAATGATGATATTGACTGACAGAAACGATTTCTTTTCTTTGCATCTGATATCATCTACACATACTTCCTCTAGGCAGAGCGAGCATATAATGCTGATACAACCATTGAGGACCATGCCACCACAAAGTATGACGTTTCAGTTTTAATGCAGAAATACCTCTGAAGGCACAATCTGCTGGATTTTCTTGTTTTTTCACGTAATTCCATGAAGCTTCTGAAGTTATCTTGAATGTTGGATATTCTATTAACAACAAAACTTTTCCACCTTTGAGGAGATGAACTAAGCCAATCTGAAACTACTTTTGAGTCTGAATATAAAATAGTCTGATCAATGTGAATATGCTTCTTTAAGGATGTTGAAACAAATTTATAGAATCTAGAAAGAAGAAGCGCTGCACATAGTTCGAGTCTTGTAATGTTATTGTCTTTACAGAAGCAACTTTTTTTTTGAAGTAATCAATGAAACGTAGAATTTCCTATTTTAGAATATTGTTCTTAGATAAAACACTCATCATAGGCATGTTCAGACGCATCGCAAAAGCCAATTAACTAAATATTTTTAATAGAACTATTTTTCATCATGAATCGTGAAGTCTTTATTTTAGCTAAATGTTCTATTTGAGATTTAAAGAGATGCCATGCTTGGAAAATATAATTAGATAATAAATCATCCCATTCAATATTTTTCTTCCATAAATGCTGCATTAAGATTTTTAACTGAATCGTTGTAGGTGATAAAAACCCAAGAGGATCATAAATTTTCGCGATAGTTGACAGAAGTTGATGGTTTGTTAAAACACCATCCATAGGTGGGTTTATTCTAATTCTGCATACATCTTCTTTACCATCCCAAATGATTCCTAGAATTGTATGGATCTGACTTTCTTCCCTCTGCCAAAGGTCCGTTCGGCTTCTTAATTCTTGGGGTAAAAATTCAATGACTGACAGTTCATTAGATACCCATTTTCTTATTGGAAAACCGCCTTTCTTCATTAATTCGATAATTTGTGAGACTAACTGTTTTGCTTCCTCGTTATTCTTTGCTCCTGTGGGAACATCATCTACATAGGTATCTTCCAGTATGACTCTCGAAGCTTCTGGAAAACTCATTTGTTCCTCTATGGCAAGTTGTTTTAATGTCCGAATAGCCAAATATGGAACACAAGTGCCATATGTAACTGTCAGAAATTGGAATTCTTTAAACCAGTGCTCCGCAACCGGTGTGCCGCGGCACACTGGTGTGCCATGTGTAGGATATAGGTGTGCCGCAATCAAATACATGTATTTGACATTTTGCAATTTTTTATCATGTATTTAATACACAATGACAATTTTTCCCTTAATAATGTCTATTTTAAATGTTTTTATATATTTCACTGTTGTGTGGTTGTGTGTGTGATTGTAAGTGTGTCAGCATTTGAATTTTTTCGGCACTTCTTTGATAACTCGGAACTCTTTAGTGTGCCACGAAATTCCAGAAAGATTTTTTGTGCGTCGCAGGTGAGAAAAGGGGGTGGAGCACTGCTTTAAACGGTTCATCAGGATTTTCTCTCCAAAAGATTCTCTAGAAATCAACGTCATTTTTATTGACTAGGATTCAGAACATTTTCTCAATATCTCCAGTGAGTGCGATACAATGAGTTCTAAATTCCAATAGAGTCAAAACAATTCATTTTGAAGTTTTGGACCAGTACAGAGAACATCATTTATAGAAACTCCTGAATCAGACTTTGCAGAACCGTCGAATACAACCCGTAATTTGGTAGTTTCACTTTGATCTCTGGTAACTCCAAAATGAGGTAAATAGAAAATCTCTGACAATGACTTTGAAAAATCGACATTTGGAACAATCTGCATATGATTCATCGTTTGATATTCCCGCATTAAATGTATATATTAAGTTTTAAGCTCTGGATTCTGTTGAATTTTTCTTTCCAATTCAAAGAACCACTTCTTAGTTTGATTTCTTGAATCACCCAATAGAGCTTTATTCTTAAATGGGAGACTGACATCAAATCTACCATTAGAATTTCGACTAGTGTGATTTAAATAAAATGCCTCGACATCTTGCTCTTCATCATTCAGTGTACTCACTTCTGGAACCAATTCGACTTCCCAGAATTTTTTCATTAAATTTCAATGTCTACTAAAGCATGACAATTTATTAAAGAATTTTGAATTCTGTTTGAAACGGACACCCATCCTGAAATGAGGCAACCCAATTTTGAATTTAGAGCGGATGGTTGGTTTTGATTTCCCACTATCTTTCCAGTTTGAATTAAATCTAAGAATATATCCGCATCCAGAATGATATCAATTCGTCTACTTTTGTGAAAAGAAGGGTCTGCTAATTGTAACTCTTTCAAATGAGGCCAACTGAATTTTGACATATCAAAGTTCGGTAAATTTGAAGTCAGCATTTTGACTACTAAAGCCTTAACAAAACAGTCCTCGTTATTAAATTGAGGAGTACAATTTAAATTAGCTACTTTCGTAACACGTGCGGTAACCGTATCATCAAGTCCTCGAGTGTCAGACTTTTGAAATGAAAGTTTTAGTCGATTACAACACGATTCAGTGATTAAAGATGTTTGAGAACAATTATCAATTAGAGCACGGCATTTGAGAAACTGTCCTTGATTATTTTTTACTCTTATTGCAGCTGTGGCAAATAAAATTAAATTAGAATTTTTTACATTTCCTGTGAAGCAAAACTGATGCTCTTCCGGGGTACTAGCCGAAGGTTGATATAAAGGCTGATTTTGAGATAGACTGTGCTTGACTTTCAGCAGAATGTTTTTTATCAGTTCGAAAAGCATAAAGAATTGTGTGATGTTTCTGTTTACGTGCCCTGCAAGATGTAGTGAATCGACATGAGGATACACCATGATTTGGTCTCAGACAGTTAAAACAAAGGTTTGATTTTCGTATGAAGTACCAACACTCATCAATATTCATTTTAAGAAATTTCTCGCACTTCTGTAAAAGATGTAGTAATTGGAAAAGTGCACAAGAATCCTGCCTTAACTTTACACTTGTTTTAAGAGCAAAAAGTTTTGTCAATGGATTTTACTGATTTGTTAAGAATATTATAATTTCCCTTTACGCTCTGAAGGCTTCTAGCTTGTTTTTCCAAAAACGAAAGAAAATGTTTTAAAGATGGAAATGTTTTATTCTCTAGCGTTAACTCCCACTTAATTGTGAATCTTCTAGCTTATCTTGTAACGCAAATATTAGAAGAATTTCGACTAATTGATTGCATTTTAGACCAAGTGTTCTAAAATTCCGAATAACTTCATTTCATTCGGCTTTTAATCTCGTCGGTGCCTCCAATGTTTGTTGGTAAGTTCAATAATTAATAATTATTACCTTGAATTTTCAGCGACTTATAGTTACCTGGAAATACTTGAATTTGACACAGTAAAAAGAATTGAATAAGATTTTGACTTTATCAGCTGTTAGAATTGTTTGCAATGAGTTCATTCTTTCTTAGCATCGAATACTAGTCTTATTTAATCTGTTGCCACAAACACATGGCAAAATTAAAAAAATACATTACGAATTAAACATCTGGCGCGAGGGCAGCGCCATCTATAGAAAAAGATAAAATAAGGTATAAACATATTTGAAACTGAACAAGCAGTATTAATTATCCAATTAAAATGCATTCAGAAACAAAACTAAATCAGTCTGAATTAAGATTTCATCTGGAACACTAGGCACTTGTTTTCTACCCTTTAGCCTAGTGGACTGCTGCATGCTCCTCTCTTTTTATTGCAAATCTCTCAAAACTGTAAACATTTTGAAATAGGCACAAGTAATTTGTGGCCGCAAAATATTTAGAGAAATAATAATGAAAATTTAATCTGCCTCGTCTGCTAGTTTCCTATTCATTATGGACCAACATTTCAACATTCTGCGTTTTATGCCATTGATATTTCTAGGTATTTGTGCAATCAGTATTTCTACAACATCAATACTTCTAAGTATACTTGTCTTATTACATACATACATACGATTATTTTGTTATAAGAAATATTATTATGTAATCTTTCAATGCTTGCCAGAAATGGAAAGAATGAAAATAAATATCTGACAATCAAGAGGCGAAATACCCAAAACGTTCGCGCATTTGGCGACTTTTCAAAGCTTACTTTTTTTTAAAGCTCAGAGAAAGGCACAGACATTTTTGGAAACCTTTTTATCGCCACTGCGCTGTTCAAGGAAGTATATTACGCTTCTCATATTCTTTCTAGATTTTTTATCAATTTCTTGAAAACATCTGCATTTTTATAGTTTCCTATAAATTTTGTTATCAGCAATGGCCATTTAACTTGGACCATTTTCCTTGAAGTTCCTGATTTAAACTTTACCTGTTTTGTTCAAGAGGTATATTTTATAATCAAGTTTTTGCAGTTAATGACCTTACAATAACCAACTTTCCTGAAATGAATAGGGGTGCAGATTTTGGAATTGGTGTTATTTAAAACTAAATAAAAATAATTCATTCAAATAACATAACAAATCAAATATTAATCATATGCAATGTTTTAAAGAAAAACATTAAAATTTAAATATTTTAAACAATAAAATCTAAATAAATACAAAAGCCTGGAAACTAACGGAAAATTTTAAGTATAAATTTCATTTCAATTTTCTGCCGAAAGACAGCTGGTCCGCTGGGTAAGTAATCATCAGTTTGTTAGTCAATCGACGAATTCGATAAATTATTCAACCCGGGGATCTAAGCCCAGGTTGAATAAATAAATAAATGAATGATGTTTAAAGTTTTGAACTCACCATTTTCCCCCAAGTTCTAACGTAACAGGGGTTAGATATTTATTAGAAGCTTCTCTAATCTTCTGCCCAATAGCTGGAGAACCAGTATAGAAAATGTAATCGAATCTTTCATTCAGCAGTGCAGTTGTTTCTGGTACACCCCCGGTTACAACTTGGAAACAATCCTGAAAATTATTCATTCAAATGTTAAACAAAATGCTAATGATTTTTGTTTGTAGACTGTGGCTTGAGAAAATAATAAAAGAAAATAATGTTTACATAGTTAATCTCGGATTAACAAGTTATAAGTAATATTGAATTAACTTGTTTCATAGTTTGTTAAAGGAGTATTCATTCAATATACAGGGTGATTATAATTAAAGTTTAAGTTTCAAAACGCTATAAAAAAAGAACCACTTATGAAAATGACGTCAAATTTGAAAGGAATGTTATTGAAGAAGGCGGAAAGCGTATGGCAGAAGAAAAAATTTAGTTTCAAAAGTTAGCAACAGATGGCGCTGCAAGCGGAAGAAGACGTAAATTAAAATGTTAGTTAAATTTCAGTGTTATAAAGCTGCCAGGTACCAGGCTGTTCCTCATTTCGCGACTCAGGCATTCGCCATGGGTGTTTCACTGCAGGACCGCGCTCTGCTGGTAAAGCTGTATTACAAGAATGATGATTGTGCAAGAGTAGCTCTGCAAAAATTCAGGACACTGAAGGGTATAAAAGAAGGCGTTGGTCCAATGTGTGTCGTAGGTCTAAAGAAAATGATGCAAAAATTCGAAACGACAGGTACGAAACATCCTGCAATGCTATCCGTACAAAATTGGCCATGTGCAGGAGTTGCTTCCTTCTGACCTGACAGCTAGGGAGACGTTGGAAATTTTCCACGGCCATTCATTATCCACTTTCCATATGACCATATGACCATAAGCCCATTTCCATACGTGATACAGGATACGTGAATACCCAGAATTGTCGAATATGGGCAACAGAAAATCCACTGGCAACGCACCCCGTACCACTTCATCCTGAAAAGGTCACGGTATGGTGTGGCTTTACGGCATTAGTCATCATACAACCATATTTTTTCGAGCAGACGGGTGCTTCCGGTCCTGTTACCGCAATCGTCACTGGTGAGAGGTATGCGTCTCTTTTGCGCAACCACGTGATTCCAGCTCTGCAACAGCGTGGATGTGTGAATGAAATCATTTTTATGCAAGATGGCGCTCCTCCGCACATTGCATATCCCGTGAAGCAGCTGCTGAGGCGCCATTTCGGAAATGCTCGAATTATCAGCCGTCATTTCCCTACAGCCTGGCCGTCCCGATCGCCTGATCTTACTCCGTGTGATTTCTGGCTGTGGGGATATCTGAAGGATGTTGTGTTCCATGCTCCAATTGCAAATTTAGCGGAATTAAAGGCACGCATTTCGCAAAACATTCTGAACATCACCCCGGAGACACTGCGATCCGTTGTGGAACATGCTGTTTGTCGCTTTCAACTTGTTGCACACAACGGTGGACACCATATTGAACATGTTTTGCGACAGTTCCGAACTTCTTTGATGAATGGTTCTTATGCGGTATGCCGCCGCAAAACTCTTGAAACCCACCGATTTGTCCCTTCCGATGTGATATGTACAGTCATGCAAATAAAATTATTCAACAATTCTAATTTGTCAATGCGTTTTAATGTGTAACTTCCACCTTAGCCGTTGTTTTACGAAACATTTCTCGTTTCTCGTCGTGATTCTGCCGCTTACAGCGCCATCTGTTGCTAACTTTTGAAACTAAATTTTTTCTTCTGCCATACTCGTTCCGCCTTCTTCAATAACATTCCTTTCAAATTTCACATCATTTTCATCAGTGGTTCTTTTTTTATAGCGTTTTGAAACTTAAACTTTAATTATAATCACCCTGTATATCACATATTTCTCTAATTAATCTTCGTCTTCCACTATATTTACTGCTTTTTAAGAGTTTGCAAAGCATACTTCAAGTAGAAAAAGATATTATTTTAGATAATTAACAGAGAAATTAAGAAATTAGTAAATATTTTTGAGATAATTGGAAAGCTTAACACTGTGCACATTTTCCGATCTCTGGTGAAACTTACGTATTAAATAATTTCTGATTTAGGAAATTTTAAAACTAAAAATCTATTCATCTGAGCTAATTTTTGGGGCGGTGTCATTTCAATTAACATTTTTACGAACTTTTTTCGAATGATATATGGTACATACTTTCACGAACACAAATAAATGCTTAATAATTTGTTAAAGAAGTAAATACTTATAATATCAGATAAAGATATATAATACAACATATTTATATTTCTCTATTTGTTTAAGCCACATTTTCAAAACTAGATGGCAACCACAGACAGATGCAAATTAACTTTCTCGAGCTTATGGCGAGAGTAGGAAAAGATCGGCTGTTGCCTTGGTGATCGTCCGTTGCCTTGGTGATCATGTGTTGCCTTGCCTTGGTGATCTTTAGTTTTCACTTTCTTTCATTATTCAATAAATAATGTAGAAAGTACGTAAAAATAAGTGGTTAAATAAAATTGCGGTGAGTAACGATATAGAAAAAATGTTTAGACGAGTCAAGGTTGATTCCGAGGATACTGATTGGCAAAAAATTCTAGCCATTTTGCGGCTAGCCATTCTGGCCGTTTATTAAATTTATCGCCGGTGTAGGCTGTTGAGTCAGCCTCTTAGCTTTAAGTAAATAGTAAAGTCTAGCACTACTAGTTACCATTTTAAATTTATTATTGAATTATCCTTAAGTTTCCACTGCAAGTAGTCAGTGTTGTGAGCACGAAGTATCTGCCTTTTTGTTAAAGAGTTTGAGAAATAAAAGGGCAATTTACACCCTTTTTCTATTTTATTACTTTTCACTCCTGTGTGGAAGTCGCCAGGCTTTTTACTGAAATCAAGTCACATGCATGATAGCGAATTGGGTGGAACTTTACACAGACTCATGCAGTGATTTGGATACCCTGAAAGATCTTCTCGCGAAGAGAAATTCGAACAAGTCGACTTCATCAACGCAGTTGGTTTCCTAAGAATTTCAATGGAGTTTGGTGAAAAGATGCGTCGCCCCAGTGCTAAATTTCTCAGAGAAACCCAGGAGTAGACTGTATCTCGCACGTTAGTAGAAGCGTTAGTTCAAGAAACAAAATCAAATTTAAATATTTAAAAGGTTAAGTGCGAGTTCTTTAGGGCACGTAACTAGTCTATTACTGGTGCTTTAAATATTGGTTTATCTAGCGTGATTAATTCTAATGTTGATATTAATGCTTGTAAAATTACCAAAACTAACTCTGGTAGTTCTTCTAATTATGGCTTATTCTCAGATGTTGTTGAAATTAGTGCCGTCGAATTCTAAGAAGCCTAATGCTAAAAAAACATGGATGGGGAAAGGCTACCACATCTAGCGGATTTACTTTCCATAGGAAGACCACCTGCCCATACAAAATTCTTAAAATCTCATCGTTATTAATATTTCTAGTAAACCTGATGCATTAGATAATGAAAATGTGAATAATAGTAAATGATTATAATATGAATAATGTAATTATGTGAATACTAAGTGAAACACGTTAAGGCGGTTATGAGAGGTATATCCTTGGATTGCACGACTGAAGAAATCAAGAAAAAGCTGCTAATTTTAATGTTCTTCAGGGTAGCCTAATTCACAAATTTAAAATTAAAGTCCCAACACCCCTGTTTCAAGTTCACTGAGTTAATGAGCCTAGGATAAAGCGCATCAATGAAATTGAAGAATAACTCTACTTTCATCTTTCTCTTGAAACTTATCAACTTCAGTGGGGATGTGGGGAAATGCCACAGTCGTCAATATTTTTATCTCTCTTTGGACGAGTGTAAACGCGTCCATGGAGAAATTAATGAGTGCAAACTCTTTTCGAAATGCGTGAAGTATGCATTGCCCCATAGAAGCTCGGAATGTGACACGAAATAACTTGGGAAATTTTCTTGCTGTAACGGAGGCTTCGATTATGCTGCAGACTGTAAGACATGTCTTAAAAAAGCCCTCTTAAATATTAAACAGAAAACATCTGAAAGACTGATTCTGAGCCACATGACACAATAGTAGGTTCGAAAACTAAAAACCAAAAATCTGATTTTGAAAATCCCACTCTCACTCGTGGAGAAACGCATAGAAGTGGAAAAACACAAGAAAATCCATGAAGGAATTTGCAGAAAAATAATAATTCACAAGTCAAGGTATCAACTAATAAAATCCCTGAGAAGGTTAAGGCTACTGAAATGTACGCCGAAAACCATTAGAAAAGCAATCTCTGCTACATCTGTAGACTTACATCATACATGATCATACATGATAACATATATATCGTCGACATCATACATGATTACATATACATCGTCGACATCATACATGATGACATATACATCGTCGAAATCAAACCGAAACCACGAATCAATAACATCCCTATCCGAGGGAGATAATTTTATTGGCATGGGCTTTATTTTGCAAAAATCGATGTTCTACACTATAGTTCTAACATGTTTATCAAAAACAAATTCCTTTCACTTTTTGATAATACAAAGCAAAAAAATAGCAGAAAAAATTCGATATTAATATTAAAAGTTATCACCGTTGTCCTCGTATCGGAATACGAAAATATTATTCATTTTTTTCTGGTTCATATACATCACATAATAGTTCGGATCCATGGCCTAAAATTTTAAAAGGATAGTTATTCATTTTTAAATTCTATACAGTAGAACACAGATTTTTGCAAAATTCTTAAAACTGCTTTTTTTGCAGTTTTAAACATCTCTTCCTTTTTAAGAAAAAAAGCTAAATATCTGAAAATAACGCAAAATGTAGGTACATACTCTTCACTCTCTTCCTCTGTTTGAGAACAAAGGCGTATCGACGGAGCATATTACTAAATTGCGAGAATCACTATAGGAGGTCGAGTTAGGCTTTAGGGATAAGCTAGGATCCAGCCAATTTGATCATGAGAAAGTGAAAGGTAATGGATCAGATCTAACGGCTTCGAAGAGTTACTGTATTTTTCCTACAAATTTTGCTGTATGTTATGTTACTAGAAATAATGCTTTAACTTGTGCTAATATAAATCACTTAATATGGGACGCACTGAAAAAAGAAATCATAAATTAGGAAAAAAAAAAAAAGTGTAAAAAATTAAGTTTCTTTTCTCCAGAAACTTGTACATTTTCTAACGAAGTGAACTCTACTGGAAGCATTTCTGGTGTTCAAAAAGGTAAGCAATCTTCCCATCTCATTTGAAAATGCTGACTATTATATAATTATAGCTTTTATAATAATAGATATCATTTTAATAAATAACATCAATTTTTAATGCATTCAAAACTTATGCAGTATGTGCTATTGTGTATTTAAATGTATTTGTCTAAACTGAAAACTTTGGTAATTAGTAAAACTGTTCAATTATTAATTACCTGCAGTTATTATTGTACTTGAAATATTAGCTTCATTCATGAAGGTTTAGCCTCCATGGTTTCATTTTCAATAATCCTAATTTATTTAACTATACACTTCAGAGATATTATCCTACAGATAGTTAATGCTTCCAAGTTGCGCAGTTAGAGAAAATAATTTTCATAACAAAATTATTCCTTTAATGTATGATATTAATGAGGGGGTAGTGATTTTAATTCTTATTCAAAATTTTTCTTCGAGCAGCAACACTATTCATAAAGGAATGACTAGATTAAAATTGGCTGATAATGTCCCCAACTTCACCGATTTTATAGAACTGTAAAAGGAAAATGTCTTATACTTATCCGTATGCTATGACGTATTCCTTGCTTCTATATCCAAGAACTGAATTGTTTAATCTCCTAAGCTCAATTTAAAATTCTAAGAAATAGGAGAATCATTGATTTAGTTATAGTGTTGCGAGGCCCCAACTTGTCAGCAACAGTGGTAGTGACTGCTATGAACTGTAAATTACACAAACTCGTAAGAAGGGTTTAAATCCCTTTTTATTCCACTTTAGAAATAAAAGCTGGGTTCACTTGATGCTCACAAACTACGCCGACCCGGCGGTTTAACAAAACAGAAATGTGAAACTAAAAATAAATGACAGGATGAATAAATAACGAGATCACTACCTACGAGGCTCTAAAATCGTAACTAACTTAACCGCGTTCTAAGATATAGCTGAGATTCAGCAAGCTTACTGATTAAGCAGTTGAAGATTTAACGAACTGCCGAAATAGGCGCACAGGCCGAAACGCGCGGTTCTTAAATTTCTACCTAGCAACCTTCACGCTCGCGATTCAAGAAGCACACATACAAACTCGTTTCCCTTCTATTTAAACTCAACTTCTGCTAAAATTTGAATATGCTGCGCGTTTCTACTACAATTTACATACTCTGGCATTGGCAATTCTAGGGAAAAGTAAAGGCTTGACAGGAAATATAGCTCAAACTTAAAATAAATGTTAATTAAAATAAATATAAACCCTACATAGTGACGGGAGAAAAAGTACAAAGACATCTTTCTAACTCTTTTACATTGAAGAATCAGCTTTATAAATAAGTTAACCTGCGCTACTTCTGTCAATTAAAAAGACCGAGTCGATATGTAATTTAACTTATTGCTTATGAAAAAGTTTAAATGTGATCGAGCATATCTAAAGTGTTATTGAAACTTTCATAAAATCCTATCCATAAACTAATAAATTCAGAATTGAAGTAAAAGTTTAAAAATAATTTTATACTTAAATGATAATCCCAGTGACGTAAAAGTAAATTAATAAAAGTAACAGAAGGCAGTCATTCTTTTTGTAAGATATTGTTTCCAGCTATATATCCACATATTCGAATACTATTTTTATCGAGGGAAAAATATATGTTCAATTTTCTGTATTAAAAACAAATTAAACACATGGAATCTTCTTACGGTGACTATCTTCCTTAGAAGACCATCTATAAAAGTGATCGGTATTTCTGAGAACGGGGACTATTTACCTAGCAGATCAAAATTGTCTGCAATAAAAGATTGTTGTTTTTAAAAAAGACTCGGAGTATGTAATGCATTCAAATTTTACAAAGATAAAATAGTTGAATACTACAGATAAAATAATAAAATTTTATATTCATATAAGAAATTACAATAAATCGCTTAAAAGAAGATTGCTCAGAGAAAAATTCTTAAATCCCTCAGGATATTGACTAGAACATAAAAAGCGCAAAATCGCATTCTGTATCTTAGCAGTCGTTAACTCTTATCTTGCAGATAGAGCATTGCCTGAAATCCATTTGTATTTACATTCGAATTATTTTTTTAATTAAAAATATTATTACTTACATTGAGATAAAAGTTCTGACTTTATCATACGATAAGTTTTAAACAGTGTTTTCTGTATTCTTCTTATGCTGTTATGAATATATTTGCTCTTCTGTGTAATACTATCAAATGGCTAAGTTTAAATATAAGTCTATTTGCACCTTATAATATCTCAAGTTTTAGTGGCTAATAAATTTCATTTTTGGTTACATTAAAACATGTGATCGAGCCTCGCATAGGATTTAGTTCGACGAAAATAATATTAGACCTATGCCGGACAAGATGGGCCATGCGGTCTAAGGCGTACCATAATTTTTCTCAAAGCTTTTTAGATATAATTGAAGCCCTAGGGCACATTTCGTGGTAAACCAAACCAGATGCTTATGTGCATAATCAACTCCCAGACACACCAGATTTGGCTTTAAAAGTTACGAATAAAATATTCTTTCCAAATATTGATGTGCTTTCGCACATAGAAGCTACACTGTCGATAACATCTTGCGAATGTGAACTTTCCGCAAGTGCTTGGAAAACGTTAGAAAATTATAATAGAGCTACTATGACGTAAGAGCGCAGAAATTCTTTGGCATTAATACATATTCATTATACCAAAGAAATATCAATTGACAAATTTATTAGTTTGCCAGTTTACAGCCACGAAAAATGGAATTCGGGAATCTTTTAATTGCCGAATCAAAATAAAAGGCCAGAAAAATGTTTGCCTTCTTTTATTTTTATTTGCAATTTAATTTTATGTCCAAAATAAAAGATGCATTTACAACTTTTATGTATTTAATTCAATATATTTATTATATAATTATATAGAACAAAAAGATGGATTTTATATATTTATTTATTTTTATAGTTGTATTATGAAACCAAAGTAAGATGAATTTCAAAGTTATTTTAATATTTCTTTGTATGTATGTGAGAGTGAGAATTCAGGAATGAAAGTAAAGTACTAGAAGTACTTTTACTAGCATTATTTTATATTTGCTATTTATTATTTCCTTTTTAAAATTTCTCTACAAAGGTTAAAGCGGTTAAGATAAAAAATAAAAATATTGAATTATGCATTTAATATGTTTGTAAGGTAATAATTATAAGTACGGTAATTAAATGTAATATATCCCTAATTATGTTACTAATACAATTTATAATATAATTATTATTCATATTAAAATAACTGCCATTAACATAATATATTCGCCAAGTAATAATTACCTTTATACGTGAAGATGCTGTAATAGGTAAAACAGTATAGCCATAGGCGTCAACGGGCACCCCCTTCCGTAATTTGAGCTGGCTACGACCTGTTTTCACGCAGCTTTGAATGCTGATGATGAGATGTTAGATTAGAATATGAAATTTGTGATATTCAGTTAAATTCATTTTTAAACTAAGTTGCGTATTTTGAATATAGAATTATCACTGAACCACTAATTGTAGAATTTTAGATGCTGCTTGTCTTAAATAGAATTATTGCAGAATCTCAGCGATACACAGCGCCATTTTGTCTATTTTGTTAGCGAACATTTTGACTGCATCGGCGAGAAGTTATATTTCCGATTCGACTCTTTTTTTGTGTTTAAGTTTATGTTGGTTCGTTTCAAATGAGCTGAAACTGACTGCATTTGGATAAGTATTTACACTTCGTATTGCATTTCATCGGAACTAGCGTAAGGAATCGTAAGTGTCAAGATTTAGATTCTATTAATAATTGGACCTACATCTGAAAAGGTAAGGTTCTTCCTTTACAATGGAACTGGAAAAATTGAAAAAAATAAGAGCTAGTCAAAGAAGCTGAATTACTAAGCTTATCAGTGAAAGAGATAAGAATAATGAAGAAAATAAACCGGTGAGTAAGGCATTACTGAATCAGTTGAACGCTAAATCTGAAAATATCAAAGTAACTGACAATTCTATACTGAAAGAAAGAGATTTAAAGAATTTTGAGGCAGAACTTAATTCCGTAGAAGTGTATTACGATAATCTATTAGAACACAAGAGTAATCTAATTGTTAAAATAGACGAATTATCAGAAAGTACTGTAATTCTAAGATACTGTAATTCTAATGAAGGAGTAAATGTACCCAGTTCTAATTATCATCCTAATCGAAGTACAGGAACTTCATCTATAAAATTACCTAAATTGATTATAAATAAAGGTTTTTGACGATTCAAGCAACTGGCAGGAATTTTGAAGTCAATATGAAGCAGCTGTTCATAACAATGACTCTTTATTGAAAGTAAATAAATTCAGTTACTTAAAGTCGCTATTAGGTGGAGTAGCCTATAATGCCGTTTCCGAACTTTCGTTTACAAATGAGATTTATGATTCAGCTATAGAATAGTTAACTAACAGATTTGGGAGAAAAGATTTGGTAATAAATGCTCACATGAATGAACTATTAAATCTTTCCCCTGTTAGAAATGTAAGGGATATACAAAATCTGAGGAACCTATATGTGAAGAGTGTGAAACTCAAATTAGATACTTAAAGTCAATGAACGTGGTATCAGAAATTTACGGTAGTTTACTATGTTCAATATTGTTAAAATTAACTCCATCAGAGATTACATTAGAATACAGCTCTACCCGACAGACGGCTCCTGACATAAGCTGTCCTGTAGGACAACGAACAGGATGATGCCATCCCACAAAAGGAAGAAACCACTATCAGCGCACCACAGCGCTGATATAGCTCAAATTACGGAAGGGGGTGCCCGTTGACGCCTATGGCTATACTGTTTTACCTATTACAGCATCTTCACGTATAAAGGTAATTATTACTTGGCGAATATATTATGTTAATGGCAGTTATTTTAATATGAATAATAATTATATTATAAATTGTATTAGTAACATAATTAGGGATATATTACATTTAATTACCGTACTTATAATTATTACCTTACAAACATATTAAATGCATAATTCAATATTTTTATTTTTTACCTTAACCGCTTTAACCTTTGTAGAGAAATTTTAAAAAGGAAATAATAAATAGCAAATATAAAATAATGCTAGTAAAAGTACTTCTAGTACTTTACTTTCATTCCTGAATTCTCACTCTCACATACATACAAAGAAATATTAAAATAACTTTGAAATTCATCTTACTTTGGTTTCATAATACAACTATAAAAATAAATAAATATATAAAATCCATCTTTTTGTTCTATATAATTATATAATAAATATATTGAATTAAATACATAAAAGTTGTAAATGCATCTTTTATTTTGGACATAAAATTAAATTGCAAATAAAAATAAAAGAAGGCAAACATTTTTCTGGCCTTTTATTTTGATTCGGCAATTAAAAGATTCCCGAATTCCATTTTTCGTGGCTGTAAACTGGCAAACTAATAAATTTGTCAATTGATATTTCTTTGGTATAATGAATATGTATTAATGCCAAAGAATTTCTGCGCTCTTACGTCATAGTAGCTCTATTATAATCAGCGCTGTGGTGCGCTGATAGTCTCACAGGGCCGGGTGGCAGATCAGATGTGATAAATTAAACGATAGTCATAAGAAAATGAAAGTTTTTGTTATGAAGACTATTGTGCTTTGTGCAGTAGGTGCTTCGTACGATTAGAAAAAGAAAAATGATTTGGGATGAAAACTATATCTTGAAGGGAAAATGTAAAAAGCGTTGTTATGAAAGTTAGGCATGGTTATTGGAAATTTGGATTTTGAGATTTTTGATTTAAAGAACTAGCATATACACCACAACCAAAGAGCACATGATTTGTGAATAAACATATTTTGACAAAATTTTCATAAAGGAACTAATAGTAAAGAGAAGCTATTTTTAACATATCTAGCAAAGTTACAGAACTCTGATGTTAAAAATTAGAATAATAATAATAATAATAATAATTAAACAAGTAAAGTACAATGCTATCTTTAAACAGTTAAAAAGAAAAAACATTGAACATTCTATTACATCTACATCTGGCTATGGGAAATAGATTCTACATCTGGCTATGGGAAACAGTAAGTGTTGAAGAGCTGCAGTGTAAAATTATTTTATCTAGTTAGCTGAGGCTTGTTTTATATTTGATTAAATTATTGAACCACTGTGGCCAAAATTGTGCGGATGGAGCTTTTAAAAGATCTTGTGCATGATGAGTACAACTGAAAACGATATGATCGGGATCGGCAATATTTCCACACTCACAAAGATTATCTGAGTTTAATCCAAAGCGAAGAAGGTAGCTCTTGCAAGGGCCATGTCCTGTGGCAAACCAGGTAACTGAGGAAGAGATTGACTATAATTTTGATGAGACTTTAGGAATAAATTTATATGTTCTTCGACCAGTTGTACCAGAAATCCATTTTTGTTGCCACTTTGTCAAAAGAATTTTCCATGTAAATTTTTTAACATAAGAAGGAAGAGGATAAACAGATAGAACGTTATACTGCTTGAGCTGCCGCTTTGGCTTGTTGATCCGCTAGTTTATTACCTAAGATACCGTGATGTGCTTTGACCCATACGAGGTTCGGAGGTTAGGAAGCAGGAAGGCGTAGTAAAAGTTGTATTTCTTGAACTAGCGGATTTTTATTAAATAAATGTATTATTGCTTGCAAACTTGATGCAGAATCTGAACAAATATTTATAGCAAATTCTTGAATTTAGTTTAGCAAAAGAGCCAGTCTGACTGTTTTGCGTATTGCAATCAACTCAGCTTGGTAAACTGAATTTTTAATTGAAAGCCGTTTGTTCCAAGTGTTTAACTGAGAGGCATTTTGAAACAAGCACAGACCACTTCCTGTTCCTGAAGACATATGTGAACCATCTGTATAAATTTGAAAATCAGAATTCAAGGGATATGATGTATTACTGAAGACGTTTTGTTGAAGATCGAATGAGGCTGGATGACAAGCATCGTTAGATTGTTGAAGTTCATAGTCGTCTGGGTGAAAGTGACGATTCCATAATTCTTGGGAGTTTTGAAGTCAAGTACATTGGCTATTGTTGCTTCTCGCTGTACCAGAAGTGCAAGTGGAGGAAGGCCAGTTAGAATCTGAAGAGCAGTTGTTGCAGTAGTACGATAAGCTTTGCTAATTATTAAAAGATGTAACCGTTGTAAAGCATTAATGCGTTTAATTGCACCCTTGGTAAGATGTGTACCCCAGATGGAAGCTGCATATAAGATGATTCTTTGTGTTACTACTGTATACCATAATTTGAGAAACTTCGAGGGTAAGCCCCAAGAGAGTCCAGAAATCCTTTTCATTGAGTTTTGAAGCTTGAGAGTTTTCTCTCTTAAATATTGGATATGCGGGATCCAGGATATGCGGGATCCAGGATAAGCTATTATTTAATTTTATACCCAAGTACAACAGATTTTCAACAAAAGTGATTGATTGTCCATTGAATTTTAATGTTGGATTTCTTTTTAGAGGACTTTGTCTTCCAATAAGTAGACCTCTGGTTTTGGTAGTTGAGATTCTTATTTTATGTTGGCGAGACCAATTTTGAAACTTTTCTAAACAGAATTGAGCTTTGGGTGTAATGCCATAGCGACCACCTTTAACGATTAAAAAATCATTTGCGTAGACTATGATTCTTACATCTGGTAATCCCGTAAATTCCTCGAAGAAGTAGCGACGAGGGTCCACAGAAAAGGACCCAAGCAGGACCCCTGTGGACATCCCTTTTGAACACGATGAGTAAAAACATTATCCATAGCAGTGATCTGTACAGAGCGATGAGAGAGATAACTTTAAATGATGTCTACAAAGAAAGAAGGGCAATCCAGAGCTGTCATTATTTCATAAATATCCGGCCACCAAAGTCTATCTAAGGCGCCTTGTATATCCAATGATATGATGAGTGAATGCTTATTATTTTGTCGATTTGTGGTTATTGTTGAGAGTAGATCGGATAAAACATGCTCAGTAGATTTGTTTTTCGTAAAGCCATATTAGTAGGTGGAGATAAGCTGGTGTTTACAAAGAAAGTAGTTTAAGCGTAGAAGTATTGTTTTTTCCAGTAATTTTCCAAATGCAGGAAGTAGACAGACGGGGCGATATGAGGAAGGAACTGAAGGATCTTTGTTTTTCTTGAGAAAGTGGTGTGGTATATTGAGAATGCGGCAAAGCACACGAGGGCTATCTGCCTAAGGGGGAATGCATTCGTGGAGGACTTTCTAAGGGAAACTGGCTCGTATACACGTTACACATGGGGAAAACCACGAAAACGCCCATGCAGCGAGCCCTATTCTTGAGAAAGAGAACCCCTTCTGCATTTTTGGTATCCAAAAGAAAATGACGTAGGCGCCAACAAGCATGGAGGAAGGCCAAAATCAAAGAAGGAAAACTGTTAAAAATGATTTTGATGAGTTGATTATCTAAACCGTCGGGGCCAGGAGCTTTACGAATATTTAGAGATTTTATAATGCTATTGAGTTCATAAGTGGTGGGAAGAGGTGGAACTGCTGATTGAAGATCTGGTAAATGAGAATTGAAGTTATGACGTAATTGAGTTTGATGCGTAGAAACAGAATCTGAAGAGTCTTCTTCAAAGATCTCTTCTAGAAGATACTTTAGAACTTCTGAGTGAGTTGCAGCTGAAGGTGGCTGGGATATTTGTGGGATGAAAAACTTTGTCAGTGGCGATTTATAAACCTTTCCATATTTGTCCATAACCGCTTAACAGTAATTTCTCCAAGAGTGTCTTTTTGCCTTCACTATTGAACGCTTAAAGATAGCCTGTGCTTTTTTGCATTCGATGAACAGTTCTGCTCGTTGCTCTGGATGAGTTTCTTTTTGTTTTTCTTGAGAAAGTGGTGTGGTGTATTGAGAATGTAGTGCGACGTTTAGCACGTAGCTGTGAATGTTGAAGTTGCAAGTCAGAAATCCACCAAGAAACTTTAGCGAAGGATTTGATTTTTTTAATCCTATAACTGCGTTTACATGCTTCTGTTAAGAAGCAAACAAATTGTGAGTACGCTGAATCCAAGTCTTGAGAGGTAGTTGAGGAATCTAAAGCCTGAATTAAGTCTGAAACTGATGGAGATAGTAGCTTTATAAATTTTGTATGCTTGCCTGAGATAGTTTTGAAGCGGCATTTTAAGTTGAGAGAAACTGTTTTATTGAAAACAAAGGTTATTGGTTGATGATCGCTTAAACTAGGGATATCTTCAATAACTTGCCAGTTTTGGAAATAGAATCGCGAAGAATTATTACACGTACTAAGGTCAATCCAACCTTTAGCTCTTGAAGTTAAGAAAGTAGGCGGACTACTTTCTTAACAGGGTTATTGAGCAGATGTAAATCAGAAGAATAAACAAAGTCTTGAATTATGATACCTCTAGAATTGTCTGGAGTAGGTCCCCAAAGAGACAAAGTGCGTTAAAGTCACTTGCGATGATTTTGTGCGTTGGTGAAGAAGCATTTGATATAAGGAAATCTAGGTCATGAATTTGAAGGGTAAGATTACAACTTGGGGGAAAATCGGCAGAAGTAAGTAGAAAACTTACATCTCTAAAAAGAGAGTCGAACCGTTATTGTATGTTGAGTTGCCTTATAAAGTGAAAGCTGATATCTACCAGTGGAGATTACGACTGCAAGTCTAGAGGTTGAAGAGAGAGCTTGAAAGCTGTTAGGTAGTTCTGGGATGAAATTCTGTTAATGGTATGGTTCTTGTAGAAATGCAGTATCAATAGAATTCTCCGCGATTGTTTGAAAAATTAGAGGAGTGGCAGATCTTGAATTTTGAAGATTACATTGCAAGAATTTTAGCTGTGGTATGGAATATTGTTGATAAAAGTCCGAGGAAAGTAATTTTGTTGCCATGGAGAAGAATTATAGATCCTGTTGTAATTTAAGCTGAAGAGCTGCACATAAGTTGGACAGGAACTAGAGTTTGCTGAATGATTGCAATCCAAACATGTTTGTTTATTAAGATTAGAATGTTGAAAATTTGCACATTTCTTGATTTCCTTACAGTGTTTGTCAAAGTGGGCTCCCGAACAGCGTACGCAGACAGGCGGAGATTGACAACTCCTGCTGGAATGGGCAAGGCCTTAGCAATATAGTCACAGTAGAAACAGTGACCAAACATGGAACGTTAATGAAATAATGGAATTTATTCGTAAAGAAATCGAAAGACGCGAACAGGCCCACGCCAAGCCTAATCGGCGCCGTCGTGCAAATGTCTAGCGAGCGCCTTTATGTAGTGATGATATTAAAGGGACATTGTTTATGGTTAACATTTTAAATGAAGCATTATTAACAGAATAATATGAAAAACCAAAAACATTACATTTATATCTTTTGTATAAATATGCAAACCTTTTGTTAAAACCCACACTCAAACATAATTATTGAAGAATTATTCATATATTTATGTTATAAAGAGCCGCCCAACCGGTATATTGGTTAGCGTTGCAGACTGCCGGGCCGAAGGGCCCGGGTTCCAACCCAGGAGAGGAGACATGGATGTTTGTAAGTGTATACTGTCCGTGCGGCATGGGGCACTCCAAATATGGAGGCGAAAGTCCTCTCGAAAGGTTAGTGGTAGACAAAGGGGGTGGAAGACGCTCGGACCCCTCCTACCAGAGTGCTCTGCATCAAAATTGGGGGTGAAACTGAGTTAAACCGCACTGTCACATGTAAGATGCTCAAATCTGTTGGCAACGACAGGCGAACTTGCGCTCTTTGCCACGAGGAATTTCGTGGGCTTGGGCTGACTATAGGTCTGACAAGTGAGCATTTAAACAGCAGCAACACGTTATATAAAATTAACACTACAAGCAAAGCGAAATAATATACTAAACGCATTGGTTACCAAATATATTGCTGAACACTAGTTATTATCTTAAAATTAACAACAATATAATTTAGATATCTAATGAGTTTGCACTGAATAAACTGTTATTCGCAGCGTAGTTTACGACAAGGTTCAAACTGTAACTACAACAGGGCACAAAAAATCCCCTAGGGGTATAGCCAAAATTCCTTTCTGCATAATGCTATGTTGTTGACAACGATATAGCGTAGAGTTTCAACTGGCAATGCTACATTTTCTCTAAAAGTTCGTAAAAACTGCAGTTCATGCAAAAGATCTATACTATTTATATCGCTTCGATTTTTATCAGTTAATGCTTTTTGCAGTTTTTGACATAAGATGAGCTGATCTTGTAATTATAGTATGTGAATGAATATACGTGATGCCGAGGCTTATGTAGGGGTACAAGGGGCGCTGTAGAAGCGTTCAAAAAATTGCTTAGTCATTATTCTGTGTCTACTGTTACAATCGTAGTAATCTGTGCAACATTTATCTTTTTATGTGATTTTTTTATTTTATTTTTATTTGATTTTTTTATTTGATTTTTTTTTCCTTTGGCGATTGCTTGTTGTTATTGTTATTCTACATAAAAATAGGTAAGTGCAGTTACACATTATGTTGAACTTAGGTTAGCTTTTTAATTCAGAAAAGCGACGATTTGAGCATTAATTACTCGAATTTTGTTTTTACATGAACTATCTCTTTATTAAGCTAAAAATTATGATCTTTCGAGAAGAAAGGATTGACATATTTACGGAGAACCACTGAAAATATACCTATTTCAGATTTGAGGCGAATTAAAAATATACAAAGTATTTCGAAATCAAAAATTGCCCATTTTCCGATTTTTAGCTATGCGGAAAACCGAAGGAAAATGCTTCGTTATTTCATTACATTTTAAATACATACGTACTTTTTTTTTTAATTTGATTTATTTACTTTAATAAACAAAAGAGTACCACCACTTCCTTGAATTATTTGGTCTTGATCTAATAGTTCATATATTTCACAAACAATGGTTTAAGATATACTCTCTTCATTCAGGCGTTCAAACAACACTTTCTCTTATGACATTTATACTAGATACCTTCTGAACAAGACAGAGTTAGACCTGTTATAAATAAATGCATGACTTGCTTACGAACAAGAAACCAAACCATAAACCAAATGATGGAAGACTTTCCTAGAGCTAGAATAGTAACAACTAGATCATTCGAAAAAATAGGTCTAGACTTTGCAGGACTAGTTATCACCAAGCATAACTTGAAAAGATCTAGGGTTACTTTAAATTCATATATCGCGATATTTATTTGGTTTAGTACAAAGGCTATTTATTTTCATTTAGAAATAGTATTGGATTTGTTTACTGAAGCATTTCTAGCATATCTTAGAAGGTTTATTGCCAGGCGGTCCAAACCCTCCAGTGTTTGGAGTGATAACGCTATAAACTTCAAGAGAGCGATAAATTGTTCTTGATAACTTTCTCTTCCTTCGGAGAACTTCGGAGAATTTGTACACCCGATCCTATTCAACGCTTTAGCTCCGAGGAAGGGCCATAACATATAATTTCATTTCTTATTCTTCCCTACATTTCAGCTGATTGTGGGAGGCTAATATAAAATCAATGAAGAGAATTTTTATAAAGGTTGCGAAAGCAACAATTTTAAACGTCGAAGAGCTTTATACATTAATTACACAAATAGAAGCTTCCTTGAACTCTCGACCTTTGTTACCTATTTTGGGTTGATCCAAAAATATTTTGGGATCTTCAGCCATTGACTCCAGGTCATTTCCTAATAAGAGCTCCACTTTTGTCGATACCAGAACGGAATGATTCTGTAGATTCTTTGTCCTTGTCTTCTAGGTGGATCTGAATTAAAACAATTTAGAGCCAATTTCTGGAACCGTTGGAGTGTGGAATATCTGAACCATTTGAGACCCGTTCAAAATGGAATCAACCGAAATTAAACCTCAAAGCAGGATTTGCTGAAGGATAAAAACGAGACATGAATTGGACGCACTGAGGGGATCTTTCCTGGTCTAGATGGACTACTACGAGTCGGACGTCAGAACATCAGATAGAATCTTTCGTCGAGACATTTCCAATATCAGTTCACTTTCTTTCTCAAATGATGTTGAATGACCGTACAATGGGGGCTGGAATATTCCGGTTTGAATACAAATTTTCCCTTGCCTCTAAATTGCAACAGTCTAAGAACTTGTTTTCCGATTTGTTTTGACACAGCTTTGAATGCTGATAATGAGATGTTAGATTAGATTATGGAATTTGTGATATTCAATTAAATTCATTTTAAAACTAGGTTGGGTATTTTGAATATATAATTATCACTGAACCACTATTTGTAGAATATTAGATGCTGCTTGTCTTAAACAGAATCATTGTTGAACTTCGGAGATACGCAGCGCCATTTAATATCAATGAGAACAATACATAAGATTTTGGTTAATGTATGTATATTTGGCTAATGTATGTAATGTATGTATGTCACATGTATGTTTTATATGCTCATTTCATTGAAAAATTTGTTTTGTTGTAATCTCTTTCTTAGATGTATAAAATAACGGAAATATTGATCTTATTATCAGATATATTGTTATCTATTACTTAAGCTATAGGTTTTCTTTCATTCAGTACTTTACGGAAGAATTATAGAGGAGACTTGAATTTCTTAAACATGTAATATGCCTACCAACACTCCGGATTTTTCATCATATTTCTCCGGTCTGCGACAGATCACCGAATTTCTCGATTTTAAACTTTTACCCTTTAGTTAGAAAAATGCTTCTTAGTATTGAACGTAATTCATTGAATTAATGACACTTAAACTGCGAAAATTCCATTTCCCTACCCTTAGTGATTTTCATCATAAATTTCCTCATAAATTTGACTTGTTCTGAATTGTCTTAATCTACCGCAGGCATTTGTAGAACATTTTATGAAGATTCAACTAATGTTTAATTAGTTAATATTTGTATTTAATTTTGTTTTCCATCAATAAATGTTACATTACAAGTTTATTCACATAGTAATATGTAAATTCAATATGCATTTTATCTTGATCACATTTAAAGTACTTTAATAAATAAACGTTTTCCTTCCTTACTCAAGATCTTATCAGTATAAAAGTGAAAAAAAATTACAGATGAAACTAACCAAGAAGCATAATTGAATAGTAATATAATCTACATTAGAATCACTCTATAATTAGTTCAAAAACACGAATCTTGCATTATGAAGTCAATTTGCAGTTCTTTTGAAATAATTTCGCCGCGCATAGCAAAACACTCTTCTTTTTTATATTTCAAAGTTGTTAGTTATGCTTTAGGCATATAAGGTATTTCTCCCGCCTTCTTAGCATGCCTTCGGGGTGAAATGGCCAGTACACTCGACGTGGATTCGAGAGGTTCGAGGTTCGATTCCCGTCGTCGGCATTGCTCATTTTTCATCTCTCCTATTTCAAAATAACCTAATATCTTTACAGTGGCGCCCAAACTAAAAGGGTGGTGGATAATGATTCTTCACCACCAGGATTTGGCGATTGGGTTTCCTAATCCCCAGTCGCCCTTTAAAAGCGGGAATATATAAGGTATTTCTCCCGCCTTCTTAGCATGCCTTCGTGGTGAGCACACACGGCGCGTATTCGAGAGATTTGAGTCCTGGCGAAGGCATTGCTCATTTTTAAAGTCTCCTGCTTCGAAATAACCCACTGTCTCTACAGAATACTAATAGATACCACTTCATAGATAAATCTGTGCAAAATAATGAACATGGATTTGAAATGAAGGAGAATGCAGATTTCGTTTTTGGATAAAATTTAATTATTAGAGAAAGAAAAGCACTTTTTACATTCTTGTATAAAGTAAAAGAAGTATTGTAATAGCGAAAAATTTCTGTTATCAAATTTCAACGAAAGTAATCTATTTTGAGCATTTCCGAATCCAATTTGACTATTTTTTCGCATGACCTCTAAACGTATATATATACACATTTACTATCTACCAACTGTGTTGATTGCAAGTTTTTATGCTTTTTTTCGAGGAATATTCATGTGCGGAAGGAGAGTTTACTTCACATCAAGTATTACATCATACGAGAGCCCTTGAGACGAGGATTATTTTGATGTCAAGTTCCATTAAAAAATAATTTTGAATAAATAAAAAAACTAACTTTTAATGTGGTCTTTCAGGTCCTATACTTATATTTAGGAAAGTTTTATATTCATTATGAAAAAATGAAGTACAAGAAGTTTGACTAAATTGCGACATAAATTGACTGGAACATTTAAACTCAAAATTTGAAATTTTTTATGTCTTTTCAGCTTGCTTTGAGGAATCGGTTAATTATGTTAGATTAATTCGGGTAAATATGTTTAAATGACGTGCAGCAAAAAATTTGTATGATTTAATAGGCCGTATAAGTATGTCATGTGGTGTCCACATCAGATTTTTTAAGAATAAAAAGGTTTTGACTAAATCAAAAAATTTGTACTTCCTTCGAACAACAAGAACTGAATGTTATGTAATTAGCTTTCATTAAAAATTTATTTAATTAAAATACTCATTAAATTACTTATAAATTAAATAATTAATTAAAATACTGATTAATTAATATGCATTAAAAATATTTACCTTGTGGAGGTACTGTGGTATGAGATTAGAAAGAGCTTTGGCTGTGGCGGGTGCTTTTTCTGAAGGTTTGATGATAGCACAGTTGCCTGCTGCAATAGCGCCCAAAAGAGGTATTGACACTAATAGAAAAGGGTAATTCCAAGCTCCAATGATGAGCACTACTCCATAAGGTTGGGGGAAAATGTATGTTTTGTCTAAGATCAGAATAATATTGGTTTCCGTCTAGAAAGGAAACATAAATATTTATTTTTCAGACCAGTGGTATAAATGAAATAAAAAGTATTAAAAATCCGGAAATAAAGAACTAGTTATTTATTTTTATAATTCTTTTGTACCAGAAATTCGAACAAATTTCCATTACGATATAACATAAAACTTTTATTATAAATAATCATTTGAAACATTTCCGCTTAAATTACTGCAGAAAGCATAGTAAAATTAGGCCTTTTTCTTTAAAATGTTTACAGCGCCAGTAAGAGAACTACTTGTAGAGCAGATTAAAAACATTGTTTCAGGTGATCAATTCAAAATTTCTTCAAATTCACAAACATATTTAAAATATCTTTGCTTCATTTTTCTTTAATTTACTCTTATTTCTTTCTCTCTTTTATACATGATTCTGACTACTTTTATTTTTATCAAGGGCTACTTCTGTTGCGTTTCTTACATTGCTTTAGATGTTTTAGTGGTTTTTTGCTTAGAAGTGCTCTTTAATTAAATGAAAAACTTGTTTAAAATGCTGATTTTTCATTTTTTCAAAATGTCATTAATTGAATTAGCTTGTTTAGATTTTTTTTGCATTTGTTAAAAATATAAAAATTAAAAAATCAAATTTTTTTTACTAATCATACTCTTAATATACTCTTCTTGGCAAAATATCAAATGATCATACTATAATTATTTTTACTACCACAAGATTACAAAAATTTACTTAATAAAGAAATGTTATACAGTGAAGCGATCTACACATGAGTTTAAGGCAGAAAACTAAGAATATTGAAAAAGTGGATTAAAAACACATTGTCTGCGTTTTATTTATTTTGGGGAATGAAACAGAATTACTTGGGAGCTGATTCAGAGAGCTTAAAAATTGAAGCAACTGAGAAATTTTATGACCCAATGATGCAATAAAACATTCAAATGAACAGATATTTGATGTAATTTTTATGCTTACTTCTAATGTAGAAATGTTAAATTTGTTGTTAAACACGATTTTATTCTACAGTTTCCCAATCAACTCCTCAGTTTAAAGTGTGGAATGTTAATTATAACATAGCAAATGCACTCAAGTTCCTATTTATTTTAGGTTTAAATCAATATGCGTGCATTATATTTATTTCCTATTTAATGCACTGAATAACCACACTTTTACAGTAAAATTTTAAAGTCAGATTTATATATATATATATATATATATAATATTGTATGATCTTAAATTCATTTAGTGCGAAAACAAGTTACTACTACTTGCGCAATTGCTGCAAAGTAAGTTAATAATAATTTATTTCCTAAACAATTGATTATATATATATTTGAAAAATTCTTATTATTCTTCATATTTAAGAAATACTAGGGAAATTTTCAAAAATTATAACAAGAAGTCTTTCACGTGTTTTATATCTCTTCAATAAAAACGACAGTTGTAAATTATATATTAAAGCAGAATGCGCTGAAAAAATACTTACAGGTTCTGGTTGAGCCCATTTATGTATTTTGTAGAGGACGCCTTTAATTTGATTTTTTGTAGTTTCTACTTCAGCTAATAACGCTTCGGTTAGAGGCTGTATAGAAAAATATATTAAAATGACTAAAATTAGTATTCTAACACTTGCATAATTAAAATTTACTGAAGAAGTTTAGTATACTGAGAATTAACAACAATTAAAACTTTAAATAAAAGCATTTTAAACCTCTTTAATTCTCTTGTTTAATTTAGAATTTACAAGAAATTTCTAATTAGAAAAATCTCATTTGAATTCGTGTGAATAAATCTTAATTGAAGCTAAAATTGTGTGAACATGTATTTGCATTAAAATTTATTAATCGAATTCAGTGTATCCAAGAAAATTTTAACTGGAGTTAATATCAATGAAATTATTGATATTTAAATATTAAATATTTATTATTTTTTTACTAGAATTCTACTATTTAGTACTAAGCACTTCGGTAGTTTACCATTATCAAATAGATAAGATTTCGTCTTCTAGAAGTAGAATTTTACGATTCAAAATATAGAAATTCGATATTATTAAGGCCTAATTAATTTCCATGAAAACACTTGTATGAATTACATTTGTTTCTTTAATTTCTTCAAACTTCCGGATTTTCTAAAATTATAAGATTAATGTCTTATAACTGGTATATTAGTTAACGCATTAGAATGTTTTATTTTTCTATTTTTTCTAAAATACAAGTTTTGTATGTAAGCTACCTTCTTTAAAAATTTCAAAACAGTAGTGATAGATTTTTTTTTTTTTTTTTTTTTTTTTTTTTTTTTTAAGTGTGTGCGGTTAACATAAAAATTATTTGAAGAAAAACCAACCATTTTAAATATAGGTTAAAGACTTAGCATAAAATTTTGGCTATAAGACAATCATACAGAAATAAGGTATGAATAAATGCCCTTTCTGATTTCAAAATTTTACTATAGCTCAATATTTACATCGAGATTTAAAAAAAAAAATACATACGAAGAAAAAGAAAAAATTCAAAAAGTTCTTATGTGATAATCATTCTTAATATGTACTACGCAAATTCGGTCAGATGGAATGTTGCTTCATACTGAAAACGCACTTGTCCATAAAGGTCTCCTCATCATCTAACTTGCCGAGAAATCAGCAGCACAAATCATAATACTTGTCACTGTCCATAGATTTTTAGTTTTGCTCAGTTCTAACATCCAATAGTTTATTTAATAGTTCAGATTTAGTGTCTAGTGAATTTAGATTGTGTATCCAAGATAGCCGAAGCCGAAAGATTTTCCGAAGAATTTTCCAGATAATCGATTTTATGGCGCCACACTGCACAGAATTTCATTCAGTACTAGATTATAATTAATACTCGTAAAACTATTAAGATTTCTTTTTTTAGTATGGTTTATATATACATCAATGCATTTTTAATTACCTGCGAGTAATTTATGTGTTGAAAGTGGACAAAATGTTTATAGAACAACCTGTATTTTCTAATTCAGACAAAAATAACTAATACAAAAAATATGCAAACACGTTCGCGCACACAATTGTAATCTTATTTTTAATAGCTACTTGAACCTTTTATTTGTTTCACCTTATGTTTCATATAAAAGGAAAACTAAAAGAGCATTAATACTGATGCGAAGAATTAATTTAGCTAAGAGTAAAGCATTTTTAAGCCCCGCGGTTTCAATGCAAAACACCCTGAAAGGGATTAACATAATATTTTTCAATTAATCAAGATTAAAAACTATTCCCTCACGAAAAAAATATTTTAACATTTTTATATTTATTATCCCTTGTATGAATAAAATAATAACATTAATAGATTTAAAAAAAGGAAAAGCAGATTCAAAATTACTTGCAAACGTATGGAAAAAAGAATCTCTTTCTCTATCTTTTTTTAAAACTAAAGCTAACAGTTTTTTAAAGGTATTATTATAAATAGCCAAAATATAAGCCAAATTATGATTTTTCAGGTGTGATTCATTTGTTTAATAAAATATACAAACTGCATATTTAATTGTTTCTCCTTCCTCTCAACGAAAAAATATGATGTTTTTTTATAATTTATTTAAAGAAAAAGAAATCCTTGTGCATCACAAAGTATCACACGAAACTTAGAAATCGTAAGTAAAAAGAAGGCAAAATTGTAAGTAATAACATCAATTTTCAATAATACAATGAAATTATACACAAAGAAAAAACACACACACAGAGTAAATACAAAAGCATAAAAATATATAAAGAAATCATTTACAATGTTTAAAATAAATGTCAACAAAATCGTTAAAAGCTCAGTAGGCCGAAGCTGGAGATACAAAATCATAACATTTCGGCGGCCAATGAATTCCAATTAATTTTAATCTGCATTTCAATAGATTTCTTGCTTTATCAAGCAATGGGCAGTTAAACAGGAGGTGGAAAACACTTTGCTGAATGCTAAAATATTCAGTGGACGGATCAAGTGAATTATCTCGGAGTCACGCTTGACAAAAAACTCACTTTTCGGCAACATTTACACGAAACTGCCAGGAAATCCACTATCTCAATAGCTACTATGCGTCCTCTCCTCGGCAGACATAACAATCCGACTATCAACAATAAACTTGCTTTATACAAGTCCATCCTTAGACCTACTTTACTTTACGCCAGTCCGGTACACGCCGCTAAAACTCACATAAAAAAGATCCAAGTTATTCAAAATAGAACCCTTCGTGAAATTATTAATGCACCCTGGTTCATCCCAAATTCATATATTCACAGAGATCTTCAAATTGATACTATACAAAATTATATCCAAAAACTTGCAACAATTTTTTTCATTTCTGTACTATTACATCCAAACAGCTGTATCAGTTCTTTGCGATGCTCACCTTTTCCTAGAGAAAAACACAAATATCCTTTGGATATTTTGTTAATTATTTGAAGTACTTACTACCTTATTGATCCAACTTTTTTTCACATTGCTTGTCTATTTTCATTCATTGCATCTTTCTTCGCCGACTGATGGCAGCTAAGTGAAATATCCCATTCTACCATCTTGATTCTTCTTATCATCCTTTTGTTGTTCCAGACATTCTTTTATCTGATGCAGAGTAAAAGCGCGCTGTCACTCTCTTTCCATTCGACACAAGTCAAGAATGCTAAGATTGCAATAACACAAATTGGAAGACGTGGCTTAAACCGTTGAAGATAAACATTAAACTTACCATGTCCAAACAAAAATTGCGTAACTTTAATAAAATTGAGCAACAAGTCCTTACTTTTCAGTCTTTCAAAAATAGTTGGGAAGAATGTTTTTGTAACAGATCCCTTATCAGAAGAGATATAATCACAGTTCCATTGCTCAATTATTTTAGTTTTGAATGTTTTTTTGAAATAAGATTTTGGAATATTTACATCAACATTAATGTAATTTTTAGTAATGTAAAAATACCAGGATTTGGTGTTTTGTCCCCAAATATTAGCTCAAGCTAATATTCGCTCACCTGGACTAGTCTCAACACATTTGCTCTGATTTTAAGCTTTCAGACTGTATGTCACTCATTTTTAACCGAAATTTGACAAAGATTAAACATGACATGATAAACTGAAAAGTATCTGAAGAAATGATGAGTTGACTATACAACAGATAACCCGATAAACAGAAATGGCGAAATTTGTGGTGTGCTGCCAAACACTTTTGTGTTACAAGATCCGTGAGCATAAAAATTGCTATCAACTGAAATGTAGTATTACAAGGAGACTTTTCTTATTTGTTAACTTATAATGGATTTTTTATAACAAAAATACTATTTCAATTTTTCTTTTTAATTTTATGCGAAATCATCTGAGGAATATTTGTTGTTGGAGTTTCTAATCCTCTTGACCTGAATATGTAGCCAGATCAGGGGTCCACGAATTTTATTGTGCCAAGAAGCAAAGATTTGCGCCTGTGGTTGGTTTAGACCTGGGACCCGTAACAGGCAACATTGTGAATCTAAGGAATACAGAAATCCTCATTACTTCTGTTTATAAATAACAACGAAATTACTTCATAGAAGTGACTATTCAAATGGCAGATATTATATTAACAAAGTTTCTTGCATTAAGATTATCAACTTTTAAAGAAGCATGCTAGCGATCTCGATCTCTATACATAAAAGAATTTACTATTACAACTACAAAAGATATCAGATATTAAACCGGGTGGCTGGAAACCCTGCATTGATTTTCGCTGCCACCATAATTTGACTTATTTACTTATCTTTTGTGCAATGGTAAATGCTGTCATAAAAATTTCAGCAGAGTTTTTCTGTAGAGAGTGAGTAGATGCATAAGATCGAATATAAAAAATAACACTTGTTGTTAAAACGAATTCGAGTTTAAATTAATGCTACAACGATCTGCAATCCGCAGAAGAAATTCTATGATATTTCGAATTGATTGCTGGTTATATTCTCGCCATACTATATGCTTCAGGATAATTTCAGATTATATATATAAATATATTATAACTCTATAACTAAAAGAGGTTTTAGACTTACCTTTCTCAAATCTTTTCGAATAGCATCCACTAATTCGTCGCCGTGTTCTTCTAATAATCTATAAAACGCTTTCAGTTGGCTTACCCGAAAATCGAGAGGTATCGTCAGTTGTTTATTAAAGGAATTTCTTGCTGTTTTTACAACCTATAAAAGTAACATTATCGAAGAAACATTTCAAAATACGTATTCATTATTGTTTATTATACTGAAAGCACAACATGGAACAAAGAACATTTAAAAAGTATCATCCAGTTAATTTATGTTAAAATAACACGCCGAACAAATATTAATTTAGAATTCAAATAACAAAAATAAGTATTATATTTGCAAATTTTCACACGACTAGTTTCGATGGTTTTACCGAACCATCATCCTCAGCTGCCAAAGCGCAAATGAATATGTATCATCCATTTATAACAGGTATGTTTCAATGATACTATTTTTAATACACAATGCGGAAAAGTTAATTTTTGTTGATTAGGTTAAGTAATAAAAACGTTAAAATTATCGACAAAAGTTGATGATTATTAATAAGCCCAAAAGCAAGAATTTTCGCAGTTCATTTAAAAATCTCTAGTTTGGAATTTAATATTCCTGCATTCCAGAATGTCCGGATTTGAGATTTTTGCGCCGCATATAACTTAGTCCTGAACGTTGTCAAAGAATAAAGAACCGATATTTTCCTACGTCCTATTATAGTTGTGTGTGTAATTATGGCAAAGCCTCGAGGGCTATCTGCCTAAGAGGAGGGATGCCTTCGTGGAGGACGTTCTAAGGGAAACTGGCTCGTATACACGTTACACATGGGGAAAACCACGAAAACGCCCATGCAGCCAGCCCGTTCGCGGGATTCGAACCTCGGACCGAACTACCAGTGTTCAGGGACTTTACCGCTCGGCCGCTGGTGGGCCCCTATTATAGTTAGGTCTATTCTCAAAAAGTTAACGTAAGATGTTCATGAAAATAAAGATCACTGTGCAGACTGGGGTATATTATATAATTTGGATCATTTGAACATTGGTCCTTAACAAGATATTCATAAAATCTTCAGAAACTGTTTCGCCCTATAGAGTAATTTTCACATGATCTTTGAGAGTAGAAGCAAAAGTATCTGGGAAGTAACGGAGATTATTCTATGAAAATCACTTAGAGCACACACACTATTTTTTTAAGCATTTTCAGTGATTCAGAACTTCATCAACATTGAGTTCTGATAATAAAAATTTCAATTTTTCTTTTCGCTACCCCTGTTCAAGATTAAAAGCATTATAAAATACATTTTTGTATCTGCAAAATGCATACAGAGCAGGTTTAATTTAAATTTAAACGTATGATTAATGTAAGTTTCTTCTTCGTACAAATGTTGTTTACTTTTTTGTAGAAGGGCTGTTTACTTCTTTGATCAAATGCAGTTAAGTTTGCTGTTCGTTTTCGTAAGTTCATCACTGTCTCGAAAAATTACTAAATATTTTGTTCATATTTATGAAACTTTTAGTAAAACATACGGACACCATTAATCGAAATCGAAGTTTCGTAATGATGTTTTTGATTATAATGTCCAGGAGTACTAATGGCAGCAAAACATATTCGTACTGCATTGAATCAGGAAGTTCTGTCTATAGTGATGCAAATAAATATCTATAGAAATGCAAATAAATACCTGTAGTGATGCAAATAAATGTACTAGTGTACTTTAAACATGTTGAAACAGATTTAAATCTATTGAATGTAAAACTGAGGCGCTACATTTGGTTGATTCTTTCGCCTTCAAGATATTCTGACGTCAGTAAGGTGCAGTAGAGAACAGAATTATAATCATTTGAATGAGGCTATGATCTATTACACTCCTAAAAGAGCTTCACATAAGTATTAAGAAGTTTATTTTTGATAAAGATAGTTTCATCGGTAAAGATATTTAGAGAGGTTATTTAAAATGGCCTCCTTCTCTATAATTCCATCACCTTCGCATCGATATTTCTCTATGGCGTTGTCAGGATTACATATTATTTTCCTCTCTCCAGACTTTAACCTAAACAGAGTTACTTTCCAAAGAAAATATAGGCTCGTCATTAAGCGTAAGTAGGCTTTATTCCGGGAAATGGTTCTTAACCAGGCTAAGATTCTCCTCTAAAAGGAAAGCTTTAGGGCAGAATGCGGTCAGTCCTTTATTTAGCTATTAGATATTTATATTTAGTTTAGGAATATTAAAAAAAAAAAAAAAAAAAACTTTTGGTATTTATCAATATTGTCAACACTTTTTATTGTTTAATTTATGAAATGCATTAAAAATAATCTAAATCCAAATAAATGTATGTATGCATTTTTCGAGTTTTGGAAAGGAGGGAGGAGAGAGAACGCATGAGGTAAAACAGTCTGAGAGCCACTGCTCTAGTGAACAGCAATCAACTCCAATCACGATGTTCTCAGCATCGTTCTAACCAAGCACTTTTCGAAACTTGAATTTAACGGGAGACAAATTATTGGTCCTTTCTCATAGACTTCTTTAATAAAGCTATTCGCTCACAGTGTTTCATTATATTCAAGATCTTATGTTTATAATTAATTCCCTTACAATCTGTGAAAAAACTTATAGCTTAGAAAAAACTTAAATGGTCTGAGATGCAGTTGTGGTATATTTTCGTCCTTGGCCTGAGCATTGAGATTCATCACTGGTGTGTCTGCATTATTTCCATGTTACTAAAAAGACACTTTTCGTATTTAAATAACTGTATACCTTTTTCTGTTTTAGTCTAGCTTCTAGCCTCTCGAAAGCAAGTCTTTTTAGATAGTTAAATATTTTGTCTAAGATACATTTCATTATCCATACTTGATGTTGAGTGGCATATTCTCTATTAACATGACAGAGTGTAATGCTTCAACAATTCGCAGATTATTACACAGTATCGGACCCTTTTAAATTATTCAGTGACATTGACATTATACTACCATATATATAATTTTGTAGGCTCGGACAGTAGTACCAGTATTATATTCATTTCTGTGAAAGTTTCTTTAATTTTTCACAACAGTGTGTTAATAGCAATACGTTCTCAGTCATTTTTGGTTTAATGAGACAATGTCTTGCGCGAATGATGTACAAAATATTAAATTACTGTAATACTGAAGCAATACAGGGTCACCTTTATCGATATAAAGTTATTGATCCGGTTATCATATCATTGCCTCGGATGAGTTTGAATCATGGAAAAAGGTAGCTATTTGTAAATGTATAATGTGCTTGTGGCAATAAAATACCATCCAATAGAAAGTCCCACAATGAGATCTAGTAGAAAAGGAAACTCTTGAAGCCGTTCCTGAGCCTATTCTTCCTAAACTCAGCTGGGTAAACTCGTACTTTACCTATAAAGTACTTTTGCGAGCGTAAGGTTCGTAATAGTTTGAATGCACACAGGTCCGATAGGTTGGTGAAATTTATTTTATCAAAAGAAACGCGTCAGAGTTCTGGAACTTTCCACGGAAATACTCATACAAGTGTTCCCAGTACCATACAGTACAGTCAGTATTTACACTTCAAACTACTAAGAATGTTAAACACAACGCAATGCAAAGCACATCTAAAGAGCGAAGCTAACCCACAGATATCTCAGAACTCCGAACTCACACTGAACGAAATGTTCACAACAATTGAGGAACTGATGCTTTCTCCGGTCTCACACAGTTTTTATCCGGCCGCTGAGTTATTTTTAGTACGTTTTGCTTCTCGAAATTACTAGGAGGCATGTGAAGGCTGAATAAAGTTATAGTTACACAAAGCATCAATTACAGTTATTCAGTTACAGCATCTGTTACATTTCTACAGGAACCGGACCAAATGGTAGCCAATTTTGGCGACTTTGGGTGATTTCTTGCCAAATGTGGCGACAAAATTAGTGGCCAAAACCGTTAACTCAGTGTTAAATAGGCTTGCCTCTGTACTCTTATTTTTCCGGCAAAGCGTCATTTCTATCAGCTTTTCATGTTACAGGAAAATACAACAACTTCACATATAACTTGAGTAAAAGTATCTGTCTTGTGTACAATATTCGTGACAGTACCCACGATCGTAGCCAACTACAGGCACTATCTCTTTCTCTTAGCCCCAATGAATTTGTGGAGCTGCTTTGGATTGTGTTTTGATCATAAGAATTGCTAACAAGTAATTTAGAAACTGAAACAGAATTTTACTTTTAAACAAGAAGGTAAATTTTATTACCATAATGGATTCTTACCATCATCTAACTAAAAGCTCGAGCAAAATTCAAAAACCGAGCGATAAAAATAACAGCAATAAAAAAAGGGAGAGAAAGCTTCGGGTGAATAGCACATATTATTTTTCCTTCTTAGCAACAGAAGAATATTTCTGAGTGAATCAAATTTCTGCTATTTCTGTTCTAAACCACTTCTGAAAGTTCGTATCTTGTATAATTTAATTAATAAAAAGTAAAACTAGTTAATAAATATGACGACTTTAATTTGTGTTAGGCGTAGTGTTCCTAAAATCTTAGAACTGCATAGAAAAAAAAATACCATATTACTTTGAATTTAAGCCACTATAAGATTTTAATATGGGGAAAAAGAAAAAAAAAAAAAAAAAAAAACAGCCGTCCTCGAATTTAAGCTCAATAGGATTTAAAAATGGCGAAACAAGGAAAAATTATAATAAACATGGGAAATAAGGAACATTTTTATGTACTTAAATAGGTTTCAATATAAATATAATAAACTACATAATTTACTGAGAAATTTTTACACGTACAATATATTAAAATATTCTTTTAAAATGTAATCCTATTTTTATGCACCCTATTTATAATGTTTAAAAATCTGAATAAGAAATGAGTCTTAAATTCTAAGTGATGCAGTTATTATTTAAATTTCTTCAAACATACAAGGGATACTGCTCATCATTAGGAGCAACGAGTTGAGATCAAAGCTCTTAAATAACCATATTTTCAACGTAATTATTTTTGGTAATGATTTCAAATATTAAGTTATAAGAATACCCTTCAAGTGTAGATAGCTCATAAATAATGAAATTAAAAAAGCCGTAAATGAGTATCTAAAAGTTTATTTGATTTTATAACTTTCACAAAGGAAAGAAAAATTATAATTAGATATATTCTTATAGTATGTGCTTGAATGGTAATTTAGTTGACAACATTCCTTCTTGGCCGGAAATACTCTTATCGAAAAGCAAAACCAGTTGGCAAAAACTACTTAAATTGGCTTTAGATGCAACTCTTGAACTCAGGAACATTTCAGGAGAAAATGTATGTCAGAAGAAAGTAGAACAATTGCAAGCTGTATTGCTACTTTGTTTTCACGTGCTTAAACACGTGCATCGATCTCTACAGACGGTATTACCTCAGTTTAGATTCTTTAAACTGGTTTCAATCAGTTTGTTTCACGCTAAACATGCCAAGAGCTCAAATGGAAACCAGGGTTCTCTGAAACGAAACTAGTGATATATAAGGGAAAGTTGAAAATTTCGCCTTCTGATGCAAGATCATTTGTTTCTGTGGAAAAAGGCAACGGTCATCGTTGCCCTTTTAATAATACGGATTGATAAACCTTATTACTAAAAGCGAGATTAATAATTCAAAGTTTATCATCAAGAATTCTGTAATGGAAGAAAACTAACAGTAAATTTATTTTGGTCAGCTGAAACAGAAAAAGATCACTTCTACTTTCAGTATCATATTTCAGATAATTGTTTTTAATAATTAGTTTTTAAAATCCTTAATATTTCTTATAGTACATTACACTTGTATCCTCGCATAGTGAATTTAAAAGCTGTATAAAAAAATGCTTCTGTAACATAAAAACAAAAAAATGTTGGATCTAGTCGTAACTTTTGCACTTTGATTTTAATCGTAACTTTTGCACCAGAAGTCACAATAAAATGAATGTAAGACGCAAAAGTTCCACAAATTTTGCTATGATGAAGGAAAAAAAAAAAGTTTTTCACATGGCGATATAAGTGTATAATGTCTCACGGTATGGGGGCACCTTGAAATACTGCTGAGCTAAAATTCCCTGAGAGACGTTTGGATCTGCCCCTGGGAAGATCTCTATTAAAACTGCAACAGAGCTGGATAGTTTCACTTGTAAAATGTCTATAAAAAGCACAGGAAAACGAGAGGCGCTGTTCCTTGCCTTTTGCTCATGATGAAAATTCGTGGACATAATCGGGTTAAGATTTAAATCAGGAGGATTAGTAGCAACAACTCCAAGATAGGCAGAAATAAATGCACATTCATCGGAGCATTTTATCCATTCATGCAACATTTTTATATTGGTGATTTTAAATTTTCTTTTGTAGGAATCAATCCCGAATAGTATTCCAAACTACTGTACATAAAACACCTTTGTGGAATGGGAGTATTGTAACTGTAAATGTGAGTTTACAAAAAATGCATATAGAGATTTTATATTATTTTATTATTAAATTGGATTTCTTCGTTAGATTTTAAAATACTTGCATTTATTATGATTAGTTTTAGGTTAATTAAAAATTTGTAGTGACTGATCACAGAAAGGAACTAAGGCTAATGCAAAATACACTTAATCAACTGAAAATATTCGACAAAAAATATCTAAAAGTATAATACTTAAATATATTTACATTAACGATTTATAAAAAAATATTTAGATTAGCAGTTTGCGAAAAAAAGGGACATTATCTAGTTTTCCATTGCTATTTTAAAATAATACAGACTTTCTGAGATACTATTCTCTGTTCTTTTATTTATCCATTCAGAAATAACATTTTTGCAATTCCAGATATTGTTAACAAAATGTGTTAAAACAAAATGCAGCAATTTATTATTATTATTTATAATTGTAGCAGATGAATATCACCAGTCACACAAGATTAACAATTTTGAATTCAGTTTGATCAAATCTTCTGTTTCCGTTACATAAGAAGAAATTTTCAGAATGTAAATGCTTATCTTTAATACTTAAAATACTTTAATACTTTTCGCTTTCGTCAAATGTTCTTCACCCATATGAAATTTTAACAAAAAATACCCGATGAGGAAAAAAGTAGAGAATCATTTAGTTTAATTATAATTCTCAAATTTAAGCTTTCATATGATGAGCTTAATGAGACGAAATTATTTACTCATTAAAATTTAGTAAATAGAAACAAATTGTTTAAAAAGGTATTGTTATTAGTCTTATGTCCGATACGGAAACAAGCAAGAATATTAGACACTTACCTCCGAATAGTTTGCCATTCTACTTTTCGATTTGCTAGATGGTGCTTCACTCTGTGAGGCAGAAAAATATGCTTATTTAAAAAGACAGGAAATTTTTTATAAAGTAACATTTATCGACGCAGAACATTCAAACGGAAAGAATGCAAATAATTCAAAAAGAAGGAGGAAAATTCACTAAGTGTGCATTGTCTAGAAATATCCTTATTATATTAAATATTATCTATCCTATTACTAAAACAATAGGAAAAAATTCAAACTTCTTCAATTTTTTCAAATTAAATCTAATATTTACTTTTATTAACCTATTCTAAAAACGTGATGTTTCAGTCTGATGACATAGAAATATCCTCATATTAGACGTACTTATTTTCAAAACGATCAGTAAATAATATAATTTAGCAAAAGTACCATCCCAATTTATTCATTAATTTATTCCAAAAATTATTTTTAACATTATTTTTGCTTTTTGAATTTAGAAAATTCTAGTAAAAGTAATTTGCCGATATGATAATCGCTCCTTAACTTGTTCATAAAAGTTCTCGAAACTTTCTAAATAAGTTTATTGCTGTTGATAATCTATAATACTGGCCTAAAAATTAATTCATCAGAGCCAGAAATTATCCAATACGGTCCAAAGCTAAAGATTTTACTGTACTGATAGACGATAATGCATGAGAGCAAGTAAATATGAGAAAAGCTGCACTGCACTGTGAATTTTATATAGGCTGTCCAACATTTACTATCACTCAATATAAAATTTTTCGACTTTTAAATAATGCAACAGCTGTTACAAAACACACTCCTATAAATACTGAATCTTGATCCTTTTCCAAGATAGCAAGGGGGCCCACCAGCGGCCGAGCGGTAAAGTCGCTGAACACTGGTAGTTCGGTCCGAGGTTCGAATCCCGCGAACGGGCCGGCTGCATGGGTGTTTTCGTGGTTTTCCCCATGTGTAACGTGTATACGAGCCAGTTTCCCTTAGAAAGTCCTCCACGAAAGGCATCCCTCCCCTTAGGCAGATAGCCCTAGTGTGCTTTGCCGTAATTAAATACACACACACCAAGATAGCACCAAGACGTTACAAGATAGCAAGACACACACCAAGACGTTACAAGATAGCAAGAGCTTACAGATAAGTATACAGCGCTTAAGAGATGAGAGCTGACAGAAAAGCAATAGGATGATTCTACTTCGCACACAAGAATACATACCGAAAGAAAGAAACCAAATTTTCAGCCCAAATTTCTTATGTAATTGAAAGGCACCATGCCTGCTAAACCTTTAACAGATGTCGCCCTGTTGCCCCAATCCCGTCTGAAAACTATCTTAAGTCTCATGTCTTATCAGAATAGGCTAAGACTATTTTGATAATATTGTCTGTCGACAATAGGCAGATGCAGAGTGCATTTTTTTTTTTTTAGTCACAGAAATACGCATTCCTAATATGAGTTTTCAAGTTCATAATCTGTTTTTTTTTTTTTTTTTTTTTTTTCCAAAGAGGATTATGTCTTCTTAACCTTCAAGTGTCGATACGATTGCGGACGGTAAACCGACAGCTGTACAGCTGCTTACCGACAAGGAATTTAGCGAGGAAGTCCAATTACTCAACAAAATAATCAGCAAACAGCATGTTTAACCTACAATTCATTTAGACACGTTTAACTGACAGACTAAATGACCTATCGGCTAAGTGTCATGGTTAAGTACCATGCCTATTTTGATGCGACATGAGACACGTTTAATTGACAGACTAAATTACCTAATAAGTGTCATTATATATGTGTAAAGTTTTTGCCAAAATATACGCGCCGTCAACTAAACGTGTTATCCCCTAAACACGTTGTTGCATAAATGTTCTGTTGGCTAAATGTCTTGTCCGTTAAACATGCTGTCGGCCAGTGGCGTAGCTAGGGTGGGACAAAGGGTCCGGGCTGTCCCCGGGCGCAGTGTCCAGGGGGCGCCAAATTGATGGTACGAAATTCTAGAATGAAATGTTTTCCATTCGTGGCACACATAGAGGGGCGCAAAATTTTTAGTTGTCCCCGGGCGCTGAAAACCCCAGTTACGCCTCTGCTGTCGGCTAAAGGCACATATCCGGTAAACGGAAATGTCAGCTAAATGTCCTATCGGCAAAGTGTCACGGACCCGTATCGATGTTAAAGTTTTCTCTACCAGTTATTATCAAGCTTCATCAAATAACAGGAAAATTCACGATTTTATTACTGTAACACCTGAGCAACCAGCTAATAATTTGCGTCTAGTTTTTAAAATATGTTTTGGTTCAATGTGCTTTCAGTTGTATACACTAATGTTGAATATGCGAACAAGCATAATGTTTTCCACTTTTAATGCAATATTCGGTAACTTACACGAAGCATTTTTAAACTGGCTTTCTATTAAATGATTATGCCTAGCTATAAGATAGTAGTAAGATTTCTGGATCATGTTAAGGAAGGCTAAATTAAGCTTAATGCTCGATAAGTTAAATGTATAAGATACTTTATCGACTTAATGATATCTTCAACTTACTGTGGGTAAGAGAGAAAAAGCAACTGTGTAAATTTGAAACATCAGTTCTGCTACTTCTTTTGACGCATGATTTAATACTTTTCATTAATATATCCATTAAAATAAAATATTATTGCAGTACTAAACTGGATAAAAAATGTTAAAGCAATTTTAGCAAATAAACCTTTATTTGGTTGTCAAAGATGTGCATTTTAAAAAAACCATAAGTTGAGTTTTTATCGACGTATTTGCTCACAAAGATATCGATTAATCATATTCTCCTATTCTTAAGATACTAGATAATATTTTTAGGCTGCAAAATAAACATAAATCAACAGGAAGAATTTTTCTTAAACTATTAATTATTCTGTACAGAAACTTGTAATTATAAAACTAAAAACTAGATCCTTGTAAAAAGTTAAGCGACTTATCATCCGTCTTATACTTAGAAAGAAGTCTGTGAAATCCAAGATAAAGTTGCGAATTATCTGTTATGCACTTGAAAAACACGTTGCTAGTTTCAGCGTCTGCAGTGTTCCCGAATATTGATAATTTTGTATCAACCATGAAGTCGAAATCTTCGCATTAAAATTATTTTTTCTTTTCACTTATATTATTTAAGAATATTATTTTAGATTATATTTTATATTTTCAAAGATTTTATGGTGGAGTTTATATGAAACGACAGAGATATTAATTAATTAAGATGTGTTCTCTTTTTGTATTTTCAGATAATTCCTAAAGTGCTCCGGTCCAACTAATATTTCTAAGTTCCAATCCGGCCAATAGTCTTGTCAAAGCTGCACACGCCTACTCTAAGAGCTGTGCGATAAATAGTAGAAAGGTTAACGGTCGATGCCATAAAATTCTCTCCTAACTTCAAAATCTCTGTTTTATATGCACATTAATTAATTTGAATCCTGGTGCGAGCCGCTGAAAGTAGAAGAGGCAGTAAATATTAAGATAGTGCATTAGTAAAAAAAAATTCTATTTTAAGAAACATATGCACTCACTTATCAACTAAAAACACTAGGATTGAAAACTTTGTATGAATACAACTGTTTTTTTCTGACACTTTTATGACTTTGATGGAAAGGATATCATCAAAAAATATATTAACTAATTCTGTTCACGAGAGAAGAGGATTTTTTTCATTAACAAAGGCAAGAGATACGCAAGAAAACCAGTTTCAGCTATTATTTCTCTGTTGGTGTGTAATGGATTATTTTTATTCGTTGTGAATGCTTCTGTGATAAGTAAATAATCTTTAAGCACAAAAAAAAATTAACTCTGGAATTTCTAAACTTTCCTTAATAATCACAAAAAGCTGCAACCTGAAAGATTCAGATTGATGAAAGATTCAGATTCAGAAAATGGAAACCAGGGTTCACTGAAACGAAACTAGTGATATATAAGGAAAGTCGAAAGTTTCACCTTTCCTTAAAATCTCAGACCACAAATGGTTTACCATTTAAGTTTAAAAAATTAAAAATGCATTGAAAATGTATAAAAGGAAAAAGAAATTGCAGTCTTATTTTCATTATGGTGCTACTTTGGTAGACGGTTGCACGGATTTTGGCGATTTTTTGGCGAGTAATACAACTTATGGTAAACCCACTGCTAGATAAGTTATTTATGGTAACCGATACTTTGTTGTCATTTTATTTAAAAAATAATGTGTTTTATTGTGCATAAATTCCGTCATTAAATATTATTTATGGCTTCTAAATATTAAAAATCAATTTAATTTTGCATTTTTATTTGAAATAATTTTTTTTTTTTTTTTTGTTTATCATATTCTATGAAATTTTATGTTGTGGATGATGTAATCAATGACGTCACCTTACTTTAAAAGTAATTGGTTTTAATATGTATAAATTTAATCTAATGTTTTAAACATATTTATGGCTGTTAAATATTAAAATACAATTTAATTTTGCATTTTTTTAAAATGATTTTATTATGTATGAATTTTTAAACAAATTTAATTCTAGGCGTGATGTAATAAGCTCTCTGATTGGTCATAGAATATTTGTGCATTAACGAGCTGTAATCAGCTCCCTGATTGGTTACTGAAAATTTGTGCATTTCCGCGCCATTTTAAAATTTAATTCCTTTCTTGGAATTCCTTCAAAGATGTCTCTCTCTAAAATGAATGTTGTTATTGGTAAGTACCAAGAATTATTGGTATCGGAATCAAAAAATTGTCCTTTGAGACCTTATTTTGGCCAGCCTGGCTTTCCTAATCAAAGATTTGTTTACAAATTGTTACAAGGGTCAGAGGAAATTTATTTTAAGTTTTTGGAAGAAACCTCGCTAATTGCTTCTTCAATGAAGTGCGAGAAATGTGGATCACAGATGAAGATGGTTAAAAGAGCCGATTCTAAGGATGGCCGTATATAGTATTGTGGTCACGGTGGAAGAAATAATCGTTGTAACGGTAAAAAAAGTATTAGACATTCCTCCTTTTTTACGGGCAGTAAACTTCCAATTGCTGTCATTTTAGCTCTAGTGTACGAAATATTCATGGGTTCTTCATACGATAGAATTCAATGTGAGCTCGGTATTTTTTCAGAAGCTGTAGCCGACTGGCGCAGTTATGTAACCGACGTTTTAATTAATTTTGTAGAAACTAAAAGGGAGAAGATCGGAGGGCCAGGGAAAATCGTGGAGATTGATGAGTCTAAAATCGGGAAACGAAAGTTTAACAAGGGTCGATTCGTTGAAGGGCAGTGGGTTTTTGGGGGAATAGAGCGCGAATCAAGTCGCTGTTTTTTAGTTGCTGTGCCAGACAGAACAGCGGATACTCTTCTCGCTTTAATTAAGGATTGGATCGAACCGGGAACCCAGATTATTTCGGACTGCTGGAAAGCTTATGACTGTTTGAGCGAAGAAGGTTTTAATCACTTGCAAGTTAACCATTCGCTCCATTTCGTAGATCCTGAAACCAGAGCTCATACTAACACAGTTGAAAGACAATGGCGTGACTTCCAAAATTCTTTGCCGGTTTACAATCGTCGAGGAGATTTTGAAGGATACATAGCCTGGTATTTGTTTAGGAAAATTTGCTCTGCATTGAATGAGCATCCATATGTTAAATTTCTCGAAATTATTAGAGACATAGACTGGGAAGATTGGCATGTACTTAAGGGAGGGGCGGTTAAAGGATCTTCGAAATCTTAAAAACAATACCTATTATTGGATTTTTTTTTTCAAATTTTTTTGTTATTTTTAATCTTCATGATTTTTTTTTTCAATTTGGCTCTAAATTGCTTTATCTATTTATAAATTTTTTTTTAAATTTTTTTATTCCTGCCCTTGATATTACATTTTTCAAATTTTTTTCATTGATATCTAAATTATGATTCCGATTTTTTTTGTGGTACTTATCAATAAACAACAGATTAAATGATTGAAGAAAAATGTAAGTACATATTTTTCTTTTATTTTATAATTGTATACTTCAATTTTTGTTAAAAAAATTCATACACTATTTTTAAAAATTGCTGAGATAATTATTGTCACATATATTTTAATGTTAATTATATTCTATACAACGTATTTTAAAGTATTTGAATTTAATAATATTCTAATTCTTTTAAATGTCGGATGATTGTTTTAATACGATATTCAATTTCAGTAATAATTTAATCTAATTAAACGTTGGCACAATGTTTTTATAGCGGTGTTTTTATTCTCTTCTTTGCTATATGAAAGTAATAACCAAACCAAAACCGAAAGTAATAACCTTACTTTAGTATTTTACACTCATAGTAAATGTATTTATTTACACTTGCCTGCCATCTTAAAAAACGGCATTTTCAACAAAAAATTAATCCATTACTTCTAACGATATTTATTTATTTTTTTTTTTTTTTTTAAGTTTCGAATACTTTACTATGCATGAAAACAGCGTTTTTCAAGATGGCTGACGTTTGTAAAAATCGCGCCAACAATTGCGCCAACGTAAATCGCCAAAAATCCGTGCAACCGTCTAACAAAGTAGCACCTTCATTATATTAGATTAATGCATGAAACAATTTTACGTTAAGACGTTACTATAGGCTTATTGGTCCCTCATAAAGTATTAAGTATTAGGCAAAAAATTATAACATAACATCTTGTCTCTCTTATTAAATAATCCATAATCTGTATATATGTACGTATGTATGTTCCTCACCTTACGTAGAAACGGCAACACCTAAAGCCACAAATTTTAAACGCAAATAATCCTCCACCCGAGCATGGGCATTCAAAATTTCGATCATTTTTTTTTTTTTTTTTTTTCAAATTTTATTTATTTCGCATTTTGTGCGAATTTAATGAGATTAACAAATTTAGCGACTTCAAAGCAATGTGTTACCACTCTGTAAAGCGTAAAATATTTAAGTTTCCAATTAAATCAGACAACTCAGGAATTTAAAAAGAAATGTATGGCCACTCCGCAAAGAATAAGATATTTGTGTTTTAGATTTAATAATTAAAAAAAGCGATTTAAAAAAGTGTATTGTCACTGCTCAATGTAAGATCTTCTTTGTCTTTCAGCGAAGAGTAAAATATTTAATTTTGCTTTCAAATTTAATCTGCCTGTTACTGATAAACAAATGCAATAATCTCTGTTCTTTGTTATTACTAAAGACAGATCTTGTCTTATAAATTATGCACTTTATTATTTAAGTAACCAGCTGGGCTCATGAAATTCCACAAGAAGGACTCAATAAAAACATCACGCAATTTTTCCTTTTTACATTAATTGTTACAGGCGGCTAGCCAGGCCAGAGGCTAACATTTCAAATGCGTTATTCAAGATGACAAAGCAAAATGGTAAGGAAAAACTTAAAATATTATTTCATCGTAAATTAATACTTCCTGGGGACTTACGCATTTATTTGTTAAAGAAAAAGCTTAATTATTAACTATGCATTTATTTCTTCGAATCACTTGCCTACCACATTCACAATACATATTTCTACCCCCACCCATAGTCAATACTTTTATCTTGCTAGGATACCAAACTCTGAAGATAAATAAAAATACCCAAAAGTTTTCCTTGGAGAGAGAAACCGTTATCACAGTATTGCAATGCGTATTATGGAAACACTAAACATTATTTTCTTTCCTTCAGTGTTAATAAATGATATAGCAATTGTGTAATAACAATATTATTTCAAAGAAAAATAAATATGCCAAGAGGAGTTATCAAGTCTTCTATTAGATGTTTCCAGACATTCAATGCAATTCTCCAGTGAACAAAAGAACTGAAAAGCAATTTGAAAGGCAAATGAATGCAAGGACATATGCAAATGTTTACTAAATCTTTAATGAATATAATATTAAGTCCCAGACAAAATATTTATCAACATGGGTAATTTTTTGAGTCAATTTAGGTTTCTAGTTATAGTATCATTGACTTAGAAAAGTATTTTAAACAAATTAGCTCAAAAGAAATAGACAGATTAAATGTTTATAAATAGAAAAGGGTTTGTTTTTATCAAAACTCATAAAAAACCACCAAAGGTGCTATTAGTCTTGAAACTCGTTTTTGTCCATATAACTTTTGAACTAGAATCCCTTTTCAAATTGTTGCCACGAAATGTTATTATTTCGTATTACAATTTCAACCTTGAAATAGTATTATTCTCAAAATATTAAGTAATGAAGAATGTATATGCATTTATGCATGTATGTTCCTTGCATTATGTAAAAAACAAAATGTAAGTAACATAGAACTAACAAAATTTTAAAACGCGCAATCCTCCACCCAACATGGGTATTTCCGTAGCCCGAATTTTGAAATTCGAGTTTCTTTTTGATTTATTTTATATTTTGCACAAATTTAACAAATTGTTTAACAAGCAACATTGCTCGAAATAAACATTTTTGTCTCCAACACGCCAGACTGTTGTTATTCAGCAAAAAGTGATACATTTATCTTTAAATTTTAATCCACCTATTCAGCTATTTGAAAGCAATGCGTTACCATTACTGACTTAAATAGAGTACTTATCTCCACGAATAGCGTGTTGCCATTCAGGAAAGAGTAAGATATTTAACTTTCAAATTTAATCTTTCTCCTACTGAGTAGCAAACCAAGTGATTGAATCGTTATAAACATAGTTCTTAAAAATACTTGTTCTGCTTTTCAGTTTGATTAATTTAGATAAAAAGTACATTTAAATCATGAGATGCCTAGTTAGAAATATTAAATATTTTTATGAAATGATACTGCTGGACTCAGTAAAATCATTATATACATTTTTTTTTCTTTTTAAGGTCACACTATGAGGCTGCTGGCCGTTCAAACGGCTGATTTTCAAAGAAATGATAATAACGAATATTAAAACCAATATATACGACAACCGTTCACACTCTATCAGGAATTCTAAATATATGCTGTTTTTAAATGTTTTTTTATTGTGTAATTGAATTTTAAATGGCGTAAATGAGAAGAGAACGAAACTTAACAATAAAGGTAAAAAGAGAAAAAAAATTGTGTTAGTAGGAGTGAGTGCAAGAGCAGATTGGTCAATTGCAATGCTCATCGAGAGCATGAAAAACGTTAACAAAAATACTGGGCTGCAACATTAAAATTTGAATTCTTTCAGATTTTCTTTCTATGGCTCGTAATTAGGTGGAAAATGCAAAGATAGATAATGCAATATGCAAAGATAATCTGCCTCCAGAACATGGCTTTGGCATGTTGCCCAAGGTCGGTTTACTTAATTATGGCAAAGCACTCGAGGGCTACCTGCCTAAGCGGAAGGATGCCTTACTTGCTCATATACATGTTACACATAGGGAAACTACGAAAATGCCCATGCAGCCAGCCCCGCTGGGATTCGAGCCCGGACCGAACTACCAGCGGTCAATGATTTTACCGCTCGGCTGTTGATGAGCTCATTTTGAAAAAGAAATCCGGGTTTGATGAAATGTGAGTTCTTCTTATGGGAATGTATCAAGAACAGAGTTTGTATTCCTTCCCATCTTACAAGTTCGAACAATCTTAAAAAAATATATCACAACAGTTGTTTTAGCTGTTGACATGGACATGCTGAAATGTGTTTGAGAGGAACTTGTCTATCTCATTCGAAAAGGATCACACATAAAACATTTATAACTTAGCCATGTAAACTTCAGGACATAATTCTTCTAGCCGTGTAAGTATTCCAACAATTCTATTAAAATTTTTGTTTCCGCAAAATTTTAGACTGACCCTGCATATATGAAATAAAGCCATCTACTCGCCGAAATGTTTTAAATCAAGTAAGATACGGGACATCCGTGTACCAGTTCTAGCATAATTAAATAGAAGTTCTTAGAAAAACAATTCAAGAAATTAAAAGAAGTATAAAGAGAGGAGAAAAAATGACTGAGAAAAGTACGGAAAAATAAAAACGAGTTTCGAAGAAAGGGAATTGCATAATAAGTTTCAGACATAACCCCTTGTTTTTGTAACTGCGGAGTGCAATCAGTTCTACATCATTTTCCTCCAATCCTCGAGGCTTAACCGAGCGTGAAAGCACCGCATACATACTAACCTGATTTATTTAGAAAAAGCGGGATTTGGATTACGTATCTAGTTATAAGAAGCCTAACGGTAGTATTTTCGTAAAGATTTCGCAGCAAATAAAATCAATGAAAAATACTGATATTGCAGACAAATATTTATTCGTGTTCAGTAATCACGTCGCAAGAATTCGGTGCCATTTTCCACTCGTCGCAGCACATGCCCATTCTAAGTCAAATAAAACTGAACCATAGTCATACAGCATAGTTTAGCCATACAAGATTTTGTGACATTATGGACAAACTAAATATAATCCGATCTAAGAATGATGCCATAAATTTATGTAACTATTTCTGTATGTGTATGTAATAATTTATGGCATAATTTAACGTAAGAAATTCTAAGTGCGTCGTTTTCTATTTGTGACTATCTTTGACAGAATGGGAGAACCTGGTGACTTTTAACGAAATATTGCTAAATTTTCTAAAATTACGAAGCCAAAAGAAATTTTATGATATAAACATGTAAAATGTAGACACAAAAATTAGGAATGGGAGGAGAAAAACTCTTCAAGTTTGTATAAAAATATGAGAGTTTTATTCTTAATGAACGAGTTTGTTTTCCATTAATAAGCAATTTTAGTATTACATTCTGTGCGAGTTTTGCTTGTTTCTGCCTCGAAACATCTGACTTTAAGAATATTTTGGAATGACTATTATTCCTTTTTTGGGAGGAGGAGGGATTACAATGACGTACATAGGTGCAGGACGCCTTTAGTGCGCCTTTATTGCGTGTTCCACGCTTTCTCTGGATTTATATGCGTCTAGAATAGCAACTCAGCCTAAATCTGCTCTTATCCGTAAAGAATACTCGATCGCATTAATTATCTGCCCAATACTGGTATTCTCTGCACCGCAAATAACGCCCTCTGCGATGAGCAAGCTTTAATGGTATACACCATATAGTTCGTCGTGCAAACGGACCACCACTGTGAAGCCTCCTTGCCACGGTAAAACGCGATATCTGTCATCCAGTTACCTGTCCATGTGTCTTGAGATTTCTCTTATCGTCTGCCGCCTGTTCCTTCATGCCTATAGGGCAATGTACCGGTCTTCCTTTGCCGTAGTTGCTCGTGGACGACCTCTGTTGAAACGTCAGAGAGCTGTTCCTGTAGTTTGAAATGCTCTTCAAAGTTGTGAAATGATGCTATGAGCAGTCCCGAACTACGCAGCGATACTTGTCGCACTTCAATCTCCTCAATCCTTCCCATGATTCAACCTCCGTTAAAATAATCCAGATGCCGTCCAACAGATTGATTGTTCAGATTTCACACTGAGGCAGCAACTTGACATCGTTTAAACGGATATACGGCTTGCAATAAGCTTCCCAGAAATACTGAGCTCACACTGTCAACGAACTTTACATCCTTCCGACACTCTCCCACTACGTTTAGCTACATATATGCGCATGTACTAATGTATCTGACCCTAGTCGATCTCCTGATTGGCCTTTCAGTCTGATCTACCTTCTTCGTTCCACTGACTAGCTAATCTTTCAACTTCGTTCTTAATTTCTCCACACCAGTGTCCACGAAACCAGCTATTGCATCGGTTTTCAAGAGTGTGAGGCAAGTTGTTCTCGCGAGCAGCGATGTCCCAATGGAGAGACACATATAAAAGACTAAATCTGATAATTATGTTGAAAAGACGATCATAGAATTCTGCAGCTTACTGGTTCTGATTTTTGCAATGGTAAAAACAGAAAAAGAAGTTGCTTCCTACATTTACATATTCTCTTTATAAAATCCTGTAGCTCCTGAAGAGAGAAGATTTTATGAGCTTATTTTCATCAAATTATAATTAAGGTTACGTTTATGTAAACAAAATTTGAATTTCCTTTTATTTCTGTTAATAGAAAATGATACTGATCAAGAAGTAAAATCGAATGACTTCATGAAAGATTTCGCCTGACGAAAGGCATGTAGAATTTATTTATAATAGGTTACAAGAGTGAAAATGAAGTTTATTAGTTAATTAAATTAAATATATTTTGATTGGAAATATTAATATATTTAATCATCTGAAGGACTAAAGTGCTTGATCTAGACTGGGAACGATGGCACCTATAAAACTACTGCTAATATACCAGAAAAATATTGTGCATGTTTTTATAGCGATATAAGTTTGTGAGTTATATACATATGTATGATCTTTTCTGTTAAGAAGGTAATTTATTTGGCAGATTTTGCCTTGCAATCAGTTACATCTACCTTAACACTAATACTAATATAGTAGTCAGTATGTTTTTTTAAACTTTATATCAGTTATAAAAATTCTAAATTTTTACCCGTCTTTCATGGTGAGAGTTCTTTGTTTTCCTATAACTTTAGAGATAAGAAAAACGATGTAGAACTAATCATTTCTTGTAAATTATTTAACAAATCATTTGCACTTAATAAACTTTGATCAAATAAAATTTAATAATACCGAGTTATTGAAAACTGAATAAAAAGCACATCCAATTTGCAGCTACTAATTTTGCTTAAACTTCTTATCCTGCCATTATTATTTGATTATAGAAATGAATAATTTATAATTTATAACTGACTAATTGAACAAAATACTGAAAACTTTATTTACAAAAATGTATGACCTCTTTTCTTCATTAGTTTAATTTATTTTAATAGCCTATGAAGAAAGGTTATACGTGTTAGAATTAAATTCTAGGCGAAGAAATCACTTATGTGTTAATTATATTTCATTTAACCACTAACCTACCTAAAAATGTATTTACAAGTTTTTAAAACTATAAACAAATCATTAATTATGTTTTAGCCATATTTATTGGGAAAATAATATAAATGGCGAAGTGATTAAAATTACAGCTCGGTTAGACTTGCAGAACAAGAAGAAATCAACATTTTGTGTAGCTGTTATGGATGGCAAGAACTGCTGCGATATGCTTCGGCATTGAAAGAAAGAAACTTTGGACGTGTGCTTGGTTAATCTCAGTCCATGTTATACTCACAGATGGTAAAGTTCATCTGGTGTAGCTAAGGAAGATGTGTGACTGTGCCACTCTTTTGCCAGTCATAGACTAGACAAATAAAATAGCAGCCGGGCAATCTAGTGAATGATAAAAAAACTGTTACGTATCACGTGCTGTCGAGCACTACCTTGTTGAAATTTGCCCCAGGCAAGCTTTGAGTGTGAAGAAGGGCATGAAGCGTTAAGTAGGAGCGGGAGGAAAATCCAGTAGCAGTACAAAACTGTAATTCCAGGTGACAAATCAGTATAGCAATACATAATGCAAGGGTCATAAGTCGGTGCACCGGACTTGGGTACATCCATCTTGTTGTAGATAAAATTGTGCTTGGTCTGAAAAGGTAATTTCGTACCATTTTTTTGTCCATATCCGGCATTGCATACCATTCATTTGCATACCATATGTCTGTCGTGTATAGTCAACGCTACTCTGCAGACATCGTCGAACTGTCATGCTCCTGATAGACCTCTCGTCTCGTTTAGTGGTGCAAAGAGGCTGGGGCAGTCATTCCTTTTATTCAATTCTATCGCCCTGCACCCACTTCGATCAGCATGGCCTGATTTTGTCCAAAGCAAGAATTAATTTCTGAGAAAGATAATCTGCAGTCTCTATGAGCCACAATTTTTTTTCTGTAAAACTCAGAAATTGTTCGATTAATTGCTTTTTTTGGGGGGACGAGGTATATTAAAGCTCCTCATGTAAAACAGCAGCGGTAAAACACACAATTCCAATGCAAAATAGCCTTCTATTCTTCCTTTTTATGATGCTTTTAAGTGTCGTTACTGAAGCTTATCCCCGACAATGCTAATACTTTGCATGTGCTACCGAGATCTGATGCAATTTTCAAGCCTATTGGAGGCTTCCTTGGTGTCTTTATTTTAGATCAGCAGAAATATATTTGTTTTTTGTGTACAAGTACAAGTGACGGGTGCCTCTACCATACTGGTTAATCAGTGCAGCACCTAGTCCACCATTAACTAAAGCAGGCCCAGATGTCAGGGGGCACACTGGCCTCGCCGATTTAGTATGCATTGATTATATTTATAAATACAGTGTCTTATACGTCGTTCATGTTTTTTGCATACAGGAAAATTTTGCATTTCGGTATTAAAAAATTTCAGTTATAATTGAACAATACTATAAAAGAAATTTCGTACAAATTACACATGAAGCATAGGTTCTTAGTTAAATAATAAAAAATAAATTAAAATGAAGTTTTAAAAAATTACGCTATTTAAAGAAAATTAAAAATTTTTGAATCCAGTAGATATATCAACGCTGTTTTACTATGAAATAAAATACTACCATACTAATATACTACCTACTATCTTAATTTATTTTCTCGCGTATCTCCCTCCTAGACGTTTAACACCATATTCTGAAAATTTAAAAAATATTCGAGTTTTTTTTTCCTGTACTCAATGCGTTCAGAGAACGAACTCCCAAAAATTTTTAAATTGATTCGTTTAGGTAGCATTTCTTATTTTAACTAACAAATTCTCTCACACTAACTGCAAAGGTCAGGCCAAACCTTTCCATTCTGAGATTTGAACTTTTTGCCAGCCTAATACAAGGATCGATCAATTACAACGAAGTGAACAATAACTCACATTTAATCTAAGATTTTGCTGAGACAGCTGCGCATTCGCCTTCTCTAGTTATTTATGGATGATCTGAGGCCTAAGGAATAGTAAAGATATCAATAAGAATTGGCCAGATTCAAATTACAGGGAAGTAAAGAAAAATGAAATATTGTAATGTTCATGCTGCTAGGTATTCTTATTGGAATTTAGGGTGGTTTGTTTTGGGGAGGGAGAAATAATATTAATAATATTGCGATAGCTACTTGTAATCTTTCTATGATTACTTTTCATTTGTTATATTGTTACTGTAATTACGTCTTTCGCACATTAAATTATTCGCATACTTTTCCCCTTTCAATTTCCGGACGATAAAGTTAGTAAAAAAAGGGGGAAATACTCTAGGAAATACGGTAATTAAAATTTGTTCACAGATTTTTCTGTCGGATTCAAACTCAGAAACTATGTTGGTTACTTTATTCTTGAATTTCACATTTTCAAGAAATTAGTTTACCAATGTAACTCCGCAAGCATAACCATTACCATTCATAAAAATAAAATAAAAAAGATGCATCTCTGCACAGGCTTATCCAAAGTCTTTAGGACTTTCTCTCGAGCATTACTCAGAAATAATTTTTTGAAATCTGTTATAAATGTTTCTATACCATGAACAATTCACTGACACCGATTCCATTGTCCGATGTTTAGCGAAAAGCTTTTCCAGTTCCTAGTTTTAACCAGATACAAGTAAACGCTGTCTCACCCGTGATCATTGTCCACGGCTATTTTGATATCATTAAACAATGAACAGAATATGGTTCAAAACAGCAATGAAAACTTAACTAATATAAATATAACTAGAAACATATAAACATGTGCATTACAGTAGTTTAATTAGGAAAATGCAAAAGTTCGTTTAAGAATTCTTCATAATGTCTGTTACGCAAAGGTTCATAAATCTTAAAAACCTTTCCGTAAATCTGCCATGTATGTTCTTTTATCAAGTATTGCAACTTGAATTGTTTCATCAATATATTCATCAGTGTTGCAATTTGAATACATTAAATTTCTCACAATTCATGTTTGTTGAAGACGTTGCTATTCTTCTTCAGCTTCCTGTAGTTCTTAATTTATTAAAAGCCCGTCATACTTAAAAAAGTTCTTTATTGTATTTACTGAGATGCGGTTCCAAGATATCTTTAGCAAGTACAGCTCCTTAAGACGGTTAATTTGCGTTCCTGATTCATTGGTACTTATCTCTGCCATCCATGTTTAGAAAGGACTATTAATGCGCATTCTATGGCAGTAATATATGTTCATCTCCCTAATAATCCATTGGGTACATAGTTGAATTATGGCCATGGAATAAGCTTCAGAGAGACATTTACATTATGAGATGTACGGTTGTCGAAGAAAGACATAGTTCTTCAGTTCGTTATCCCATTTCAAAGGCCATTCATTAATACTGACGCCCTTCACGTTTTGAGTTATATCTGTAGTCTATTATTAAACTCTTTATTATTAATTTAAAGTGTCAAGAATTTTTTCTTTTTCCGATTACAAGCATTTTTTTAACCACACATATTGATGCAGTATAAAAAGGTTACATGGTATTTCGATATGCAACCTTCTGAACTTTGAGTTTTAAACAAATATATATTTTTGGGCTACGCGCGACACTATAGACCTGTTTCGTCTGCATGATAGATGTTTTCAGCATTATACTTTGTAGAAAATTTAGGCCATTAATTTGACAACCATATTCCTGCACAAATCAGCAAATAAATCAGCATCTTTTCCGGTACCATTAATGCGTTTGTAAATAGCATTTACTTATATTGGTTAAACCAGCCATATATTGTTATAAAACTATCTTTTCCATTCTTTATGGTTAATTCTTCAGCCTTTTGTCGCATTAAGGAATAACTGATTGTCACATCTTTTTCATGAACTTTTGTGAATCAAATCTTCAGTGCTTTCTGAATATTGTGCCTTTTCTCTTGCATTTTCGTTTAATGTTTTCACTTTGATTTTGCCTTGAGTTGTAAATAATATCTTCACGAATCTTTAAAATTTTGCGTAAAGGCTATAGAGAAACATTTAACTTACCGAACAGCATTCCGTTGATTGATTTTAGGGAGCAGGTCATAGCGGTCTAATAAATCGGCTTTATCCCTTAGGCTGGGATCATTATGCCTTTTAGTAGTCTGCATATATTTGAAATGATCAAAACAGAGTAAACATGATAGCAAATGATAAGAATAATTCAAACTGACAAAAATGAATAAAAAGTGAGCTTTTCCTAGAACGCAAAATTCATGAAAATGTAAAACTTAAAATACATGAAGAGAATTTTGGATGCATATAAACAAGGTTATCTAGAATTCCAACTCTGTTAAATTGGTTAGTCCAGCTCATTTTCTAAAAATTTGCAAAACGAGTTCCTATTTACTATATTATTTACTATATGGAGGTTTTACTCAGGTTGGAAGAGAATATACCAATATAGAATTTAAAATCTTCTTATACTAACGGGCGGGACTTCGGTTATTCGATAACAATATCCGATTGATAAACATTAACCGCGATCACATTAAGCGGCGTCTACTGTATAAGAAACTATAGTTAGTGATTAAACTGGATGCCGACTTGACGCTAAGCATTACATATTCCTGGTAATTCAGCTCACTCTACTAAATCAAACTCGTTTTCTTTTTTCAAACTCGTTCTTTCTCACCAAAATTTAGAAAAGCATAAAATGTAGGATTCCTTCTTAAAAGGCTTTTCTGACGAAATTAGCAGAAATCCAGTGACGAAAAAGAAGTACTGTAATCGGGAAAAATTTCGGGTATCATATTTCAACGATAATATCCATTTTGACCGCTATCGAATGCAGTTTAACGATGTTTTTGGGTGACATCTGTATGTAAGGAGAGAAAAAAGGACTCGTTTCCCCCCCAAAAAAAATATAAAACTGATTTAAAATGGATTCTGAAGAGAATTTTTCGTGGCGTCTGTACGTAGATACGTATGTATGTATATATCTCGCAAACTCAAAAACGAGTAGCCTCAGAACATTGAAATTTGGTATATAGGACTGCTATAAGATATAGTAGATGTGTACCTCCCATTTTGGTTGCAATCGGCCTCACCAAAAGTATATAAATATATGTATATACCCACTCTGTTACTCGGCTCAGTGACACAGTTTCTTTATTCCTATATGTTTGTAAATTGTGCAATTTTTTGCTTTAAAATGATTGCATTATGTTATTCTTATCTTCCGATTAAAGTTTTTATGCCTTTAGTTTTCCTGCATGTTATAGCTATACAATTATCAGCAATTTAAATGTTGTTTAAAGGCGGCTAAGCGTTATTTTTTACCATAGCAGCCATATTTGTTTACATTTGAAACTTAGCAGAATAGTGGATTTGTTGCCAATCTAGAGAAACTAAGCTTCGCAACAGTAAAGTAACGTCTTCTTTTATTATTGCGAATTAAATTATGCTTAATACATTCTGTAATTATCATTTAAGTTATTAAATTATCTCATATATTGACTCAGCAGAGCGTTCACAAAAAATCAAGTCAGTTTCTCAGCCTTCAGGGTCTTTTTGCCGAGTGAGACCAAAAGTAAACTTTCAGTTTTGTGAACCGAAAAATCTGCTTCTTGCGCGCTGGCCGAATTGCTTGTTTGTGCATAGAAACTGTAATTTTATGTGTAAAAAAAAATTTTTTTTAACTGTTTTAACTCTGTTTGGTGTTTTATGTTTTTCTATATCTTTCAACAGCTGAAGGAGAAATATATCTCTAATGAAATTCGAAGAAATAAGTTTAAATGAAAGGCAGAAAAAATGCATATAATTTAATATTGCGCACAAGGAAGTCATGTGGTGTACACATGAGATTTTTTTTGTATGTGTCTGTATGTACCTCCAAAAGATACTTCGGAGCTAGAAGATATAATATCCAACAGATTCACTACGAAATCAAACCTAGATAGATAAATTAAACTGTGAGCGAAAGCAATTTGGTTAATTGTGAGTGGCGTAATTAAGTGATATAATATTCTAATTTTCATACCTGGAAAAATTGATTAGAGTTTATTGGGTAGTCATAAACAGTATTCTAGTCGGCTTATTTCTTTAAAAATGAATTACTTTTGATTTTGCATTTTTTCATATATTATAAAATATAAATGTATTAAAATGAATTTACTCACCGTGATATTTATCCTGCAAAAATTAGAAAACTATTTTTTTTATAATGAAGGCTCCTTTTAGTTCCAAATTTAATAATAACAATATTTTTGAGTAAATCTGGATTTCACGTATCTTATTACACTCAGTAATAACATTGTGTAGTGATTTTTATAATTATTAAATTTGCATTACATTTTTTTCAGTTAATCATTAAATGTAACACTTACTATTAACCTAAAGGGCGCTAGCCCAGAAGGGCTATTAATTTCTTTTCGGCATTTTGCGTCGAAAACTTTAAACGCCCTTTTCACATTTCAAATTGTTGCTACCAAATATTATCGCCCTGTTTTATATTTAAAGAAATTAAATAAGAAGAATCTACTTATGTATGTTTCTCGCATTGTGTTAAAACAACGGTACCTAAAAAGCCATCGAATTTTGAATAACGTAATCTTTCACCGAATATGGGGATCTGGAAGCCTTAATTTGAAATTTGATTTATTATCGATTTCATTTTTTGTAACATTTTAACGAATTTTTGAACAACAAACTCAACGATTTCAAAACGAGCAATGGCAACACTGTGTACCAAAAAAAAATCTCCAGCGCGCGAGCCTGTGCATCGGAAATTCTAAAGACAAGCTCATTTTAAAATTATTTTGCGATATTGCTGTTGAATTGAATTTTATGATTTAAGTGCGAAAAACATGATATTGAATAAATAAGGTAACACACAGAACGTTAAAAAAAACCGTTCCTTTGGGCGTAATGTAAAATTTGAAAGCTTACAGATTTTTTTTAATGTTTGTTTTCTCATTTATTTTTAAATACAAAACAGAAAACAATAGCCATGATACCAAGAAACAAATATCAAGGAAAAAGGAATATATGTATTACATATTTTGTATATGCTTTTATAAGAAATGAAAAATCATCCGTTCATTTTCATAAATGCCCTTTTCTGCTTAATAAAAAAATGATAGTTCTTTGAGTTTAAATTTTGTTTAGTATGATATTTACCGAGTGATATAAATTCTATTGTAAATATTAAACCTGAAGTAAACCGATAAGGATACAAATAAATTTAAACAAGAGAAAATAATTCCGAGTTAAAAATTTTCTTTACTTTTAAAGAATACAAATTAAAACAGATTTTTCCGGATTTGAATATTTTTCTAGATTCGTTGTAACAATGTTTTAACAAAAATTTATTCAAGCAATGTTTTATGCAATATATTAACAGTTTTACACGAACATGTAGAATTGAAATATTTCTGAAATTTCCTCGTTAGCTCGTAGATGCCTTTAATAATAAATCATAATATATTTTCATTATTTCATTATTATATGCATTATTTCACATTTCAAATTAAATACATCGCTACTTCTGTTCAAAGCCTTGAAAGTGCTAATTTAAGAATTGCTAGAATAACTTGGGTTAAATCATGAAAAAAATTACAGAATTTAAACTAATGTTTTTGAAAGTTAGATTGCAATAAAATAATTAATTTCTTTCTTCATATACATTACAAAATAAAGCCTTACCTCTTTTAAAAATCCTTCAGTACGAGCACAGAATAATACACAGTTAACATATACTCATATTTAAGAACTAGACATACGGCACTTCTAAACAATTGCAAACGACTTTTTCTTTCTACTTGACGCACGAAGCAGACAAAGTAAACTTTTCCGAATGCACTTCGCTTACTCAACTCAACTCTATGTTACTTCAGAAACCTAAAAAAGCCTTTGGGTAACCATTAAGGAAAAGAAACACAGAAAGAGAGAACTAGACCGGTGACCTGGTTATCTAAGGGCCAATGCCCCAAATTCGAACCTTGTCCCAGACCCCATTCTTAAATTTACACAATTCTACAACGGATATTTTTGTTTCTGCTTCACATTAATGAACATATAGGCTTATTTAAAGGTAATCGTTATCGTCACGTGGTTCCAGAAGGAAGGAAATGTATGGATATGTAAAAAAATAAAAATGAAAGGGGGAATAAAACTTCTTGCCCTCTGGCATTTTCCGCCATTTTGAGGAACAATTTGGGATGTTTTTCTGTCCCAGCGAAATGAAGAGTAGAAGGTTCGTTTCAAAATGTCATTCACTTTTCTTCGCAAGCACTTTTTCTCTTAAGTAGTAAATAAATAAGGAATTTCTTTGTTTCCAACAGAGAACATCTGCAGCTAAAAACGATTTTATAAGCTTTTATCCATGGTAAAATGATTTGCTGTAAATAAAATACTAAAGCTCTATGTTCGTTTAATTAAGAATTTTTACTGTATTTATATGTATTCCTCACTGTTAAAAATGTTTGCAACTGTAGATACATAATTATTATAATAAAGTTTCATTTTCCGAGCAGTGTTATTCTCGAGACTTTACACGGGAAAAAATTGCATATGCTTCAGATGAAGAAATTCCCACTATTATTCCTTGTTTATAAAATATTCAGAAGATTGCGAAATGTTTTCCCTAATGTGAAAAAGGTAACATAACAATTTATCGAGCCATATATTGCTTAATTATTACTGTCCCAGGAGATTCAAGATTTCGTATCTCAAATATCTCCAAGGATTCCAGGAACTCGAAGATTCAAATGTCTCATCCCTAAAATAAAGCATGTAGCTAATTTTTATGAACCCTTAAAGTGTAAAATTGGGTTTGATTCTTTTCGAAAGTAGATACAAAAAATAAATTAAAAATCCCTAATATAATAAATAACTAAATTGTAATCCTTTAAATTTACTTTGACGAAATTATAAATAGGAAATAATAAGAATGTTGAAGATATGTAAATGCATAAAGTAGTAGCACTAACGGTCGGGTCTAATATTTCTTTTATTTTCGATGAAAAATATTTTTTAAGCCAACACAGATAAATTGGTTCAGACTGCGCGCGTGTTTTTGAAGAACTACATTAATACTTTTTAAACTTTATAAATATATTCCAAGAAGTCGCCCAGTCTATAGTGGTTAGGGGACCCGACTTCGGTACCGAAAGGCCCGGCTTCGAATCCCGAAGAAGGCATGGACGTAAACTGTGTGTCCTCTCATAAGAGGTAAACGGTGGCCACCTATTAGGTGTCTCCATAATAAAATGACCACCACTTCTGGCCTTAGTAGTGGCGAAAGCCTCAAAATGTCACACCAAATGGCAAAAAAAAATTAAAATTGCAACACCATGAAGGAAAGCAAATACAAAAAAAGATATTCATTGTACGTAAACAGTATGGCATGAAGACAAAATGATTACATTTGTAAACAGTTTGGGGGCTAACAGGGGGACGAAATTAGTAGGAACAGCTGCCACACCTGACAACTAAAACGGCCCTTGCACGGTTAGGCACGGAGTCGAACAGGGCTTGGATGACAGAAACGGGCCAACTCACTTCATGCTGCTTCAGGTCTATACCACACTTCATCAACCGTTATTAGCTGAAGAGGGGTGGCTTGCCAGTCTCTCAGCAACTCATGACCAGATAATTTCATTGGATGACAGATCTCGGGACCGTGCAGTCAAGGCAGCAGTCAAGGCTGTGTATCGAGGAAAGTCAGAACACGATGTGCAACATATGGTCTGGCATTATCTTGTTGGAAGATGGTGTTTGGCAGGTCTCGAAGATAGGGCATAACCACTGGACGTAAGACTTAAAAAAAATGTGACGATCTCAAAATGTAACGATTTCAAATTACCGTCGTAGAGATGTGCGTGTCGTGTGCACAATGGCTGCTCAAACCATCACACTAGGTGCAGGGCCACTATGCCGATATCGAATGCAAGTAGGCGATGTGCAGTCTCCTTGGAGCCTCCAGATACGTATACGGACATCAAAATACCGCACACAGAACCGGGACACGTCTGAAAACACAGTAACGGTCACCGTGCTGATAGTCTACGCTGCTGCAAACGCCGACCCTGAGTAATGATCCGTCATGTGGTCTTACGGCTTTGCAGGGCTGACCTCACAATATGTCTGCCCTCTCCGGCGTCAGTCATGGGAGGGCGTTGAGATTCTGCATGCCGTTCAGTATGACCCTCAGCAACCCATTGATTCCCTATTCGCATGACAGTGGTTGGATATCGACCAGTGCAACGGGCGATATTACAGAACGATGAACCTCACCTCGAAAGGCAAAGATTGTGCCTCAATCGAATTCCGACACTTGCTGGTAAGCATTTCTTCTTATTATTCGAAGCATAACAGGATATTCTGAGCACACCCCGACCTTACAAAGCGCTTTCCGAATGAGAAACCCACTACACAACTTTTCTTGTTTGCAGTGCTTTAGATGTCGTTTCTCCCTTCCTGCATCGTCTAAATGCGCTGAAATACTAATCCCTTGCATATACCAATTTCTTCTTCCTTTCATGTGATTTTGACGTTCGTTAGATTATTCCTTCCTGGTGTTGTATTTTAATGGCCATTTCGCCAATACTAAGGCGAGGTTATTTCAATATAATAGGCGGCCACCGTTACCTCCTGTGAGAGGACACACAGTTTACATCCATATCTTCACGGAATTCGAACCCGGGCAAGTTGGCAATAGTAAAGTGAGAGAGAGAATGTGACGTATTCATGATGAAAGCTCAGATCAAAAGGATTTAGTTTTAGCTCAAATTTGTCCCTATTATATAGTTTTAAAGTTTGATCCCCAAATTTCAAGTTACTTTTAGTTGAAGTGTTATGTAAGTGCCTGCGTCATTATTGTTATACAGAAATCCTATGACAACCATTATTTTAAAATAAGGTAGTTGAGAGGTTTATTCTAAGTAGTTACCACTTTTAAGACTGAAGGAGGAAATATCCAAATTAAAATTGACAGCTGATGGATTGTTGCATATTAAAGCCAGTATTTTGATTTAACTTTATTTTCCTACAGATATTTATATATAATTATGCTTAAAACATAATTATATATAATATTTATATATAATTATGTTTTATGCATAATAAGATATAAAATTCCTTAATTATATCTTACATTTGTTGTAAAAATGTAAATAATCAAAAAGGCATCGATCGGAAGTGTTGTTCCCACATTGAAACTTCTCACATTGAAATAGTTTATTCAAGGTTGTAATTTATAATGGCGTATATCTTTTTATTAAATTTTAAGTGGATATGAATGAAAATATTGAAGTGGAAGTATAAATTGCTTTTTTCAATTAAATATTTATTCTTTTTTAAATTTTGAGCTATATGATTTATTGATTCTTAATTTTATGCACTAAAATTAATTATGGTATTACTCATGTAAATAAAGTGTACATATTTCTGTGTCAAAATCATTTGCCTTTGCATTAAATGATTTTACAAACTTTTCTTTTTGAAGAAATTCAGAATCGTTGTTACAGGCATAACACACAAACCTAATGTTGCAATTCAGTTGACAGCGCAAAGGTATTTGCTGCTCATAAATAATGGCGATTTATGAAGATAAAAATACGACTGTTCGTGCTACTTCTTTACTGTCAGTGTGTATTTTTTACTGTAATCATATCCAAATGCAGTCTCTTTAGATTACACTTTTGGGGGAAAGGAGGTTGGTTTGGTTTAGTTTATTTAAATATGGCAAAGCACACGACGGCTATCTGTCTAAAGGGAGAGATGCCTTCATGGAGGACTTTCTAAGAGAAACTGGCTCGTATACACGTTACAAATGGGGAAAACCACGAAAACGCCTATGCAGCCAACCCGTTCGCGGGATCCGAACCTCGGACAGAACTACCAGTGTTCAGCGACTTTACCGCTCGGCCGCTGGTGGGCCACTCTTTCCAATCAGTGTTTTAATAATTTGTCCACTTGATTGATTGAACAACAATTGAAAATAATATGTCAAATTGCTGTCATTTTTTTCCCACAATTCTATAAACAGAGGAAGTTTCATTCTTTAGTAGTATTTTCAATGTAACTAATCTCAAAGTAAGTTAAAACAAAGGCATAAAGTTATTTCAAATGATACTTATATTACACGTATATTTGGCTTTCTATTCTCTTATGGTGAGTTCATCATAAACAGGCTAGGAATACTCATAAGGTAATATTGATTTTAACCAATTCTTCAGAATTTTTTCGTGCTTTAATTTAAGGTCTATGTAATTAACATTTCAGAGCATTGTTGCAATGAATATTATAGACTACACTGCTTTTTTAATTTTGAAAATTACATAATGCAGTTATTATTATTCACGTTTAAAGTTGTGTTGATGGAAAACTTACATGTCTCTGATTTTATGTATTAAACTTTAAATGTTATATTTCCTTTACGTTAAATAGTTGAAGCATAAAGTCAAACTGCTCGCTATATTTATTGTGATGCTGATACTTTGCATTAATTCTGATGTTGTCTATTTCAGATTAACCGAGGGTTCATTAACCGGGTTGCGGATTAGCTACCCGGTTAGTTAATTTAAGTTTTTTATTGCGAAACGATGACAAAATTGCTTTTACAAACCATCAGTACAAAACAAAACTGTGTACGGAAAATACAAAAAAGGGGTTTGGTTTGGTTTATTTGATTACGATAAAATACACTCGGGCTACCAGCCTAAGCGAAGGGATGCCTTTTTTTCGAGGGAGAATTGGCTCATATACGTACTACACATGGGGAAACCACAAAAATGCCCATGCAAACAGCCTGTCTGGCTGGAATTGAACACAGATCGGAACTTAAGTGTTCAACGACTTAACCGCTCGGCCGCAGGAGGGCCTACAACAAAGAGGAACGTGATTGGGGCAAACGGAATAGTTCCGGCACTTCTCAGTTTTTAAATAAAACCTAAATTCATGTCGGTGCCCCACATAAGGTAAGCCTTTTTATTTCTTATCTCACTATTTGCTCCTTAATTTAATTTTTTAATTTTTATACTTTTACATTTTATTTTAATTTTAATAACTCATTATTTATTGCTTTATTTATTTACTTTTATTTATCTTTCCTGGTGGTCTCCCAAAGGGCTCCCGCACACAGTTTTAGAAATTAAGCCCTGATTTACAGTGCGTTTATTTATTTAGTTAGTTTTAGTTTCGTTGTTGTTCTTCTAAACAGCGATTTAATTTAACAAAATAATTATATTCAGATTGTTATCAGAAATATTATTCAGATTAAACTGCCTGTAACGGCTGACAGTAAACTGTTAACAGTCTTTTCTGTTAACTATAATATTATAGGTTATACTTTTTCCCTCTGTTTTTTAACTGCCCTCTAATTTACCGTGATTTTTAGTTAACTGTGGATATTGTTTCAGATATTAAAACTTCTGTTAAATCGGGAGTTGGCTGTAATATATCTATGAATGTAAACTGGAGCTGTCGACTTTCATTTATCAAGTATCGAAGAGTGAACATTTCGGTTCGTAGTCTGGTGCTATAATGACTGGACTAAAAAGTGTCATTATGTTCCAGAACAAAGAACGGCCTACAATTTTTACAAGCCAGTGAGAGGATAGTCCTTCTCCAGATTACACAGAACGGTATATTCGAGATTGCAGACGTGGTGCGAACCAGCTCTGTTGGTGTGGATTTTGCAATTTTTTTTAATGGCAGACACTAGCCATTTTTAGACTTTCTCCTCTACTAAGGCCAGCAGTTGTGGTCATTTTATTACGAAGGCACCCAGTAAGTGGCCACCGTTACCTCCTGTGAGTGGACAGACAATTTACATTCACGCCTTCTCCGAGATTCGAATCTGGGCTCTTTATGCGAATTTGTGAAACCCAGCGTTTTGAATGGCCTATGAACAAAATGAATCCAAGTGTGCTGAGGAGCATGAAATGAAAGAGAGTTTCAGCGCTGTGACAGTTAATGTCTTGAAATTAAGCATAGGAGATCATATGCTACTTTATCGCTTATATTTGCTTTTTAATAAGTTGCTAGCAAAGTACTCGATAACATCTGCCTAAAGTAAGAGATACTTTAATGAAATACTTTCTAAGGAAAAGTGACTTGAATTTACATTAAGTTGCTATCAAACTGGAAAATAGATTCCCACAGCACCTGGTCGAATGCAACATACTGAGACATGTCATAAAAAGTTGCGAACAGCAATAATCTACAGTTCGAACCTGTTCTGAAAGAACACGTTTATAGAGCGCCGTTTCTTTCTCTGCTGCATTTCGCATTAGCCGATGTGATATCAGCATTACACACAGAAAAATCACGAAAACGCCGTTGCAAGCCTTTTCCGAACTTAGGTTGAACTATCAGTTTTCAGAGGTCTTATCTACTCGTTCACAAGTGAGCGTCATGTTTCTGTACAGTTATTTGTTTTTCAGTATACAGATGCGCTTTAACAAGACGAACCGCTGGTTATAATAGGTCTCGCATTATAATAGGTATATTGAATAAACTAATAATTGTTCACAGTATTGAGAAATTGTGTGCTTTCAGCCTAATAACTTATAAGATTCTTTCAAACTCATAGATCATTTTATTTATTACGAAACGTAATTAGTTAATTTTATAAAAGTCTAGATATTGTGGAAAAAGAATATATTAACTCTTGAAAAATTCAATAGTCATTTTGAACTTGACCGAAGAATTATAAATTCTAACTTATCGTAATTATTACTGTAACTATTTTTTATGAAACAATTGCAAAAGCCTTAAAGTGGCTTTATCTTACAATGAAAAATCTTTCCCTCCCTTCCTTGTTTTAAATACAATGGTGCCTCGCAATCCGTTCCGAGACAACGTTCATTATGAATTTGGTTTGATTTATTTGATCATAGCAAAGCACTAGAGGGCTATCTGTCTAGAGTTAGGGAGGCTTTCTAAGGGAAACTGGCTCTTATAGACGTTACACATGGAGAAAACCATGAAACCAGCCCGTTCACCGAGATTTAGAACCTCGGACCGAACTACTAGTGTTCCGCGCTTGACTGCTGGTGTGAATCGCAAAAAATGCAGTACATGTTCTCTCGAATGTTTAGTGGAGTTAATTTTGATCCGTTAAACTCGTTTAAAAGTCATTTTTTGGTACTTACGTATTAACGCCATCGCAGCAGAAGTTGTGCTTATGCGCCAATAAAAAGCAAATCCTGTTGTTCGCATGCAGTTAATCTTTCGGATTCTTTTTTTCCTTGTTGTTTGCTGATTTTTGACGCCATTTTTTAGTGCTACGAAAATGCGCCTTTGGGATTTGCTTAACACAGAAGAAGATGCAATTTTATTTTTTTAAGAGCGAAATATTTTACCAAAAAAAACGAAAATGTACCAATTCGCAAGATATGAAACTTTATTTTGTACACGTACGTTTTGGAAATGTAATTTAAGACAGTGTGATCAGCAAGTGGGATTTAGAAAAGACAACTGATTTGAAGGAAGCAGAATTCCATTTTGTTCAGCTTTGAGATTCATATACTGCTGGTGCGAGGAGTTGACGTCGATTAAATTTTGTGAAAAGCAACTTGATTTATGCTTGTTTTAAAAACCGCTAAATAAGCAGCTGCTGTGGCGTTAATACGTAGGCACCCATTTTTTTTTTATTTCACGAAATATTGAAAGCATCATCAGTGTTGGAAACCCTAAAAATTTAATAATTAGTTACAAAGAATATTTACGTATAGTTACGCCGTTATGCAATCTTAAAGTTTTTCATTTCAGTATACTTCGCATCTTCTCAGTCTTCTACTTCACGCAAAAGACTTCTTTTTTTTACTTTCCCGTACATGTCTCTTTTTAGAAAGTCTAAGTTTTAAAAATTATCCTAAGTGATCTCCCACTTTATGATCTTGGGCCTGAACTAATGCATAACATCGTCGCCGAATAGATTTCCAAGTCAGTCTGATTACATGCGTTGTTTGGCTGTGGCTTAACCTCTTCAGATTTTCCTTTATGGTGAAACTAGGAATTTATTCGTTAGCATTCTTCTCATCTTCTCAAGAAGAAACTTTATTCTGTGAGCCCTCATGTTTCAGCTTTAAACAGCTTATATTTCTTCAGCAGTGAGCTTCTTTTACAGTAGCTTTTCCACACCTATCTCTTCCATCTCTATAGCTGTAGAAACAATAAAATGTTTATATGTTAAATTTCTAACGATAGGTGTTTTATCATTCACTACAAAACTATTTACTTCGCTCATCCCAAAATGAATGCTGGCGTTCTATACTCTTCTGCAATTTTAAAAGGGGTGAGAAAGGTCTGCCTATTTTCTATACTCCTCTGCTGTTTGAATAGGTCTTCCTATCTTGAGAAAGTCTCCATATCTTGCTAACTAGTTTCATTATTTTCATTATTTACATTAAAAATATTTACATATATAAATATTTATAGTTCCATTTTTAATTTTGTTGTTGTTTGGGTATTAAGATAATAAAGTAATAAAACTTCATAAGAGTATTAATAACATCTTTTAGGGTATTAAAATTTATAAGTTACTTGCAGAATTTCTTCGCCATATTAATTGCAACAAAATTGTAAATTCAAGAGTATTATATGATAGTAAATCACAAAAGGATATTATTGAATGGTATTTAAGGTGGAAATTGAGCCTTATAAAAGGAAGGTTCATTTCCTTACCTCAAACAAATAAACACTCAACAGAATGAATGACCTTTAAAATATTTTGTTTTAAACACAATATGAAAAGAATTACAAGCATAATGTTTGCAACTGAAAGTGGTTTACGTATTGTTTATGACATGGAGCCTCCGAAGCTAACTACGCAATCTTTCTTTTCTTAGCTGTCCACCAACGGCGCTACAACCCAAATTAAAACTTTTGGAGGGCAGCAGAGCAAAATACTTCTTCGAGTTCCAAATGAGGGGAGAAAAGTTAATAGTGTTTTGCTTTCATTTGTTACAGCCTCCCCCTCTGTCTCTGGCGTCAGCCCGACGAGGAACCAGCAGTAGGTTTCCTGGGACGTACTCTTCTGCGAAGAGGTGATGAATTTGAGTCAAAGCAAGGTCTTAAAGGCCGAGGTAATGATAAACACCTAATGGAGTATCTGGCTCACCTAAGTTTGAAACCTTACAGGTAGTCGGTGAGCGTTGAGTCATAATGAATTAAGGTTCGTCTCGACGAGGCATAAACTTAGATGTTTTCTGTTAGGCGGATTTGCTCACAGGCTGCTTGAAATCTAAACTCGATCTCCAGGTTTAAATTAGTCTCCAAGTTTTCGAGCTGCATCATATTGTTTTCGATACTCTTGGTTTCAACCAGTTCCTTTACCTGATTGATTGTGGTGGCAAATATCTTCAATATGTGGTAATTTCGGCTACAAAATTATCGTTGGAGATAAAATGTCTAAGATCATGTGTAACATCGTCCGGGGGACGTAACTGTACTAAATTGGAGGAATGTAGCAGTTTGTCCGGTGGTTTCGCATTTATGAGTATTCATTGAGAAACGAATTGTCGGAAGCTTTTCTGCCCAAGAGGATTGTTTGTCGCCCACAAGTATGGCTAATCTAAGTTTCAAATCCATGTTCCTTCGCTGTACTGGATTTTCTTGAGGGTGATACACTGGAGTGAACACTTGGTCAACGTTAAGAAGAAAACACGCTCCATAACAGCGTTATGAACTGATGCCCATTATCACTAATTAGCTTCCGAGGCAATCCATATCTCAAGAGAAACGTCTTCAATTAATGTAACGGCACATTCCTTAGCAGTAGCAAGGGGTAAAGCAAAAACACACTCATTTCGCATTGCAATCTTCAACAATAAAAATCCATTTTTTCCACTATTACTTTCGGGCAGTGGACTAAATAAATCAATACCAAGCATTCTGAAACGTTGGCGTATGATCTAATTAGAAAATTTCATATTTTACTTTACTTTCGAAAGATTCTATGATTTGTTTTAAGATCTGTATCCTTCAGCTATCCTCCGCGAATTTCTGCTGCACTTTCGAAAGTCATATGAATGGTTATCGTACAAACTTCAGATGATTCTCCTTCATGTTTGTACAAGGGGCGTGGCAACATATCGGCTAAAAAATTAGCTCTTACAGGGATGCATTTCGTATTTAAATTATAAGATAATAATTGCATAGTCCGCCTAGCAAGTCAACCCTTAGGTGACTTTATGCTTAAAAGCCATTTAAACGGTCTGTGATCAGATACAACAGTAATCTCTTGACCATCAATATAGGGACGGAATTTATTCAAGGCCCATACAACAGCAGAGGTTTCTCTTTCTGTTGTAGAGTAATTTTTCTCAGCGTCAGACAACAAACGGCTAGCATATTCTCTTGGATGTTCCTCTGAACATTTTCCTCGTAATAGACAGCACCCAAAGCATAATTACTAGCATCCATCCGAATAATGTAAGGCTTTGTTATATCATTTTGTTTTAAGATGGGAAAGCTAAGGAGAAGTCGTCTTAATGTCTGGAAAAAATCTTCTTGACCAGCTTACATTCTTATTATTTAAATTATTTAGAGGTCGAGTTATTTCTAAAACTTTCGGTATGAATCTTCTATACCAGGACCAGGTCTGCAAGAAAGACTACACTCGTTTCACAGTTCTTGAAGCAGGCATCTTCTGTATAGCAGCGGAGTTTTCTGGATCAACTTTTACTCTTTGACCAGTAATCCACTGAGGAAGATATTTTACTTTCTTTTAATCAAAACTGTTTTTCTCGCGATTTGCCTCAAGTTTTAATTGCAACAATCTCTCGCAAACTGCTTCTAAATTAGCTCATGTTTTCAAAAATCTCTGATACTTTTGTGATATCATCTAAGTAAAAGAGAACAAGTCGCTTCGGAATTAATCGATAAATCTCTGAAAAGTGGCCGGAGCAGTCTTCAATCCAAAAGGCACTCGAAGGAACCGGGAAGTTCCAAAAGGGCAAACAAACGCTGCTTTGTCTCTTTCTGTAGCGCAAATACTGACTTGATGGTACCCAGACCGTAAATCAGTGCTTGTCATACTATATGGCGTATGCTTAGCTGCATGCAGTAAATAATCCATCCTAGGAAATGGATACGAGTCTGACATCGTAACACCATTCAATCCTCCGTAATCAACACAGTCGGACTTTTTGGTTTGGGCAAAAGAACAACTGGCGCAGTGTATGGAGACTCACATTCTTCTGTTATTTTCTTTTCTAGCAGATCATCAGGCTCCTTCTTTAAAATATCCTTCTTGGCTGGAGACACCTGGTATAAGAGTATTGAAACCGGAGGACTATTCTTGGTATTTATAATAGTATTCAGTATGCATAGTTGATGCATTCATAGTTGCTTCTCTCTCTGGTTGGAACACAGTCTCATATTTCGTTAACAGAGCACCGAGTTTTCCCCTTTAAAATTCAGTTAAATGTCTTCCTTCATTTTCTCTTAATCACAAAATATTTTCAGACGCTCTAGTGGTTTGAAAACGTTATCACTAAAGCTAAATTTCTGTTTAAGATCGTCACGAAAATACTATTTATTATTTAGAAGGTCTCAAACAATTCCAGCGCTACGTAAAAATTCAATTCCTAAAATCATTCTGTTGTCTCTTGCTATAAATACTGCAATTTAAGTTATTCAGAACGACTGTCCTTCAATTTCAGTACATATACGTACTGGAGTCATATAAACTGTTTCCTTCTGGCGAAGGTAACATTCATACTGGTTTTCCTAAATTCTATTCCTCTTTCGCTCGAAAGGCAATATAAAGTTTTCCCTCTATAGCAGTGTACCCACGCTCCACAGGAGGGTAATTCGATTGTTAAGGGGGCAATTAAAAAATGGACTTGTACAGAGTTTAAAAAGACAAAGGACGTATTAAAATTTCCAAATTTTCTTCAAGAAGTCGAAATTTTTCGAAATTTCATTTTTTATTCCCAAAATAAAAAATAATGTAAGTGATGTATACGTAAAAAAAAAAATTTAATTATGGTACACTGTAATCGCTGTAGACATGGGCATTTAAATGTTTTTAAAGGACATTTAAATACCTGACAAATTACGCTTAGAAGACGTTTCTCGCGCATGTCAGCCAACGAATTCATTTTATTTTCTACTTTAGGAACGGCAACAGGTACATTATTCTTCCTTTGAATAGGAACATCAACTGCTTTCAGCTTTGTTTATACTTAGCGGTGTGACGAAGATTTTAATTGATTTTATATTTATTTATTTCAGCCTTTAATGAAATGAATGGTTCAAGCAACAAAAATGTAAGTATTCGGAGGAATACTTAAAATTTGGTTTCATACCTGCTACACATGATGAACGGTTCCATTTTCGTCTTTTATACCAACAATGAACAACAAATCAATGAAACGAGATCGTCTTGAGGCACATTTTAAAGCAAAACATAATGCTCATATTAATTCAGATTTGAATAATTTTCAAACTTTAAAGTCTCTATTTACTTATCATAATGCAACTGTTAATCGTACTGTTGAGGCTAGTTATCAAACTTCATTATTTGTCTCTAAATCTGGGAAAAGTCATACTATAGCGAAGAATTTAATGAAACATCAATATCAAAATTTCTTAAAACTGTTCTAGAAAAGGGGGCAAAGACGCTAAAGCTATGACACTAAGTAACAATACTGTTAGCAGAAAAATAGATGAAGTGAGTGGGGATATTGAAATACAACTTGTTGAAGAGCTGAAAACGAGAACATTTTCGGTGCAAATGGATGAATCAACTTTAAGAGAGAATGAAGCCGTACTTACGCAAGATATATTGATAAAGGTGATTTTGCCCAAGAAATGTTGTTCTGTCAATCATTAGAAAGCACCACTACCTCCAAAGATGTGATAGAAACCTGGTAAGGCATGTGATAGCAACTTGTAAGACTATCACATACGTACCATATCACATACGGTATTTGTTGCCGAAAACATAAAGCCGTTATCACATTAGCTGTTTGTTGCCGGGACAAAACGTTTGTAGCAGTTCTGAATAGCCTTTGGCGAAATAGGGTTACCATCTTCACTTGGCAAACAGGCTGAAATCCAAACAAGAATCAGTTATCGCTCAGATTGGCGAAAGTGACGTTTCCTTTCAAGTGACATTCGCTTCTTCGTGTTGTTTTGTATCGCTCACACGCTTTTCGTTTTAAACTTTATTGTTAGTAATGGAAGATAATAGAAAGGTGATTGCTATCAAGTTAATCACTTTGATCTCCACTCTGGCACTTCATGTAACAGATAAACACACTTCTGGTTATAGCAATCAATTACATCAGTAATAGCCAAATTCTGTATACACCTAAGAATAGTTTAAAAACATGTGCTGGATAAGTCTATTTATCACACATCGCTTATGTGTATTTTCTGTTGTCTGCATTTCAATGAAAATTTGATGGCTCACTGGAAAATTTGCGACCTGGTGAAAGCATTCTCAGACTAACTTTATGGCTCATAATTACTGTTCTGTCCATTCAAACAAACAGACAACAACAACAACAAAACAAAACAAAAAAACAAAAAAAAAAAGATTTTCTATGACAAAAATCTATATGGCTGATATTTACCTCCTCACAGCCAGCAGATACTATTCAGCAAAATGAAGATCAAATAAAGCATATGAATACATGAGCAATCAAACATGTGCGAGTTGTTTACTGTCCCATAGAACACTCGGTAATATACCTAAAACACATTAATTATACCAACTCTAGAAATTAGGTGTTCAACATCATGAGTTTGTTTTATGGTTTGATTTATTGAGATTACAGCAAAGCACACTAGGGCTATCTGCCTAAGGGAAGGGATGCCTTCGTGGAGGACTTTCTAAGGGAAACTGGCTCGTCTATACGTTACACATGGGGAAAACCACGAAAGCGTCCATGCAGCCAGCCCGTTCGCGGGATTCGAACCTCGGACCGAACTACCAGTGTTCAGCGACTTTACCGCTCGGTCGCTGGTGGGCTCAGTTGGTTTTATGTGATTACCGCAAAGCCTCGAGGGATAACAACAGGAGGGATCCCTTTGTAGAAGATTTTTTAAAACTGGCTCGTATACCAGTTGCAAATGGGGCAAACCAAGGAAACGTCATGTAGCCAGCCCGTTCGCGGCATTCTAACCTGAGACACAACTACCAGTGTTCAACGACGCTTCGGCCACTAGTAGGCCCGTGCACTTAATTGGAAAGTGCAATTCATTATGTAAACAGACATGAAGGTGATAATCAGTTGGGCGCTGTTTTAAGTAATCAAATGTTATAAATGCACAGCTGTTACATTTCTTATTATTTATTAGTCATGTTTTTATTACGTAGATCATACGTATGATATAATTATGAATTAACCCAATAACAAAATGTGTACACTCTTTAGTACTCAAATACTCATCAATTATTTTTCAACTGATTATTACATACCCATAATAATTTGCAAAGAACTGATAACTATAGTTGCTGCCAATTACATAATCGTTATCTGAATTAAAAGTAACTTCAAATAAACTTCTTGGTAATGTTCATTTTTGTATTCATACATACATATATATATATATATATACACATCTAATAAGTCATATATTTACATACAGATAGAGAGATGCGATGTTTTAGAAGTTGTTAATATATATTTATTAGTATTAATATAATGAATAATATTTATATTAATGAATGTATATACAAATGTTTTTCATCATGCATAATAATAAATCCATAAATTTTCAATGTTTCAATATGTAGCATTTACAATAAAAGTATAGTTTCTAATGTATTTATAATCCAAAAAGTATTTCATTAATAACATGAAAATAATAGACATATTTAATGAGTATTCTCATTATTACATAAGCTATGCTTTTCTTTTTTTATGCATCTTTTATGCTGTTTAAAATGTGTCACTGATTATGCAGTTAACAATTTAAAAGATAAGTAATTAGGAGAAAAGCCGCGCATATACAAACGGATTTTAAAAAATTATTCAACTTAAATTTAAGAAATAAAATTCTATTATATAACAGTGATAATACACGATCAGCACGAAATACGACAAATTTGGCGAACTTTTGGCTACAAACAATTTGTAAACAAATCCGAAATGCAAGAACGTCGTAAAATATTGTCAACTCTGAAATTTCCACGATTATATAAACATGATTAACATGATTGCTGATTATGCAATTTCAGTTTAAAAGTAATAAGCAGAAAAGTAAAGTCATGTATATACAAACATACTTTAAAAAATTATTTCTCTTAAACTTAATTAAAAAAATTCTATTAAATAACAATAACATTCTTTTCATACGATCAGCCCGAAATACGACAAATTTGGCGAACTTTTGGCGAAGAATAATTTATAAACAATTCATTAGAAATAGCAGGTCATAAAATATTGTCTACTCTGAAATTTCCACGATTATAAATTTTATGAATATATAAACATTTAAAAACGACTTAGACAGTTATACTACAGTAAAACAGTAATAATATATATACGGCTTTTTCCGTATTTCTTCAATTAAATCAGCATCTATTTCCACCGTCCATAATTTCATAACGAAAGCCATCGCCATATTGAAAATTACCCGTGATCCTTCAGAAGCAGAACTTCCGTCTGATTGGTTGAACGAATACGGAACACGTCTCCAGACGGAGCAGTTTCGGGAAGGTTTCAAAATGTTGCTCATAGCCGGGACTTGTTGCGCCTAGATAGACGAAACATTTCTCGGAAGCCTCCCGTATGAACCAGTGCTACTCTCGGAAATGTCCCGCCTAGCCGCACGCATCGATAGGGTTTAAGTTAAAAAATTACTTAGATGCCAAAAATATAGCAATGAAAAATATAATACCTTGTGCTGCAGATGGTGCTCCTAATATGATGGGGGAGAGTAAAGATGCTTAAAATTGTTCAGAAATCCTTCTTGTGCATTATGTTATTCATAGGGAAAACCTGGTAGTTAAAAACATTTTTCGCCTTTTCTAAATGAAGTACTAAATTCAGTTACAAAGTGTATCAAAGCGTGTGTCAAATGTGAACGTCTCTTCAAGTTATTTAGTAAGGAACAAAATGGAGACTATATGAGACTTCACACTGAAGTAAGAGGTTTTCGAAAGGGAACTGCTTGAAAAGATTTATAGAACTATTTGATACTTTTTAAGCAACAAACCGGACGGTTTGTTGGTACGGTTGGAGTTAAGTGAATTATTTAGCCGATAGCTTTGAAAAACTAAATATGCCCTCTTTTGCAAAAAAAAAAAAAAAAAAAAAAATCGAAGCACCATGAAGGAAGTGGTTGTTTTTGACGAAACTGAATATGTGTATAGCTCATACACAGATAATAAAATGATTAAAAAATCAAGGTCATAGTACCCGTTCACGACTCACAATCACCCATTGAGTGTTCAAATTAGTAGTTGGTTGAACCGCTCCTGGTGTCAATGCATGCTTAAATTCGTCGAGGCAAGGAGTGGTAGCGTTTCCTAATGTCGTTCTGCGACACATTCTGCCAGGCATTCGCCAGTTGTCGCTCCAGATCTGCAATATTTTGTGGTGCCCGAATCTTGCGGCCTACCATGCCCCAGACATGCTCGATTGGTGAAAGGTCTGGTGACCTTGTTGCCCAATAAAGAATATCAACCGCATGGAGACAGTCTAGAGATATGCGAGCGGCAAGTGGCCTGGCATTATCTTGTTGGAAAATGGCCCCAGGATGACGTACCATGAAGAGTAATGGAACCCGCCTTAGGATGGTATCAACATATCGTTCAGCTGTTCAAGATGTACAGAGGATGACTAAAGACGACCTGCTGTAATAAGAAATAACTCCCTACACCATCACACCAAGGGTTATGGCCACCAAGGGTCTTTGTAAAACAAAGGCTGACTGAGACCGCTGACCCCGTCCTCTCCAGCCACGAATACGGTGGTCCTCTGCTTTAAGAGTGAAGCAGGCTTCATGGCTGAACACTATACGACGCCAGCCTGATGGCAGCCATGATGATCGGCTGCGACATCACTCCAGACGATTCCGCCGATATTGTGGGGTCAAAGGCAAACGTCTTAAATGCCTCTGTGAGTGTAACCCCGCCTCAGACAAGCGCCATGAGATGGTGAACGGTACCACGGGAGATTTAGACGTGGCTGTGGTGCGTTTAATAATCGACAATGATAGCGTTGCGGCAGTTCGGGCCTGGAGAACAATCATCCTATCTTGCCTCGCATTTGTGCTCCTTTGCCTTCCAGAGCCTTCATTTCGTCGGCAGTTTCCATGTAGCAGCCATTGCTGCCAACATCTTTTACACAGTAGTGTCTGGACGCTGCATGTGGCGGTCTATTGCTCGGTATGACCACCCAGCTTCACGCAACCATAAAATGTGACCACGTTCGAAGTCGTTTAGTTGTCTGTAAAGTCTTCGATATCGTCGTAATGGCATCTTTACTTGCTTCTTTACGGAATTACAATGGCAGCAACAAAAAAAGATAAAATTTCCGCCTCTGTTACTGGTTTTATACTTTGCGAATTGCTCGCTATGATCGCAATTCCTGTTCATTTGCCTTGAAACTTTGATCATTTACATGTTCGATCAAGATCTTTTTGCATACTAAATTTCGTCACAATCGCAAAAATCCTTCTTGGTGCTTCACTTTTTTTGCAAAAGTGTATATTAAATAAACAACTTCAAGGAGCAAATAAAACTCTTGTTGATGCAAAAGCAAAGATACTTGTTTATACTATAAGGTATTTCTCCCGCCTTCCTGGCGTGCCTTCGTGGTGCAGTGGTTCTGCATTGCTGGGTTGGTATTCCAGAGGTTCGTGGTTCGATTCCCGGCGAAGGCGGTTGCTAATTTTTCATCTTTCCTGCTTCCAAAAATCCTAATGCCACTACAGTGGCGCTCGAATTAAAAGAGTGTTGGATGATTATTCTCCGCACCCAGGATTTGGCAATTGGGTCCCCTAAAAACCCCAGTCGTCCTTTAAAAGGGGAATATATAAGCTATTTCTCCGGCCTTCGTGGCGTTAGTGGTTCTGCACGCTTAGCCGGTATTCCAGAGGTCCGTGGTTCGATTCCTGGTGAAGGCGTTTGCTAATTTTTCATCTTGCCTGCTTCCGAAAAATACCTAATGTCTCTACAATACATTACATTTATTGAATTATGTCAGGCATATATTTACAACAAAAATTTTGAAAAGTTTCACTGGCTCCAAAAATGTAGAGTAACAGATACCGCTATACATGTTATTATCGATCATCTGAAAATTTTACCGGCTGATTTAAATGAAAGATTTTCTAACTTGAAACAAATTGATTTCCCAACTTGGATGATGCGGCCAATATTAGTGGATTTGGTTGATATTTCAAATATGCAGTATCAAGAAGAACTAGCAGAAATACAAAATGATGAGCCAAGTAAAATTTATTTAATATAAAAGGAGCAATGGCATGGCTTTGGGAGGAAACCGAAATCCAATATCCAAATGCAACAAAATGTGTGGGTATAGGTACAGGTATTTGTACCTGTAATTTCAGTTACCTCCCAAAGCAATCGTTTGTTATCGTTTCCATCTTCATATTTAGTTAAATGAGGATTTAGTGCCACAAATGATTCGCTGCTAAAAAAAATCGGCTGAATGTAATAAAACGGGGAGACTTGAGACTGAAGTTAACTAAATTGGAACCTGACATAAAATCTCTTTGCAATAAGCATCAAGTGAAAGGATCTCACTAAATTTAAATAATAAATAATTACTAAAACTTAAAATAATATAGAAAAAAACTTCATTAAATTTTTTGTACTTGAATTTCAGGTCTGTTTTGAAAGTTTACTTACTTTGTTTGTTAAAAAATTTCCTTTTGATTTCTTCCTAAAACTAATAAAAATTCAAGTTATTGCCGTAAACATTTTAATTTTTGAATATTAAAAATTATCTATATGCTAGGGGAAGCATAAGAATTATAGAGAGGATTAAGTGGGGCAATAGAACAAAAAGGGTTGGGAAACACTGGTCTACAGGAAATGATTGCCTTGCCCACCTGTACCGCATAGGCATTTCAAGCTATCAAATGTGCCCACTTTGGTGATTCTGGAGAAGAAATGGACAGGGACCCATTCGCTCCGATGTGACATGTGAGGCTATACGTGGTCTTACAGAACAGAAAAGTCGATATACGGGAGGCAAGAACGCTCTTTAGGCAATGACTTCAGTCTTTTTGTTCTTAGTTCTATTGTTTGTAACCTCTGTTTATAAGATTTTAGTCCTTTATAACATTTTGCCTAACTAATGGAAATAATAATAATTTTAAAAAATTATAAAATTGACTTTTTTAAATTTGAAAATGCGAGAACATGAATATTTGCTTCAATTAAAATATTTTTGTGATTAGAAGCCTATGTTCTGCTACCAACTGGTTTTTTTTTTTTTTTTTTTTTTCCTTTGAGAACATACAGACTCCCCGTGCACCACATATGTGCAACACGGGGCTTACAGAAGTAAGTTAACTAGAACAGTTGAGAAAATAAAAACCGGGAAAGGACGTTAAACGTCACGGTGTATTCTAATTTTTATTTTTAAATCAATAAAATAACATTATATCTAGTTTTTGAGTATTAAATTTCATTTTGGAGAATTAAATTATTTTCATTCAAAAGTAAGTTATTTAAAAATTCTAATATATATTTTACTGCTGATGTTTTTGAAAGACATTGAAAAGCATTTAATTTTCATGCTATATTTCACCAACAGATGGCACCAAGTTACAAACCTGAAAGAATTTTTCAGATTTTTAAAGAAGTAGGCGTTTCACAGAACTGCGTATTCTAGAGATGTAACAATATCTTTCTTAAATTCAGTTACGATACGGATCATTACGTTACGGATGATAAAAAACACCTGTTAGAAACATTTTTCAATTTTTTAAGCGTATTGAATATATTTTGCTTTTACGTTTGAGAATATAGCGACCCTTTTTAAAAAAGCAATTAAGAAAATTTTCCATAGTTTCCTGTTATGAATTTTTTTAAATAGTGATAAATAATAAATCATTAGTGAAATATACGTACTATGTGTTATTGAAGGTTTTGCATTTTTGACCTTAAAAATATTATTGCTTGAATCGTTTTATAATCCCAAGATACGCAAAAGAAGCATGCATACTTATTCAAAAGTTCGATCTTTTCTTCTTTTCATTTCAAGCACAGCTACTAAAATGATTTTGCAAAATTAATTTACTGATTGAAAATACAGTCTTGTATTTTAAATTTTCACATAAAAAAGCAAAACGGCAATGACTGGAAAAATATAAAAATAACAACTGCACCAGATGATACATAAGGTTTTTAAAAAGTGCTGCATTGCTGTTTTTAAACAGCACTGAAAATTTATAACATATTCACCAAAAAAAATTAAGAATTTTTCTAAAAAGCTCTGTAAATTTTTTTCATCGCAGTTTGAATGGGTTTCAATAAATTTATGTAATGTTTTAAAAGATTTAGAATTTTCTTTTGAAAGCCGTTGTTTTCACAGAGTCATTTTTTAAATTATTGCAGCGACTTTTTCCGATACTTTGAAAATATTTAAACCAAAGCCTTGCAAATTTAAATTCAATTCTCTGAATGTAGCAAATATGTCGCACAAATAAACTACTTTTATTAACCACTCGAAATCGTGGAATCTATCCTTTAAATGGAAAAATAGTATCTTTTTTAGACGGTGGGTGTTCATTCAGAAATACCAAAGCTTCGTCTTTTAGCTCAATCAGACGTTTTAAAACGTTGCCTTTTGAAAGCCATTGTGAATTACAATACAAAAGAAGGTGTTTATGATAACACTCCATTTCCTTGCATAATTCGATAAAATGTCTGCTATTTAATGGACGAGACTTTATGTAGTTTACAAACTTGAAACATTCTTCCAAAGTCATGTTTAAATTTAAAGGCATTCGTTTTACTGCCAACGCTTGTTTATGGATACTACAATGCACCCATACACAATTAATTGCTAATTCTTGAATTTCTTTAAACAAATCTTTATGACAGCCTGCCATTGCACGTGCTCCGTCGCTACTTAGCCCAACACACTTCATTCAATCAATACCGTGACTAGTGACAAAATCATTGGTAGCCTTGAAAATTTCATCTGAGGTCGTTGTTGTCTGTAGCCTTTTACAAAACAAAAATTTTTTTTGTATGGTGTCTTCGTCAATATATCTGATAAAATACATTAGTTTTGCATTATCCCCGATATCTGTACTTTTATCTATTTGCAAGGGAAAAAACTTGCTCTTTTTTACTTGAGCAACTAGTTCTTCTTCTAAATGTTTCGCGCAGTCATCAATCCTATATTATTTGATAATGGTATCGCTGAAAATAAACATTTTTTTTTTTATTCCGCAATTATTTGCTACAATTTTCAAAGCGGGAAGTATTAATTTTTCTCCAGCACTATGAGAATACCCAGTTTCAGCTATTAATTTGGAGATTTCAAAAGATGTCAATGTGAGGTTTTTATTTGACTGATTTGTTTTTATTTGGTGAGGTAAGAGTGTTTTTTTTTTTGGGGGGGGAGCAGCAATCAATTCATTTTTCTTATAAGTAAAAAAGTTAATTGGCTTATCAGAGTACTCAGAATGGAGTGTATTTAAATGCCGTTTCAACTTTGACGGTTTCATACTTTCATTAGAAAGTTGCTCATTACAAATAACACATAGCGGCAAATTATTTTGACTGCCGCCGGCAATGAACTCAAAGAGTAAATATTCATCACACTAGTTGCGAGTCCAAGTAGCTTTACGCTTGTTATTTTGGCGCTGTATATCTGCTTTAGGTGCTTCAGGCATAGTTTCTTCACGATCATGATGTTCAGCTTCGCTCGTTCAAGAAAACCACAGATCATCATTTAAATCTGTGGTTTTCTTGATTAACCATTTATCCATTTTAAAAAAGGTTGAAAGTTTTAATAAAAAGAATTTTTTATTAATGATTTATCAGAAAAAGTATTTTTATTGCTTACCAGTATGAAATTGCTGTTAATAATAGGTAATAATAACTATTCAAATAAAATAAGTAACAAAAATTCAAACATAACCTTGTTTTGATACACGTGAGTTTACGCAACACCTGAGTCGGTGTTGGTTTACGGCGCATGTACCGGAGAAGGCACTGAATGACGAATCGAAATCAGCCAATCAGATTTAGAATCAGAGCATCCGAATTCAAACGGTCCGGTAGGAAACGGTGATAAAGGTTTGCCATCTGCAGTACTTGAAAAAGTTTCGAAAAATATTAAATTTAAACCAAAATGTTATAGATTTTTTGTGTTTTTACAATTTTTGCCACGATCCAGCTGAATTTTTCTGCGACCCGGTGCCAGGTCGCGACCGACACTTTGGGAAATGCTGATCTAGAACGCACAGTGAAGCTTCAGATAAAAGTATTAAATGTTTGGAGTAAATCACGAAACATTACGAAACAATCACATAATCCTAAAAAACGCCATCTTTAAAGCCGCAGTAATTCCTAGGAGTAACAATAAAAAATAAAATATTCATGATATGATTCAAGAAAAATCATCTTAAACACTTCTAAGATTTCAACAGTTATACAGAAAAAAGAAATGCCTGGTAACAAATCACGAATGCACAAATAAGCTTCAGAAACGGCCCAGATTTTGACTTGGCAAACAATCTTTCCTACCAAGGGAATAAAATTTTTAAATCTAAATACTAAAATTTTTATAGAAGAAATAAAATAAAATAATTTTTATACAGGAAGTAAAAGAAGGAATCATTCCACTCTATTCGTATTCCTAATTTCAAGGAACAAAAATTCTCCCTTTTCACCCTGCAATAAATGCTTTCAAATTCTCGATTACAGTTAATGAACTCATAGAATTCTAGGTGAAATATCGTATATTGTAATAAACGCATTCGTCATCACGATTTAGAAGTTGCATTATACACAAATACGGAAGCTGAACTAAATCTGCCGAAAGATTTGAATGTTCCAGAATCAGCACCGATTATTATTTGTAAACAGATTGAGGAATGTTTTCTGACCGATCATGCTTCACGCCTTTGCGAGATTTGTAGTTATCCCAATCCATCACTGTAAAAAATGAGATCAGGATCTATAGGGCTTTATAGTAAGGTCTTGAAAAGACGGTGCTGCAAATGAACTGCTGGAATAAAGTTTACTATTTTTGTAACCATTGTCATAAAGGGTCCGAAGGGCAATATTATACCATAAAAAGCTTCTTGAAGTGTGAAAAACGGCCTCCAAAGATAAATTAATAAAAGAAATAGACAATTCTGTTTTCACTAAATAGCACGCGGTGTGTTTTTTATGTTTTATTTAAATTATCCATCATTAAAATTGACAATAAGAGCTAAGATTTAAAAAAAAAATTAAAGCCGTCGGCTGTAATCTTTTTCAATCGTCTTTTTTGTGTAGATATGTAAATTTTGTAACATATGATTCAAGTTCGACATGTAAGATTTATTCAAAATATGTATACAAGTGTTTCCTTGGAATATGCATAAATTTCAAGTATAGTTTGTTGCAATTTTTTCTAGGCCAGGCTGGCTCGGATCAGAACCTTTGGAAGAAAAAAAGATAAGTGAAACGTTTTTTTCTAACCTAAAAAGACTGAAAAGAAATTTGTAGTTAGTTTCTTTTAGTTTCCAAAAGTGGGTAATACAGTGATACGAAATATAATTTGAAATGATTTATTTCTCCTGTAAAGGACAACCAAATTCATTAATATTACCAAACATTGCTCCTGTCCCATTAGTAGTTATCGCTGACAGCTTGTGCAAAGGCATGTCTATGAATTTACATATACTGTAAATATACTGCAGATATCCTCTCATCTTGTTTGCCTTTTCATGAGTGGTATTTTCAGTAAGTATAGTATTTGACAATTTTTGATATTTAACAAGTAATTAGGACAAAAAGACAACAGGCAGGCACCATGCCTTCAAAGTGTTACAATCTCGGTCAAACCAGAACACCTGATAGGCCAATTTAAAATGATAAACAAATAAGTATCTTTAAAAAATGTTCTTATATTTCTCTAATTATCAACTATAGATAGATAAATAGACGGGGAGACGTGGACACCATTCTGTTACCGTTGTGGTTAATCGATGTAGCGCCACGTCCACCTATATCTAGAGTCTACACATTGCATAGTTACAGCGTACATACGTAGAATAGTTGGTGTACATGATGGCCTATACAAAACATTAAATACAGAATGTTAAATACAGGTAATAAATACAAATTCAGTACTAAATACAGATTCACTACATAAGAAGAGATTCTATTTATGAGCTAGGATAATTACATATTTGTGTTCACCGATCAATACTTGGAGGTTGCTCATTTCTAGGTAGCCTAGGATGGTAATACACATTGCACAATTATAGAATACTTACACAGGGCAATTGGTATACATGTAGGGCAATATAGTAGAATAAAGACAAATTTAACACAAAATACAAATTCAATACGGAAGAATAATTAGTTCTTATGTTCTAGAATAAATACGTATTGTGAACTCTAAATAATACTTGGAGTTTGCTCACTGTGAGGTAGGTTTAGATGATGATACACATTGCAAAATTATAGAATACTTACAAACGACAGTTATACGTGATCTTAAGTACAATAGAATAAATATGGAAGAATTAAATATAGAAGTGTAAAGGATTACGTACAGACAAATTCAATGCGGAAAAATAATTACTATTTAAGTGCTGGAATAAATACGTGTTTGTAAACACTTAATAATACTTGGTGTTTGCACACTGCTAGGAAGGCTGGGATGGGCTGGGATGGTCATACAAATTGCACAATTATAGAATACATACGTAGGACAGTTGGTATATACAGTGTTCAATATAGAATAATAAATACAAATGCAGTACTACTAGTTACAGAATCTATACAATAGATTAAATATTATTTATGTGCTAGAATAAATACATGTGTTCATTAAATCAATACTTACGTGTTTGTGGACACCGGATAAATACTTAGTGATCATACATAGATTATTACTTGGTGTTCACTTGATGTTCATGTGATCTGGTACAGAAGTATTCATCGATAGGAAGCACAGGTAGTAAGTTCGAAAACATGTCATGCTAAATGTACTAGTCACTGTTCAGAGTTTTAGTATACACAAATTGTTCGGTAGGTGATTTCAATGCTTATGAGATTTGGCATGCATTTCTATATATATTTGTGAATTATCATCGTTCAGGATGTTAAGGACATATGTTATTTGATGCAATAGATGTTCAAAATTTAGATGAAATTGACTGTAGGGTATTCATATAGCATACAGTTCAAATACTGTTGCTGATAGACTAAACTGTCTCGCATAGGTCAGTGCCCAGTTCGAACAGTTTCTCCATTATTTGTGAGATTTGTCTGACCAGGTACCGAAAAAATGACATAACATTTTATTGGAAAACTTCAGTATTTTTTTTTTTATTGTGGTCGCAGAGCAACGAGCACACATAAGCCGTCGGCGGGCGCAATGCTGCCCGCGGGCATAGGATTGGGGACCCATGTTCTAATTGAAAATTGCTCGTATTCACCACATGGGAAAAATCACGAAAACCAACGACGCAGTGAGCCTTAGTCTAGGTTCGAGCCGGAGACGAGCTACTTGTATTTAGTGAGTTTAACCATTCAGCGACTGGTGTTAGGGCTGAGGGGATAAGACAGTTCGACATGAGTAATTCATCTTTGGTTCAAGGCGAATAGGCTTCCACAAATGTTTTTCATGTGGCATAAATTCCAGATAGAAGAAGAGCTGCATTCGTAATTCGAGGCATTTACGTGTATCAGTGTACTTTTTTTTCTGTCGCGAAGGGCAATGAAATTGTCCTAAAGAAACCGACTAACTGATGATCATTTCAAGGAACTATATAAAATATCATAATTGTTGAAAATTTACCTTATATGACCTTGTTGCTTCATAAGTGATACAAAATATTCTAATTAATTTGCATCACATTTTTTAGACGAATAATAGATTCAAAAAGGATTTTCCAAAACGCAGTTTCGTATTCTTGTATCTGGAGTTTTACATACGATCATAACGTTTCTCTTTCAGGCGAAATCTTTATAAAGGTAATATGAAATAAATATAGCTATTATCTAGGGAAAAAATGTGTTTATTATTCTAGAACACATGTTCCATAAATATCGACTATCAAAATATTTTGGAGCATACAACGCCACTGACATGCCATAAATTGGTTAGCATATATGCAGGAATTGGCTGATTATCTTTAGTATGAAAAAGTAGAGGGTCTAGAAAACTAAAGAACTCTTCTTTAAATTTAGGCTTAAAGAATGGCGAAAAATAAAATTGAATGTTCATGGAACGCTTGGGTGCTTTATAATTAAGCGCTCGTACACGGCAGTCCAAAGGATACTGCCATCATTACGTAATATAACAATAGATGACGTAAGAAGAGAACAAGTGGGACTGGACGTTTGATGGGCTACCTCCGTCATTTTGAATCACATGACACCCAGAAGTTAGGTAGATGTCTTTGAATGACGATATGCATTATTATTATTATTATTTTTTTAGTATTTTTTGTGGCAGTGATAATTTTTTCAAAATGTTAATTTCTGTGGCAACGACCTCTTAAACGTGTTTGAAATCACACTCAGTTTCTTTTTTGGGGCATGATTTTTACAAAGTGGCGTCAGGAGGATGACATCATCCACAACCTATTTGAGCATGTTATCTTAAGAAGTGGCGTCTGACATATCACACCTTTATATGCCTCCGCTTAAAGTGAATGAATACATTTATGTGGACCAAATCAGATTCTCTGAAAAATGACCTCACCGCCTCTTAATCAATCACCATTCAGATGAATTCAGATGAAAATTGCTCTCAAGCCATTTTTTTTTCCCTCATTGTCATTGCTCTCAAGTCTTGTATGCTAGACCTGAAAAAAAATCATCTTCAAAACTATGGCTAAAATTAAAATAAAATGTGTTATACTAATTGGAATATGAATAAAAATAATGGCTGATCATTTGTGTTACATTTTTTTCTGATAAATCTAACATATAGAATAATTTTTGAAAAATATCATATAAGAAGTATTTTCTAGAAAATATATAAAAAAAAAGCTTACTTTACATAAAATGTTTTTTACATATTTGCAACATCGTTATGTTTTAAAAGTGTACTGTCGGTAATCTTTTAGACAATTCCAAAATATTTACTCTTTGCTGTTGATACATGTCAATGAATTTCCGATACTCTTTTGTTAATTTAAGGCTTATGAGAATTTTAAATACTTAAAAATGCAGAAAGTTTATGTTGATTTCTTCTATGTCAGATTTCTGAAGCGTTTGGAAGAATAAGTATTTATTTTGTTCGCGAGTATAAAATCGATATTTCCTTTAATTTTATCTTTCTGAGTTTTATTTAATATATAACAAATACAAGGGTTTTTTTTTTCATTTGATTTATTAAACATTCATATGAATTTCGGTATTCCAAATTTTTCACATTTTTGTAAATTTTCCTATCAGTGATTAAAAGTATGAGTAAATGCAGGATGTACAGACGAGTGGAGTAAATGCAGATATGAAGTAAGAAGCAAAAAAAAAAAAAAAAGTTTTCCAGGTTTAGGTTTGTTTTATTTTGAGAGAATACGGCAAAGTCTATGAGGGCAAACGGCCTAACCGAAGGGATGTCTTCATGGAGGACTTTCTAAGAAAAATTGGCTCGTATACACGTTATACATAGGGAAAACCACAGAAATCCTATGCCACCAGCCCTTTCGCCTGGAATGGAACCCAGATCGGAACTACTAGCGTTCAACGATTTTACTACTCGGCCACTAGTGGGCCTTTTTATATCTAGGAAATAAGGTTAGTCACAAGAATGTGTAAATATTTTTCAAATCCAGGCTTTTTATTTATTTATTTATTATTTTTCAATGCGATATTTTAGCCGGTTTATCATAAGGGTCCCTATTAGGGCTCACTTTATTGAACATTTATGTGAACAACATCCCACGCATAACCAACACTACTCTTGCAATGTATGCTGATAACACAGCGATTCTTGCTCAAAGTGAATTCCTTAGGCCTGTCATCCAACGTTTACAAAATAACACACAGGCACTGGAGATATGGCTAAAGAACTGAAAAATCTAAATCAACATCGAAAAACGGTGGCTATCTTGTTCATGAAGGAAAGATGAAAATCTCATATTTTATGAACTTAAGTAAGTCCCTTATCTTAGAGTGATCCTCACAAATTCTCTCTCATGGATCTCGTGGATCTCATGGATCTATTATCCAGAAATTTCGAAAATGAAAAGCTAAACTCTATCCCTTAACTGCTCGAAATAGTATTGCTATTTATTGGTAAGTTACTCATTTATAAATCAATCCTGCTTTTTATGTTGTATTATACCTATCCAGTCTGGGCTTATTTTTGCAGAAAAAAAAAAGTACTGCAAACCATCCAGAATAATATACAGACGCAAATTTCAGATTACCCTTGGTATAAACTTAAAAAAAAAAAAAAAAAAAAAAAAAAAAAAAAAAAAAGATAATGAAGAACTAAAAACTGTCCAGCTAAGAGCTTATTATTATCAAGTAGCGAAACATTTTCACGAAAGCCAGGGGCAAATCAACATTCTGAAGTAAAAATCTGTAGCTATGATTTTAATAATTCACATAATATCTAAAGGACAATGGGCATCTTAAACACCTAAGTAATTTTGTAAAATATGTATATATATGTTGTAGTAAGTTATTATCATGTATTTTTCTGAAGTATTTGTATATAATATATTTACGGCACCATTTGATCTGTAACTACTTTATTATTGCTTAGTCACCATTTCGATGGCTTTCTGCTCAAGGAATTAGCATGTTGATTTTCCCCCCTTTCCGTACACATGCTTATTAAGTTAATAGATGCAAAAATTTAGTAATTTTTAATTGGGGTAGGGCTTAAAACCCAGGCAGCCAGGAGTCTAACGCCGTTTCGATCCTCGTCCTATTGTTCTTAAGTCATCTACTTTTCTATTACGTAATGACTTCCGGGGTGGTATCCTTTCGGCTCCCGGGTACGGAGGCTTGCTACTGTCATGTGCGTTTCTAAGATTTTTCAAATTTCAGATAAAATTCTTTTGGATGTCTCTACATCTCTTGGGTGTCTTTCCTGACGGATGTGCTGAAGGTGCAGGAGGATCAGTTTCCAACCACCATGATCTCCGGATCCCATCATGATTGTCGCATAATTTTTGCTTGTGGATGTACGTGATAAGCTACTCATCTGACCCGGACAACTTAGCTGAACTGAATTCTTCAACTTGGTGGTATGTCTTCATCCATCAGCACACTTCGAAAGCTAATATAACATTGACCAAAAAATTCTGATATTGGTCAATTTTATATTAGCTTAGAATTTTATTTCAGAAGAGGTTTTTGGACAAATAAAGTAGCAAATGCTATATATAATTGTTACTAGCTAAAATTCTTGTGAGTTATATTTTTTTAAAATGACTTTTATAAACCCTGATTTGATAAATCAATTAAAAAGTCAGTACAACTTATACGTATTGAAAAATGCAACTATAAGTCTCTACAACTTATTTCATCTGCTTCATTAGATAATAAAAATCTGTCTATTTTTGTTAAAATGTTGTAATATTTATTTGAAATAAAACTTAATTATTCAACTCTTGCAGTTCTATTTTAAAATTTCTTTCGATTAAATCTCAACAACTTTCTTGCATTGACGTTTTTTGTGTATGTATGGGCAGGAGGAGGAAAGAAGTTTTTTTAGTTTAGTTAATTTTGAATCCTCCCAAATTCAGCTTTAAATTAATTTATGGGATTTGTATAAATGTTATTCCATTACACACTCTCACAGTAGATAAAGTTTTAAATTCGAAATTAACCAGTTGCTTATGGCATTAAACTTCTTTTGGTATAATTTATTATTCATAACATTTCTCTCATAGTTATAGAACATTTCAAGCGGTTACATACTCGCCCTCTCCATTAAAACAATTTAAAAAAAACTATTTTTTTTTACTTTTGACAAAAACAGATCTAAAATATGACGTTGCTACTCCAGTTTTCCTGTTAAGCAACAATAAATTGATAAATAATTCCCATTTATCTGGTAAATATTAAATAGCATTGATATGACAACTAAATATTATAAAACGTGTCATTTAGACTAATTATGCATTTCCGCCGCTACTAGCCGTTGGTTTTAGGTCGGTTACTTCATGTTCAATAGGCAAGCAAGGCACTGTTACATAATTTCTTTTTTTATTTTATTTTCATTTTTTTTAATTATCGAGGAAACCAGAGAGTTCAATATCATTATTACGCGCACGTACTACATTCATTTCGTATTACACTTTGATCCCATAAAACCATGTGTACAACATGAAGAGCGGAATTTTTAATGCAACTCTCGCATGCAAGATAACAGATTTCTCTCTGTTTATTGTTTTTCGTCACAGTCCTTGCGACGCCTAACAACAGAAATACGAGTATGCTGCAGTGGCGTAGTTACAAGAGGGCAACGGGGAAATCTGTCCCTGGACGCAGCACCCAAAAGCGCCAAACTGATATTACGAAATTTTAGAATTAAACGTTTTTTATTCTTGATAAACAGGAGGGGAAAACGATCTTCAGTTTTCCTCGGAAGCTGAACTACGACTCTGATGTGCTGGGGCTTTTCAGCTACTTCTGCATGTGCATGAAATACTTAATACCTTGGCTAAAGCATTGCTACACCTCAGGACATAACCACAATGAAAACTCAAATACAGGTTTTTGCACTTGCGTTCATTGCTCTCTCTGTCGGCTTCTTATGGCTGTCTCATTTATTAACTGGTTAGTTTTAACAAGCTCTCAATTACAAAAAAGGAAAGATCTGATGTTAAGTATCAAACCTCTACTTAAACATTTTTAATTCAATATTTAATCTTTGTTGGATTATAATATAAAAATATTGATTGACGATTTTAGTAAATTTACTTCCTTTACACTTTTAAAAACAGTAAAACTTCCATAATCCAACAGTTAAGGTTTAGGGCATCCGATCAAGACTCGAATTGCGATGCTGATAACGAAAGAATACGGCAATACATAGAAACGCTCTGCTGAATAGGATCAACTGTAGAACTAATTGATACGAAAATTGGAATTTTCAGTATGAAAAATGCTTAGAATAATTAAATATTATTATTCTATCATAATAAAAATCTTATCGTCCACATTGAAATTTTTATAAAATCTGTATCATTAGAAACATTGTAGTTTGAAATACATATGTAAGATTAATATTGAAAGAAAATAGATAAAACTTGTTCAGAACACCACCCATACTGACGAACTAATTAAGCGAAACCTTTAAATTATTTTTAATAAAGGTGGGACGAATCTTAAATTTTTATGAATCTGAAACTTAAGAGGCTCTTGAATCCTTCAAATCCTCCATATAATTGTAATATTAAAAAGAAAAAAATATTTAATATTAAAATTTTTTAATGAAGGCAAAGTTTTAAATCTACATTTAAGACAACAAATTTAGGAATACAGTTTTTAAAGAAATGTCTGCATTTACTAAGAATGCATGCCTGATGTACATAATTGAAACTCTTAAGTGAATCAAGTGGAACTCGCTGCATACTTCTTACAGTAACAAAAGATTCTTTACTTCTCTATTAGTTGTATGGGCTCACCAGTGGCCGAGCGGTAAAGTCGCTGAACACTGGTAGTTCGGTCCGAGGTTCGAATCTGGCTGCAGGGGTGTTTTCGTGGTTTTCCCCATGTGTAACGTGTATACGAGCCAGTTTCCCTTAGAAAATCCTCCACGAAGGCATCTCTTCCTTTAGGCAGATAGCCCTAGTATGCTTTGCTATAATTAAATACACACACACATGCTATTAGTTGTATGTGTCAACACAATTGGCGCCAAAACTGTGCAACCAAAGTGGCTGCGTCTTGTCTCAGAATTTTGGAAGCAAAGAATATCTGAGTTTAGGGTTTATAGGTTTATTAAATTACAACAGAGCATTTTAAGGCTATCTGCTATGGAATGAGATTCTTTCGTGGAGGAATTTCTAAAGCACGACTCCGACACGATACCCATGAGGAAAACTACAGAAACTTTAATACAGCTAGCCCATTGGCCAAGAATTGAATCTTAGTCGAGCAACAAGTGGGCAGCGGTCATATCCGCTGGGCCACTAGTGAACAACAGAGTTAGGAGTGGCACAGATTGCATCAATCAGCGAAACGTTTAGCGTTAGCTCTTATTATTATAGCTATATATACAGCAGATTTTTAAACATTCGCATTAAGTAAAACTGTATTTAATTTTTAAAATTTAAAGTGCCAGAATCTAATAAAAGGTCACCAGGAGTAATAGAAGAAGTAAACAAATAAAACAAAAATAAATAATGTAATAAACATTAATCAAGCAATTAAATAAAATATGGATATAAATGTTAAATAAATAAAGGATAACTTAATAGCAAATAAATTAGGTAAAAATAAATCGCAACTTCTTCTTCGATTGGCACGGCAGCTATGGCCTTTCTTAGAACATCCTTCCATTTCGCTTTCCGTTTTTAAGAATTTCCTCTCGGTTATTTTTATCAGCAAAATGTCTAAACGCTGATTATCAAAATTATCGTTATTGATACTGTTCAACCATCGAAGCTTGGGTCTTCGTTTGAATCGTTTTCTCATTGGCTTATAGTTTAAAATTATAAATATTAAAGAAGAAGATTTCATTCGACAAATGTGGTTTGAAATGTGTTGGGTTATTTGCATTTATGGCAAAACACACTTTATACCTAAAGGAAGGGACGCCTTCATGAGAAATTTCACATTACACACAGGTTACTAGATTTTCATAAAACCAGCCTGTTTGTCGGGACTTAAACCCGAGTCGAATTGCCAGCGTTCAGTGATTTTACAGCTCAGCCACTGGGAAGCTCTGGCAGAAGTGACCAGCAAATATCCCCTATTGTTAATTTTAACATATTTGCTACACGATTTATGTAATTTATTGGGTACTTAGATATTAGTGCAATCACCTTAGTGGAAATTGCCAAAATTTCGAAATGTGCCAAAATCTGGCAAGCATGCGAAAAGCAAGTTTTCAAGCAAACATGCTCATAATAATCCTCAAATCACGCAAGGTCGCCATTTTCGTATTCGTTGTTTTTGTTGTATTCCATGGTCTAACGATTTTTTATAAATAAATCGTGATTGCTTTACTTAGATATCACTGCTTTAAACTCAGTTTTAAAACATGCGCATGCCGAAGTTGCAAATTTATGCAGAAATACAATATTTTGCCACAAAATTGCAAAAAAGAACGCTTGTTTTCACTAAATTTCTACCAGAACAAAAGAAACAAAAAAACCAACTTATAAGTAGTTTTTAATTGATTTTAATTAATGTTTAATTAGAATGAAAACTATATATGTAATAATATTTGTGCTTGTAATAAGAAAATTTCTGCGATTGAATTGAGTGATGTTTATATCATCATCCTTTTTTATATCTAAGAAATTGCCAAAGTAGTTATGTCAATGTTTTCGAAAAAAACCTAGATGACTTTTTTTTACTTTCATTGAGGTCCAGATTCTTATGTAAGTATAGATCTTGTTATAATCTTATATGGAAGTCTCCTTCCTTGATTCAAAAAATGTTGTTAAGCCCTAAAAATAATGACCGAGCAGAGATAATTTCTTAAATTTTATTCTGTAGAGTTTATTTCTGAACCTAGGTTAAAAATAATAATAATAATAATAATAATAATAATAATAATAATAATAATTTGATTCGAATTTATAGTTCCGTATTTTAAGATAATGGTGTTTAATGGGTCGTTTGCAATTGGTATACAAATCGCGAATATGTAACAAAAATTAAGCAAACTTGAAAACTAGCGAAAGCAGTGAAAATAATTAATTAGCTTTAATTAATTAAAAACTATTAATATTTAAATTTAATATTATTAATTTAAATATTAATAATTTTTTTATTTAAGATCGTGAAATATATTTTTTATTCAAATATTTAGTTATTTCCTGTTATTAGCTATTATCAATTAATTAGTTATTATCAATAAACTGAAAGGTTTACGCAGAAGAATTTTGCTATACAGGCTTAAATTCAAGCATTACAATTGCTAAATGAAAATGTATATATTAGTATCAAATTAAGTTAGATAGTTAGGTATCAAATTTCGCGTTATCCATGTCTTAGACAACAGAATTTGTTGCAGAAATACTTTCTACATTTGGATTTTCACTAATGATCTTTCAGTGAATTTTGGCGTAATTGTTATGATTCAGTTTTAAATGAAGAAGCATCGAAACTCTCTTCTATTAAGAATTTCAAATGCTCCCCATACGAGGTTAAGCCAGGGCCGGATTAAGACCTTAAGACTAGTGATAATTGAATTATCACTAGATTATATAAATTATAATAATAAAAAGTATTATATGAAATTAACCTTTCATCTAAATTAAAACATCAATCTTAGATATTTATTTACTATTATACTTCCTTTCTTGCGTTAGGGTTGCCGCAATTATTTTTGGCAGCACTGGCATCAACAATAGTTTGGCGATTTTTTATGGCCCTCAAAACCGAATAGTACCGGAAATTTATTTATTCAAGAAATCCTGCAAAACTTCTTATTATTTAATAGCTATTAAGCACAATTTAAATTCTTCTGTTTGTTTTGATCAGTGTTTCCTCAAATGTTATTTATAGATGCGCTGAGCAGAAATATATGAATGTATGTTGTAGAAATTTAACAGCCTTGCACTCTATTAAAAAAATAAATAAATAAATAAATAAATCTGCAAGATCACTTAGAAAATTCATGGAAACTGGATGCCGTGAATTTACCTGAGTAATCATAACAGATATATTCGTAGTAACTTTACAGGGATTATACTTGTTGTTGGAACTTTTCATAGTATAGAGGGCGCTGTTGCGCCAAAAGAATTCTGTGTTTTTTTACATTATGTAACTGTAGTTCGCCATTGCGATGTATGTGTATTGCTGTGATATATTTTGGTGCTTTCATTAAATATAAATGAAAGATATCGTCATGAAATTTTTGTATCCAAATCAAGATCAAATTTACCACTGATGCAAACTCGTTTAAACAAAATATAGTTCGAATAAGAATAGTCAAGTTATTACTAGCCTTTCGAACTACGCATTAGATATCGTTATTCGCTTCGTAACATGTGGTGCTGTCGCCGGGAATTATCGTAATGGTGGGGTGAGTAAATAGTTTTGTTGAAAATTTGGTTGAATAGAATATTTTGTAATTGTTGAAGTGGTAAAGTTATTTGATGTTGTTGATCTTGTTTGGTAAAAATTTACAACTTTAGGTTTCGCATTTACTGAATATTTGCAAGTAAGAAAATGTTGTACTTTCTTAGAATTAGAATTTGTTGTTAATGCTTGAAGTGTGATTTGTTGTTGAAAATTACAGTTTGTTTTCTTAGAATTCTAGAATTAGAATTTATTGTTAAAGTATTTGAGGGGTAAAATTTGTTGCTAGAAACTGTGAAAATGGCTAAATTGTTAAAGCTTCGAACTAAGCGTGACACACATCGTGAACAAACATTAAAGTTAGTAGAAAAAATAAACATATATTTGAATGAATCAGATATTGACATAGATGTATGTGATTCATATTTAGAACAGTTGAATAGTAAAATTGAAATTATTAACATACTAAATAGTGACATTGATGAATTGTTGAAAGAAGAACAAGAAATTAAGGATGAAATTAACACAGTAGATGAATATAACGAAAAAATAATACCAGTTAAAGTAAAGTTGCAAAACAAAATTAAATCAATTGGAAAAGTTCCATATCAGTCAGGTGAACAAACAGTAAATCCAGAAAATGTTCACGTAGAAAATAAAACTTTAGGAAACAGAACTAAACTTCCTAAACTTTCGCTTCCTCGATTCTATGGTGAGCCTTCAGAATATTTAGATTTTTGGAATCAGTTTGAGAATTCTGTACATAATAATTCTAATTTAACTGAGGTTGACAAATTTTGCTATTTAAAGTCGTTATTAGGTGGTAAAGCCCTAGCTAGCATCAAAGGATTCTCAATTACTCCAGAGAATTATAAACAGGCTGTTAAATTAATTTCTGAAACATTTGGCCAAAGAGACATTTTAATAAATGCTCACTTGTCAAATTTATTAAATCTGGCACCTGTAAAAAATGCTTCTAACATTCAGGCCCTTCGTAACCTTTATTTTGAAGCCCAAACTCAAATTAGATGTTTAGAGGAATTAAATGTCAAATCGGAAACATGCTCAACAATACTGACTAACATAATACTAAAAAATCTGCCAGGAGAATTGACTCTTGAATTTTAGAAGCAAAATATAAATAATTGTCATGATTTACAGGAATTGATGAAGTTTTCACACAATGCTATTAGTGCAAGAGAAAAGGCATTCCGTATTAATTCTAATAATGTATCTTCATATAATAATTTTCATTCTAACCAACACAAACAAAACAATTTTCGAAATCAGAAACGAAACTTTCATCCGAGTCGCAATAATCAACACGCGTCAGTAACAGAATTTATGGCGAAAACTTCCGAAGTTTGTTTATTCTGTGGTCAAGGTCACTGTAAGACTGAATGTGAGAACATGAATGTACAGCAAAAAAGGGATAAATTAATTAAGGAAAGGAGATGTCTGTTATGTTGTAACACAAACTGTTATGTGAAAAAATGTAATGCTAAACAGTGTTCATTCTGCTTTGGTAGACACGCCAAAGCTATTTGTTTTAAATTTGAAAACTCTAGCAAGTGTAAATCTAATTCAAAACCGGAAGAAGAAAAACCAAAGGAATTGGAAATTCAGCCTACTATTTCGAATTCAGTTGTAAATGATAGGAATGTGATTTTATTGCAGTGTGTTAGGACAGAAATTGTTGGTCGTAAATCGTCAGGTACAGTTATTGCAATGTTTGATAACGGTAGTGAGAAGAGTTTTATTAAAAGAAATGTATCTATGAAGTTGGGATTAAAATGTCTAGGGTCAGAAACATTAAAGATTTATTCATTTGGAGCAAAGGATCCTAGGTTGCAAACATGTCGCAGAGTTGAAGTGAGATTGCGAAATATTTTAGATGGAAATGAAGTCGTAATACAGGCGTTGGAAACAGATGAAATTTCGAGGGCGGCGATTAATTTGCCGAATGAGCGTACAAGAACTGAAATGGAAGCCAAGGGATTAACTTTAACGTGGGGTTATAATCAAGCGTCAGATGATAATGAAATTTCCTTGTTAATAGGTATAGATTTTTATTGGAAGTTGACAAAAGGTTTTGAAAGGTTAAATACGTCTTTGGTAGCTGTAAACACAGAACTTGGATGGTCCTTGCAGGGAAATTGTGGTGATATGAGTAAAACAGCTGCTGTAAACTTAGTTTTAGGTGATCAAAGCACTGTATCAGCTGAACTCAGGCGTTTCTGGGAACTGGAAAGTTTAGGTATTGAAAACAAGGAAGCGGAATGTTTGACTTTAGTGGAACAGGAGATACTTGATGAATTTAATAATTCTGTTGGGTTCGTAGATGGAAGATATTGTGTAAAGTTGCCGTGGAAACCAGGTATGCAGGAGAAATTAACAAATAATAGAGAAGTGGCTCGGAAACGTTTCGATAGTCTGGTTAGGAGATTTAGAAATGATACAGCTTTTTATGAGGATTATAAAAAGGTAATTGATGATTATCGTATGGAAGGTATCATTGAGAATTCGTCGTCAGATACTGAAGTGTCATATTCTGAGCAGTTATTCTACTTACCCCACCACGCTGTCATTCGCGAGGACAAATCTACTAGTCGACTTCGAATCGTGTTTGATGGTTCTTCTCATGAAGGAGGACAACTTTCAATTAATGACTGTTTATTTAAAGGACTAAACTTGTATCCACATCTATTTGAAATGATTTTAAAGTTTCGACAAAATACAATCGCCTTCACAGCGGATATAAAGCAAGCGTATCTACAAATTTTGATCGATCCTAGTGATAGAAAATTTACTAGATTCTTCTGGACTGATGATATCGATTCTAATTCATATCAAGAAATGAACTTTAGTAGAGTTTTATTTGGACTAAAACCAAGTCCATATTTATTAGCTGCAACTCTGAAATATCATTTTGATAAATGTAAAGAAGAATTTCCTGTTACTTGCAAATTACTGTCAGAATGGTTTTATGTCGACGATTTGATTGGAGGTGAAGAAGTCTTGCAAGCGGCTTTGGAAATTACGACTGAAAGTGTAGAAATTCTCAAAAGATGTGGCATGATATTACGAAAATGGAAAACCAATTCCATGGAACTGCGTAAGCTGTGGAAAGATGCTGAGTTCGACATCGATGAGGAAAAGAGCTCAAGTACGGGACTTGACTCACCATCCAAGGTGTTGGGTCTAGTTTGGGATCCAGATGCAGACAGTATATCTTTTAACGTAAAAGAATTATCAAAGTTTGTCAAGAACGGAACTGCTTCGAAAAGGTTTATTCTTCGAGTAGTGGGTCGTATTTATGATCCTATCGGATTTCTTGGGCCTTTCATCATAAAGCTGAAGTGCATTCTACAGGAACTGTGGAGTCATGACATAGACTGGGATGATAAACTTCCATCGTCACTGGATCACAAGTGGCAGTTGTGGTGCAGTGAAATCGAACACTTAGAAGATCTTCAGATTCCTCGATGTTATTTTTCAAATTTGAACTGTAAATTTATTTCATTTGAAATTAATTCTTTTTCAGATTCATCTCTTTTAGCCTATGGAACTGTATTGTATTTAAGAGCTATATCTGAATATGGGAGGATAAGTATCAGTTTTATTTGTTCTAAAAGTCGTGTAGCTCCTCTGAAAAGTCTTACATTACCAAGACTGGAATTAATGGGAGCTTTATTGTCCGCAAGATTAGTCCATCAAGTAAGTAAATGTCTTAAATTTAATACTTCTAGTTATTTTTGGACCGACTCGATGATTACATTATGTTGGATTAAGGGACAAGCTAGTAAATACAAAACTTTCGTAAAAAATAGAAGAAATTCAATCTTTATCAGATACCAATAATTGGGCTCATTGCCCTGGTAAGGATAACCCTGCAGATATCTTGTCCAGAGGAATTTCTGCAGCAAATTTAGCTACAAACCATCTTTGGTGGAACGGTCCACCGTGGCTAAGCCAATCACCTGAATACTGGCCTACTGAAAGAGAGAACTTAAAATCTACAGACGTAGACTTAGAGCTAAAAAAAGAATTTGAAAGTACAGTGCAAAATAACTGTTTGGTAGAAAATTCGATATTTATTTTAGATTTAAGGAAATATAGTAGTTTGTTAAAGGTACTAAGAGTAACTGCACTAGTTAAACGGTTTGTTAATAAACTTCAAAAACGACAAACGATTGCAGGTCCCCTCACAGCAGAACTTCAAAATGCTGAAATAGACTGGATAAAACATGAGCAAAACATAGAGTTCAACTTAGAATTGCAGAACCTTAAAAATGGTAAATCGATTCCTAAAAACTCACCACTTTCAAATTTAGCCCCATTTCTCGACAGTTGTGGTGTATTGCGCATAAAAGGAAGGTTAGAACAAGGAGCGTTTACAGAGGATGAAGCTCATCCTATACTTCTTCCTAAGCAGTCTAAATTTACAGAGTTAACTATTATTCGAGAACATAATAAAATTTTTCATGGTGGAGTTACATTTACGCTAGCCAAAATTAGGTCTAGATTTTGGATTCCACAAGGTAGACAAATTATAAAAAGAATATTAGGTAACTGCCTAATTTGTCGAAAGTATAAGTTGAAACCAGCTAAACAAATAACTAGTCAACTACCTAAATGTAGAATTACTGAAAACTCTCCTTTTACTGTAACTGGCATAGATTTCACTCGCCCAGTTTTAATAAAATCAGGAAAGGATACGCCTCAAAAGGCTTACATAACATTATTTACATGCAGTGTTACTAGAGCTGTGCACATAGAATTAATCACAAATATGTCAACAAAAAATTTTATTTTGTCATTAAGGAGATTTTTAGCTAGGAGAGGAAATTGTAAAGTTATCATTTCCGACAATGCTAAGAGCTTTAGAGCCACTAATGAAATTCTTAAAGAATTAGCAAAAATTATAATAGATTCAAAATTGAAAGATTTCATATCAATAAACGGCATAACTTGGCAATATATTGCGTCTCACGCGCCTTGGTGGGGTGGTTTTTATGAAAGGCTTATGAAAAGTATCAAAGATCCTTTGAGAAAGGTTCTCGGAAGGGCTCTTCTTAACTTTGAGGAAATGATGACTATTCTATCAGAAATTGAGTTAGTTTTAAATCATAGACCTCTTCCTTATGTCCATAATGAAATAAAAGAGCCAGAAGCTCTTACACCTGCCCATTTCTTGTTTCCAGGGCAAGAAAATATTTCTTATCCTGTACATTTCGCCGACCTTTTCAGGAATGAACCATTGAACAGGCAGACTTTGACTAAGAGAAAACTGTATCAAACTAATCTTTTGAAACAAATTTGGAAAAAGTGGAAGGAGAATTATCTCCTCGAATTACGGTCTGCGCATACTTTTCTAAATCCATCTCCTGAAAGGAATCTTAAAAAGGGTGAGGTTGTATTGCTGGAGGGGTCGACGAAATCAAAATTTTTATGGCCTATTGGAATTATAGAAGAAGTTTATAAAGGTAGGGATGGGTATGTGCGTTCATGTTTGATTCGTACTTCTCAAGGACTTTATCGAAGACCCGTCCAATTAATCTATCCTTTTGAAGTTTAAAGTTATATATATATATATGTTTGTTTCATGTATTGTATTTAATTTGCAATGTAGTTTTCAGTATTAATTCGTGCATATTGATTTTTGATTATATCTAAATATATTATTGATATGTAAATTTAATGTGCTCTTAAAAGAGCACAGGTGGGGTGTGTTGGAACTTTTCATAGTATAGAGGGCGCTGTTGCGCCAAAAGAATTCTGTGTTTTTTTACATTATGTAACTGTAGTTCGCCATTGCGATGTATGTGTATTGCTGTGATATATTTTGGTGCTTTCATTAAATATAAATGAAAGATATCGTCATGAAATTTTTGTATCCAAATCAAGATCAAATTTACCACTGATGCAAACTCGTTTAAACAAAATATAGTTCGAACAAGAATAGTCAAGTTATTACTAGCCTTTCGAACTACGCATTAGATATCGTTATTCGCTTCGTAACACTTGTAAAGGATTCAGAGGTTTGAGAGGAAGTAATTCTGTAAGTACAACATACTTTTATATGGGGTTTACCAAAGGATGCATCTGTAAAGATAACTGATGTTTGATCTGTAATGTTACAGGAAATAATTGTGTGAGCATAACATAATTTTCAGATGTGTATTACCAAGGGATACACTTTTAAATGTTGCAGATATTTGATCTGTAATGTTACAGAAAATAACGGGGTAGGCAGAACGTATTTATTGTAAGTGGATTATCAAAAGGATTATCTGTAGATTATTGACTTTCTGCTTGTAAAGATTTTGTACAGAACATGTACTTTGTATTTGAAATATCAGAGAATGTACATGTAAAAATTTCAGAAAATTTACTTAAAATTCTTCCAAGTGATTATGCATGTAGAACATATTCGTCTTATTTGAAATACGTAAATGATATATCTGTTGTTGCGTGTATGGGTTCGTAATGGATTCAATGCACATAGAATTGATGATAGCTTGATAAAATTTATTTTACCAAAAGGAACACTTCACAATTATGGAACTATCCACAGAAATATTCGTGCAACTCTTCTCAGTATCATAGAGTACAATAAGTAATTGCACCTCAAAGTACTAAGAAAAATTAAACACAGCGTAGTGCAAAGCGCATCTAAAGAGCGAAGCTCACACGGCGATATCTCAATACTCCTAACTCACTTCGAACTAAACAATTCGTGAGAGCAGATGCTCTCTTAGTCTTGTATAGTTTTGTCCCGACCGCCGAGAGATTTCTAGTTTTCTTCTTGTATAGTTTTTCTTTCTTGTATAGTTTTGTCCCGACCGCCGAGAGACTTCCGTTTCTTGAAATAGCTAAAGTCATGTGAGAGCCGGATCCGGTTACAGTTACTTTTAGCTTCGATTACAGTTATTCAATTACAAGGCACTTTACAGTTTTACTGAGACTAGACCAAAATGTTGCTAAATGATGGCCAAGGTAGGCGACTTTTGACAATTTTTCGCCAAATTTGGCGAGGAAAATTAATCGTCACGTCCAACTTAGCGATATTTCGCGGATTTATCGAGATAGCCATTTACGCAGTGTTAAATAGACCTATCCCTATACTCGTATTTTTTTGGCAGAGCTTCGTTTCTTTAGATTTTTATGTTACATTATACAAACGAATACTGCAATTTCACGTGTAATTTCACTAAGATTCTTTGCGCATGTACAAAATTGGTAACAATATGTATTTTCACGCAGAATCGAACTTTCTCTGAAACGATAAACCATTTTTTCCCACATTATGATTCTACGTTTCAAGTTATACTGAAGTGCCAAGTTTCGAAAAAACCGCCTGAGTAGTTTTTAAAAAATTAGGTCTCAAAATTTTAGTTCTTCGATCTTAATGGAATTCGGTATATGTTTACTAAATTCTCTTTGTGTTATTTAACTTACTTTTTCACATTTCGGAATTTAGGCTCAATTCAAATAAAATTCAAACATTTATTTATTTATTTTTAAAATATGTATATTTTAGTAATTTTTATGAATATTTCGAAAACATTTTTGAATTATAAAATTTTTATCATTACCTTAAAGTAGATGTATTTCTAGGCATTCCTGCAAAAAATTATAGAGTTTTTTTTAATATAGTATAATGGCGCGTTTTGAAGTTTCGCATATTTGTTATAAGCGATAAGAACGCCAAATTTGATTTACGGGTTTCATTAAAATTATTTGAAAGAATGTACGATGCACTTTTTTCCTGCTCATGTTGAATCAAAGGGAAAGGAAAATAGGGAACCCTAAAATTAAGAATTTAGCCAAGCGAATTATTCTTGGCGCAAAGCGAAAAAAGTTTGCCAAGATAAATTTTTTAAATTTCTAGGTAAGTTTCTCATCAAAATTTAATATTTAGCCGTAACTAGAATCGTAGAATCGAAATATGGGAAACAAATTGGCATCTGAGTTCGTAAAAAAAGTCCGATTTTGTGTTAAAATATTTGTGCTAGAACAATGTTACATATTAATCTGATGCACACTCTTTTACAAAAAAATCGAAGCACCAAGAAGGACTTTTGAGATCATGACGAAATTTGGTATGCAAAAAGATCTTAATCGAACATGCAAATGATCAAATGAACAGGAATTTCAAGGCAAATGAACAGGAATTGCGATCATAGCGCGCAATTCGCAAAGTATAAAACCAGTAACAGAGGCGGAAAATTTATCTTCTTCTGTTGCTGCCATTGTAATTCCGTAAAGAAGCAACTAAAGATGCCATTACGATGGTATCGAAGACCTTATAGGCAACTAAACGACTTCGAACGTGGTAACATTGTACGGTTGCGTGAAGCTGTGTGGTCATACCGAGCAATAGGCTACCACCTGCAGCGTACAGATACTGTTCTGCAAAGATTTTGACAGCAATGACTGCTACAAGGAAATTGCCGTGGAAATGAAGGCTCTGGAAGGCCAAGGAGCACAAATGCGAGGTAGGATAGGATGATTGTTCGCCAGGCCCGAACCGCTCGAACGGTATCATTGTCGACTATTTAACGCACTACACCTCCGTGAATACCTCCCATGGTACCGTCCAACATCTCACGGCTCTTGTCTGGGGCGGGGTTAGGCTCAAAGAGGCCTTTAAGACCGATCATCATAAGATCGGTCGCAGCCGATCATCATAGCTGCCATCAGATTGGCATCCTATAGTGTTCAGCGATGAATCCTGCTTTACTCTTGAAGCAGATGACCACCGTGTCGTGTCTGGAGAGGGCGGGCCCAGCGGTCCCAATTAACCTTTGTTTTACAAAGGCATACACCCATAACTCCTAGTGTGATGGTGTGAGACGCTATTTCTTATGACAGCAGGTCATCATTAAACATCCTCCGTACATCTTTAACAGCTCAACGATACATTGATACCATACTGCGGCCAGTGTCATTACCCTTCATGGCACGTCATCCTGGGGCCATTTTCTAACATAATAATGCCTAGCCACAAACGACTCGCATATCTCTGGGCTGTCTTCGTGTGGTTGATACTCTTCCTTGGGCAGCAATGTCACCAGACATTTCACCAATCGAACCTGTCTGCGGCATGGTAAGCCGCCAGATTCGGGCACCACAAAATATCGCAGATCTGGAGCGACAACTGATGAATGCCTGGCAGAATTTCTCGCAGATTTTAGGAACCTCTAAAACTCCTTACTGCGACGAATTCAGTCATGCATTGCCGCCAGGGATGGTGCGACCAGCAACTAATTTGAACACTCAATGGGTGAATGTAAGTCGTGAACGGGTACTATGACCTTGATTTTTTAATTATTTTATTATCTGTGTATGAGCTATACACATTGTGGTGTACTGTTAATGCTTCAACGGTGTAGTGTCGAACTCCAGTGAAAACTCTAATGATGGAACACCGCATGAAAATTTTATTGAACGCCCCAAAAAATGGCTACATACAATCCAAGAGAAAAACCTATCTATTTAAAAATCAAATTCTATACATTTTACGTGCGAGAGGAATACGTGGCTCTCAAGCCTGCGTTTTTAACATTGCCAATAATTTAATATTATTTTAATAACAACTATTTTAACAACTATTGAAAACGTATTCGGAAGTTCAATAATGATAACTTTCAGCTTATGCTCACGAGGCATCCTTTTCCATTTTAATCCTCAGTTTCTTCTTCCTTTATGTGACTTTATCACAACTCCTAGCCTCATAAAAGAATTTTCCTAGACTATGGAAGGGAAAATTCTAAATACTTTTCACTGTTTCAAAACACAAGTGACAGCCATTTAAGTAATAATAGAGAAGCCAGTTACATTACCCTACACTTATTTCTAGATAACGTAAACGAAAAAATACAACAAAAATAATTTAAACTACTCCTAATGTCTGCCTCATAAAGTAGATTCCTCAAATTTTACAAAATGTTAATACTTAAGATAAAACATTTAATTCTAACATTTTTTTTTTTTTTTTTTTTTTTAATGAAACACACTATTCAAACAATTTTGAATCTACACAAATATAATTCCAAAACGCTACAAAAATCATTTTCACCAATTTTCATTAATTTTTACCTTACTTTGTATCCACTAGTGATATTCAGTCACTAGACTAGGGCACGACTCAAGCCATCTATCTACATTACCTTGTAATTTGCCTGGCCTATAAACAACTTCAAAGTTGTATTGTTGGAGACACAATGCCCAGCGAGTCAAACGGGAATTTGATCCCATCATTTTCTTTAAAAAAGTCAACGGATTATGATCCGTCTGGATCTTGAATTTTTCTCCGTCTAAGTAATGATTTAGTTTCTTCAGTCCATAAATAATGGCCGCTAGTTCTCTTTCAATGGTGCTATAATTTCACTCCGTTTTAGTAAACTTTTTGCTAAGCTACAGTATAGGGTGTTCTTCCCCATCTCGAATTTGAGAAAGCACAATACCTGCACCATATAGTAAGCTGGCATCTGTCTGCACAATAAATTCTTTAGAATAATTAATCTGGTGCAAATAAAACCGGACTTTTTACTAGTTTGGTCTTTAGTTTATTGTAAGCTTCGTCGCACTCTTTTGTCCAAATCACTTTTCCTTTTTTGTTTTTCCCCTTAAAGCGTCTGTCAAAGGTGTCGCAATACGCGCGTAGTCTTTTATGTAGCTTGCATAGTAGCCTACAGTACGAAGGTAGCTACGTATCTGTGTTTTAGTAGTGGGGATCGGAAAATCTCTGATTGCTTCAATCTTGGCCTCACTAGGCGACCTTTTCCCAGGTCCTACTTGATGACCCAGAAATTTCACATGTTCTTGTGCGAATTTGCATTTCGAGGGCTTAACAGTCAATTTAGGCTCCTGAAGGCCACCTAAAACCACATCCAAATCCTTCATATGCCTGTCTCGAGTCGGCGAAAAGACTGCGATATCGTCAATATACGGTAGAAAAAAATTGTCCAGCCCTCCTAAAACTTGAGCGATCAATTTACAAAAATAGAAAGGCGCATTTAAAAGCCCAAACATCATTTTCTTTGGGATGAAAGATCCAAAAGGCGTCACAAATGCGGCATACCTCTGTGCACGCTCTGTGAGTGGTATCTGGAAGTATTCTTTGGTTAGATCCATGATTGTGATAAATGGAGCTGCGCTGACTTTTTCTACAACTTCTTCAATATTGGGAAGAGGGAAAAATTCGGTCATAGTTTTTGAATTAAATTTTCTGTAGTCTATACAAGGACGAGGATCTTTTCTTGGGACCTCTACTAAGATCATAGGCTAAGCATAATCAGATTGCCCGACTTCTGTGACTCCTAACTGATGCAGCCGCCTAATTTCCTCTTTTAGGATGTCGGTTTGTCTCGCTGACATTCGGTAAGGCCTGACTCTAACCGGAGTCTCATCCAACAATTTAATATCCATTTCTATAAAAACGTACAGCCGGGGTCGGACGAAAACACCGCTCCAAACTTCCCTATAACATCCTGGAATTTTCCTATTTCCTCTGCCGAAGCTCTTTCTTCTAGCTTACTATCTCCAACTATTTTCCAAAAATCTACCTGAGTTGGATCAGCCAAGAGATGAGGAATATCCACTTCTCCCTCAATATCTTCCATGACCTCCTTCATCTCAAGATTCACAAACTCGGGGCGCTGGTAATAAGGTTTCATCAAATTTACATGATAAATGGTGTCACTGCTACGTTTAACCGGAAGCTGTACCGTATAATTAGTTTCAGAAATCATACTAGTGACTTTACCTGGCCCTATCCAGTTTACAGCCATTTTGTGTGGTTTAGACGTGGCTAAAACAAGCACGAGATCTCCGACATTAAAACGTTTGGTAACAGCGTTGCGATCATACCAGAGTTTCCTTTTACGCTGACACTATTTCATCCTCTCTACAGCCAGCTCTTTACACTTCTTTAATCTGTTTATTAAGTCTAGAACATACTCGACCACAGTGGGGTCTGAACTTTCTTCCTCTAGCCAGTTTTCTTACACGATCGTTTGAGACGTTCTCAAAATTTTTCATGTACTAACTCGCAGGGACTAAAACCTGTGCTCTTATGGCTAACAGTTCTGAGAGCTAAGAAAGCACATGGCAAACATTCTTCCCAGTCCTTCCCGCTTTCCAAGCACAAAGCCTTCAATACCCTTTTCAAGGTGGAATGCAACCTTTCAACAGAATTGCTTTGAGGGTGACACACAGAAGAATGATACACCTTAATTCGGAACTTGCTAAAAAACTCAGATGTAAGTTCACTGGTAAATGATCTACCCAAATCACACTGAATTTCCTTAGGGTAATCTGATCTAGAAAATATTTGTATCAAGGCTTGAATCACACTTTTACAGCTTAAATTCTGTACAGGAATGGCATCTGGATATCTGGAAGCAACACAAATAGACATAATTAAGTATTTATTTTCACGCGAACTAGGGATCAGAGGTCCTACTGCATCAATATTTAATCTGCTAAACACTTCTGATATAACAATCTTCATTGGGGCTTTCTTTTTTCCCTATTGTGACCTACACTCTGACAAATATCGCATGTCCTCACAAATTCTTCAATTTCCTGGTAGCAGTTAGGCCAGAAATAGTGGGTCAAAACTCTATCCTTGGTTTTTGTTACCCCTAAATAACCAGTGATTTCCTCGTGGCATAACTTCAAGATCCCTTTCCTAAACACGAAAGGCACACACAGCTGACGCTTATCTTTCCCTTTTCTTGAACCTGCCACTCTGAATAGTCTTTCCTTGACAATTATAAACTTTTTTTTTTTTTTTTTTCATTTTCACTTTCCCCTTTCTTCCACAGGCCGCTAAACTGACACAAGATTTTGTGCTTCCGAGAATTCTGCTGGCTAAACATCCGCAAGGATAGACCTTTCTTCTAAAATAATGTCTGGAATTTTAATTGCCTCTTCCGTATTACTGGTTAATTTCCTTTCTTCCGAATGCTCTTTATTCACGAACCTTTCACTTTCTATATCTTTCTCTTCTTCCGATCTGGAATCTAAGTCTTCTACACTCGCTCTCTCTAAATTCCTGCGCTCATGCACCTGACTATGAGTCTCCACAACATTCAGGAGAACCGGTCGTTTCCTAATTTCCTCAATCAACTGTGCAGTTTTATTCCCTAACAAATAGTACTCTTTATCTAACTCTACCGGAGTAACCGCTGCCTTTGCGGTGACCACAATCACCTTCAATGGTGACTTTCGCCAAAGGTAAACATTTACATTCTGTGTCCAAAGGCTGTTTCACCCATACACTTTCGCCTAATAAGTCACCAGTATTAATCCAAGTACTATTACACAGATCTATTCCAGCTCCAGTATCTCTCAGATATTCTCTCTCTATCCCATTAATTACTGCTTTCTTGAAATACGGCTCAAAACATTTTCCTAAACTCTCTGTTCCTAGATTATTCACCAGATTAGCCTTATTCTTTTCCAGCGATGGACATTTAGGTTGGATATGTCCGTCCTTTAAACATTGGTAACATCTTATTTTCCGCTGTTTCTCGAACCTGCTTCGTTAAAAATTTACTTTTTTTAGGAGCCTCCACTTTTCTATGCTCCTCTGATTTAATTCTTTGATGACCACTACTTTTCTGATTATAAATACCATTGGAATTTACATACCGCTCTCTATCTTTATCAAATGGTTTCTTTAACCCCGCTCTCTGTTCTAACTTCCTCGTATCTCTTCGCAAAGCCTCATACTTGTCGCTTTTCTCTGCTTAAAATAGAAGCTGTTTTAATTCTTCCCAATTGTCTAGATAGTGCTCTCTTATTTCTAGAGGGACTTGCTGCTCGGTGAACATAACTCACCGAGCAAATTAAGAGGCGAGTTAAAAGTCTAAGTTCCTTAAGACTAAGTTCTTAAGTTCCTTAAAACTAAGTTATTTTGAAAGTCTAAGTTCCTTAAGACTTTCAAAATCTTGAACTTCCACTGAATCCAAACAATTCTCTAAATACACTCTCAATTCAGGCACGAAATGCACCCATAACATTTTGTTTTTTCTAGAATGTTCTTCAAAATTTGTTTTCAGTGCCCAAGAACTAAGCTTGAATATCTGCATGAGTATTTTCTTAACATGCTGATAATCATCCGATTTACTTGCTGGTTCTTTCACTGAGTTACATCGTGAGGTAATAAAGGAATTAATTGCGACACCCAATTAATCTCATTAATCTTCTCTTGTTGAGCTTGTTTCTCAAACAGCATAAAGAATAATGAAATATCTATATTACTCGGTTCAAAACGCGGTACTAGATCTTTCAAATTAACCTTTTTTTCTCTAGATTGTTCAACTATCGAACCCGTGGAAGCTAGGCTATTAGTCTGAACCACATTCATCAGTTTTAACCTTTTCAATTTAAAAACTCGCTCCCGCTCGCCTTCCGCTCTCTTTTGTTCACGTTCCCGCTTTGCTCTTTCGCGTTCGCGCTCTGCTCTTTTGCGCTCTCGCTCTGCTCTCTCTTGTTCACGTTCCCGTTCTGCTCTCTGTTATTCTGTATTTGTTCTGCTTTTTTCTGCTCAGCCGCAGCCCAAATTCTTGCCGCGTGTTCTTTCGCCGCTTTTTCTTCACAGTCCTCGGCATTTAGAATAGCCCGCCTAATTTCTCTTACTCTATTTGCCTGAGACAAATTTGGGTGCTACTTTGTAGACGGTTGCACGGATTTTGGCGAATTTTCTTTTGGCGAGTAATACACCTTATGGTAAACCCATTGCTGGATAAGTTATTTATGGTAACCGATACTTTGTTGTCATTTTATTAAAAAAATAATGCGTTTTATTATGCATAACTTCCGTGTTTTAAATATTATTTATGGCTTCTAAGTATTAAAAATCAATTTAATTTTACATTTTTATTTGAAATAAAAATTTTGTTGTTTATAATATTTTATATAATTTCATGTTGTTGATGATGTAAGCAATGACGTCACCTTACTTAAAAAGTAATTGCTTTTATTAATATCTATAAATTTAATCTAATGTTTTAAACATTATTTATGGCTGTTAAATATTAAAATACAATTTAATTTTGCATTTGTTTTAAAAATGATTTTATTATGAATGATTATTTAAATAATTTTAATTCTATGCGTGATGTAATCAGCTCCCTGATTGGTTACTGAATATTTGTGCATTCCCGCGCCATTTTAAAATTTTATTATTCATCTCTTCGAATTCGTCAGATTTCAAATGGAATGGATATCTCTGTTTCGAAGATGAATGTTGTTATTGGTAATTACCAAGAATTATTGGTATCAGAATAAAAAAATTTCCCTTTGAGACCTTATTTTGGCCAACCTGTCTTTCCTAATCAAAGATTTATTTATAAATTGTTAATAGCGTCAGAGGAAATTTATTTAAAATTTTTGGAGGAAACCTCGCTAATTATTTTTTCAATGAAGTGCGAGATATGTAGATAACAGATGAAGATGTTTGAAAGAGCCGCTTCAATTATGATTTCGAATTTTTGGGGGGTACTTATCAATAAACAAGAGGTTAAATTACTCAAAAAAATGTAAGTACATATTTTTCTTTTATTTTATAATTGTATACTTCAATTTTTGTTAAAAAATTGATACACTATTTTCAAAAATTGCTGAGATAATTATTGTCACATATGTTTTAATGTTGATTATATTTTATATAACGTATTTTAAAGTATTTGAATTTAATAATATTCTAATTCTTTTAAACGTTGGTAGGATGGTTTTTAATTCGATATTCAATTTCAGTAATATTTTAACCTAATTAAACGTTGGCACAATGTTTTTATAGCGGTGTTTTTATTCTCTTTTTTGCTATATGAAAGTAATAATAGCCTTACTTTAGTATTTTATACTCATAGTAAATGTATTTATTTACACTTGCCTGCCATCTTAAAAAACGATATTTTCAACAAAAAATTAATCCATTACTTTTAAGGATATTTATTTTTTTTAAGTTTCGAATACTTTACTATGCGTAAACACAGCGTTTTTCAAGATGGCTGACAATTGTAAAAATCGCGCCAACAATTGCGCCAACGTAAATCGCCAAAAATCCGTGCAACCGTCTACCAAAGTAGCACCCACATTTGTATCAAACTCCTCCGCTAACTCCAATAGCAGAGCTTTAGTAAATTTCCTCATAAACTCACCCATTATGGAAAATTAAAGAAAAATAACCTACCCCAAAATACAATAACACAAAATCAACAACAGGTCTATCTCTCCAAAACTGAATAATTCCCTAACAATTCTGAACATAAATTGCCTTACAACACTTAATCATAATACCTATGTCTACATACAAAACGTATATAAAAAATGCTAATTAAGAGGCAACCTTTTCCTCTCTGTTCTTGCCGAAGATAGCTCGAACTTATTTAATGATACTTAACTTCAGTAAGTGGACTGTAATATTAACAATAACAATTTTATTTTAACAAAAACAACATTATTGAATACTAGCACACGCATGTGCTTATAGTTACCTATGTAACTTAGCTAAAGAGCGAGCAACCATATGCTCTTACATCAAGTCAGAAATCATTCATACTAATAAAGCAAAAACGAAATAACTTTAGGGTTACACTAAATCCAAACTCTGCTTGGCGTAAAACAATGCTGCCAAGCAATACTCTTTCAGACACCGAACACTCTCTATCTCAACTATATAAATATTGTCCTCTAACTCTGGTCTGATTTAAAATCTAAATTTGTTTAAAGCATATAGTTACAATACTTCATACAATTTAAAGTTACTAAAACAATAGAACAAACAATTAAATTTCAATTAATAACAGTAACCACAAGACTAACTTTCAATAACCACCAGAAAACTTTTGATCCCCCAAAACAGAGCTATATCCAAAATAAACCTAGTCTCGAATAACTGGCATAACTTCTCCAAAATCACAAAAATGGTACTCACCAAATTTTGAAGACGCCTTCGATTGACTCTCCTGGCACTAACTTGGATACTCTTCCGGGAAATTTCACTATTTGCGGCACTAGATCACGCTTCCTCCGGGGTTCCCTTTGGACACTCTATCACTTTTCACTGACACTTGTCACTGGAGAGGCTTCACCACGCGAATTGTCCTTGCTTGCAAAATTAGATAGTTCTTGTGCAGAGAAGAAAGTCTTAACTGCTCACATAAAACTCAAGTTCACAGGCAAAAAAGTCCGTTCCTGAATTTATTCTCAGGAACAATCCCTAAAAGCTGCCACCAATTTTTAATATTTACTGCTGTGGTGTACTGTTAATGCTTCAACGGTGGGGTGTCGAACTCCAATGAAAACTCTAATGATGGAACACCGCATGAAAATTTTATTGAACGCCTCAAAATAAAAATGGCTACATACAATCCAAGAGAAAAACCTATCTATTTAAAAATCAAATTCTATACATTTTACGTGCGAGAGGAATACGTTGCTCTCGAGCCTGCGTTTTTAACATAGCCAACAACTGAATATTATTTTAATAACAACTATTTTAACAACTATTGAAAACGTGTTCGGAAGTTAAATAATAATAATTTATTTATTATTAATATTAATCAGTTTATGCTCACGAGACATCCTTGTCCATTTTAATCTTCAGTTTCTTCTTCCTGTATGTGACCTTATCGCAACATATTCAGTTTCATCAAAAACAACCACTTCCTTCATTGTGCTTCGATTTTTTTGCAAAAGAGTGTAAATAACCTTTAATACTTTGAAGTGCGGTGCTTACCTATAGTAACTTTTCTATTAAATGTCTTAGTCGCTCGTGTGAGTAGTTTTCAAGACTTTCTGAATTTCCCTTGTAGCTCACTAGATGGCAATCAAGAAACATAAGCCAGTAGTTGATGCAGCAATACGTCTTCAAGAAAAACATCAGGCACTGAAGACAACATCCCGACAATTTGCACTCTGCAGCACCAAGAAAAAGCCTGTAAAAACAGTAGTGTGGGAACGCAGTACATGCAAAGTTGCACTCTACTTGAAAAAGAACTGTTTCCATGAGTACCATAGAAACTGATTTGTATTGACGTATTCTGTGGGCGGTGGTCACTGACACTAACCACCAAAAGCGGTCATTTTTATCACACCCCTTGGACAAAATATGTGTAATTGTCGCATTGTAATACCTGATATAGTAAATAAAACAAGAGATTTTCTGAAAAAGGTAACTGCCTTTTCCAGACAATTCAAAGAGTTAAGTCGCGACGGACTATGGAACTGTTCCATTCTTTTTTGTGGCCTCTATAGATATCCGTAAAGGATAATGTTAGGAGAAATGCTTTGGTGGCGACATTTCATTGCGCCAAAGGATGTAGGTATTATATAGCTAGGTAGCGGGAGAAAATATGTAGGGAAAGGATTTAAGAAGTTTGTGTGTAATATGCTCGTCGTTCTTCGACTGAGAGATGTGAGAAACCCAAACGGTTGAGTAAACGCACTATTTCTCTTAAAGTTATTTTTTATGGTTTGACAGTACTGTATTTCTTTGTTAATATTTAGAATATGCCATCGAGGTTAGAATAGACCTTCTCGTAACCTCCATGGAATATTATAATGAATAGTGGGAATACACCATGTTTTCTAAATGATGTGGATTGCCCATTTTAATTCAATTACCTAGGTAGATTGCCTGCTTTATTTTGATTTCTTATTCCCCTTTTCATTTTTTGTTTACTGTAAATCGACTGAGTGAATGAAATTCAGATAGAGTCTCGCAACAAAAGAAGTATCACAGCTCTCTATCTAGAGGTACATCATCCGACAACTCCAATAAATATTCCACATAAAATGCTTATTTTTTATACTGGATCGTTAAAATATTTTTAGTCAATGGATTCTTGTATAGCATAGAAAACCTTAAATTGTACTTTTACGCACGGGCGTACTGAGGGTAAACAGCGGATCACCTCAAGCCTGCAATCAGGATGGAGCCTCCGAAGAACCTGAAAACTTTAAGTATATGTACCTGTATTTAGGTATATGTGAAAGGATGAAGTTAAAAAGTGGTCTGCATTGAAAATGTTAAAGTTCACATTATATTTGGCACTAAGGACTTTTTAGTGTATGTTTCGGTTGCTTCATGGAGAGAAGCTTTTTAAAGCTGGAGCTAATAGCTCGAAACAGTGAAACAAGTAAGCAGTAGCTAAAAATAATTACTTTGATGAAGCTTGTAAAAAAACGTTCAGAAGTCCAAGCTCGAAAGAAACAGTTTTAGCCTTTTTTATTGATAGAAAAATAAAAAATGTTTTTAAATCATCAGAAATGACAAATTAATAAGCTTTTTTTAAATATTTTCGCCGCCGCTAACGCGGAGCTGATTCTCTTTACCCCCATCGCACATCTCCTTCTACACTATTCTTCCTTCTTTCTTCTAGATTGTTATCAGAAGCCGAGTAAAAAGATGTTTCTATATCTTTTGACACTCGAGAATAAAATACGATCTTGCTGTGTGTTATTTTAAAGTATTCTATATTTATCTGCTAGATGTTTTCTTTTAATCAAGATTTTTTGTTTTTCAAATTATTTTAAGTGTTTAATTTTAATGAAATAAATATTAATTATATATTTTCGGTGATATTTGTATAACGATCATTCGAAAAAAGGGTGGGCGCCCAAGGAAGTCCTCGGGCTTCGATAGATGTAGGTTGGTCTGCCACGGCATTTACCTGGTATATTTCAGTAGGAAGCATTCAATATTGAAACAAAACAAGAAGGGAAAAATTCCTTTTCGATTATTAAAATTTACCTGGAATTTCATCTAAAAGAATTTATACTTCAGAATTTCAAGATTACGTATTAGTATTGAACGCAATGCAGTACATGCATCTTGTCTGAATTAGAGTATTTTTTTGCATCAGATAATTATGAAAGGGTTTTACATTTTAACACTTAATGTAATCTTTAAAGTATTTATGTACCATCAGCGTATTGATGCGTTTGAAAACGTAACACTTGCGATTTTCAATTAATTTAATTCTAAAGCTATACGTAGATGGCGCAGCTGTTCTGCACTCAAATTGTGTCCTTTGCTGGTGGTGTGTGGTGGTGTTTCCCTGGCTTTAGCTGTGAAATTTGATTTAATGCTGGAAAGTTTGATTAGCAGTTTCGTAATTAGTGCATGTCTCGGCGGTTTATACTTAAATTCAGTACCTGCTTGTTTATGATTAAGTGCAATCAACATCCCAGAAGACACTTGTAGAATCTCCATTTATTCCATCAGACCGGCATCTAACAGACTATGACTGAATATAAGTTAGTCGTTGTCGGAGGTAAGAAAGTTTTCTTTATTAATATGTTTTCGGTAGTATTTCCTGAAACTAATTTATATTGGTTAAAATGTGACATTTGTTGTCTAATATATATTAATATAAAGGCCATGCTGTGTATGACATTTATGGAAAAGGACATTTAATTTTTCTGTTCAGTAATTTGTCTCACCAGGGCTAAGTTGTATCAGCATTTTGATTGCTGTATGTGTTATCTTTGCAGTTTGTTTATTTCATAATATTTGACGCTATTGATTGAATTTTCTATGTGCAATCTTCTTATATCTTAAACTGCGCTGTAATTCAGTGAAATCAATTTTGGAGAGCTATTTTTTTATATGATAACTTTCTTTTATGCATGATCCAGTGTTTCTGTATTGCACTTTAACTTGTGGGCTAGTGTCTTCAGAATTTTCAGAATGCTAGATAATAAATCCCGAAAATCATAATCTTAATGTTTCATTTGGATCAAATCAATTTCATTAAACACGGAGATTTTTTTTTTGGTAAGCTGACATTTGAATGTAAATGTAGTATTAAAATGTAGCTTCATTATAAATATAACTTGCTCATTTATTTTGGGTTAAGGTAAATCCGTGGACATTATAATGTATTCTTTGAGAAAGTTCTGTGAAATTTGATTTTTGATTGCATTAAATAACAAAGAATAAGAATTCACTATGTTTTAAATGCTTGTTTTATGTAAAAATTGAGAGAAATAAGTATGCTTTTAAAGGAGTAATATTATCCTCATTAAAAGGCCCAAAATATTATGATCTACAAAATATTTAGTTTATATATTAATATTTATAGTAAGTAAGCTTTCAAAAATATCGATAAACTACTCGAAATACCTTTTACTTGTTTGAATTATTTAAAGGGTATAAGAATTGTTGAAATATAAGATCTGTGTTGTGGAAATATTCATTTTTCGTTCAAGCTGACAGATTTCTTTGCCTTTTATTGAGAAGTGTGTTATAGAAAAAAAATCATAGCTTACAAAATATATCATAAGAATAACTCAGAAGCTTAAATTTTGATATGATGATACCTGTATCGTATTAAGATTTAACAATTTATAAATAAATTTGCAATTTAATATTCTTAATAGCAAAAGTATTTTTTAAATTTAAAATACTTTAAAATGGGTATTCACAAATGTCGCGAAGAAATGAAATATCACAATTTTTTCCCTTATTGCTGTTACTTTCACATTTTATTTTTAAAGATAAAATAATCTGGTAGTTTTCCGTTGTAAAAAATTGTAATAAAATTGTATTTTAAAACAATTTTAAGACTGAAATTATTTATCATTAACAACAAAAATCAAACTCATTTCTTTTTGTGCACAAATGAAATTTAGTACTAATTTATGCAATATTAAATTTTTACAGAAATAATTTCAAAATAAAATTTACATTTAACATTTTTTGTAAAAAATCATGCTGTATTTACCGCAAAAAATTTTCTCGCACCTTGTGCAGCAAATCTGCAATTTTTGGTCCTTTATGCTAGGACATATATGTCACCTTTTCCTGGAACACTTCTGTTTTTTTGCCGGGTGTCCTTCCCTTTTGCTACAAACTTCTTTCTTGAATGTGATCCTTCCAAAGTTCTAATGCAAGTTCTTTGATAAATAAACTTCGTTTCCTATATTGCATTTCTGGCGTCTTCGCAGATAGCAATATCATTTTAGCATTTATAGCTGCAATGTTGAAAATACCGAATAATACTGTCATTGACCATCTGTTGCTAATTCTAGTAGTAGTATAAGTGGATTCAATCCACTACATCTACAGCACCTTTTGTTAAAGCATACACAGTTTCTTTTTTGCTTCTCGAGTAGAAACTTCGGTTGATCTTTACATTATGGTAACTTAACGATTTTTTGGCGAAAATTTGGCAACCAACTCTCCTACAGCAACCCTCTATTTTTTTTCCCCGCCGCCATTTTGTCTTCATGAAGTAAAGACATGTTTCTTTTCTTTTTATCTACTGAACACTTCTTCCAACAATCTACTAGCCAAATTACACTTATGCTAGAAATTTTATCAAACAAAACTGCTTAATCATGACAAACATTCACTGCAAAATTGGGAAAAAGTGCACAATACCATACTCCTTACGCGTTTTTCAAAATAACACATAAACATAAACCATGTACACGCCGACTTATTTTTACTTAAAAAAACATCCCAGAATTGCACAAAAATGGCATTGCGCACACTCTTCACTATATCCATGTACACTGCTTTTTTCTCATAAATTAGAAAAATTTCACGAAAATACATGACAATTTTCTCAATCTTTAAACCCGGTAAAAATAACATATATGAAATTACTTGATCGCAAAAAAGTATTTACCCTTTCCAAATATGAACATTTCCACATATAAAATAAATAAAATATCCAAAAACTTTTACCTCTAAATCATCTATTACATTATACACGTCACCAACAAATTCATACCGCAAGCATTACAAATACTTAGTATCAAATATTTAAATTATTTCTATGCACGTTTACTTCAACTTAAATGTAAAGCAAATTCTTACAAACATAAAATTCACAAAATAACTATCATTTAATTAAAATATAATTAAATTCAAAAACACTACTTAAAATATAAATGAGCACATACATTAAATACATACATAAATACCCATTTCGAATTCACTTTAGTTACGGCCATGGGATCCAAAAATTCACGAACACTGTTTCACACAACACAGAATAAAGCCAAATACAAAATTCCAGATTTTTTCCCGATTTCCCCCCCTTTTCCGATTAAAGAACCGTAATTCGTCCATTAATATCACATGACATATCCCATGATCTCTCATTTCCCTCACACAAAATAATGCGTAATCGGAACTGAGTACTGCTCACATTATTACCAAAGTCCCAGGTAGTAACCTTTATCACCTCCAAAATGTCGCCAAACTACCAGCTACCATATTGTAAAGATCAACCGAAACTTCGATGGCACTGTCATTACGCATAGTGGACAACAGAGCAACGCATTTATTTTTGTTTGGTGTGTAGAAAACTAATGCCATATTTCCTTGAAATCCAAGTTACTATTCCGTTTTGAGGGCCATAAAAAAATTGCAGCGACAATGTATGCGCAAAAGCGCCAAATCTAGCAAACACGCCCATTTAACAGTGCGCCAAATCTAGCGTACACATTGATTTCAGATTGCATAAGTTGATATAGTTCTATATTTCTTAAGACGTCATTGAAATACTAATTTTATTTTTAAATCCTTTTTTGATATCCTATGGATTTAACAATTTGGGAATTGCCCGTGATGAAACGTCGACAATAGAATTTTGGGTAAAGTGCAGAATCACCTACTACTTGACGTGTTGCACATACTCGGTATCCATGTGCACATCGACCTATTTTCACTTAAAGAAAAATCCTATAATTGCACAAAAATGGCACTGCGTGCACCCTTGACCTTATCTATGTACACTTTGACCTATTTTCACTTAAAAAGTAAAAGAAAATTGATAAAAATCCAATTGTTTTTCACACTTGTTAAAAAGCGGCAAACAAATAAGTGAGTGATTCTGCACTTTACCGAGAATGTTTTCAAAGAAAAGGCATAATTCATTATAGAAAATTACGTTTGAACAACCAACGAGATGAAATTATGCTTTAGCGATAAGTCGGTAGTGAAATAGCGATCTAGGCATCCATTCAGTTATGTTTAGCAATTTTTATATAAATTATAATAATGATCTGAAATAGTTATTTATTCTTATGCTTCCATTCAGTCATGTTTAGCCTTTTTCATATAAATTATAATAATAAAAAGTATTATATGAAATTAACCTTTCATCTAAATTAAAACATCAATCTTAGATAGTTATTTACTATTATACTTCCTTTCTTGCCGCAATTATTTTTAACAGCATTCGCATCAACAATAGTTTGGCGATTTTTTAAGGTCCTCGAAACCGAATAGTACCAAATCCAAATAATGATGAATATAGTTCTCTTTTTTTGCCACAAGTAAAATCTTTTGGCAATTCTTTTTAATTTTTTCTGATGGTTTCTACAAGCATAATTTTCTTTTCATGGAGATCTTTGCCAAGGTATAACTTATGTACGAGTTGTAAACATTAAGGTTGCACCCTGAATTCAAAATAGGTTCCACAAATCTCTTGATTACTTTATCAGGACCATTTTCTGAGATATACGGCCATGTGGGTTCCTGCATAAATTTCATGATTTGAAGTGTAAAATGCCCTTGCTTTTCTGAGATATACGGCCATGTGGGTTCCTGCATAAATTTCATGATTTGAAGTGTAAAATGCCCTTGCATCAACTGGAGCAAAAATTTTAATCCATATTTTGCAGGTTTACTTGGATTGTATTGATGAAAGGAGCATCTTCTCCGAGAGGGTTCTAACTTTTCATCAGTTGTGACGTATTCTCCAAGACCGTAAACATTTTTGCAATTTTCAACAAACTTTTCAAAAACATTTCTGATCGGAGCCAGTTTATCCATTTCTCTTCTAGAAGGACGATCTCTTATGTCATCAAATTTCAAACTACTTATAAGCCCTGTTCTGTCAGTCACCCAAAGGATGCAACATATACTTGAGAAGCCTTGTGCAGTCCTTCAAAATAAAGAAGACTAATAAATGCTCTGATTTCTGTAATATTTATGTGTCGAGAATCTCTCTATCTTCCATATTTGATGGCTATCTTTGCCAAGATAACAATTCGATGACACAGAAATACTGAATTCATCGCTTGAGTCTAATGCCTCTTCAGAATTCGATTGATCACTAAACTGTTCTTCATCAACTATTTCTTCGTCTTCTTCATTAACTGAAACTTCGGCTAATAGTTTCTGTAATCTTTTCATTTCCTCGTCATAACTCAAATAGCGAGACATTTTTGCAACTGCCTGATCTCTTCCACAATTTTAAAGACAATGCGAGCGCGCGCCTCGGCCCTGGAAAGCCCAGCTACTCAGCTTCTTAGAAAAGATTGAGGATAAATTCCGGAAATGCTTGTGAATAACACCTACATGACCCGACACGCAGCTACTGAGAATGTCGATAAATTTCACCAACGGGTGAAATTTTTGTATTATGTTTTTGTAACGACCGGGCCTGCCAGGCCCAATGCACATCCTAGCGGGTTAAAGTTTCTCTCGTTTTTATTATTTCCTTGCTTTTGAAGTTATATGGTTGATTAGTTTAATGATTTTCTTCTTGCATTAGTATATTTTATGTTTGTAACTTAATATTTTTTTATGTATTAAACATAATAAAATTTAGGAATTTCTTCAAATTAGGAAGCTGTTTATTTTTATGTTAATTTGTCCCATGTCATTAAAATACCTTTCCGTATTTAATTTGTAATCCTAATTGATGTTTATTATTTTAAAATAATAAAGCTAGAATGTTCTTTCCACATTTGGAGATGTCTTATTAAAAGCACTGTATAGTAGAATTTAAGGTTTAGGGTCCCCGAAATCCCCGAACTGCACAAAAATGGCATTGCGCACTCCGTTGATCCATGTACACGTTGACCTATTTTCACTTAAAAAAAAAATCTCAGAATTGCACAAACTTGCATTGCGCACTCCCTTTACTTTGTCCATGTACACATCCATATATTTTCACTTAAAAAGTCAAAGGAGCATCAAAGTCTACAATATAGGCAAACAAAAAAATACATAATCTCAATAAAATACATTTTAAACCAAACAATAAAATAACATAAAAAAGGAAACGCATGTTATACATTTAAGCACTACCAAAAGCAAATATTCACTTACCATGATTTTCGAGTTAACTTCGTACACCAGAGCCAAGTAAAAATCAAAATATCAATCATACTTAAATGACTTTTTTCAAACCAGGTACTCTTTCTGACCGAATGCTTCACATAGTGACCATCTGAACCTTTCTTCCTTTAAACTCATTCAAATCCATCTAAACGATTTTAACACACACCACAAAAACGCTTACAAAACATCCCATGATTAAAAACTTCCCAGACTCATGCACCCGATTACGTCACAATAGGGTTTCCATAACATTCAACTACTCAGGCTACCATAAATGAAACAACTTGGCGATAAATCAAACAACAACTTTGCCATAATACAAGGGGTACCTTAAGGTCTACTCTACCCAAATTTAAATTATTTTATTTGCAAATAGTAATGCTGTAATATATTATGAAAGTAGTTCAGCTGACTCTTGAAAAATGCAAGTTTGAATTACAGTGGATGGACAAAAATATGGAAACACCTTGTGAAACGCATGTTTGAAAAGAAAGATTGATTTTAATGAAATATGTAGGTGGCGTTGGCGTTTTTGACTACTGACGCCACCTATACAACTTCGTAAATGTGCTAAACAGTTCAGTTGTTGTCGGAGTACTCTTATGTGAGGTTGTCATTGCATTATGTCAGAGTTAACAGACTTCAAACGTGGGCAAATTGTTGGAGCACGTATGGTAGGTGCTTCCGTAAGCAAGGTAGCCGAAGTGTTTAGTGTTTCAAGAGGTACTGTATCGAAGATTTATTCCGCATATTTGAAAAGCGGAAAAACATCATCTGCTAAATCACAGCGCGGACGAAAGTGTGTCCTGAGTGATCGTGACAGACGATCATTAAGGGCACTTGTGACAAAAAATAAGAAGACCACAGCTGCAAAAGTTACTGCTGAAATGAATGTTGTGTTACCGAACCCTGTGAGTACCAAAACAATTAGAAGGGAGCTTCATAAACAGGGAATTGCTGGCCGTGCTGCAATTGAGAAGCCACTCATCAGTGATGCTAATGTCCGTAACAGGAAAAGGTGGTGTTTAAGTCATAAAGCCTGGACTATAGAGCAATGGAAGTGAGTAATATGGTCTGACGAGTCTTCTTTCACATTGTTTCCCACTTCTGGCCGAGTTTACGTCTGGAGAACGCCATCTCAAGCCTATAATACAGACTGCTTGTTGCCAAGAATGAAACATGGCGGAGGTTCTGTTATGGTTTGGGCAGCCATATCGTAGTTCTATGCTAGCCCCATGATAACTGTGTCGGGGCACATGACTGCCAAGACTTCTGTGAACATTTTGGCCGATCAAGTTCATCCCATGGTACAAACTTTGTTCCCCGATGGTGATGGTGTCTTCCAAGACGACAAAGCCCCTGTTCATACAGCTCACATTGTCCAGGACTGGTTTTCTGAGCACGAGGATGAGTTGTCCCATGTTCCCTGGCCACCACAGTCACCAGACCTGAATATTATCGAACCTTTGTGGTCTACGTTGGAACGGAAAGTGCGTTCTCATTATCCACCGCCAACATCGTTATCTGAACTTGCCACCGTTTTGCAGGAAGAATGGTACAATATTCCCCTGGCAAACATACAGGAACTGTATTTATCCATTTCGAGAAGACTGCAAGCTGTTTTGGATGCCAACGGGTTTCCTACACCATATTAAGCAAACAAACATGTTTTTTTAAAGGTGTTTCCATATTTTTGTCCAACCCCTGTATGTGAGTCTGCTTATGATATTTTTCAATAAAAAGGTTTGAATTTTTTTTTAGAATAAGTGTATCATGAATATATAAACTGTGCTGTAAAATGCTGTGTTTTTGTGTTGCTGTAAAAGGATGTGTTTAGTATTATAAAATATTCAAAGTTACTTGATTAAAAATTGAAATTCCAAATTATTTGGGTGCAGATATTTGCAAACTCACTTGCCACTGTTGGTATTGAGAGCTATGTTAACAGATATTAAAATAAATAAATGCCTCCTGTTGCTAGTATTGTGATGAGCTTGTATGCTGTTAGTATCTTCTTAAAATACTGTTGCATGTACTCTTATATTTTGCATAAATTCTCACTATCCCACGAGTGCACAGCATTTAAACAAACTTTTCCTTTGCAAATTTTCCTTCGCACTCCTGCACCCTCCCTAGCACACTTTATTGGTACACTTATCAGCCAATGCTTTATCTCTCAGGTCTAGTATTCTGTTCTCCTTCCTTGTCTTCAGGACTTGCCTGCTGCTACATTTTAACAGGACATTACGTGACCAAATGTTGCATGTAATGTTCCAGCTTTTTTCTTAACCAATCATACTGCACTGTTACCCTGGCTTGCTTGCTCTGCCCCATTTAGCATGTCTCCATCAATTGCCCATCGGACATGTCTGGTCAATGATTGGAGAACGCCTAGCCCAGTATGCCACGGGTGCACCAGAGAAACTTGGGCTATGTATGGAAGCAGCATGGGCTGTCATTCCCCAGCAACACATGCAGAGCTTCTTTCACTCAGTGCCTCGATGTGTAGCAGCGGTTAATGACAAATGTGATGGAAACACACAATACTGATTTTCTTGTCTTCCTTGTTTCAGAGACGGCTGTATTTCAAATCAGTTAACGTTGATACTATTGTGCAATCTCTGAAATAAATTTGACTTTGATATCTCCTGTCCTTCTTCGTGTTGCATGTTGAATGGCCACCAGTGTACATGCAGATTCTTCATTATTATTATTATTATTATTATTATTTTTTTATTTTAAATACATCGTGATAGCATTTGGTGGCAACAGTCTGAACAGTTATTTGGACACAAAAGTGATACAGTCAAAAAGTGAGTTGCAAGTTTCACCTCTGGTGCTGAAAAGTTATGCGAATGTTGTTTGGCTGATTGAATTTTTTTTTTTTTTTGACTGGCTGTTCAGAAGTGTCACTTGTCATTCTTAATTGGTTGCACCTGTTAAAAATTTCATGTACCTCAATGATTTTTCTTTTTTAAGTACTATTTTTTTTAATCATTTTTAGCAGACTAAAAAGTATAAAATAAAATATATAAATAGCTCTGTTAAACTTATTAAGTTAATTAAAAAGTGAGACTAAATTTTTTAAAATAATTATATTATTTAAATATTTTAATATTCCTGATCATTTGTGATTGAAAATTAAATCGTGGTGTGACCAATCTGTATTCGAAAAGAATTTCAAAGATGAGGGACTGAAATGACATATTGTGAGAATGATTACCGTCACTTCCTGTAAATTTTTGTTTTATAATTTTGATTTGTAATTTACCATGGTTATAACAGCTCCCCGATTTTATTTTTTAGTCGTATAGGATAGGAAATGTATCATAGAGAATTATTTTAAAAAACTTTTCAGCATGTTTACTAAAGCCATGTAATGTAAAAGACTTTTTTGCGTGTATTTCATTCTTGTTCTAGTAGTTTTTATTATTATTATTATTATTTTTTTGAAAAACTAAATTTGTTTTCCCTATCTCGAAAGAATTTCCGGAAATCAGTTTATCTTGAAAAATAAATTACTTCCTTATTCAGATTTTCCCAAATCCTGAGGAAGGAAGCGTTTCAGGAAAGCACACAGTCACTATATTGGATATGATTTTGTTTTGTTTATTGATCTTTACTGAAGAAATTAAATTAGCTTGTGAACTGTAGCATCTTCAGATGCTCTTTGTATGAAGCAACTATTTCAATGTTTTGATGCTATGTTAATGCAAAATGTGTTTCATTTATTTTTCTGATTTCTTTCATTGACTTACACAAGAAATAAAATGCCAAACTAGTAAAAATACCAGATTGGTAATTCTTGTTTTCTAGAATTCCCATTGTATTCTACAGTTTAAGTGATGCAGTATTCTCTGATGTGCTGATTAATATTCAAATATTTTATATAATTGTGAAAGAATGGCAGACTGGATAGTGCATAATTGTAATGCTAATTAATTAATTATAAATTGGGTGTGTTTCAGAGTGGACTTTGACTTTCTTCTGCAAAAACTACAGCAAATTTCGAACATAGTCTGATTTGTTGCCAAATGATTAAAGCTATTTTAAATGGCTGGTATTAAAATGTTTAACATGAATTAAATTAACATTCCCAAAATGATTTTATTTGTATTAAATAAAAGAACAAAAAAGTAAGAATTGCCATTTTTGCAAAGAAAAAAAAAAAAAAAAAAAAAACTGTTCATTCAGTCAATTTTATTTGAATGTATCATTTATGTATTGTTGTGTCTTGGAAGTATATGTGAGTAATCGTATATCTTTCTGCGAATAAGATAAATACTTTGAATTGTCTGTGACTAATTATTCATCAAACTGATGTATTTATTGTGTTGGTTTTGTATGTAAATATTTGTTTGTATATATTGGGTTGTTCAGAAACTAATTTGTTTTTTCGCAGACAGAGGGCTTATGTATATTTTTCAGACTTCACACTTAAGCCGCCTAATCCTTATATACCGGGTAAGTCAAAATGAATATAGTGATTACAAATGGCTATAACTATTTATTGGAAACAAATTTGTCTTTAAAATTAATACATAATGTTGAGGGAACTTCAAAATTTTGTACATACTTCATAGATGTTCGATGTGACTTCTCTTGGTCACACAGACAACATCTAGGTGGTAGTCCATTTCATGCCAGATATTTTGAAGCATTTGTTCAGTCACCAATGCAAGTGCATTATAAATGCATACTTTGAGTTCTTCAATTGTTTTGGGCATGGGAGGCATAAACACCCTGTTTTTCGCATAACCCTATAGAAAACGAATCACAAGGTGTTAAGTCCGGAAATTTTGGTGGCCAAGAGTAGAAGACGTCGTCGGCAGCTCCACTTCGACCAATAAAATGCTTTGGAAGATGTTGATTTAAAAATGTGCAAACCTCCATACTCCAGTGTAGGTGTGCTCCATCTTGCTGAAAGATGTAATCTATGGAATCAGAGTCTAGCTGTGACATTAACCATACTTCAAGCTTGTCTAGGTAAACATTTGATGTCACACTTTGCTCAGTGAAGAAAAAAGGACCCTACAATTTACGTGAGGAGATCACGCAGAACACATCAACTTTTGCTGAGTCACGTTCATGTTCAGTCGTACCCCATATTCGACTATTGTACCATTTAACCTTCCCACTTCCACAAGAACCACAGACCTCTGGATATGCTCCCATCTTGCTTACCACTACACTACAAAGGCATGCTAGGAAGGTGGGAGAAATACCTTATATACTCCCCCTTTTTAAGGACTAAGGTTTTTTTTTTTAGGGAACCCAATCGCCAAATCCTGTGTGTGGAAAATCATCATCTTCCACCCTTTTTAATTCAGGTGTCACTGTAGAGACATTAGGTATATTAGAAGCAGGAGACTTGAAATATTAGCAATGCCCTCGCCGGGATTCGAACCACGAACCTCTGGATACGCGCCCCGCGTGCAGACCACACAAAGGCATGCTAGGAAGGCGGGAAAAATACCTTATATACTCCCCCTTTTTAAGGACTAAGGTTTTTTTTTTTAGGGAACCCAATCGCCAAATCCTGGGTGTGGAGAATCATCATCTTCCACCCTTTTTAATTCAGGTGTCACTGTAGAGACATTAGGTATATTAGAAGCAGGAGACTTGAAAAATTAGCAATGCCCTCGCCGGGATTCGAACCACGAACCTCTGGATACGCGCCCCACGTGCAGACCACACAAAGGCATGCTAGGAAGGCGGGAAAAATACCTTATAAGATATTGGATTGAAATGGACAATATATAATTCAATAAAATATTTATTCACTCTAAGAAAATCTTTCATTTTCATAAAAAAAAAAAAAAAAGCTAATTTTGAAATGCAATTACCGTGTTGTTTTAACTTGTTAAGTGCCCACCAATGAACAAAGGTAAAATTTCCATTCGGGCATCGTTAGTTACCGTAGAATAAATTATGAGAAAATGTACTTTGATGAATAATTTGATATTTAAAATTTAAAAGAAGATTATAAAGATAAGAAAGGGTTTGCTGGATGTTATAAATGAATTCATGAATACAGTGCAGTGCAATAATACAAATGTCATTTTAATGGGGTTTGTTGAAATGTGTCAAGCAGAGATAGAATTTCCATCATCATTATCTAGAACTTATTACGTTTGTAATGCAATTCTGAGAACTTTTGTTTTCAGTTCATTCTACAACATCTTCACAACTTTACTTGCATGATTTCCTGGATCTCTTTCTTTCGCTTTTTTAAATTCATTGCGTTAATTTTGTGTTATAAATAACCAGTGTCCTCATCTCAGGTATTCATTAGCTGATCTGGTTATCGCTTTCAAAACTGGTTGAAATGAAGTGATAATGATACTTTATTTGCGTGGCTGAAGCAGAAAGTTAAGCACAATGGGATCGACACTTAACTTGGTAAAGCAAACTAAATCCAAATTTTTTAAAGTTCTTTCTTAATTAACTCTTAATCGAATCATGCAGAAGAAAAGGGTTGATAATTAAATAAGCAATGCTATAAACTTTTCATTTTATCAATTCTTGTGAAGAAATTTAGTTTTAGCAGATTCTGCGGATATTTTTTTTCAAAGTCAATATTTAATTACATAGCATGTATCGGAAAATCGTGTACCCTCTCATTGATATTTGATATTGGAAAAACAAAAAAGATAAACTTCTAAGCATTTTGTTCTCTGAGGAAAACCCTTGACATTTAAACTATCAGCATAATATGCATTTGACACTCCCTTTTGTGGTTTCACGCTTGTTTATGTCAAGGTCAACATACATATATTAGTTCACGAATTTCTTCTCACTTTGTAAACAGCTACCTTTTCACCTCTTCCCATCCACATGCAAGATTGCGGCACTTAACGATAATGAAAGTTGATAGCCGAAGATTGGCGGTATCCTCGATGGCGGGTCCAGATTTTGTTGAACAATCAATTTAAGCAAACGAATGCAGTCACTCGCTCTGTTTATTCTTGTGGATAAAAAACTAAATAAATGAAACAGAATGACCATTTGTCTGCGGCTAAGATAATTATTTGATTAATTTTAGAAACTCTACACATGCATACTATGGATGTGGCTCATATGCTCTTGTTATATTTAGATATACGCCATTTGTGGATATTATTAATTTTTTTTATGAAACTCTCGCATTTTTACTGCCCATGCTGCGAATCGAATGGTGGTCTCCATAGAGAGAGAACAGGATTATGATGATATTCAATATCGGTATTTTCTAATATTAGTCACATTTAGAGGTGACTATTGTAACGGATTTCATTGCATTTATTATCAGATACATACTTAAGTTGCTTTCGGTGAATAGAATTCGGTGATTATGACCACACTATTGCAATACCTATAAACTGTTTTCGTAGGTCTTGCGAATTCCTCCTGGAAGTAACCAGAAAGAATGATTATCTAATTATTGAGACTCTTTCGGTTCCCGTAAAATATTTCCATGACCATAGAGATCGATATTAACAAAAATCATGTTTACTGTTTCCAGACATTATGGAGCATTTATGAAATCCAAGAAATTAATTCCAGATGTATCTTTAAAACGAATTATTGCAATGTACGCCTGCTCACTTTAGATTCTTGATGACTTACATGGGTGAGAACTTATTGCCGAAAACATTCTGGAAACGTGCCAGCTACAGAAAAGGTAGTGTCCTTGTGAGGCTTGCACGCGGCCTTTATCATACATGGTAATAAACAAATATTACACCAAATATTTTGATGTCGTATGTAGATTAATCAAAATTCAAATAAAACATATATCTTGTTACTCATTCAATACTGGATTTTTGGATGTATACACAAGACTTTTCTGACTAACTGTATATTCATGCTAAGCATAAAAAGATGTGATTTTATTTTTGTAATAACAAATCATCTTTCTGTCATACGATGATCTTCCCTTATCTCATTCAAAAGAGTAATATTTTACAGTTAAAAAATAACCAGACATACCCTATGTATTACTTAAATGCTCCTATTTTTCAAAGAGAAATGTCAATACCGTAACCAGAATCCGAGGCTAGTAATGTGCCAGTTGGCATGCACTTAATATCAGATCGCCCGAAGTAATAATCAATATTGAAAACTTTTTTATCATTTAAGGTTGCAATTGGGGATATTTATACGTTAAACTGAACTTAGCTAGTGAAGTGCCTGATAAGAGGCACTGAAAACTCGTCTCCTTGTATGCATTCCATCCTTTTGAACTTTATGAAGCACCTTTTTTCGAGAAACTAGTTTTTCTAAGATGGAAAAAATGACCAAGGTCAATTTCTCGTTGTTTGTGACTGAGACGTAATGTTTTCCTTGAAACCCTCTGAACTTTCTCATATGATTCCAAAATCTGTGCGTATTGATGATGAAGTCCATTCTAGAAACAGTCATTTTCCTGATAATGCTTCTGGGTGGTATGATGTTACTATATTACGTTGCTTCATCACGCTGACTTGTCTTCGACTTGGCCTCCAATATTCCTGCTTTCAATGCATTTCTATCGTTTAAACGGATTCTTCATCTGTGTACAGTATTTAAATCATATTTCATGCCAGTTTCCTTTAGAAACCCGGGCTCACCAGCTGCCGAGCGGTAAAGTCGCTGAACACTGGTAGTTCGGTCCGAGGTTCGAATCCCGCGAACGGGCTGGCTGCATGGGCGTTTTCGTGGTTTTCCCCATGTGTAACGTGTATACGAGCCAGTTTCCCTTAGAAAGTCCTCCACGAAGGCATCCCCCTTTCCTTAGGCAGATAGCCCTCGTGTGCTTTGCCTTAATTAAATAAACCAAAACCTTTAGAAACCCCGTGAAAGTTTTCTTTCTTTTAAGTAGGCAGCCTTCGCCTTTTTTTTTAAATCTGTTATCAATCGTATTTTATCCATCTCTGAAATTCTCAGGTTTAGACCCAAATCGGAATGCACTGCCTTCTAAAGATCGTTTGTATTTTGACTGCTTCATTGCTATTAATGCAGATTTCGTTGCGTATTTGAAATCCGCTCCATATTTTTCAAACTGTTTAGCTGTATATTGCTTATTTTATATATTTATTTATTGAATTGAACATTTTTTAATCTTAGCGGTTTTGTAGAAATCTTCTTTTTTATTCTGAAGTGTCTTGCATCTGTTGAGGCAATTTGAGGAGGGGAGGGAGGAGTGTAACCGAATAATGTATTGTATTGAGTAATGTATTGCAATGTATTTTACCGAGTAATGTGTTGCATTGTATTACCTAGCAATTTTCAGTGTAATTTCAGTCCAGTCTTTTCTCAATGCACTTAAAAACAATTTCGAGATATTATACTAAATTTCCTGGTGTTTTTCATATCTGTTTAGCTGATCCGGTAATTTAGAAGGGGAGTGTGACATATAAAAGTCACACGAATCCTCCAAGCAGTGCATCTTAGTAAAAGCTACACTTGTCTCCAGTTCTTAAAGCTCCTTGCTTATGACTATATGAGATCTACGGACGGTAAACGCAATAAGAACTTTTCAGAGAAACGCATTCCTCTCGAAACTAGTTTGGACGGCAGGCTTCAGCCCAGAATTTTGGGAAAAATACTGCGTTTAGCCATCTATTTAGCGTATGTACTGTTAATATTTTATGAAGGTAGGTAAGTTTCTCTGGGAGGTGATTTCATCTAGGTCACTCAATCAGACTAAATTTTGTTTTCTGTATAGTACAGTTTTAAGCGGTTTTTTTTTTTTTTTTTTTTTTAAGTAAAATGACTATAGAATAGAGGTTTCAGAGGTTTTTATTTTTTAATTTGAAAGTTCTTTTTTTAAAATAAAAAGTTACTTTTTTTAGAATAGAGAGGATCGCAGTTCTCGGAAGAGTTTCTTAGTACATATCGCGTCCGTAGATCTGAAAAGTGTTTTAAACGTTGACTTAACAATTTCCAGCTTTTCCATTCAGATCTGATGATCATTTTGATAAAATGTATAGAACTCAGTTTTCACCCGTAATTTCACAATTTTCACATAAAAATTTCCATGGTGATTCCCCTTATTATTTGGCATATATTTCAGAGATTCTAATAGATTTTTAGAATCATCGGTAAAACTTGGAAAAGCTGAGCATGTTCATACGATCTTACGGCATTAATTTTTGCCAGCTTGGATAGTCAAAAGTATGGAATATGTCTAATATTTATTATTCAGGGTATGCAAATCGAAATGCTGAAAATAATTCCAAGTCACTGCTCACCACCTGGAATGCTCGTTAGATATTCGTATTTTATGGAGTATTTAGTTCGGTCGGTATAACGTGGTAGTATTTATCCTTAAAATTTTCCCTGCCGTAGTTCAGAAATTAGCTTTTAAATCAATAAATATCATTTATCCCAGTGGTAAAATTTTCTGAAAGATGTGCTTTTTAAATTGAAATGATGCAATCAGCGCCTACAGTTGCATTCATATGTGAAGTTAAGCGCTGCGGTACTTCATATTATTTAAATGCGGCACATTAAATTGGGGGTTAAAATAATTGTGCATTTCTTTGAAATTTGTCATATTGTTTTATTATGATTATAATAAAATAATAATCGTAGTATATAATTATTAATATTTAAAATTATAAAATATATTTAATTATAATATGTATTATATATATTTAAAATTATAATAAAATAACAGTGTAATAATAATAGTAATGTGTAAATTTATAATCATTTTTATTAATATTGTTTTTGAAATAAAAGTAATGTATTTTTCTTTTTCACTCCCTCTTTTTTCTCCTTTATTTAGATGTAGCTCTTGCGCAATTTTTTTTTATTGGTAATTCAAATCTTTTTAGAGATTTAATGATTAATTATATTTTTTAAAAGTTTCTGCATTAAACAATAAATAAGAATCAGAAGTATTGCTCTTACAAGTACAATTTTGGCCGTGCAAATTAAAATTCTAGAATATTAAAATTTATATTCATCATCCATTAGAGAAGCTTTGAAGTCAATCTTCGTAGTTAATATTGGGAACGTTTTTCTGGCCGTTAGTTATTAGTAGCTTTTGCATTCACAACGATTAGCAATTTGTGTCTTTTATACATTTAATAATAGTGTTAACGTTAAATATGCTTTGCTTTATAATGACAATGATGCATATAATCCTAACTAAAATACTCGCAATTAATGAATATGCGATTATGCCTTTTAATGAAGGTTTTTTTTGTTGCCTCCTCTTATTTATAATGATTCAAGTCCACTTTCTTAGACAGTACTTGTTACGGGGTTAAGCAACCATTGCAAAAGCTGGTTTATACCTGCTAAATATTCAAGGACAAATTGCGGTTTCATTTGCTGAATGTTAGTGCATATTAGCGTGCGCAGGTAGTATTCTCAGGTTTTCGTGTTGGAAGGTCTAGTTAAATTTTTGGTTTTGGGAGTTGGTCAAAAAATTGTTTCCTGTGAAGTTAGTGTTGAATAAAATTTGCTGTGTGAGAAAATGCTGGTAGTGAAAAAAGTAATGGTTTTTTCCCTCTTTCTTAAAGTAATTTTGCATCTCTCTGAAATTTAAAGTGAAATATAATTTTCTTGTTATTAGCTACAGGTGCCTCTTTATTTGCTACAGATTTACTTGCTGATACATCCATTGCCAATTGCATAAGGAATAATGTGATGTCGCTAAACTATCTAACAAAGCAGTTTTCAAGGGGAACGAACCAACCTCCGTTCAATGAACGATAATTAATAAATACGAAGGTGTTCCGTCTCTTACTCAAGTAATAATTGTGATACCAAACTGGCAAATTAAGTTAGGCCAAATAGTTTCGTAAAATGATGGGATTTAGAACCAAAGTAGAGTACCAAAGAACTCATTCTGAATTAAGCATTTTCGCTAATACAAATTTTGAGTGAAAAGCAATTTATGTAGTAAAATTGATAAAATACTTGAGTAAATAAATTTGATAAATTATAGCAATAGCCCTTTAATGCTCAATTTGATATTTCTCCTCTCTATTCTAAAAATAGTAACCTTTTCCTGTACTGCGTTATTTCGAGACTAATCCATGTTGTATAACTCTTACAAACGCTAGTGATGTAAATGGAACTTAAACGTAGAGATCGAATAATAATTCTACAACAATTTTAATTATTCAGTCAAATGCATTGAGGACCGAAAGTAACTCATTCTGAATAAAGATTTCATCCTGAAATCAGCTGCATTTGTTTTCTGCATTTCGGCCTAGGTGGTCTGCTGCCTGCTTCTCTCTTCTAACTGCAAAACTATAAAAAATGTGAACATTTTGAAGTAGGCACAAGTAGTGGGCCAAACTGTTTTTGGCCGCAATATGTTTACTGAAATAAAAATGAAGATTTAATCTGGCTCGGATGCCAGTTTCCGCAATCAAATTTCCTGCTGTTCATTACTTCTAATTTTGCTTTATTACAATGAGTCAGTTTTATATTGAATGAAACGTCGCATTTCTTCATCTTCGTTATCAACTTTTTCTACAAGTTCTAAGACTGCTTCGTAGCTTTTTTTCATTATATATCTCTATATAAATATAGAGATATATAATGAAAAAAAGAAGATATGCAATGAAATATATTTATGTAATAGATTTGGTAGATGGCTGTAATAGATAGGAGAAGGTTTATTGCAAAGATGTAACTAGAAGAGGTAAAGGGAAGGATGGCACTTGTAGACAGACGTGGTCGAATAAGCATAATTTTATTATTGGATAAAACAATTCTGGAGACGCAATATTTGATTCATACATCATTAATGTAACTAAGTTTAAAAAATGTGGAGTGATGCACTCCACATTTTTTAAACTTAGTTTATTTGAAGAGTGGACGATACATAGAGGTGAGCAGGAACGCGTTGTAGCCAGATGGAAGCAAAAGCGAAATATGGACTACCCGCACTTTGAAGTGTGAAATAGAGTCAGAAGTTTCGGTTCTTGTTGAAATCTTTCATCTGATTAGAGAAATGTAAGATAGTATGATGCGGATTAATTTTGAAATGACGCAGTTTAGATTGATAAGTTATAAATTACTATTTTTAGTACCGAAATCAGAATGTACCAACTGCTAAAAGTACCGAGTTGAACACTACGCATGATGGGAATAAACTACAGAGAGGTAAAAAAACTGCTTCAGGTCTTTCTGTGGATGAAAATTCTGAAAAGACTGAATCTTCAGACTGTGGTATGCAAAACAGAAATACATCTGAGAACTACAGTGAAGAAGTATTTAACCTGGGTATAACTTAATGAAAAACCTGAGATTGAAATTCTTTCTAATAGAACTTTCTTCTTTGTTGTGGACAACGGCTAACAGAAATATTTTTTATTCTTCTTTAATGATGCCCCGCCGCAGAGATTGTAGATACTCCAAATGACAGAAGATCCATCAATCCAGACTTTCTTACAGAACAAACAACGTATTTTATTAATATATACAAAGAAATTTAAACGATAGGGGATTAATTACAATTACGGCGAGGATCGTTCACTTCTGCTTCCGTTCGCTCGTAGCACATGTCCTATCTCTATTTTTGAATCACAGTCTTTCTTTTCTCTGATATTGCCATTCCGGAAAAACACAACTTTTTCTGTTATTTATAACTGACAATCCTTACAAGTCTCTCCACGAGAAGCACATTCGTCACCTTAGAGACAATGCTGCTCAGGAGTTCAGAAAAAGTGAAAAATACAGTAACCAAAACAAAACAAACAACCGCCCCCCCCAAAAAAAAGGGCAAGCAAGCAACACAGCTTCTATTCAAAACAATGAAATATATGTGAGAGCTCCAAAATATGCAGCCCCCCCAAAATGATTTAATGAACACCTACTAACATAAAAATAAATTTGAAATTATATATAACATATAAACACTATCAGAAGTTAATACTGCAATATTAAATTAATACTATTGAAAGTGTTTTAAATTAGTGTTGCGAAAATAATTTTTTTTTATATATAATTTAGTTTTGCTTACGAGTTAATCGATAACCTTGATAAGGTATCGGCGGTGTCCGCCGTCGCGGCAGAAACATCGCAGCGAAAACGTCGTGGTACAAAACATCGTGGGAGAAAACATGGCAAAGAAAAAAACATCGCAGTTCTAAAATATCGTGGTTGAAAATAAAGCGGCTCAAAAACTAAGCAGTTCTAAAATATCGTGGTTGAAAATAAAGCGGTTCAAAAACTTCGCAGTTTAAAAACATCGTCGTCAAAAATATCGCGGTAAAAAAATAAAGTACCTATAAATCATCGCATGATGATAACATCGCAAACATGGGTTTTCGGGTTTTGAAAGTTGTAAATGCATGTTCGCATAAAGATCATAGAGCGCAACATGAAAAAAGGGATTATTTTCTATATTTAATATATTTGAACGAAATAATAAATTTTTGCTGAAAAAATAAGAAGGAAACTTAAGCATTTAAAAATTGGAAATGAGTAGAAAATTATGCAACTTAAAAAGCTTAGAAAATTTTTAAATTTATATAGTTAATTAACAAAGATAATAAATAAATTAAGCTTTTTTTATAAAGTTTAACTGATAATTTTTCATGAAAAATACAGTCTAAAAATGCATAGAAAAAGGAAAATAAATAACTGCATGAGGTTACCTCTATAAAAATTTCTTAGTTAATGATCAAATTATTTTCTTTCACATTTGTTAATCTGATATTCTCTTAATGAAAATTACATATTGTTTTGTTTCCGATTATCCCTAAAGTATCGTTAGCATTTTCTTGTATAGTGTGTAATCAGTTTTCTGGATGTCGATTTGTTAGCTATGACGAAAGTCAGTTACATAATATGTCACTATGCATGAAAAAAAGTGTGTATGCGATCGATGTTATCGTCATGCGATTATTTGTAGATACTTTATTTCTTACCTTAATATTTTTGACGACTATGTTTTTAAACTGCGAAGTTTTTGAACCGCTTTATTTTCGACCACGATATTTTAGAGCTGTGATGTTTTCTCCTACGATGCGTTGTACCACGACGTTTTCTCCGCGGCGTTTTCGTCTGCGATGTTTTCGTCTGTAATGGATTCGGCATTCCTGTGTGAACTGCCTTTGCGGTGTGTTACAGTCATGTTCTAAAGTTGTAATGCTAAGGCCCAAGAGACAGTTTAGCACAATGAGGAGCACTTTGGGTTAAGTAGGTTAGGGAATTGTGGTCAGACACAATTTGTACTTTGGTACCGAAAATCCAAGTGTAAAATTTTTTCAAGGCTTTGATAACGCAAAATGCTTTTCTTTCGATAGTTGAAACCATCGTTGTTGACAGGGAGTTAGTTTTTTGCTGAAAAATGCCATGAACTTTGCCATGTTCATGATTTTGAGCTAAAAACGCTCCAATTGCAAGATGCATTTGTATAGAGTTGAAAGGGCTTGTCGATGTATGGAGTATGCAGGGATGGCATTTCAGTTAGATCTTTAAGTTTGTTGAAAGATGGTTTCATTTTAGAGTACCACGGAATGTTCTTTGGAACACACTTTTTTGTAAGATTTGTTACAGAAAAGCAAGAACAAAGAATGAGTACTTGAGGCAAAACTATTTCAGAAAAATTTAGGATATAATCCCTGTAGTAACTTGTTAGCTCTAAAAGACTTCTGGCTTCTTTTGTAGTGGTAGGCTTAGAAAGATTCCGAATGACTTTCTCAGAATGTGGAGAGTGAGGGCCATAACCTATTACGTGACCTAGAAACTTCACATGACTCTTTCCGAAATCACATTTTTGTAGATTTGCGATTAGACCTACGTTTTTCAGAGTCTGGAACATTTGGTCGATGTGATAGAGGTGGTCATCCAAAGTCTCAGAAAATTTGCCACAATAATAATATGTGAACGGCAGTATTTCTTATGATTTGCAAGTGCTTATCAATGGATTTTTGGAAGGTACTTCCGACATTTTTCAAACCTGAGGGAAGAATATACCATTGGTAATGGCCAGAATGAGTGACAAATACTGTGTAAGATTTGGCTCCATCTTTCATCTTGGCCAATTTTCCATTGGGTAAATCGAAAACTGTTATGAATTTGGCTTTCCCTATTTCGAGGAGTAAATCTTTAGTACTCTTCATCGGATAGATGTCCGGAACTGTGAAGCTATTTAAAAGTCTAAAGTCTATGCACAGTCTAACAATACCATTCTTTTTTGCAACACATTTGCCCATCCACCGTCACTGAGTTCTTTAAGATCCCATAAGAGTTTTTTAACTTGGCGATCAACTTCATGTTGAAGCGAAACAGTCACACGATAAGGTCTTAATCTTTTTGGACTACAGTGTGCTGTAACCTTTATGTCATGACCATCGACGTTGGCTTGGCCCGGTTTGTCACTAAAAACATTAACGTAAGATTTTAATATATTAAATAGTCATTTTTGTTGGTAATGTTTTTTAAGTCGCCTTTCAAATTTTGTAAGTGGTTCCAGATATCTTCAGCAGATTTATTCATAGAATCCGCTTGTACATAGTGGATATCTTTCGACATTTTCCCTTCACATTGAAAGTCTTTTCTTTAAAACGTAAGTTATATCTTGAAGTGTATTCTTGAGATATTTCGGAGTTTACTGACGCAACGTCATGAGCTTTTCATAATTTTTCTAAAAAGATCTTAGAGATAATTTGCAATTCAACGGGAAGCTGTGACTGGAATGGTACGTTCACCTCTCCAGATCTCTTGGATAAAGGTTCTAGTGGTATTCTTCCATGCACCATCTGGAAGGGAGACAAACCAGTGGTGCTATGTGGCACTTCTCTGTAGGAAAACAGGAGATAGGGAAGATACAAATCCCAACTTCTCCCATGTTCTTGGACATTTTTGTTCATCATTTGTTCATTTTGTTTGTTAAGGTTCTATTCTAACGTTCGACAGCACCCATACTCTCTGAATGTCCTGGGGTGGAGAATCGTGGAGGTACACCAAGGAAGTCCTCAAAAGCTCGGTTTGGATGTGTAACTAGTTCCCTGATCTGAACAAATCATCTTTGGAAATCTAGTCTGAGAAAAAATTCTCATCAAATGTTGCATGTTCGGGTGGGGGTTTCACTTATCTCTTTGACGGGAGTGGATTCTGCCCATTTGGTGCATAGGTCATCTGCACATATCACAAACCGATGACCTCTTCCGGATGGAGGATTTAATGGTCCGATACAATTGACGCTCCATACTTCAAATGGTGTTTCCGGTCTAACGATAGGTTGAATTGGGATTTTATCTTTATATGTAAATTGTCCTTCTCAATTGGCATTCTGTGCAACTTCCGCAAAAATTTTTAGTAGGCCAAAAGAATGAGTACTTGATTCATCGAATTGTCTTTTTCTCACAGAGATGTCCAGCAAGAGGGATTTCATGTGCCATTTTTAGAACTTTCTTTCTTTTTCCTAAATTCAGAATGCCTTGCTTAATACTTTCACCACAGATATATTCAGAGTGAAGTAATAGGCCATTATCAAAAGCATAAGAATTTTCATTCTTCTTCGCTCATTCAAAACACTTTTTCTTCAAGCCTCACCTTGTTCTGGTGAGGGTTTGTCATCTGATTCTTCACACTCTAAGGAAGATGCATCCCACTGACGATCACTGCGACACAGTTCAATATTTTCGCAGAGCATTTCATAAGCTGATGAACTAATGGGCACTCTACCATGAAGATCATCGTCAATTTTCAGTGGAGTAATTTCGTTCTCACCAAAAGCAGAAAATAACTGTGTTTTACTCTCTCTTTCGCAAGGTATGTCGTAGATCAGTCCCTTATGGACTATTAAAATTTGTGTTTCCGTGTCTACGACTCCATTTAGAACAATATCTCTGCATTTAACTTTGACAAGTGTCAAATCATCTGTGTTCCTAGCTACGTCAACGGATTTTGAAACGCGAATAGAGATCTTGGCAGTTAGCACTTCTGGTTTTTCCTTTTCTGCAAGGGCTGTTTGTGTCTGGATTAAATTGTTTTGCGCTGTTGCAGAAGTATTTTTTGGTATCCGATTTTTGGTGCAGAATTTAGATATATGACCTTCTTTCCCACAATCATAGTATGGAAATTAGTTTTTTGCGGCTTGTCATTCTTAACGGAAGTTTTCACTCTTGGCATTTACGGTAATGCGTGTTCTGAACGGAGTTTCGTGTTTTGAAGTGTTCGTGTTCGGAAAAGTTTTCGGAGAGTTCGAAGTTTGTCGAGAGGTTTTCGGAAACTTTGGAGTTTCGTATTTTGAAGGCCTGTTCTGAATGGAGAACGATTTGTTTTTGGAAGTTTTTTCTGGAAGTGGAGAACGAGATCGCCACTTTTCATTAGTTTTGTCTTTCGATGGACTATCACTAGTCTTTTTTAAAGTATTACACACATTGTTTCGTGAAGTTTATCCGCTAATTTGGTCGGAGAAATGAACGTCACCCAGTCATCAAGAAGATGGTCCCTTACTTCAGGAGGTACTCTTTTCATAATTTGATCCGTGATAATGAGGTCTTTTAACCCGACGCTGTCTATAATTTCAAGGCCATTGATCCATTCTTCAAAATAAGTTGCAATTTCGTTTCAGAAATCCCACCATGATTTTCCAGTAGTCTTTTACTGCATCACAAACTTTTTTCTAAAGCCTTTAAGGATTTAATTTAAATCTCTTTAATAAGGTGGCTAGCTGTTATAGTGTACTCATAATCCTCAAAATTGTTCCTCGGTTCCTTACCAATTAATTGAATGATTTCAGATGGCATTAAAGTCAACAAACATGATACCCAGTCTTTAGAATCAATCTTTGGTCTTTTAGCTTGTCTTTCAAATAAGGATAAATCACGATATCATCGTCTCTTAACTTAAGAATCAGCTTAATTAAATCGAAATTGCGTTGTCCACTTTCATTTGTCGGCGGAGTTTGTGTTAATCGAATACGAGATTAAGTTTCGAGTTCCTTCAACCCAAATTCAATTTGCTCTCTTTTCTGCTGTGCTTCTAATTCTTCTTTTCTCCGGTTTTCTAATTCTTCTTTTCTTCTGTTTCTTCTTTCCTTCGCTGTTCCTCAATCTCTTCTTTCCTTCTCTGTTCTGCCTCTTCTTTTCCTCTCTTCAACAATCCGTTAAAAGTATTTTAGGAAATGCTTCATCATCATATGTCTCAACTTGAAACATTTTATTTTTATTGCTATAATTTTCATACTTGGATCCACTTGAATTTCTAATTCAGCAGCTAACACTAACTATTCCTCTTTTTTTCACGTCCCATTAAAGCCATGGTTCGATTTTAGATAAACTTCAATCTTTAAAAATTTAAGTAAAGAAAACCTAATTTCGTATTACTTCCTTAAATTTACCTTTAACTTTAGTGAAAGAGTGAACTCTCTAATTGAGGTTTGTTATAATTAATTTCATTAAATTTTAAAACTGATAATATTTTCCTTTAAATGGATGGCCTTTAAATAGTGAATCATTTATCTGAAAAACAATTCAGGAATACAAAATACGATATCTCAAATGAATCAAAATAAAATAAACAACCACAGTTTCATAATATATATATATATATTTAAACAGGTAATAGATCTCGTACCATCTTCTTATGATAAAGACATTCTCTGGAGGGGGGAACGTTTTTATGTGCGACATTATAACAGCTGGCTGACGCCAGATATTGTTTTCTGACTTTATTCAGTCGCTTGACTTAAAGACAGACAAAACAACCCTTTACTTCCTTGTAAAGTAAAAAAGAAATATTTTGATTGCCAAAAATTTCGGGTATCATTTCTCAACGAAAATATCCATTTTGATAGTTATCGAATGCAATTTAACGATGTTTTTGTGTGACATCTGTACAATGACTCTTTTCCCCCCAAAAAATATAAAACTGATTTAGAATGGATTCTGAAGACATTTTTTCGTGGCATCTGTACGTACGTACGTGTCTATGCATGTATGTATCTCGCATAACTCAAAAACCAGTAGCTGCAGAAAGTTGAAATTTTGTATATAGGACTACTGTAGCATGTAGATGGGCATCTTCTATTTTGGTTGCAATTGGCTGCACCAAAAGTATATAAGTGTATGTATTCCAGTCTGTTTATTCGGCTCAGTGAGCTCAGTTTCGTTATTCTTATAGGTTTTTAAATTGTACATTTTTTGCTTTAAAAATGATTGAATTATGTTGTCTTCCGGTTAAAGTTTTCATGCCTTTAGTCAATCAGCATATTATAGTTGTAGAATTATCAACAATTTAAAAGTGCGGTTAGGCCTAATTTTTTTTTTTTTTTTGGTCATAGCAGCCATATTTGTTTACATTTGAAACTTAGCAGAATAGTGGATTTGTTGTCCATCTAAAGAAACTAAGCTTCGCAACAACAAAGTAACGTCTTCATCTGTTATTGCGTATTAAATTATGCTTAATCCATTCTGGAATATCATTTAAGTTATTAAATTATCCTGTATGTTGACTCAGCATAGCGTCCACAACAAATTAAGTCAGTTTCAATGCTGTCAGTGTCTTTTTGCCGAGTGAGACCAAAAGTAAACTTTCAGTTTTGTGCACCGAAAAATCTCTCTTCTTGCCCGCTGGCCGAATTGCTTGTTTTTCAGTAGAAACTGTAATTTTAATTTTTAAAATTGCTTTTTTAAAAGAATTTTTAAACTGTATTTGGTGTTTTATCTGTGGTTAATTTGTGTGTATAACTTGTACATAGTGTAAATATTTGTTTCTTTAGTTATATTATTTGTTTGTTTTATTAGTTTTATTTGTATCGAATTACGCTTCTGACCAAGGACTGTACTGCCTGGGCTTGCAGTCCTTGGAAGGGGGCAGTGTTACGAAGTGCCCAGCCGCGGTAAGATAGCTTTCCCGCAGAGCAGATCAGAAAATGGCAAGGGAAGGCAGGGTTTCCACATTTGGGGCGAAATTGCTCATTTGGAGACATTTAGCGACAAAAATTGGCTATATGCCATAGACGGATGAAGAACATTCTTGAGCGAATTTTTACCCAGAATGTTCTCGAAGGCAAGCCACAAGCTATATAAACTCTGCCTGTACGCGGAGTATCGAATTTTTCGTCAGTGCATCGTTGAGACTATCTAGTGCATCGCAAGTTCTATCGTAGAAAGTCTCGAGAGTACGTTGAGTTTTGAAAACGACCGAATCGAGTCGGGAGCTATATTCTAGTGCTTTGCCTTGATGCTGTCTTCAACATTATACCCTGAAGGCTGTAAAATACTAGCGAATAAATTGTGTTTTGATTCTCTGTCAAATGTTGTCGTTAATCACTCCAAATACACGAACCCGTAGAAGCGCAACAATCAATACATATATGTGCGTGTGCTTGAGCAACACCTCCTTATAGAAGGAAGCCGGGACACTGAAGCGAGGGGAAGCTCTGACGTCACAGGTAGTCGTCTCTGACTCACCTCGCTCCTTCAAACAAAATCAAAGCCCCGTAGTTGAGCCAAGAGCGACGAATGTGGAGCGGTTATTTGCGTTAGCGACAGAGTTTTTATATTGTCTCATGCTTTTTTTATATATTGTCTCGTGCTTTTATAATTTCATACGATGCCTCATAAATGTGCTGTAGCCACATGTCGTGGTAATTATAAAAACGGACCAAAAGTGGCTGTATTCAAGTTTCCAAATGAGACTGAACTCCGGATGAAATGGATAAGGAGTCTACGAAGAAAAGATGGCTTTCAACCTACTAAACATACCAGAGTAAGTTCAATTTTACTGCATTTTTTTATGTTTTGTATCTTTACATTTTTTTATTACTTTTATTGATAGGTATGTGATGTTTATGCTTACCATATTAGATTTTGATCTGTGGGTAAGAAGTTTTATGTTTGAAAGATTTTAATCTTGCCTGTTTTAATCATTTCAAAAAAAATATTTTCCTTCAAAGTTTTATGAATGAAATAAAGTTCCATATAACAGGAATAATTCTAAATTTAGTAGTTACATAAATGCCAATAATTTGTAAATGCTTTCTAGTATACTGTGCAGGCAGATTCTGTAGTTATTCCAAATTTATCATAATTTATATGACAAGGAACTACTAAGTAATCATAATAGGTTTCATTTTAAAATTTTTGTAATGATATATGAAAGTTTGGTATGATGTATTTAAGGTAATTATTTGTATTTGGTAACCAGTGTTTGTTGTAAACAATTATCTCAAATATATAATTTTCTTTAAATGTAAATAAAGCTGTAATCATTATGATGAGCATTCCAGATTTTACAAATTACTTAAATTATACACGTAATTGAAATGATATTACTGGTTTTTTAATTCGTATTTATGTATCAAATTATTTATTTAAATCATAGGGCTTATTGACTTCTGTTACTAAATATTAACATGCATCTAACTTTTGTACTCACAACAAGTTGATTTTTGAATATTTTCTTTTATAGGTATGTGAATTACATTTTCGATCAGATGAAATAATACGAGAAATCGAAATGTATGATGAGAAATCAGCGAAGTTAATTAAAGCCCCAATTTCTAGGCCACGTTTGAAAAAAGGATGCATACCTTCTCAGTTCCCTGATGGCCCATTCTACATGTCATCAAATTCTGTATCGAGAATGTCACCAGAAAAGAAGAAAGCTCGTTTAGAAGAGAAATACCTGGAGAAAGCGATAGAAGAAAGTTTGAAAATGAAAGAACGGTATGATAATGAACGATCATTTGAAAGTTTAATTGAATTCAATAATTGCCTAGAACATCAGATTTTAGAAACATTTTGGACAACTGTACATACTGAAAATTCAACTATGTTACTTGATATTTTAAGTGACCCAGCTCCAGAAATTCAGAAATCGGTAGTAATAAATGAGGATTTAACAGTATGTGTTTATATTAAAAACATCGCTATAAAATCTATTGGTAAATTTGTTTTCCCTCTAAAAATTAGTAATGTAAATATGTTTCTAGAAGTACTAAAGGAAGTTGAAAGTCTGTCTCATAACTTACAAAATGAAGAATATATTAAGAATTCTATACAAATTGTGGATGATATGCTTTCAGAATTGAAAAGAGTGTTACCTGAAAAAGAAACTGAACTGAACTTCCTTTCAGAGCAAGTAAATAAACTAAATGTAAAGAAAGAGAAGTATCGATATACTCCAGATTTACTTATTTTTTGCAGTTTGTTAAACTCGATCTCACCGCATGCATACAAGTTTTTACGACATTCAGGTTACATTTCTATTCCCCATCCACGTACTATTCGTAGAATTTGTTCAATGTTTTCTCTTAATCCTATTACTGAGCAATTTAATGATGACTTTTTAGGATATGTTAAACAAAGATGCAAGGATTTAGAAGAAAATGATAAAACTGTAATTATTATGATGGATGAAGTGCATTTAAATTCATGTTTCGATTTTAAAGGAGGAAATTTGTGTGGCATGGCCTACAACTGTGAAAAAGCTGCTACAAGTGCTTATGTTTTTATGATATGTAGCTTATTATCACCTTTCAGGGATGTGGCACATATATTACCAGTTAAATCATTAAATGCTGAGGATCTGTATCAATATCTTAAGAAAATTATAATTGGTTTAGAAAATATAAGTTATAGAATTGTGGCAGTTGTCTCTGACAATAATTCAATAAATAAAAAAGCCATGTCATTATTTTGTATGCCTCCAAAAATTAGTATTGTGTATAAAAACCCTGCAGACTTATCTCGGCCACTATTTTTTGTTATTGACTCAGTGCACATCTTGAAGTGTGTCAGGAACAACTGGATAAATCAAAAAACTTCTGGGCAATGTTTATTTTATCCAAGTTTTGAAAATTTTTCCAAGGTCGAAACAGCGGCATTTGCATGCATAAAAAGTCTCCATTCATTAGAGGCAGGCAGAATTGTAAAATATAGTTATGGTTTGACTCTGAAAGCTCTGTATCCAACCAATTTGGAAAGACAAAATGTCAAGCTAGCATTACAAATATTTGACAGTCGTCTTGCAGAGGCAATAATGGTTATTGGTAAAGAAAATAGTATTTTAAATTACGAAACAACAGCTGAATTTATTAAAATTATATCTACATGGTGGTCAATAGTCAATGTCAAAAGTATCTTTAAAGGACCCCATAAGATGAATGAGTATCAAAAGCCGTTAACTGTGCAAAATGATGATGTTAGATATATTTATTTAAATAAGTTACTTGAGTGGTTAGATCAGTGGAAACTTTTAGGCTGTTCTAGTGGTGGACTAACTAAGGAAACACATTTTGCATTAACACATACTAGCTACTCGTTGCTCGAAATGGCAAGGTATTGCATTGAAGAGCTAAAATTTACTTACTTTTTACCAGGAAAAGTTCAGACAGATCTCCTAGAGAATAGATTCGGAAAATATAGACAGCTGGCTGGTTCACAACATAATATTTCTATAAGGCAAGTATATGAAACTGAAGCAAAATTAAGATTACAAAGTCTTCTGCCAATTGTTATTAAATCATCAAAGTATGGAGGAATTCCTATTTATCTAAATTGTAAAAACCTGTGTATTGAATCTCTGGAGCAAGAAAATATTGGATGCACTTTCTCAGGAAGAATAACTATTACAAATGAAGATATACAAAATGTTCAAAATGACATACCAATTTTAATGTATATAGCTGGTTACTGTAGTTATAAAGTTGTGAAACTATTAAGCTGTGATATTTGTAAAGGCAATCTAACTATTGATAAAGAATTAATTGTAGAAAATGAAGGACAGTCTTGGATAAAAAGATTTGATAGAGGACTTCTATATCCTCATCCTGATGTACTAAATTCAGTAATATATAATTATGTTGTTATTCAAAAACTTGTATCTGAAGAATTTGAGAATGAATTTTTATTTTCTGCAAATCAGAGGGATATAGCATGTAACTTAACTCTAGACATACTGATAGAAAATGACATTTTTTTAAATCTAGATGATTGCCCTAAAGCTCATGAGTCACAGAAAGTGTTAAAGCAGATTCTTTGGTCATCAACGAACACATTTTTAAATAATTATTGCAAATTAAAGAATGATACACTAAACCAGAAAAGCATTGCAAAAGAGCGCAAATTGAAAACTTTAAAGCATAAATAAAAATATAATGGGTGTTTAGCAATTAAACATTTAAAAAATGTAGGTTTTAATTCAAATGATGCTGTATTTCATAGACTAGTAAGTTTAGTAACTTTAATGCATGTAACAAGACACAAAAAATTAATTGAGCAAAGCCTAGTGATGTTAGTTCAGATTTATTTCTGTTGAAAAAATATTTTCGCATCTAACAGTTACTGTTACACATTATTGTGAATTCCTTATTATTTTTTTTCTACTCATGTATGCTGTCTGTTTAACCTTGAGATCACTTGAAAAGTAATAGTAACGAAAAATTCATTTCTATGCATCTATGTAAATAAGTGTCTGGGTTGTATTTTAAGTGGTCCTTATTATTAATGTGGATATCAAATTAGTGTTAACATATGGTAAGATTCTTTATCATTATAATTGACTTGAAATATTGAAAAATTCATTTCCTTGCCCTTAATTTGTTGTGTAAAAAAGTGTCTGCGTTATGTTTTTATGTGGCCACTACTTTTATCATTTGGGTATAATTTTGGTGTTAACATGATAAAATACTTTATCAAAGTAACAGTTATATGTTTCAAAATGCTTACAAAATGATATGTATATAATAACTGCCACTGTTATACTGGTAATGGGTCATTATACTTTTGTTGATATGGACAGATACTGACTGTTTAACATTCAGATGACTTGAAATATTGAAGAAGGCATTTCCTTGCCTTTAAATTATCATTGCGTAAAAAGGTGTCTCGGTTTGTGTTTTAGCGCAGCCATTACTTTTATCATTTGGGTATAAGTTTGGTGTTGACATATGGTAAAATGCTTTCTCCTTATAAAAGTTATGTTTCAGCATGCTTACCGAATGATATGTATATAATAACTGCCACTGTTATACTGGTAATGGGTCATTATAATTTTGTTGATATGAACATATACTGACTGTTTTATATTTAGATGACTTGAAATATTGAAGAAGGCATTTCCTTGCCTTTAAATTGTCATTGCGTAAAAAGGTGTCTCGGTTTGTGTTTTAGCGCAGCCACTACTTTTATCATTTGGGTATAAGTTTGGTGTTGACATATGGTAAAATGCTTTCTCCTGATAAAAGTTATGTTTCAGCATGCTTACCGAATGATGTGTATATAATAACTGCCACTGTTATACTGGTAATGGGTCATTATAATTTTGTTGATATGAACATATACTGACTGTTTTATATTTAGATGACTTGAAATATTGAAGAAGGCATGTCCTTTTTTTAATTTGTCATCGCGTAAAAAAGTATCTCGGTTTGTGTTTTAGTGCGGCCACTACTTTTATCATTTGGGTATAAGTTTGGTGTTGACATATGGTAAAATGCTTTCTCCTGATGAAAGTGATGTTTCAGCATGCTTACCGAATAATATGTATATAATAACTGCCACTGTTATACTGGTAATGGGTCATTATAATTTTGTTGATATGAACATATACTGACTGTTTTATATTTAGATGACTTGAAATATTGAAGAAGGCATGTCCTTTTTACTTCCTTGTACGAAGTAAAAAGGAAGTATTGTAATCGCGAAAAGTTTCAGGCAGCATATTTCACCGAAAATATCCATTTTGACCGCTATCGAACGCAATTTAACGATGTTTTTGCACCATATCTGTACGTAAGGACAGAATAAAATACTCTTTTCCTTCAAAAAAATTATAAAACTGCTTAAAAAAACTTAAACTAAAATTAATTCTGAAGAGAATTTTTCGTGGCTTCTGTACGAACGTATGTACGTACGTTCGTGCGTACGTACATATCTCACATAACTCAAAAACGAGTAGCCTCAGAACGTTGAAATTTTGTATATAGGACTGCTATAACATGTATATGTGCACCTCGTATTTTGGTTGCAATCGGCCACACCAAACGTATATAAATATATTTATATATATATCCACTCTATGACTTGAAATATTGAAGAAGGAATTTCCTTGCCTTTAATTTGTCATTGCATAAAAATGTGTCTGGGTTATGTTTTAAGTGGCCACTACTCTTATCATTTTGATATAATTTTTGTGTTAACATATGGTAAAATGTTTTATCGAGGTAACAGTTATATGTTTCCAGCATGATTAGAAAATTGTATGTTTATAATAGCTGCTGCTATTATACTGGGAATGGGTCATTATAATTTTGTTCATATGGACATGCACTGACTGTTTTATATTCAGAGCACAAGAAAGATGATAATATTGAAAAATTCATTTTCGTGCTGTTGAGTGTTTGCTGCATAAAATGGTATCTGGGTTGTATTTAAATGGCTACCACTTAATGTTTAGTAAGTGGTTATCATTTGGTGTTAACATACTGTAAAATGCTTTCTCATGATAAAAGTTGTGTTTCAGCATGCTTACAAGATGACAAGTTTATGGTAACTGCTGCTTTTATACTGAGAATGGGTCATTATAATTTATATTTTTTATATGGGCATGTACTGACTGTTTTACACTTAAAAATATTGAAAAATTCATTTCCTTGTCTTTAATTTGTTGTTGTGTAAAAAAGGGTCTATGTTGTGTCTTTAAGTGGCCATTACTTATATCATTTGAGTATAATTTTCATGTTACCATATGATAAATTACTTTATCAAGATAACAGTTATGTGTTTCAGTATGGCGACAAAATAACAGGTTTGTAATAACTCCTACTATTATTCTGGGAATTGGCTGAATAAAGGGTGTCTCTGATTAGGAGCACTCATTTCACAAACCTGTGATTTTCATGTGCATTTTGAAATTACCGGTGTCCCATAATTAAGACTGGTGGCTTTCTGGACAAATCATTTTGATATATTCTTTGCTTAAATTAAACAAGCCTGATAGCGAGTAACTTAGATCACGATTTTAGCTTGGAAAAATTACAACAAAATTGTGTTGCATGTAGTGACCAGATACTTTCAAATTGGATACTGGTGCATAGGTAAAACATTTTTATTATTTTCTATATTTGAAACATTAACTGATAATCACTTCCTTTACACAACATCAATAAATGTTTTTACATATACTGGTGATGCTGATATCCATTTGCTGTTGAATGTATCTTTATATGCTTCATAAATAATAATAGCCATCGTATAAAATTTAATATCATTTGTGCACCTGAAGTGTTTTAAATGGTAATGGACGGTCTTCTCAAGTGTTTGCCCGATATTTATCCATATTATGGCAGTATCATAATACATTTTGAAACTATTAATTGGCTGTTGTAAAAAGTTAATAACGGTGTTTGTAATTGCCAGACAAAATGGGTTGAAATTTAACGAATAGAAACTTGAACTTGCAGTATCAAAATTTAAATATTAAGGTCACATAGTCTCATTTTATTGTTTCTGATGAGACCCAATTAATATAGAAGCAGTTTTGAAATTTTCACACCTGTTAATAAATAAGAATTGATGAGATTTCTTAGTATGGCAATATGCTTAATGAGATTTCTGCTTCAATTTTTACAAGAAAGTTTGAATAATTTATTGATAAAAAGAGATCAGCTGGTTTTAACTTATTTGTATGTTATAACTTAGGTGTTGTTATGCTGACTGCTTGCATAAAATTGTAATAAAAATTTTTTTATTTTTCACTTGTGAATCTTTATTTTCAAGTTCAGCTATATAACTAACACAATACAGTTAAGTACATATACAACTAATATTATTGGTTCTACAGATTTAAGCAATAATTTTAAATTGCACATTGAATTATTTGCTAAGCAAACCTCTGATATACTAATTTATTTGAAACTTGCAAGACACATAGCAAATTATAGACAAAATTTAGTGCATTTTTATACCATTTTCTTTTAAAGACAAATTACTGATTGGAAGAAAAATGAAATGATAAGTAATAGTTTGTATGCAGATAATTTGGGTTTTTTTCATAAATATTAGAAAAATATAAAGCAATTTTAAATTATGAGGGAAAAGTCAGAAATTCCTTTTTTGAGTTAGTATGGCTGATTTTTAACTTTTTAAATGCTGCTGTGAAACCTACAAGGAAGTATAATTCATTAAAGTCAAGAAATAAGAAACAAAAAATTCTTAAATTTATGTCAAATTTTATTGTGTTAAATTTTGAAGTAATTAAATTATTCATTATATATAATTGAATCTCTGAATAAAATCCCACCCAAGTATCTATATCAAATAGTGAAATCAACGTTAAGTACGGCACTAGCGCGCAGCCTGTTTTGTTTCGTTGCTCTCTCGGGGTTTCGACATAGACGACTACGCGTGACGTCACAATCCAGTGTCCCGGCTTCCTTCTATAAGGAGGTGTTGGCTTGAGAGAGGGAGAGAGGAGCACGCACCTTACGACTGACGTCACTCCAGTTTTCTGCAAGTGCAACGCAAAGAGACGAAGACGAATCGTGGCTGTGGACAGGAGCAGACAGCTTATGTGCCTGCAAGAAGGAGTTGACTAGCCTTTCAGGAGGTTGAAGGAAGGATATCTTTCCACTTCTGTCATGCTGTTCGACCAGCGTTTGCGAATCCCTAAGCTTGATCGTGATATGTGAATTACAAGGATTGTACAAATTGTGATGTGTACTATAATCGTGGGGTTACCTAGCCGTTATGTTAATATTATATTTTACCAGTTTTCATATCATCATAGTAGTTCAGTCAATAAAATACTGTTATACTTCGTCACATGCTTAAGTCATCTATCATAATCCCGTAACGTGTACCCATAGCATAACCCCATATATATGCGTGTATGTGTGTAGTCAAGCAAAACCATTTAATACAAAGCCTGTCTTAGCCCGCCCCAAAAAAATCCCGTTGAATTTATTAAATACTAGCAGCTTCGCTGCCAGCCTTCGTCTGGCTTTAAAATGTACCGGAAAAATGGCTGAAGGGAACAAACACCAAACGTTAAATTTAAAAACTGCGTAGAATTTTACTCTGCAGAACAACTTCATAAAAATGTTAGTACGTTTAACAAAATTACAATGAAATAAGCAATATTCCCTTAATACAAATATTAATTATCCTAATAAATAAATTAACCAACTTCCCTTTGCAAAATCTTAAGAACTCAAATGGTATAAAGGAGGTTAAGAACTTTGTTTCCTAAAAAAATCACTCAAAACTTTTCAATATCTTAAAAACAGTGAAATGAGCAATAAATAACATAAAAGTATACAAAAAACAAAAAATTCTGAAAAGCAAAGTACAATTAATGATATTTTATCTTATATTTTCAAGAGAAAAAAAATTACAATGAAATAAGCTATATTCTTTAATACAAATATTAATTATCCTAATTAAAAAATTAACCAACTTTCTGTTGAAGAAAAACAATTATGCAAAACTTTTCAATATCTTACAAACAGTGAGATAAGCAAAAAATAACATGAAAGCAACTCAAAAAACATAAAATTCCGCGCAGAATTTTACTCTGCAGAACCACTTTATCAAAATAAATAAATAAATAAAAATGTATTGTATATATATATATATATATATATAAATGACAATGAAATATGCTAATCTCTTAAAAACAGTGACATAAGAAATACGATGAAAAATTGTTGCCAAACCCATATTTCTAAAAGAATGAAACTATTCAAAATGATGTGATTTCATCAAAAATCTATCAACAACAATAAGACAGGAAAATTGTTGCCAAAATCACATTTTTAAAGATGTGAGATATGAGAAGTGTACTCGGTAGCTTCATTTAAAAAATTTTTTAAATATACAAATTAGTATAATTTTTCCAAAATTATTTTTGCAAAAGTCGCAAGGATGAAAGTTTAACGTGTCCAAAAATCAAAGAAAAATAAACTGTACATTTTTAAAAATAAACTTTTTTAGAAAAAATCCCGTTCAAAAGGTGTTAGGCTCCCTTTGTTAAATAAACTCGTATTTAATCGATTTATTGAAACACGAAATTTATTTTAAGTTCGTAAAATAGCTAAGTGCCTACGTTTCATGACGATGTGAAAATGTAGTGTGTAAAGTAAAATCTCGCTTTCCTATAGCCCATTATGTCTCAAAATGACGCGATTTCGTCACAAAGCATAAAATAAAAAAAATTCTAATTCTAATTTCGAAAAAATCGCTTCGAGGTGCACTGGCTCTTGTCTAGATGCACCTATGTACCAAATTTCGTAGCCGTGGGTCTATTAGCTTACGCGCAACGCGAACGAAAGACACACACACACACAGACTCTTTCTTTTATTTATGTATAGAGAAGAAGATTAAAAATAAGTGACGGAATGGGTGTGCCGGTGCTGGCATACACAGCTAGAAACACATTAGGCGTAAAGAATGTTTGAAGGCTTTTCTGTTTGACAGTGGCAAAGTTTACGAAGATTGGATAGGTGGAGATAGGTTCTTGGAGGACTTTATAAGGAAAACTTGTTTGTATTTGCGTTACCACGGGGAAAGAAAAAAAAAAAAAAAAAAAAAAAAAAAAAACACCTATTCAGCCAGTTCATTCATAGGGAATTTAAAACGCGACGAAATACTTCCTTGTTGATAGGCCTTTTCCGAGTGGCCATTCATTGATGGGAGGGAAGAAATTCTCCGTGATGGTGAAGCTAGAGAATACGTGGCAGAAGGCACTGAAAAATCGGCATTCTAAGTGTTTATTTATAGACTGCAATAAAACGAGGCATATTTGTATTTTAAAAGTTCTTGAAACGTAGAGAATTCCTCAAAGATCGAATATCTTGGCTATCCAAATAACCATTAGAATTTATGTGGTGGCAAAATCAAAGCTTACATAGCACGGAAAGATTAAAACATAATGCGAAAGGATTGCATAGCAGATTCCTTGAAAATGCCTTAGAGTTATAATATTGCAGCTTTAAAATGTAAAGTGATTGCTTTCACTAAAATGGCCCTTTCCTCCACTTAGTTGCTCCAAGTTAAATGCCTCTGTTCACCATCGCAAGAGCCTGACCTTTTTCGCCTTTTTTCGTGTTAACAATTCTGTTATCTAGGTGACGTCAGAGTTGCCATTTCTTTCCGGTTACTGAACTCTCATCTCGAGTGACTGCTGCAATTGTTATTCGCTAATATATATGGAGGGGAAGTTTTGCCGTTTTATTTTCATTCAGTTTATCCCAAGTTCAGCTGAAAAAGAGTTTGTTTATTGCATAAAAGAGAGAGACATTTTCCAAAATTGTTAGCGCTATTACTGAACGATTTTCGTATTGGATATCTCTTAGATGTTACTAAATTCTCTTGTTTTATCTTATAAAAAATTACTTTTTCAAATTTATAAGACGAGAAATTTATTATTATTAAATAATATTAATATGTCATTTTTTAATTATATCGAATTCAGGTTTTGATGCTTTTGGTATAATTAATTTTTGCTGAATGAATCAATTACTAGGGATTGAATTTTTGGTTCATATATTTGATCTGATGAAATGGCAAGAAATAATAAAAATTGCTGTTATAATTGTTGATCACATGCTAAGAATTGATTGATAAATTGTCAAATAAAAGGTTAGCATTGTCAAACTCGCTATGAGATGAAATTACGAATTCTGATTTGGAAGGGAGAAAAATGAGTTATTATTGTATACAGTTATTAAATATCTTAACGCTCTTTTGCAGTTTCATTATACGATAATAACTGTACATGATAAATTATAAAGTATAACATCGTGGTTCAGAGCTTTTCCATATGTCTTTCTCTAAAATGCACTGTATAACTATGCCTGATTATTTTATGCATAAAAATGTAAATTGACTAAACATGGAAAAAAAATTGCTAAATTTATCTCTATTTAAATCTGAGTACAAAATTAAACCGGATAATTTTGTTGGCGTGATGCAGATGGTTGAAAATTTTTTTACATATTTTTATCCCTATATTGAAACGAATCTGTTACTCACGTTTCTACAGTTTGTGTAGAGAGAAGAAGCCTCAAAATTAAAAATGTGCATCTTTGCATTGTATCTGGGTCGGTAGAAAGTTCACTTCCCCTGAGCTGCGGTTCTGAATATCAGGCGAAGAAATCTTTGGTATTAGCATTTTTCAAAGGTCCGTGACACTTAGCCGACGGGACACTTAACCGACACCAGTTAGCCGACGGGACACTTAACCGACATCAGTTAGCCGACAGGACATTTAGCCGACAGGACATTTAGCCGACACGGGCACTTAGCCGACACGGACAGTTAGCCGACAAGGACAGTTAGCCGACAGGACATTTAGCCGACAAGGACACTTAGCTTACAGGACATTTAGCCGACACAGACAGTTAGCCGACAGGACATTTAGCCGACAAGGACACTTAGCCGACAGGACATTTAGCCGACAAGGACAGTTAGCCGACAAGACATTTGGCCGACACAGAAAGTTAGCCGTCAAGACATTTAGCTACGGGACACTTACCTGTCAAGACATTTAATCAACAGGTTACTAAGCCGAGAGTGACGTTTAATACCCAAAAATTATTTAAACTATCAATTAAAAAATTTCTCGACTACTCCATAAGTTCAATATTTAAGTCATTTTTTTCACCTATCAGTAAAATTCATTTTTCGATTCTTAAAGATTCATATGTGCTATTAATTATTGAGTTAATTTAGCATTGTTTGATATGTATCGTGCTGTTTGGTGTACATTGGCCAAAATGAAAAAGCGCTGAAATATCTCGAAAATGAATAAAACAAAACCTTAAAGAATATTTTACTTCTAAATTCACTAGTTTAGGGCTATAAACATTAACCTAAGTAAGTATTTTAAGCGAGAGGCGTGGTCAATAAAATGTTGCAGAATTTTTATCTCAAGAATGGCGGCATGAACTGCAAGTTATAGAGGTTACAAATAATTTATACCTTTGCTTGTCTTAAAAATGCACTTTTTTTTAATTGTTTTTAATAACAAAATAAAATATATTTGCTAAACTAACCCTCACCACCATATGTTTCCCAAAAAAGTATAATTCAAGAATAACAATAATTTTTATTGCATTATTCAGATTTCTCATGACAGGGAAAGGAAATTTCCTTAGTGGGAAGAGCCAACCGATTTTGTGAGGGAAAGAATGTAACATGATGTGATGTGTAAAATAGTAATGAAACGTAAATGTATTAAAAATTTGAAAGCATTTGGAAGAGCGAGATTGGAAAATTAATATCATTAAGTAAACAAGAAAAATTATTAATGAAGTGTTCAAAAGAACCCAGTTGATTAAATGAAGAAGCTTTATGGATATTTTTTGAAGATCTCACGTTAAAATGTAATTAAGTGACCGCCGTACTTACCTAAAAAAGTTCTTTTTTCCTTTCGAAATTTCATTCATATTCCCTGACGAAACATTTCAGCGCTTTATAAAGGGATGCCTTCGTGGAGGACTTTTTAAGGGAAACTGGCTCGTATACACGTTACACATGGGGAAAACCACGAGAACACCCATGCAGCCAGCCCGTTCGCGGGATTCGAACCTCGGACCGAACTACCACTGTTCAGCGACGTTACCGCTGGGCCGCTGGTGGGCCCGTAAGAAAGAGTAGGGACGATCTGGCTTACTTTCACACGGAAACCGCTGGCGTTTGTATCACATAACTGGTTTTAATTATTAAATGTGATACGTTGTATAAGTGATGAGATTATGAAAGTCCCAGTCCACTTATCTTATAAAAGCACTTTTAACTGCATTTTGCGCATTTTTTTCAAGCGTAATTCTTGCATAAATTTCTTTACTTTAGTAAAACGGTAAAAATTCGAAACGCAAAACTTATGAACTTACTTTTGTGTACAAATAAAGTAAAATTAAATAATACTGATAGCATATGATGCTTTGAAACAAATAAGGTAAAATTAAACAAGATCTGATAATTTTCTTTGATTTTATGAGCATTTTCAGGCAGTAGTTTTTAAAATTATTATAACATAACAAGGCTATCATTTATTTGATTATATGATCATTAATTATTAACATTGCAAGATGATTATTTATTTTAGTAATTCATAAAATTCGGAGCATAAACTTTTTTGAGCGTAATGAGGGCGGAAAGAAGGATAAACTCTGGAAGACTCAGCAATATAATTTTATATTACGCCCAAAGGAGCGTTTTTGTAAAGTTTTGCTTGTTACCTTTATTTATTAAACGTCACGTTCTTCGCAAGTAAACCACATAAAATTTAATTCAAGAACAATATCACAAAATATTTGAAAATGACATATCTTTAAAATTTCCGCAATGGAGATTGTTATTTTCTGTACAGTGTTGCCATTGCTTGCTTTGAACTCGTTGAGTTTCTTAATTAAAACTTCGTTAAAGTTACAAAATATCAAATGGATTAAAACAAATTCGAAATTAGGCCGTCCAGGTGCCCATGTTCGGGTGGAGGATTACGTTATTCAAAATTTTATGATTCTAAATTCTATTTTTTTTTCACAGTGCGAGAAAAACATACATGCATTCATGCAGATTCTTCATTACTTAATTTCTTTAAATTTAATACAGGGCGATAATATTTGGTGGCAACAGTTTGCAAAGTGAAACGGACATTTATAGTGAAACAAAGCAAAATGCCGTTTCGAAACTAATAGCTTTTCTGAGCTACCGCCCCTTTGGGTTAATAAAATAAATTAGCAATAAATAAGAAAACTTATGCAGAACTAGACATAAATTTAAGCAAATAATCACTATAAAATACTAGCACAATTAATTATTACAGTTAAATACAATTTTTAACATTAGAATAAATGTATAAAAATTATTAAAGTGCTAATCACTATGATGCATTATGAAATATTATTGAAATAAAACTTCTTTGTAGAATATTATGCTATAATATTCAGATATACTTTAAAAAAAAAGCGGTACAAATAAGAATTTTAAGCAAAAACTTTCAAAAATCCATTTTTTTTTCGATTTTAGTATTTTTTACTTATTTACGCCAGTAAAAAACATAAAAATTGTAAGAGAAAATTGTTTGTTTGAATTTTTTTTATTAGTTCAGATTTAAAATATTTTTTTTTAAAGAAGGAGATACAAATTTCCTTACAGCATAGGAAAAGCTAAAAAATATCCAGACCTGAAAGCATGTAACAGCTTTATAATTATTTAGAACATTAATTACGCTTGATAAACATGCTAAATTTTTAAAAATCAATCTCAGTTTCAAAAATAAAAATATCTAATGAGGTGCTATCACCAGCTTTTTCTTGAAAATTATACGCGCTGCAACAGCCAACTATTGTTAAGTTTCTGCAAGTCGTCCCTGCTCCTCCGTATGTGGTCAAGGTGATAGCCGGCAATACGCCAAGGCAAGGGAGAAAACCCATTTGGATTGGTCTATTTCTTATAAGGTCCATGGATATATATCAAACAATGCTAAATTAACACAATAATTAAAAGTATATATGAGATCTTAAAGAATCGAAAAATGATTTTTACTGATAGTGAAAAAATAACTTAAATATTGAACTTACGAAGAAGTCGAGAAATTTGTAATTGATAGTAAGTTTGAACAATTATTGGGTACGTGCCAGCTAAACGTTACTGTCAGCTTTGTGTCCTGTCGGATAAAATGTGTTGATAGTTAAGTGTCTCGTAGTTAAATGTCTTGACGGCTAAATCTCTGTGTCAGCAAAATGTCCTGTCGGCTAACTGTTCGTGTCGGCTAAATGTCCTGTCGGCTAAGTGTCCTTTTCGGCTAAGTGTGCTTTTCGGCTAAGTGTCCGTGTCGGTTAAATGACCTGTCGGTTAAGTGTCCGTGTCGGCTAAATGTCCTGTCGGCTAAGTGTCCGTGTCGGTTAAATGTCCTTTTCGGCTAAATGTCCTGTCGGCTAAGTGTCCCTGTCGGCTAAATGTCCTGTCGGTTGAATGTCCATGTCGGCTAAATGTCTTGTCGGCTAACTGGTGTCAGTTAAGTGTCCTGTCGGCTAAGTGTCCGCGACCGATTTTTCAGTATAATTTCTGTCACAATAGCTTTGTCAGTTTACATGTCATCATATTAACTCCGATTCGGGCAACATTACCTGGCAGCTTCTAGAGCGCCTTTACACGATACAGAGGCCTTCCTCAGTTGACTGTGCCGGCGGGGCGCCAACCCACCGAACAGCCCGCAGGGACTTCTCATGTTCATCGCCATAATACATCATACTGGGGGCTGCGCGGGGAGCCGCCCCCCGGCACAACGCTTAAAATCGACATGAGAGCTTCCCCATAGCAAAGGCAACGGACACGATAGTACCAGTACGGTCCCTGCCAAGCCCGCGCCTACCATAGGATGGACCTATGGTTCTAGTCCTGTGAAGTCTGATTATATACCCAACAAATCGAAGCTGGCAGGACACAAGTCCAGCCAGTGGTCTGGGAGAACCCCGGTTCTCCTCCTATAAATGGTCGGTTCCGGAAATTTCCACCAGTCAATGTTTGAAAATATCCATAGTACATTCTGAAACTCTTGAAGTGCCGTTTTCTTCTAGCCATTTTTCTGAAGGGTAAAGTCATTGTTTTCACAGTTTTTCTTTTCAACACCTTGTACGAGACTAGCATACCAGGAACAGTTTCGAATAATGGATTCAAATTCGAATAATTGATTTAAGACAATTCACAAAGACATGTCTAACATTAGCATTTCAGATGGTCCATATGCAACGGTATTCAGAGGCAGAAAATTGTAATTTTGTCAGTCAGAAGTAGAATCTTTGGCTTTTTGGCCGAAGATTGTCTTTCCATTTTTTACGCTTTTCTTCCGGCGCGATCCAATTTTAGACATATACAAATATGAGTAGGGCGGGCACCATTTATTGACCATTGCAGTCCACCGACCTGCTACTGCATTAGCTGTTAGGGGCAGTCCGAGGATCTCCAACTACTGTTCTCCCACCAACCACTCTAATCGCTTCTGTATTTTAGTGCTACCATTATTACAAAAATCTATGCTTTCTTCGGGATTCAAAATCGAGCGCTATCGGTAAAGCAGCCAAGAGGATTAAGGCGGATGATTTAGGAAACAGGTATAAATGGCTATTACACCAGAATTTCCCCATAGGTTGTACAGGAATAGCCCACCTCACAAACGGCGGCTCCGCCCAAATTTTGAGGAAAAACACCGCGTGGGCCGTCCGAGGATCTCCCACCTCTTTTCCATTACCAACAACCACAAAATATCCATCCATTCTCTGAGATCCGAACCCAGGTCCATTGTTGCTTTTAACCCTTTCCGGCAGGCTATCTTTTAAAGTCGGAGTTTTGATTAAAAAAAAGGTAAGCAGTCTAATTAGGCCTAGATGATTACACAAGTAAAATATTGTGAAGATAGCACTTATCGTTTTAATTCTGTGGGTGTGCCTAAAGTGGCACACTGATTGAATAGAGTTTCGAAAAGAGTGCTGAAACGAGCATTGTTGTCAATGAACTGACTGATGAGATGCGGAGAAACAAAGAATACAGACTGTCAGTTGTCCTAGATTATCGGTGAGCCCGGTCTGGGCACACATAGGGTTCGCCGTTTGATTCTAGGCAAGATTTCAAGGTAAAAATTTAAAAATAATATAGAATGAGGAGATTAGCATACAGCCAAAAAATTAACATAGAAATTTCTTTTCAAACAATTCCTTTTATACCCTAAAAAAATTTAGAAGATTTCTTTGAAAAATGAGGGTCTTAAAAAAACTAAACATTGCTAAAATATATGGACTGGTTTGTGTTGAGCTGTCATCTACTATACATAAAGAAGGTTCAGCGTAACCTATAGTAACCTATAAATCCTTTTTCATTCAATTTTTCTGTGCGTACAGAAGGAAATTTTTATTATCGCAGACGATTATCCGCAAAGGATATCTGCAGGCGATGCGCGCTCTTAAAAATGTTTTTCAGTTATTCTGTAAGTTTTGACTAATAAAGTTGGTTGTTTGTTCAAAAATGGCGAGATTTCTTTAAAATTTCATTACGTTTGTTTTGCAATTATAAATGAATGTAATGAATTATATTAGAAATTCTCGTAGTGCTTTCGCTTCATGAGTTTATGTAATCGCTGACATTTCACTTTCGCGATTTTTATCACGTATTAATATTCGGATTGATGTTCGCGTCATATTATCGCTCTTTACTTCGAGAAAAATGACTCAAGCTACAATTAGCCTCGAATATTATGCATTTACTAACCACCTGTGGATTAAGAGAATTCAAGTGCATATTTTTTTTTTTTTTTTTTTATTTTTTTTTTATTTTTATTGAGCTCCATTAAAAGTTATATAAAAATACACTAAATACATACATTCTTTGTGATTTGAGATAAATTCATTCTGTGTGAAGAGTATTTCTTGTGCAGACAATGCATTGAAGAGTGAACAGTTATTAAATATGAAATTTAACACACTAAAAGCATAGGAATGCAAATGAATATTCATGGCGCATTCAATATGACAGTAGTATCGCAATTTTTACCTTAGTAATCTGAAAGTAAATTAGACCATAGTTCTCAGTCTAGGCAGAATAATTTTTAAGATGCATGTATAGATGATGCGTACCGTTTTAAAAGGTAGTTTAATGTTAAATTAAAATTGTTTAATAGAAATTAGTAGACAAGAACTTTACTTATAGAAGTAAAGTTTTTATTACCAGTATGCAACTGTAGCACACCGAATGAAATTCCTAAAAGGCACTGAGAAACCATATTTTGATCTGTGGATATGTATTTCAAGTTCTTTCAGTTTGACATAGTATTCACAACATCAAACTAAGGTGCTACTTTGGTAGACGGTTGCACGGATTTTTTGCGATTTACTGCGGCGCAATTGTTGGCGCGGTTTTTACAATCGTCAGCCATCTTGAAAAACTCCGTTTTTACTTATTTTACTCATAGTAAAGTATTCGAAACTTTAAAAAAATTAATATCGTTAAAAATAATGGATTAATTTTTTGTTGAAAACGTCGTTTTTTAAGATGGCAAGCAAATATAAATAAATACATTTACTACGAGTATAAAATATTAAAGTAAGGTTAAATTATTACTTTCATATAGCAAAGAAATAGAATAAAAACATTGCGCCAATGTTTAATTGGATTAAAATATTATGTTGGTACTTACCAATAACAACATTCCTCTTTGAAAGGGACATATCCTTTCGGTATGAAATCTAAGGAATTCCAAGAAATGAATAATAAAATTTTAAAATGGCGCGGCAATGCACAATATTCAGTAACCAATCAGGGAGCTGATTACTGCTCGTTAATGCACAGATATTCTGCAACCATTCAGGAAGCTGATTACATCACGCATATAATTAAAATTATTTAGATAATCATGCATAATAAAATCATTTTAAAAAATGCAAAATGAAACTAATAAAGCCATAAATAATATTTAAAACATTAGATTAAATTTACAGATATTAAAACCAATTAATTTTAAAGTAAGGTGACGTCATTGATTACATCATCTACAATATAAAATTATATAAAATATCATAAACAATAAATTTTTATTTCAAATAAAAATGCAAATTAAATTGATTTTTAATATTTAAAAGCCGTAAATACTATTTAAAACACGGAATTTATGCGTAATAAATATTTTAAAAATAAAATGACAACAAAGTATTGGTTACAATAAATAATTTATCCAGCAATGGGTTTATCATAAGTCGTTTCGCTCTCTCCCCCCCCAAAAAAAATCCCCAAAATCCGTGCAACCGTCTACCAAAGTAGCACCCAAACTTATTATGATGAACCATGAGTAATCCTAATTAAAATAAGATTCTATTTATAAAATGTTCGTATTTTTAATACAGCTGTAATTCTGCTTAAATATTAGTAACATTTTAAATTTGCATTTATTTTTCTTTTATTTGTTGCATTTTATTTCTTTTAATAGCTTTTCTTTCCACAAAATAACAGCATTCATAATATTTTAAGTAGTATATTTAAGCCTGAATAATTATTTGAATCTGTATTAAATGCTTTTTCTTCACGCAGATGTAAAACACAGATATAATAATAATATGAAATTGCATAATTTTATTAAGAATTTTTAAAACTTGGATTGACCGACATTGGTCAATCCAAGTTTTGCAGAGTATCCAACATGTGTTTGTATTTCTTTCAAATTCTTTTAACCGGGTAGTGAAATATTCACAATTGCTTATATTTGATCTAACTTTGCAATGAAAATTTTCGGAAGAAATCGATGATGCTTTAATTATTTTGTATAGGAAATTGTGTGGCAAAATGTTTTCAACCATCTTGTTTAAGGGGCGCCAAAGGTATTTGACATGATAGAAATATTACTGAAAGCCCATTGGTCCATCCTAGAAGCCACTCCCTCTGTGGCTACACATATGTGCACTTACGAAATATGCTACCCGTGAACGGACTGGCTTTATGGGCATTTTCTGGTCTTCCATATATACAAGGTGAATATGAGTTCAATTTCTTTCAGGAAGTCCTCTACTGGCATACTTTTCTGTAGGTAAATTTATCCGTCTTTTGCCCGTAATCAAATAATTTAGTCCAAGCCTGAGATTTTAGATCCGTTCATGTTGGTGCGTGCAAGCGTGGCTAACACCGCTCAACATCACTGGGTCATGAGCTAACTATAAAAGATTTTCGTGGCTTTTTTTACGTGTGATGATGAAGCCGTCAAATGCAATGTCCAGTTTAAGTATTATATCCGATAGAACTTGCACATTTCTGGGATGTGGACAGTTTAATTACGGCGCTGCTCTTATCTTTGTCAAAGACTAGGATACACAAAACGTCATGACAGGATGTCGCAAGTTATATGTTGAAATCGCCATGATCGCATTTTAGAATTATTCACATGCTGGGAATTAAAAACTTTCAAGAATCGAAACTAGATTTTTCCTAGAGTCGCAAATCTGTATTAGCATCGGTTTAAAAGTAATGAAACAAGTTTCCATAAAAGAAACATTTGGAATAAGATAAATTTGCAGTTACATATAAAAATATAAATAAATAGTTCTTGTTTTTCCTTTATGTTTAGGAAAGTTGGTACTGATGGTGTACACCATGTGTAACGAAATAGCCTGTAAACTCCAAATCAGTTCATGTCTTTTATTACTTCCGTTTACTCAAACTGCCTTCCTATACCACTCCACACAACTCTAACTTTTGAACAACGTTCTCGAAAGTTTCCAGGGAATTATCATGCAATTATATTACTTCACTTAGGCTTTATTTTCTTTTTCATATTCCATTCAAATTACTTTAATTGATTTAATTGATCCAGTTTTATTCTTTTTCTAATTTTAGGCTTGTAGAGACATTAGGTACTTTGGAAGCTGGACACTTGAAAAATGAGCAATGCTATCACCGGAAATCGAACCAGCGACCTCTCGAATACGCACCGAGCGTGCAGACCACTACACCACGAAGGCATGCTAAGAAGGCGGGATAATACCTTATGTACTACCCTCTTTTAAAGAGCGACTGGTGATTACGGGACCCAATCGCCAAATCCTAATGGTGGAGAATTATCATCCACCACCTTTTTTAGTTCGGGCGCCACTGTAGAGACATTAGGTATTTTGGAAACTGGAGACATGAAAAATGAGCATTGCCATCGCCGGGAATCGAACCACGGACCTTTAGAATATGCGCTGAGCATGCAGACAACGCACCGCAAAGGCACGCTAAGAAGGCGAGAGAATTACCTGCGTATAGGCTTATTGCCTTTTTTAATTTGTTTTAATTATTATTCTCCTTTTTTTTTTTTTTTTTTTTTTTTTTCATTTTAGGTTATAAAAGCCTTTCATCTTTGTGTTGTATTTTCCCCTCAGTTTAAATCCTCAGATTTAATAATTGATTATTTTTTAAGATCTAGTTGCTTATCTTTTAAAGTGACACCTGAAGCATGCGTAGAAGCCACACAGGAGAAGTGTTAAAAGTACCCTTTATTAAACTCTGAAATTATTCACAATGCGTCGACTTGATGCTAACAAACTACGCCTCGCTTGAGCAGTAACTCAAATAGCAAGAACTAAAGTAAAAATTAGAAGGTATTAACAAGTAGTAGAAATGGTACGGGGCTCAGATAATCCTGTTACTTAAAACCGCGTCGAAATCTAGTGGCAGCAAAGTAATAGCTGTTACGCTACGTTAATCAGCAATAAGAGCAGAAACAGAAGCTCACGCTACAGAGGTAACAGCGCTTGCCCAAACTCTCCAACTTTCCCTTTTTGAACTCGGTATTTAAATCTTTTCTCCTCAAGGTAGAATTTGCGCGCTACCAAATTTAAATATTCTGGCATTGACAATTAGGGGAATGAAGGCTTATAGGAAAGATCTTATAATTTGGTTATTTAAAATAAATATAACTCCCTACAGTTTTAATATAAAATTTATAAACTTTGTGCTTTCCTCCCTCAAAGGATACCTTTGAACGCTCAGATATCACAAATCTTCAAAAATAAGTGAATTTCCGAAAGTCGAATCTTATTGCTTTTCTTAATGTTTTAATCTGTCGAATTCAAATCTAAGATATCGTTAAACATTTTAAATCAAAACTTTGGAAAGATGATTGGTTAGTTTCAGTGATGCCCATCAAAAACGTTCGTAAAGGAGTATTAAAAACAAGCCATTGTTGTAATTTGAATGGCATCTGAATGCAGAGCGGGTGATGCAATTTGAATAAAATTTACCCCCCCACTCAAATATCGACTTCATGAAAACTGCAATTAAGAGAATAAAACCGAATATTAAGCTAAGTGTAATTGAATGGCAGAATAAATGAGATAATCAGCCACGCAAAGAAAGATTCACCCCCATATTCTGATTAAAATTTCTGATAGAAGTACACTGCCCTCCAAAAATTACGAAACAGCATGCTTTTTTTGTCTTAATTTGAGAGTGAAGCAACATAGAAACAATAAATTTACAGGACATGCTCACTAAACAGTTCTTTAATGAATGCGACATAGAATGTTTCTAAAGTTCAATAGGAACATGAATTAAAACAAAAAATTTCACTCCTGGAATAGAAATCCAGTCTTGGAGAAACAGTATATCACAGTTTTCTGAGGAAAATTGGGGTAAAAAAATGGGTTCTAATAAGGAATGTGTCCATCCGTCTGGGGACACATTCCTTATTAGAAGTCTGGGTTATGGTCTGGGGGACATGTCCTCTTGCCCAACATAAACGGGTACCTATGTGTTCTCGGGTAAAGGGGCACAAGGAACTGCATATATACCTGTATTGTCTAGGCGTCTGCACACTGTAGTAGCTGGGATTCTTCTTATCACTAAATGATCTGCCATTATAAGAGGCACAATAATGTTACTCCTCCTTCGGGCCGAAAGAGCTAAATAATGGTCTTCCGCAGGTGTTGTAACTCTAGGTCTGCCTGGAAAATGTCTTCTAGACACAGAATCCTCGGATTCAAATTGACTCTATAGTCGGTGGACCACATTACGAGAGATATTTAGATGTCTAGCAGCATCAGCTTGTGACATCCCTATTTCCATCCATTCAATCACCCGCCACCTCAGGGAATCGGGCAAACGACTTCTCCTGGACATTGATACACTCTCCTAGATATTATCCAGAAACTGTAATAACATCTGAAGATCAACAATCGTGAACAAAAATTACGATTTTTGAATTTTTTCTGCAACTCCTATTAAGTATTCATTTCTATAAAATAAAAGTGGTAGCTATTATTTTTGCATATGCACTACTGGACATAAAAATTGCAACACTGTAAAGAAACCAAGTACAAAAAATATATTTGCTGTACATATATAGTATGGCACGAAGCCAAACTGATGAAATTTGTAAGCAGGGCTGCGAAAGAGTTGGGAGTTTACAGGGCTGCGAAAATAGTAGAAACATCTGCCACTCCTGGGAGCTAAAACGGCCCTTACCCGGTTAGACATGGAGTTGAATTGAGCTAGGATGACGGAAACGGGCAACTCATTCTATGCTGTGTTAAATCTATGCTACACTTCACCAACCATATTAACTAGACAGAGGTGGCGGGCCAGTCTCTCAGCAACCCATGACAGATCTCAAAACCATGCAGGCCAAGGCAGCAATCGAATACCCTGTGTATTGAGGAAACTCAGAACATGATGTGCAACATGTGGTTTTGCATTATCTTGCTGGAAGATGGCGTTTGGCAGGTCTCGAAGATAGGGCATAAACGTAAGATGTCAGAAATGTACCAATCTGCATTCATATTACCGTCGATCCGACCTAGAGATGTGCGTCTCGTGTACCCAATAGCTGCCGAAACCACCACACCAGATGCAGGGTCCCTATGCAGATACTGAATTCAAGCAGGCGACGTGCAGTCTCCTTGGAGCCTCCAAACACGTACATGGCCATCAGAATACCGCACGCAGAACTGAGACTCGTCTGTAGCCAGCTTTGTCGTTCGGCGGACCAGAGTCGCCGTCTCTCTCTATGCTGCATTTTCAAGGAAGCCCAAATTAATGGTCAGCGTGCTGATAGTCCACGCTGCTGCAAACACATACTCGAGGATTATAGAGGATGCCCACTTCCTGACCAATGGTCCGTGATGTGGTTGTACGGTTTTGCAGGGGTGACCTCACTATATGTTTGTCCTTTCTGACGTTGGTCATGGAAGGTCGTTGAGATTCTATAGGCCGTTCCGTATGACCCTCAGGAACCCATTGATTTCATATTCGCATGACAGTGGTTGGATGTCGATCAGTGCGATGGACGATATCACGGAACGATAATCCATACTCTCGATAGGCAACGATCCTTCCTCTATCAAATTCCAATGCTTGCTGGTAAGCAATTCGTCTTATTATTTGAGGCAGAACACTATATTCTGAGCAAACTGTGACCTTATGAAGCGTTTTCCAAATGAGAAATCTACTACACACCTTTTCTTTTATGCAGTGCTTCAGATGTCGTTTCTCTTTCCTGCGTGGTCTAAATGCATTGGAATACTAATCATTTGTATATACCGACCTCTTCTTGCTTTCGTGTGATTTTTGACGTTCGTCAGATCATTTCCTTCCTGGTGTTGCAATTTTAGTGTCGTTTTCTTAAACTTCGTTACTGTCATGCTGATGAACTGTGAATTGAAACGTTACTGACATTTTTATAATTTTGAGCTTTGAAAAACATGCTGTTGCTTAACTTTTGAAGGGAAGTGTATTTCAGATAGATACCTGAATAGAATATCTTATTAATCATAGACATCTTACGCTATTTTATGGAAAACTTAATGTAAAGTGTTATACATATTGATGTTGTACGTCAGATGCCAGTGTTACTGATCAGATGCCAGTGTTACTGATCAGATACCGTTGTTACTGATGTTATTCTGTAGAAGCCTCTTCAAATTGTATGGATAAACTACCTTACTGTGCTAATAACAAATAATGATTCTAAAAAAACTTTAAAATCTGGATTCTGAAAGAAGGGCATTCAACATAATTAAATATCTCGGTAGTTCACAAATGTCACATATTAATTGGAAAATGAAGAATATTACTGTCTATACATGATAAATGTAGTTTTTTTCCCTTTGTTTTATCTTTGTTTCTTCATATATATTCGTAGTTATGGCTTTCGCTATAACCCTGTTTTGGTGTTGGACTAGCTGAGGTTTAGATATGATGCCCTGTATTTTCTAATAATTTTGAATGACGCGCTTTGCATTTATTTTAAGTAATGTTATATTAATCCAAGGAAATCCTTAATGACAGTACATGCTGCATACATCTTTATTATTTGCAATTCAAGGTTTCAAGCAAAAGCGAGAGTCCTCTTGAGTTTTCTAGAGTACGTCATTTGGAAGTGACACGTATTTGAAATTGATTCTGCAGGTGTCTGGGCGTACTGTGATTATATATATTTATTAAAAAATTCGGAGATCATATTTCAGAATTGAAAATTTTACGTGTCGAAAATCCAACAAATTTTCTAATGTATTTTGTTAAATTTTGTGGTAATTAAACAGGTTTTGTGGGATTACTTTTTTGAGGAATGTATCAGGTGTACAGGACAACTGAAAGCGAGAGAGACCCAAAACATGAACAGACCAAGAAAATGTGGTACTTATGCAGACTAGAAAAGATTTTTCACCTATACGTGAAAAAATATCACAAGCTACAGAGATTTCACCAACATCAGCATAACATATTTTAAATAAAAGTTTTCTGTGAAAGAAAAGTTTGTGCTCGACGTGTCCTTTACTGCTTGACGCAACTTTATTAAAACGGAAGATTTGAAGATGAAGGTGAAAGATTTCTGTTTTAAATAATCACTGTTGACGAGACGTAGAACAGACTTGGAATCGCTGTCATTCTAGTGGAAAAGTACATCCTCTCTGCGACCCCTAAAATTTTTACATGCAAAATCGTACGTGAAGTAAAGGATGGTATATGCTTAGGATTACGAAGAAATCATTGCAAAATTCTCAGTCCCAGGTGGAAAAACGTCTTGTAAATTTATTATGTTTTTTGAAGCAGGAGACATGAAAAAATGTGCAGTGCTCCTCCAGGACTCAAACAGTAGACCCATCAAATATGCGTCGACTACGCTTCTAATTACACCACAAAGATATGCTTAAGGAAGGGAGAAAGTACCTTTTAATGTGACTGAGACATATTGCTGAGAGTGTTTCAAAAATTCTACACAAAAATGCACGAAAACAACCTGATTTGTTTAGTGATAGGCAATGCATTTGAACACGAATGCGCATTTGCATGTAGAAAAGTTATGACTAACCTGTTGACGAAGTAGGAAAAAGTTATTATCTCATGCACGTAATTCTGCTTATGAGTTCCATGAGACTTAGCCATAAAACTTCAAATTCTTTCCGTAATTTAAAAGAATGTTCTCACCCACGAGACTTCAAAGACAAGTCCAGCCTCTGTTTGGAGTACATTCTGGCAACCATTCTTCTATGTAATATGGACACGACAACAACTACAATAACAAAAAGAGCCTCTGTATAAATTGCGGTGGATTTACCCAAGACAGTCGAAGACTATGAAAAAAGCAGTAATTTACAAAGAATATGGAAATCTTCTAAGACCTTGGATCACTACTATTCACAAGCTACCGAGATTGCAGTTGTTGCTGCGTGGAAATATTAAAGAAAAAGTGCTCGAAATAAAATAAATGAGAGGGAAAAAATTAGTGTGCATTATTCTTTAAATGACATTGGTTCTTTGTCTTTTGTGCTAATTTGACTGATTAGCTGCTTTAAAAATAACATGGCTGTACTAATTCGCAGAAATGAAATTATTTGCCGTTTTGTTTATTGCTGTGACAATTAGCGAATTATCGCATAATGGGCAGTTTGAAATCTATTGAATTATTACACATAATGCAGTTTAAAAAGTTAAATTATTTATTCATAAAGAAGCGTGTGATTGCATGATTTCTGTTTCAAAATCCTATTATATACGACTTTGTTTTTTATTGCATCCCAGTTTTAATCAAGAACATCAGGCGATGGAATCCGAGGATATTGAACCTCAATTCTTCTTCCACCATCTTCTCAAGAGGATATCCTTGTCGACAGGTTTGAAGTATTGTATAATTTCAGCTCAATTGTCGGACAAAATCGGCAGAAATTTCAGTGTATATTTATTTGTTCGCATTAAATGTGAAATAAACGATTTTTAGCCCAGAAGATCTGTTAGTCTCAAAGCGGCACTATGAAAGTCTGAATAACTTTTCAGATTGTTGCTATCATATAGTATTATTGCCCTGTATTATATTATATTTAAGGAAATTAAATAATGAAGAGTCTGCATAAATGTATGCATGTTTTTCACATTGTGAAAAAACGACGGTACCTAGAGCCATCAAATTTTGAATTTCCACTCGAACATAGGCGCCTGGAAGCCCGAAATATGAATTTTGAATTTGTTTTATTATCTCTTTTATATTTTGTAAAACTTTTAACGAATTTTTTATTAAAAAACTCAACGTTTCCAAAGCGGTCATTGGCAGCACAGTACAGAAAGAAATATTTTTGTCTTCAGCGCCCGAGACTGTATATCGGAAAATCTAAAGATGTGTAGTTTTTAAATATTTTGTCATATTGCTGTTGAATCGATGTTTATGTTTTTTTTATGTGGTAAGTGCGAAGAACATGATATTTAATAAATGAAGGTAACACACAAAACGCTAAAAAAAAGTCCTTTGGAGAGAGTAATATAAAATCTGAAAGCTTTCAGTTTTTTTTTTTTTTTTTTTTTTTTTTTTTAAAGCCCAGAAGGGACATTAATTTCGTTTTGGCCTTTTGCGTTGGAAACTTTAAATGTTCGTTTCACTTTTCAAATTGTTGCCGGCAAATATTGTGTTATATACCTATCCCTCGATTTACACGGAAGATAGGTTCCGCACAAAACTGTGTAAATCGAAATCTTAGATTTTGCTATGCAAAACCGTGTAAAACAAAAAACGCACTAAATGTACATAATTTAGTTATTTATTTACATAAAACAAAAGTAAGATATCTTAAAGTAAATAAAGTTTTACTTCGTTTATAAAATAAAATATCTGCTGGAAGAGAGGCAGTTCTATATCTCCTGTTCTACTGGGCTGATTGACGAAATTCAATTTGCGCTTTTCATTTCTCGAAAGCTCGTCTTAGGATATATATTAGATTTATATATAGCATCATTCTGACATAGGTATTTTGACACACAATCGTACTTTTTCTGAAATATCATACGAATAGTTTTCCATATTTCGATTCTACGACTTAAACTATGCCAAACATCCAAGTTTTGTAAAAATTGCATGAGTAGTTTTTAAAAAATAAGCTCTCAAAATTTTAGCTCCTTAATGTTAATTGAGTTTGGTATTATATTTATTTAATCTCTCTTTTTTTTATTAAACTTATTTCAATCTTCGTTTCACATTTCGAAATTCAGGTTCATTCCAAATAAAATTACCCATTTTTTAAAATTTATTTTTAAAATATGTATGTTTAAATAATTTTTATAAATTTTTCAAAAAATTTTGAATTATAATCTATAAAATTTTTACCATCTTCTAAAAGTAGACGTATTTCTAAGCATACCTGCAAAAAATTACAGTTCTTTATTGAAAAATTCCGAAGATATACGTGAATTTATGCAAATGTGGTTTAGACACTTTGCTGAAATTATTTTTGAAAGTAAGAAGGATGTCACTTTTTTCCTGCTCATGCGAAATGTGAAAAGATAGGAACGAAGTGCCTTTTTTTCAGCTTTAGCATAATGGAAGGGAAAGGAAAATTGGTTGCCATATATTAAAAAGTGCGACAAGTGAATTATTCTTGGCAAAAACTGGGGGGGGGAGGGGCAAAAGTTAAAGTGTTAAATTTCTCCGTAAATTTCGCACCAAATTTTACAAAATTTAATATTTAGGTATAATGTGAATCGTGAAATCGAAATATTGGAAAAAATCGACATGTTTTTTTAGAAAAAGTCGGATTTTGTGTCAAAATAACTATGTTAGAATGATGCTATATATAAATCTAAAATATATCGTAAGTCGCGCTTTCGAGACATGAAAAATGCAATTTGAATTGGTCAATCGGCTCAGTAGAACGAGAGATATAGAACTACCCCCTTCCCCCGCACACTCAAAATCCCTCAGAGTGGGATTTGCAGTGGCAGCAGTTTTTGCTCCGTTTCGCCTTAACCCTTTAACTGTCAAGTTATTTTGATGATTTGGGTACACAAATTGTCAAATTTTTTTATTGGAAAAACCAAATGTAGCCGAAATAAACATCTCCCGATATATATTCGGGTATGACAATACAATGCACTCAAAAAAAAAAAAAAAAAAAAAAAAAAATTACCCCGAGAAATACTCGGGCGTGACATTTTCGAACACCAGTGCTGTGCCCGAGATAATCTCGGGCATGACAGTTAAAAGGTTAAACAACGCAGGTTTACTGTCTTGGTAACTGACCTAAACAGGACAAGTATAAAGGTGTAAAGTAATCTATCAGTTCTTAAAAAGTAAATGCGATTACCGAGTTGCAGTGTCGAGAGAAAAATTTCATGGTTAAAAAAAAAAAAGTATGTTTTGTCTTTCAGCACGAGGCTGATTTTCTCATATGGATCGATTATGAAAGTTCAAGATGAAAAATTTAGGATTTAGGCTATAGCTACTTTATATGCATTCATGGGTAATTGTGTAATTGTATCGCTTAAAAAACAAATATGTCCTAGAATCAAATTATTGGTAGAAATAATGTGTGTAGTCAAGGAAATTACAAGCAACTGTATCCAAAACGTGTGGCCTACAATACCATGAAGGAAAGGGAAAAAAAAAAAAAAAATATCATACGTAAACAGTATGGCATGAAGACAACATATTTACATTTTAAAGCAGTTTGGAAGCTTACAGGGGCGCAAAATTAGTAGAAACAGCTGCAATCCCTGGCAGCTAAAACGACCCTTACTCGGTTAGGCGTGGAGGCGAACTGGGCTTGGATGACAGAAACGTACAATTCATTCCATGCTGCTTTAAGTCTCTGCCACACTGCATCAACCGCATTAGCTGGAGCGGAGTGGCGGGCCAGTCTCTCAGCAACCCCATAATCAGATATTTTCAATGGGTGACAGATCTGGAGACTGTGCAGGCCAGGGCAACAATCGAATACCATGTTTATTGAGGAAGGCCAGAACACGACGTGCAACATGTGGTCTTGCATAATCTTGTTGGGAGTTGGCGTTTGCTAGGCCTCGAATATAGAGCGCAACCACTGGACATAAGATGTCAGAAATGTACCGATATACGTTCAAATTACGGTCGATCCAAACTAGAGATGTGCGTGCCGTGTATCCAGTGGCTGCCCAAACCACCACATTAGTTGCAGGGCCTCTAGGCTGGTATCGAATGCAAGGAAACGACCCGCGGTCTCCTCGGAGCCTCCAGACACGTGAACGGCCATCAGAATTCAGAATATTGCACGCAAAACCGGGACTCGTCTAAAAAGTCGACATTGTGCCACTCCTGTATCCAACTTTGCTGTTCGGCTGTCTCTTTGTCGTTCGGCACCGGAGTCGCCGTCTATCTCTATGCTGTATTATCAAAGGATGCCGAAGTAATGATCGCCATGCTTATAGTCTATGCTCCTGCAAACGTCGACCCACCGTACGAGCTGATCCTGGGCGTACTGCAAACATACCCATTTCCTGACTAATGGTCTGTGATATGGTTGTACAGTTTTGCAGGACTGCCCTCACAATATGTCTGTCCTTTCGGGCATTAGTCATGGGAGGGCGTTGAGACCCTACATGCCGTTTAGTATTACCCTCAGCAATCCACTGATTTCATATTCGCATGACGGTGGTTGGATGTCGACCAGTGCGACGGCTGATATCACGGAATGATAATCCACACTCTCGATAGACAACGATCCTGCCTCTATCGAATTCCGACACTTAATAGTAAGATTTCTTCTTATTATTTGAGGCATAACACGATATTCTGAGCAAACTCCGACCTTACTAAGCGCTTTCCGAATGAGATGTCCGCTACACAACTTTTATTTTGTGTTTCAACTGTCGTTGAACTTGTGTCTTCTAAATGAGCTTGAAATTCTAATCATTTGCATAGCCCAACCTCTTCTTCCTTTCTTGTGATTTTGACGTTCGTCAGATCATTCCTTCTTGGTGTTGGAATTTTAATGACCAGCAGGAATAGGAATTTTTTACAAATTAACATCTGATAAAATAATTAAAATTAAAGCTAAAAATTGTACTGTTGTTAAGATGACAAAAGAAAGTGTTAATGTTTTTAGTATGTTCTAATAGAAATTTAAAAACGGAATTACTATTAATCTAAAATAATTTGAAAAAGTTACAAATGCTGAATGATCTTCTATCAATTATGCAATGAACGGTAAAACGTGGATGACGTTTGAAAAATCTGTCGCCCCTCTGACTCACCACATTAGAAAATGTTTTCAATGATGAGATGACGAAATGACGGACACGTATTGCCTATTCCCAAAGAATGCATTAAGTTGCAAGTGTTCCGTCATTTGAAGTAATAGTTCAATAGTTTTTTTATTAGTAGATATTTGTTCGGCTCATGCGTACATCCAAATTCTCGCTTTTCTTCTCTCTGTAGTTGCTATTTTACTGTCACTTGATCAAGAAATAGTTAAAAATTTCTAAGTTTAACTAATTAAAAGATTTTTAATTGCAGGTATAACATTAATGAAATGCAGTAAAAAAGATTATGAATGCGATAATCTGTTTTACACTACTTGAAAGTAGCGAAAGGAATTTAATTACTAGCATTAGAAATATAAATCCATCAAAGGCAGAACAGTAAAAACCACTAAACTCTGTCATTTCGTCATCGTTGCGACGAACGTGCTATCTGCATGGGAGCCTTCCTGATTTCTGCGGTGTGCATCATTAATGTGCCGTGTTTTTCCTCTTTGAAAAATCTATGTATGCAATAACCTGCATGTACAGTGTTTCCCCGTTTCTTTTAATATTCTTAATTATTTTTAACAAAATTATATAAAAAATAAAATAAATAATAATAATAATAAATTGAAAACTTTCAGGTTTTATATCATGCCCTAATGGGCGTTTTGTTTTTCATTTACACACATATACATACATCGAGAGCATTTGGGTAATACCCCTTTGGACTAAAAATATTTAAAAATACCAAGCCTTTAGAATTTTCGATAGACAGTCTCGCGATTTGTATTTATTTTGACTAACAAGTTAAGTTTACGCTTTCCTATAAGCATTCATTCCCCTCATTGTCAATGCCAGAATATTTAAATTTTAGTACCCCGCGTGAAGAAATGCAAATTCTGTCTTGGGGAGAAAAGGTTTAAATACTGAGTTCTAGAAGGAAAGTTAGAGAGTGTGGGCAAACACTGTACCTTGCTAGCGTGAGCTTCTGGTTCTGCATTTATTGCTGGTTAATGTGGCGTAACAGCTATTATTTTGCTGCCGCTAGACTTCGACGCGGCTTTAGGTAACACGGGTATCTGAGCCCTGGAGAATAATTCTACTGTTTGTTAATATGTTTGAATTTTTAGTTTAGTTCTTGTTAATTGAGTTACCGCCCGAGCGAGGCGTAGTTTGTTAGCGTCAAGTCGGCGCTTTGTGAATTTTACAGAGTTTTAATAAAGTGTTCTTTTAACTCTTCTCCTGGCTGGTTCCTGCTCGTACTTCAGCTGTCACATCAAAAACTTAAACAAGTAGGTATTACAGAGTAAGAGATTCATCATTCTCCATTTAACCTAAAATATACTTGAAGTTTCCATTTTTAAGACATTGTTTGATATACAATGTCTTAAAAGTGGAAATTATTACCTGATCTAACGGCTGTAATAAAGAAGTTGTAGTCTTTGGTGAAAAGACAACTTCTACATTTTCGTGTTGTAAATCTTGAGGATGACCAGGTGCATTTGCAATTAATAGAAGAGCCTTAAAAGGCAATGCCTTTTTACTTAAATAATTTTTGACATCTCGGAGAAACACGTTATTAAAACATTCACTGAAAGCTATGGCAATGAATAACCCATGCTTTCCTATTTGCCATCCAATAAACGGGAAGGTTATTTATGTTTATTCCTTTAAATGAGCGCGGTGTTTTTGATTTATTAATAGCCAATGGTTTAATTATATAATCGCCTGAAGCGTTGCAACAGAAAAGAATTCTTATACGACTTTTCGCTACTTTATGACCACTAGTTGATTTGCAAGCTTTAGCTAAAATAGGTTCATTCAGGCATTTTTTTTCCAGAACAGTCCGTACTCGTCAGTATTGAAGATCTGATGAGAAGTGTAGGAGTTGGCGGCGATTTCAGCAAATTTGACTGGATATTGTTGTGCTGCTTTCGAATCAACTCCTTTCTCCTTTCCGAATTTCTCCTTTCAATCTTGGATTATGTAAAGAATGTCTTTGTTTAAATCTCTCAAACTAACCATGACTTGCGGGAAAAGATACCTTTTTTTAATCTGACGAAGACGACGGTGACTGATTCTTAAGTGCTTTATAAATCTTTAAAGCCTTATTTGTAATAACATGAGTATAAATTAGAATCTGTTTTTGATTTTGGTCTTCTATCCATATCACCAGTACCTTTACCATATTTTCCATTAATTTCTTACGTATGAAATTGTGCTCATACTGCTGCAAGTTCCAGCTGCTACACTTCTAACAGTTCTGCTACACTACTACTTTCTTCTTCGTAATTTTTTTCTAATTGTCCTTATTGTGGCTTCATTCATAGACTAAAATTTAGCAACATCTCTTACTCTTTCTCTATTACGTAGACGATCTAATATTTTAATTTTTGTTTTTAAAAAAATAACTTCTTTTTGATTTTTTTTCAATTTTTTGGCATTGTAAAACCTTAAAAAATTTACGTAAAGTTTAAAAATGCCACAAAAAATATAAATGTTGAAGACTTACTAGTAAACATTCAAATATGCAGATGAACATGAACTTTTCGATACAAACTTTTCTTAGTTTTTTTTCTTCTTTAAAATTGATTCTTATTCAGTTAGGGGCTTGATTCGATCTTGTAGAAATTTTCTGACTTGAATCATTATTTAAGATGATTTGGGTTTCATCATGTACTTTATCTTCATACTCCTAGAATTATCGAAAAATTAAAAGAAAGAAAATATCATTTTGAACATCACAGTTTTAGCACTTGATTTTTGTTTCCGTTTTTCTCGTTTTTAATGGTCGTGAAAATCACATTTTATCCTCTATTTCAACTAGTTATATAATCTTTACATTTATTAGTTCTAAGACCTTCCAAAGGAACAATTATCAGTAGTATTTAGAGTATTCTTTAATTTATGATATTGAATTCAAACGCTGTCGGAGACTTAATCATTTCGTCCGAAACGAAATTGCAGGTACACTCATAGAATCCGATATGGCTACAGCTTTTTTACATTTTATCTTATGTTTATGACTGTTTTATTCTATCAAATCCGCAGTAATGGAACATTCTAAAGAGCGATCAACTGCAAATCTGGAATATCTTCAACTTCAGATACTACTGCATTTTCTTCAGTACTTTAACTTTCTGGGTTTCACTTGAAAATTGAGTTACCTTTGCAAAATCTGCTGAATATTGTAAATTTCGTCATTTTGGAATAAAAAACTAATTACTTTAGTGCAGCAGCTTTCATATAAATGTTCAGTTCTCGTTATCAATGTCAAGTTCACGAAGTTCTTAAACATATTCTATTTCTGTATCTGCCTGAGTTAGCTGAAATCGTTTCAAGATTCATGTGCAATGTACGCTCGATTATTCAGGCTAATGTCAGGGAAGCAGGTCAGGAATAACTGTAAAGCACGGATAATCCAAACTTTCAATTTTTATGCATGCCATATGAGTTTAAAATTACTATTTTTTTTAAGAACTACTTCGGTTTTGAGAGCGTTTAAATATTTGTCGAATTTCGTCGCGTATTTTTCGCAGTGCTATTTTATTGTAGTATTCGATTCGGCTTTGGTCGACGAAGTCCAGTACAGTTTTAACATAACTCATTGCTATATTCAGACTAATGTAATCGTCTTTATCTTATTTATTCTCTTATATTTTCAGTATTACTCTCTGCCCCTTCTGTTCGTGTGACATTTGATATCCGCATCACTCAAGCACTGAAAGCCCGGTTCAGTCGAATCGCCACTGAACAATTTATGGATGTTTTCTCAATCGACATTTACGTACAAATGTGTGCGGGGGAAAGGGGGGAAGTGAGCAACTGAAACGATCTCTTACACTGTGCACATGCAGAACAGATTATGTGAGGAAATTGCGAAGAGAATTGAGTAAATAAGTAAATCATTAACTAAGTAATAATTAAAATTAAATAACGTAAAAGATAAATAAATTTCTACAAATCAACAATAATTTAAGAAATAGTTAATTAAAATTAAATTGATTCTATAGTGTGGTTTCTAATTCATTTAAGGCCTTCTGGAACGGATGCATGAAGTCTATAAATATTTTTCTTGAAGAGGTACCATTTTGAAATGGAGAACTTTTCAAATGTTTTCTCTTGTATTTAGCTCTCGAGAGAAAGTGCTATGATACGCCCAGTAAATAGTAAAGATTTTACATTAATTGCAGAATTATTCATATATATTGTGGTTTAAGTTTTTTGAAGTGTTATGCTCGTCTTGCGCGTGTCTTCAGCTAGAATTACGATTTCTCTGAATGGTTAAGGATTACAGGAACCAAGCTTTCGTTGAATTTAAACTCGAAGTTTAGCATTTCGTACCAAAAATAGCTAAATGAAAGGTTTTTGTTGGCTAGCAATAATTTAGATATCTGATCAAGCCTTCCTCCTTTCTTTCCCAATTTTTCAACTTTTTTCAGACTGCCTTCATGACGTCGTTTCTGACTACAGTTTTTTCACGTATATGGGCTTTGATTTTCAGAAAATACCAAAAGTTAACTGATACAAGATCTGCAAAATAAGGAAGAAGGGGCACGTACCAGATTGATTAGAGATTATAGTAGAGAGGCTTATCTTGGTGATGAGTATTCCGAAGAGTGAATAGTTATCATATGTGAAAAAGTTGTATACGAGCGAGTATAAAGTTGTATATGAGTATCGTAAAGTGGGTTTCAAATAGAAAAGGAAATGTTCATGTTATGTAAATTATTTATGTAAAATTAAACAGATGTTGTGACAGCCCCTTAGTAACTTATGGTGATATTTTCCCCTAAAGCAGAATATCCTCAGGAAGTCGCAACGTCCCATGATATTCTAAGATCATGGTTTTCTAATGTCTTTGTAATTTCACATCTTGAGGGCTCGAAATAGTTCCACCAGTGATCGAGTAGTTAAAACTGTTGAATCGTGGCACTTCAACCAAGGTTCAAACCCAGACGAAAGGGATAATTGCATTGTTGTTTTTCGTGATTTTCCCGATGAGTAGCGTGAATAGGAGTCACTTTCTCTTAATAGGTTATCACTTCTATCGACAGTCCCTGCTAGTCAGGACGTTTCTGAGAAACGAGATTCTGGTAGTGCTGGTGTAAACGGGAGGCTTCTTAGAAAAAAGAGCCCGCTGTAAGTCCCGCCTAGTTTCGGAAACGATGTTGCGGCTACAGGTTTTTTTTTTTCAAACCTCATCGAAAATGTCTCAGCTGGACCTCTGCCCCGGGTAGAGATAAACCTATCAGGCGAAAGTTCTGCTTCTGAAGGTTCACGTGATCCCAATCTGAGCGATAATTGGCGTTCAAGTAGTAGCTACGTGGGTTTCCTGAAATTGTGCGGGTTCTAAGAATTGTCCCCTTTTGACGTACAGTCTCACGTAGCCGAAACATAATGCGATTAGAACTTTAGAATGTCTTAAAGGTATCCCTCCCCTTAGACAGTTAACCCTCGTGTGTTTTGCCGTATTCAAATAACCTAACGGGAATAGGCAAAAATGCCATGAAAGGTTTTGATTCCCAGATGTCTTGAGAATTTCATCGTTTAACACTGTGAGGACATTCATCGTGTAATTTCCGGAGGACTTTCGTCTTCAAATATTCTGATGTTTATTCTCGGCTCTAGCAATGTAGATTTTTTGAATTTGCCCTACGATATCTTGCGGATATAGTAGGATGTGACATTAAGCACGCGGAGAGAATGTACTTGGAATGTCTTAAATATCAGTGGCATCCCGTACGTTATACAGAGGAACTTAACGAGGATCTCCTGGGGATATATTAGGAAGATGTGACTCAAGCAGTCAGGAGGATGTGTTTGGGAAGATAGAGGGATATTCTGGGATGTCTGGAGCGCGTGAGCAACATCTTTAAGATGTCCCGAAGAAATTTTTGTGGTATGTGGCTTAAGTGTATATTGTGTATGTACTTTAAAAATTCCTTTTATTTTAAATCATCACTTCGTTTTTTAGTTTACATTGAATTTAAACCATCAGTTTTAAATACAACGTGCAACGTTTTTCTTTTTGTAGCTTTCATTAATCTGTTGATGGTTTTTTGGGTTTCTTCTTACTGTAGCCTTGATCGTACGCGATTGTTTTCATTTTGAAAATCGATTACTGGTTTCATACCATGTCGATGCTACGATTTCGATATTATTCGCACCATGTTAAAATTTAGTCAGGTACTCAATATCCCGTCGCCTTGAGATTTTAAACAAAAACAAGCAAACAAACAAACAAAAACTCTTACTATATAGCCTTTTATCAATAACGCTTTTCCTTGGAAGAGTTTCATGTTTCTTCGATGAAACAAAACCTTGCTTTTGGGAATATTAAGTGATCCACACGAAGGTGTCCATTGCTAAACCCACGCCTGCTTATTGAATGGCCTTGTTTTCTTCCTCTTCCGTATCGTCATCGTTTTGAGGAGCCACCTAGCGTTGGCGGACCGCCCACACTCCCTGGGATTGCTGAATGATTATTCTAATTGCTTCTAATGGAAAGTAGGATCTGTGTTTAGGTCAGTACTGCAGGTCTTTCTTAAAATTTACCCACACCACCCTTTTCTATTATGTAGGACCTACACAATAATATGAGCTCCACTGGGTTGTAACCATCACTTCATGTTATTGTAAGCGCATTAACCTCAATGTCTTATTGTACCGTTATATTATATGAATTGGCGGTAAAAGCTGGAAACCATAAAGAAAAGGGGCAAACGGTATGTGGGTCTGTTCATTTTTAGATTTGATCGTAATGTTTTTCTTGTGTGATTACTGGTTTATAAAAAATCGCCGCTGACTGCCGTATCGATGGGTCCGGGTTCGATGGAGAAGGCATAGATGTTTGTAATTGTATGTCGTCTGTGTGGCAAAGATAGTAGGGGAAGAGGGGTGGGAAACTCGTGGACCGCCCTTTGGGGTTATTTTCCCTCAGAATTGGGACGGGACTGCATAACTAGTGTGGCAGGACTTATAACCTTCACGACCAGTGTGAAATTCTGGTGTCCCGACCACTTCTACCCGTACCTGAGACTACTGGTTTAATAAACATGGTTATTTTATTGTTGGAAAAATTACAGCTGAAACAATAATTTTTTTAGATGTATACGGTCATCTCCTGATTAATTGGTTTCGGATTTAACCCCTGTCTAAAAAAAAGTTAAATTTATTTTATTCCCAAAGGATGAAAAATTTATTATCCCGGGTCACTAGTATAAAACAAATCTCACTAGTCATTTTTACGCGAATTTGATTGCAGTGACATTGTTCAAGTTCTCTTGTAAATATTGTTCTTTAGTGCCTAGTTTCCTCATTTCTGCTGATATTTATTGTTCGGTTGTTCGTGATGTGTTTGTTCTTTTTGTTTTGAATGCTGATTTAATTTACGTAAACAAATGAACTTATTTTCCAAATAAATTGCCTTAAAATACAAATAAATTCTTAACAGCATTCCTCCCTTTTTTTGGGAGTGTGTATGGGAGGGGGGTCGGGTTTTTCGAATTAACCGTGGATGTCATCTCCAGTCATCTCCGTAAGTTCCGAATTGATTGTATTGCTACTTCATATACGAATAGAATTTTTTTTTAAAATATGTTTTTAAATGACTGTCAATATTATTGTTATCTGTTGTTTTAAAACGCAAACTGGGAAGCAGTCCTTATTATCGTATATTAGCCAACTTAATGTAGTGTCGCAATTATGGGTGAACGTAATTAATATAACTAAAATAGAGAAAACTCTCACGCGAGCACTCTCCTAAAGTGACCACCGTTGAAAGTAGCCGAAAACATAATTAACGGTGTTTGAGCATCACCAATTTTTTTTTTTTTTCCTCTAAAGGCAACCATCTCTATAGACGAGAAAAATTGCCTGGAATCATGGTTGGTCGTTTAAGGAAAATTTCACTTTAAATACTTACACCAATTCCTACATTTTTATAGATAAAATTTTATATAGTTTTGTGAGTTTCTGAAAAAGACAGTTAAGTCCTAAAAGTGTGCGTATGATTATTTTAAACAGACAGGAGGATCTAAAATTAATCTAAAATTAGGAGATCTAAAATATTCAGCCACTGGTGGGGACCAGTATTTTAGATCGTTTAAGTTCGACCAGGGTTCGATTCGAGGCGAACGGGCTAGCTAATGAATAGTATAACGTGAATATGAGCCATTTTGCTTTGAAAGTTCTCAATGACGGCATCTCTTCCCTGAGACAGATAGCCCTGCTGTGTTTTGCAGTATTGAAATAACTGCTTGACAAACTGAACAGCTCTTAAATTTGTAGTTTATCTCATGCCTTATGCCTTAAAGATCAATCGACCCTATGTGCAGTAATTCTCATACAAGTTCAAAAGCGAGAAGAAACAAATAACTCTAACATTATATTTAATTCTAATATTTATTAAATGTATTTTAAAGATATACTGTATAATTGTGTATTTGATAATAATAATAAAAGAATAGGAGAAAATATGAATATGAGAACCGTTTTATGTTTCACTTAAAGAATATTTAAGAACTTTTGTCGACTGAAATTGTAATAGCCGTTTAATTCCGGGGGGGGGGGTAAGAGGAAGGTCGCTTATCCTTTTATTAAATCTTAGACGAAGACTTGTGTCTGGAATTCCACTCGAGCTATCTATAGCCATTTTCGGTTTGCTCTTCCCCGCTGTTTTTTCCCTTCAAATTCGCTGAAATTTTGCTACTGCGAGAAAAAGCACCCGTCAGTGGAGAAAACGAGATGTTGCTTGTCTTTCATGTACTAACGGTGGTTGTTTATAGTAGACTATGACGTCAATCGACCACTGTGACCGAATCTCTAGTCGTCTGTCTGAGAGGACGAATACGAGTTACGGGGGGAAAAAAGGCGTGTAAAAAAGATCCGCTTATTACATTTTTTTTTTTTTTTTTACGATGTTCACGTTGCTTGACTTTCTCACGGCACACTGACACTGAAAGTTATCGCATATCACCGGGTGTGTCAGTCATATTTGGCACTTAAGCGCCAAGTTTGTGAAAATTTCCTCTGTAGTGTGCTCCACTGTAATGGCCAGATTTTTTTTCAGAATTGCTAAAACAATACATGTCTCCGAAGCCCAATGTAACAATTAAAAATATTTTCAGAGGTAATTCATTACTAACTATTTAACTTTTATGTTAAAAGGAATTATATTTCGATCGAATTCCACTTGCAATTACTTGCATTGCTTCGTCTTTCTGAGTGAAGTTTAGATTATTAGTGACATGTTGTTACATTTTCTTTGATTTATACAATATTAAAAATCATTTAATTTATATGTATGAAATTAAAAGAATAACGTCTTATTTGAATATAATTAGGCTGTGTGTTTAGTTTTACGCAAATAAAAGATAATTTCTTCATATAATTTTTAAGTAATAAAATAAAATTAATTTTAAATAAGAATTAGTTTTATAGAATGAGTCTTAATTTGTCTTCGTTGAATTTTTACGCAGGTAAAAGTAATTTTCGTTTAATTTTGTGTAAGATTATGTGTTTTAGTAATATTTAAACGGAAAAAAGAAATATTCATTTTACCTGTGTAATCTTTGTTGATATAAAATTTGGTTAAGCGTAAAATTACCTTACTTTCATTACGGTAAACCCTGCTTTCTGAATTATTCAAGATAATTGACCCTTCAGTGATCGAATGGATAAGACCGCTGAATACGGGTATTTCGACTCCGGGTTTCGAAATTCAGGGAACGGGTTGGGCTGGGGCCATATGTAATGTAATTACGATCCATTTTCTCTTGAAATGCCATCCACGAAAGCACCCCTTACCTTAGGCGGATAGCCCTGGATAGCTGGAGTTTAGAATGAATGAATCTTAGTTTTAGAACATTCCAGTGTCTTAAGTTGATCTAGGTTAGGCCTTAGTTTTTCATAGAAAACACCTTGAACATTCCAGATTCCTTCTAAATATGAGGCCATCTTAATGCGATCTGAGTAAGTACATTATTTCCCAGAGGCCGTTTCAGAACTCTTGCTCCGAACTATGACCTCTCTTCCCCATCATCCCCCCGAAAAAAAAAAACAAAGATCTCGGAAATAAACACTATAAGGTAATTCAGGTATTTTATTAACGTAAGAATAACCAAAGTTTGGAAAGATGCGAGTTCACATTTCGCGGCAGTTTCTGGCGTGTTTTATGTGTCTTTATCGTCGCCAAATAATTTTCGTTTAGTAACCTGCGGTTTGGAAGGGGTGGGGAGGAACTCTTCTACCCAGTCTTTTAGATGTGAATCTAGCCTTGCCTTAGGCTCGGAAAAAGGGAAAAAATATTTTTAAAATAGTCATTGAACTAGCTTTATTATTGAAATAAATATCGCTACTCTTTTTAAACAAGATGTTTGGAAATTTAACGTTTAGCTCGTATTTAGCTTAGTTCATATTTTAGATTGATAATTCATGTTTTAAATAGTGAATTACTAAGCAATGAATGTTATTTGATGCTATAAAACATTTACATGTAAGCACGATTGTTTAAATAATTAAGATTATTTAGTTTTTCATATCTATTAATAAGAAATATTGATTTTTTTTTTTGTTAAACTCTTGCTTAAATCAGTTAAATGTATTACAGAAAATAAGTTCCTTTTTGCTTTTCAGTTGAAATTTAAATATATATCTAATAATAATAATAATCACTTAGCAACCTGCGGTTTGAAGGAGTGGGGAGGAACTCTTCTACCCAGTCTTTTTAGATGTGAATCTAGCCTTGCCTTAGGCCCGGAAAAAAGAAAAAGTATTTTTAAAATAGTCATTGAACTATCTTTAGTATCGAAATAAATATCGCTACTCTTTTTAATCAAGATGTTTGGAAATTTAACGTTTAGCTCGTATTTAGCTTAGTTCATATTTTAGATTGATAATTCATGTTTTAAATAGTGAATTACTAAGCAATGAATGTTATTTGATGCTATAAAACATTTACATGTAAGCACGATTCATAAATAAAAGATTAAAATATTTTAAATAAATAAGATTATTTAGTTTTTCATATCTATTAATAAGAAGCATTGATTTTGTTCGTTAAACTCCTGCTTAAATCAGTTAAGTGTATTACAGAAAATAAGTTCCTTTTGGGTTTTCAGTTGAAATTTAAATATATATCTAATAATAATAATCACTTAAATGATGAAGATTCATTTATGTCTGTATGTATGCCTCTTAATTGTTAAAAATCACCAAATTTTGCACATACGTAATCATTAATCGGAACACGTGCACTTCGAATCCCGAATTTTGATTTTTTTATTTCATATTTTGTGCAAATTTAATGAATTTTTGATTAACTCAGTAGTTTAAAAGCTGTGTTGTCAGTCCTCGAAATGAAGCATTTATCTTCGGCTCGCAGGTGTATTGTCATAAATGAAGTATGCTGCTGCTGCTCGAAATAAAATATTTTTGTCTCTCCTGTGTGTTATCATTCGTCAAAGTGTAAGGTGTTTAATTTTTCTTCCATATTTAATCTGTGTTATTAAAAATGTAAGCTATTTAAAAGCAATAAACGCAGGTCTTCTTGTTTAATTATCAGCTCGGCTCATTAAATTACACTTGCTAATATTCATTATATATTTTTTATTTTTCTATAATAGCTATTTTAGATAGCTGATAATAATAAAAGATTGGCCTATCTTGACAACTGAAATCTGTTATTGGATGCATTATACAGCTGTAACTGCATTAAATGAATCGGAATATATTTCATGTTAAGTTATATGATAATAGAACAAAACAAAAACAATACTTTTTTTTTCCAAGTCTGTGTGCGTCTCTTATTGAAAAATGAAGAATCTGTATGCAAATTGTCATGCTGTATAAAGAAGGTAGCACTTTGAACCAATTTGAATACATATAGTTCTGCACCCAAACATGTGCATGAAGTCTGAATTTTAAATAAATATTTTTGTTTGTTTGTGATAGTTTTTTTAACTTCTTTTGTATTTAAATTAATCACTCATAAAATGTTTTTAACAGACAAATAAACATTTGTCAAAAGATAAATTGTACTTAATATTCGTACGCTTAACTTGTTTTTCAATATCTATATCATAACAGACGTTCTTACTACATAATATATGTCTACTTTAATCGTATATCTTATATAAATATAAATAGAACAACATCCACAAATTAGCTATTGCCATTTATCAGCAAATATTCTGTCTGATAACAATAAATAATATACGATCATGCTTACATTTGACTATCCTGACTTTTCAGTTGTCCTCAGTTGAACCAAATCTTAACATACATTATAACAGCAACAAACAAAGCCAAATTATAATAATAATTAGGAGAAAATAAAATATAATTAAAAAAAAGTTCTATAAGTCCTACACAAAGTCTCCATAGCACAATGGCTTACACACTGTTCACTTGGGTATTTGCTCATCGTTATTGTCACCGTCAACTTTTGTTTCTGCATTTCTCCAAGACTAACTGACTGACATGAGCAGTTGATGCATAAAAGCAACCACGTGAGGCTGAATATTTATACAGTATCACAACTATGTGATACTGTATAAATATTGCCGGAAGTACTTCTGTCACAACTATTGTACCATGATATATAGGTTGAGTTTTATTTGATTCTCCTGTAGATTTGAATTTCTTCTACTTATTCTGTTTCTTCTTATTCAAATGATAGAGTTGGTATGATAGAGTTAAATATGGTTTATTCTTGTCATAATAAGCTTTCATTTTTTCTTGTTTTCTAGCTGCTTTTTGTAGTTTTTCAGGTTCCTTTCAAACTTCTGCTTCTTCATCAGCAAGTAATCTCAAAATTGCATCTTGAAATCATGGTACAATCAAATACTGAAAATCCACCAACCTGAAATTGGCCAACTCCTGAAATCCATGTTGCCTCACATTTCCATTCAATTCACATTCAATTTATAGGTTCTGGAAACCACGACATGGAGAACGAAATACCAATGAAAAAATACTTACAGAATAATGATGTCATAATTACCAAATAATAATGAGTCATAACAGAAATACCAAATTATTGACATCATAATGAAAATTCTCCCCCCCCCTCCAATCTGCATCAAGGTAAAAGAGCAGAGGATTCACTCAACTTTTCTTTCAAGTTCACAATTCACATTGTTGTATTTTCTGAGCTTTGTTTATTTCATGAGATTGTTTAATGCTGCCTTTTTTTTATCAAGATATTTTGTGGATAATTTTAAAATATTTTAAATTTCAGCATTTTTAATACAATGACAGATAAGAAACATCTTCATTGTTTTACTGCTTGCATCGTTGAAAAACATAAACACATTGCATTGACGGTAATGCAAAATTTGGAGGCAGGTACTACTTCTCAGTTTATAACAGAGTCTTATGGAATTGCAACACAGACCAGAATTGCAACACAGTAAATATAGAGAATGAAATATGGATCAATTTCATTCTTTCAGATCTTAACTCTATATTTTTATTAATTTTGTATGTTGTTACATACAAAATCGAATATCGATTTGTCATTTTTTTGTTTGTTTTTATTGAAGAATTCAGTGAATAATATAATAGTTCTTTAACAATGACTGTATGTATTATTTTTGTGTTAAAATTCTCTTGGGGGTGTTTAGCACCCTTAGTGTTCTACAAATTAAAAAGATAATGTGCTAAGGAATTGATCATTCAGAAATAAATGGGTTTAACTACTAAGCTGATCGTGCTTCTTCCAAAATTTCATCCACTACACGGCTATTTCCAGCCAACTATGCAGCAGTTTTCTCAACCATGACTAAAATATGCATTCATTTAATATCAAATTATCTGCAATGAACAGCATTACACACATACACATATATATTGTGTATTAAGCGTTGTAAGTGAAGATATGAGAACATAATATTTTTTTAGCGTTATGAGCCTCCATGTTTTACTTGAAAAATGATATACTGCAGAAGTGTTTCATTGCAAAAGGTAAGGCAAATTATATGCATTATAAGCATTATTAGAAAAATGATACTTTGTAAAAGTTAAAAGTTTTATATGTAGTATGTGCTTATGAGCAGTATATGGTTTCTTCTACAAAACAAATATTTGGCAACATAATACTTTTTAGCAGTATAATATATGAATTATAAGTGTTTTTGACAGAATTTAAATATTTACTGAAATTTATATCAATATCAATTCTATTAGTTATTCTGTAGCGCAGGGATAGCCGAATTCTGCACATGATCAGCTTTTGGTTTGGTCATACACCACCAAAGTGAGGGAACTGAAAAGTAAAAATCAAGATTAATAGCATATCTGATCTAATAAATAATGTAAAAAACCGTTTGAAATGTCAAATTTATACCACAGTTGATTGCACTAACTGTATCCTGAAAATGTGCTGTGTCTAAAAAGTTTAAATTACCATTAAAGATTGAATAAAAAACTTGAAAATCTAAAATGCAAAAGGGTTGAAAGGATCGTGGTTGTGTTTGTAATAAATGACATTTAGAAACAACATAAAGCTCCAAGCATTCATAGAAGTTATCAGTTCAGCATATTATAAATTAAATGTATTTCAATTTAAATTAATTTGATGCATTATTGGAAAAAAGACAGTGCTTAAATTTCACCGGAGCCCACTGGAAGCCGGCTCCGGTACTTCTCAATTTTTAAGATAAATTACAATTTTAGCCAGAGCCCTAATTAAGATGAGCTCCGATACTTCTTTTTATAAAACTGAACCACAATTTGAAAGGAAAAAAAATATAGAATTCCTAACGTTTTAGTTTAACAATAAGCAGACCTTGCAGTACTTAATTTTCCTAGAAATACGAACTCGTGAGAACATGAGACGTTCAGGTAAAATACCCTCACTCACATGTGGAAACCTTTCCCTTTAACCGCTTGCTTCCCTTACAAATGTTTTTGAAAAAACTTGCAAAAAATCATCACATTTTTTTATTTTATTATTAAATACAATGAAACGAAACAAATCAAAATATGTAGGTTTTAAGTTGAATTTTTAATTTTTTGAAGGTGTAAAAGCATTTAGTGTTAATATTAGTTTACTATCCCGAGTTATCTCGGGCAAATGAAAAAGAGTTAAATATTAGTCTTTGTATGATAGTTTTTGAAACAAGGGACAACACAAAGTGATATCTGACATTCTACGCTGGTATCTGGTCTCTTTTCTTACTGCCTTACCACTGGAATCTCTTTCACAGGAGCAGAGTACACTGTCTTGGATTTGATTTAAAAAAAAAAAAAAAAAAAAAAAAAAAAGGAAAACCCACTTTTTCATAATCACTATCTGAAAAATCATCACTTTCGCTATCTTGCTTCATTGCCATTATTTATTATTTTTTTCAACGCATGTATTCTTCTTTATACATTACTATTCCACAAGCCGACGTATACTATACAATAGGGAAACACGTGACCAGTCCCTCCCAAAGAACTGCACAAACAACAAAATATGGCAAACTGCCAATCAAAGCTGAATATTTCCTTTCATTTCCTCCAGGCCGAGTAAAACCGTGTTAAAACAAATCGTACTAATAAATTCTGCTTCACCCGAGTTTTCACAGGATAATAATTAACTGCAATATATATGAACCTGAGATAACTCGGGTCATCAGGCAAGCAGTTAAGTAGGGCAATAAATTTGGGGGAGTTTGTTTAGGAACGCGTAAATTTCTCGCCATGCCATCATATCTAGTGTATTGTTATCGATGCTTACAGTTAGTTATCTTCGTAGGAAGGAAAATTTGTGTTCTTAAATGTGCGTTAAGTGACAGCGAGTACAATAAGAGTGAAATACTGAGATAAACTACTCAAGCACGTCCTATATATCGTCATCCCACAGTATCGACTAATGTGGGGAGGGGAAAAGCGTAAACAGCAATTTTACGTTCATCCTTAGGAGTCAGATTCAGGGCTCATTTTACTCCTGACATACATCTGCTTGATGGCTATAATTATATCAGCAGAGCTCAAAGAGCCACAGTCAAAGAGAATGTTCTATCTCACCAAGATTCCTCTCAATTTTTGTTTTCACTCACATCATTCTGTTTCACCTTGGGATTTTCATCAGCTGTACTTTAACTATATTTAATTTTTGTGGTGATAAAAGAACTGACCCCCCTATGATCAGAGCTTAAATTGGGTCTCAGCCCACCAGATATAGGCTCTGGTGCTTCTTAGTTTTTGTAATAAATCATAATTCTGAATAAGAAGGGTGCGGCACTTCTTTTATGTAATTGAATAACAATTTCACTAGAAATGTTACCTTGAAAATTTTATTTTAACAATAAAATTACATTGAAAATCGCTTATTAAATTTCAATTTATATCTTTACATTTTATTTAATTTTAATAATTTCAATAAATAATAATTATGCAATAATTATCAATTAAATTATATTTAATTAATTATATAATTATTGATTAAATAATTTATAAGCATTAATTAAATAGCTATTAATTAATTTAATAATAATTAACTATTCTTTAAATTATTAATGAGTTTAATAGTCATTTTATTTATTTATTTTTGTTCCTCTTTGCTGAAGGTCTTCCATAGGGCTTCGGCACTTCTAATTTTAGAAATTAAGCCCTGAAAAAGGAACATAGAAGTTTAAATTATTAAGAAGTATATTATTTTTAAAATGCTCAACTTCTTAATAACAGATTGATTTAAATTTGAAAAGTATGTTAAAAATGTATGCTATTTTTGAATGGCAGCATTCTGAGGTTGGCTGTGCATGAAAATATGTGGAAAAGTAAAAACCATGTTTTGTGCAGCGGAATACTATCTAAGGTGCCATGAGTCATAAATGTTGCTTTTAGATTCTTTCCTTTCTTTGTCTTCAGTTTCTGAGGCAGGATATTTTTAAGGTTTTAATTAATTAATTATTTATTTTTTTTAATATGATTTCAGATAAGATCCTTCTAGGTGTTAAAAAGGAAAGGATGGGTGCTTTTTGGTTAATAGGGTGTCACTTGGCATTAAAGGTAAACATTGATACAGAATCTAATTAGAATTAAGAATGGAAACTCTAAAGATGTATACAGAAATGGAAAGAATGGCTATTTTATTAAATTCAAAATAAATACAAGTGCAGAAATTTGCAAATAAGAACACATGTAATTATTCCAACTGTCAGTTGCACAGTAATTTATTCCGTATTGCAGTTGATAGGGCTTTCCCAATGTGAGTTCTTTATACCATTACAAGTGTCAAGAGCTCACACTAGGAAAAGTCTAAAATAAACTAAATAGTTGTCAGAAAAGAGCAAAAAAGTGTGGAAGCCCATAGATTAGAATATGGTTTGTAAACTTTTCATCTTGAAACATGATCTTTGAATGTTTTGGTAGTCATAAAGTGCAGTCTCATTTTGTAGTTTTTTTAATAAAGTTTTTGTGAATGGATGGTGACTTTGATTATTGTGGGAAAAACATTCAGAGTTCCTGAAAATATGATTCACTAAATTAGGCAGTGTTGCTGAAATAAATTGTTCTTTACATTGTGAAGTAAATCTCAGTATTCAATGTTGTAAAAATTTAATCATTTGATTTTCTCCAACTAAATTAATTTTATTGCTACATGAAAATTACCGATATAAGTTTTCGTTAAAGTAGTCTTAGTCTTTTAAGGATAATTTAATTTTGCCAAAGACTGATGTGAAAGTTCATTTTTTTAATTAAAGAAATTTAGGTAAGTTTCTAAATGATAAAAGCAATTAAAACTCTCTGCAAACAAATGCTGCTATTTAATTTTCCTAAGAAGATCTAAAACATAAAAATTTTTTACCAGTCACGAAATGTAAGTTGAATTTTATACTGTTCAGTATTTAATACGAGGTTTTATCCCAGCAATATCATGAGAAATAAAAAATGATAGCTCACCTTGTTATATTGAAAAGGAAAGCAATAATGGAATAATCAAAGCTGCTGCATTGGCTGCTATTCCTTATATATTAGGGCTGGCCAAACTTCATATCAGTAAGAGTCACATACTGGAATTCTAGTAAGTTCGAGAGTCGCAACTAAGATTTTTCAAAAGCCTCATTTCCATATTTACATCCTTTAATTTAGTAGTGAAACAGGTTTTAAATGGAAAGAAATGTCTGATAACTTTATAAAAAGAAATAAATTATTTTTTGGATATTGATTAGTTTTATTTAACCATATTTCATATATATATAAAATGTTTTTTTTTTCCCCAATGAAAACTACCTCACTTGCTGGTGAGAGATGCATGCAGCTCACAAACTGCACTGTGGCCACCCCAATTGCACTATGGCCAGTCAATTTTTAAGCAGCTGGCATGTAAAAGTTCGTTACTACAAATAGGTTAAAATATTGATGCACATTTCAGATTTCCTTATGTGATGATACACTTTTCCTGCTCTTCATAACATTTCAGGAGTGATTGTTGGAAGCCATCTTTTTGAACAACCTGTAATGGCATTTCAATATTGTTTTTGTTTTATTTGCTGATATGGCATCTTTGCAGACTTGCTTTTGTGTGAGGAAAAGAGAGAAAATAGCAGGTTCAAGGTGAGAAATTAGATGTAGAGACAACTTAGCATTTATGGCAAGGAACAGTATTTCTTCCTCTTTAGTACTTGCCTTCCTGTTGCAATGGGAAGCATGCATGCAGGAGATCCGGAGTTCGAATCCAGGCAATGGCTTTTACTGATTTTTCATATTTCCTGCTTGAAAATAAATTGTGTGACTCTTTAATATTGGAAATTTCAGTAGGGATCAGTATGCAGATATATTAATATGATAAAAGCCATTTGCCATGAAATTTGCAATGTCTGAGATCATTTAAGATGGATAAATGGAGGGAAGGAATGGCTCAGTACATTTCAAGCAGTGTACTGAACTTAGATAACATGCAAGGCTAACATGCAAGGCTGCTTAACTTAGATAACATGCAAGGTTGGGGCCAGAGCATGCGTGATTGCACAGAGTGACAGAATCTAGGGGTGGCAAAGGTTTTAGAATTTAGGAAGAAACTGCGGGGCTGAATTTAGGAGTCACAGAGTTTGCACCTGGTGGCAAAATGTATAGCATCGGCCCTGATTGCATGCTCATACTACCAAGAGGGGATTCTTTCCAAACTTATTGGATCCTGTTATGTACTTCCATATATAAAAGCATGACATTTGTTTATTAGCTTTAGTGCATGAATGAAATCCATTTATGCTTTTTTTTTTTTTTTTTTTTCATATAGCTGGAGGCGTTGGAAAGAGTGCCTTGACTATACAACTTATACAAAATCAGTAAGTGTTAATGTTTTGTGGAAATTTTTTTTTTTTAACATTCTTCTTAATTTTGCATGTTTGTGTATTTGTATATGCATTATCATACATTAATGTAATCTGTAGTTTTAGAGTTTGTTTATGATCTGAAATTAACAGTGCTATATTGCTCTGAATTTATTTTGAGAACATTGCTGACATTTAGTTTTCTTCCATGCAAATTAAAAGCTCATATTCTGCATTTTTGTGTTAATTTCTGGAAATAAACCAACAGATTATTGATATCCAAAGCAATTTAACATGTATTAAAATGTAGAATTAAATGCTTTTAAAATCCTTTTTGTTGTAAATCGAAGCCATTCAGTCATACATAGTCGTTCAGAAAGTGAAATTTGTGCACACTGCCACTGAGCAAAAAGTTGATCTGGAAAAAAAGCATTACAACTAGTTACAGGGGTTGGACAAAAATATGGAAACACCTTTAAAAAACATGTTTCTTTGCTTAATATGGTGTAGGAAACCCGTTGGCATCCAAAACAGCTTGCAGTTTTCTCGGAATGGATAAATACAGTTCCTGTATGTTTGCCAAGGGAATATTATACTATTCTTCCTGCAAAACGGTGGCAAGTTCAGATAACGATGTTGGCGGTGGATAACGAGAACGCACTTTCCGTTCCAATGTAGACCACAAAGGTTAGATAATATTCAGGTCTGGTGACTGTGGTGGCCAGGGGAGATGGGACAACTCATCCTCGTGCTCAGAAAACCAGTCCTGGACAATGTGAGCTGTGTGAACAGGGGCTTTGTCGTCTTGGAAAACACCAGCACCATCGGGGAACAAAGTTTGTACCATGGGATGAACTTGATCGGCCAAAATGTTCACATAAGTCTTGGCAGTCATGTGCCCTGACACAGTTATCACGGGGCTAGCAGAGAACCACAATATGGCTGCCCAAACTATAACAGAACCCCCGCCATGTTTCACTGTTGGCAACAAGCAGTCTGTATTATAGACTTGAGATGGCGTTCTCCAGATGTAAACTCGGCCAGAAGTGGGAAACAATGTGAAAGAAGACTCGTCAGACCATATTACTCGCTTCCACTGCTCTATAGTCCAGGCTTTATGACTTAAACACCACCTTTTCCTGTTACGGGCATTAGCATCACTGATGAGTGGCTTCTCAATTGCAGCACGGCCAGCAATTCCCTGTTTATGAAGCTCCCTTCTAATTGTTTTGGTACTCACAGGGTTCGGTAACACAACATTCATTTCAGCAGTAACTTTTGCAGCTGTGGTCTTCTTATTTTTTGTCACAAGTGCCCTTAATGATCGTCTCTCACGATCACTCAGGACACACTTTCGTCAGCGCTGTGATTTAGCAGATGATGTTTTCCTGCTTTTCAAATATGCGGAATAAATCTTCGATACAGTACCTCTTGAAACACTAAACACCTCGGCTACCTTGCTTACGGAAGCACCTACCATACGTGCTCCAACAATTTGCCCACGTTCGAAGTCTGTTAACTCTGACATAATGCAATGACAACCTCACATAATAGTACTCCGACAACAACTGAACTGTTTAGCACATTTACGAAGTTGTATAGGTGGCGTCTGTAGTCAAAAACGCCAGCGCCACCTACATATTTCATTAAAATCAATCTTTCTTTTCAAACATGCATTTCACAAGGTGTTTCCATATTTTTGTCCATCCACTCTATGTCCTTCTCTTAGGTTTACTACTGTGTGTTTCCCATGTCTAAATAAATTTTTATATGTAAAATGCTTTAAAGAAATAAAATTTTGCTATGATTTAGTGGTAATCCAGTTTCAACAAGATTCGTGGTTTATAGCCTTTACACTTCATTCTCCCTTTTCTCATTTATGTGTCAGATTGTTTTCCTCCTACTCCAAAGATAAAGTGTTAGGAGACCCTCAGATCAGCCAGGAATATACTATCATATCATATCATACCCTCAGATCAGACTCATGGGGAATTTGCCTTCAAAACTGGAACGAAGCTGAGAAAACTCTTATTGTCATTTATAAGGTGTCCGAGAACTGTGCCAACAACAAGTGCAGTTGTGTGCTGCAAGCCATGATAAAATTGTAGCCTTTATATCATGTTATAGTCAAATGAGAAAAGTCATTATATTAAATAAACAGTAAAACATCTCTATTGATTTTGGTATGCTGTGTGTGATGTTGATACTTAACCTTTAAAAGAGAATTCCCTGCTTGTTGAAGTCTCTGTGAGCTAGAGTATCAAACTGTGCACACGAATCACTCCCAATTAACAAAATTTGGGAAATAAAATTCACATTGTGTAGCTTCCAGAAAAAGAAGAAAGAAATTCAAAATTTTAAGGAACAAAAAATAGTTGTAACAGCAGATGTGGAAGGTTGTGTTTAACACTGCATATACTATTATGAGTAAAGGTCTCATATAAGTAAAATCATCCATCAACATAAGTTTGGATTGCAGATTCTAGGATGCTTTTTATGTAAAATTTGTTCTGTGGTGATGAATATTAGTTATATAGCTTGTTTTCACTAGATAGCAGCCCTAAAATATAGGTATGCTTTTTTCCCATTTGACTCAGGTACATGATATTTTAAAGTGATCTTAAGCCAGCGATTCTCAACTGGTTGTATGCAAGAGAAAAATAGGTGATATGCAAAGAAACAAACATATTTTAACTTTTAAATTAAAAAGTCTCCTGAAGAAAAAGAACAATTGATAGAAATTTCCTGTGATCAAACTCTAACTAAAGATTTTAAAAATAAAAGCTGTGTTATGTTTTGGCTGAACCTGGGGGGGGGGGGAAGGAATTTAAAACCCTTTGTTGCATACAAATAATTTAGAGAAATTAAACAAAAATGTTTATACTTTTTCTACGTAAAATAACCTTAGTAATAATAATAAAAAATAATTTTATTCAAATTTCGTTTTAAATAATTGCTGCAGTTTGTTCACTATAGTGGACAGCATGCCTATATGTACATGCATACAAATCTCTTCCCAACGATTTACGATCATTGCATTTGAAATCATTTCCTGCCTTGTTTGCAGTGATCATTACCATCTTCTAAATGGTAAATCTACAACTGATATGTACATACAGATCCCCCAAAATACCTTCATTTTGTCGATTGTGATTGAATTCATTTTGCTATGATTTTGTAACCTGTACCTATTGGATTAAAATGTCAAATGTTCTAGAAATTCCTTGCCAAATACAGTCAAAAGTCGTTTATCTGGACCCGTCGGGACTTCGGCGATTCCGGATTATCGATTTTTCCGGATTATAGATCATCAGTTTAAATCTCGTAAGATGGCATGCAGAAATTCTAAAATTAAAAATATGAAACCGTAATTTATGAAATAAAGAATTTAAAGGGTATCAAAATTTACAAAAAAAAAAAAGCTTAATATTTATTTGTTTACTTTATTAAACATTTCTTTCAATGTAAGTTGTTTAAGTTGCTTCCTTTTATGTGATAATACTTTCTCTTTAATTCTATAAACAGACGTAATTTCTTGTTCAGTTACAAAGTTCCGCTGTTCAAGTCCCGTAATTGCTGTGCCGAGAATACCGACTAACTTGTCAATCGAAATTTTTTCGTTTTCACTAACCTCTCTGTCACCTTCTTCATGTCTTTATCCATTTTTTGCAGCAATTCCACTTTTTGTTTGATGGACATCGAAACATACTTTTGTTTTGTAGATCCTTTGGGAGCTCCAGCATCGAAAATTCTATTTGACATAATCGAAAGTTCAAGTTTACTTTTATAAAACTGCTCTTACAGTCTGCAAAAAATAATAAGCCGCATCCAATTCGAAGATTAAGGAGCAACGCAATCATCAACATTAACTGAAATAGATAATTAGATAATTTTAGCTTATACCGTCCGTTATACATTAAACGCGCACGCGAAAACGTATTCTGCACTTGCGCAGTTGTAAAGGTCTTACACGCACATGGAAACGCCTATGCGTATGTGTCAATGCGGCGCATGCGTAGAAAGTTTTTAGGTTTTAGGTCCGGATTATAGATCATTCCAGATTATGGGTGTCCAAATTAACGACTTTTGACTGTATAAACATTTCCAATGGTGTTTTGACTTGATAAGCAGTACATTTGGGTTTCAATTCACTCTTTTCGGTAGATCTTTATCTACCCACTCCAAAATTTTCTCAAACTGACATTTAAAATAAAATGTCTAAAATTACTAATTATTAATAGGAAATGGCAGTATAAGAAAATGTAAGCAGTATTATCTAATGTTTACTATGAGAAATTGTACTAACTTGGAAACAGAAGTAGCAGCCATTTTCCAAATAGCAATGCTTAGTGAGCTGAGTGATGCTATACAGCTATCTATGATCGACAGTTGAAATTTCTAATAATATAGAATGAATAAACACAGGAATGGAATCTGTTAAGGCATTTACAGAAGAATAACAAATTTAAACTTTTGTCTACTAGAATGGACATGATGCAACAAAGGGTTAAAGGCATTTCAAATAAAGGCATTAAATTTTTATTGCCTTTTTGCAAAACCTATATGTGGGAACAAGGGTTTTCTTCCATGTTGTATTTGAATAATAAATAAAGAATAAAATTAAAAGTATATCCTAATTTACAGTTAAAACTAAGTGAAATTAAACCAGACATAAAGAAATTTATCTCTCTTAAACAGGCCGAAATTCCACACTAAATTTTAGAATTATTAAAGTATTATAACTTACATTTTGATAATAAAATGGTAACCAATTTTCAATCGAACATTTTTTATGTGTGTATATTTAATACAAATAGCCAACAGGTTGTAAAAAAAAAAAAAAGGCAAAATACACTTTTTTTTTTTTAAAACCTTTGAGAAACTGAAAAATAATTATTGTAAAATGTAGTGGTGGTACTTAAGTTTTTCAATTATTTAGATGGTACGCATTAATCAAAAGATTGAGAACCGCTGTCTTAAGCCATGTGAAATGTACCATAATGATGTTCATGATAACAGGTTAACTAATTGTGACCCTTTATAGTAGTAACATGCTATTAAAACAATTATATGTGCTTCAGTTGCCTAAGAAGTGATCAGTTTAACACATTGACTGCCAATCACACGCCAGTGCGTGACGTTTTGTTATCAGCAAGGAGCCAATCAAGCGTCAGCGCGTGATGTGGGGTGATGTCTCAGCAGCCAGTCACGCGCTGGCACAGGAAAATCCTATACTTGTTATTCATTCTCCAGTTCATTTGGCATTGCATGCACAGCATTTCTTCCGATATTGGCATGGAGTGAAAATTAGAAACTACGTATAAATAATCGCGGTTTTGAAATTATTGTTTTATTTTTATTGAAAAAATAATCTTTTAGTTATAGAGATGATAGTGCTGGGCCTTTGCGCCCCCCAAAAAGAAAAGTTCAATATAAAAAGGCTCTTACGGATGATGAAATAGCAAATTTGTTGGCTGAGCTATCGGATGAGTACCCGAGCGATTTAAGTTGTGACAGTGACGAAGAATTCGTTCCTCCGACTGGTACCCATTATATTTCGGATTCTGATGATGATGAAGAACGCATTGTGCAAGAAGCTGCATGTCAGCAGGATGATTCAACTATGGCAGAAAACGTTATTTGGGAAAACGAGTTGACATCAATGAAAACATTTCCTTTCATAAAATCCGAGTGTTTGCTTCAACCTGTTTCAGGTAACAATCCTATAGATTTCTTTCATCATTTTTTTCCACTGATGGTATCTTGGAAGAAATAGTTGCTGAAACTAATGATTATGCTCATAAAGTATTTTTTCGCAAGGAAAAAAAGAAACATTCTCGCATCAATGCTTGGAAGAGCACCACAAAAGAGGAACTCTTGGTATTTGTGGGATTGATCATACATACGGGAACTATATGAATTAACCGTATACGAGATTATTGGAAAACAGATTCACTGTTTGGTTTACGTGTATTTTCAGAAAATATGAGCAGGAATCGGTTTTTGTTGTTACTGAGGGCATTGCACTTCTCAAAAATCCCAGATCAGAATACAGAGCTTCCAAAGGATCGACTGTATAAAGTAAGATATATGGTGAATTTGTTCAACGTGCGAGTATCTGAAATATATTACCCAGGGCGTGAGATTAGTTTAGATGAATCGATGGTATTGTGGCGTGGATGGCGTATATTCAGACAGTATATACCAAATAAACGTCACAAATATGGTATCAAGTTGTACGTGATCACAAACCCTGATGGTATGGTTTTGAAATTTATGATATATACAGGCATGTTGAATGATTCTGGTGAAAAAGAACATGCAAAAAAAGTCGTTATGAATTTACTCGAGGGAATGCTGGATGTAGGACATAGCATATTTATGGACAATTATTATAACGGCTATGAACTGTCAAAATGTCTTGTTGATCTGAAAACTCATTGCACTGGGACAATCAGAAAGAACAGACATTTTTGAAAGAGGTAAACAAAAAATAAAAAACTGTAGCAAAGTATGCTAATGGTGTGATGATTGCAAAGTGGCAGGATAAGAGAGATGTCACTTACATTTCCAATGAATATAAACATGATATGGTGGAAATTTTAGTATGAGGTAAACAAAAGAGAAATTAAATCAATCTCTACCTGTAATTCAATATAATAAATTTATGGCCGTTATTGATAAGCAAGATCAGATGCTTGCTTATTATCCTTGTAAGAGAAAAACAATTAGGTGGCCCACGAAAATATTTGTGCATATTTTGCAAATAATGATGAACAGTTCCCACTTTATCTATAATAAGTATTCCAATGAAAATACATCACTGTATGACTACCGTTTTTCCATAATACGAAGTTTACTGAAACAGCCATCTGTTCTTTGTGCTCCTGTGTGTGATCAGTCTGAATCTGAACATGTGTTGAGTACACGGGCAGAAAAAAAGAAGGAAAAATTCTAAGAAAGCAGTGCAAAAGTTGCTATTCCCAAGGGAAACGTAAAGATACAATATATGTTCGCAAATTTTGTGAAGGATCTCCTGGGTACTGCTTAGATTGTTCAAAGATAATACACAAATAACATTGTAGATGTATCTGTATAATGTCTTTGTAATTTTCTTGTCATAAATTCCTTTGTAATATGTATAATTGTCTGTAATACATATTGACATAAAAATAATGCGTACTGTCACTTATTTTTCTTATTTAAATTTATTTTTTACATTCCGCGTGCCAGCGCGTAATGTACCATTTGGGTAAAATTTTGACATGTAGTCCCAATCACGCACTGGCACGTAATTAAAAAATTCTTTAATGAAAGGCTTAAATAATACTTAGGGATCACATAATTATCTTTTATTATATTTTTAAATCATATTTCTTATAATAAGTATGTTGGCATCTGGACACAATTTACTTCCATATGGGTGGCAATAACTATCAATCTAACTCTAGTGATTGGTAGTCAATGTGTTAAGGACTGAATCGGTATGATGATGAGGAATAAGATCAATAAAATAAAGACTAAAACTCTTTGTGTATAAATTTTTCCAGTAACTTAATTAATGAGAAGTAAGGAAAATGTTCCTTGAGTACATAAAATTGATTCTGGAGCAGATGTTAGAAAGTTAACCCTTCATGGAGAAGAAAGGACTACCACTTTATGTAACTCTAGGAAAGCTTGCCTCAAAATACTTTTTAAGCTGAAAGGAGGAAAAAGTTCCACAGCAACTGAATAGCTTAAAAAGGACTTGTATGTATGAATGTAACAATGTGTAACTGTATGTTTAAATACAGTTAGAATAGTTCACAAGGTTGTATGTTCATATTAAGTCTATCAGCCTGCAGCCATCTATTGGTAGCAATGGTAGTATCTATCAATGAGAACTGGAAATACCATAGTTTCCATCAGCAAGTATTTGTCATGGAGCAGCAGCACTAAAACATGCAGCTATATTTAGCAGCTGGACTAAAAGCATGCTTAAGGTGGGGAGCTAAATACTCCATACCTTTTCAGCAAACTTTTGGGATCCTATTTAATCTTCCTGCATTATACACCCCAATGTTTGAAAGTGCAACTGTAAAATTAGTGAGCATATTATATTTAGAGGTATGTCTAATATATTTAACTAACTAACATAGATATTAGTTTGTTGAGTCTTTATGATTTTGAGAACATACATTTCTGATGAATTGAAGGGCATATTTAATGAGCTCAGTGCATTGAGGCAAAAGTGAGTAGAAATTCAATGAGGCATAGATCATATCTTATATGAATCACTGATCTGTAGATGACAGCTATTTATGGATTTTTTCTTGATATGTATAAGTAGTGGCACTACCTTTCTGTGAAAATTGGAAGCATTGTAATTTTCATTCAGTAGTATTGAATCATCAGTCTTTCATCTTGTCAACAGTATTAAATCATCAGTCTTTCATAGGCATGTATTTTTATTCACTAAAATTAACACATGCTCTAAGTCCAGGCACTAAATACGCTATATTTTTTCTGTGAGCAAGTGAGATTTATCTATACTAGCTTTGCAAAAGTTGGACATGATAGAAAAAATGGATAATGTGTTTAAATTAAGCAAACGTGTACAGTAAGTTATAACTTGTGGCTACAATTGTAGTTTTATGATCAGTTGGTGTTTATAATGCTTCCCAACATTTTTGTGCATTCAGTATATTTTTGATATATTATTTGATTTTTGTGCTAGATTTTATCATACTATATGCATCATTTTTATGTTAAGTCTTCATTTTTCAACTATTCAATAAAAATTGTGGAATTCACAATTAAAGTTTTGAATAGTCTTTACTAAAAATTACTGTCTCTGTTTTCATGATGCAATGAATGAATATTATTACATTTTGATCATATTTGATAATTGAATATTATAATTATTTCTATACTGTTTTGATGAGGTTAAGCTCATAAATTTTATTTATAATTTTTAATCATGTGCTTTTTTGTTTTCCAGCTTTGTTGATGAATATGATCCTACAATAGGTAACTTTTTAATATAAAATATTTTTAATATAGAATATTATTAAAATAACTAATTTTGTAATATATCAGTGCTGTTTCAGAATGTGTAAACTATATCAGCGTTCAGTTTTTCTTTAGTATATGAACTTTGATGTAGAAAAATTTAAGTACTATTCCGTTAGAGCGGCATCAGTTAAAAATAAAGAAAAAAATTAGAAGAAAACAGTGTTACAACAACACAACAAATATCATGCCTCGAGAATTTAAAGTTTGAAATATTGAGGCTCAAGATTACTTGTTTTCACTTGAAATATCGTCATGATTTTTTTTTTCCCTCTCTTCATATTTTGCCATTTTTTTTTAGTATGATGGGCTACACAATTTGGCAATTGCCTAATGACGAACAGGCTTTTATAAGATTCCTTCAGGAAAAGAAATAATTCATAGCAATTGATTTTCTTCCTAAAATCATTCGATAAAGTAACTTTTGACTCAAACATAGCTCCTGTATGGTGTTGTTACGTATGTTGTAATAATAAAACAGGGGATTGAGAAACCAAACATGGTTTAAAGGCTTGCCTCTTTCTTTCCTCAGTGTCATTCTTTTTATCTGTCTGTGGTGTTATGAACTGATGCCAACTAAATTTTGCTAACTTCAGTTAGAAATCAGCCATAATATGACAATAAAATTGACATAACTACTTGTGGGAGGTATGTGCAAATAGTTTGATATAAATAAGATCAGTGGAGACGACAAAATTGTAGAAACAAATGAAAGTCCTTTCACAAGAAGAAAAACAGCATTGGATGTGTTCTTCTGGAACAATGGGTATTGGGGAGTTTATGCCGGGAAAAGCAAAGATTGTTTTCTGGTCCCCATTCCTGATCATCATGCTGTAACATTGATGACTGCAATTCAGGAAAATTTTGCAAGTAGCAGCATTATATTTTCAGACTGCTGGAAAGGACATAAGAAAGAGGAATTAAGAAATGTTGGGTATGACCATTTCACTGTGAATCACAGTTATAATTTTGTAGATCTCTAAACCAGATGCCATACGCAAACTGTGGAGCGATTGTGGGGCAGTGCTAAATAGAGTAATAAACATCAGCAGAACACAACAATTAACCACAATTTAGAGTCATAGTTGATAGAATTTATGTGGTGTCTGTTATATTCAAAAATCGAATTTCTTCTTATAATATATTATATACGCCACCCGTTTAGATTGAATTTTGTTTTTTATTTATTTGTTTATTATTTTTTTTAATTTATGCGTAGAATATTCTTTATGCCACCTGTTTAGATCAAATTTCATTTTGTTTTGTTATTTTTTTTTTTATTTACGTGAAGAATATTCTAGATTAAAAAGTTAAAAAGAAAAGTTTCCTTTCTTTATGAATTATGAAATTATGAAATTAAAAAAAATTCACTTTTTGCAGAACTAATTTTTTTAGTCTTTTGAATTCTATTATTATTTCATAATTTTATACTAGACAACTATTGGTGGCCAAGGGGAAAAAAGTAGCACATTTTTAACTGACACCACTCTAATGGAATAGTACCAAATTTGTCACAGATTTATAATTTTGTTTTGCATGTAACCTTTTTATGCACTTTAATTGTACAGAAGTAATGATATTTCAGTTTCTAAAAAGGGAATTTTCTCTCCTAATTAGGTTTTCCTACTATTTACGTGGGTGTGTGTTTGGGGGGGGGAGTGTTGAAAGAAGGGAGAAATCGTGTTCTAATAAGGAGAAAATTCTCTCAAGGAATACTTAAATTGTTTTTTAGGTTTAAAACTTCTCAGATCATTTGCAACATTACCAGAAATGACTGTGTATATTGAGCTCTTAATTTTAGGCATGAAATAGTCTAAATTTGGGACCTGTTTAATGAATGAATTAATTATATATAATCTTTCAGATAGTTTTGATTTATTCAGAAAATATGGTTTATTTAATTGACTAATTATATCGAATTATTGAATTATATTTACTGAATCCTTTTGTAAAGTAATATTTAATTACAGGTGCCTTGAATTGAGAATAGTTTTTTTTTAATATTTAAAACAAAATTTTAAGTTTGCACTGTATTATTCTGCTCTTCCTTTTATAAATGTATTTTAATGTTTTGCTTTTTGTGTGTGTGTGTGTGCAGAGGACTCATATAGGAAACAAGTTGTCATAGACGGTGAAACTTGCCTTTTAGACATTTTAGACACAGCAGGTCAAGAAGAGTATAGGTAATATTTACTTATGACACTTTTAAAACTTTTATTCAGGGTAAAATAAAATTCATATGCTAAATTTTGAAGCAGCAGTCAATAATTTTTGTGCAAGATTTTTGTTTAGTTTTAGGTATTGTACATCTTTTTTAATTAGTCATTGTTCCATTATTGCTAACAGTTTCTCCATCTAATGGAAATTCTTAAGTAATTTGGATTGTTACTGAGTACTGATGAATTTTAGTGAACAATATTTCCACCTCATCTAATGTATCTTCTTCAATATATATGCTCTGCTAGACCTGTGTTTAAGTAGCTTATAATGTTTTTATTGCATAAAGAAGGATTTTTATTTCACATTGAAATTTATTCCAAATTTTTATTTTTGTAGTTATTCTTTTCTGTTTTTGTAATCTGTTTTGAAATTTTATTACACTTATTATGTGTCTATGAAATATATTGAATATGAAGCTATTTTTATTGTTTTTAATTATAAGTATTGAAAGGAATTTGATGATATTAATTCTTATTATATTGTATTTGGATGATCCCCTCTTTTGTTTTATTTGTGATAAACATCTTATTTTAGGAAAATCCTGAGTACTTTCATATTGAAATTGGCTGTTGGCTGAAAAAAGAAGCAGACATTTCATTTTAACACAGAGAGAAAGATTGTGATATGGAATGTGATATCCCTTTGGCATTATTAGTTAACAAGATGATATTACTTTTAAGTATACACTGTGCGGCACAAAAAAAAAAAAAAAAAGGCATCATGAAAAAGGGAATAAAATGTGTTGGAAATTGGCAGATAGACAGAGAATGCATATAAAAATAAGTGATTTTTAATTTAAAAAAAAAAGTAATACCATGTTTGAATATACAGAGTGATTGGTAAAAAGTAGGATGATCTCTTGCAAACAGTTTTATGGATGAAATCAGCATGCAGATAGTGTTGAGGGATGGTTGACTTTGTACTTTCAGCCATCCATTCTTCTGGTTGAGGCTGGGGCAGATCAGGCAAACGATGGCCAATCTCTAATGCTTAATGATGCCCAACACGATGATATGAGGTATGGAGATCACAGCCTTGCTCATCTGCCACGTGCAGTATCTGATACTGCTGTGTGAAGTTGGGCAGTATCTAGCTGGAAAACTACATTTTGCAACTGCTAATGATGGGGTATTGTAATAGGCTGCAGCACTCAGCCACATATCATTGTGCTGGGTTTTGGCCTCAGATATAAATCAGAGGTAACTGGCTGTCCATTGTGATGATACCTCAGACCAGATGCTATGTTTTCTAGCAGTACAATGTTTAATGCTTGCAGCAAATTTAGACATGTTTCCACATAGTTCTCAGACTTTTTCTCTGTGGCTGTAAATCATAAAATTAAAGTGAGGCTTATCAGTGTATAGCCACTCATCCAAGAGGCTGTGTTCTATCATTAGAGTCATTAGCAGTGGTAATTTTGCAGTAGCAAACAGTCTTTGTAAAGGGTAGCATGACTACAAACCACTTTTGCCCAGTCGTCTAGAAATTCTTGCTGATTTGGAGCGTTCAAAGCTGCTTGTATATTCTGCATTACATTAGCAATTATTTTTTTTTTAGAATTGCCATTGCATGTCTTTAGGTGCATTGTTCCAAACATGCTGACATTTATGCAGCAGTATCCCAGGCACCATTTTCAATCCATACCTCCAAATCCTTTTCACAGTTGACATATGTAGATGTAGTTTGGTAGGCCCTACCAGTCATTGGTAGGCCTAAAACAAATCTCTACTAAAAATGTGTGATTGCAAAAACTGACTTTGACATCATTTGCCAGGCATCTGTTCAACAACATATGTCTTCTGAGAAGAAAAACAGCTTCTCATAGATACAGAGAGTATCAACTGTTGACTCATCTAACATTTCTTTCCTTTTTATGTGAATAACTGATGTAAGAAACCTGCATTTCAGATAATTTACTTAAATTATTTGGCTGTGTACTCCTTGTGAATATTGCATTTTTTCTATCAGGTAGTCTGTAATTCAATTAATAATATCCAGATATTTATTTTTTTATTTTTATTTATTTATTTTTTTTGTCAGCTAACATGCATTCAGTAATCTGTATGCCTATTCTACAATCACTGGATCTTATCTACAATAGTGCGTACAATATTGGTTTAAGAAAACCGGTATCGTCTACCACCTCTAACTCAACAGAGAAAACCATTCTTTGGTCCTCGGTTGAAACGCATTCAGGTTCATTTGACTTCATCAGAAGGGGCAAGTCTTCAGACATCTTTAGACCAATCATAGTACACACAAGCGACATAGTTTATAGTGCACAGTTTAAGTTCTAGGAATATCTATTTGAACACATTTCCCCATCATTTGACTGTGATCTTATTTCATGCAAACTACACTACAAAAATATAATTCTCTCAGTAATTACTGACATTAATTTCAAGTTATCTTATTATGGAATACAAGTTTAAATGCAAAAATTATTTCATTTCATGCAAATTCCTTACTCAGAAATTATGTCTGCGAAGTAAAGCACTGTGGTTAACCTTTGACTTTGCATTTTCTATATTTTCACCTTTGGATGAGTTGTGCTATTGCACCCTAATTAACTTATTAAGACTGGCTTATTAAGATACATTAATCTACCATTATTTGATATATTATAACCGCACGGGATCTAAGAAGTCCAATGAATTTAAGTTGATAATATATGGGATTAGCTTGTTATAAATAAGTTACTTCAAGGAAAATTTTTATATGGCATATTCTTCATGTGGTCTTAATATGTTAATAGTTTCAGGAAATTATTTCATCCCTCTATGCATGGTATGAGTAGTTATCTTATCCAGCTGGCAAATAGAATATCTGTGGTTTTTAATTCCAACATTACTCACATTATAGTTATGACAAAACAATTTAACTTAACAGTGGCACCCGAACTAAATTGGGAGTCAGATTTGGTCAAATAAAACTAATGGCTTTTCCCAGTCACCCTTTAACCTTTTAAATGTCATGCCTGAAATAATTTCGGGCACAGCACTGGTGGTCCAAATGTCATGCCCGAGTATTACTCAGGGTAACTTTTTTTTTAGTGCATCATATTGGTATACCCAAATATATAACATGAGAAGTTTATTTTGGCTTCAATTCAATATATGACAGCACTTTACTGAAGGTTTCAAAGGGTAGAGGTTTATGTTCAAAGTGGGCGACATTTAAAAAATTTTTTGATTACGTGGCAAACATTTGATTTTTGCAATAAAAAATGACAATTTATGCACCCAAATCATCAAAATAATTTTACAGTTAAAAGGTTAATTAGGTAAAATATAAAGAAATATCACATTCCCTCCTATGCATACTATCGTGGTGTAAATGGGTAACATATTCAACTGGCAAATCTGCGGATTAAGTTCTGACAAGGGAATGGCTAGATTCTCTAGTTTCATAACTGAAATATTTATTATCAGATAAATATTTTTATTAAAACAATATTCTTATGGTCATTCATTTATGTAGCCACTTATGTATTTGAATAATCTTTATGAAATTATCTGTTGAAGAAAAGGTAAGTCATTTAATTTTCAAAACAAAAAAAAATCTAATGTGTACACCACATGACTTCCTTGTATGGAATATTAAATTATATGCAACTTTTTTTTTTTTTCCATTTTATTTAAACTTATTAGATTGAATTAAACCTACTTCGACGACAGCGCATAAACCACAATAGAATAAATGCATTCTTTAAAATTCACTTTAGTTACCATAGCGACATTCTGGTGCTAGGTTTACTTAACAGTATTATATTTCATTCATATTAGAACTCAGAATGCACAAAATGTATATCATTTAAAGAATTATCTAATCGTTTCCACATGTTCTATTCAAATACTATAATAAAGCTAGAACTATGTATAAAAGAAATTAAGAAAAAAAAAAAAAAAAAAAAAAAAGTTTTTCACAGACGATTGAATATTTCTCATTCAATTAATTCAGTTCTCAATTCGCGAGAAGTCAAAAATACATAAAAACTCAAAATATCTGTATTAAAATTTACGAAGTAAATCTCAAACGCTTATTTCCTCGAAAAAATTCCAGAAAGAATTAAGCATGATTTAATTGGCAATAATAAATGAATGCATTATCTTTGTTGTTGCGAAGCTAAGTTTCTCTAGATTGGCACAAATCCACTAGTATGCTGTTTCAAATGTAAACAATCAATGGCCGCCATAAAAAAAGGCTTAGCGGTACTTAAACAGCTTTAAAATTGTTGATAATTCTAAAAATATTGCATACAGATTTACTAAGGGCATAAAAACCTTAACCGGAAGATAAAAACAACACAATTCAATCATTTTTAAAACAAAAAATGTGCAATTTACAAACATATAAGAGTAAAGAAACTGAGATCACTGAGCCGGGTAACAGAGTGGATATATATATAAATATATTTATATACGTTTGGTTTCGGCCGATTGCAACCAAAATACGAGGTGCACATCTGCATGTTATAGCAGTACTATATACAAAATTTCAACGTTCTGAGGCTACTCATTTTTGAGTTATGCGAGATACGTACGTACGTACGCATGTATGTACGAATGTGTGTATGTATGTACAGATGCCACGAAAAATTCTCTTCAGAATTAATTTTAAAGCAGTAATTTTTTTGAAGGAAAAGAGTATTTTATTCTGTCCTTACGTACAGATATCACGCAAAAACATCGTTAAATTGCATTCGATAGCGGTCAAAATGGATATTTTCGTTGAAATATGCTACCTGAAACTTTTCGCGATTACAATACTTCCTTTTTACTTCGTAAAAGGAAGTAATATTAGCTAACCAATAAATAATTGCAAAATTCTACTGAATTTTTCTTTGTCTATGCAAATGAATAGAAAGGCATCAGCATATAAATTCACATATTATTTGCACATATGATTGTCACATCGTATTACAAAGTATCATATAATCAGCTCTTTTGTAAAAGAGGATAAATGTGCAACCATTTTATCATTTATCATTCTGATATATTAAAATGCCATTATTTACACACCTGTCTTTATGTATGCATCTTACAATAAACAGAAAATTGTAATAACAAACATCGCTTAACTTATAAAGTGTGCTATATAAACAGTCAATTCTTTTCTTTTTTTTTTCTTTCTTTTCTTTTCTTTTTTTGGGGGGGATTTTGCAGATAAAAAAGTTATTATTTTTTCAATACTAATAGATTAATAAATACTCTTTATTGCAGAAACCCTCTCTTATAATATTGTTACACTTTAATATAATAATAGTCATAGTAACTTACTATTATCTTGGTAAAAAAAAATCTTAGTACCTAAAAATAAATTATACAGTTATATATTATGTATAGCAATATTTTGAAGGCAATATCATTTCAATTAAATAACAAAATTTGAAATCTTCTGATATTTCTATAATTTATTATTACTAGTAAGTCTCATTTATTAAATGTCAAATGATCACAATCGATTTTTAAAATTCAAACCTCTGTCACTGTTACAAATTTGAATCTTTTAGTAATTTAATAAGTAGCTAATAATAATAAGTAATGAATCATTTTGAAAGACACCGTGACCATTTATTCTCATAGTGATTCATGAACATAGGTCAGTGTGTCTTTTAAGTAGGTTCATAATTTAACCCTGTAAAAAATTATAAAGAGCAAAACCCAGCAAGAATTATAAAGAGCTTTTTATTGTGACATCAACATTTTATTTAAAATAAAATATATTAACTATCGATAATTAGTTTTAGATCATATTGATGATACAAATAATTTATGAAAGTATCATAATAGTTAAAAAATAATAGTTAGAGTTTTAATAGTTAAAGTTTTTTTTTTCTTTGTAAATTTTGATACCCTTTAGATCATAATTGTTCTTTATTTCATAAATTACGGTTTCATATTTTTAATTTTATAATTTCTGCATGCCATCTTACCAGATTTAAACTGATGATCTATAATTCGGAAAAATCGATAATCCGGAATCGCCGAAGTCCCGACGAGTCCGGATTAACGACTTTTGACTGTATTGCATTTTTTGAACATGACGAATTTGCTGAATGAAGTACTGAACATGCAAAAGAGCACAAAATACTATTTGGCATTTCATATATCACGGATGAGGTTGGTGACCTTCAAAGCACTTTGGGTGTTAAATTTCCGTTTTGCGCGATGATTGGAAATGCATAAACATTGTGAATATTCAAAGTGAGTGACAATCATAAACCAGATTTCACTATGTTAGCGACACTGACCTTGATTCCAAATACTTTCGATTTTGAACTTGCAGATACTCGATGATTTTCAAAGCACTTTTTGAATGTGCCGTTAAATCACACATTGGAAACGAATTTGATGATTCACTGGAAGTTTGAGACAGCAGAGTTCGAAGACTATTGGGGAAACTTGCACAAGGTTGATCCTGTCGACTTTTTATTAATATGTAATGATTTCAAAATGCGTAGATGAAGGCATTGGAACTTTAACAGCTTACGATATTGCGTAGATGACCGAGAAGACTGTAGTGGCAGAGTGTAAAGCATGATGACGCAATTTAGCGCAACCTATCTTGAAAAATCAATCAAATCTTTATTTTTTCCATGCATATCAAATCATCCTTTTTCAGACCAGATGTTTCCTAATTATATTTGAATGCATAAATTGCATTTTGAATTAGAACGTCATTTAAGTAAGTAAGCAGACACAGCAGCATGATTTAAAAACGTCTTGCCAGCAGGAGAGCTATGTGGAAGAAAGGGGAAAGTATCATAGAATTTCGGAGGAAGAAGGGTGGGAGTCGGAAAAGTTTCAGTTCACAGAGTTCTGGTTTACAGTTAATTTGATTGGAGAAGAGACATCTGCATTAAAATGTTACGTAAGATAGAAAAATCTAGAACCTGTGAGAAGAGTTGAATTTAGGGGCAGATGACAAATTTAAAATGTAAATTTTGAGGTCGCCATTATTTATTTATTTATTTTTTTTTTTTTGAAACAGCTATCATACGAGGGTTGGAACTTTAATAGTGGCAATACAGCTGAAAAAACGCTATGCGACAAAACCAATGAATATCGCCTATACCACACGTGAACTACATACCTACCTTACCTCTCAGCGAAAAGACTCGTCCTGCCTACATCACGTGCATGCGGAGTGACGCGAAGAACGGATCCTTGTATTAGCTCACGGTCTAAAGTAAGTGTTGTCAGGATGTTTTCAAAAACAAGAACAATGATGTTGGATAAAAATTGAATGTGCCAGAGGTTGTACAGCACGACATTGTCATCAAGGACTTCAAGAGGCTTGCGGGGAATCTGCATTGCCTTACAGAACCGTAGCAAGATGGGTGAAAGCATTCAATGAAGGATGCCAAAACGTGGCAGACATGCTGCGGCCAGGTCGTCCGAGTGTCAGCGATGCAGACGTGCAAGCTGTTGCCGCACTAATGGACAGTGATCGCCGCCAAACGATTCGCCAGCTGGCCGGACAAACAGGATTAGCGCATATGACTGTGCTGCACATTCTGAAGGAACGCCTGTCCATGAGAAAAATTGCTTCATGATGGGTTTCACATCATTTGACGGAAATGCAGAAATGGCTACGATACGATGCTGCCCGAACCCACCTGGAGCGCTATGAGCGCGAAGGAGATGCTTTTTTATGCCGTATCATTACGCTGGATGAGACTTGGGCCCGATCGTAACAGCCAGAACTGAAACGCCAATCAAATGAATGGCGTCATCATGGGTCACCACGACGTTCGAAATTTCGTCAGAACCCCAGCAATGTGAAAGTTATGGTGATTCTCGTGTACGACTGTGATGGTGTCATCCTAACGCATACCATTCCCCCACTAAAGACCGTAACTGCGCAGTATTACTGCTCTCATTTTTGGAGCACAAACTCCGACCAGCTTTGAGAAAAAAACGACACTTTTTGCAGAAGTCTCCTCTCATTTTGCATGACAATACTCGGCCGCATGCAGCACAAGCTGTGACTGATTTGTTCAAGCGATGGGACTGGGAAGTGCTTTACCATCCACCATACTCCCCAGATCTAAGCCCTTGTGACTATGACTTAATTCCTAAGATGAAGGAACCACTTCGTGGCACTCGCTTCCAAACTGTTCCTGAGATTCTTGCGGCAGTAGACCGGTCCATTCAAACTATCATTCTGCGATTTCCACATCGTTGGAAACGGGTTGTACACAATGCTGGCGACTATATTGAAGGACGGTAAAACATGGTGACATGAATCACTTTTGTATTCCTTGTAAATAAATAGTTGCCACTATTAAAGTTCCAACCCTCGTATTTTGTTATATCTTACATATATATATTACAGGAAAGTGAATTTCGTTTAATATTGAAAGATATTACTTGTTGGGTTCACAATGATGTTCGTAAAGTATTCGACTGTTATATTTTGAAATTCACTTAATGTTTGTTGAACATAAATTAGTTAGGTTTTTCTTGGATGCTTGTATGTTATTAATTGATGAAAAATATTTGTTAGAAAAATACTCTACAAAAAACTGGAAAAATATACATTCATACATTGTAAAAGGAAATATATATATTTTGTTTCAGAAAAAATGTAAAGAGCCTACTTTCTTTCAGTACATTTCTATTTTCTGAGCATGACTATAAGTACTTTATCAGATCAGCTCACATTATTATGACATTTTGGCAGTCTGAAGTATGCAATAAAGACATTTTTGATAAGAGGAAATGCATTGTCATGTTTTTGATAAATTCGATACCGATTTAGAGATCTACCGTTATATTCTTCAATTAAATATGAAAACATTAGACATGAAAACGCGTACTGAGCCATGATCAACTTTTACAGCCAACTGCACAAGCCTGATTGACGACGTGGCAACCCTTTTCCCCGCCTTTTTAACTAGTTTCGTACTCACAGGTTATGCAATGTTGACTGAAGCTGGTTTTCACTACTAGCGACATCTGGCGGCCAATAAACTAAAGACAACTCTCATGGCATAGAATAGGTTTCCAGACTTATAATATAATAATTCATTTTGGAAGAATCAAGCTGCATTCATTTATTTATCAATATACAGTCAAAAGTTGTTAATCTGGACTCGTCGGGACTTCGGCGATTCCGGCTTATCGATTTTTCCTTATTATAGTTTAAATCTGGTAAGATGGCATGCAGAAATTATAAAATTAAAAATATGAAACCGTAATTTATGAAATAAAGAACAATTATGATCTAAATAGTATCAAAATTTACAAAAAAAAAAAAAAAGGCTTAATATTTATTTGTTTACTTCATTAAACATTTCTTTCAACGTGCACATGCGTAAAGCATACATTACGCATAGTCGAAATTAGAAAATTGCAACCAGAAAAGTATTTGTTGTGTATTCGTGATATTTATAATTAATTTGATTTAAATCATATAAAAGACAGAGTACATTGAGATGAAATACATTTAGTAATGAACTATAAGCTGAATAAAATAAAAACATCTGCCCTGAAGATATGGATAGTGCTGACAGATCAACTTCCAGTTTATTGCGCGCTGCAACGTTCCCCTCCCCCGCAAAGCAGCGTGAAATTGATAAACAGATTTCGGAATGGTTAGAGATATGCCTTTATCCATTTTTTGCCGCAATTTCACTTTTTGTTTAATGGACTTCGAAACATACTTTTGCTTTGTAGATCCTTTACATATTAGTAAATATATATCGGAAATTCTATTTGACATAATCGAAAGTTCAAGCTTACTTTTATAAAATTGCTCTAACAGTCCGCAAAAAATAATAAGCCGGATCCAATTCGAAGATTAAGTAACAGCGCGATCTGCAACATTAACTGAATTAGGTAATTTTAGCTTAGCTTATACTGTCCATTATACATTAAACGTGCATGCATAAACGTATTATGCGCATGCGTACATGCATATTCGCAGCCGTAAAGGTCTTAGGTGCATGTGTCAACGTGACGCATGCGTAGAAAGTTTGTAGCTTTGAGGTCCGGATTGTGGGTGTCCGAATTAACGACTTTTGACTGTATGTGTATCTCCTTAATAGGGAGAATACTGATGGGCATTTAACTTACATATATTTGCTATTTGAAATTATTCCTCTTTGAAAACATATTGAAACTAATATATACTGTTGTTATTAAAATTCCCCATGCATTCCAAAATGTAAAAGTGCTTACTTCATTTAAGTAAGAAACATGCTCTATAGGTTTATTTTTTAATATCATTTGGCTAATTGATGGCTGCCATCATCTTCATGCAGCACTCTGTAATAAACACATGGGTCAGTTAGACTGGTGCAAAGTAGCCATGTCTGATCAGGTGACAAAGTCATGGTTGCAGATTCTTGGGCATTGCCCTACCCTGTGTGTATTACGTGAAATATAGAGCATATGTTTTGATACTCATAGCATATGGCAATAATGGCATATCTTGTTGTTAAGGCAATTATGAAGTGAAAGCAATTCGCAATGCTAAGCAAGATAATAGAGAAGATTCTGTGTATACAGTCAAAATTAGCAGAATTCTTGTAGATAAAGTGGCTATCTAGTTGAATGAAGGTGCTGTAGAAAGAAAACTATTATTCCGTGAGATATACCTCCTGAGAGCAAGTCCAGGCATCTACTGTCGAGGCGGTGGAGCAAAGAGTAGCTCTATGCACAGATTACTACTCATCTCCACCTGAGTTTTAGAACTCACCAGATCTGTAATTTAACTGATCCCAGTGCTTTTTCTGATAAAAAGTTCTGCTTCTTAAATAAGTTTCTCCATATTATCTTTAACCTCGAATCATATTAATTGAAATTTCTTAGTTATATGATGGTGTGTAGTCTCTGTACTTTGGGTATCTCTATATCTCTTTGTCCTTTTCTAAATTTTTTGTTTCATGAAATAGCATTTTTGTGTAAGTAATCACAGTGCTGCTCCTTCAGCATGGATTGCATTTGTAATAGTTATTCTAATTTGTGTGTACCTTTTTCAGAATCATGAAGAATGTATTTTATGAAATCAATTCCAATTTAAATGCCATCACAACAACATGATTTTTCTATGAGTGTTAAAAATCTTATTTTTCTTCTATTCATATTTATATTCTAATTGTAAGACATCATACTTGTCTTTACTAGTCTCTGAAGTCACATAGATCGCAAGTGTTGATTATCAAATGACATGCTTTTTAGTTTCAAATCCCACTTCAGCTTGTAACTTGTTTTGTTTGCAAGTTAATAATGATTTATCACTTTATGTGTACAATTTGGTTTTGATATTTTGAAACTGCATACTTAATTATGATTAAGTATATCTTTGAGATGTATCATTCAGATGATTAAATATAATGTGTATTAATTCTGTGCACTTAAGTAGTGGCATTCATTACATTGCAGTGCTGTGCATTGCAGCAGCTTGAATGGTAGTAATTGAAAGATGACATTAAGAATTGCTTCAGTTATTTTTTATTGAATTTTAACTTTTGACCTCTTACTTTTTGTAAAATTTATGAATTGTGAAATTAAACTGCAATTTTTTAAACACTTTTCTTTTAACCATTCAAATATTTATTTATAAATGCATGGCTTTTGGCCCTTAGCTATGTTGCCTTCCTTTGGACTGTTCTGGACTGCAGACTTGAATATAGAGCACAAGTTAAAATATTTGTTGTCTGTGGATTGTCCAGAGGTACAGAGAACATACTGAAATATCCCTCGAATGTTATTGCATAGTCACGAATAAAGTATTATATTTGAAATAATTTATTTTAATGTATTACATTTTTTATTGTGTGTAATTTATTTAAATTTATGTGCTGCATTGGGATTTTTTCCCCCTACATTTAGTCCTATAGGGTTAAAATAAGTAATTATTATTTAAACTCTAGCCTAAAATGGTACAGTATTTTGAGGGCCAACTCAGTGCCACCTTTTGAGTGCAGAATTTTGACCTTCTTTATGAATTTGTTTGTATTATATCAGGATCATTCTTGCTGTAAATTTCCCTACACTTATCTTTCTTTTTATTATTTCAGTGCTATGAGAGACCAGTATATGAGGACTGGTGAAGGTTTCCTTCTTGTGTTTGCTGTTAATAATGCCAAATCTTTTGAAGACATAAGTATGTACAGAGAACAGGTAAGCTGAAGAAAGCTGTTTTTATTTGATGAATATATATTGCTAGATTGTTTTGCAGGGAAAAATTCAGTGCGCAGAGTAACAATACTACCAAAGTAAATGATATAATTATATCGTAAATGATATAATGCCCTTTTTGACAAGTAAAATTTTTAAAGTTATATTCAGTTGGAGTATTTGCTGTTTTTCCTTAAATTTCATAATGAGAGAAATGTATAAGTTTCATGCTTATATAATTTTATCTATTACACTCATTTAGATTAAATGAGTAGCATATCCTGCTTACAACAAACTCATCACTTTGATCTTCAAATTAATTTCTGTGTATATGAGAGTGTTTCTGAGAGTGTAGCACATCATGCAACACTGTCATGCCAAATCACATCACACTATATCATATCTAATAGCATTTTATCTATAACTTGAAAACAATTTCTGTATAAGTATCTTACTCACTGAATATCCTACCTTTGCTTAGAATTACTAAAATTTTAAAATTTTGACCTCCAGTGTCTTGTATTGCTATTAAAAGAGTTAAAAAAGTGTTCTAATTAGTGATAAAGTATATGGCCTTTGTTTGCATAAAATATAATAGTCATATTTCTTATCGTATTGTCTTTATGCAGATCATTACATACTGTAAGCACATGAAGCGAGTAAAATAGTAACATATCTTGTGCGAAAACGATTAAAGTTGTTTTGTGTGGATTGGCAATCGAATACGGGAAGCGATTAATGTCATTTTGTGTGGATAGGTAGTCGAGTGTGGGTAATGGCAAAAGTTGTTTTCTAGGAATTTATCGGTGGACTTTTGTAATGTTTTTACAATAAAATCAGGTACACATGAGAACTAGGTCGACTCCCATACATATCAACATTAAAACTTGCATTGCAAAAATGCATTCCTATGAATGCACTTTGCTGACTCTGTTATGCAATGACAAAAGTAGCATTTGAGACCGGAACTTCCACCTGTGCATTTACATAAATCTTGGAAGCTGAGTGGTGGATGTGTTTTATACAGCCGACAATTTCATTAATCGCAGGCTACTCGTATGTTGTCCACAAGTATGTTTGTCTAATTGAACTTCATCACTAAAAGCATCAATTTAGCATTCATGTAATTCCAGCCTAATTTGATTTTTTTTTACTGTAACTTCCTAAGCATGTACAATAATATAATAGAATGAGATGATAAAAAATTGTGTGCTCATAGTTTGCCAAATTGGAAGGAAGAGCCTTCTAGTGATGGCGATATTAATACATTGTCCTAGGACAATGAATAGTCTAAAGACTAGGAATAAATCTTACAAAGAATTTCAAGGCTGAAATCGTATGATTCTGATTCTGAATAAGAATGGCCATCAGTAGATAGAGCTTCCTGTCTTGGAAGAGTTTTTAGGTTGCTCAGGAATAAATACAGGAAACATTTCATATAGTGTAGCAAACGCTGTAGCTTTATTTATTGGAAATGATTTTTTTTACATTCCATGTGGAAGAGTAAAATAAATACAGTACAAAGTCTGTAATCTGGACGTCCATAATCCGGAATGATCTATAATGCGGACCTCAAAGCTTATGTATAACGGACGGACGTGTTGTATAACACGTTTAATGTATAACGGACGGTATAAGCTAGGCTAAAATTATCTAAGGCATTTCAGTTAATGTTGCAGATTGCTCTGTTCCTTAATCTTCTAACTGGATCTGGCTTATTTTTTGCAGACTGTTAGAAAAATTTTATAAAAATTAAGCTCGAACCCTCGAATATGTCAAAAAGAGTTTCCAATTCTGGAGCTGCCAAAGGATCTACAAAGCAAAAGCATGCTTCGATGTCCGTTAAACAAAAAGTGGAATTGCTGAAAAAAATGGATAAAGGCCTATCCGTCTCAAAATTATGCGAGAAGTAGGGCATTGGAAAGTGCACTATATATGACACAAGAAAAAGGAACTTTTGAATTTTTTGTGGAAGCATCTTAAACAACTTACATTGAAAAAAGTGTTTAATAAAGTAAACAAATAAATATTAAGCTTTTTTTTTTTTTTTTAATTTTGATACACTTTAGATCATAATTGTTCTTTATTTCCTAAATTACGATTTCATATTTTTAATTGTATAATTTCTGCATGCTATCTTACCAGATTTAAATTGATGATCTATAATCGAGAAAAACCCCTAATCCGGAATCGCCGAAGTCCCCGTCGTGTCCGGATTACAGACTTTGTACTGTATTATTACCAAAATATTGATAAATTCACAACTTCAAAGAAAGCTCTTAAATGGAAAGACATTATTGTACAAGACATGAAGAAATTATTGGGGTTTATTCTTCTTATGGGATAAGTGCATAAGGACTGAAAAGAGGATTATTAGAGCACAGAATCTATATATATATAGAAACACCATTTTTTCTGAAAATTATGACAAGAGACAGATTTTGTATGTTATGGAAGGAATGGCACTTTAATAGTAATGAAGACAGGAAGCTCTGTCTACTGATGAATCAGACAGGCTTTTGAAAGTCAGACCATTTTCCAAGTGTATAAATGTTTATAAGCCTATTCAGGAGTTGCCTTTGGACAAAGGCATTATGCCTTGGAGGAGGAGGTTATTTTTCAGAGTGTACAACACAGTGAAGATAATAAAAGGTAGAATTCTAGTTTGTATACTGTGTGGAAAGTACTACAGGCTGCGTACATCAATTTGAAATATATTGTGCTCAAGGAAAACGATTCATAGAAACAATTCAAATAGTTGTATCATGGCACCATATCTACCTGGATAACTTTTACATTAGCTTTGAAGATGGTGAAAGGCTATTACAAAATAAAATTGGAATTCGCAGCACTATGCAAAAAAAAAAAAAAAAAAAAAAACCAGAACTCCCGAATTGCCTAAAAACCATTTCATTGAGAAGAAGCGAAATGCCCTTCAGAAGGAAAAGAAATATTTTAGCACAGGTATGGCAATCAAAGAAAACAATGCCTCTCATATCTACAATATGTGATTTCTAACATGCTGATTTGACTATAATAAGTACACGAAAGCACTTATCTGGCTGACCAGTATCTATCATATTACTTGATTCAAAAACAAACAACTAAATGGACAAAATGAGTTGCTGTGTAAATTGCACATTGTTCAACTCATTTGTTGTTTATTATTCAACAAAGGAAAAGAAAATAAGGTGCAAACATTTTTTGAAACTCATAGCTGTCCATTGGCTTACTAATGAAATTCTACCAGAAGTTTGTCAAAACTCTGAAGAATCAATGCCGTCAACATTTGGCATTATAAAAAAAGCAGCAAAGAACAAGTCTCCAGGAAGACTTTCCATGGACATAAGGAAACATACATTAGAATCCATTGTGGAAACTGGAAAAAAGAAAAATACTTTCTGTCAATGTTGTGTGTATTCCATCAAGAAAATACGCTGTGTAACGTGGTATATGTATAAATTTTGCAATGTACCCTTGGCACAAAGAGAAGTGTTTTGAAAGTTATCACACTTTAAAGTGCAGAACTTTAATGATCTACCATATTGCATAATGAAGAATCAAGATATTCCAATAAAATATAATAATATGACTGAGGATAATGTGCTAACAGTGTAGAGTCTGGCAATTTTTGGTTATTTAAAGCTAGCCACTTTTAAAAAGCTTTGTCTGTTTCTTTCATGTAGGTAGGAATAGAAGGAGACACCTTCCTCCTACCATGGCTGATGCAGTGCTACCTGGCTTTGGGAGCTAAGTGAGGTGTGGTACTTTTGTTTAAATCCAGAGCATGTTGCCTTGATAGCGGGTTGGTAATACTTATATGCATGACAGTTAGGCACAAATCGGAAAGCAGGGATACTTCTGCAGAAAAGAAACATTCATTGCTAGGTGTTTATTTGCATTTCCACACAAATCATATCTTAGATATCTTTTGATAACTTGCTACAGCGATTTTGTTTATGACTTTGTTTTATAAAAGTTTAAGCTACTGAACTACAAAATATTGATTTTAGCAAAATGTTTGTTATGTATAAAGAATGATAAGTACCTTAAGGTACCTTTAAAATGCTGAAGTATTACACAAATATACACACTTTAAAGCTCAATTTCATTATAACTGACTGCTATAGCATGAAAACACAAATGCACACACTTTAAAGCTCAATTTCTTTATAACTAAGGTTTTGGTGTATTAATTATGGCAAAGCACACTAGGGCTACTCCATTAGCTAAAATGCATTGTTTACAGTTTAGTTTCTAAATTTCTTATAATAAAACCAGCAATGTATGCTGTTATGGCTTCCATGTCATCAGTCAAACTTTTGATTACATCAGATCTCGTATATTCAACAGCTTGGAAATTGCCATTCAATACATAAAATCCTGTTTTTCAGAGATTTATAATTTACTATACTTTCTGCAGATATATTCTGGTTATTAACCATAGTTTATAGATTTTGATGCTGGTATGCAAATTATATTTACGTCATTCAGTTTCATACAGTTCCCATTTGAATCCTTATGTAATTCACGATGCACAAGAAATTTCTTGTAGGATGACTGAAATTGCTTTTCAGTTTGTTTGCTGTGGCATCCACCATGAGCTCTTACAGGTAAGAAAAGTAATTAGTGATCTTAATTGAATTTGTTTGAAGAAAAATGTTTAAAAACTCAAGAATTCAGAACAGTATTTTCTAAAAGAAATAAAATGCTTTATACTATTATTTTAAAACCTAGAATGCTTCTCTTTTCATGTGAAAAGATAAGTTATTTTTTCCAATTAATTCAATTAAATATACATCAGCTTCCATAAGGCATTGCCTAGAGATTTCAATATTTCCATTTTATGCATGGTTCATCTCCCAACATCTGTTTTAAATTTCAGCTGTTTAGGACATCAGATAAATAATTTGTAATTCTAATGAACTTAACAACTTATTCTGAATTTTTAAATTCATACAAGTTTAATTTTGTACAAATTCATGTGTCTTGGGAAATGTGACGCAAAAGAAAGCAGAAACAATGGGAATTGGAGGGGGGAATGTAAATTACTTTATTTGTGTAAACAATGTACTTATAAAAACTTAATTTTAATTTTTTGATACATCAGTTCTTTCTGAACATCCAGCAGCAGAGCAACAAATCAATTTACTACTTTCAATGTAAAGAATTTCAGAAATATTGTCGAGAGTATCCTTGATACTAATTCAGAAGTCAAACAACAAAAATCAGCATTATATTTACAAAATTTTCATAGCAGTAGTTTCGATGGTTTTTACCAAACCACCATCCTCAGCTTCAAAACCGCAAATGAACAAGATAGGAAATAATGATTAGATAAGATAAGAAAGCCTGGACAAGAATAAGTAAGTGGCGCCATCTGTTGGTGAAACCAGAACTAAAACATAATTTCTTTAAAGGCCGAAGGCAAATTTGGATTGGAATTAGGATTGTTAACTAGGACAGAAAGATTTTTATGAATGTGAAATGCCTCTAGAAAATCCAGTTCTCCAATGGAAGATGTTTTTTGAATAATTTTGGCAGCAGAAAAATTGAAAGTGTGATTTTGGGACCAACAATGTTGAGCAACAGAAGACTTCTGTGTTTCCTTTTTTATAACATATGCCTCATGTTCCTTGATGCGAAATTTTAAGGCTCTCTTAATTTGGCCAATGTAAATTAAACCACACTGGCAAGGAATCCTATAAATACCCCAGGAATTCATATCCGGAATGGGGTCCTTGAGTATGGAACTCGGAATTTTATTGATGGAAGAATGAACAACCCAAAAGTTAAATTTCTGCAAAATATGTGCAACTTTATAGCTAATTGATGGAAAGAAGGGAATGACAACAGAATTTTTATAATCTCCTGAAACAAGAGTGTGCCTTTTAGTGTGTTGAGATGAGAATTTTTTAACTGCTTGATTAATAATGTTGGGTGAAGAGCCCCTGTCAATAGCTATTGCTTTTAAATAATTTAGTTCTTCATCAAGGGCTAGTTTGGAGGAGCAAACTTGAAGAGCACGGAAAACATAGGAATAAAATGAAGCTAACTTTTCTTTAGTTGGATGACATGATTTAAAGTGTGGTGGAAAGCAAACTGATGAAGGTTTACGGTAAACCGTAGTACTGAAGTTGGATGTGTTACGTGTGACCAGAATGTTGAGAAATGGAAGAGAATTGCAAGTCTCAAGTTCAAAAGTGAACTGAATAGCAGGATCAATAGAATTCATTGTTGAAAGAACTTTATTTAAATGTTCTTTAAGTTGCTTCGTTTTTTGTGCTAATACTTTCTCTTTAATTTTATAAACTTATATAATTTCTTGTTCAGTTACAAAGTTCCACTATTTGAGTCCTGTAATTGCTGTGTCGAGAATACCAATTAACTTGTCAATCGATATCTTTTCATTTTCAAAAACCTCTGTGTCACTTTCTTCACTATCAGTAGTATTTTCAGTGATATTTTCTGGGTCTAGAACCATACTACAGATGTCTCCGTCTGTTAATGGATTGATGATTGGGGCATTGTCATCGCAATGAAAAACTTCTGCTATATCATCTTCATTTATTACCACTTCTCCACATTTCTTTAAAAAATCCCTTAACTGGAAAATTTCACCTTTAGTTTGCGATATCTGAAACCCTTCAAATTCGCTGCTATCATTGCTGCTTCAATTCGCTGCTTCATCGTCCTCACTATGAAATATGGTAGCTGGCCATAAATTATACCAAGCATTTTTTAACATATCTGAAAACACACCCTCTAATGATCTTGCGATGCTCCACTAAGCAGATTTTATGCTAAAATATTAAAAAATTCTTGAATGGTCTTGCCTTTGTTCAAGAAATTTAACATAGATTTTAAAAATGCTACTTTATATTTGCATTTCAGTGCCCGCACTATTCCGATATCCATAGACTGAATGACAGATGTACAATTTGGAGGGAAGAATAATACGGATACATTATCTTTCACTAAAACTTTAAGTGAAGTACAACTCGAACAGTTATCTGCAATCAGGAATATTGAGTCATTAGGTAAAACAACCGAATTCAAATGTTGCCGAGTCTCGGGTATAAAATTATTTTCAAACCAATCATTCATTAATGCTAGTGTCATCCATGCTATTTTATTTGCACGATGTATAACGGGGAAAATCGTTACTCCTTTAAATGCTCAAGGTCTTGCATGTTTTCCGATTACAAAAAGCTTGCATTTGTGCGTTCCTGAAGCTTTAGTGCAAGCTAAAATTGTTAGTCTTGGTCTTGCTTAGGAATTTTTGACACCAGTTGGAATCTTTTCTGTAGAGGTTGCCAAGGTATTTCACTGTATGTATTGCCACAAAAGACCAGTTTCATCAGCATTGTAAATTTATTCTGCAGGTAATTGTTCACTAGTAATGAGTTCAATGAATTCATCTGCAAGTTGTTCAGCAGCTTCAGTATTAGCTGAAGCGTTTTCACCTGAAATTTTTGTCTTATACCATGGCGATTTGTAAATTTGGTTAACCAACCTGTTGAATATGGGCACTTAGTGTTTAAGTTAATTTCTTCATGAAATATTTTGGCTTGAGCCATTAACATTGGACCCATCAATGGCATACCCTCGCTGCTACTCTGTGTGACCCATTCAATCATCACTTTGTCATGATCATCACTTTTAGCATAACGAACACTTTTTCTGTTATTCATCGCGAGTGGGGTGTCGGAATCCACAAAAAATTCAAAAAGTTCCTTTTTCTTATGTCATATACCATACTTTCTAAAGCCATACTCCTCACATAATTTTGAGACTGATTTGCCTTTATCCATTTTTTGTAGCAATTTCACTTTTTGTTTAATGGACATCGAAACATGCTTTCACTTAGTAGATCCTTTGGCAGCTCCAGAATTGGAAACTCTTTTCGACATAATCGAAAGTTCAAGCTTAATTTTTATAAAATTGCTGTAATAATAACAGTCTGCAAAAACTAATCTGAGTCCTGAGTAAATAAACTTCCACATATACTTGTGCCTAAGTGAAATTAAGAATCAAAATTTTTAAGTGAAAATCTCCACATGTTTTATTATGGAAGGAAAAATGAAATGCGCATGTGTAAAGCATACGAAAAAGAAAAGTTTGTGGCTTTGAGATCCGGATTTTAGATCATTCCGGATAATTAACGTTCGGATTTCAGACTTTGTACTGTACATTATTATTTCGAGGTTTCACCATTTCAGCCATCTAATTTAACCATATTTTATCATCATCATATATGATTTTGTTATAATGATATTTATCTTTCCTTTATCTTCATGTGTAGGCTTTTTGGAAATATAAATTAAATAACATACTGATGTTTATAAATAACACTAAATTACTGCATAGAAGGTTCAGTTCAAATTGCAGATAATATTATCAACAATGTTCTTGTCTTTAAAAAATATCAAAATATTATTAAGAATCAGAATATTGTACTGCCATTCAATATTAGAATATTGTAAGATGCACTCTAATTCTATTATAACATTTGAAAACTGGTTTTCAATAAATTATCAATTAGCCATTATTTTCTTTTTCTTTCTTTTTTAAATTTTCATGTTGTTTTTAAACTTTTTATACCTTTTTGTTAAACAGAGTGCCACTTAGGGCTGAACATAACTGTTGGTGCAAAATCTAAGTAGTTGGTGGCAACCCTAACAATATGAAATGTTTTATGCAAAAAAATTAACTTGTAATAATAATAATGTATTATGTAATATATATGTATATAATATTTAATGCACATGATGTTGAAATTTATGCAATTCTCTGACGTTTTTCTTAAAAAAAAAAAAAAAAAAAAAAAAAAAAAAAAAAAACATTGACACAGCCTTGGTGTTGCACATATTAATCAGCCTTGGCATGAGTATAAGCTATTCATGATGTGACATTAGGTGCCTTGGCACACATTATTGGGGTAACATTAAGAAAAAAATTATCAATATATATAAAATTAAGTGTTTAAATTTGTTTCATATATATATATATATATATTTTCTTACTTTCAGATAAAGCGAGTGAAAGATGCTGATGATGTTCCTATGGTTTGTAAGTAGGCTTTTAAGTGAACTATAATGTTGTACTATAGAAATTACATTGATGTGCAAAACTTAAGTGACAATATTAATTTTAATCAGATAGTCATGAAATTGCAGAAAAGGGGTTCTTGTGATGAGTACAACAGGGTTGCCACGCTACCTGGAAAACCGGGAGAACCGGGAAAAGTCAGGGAATTCGAAAATTGACCAAAATATTCAGGGAAAAGTCAGGGAATTTAAGTATTTTTGTCAAAATCTGGAAAAGTCAGGGAAGTTCATACAACGATCCCGCCATAAAAAGCGATTTTTGCGCCGACGTCGGAAGAGGTAACTTTTTTGGCGAATTATGTATCACGTGAGTGTCATTCGGGTAGCTGGCATAGAGCCAATTTTCGCAGCTCCAATTTGATTGTCCTTTAGAAAGGCAAAGCAACTTTTGGATTCCAATATTCTCGAGAATCGCATGTGCAGTGCATGAACTAAAGAAAGTACCTGTTCTCGTATAAAACAAAATGGGTTTAATCCTAGTATACAGTACCATGGAGGTTAGAATCAAAGAATATGTATTGTAAAGAAGGAAAACCTCTCTGCAACAGACGTGACTGTGGCTCCGTTCCATCATAGAGGAAAAACAGCTGTGCATGTCTGATATATCTGTTGCCAAAGCTCGAAACCGGTGTCGAAGTTCGAAGGTCACGTTATCAAGAGTTCATAAAATGAATATCGTTTAAAATTTCTTTAACCACTTGCGCTAGAAAGACATGCCACGCACGTCAAGATGCTTTTGTCTCAAATCGCGAGCGACGTGAACACGTCGATAAGCATTTATCGCAAAAATGAAAATAACGTGGTGCACACGTCGCCTAACAACGAGATTGTTTATTTCTCGAGTTACAGCACTGGATTGCACTCGCAGATGCGGAGCGGCGTAAATGAGACACTTTACGGCTTGTTATATTGTAGCGCACGGCACCGCAACTGTTAAGTTTAGTCTTAGCGCAAGTGATTAAACTCTAAAGGAAAAGAAAATATTTTTTGGCGCAAGTAAATTAATTCATGGATTAGTTATTTTCAGGGGGGAAAAAAAAAACTACGAAAATCCGTTTTTAAAATTATTGCGAAAAATCCAATTATTGCGTCCTTTGATAAAACGTTTCTTCTTGGATTTTTCGCAATAATTTAAAAACGGATTTTCGTAGTTTTCTTTTTGTTAAAGAGCGTTTCTTCTTAACACGTGTTTCTCAATTTCCTCTACACATCGCGGAGAGGGAGATTCTGGCCGCCAGGTTCCGTCGCCAAATCCCTTGGCAAATTTTCCCTCCGCATTCTAGCGGCGTACTAGCATTTTACTTGTATGGAACCTTTTCTTCTTTACATAGACGTTCTTTGGTTATAATAATAATGGGATTTGGCGACATCTTGGTGCGCAGTAAACGGGTCATTTTGGTCTTGGCGACAATTTTCAAAATCGTGCCAAAGCCTTACCGTATACTACAATTTTACCACAAAATCTTTTTAAACCTTTTTTTTTTTTTTTTTCTTTTTAATAAATACCTTGCCATTTTGCAGTAAAATAAAAAAATAGTAATCAGTCATCTAGGCTAGCCATGTAATATAACTATATTCGCTAAAATATCATTGATTATTCTAATTCAATTTTTAAGTGATTATTTTTATGTTATTCATATAATTTAATGTTGCTTCTTCCCTCTAAATTTATTTATTATTAGTAAATAATATTTCCAAATTTCAGGAAATTTTCTCTGGCATAATCCTGAAATTAATTATAGCAGTATGATGACATACCATCACGAAATTTAATGCACATATTTTTTCCTTATGTATGCTGCGAAATAAATATAAAATATCTCAATTTATTAAAATAGATTTCTTTCTTTCGTTTAGCTGCAGAATGTCTGCAAAATAACCCTTATTTTATTCCAGATTGGGAAAATTCTAATCTCAATCTTCAGTGGAGAAAACAACAACTATTATAATTATATTTGTGTTTTCAAGTGTTAAGGTGCCTTTTAAGAACATACCTCACGCAAATTAAATTTACCTAAAATCTAACCTAACTATTTAGCATTGCGTTGTGATTTATAAGGACCGGATTAGCCTCATGTTGAACTGGTGATAATCATGAGTAATAATTAAATAAAACATACATTTGTTATCCAATATATATATCTTAAATTTTATTAAGTTTCTTAAGTGGAAAACTAAACAAAATTATCAAACAAAGTATACCAAGAATAATTAAGAATAAATGTCCTCTGGGACTTATTGAATAATTAAGTGAATTTGCTACTCAATACAAGTAATACCATAATTAATTTACCTCTTAGCACAGCCAACATACATTACGCGGATAGACTGGAATTTTCTTGAAACACACCTGGAAAAGTCAGGGAATTTCATTCTCCTGTTTGAGTGGCAACCCTGGTACAATGAACAAGCAATTCATTAGAAAGGTCTGGCATATGCAAATGTCAGGAACAAAACCGCACAGGCGACGTGAGCGTATGCGTGCAGTCTGCACGCTCAACTCAAGACTACACTAAAAGGAAGAAGGGAGACGCAATTAAAGACACTCAGTGCAAGTACATGTAAATTTTCATGAAATATGGATAGAAGAAATCACCTGGATGACTTCACATGTCGAAGAATGATCAGAAAGGTGGAGGAGGGGCCGTAGCGTGACCAGTCTAGCTGAAGAGTTTGGAATTAACAAAAGTGTCACTTCGCGCGCTTGGAAAGTCTTCTAAAACATAGGTACAGCTGTTCGAAAGATTGATGGTGACCGCCCCAGGAAAGCAATTGCAGTGGGATGACCCATATGTCGTCCTGCAGGCGAAAAGAGCTCGAAACCAGTCATCAAGCACCATAGCTCGGCAACAGAGTACAGCAAAGGGGTGGCACTGAGTGTTGTGGTTTACTGTGTCCAGATGCCTTCCCAAAGATGGCTTATTTGCCCGCCATCCTGAACGCAGCATCTCTTTGAAAGTTGGCCATCGGCACCACCGTTTAGAGTGGTGCAAGGAGCACAAAAACTGGACATTTCGTCAATGGAGCCGTGTCCTCTTTACAGATGAGAGTCGTTTTAGTTCCACAAGCGATTCTTAACTTCAGTTGATTTGGAGAGATTGAGACACTGTTTCATTCCAGTCACATCACGGATAGAGACCGTTACTGTGGTCCTGGAGTTCTCATCTGAGGAGGCATTCTGTTGAACTAGCGGACAGAGCTCCATGTTTTTGACAGAGGTTCTGTAACTGGAGATCGCTATTGTCAGAAGGTTATCCTTCCCCATGTGCATCTGTTCCAAGGAGCCATTGGATCAGACTTCGTTTATACAGATGACAATGCACTGCCACACCGGACTCCTGCTGTTCAGAAGCTACTCGAAAGTGAAAATATGACTCGAATAAATTGGCCCTTCATTTAATTGTGGGATGCTTTGGGAAGACATCTTGCGGCACGATTACATCCACCGGGGAGCACCCAACAAATGAAACAGATACTGATTGAGGAATGGGCACTTTTACCTCAAGATCTTGCAGCGGCAGCGCCAAACAGGCGATACGGACTTAAAAACTGTACAGAAAAGCGCCAATTGGCGAAACAGTAAACCCGTTTGGCAAACCTACAGGCTGACGGAGAGAGAAGATTTTTCCCCGGCAGTCAAGTGGAACTACTTCAACAAATGTGTGCGTCTCTGTTTTCGCCGAGAAATGTAAACTTGTGTACTCGCATCTGTACTGTGCTCTGAATTTCTTAAGCCGTTATAATGTACCCGGCAACTGTTACTTTTCCTTATTAAATTTGATTATTAATTGTAACATGTCTACCTAACTAAGATTTCGGCTTTCCTAGTTAATGTTAGGGATATTTTCGTATGCACGTGTTACTCACACGTACATCATTGGTGACCCTGTCCCTCGCTCCTTCTGTTTCGATCCCTAATGACTATCTGTCTCAATCTTTGTTTAAAAACTAAAAATATGCCTTATTTTGATGCCAATGCTCTTCCTTATGACTGATAAAAGCTCAACCCTATTTATTTCCTCCTCATTTTATCGTACGGATTACACGTGGTTTATCACATTTAAGGAGGATTTACAGGTATGTGGTCAAATTTTTTTAATTATCTGTGATTGGTCTTAATTATGTTTTTGTGATATGTTTTGCTCTAAAATTATAGTTTTAATTTAATTATTGATTGTTTAAAATTGATCTTTGGGTAATATTCGTGCTCACACTTTTATTGAGATATTGAATGTCTTCATTATTTTATTCTAAATTGATACTGTTTTGATAAGGTATAGTGCAAAACATTAAGTTTACGATTTACGATATATTTATAATTGGCAACCATGCCAGGATCGGAAGGCCAAACCAACGAGGAATCGAATATGGCGGTTCAGGAGCCACAAATCTCACACGTGGCAGTTAAAATTCCCCCTTTATGGAAAAAAAAATGTTAAACTTTGGTTTATTCAAGTTGAAAGTAACTTTGCTTTAGCGAAGATTAGTAGCGATAGTACAAAATACAACCACGTGGTTTCTTCGATAGACCCTGAAACTCTTTCCGCAGTATCAGATATTTTATTTAATCCCCCAGCGACGGCTAAATATGATGCCCTTAAAGCTAGGTTAATAGTAGAATTCTCAGATTCGGAAAGCGAGCAAATACGCAGACTTATTTCCGAATTGCATTTAGGGGACGACAAACCATCTCACTTATTGAGAAAAATGAGAGAATTAGGTGGAAACTGTATAACTGACGAATTTTTAAAATCATTATGGCTGCAAAGGTTACCTTCCGAGGTGCATGCCATTTTATCAATAAGTTCAGAATCCTTAGACAATTTAGCAAAAATGGCTGATAAGATAGCTGAAGTGCGCACGCCAACGAACAACAGCGTGTTCGCGGTTCAGGCAGCTTCGTCGAGTTCCCCCAGAAACCCTAACGATTCTGGTGCCCCCCGCGAGGAGCTTAAGGCCTTAAGGAGTGAAATCTCTGCCCTAAGTAAACAAGTCGAGCGACTCTCCCGCGGAAAAACGAGGAATAATTTCCCCCGGGATCAACATAACAAAGCACGTAGTTTTTCGCGTGGGCATTCCCGAGAGCGTGTGAACAATTATTGTTATTTTCATTCACGATTCGGTAATAATGCACGAAAATGTCGAGCACCTTGTTCCTTTTCTCAGAACACTACGGCCCAGGAAAACTAGTAGTAGCGGCTGTCGATCGAAATTCATCGGCAGTCGCACATGCATGTCGTTTACATGTTTACGATAACAGACTAAATTTAAACTTTTTGATTGATTCGGGCTCGGATGTTTCATGTGTGACACCGACTTCTAAGTTTAAGAAAATGCATCCTGATTCGCTTCAATTATTTGCCGCGAATAATTCCAGAATTTCTACGTATGGAACAAAATTGTTAACTGTGAATTTAGGACTTAGACGAAACTTTTCGTGGAAGTTTTTAATCGCCGATGTACCAGTGCCTATAATAGGAGCCGACTTTTTAAGGCATTTTGATCTTTTAATCGATTTAAAACGAGGTAGGCTTATCGATAATACTACGAAATTAACTCGTATTGGTTCTCTTTCCGATTCTAAAAATTATTTTTCGGTAAAGTTAATATCTGGTGATTTACCATATCACAGAGTCTTGAAAGATTTTCCGGAAGTACTGAAGTTAAAATCCGATTCGGGTAGAGTAAAGCATAGTACGGTTCATTACATCGAAACAAACGGTCCTCCTGTGCACAGTAAACCGCGTAGGTTAAGCCCTAAGTTATACGAAGCAGTAAAAAAAGAATTTCAATTTATGATAGATCAAGGTATTTGTAGACCATCAAAATCAGCATGGTCATCACCTCTTCATGTAGTTTCTAAAAGTTCGGGCGACATACGGCCAGTAGGAGACTACTGAAAACTAAACGCGTGTACCGAACCCGACAGATACCCTATCCCGCATTTACAAGACTTTAATAATACGCTTAGCGGAAAGACAATTTTTTCAAAAATTGATATCGTTCGGGCATATCATCATATACCAGTCCATCCAGATCATATACCGAAAACTGCAGTTTGCACCCCATTTGGTCTTTTCGAATTTCCGTTTTTAAATTTCGGACTGTGCGGAGCAGCTCAAACCTTTCAAAGGTTTATGAACGAAATTCTTGGAGATCTAAAATTCGCCTACGTCTACTTAGATGATATTTTGATATTTAGTGATACGGAAGATGAGCATAAATCTCACCTACGTACTGTTTTTGAAAGATTAACTTCATATGGATTGACAATTAACGCTTCAAAACGTGTTTTCGGCGTTCCGGAAATATCTTTTTTAGGCCATATAATCAATAAAGATGGTACCAAGCCTCTGACGAACAAAGTGGAACCGATACTTAACTACCCACTTCCTAAAACGGTAAAAGATTTGCAGAGATTTTTAGGATTTTTAAATTTTTACCGTCGATTTTTACCCAACGTAGCCCAGAATCAAATACATTTAACTTTGTATTTAAAAGGGGCTAAGAAAAATGATAAGACAATCCTGAATTTGTCTGAGGAAGCGCGGAGTGAATTTCAAAAGTGCAAACAGCTAATCGCTAATGCTGTTCTTTTGGCACACCCGAAGAAAGATGCCCAGTTGGTTTTACAGGTTGATGCGTCAGACTTCGCGATCGGTGGAACGCTATCACAAATAGTTGATAGAAATTTACAGCCTCTCGCATTTTTCTCACGAAAGCTTTCGCAGGCGGAAAGGAACTATAGTGCGTATGATCGAGAGCTATTGGCAGCTTATGCTGCTATTAGGCATTTTAAGCATATGTTGGAAGCACGGAACTTTTCTTTAATCACCGATCACAAACCGCTCACGTATGCATTCCGACAGCGTTTGGATAAGTGTTCACCTCGTCAGGCTAGGCAGTTAGACTTTATCTCACAATTCACCACTGAAATTCGCCATATAAAAGGTTCGGAGAATATTGCTGTTGACGTACTTTCGCGTATAGAAGCAATAAGCATGCCTAACCCTATCGACTATGAGGAAATCGCTAAAATGCAAGAAATCGACCCAGAATTACAAACATTGCTTAAAGAGTCAAAAGTTCTACATCTCAAAAAACTTACCTTACCGAATTGTAGCTTACCGATATATTGTGATGTGTCAACAGGTAACGCCCGCCCTTACATTCTTCTGGCATTCCGTGAGAAAGTTTTTGCCACCTTGCACAATTTGTCTCACCCCGGCATTCGCGCATCAACAAAGTTAGTATGTTCACGGTTTGTTTGGTCTTCCATCCGCAAAGATTGCGCGAAATGGGCACGGCAGTGCATTCCGTGCCAGAAAGCAAAAGTAAGCAGGCATACTAGAACCCCGTTAATGAAGTTTCCACACCAATCACAGAGGTTTGATCACGTCCACCTTGACCTTGCTGGTCCCCTACCTCCTTCTCAAAATAATTATTACTGTCTAACTATGATAGATAGATTTACTAGATGGCCCGAAGCAGTACCCTTACCAGACATAACAGCACGCACAGTAGCACAGGCTTTCTATGACCACTGGATTACTCGATTTGGTTGTCCGACTGTTATTACTACCGACCAAGGGCGACAGTTTGAAAGCGGCTTATTTCGAGCCCTTTCCCAATTATTGAGAATCAAGAGGATCAGGACGTCTCCGTACCACCCACAGGCGAATGGACTGATCGAGGAATTCCACCGTCCTTTGAAAGCTGCCTTAAAAGCGCACGATACCAGTGACTGGGTGGCTGCCCTTCCAACGCTGCTGATGGGTTTCCGCGCCGCTCTCAAAGAGGACATAGGAGCAACCACTTCTGAACTGGTGTATGGAAAGACTATCCGTCTCCCAGGAGAATTTTTCAATCCGACACCTCCGGATGCGTCCCCCAAACAGTTTGTGGAGGATTTAAAATCTCACTTTGCCAGTGTCCGCCCGACCACGACTTCTAGCCACGGCCAGCGAACATGTTTCATTCATCCACGCCTTCACAAATCCACATATGTGTTTGTTCGACACGACGGAGTTAGAAAACCACTTCAAACTCCTTATGATGGACCATTTAAGGTGCTAGAAAGACGAGATAAAACGTTTGATCTCGAAATAAAAGGGACTAAGCAAACGATCTCCATAGATAGACTGAAACCCGCTTTTGTAACCATGGACTCTTCTCAAGTTGCTTCCAAGAGTGTGAAAAAAACTTCGGACAATTGGATCACCCGTTCTGGACGATTAATCCGACCCCCGCATCGGTATGTCACATTTCGTTGACACTGCGGAGGGAGTATGCAGCGGCAGCGCCAAACAGGCGATACGGACTTAAAAACTGTACAGAAAAGCGCCAATTGGCGAAACAGTAAACCCGTTTGGCAAACCTACAGGCTGACGGAGAGAGAAGATTTTTCCCCGGCAGTCAAGTGGAACTACTTCAACAAATGTGTGCGTCTCTGTTTTCGCCGAGAAATGTAAACTTGTGTACTCGCATCTGTACTGTGCTCTGAATTTCTTAAGCCGTTATAATGTACCCGGCAACTGTTACTTTTCCTTATTAAATTTGATTATTAATTGTAACATGTCTACCTAACTAAGATTTCGGCTTTCCTAGTTAATGTTAGGGATATTTTCGTGTACATCAATCTGTTGGACAATCTGGTGCTGAGTATGGAGAGACGGAGCGAAGCAACCATTGCAGTAAGGGGAGGGCATATCCCATACTAAGGAACATCTGCTTTTTGTTATTCCTCTTGAACAATCATGTGTAATGATGCTATGAGCTCAATAAAACCTTTTTTTTTTTTTTTTTGTGTGTGTGTGTTTAATTCCATATTGTTTGTTAGGTGCATTGTATTCATTTTTGCGCACCTATGCTTTCGTCATCAATTAAATACAAAATGTTGTCTCTCATTTCTGAATTTTATGTCTCTCGGATGATTTCTCATGGAGTTATCACAAAAAGAACACTTGTTGCGCAAGTTTTGCACATCAGTGTACATAATTATTTGCTAAGAGCCATGCTATTAGTTTATAGTTAAATGCCTTAAAGTAGTCTGATATGTGAATTTGAACTTGAGATCTAGTTCTTTTAAAATCTTTATTTATTATTAAAAATCCAATTCTTTGTATGTTTAGTTCCTTGTTTAAAAGATTTCAGTATTAAGACGAAGTAAAAGAAGTCTTACAAAATTAAGATGATATATATACCAGCATTTCCCCAAGTGTGGGTCGCAGAAAAGTTCAGCTGGGTCACTGTAAAAATTGTAAAAACTCAGAAAAGCTATAAAATTTTGCTCTAAATTTAATATTTTTCGAAACTTTTTCAAGTACTGCAGGTGGCAAACCTTTACCACCGTTTCCTACCGGACCGTTTAAATTCAGATGCTCCAATTGGCTGATTTCGATTCGTCATTCAGTGCCTTCGCCGGTTACATACGCCTTAAACTCATGTGTATCAAAACAAGGTTATGTTTGAATTTTTTTTTACCTATTTTATTTGACAATAGTTATTATTACCTTATATTAATAGCAACTTCATACTGGTAAGTAATAAACATACTTTTTCTTATAAATTGTTAATAAATAAATTCTTTTTTCAACCTTTTTTAAAATGGATAAATGGTTAATCAAGATTTAAATGTGGATTATAAATAATAATCCACAGATTTAAATGATGATGATCAACCAAGCACGAGCGAAGCTGAACATCATGATCATGAATAAACTGTGCCTGAAGCACCTAAAGCAGATATACAGCTTCAAAACAACAAGCGTAAAGCTACTTGGATTCACTACTATTGTGACGAATATTTACGTTTTGTGTTCATTGCCGGCGGCAGTCAAAATAATTTGCTGCTATGCGATATTTGCAACGAGCAACTTTCAAATGAAAATATGAAGTCGTCAAATCTGAAATGGGGTTTAAACACACTCCATTCTGAGTACTCTAATAAGCCAATTAACTTTTTTACTGATAAGGAAAATAAATTGATTGCTGCTAAAAAAAAAAAAAAAAAATCTCTTACCTCACCAAAATAAAAACAAATCAGTCAAATAAAAACCTTACTTTGACTTCTTTTGAAATTTCCAAATTAATAGCTGAGACTGGGAATCCTCATAGTGCTGGAGAAAAATTAATACTTCCCGTTTTGAAAATTGTAGCAAATAATTTATGCGGAATAAAGGACAAATGTTTATTTTTGGTGATACCATTATCAAATAATACAGTTAAACGGAGAATTGATGATTGTGCAAAACGGTTAGAAGAAAAACTAGTTGCTCAAGTAAAAAAGAGCAAGTTCCCCCCCCCCCTTGCAAATAGATGAAAACACAGATATCGAGGATAATGCAGATCTAATGTGTTTTATCAGATATATTGATTAAGACACCATACAAGAAATTTTTTTGGTTTGTAAAAGGCTACCGACAAGAACGACCTCAGATTAAAATTTTTAAAGCTACCAATGATTTTGTCACTAGTCATGGTATTGATTGGATGAAGTGTGTTGGGCTAAGTAGCATGGAGTATGTGTAATGGCAGGCTGTCATAAAGGTTTGTTTAAACAAATTCAAGAATTAGCAATTAATTGTGTATGGGTGCACTGTAGTATCCATAAACAATTGTTGGTGGTTAAACGAATGCCTTTAAATTTAAACATGACTTGTTTAAATGACTTGGAAGAATGTGTCAAGTTGTAAACTACATAAAGTCTCGTCCATTATATAGCAGACTTTTTATCGAATTATTCCAGGAAATGGGTAATGATCATAAACACCTTTTGTATTGTCGTTCACGATGGCTTTCAAAAGGAAACGTTTTAAAACGTCTGTTGGAGCTAAAAGACGAAGCCTTGGTATTTCTGAATTAACTTCCACCATCTAATAAAGATGCTATTTTCCCATATAAGGATAGTTTCCATGATTTCGAGTGGTTAATAAAAGTAGATTATTTGTGCGATATATTTGCTACATTCAATGAATTGAATTTAAATTTGCAAGGCTTTGGTTTAAATATTTTCAAAGTATTGGAAAAAGTCGCTGCAATAATTAAAAAAATGACTGTGGAAACAACGACTTTCAAAAGGAAATTTTAAATCTTTTAAAACATTACATAAATTTATTGAAACCCATTCAAAGGACGATGAAGAAGATTTACATCTTGAAACACTATCAGTTTGAATTCAAGAACATCTTTCGGAGCTAATAAATAGTTTTAAAGACTACTTTCCAGATATTCTTCAAATAATATGGGGATTAAAGATGCCTTTTATGTTGATATTGAAAAGAAAGAAATGCTTAATCTTAGTGAACAAGAAGTTGATAATTTAATTGAAATTTCCTGTGACACCGATCTTAAAAAAGCGTTTGAAACTGTACCACTAATTAATTTTTGGTTGCACTGTCAAAAGGAATATCCAAGCGTAACCGAAAAAGCGGTACAATTTTTAACGTCTTTTGTCAACATTTATACCTGTGACACTGTGTTATCAGCCCCCGTGTACTTAAAAAATAAGTATTGAAACAGATTGAACGTCGAACCTAATTTGAGAATAAAATTAACATCATTAATTCCAAATTTAAAATTACTATGTGATGAAAAACATCACCATCCTTCGCACTAAGGTCAAAATATGTAAAACAAAATTTACTTTATTTACTTTAAGTTTTAAATGAAGATAATGGATTGTCTTTAATTACTTACATTTTTGTTATATAATTATTTTGTAATTTTTTTGTATGAAATAAACAAACAAATAACTTGAATTTTGATTTTTATTAAAAAATAAAATTTCTTTTGTAAATAAATGTTTTTTTTTATAAGGTGGGTCGTGAAAAAATTAAAAATCTCATACCAGGCCGCGGTCAAAAAAGTTTGGGAAACGCTGTGATATATGCTGTCTATTAAATAGTGGCAATAACATTTAACTTGTGTGATGAAGGCTATTCATAATTTTGTGTATGATAATGTTTTATATATGATATAATTTTATGTGTTTTATGCTTGTATCCACAAAATATATAATCTCAGAAAGCAATTAATATTAATATTTATTTTGTTTAAACATGATGTAGTGAATTTCAAGGAATCTAAATTGAGTGTTCTGAGTTTTCATGCACAAGTTAAAATGTTTTAAAACTGATTATCATTTTTATTACCATCTTTATTTTTTTACTCTGAAAATTCGAGTGTTATTATAACTCTTCTGTTTAAATTAAAGGTGTGTTTTATCTCATGCAATTTTATAAATAAATATTGTATATTTCTGAATGTAAGCCGATCCAGATATAATCTGAGAGCAAAGATTTTGCCACAGAAATTCAGCAAATATTAAAAGCCCTCATATAAGCCAAATTTAAAATTGTTATATATGTCAAGTTGATAGGTTTAGCTAAGCTATCACCAAAAGTCCTTTGACTCAACTAGACCTGTTGCATGAGCTCAGCTCAGTGCAATGTCCTCAGCTTGGGGGGGGGCAATTGCATAGCTAGGATTCTTGCACCCGGGGACAACTGAAGAATTTGCACCCCTTTCTGTGTGCCAAGAATGGAAAACATTTCATTAAAAAATTTTGTAGCATCAATTTGGCGCCGCCTGGATGCTGTGCCCGGGGATAGATGTTCCCCTTGCCCCATCCTAGCTACGCCACTGGGGGGTGGTTAGTATCATCTTTTTACATCAGCACATTTGTGAATGGAGCTGAAAATGTTATCTAAGAGGTGGATGACAATGATGTTAATGGTGACCTTAGGACTCTGGAATATGATGATATTCATGCAGACTCACTTATTAAAAGGAAGAAAATTCTGAATTCTAGTAAAATTTCATGCTTTTTGTTTTACTGGTAGGAATTATGTTTTTGAGAAATTATTTTTTATATTCTGGTTATTCTTGTGTTTTTGAAACGAGATCTCGTGTGCTATTAAAAACACATTACCACTCTTGCAGTATTCAGGAGGGTTCTTCATGGTGACTTAATACTAGAACCACTGCAGTTTCGATATACCTAAAACCGCGGGCTGGGTCAAATTGACCCCAAATAATAAAAACTTGTGTTATGCTAAAAGTACACTGTAATTATTTGGCAATGACATTTATTCATTGTTAACATTAAATTGTTATAATTAATAAGTGATAAAAATAATAAGATATTACAATATGGAATATTGTATACAGTTAGTAAAATATACAGACAACTTTAATAGAAATGTTTAGTTTCTTACCAGTCAAGATTTACTCCACTGTTCATGCACATTTTGGGCAACTTCTTTTTATATATTTTGTACACTTTCCACATATCAATATTTTACAGTCAGAACAAGTATCTACAGTTTTGTTTCTACATTTGAAAGCTTGGCAATGAACCCTTTTTTACATCTGCGCAGATTCTTCAGTAGTATCTGCTTTTGTCTGGGTATCTGACTTGTAGTTTCTTTTTTGAATATATGCACTATGCAACTCTTCAATGAGTCGTTGAAGATATTCTCTCCTTGTAAGTTTCCCCCCCCAGTAACTTCTTTGTATAAAATCCATGAATTAATTCTTGCAAAATCAAGTATATTGTAGAATACATGAACTGGCCACCTCCTTGATCCTTGACAGAATATTTCCGAGCCATTTGGTCGGCAACGTCGACACCAAATTTTGTTGAGTTATAAAATGATATTGTTTCTGGAAGCTTTTTGGGGTGATTATTGTCAATATCAACTGTGGGATGAAGGGAGCTCAATAATAAGACATTTTTGCTGGTTTTTCCCTGATAAACCATCAAAGTTATATCAATATGCTCCAGTAACAATGTATCGTATAACGGCATCTTTACTTTTTTCACAAATTCAGGTACTTCTGATTTTGTTTCATCGTTCCAGTTAAACTAGTGTTCTTCGTTTTTAACATTTGGGACAGATTTAGTATAGTGAAAAAATTATCTGTAGGGATATTTCTTCCTTTATTTTTGAAAGGTTCTATCAAACGCAAAATGATGTATTCAGAGAGAGATAAGTTTTTAGGACGTTCCTCATCTTTACTCAAATATGGATAATCATTGTGCTCATATTTACTATCAACATCAGCGGCAACCCAGAACTTGATACCAAATTTATCTGGTTTACTTGGCATATATTGCGTGAAACGACATCTGGCTTTAGACGGAAATGGCTGTTCATCAATAATTATATATGTCCTAGTTTATAGCAAGTTATCGAATTTTCAATAAATTTTTCCAAACTTCAGAAATGAAACAGAATTTATTCGTTTCAGAAGGCGTTCAGATCGTGTAGTTTTTTGTTGAATCGCAGAAATTTCATAAGTTCTCTGAATCAATCTCTTGCCATAATATTGTGGAAAAAAGGTGGACCCCAAACAACAGATCACAGGCTATCAAGCTCTAGATTATTTGCACTGTAGATACCTTGAGCATACTAAATTGATATAAAAGCATCTAGTTCGTCTAAAATTGTTGACCATTAATTTTTTCCCAGTTGCCGGTGAGCTTCTTCCTCCGTACAATTCTTGATATGGCGAAGCCATAGGCTCATCTATAAAGTAGCCTCCATAAACAAATTGCATAGCCATTTTCAATATTTCGCTTTGCATAACTGGTAACTGGTTGGATCACTCTTTTCTTTGAAAACATTATGTTCAGCAATTCTTCCACACATACAACTTCCAGAGGTTGTGCTGTGATGTTTTTCCAACACGTTCCATCATTTGTAACAAAAGTTCCAGAGTTCATTTCATCTGGATATGAATGTGATAACTTTTTATGTTTATTTGCACATTGTTTTCTCTCCTTGTACATTGTACAGGAAAATTAGATATGGTATATTTTCATTCAAGGAAATATTTTCTTCGTCTGGAGGCACATATTCATTATCACTGAAAAAAATATTTTCATCATTATCATTTTCGGATTCATTTTCCGATAATTGTCGCATATAGAGGGTCTCACTAACTGTTAATTTACGCATATTTCTTCTAACCATTTTCACCTAAGATCGATTTTATTTCCGCATGTAAACAAGGTGGCAAAAATCGAACAGACTGGTACACTCAAACTATCTCCAAAGCAATGCGAACAACCAGTTGTGCAGTCATAAAGAACCAGATGTGTGCCTGTTAGACTACTGCATTGGTTATGGTAGTATTGCACCACATTCCATTCAATAGGCCAAAACAAAAAACATCAGAGAGAAACATTCCTTGAATATACTAACCAGAGGCATTTTCCCCATACGGAATGATAACGGGAGGGGAGGGTGTCTGCAACACTGGCTGCTACTATGACTACAAAATTCTCAGTTGCTCTTATGTTATCAGTAACAATCTACTGACCTTGAAGTGTTGTTCTGGGAAATGGAAAGAGGACTGAAAAAGCTTTTCCCATTCCAGGAAACCTTGAATTGCAAATTTAGTACTTATGATTATAATGGTGTCAAAATGATCCTTTCCGCAGTTTTAAATATTAAAAATAACAAAAAAATTATAAGTATTTAACGTATCATATTTTCACAAATTATTATTGTTATAAAAATGGGAAAAGTCAAGAAATTTTTTTCAATTCCGTTTGTAACTTTTTGAGAAAATCGAAAACGAAACTGCTTTGGGGTCAAAATGATCCAATCCGCAGTTCTAGTGTTAAAATATACTGATTATCAACTCAGGGATTATAAATTCCTATGTGCTCTTAGTTACCAACTAGTTTAATGGACTTTGATCTTCTTGTGGTGATGCATAGTTGTTTTTTCATCTGGCTGTTTAGCTCTTGGTCACCTATTAGTCACAAGACAAAAAAATGCAGCAGAGCGTTAAAGAAAAAGGAAGGAGAGAAAAAATAATAGTTAGTCATCTTTTAGCACTTAGTCCTGGCACTTCTAAGCAAAATATAACCATGCTTGCTCTTTCTTATATTACAGCATGGTTATCATTTTCCTGCTAAAAATTTGCAGAATTGTTACGTAGGTGCCATGCCAAAGCCACAACAATTTAATTACACTTCTTCAGTAATGAACTAACAAGTAGGCACAAACTGTGGTAATAAAGCAATAAATGTGGCTTTTAATCGATCTTTTAATGGAGTTCCATTGATACCATGCTGTAAGAGAAATTTATGGAGCTCTCCTCAGCTGATATGGATGTCTATAAAATGGGTTAATTTTTTAATAGTGAAATTATTTCATTTTTAGGTCTTCATAATAGAATAGATCTGATATTGGGGAAGGGGGATGAAGTCAAATTTCTTTGCTGTAACTGAAAGTTAATTAGTATTCTAAAGCACAGAAATTGCATCCTGTATTCTTCACAAATTATTATTTCAGTTATAATTTGAATGTTTTTATGTTTGCGTGATCTGTATGAATGTATGGGTGACATTTTATTTCAGTGGTTGGCAATAAGTGTGACCTTCCAATGAGAATGGTAGATATGATAGGTGCTGCAGAAGTTGCCAAAAACTATGGCATTCCCTTCATAGAAACATCTGCTAAAACAAGGATGGGTGTTGATGATGCATTTTATACTTTAGTTCGAGAAATTCGCAAAGATGTAAGTATATCTATAATTATTTGATTTGAAACTGGAGCAAAATATCATTTAAGGGAAAGTATTTTCAAATGTTATTGTTAGATTATTCAATGCATGATAAGTCTCTCAGTGTAACAAACTATATCTTGATAAGACTGAATAATATTTCATATTCAATAATATGTATATTTAAAGATACATACTTTTAACTATTGTCTGTTGTAATAGGTGTCGGACAAAAATAATTATAAAATATGTGGAATTGCAAACTACTGTTTTGAAATGATTTCTTCCCTTTAATCAATTTTATTAAAAGTATTAAAGGGAAGATGTCCAGAAATTTTAATTTTTATTTTCGATTTCACTTTTTCCTCTGGGGGAATTCATAGTAATCTTTTTTTCCCTTCACCATAGGAATGTTGATTTTTAACAAATTGGAAATGACCTAATCTAGATTAAGACTTAAACTCTTTTTATTTTTAAATTTTGACATGAAAACCCGTGCTTCGGGGAAGCAGTATTAGTGCTGTAAACGAATATATTTTTTCCAAAATAAATTAATGCAAATATTGAAAACAAAATCTTCCAATTGCTGCTTTGTATAGAATAAGAAAATAGTTAGAAACTTGATTTTAAAATTGTGCTTCCTGAAAAAAATGGAAAATATACTGGATTGTCAGAATTCATTAAAACATTGAATAATGGTTCTGACTATTTCTAAAATAATTCCAGCATTATTTTTTTACATATACATTATATGTACAAGTATCATGTAAATTTTACTACATCATTTGGCTATTAACTCAAGATTTCTAAAGAATCCATTGATGTATCAAAAATGCTACATTCAGAATGAGTTATTTGGTACTCTACTTAATTTGGCTTTAATATTTCAAGTTTTCCAAAAGTCCAGTAACTTAAAGGAACTACAATTCTGGTCTCAACTAAGTTTGCCAGTTTGGCATCATCAGTCTTACTTGAGTAAAAGATGAAACACCTTCGCATTTATTAATTATTGCTCATTGAACCAGAGTTAGTTTGTTCCCCTTGAAAAGTCAACTAATTTCCGATCAGTGACAATAATTACTTGTTTATTAATTTTCTTTTTCAGAGTTTGAATTTCTATTTTTCATGATTTAATTCAAGTAACTTAAAAAAAAAATTTCGGAATTATTTTTCATGATTTAAATTCAAGTCCACTTGAAAATTCTTTCATGATTTACATTAAAATCCTTTAAAAGAAATCCTTTTTAGAATTAAATTTCATATTTCTGGATTACCTAATTTTTATACATTCTACTAAATTTATATTAGGAGATAATATAATCAACATTTCTTTATTAAATAAATTATTATCTTTGCAGCTATTACACAAGTATTAGAAATTTTTTTCCCCGATTTCAATGAATTTCAGTTCATTCAATATATATATATATATATATATTCAATGAATTTCAGTTCATTCAATATATATATATATATATATATATATATATATATATATATATGTAATAACACTGCGTTATTGTGATAAGATATGTGTGGAATTTACCAAGTCATCTTTCTAGTGTCAACTTTCTAACTGTGTAGTTACTCTCCTATGCCAATCCATTGCAACTTTCCACCAAGTCATCTTATGACAATAATAATACAGTCTAGCACACACATATCTCTCTCTCTCTCTCTCTCACACACACACACACACACACACACAGAGAGAGAGAGAGAGAGAGAGATTTAAAGAGTAATTTTAACCTGCCTGTGAATATAATCAGTGGCATATATGTAGGATGATGCATAATTTAATATTATTTGAATGAATATTTACAAATTTTGCTGCCATTCTTTATAATTCAATTTTGTTGTTCTTTACATAAAAAAAGGTATTCTTAACATTTTATCATTTCATGCAATTCATGGAAACATGTTTACGTTGTTTTAAAAGTAATATCTGGCAAATGGTTGAATTGCTTACCAAGTATTGGCTTTCAGCTGTTATAAACCTATGCTTATCCTTTTAATTAGCTTCAGAGGAAAGAATCTGCATCCATTTAATCACTTAAAATTTGAGAATCTGAAGGTTTTTCCAAACATTAAAGAAATACCAGACAAAAAAATTGAAACAAATTAAAAATTAAAAAAGTTATCTACTTTTAAATTATCATTCTATATTTACCACTCTTTACAGCACAAAAATAAGTGCTGTCTGTTTGTCAGTAGTTCTTTACTTAATGCTTTTTAAAAGTAAATGATATACTATAAGGTATTTCTCCCGCCTTCCTAGTGTGCCTTCGTGGTTTAGGGATTCTGCACGCTGGGCCGAAACTCCAGAGGTCTGTGGTTAGATTCCTGGCGAAGCGTTTGCTATGTTTTCATCTTGTCTGCTTCCAAAACATACCTAATTTCTCTTCAGTGGTGCTCGAACTAAAAAGGATGTTGGATGATGATTCTCCTCACCCAGGATTTGCCGATTGGGTCCTCTAAAAACCCCAGTTGCCCTTTAAAAGGGGGAGTATATAAGGTATTTCTCCCGCTTTTCTAGCGTGCCTTCATGGTGTAGTGGTTCTGCACGCTAGGCCGGTGTTCCAGAGGTCCATAGTTCGATTCCCGTTGAAGGTGATTGCTCATTTTTCAATCATCTTGCCTGCTTCCAAAAAATACCTAATGTCTCTACAATACTTTCTAAGATAATTTTAAAAGGATGTCATATTTAATGATTTCTTGGTTTTGGCCATAAAGGCATCAGGTTTGCAAAAATCAGTCAAACAAACAAACCTTCATCTGGAATTTGAATCCAGGTCTATTGGTGTAATAATTGCTGCCATTGATATATTCAGAGCAAAATGAATAATCTCTGTGTCTTCAGCAGCTTTCTTTTTGAAATCAAAATGTAAAAAGGAATTCAATGCCTTAAATGATATTCTATTTATGATGATCTGTTATGTTGGTTTGGAAGCATTATGGTTTAATACAGTACAAAGTCCGAAATTAGGACTCATCAGGACTTGGGTGATTCCGAATTTGAGATTGTTCCGAATATTAGACCATCAGTTTAAATCTAGTAAGATAGCATATATAAATTATAAAATAAAATATATGAAATCGGGATTTATGAAATAATGAAGTATTTATAATCTAAAGGGTATCAAAATTTACAAAAAAAAAAAAAAAAAAAAAAAAAGCTTCATATTTATTTGTTTACCTTATTAAGCATTTCTTTCAATGTAAGTTATTTAAGTTGCTTCGTTTTTTTTTGTGCTAATACTGTAGAGATATTAGGCATTTTTTGGAAGCAGGCAAGATGAAAAATTAGCAACGCCTTTGACGGGAATCCAGCCACAGGCCTCTAGAATACCGGCTCAACGTGCAGGCCACCACACCACAAAGGCATGCGAAGAAGGTGGGAGAAATACCTTATATACTCCCCCTTTTAAAGGGAAACGGGTTTTTAGGGGACCCAATTGCCAAATTTTGGGTGAGGAGAATCATCATCCAACACCCTTTTAGATCAGACGCCACTGTAGAGACATTAGGTATTTTTTGGAAGCAGGCAAGATGAAAAATTAGCAAAGCCTTCACCGGGAATTGAACCACACACCTCTGGAATGCCCGCCCAGTGTGCAGACCACCACACCACGAAGGCATGTAAAGAAGACAGGAGAAATACCTTATAATACTTTCTCTTCAGTTCTGTAGACAGACATAATCTCTTGTTGAGTTACATTGTTGATGTCCTGTAACTGCCGTTTCGAGAATTCCAACTAACTTGTGAATCGAAATTTTCTCATTTTCTGTAACTTCTCTGTCACTTTTTTCACTATTGGTATCTAGAACCATACTACAGATTTTGCCATTCATTAATTGATTGCTGATTAATGATTGAGAAGCATTGTCATCACAATGAAAAACATCTTTTACATCATCTTCATTTATTACCGCTTCTCCACATTTCTTTACAAAATTCGTTAATTGGAAATTTTCACTTTTGTTTTGCGATATCCGAAAACCTTCAAAATTAGTAGCTGTCATCATCAAATTTAACTATCCTTCACTGTACATATTTGGCTATGCATCATGAGCTTGGTGACTAATGACAAGTTGTTCCGTTAAATTTTAATCCTGTTAAACATAAATTAATCATGCTTCTATCGCACACTGAGACGATTAAGCCTGAATTGTATTAGTTTAGTTATTTATTATACTTATGTATATTTCTTGCATATGCTTAAGGCTTATCAGAGTTCTGAATAAATAAATTCCCACTTATACTTAAAGCCTTATTGAGGGCCAGTACTAGCTATCTTACCGCCTGATGCAGTCTCTGTGGGTCTTCAATTCTGTGACTCAGTGTGGCTATGCAAGCACTGGCGCTGGTTCTGGGTTTTTGTGAATAACCAATTAGTTATTCTTAATTCAAATACACCTAAACATTTTTTAGTGCATTTAACTTAAATCTGTAATCATCGCCAAGCATACTGTCAACATAAAAGGTTACCATACTCCTTTATTATTCAATTACTAACATAAAAAAATTGTTTAGGCATTGCTACATGAGTCATTACTCAAGTTGTCATGTTTTGATAAACATGCGATGATGAAAGGGAAAGTATAATAAACAATGATTCACCAGGTTGGCATCAGATAAACAATGCATCTATGTGGAATATTTTGGTCTGAGATGTGTGCCAAAAGCAGATACGCAGCAACGGAGCCAAATTACTTATTGTATAAATTTATGATAAAATGATTGTTTCTTCAATAACAAGGTATTTTATTTAATGTTGAAGTGAAATTAAGAATCGGGACTCTCCAGATGTTTTATTATGCGCGGAGGGGGAATCAAATGCGCATGCGTAAAGCCTATGAGAAAAAATGTGGCTGGTGGTTTTGAGTTCCAGATTTTATATCATTCTGGATATTGGACATCCGGATTTTGGACTTTCAACACATCCACCCTGCCATCAAAGGTAGAGGGATCCATGTCAAAATCCAACATCAGCAATCGCACTCCAAACAACACGCTTCCTCTGTGATTACACAACTGTTTACTGATGGATCAAAACATGATCAGGGAGTGGGCTGCGCGTTTGCTCACTACGAACATGGCACACTAGTAAAGGAATGGAAAGGACATCTCACTAACAGCAATACTATCTTCCAAGCAGAGGCACTAGCAATATTGAATGCGCTACAACATGCCCTCAACCTTTCCCTTACCAATGCGACTTTCTTCACGGACAGCATGTCGGTGCTACACGCACTCAGGGATCATCACCACACTTCACCCATCATCATAGATATACAGCAACTTTAACGCAATAATCATCAAGCCCGCTTTAACATGGTATGGGTGAAAGGACACTCCGACAACGAAGGGAGTGACGTCGCAGACCGACTGGCTAATGAGGCTGCCAACAACATCCACGCTCAAACTATAAGAGCCCCTACCCCCATCTCACACCTCAAGAAAACTCTGCGTAATATCTGTAAAGAAAAGTGGCAAGAAGAATGGAATAGTGGCGACACAGGGAGAAGGACGTATAACTTGCTAACAAAGGTAGACACGGAACGTCTTATAACAATAGCCCCACTGACACAGTACATAACGGGTCATGGCCCATTTCCATCTTATTTTATGCGCCATGGCATCTCAACATCTGACAATTGTGTCTGTGGCATGCTAGGTTCTCCCGAGCACTACTTATTTGACTGCAGTCTAACCACTTACCACATCCAACGAATGATAGAACACTTTACTATCGTTTCATAATCAAACACCCGCCAGCTATAAGGAGTATCTGCGCAGTTGTACAGCAAATCAACGCCCTAGGGCAAGACATTTGCGAGCCACAATAGCATGGTACTGCAGACAATGTACTCAACGATTAGGTATTCGCAGTATGTACACATTCTGTAAGTGCCACTTTCAATTTCGAGCCTCATGTAATCATCTGCTTTCAATAGCCAGCAATGTGCAGAAATAATGTTACTGACATGTTTATCTGTGTAAAGCACTGGGCACCCAATGAAATGATGTGTTATCGTAAATCGAAATATATAATATCCGTACAATGCACGAATGTAGTGTATGCAACGAAATATGTAAATCATGCAACAGAAGCCCCTAATGAAAGTATGTACATTATGTATTATGGATACTGAGCATATTTCCGCACAGCGCTTCTGCTTTACGCACACCTTACTATGTCTCATATGTTTCTTCTGTGTGCAATATTTGCATTTATGTGCTCTACGTGTTTCCATATGTATTCTATGTGTCATGATATGTATTTTCGTGTGTGTTTTTATGTCTTTATGTTACGTAATTACGAGTGTGTTTTTATGCTTTTACGTTTAATTTTGTATATCTATGTGTTTCAGCTTATATGTGTGTTTTAGTGTTTTAATGCTATCCTTTATATTCTTTTTAAATTACTTTGTGTTATTAACAATGTCCTATGTAAAATCTACTTGACATCTAGCCCCTGTATGGCCATGTAAACTCCCGGTGCAGCCTTACGGGACTCCAGCGAGTTGCTTCTTCGAGATAGTAGAGGACGTGGGACATATGCCTGTTTACCTATGTTATACGCCAGGCATCCCCGTCCTCCATCACCTGTCACCTGTACTTGTAAACTTCAAAAAAGGCTTGAAAATATATTTAATTTTGAAGGGGATAAATATAAAAGCATCAATGTAATTTATGTATCGGATGTTTTTGGTTTTAGTATTGATATTTTGATTGTTAATACACTTCAGAATGATGATTTGGTAATCAAAATATTGTGAAGCAATTTGTTATATTTGAAACTAAGCAGTAAAGCAACCTTAGATTGGCATAGATTTTTTTAAAAATTTGTTTTAAATACAAGCGCACACACACACACACACAAAAAAAAAAAAAAAAAAAATAACCCTAATATTCCTCTATTGTGCTCTTATATTTCTAGCGTGAACGCAAAGGGAAGGATAAGAAGAAGCACAAGCGTAAAGATAGGAAGAGACGATGTGTTATATTGTAATGTAAGTAAATCATGCAAATTTTTACCAAAATTTTCAAATTTTAATTTAATAGCAGACTTTGTATAATATTTTTAAAAATATTTTAATTTAATTTAGCCACAAATATGTAAATAAATAGGTTCAAAGTGACATGACATTTACTTTTTAATATGCAAGTCATCATTGAATTTTCGTCAGTTATATAGGTCATTGTGCATGAAGGTAAATCAGCAAGTTTTAAGCCTAATATAATGTAGTAGAATGATGAAATGTGGTAAAATGATTGCTTTATCCTTTAGAAGTATATTAAAGGTTTAATTGTGGTGTTAGTGTTGACAATATCAAATATTGTTCATTGATTTAGTTCCTTTATTAAAGTAGGCATAATGTTGGTGATTTTATGAGTGCAGTTTTAGAGTCTGTGGTGTTACAACATCTTCGTATACCAAATGGGGAGTTTTTTGGAAAATGAGGAAAATGAATTATTCCAATACTACATGCAATTAAATTATGGACATAATTATGATTATAGATATTCCTTAGTTGATCATTTTCCTTATTATTCAGCAATGAACAATGTTCATGAACAGAGTGAATGGATATTACTTATTTTTTAGTTCATGAAACATCGATTTTTAACTTCAGTGAGCCAAAATCTTGTGCATTTTCTTGCAAGAGAGCCATTTCATGATAAAAACGCTCTTTTCTTCATTGTGAATACCTGAAACACAGTAAGAAAGATCAGGACAAATTTATTTATTAGTCTTTAAAATCATAAACCATATAACTAAAATCATATCATATGACTATTGAACAGATGAAACTTCATGAATGCCTATGTATATAATATTATAAAGACTTATAAATTAATACCATAATATATTAATAGAGCCTGTATGAAAGTTATTATGAAATATAATTATAGCTGCAGGTTTCTTTTCTTTTTAATAAACAGCAAAGTGTTAGCCGAGGTTTCCAAGCCTTGTTACTTATGTGTACATGGTAGAGCATACAGAATAATCAGTTGCTGGCACAGGTCTAAATGTGAGTGAAGCAAACAGTTGATGTATCTGGAACAGTGTATACATGCCAAAATGCTGATATTCCATAGTGATCAATACTTGATGAAATATCATTGGATCAATTAATTTTCAAATTATTATATGACTCATACTCTTTAAGGTTTTCATGCAAAGCTTTCTGAAAATAAGTGAAGTCTTTCACATTAAAATTAATACATAAAAACGAGTAAAAATGTGTAGTTTATGAAATGTAAAATTTTGTGAATAAGCTTTGTTAGCTAGTTTTTTAACATCAAACTAATGCAGGTCCATTAAAAACACTTTTATTCTAAAGCAGATCAGATTATGCCATATAATTATGCAAAGTCCATTTATTATATGATGGGCTGATGCAACACTTCTAAGAAAGAAATTTTACATAGCACAATAGCCTGAAAATTGTCTCTACCAGAAGTAACACACATTCTAGAACATACACTTAAAAATGTTGATATAATTAGAAAAATGTAAATTTACAGTAGTAAAGTAACGAAGTAATGTGTTCTGACTTCTCTAAAATGCATACAACCTAAAGCTGTAGAAAATTCAGGTATTTTAACTTAGCATTCCCATAATGCAACAAGCTTCAGCAAAGAACCACTTCATCTGCTCTAAAATTTGTTACGATGAGAAGTAGTGACATCACAGGAATTTTCAAACTGTGCAGTTAGGCTTGAAGTAAAGTCAGTGTTGGTCTGGGTCAAACAATGTTGAATTCATGACTTGACCATTTGACTGAGTTAACAAGCTCGTATTTTGCTTTGACCCTGGAATTATGTCGGCAGCTTTCTGGGCAAGGTCTGGAATTTCCTTGTGATGGAATTTCCTATGACAGATAGTTGTGTCATATTCATATATGTTGGAAATGTTCTATGGCTTTAACTATTGCAAGAAACTCTTTCCTTGTGATACAGTAATCCTTCTTTAGTTTAGATAACACTTGCTATTATGTGCTATGACACATTCTTGATAATTTATTTCTTGGGACAAAACTGCATGGACGCTCTCACTGTTTGCATCTTTGTAAGAATAAATGGTTTATCGAGCTAACGCCACATCAAGATTATTGCAGATGTTGCTTCCTTCAGTTTGTTAAATGCATCCTTACATTCTTTTGCCCACAAGAACTTTTACTTGCACTCTATTCATCTTTTGAAGGAGGTCTTCTGATGGAAGAAGAGTCCTTCACAAATATCCCATAGTAGGTGTAAAGCCCCAGGAAACTTCTTAGCTAATTGACATTTTCGGGACACATCCCATTTTAACTGCTGACACTTTTTCTGTATCCATACACACACCTTCAGCAGAAATGGCACGTCCAAGGTAAGTCACTTCTTGTCTGAATAATTTACATTTGGGACTTAAATTTAGATTGGCTTCTTTCAGTTTCTGAAGCACCTTTCTAACACTTTCTACATGTTCTTCAAAACTGTTCCTGGTAATGATGATGTCATCCAGGTATATCAGGCAGGTTAATCAAGCTTTGAAAACCATTTGCTTTCAGAAACGGTGTCCAGTGTATCATCAGTTCCAAGAATAAGGTAGCTGTCTTTCTTCGTAACCTCATTCAGATGACAATAGTCAGTGCAGAATCTAAAGAAGCATCTTTCTTTCTGATCAGGATGATGGGAGAGGCCAAGGACTTGAAGGCTCGATAACAATGCTATCTTGAACGACCTCTAGAAGTTTTCCTAGCTGTTCCTGTTTAGCAATCGGTAGATGTATTGGATGTTGCTTGATGGGTGGATGATTCCCTGTATCACTTCTGTGCTGTGTCAACTGGTTCCTCGTACGTCAGACGATGAGTGGAAGATAACATCTTGGAAATTCTTGAATGACATGTTTGGCAGCAGTCCTATCTTTATCGTTTAGTTGTGCATTCTGCAATAATTCCCGATATTAAGGTCTCCAAATACACAGACTTGGAGGACTAATTTGTTTAAGATTGATAGCAGATTTAGTTGTAGAATTGACTGCTGTAATAAATTGTGTGTGCTCAGCATATTTACTAGAAGTTACTGGTGTAGTTGAAGTAGTTTGATGCATTTTGGAATTTTTTCATGATGTTTTCCAAACAAATAGAAAAAAACTTCGACGGGTAAAAGGGTATTAATAATGCAATTTTTATTATGCAAACAGAATACTTAACTCTTGTTTACAATATATTGTTAAAGGGGGGATTTTTTTTTTTTTTCAAACAGGGATGATTCTAGATTTCAATGTAAGTTATTTTGAGCCATTTTCTGTCAATATAACACACTTCACCTTTACTAATGACTTTTGCCTTATCACTTATATTGGCAACTCTTATCAGGATAACAGCCTTCAGTAGATCAATGAATGCCAAGGGTACTAGTACTCCTTTTGGATTGTTACTGTTCTTGGGATATTCCATGACGCCGTATTGGAAATTTTTATTTTCAGCTATGGATCTAGGAAATAAAAATTCTGTCTTTCTGGTACTGTGATATCATCTTGAGTTAGTATATGATAGACAGATTTAAGCCCTTCATCTTTAATTCCAAACATTCTTATATCCTTAGTGGCAGATTGCAGTTTATTTTTAAGGAAAAATTATTTTTCCTTATAAAGTCTAATCTAAATATGCAAGGATCAGTAATATTTGCTATATATGTTGTATTATGGTAGGCAGCACATCTAAATGATGTTAACGCTGAACTTTTCATCGGTGTTGATTTTATCCCATGATGCCGCCTGGAGGATAATGCAGGGCATCGTCCAGAGGAGTTCATCTTCCAGTTGTTGAGTCAAATCTTTTTGAATGATGGTAACATTGGCTATACTGTCATATTGCAAGGAACTCCATTGATGCATCTCATGAAAAGTCCATTACTGCCACCAATCATTGCAGAGATCTTAAGCACTTTAAAATGGGGCTTCTCATTATCTTTTGAACTCTGCTTTGTGAGGTGTCCAATAATTTGTTTTGCTCGTCCTTGCTAGGAAATGGACTTTTTTCCTATGGTGTGGTGTGTTTTGAAGTTCCTTCATACATGGGGTTCAATACCACAGTTCCAGCACATTATGGTCAGTTTCTTGTAACTACAGTCAAAAGTCTTTAATCCAGACTCGTCTGGACTTCGGCGATTCCAGATTATCGGCTTTTCCGGATTATAGATCATCGGTTTAAATCTGGTAAGATGGCATGCAGAAATTATAAAATTAAAAATATGAAACCGTAATTTATGAAATAAAGAGCCATTATGATCTAAAGTGTATCAAAATTTACAAAAAAAAATTAATATTTGTTTACTTTATTAAACATTTCTTTTAACGCGCGCATGCGTAAAGCATACATTACGCATAGTCGAAATTAGAAAATTGCAACCAGAAAACTATTTGATGTGTATTCATGATATTTATAATGACAAGGAATTTGATTTAAATCATATCAAAGACGGAGTACATCGAGATGAAATACTACATTTAGTAAGGAATTATAAGCCGAATAAAATAAAAACATCTGCCCTGAAGATAAGAATAGTGCTGACAGATCAACTTCCAGTTCATTGCATCCCCCCTGCAGAGCAGCGTGAAATTGATAAACAGATTTCGGAATGGTTAGAGAAACAAAGGATATGCCTTTATCCATATTTTGCAGCAATTCCACTTTTTGTTTGATGGACATCAAAACATGCTTTTGCTTAGAAAATCCTTTGGCAGCTCCAGAATCAGAAATTCTTTTTGACATAATCGAAAGTTCAAGCTTGGTTTTATAAAATTGCTCTAACAGTCTGCAAAAAATAATAAGCCAGATCCAATTACAAGATTAAGGAACAACACAGTCTGCAACATTAACTAAAATAGATAATTTTAGCTTAGCTTATACCGTTCATTATACATTAAATGTGCATACGTAAAAGTATTATGCACATGTGTAAACGCATATGCCCAGAAAGTTTGTGGCTTTGAGGTCTGGATTATAGATCATTCTGGATTATGGACGTCCGAATTAAAGACTTTTGACTGTACTAGTCCATGCCAAGGCATTGACTTGCTTGGTTAAATCCTCTAGATGAGCAGTCTGTTGATCCACAGGCTCCTGGACTTGAGCAGCTCTGTCTGGGTGGCAGTCTGCATAAGTTGCTTGCTCGGCTGCCTCAAATTACACTAAAACACTTTTAAACTCTTTGCAAACACCATTCTCTGTGGGAAACTCCTGAAGTGTTTTCGAGGGCTTCTGTTGGCAAGAATTTAACTGAAGCGGGCTATAGTCTTTTAAGTACTTTTTGCCAAAACGCAGGTCCAATGCACTGGATAGAACTTCTAAGTCTAGCCTCTGGTTTTCGGGCAGAATTTGGAGGATATCTGCTGCATCTGCTTTCAGAGAAGCGACGATATGGCAGGCTTTAGCTTGAATATGAATGGCATATGAAATGCCATTCATTTGAGTTTGCTACTATAGTGAACTGCATCTTGTACACTTGCCGGAAAGTCTTTCCATCGTATGAGGATAACTTTAGAGAGGGTTGGAATGACATTGCTCAAATTAAAGAAAGGTATAAGAATTGTGACCGGCTGTTGTTATGGACTACTTTAAATTGTCAACTTCCATGGCCATAGTAGCGGAAACTTTGTTTTTGATTTTGTTGTCCGACAGCAGAAAGTCTTCCAACTTTGTTTTATTCAGGCTTGAATTTGTTTGCTATCATGATAGTAATTTCTCTTTTCATTTCCTCTTAACCTGCTTTCATTTCTGATTCTGAGCCTTCTTTCATCCCTTCTCTAACGAAGTTGATGGCACCTTTCATCTCCTCTTGAGCTACTTCGTCTCTTCTTTAGCAGGTTCTCGTCCCACTTTCATATCTTCTTTGCCAAAAGGGTTGCCACAAGCTATCTTAGTTGCTCCTCTGTCGTTAATATCACCTGTATTCAACCCCATTCATGACACAAAAATTGTTGCATGCATATGGTTTCATAATAGATTCAATGCACAGAACTGATAATTTGCTTGATAAAATTTGTTTTTACCAAAAGGAACACTTTGCAGTTCTGGAACTTTCCACAAAAACACTCGTACAACTCTTTGCAGTATCATAGAGTGCAATTAGTAATTGCACTTTAAACCAGTAAGGATGTTAAACACAACACAATACAAAACTCATCTAAAAGGTGAACTTTTCTCGAGTATCTCATTACTCCGACTTCAGCTCTGAACTGACAGCTGAGAAACTGGTGCTTTCTCCAGTCATATACAGTCAAAAGTCTTTAATCCGGACTCGTCGGGACTTTGGTGATTTCGGATTATCGATTTTTCTGGATTATAGATCATCAATTTAAATCTGGTAAGATGGTATGCAGTAATTATAAAATTAAAAATATGAAACCGTAATTTATGAAATAAAAGAGCAATTATGGTCTAAAGGGTATCAAAATTTACAAAAAAAATTTATTTGTTTACTTTATTAAATATTTCTTTCAACGCGCATATGTGTAAAGCATACATTGCATATAGTCGAAATTAGAAAATTGCAACCAGAGAAACTATTTGATGTGTATTCGTGATATTTATAAGGACGAGGAATTTGATTTAAATCATATTAAAGACAGAGTACATCGAGATGAAATACTACATTTAGTAAGGAGTTATAAACCAAATAAAATAAAAACATCTGCCCTGAAGATAAGGATAGTGCTGACAGATCAACTTCCAGTTCATTGCGCGCCACGACATGTATCTTCTCTCGTCCGTCCCCACAGGAGGCTGGTGGAGTTATCCCTATGATGCTCCCGAGAAATGTCTACCCGAGTGCGAAATACAATGCAGATGTGGTAAGCCAGATCCTCGATAACATCTTTCCAGCGGATAACAAGGCAAGAGACCAGCTAATGCACCAGGAAATGCGAAGGAAACTCGTTAACTGTAAAGGGCAACTACAACAGTGCTATGAAACTCCCCCAAATGCCGCAGAGATAGGGCGGTTAGTAAAAGCGCTAGACCCAAAAAAAGCTCTTGGACCTGATGGGATCAATAATAATATCATCAAGGTTATCAACAGCACATTCCCAAACCTTCTTACAGCCAGTTGGAAGCTCTGCTTCCCTGCTGGCACGAAGATAGCTGGGGTAGCCCTCTTTCTCAAGCAAGGGAAAGATCCTATCAATCCATCCTCGTATAGACCCATCTGCCTACTTCCTGCACTTGGGAAACTTTTGGAGAGACTAATTTTGCGCCGACTGTGGTTCCATCTCGAACAGAATAACCTAATTCAAGCACAGTATGGTTTTTGTGCTGGATACTAAACCGAACATGAGCTACAGCAATTAGTCTACACAGTCCGCAAAAATAGAGCTGAAGATTGCCACACAGCGGTTGTAGCTCTTGACATTAAGGGACCCTTCGACTCACTGTGGTGGCCAGATATCATTGAGGCTCTGGAACAGCTTCACTGTCTCCCTACCATTAGACATCTGCTTAGAAGCTACCTAGACAATAGACAAGTCCAGATCACACTGGATGGAGCAACAGTGACCAAATCCCTACAGAGAGGCTGTCCACAAGGGACTTGCTTCGGGTCGAACTTGTGGAACCTAGTTGCAAACATCATTTTCGCTCTGTTTGAAAACCGAGAAGGAGTCAAACTGATAGCACTGATAGTCTGCACTGATGACTTTCTATTAATAGTGGCAGGTCGGTCAAACCTGAGCAACAGAACACAAGAGTGCCTAGACCAGTGTTTCCCAACCTTTTTTGTGCTATGTCCCACCTAATCCTCTCTAAAAATTTTAAGCTCCCCCTAGCATATACATAATTTTTAATATTTAAAAAATTGAAATGTTCACGAAAGAAACTTGAATGATTAGCTTTTAGGAAGAAATGACTATGAAATTTTGTGAGCAAACACAGTAAGTGAACTTTAAAAACATGGATAACTAAAATTCAAGAAAAAACTCTTTTTAGTGAAAGTTTTTCATTTTAAGTATTAATACTTTTTATTATTTAAATTTAGCAAGATCCTTGCACTTGATACTTGCTGCAAAGAAATTTTATGTGAGGTTCCAATTAAGATAACTTGAGTTTCAAGTCTCCCAGTTTCATTATATCCAATCGATTTTTTTTTTTTTTTTTTTTTTTTTTTTTAAAGCAGCAAATCATTTATAGCACTAAATCCGCATTCAGCAAAATATGAAGATGGAAACGGTAACAATAGCTCTCTCGCAAATTTTGTTCATTTGGATATCTGATTCTGGTTTCCTCACAAAGCTATGTCATCGCTCCTTTTATATTAAATAGTTTTAATTGACTCATCATTTTGCATTTCTGTGAGTTCTTTTTACTGCATATTTGAAATATCAGCCAAATCCACTAGCATTGGCTGCATCATACAAGTTAGGAAATCAATTTGTTTTAAATTACAAAATCTTTTAAATCAGCCAATAAAATTTTCAGATGATTGACAATAACAAGTATAGTGGTATCAATAACAAGTATAGCGGTAGTCACGTCACATTTTTGGAGCCAATGAGACTTTTCAAAATTTTTGTGGTAAATAGTATACGCCTGACATAATTCAACAAAGATAATGAAACCAAATATCTTCCTTTTGCATCGGCATAAGTTTTATTTCCTCCTTGAAGCTGTTTATTTATTATATGTAATTTTTCAAAGATATCGGCTAAATAACCCACGATTGTCTTGTTATCCATTAACAGATTTTTCATTTCAGGTTTGTCGCTTATAAAATAACTAAGAGTATCAAACAGTTCTATAAATCTTTCCAAGCAGTTCCCTTTCAACAGACTTCTTACTTCAGTGTGAAGTACAATTCTCATATAGTCTTTATTTTGTTTTTCATAAAATAACTTGAAAAGACATTCACATTTTCCCCTAGCTTTAATAGCACTATTATACACTTTACTTATACACTTTATAACACTACACTTTATAACTGAATTTAGTACTTCATTTAGAACAGGTGAATTGTTTTTAGCTAGCAGGTTTCCTCTATGAATAACACAACGCACAAGAAGCATTTCTGGATTCTCATCTTTTATCAATTTTGAGCAACCTTTTTTCTTATTTCGTGCTTTATTTTATTTTTCAATCATCATATTAGGAGCACCATCTGCAGTACAAGATGTATTATATTTTTTATATCAAAGTAATTTTTTAGCTCCAAAGATACTATAAATATCTTTGGAGGTAGTGGTGCTTTCTAATGATCTACAGAAGAACAATTTTCGGCAAAATCCCCTTTATGAATATATCTTACAGAAGTTACAAGTACGGCTTCACTGTCTCTCAAAGTTGGTTCATCGATTTGCACCGAAAATGTTCTTATTTTCAGCTTTTCAACAAGTTGTATTTCCAAGTCCTCATTTAATCTTTCTTCAGCAAACAGTATTGTTATTTAGTGGCATAGCTTTAACATCTTTGTCATCTTTTTTCTAGAACAGTTTTAAATGCTGATATTGATGGTTTGATTTAATTCTCCCCTATAGTGCAGCTTTTCCCAGATTAAGCGATGATTAATGAAATTTGATAGCCTCAAGGGCACGATTTTAACAGTTGCATTATGAGCAGTAAATAGAGACTTTAATATTACTCTTTTTTCAAAAATTTTTCTTAAAGTGTGAAAATAAAGCAAATCTGAATTAATATCAGCATTATGTTTCGCCTTCAAATGTGCCTCAAGACGACCTAGTTTCATTGATTCGTTGGTCAGGCATTATTGGCCTAAAAGACAAAAGTTGACCGTTTAATGGACCGGATATGAAACCAAATTTTAAATATACCTCCGAATACGGACGAACGTTTTTTTCTTGCTTGCACCCCTCATTTCACTACGGGCTGAAAGAAAGAAATATAAGATCAATATAAACAGAGCTTCCATTCAAGGAAAGACTAATATACCGGTTGCCATTCCTACAGTAAAAAATAAAATAAATTCATTGCTGAAATGTGCGAGAAACGTCTTGAAAGCACAGTGTATCAGTTATTTAAATACCTTTAAAAGAATTTAAATGTCCATGGCTACATGTTCTTTATAAAATATTTAAAATGCATCGTAATTTAACAACTTTTTTACATATACATCACTTACATTTTTCTTTATTTTGGGGTATACAAAATGAAATTTCAAACAATTTTGACTTAATTTAATGACAAATTTGATGAAACATATTTAGAACGTCTTTTGTCCCCTTAAACTCTGGACGAGTCTAGTTTGGTTTTAGAGTGCCTTTGGATCCTTGTGAAGTCATTTCGACTGTTTCATATTTTTTCGACAGCATATAAACGTCTCACTTGTTTTTCCATTTTATAGCTAGTATTCGGTTGCAGCTTCTTATTGCATATTCACCCCTTGTTAATTTTACACTACACAAATCTTTTGGCATATTCTTCCTATTCGAAGGTACTGTGCCAATTACATTTGTTTTATATTTATATGATAACATCATAAATAATTTTGAGGAATACCAATTGTCTATGTACAAAGTGTGACCCCTGTGCAACACTGTCTCAGAAAGCTCTTTGACAACATTTTCGGAAGCGCTATCATCACAGTTTATTTTATTGTGGGCGGTTATATTTTAAATTCATAACAATAGCCGGAATCGGACTCTCATAATTTATAAAATTTAATGCCGAACCTTGCCCTTTTGGATGGGTTGAATTGCTTATAAGATAAACGCCCTCTGAATTTCATAAGAGATTCATCAATAGAAATTTCTTTTTTTATTATATACACATTTTTAAATTTTTGGTTCAAAAAATTAATCACAGGTCTAATCTTGTTCAATTTATCTGTATCGGCAACCAGATTATTTTTGAGAAATGCAAAAACCTTGTAATTTGCACATATCTGTTCAAAGGCAATGATTTTCTAAATAGGGGTGTTTCGATAACAGCCTTCTTTGACCAATTCATTTGGATTCTTGTTTTTTTTTTTTTTTTTTTTTTTTACCTGTGACATGATTATTGTCAATGCAAAATATCTTTTAATTTTGGTAGAGTCTACAGGAAACCAAGTGTCGTCGATTTTTCGTGTTCTATGTGGATTTTTTAGTACTTGATCTGCATACTGATTCATTTCGATTACAATATTGTTCCAAAATATGTCATCAAATATTAGATTAAATATATCAAATTCTCCTCTACTTCCTCTTAATTGACATAAGGCTTCCTCTCTTATGCCAGGAGTCATCGTATAGTCCCAGATTTTTGGACTATTTCTTCTTTCTTTCCAAAGCCAGGACTCTGGTAGTTGATCGTCACTGGATGAATCATCACTAATTATTTGCCTATACTTTCTTCGAAAATTACATAATTCGTAGCTACTGTCACTTTCATTAGCAAAATTATTAGCACAATTCTCACTGTTTTCATCACAAAATATTTTTCCAGAGAGCATCTCGTGGGGTTGCTTCTCTAGAATTTATGAACGTAAATTTCGATGTGCGAATGTGACCAAGAACAACTAGAAACTGATCACAATACGAAGAGATAATAGAAATACATCATGAGCCTTGTCTGTGCTATCTACAAACCGCGACCGCCCTACCACGGGGGCGATGCCCGTCATGTTTACGAATGCCTAGATTAGTGTGTTACACAAATCGTGCAAATGTCCCGAACGCTGCGCAGGCTTGTATACAATTGCAGCCCAACATCTTCGAATCTAAACCGTAGGTTAAGGGGTTAAAAAAAGAAAAAACAGTACTAATCCTTAGAATCAGTAGGAAGCAGAAGATTAATAACAGTACACTTAATTTATTTTTACAATTTAGAATATTATTTTTTATAGATGATTCAACAATTTTTATGTACAACAACAAGAGCTTGTCTTCATAATGAGCGTATTCACATAGCATTTAGCTCTCACATATTGTTTTACATACTTATTTAATACCAAATTTGAAAAGTTTTATTTTATCTTGTAATATAGTTTTGCGTGAAAGTCTCTTCAGAGCTTCAAGTAAAGTATCATTTCTGGTTTATTAATTTTAGCCAAAATTTAATATGTTATTTCCATTATTATATAAGCCTTAAATTGAAAAACTTTGGATTATATTTTAATATAATTTTTTGTTAAAAACTGTTATGAGCTTCCTGTAAAATACTAGTTCTGTTTGTTCAACTTTACCCAAAATGTAATCAACTCTCAATATGAACATAGAAAATTTAAATATGGGAAATATAAATTTTTCAAAATTTCACATAAGAATTATCATGAATGAAAAGACATAATGCATAAACCGAAATCATTTCAAAAATAGTAAAATCATGCTATGTGAACCCTGATTCCACTGAAAACTTGCTTTTGAATTTTGGACCAAAAAGACATTACTTCCATTACTTATGTATTTAGGTTAGCAGAATGTAAAAATATGATAAATAGAACTAACAGCAATTAAATGTTTTTCATTTTAATTAAAAAAAAGTTTTTTTTTTAATGTTGTTGTTTTCTTGCAATATTGCTTTTCCTTTTCTTTGTGAATTTGACAATAGCAACCATATTAATTTATCAAATCTGCTGTAACATTTCTGCGTATAATTTGGATCTTGAGAGGTAAAAAAAATTACGATCATTTCAGTCTGCTCAAAAGCCTTTTCATGTCTTTTAACAATAAATCTTCCAATGTGAATTTCTATTGCTTCTTTCGTCTCTTCCTTTTTATTTTCATAAGGTAACAATGTAAGCAGCTCTTCATTCGATAGTTCACTGTTTTGTGCTTTAAGATGATCAGTAGGGTCATTATTAGCAGCTTCAGTGTTTAACTTTTCAGAAAATTGCACAGTTTTGATTTACCTTCGGACTGAATTATTTCTTGGTCTTTAAATCCTTCAAAAATTTGCATTTAAGTTAGGACAAAACCTTCACCAAGTGCAATTTTCAGGTTTAAGAGTAGGACCTTCTTCAATATTTTAAGAGAGTATGTAGCTTAAGAATTATTTAATATTATTATATCTTAAATATCGAGATTGAAATGTTTCATGTAAAATGCTTTAAATGTTTGCAATAGTGCCTTCATCCATTGGCTGAAGATACGAGGTTGTATTAGGAGAAAAAATAAAATATTAACACTTAGATAACCATTTTGTATGAAAATTGGATGTCTGGGTACATTATCCAAAACTATGGATGTGGAAAGGAATGCTTTGTTCTCACTTTTTTTTTTTTTTTTTTCTTCTGGAAGGAAATAAGGTAAAAATCAGTCTTCAGAGATGTGGCAGTGATCCAAGATTTTTTTTAACTGAATTGAAGTTTGACTAGAAGTTTACATTGACATATAAATAAACACAATGATTTCAGCTTGCCATCACAATTTACTTTGCCACGAAGCATTAAAATTAGTTGATCCTTATTTTTCTTTATCTTGGATTAATTTCTTTATCGTTATCTTAGGTCATTTTCTTAGATCGCTTTAAACTTGGCATAGATGTTTCCTCTTTAGCAATGTAGCTCTTAGGTGGCTTTTTTTTTTTTTTTTTTCTTGGCAGAATAATTGTCTCATTTACATTGACGAATTGTGCAGGCATGTAATATTCTTTAATTAATTCTAATTTTTTAATATTTTGCTCCTGCACTTAGCAACTTAAAGTTAACTACATTGCTCTTTTCTTGTAGTGGGTAAATTATTAGCTATTATATGCTTGTGGCAAAAGTGTCTTTGCAGTTCTGTTTTTTGTTCTTGAGCATTTCAATAATGGACAGTTCATGGCATACATGATGGGCATATTTCATATTTGTATCTGATTGTTAATCCATGCAGTTTAGGTCTTCTTCATTTGGATAATTATGGCATCATCTTTTCCTAACAGTCGTGTAGATTGCATATACTGCCCATTAACTCCAGACAAGTATTTCTCTTTAATCTTTAAAATTGAGCAGATGATATAGAGCCTAATGAATATCTGTCACAAATACTTTTGACAATGTTTTTGGCTTTGTATGGTTGTAATATTTTTGCTCTATGCATCTTTCTGGCGTATTGATAGTTATTTATTTAAAAAAAAGGGAGGAGTGAAAAGGGGGTAATATTAAAGAAAATGGGACATTAAAGAACATTTAAAGCTGCATAGTAGTGATTCAACTTTGAGAGCTTTACAAAAATTATCTGAATTTCCAGTTTTCTAAAAATTTTTCAATTTTATTATTTATTTAAAGATTTAAAGAAATAAATAATTGTAGTAACATCTCAAACATATCTTTTATTTTAAGTTATGTACATATTTTGATATCTCTTTAATGTTAATTGCATATGTTTAGGAAAAAATGTTTTGTACAAAAATTGGGAGTTTTATTACCATAGTAAACCTTCCTTATTTTCCCGTAACTAATGACCAGTTTTAACAATTAAATTTTTAAAATTTTTATCTTTTCATTTGAAAAATTTATTTTGAAATCTGATACTGTGTTTGCAGCTGATTCTAAGAAATATACAAAATTCTGAAGTATTTGTGATGTTTGCATTTTGATAGATTTATTGCATGAGAAGTATAATATTTTATCATTGTTTATGTAATTACATTTTGTTCTGCATTGGGTGGGTAATATTTTTCAGAAGGAAGTGAGATTATTTTTTAAAATTTTATATATTTAACTATGAAAACAAAATTTAAAGTTTGAAACATTGTGTTTACTTCATGCTATATTTCTATATTCTTGGTTTCAGTTTCATTATTTTTGATTGCTTCCTTTTTTAAAAATAAATTATTTTCAGAAAATGTATCACTTGAAATATTTTATTTTTTTTTTATTAGCCCAGAAGGGTTATTAATTTCGTTTTGGCGTTTGGCGCTGAAAACTTTAAATGTTAGTTTCACTTTTCAAACTGTTGCCACCATATATTGGTTTATATTTAAATAAACTAAAAATGAAGAATCTGCATAAATGTATGTATGTTTCTGGCATTGTGATAAAACAACGATATCTAGAGCCATCAGATTTTGAATAACTTAATCCTTCACCAAATATGGGCATCTGGAAGCCCTAATTTGGAATTTGTTTTAGTATCAATTTCATATTTTGTAACACTTTAGCGAATTTTTTATTAACAAACTCAACGATTTCAAAGTGGGCAATGGTAACACTGTATTGGGAAGAAGGAAAAAAAAGTATCTCCAGTGCACGAGACTGTGTATCGGAAATTCTAAATATATGCTCATATAAAAATTATTTTGCAATATTGCTGTTGAATTGAATTTTATGGTTTAAATGTGAAGAACATGATATTTTATGAATAAAGATAACAGACAAAATGCTTTAAAAAAAAAAAAAATTGGACATTATATAAAATCTTAAAAACTTTCAGTTTTTTTTTTTTTTTTTTTTAAATTTTTTTTCCTTATTTTGATTCAACAACTTGGAAGAGTATTATTTTTAAGTAATTGACTGTTTTACTTATTATTTCATTTATTTATTTCTTTTCAGAAGTTTGCAGTATTAATTTTGAAAGTAACAGGTAATAGCTACTTTTGCAGCTTGTTGGGGTCTCAGTTATTTTTGAAGATGCCCATTTGGAGCCAACAATACATTGGACTCATTTCTAACAAAGTAATTTCTATGACAAAGTTTTGGAACTTACTCCAACTGCAGTTTATTACAGAAAAAAGAAACAAAAAAATAATGCACAGTGTTAAAAGAAGCACACTGAAGTGACTATTACTAATAATGTATTATAGCCCCAAAAACTGACTTTTCTGGGCAGAATGAAGTGCCGAGTGTACTTCTTGCAAGCTGTGATTCCATTATTAGAATTTCTTTTAGGACTGTTTTATTTTTTTATTTGTTACATTTCGTTCTATAGTAACTGTTACTTACTATGCACAATTGTTTGAAACTGTGCATCAGTGAAGAAGTGAAAACTGCCATCAAACTTGATATTCACTGCACAGCGTGTTTTGTACTTTTATGTGCTATGCCTGATTGTTTATCTTCCATTTTATTATTTGTATTATAATGTCAGTGTGCAGGGGTGATTTTCCATCTTAATTCAGAGTTACAGCATATCATCATCTACATAATTAAATGCTTTAAATTTCAACATCATTAAATTTTTTATTGATATATGTTTTTAATTTTCTGGAACTTCTGTGTCAGTGCTGTATAAAGTTAGAGAATAATTTATAAGCATGCTTTTTTAAAGCATGTGTTTTCCAATTTGTATGTTTTTATTCAGATTTTTCATATATAACTGTCATGAGTTATATAATTCTTTATAAAAATTTTTGTTCTATAAGCAGATGAAATGCTTGAAATTCATATAATCTTGAATTATTGTAAGGTTAATAAAACCCATGAAAAGTGCCATGTGAGATTTGTTTCATGCAGAATGAAAAAAATCCCATTATACCTGTGAGGTCTAATCACCCCTGGTATATCTGTTATTTCGTTTTCCTGTATGTATTCGTGTTATATATGTGACTCCATCGATGATCATCTGCTGTTACAATTATTCTGGCATTACATTTAACATCATATGCTGTATGTGCTTTTATGACATTTTTAATGTATTCTATCATAGTTGTGTTATGCAATAAGTTTAACTAGTTAGGTCAGTAATTGTTTTTATAGCTTTTGTAGAAATAGTATTATACTAAAATATAAAAATTATACTTTTGGATATAGGTTTCTGAAGGTGCTAAACTTGATTTTTTAAACAGATATTGATTGTTAATAATCTAAATTATGAGTCTGTCTTTTGCTTTGAACTGTCAGTTTGAATATTGGTTTTAAATTGTAATGGCTAAATGTTTCTATTAAGTAGTTTCATTGTGTTTACTTTTATTTGATTAAAGGTTATAGGATTCAACATGTATTATTATTATTTGTTCCTTTATTTTGTGCAGTTTTATCATGGATGCATTATTATCAAACAAATTATTTTCATTTAAAAAATTAATTTGATTGAACATATCATTTAGCTGTGTAGTCTTTTAATATATTAGTATTTATAAATTATTGATTTATACCAATTTGATATTTGCCTTGAGTTTGTTGCATGTATATATTTTAATCAAGCACTGACAATCTTTTTAAATAAATTATGTAGCAATAATTTTTCTTTTCAAATCCAGTTTTTGTCTTTTAATTAGTATCTGCATGCACCTCTGTGTTGCGTCGCAAGCATTTTTATGTGATTGAAAATGGGATAAATTGTATTTTTAATTTTTAAGTTTAATATCTTTGCATCATTCCTAATTTGATTCCCTGGGAATGTGTAAATAATTTTTACAAATGCTGAGTTGTGTGAATTTCTGAATTTTATTTTAGTATTAAAAAAATTTCTTCACTACATATTTGTGGATAGTTCACTACATATTTGTGGGCTTCATTTAAATTCCCTCACTCAAAGTAGTTGTTTTGCTGTAATTCAAATTTTGAAATAAAACCGTATTAAGTGATTAGTGATATCATTGGGCATAGCAGCAAAACTTTAATTTCATTTTGTTGATATATTATTCTGACATGTGTATTGTACAATAAGTAGTAGCATGCTGAATATTTCATTTGGTAATTACTCAAAGTGATAATTTATCATATTCTGTATCTGTGCAGGATTTAAAAAAAATAATTTTCTCATATCTTGTAGTTAGAATGCATAAGATTCTTATGTCAGGGAAGAAAAATTTAAAGGTTTACAAGTTTTGTATATTCCTTTGAATACAAATTTGTTTGATTTTTGTAAAATAAAAGTAGCTTTTTATACTCGTATTTCTACGTCGGATCAACTCTATGATCAATTGAAACAAATTGTGCATAGAATAGATTTATTCAGTCGAGTTTTATATACAATATCCAGTGTTTTTAACACTTTTTCATGGCATATGCTTATGCTGTTTAGATTTGCCAGTTAATGAGTACCTCTTTTTATCAACAACTTAAAGTTCAGATTTGGAATAAGAGTTTTCCAAATGTGTGAAAATTAATTTTTCTAAATTTGTGAAAATTAGCTTTTTAAGGAAGTTTTTTTTTTTTTTTTTTTAAGCATTTAAATGGATAGTATGTTATTTTAATATAAGCTCAATATTTGCTGCATTAAATTTTTACTTAAAGGTACAATTGGTTTCAGATATTGATTTAAGGTTATTGACAATTATGGCTGTTATGTATGGGTGTGTATAATATTTTATGTATTTTCTAGAAAGAGTTGATATTTACTCATAACTTATTTATGAAAAAGGCAGTCCTTAGAAATTTTCTTCAATTTGTTTATTGCACAAAATTAGGAAATTATATACAGCTCTATATTTGACACACTGATGGCAAAATGAAGCTTCTTGTTTTATAGTAATTTAAAAAAAAAAATCATTTGTGAGAAAAACCAAAATTAATGAAAGCCAAAAATAGTAGCTAACAAAAAAGTATATAAACATTTGCATATGTTTCACTAAATATGTGATCAAAAAGCATTTCATATGATTCAATAAAAAGAATTATATAGTAAATAACTAGAGCAAATAAGTAATTCTACATTGACTGAGAACTTCATTATTAAGTTCTTTAAAATATTTTATTGTTGTGTAATGGTGAATTGTTCTTTTCTTTCCATCTAGTTGATATTTAAAATCCTTTTATTCAAGTAATGTGCTTCTAAATTATGATTTTATTATTTTCCCTTTTTAATGTTTACTATTTACTAACTTCTGGGAAAAGCTATATGTCTTGCATTTAATATTAACAATTAATATATTCACTGTTTTATCTTTTTATTTTAACCGCACCCCCAAAAAACTTCTAAATGCAACTGAGTAATTTAATATAATAACTGCCATAATAGGACTTAAATTTTTCTCTGTTTTAATCATGTTCAATTCATTTCATTGCTGATAACTTAGTCTAAGACTGTACATTCAATAAGGTAAGGTATAAGCTACCTCAGTTATTTAAGTATTGGCTAGCAAAGGAATGACAAAAGTGGGATATCCCTTTTCAGTAGAGCTGGCAAAGAAATTTGCAGCAGACATGAGTGCCATAAGCTCTCTTCCTCTAAGATTCAAAATCTTCAGCTTGAATATTCAAATTTACTGTCTGGTGAGGAATATGAAAGGGGGAAGTTATTGTAAAGATCAAAATCATAATGACTGGTTAATTAACAGAAGCTACATTACAGGGTGCCCCTTTTAGCATTTCCTTTTAGTCTTTTTTTTTTTTTTTTTTTTTTTTCAGATTCACTTATATTTTTTTTTCCATTTTTGGTGCCTACGACAGTGTGGGGTTAATATTGGAATGAGTTGCACACTTTTTAAAGAATTTAGCATAGTGAATCATAACATATATTTATGTTTTATAATAATGTAAAAGTTTCATTAATGAATGTATCTTAATAACATAAATTAAAAATGTTTTGTTCTTTGATTACAAACATTGCGTTTAGGTTGCATTATTTTTTAGTTGGAAAATGCTTTTTATGATGGTACGTATGTTCTTGATTGTTATTCAAAATTTTAAAAGTTTGAAAGCTTTTGCGTTAAAACATCAAGAATCAGTCTGATACAAGCTTGAACTTATATATGCCATTTTACTATTTCTCCAAATTCTTGTGCATAAGAAAAGCTACAGGAATAATCAGAAAAGTAAGAAAACAACTAAATAGCCTAATGAAAATGATTTACATGAGTGTAATAAAAAGAGGATTTGTGCTTTAAAGAAATGCATTGATGTTATCAGCAATTATGATAAAATGTCTCGAATAATTGAGTTTTTAAAGAGAGCAAAAATTAATTAGGTATGTACTAATATTGTATCATATCGTATTTCAGGCTTTCTGTCATGGTAACAAAAGTAATGCCACTTCATGCTTTTTCTTTCTTTTTGTATATATTCGAGTGAGACTCAAAAATTATCATTTCAGTTCCTTCATTGTAGTTGCTAGGGAGAAGTTTGGGGGCATAGAACAGGTATATAAAGAAAGAGGCTGAAAGAAATAACATGCTTTATCATAAATTTTACTTAACAAAATTTCTTTTATGTTTGCCATATAATATCATATCTAAAGAGTGTCTGAACACAAAGTTTAAAGAGTTAAGTATCATCATAACATCACTTCCTATGTACTTCATTGGGTATTTTTACTTTAGCATGGAACATGAAAGGAAAAGTTGAAGCAGGAATCCCGTTATTTAGTGTATAGTAAGGGGCTGAAATGAAGATTTTTCAAAAAAACTTCATCTGGGAAAGCCTGAAGTGGGACATATCTTATATTCTATGATAAAAGTTTTATACATACAAGTACATTTATTAGAGTATAATGGTAAATAAATTCTATATTATCATTAATGAGCATTTAATTATTATCTAACTCTGTTATATTCTAAAGAGATTTGTTAGAATAAATTATTTTGAAAACATGCACATTTTGGAATCCTCTAATCTGAGTTAGGTCCTGCATTTTTGCATTAATTGGAAATTTTATAATTTGAAATTGCGAAGAAAGATGAAAAGGGGCAGAATGTTAAGTCATTTTTAACTGGTTAAATATCTTAATTAATGAGCCTGTTTTGTGCATGCTCATAAATATATCTTTATGCATTTTCTAATAAAGACAAATTTAATGCCTATCTTTATTTTTAATAAAAATTTAATGTGATGAGGTATGTTGTTAACCTAAAAAGCCAAAAAAGTTAATATAAATTGCATATTATGCACATGTATTAGATATCAAGCTTTTAAAGCTTTATTGCTGTAAAATAGTTTTGTACTGTGAATGAAATATATTAAAAATTACATATTATATTTCACTGAAAACAGGATAAGTGAATAATCCATACTGTCCCAAAACGGAATATATTTTTATTATTACCTCATCATAGACATTATCAAATCTGAATTTCTGATTTTATCTGTTTTATTACTTCAACTTCCCCTCAAGTTTTTTCTTTTATATTATATGAGTATATTGATATGCCAGAGATATATCTAGAAGTAATGGCTGTGATATAGGAATGTGCTGTGCTGAATAAAAAAAACTTTATTATCTTTGTTACTGCAATAGGTTGTCTGCCGAAATAGGAGTTCTTTTGGCAGAACATGATAGTTAAGATTTTATATACGTAGGCAATACTATGCAAGGTTCTGCTCGTGTTCCATTTTCTTTTTGTCATCATATTTACAAAAAGCCAGGTATTTAGGTATTCTGCTGAGCTTTATCTTAATTTTAAAATGAGAATTTCTTAATGTCAATATAGCAATAATGATGACAATATAAATGTGGCTGGACTTCTGAGCTATTTTTAATATTGAGTCACATAAAATTTTTATCAGATCTGTCAGTATATGAAGTAATCTCACTTAGTTCATCACTGCAATACAGGTTTAGTATGTTAATTAGTTCATCACTGCAATACAGGTTTGAAAATACTACCTAAAACTTTTAAAATACAATATAAACTTGGTACTTTGGTAACTGGAGAGTGGTATCACTGTGATTTAGATTAAAATAATATGTCGAACAAATATGAATATAGAAGTCTAACAACAAAAATCAGCGTTATATTTGAAAATTTTCACAGGACTAGTTTCGATTGTTTTACCAAACCATCATTCTCATCTGCCAAAGTGCAAATGCTATAGTCAATCCAGTGCTAAAATGTATTTTTAGCACTATGGTCGATCCAGTGTTAAAATATTGTTCGTTAATATGCTGCCTCACATGTCAAATTGCATTGTGGAGAGAGTATTTCATGGTGAAATTGGCTGCCAACTGATATTGTGAAAGCGGTGTTCAGCAGATATTCAAGACAATTCATATAGTACATTTTATTTATAAGAAATTTATATCATGTAATATGTTGAGATAATAATCTAGAGGAGCATTGTGAGTTGATGTTATGTTAGCCACATAGTGTACTCAGTTTTTTTCAGTAGCTGCATAAAATATATATATATATATATATATAAGGGGAAAAAATAAATGGAAATTTTTATTATTTCATATTAATCATGGGTATCATTTTTTACTTGTAATTTTTATGTGAATTTAACTAAATAAAAATTTTCTTTCATAACAGAAGCCTCATTTCAAGTGTTTATTAGCCACATAGGGTAATGGTTGGATGAAACAGGTCAGCAGCATCAGGGAATTATTGACTGAAGATATCGTGTCACACTATGATGAAAATTTATCTCGATAGTTTGGATGAGTGTTATCTGATCAGTGATTAGAATTCTGCAAGTTGTTGATTTTGTTGCAATTAATAGGCAGTCTTGATTTCTGATGTTACCCATTGGATAAAATTTCATTTATTTGAGAGGATCTCTATGTTTAATTTTCTGTATACCAGTGCTAGTTATAGGACTGATTCAGGCCCTATTAGTGCTTTGCATCTTCATATGTGAAGTTGTGCATTACTCTACTGAATCTATCTTCTATCTATCTACATATATATATGAAGCTGAATAGTCATCTTTTACATTTCCTTGATCATTTCATTCAGAAATTTCAAGGACATTGGAAGTAACATTATATTTATGTAATAAATTAACAGTAAAGAAACTTTGTAATGAAAAAGAAAATTTATTGGCATTCTTGAGTAACTGTCTTTTAATTACTGCTGGATTTTTGATCCAGCAGTATTTTAAATTCCTCCAGACTTTTACAAAAGACTTTTACAGACATCCATGACTTCTTGAGGCTGCCTGGGCTAAGACTAAGACAGCCAGCTTCCTTACCATCATGCCAGTAGGACATCTAATATTAAAAAGAAGAGATAAAATGAATTTATAAAGCTATCATCAGAAGGCAGTATATTAAAGTTTAGTTATTTTCTGCTTAGCAGAAGATGCAGTAAGTCATAATATTATTTTGATAAGATTTTAGGGTCTTGAACACATCCCAAAATTCAGTGTTATCAATTATTTAAGTTTTCCAATGATATAAAAACAAAATTTGCTTGCAATCAAATTTCACTTCAGGATGACTTTTGAGGCTTAAATTTATTTTGATTGGTTTGGTTTATTGTTGTGGTAGTTCATGGGATTTTGAAGTTATTTCTAGCAGTTGGAGACATATTCAGCTGTATCCTTGTTCATGGCCATTTCCTTCTGAAACACATGGTTGGCCAGATTTAAGCAAATTTCTATGTTAAATATTTTTATGTAGAAGATAAGTATTAAAAAAATTATAACTATCGAAAGCAATTATTTGCTTTACATATTAATTATGAAATTGACCAAGATGACTTATATAGATTAAATTTGAAGGGAACTAGCACACAAAATTTTCAGAAGTTTTCATCTTTTAAAATACTATTTAAAATTCATTATGTCAGTTTAAAGAAATAAATCAAATAAGACTGTAATCTTTCAGACTGTAATAGTATATGTAATGTGATATGTTTTCATAAAATATATGCTGAAATTAAATTTTTATAGAGGTTCCATTCGAAAAAATTGCTGATTAAGACTACACATAAATGTTACTGAATCATGCTCAGTTTTCAAAAGAAAATTTCTAAAATCAGTCTGATATACTAGAAAACATTTTAATAAAACCTGGGTTGCAAATTCCCATCTTGTAGAAATTTTAAATTCAACATTTTCTAAAATTAATGTTTTTCAGTTCTTTTCATTACTTAAAGTTTTCTAGAATCATGCCAGTTATTTTATTACCATGACAAAGGCAATTTAAGTATTTTATTGGACATTTTAAGTGTATTTGATTCATTTTTTAAACTGAAACTCTGGACTTGCCCCTTGTCAATTAGGTGATATTTAATAACATAATCTTTTTAAACATTCAATAAGATCTTTGTCAGCTTAATAAAATTGATGAGTAACGGTTAAACAGTTATGGTTAATTCAATAATGAAATGTTAAAAAAAAAAAAAAAAAAAAGTAGGCCAGTAATGAATTTTAGGAAAACTAAGCTAAACTGAATTATATTACTTAAAATTGAAAAAACTATTTTACAAATCCTGCAATGAAGCTAGTAGAAATCTGTTATAAGGTTTTTAGTTTATTTGAATAAGTTAAGAAACCCCCAACGTGTGAGCTAGAAAATGAAAACTGAAAGAATATATCATTAAATTGCATATTACAGCTGATATTCTCTGTGTGGAGAAGCAAGACTGTAAAGAAATAAAACTGAACTATTTTAAGTTAGGCAACATAAATGAATCTGCAAAGAAGTAATCTCAGCTCAAAACAACACTAACACTTCTTTCGCTATTAAATTATTATGCAGTGCTTTATAATTTTAATACAGAAATTTTTTGATAACTGAAAAACTATTTGAAGTGGAATAGTCTTTGATAAAATAAATGGCAGTTATTCATTGAATAAAATAAGAGGTGTTCATTATAATCCTCCTTAGTGAAAATATTTAGACTGACTGCATTTGAGTATTAGTTAATATGGATGTTCCCAACTCATAATTCATGTTTCTGTAATCTGTGTTGGAAGATTCTGATTACATGTGTAAATCCTGCAAAATGTTCGTTTTCATTATAGTATCAGAAGATAAAAATTTAAGAATTTATATAAATTATGATTTCTTCTTCTGTTGCCATTAGATTTCCACTGTATAAATGTTGAAATTCTTTATGCATCTAATGTTTTATTTATAGAATTATTCTTGCATGATCTGCTAAAAAAAATGATTTGATTCTAACAAAAATCAGACAGATTTTTCTGAATTATATAACTCATTTCACTTCTTCCTTGTGTAAAGTACATGCTAATATTCCAACAAGGATTTTAAAATAAATATTAAACTGTGTTTTATTAAACATTACTTCAGTTTAAAATTTTCATTCTTAGCATAATATCTGGGTAATTTTAATGTTTTAATTATGCACTTAATACTGATTTATTTTGCACATTTTATCCCAGCAGCACTGTTTTCTTAAAATATGTTTAATGAATGAGAAAATGTTATACTACGTGGGTTTCAGAAGGTGTACACAGTCTTATACTTTCTTTAAAATTGAGTACAATAAAGGAATTGTACATATTATGTATATTTCAACAAAAGCAATAGTTTTTCAAATAATGTAAATATTTTGTTACATCATACAAAACATATATATATAGTATATCTTGTGGAATTAAGAGTGCCTAGCGCATTTTACATATAAGAGAGTCTGAAATGCATATGGCTAAATCTAAAGTGGACAGAATTTTCTAAGATTAGTATTTCCTTGTACACGTATTTGGAAAGGTACACATCTTGTCTCATCATAATTCCATTGATATGGAAGACAAATAACTTATATTTTGATGTCTTTGGCTTTTTCTGCATGATGACAAATTGCAAGTTGAATAGTTTAAAATGTAGTTAATAAAGGAAGTTTCTACCTATGGTTAATATAAGTGCCAAATGAAGCACATCTGATTAAAATATTGCCTTTTCTTGCTGCTTTACACCAAAATTATTTTACTATGCATTTCTGGTTTTCCGTTAAGTTCCTACAACTTCAGTTAAATGTTCTTCCTCAAAAATATGTAAATTCTAACTATTTGAAATCATATATAGAAAATTTGCATAATTTCAGCAGTTCCCTCCCAAATTATAAGTTACTGATTAAGTTAACTATATTGTACAGTATTTTCATGTAATTCTTTTACATGCTTTTTTGCTATAGTATACAGACTTTCGATTCTTTAAAGTATGCTCATTTTTTCGATAACAAACAAGTGATTTTAGGTTTTTTTACTTCATTTTAGCTTTGAATTCTTTTATTTTTTATTTGCTATTTTAAATAATTTTAAATCCTTTAATATATGTGTGCTTTGTTTTCATGAAAATATATGTATGCTTGAAAGAAAAGGAATGAAATGTATTTTTTAAAAGTATATACTTGTATTTCCAATATAGTGTTTAGAATATTTGTGATAAAACTTAATCAAGTTAATGTCTTCTAATAGTTTTATTATTAGTAATTTCTACATGCTTTCACAGAAATTGTATAAGAGCAGTTCTTCATATTTGAAATACTATCTGAGAAATGTTTTGGGATTATTGGCATATAATGCAGATATGACTGATCAAAGAGTTTTTTAGCAGGGTATATTCCTACTTCCAATTTCAGAGTATCTCTTTCCTGCCTTTTATTTTAATTTAGGAGTAAGATTGCATTAGAATGAGTCTAATGTGCACTGACAAAATATTATTTGAAAAGCAAAATATAATATTGCTTATTTTGTTTTTCATATTTATTTGCTTTGATTTATATGCATGCTGCTTAAAATATTGTCTTTTATTGTAGAATTAAATGGTACTACTTTACTGCTTAAATATTCACTTTTTGGCACATTTTTGTGTTAAAGGAAATTTGTTTTTTAATTTTTTATTTTATTTTATTTATTTATTTATTTTTTTTTTTTTTAGTACACTTGATGTGAATTTCACTGATTTCATCATCGGATAACTTTAAAATCCATCGACATCAACTGTTAGTGCCTGGTCTTTTTGATAAGCTATTTTAAAATTTCAGTTTTGACAGAAAACTGACATTAATGAATACATGCAACCATGTAAAGTGAGTCTGAATTGTGTAGAAATTTAGCATTATTCTGTTTGATATTTTTCACATTTTATGTCATTTTATAATTCTTTTTGGACTAGTAGTCAATAGTAAGTTCTTTTTTGTATTAATAAACATCTATTCTTGAGATCAGGAAAGGGGGCAAGAGTTCTGTGCTCATGTAGTCACTGCTTAGAATTAAATTGTTAAAAGTTTTATTTGGAGAAGAAATGCCTATTTTTGTAACTGCATAAAAAAATATTCTTTAACATTTTGTTGAAAGAATTATTTAATTAAAGAAAGCTTCTCTAACATATATTCTTGTAATTTTATTTAATTGCTTGATTAAAAAATTACAAAATTCTTAGTTTTTAAAGTTAATAATAAAATAAATATTTTTTAGTTTTTAAAATATACAAATTTTATGTGATATCTCTGAAATCTTTTGTGTTGTATTAGATAGAAAAAAAGCTGATTATTAAGTATAAAGTATTTCACTGTTTGTCAACACAGAAATCTTAAATCATTAATTTTTGTCAGTTCTAAATGACAGAATTCTTTCATACCATTATCATATTTAATCTTAGATATGACTTATAATAATTTCAAATTTTAGCTTTAAAAATTAAAAAACAGTATATATAATGAGCTTTGTTTTAAACATGTTATGTAATTATTAAAAAAATAATGGTTAATTAAAAGCTGTTGGTAGCACAGTAAATGGAATCTATTTAAGAATTCTTGCAAATCTTATTTATGTAAGAAAAGTTTTATTTTAAAAATAAATTTAATGTTTTGTGTCTTTGTTTCCAAAAATGGTTTTCATATATTTTTTAAGAATAACTAAATATGTTTGCACGAAAAGTAGGATTTATTCTTCATAATCTGATATTCTGTTTTATTTGTGCATGTAATAACTTAACCCCTTGACATACAATGACGTCCAAGAGACATCATTGATTTCATGTGCCATTGTGGACTTCTTGACATCTCCAAGACATCAAGAACTGTCTTAGCAAATGCCGTGCAGTATATTATTATTGTTGTATAGCAATGTAAATTTGAAAATAAAATGTTCTGTTTCTAAGCTTGCACCTGAGTGTCCAAATTAAATGGTATTCTTTAGGCGCATAATTTATTTGTATGTCAAGAAGTTAAGCTATGGAGATATAAATATATATGCATATTTAAGCAATAACTTATTCTTCATGTGGAAAAAGCTCTTTAAGGAATTATGGTTATATATGCAATTTTTAAGTATACAATAGTAAAATTTGCATCCATGTATCCTATTTTGATGATAATTTTTAGTTGCTTCATATGATTTGCTTTATATTTTTCTGCTGCTATATTGCATACAAGTGTGTTTGCATGTATGTGAGTGTATTTAAATATACGTAAACACAGAATATAAACTTTTATGTATTACTTCAGTAAAATTGTGAACCAATTTAATGTGTTAAGTAATTTAATAACTTAATAAAATTCTCAAACTTTTCAATTTTAGAACTTTAATTGCTGAAAAGTCTTATGCATAAATATTACAAAGCAGTAGTATTTTAATAAATAATAATGTTTCTTGTTTCTAGTTTTGCATACAGCTATTTTTAAATTAAATATACATTAACATTCATATGCGGTGTATTTGCCTGATTAGGTTTATTTTCTAGTATAAAACTTTGACTATTATGAGACATCGAATTTTGTTTGATTTGAAAAGTGCAAGTAGGTTTGTAGAATATAAAATATTTTATTGAATGTAAATTTGAATAATATCCAAGAAACTTAGATCTGAATAATTAAGAACAAATCCTCAGTTGTTTTATTAGCATTTTTTAAATTTATGTGTAATTCTTCCTTTGTTTATCATGATTAAAGCTTTGTGTAGATATGTAAATAATATGCAAGAGTTTTTTTTTTTCTTCTCTCTTTTAGGAGTATTTGTTATGTATATCAGTTTATAGGTTTGTAAACATTGCATATGATTGTTTTATGTTGTAACGTCTCAATAATCTATGAATTGAAAATGTTTGAGATATTTAAATTGCTGACTCTTTCTATAAGACTTGACATTTTAATGCTTAATTGTAAGCACATGTACTTTTCGATACATGAAGAGCTTGCATTCAAAATGCTTTATTATTTGAATGGTTGTAAGAAATAGTAATTGACTGAATTGTAAGAAATAGTAATTGACTAAAGAAAACCCTTTAGCGTATTGCATAGTGTAGCATACATATGTGTATTTTTAATACAAACCATGGTTTTTGAAATTTTTGTTCTGCTATTTCATCTCTCTGTTCATATATATATCGATTTTCCAAATGGAATTTTATATGTGGGTGCATACCAGATAAGTTATAATGTTCTCTGCACTTCCAATAACATACTGAACAGTTGTTAAATGTTTGGTTCCAAAAGTATAGTATATTTCTTTTTTTAATGAGGATTTTTTGGCAGATGTATTATGCAACACATTAAGAAATATTAGCACAGAAGAAAATAAAAAGATACTTAGAATTCTTAGCGTACTAATAGAGCTTGGATTTCTCAGCATCACATACATATTCTAAGACAGCAAGCAGTTTGTGAATTGTTACTACTTTAATTTTTTAAATGGCTAAGCTAGTGGCAGAAATTCTGGGATTATTATTTGAATTATTTTTATGTTGTATAGGAAATGATTTTTACATTCTAAATGTCCCATCACCCATGGTTAAGTAAATATCAATATCAACACCTTATTCAAGGGATGTTTTTATTTTCTGAAATAGGTAATGTAGTGAATGAAATCTCATTTTTGTAGTTCAATGAATACATATATTTAAAAAAGCATTAAAATTCCATATTAATATTCTTAGAAATTATCTGTTTTTGATGTGCATTTAGAAAAGTAAGTCAGATTTGTTTTGCATGTTTTCTTGCATTTAACTAATGCTAGGAATATCTGCTTTTCATATGTATAATTTTTGCTACAATATTTCATGTTTTACATAATTAATTTAAAGAAGAAATGAATAACATCAGCTCAAGACTACTAGTTCTCTGAAAAATGTAATTTGCAGTACTTTTTTATTTATCTTAATAATCTCATTAATTGAAACTTACAGAAGTAAAGCTAGAAATGTGCATAATATAGAAAATGTTGAACTCGGTTGTCTTGATGAAAGCTAGTTTAAGGAATTAAAATGCATATAGTTTGATGTTTAAAAATTTATAAGTCAGTGGAAGAAAATTATGTAATTCTCAACAACTTGAATATTGTACTATAGATTGCATGAATGCTTTTGTCAGAGAATAATTGCGTAATACAAAGTGATCTAATGTTCTGATGCAGCTTGCATGCATCAAAACTATTCTAATATTTCTCTAACAATAATCCAGTCTTATATCAAATGCATATTAAAAAATGCTTAATTTCTTTCAGTTTTAGGAGCAAAAACTTTTTTTTTTTTTTTTTCCTGTTGAGGAGTGTGACATTATTGTATCTGTTCTGAAATTAAAATATCACATAAGAAACAATTTTAAAATTTTACTTAATGAAAGTGTATCATTTTCCTATCAATTACATCATTATGTTAATGTTGCATACACTTTCTATCAGTGTCTAATCGATTGCATAAGTTTATCAGTTACACAGTTCTTTTAAAAACCTTAACCATAATCTTAATTAAGACTTGCCATATTTATAGACGATGTGGCATTTAACTAATGGTTAAACTGAGTAATTAAGTAATGATTTACAGTTTTCATCTAAATGAATAAATGCTTATGAATGTTTATTATATTAATTAAGATGTTTAGTTTAGATTTTTTTTAAACAAAACATATCCTTGCACTGCTGTTGAGGACCTGTGTCCAATTCTCGCAAACTGTGCATATTGGTGCTACTTAGTTACATGCTGCAGAGTTCTTGTTTAAATGTGTAATTTTTTCATTCTTTTCTTCCCCCTTTTTTTAAAGGAAAAGTTATCTACCTATGATTAAATTTATTCAGAAAGTTTTAAATGAATGATGTAAATTCAAATGCTTACTTTGACTTCTTGCACTTAAATCTGCTACGCAATTATCTGATGAATCCCTATTACGTTTAGAAGGCAGTTTTGTTAAAAGCATATTTTGTTTTTTGTTATGTGTGCAACCATATTGTTTTGTGGTCTAAGTTCTCATACCTTAATGGGCTGAGAATATCAGTTAATAATATTTCCTCTGTGTCATTATAATAGTAGCAGTTATAAATTTAATTTGTCCCTTAACAATCACAGGAAAAGAAAATAAATAGAATTCAATATTTATTATAAGAAACTAGATTGAATTAAACAGTAAATTAAAATTATTACTTCTAATTTTTGTTTTAAATGTTAGCTTCTGTATTTTTCAATAATTTTGGTACTGCGTTTTAAAGTTTTAGGTTGCAAAGCTTTACTTTCCCTGAGTGAGCATAAAATGATTGGAGCCATTGTTTTTCATTGCTTTCAGCATAACTTGTTGAAGTGACAAAATATTTCGGGAGAAATATTATCTGCTTCTATAGTGCCTCTTCTGCTAAAAGGAATATGTCTTAAGTTTTTCTCCACAATCTTTGCATTTACGTCCGCACTTTTGCCATTTCAAAGAATCAACGTTAGCATAAGATTCACCTTGACAATTATTTTCGGAAGCACGTTTTCGAATTCATGTAGTCATTCTGTTGCACTGCAATTGTTTTGCACCTAACATAATTGCACATTTCTGCAACTTTTATTTTTTCTTCTGATACATCAAGAAGCTGACAATCACAATTCGATCTTTGCTGGGAAACTTTTTTTTAATTTTACTTTTACAATGAATTGATATTCAACTGAAATAAATAACTGATTTCTATATGTGGTTGAAAGTAGAAAAATAGTTATATAATTCGTCAAAATTAGGTTAACCTAAAAACTGAAAGTGTCTGAAAACAAATGACAGATGTTATGGAGCATCGATCTGAAGGCTTCGCAATTTTAATTTTGCATAACTTGCAGTGCATTCACCAGTAATTCCCGTTTAACTATTCACTTGCTACTATTATTATGGAACAGAGGAGTATAAAATTAAAAGTTGACAAATGAAATATCTGAAAATGTACTGTATAGAGAAAACATTATTTGGCAAAAGGTATGTGTATTGTCTTCAAGATGTACTGAATACTTCTGATTTATTGTCACCTTTGTTTAATGTTAATTTTGTAATGTTCTTTTGAATATGGTGCATATGACTTAGTTTTCATGTATTAGATAATGTGCTTTGTATGATAAGTGAATTATGAAGGTCTTTCACAGCTTATATATATGCTGTGTGCAATTTTTTAAATAAAATTTATATAAATTCATAAGTAATGCTATATTTAAAGAACTGTTATTGTAATTTGAAAATCTGAAAATACCTCTTTTATATTTTAACTTGATGAATTTCTACTTTAACCTTTTTATCTTCACTGGAAGCATCTCTAATGTGATTTACAACTTTTCTTCAGTCTCTGAGATCATGCTTGCAATCTAAGATACAATTAATAATTTATGTACATGTTTAGTATTTTACTGTTAATTAAAGCTTTTCGAGGTGCCATTTTTCCCTTTTAAATTTAACCTTTTCAGAGGGAAAAAAAGAACACCATTCTCGCAAGGTTGTATCAAACAGGTTTATTGTTGACTGTTTGTATATAGTTGAAATAAATTTTGGGTATATTCTTATCAGAATATTTCATAATTTTGACTAATTTTCATTTTTATTTTTAGTTACATGAAAATGATTACAGTATTATATTAATCACAGCAGCTTATGTATCTGTAATAAGGCAACTGCTGGACTTGCCTTGACTACAAAGTACAATGCAGTTCGAAACTTATTCCTTCCTTTAATTTGTCCTTAGATAAATATTTCATATCTATGTGTTTCTTCAGAAGACTTAAACATTCTGCATAGCCAAGTGAAAAGCATAATACAGTCAAAAGTCGTTAATCCGGACTCGTCGGGACTTCGGCGATTCCGGATTATCGATTTTTCCGGATTATAGATCATCAGTTTAAATCTGGTAAGATGGCATGCAAAAATTACAAAATTAAAAATATGAAACCGTAATTTATGAAATAAAGAACAATTATGATCTAAAGGGTATCAAAATTTACAAAAAGAAAAAACTTAATATTTATTTGTTTACTTTATTAAACATTTCCTTCAATGTAAGTTGCTTCGTTTCATGTGATAATACTTTCTCTTTAATTCTATTAAACAGACATAATTTCTTGTTTAGTTACAAAGTTCCGCTGTTCAAGTCCTATAATTGCTGTGTTGAGAATACCGGCTAATTTGTCAATCGAAATGTTTTCGTTTTCAATAACCTCTGGGTCACTTTCTTCACTATCGGAAGCGAATTATAATGACGAGGAACTTAATTTAAATCATATCAAAGACGGAGTACATCGAGATGAAATACTAAACTTAGTACGGAATTATAATCCAAATAAAATAAAAACATCTGCTCTGAAGATAAGGATAGTGTTGACAGATCAACTTCCAATCCGCGGCGTGAAATTGATAAACAGATTTCGGATTTCAAAACATACTTTCGCTTTGTAGATACAAATTACATATTAGTAAATATATATTGGAAATTCTATTTGACATAATCTTTCTAATCTATCATAATCTAATAATGACGTTTCTGCCCCCCCCCCTCTGCCGCAGAGCAGCGTGAAATTGATAAACAGATTTCGGATTTCAAAACATACTTTCACTTTGTAGTAAATATATATCGGAAATTCTATTTGACATAATCGAAAGTTCAAGCTTACTTTTATAAAATTGCTCTAACAGTCTGCAAAAAATAATAAGCCGGATCCAATTCGAAGATTAAGGAACAACGCAATCTGCAACATTAACTGAATTAGATAACTTTAGCTTAGCGTATAACTCCGTTACACATTAAACGCGCATGCGCACAAACATATTCGCAGCCGTAAGGGTCTTACGCGCTCTCGTAAACGCCTGTGCGCTTGCGTGAACGCGACGCATGCGCAGAAAGTTTGTAGCTTTGATGTCCGGATTATAGATCATTCCGGATTATGGGTGTCCGAATTAACGACTTTTGACTGTAGTCACATAACAAAATGATGTGGGATTGTGTTCTATGCAAACATCTGTAAAGCATAGACTTAATGATTTTTGTGAATTCCTTTCTAACTTTCAGGATTTCCGATCTTTTCAACTCTTCATCTGTCAGGTATCATTATTGTGATAAATACTGTTTACTGCTCTTGATCACTTTATCTTGATAAGAGAGAGAGATTTCTGATAGGCTTTTAAGGTAGTACTGGCCGATGTGCTTATCCAGCTATCAGGGCGTATATCATTTACTAGTCATTGATATTGGAAATGGAGCAAATGGAAGGTCCATCCGACCTCATTGAACGAGTCTTGTGAGCTGGATGCTTTAGAAGGAAAAAAAAAATAGATCATAAGGAATGGCCAGCATGTTTCCCGGATCTAAATCTGATAGAATATGTTAGGATATAATAGGCACATATATTGCTTTTAGACCACAGCCTCCGTTGACGACTTTCCGCTGTAAAATTCGTTCTAGAAAAGAGGAGTGGAACCTTCCAGAACCACATTGACTGTCGCATTAATTTAGTGCCTTTCAGATGTGAAGCCTGTTGTACGTTCAAGGTAGTCATACGCTTTATTAGCGAATTTCTCTCAAAATGATAATATCAAACATCATTTCATTTGTTCGATTGTTTAATTTCCTGCCTCTTTGAAATTTAATTTATAGTGTGCTGCATATTTGCCACCATTTTTCTGTTCTCTCTAAGTTGTCTGTTCCTTTAATTTTGCTGAATAGTATGCTTTTGTATTACATTTCACCTCACAGTGTACTTGCAAAGTGCCAGTAAGAGCTTAGCGGCTGTCTCACAGTATTTGCTATTCCAAGTTAACAGTCGACTGTGGGTGATTTTACTGCTTCGAATTTTAAAGAGCTCTGCAGTAGTTTACAAAAAATATGTTTTCAACTTCTGAAAGCGTAGCAGAGGCTTTTTTAGTTTGCTTTACAAGGTGATTCGAATTATTTTTCGTTTTACAGAATTTTTGCTTTCACAAAATTAGCTTTGTTTATTGTTAAAATCTTTAAGAGTCACTATTATAAATTTTTAAATAATAAACCCAGTACATAATTGCAAATATTATGAACGAACCAGGGAAAATTTTTCTGCAAAGAACGTCAATTTTGTGGCCAAGCAAGCTGTATTCCAGACAGGTAGGACATACATCGTTTAATAAAGCTTGGGATGGAGATGTAGCATTTGTATAATTGGCGTGTACGGGTTTTTCCTCTTTTTCTTTTGTAACCCATGTATTCGTTATGGTTTTCGGCTTGTCATCCGTATGGTCATCTTCATCTGCGTTTGATGATATAATGCTCTGGAAGGAAAACGAAAAGCTTCATCCATATTTTAAAATACACTGTTCATAAATTAAGGATCACGTAATTTTCATAAGAAATCTTTTCTATGTAAATAAGTATTTAAAATATTTATCGGATATAATAACACCGTCGTATCTGCGGGTAATATGTTCCAAAGCATATTTGGGATAATACTGAAAGGATGTTTATATTTTATTATTGCGGTATTTGGGAGTTTTATGAACACGAAAACTGTGATGATATGACTCTAGTGACAGTAGAAAGAATGCTAGATGCAGATCAGAAGCGAATTTAAGGCAGAAATCATGTTAGAAGATATGTTCTTATACCATGCGACAATAATAGTATGCAACCCCCCTCCCCAGAAAAAAGTGCATCAAATACTCTGAGACCATTGACAACCACTATCCTTATCACATCTGTCAGGTTTTAGGAAGCATTTGTAATTTCTATGAAAACTGTTGGAGTTTTACAATATTACGGAGAAAATTGGATGTATAATATAAACATAATACACGTCTACTCAAAAAATAAGCAACAACGGCAAAACATGGAATAAAACAAAAACTATATAATGGATACGCGGTGAAATTGATCCAAGATGTTGGTGTATCATTTCTGGACCACATAGCAAAGACATACAAAAACACATCGCGAAAGACCAAATGGGTCGGAAGAATGTGCAATGGAAACATAGCGCTAATAACGGCTATGATAACCTCTAGCTGAAATACGGCCAGGCTATCTGGCAATCTTTCATAACGGCCAGGCTATCTGGCAACAGTGTCGTTGATTATTTTTTGGGGCAGTAGCTCCCATTCAGTAGTAATGCATGTCGAAGCTCATGGAGGGTGCCTGGCGGCGTACTGCGATCTACTATCTGTCGTCCAAACATGTCCCACACATGCTCTATGGAATTTAGGTCTGGTGATCCAACAGGCCACGACGAATGTAGAACGGTTTCACACTTCAGATAGCTCCATACCACTCGAGCTGATGCGAGTGGTCGTTATCGTCCATAAATATCGCATCGGTACCCATTGTAGAGCACAGAAGAGGGTGTAGAATTTCATCGCAATATCGGGCGATTATGACAGAACCACTAGAAATCATATAGAGGTCAGAGCGGCCGTTCGTTGCTATCTCAATCCATACGAGTAATTTTCCTTGTCTGTAATACTCTCTTTTAAAGTTGTTTGGCGCTCGATAGCGTGACCCTGGCTCTTACCATTTCATTGCCCTTCAGGAATCGTTCTGGATGTTGAATCGAGACTCATCCATAAATAGCACGTGGCCCAACTGCTCTGGTATCCAACCGCGATGTTCATGGGCCCAATTTAACTGCTCTGTGACGTGCAATGGGGACAAATGAACGCAAACCACAGGTCGTCGGCCCTAAGTCCACTTTCATACAGTCGACAACACAGTTTGGCGGGATATGGGCAGTCAAGCAGCAGAGAAATGTGACGCGAGCTGTCGGGCTGTTTATGATTCACGGTATCTTGCATATAGCAACAGAAAGCGATCGTCTGGCCGTTGTAGTCCGGCGTTCCCAGACCCACGCCTTCTACAGGGGTTTTGATTCTTTCGGTAACGATTCCGCAGCGTAGTGATGACATTATGATGCACATTCACTCGCTCGCAACAACGGATTGTCTTGCACCGGCTTAGAAGCATCCCGACAGCCCTCGAACGCATGTCATTGTGCAAATGGTGTTTTCGGTTCATGCTTTCCGCTTTGGATGTCTCGGATTACACGGAACTATCGTTGCTTACGAACTGACGCATAGATTCGGTATGCCCTTTTTAAGGTGTTGTGGTGTCACTGCGGGATTGCGTTTTATGGTAATATGAGTTACCTATTTGCATTCGGCGATGCAACCCTTACCTCATATATAAACTGTGTGCTTTAATTCCTCTTTTTTACATTGGTAACTTTTACCTTTTCTTTTAGAGTTTGTTGCTTGTTTTTGAGGACGAGTGCAGATAAAAAAAATGCGTAAATCAAAATATTAATTATCAATGATATGTTAATTCTCCTTTTCAATTTATTTTCTCTTTCTGTCTATAAACATGGCAACTACTTATAATAAATTGCTACAAACTCCGTCCTTTTAAAATCAGTCCATGTCATAATGATTCTTTCAAATGCTAATGACGTAGATACTTGCACAAGGCTTCATCTAGTAATGATAAGTAAAGCTAAACCAAAACCAGATCATTTTGAACCGAACTTGGATATGTCTGTCGCTGCTTTTCTTATGCTCCATTTTATCATTGATGCATCCAGACATATACGACAAAGCAGTATTTTGTCAAAAAATAAAAAGAATTGTTCTACTGTCTATAATTTTGCAATTTTTTTAGGGCACCAGAAGGTGTGCCAATTGGGCTATTTTTCATCAAAGCTATAATTTTACAGTTTTTGTTAGGGCACTAAAAGTTGTGCCAATTGGGCTATTTGTCTTCACATCTGTATTTTAATTGCATACTCTTGGTAGGTATTTGGGTTACCGTTTGAATTCGCTCTCTTTATTGGTTCCCAGACAAAAGCCCACTATGATAATTGCCCACGCGACAAGTACCCACAGCGATGAAAGCGCACATTGATAAAAGCCCACACTGATAAAAGCCCACATAGATATAAGCCCACGCTGATGAAAGCCCACACTGAGAAAAGCACACTTAATCAAAAGGTTTACTTTAAACCATAAAAAATTTAAAGGTAAACTTTTTATGGTTTTTTATTACTAAACTGTATATTTATAATTTTAATTATAATAAATGGAGTATTTAGATCTGAATTTTAATGTCACAAATATATGCGTCTGTTTGTATATTTTATCACTCCTTTTTTTTTTTTTTTTTTTTTTTTTTTTAATTCATTAGGTTGAAAGCAAACTTTCTACTCTCTGATTAAGTGATTAGCTATAACGTTTCGATGATAAATCTGAAATTGCATTTTATTATGTATTTACCTATTTAACTTTGGTATGCTTATGTGAAAGGGAAAAATATTGTGGAGTTTCTCACATGCTATTTTTAAGGTAATATGGCTGAGATTAAATATAATTATGTTTCATTATTAAAACTATTAACTTTTTAATTAAAAACACTTTAATTTCATTTGATTTCTTTTTAGTTTTTCCCTTTAGTTCCTTTAAGTTCCTTTTTAGTTTAGGAATATTAAAACAGTTAAGCACAATGAAAACTTGGCTAAGAGATAGTTTATTCTTTACTTTAGACTGAGCTTATTATCAAAGTTTAAACATATTTCTCATTGAAAGCTTTTTTGAATGTAACAATTATAATTTGGCTATTTTATAGAAATATTTTCAGTTATACAACATGAAAAATACACAGAAAGCAGCTAATCTTATATAACAGCTGATTGTGAAAGAAAAATTGCAGTGCTTTAAATTTCTGAATAAATTAAAACTGTCAGCTGACACCCTGTCAGAAAATGAATTCCAAATGTAACCTCTTAATCTTTCAACTACAGCAATTTGGAATAGTGTTTTTAATTTTCATTTTGTTGCCGCCCAGTCGCTATGGTAGTCAGGGAAGCTGACTGTGGTGCTGAAGGGCCTGGGCTCGAATCCCAGAGAAGGCATGGTTGTAACTGTCCGTCCCTTCATAGGAAGGGCGATGGTGGCCCACCTACTTAGGTGCCTCCATAATAAAGAAACCACCACATTCGGCCTTGTATTGATTAATGGACTGGGTTACATTTGTAATTGTACACAATCTGCCATTAGGGGGGAAAAAAAAAATTATTTATTTTTGGGAGGATGGAACAACTCTTAGAAGTCAACTATGAAAGAAAAATTACAGTGCTCTTAACAGTGGTTCTATTTCCTTAGAAATATGTGAAATTCAAAAAATATGACAGAAAAGGAATTAGATTCAAAAACACACCTCTTGAACATGTTTGAAATTCATTATTCTGCTGGGAATAAATTTATTTAAAGAAAATGTTTAATAAATATTAGAACTTAAATGGTAAGTCAGGTCAAAGAAGTGAGGGTCATTTCGTCTGAATATATCTTTTCTTAATCATAAAGTGACTTTTCGAACAGCGAATGAAACGGGAAAGGCAGAATAAGTGCGAACGGCAGCGGACAAATGACACTATTTCGAACTCGGCATGAAAAGAGAACGGACGAAATGGCACTAAGCCAAGGGAAGGCATGTCTTCGTGGAGGACGTTTTAAAGGAACTCGCTCGTATACATATTACGCAAGGGGGAAAAACCACGAAAGTGCCCATGCAGTCAGCCTTTCCATCGGAATTTGAACCCCGGACCGAGCTACCAGTGTTCAGCGTTTTTACCGCTTGACCGCTGGTGAGCCTTGTGCCTACATGAAAAGCTTAAGTATTGGATGACCGACGTTTTCTTAATGTACAGAATTTATTTTATTTTTTATTAATTTTTATTCATCTAACTAATTATTTATTTTTTCCAATATTTGAATTTTTTTTTTAGATTTATTTTTAAAGGAGCAATGTCTAGAAAGTTTTCCGAATCGAAAATAAATGATTACCGTATATACCCGCGTATAAGTCGACCCCCTACTTCGACATAAAAAATTCGTAGAAAATAAGAAACCCGCGTATAAGTCGATCCCCCACTTCCGAAATCGATCGAGAAACTTTTTTAAGTCCTACATTTATTCAAAATTATCTGAGAATAAAAAGTAAATATACGATAAAAAATACTTTGGTAAATAAACAAAATCCTTCAACGTCCGATTCATAGTCATATTCGCCAAATATTTCATAGAACTCTTCTGTCGTCATTGGCCAACATATCCAAAACGCAGGGTAATTGGTGAAAAATGATCGTATATAGTAACCTTTTAGAATTTGTTCCGGAAAAGATTCGCGTACATAAAATCTATCTGCATTTTCCCTTTTTAAAAGTTAAAAGAAATATTCAAAACTGTTCAGTTATTGCGTGGGCTATTTTTTTAAATTTTGACGTTTACGCCTGTTAACAAAAGTATTTCATGAATGAACAATAACTATTATAAAGACTCATACGTATGTAAAAAATATCTGCATTTCTCTTTTCTTGGCGTGTTGGCGAAACTTTTTTATTCCTCGATATTGATCGGTTGTTCGGGGGCCGAAAATTCTTTGGTTTAATCGAAACTTACTCTAGTTAAAGTATGAAACTCTGTGATTAGTTCGTCACATAATTTAAGTCATGAAATTACTTCAAGTAAGTGACTTATTTGATAAGTCGTCCAATTTGAGTGCGGGAAGAAAACAACTGCATTATATAAAGAAATTTTTGAGCTTTCGATTCTTTCAATTTTTTATGGCCCCACGTATAAGTTGATTCCCCCACGTTGAAGTCTTTTTTTTTTTTTTTTTTTTGTCCAAAATATCTCGACTTATACGCGGGTATATACGGTAAGTGTTAGATGAGATACGTGTTCGAGATTTGCAAGAACTAACCGTTCTCCTAATAAACTTAAAATAAAATAACTTCACATATAAAATTCTAAAGCGTCATGTTTATTTTCAAAATCGTAGAACTACAAGAAACTACAACAAAGATCATATAGTTGCCACTCTTACAGTGACAAACTATGAAAAGAAAAATAACAACTGAGGCTGGGTTCTAACAATACTCCCACCTTTTGATTGATGACATATACTTAATCAATCAAAACAAAATATAATTAAAAATACTGTCCACACAAATATTAAGGCTAAATAACAAAAGAAAAAATTAAGTTCTTAAATTTCTACTTTAAAATAACTCAAGTAGTGTTCAAGTTAGAAATTTAGATGGAATTTTAATTTGTCGTCCACTTCTAGTCACGACAGTATCAATGTCCTTTGATAAATCTGCAGCTGAATTATTCTTTGGTAATTTTGAGAGTAAACTGTCTTCACCCTGCGTCTCAGTTTCATTTGCCTCATCTGACTCCAAAGATGAAGGTATTTCGAGAGGGAATATTCTCTGGATTGGTCGAACTAATTCTCCAGACATGGTTTTGACACGAACTACTCGAATGTTGCCGTCTTTTCCGGGATATAGTTCAATTACTTTTGCTAGAGGCCACAATACCTTGCGTTTGTCATCACATTCGATAAGAACTATATCCCCGATTTTTATCTGTTGAGAAATCGGCACTGTAGATGGACGTTGCACTAGCAGGCCGAGATATTCATTTCTAAATCTCTTTCTCAAGAGCTCTCGTAGATTCTACAAATGTCTCAGTCTCTTGTTGAAATCAACTTTATCAAGATGATCCAAGTCAGGAACTCCAAAGACTGGAATTTCACCTAAAAACAAGGATGGTGTCAAAGGGATGAGATCATCTGAGTCCTCTGATACATAAGTGAGTGGTCTGGCATTCACAGTTGCTTCGCAGTCGCTCAGTACACTCATCAGTTCTTCATAATTCAGACATGACTGGCCTAGGACTCGACGAAAAGCTTCTTAATCATTTGAACAAGTCGTTCCCAAAAGCCACCCCACCATGGTGCTGCGGGTGGACTGAACTTCCAGTCGATCTTGTTTGTGGCGGCTTCTATCTCAATGGTATTCCAATTAATCGATCTCAAGAGATTATTGGATCCGACAAAATTGCTTCCCTTATCGCTATAAATTATCGATGGCCTCCCTCTACGGGCAATAAATCTTCTAAGACCAAGCAAAAGTCCTTGAGTTGAAAGGGACAAAATCAGTTACAAATGGACCGCCCTGAAGACAGCACATGTGAAAAGTAAAATCCAAGCTTTTCTTTTATCCTTCAAAATAAATGGGCCAGCTAAATCAACGCCGATAATCTCGAAAACACGAGCCTCTCTAACTCTGTTTTCTGATAGATTAGCAGGCACAGTCTGTAGTCGTTTACCTCCATGTCTCCTGCACCTGACACATGCATATAAAGCTTTTCGAATCATAGCTCTACTTTTCAGGATCCAAAACGTCTCTCTAAGTGTTGACATCAGTACGTGAATTCCTGCATGAGACATAGAGAGATGTTTATCAATAATCAATTTCTCCACAATCTTATGATTCTTCGGAAGTAACATCGGATAAATAAAATTTTCATGGCCTTTCCTTTCAGTCAACCTAGACCTGACACGTAAAATGCCTTCGTCATCTTTGAACACACTTATTGACTTCTTAATATCATCAGATGAAAAAGAATCATGTTGAATAATCTTCACGATAGATTTCTCAGTCCTTATCAATTCATAAACTTTTAACTTTCCTGATTCTCTTTCTTCTTTCCTCTTTCGGGTATTTCCTATGAATCTGTGTATCCACCCAATCATTCTAAGTATTTTCTTATACTTTGAAAAATAGCCAAGGAATTGGGAAGACATATCGCTAACGTTGCTTAACGAAACTATAACTGCTTTCCGTTTTTCAGTATTAACCTCTTCTTTATTATCGATTGGGATAGAACGAGGCCATTCTTCTTCCGGCAGTGCCAACCAAGGTGGGCCCTCCCACCATCTCGATTCAATGAGTTTCTTCACAGAACATCCTCTTGATGGCATATCGGCTGGGTTTTCCGCACCTGGTACATGATGCCAATTTTCACGATCCAATAGGATTCTAATTTCTGAAACTCTGTTATTCACAAAAGTGCTCCAAACTTCTACGTTCTTTATACAGAACATTGCTGTTGACGAATCGGTCCAGTAATATTCCTTTGAAATTTCGACCTTAAGGTTCTTGACAAATGATGCTAATCGCACCCCAATAAGACAAGCAAGCAATTCAAGTCGTGGTATACTTATTTTTTTCAAGGAAGCCACTCGTGCTTTGGCTTGCACCAGGGTCACTTTGACTTCTTTATTTTGACTTCTCAAATATACTGCACTTGCACAAGATCCCTGTGAAGCATCGGCAAACGTATGCAAACTAAAAGATTGTTCTTCTGTCAATGAAAGTAGTCTGGGAATCTTCACAGAGGATAACAAGGGCAATTCTTTGATTCACTTCAAGAATTTTCTTTTAATATCTTCAGGTAGCTCTGCATCCCAGCTCAATTTAGTTTCCCAGCTCTTTTGCAAGTATAACTTTGGAAGAAGAGTAAAAGGGCATGTGAAACCTATTGGGTCAAAAACTCTCTGTACAATTGATAGTACGTTTCGTCTTGTCACTAAGAGATCAGTCAAGTTGATATTAGGGATGTCACAAAACAAAGAATCTTCATAGTTATCCCACAGAAGACCAAGTACTTTCAATGGTTCGCTCATTGTAGATTTTCCACTGTTCAGTTCTGTTTGCTCCCACCCTCTTAAGTCAAAGTTAGCACTTGCCATTAACTGAGTTGATTTAGCAATAAAGTATTCTGCTTCTTCATTCGAATTCACTGAAGTGACACAGTTGTCAACATAGAAGGAATTTTTCAATTTTGTAGCCACTTCCTTCAAAGAAGGTTCACATTGGTCTAAATGAGAGTTGATCACCGCTCCTAAAAGAAACGGACTGCATTTTAGTCCGAAGACTACTCTGCAATGGCGAAATTTTCTTATTTCCTTTTGTTCCGAGTTTTTCCACCATAGAAATCTTAGGAAATCACGATCAGATCTTTGAACAGATATTTGAAGAAAAGCTCTTTTAATATCTGAGATAATCCCTATTTTTCCTTGCCTAAATTCAAGAAGCAATCTAGGTATTAATTCAATTAAATTTTGACCGTTTGCTAAACAGTCATTAAGTGACAGGAAATCCTTTTGCTTGCACGAAGCGTCAAATACAGGCCTTACTGCTGTTGTACAGTTATCTTTGAAGATCGGTCCTATGGGGAAGATAATGATTGTTAACTCGTTCTTCTTCTTCTGTTACTTCTTCTATTACTCCAGATTCGAGCCATTCTTCGAACACTGCATTGTATGTTTCAAACTTATCTTTCAACATGAGCTTCTTTCGTCGTGGAAATCAATCGATTTTCAGCAACTTCTATGTTACTTGGTAAAGCTTCTTTATCGTTGATCCAAGGTAAACTGACTTTATAGCGATCCCTCTTCAGAGTCTTATGAAAGTGATCCCACACTGCTTCTTCTAACTCTGACTCAGTTTTACTTTCTTTGGCATCTGTAATTTCCAGTGCTTCTAGCTTCCACAAGTTTTCTATGTCACTGCTGTGAGTCAACATCGACGTTATGGTTGGAGACATGGACAAGAAGTTTCTTTCTGAAACGTTATCTTTTATCTTTCCCATGATTGTCCATCCAAGTATTGATTCGACAGCAATCAGCCCATTTTCTAATTTCTGAATTCTTCCGGTTAACAGAACACCTGCGACGTCAGCTCCAATAAGAACTTCTATTTTCAAATCCCTTTTTCCTACATCAGATGCATGGATATTCTTCTGTCTTAGTTCTTCTATCCATGGTCCAGGCTGTAAACTGACTACTAGTCCACAAATCTTCAACTGTTCCAACAAGATTAGTCGTCTAGAAAAATCACCTCTTAGGCTTCTAACGTTTACTTCATAGCGTTTGTGAATTTCTCTCTTTGTTGTTACTCGTCCAAAAAGTGCATGGATTAAAGATTCAGATCCAATTGCGTGGCACCCTATGTCTACAGCAATCTCCTTTAATATGTATGAACGTTGCGATCCTGTATCGATAAGTGCCCTTACTGTCTTCTGCTTTTTGTTTGCGGCTATATTAATTAATAGTGTTTGAAGAAACACTTCATGTAGGAAATTAGTGCTCGCAAGTGTTACGTTTTGTGTTTCCTCTTCTTTATTCTTTTCAACATCATTGCTCTTTTGATTGATGGGCAAATCCGGACACATGACACCCCAATGTCTTTTCGAGCATATCATTCATCGTACATTTGTCTTACATTGCTTGGCCCTGTGTCCAATTTTGAGGCAGAAGAAGCAACCCTTCTTTTTCTTAATTTCATCATTCTTTTGACTCAGAGGCATCTTCTGAGCAACAAATCCATCTCGACTTTCATGTAATTTTTCACAAAATATGCAAGAATTCTTCTTACTATAATTGGTTGCTTTATTTTGGCCTGAGAATAAATCATTTGCTGTAGGCACGAAATGTTCACTCTGGTACTTTTTATCTTTTCTACTTTCTTTCTTAGCACTCGAATCACTTAATTTAAATCCAGCTTTTGCCAAAGAAATTCTCTGCTCTCTTTCCACTTCATTCTTTAAAAACAATAATAACTGTTTCAATTTCTCAGAGTGAGAATTTTCTGCTGTAATTATTGATGCATAATTTCTAATCCAAACTCGTAAAATTTCCTCGGGAATGCAAGATTGCACGAGCGGAAACAGCATTGCAGCGTATTTATCGCTTGTCATTCCTATTGACTCCAACGAACGTAAATACGACTCTAACTTGTCATACAATTCTGATATACTGCATTTTCTCTTTTGATCAGTGACATTTTTAATAATCAAACCTAATAATTCCGGAATATAGAATTCTACCAACAATTCTTCCCTGCCAAACCTATTTTTTAAGCTTTCTATAACCTTTTCATAATTTTCGGCAGTTGCAGAGAAGCTGTTTACAATATCCCGTGGTCTCGTACCGGGTACGGTCGCTTGAACGAGATAATGCATCTTATCTTCGTTTTGAATTTCTTTATCTTCATGTATTCGCCGAAATTGTCCCCAAAAAACGGTAACCAATCTTTAATTTCGCCACCGAATTGTTTTAACTCTATTTTAGGTAATTTCAGTTTCCGTTTGTTCGAATTCGGTGGAATACTGCTAGTAGATTGTATCATTTAGCGATTGAAGAATAATTCCGTTTGTACTCGTATTCAATCTAATTTTTCTTTGTATTCTTCAACTTTCGCCCATTCATTTTCAAACTGATCATTTGAAGAAAATTCTGAATTTAATATTTGAGTATCAAATGCATTAAGTTCAACAGATAAACGTTCTAAAGTAATAAGTTTCGTTTTTATAAATTCTTCATCAGGAATTTCCTTTTCTAATTCCTGCAAAATTGCATTAATTGTTCTCGTAAAAGACGCTCTGACAGGTTTTCGTTTTTCAATTAACGATTCCATTTCAGTAAAAATAAATTCACTAAAGTCAAATAGAATTAAATTCGATAAAACTAATAAAATTACCTTGATTTGTTTTACCGATCACTTCCGTCGTCACCAAAATTGTTCGAGATTTGCAAGAACTAACCGTTCTCCTTTCTCCTAATAAACTTAAAATAAAATAACTTTACATATAAAATTCTAAAGCGTCATGTTTATTTTCAAAATCATAGAACTACAAGAAACTACAGCAAAGATCAGATGGTTGCCACTCTTACAGGGACAAACTATGAAAAGAAAAATAACAACTGAGGCTGGGTTCTAACAATACGTTCTACCAATCAAAAAAATGTTTTCACGTTTAGAATGTAATATATGTAAGTTGTTATGCATACTAGTTATCTCAACAAATGCTCAAAATTTTTTTCTCTTTTGAAATCAATAGAAATTTTTTTATGAAACTAACCCCAGTGAAACGTAGAATTTTATGTTTGAATGTTAGCTTTAAGAATGAAGCTAACAAACAAGTTATAAGGTCTAATTATTCGCGAGAGCATACAAATTGTCATTGACCTTCTGTAAGATTGCTGGTGACTTCTCACTAGTCAACAGAGTCCGTCGAGCGGTAAAGTCGCAGAACACTGGTAGTTCAGCCCAAGTTTCGAATCCCGCGGACGGGCTGGCTGCATGGGCGTTTTTCTAGTTTTCCCATGTGTAATTTGTATACGAGCTAGTTTCTCTTAGAAAGTCTTCCACGAAGGCATCCCTCTGCTCAGACAGATAGCCCTCGAGGCTTTGCCATGCTCACATACACCAAACCAAACCGAACTCACTAATCAACTTGATGTTCAGTAACAACAGAATAAGGATAAAAGTTGAAACCTTTTATCCAAGAAAACTATTTACTAGAGTACACCTTGTGCTTAACATATAGACCACTGGTTGTGGTGTTTTGTTACGTAGAAATGAAGGGGCCACCTAATATTTACCTGAAGTAAGTAGACATTAGCTCTACACACTGACTAAAAAAACAACAATCTTTCGGCGTCTTCGAGTCGTGATGAAATTGTGACTCCAGCCAACACTGCATGTTCTGACACCGCCGGGCGTTAAATTAGATCAAGTAAAATGCATTACATTACGTGATATATATAGCGATCCATAGTTCTACAGCTGCATGTTTTATGGCGTTATTTATTGTAATGAATACAGGCATCATGTTTCAGGACATTACATATTCGCTGTAGATAAAGGCGATGAAGATGAGAAAGGCGTGATGTAGATGACGTTCTTTTAGGGCGTGTTTGCAAACATGACCTGTTTACATCAGTGTTTACTATCAAAATTAAGTTAGCACTATAAAATTGTTTACAAAGCTTACTTCATTCTGCATATTTATGCTTACTGCTCACATTTAAATATCGTTGTATAGATGTGCTGATAGTTTAGCTACTCAGTAGTGACGAATGAGTTGCTAAAGTATCAGCACAACTAATAAACTTAACATTTCAAGGTAATAAATTAAATTGATGAATTCAAGATTAGTCTTAACAGTCTTTCTCAGACAATTAACTTACTGGCGCACTTAATGCAACGGCCGAAAATGGCTAAGCTCTGACAGCAGAAGTCTACGTAACCAATTTTCGCATTCCCTTTCAATCGCAAAAGTTTCGCCTTAAATACTCTTAATTCATTTGCATACTAAACATGTTTACTTAGTAACTTATTTACATTCGGGTGAGGAAGTGTAAAGTAGAATTAACAGTACAGGCTGAAGTAATACATAACCACTGGTTGAGTATTTTCTCCCTCCTTCCAGCATGCCTTTGTGGTGTAACGGTTAGCACACTCGGCGCGTATTCGAGAGGTTCAAGTTAGAGTCCCGGCGAGCGTATTGCTCATTTTTCACGTCTCCAGCATGACGCCTGAACTAAAAAAAAAAAAAAAAATGGATGATGGTTCTTCTCCACCAAGATTTGACGACTGGGTGCCCTAATGCCCAGTCATCTTTAAAAAGGGGAGTATATAAAGTATTTACTCCCTCCTTCCAGAATGCCTTCGTTGTGTAAAGGTTAGTACAATCGGCTCGTATTCGAGCGATCCAGGAAGCTCTACAGTAAGAACTAAAGATCCGTAAAGTATAAAATTCTATATTTAATTCAAGTTGGCTCAGTCTAGACCAGTGATTCTGAAAAGTTTTCTCCTCATGTGCCCTTTTCACCATTGCTAAACGATCATTCAACCTCTCCTTCCCAAAACTTGAAAAGTGCATATGCGTTTGTTTAAATATGGATTATTTTTAATGTAAATTAAACAAGTATAAAACATGTTGGTAAATACCAAAATTTGAATAAAAGTGTTTTTTCGTATTCATAAACTAAATCTAAATACTTAATACGTAAAGAAAAGGTTGACTAAATTGCTCTCTGAAACTGTGAAATTCCCCTTAGGGCTATTCCTCCTGACTGAGGGCCCATAGCCTAGACAGAATTAATTTTTAATAGTGACTGAATATACAGATAACTTAATTTGTCATTATACTAACTTTTGTTATATAAAACTTCGGATTACGTGCATGTTTTTTGAAAATAAAAGTTAAGACACAAATTTAAAAAAAAAAATTATGTTTAAAATTTGATGTTGACTTCAAAAACGTTTATTTGGTAACCAGACCTAATAAACCTAAGAAATCAAATTTGAAGTATACCTTACATGTTCTTACTAGATCCTGCTTAATGAATTATTCTTAGGAAAGAACCTTAAAAATTGGTGAAACATTTCATGATAGAAAACAAGATATTAAAAACTTTTGAACTCGTTCAATAAGGGAAAAATTATTCAAAACGTAGCTCCATAATTACTTGATCGCCAACACACGAGGTTTATAAGAAATATCTCCTACAAGTTATGTGGCCACTATTTCTGTGTTGTCAGAATATGAAATTCGTATAGGGTGGTGGTGTGGTGTATTCAATTATGGCAAAGCACACTAGGGCTATCTGCCTAAGGGGAGGGATGCCTTCGTGGAGGACTTTCTAAGGGAAACTGGCTCGTATACACGTTACACATGGGGAAAAACGCGAAAACACCCATGCAGCCAGCCCGTTCGCGGGATTCAAACCTAGGACCGAACTACCAGTGTTCAGCGACATTAGAGCTGGGTCGCTGGTGGGCCCCGAAATTCGTATAGGGAAAACAATGTATTTCGAGGTAAAGAAAATAACCTTAATTTGAAAGTTTTCCTAAATAATAAATTTTTACATGTTATGTGTTTCTTTTTCTTAAACTAGGCAAAATAATATTCAACATGTAATAACAGCATAAAACCCACAAAAGAAGTGTTCCAGTGAAATTCAGTTTCTAAACGCTGTTTAAATTTGCTTCATTGAAAGTTTTTGTATATAAATATTTACGGTAAATTAAAATGAACTGTTTTTAAGCGTTTACAGTTAATCGAGTAGCATAATATTTTTTTATTGAAATAAAAACTATTTTTAATGTGCAAGATTACTTTTCTTACAACGCTGGGTTCATGGTTCTTAAATCCTCTTTTTCTTGAGTTCAGAAACCTTCGTTATTAAAATTATTCGAATAGTTTAACTTTTATATGGGGTCATATTTTTCATTTTAACTGTCATATGGTTGCGTTTTCAACCATATGAAAGTTAAAATAAAAAATATTACTTTTACGTAAATTTTATAGAAATAGTTCAGTAGTTTTTCTTTTAAACGATGGCTTTGCTTCGATATAGCAGACATGCTCAATTAGTTCATCAAAAAGTTGTCAGAGACACTATCAAATCAGGAACTAGCATATTTTTCCACTTTGCAGTTTTACTGCAAACGCGAGGAGGTAAATAGTGGTGTGGTGTATTTAATTACGTCAAAGCACACTAGGGCTCTCTGCCTAAGGGGAGGGATGCCTTCGTGGAGGACTTTCTAAGGGAAACTGGCTTGTATAAACGTTACACATGGGAAAAACCACGAAAACACCCTTTGCAGCCAGCCCGTTCGCGGGATTCGAACCTCGGACCGAACTACCAGTGTTCAGCGACCTTACCGCTAGGCCGCTGGTGAGCGCAAAAACAGTGAATTATCCCTTTAAGGATGGTTAAGAAATATTTAATTCCTCTCGTTTTCCAGTTATTGAAATTTTTAAAGTAATTGAAATTCTAAGTAAATCCTTAGATAAAAAGTTATTCAAGAACAAGAAATGCAAGAAAGGAGTTAACTTCAGTTACAAGCGGAATTTCAGATAATGTTATTTTCTAGTAACTAACAAAAACATTTAAAATCCTCTTTAATTTATTCCTGACCAATCTTTAATTGCTCTCCTGCCACCCCCTCCCTTCTGAGGCCATTCTTTGGCACCAAAGCAATTAAGCAAAGTTCGCCTGTCCTTAACTGCTTTTTCACACAGCTGGAGGCAAAAGAAAAGGAACGCCGTGGAGGTAGGAAAGTATTTTAGGAAGAAGCTCTATAAATAGAAAAGAAATAATGCATAATTTTAATATTAATAATACAATAAACTTTGATCTTAATTTTTGTACCTTAACCGAATAAAATTGAATTACCTTAATTTTTTTTTCTAATGTAATTAACGAAAACTTGTGAAAATATTTCATTCAAATTAAACCATTCTGAGAAAACTGTCCTGTGAAAAGTATAGCATTTAATTCCGTTCAGAATGAAATGTTGTTTAAAAATATGTTTTTTTCATATACTTAGGATTCTGAAGTGTTGTAGAAAAAGAAATTATATACATTTATAGGTATATTTACGACGTAATTACAAAATATTTACATCCGAACGCGTCAAATCCCATTGAACTCAATGGTAAATGACCCAATGTTTTGGTCACCACGTAGGGATCGCCGGTGCTTCAGAGCAGGGTACGGGAGAAACTTGTTTAGGGCTACTCCATCTTACTTCCTACCTCCATGAGGAACGCAATGGTTTCCCTCCTGAATAGCCAGCGGCCAGTTAGAAAACTACATGACAAAAGCCCACAAGACGAATGCCCACTTAAAAAAAGCACACATTTTCAGGAAATCCAAAATAGCTATGACTTCCTGAAAAATTTTACGAGTAATAAGTATTATGATTAAAAATGAAATTTCAAGTGGGAATGAAATTAATTTATGTAAAATTGTCAAAATTTAACTAGATTATTTGAAACCGTGCTTTTAACTCACCATTAAAACAGTGTTTGTGATAGCGCACACAAATGTTTTCTTAATCATAATAGAGACGGTACTTTTACTTTTTTCGTTGAAATGAAAATTCGGCTTTAATTCTCCACATTAAATTAATTATATGCAAAATTTTCTGCAGTGTTAAATTATTCATAAATTATTCTCTGTATATGATGAAAATTTTCATACATTTTATACTCCTTATAAATTTTGTAGAATTAAAAGAAGTAGTATGGCCAGTATTCCCTTTCACCTCCCTTTGTCGGACTTAACCAGGGCACTTCTTTTGTCGCGTAAATATAAAAACAAAGTTACACATACATGCATATGTTTTTAATTATATTATTTTGATTGACTCTCTGTTCTATATACATATAGGATTTTAATTCAGCCGAGCCCAAAATGAAATGTGTTCCGCTACGTAAATTTATTGTTCAATTATTTGTTATTAATTTAATTTATTTTTTATTTTATCTTTATTTACGAATCTGCTTTGTGAAGCTGAAGAAAAAAGGGAAAAATATTAATTTTAACGTAGCATATATATCGGTGTGGGTTTATGTCAGTGTGGGCTTTTATCAGCCTGCACTTACATCTATGTGGGCTTTCATCAATGTGGGCTTTTATCAATGTGAGCTTTTATCTGTGTGGGCTTTATCAATGTGCGCTTTCACCGGTGTGGGTATTAGTCGCGTGGGCATTTATCCCAGTGGGGTCTTTTAAATGGGCTTTTTGTCGCGTGCGCTTTGGTGCAGTGGGCTTTTGTCTGGTCACCCTCATTATTATATCAAAAACAAATTTTCTTTTTGAAATATAAATATTTTGTTGTGCGTTTCTAAATTTCGCGACATTAAGATAAATTTTTCAAAAGTTTTGATTCGGTAATTTGCAAATTTCATGACATTTTCTTAATTAATATAATGATGATATTGCCGTATTAAAATAACGTCTTTTATAAAAAATATCATTAAAATGAAACGTTTTTTAAAAAACACCTATCATGTTTTAAAATATCTTCACCTTTTTATTTTGGTTGCTTTTGAGTATCTTTATTCTAAAATTAAAAGTGGATAATGCATAGTTACTGCAATTCTTTTCAGAATAGTGAAATATGTGTCGGTTTTCTCTGTTAAGTTGCATTTATGTTCTTATTTTTGAATTTTTTCCCCAAAATCTTTTGCCTTTTTCCTTTGACGAAGTTGACAGATATTTCTGTCAGTATATTAATGAGCACTAAAACTCACGGTGTCACTAAAAAAAAAAAATATGCGAATCCGAAACTCACCTGAGGTCACAAATAAATTTCTATAGTGGCCATATATATTCTCCTAATTTAGTTATGTTAGTATGAAATGAGCCTCTCGATTATTTTGGGAAGAGAACACTGGACGTGTTTCACTAACTGTATATCACTACATCAAGGCTTATTGTTCATTTAACCTCCATTTGAAATATACACGGCAATTTTTTATTTATTATGTATTTGTATTTTGTTCTATCGCTGTAAACTCTGGATAGGGAATTAGCAGAACCAGATTACTTTGCTCTGATAAACCGGAAGTTTGTTTCGCTATATCCGATTCTGTAAGAAATATGGGGATTAAAGGAAGAAAACAGATTAACATTGCTATATCTACTAAAACAACTGAATAATAAATCTAATCAAAAACATATTAAGATTTTATTACAGTTATTATTTCACGCAGGTATTAAATTTGCTCTTTTCCAGTCTTTCCAAAGTATCTGGCGAATTCCTTAGCCTGTGTTTTGAGAACGATTTCGATTAAGAATTTTAAAAAAGGAAGTATTTTGGAACAAAACTTTCTGGCTACAGCTTATTATTTGAAATGAGAAATATCGTCTATTACTTTTAAATGTATTCTTTCAAAATGTCGCTAGTAACAAACCGTGAATTAAAAGATATGTTTTTGCACTTTCCGAAAAGAAAATTGTTACTTTTTTATAATTCAAAAACTTTCTGAAATGCATGGTATTAAAATTTCTAGTGCAAAATAAGCAACATTATTAATCGGAAAGGGAAAAGTGTCAATCATTACTTTTACATGGAATAAAGACTCCAAACGAATACGCAGTGTTTCTAAAGCTACGTCGTTGGTAATAAGATAAAATCTGCCGATGCAGAAAATCATCTGTAGCAATAAAATAAATAAATAGTAAACCAAAAATATTACCTTAAAATGCAAACAACATAATGTTCCCCAGCTTTTGCCGAGGCACGTGGCTCAACACAGAACAATTTGTAGAGCTGTATAGGAAAACTGTTTAGCAGGAAATAAATGGAATGTGGCTTTTTGTGACGCATGGGTTTACCTAAATGACTGCGATAAAAAGGAAAATCCATTTATTATGGAAAATGAAGAGGAGAAATTTTACAAACCTGGCTCCGTCAATGTAAAGAAATTTTCGCTAAGAGGTTTATGATTGTTGCAGGATTTTCTTACAATGGGAAATTTAAAATAAGAAGAGTGGAAAAAATGTTAAAATCAACTCAATGTACTATTAACAGAAAAGTTTTTCATCCAATATTTACAGAAGAAATTCATTTCGTAATGACTTATAAAGAGTGACTTCGTCAAGACAAAGAAACAAGTCATACTTCGAAAAGTACCATTGCATTCCTTAAAAACTGAAGACTGATACAGCCATTGCATATATGCCTTTTCGATGTATTCCTGCGAAGTCTGACGTTTCATCGACAGATTATTGTTCCTTTCGTCTCTTGAAAAAAAAGTTCTTTCTAAGAGAAAACCCATTACAATTGATGGACTCTGAAAGTTGTTGAAGAGGAATAGAAATTTGTATCCCTGAAAATTTGACGAAAAGCCCTTCTATGATGGAAATTACGATGCAGAATTAGAGTCCAGAAAGAAAGGCTATCAGATCGAAACATAATAAAAAAAATACTCTTTACATTTTAGACATTAATTAAAGGCTTCGAAAATCGTTTGAAAGTGTGTAAATATCCTGTGTAGTTTTGCTCAATTAACCGCGGCTGTAGCTTGTAATAGCTGTGTTAGTTGTCTCTAGAATCGTGCGAAAGCACATTGATTAACTACACATTCGTTTGTTACATCTCAACGTTGACTTCTATCAAAGGCTTCACATTTTATTTATTTTGATTTATTGATATGAATGTATTAATATACGATATCTTAACAACTGCATTAGAAGTTCTGATTAGATTTAAATAACGTGAATGGTACACAATTATATTTATTATCTGTAGCTTACTGAAAATCAGAAATAATGTCTGTGACGAATAAAATATAGAACTCAATTTTAATAATTTGAAAATATACAGGGTGTCCCTTAGATGTCCCCAAACTTCTGGAGAAGGTAGGACACATCATAAGGATTAAGAATTGCATAGGAATCTATGCCCGGAGATGTCAGGGGTAAGTGGTAGCAGAGGTAGAAGATGAGAAAGGAAACAAGAGAGTAATTTGAAACATTTATTGGACATGAATTACAAATGGTGTACGGCAGCTTACACCATCAGACTCCAAACATGCCTGACACCGAAGGACCATTGATTGCCGGGCATGTTCAAACACACTGGGAGTTTCTTTGATTGTAGCAGCTGCGCAGGCGAGTCTTACTACAAATGCTGATTGTGGTGATCGAATACGCCATACTATTGAATGTGGTCTCATCTGTGAACAACACAAAAGCTGGGAAATTAACATCACGAGTACTTTCTTACAGAAACCACTGCGTGAAATGCACACGTTCAAGATGGGTCAAGACGCGCTGGACACTAGTACGAGTTATTCTTAATTGAGAGGCAATGGCACGTATGCTAGTCTTTAGATTACTCTGCACCGTATCCAACACACTTTCTTCTGTAACGACCGCGGGAGTTGATCTTGGCCTGCCCTCACTGGTCATGCCACTTCTTAATGACTCGTAGTCACATAAATTTTGATGCAGATGTGCAAACAAACTATGGTGGGGTTTGATGTCTGTCAGGGAAGCGTTCTTGATAAATGCGCGCAGGAGCTCGTCCATTAACCTCAGCTACCTTAAGTACATGTCTAGCTCTCCATTCGTATAGCGTTGCATGCTTTTCGTATGATGCGTACCCCTGGAATGAGGCAATCCTGTCTTTCCACAAGAGCTCTCCTGTACAGCACCTTGCGGCGTACCGTGATGTTTCTGGCCATGGGTTCATATGCAATTCTTAATCCTTATGATGTGCCATACCTCCTTCAAAAGTTTGTCGCAACGTTTATAGGACACACTGTATAACATTTAGAAAAGGATAACTGCCAAAAAAAGACACCTTTTAAGGTAGTTGGTAGTTTCTGTTATATATAAACTCTGAACTGTCAGCGCCGTTACATCTAAACTCTAGAATAATCAAAACAAAAACGCAAATAGAACTCTGATTTGCATTGAACTAGAACCAGAACAAGAACTTGAAAGATTGTATGAAGAAAAGCGTGTAATGTTCATGTAAACGTAATCTAATAATTGTATATAAATGTATATAAATATAATCTGTTTATATTTCCCAAAAGTATCGGTATTTGGAAGAATCTTTGAATTTAGATATTTTAGCGATCAGAGTGGATGTATCTTCGGCCATCCGGAAGATAGAAAAGGTAAGATCATTTTTCTTGCCTTTATAGAGAATTTAGAAATTTTAATTTTGAGTGAGAATCTACAGTTTCGGTAATTAAATTAGTTAAAATTTGAGACATATTTTAAGTGATACATAGATAGTTTTTGTTGAAATATAACAATATAATTATGCTTTGGAAAAATAGAAACCATTTTCAGTTAAAAATCGTTGAATTTTACATAACTAATACCTACAAGTCATAAAAGTCATTTTGTTTTAACTAGATGAAACACGAATCTTGATGATTAGATCGTGTCTTCTACTAATGCAGAATTGTTCAAAAGTATGCTTTTTATCTGTAGCATATACTAAACGCTGTAATTGAAACAATCCTTACCATTAAATGGGAACTTCATTGGTAGCATTTCTCTCTTTCAAGTTGGGAGAAGCTGATTAAAATCGATGTGCATTGCAAAATTCTGAAATTGTTGTGTGACAGAAATCCGATTTTAATCAAATATAGGATAAAATTTAAAGGATAGGAATATTTTTCGCTCTGATGAAATCATTCGAGATTCTGATAATTTTACGTGATGTTTTTAGGAAAAAATGGATCTAACTCCTTATTATAATATTTAATAAATTATTCCATAAGTAATCATTAGATAATTTTAAAATAGAGATGGTAATGCTCAGTTGATTAAAAAAAATTCAAGTCTCAGAGATTGATGTCAAAAATAGTTTAAAAAGAAGTAACATAAAATGTATACAGAAAAGATGCATTTGAAAGTGTCGCTTGAGTTACCTCTATTACTAGAACTTTATATATTCAATCTTATACATTTTTAAAGTACTTGTGTAATATAATGTTTCAATTAATCAAAGGGAAAATACACTGGTGTGCAAAACTTAAGCAACAGCAGGGTTTTTTGCCATAACTCCACAAGAAATCAACTGAGAGACATGAAATGCAAAAATGAAGGAGAGTATTATGTACGTAAAGGATGACGAAAGCATCGGAGCTGAAAAAGGAATACAATGCATTGAATGACGGTACGGAATAAAAAAAAAACAAGCTTTATTGAACGCATAGTATCGTTACTCACGATTGTCTATCCAAGAGGAAAAACAACAAACAGATGTTCCTGAACATGGGATATGCCCTCCCCTCACTGCAATGGTTGCTTTGCTCCGTCTCTCCATACTCAGCACCAGATTGTCCAACAGATCTTGAGGTAAAAGTGCTCATTCCTCAATAAGTATCTGTTTCATTTGTTGGGTGTTCCCCGGTGGATGTAATCGTGCCGCAAGATGTCTTCCCAAAGCATCCCATACATATTCTATCGGAATTAAATGAAAGGAGTACGCTGGCCAATCCATTCGAGTCATATTTTCACTTTCGAGTAGCTTCTGAACAGCAGGAGTCCGGTGTGGCCGTGCATTCTCATCCATAAAAATTACTTCTGGGCCAATGGCACCTCGGAACAGACGCACGTGGGGAAGTAGTGCCTCCTCACAATAGCGATCCCCGGTTACAGACCCTATGTCGAAAATGTGGAGCTCAGTTCGCCCGTTCAGCATAAAGCCTCCCCAGACAAGAACTCCAGGACCACAGTTACGGTGTCTTTCCTTGATGTTACTGCGATAAAACCGGGTCCCGACCTCTCTCCAAATCAAAACGCGTTGAGAATCGCTTCTGGTACTGAACCGACTCTCATCCGTAAAGAGGACACGACTCCATTGATCAGTTGTCCAGTTTTTGTGCTCTCTGCACCACTATAAACGGTGGCGTCGGTGGCCAACTTTCAACGGGAGGCAGCGTTCAGGACGGCGGGCGAATAGGCCCCCTTTGTGAAGGCGTCTGGCCACAGTAAACCGCGACACTTGTCGCCCCGTTGCTGTACAGAGTTGCTGAGCAATGGCGCTTGCTGACTGCTGTCGGCCTCTTTTCGCCTGCAGGACGATATATCGGTCATCTTCTGCAGTAGTCGTGCTCGCGCGGCCACCACCAACCTTTCTAACAACTGTACCTGTGGTTTGGAACGCTTTTCAAGCGCGCGAAACGACACTTTTGTTGATTCTGAACTCTGCAGCTACACTGGTGACAGTACGCCCCTCCTCCAGCTTTCCGATCATTCTTCCACGTGTGAAGTCGTCCAGGTGATTTATTCTAGCCATGTTTCAAGAACTAACTCACTGGCACTTGCAGCGAATATGTTGAATTGCGTCTCCGTCCTTCCTTTTATTCTACTGTTGAGCTGCGCGCGCCGACATCACGCGTTTTGCGTACGCTCACGTCGCCTCTGACGTTTCGTTCCTGATATTTGCATACGCATGACGTTTCTACTGACGTGTTCATTGATCTCCAGACCTTCTTTTCTGCAATTTTATGGCTATCTGCTAAATTTTTACATTGTTGCTTAAGTTTTGCACACCAGTTTAGATACTAGCAAATATAATTAATAAACTGCTTTTCAAGTTCTTGAAAATACGTACCTGACTTGCAGTTTGACATTTAGAGCATTTCTTTTTATGGATGTTGTATGAAACCGCAAATTCTAAAATCGTTGAGAAGACCATGATGATGCATATAAAAAGCCATATATCCATAGCTTTGAGGTAACTGACTGGTGGTAACTGAGCCTTGTATTGTTGAACCTATGTTAGAAATACTCAGAAATCAAAATGAAGAAAAATTCGCAAGCTGACCTCTAATATGAGGTGAAGTAAAATATTTATAAAATATTAATTAATTTATATGTGTATAAATTTTTATTTAATTCTAAAAAAGTATGCACTTCTTTAACAAATGCCCATTTTGTTTAAATAAAATCATGAGATGCTCGATATTGTAAAACGATAGCAAGAATTTTTAATTATATCATCATAAAATATTCTAGATCTGTCATATATTAATATATATTACATTATCAGTCAATATATTAACCTAAATCTTTGGTGATACACCAGTTATCCACACAAAAGTATGTTCTAGATATAAAAGAATTTTCCAGGTATACAAATAAATAAGTAAATGAAATAAAATAAAGAAAGAAAGAAAATTCCCGTAAATTTTATATATACGAATCTGCGGTATGAAAAAAGTTTATTTCATATCTTTGCTTGAATTGTTTATTATTACTGTCACATGTAAGCATTCGCATTTCAACATTTCTAGTATTGGTAAGTAAAAATTTTAGTACATACTTCAAGTAAAGCGTTATGAGATCTGAAGAATTTTAGTAACATCACTATCGCATTTATAAATAATTTGGCATTGATTTTACTAATTAAATTCATTTGTTCTCAGTCCCATGCCAATAATAAATTTTGAAGGGCTAAGCTAAGAAACTTCTCAATATGTGTAGCAGAGACAGCCAGGTAAGTGTGTTGGTGTAATGTGGTCAATATGAACAGCAGACCATTTGTAATGCCATAAAGGGCACTGCCAATTGACATAAAATTTGCATAGTTGACAAAGCATGACAGGACAAAAGAATGGTTAGCGTATGCAATTAATGAGTTCCTGGAACACGCTCAGAATCAATTAAAAAAGATCCGGAACAAGAGATTAACTCTAACAATGTATTATATTATAACTGTCTGAACTACAATATCCGAAAATGCCGTTTAAAGTATCATCGACCGTATGGCTTACATTGTTACCTAGTTACTCCCCCTCCAATAGGTTAATGATGTAGTTAATATGAACCGGTTTCCTTTAGAACGTACTGCTTGAAAGTATCTCTTTCCTTACGCAGACAGCTATAGTGTGTTTTGCCATAATCAAACATCTAAAGCCTCGTTGTATAACAGAACCTAGTGGCAACATACGGTATTTACCATCGCTGATTCTATTGTCTAACTTATTTTAAATTTTATTGATTTCGCCTAACTTTACCTTATTTGTATATAAGGAATTTATAAAATGAACTTGGTTGTATTATCTTTTCTCCTTTGTTGGTGTTGCATTTCGTAACGGCCAGGAGTGCATGAGTACATTTTCTGTCTGGAGCTGGAGATAACGTTGGAAAGATTGCTTTCATCGAAAGTAGGAGAGGTTATGGTTGTATATTATATTTCTTAATTATTAAAGGACCTACCAAATGCTATCAAATGCCAGAATATTCCGTCATAGATCTATATTTGATGTGACTGAAAGCAACAATTAAAATCATATAAACCACGAGCTCAGTTTCCTGTAAAATATACAAAAAGTTTAAAAAAAGAATGCATGGCTAAGTATCTGTTTCATAGTTGGCTGTAGATTACGCTCAGGCAGATAGCTGTTGCTCCATTTACAATACTCCTGTAAATATAAGCTGGCTAAAAATTAGAAACACTTGAAGGTGTTCTTTGAATTAGAATTTTCTATTTCGTCACAAAATTGCAGCTTCATAATTGCTATCATTCTAAAACTTATTGTTTAATATAAATGGTACTTATGTTATTTTGCAAAGCATTTTTTATGCTAGGTAAAATATTTCATACGAGGTAAATATCCATATTAAATTTTTTCATTCCATCCTACAACAACAACAACAACAACAAAAAAAAAAAAAAAACTGCGCGATTCTTAATGAAGTCGCATCCCAGAGTTCATATATTCCAAATAATTATCTACCTCACTTTCGGGAATGCAAATTCTTTATAAAAAGAAAAGTTGATTATTACATGGATTGCACAAAACAATAAAGATTAAAAAGATTGTACCAGGTTAATGTTTTAGTTTGAAAAAACTGGTTGCGTTATACTCCTGGAAGATTCTATAAATAAGATAAATGTAGTTTGAGAGTTAGGCAGAATTCTGAAGTAGAGAATGGACATATGCAAAAATATATGGAATAACATCCATGCCTCATAATGTGCCTATTTAGCTGAGGACTAGAGTATAGATTCTTAAACGTTGATACTATGTATCGTTTACCATTCTCATATACTTTGACCATATCAACAGGTTTGAGGTAATTTTACAGAGGGAATTAATCATCAGTTAAGTTTATTAGACAGGAAGATTGAACCACCATATGTACCTTGTTTATAAGTTATTAAGACTTTGTAGATGTTCGAGACACATTGAATTTGGCCCCACGAAAAATATCTGTTGTAGTGTGTGATAACATTCTGGTACACATTTGCCATTGGAGAAATCCTAGCACTCAATATCAAGGCAAAAATGGCACACAATCAACAATACCGAACTTGACAGCATTTAATTCAAAAGCTCTTCTGTGAATTGACCATCATATTGACGATTCAGGTAACTTCGCACAATGTTCGAAAGCAAACAATGAAGTTAGATGTTTTCTGAGATTTTGAAACATGCATCTGCATAGCTGTTGTTATCACTTTTGAGCAAACTGCATTGTAAGAAGTGAGTACGGAGAAATTGTATAGATTAGGCTCTTTTCTTGGGCAAATTGAGTTGTCATATGCATCTATGTGCAATTCGACGTGTTTAACTTATGTTGTTGAATGACGCTCAGGAAAACAAGATGCTCCACCTAAAGGATTGTTGAAACACTAAATGGCCACAACAAAAGATTTTACGCTTGTTGATCACTGTTCCATATCACCTTTGCCTAGCCTTACCACTTGTTTTGGTGAGAGCCAAAAAAGCACAGAAAGGGAAAGCTAGGAATAACAGTTTGTTATCTCGTTTTACCACAAGATTTGGAAGTAGAAGAAACACATTGCAGAACAGGAAGTGTACATCATACGTACCAAGATGATTCTGTGGTGACTGGGAGTTGTCTTTACTGATTTATATGTCTGTCATTGCAACATTATAAATTTTAGAGGGATGTTACAGATAGTACTGCGACGTAATTACATGAAATGAATTATTAACAATTTCTTATTCTTGATACTAATACGAAGTATTGTGCAAAACTGGCAGTACTGCAAATGAAAGTATTGAATGTTATCAATGTTCCTAGTTAAAACGCATTAGGTTCGCATTAAACGCGATACAACAGCATATGGATTCTTATATTATATTTCTACCATAACACAGGAAATGGTCATAGTTATAACCCATCTATGGTTGAGTCATCCCAATTTCTATCGTACAGTGCAATCCAATCCGGTATTCCACAAAATGCGTGATTCTATGCTGCGCCGATGTCATGCATGTGCCTGGCTGGCGGCTGTAACTTCGAACACTTGCTGTGACCTCTGAATGAAGGAAGTATAACCATTTATTGATTAAATATTATTAGTCATATATCTCTCTGTCTTTAATTTCTTGTGTTTATTCCCATTTTTTTTTTCATTTCTTGTGTGTTCTTCGTAAATTAAGACACAAGGACTGCGTTTCTCCCTTACATTATTGTGTAATTCTGAATTATCCTTGAAGTACCTACCCCTTCCTGAAGTCTGTACTTGCTTAACCGAATCACACTGCATTTGATTTATATCCGTGAATATTTATTCAAAATCTACGGCAATCTGAAATTATCATTTTGCCTTAATTTGAAATTTGATTCACGGTGAATTATTAGTAAATATACAACTCAGGCACAAGAATATTAAAAAACAGTGGTAGTTATTCAAAATAAACACGATACCTGAGTACAGAGAGTAAGTAGAGATGTAATACTTAGTGCCACTCTTGCTGGAACTGCATCAACTTTCAGCCAGAAGCTGACCCAGCTCATGGTTACAATCATTGTTGATGGTGCATATGTGTTCATGATGCTACCCGTTAGGAGGCGCATCAGTCTAAATTCGGCGATCAAGCTCGTGTAGTTTCCTAAAAAAAATCTTGATAATAATACTAATAATTACCAGTAATTTATTTCATGAATTCAAAGTTTCGTATTATAATTTTAACCGGAATGCTAAAGTAATCAAGACATTCAAGGTCCGTTTATGCTGATCTGGGGCTCTCAAAATCTAATTTCCTTGTTCTTGTGAGAGGAAAAACAGTGTTAAGAGGAGCTACAAGATGATTTGCGGACCTTCTAAAACCTAAGGGCGTACTCAACAATAACATAAATGTAGCGCACTGAAAATGTTTCTTTTAAAATAACATATGAAAGTAGAAAAGTAAATTAGGAAATTTACTATGTTGATGAACATTGATTGACTGATAATATCGCAGAAGATAATCAGTTTCTTTTGCTATTCTTTATAGATCAATAAACTGGAAATTATATTGTTTAAATTCTACAGTTCTGTATAAAATAAATGAAGAATCTGAAAATTATCTTCCGCGATTGGCAAGCTATCAAAACCTGTTCTAATATAGTAGCTGCAACCACCGAATCCTAGTTTCGAATGTAAATTTTTAATTAGTTCTGGAATGGTGTGATTTTTCGCTTTAAAGAACGTTTTATTAAACTAAATTCTTTTAAATATTCTCATTGAGATTGTAAAATTGGTATTTTAAATGCTGAATACAACTTTTGCAAGGTAAATTGGATCGAGAGCAAAATTGTTTATCTGGAATAGAAGTTTTGGAGAGCTGCAATAAAGAGAATTTTCCTAATCTTTATAAACTTTTGAAAAATCATAATAACATTACAATTACCCCGTGTCATGCGGAAAAACTGCTTTTATGATTATCTTTCACCTGATAAAATAATATATTTTTGGTTTGGCGAATGATATTTTATTAAGCTTTCATCATCAGTAACAATTGGATGCATATTACGCATTGTACTTAAATAATCTATGTTATTAATGCAGATATGTGGTTTTTAGATTGAATTCAATTTTTTATTGGCAAAATCGTAAATAAGGAAATTTGCGCAATTGTAATTTTGACATGATTTGTAATGGACATTACCCCCCCCCCAAATGAAATTCTAGGTTCGCCACTGTAGTTGCTTGCTCCTTTCTTAAAATTTCTGTCTTGGTTAACTTATAAATACTGAGTTGGCAAGAAACTAATTTCGTTTTGCACATAAATAGCCTTGTGTTCGTTTTGTTATTCTTCTGTTAATCGCATATTTTTTTTCTTTTGAGATTTGGCAGCTGGTACTTTTGGGTCGCTGTAGAAACAGATTACATATATTTTTGTTTACAATTGTTTTACGATCAATTTTAACATAGGGTACAAAAATAAACATTTCCGACATAGTTTACCTTTTTACTATTTTAAAGGCAAGAAAGCGGTTGATGCTCTGTAAGAGATACGTAAGGTTTATGGTTTGATTGCTTAACAGAACGTATGCGTCAGATTTCATTAAAAAAATTTCGTTCTGAGAGTTTTCACTTGACCAGTGTTCTGCCCGACGTTCTGAAGTTGATGATGACAGAATTAAAGCCACACTTGAATCAAATTGTCATATAAGTGTGCCAGAGGTTGAAATTCACTTAACACAAGGAATCAATTCGGGATACACATTTCAAACGTAATGCAATCGGCCCATTTTTTTTAAACGAATTATCACTGGTGATGAAAAATGGATCGTCTACAGTAACATTAACCGAGAAAGATCATGATCTATGAACCATTATGAATCAGCAGAAATCAATCAAAATCTAAATTTCATCAGAGAAAGATCATGCTGTCAGTTTGGTGAGATTATAAAGGTGCCGTGTGCTTTTAGCTGCTTCCAAGCAACCAAACGATCAACTCAGATGTTTACTGTCCATAAAGTATGACACTGGAGGAAGTAATCAAAGAAGGTTTTGATTTGCAATTGTCAAAGGAATCGTGTCCCACCATAACAATGTGAGGCCTCACACATTTTCATACGTAGCAACACGTGCAAAATTGTTGGAGTTGGTTGGGAAGTGATATCGCATCCCACATATAGCCCTGATCTTGTACCACTGAATTATCATTTATTTAAGTTTACAAAATTTCATAAATGGTAAACATTTCGATAATAACGTTGAAATCAAGTCGCACTTAGTTGAGGTTTTTGAGGATAAAGACCAAAAGTTCTAAGAGCGCGGAATCAAGAAATTATCAGCCAGATGACAAAAGGTCTGTAGTGCTTCTTCCTTTTATCTAATAACTAAGTGTGGAGGAGCCTAGTGAACAGCTAAGCGAATAATAGCTAAGTTCAGAAACAGAAACGGGAAACTCAAGAAAGATTTATTACCTTTTATTGCTCAAAATAAGGCTTAACAGATGGCCTCTTTTTCAGGACGTACCACAAAGCTTCCGCTTGGGCTTAAACTCAAAATTATAAAAAGTAAGAACTTAACTAATAAATAAGTAAAGAGATTTAGCCGAAGCTAACACAATTCTAAGTAGTTGGCCCCTAAATATCGAATTAGCTAGCGAAGGGATAAATAGAAAGGCCTAGCTCATTTCTTTGTTCGACTCCTCGCCGACGCGAGCCTAATGGGGGGGACTTAACCAACACCTCCTTATAGAAGGAAGCCGGGACACTGGATTGTGACGTCACGCGTAGTCGTCTATGTCGAAACCCCGAGAGAGCAACGAAACAAAACAGGCTGCGCGCTAGTGCCGTACTTAACGTTGATTTCACTATTTGATATAGATACTTGGGTGGGATTTTATTCAGAGATTCAATTATATATAATGAATAATTTAATTACTTCAAAATTTAACACAATAAAATTTGACATAAATTTAAGAATTTTTTGTTTCTTATTTCTTGACTTTAATGAATTATACTTCCTTGTAGGTTTCACAGCAGCATTTAAAAAGTTAAAAATCAGCCATACTAACTCAAAAAAGGAATTTCTGACTTTTCCCTCATAATTTAAAATTGCTTTATATTTTTCTAATATTTATGAAAAAAACCCAAATTATCTGCATACAAACTATTACTTATCATTTCATTTTTCTTCCAATCAGTAATTTGTCTTTAAAAGAAAATGGTATAAAAATGCACTAAATTTTGTCTATAATTTGCTATGTGTCTTGCAAGTTTCAAATAAATTAGTATATCAGAGGTTTGCTTAGCAAATAATTCAATGTGCAATTTAAAATTATTGCTTAAATCTGTAGAACCAATAATATTAGTTGTATATGTACTTAACTGTATTGTGTTAGTTATATAGCTGAACTTGAAAATAAAGATTCACAAGTGAAAAATAAAAAAATTTTTATTACAATTTTATGCAAGCAGTCAGCATAACAACACCTAAGTTATAACATACAAATAAGTTAAAACCAGCTGATCTCTTTTTATCAATAAATTATTCAAACTTTCTTGTAAAAATTGAAGCAGAAATCTCATTAAGCATATTGCCATACTAAGAAATCTCATCAATTCTTATTTATTAACAGGTGTGAAAATTTCAAAACTGCTTCTATATTAATTGGGTCTCATCAGAAACAATAAAATGAGACTATGTGACCTTAATATTTAAATTTTGATACTGCAAGTTCAAGTTTCTATTCGTTAAATTTCAACCCATTTTGTCTGGCAATTACAAACACCGTTATTAACTTTTTACAACAGCCAATTAATAGTTTCAAAATGTATTACGATACTGCCATAATATGGATAAATATTGGGCAAACACTTGAGAAGACCGTCCATTACCATTTAAAACACTTCAGGTGCACAAATGATATTAAATATTATACGATGGCTATTATTATTTATGAAGCATATAAAGATACATTCAACAGCAAATGGATGTCAGCATCACCAGTATATGTAAAAACATTTATTGATGTTGTGTAAAGGAAGTGATTATCAGTTAATGTTTCAAATATAGTTTTACCTATGCACCAGTATCCAATTTGAAAGTATCTGGTCACTACATGCAACACAATTTTGTTGTAATTTTTCCAAGCTAAAATCGTGATCTTCTAAGTTACTCGCTATCAGGCTTGTTTAATTTAAGCAAAGAATATATCAAAATGATTTGTCCAGAAAGCCACCAGTCTTAATTATGGGACACCGGTAATTTCAAAATGCACATGAAAATCACAGGTTTGTGAAATGAGTGCTCCTAATCAGAGACACCCTTTATTCAGCCAATTCCCAGAATAATAGTAGGAGTTATTACAAACCTGTTATTTTGTCGCCATGCTGAAACACATAACTGTTATCTTGATAAAGTAATTTATCATATGGTAACATGAAAATTATACTCAAATGATATAAGTAATGGCCACTTAAAGACACAACATAGACCCTTTTTTACACAACAACAAATTAAAGACAAGGAAATGAATTTTTCAATATTTTTAAGTGTAAAACAGTCAGTACATGCCCATATAAAAAATATAAATTATAATGACCCATTCTCAGTATAAAAGCAGAAGTTACCATAAACTTGTCATCTTGTAAGCATGCTGAAACACAACTTTTATCATGAGAAAGCATTTTACAGTATGTTAACACCAAATGATAACCACTTACTAAACATTAAGTGGTAGCCATTTAAATACAACCCAGATACCATTTTATGCAGCAAACACTCAACAGCACGAAAATGAATTTTTCAATATTATCATCTTTCAAGTGCTCTGAATATAAAACAGTCAGTGCATGTCCATATGAACAAAATTATAATGACCCATTCCCAGTATAATAGCAGCAGCTATTATAAACATACAATTTTCTAATCATGCTGGAAACATATAACTGTTACCTCGATAAAACATTTTACCATATGTTAACACAAAAATTATATCAAAATGATAAGAGTAGTGGCCACTTAAAACATAACCCACACACATTTTTATGCGATGACAAATTAAAGGCAAGGAAATTCCTTCTTCAATATTTCAAGTCATAGAGTGGATATATATATAAATATATTTATATACGTTTGGTGGGGCCGATTGCAACCAAAATACGAGGTGCACATATACATGTTATAGCAGTCCTATATACAAAATTTCAACGTTCTGAGGCTACTCGTTTTTGAGTTATGTGAGATATGTACGTACGCACGAACGTACGTACATACGTTCGTACAGAAGCCACGAAAAATTCTCTTCAGAATTAATTTTAGTTTCAGTTTTTTTAAGCAGTTTTATAATATTTTTGAAGGAAAAGAGTATTTTATTCTGTCCTTACGTACAGATATGGTGCAAAAACATCGTTAAATTGCATTCGATAGCGGTCAAAATGGATATTTTCGGTGAAATATGCTGCCTGAAACTTTTCGCGATTACAATACTTCCTTTTTACTTCGTACAAGGAAGTAAAAAGGACATGCCTTCTTCAATATTTCAAGTCATCTAAATATAAAACAGTCAGTATATGTTCATATCAACAAAATTATAATGACCCATTACCAGTATAACAGTGGCAGTTATTATATACATATCAATCGGTAAGCATGCTGAAACATCACTTTTATCAGGAGAAAGCATTTTACCATATGTCAACACCAAACTTATACCCAAATGATAAAAGTAGTGGCCGCACTAAAACACAAACCGAGATACTTTTTTACGCGATGACAAATTAAAAAAAGGACATGCCTTCTTCAATATTTCAAGTCATCTAAATATAAAACAGTCAGTATATGTTCATATCAACAAAATTATAATGACCCATTACCAGTATAACAGTGGCAGTTATTATATACATATCATTCGGTAAGCATGCTGAAACATAACTTTTATAAGGAGAAAGCATTTTACCATATGTCAACACCAAACTTATACCCAAATGATAAAAGTAATGGCTGCGCTAAAACACAAACCGAGACACCTTTTTACGCAATGATAATTTAAAGGCAAGGAAATGCCTTCTTCAATATTTCAAGTCATCTGAATGTTAAACAGTCAGTATCTGTCCATATCAACAAAAGTATAATGACCCATTACCAGTATAACAGTGGCAGTTATTATATACATATCATTTTGTAAGCATTTTGAAACATATAACTGTTACTTTGATAAAGTATTTTATCATGTTAACACCAAAATTATACCCAAATGATAAAAGTAGTGGCCACATAAAAACATAACGCAGACACTTTTTTACACAACAAATTAAGGGCAAGGAAATGAATTTTTCAATATTTCAAGTCAATTATAATGATAAAGAATCTTACCATATGTTAACACTAATTTGATATCCACATTAATAATAAGGACCACTTAAAATACAACCCAGACACTTATTTACATAGATGCATAGAAATGAATTTTTCGTTACTATTACTTTTCAAGTGATCTCAAGGTTAAACAGATAGCATACATGAGTAGAAAAAAAATAATAAGGAATTCACAATAATGTGTAACAGTAACTGTTAGATGCGAAAATATTTTTTCAACAGAAATAAATCTGAACTAACATCACTAGGCTTTGCTCAATTAATTTTTTGTGTCTTGTTACATGCATTAAAGTTACTAAACTTACTAGTCTATGAAATACAGCATCATTTGAATTAAAACCTACATTTTTTAAATGTTTAATTGCTAAACACCCATTATATTTTTATTTATGCTTTAAAGTTTTCAATTTGCGCTCTTTTGCAATGCTTTTCTGGTTTAGTGTATCATTCTTTAATTTGCAATAATTATTTAAAAATGTGTTCGTTGATGACCAAAGAATCTGCATTAACACTTTCTGTGACTCATGAGCTTTAGGGCAATCATCTAGATTTAAAAAAATGTCATTTTCTATCAGTATGTCTAGAGTTAAGTTACATGCTATATCCCTCTGATTTGCAGAAAATAAAAATTCATTCTCAAATTCTTCAGATACAAGTTTTTGAATAACAACATAATTATATATTACTGAATTTAGTACATCAGGATGAGGATATAGAAGTCCTCTATCAAATCTTTTTATCCAAGACTGTCCTTCATTTTCTACAATTAATTCTTTATCAATAGTTAGATTGCCTTTACAAATATCACAGCTTAATAGTTTCACAACTTTATAACTACAGTAACCAGCTATATACATTAAAATTGGTATGTCATTTTGAAAATTTTGTATATCTTCATTTGTAATAGTTATTCTTCCTGAGAAAGTGCATCCAATATTTTCTTGCTCCAGAGATTCAATACACAGGTTTTTACAATTTAGATAAATAGGAATTCCTCCTTACTTTGATGATTTAATAACAGTTGGCAGAAGACTTTGTAATCTTAATTTTGCTTCAGTTTCATATACTTGCCTTATAGAAATATTATGTTGTGAACCAGCCAGCTGTCTATATTTTCCGAATCTATTCTCTAGGAGATCTGTCTGAACTTTTCCTGGTAAAAAGTAAGTAAATTTTAGCTCCTCAATGCAATACCTTGCCATTTCGAGCAACGAATAGCTAGTATGTGTTAATGCAAAATGTGTTTCCTTAGTTAGTCCACCACTAGAACAGCCTAAAAGTTTCCACTGATCTAACCACTCAAGTAACTTATTTAAATAAATATATCTAACATCATCATTTTGCACAGTTAACGGCTTTTGATACTCATTCATCTTATGGTGTCCTTTAAAGATACTTTTGACATTGACTATTGACCACCATGTAGATATAATTTTAATAAATTCAGCTGTTGTTTCGTAATTTAAAATACTATTTTCTTTACCAATAACCATTATTGCCTCTGCAAGACGACTGTCAAATATTTGTAATGCTAGCTTGACATTTTGTCTTTCCAAATTGGTTGGATACAGAGCTTTCAGAGTCAAACCATAACTATATTTTACAATTCTGCCTGCCTCTAATGAATGGAGACTTTTTATGCATGCAAATGCCGCTGTTTCGACCTTGGAAAAATTTTCAAAATTTGGATAAAATAAACATTGCCCAGAAGTTTTTTGATTTATCCAGTTGTTCCTGACACACTTCAAGATGTGCACTGAGTCAATAACAAAAAATAGTGGCCGAGATAAGTCTGCAGGGTTTTTATACACAATACTAATTTTTGGAGGCATACAAAATAATGACATGGCTTTTTTATTTATTGAATTATTGTCAGAGACAACTGCCACAATTCTATAACCTATATTTTCTAAACCAATTATAATTTTCTTAAGATATTGATACAGATCCTCAGCATTTAATGATTTAACTGGTAATATATGTGCCACATCCTTGAAAGGTGATAATAAGCTACGTATCATAAAAACATAAGCACTTGTAGCAGCTTTTTCACAGTTGTAGGCCATGCCACACAAATTTCCTCCTTTAAAATCGAAACATGAATTTAAATGCACTTCATCCATCATAATAATTACAGTTTTATCATTTTCTTCTAAATCCTTGCATCTTTGTTTAACATATCCTAAAAAGTCATCATTAAATTGCTCAGTAATAGGATTAAGAGAAAACATTGAACAAATTCTACGAATAGTACGTGGATGGGGAATAGAAATGTAACCTGAATGTCGTAAAAACTTGTATGCATGCGGTGAGATCGAGTTTAACAAACTGCAAAAAATAAGTAAATCTGGAGTATATCGATACTTCTCTTTCTTTACATTTAGTTTATTTACTTGCTCTGAAAGGAAGTTCAGTTCAGTTTCTTTTTCAGGTAACACTCTTTTCAATTCTGAAAGCATATCATCCACAATTTGTATAGAATTCTTAATATATTCTTCATTTTGTAAGTTATGAGACAGACTTTCAACTTCCTTTAGTACTTCTAGAAACATATTTACATTACTAATTTTTAGAGGGAAAACAAATTTACCAATAGATTTTATAGCGATGTTTTTAATATAAACACATACTGTTAAATCCTCATTTATTACTACCGATTTCTGAATTTCTGGAGCTGGGTCACTTAAAATATCAAGTAACATAGTTGAATTTTCAGTATGTACAGTTGTCCAAAATGTTTCTAAAATCTGATGTTCTAGGCAATTATTGAATTCAATTAAACTTTCAAATGATCGTTCATTATCATACCGTTCTTTCATTTTCAAACTTTCTTCTATCGCTTTCTCCAAGTATTTCTCTTCTAAACGAGCTTTCTTCTTTTCTGGTGACATTCTCGATACAGAATTTGATGACATGTAGGATGGGCCATCAGGGAACTGAGAAGGTATGCATCCTTTTTTCAAACGTGGCCTAGAAATTGGGGCTTTAATTAACTTCGCTGATTTCTCATCATACATTTCGATTTCTCGTATTATTTCATCTGATCGAAAATGTAATTCACATACCTATAAAAGAAAATATTCAAAAATCAACTTGTTGTGAGTACAAAAGTTAGATGCATGTTAATATTTAGTAACAGAAGTCAATAAGCCCTATGATTTAAATAAATAATTTGATACATAAATACGAATTAAAAAACCAGTAATATCATTTCAATTACGTGTATAATTTAAGTAATTTGTAAAATCTGGAATGCTCATCATAATGATTACAGCTTTATTTACATTTAAAGAAAATTATATATTTGAGATAATTGTTTACAACAAACACTGGTTACCAAATACAAATAATTACCTTGAATACATCATACCAAACTTTCATATATCATTACAAAAATTTTAAAATGAAACCTATTATGATTACTTAGTAGTTCCTTGTCATATAAATTATGATAAATTTGGAATAACTACAAAATCTGCCTGCACAGTATACTAGAAAGCATTTACAAATTATTGGCATTTATGTAACTACTAAATTTAGAATTATTCCTGTTATATGGAACTTTATTTCATTCATAAAACTTTGAAGGAAAATATTTTTTTGAAATGATTAAAACAGGCAAGATTAAAATCTTTCAAACATAAAACTTCTTACCCACAGATCAAAATCTAATATCGTAAGCATAAACATCACATACCTATCAATAAAAGTAATAAAAAAATGTAAAGATACAAAACATAAAAAATGCAGTAAAATTGAACTTACTCTGGTATGTTTAGTAGGTTGAAAGCCATCTTTTCTTCATAGACTCCTTATCCATTTCATCCGGAGTTCAGTCTCATTTGGAAACTTGAATACAGCCACTTTTGGTCCGTTTTTATAATTACCACGACATGTGGCTACAGCACATTTATGAGGCATCATATGAAATTATAAAAGCACGAGACAATATATAAAAAAAGCACGAGACAATATAAAAACTCTGTCGCTAACGCAAATAACCGCTCCACGTTCGTCGGTCTTGGCTCAACTACGGGGCTTTGATTTTGTTTGAAGGAGCGAGGTGAGTCAGAGACGACTACCTGTGACGTCAGAGCTTCCCCTCGCTTCAGTGTCCCGGCTTCCTTCTATAAGGAGGTGTTGACTTAACAGGCAGTAATCTGACGTCACTGTGATGCCACCTGTTCTGATTTCCCGCGTTTAAAACTGTAGTTTCATTCAGCCGCGAGACGATTTTCTAGAGGTTTCATATCCCAAATTAATTTTAATCATATATACGTATATCTGTTTTCTAATAATGTATATATTTAAAATAATTTATATATATGTAATTTTAATCAGTTTTTATTTTAAATTCTATATTGTAAAGTATCGTTTACGTAATATGGCTTTTTGCGCTGTAGTAACGTGCTGTAGCACTTACAAAAGTAGGAAAGGATGAGATATTTTATTTCACGGGACCAAAGGATCCAAATGAGACTTTGCTTTTGACGAAAGAAGGGATACACAAATGTCAAAGACAAGATTCTATTAATTTGAAGAGCGGAAAAATCTGCAGCGAACATTTTCTATGCAGTGTTTATGAAGATGATTTGAAAAATCGCTTGTTTGGATAGCCACAAAAAGAAACTGTTGAAATGGAATGCTGTGCCGAAAGTAAATTATGATGACAATAATAAATCAAATTTTAATGATTTTGAAATAAGACTCACAAATGAAAATGTAGATATTCCTGAATACCCTAAGTTTAAGGATAAACAAAAATGCATTGCTAATTTGAAGAACAAAATAATATCCTTAGAAAATTGTATTAAAGTATTGAAAAATAGAGAAAAGAAAAATTTTAGAATGTTTGTTCAGCGGCAAAGAAGGTGGACGACATCTAGACAGATATTGGTATCAGTAATTAAAATCTCAAAATAGCGAAATTTTGGGGGAGGGGAAGCACAAATCGGAGAATTTGGAAAAATGTCTAAAGCCTATTTTTATAAAGACACAGATTAATGTATTACTGAAAAAGAAGGAAAAAATCAAGTGGACTAGTGAAGATATTTCACGTTGCATTGTTCTAAGAGCTCTGTCATCTTAAAGCTATGATTTTTGGGAAAAAAGAATTAAGAAAAAAATTGGAATATCTTTACCTAGTATTAGCAAATTAAAGAAATGGTGTCTAAATTTTAGTGTAGTCCGAGAATTCAAAGTCATGTTCTTACTCTAAAGAAGGAAAAAGGCGAATATTTGTATTCTGTAGAAAAAATATGCATTCTCAGTTTCGACGAAATGCATATAGATTGAAAATTCTGCTATGACTCTAAACTGGACCAAGTTCTCGATTCTTTTCAAAATGTGCAGTTTGTTTTAACCACAGGTCTCATTTCGCGCGCTGCCTCAAATTACTGAGAAACCACGTTTTAGATAAAGGATTTGTTTTAGAAGATGGAACTGTTTTAAATTTTGATATTATTAAAGAGGTTTTAAATAGAGATTGAAAAGAAATCAAATTGTGTCACAAACTAAAACCGAATTATTTAATGGTCAAGGGAAACGAGAGACAAAAGGTCGCTCCAGAGAAAACATTATCTTCAAAAAGTACCGCAAAAGGTATACTCCACCCCAGAGGAAATCAAGAAACGTCTGACTTCTATGAGTTAATCGATAATATCTTCGGTATTATGAATAGTACCAAAATAGTACCAACAAAAATAACAAGTATTTAACAAACTAATTTTGTTAAGTACTTGTTAAAGTTATTCTTATTGTATCCTTTGTAACTAATTATTGATTAGATTTTGTGCTAGATTAGCATTCTAGATAAAATATAATAGTGTAAAACATTAAAGTAATTGGCATAAAAAAAACTGCTTCCTTTACTCACGCTTTTGAAAAATTAAATAACTGTAGTACTCTGAGTAAAGCTATTTTGTCAAAATTAAGGTAACAATCTTGCATACATTTATTTAATTGTAATATAGATATAAGTATAAATTACAAAATTAAATAGCTGCTATTATAGTTATCTTAGAAGCAGTATAAAAATTCTCTCAGTTAACATGCAGATAAAGAAATGATTAGAAATAAACGTGCATTAAATAAAAAAACCTGCAAATAAAAATAAAAAACCCCACGGAACTTATGTTAAAAGAGTAGCACATTTTATCTATTATTTTTAAATTGAGTAAGTATTATTAAATTTTTTAATGGTTCAGTCTAAAATGCATAAAGCAGTAACATTGTCTCTTCCAAATTATAGCTATCTTTCACACACAGCTCATTTTAAATGCTGGTTAAAAAACACTAATTTCCAAGCTATGAATTGCATCTGCGCGCTCAGTGTCATCATGACTACGTCATCTTTTCTCACTTTCTGCTTCAGGGGGAAAAGCTCTATGAGTTAGCCTTTCTCTTCTAAGTCCTGCCGGAAATACGGCCGAGCGTAGTAAGAGCTTAGAGAGACGTAACTAAAAGGCAAACGCGCACTAGTCAGAAACTCTACTTCCCTCTCTCGAAGTCAGTGGAACTTCGCCTTAAATACTACTTCAACTCATTTGCATTAAACGCGATTCTAAAAACACATTCTGGTAAGGAATTTGTCAGCTGAAATTAGGAGGGATAGGAAAGGAGCTTTAAATTAAAAATTAACTGTTATAAATTTAAGATAAACCTTACATTTCATTGAACAGAATGGAAGATATCTGACTGATTATAGTTAATTTTTTGTATAGGAAAAAAAAATTATTTCGCACTACGAAATCGAAATGACTTTCTTGTCAAGCCAAGGAATTGACTGTTCTAAGAAATAAGTAACATGCTTATTTACGAGCAATGTAAATTGCATCTATTACACAAATTTACTTTAAAAAGAGCTAAACAGCAAAAAGGAGCAGTAGAAAATAATGTGAAATATTACGAACTGCGGTATACCTTCTTTCAACAGAAATTTCATTGCGGAATTCGTATTAATTAAGATTCCATTTTAAGTTGTCCGTTTATAAAAATGCAACACTGCAGTTTCGTTTCTTGTAACATAGGGTTAGTACTTACTGTTCAACACTGAATTTTTGGTTGCATAAATTTATTACGAAAAATTTGTCTTTTTTTTTTTTTTTTTCTTTTTGTTTGTTCAGTTGCTATGTGCATGATCGTTAACAACATAAAAGTTCAATGATATGGATTAAAGAATCGGTATTCTCGAGAAAGTAATAATGTGGATTCTGTATTTGAAATAAATGTGTATCATGTTTCTTTGAATTATTAATTACATAACATGCTGTACAGAAATATGACAATGAAAGAAATATACTCTATGTTATATAGTATTTGCTTACTTTTGAAAAATGGTGGAAATAGTTCAGGAGTGACATAGTAACTTTAATAATAGTAATAACATGAAAACCATTCTTTAATGAGGATAGGCAAAAATACCCTTACATTAAGGTAATTTTTTCTTTGTGTTTGACGTTGATTTTAGCCCAAACTCTATCGATTTCGAGGGCTGTCCCTCTTTATCAGAAGCAAATAAATCTGCAATGAAAGAAAACCGTGGGTGTGCCTCAGTCGTATTTATGCCTCAAAAAAGTAAAGTGGATGAGAAGGTAGCATCATCTGTCAGCAGGAATAGAAACGAAAATTGAAAAATTTAGCTAATAGTATTCAAAACAGTTAGAAAGATTTGGAAAAGCCTGGATTTGAATTCAAATCGTTAACTAAACGAGATAAATTTGTGTGAATGTTAAAATCTTCAAGAAAATTCAAGTCGCCAATGGAAGAAGCTTTATGGATAATTTTTGCAGACTCACAAGACAAAACTGTGATTCCAACTATGATTGACTATCTGTGGAAATTATTTTGATTAATTGATAGATGGCGCTAGCGTTGCGTGTTAACGAGACGCGACGTGCCTTCTGAATTTCCATAGACTCTCCACCGGCAGTTCGATAGATGGATGTCTGATGGTTCGCACACTATTTGATCAGGAACTCTTCGGTTCCTATTTGATTTCGATTTTCGATTATGAAAGCATATAGATTTATTTGTCAACTGAACCACCATGTTTGATCTATGATCTGTAAATATTGTACATATTAAAAGTTACATTTAAAAAGTGATTGATGTCGATTTATAGATCTTAGAATATTTTGAAACAGCTGGTGCATTAGGCCGTCAAGAATTGGATTTAGCACGTTGCAAGTGTACGAAGTCGGGAAAAAAGGTAAGGCTAAACTTTCTGATTTGTAGAGTAACTATGGCGGAAGAGTCTGTTGTTAAATTAAAATCGAAATGCAAAGTTATCAGGACCACCGTGTCCAAGATTCTAAAAAAAAATCGAATCGGAGTTGAATAAAGAAGAAATTGATACAAGTACATCAGAAGAAAATTTAGATCAATTAATCACGAAATCAAAAGCTCTGAGTGAGTTAGATGCTCAGATAGAGCGTGACTTGAAATCAGAGGCAGAAGAGTTTGAAACAGAAATTCTATCTTGTATCGAATACGAAGAGAAAATTCAGTTATGGCAATTCAGAGCAAATAAAAAATTGAAAGAATTGAATAAAATAACAAATTCGGATAATGAAAACTCTCTTAACGAAACTAATTCTAAAATCGAAAGCAATAAATGTACGCGTCTGCCAAAGTTAACCATCGCTAAATTCTATGGAGATTACACCCAGTGGACAAGTTTTTGGAACTCTTTCAAGGTAGCAATCCACGATAATGAATCTTTAACAAAGATCGAAAAATTTAATTATTTAAAATCGTACTTATGCGGCAACGCCGCAAACGCGATAGAAGGCTTTTGCATTTCGGAACCAAATTACGATGAAGTTGTCGAAATACTTAAAAACAGGTTTGGCAGAAAAGATATAATTATAAACTCACACATGCAAAAACTCCTGAATTTTACCCCAGTAACCAAATCCAGTGACACTGTAAAACTTCGCAAACTTTGTGACACTATCGAAACTCAAATACGCAGCTTGAAATCATTAGAAGTCACACCGGATAAATACAGTTATATGTTGATTCCAGCCATAATGAAAACTCTGCCGTCTGATATAACCTTAGAATTCAATCGTAAAACGGATTCGTCATCCTTTTTTAATGTTGACGAATTATTGCAGTTTGTTCGTTTAGAATTGGAAAGTCGCGAGAGAAGCCATCTTTTGCTCTCGACTCATAAATCAGAAAGCACTTCCTGTGTTTATAAAGAGAAGGGTGGGAAGGGGAGTATCGTCCATTCCACTCAGCAGCTGCTGGCGCCGGTTAAAGAAAACAAAACTACTAATTGCTGTCTGTTTTGTAATACATCCAAACATGTTACTGAAGACTGTGAATCACTGACAGTTGATGAGAAGAGAAATTTATTACGTAAACATTCCCGATGTTACCTTTGCCTGAAATTAAACCACCGCCTATAGCAGTGTCGAAGCGATCTCGTCTGCTCCAAGTGCAAAGGTCGACATAACCGTTCAATATGCTTTCGCGCTGAGAAAGAACGAAATGAAAAAAATAAAAGTATAGAAGATTCGCATGTTCTTTCAGCATTCTCACGCAGCAAAATTAAAACTATTTCGCTTCAAACTTGTTGCGTAACACTTCGAACAACTACGCAGTCGGTTTTAATTAGAGCTCTACTGGATTCAGGTAGTATGCGTTCCTTCCTAAGAAAAGAAATCGCAGATAAATTGAAGCTTCCTGTTATTCGAACAGAGACTCTTTCGGTATTTACGTTTGGAAAAAAAACACCCATTAGAAAAACATTTGACGTTGTTAAGATAAAATTACAGAACAAGGAAACACCGAATTTGAAAATTGAAATTGAAGCTCTCGTGACTGAACAAATTTCAAGTTCTGATTTACCACCTTCTAATCTGGATAGACACATTTTAGGCAAACAGTTAGAAGGTTTGCAACTCGCAGATTCTTGGGATTGCAAAGAAAAAATTACTCTTTTGATAGGAGCTGATCATTATTATGATGTAGTAAGTGGGAAACTTAAGCGTTTAAACAAACATTTAGTAGCTGCTGAAACGTTATTCGGTTGGTCTCTGCTAGGTTACACTAAAGGTACAACACACACTTCCACAGCCTTTAATATCGTAGTTGAAGAAGATATAATATCTGATCAGATAAAGAAATTTTGGGAGCTTGAAAGTTTAGGAATTAAACCTGAAAATGAATTATCCGACCCATTAGACAATACCATAATGGAAAAATTCGAATCGGAAATTTTATACAGAAATTCTCGTTACAAGGTTAGGCTGCCATGGAAGTCCGATAGAAAATATGAGTTACATGACAATAAAGCGATTGCGCTGAAACGATTTGAGAAACTTGTAAAGCGATTTCAGAATAACCCTGAACTCTTTTATTCGTATCAAACAATTCTACAAGATTATTTACAACAAAACATCATTGAACCAGTTCCAGGCACTGTTGATAGTGAATCTCAAATCACGTTTTATTTGCCTCACAGAGAAATCGTTCGTAGTGATCGAACTACTAGTAAACTACGTATCGTATTCGACGCGTCTTCGCATGGACCTGGTGAAATCTCGTTAAATGACTGCTTACATATTGGTCCAAATTTGTATCCTGACATTCTTGAACTTCTGTTGGCCTTCAGGCTTCACCCTGTAGCATTAACAAGTGACATAAAGCAGGCTTTTCTTCAGATAGAAGTAGATGAGAAGGACAGAGGTGTAACGCGTTTTCTGTTTACTAAAAACCCATTCGATGATCCACAAAATTTTATAACGTATCGGTTCACACGTGTGTTATTTGGCGTAAACAGCAGTCCATTTTTACTGGCTGCAACCATTAAACACCATTTGAAACAATATGAGAAAACCTACCCTGCCACTTGCGAATTTCTAAATGATCACATTTATGTAGATGACATCATTGGAGGACACCAAAACGTTGAACTTGCTTTCAATACCAGTTTAGAATGCGTCAGCATTTTTAGAGATGCTAGTATGATTCTACATAAATGGCACACCAATTCTCAAGAACTGCGCGAATTATGGATTAAAGAAGGTATTGAATCCGAGGAATCTAGTCATGTTTCGGAAGCTGGAAATCCTCCATTGAAAGTTTTAGGAGTCGCTTGGGACAACCAAAGTGACATAATTTACTTTGATGTAAAAAATTTGATAACATTTTTCTCAAAACAAGTTAATACTAAACGTTTCGTCCTACAAGCCATAGGACGAATTTTTGATCCTGTAGGTCTATTATCACCGTTTGTACTTAGAGTCAAAATCATATTGCAGCAAATTTGGACACTTGCTTTAGATTGGGATGATGAACTACCAGAAAATTTATGTTCTGTTTGGAAAACATGGTGCAAAGAAGTTTCCAATTTGGACGAAATCGGTATTCCACGATATTATTTTTCTGCAATCGGTAATAGTGATGTGGAAAGAATTGAACTGCATTGTTTTTCTGACGCTAGCAAAAGGGCATATGGTACAGTAGCGTATCTACGTATCATTTCTAGCAATGAACAAATATTTACGGTTTTTGTTGCTTCAAAGACTAGAGTAGCGCCTTTAAAACCGCTCACCTTACCTAGGTTGGAACTAATGGGAGCTCTTTTGTCAGCCAAATTAGGCACTAGCATCAATAAAGTTTTGAAGTTACAACCTTCTTGTTTTTTTCTGGACTGATTCGAAAATCACACTTTTCTGGATAAAAGACTGTGCAAAGAAATTTAAGCTTTTCGTTAAAAATCGTATTCAGGAAATACAAAATTTGACATCCCCAGAAAATTGGCTTTATTGCCCCCCGGTAAATGTAATCCCGCTGATTTGGCTTCGAGAGGAGCTAAACTTCCAGATTTGAAAAACAATCCTATCTGGTTTCAAGGACCAGAATGGCTTAGAATGTCGTCTGAGTTGTGGCCTCGACAGAATGAAGAGAAACCTGTCACTGAAGAAGAATTAGAATACCGCAAAAATATTAATGATATTTATGAATTTGTATGCACGGCAGTTGAAGAAAGGTTAATAGACATCTCAAAATATAGTAATTTAAGAAAATTGTTGAGAATAACTGGTTGGATGAAACGATTCATTGGTAAAATTAGGAAAACAAACCATTTGACAGGTCCATTAACGACTGAAGAAATAGTAGATGCCGAAAATTATTGGATTCGATCTGAACAAGAACGTTTTTATTCCAAAGAAATCAAGTCTCTGAAGAGAGCGAATAAAGTCGAAAAGAAATCATCCTTATAACTTTTTAACCCATTTTTAGACCAGAACGGGATACTGAGAGCAGGTGGAAGATTAGAACATTCTAGTTTGTCACATGATGAAAAACATCCGGCAATTCTTTCAAGAGACTCCTGGCTAACAAATTTGATAGTAGAAAGTGCACATGTTAAAATGATGCATGGAGGAGTAGCAACGACCTTAGCTGAAATTCGAAGTCGCTTTTGGATCCCAAAAGGACGTCAATTTATCAAGAAAATAATAAACAAGTGTCTTATTTGTAAAAGATATTCATTGAAATCTGCTGACCAGACCACTTCTCAACTTCCAGAAGACAGAATCAATGAGACACCACCATTCTACGTATCTAGCATAGATTTTTCTGGACCGATTTACGTAAAAAACATCGAAGGAAGTCAAAAAGCCTATGTAACATTATTTACATGCGCTATCACTAGAGCCATACATCTGGAACTTGTACCGAATCTCTCTACAGATTCTTTCTTGATGGCATTCAAAAGATTCACATCTAGGAGAGCAATTGTCGAGTAATTTATTCGGACAACGCGAAAACTTTTAAAAAGGGAAAAAAAGAACTCGAACATTTCTCTAAACTATTGTCGAATGAGAAATTCCAAGATTTTCTGTCGAATGAAAGAATCAGTTGGAAGTTTATAATAGAACGAGGGGCTTGGTGGGGAGGCTTCTAAGAGAGATTAGTAAAATCAGTGAAAGCGTGCTTACGAAAAATTCTCGGTAAAGCTTTACTAACGTTTGAAGAATTGTCAACAGTTTTAGCACAAGTGGAAGCTGTTTTGAATTCTCGTCCTTTGACATATGTGTACAATGACCACAAGGAACCGTTGCCACTGAAGCCAATTTTTTGATTTTTGGAAACAAAGATTCTACATTATCTATCAACTTTAATTCCATTAATTCAGAAGTCAAACAACAAGAATCAGTTGGAAGTTTATAATAGAACGAGGGGCTTGGTGGGGAGGCTTCTAAGAGAGATTAGTAAAATCAGTGAAAGCGTGCTTACGAAAAATTCTCGGTAAAGCTTTACTAACGTTTGAAGAATTGTCAACAGTTTTAGCACAAGTGGAAGCTGTTTTGAATTCTCGTCCTTTGACATATGTGTACAATGACCAACTTTAAAAACATTTAATTCCATTGTTAAAGATGGCTCTACCAAGTTCTCTCTGACTAAAAGAAAGATTTATCAAGATTTAATGGTTAGGCAATTGTGGACTAAATGGAAAAAACAATATTTGATGGATCTTCGGACAGCTCATCAATTAAAAAATCCTAACGTTTATGATGATCTAAAAGTTGATGATCTTGTATTAATTGAAGGCAACAATAAGTGCAAACTTTTGTGGAATTGTGGTAGAGTGATAAACGTTTTTCGTGGTCGTGACAACAAAGTTCGTTCTTGTGAACTAAAAACTGCTGATGGAACAATAATAAAACGACCAGTTCAATTATTATATCCTTTAGAACTTTAAAAACATTTTTTTATTGTTTAATAATATGAATAAGATTGAATATGTTTTTTATGCAATTGTTTATTTTACTAGTTTAATTTCATATGCTTAGATTAAGAATAGTTTAGATTTACTAAAGTAGTGTCAAATTGTATTTGATGATAACATACCTTTTTTAGAATTTAGTGATTATAGTTTGAATATATTTTCTATTCATTTAATATACTTATCAATTGTTTTATAATTATATGTTAAAATACTTATTGCTATAAATTTGATTCTTGTTAGATTGATATGAACTCTTGACAGAGTTCAGGTGGGGAGTGTGTGGAAATTATTTTGATTAATTGATAGATGGCGCTAGCGTTGCGTGTTAACGAGACGCGACTTGCCTTCTGAATTTCCATAGACTCTCCACCGGCAGTTCGATAGATGGATGTCTGATGGTTCGCACACTATTTGATCAGGAACTCTTCGGTTCCTATTTGATTTCGATTTTCGATTATGAAAGCATATAGATTTATTTGTCAACTGAACCACCATGTTTGATCTATGATCTGTAAATATTGTACATATTAAAAGTTACATTTAAAAAGTGATTGATGTCGATTTATAGATCTTAGAATATTTTGAAACACTATCAAGTACTTGTTAATTTCATGACATGTGATTCATGTTCCTAGATAAGAAGTTTCAACGCTCTTTTAGTTTGACTGATGTATTTCAAACCACACTGTGAGACGATATGCTATAAATTCCCCACGAATTAAAGCCAGGAATAGAATTTTTAAGAACCTAAACATGAATTTTATAGATAGGCGAGAAAAGGACTTGAAAATTGAACTTTTGGAGAATCCGTGCAATTTTGTGACTGACAGAAACAAAAAGAAATGCAAGCAAAACACGGTTATTAATGTTATTTTTAACAGCAGAATGTCTTCTTTGAGAGCAAGATGAAATTTTTTTAAAGGATTTATCAATGACGACGGGAGGAAATCCTCCGTTGATGGGAAATGATTTCAAATAATTGAAATGAGTTCATTAGCAAGAAGAGGTTCTGAGGAACAAAGTTCGAAAGCGCGAAAGACATACTAGACAAAAAAAAAAAAAAAAAAAAAAAAAAGCCATTTTTTGCTTAGTCGAGTGACACGACTTAGCATGAGGAGGCAAACAAAGATAAAAGGATTAAACAGTAATGCTCAAATCAGATTCATTGCGAAGAATATTAAGGAAGGGAAGGGTATTGTCAGATTCAATTTCAAAACTGAATTGGAAAGCTGGATGAATCGAATTAATAGCACATAAAATCTAGTATGAATTTTCTTTATTACCACTAAAAATAGCGGAAGTGTCTTCTGCATTACTAAACCAGAGATGGAAAGATTATTTCTTAAATAATTCCAGTCCTTCCTAACGCTTTTGAATCCTATTTAGTTAGTTTTACAGTTTTTGTTACTATTCTTGTCGACAGATGGCGCTACCTTCTCATTCCCTTTACTGCTTTGGGGTTCATTATTTTTCGTATTTTTGTATTGTATTCTACTTGATCATTGCATAACCTGTGGTTATTCTTCTCAACTCTCGTCAGGCACTGAGTCATCTGTCTGATTCACTTTTTGGCTTTTCGTCCTTTAAGGTCACCCTCATTTTTCATTTTTCTCCGATTCCTCTTCTGAGATTCTCCCCACGTACAGTGCAAGGTCCATGGTCCAGTCCTCATTACGTCACGTGCCTTCGGGCTTTATTTCAGGGGCCGGCAACGTTGCACCTAGCTCGGTCATAATACAGAGTGTAAGTCCTTCATTCCATTCATTCTTTATATTTTACAATACCATATATCTTACCTCTATATTGTAACTATATTCTTGTCGCCAGCAGGACTGTTTCTCTGCGCATGAACAGAGAATTTTAGAACTTTTGATCTTCGCCTGTGGTGCTTGGCTCTCTCTTTACTTCCCTTCGACTCTCCTTTGGAGTACTACGCTCGGACAGACCCACACGATGAGCCCATGGGCATTATTTTGAGTGAGCCGGAGAAACTGCACATTGTGTGGTATTCCGGCAATACCAGATCAGTCAGTCAGTGAGTTCTTCATTGCAGATTTCTTTGCTCCTGATAACGAGGGATCTGTACTTCTTTACCCTCGAAATAGATTAAAATCTATGCCAAAACTTCATTGCAGATTTCTTTGCTCCTGATAACAAGGGATCTGTACTTCTTTACCCTCGAAATAGATTAAAATCTATGCCAAAACTTCATTGCAGATTTCTTTGCTTCTGATAACGAGGTATCTGTACTTGTTTGCTCTCAGAATAAAATCTATGCCAAACACCAAGTTGTTGCTTAGTTTTATTTTTATTCTTTGATTTTAGAATAAAAAAAATCTGTTTGAACACAAAGGAAACAAAATTATCTCAGAAATTTTTATCATATTAGTAATTTTGTCACCTTGTGCAATTCTAACTTTCCACTCAATAAGGTGCAAACACACTTGCATAGTTTGAACCAGTATGGTTCCAAATTAGGGTCCGAATTTAGTCCTTGTAAAATAATAATTTTACATTTTATTATGATTTTTTTAAAGGGAAGAGTAAAGAAAGGTATAAAATAAAAGACTTCTATCTAAATTATCCCACTCCGAAAAAAAAAAACCAACTTCGAAAAATAACAGATGCCCTAAAATCAAATAATAAAAGCACTCTCAGACGTGTGTACTTTTTTATCTTTCTTATTTTGCAGTTGCAAGTGATACTGCAGATTGTCAGCAACTTTCGCATAGTGTTACTTGTGGTTGGATGCTATGTTATCTCGTGAATTAAAGTGATCAGAGGAGTTTCAGTGAACCTACAGAATAAAAATTTGGTATATGGAGAACGAACGCAGAATCGTTTTAAGAATTTAGAACGCAAAATGACACCTACCTTCAGCAAATGCTTCCGTAACAGATGAAGTTGTTGGAATTTTAAGGTAAAACTGTAAAGCTTGAACTTTTCTCATCATCTGTATTGAAGTCATTTGGTGCCGATAAGGGCTAATACTGTCTTCCACCCATCTGAGCACAGCAATTGAATCAGACGAATACACTGGAAAGTTAATGCACAATTAATAAAAATCGTGTTGATAATGCAGAGTTATTCAAAATGTTGGTCTCTATTTCAGATGAGCATAACTTTGTATTTATTAATAGTGTATTTGTGAATTTGGTATAGAGGCGTATATAAAGATGTACAAACACCTATAACATTTTTGTAAATGCAAGGAATAAACTAATTTAAAAAAATTACTCATTTATTTGTAATTTTTGTGTATACGTTAGAATGTTCATTGCAGGCATTTTTACAGATTATTTCGAATATGCTGCGTTATAATAAGTTTATTGTTTAACAGTGATCGATGGATTAAATTAAATATTAAAAAAGAAATAAATACATTTCAAAAATCAATAATACCTATTGGTTATATAGATAAAAATGTGCTAATCAGTGGGAAGAATTAATTAACTGAATGCTTAAAAAAATTGCAACAGAAAGCTAGAAACATAATGCAAAATGCATTTAATCTAAGAATTAAGAAAATAATTCTGTACCAAACTCGTCATTTTGTTGTTAGAAGTACTTTTTACTAATTAAACTAACGCTGGATTTATTTAATTTACAACAATTAGATGTATTGTTAAAAATAAGATAAGATCTAAATTACTAAGAAATATGTTTATTATTTTTAAATTACCCAGTTTGTTAAGCAATATCTGATAAATTTAATTCAAAAGATATAAATATTTTACGTTTTAGCAATAGTAGCATTTCGAGAACTTGTCAAGAGTGAGGCCGCGTGGAAGATAAATTCAAGACCTTATATTTTGCGCACTGGCACCGTTTGCCAACACGGAAGGGATTATACATTTATGCAATGTAATGTAAATGCTACGATCCAAATATTTTGGGAAGACTCCGGTGAGGATATTTGTACAAAATCGTTAATAATGGATTCAAAAGCCAGGGGAAACAACTTATTGCAGGAATTTTACTAAATTAGAAACTGCAGAAGAAAATATTTAATTAATTTTAAAACTGATTTAATTTTATGCAGAATGACAAACATGGATTTATTATACAATTTCACAGATTACTTAAAAATCTAAAAATATTACAGTAGAAATGTCATATTAAGATGCATATTAATTTGATTGTAACAAATGTTACGTCACAATTTTTCCTAGTGAATTTTTGAATCAGAACAATGAGGCAAGCTACATTGAAAGAAGAATTTATAAAAAGATTAAAAGACATACTAATTACACAGATATTCTGTAATCTTTTCATAATTGTGGTAAAATCATTACAAAAGATGAACATAATTGGTGTTTAAACCGTTTTTAACTAGGTCTTTCAAAAATGTTTTGAACATTACGCTACGTTACGTTACACTATTAAGTACTTATCATCCATTGCTTTAGTAAATATCATCTCTGCAACAACAATACTATCGTGAACTGGTTTCTGAAAACTGAAAACTGATAGAAACTTGAGACAAATGGCTCTGATGGTCATTCGTGCCTTTTGGTTATGGGCAACGATGTCCTTTGATTTCATTTAATTTTAATGATTTATAAATTTACTACATTGCCTCCTACCAGTAATCTAAGGGTTGCCAGGCAGTAACTTCACACAGTTATAGGTAACAAATACGTAGGTCACAAGTGACAAATTTATAGATCACCAGTGACCAACATCTTTAAATGGGCACCAATATCCTTAGGTTTAATTTCATTTTTAAAATTTATCCAAACCGATTTCGTTGCCTCCAACTGAGGATCTATGAAGACACCGTCAACCACAGGCCGCTGCTGACCAACAGTCTTGATGAGCTTTGGTGTACTTCCTCTTCATCTTAATTTAAAATTTTGTCTAAATATATTGTTTCATTCTATACTGATGATCTTTCGGTTTCTGGTTTGAAGCTGCGTCTGTCATCCTCTTGTAGATTACTGCAGGTCTCTGGTGACCAACAGTGATCGAGAGTATCATTATATTTTAATTTAAAGCTCTTTCTAAGTTAACTTTATTATTCCACATCGGTATCCTTTTGATCGACGCTCAATCTGTAGGTCGCTAATAATCTTGACAATCTTTATGAGCACTGGTGATCAACAGATTTGACGGTCAAAGTTGACTCTAAGTGACCTTTAAAATGCAGATCACCAGTGGTCCTGGTGAGCACTGATGGATTCTGGTGACTGACAAATTTTGATAGGCATCGATGTCCTTCAATTTAATCTTAATTTAAGCATCCGTATAAACTTATTGCATTGCCATACAGCAGTGAAATACGCAGTGCCGCACAGTCGCGACTACATTATACTGCCATGTTAACATTCCAACTGAACCTCAACTTGTAAGTCACCAGCTACCAACAATTTTGTAAGCTATGGGTGTGTTTTGATTTATTTTTTATTTATATTTAAATACACTGCATTGCTTCATTGTTTCACTGGTTGAATCCTGCACCTGTTGGTCCTTAATGATTAGTAGGACTGAAGGGCATCTGTTCAACAGCCTTGAAGGACAATACTATCCTTATATTTAATTTTAATTTTGAAATCTATTAAAGTTTATTGCACTGCTTCATACTGGTGACCTATGGGTTAGCTTCAAGTGGCGCTCACCTTGTAGGTCACTGATGATGAACAATCTTGATAGGCATTAATGGCCTTAGGTTAAATTAAGAAATTTTTTTTGATTTTAGTCATATGCATCCTATCTCAGAATCTATCCAATTCAACTTCAGTGATTATCAACCTGTAAGTCGCTGGTGACAACAGCTTTGAGAAGTACTGAAGCGCTTCGATTTAATTTTGGTTTTATGTGTATGTTTTTCCTAATTTTTTACTTACTGCATCACCTCACAGTTTTGACCTTTGGATAAACCCCAAGTGACCCTCAGTTTGTAGGTCACCAGTGACCAGCAGCCTTGATGGACACCAGTGACCTAGGGTTTAATTTTCTTTCTTAAATCTATTTAAATCTATCTTAATTTACTATACCGCCGCTCACCCACGACATACTGATTCATCTCCACAATACTCAGCTTTAATTTCACTAACGGCCTTTGCAGTCAGTGGTTTAACTTTAATTTAAAATAATATCTAAGTTTATTTGTTGCCCCAAATAGGTGATCTATAAGTTGACCAGAAGGAAATGTCAAGTTGTTGCTAATGTGCTATTAACGCCTGTGGTCACTTGCTTTTTTTTTCTTAACATCTACAGAATTACTTTAATAAAAATGATTTGAATTAACAAATTTATTAATTATTTAGTTAATAAAAGCTTCTAATGCAATATGTTCTATACCTGGAATAACATCATTCGAATTTATGTGTTGCCGGCTATAATATTGATTTTAGTGTTATATTTTTCACAATCTAAAGAGGAAAACATCAACCTATTTTCTAGAATTAAATTTTGACTATATTAAATCTACTGTCTTTTGGGAAATTATAAAGCGACTGCTCGAAAACAACTTAAATATTTTCAAAATAAAAATGATAACAGTGGCGAAAAGTGCGGTTGTCATATCTATACCAGAATATCGAATAAATTCATGTTCGCTAAAAGATATTTTTCCTCAGATAGTTTAAAGAATTATAGCTTTTCAAGAAAGCTAATTCTCAAAGTATAAAAGTACTTCTGAAGAGGTCAAGATGAAATAAAATCATTTTATAATAATAGTATATGTTACAGATATTTAAATCTAGTTTGTAATTAAGGATTAGACTATGAGCTTTTATTCAGAATTAGCATTTTTTTCCAAGCTTACGTTGCACCAAATTCGATCAAACTAAACGGTCTTTAGTTTGATCGCATTATATTTTACATCCGTATGTATGCACATCATTATATGCGGATATAACTGTATGTAATTCATGTATATATTGTCTGGAACATATTTTAATGCACAAAATGAACTTCAAGCTACATAAAATACATTTATTTATACCATGACAAACATTTCTTTTTACTTTATGTGTTGTTTATTTCTCTGTGTCTTTGCGTACGAAAAGAAAAAAAAATGTACGAACCTCATTCCGTCAATGCAAAGAAAAAACTATATAGTTTCTTAACTATGAGTGTAGTGCCGGGAAACCTTACAAAATATTAGATTTCGTAGTTTTTATAAAACGTTTTTGGGTTAAATTTAAAAATGCCTAAACATGAATATTTGCATCATATAAAATATTTTTGTATTTGGAAGTAGGATATGTTTACGTCGAATGGTTGCAAAACTAAAACCCGTGTAAAAGACTTTTGTGAGCACGGTGTACAATGACCAAGGTATAGACATCAGCATCTATATCGCTGATGATTTCAACTATGAAAATAATGTCATTTAAATGTTCTTCTGCTCGGACTGCGTCTCAGCTTGTTCTATAGAATAGCATGTTTGGTGGCTGTCTTCAATTCGTCATTCGTCAGCAAACTATGCATCAAGTCTTTCTCCTTTATGTAACCCTGAAGGAAGTAGTCCGTTACTATCAGTTGTGACGGTAGGATGTCTGTATCGTCCGAATTATACATCATGTCCGAATTATACACAGCCAGATCGCCAAAGCGAGAATCAGACAATTTGAGAATGTCTATTTGGTATACAAACATACTCGTGCTTGCCGTTGCGTCCATTCTGTTGAAAACAAATTATATCCAACATCTGTCTCGCCTGCTAATCTGACGATTTTTTCTGCCGTATTTGCCGGCAATTGCCGCAACTCCGCCGCAATTGGACGGCTAAGTGACGCAGCCTGTTTGATTGAAAATGTCCACCGCCGTAATACGCACTGTACAGGCCAACAGTCCATGACAAACTGACTGTTTGTTTCCTAGCTTTATACGGATGTTAGCATGCTGCACATTAGCATGTGCATTCTTGCAGGGATGCCGACTCCATCTGATTAATAAAATTTTCCGCCCTAAATGTTTAGAAACAAGAAGCTAATGTAAAAAAACTAAGGAAAACTTCTTTTTCTACTTACTTAAAGCAACAAGAAAAGAACACATTTGAGTATCAAATGGATAATTTTTTAAATTCATATTACAGGCCGCTGTGAAGGAATACCTAAAAAAGTAAACAAAATTGTTAATGAAACCCAAAGCTTTTGGAAATACGACAAAGAGAATTAATTAAAAAAATAGTTTTAGTAATTTAGATTACATTATATACACTAAATCAGTAAATTTTTTTATGATACCCCCTTTAAAAGAACGTCGTTTCACGATCTTGAAATTAAACTAGATCTATAGCATAATATCCCATAAAAGTTTATTCCTAAATTTTGTGATTTTCATGACTTGTAATTCACAACATGACTGATATTTCAGTGATATATGATGTAAGTTAGATCAATATAAATAGGAAAAGATAATGATGACAAATGCATAAATAAGAATTACAGGTATTAATCATGAATTTTATGAACTAATAAATAACCTTTATTCAGCTATAGGAAGACATTTTTCAGTGGTTCTTCAGTTTGGCCTTCACTGAATTTTTAGTCATCATTGCTCTGTTTGCTTTTAAAACATATGACAAAATTCTTTTAAATTTCCGGCAGATGGAGAAGCCTTCCTGTTTTGCTTAATAAGACACATAAAGCTCTTTTGTACCGATAAAACTTATGGATTTAGGATTAGATAGGAGGAATTACAGTAAAAATCTACAAGAGCCATTAGGTTGAGAAAAGTGTTGCTCTCGCGGAAGACTTTTATAATGCACAGTACGTAAAATCCATTTCTGATACTGGGAGTCTTATTAGGTAAACTACTATCTACTGAACTGAATAAATTAGGGGGAAAAAACCTAATTTAAATCAGTATTAAATTATTATTTAATTAGTATTAATTTAGAGTGATTTTTATTTGTCTTTCTAGGCCATTGTTGATCTTTAGGGCTGAAGTATATTTTTAAGGGGGCTCCCCTTAAAACCTTAAACCCCTTAACACCCTTCGAATATGAGACTGTTGCAAGGATTGGGATATTTTATTTATTTTAAAATTAATTACTTCCAACTTTTTACAGCTGACTACATAATATAGCTGCTTTGGAAACTAGTAACCAGAAAGTTTGTGTTGCCACAAATATTTTTTTAATTTAATCCGCTTTGTGACAAAATATTCCGTCACGTTTCCACCTTGCGCGCACGATATTTTAAAAATGGCTAATGGTACAAACTTGAAATTAGATGGAATTCTTTATATGAGCCCTATTTTTTAACTGAATCAAAAATCTGATGAATGTTTTAATATTAAAAAATTTTATGAACGAAAACATTACAGATTTTTTTAATAAAATACATTTTATAAACTCGACTCCGAATAAAATAAAAATTTAACATGAAATTCTTAGAATTTTTGGTTCACAGTAGTTTCCAAATGTTACAAAAGTTATATATTAAATATGGAATTAAATTATGCAAAAGAATGTTTTAAACTGTGTGGAACTGTGTGTGAATGTTTTAAACAAAGTGGAAACGTGACGGAATATTTTGTCACAAAGCGTATTAAATTATAAAAAGATTTGTGGCAAAACAAACTTTCTGATCACTATTTCAGAAAGCAACTATATTATGTAGTCAGCTGTAAAAAGTTGGAAGTAATTGCTTTTAAAATAAATAATTTATCTCAATTCTTGCAACAGTCACATATTCAAAGATCTTATGGGTTTTAAGGTGTACGAGTTCCCTTAATATACTACCTTGACTAGTATAATGGTTAGCGCTGCTGTCATATTGTTGGACTGGGGCTCGAATCCCGGAGATAGCTTGGATGCTTGTAGGATATTTAAAATACTGGTGATCCCAAAGTCTTCTCAAAACGTTTTGGAGTTAGGTGAAGAGGAGAAAAAGACCTTCGTATCCATCCTTATATCAAAATTTGCAAAGGTATTGGCCGTTCTTCCGGGTAGAAAATGAATTCTCCTTGTGTTACATCTTGGGAAACGTGTTGGGTGAAAAGACAACTAACCGATGGGGTTTGGCTATTTCCGACGAATGCATTGCAAGTTGTAAGTGTCCGGACATTTGGAAATAACAACAGCATATTGTTAATACTTCTAATGAAAACTTATTTTATAATGAAGTGTGATGTTAAATCTAATTCCATGAACGATTTGGAAGAAATATATATGCATGAAATTTACAGACGAAGAAACAGTATCTTTCGGCATGTTTTTTTTTTTTTTATTTATTCATTTTGTACGGAAACGTAAAATTTATCTTTAGCGTGTTTGCGAATTCTATCACCTGCGATTTGAGGTAAGTCAAATAACATAATTTTTATTACATTATTGGAAGCTTCTTACATGATTTATGGGTACTAATATTTAAGAATGTTATTCCGTAGCTATATGTGAAAATGCCTCATAATTTATATAATGTTTGCTCTTTAATTCATACAGTTATGGCCCATAATTCATACAATTTACCTGTTTGTGAAAGTTGCCCTATAATTCAAACAACGAGCAAATGTGTTATACTTTTTTTCCTTTTCTTTTCTTTTTTCCAGTTCTGGTTGCTTTCGTATTCTTTATAATGTTTTTTTTTGTTAGTTGATCATTTAAACTGTAACCTACGATATTACGTAGGATGCAAGGTTTTGAGCTATTTAAATTTTTTACTTAATTTTAAAGTTAGAAAATTTAAGTTAGTTAAAAATTAGAGTCTGTATAGCAAGAATACAAACTTTTGGAAGCTACAGTTTGGGAAATAGAGTAATATAGTTTGATAAGAAAGCATGTACTATGTTCGAAATATGTTATTAAGTTATGTACAGATATATCATTTTTCGAATGCGTTGATATTAAACATATTTGCATTTCTGACAATAAACAGCATATTGCGTTAAGAACTGCATTATTCAGATTTGATAATACATGATTTAAAAGAAATTATCACGAATCATTCTGCTTGTCTGATATACACCATGTTCCCAAAATTCCTTATGCCTCCTTTATTGCAACCGTTGGTCATAGACACGTATATTCAATTACAAAAAATGTTTTAAATGACGCAAGTATTCATATTTTTGCTTCTTAAAGTTAAGAAAAAATCAATTTTATAAAAATTAGAAAAAGCGTTCTTCCGGTCTCTGTAGTTATACTTAGTAACAATTTATATTTATCATAAGAAATGAAACGAAACATTTGATGACAAAAATTGCTTGAGATATTTAGATTTCAAATCTTCAGACTTTTGTCATCATTTTTAAATTGCTTCGAGGGGTAGGTAAAGAATAAATTAGAATAATTCGAGATTGACTTCTTTTGGCGCTTTTTATATGATTCGATGATACTCCTTTGTAATTCCTATGTGTCTAATATTCTTTCATTTGTAATATTGCTACATGTTGTACGCCAAAAGCATTTTGTCTCAAGTAATTTGTAAGTTATTAAATGTTAAAAATGCTTTATTAAATTCTTATGAGGTTTCATTACTTTGCAATAATAGTCTAAACACCAATAACTCATTAAATTTGACATTTTTTTTAGTTTTAATTTATGCAAATAATGCTACGATTTGGTTATGTGCCAATACTGAAACCTGCTACTGTTCTCTAAAGGAAGAATTTTATAAGATTCTGTTATTAAGATCCCTTTAAAATGTGATATTGGTTAATATTTTTATAACAGACTGCATAACAATGTTATCATCTTATATATCAATACCGGAAACTGTTTTCTAAACCAATATTTCATATTTAATACGTACAAGAGAAAACATTTTGTTCTTTAATTTGTGTACAACCCCTGGAAAATGTGGAGCTTTAAAATGAAATATCACAGTTAGTTTTTGTCGTACGAGAGTCGAACATTTTCTGTTTTAGAATTTGAAAGGCACGTAACTGATACTAAACTTTAGGGGCCGGGGACAATATAAAATATTAGATTTCTCAATTTTTAAGACATTTTTAAAATGCCATAATATGAATATTTTCCTTATACGAAGTAGTTTTATAAGTAGAAATATGTATCTATGGTGAATGGCCTCTAAAATAAAGGCAGCACGAGGACTTTTATGAACCTGGTACATTATTAGATTTTTTAAATTTTAGAATTACATTTCTCTTTGTTAGATTTCTGTTTATTTTTTGTTCATTTAAAGATTATACGGCGCAAAGTCACCTGGTAGACATAAAAAGAGCTTCATCTGTTAAAATTTTAATCAAAGTATTTGGCGATGTATTTTCGAAAGTTTCGACACGTTTGGCAGTCTCGAAGAATATATCTGGGGTCCATATGTACTTCCGGCAGCGGTCATATACGATAGTAGCTCTGGCAGCTCCTTTGTAGGAGTCTAGCTTCAATCGAGTATCGTTCCAGATTCTGTTGATATAGACATGTAGGAGAAAATCCTGAAATAAAATATTTTTTTTAATCTAGTTGAAGCCATAAAATTGATACAAAGATTTCGAAAATTACATTTACCACATTTAAAGCTTTATAAAATTTATATTTTACATTAAAAAAGAACATGCAGTGATTTAAAGACGATTATCTTCATGCGATATTAAATTATTGAAAAATAGTCTTGTGTAGATTGCATTATATTAGTGTGTAATGGAAAATTTTGACGATGGCATTGTCGAAAGGATGGCTAGAAAATATTTTTTTAAGTAGTGACGTGGAAGATGCATGGAAAAGTAGACGCATGATGATTCTGATGCTTTACTGATGAAACTTCCACTTTTATGACAGGCATTCATGGATATTCCCGGTTCTTCTTTATTGTTTTGCATAAAATGCTTGCAAATCACACACGTTGCTTTCTTATGATACTAAGCTTTCCTTTTTTCTTTTATATCTGAGTGAATGCAGAATGCCCCTTAAACTGGAGACTTTAAAAAAGATAACAAAAGTACACAGTCGCATAACGGCGTATCTAAAATATTGTTTGTAGGGAAATATTTATCATACAAGCGTTTGTCTTGGCATAAAATATTTATCCCGAGGCAGTTATTTTAGTTAAAATTTTCACTGACAGATGTTGCTGTTACGATTACACCATATGAGCAAGAAAAATGAAGGCTATATAGCATCTATTTGTTTGCGTTTCTGCGAATGTTGTAGAACTACTAATAATGAATTTGTTCATGATGAGCTGTAAATTCTACATAATCTTCTGAGGACTTAAATTTGAAAACGTTTGCAATATTAATGGTATAACGCCATCTGTCGACAGAATTTGAACTAAATTTTATGCCCTTAAACCCGCATACAGTGAAATACTTTTAACGCGAAAACGCTTAAGACGAAATATCGGTTAACACGAAATAATTCAAGGGTCCCCACCAACTACTATATATTTTCATGCATTTTTTTTTCTTTTAACATAAAACGAAAATCACTTAACACGAAACGATTTCCCTTCTGGGAATGAACAAAATGCGGAAAACACCAGCCACGCAGACGAGATTAAAGAGGGGTGTGAAATGAAAGAGAAGTGGTTTCACATGTTTCCATAGAAAGAAGGCTAACTTGGCTTTGAAATACCCTCGGAACAGCCTGTGACAGGAGCCAATTTTGTTTATCTAAGCTACTTTCACCCTTCTTCCCTACAAACGCTACACAAAAGCATCTTTTCTCTCATCAGTTGGCTTTGGAGTTCGGTAACGAGTACATCCCAGTGTGTGCAAAAATCAGTGAGTTTGGTTCGCTGCAAAAGAAATGGACGAGGATAATGAAACTGTGTAAGGATCTTAAGTTTTACTAACGTTATTTTAAATCTTTACTATCACTTCTTATTTTATACTTCCGGCCAGAATTAAGAGCGTTAACTTATTTATGCAAAATTTGTCTGGCGAACGCCAAGTACTTAAGTTGTGGCTTTTTGCCAAGCGAGAGAGAGGAAGGAGTTAGTCGAAGCAGGCCGCTTGCCTTAGAAGTTTTACTCAGTTGCTGTTTGCTTTCCAGGCCAGAGGTTTAATCCTCGTGATAATTTTAAACGTATTGTAGTGTTAACAGTTCTCTGTACTACATACGGCTTCATGTTAATATCCGGCCAATCTTCCACGTTTATTATTCCAAAGTTAAGTTAGAGTTTAGTTATATTTTTATATTCTTACGTTCAGACCACAAGTAGTTGGTCTCTGTATTCCGAAGTACGGAAATTATTGTAAAGAGTGAAAAATAAAGGGTTTTGTATACCGTTCCTGTGTATCTTGTCTACTTCCCACAGTTATTGAACATAGCTTTAGTAAGCTCCCTGTTCCGAGTCAGGTCTGTGCATGTTCCCAAAGAAAGTAAGACGGAACATTGAACCTGATAGTGGCGCCTAACGAAGAAGAATAACCATGGCCGAGTTTCAAGAAGAACCTGTGCTGCCTGCAGAAGCGGCTCAGAATCCAGAAATGCCAGCTGCCACCCTGGAAGGATTTGGTTACATCGTCCAGACCATGCGCGCTTCGATGAAACCAGAAGCAACATTTAATGGAAACTCACCGGTAACCAGTTTTTTGGAAAAATTGGATGACGACTTCACGCTCTACCCCGTGCACGAGTTTCAAAAAGTTACCTTAGCTACCAGCGCTTTGAGGGGCCAAGCGCTTAACTGGTTCAAATGTATAGGCAGAAGTCTCTTGGGTCAAGCAGGAAGTCCCACCTATACTTACGAGAATTTCAAGACTGCCCTAGTAAAAGCCTTCCCTGTCGTAAGGGATCGTGCGAAATTAGAAACGGAACTTTTCAGTATATATCAGCAAAGAATCGAAAATTTCTCAAGCTTTATTTTAAGAAAAATTCAAGTCTTCAAACTCTTGTATGGAAACCGTCCGGATCCTGAGATAATTCAAGTGATTTTGCCGAGGTTACTTCCCCAAGTGCCGGACTTTATTGAATTAAGGAATCCGACTACACTATAAAAGTTATTTGAGCTAGCAATCCAGTTTGAAAGTAGAAGAACGGCGGACATTGAAAGAAGACGTCAGTACGAGCAACGAAGCCAATTTGGTGCGCCAAGACCACAGCAAATTCAAGAACACGGCTACGGAAGCAAAGCGAATCAGTGGGCAAGGAAACCCGAGCATTCAAAAACAGCCGGCCAACGTCGACAGTTCAATAGCAACCCAGGAAAAAAGTCTCAAGGCCAGTGGAAAAAGAAGGAAAGCATGGAAACAAAAAAGGATTTAAACTAAAACGGATTTCTGCTGACGGGAGGGTGCGGAAATCCGAAGGCCAAGAAAACCCCTCTTCCTACAAGTTAAATACAGTAATGGTGAAAAATTTGACTCTTCCGAAGATTGAAGTGTTGGTGAATAATATCCCAGCCACCGCACTTCTGGATACAGGCGAGCAGTGTGCCTGTGTGGCAGAAGATTTTTTTAGGAAGTATTTTCGTAAATATCGCATATATAATTCGGATAATACGACAGTGTTAGCTGCGCAAGGAGAAAGATGTAAGTGCATAGGTAAATTACCACTATACATCCGTATCAAGGACGAACAAGTAAAGGTTATGTTTTTCATAGTAAAGAATCTGCAAGCACATATTATCTTAGGAATAGATTTTCTTTCAGAGGCACAAGCAACGCTGGATTTTAATGAAGCGTCCCTTAAGCTGACGATGAAACCAGTTCGAGAAGAAAAGGCTGAACCGCCGATGTTAAACCTTTACCACCTGCCTAATGAAGAGCAACGAAGAATTCGACAAGTGGTAAGTGAATTTGCTTCGTTATTTAGTGATATTCCAGGATTTACTCAGGTTACTAACCATAGTATTGACACCGGAGATTCAATGCCAGTTCGCCACAAAGCATACCGGTATGATAAGAATAAGGAAAAAATTATAGAATGGCATATCACCGATATGCTACGTAAAAAGATCATAACGCCCATCTCAAGTAGTTATGCTAGCCCGGTGGTTTTATGTAAGAAAAATAATGACTATCCATTGACACATCCAAAAAGGTGGAGATTCGCGATTGACTACCGTAAATTAAACTCCTTAACTAAATATCCGGTATATCCGTTACCTATTATTGAAGAAATTCTAAGGAACATAACATCGACCAAATATATGACGACTTTAGACTTAACGACTGGTTATTTTCAAATAGGGGTTAGGCCTGAGGACGTGCCTAAGACTGCTTTTATAAACAAGTCTGGCACTTATGCATTTCTGCGTATGCCGTTTGGCCTTTCAGGGGCACCGGCAGCATTTCAGCGATGTATGGACATTGTGTTAAGGCCTGTTCTTGGAAAGTCCACATTTATCTATTTAGACGATATCATTATTACTAGTGATAATCTCGACCAACATGTTCAGGATTTAAGACAGGTGTTTTCTTTATTAAATGAGGCCGGTCTAAAAGTTAATGTCGAAAAGTGCAAATTTGCAGCCCCTGAATTAAAATATTTAGGTTACAAAATATCTCAGAAAGGAATCGAGACAGACGAATCAAAAATAATTGCTGTACAAAAGTATCCGACTCCAAACACGGCGAAGAAGCTCTCTTCTTTTCTAGGACTTTGTTCATATTATAGGTCCTTTATAAAAGATTTTGCAGCTATTGCTGAACCATTGTTAAAATTAAAAAGGAAAAAGGCAAGATTCTCGTGGACGGCCGAAGCCAATAGTCCGTTCGAAAAATTAAAGCAAGTATTAACGCAAGCCCCTGTGTTGAAATTTCCTGAAAAGGATGAGAATTTAGAAATTTCAGCGGATGCTTCGGATTATGCGGTAGGAGCGGTACTTTCACAAAATCAGCAGCCCGTGGCATTTTTTAGCCGAACTTTAAATCAAACACAAAGAAACTAATCCGCGACCGAGAGAGAGGCACTTGCAGTTCTGTTAGCAGTGCAAAAGTTCCGAGTCTATTTTGGAAAGGCGCCAATAACAGTGTACTCTGATCATGCGGCGGTAACTAAATTGTACTCAGGGAAAAACTTATCCCCAAGGTTAATAAGATGGGCACTCAAGCTACAAGAATATAATCTGGTAATCAAGCATACCCCCGGAAAGGAAAATATCGTAGCAGATGCCCTATCCAGAATTAAAATAGATGAAGAAGGTAATACTGTAAAGGTGGCAATGCTCACAGCATGTACAATAAATTCCCGAGAAACTGTAATAACCGAACTGGGTAAGGATCCTGAGTTTGGAAGCATTTATGAGTATTTAAAGGATCCTGAAAATTTTAGCCACCAAGATATTGTGGCGATAAGAAATAGGGCGGCCCATTACGAACTAATAGATGGTCTATTATTCTATACAAAAACTACGAATTCCAACAACGAATTTCGACCTGTTATCCCAGCTAGTCTTAGATTAAATATCCTGCAGGAGTTGCATGACAGCCCTTTAGCTTCTCATGCTGGTATTCGAAAAACTATCCAACGCGTACGCGAGGCAGTCTATTTTCCTGAACTGCAAAAGTTAACAAGGGCGTATGTCCAGTCCTGCCCAACATGTCAAGCAGTTAATTATATTAATTTCCGCCCGGCCGGGTTTCTAAATAGTATTAAATCCAAATTTCCAAATGAAATAATTGGCATCGATTTATTGGGCCCTTTCCCAAAAAGTCAGTTAAATAAAAGTCGCTATCTTCTTGTTATGGTTCATCATTTTAGTAAGTGGACCGAAATTGTTCCCTTAAAACGAGCCTCCGCGAAATTAGTTACTGATTCTATTTTAAATAAATATATTTAAAATACGGGGCGCCCCTAAAAGTTATATCGGATAATGGTCCTCAATTTGTAAGTAATATATTTGAAGACATGTGCCAAAAACTGGGAATACGTCATTTAAAAATGGTCCCGTATCGGCCGCAATCAAATATAGCGGAACGGGTCAATAGAAATATAGTGAAAATTATCCGTAGTTATGTTAAAAATTTTCATAAAAGCTGGGATAACTATGTCAATGAATTTGCTTTCGCCCTTAGGACCGCAAAACATGATACAACGGGCAAAACTCCTGCTGAGTTATTTTTAGGCAGAAAGATTATAACGCCGTTAGATAAATTATTTTATGTGCAACAAAGAGCCCCAGAATTTAAAATGAGTGATATAGAAAAATTAATTAAAGAAGCAAAAAAGAATACTGAAGTAGCACAGAGAAAACAGAAGCTTTATTATGATTTGAAACGATGGGGAGTAACTTATAAAGTAGGGGATGAAGTGTTAAAAATTAAGCATTCACTTTCTTCAGCACCAGAAGATAAAACTGCCAAATTTTTTCCACGATTTGAAGGACCATATGTCATAGAAAAAATAACTGACGCTGTAGTGGTGTTAAAAGCTAGAAATGGTGAAACGTGCTCCGCAAACATTGATCAAATAAAACCCTACTATGATCGTAATAAAATGAAAATTTTCAAAGATCTTTTGCAGGATCCGGCACGGCAGGCACAAGCTCCAGAGGTGGAACAACGTCAAGCACAAGCTCAAGCCATTAGGAGGCAGGAGCAATTGAAAAGAAAGTTTCCCCGCTGGAAAATTGAAGGTAACAAGAAAAAGAAGCCGTTCCACCGTCCAGAAAAGAGAGCTCACGAACACCCCCAGAATGAAGAAGGGAGAAGTACGATGAATCCAAAGAAAGCCAGGAGAAATGACGGCAACTATACCCCGGCTCCCAAACGGAAGATCAACTCATCGGACAGGACTCTCCGCAGCAAATGTCGCCGAACTGCGGAAGGGCCACCAGCGGCGGAGGAAAAGTTACAAGGAAAATGTGAACGGCCAGCAACGAGGTCCAAGCAGGAACGCGAAAGAAGTGTCCCGGTTCCGCCAAGACCAGCTGCCGTCAAACGGCCAAGACCACAAGGCAGAGGCGAAAAAGAAGGTATTCAAGGGTGACCGAACTGGAGGAAAAAGAAAGCTTCTAGAGGAAGGCACTGAAGGGCGAGCCCGCACAAGAAGGAGGATAAATCAAACCAGAATCTGCGAATACCTTCTCAGAAAAGAATTCTCAGAAAAGAATGTCCGTATATCACAAAGATAAGTAATATTTTATGTTACTTTGCAAACTTAAGTTAATCTTTCATTCTTACTGCAAGTTGCACATTTCAAGAAGTTTTACCTCATATGAGGTCCACCTTTATCGCCAAAAAGGCGAGAAATGAGTTGTTACCGATTTCGGTATTATGTTTTTCAATTACTCGCGCGTAAAACTAAAGTTGATGTATAAGACGAATGTGTAAATACTTAAATATTGTAAAAGTTATTGTATAAATTTTATTTAAAACATTCTGGCAAGAAAGAAGTTTTAGTCTGAAAGACTTTTTGAAATGTAGTATTTCAATGCAGAAGAATTGGCACTTGCTTTGAAAAGAATAGAAGTTAACAATGTACTACTAATGTATGTTTTAAAATGCGTAAAATTAACGGCATGTTAATATGTTCTTATATACAATGTGAACTGTTATTTTAAATGTTAAGAAATACTATGATATGGTAAAAGTGAAAGTAATGCAAAAAAAATTTAAAACTTATTCGTGAGACTGTAAAAAGACCAAATTATGGTGAATATGTGTTAAAGGTTGAATGAATGTAGTTAGGCTCTCTGACGCTACACTTCAGAGTTAGCCACTTTCAGAATAGTACCTCAGGGTTTAGAGTTGAAGATAGGGTGTGTTACGAGGTCTGGTTATGTTGAATTTTAACACGTTATTGTTTTGATTGTAAGAGGCAGTGTTGAACACGTATAGATAAACACATTCGTGTTTGGTGTTCTTTTACAACACATGTCAGAGAGCACGGGGAGAGATAATTAAAATAGTCATGAATGAAATAAGAATGTTAAGAGAAATATAAATATGCATGTTACTTGCCATTTCATTGTGTAACATTTCATTAAACTAGTTTTCCTTCCAGATCTCTGGAAGGAACCAGATTTGAATAAAAGCTCCTGTTTAGATGCAGTACAGATGAAAAATTGGGTGTCCATGGAGCTGCTATTGTAAAAACAATTTTTTTTTTTTTTTTTTTTTTTTTTTTTTTAAATTTCTAGTTTTAGTAAGAAATGTTTGTAAAAGATTGGTCTCGCGTTAGATTCTAGAGCTAAAAGTTTTCAACAAGGTCGTTTTACACCTCAGTTTCAAACTAATTAACTCTGGCGGGAAGTATGTAAGGATCTTAAGTTTTACTAACGTTTATTTTATTTTAAATCTTTACTGTCACTTCTTATTTTCTACTTCCGGCCAGAATTAAAAGCGTTAACTTATTTATGCAAAATTTGTCTGGCGAACGCCAAGTACTTAAGTTGTGGCTTTTTGCCAAGCGAGAGAGAGAAGCAGGCCGCTTGCCTTAGAAGTTTTACTCAGTTGCTGTTTGTCTTCCAGGCCAGAGGTTTAATCCTCGTGATAATTTTAAACGTATTGTAGTGTTAACAGTTCTCTGTACTACATACGGCTTCATGTTAATATCCGGCCAATCTTCCACGTTTATTATTCCAAAGTTAAGTTAGAGTTTAGTTATATTTTTATACTCTTACGTTTAGACCACAAGTAGTGGGTCTTTGTATTCCGAAGTACGGAAGTTATTGTAAAGAGTGAAAAATAAAGGGTTTTGTATACCCTTCCTGTGTATCTTGTCTACTTCCCACAGTTATTGAACATAGCTTTAGTAAGCTCCCTGTTCCGAGTCAGGTCTGTGCATGTTCCCAAAGAAAGTAAGACGGAACATTGAACCTGATAGCTGAGCCGGCACTTAATGAAATGTTTGAGATAATTTCTGTGTTATTGGACTGCCCTACTGTATCATCGAAACAATTCGTTGCAGTAGGTGATGATAATGTGTGTACAGCCCCAATTATGACAAACACAGTTTGGAATTTGTTCAAAGCTCGAAAAATATCATTGATGCAGATTCCGACGACGAAAATGAAATGAATAATGCAACTCTTGTTCCCACGTCATCCAAAATGAGGAACATCATGATAAGTATGCACAGTTATTTAGATGCACATTCCAATGTCGAAATGAATAACAAAATGGACGGAACAATTTGATGCTAGAAAATACAAAGAAAAATATCAGATTATTTTCCAAAAACTTAATAAATGTTTTGTTTTAAAAAAACTTGAAAATTTTGTATTAAATTAAGTTCTTGTGGATGTTTTTGTTTTATTGATTTTTATTAAATACATGCATATGTACATATCTATGTAAACAAAATGTACTCTGATAAACTTAATTTTCTTGATTATGTGCTTTTTCTTTGCAATATCCTCTAACACGAAAGTGTATTTCAGTCCCCTCAGTTTCGTGTACGATTTTCACTGTATATACGTCTGCGTGAGAAGTCTTTAGGCACAGACGGCAACTGGATAACCCAATCTGTTGATTTCGTAAAGCATCGAAGTGTACCTGTATTCTTTGCAGAGAATACATGTAGGCCCATGATTATCTATACAAAAAACAGGTGACAAATGGCAGAGAGCGGAGACTCCTGGCGGTTATTAGAAGTTAGCAGGAAGCCCTTCCTTCAAGAGTTGATTGCCATAAAGATAATTTTGACATCGGTACACATGGACTCAAAGTTCGTAAGTGAGGCATTATAGATTTTTTTCTAGCACATAATGAACAGTTTTATCTTACAGAAGTTAAACAGCTTACAGCGTGTTGTCTAATTAAACATACAAGTTTAGAGCATAATGGATAACATAATACTAATTAAACTAAAATTGAAATAAAATTAAAATAAACTAAAGTTGAAAGTTTTTAGGTCCATAATTTTCAAAAGTTAGTGCTTGTTATCATCACACATATTTTTTGTTACATTAAATGCTCGCTTAATATAAAGAAATGTAACTCGGTGAATGTTCCAGATTTGCATAGTGATGCTGACATATATCTTACCCTATTGCCGCTATGAATTTTATCGCTCTGAAGATTTTATTAACTGCCGTTCGGTTAGTGATCTTAATGCATCAATGCTGTTGGTAGGAAGACCCAGACGATTTGCTACACTTAGCAGGCAGTAGAAAGCGAAGTGATGAAGAGAACCTTCATTTCCGCAGACGCAGATGTCTGTATCCGAGATTTTAAAACGATAAAAGTGCGCTGAAAACGACCATGGCCAGTAATATAAATGGTTAGTGGCGAGATAGTAATTTGACGTAGGTAAGACGCTGAGAAGTGAAAACATATATCCGCCTTCTTGTGTCCCATTAGTCCCATTCCAACTGCCACTTTTAGATCGCCTTGTCTAGCGTGCGCTCTTCAAATGTGATGATGGCGCTCGAACCAGAACTTAAAAGACAAGGGCTAGTTCACAAAGCTTTCCCTGCTAATACAGGAAGTTAGGAGTGATGAAGTTATCATGTTGACACTGGCCGCAATTCGCAGCAAAGAAATAAACGTTTTAAATTTGGGGGAAAAAAACTTTAAAAAACTGTGCATGAAAAAATGGTTTTAATTTAGAAGAGAAGATGTTATTACCATAAGCATTTATAACGTTCAAATAGGTAATAATACTTATTTTTAATTAAATAAAAAATAGATAAAATACGCTTCGTTTTCTTAAAAGTTGTAGGTTCCCTCCCCTGCGAATTTATTATTAAATCATGAAGAAAAAAATTGTGGCATTCATTATCTTTTCTTCATCTGCATACTAAGTGGGAGAATTCTATTATTCTATTAACGTTTCTACGACTTTGTTGACTATTCTATTACTACTGACGTTTTATATAATTTTATAAATTACCTAAAATGTTAAGCTAGCTTTGGTTTTTATAAACTATCATTGCGTTCTTGGTTATTTTTATACTTAGGGCATTCAGCAATATTTATATTGTCATTTGTGAGTTCTACTTTAAAATCATTCGTATCTGTTTTATTATTCCTATCATCATTTTTGTAATCGCCTAAAAATGCATTTTCTTCAAATTTAATTCGTGTAGTCTTTTAAAAGCACGTTACATTATTTTTTTAGTTCAAAATTGTAGATATTTCATAAACAATCTTGCTGCCATTGAGAACGTTTTACAGGTATCTAAACTAATCAGTTTTAAAAAGTTTCTAAGAGCGAAAGTTATAATGTAGATGAAGAAAAAATTTGAATTGCTTATCATTTTTAACTGCGAATATTTTATGGATGTTCTTCGGGGGAAACAAACAAAAAAAAAAAGTCTTCATGTTTTCCATTTCGATAGCTTAAATTAAAATTTATTAAACTGTATTGACCAAGATACTACTGCCTAATTGTAATATTAAATAATTCTTATAATACTTATAATTTAAGTTTTACTAAATATTAGTTTCATGCTAATCTCTTTCCTTTATATCCTGCTTCTTCAAGTACTCTCTTATATCAGAGGTTTATGCAAACTGTACATCAAGCGGCATAGATTAAAATTAGGATAAAATCTTAGCCTGAATTCTGAGAAGAATTCTTAACGTTGTATTGCTGTTCGCGTAAGGAGTTGGGCATTAGTGTGAAATGTTTGAACTCTGACATTAGCCAACTGCAGAAGGTTTTTCTTCTCTGCTATTTGACTCAAGTGTGCTTGCAACTTCGAACAGGATTTGGTGGAAATGTAATTTAGTGTAGCTGTAATTATTAAACAGCGAGCCCTCTAAGAATTCACATTGTCCTGGCGAAGGGGCGGAAACGTTTCACAAAGGTGGAAGTGATAAACAGGCCCATCACTGACACTCTTGCTTGGCGACAGCACCGGATAAAGAAATAAAACCCTTCTCCTTGCTCCATGGTTGACAGTTCGCTGGGGCAGAGCAGTTTTTCGGCAGGCGCTAGTACTCACAAAGATTTTCTCGGAAGTAAGGATACTTACTCAGTAATTTAACAATGTTGGATTATTTTAAATTGCCATCATTCAACCACTGAGCTCCAGGAGACAGGTTGGAATTTTTTGCTGCTCATCCCATTCTGGATTACCACGACTTGCTTTTCTTTGGATCGGCTTTTCGGCTGCTTTGGGTTTGCATCTAGACAGTATGTTAAGATCATTTTTATTCTTAGCATGGCATGGTATTAGTATCAGGCATGAATGAGGATAAAGATTTTCAGATACAGCTAGAGCAATCATATAATTTAGTGTTACTTCGACGACTTCCAAAATCTCCTTCGAAAGCGATGTTTTATCCGGATTGGATGAACTTAGAATGCTTATAATTGATAGGCATACAGAGGTAATTTCTCAAAACTCCCCAGAATTAACGCCCCAAATTCAAGAGGCTGTAACCTTAATTCACGCAATCTAAATTGGAATGGATCAGGAGAAATTTAAAATTAATTCGACACAGAGTCAAAACTTTTCAATTGCAGTAAATACACCATCACAACTAATAGCGACGCCAAGTCAAAAACTAGAATGGCAATCTGCTAAAAGATCTTCCACAAAATCTCGCAAAAAGAAATCCACTACAGATGCAGATGGCTTTAAAACCCCAACTAAAGCTTACAAAAGAACGCTATCGCAAACTGAAGTTACTTCCCCAGTTCACAAAAATAAATTCCAGGAATTAGCCTCAGAAGATAACATGGATCAGGATAGCACAGATGATACTCCTTTTATTCAACCCAAGAAAACTGCCTCGCACATTCCCGCCGATTGTGTTGGAAGACTTCACCGCTGATTGGGACAAGCTCAAAGACGATATTGAAAAACTCTGAATTAAAAAAGTTAAGGTGACAGGTGACACCCTAGTCATTAGGCTTTTTGAAGTTAGATTTTCGCACTGTTGCACAAATGTTCAAGGACAGAGCTGTTCCTTTTCACACTTTCAAGGTTAATTCAGAGAAAGCTATTAAAGCTCTGGTTAAAAAACTTTCACGAAATCTAGATATTGAACTTATCAAAAAACAAACTCACAGATTTGCAAATACCTGTTGCAAATGACTCGTTATAGTGATGGCAATGTAACTAAACTTCCTCTTTTTCTAGTTGCAACAAAACGAAATGACGTTGGGAAGCAAATCTGGGATGCTAAAACTCTCAGAGGTCTCGGTGTTAAAATTGTTACTTACAAATCTCTACCAGATCCCGTACAGTGCCATAAGTGCCAACGGTACGGGCACATACGCAACCTGTGTCATTATATACCTCGCTGCCAAAAATTCGCAGGGCCTCACGAAGGCTTCCAATGTCCTTAAAAAAAGGAGTAAAGCCTCTAGTTTGTGCCCTTTGTGGAGCAGATCATATCTCATTCTATAAAGGATGTAGTAAATACCCTAAAAATTTGCAAAAATTGCAACAAAACGCAGAAAACTCAGAAGAAAATAACCACAAAGAAGCTAACCCAGAATTTAATCTAAACCAGAAGGACTTTCTTTCAATTAACAACTCCAATAGCGACGACCCGCCCAACTCTAAGAAATCATAGCCTCCACCAATAGAGAAAAAATCTAAGGATCAACCATCCTTTTTTAGAATCCAATTTTCTAAAGTCAAAGAATTTCTTGGCCAATTCAAGAATGCCAAAAATATTATGGAAAAGTTTGGTGATCGACAGGAATGCCATAGAATACTTCACCAACACTGATTATGAATTTTAGTCCGCAAACTCAAATCAACAGTGTTATTTCAGCTTCAAATAGCTATTTACGACTTCCTTACTTTAATACTTTAAAGCAAACAGTGTCAGAAAACAAGTGCTAGAAGTTGCTAACTACCCAAAAATACATAAAGTAGATGTAATGCCTCGTCAATACTAGATACAGTGATTCTGAAAAATATCCCCCATACGCTGCAACTTGAAGTACTAGAAGACCTATTATCCGATCATTTTCCTGTCTATTTTGACTTTAAAAATTATTTACGTGCAATTTATAACTAGTTTTACAAAATTACAAATATAGAAGGAGATCAGACTGATTTCGTGATCTTAACTACATTCCATAAATAATGATTAATCGTATATAAACACATGTTTCTACCATTCGCATACAAACTTCATGTTTTGAATGCATATTGTCCATAAAAAGGGGGGAAAATGAAACACAAAAATGCAAATGATTTCACTTTTTTCACGTCAGGTATGATTTTTTTAAAAACAGTGGATGTACAGCAGTAGGTGCTGAACGCAGTTTTGAAATGTTGCAAGATTGCTTCTTTTCAAAAACAAAATATTTAAATATTTATTAATTACATTATAATTTATTTCCTCGTTATTAAATTCACTGTCATTTAAAAATCTAAGAATTTGTACTAGAAAAATCTTGCAATTACATTATACTTGTAATATTTTCAATACGCTATATTGCCATTAATAACTGACACATGTTGAAAGGAAAAACGGATCACCCATATGTCACTAATGCCCGCTTGAGTCTATAAAAAGATCGTGTGCACTCAGTAAAAATGTAGATTAGCTACAGCTGTGGTTACGGACTTATGTCTAGAACTGAGCGTGAGAGGATAATGATTATCGGTGCTACCGTGTTAGCCATTCCATCAGTGAGATTCATGCCAAGTTCCAGATATTATGAGCAACAAAGGGTGATGTTGTGTTGAAAGAGAAATGTTAGAGAAATATAAAATTCTCACTTCCACTTCGATGAAATAAGTCAAAAGAACTTGACAGATAGAAACCATCAATAAGTTGCGATAGAGACTACCGATATCTCTGGTGAGTAATGAAGTGAAATCGGAAAGCTTCCTTAGAAACAGAGGTCAGGGATTCAGTACTCATACCATTAGTCAAGAGGTATCTCCACTTGACTTCCACGGGCGAGCTGCTAATGATCATCAAACTGAACATATATCGCCTATTACAGTGGAGCAAAACACATAGTCTATGGGCTGTAGAAACAAAGGAAAACATCATGTATACGAATCACATACTGACGAATCACGTTACATGTTGTGGCATTTCGATGGACATTATTAGAGTTGTTAGGCGTTTTCTTCGTTTGGCCTTAGTCCACTCGATTTTTATATTCTGAGCCCGAGTTTTAAATGCTCAAAGCTCTGAGGCAGTGCTGGATAATTATATCGCAGTAATTTCGAATTGGCCGTTATTATTTTCGCCATGACAAGTCACCGTTTGCGAAAGCCATAACCAAGTGGCTTAGAGAAATGGAAGCGAATTAACTTGACTAGCTGATCCAAAGCTCTGATCTCAACCTAATTGAAAATCTCTGCAATAAGATACAACATCTTTTGAGAACTATACCTAGCGCCACAGGATTGTTCGTCATGTTTCAGGTTTTAAGAGCAGCTAAAAGAAATTGGAACCATAAACCTTACCTTCGTTCTACTTCAGACTTCGTGATGAATTGTCTTCAGGAATTTATTACTTTCATTAAACCAAAACGAATGAAACTCGTTAGATTTTCTTTTAATGGAATAACTGCAACTTTGTATCAAACACAAGCAAAAGCATTTAATTATATTAACTATTTAAAATATTTTGTAGATCCCAAGCATCAATACAAATGCGCACATAACCACACAGGAAGATATAAAGTCATTTGCTTACCATTTTTTCTTCGTCAATTTCTCCAATATCTATGACTTCGAATCCAATGAAGACATTAATAGCTTTACCTAGGGAAGATATAATTAATTAAAATGCTCTGTGAAGTAAATAAATGTTTCCTAAAATAAATTTGAAAGGCAGGTTAATTTAAAACTTACCTTCGTTTTCTGGAGCTTTGTATATCTTATAATCTTTCGGCAACAATTCATTACAGAGCTCATCAACTGATGCATTACTGTAGAAAAGAAGCAAAAGTGTACAATTTAAATGGAGCTTCATAATTTATTAGACGGTTTTATTTAGTTAGGATTCTTTGCTAGTTTATTTATCTGCTTGTTTCGGTCATCCCCAAATCACTTTTTACTATACTTCTGTTGAGCCAATTTTCTTGAATTTTTGTTGATTTATATATTTGTGATGATACATAATATTTCTTAGTGAGGTTTTCAACGTTCTATATAAAATTTGTTTTTTATCTGTTTTATTTTACGAAGTACTTTTATAGATATTTTTCATGCATATACAATTATAGATAAAATAAATAAACAGACGGAAAAGAAATTAAGTTTTTAATCACCTAAAACAAACATGTTTCATCATGCTTTTAACATTTTTTCGGTAGTTTTAGGTTAAGGTAGCACTTGCACAAAGTTTGTCTTGCAAAACACGATAGTCTATCTTTTGAAATTAATTATTATCAAATTCTTTCCGTTTTATTAAAATTTATATTTACTTATACGTAAACTTTTACCTCTTTTTCGTAAATAATATAATAATTTTATTAATGCATCTAACATTTTTATAACCTGCAATCAAGTTGATTGCCTAAGTTGATTGATCAAGTCTAAAATTAGTGTGGTATTTGCATTAGACTTGAAATTCTAAACTTTTTCTCTGGTAGCATATAAATAGATGCAGCATGGTTTTCATATTATACACAGATTTACAACGACTCATTTAAAAATAAAAGCTTTACACAAAAGGATATTAAACTGAAGAACTTTCTTTTTTAAACAACAAAAGAATTTAAAAGTCTAATAGAAATTACGGTTGACGAAGTAATAGACAAAACCCTTGTCTCATCAACTGAAGAGTCTGACTGCGAAAACAAATCAGACAATACATTTGAAAATTAATTCACAGTGAAACCATGAATTTACTTTCAAATGTAAATTTATAGTTTCATTATGAATTTAACGTTAAAAAATGTGTTTCCTTTATATTTAAGTTGAAGTTCAGTATCCCAAAGGAGCATTAGTCCAGAAGGGCTATTAGTCTCGAAACGGCATTTTACATCGAATAACTAAAAGGGTTGAATCACTAATCAAATTGTTGCCACCAAATATTATATGGCACCCTGTATTATATTTAAACAGCTAGGGGCCTACTGAAGAGAATGCGTGCGTGCTGTAGCGAGCTCCAGTTTTAACGCAGACAAAGTGTCATCATTTAGTGCAATAGAGCATTTTTCACATATCAGCGAAAAGATATTACTAAGAGCTCGAATTTGATATTGGTTTCATGTTACTTTGTCCAACAGCTACAGATAAACTAATAATAAACTAATCAAATAACTTAACAAATCATTCACAAAGGCATTCTTTACATAGGCGTACCGACTTTGTTTGCTTTCCCTTAATCTAATAATTCAAATACATATTTCCATTGGCGAACATCATAAGCGCGAACATCATATTTGTTAAACAAATTTATGCGTATTCAATTCCATATAAATTTACCGAAATTAGTTACACTGTAAATACATTCCGCTTTAACTATATTTCTTTTACATATTTTCTGAAAATAGTTTATTATTATTAGAAATTAGTTAATGATTTATGTTTTTATTACAAACTGCGGTATATAATGAAATTCCATATGATGATTCCAGATGGAGAATACTAATAATTTTTTTTATAGGTGGTTATCTCTTTGTATTATTTAACTATTGGTTATCCAAAACGGTGAGGCATTTCGGATATGCTGTCATTGACGGCAATTTTCAATTATGATTACGATTTCCTGTTGTTGTTGTTGATGATGCTTATGGTGCCATGACTGACTAGTCAAAAATCCTCGTGACAAGGAGCGCTAGAATACGCTTGCCATTAAGCACCATTCAGGGGACAGTGCAATTTAGCTCAGTTCCGCCCATAATTTCGATGGAGAGCCCTCCGGAGGGGACGGGTCCGAGGGTCTCCCACCCCTCTAGTCTTCCACCGAACCACACGAGAGGACTTTCGGCTCGCCGCATATTTAAAGTGCTGCCATGCGCTGCCATTTAGAGTGCCATTCTATCACTTAAAATGTGAAAATGAATAAGAATTAATTTATAAGTCAAACAAGAAAAGAATAAGAATGTTTATATCGAATTCACTGTAACAGGATCCGGGCCAGATTTTTTTGCCATTCGATGGAAACTCTACGAGTTTGAAATTCTGCCGTCTGGTTCCTTCCTAAATTCTAAAAATTCTGCCTTCCCTAAAGTCTGATGCCCGGTACGATTGTACTAGTTGCACCGGGTCTGGCTATCACTCCGTCTGCCGCCGGTTATGTCTAATTAGATTTCACAATTACAATGTAATTACAATATAATTACAACAACAATTACTCCAATTATAATGAGAATTACATTGTAATTGCAATTGCATTTTGTCCAACTGTAGTTTCGCATTTGAATTTCTCGTCGAAATTCTGCCTTCCCTAAATTCTGACCACGGTACGATTGTACCGGGTCTGAGCTGGCTCTGTCTAAAAATGAATAATTATTCAACGGCTAAAATTTAGAACCCATTCAAAGCGACTATTATAATTATTCAAAGCGATTTATAATTTTTAAACATTGTAAGATTCTCTCTTGTGCTCTTTTAAGTTACAGTTAAAGATTAAGAATCTTAAGAACTGGTAAGCGAATAATCGCTTGAGTTCGTGAGACAGAAAATAAAATTTCGGAAGGATTAAATACCCTTTATTATTCTAAATTAATTTCACAGAATTTTTTCTTGGAGTTTTACAATAAAGCCTCCACTCGGGCTTGAACTTAGGAAGTAAGAAATTAAACTTAACTAATCTTAACTAAAAAGATATAGCCGAAGCTATCAAGATTCTAACAGAGTTGGCCCCTTAACGCTAAATAACAGCGAGTGGCCTAAAGTATGGCCGAGCGTAATAATAGCTTAAGAGAGAGGAGCCTAAAAAGGTGAACGCGCGCTAGTCAGAATCACTGGTTCTCTCTAACGAAGTCAGTAGAACTTCACAGTTAAATACTTCTTCTCATTTGCATTCAACCGCGATACTAAAAATACGTTCTGGTCCGAAGTTGTAAGCTTGAAATTAAGAAGAGATAGGATAGTAACTTTCACTCAAAATTTAACTGTTAGCTAAATTAACATAATCCTTACAGCATATTAACGGGCTCGTGCGAATAATTTATATTAATAGAGAAAAGACATTGCTTTCCGCTTATTGATTAACTAATGCGCTTTTGACATGACTTCACTCAAGTGCTTAGACTACACATTCTAAGAAGAAAACATGGTTGTATAAGGTTCGAAATTTTCTGGTACAGGAACTTATTGAAAAAGGTCAAAATATTTTAGCATTGTTTGAAATCTGATTTATTTTCCCTTGTTAAAGACATGAGAATACTAATTTAATTATACATCTTGCTCACGTACTGGAATTTGCATTGAAATGAGTCAAAATATTTGCCCGCATTAGCTAAATATTTTTTGAGGGGTGGGGTGGGGGGCGGGCGGGCTTCTCGTTAACCGCATGACAAAGTTCATTAAATTAAACAGGAAGCCAAACTTAGAATAAGAAATGTTTGTTTAAATCGTGATTTCGCAGTATTGTTTTTTAACTGTATAATTTTTTATGCAGTTTATAGTTCTGAACGAATCTTTATTTTTTAGTGATGCAGTTTTATCATTGTCCTGTTGAAAACCACAAAATCGTCCTAAATTTTAGTACTAAATTTTGATGGCAGATTTCTTTGTTCCTGATGAAGAGGGACGTGCACGTCTTTACCCCCGAAATCGATAGAGTTTTGACTAAACACAAGGTTGTTGCTTTGCTAATTTTACATTTTGAGAAGAATATATATCTTCTGTCTTTACTAAATTTCAATTTATAAATAATAATGAAGTCTGTCTTTTATTGAATAATCTTTGTAGCAAAATACTTCTTGTTCGGAGGATATATTTTGATAAGCAACTGTAACCATTCATTAATACCGAGTTATCAAACATTCCCGGTTGCCCAACCCTATTTCAGTTTATAACATATCGGCTAATCAAAATCTTTGTAAACTTATGAAAATGCAGTAAAATGAATAAAGAAACTCTTATTAACATAACATGATATGCGCTAAAAGGGCGTAAAGAGCGGATTGCGTGTTGAATATACGGCTTTTGGTTGTAAGTACAAACGAACATGAATAACAGTAGTAAAAGCTATTTATTTTTAAATAGGCAAAAGGGCTATTTTTAAATAAACGGATTTAAACAACTAGTTAGTTAAAAACATATTTATTTTAGTTGAAAATTTAATGCCGTCAAGTGATGAGTTTCCTCTTTCACCAGATTCGTCGAGATATTTTTTAATTAAATTAATAATCGAGAGCAAAGCCCGGTGAAGCCAGTTTGCGGTCCTAGTTATTCCCTTTTTTCAGTGGCGCTCACTAGCCCCCAATCAGGGCTAAAGTCGCTGAAAGTGGTAGTTCGGTCCGGAGTTCGAACCCCGATGGGCATATTGGCTGCATAAGCGGTTTTGTCCATGTATAATGTGTATATCCGTCAGTATCCCTTAGAAAATCTTTCCCGAGGGCCTCCCTCTGCTTAAGCAGTTAGCCCTCGAGTGTCATGACATATTCAAATAAACCAAACCAAAATAGATTCACCTTCCTTCCTGCTGAAAGAGCATATTGTCGAAGAGAGATTGTTGCCAATATTTAGACCAAAATATTTCGGTATTTCCTTTTCACTACATTTCATAAATTTGATAAGAACAGAATTACCGTTGTGCAAATTCAACACTTTTATTTCAATTACTTATTTTAGAATACTTTAATTAATTTCCTATCTTATACTACTCACGGAGGATCTTAATGCTTGAGGTCTTTCTGTCGTAATCAGTTTCTTTTATCGATATTCATACAGCTTTCCTTAGTATTTCATTAGCGATGAGGAATATTCTATATCATTAACTAATTTATGTTGATTACATATGTGTAGATCTCAAAGAATTATTTAATATCGCCGATTTTAAAAATCTTTCTGAAATCCTTTGCGAATAACATTTTTTATTTCCATAGCAGTTATATTTTATATTCAAGGAAGATAGGGGTACTTGATCATTAAGGGTATTTGATCATTAAAGATACTTGACAGTTGAGCTAACGACCGTACAGATGAACTGATAAGACTTAACTAAATCTGGTAGTTCAGTTAATGGTTTTTCAAAAACTGGCAGCACATAACCATTTTCATTTATTTTGTTTAAGCGTAAGAAATATCCTTAATATGACCAATTCAATTTTTTAAATAAGTTATTTCAAAATATAGAGTTTTACTGCAATCATTTCATTCTCTTAATAAATTAAATTTGCTTATTTACTAGCCAAAACTGATTTTTGTTTAAAATACGTAATGGAGATATTTGGCACCACTTGTCTAAGGATACATGATATAGGAATCGAATCTCTTTTTGAAGAAGCTGCTTGCAATAACAAAATAATTATATTTTTGACTCTAGATTCTAGGACGTAAATATCCACTAAGAAAGAACGAATTATCCAACTGAGACAAGAATTATTAAATACGATGATATGCATGTATAAAAGATTATTAAAAAAATAGCTGAGCTGCTCAAAAGAAAGAGCTATACAAAGTTTCAATATGACACTGTTTCACCTGTGGCATGGATGCAAGCTGTTACCTGATATGGCATTGATTTTCAAAGTTGTCATCTGGTATTCTGCGGAATTTTGTTTCAAATTGCCGACAATTTCGGGCTGATTCGACGACTCTCTGGGATTGCTACAGAAATCCTTCCATCAGTCCCCAAATGTGCTTCTTTAGGAAAAAATCAGGTAAATTTGCAAGTTAAGGAAGTGTTTGGAAAATACGAAGAGTCAGCAGATATACGTACGGCTGAACATTAACTTGGTGAAAAGTAAGCATTGTGAAAAGCAACTCAATACAGCGAGTAGCAAATTTCTTCAAAGCGTTGCAAATAACTTTGAATTTATTTTCATGTTTCCCAATATTTTGTAACCTATGTGGCAACATGATTTTTACTTTTCTATTTCTGACAATGTTTTCAACAGTTGTCATTACAGTTACTTTACCATGTATATTTCCTAACATGTTAATTTTTGTGCTTAATATATATGTTAATATGGATGAATCTCTGCTTATTCATTTGTTTCCATTCGTAACGTTAAACTCTAATAGGTTATGGTCCCAGGATGCTTTAATTGCGCAGAAAAGAAATTTAGAAACAAAGTGGAGATAAATGTTAGCGGCAGTTTGTAAGCCTAACACGGCAGTTCTTAAGCCTTACGTTAAGTCGGCAAGTTAGTTCTCAAAAATGGAAGCCGCAAAGATATAAGTTAAGCCTTTATGCGGAAAAAGTAATTAGCCTCTTTAGAAATATCGAATTAAATTCATATCAGAGTCACGTTATCACGAAGACGCTTTAACAAGTCGTAGAAGGAAAACTGGAAAAGCCGGTGAAGCTTGATCAAGCCGCCGCCGTAGAGATTCGTGAGATACAGAGATGACATAAAGGTTTTTAATAAAGCCAATAATTACGCTATGATGGTTCTTACGAAGTCCATGACAGAAGATACTTTACAAAAGGTAATGAAATTTAACAGCGAAAGAGACAGTAGAGTCGAATTTCATAAAACATTTTAAAGTTCGTCCGATAAGCAACTTTACAACATATGTTTACAGTTCTTCAAATTCACTCGGTCAAATGGATAAGATGGCATCTCATTTATCAAACTGAAAAATTTATGGAACAAAATGAACACTGGACTTGAAAATAGAGAAGAAAAGAGACTTCCAGAAATGCTGTTAATTTGTAAAATAGTGAATACTCTTCCTTCTAGTTATCGAACTTTCAAATCGAGTTGGTTATATTTTAGTGATGAAAAGAGATCTCTAGAAGAATTAACCACACAATTGTGAACCCATGAAAGAAAATTAGGGAAAGATCTAAATTTTGTAGAAACTTTAGATCAGGAAGCATTGATAACAAATTCGAAATTTAAGCAGAAATCAGCCTCTAACAAAAGAAACAACAGCATGTGTAATTATTACCACTTTAGAGGACACTGGGTCAGAATATGCAAGAAGTGGAACATCTGTTTCGATAAATTTCCGAAGTCAACTGCCGAACAAGATCCAGATCAGACACTTGCGTTTACTTGCGTAAGGAAAAGGAGTTAATCATAGGTGTGTATCTGAATGACCTGCTTGTAATGTACAGCAAAATCTCTATCATTAAGGAATTTAAGGACAATATTAATATTGCAACCACATTTAAAATCAAGGGCTTGGGAGAAATACATCACCTTCCTTCAGTTAGGATAAGCAGAAGGGAAGATGGCTCAAAGACTCTCGGTCAAAGTATCTATGTTTGTGAGCTCTTGGAGAAAACGGATATGTTAGATGCTAAAGGAGCATCAACACCATTAGACTCAGGTATGAAATATAATCAGCCATTAAGGATAGCATGTTGGATGCTGAAGGAGTACTGAAATATAGTCAGGGTCAGGCTGCTGGAGGATTTTTGTATTTGGCAGGAAGAGCAAAGCTTGATTTAGCCTTTGCTACAACTTAAATGGGCCAGTTCAATAATTGTCCAAGCAAGGAACATTGGACTGGCATACAACATATTCTTCGTTACTTAAAACAGATCTAAGCATTAAAAACTGACTTTCCAAGAGAATGTGATGGATTTGGAAGTGTTTTGCGATTCCGAATGGGCTGGTGATAAGATCTATAGACGATCATTTAATGGCTATATTTTATTGCTAGAAAGTAAAGCTGTCTCGTGGAGCAGTAAGAAGCAATAGACGACTACCTTGTTAAAGGTTGAAGCCGAGTGTTTCTCAATGTGGCTACGCAGCCAAAGAAGTGCTGTGTGCTTGCAAAATGTTTTGCAAGTAATTGTGTGAGAAGATTTTTTGTGCTTAACTTTTTATAATCAATGTGCCATTTATTTAGCTAAAAACCATGTTACCTCGTAAAGTAATAAACATATTAAACTCAGGTATGTTTTCTTAAGAGTGAAAGTTAAAGAGATGTTGTTGAACTTTACATATGTGTCTTCCAGTTCAAATGCAGCAGACATGTTGACTAATAATGCGCAAAAGAAAGACTTATATAACCAAAGGTTCAGTGTAGGAGAGTGAAACTTAATCAAAGGGAGTGTTTTTATGATTATATTTCCCATTGCATTTTGCAACCTGTGTGGTAACGGTTTCTACGTTTCTATTTCAGGCAACGTTTTCATTAGTTGTCAACTATAATTATTTCACCATGTATATGTTTTAGCATGTTCCTTTTTGTGCTCAATATATATGCTAATACAGAAGACCATCCATAGAGCAACCGCAACATCATTTAGACTTAAAAGAATGTTCATATGTAGAATGTTTATATGTAGTAGTAAAATTAATAAAGTAATAAAATAAAAATATAAAGTCTTTGTAGAAGTCCAATATAATTATATGTAGAATTTATATGTATGTATTGCTTAACAATATTGCTAATTAGATCAGACTCCCCTTGCTCAATCATTTTTATGGAGCTTATAAATTTTCATAGTTGATGAATAAATAGTTTATAATATTTTAAAGTTTATTGCGAAGGAAGTTGCTTTTTAGTGTTTGTCTGAACCAGTGTTGTGCTGATGTTGTGGTAAATGGCTTGAGGTGGAGATCCTTAGTTATTTCGCAGTTAAAGAGGTGGTGATCAAGAGTGCCAATATGTCTGCAGATACATATTGGTTTTTAGTGATGGAGACCGAATCTGTTAAGATATTTTGGAAAAGGAAAACATGAGGTGAGAAAGTTGGTGATTGCTCTATTGAAGGATAATACCTTTCTTGAGGGTACAGATAGGAATAGGAAAGTTCTTCTACCTATATTTTCCAATGGCCATTGCTGTTTCCCGAGGTCAAGTAGATCTTCTTCTACGCTAATACAGATGAATAATATGCTAATACAGATTCTTCTATGCTAATATAGATTCTATGCTAATACAGCTGAATCTCTGCTTATTTATTTGTCTCCATTCGCAACGTTAGACTCTAACTCAAAGCAATTTCGGGTTGTTCCATGGATGACTGCCAAAAGTTTCGACTGAAAAGACGTGGTATCCCAGATCATAACTTCCTTTGACAGCCTGTGTATGGTGTGACTGTAAAGATAAGATCCTAATATTATCCTGACCATTTTCATACAAGTCATTGTTAGTTTTTTGGACTAACCTGAAACGCGACTTATCACTGACGGTAGTTCGTCTTCAGCCAATGCAGTTCCAGATCAGTCCAGCCTGCCTCTACTGCAATCACATTTAACGGTGTGTATTTATAAGGAGTAAGTGACATTATGGCGCGAGCCTACATTTTGCGTTTTAAAGTGTTCTGGGAGCTGCTGTAACAGTTACTCTGTTATGTCATTGTTCAACTATTCTTGTTGAAATGCAACATCATCATTTGATTAAAAATAATTGTTGAGTCATTCTGATGATTACACACAACAGACAAACAGCAGAGCTCTTAACTAAAGTAACCATCAACTTATGAATTGAGAAGTGACATGAACTGCATTGCGAGACATGAATTTCCGATTGTAATTAAATACTGAACCTTGTAGATGCATTACTGTTATGTCTTTATGTTTAAAAAACAATTTTGTTAGATTTTACTAGCATTTATTTCTTCAATTTCTTCAGTTTGGTATAATTCCGTTTAACACAGAAAAAGTCCACAAGCCCAACTAAACAAAAATTGCGCAGAAGAACCAAGTAAGTGATTTTACTTATCTGATATATTTGTAATATTTAGTTGAATGAATGTTTTAAACTGACCCAAATGAGCTAGCTATACTTCGGCTTGCGCATCCGGTCACTTGTGATCGATGGCCCAGCAGCTTTCATATTGCACGTATTCGTAGTGACATAGCGTATTCGTTTGCGAAGCAAGTCGGAAAGGCATTATTACAATCTAACTGGATAGCAATAATCAAAACCTAATGGAAATTTTGCCTTGATATCGTGTTTCAATGCACTGAAATTCCGACTATTCAATTACAGAACATTTAATTTTAATCATTTACAAGTAAAGTCTTTTCATATGAAATTTCTTGCGTTCGAATTACTTTTTCTAGTTGAATCTAATTTTGTATTTTAGTACAAATTGTATATGAAATAAAACTCATAGAATGACGTATATTTAAATCCATTCTGATTAGACCCAAACAAATGAATTGCCTGGAAATTTAGTCTCCATACTCACTGCGTTAATGATTTTTCCAGTATTTTATACTGTGTTAAATTTTAATGTTAGATTGGAAATAATAGGATCAGAAAACTGGGATGTTGTATGATTGGGAAAAGGATGCAACTGAGTTAAGATGTTCCATAACATAGAATTCTTCAATGAAAACACCAAAGAAAAGATGAAGCTGCTGAAATTCAAAATCAGCATCAGCATAGCGATATGAAATGGAAACTAAAGTAACATATTTAAAATAAAATCGTTCTGAAAAAAATATTTAATTATTAAACAGTTAGGTTTTTATGCATTGAAATATAAAATCCAAATCTCTGCTATATTCATCATAACAGTAAACACTCTGATGTAGATGAATTGATTTCCAACGAAACTGCAATCAGAGATAACTTCATAATTATTTGAACTAATTTTTACACTGAAAGTCTTCATTTACTGCCGTCTCAACTGCACACTGAATTTTCTTTCAAGTATCTTAAAAAATATTGTTTTCTATTTTTATTGTAAATCACCGAGTAGATCAAAAGCGAATTCGATTAACTTGAGGTGTCTATGAGTTTTATATGCAAGCGGTAACTCGCTGAAGTAGTAGTAGTAATACAGGAGTGAGCTAAAAGGTCAAAGGTAGTAGAAGGGAGCCGAGAACATTGCAATGGGATTTAGCATTCCTCGTGAAAGCATGCTTGTCTACAAACGCTCTTTTATTTCACGTTCCTCAGCCATACGATACGATGACATAATCCTAATTGTTAATCGATAATGTCACAGTATGCTAATTAGTTTTCTTGCCACGCTATCGTATTTTTCCTTTTCATTAGAATAAACTTTTTTTAGCAATCGACCCATATTATGGAAATCTGCGAATAAAATATTTCTAGTATTTATCGGTTCATGTTAGTAGGCAGTTTCACCAAACTCTTTCACTTGAAGCTACTTGATTAGATAATACTTTCAGCAGTAGTACTACTGGAATAAGGTTTTTGTAAATGTTACATGTTGAATATGCACGGGATACGATACTGTTTTATGATATTTTTCTGCCTTTTGTTGTTGTTGTACAGACGCGATTTTGTATTGTAGTGGCCCAGTTATTGCATGAGAAATAATTATTTTTTATTTCATATATTTGTTTATGTGTTTAATTATTTTATAAAATTAACTTTAATATTTTGTTAATATTCATATTTATATTTCTTTTATGCTGAATGCCAATAAGTAGTTCATATTTATATTTAAATTTCTTTATGCTGAATGGCAACTAGTTCTAGTTCTGATTCATGATTGCTAGGTTTTGGTTTCAAAACGTTGCTCGTAGCGTCGCATTTCGATAGCTGGAAAATAAAATGCAATAACTTAGCTATTTGTTTATAATTCATGCTGTTACTAGTCATAAATTAATTTTAAACATTAGTAGCCAAGGCTACATCGTGGTGACCCTGATTAATTTTCGAAATGTCAACAAATGACTCTTCTGAAACTGCTATGAAAGATACGATACAGTCACCGGAGCTTCATAAGGTGAGTGTAAAAATACCTCCTTTTTGGATTGATAAACCGGAAATATGGTTTTTTCAAGTTGAAGCTCAGTTCAAAATTAGTAATATCGTTTCAGAAGAAACGAAATTTAATTATTTAGTTTCACAGCTTGAACCTAAGTTCGTCGAAAATATTTGGGACATTGTAACGAACGATAGTGCCACAAAATATTCGGATGCTAAAATTAGGTTATTACATTTATTCAAAGAAAGTGAAAATGTACGGATTAAACGTTTGATTACTGGTATCGAACTTGGAGACATGAAACCAAGCCAACTTTTGCAGAAGTTGAGATCAGTTGCTACTACAGATGTGTCTGAAAATCTAATCAAAACTTTATGGCTGGAGAAGCTACCTGACTCCATAAAAAATATATTATTAGTTAGTGATGAAGATGTAACCAAGTTAGCGTCTATGGCAGATAAAATTAGTGATATGAATCGGAAACCAGAAGTATTTAGTGCTAATGCTCCTTCCGTTCCCGCAAATGATTTGTTGCAAAGAATTACCTTTCTTGAACAAAAAATTGATCAAATCACCATTCGCTCAAGACGCAGGGACTCGGATTTACGTAATTCACGTTCACGATCTCGAAGCCGATCTCGTAAACGATATGACCCTACTGGCAAATTTTGTTTTTATCACTTTCGTTTTGGAGCAAAATGCATTTCAGAGAAATGCAAGCCTCCGTGTGCTTGGGTAAAAAACGATTTCAAAAACCAGGAAAACTCGAATCTGCAGTAGGTTCAGCGGCAAACGCTGCTGCAGAAAATATGAAGGATTGTCGCAAATTTCGTTTTTTCGTTCGTGACCGAAGATCGAATTTGCACTTTCTTATTGATAGCGGAGCTGACGTAAACATAATTCCTGCTACTTCACAGAATAAATGTAAAACTGAATATAAACTGTATGCAGCTAATGGCACAGATATTTCCACTTATGGCATAAAAACGCTAACTCTTGATTTGGGATTACGTCGTGATTTTCAGTTTCCATTCATAATTGCTGATGTCACAAAAGGTATTTTAGGAGCTGACTTTCTTCACAAATATAAATTGCTTGTCGATATAAATAAGAAAAAATTAATTGATGGCGTAACACAGCTTTGTGTCCAGTGTGATGTCGCTGCTATTTCCAGTGATTACTCAGTAACCACATTAAATAAATCCATAAAAATTTTCGATTTACTGTCGAAATATCCCGAAATTTCTAAACCTAACCTTTTTCCTACACAAATTAAACATGGTGTTACACATTTTATTACGACTGATGGTCAACCCGTTTATTCAAAGGCACGACAGCTCGATCCAAAATGCTTAGCTATAGCTAAAGAGGAATTTAAATTTATGCTTGACAATGGAATAATTCGTCCATCAAACTCCCAGTGGTCAAGCCCCTTGCACCTTGTTACGAAAAAGGATGGTTCATATCGTCCTTGCGGAGACTACCGACGACTGAATGCGCAGACGATACCTGATCGATACCCAATTCCTCGCATTGAAGATTTTCATCATATTTTAAGAGGTACAAATATTTTTTCTAAAATTGATTTATTCAAAGCTTATTTTCAAATTCCCATTGCAGAAGAAGACAAATGTAAAACGGCTATCATCACTCCTTTCGGTTTATACGAATTTAATGTAATGAGTTTCGGTTTAAAAATGCTTCTGCAACGTTCCAAAGATTTATTCATGAAGTCTTTAGAGGATTAGAATTCGTTTTTCCCTATTTAGACGATATACTCATTGCATCCAGTACCCATGAAGAACACGAAAATCACCTTAAATTAGTTTTCGAAAGATTACATACATTTGGGTTAAGAATTAATGTTTCAAAATCTGTCTTTGCTGTTCCCCAAATCGAGTTTCTAGGCTACCTAATTACACCTAAGGGTTCCCGTCCTTTGCCAGAAAGAGTTCAAGCTATTACTAACTACAAACGACCGGAAACAATTCATGAACTTAGAACCTTTCCTGGAATACTTAACTTTTATCGTCGTTGTATAAAGGATGCAGCGAAGAATCAAGCATTGTTACATGCGTATCTCAAGGGAGCTAAAAAGAGGGACAAACGTAAAATCGAATGGACTGAAGAAGCTGAAAAACAGTTTGAAACGTGCAAGAATGACCTGGTGAACACGGCACTGTTGTCTTTTCCCAATTCTGAATTACCTCTGGCGTTATTTACAGATGCTTCAGATATGGCGATTGGCTCAGTGTTGCAACAATATGAAAACTCCTCGTGGAAGCCAATAGCATTTTTTTCTAAAAAATTAAGTGATACTCAGCAAAAATATAGCACCTATGATAGAGAACTATTAAGCATATATCTTTCAGTTAGAGACTTTAAGCATTATCTAGAAGGAAGAGTATTTACAATTTATACAGATCACAAGCCCTTAACATTCGCCTTTCGTCAAAAACTCGACAAAGCAGCACCTAGACAGGCTCGCCAACTTCAATACATCTCCCAGTTTTCGACTGATATCAAATATGTAAAAGGTGAGAATAATATTGTGGCGGATACATTATCTAGAGTTAATGAAATTTCATCGATAGATTATGATAAAATAACTGATGAACAAACTCAAGATGAAGAACTGAAGAGTTTGCAAACCACTACTTCCTTGAATTTCAAGCAACGTTCTCTACCTTCGGGGAAATATTTGTGGTGTGATACATCAACTAAACATATTCGGCCGTATATTCCTCAGGCTTTCAGACAACACGTCTTTCAACGAATTCATGGTTTATCACATCCAGGAATAAAATCGACTATGAAATTAATGACATCAAAATTCATTTGGCCTAACATAAAAAAAGATGTACAGTTGTGGACAAGAACCTGCATTCCTTGCCAAAAAGCTAAAATCAGTCGGCATACCAAAACAAAATTAGGTGAGTTTGAAGTACCACCAGGAAGATTTTCTGTCATCCATATCGATTTCATAGGACCACTTCCACCATCTAAAGGGAATATTTATTGTCTTACTTGCATAGATAGATTTTCGAATTGGATGGAAGCAATTCCTTTAGACAATATTTCCGCTGAGAACGTCGCAAGAGCCTTTTATAGCAACTGGATTGCGCGTTTCGGAACGCCAAGTAAACTCATTAGTGATCGTGGATCCCAATTTAAAAGTGATACATTACGAGCTTTGTCCAAAATCTGTGGCATCAATTTACAACACACTACTGCCTACCACCCCTCGTGTAATGGCAAAGTTGAGCGCCTTCATCGAACATTAAAAACAGCATTAAAAGCCCACAACAACATATCTTGGACGGACACGTTACCAACAGTACTTTTGGGTTTGCGTACTGCTATTCAAGAAGATACCAATCATTCTATTGCACAAGTAGTTTATGGCCAGAGTCTCAGACTTCCTGGAGAGTTTTTCAGCGAACCAAGTATCCAGACAGCATCGGAGACTTTTGCTAATAAACTCCAGAAACAGATGGAAATTGTTGGACCGAGACTAATTCGTAAAAATTCATCTGAACAGATATTTGTCCATAAAGACTTAAAAACTTGTTCTCATGTGTTTCAGCGAATAGATCGGGTAAAAAAACCTTTGGAACCTCCTTATGAAGGACCATTTCCTGTTATTGATCGCAAGGACAAATATTTTACTATTAGCATAAAAGGAAAACATATTAATGTATCCCTGGATCGCTTGAAACCAGCATATATTTTAGCTGAGGAAAATTCTCATTTGATACAACCTGACTACACTAATTTGCAGAGACCGGACTCAAATTCGGATGTGAATCAAAAACATTCTCGCACAGGCAGAACTATACGTTTACCTGTTAGATTCAAGGACTGACTAAATTATTTTGATAGTGGTTAACACTGCAATACTAGTTATTACCTATTTCTCCATCTTCGTAACGTAACTTAGTTACTGGTGGGGGAGTAGTGTAGTGGCCCAGTTATTGCATGAGAAATAATTATTTTTTATTTCATATATTTGTTCATGTGTTTAATTATTTTATAAAATTAACTTTAATATTTTGTTAATATTCATATTTATATTTCTTTTATGCTGAATGCCAATAAGTAGTTCATATTTATATTTAAATTTCTTTATGCTGAATGGCAACGAGTTCTAGTTCTGATTCATGATTGCTAGGTTTTGGTTTCAAAACGTTGCTCGTAGCGTCGCATTTCGATAGCTGGAAAATAAAATGCAATAACTTAGCTATTTGTTTATAATTCATGCTGTTACTAGTCATAAATTAATTTTAAACATTAGTAGCCAAGGCTACATCGTGGTGACCCTGATTAATTTTCGAAATGTCAACAAATGACCCTTCTGAAACTGCTATGAAAGATACGATACAGTCACCGGAGCTTCATAAGGTGAGTGTAAAAATACCTCCTTTTTGGATTGATAAACCGGAAATATGGTTTTTTCAAGTTGAAGCTCAGTTCAAAATTAGTAATATCGTTTCAGAAGAAACGAAATTTAATTATTTAGTTTCACAGCTTGAACCTAAGTTCGTCGAAAATATTTGGGACATTGTAACGAACGATAGTGCCACAAAATATTCGGATTCGTTGTGATAGAAATTTCCTAGCAGTGGCGTTGGAAAGAATTTGAAGCATTGTTTCTTTAGCAATTTTGAGACAAAATAATACATTTTTGCAGAAATTTTACATTTCATTCTTCTATTATAGGAAAATCCTACAAGCACAAATTTTAAGATCAAGTTTAAGACAAAATATAGTAATAAGTTTTCTATAAAAGCCGTTAGAACTTGGAATGCAACAAAAAGAATGTATACCAAAATGCGAAACGTGAGACGTAAGAAACTGAATATTTCTCATACGTATGGTTGCCTGAATAACTGTTATGCACGCGGTTACCAAAGTTTGGTGTATTCTGAAGCTTCGACGACTTCTACTGTATATTCTCAAAATAGCTGTTAACTTAGCATTGTTTTTTATTTTACAAATGCCAAACATTAGCGTTTAAGCCATTAGGGTAAAAATATATTTAAAGGTGCCGCTTGACGAAAATTGGCGTTTGGCCAGCAAGGCACAATTTCAATGTAGCCGCAACACAAAACCAAAATAACAAGTCGAAGAATTGCACAAACTCGGTATTCATGTACACATCGATCTACTTTCACCTCAAAAGACATCATAGAATTCCACAAACTCGGCATTGCGCACTGACTTGACTTGACTTTGTCCATGCATATATCGATCTATTTTCACTTAAAAATCGAAGGAGCACCCAGTTCTACATTAGAGCCAAGCAAAAAATATATAATCTCAATAAACTGCATTTTAATTCAAACAATGAAATGACGTAATAAAGCACAGCGCACTACTATGGCATCTACGCACCACACAAAGGAAATATCCACTTACCTGATTTAGAAATTTCTGTCTTCAATCTGTCGCACATAAAATTCCTTAACAGCATCATAAATTTTTCTTCAAACCATGTTCTCTTACTAACAGAATGCTTTATATGGTGAGCATTTGAATCTTTCTTGCGACAAACCCATTTCAGAGCCATCTGAAAGATCTTTACGTTCGACCATACGCATTTCCTTCCTACAAACCGAACACTTATAATTCCGTTGCATTACATCCAACAAAGTTTCTTTTGTTCAGTCCTCAATCACTAAAAAAAAAAAAAAAAAAAAAAAAAAACTTCGGCTTTCTCATTCTATACCAATAAACACCCAGTATACTACAGGCAGCCATTTTACGATGCGAAGCACACAATACGCAACGCAGAAATAAGTCCTTACAAATATTTTCCCATCAGTCAAATTCACAGTAATCACGTCATAGTAGGGTTTCTATAACAATCAACTACTGAGGTTACCATAAATGAAACAACAACTTGGCGATAAATGAAACCAACTTGCCGATAATCCTCTTAAATGCTCCTTCCTTCCAGCCTGCTTTCGTGGTGAAACGGTAGCACACTTGGAGTGTATTCGAGATGTCCAGGTTCGAGTCCCGGCGAGGGCATTGTTCATCTTTCCTGTCTCATGCTTCAAAATAACCTAATGGCTCTGCAAAGGTTTCAGAACTATTTCGTTTCCTATGACGATTTTTCAAATTTACGCCAGCATGCTTGTTAAAGACTAACAAAATATTCAAACATTAGTATCGCAAGGAATTTTCGCATGCCTCTTAGGGTCTGCTCTAGTGGTATTAAGTGTTAATACATTTAGCTACCACACTGAAATCCGAAGTCTTCACAGTAGTGCTCGAACTAAAACGTGAAGATGATATTTCTCGCCATTTGGATTTGATTGACTAGGTCTCATGTATCTACCCATTAGCCATTATAATGAGCGAGAAAATATGGAACTTTTCTAATCCCTCTTGCTTGTTTCCTCAGTATAAGAAGGTAGCACGCCCATTTAGCAGACTAGAAGATCCTCTATTCGAATCCGGACAAAGGCACAGTTTACTTTTCAAATTTCCGGCACCGATAAGCATAATAGTAAGTATCCGCAGCACATAAAGTTTATTTAAGCATTCAAATATTCTAAACGCATAGAATGAAGGTTAGTTTAAGTTATATAGCATTTTACTGCAAATAGGGTTTCGAAAGAAACATATTAAAGAACTATAAAATATAGAATAAATCAAATTCTAAAATTTATTGTGCTCTATATACTTTTCTTGAAATATTTAGAAAAAACTATTTTCATTGCTTTGAAGAAATCAGCAATCGATTGATTGAAAAAATCTTGTGCTCCTCGTAAAATAAACTTTCGACTTCGTGCAATTGTTGAGTTTTCCTTTTGGATATAAAAACAAAATCACTTGAGTCATAAAATGAATTTTTTTCTTAACTTCAGTACTGTCAAATAACGATATTTTAGTTTAAAGATCTGACTAATGTTTTATTTATTCTAAAATTAATGAGGTTTTAAAAAATAACAATCCTGTATCAATCAATGAATTTAATCTAAGATTTCATGTTGTTATTAGTATCCAATCATTTTAGTTAGTGCATTATACGTATTGTTTACAGGGAGAATATTTTAAATGCAAATATCTTTTATGCGAATTTATTTAACTTGGGTTCTTTGTTTGTTTGCTAGTTAGTTTGTTTGTTCGAGTTAAATTTTAAAGTTAGTTTTTGACCCTCTTTTGCCAAACAAATTTTCTCGAAGTAGCTATATGCTATTGACAAAGCAATATTCAACTAGGAAAATTCGATTTATATATTTTTTGTTTACTGTTGAATTTTTCTCACAAATAATGCTTATTAGCAGTCAAATTAATCACCGTAGGAGTTTGATCTGTACGTCATAAGATGTACTGAAATATAGTTTTCCAGGTGAAGGATTGTTTACAATTTTTAAGATTATTTAACAAATTTAGGCAGTTCTCCAAATCTCTTTCTTTTTTAATAGTTATTGTGCAGTTATTAACAATGATGGATTTTTAAATCACAGATTTATTCCTTTATTATTATCAGGCCTTTGATTTTGTGTAGTGATGGAATTGGATTTCTAAATTTAGTAAAAATTTAAATCAATTAAAAGCAATTACATTTAAATTACAAAGGGTTTCTTACATTAGGTGGCTCTTTTTACATTCTTTATAACTTTTTCGCATTCTGTAGATCAAAAAGTATGGAATTATCTATATTAAATAAACCTTTTCAAATTACACGTTTCAAATCAGATACACATTTTAGTGAGTTTATTGAAACATAAATGTTTTGTGCCGCGTAACTGCTCAAGTACCCTTTTTAGTGTATTTAATTAGTTAGCAGTTTCGCACAGTTTTAACCAAGTGCACAAGTGAAAATTGTTTTACACTTAGGAAAGTACAAAACAATTTTTAGCTATCACAATATGCGATAAAAACCATTAGTTTGCAAACATTAGCGAATTTGAATCAAATTTGCAAAATAAAAATTTAAGTGATTTACTCATTCTCATGTATATAACTTTCCCCCTTGAATTATTACTTATATCCTAATTTTTTTCCGAACTATGAGCCCCATGGGTTTAGTTTTAGTTACATATGATCAAACGTATGTTGACAGCTAACATTAGTTTGTGCTTTTTGTGCATTTCTTTAAAATCATGCAAATTCAAACACAAGGTTTTTATATGTTT